>NC_141487.1:1879945-6679945 GCF_009769465.1 Tauraco erythrolophus | reverse complement strand
AGCTGGAGCAGAGGCACAAACAGCACCCCTGCTGCTGTTCCTCTCCAGAGTTAAACTTGCCCCAGCAGCGTGGATTCAATTGCAGGCAGTCTGCGTGCAGCTGGGCTGGTTTGAAAAATATATCCCTATAGATAAAACTTTGGCCCTGCAAGATACTGGCAGCAGTCCAACTACAGGGAGGAGAGGAAAAAAAAAAAAAAGCTCAGAGAAATCCAAAGCTGCTCTGCTCTGGAATGAACTAGAAGAAGGAAAGACACGTATATAGAGGAAAGAAAAAGTAGAAAGGCTGGGGAGGGAGCGTGCCCTGCCCTGGGAATATTGGCTAATCTTCTGGGAGGAGGCAGGCTGAGCATTCCCCCAGGTCCTAGCGCTGCCCAGCCTACCTCCCTTCCCCAGTGCTGCCCCACGGCCCCTGGTGCGGACACAAGCCGTGCCTTACTGGTGCACCCTGGAGAAGAGCTGGTGTGGGAGTCCCCGAGAAACACAGAGCCCGCGGGGAGCGCCAGCCGTGCGGAAAAGGGCACCAGCAATATTCTCTGGTGCAGCTGGTGCGTCCAGCAGCCTGCTACATGCCCACTGGTTATCTCCCTTCATTGTGCCGTTAAATACACCCTCAAGTCTGTGACTTCTCAGTCAAAGGGGACTCACATGCCTAAAGATAAACCTGTGACAAGTATTTTACTGGATGGAGGGGCAGAAGAGTTTGGCAGAGAGCTTATACTGAAGACCCCAGGTTCGACCTTCACCAGCACGCAGCCTCTCTATTTCCCCTGTATGCAGGAGTCTTGCCAGAACAAAAAAACAACCAAACTTAGTTTGCCTTCTCATGGCTGTCCCACTGTCCATGTATCTGCTTCTCGCACCTACCCGTCAGATGGAGGTGGCAATAGTCCCTTCCCCTTTTTCACTTTAGATTTTAACATGTGCTACTTCTGGACAGATCCAAGATGTTACTAATAGAAAAAAGCTGGAAAGTTACACCCAATTATGAAGAGATCAATCAATTGTCATCTCCCTTAACATGAGAAGTGACCAATAAGACAGGCTAAAAAGCAGCAAAGGAGGAACGTTTAGAAGCCTGTGGGATTTCTTAAACTGGTGAGCAATATTTCCTCCAATTTGATTTTCTCTCCCCTGAGAACTGTAAAAAAAAAATTAACAAGAGTTAGGAGCCAAGGAGCTATATACAGGGTGGAAAAAAAAATTGTGTCCAAACTCATCAACCAAATGGAAAGTCAGAACAGGCTGAAGAAATCAGATCCAATTGAGAAAACAGATTCAATCACCTAGTTAAACTTCCTGGGTACTGTTTGTGTTCCCCCCTGTCTGGTACCCAGCTGCATCACGAAAGAGCTTCGCAATATCAGGTTGTATGATATTCTGAGTTATGACACATGGGATTGAGGTGACAGTCTCACTTGCCAATTCATGCAAGCTGGAATAAGTGTTATCTCAGGTACTCAAGAGAATTAGGTACCCTTGCTCACATACCCAGAGCATTTAACTTGTGAGATCCCCTCAAAGATGGCATCTGGATCCTGGTGTGATGGCTGCAGTAACCAGATACTGTTGTTAGCTGGTTTGCCCTGACTCAGAGACCACGGTTTCTTAATGCTACAGCATACTGAAATAAGTCTGGATATTAGCTGCTGAGCTATGCCTGAACGTGGGCACACTGGGCTTGATCATTGCCTCTTGGAATCAAGAGCAGACTTTTTCTCCTCTGACTCAGTGTGGTTTGGGCTTGCCCTGTCAGAGTTGTGCTTATTGAACAGCACTCACGGTGAGGTCAGTGGGAAGCACAGGTACTCTAGCAGTGAAGCTGCCAGCCTGTAGTCTCATTTGGCAAGCAAACTTCCAGGGAAAAATTAAACACCGAAGCAAACCACACCGTGGCCTAATTCAGCAATGTGAGCAAATTCATTCATTCTCATTGCACAGAAGATTCACATTGGACTCAGTTGCTGATGTATTGACTGCGATGGCAGCCAAGAAGGTAAAAGGCTTTCCAAACCACTGGTAGTGAAGGACTTGTTCAGTCACATCCTTGTCCTCTGCTGGTGAGTATATCCTCCTTGCCATTCTCACATTGGCAGTATTCTGGACCTGGGACATGGAAGGGATGGGATGAAAGAAGCAAGTGATGCCCTATTGCAAGCCACCTGCTTCTCATCAACTAACCTAGACATCTATCTGCTCCAGTCCTATCCTCCTTCTGCCCCATTGCCCAATGACCTGTTCAGAGAAAATAACTGCAAGGATAGTGGGCTAGAAATGCTACAGGTCTGGTTCCCATGGCTCATGGTTGCGTGTTCAGAACCCCTTCACTATGGCTAGGGGTGGATATGGAGATGATTTCCTTCCAATTACTCACTTCCTAAGAAAGTCTTTCCACAGAAGAGTTGCTTATCTTAGAATAATTCCCTTTTTTGTCAGTTTATCAATGTAAATGCCATTCAATCTCACACCCTGCAGCCTGGAGAGTTTTCAGCCTTTTATGTCTCTGCAAGTCCTGCTGGGATAGGCGGAAGCAGGAAAAAACAGCCTGGAAAATAATTAGATCTTACACAATTTGGTTTTATTTTTAAACTTTACTGTAATTGACAGAATCTGTTTTCAGTAAAACCGGTGCATTTTCATGCTGATTCTTTCCTAGTCGATGCATCCTGCCTTCTGAAGCCAGCAGTATCACCTAGATCTGCTCCTGTTTAAACAGGATCAGAACCTGGCTGCAGATCTCAGCTTAGCTCCCTGTCACTGCTAAGCTCATATCCTCCACCTGTCATTGACTTGACTGAACCTCTCTAAGGGTGATCATTTTCTTACCATGCCAAGTTATAGAACAGCTCAGGAAAAACTAACAATTATAAAAAGAAAACCCCCAAAAAACCACAAATGAAAATCACCACCAACCAATTTACTGTATTTTGATTGTGATATTGCCGAGTGCTAGCACATAGTGGCCAGGAACGTCTGTGCTTCAGTATGCCATGAGACAATTCCTCAACACAGGACGCAGACATGTGCACACATAAATTGTACAGCACAAACCCTCAGTACTATGCTTCAGTGTTCTGCACATGGGAAGGCTTTGGTGGCATGCTGCAGCTGCCGTGACATTCTGGGGATGTAAACAATACACGGTTTCTGAAAAGATGCAATATCCTCTCTGAGACAAATTACCGCAGCTGGAACAAACAGGCTTTTGGGAACACAGCCTTTTTTCAGCTCTACATAAAAGTTTTTGTTTGGAGGGGCTATCTATATATGGCAATTTGGAAATTCCCTGTTTGGAAAGGAAGCAAAGCAGCTCTGCAGCACCAGAAGAGCTATGCGGGTAAAAGCTCCCCCTTGAACTCCAGGGAAGGCTCGTGCAGCCCAGCGCAGGTGGGCAGTTGCCCAAGTGTCAGTAATCCAACCTGACTGTGTGTGCCAGGCTCTTGAGCTGGAAGGCAAGACCTCTGCTAGCTCATGCTGGGACACCAGCTCGCTTCTGACACAGAGGATGCAGATAGCAACTGAATCACCAGCAACATTCACAGCAGACTCCAGGTTTTCCTCCGAACACTGACCACACATGGCTCACCTGACTGCCCCACTATGTCACGCTTAACTTTGAAACTGCTTCACACTGCTCAGCTGGAGGGCATGAACTTGAACTCCACTAACTCCAGAAATGCCATTCTGACTTACAGCTGAGAGGATCGGGCCCCATGTTGCCAGTTAGCAGTGTGTCATGCAGTCTCCAGTCTCAAGTCAGCTCTTATTTTTGTTTGACTTGGAAGACAAACTACAAAAATAGACTTGTTTACTCCCTGCATTCACCAGTTTTATTTTTCTCAAAAGTTGCTCAGTGACTAGGAATGACTCCACAGTGAGGTAAGGTCTAGCTTATAGATGATCTCTTTCATCCCAAAGCATCCTAAAAAGTCACCCAGTACAAAAATGCAGCCACTTCTTGGGTGAAGTGCAGTAGCTTTTCAAATACTTGCAGCAGTATTACACTGAAGCTTAAGATATGTGAAAAAGTTTGCAAGACAGCTCTGCTCTGGAAGAATGCAACGACCCAAATTAGCATAGTGTCAGTGTACTAGGAAAGACCGCTTCCCATCCTAGTGTTAAAGAACTGGCTGTAGAGTTATCAGGACTCTCTTAAAAATAGCCTGGTAACATCCAGCAGTTTTAAAATACTTCTTCAGAAACAGCGTCACGGATGAGGATTCTTGCTATTTCCCCTCCAGCATGGTGTCATGCCAGGACACAGTGTCCTAGTTTTCTCTCATACACATTTGCAGCAGCCTATTTCAAAATGAAAGAATTTATGGAAATAACACACAGGTAAACACAAGCATGTTAGATGTCTAACACAGAGGGATGAGGCTGTCTAAGCAATCACCTGCTCATGCTAGGTGTTTCAGTTCCCTCTGGCTCCCAGGCAGCATAAAATTTGCTCCTTGGATTTTATGAAATCTGGACAATGTGTGCTTCAGGGAGCTCTGAAGGAGTCAGCTTGTCACAAAGCATCAGCTCTCAGACACCGAAGTGACTTACAGCCCCAGTATCCTTCTGAGCTGCAATGGGATGGACCAACAGCCTGAGTTCTTCTTCAGCTCCACATCCTGGACATCTCCTGGTCTCTCCACACAAGCCTGCCTTGAGGAATTCCAGACAGTATCAGCACTAGACAAGGGGTAGTGGAAGCTGGACATCTGCCCGGATGGAAGGGAACCCAGTCCTTCTGATAGGCCACAAGACAGCTTCGGCTCCTTTGAACTCCAGCTTCCCAGATGAGTTCCTGGAGCAAACCAGTCACAGCACACAATGCCTCCATACCTGCTGTCTCTTGTGATTTCAAACCTGCATTGAATCTGCGAGTGATTTTATTGCAGAGAAATAAAATCAGAGCAAAAGGAAATGGTAATTAATGCTGTTGCAAATTTATCCTGAGAATTAGCATCATTTAGATAAACTAAATGGGGAGGGAGCTGTTTGCTGAGCAGGATGCTAGAGTTAGAATCATGAGGACAGAGCAGAGGTAAATAGTGTCTCCTCACTGCAGCTTATTGGTGCCAGGTTGCACCAGCTGTGCTGTTGGCATTTCCCTTGGGACCTAATCCAATTTGCCTGGCCCTTTTCTTGCACACATTATCATCCATGGTTTGTTTCTGCTAGTATTCCAGACAACTGTAGCAGCTCACTAGTTCTCCGCAGTGGTATTTAGAAAGAGCATCACAGAATGACTGAAGAGGCACACATTTATTTGAGTCATACCACAGTATTTTGGGAATGGAGGAACATTTTAAAGTGAAATACTTTATTTCCAAAGGGCCATTTTCTCCACTTTTCAGTGAAATGATGTAATGGCTGTCAATGCTAGAACATGTGAGCAAGCCGCTGAAGAACATCTTGATGAAAAGAACATCTCGACTGCAAGCAGGTTTTATGGCTAAGTGGGGGAGTTGACCCCAGCCAGCAGCTAAGCATCCACCAGCAGCAAGAAACTCATGGGTCAAAGTAAGGACAGTTTAATAAGTGAAGCAAAGCCACACACACAAGCAAAGAAAAATAAGGAACTTATTCACTATTTCCCATCAGTAGACAGATGTTTAACTACTTCCTGGAAAGCAGACCCTACCACATATAAAATTTACTTGGGAAGATAAGTGCTGTAATCCCAGAAGTCCCCACTTCCCTGTTTTTCCTGAGCTTTTATTGCTGAGCACATCCTATGTTAAGGTATATCCCTGTTGTCACAGCTTGTGAAGCAAAGCTGCTGATATCAAGCCAGCTTATCCACAAGCCAGCTCCCATCACCAGTCAGTAAAATTGTCCCAGGCCTGAGAAAGCCTGCTTTAAATGAGCAGACCATTCCAAAATTCATTGCTGCATCCAATGTAGTCTATACATCAGGGCAAGAGATCACAATTATACTGCAGAGTGTACAGGAACCATGTTTTAATGAGATAATGCTCCTATTGTCTTCAGGACAACTGGCCTAGAGCTAACAGCTGCTGCTGCTTTCACATTTGTGAAGGCATTTACAGTCCTTTAAGTAGAAACTGCAGTGATGGACTTGTATGGGGCTTTGCACTGTTATTTTTGAGCCAGCCATGAAAACAGACTTGGCTGTTGTAAAGAGCTAATACATGCAGTTTCATTATGGGCTGAAAGGCACAGTACTAGGGCATACAGAAGCCTGCTTTCAGCAGCACTTTGAGTCAGCCACGTTTATGACATAGATGTGTAGGAGCCTGACTTTCTGGACTGCAGCTGGGCCCATTTTGTTTACAAGCTCACAAAATTACGTAGAGTTCAACCAGCTACTTGCTTTCACCTTGCCTCTGGGATCTAAAGTGTTTTGAATTTGTAGGAACAAGTGAGATCATTTGCAGAGTTCCAGGGTCAGGTCAAAGAGCAACCTGATACAGAGGGGGAAAAAAGCAGGAAGGTTGAATGCCAGCAGTGCAAAGCAGAGCTGAAGCACTCAGCCCTGACTAGTCTGCGACAGTCCAGGCTCACTCATCCATCTGAACTCAGGATAGCTCAGGCCCAGAGATTTCTTTTTTCTGCTTGCTCCTGCCTGGAACTGTTGTAATGTCTTTGACCTGTCATAACTGCTCATAGGTAGGGTAGGCTACCCCACTGAGATAAGGGGAAGTGAAGGGGTAAAACAGGAGAAATAGCAAGAGACAGGCTTCTGGATTTCTCCTTTTGTCAGGTAGGTCAGAAATAGCTAACATCTCCGTCCCTGTCTCTCCCAGTTGCTGTAGATGCCCCTCTCTTGTGCACAGCAGGCTGATTTAATAACTGTTGGGTTGTCATAACGCATCCTCCACCCCACTGCCAGAGATGCCAGTGACTGTCCACATGCATCAACTTCCCTGTCAAGGAAGAGCTGTCAGAGTGAGCTCTTTGCTTCACTGCTTCAGCCCTGTGCTCTGAGCTCAGCCCAGGACTAGAAAGAAGAGCAGGACAGGAAACACTAACCCTCCAAATAAATAGGCAGCACACAGGCTCAGCCATCCTTGTGTGTGCAAAAGCCACAGACTCCCCCAAAATACACACTGTCTGTGCAGTGATCACAACCCCAACATTAATACTAGCAGAGGAGGGCATAGACATGCAAAACCAATTGATTTCTGGAATTTGAGTCTTTATAAGAATCATGTTCTCAATCTCTGCTTTGCAATCACAGTGCTGCTGTAATTAAGCAGGTAAAAGTTACACGTAAAGAACTAAGTCCACAGTGTCAAGAACTGCAAAGGAGTGAGAGTACAGACCTGGGTGGACCCGTGACAGTCTGTAGCAGAGACCCACTGGGTCCTTCAGAAAGAGATTCTGGCCCTAAGACTAGAAAACTTGTGGTATAAGCTTCAGAGCTGCCTGGTCACACAGAGGACTTGGAGGATGAGTGGCTAATTCAGACCACAGAGATTCCTATATCCTTGCTGAACCAGCTTCTCCGTGCAGCTCATAATACTTCCTTGGACTTAGCTGGGCATATGAGCTTAATGGTTCTGAAGAGAGGGAAACCTTTCATGTTTATCCCTGAGAAACCGTGGGCATTTACAGACAAAAAGGGGCAAACTCCTGAAGGAGAAGTTATTGATTTCCCTCCTGAGCTGCACAGTCTGGCAGGAAAGTGCAATGTCAGCCTAATATCGGAGTGCAGAGCAACAGCCAAGCTACATCTTAACCAGAATATTGCTCTGCAGTGAACACCAATCTCACTGCAGGCCCTGCTCCAAAACACTCGTAACACCTGGATTCAGCAGGGAGGAAAACATCAAAAGGTTTTCCCTGGAAGTGCCTTTCATTCCAGATCTAATATTTCCAGTAAGTGGAGAATACAGCACCCTTCATATTATTGTGAAATGTGTTCTTTCCCCAAAGTCAAACTGCACTGCAGCCCTTCGGTCAAGTCCAAACCAGCATCCTTACCAGTGGGACGCGCTGGAGAGAGAATTGACTGAAGTGCAAACCAGACTTGCGGTTTGTTGTACAGGACTGTTACCAGCATACTGGGTCAGACTCTGCTTTGCATGTGGAATTAGAACCTGGGAGTATCTGGCAGACATTCTCCAAGACTTCAGATTCCTGCCTCATTTCCCTCACAAGACAGGATTTTACTGTATTTTTCCCAGCTGGACCCAGACTGTAGAGTCTTTGCTTGCCAGGAATCAGATTAGCTCTGACCCACTTCTAAGCAGTACAAGTAAGGTCTGGATGCAGCAGACAATTTTCAACCAAAGGCTATTCTTTGGAGTAGATAATTTTCCTTATTGCTTATCCCCTATCTCTATCCTGTTAGGAAAGCCCTGACAATTGGGAAAAAACAAATTTAAGGGAACCTCTTCAGAATCATATTTCCTGAGGAACTTCCAGCAACGCAATAAGCTGCAATTTCCCGTTGAACAGCAAGTTCTCAGCCTTGAGAACTCTCAGCCTCTCTCAATAATTGTGGTCTCTTAACATGTCAGCCTGGGAGAGAGAAGAGGATTTGGAGCAGCCTACAGACACACACAAGAGCAAAGCCTAGCCCAGAAAGCGTTCTGCATGCATGCAAAGGAGACTCATGCATTTGGATAGTCTTCCTGGGGTCATTTGTCTTTGGGGTGTCTAAGGGGGGAGCCAGTAAAGAAACAGCCAAGCCAAAGGATATCAGCTTCTCTCCCTCAGGAGGCTGGATTGTCATCTCTTTTGCTTGCTTCAGCTTCTGTATCCAATTTCTTTGAATTGTACCAGCAATTGTTTAGACAGCATTACAGCCTAATACCCCACGCAGCTCTGCAGGCTCTGACAGACTGCTGCGTGTGTTTTTGAATGTCTGAGTTAACTCTATCTTGACTTATAGTAGCTTACTTGGGTAAGAGAGGACCATTCCATCCATCTCTGGCTCACGTTTTGGACAGTGGCTAGTAGTGGTTGCATAAGGAGGGGCTATGAGGGTGTAGCCCTTCCCTCACAAGCTCATGCTCTGGTGCTGCAACCCATCCATGGTAGAGAATAGACCAAAACAGCAGCGCAGGATAGTTTCTGTCCCTATCAGCAAAACGGCTGTATTTCAGGTGCTCTATTTTTAGAGGCTTGTCTAAATCTTGCCATGCTCCGCTGAGTTCTTAGCCTGGGGGGGGAAGCAGGCAAAGACATCAGACCTGCATCCAGTCACAACAGGAAAGGGAAGCAGTACGTGGCTTGTAAGTTCCTATCAGGAGGGGCTGCCTGGCCCCTACTTCAAGCACAGCTGCATGAGTGCTGGCCAAGCTATGCTCTCTGCTCACAGCTTGGAATTCAGAAGGGAATGAGGCTGTTTTTCCATCAGCCTCAATACCCAGGTGACAGTTAGAGCCTCTCCAGTCCCAGCTCTACAGGCCTCCTTCTCTGACAGGGGCAGTCTTTTTATTTTTGCCCTCATGCCAGCAGCCTTTGAGACTAGAGCAGCTTAGTTTCAGAACAAGTATAGTCTGAAAACTGGTATGCTGGGATGGAACAGGTTCAGTGCTTCTGTGGCTACAGCAGAGGAGCACAACTGGACCAGTCTGGGACAGGGATTTCCAGTCTGGCTGTAGAGGTCGTTTCTCTGGTCCAGGCTGCCAGAAAGGAACTGACCTTCAGTTTTAGAGTTTAGAGCTAGACTGCATCTAAGGTAGGTTTCGCTGAAGGCTCACTTTTCATCTGAAGCTTTTCACTCCCTCTCAGTCATAAGGCTAAAAACATCTGAGCAGAAACAAGGTTTCAAGCACACAAAAAAACCCAACAATCATTCTTTTTGTCTGAACCCAGCAAGGCAGCTGGGGAGTGAGTGGGAGGAAAGGCAATGACTCCCTCCACCGTCAGCAGGGCTCCTCCAGCCCAGCTGACCTTGGCTAGCTCACTCTGTGCTCCTGTAACACTTGGAAGTTTGTCCCCCCATGCTGGTTAGTATCACAGTGAGGATTTTCTCTCCAGCCTCCACACCAGCTCCTTAAAGCCCTTGGTTCATGACTGTTCTCCTCCCATATGCCCTGCTTCTCCTTTTCACGGGGCATGGCATGAGATAAGCTCTGAGTCAGATGCAGGTTTCTCCTCCAAGGCACTGATTCTTCATCTTTTACTTGTTCAGCATGTTCTAGAGATGTAGATGCCTTGTGGATCCAGGCTTCAGTGCATACAAGCCACAGACAGGATGAAATAATCAACATGCTGCCTCACACAGCAAACGCTGGAGAAAAGTACTACCTTCTGTCACACCAAAGCCAACAGCACGCTGAGCAGGTGGACATAGCAGAGTCAAGCATAACACCACACAACATGCTACCACCTTCCCCTACCCCATCATCATCTCCCACAGTCTTTCCATGTGGGAGTCTGGCTTTCCTGGCACAAAAGGGCAGAGCCAATCAAGCTTCTGGGGCCAAGGAAGACCCTTGCAAGCGCAGAGGGAAAGCAGGCAGAGCAGCACACGCTGTCCCAGGCAAGGCTGCCGCTCCCCACACAAACCAGCTCTCGGGAGCTGACAAGAGTCTCACATGTCCTTTTTTGCCATCACAGTTTGAGGCCAGTCGTTTTGTAAATTAAAAGGGTGGAGGAAGGCTGCTGGGATTTCCAAGGACTGTAAACTTGCTGCTGGGAGTCAGGGACCAGTTCTGCCACGGGCCACCTGATGCAGGCAGAAGCCTCGCTGCGTGTGACGTGGGTGGGCTACAGGGCACATAGACCTGCGTTATTCAACTTGGACTCATTAATGAGAGATCAGAGGGTAGCACAAACTTGCTGAAATCTAAAAGTGATAAGAGGAGGGGGGTGGGGGGAAAGGACTTCCTACCATCAGGAAGTTGCTGTTCGCAGTGGAAAGAAGGCAGGTGGGGCACGAGGTCCTAGATCAGAAATCCTGTTGCATAAAGAAGTTTGAAGGAAACAAAGGGTTCTGCTGGGAAGTGCTGTGGCTGACAGCTATCCTTTCCTTATTCAAGTCCTGCCAGCCTTGTACTCCTCCCACGTCAGACTAGGGAAATAGTTGCAATTCCAGCATTCTGTTAAGAAAGAGGTGACTTGATGCATGGAAAGCAATCAAAACAATTCCCATCTATTTTGGGGATAAGAGACTTCTGTTCTAGAGCTGGGCGCTGTAATGCCTGACCCAATGATGAAAGAACAATGAAAGGAAAAATATTCTCCCACAAATAAGTGGCACAATTAGACTAAAATATCCTCTGAAATATCACCCTACAACTTCTCTCTCCACAAATATTTAACCCAAGCTTCTCTTGCTCAGCAGACTCTGTCCTTACAGTTTCGGATCTCACACTCAGGCCTGGTTCCTGCTCTCGGCTTCCCACAGCTCAGAGGGCTGCACCACGGGCTTCAGACATACTCTCTGTAAGCCACCACTCCTGCACATAGGCCTATGCATTCTTAATTTAAGGGCAGGGGATAATTGTCATTGTTCACCAGTTCTTTTATGATTCTGGGAAGCGCATAAACACTTGGCACACATTACGTAAACACTTGGACATTAAGCATGTTGGGAGAAATAAAATTGGTGTTGCAATCCATGGCAGTGGAGCACCTCTCCAAGCTGGCTACTCTCAGTTAGCAATGCTGGTAATTTATTTACATTTCTACAGCTTTCTAGTTTAGTTTTTCATACTGGTAGGATTATCCAGCCCTAGTCACACCCCTTAAATCTCTAATTAGATCTTGCATATGGTCAGCAGCAATGACCCAAAGCTCTGCCACTAGATAACACTATCTCCCATGCCTTGAAATTGGGACATTGAGAACTAGAAAAATGCTGCAGATATTTCTCACTAGATTAGGCTGTAAATATATGACTAGAGCCACCCCAAATTACCCTGAAATAAACATACTTGTCTTAACAATCTCCCTGGGCTAGCACTAACTCACTCCTTTAGCCTTTTTAAATAAATACACCTTGCTTTCTGCTTCATCATCTGCTCAAGTTACCTGAGGACTGCCACTATCAGCCTTCTTTACAAGGTAGTTCTTACCCGTAGCTGTTTCAGCAGATGCATAGTAGCACCAAGCAGCACTAAGTAACAGATTTATGCTGATATCTGGATCTGTGACTACACTCCTCATTTCCCTACAGGAGAGGACAGAGGAATCCATCAAGCCAGAATTGCTCAGGTTGGAAAGGAATTGAAAACCATTGCGGGGTTTCTAATCAGGTTAGCCTTATGGAAATTACCACTGCAGAAAATTCCTACAGAGTCATCCTAGAAACCCCCTCAAAAAGGTAACAGGTCACCAGGAATACTGCTAACATTCAGAGAAATAGCATATCAGAAACAGCAACAGAGAAACAGCTAAACATGCACTAACACAGACCTGCACCTCTCGATATGCTTATACTCAAGTCCTGGTCTCTACTGAAAAATTGCAGTTCCAGCTGTTCTTCTCCTTCCAGCTGCAGTACTGAACAAAGTAAACAATAAAGTAGTACTTACCACTTCCACAATCATTTTCACTCCTAGTTCTCAAAAGATAAGGATAACCAGAGCTGCATATATAGAGGTGGGATACAGGGCAGAAAAAAGGGAGGCAGTAATCACCCTTAGGCACATTCAGCTGGTAATCCCAGGTGATGCTGTTGCTGTTCAAGAGAAGTGGCAGGGAAGCTTTGTTCAAATCGAGCTGCTGTAATTTTGGGGCCTGCCCTAATCACTCATCCTGCTTGCACGTCTATCATGCGGAGGAAGTCTGGCAGATCCTGTTTAGCAGACTTCTCCCACACATGGGCCTTTTTCTGCCTCTGTGCTGCTTCCTGGCACCTGTCAAGGATATTGGTGTTCTGATACTTTGCCCATGAAAGGCGCTCAGAAGTCAGTTAGAGCTTCTCTTTTGTGTGCTCTGCCTTTTTCCTGATCTCTGCGACTGACGAGTTCCTGAGAGGCCATTGCAAGCTTGTCAGGAATGGAGATGATGCATGAAACATGGCAGAGAGATGTCACAGGGGCAAACAAGAAAAACAGATGCAGAATGGAACCGTGAAACTGAGAAAAAAAAAAAAAAGGGCCTTTTGTTTGCAGTCTTCCCCTGAGGCTGTTTGTGTTATTGCTTGCATCATTGTGCATGTGGACTACCAAGACCTTCTCTCCTTGCACTGAATTCCCTGCACATCTCCAAAGCAGTGTTGAAGTTCTGGGAGTTCTTCACTCTCCTCTCCTGGGCCTTCAGACTAGTCTATGGCTAGATATGAGGTGACACTCTTTGCCCCAGTTTTCATCAGCCTTTTCTAGCTGGAGAACCCAGCAAAAATGCAGCGTTTTCACCCCTATATGTCAGATCTCTGACCCTAACTGTAATGAAAGATTTTCCAGGATTTCAGACCAAAAAGCAGACAGTTTTAGTGCAGTGATTCCTGGACTCTTTCTTGTTACAGTTTTTCATTAATCAGTGATGACAAGACTTTCCTGTGTTGCAGTTTTGGAAGGAGCATGAAAGCTGGAGATTGAGCCTATGTCATGTATGCTGCAGTAAGTATCCTAAATCCTTCTGTAGCAGACACAACCATGTCAAAGAGGACACCAGCAGGGAGGCAAAGATAGATATGTCCTATGATACACCACGGTAAGGCACCCTGCACATGAAGGGTCTCGAGCCCAAAGAGAAAGTTTTTCATTTCTGGTTGTGAATGATCTAGACAGTGGGAGGAACTCCAACGGTGACTTCATGAAAGTGTCTTGTGCCAGAGAAACGCTTGGCCAGGCTTTGGAGAGATTTTTTTTCGTCTCCAGAATGTTCACGGGGTTTTGTTGAACAGCCATATCCAGCAGGATTGACAGTGAGATGGTGCATCTGTTCTGAACAGGCGCTGCCCTGGGGTACAGATAGTTACAAAGGAGAACAACCTCTCTTGTCTGTGTGAGTCTCAGGCCAGATTGCTTTCTTATATCCTTTTAGGCATTCTTGGGACAAGGAAGGGGACTTGCTGGTCTCTAGGTTTTCCTTCTGACCATTGTTAGTGGGATTCTGTGAGTTACTATGAAATGGTTCAGAACATATATTTATTGCTCTTGAGAAATGTTTCTTTCTTCTGGAAATGGAGTTGTTCTGTAAGTAATAATAGCCATTGAAGTGCCACCATCCACCCCAGCATCTTTCCCAATTCACATTCACAGTGGCAAGAGTGCCTGCAAGAAAAGTGGTCTGTGTAAAAGCATCTGTCCCCAAAAGCTGATACAGTTCCACTCTCCTTGTCCATGGCTCAAGACCTCACCAGGGGAAAGGCGGTGTGAGAAAGGAAAGCCATCTCCAAGAAGAAATAAGAGGTATCCACAAGTAGTTTGCAGAAGACTGGTTGGACCTCTTCCCATCTTCCCATATATTGTAGCCAGTCCCTGAACGTGCTGTGTGACGGAGCTCCTTTCAAGAGATAAGGACATTTATTTTCCTGTCAGACTCATCTAACACTTGTTCCTTTGCAACAGCGAGTGCTGTGTGAGTGGAGGGACTCTGGTTACATCTTGGCAGCAGACGTAGCTTTTGCAGATGATTTAGGAAGGCTAAGGGATTCAGGATGGCTGAAAAAGTGGGACCCTGAATGTAAGAGCTGGTATCCAACATGGGACCACAGTCATCACAGCTAAAATAATAGAAAAAGAAAGACCAAACTCTCCCTCCTACCACTGACCCCCAGGACAGGCTGGGTCACAGCAGTCTGAGGGCTTCCGAAAGTGATTGGTGTGGAGGGGCTGAACGAGACCTCCAAGTTATTTTTCACGGTAAGCATTTCTCCATTTGTACCAGCACTCCCTCTAACCTCAGCCACTGACCAGCTGGAGTGGCCTCGAGGATGTTTTCTCTGGGTCCCCCACGATGCGGACCTCTTATAATCCTTTGCACCTCACGTGTGCAGTAAAATATTGTTTGCAGAGCAGGCACTGTATTTTCTGCTGATAAACAAATGGGTCATACGAAACCAAACCCAGAAGAGTTAGTCATGCTGCTTCAATATCTCTCCCTCCATGTACATTCACACACAGATCCACACAGCCGCAGAGGAGCCCTGTTTAATGCTCCTGCACGTGGCAATGAATTTCTAGATAGGGACAGTGTCTTTCAAACTGGACAATAGACACTTCTGTAACGGTGTTGTACCTGTGGGAATGGGTTGTGAACAGTCTGCTCTGGAGCACTGGCTCAGCAGGTCTTTCCAAAGCATGCTAAGCATCACAAGAGGTGCTGAAACAGTCCGGATCAGTGAGCAGAAGCTGGTGAAGGAGTTAGGAGGACTTGTCAGGAACAAAGCAGATATTCTTGGCTTTCAGCAACAAGAGGTTATGTCTGGGAGGAAGTCTGCTCCCCTGGTTTCTATTTTTACTTCTGCTCGTCTGTTTAGGGCCCAGGGCTTGGTTTCCTTAGCTCTATACTATGTACTTGGGAAACAATGAAAGCAGGCACGAGTGAAACTGATGGCACCACCAAGCAGAGAAGCAAACCAGACAGCATCACTGTTTTCCTTACTGGTTTGTTTGGGATTTTTTTTGCCTTGCTTCTTATCTCTCCCTGAGATTCACTCAAACCATTGAAAACCAGGTCCAGCCCTGCACATCCTGTCTGCTTTATACCTTCTGGAGGATTGCCCACCGTGTCTCAGTGGGTAGAAGTACGTCAGTATCTTCTGGTTTGACCCAGCAGTCCTTGCCAATATGGTTTGTTTGACCTTTATGATGCTGAGCCCACCAGTTGTGCTGACAGTGGAACAAATTGCTTCGTGCATAAATGTCCTGTCTTACAAAGCAGCCCCAGAGACAGGATGTCAAAACAATCTCCAGCACCTAAAAGGGCTGGGAATGGCTTTCAGCTCCCCCTACATATCCAGTAAGATAACTTGTGCCAGGGATCTTGTCAAAGCCTCAGGTTTCCAGAGCCTGACAAGTATATGCTGAAACATCACAGGAAAAGAAAAAGGACAACTCTGTTTCCCCTTCCCTCTCCCCAAATATATCCCTTCCAACCCTAACCATTCTATGAAATATGTGTCACAAAAAGTTACCTTCAATGGTATTAAAGTGGGGCCACAGCTGGTCTGTGCCTATGGGAAATCCTCAACAGCCTTTAATTATATTCTGCTCAGTCTCGTGGCCTGGAGATGCCAGGGATTTGCTCACTAGCAGCAAGGCTTTTATGAACATTAGCTCCCAAGTGCAGATTGCTTTCATAGTGACACCCACTAGAGCCATCTGCATTCCCTTGTTTTCTTCTGCAGACAAGGGACTTCGAGCCAGCTCCCTTCACACTCTTGGTCACCTGCCCATTCAGTTCTCAAGCTGGACCACTCACTTTCTCTTTTCATTTTTCACTGTGTTATCTAAAACCATCTTCCTTAGACAGGTTCTCACTCCTTTACACTCACTGGAGAGAGACAAGGTAGGTGCAGGGGCTGGAAAGTTGTGATTATTGCTTTGCACTGACAATCACGCTCGCTGCCAGCCTGCACAGATGGGCAGAACAGTTATAATCAATGTTGTTGGGATTGCAACTCTTCACAAAGGCTTTAACATACTTCAGCAGCTTCCTACTTGGTACCATGCAGATAAAAAAAGGTGTAATTTTAGCACATTGGTTTATTAACCCTACTGCTGAAAAGCAGGAGCAGAATGGTGCTTTCAGGTGAGCAGAAGGAATTAACCCCCCTGTTGAGCGCCACATCCCTGCTGCCACGGAGTTACAGACGGAGCCAGCTCCTTTCTAAAACACGTGCTGGCTGGCTGGGTAGCTGCACACAGCTCCTCAAACACTCACCAGCTGGCACGGCTCAACAGACAACCCAAAGTTAGGATGCTTTTTAAGGGCCAGTGCCCCTTTCAGCAGCTTTCAGCCATCTTACTGAATGCAGGGAATGTCCTGAGTAAACATCCTTCTGCTCCTCCTGGCAGTTGGCTTAGGAAAGAGGAGTCGTTAGGCCTGGGTTCAGGAAAGGAATCCAAGGACAGTTACCCTGGGCAGCGCTGCCAGCAAACCAGCGTTCCTGGAGCATAGGTTTAGATTGCACTTCATTTGGTGTAACTAGCACAGATGCTGAGAGTGTCCCTCATCCTCCCCTCCGTGGTCCTGGTCACACAGTCGCTTACGTCTCTTTGCTGTGTGGCTAGGGAGGAGCTGGCTTAGAAAGCTGACTGGGATTGAATTGCTTCTGGCATTCGAGTGCACCCACCCACAGCGTGGTCTGGTCCCGACACCCCGTCGCAGGCTGTCCTGCTTGCCCACATCAACTGCCAGCATTTCCATGAACTCATGTACTGGCAGAGAGGAAAAATGCAAAGCAAAGCTGTGACAGCAGCAACAACCCTTGCAGCGCTGAGTGTCCAATGCAGACAATTCATGCCTCTTCTCATGAAAGTGGCTCTTTTGTTGGTCTGATAAATGTCCCTATTTTTCCCACTGAGAGCAGGCCCCCAGTCAGGGCCTGGAGAATGGGGTGTAGATCCTTTGCTTGTGTTGCCACCGCACAACCTGGGAGCATTGCCCAGCCTGCCTCTGCACTGCCCTTTCACATGGGAATGATGGCAGCCCCTAACAATCTTGCTGCCACAGATAGGCAGAGGGATTATTCCCTTCAGCAGCTCAGCTCTGTGCGAGTCAAGTTCATGTTCAGCTGCAGGAAGCGGTTAAGATAAGGTCAAAGGGAAAGCAATGACGACTGGCTTGGGAGGTGATTGCTGGCAGCTACGGAAAATGTGTGCATTGTGCCAGGACACACTGATCCCCTGGACTTTTCTTTTGTGAAATGACACTAGTTTCCAGCAATAGACCATAGGATCATACTATCATATACTCCCTCCTCCTTAGGAGGATAGGAGGGGATTGGGCCAAAATAGGGCTAAATAGGATCAGATTGGGACAAAACTCCAATGACAGATGCTGATAACTGGAAATGGCCTTGTCTAGTCAGAAGGGATTCAACTCAGAATCAATGCCTGGTGCATGGTTGGAAGGAGAGCCAAGGCTCGAATTGAAACACTGATCCAACCTGTGTGCTCAATGCCACTTCCACCCAATCCCATGGGTGGGACATGTCTCAGCCTGGGTATAAACCAGTACGAAGCCGATTGTGTGTTGCCTTCCCCGCATCAGTGGTGCTTGCTGTAGTCACAGGTAGCAAAGTAGCACGGTGTCCAGGAGTGGCTGTCCCAAACCAAAAGGTCTCACTCTAGCCTGAACACACCAGCGTGCACTCCCATGTTCCAGGCTCGGTGCCACAGCACCATCTTGAGGCTTTGGCACACAAGAGAATAGCTGCTCCTCCAGGCACAGAACCAGTTACATCATGCATTTTCAAAAAATATATGGAATTAGGGGAAATTGCATCCTGGAAGATGACAGACAGCAAAGGAGGACCAAAAAAACAGAGGCCAATCCAGCTATGCCCTTCCCAGATGTGAACCCAAGAAACACCATGGTCCTGCTTGGCTCAGTCCTGTCTTCTGCCCCCTGCATCTGATGTAGCAGCTCACAAAACCACAGTTCACGCTCCTCTAAAGTATTGCTGCACATATTCAGCAGAAGGTTCGGTGACACAGAATGGAGTAGCTAATGCAAAGCTGCTAGGCAAAGCGTCCTTTAGGAAGTTCCAGACAACACCTAATGGTGCACAATCTCTCCATCCACAAGAGCTACATAAGCTGACAGATAAACAGACATAAGTCTGATTTCCCTGGGAATAATTCTTCTTCCTCCTTGAGAAAAAGGTTTTTTTCATCCTTGAAATTTCTAATGAGTAACAAACATACTATGAGAACACAAATGGGTGACAACTTCTAGTGCGTGGAGGTGCCAGACAATATCCTAGAATACAGCAGAGACTCCAGAGTCCTTGGCGTTGTCTGCACCCAACCTAGCTGGGTGTTGGGAGCCTGGCAATTGACACTATTCCTCAAGTAGGGAAACAAAGGCACTGAGTTACTTGGGGCAATGTTTGCTTGCACTTCATTCCCTGAAGAAAAGATTTGCTTTTCAGACACACTTATGTGTTGTGAAGCCCAGGTACTTCTCTTTCTCTAGTCTGTCAGTTTTAAAGTGAAATATTGATTTCTGGTCATCATAGACTCCAATAGTCTCTTTTTTTGTACTTCTTTTCCAGTTTGTGTTTTTAATGTGCAGATATCCGAACAGAGATGAGTCATAGTGATTTGTAGGGTTTTTCTAAATTGCAGTCTCTAGGTCTCAAAGAGACCTGAGAAGTACTGCCTGCAATGTCTAGCACATGTACTTTTCCAGACTTTTTGTATTACTATTCATTTTTTTCCCTTTGGTATAAAGTTTATATCTTTTCATATCCTTCTGCAACTCTTAAACAAGCCCTTTGACAATGCATGCTTGACAGATGGCTTCAGAGGGGTAGTAGCATTTTAACAAAGCTACACAGCACACTTGAAAACATATCCAGTTTCTCTGTTTCTTTCTGCCATTCAGAACTTCCTGGGGTGGGCAGGAACTGTGGGCATTTTTGCTGTGAGAGACTAGTTTAGTGTAGGTGGAGGCATTGGTGTACCAGATACCCAGAAGGTTAAATTGCCACTTTCATTCTCACCATTGTCCCTTTAATTTGCACAACAGCTCTCCCAGTTAGTCCCCCAGTCCAGTCCCAGGGGAGCATTCCCAGGACAGGGCTGCAGTCTGTGGCCCGTTCTGCAGACACTTACGTGCTAGGAAGATCAGCTGCCTAAATGAAGGAGCCCTTGGCAGGCACTCCCTGATTATTCTTTCTTTAATCACTTCCATTCATTCTAACCAAATTTTCCAGCGGGAGCTGGAAACAATCATCAGTGACTACTTAGCTGAGTGAAAGAGAGGGAGGAGGACAATGGAAATTTCCCCAAAGACATTCAAGTTACAATTAAGCAGTTAGCTACATAAATATAGAGAGCAAAAGAAATTGTCCAGCACATATGTCATTGGAATCATATTACCATGCAGATCCCAGCCAAATTAGCCTAGAGAGTTATTTGCAGAAAACTAAGCCCGTGAAGTATGAAACTGCCCGTGATGCTATTGACAGCAATAGCCAATCTCCTAAGAGCACTTTGCAAAAGACTAGTAACTCTTACTCTTAGGAAGAACCAGAAGCCCTCTGGGTGCGAGTGCTTGCAATTCACCTTGAGTTTGGTCCCCTTTAACGCATCTTGCTGTGCCCTGAGTGGTGGAGGAACTATCCCAAGAAGAAACCCAGTCCCTTCTCTTCACTACAAGCTGCACGGCTGTAACTGGGATGATGCTCACAACCAGACTCCCTGCCTGCACCACTCCCAGTGCTGACAGAGCACCCACTGGGAGCAGGTAGGATGGTCAGTTTTCAGTCTGACTCAGTCAATGGCAAAGGTGGGGGTGCAGCCAGGCCACCATAGCCTTACCCTTGGATCTAACAGTCTGCATTCAACTTCCTTTCATGGTATGTGCAGCAGGTTCCAGCTTCCTTTCTGCTAGCCTCCCTCAAAGGAGGAATTTAGCATCCTTCCAATAAATCCTGTGTTGTCCTTGGCTCTAAAAGAAGATCTTCCTGAATTCAGTTCAGCTTGACAGATGGTTCTTGTTTGCACTGCCCCCAGCTGAGTGCTCCAATAACTGAAGGTATCAGAGGACCAATACCCAGCTGAAAGCACTGCAAAATGGCTTAAATGTTTCAGTTAGAATTTTTGATGGATTCAGAGGCTTCAACTGGCAAATGCAGGGAGGCAGGGAACTGGTTATTCAAGCCCTGGTTTCCACTGGCTTAGATTTTTCCTATGTTTTGTAGAGGTTCTGCATTCCCTTGGGCTGAAGCGTGTTCTCATTTATCCTGCTACAAATCTAGAGTGTCTCCACTGGTTTCAATAATGCTAGGCCAGGTCTATGCTTGTGTGAGAGAAGAACTTGTTCTTTATTTCAGGAGTGCCTGGGTTTATTCATCACTAGCTCTTAGACACAGTACAAATCAGAGAAACCCTTTAATAGGCCTGTATGTCGAGAGAAGCTCTTCCTCTTGCCACTTGTGGAAACCTGTTAGTGTTCATTTTGATTGTATTAAATCCATATATAATGTCTATATAAAGTTTCCATAAGCGTTTTTTCACAGTGATGCTGACGCCCATGACAAAGTCTGCCCGTGGAAGCAGAAGGGTGAGGTAATCAGCTCAGTGTCGTCAAGTTGCACAGACTGTAACAGCACTTCCTTGCGAGGAGGAAACTTTTACAAATTAGGACTCACTCCCTTCCTTGCAGCTATTCTGCTTTTCTCTTTTACCTTCCATAAATCTGTCTCAAAGAAGCTGTCTCGTATCATTCATACTAAGAATACATCCTGCTATGGCTTAAGGTAAATTGACTGCTTGGCACTGACTGTCGGCACTTTCTGGGTGATTTTCCATCCTGGGAATTCACGCTGCAGAAATTAAATGCTTCTGCAAAGGTTGGTTCATTTTGCAAAGCACGGAGTAATGTTTTCAGCATGCCATTCTGGATATTTTTCATAGCCGTGAAGAGCTCTTCATGTCTTACCAGGCTGTCTGGGTCATACTCGCAGGTGATGAAGAAGAAGTCTCAAGCTGACACTTGTAACTAAGAGGAGGGTTTGTCCTCAGGACAGCAAATGGCTTAAGCACCTCAAGGCAGGGCAGGAGAGCTGTGTGACCTTCAGCAATGGCTGAATCAAAGACCTTGTCATCTCTTATCAGACCAGATGCATGACCAAAAAGAAAAAAAGGGAAAAAGAAAGGGAACATGAAAATCATGTGAGTAGGACTGGAAGGGACCTCAAGAGTCTGCTGCTTAGCCCCAGGAGAAACCCAATGCCACTCACAGACATGTATAATTAGTGCTCTAAGTTGCCCCTGATCTTTCTAGGCAACCTCCTGGTGCACTGAGACTATACCAGGGCATGAGATGCTGCTGTCTGTGCAGTGGTGTGAATGAGAGTGTTCCAGCCTTGTGGCCTCCCTCATGCGAAGCCAGATACTGTATTATAGTAGGTGCATCTACTTTCAAAAGGGGTGCTATTGCACAGTATTGGCTACAAATACCACTTTTACCTAGAAATCAATGATACATGCTCACAGTCCTGCCCATTTGCCAGACCCTCATGCTATTTCCCCAGGGCTGCCCAGCAGTTAGATGCCTGACGTTTGCCTCGAAGTCTGACTCAAAGTCGGAAATTCTGGCAGACGCAGAACTTTGTACAAGCTCGTGAGGAAACCTGTATTGCTATAGCAACTGAGCCCTGGACTGCTGAGCCTGGGCTGCAGGACTTTCTGAAAACTCGTCTAGGTGTATGAAAGATGTCCTTAGGTGCTCTAGCTGACTATGTAGCAAAACCATTTAGAAGCAATGCGAACAATTGATAACAAATTAAGAGGGATGGGATAATAAATGAAATATTAAATACTGGTAACCAAGAATACTTTTCTGTTGGAGAAGCCACCTGGAAGGGTGAAAGGGAGGCACACAAGCAGCATCAACAGTCCTAATGAACTCCTTAGTCATCTTACTAAAAAGAGACCGGTGAAAGCCTGTAAAAGGCCTCATATATCTTGCTCAGCTGCATGATTCCCCCTTGCGTACATCTGTGTGTGTGTGTAGATTTAGGAGCGCAGCTCTGCATCAGCACCTGGTCCACTGCATGTTCCCAGGCATGACTCAGGAGTGGCCGTGCAACTGTGTCACTTCTATTTTCCCCTTTGGCAGAACAGCTGCTTCCAGCCCTGGTGTGAGGGACTAAGTCAAGATTAAACACCCTCTCAGACATGGCATCTTTCTGGTGATTTCATTGGCTTTGGATTTGGACCATTCAGTGATGGCAGAGGAGCAGGGAAGCACAAATGAACACTGTACTTGATCAAAGCCTTGTTGGGTGGAAATATATTTTAGTGTCTTCTGAGGCACATCAGTACCAGGTTAATGCCATGGCTTTGAATCATGGAGAGGGTATTGCAGGGAAATTAAGTCCATATGTAGTTGGACTTTAAAAAACCTAGTGAAAATACATTCCTTTCTGTCCTCCTTCAGCACCTTGCCAAGTAGAGCCAGGCTCTGAACTCTGCTGAGAGCTCACAGAACAAAGCCCTGCCTGAGAGACTTCAGAAGAGGCATCACTTGGCAGCACTCTTTCCCTCCAACATCTGTGGGCACAGTCCCTGCCTGGCACATCAACCCTGCAGAAAGCAGGCTGGCACAGCTGCCCTCAGGATTTGATCCAAGGCTGAGGATATTAAGGATGCCTCTGTAGTCTCTACAGGAAATTTAGGATCAAACCAGTTTCACATCAGAGTACAGCACTGCTGCAATGCATTGTTGTGCTCTCTGCCCAGCTCCGAGGTGCAGCCTGAACTGCCCGACATGGGGTCTGTTCTGCTACAGAGAGGAATTCATTTCCCCTTTGTTGTTAAAACTGTCCATAAAGTAAAATACCAAACTAAATCAATTTTTGTTTTATTAGGAAGGCTGTTGCCAATAACTCTTAATTTCTTCTTCAGAGGCAGCAATGGGAATGGTTCACTACAATACTTGTGCCATGGCTAGGTTTAAGAATACTTTCCTTGTAAAAGCAGTTGGATTAAACAACAGGTGAGGAAAAGGAACAACAGCTCATATCAAACATTTGTACCCAGTCAGCAAACATTGCCTCCAGGCAAAACCTTATTCTCTTGTAGCACCATATCTCCTTTTCATGAAATAGAACTTCTGTTTTTCCTCGATCCTGTCAGAAACTTACAGCTGTTTCTCTCCTTTTAACTCCTCAAGATGAGACAGACTGACAGCAGAGGTGTAGGGAGGAAAAAGAAGGCCACCCAAAAGATAAGAATGGCAATGAACACACTTGGCAGTGTGATCAATTGTTGCTTCTTTTTTTGTGATGGGTGTTTCACTTCTTATGAGCTGAGGCACAACATGAGATGATCACGTACTCCTGACTGCAAGTTGGCTCTTTATTAAAGGAACTAACTAGTTGAGGGAAGACTGCTTTATGAGCCTTGTGGACCAGACCAGCTTGCTGATGCCTTCTCCAAATTTTTCCCTCCTGTGTGCATCTTTCCCACCATATTCCAAGCATATCTGCAAGCACAGCAGAGAGGGAGTACAGCTGTCCCTGCAGGATTTTGTCGCTGTACAGATGCAAATGCACTGCAACTTGCTGCCAAAGCACCTTATGGAAGAACATCACTTAGAGCAAACCCTCTCCTGTCATCCCAGGGGAACAACAACCTGTGGCCCCAGGCAGATGGGGGCACAGCTACCAGTTGAGCTGCTGGGCACAGGAAAGTCAGTAATGCTTATTTGAGCCTGGATCTTTAGTTTTAATGAAGGACAAGCCAGAGACAGAAAATTTAGTGTTTCAGGGACCTTTTAGAGGATGGTATTTATAAACGCTGTATACAATAGTCTGCAAGATTCTGTAGGAAGCCATACAGAGGCATGTCGCCCTCACTGTGTTTTATGTTGTTTTTGCCAGGAGACAATCAGCTAATCCACTGCTATCTGCATCTCAGTGAAGTGGGAATGTAGAAGTGCTGCCTTTGCCATCCACTTCATTTGTTGGCTTCAGAGTATTTACAGAAAAGAGACTTTTTCTTCCTACTGCTTCAAAGCATCCACAGATGTAACAGTAACCATTAAAGCCTGGAGCTTCAGAATAGACATCTTTTTATGGAAGGGCAGAAGTCTCTGGCTTAAAGGAAAGAAGCTCAAACCAATTACTTGCTGCACTTTTGTTTCCTTTTTCAAGTCAGGTGGTCCATTATAGTCACATAACAAGCCTCAGCAAATGCTAACGCATACTTGCTCTCCCGAATGGCATCAGAACAATTTAGTCAGCACTTTCACCCCACGAAATCCTAGAGCAATGGATAAACATTAAAATGCAAACTCTACATTCCTTCAACCACTCAGGTTCTGAGATAGAACAATCTTGTTTATTCCTCTTTGGTACACAGAAACATTAAGCAACAGCTAGAACTGTAAATTAAAAATATCGGATCAGTTGCACCTGAAGTATTGTGGAGGTGGTTTGTTGAGGCTTCAGTTTAACACAGCTGCGAGGATGGGATAAATAGCGATGAAGGCTGGCAGGATGACTCAGTTGAACACACACATGAAGCCAGCAAAGTGGATATATTGCACTGCTGCCCATCTGTTCGCAACACAAAGAGCTGCACAGAGATCCTGCTTGCTGGAGCCCAAAGCTAAGACTGTGACCATTACAAGGTAAAGTGACGGCCAAAGCCCAAACCAATGGCTCTAGTCTCTCAAAACAAGGGGTCCAGAAACAGCATCATGCTTACCTCCAGCCTCCCCTGTGCTGTTCTTGTATGTTTTAGGAGCTGGACTGAGCGTTCCACTGTCCATGCACTGAGTGTTTCCTGCCAGTTCAATTCACTTTCACCTGTAGCCACCACTGGTTATTTCTCTGGGTGGGACTAGGGCTCTGCATTTTATGTAGACTGGAAAAATTAACCTCAGAAACAAAACAAATTACCTTTTAACTTACAGTGATACGTACTGTGGTACAATGGGCACCACGCAGCTGTGGTGCAGCCAGTGCTTTGAGACAGAACAGAGACAAATTCCCTTAGTAGAGATTTGGCATGATCTTTATTTATACATAACAATTGACATAGTTATATTCAGGAGACAGAGAAACAATAGCCAGTGGGAGCACACAGCCTGCAGTGATCAGCAGCACAGAGCCCACTAACGGAACACTACAGAGGACCACAGCAATTTGAAAGGAGAGAATCATGCACCAAGCTGCCACGTGTTTCCTTACCTGCCACTGCTCCTCACACACACCGTGCTTTTCACTCAGTTGCAGTTTATGGTATGTCATAGGACAGAGGATCAGAGATCACCGAAATCAAGGGGGAGATCAAGAGACCTTTCCAAGGCATGTAGCAAAATCATCAGCCGCTCCCACCACTGTTTGATCCTATACACATGTGCTCTGTGTCCCATGGGAGTTAGAACATGCTGTCAAGGCTGGGAGCACAGCTCTGTGCTCTGAATGCAACAGGCACAGGGAGGAGTCCCTGTTCTTTGCAGGGCTGAACATTATCTTTATCGACAAGGACTTGTGTTTTCTGTGTTTCCCTCGCTGTATTTCCCTACCCACTTACAGACAAAGCTGTAGGAGATATCTCATTAACAGATCTCCCTTCCTCTCACATCTAGGTACCACACAGCCTTCATCTACACAGACCTCAGGATGGCAATTCTGGGAGGTGATGGTGGGGAAGGACAGGGTGGGGAGAAGAGAGTGCTGGCTCGGGCAGGGCCTCTGGCGCCGCAAAGTCATACCCAGGCCTTGACTTGGGTATTCCACCCCTTGGCACAGCTGCACAGGCCTCCCTCCTCGTACCAGCGCCACTTCACCCCCTTGTACATAGCCCTGCTGTATGGCTGGAAGCACATGAAGAGACGGAGGTGCCTTGCCAGACTGCAGTAGATAGCCATGGCCACCACAATGAGAGGGGACATGATGATGAAGCCAAGGATAATGAGGGCAGAAGAGCTGTTGTCATCCAAGATGCTTTTGCAGTAGCGGGCAGCTGAGTGCAGCACCTGTGGGAAGAGTGAGACAGAACTTGTCACAGACCTGGTGGTGGATAGGAATGGTGATCGAATTACCCTTGAGTTTCTAGCGCTTTCACAGAAAGACATACCTCTTCCCTCTCTCCAAGCTGAGCTCAGCATCTTCAGGCTACACTATGTGACTGACAACACATTTTAAACAAGCTTTCAACTTTTCCAGTAAGACAAGAGCACTGCATGCCAATCCTGAAGCAGGAAACACTAATCTTTATTAAGTCATCAGAAGAACACAGTTTAGTATTTGATAGGCAGAAACCAAACAAAAAATCCTCCTGCTGCTACATCGATGTAGGTGGCACAACACACTGGAAATTATAACAAAGTAAATAAAATACAGCAAGATAATAGATTCTTCACAGAGAGGTGGGTCAATCCATAGCTACCTGCTGGCTGGAGACTCTCCAGACTCCTGCCCTGGAACAGATCCCTTTGTGCTCTGTCTTCTGTGCACACACTGTACTCATTTCTACCTCCTAGCATCTCTTTGCACTGCAAAATCTGCCAGGAAAGTCCGTTCACCCTACGTTGCTGCAAAGCATCCAGCACACTAACTGGTCCTTGCTTAGTGGTACTTAAAGCCCTCCTTTCATCCTGGGAGTAGGAGATCTGAGTCAAGCCACTCAGTTGTTCTGTATTAACAAATGCTGCAGGCAACCCCCATGTCCCCTAGCTTCCATTCCTTTTTCCATATTCTTTCAGCAGTACAAATAAACACATCATACTTAAAAAAAAAAAAAAAAAAATCAATCTAATGGATCTGCAGTGCAGAAATCGGCTTCCAGCTACTAGGAAGACATTGAAACACAGCAGCCCAAGGACAAAGGACTGTTCTTGTCGAGCCATGGTGCCATAATCTCTCTCCATGCCTATTAAAGGGAAGTCTGTGTTAAAGAGCCCTCACAGCTAACAGCAGCATGGCTGCTTTCACTTCTCATGTACTCGGCTGTAACTGAAAACCTTTTGCATCTCCTCAGAGCTTCGACTGCAGTGCACGGTGTGGGCAAAGGAGAACTTGAGGCTTCTCAAGGTGAGAGTCGAGCAGAATGAAGCTGGAAGGGGTAATTCCAGAAGGCGATCCTCATACTTATTCCCATTTTGGGTCCAATTTCAAGCCCATATTTATGACTTTCAAGGACCAGTTTCAGATCATAGGAGAAAGTTATTCAAGGGCTTCACAGGCAATCTCCTGTTAAAACTACCCTAAAAAGCCTCATGTCCTACAGAATCTGCATCCACACTGCACTTGTGGAGACAGACCAGCCCTTTTACCAAGGCAGCGGCCCACACTGCACTTTCTCCTGAGGAGAGTTTAGTACATTATTTCTTATGATGACAGACTTTTCAATAAAACAAAAGTCATTCTACACACCTTCCCATTTGTATGAGAAAATCCTAACAGCCATGGGCTACGACAGGAAAGTGTTGTAACCCACAATGAAGAAGGGTTGCATGACTATTTGGGTAGATCAGGGTCCCTCTGAGCCACTTTTGCTTTGCATAGGCCCTTCAGAGACTCCCACTTTACCCTGTTTGACATCAGACGCATTTGCATCTTGTAGTGAAACCTTTCCGGAAGGTGTCAGAGCCACAGTGGGAATTGCCTGGCCCAGAGTTACGACATTTCTCTATGAATCGCTATCAATCACGCTTCGCTCCAACTCGCGGCAGCACTTGTGTCTGCCCTCTTCTACGAAAAAATTATCATGACAGATGTCTCCCCGTTCATTAGTTTGCAGGATCAGGAGAAGCTTTTCAGTAACAGCAGCTACGAGTTGTCATAATTCCAGGGCAATAACAATGAAAGCCAAACTTCTCAGACCAGCAAATACATCAGTACTGAGAAAACAATAACAACACAGTCCCTTTGTCGGGGAGCTTTGAGACAGGGAGCTGTGGGCTGACAACTCGTGTTGCTGGGATGTCAGCTGAATAATGCAATGGCTTATTGGAAAGTTACAGCACATCCCCCAGTCAAAGCTATCAGTGCTTGCAGCCAACAGTATGTTGCAGCATGCTGTTGTGTCCCAGGGTTGAGGGGCCTCAAGCGAGCAAACTGAGATTCCACCTACAGAATGAGCACCTTTACCCACACACTAGCAGCTCCTCAGAGTACAGGGCAGCACTTTTAATGCCAGTGATAAGGAAGCAGTTCCTCCAGAGCTGAGTGACAATTTACACACCTGGGAAACCTGATTTTACACTTCAGCTAGGCAGAGAGGGTGTCTCCTCCTTCACTGTGGAGTGAAACCTCCACAGCTATGCCCATGCACAGCTCCACAGGAGTCAGCAGAGCCTTATTGGATTAAACTGGGCAAATGTCTGACCCCTGCTGCATGGCTGAATCCTTTCTAGGATCTGCTCACTCAGACAGAAGTCCCAGGGATGTGGGTGATTAGATAGGATGCACAGATTTCATTAAAAGGAAGGAGGGAAAAACTTTCTTCTTTCAATATTTCTCAGGTAAATACATCAGTTTGAAAAGATTTAAACAATCTTCCCTTTAGTTCAGATTCTGTGGAATGAGGAGACCAATAGCATCTATATTTTGAGTTAATTGTCCCTGGTGGGAGATGGTACTAGTGTGTGATTTTTCTTCCCCAAAGTAAGAAGTAAAAGAACTCTTCTAACTTAAGAAAATCAGCAAGAAAAGTCATACTGAGCTGGTCTAACAGTTACTGCCTGTGAGGAAAACAGAAGAACTGATTTTTCACACTGACACTTAGTCAAATGATTCCAAAAATATTTATAGAAATATATCAAGAAGAAATTTGGAAATAATGAAATACATGCAGCTAGAGCCCTTACTGACAGGTAGGCTCATTTGTTGGTGTGAGAAACTGTACAGCACGTTTGGGAACACATCTGGATGTTAGACTGGCATAAGAAGGGGATGATATATTCTGTTAGACTTGACCAGTTCTGTGATTTGTCATGAGGCAGAGCAAACACGACAAACACTGTAAAGGGCTTGCTTAAGCGGAAGGCAACAAACTGCCAGAGCCCAGGCAGGACTCGTGAGAATCACAGGGGAGTTCAGGTTGGCAGCTCTCGGTAACAGACGTCACAGAAAAGAGCAATATTGTGATGTCAAAATGCAAACAGCAGCTCTGTCAAGCCAGGGAGTGTGTTCACCTGACCTGTCACAGCTACTAGCTGTTTTCATGGGAATGCAACCTTATTGCCCAATCAAGCTTCCATTTCCCACAATATTGGAAGAAGAGAGGAGTAAACATGTATCTAGCTCATTGCTGCCAGCACCCAGACGGGCCCACAAGATTGGCATCTCATGCAAGCTTGTTATGAAGTGCTAAAGATTTATCTCTGATCCCTTCACACTTAAACAACAGTACAAAGTGCAGTGCACAGGGGATCGACCCCAAGGGGTCCCATGCTGTCTCGGTCCCCGAGGAGCTGGGCAGTCACAGGCAGCTTCTGGCAGTGTTCTGTGTCTCCAGTGAGAGGCTTTCTGCTCTAACCTACTGACACAACGGATGGGGGCCAAACAACTACTTTGAGACAATTAGTCTGGAAACCATGAAGCCTGCACTTCCCTAGACAAATGTACGTGCCAGCCTTGCTGATAGCTGTGTCACGGGCACCGAGCAGAGAGACTGCTCGCTTGTACAACCAGGAGCCCGCAGGTCGGCATGAACCACCAGAAGCCTCTTCTTGTCAGCCCAGTCTATACACATACCTTCCCTCCTGCCATGGAAAAAAAAAATCTATACGCATACACCCCCCTTACGAAAACAAAGCCAAAGCTCAGGGAGTCTAGCCTTGACTCCACAGCTGCTGCTCCCCACGGGCCAAAATAAAACCCTTATGGATGGCCCTGCCTTAGAGGTGGCTGTTAGCAGCCAAACTGAGCAAGGCTTACTTACCTGAGAGTGGCACTGAAAGCCAAAGTAAACCACCACAATGGTAGGAAGCAGCACAATGGTGAAGATAACAAACATCAGAAGCAAATTCATGAAAAAGACCAAAGAATTCATGATGACTATCATCAGGGTCCATGCCAAGCAGCACCAGGCACTCCGTGGCTCCCTGGGAAGAAACTGGTCATCCATGTCATATGGCGGGAGGCTAGGAATCATCTGAGACTTGTCTGTGAGGTTTTCTGCACCAAAGTCCTCAGTTTCCTGGCCAGACATTCTTCAAAAAGGTTGCTAATCAACCCACACTTTTATCCAAAACTGTTTCTTGGCTTTTGGCAACAGACCTGGGAAGTTATTTGTAGAGGCTTTTCCTGCCGCTTCCCCCTGTGGACAGGAATACTTAACCAGAGATCACAACAAGGCAAGGAAGGAAAGCTCCTTTTTGGCCACCTGCTTTCCTAGGACCTGGCCAGAACAGCTTGTTTCCTTCCAGAATATTTTCCAGCAGCGTCTCAACCTCAGTTTCAAAGTAGATGTGACTGCTGCAAGTTTCGCAATAGCTATTATTTTGCTTTTCAATCCATAGCACTCATGAATTTTTTGTTGTTCTTCCCAGGATTATGATCCCGAGAGGTCCCAAACAGTTGCTGTCTTAGCTTTGATAGGCTGCTTTGTTCCAGAGAGTGCCTGGCTTTAGCATCCTCCTCCGCCTTTGAGCACTGCTGTTTGCTAAGAATATCAGGCTTCGACACTTGCAGTCAGTTCCTTGACTTCAGATCATCTTTCCATGCTCTTCACCTTGTACCCAAGTAAATATTCCTTCTCATCTGTCATCCAAATGAAGTTATTGGTGAAGCTGTTTCTCCACGCTGCCGTGCTGGAGAGCTTGCAGAGCTGGAAGCAAGGATTGGAGCAGTGTGTGGTTTCCCTGCTCTCAGCTGCCTGCTGTCACAGGCACTCAACTACAAGCAGCGCCTTCCTTTCCGAGCTGGCTCTTCGAGCTTTGCAACACGGCTCTGTTTACCGAGCAGGTTCCGAAGCTGCTTTCTGTGCTGGCCAGTCCTTTACATCTCTCTCACTACTGAAGTGATTTGGCACACAGCACCCGAGAGCCACACTCAGACCATGCGTTCCCAGGTCAAGATGGTCCCTCTTTAATTTTAATTATTCTGCCTCTGATTAATTTTCTACAGTTTCTCTCTAGATTAAAAAAACATCTTAGAGAAATTGATATAATCACTATGTATCTCAGAAACCTTGTTTTCTACAGTCATCACTTGCTTGCAGAACATATTGATATTCTTGTAGTGAATGCACAGCAATTATCAATTATTTCACCTGCCTCATATGATCAATATTATGTAAGAATTTCAGTGATATCTGTACATTTTTGTAGCCTTTTAGATACATTCATGTGCATGACCATAGTACTGCAGGAGGGAGAAAACTTCCTTAACTCCAGAGGAAACTGAGAGAGCATAGGTCTTACAAGAAGGCACAGCTCATCTATGGCACAAGTCGGGGAAAGAACCCACGAGTCCTGTGTTCCACCTGATGCTACTTCTCTCAGAAAATTCTGCCCTAGAAAAAGGTTATCAGAAAAATGAGGTTCACACAATGTTAAACGTAAAATTCTTTTATTACAAAAATGAGTGACAGCTTTCCTTCATTAAATGCTTTTGGTAAAAATTGTACATTTTGGGTACCCATCCTCCTGCCGTTGTTGGGTGTTTTGGTACATTTATCTGTCTTACTTATTTACTGGTTGGCTGTAGCAACGTGCATAGCAGAATTAAAGCTAAGACCGTTTTCTCCAAGGACTTGGGCTGACCTACTTATGAAGCATTTTCTGGTGGCCCATTAGAAGAGCTCTACCACATAAGTTAGGGCTAGCAGACCTCTAGGCAGCTGCATCCCAAACGTACTATGGCTCAACAACAGCCTCCCACAAAGCCCTGCTAGTAGGAGGAGGTGATGAAAGTGACACAAACACAATATCCAGGCTGGATATTCATCACTCGTGAGTGAAGCAAACTGTTACTGATTTCTGGTATTGCTTTTAATCAAAGTTAGGCTCCATTGTGCCAGACACTGCATGCACATTGACTAAGTGCACAGCATATCTTACTGTGCAAGTTTTAGAACCAGGGAACGGGCGTATGTAGAGTTAAAAGGCTTCCTCAGGCTTTCCAAGCCAAAATTTGGATGCAGATTTCCAAGTCACAGGCCACTATTTCAATTAGGAGGCACATGTGTCACATGAGTCATTTTCCTGACTGCAAAAAAGTAGAATATCACACTACAAAGATACAAGTCCATGTAGCCAGGAGGATTGCCTTGTAATTGGAATAGAATATAATTGAACAGACTCCGTCCTCTTGCTGCTGAAAGAACCTTCTCAGCCTGGGCTGGAAGAAAGCAAGAAAGTGACACAGATCGAGACTACTTGCAATTTGCCACATGTAATCAATACCAACACAGCGGCTTTAAAATTGAAGTGAGTTGAAGAGGTGTGGATACAGATTTTAAAGGTGTAACAAAAGTCACACTGATGAGACGGAAGCCTTTTGAAACAAACAATTAGTTTTTGAACAGCTCAACAGTCTCCATACTTGATATGCAGTTTTCTAGCTGTGAAAATTATTAGTTGATCCACACTTACCACTTGCTTATTTTTTTCCCATAGCTCTTCTTGTAGAGCCTCTTAGACATCCAAAAGGGTCTCACAAACTTCAGCTCTATCAGCATCCAGCAGTAAAAATACACCTGGCTAATCTGCACCGGATCACAAGTCAGGTGCATCGTTCTTACTAACAGCAGAAACAACTCATGACTGCATGAGGCACTTTGTCCTGTGCTTACAGTTGACACATCTCAAAGCTCACCGGAAAGATACGAAGCTTCAGCCACAGGAGGCTGCTGCAAGCTTGACAACAGTTAAGTTCTTGCTGCTTCCTAAGAGACTGGGAGCCAGGTGCAACACCGCAGCCAGCAGGACAGACAATTGCCAGCCAAGGCTCCATCCCACAGAACCCAAGCCAGGTGAAAACAATAGACTCAAGAGATGGTGGTCAGATTCAACTAGAAGTCCAGACCTTCAAGCAAGCTCACGATTAATTATATTAAAGTCTGAGGTCAAGCTGGGAAGTCAGTCTAGAGTTCAGAACAAGGTCTATAACCAGCCTTGGCTGTAGCTTTGCTAGCTCCAGGAGACATGCACCTACAACAGCAACTAAGGGAGAATGGAAATTTCCAGGCCTGAGCTTAAAAGAGCCCCCAGGCAGAGGGTGTGGATGGAAACCTCAGCTGAGGTTTATCAGGGCCATTAAGGCCTGTTGGTGCCCTGAGGGCCCTAACACCCATCTCTTCCTCAGCCCTTGGTTCCCACCCCTTTTTAAGAACTAAACCAGATGAACTAATCAAAAGTTTTCTATTAATTTGCTGGAAACACACGTCGCTGCTATTGTCAGCCAGCTCCCTGGGGAACCAGGCTATATACAGAGAGAAACAACCTTAAACAGTCACGGGAGTATGAAAAATCTGTTTTCATCTTATTCCACTCATTTCCTTCACTGCACTGTCAGGCTGAATGGTTCCTGCAGGAGGAAGCAGGGTAGCAGCCTTCTCTCGAGCTGCAAAACGTGAAAACTCTTCATGGATCTATCCAGACATCCAGAGGGAAATATCTGTTGAATCCATCCTGCTTTCGGTTGTTGCACAGGCCAGACACGGTGTTAATGGAGCCCCAAATCCGTACAGAAACCAGATGAAGTTGGATGTAACGAACGTGACAAATGGCATGGAGGCTCCTAAAGAGCCTCGGTATTTACTACGCCTGTGTAACAACCGCTGATTTAAATACATAATGCTTTTCAAGCTTGACTTAGACCTTTTAAATGGAGAAAGGACAAGACAGGGACATAAACCCCCCACCTGCCCCCAAAACTACAGGAAGCGGAATCAGGGTTAGGCTTAAACCATGGAGAGATTGAGAACATGGTGCCGGGAAACTAAAAATTCTACCCCAAAATCACTTCAGCTGTGCTGGAGCACCACAGAGCTGCTACAGTTCGGTAAATAGCAGGGTTTGGCTGGTCTGTGCAGCTCGCCACTGCACGTGAGCAAAAAATTGCAGAACAGGGAGCTGCACGGACCAGAACAACCCGAACTCCTTCCCTCCTGGCTGTGGTTGTCTGCCTGTTCCCACAAAGAATCTGTGTCCAACAGCTCTGTGGAGTGAAGCTTCCCTTTGGGAGGCAGAAGTGGTGAAACGTGTGTAGATGACACCTCCTTACCTGCATCTGTGCTTCCTCACATGAAAAAACATTCTTCTAAATGTTTTCTTTTTCTAAACTCTCATTAAAACAAACTAACAAACAAAAAATCCAATGAAACGATCAATAATTCTGCTACTGAAACCAGCTTGGAGTAGCCAGGCTGATGGAGTCATATGGATCTGAGCAATTTTTTACCACTTACATTCTTTTTAAGCATTTTCTAATCTTATTCTTCTTTTCAGATCCTGTATGATATGTTTCATGATGTTCATAACAAGTTCTGCCAGTCTCACAGGCTTCCTGCTGATTTGGGTGACTATTCTGTCTTAAAGAAACACACTTCAGTTAGGAGAAGGGATAAGAAAAGGAAAATGAAACAGCTTGATATTTGTTGAAACAATAAAATACTAAGCCTGCGTTCCCTTCTCTTCCGCACAGCTTTTACATTTTAAAATTTTCAAAAATCTAGGTTTTGTCTGCAAGGGTCAGTACAAAAATAAGCTGTGTGCCAAAATTAAAATAAAATACCATCATAAACACCTTTTTAGAATAATGTTCATTTTAGAATAATACTCATTTATCTGAAGTCTAACAACAGTGAGAAGCATAAAAAGAATACTAATCCAGACAGGTATTCGGGTATTTGTGAGTGCTGATAGTGCTCAAGTTGCTAGAGAAGTTACAAATAACGCTTAACTCTTCATAATAGCACTTTTATCTGCGGAAGGCAGCTTGGACGGATTATTTTACCACAGCTTCCTGAAAGGAAAACCCCAAAGCCCAACTGGCATGCAGTGGCAGCCTGAGCGTGGATTATACTCAGGGTGTGAATTGGGCAGAAAATAATAATGATTAGCTGGAGATCACAGGTTGTCGGTGCCTTTCGTTCACACAGCGCGCGCTCCTGCACGGATCTTTTACGGAACAAAAATAATCCGTAGGAGACGAAAGGTTAGCAGACAGCTGCTGGCTTCTATGGATATAAGACATCCAAGGGCTAAAAAAACCTTTATCTCTTCTTACACCAGAAAAGGAAATCTTGCACTTGGTTGGCAACAAGGAGGAAGACTTCAAGACCACCGTGCAGCCTGCTATAAAAGGCTAGATTCAGAAAATGAGGCTAAAAAATCCAACTTAGGATGTTACAAAGTATAAAAATCTATTACATTGCTTCCACAGAACACTTCAGTAAGGCATCATGACAAATAATCAGATGTACCATTATCAATTTCTCCACTTGTATCTTTTTTTTTCTTATTTGGCCAAAATCTGAATTTATATTCTTCATGATTCTTCCAATAACCAAGTGAACTTTGTGTCAAACAAATCTCAGTGATAATAAGAAAGATTCCTCAAGCCTCTAATTCTGTGAAATTTCCACATCCTGAACAAGTACCTGCCCATAAGTAGGGAAAATGTCCTCATGATAGTGCAAGTTATGGAGCAGTTTCTAACAGGAGCATCATTGCTTTGAGATGCTGAAACTGATGATGATTAAAGATAATCAGACAAATTCATTAGTTTTCCGATGGCTCGAGACCCTTGCTGCTAAGGAATAGTTTTTCCACTCTCTATAACCACAGCACCATCTTGTGGTTTGTTACACTTGATAAATTTTCATTTTACATCTCGCAGTCTCCTAGAGACAGGATATTGTAAGACGTGCTACCTAGTGTGGAATTCTTCCAGTCACTGAAAACAACAGAAAAGCTTCATTATTACCAGTTTGAGCACTGCCAGCACACAGCACAGTGGTGCCGAGATGGGTACTGAGCAGTCACTGCAAACGAGGCCCAGCATTGGCGTAACTTTATAAACAGCTCCAGAACCTCGCAGGACAAATGGCAACACAAAATGGCAAAGCTGCTCCCTCCTCATGTCTCACACTTGGCCACTATTTCACTGAAAGCGCTTTAATGAGCAAACTTGATACCCACCATGTCCAAAGAATTAAAGGCTGAGGCTTTGCATACTGACAGGAGGTTATCACATACCAGTGTTTCAGATCGCAGACACGGGTCACAGATTACCAGTATGTCCCCAGTTAAACAGGAATATCACAATGACCTTTCTTAGCCTACGGTTCTCGTCTAGTACCATTTCGCCTGTTGCAGTTCCATGTGCCTCCCAAAGCTCTAAACAGCTGCCACACCGTCACTGATGGGCTGAATCTATCCTTGTCTTTGACTGGAGAAGAGTTTAATGAACAGCAACAAACCAACAAAAGCCTGAAAGCAGCACACCTGGAGATTCTTACTGTAGAATGGAACGCTGACAGCATTTCTAAAAGCAGTTTGATAAAAAGAAGAACAGGCATTATCCTGTTAACCAATAGAAAACATCACCAGTGACCACAATTCATTTGGTCTCTTGGTAAAAAGGATTTGGCATCGTGATACAGGCAGAGAACGAAGACAATGCTTTCGGAGCCTGTGTTACACTTCCACAGCCTCTGGCCATGACCAGGAGTAATGCAGCAGCACCAAAGAAAGACTCTTGCACGCTGTCTCTGAGTATTCACCAAATTCTCTATATTCACGGTTCTATGCAACTGCTGAAGTGGATACCAACCAAAAAACACAGAGACAGCTTAGAGTGAGAAATGTTCCAGGCTGGGAAATTTCACTAGTATGGGCCTGAGAGGTGAAGATGAGGGTTATAAGGTCTAAAGTAAATGGGAAGCTTATATAGTCATTTTAACGCCTGCTTTCTCGATACATAATCGAGAGATTTCAAACCTTAGTAAAGGTGTTAAAAAAAATATGAACGCAGAAAAATGCTAGAAACTTTAAGCAAGCAGAGGAGCAATAAACATATGTAGAAAACAATGAAAATATAAAATTCCAAATGACAAAAAATAAGCTGACATTATAAAAAAAATAAAATTCAGGTTTGAAAAATTACACCACAGACAAGGATATTACATTTAAAAGACAAAATAAAGGGAAACGAAGAGGCAACAACACAGAGAAATTGAATAAGCATTCTTTATTAAAAAATCAAACTGAAGATTTTGACAAAATATAATAAGAACTTACTCTAGGAAACATTCAACACTATGAAAAAAATGCCTTAAAATCACTCATTCATCTGATTTCTTATCGTCAAAACACAAGATTTCTCAAACAAAAGCCAGGATTCTGCAGAAGGCTTCGAGCTTCGCTGCAGATGTCCAACAGGGTTGGAGGCCAGGGAGGAAGGGCCAGGACTCTGGACACGCATGCTCAGGGAAGGGGCCACGGGCTACGCAAGCACAAGAGCCTCACCCGCACGCAGACGGGGAGCTCGTTCCGCAACGGGCTCAGAAAAGCTGCCTCTTCCCAAGGGGCCGAAGGAAACAGCTCGGCCCCTGCGCTGCAGGGAGCCCCGGTGCCCAAAGCACCACGGGCCTGCCTGCTTCTCACACCGGCAGCTCTTGCGACTGGCACTCTGCTTACAGAGCCGTCGCTCGGCCGAGGCTGGCGGCAGGGCGCGGCGCCGTAAGGGCATGGACCGCAGCCCGCGTCAATGCGACGCCAGGGTTCGAGGGAGCCCGATGTCCACCATGAGCACCAAGAATGCAACCGGCATCCAACGCTCACCAGCTGCTCGCCCCGGCTGCCTGGCAAAAGCGCCATCAACCAATAGGCTGCTGCTACTGCTGCCCAGACCCGCACCCTGGCTACAGGGAGCACAGAGGGGGCTTGCCCTCCGGCCTCTTCATTGCGGGCTACTCGCAGCGCACAACACGCTGCCGCATGCACGGGCATGAAGCCCAGCTGCAGAGACCTCCTCCTCGTTTAGGGAGGGGACAGTCCCAAGGAGTCTGGCATAAAGCCAGAGACGGGCAAGGCTGGCGCTACGCTATCACCACGTCAGGCTGCCACGCTCAGAGTAGTGTCAATCAGCAGCTCCACTCAACGCAGGCTGACCTGCTCCACGCTTATGGGCACATCACGCCCGAGTACCTGCCACGGGGGCTCATAGGGAGCCCGCCTGCTCCTCGGCAGTAAGGGGGTGTGCCCTGTGCCCACGCAAATCCCACCTGGGGGAAAGGCCGGACAATCCCTTGGTTAGCACACGCAAGCCTCCTCGCTTCCTGCCTCTGGGAAGAGTAAGCAAACTACGCTGCAGCACGTCAGGGCCTAAGCACCCAAACCAACACCTTGCGCACCAGCCACACTCATCCCCACGCCTGCACGCACGCACATACACACAGACACGCACACTCCAGGTTACTGTTCCCAGAGGAGGAAACCAGAGCACACTGCGGCACCACCGCCAGCCTCCTCCTCTGCCAGGCGGAGAGGCAGGTCCAAAGCTACACACAGCCTACTGCGAGGTGGCCGATACTTGGCTACTACAGCTCTTCACAGCTCCTCTCCAGGTGCAGCGCACGGCATGCACCGAGCCTGTAAAGCCTCGGGCCACACGCCTGACTTACAGGCGAGCCCCGCTCAAATTTGACTGCCACGGGGGCCTGAAGCCCCCTAGGCAGACACCTCAACCCCGATTACGGAGCGGGTGCTTGGCCAAGGTACCACTGAGGCCACAGAGAAACAGGCAGCCGGGCAAGGGGCCACACGCCTGACTTACAGGCGAGCCCCGCTCAAATTTAACTGCCACGTGGGCCTGAAGCCCCCTAGGCAGACACCTCGACCCCGATTACGGAGCGGGCGCTTGGCCAAGGTACCACTGAGGCCACAGAGAAACAGGCAGCCGGGCAAGGGGCCACTCACCTGACTTACAGGCGAGCCCCACTCAAATTTAACTGCCACGGGGGCCTGAAGCCCCCTAGGCAGACACCTCGACCCCGATTACGGAGCGGGCGCTTGGCCAAGGTACCACTGAGGCCACAGAGAAACAGGCAGCCGGGCAAGGGGCAACGTGCCTGACTTACAGGCGAGCCCCGCTCAAATTTAACTGCCACGGGGGCCTGAAGCCCCCTAGGCAGACACCTCGACCCCGATTACGGAGCGGGCGCTTGGCCAAGGTACCACTGAGGCCACAGAGAAACAGGCAGCCGGGCAAGGGGCCACTCACCTGACTTACAGGCGAGCCCCACTCAAATTTAACTGCCACGGGGGCCTGAAGCCCCCTAGGCAGACACCTCGACCCCGATTACGGAGCGGGCGCTTGGCCAAGGTACCACTGAGGCCACAGAGAAACAGGCAGCTGGGCAAGGGGCAACGTGCCTGACTTACAGGCAAGCCCCGCTCAAATTTGACTGCCACGGGGGCCTGAAGCCCCCTAGGCAGACACCTCGACCCCGATTACGGAGCGGGCTCTCATCTCAGGGTACCCAGGGCCCACTAATAGGTAGCCGGTGGCTTCCACCCTGTTGACAGGGGAGCCACCCTACGCAGGCTGGCATCTAGTGGCCTAGTGCCATCGGTGCAGAGACTGGCACCCCATTTACTGGGCGGTGCCACGGCTCAGGCCTCTAAAGAGCTCCCTCTCCCCCAGAAATGGACAGCCTGGTGACCTCCTCCCTCCTTACAGGGCAGTCACAGCCAGCGGCCAGCAAAAGGGGTAGCTTGGCAACAGGCCAACTGAACAGAGGCCACAGCCCTCCTTACAGGGAGGCCTCGCTGCTGTGGGCAACAAGGGGGCTCAGGAGCAACAAGGAAAGCCCATCTGCATCCCGAGCCCTGCCTACATGGAGGTGCCAGTGTCAAGGGTCCCTTTCCTTCTCCCACGTCTTGTGTGACTTGCATCTTCGGCCTCAGAACTTCCTTACAGAGTCTTCACTCTCGTTGCTTGCAGTTTCTCCACAGCCCGACGTCTTCTTGCCCGCTTCTGCCTTTGCTGCAGCGGGAACCGGGAGCAAGAGACAGGACAGACACCAGATCAGACACCCGCACCACAACTCCGTTCCCCAGCCCGGCCCGGGCACACCACCCTCAGCAAGTGCGAGGCCCAGCGCCTGAGCTCTGGGGCCTGCACTGGTCCCTTTCACTTCTCCGTGCCTCTTCCCGCTCCCCTCCAGACACCCGCAAAACAAAGCCACCAACAAGCCCGCCCCGCAGAAGCCCAGCTCCACCTCCAGCACAGGCAGCCCCGCTTCAAATGCGCCAGCGGAGAACAAGGAGGCTGCAGGTGACTTTCCCCCACGCCTGCTCCCCAGACAGCCATCCAGAGCAACACCCACCACACCTTCACCCCAGGACCGCCAGAGCGCCTTGCCCTTCTTGCTCTTACCTGCCACAGAGGCAGGGTCTTCCTCCAGCCTCCTCCTCCAGCCTCCTCCTCCTCCTGCGCAGAAGGCTTCGGGCTTCGCTGCAGATGTCCAACAGGGTTGGAGGCCAGGGAGGAAGGGCCAGGACTCTGGACACGCATGCTCAGGGAAGGGGCCACGGGCTACGCAAGCACAAGAGCCTCACCCGCACGCAGACGGGGAGCTCGTTCCGCAACGGGCTCAGAAAAGCTGCCTCTTCCCAAGGGGCCGAAGGAAACAGCTCGGCCCCTGCGCTGCAGGGAGCCCCGGTGCCCAAAGCACCACGGGCCTGCCTGCTTCTCACACCGGCAGCTCTTGCGACTGGCACTCTGCTTACAGAGCCGTCGCTCGGCCGAGGCTGGCGGCAGGGCGCGGCGCCGTAAGGGCATGGACCGCAGCCCGCGTCAATGCGACGCCAGGGTTCGAGGGAGCCCGATGTCCACCATGAGCACCAAGAATGCAACCGGCATCCAACGCTCACCAGCTGCTCGCCCCGGCTGCCTGGCAAAAGCGCCATCAACCAAGAGGCTGCTGCTACTGCTGCCTAGACCCGCACCCTGGCTACAGGGAGCACAGAGGGGGCTTGCCCTCCGGCCTCTTCATTGCGGGCTACTCGCAGCGCACAACACGCTGCCGCATGCACGGGCATGAAGCCCAGCTGCAGAGACCTCCTCCTCGTTTAGGGAGGGGACAGTCCCAAGGAGTCTGGCATAAAGCCAGAGACGGGCAAGGCTGGCGCTACGCTATCACCACGTCAGGCTGCCACGCTCAGAGTAGTGTCAATCAGCAGCTCCACTCAACGCAGGCTGACCTGCTCCACGCTTATGGGCACATCACGCCCGAGTACCTGCCACGGGGGCTCATAGGGAGCCCGCCTGCTCCTCGGCAGTAAGGGGGTGTGCCCTGTGCCCACGCAAATCCCACCTGGGGGAAAGGCCGGACAATCCCTTGGTTAGCACACGCAAGCCTCCTCGCTTCCTGCCTCTGGGAAGAGTAAGCAAACTACGCTGCAGCACGTCAGGGCCTAAGCACCCAAACCAACACCTTGCGCACCAGCCACACTCATCCCCACGCCTGCACGCACGCACATACACACAGACACGCACACTCCAGGTTACTGTTCCCAGAGGAGGAAACCAGAGCACACTGCGGCACCACCGCCAGCCTCCTCCTCTGCCAGGCGGAGAGGCAGGTCCAAAGCTACACACAGCCTACTGCGAGGTGGCCGATACTTGGCTACTACAGCTCTTCACAGCTCCTCTCCAGGTGCAGCGCACGGCATGCACCGAGCCTGTAAAGCCTCGGGCCACACGCCTGACTTACAGGCGAGCCCCGCTCAAATTTGACTGCCACGGGGGCCTGAAGCCCCCTAGGCAGACACCTCAACCCCGATTACGGAGCGGGTGCTTGGCCAAGGTACCACTGAGGCCACAGAGAAACAGGCAGCCGGGCAAGGGGCCACACGCCTGACTTACAGGCGAGCCCCGCTCAAATTTAACTGCCACGTGGGCCTGAAGCCCCCTAGGCAGACACCTCGACCCCGATTACGGAGCGGGCGCTTGGCCAAGGTACCACTGAGGCCACAGAGAAACAGGCAGCCGGGCAAGGGGCCACTCACCTGACTTACAGGCGAGCCCCACTCAAATTTAACTGCCACGGGGGCCTGAAGCCCCCTAGGCAGACACCTCGACCCCGATTACGGAGCGGGCGCTTGGCCAAGGTACCACTGAGGCCACAGAGAAACAGGCAGCTGGGCAAGGGGCAACGTGCCTGACTTACAGGCGAGCCCCGCTCAAATTTGACTACCACGGGGGCCTGAAGCCCCCTAGGCAGACACCTCGACCCCGATTACGGAGCGGGCTCTCATCTCAGGGTACCCAGGGCCCACTAATAGGTAGCCGGTGGCTTCCACCCTGTTGACAGGGGAGCCACCCTACGCAGGCTGGCATCTAGTGGCCTAGTGCCATCGGTGCAGAGACTGGCACCCCATTTACTGGGCGGTGCCACGGCTCAGGCCTCTAAAGAGCTCCCTCTCCCCCAGAAATGGACAGCCTGGTGACCTCCTCCCTCCTTACAGGGCAGTCACAGCCAGCGGCCAGCAAAAGGGGTAGCTTGGCAACAGGCCAACTGAACAGAGGCCACAGCCCTCCTTACAGGGAGGCCTCGCTGCTGTGGGCAACAAGGGGGCTCAGGAGCAACAAGGAAAGCCCATCTGCATCCCGAGCCCTGCCTACATGGAGGTGCCAGTGTCAAGGGTCCCTTTCCTTCTCCCACGTCTTGTGTGACTTGCATCTTCGGCCTCAGAACTTCCTTACAGAGTCTTCACTCTCGTTGCTTGCAGTTTCTCCACAGCCCGACGTCTTCTTGCCCGCTTCTGCCTTTGCTGCAGCGGGAACCGGGAGCAAGAGACAGGACAGACACCAGATCAGACACCCGCACCACAACTCCGTTCCCCAGCCCGGCCCGGGCACACCACCCCTCAGCAAGTGCGAGGCCCAGCGCCTGAGCTCTGGGGCCTGCACTGGTCCCTTTCACTTCTCCGTGCCTCTTCCCGCTCCCCTCCAGACACCCGCAAAACAAAGCCACCAACAAGCCCGCCCCGCAGAAGCCCAGCTCCACCTCCAGCACAGGCAGCCCCGCTTCAAATGCGCCAGCGGAGAACAAGGAGGCTGCAGGTGACTTTCCCCCACGCCTGCTCCCCAGACAGCCATCCAGAGCAACACCCACCACACCTTCACCCCAGGACCGCCAGAGCGCCTTGCCCTTCTTGCTCTTACCTGCCACAGAGGCAGGGTCTTCCTCCAGCCTCCTCCTCCAGCCTCCTCCTCCTCCTGCGCAGAAGGCTTCGGGCTTCGCTGCAGATGTCCAACAGGGTTGGAGGCCAGGGAGGAAGGGCCAGGACTCTGGACACGCATGCTCAGGGAAGGGGCCACGGGCTACGCAAGCACAAGAGCCTCACCCGCACGCAGACGGGGAGCTCGTTCCGCAACGGGCTCAGAAAAGCTGCCTCTTCCCAAGGGGCCGAAGGAAACAGCTCGGCCCCTGCGCTGCAGGGAGCCCCGGTGCCCAAAGCACCACGGGCCTGCCTGCTTCTCACACCGGCAGCTCTTGCGACTGGCACTCTGCTTACAGAGCCGTCGCTCGGCCGAGGCTGGCGGCAGGGCGCGGCGCCGTAAGGGCATGGACCGCAGCCCGCGTCAATGCGACGCCAGGGTTCGAGGGAGCCCGATGTCCACCATGAGCACCAAGAATGCAACCGGCATCCAACGCTCACCAGCTGCTCGCCCCGGCTGCCTGGCAAAAGCGCCATCAACCAAGAGGCTGCTGCTACTGCTGCCCAGACCCGCACCCTGGCTACAGGGAGCACAGAGGGGGCTTGCCCTCCGGCCTCTTCATTGCGGGCTACTCGCAGCGCACAACACGCTGCCGCATGCACGGGCATGAAGCCCAGCTGCAGAGACCTCCTCCTCGTTTAGGGAGGGGACAGTCCCAAGGAGTCTGGCATAAAGCCAGAGACGGGCAAGGCTGGCGCTACGCTATCACCACGTCAGGCTGCCACGCTCAGAGTAGTGTCAATCAGCAGCTCCACTCAACGCAGGCTGACCTGCTCCACGCTTATGGGCACATCACGCCCGAGTACCTGCCACGGGGGCTCATAGGGAGCCCGCCTGCTCCTCGGCAGTAAGGGGGTGTGCCCTGTGCCCACGCAAATCCCACCTGGGGGAAAGGCCGGACAATCCCTTGGTTAGCACACGCAAGCCTCCTCGCTTCCTGCCTCTGGGAAGAGTAAGCAAACTACGCTGCAGCACGTCAGGGCCTAAGCACCCAAACCAACACCTTGCGCACCAGCCACACTCATCCCCACGCCTGCACGCACGCACATACACACAGACACGCACACTCCAGGTTACTGTTCCCAGAGGAGGAAACCAGAGCACACTGCGGCACCACCGCCAGCCTCCTCCTCTGCCAGGCGGAGAGGCAGGTCCAAAGCTACACACAGCCTACTGCGAGGTGGCCGATACTTGGCTACTACAGCTCTTCACAGCTCCTCTCCAGGTGCAGCGCACGGCATGCACCGAGCCTGTAAAGCCTCGGGCCACACGCCTGACTTACAGGCGAGCCCCGCTCAAATTTGACTGCCACGGCGGCCTGAAGCCCCCTAGGCAGACACCTCGACCCCGATTACGGAGCGGGCGCTTGGCCAAGGTACCACTGAGGCCACAGAGAAACAGGCAGCCGGGCAAGGGGCCACTCACCTGACTTACAGGCGAGCCCCACTCAAATTTAACTGCCACGGGGGCCTGAAGCCCCCTAGGCAGACACCTCGACCCCGATTACGGAGCGGGCGCTTGGCCAAGGTACCACTGAGGCCACAGAGAAACAGGCAGCTGGGCAAGGGGCAACGTGCCTGACTTACAGGCGAGCCCCGCTCAAATTTAACTGCCACGGGGGCCTGAAGCCCCCTAGGCAGACACCTCGACCCCGATTACGGAGCGGGCTCTCATCTCAGGGTACCCAGGGCCCACTAATAGGTAGCCGGTGGCTTCCACCCTGTTGACAGGGGAGCCACCCTACGCAGGCTGGCATCTAGTGGCCTAGTGCCATCGGTGCAGAGACTGGCACCCCATTTACTGGGCGGTGCCACGGCTCAGGCCTCTAAAGAGCTCCCTCTCCCCCAGAAATGGACAGCCTGGTGACCTCCTCCCTCCTTACAGGGCAGTCACAGCCAGCGGCCAGCAAAAGGGGTAGCTTGGCAACAGGCCAACTGAACAGAGGCCACAGCCCTCCTTACAGGGAGGCCTCGCTGCTGTGGGCAACAAGGGGGCTCAGGAGCAACAAGGAAAGCCCATCTGCATCCCGAGCCCTGCCTACATGGAGGTGCCAGTGTCAAGGGTCCCTTCCTTCTCCCACGTCTTGTGTGACTTGCATCTTCGGCCTCAGAACTTCCTTACAGAGTCTTCACTCTCGTTGCTTGCAGTTTCTCCACAGCCCGACGTCTTCTTGCCCGCTTCTGCCTTTGCTGCAGCGGGAACCGGGAGCAAGAGACAGGACAGACACCAGATCAGACACCCGCACCACAACTCCGTTCCCCAGCCCGGCCCGGGCACACCACCCCTCAGCAAGTGCGAGGCCCAGCGCCCGAGCTCTGGGGCCTGCACTGGTCCCTTTCACTTCTCCGTGCCTCTTCCCGCTCCCCTCCAGACACCCGCAAAACAAAGCCACCAACAAGCCCGCCCCGCAGAAGCCCAGCTCCACCTCCAGCACAGGCAGCCCCGCTTCAAATGCGCCAGCGGAGAACAAGGAGGCTGCAGGTGACTTTCCCCCACGCCTGCTCCCCAGACAGCCATCCAGAGCAACACCCACCACACCTTCACCCCAGGACCGCCAGAGCGCCTTGCCCTTCTTGCTCTTACCTGCCACAGAGGCAGGGTCTTCCTCCAGCCTCCTCCTCCAGCCTCCTCCTCCTCCTGCGCAGAAGGCTTCGGGCTTCGCTGCAGATGTCCAACAGGGTTGGAGGCCAGGGAGGAAGGGCCAGGACTCTGGACACGCATGCTCAGGGAAGGGGCCACGGGCTACGCAAGCACAAGAGCCTCACCCGCACGCAGACGGGGAGCTCGTTCCGCAACGGGCTCAGAAAAGCTGCCTCTTCCCAAGGGGCCGAAGGAAACAGCTCGGCCCCTGCGCTGCAGGGAGCCCCGGTGCCCAAAGCACCACGGGCCTGCCTGCTTCTCACACCGGCAGCTCTTGCGACTGGCACTCTGCTTACAGAGCCGTCGCTCGGCCGAGGCTGGCGGCAGGGCGCGGCGCCGTAAGGGCATGGACCGCAGCCCGCGTCAATGCGACGCCAGGGTTCGAGGGAGCCCGATGTCCACCATGAGCACCAAGAATGCAACCGGCATCCAACGCTCACCAGCTGCTCGCCCCGGCTGCCTGGCAAAAGCGCCATCAACCAAGAGGCTGCTGCTACTGCTGCCCAGACCCGCACCCTGGCTACAGGGAGCACAGAGGGGGCTTGCCCTCCGGCCTCTTCATTGCGGGCTACTCGCAGCGCACAACACGCTGCCGCATGCACGGGCATGAAGCCCAGCTGCAGAGACCTCCTCCTCGTTTAGGGAGGGGACAGTCCCAAGGAGTCTGGCATAAAGCCAGAGACGGGCAAGGCTGGCGCTACGCTATCACCACGTCAGGCTGCCACGCTCAGAGTAGTGTCAATCAGCAGCTCCACTCAACGCAGGCTGACCTGCTCCACGCTTATGGGCACATCACGCCCGAGTACCTGCCACGGGGGCTCATAGGGAGCCCGCCTGCTCCTCGGCAGTAAGGGGGTGTGCCCTGTGCCCACGCAAATCCCACCTGGGGGAAAGGCCGGACAATCCCTTGGTTAGCACACGCAAGCCTCCTCGCTTCCTGCCTCTGGGAAGAGTAAGCAAACTACGCTGCAGCACGTCAGGGCCTAAGCACCCAAACCAACACCTTGCGCACCAGCCACACTCATCCCCACGCCTGCACGCACGCACATACACACAGACACGCACACTCCAGGTTACTGTTCCCAGAGGAGGAAACCAGAGCACACTGCGGCACCACCGCCAGCCTCCTCCTCTGCCAGGCGGAGAGGCAGGTCCAAAGCTACACACAGCCTACTGCGAGGTGGCCGATACTTGGCTACTACAGCTCTTCACAGCTCCTCTCCAGGTGCAGCGCACGGCATGCACCGAGCCTGTAAAGCCTCGGGCCACACGCCTGACTTACAGGCGAGCCCCGCTCAAATTTGACTGCCACGGCGGCCTGAAGCCCCCTAGGCAGACACCTCGACCCCGATTACGGAGCGGGCGCTTGGCCAAGGTACCACTGAGGCCACAGAGAAACAGGCAGCCGGGCAAGGGGCCACTCACCTGACTTACAGGCGAGCCCCACTCAAATTTAACTGCCACGGGGGCCTGAAGCCCCCTAGGCAGACACCTCGACCCCGATTACGGAGCGGGCGCTTGGCCAAGGTACCACTGAGGCCACAGAGAAACAGGCAGCTGGGCAAGGGGCAACGTGCCTGACTTACAGGCGAGCCCCGCTCAAATTTAACTGCCACGGGGGCCTGAAGCCCCCTAGGCAGACACCTCGACCCCGATTACGGAGCGGGCTCTCATCTCAGGGTACCCAGGGCCCACTAATAGGTAGCCGGTGGCTTCCACCCTGTTGACAGGGGAGCCACCCTACGCAGGCTGGCATCTAGTGGCCTAGTGCCATCGGTGCAGAGACTGGCACCCCATTTACTGGGCGGTGCCACGGCTCAGGCCTCTAAAGAGCTCCCTCTCCCCCAGAAATGGACAGCCTGGTGACCTCCTCCCTCCTTACAGGGCAGTCACAGCCAGCGGCCAGCAAAAGGGGTAGCTTGGCAACAGGCCAACTGAACAGAGGCCACAGCCCTCCTTACAGGGAGGCCTCGCTGCTGTGGGCAACAAGGGGGCTCAGGAGCAACAAGGAAAGCCCATCTGCATCCCGAGCCCTGCCTACATGGAGGTGCCAGTGTCAAGGGTCCCTTTCCTTCTCCCACGTCTTGTGTGACTTGCATCTTCGGCCTCAGAACTTCCTTACAGAGTCTTCACTCTCGTTGCTTGCAGTTTCTCCACAGCCCGAGACGTCTTCTTGCCCGCTTCTGCCTTTGCTGCAGCGGGAACCGGGAGCAAGAGACAGGACAGACACCAGATCAGACACCCGCACCACAACTCCGTTCCCCAGCCCGGCCCGGGCACACCACCCCTCAGCAAGTGCGAGGCCCAGCGCCCGAGCTCTGGGGCCTGCACTGGTCCCTTTCACTTCTCCGTGCCTCTTCCCGCTCCCCTCCAGACACCCGCAAAACAAAGCCACCAACAAGCCCGCCCCGCAGAAGCCCAGCTCCACCTCCAGCACAGGCAGCCCCGCTTCAAATGCGCCAGCGGAGAACAAGGAGGCTGCAGGTGACTTTCCCCCACGCCTGCTCCCCAGACAGCCATCCAGAGCAACACCCACCACACCTTCACCCCAGGACCGCCAGAGCGCCTTGCCCTTCTTGCTCTTACCTGCCACAGAGGCAGGGTCTTCCTCCAGCCTCCTCCTCCAGCCTCCTCCTCCTCCTGCGCAGAAGGCTTCGGGCTTCGCTGCAGATGTCCAACAGGGTTGGAGGCCAGGGAGGAAGGGCCAGGACTCTGGACACGCATGCTCAGGGAAGGGGCCACGGGCTACGCAAGCACAAGAGCCTCACCCGCACGCAGACGGGGAGCTCGTTCCGCAACGGGCTCAGAAAAGCTGCCTCTTCCCAAGGGGCCGAAGGAAACAGCTCGGCCCCTGCGCTGCAGGGAGCCCCGGTGCCCAAAGCACCACGGGCCTGCCTGCTTCTCACACCGGCAGCTCTTGCGACTGGCACTCTGCTTACAGAGCCGTCGCTCGGCCGAGGCTGGCGGCAGGGCGCGGCGCCGTAAGGGCATGGACCGCAGCCCGCGTCAATGCGACGCCAGGGTTCGAGGGAGCCCGATGTCCACCATGAGCACCAAGAATGCAACCGGCATCCAACGCTCACCAGCTGCTCGCCCCGGCTGCCTGGCAAAAGCGCCATCAACCAAGAGGCTGCTGCTACTGCTGCCCAGACCCGCACCCTGGCTACAGGGAGCACAGAGGGGGCTTGCCCTCCGGCCTCTTCATTGCGGGCTACTCGCAGCGCACAACACGCTGCCGCATGCACGGGCATGAAGCCCAGCTGCAGAGACCTCCTCCTCGTTTAGGGAGGGGACAGTCCCAAGGAGTCTGGCATAAAGCCAGAGACGGGCAAGGCTGGCGCTACGCTATCACCACGTCAGGCTGCCACGCTCAGAGTAGTGTCAATCAGCAGCTCCACTCAACGCAGGCTGACCTGCTCCACGCTTATGGGCACATCACGCCCGAGTACCTGCCACGGGGGCTCATAGGGAGCCCGCCTGCTCCTCGGCAGTAAGGGGGTGTGCCCTGTGCCCACGCAAATCCCACCTGGGGGAAAGGCCGGACAATCCCTTGGTTAGCACACGCAAGCCTCCTCGCTTCCTGCCTCTGGGAAGAGTAAGCAAACTACGCTGCAGCACGTCAGGGCCTAAGCACCCAAACCAACACCTTGCGCACCAGCCACACTCATCCCCACGCCTGCACGCACGCACATACACACAGACACGCACACTCCAGGTTACTGTTCCCAGAGGAGGAAACCAGAGCACACTGCGGCACCACCGCCAGCCTCCTCCTCTGCCAGGCGGAGAGGCAGGTCCAAAGCTACACACAGCCTACTGCGAGGTGGCCGATACTTGGCTACTACAGCTCTTCACAGCTCCTCTCCAGGTGCAGCGCACGGCATGCACCGAGCCTGTAAAGCCTCGGGCCACACGCCTGACTTACAGGCGAGCCCCGCTCAAATTTGACTGCCACGGCGGCCTGAAGCCCCCTAGGCAGACACCTCGACCCCGATTACGGAGCGGGCGCTTGGCCAAGGTACCACTGAGGCCACAGAGAAACAGGCAGCCGGGCAAGGGGCCACTCACCTGACTTACAGGCGAGCCCCACTCAAATTTAACTGCCACGGGGGCCTGAAGCCCCCTAGGCAGACACCTCGACCCCGATTACGGAGCGGGCGCTTGGCCAAGGTACCACTGAGGCCACAGAGAAACAGGCAGCTGGGCAAGGGGCAACGTGCCTGACTTACAGGCGAGCCCCGCTCAAATTTAACTGCCACGGGGGCCTGAAGCCCCCTAGGCAGACACCTCGACCCCGATTACGGAGCGGGCGCTTGGCCAAGGTACCACTGAGGCCACAGAGAAACAGGCAGCTGGGCAAGGGGCAACGTGCCTGACTTACAGGCGAGCCCCGCTCAAATTTGACTGCCACGGGGGCCTGAAGCCCCCTAGGCAGACACCTCGACCCCGATTACGGAGCGGGCTCTCATCTCAGGGTACCCAGGGCCCACTAATAGGTAGCCGGTGGCTTCCACCCTGTTGACAGGGGAGCCACCCTACGCAGGCTGGCATCTAGTGGCCTAGTGCCATCGGTGCAGAGACTGGCACCCCATTTACTGGGCGGTGCCACGGCTCAGGCCTCTAAAGAGCTCCCTCTCCCCCAGAAATGGACAGCCTGGTGACCTCCTCCCTCCTTACAGGGCAGTCACAGCCAGCGGCCAGCAAAAGGGGTAGCTTGGCAACAGGCCAACTGAACAGAGGCCACAGCCCTCCTTACAGGGAGGCCTCGCTGCTGTGGGCAACAAGGGGGCTCAGGAGCAACAAGGAAAGCCCATCTGCATCCCGAGCCCTGCCTACATGGAGGTGCCAGTGTCAAGGGTCCCTTTCCTTCTCCCACGTCTTGTGTGACTTGCATCTTCGGCCTCAGAACTTCCTTACAGAGTCTTCACTCTCGTTGCTTGCAGTTTCTCCACAGCCCGAGAAGTCTTCTTGCCCGCTTCTGCCTTTGCTGCAGCGGGAACCGGGAGCAAGAGACAGGACAGACACCAGATCAGACACCCGCACCACAACTCCGTTCCCCAGCCCGGCCCGGGCACACCACCCCTCAGCAAGTGCGAGGCCCAGCGCCCGAGCTCTGGGGCCTGCACTGGTCCCTTTCACTTCTCCGTGCCTCTTCCCGCTCCCCTCCAGACACCCGCAAAACAAAGCCACCAACAAGCCCGCCCCGCAGAAGCCCAGCTCCACCTCCAGCACAGGCAGCCCCGCTTCAAATGCGCCAGCGGAGAACAAGGAGGCTGCAGGTGACTTTCCCCCACGCCTGCTCCCCAGACAGCCATCCAGAGCAACACCCACCACACCTTCACCCCAGGACCGCCAGAGCGCCTTGCCCTTCTTGCTCTTACCTGCCACAGAGGCAGGGTCTTCCTCCAGCCTCCTCCTCCAGCCTCCTCCTCCTCCTGCGCAGAAGGCTTCGGGCTTCGCTGCAGATGTCCAACAGGGTTGGAGGCCAGGGAGGAAGGGCCAGGACTCTGGACACGCATGCTCAGGGAAGGGGCCACGGGCTACGCAAGCACAAGAGCCTCACCCGCACGCAGACGGGGAGCTCGTTCCGCAACGGGCTCAGAAAAGCTGCCTCTTCCCAAGGGGCCGAAGGAAACAGCTCGGCCCCTGCGCTGCAGGGAGCCCCGGTGCCCAAAGCACCACGGGCCTGCCTGCTTCTCACACCGGCAGCTCTTGCGACTGGCACTCTGCTTACAGAGCCGTCGCTCGGCCGAGGCTGGCGGCAGGGCGCGGCGCCGTAAGGGCATGGACCGCAGCCCGCGTCAATGCGACGCCAGGGTTCGAGGGAGCCCGATGTCCACCATGAGCACCAAGAATGCAACCGGCATCCAACGCTCACCAGCTGCTCGCCCCGGCTGCCTGGCAAAAGCGCCATCAACCAAGAGGCTGCTGCTACTGCTGCCCAGACCCGCACCCTGGCTACAGGGAGCACAGAGGGGGCTTGCCCTCCGGCCTCTTCATTGCGGGCTACTCGCAGCGCACAACACGCTGCCGCATGCACGGGCATGAAGCCCAGCTGCAGAGACCTCCTCCTCGTTTAGGGAGGGGACAGTCCCAAGGAGTCTGGCATAAAGCCAGAGACGGGCAAGGCTGGCGCTACGCTATCACCACGTCAGGCTGCCACGCTCAGAGTAGTGTCAATCAGCAGCTCCACTCAACGCAGGCTGACCTGCTCCACGCTTATGGGCACATCACGCCCGAGTACCTGCCACGGGGGCTCATAGGGAGCCCGCCTGCTCCTCGGCAGTAAGGGGGTGTGCCCTGTGCCCACGCAAATCCCACCTGGGGGAAAGGCCGGACAATCCCTTGGTTAGCACACGCAAGCCTCCTCGCTTCCTGCCTCTGGGAAGAGTAAGCAAACTACGCTGCAGCACGTCAGGGCCTAAGCACCCAAACCAACACCTTGCGCACCAGCCACACTCATCCCCACGCCTGCACGCACGCACATACACACAGACACGCACACTCCAGGTTACTGTTCCCAGAGGAGGAAACCAGAGCACACTGCGGCACCACCGCCAGCCTCCTCCTCTGCCAGGCGGAGAGGCAGGTCCAAAGCTACACACAGCCTACTGCGAGGTGGCCGATACTTGGCTACTACAGCTCTTCACAGCTCCTCTCCAGGTGCAGCGCACGGCATGCACCGAGCCTGTAAAGCCTCGGGCCACACGCCTGACTTACAGGCGAGCCCCGCTCAAATTTGACTGCCACGGCGGCCTGAAGCCCCCTAGGCAGACACCTCGACCCCGATTACGGAGCGGGCGCTTGGCCAAGGTACCACTGAGGCCACAGAGAAACAGGCAGCCGGGCAAGGGGCCACACGCCTGACTTACAGGCGAGCCCCGCTCAAATTTAACTGCCACGGCGGCCTGAAGCCCCCTAGGCAGACACCTCGACCCCGATTACGGAGCGGGCGCTTGGCCAAGGTACCACTGAGGCCACAGAGAAACAGGCAGCTGGGCAAGGGGCAACGTGCCTGACTTACAGGCGAGCCCCACTCAAATTTAACTGCCACGGGGGCCTGAAGCCCCCTAGGCAGACACCTCGACCCCGATTACGGAGCGGGCGCTTGGCCAAGGTACCACTGAGGCCACAGAGAAACAGGCAGCCGGGCAAGGGGCCACTCACCTGACTTACAGGCGAGCCCCGCTCAAATTTAACTGCCACGGGGGCCTGAAGCCCCCTAGGCAGACACCTCGACCCCGATTACGGAGCGGGCGCTTGGCCAAGGTACCACTGAGGCCACAGAGAAACAGGCAGCTGGGCAAGGGGCAACGTGCCTGACTTACAGGCGAGCCCCGCTCAAATTTGACTGCCACGGGGGCCTGAAGCCCCCTAGGCAGACACCTCGACCCCGATTACGGAGCGGGCTCTCATCTCAGGGTACCCAGGGCCCACTAATAGGTAGCCGGTGGCTTCCACCCTGTTGACAGGGGAGCCACCCTACGCAGGCTGGCATCTAGTGGCCTAGTGCCATCGGTGCAGAGACTGGCACCCCATTTACTGGGCGGTGCCACGGCTCAGGCCTCTAAAGAGCTCCCTCTCCCCCAGAAATGGACAGCCTGGTGACCTCCTCCCTCCTTACAGGGCAGTCACAGCCAGCGGCCAGCAAAAGGGGTAGCTTGGCAACAGGCCAACTGAACAGAGGCCACAGCCCTCCTTACAGGGAGGCCTCGCTGCTGTGGGCAACAAGGGGGCTCAGGAGCAACAAGGAAAGCCCATCTGCATCCCGAGCCCTGCCTACATGGAGGTGCCAGTGTCAAGGGTCCCTTTCCTTCTCCCACGTCTTGTGTGACTTGCATCTTCGGCCTCAGAACTTCCTTACAGAGTCTTCACTCTCGTTGCTTGCAGTTTCTCCACAGCCCGAGAAGTCTTCTTGCCCGCTTCTGCCTTTGCTGCAGCGGGAACCGGGAGCAAGAGACAGGACAGACACCAGATCAGACACCCGCACCACAACTCCGTTCCCCAGCCCGGCCCGGGCACACCACCCCTCAGCAAGTGCGAGGCCCAGCGCCCGAGCTCTGGGGCCTGCACTGGTCCCTTTCACTTCTCCGTGCCTCTTCCCGCTCCCCTCCAGACACCCGCAAAACAAAGCCACCAACAAGCCCGCCCCGCAGAAGCCCAGCTCCACCTCCAGCACAGGCAGCCCCGCTTCAAATGCGCCAGCGGAGAACAAGGAGGCTGCAGGTGACTTTCCCCCACGCCTGCTCCCCAGACAGCCATCCAGAGCAACACCCACCACACCTTCACCCCAGGACCGCCAGAGCGCCTTGCCCTTCTTGCTCTTACCTGCCACAGAGGCAGGGTCTTCCTCCAGCCTCCTCCTCCAGCCTCCTCCTCCTCCTGCGCAGAAGGCTTCGGGCTTCGCTGCAGATGTCCAACAGGGTTGGAGGCCAGGGAGGAAGGGCCAGGACTCTGGACACGCATGCTCAGGGAAGGGGCCACGGGCTACGCAAGCACAAGAGCCTCACCCGCACGCAGACGGGGAGCTCGTTCCGCAACGGGCTCAGAAAAGCTGCCTCTTCCCAAGGGGCCGAAGGAAACAGCTCGGCCCCTGCGCTGCAGGGAGCCCCGGTGCCCAAAGCACCACGGGCCTGCCTGCTTCTCACACCGGCAGCTCTTGCGACTGGCACTCTGCTTACAGAGCCGTCGCTCGGCCGAGGCTGGCGGCAGGGCGCGGCGCCGTAAGGGCATGGACCGCAGCCCGCGTCAATGCGACGCCAGGGTTCGAGGGAGCCCGATGTCCACCATGAGCACCAAGAATGCAACCGGCATCCAACGCTCACCAGCTGCTCGCCCCGGCTGCCTGGCAAAAGCGCCATCAACCAAGAGGCTGCTGCTACTGCTGCCCAGACCCGCACCCTGGCTACAGGGAGCACAGAGGGGGCTTGCCCTCCGGCCTCTTCATTGCGGGCTACTCGCAGCGCACAACACGCTGCCGCATGCACGGGCATGAAGCCCAGCTGCAGAGACCTCCTCCTCGTTTAGGGAGGGGACAGTCCCAAGGAGTCTGGCATAAAGCCAGAGACGGGCAAGGCTGGCGCTACGCTATCACCACGTCAGGCTGCCACGCTCAGAGTAGTGTCAATCAGCAGCTCCACTCAACGCAGGCTGACCTGCTCCACGCTTATGGGCACATCACGCCCGAGTACCTGCCACGGGGGCTCATAGGGAGCCCGCCTGCTCCTCGGCAGTAAGGGGGTGTGCCCTGTGCCCACGCAAATCCCACCTGGGGGAAAGGCCGGACAATCCCTTGGTTAGCACACGCAAGCCTCCTCGCTTCCTGCCTCTGGGAAGAGTAAGCAAACTACGCTGCAGCACGTCAGGGCCTAAGCACCCAAACCAACACCTTGCGCACCAGCCACACTCATCCCCACGCCTGCACGCACGCACATACACACAGACACGCACACTCCAGGTTACTGTTCCCAGAGGAGGAAACCAGAGCACACTGCGGCACCACCGCCAGCCTCCTCCTCTGCCAGGCGGAGAGGCAGGTCCAAAGCTACACACAGCCTACTGCGAGGTGGCCGATACTTGGCTACTACAGCTCTTCACAGCTCCTCTCCAGGTGCAGCGCACGGCATGCACCGAGCCTGTAAAGCCTCGGGCCACACGCCTGACTTACAGGCGAGCCCCGCTCAAATTTGACTGCCACGGCGGCCTGAAGCCCCCTAGGCAGACACCTCGACCCCGATTACGGAGCGGGCGCTTGGCCAAGGTACCACTGAGGCCACAGAGAAACAGGCAGCCGGGCAAGGGGCCACACGCCTGACTTACAGGCGAGCCCCGCTCAAATTTAACTGCCACGTGGGCCTGAAGCCCCCTAGGCAGACACCTCGACCCCGATTACGGAGCGGGCGCTTGGCCAAGGTACCACTGAGGCCACAGAGAAACAGGCAGCTGGGCAAGGGGCAACGTGCCTGACTTACAGGCGAGCCCCACTCAAATTTAACTGCCACGGGGGCCTGAAGCCCCCTAGGCAGACACCTCGACCCCGATTACGGAGCGGGCGCTTGGCCAAGGTACCACTGAGGCCACAGAGAAACAGGCAGCTGGGCAAGGGGCAACGTGCCTGACTTACAGGCGAGCCCCGCTCAAATTTAACTGCCACGGGGGCCTGAAGCCCCCTAGGCAGACACCTCGACCCCGATTACGGAGCGGGCTCTCATCTCAGGGTACCCAGGGCCCACTAATAGGTAGCCGGTGGCTTCCACCCTGTTGACAGGGGAGCCACCCTACGCAGGCTGGCATCTAGTGGCCTAGTGCCATCGGTGCAGAGACTGGCACCCCATTTACTGGGCGGTGCCACGGCTCAGGCCTCTAAAGAGCTCCCTCTCCCCCAGAAATGGACAGCCTGGTGACTTCCTCCCTCCTTACAGGGTAGTCACAGCCAGCAAAAGGGGTAGCTTGGCAACAAGCCAACTGAACAGAGGCCACAGCCCTCCTTACAGGGAGGCCTCGCTGCTGCGGGCAACAAGGGGGCTCAGGAGCAACAGGGAAAGCCCATCTGCATCCCGAGCCCTGCCTACACGGAGGTGCCAGTGTCAAGGGTCCCTTTCCTTCTCCCACGTCTTGTGTGACTTGCATCTTCGGCCTCAGAACTTGCGATCTCTTCCTTTTGTTGTCTTTTCTTATTCTTGTGATCTGGAAATAGTGATACCATTATGGCCAGGTATTAGAAAAAATATTTTTGTATAATTTTTAAAATCAGTTTTAATAAATAATAATAGATATTTTATTCAATTGGAGTATTATCATGACTACCATGTAAACCTGTCACACTCTCTGCACTCATAGTTCCATGAAATATGGCTGTGTGTCTCCCTCAGTAATACCATGCACAATGAAATCCTGTCTCTTCACTATTTATTTCCTTTTCCAAACCACATCTGTCTCCTCATTTCTAGCAGCTAATCCCTCTCCCTTACAGTAATTCACATAGTCTTTACAAAATTTCTTCCCTTAGTGCTTCCTCAAAGATTCTTACCTTATATCACTTCTCAGTACTTTCAACAGTTTTCTTTCCCTGTCTCCCATCATCAGTTCCCACCACAACTTGTTTCCATCTGTCCTGTCACATAGGCCTCTTATTCCTTCAGAGGGTAAGCTCTCTACTTGTTCATAGATAACTTGTTCATAGATAATCTGTGCCATTATTTCTTTCCACACAATTCCTTGTCTTTGCACCACTCCTCAGTTTCCTGTAATTGCCTCTGCCTTTTTTCCCTCCTCAGTATTTCCCATAAAAATACCTGGTTCCCCCTCTCCCCTCAAAATTTCCTGTCAAAATATTTCTGCATCAATCCACTCAACAGTTCCCATCAAAACCTGCCATCTTTCCTCTCACAATTTCCCTCCAATTTGAACCTATGTGTCCCCTCAGCAGTTCCCGCCAAAAACACTTTCCCATGCCTCACCTCAGCAATTTCCTACAAAACCTAGCACCATTTCTCCCTTAGAGCTTCCCCAAACCCCATTCCCCACAGCTCTCCTCAGGGTGTCCCACCTGCTCCCTGACACCTCAGCACTTCCTCACAAATCTTTATCTTTTATCACCCCTCAGAGCTTCCTGTAATTATCTTTCCATCTCTCCACCCTCAGCAATTCTGAGAAAAAAACCCTTCCTCCTGTCTTCCCTCAGCGATTCCCGCCAAATCCTCTTCCCCCTCACTCCCCCCACCGAAGTCCGTCCCCAGATATCTCCTCAGTGACTCCTACCAGCTCTCGTCCCCTCAGAGCGTCCCTCATCGACGGCTGCCCTTGCTCGCCGCCTGCCTTTCCTCACAGGTGCAGTTGCGCCTCCGTGCGGTCCCGCTCCTGTCACCCCTCAGAGCTTCCCGTAATTATCTTTCCATCTCTTCCCCCTCAGCAATTCTGAGGAAAAACACCTTCCTCCTGTCTTCCCTCAGAGATTTCCGCCAAAACCTCTTCCCCCTCACTCCCCCACCGAAGTCCGTCCCCAAATATCTCCTCAGTGACTCCTACCAGCTCTCGTCCCCTCAGAGCGTCCCTTATCTACGGCTGCCCTCGCTGGCGCACAGCCCCGCCGCCCGCCTTTCCTCACAGGTGCAGTTGCGCCTCCGCGCGGTCCCGGTCCCACTCCGGTCACCCCTCAAAGCTTCCCGTATTTATCTTTCCATCTCTCCACCCTCAACAAATCTGAGGAAAAACACCTTCCTCCCCTCTTCCCTCAGAGATTCCCGCCAAAACCTCTCCCCTCTCACTCCCCCCACCGAAGTCCGTCCCCAAATATCTTCTCAGTGACTCCTACCAGCTTTGGTCCCCTCAGAGCGTCCCTCATCGACGGCTGCCCTTGCTCGCCGCCCGCCTTTCCTCACACATCCAGTGGCGCCTCCGCGCACTCCCGCTCCCACTCCGGTCACCCCTCAGAGCTTCCCGTATTTATCTTTCCATCTCTCCACCCTCAGCAAATCTGAGGAAAAACGCCTTCCTCCCCTCTTCCCTCAGAGATTCCCGCCAAAACCTCTCCCCTCTCACTCCCCCCACCGAAGTCCGTCCCCAAATATCTCCTCAGTGACTCCTACCAGCTCTCGTCCCCTCAGAACGTCCCTCATCTACGGCTGCCCTCGCTGGCGCACAGCCCCGCCGCCCGCCTTTCCTCACACATCCAGTGGCGCCTCCGCGCACTCCCGCTCCCACTCCGGTCACCCCTCAGAGCTTCCCATATTTATCTTTCCATCTCTCCACCCTCAGCAAATCTGAGGAAAAACACCTTCCTCCCCTCTTCCCTCAGAGATTCCCGCCAAAACCTCTCCCCTCTCACTCCCCCGACCGAAGTCCATCCCCAAATATCTCCTCAGTGACTCCTACCAGCTCTCGTCCCCTCAGAGCGTCCCTCATCGCTCGCCGCCTGCCTTTCCTCACAGGTGCAGTTGCGCCTCCGCGCGCTCCCACTCCGGTCACCCCTCAGAGCTTCCCGTAATTATCTTTCCATCTCTCCACCCTCAGCAATTCTGAGAAAAAAACCCTTCCTCCCCTCTTCCCTCAGAGATTTCCGCCAAAACCTCTCCCCCCTCACTCCCCCCACCGTAGTCCGTCATCAGATACCTCCTCAGTGACTCCGACCAGCTCTCGTCCCCTCAGAGCGTCCCTCATCGACGGCTGCCCTCGCTGGCGCACAGCCCCGCCGCCCGCCTTTCCTCACAGGTGCAGTCGCGCCTCTGCGCGGTCCCGCTCCCACTCCGGTCACCCCTCAGAGCTTCCCGTAATTATCTTTCCATCTCTCCATCCTCAGCAATTCTGAGAAAAAACCCTTCCTCCCCTCTTCCCTCAGAGATTCCCGCCAAAACCTCTCCCCCCACCGAAGTCCGTCCCCAAGTATCTTCTCAGTGACGCCTACCAGCTTTGGTCCCCTCAGAGCGTCCCTCATCGATGGCTGCCCTTGCTCGCCGCCCGCCTTTCCTCACAGGTGCAGTCGCGCCTCCGCGCGGTCCCGCTCCCACTCCGGTCACCCCTCAGAGCTTCCCGTAATTATCTTTCCATCTCTTCCCCCTCAGCAAATCTGAGGAAAAACACCTTCCTCCCCTCTTCCCTCAGAGATTCCCGCCAAAACCTCTCCCCTCTCACTCCCCCGACCGAAGTCCATCCCCAAATATCTCCTCAGTGACTCCTACCAGCTCTCGTCCCCTCAGAGCGTCCCTCATCGCTCGCCGCCTGCCTTTCCTCACAGGTGCAGTCGCGCCTCCGCGCACTCCCGCTCCCACTCCGGTCACCCCTCAGAGCTTCCCGTAATTATCTTTCCATCTCTTCCCCCTCAGCAAATCTGAGGAAAAACACCTTCCTCCCCTCTTCCCTCAGAGATTTCCGCCAAAACCTCTTCCCCCTCACTCCCCCCACCGAAGTCCGTCCCCAAATATCTCCTCAGTGACTCCTACCAGCTCTCGTCCCCTCAGAACGTCCCTCATCGACGGCTGCCCTCGCTGGCGCACAGCCCCGCCGCCCGCCTTTCCTCACAGGTGCAGTCGCGCTTCCGCGCGCTCCCACTCCGCTCTCCTCAGGTGAGGCGGGGCGGGGCGGGGCGCGGCGCGGCGGGGCGGGGCGGGGCGGGGCGGGGCGGGGCGGGACGGGGCGGGGCGGGGCGGGACACGGCGGGGCGAGACGGGACGGGACGCGACGTGACGTGATGCGGCGCGGCGACAGGCTTGTCTCCTGTCGTGTGGCGGCGGAGAGTGACCGCTCGCCCGGGGCTGGCGCTCCGTAAATTTGCTGCCACGGGTCCCCTGTCACCGTCCCCCGCGACTGAGCCCCGCTCTGCTGTCTTCCTGTCACCTTCAGGAAAAAAAGCTCCCCCGAAGTTGTAACCGTGTGAGACGGGCTGACACGTTCCTCCTCTCGAGTAGGGGAGAAGGGCGGGAGGGAGGAGCAGCTCCCGGCACGGCCCGGTGCGTGAATAAAGGTGGGAAGCAGAGGATGGAGCTCGGAAACAGTCCCGCTGTGAGAGCTGCCGTCCCGCTCTCCCCCCTCAGCGACACATAGATGCAGCACTGAAACGGTGGCTGGTAAGGCAAGTGGGCATTTTTAAACTCTTTATGTGGCAAGTTGCTAGGGAAAAGAGCAACCTTTAGTTCTTTATCTTTCTCTTAGGGAAAAATCTCCCATTTGTTCTTCCTGACTCTTGCTTTCGGAGCAGCTGTAAAACTCCAGGAGTTCTCAGACTGAATTTCTTGATCTGGAGGAACTACGTCCAGAAGCAGCTAGGAACTCTTACTGGGCAATAAAGGAGTCTCTCTCTGATTTTGTTTTGATCTGATCTCATCATGATGGTTGCTCTCTCAAAATGCTGCTTTGTGTAAGCTAAGCTGACCATACAGATGTAATACTGCAAGGGCACATCTGCCCATCATTCCCATAACTGAGTATTTTTGGTTTCAAGGCATTAACTAACAACTTGGCTATAAGCTTTAAAAGTCCTCTCTCCCTTAAAAAAAAAAATGCATTTATGAACTAATCACCCTGAAGATGGCACAGTAGCACTGCACATTATCAGTTCGCTGTTAAATTTCACCTCACTTCTCCTCACCTGACTTCCTTTCCTCTTGCCCCTCAGGATTGCTGCCATCTATGAATTGAAGGCTTCGTTTCTGGTTTTCTCATATGAATGAAAATGGACGGACACTTTTACATGACACGATATGGAATGAGTGCATCCCATCGGTTATATTACTGGTGGGGTACAGAGCAGTGGTAAGTGCCACAGTGTCTGCTACACACCCTTCACCAAGCTAGCAGAATGGACACCTCCGAGCAGCTCAGTTCCTTCCAATTCAGGGAGTTTCGGCAAGAGATCCCTCAGGGCAACCCCATTACACTGCGCAGCAACCAACAGCTTGGTTGTGTAGCTTCTCCAATGAGTTGCAGCTTTGTCCCATTTCAGACAGTGCTGCACTGACTGCCCCCAAAGCCCAGCTAAATAACCACGCGCGCTAATTTGGCAGGGCTTTCACCAGACCTGGGCGGTGGCAGAAACACCACAGCATGGCATGCCATAGCCCAGACAGCACGCGAAACGACGCGGCCTGGCGCTGCGGGCGGGGAGCGCTTCCCGCCGCCACCGGGGACGTCGCGAACGATGCGCCGGCAGCGGAGCGCGGCTGGAGGCCGGCGGAAGGGCGGGGGCGGCGGCCGGGTCCCCTTGTCCCCGCCCCGGAAGGCGGAGGAAGCCGCGCTGCAGCGAAGCGGCGGAGGAGGACATGGTGCTGCTGAGTGTCCCGCGCTGGCTCCGCAGCCGCCTCACCGACCGCTTCTGGAGGGTGCAGGAGGTGCTCAAGTATGCGCGGGTGAGTGAGTGTGCCCGCCGCCCCCGGGGCTGCGGCCGCCCTCCCGAGGCGCCCCGTCCCCCCGGGCCCCCGGAGCCAGCGAGCGGCCCGCCGTCGTGTTCCGGTGTCAGTAAGGCTTTCCGCAGCAGGGCAGAGTCGGGCAGCGAGCAAAGTAGTGGCGCTTGTTCCTAGAAACGTCGGTGTTTCGTGAAGCCGACTCATGCCAGTGGAGCATTTTCTGTGTAGGTAAATTTTTCTGTATTTGATTGAACCTGGAGGTGAAGTGTTTGCGCCACTACACAGCACGTGTGCATGTGGATAGGCATGAATAAAGTGAGAACCCTGGGGTGGAAGGAATACGAGCACTGAGGGGAGAGCAGTCTGTAAATACGCCACGCTGTAGAGTAGTGTTGCTGGTGGGTTTTTGATTTTGGTGTGGCCTTTTTTTTTTTCAACTGAGCAAGGGAGCAGGGGGAAAAAAAAAAAAGATTTTAATCCTGCTCTTCAAGTGCATTTCAGAAGGTGAAAGAGACTGCTTCACAGCATGATTTCAACTGAGGTTCAAGCTATTCTACCTAGGCTTGGGAAGAACCTTTTTCAAGGGCATCCTAGGAAGTAGTACATCTTTCTGTAGTTTTGAGATTAAAAACGTTGAAGTAAGTGACAGTATCTTGGTCTTGTAGTGCCTAAGCTGCCCACAGTACTAGTAGTAGTTATTTATTTCTCCGACTGGCTGTTTCTTCCTGCTTCATGTGAGATGGATGTCAGTGGTAGCTCCAGTAAACTCATTTCATTATGCTTTCTGTTTTGGCCACTGCAATGTTTTTTACATATTGGAGGCTTCTGGCCCATCCTTGTATTCATACTGACGAAACTGAGAGTTTAGCTCAGGAATGAGAATAAATGTGTGAGTTTAGGGGTTAGCTGAAAGCACTGAAGATGCTTTTGTGGTTGCCTTCCCTCTGGAACTACAGCCTAAAATGAGGTCTGGTTTTGGCTCCCTTCTGCTGGACTGAAATTTTTCAGCCTTTTCCAACTTTACAGCTTCAGGTTTTGCCTGCTGTGAAACAAGGAAAGAATATTTACATTATATGCCAACTGAAGGCTTAGCTGATGTTTGGGAAGTATTTTGTGATCCTTGTTATGAAGAGTTGTGAAATGCAAATGAGTATATATCAGTATTACTGAAGGGTTTAATAGCCTTAAAGGTAACTGAACAAGAACATGTTGGTTTTGTTTCAGCATTTTCGTGGAAGGAAGAACCGCTGCTATAAGCTGGCTGTACGAAGTGTTCGGAGAGCTTTTGTGAGGTCTACAAAGGCCAGAAGAGAGAAGAAGAGATTCCTCAGAGCGGTAAAGCGCAAAATGTTAGATAGATGTAAACATTAAAATGGGAGAAGAACAGAACTGAAATAGCCATTTTCCTTCCTGGGGGGTTCTCTCAGAATGTTTTACCAGTGGGTGAAAAATATGAATTTAAAGTAAGCATAGTCCCTCCGTGGTCTGAAAAAGCTCATATTCTGGAGTTCATATATGTATACGTTGCACTGAGAAGACTGTAGGTCTGAAAATGTTATACTTACTAAGTGTGCGCGGATTGGCATGACAAAAGGTTTACTTCTAAAGTACTTTATCATCCAAGATGTTAATTTTTACACTTTTAGCTTTGGATCACAAGGATTGAAGCAGCTTCTCTTGAACATGGTTTGAAATACCCAGCTTTCATAAGCAATCTGATTAAGGTAAGAATGGTGCTTGAAGAATAATTACTTTGAAACAATAAATGGGAGAAAATGTCTTCTAGTGCCAGGCAAATTAATTTCTTAAAACTCTGAAATCGTTCAGGTAGATGTAGTCTGACAAAACGTATCAAAGGGTTGCTGGTTACTGCCTAAGAATGTACCTGCAAGGAATTGAAGCTGCAGCTCCGTTTGCCGCCGATCTTTGAAGAATATTGGTGGGGACTTCCATACTGGAGCCTGAGCAGGCCATAGTGGCATAGAGCATGGTGGAGGGATTGAAAAGCTCCGTCTGTCAAACTGAACTTCTGCCAACACTGTCCTGCTTCCTAGTTCTAGTGATGAAAGACCTTCTACTTATGAAAGGAGTCTCGTTCACTTTAGGAGCTAAGTTCTGACCTAAACCTGTTTCCTCTTCCTTATATGCATAATGCTCTTTTATCTTGGTGAACATTATTGCTTCACACTTTGTTCTGTCCCCAAAACTTTTACTGAGCATCTTAAAAAGGAGACTCGTAAAATGCTTTTACACTTGTTGCTACTGCGGGCATTAAATGACAGCTGCCTTGCCTTTGCTTCAAGAAATTTAAAAATCAAAAGCTTGGATTAGCATAAACCACCCTAAGAAATCTCTAGTCTATTCACTACTAGCTTGGTGTTCTGGTGAGCATGGACAATGCAGAGTTGGTGCCCTTTTCCCTTGTTCTTAAAACACGCTGGGGAATTGGTTTTAATTGGTTGATACTGGAACTGTGAAATTAAAACTTCCTTCTCTTGTCTGTGCTCATAATAAAAAGGTAGTGTTTCTGCTTCTTAAAGTGGAACTACATATATATTCATAGCATATTTCAAAACATTTTATCTATGTTTCAAATAAATATATAACTTTCTAGGTTTTCTGACATGTTTCTAGGTTTTCATGACAAGAATATGGTTTCTGAAATTTCTACACTCATTATCCTGGTTAGTCTTGTCATACTGTAATCGAAAGAACCAAGCACTGCCTAAAAGCTAACTCGTTTTTCTTTTCTTCTCTTTTTTTCTCTCAAGACACCTGTCCCTTTGATTCTTGTCTCAGAGCAGTATATTTTTATAAGATTCTGTGGTAAAAGATCCAGAAGAAGCAAACTGTTTTATATAATGCCTCCCTCTTAGAATGTGCAGTTAACCGTGCAATATCTAGTGTTGTTAAGAGTATCTGATAACTGCAGTCTTTCTTTCTCCACTCCAGGACACATTTTAAGATACCAAGCAGCTTCTAGCGCAACAAGTAAACTTGAATATGTCTAAAGGCTGAAACAAATTGCATGTATTAACCTGTAACACACGGCCTTCCATGAAATAAGAGATTATTTTCAGTTTTTGGTTTCTACCAGACAGACTTTGAGAAAGTCAGTAGACAAATTTTACACAGTGGCTTAATGAGACATCCATGGCCGAGTGGTCATGTCTGACAGTTCTCTAATAGTTCCAAAATTGTACAGTGTAGAAAAAAAGGTAATTTGCCTTAAGACCTCATGTGATCTTTAAGCATTGTAGTGTTGTTTCAAAAAATTACAGTACTTAACCAACAAATTTTCTTGCGTTCAGTCCCAGGTGGAGCTGAATAGGAAAATGATTGCTGATTTGGCTATTTATGAGCCAAAGACATTCAAGTCTCTAGCTGCCTTAGCCCAGAGGAGGAGACAAGAAGGCTTCCTTGCTGCCCTGGGAGATGGAAAAGAACCGGAGGGGATATTTTCACGTATTGTACACCACTATTGACAGTGAAAGAGTCTGCAGATCCACGTTATAAAAAGGAACTCGCATTGCAAGCTAAACTCGCTTGCTGAGTGCTGCCGAGATCACAGCCGTGGAACAAAATCCTTGAAGGACAGCTCCGGGAGAAGGACGAGGTGGAAAGCCTGCGCCTTGGTGGCTTGTTCGCGTCGTGGTGTAACTGAAACGCCTCGAGTTAGAAACCACATTAAGTTCGAGCTGTAGAAGTTCCAGTGTAACAACATATATAGCGTGTGTGCGCTTTGTTCTGCTCAGGACTTTAATAAAGATGCTTTTTTTGGCAACTGCTACTGGGAAAACAGTTGGAGCGGTGACTTCTGGCGCGGCACGGGGAGAAACAACCGTGCCCGGGGAGAAACCCTGCCCGGGGGGTCTCGGCACTCGCGGCACGGCCCCCGGCCGCAGCCCGGCTGTGCGACAGGCCTCGGAGGGGTTCGGGCGGGCCAGCCCGGGCTCAGACGGGACCGCGCCGGGCCCCGCCGCGGCGGCGCTGCTGAGCGCACCGGAACCGCCGCCCCCTCCGCGCCGTTCAAATTCCCAGCGCGTGCGTCACGCCGCTCCGTTCAGCCCGCGGCTGGCGTCAGACGTCGCGGCGACCGGGCCAATCGGCGGCCGCCGCTGCGCCGCGCGCCACCAATAGGCGAGGACGGCAGGTGGAGAAGGAGGGGGCGCTGGGACGGAGGCGCCGCCCGGCGGGGAAGGAGAGCTGAGCGAGGCGCGGCGGCGGCACCACCACAAAATGGCGGCGGGGTCGGGCAGCGCGGCGGCCGTGGTAGCGGTGGGAGTCAGCGGCCCGGCGGGGCCTCAGGTTATCAGCGCTCCGGCGGCGGGATCCGCCCCGGTGGGGAGCGGCGCGCCTGTGCCGGGCCCCGGCGCGGTGCTGATCGGGGACCGCCTGTACTCGGGGGTGCTGATCACGCTGGAGAACTGCCTGCTGCCCGAGCACACGCTGCGCTTCACGCCGTCCATGAGCAGCGGCCTCGACTCGGACACCGAGACGGAGCTGCGCGTCACCGGCTGCGAGCTCATCCAGGCGGCCGGTATCCTGCTTCGCCTCCCGCAGGTGAGGCCGGGCCGCGGCCTGGCCGGTCGGGGTGGGGAGGCCTCGGCGGGGCGGGGGTGCGATCGGGCGCGGAGAGCTTTGTTCGCCGCTCGGTCACCGGGCCGCCATCCGCGGGTACAGGCGCGAGGAGGGCCGCGGAGCCCCTTTTGGCTGCGGTTCGGGAGGGGGCAGCCGCGGGGCCTTCCCGCGGGGCCTGCGGCCTTCCCCGCCCGGCCGGGCGCAGGAAGCGGGTGATGTAACCGCCGCCCCCGCCGCCTCCCCGGGCCGGCGCGCCAGGGCGGGGGCGCCCGCGGGGCTTTTTTAGGGCCGAGGCTTGCCGAAAGGAGGTCTTGGACTCCTTTGAGTTGTGGTGGCCCCAGAAAGGTTTTGTTTCCTGGCGAGCTCCGGTCGCAAACGGTCTCGTTGCGCTCTTGAGTGTAAAGCTTTCCGGGCGTCTTCTAGCTCCCGAGTCTCAGCTGCTCAAATTGTGTTTGAGGATGTGCAAATCATAATATGGCTGGATTCCCTCCCTCCTTCCACGCCAAAAAAGTAAAATTTTTATGGCACACTGTCATAACTTTCAGCTTTATTGGATTCTACTGCTTGGGTTCATTTTTTTTTGTTTTGGTTTGGTTTTATTATTTAACGTGGAGCATGTTTTCGTGCTTCCTAAAAGAAGTTTGCCATTTAACATACGTATTTAACTTATAGACAGTGTTTGTAATGATAATATTTGGGACAACTTAATTTGGTACTGAGGTGAGGGTGGTAGTTTTCTTCAGATACCACTGAACTTACTTTCATACTTAAATATAGCTTAGCTAGTCTTCTGGGTCTTAATATCATACTAGGTAATATCTTTTTGGAAGTGGTAGTTGCCTTGTTAATACCCGTTGTGGTTGCTTCCTTTTTAGGTGGCTATGGCTACAGGACAGGTGCTATTTCAACGTTTTTTTTATACCAAATCTTTTGTGAAGCATTCCATGGAGGTAAGAAAATACCAAAATATGCATATGGCTACAAGTGTTATTTGATCTTTGATCTGTTTTGGCAAGTTGTTGGCAACTAGTCTGTAGATTTTACTTGCCAGTCAACGTAAAGCTAAGTAGTAGTGATTTTGTCAAATTTTTAGTATTTCCTTGTTTTACCACCGTTTCTCTTATTATCCCTCCTTAAGCTGTTGGAGGCTATCAGTTCCTGATTTGAGCAAAACATCAGTATCTTGCAATACTTATATTTCAGCATGTGTCAATGGCCTGTGTTCATCTGGCATCCAAAATTGAAGAAGCACCAAGACGCATAAGGGATGTGATTAATGTGTTCCATCGCCTTAGACATCTACGTGAAAAAAAGTAAGCTTAGATTTTTTAAATAATCTGAAGTATTTATGTTGTATTTTAAGTATTAAACTTCATGGGCCAATGCTAGTATCGTTCCCTGTTTCATAAATCAGGGAACATCTTGAAGAGACCTCATGAAGGAGAAAAGTGAGTTGATGCATTTTGTTAAGTAAATATTTCTGGTGTTATAAATAACGATGTCTCTTATTTTTATGTGAACGCAACTTAAACTGTATGTAAGTACCCTTTCAGGTTAAGGTTGTCTTCTTCAGAATTTGCAACTGTCTTGCAGAAAGCCTGTGCCTCTAATACTGGATCAAGAATATGTGAACTTGAAGAATCAAATTATTAAAGCGGAAAGAAGAGTGTTAAAGGAGTTGGGATTTTGTGTTCATGTGAAGCATCCTCATAAGGTTTGTACTGTATAAGTTAACTTTATAATTAGTGTTTCCTATACTGTGAATGCTTTGAGTAGACTGTTTAACTGTGTGGAAGCTGTATGGTTTGTAGATGATAACACTAGTCGATTCAGTAAAGCAAGCTTCTTATGATCCAGATGACTTCTCTCTCATTTAAGAGATTCTCACTTGTTGGTCTCGTATCTCTGCTGAATGACGACTGGAGGTAGTTGATACAGATGCTGAGTATTACTTGAAGTCACATTATCTAAGTAGGTAGCTTTGGTGTTAGAAAATGTCAACTAAACATAGATTCTTAAGCAGAAAGGAATTTTGAGACCTAGGGTTGTGGTATCCTGTTATCAGAAACACTGTGTCACGATTACTCCTTCTGGAAATACATTGAGGTTATTAAACCCATATGAGCTAGTTAGCAGTGTGAAGGGCTTGGCTAGAAATGAGACAATACTCAATATTCAGTATCGTGTGTGAGGCTAGGATCATAGTTGGAAGATGTAACTACTGCAAAAGTTTAAGTTGGTGCTCTAGTACCATTAGCATTGTGCCTTAAGTAGCTAAGTGTGGTAAAAGAACATCTTACTTCTGTGCCAGCAGAACATGGGATGTTGTTCTTTCTTCCTCTAAAAACTACTGCTGTCTTAAGGTCTTCTTTTTAAGCCTACTTGACTTTCAGAATTCACTCATGTTATCAGTACCCCAGGGGACAATTGTACGTGTTTATTAAGTGGTATGAATTTTTGCTATTAATCTTTTTATCTATATTCTTGTTTTCCTTTCAAACCTATGAAAAAAACTGGAACTGAATAAACCAGTGAAACAAAACATTAGATCTGTTCTCTGCAGATACTGTTATGCTTCTGTTACTGCATATTGCAGCTAGCAATATTTTCTCCCAACTTACAGCTAAAAAGGAATCGGGAATTGTGTAGGAAAACATACCTAGCTTGAAAAGAATTGAAGACAAGACATCTAGATGAATAGCATGATGACTGAGCTCAGAAGATGGAGAGCTAGGAAGCTCAGGTCTGGTGGTTGAGCGTCAACTCATGCAAACTTTTGCACTGGAGAGCAGAAGCTGTGTGAATAAACACTGGGGATTTTTTAAACACTCTCATGTGGAGTGTTTTAGGACTTGAAAGAGAATAACAGATGGCTCATGGATGTCCCTCTGAAATAAACAGGTGCTCTCAAGATTCTTGTTAATAACTCAATAACCCATATCTTCCAGATAATCGTTATGTACCTTCAGGTATTAGAATGTGAACGTAACCAACACCTGGTCCAGACTTCATGGTGAGTTGATTTTCTTTGTTATAAGAGACCAGCAGGGGCAGTAGCAGAAATATGTCACTTGAGGCACTCTGGGCAACATTGCTCAGGAATGATTGTGGGCCGTGCCAAACAGCTCCAGTGTTTCTTGGCATGCCCCAAACTACTACCCAAATGTTGATCGGCCTCTTAAGTTAGAGGCACTGTTTTAATGGTAAGGTAGCTTTCCACCCCGGCTTCTCACTTCCCTCCTCTCTGCTTTCACTTTACAGCTGAAGGGAAAATGTTTATAGGTTATAGGGTTTTCTTGTGGGTTTTTTTTGTTCTTCAGAGAAAACCGTGTGTACTTAGAATCTGTTACCAGTGCTGGGAAATGGCTTTTCCCAGGGCTTGAGCTTGATTACAGGTGTATCAAAAACTCAGCACAGATAAATTTCTTTTATCTGTATGGATAATGCAAGGTGTCAGCTTCTAAGACTGGATAAAGTCGATGTTTTCATGTTTGCCAAGAAATGTCCTCCGCCTTGTTGCGCTCATTACAGTAAAGATTTGCTTGGGGATGGGAAGCTTATGTAAAATTCCAGGTCTTAAATAAATAATGCTTTTAAACAGTAATGCTTTTTAACAGTACTGTGGTTTAAAAACCTTTAGTGAATCCAAAGATCATATTTCTGCTGACTGAACTGTCTGGTACTGTGACCTCTGTGTAGAGAACCAGTTTTGACTTTTCTTTTCTGTACTCTTTTAATCAAAGGGTAGCCTCTGAGGGTAAGTGACTAAGACTTCTCCTCTGCTGCCCAAGCGCTATGGTGCAGGGATAGCTGCCGTCTTCAGTCAAACCAAAGCAGGCTCTACAAAGAGAAGGCTGACTCTAGACAGGTGGTATATACATGATAGTATAGTAACTGGCCAACTGCTGCTTGTGCTTATACTTTTTGACTTTTATTTTTATTGTGCATTTTGACCGTTGTATATTTTATAACCTAATTGTTGAAGTTCAGAAAGATTTTTTTAATGATGTTAAAACGATGTATTCTTAAATGATAAAGCAAATTAAGGTGGGGTTTAAGTCTTAAAAGGATGAATTAACACAACAAAAAGTGAAATCTAGTTTCCATTTGTCAAATAGTTAGAAAACATTTGTGTAGATGCGTGAAGCTTGGAGACAAATGTAATACTTGGGACTTAGAGAAACATCATTGCATGAAGTCCTCGAACGTGAGTTACGGACTACTCATTACCAGTTTTCTGCTTGTTACGAAAGGAGGGGTAGGTGAGGAGGAGGGAGGAAATTACCTTGATTGAGAAATGGTTCAGATGTTAAAATACCAGATGTGTGTACTGATGCTTGTTGCTTCCAGTACTGAAAACTGGTGGATATCCAGTATATTTGTTTTTTTTAAATACGCATTTTTACAACATTACCTTTTCCTTAAAATATTGTGACAAGGATTCATTTCCTCTTATGTCTAATTCTGAGCCCACAGGGAAGATGTGCAGGAGCCAAACTTGGAAGCAGGCACATTTTTCAATTTGGCAAATTAGAAAACAGCTGTATGACTTCCAGATGTTTGAAGTACCACTTTTCTTTATTGCTTGTTTTCCCAGAAGGTTTGTGCTCTCTTTGTAGTGGGACAAGAAGAGTAGGTTTTGAAGTCCTTTCTCCCAAAAAGATGAGCTGATGTTTAGCATGGCTTCTCTGGGGTAGCAGGTGCTCTTTTTATAAACAAGAACGTAAGACAACTGGGGCAGGTGAGATTTTGATACTCTTGGGATTCAAGTTCCTTTTGTTTGTCCTGTGTAAACTGGTTGCAAGTGCCTGGACTGTGGTCTCTGGTTTGAATGACTTGGGGGTTAGTGAATCCTTGTATACTGGGTACCCACATGGTTAATTGCTACTCTCAGAAAGTGTGTTATTTTGAGGACTTCCCTTTGTGTCTGGTTTTAGCTTTTCCCCATCTGATACTTTGCTTGACATATGTGCTCAGAAATCTAGATCTTTTTAAGCACATCAGCTGACAGGTTCAGAGGAAGTTACTTTGTGTGTTTAAGATTTAGAAGAATAATGCTTAAGTGTACTGACTGGAATATATGCAATATTTTACAGTTTTCTCATTCTGTGAATATTCATTTTAAGCAACCATACTGAAATGGGACAATTTGGAAACCGTGTTTCATGTGCCAAAGAGGAGATCTGCCTGAATACTGAGTATTCTTCTGAACTGATGTTCCCAGACACCCTGATTTCTTCTATGGCTGCTTTTTGCATCAAAAAGAACTCTGTTCTGGATGGAAAATAATGCTTCTGAAGGAAAAGGAATCCCTTAAACATCCAGTGGAAGTTGATGTGCGCTGAAGTGGACTGCGTTTTCATGGGAGAACTACTACAGGAGCTGCAGCTTTCAGCAAACCATCTGGGTTCAGCCGTATTGCAGAGAAACATGTGAACCTTTAAAGTCTATAACTGAGTATTTCAGATTATATTGTATGTTGTCTTGGTGAAAATAACTTGTCTATTGCATGAGAGCAGGCCAGTAGAGATCCAGAAGGAAAAGTGAAGTTAAAATTGGTTCTCTTTTCACAACTGAATTTTCAGCAGCCAGTCAAGCAAACCTAATTTCTGTCACACATCCCTCCCCTTGAGGGATTTTTTTTTTGTTTTCTAAAGTAGAGTCATTCAACTTTTCTTTAAATTTACAGGAGTAAAGTCTAGATACTGAATGCAGAAATAAATAATCCTTGTAAAAGTAAAAACAAAACAAAAACCCAGAAAACACAAAACAACTTTGCAGTGCCATGCAACTTTGCTGATATCCTGTCTTTCAGGAATTACATGAATGATAGCCTGAGAACAGATGTCTTTGTAAGATTCCAGCCCGAAAGCATTGCCTGTGCATGTATTTACCTTGCAGCTAGGACGCTGGAGGTGAGCATACAGTTCCATTAGTTTCAAGTTTGTTAGGTCTTTTAATAGAAGCAGGAAACTGAGCTTGTCTTCCTCTCCCTTTCAGATTCCACTTCCTAATCGTCCGCACTGGTTTTTACTCTTTGGGGCAACAGAGGAGGAGATTCAAGAGATCTGCTTAAAAATTTTGCAACTCTATACTCGGAAAAAGGTTTGCTGCTTTTTCATATTGTGAGCCTTCATTAAAGGCTGCTGCTTAGAACATGAGTTGGAAAACCTTATCCCATTTTGAAGCTAGCAGCAAACGTGGTACATTAAATGCAACAGGATACTAGTCACAGTGTCTGGGGGTCTCTAGATATTTATTTTTGCCCCGCCCTCCCCCTTGTAACCAAGTAAGCAGAAAGTAGAGTTTATTTTGTCATAAGAAGTACTCCTGTGTTCACAGATTGATTTATCTGATCTGGAAAGTAAAGTAGAAAAGAAGAAATTGGCTATTGAAGAGGCAAAAGCACAAGCTAAAGGTCTGGTGCCTGAGGGAGCCCCAAGTTTGGATAATGCATCAGGATTTTCCCCCATCCCAAAAAATGGTAAGTAGTGGATAACTCCTTTGAAATAACTCTTTCTCATCTTAAATGTATATTTACCCTTTTGGGATGCATATACAGTGTGGTTCGTTGTGCTTTTTGTTTGTTTTGTTTTGTTTTGTTTTTTTTAAGCTGGCTTCTAGCAACTATTCGAATGGCACAGTTTGAATAGCATTGTAACTTTTGTAATTTCTTGAAACAGATAAAGACTAAAATCAAATTAGTCTAAAAATTAGGCTAGTTTAAACCTCTGTAGTACAGGGACTTGCTTTTATGTGATTTTTGGCAATAAACTAGAACAAACACTTGCAATTGGCACGTTTTGCTAAAGCACTATGAAAGCATGAGTATGATTAGGAACTCTGGTAGGAGTAGTATTTTTGGGTGACAAGTGGGGGATATTTTCCTGCATGCTTGCTCTGAAGTTTCCAGTCTGTGCGTGAAGATAACATTTACCGTCCTCGTCAGTTGATTTTTAAAAAGGTACCGAATAATTGGCAAGAAAAGGAAGTGGCTTGTTCTGCCCTCTTGAAGTGGCTTTGAAAGCAGTGTGGTACTGTTACATTTAACTCCCTGGTGTTACGTCAATATTTCGGCAGAAATGTTTCAGACTAACTTTTGCCTTCTGTGAACTTCTTCAGATGTGCTTCTTGTGTGTGGGTCTGTGTGTGTGTGTATATGCAAACTACGTGTATTACAGTACTGATTATTGCAAAGATGAAATGAGGCCAGGGGGGCTTCAGTCCTTCTTTCAGTTGCCACCCATACTTTCAAAATAAGGTAACAAAGGCTTGGTTTTCCAGAGTCTCCAAAAGAGGTTAAAGGAAATAAACCTTCACCACTACCTGTTCAGGCAATGAAGAATGCTAAAAGGAAAACAGAGGGAGCAAAACCAATGAGTTCAAATAGCCCAGTAAACGGGTAAGGCTTTCACAGTGAAGTTGTTTGTTTTTTCCCATTACTGCTTTAAACAAAATAACCTACTGTTTATTGTGTCTTACAGCGTTCAGAAAGGAAGAGAAAGCAGAAGTCGAAGTGGAAGTAGAGATCAAAGTTATTCAAGATCTCCATCCAGATCCGCATCCCCTAAGCACAGGTATGTAGTATTGACACATGTAGTGACACATGGCCCACCAAGCAGCAGGGTTTGTTTGGTGGTTTTAGGGTCTTTTGTATTTAAAGCTGGGTGTTTGTGGCTACAACCTCTACGTTTTTACCGGAGGAATTAAAGCGTTTTCCGCAGTAGGTGAACTCTTAACTTCAGCCTTACTTGCATTGGCAGTTGCTCCTGCAAAAACTTAATTTATGAAATTCAAAATGATGCTGGTTTGTATGTAGTTGAGAGCAGCAGAGATTCATGGCCCTCTATCATGGTTTAGCCCAGCCGGCAGCTAGGCTACCACGCCACTGCTTGCTCACTCCTCCCCCTCGGTGGGGTAGGGGGGAGAAAATCCAGAGGAAAGGGCAAAACTGGTAGGTTGGGATAAGGGCACTTTGATAGAACAATACAAGAAAAACTAGAAGGAATAATTAAGTACAATAATGCTGTTACAAGAACAATACAAAACGACTGCTACAACTGCTCACCATGCGGAACCTGGAACTAAGCCTGCTCTCAACCTGTGAATCGAACCCCCTCCCCCTGCCCCAAATTCCCCCAATATATACTCTGAGCATGATGTCACATGGTATTGAATAGCCCACTGGCCAGGCTGGGTCAGCTGCCTGCCCTGTGTCCTTTCCCAGCTTCCTGCAAAAGAAGTTCCAACTCCTTCCCAGCCAAACCCAGGACACCCTCAGTCAATGCAAGTTTGACTTTGTATTCAGCAGCCTGTATCCCATCGGGTGTGGATGTGTACTGATAAAAGTATGGCTAAATGTGTGTGTGGAAAATACCAAAGCTAAAATCTGCTCATTAAAATTCTTCAGTGTTGAAATCAAAATTGCATTTTAGTAATTATCTGAATTTAGTGAAACATCATTAAAACCTGCTTTCTGTATTGCCTTTGACTTTGAAGTTCAGCATATAAGCATATAGGGGAAATCAAAGAGGCAGAAGGGAACTTTAACTCCAAACTTGGGCATTTTGGTGACAGTATTACTATAACTGAAGCAGGAGTAGTAGTTTTACCTTTTGTCTTTTTGTTGACAGCACTTTGAATCTAGCAGTTACACTTAGCTATTCACGCATGTTTTTTAAGTAGTGAAGGAAGAAGATAGAAAACCAAGACATGAATACTGTATTCCGAATGGATGTGGGTTTCTAAAAATCAGTATTTCTGAAGTAACCTGATGTGATCAATTCTGGGACACGAGATTACCCGTTTTCATGGGATACTGAACAACAGAATATGGAATCAAGTGCCTGGTGTCAAACTTCTCACTTCTCCTTAAGTGAGAAGCATTTGACTCTACGGTGCTTAAAGTGTGTGTGTTTTGGTGTTAGTAGTAATGTAGAGTAATCCTGTTTAGTATTAAGAAAATCATACACTTTCTCTCCCGTTCTTTTTCCTCTTTCCATAGGAAAAGTGAAAGTTACTCTACATCAAGTGGTTCCAAGTCCCACAGCCGTTCTAGGAGCCGCAGTGACTCTCCTCCAAGACAGTTCAACCACAGTTCTAGCTACAAAGGTTCCAAGGTGAGGAGTTACAAGAAATCAAAGGACTATAAATACTCAACACACAAACCACGGAAGTCACGCAGCAGGAGTTCGTCGCGTTCCAGGAGCCGATCCCGGGAGCGCTCTGACCACTCGGGGAAGTACAAGAAGAAGAGTCACTACTATAGAAATCACAGGCATGAGCGTTCACGCTCCTATGAGCGAGCAAGTCATCGCTATGAGCGAGACCATCCTGGCCACAGCAGGCATAGGCGATGAACAAAGCAAAAAAGTTCTTTCCTTTGGAATTTAAGCAATGGAGCTCTTCCCCGTTTGGTCTTTGCAGCGTAAAGTTAACCTGACTTGTAAACCACCTAGCTTGAGTAGTGTCCATTCTGCTGGCAGTTCTGTACTTATTATCATGAATCTAAAGGAAAGATACTAACAAGACAGTATGATGTGAAAGACTTAATCTGATAAATGTCTTGGTGACTGTTCTGCTGGAGTGTCACCTAGTAACACTGCAGAACTTGTCTCTGGATGCTCCTATGCCTGCTCTCTAGTAATTTGCATCCCGTAGTGCAGTGGAGTGTTATTTGGGACTTCCAGTTCTGCAAGCAGGACCTCCATTGCTCAGCAGTTGGAATACTGTGCTGAACAGTCCTTCCCTGTGGAACTAGAAGGCTCAAGACAGTTCATAAAAAACATTGGAGTGGCTTGGTGCTAACAACGCTGTCTTTTCATACTGACTCAATTATGTTGTACAAATGTAAGGTGACTTTTTTAGAACTGTTGCCTATATTAGGTTATATATGTGTATATATATTTTGCAGTGTTACAGTACAGTATGGGAATATGGCCTTACTGGCCTTTACACTTTATCCACAATGTAAATAAGCATTTGTTTAATACAGGTGGAAGATATATACCGAAAATTCAAAACTTGAATTCTATCAAAAGACTTGTGTAGAAAATTCTGATAAATGTGAAAGTATTTAGCTCTGTGTATTGAGAGTAGTATATTTTTATCTGTGCAATGCTGTGTGCAGGCCACCAGCTCATAAGACATTTCCTATGTATACGTTTTAAGTGGTTTGAAATTCTTTACTCAGGATCTTTGACACTCTGAAGAATTAGTAGTTTGTCAATCTGCATGTTTGTTGAAGAACAGAGCATTTAAAAAAAAAAAAAAAATAGCAAAACCCCCACAGCCCAGTAGTATCAGTTCTAGTGGTATATCTGAGCTGTTACTCTCATGCTCCCTAATTTCATTAAAGTATTTGATTTTCTATTAAATTTACTTGATAGTAGTTTCTTATGAGCTATACCGCTGTGCCTACTCGTAAGGAAAGAAATTTGGTGCTGAATGAAGAGATTATCAAATTGTCGTAGATGTAAGACTAGCCTAAATTGTTTTACCCTGGATATAGGTATAGTAGGTGTCATGCTGGGCCCATCCTCAAGGGGTAGAGTGTGTCCTGTGTGAAATAGGGTGCTGCTGTTTGAGCCTTTCAAGCTCTGTGAGTAGATCTTACGAAAACCACAGCCTGCTGGTTCAGCTTCCTCTGTCCACTCGGGGAGGGCGAAACAAGATGCATGAGGATTTTTTGTGGTCAGTCTTATAGGTGCCTCAGTGTGACAGTGACTCTTCTAATGCTGCTTTTAAATCCAAACCACTCTCTTGAGAATTTTCTTAGATTTTAATAGGGAGGCAAGGCAGCTGAGGGGTTTTGCAGTCAGTGTTCCTTTAGCCAGCCTGTAATCTACCGATTTTCTGAGCTGGAGGTTGCTGGGTTATTCTCTGTAATTAGCAGTGGACTTATTTGTGAACTTGACTGATCTTAGTTCAAACAACGTGATGCTTGTGACCTCTGCAGATCCCTCTGACCTTCTGTTCTGTTACAGAAATCACTACTTTACACAACAGTTACCTGTTCTAAATGCAGCATTACTGCATAGTTTCAGTGCGCGCCCCTATTTCCTCTGCAGGGGGAGGACTAGTTATTTCCTGGTCACCTGGCAGTAGCTGTAGTTGGTTTGTAGTTCTTTGCCATAGTTCTGATTACTTCTCAGCTGAGAAAAGACAACTAATTGAGAGGGGCAGCAGATACAAGGAAAGCTCCTTGGAGCTTCAGCAGAGCGCTGCTGTGGAATGTAAGTTAATCTATGCCTGAATCAGTGAACTGTCTGCCTTAACTTGACCTTTGCACACAGATAGCAAGTATGAAATAATTAGTTTCCATGATAAGTCAAAGTAGTGAAGTAGCTCAGACATAATATGTTACACAAAGTAACTCATCAGTTCAAACATGAACAACCTGAAGTCATAGTGTCCTCTAGAGAGTTCTCATTTTATGTCTTTCTAATTTTCACTACCTGGATAGTACTTGGAGAGCAGGTCAACCTCAAATCTATTTACTATTTCCCTACTAAAAGGTAGTCAGTGTTTCCCTGTTTAATTACTTCATTCTGCTCTGGATGCTTCTGGAATTGCCTCTTGCCAAGTCCTGAGGTAAGCAACGCGTAGGGAGGCAGGTTTGACAGCTGCAGCCTCCTTCAGAAAGACTTTAGGAGGAATTACCTTAGTCAAGTCAGTTTTGCTAGCTACAGATGTGACCCTCCTCCAGTGCAGGTAGCAGGGACAAGGATAAAGGTTAGACTCAGACTGTGTACACTTTTCTCCATGAGCATAATGTCACTTGGCATGAAAATGAGCATCTGTGTTCCGTAAACTACTGTGCTTATGTACAGTGCTGAATAAATAGTAATCTGCTTTCTAGTACATTTGTCAAAATCTGAAGATGAAAAACCAGGGGAGAAAGTGTGTATGTTTTTACATTCAAGTGGTTTGGTTCCAGAACAAAAGGGATTATATCACAGGATTAAAAGACGTCCTGTTCTAGAAGAGAACAATCGGCCTTTCCCAGCAAACAGCCCAACACAGATAGCTACACAGAATGTCTTGGCAGCGAGGTGGGCTTGGGAGAAGATCCTTACAGTAGCTAGAGGAAGTGAGAGAGAACTGTTGAAAGATGGGGGCTGATTCGTTGGATGGGAGTAGATGCAGCCCTGCTTTAACAGAAGTGTGCCTGTTCTCACTGGTGGTATGGCACGCAGGCAAATGTATTGTTTTACTTTGCTCAGGAAGTCCAAGATTAGAGTTATCCCATGTATTTGGTAACTCTAGGGGATGTTTACAAGCAAGTAGTTCTGAAGCGTTTATTGAGTGCTAAGAACTGTAGCTGTCATAGTTGACTCTGAAAATAGCTGGATAGGCATTCCAAAGCAGTCATTCCAGAGTTTCAGTTTAAGCTCTTTGCAGTGATCGACTTAGGAACCTTTGAATTAAATCCCTGTTTCCTTGAAGTTGGGAATCTTGGGCATTCTGTTAGTTTAGGCACCTCTGGAGATGATACCAAACATAACATCCACCACTCTGCAAAAGAAACATGCGTTTCTCTAACTTAAAATGTAGCTGGTAGATACCAGCTGAGTTTCATGAACAGTAATGGCTGTGGTCGTCTTCACCTGTACAAGAACGAACAAAAAAATGTCAGAACTGGGGTTCATGGGAATCTTGCCCCTTGACACAGGGAAGAGAAAGGAGCTAGGTGCCGGTCCTTGGGGTGAAAATGTTCCAAAGTGGGTGAACATCTGTGGTGAAACTGATGTGAGCTGGCTACAGGGAACTGTTGGGACAACTCAGGGATGCAAGTGCTGCTGACAGCAAGCAAGCCGGAAGTCCCATTAATAGAGCTGACAGATTATTTTCTTCTCTTGGCACCAGTTTGCATTTGTTCGCTTAATCTTTTGTAAGCACAGTTCCTGTGATAGGTGTCAAGGGGATGTGTTTGGCACAACACTGCAAAAGAGCCTGGGAAAAAAGAAATCAGCCTAGTCTTTGGAGAAAATGTTAGGAGATACTGTGTTAAGTCTTTTTGTTGTTCCTCATGTATGTTTAGTGCCCGCTTACAATCGTACTTTTTGTTTCTTTACATCTGATTGTTGGTTGCTTTTCCCTGTGTTTCCTGCAGAGCTGAAAGGAACAGGGCTGCTTTCTGTCTTACTAGAAAAACATCGGTCACCCTGGGGTTATCTGCTAGGGTAGCAACTGGAAACTGCTGGTGTCTGGCAGAACTGTGGTGGTTCGTGTGAGATGATGTGACAAGACAGTCCATACCCCGAGCGTGGCTTCCATCAGCCAGGCAGGCAGTCCTGCACATGAGCTCCTGGGGAACTCGTCAGTTCTTTGGTGAAGAGTTTGCTTTCCAAACCTTTTAGTTCTTTTAATTTCTACTCATTTTCCTAGTAAGTGGAGCTGAATATAGAATAAATGATGTGTAATCCTGCTCAGGCATCATTCCACTATTTACCAAAGGATCAACTGCTCTTTTCTAGGTACCATTAGTGTTTGATCTAGTGCATGTTTCAGGAGGCTGGAGGGGTGGTGCAGGCCTGCGTTCTGCCTATCCTTGAATCCAGACATAGTGTAAGTCCTTTAGTCAGAAAACATGACAACCTCTGACCTGACTGGTTCCTCCAGCTGAAACCTGGGCATAGTAGTTTCACTATATTCATAGAACTGAAACCAATCTTCTTTCTTTAGCTCCTCCCAGCTACCAGCACTTGTGACTATATCACAGATCACACAGTACTCAGAATTTGTTTCTAACCTGTAGTCCTACTGGGCAAGAAATTGTGAGAAAATCTAAGTCTTCATTTTAAGAAAACAGAAAAAATTCTAGTTCTCATGATTACACCAAGATTTCTTGTAATGGTTTGTAATTTTTGTGTCAGGCTGAGAAAACAGAAGACAAGTAGCTTAGGTTTACCTAAAATAAATTTTAAAAGCACCACATTTTTATGTACATGCATGCGTATACAAGTCTCAGCTCTTAAGGTGAGTTACGACTTCTGTTTTCTGAACATCCGAAGACTGCAACGTGGCTCTTGCTCATCAGAATATTCCTCACGTTATTCCTCTGTCATCTCTCTGTATCTGGTGTTCACATATAATTCCTTCTTCTTGGAGAGAGGTTGTCTTACTGGCCAGAAGCTTTGAAGGGACAGTGCTTACTGAAACCTCTGACTTAGAAGATGCTATGTTCTTGGCCAGGCTGTAGTTCTCTCTGCTCAGGTAAAGCCTTCTGCCTGCTCTGGCAGTGCAGCCTACTCCTTCCTTCATGGGCAATAATCCTCTGGGCTTTCTGGCTAATGTTTCTCAACAATGGGCTTTAGTTGAGATTTACTGTAAGCTTCAGTGCAGGCATTGCCTCCGTGCAGAGCTGGGTGCTGGGTCCTTTGCACCTCTGGAAAATCAGCATGGTAAGAAATCAGAGAGAGGTTCAACTTCTGTCAGAAGCTGTCCACTTTTGTTGCTGAGCTCACTGCATATGCCTCTAGAGTCTGGCTAGAAATTTTGGAGTTCATTGCCACCTCTGAAGGCTGCTCAACATCTGATACGACCAGGTCTGAAGTACTGAAACTGATCATGGCTTTGCTTTATGGTAGAGTATTTTGTGTACCTCTCTTTGTGAAGAGTGGCTACTCTTTTCCTGTTTGACTTCCCAGAGTCTGCTCAGACTGAATTCTGTTGACCTGAAGGCTGTAGACTGGTGATTCATAAACAATTTAATTAGAAGGAGTGTCTGTTTTAAACCTTATTTTGGTTGTTTTATCCACAGACTATCCCTCTAATAATGATTTATAGTTCCACAAACACTACAACTGTCTTGATATTCTGATATGTTCTTGGGTGGAAAAAGTGCCAGAGACTTGCCAAAAAAAAAAAAAAAAAGTAGCCTTTCAGCATGCCCAGCACAGACAGACCTAAGCCAAAGAGGAGCTGAATGGAGCTCACTCAAATACAGAAACTGCAAGTAGCAATTATTTAAGAGTATTCCTTCATGCAAAATAAAAGAAGTAACTTCTCTATTGTCCTGCCAGGTAACTCCTCTCCAAGGGTTGCCTGGCAACCCTTGTTTTTATTGTCTTTAAATGTGGGTGAGAAATTACTAAGCAAAGCGATTCTGCTTTTGGTATATCCAACTCACCTCTGGTTGAGCTAAACAGCATAAAAAAAATTGCCTTGTTTTATTTACTGCATCTTTCTCTACTTAGACTGTTTCTTTCCCTTCAAGAACTACTCTGAATTCCAGAGAAGAGAGAAGCACCGTGTGCATGAAGTCCGAGCTGCGCTCTGGCAGTGACAAAACTCCCCTTGACTTCCGTGAGATTTGATCCTTTTTGTTCTACTGGTCAGCACGAAAGGTCCTGGAGGAAGAATACTCCAAATGGCTCAATAAAGAGGTGCTTCCACTAACAGGACCCAGACTAGAGGATGAACACAGTAAGGAATATCTGGGAAATTGAAGGCAAATCACAGTGAAATGGAGTTAAAAAGTGAGTTACGGATTTAATACTCAGCAACAATCACGTCTGATTGCAAGTGCAGCACCAAGCGGAGTGTGAAGTGCCTAATGGGTGTCTCCAGTGTCTCAGGTCAGCAAAGTCGCGCTGTCAATCCTGATTACAGCCCTCTCGTGCCATGGAAGGGGTGTGGATGGCTCTCGAGTGCTTGTGTACCAAACAGAGCCAACACACCAACACCAGCCCAGGGGCTGCCAGTCCGAGTGCTGCCACTATGGACTGAACTCGCGTGCGCAAAATTCCAGCTGTGCCTGGAACTCAGATGTGCCGACAGCAAGGGCTGAATGAATTACAAGCACAAAGAGGTCAACTAAGCAGTCTATGCCTGACAGGGATTTTTTGAAAATTCTCCAAAACCAACAAAATGCTGTTGGTAGTGCACAAAGAGAATCGTTCTGAAATTAACACTGTACACATGGGAAGGAAGGTAATTGATTAAACCACTTGGAAAAGAAGAGAGTTTTAGTGTTTGTGAGACAGAGAGATTTCCAGAATGGAGCTTTGTTTGGAAGAAAGGAGAAAACCACAGGTATAAGTATACAGAGCAATCTTACTGCTGGCTTGTTGCCAGATCTGATCTTTGCGCAAACATGAGCTTTTCCCGCTAGCTTCAGAGAACAGTGGAATCTAATTCTGTGGATCTACTTTAAATAAAGAGTGATGGATCCACACATTTGTTTTTACATATGGCAGAGAAACAATCAGGCGTTTATTTGATCGGTTCAATGCTCCAGAACCCCCTGATATTAGCTATTGATTTCTGTGTACGTGTGTGAGCACTGGCAGTTCATGCATGGCTGACTATTCCCTCCAAATTTCCGTGCATGAAACTGGCCTCTTGCAAGGCTGAGCCGAGCTTCAGTGAGTGCCCAGCACGCATCGCTGTCCGGGGAATCAGCCTCCAGGCAATGCTATTTCCAAAACCACTGAACCTTGAGAGGATGAAGGGGTTGGACCCCATTCCCAAGAGTCCTATCCTGGAGCATCGCTCATAGTTGATCCATTCATGGTGTGTGAGTTCCTTTCAGTCTTTCAAGCACTTTTCCTTATGAAAACAATGCCATGGAGCCAGTAGAGGACACAATACGGAAATACTAAGAAGGATATTCATACTGCCTGAGAACTTAGATACCAGAGCTGGGGAATTCCCTCTCTTTCCTGTACAGCTGATGGATAAAGACAGCTATTTGAATTTCAACTAGACTTCTCCAAACCCTGCCAGGGACAGTCTGTCTTTCTAAGAACTACACTGGACTAACAGCTGCCTAAACAATGTCCCAAGCCTAGGCAGTGTGAACACACTCCTCACTTGCCCAAGCTGACAAAAGAAGTTGTTGTACAGCCAGGAGTTGAGGTATAATTCTCTAAATCCCGGCTAAGTGTGTGAACCTTGCTGGGGCCCAGGGAGAAATGGACTGGCCTGACTATACTTCGCTAGCAACAGATGGCACTTCTATCCAGCGCTGCCTCCAGCCTCCTCTGCTACCTGCAGCACTAACAGCTGGTAAGAAGCCAACATGAGCCAAATGAGCAAGAAACTGTTTGAAAACCAAGGTGGCTGTTCTCCTTTTGGTGTGAGTCATCCGTCAGGTACAGTGCAACAACTGAGTGTTGTCCCCTGAACTGTGGCTCCGTGGCCTCAAGACAAATCATTTCATCACTGTTGCCCCAACAGTGAAGTGGAGCCAGCGATGCTTGCCACTTCTGGTACGTACTTTCAGACCTAACAGAGAAATTTATGATGGATATTGCCCTTATTGTTTGTTTGCAAAGTACTGTATATGTTTATGATGCCTTGAAAAGGCAACTAACACACAACTAAACACAACATACTTTGTGTTTAAAGCTTTTGCAATGGGCAAACATTTCGTATCTGCTAAACTTTGGACTCAGGTTCCTGCTCATTGTCCACCTACTGAAGCATTTGGCTCGGTGAGAACCCAGGACTCTCTACTGCTGGATGAAGAGTGCAGACTCGGGATGTATGTAGAGACTTGGTACTCCAGAAATAAGCATCAGAGCCATGACTTTCTACACAAAGATAACAACAAAAATGCTGATCAAGAAGCCATGTCACTGGTCAGCTTTGCTTGCAGTCAACACTTTTTGTGTTTAAGGGCCTGAGATACGAGAAATGACTGCAAGTATCTTGTAATCTTCATCTCACCCTGGGAGTGTGATGTGTGAATATCAAAACTTCTTTTGAGCTATCCAGCAGTAATAGACATTTTCAGATATGCAGATCCTGAACGTTATTTGGAGCTACTGCAGTTGTTTAGAAATAAAGAAACCAACAAAAGGGAAATGGAGCAGACTCATCAGATGTTTTGGGCTTTTCCACAGAATTTGAAGAAGTTACCAAATCTCTTTGTGCTTTAGTTTCCCAAGTACAAGAGGAGAGGCTGGTTTTGACCTGTATCAGGATGAAGTCAATGTTTTATAAGCTTACTGATCTTTTAATAAGGAAAATAAAGAGCAAAATAGTACTAACAGATGTAATTAAAGCCTTTCTACCTCCATATATCAATTTATATGCATGAGTGTGTGCAGATTAATAATAGACTATTTATCTGGGAAAGCATACACAAACAGCGTAGGTAATATGTGTGAGAACTAGCTAAAACAAAGGAGCATGTAGTGATTTCCAGGAACGGGTCACCCACAAGGCAGAATAAAGAGTAAAGTATCGCTCCTAACAGCTGAAGAAGCAGCTTGATCTGTGCTTCTGGCAGTAACTCAGGGAGCCCAGAAATGTGCGTTCAGTTCCTGCTCCTGCTTCATCACCCCGTTAGAGCATTTGTAGCTTTTCTCTGTTCTTCTACCCACTCCTAGGTGTTGGGGGTAGCAATTTCACCGCTGCCCGTTTGTGTCAGTCTTACGAATAAAGGTTCCGTCTTACAGAGCAGCCACGCTCGGGGCAGTCAGTCCTCTCTGTGACAAACAGGGTTGTGTTTTTTCCCTGCAGAAGTGTGTGAAACCGGGCTTTTAGGTAACTGTGCAGAGCCCGCGTTAAGCCGTGATCTTTGCGAGAGAGGGAAGAACAAATTTATCTTCCCCTGTAGGAAAGCAAATCGTTTTCCCAGCGCCTTCTTTCCTCCCGCGGGGCGGGGAACCAGGGCCGAACGCTCGGGCAAACACCCCACGCTGCTGCTCTCGGGACTCCCCGTGATGAGCCCGAAGCCCGGACGAGCCACCGCCCCTGCGGGACCCCTCCGCCTGCAGCCGCCGCTGCCCCGCGGGAGCCGGCGCCGCCGCACCGGGACCCGCCGGGCGGGGGGGAGCCGAGCCCCGGGGCTGCGGCAGCGACCCGGGGGGGCGAGGGGGAGGCGCCCCTCCGAGCCGAGCCGAGCCGGGCTGGGCTGGGCTGGGCCGAGCTGGGCCGGGCTGGGCTGGGCCGGGCGGGGCGGCGGGGGCGGGATCGGGGCGGCGGTGCCGACTCCGCGCCGCGCAGGTTAATACCGCGTGGGGCCGCGCCGGTAGCACGGTCGCGCCGTGCCGCGCTAGCATGGCCCAGCCGCGCTGCCGTTCCGTGCTCATCACCGGCTGCAGCCGAGGCATCGGGCTGGGGCTGGTGCGGGGGCTCGCAGCCGCCAGCCCCTCCCCGGACTTCGTTTTTGCGACCTGCCGGTACCCCGAGAAGGCGCAGGTAACCGGGGTGGGGGCGCCGGAGCTCCCCGGAGGAGGATGCTGCCCGTCCGCGGGAGCGCCGCGCCTCCTCCGCTCCGCGTCTGCCGGGGCGTCCCGGCCCCTCGGGGCCGGCCGGGCTGCCGGGGCTCTCCCTGCCCAGGCGCACGCCGCGGGAGAGAAGCCAGGCTGGAGATACAGCCCGGAGTACGCGTCCTGACAGCCGCCAGGCAGTGCTAGCCCGTGGGGCTGGCGAGGAGGGGAGGGAGAGGGCACTTCTGGAAGCGCGGAACAGGTCGAGCATCTCTGCGACCAAGCGCTGGTGTCCTGGCAGCACATGCCCTTGGTGGGATGGGAGTTGGGGGTTGAGCTCCCGCCCCGGGTAGGTGGCTGGATGGGACAGAGCTGGTGCCGTGAAAGTCTCTGAGGCTGGAAGTGAAATGATCACAGGATATTGCTGTGCGGGTACTTCTGTGCATTCCCGAAAGGAGGAGAGGCGAGCTGGAAACTCTGCAGCCCCGGCCCCAGCTGGGTGGGCAGGCTGGACAGCTTCTCGCTGGATTTGCAGCTGGAGAGAAGTATGTCCTGGCCTTCTCCAGTTTTGTGTGGACCTGGAGCCCTGCAGGGGTAGTCTGTCTCCCAGAAACCTCCCTGGTGGAACCTGTTACAGCTTTCCGTGTCTCTTCTACACGGTGTGTCTGTCCCCAGAAGGAGCTGTGGTCTGTCTCCTCCCTTTCTCTGCTGGACTTGCAGCAAGTGAGAAGGCCCAGATGATTGACGAGTTCAACGCTTCTCTTAGGGCCCTTCTTGGCCGGGTAGGGACCAGAGTCCTCTGCTGAAAACATAGTAGCTTTTGTTACATGCTGCTGGTGAACTCACTTGCAGCCCTTTCCCCTTTCAGCCAGCATTCCTGCTGCTACAGCATAGCAGTGATGTGTACTCCTTCCCCATCCCTAGACTGTTAAAAATGACTGTTAGACAAATTAAATGCACTCTCTGAACCTTTAAGTGGCAAACTGATGCTGAGGGTTATCAGTCTGCTCGCTTTGTGGCCACTTGTGTCCTCTGTTGTATCTCTAGTCTGATTTTGACCCTCCTCAGTAAGGTGGAATGCTGCTAGGGTAGTGCATGCAGGTATCACCCTCTTCCTTTCCTAGGAAAATCCTAGTGCCTTAGAGCTGCAGGAATCTGAGCTCTCAAATTTGTGACTGTCTCAAACCCCTGTGTATTGCCACAGGCATTCGGTAGGAGAATTGATACCAAAAGCCCTGCTTCTGCATCTCCCCCATGTCAAGTATCGAACAAGGCTGCCTTAGGGAAAGGCAAATTCCCGGGCATGTGCAGAGGTAAACAGAGCTTACGTGCCTGTTTCCTCATGGCGGATTTTATTCTTTTCAGTGCAAACTGTTATCACACCATGCTACCAATAAACAAAATGTAGCAACTTTGTTTACTGCTTAGCTGCACAAAAACTTCCAAAGACAGTGCTGAGGCTCCCTTCAAGGACGGTAGTACAGGGTTGGTCAGATAACACCTGCAGTCTGCCCACTCGGTTCTCCAGTAGCACTGTGCTGCTCTGCAGGTACTTACAAAACTGAAGGAAAAGGTCTTAATTTTGTTTCTTGTTGTCAAAACAGTTTCTCCAGCACAAAAGCACATTTAGGATATTTCTGAACAGTCCAGCGAGATTGAAATCTGTTGCACAGACTGCCTTTCAGAGTCGCTGGTTCCTGCAGCTTCCCCCCTCAGCCCCCCTTCATGCACTACATGAGCTCCTGAACAGGTATTCGCTACCATTCTGTTTGCTTTTAACTCCTGGAACAAGATCTGGCATTTGTCCCAGATGTGTTTCCTATTAGTGATTGCACAACAGCGCGGTGCCGTAGTGGTATAGGAAACCAGCAGAGACATATGACCTGTTGTTAAATAGTAATCTCCTTGCTTAGTTGTTTGTTCTAAAGCTGCTTTAGGCGGTGCGGAGAGAGGTTCTCTTTTTTCACCAACCGGCCCTTGTGTTCAGCAGTGACTTCTCATTACAATGGTCTTGGATCAATTACATGGAGAAGTTAAATGGTTCCTTCAACAGGAAGAGCTTCCAAGGAAACATGATACGGATGTATCTTAACACGACTTCTGAGGTTTTTCGCATTGCCAGTATCTAAAAATCTGGACTGAAAAGGCTGGTAAACCTGCACAAGAAGATGAAATAGCCTTCGAATAGTGCATTGTGCCTGGGAAGAGTCTGGATGGCTCCTTGATTGCAGCCGCAGAAACCTGGAAAGACTGCTGGCAGTCTTGTCTCATGTAGGCAGGAAGCTGGCCAAGAGCCACATTCCAGTAATCCTGAGTGGTGATTCTGCAGGCCACATGGAGTGCATCCTAAGCTTTTTGGTTTGTTTTTTTGTTGGGTTTTTTTTTGGGGAGGAGGGGGCAGGTTTGTCCTTGGTGAATCAGGGTGGGTTTTTGTTCTTTGTAAGGACCTCTGGGCCATGTGCTGTGCTTTGGCAGGACATCAGTAGAAACCTCTGCAGCCAGCTGAAAGCATATTTCTAACAGATGGGTTTGGAACTTCCACAAGGAAGGGAAATCTTTACTAAAGGTATTGTAGTAGTCCTGCTAGTATTATCTGTCCCATCTGCAATGCATAAAGTTGGCATGAAACTTTCTGACCTTCTGAGGTGTATTTCCGCCATGCCACTAGTCCTAGCTGGCAGAGGGCAAGCACAGACATGCTTGAGCCTCTAGCAATGGGAATCTTAGCACCATATGCAGCTGACCATCTCAAAGCCTGGATCCCATTTAGCCATGTCTCTTGAGTGCAGTATGGTAAGGAAAGGCAAAGGTTCAGGTTGTTTTTGTGGTTTTTTTTTTCCCCAGAGAGAAAACTTCTTGTCTTCACTGACTTCCCAGTCAAATCTTGAAAACCCAGAGTTCAGGTTCCTGCGCTGCAGAGATTGACACTGCAGACTTGTCCTAGTGCACATGAACTGGGCTTTGCCCATCTAAGATATGTTTGTAGATTGTGCAGGCTGGGCTGTAAAGTTGAGTGACTTGTTCTCTCCCTGCACACCTGAGCTGTCAGTGCTTGCTTTTTCTCTTGACAGTGATTCAAGTTAATTTTGTTAAAATTAACACTTTGCTTTATGGTAAGTGACCATGTGAAAAGTCTTGCTTAATGTAAGTGCACTGCCCCCACTTCCTCTACTGGATTAGAGGATGGATTTGGACAACAGCAATTTTGGACAGCTCTCTTAAATTGTGCTCTCATCTGGTTTGGTAGAGTAGCATTTTCCTGCTGCAGAATGCAGTGAGAGGAAAAACGATGTGAAGAGCTTACATTGAAAGCCTTTAAAAAATAACTTTCCAGTTTTTAGAGGAAAAGTGACTAAACAGCAGTAATTCTGTAGCTGAGAGTTATCTAGAGACTCTCCCGGCAGAGTGCATGCTGTTACACAAATGACTGCATACTTTGGGGTCTTCCAAACAGGGGACAGACAAGAGCCCCTAAAGACCTGCCGTTAGAAAGAGACGCTGGAGAAGAGTCTGACTTTGCTCTCCTCTGTCTACTCCAGAAAGCAGCGTGCCTCCTGTAACTCGCTAATCCTGGGATAATGCTCAACAGCTGCAAGCTTTCGCATGTGAGTCTGTGCTGGCAGAAGTTGTGATAACTTGAGTTCTTGTGCTGAATAGCTCCTAGGTGGCCTCCACAGAACATTTGCCTAACAAATGGGCTTTAGATCACACGATAACATGCAGCAGGCCTGCAGGCACATCTAGCTAACCGCTGCCCCTCCTTGAAAAGTACCGTACTAGACTCCTTCAGCCACATTTTGATTCTGATCTGCCTTTACTTGGGCTGCTCGAGCACTGAGAATGGAAGCAGTAATAATTCTCTTGCAAAATAATCCTGACGTTTCAGTCTTTGTACTCCGGATGGACGAAACCACAGTACAGTTATTAGGCAGCCTCTCCTCCCACCTCCTGCTTTTCTTTCCTGATCTTTCTTCTCCCATCCTGCGTTCCTATTAGAGGGAAAAAACTCCGACCCAGAGTCTAAGACTACACCTAATGATGGTGTAGCCCCTGTAGTCCCCCCTCTGACTTGCTGAAAGAAGAGGTAGCTTTCCAGGGAAGCAAAGTAGCTGAGAGGATCCGAATGGCCACGGCATACATCTGTTCACAGCACTTGCTGTACTCGGCTTTGCTCTGCTAGGCTGTGCTGAGAGCTGAATGTGGGACTTCGGGACAGGAGCATCTCTTGTTCCTCCTGCTCTCCCTGCGAGCCCAAGTCTGTTCCCAGGTGAACAAGAAAGCCTTCAGTTCCTTGCTGCTCAAGAGTCCTCTCCTGGGCTCTGGAAAGCTTCCAGGGCTTAATGTGCTGTTTCCCTTCCTCTGAAGCAGGAGATAGTGTTACTAACAGCGCTGTGTTTGTTTCCTTGTCAGACACAGCTCTCACTGAAGTGCTTCTGCACACTGTCTCTGTCAGTTTTTGGTTTTGTTTTTCCTTTGCTGCATATTTTAGCCATGTGGTCTGCTATTGGGAAGAGCAGCTGAGCAATCTCTGGAGCAGCGGTGTAGCAAGATAGATGTGCTATATCAGGCAAAGGGGGCATTCTTGAAGTCTTTCTAATTTTGGGTTATTGCAGTGTTTGTTTTGTTTTATTGTTTGTGTGGTGTGGTGTTTTTTTTTTTTCTGGAAGTGTTTTGCACTTCCTACAGCATTACGGTCTGGCCCTTCACGAGTCAGAAAGGACTGTGGATTTGGGGCAGTCGGCAGCAGCTTGGTGTAAACTATTAGGCAATCAAACAGTGAGTTGGCTGTACACTGTGATACTGAATAGCCTGTCTCAGGGAGACACCGGCTAATATGATACATCTTTGACTTTGTCCCGAGTGCAAGCGGGATGATGTGAAAGGATACCCGAGTACCTTTTGCCTGACAAAGCTGCCTATTTTGGCTTTATTGCTTCCAACTGGTCTAGTACGGCCAGGTTCTTTCCAAGAGTTGTAACTGAAGTGAATAATGCTTTCATAAAGAAGGCAAAGTAAATCTTGCTAAATGACAAAGACAACATGACATTCCTGGTTGAAATCTAACGATAAATATCCCGGGTACTGATAAGTCTGTATCTGGAGCCTTGAGCACCAGAGGATCTTGTTTAAACTGGAGTTGGCTGACTCTGCTAATCGTAATTAAAATCAGCAAGCAGGAAACAACAGATGCTAATCAGAGTTTAAATTTCTCTTGGAATCCGTAAGAGTTGATTCTCAGGGTTAACTATTCAGGTGTGGAGCACTTCTAGAGCTACTCTGCTAAAGACAGTATTAGGGAGTTGTGTGGTGGGGTTTTGTTTGTTTGTCTGGTTTGTTTTTAAATTGGCCATCACAGCACACTAACTAAAAATGACTTGGCCTGGGATATGTTGGCTGTACCTGCTGTCTTTAAATGAAACTGTGTAAACTGACATTAAAATACAAGCTGCACTTGAAATAGCAGTACCAATGAGCTCACTTATTCTTATGTATGCGTTTCCATTAAGGGCTGCACTGGCTCTGTTAGACTGTGCTCTGAGATCTTGTCTTCCCAGGGATTTAACTTATTCATCCTGGGTGCAGTGCCTCTGCACTAGCATGTTGGCATAAAAAAGTGAGCACAAGTTTGCTGAAAAAAAAAAAAAAAACCTTGCAGACAACTTTGGTGGTATAAGTTTGTTGTTTTGTTTTGGTGGTTTTTTGTTTTATTTTTGATGGGATGAGAACAAGGCACTTGAGAGATGACCACAGTGAGTTTCAGGAAAGCTTATCCCTTCAGTGGGGAGCCAATAACTAGTATATGTACACATTGCAGTAATATTTTCAGAGTTGTCTGGACACAAGAGGCTTTTGATCTCTTGGATCAAAACTACTCGGGGTGGGGGAAGAGGAGAAGCAGCATACATGGCTGGTGGCTTGAAATGGCTGTATCTGATTGCGCTGCCATGAGCTTGTCTCGGTCGTCCTCTCTGCATGTTTCTTCTAGTCACAGTAGGGAAAAGAATAGTCTTTTCTGTAATTTTTAGGTTTCCTAACTGGATTTTTCAGCTTATGTTTATATCAGGTGGAGTAACATTCCTGAAGACCAAAGCTGCCTAAGTTACCTTTATGCCTGGAAGCTGTTTCTGAGAAACTTAAACCACTGAAGTGGGAGTCACTTGTTAACTAAGTAATTAACTAAATGGAAAAGCTATTGAATTTTAAACCTGATTTGCATGCAGCAATTATAATTTCTTGCTGTTTATGTTCTGGAGAATGCTTAACGCTACAGTGTTTGGAGTTCTTAACTGGACATATTGCTTACTCACTTCAGAAGCCTCTCTCATTGCTATCACCACACAAAACATCTCTGGCCTTTTGGCAAAAGTTAGTAGCTTGCTTCTTTCAGAGTAAAGCAATCTGACTATAAATAAAACAAACCTTGAGAAGCCAGAGCACTTCTGGAGTTTATTATCGAGTAAGTGATACTGTCAAAACTAAAGTCCAGTAGACAGTCCAAAGCCTCATAATTATTGCAGGCCTTGACATGGCAGAACTATTTCATGCCTGACCATCAATAAACAAGATAGTGTGTTCTGGGCCTTTAGTGTGTTGAAAACTGTCCCATTAAGTGCTATCCAGGAGAAGGAATGTCTTCTGGTTTTGCGATTCTGACTTGTTCTCCTTCCTTCCCCCTCCCCTTAATAGCCTTAACTGCAGTTGTAGGTTGTCCTCAGTGGGAGAACAAATTTTCTAAACAAGCCTGGAGAGAATCCTGCAGAGTATGAACTGAGATAAAAGATGTAATGCATTATAGCTTGACAGAGGACATAGAGTCCCTAAATGTCTCCAAGTGGCAAAGAAGTACTCTTTCAAAATCAGCCCTCCTGACCTCTATTCCCAAAGGGCTCCTAAAGAAATGGATTTGCTTGAGCTGGAATGTTTGTCCAGGGATGCTCAGTCTCCTAAACACGGCTGGGAGTATGTAATCCATCTGTTACATTTGGCCACGCTTCTCACTTGGTTACATGGCACAGAAACCTAAGTATTCCAGCTGGGCCTATAAATTCAATTTGGACGCACTTTGTCCAGCAGCAACACCAGTATAGTATTTATTTTCTCCAAGTCATTCTTCTACGGAGAGGTAGTAGGCAGATGACTGAACTATAGGTGTCCAGCAGAAAGAGAATTGTTCTCATGGACAGTTACTATGTATGTAACCAATTTCATGTATTCTTTACCTTCAGTTACAAGAATCAAACCTAATGAGAGTGCTGGAAAATGGAATTTCCATGGAAAAATTGCTAGGGAACATTTATTGCGAACAGTAATTCCAAATGGATTTTCTTAAGCATTCCTGTTGCCCCGTGCTGATGTCTAGCATGAGCTAAGCTTCAGGAGAATTATGCTTTTCTTACAGAAGTGGGAAATTAATGGTTTGGAATGCAGTCTGAGCACTGGGTCTGCTGTGAAACTGGCAATGGTGGCTGCTTGATCGAAGAGCTGCAAACAGACCCTCAAGTTGTACCCACTGAGAACTAACTAAAATCTGGCGTGCTGGTATCTTGACTAAGCAGGTGAAGAGTTGAGTTTCTTGGAGCAGTTGATCTTGCTCTCAGGAAAACTGCTCAGCAAGTTGGAAAACGAAGTACTATCATTGCCTTCAGTCCAATTCTGAAAATAAATGGCAGTTACAATTCTGGAAATGCAGATCTCAAATTGTTTTAGGTAATAGCCATGGAGATAAATTTTTATACATATATAGATAGAAAAGATAACACAAATAATTTCTTCTTCCCAGGAACTACAGCAGCTTAGCAAGCAATACAGCAATATCAAGCTCCTGCAACTAGGTGAGTAAAGGGCTTTATACAGAATTATGTTCAACTAAGTCGACTGAATGCATCTTAAGAAACTGGTCTTCTGGGTGATCCGTAGCTGTACACGACCTCCAGCAGCTGAAAAAAATCACCCTCATCTTAAGATAAATCTAGGGAAACATAATCTATATGAAGACTTCTGTGCATTTTCATCTCTGTGTGCTGCCTAAGTGTCCTCATTCAGACTAATGCCTTAGCTTTGGTTTAGCATGTGTTACATAAGGACAGACATCACTTGAAACACACAGTTCACTGCTCACTGTGGCTATTCTTGGCTCCTCTGTGCAGATGTGGTCTGTGAAAACAGCATCAAGAAAGTAGTTAAGGAAGTGGAAGAAATTGTGGGAGACAAAGGTCTGAACTGCCTCATTAACAATGCTGGCATCAATGTGCTTGCGTCCTTGGAAGAAGTCACAGCAGAGACAATGCTCACCATTTATGAAACCAATACAGTTGCCCAGCTGATGGTCACTAAGGTAAGAATTGGGAGGAATGTGCTTAGTCTATGGTACTATAAGAGGCTTTTCCACTAGTGAGCTGGACATGTAACCCAAGCATTTGTCACCTTGGGACTGCACAGATACAGGTCTGATATCAAACTACACGCCCAGAGAGTAGCAAGAGATCCTTTCTATCAAGGATCCTTCTCCTTATTTAAATCTCTCTGGTATGAGGTCACTTCAGTGGACAGGTTGGGCTAGGAGGTGGGTGGAAGAGACTGAAGGTCCTTGCTACTTACAGCTGGCTGTTATAGAAAGGTTTCCTATGGTCAGCTTGTCTGGGGAGCCATCACCATTCTGTGCTGATGGCATAGAGTTGTACTGCAATTCTTCACAGAGCAGAACCCAACAGTTCTGCTTGCCTTGAACGGGCCAAGAGCAAGCTGAACAAATTGAAACAAACTCTTGTTTTCACAGGCATTTCTACCCCTTCTGAGGAAGGCAGCCCAGCTGACCACAGGAATGGGCTGCCATAGAGCTGCTATTATCAATATGTCCTCTCTTGCTGCCTCCATGCAACTTGTCCAGGCAAACGAGATGTTTCTCAAGGTCTACCCCTACAGGATAGCAAAGGTTTGTAGGCTTCCCAGGGCTATGCTCACTGCGTGAGGGCAGGCCTGTGAATTTAAGACCACTCAGAGCTTAAGACAATGATCTGAGGTGTGCAGCACTTCCTTGGATAGGCTGACACAGGAACTGTTCTTGTTCTTCATGTGGGTGGAAATGGGATCTGTGAAAACTGTACATCTGGAGCAAACATGCCAACTTCTTACGAACAGGCTCACAAACGTTCCATCGCTACTCTGATATAGACCCGTTTCAGATAGACTTGGCATTCAAGGAAGAACTGATGCCAGCAATTGTGTGTCCTATTTGCTGTGTTCCTCTCCAGTCCAAGCAAGATAGCAGGCATGAAACTCGACAAAAAGTGTGCTGACCTGTACATGGTAATGCTAGTTAGTAAGAAGTGGAGTTTTCAGTTTTGTCACATCCAGTGACTGAGTTTGTACGAACAGTGAAGACAAAACACACAGTTTCTCCTATACCACCTACTCATAAGCTGTTAATATGCTTGTTTTCCCTGTTCAGAAGTAAAAAACCGAATGTGTAACGATTATTGCAGAAAAAGAGTCCTTATGTCAATATCATTTTCCCCACAACTCCTTAGTAAGGAGTTTCAAATGCTACTCTGTCTTCCATTGTAACTTAGTTTCATCTTTGGGCAGTAAGCTGACGGCAATAGAGCTTTCACAATGCTTCTCTTAGCACGTCTCTGAGAATGAAGCCCCCACTAAGTCTGGATAAGTTATTGTGATACTGTCACTGCCCTTTCATTTGCCAAGAGACAGCATGGTGGAAGGGAGGTGTCAATTAGTTTGGCTTAAGATCTTGCTCAGGGTTTGTAAAACCAGCACACTAATAGATGGTTTCCACTCTTGTAGACTGCATTGAACATGATCACCAGGTGTCTTGCTGCAGACTTGAAATCAGATGGAATTCTCTGTATTTCTTTGCATCCAGGCTGGCTTCAGACAGATATGGGTGGAAACATGGTAAGCTATGTCCCTCTGAAAATGTGGAAGTATGACTCCCTTGTTGTCCCAACCCTTGCGCAAGAACCCACCATACAGTATACACTTCCATGTGCTGCAGAGGCACACTAAGACATGCAAATACATTCCACTTGATTCCAGTAACTCCTTAAATGCGTCTGATTCTCTTTTGTAGGATATTCCCAGTAATAATCTAAGCTTGATTTGCTCTAGGCTCCCATGCAGGTGCAAGAGGCTATCCCAGGTATTCTCTCTGTTCTGGACCGTCTTGGTGAAAAAGAAAATGGTTCCTTCCTGGACTGGCAAGGGGAAACTCTACCATGGTAGTAGTGCACAGTATGCTACAAAATCAGCGTGTCAGTCACTATTTAACTTGTGCCACTAATGTGTGTCTCTAAGGTTTTCTTATACGCTGGCTGAAACAGTCAGTCTGATATCCAGCCTCTCTCTAGGTGTATTTGGAAAATGAGGTGGCTGACTCTTTTACTTGATATTGCTACTGCTCTGTTCTAATGCTTCTTGCAAATACTACTGTGCTTTTAGTGATGGGTATCTCTTGAAACCATCTAAAATAGATTAAAAACTGCAAGTTAAATCCAGGGCTGGTTCCTCTTCACTTTGAAAACCAAAATGGGCCTCTCACTCCCTGTAGAAGTAAATGACCTGGCCTCAGAGTAAAGCCAGTGTAGGCTGTCAGATTCCAGTATGTTCAGTCTACTGGAGACATGTCTCTGGAAAAGGTCCTTCAGTTTCCTTCAGTCCTAACTGAGCCAAGACTGAAATTGCCCGAATCTAGACTACATGAATTTGGTACTTTAAATTTCTCAGCAACCCCTGAGTGTCCCCAGGTTGACAGCACACACCAGGCACTTGCTTTGTTCCCAGTGGGTGACTAATGTACTGGTATGGGGGTGGGAATGTTGCTTTGTACATAAACTTCTAAAACGTCTTCAATAAAGTCTTGGTTAAACAAATAGTCTGTTTACTAAACTACTTCAGTTAATTTCCCTGTATGTAGGTTTCTCTTAGTAGGTTTCTTTTCCCTGACCAGAGAGCTGTACATCTACCTTGCAGAAAGAAACTCTAACCATTGCTGTCTCCTTCAGTCTAGATGGGTTTAACATGGTGGAGTGTACCTGAAACAGAGGCAGACCCTTGTTCTGGTCTGAAATACTAAAAGCAGCTGGTGAAAAGCTCTCTGTGTTCTGGCTGAGGTAGGCAAAAATGCAGAAAGTTCTTTGAAGTCTGGGATTGGCATCAACATCACTGCTTCATGCCAGCTGATTAGGCACTTTCATGCTGTGCCAAGGTGGTGGGTTCCTGTACCAAGTGAGAAAGGACAAACAGCAGCCACGTAAGTGGGTGAGGCAGGTGTGGCTGTTCCTGGACAGCAGCCACCGAGACCTGCCCTCAGACGCAGCTAAGGATGTGTAAGTGATGTGAAGTCTTACTGGGAGTTTACGCCATGCTGCTGCACTCAGACTCATTTTTGGCGACGTGCTGCTGTGACTGAGCAGGTGACCGAAATGCGCTGCTTTCCCGTCGGCTGGAAGCCACGGGCTTCCCGTCCCAAAGCGCGACTGCAGTGCCAGCTACAGGGCAAGCCCAGCTGGAGCGAGCGGAACCGCTTAGTTTGAATCGGGTGGGGAAAAGGAGCCCCTGTGCGTCCCGCAGCCTGCGTGAGAGCCGACGGAAACAACCGCAAGGGTTGTTCCCCGCGAAGGCGGGGGGAAACCGGGACCCCGCGGCCGGGGCGGAGCGAGGGGCCGGGACCGGAGGGACCGCGGGCGCCCCCGCTCCGGCCGCGCTTCAGGGCGCCTGCGCGGCGCCGCCCGCCGGAAGCTCCGGGACGGCGGCGGATGAGGATGGTGAGTGATGGCGGCCGGCGGGCCGCAGGGCCGGGGCGGCGCGGGTGCTCGGGAGCGCCCCGCGGAGAGAGGGGCTCCCGCGGAGAGAGGGGCTCCCGCGGAGCGCAGGGCGGCGGGTCGGTTCCCCGTGGCCGGAGGGTAACGGGCGCCTCGTTCGTCCTCCGGCTTCTGCCGTGGAAGCAGCACCCGGGGCCTGGGCGGAGGCGGCCCGGTTTTGGAACCGGGAACAGCCGGGAATCGGCCCGGTTTTGGAACCGGGAACAGCCGGGAATCGGCCCGGTTTTGGAACCGGGAACAGCCGGGAATCGCCTCGGTAGCCCAGCCGCACCAGTGCGTGTGGGCCAGGCCCCTGCGGCAGCGAAGAGGATGTTTGTAGTGTCTGAGCCCGTCGGTTTGAAGTTTGGGGTTAAATTTAGAATCATTTTTTTTTTCTATGTGTAAAAACAGCATGTTTGCCTCATGGAATGAATGTTCTTATTTTAACAGCAGTTACTGGCTCTGGCAGTGAACAAAGCAAAACGATATGTTGCTGTCACAGCTGACTTCCCAGTTACTGAAGGCATCACGACCTGCAGGTAAGCAGGTGTTGTGCGACCTGGTTTTCTGTTTCTTTTTTTTAGGGTAATTAGACTCCCAGAAATTTCTTTTCCAGCAAGCAGTGCAAGAGTGGAGAGGCTCTTGTGGGATGTTAATGTGCCTGACCTATTCTGTCAGTGTTACGTAGCTCTGATTTGACCTCTTTCAAGCTTAGGAGGAGATTTCTCAGCAGCAGAAAGGGTTAATATAGTGACCAGTTCCCAGCTGTTCCAAATTGTGCTTACGCAGTTTACACAGTGAAATATTGTGTAATGTGGTTTTAGCAGATGGTGTTATGGTGACATAATTAAATTCAAATTAAAAAATTCTTTCTTGCTTTTGTGGTGGGAATGTAATTTTTGTAAGCAGCTTCCTTTATTAGATTATTCTGGCCACAGTTGTCTGGTGGTTTGAGAGCTGGTCAGAGCTTTTCTTAAGATACTGTTTGAAAATTCTGCCTTTTAAGTGAAATTATTTTCTTCTCAAAGGCCACCTTTTGCCCAGGTCAGTGTCTTCCTTTCTTTGCTATCGTTTTACATCTGCGTGCTATAGCACACAGCCATCTAACAAGAGTGGAGCTGTACCTCAGCGGTGGAATGCTCTGGACCCTGAACTGGAAGAGGTGCTGATCCCCAGGAAACTTTCCATCAGCCCATTAGAAAGCTGGCTCACAGTTAGATACTCCCTTCCTAAAGCAGAGATCCTTAATGCTCAGGAAGAAGTGGGCTATGAGCCTCTCCAGCGATATGACTGTCCTCCATCTGATGAGGGAGCTAATGTGGAGGAAGGAGAGGGAGCACTTAGCAACACGGTTCAATGTAAGAACGTTTTGAAGATTCGCAGAAGGAAAATGAATCGGCACAAGTTCAAAAAGCTGCTGAAGCGAAGAAAGTTTGTGCGGAGGAGGATAAAGGAAAGTCGCAAGAAGAAACGTCAGGTATGTTCAGGGTAGAGAGAACTTCTTGACAAAAATGTGCCCCCTTCTTAAACTGGCCTCTGCTCAGGTGCTGGATGATGTTTTTAGGTGGAATTGATTTGAGGAAAAATGTCAGCAGCTCAGAGCGCCTTAAAGAATTCGGTATTTACCGGTACAATGGCTTTTTCTGTTTTGTGTTTGACCTGTACGTTTTCAGCAGTTGTAACTTAGAATATTTCTGTGGTTGTGAACTTACATGTGTGGTAGTTACTGTGTGTAATTTTTCTTGCCTGGCAGTAACTTAACAAATATACAGCTAATGGAGAAGAATTTTGGCGATTGTGTGAAAGATTAATTCACGCGTTTGTGTTATATCAGGGAGTCTGGTTCAACTTCTTTCCTGTCTTGCCAATGTCTTCAAGTGCTTCCTATTGTCTTTTTCTGTATAGAAGCCTTTTAGTTCCCTTAACAGAAGGGATAAGGGAAGGCATGGGCCGTAATTCAAACTGTGTGTGTTCTCATTCAACACTGCCTTTCCATAGTCTGTTAGGTTTGCTATGATATACTTGAGTTCATTCTCTGGTAATTTTCACCTTTGGAAAAGGGTGCAAATTTGGGTTAATTGTAATTCCATTTCTTCAGATTTGTAGGAAGCAGTGTTGAAAGCTGTATGATGAGAAAATCCTCTTAATTTTCTTAGAATTTTCTTTTCCATCTTCTCAGTGTTCCTTGCATAGGACTTTAAAAATAATGGTACCAAGATCCTGGTGCATTTTAACGTATTTTCTGCAGTAAGGCTAACTATTTTGACACCTAGAATGAGCTGCCTACTTAAAAGCATTTTTCCTTTGTGTGTGTTGTACCTAGATTCCGCATGGGCAGTGGCTTGAGACTTGAGTGTTGCTGTTGAGCTACATTAATATTTTTTCTTTTTGTTTTCTTTTTCTGTTGTAGATAAAATTTGAGAAAGATTTGGAGCGCATCTGGAAAAGAGCTGGTTTGAAAAGTCCTCCTGCAGGATGGCAAACACCCAAGATATTTCTGAAAAGTTCAAAGCGATAAAAACACTTGTATTGAGCTTTAACCTGTTAATTGTAATTAAAAAGTACTTAAGTACACGGATTACTTTCAGCCTTTTTCTGAGTGTGATGAAATTGGTAGGAGGAAACTTTGTCTTGGTGAGCAGTTTTCCAAGGGCAAAGCTGACGACAGTATGCTTTTCCTCCTCAAAAGAATGGTGTGAGCCCTTGTGTAGTGACTTGGCACTGCTGTGTACAGTCTTGTGCTGCTGCCCTCCACCTGTGTGTCTGAGCAAAGGTGTCTTAGACTGCAGCTGAATTCCTGGAGTTGCTGGTTAAGATTAGACTGAACAATGTGCTATAAGAACAATTGGTTGTGAGAGATGGGATAAGTGGAAGAATTCTTCTGATTCTAAGCACAACTATATAAGACATAAGCATGTTGAAAAGTTCTTTTCAAAATCACATTCTTTCATAGCCTTACTATAGAAGAGCTGGTGTTTATTAAAGAGTTCTGGCGAAATAGGAATTGGATCAGAATTCCATTGAATATGTCTGCAAAAGCGTTGATTTTCGCTTATCTGAAGCCTCAAAGTGCATATGCCTTAGGCATTGCGTGAGCATCCTTAAAAGATGTATTTATATTTTCTGTTCTGTTTTGTGCTCATAAAAAAAAAATATTTTTTTTCTATGATTGACTCTTGTCATATAGAACATCCAGATTTTAGTATCAGTAAAAGTTCAGAGCTAATTATTCATTAACTACAAAAAGTGTTTTGTGCCTGAGATGACCTCATTGTAATCAGCTGGTTTTACATGGTTGAAGAGAGTCATGAAAGCTGTGAAAAATATAGATGTTTATTTTAAACCCTGACAGAGGACTTTATATCTGGGTTCTGTTTCGGGTTTTGCTTTTGATTTTTCTGTTTGAGACAGTTAACTTCTGTGTGATTTAGTTCTTCCCTGTCTGTATTCCAGCAGATAGATGGGATGGACCGACCTCTGAGAGAAAGCGGGGAAAAAGAATGAGCTCTCTTAGGCTCGTCACTCTGCAGCATACAGGGAAGCTACCCTGAAAATGCATTCCCTTTTATCTGCTAGGAGCAGGACACTTGACTAAACTGGAAGGGAAGAAGAAAATAACTTGTGGAATTCATTGCTACAAGGTACAGTTTAGTCTCACTTCAGGAAGGACAGTGGCTCCTAGCACACCGAGACGTGTCTGAGTTCTGTGTGTGGAGCTCCGCTGTCCGTGTCGCTAGATGGCAGTGAGTTCAAAGCCTCTGAAACTCCCTAGCTGTTCACGTGGGAGCTAGCTGGATCTTTTTGTCAGTATTTTCAGGAAAGGGTACACCCACATTTAAAAATTGATTAATCGTGCTAGAGAACTGTTGACATTCTGAGAACTGTATTGAAGTCCTGTAGAAATGTGTGGTTAGCACATTTTTATAGTTCTTTTTCCAAACCATGTGTTAACAGTAGGCAACTTTGATCAGAAAAATTAAAAAGTTTCCATCCTTTTCACGCTTTAGGCTGCAGTTGCTTTTAACCAGGACCGGTGGGACTCTCTCATTCAGCCTGTTGTCAGAATTTCAGTGAGGTGGAGAATGTCTAGCCGTGAGCCTTAGAGACTCACTGAGCAAGAGAAGGTTGAGTGTTGATCCTGGCTTACAGGTTTGTTAAATACGTAGGCTGCATCTAGGTGTTTCCTAAGTATCAATATGGATTACCTGCATGAAGGTGCATAGGTGAAAGGCTGGAGTCTAAGATTAGCACCTTCAATGTCAGATCTATCACATTTGTTTTAAGAGCCTTTTTGCCAGCATTGTTGTTTTCTGTCAGTCCTACGGCTTCTTTTGCTGGCGCTTAGTTCAAGCTTGCTGTTTTTTCTGACTAGGGGAAAAATGCTAGTCAGTTTTCACATTTCAAGGAGATTGCTGACTGCTAAAGAGTTGAGATGCCTTTGGAATTACACGGAGCAAAAGACTTTATAGAAGACAGCAGCAGCATGCCCCGCTCATTTATCAGTACTGATTTCAGTTTTGAGGTTTATTCTTTCTTGATTTTCTTTTTGTCCATCTTAATCCTATAAGTTCCATCTTTGTTGTAGTCTCTAAATCTACAAATTGCCCAAGGGTATACATTTTTGTCTGCTAAGGCTTAAGTTGGTCTTATCTCTCTCTACTTTGACATAAAACCTCTCTTGCTCTTGGGGAGCATCATGATGGGGCTGTAGATTACAAAACTTGTCCATTGTACTCATGTCTGCTGGGATCATGCAGGCAGAGAACAGGTGCCATTTTCCTCAATCAGCACCACCACCTTGCTTTGTAACTTGTTTTTACATTGGGATAATAACTAGAAAAGATAATTATTGAAATAGTGGGAATTGCAAAGTATAATAATTTGGTATCTTGTGATGTTCCAGTGCGAGTGAACTTTTGTGTTATCATAGAATCACAGAATGGTTTGGGTTGGAAGGGACCTCAAAGATCATCTAGTTCCAACCCCCCTGCCCTGGGCAGGGACACCCTCCACTACACCTGGTTGCCCAAAGCCTCATCCAGCCTGGCCTTGAACACTTCCAGGGATGTTATGGCAGTGATCGTGTTATATTAGGGTACTTGTGTGGTGAATTGCAGGTCTCCATGAAGCAAATTAGTTTATTAAACAGTATGCTCTCTGAGTAGTAGTCCAGTCCTCCAAATTGTAGTCTGCCAAGAGTTACTTTTACATCTATTAGACATACCTGCACAACTATGTATAGAAGTCTGGAACTACCGTGTAATTTACAAAAGTGTCTGTAAACCTTCCATGACAGTTAGTGCCAGTCTTAGTCATTTAAATGCTGTATTTCTTGTTGCTGAAGAACCTCAAAGCATGTCTCAAGATTTGTATTTTCTTTGTGGCAGTTACTGCAAAGACTGTCTGTCTTATGTGGCACTGATCAGAAAACCTATACTAGGATTGTATCAACTTGTTTTAAGTCTCTTGACCGCAGGATGCAATTTTAAACACTCACTTTGCTAAACTGGGAGAATCAGATAGACAAAAGCTGCACTCGTTTTTCTGTAGGGGGAGCACAAGTACATAATGTACTGTTCACAAAGCTTTATTATGAGTTGCTGTTCCTCTCCAAAATAAGAGTGTACCAATGTACCTGCACACTGAGGAAATGTATATGTGTTTGTGCATATGTAGCTGTGGTGGTAGGGGGGGAAGGGGCTGCAAACAAGAAAGTTTTGACTTTTTAAAAATTCTCAAAATTTAAGACTTGATTTCTTCTTCATCTCATTATTCTGCTCTTCGAGAGAAAACGGTTGAAAGTCAGCAGCAGGTTGCTAGAGGAATTTGTGTTCTGTATTAAAGAGACTGGAGATAACCAGTGGGGATGGTGATTTTCTTTGAAAGTGCCTGACAGTCATTGGTCTGAAAAGGTCCCTCAAAATTGGAATATAAAACCAATTGCACTCATGCTTACATCCCTAATTCTTGGCTTGCATGCGCTTAAATACAGAGAGCAAGCTCAGCTGCACAGAGCATCAGGTTTGCTAGTTTTATCACAGACATCAGGTTTGTGCTGAGATGAGTTGACTCTAAAACAGGGAGTCAGCTGACTAAGAAGGGGTGAAAGTTCTGAATTTTGTTTCTCTTAGCCAAAGCATCACATTGCAAACTCGGAGGGTGTTCTCCCTTTCGGAAAGGTCAAAACCCAGCGACAGTGGGCTTCTGACATAGATGTGGCAGAAATACCATTTCTTTATAATGCCAGCAAATAATTTTTGCTGGCAAACTTGAGACTGTAGTTGTTTCCTTGACATGGATAGCAATGTTTCTTACTAGGGAAGGAATTAAATGCACTTTTAGGAGTCTTCTTAAATGGGACACTTTGATATTAAAAACTGCCAAAATGTTGCTACCTAGGATAAGTTGGTGTATGTACATTGGCTTCAGTAGCTCTGACTTGGTCCTTCTCAAAATATGAAGCAAGCTCTGCTTCAGTGGGTGTGAACCCTAGTCCATGTATTCCAAAGTTAATAAACGGTGCTTGTTTGTACTAGCTGAAAGTCTGGCTGAAGTGATCTTACTGATCTTACAAACGGCACCTGTGGATAACTAAAATTACATCTTTTCTTTTCACCATTCATGCTGTTCTGCTGTTGGCATTTCTGTTCTGACTGTGAAAACATCCTGGTTTGAATTTGCTTGGGCTGAGCCTGGTCAGTTACTCTCCAAAAATAACAACACTCTGTACTTAACCTGGAGCATTGCATTTGCACAACTGAAATGGTTTTGAAAAGTGGCTTCGCTTTTCCTACTGATTTTTAAATTAAAAAGAAAAAAAAAATCAGTAACTGTAGCTCTTGTAGACATCTGAGCAAGCTTTAAGCAAACAGTGTGCTGGCTTTTCCGTGGAGGTATTCATTCTTGCTTGCCTTTCCCAGAAAGACAGAGGAACAAAACTGAAACAAAGAGTTCTGTGAGTCAGAGAATTTAAGACCATTATCTACTATGTCGTGCTTGTGTCAATTCCCTGAAATGACTGAATTTTTTAGTCCTGCACACTACATGGGCACTAATGCATCTTTCCTTTGTTATGCTAGTGAACAAAACTTCTAAAAACTGTGAAACTATGAGACTCCTCCCTTACTCTCAAGTGTAGCTGAAATTGGCTATTGTGTTTCAAAATAACAGAAGGAGGAGGAGGTTGAATGGACAGTGGGATCATATAACTGCCTATGCCTTGTTTCCTTAGGAAATGTGGCTAAAATTTTGTTTAAAGTAGAAAAATAATATGAAATATTGGTCAAAAAATTTTTTTTTTTTTTTCTGCACTTATTCAATAGACAAGACTCAGTGCTGAACAGGCAGGTCTTGTGCTGAGGGAGTATCATTGCCTTTGGTATGTCTAGGTGTGGAGAAAACACTCCTGGAGCCTCTCAGCAGCTGCAAGCACTTCAGAGTCCCCTAATTACTTGCAAAGTGATTGGTGTTAGGACAAGGATGTGGAGTCCTGAGCAAGAAGTTGGCACATCAGGTAAAAAAACCCAAAACTAATAGCTTGGAATTTGTCAGGTTTAATTTAGAGGAATTTAACAGTTCATGGCAGGATGCTTCTGGCTGAGCTTTATCATCGGCCAGTGAGAAACTGGTTAAACTTGAAGAATAAGCAGCCATAGAAGAACATGCCAAAGAAAAAAAAAAAAAACAGTAGAGGAAACTACAACAGTTCTAGTTAGCAATGTGACCATGTGTAAACTGCACCACGTTACTCACCAGCTCCGCTCCCTGGGTGCTTTTGAGTCAGAGCCGTTCCCCCTGCTGACAAAGAGTTTTTGCTGCTCTCGGCAGCTCGATCGTTGTGGCACAGCCAGCTGGAGCCTGGGCAGCAGCAGGTATGTCCTGAAGGCAAAATCTGTGACTGGTCACCCAGCTTAGCACGCCTTGATTTGGCTTCCCTGACCCTTCAGATTGTTTCAATTACTGTCCAGAAGATGCTGCTGCATATTATCTTTTCTCTTGTTTTCACTAGGTCTGAACGGGCATCCTCCAGAGAACTCTGTGCCTAATTTTACTGTCTTTGTGATGTGGGATAACGGCCTCTATTATTATTGGCATCCTGCCATCTGTGAGATCTTCTGCTGTAGGCCCATCCGAAGGTAGGACAGAGCTAAACGTGTCCTACTTTCTGAAAACATCATCCATCCTTTGGGGAAAGGAAGAGAATTGTAGCCCTTGGAAAGACAGGAAAGGCTTTCTCTTGCAAGTAATTTATGCAAAAACCTGAGACACTGAAAAGAAACTGAGCGGAAAATAACCATCTTGATACCTGTGCTTTGGGTGCAACACCTTCTGATATCTGTGCTTTGGGTGCAACATCTTCTTGAGTGACAAAGTGGCACTGGGGAACGGAAAAGAGGGCAAATAAAAATACACGTATGTAGCTTTCAGCGTAGGGACAGCTGCTCCTGGAGGAGGGCTGCTAAGTTAAAGTAACTTGAACATTTCCACGTTGTGCTGGTGGAGGAATATGCATTACTGCACTTGGTGTCATGGGCCTGTTCCCCAACTCTGAGTGGGAACTCTAAATGAGCGTTACTGGTTTTTTATTTTAGGGGGTTATTTGTTTCTCTTTTTTTTTTTTTGTCTCCTCAGGATGTTTTCTGTTACCTGAGCATATGCAGGCTGTTGAGGGGGATGACGTGTTCCATGGCTCTGCAGAGAGCTCTAGAAGCTTGTGCTGTTCTGCACAGCTGGGAGGAGCTGGACTGGGAGAGAGCAGTACAAAACATGTATGCCATAAAGTGGGCACTGGTACAAATCAGCTCCAGGCAAAGCCTTCTGTTGTGTGCCTGCCTAGGAATTAATGCCAGCACTCAGGATTCAGGTATATGCTTGGAGAGAGGAATGAGATCTGCTCTGTTGAGCCAAGGGGAAGTTGCCTTCCATTGTAGAGGGCTATTGCAAAAAGCTAAGACCAGCAAGGGGAAAGCCAGTTTGCTTGGTGTGTATTCCAGCCTAGAGTAGGTCAAAATCAGCTTAGACATGCGCATAACTTCAGCGGGATCCTGCTGACACATCATTTCTTTCCCTTAATGTAGCTCAGTGTGTCTCAGAGTCTGCACTGAAGGGGTGTGGTGGGTTTTAATGTGAGAAGCTTTCTCTCTTTTGTCTTTGTTGTTTGAGACCTCTAGCAATGTTCTTAAAAAACAAAACAAACCAAAACACCACCACAAAACCCCCCAACAAACAAACAAGTGCAGTTTTCCCCTGCAAGTTTCAGCTCGGTCATGAGTAAGAAGGGAATTCATGCACTGATGGAAGCTGTGACTTCTGCTGAAGGGCAGAGTTGGATGCTTGAGTCTTTGGGAGTAATTGCTGATTTCACAATATCAGGTTAGCTTAGAAGGGGTGTGTGGGGCAGGTCTCCCAGTTTATATCCTTTCTTTCCTCTGTCCTGAACTGTTGTATAGTGGATTTTGTTTTGCGAAGCCCCTGCCATGTTCCGCGCCAGGATGACTATGTTTTTGTCATGGGTGAATGAGATAATTTTGAAAAGTGCTTTGGCATTTTGAGTGAAGGCACTATGGAAATGTTCCTTCAGTTTCACTAGAAATTGGTAGCAGCTAATACTGGCTTAGTGTGCTTTGGAGGGATGCTTTCATTTACTGTTCTGCACAGTAACTGAGATGCTTACCACTCTACTCTCTTATTCGAGTACCGCCTTATTTTGTGGATCCAAGAAGTACCAAAGGAGCAGCCTTCTCTGCTGTGGTTTTGTTAGGAGCACCTCATTATCTGTTACTGTAAAAAGCCAAGTTTCTATAAATTTACAGGATCTGTATTTTCTTCAGCTAAACCACTCTCTCTGACCTGTCTGTTGAAGGTAAGTTTGCTAGAATTATCAGGCTGAGTATTTCACTCTTTGTAACTCCTCAAGGACCACTTGGAGAATAGGCAGTTTTTGCAAGAAAAATTAGGCGAAGTTGTGTGCTTTTCAACCATTTTTCATAAACTGCGCTTTTCAGAGGATGCACTAGCTTCAGGATACTGTTAATTTCTTCATTGATGGCTGGCTACTCTATGTTGGTGTTCATGTTTAATAAGCAGGTAAAAAAAGCACCTCAGCTATTGGCTGATTTCGAGGAAGAAAGGGAGAGTAATGATGCTTATTAGACTACGAAATCCTCAGAGACTAGAGAACACTGAAAGGTTCCATGTTCTAGCCCTAGTTTAACTGGGATTATTGTGTTATTCAAGATATAATGAGGAGCCAGGAGCTTTTGAGCTCTGACGTGTTTCCTCTGTGATGTTTGGCAAGATAATAAAAAAATTGTTTCTCATTTTCCTCCCTTTCTTAAAGGGGATGAAGATCCTTTTCTTCTCAAAAGGGTGGCAGGAAGCTAAATTTAGTACTGTAGTACAATACTCCAAATCTCTGGATAGAAGGTGTCTGGTTCAAGCAAGTAGGTTTGTATGCAGAACACCTGATTCCTAAGGGAGGCAAAGCAAGCAGCACCCTGTTTTCTCTAGCTAAAGTTAAGGTTGCCAGAGTGTCCTCTTGGATTGATATAGAGCAAATGCACAATTTGCATAGACTACCCTTAAAAGTTGGCCAGGCTCCATGTTTATGTGTATAAATTTGGCAGCAGGATTATATTGCATTGTGGAAAGCAACCTCTTTTCAGCCAAAGTATTTTTATTTCAAATGAAATGGCCTGCAAACCTGAGGTAAATAATAAAACTCTCTGGGATGCAACCTTTGAGCAGCCTTTTCAGAGCCAACCTACTAATTTTTTCACTCTTTCCCAGTCATTTCTGATCTCAAAATAAGATGCTGTGCCTGGAATCCCACTGCTTAATTATTTTAGGCGGGTGCAACAGATGGGCTGCAATTAGCTTGAGGAATGGAGTTTCCCTTCAAAAGCTCATAGTGCCAAAACACTGTTCCCATGTACAGAGTGACCAAAAGATGTGGTTTGAGGCCCAATGTGATGGTCAGAAAGGGGACACAAAATGGCATCTCTCAGCTATACGTGTCTGCTCCCTGAGTACTCAGAGCTTTTCAGTTCTTCACAGAAATAGCCAGTACTGTGTGCTTGTGGCTTCAGCGTTTCCCATGTTGGAGAAACCTGACCTGCTGCTGCCTGCGTGTGAGATTGCTGGAGAACTGCTCTGGAAAAGGCTCTCTGTTTAGTCCTCTCTACTAGCACTGAGTCGGTGCTGTTAGTGGGTCATCACTGCTTTCAGTTTTGTTCTGGCGTGGAAGTTTAGGTTACTTGTGAGAAAGAAAAACAGAAATAGGGAGTTAGGCAATAACAATTATGGCATCAAAGCCTGTTTAAGTATATGTGAATCTTCCTCCTCCTCCCTCAGAGTGCTTTTAGGTTTAGACCTGGATCATCTTCTTGTCTCTGATAATGAAGAGCAGAAGCACAGGGCGTCTTGGTGGTGTATCTTGCAATCAGGGCCTGGAAATGCTGTAACTTCTGTGCCACTGCCAGCCTCATGTTGATGGGTGTCCCATCATAAAGTTTGTGACTGTACTGCCAAGACTCTGCTAGCGTGTCATTCTGCCTGTGGTGAGAATGAAAGGATCGAGATTCTGGTTATTCTGTTTGTGGTCAGCCAGGACTACGGTGTGGTCAGCCTGCTAGGCATGCTCAAGGGGCATGGGAGTGAGTAGGAGTACTGGACAGTGATGTGGGATTTCTGGACACTGTTCTTCCGTGGCCCTTGGTCCAGTTGCTTCAGTCCTCTCTTCCACAGAACCTACCTTTCCTATGTAGGATCAACAACTTCCAAGTAAACTGCCTTGAGATCTGGAATGAAAGTGTGCAAAGTGCAGGCTGCTTCTATAGAGAGGAGTGTTGCTGAACTGAAAGAGTGGACCCAGGTCTGCCTGGCTGGTGCCTTTTTTCTGGAATTTGGAAAGTGGATGAGTAGGACGAGTAACAGCCAGGTGGAATGTCACAGTTCTGAGCTGCTGTCTTCTCTCACATTTCTTAACACAAACACACTGGCTGAGTAAATGTTCAAAGTGGTGATTTGATCCCTCAATCATTTCCTCCTGAATCTCCGTGCTGTCTGCCATCTGCCAAATTGGACCAGTGCTAGGTATCTGTCCCCTAGAGGGGGGCCTCGTGGTTTCAGTGTGGGTTTGAAAAAGTGAAGATCCTACAGAACCATAGCTCCTGTGGGAGTGAGTCAGTCCCATGTCATAGGTTGGATACCCTTCTATCTAAGGCACTTGATATGCAGAAGTTAATTTGGGGGGATCATTTGTCTGTATGGATCTAGAAGTTTTGGGGGCACTCACTTGCAAATCCCCCTGCTTCCTCGCAACATGCAGTTGCTGGCTGCTGCTGTGGGCCTTAGAGGAAGATTAACAGATGGATATACGTGAATTGAGCCAGCTCCTGAAGTTATGACTGATGGTGACTGCAATTCAGATTTGCATATTTTTCCATTCCCTTGGGAACTTCATGGTTCATGTAGTGATTTTGAGCTCATACCTGCTTTTTAAGTACTTAGTATTTTAAACAAAGTCAAATTAAAAAAAAAAAAATTTCACTGTGGTCTCTTGAAGCAGTGGGTAGTAATGACTCTTGTTTGCCCTAGGGGATCAGAATACTGGAAAAATCTGAGAGGCAAGAGGGATGCAACAGGTCATTGTAAAGTTAAAAATCAGGGTTCTGTCCAAATTATGTCTGAGTTTCGTGTATCATTGAATGTTTCCAGAGCTGAAAGACAGGAAGGAGATTTTCTGTAACTCTGCCCTTCAGTTTGCTTCCTTCTCAGCCTTAGGTGCACAGTGAGTCTTCACTTAGGGCCAGGGCTTTCTAGGCTCCCTGAGTCGGAGGCAGCATAGTCTGGGGAGTAAGATACTACTCGGCCGACATGAGTAGTCGGGCTGTATTCCTAATTCTGGAATTAATGTGCTAGTCTGGGCAGTATTCCTAATTCTGCCACTGATGTGCTGTGTGAATTTGGGTGAGTCATTTCCTTTTGTGTTGCATGTCTCCCTCTTGCTTCTGTCTGTTTAGACTACAAACTTTCCTTCTGCGAAGCTGCCTGTGCTGTACCTAAAGGCTGCCTATGTGGGACAAATAAACACAAGTGTGATACCACCGATAAAAAGACTCTTGCAAATGTGAATGAGGGACCAGAAAAAAAACATATAACGTGTTTTTAGGTTGTCTAGTTTAAAAGACATTTTAATTGAAACAATCTTGGCAAGCTACTTAAAATTTAATCTTTTTTTTTCCGACTAAAACTAAATTATTTTTATAGATAACTGATTTTCCAGATTTTCCTTTTTACACACTTTGTTTTACACTGAAGATACTAAACTTAAGAGAAAACTATAATTTACACCTGCTTTGAGAATGTCAGTGAGGTGCTGCTTTGTGCCTCCATTTCCATTCCTGATTTGCTTGTTGTTTTCCCGTTACTCATTGGTGAGTGTTTTTTTTTTAGGTGAGGACTTTGATTCTGTATGTAGTTCCTCTGTCACAAAGCAATCCTGATAATGGTTGGTGCCTATGGATATAATGAAATATAATAATTTTGATACTTGATACCCGAGAAAATGCTGGCTGCCAAATCTATTCAGCACCAGAAAAAACATGTGATGAAGCACAGCTGTGTGGGATCTGCAGAAATGACAAGCTGAAGAGCTTTCTTTTAATGAAAAGGGTAACCAAATTTCACCATTACCTAAAGCTCCCTAGTGGCAGGATTAATGATCTAATGGGTGTTTTATGAGGAAGATGCTTAGCAGATGTAAACTGACATAGGTCCATGGTAGTTATCATACGATCTGTACCTGCTAAGTATCTGCCTCTGATTTTTTTTTTTTGGCACGTAAATCCATTTGGCTTTTCTGCCCACACTGAACCCAGCTCTTTGCGTTTCATGTTGTGGAAGAATTACCAAAATGCATTTTTATCTTGGAAAAATAATATTCAGGCTTGAGTCTGGGAAAAAAAAAAATCGTGTTGGTTTCCTCGGCAATTTCTGTTTTTGTAACTGGTTTCTATTAATGGTTTTGAGATGAATCCCAGGAATCTGAAGCTGACCACTTTCCAACAAAAGGGGGTGTTTAAATATAGAGCCATCCAGAGATGCTAGACGACAGGAACCACTGAGCTACAGAGACGCCTTATGGCAAAAGATGTAGACAGAGCTCTCTGACCTGTTACAAGGACAGCAGTGCTGGAAGAACATATAAACACACGCATGCACACGTTAATTGATTCAGTAAGACAGCAGTCTGCTTGGATCCTGCAGTTTAACTCCTCGTTTGTGCATATCTAAGTCTCTGCTAGGCGAAATGCAAAGCTTAGTGCATTAAGCAGAAGATCAAAAACCTCTTAAGATTCCATCTAAGTAAGTATCTTGCATACCTGGACATTCACATTAATTAATTTATGCTCCAATGCCTTTGGCACGTAGGGAAGTGGAGCCTTCCAGCTGGAGACGTAAGACAGGAAGAAGTTGAGAAATTGCCTGCAAAGGACAGCCCCCAAATAACACTTAATGTTCCTGGCTAACCCTCTCATTTTGCTTCAGGAGTCCTTGGGCATAGCATAGCTTAGCTTAGACCATCACAGCGACTACCACTGTGGGGTGGTTTTGTGAACTTCATCTTTCACTTTGCTGGAAATGGGTCGTCCCAAGGGTATTAACTGTTTCCATGACACTGTTTATGTGTACCTAGTATAAAGGGTGTCAGAGATGTGTCATTGTCATAAAGCAGGCATGTGTATTTGCCTCAACTGCTGATTTGGTGGCTCCATCACAGGCTGGTGATCACAGTGGACTCCAGTGAAATAAAACAAAGCAGAAAAACATCTGGCCAGACCATCAACTTGTAATTCTGAATATGGTCTTCAGAGAAGGCAAATCAAGGGCTTTAGCATTTATGGCTAGGGAACAAACATTGTAATGCTGGGTCTGTAAGAGGTATGTGGCTTGTTACATCACTGGAATAATGACAGGCTTCACTTGACAGCCCTGTTATTGTGGTTGGGTTTCAGTTCTGTCCTTTTCGTTCACAGCTCTTGCTGCAAGTTGGATTATTTCAGGCTTGTTTATGGGATTCATTGCAGCTGAAAGATTTATTTTAATAAGTAAAACTTTGCAACCAAATGAAGCCTCCCAGGAAATGCATACCCTCTGGTAATTCACGTGATTCTGTGTTACATTGCTTTTTCCATCAGCAGGCAGCTCTGAAGGCTCCCCCAACCCACACCAGACCTTTCTTAGAAAGCAGCAGTGAATATGGGTGCGTGTTTATCCCTCTGAACGTTGCAGGTTGATCACACTACTGGCATGACAACGGTTATTTGAGCAATTCCCACTAGCAGATAAACGGTGTCAGTGTACATTAACACTGAACTGCAGTACTCCTGCCTTTCTCTCTTCTGCTGTTTCTATGCAAAGCTCTATTTCTCCTTGTGTTTTTGGCTTTCTGGGGTCCTTGCTACCTTTGTCACTGTACCTGTCAATTAGCACTCTCTATTCCCAAGCTGTAGCATGCCCTACTACTTTTCGGTTATAGGAATTATCCTAGATTCTGCTCATGAGTAGATATTTTCTCCTTTCCTTTCATCAGGGCAGAGTACTATGGGTCTTGTATTGAAAGAAGATCTGAAGTTTTTGGTAATAAGCAGGGAGTGTTGACAAATCCTGTACATAAGGCCTTGTACTGTGTCTGTGTCAACAGAGCATTCATCCTGGCACTCCTTTTTAATACGTTACATGTATTTATAGCTCTGAAAATGAGGTGGAAGTGGCCACTTCCACTCCTGCTTCTCAGAGTTAATGGTTCTCAAAATTGCAATAAAGGATGGAGGGTACCTCTTGAGATCAGACCTTCTGCCCAATCTGATACTTGCTTAGTTTTTCTAGACTGGTGGTCTTCAACTCTGATTTACTGGGAGGTCTTTCAGTGCAGCCTGCAGCCACGGAAAACAAAAATGTTAAAATGGAAGAGACCAGGAAGAGGAAACTTCCTGGCAGACGTGGCTTGCCCATTAGTGTTTCCCACAAGCCAATTAATTTTGTGACCCCTGCACTGTCTTTGGGCAGGCCTTTTTCCACCTGAGTCACCAGATTTCCGTATCTGAAATAGGGGTGACTCTGGAGACATGGGAGCCTTTCTTCTCCCTGCTAGCCTGATCTGTGATGAGGATGGCAGGTGCAGAGCTCCAGGAAGCAAAACCACTTGCGTTGGTGCTGGAAGTTTCCTTTCCCTTGTATGGATGAAGTTGCGTTGTTTGGACAGGATTTGTGGTCAGGGTAGACAGCTGAATACGCCACAGAGGGCAGCTAAGGGATGCTTCTTGTTTTGCGAATCAATACCCAAAATACCTCTGGAAGTGCGGAAGGAGAAAGGCCAGGGAACACAGATCAGGCCAGCCTCCGTGGAGAATCTAATTAAAAATTCAGCTCCTGACTGTGCAAAGTGTTGACACAGCTGCCCTCCCAGGATCTCTTTGGACTAGCAAAGCTCTAGGAAGACAGGGGTGACTTGAGATTGCCTTTTCCTCACTCTTTAAATCTGCACAAAGATCTATGAAATAGCCTCCTGTGCCCCTTTCCTCCTCTCATTGTGAACCCCAGAGAAGCTGTTGCTCTTTCCTTCCAGTGGGTGGTTTTCTTTAGGAGACTTGAGTGGATTCAGCCTCAACTTGGCTTCTTTCAGTCAGGAAATAGCCAATTCATGACAGCAGCAACCACAGCAATCTGCATCCATCCCAGAAGTCATGCAAGAAACAGCCAGTAACCTCTGCAGTGCCAAAGCTAGGAGGCAGGAAGGTGGAAAAGCAACCTGGAATTGCAGCCTGGAAGGTTCTGTCTGTGGTTGAGAGAAACCAAGGGAAGGAGAAGGTGGTGTATTTGCTGTCTGTGCAATGGGAACAGCTTCTTGCCTCGCAGCTTAATGTTTTCCAGACTCTGCTCTGGTGACGCAGCTGAGCAAAAAGCTGTCAGATTTGAGCCTTTCGTCTGGCTTCCTGGCCGGACAGAGATGAGAAGAAAGGCTCCTTCTTCCACTAGACTTCTGGCTTAGGAACAGGCCAGCACCTCAGCTGCTGTAGATCAGGACGGTCTGTTGTGACACCTGAGAATCTAGCAGCAGGTTTTCGTGACGTAGTAGGAGCCTTTGCTGCACGCAGGTGGTCATGGAACTGGACTGATGCAAATATCTGAGGCTTGTGAAGACAAGCCTATGTTTTTGCATTAGGGTTGTAATTGGGCTAGACATGTGGACATACAGGCTGTTGACATAGCTCAGCTGATGAGTGTGGGAGCTTGGGCTGTGACTGACGGTAGGTATCTGATTGCCCACAAACTTCCCCACTTAATGTAATGACAGAGTTGAAGTTTGCAGTGAAATTTTATGGGGTTCTTATCTGGAGATTGTTTTAGAACTTTTCAGTAGAAACAAACCAGTTATCTGGATCTGTTTTGGACAATGTGAAGACCTGCTTGACTTAACAGTAGGCTTTTTTCGTGGTCAAATTATTAAATAATAATAGCCTCAGTTTCTTGGAATTTCTTTGGAAGCGTCTGGTTCTGTCTGCTGCTGGAGACAGGATCTTGGGCTAGATGAAGTTCGGATCTGATTTAGTCTGGATGCTTCCAAAGTTTCCCTTGTTGCAGAGTATAATTATTTAGATGTTTATTTAGGTTTTTGTTACAATTGTAGTGCCCTTCTCTGTCGTGAAACACAGCTCCCTCTGAGGTGAGAAAAATCTTATCTTCTGGTATACTAGATGGTACAGAAAAATGTCAGAAGGAAAAATTCAAGTGGGGCAATTAATTTTGTCTCCATGGAGTACCATGGGAAAGCTAATAACTTGTATTTTTAAGGTCTCCTATGAGAGTCCTACATGTATTTAGCTCTGTTCTACAGATGGACATTTAAGAAAGTTTTCATTCCCTTTCCCCAACATTTTTCACTTGATGACTGATTTGATTGTGTTAAATCCACTAAACACTGTTAACTATAAACAACAATAACAACAGAAAGCAAGCAAAGAGAAAAGCTTTACCATGTTTGTTGTTTTTTGTTGGTGGGTTGTTTGTGTTTTGTTTTTTTAATATAGTAGACTATTTCCTGACTTTATACTCATATAATTTTCCTGCAGGTCTCGTATTAAAAGACTCCTGGCTGATTAGTCACCTACATGGATTAGGTTGTTAGGCCTTCACAAGACCAGGTTCAGATGGAGCCATATTCCAAGTCTAAAGCAACATTTACACCTTTCATACCCGTAGCCGAAGGTGCTTTATGGAACAAGTTGCTGAGTACTCTGATTCTGTCTTTACCATCTTGTCCCACTTGAAAATAAAATAAATTTTTCCACTGGAAACGAATTGCTTTTTCAGAACTCAGACTTGGATTGATGTGAAAGAGAAATGTCTTAACGCAGAGTCAGCAGAGGAGACTAACTTAAACTAGTTTAGGGCCTGTTCTAAATGGTTCAGCCAGCAGCCCTATTAAGCTGTTCCTAGTACCTGTGCAGGTTGCTGCCCTCTTCAGCTTAGGCTGGTAAAGTTTCAGCTGTTTAAACAGTGGCATGGGGGCCATGATTGCATTCCATGTTTGGTTAGCCCTGCCGTTTTAAGGAGTCTGTCCCCTCTGAACATTCCGCAGCATCTAAAGAAGTTATCCCCTAAACTGAAAAAATGACTGTCTGGTCTGCAGATGCAAACTAAGGTGATCTGAACTGTAACTGGGCTGTGGGTGTATGTGTACACGTACACAATATATACACCCTTTATATATTGTATATATTTTCTTTTGCGAAGCAGTGTTTAAGAATTTACTGCTTCTTTCTCTGCTGTTTGTCATTGATTGTCTTCAGTAACTGCGTTAATGCCCCTCATGATTGTGGGACACAGTGAAGTGGGTTACATAGACACAGTTAAATGCATCAGAACAGGCTTTAGGAACTGGTTAATGTAATTTGACTGTCCCTTAAGCAAAGACTGATGAAAATTCAGTCGTTGCTTGATGTTGTTGCTGTGTCTTGGCACTGCTGTCAGGGCTGGTGTTATCTTATGAGTACACAAAGAGAAGAGGAGCAGTGTATCAGGTCTTGTGCCAGTCAAGCAACTACTGGCGTAGTTCAGTTCTTGCATGATGGGCTGAAAGCATAATTTCTAAATCTGTCCTGACCTTCTGTGGTCTGGCCTCTGTGACAGGGAAACCTGTTCCCCACATTGCAGTATTCTGGAGCTTTAGTTGCATTCTAGGCTCTTTTGCTCCCACATACTCAGTCTTTGTCACTATTATCCTTTTGCTAAGGTAGCTGCTATTAAGCCCTTGCTTCCGAGTCACAGGACAGAGTAAATGTTGTTTTCTAGGTTGTCTTCTGAGACTTGAGCCTGAAGTAAAACCATGTGAGGAGACAAAGATCAAAAAAACACTGAAGGCAACAGAATAAATCCAGTCTCAAGCAGACAGCTGGATGAGTGTCAAACAAAGGAAGGAACAGCTGGATCAAGTAAAGCACAAGGAAAATTAGTTCCATCCCTGGGGGGAGGGAGAAAGATTGTTTCGTGAGCCCAGAGCTGTATGGGACCAACTTTACCCGATAAAACTTTTACATCAAAGTCAGGGGCAGATCAGAAGATCCCAGAGGGAGGGGAAAGAGAAGAGTGGGTGTTAGTAGGAATTGTGCAGAAAGCGTTAGGGAAAGGAAGGAGGTGGAGTGTGAGTGTAGGGGGAGAGCAGAGTGAGGAGGTGGGGAATTGGAAGTTGTAGGTGGAGTAATTCTGCAGAATATGAGCTGCTGTCCACAGCTTTCTGGATGTAAATTGATGAGGTCATAGTGTTTTCCAGTTACAAAAAAAAAAAAAAAGTTTCTTAAAAAAAGCCTTCAACTTGTTTTTCAAGAGAGACGAAAACACAGAGAAGCTGAAGAAATGGAGCAACTAGCAAAACTCCTTCTGTGGCAGATTTTGCTTCAGCAAAGTAAGCTCCTAGCTGATTGGCGTGATGTTACTTGTTTTTATTTCAGCTGCAGAGGACGGGGCTGAAGGTTAGCTAGAAGATTTTGAACTGTTATCTTTGTAAGATTTTGTTTAGATTACTAAGTTAGCTGTGTTTTTGTCTGTGAGGGGAGGGAATCATGGATTTCTTATGCTTTTGGAGAGGAAAAGAGAGAGAATGGAGAAATGTTTGAGGTTGTTTAAGCAGTACTCCAGTCAGCATGTTTATGCAATCCATTTTTTTTCTATCAGTTACCTTGATCAGCAAATTCAAAACCAATAAGCTTGAATGTGAGTACGGTAAAGCTTACATAGTTAGATTTATGTTATCCAAGGTTATTTTATACTTTGAAGAGGCAGAAACAGCTGGTACGTGTGTGTGTGTGTGTGTTCAGGATGGAGGAAAAAATTCAAGTTCTTTTTTTTCTTTTTTTCCCCCCTGTCAGCATAAAGACAGAGACATAGGAATTCATTTTTGGGCAAGGTGCAAGAAAGGGATGAGGACAAGTCTGATGAGCTTACAGTAACAGAAATAGCTTGTACCTTCTCCCTAATCACAGAGTTTTCTGTAAGAGCTGAAAGCAGATTCAGGGTGCTGAAAGCCTGGCCCCAAGCTAAGCAGAGAAACCCCAGTGAGACTTGGGTGGCAGGGGAAGATTTGAGGATTAATAGCAAAACCTCAGCAAATCCACACTTGAAACACTTGGGACTCTAAGGAAGGCACCTGTGAGCAAAGACCAGTTACAGCTCTAAGAACAGTATGGAGAGACTTCTTGCAGGGCACTGACAGTAGGAAGTGTGGAGCAAAAGATTTTTGGGGACCAGTGTCCCCCTGCTCTTCACAGCTGTGTTAATGAAAGGTCATGGCTAGCCACCTGAGCCTCTCAGAATTTCTCAGTACGTAGGTGGAGTAAGCTGAAGAGTTCTCAGTTTGGTCCCTAATTAATCTAGTTTCTGTGTCACCACCTCACCGCCAGTTTTGCAATGCCTCAAGGCAAGGTCTAGGAATTGGCAGCGTATGGGATCAGCCATAGGGACAGAAGGGTTAAAGTGGCTCGGAAAACTAATGTGTGGGGATGGGTTAAGCCTAGAGAAGGAGAGGCCACATATTTTATTTCAGAAGCACCAGCCAGTCCAGCAGCTCCACAGTGTGGTTCAGCATGTTGGCAGAGCTTGGGGAGCACCCAGGGCAGGAATAGCAGGTTGGGTTGCTGTAGAGCCGTGGGGGAGCTGTGTAGAGGCGACAGAAGGATGGACAGACTTTTTCAGGTGTTTTTTGGAGAGAGAACCGTCTGTATGCCAGGCAGCCCTGATGTTTGAGTCCTGCTATCCCCACTCAAGTGAGGTTATAGCATAATGAGTGAAGATGGGGAGAAGGGAGGAAATCTGTGCCCTTCCATATTTGCTGAGATGATCCCTTCTGGAGAAGAACCACACCCTCAAGTGTTAATGTCTTGCAGGGAGGAGCAGCACTGTGTTTGGAATGGCTCTACAGACTGTTCTGTGGGCCTGCAGCCAACGTGAAATACACAAAGCAGAGAAGGGTTTGTGAAACTGAGCTAATATCTGAACCGTCCGTGAGAAAGTTAGGGCAAATCTGAGGGATCCTGATTGTGCAGCAGCTGAGATGGCGACTGGTTTCTTGTACAGACAGCAGGCTTTTTCCTTTCTGCCACGGCAGCACATTCTTCCTTTTCACCGATTCATGGGCATGTTCCTACCTGCAGTGAGGTGTTGGAATTGTTGGGACTAGATGGGTGGTTGAGGGCTCTCCGGTCCTGATGTCCGTTTTGAAAGCAGAAGACTGCTGTTGAGGAAGTTGTCCTGGGAAACTTTTAAAAATAAACAAACACGGAGACTTAGATAAAAGCCCAGTTCAAAGCCTGGCTTGACCATCAGCTGGCTTTGTGCAGGAAACTTTGTTTTACTGAAAAGCTTAGTCTTGCAGTCCCAGGCCAGTAGGGGCAGGTGATGAATGGGAGATGTCTAGGTGGGACTATGGCTCATTATCTCCCCGCTTTGCCTTTTCCAGGTGGGCTCAGATGTTATTCCTGGTTATTGGTCAGTGGGTTGAAAAAAATGACTACCAGAAGAAAGCTGAGCTCATCTGTGTAGCTGTCACCTTGATGTTACTGCATCCTAACCATTATGGCCTCTTAGACACTGGTCAGCTCCCTAAAGAGCCACTGCCATTCTCCAAAAGTATTTGGAAATAGATTGGTGGCACAGGCAGCTGTTGTTGCAATAATTCTGTAATGGCTCTACAGAGACCGTTAAATCCACTGCATAGACAATGGGATTTATGGGAGAAATAAGGAATCTAACACATGCAGATTTCGTGAAGAACAGGTCCTTTCTCTAGGACTAGACCATCCTTCTGTGCTCCTAATGAAAAGGCGATGTCGTTTCCTCTTTGAAAAGAAAAAAGAGGCCGAGACAAATCAGGAGATACTGGAGAAGGAATAATACTGTGCAAAGGAATAATGAGCTTACTCAGGCAAGTAGAGCATCAACCTCACAGACTGTTGTTTCAACCCATGTGCCTGGTGGGTTATGACACTCATTTCTCCAATGACTTCTTAGTTTATTTTCTTTCCTGCCCACTGCTACAATCTGAACTTCAGTGGTGGTTGTTGCCTTGTAAGGCACCTTTCCAGGCAGCTTATCCTTGCTTTGCAGACATCAATGGCAAGGCTATTCCTGAGTTCAGAAGTGCTGAAGGTAGAGCTGGTGTTGTCATGTCTCATGGAGTGTATATACTGCTTGGCACTCAGGCTACCACTTACGGTGTTCGCAGTTTCCTTTTCTGCTCTGGTAGTCTTTCATCCTCCAGTATGAGACAGGGACTTAGTGGTTTCATTAGCACGTGCGTCTGCCTATGAAGTAGATGCTCTGCCAGCAGCTATGTCCAGGAGAGAAGTGGTGGTACTGTTCAGGCAAGACCCAAGGGACAGTTCTCTGTTTGAACTGCTCCAAGGACACTGCCTAGAGAGCTCTGTATATGTAAGATGTCTTTGGAGCCTGAGGCTTTTACTTCTACTTTGCCTGCAGTTTTTGTGGCTTAATTCTTTACTTGAAAAGTGGATGGGATTCAAGAAGCAAGAGCTGGCTCTGCCTTTTACAGGGGATTAGGAAACACTTTTGCAGGCTGCTTTCCTCTTCCTATATTGTGGGACCGGCAGAATACCTCTGAGATCCTGCTGAGAGGCATACTGAGTCTGCACTGAACACGTCAGTTTTGTGGATGCATCACCCAGAGAGAGGTCAAAGTGATTATCCATAACATGGAATTTGAAGTTTTAAAAGCTACAGTGAGTTCTTTGTTGACAGCTATTAAGGTATTTGGTGGTTTTGAAGCTCCAGGTCCTGGAGTCCTGTGGTTACAAAAGTCCGAGCTTTCACTAGGTGCATAAATACTCCTTGATTTTACAGTTGCAGATTGGGAAGTGTTGTTCACCAAAATAACCGCTTCCAGTTTACCCCAATCCTGTAGTTCATAACCTGTCAACTTTGCTGGTTCATGGATATGTGTCTGAGTTTATTCAGTAGCTACCACGTTATACAAACAATGACTTTAAAAAGCATGGCTGGGGGACATGTCTTGTTTGCTCTGCTTGTCTCACATAGCAGAGCTAGGTCTCATGTCAGAGGGAGGAGACTGAAAAGAGAAAAAGGCTTCTTCTTTCTTTAACTATTGCTCTATGTCCAGGTTTTTGAAGTTCAATTGTTTTAAATTCCATTTTCTCCAGGCATTCCAGAGATCAGAGACATTCTAGATTCCTTAGATTTCTAAGTGATCTCATTTACAGCTGTCTCAAATAAGTTCGAGTCTTATCTATGGCCTGATACGTGTGCAGATTTCCAGCACTGCTGGGGAATCAGAACAACCAGTTCTTCCTTCCTTGTCTTGTGGAGTTTCCGTATCTCTTGTAAAGACTTGCGCTTTCTTTCACTTCTAGAAGTTTTCTTATTGGCTGCAATGCTGCTATCTTTTTGATATTTGCACCTACCACTTTGTCTGAGACTATGAATGAGACCCTAGGGCAGGCTTCAGACCCAAAGCTTCTGTCCAGAATCTGAGTGTGCACAGACCAGTAGTGAAAAACCCTTTTGCTTCCACTTCTTGTCTCTGTACTGAACCCCTGGACCGTTCATCTTTGTGTGGCAACGCTCAGCAAGTCAAAATAGCAGTATGGTAAAATACAGGCGAGGCATCAACAGGCTCTCCCCTTCTCCCCACAGGAAGCAACATCTCCTGCTCGCTCAGGGGCAGATCCAGAAAAACCTTGGAGTGTAATTGGCAAGTAAACGGAAGTGCTCCTGCCCTGCTTGTTAGGGAGCTGCTAGCAGAAGCTTTAACAGTGGAGGGAAACAGAAGCTGTCAAAACCCACAAGACATAAGCTTTTCTTGTCTAACAACTGTTACATTACAGACAACTTCACTGCTTCCTTGTTTTGCAGAAAGTTGTGTTTGAAAGTGTGCTGGAGAAATGCGGGTAGCTAGTGGACAGGTCTCCAGCAGCCTAGCCTGGCAAAAGGCCCCTGTGGGTGGGATGGAGAGTTAGGACCTGGGTGGTCCTTACCATGCCAGTAGGGCCAGCTAAAAGATACAGAACTAGGGGTTAGTGCTATTGTTAGTTTAGGGCTGTGACAGGCTGTTGAGCAGAGCATGCTGGAAGGCTTAGGTGGATACTTTTGTCATTTGTTAGATTTATGATGCTGCGTTTGGGCTCAATGTTTTTACATTAACTTGCAAGAGGAAAGGAGAAAAGTAAATGCATTCCTCTTGCTGAGTGAGGAGAGGGTGTTTCTGCAGCACCAAATCAATTTGCTATTAATGAGCAGTAATGCAAGACTCTGGAAGCACTGGCTGTGCAGCCAGCTAGCTCGTAGACACTACTCTCCAGCACGCAAGTCGCTGGTCATGTTGTGATGCTGTGTTGTCCCCTTGCCACAGGGCAAACAGCACCAGTTCAGACACAGGGCCATTGCTTTGTCACAGTGATACCAGTGGATGCTGTTGTGCTGGGAGCTGGTTGTCCTATCACAAGTGAGACTGATTTCTTCTGGAGAAGGCTGATTTGGTGCTGTAAAAGAGCTTTGTATCATTCCTTTGTTGTCCTAAGCTAAATCCAAGTCCTGGCTTCCAGAAGCAGAGGCTGGCAGCTTATATTTTACCATCAGGCATTTTGCAGCCTGTTAAGAGAGACCATCAGATGATGAAATTATAATGTCTTGTGTATGGTGTCTCTTGCTTATATCCAGAGCAGTATAAACTTCGTGCAAGATACTTTTTTTTTTTTTTTTTGTGATGCTGAGATTATAAATGTAGAAAAAATAGCTTACATTTGGAGTGTCTTTGAACTGGCAGTTCAACAGATGGTGCTGCTCATTTTTGTTCTCTGGTGTCACTGCCCAGTGTTTTGTGATAGGGAGAGGAAAGGAAACAGAGTTTATTGTCAGCCCATGCACTGAGGGTGTCATTAAAATAGCCCCAGTCTGGAGTTAATTTATTCTCTTTTGAAATGCATAAATTCCAGAGCTGAAAAAAAAAATACAGCCTTTGTCCGGAAGACATTGTGCCTATGACATTAGCAGGACAAAACATCAGATGATCTATCTGGAACCCACTTGGGCTTGACTGGTTAGAGAGATGAATGATGTCATTGTGTTGGGAATCTGAATTGTGCTCTCGAAGCATGATGTCAGAAGACCTCCTAGACCCCTCCTACACAAAAAGCAGGAGAGACTGGACCAGAGAAATGCAGAAACAAAGGCATCAGTTCATTTCTTGCAGAGTTCTTCATACATAGATCTGAGTCATGTGAGTTAGAGTTGTGGTTGCATCCAGGGCATTACGGTGTTGACTGCGTGGACCAGGAATGCGAGCGGGAGAGACTGGGGGGCATGCTCCCATCCTAGCAAGGATATGTTTGCCTAGCAGAGTGCTGACAACAGTGTGTGTCATGAGTGTGAAGCGAAACGGCCAAGTCACATCACTCCTTATTTGACAGGTAGACTCAGCACCCTGCAGAGTTACAGAATTCCCTCAGTGCATTAATCCCTCCATTAATTTTATAGGAATTTGATTTGGATTCATCTTGGAGATGAAAGTTATCTTTTGGCTCTCAATCTAGTGCATCAGCAGTGTGGATCTTCTCTCTACTTGGCCAGCTCTAACCCCCATCAGATGAGCTGGGGTCAGCTCTGTCTCCAAGTCTCTTCAGGCCTTTGCATTAGCAGAAAAGGGATGTGGATGTCTGCTGGGGAAAAGATGGAAGTGAAACTGTCATGTTCATTTCTCAATGTTCAAACAGCACAAAAATGAACATGGTTTTAACTGTTCACGTCTAGGTAGTACCCCTCTACTCTCCTCTGGTGAGATCCCACCTGGAGTACTGTGTCAACCAACGTTTGAGCCTCTGGGCTTAACTCGGTACACATGTTAAATAAGTATGTGAATAGAGAAGAGAGGAATAGATGGAATAATAATAGAGGGGGTGGCTGCTGACAATGAGTGTATTTGTAGATTTTTTTCTTCCTTTTGTTGTCAGTAACATTCTTTTTTTTTTGCTTTGACAGGTTCTGTTTATTCATATTCAGGTGAGTGACATCTTTGTAATCTGCCTATTTTTGTGATCTTGAGAAGAAATGAGAGGGATGTGAATTTCATGACATGCAGTGGGGGGTTCATTGCTAACTTCCATAGGTATGAACCATGCATCCCATGAACTAGTGTCTCTAAACTTTGATTAAACTGGGGGTTAGGATTGGGAAGGGTAGGTAGGACAGGTCAAATCTACGATCCTGATAACAGACATCACAGACATTGCTTTCATGGAATGAAATCAGTGTGTTTAAGTGGCTTTCTATTGTATTTCTCCATGAGAGAGCTCTATGTTGGTCTTGAAAGTTACTGTATTTTGGGTGGAAGATATGCAGAGATTCTAGGACAAGTCTGTCTGAGTCCTGCTGTAGTGTCTTCTTCACATGCCATTAATCTTATAACTGCTTTTTGTTCTTTGTTTCTGGCTGTCAGTCCCAGCTGATGCCTCGAACCCGGACAGTGTTGTAGTGTCAGTGTTAAATATCAGTGCTACATTGGGGTCACAGGCTGTCCTGCCCTGCAAGAGTTACCGCATGGTGTGGACCCAGGATCGTCTGAATGACCGCCAGCGTGTAGTCCACTGGGATGTGTACAGCAACTACTATGGAAATAACAAGATGGAGAGGCTGTGTGACATGTACTCAGCTGGAGGTCAGCGTGTGTACAGCTCCTACAACCGAGGGAGGATATTCATGCCTGAGAATGCATTTACAGATGGCAACTTCTCCTTGGTGATCAAAGGTACTAAACAGCATCTTTTCTCCCTATGCTATCTGCAGAATGGAGGATTCATGACTAAATTAACTTTGTGGTTTTCAGTGAAAATGACTAGTTTACAGAGCATTTTCTATAACTAAATATCAGTCTAATGAGGTTGCTGAGGTTCTCTGAAGCGCTGGCAATAGTGGTTTATTTCCCTTTGAAACAATCCCGTTTTAAAAGAGAATTGGTAACAATTCATTGCCTGAAAGTCACTTGGGCTTCTTGTGGACCTTTGACTGTATTTCAGTTCCTGAACTATGAACCATTCTTCCTATGCCTGCTCTTAGCTAAAATTAATTCAGCTTTTTCTTTCCATCTATTAATACAAATAAGTTCCACACAAGAGCAAATAAACTGAACAATTTGTTATATTAGGTGAGATGATTCTTCTCTGTTTAGCCCACCCTGGTGATAAGGATGGGTTAGAACTAAGTTATATAAAGGCCCTTTTGCATCCATGCAATCATTTGGGAAACAGTATAAATGATGAAAGTAATCATTGTCTCAGTATAAAGCATTCAACTTCCTCACTCTTCCCTCTTGTTCTAGGTGTTGCAGAGAGCGACGAGGGCACATATTCTTGTAACCTTCACCATCACTACTGCCACTTATATGAAACTGTGAAAATCCAACTAACTATCACCAAGAAAGGTAAGTGTGGCAGACAGCTTGGTGTTCCTTTCTACAAGGGACTTGATCTGGCAGCTGGAGTCTAGTGGCCACCAGGGCGCTGTTGAATTCACAGTGGGCCTTGCTGGCTGTTCTGCTAGTGTCAGAGAAGAGCAGTGTGGATACAGGGTTTTGCCCATGCCTTCTCAGTTGCACATTCAGGGTACAGATGCCACAAGAGGCTTGGAAAGCATCAGGAAACAGTGGTGCTCACTATGCTGTTTGCTATCAAATTCCCTGAGTTTCAGAAATTTTATTCAATGTGTGTGTTTGTGAACCTCTCTCCTTTCTTGGTATGTGCCAAGCACAGTGCATGGAGCCTGTTAAGTTAATTTACTCTAGGCAGCCCAGTTAGCTAACCATCCTGTTACTATTCCAGCAGTAGAACATCCCTAGTAACAATCCATCATCAATCAGGTTAGCCGCAAAGATCTGCCTTGTACATTGGTTGGTGAGCTTACCCTGAGAAGCCTGTAGTTAAAAAGCCTCCTCGAGTTACCACACCTTAACTCCAGCTCTAAAAGCAAGCTTCTGAGGGCTGCTGGCAGCTGCAGTGTGTGCCACCACCCATGCCACAAATGCATCACTACCGTGTCATTTAAGTTGACCTTTGTATAATGCACAAGTGAAGCTACTGGGGCTGATGGTGCTGGAAAGCTGTTGCAGGACTGGTGGGATAGTAGAGAAGTGCATCTCTTCTGCTGCTGTTCTCACAGCTTCCATGCAATAAAAACACACAGGCCTGCCTGTGAGCCCCAGTCTGCTCCTCTGTGTTTTGGTTCTGTTATTCCTTTTCAAGAACAAAATACAAAGCAGTGCTTCTTGAAGTCCTCCAGTAATTAGGGCGTTTGTGGATAGAAAAGCATTTCCTGCTCGGAGAATTGGGATACAGCATATTGAAGATGAAATCTGTTATTCTCGTTCCATTCTTAGTCTGTAGAAAGAGTATACTTCCTGCTTTCTGAAGTAAGAGATTAACTCGCAGTTATAAGGAAAAGAAAGTGGTCTTGCTTAATGCCCTGACCTAGGGTGTAGAAGATAAAGGTGCGTTTCTTTACTAGCTGCTGAAGTGGGTGTGAAGAAGGCACACTGCCCCTGTCACACATCAAGATCTTTGGAGGGGACGTGTTACAGGATCGCAGGGTCTGAGAGCAATCTTAGGTGTGCATAGGACAAGTGTGTAAAATGCGTGTACCAACGTTCTGCAACTTGTGTTGTCTCCTCCACAGCTGAGGATGCAAACGAGTACTGGGATGGGGAAAAGCCTGTGATTGTTGCCCTAGAAGGCAGCACAGTGATGCTCCCTTGTGTGAACCATAACCACATTTGGACTGAACGGCACAGTGAAGAGGAACAACAAGTGGTCCACTGGGACAGGCAGCCCCCAGGGGTTCCTCATGACCGGGCTGACCGTCTCATTGATCTGTATGCCTCTGGTGAGCGCCGTTCTTATGGGCCTCTCTTCATTCGTCAGAAGATGAACATCACTGACACAGCCTTTGCCCTGGGTGACTTTTCCCTGCGGATTTCGGAGCTGGAAAGTGCAGATGAAGGCACTTACTCCTGCCACCTGCACCATCACTACTGTGGCCTGCATGAGCGCAGGATCTACCAAGTCTCTGTGATGGAGCCTGTGAGGGAGAAGAAGGTGGTGAACCTCACAACTCACAACATTGCCCCAGCCATAGGTAAGTGGCCTCTGGAAATGATTCTTCTGAATGATGAAGAGATAAGTATCTACAGTTGCACTTTAGAGCTTGAAAGATCTCATAAGGCACGGGACAGGAATTTGACACATCACTCCCCACTCCCTCAGGAACCCTTTGCTCCAAATGCTAAAGTGTCCTTGCCTTTTCTCTGCAGTGGTCTGCAGGGATCACCTAGTGCCAGCAGGAGGGAGCGTGGTCAAGGCAAACCTGTGCCCTGCAGACGTAGCATAGACTCCATGGAAGTGTAGGTGCCACTTAGAGCAACACTGAGGTTTCCTCTGTGAAGGTTTCTCACATTTGAGCCAGGGGCTATTCCTGCCCTTAGGGTTAGAAGAGTAGATGAAGTTTTGCCTCCCTTGCTACTAGTATGTGGTTCTAGTGTATGGACTTGGTTGTTTCTGAGCTATTTCCATTACATTGGTATGTCTGGAGCTGCACACTTAGTGATACTGGTGAGGATCCTGTAGAGCAGCTTCAACACTGTGCTGCACCAGAAGTGGGGTGTCCCACCCATCAGGGTTAATTACCCTTCTTGCAGGGTAGTGACATCGTGTCCAGCTTCTGTTTTCTTTGCTCCAGGGCAATTCTGCAGCCTGTTCTGCTCTGCAGTGCTGACATGCCCTAAGGCAAACAAGCTCTTTTTCTAACAGGCTCCTTTTCCTGGATGCTTTTATGGAACAGAAGGTGTGGGGCAGAAGTCGATTGTGCTCTGCCTTTGCCGTTACAACGTGCTACTGTTCTCACCAGTGTAGATCTTAAGTGTTTCTCTCCTCTTTGCACGGGGTTTTAGGCTGTGCAAAGTGCCACACTGTGCAGAATCAAGCACTAGGAATTTTCCTCTGCCCTTCAGCTTTTCTGTTTTTTTTGTCTTAAACCAATTTTCAGATTTTCCACTGCAGTGAGCTATCATCTGACAGCCTGTCCAAACTCAAAACCATCATGCTTAGTTCAGGCAGAAAAAGAAAACAAAAATACCAAGTTTAATATTTTTTTAAGTCTTTTGGGTACAGTTCCTTATTAAAATTTTAAAATATTCATTGTGGCTTAATATTTATTGGCTGCTTAACATGGAATTTTGACATGCTTCATACGTTTTTTTAATAGGTCTGTTCTTCTCTAGCAATTGGCTTTTTCAAGTCACGGAAACCTAAACCTCCCCCCTGGGACTATGGTTGATGTCCAGAAAACCCAGGCAATACTGAAAAGAGGTGGCTGTTGGGGCTGAGCTGGCATAGAAGCCAGGACATACAAATATCAGTCTCCCTCCCTGCAGCCCTTTTGCTGCCCTCGAGCCCTATCCATATCACATTATGCAGATGGAAACTAGATCTTGTTTTCAGAGTTTCCCACAGAAGAATTTATTCCTGTCCTTTCTGGATGTTTTCTTGGTTGTTGCTGAATAGTTAGTTACCTGCTCGGAAGTTAGACAGAACCTACAAGTAATTTAACCTGCAAGGGCTGTCTTAGTTTGTCAGTAGTCCCCTCAGTGTTGGAGGAACTTTCCTTCCTGAGAAAAGGCATTTTCACTGTTAAAAAGAACAGCCTTAGAAGAGCTTTGTCCCCTACAGGCAGTGAACGCTCAGCTGGTCTGAGCACACCACACACAAAAATGTGCTGAGTTGATGGGAATGTGAAGGAGAGATCCGGAGTGCCTTTTTCAAACCCACTGCTGATGAGGAGCCTGCTGGGACATGCCCTATTTGTGTATAGTAAGAAAGGCTGAGATATTGCCTCATTCCATGAAAAAATGTATAGTTCTGGGGATATAACATAAAGCCAAAATGAAACATCAGGAGATAACAAAAGCAAAGCAATGAGCTTTTTCAGTTCCTGGCATAGCTCCAAGGCCTGAAGCCATTTCCAGCCAGGAAACTTCATCCTGTTTTGAATATAAGCGTGAGCTCCATTCTGCTCTCAGTTTCAGCAGTACAAATGTGGTGTATGTCTACTAATTCAGTGCATTTTTGCTCTGTGTTTGCTTTGGAGCAAGTGATTGAAGAATGGCATCTGTTGTGTCTAATGCTTATTGCTAAACTATTCTCAATCCTTTGCCAGCCTTGAAAAGAAAATGAGCCACATACCCAGCATTTGTGAGCTGTCTCAATGGAGACATCTCCATTTATCTGTGCCTAGGTTTCCCCAGTTATAAAAAAGGATGCATTCTACTGCCTTCCTGGTGATGCTGTATCAAAATGCTAGTATGACAAGTATTTTTGGTATTACTGGATTGAGTAAGCTAAGGAGGCCCAAAGATACTGAATGTTTCCACTGTTTGTTGTTACAGTGACCTCTCCAGTGTTAACTAAAGTTTAACTTCAGCTTCTACCCTATCTTGCAGTATTGTGGGAAAGCAAAAAGCCATGAATAGAATGCATTTATGTTTGACTTCTGGGTCAACAGCTGCTCCAGTGGCTACCATCTCATTATGGCAACTGCTGAAGAACCCCTTCATGATCCAGAGATTTGTTAAAGTACAACTGTCATGCATACTGTTTGCAGCTTTGCAAGTGGGTTTTTTGGTTTGTTATTTTTGAGCTTAGCAGTGGTGAAAAACACATGATAGTTTTTTAGCTCTATAGCCAGCAAGCACACAGCATCTAACAATGCCAGTAAAAGGTGGAGTGTTGCTGGAGTGGAGGGCTGGGCTACCAGACAGAGCATACGCTAAAACGTCTCGATTTTCTGGGACTGCTGTTAGCATTAGCAAACAATAATATCTGCTTTCAAAGTGTGTATTTCAATCCGCTGTCATCTTACTTAATTTTGTTGGTGGTGGGTTGGTGTGTTTAAATGCTGGAAACAAACTCCCCAACAACTGGAACCAGTCACTGTGCCAGCAGTTCCAAAAATATCAACATTTCTCACATTAGAACACATTTGTTAAATGGTACTGTGGCTTTTGGAATGCTTCCTCCCATCTTTCCCCTTATTCCCTCTGACTAATGTACAGGGTTAAACTCCCAAGAGAGTGGTGGGCTAGAACTCCATTCTGGTTCTTGCCTGGTGCGCTATGAATGTTCTCTGTTGGGAGGAGAAGGTGTAACTTTCAGCTCTGTTTCGAAGAGAAAAGCCTCCCCCAGCACAGTGTGTCTTATGGGTTTGCTGTCTGTGCCTGGGTTGGATTTGTCCACTCCTCTGACTGTTGCAAGCAGAGACGTCGCTTCCTCTTTATATGTCAAAAACGTTGACCTATTTATTTGAGATCTACAAAAATGTTCCACGTAAAAGTTTTGAGTTACCCTTCCTTGTGCTGCAGAACTGAAATGCTGCTGCACCCACAAATGGAATGGAATCTTGGCTTTTCTTTGTGGGTTTTTATTTTATTTATTTTATTGATTTTTGTTTTATTTAAAAGGAAACTCATTCTTTGGCATCGAAAATTCCTCTCACTCTGTAAATTATAACCCTTGGCAGGGAGGGGCTGCTTCATACTTTAGCTGTCTGGAGCCGAAGCAGCGTGGTGTGTGTGTTGTAAGGGACCCAGAGGAGGGTTGTTACCCTGCAGGAAGACTTGGGGCTGTCTACTGTGGCTTCTTTCTGGACTTCCCCTCTGCAATAAACAAGAACACATTGATAGCCAGGCAGCAGCAAGGGAATGTGCACCAGTCACTGTTAATACTTTTTGCTCCCGGGAAGTATAATGGTCTTACGAAGAGCACAGGCATCTTCCATCTGATAAGAGGTGCAGCATGTTGTAAATAGGCAGCCATTTGCCCTTTACTTCATGCCGTTCGGAAGAGTTTCTCACTAAATGTGGTTTTTGGGTCTACATATGGGCCCGCATGTGAACGTGCTTTGCTTTGGGTGCCAATTACAATTATCAGCCTGTTTTCCTTTTCTTCTGCCATCAGACCCAAACGTTGTTAGGGGCCACAATGTAATAAACGTCATCATCCCCGAGAGCCGGATGCACTTCTTCCAGCAGCTGGGCTACATCCTGGCAACTCTGCTGCTCTTCATTGTCCTCCTCATCATTGTTGTCCTTGTCACCCGCAAGCGCCGGCAGAGAGGTAAGTCCTGGAAAAGACCAGCCCTGTAGTGCTTATAGGGGTGTCTTATGACTGGAGAGCTGATTCTGCAAATAATTACTGCAAAGCACAATGCTGAAGGCAGTGATCCTCTTCTGGAAAACCAGCAACCTATGCAATGAGGAGTCTTTACAGGTGCTGATGCCAAGAGACATTCATTAGTGTGGTTTAAAAATTTCCAGTCCTTGATTTACGGAGTTGCTCTGTTGTAAGGCAGAAGAAAATCAGAAGTGCTAGATAGTTGCTCTTTACAAGTGGAGTTTATCAGAGCAGAAGGCCCACATGAATCCCTTAGTTCCTAAGGTGTCTAAGTCCTTGCTGGACTCCCTGTGCTGGGTGACTCTTTGTGTGTAATTAGATAAATGGACACTGAGATCTTTTGGTGACTTCCACACAAATAGTTTGGGATGCCACACAAAAAGCAAACACCAGGGAATGTCTGTCTTCTGGTGTGTTCTTTGCACCCACATTCATCCTTATTTACGTGTCAGGGGATTAGCACCAACACAAAATGGGGCTATCTCCACTGACTTAGGTGGAGGTACTTTGCAATCATAGAGGGGACAGACTCCTGGCCCTGGTCTTTGAATGGAAAAGAGGAGCCTGAAATTATCACCCCTTGCAGGGTGGGGTGAGACAGAAGTGTACTTAGATACCTGGCATGTGGGAGGCTGATAAAAACCAGCATCTGTAGCATGTGATGGATGCAGGCCTAAGCAATGACCTGGGGAGGGGCAGGTGCAGCACCAGCACATGAGAGATGACAGCTGTGGTTAGTATTTTAGTAATAAATCAGAGGTGGAAATAAATTAAGTATGAAGATGGCTGTAGTTTCTCATGGCTGGACATCCATAGCTCTGGGAAGGCCACTGGAAAGCTGGTGAGTACAGGAAAGAGAAGCTCCCTGTGGCAGTGGGACACGCATGAATTTTTGTGTGTTGGAAGGACCGTGAAAGTGATCATTGTAAGCATCACAATAAGGAGCACTGTGAATAAGTACTCAGTGTTCTACCTATCACTGTTACCTGGGAGGGACTGGTTGGACTGGATACGGCTGCTCATTCTGTTTCTTCTCCCTTTGTAGGTTATGAATACAATGTGAAGAAATACGGAGAGTAAGTATACTTGTGGAATCTGTTTTCTAGGGTTAGAATACATAAAAATGAACTTATGGGCCCCAACCCTCAGCTCTCATTAAGAGCCTAAAACAGCTGAAGGAAGATCTGGTTAGTACGAGTACAGCCATGTAAAGCATAGGCTGTTTGATAGAGTTTATTCATTGCTTTCCACCAATTCTTTTGCAGCTTTACACTCTAGTCATTAGTGTGATGTTTCCAGGAATATACACTTGCGTAATGATTGCGTATCAGGGAGCAACTTCCATGCTGTAAAACTGTGGAAGGAGAGAACGGTTTGTAGGGCTGAGAGATCATTAGGAGTTGGTGGTAAAGGAGTAATGCACAGATCTACTCTAAACTGTACTGTGAGATGGAGCCAAGTTTGTGCAGCTGGGTTCCTTTATGTTTTGTAATATGTTATTGAAGTGGAAGAGATGGGGAAGTTCCAGTGCAGATTGACTCCCCATTGTTCTAAGCTCCGGACAAACACATGGGGGGAAAAAAGAGCCAACTAGCCAGACACCTCAAGGTGTTAATAGAAAAGACAGTAAAGGGAAGAGAGAGGAGAACTGGGTTCACTAGTAAGCAGTATGACCAGCCGAAATCTGTTCAGTAAGTTAGAGGCAAAGACAGGGAAAGTACCCATGTGGTATGGCTACCAGGGCTGTTATCTATGTCGTGTTTTCTCCAGAGAAGCCAAATAGAAACCAGAAAGGGTTCTGTAAGGATTGCTGTGCAAATCATCAGTACTTAATAGAGAATGAAATCTTCTATGGATTTTTTTTCAACTTTTGTCCAGATATATAGCAAATAAACACTGTAAATTAAATCCTCTAAAGTAGCATTAGAAAAGCTATTGTGGAAAAGTGTGAAAGGAGCCAATTATTAAAGGATGTGACAATACCATTTTTCTCTGTTATTCCTTTTTCAGGAAGGATGTAAATCTTAAAGAATTTACAGTCGACACAACAGATCTGACTCAATACAAAACTGAAGACATCAGGCTGGGTATGCATCAGCTAGCAACCATTCTCCAAACCAGGTCAAAACTCGTCGTAACTGTGGGTTTTCTAATGGCATTTAGATGCCCATTTTGAAATGTCTTAAGCTCCTGATTTTAATCCTGAATTTCTGAGATTCTCCTTTGAGAATCTCAACCCACAAATTGGTGCAAGCAGGGGGACTGCAGCTGGAGAGGGCAATCCTGACTTCTGAGTTTAACTAGAGGCAGATCAATGAGGTTGTTCAGTAACAAGGCACAGCTGCTTTTGTTTCACCTGGGGTTTCGGGGCTGCTTTGACATGCACTTGAAAGAAAAATACAAATGAGTGCAAACCAACGTGGAATGAAATCTAGATAGCATCTAGGGAAGAGGATTCCTCAAATTTAAGCAGTTTGTGTAGGAAAGAGGATCCACAAGGCAGTTCTCTAGACTAATCTCCTGTCCAAGAAACTAAAAGCATTTGTCAATATGAATATAATCATTCTACAGTATATAAAAACTAACTCAAAGTGAGGAATCTGGAGAAAAAAATTCTAGAATACAAAAGATAGAAAATAAAAAAAATAATGGAACTTGTAGTAACGTGAAACATACTAAAAGGGGGGAAGGAAATTAATCTCACTGGTGATGTGTGGAAGTGTTTTTGTTGGGATATGTAGGACTGACTGAGGGAACTTAAAACATTCCTAAAGATGGATGCTGCTCCTTACTAGAGCTTGAAGGTGCAGCCTTGAGTTTATTGTATCAGGAATTGATCAGGAGTGTTTTCTTGCTTAGACTTGGAGTGGCTTGTCTGTAAAGCAAAATTGATCCTCTTGTCTGCACTACCCTTAGATTCCTGAAGACTTGCCATGATGCCAGGTTCACTCCTGATGCAATTTGCTGTACATCAGTGAACTGTTGATAAACCATGAAACAATTGAGTCTGTCCCTTTTTTTTTTGTTTCCTCTATGCACCCTGGTAAAGGTACAACCTCTTAAAAGAACAAGCTGACAGACTTTAGGTCCCAAGCTACAGAATTGCTATAAGGGCCCCAATAAACAAGAGGTAGATAGAAAATCTGAAGTAAAGAGCAAAGGAATTGCAGAGGGTGGGCTGCAAACCAGGACAGCAGCAAGTACAAATTTTTCTCTGTGTGTCTCAGGAATGCTCCCCTGAGAGCAAATTCTTTGAATAACTGCATTAGTCATGTTCATGTGAGCTTTCCCTAGATGATCCAGGGCTTTTTGTCCCATACTGGAAGAATCTGTGGTACCTATGAGGAGGAGGAGACTGAAGTATGCATAACTGATTAGTGCCAAAATTAAGTCTTAGCACCTTTCCTTTTCCTGCTGAGTAATTCCATGAGTTACTCCTAGACATCCTAGGCCTAGAGTACTTCAAGGAAGGACCGATCACGTCTGCCTCGCCTGTAAAGCTTTGCTTTCTTTTAATGTTCTAATGGCTGTCTGAATTATACTCCTCCCTTACACAGATTACAAAAACAACATCCTGAAGGAGAAGGCTGAGCAAGCCAGAAGCTTCCCAGCAAAGAACATCGATTTAGACAAAGGTAATATGACCTGCTTCAGCCCAGTTGGTGGCTGTGGGAACCTTCTGATGGGTTGAAGGAGGGAGGAGGGAAGAACAGAGTTTAGCAGTGAGCTGACCAAGCCAGAGCCGAACGAGGAATGATAAACATCATGACAAATGACAGCAGGAATAAGAAGCTATTTCACTTCATAGCCTTTCATCATGGAGCCACAAGATGCAAGTAGTGATTAGGCTTTTAAAAACTTTTGGTGTGGCACAAATAGAATTTTTCTTTATTGGAAAAAGAATGCCTCGCAGGGCTGGAATAGTGCATTCTGTACTGTAACCTCAGAGGGAGATGTATCTCAAAAATGTCCTGGTATGGTGTTTGAGAAGAAAACACTATGCAGAAGAGAGTGTTTTGAGTTGTTTTGAGTTGAATTAGTTTATGGATAATGGGCAGTGACTTATTTCCTCCAACAAAAGCAAGCAGCTCACCCTCCCTAGGGACTGAATCTCCTTTTGCTTGTGCAGTATTAATCCTGAGTATTACGCCACAGTTCGTGGAGTCACACTTATCTCAAGCAGTGCTTGTAAGAAGTTGTTAGGTTCCATAACTCCTTTAATATGAATTTACAATATAATAAATGTAACTGAAGTGATAGCAAGAAGGGAATGGTCTGGAGAGTCCATGAGTTGCTTTAGACCTGCTGTTCTTGATGGAGTTCTCATTATATTTTTGCATACGTTCTTCAGAGATGATCTGTGCAATAATTTACACACAGTTTATCTCACTGTGGGCTCTATGAAGAGGGTCCTGGGGACGTAGTTGACTGCAAATGGTCACTTGTCACTGTATAGCGAAGTCCATATTACAGTGTTCTGCTTTGGATAGTTTGAGATCTGTCTTTGGGTACTGACCTCCATTTCAATTTGCTTTCAGATTTCAGGAAGGAATATTGTAAATGAAGACATTCCCAAGCTGCTGGCTGGACCAGAAGCTTCAATCAAAGATAGATAAATGGAAGAGAAATGCAGTTTCTTAATATCATGTCTCTCCAGTTACCATAGATTTCTTTTTTCGTGTAGACTTTCTCCTCACTAAGCGCAAGGGTATTTGCAAATGCTTCTTGAAAGAGACCGTCTGTCTTGTGTGCACTTATGATGGGTTTAGGATGCCTTTTCTTCTTCTGTTCTCCCAGTCCTCCGTTCCCCTTTTCTTTCTTGATATTATTGTTGGTTTTATGCATCAATGATTTTTATGAGCTGAATCAGCAGACCGTTTGCTTTGATGTTACTGCTTTAAATAAACCAACCTGCATCACTAATCTTGAGCCATCATTATATCAGGCATTTTTCCATGTAGGGTAATCATCAGAAAAATCATGGCAAAGCCTGATTGTGATCTCTCGTAGGCTGACATAAATCATGAGAAGAAGTATTGTCACGTAGCACTTTACATATTCCAGGTGGAGTAGACCCCTTCACAAATAATAGAAATAGCTCATTTTATGAATGGAGAAATGTCCATATCCTCATTTTGCAGGAGAAAGGGAGGCAGGCAAATGACCAAGGGTAGGGTTGGGATCAGCTCCAAAGAGCACTGGAAGCCTAACTCTATTTCTCACTCTAAGCTTGTTTGTTGATTTGTTTTTGTTTCAGTGCAGACCAAATCAAATTTGACATGAGCAGACACTTTCAGCTGAAGTTGATGGAGTTAACAGTGCTGTAATACCAGTCTCAGTTAGATCAGAACCAGAAATATTATGGAGAGGGCTAAACTCCTCTGTGGAATCTGGAACGTGATTTTCCTGCAGTCCTTGGGTGGATCCAGGCCACGCAGAGCTTGTGTGCACATCAAAACAAAGGTATGATTACAGCATAGGGAGACAGACTGTTAAAAGGAACAGCTTCTCATGAGCAGACCATGAGGAAGAAGAGTAACAACACACTCCACTAAATAGCCTGTTAGGAATTTTCATGGGCCAGAGTCTCAGAAGGGGAGTTGAGGAGGGAGATGAGTGCATTCTTGTGGATTTAGGCATTGTTTTGGGGAGCAGATACCTGAGATAGTGGGGCTGTGGGCTGAAAGGGAGTTCTACATATGAACAGTGTGTCAGGTGGGGATGTCCAAAAATTGGAAGTCAGTAATTCAGTGTTGTAATCCGAGCAAGTTAAAGCATCAGGAAAGCCAGAGAATACTAACAGTTTTACACAGCTCCTCTGACTGCTTGGGATGTTTTGTGGTGTCATTCCCAAACCAGGCACACCTGTGGTCCTTGGGGCTCAAAAAAAAAGATCTTTCCTACTGTTGTGTGCATGATGACAGTGGCTTGTGTTCTTGTTGTGCAAAGGTGAAGGTGGCCAAGGATTGCCAGCCTGCTCTTTGGTGGTCTGAAGAGAATGGCACAGGGAGGGATTGCGCATGGGCTTGGTGAATGAATGGAAGTGGGGTGGAGTCTCCAGATGTTGTGGGTGGTGGACGTGTGAAGAGGAGCTTGTGTGGAACTACTGTGAGAGTGAGGGAGGATGTGAGGGTGATAGTGTGGCTTCATTCTTGAAGTTATGCTCTGCTTGCAGCTGGTACCTCAGCCTTGATTTCTTCCTGGGGATGGAGGATTCTGAGGTCTTTGCAAGTAATGAAGTAGCTATGGTCCAAGGAAAGCATCTCAGTCTACCAGCTAAACAATTGGGACTGTGACCTGCTGCCTAGTATGATATATGTCTTGGCTCTTGTTTTAGCCACTCTTACCACTTATCTGAGAACATGTCAGTGCCATCTAATAGGGGCACAAGTTCGGTCAAACTGGAAAGAGATGTTGTCATGGCTGGGTGAAGCTGCCCACTGCAGGAGCACTTGCGCTGTAAGGGTCCAGTGCCGTCCAATGCTGTGGGCCTCCATAATGTAGGAATCAATGCCAAGCCCCATACCTGCTCCATTCTTTCCACCTCTGCCAACTCGGATGTCCTGTCTGACTGATGACAATGTTCTTAGTCATCTAAATCTCGTTTCAGCCCCGTTCTGCCTCCTCTCACAAACACCACTGATCTCTGCTGTTGTGTGACGGGGCTTAGTAAGACTCTTAGCAACTCAGAGGGATACTGCACTGGGTGTGATGGTTGCCGAGTTGCAGCTACTTACACTGAAGCTGAGCTCAGCTCCCCAGCTCTGCCAAAAGTGTGGTGGGTAAGGCCTCCTGTGTGCCAGAAGGAACCGTATTGTCTATTCAGAAGCTAGGATGTCAGTACTTCAATGCTCACTTTTTATAGGAGTGGAAAATGGACCATGTAAATTTTTATAGGTATTAATACTTCTCTCTGTTAGTGGGGATTATGTTAAAGAATAAATATATTTGAGGCACTTATTTTTAATGCCTTCAAATATTAAAAATGTTAATAATAGAATAGAAAGTAGAGGTGGAGGTGAGCCTTCCTAAACTACAGCTGGGAGGATCCTTATCTTTTAGTTTGCTTAGCCCTTGCAGTGCAATCTATACAGTTTTTGTGATTGGCAATTAACTGACTTTATTTTCACTTAAGGTTCACCCCTACAAAAGTGCTCAGACACATGACGAGTGGCGAGGAGGGTCCGAGTTTGGGCCCACATCCATATTTGCCTGCCCTTCCCCCAAAGTAGACAGCTACTCTTAGGCTGCCTTTGGCTGGACCTGACTGAAACCCAAGTAGCATTCCTGCAGGTACATAAGGCTGAACTGGTTATTCCATCAGGGTGGCACAGTCTCAAGTAATTGTCATTAATGTCTTTTTCCCTCTCTTTCATGTCTGAGTCAAAGGTTGGAGATCTTTACTTGTCAGTTCAAATTGCTTAGCACAGCTCATATAGACACACCAGCTCAAAGAGGGGTTACTCATAAACTCCAGAGGCATTTAAATATTTTATTTGACTTCTAAGCTGCAAAATAGCTTAAGGGGAAAAAAAATTTATACCTTCTCTGAAACAAGCACTAGGAAGAGCTTTATGAGTTCTTGATCCTTGCTTTGATCACCAGTTTGAATTTGGTTAATGGTCAGACATGCCAGTATAACCCTAGACTGATCAAGATGGGAGTCCGAGTTAAGATTATGACCCTTTTTTCTTCAGGAGAGGCATATGTTGTGTGATTGGATTGATAATCAGAACAGTGTTTTTCAAAAGCAGCCTGCCACATCCGGTATGTAATTTAGTATGTTAAAATTCTGGCTGAAAGAGATCCAGGCAAGACTGCTGGAAAACCAGTAGTGTTTTCAAATTGCTGAAAAAAGAGAGACAGAAAACTGAACGCTGAAGAGGTTTTGTTTGTTTATTTCTTAATACAGAGGAATTGTTGAAGGCTATTTGCCCTTAAATACTGGTGAGAAGCCATTCAGGTCCTTTCCACAGGCACTTTGTGTTCTGTCACTCCTTGGCATTGACATGAAGTCTGTGTAGTTGATCTTGCACATAAAAATTCGAAGGCTCGTCCTGCAATTAGCCACTAGGCTAGGGGCAGGACCACTGCGTTCTGTTCCACTCTGACATAGACTCTGCAACTCTAGACCAGGTTGGTTTTCTCTCTCTTTTTCCCATCTCAGCCTTTCTTTTCCTAATGTGGGACAGTAACTTGCCTTTCATGGAGAAACAATTTTTTAATGTGTATAGCACTTTGGCAAATGTGCTTTGCCTGAGTTATTCAAAGTAGTGTTCTCACTGTACTAACAGAATGCTGCATCTTAAGAGACTTCCTTACTGTCACTTTGCAGGCTCTGCCTCATTAGAGCCTCCTGGTTTTCCTGAGACATGCATTTTATGTTCAGTTAGTTAAAACAGTAATAACCCCTAATATTTTTATACCAATTACTCCTCAGTGAGTACTCTAGCTCAATGAGGGCAGAGAAATGAAAGTCTCTTTTAGGGTAATGTACGGACTACAAGCCCTTGTTGTGGACCAAGGAAAGGTTATATGGCAGTGACCTTAAAAGAGGTTGAAACTGAGACTGGAACTAGAGCCCCCTCTTTTTAGCTCTGTGCACGCTCTGCCTCCTCTCAGGACTGAGAGGATGGCTTGTCCCATAAATCTTGGTTGGTTTTTTTTTTCTTTGTTGTAACAGAATTAATTTTCATGATTATTGTTACTTAACTTTCACCATTTATCATTGTTGTGTAACTCTCCTAGCATTTCAGAAATAAAGGAGAATACAATGGATTTTCAAGTTAAGGCTGATTTTTTTTTTTTTCTTGCCCTTTGGAGATTCTAGCTAAGCTATTAGCCAGAATTAGCTAATTCTTCCCAATAGCTGTGCAGTGTGTTTAATCTCAGAGCATCCTGAAGTGCTTGACAAAGTGCAGATTGGATGCAGTAAGTTATTCCAGTGATTTTGATATCGTTTCCACACAGGACATCATCATTTGACTGAGTCATGGGACTCACAGACAAATTTTAGCTCTCTAAAAGTGTGATATAACGAACAGATCTGTGGCTGTAGATGGAGTTCAAACCATCTATCAGAGGTGAAGGCTGGCAGCTCCTTCAGTACATAATTCTGCAGGTCCGGAAGGGAAGATAACATATCCTACTGGAATAGTTAACTGCACAGTTTTATACTTCACTCCCAGCCCAAATTCCTCTTTTCCATGCAGAACTAACACCTTGCAAAGTTCCTGCTGCACATTCTGCTCTTGGAGGGTTTCCACCCACTGAGTAGTATCCCAGCTGGCATGACAGAGTTCTTCCAGGGACACTGCTGGAAACAGCTTGTATTGCTGCTTGGATGGACAATGCAGGGTATAGGTGCAAAAATTTGAATGATCAAAGCAGGATATGAATCTAAAAAGTGGCGAAGAAGTGCATTTAGCAAACTAAGATTATTGACCAGCTTGTCTAGCTCTGGTGAAAGTATTATCTTCTCTCTTACCTGATTGGAAATCATACTACAGCCAGTCTCCTGCTGTTTCAGACCACCTCTTCACTGGGCTGAATGGCCCTGTGATGGCTGCTCCTGCTTTCTCAGGTAACCAGAGAGAGGAAAACAAACAAACAATAAACAGATTAAAAGGGTTGGGAGATAAAGACAGTGAGAAGTGGGTGGGGAATAGTTCCTTCTCATTGGGTTCTGCTGTTGCTGAGAATGAACAATGAGTTCTTGAGCAGGTGGACCCAGGGGTCGTGTACAATAAAGGTCTCATCCAAAGTACCCTTTCTGGTACTGTTGTGGGACTTTACTGGTCAGTTGCTGCTATAACCTGTAAGTGAGGTTCTTCCTGGTGAGGAGAAACCAAATGCGAACTACTGAAAAGAAGATACTTTGGGCAAAGTGATATCATCCTCAAGCTGGTGCCAGTCCCACTGGGAATATCTGACTCAACAGCATTTTTCTAAGATTTAAACTTACCTTTTTTTGTGTGTTTCTCTTAAATGCCACAGGCAAACTAGAGCACCATGCCATAAAAAAAAAAAAATCCTCTTCAAATTACACTGTTGATACGGGGAGCCAGAGATGCCACCATTTTGCTGGACTGAGGTGACACGCGCTGGATTGTTTTTCTATATTTGTTCTTTGTTGGGGGAGAATGAAGCTTGAGTGGAGTTGGGGTTTTTTTGAGGGCTTCAAAAATGCAAATGCAGTGTTTGCAGGCCTGCTTATTTGTACTTGCCTGACACTATGCGTGTAGATATTGCTTAGTTCCCTCTTGAACCCAGTGTGGCTTTTTTTTTTTTCCTACACATGGGGGAGCCTACAAAAAAGGTGGTTGCAATTATGCTATTATCTTGAAAAGTGAGATCTTACTGCAGAGCCTTAGCTAGTGCTGGGTGTTAGAGATGCTCTAAGCCCTGTTCCTTTCTATTGGTGCACTGTGTCTCTGCTGGCAAAGTCCAGCCCAGACACTGTTGGTTATTTGTTGCTGGGGCATCTTGTTACTTTTCTCTGTCCCTGTAGGCAATGGGTTTGATTTTTCAGGAAAGCAGATGGGAACGAGGGAAAGCTAATTTAGCAACCACAGGGTCTGCTTTGCAGACCACTGAAATTAAATATTTTCGTTGTCTTCAACTTGACTGAAATGAAGTCCAGATTGTCCCCATTTCCTTTCTGCCTCCCAGTCTGGGGAGAGTCTTACTAGTGGAGAAGGGCTTGCTAGTTATTAAAAGAACAGATTTCTGAGGGGAAGAAGAAACACTGGGGACCTGAGAGAAGTAGAGTAAAGATGTGAGTAGACATTCCTAAGCAAAAAACTTCACTGTTTCCTAGAGGTCAAGTTTTTAAACATATATGTGGCCCTCTGCAGATCAGCTGCTCTGAAGACAGTTGCTGCAGGGAAATTTTTCAAGTGTGGCTCTCCTCTTTTTTAAAAGTGCTGCAGCTGTTAAGAAGAGGTAGGAGAACCAGAGAATGCCTGAGGAAAGAAAATAAATTGAATCATGATGAGTAGGAGCTGAGATCAACCGATTAAACTCATTGATGAGGTGTGCATTGCATGAAAATGTTTGAAAATGCTTGACACTGCCGAAAATGCATGTGCAATAGTGACTGGTTCTCCATGATTGACACTAAGAAGGCTCCACAAAAAGTATGGGAGTGCTGAGTTTTCATGACTGGAGTACTGATATTCTAACGCACAATGTTTTGTGGTTGTGGTTCAGCAGCAAGGCAGGTCTTGCCTGGAAGGCATCACTTCTTCCCTTCACAGTCAGAGCTTTTTGCCCAGACAACAGAGGGTCGCATGAAAATTTCCCACTGTAGACCCCTCTACAGCAAACACATGATGGAGAAAAAGGTGCTTCATCCAAACCAGCTTGGTATCACTCAGTGATTCGAAGTGCCCAACATGTTGCCTTTTGCACTACCAAATACCAGCGTCTCCGCTGTTTTGATTGTGGCTTTAAAGCGCAGTTGAGTTGCAAGTCAGAAGTTAGCAGCATTTCTCCAGCAGAGGTGGGGAGGTTGATGCCATTCTGTATGAGTATCTGATTTTCACTTGAGGTTTGCTGGAGAGATCTTGAAAGGACAAGAACATAGTTTGTTCAGTGTGATAATTCTTCCATTGCTACAGGATCACACTGTAGCAGAACTGAGATGCATCAGACTTCTGGTAGCAGTAACTGAACAGTCATCAATAGATTCAAATTAAATGAAAAAGAGTGAAATTGGAGGAGATACTCTTCATTCATATGAATCCCAGAAGTTATGTGCATGTGCTAACAACGTTGGTTAATGTTTTCCGTTACATTCTTTAATTTCTTTTTAGCGGTCCCTGTGGAGCACCAGTGTGAGTGTTGTTGTCCTCTGTTCTTCTCTTTCCCCTTCCCATGTGAAGTACATAGCGCCTTGTTCCTACAGACCTGTAAGGTAGCATCCCTCCATAACACACATTCCTCAATTCAGACGGTTTTTGAAAATGTCGCTGAAAATACCCTCTGTCATTCCCCCCAGGTTTATTTGTATTCGGATCTAGTGGCAATGAAAGCCCTTGGGAGCTTTGCCCAGGAGGCTGGAGCTGGCTGGAGGATTGCTGGACTGCAAGTCTTTTGCCTCCCTCTAGCGTTTGGTCTTTATTTTCTTGTAAACTGTCGAAGCTGAGTTCTGCCATGACCTCACTGTGCCCAAGGTCCACTACACAGAGAGGCAGAATAAAAGGAAAAAAACTTCCAGATCTTTTAGACCAGATCCATGAGTAGTGTCAACTGACTTGGATTGCATCCTGCTGACATATACCAGCTTGGGAGCCAGCCTTAATTTTAAGCACATCCAAACTGTGTGGTTGCAGTTCCATCTTTCTTCTTCTGTTTCTCTTTCAGGATCGTTTCCGTGTTTAGTTCTTACTCTGTGTTGATGCTAATCTTGCCTATGTGAATCGGTACAATGGGGTGGAGTCTTTGTCACGGAGATGAAGAGTAGCTGCGTAACTTGCCTTTTTGAATGTGCTGAAAGTCTTCATGTAGTGCTCAGTGTCCACACGATGAAACTTAGGCTCTCTGAAGAGGAGTAACAGGTTGGCTGATGATTCCTGTGTGGTTCATTCAGACACCAGCTTCTGATACATCCTTTTAAAGATACAAGTCCAAAATCCATTTCTCCTTTTATTTTTAAACAATGGTGATTTTGGAGAAAATACTTCAGCAAAGGAATAAGGATTAGTCCTATTGGTGGTGCTCAATACTTTGGCAACCCAGATTTTTTGTCTCTAGGTCTCTACTGTGGTTCCAGTCTGGAAGGAATCTCCCTTGGCTAATGGGTGTTGTCAGTTGAGTTTCTAATACGTCCGTGCTGCTGGCATCCTTCTGGGTACCATCAGTCCTACAAGTGGCATCGATAGCTGGCAGTAAATGATGGGAAACTCGCAGCGATGCTAACTGCATTGATCCTGCTGTGTTATTGAAACAAATGAAAACAGAAGTCTTCATTTCCCAGCGCTGACTATCCGTATGAAAGTTCTCATGGTCAAACCTGATTTCATTGACATGAGTGGTAAAACTGCCAGCGACTGACTCTTGAGAAGAAATGATCCTCCAAGTGAAAGCTGATTTTGTTCTTTTATAAATAGATCCTTGCAGGTGGGTAAAAAATACCCATGAATCTCAAAGTGGGTCCCCAGTCACAGCTTTGGTGAGTGTCAGAGTGCTCAGTTCTCTTTTTCTCTTTGGTTCTCTTTTTCTCATATCTCTTTAAACAACTACTGATTTGCTAAGCACCCAGAGTGTGATGAGCTTTTTGAATTCACTGAGACAAGCAACCACCATCACTATAATTCAAAAGGTCTTGGTTATTCTCTGTGTGGTAATGAAGTGCACTGCTGTATAAATGAAGATAAAGGGTGAGCGGCTTTTATGCCTCAGGACACTATCTGCTCCCTGCAGGGGTCAGCAAGACTATTTGTTCTATCACGGAGAGCACAGGACTAATAGCAAGAGATTTTATGCCTTATACTTCTTTTCCACTGAAGTGTTAAGGCCTGAAGTCCGCAAGAAGCAAGATATTAGCCCTGATGGACGAGTGGTTTGCTAAGGTGGTGTGTTCTGCATTCCCGTGTCTGCTCTTTAATTGGATTAGCTTGTGGTTTGACTGTAACATGAAAGTGGGTTATCTCCTCTCTTCTGTGCTTGATGGGGACACAGAAATCTTTTGTGAGTCATAGATCCAGTCTTATCATGTCTGTTCCAAGGTAGTCATCTGACAATTATACAACTCGTCGTATTTTCAGTTGCCAAAAGTAAAAGCAAAGCTAATAAAGCGAGAACAGAGCTCGCTGCAGATTTAGTCTTTGTGTGGATACCACCTGGGTCTCTGAGGAATTCAGGAGGTCATTAAGTACGAACTGAAGAGACCAAAGGGTTGGATGTTAATATTTTGCCTGAGTTTCTTGCTGCAAAAGCTACATAAAGCTCAGTATCTCAGAAAATATAGCTCGTAGTAGAGTTATCTTATAGTCCTGCCAAAGGAAGCCTTCCCCATTCTTGCTCAGAGATTCTTGTGTGTGGTAGAATAGATGGATTCATGGCATACTTTTCATACCAAGAATACTCTCACGTGCTTGCAGAACCGTAGCATGTGTCTGTGCACACATGTAGGACAGAAGGTTTGACTGCATGGTTTTACAGACCTCTTCAGTACTTTATGTCTTACTCTATCAGAATTCCAAAATTGAAACAGTGAGAAATGACTAAGCACCAATGGCTACCACTCTTGGAAAGTACTCTTTGGAGTGTATTAAGTCGGTCATTTCTGACTCAAAACAGTACCAAATCCCTAGTTACACGCAGACTAAGGCTGTTTACTTATTGTTTATTTATTGTTTACTTTACTTACCTTTACTTTGCTGTTTATCTTGTCTTGTTTGATGATTATACAGGCATTCAAGTTTAGCAGTGATGAGTGGTATGAATGTCAGTGGAGGAGCCAATCACTGGAGTTGGAGAACCCTGGTGAATGTGATTTCGTATTTGCTTCACTGTACCAGAAATGATAGCAGAGAGTTGATGATGTTTTTTAAATCTTGTTGAGTTGTGGATTAACCATGCCATTGGTAGAGAGGTACCCAGATCTGGCTCTGCATAAGAGAATTTGGCTCTGGAAGCAGTATTGCAGTGTTCATGTGGTAGTGTGCTGGTGGGATCTGGTAATGATTAAACTTTCAGTAAATTGAAAATAGAATTAATGTTAACAGACCTTTTGGCAGCCTCTAACACAGTTGGCTCCTCTGTGTCACACTGGTAGAAGAATCATTCCAGTGCCACAGGTAATTCAGGCACTGAGCTGTGATTTACCCCTTTACGGAAAGCAGCTGAATATTCTGGGAAGAGAATGTCCTCTTTCTTTGAAAGAAAAAAGAATGTCATTAGCTTGGGATTCTCCTGAAGTATTTTGTAATGAACCAAAGTTTCCTTGAGACCTAAGCACACTGTTCTGAAATCTTAATTTTCTGGCTGTCATTTTTGGGGATTTCTAGAAAGAAAGATGAACGCTTCCCAAATACATCACCTGCAAAACATGGCACTCTAAAGATTTTTCTCTGGACTGTGTGCTCCCAAACATACCTATCTCACCTGGCAGCATTGAACAGTGACTCTTGCTGTTCTGTGAAATTCAAGAGATGATAGGTCTAAAGCTTACTCCGTGCCAAGCACCTCAATGGGCCCTGTGCCCAACAGGCTTTCATTGAAGCAGCTATTAAAAGCAATTTCTTCTGAGCCATGAGTGTGTCTCTGCTCTCTTATTAGCATAAGCTGCGGAGAAGCCAACTGCACTGTGGAAAATTTCGTGATCTGCAGAGAAGCCATGAGCTCGTTGCTTAAACAGAACCCATCTCAATTCTCATGAAACACAAAGGGCTGCTGGGGGAGGGAATTCCGAATTGTTGAGATACCTGAAATACAGCAGTCTGGCTGCCATTAGAATGCTGTGAGTAAGGTGAGTCAGTTCTCTGCCCTCCCCATCTCATGTAATGCACTGGAGAGAACGTATCTTGCGTCTTGTGAAGACTGCTGAGTTAGAATATAGAGTTTTACTCTATACTAACCGAGTATACATATAGTAACGTGCCTCCCTTTTCCTGCTGCCATGTGAATGAGGATACTAAGCACCTTCGTGCAGTGCCTAGGGGTCTGTACCTGCAAAGTGCTTACTAAGTCCTGGAAGGAGAAAATAAGGAAAGCTGCAAGGAGACTAATAGTGTTTATATAACCCTGTGGGAATGTTTAGTGGGATGCCAAGTGTTTTTCTTCGGCCGAAGACTGGGATGCTTGTACAAACAGAGCATCTCGTGTGTGTTGCGCTCAGACAAATCGCTGTCACCATCAACGGTGCCCTGCGCAGTGTTTGTGCACCTAAGCAGTTTAAACGCGAAAGGTGATTCTTGTGGCAAGGAGCGAGTGCTTGGCACCTTCGCTCCTGCCGGTCGCTCCCTCGAAAAGGACGGGAGCAGCGCGAGGAGGTCGCTGAACTCAGCCCCGCGAAGCAGCCAGCACCCTTCTCCTCTGCCGGGCTGCCGACGGCCGGTTCCCGGGCACGGCATCCCGAGTCACCGCCGCTCGGGATGCTGCGGCGGCCGCAGGCGGGGCGGGAGCGCCGGGGAGGCCGGCCCGGCTCTCGCCAGCGCCCGGGCCCGTCCCGCTGCCCGCGGTGGTGCCGCCGCGCCGGCAGGGGGCGGCGCGCCGGGAGCGCGGCGGGCCCGCGGGCAGAGCGGCGGTGGCGGGAGCAGGGCGGCTGCCCCGGCCGCCCCGCGCCCCCGCTGCCCGCCCCCCCGCCGCCGCTGCCCGCGGACGGGGCCCCGCGGCGGCCCGCTGCCGAGCGCGGCGGGGGGAGGCGAGCGGCGGCCGGAGGATGCAGGCGGGGCGGGTGGCGGCGGGCTGCCGTTCCCGGGTCGGGCAGCTAGAGAGCAGTGCAGGGAGCGAAATCCCGGCCGAGGAGCCCCTGCGCGGCGGCGGCCGGGCGCTGGGAGCTCCCTTCCTGTCGGGGGCGGCTCCGGGCCGGAGGCCGTGAGAGGAGCCGAGCGGCGGCGGAGGCCCGGGCCGGCTCCCCCCCGCTCCCCCTCTCCCATGGCGGAGACTAAAATCATCTACCACATAGACGAGGAGGAGACCCCCTATCTGGTGAAGCTGCCCGTCCCGCCGGAAAAAGTCACTCTGGCCGATTTCAAAAATGTCCTCAGCAACCGGCCCGTGCACAGCTACAAGTTCTTCTTCAAGTCCATGGACCAGGATTTCGGGTGAGCGGCCGCGGGCCGGCGGGGGCCGGGCGCGCCGGGGCGGGGGGCGGCGGTGCGCGCCCCTCCTCTCCCCCCGCGCCCCTTCGCGCTGACAGCCGCGGGGAGGTCTCGGAGCCTCCCTCGGCCCCGAGCGGGAGGCACCTGCTCCACCGGCGGCGGCGGCCACCGCCTGCCCGGGGCTTCTGCCGCAGCCCCCGCGCCGGGCCGCTCGGCTGCTCGGTCCGGGCGCGGCCCTGCCCGCCGCCCACTGCGGCGCCCGCCCGGCGCTAGGCCCCGGCGGCGGCCGCCGGCGCCCGGGGGAAGCCGCGAGTGCCGCTAACATGGCGGCGCGGCCCGGCGAGCGCCGGGCGCGGGGGCCGGTGCTGCCGCCGTCACCCCGCGGGGACCCCCCGCGCCCGCCCCGGGAGCGGACAGCCGCGGCCCGGTGCCCCCCGCCGGGGCGGGGAGGCCTCCGGACCGGTGTGTCGGTAGCTCCGCGGGGCGATGGCCGGGGCGGGCCGCGCTCCTTCGCTGCCGGCCGGCGGTCTGGAGCCGGGCGCCGGGCGGGGGCTGACCGGCAGCCGCCCGCGGGAGCTGTCAGCGGGCCGGGGCGAGGCCGCCGGGCTTGCGGCAGCCGCGCTCCGCCGGGGCGGGGGTGGCGGAGGAGCCGGGGGGGTCAGGCTGCGGACGTGCTGGCCGGTGAAGCCTTGTGCAAGTGCAGAAATGCCGGTCTGGGAACCGCGGTGCTCCGCCAGCTGTGCGCCTTTGCACGCCGCCGGTCGGGACGGCTGCTCCTTCCACGGGCGCGCTCCCTGCTCCCCACCAGTGCCTTCTGCTCGCTGGGGACAAGGGCCAGCCTTTCAGACGACCTCTGTGATCCCATTCCTGGCTGGAGCTCGGGGATGCCTGACATTGTTCTCACCTCCGCGCACAAACGTGTGTTGCATGCCACTGGGCTTATTTGCAGCCGTAACAAAATAAAACCACTGGAAATCTGTTTGACAGTTTGCCAGACAGTAACTTTCCAAATGTATTAATCCTTTTGTAGCGAATCGCTTCTCTTTGTAGTCAGGTCTGTCGCTGGCAAGACAATTTTACATATTTAAACGCCTTGCCAGTAAAAGAGAGCAGGTTTGTGGGAAGCCAGTATGGACTCGACTCTAAAATAATGCTGTGGTTGAGGTGCAAATTTTATGTGTGGTGAAATATATCATCCCAAGCATCCTTTTTCATATTGTGCAGCCTCTTTCTTATCTATGAGACCTGAAGCCTTCAATGTTAATTGTGTTTTCATCCATGGCGAAACGTGGATATTGTTTGTTGACAGGTATTTCTTCTGTGGCGAGTTGTTAGTGTTGGCGTGTTTCATGTATTGACTTCTCGTTTTTCTGGATTGCGAAAACATTCTTTTGGGAAACAAATGTACAAGCTATTTTCAAAATAAGGTCTTTGAAATTATCCATTCAACAATTTTTATCCTTCACCCTCGAGTGGCAGGGACACGTACCCTGCAGTTGTCGTATAAATTCAAGCTCTAAGTTTTTGTGGTGCAACCTCAATAAAGGATGTTGGGTTTGTCAAAAAGCATGTGCACTCATTTCCACTGCTGCAGAAATTTGGTACCAGAAAATGTAAACTGTGCTGAGGCATGTTGGACGTGCTGGAAAAATCTCTAACACATTTTGATCTTGAACTAGGTAACAGAGTTAGTGACGTAAAACCTACCGCGGATTCTCTTGTTAGTCCCAAAACTGAGGTGAAAATTGCTCTGCTTGCATTTTCTTGGAAATGGAGATGGTGGAAGAAGAAGGGCTGCAAGCGGATGATGAGGATAAGGACCTGTAAATTCTGTTTCTCTTAAGCAATAGTCTCTAATATAACTACGGAATGCATTAGGGTGGTGATCCATTGTCTTGGACCAGCCAGAAGTGATTCTGTAATAGTGACTCTTGCGAGCTGATAAGCTGTCGATCAGATTTTTGTTTGCTTTTATTTGCCAACTGAATTTTTGTTCCTCTGTATCCTAAATACTTGTGAAAAATAGGGAATTAGAAGAAAATGCATATGAATCTCAGCTGTCTTAGCAAGTGTTAGTAAATATGGGCCTTTTTTAATCATCCTGTCTTCTGACTGACTTTTTAAATTTGTTGTTGCGAGTCGGTAATTATAGATGTAGTTGCCACTAACTATAACAAAATTATGTGTCTAATTTCTACCTTATGTGCCTGAAAACGTCCTCCAAAGAAATTCTTTTCTGTGTGTTCTGTAAGTGGTGTTTAGGCTTAAACTACAGTAACATTTGGGTTTTAAATGTAGTGTTCTACAGTTCCAGTCTTCTGTTCTTCACGTTGCTGCCCAGTGGCTGTGCGGGGCTGTGATTTGGTGTGTTGGCTGCGGCTTGGCAGGGTGGTTTGTCAGTCCCAGCGTGGAGTGAAAAGTACTTCTTGTGTTAGGAAAGCAAATGTTTTCCTGGAGGAGTGGAACCTCCTTGAGAAGCCAGTGATCGGGAACTGACATCGCAACACTGCACATGTTGTTGTAATTAAGGCACAGCCTTTCCTGGATCCTGAAGTAATGTAATAAATAATGGTGTTCAGAAACAGTGGATGTGTTGGATTGTTTCCAACCGTGAAAGATAGAGTTGCTAAGAATTGGGCTAAAATTGGGTTGCGGACATGGAGCCTTATCAAGCTTTTATGAAATTAAGCAGTTACATGTTTTGGGTATCTGCTGAGTTACCAGCCTGCTTTCAGCTTTGCTTCTCAGAAGGTGCAGGAGAAGAAAGGTGCAGGAGCTGAGTATTCTGTTCTGAACTTTGGTTACAGTCTAATTTACTACTCTGCCTTTCAGTGTTACTGCTACACTATCATTAAAGCTGTGGAAAATAGATACAACGTGGAACCTTCATCTTGATTTTCCTGGTAGTCTTACTTGGACATAAAACCAGTTTTTCCTGTGCTGTTTGGTTCTCAAGGGTGAGTTCTGCACTAGCTCTTGATGGAATACACCTGTCTTTATTCTGAAAGCCCAGCTACTGGCTCCATCTGCAGATACGATGTTGATTTTTAAGATGCGGGGTGCGTAACTGTCTTCTGACTTTTAAGACTCAACCCTTGGAACTTCTTTGTAGCTTCTATTTTTACTCTAGTTGGTGGAAAATTGAGCAGGGACATTACAGTATCAGACTCATCAATGTGATAGTATCCACCAGCAATGAAATTTAGGAAAGATTACATTTGTGATATGTGTTTTATAGACAAGGAGCTGCGTCATCAGCTTGCTTAGTTGTTTACAATGAGTAATTCTTCCCTCTCAGGGGAAGAGCTCAGGGGTCACTTCCGATCACTGAAATTGTTGATTCTAATGTTACAACCATACACATCCTCGCAATAATATATAATGCAATTTTGTTGATTCTTTGATGCTTGAAAACTGACAAATAATGAATGTATCTAAAAACAAAGCTATAGTTTGTGATGCCTGGGCTGTCATGACTGAAACTGACAGCTGCATAAACTGTTGAATTCCAGTGATTCATAATGAATCCGTGTGACAGACAGATCCTATAGGACGAATTCCTATCTGTCTGCTCTTAAATACTTGGTATTTCCAGAGCTTTTATTGTAAAACACTATTGCTAACTTCCAGAAGTACAAAATTAGAAATGTGTATGATCCCAGGGATTCCCGTAAGTTATGTGTTTTAATTTTGCTAAACAGTGAACCTCCTTTGAGACTCCGTGCTGCTGTTTCATCTCTGGTCAGTATAGGATGCTATGCTGTGACACAATTATAGCAGATTTCAGAGGAAGAACTGTACCATCTTAAATATGTGGTCTGTACCAAAGCTGATACTGATAAATATACTGTCCCCTGCATTGTTCTGGCTTCCTTTGCTCTGTTCAGTCAGCGTGGCACTGGAGCAGGAGCTGCTGATGGTGTCTACAGGAGAGGAGGAGCAAGCCAGTCTTAGACTCTGCAATCTTTGCCCATCGAATACCAGAGTATGTCTATTCTGCCATCCATCTGGGTGAGGTTCAAGTCCTCATTCTTTCCATTGTGTGAACTAATACTCTTGATTACACTTCTTTAGGGAGTACTTTGAGGAGTGGCTTTTTAGGCATTCCTTTGGTATCAGCAAAATAACTTCCTTTTAAACTGTGCTTTTAGGTGCAGCTGCTCCTTGTGCAGAAATTGATTTTCTTGGAATTTGGTGTGTTGAAAACTAGCAAGCAATTGTGATTTAAAGCAATAGGAATCCAGTTTGGGATTGGGATTATGAACTGAATGGGGCAATTTTTCAAAGAGGAACATGAGAAGCTCTGTTTTGTGTCTTTTCTCATGGAGGCAGTGTACTATCTCTGTTTTCACCCTTGCCCTATGAGGAGTCCTAATTGAGAAATGGGAGTCCTAGTTGGCATATGTCTAGCTATGGAGGTACAGAATAATTTCATAATTACGAAAGTTTTTAGAGACAAGATATTAAAGATAACACTCTCAAAATATTTTTCATGGGGACAAATGAAAGTAGGACTTGCCTATTTGTCAATAAGGCTTAGACAATTGATGCTTAAGGTGCCATTTGGACACTGGACATACATAATTTAATAAACAGAAAGTTGATTTGTGTGTTATATTTGCAGAATTCTGTGCTCATTGAATGTAACTATGAAAGCTGTTGTAAAAATCCAGCAAGCAAAGGAACATTGTGCAAAAACACGGAAGCTTTATTTCTGCCTGTCAGTCAGGTATCCCAGAGTTCTAGACTCTGAGCAAGCCAAACTCAAGAGAAAGGTTTTGGGCTTAGTTCTGTGCTTGGAAAACTGTTTCCGTGCCTATTCAGGGATAAGGCAGCATACTGGACAAAAGTCCTTTGCAGGTAGGATTCTGCCTTTTAGGCGGACTCTGCTGTGCTATGTAGTAGTAAGAGCATAGTTTTGGGTTGGGGTTGTGGTTTTTTTTTCGGTAGTTATTGCAACAAAGATTTTAATGAGGTATTTTTGCTGGTGTTTTTAAGGAGATCCTCTCAAGACTAAAGAGCAACAGGAAAGGATGCCTACCTCCATACTTGTTTGAAAACTGAACAAGCAGGTGACAGAGGCTGATATAGGTCAGTTACAGGTAGGAGTTTGTCTTTTTTGAAACAGAATACAATGAAGGCAAGTGATTCATGTTTGCATTAGAAAATATGGAGCCAGTAGACTAACGTGCAGAGGAGGAGGCATGTGCTAAAAATAACAGTTAAGGAAAATGATCCTTGTAGCTCTGTGGCAAGGATTGATACAGAATGAGTCTGTAGAGATCAGAGTTAGGCGAGGGGATGTGGAGGTAACTACCACAATCAAAGCTCTGGCAAGTGTTTTAGCTGTATAAATGGAAAATTTCAGAAATACTACAGAGACTGCAAGACATAAATGTTGGCTGGATGTGAGGGTCTGGAGAGCAGTCAGAATTCAAGACAACGTCCACATTACTGACCTGAATGATGGACAGGTAGATGAGCAGATAAGAGGTGTGCCATATAACTTTTAGCCTCGAAATGTAAGCAGGATTATCTTTACAAAGCAACCATGTAGAATCTCCCTCTGTGTGCTTGTTTTCTCATGTGCATCTGTCTCCTCCCTGTTCAGTCTCTTACTCTCAATGTTACTGAAGGAACAGGGTGTTTTTAGGGGGGGCGAATGAGTAAGGAAGTAGTTCCATGATGGTAGAACTAATGAAAGCAAGTTTCCTGAAGATTTATGTCCTTTCAGTGTTAACCCTCTGTATTTTCTCCATATTCTCAGGCTGCTTCATCAGTTAGTAGATATTCAGAGATCTGAGATACAGTTAGGCTCTTAAAAAGACAGTGGTTTACTTGGGCACAAGGTTAAAAAGGGTTGGGGCTTCAACTTGTAATGCAGTCACATAATTTGCCATATAAATCTTTGCAAATGCCTGTGGCATGTTTACTGAGAATATCTTTTGGATAGCAAGCGTGGTTGAACAGATGGAGCAACAAATGGGTTTCTTTTAAAGGTGTTTTTTATCCTGTAACCTTTTTGGCCAGGTTTGCCTGTCTGTAGGCTGGAAAGGAGTGATTGCATAACAGTCAAAGTTGTCTTCAGGTCACACTGGGACAGCTGTTTGCTGCGATGTAAATAAGTATTGCTGACCAAGAAAAGGGAGGTGAGGCATGTTACAGCCCGTGGCTACGAGCCATGATCCCCCTCTTCCTCTGCTGCTGCCTGCTTTGCTTTGGGAGGCAGGCTATGTGGCAGCATTGAAGCTCTGTTTGGGACTGATCCAGCGGGTGGTGAAGTCACTAAAAGTCACTGCTGTGCTCTGAATTTTGAGCCAGTTTCTGGCTGAACTGTTCTGTCACGTGAACAGTATTGATTCCAATGTGCAACTTGCAGTGAGTGCAGTGCCAAGAGAATTCTCTTTAATGAAGGCTCTGCTCAAAAAAACCACAGGTTAAGTAGATTGAGTTGAGAAGATGCGTAGATTTTTGTTAGTTCTTTGAGTATGGTGGCTCTGACTTTACAATTCAGTGGGTTGGTCATGGTTCTTCCCAGCGTTCACTCCCCTCAGCATGGTCTGTTGCACACTTAAATGCTGTAAACGTCGCAGAAGTCTTGGTGTGCTGTTGGTGGGGGACCTCAGAAGTGAAGGCCAAGTTTCAGCTTGATTCAGTCAAATAAATCTGGAATGATATTCAGAAAATAGGGATTACTAAGAGCGGGTCCTAGGCCTGAGTATCTGGATCAACAGCAGCCACATAGAGGCCTTCAGGGGAAGAAGAATTCTTAAGACTGGAAGAGAGATTTCATTAATACCTGCAAAAGTTGGAGTACTGTTACCTAGTGGAAGAAGACAGATAGTTGCATAGTTAAAGGGCTGAATTGAGGCTTGGGAAATAAAAAAAATTGTATTCAGCCACAGACTTAAGGTTGCACTCAGCAAAGTACTTGGACACTGAAGCGTAGTGCTGCATTGAGGCCTGTGTTAGCTGCCTGCCCGAGAATAGCCTGTATTTCTCCTAGCCTTTTCCCATTTCTCTGCTGAAATTTATAAACTTTCTGGAGACTATGCGTCTTGCTACTTCTGTTTACACAGCATCTAGCACTGCAGTGCTTTTCTGTTTGCTGACATCAGAAAGCACTATTGTAGCACGTATAATGAAAATATGTACAAGAACACCAGCCTATTAGACCTAAAAGCTCATGGTCTGTAACCACACTAGGTCAGCTTACACGTGTTTTGCCAAGCTGATTCTGATAGCTGTCTACAGTACAAGCCACTGCTTATTTTAATGTCCCAACTGTAATGTAATCTAAATATTTTAAAACAACCGCTTTTTTTCTGCTGGAACCTGAGGGCTGCTCTGCTCTGAGGGTGGAGTATGTTATATTTATTAAAAGGTAATGCTATGAAAACATGCTAAAGGGATACATCAGATTTGGTCTGCTTCCTGTGGCTAGTGATCTGCAGTGGGGTAAGTTAGAAAAACAAGTTTACTACTGTTCATTTAATGAGCACCTCCACATAGTGTATGTGCAGTTTTTTTAAAAATCTTTTCCAGTGCTCAGGTACACTTGTTTTGGCTTAAGAATACACACACAGACTGTACAGCTGTTGGAAACATTAACCATCTCTATAGGATTCAAGCTCAGCAATTTATGGGCTTGCTGTATCTCTAATTAAAATGTGCCTGTGAAGTAGGTTGAATTAAATGGGATTTATTTAATAATTTCTTTCGAAAGACTGTTACCATTCTAGCCTGCCACAGGACAGTGAACAGGCAACCAGGAGGAGATCCAGACGCACCAGGAGGAGATCCATATTCAACGCTTTGAAACCAGCCATAAATAGCAAAGGCATAGATGAAAATTTTGAGTTAAGGAATTAATTTACATATGGTATTAAAGTGTATAAAGATTTCCATGGTATATTTGAGATTAGTACAGCAGGCTTCCTTCACTTGCATTCTGCTTACCTTCAAAGATGGGTCTAGTATTTTAAAAAATAGCCTTGTTCATGCTTGCATTTCAGATTCCACTTTAAATGCAGCCTGATAGGTATTACCATGACTGTGTGCAACCTAGGCAGTTGTCATTATGATTAGTACTTCGTTCAGGAGCACCAACCATTTATTTCAACTGCGCCACAGTGTTAGGTGGCAAGGTTGGCAAGGTGGTGTTTATGAAACACCGTGATTTTTTTTTTTTTCTGTGTATGGCATCACGGCGAGAATTCTCTCCCTATTCTTCTGGTCTTTATCTTCTTTAGGAATCATGACATGTTTCAATTTGGATGTCTTGATAATCGAAGTTACTTCCTTTCTCTCTTACTTCCACAACAGTTGGGATTCCTGTATATTTGGCTGATTAGTGATATGATCAATAGTAGATTTTTCCACCTTCATCTCTATGTGAAATTCTTTTAAATGATTATTTTCCCCCCTCTTAAGTTAACGGTTCTCTTAAGATAACACAGAGGCAGTTTTTTTTTCTGTGTTTATTGTGAGCTAAAAAGGAGCAGCATTATCCTTGAAACTTTCGGCAGTGTTGGAGTCCAGTCCTACATAAAGTTGGTTGAGATTGAGTATCTTAAAGCCAATAAACATTGATCCCATTTCTTAGCAGGTATGTATCTCTCTTAGTGTGCCTCACATTGTGGCAAGGAAAATTAAATAGAATCGGCTGGTTGTTCCAATTAATGATGCTCTTTACAATTAATACAACTCTTTACATATGCATTATTGCAGGTTTATTCTGTCTAGCACTTTGGTTCCTTAAAATGCTTAGATTTCTGGATTTTACTCTGGCAGACATTAAGAGAGAGGAAATGAAGTGACAAGTATTAAACTTATTGAGTAAAGGCAGTATCTAGAAGAGGTTTATTCCTATTTTCAGTCTATGTGGGAAAAGGAAGATGGCTTGGTGTTTCTGTGTGACTTGATCATCTATTTTGCAAGTACTGGAGGTGAAGTCAGCCTTTGTCCTTTCTGTGTCTACCAGATCATCCCGAGGTGAGCCAGTGGGTTCTGAGTGCTTCTTCCACTTTGACATCTGTGCTGACTGAAGCAATGCTGATCCCTACATGCTGAAACACCCAAAGAGAGTTTGAGAAGGCAGCTCCAAAAAGTGGCAGTGTCTTTTCAGTGACTGACTGCTAGAGAGACTTAATTTATCCTTTGTTCCTTGAAATCTAGCTGTACCCTTGTGCTACAGGACTCGGCCTGTACTGAATAAAGGTGATGAGGTGAATGGTCTCCGATAAAAATGGACATGGCACTGAATTGAGACAGATTGATATTATTTGGTCCTATAGTTATTTTTTAAAAAACCTTGCTCATGCCTCATGGTTACTCTATTTACTCCATTGTTTGCATTCTTTTAGCCTAAGGATTTCCCTCGAGTTTACTGAAGCTGAAGTCTCTGTCTGAACTACTACATTGTACTAAGCAAAAATCTCTTCTGATGCAGATTCATAGAATCATGGAATGGTTTGGGTTGGAAGGGACCTCAAAGATCATCCAGTTCCAAGCCCCCTGCCATGGGCAGGGACACCCTCCGTTACACCAGGTTACCCAAAGAATTAATGGCTAATTACTTACAATATCCAGGGTTGTATCTTTTCTTTGGCTATGTTATTTATAAAGAAAACAGGTGCCTTATCTTTTGCTAAAAATCTACTTTATGTGCTCTAATTGTGTTATTATATGGCAGTACTAAAGGTAGTCCTGGAAGGGACACCTGTGTGATCTGCAAATAAATCCTCTTCTCTGGTAGTCTTGAGTAAATGTCAGGGTACTGTGGCCTTCAGTAGCCAGCATTTTGAAATCCCTTCACATGTAGCTAATGAGAAAAACGCATGTAAATTCAGTTTAAGTGCAGCTATTTGTTAAGAATTGTGCAAGATATACTATATGCAGCCCCAGTTCCAAAGAACTGGCTGTTTTCAGACAAGATGCACTGAGTAGGTGGATTGGGAAAATTAAAAGGGGCAGTAATTCCTGACAATTTATAATAGCAGTTTTACTGTTTGTTTAATCTGTGCTTGCTTTTATTCACTTGGTTGGAGGGCTGAATCTGGACAGATGATTAAACTCATCTGTTTTTCTTGTCTCAGCAAAATGTGTTTCTTTTTCATAATCTTTTAGGGTAGGTCTAACTCTGCTGCCAGTGAAGTTAGAGGAAAACCATTCCTGAAAATCTCACCATTAGTATTCAGAAATGCAGTCTCGCCTTGCTTATTCAAGAGTTCCAAGACAGTTTTTTTTTTTTACTTTATTTTCTTTCTGTTCAAAGATTTAGCAGTGAATGCAGGCCATGTTGCTTTTAAATTGATGTGCATGATTAGTTTAGCTCACAAAGCTGGTATTGCCGTCGGAACCCTGATGGTAATTGAATCAAAATGTCTGTTTAAGAGCATGTTGCTGACAATAAACTATATTAAAGTTGTAAAAATGTCGTTTCTCAGTAGAACAGCACTCAGTTTGACTTGGTCTTCAACTCTTTCTACCCGTATTGTCCAAAGTAATCTTTTGGAGACTGACTTGAAGTGGTACCAGGTAAGCACTCTCTGGCATTGTTGTGGTATGGTCATTTCCGTGATACAGTGGACTCTGTGAGAAAACAGAACTGAAAAAGAATCAGCTGTATGTTAGCATGAATATAAGTGTAAGCCTTTACTTCTGCGTGCTGCAATGCCATGATACAGAGACTTGCCCTTAGGTTTAAGTATTTTGGAATATATTTTCTCATCATGATTTTAGTTGGCCTAAAAATCAATGTGTTAAAAAAGGCAAATTCATAAGAGATAGTCTCAAGGAAGCAGCATCTGTTTATAGAAATATCTGATTTATTCCTCTCCTCCCCGAGTTCATGGCAGCTCCCACTGTTTTCTGACCCTCTTTTACTTTGAGAGTATACAAAAAAGAAAATTCCTCTCCTTACACACCCTCCAAAAATTGGCAGATAGATGATCCTCTTCTGGAGCAAAAAAAAATGAAGAGGTCATGCTGGCTCTCCAGATAATGTGCTAATCTAAGAGCTGCATCCAGCTGTCTTCTGAGAAGATCCCTTTAGATATCAAATTTCGCTTGTTTTCCCAAATATGATAATAATTTTGAGGTGAAAGGTACCACTTGGACCAAAACTTGCATCAGTTTGTGGATGGGTAACTGTCTTTTCTGGCAGAAATACAGCATCTTATGAAAATGCATAAGCCATTTTTTAGTCATCCTTATTCCTACAGGGAAGAAAAGAATATTGGTAGCCATCTTTATTTTTGCAGGATGCCTAGGTCTGATTGCTTTGTCCTCTACATGTGTGTTTGTATGAGAACATAATATAGTGAAAATACACTCCCATCTGAGCTGAAACATACAGAATTCCCAGCCTTTTACATCTCTACCTTCCTAGTGTAAATTCATTCAATTCAGGCTATTTTTACCTAAATTGTAAAATCTACAGGTACCTCAGGATATCTGGGAGAGCAGGACCATGTGCTGTACCTAGTGGCTTGTGCCTAATTTCAGCTGCTGCGGCGTAATTGAAAACCAGCTTTCTCCTGTCAGCTCTACTAATGTGGGTGGTGAGTTCTTCCCCGGTGAATACCACTGTTGAGGTAGTGAGCAGTGGGGATATGGATTGGGCTTACAGTTGTCTGGATCTTCTGTTAGCCTTCAACTCTGTTTCAGCATCAGAGCTAAGAGAAGATTTTAAGTGTACATCATATGTGCAGGAAAAGCTTCGATGTATAGGCTGAGCTTTTTCCATCTGATTGCTGCTTGCCTTTTAGAAAAGGCCATTTGGATTGGCCTGGCACTGGAATGCCATTTTCTAAATTAATTAAGCACCAACTCATGGTTTAATGAGCATGTTGGGGAAGGGGGAGGGTGTCACTGGTGATTTTGCTGATGCTACTTTGAGGTCTCAGTTTTCAGAGAAGACTACTGGAGGCTTGTCCTCCAGTTTCTGCTGTAGAGTTTAATCAGTTAAGACAAGCTGCTGAGCAAACACAGAGGAATTTACAGTGCTTGAGAAAGGAATGACCTAAATATTTGCCTTATGATTCTGTTGTGGCTTACTTCCATGTGAAATGTAAGTAACTGAGGGAATAACGGTCATTTTTGGTTGCTTCAGTGGCCTTGGTAAGATAAAGTATGAAAATCATTTGCAAGGATATTCAAAGCATATGAAACATGATATACTTCACTCAAGTGAAACACTTGAGGGTAGTAAGAGAACCCCTTCACCTTATGCTGTTGACTTGCTATGGATCATTTGGCTATTGGGTTTACTTTTACCTGTTTCATCATTTCTGAAGAAGATACCATCTCCTTTTTGAAGAGTACTCTGGCTCTTTTTTTATCAAGCGGGTGAAGTGAGGATCAATGTTCTTGGCTTTGTTTGTGGGTAAAGAAGTTCCATTGTGCTACTGTTTGAAGCTATTGAAACTATTGAAGCTTTTCAGCTGGGTGAGGGCAGTCTAGAGAATCAAGACCAAAGCGCAATCTCTAAAGTATTTAGAAGCAAGAGTAGGATTACTATATTGTACTAGTTATGGATAATATCCCAGTCATCTCTCTGGAGTATTAAAAGTTTTGCAATCTGGCTAAATATTGATATGCCAAACTGAAGTACATCCTCCCCTCACACACACACACAAATATCAGAAAGTGGAGAAATCCATTAAGGTGTAACAGCTCTATTCTTTTTAAGGAAGACTCTTGCTTTTTTTTTTTACATGAAATAAAAGTGAAAGTAATAGAAAATGAGTGAGCAGAAATTATAATCACTTGCTGTGCCCAAGGTCTGGGAGCGTGGCCTGGGATATACTGGATACAAGAACAAATTCACAACATAATTTTCTAGCCAAGCCTGGCAAATTGGCTAAAGGTTGCTTCTAATGATTGCTTCTGGATGCGATTGGTTTTGACAACCTTGAGTTTGTCACTGTCATCCCAATAAAATGCATTGCTTCAAATTAAGACAAATCAGACCCTTCTTCATTTTTATAGTCCTAGAAACTCTTGAGTCTTACTGTTCCTTTCTCCTTTTATCCTGAGGGCTTCTAGGAGCAATAGCAGTGGTGATTTGTCTCTGGATTCCAAGCTGACATGAAGCTTTGCAATATGTCAATTAATAATTGGGGCACTGTGAACACTCAGCAGCAGATTGAATATCATAATTAGAGCTCTGTGTGTTTGACTTCTTTGGAGTAATGTCTTACAAATCAGGAAATGGCTTATAACTCTGTACACACATGGGACATTCTTGTGAACTTTCATGACCTCAGGGATCCGGTCAGGTTAAGTGATGGTGGCTTTTGGTTGGACTTTGAGGCTGGAAAATAATGCTGTGCATGTGGAATTGTTTCAGCAGTTGATTCAACTTCTGATGCCTGGGAATGCAGTAGTAGACAGACCACCACCATCCTTTGCCCCGTTGTTGGTAGCCTCAACAGACAGAAAAAGGTTGAATCTGTCTCTGAAAACATGTCTATTTGGTTCCTCCGGGGGTTGAAGGTTTGAAGCGTACTGGCTGTACTTGCTTGTTGGATAAGTGGAAGGTTTCATTTTCCGGAGTTAGGAATATGTTTAAACTTTGAGTTGGTAGTTTAGTTGACTGTCTTTTCTCCTTCTCATTCCTGGAAAGTCTCTTCTTCACTCCAGTCAATACCTCTATGCTGTTTTGTTCTCATACGACACCAGATGTCACGTTGTCCTCAACTTAGCAGTCCCTTATACATCTAAAAAAGGATGTGTGAGACACACATGTCCAGTGCTGCATGTGTTTCTGATTTTCGGAACTTATTCTAAGAGTTTGTCTCAAATATTTCCTTCCTAACAATTTTATTTTGTTCTTTGAATCTTAGGCATTTGGGTATAAGTTGTAGACGCTTGTGAAGTCAACTGCACTGCTGGCAAGTAATCAAGACCTTTACTCTGTTAAAGTCACAGTACTAAATGTTACCAACTCTCTTTAGTTGCTCATGGAAACCTGACTCTTAAAAATGGCATTAGCTCTTAAAAACTTATTTTAAGTAGTCATAGCACTACCTTGACTTTCCTTGTCATATTCATATATTCTTGTTTAACATATTTTCCTTTTACTTACAGCAGCCAGGTAAAATAGATAAAAACAATAGAGACATGCACATCTGTCAGCTCACGAAATCTTAAAACATTCTTTTCTCTAAGGATAGTAAGTATAGAAATTTAAATGCAAACCAAAAACAACTCTTGAAAATATATTACTCCTTTCCTAATATGAGTAATTCTCCTGAGTGTTAAGCTGTAAGTGCAGAAGTCAGATAGCATTCCAAAAAGTGTTCTGTGGAGACAGTTTACGAAAGCTGAACTTTTATTAAACCTGTGTTCTCAAAAGAAGCTGTGTCTCTAGGGGTGGAGGCGCAGTGCTACAGGACAATGGGGCAAAGTAAAGTAACTATCGTTTTTGAGAATCTGACAGTACCTCCTTTTGTTGCCATGTTTTCTTACGGACAGATTTCCTTTTGAAAATACTAACTCAGGACATGGTCAGAAGGCATCTGTGTTAAAGAGTTAGAACTGAGATACGGCCAAGGTGCCTTAAACTGTTAGCCCTCTTCAAGATAGTTGCTTAATGTGTATTTCTGATTTCCCCACCAGACAAACGGGCTTTTAAAAGTTTTTTTCAGTGGCTTATTGAATACTGGTTTTAAAAGAAACAGCTGGACCTTTGCCTGTGGATAAAGATTTGGGCAAATTTAAACAGCTAGCCTATGTTTCAAAGTTTAATTCCCATCACTCCCACCTTCTCATCCATGCCATCTCCTTTTAATAGCTTCTTTTTCTCTCTTTAGACTCCAGGGATGACTAATTAAGAAATCAAGCCTCTGGTTGGTTGGATGGCTATTGGCAACTGCTGCAGTTATAGAGCTGCTGGTCTTCCCGAGTCTCTGACAGAAAATGAGTAAAGATAGGAACACAGCTGTAACAGGAGAATGGACAGATTACAAAACCACTGGGACTGGGTCTCTTCTTATCTGGCTTTGCCAAACAGCAGGATATATGTCTCAATGAAATCAGAATTAGGAAACGACAAAGTAGAGTTTTACTCTTGAGAGATGCTATCGGTGTCTCTCTGCAAAAACAGGATTTGGCAAGCTCAAGAAGCTCTTCAGGATTTATGGTGCAGATTGGTTGAACTGGAGCTGTTCCGCCACTCTTGACTGTGTTTGTAACAAAAGCAGCAACAAAATCAAACTTTACAGTTCACCTGTTCCAGTGTTATTGCCTGTTGACGTTGAGTCCATTGAAAGTCTGACCTGTGCAAAACTGCTTTGATCTGGATGGTAGCTTAGTTGGCATAGATGATTTTGGTGCTTGTGAACACTGTGATGTGAATTTGGGCTTGTTAGCGTGAACTCGAGACAGCAAACGGCTTTTGCTTCTCTAATAGAATTTGGAAGAAGTCTTTTGCAGTCCTGCTCTGTGTCCCAAGCTGAGTGTTAGGCAGCCTAATACAAATACACAGTCTGGCTGCATCTGCCTTCTTATTAAAGGTTGTTCCCAGTGCTCTGCCTGTCCTTGAGGGAGAAGGTAGAAATCTCAGCTGTGCAACTGAAGCCAGTGCATGCATTTTTGTAGTTAAGAAGCCCAAGGCTTATGAAGTTCCCATGACAGGAAAATAGTGAGTTTGATAAAAGATGGACGATGCAACTCTAGCAACTCTAGTAATAGGGAGAACTTAACATTTCTTCCCAATTTCAAACTCAGCTGCCTTCTCGAAATGATTAATGTGTTCATCAAACATTCCCTAGCCACGCTGCATGTCATTTCTCAGTGCATGCAGCTAGTCACAATGTATTCTAGACACCATTTGGGCATGGTGAAGAAGCTGTGCTCTGCACCCCGAAGATGTGGCTTTCCAGTGTTTATGCATATAATTCCCTAGGGAGTTAGATTATGCTGGCTCATGCCGTATATTAGTAAAGTAGAAAGGCTGCCAGTTATGTTGTTTGTGGCTCCATCTCTGTGCTTACTGTCTGGTGTCAATATGTACAAAGGTTCAGGATGTTTCTTTTAAAAGACAGGGCTACCTGCAGTGGTATTTGTTGATCTAAAACCTGTGAGAGATTGAGATTTCCCTGTGATTGGCTGTATTCCACAGCCAAAGTAGATAATAATTCTGAGCTTGGTTAGATCCCTCAAGAGCTGCCTGGCCACAGCAGTACCACAAGTCGCTCAACAGAACCAGAGAGGTGTGTGTAGGCATATGTTCCAGTTGGGACAAATGAATCACTGGATCCAAAACGAATCAACAGACTGTCAAAGTGCACTTTGCAAATACTATAGCAATCTTCTCAGTGAAGCTTGTAAAATTAAGACAGTAGAGACAAGACGGACTACTTTTTATAAATTGAAAATGTGAATTTCCTCTGAATGGACATTGCTTGCATTTTTTTTCATGTTCAGTTCTTGGTGAAATGCCATGCTTGTAAGAGTGACAGGTTCTTCAGAAGGCTGTCTGTGGCTGAGGTGATTACCTAGCACTTGGAAGACCTGAGTTTAGTTGTCAACCCTGGCACGCAGTTTTCTGCCTCATCTTACTATCTGCTGGAAAAGATGCAATAAGTCTTTCATCTTGGGTTTTAGATGATAGTTTTCCCTGCAGAAGGCTTATCTCATTCTGTATGGTGCCAGAATAATGACAGTCTGCTTTCTATTTCAGAGGGCTTTAAATGCTGCTTAAATAAATTAAAAAAACAATAAAATGAAAGAAAAGGAAAAAGAAGGGTAGTTTGGCCTGGTGTTTCCTCCCTCTCTTCCACACTAATACACTGGTAGATTAAGGCAGAGGTTCTGTTGGGTTCTGTACTTAAATCTACAAATACACATTTAGAAGTCAAATGTCCTTGGGCTTGGGCAGCTTTGGAATGAAGGGTTTGCATTTCGCTTGCTCTCCCTTTGCATATGGAAAAGGTTCAGTTCTCTCCCTGTGATGTATAAAACCTGAGCACCTTTTATCTGAACTGTCTCTCTGAGCAGCCTCTTAGGTTGCTGCAAGGACTCTTGACGAGTGGGAGGTGGGGAACCAAACAGGCAGAGCCAGGCACGTAAAAAGCATGTACCTCCTGTGTGAATGGGGGCCCCTCCCTGAACAGCCTGCCCTTGTGCTTTACCAGCTGCTAGTAATAGTTATGTAAGGGCAATGTTTGGAGGAGCACCATGCCTTAGTGCATGCATGTCCGTTCTTGGCAGGCCTGCTCCCTGTCTTTTGAAGGGTACCTGAGCTGAATGGTTCAGTGGTTTAGACCTATCTAATTGTCCTTACGTGGATGGCTTTTAGAGCTGTTGGTGAATGCTTCTAGCTGTATTCCTGAGGAACAAGGACTTGGTGATCTGATGGGAAAGCCTGTGATGCACCTGGGGAAATGGTGAAATACAGCATTGTGGGCTCTTTTCATTGCAGCTTTTTTTTTTTTTTTTGTAAAATCTCTGTCCTTCGGTACTGCTATACATTCTTGTAAGGGTGCACCAAACAGGAATAGCTTGAAGAAATATTTATTTATAAAGAATTCAAAAACCTGTATCAAGTACCAACGTGAGTCTCTGAGCACTGCAGCTTTCTTCTGCTTATAGTTCTTCAGGAGTGCAGTAGTAAGTGAAACAACCATATCCATCTCTCCCTTCCTGAAGGGGACACTCATGAAATGAGGGAGCTTGGCTTATTGATGTTTATGTGGACAGCTGCCTTTTCCTGGAAGACTTCCGTTTTCTCAAAGCAGTGCCTCTCAATTTGGTTTTACAAGGATATTGAATACATCAGTCCCTGCAATGTATGTACACCTCTTTGCTGGTTTTCTAAATGGAATAGTATATGTTTTAGTAAAATGCATTATAGTGTAGCTTGGAAGAGCAAACTTGTGACTAAACATGAACGTGGGGCTGCAGGGTTGTGCTGGCCATCAAGGACTTGTTTCACTTCTCTGCTGGAACACCTTTCTGATGGTGAAAACAAAAAATTTGAACTTATCATGGTGAAAATCTTTAAAGAGTGATCACCATCTCATATGGGCATGTATCCAAAAACTACCTCTTTGTTTATATCTGCCTTGGGATTTTGTGACAAGCTGGAGATCTCTCTTTCAATGCCTAAACAAACTTGTAGGTCCAGTTATACTTTGAAGTTCAAGTGTGGGTGGAATTTATTACTAGGTCCGAATGTAAGAGGTCTGAACCTAGTTTTTTATTATATTAGAAATTTGTCTGGCAGTGTTGTTATCCCAAGGAAATGTTAGAGGGCTATATCTGTGTTTACCCTACACCAGTAGCCTGTTGTTCCTTATGGAATACTAAATTTTGAAGGAGTGTAGGCAAGGACAACTTTATCTTGTGATCTGGATTCCAAAATACTTTGTCCACAGAGACTGTTCAGGCCATGTGTTGAACAGCTGAAACAGCCTTGGAATGGATTCATTATTATACACCTCCTGGGTTGCCTTTGAGACTCGATGAAGATTCTGGGAATTGTGCATTAAATTGATCTCTGTGTATGGTGCAGTACACTTTTTAAGCTTTTACAAAAAACTGACCAGTGAAGGCTTCTGGTGGCTTCCCACAGGAAAAAAAAAAAAAAAGATACACAGTCTTTTAGGGTTTTCTGTGTAATTCTGTGGGAGAGTTGACAGTTTGCATGTGCTTGGAAGGTAAACAGAGATTGTGGTCTCCACCTTTGTGCCTGTGTTTTATCGAAGTCTGGAGGCAACAGGTGCTATCACATTCAATACAACATATGTTTCACTTGTCATGGGCTGTGAGTTATACTTCTGGAAGCTTGAGTAGTGTAGACCAAAGACCTTATTAAAGTAAACTAAATCATTTTCACCACATCAGTGACCAGAATGATGCCATTTAATTAAAATATGTCTAGACAAATAACCTGGGGGGAGAGAGATATTATCTATAATAAATGTTTGAGGTTTCTGCATACGGACCATACTAAATAAATTTATGAATAGCTTCTTTTCTCTCCCAAGTATCTGGAGTTTTGGAGTACTGTAGCCACTGCTGGATAATATGGTTGTTTCTCATGTAACTAGACTGGCATTCAACTCTTTGTTAGCAATTATTTTAACCTGTCTGTAAATAATTTTTCTGTGAGGTATTGATTAACACTTGTGGCTGTTTTTTGACCCAGCTTTATTATTATAATGAGGTACTTTTAAGAGAGCACAAAAGGAGCATTTCACAGAGGAATAAGAATTGATTCTTATCTTGACCACTCTCATGTGTGTTTAACATGTCTTGTTTTGTGTTGTTTGGCAGCTGATACACTATCCATCATGGTTGTGTGACACTTTGATTGAAAATGAATTGAATAGTTGTAATAAGAGGTCTGGAGTTGCTACCATATCCAGTGGTTACTTAGAATGGTAGAAATAAACTCACTTTTATCAAGTGGACTTGATGGAATATGTAGGATTAGGGTCACAGGCGTAGTCCTTTGACTTGTTCCCAGAGTTTATTGCTCTGGAATTGATTCTTGAAGGCCAGCTCAGCCAGGGTCATCACTTTATTGATGATGGACATTGCACCTGTCCTTCACAATCTTAAAGGGAGATTGCTTCTTCTCCTTCCTTGTTCTATCAACACAATGGACACCTATCTCCCTAACATGGCATATGCTGAAGGTGGACATTTAAATTTTTGCAAAATTAATGGACTCACAGTTAGTTTTCTAAAATGAGGACCTGCCTGTGTTTGCAATTTTTGTTTTAACATGCGTTAATATTCAGAGACTATGTTTTTAGACTGAAATATAGTTATCTTTAAAAAGGTGTTTGAGTGAAGAAATGATAAAGAAAAACTGATGTCACATTTTTAAGGGCAAGTATTGCACGTGTATTTTCCCACATGCTGTGAGATCGTGCTGGTGCCACTAATGCCAGAATAATCGTAGTGGAAGGACAGTTAAGCGGAATGCTCTGGTTGGTGTGTGGTCATGCCAGCATTATCTGTGACGGCAATTGGATTGTACTGAGATGGAAGTAACATGTTTCCGTACATGTATATTTTCTGCCTTTAGGACAGAAAATAGATTCACAAGGTTACAATACATGATTGGTGGTATTGCCTTTGAAAATGGATTGCTTGGCATCTCGTACTGCAAGTAAAGCATGCTGGCAGTAGTCTGCAGCCAAGAAGCTGTTTTTCTTGTTGAATTGTGAAGGCAGTGTAAGAAGGTGTGACTCTGGCTTGCTTCAGCACAAAAACTCCATATGCTGTCTAGCTTTAGTTGCCTCATTTATTTGCTTTTATAGATGCACGTGCATGATGGTATTGGGATTGTCATGTCTGCACGTTCTTTCAGTTGCAGAGAAACAGCGGCTGCTCTTATGGTCCCTTCTTCCGGTGGCTCTGATGTGATGTATGTAAATCTCAGCCTTTCCACTGAAAATACTCAGTCCCTGAAGAGCTTACAAGTTGCAAATTTACTGTTAATCTTGGTATCAAACAAGGTCTTAACTCGGGGCAAAAATAACTGCCTGGGCACTCGCCCGTTGTGAAATGTGTGCAAATACACAAAGATAAGAAACATCTGCTGTCTGTGGGCTCGGTTCTTATTGGTGGTCAGTATTTTGAATAAGAATAATTGCATAGTAGTCTTCTCGGATTATGGGACAGGACCTATGACACAAAGGTCTGGATATCACTCATTGTATCTTTGTAACACCCTTCTGAATTATTTACTGTGCCCGTCCTCCAGATTGTCCGCCTTTGTCAGCTCTGCCTGTGTCAAATCTATGCCTGTGCTGAAGCTCATACATCATTTTAGACTGGGTTAGGTGGAATGTAGTGCTTGTGTTTGGCTCAGGAGTGAATTTCACCTTCAAAAATTAGTGTTGGGAATTTGAGGATGTCGTGCTAGAAAACACATTGGATCAGACCCATCAGTGGACTGCAGTGTCCCGACTCAATTCTATTGGACTCTTTCTGCTGGATGTGTAGGTGCATTGTCCTGTAATTCCATCATTATTCTGAAACTGCTACTTTCGCACTCAGGTCCTTTCTGCTTCTGAACTTGTCAGATGTCTTTTACTCAGTGTCTGCTTGAGTTCGACACTTTTGTAACCTCAGCAGCTATTGACACTGGGGGCAGTGATTCCTTGGAGTGACCTGGTAACCAGCCCTCAATTCAGCTACTGAAGTCAGTCATCAGCAGTGACAGAGGTACGCTGCTGCACCTGGCTGTGGTTCATGTCTCCTGGTGTCACGCTTCCTTCAGAGTATTCAGACCGTCCTGACTGTTGGAAGAGTTTTCTATAGGTACAAGCCATGGGATGAGGGGCTGCCTGTGTGCCATTTTGGGTGTGTGCTGGCAAAGAGCCTCTCTGTTTTAATTTGAATCCTGTTAGCGTGGGAAACCCTTGAAATAGTTTGTGGCAGCATGGGCTTAAGTGTGGTCTGGCAGCCAGAGGAAGTACTGGAGTCCCTAATGTGATCCGTGGACTGTAATGAAGTTTGTGTAATTACATTACTGCTGTTGTCACTGCTTGAGCTAGCTGTGTTAAAACGTACTTGGATTTAGTACTTTGAAATGCTTCTTTGTCCATTTTGATATTGAGCAGATGAATTTCAGGCTTAAGCTGAGTCTCGATACTTTTGGCTGGAGGTCCAAGAACAGTGGCTGCAAAGGGATGCATTTTGCGTGTTGATGAATTAAAATTATGTTATTCTAAAACATCCTTAGGGATGATGTGAAATCTTGGGCATTCATGGAGCCCTTAATGCTTCCCAAGTAACTTTGAAAGGACTGGAATAGCTAGAAGTGCGTACTATTAGAGTCAGTTTGTGCTGAGGGAGGCTCTGTTACCAAAATCAGTATTCCCTTTGCACAAAAATAGAGGTTTTCTTGGTAGTATATGGCAGGTGGAGTGGCCAGTAACGTTAAAAGTTGTGCAGCCTCTCTTGCTGTTCATCAGTGGGGCTGAGAGCTGCTGATGATCAGCTAACAGCGTTGTGAACCTTGCCTTTCAATTCTCAACTTCAGAACTGGCGTGGAGAATAGCGCTTGGACTGTGCATTAGAAACCGCGACGTCTTGGTGAATGGATACGTAGCTCTCAGTGTGCAAGGTCATGACCTGACTCCAGCCTGCAGAGGCTGAGATTTTCAACCAGCTGCATCTCTGACTTGACCTTGTGTGAATGTCATCTCTAAGTGCTATTTTAAGAGTGCCCTACTCTGGAGTTTTGAAGATAATTGCACCCTGGGGAACGTAAAATCAGAGCCAGCTGTTTCAAATGGGCATTCCACAACCAACTTGCTGCTGGCAGTAGCCTCTCTTTTACAGTGTTTTTCCTAGGTTGTTTTCAAGAACTATTTAATTTTATGGGGACTTGTTAATATTTATTATTTTGTAACTAAGACATTGGACTGGGACTTGGAAATCTGGGTTCAGGTCATAATTATGCTGACCCGTCCCTTCGTATTGTGACTTGCTTGTCTTTACAGCAGGGATAATGATATGTGCCTGTCCCTTCAGACAGTTGCAAGAATAAATTCATTAACACCTGTGAGATTGTAATATAGTCACATAAATAATTTACTAAATAACATGGGGGGTAGAGGAATAAGGGAAATAATAGAAAAGAGAGAAGACTGTCAGTGTGGCTAAAATGCTTTGCTTGTTATGGACAGTTTGGCCAGTTCTATTCCAAATCCTTTCCAAGGGAGTAGATGGTATTGATGAAAACAAACGGTAAGGTCTTAGGACCACAAAAGTCAGCTATTTGCTTGGCTTCTCTATGCACATAATTGAGAGTAACCTTTTTCCTGCCAGGTTAGCTGATCATGGAGTGGAGGATAACACTATACACAATAGGGGCTCTCACTGCTAAAATAAAAATAGACTAATTTCAATAGATATCCACTTATAATGCCATAAATGCTTGTATTTTAGTGGGATTTTCACACTTTGAGCATCTGCACAACCACATTATTGTTAATTAAGGAGAAGTAAATCATATTCCCTATATGCCATTACTCTTTAACAGTCAGTCATAAAGATTTTAAAATACTTAATTGGAAGCCATTCCTCTTAGATGCTACAAAGCACACTATATTTGGAGATCCTTTCGAGATAATGGGCAGAAGTTCTGATGAGGGTCTGTAGCCTAGCACAAGTTGGGCTGTGCTGCACTTGACTGAAATGGAAGGATGAGACAGATCTGGGCTGGGAGCCCAAGTACCAGTTGGTTCAAAATACGTGGAACCTTTTCATGTGAGTCACTGTGTCAGACTGTTGCACTTGGTAACGCCCCACAGGCCTTTAAAAGTGCTTTGAGTGTGATGCAGATGGCCGAACTGGATTGCTGTAGATGAAAATTCCCCTGTTCAGAGTCGAGGCAGCTGTAACACAAATAATCTCTGCTTTCCTCCCTCCCTCACGTGCTCCTGTTGTTCTTTTCGGATTCGTGGGCAGGAATCTTGCTTGAGCAGAACTCTGGACTTCTCTAACCAAGTAATGAGACTTTCTGCTGCTCAAATGTCCATCTTAAATTGTCGTCAAGGAACTTTTAAACATGAAGGTCCCATGGTTTTCTTTGAGTGACTTCCCTAACACCCATTGCACACGCTTTCTTGCTACCATTTTGATGGAACCTGTAAGAAGGAGGTCGTGTGTGTGGTGGAAGCACTGGAGGTTATCCTCACGCTGGGGAGTGCTGTCGCAAGAGCTGACTTTAGTAAATGGCCTCTGCAGATCATGCAGAGCTGCTGCTCTGCTGTTTTGGTAGGAGAGCTCTCTCGTGCATTGAAGATATCTTTTTCTGAAGAGGATTTTGTTCTGCATTTGGGCGTGTCGTTTATATTATAATTGTGGGTAGCGTGGACATATTCATTTTTGACAGGTTTATGTAGGAGTTGGCATACAAAAGTGCATATATGGAAAGGCAAAGCATTGTCAGTGTTGATAATATCAGCCTAGAAAGGAGAATGCTGGTTCTGCTGTGGCCCTGTGGTATTTTGAGGAGTGATTGGCAGGAGCCTTCCGTCGAGAAGCTCCGTCGGCCTGCCTCGGAGTGCTGCGGCAGGGTTCCCTGCTCACTAGCTCAGTGGGGTGCAGGCAAGATCTAAGGCTTTCGTGCATCACAGAAGGCTGTGGATCTTTTGTGTTGAGCAGAGACCTTCTATGCTGCACTGCGTTACGGTGTTTATCTGCTTGGCAAAAAGATTTCTCTTCTCCTCCCCTCGTGCTTATTTCCGGGATAAACATGATATCCTAGCCAGGCCTGACCTGTGAATTCAGTGGGTGGCTTTATTTTCATTCATTTCTCTGCCATGGAAGGGTGGCTAAGGCTCTCTGTGTTGCGACCTCAGCTACAAAACATCTAAAGTTTTAATTCTGCATTAAAGATTCAAAACTGAAGCATTAATCAGCTTCAGAAAGCCTATTTTTAGATCTGCAGCCTTGGATTCCAGTTGAGTACTTGCAATTTGTCATGTCATCAGAAGGGTGAGAGGGTTTTTTCTTTCTGTGCATGTCAGCTGTTTGCTGCTGGGTTTGCTGTGTGCATTCTGCAATTTAAACTGTCTGTAAAGGAACAGCATGTCTTTATTTTACTTAAGTTTTCCTAAAAATGGCTGTTCTCTGTCATTTGCTTTTGTATTGTAGCAAACAGTCTGATCTTCAGAGGTGTTCATATTCTGCATGGAAGTTTGGCCTGCTATTGCCAGGCAAGATGCAGGGGGTAGTTTGACAAGTCCGGATCTTCTTCAGAAAGGGCTTCTTCCTAAAGAGCTTTAAAACCATTTTTTTTATGGCTAGTGAAGTCAGGAGAGTTTCTGTGAAGCAGCTAGCTACCATCAGTGGACTGTAATTCTGCTACTGTGGTTCTGACTGCTAGTGGAATGTGCAAGTATCTATCAAACCGTGTTAGAAGGAGCTTCCGAGGTAAAAGATGCTTTTGAGTGAGCTTAGAATCTGCCACAGCAGTTAGTAGAGTCTTATGAGTAGCTTCCCTTAGTATTAACTCATTGCAGATGTGGATTTCTAATTACTTATAGTTTTACGAATTTAAACGGGTTTTTTGGAAAACTGCTACTTTATAAGTAGAATCAGGTTGCTCAAAGAAGTTGTGGAACCTCCGTCCGTGGAGATACTCAAAACTTGACTGGACATGGCCCTGAGCAACCTAAATCTGCTGTGAGCAGGAGGTTGGACTAGATGACCCGTGGATTTCTCTTCCAACCTACATGATTCTATGAATAAAACTAGCATCTGAACAATCTCTTACTTGCCTTTGTGGTGACAGGAGTCATTGGAGGTATGTACAGAACAAAGGGCTTGATTATTTCACCTTCATTCTAAGAATCTCCAAGGAAGTTACAAATAAAAAGTAATGAATGAAACTTCTCTCCTCTTTCTCCCATCAGTAAAGGACAACAAGAAAGAGTTAAGAAAAGACTTGATTGTGATCACAGTGACAAGATAGGATTAATCTGGTGCTAAAGTATATTAGAATGAGTGCTTTGTGGCACGGTATACATAAATTTAGAATCAATCTGTAGGGGCCACTGCTGTTTCAACCCTGTGTTTCCCATATATGTGGCCTTGCAGAATTGGGCCTGCAACTGGTGAATCAAGCAAAGGAGAATTTCCTTGTTAACCTCATTTTTCTGAGTAGAAAGAAAAAAGTCATCTAGCTAATTCTGGAGATTAAGTCTGTCAGAAGTGTGCATGATGCAATCAAAATACAAGTGTGTGCAACACTATCAAACCCAATGTTTAATATCCAATTGCCTAAATGCTTATGAATCAGAGAGTCGTTAGAGGTTTGTGGGATTCACTTGGTATTCTTAATATGGAGTCAGCATGTATTCTGAGACAGCAAACAACTTGGCAGAGGGATGGAGTGAGGGTAAGCCTAAACAATCCTTGGTCTTTGGGCTAAAATCCTATTTGGAGGAAAACAAGAAGTCAGGATACTGGGAGGGTAACCAGGAGTACGAACCTATCGTAGAAGCAGGTGAGGTATGAGAGGGTGAACAAGACTGGTTTTGGTAAATGCACAAATACCTATTTGTGCAGAGTAGGGTGGTAGCAAAGTCAGAGGATCCAGACACAATTCCTGGAAGTGAGAGGAAGGAGGGGCTGTTACCAGCAGTGATTGTTTCATTTAGTAATTAGTTCTTAAATCTCCCCTAAGTCAAATAAAGCAAAGGATGTGAGCTTCTGAGAACTATTCCCTCCTCCCCTTCCTCACACATCCACACCCTTTTTTGCACATACTCTTTCTAAGTGAAGACTGTATTGATGTGAGATCTGATCGTGGGGAGCTTGCTGACAATGTAGAACAAGTGCTGGGGGATGTTCCAGCACCTGTGGGGTCTTTCCCGTGGTTTATCACTGATGTACTGTGTGACCTTGGGTGAGTTGTTCCCCTACGTTCTTCTTTTGCCTTCCTTTTACCTGGTAGATGCATTTGAAGGATGAACTAAAGGGTCTGGTGTCTTGTGCACCAAGATTTTTCTGGAGTAGGGTGAAGAGGAAGATGTTACAAGTCTCTGAACATTATTGCAGCCTTACAGTACTTAAGGAGGGCCTACAGGAAAGCTGGAGAGGGACTTCTTGCAAGTGCATGTGTAGTGACAGGACAAAGGTTGATGGCTTTAAACTAAAAGAGGGTAGATTTATTTTAGATCTAAGGAAGAAATTCTTCACTCTGAGGGTGGTGAGGCACTGGAACAGGCTGCCCAGAGAAGCTGTGGCTGCCCCATCCCTGGAAGTGCTCAAGGCCAGATCGGATGAGGCTTTGAGCAACCTGATCTAGTGGAAGGGTATCCCTGCCCATGGCAGGGTAGTTGGAACTAGATAATCTTTAAGGTTCCTTCCAACCCAAACCATTCTATGATTCTATGAACATTGAAGAAAAATCTCTGTATAAATTGTTGGTGTGCTGGCAGTCTCCTCTCCCTCTCTTTTGCAAAGTGGAATCGTGCGCAGCAGCAGCACAGCAGGGCAATATGGGGTAGACCTGCTGCTGGGGAAGTATTGCAATCCAGGTTATCTGGAAATGACTGGTTTGTTCTGTTGCTGTTTGGTGTTCATGGAGTGGTAGCTTTGTAAATGGCTTTGTGGATAGGTGTTTATTTACTTTCTTCTCTCTGACCCAGAGTGGCTTATAACCCTGGTTAAGCAGAAGATTGTGTGTGCTGGAATAGAGACTCTGTGCATTTCAACCTTGCCAGCAATTATAGAGGCACATCATTGCCAACAGGCAGGATGTGACCTAGGAAACAAAGACCTCCTCTTCTGAAGGGAAGCTTTAACTCTATGAGAGCAGGGCATGTGTTTCTTGGTATCAGATATTCTTTGTTCTTATTATCGAACAGTAAGTCTGTTAATGCTTGTGTTTGAGAATATTGGTGTCATATCTCCACAGTGGACCGATACCAATAGATTTTTCTTCTCCTCAATAGGTCATCTCTGGCAGATCAAATGCATCACCTCTTCTTCCTTGCCGTACTAGCTTGGCTTGGGTCTGGGTTGTGAACCCATTACTTAGGGCCTTAAGACCCTGGTCTTAAGCTGCTGTGTATGTTAGTTCCTAATGGACCGTGTGTGTTTCAAAAGCAGACAACAGCATGGGTCTCTCTCTGCCCTTGCTTCTAAGTTCCTGCAGAGCAAAAGACATCTTCTTGAATACAGAGTTGTCCTCAGACTGGAGCATGTGGCTGCAACCATTCATACTCCTTTCTTGCCTTCTCTTCATTGCTTCCTCTTCCTGAGAATTGAAAGGAGCTGCATCTTTACTACAAATAATGATTTGTAAAACAGTCGTATTTGAAATTAGTGGCTGCTGCTCTCTTTGATGTTTTTGGCACTGTTGATTGCTACCCAAAGCAAGCCAGGAATTACAGTCTGCCATTCTCTTGCCTCATAGCTCAAGGCTATATTTAGTAGTTCAAGTTGCAACAGATCTGAAAGTTGTTCCCTTTAGCTGCAGCAGAAGGCTAACACTGTGATAAAGTGTGTGTTCTGTAAGTGATGACTTCAGTGTGCTGGTTTTCCATCATGAGGACAACTGAACCAGTCTGTGCAGTATTGCAGGGGTATCCTGACTGCCACTGTATGTGTCAGTTTTAGAAAGACCTGCAAGCCTTTGCTCTGGAGAGAACCTCACAGTCAGTATGTTTTTAGTGCTTGACCTTTGTCTAAATCTTAGAGCTTGGTGCAGAACTTCTGCATATGGTTTCTGGGATGCAGTAAGTGGCATTTCCTTTTTGGGGGAAAAAATATAATATTGTAATTTAAAACGTGCAGCTGTCAAGATAAAATTATTGCAGCATCTTTATTTGCTGACCGTGTGATTGGATCTTTGCTGAGTGAGTGTTCTCTGCAGGGCTCCGTGAAAGACAAAAGACAATGTTTGAATTAAGTCAGTTCATTGGGGCTGGAGATCCATGCAAAGGTTGAAATTCTCTGTCTGCACACAGATTTTGCAGATCCAGAGTTGCAGATCTGAGAGCTTCACTAAATTGTCAAAGGTTTTTGAATCACTGAGTATCTGCTGATTTCAATGGAGTTTACTCTTAATTGTCTCTTTAGAGTCTTGATATAAATGATTAAAACCAATAATGAAATCACATGATCTGTTTCTTGTTGCCAAAAGGTGAAGGGAGGACAGATGCATTAGGAGTTCAATGAATATTTTAAAATGTTTTTCTTTCCAATAATAGGAAAGGAGTGAAGTCTGCCTAATATTGTACTGCTAGCCATTAACAACGCAAATAGAAGTCGAGAAATAAGAGAATGTTCTTTCCTTCTTTAAAAAAATGGATTAAAATGTGCAAATGCAGGTATTAGTGGTGGTGTTATTTATTCCTAGTTTTCCAAAAGTGAGATGGAAAGAAACTCTGTCCATTTACTCTCTTGTCTTCTCCTTCCTAACCAGTTTTTTCTCCTGTTACAGTATGACACTTCCATGCATAGTCAGTTGCTTTGTGGCTGTTGTGGTTTTTCTTACACAGCAACAAGAAAGATGAAAACATAAATAAGGGAAAACATGGTTGCGGAATGACAAATTTTTATTGCGTTTGACTAGACTTCAGGCTGGCTTTTTTAAAGCTTAAGAGGTTGTCAAAACCAAAATTGTCCCTGTTCCCTGTGTAGGGACTCGAGGCCAGAAATCCATTGCTGTTAGTGAATCTGCTGTTTGACTTGGTGTAAACGCACCACCGTATCTCCTCTGTGCCCGTATTTAGACAGTGCCCACTCTGAAGAGCTTTCCTCTGGGTTCGTACAGTGCCTTGTTCAAAAGGTTCTCAATTTTGGTGGGAGCTCTTAGTAACAAAAAGAGTGTCTTGAGTATTGACATCAACATGCAGTAGTCAAGTGTTCTATTTAAGAGCAAACCTGACGTTTTTGCAGTTGAGTGACTTTCTGTTGGTTAGCTCAGTTCCTTCAAGCCGTACGTTAAAAAAAACACTGAGCCAATTCTCCCTGACCTGGGCAACCACCTTTGTGAACGTCCCTAGCTGTTGAGAATCATGAAACAAACCCTTTATTGGACAAGTGACTCTCAGGACTTAGCAAAAGTGCTCTGTTGATATCAGCTGTCATACAGCCTGAGTTTATTTGGATGCAGGCAGAACTGGAAAAGGAGAGCTCTGCATTTAAAGGAAGCCATGGGCTTGTGAATGTTCATGCTATTTCTGTAACTCTGAGAAATAGAGTACTATGGACTGAGTGAATTCATGTAAACTCTGTCCTGGACTGCTCCTCTGTTGGAATGAGAGACAAAAATGGATTGAAATGTCCTGCAAGCTTACAGTGCTTCATGGGAGTATTTCTGCACATGAGGCTGCCTGAAACGGGAATTTGACAAGCCCTGCGTCTGAATGCTTGCATTTCAGCCCTGCTTGAGCCCCTGCTTGTAGGATTAGAAGAATCCACAAGAATCTTGCTGCAAAGAAGGCAGCAGTAGCATTTGAAGAGAGGTTTGTGCAGGGCTTCAGGTTTCAATAATTGCTGTACGGGATGTGTGTTATAGTGAGGGATTCTCTGTGCTGCCCTGCCTGGGGCTGCCTTGCTTCTGCCAGGTGCTGGCTTTAGAGTTTGCTCCAATTTGCAGATTAAAAAAAAAAAAGACTGGAAAGGAAGCTTGTCCTTAAGGACTGCTTTCTAGGCAGAAGTGATTCATGTCCTATTGGAGGAGTGAGGGAATGAGAAGGGAGTCCTGTATAATGGTGACTGTGGGCTCCAGTTTTGAAGAGGGATGATATTCTTACCCTTAATCAGAGAAACAAAATGGGGAGCTAACTGCCTTGTATTTCATCTGTATCTCTTTACCAGAGATAACTAGACCAAGGTGTTGTAATAGGTAACATGGACCATTTCTGTTTTGTGGATCGTCATCCACAGGAGAGAATCCATCAGAGCCCTCATTCAGAACTGCGTCATTTTACACTGAAACTACTGGCCTCAACAATGAAGCAGCCAGCTATTTTACCAAATTCTGTAGTCAGGATTTCGGAATTAGCAGTGGTCAATGGATCTGATTTTAAATTAAGTAATAAAGCACAGGTTAAAAACTGAAGCACCACTCAGGCTGGTTTCTGAAATGATGACTCTTAAAATTCCTTGTTTGATGGTCTCTTCAGAAGCCACCAGCAATGTCTACTTCTTCTGTAAAGACAAAAAACACTTTCTGAGAGATCATGACCTTGTGTGAATGAGGAAGGTTTGTTAAGGAACCTGATGCAAATGCAGGATTTTCTTAATCCTTGCAGCGTTTAGTTAGAACTCTCCAGCTTAAAGCAGCGGTCCTGAAATACAGCCTTTAAAGTGCCCTACTGAAAGATGACATTTGTAATTGGTTTGTAGAGTTAGAAGCTGGCTCGCTGAGGGCTTGTGGCAAACAGTGTTTCAAGGCAGTAACTAATTACTCCCAGAAATACTGAACCACTAGCTGGTTTTGAACCTGCTCTTTTCATCTGTTTGAATCCGCAGTGACTCTGGTGTAGTCAACGGTGCCACTGTTTCCGGATCTTGGGTGGGATTTAGAGGGGCCTTCTGGAGTGTGTTCAGCTGTGCATGCTACTTAGTCCAGGAGTTACAGGAGAACTGGAGGCTCACTTTGCCTCCAGCATTCCTGATAAAGATCTTTGTGAGTTAAACCATGATTTCTTTGCTTTCTAGGAGGATGAGTGAGCACTGAATTGTTTGAAGAATTCAGAATATCTTTTTGTAGCTATAAATATATATATGGGGTTATGACTGACAAATTTAACGACTGTGAGGTTGTTAAATGGGGGCCATGCTGGTTCCTGTACTAGTTAGAACAGCAGCAACATCTGAAGTGACTTCAATTGCTGCTGAATTGGAAGCTTGGAACTAAGTCCAATGAAATAGGAGCATTTCTGTTTTCTCAGTAGTTGTCATTTATATTTGGCTATGACCAATCTTAAACCATTGAAACAAACGCTGATTCTGAGATACTGAGTCACAGTGTCTTCAGAATTGAAAACCTTATGAAAACCTATATGCTAGTAAAACAAATTGCTGATTTTGTTCTCCTTAATCATAAGGGTTTGAGTTCTGGATTAAGCTTTTTATCAGGAAGCCTTCAAAATGGCTCCTGGCTGAATGCTATATTGGCATTGCATCTGCTTAAAAAGGGAAGGGCTAAGGAAGGGAGCTCAAAGCCACAGCTGCACATCTGTATTTGACCATGTCAGCTCTTCCCCTGACAGGGGCCAGGCCTCAGCCTTGCTAACCAGCTTGGAAGGAGGGAGGTCTAGGGAGCAAGAGGGAGGTGTGGGTAGCAAGAGTGGGAAGAGAGATTAGGTTAATGAAGAAGCTTGAGATGCTTGTCTGATGTAGAGGAGATGAGGGTTCAATATGAAGCTTGACCACAACTCTGTCAGTGCCTGAGGTGGAAGGTGCTGTGTTTTGGCTCCAAATCCAGTCTAGGAAATCAAGGTAATAGTCCTTTCTTTGCTGATAGAGTGGCCTTAGCTTGTGATATGTCATCTCTGACGCAGAGACTGCACAGCATGGTGGAATTTTAATCATCATCGGATCTTTAAAAATTGTGGTGACATGGAAGACTCCAAAGTGGGAAAAATGTTTGTAATTGATTTTGTGCCTACCAATTTAGGTTGGTTGTCTGAAAAGGGACTATTCGACCCTTTATTTTCACACGCTTCCTTTGTTCTAATACACAGATATTCTTTAAACATAGAAGACGTGCAGATACCAACATTTTAGTAAGAATTTGTATTTTTCCTTGACCATTTAAGAAAACCACTGTTCCGTCAGATCTGATGTAATTTCAAACTCCTGATTTTCTTCCTATTGTGTTTTTTTTCCCCTAGGGTGGTAAAGGAGGAGATCTCAGACGACAATGCAAAGCTACCTTGCTTCAATGGAAGAGTGGTGTCCTGGGTATGTTGGCTCATGTGTCTGCATGCATATGTTGTTTGAGACAGTGGGCACAGGAGCAGGGTAGTTGGTATAGGGATCCTGATGTTTTTAGAAGTGAATCTCAAATTACAAGGAAGCAAAGGCTTAGTTCTTCACTATATCGGTAACATCCTGTTATTAAGTAATCTATTTTTAAAATTAGAGTGAAGCCCATAAAGGCGTGCAGGGTTGAAAAGGCAGTTTAAACAAGAAACCTTTAATGTTTCATGTGTCATCTTTTCTTTCCCACTGTTACCTCTCTTCTTTGCCTCTCAAGTATTGTTGAATCTGATGGAGGGCCCTGAAATAATGCTGTAAAACCTCACAAAATAAGCCTAGACATTAAAAACATTTACTTGCTTACCTTTTGTTGAAACCAGTAAGACCCAAGCTCTAATCTTTGTTTAAAAAAAAAGGAAAAAAAATCGTCCCACATCATAAGGTTAAATGTAACAGCCAGCTAGCTGTTGGTAGGAGAGTGGCAGCACACTTTTGTCTGTATTACACAGTTAATAGTCAGAGTTCTGCCAAATCATTGAGTTTTAATGCTGTCACTAAATATCTGCGACAACTTCTTCAAAAACAGCTGGAGATGGTTTTCTAGGGGGCTTTGGTTATGTTATTTTAATTTCAGTGTATCACTGTTGTGTGTCTGGAAGGTTTAAATCTCTGAGCTAAACGTTGTGCATGCGTTCAGTAAAAAGACACAAATATTGATAGCCTTGGAAAAATAAGCAGAGTGGAGGAATTTGGGCTGGAACTAACTTGTCCAGTTACAGAGGAAGTCACTGATCCAGCCGTTCATCCCAGTTACTGTGCTGCTCAGCAGATCACGTCTCCCTTATTCTTTCTCTTGTCTGTTTTTAATGTGTGAATTTCTCCAATATGCCATGCTATTTGTTTGTCACTTAGCTGTGGTTATTAATTACTACCTCCTAAGTGTTACGCAGCCCTTCAGTTTGCTTCCCATTTAGTGAACGGGTGGCCTTCACTCCATGCTAAGCTGAGTGCTGAACAGCAGCACACAATCTGTGCTGTTCCTAGAACAGTTGATTGCTTCTCCACATACCTAGTTCTTTAGCCACGTTATCATCTACTTAATGGAGATGCAATAAAAGTCTGTTGCTCCCTGGGGTTACTGAATGAAATATAATAATTCCCACCTTCAGATTATGTTTGGGGCACAGATAAACACGCAGATAATTTTGGTATTTGGCCATTTCATGAACATATTTCTTTGCCTGTGGATAGGAGGTTTAGCACTGTCAAGGTGGATTAAGTGCACCTTTAGGCAGCAAAGAGGGCACTAGTATTTTAGATTTTGACACCGAAAAAGCATTTGGGACATAGTCGCTGATTTTAATATCCTCTTTCAAGCTGACCTTACTATCCTAAGTATCGAGAACACAATAGAGGACAAGAACAACTCTCTGTTTTCCCCAAAACTCAAGTTTGACTCAAGTATGAACTGATGGTTTGTTAAGCGTTTGGCTTCAACGAGTGATGCAAGCAGGGTTAGAAATCGTAGTGCTATGACATGAGAACTCTACTGAGGTAATGAGAGACATGGGACAGTGTTTCAGCATTGGATATATGTTTGCAGTCTTCTTAGTTCTGGTAGGATGAAGGTAAGCAAGAAGGTAGTAGTAGTAAAGCAGGTTTACAAGAGTTTTTTCCAACTACACAGTTAGGACAACTACTACTACTTGGGATTCTCAGCTGGAATGAACTGCCATGTCTCCATCTATTTCTCCAGTCCTGTGCTGATTTCAGGAATTGAAGATTTTGCTCACATGTTTAAAACCAGTACTCCTAAAATATTCCAGTATTCCAATCATTGAAGTTATACAGGATAAGGAAATCTGTCTGGGCCTTGCATGTGATTATACTGGGTAGCTTAAAAGTTTCGAAGCCTGGCTTCTTGTGGGCAGGATTACGTATGCTTTCCCTGTAAAGTCAAACACAGTATCGATTGCATGCTGTTGCCTGCAGTAGAATGCCTGTGCACATTCTATTATTGTGTAAGGAAAGTGCAATGTAGGTTTTAAATATCAGTTTGATGGGAAGATTGTTATTAAGTAATAGTGCCTTGTGGGTCATCACATACAGCCTCTGCTGGGTTCTAAAACTGGAGCTGAAAATGTTGCTCATGTCAGGGCAGGGGCTGGCAGATGAATTGAGCTCAGCTGTATCATACAATATTATTACTTCTTTCTGCTCTATTGATTGCTTTCAATTTTAAGGCACTCAGACTCTGGCAACTGTGTAGTCCCAACAGGTTCTTAGTGTTAGGCAAGCAAAGCACTTAGCTTTCTAGTGCATGAACTTCACTTTAGTCCTCCTACACACCCAAACATGTACGGAATATTAAGCACTTAATAGATTTTGTATTAAATTGAGACCTTAAAAATTGAGAGAATGTTTTCCTTTAAGTCTGTACTCTCTTCAAAGTTAGTTGTTTTGTCACTGGGAAATGAAATCAGAAGGAAAAGCTACTTTTTTTCATAGGACCTCCATACCTTGGTTTTGGCCTTTGTGCTCCAACCTTTTGACTCAACAGCAAGAGCTGACTAATGACTTGTGTGACTTTCAAAGCTGTTGGTAGAACTTAACTATGTATTTCCACCCAGCAGTGGGTGTTAGGCAACTAAATGCTTTGGTTTGAAAATCGATGAGTGTTTCAAACCAAAGTTATGCTGATAGAAACCTGCACTGCTGGGCAGTGCTCAAGGGAAGGAAATGAACACAACAAGGATCTGTCTACTTGCCTTCGCAAGAAGGAAAGATCCCCATGTGTTGTGCTCCATGGAGGAGTAAATTGGTTGTCAAAATAAATATTCATCCTCTAGAATAAAATCACTGGCATTAGAGAATAAACTTAATGTTGAAACAACCAACCAACCATTGTCTTTGAGACCTGGTGGTCCACCTAGAGTGCTGTGGGACACAGTGCAGTGTTCATTCTTTCTTAATGAAGTTGTTGGCTTATGTCCCTTCTTGTGCAGGAACTGAGCGTATGATGGTGTTAACTTCTTTTTTCTTTGAGGGGCTGGAGGTGTGCGAAAGGCTCAGTGCTGCTGAATATGCTGTCTTCAGGATGTGCTTGAGTTATGAATGTTGGTGGTGCTGTTTTTGTCTTCAGTCCAAGGATTACTGTGGGCTATAGCATGGTGTTCTGACAGCATGGGAATAGATTGTACAAAAAGGGATTTCATGTGTAACTACCAAGCTGAAGAGAGCATCCCGAAAGCTTCAGGTAAAAAAAGGCTATGAAGATGTCATTTATGTTGCCATAGCATGAAAGCAGCATCTGTTTTAAAAGCAGAGTAGTAGCTCTTACCAGGAGAGCATATTAATCCTGAGAACCCCTTTCCTCCTCCTCCTCAGTATGTAATACTTGCCCTGTATTTGCTCCTCAGTGGCATTCCCTCACTGTTTCTTCCTCTTTCTCCCATGCTGCTGAACTGATAAATATTAATTCAAACAACAGGATTGCCTTCTGTATCCCTGAACTGGATCTCTTCTTTCTGACCCACTCAGGAGCATGGTAGTGTTTGTTTTTATCTATGAGGTCTAGTTAAGGAATCTCTCTCTTCCATTGGAGATTCAGTGCTCTGATGATTCGTTCTGATCTTGTATACACTATTTGGGCTCTTCTGTCCAACAGAATATGACTCGGGTTATTCCAGCAAGGGTCAGTGTTCTTGGAGTTTAAGCAAAACCAAACCCCCAAGCCCAAACTATTGCACATGAATAAGGATGTGGATTATTTCATTCCTCTTTACAACCCAGTTCTTTAACCTCTTCCTCCTTCCCTCTCCCAACCAAAAACCCAAGGGCATTTGATCTCAAGTTCAGAGCTGAATTCTTTTCCCAGCTTCTTAAATAATATGAAATATGAAAATATATACCTTCTGTTTTCCAGCTGAAAAACAGAAGAATATAAAGAACAGTAAGATCAGAACAAGAATATACACACACACACACGAGTGAAATGTTATGTTTTAATTCTGTGACTGTTACTATTTTCATTTCAGAGAAATATTACAATTTCTGAAATACATTTTAAGAATTAATTCAATTTATTGTGATTCCTGTTCCAGTATAGGTTACTGGCTGTTTTCCAAACGTGGAAGAATACAGAATCCTTGCTCCAAGGATTTGTACCTTGTTTCAAATCTTCCCACTCGTTCCAATTTTTCATATTACAGTTTTGCTTGGAGGCTGCAACTGAGTTCAATGTCTCCACTCCTTTTTGTCTCCTTGTGCTGTGCACTGGTACATATGCATGGTGGATGATATGGTTGGTGATCCTTAGACCTTAGTCTTGTATTTTCTTTGTATAGCACAACTATTTGCTTTTTCCACATTATGAGAGGGAACTGAGACACAGAAACTTTTTATGTCGTTTTATTCTTTCCCTTCAAGGTCATGTAGAAGGTCATCTGCAACTGGCAGCAGATATCTTGTAATCTGATTACTTAATCTTAAAATCTTCCTTCTTACCAAGTTTTTAAAATGAGTCTACGGGCAAGTCTAAGTTGAAGGTAGCTTTTTAATAAACATAACATTTTCTTTTCTCGAACCTTTAATGAGGGTTCTGGTGGACAGCAAGTTGACTGTGAGCCAGCAATGGGCCTTTGCAGCAAAGAAGGTCAGCAGCATCCTGGGCTGCATCAGGTAGGGCACTGCCAGCAGTTAGACAGAGGTAATCCCCTATAGTCAGCACGAGTGAGGACACGTCTGAAATGCAGCACCCAGCTCTGCTTTTTCTGTAGCTTTTATGATACTTGCATCATCCTCTTAATGGTAAGACTAAGGCAGTTTCTCATCTACTTTTAATAGACAATATGAAGACAAATTTGGTTTTCCCTAGTCAGAACACAATCCCTCCTTCATTTCTTTTGTCTCTTCTTTAGGAGAAGAATGAATGCAATTTGCCTTGCTTCCTTAGGTCAAATAATAGTAGTTCGATGGTAAATAGTGAAATAATTTTTCTTCTTAATGCCAACCTAGGAACTTAACACACAAGAATCAGTTCAGTCTGAGTCAGTAGCCAGGTCTCTAGTAGTGGGAATGGTGCTATTGCAAAGATCTAAAAGCAAAATTTCGATGTGTGGCTCAAATTAATTGTTTCAGAGAACTAGTACTGTAGAGCCTTTTGTGAGTACTGTACCAGCTTAGGCTTTTCACAGGCTCTGCTGCTCAGCAGCAAATAACATAATGCATTATAAACCTGTCTACTTCAGCTGAGGAGGCAGCACAGATTGTTGCAGGTAGTATGGATAGAAACATTGCTTCAAAAGACAGGCTCTTTCCTCTCTGCCCACCCATCAGCTTGTTTCCAAATTTATATGCATATCCCACTAGTTTGGATTCAGTTTATAGCTCTCTTCTCAGAGATCATACAGTGCATCTTTTGCAGATGATGTTGACAAGGGCTTCTGTTCAGTCTGCTGAAAAATCAGCTGAAACATCTGTGTCTGACCTGGGTTACGAATTGCAAATTGCTTTTTCCACACTAACACCCATAAAATTGCGGTGCTTATCTGCCTCTATTTGCTGCTAATTACTGGAGGAGTTTTATGTAAATCTTACTGTAAGTTAATTGTTCACAGTTGAGCCCTTTAATATCCTATTCACTGGAACTTAATCGAATACATATATTTCAGGGCTAGCAAAGTTAGTCTTTAGCTTTTGGAAAAACTGTTTTGGGCAGGGCTATTTCCTTTTCTGGTTTTTAACATGATGGGCCTGAGCTTTCTTTGTCTCCCATGTTATAAAATGTGCATCAGCTGGTAGCAGACAGCTTGGGATTCTTTTGCAAAACCATCTGTGATAATTGTCATCCTCACTGTAAATTACTGCAGTGTATATATGTGTGCTTCACATTGAGGTGACGTATTTAGAATTGCAACGTTCAGCGCACACGATACGGCTGAGCTGTCTCTTCTCCCACACCTCCTCTCTTGACTGATGCAGTGGCTACTTTGAAGTTTACAAGATGACTGACGTTTAGAAATTGGAGATTTTCATCTTTTTTAATAACGTTTGAATCCTTCTATTTGTCATAGGCAGGAACTTTGATCTTAGTGTAGTATGTAGGACTGATTTCCATAGGGGAAAATGTTCAAGGGAGGATCTGCAAGTCTTTAGGTGTTGCTTACTTTTGCACCGTACAAGTATATTAGTATCGAATTAGAATCACTGCTCCTAATTAACTATTTAAACCTTCTCCCCATCCCTCCTATGTCCTGTTTGTTCTTCTCCTCCCCATCTTAGATCTTGTCCTTCTGATTTCGGGGTGGGTTTTTTTGTTTGTTTTTTTTTTTTTTAAAGGACTAAATAATTTGGGACAGAGGGCTACTACTTACTAGATTCCTTTTCAGAGGTTGACCTTTAGGTTTTTCAACCATATAGAGACTAGCATTAATTGTATGGCAGAGTTCTTCCTCTAGTAGTTATTACTGTAAACGCATTTACACAAACACATCTTCTGCAAAAAAATAGCTGATGCACGTGCCTGTTCTGCTAACATACATGCACACACACACACATAAAACATAGGATACGATTTTTCTCAGGGGGTAATTTGTTTTGAGTTCTTTGGGACTGCTTACCTGAGTGAAATTATTCATGCTTTTTTTTTTTTTTTATTTTTTTTTTTTTATTTCAGGGTCAGGTCCTTACTGGGCACTTTGGCAAAATTGCTTGCAAGGAAGACAATATGTTACCTTCAGGCTTTTTGCAAAAGCTTTATTTTCCTGTTCTCTTTGCACGGTCGAGGGACAGTCTCCCAGTGGAAGCTGGGAATATGGAAAGAATTGGCTTGTGGATGCTGCCAGATCAGAGCCAGCCGAGCAGCCTCTGCCAGCAGTTTGCACAAAGTCGGTTGGCTGTTATCTGTGTTTTTGAGGAAGGCTTTGCAACATCTGGGAACAATTCCCTGACTGGCTGCTGGGAATGTGCTGGGAATGTGCACTATTTCCTATTGGCTGGCAGTGATGTCATAGCCTTGTGTGAATCTTTCTCTTTTCATTTTTCTTCTCTGTGATCTGGGTGCCAAGAGATAATACTTGTCCTGTTTGTACATAAGCTTTTTAGACACTGTATTTGCAATTGCAATTAAAATTGTTGGGTAGAATCATTTAGTCTTCTACCATACAAGGCAACACAGGAGCTTCAGGGTTGTTAAATGATCTTCAGCAAAGTGCATTGTTGCCTGTCAGCACGTAACTGAGGCAGTGAATGAAAATCTACAGAAGCAGATTCTTATTGATTTCTTATGTATAAAATTAACTGATTTCAGGCCCTGTTTCTTCTCTTCACAGATTATACCCTCATTCTTCTGCTGATAGACTGAATTATCACACAGGGGAAAAAATAAGAGAGCTGTGCATGAAATCTGACCCAAAGTGAAGTGGATGTTAACACAGTATTGTAATGTAGATCATCTTCCATCATGTTCAGAGCTTATAAAGAAGCAAGGCAGGATCACTGAAAACATTCCTAAGCTTTAAGGTATCTGAATGAGTTATTAGGGAAGGATCTGAATCCTAGAATAGGAGAATGAAATTCCTCTAAGGGGCAGCTGGGGCTGGAGTCCTAGGATCTCTATGAGAAAGAGATGGGGAGGAAGCCAACAGGTTAACATGAAGGATGGGGAACTTGAAGAAAAACTGAAAAAATGTGCTGAATGAGGAAGCTTCAAAGCTTTATGATCTTAGTGTCTTCTCTTTGCTAAAGTAATGTTGGGTGGTTCTGGTCTGATATGCATGATAATTCTCAAATTAAATTTAATCCAAGTTTGAATTAAAAGATGCCATCCTATTTCTAACTGATCAGCGCCAGGTGGAGCAAAAGCCTGTAAGGAAATCTTACTGCCTTAGTCATGCAGCAGAAGTACTTGCTATCATTTGCCGAAGCATGGTACACTCAACCCAGGTCTCTGCATGCTCTGATGGACACAGGTTCCTGTTTTCAGCTGGGGTGAGGAATGTGTAAGCTCTCAGAAAAACATTCACTAACCTGCTGAAAAAATCTGGAAATGGGAGATGTGGAAATAGGATTATAGGATTGCAGATTTTTGGTTTTTCCCTCCTGTTCTTACTTCACCTGTTCTCCAAGAAGCAGAGAACTTGTTGCAGAGCATCAGTTGGCGAAATTGAGTTTGTTTCTCAGCTAGCCTGCTATACCGTGCCATGAACAAACACCCGAGATGCTTAACAGAATCTGGGAGTAATCTGAGATACTATATTTCATGAAGATACAAGATCTTCTCTAAAATGATAGAAGATGGTAGATGATAAAATCACAGATAGAACTGACAATTTTATTTTGAAACCCAGCTCTGCATCTTTCTGTCTCTGAACCCTGAAGAAGGTCCTACTTTACCTGGCAGCCACAGTTTTCTTAAAGTTGTTCCTTTTAGTCTGTTACAGGTTCTGATTTCCAGACTATATAAGCTTGATCCTGTATTCTTGGAGTATCTATGGTCCCTAGTTGGAGCAAACCCCAAACAAGTGTACTGTAGTTTTCAGCAGGAAAAAAGGGGGAAGCCTAATCTGGCTGGCATAGACAATTTCTTGTTACTAAAATAAACATCACATTCCTGATAGGCTTTTGCAGGCTTTCTAGCAATGAGGAGTCCTGTTGCCTTGGACAGAGTTCCTGGTGGAATAAAGGGCCTCACCAGTAAGTCCTTTTGTGCAATTGGTCCTTTGGGAGCAGCTTTCCTGTGAGTAATGGGCCATGTCTCTGAAGCTTTCACTTAGGATTTGAGATGTCTGTGACTTCATAGGAAGTAATTGCTTTCAACTTGGAGATGAATGTGGCTGTTCTAAATGCTGTCAGAAATACAAATGGCTCTTTTGGGGTATTTCGTTAGTTGCTGTCAGCAGTCCCTCACCTCTCCCTGAGCTGAAAGAAATACCAAGAGCTGCTGCTGCTCTCAGTAACCGAATTTAAATATTGTAGTTTTCATGCTGGTAGACTAATAAATATTTAGTCAGATGAGAATATGAGAGCAGAGTGTACCCATATTCGCTCTTCCCCTTCCCAGACTGGTTCTTGTTGTCTGATGTCTTTGGTCATGAATGTTGAACAAACTGATTTCTTGAGCTGGCTTCATGCCTGTGTGAAATGTCTGCTGAGTGCTGTAAAAGGCAGTCCTTGCCATCATTAAGTGAAAAGCGTGAGCAAATGTGGCGTAGAGGAGAAAAAGGGAAATGGAGCTACAGAGAGGTGAAACAATTGATCCAAGGACTTGCTGGAGATCAGTGGCAATTAACGGGAAGAAGATGTTCTCTCCTGACACTGTAACATTCACTGGCTTGATGTCACTGTTGGGCTCTGATTGGGGAGCTTAAGTTTTGCTTGTGTTTGAGAGCCTGGCCGTTTTCCTGCTAGTTGCTCTTCCATCCCTTGAATTTGCTTTCAGCCTGCAGAATGGAGTGGCGTGAAGTTTGCTTTTGTGCCTGTACCAGGACTTCACATTGGAAGGCTAGTTGCTGAAGTGAGCAGTGTTGACACAGTGAACTGAACACTTACCTCTGCAAATGATTTCCGAGATAACTGTTTTTTAGCAGGTGCCTAGCAATGCTGGATAACCTTCTCTAGCACAGAAGGAAACAAGCACTTTTGTTCAGCATGAGTAGGCTGGATGTTTTGTTACCACAGCGTAGAGTAGCTGACTGGCACAGTACACTGTTGTTTGTGCTGTCAGGAATCGGAGGTGGCTGTGTGGGAATCACTGGGGATATCACAAGAACTAAGATCCCTTTCTAACATGCCAGAGCTGCTTTCTCCGCTTCCTGGGAAAGATTTAGTAGTGAGTGTGATGGTAGGACCTCAGTTGAAAAAACAAACAGCATTCGGTACCGTGGAATGAACTGAATCAACAGTTGCAATAGTTCCACGCTTCCTTATTAACTTCCTGCATGTGCACCACACAGAAGACATCCACGTTTCCCATTGAAATGCAGTCCTTTGGGGTGGAACCCAGCAGCTGTTTCACAGCCCACAGGAATGCTCTTGAACCGCACAGAGTACCAACATAGTGCAAATAAAGAAATAGATTAAAATGCTACTGCCAGTCAAAACTGCAGGAGAAGCTTGATGGGTGAAATATAATTTTCCAGGGCTGGTTTCTGACCAGGAAGCTGGGGTTAATGCTACATTTCTCACAGAAACACAGTGAGAAGTCTACAAGGTGGTGGTCCAGTAGTGCATTATCTTCTCCGTTCAAAGTGGTATAATATTGGAGCATTTTGTTCCTACCATAGCTTGTCAAAGAAAACAACACCATTTATCTGAAAGCCGATAGGATACTTAATGATTTACAGAGCGTTACTCATTGCTGGAAGAACTGAGGAACTCGTAGCTTGCACAGCAAAGTAGGGAGCAGCAATTCTGTGTGCCCATACATGTAGCCAGGGCAGGGACATATGAATTCTGTCAACAGACATACACTCCCACAGAGTTCTTCCTTTTCTGCACTCACCATCAAACCCTCATCAAATTGAAGGCATTTCGTGAGGTGCCTGGAAAGAGGCAGGGCTGCTAACTCACTATGAAGCTCCTGCTGAGTCCAATATTCCATTGTCTTAGGTGTTACACTGCCTTTCCAATCCTTTTGGTGTTTGGGAAAAATCAGCTAGACAGTGCAGTCTTAATGATCTTGCTGCATGTGCCGTCTTCTCTGCAGATTTTCTTTCCTAGCACAACAAATGTTTTTCTAATGCTCTTTTCTGGTGTTTTTGTTAATTTGGTCTGCAGCCATCCGTTTATATTCTAGTGCTCTTGAGCACAGAGATCTGTAAGCCAAGAATGAAAGATTTGATGCAGGATGAGTGCTCCACTTGTAACCAGACATAGATCTGGACGGTCTGCATCTTGCTTTAATGACGTAACTGCTTCTCTTGCCTAAATCTCTGAAGTCAGGTCCTCTTGCAGGAGCTCCCAGGTCCTGGTTATCCTAAGAGTAAGGTCATGTTAGGCAACCTATTTAAATTGTTCCACTCTTGGGTTTATTTATATATTTATTTACTTATTATTATTCCTCAGGGGCAAAATTTCACCCCAAAGGATGTGTCTAAATTAGAGTAAGTGTACTTTGTGTGGAAATATCTGAGCCAGGCTGCAGTACAGCCAGTGGAGCATGGATCTTAACTCAGGAAGGTAAACATGAGGAGTTCTGCACTGGCCACTGTGTTATCATGGCTGTTGTGTGTGTGATTTACTGCTTGAAATCTGAAAGACCTTTATCTAGGATTAACAAGCTCCTCGGAAACAGGGGATATTGCTAGTATCTTTTCTTGAGTTTGAGTATGTCTCGAGTTCACTATATCTGGTAGTGAACTGAACCAAGTTTATAGTGCTGTATTTCCTGAATGCAGCTGCATAGTTAATTAGTGTGGGTAATTTCTGCAGCCCTCTTCCCTTTATAATGGTAATGGCATAGTCTGAGGCTGTTCCTGACTCTAATCCCACTGAAGGTTAATATGAAGCAGGTACCCAGTGCTTTATCCTTCAGGAGAACACAGCCCAGGGACAATATTCACAAAGGAGTTGCTTTGCTGCAGTGGATTTTGCTGCTTCTCAGCAGCACTCCCAAGATGATCTGCAGCCTCAGTCATTATGGTAGGCTTGCCTTCATAATGGGTTCTGCATTGCCAAGAAGTCTTCCTCCAGGAGCAGGGAAATACTAAAGAACAAATATCCTGAAATATGGAAAGGATTCGTCATGTTGGCTCATCTCTGTCTTCGCATCAGGCGCATCTTTGGGCAGGTGTTGCCATCAGCAGAAGGGCTTAAAGAAGGAGCATGTTCTTCTGCTTTCAGATAACTTGGGCTGGGTCCTTGTTTGTGTAGCTTGATACAATTTCAAATGCGAAGGATGAAGGGATGTATAGATCTTGCCTAGACCTGGTTTCTTTTTTTTTTCTTTTTTCTTTTTTTTTATCCTTTGATTTGATTTTGTTTGTGAAAGCACTTGCACAGAGATTCTTCAGGGGATGAGCCAGGCTCCAGAGACATCCTTGCATCTCCGTAATGCCAACATGCTTTCTAAACATCTCCCATTAACTTCCCCACCTGAAAGAAAGAAACCTTAATTATCAAGTTATTAGGAATGCTTGTGTTATTTTTCCCTTCAGTGTTTCCTCTGCTGTTCTTGCTTTGGTGATAAGAGAGTTTGAATAATGCAGCTGGTTCCATGTAGTGCTGGAGAACTGCAGTTGTTTTATCTTCAGGCAGTTCTCTTTTAAAGATGGTCCGTGTGTGTTTGCCTTCTCGTATTTATGGTGTCTGCTTTTAGGAGCATGCTGAACACCAGTCCTCTCCTATCCTGTTCCCTCTCCCTCTCCATCCCCTTCTTTCACAGCTAGTGTCTATCTGGTGATTATATTAGAATTAATGCTTGATAAATTAACCAGTTATAGTTGGAATCTTTTGTATAGGGCTAGTTCTTTCACAGCTAAAAACAGGAAGGCTGAGACCTTGTTGCTCCTTAGTGAAAGGTAATAATCTATATTGTTATTTGAGCATTTAATTAAAGACCTTATAATCATATTGTTTAAAGAGACTTGGTGAAGTGATTAGAAGTCTCGGGGGACTGGTAGTAGGATATAAACCTGTTCCCCTCTAGGTCACTAGTTCAAGTCTGACTTCTGTTGGTAGTGGCCAGAAAGTGGTGTGTGTGGTCAGTACGCTGTTGAAATACGTGGATTTTTTAGCTTCCTTTCTGATTGGATGCAAAACGATTCAAAATATAGCAAGGAAAGTGTGGAACTAGATTAGGATGTGCAAAGTCTGAATTTGCTTTCAGGACTGCCATAGACCTCCTGTGTGAGGCTGAGCAAGTGACTTCATTTCACCTTGATTTCTTCTCAGTGCAGCGGTATCGGCAATGCTCCTTCCCTGCCTTTTTCTTGATCCTGTCTGTCTGAAGTGCAGGCGGTCCTTGGTGGGGTTTGTCTGCCTAGGATGCCCAGCTAAATTGAAGACTGATTTTGGTACAGTCACTTAAAATACTAACCAAGTCTTTGGTTGGTGAAGTTGGTGAAATTCTATTTTCATTTTGAGCAAAACCTCCCATGTTGGTCATCTGCCTGCCTTCCTGGTTTGAATAGTAGAGGGTTGAATCTCTTTCTCCACCATTATGCTTTTCAGTAAAAAATAACCACTTGATCTAGCCGTTGAGGATCTGCTAATTGGGAATTGCCACGTTCTGTTTGCAGAGATAAATTAGAAGAAATCTTGGACCAGTGCACTTTGTTTTTCCTGTAGTGGTGCTTTACTCAGTGTATATTTAGTTCTTCTACCCTAGGATTTAAGTTATGTTTAGGCATGTTAATTATTTTAATCTCCGATAGGAAGAGGGGCTCATTCTTCTTTCTCATGTCTGTTTCTCTGCTGATTAACCATGTCACGTTAGGCATACTGAACAGAGATGGTTTTTCTGTCCTGAATTTATTGGAAGTAAGGTTGAGTAGAGTAAGCCCCTTGTGTGCCATCATCATCCCTGTGATCTGTTATCCAGGAGCATCCCTATTAATGATTGAGGATGTTGATAGGAAATAGGAAATAATGCACTCCGACATGAGTTGTTAGATGAAGAATTTGCACTCTGCCTTGTAATGGGACTAGAATATAGTATAGGTCCCAAATGCTTGAGGCTGTATGTAGATGCTTGGTGTTTGTAACGAGGAGACTGAGTGTTGCAGCACGTCTTCAGTTACCCGGTTCCATGTGAGTGCTGTGTTTGGGTGCTCTGCAGCCTTTCCTTCTACCCTGGCTGCCAGGCACCTTCAGCTTCTGCCGGTGTCAGAGGAATTCTGAAGGTGGTAATTACAGCAGTGTCGTTCTATAAAAGTTTTCAGGCCATTATGAATTACAGAAGAGCGCACACTGGTTTTCATGACATGATTGGAAAATGACTTTTCTTATCTGCAGCTCTGTCCCCTGCCTTAAGGGAACATTAAGAGACAAAATGGGCACAAGAGACACAAGTATGATGAACATCAGGAATCTGGTCCTCCTCCTAAAGATTATGGCTGTTGAGATTTGGTGGATTTTGGTTTTAATTCGGACTCTTAATACAGATGGTGGCGACTCTGAGATTTAGTGGTTGGTCCAGATCAGATTGTGAATTTCCGAGGATTTTGAGGGTCTTTGCATAAGACGTTACACCATGTTTGGGCTATCATACTGTCAAGTTTCAACTTTTGCTTTTTATTTTTATCGTGGCAAAACGAGACTGAGAGTGCAGTCTTGAAATGTGCATGCATTTAGCAAGGAATGCTCACAACTTGCATGCTTAGGAAACTCAGAGAATGTTGTAATGATAAGCCACAAGAAAAAGCGCACTCCCTGCTTGATGTGCTTATTTGTTCTGAGATGAGAAAATTTTGAGGTGCTTGCAAGAATTTTGTGCATATCCTAGCTGATGACGCTTTCATGTTGAGATTGAATGTAAACTGGTTTTATGAAAGTTTGGCAGGAATCCATGCAACTAGACACTAAGCATTTCCTTTGCTCTAGTTTCCTTAGATCTCTCAGAATATTTAGGAAAGCAGTGGCTGAACACCTTATGTCAAAGTGGAGAAACCTGTACAAGTGTATGTAATTATCGTCTTTCTGTTGACAGCTGGTCCTGGCTGAAAGCTCCCACTCTGACACCGGCTCCCAGTGCACCGAAAGCCACACAGACCTTCCGCCACCCATTGAGAGAACAGGTGGCATTGGAGACTCCCGGCCTCCATCATTCCAGTAAGAGCAAATTGTCTTTGTTGTTGTTGTTGTTTTAAACCAAAAAATGCAATTCCTGTTTATTTCTTCCTGCATTTCTCCTTGCTGCTGCAAACCGGTTACTTATTGTTATCGTTAGGAAAATAATATACTTATTAGAACTGGGAAGTTAGAAAGGGAATGGGAACTAAAAACCCTGTAATTGTTAGAATGAAGTATATATATCCTATATATCTAATTTTGAAACCCACTGTGAAAGAGTAGCGAGGGAGCCCAAAATGCTTTTTATAGTGTACAGATGACAACCTTTTATTACTGTGTTATGTATAATTATGTAGTATGCAGAGCCAGCAGAACACTGATACCAAGAACAAAGAGTTACATAAGGAATAATGCCTCTTCCGTGTGCATACAGAGGCTAGCAGCTTGAACTGCAAGTAGCCGGACTGGGAGTCATCAGATTTAATGGTAGCCTTGCTATTTCCTGTTACGTGTGGACAGCCAGTGCATATCCTCAGAACGCCTTCATTTTCAGGGAGGCCCTCTGAATTGACACAGGAGGATTTAAAGCAGGGCCTCGTTCTAGCTGTGATCTTAGTATATGTTTGGAGAAGGAAAGGTGGCCTCGATTTGCCTGGCATCATGTGTTTCCATTGCTTTTTACAGTATCTATTGCCTGGAGGAGCCTGTAGCCTTGTGGATGAGTCTTTTACAGATAAATGCCTTCTAGAGGGGACAAGAAATCTTGGGAAATACTAACCCTGCCTGGCACTGTGCTTCTTGCAAGGGCTTTAGTGCCCTCGTGCGTTCGTGGATTGTTTTAGGTTGACTGGAGAGCCCTGTATGAGTGCAGTCACGTGCTTTGCAAATATTAACCAGTTCTTTGTCTTCCTGACCTATACCTACATGTAATAGCTGCAAGATCAAACTTTATTTAAAAAATAATTACATTGTGAGTTAGGCACAAGTCTGTGTTTGTGGAACCACTCACTGCTAATAACTGTGTGTACTCAGACCAATGGAATTTAAGCTGTGCTCTGTTGAGGTACCTGCTGTCTTCTGTAGGGTTCTAAAAATCTTCCCAGAATCACACAGAATCACAGAATTCTTATCTTGTCTGTATATTCTTGCCATCAGTCAGCACAGTGCTGTTAGTGACGGTGCCTTCAGATTATAAAGCCAATGTGGGAATCCTCAAAGGGGTGAAGTAACTTGCACTCGTCATGCTGAGTCAGGGAGGTCGTGTTTTCCAGCTTGTGTTCTCATTCCTAGATAAATCATCTTCCTACTTTCTCTCTCCACACCCCTTTTGTCTTTCTTGTTTTAAACTTCAGTAGAGAATACGGCTTGTGAGAAGGTCTTCTGGATTAAAACTTGTTCTCCCTTAATGCCTTTTTTGGTTCTTCTCTTCACTATTAAACATCTTAACATTTTGTAGTGGTTTTTGCTGTTGTGTTTTATTTTTTTTTCAATCCAGAAGAGAGCCTAATGATGAACTAAGTTTGTTTCCATAACACAAGGCAGATTATCTCACTCAGTTATTCTGTATGAAGCCCTTAATTCTGTTTCGCGGCTAGAATTTAATTTTAAAAAAACACCCACTCTACATTTAAAGATTCCAAGTGATGAAGAATCCAATGTATTTTCAAATTATTTGTTTCTCTTAGATAAACTAAAGAAGTTCAGCTTCTCAAGTCTTTAATTGTCAAGCATGGTTTCCAGAACTTGAATCATGACTGCAGTTCTCGTCTGATCACTTATAGTTCTCCAGCAATTTTTGAAAATTATGTTTCTTGGGATTTCGGTGCGGTGATTCTGCAATAGTGTGTTCAGTGCCATTTCTGCATGCTGTCTCCTTGAATAGTGTTTCCTTCTAAGAGATCAGTAGTGCAACTCTGTGACTTTCACAACTGTAGCTTCAGTATTGCTGTATATTCACATATCACCTCCACTACTGTAGGTGTGACTTACCTTCTTGGTTCCTAGTTCCCTGCAATTTGTTTTGATGCCATTCAAACTACCAGAGATCTGTCATCTCCTGTCTTCCTTCTTCAGTGTTGACTGGGGTGTTATTTGGATAAGAAGCCCCAACTAAGCGAGGTGTTGTATATTTGTACGAACAGAAATGTTGCTGGACAGCAAAGAATCCAAGAAACAGATGGAGCAGACAGGTCAGCAGGCACTACCATCCAAGGGAATGAGATCCTTACCAGAGGTGAAGAGGCAATCTCAACTAGCTGCCTAACAGCACTGGTACTTTGCTTCATGATTGTTTAAATCCAAAGAAAACTTACTTTTTTCCTCCCTGATGAGAGTTCTGAACTTCATCCTGTATTTCATGCTCCACTGCTTCTGTTTAATGGTAGCCAAATCCACGTTCATCTGAATGGGTATGGCGGCTCCTGGTTTAGTGGTGGAGGTGCATGAGTGAGTTGAGAATAGTGACCTCTGAGCTATCTTTCTTACACAGCTCTTGGGTATGTGCACTGGAAATTGAATTGAATGAGGAACAAGCCAGCTGTGAGGTTCCTTTCGGACCCTTTGTTAGGGTGTAAGCCACCTTTTGTAGGCGGTTTAGCCCAGGAATTGATTTAGTAGTGGAAAGTATCAGCAGTAGTCACTAGATGGTGCTGCTAAGATGCCTGAGAGCCTCGCGGGAAGCTGAAACCTTAGGAAACTGTCCCTCTCTTTCCCTTTTCAGTGGTACTGGACTGAAACTAGAAATGCAAACGTACTTGTGACAACACTTGAACACATACTTGCATTTTGTTAGCTTCGTTAGGGCTTGAAATGCCCAGTTAAATGTTTTCTCGAATAACAACCTTGATTTCCTAATTTGTGCGGTGGGCATGTCAGTACATTTCGGTAATGCAAAGAAAGTGTGTGAGTGTGCAGAAGGCTCTTCAGCAGTCCACTTAAATGTAACACTATACAGATGTGCTTACACATGTACCAATTCTGGGTCCAGCTTCCACAGAAGCCCATGGGACCAGTTGGTTTGATTGTTGGTAGTTTAATTCCCATGTAAAATGTGCATGGCAGTGCATTCCGGCCTCATGGCATTCTAAGAGAAACACATTAAGGACTTTTCACCCTTCAGGTAGTTTTGGGGTGAACAGAGCAGTCTGGAGGAGCTTGCAGTGCTGCATCAAGACTGCAGCTAATCCACATAATAGTTTTCTGGCTTCTAAACCAATATGCTCATGATTGCAACTGTTTTTATCAAAAAGAAAAAAAGAGATCACTCCCCTGTTTCTTCCCATTTGTTCTCTAACAGCCCAAATGCTGCCAGCAGCCGGGATGGCCTGGACAATGAAACAGGAACAGAGTCAGTTATTAGCCACCGGCGAGACAGACATCGACGGAGAAATAGAGAAGGGCATGAGGATGGTGAGTCCTTTTTCATTTAGAAAGAACAATGTTTCTCATAATCTTTCAGAACAACAACTACTTTTGCTTGAATACTGCAGAAGTATGTCTGCATTCCTGTGTGCTTTCAGGGACTATTATTATTTTAATGGAATAATTTGATGATTGCTTTGAAACTCTTTGAAGCTCAGCGTTTTCTAAGAGGTCTGGACTACCTAGAGTAAAGTGGCAGGGATATTGTTTTTGATGGTATACAGAACTTTCTGTAGTAGTAGAAGATAATTAGTTTGGAGAGGAATAACAACACCCAATGCTGAGCTCCATAGTGTCATGGGTAGGCTGCCTCCATTATTCAAGTTTGCTCATTTAAAGGTAGAACACATTGTCTGTATGATGTGTTAGGAGTTTGCAGTGTAGACAGTCTGAGAGTCTTAGTATTTTAGCATTGCGAGATCTGAGCCAAAATCCTCTGAAATAATTTCTGTTGATTTCTCTAGGCTTGGATCCACGGTAGTGTTTTATGCTGGTATAACTGCAGCACATTGGCTCTGAAGATCTTTTTTTAATACATAAGTACACCCAAAGTACACACATAAACTACAGAACTTCATCTCTTGCCTCTAGTCTGTACATCAAAGTAGCTTGTTTTTTCATTTGTTGCCAGACAAGAATTTCCAGGCTTAATTAAGCATTAATAGGTGCCACCCATTGAGTATAAAATGGCCCAGAATATGGAATACTTGGGTCCAAGAGATGCCATCACAGGCTTTATTCACAGCTCCACCCACTAAAGTATTTGCCTCCAGTTAGAAAACCAGAAGTCATATATATACTGTGCGTTAGAAGCAGGTGTCTCTCTGTTCACTTAGCCCTTCCAACTTGTAACTGACTCAGAGTGAATGAAAATTACTCAGTGGGTGGAGCAGAGAGCTAGCTGTCTTTGCATGATCCTGACTGCAGATTCCTTTGGGAAATCACAGAAAGAGGCAGAATCTTCTAATAGTGTTGTGTTAAAAACTTGTTACAATAAGGATGTTAAAAGATGATTTGTTTTTAACATTAGTTTAAACTAATGCAAATGCATGTTTTGTCATGGACATTCGTGGCAAAAGAGATGGTTCTTGAACAGCTGGTCTAGGACCATAGTCCAGCTTGCTCATATGGTATTGTTTGAGCACAGGAGTTTCTGCCTTCTAGTGATCTGAAACAAGTTCATACTTTTCCCTTTAGATAGAAATGGGATAAAATTTCCACCTTCTCCTATCAGTCTAAGCTGTGCTCAGGCAAGAACACGTCACTCAATGATGCAAACATTACCTGTTCTCAAAACAACTTAGGCCTCCTACTAGAAGCAGGCTATACGTATGAGCAAGAGGTGAGGTTTGTTAACGTGTGTAAAGCAAGGACAACTGCTGTATCATTTTGGTCTCATGACATATGTTATGTAATGTTCACAGTGTTTCTGCAGCCGTAATGATATTTTGTGTGAAAAACCCAAAACCACCAGTGTGTTATTTTCAGTTGAAAGCACGTCTCCAAAATGCACAGTTCGGCACTGTATCCTGAACTGCCACTTAAAAGAAGTGAAATACCCTCATCCTGGAGCAGGATTTGAAGGCCTCTTCATAACGATGGTCATGCATTAGCAGAGTCATTCTTATCTTGAGTCTTCCTGTCTGGAGTGAGGTTGGATGTAAAATGGGGGAACAGTCATAGAAAAAGGGGGACAAGGTTGGAGGTAGGACAGCAAGGTTGTGACATCTGGTTCACAGCTGTTTCATGGGCAGAAGCCGTGTGCTCACTTGTCATTATGAAATAGTGGTAAATCCTCCTTTCCCTGCAGAAAAAAGGAAATGCAGTTAGAGTGTTTGATCTCATCCTGTAGAGACTTGTTCAAATAATACCAAAATTACAGCTCTAGTAGTTCCCAGAGAGGCAGGATGAGGGATCATCACTGGAGCACGGCATTACTCATAGGTTTGTTCCAGAAGTATTATGATGCAGAGCAGCCAAGACACACCTACAGTACTGCTGGCTCACCAAGCTGTACAACAACATGTACCACGTAGTATTTGTAACTGTTCGAGCTCGTTATTGGTATAAAGTGATGACAAAGAATTACTCACCCTGACAATGAGGACATCCTTGGATGCTCTGCAAAGGGAAAGAAGTACTCATTCCACAAGAAAAAAAACAAACAGTGTATTATAGCTTTCATTTCAAACAAAGTGAAGTGAGAAAACATGCTAATGAGCCATTTGGGAACTGCATAGATGTAGACACATTGAGCTAAAACCTGTACAGGTCGAGCAAGGTTAATCCACTGTTCCCCCAGTCGCTGTGGAATTCAGAGGTTCAATAGAATCACAGAATGGTTTGGGTGGGAAGGGACCTCAAAGACCATCCCGTTCCAACCCCCCTGCCATGGGCACAGACACCCTCCACTGCACCAGGTTGCCCAAAGCCTCATCCAGTCTGGCCTTGAATGAGGTTCTCGTTCTGACTTGGGAAATCCCCAGGGCAGGGAAGAAGCAAAACAAAGATCTGTTGGGAATGCAGGAAAAGTCAAAATATCCCAAAGTAAATGCAAGTAGAAAAGCAGAATTCTAACCGTGAGCTATGCAGAAAAGTCTCCTGTCAGCCTGGTGTTTAGGGACCACTACTGTGGACTACAGAGCGTAACGGAAGCTTCCTTTTAAGTTAGCCACTGGTTTTCACTTAAATGCCCTCCAGCCCCTCACTGCACAGCTCCATCATGAGTAGGTGAGAATTTCATCTTAATCTCCCAGATGGATTTAAGTTTTATCTCTTAGAAAGATTAAAATAATACCCAGGAATGATCTATGTAGGTAACGTGAGTTGTTGGCTGCCTTTTATTCTTTCTCGTTAAGGGTCAGACTCACAAACCCATCTTTGCTGCCCAATCATTCTACATAGCAGTGGAGTCCTTAAAGAATAATCTTCCCTGTCTTTCTTAAACCAAAGATTTTAATTCATAAAAAGACCAGTTTAGTGCTCTATTGAAAAAAAAAAAAAAAAGCTCCTGCACAGGCCAATTATTAGGTGAGTAAGGATGTGAGAAAGGAGTAAGAATGAGTTGGCATGAAGCTGAAGCATTTTTGTGTGTCTGCGCTTGAGGACAGTGAATAAATGAAAAAAAAGTTTATTACCAGCTTGTTTCCTCTTTGTTTTGCAGTGACAGCTATTCTTAGCCAAAATGCTCGCAGGGCAAAGTGTTATATGGAGAGCTCAGAATAGGCAGATGCTTTGCCCTGAAAAGCATCTGAGACAAAAGCTGGTAGGGAAAACAGGCATGGGGAAAAGGGAATTTTTCTCTCTAGCTACTGTTGATATTAGGGGGAAAAAAAAAAGTATTAAAACTCCTCAAAGAGTTAAAACAGTTTCTTTGTCATTTCCGTCCTACTCTCCATTTTAATTTGCACAAATTGTTTCCTAATTGTACAAGCGACACTTTAGAAACAGAAATTTTACAATAGATTTTCAGAGTTGGAAATTATAATTTATGATCATGCATTTGACTGCACAGACTGGAAAACTTTGTCGGATAGTTCAGCCTGACAGCCTGTGCTTGAACTGCAACAAGTTTCTCAGAGGCATTCAGTTTTGATTCACATAGTCTAGATGATGGTGAACTAACCAGATTCTCTGATGGCTGATAATTAAAAGTGTGGTATCGTGAGCAGATTGTTCACAAATGCCAGCCTGTATGCTTTACTGCATTGTTGCAGGATTACTCATCGTAGAAAAACTGTTTCTGCTGAATTGCTAATGGGCCATTATAGACGTACAGAGGCCATTATTAGTATTGATGGCATACTGCAGCCAGATGTGGGACACACCTGGTAATTTGACACTTTTCAGACCTTTTTCTGTTGAAAATGCACAGCAGAGAGGCTGTGATTTACTAGACCAGGAATTCACTGTGCTAACAACACAGGCTAGGGCATCTGCAAGTTCTTCTACTCGTTTCCCTTAAACTGTGCTGCTATTTTAAGTGTAGAGTCAGTGAATAGCTGTGGATGCTCCTGTACTTTATCTTCTCTGATTTCAAAACTGTACTCCCCACGAGAATGTGATGGGCTGAGGAACATGATGAAACTCCGTTGTTCGTCAATATGCATTTGAAGGTATGTGACATTCCAGATACAAGCACTAAGAAAACCTTAAGGGAAACTGATCTGGAAAATTTAAAGTGCATTTGTAATTTTCTTGGTGAAACGCCTGCCAGAGATAGGGAGAAAATGAGAAGGGATGTAGTTTCAAAAGAATTATCGCCCTGGATCTTACTATACTTGAGAGAGAGAAGGAACTTTGTTACTGAGTTTAATCTGTCCTGTGCCAGTGCCTAGAGGCCTCTCACTGGTAGCACTGTGCAGCTGATGACATCAGGGAACTGAAATGACTCAGCTGGACAAATTCTGCCTAGCATGAGTTTTCCTTTTAAATGGAGAATGGGAGGAAGGCTAGCCAGAGGAGCAGTTATCAATGCATCTGTAATTTCGATCCTCACCTACTGTGGATGTCCAAACACTCAACATCAGCAGAGCCTGTTCTGAGCCTCATCAGCCATGCACTGCTCTTGGTGTTATTGTTGGCCCTTTCATCACCTAAGCATCTGCCTAAGTTTAAGGAAGTATGCTTAAATCCAAGTGATTTTTGGTCAACCTCAGTTAATTATGCAGTTAAAGTATGTGCACAAATTCTGTGTTGAATGCCTAATAGGTGCTAAGAGAAGCTGCTTTCTAGACTTTGCTCCTGGACCTGATTTACAGCTGAGTGAGATCTAGGGAAAGCTTTACACTTATGTCATTCCTCTGCTGGAGCTTTGGATGTTGCACACCAACTTGTTAAAAGTGCAAGAGCACTTGTTTATAGACTCTCCAACTTTTCATCTTACTGTATTCCTTTTCAGTAATTTTTAGTAGACCATTCTCTGCTAATGAGAACCAGAACGGTGTGTGTCATATATGCAAAGCACACACTAATTCTCATCCACAGATGCTCAGCAAAGCTGGGGAAACAATGAAGGATTAACAAGCAAAGCTGTAATTTTTCTGCGGGGAGTTGCCTAAGTTTAAATTTGTGCTGTTGTTCTCATGCTTCAAGCATAGGTTTCACACCAAATGTGCAAGTGAAAAGAGTTTGTGCTCTGATACTGCTGTTTTATTCTTCGTGAGGTTAATGAAGTGAACTAGGTGAAGAAGAATGAGCCCTGTCAGCTAAATGTGGAAGTGTGGACAAAGTTGCCTTCTTTCTGTGTGTCTATATATATATTTCAAGGTATAGCAATCATTATATTGTGGAGGCTACATATGCAGGGGAATTATTTTTTTTTTTTTTTTGAAAAGGCTTTGTATCCAAAGAGACTTTTCTGTGAACTGAGGAATACATCTTTTCCTGATCATCTTTCACACTAATTAGTGGCAAATCTACCCCTGGCATTAGCTTCATATAAAATTAGTCTGAAAGAGTTGAGCTGTCAGTAGGTCGGAGTTCCACTTTATCTCTTAAAGCAATAAAAGTCCTTGATGCTCTGGAAAGTTGACAAAGTCCTATAAAGTGAAAGTAGAGTGAGGATCTTAATTAGAAACATGGGAGGTCTGCCTGGCACGTGTTCTTGGGACCCCTTGCTGTCTAGAACAAAGCTCCTGTGTCAGTTTCCTGGGGAGAAGTGGGAAAGGGGACTGTGGAAGCTCTAATTAGGGAGGTAATTAAGGGACAAGTTTTCTTTGGCATTGGAGAATGTTTTATAGTGACTGCTTGGTTTCTGGCAAGTCTGCAGATGTCAACTTTTGACACTAGTGTTTCAACACTGAGTTTGCTGTGGGGTGAATTTAACCATTGTGCAGCCAGCTGCAAAATGCTGGATCATGACTTATGCTTTGAGAAGCTCTTAATGTGGGCACACTTGTAGATCCCCACATGTTGGGAAGAGGAGCTGTTGTAGATTTCCAGTCATTGCTGCAGTGTACATATTCTTTTCCATAGTGTGTGCCAAGAAATCTGAACAGAAAGGGCTGGGACTACAAAACAATTGCAACAGGAACTTGAACAGTGGTAGCTGAGAATATAGTTCTTCTCAGCAATTGTTGCTCTTAAAAGACTCTGTCGTGTATAAACAACTGAGTTGGTTGGTGAGCCCCTAAAGTTTTGAAGTGACCAGATGGCCATGCGTGAGATACTGGCAGTGTAGGACTGTGTGCCTGTGAGAGCAGGAACTTCGTTGCTGGTTGTAATCTGGCAACGTGTAGAAGCCTTCCTCTGGTAGCACTGTAGAATGATTAAGGGTTTAAGGGTTCCAAAGAACTTCAAGCACAAGGCAAGTCAAGGTGTAGGGATATGGCACACAAATGGGTACAAGCATAAAGCAGGAGTGGACAGTGACAGTCATCATTCCTCCCTGCTTGCATAGCAGGGACTCCGACCCCTGCACGCAACACTGAGCTGCACAGATGGGGTGGCAAGTCTCCACTGAAAGAGTGATGACATATTTTGCATTAATGATTGGTAAAGACTTTCTGCATTGGTGGGGTTTGGAAACTCTGTTGTTTTTCCTTTTAATTGGGAGCTTGGCTATGACTTCTTCCTGAGACACTCTCACCTTTGTTCTCTGCAGTGTCACGGAACCCTCTTTGCAGCTTCCTTGAGCAGATGCTGCTCTACTCTTATCTGCTTTCAAGGCTTGTTTGATTTAGTACTTTGATGTGCTTTTGTCCTCAGGCAGTGCCTACTCTGCTGTTGATAGAAGTCAAGGAGGACATATTTTAACCTCCTAGGCTATGCTTTATTCTAATCTCTGTGATGCATTGAAAGGCTTTTGTCAGACAGTCTCAGTGAACTCTTATCATCCTCTAATGAAGAAACAGGAGCAGGGGGTCAACAGGGCAGAAAGTCCCTGGTTATTAGTGGGACAGGCATTGAACCAGAGCAGAGAATGGTTCTTGTTTAGGCTAAGGACATGGATACCTAGGAATATTTTATGAATAAACCCCTTACAAGCATGGTTTGTGGAAGTACTTACTCAATTATAGTAATAGTAATTGAACTCTAGACTGCACTATATAAAGACTTAAAAAATGAATTTGTAGCACAAGAAAATGAGGAGTTTTAATTGTGCATGTCTGTGACATTCTCCTTAGTCGACAGAACTCTGACTGTCTAAAGCCTATTAATTTGCTGAAAACTGCTGTTTTCTCAGCTTTAGAATGTGGATGTCTTTTCCTTTCTCCTTTTTTCCCCCTCTGTTTTTATTATGGATAAAAGAAACTTCGAAAGAAAAAATGGGGATTTTTTTTAAAGCCTGGATGAGTAGCCAGGGTTGAACATTCAGGGACTCTGTAGAATGGATTACTTGACCTTGACTCTCAAAGGTCAAAGTTCCCTGTTCCTGATGAGAAGAAAGAATGCAATATAGTCTTTACCTCCTCAGTAACGATGCCATAAACAGCTGTATCAGTTCCTACACTATCTGGTTGAAATAATTCCTCTAAGCTGTTAGTGCCAGCTGAGAAGGAGTAGAACTTGGCCAGCCTCCGTGTTTCTTTGTATTCGTATACGCCTGGCATATGCAAGCGTAATTGGCTGCTCTGTAGATTTTAATTTAAAGGCAGAGCTAGAAGACTATTCAAGTGCAGATGTGGGATTCCTGAAGGTACTTTATTTTCACATAATTATCTGTGGTACCGAAAGAAGCACATTTATAGTTGATTTCCAGTTTATATTAGACTGTAGAGTTTAGGGAAACCGATGAACACTCATTTATTCAGACAGAACTGAAAGTTCAGGCTTTTAAATGCTTTCTTCTCACTGTGTCTATGAAGAATTGTCGTTCTGAAGTCTTGAGTTGCCGTGGACAAGCTGATTAATAACATTTCAGTGAGATCTAGTGCTACCACCCAACACTGGGAGCACATTGTGGTAGTTGTGATGACCAGATTATGGGAGGAGAGGATTTCTATACTGGAGAATGCGCAGTCTAAAAGTTCTGGCAAATGCTGTTCTGTCTCCATTTTACGCATGGAGAAGTGAGAGATGGAAATGCCAGGAGTAAGGAGCTCTGGAGGCAGAACCTGAAATTGAAACCGCATAAGTTTCATTTTTTTAACACCACACAGCCTTTGACTTCGAGGCAGTTTGTAGAGAAGAGCAGTCAGTCCCTGACTCAATGTTACTGGTAAGTGATAGTTTCAGAAGTGGATTCAAGGCTTCAATAAACGATATTGTCTCAACTGCCCTTCAGCATATGGCAGGATGAAAACCAAGTATCAGTTCTGAGAAGGAGGATGAAGGGCTGGCACTGTTCAGCCTCTTGTCAGACAAAAGCTTGCTGCTGTTGCAGGAGGGAAGGAGCTTTGGTTTTGCTCTGTGACCTGAAAGAACCGTTGATCTTCTCAGGTAGCCAGCTTAAGTGATTTCACAGCCATTTTCTGTGCCTACAGACATGCCTAGAAGCTGGGTGATCAAACAGGATATGGAAGTGACATAGCAGGAGAATTTGTTACAGCCTTAAGCTTCAATTATTTCACTTTGCAGAAATTAATGGTTTAGATACATTTATAAAAAATTGAGATGAGATCTTCTATATGTCTGTAACCGTTTACTGAATCTCTGAAACCCCTTTATGGACATAAACAATTAGGGCCACGTTTCTTAGGCAGGAAGAAAACTAGTCAGATTTTTTTTTTATTTTACTGCTGAGCAATTTGAAACAGAGGAGTGAAGGCTAGCCAGGTGTTGAGGGTGGCTCTTGATTTTTCAGACCATGCTACTTTAATAGTTAGCAGGAACTGTCAGTTAACTTTCAATGTGTGCAATTGCACAGCATCATGTGTAATTCCTACTGCAGACATTCCTCTTTTATGAAAGTTTTCTATTCTGTAATTGAAGAGCACATCCCTTGGACCTGAGAGGGAGTTGTGAATTTGGAGAGTATGTTTTAAAATATCAATCTGTCTTTGAAGCCTGTTAGGTTTATTTCTTGACCAGGTTTTTTATCAAGCTGAGCCTTTCTTTTTTCAGGGAAAGGAACATTCTTGCCAAAACAGAGTATTTACAGATTATGGGTCTTCTAATGAGAGGCCTCTGAAAGGAAGCAGGCAGAAGAGTTTGATTTGCAGAGGAAAGTTCATAAAATATCTCTAGAAAAAGGTGAATCACTGCTGCCTTCAAGTAAATGGCATTTTTACTGAGGGGATTATCTACAGGAATGTGTGTGTGTCTGACAACATTCGTGCAGGTGGGGATTAGTAAGAAATTGTTCTGAAGCATCTTGTGCATGTGGAATGGTCAGGACAATGTGACTTTGATATAGCTATACTGCCCAGACAAGGTGGTGTAGATATGGGGACAGGAACATGTAGCACAGGTCGAGGGAAAGGTGGTTCTACAGGTGAGATATTAATAGTTAATTCATCAAGGAGTGTTGTTCAATGTTTTCTGTGCTGCTAGGCCTATCCATACCAAACTCAAATTGTGTTATTTGCTGCTTTTTCAAGATCTTAATGTGTACCTTCCTGTTGATATCAACTTCTCATGACCGTTCTAATTGATGTTGTGATACCATTATAGTGTATGTTCATGCCTGATGCATCTGCCTCAACCCATTTATGGCTTGCTCATGGCCTGAGCCATAGAGAAATTAAAAAGTTAGGAAGAAGGTAAGTAGGCAGATGGGCCAGCCAGGGCAGTAGGCTTTCCAGCTGTTGAATGAAATCAGATTCTGCAAAGAGCTTGGTTTTGGCATAAGGATACTCCTGCAGAGTTGTCTGCAGCTGTCAGTGTGAATGTTGTGCTACTCAGTACCATTTCTTCCTTGCTCTTCCTCTCAGTCTAGTGATTCTCCATTTAATTTTTTTTTACAGTCCCTCGAATCAATGGCCATCCGAAACTGGACAGACACCGTGAGCACCCTCCTGGTTATGACAGCTCTTCTACCATGATGAGCAGTGAGCTGGAATCCAGCAGCTTCATTGACTCTGATGATGATGACAACACGAGCAGGTAGGCACTGGCAGAGTGACTGAGCTGTTAAATACTGTTTGCATCTGTTTCCCAGCCACTTGACTGTATTTCTGGGCTTTCCTGAAACATGCTGACTGGCAGATGAGAAGATTGGTATCTTCTTTTTTTTTTTTTTTTTTAATATTTAAAAAACCCCTCTATTTTATTTTTTTTCCCCATCAGTAACATGATGTTGTATATAATCACTGCTCTGAGAAACAAGCTAGGTTATTGGGTTGCTATCCAAGCTTCCTATAGCCACTGTTCCAATTAAGAGAAAAATTCTGTTCCTGTTCTTTCCTTCTAATAGCAAGAATGATGACGTTTTAAGATCAAAGCAATATGCAACTGTCTACCTATTTATAAAGTAATGATGTGAATATTGTAAAAATGTACCTTCAGCATAGATTCCTAATAAGCATGCACTTACTAAAGCTGAATTGTAAAGGAATTCCTATGTAATTGCATAGTCTGAGACCTATGAACAGTACAGGAATTCATCAAAGTTAATGCTATTGCAAAGGCAGGCTGTGATGCCATATATTTATGACTTATTTTTTTCTTTTTGTGCAGACAATATGAATTATTTCTTGCTTTTTGCAAAAAAACTCTCCATTTTAAGACATCCTTGTTAATCTCTAAAGATATTTTTGTTATTTTGTAAAAGGTTCATAAGCCAATACATTTCTCCAATTCAAAATCCCTATTTTTAAAGATACAAAATCAATCAAAACTAATATTCTTCTCTTTCCTGGCTGCAATGAGAGCATTGTCGGAACACTGTCTCTAGAGCTGTTGCTCATCCAAGTAAGCTATGAAAACCCATCACAGATTTCTATTAATTGTCAGAGAACAGCATTACAGATCTCTGGGGTTTCATAGAGGTCTGTAGCGAACAAACAAGGTGCAGCATGATATTCTTAAATTATAGGGAGAATAGAAACTGCGAAGAACGACTAGTCTTGGAGATAAACAATTGCTGTGTTTACTAACAGTTTATCAGCTTATTGGACTCAGTGGATCTATTTGGTCTTGCAGTTAGTCATAGCTTAAAAACCTGTTGAAGAGCAGCAGTTCCTTCAAATTCTGTTTAAAGGCTGAATGTTTCCAAAGGGTTGAAAGATTTGGTCCTGAATTACTTTCAAGAACTTACTTTGCAGTTACAGTGAAGTTGCCAACACCTGAAGATACAGAAAATTATACTGGATACTTCACCTGGAAATTCCTCCACATAAAGGGTTGGCAAGATCGGTAGCTGACCTGAATGTACTCTAAGCCTTCCTAAAGCCTTTAGGGCTTCTAACCCTCCTTCCCTCTCTAAAATATCAAGCCCACAAAACCACCACCACCAACCCTGCAGCTGATTTTGTTTCCTGTAAATAAATTAATCATTTCCATGGCAGCAAGATATGCAGTAGGGCAGGATTAGCACAGTCAGGGTGGCCACTGAAGCACGTTACACTAGACCCAGCTAAATCTTTCTGTATTAATAAAGTAAAGCTTCCTGCGTCTGACTTGAGAAGAAGGAGCCTTGGACGCTGCTGCGCAGGTTTTTTCCTTTCTAGGCTAGGGCAGGAGCTTTTGGAACACAGAATAGCTGCCAGGCCAGCTAGTCAGGAAGAACAACTAAATGGAATGCTTCAAGGTATGCTGTTGTGTTACAGTGATGATGTTCTCGAGCAGATGAGAGAATGTGCTGGCAGGGAGAAGTTTTCTTTAGAGGCAAATACAGCCAAATAGAAAATCGAGCATGCTCCAGATCTGCTGGAGACAACGGCCTGGGGAAAAAGAGGTTGAAGGGGGTAAGTTTGTTTAATAGCTGATGAACTCCAGTGTCAGAACCTGCATTGTAAAGGACATTGTATGTGGAGGAGGTCACTAAGAGGAGAAATTAGATGTAAAAGATGTTACTGTCTTGGAAACTAAGAGGTTGCAAGGTTGAGGATGCTTGTCTAACAGTGTGTGTTTGACATTGGTTTATTTTATTTTTAACTTGGAGCAGTGCAGCAGAGTAGGTTAATTTCCAGTCCAAGGAAGCTCTTTTGCATTTATTTAGAGAGAAAGAATAATTTTTTGTTTCAGTGAATTAATTTGTTCACAGATATTGCAGGACAGTACGGAACCCTTGAAGTACTATGAGTAAAATAATTTATTTCCTTTGTTTTCAAAGTATGATATAACATTAGTGTTATTTGCAGATAATAGGTGGTATTTTGAGTAGATTGATGTAGGGAGCTCATGGTGGACTTTACAGTAAGAGCCTTACTTCTGTCTTCTGTTAAGCAAATAAAGGTCTAGCAGATATGGCTTCTGTAGCTGTAGAACTATTGTCAGCAACTTGCAATTAGTATTCTCAGTTTAATGTAACTAGTTCACTGCAAAAAAAAATGATTATGTTTATTTCTCATTTAAGAAATCAACAGTAGTTCTTTTTAAACTATATGGATAAGCTTCCTTTAACAAATTGTTACCTTTTTTCCCTTCCTTTAGGCAGTGTAGATTGGACAAATTATTATTGTTCTTTTAAAAAAAGTCTTCAGGTGAATTTATTAACCTTTCTGTTAGAAGTGCAGTCAGGGTTTTGGCCAGTAGCTAATGCAGAAAATTGGTAGTTAAGATTTCAGATTTGGTTTTCATCTTTGTGCTTTATTTTTACCAAAAGCTCAAATATACCATCTTGTTTTGCTCACTAATTGTAATAATAACTTATCTCTAGGGAAACTTCAGAAATCAAAATATTAGTCCTGATTAGAATAGGTTTGAGCTGCTATTTAGCATCCAGATACTACTAGGGTGTGAGATAATGCAGTGGTTATGAATGATTCAGCAAGGATGCATTAAGGCTATGGATTTAAAGGACATTGCAAGAAGAGATGAAGTGTGCCATAGCTACATGCAAATAGATATACACTTAACTCCTTTTTAAGAAATTGCAGAGACTGTGAAACCTGATGTGTACAAATATGCTTTCACATAATGTGGGGGTCTTGCTGAAAGAAGCTGTCCTGCCTTCTATTTACACGTAGACTTATTAAGGCAACTTAAGTCATTGTCCAGTTTCCCCCAAGGAAGAATGAATAAATTGAGTTGAGCGAGCTCTCCATTTATGTTCCTCTAGTGTGAAAGAAACGTTTTCTGATGTTTATCTGTGTAGAAGCCAATGGATAAGCACACAGAAGTGTTTCTGATCATCAATTTTGTACAACTAATGTTAAAGGCTGTTTTAGCTCAGGTGGTCACTTCTCTGAAATATTGTCTGTCCTCTTGAACTAAACCTGCACTGTGGCTCTTTTAAGGAACTGATTTCCATTCTCCCAGTCTAATGCTGAGTAGAATGAAAAAAACACTGCAGAAAGAACAACTTCTTGCAAATTATAATCTCGTAACAGAAGTTTAGAGATTTGCTAATAAACCCTGGTTTTCCTGGTTTAATTTAAAACAAAAATCAAAAATGTTCACTGCTTACAAAGGAATCTAAACTTTCAGTCATGTATTGAAGTTGAATGAGTTTTCCAAAGTAGTCTCACCCCCAAATTGCCAAAGTAAATAGAGAGGGCAAAAGTGAAGAAGGAACAAGATGCTGATATTAGCATAAGCTGATTGTTGACACCTTCATCACCTCAACTGTGCTCTGTCTGCCTTTCTGTGGTGTACTTAGACTTTTCTTCTTTTATTTCCATTCCATCTTTTTGAACTCGTCCCTGATATATCTCTCTAAAGGTAGTAATGAAAGTATTTTTATGTCCTGTACTTGATGGTAGATTAAAATATCCCTTCTAAGGGCTCAAGTCAGAGAGCAATTCTGTTTTCTAGCTATGCTCAGTGCAGGCAAAAGGTATTTTTACCCAGTCCAATTCTAGAAAATCAGACTAAAAGCTGGAAATAATAGTTCTTTGTTTTTCTGAGCAACACTGTATTGATGTACACTAGAGCAGGAGGAAGAAATCAGCATAGCCAGTCACCCTTGGCAGTCAGCTGTCTGTGATCCGGAAAAATATTGACAGGGGAAGTATACTAACGTACACTGGAAGGTGCTTTTAAGTTGCTTACTTCTTCAGAAGTTACTTCTTAGGAAGTGCTGTGAAGTAGCACTAGATTGCTACCAAGACTGCTTGAGACAAAGAAATTCAGTGAACTGTCTGCTCAAACTCTGCTGTTCCTATCCCTTGTTTCCATAACTTGCTACCCAGATAAAACGCCCGTTGTCTGGAAAGTGGAGGAAGAACTTTGCTACTGGGTGAATTCTCATTGTGGTCTCCTGCTGCAGGCAGGTGTGGCTTTCAGTACAGTTTTTCTCTCCTTTTTCTTTCTTTGCTCTATGAACATCGCTGACTTAAAATTGCTTGTTACAGTAGGCAATGTTAGCCGGAGGCATTACACCTTTCAGGGACATAGTAATGGGAAACTGAATAAATGAAATTATGCGTATGAATTTAAGGAATTCTCTTTATCCACAGTAACCATTAGAGGATGCCATTCTAGAAAGGTTTGTGACAGGAAGTGCTGCATACTCCTTAAGTGACACACACTGGGATAAAGCCAAAAAATGATATGACAGTGGGTGAAATATGTGTGTAAACAATGAAAGTCAATTGCCTGGATGCTGTGAGTGACTTTGAAGTGTGATTATAGTAGCCAAAAGGACAGATGTTTTGTCCTTTCTGTTATGGACTAGCTCAGCTGTCTCCAAAATCAATGGAAACTCTTGCCTTGTCGTGCGAAAGAGCAGGGCTTTCACACCCTGTGTTCTGTCTGCAGCAGGGAATAGAGCCTGCGAGCAGAGGGTTTGTTTGCAGATTGGAGATTCCTGCTCTAATCAGTGGAAGGGCACCCACATCTCTCTCGTAGCCTTTGAAAGTGTCTTGTTGCTTAAGTTGTGTTTGTGCAAAAAAGCTCCCCCAGTCTTTCACCGCTTTTCTTTTTGCTCAAAGGGCAGGCAGGATCACTGTGATGTGAGCAACATGCCTTGCCTTTCCTCAAATTCTCTTAGGCTGTTGTGTGCTGGAACGTTTCAGCTGAATCCTACTAGTGAGAAATTCTGAGAGGGAAGAGGAGAAGAATGAAATCGGAGAGGAAATAGGAAGAGGGAGAATATTGGTAGTAAAATGTAAGAGGACATTTTTGTGTCCATCTTTGCCATCACATTCAAGAAGGGTAAATGTCGAACAAGTCCAATTTTGGGAGCCCTACATCTGAGACATCTATTTTTCCTGTTGAAATGGTAAAGCCTCAGAAAACCAGGTGCTGTGAGCTGTTTCCACAGATCAGGAATTATCAAATTTTTGATCTCTTTTGAAAATACCACCTCTTGACTCTTTAAATTAGTTTGCCTTGCTGGGAGGGGAAAAAAGGAGTGTGTGAGGTTAACATGCCTGAAATATTTTTGTGAACTCAAAGAGAATGTCTGGAGATTCACACCCTCTGAGCGGTTCCATCATCTGTAATATTCAACTGAGTGTGCTTGGCTAAAACATACCTACTTTATGCAAGATGCATTTCCCAGTGTGGTGGGTTGTAATCTCGAGACAGCAAGCTCCTTTTAGAAACTCCTGGTATCAGGTTTTGCTTGAGGTATTCCAGCATTCCTGTATGAGACTAGAACTCCGAAGACAGCAACATGGAGACTAGGGAAAAGGCTGGCACTGTTTTCCTTGTGACAGTGCCAGTTCAATGACTTGTGCTGTACAGGGTTGGATTTTTTTAAATTTTGGCTAATGATGGAGCATTACTTTGTCTTTTTTTTCCTGTTCTTAACATAATAAATAGAGGAGAGATGTCTCTGTGGTGTTACACCGGTATCTCTGAAACCTAGGCTTTCTTCCAGGCTTCTGAAATAAATTTGGGAAAATCCACACATGCCTTTCTGTGTCTCAGTCCATATCTGTAAAATGACAGTGATTAATATTCCTAAGTCTGAGGGGGATCTTGAGGATTTATATGTAGAATGTGGCACATTTAAGTTCTACAAGTTTGAGGAGTCTGAAAAAAAAAGCCACAACAAAATAAAACTGACAGAAATAGGTAAAGGTAAATCATATTCCCTGTTCCTCTGTCACTCGTAGCTATTATCAATTGCACCTTTAATTGAATTCAAGCCTCAATGTTAAGTTCCTGTTAAGAGGGTAGATAGCAGCAGGACAAGACTCACAAGAATTAAGATATTCTCTGGGTTGTCTTTTGTTCTCTCAGAGCAGAGATTAAAATAATTGTTTAATGTATGGCTGTTCTTACAGCGCGCATTCTGCTTTGATGCACCTGGAGTGAGGACCACCTTTAAAGTAGTGGGAGATGGTTACGTCTGACCTTTGAGTGTTAAATCAGAGTGATATATGCCTGTTGAGATGTGTGTTGCACTCAGTCGTGCTCCTAAAAGAAAGCAAGACACTAAATTATGCTCTCTAATCCTTGCTGTAGTTTAGCTGGTATCTTCTCCGTGCTGCTAGGCAGAGGCTGGGATACAGCACGCACTGGGATTGAGCAGTAATTCAGCAACAAGCAGAGCAACACGTTGTAAGCTAGCTGATGATGTCTGCATGATTTACTCTCTCCTGCATTTGTAGGAATTAGCCTTTTTTAGGCAGGGTGCAGAGAAATGCAAATGGCTCAGCTTTACAGAGTTGACATTTGCTCTCAATTTCCCTCAGGTTGAGTAGCTCCACTGAGCAAAGTACTTCATCCCGGCTCATACGGAAGCATAAACGCAGGAGGAGGAAACAAAGGATGCGGCAGATTGACAGGGTAAGGTTGGCATCATAATTTTCCAAGGAGGTGAACTGTGATTTTTTGAGTGTAGCATGTGAATTAGGAAGGGATCCAGAACAGGTTTGTGCCCTGTTGAATTCGTTGGAAAGGCTCCCTTTGGCTCCAGTCTGCTCTGGACTAGATCTCTAACATTGGAAGTTCTGCAGCACTAGAATCAAGACTCTTTTTCTCCTCCCCCTTTCTCCTTTCACTGTTAAGTGATCACGTTTCTTGCTGTCTGTTTCACGACCAGCCTGTGCAGGAGAACCTCCGTGATGCTACTACTGGCTGCTGTGGGCAAGGGATGTCTGTGGTGGTAGATGTCTGATGTATAAATTGCTGAGACTTGCATTCTGCTGAAAGGAGAAATCTGCATTTACAGAAAATCACAAACCTTTTCTCCTGCCCTTTTCTGTGCTAGTCCTATGGTAGCAGAATGAGGAGGGTCCAGATGACATACTTCTTGGAGTAACTGTTTCATTCTCCTGTGAATATCAGTCTTCACAGATGAAGGAATGACTATGCATACATTTTATCACAAGAACTGGAGTAATGTTTTAGAAGATTCTTGATAAGCACGTTTGTATTTCCTTTTGGAGAGGGGGGAGTGCCTGTCTTCTTGCTTCCTGAAGGATTGTGTTGTTCACTCCTCTCTTTCGGGAGGAGCCGGGGCTGTAATAATTGGCACTACACCAGGCACCTTAGTATTTAAATGCCTGCCTGTCAGTCATGTAGTCAGGAAGCAGAAATGATTCAATGTGAAGCTCAGTTGAGAAGCCTCGATACAGGAACTTGCTCTGTGTATTTTGTAAACAAATCTTTGGAGAAAGTGTATATTGCGTTCAGCTTTTTTTCCCTTACAGATTCTAAATGAAGAATAATTTTGAGGAGGCCATAGTGGTTTCTGGATGCCTTCCAAACAGAAAACTATTAATCAGTTCCCGATGAATTAATCATTGCTAATTATTTTTATGGTCTTATTTTAAGCCATTTAAAACCTTGAGAATTTTCTGTTGTATTTTGCAGTCGTCTTCGTTCAGCAGCATCACTGATTCTACCATGTCCCTAAATATCATCACTGTCACACTCAACATGGGTAAGAGGATAAGCAATGTTTTTTATGATGAATTTCAAGTGATACAGATGTATTTTGTCATGATGTAGTAGCCTGTAGACAGTTCCTTGATTTGAAAGAATGCCAGGTTAACTACAGTAGCTGACAGTTGCTACTCTGTTGACTTTGCCTGGATTCCTGGTCCAGTACTGGATAGTTGTGAGCCATTTGCACAAGCAGATCAGTATTCTTCCTGAGAAGCCCAGGGAAGGAGCTGGAACTCCAGGATATGGAGTTCTGCTCTTATCTCTGGGAATGGTAAGGGGTCAAACATTCTTATGAGCAAGAGTAGAAAGGCACTGAAGGTTTGCATCTCTGCTACTCGTGTATTTAATTGTTTAATCAGGTAGAAATATGCAGGACAGCCAAGTCAGCACCTTTCAATAGCACCAAATTCTTCCTGCCACTCTGATGTGTGGAAAAACATTGCTTAATGCTGATCAGGTGCCTAATTTCTAGGTGTAGACATATCTTTTCAATGTCATTTCTCTTGCTGATTTTTTGAATGTCACTTTTCAGTGTCCTGTGTGGAAAAAATAATGTCTTTAGCAGCGTTTCTCTGCTGCCTTTCCCTAAACATGCCAGGCAGACATATGCCAGTAGGGTAACCTGAGATAATTGTAAGTCAAACACAGCCCAAATGATGCTTTGAGAGAACTGATTTTTCAAGACTGAGGTAGCCTGGTGTTAGCTCTTCACTGTCATTCCAATCACTTTGTTTGCTTTTTTCCCCCCTGCTCTCCACTTTCTATCTGTATAGAAAAGTATAACTTCCTGGGAATCAGCATTGTAGGACAGAGCAATGACCGGGGTGATGGTGGCATATACATTGGCTCTATTATGAAAGGAGGGGCTGTGGCAGCAGATGGCCGAATTGAACCAGGAGACATGCTTCTGCAGGTTGGTCCGTGTCCAAAAATACGTGCTGCTGGCTTGTACATTGGTGGCTCAGCTCAGTCATCCCACCAGATCCATGGACTTAGTAATCAGTTAACGGAATTCATTCATACTCAGAGAAATGTGTCACAAAGACTGTTACCACTTAAATCTACAATTCTTTGCGAGCTCTGCCGGATAGTTGATGTGCTCTGAGAACCAATGTTTCTGCTGCTGCTCAAAGGAATGGAAAAAGTTACAAGGCAAATAAATTTGGAACCAAATAATTAAAATGTCTTTAACTTTCCTGTTGCAAAGCCTGACCTTTTCTTTTTGCAATGTTTCAGGTGAACGATGTCAATTTTGAGAACATGAGCAATGACGATGCAGTACGGGTTTTACGGGAAATAGTCTCCAAACCAGGGTGAGCATATTACAAAATCTCTTGCTACTTATCCTCCATATGCAGTTATTGGTATTGGGCAAACCTAAGAGAAATCAGTGTTTTGATCTCAATAAGCAACCAGTGTGACTGCTGATCTCAACTCTGCAATTCTCAGTGTAAATGATGAATAGGTGAGACTTGTTCCAATGTACCAGCCAAAAGCAACACAAACTAGGAGTAGCCTGGTTTCAGTAGCACTATTTGTTTATATGAGGAGCGTTTTAATATCTCAAGAGCTGATCTTTTGACAGGTTTCACTAATAGTGCGCATGTTCTATGCAAAACCAGAAACACCCTGATACTTGTTTATACTGAAAATACTTTGACAAGCATCTCAGAAGCATTCTTAGAATGTATGTGACAACTGTTGAGTAGGAATAAGTTTATTTCAGGATTTTTTTTCAGCAGTTACAACTTCTGTAGGGAAAGTTAAGAGTCACCCTTACTTGTTTTCTTTCTTCCTAGACCTATCAGCCTAACAGTAGCCAAGTGCTGGGACCCTACTCCTAGGAGCTATTTCACCATCCCCAGGGGTGAGTACATATTTGTGCTTTTTGTTGGGTTCCTGTGGAGCCCTCAAGGTCTAGAATATTTTCAGCTCTTTCGGCATCTTACAGATTTCCATTCCCTACAAGTTCAATACTTCTAAGTTTGGTTGTATTGTTTGTTTGCTTTTTGTTTTGGGAGGCAGGGGTTTAAGAAACTCTGAGACTCCAGTGCCCACTGAATTCATGGGAGTTTTTCTTTTGATTCACATGGTTTTGGATCAAGCTCTTAACCTTTTGGTGGGTATATCCTTGTGATCTTAACCTTTCAATTGATAGAAAGTTTGGAGGATAACTATACTTGTGTTACAAAGCCTCATTTTGTCACATTAGAAAGAATTTAAACTGAGCATTTTTAAGATTTGAGGCGAACAACATTGTTTGATATATGTAAAACCTCTTGAAAATGATCTGGTTTTAAAACTTCTGGCTTAATAAACCTTTCAGTAGCGACAAAAGTTCTGTGCTCATGTGACAAACACAGCTGCCTCCTACTGGTGAGTGCTCTCCTTACGATATTGAAACCAGGTTGTTACCAGCTCTTCTAAGATGATGAGGGATAGCATCGTCCATTGAAATTAATGCAATAGACTAGGAAAACCAGCATAATCAAAAGAAAAATCCCACAAATGAGATATTTCAGATTTGCTACAGGGAGAGTTTGTGTATCAGTTTGTCCTTTGTTCAACGAGGGTACATGCATTATTATCCAAGACAAACAGCGGTTTATCTGTTGTAGCCTAAACTGGTTGCAATAATGCGTGGGATATTTTGTGGAAATACCTAACATAGACAGAGCTCTTTTATATAATTTCTGGTTTTAAGGTAATGGAACAGCAGCCACTGTAGTTCAGAAGAAAAGAAGTAATCCAGATCACGGGGAAAATTGAGTTTTATTTGCAGCTTGAAAAATTACTTGCTATGTGGCTCTTTTTAAGGTCTGAGTGTGATTTTTCATTATTCCCTGACACCATTCTCTTCAAATGGTCTTTATGTGTCTTATCTATTTATTTTGTAAGACTATTCCAGTCCTTAAAAGTTTCATTGTGGCTTCTGAAAACTCTGAGAGGGGTATTCCCTTATGCCTCATCTCTGCAAATCCAAAGCTCTAGAGTTACTGTTCTGAGTGACCTTCAGCAGAAGATTCACCTTCTGTCTGAGTGGTTAGTTTGGAGTCGGGAGGGATCTTGCCATCAGCTGAGGCAAAGCATTCGGTAGTATTTCACGTCATAGCAAAAAGAGAATCTGTCTCACTGTTCAGAATAAGAGTGAAATATTGTTACTGAACTGGTAGCTTCTTTCTCACAAGGGAAAAGGGAAATATTTCACTCCTACTGCAGTTACAGGAATGAGAGTGCCATGGTTTTATCCTTGTAGACTGGTGTGGCAATTGCTAGAGGAAGCCAGCTACTGCTGGCAAGGTGCTGTTTGTTCCCTTCTGCTGGGGCTCTCTCAGTGGTACTGTCAGAACAGCAAGGACTTGTGCACCCTAAAAAAATTCCTTCTTACTCTAGGTCGTAGTGTTTAGTGGAAATCTGATTCCATTTGTCTTTTTCTCCCTTTCTGGTTGTTTTGCAGCTGAACCAGTGAGGCCAATTGACCCTGCAGCATGGATCTCTCATACCACAGCCATGACGGGAGCGTACCCCCGTTACGGTATGAGCCCCTCCATGAGCATCACCACATCTACCAGCTCCTCACTAACAAGCTCAATTCCCGATTCGGAAAGTAAGTCACACTGCGGCCAGCACAGGGCAGGCGTCTTCTGCTCGGGGCCAGCAGTGCAGAGCTGTGCGCAAACCCGACCCCGGCCACAAGCACGATGAGAACAACAGCGGCCACAGAACTCTCGAATGCTTTCTTGTGTTTGTAATTCTTATGGGGAGCCTAAAACCTTTTTCCAAAAGTCAGAAGTTAACGCAGTGGTGTTTTGCCAGGGTTCACGTTCAAGAAGAGGTGGGTTCTGGTCCCTTTTACAGTTACAAGGCAGGCCTCCCACTTTATCCCCTCCGATGAATGTGAGAGCTTCCCCTTTGTGTTTGACTGTTTTTTAATAAATTTAAATAATTTACTTAGGTAGATGTCACTGGATAATAATGTTAGTGTATCATTTAGGAATCCTCCACTGATATTTGCATAGCCTTCTCTTAAACTTTTTTATACTTTCAGAATTTATTGAACAAGGGAGAAACAAATGTAATGTCCCACATGAAATTATGATTAGAGTTCAGTCGTCTTTCCTGGTTTGTCTATCTGTGGCAGTCTCTAAACTAGTCATAGCCCATGTAACCAACAAGTTGTCATGATTCCTTATCTTGGAAATTTTTGTTTAAAGAATATAAACTCTTCCTTTCTTTTATTCTTCCTTTGCTTTCTGATGTAAGTGGGATAAAAGCTGGCATTTGTTTTGAAATACATGGCAATAGGGAAGAGGAATAAACGAGGATCATGTGTCCACTGAAGTCCTAGTTCAGGAAAGTGTTCATATTTAAAACAGCACTTCTGTTTACTTGACAAGAAAGCTTTGAGGTACTTTACATCTCATTAGTATGTGTTTGTTTCCTGTGATATTAATATGGAAGAATATCTCTAGAGATGCAACCTTTCTATCAGATTTTTTCATATGTAGCAAGGAGATTTATTATATTTGTCTATATACACATACAAATCTTGAGATGGCTTTAAAGTTCTTAGGAAATTATCTCATTTGTGGAACAATGCTACCTCAGTGTGCATTCACTGAAAGCCAGATAAATACTTACATGTTTAACAAAAGATGCTTAAGTGTCTGCCAGATCTGGAGTCTAAATTTAGGACTGCATAACTTTTTTCATTCTTTAAGATTTTTCCAGAGAGAAAGGGAGGATATCGTTTAGAAAAAACAACGAAGCAAAACCAAGAAGAAAAACACCACTTTGAGAATTTTAAAGACTAATGTGATGTTGGTGATTAGTGATGGAATCTTCCCTGGACAAATGCATGTCTGAAGTGTGAAAGGTGCATTTGCAGGGACCAGTTAAGTCCTATCAGACTATGTAGGTGTCTGACTCTTTTTCGTCTACCCTCTCTCAGACTTTATAAGCACATAGTTCTGGAATTACACCTCACTTTGAATTAAAGGGGTGGTTATCCTTTTTTGTAGGTGTAGTAGCTTGGTGCCTCTTTAGATAGTAGGCAGCACCACCGAAGGGGAAATATATCCACAGTAAAAAGCAAATGAACCACTTACCTGATGACTGCTTTATCTTGAGATGTGTTTTCAGCCTTACAGGTGCTAAAGATTGCTGGAATCTAATGTATCTGCTGATTACTGTCAAACAACAAAAGTCTGTTGCTCTGCATTCCTCTTGAAGTATTCATGTATCATGTGCCTTGATATACAGTGATGTGACTGGGAAGTGTGGAACACAGATGCCCTCTCAATCATACTTTTAAAATAAAGGCTATTTGGGAGCAGAACCACATTTCTGGAGATAGCTTCTCATTTCTACGCCAGTGTCTTAGAATATATCCTTTCCTGAATGCAAGAAAACACAGAGTACCCCTGACCTTTGATGTGTCCTTCTGCTGTACACTCCTCCCTTCAGTTCAGTCCTGTTACTCACCCCCCCAAACACAGCAGGCAGCACCTCAGGGCCCTAGCTACAAAGAGCTCCTGTTGTCTGAACCTCTTTGGCAGGAAAGACAAAGTTGGGGACGAAGGGAGGAGGAGAGAGGGAGGTGAGGAGAGACGATGCGTTGACATCTCAAAGAACAGAAAGCTTCATGCAGAATGAGGCGTTCTAACTTTTCATGTTCCAGCGCAAGATTCTCTGTTTGAGTTCCTCTGAGGCTAGAGTCACTGGTGTTTGAAGCAAGTATCATATCCGTTCTACAGTATCTGGCTGTGAAAGTGGAAGCAGTGAATTAACTTCGAGCCATCAGACAAGTCTGTTTCCTGATCTCTTAAGTATTGTGAATGTCTGCTGGTTTACTTGGTTTGTATAGCAAGGCCAGGATAATGTAAGTGGACTGAATAACTGCTTTCCTTCTGACTAGCGTTCCTTTGCTCTAGCCTCTGGATCAAAAGTGAAGTTCTGATAGCTGAAGCATTTGCACAGCCTCCATGGCATCGGTGCTAGTGATTAAAGTAGCTGAGATTTTTGAGGCCATAGAAATCAGCACCACACAGTAGGAAATACTTTGTGTTAGCACTTTATTTTCTCAGGTGCATTTCTTGAAAAACAGGACTATGCAAACCAAGGCAGACTGAGGTGTTTCATAGGAATTATTGCTTTTAAAAGCATCTTCCTCTCTAGTAGAGTTCTGACTGATGCAGGAGAATATTCTCTCACAGTGGTTTGTGTTGGACTCGCTGCCTCAGTCAGTGCAAACTCTGCTTCTCGTTTACTCTGCTAAAGGCAGATTTCTCCAGCCCCTGTTCTGCTGCTGTAGGACACCTTTCTGCAAAGTAGTGCTGTCCCATTCCGTGAGATTAACTTCAAGTGTTTCAGTGTGTCTTGAAAGTCTTGCCGTTTCAAAATGCAGTCCATTGACGTCGTTGGAAATTTCTCCTTCTCTCTTGCATGGGCTTCAGAGGATTTTTGAATTGAGACTTCAAACTATTTCTGCTTAATAATATTCAGCCTGAGATACTGTGTAGTTTCCTGGGGCTTTTTGTTCAGGCAAATGTGTACTTCCTTGCTCAAAAAAGGATTCAAGCTAGTGGTGATATCACACGTGGTAGGACTTCATTTTCCTGGAGCAAACACCTCTTGTATTACCAGGATCTGTTAATGCGAAAAAAATGCCACTCAAAACCAATAACCAAAACCCTGAGAAAGGGCTTTGTGGTAGATCTGGTTCCCCAGAAAGGAGTTGCTGTCTGTGCTGTTCCTCAGATTTGCACATACCTGGTCAGGCAGTCAGGGCGGCAGTTGACCTAGTTCAGACCAAAGTGGATGCATTTGAGGTGTGTCTTAGAATTTTTCATATTCGTACAGCAACTAGCAGACTTAGAAAATATTGATGATCGTTTGGCCAGTGTTGTTCTTTTTATGCAGATCGCAGGTCTCCAAGCAAATACAATTTATTGCTCCCCACATACTTTACTTGAATATTGGTTTGTTGTTTTTTTTTTTCTGCCAAACATGTTGCTTTTTGCCACTAACCAAACTAACTTAAAGCAAAAGCAAAATTTTAGTGTTCATTCAAGCTTTGTAAGTATTGAAACTGCATGCATAGATGATCTGAGATATTTTCATGCATATTAGCATGTATTGAAAGAAGCATTTTCAGTTTTCATTGTTTCATGCTTGTTGTACCTTTTATCAAAATTTTTGGTTGCTGGAAAAGGTCAAAATTGGTTCCCTTGTGTTTTTGAAAGGTGGGTGATATGGGAGCTGGGAGAAGGGAGGGGAGAAGAGTCTCATCTACAAACACAGGACACACATGCTCAACATGAATTTTCTAGGGCTGAGAAGATGGGAGCAGGAAGGAGGACTGGATGCTGTATGCAAAGAATATAGTCATCTTATGTATAGACAACATGATTGATTTCTGCACAGAACACAAGAAGCCTGGTAGACTCTGGGACTCAGATTCACGGCACTGGGCTTCCAATATTAGATGCCACGTTGCCTCTATGTATGGTAGAGAAGGAATTTCTAAAGAACTAGACTGCTATGGTAGGCACCTCAGGTCAGCAGGATGAATCTCAGGCTTACTCTTCTGGTTTTATTATAAAAATTGATCAGGAAATTATGAAGTCTTTGGTGACCCAGCTCTGCCCGTATGAGTGTACGCAATATGAATGGAGCCGTGATGCCTGCTGAGGCGTTTGGGAGTAGCAGTTTTTTAAGTGTTCTGCAAGAAAGATGCAGGGCAAAGTCATACTGGGTTAAGTGACTTGGCTGCCATCATTGGAATCCTGGAAAGTTTTTTTTGAAGGAAACCACTAGCCTTTATCCTGTTGATGGAAGCTTTCTTTTCTAATTTCAATTCTCCCTAATTATGCTGATGTCCAAATCTTTAAAAAAACAAATGGACATTGATTGAAGCATGGTCGTCATCTTCCTCCATGCAGATGGGTATTATTCCTGACGGTTAAACAATAAGCCAAAAAACCTGGTCCTACAGAGTTTTGCATACAGTGCACTGAACTATTGAGTGGGTAGGGGCTGGTCGTGGCACATTGAAATGGAAAGCAGTGGTCATAGAACTGCGTTTCCTTTTTGCAAATCTCAGAGCAACGTCGATTGAGAGAGTGCAGTGCTGATCTATAGCTGGTTGATGAAGTTAAGACACATAGGGACGCAGCATCTCAGTGACTAAACTGGTTGCACAGAGCACAATCTCTGAAGAATTGGTACAAATGCTATAATTTATGTCATTGGTAAGAGTCCATTTGGGAACCTTTTTGTCTTTTTTTGCATCTGTTGGTAAAGCTGTGTCTTGAAACGTTTCATCTAAATTGGGAGCTGAGAAGTTCTTTTCGGACTTGGTTCATTTCAAAGAAGCATCTAACCTTTCTTCCTTTTAGAGTTAGAAGAATCTCCCTTAACTGTGAAGAGTGACATGGCTACTATTGTCAAGGTTATGCAGCTACCAGACTCGGGCCTTGAAATTCGGGACAGGATGTGGTTAAAAATTACCATCTCCAATGCAGTGATAGGTAAGCAGATTAAAGGAACGCTGGGGGCCGGGGGGAGGGGGTGGGAAATCGTGGCTTTTTGGAAATAGGCTGAAGAAACTATCTTTATATGAGCTTTTTTTTCCCTTTCCATGACCTCTTATATTCCCTTGACTTGGTGTTTGAGAACAACCCTAAGTGTGACAAGAAATAACTAATATCTCTTGTTTAAGCCTAGACAGCCAAAAATACCACGTTTCTCATACCCTTAATGCTTACTTGTTACATCTCAGATTTTCCATGTAACTACTTGGGCCTCTGGCAATTTGCCCAGCAGAGCAACAGTCCTTGTAATTCCAGTTCCAGAAAGCCACACAACCTTAATAAAGCATCTTAATTACATTTATAATTACTAGTCTGCCTTTGATTCTGACTGTCCCGTGACCTGAACTGTGCTAACATTTAGTCAATCTAGGTTGTAGTTACTTTTTGCTGAGAAAGGGATTGGAATCCAGGTCTTCTGATAACATCTGCCTCTTGAGGGAGGTGGCTCTTCCAATCACTTCTGTTCTGTAAATCCCATGTCATTTTCATTACTGCAACTCAGAAGGGGTTGAGCAGTGTAACTGTAACATTTCCTGTGTGCGTGTTTGGTGTCGCTGTTAATGTAGTGTTTGACGGGATGCAAGATAGTTCTTTGCTTTCTTTGTTGGTGTTTGATGGTAGCTAATGTAGCAGTTAAGCTGGGTCATGAAAATAATGGTTTAAGGTCTTTGTGGCAAGATTGCTACATATTTATATTTGAGTTCAGTACCTGGCACAGTAGTGCTAGTGGGCTGTGTGATAATGTGAAGATTAAAAAACCAAAAAAGATCCGTTTGGTTCAGATGATCCTGTGTCTCCTCTTCCTATTGTCATTTTAGGAGCAGATGTGGTCGACTGGCTTTACACACATGTAGAAGGCTTCAAAGACCGACGGGAGGCTAGAAAATATGCCAGCAGCATGTTAAAACACGGCTACCTCAGGCACACTGTGAACAAAATCACCTTCTCAGAACAGTGCTATTATGTCTTTGGAGACCTCTGTGGCAGTAAGTTTCCCACCTGTGAAGGGCAAAGCTGCATGTGTGTTGTCTCTTCTGTGCTTGCAGGATGTGCAGAGAGTCCTATAGGATTTCACAAGTGGGTGTTTCAGAACAGGCCGTTATTCTGAAGTTGCATGACAAGTGGTTGATGCTTCCTGTAAAACCAAGCAATTAGACCACTTGGAAGAGAAAGATAAACTCATCAAATAGGTCACTGCACGGAGGCTTGAGAAAGCAGGATTTATCTCCAGTGATGCCACAGACTTCCTGCTTGTCAGTCACACTCAGTTTCCAATCCGCAGAATGAAAATGATTCCTCCTTGACTTACGGAAATGCTGCAAAGGGACCTTGGTGCTTAGTGGTAAATGTTGATGTCTGCCCTACCGTGTGTGATGCTTTGAGTGGGCTCTGGAGCCTGAGTCCCTCTAGTCCCTCACCACAGTAGGTGCTGTGTCAGCCATTATTGATATGCAGCAGTCAGCTGCTAGGTAAGAACACAATCTTCACCTTTTTTTTCCAGATATGGCTGCACTGAACCTTAACAATGGTTCTAGCGGAGCCTCAGATCAGGATACCCTTGCACCACTTCCACATCCTGCTGCTCCCTGGCCACTAGGACAAGGATACCCATATCAATATCCTCTGCCCCCACCATGTTTTCCACCAGCATACCAAGACCCCGGCTTTAGCTACGGTAGTGGCAGTGCAGGGAGCCAGCAAAGTGAAGGTAAGATGGTTGATCTGGTATTTATTTCTACAGCTGTCATTATCCCTAACCATTTGCTTGAGTTCTGTACTGTCTGTGCTTCTGTCTTGTGGTTTTGTATGCTACCTGCATGGATTTGGTGCGACCGCACTTACTCAAAACTGTTCGTGTATGTGATGGAGTGGGTTAGCCTTTCAGCTCTGTATTGAAACTGCCAGCGATGTTTTAACTGAGTCAGTAGAACTGAATAGAATAGAATAGAATAGAATAGAATAGAATAGAATAGAAGCTATATAGATATACTGTAGTTCTGTACTCCAAGCAAAATGCCAGTGGGGAACTAGAGCCAAGTTGTTTGTCGTGTCCATGGTGACATGTGCATCTGTTCTTTTCTCACCCAACAGCACCACACGGTAAACTACTGCTTAGATAATGCTGATCAGGCCAACATTAATGGCTCAATTGTCCACCTTGTTAAAACAGATAAACTATTGCCCCTCTTTTTAGAGGTCAGAGCCATTGCCACCAGTGGGGCTGCAGTTGCTTGATATTGCTAGAAATTAGGCTATTCTGTTGCTGATGGAACAGGGATTAGAACAAAGGTGCTCTTGGCTTTCACTTCAGTGCTCAGTACAAAAGGAAAATGACTCTTTGCTTGTGTGAGACAAGCGTGAGGTGGCCCCCCAGATGGTTTACAGGGCTGAAACACTGCTCACAGGGAGGAGAGTCTCTTTTGTAATACGTGACAGGGAAAAACAGATAATACTGCATGGATTAAAAACCTGACCTCTCCTTTCCTGCCCTAGGATAATTTTGTGGTTCATTTTTAAACCTTAGTAAATAAAAGTTTTGTATTTTTTGGCTGTACAGATTTTTTTTCATCACTTCTAGAGTGAGTTTTGCTTTTGGAAATGCTTCCAGTAAAGAAAGGATGAGGACACTCTGTATTTTTATGATGAACATCCAGAAACTTGGATGTAACTTCTTCCTGTTTACCACAGCCAGTTAGATTTTGCAAAATTGCACAAAACAATTTCGTAGAAGGAACTTGCTCATAAGCTTTAGCACTATTGCTTCCTACCTTATCTCAAAATAAGAAGTGTCTGTGAGGAAGCTCACAGTGGTATCCGGAGGTTTTAGAACTGCAAACTAATTGTGCTGGAAAGAATGTGATTATTTTTTTTTGGCAGCTGGTTCTGTGGACAGTAGAACATTAGATCTCTGCTGCTGGAATAGGGAAGGTGTGGTATTTTATCCATGCAACCTGTGTTACTGACTAAAGAAAGCCTTATGAAAGGCGTCAAGGTGTTTAATGTTGAAAGGTTCCAACACTTTTCTTGTTCTTCTTTTGGAAACTACACTTCTGTGTTGTTTCTTGTTTTGTAACTGTTATTCCCTTGTTTTGTTCTGAGCAAGCATTAGACTGAAGGATTCATAGAGGAATGGCTGACTCTAGGGGATTGGTAAGCTTCAAATGCCTCCATAATAATAACGAATTCACAGCATGATCATTTAGACTCTTGTGACCCAAATGTTCAGCTGTATTTTTTCTTTCTTTTTTTTTTCTTTTTAATTGTCTTGGATGCTCAACCTGTCTCAATGCACAGTAGTCCAATAGTGTGGCATTAGCATATCAACTGTCTAGCCCCTGTGTGACTGTGCTGCAGAAGCTCCAGAGGGAATGCCATTAGATACCTCACGGTCAGCTCAGATGGGAAAATCCTATCACCAGTCTCTTCACTGCTTGACATAAAATAAATAATCTCCGCTCCGAATTTATTAGTCTGATGCCATCCATATGGATTGGATTTATCTACCAGTGCCCTTCCACTGCTCACTTACTGAAAGATGCTTGAACACTGTCCAGGTGTCTCAGGCAGGTATTGAGAGCACTGGGACACAAGGTTGCATTGGTTACTCTTGATACAGAGGGTTAGAATTGGGTTTCTTGGGAAGTCTCTCTTCTATGTGCAGCTTTTCTTATCCCCTGCGTGATCTTTACTCAGCCACAAGCTATGGAACTGGCAATGAATTTTTGTGTATGGGGAGCTTGCATCAAGGAATGATGTCTTTGGGTAAGGTTTGCAGGGTTTGGATGGGTGGCAAAAGAATGCATCATGAGATAAAAGCAGAGGCATATTAGCTGTGGAAGGTTTAAAATAAAATGTAAATTTTCTTCCACTATGAACAATGTGCCGCACTGGAGACTTTACAAAGATGCTTCTTGGAGATGATGTCTATGTTGTTCTTTGGAGCAAAGGCTGTAACAGTCAACCTGCTAACAAGTAGTTTCTTCTCTCTTATTTGTTTTTACAAGATTGTTGTGAAGCATTTGAAAGGACAGCTCAGGGAGCACCTTACCTCTTCAAAAAGCTCACCTTAATGAATCTTTGTAGAATTTGGTGGAGGCAGCTGAACCCAGGTTAATATCTCCATTTACAGATGGAAGAAAACCGAGGCACAAAGCAGGACAGTGTTGTTCTGAGAGCAGAGTAGAGCTGATAGAGGTTACAATCAGCAAATACCGCTTCAGAGTCCTAGGCTCAGAATACTAACTTCAAGTCCAGTGGTATTGTATTCTGTGTTTTCCACCTATCCCCAGCTTTTCTTGCACTCTGCAGGGGAATCTAGCCTTTCCACTCTACGCACCAGGTCAATCCAGTTTTCCTGTCTCTTCTATTTGCCTGCTCTAAACATCAGCTGGAGCAGACAGAAGGTGATGATCATCTGCAGATCAAGAAAGGAGCAGCTCAGAATCATTCCGTTTTTCCCATTTCAGTGACCCCAGTGACTCATTTAGACCCAAAAGCTGATTCCCTGTTCTGCTGGCTAGAGATCCCTTTTGGGAAGACAATCCTGCACTAAGATGGCAAGAACTTAATGAGATATTCTGTGGGTTGGTTTGTTAGGTTTTTTTTAAAGAATAATTAACTTGGAAATGTCTCCTGACATTATCCTACCCTCTCTGTCGTGGTAACAGAGCATGATCTTCAACTTTCATGTAAAATCAGTTCTGAAGTTTAGTGACGCTTGTAGGTAGCAACAGCTCCGCTTACACACCAGCAGCAGTGTTTTGTTCTTCCAAGTTGATTTAGTGGCTTTTGCTGGGAACATCCTGCATGTTACTGGTTCATCACAGAGCAGTTCAACAAATAACTGGAATTCTCCAATAACAGAACACTGTAGTGGTGAATTTTAAAAGAATCTACCCACTGAAGCCAGCAAAAGGACATCTGTTAACCTCAGGTGATTTGGCCCCGGGTGTGAGTATGCCCAGTGTCACCAAGGATGGTAGAGAAGACAAATGAGTTTCTTTTTGAAGTTTTTGCTGATAGGAGATAGCAAAGACAGAGACAATTAGATTAAACCCCGTTGGCTTGAGTCGACACCCAGACACCTGCTTCTTCCTTCCATTTTTGCTCCTCCTCTCTCTCCAGTCAGAGGAGCAGCAGCAGAGCAGATGGCTTTCAGCCAGCAGTTCTAGGCTGGCTGCTGCTTTCATTGTGCAAGCTCTAAGGTGTCGACGTGTACCTGCGCATGGCACCACCTCGTCAGCTTTGTTCTACCGATTGTCGTTGCCAAACCCATAAGCCACCAGCAGCACGTTCAGGCCTGGTTTTGTCATCGTCGTTGCCATTACAGTGGTCATGCCCGGATCTGTGGGTTGTGGTAGGAACTGATGTGGGAGCCAGCAGTGGGCCTGAGCTAATTCTGCTTTTCCTTTTCACTCGGGGGCTGTAGGAAGCAAAAGCAGCGGCTCGAATCGAAGCAACAGCGACAACAGCAGGAGAGCTCTTGGCAGGGAGAAGGACCGCAAGTCGACCGGCAGCGGCAGCGAGTCCGACCACACTGCTCGCAGCGGCGGCGGCGCCAGCGTCGTGCGTCGGGAGAGGCCTGTCAGCCAGCTCAGCCACAGGAGCCATGTCTCTGCCACCCACAGCGAGAGGAGCCACCACAGCCATCATTCTTACGGGCCCCCGGGAGTCCCACCCCTCTACAACCTCCCCAAGCTGGGCTCCAAAGTCTACGGGACGAGCGGACCCCCTGGAGGGCCCCCCGTGAGAGAACTGAGCTCTGTTCCTCCAGAGCTGACGGGGAGCCGGCAGTCCTTCCAGAAGGCTATGGGTAACCCTTGCGAATTCTTCGTCGACATCATGTGAGAGGAAGTGCCTTCAGACTCTGCGTGGGGAAGGGCCGGGGGGATTGTTGTCGGGGTGGGTGGGCAATTTGGTCATTGTCAAACACTTAATGGAAGAAACTTGGCTGTCTTGCATGTCACACCTTCCTGGTTTGCAATTGTGTTGCAGAAAACTCAACAAAAAAACCCAAAAATTCAACCCACCCCCACCAAAACAAGCAAACAAAAATCTCATGGGATTGTTAAATATCTGCAAATTGATGGTGTCTTTTCTTTATCCTGTTTTTTTTTTCCCTCCCACTTGATTTTGATCGTGAATGGCCGGTGTATATTCACATCTTAATGAGCTTTGGTAATTGTGGCACCTACTTCAATGCAATTAGCATCTCTTTTTGGCTGATTCAAGGACTCTTATTTCATATGACTTCTAAATTTCCAGTAACGCATAGTAGCACTTTTATTTTTCCCTGCTTTTTCTCTTACAAGGAAAAAATGCCCTTTGGCTGGTATCTGTGATACTGCCTTGTGATGCTGTTTCTCGGATGCATCAGTCAGCACTCTCAGCAGACACGGCACCTGCAAGCGTACAGACAACACGTGCTTGGAAAGGAGCAGGCTCAAACCAATTTCTAGCAGAAGGCAAAGTTGTGACTATCTCCTTCTGCTGACTAGGGAGTATAAATCAATCTTTCTCTTTTCTTTTCTTTTCTTTTCTTTTCTTTTCTTTTCTTTCTTTTCTTTTCTTTTCTTTTCTTTTCTTTTCTTTTCTTTTCTTTCTTTTCTTTTCTTTTCTTTCTTTTCTTTTCTTTCTTTTCTTTTCTTTTCTTTTCTTTCTTTTCTTTTCTTTTCTTTTCTTTTCTTTTCTTTTCTTTTTTTCTTAGATATTATTCTATCAAGGGAGTGATGGAGTCTTGCTACTGTATGTGTTCATTGTGCAGAACTCGTAAAGTTATTTCATTTAGTATCATGATAGTGACTTTGTAGCTGCAGTCTGTTCCTGGGCGTTTCAGTCACATCCCTGCTGACAGATGGGTCTGTTTCTTCTGGTTATAATGCACACTTGCTTACAGGTTTTAAAAAATTGTTTCCACAGAAATAGGACAATTGCTGCTATGCAATTCTGTTAGTGTAGCTGCAGCTTTTCCCTTTTGAAAGGGATATTTATCCCATTCTAGCAGAGACATAGGTAAATCCTGGCTCCCACTGGGACATGGCTTTTCATTTTCCATTCTTATTTTCTGAGCAGTATCTTTCTCATTTTGATATAGAAACCTGGAGATGTCTAATCCCAAATGCAGTGTTACCCAAGGGAACATGTTCTGAAAAAGGTGGAGGCTAGCTGTTAGCAGAGAGGTGAGAAGGTGTTTTGAGAACAGTTCATAAATGGTACAATGAATGAATCTTCATACCTGACACCGAGCGAGACCCATGCTAAAGCTCCTGCTGGGGAGCTTTGACTTAAGCAACTGCTGTTGTATATCCCCAATATTTCATTACTGTGCATTTTTCGCTCCAAGGCTATTGATGCTTGACAAAGTATGTTCAGGAACCTTCACTGATGTTTAAGAAGCCTTCTTAAAGTATCTGAATGAGAGTATGGTAAGAGCAAACCCACACTCTGTTATGGTGGCTCATTTAATGGGAAGTATGTGTTAAGCTGCAGTCACTTAGTGGCATTTGACCATGGGGCCATGCCTCAGTTAAATCCTCTTTTGTGAGATACCTGCTTCTGGCAGGTTTTAGGACAGGTGCTTTAAAATCAGTCTTTACTGTATATAAGCATTTTCTTCACTGGTAAGAAGCTTCTTTTTGTTATGTTCCATGCTTTATGGGTCGTGTGAATATCTGATACAAATGTCGAAAGAGAACATGTCTTTCTTACTATAGATGTGTAGTTTCATGTTCCTTTGTCATGCTGAAAAATGACTCTTCAAACTGTCCATTTTGTATGTTGTTCATTCTGATAGATTTTTCACTACTTCTTTTCTTATTACAGGTCTGTGTGTAAACACATCCCTTTTACAAAAGTCAGAGTAACTTTTTCAAATGTCTGTGTTAATTGGAGACTTAAGTTTCACTTTCCAAAGGGAGCTAGGCACTTAGGAGACTGTGTGTCACCCAGACTAGGTACTCCAGTTACTGGGCTTCTAAACTAGGTGAGTGGTTTTGGACAGTTTTCCTTACAAAAATCTCCCGAAGAGCTACATAATGTTTCTGAAAGCGGCGTTTTCGTCATAATCCATCTGATGGGCTAGCGTAGATTGTGATGTTGGCAATGGCTTGTTCAAAACAACAGCACTACCTAAAGCTTGACTCTGCAGCAGCATCCTTTCTTTTGCTTTCCTCCACAACAAAGATGATAACAGTAAACGATTTTGAAAGACTGACGTTTAAAGCAATGAAATAAATCAGGGTAAAATAATTCTGTAATTCTGCTGTGTCTCCAGGAGACACTGTTAAGGAGTCTGTGGCTTTACTGACAATCATTAGTGGTTCTACTTTTAAGTTAATTTGAACTTTTCTGATCTCATATATATTATGATTTTTCTGGCCCACTTTGTCTTAAGGCAGAACTTACAGGGCTGGAGGAAAAGACTGTCGTTTTAATAAGACATTTCCAAAAGGGATTAAAGCTAGGGGCTGATCTTTCACTCATGGAAGAAACGTGTTTAATTTCCTTATATCTTTTCAAGAGTTGCAGTTTACACACTAGCTGGGTTTTTTTGTCTTGTCGTTACGCTGTTGGCAGAAACTGTTCTGTGTCTTGCTGTTCTTTGCTGCTGTGTTGAAATGACCGTGGTATATCCTTGCATGTTTGTGGGCAGCTCTTGAATGAGGCTGACATCTGTAACATAGGTGTGGGAAAGCGTCGTCTGCCGAGCAAAGCAGGCTGCTAAATCCAGCCTGAAGTAGCTTTGCCCACAAACAGGCATCCATTTCAGGCAAATAATGAGTGCTCTGAATGTGCTGACAGATGTGCTAGTTGGCTAATACTGTATAGCACGTACAACCTGCTGTTTACAGAGAGCAGCAGGAGAATGTAAATGACCCGTCTGCGAGCAGTGCGATACATAATGGCCACTGCGTCTCAAACAAAAGCTTGGTTGCCCCACCTTGTAGCGTACAGTGGAGAGGCTGGTTTGAGTGAAAGCAAAGTTAGGCCTGAAACATTGCTAGCTCTTAATTTTCAGAAGTTAATGAAGACAGGAGATTTCCCAAATCCCATTCTTGGCTTTCAGTGCATGTGCTGCATGTGTCTTTGCAACAAGGGGGCCTTGGGGCCTGACTGTGCAAGTTTCTCCTATTGGGTACAGTACTGCCTGCAGAAAGAAGTGCCACTGATGCCAATGAAGCTACTTACAATTGGAAGTACTGTGCCAGGTGGAAGAAAGTTTGAAGGCTGGAGTCCTGCAGAACTGTCTGTTTCTCTCATCGGGGCCTGAAATTGTCCTCTGATTCTGATGTCAAGTAACTGGCACTGGCTGGGCTCTGGAGTGCAGGACCTGTGCCTCTTAACTACAGTGAGAAGTTATGGGTTTGCTATATAGGGCATTGAAACAACCTCAGAACAGGAGCCTTAAGTAGCTGACATTTTTATTCTGGAAGTGAGATCCTCAACATCTGCCTGTGCTCTGCAGCTGAGCTTAATGTTCATACATACCTACCAACAGTTTTCAGCAGGGACTAACAGGTCTGTTTGGAAGATCGTAGAAGATGATGAGAAAACTGTTTGAGGTGACGTCTCCTATCCAAAGGAGGTAGTATCTGCAGGAATAGTGTACCCACTCAGTATATTAACTCTGAGTAGTGTTTTTTGGCAAATAGTCGTAAAAGCACTGCTGTTGTCTTTTACCTCCCATTAATAAATCTGCTTTTCAAAGGTAACAGTCCCCTCAACACTTTATCCAAAGGTATATTGGATGGCAAGCAATGATGCACAGACATTGACTTTTGATATTATTTTGGTTCTATTCAAATGGGCGGTCCCATCTTGCAACTTGACAGCTCATGAGTTGATGTAATTGTTTTTGGTTTACGTTTAACTGGATTGTAATAAGATTGACTTAAAATTATTAATTCTAATCAGTGATTAGAAATACATGTAAAGAATTTTATGTACAGTAGAGGAACAAAGTTACATGATTTTAAATAATGAAAACCCAGACTATCACCTATTCTAGAATTGGTTCTACTCAAAGAGTGACCTCTTACTAGCATGGACTGCACTGTTCCTGTTAAATGTCTATTGCATAATTGAATTCTTTTTGTAGATATTGTATTAAAACCCAAGTGTCTGTATAGTTAATATATAGCTGCTTATGTGTAAATGCTATTTTAAACACTAAAAAGCTTTTAATTTTATGTGATAACTGCAGTGTATGTCTTCAGTTCTTTGCACTACTGCGTTATCTTTTATTCATGATAAAATATTGGTTGAATCTTACTCTTCTTTTTTTTTTCCCCTGCCACGCTGAAGTTTTGTCCACTCGACAGGAGAAGATTGTGCAGGAGCTAATGATAGGCAGCTGGGAGTTCTGTGGTTTAATGGTACTTCAGAAGTGCTTACAGTTGAAAGCAGGAACCCTGTAAATGTTCACCACTAAACTGGGTCACGGATGATTGAAGTGCAGAGGCCTGCATGCAGGTTGATGACATCTGACAGGAACCACAGGACCCTGCCATTAATCAGAAGTGCCGTAGCTTTAAGCTGATGACTAATATATTAGTGCAGAAGTTGTGCTTTCACTTTAAATTACCCTGCCTCTTAATTACTGAGCTTCTCCTTCCCGCAGCTTGGCAGGAGTAGGTATACAGGAAAGGTTGAAGAAAGTTTGTGGAAGTAAAAGACAGCTGGAGGATACGTCCTGTTACAAAGATGTGAGCTGTAACAAGTTTTCCTGCATGCAGACCCAGGAGATGAATCTGCTGATAGAACCCATCAATGTATTGAGCTGTTTCATGTGAATATTCCCTTTTTCTGGACTCTGTGCACACAAACTCCAGCAGAAACAAGCTGGGATCATTAGGACACCACTTGCAGACTAACTGGTAAGCCTTAAACCACGGTGTATTTGTCATGCAACATAAGGATGCTCTGCCTTTCCGTCGGGTCTGAGTGGTTTATGTACAAGGAACAACTACAGCTTGATGAGACATATTCTCTCTTCTTAGCTTGTAGAGATCAAGCAGCAAAGGGAGAAACAAAGTAGTAGTTATTATGGAGGCACCCGTAATAAATTGTGCAATTCTACAGCAGAATTATGTAAGAGCCTATGAGAAAGTCATGGTTTCTCCTGTTCTCCCTTTCAAACCATATTTGTTTAGGATGCAAAATGGTCTAGCCAGCATTTTTCCCAGTTAGGTGAATATTAAATGATCAGAATTTTGGTTATGCTCTTGGAGCCTTTTACTGCAGAACCTGATGGACTCCAGCTGACCTAGTATGAATTGTCTGTAGGTGACTGGAACTGGTTGAACAATTTAATCAGCCACTTTTCCCCTCCTCCTTCTTCCCCTGCGCCTGCTTCTCCCTAAAGGAATATTTCCATGTGTGTTCTCCTCATTTCCATGTTTTTTGCAAACACATGTTCATGAAAAATTTGAATGGGTAATATACTCTGTATATCATGCATACAGCTGCCTTTACATATCAGAATGGTTTCTATGGATTTTGTGACAAAGTAGTCCAGAAAATTCAAAAATATTTTTTTCCATAGAAAATGTTACTTAACAGAAATTTAAACATTGACTTTAAAAAGTTCAGGGTTTTTTTCATTACAACGATATCAAAACTGAATTTCATATTTTAAAAGAAGTTTGAAATGATGATAAATATTTCCATTATGATATCTAAACTTTTACAGTATAATTTATCTGAAAAAAATCTCAGTTTTACTGAGATTCTGGCTTGAATAACTACAGTTATTCTGATTTGGAGTGAAACTGTGAAATCTCTTGAGAAATACAAGTTCTTGCTTGTGTTTTGTTTGAACACTCGATGTATAAGGACCAGTTCTCAGTCAACATGCTGCAGTAGAGTACTGATGATACCATGAGCTAGAAGAGCAATGGTTGTTGTCAGAAGCTTTGTTTAGCCTTTCGATCTTTTATTTCATTTAAGAGCCAAAATAGTCAGCCCTTCTTGATCTGAACACAATTGTTTCCTTGCACTTCGGTTTGGGTACGACATTAATTTCTCCGTGTACTTTTTGCCTATGTTCTTAACTTCATGTATACCTTTCCAGGTATCCTCTAGACTTCAGTCAAAAATGAGCAAAACTTAGTGCCACACTGAGAAGTCAGAGCCCCTCTGTTTAAACAGAAGAGAGGGCATCCCAGAGTCAGTGTGTTCCCTCACAGAATCCTCTTTATGGGGACGATGGAGAAGGGTTGTCTTAAAGATCCCGGTGGTTGTTAGAACCATACAGTTTCACAACCTAGATGGTGAAAAGTTTGCATTGACTATACCTGTCAAAAAAGAGACCCAGAGATGTAGGCTGTCATTGACTCCACTTTTAGTAAATAAAGCAAGTGCACAAACATGCATACATGTGTACAGATTGCAATGGCAGAGCAGGGTGCAGGACCTTTGGTTCTTTCTGTCTGTTACCTTCTCCTCCTCAGCTGCTTCCTTTAACTAACAGGAGGAGACCTGCATAGGAGTTGTGCTTTCTGATGTTGCTCACTAGGAGAAGGTCTTTATAGAGGATCCTGTGTAGATAGGTACTCAGTATCATTAGTTAATCACAAGGATTTCTATCTGTGGTCTGTAATTCACACCTTTTCAGATTATTCCCTTCTGTTTTTCTAGTTATTATTTCTGTGCTGTTGAATATACTTGAAAGTTCTTATAAGGCATAGGAAAGGATTCATGGATATATGTCTGGAGCAGTTAAGAAGTGGAAGTTACCAGTGGTCTTTACAGGAAGGTGGCCCAGGTGAGGCTTCTGCCTCAGATTGCCAGACCTGAGAGATTCATGTAGAGTATCAGCGCTGCAGGTTACTTTCTCAACTGAACCTGCTTTCAGCTCCTCGTGGGGGATGAAACAAGTGGTTAGCTACAGAGGAGGTGGATACTGCTCTGCTGGGGCGTTTTGCTTTAGCTCCTTGAGTAGAGCCCTGTGCTTTTGCAGCTTAAAAATTTGGTCCTAGAGTTCAGCCTGCTGAATAAGGCTGTATTTTATAGGGTGATTGTGTCTGCAAGCATAGCTTATAGAGTCATCATAAACAGAATTACCTCGTTAAAATACAGCCAGCTTCTATGGAGGAGCAGGGGACAATGGATCTGGTTTATTGTCTGTTTCTATTAAGAGTCCTCCTCTGGCTCCTCTTTGATGGAATTCTGGAAATAATCCACTGTGTTCAGATCAGGCTTAAGCAAGATGATATAACATTTAGGGATATAGTAGGTTCCCAGGATACCCAGAGTGGTTGTCAAAATAGTACCAATCTGAGAAACAGATCTGAGGACTGTCTTCAGCGTGGCAAACATAGCAATGAAGAAGATCCAGATGATGAAATAGATTAGGATGGCAAATGTGATCCCCCTGGCAATGTTGTACTTCTTACCAGAAGTCTGTACCATGAATGTGCACAGGAAGCAGATGACGGCTAAGCAGCCGTTGTAGCCATGCATCAGGGCAAAGGCAAGCCAGGACTCTGTGTTACACACCAGCAGAACTTCAGTGGGCAGCGACTTGTAATCAGACACCAGATAGTCAGGGCCCAAGTGAAGATAGCAGAAACAGAACACGCACTCAGCGAGGAGGCACAAGGCAACAAGGACCCAGGCCCTCCTCCGGGTCACCCAGTGCAAGAAGGTGGGGGCACAGCGAGGGAACTCTGTCACAAGGGTGATCTCAAGAGACTTGATGAAGAAGGTAGAGAAGCAACCATTGAGGCACAGGGCATAGACTATCTGCTGGATCATACAAAGGTTGTTACTGGGCTTCCCTATATAGAGACAGGAGCTGAGACAGAGCAGCAGGAGTGTGAACAAGGCAAAGAGGTTCAGTGTGCCCCCGGCAGCCTGCACAAGGGGAGTCTCAAGGTTCTTAAAAAAAAGCACTGCTGTCAGACAAGTCAGGGATACGGTGATGGACATCAACGCTAGCAAGGCAATGGTGAGCGGCTCATTCCAAAAGAGGTACCTCTCGCTGCGGTCATAACACTTGGTGCTCCGGACAGGGGACCACTGATGCTCTAGGCAGGGAGTGCAGGTGGAACTGTCTGGAAAGCAGGGAGAAGTTGATGACTACCTTGCAGTGGAGTGCTGGTACCCTGCTGCAGGCAGTCCTAGAGGATGGATCAGAGTTATGAATTAGGTAGCTGGTTTGGGTGCTGTTTTGCCTACTTCCCACCCACTTCCTAAGCATATTGGATCTTCAAAGCTTTTGATAGTTCAATCTCTTTTTTCCTCCTTGCCTTTCCATCCTCCTCCCAAAACGATCCACATATTTATTGGCTCTGTTTCCCTTCTCCAGGAAGGATCACCAGCTTCCAAAAGATCCTAGAATTTCGTCATATGCTTCTCTTCTACCTATGACCCCAGAATTTCATCATACCCCCCTCTCCTACCTCTTGAGATAAAACATATGCATTGTCGCATTGTCCTTATGCATTCTCTTTGGGATCAACAGAGGAAGATCTGTAGAGCAAGACTGAGCAATGCACAGCAGAACAAAAGGGAGGCAAATATTCTGCACTGGCAGTGCTTCATGGAGGAACAGCTCACAACTGGTCTTTACCAGCTCTGTGAACCTGTGTGACCTCATCCAGAAGATAAACATAATAGACAGTTAAAGCTGTTTAATTTCTCAGACCTCACCTTTAGTGCTCCAGAAAGTGTTTTCTGGACAATCTGTACAGTCATAGCAGCAGAGGTGGAATCCTTTTATTTGTCTGAATTGTCCTGGTATACAATGTCTGAAGCACTCTGATGCAGGCTCCTAGACAAAAGGAAAAATGAAAGTCAGCCAGGTACTTGCAGTAGAAGCACTGTATCACCAAACAAATCAGAAAAAATTGGCTGTGCTGTGCTGGGATCAAACCTGTGTCTAAGTCTTAAACAGTGCGGGGAATACCTTTCTGTAGTTTTGCACAATGGAGACGGATTACATGTTTGCAGAGGAGCAAGAACTGGGTCCCACAGAAATCTTGTAGGAGTAGCATGCAGGCCAAGGGCCCCTTATGAACAGTCCTGATGAAGCAGCAAAAAAGTTTACTTCATTTTGTGAGTATTTATTCTTTTGCCCAACATCTTTTACCTTTTGATCTGCAGTGTGAAACTGAATCTGGGACTTATTGATGTACAAAGACTCTTCATAGTCACCTACAGGCAGATACGTAAGAGTGTTGTTTTTCCAGGACCAGAATATAAGCTTGTAGCCAGTGTTTGTGCCATGGGATTGATCAAACCTGAAACTTTGGCCATTGACCTTGAACGGGAGGGTATCCATGAAGTGCAGCAGCTGAGGAGAAAACGAAAATTGACAGTAAATATTGGTACAGTTTATGTTCTTGCTTGGAGGATGATAATGCAGTAAGCTAATTTCTGGCTGAAATCAGTCGTCCCTTATGTGGGCTAAGATGGTGGCGATCAGCCGTCTGGCTGTATCAGCAACTGCTGTGTCTGTTGTGCCAAGCTCAGTTAGTGGGAGCCAGACCATAGCCCCAGAGAGGGGAATGCAGTCCTACCAGCAGCAGAGAAGGTGCAGCGTGCTGGTTGTAGGGGCTGGCTGGCTGAGGGAATTGCTGAGGGTATCACTACCAGAGCAGGGGGGCAGGAGTGCAGTGCAGTGTTACCCCCCCCCATCCTTGTCTGGCTGTGTGCAGCTCTGATTGAATGAAAAATTGCTGTTTGTCCTCTGACCTTTACTCACCTGCCAAGATCTGATGGATGCTTTGGGACACGCGTGGTGGGTGCACCCCAGAGCTCTGTGCAGCGCGTAAGCCACGCTGTAGACCGCCACGTACGCGGGTTGTATTTGTGAGTGACTTAGCATGGACAAGATGTCGTGCAGCGGGGTGTGATCACACTGTTTGCAATGTGTGTCCAGCGTGTCAGAGTTCATGAAGCGGTTGAATTCGCTGGACTCCTGGCAAAATTGATCCTGCTGAACAGAGGCAAAGAGGTTGGCAACATAGTTCTGGAAGCCAGGGACTGTGCCTGCTTTCATACTAAAGCCTAAGACTGTCCCAATGCTCTGAATATTTGGGATGGAGGCAGCTATGTTAGACAACATCCAGGCATCAGTGCCAACCCAGACTTTCTCGGTCAGTCCCATCCTGATGCTGTGTTCCAGCAGGGCCTCAGCTGGCTGACTAGGGGCAAAAAGGACAATGACGTTGACTTTGGTCTTGTTAATTAACATAACGGTATCTTCCAGTTGGTTTTTGGCTTCGGGGTCTGCAAGGTCTGTAGGAATTAACCCCTCGAATGCAATGCAGATGTTGTGATTTCCAGCTATGCTTAAGAAGAGCTCCTGGGCTCCTCGGCCATATTCATCATCACTTCCAACGGTGGCAATCCAGTTCCATCCAAACTTGTTCAGTAGCAGGACCACAGCTTCCACCACGTTCTTATCACTGGCAACAGTACGGTAGAAGGATGGGTACAACTCCGTGTTGCTGAGCTTCTCGCTGCTGGCTGCATAGCTGACCTGCAAGTTAGAGGATAAGAGAGAAAGCAAGGCAAAAAGTAAAATTGAGGGAAGTGTTCACAGTTCAGATCACTCTCCACCTTTTTTGCTTAGTCTTGGTGCACTAGATTTTCAAAAATGCTGAGTTAGGATAGTGGGAATGAAGAATTCATCTAAAGGGATAGGTCCATCATGGCTGCATTTACCAAGAGAACCATAAACTGGCCCCTGTCACTTGCCTCCAGCAGCACTGTCCCACATGGCTATGTCCTTCCACTGCCACTCGTGTCCATCATCACAGCACCGGCCCTTATCGTTAATGACTATGATAATTAGCTACTTTCTACAAAGGGTGATGCACCTAAGGTTCAGTAATATAATAATAAATAATAATTTAGCTCAGGGCTAAATTTACCCGACCATTATAGCTTGCTCTATTGTGGTAACTGAGTACTTAGTCACAGATGTATTTTCATGGGATCCTCCCAGTTTACACTGGGAGCTCTGTTATGCCCATTTTACATGGATCACAGAACGTCCTGAGTTCTCTCTCTTCTCTCCAAGAAGTTAGACACTGGAGTATGTTCTGGGAAGGAAGTTTAATGACCTACCCAGGATCACTCAGGAAATCTGTGGCAGAGGAAAGACTGGACTCTGTGCTTTAGCAGTCCTGGTTCAAAGGCCTAGAGCATAGACAGTGGTGTTGATCCAAACCCTTCCCCCACCAAAAGCAGAATTCTTGCTTCTCCAGAAAGTTCATCTACCTGTGGAATCAAGAAGAGGCTGAATAGTTTGGCGGTTACCAGGCAGAGATCTGACTTATGTGGTCCAATAACAGCAGTCACACGAGGCTGGTAGTCGGTGTAGTTGCACAGTACTTCAATGCCTGTTGTGCTGTTTTGGGTCAGAAAGAGCAAACTGGTCTGTAAGGCCGCCAGTGGGTCAAAGCACGTGTCGTACATGTCATAGCCCAGCGTTACTCCTGGGAGAAGTGAAGTGGAATTGTTGATCTCATCAATAGCAAACTTCATCGCAAGGGCCCATATTAGCCCCTCTGCAAATAACCTGCAATAAGAGGAGACAGGGAATTACATGGTCTACCAGTGCTGTTACAATGGTGATCAGCTTATTCCACATTCTTTGGCATTTTAGCATCCTGGCTGTTGCTGAGCCAGATATACGTGGCACTATGAGCAGAGCATCCCTCACCTATAGCCTTTGTAAATTTTGTACTTTGAGTAGAGAGGCTCTGAGCACCTTTCAAATCTAATTAATCTCATCTGTCAGCAAATACATCCTCTGTGCTTCACAGCAGAAGGAACAGAGGTAAAGAGAAGCCAGTACGTTTAGCTGTGAGGGTGAAGACTCAGATGACCTCCTACTCTCAGCTTTGTGCAGTTCAGCCATGAAGCCAGCTGTTGCCAGCATGCTGTGCGTGCTAATTCAGGAGAGATGTTCTTCATCCTGGCATGCTCCTCCGCTGTATGGCTCAGTGCACTGGGCGTGTTCCCTGCCTCATAGCCTGCGAAGATGGAAGGATTTTGGACCATGCTTTTCCATGCTTCGTTGCTGCCAAAGGAGCAGGTAGGACACTAGCATGGCTTTTCATTCTCCTTACAAAGAGCTGTAAGCAACTTGTAACATGAGGTGTGAACCACTTTGGTGTAATTGAGTAGGAAGTACTGATGGCACATTGGCAAGCCTGCAAGCCAGGTGATTTTGTTTCCTGCTTTGCCTTGTGCACAGTGAGGTGTCCTTTTACCTGATAAAAGTCAATAATGCCATCTCAACATGTGTGGTCTGCCTGCGGAGTGCAGTGCATGCGTCTCATTCCATCTGGAAGCAAAAGCGACATTTACACCTTTGTGTAAGTTTTAGATTGAAAACACTAAGGAAGCCAGTGCCACTAAAAGCTTTCATCAAAATGGGGTCGTTGCATCTGAAGTTCGACTGCATAGTAGCATCAAGAAAACACGAAAACATTTTCCATTTCAGGATTGGAAATTGATGGCACAGTACACCAGTGCTACCAGTGCTCCAGCACTTTAGAGCTAATCTTTGTTTCCATCTCACCTTTAATGCTTGCCTACGAGACCATCAGAAGGACTACTTGCTTTTCCTTTCTCTTGCCAGCCCAAGTGACCAAAGTTAACATGTACTGATAAAGGTAACGTTCCTCTTACCTTTCACACACAACCAACGTGGGCTCTGATCGTGCCGTCAGGTTCACGGTGTCCGTTCCAAAAGGGAACAAGCCTCCTATGATATAATCCCCAGGCCTTCGAAACTGAGCTGACAGGCACGTGGCTTTGGCAGCTGCTGCGTAGCCAAAGCTCAAGCACAGCAGCAGGTCAGGGACCATTGTTCTGGGGAAAATGTTTCCAAGGAATCTCCGAGAGAATGCGGGAGAGGGAACAGGGGCAGGGGATCCAGGCTCATCAGTTCCTGAGAAGTCTCTTTAAATAGAACTCGGAGAGATGAAAATAACGGGGAAGAATTTGTTTAGCAAAATGCATTAAATGTGTAGCTCTGTGCTTAGTGGGCAATAGTCAAATATGTAGCAACACCCTCTGAGTGTACTGGGTTGCAAATCACTGGGCTAATCCTGGTTTCCTTTACTCTGTGAGCAGCCTTTACTCAAGCAGAGTGACTTAATGAATTTGTTGTCACAGCTCTGGAAATGGGACTTCCTGTGGGATAGATGGTGAACTCAGGTGCCTCACCCTAATTTGGACACAGCTTTTCCATTAATTCTCCCCCAGCCCAACCAAACAAGAAACAACATCTTTAATGGAATGTGTTTGTAGAAACTGTCGCTGTTTTTCTCAAACAATGGATTTGTCCCTTGTCTAATGCTGGGAGCAGATCCTAGTGCAGGCTGCTCACCTAAAAGCATTGCCAAGAGCTCACTTTAACAGGAGTGGAACTGTGCCTTACGGAGAACAGCGCGTGCTACCATAATACGACTGTTACCCATATGGAGGCTGAGGAGGAAAAATTTACTTGCTCACCAGCACTGCTTCCTGCTGGTATCCGAAGCTCTCCCTGGCTGTCTCGGATCCAAGCATTCACTTGCCTGCTCCCTAAGTAGAGGTGGCCTGCACTGGAGGAATGTGACATACTTCATTTTTTAAAGAACCTCAGAATAATACGTTGAGTTGCCTGAACTAAAGAGTAATGGTAAGTGATGTACACAGCATTAATTTTTTTTTTTTTTTTAAATTCAAGGTCACCTCACCATGGAGATAACCAAATCTTCCTCAGTGCCTCACGAGCACTTGTCTGGAGCAGGACATTATTCCTAGATTGCAAGGTTGGTGAGCTATTACTCAGCAATGCTGCTATTTTTAGGACGTTGTTACTGGCCAATCTAAATTTTTCCTCACACTGAGCCATGATGTTAACTTCAGTTTAAAAACTTTGCTTTAGGCACAAGTTCCACAGCATAGTAATGTAGGTTGTGTCCTGGTATGCATTTTTTTCTTTCAGGTTTGAATTTTAGAAAACAGGATAGCTCTGAATTGGAAAGTTCAATTTACTGCATTTTATTGGCTTGTTATATATTTATACTGTATCATAAAAACTGCATACACCACTTTTGCCACAAGGCTAGAATATTTTTCCATGAATGAAGAGAAGCAGGTGCACTATAGCAAGCTAAGTGTATGAATACTTAAGGCCAGCAACAGTTGTAGACTTCTATAACTACGTTATATAGTTGTTTATACTGACATCCTCTTAAGGATATCTGCCCCTTGATGGAATATTAAAGTGTTAGCTTGAACTGTAGAAGTTCTTACAAATTCAACTGCACAGAGGAAAAACAAAAAACTCAAAACAAAAAGCTGTTAGAATGGTGTAAAAGTCACACGTAGGTAATTATTTACTCCCATCCATGCTTTCCCATAAAATCAAGTATGCTTATGGTGGTGTAGGAGATAGTTTACGTGATGGACTTTTGGGCAAAATACTCAAACTCCCTCTAGTGAATCTGTATGTTGTTGCAGCTTTTAAGTTCACCAGTCACTGCAGGTGAAGGTTTTCCTCTTCTGGATTTGGCCCCATTAGTGAAAGCAGCCAGACTTTGAACTTGCCTGAAGCCAAGTGCTGGCCCTTAGTTTTACTCAGTGGTAACTAACTGGGGCTGTAAAAAAGTTTCCCATCATTTGGAGACAGAGCAGGACACCAGGAAAATAAAATTATCATTAGGCAGTAACTTGTTTAAATGAGAGCATGCAGACTGATGGAAAGCTGTATTTTACTTGAGTATACTTTGCACAAAATGAATGGTTATAAAATCACAACAAATTTTTTTCCCTACTGAGAAAGTTTGATTCTTTAATGGCAAAAATCAAGTTAATTATCAACGTTAACATTTACCTCCTGAGAGAATAGTTGAGAATGAATGTGACAAGGCAGAAAAAGTAATTTTCCCATGTGGTCATACTACCATTTCTGCATTAATCTCCAAAGAGATCTAAAACATTTTTTCACTTGACACACAACATTACTTGACATAGTTTAAGGCATTTCATATACTACACAGATGAAATACCAACTGTATCTATATCACATAGCAAGGGAGGCCCAGCAAGATGTATTCTGTAGTTTGTAACATAGAGCTGCTCCATTTTAATATGCAGATTTATCCTATGCAGCTATGTAATCATTTTAAGGTGGCCTTAGCAGAAAGGGAATGATATTTGTGTTTTCGCAGCATAGCAACTAAACCTCCATTTTGGATGTTCAAGGAAATTGCATTTCCCAACTTCAGGCAAAAGACACTGTTGCCAGATGTGAGTAATCAGAATAGGAGCTCAGCACACAGCATCTGACTTCACCTGGGCTGCTCCTTACAACTGGTTTCACACCTGATCACTCAGTAAAGGAAACAGGCAGTGATAGTGCAGGACAAGACAGGAAGAGGTAACACTGTAAGTTAACCAGAAAGCATTCCTGTAAAGGATACTCTTCAGAAGCACGTTATTCACATATTTTAATGTCCAGTTACTCTAATCTCCGTGAGGTAATAGTGATTTCCTGAATCACTCAATGCTATGTTAGGCCAAAATGCCTTCCATCTGAGATACAATCAAAACATGTTACAGCCTGTGGGCTTCTCCCTCTTCCCTCAAATATCCATGTCATCCTGAAATAACAATGTAGTGCTTTTTCAGCTTTCAGAAAGATAAGTAAATGCCATTTTACATACTTTGGTGTATGTGCACACCAGCTATTACATACAGTGATTTGCAACAGACACCACAAACCTAAGTAGTGACTTACAGTACAAGTTCGGATTTCTCCCTAGACAGTCAGAGAAGTAATTTTTTAGGCATTTGACACATTCATTAAAAAAATATTAATAATCCTGAGAACACAATTTAGAAGCACGGCTGGAAAACAGGTAAGGTACAGCCTGCAGCCTTGGCTGGATATATAGTATTGTGCAGTACATATTAAAAACTATTCTACATCCCAAGATGCATAAAGCATGGATTAACAGGCAGGGGAAGCCACGCAGGAGGAAGGTCCTGCTTAACTGTCTCTTACAGTACTGATGTACACCATCATTTCCTCCTTTAATTCTAGGGGACACACAATTAGCAGCAGTAACCAAAGGAGTCTGTGACCATAAGGGACAGAGCTTTGACACACATTGCCCAGGACTGTATTTTCAAGGTTAGAGCGTAACAGAGGGCAAAACCCCCCAGAGCTACTCAAGGGAACAGCTTGTAGATAAAAGTGGCAAAGTGAGCTCACGTGTAGTGCAGATGTGTTCAGGCAGCACCTCTGCAAGCTGTGCTGTCGCACGAGGTCCTGACTGTTGGTGTAAACACACAGAAACTGCAAGCTGCGGTCTGGCTCAGAACAGAAACCAAAACCTCCACTCCCAGCCTCGCTCTCACTGGAGAGCTGAAGGTGAATCCAGGAGGAAAAAGAAATCCATTAAGCACACCAACAGTGCTTTTTTTCCTTACTGCAGAGCCAAGGCTCCACGCACACAGATAGGTATACATATATATAACAAAAATTGATGCATTTTTTTTCACTTGCACAGTGAGGCGTCCTGAACAGCTTTGCCAACTTGTCAGCTCCCCACCGGACAAGGAAAGGGACAGTGACCATGGACAAAGAACCAGACGCCTGTGTGCCTGTGAAAACACGCTGTTTTCACCTGGTTCATCCTACTTTTGTCAGAACGTGGCGTGGCTCTTTGACATCCCCTCCCGCCCCATCAGGGAAGGTCGAGCAGCTTGTGCTGGGCAAAGAGCTCCTGGGTGATGCTGTAGACGTTGCAGATGTAGGGCAGGGCCTCGCCCAGCATGGCGACAGCCTCCTCGGGCGGGCCCACGTTCATGATTTCCAGGAAGGCGTTCCGGGCCGGCAGAGCACAGAAGGCCACCGTGGCTGCCTTGCGAACGACCCAGGGGTGGTAGGTAGCCAGGGAGGCGTTGTACGAGTCCGTGCAGATGACGGACGTGCGGGAGTCCTCCCGGCCGGTTCTCAGCCCCTCCAGGAAGAGCTGCAGCCAGCGCAGGGCCCTGTGGAGGCGCAGGACGGTGCGGCAGCCGGAGTTGGGGTGCCCCGACGCCTTCTGCACGTCCACCAGCCCGTTGGCCAGCTCGTACTCCACCATGGACTGCAGCGACACGTACTTCTCCCTCTGCTCGCCGCGGCAGTAGCCCTCCATGATCTGCACCTTGGCCACGGCGTCCTTGGAGACGAAAGCAAAGATGGTGCCCAGGCTGTGCAGGAACCTGCGCGCGGAGAGGAGGACACGCTCGCGTTAGCGGGGCGGCAGCCGCGCCCGCGCCGCGGGCCGCCCGCCGAGGGGGACTCACCGGATGAGCCCCCGCCAGCCGCACAGGTAGGGGCCGAGCAGGACCTCCCGCCGCTCCGTCACGCACGTCTGGAAGGCGGCGAGAACCTCCCGCAGGCTGAAGGCGCCCTGCGCGCCCGCCATCGCCCCGCGCCGCCGCCGGACGTCACGTGCGCCGGGGGGGGGGGGCTGCGCCTGCGCAGTGGCGCCGAGGAGCGGGCCCGGGGCGGGCCGGGGCTGCGGGAGCGGGGCCGGGAGCGAGCGGCGCGGCGAGCTGTGCGTGGGAATGCGGCGTGTGCGCGGTGTGAACATCGAACAGACTCCGGCAGCCGGCGGACGGGCTGCGGAGCGGGAGCCCTTGGTCTCTCCCCGCCTGCCCCTTCGCCTCACGGCCGCGGGCTGGTCCGCGTTTCCTGGTTCACAGTGGTGGTGATGGTGATGGAAGCCAAGCGGGCCTGAACATCCAGGAGTTGTTAATAATCCGTGTGTTGATCTGACTTGTGTTTTCCGACTGCCTTCCCTCTAGGAAGAAGTTGGAGCGCTGCCCAAGTCTTCTGCCTGCTGCGGAAAAACACTCGAAGCGGTGGCTGTCAGCATGGCCAAGTCGTCTCCTCTTTTTGTGGCCCCGTTAGACTGTTCCTGAAATAATTTGCCGTGCGGTTTGGGATTTAGAGTTCGTCAAAATGCCTGAAATAAAAGTCACTCCTTTGGGTAAGTCCAATCTAAAATCGTCCTGAAATGGGAACGCTGAAAAACTTTGGAATTTAGAATTTGAAGGAATACGTGTGAGACTGCTGGAGACACACGTGCCTTCGTGTGCCACGCAAACTGGTCGTGGTGACACACTGCAGTAGGTGTTGATCCTGACGGGATTCTTGTCATTGTCCTCCTTGTGTCTTCCAAGCAAGTCAGAATCAAACTGTTTTGATTACAGGATTCATTAGTACGTACTGGTAGAGTTGTTGTAGTATTGTACAGGATAAATAGAATATTAGTTCACTTAACAGTGCTAAAGATCCACAGGAAGCAGGTTTTTCTCTCTTTTTTTTCTGTTTTTTTTTTTTTTTTTTAATGGATTGCACAAACACTGTTGACATACATTTATGTACTGAGAGGGCAGAGGATGTGCCGAGCAGGAGAACTGCTTTTTCCTGATGGCTGTTTTTCTGCCTCGGAGTGGACTTAACCAGAGCTTAACGGATGTCTGTGCTTTCACTGAGAGGCAGAGTATTTGGGGAGGTGCAGAGCCCTTGGAACTTCCAAGTTCCACACTACTCCTTTCCAGATAAGAGATTATTTTACTCTTACTTGAAACTGCGTAGCTGTGATTGCACAGCAGCAGGCACAGAACAAACGTGCCCTCCATCTGAACTGCTCATGGATTTGGACACAGTGCTGCATTTACCTGTATTTACTGCAATTTTGCAGCTGCAGGGGGAAGGCTCTCTCATAAGCTCAGGAAGTGGGGTAAGTCACTTCACATTTGCTTGCCCTCTAATAGATCTGATCGCTTGGAAAAAAGGATATAGTCTTCTCCTGCATCAGAAAAGGGCTGGAGCTATTGAACAAAGTTTGTACAGACTTTTATTTGGAAGTGACTGTAAAAATTCCCAGAGATTTCTGACTTGTTTTTCTGTTGCATGGGTCCAGGAGCTGGCCAGGATGTGGGGCGCAGCTGTATCCTTGTGTCTATTGCCGGGAAAAACGTAATGCTTGACTGTGGGATGCACATGGGCTACAACGATGATGTAAGTACGGCAGAGAAGCCTGAATGTTGTGTAAAGATACCTTCAAGGTGCATCTGCCTGACTTTTCTCAGCCAGGCTCCTGGTTCATTGCTCCACCCTGTTCTTCTCTTTTTTATTTGAACGTTGCCTGACCCGTTTTACATGGCATAGGGCTAATATTAGCTAGGTGTGCATTACTGGGCACACGTCTCAGCCACTGCTGGAGCTGGATTATGGCAGAGAATGAGCTGCTATTACCCCTTCAAAATTTTGCCTTCTTGTGCCAGAGGTACGTCTCCTCAAGTAGCCCCTGGCCTATGAAGTGCTACCATCCAGCCATCCTTTCCCTGCATTGTGGACTCAAAAAAATAATAAGCAAGCTGTGAATGATCCATTCCTGGTGGTTTTGGTCTTTCTCTATTTCATATGGGCAGATATCTTCTGTGCCTTAAAGCATTAATCCTGTCATCAGCTAGGCTGCTCTTGACATGATGCTTGGTCTTGGGTAGTTAATTACTTGTGGCATCCACATCACGCATCTCTGATGCTTTAGAGAGAGAGAGGTAGGAAATACTCCTGATGTTTGGTCGCCTGATACTGGTAGGAAAGGAATAATGGCAAAAATATTCTGTAAGACAGGAGGAGTTAAAGCGTGACACAGCAAACGTGCCATTACAGAGAAAGTTTTGAGGCTTTCTGCCTTAGTGCCTGTGGGTAAGCTAAAACGCATTGGTCACTCGTGGTTTGAAGATAAACTTGGCTGTAATTTATTTATTTGCTAAGTCAGCCCTCCCATCCTTTTTCTCTTTGACTCTTTCTGCACATCAGTGCTGGTGGTGTTGCCTGCAGCTGTTGGGGTGTTGCTGACAGTAGCGTGGTCTGCTGCCTTATCGCAGGTTTGCCTTGAGGGGGATTACAGCATGTTTCCAGTGTTTCAGGTCATTAACACCACTGTTCTGCTGGATTAGTAATGTAGTATTAACTGGCTTTGTTTTGTAATGGATAACCTTTTCTTTCATGTCTTTGCAGAGACGCTTTCCTGACTTCTCTTACATCACTCAGAACGGAAGGCTGACCGACTTTCTAGACTGCGTGATCATCAGGTGAGAAAGCATCCTTCCACGTCACAGGTTAAATGGGAAAGAGGAAAACTTTGTATGCTGTCCCCAGCAACCCAGACATGTTGTATGTGCATATTTTGGCTAGATCCTCTGTGTCAAGCAGTGCTTTAAAAATCTGAAGCAAGATCTGAGAACCAGGCAGTCTAAATTCCTGTGCAGCATCTCCTTCATCCTTTGTGTCTTTTTGCAGCCACTTTCATTTGGACCATTGTGGAGCTTTACCGTATTTCAGTGAAATGGTTGGTTATGATGGGCCCATTTACATGACACATCCTACCAAGGCCATCTGTCCCATCCTCCTGGAGGACTACAGGAAAATAACTGTAGATAAGAAAGGGGAAACTAACTTCTTCACTTCCCAAATGATTAAAGACTGTATGAAAAAAGTGGTTGCTGTGCATCTTCACCAGACGGTTCAGGTAAGTGATCATTTCTGCGTACTCTTAGATCAGACCAACTGGATTGTTGCAGGAGGCAGAGCAATTCTAGTTTTTTTTTCTAGAAATGTGTGCACTAATGCAGCGTTTGCCTGTTCGTGCAGGTGGATGAGGAGCTGGAGATCAAGGCGTACTATGCAGGCCATGTGCTAGGAGCAGCCATGTTCCAGATTAAAGTTGGATGTGAGTCAGTTGTGTACACTGTAAGTATGCACAGCAATATTTGTAGATACCTACATCTCCTTTTGGTGGCCTGTTCCATTACCTCAGGAATATTAATGGATTTATCTTCTTTCATTAGGGCGATTATAACATGACACCAGACAGACATTTAGGGTAAGTAGGAAGCTGAGTCTCTGTGAGTTTGTATGTAGTGCTGACAGGAGGGTTTTAGCACAGCTTCTGTTAATGCTAGGGGCTCATCAGCATTGGTTCTTTGTTGGGAGACTGGAACATTGAACGATATCTTTGCTGGAAAGATAAATGCAATTTTGAATTATGAGAGTGAACAGATTTATGTTGATTCTTCCAGATAGACCTTAATGTAATCTTCTGTATACTCAAATTAATCTATTTTTAAGGCTGCATAATAATTGGTTTGAAATGTCTTGGTATCTTCTAAATGTATTTACTTTCTAAGAGAGTGCCAATCACAAACTTTAATGTTCTTTTTTTTTTTCCTGGCATATTGAGAGATTTATAATATTCATGTTATTTAGAATAACATTTTAATACATCTAAAACAAGTAATGGACTGGAGAAGAATTGCTTTTCAAAATCTGTAGTCTCTATTCTGAGCCGGATTAATTTAAAGAAAGCATGGCCTGCAAAGGGAGGAGTCCTGATGCTGCCACGGGACTCCTAGGTGACTTTGGGCACGCTGGTGCACATCTGTGTACCTGTTTTCCTGTCTGCAAATGGAGACAGTGACATTCTCCACCCATCTTTCATTTGGCTTTCTTTAAATTCCTTTTGTTTTAGTGCTGCCTGGATCGATAAGTGTCGTCCAGATTTATTAATAAGTGAATCCACCTATGCCACAACTATCAGAGATTCCAAACGCTGCAGGGAAAGAGACTTCTTGAAGAAAGTTCATGAGACTGTAGAAAGAGGAGGGAAGGTGAGCTGTTTGATAATCTAAGTTATGTGGGTTTTCTTCTGTGAAGCTCTTGTTGTCTCTGTAGTGCTGTGTAATTATTAACTCACTCAGGCACCTATGTATGACCACTACCTGAAGGCATTTTTATATTCCTCTGTCTGTACTTTAAACACTTAAACTATGCCAAGAAGAAAGCCAAACTGTAAGTTAATGAGACAGTAAGGGAAATGCTATGCTTACAGTCTGCAAATATGGAGGATGAAGGCAAAATTAACTTGATTTGCATCTTGTATACTGAACCGTCCTCTTAGTCATGTAAATTAAGAACTGAGACTGGTCAATTACTGCTTTTAAACTCCATGAGAAATGATGTCCAGTGTAGCCACTGGTCTGTTCAGTGTCCTACTTGGTGCTGTTCAGCACTGTGCTGTCTGTTACCATAAAACCCCTCTAAGTGCATGGCACACGTGCTTACCATACAGTAAATGATGCTCCAGTACCTCGTTTGTGGCTTTCACTTGCCTGGCTGTTTTTGCTAACACAAAACTTTTTTTTGAGATTCTCTTTTTAACACCACATAAAGAGCACGCCTAGGAAAAGACATTACGAAAAGATATCAGAATATCTGATAAAAAAATACCAGAAAGTGAGAGGAAACTGAGGGACTTGCTCAGAAATGGTAATGCTGCAGTGTCATTTATGTGCTGTTCGGGTTTTCACAGACCGTAAATCGTAACTCAATTGCAGGTTCTTATCCCAGTTTTTGCCCTCGGACGTGCCCAAGAACTTTGCATTTTATTGGAAACCTTCTGGTGAGTGCAGCCTCTTCTGTGCACATACCACCTCCTTTTGTCCTCCTCCTGTTGTGGTCCTGGCAGGTTTCTGATTCTTTCATGTCTGTTTGGTACAAGTATTCTCACTGGTATTCCTCTGCATGTCAGCCCATGCTGGCAGTTGCAGAATTACTTTTTTCCATTGTATTTTCTATTGTTCCTGACTCTAAGCAGTAAACTAACCCTTTTCTTATCCAGAGTCATTCTCCACTCCTCCCCTAATCACGCAGGATGAACTGTCCTTTAAAAAAATTTATTGTATCTTTGCTACATTGTACAACTGTTTTCATGGGAGAGGGAGGAGGGATGAACAAGTATTAAAATTACACATAAGCATTGTGGGCAAATGTTTTTGATAATACCAAGTGATACTGATTTTAATTATTTCCCAGAGCAGAACGATTCATATTTGTAATGGAAGGAAGTTGTCTGCAGTGGGTGAGGAGGAGAATTGGACTAAAGCCTACGTTGTAGGAAGTTAATGCATAGTGATGTAGCATTGTCATAATACTGATTTATAGCTCACTGGGAGTAGGGGATGCAGAAAAAAATCTTTGGAGAGTAAACAGGTTTATGGACTTTCAGCATGGATAGCCGGGATCCTCATTTGACCCTCTCAGGTCTCTGGAATGCTTCCTTCTACAGGGAAAGAATGAATTTGAAGGCTCCAATTTATTTTTCCACGGGACTGACAGAGAAGGCCAATCATTATTACAAGCTCTTCATCACCTGGACTAATCAGAAAATTCGGAAAACGTTTGTGCAGAGGAACATGTTTGAATTCAAACACATCAAAGCGTTTGATCGGGCCTTTGCAGACAATCCAGGGCCTATGGTAGGTGGGCGTTAGCAAGGAAATGGAGAGATGTGGAGTGTCAGGGAGCTATTTTTATACCACACTGTTCCTGGCTAAGGGAAATAGGCAGTCTGCAAAAACTAAGTATCCTCTACCCCATTAATATCAGCATCCATCTAAAATCCTTTTGTGGTCAGGCCATCTCAGTGCTTTTATCTGTGTAGCTATTAAAGATCTTTCTATCTTTATTTCTATAAAGGTGAAATGCACAGAGAAAATTGATTGCATGTTTATACAATCTGTACCTCTGGACCTGATTCAGACTATAATTTTTACAGTATATTCTGCTGACTTGTCAGGAGACAGATCCTTTACAACACGAGCTCTGAATGCTGATTTCATTTCTGACTGGTTTATTGGGCAGTCGCTGAGAGAGGAGTCTGTCAAGCATGATAGTACCATTACAAAACTGTTTAAAAGTTTTTATCAGACACTGTGGATGCTCACAAAAAATTCCTAAAATTGTAGTTCAACTTATGTGAAAATTAGACAAGGTGGCAAAACCAAAAAAATAGCAAAAATTCTCATTAGAGCTTTGATGTATTAAGTGTGCAGTATTGCGTGTTAGTGGATACTCTTCACAGTTTTAGGGTATTTTTATATTGTATGAGAAAAAAACTTTGTTTTTGTGGTGATTCTTGGCACATCTTTGAATTCTAGGTTGTGTTTGCAACACCTGGTATGCTTCATGCAGGACAGTCCCTTCAGATCTTCAGGAAATGGGCAGGGAATGAAAAGAATATGGTAAGAAATTCTGTTTCCTTGCGTGCTATTTTGTGTTAATATGATAGTGGTACTGACAGTCGTAAGAACAAAGGTTGCAGGAAAGCTTTTCCTGAGCATCTAGGGTTAAACGACATGAGTCCTCTAGTGAACTCCTTCAAGCTCTGAATTTTCTTTCCTATGTGTGACAGGCCAAGCAGAGGATGCCCACATCTCACACAGGAGATTTGATTTCCAGAAGTGCTTTCATTACTTTGAAGCTGCTTCAAAGGCATTTGTAACTAGCAGTAATTCTTATTTAGTGTGTAGATTCAGCAGTTTGCTTTCTAATTTCATTTTGGTGTTAGGTGTTCACAGGGTGCAGCACAAAGCAAGCATCTTTCCAGTGAAGGATGGTTGTGCACAAACTTACACCAGTATTATGCATTTGTAGCTGGTTTTACGTTAACAGCAGCTATGCTATGCACAGTCCATGTGCAGAGTTTGTAGATTTGTGTGTTTTCCTTCTCAGGTCATCATGCCTGGCTACTGCGTGCAGGGAACTGTGGGCCATAAGATTCTGAGTGGGCAGCGCAAGCTGGAAATGGAAGGAAGACAAATAGTAAGTTTTATTTTCAAGGAGGAAGGAAGATGATTTGGAGGGAAGTTTTTCAGAACTTTAGGTGGAGTTAGACACCATGTAATGGGAATGTGCTGCATACAACATTCAAAATGCTCAAGTAACTTTTTTTTGGAGTTGGACTAGTTTTTTTTTTCTCCTTTGCATTGGCAACAGTGTGTCTCTTTCTGCCATAAGACACTGTCAGAGGCATATTTCTGATACCAGCTGTCCTTAAGCATTGATTTGTTTTGGCAAATGCGGACCAAGTGTTATGCTCTGAAACTGGGCAGTTTGATCCTGTAAGTTATTGAAAGCTTCACTGTACAGCATCATATTCAGTCTCTGCTGATAAGCAGCTCCCTCTCCAACCTTGTTTTCCAGTTCAAGTGTTCTGTTTCCTTCTTCAAACTAAATACAGAGCAGCCTGTGTCTGTTTGTGTGTGGTATGCAAGCTGTAGTGAGCCAACGCAATTCCCTATTCACAAACCCTGTGCTTTCTGCTCCTCCACAGCTGGAAGTAAAGATGCAGGTGGAGTACATGTCCTTCAGTGCCCATGCAGATGCCAAGGGAATAATGCAGCTGATTCGCCAGGCAGAGCCACGAAACGTTCTCTTGGTCCATGGTGAAGCAAAGAAAATGGAGTTTCTGAAGCAGAAAATAGAACAGGAATTTCGTACGTATAGTGTTGGGGCTGAGGAGGGAATGGCAGTAGAACAAAGACATTAAAAGCTGACATACTTCATTCACTGGGCCTCAGCACAGAGTTAGGCATAATGTAGTTGACAGGACCAGTCACCCTCAATAAATTAACTAAGATATGTTGCAGATACTGTAACATGCTAAGCCCATTTAATTTTAATGCTCATTTGGACTTGTTTTCTTATATTTGTATTGTTACAGTTCAGCACTTACTGAATTTGTATTTCTGTAGACTCCTAAAAGAAGCCAAGGCAGACAGGGTACACCTGAAACTGTAATTTAGGAACTTCAGTTAAGGGGAATGGAGCTCCAGAAAAAACATAATTAATTCCTTGGAAACAGCTAACAAATGACGAGTGGAGAAAGCATAGAATTAGGAGTGGACGATCACTTACTGTCTGCAGATTTCTTTGCAGTAATTTGTTACCAACATCAGAGCGCAGGCAGTTTTAGTTGCAGCCTGTTATCTTCTTACCCCTCACAGGAGTTAAGGCTAGCTGGGTTAGCAGGTATTGCCCCATTGGGGTTTTGATGGTTCTGGAAAGGTTGTTAGCCTTAAGTCTGAGCGGCTGTTGTACTTTCCAGCTTGTTTCAAACCCCTGGTATTAAGTTTCAGCAGATTGCTGTTAAACTTCACTTCCTGTCCTGAGCAGCTGCAGTAGGCTTCTGCCCAAATCACAGCACCATCTACTCTAGGGACGCTTGCATGCTACTTGGGGGTGCAATGACAGTCTGGGTTTGCTGACATTGCTCGTTTACATTGCAGATGTCAACTGTTACATGCCTGCAAATGGAGAGACTACAACAATATTCACCAATCCCAGCATTCCAGTGGACATATCCCTGGGACTCTTGAAGAGAGAAACAGCAATAGGTGACACGTTTTTAACCAAGAATTTAATCTTTTGGGCCCTGCCACTGTGTTGTATGGTATTTGTATTAGGTGGAAACAGTGCTGCAGGGCTCTTTGTAGCAGTGGTGACTTAATTAGTGATTCCTGTGACAGAACAGGTTTTATCAGCATTTAGTGGTTGAGAGGGCTTCCTGTGAAATAAACTGGTTACTATGGTGTGAGTATATATTCAGTAATGTTTAAAAATACACACACCCCTTGTTTGCTACTCATTGCCCAATCATTATGGAAACAAACTCCATGTACACTTTTACTATCTAGGTCAGTGAAAACTGGAATTACTTTTATAAACTCAATTTAAGAAAAATCTAAAACCTCTCAAATGAGGAAGTGATATCGGAAGAGAGGCAGTTGTTCTGTATTACCAAGCATGGTTACTACGTGTCTGCAGAGTACCAATAATGGTTTAAGCACCATGTACTTTTAAGATTTTACATCTTTGTTCTCTTGTCCTTTAGTCTCTGAAGCTTAGCAAGGACTCAGAAATTCAATATCTATTAAGTCCTGTAGCAGTTGTCTTATGTATGAAAAGTAAGTGCATCGTCATTAACCATGTCATCTTTCTCTTCCATTGGCCTTGTTTAGGTCTCTTACCAGATGTCAAAAAGCCAAAGCTAATGCATGGTACGCTAATTATGAAGGATAATGTAAGTAAAATTGTCGTGTCCTCTGTATGAGTGTGTTGACATCATTCATAAGTAAGGTCTGGGTGAACAAGGAACTAAAATAAAGATAAGGAGTCCTTGTTTGTTGGAAGGAGCCCAGTAGCACCATACCTGGGCAGATTAATCTGCAAGGCCGACTCTATCTTGGCAGTTGTCTTGACTGATAGTCTTCACTAGTCCCATAACTCCAGAATTTAGTATCTTGCTATTCATTAGCAGGTGTTGTGGTGGTAGAATTTTTACTGGTTAGTCTCATGAATGCTTATGGATGAAGTAACAGGAAACAAATAAATTTGAAGAGCTACGTCTGTTCAAAGTCTGTGTTTTGCTCTGGCCCCCTGCAGCCTACTGGGTGCTGCTGCAGACATGCTGAGGAGGCTGTGGTTTTCAGCCTGTGAATCCAAGACAGTTTTGATTCACTGTGCCTGTAAAAATCAAAAGAATCAAGCAGCAGTCTGTTGTTGGTAGACCTTTGTTAGACAAGCGTGGAAAGGTGCCAAGGCAGGAGTTCTTACTCTGTAACCTCATGTTTAGATTTAAACAAATCATTCCCCCCAGTAGACAGGTTAAACCAACTTTCATTCAGAGAGCGACTTTAATGTTGGGAAATAAAGAACTGGTATGATTATTTAGGTAGACTAAATAATCTGTCTTGCCTCTACCTCTGCTGTCCATCGTACACTCATGCCTGGCTGTTACTGGTTGCAGTAGTAACTGAAACGTGCTGAGATATTTCAGAGATTGAAAGGAGATGACCTTACCTGCCGAACTTTTGCAGTGATGAACACATAACTTGCATGCAGCTGACCACAGAGGAGGAATAAAACTTCAGAAAGCGCAAAGAAATAGCCTATAATGGATTTGTGTTTTTCCTCTGCAGAGTTTCCGTCTGGTTTCTCCTGAGCAGGCTTTGAAGGAGCTGGGCCTTGCAGAACATCAGTTGCGTTTCACCTGCCGTGTTCACATTCAGGATCCACGGAAAGAACACGAGACAGTGCTTCGTGTATACAACCATCTCAAAGGGCAAGTGTTCGCTTTTCCTCCCCCAGTGATGGACTCCAGCTTATCAGCCTTAATAGAGGTAGTACAAGTGCCCCCTCCTTTCTGTCCTTCCGGACCAGCCCCAGAGAGTTACCAAGAGAAAATTCTCAGCAGCCCAAAAGACACAACTGCTCTAAATTTTGGTCCATATAGCTATGGTCCATATAACCAGAGCAGTGGTTACACTGCAATAGCAGAGGCTGGTAATCAGCCTACAAGCTCATGGTCTTTGCTAAGCTGGAGCAGTCCACCTGAAATCTTTGTTCCTCTTGGTTTGCTGCTGTCACTATTGCTTCTAGGTGAAGTTAGTACAATTGTTTGGAGTGAGACCATCAAGCATAGGGTCAAGACCCCTCTTAAAGCTGTTCGAAAGCTAGCAGCAGATGAACCTTAAAAGCTGTTTTCTTCCCATAGGCAGCTAGTCGACTCTGTGAGTAGTCCTTTGCTCTGGTGAACAGGGTTCAGACTGGAACTATAGCTATCATGAAAGCCAGAAAGAAATTCTGTAGGAAATCCTATGTGATTATATAAGCATCAAAATAAGGAAGCTTTGAATCAGCCCCATTCTCCCTTGGGCAGTGGGTGCTGGCTCAGAGACACAGCTAAAAGTAGTAACAGTATGCTGATGTTGGGGATTCAGAGATACAGGAGGTGACCCACCCTTCAGCTTGTATGCATATCCCATCCAAAATAAATGATACATCTATCTTACCAGGGTCCTGAAAGATTACTCAGTGCAGCATCTCCCTGATGGCTCTATAACAGTAGAGTCCATTCTTATCCAAGCTACAGCGCACTCAGAGGATCAAGGAACCAAAGTTCTGCTTGTCTCCTGGACTTACCAGGTAGGAATACTTGAAAACATACTTTTCAAGCAACTCTGATCTTAACTCCTTACAGTCCAAAACTGTCCTACAATGTGGGTTGCTATCATAAGGGTGAGTCTTAATCACTCTGTTTTGAAGTAGTCTGAGTGAAAGATGAGGTTAGTCACTGTTGTTTTCTTTACCATTTTAGGTTTAGTACAAATTATTACAGGAGCTTTACTGACTCAGCTTTCTCTGGGACCACTGAACTCAAGACAACTGGAGTAGTTACCCTTACACAATTATAATTAATTACAATTATGTTTGTGGTTTGAGGACACTAGTATCCAGGTTCTAAACTCAGCTGTATCACTACTGCAATGGAGAGTGTGGAAGTATTTTACACCTAAGAAATACAATATAAAACTTCAAACAAAAGCAGAAAGCTAGCTAACATGAAAGTGTGGTAAGATTGAACATAGTCATTATGTTGTCTACTTTTCCAAAGTATGCTTCCTATGACTGTATTTTTAAATGCTTTCTTTACAGCAAGAAAATCCCTTCTTGAGGGCAAAGCAAAAAAAAAAATTAAAAAAAATCATTTGTGGTTCTTTATTCTTTGCTTTCAAGGAAAATGGTCATTTTCACCTGCTTTGACAAATGGGAGTTTTACATTGATATTTTGAAAGAATACCCAGAAATGCATTTGTGCTAACTGGATTGGTTTCCATTTTTGAACACTGCTAGCATTAGATTTCACTGGGTCCAAGAATTATTTCAGTCTATTTCTAGGTGCCAGAGTCTAATTTATTGCCCCAAGTGGGAAAGTCAAGTGGAAGACCACTTTCATCCTGTTTCTCTTTGTTCTCCCCAGGATGAAGAGCTGGGCAGCTATCTCACATCCCTTCTGAAAAAAGGACTGCCACAGAGTACCTCATGAGCAACAGAGCAGCAGGCACAGTGATGTTTCAGAGAGATTCAGATTTTATTTTGTTTACATTATCAATGTTTTTTTTCCTGGCTTTGTTTTAATAAAGGAGTTGCAGTGTTTCTCCAATTACTGCAATGACAGTACGTACCATGTAGCAGTACTGTGATCTTCCCTCATTGGAAACCTGCCCAGGGAGTCAGTACAGGCTGTTTTTGAAGAGTCTGGAGGAACAAGTGTTGAGTTGCTTACTCTGTAAGGTGAAAGATACGCAGCATTCTTCCCCTCCCACTGCTCATTTCCCTTAAAACCTCAGCAGTGCCGTTCTACACTACAGTAATTTTCTGTGCAGTATAAGCAGAGGCAAGAGCCGTGTGCTGACCCCCCACTCCTGCACTGAACTAATTCCTGGACTACGTGCACAGGGCAGAACAGCTCTATCAGATTTGTGATGGTAATAGGGGTAGATAAATACAGGCCTGAGGGGTCAAAACAAGGAGCTTTCAAAGCTTCACGATTAATATGCAAAGTATAAGTAATGAGGCAAGAGTATAAAGCCCTAAACATGCTATTTACCCAGCAGCACAACTTTATTTTTTTATCTATACTTCCCCCAACGAGAGAAGACTCTCCTCATCTCCATTTTACAAGTGCAAGGGGTTGCACTTGCCTCACCAAGCCCAGCTAAGTAGAGGAACACAGGAATCATTACTTTTAAGGTTTTAGGAAAGTTTGAGCAGGTTTTCTCACCAATATTTAAAAAAAATTCCTCCAAGCTAAAAGCACAAGACAGAAAGGGAGAAGTCATTGCCAACCAGCATTAGTAATAGGTGTCCCTTCAGCATGAGTCGAACTGCACATAGCAATAACTCATTCAAGTCAGGCCCATCCTAACCAGTTTCATACTGCACCCACAAAAGCCATCAATTGCAAAGCTTTAGCCCTGTCACGATAATGTCAGATCTGCTCTTGGTTTGCTTGCTGCATGTGTCTCAGATTGCTAAAGTGGTTTACTGATTGGCTTTAACTGATCAATACAGCCTCTCAAATTCAAGACCCTTGCTTGCCATCATAATGCACAGGGGGGGTTTTCTGCAAATCAAGACCCCAACCTACCCTTACACACGAGTTGTTTTCCAAACCTCTTACCTCTTGTCCTTGACCAGAGAACAGACTGTGGCATCAGCTGCCATCAGAAAACAGGCTGAATAGGGCCAGCAGCTGCAATGCCCATTGTTGTGCAAAGAGAAGTTACTACATCACATGGAGACACAATTGTTTATCGCCCCACACCATTCTGCCACAATAATCCTACTCCCTCCCTCTTTTAAGGTCTATGGCAGTTCTTACAAGTCCAGTAACACAGCACAACCTGGAACCCCAACCACCTGCTGCAATGTGCCAGGTCAAAGCGTGGCTTTCAGCCTGCATTTTGCACATGTGGAAATGGCAATACTGATTCAGCACATTGCCACAGCCAGGCATACCTTGTTCCCCATTAAACAAGCCCCATGCCAGTTTCCCTTCCGCTCTCATTGCCCAGCAGCCTTCTGTGCCTGCAGGCCAAGAGCATTTATGGGCTTCATAAAGTTTGGGGGTGGCGTGGGAAGGAACAGAACCGTGAGCCTGTACATCTGTTAGCAAAAATCACTTCCTCTTAAGTAAACAATTGGCTTTTAAGTAGGTTTGTCAGCCAGGCCAGTGGCTTTCTGGCGACTCTGATAACCCACTAATGATAAATTCTTTCCAAAGTCTCATGCTTCACAGGGTGGAAAACTCAGCAGTTCTCAGCAGCTGTGTGGTTCTGTTGATACAAGAGAAGGGGTGAAACAGGTCAGAGAGCTACACTTTGTGATACAAACACAACGGCTGAAAAGAGCTTTGACGTTTCCCCAGGACTGCACAGTGTAAGGAGCCGTGCCAGCTCCCACAGTGACTTCCCTCAGTGACTGTGTGGCAAGAGGAGCTTGTTGACCACTGGTCCTGCTCAGGGCTGACTGACTGATAAATACCTGGATCCGTTATCTTCTAAACTTGCATTAACAGATGTCCAACTCGAATCCATAGGCAGGCAGTGCTAGAAACCCTGTATAAATTACTCCTCAGGAAGCCAATCACTTGATGCACAAGAAGGGATGAGAAGCCCTTATTTGGCTGTGGAATGTAGGCAGAAAGCAGTTTGTGAACCCTGCTGGCTACAGTGTGCCCCGAGGGAGAAAACAGGATCCCTCCAAAACAGGGAAAAGCCAAGCAGTAGTTACCCCCTCCACTCAGCTTTCAGCATTGGTGTCAATGAGGAAGCTGGTTACTTTCAAGTAACCCTTTCCTGGGCTGTACTGCATTCCAAAAGAGAGCCCTGTGTTCTCCTACCAACCCCAAAGTTGAACAAAAGGAGACCAAAACAGCAACATGCATGAACACAGCATGTTTCACCATGGGCTGTCTAGACTGCCAGAGAACACAGCTCCTCCGAGTACTGTCCTAGTTGGCTAATAAAAATATATCGCTCTTAGGCACTTCCCTCTGGTCTTGCCTTAATGTAACCACCACTGCCTGAAAGAATGGCAGGTTTCACAGCTTGGTTTTGGAAGAAACAGTTGGAAAGGTGAATGCTGTACTTACTTTAAGTAGATCAGTTGATTCCACCTCTGTGTTTTTTATTTCCACGTCTCTGTTGTAGTTTGTAAACATAGCAGGACTCTTCGAATTTCTGGTCAGAGATTGTGTACACCATTTTAGACCTGAATCTGAGCTTGAAGTTGAAGTGCCATTGCTTGCTGGAAGAGGTGAAGTAGTACAAGAGTGGGTTAAGGCAACTGTTGAAACTCACGAGGGCTAAGGTGACCCTTCGCATTTTGTAGATCAAGTTGGTAAACGACTCATTCTGGATGACCTGGATTCTCATTAAAAAGTGGAGGAAGTGAGTGAGATGATACGGGAGAAAGCACAAAGTACAGATGACCAAGATGATGTAGATAGTGCTCAGGGCCTTCCTCTTGCGAATGCTGTGTTTGATCTGGGAGATCCTCTTAGCAATGAGAGGGTAGCTGATCAGAATGACAGAAAATGGGATCACAAAACCAAAAACTAAGGCCAGGATGTTGTAAGGTGCCATGCGGGAAGTCCAGCTACTCGTAGCAAAGTTCTCAAAACATGCTGTCGTGTTCCTCACACCGTTGTTGTGAAGGGGACCTCCAAGGATAAGCGAAACCATTACACTTAGAGCAACCACCCAAAGGCCTGTGACCACCATCACACAATGGATGACTTTGATCTGGATGTAAGTGAAGGGGTGCAACGCTGCAATGTAACGATCAACACAAATGCAGGTGAAAAGGGCAATGCTGAGATAGATGTTGATGTAGTACAAAGTCCCAGTTATCCTACAAGCCATGTCACCAAAGATCCAGTTGTTCCGATTCAGGTGGTAATGAATTTTAAAAGGCAACACACAAACAAACAAGGTGTCTACCAGAGCCAGATTAAGCATGTATATGTAGGAATGAGAAGCGTGCTTTACTTTGCAGGACAGGCAGTACAGAGCTAAGACATTTTCCATCAGTCCCAGCACGAAGACGATGCTGTAGATGACGGTAAACAAGGAATACTGGAAGTCTGCCTTCAAGCTGAATTCTGAACTGGCATTGGCAGCTGTCTGATTGGAGACTCCTTCAGTCCAGGGAATATCTGCCATGATTTTGGCTGGAGTGTAGGGATATCTAACATGGGATAAAAAAGTCTTAAGCCATCCCTTACCTCAGGAGGTTCTTGAGTTTTATTTCATCTCAAGTAGGTAAGAGATGAAGCTACACGAGTGAGCGATTTTCCATCTGGTGAACTCTGTGGTTCAGAGATCTGTGCTTGGTATATTGAGATGGAAAGTGATGTTGCTATAAGGGAGAATTAAATGATTTAAACCACAAGCATTTGCAGTTTACACAGTAGACACAGAGTATTTACTGGCATTAAAATCATCACAATGTGCAGAACCTTCCTGTTAAAATTAAGAACTAGTATTTAAAGCACAGAACTGAAACAGGCAGTTAGCATCCATACCAAGCTGTTAACCAAATCATAAAGCAGCAGCACCATCCCACCCCCCTTTCAGAGTGGTTCAGGGTGGATCATCAGTAGCACAGACAACTGCAACATAACAGTAAATGGAAGGGTTCAGCACTTCAGACAAGATGTGCCAGGTCTCTTGGAACAAACATTCATTTGCAGGGGAGTACCTAGTACAGGATACAGTCTTAGGTCACCGTAAGACCTCATAACATGCCTGCAGATGATCTGAGAGAAACAGGGTTTTTTCCCATCCTTCCCATCCCACCTCTGTTGACATTCATATACAAGTGGGAAGGCTCGATGTAAGCTACTGGATTAATTTACTGCACCCTAAACCTACTCTGCAGGCACATTGCAGAGGGAAACCACCACTCATCTCAGTTACAAAGGGTGCCTAAAGGACTAGTTTATGTGTTTGAAATATAGAAAAAAGGCACTGTGCAAGCAGGACTCCTCTCATCTAGGTCCCTCACATCACATAAGCAATAAACTGCACTCCAGCAGTGCAGTTTCCAAAGATAAAAGAAATCTGAGTAAGCTAAACACAGACACCTAAACAGAAGTCCTTAAAGGCAGCAGAGAAATTAAACCCCGCTACAAGAGGCACAAAGTTCCTAAAGTTGAGCCATTGAGAGCACAGAAATACTAAGGTTGTCAGGTGCTTTCCAAAGGAAACTCTGAAATCACACTTCCTCCCAATAGCTGTTTATCTAATGAAGTCAAAAGCACCCGAGATGATAACTGGAAGCTTAGAAAGGAAAAAAAAAAAATACAGTTTCACTTTAAGTAGGCAAGCACAGGTATCTGCTTACATGGGTCTTTCACCCAAAAGCAAAAGGCTTGCACACGCACACAGAAAAATTAATACAAAACCAGGCATGGCTAAGCCTTTAAGCAGTGTAGGACTTGAAACAGCTTTTATCTCACAGTTTTGCCAGAGCAAGAGCCACCGACATCTCTCTTTTCTAGGTTCAAAGCATAGTGCTGCAACTGAGGAAAGATAAAATCACTACCGGGGCAGGACGGAAAACGGCTCTGATTAGCTGCTGCTTCTCGCCAGACAAGCACAGTAAGGGCTGCTGGGAGGTGGCAAACGAGCCTTGCTGAAGGGCTGCCTGAACGTGATTCCACTCGGGCCCCTGGCAGGATGGCTACAAGGCCCTACCAAAGGTACAGGAGCTGCATGCACCATGGTGCTACGCTAATGTCATTTGCTTTCAGCCCCTGTAGTCTCACTTAACCCCCTAAATCCCTCCTCATCTGAAATAAGATCCCACATTATGTCTTAAGAGTGGGCAGTGGGCAACTCCGATACCTCAATGGCTGTCAAGTAGCAGAAGCTTGTCACAGAGACGCTCGTACCCACCAGTGCCCACCATCCCCAGATACAGCCCAGCAAGTAACATGAATCCACTGAAGCTCAACTACAGCAGAAGTAAGAAACAGTGGAGGGCAGGGGGAGGGGTGGAGTAATAAATCATTAATGTGGAGCATTTTAGAAGTGTTTTAGAAGCTGGCCTTCTACCCAGTTCCAAACAGTTCTGTATGCACTGCAGGACTCCACCACATACATCAATCTGCGGGAAAATATTTTCATTCCCTGTGAGAGGTAATAGAAGTGACAGAGTTTACAACTACACAAATATTTTCCAAGTATATAGCCACTTTCATCTCTAGTAATAAAGCACCATTTACTTCTCCACCATTTTAAAATTAAGGAGTCTGATCAAATTCCAAATTCAGCTTTGTTTCCCAGGGTTGTTTTGTTGGGTTGGTTGGGTTTTGTAGGGGGAGAGAAGCTGTTTCTTCTTCCAGACAACCAGAAAGCACCAACAAACTTCTGTTCCTGTACAAAGTTATTTGGTTTACAAAACCAAAAAACACAGAAAAGCACACATCAAAGTTTCCACTGGATTTTGAGTTCATTAAATTATTAGAAATGTTTTCATATAAAACCAAGTTCTGTCTTTGAACTCTGGACAAGCGTGAGGTTTTTCTGGTTTTAGTTTTAAAGCATCACTGTCAATCAGAAAGACAGATCTCCCCCTGTACTGGATGTCCAAATTGAATCAACTGAAAAAAAATCAGTAATGCAAAAACACAAAAAGGAAAAGAATGCTAAATACCCCTTGATAAAATAACAAGTACTAACGGCAGACACAAAAAAAACCAATTCAGACTAGGAGTTTCTACAGAAGTCCTCTACTGATGGTGTATCTTATAATGCTAAGAGAGCATGTTCCTCAATTAAATATCTTTAGGTTACTTTTAACAGTTGCTCTGGGATTTTTTTAAAAAGCAAAAACCCACAAGAGTTGTTTGTGCTAACTGCAGATTTAGCCAGTTAGTTGACCGTCTGGACAGCTGAACGTGGGGTGCTCAGCTACTGGATTTGATAACAAGCCCAATAGGGTTTTATTGTAACCAGAAGTTGGGAAACATTTACAGAAACATCAATGCAGGTATTTTCGCACTGCAACTATTGAGAGAGGGGAAGAAAAAAAAAAAAAGAAAAAAAGAAAAAAAGAAAGCAGTGATACCTGAGCCTGCAGTAGCTATTAGCTTGAGTAACACCCAAACAGCACCAGGTTTTGGTTTGCTTTCCTGCCCTATAAAGGCTCAAAATAAATTCAGTTAGAAAGTTAACTTACCAGAGCTCAGATCATCATCTCTCATGCAAAAGCTGCAATGAGCACATGAGCCTCTCCGAAGAGTCCTCACAACTGCAAGGTCACTGCTAAGCTCTTCTGCGTAGAGTTTGAACACCAGAGCAAACTGCCCTGCAAGACACTCTGCAGAGCTCTCCCACGTTGCTCTGCAGAGAGAAACCACAGGAAGCCAAGATGAAAAGCTGTCACTCAGATCCAAGACTGAGCATTTGCCCCGCTAGTGACGTGTCCCCCCAGACCTGGGGAGAGAGCACGAGTGCAGGCTTCAGTTCTCTCCATGTACCCCCTGGAACGGGGAGGCACAACGCTCCCACCCAAAGCCACCCTTGGTCACCTCCAGCCTGCCCTGCCCTCCAGTCCCAGCAGTCTGCAGAGCAAGACCAGCCTCTCCGAAACCAGGTACCAGTGCTTCAGTGAGACACTTTGAAACGGGCCTGCAGCTGCACTCTCACTTCCCCTCAAAGCAGGGAATGGCAAGACTTTGCTGCCATTCCCTTGCAGGAAAATGACTGTGTAAAAACACATGGGCACGTCAGGGTATGGAACACAAACAAGCCCCGCTTCTTGTGTTGAAAAACCACTGCAGCTTGTCACAGCAACCCTGTCTCTGGGTACTTATGCAGCTAGGCTGCACAAGAAAAGCACAAAGAGGTACCACACTAGCAACACAGCAGCTTTGGCTCTCCTTGTCCGTGGTAGAGACCCAGGACTCCTCCAAAGTTCTGTCATCGTCTTTGGGAATTAGTCCCTGAGGGACTAAAGCAGCTACCAGCCAGCACACTGCACAGGAAGGGAGGGAGTAACCTGAAGCATCTTGCCTTTCCTTCCCATGCTGTCAAAAGTCAACAGTGGGGAAGAGAGGCATCATTTCTCACGAGGGGTCACCTAGAAATGGGCTGTCCTCCTATTCTGTATCAGGACCACCCACTAACTCGATCCTCACTGCCAAAGGCAAGGATGGCCTTAAGAGAGGTCAAAAACAACTGCTGTCTTCCCCTCTGCCTACCTTGTGGCTCTTCACCATGCAAACTGAGAGTGGAAACTCCACAGTCTCTCAAGAGGTTATTAGGATTCTTCCTTTATTTATTTGAATGCAATAGTCTGTATCACTTTGACTTGCCACGTAACAAAGAACACCCTCTTACCAGATCAAGTGGGCTGTCTGTTCTGACAAACTGGCTTTCTCTGTAATTCTTCTCCTTCTCTCATGGACGAAGGGGAGATTAATCATGGTGGTGCCAGGCATCTCAGCTGCACATTGCTCCCACTGCAGGAGAGTGTTTAAACCAGTATCGTTTCTTCTGTGAACTTTAGAAGTCAAAATTTTCATCCTTTCCTGCAACCTGGCACTCCAACAGTCATTTTATAACCAAAACAGAGAGAGATTCTGGTTTATTCATGAGAAAAAAAGAAACACAAGTTACCCAATGTGTATTTTATTGCTTGGTCAAGCAGGTAAAACCTGAGAGTCTCAAAAAAATAAAGAAAAGAAGAATTCTCTGCTTCCTGCTCTACGATTCACATGCCCCCAGATCACTGACAGACTCTGGCATGCTCTGCAGAACTGCTGCACCAACAACTACAGAAGAGTCGAAGGTGGAAACAAGCAAACTGGAGCCCAGCAAGAGCGTGGCAGCCACCTTTCAGCTCCAGAGCCACCACTGCCCAAAGTGCTTCGTTCCACTGTTCGGCTGACTCACTCCCACAGTTGTTCCTGTGCTACCAGCCCAGGCTGTGACCATTAAACCAGGTTTTGGGTGACCTCAAAGGAACTCTGCTCTGTAACATGCCACATCCTAAATGCAACAGACATGACTTTGTACCAGGGAAGAAGCCACTACAGTTCGGCAAGAGAGCGACTGCTGATGAGGAGAGGAAACGGAAGTACTTTCAAAGGCTGTTTGTGTAAGTCACTGCATCAAACAGTAACAGCTGTCCCTTGCACTATGCTGTACTAAGGCAGGGTTACAGAAGAGAGGGGCAGAGAGGAAATGCTACATGCTCCCCTCTTCTAAGCCTGAATTCCTCCCACACACACCACAGAAGAAAAAAAAAAAAAGCTCACCAAAAAATCACTTATAAAAAACCCAAGCCCCACTCTTTCCTCCTCCTATTTGAGAGGCAGGCACCAGAATTTCAGAAAAAAGAAAAAAAAGCAGTTATCTGAAAGCAGCATGGAGTTGTTCTTCCTCTCTCCTTGGCAGTCTCAGAGGGCAAGGACAAATGATAGGAAGATGCTTACAGTCACAGTGAATGATTTTTATTGAGACAAGACCACGTATTGTGTAAGGAACACTTGGCAAACCTCCATCACACATCCAAGATAACAGTCCTTTCAGACATGGCTGTGCCTCCACAGAGCTGCTATTCTCCTGGGTCAACTGTAGTGTCCAAATCTGAGAGGAAAGGAAAAAAACCCACTGATTTAGGGAAAAACATGGCACTGAAACCACCTGAAAGCACTTAAAATCTGCAGTCTTCATTTCCTGCCTGGGCTCCCTCCCCACTGGCACAGACGGCTCCACAACCAGCACGATTAGGAAAAAGACCATTGGAGAGGGCCAAAACCAGCAAGCAGCAGCTGCCTTTTCAAGGCCAGGCCAAGTGCTCAGAACTACATTCAAGCTCCTTGCACAGCTCTTTGTTGCTTCCCTTTCCCCTCTGTCTTCCTTAAGCCCCAGTGTGAGCACTGCTGCTGCAGGAGGGAGCGTGCTGTAAGCCCACCTGCAGGAAATCTGTGGTCTGGCTGAGACAAGGCAGCCTGGAGAAGGTCTGAAGCGTGGTGAGAAGTCCTTTGTATCCACATTTCACAGACACCGGATTAACCAGAGTCAGATTCATCCTTGCAGTTTTAAATACCTGCTATCCCTAGCAGGGATGTCAAACTTCCATGACGTCCATTTGCTCTCTTCTTAAATAGTTTAAGATCGGATGCTGCTAAGAGAGCCACCATATAAGCAAAAGGATGATCTGTCATCCAGTCTGTACAACCCTCTCACAAATACCAAGGGAGAACTGAGAAACAGATCTGTAGGCACCTAGATACAACGGACAATTTGGTCTTTATACACGGTCAGGGACAGAACTAGAATTTATGAGAACTGAAAGCATCATTCATGTGAGATCTCAAAGTCATTGTCAACACAACTGCAAGTAAGAAGAGGAAATGTACTAGGAAAAAGATACACAGCCTTTCCATAGCAACTGCTGTAAACACCTCTACAGTCCAGAGCATTCACTGTGATGTGGGTGCCAATGAGCCAAGCCGTGAGCCGTAGGTCAGATGGCACGTAAAGGAAGACAGAGTGTTACTGCTCCCTTCAGTATCAGATCTGACTCCTACAAAAAGAATGCCATTCCCTGCATTCACCTACCTGCTTTATTATATTCCACTGATTTTAGAAAGAGTCCGGATGGCGGAGCCATGGCGTTTGGTGGAAAAGCCCGTGAATCTTTTCTCTCCAGTAACTCCTTTATATGATGAGGTGTTAACTTTCCCTGGCCAACTGCAACTAGAGCCCCAACCATTCTTCGGACCTGGAAAAACAGAGAATACATCTTAGGAGCTGCCCTTGTAAGACTTACAGAAATTAGGAAATTCTGCCTGGAGTCCTGCACTCGTGCTATCAGCAATGTTGTGCTGTATAACAGCCCACAGCTACTACTGATAGCAAGTCAGGCTAGAAACCTCATGAGAGAGTTCAGTGTCTGTCTCACAGGAAAGAATGAGATATCACCATGATTTCTTAATATGAGCCTGCTCCTGAAGATAGGTACATCATTATTGTTAAACCCACAGTTCCCAGAGAGCCTAATTTCTAGTGTTCCTGTACTATTCCTAGCACTATCAGTTGTTCCCAGTGCCATGCACTTTGCTCCTAGTCCTGCTGGGTGTTAAGAAAGAAGCAAGCATCGCCCCACATAAAGAATGCTTTGACTCTTGTTTTACATGCCACTGAAGTACCCCAGGTTGTGGCCCAGGCTCGCCCATCAAGGTTCAAGCCAGTCCTGGCTGCCTCTTGTATGCCTTTGGCATCACACACCTCCAGGGAGAATTTCCAGTGCTCGCTTTATTTCTTCAGAAAGATCATACTCCCTCTGCCCCTGAGCACGCCTCAGCAGTCCTAGTCACCCCACAGCCTACGGAGGAAAGGTGTTCTTTCCACTTTTAGCAGGGATTGCATGGGCTGCCTAGGTTCTGCACCGATCGAGGTGACACGCTAACATGCAGCAGCTAAGCTCGTCTGCAACGTACAGAGGCACAGCATCTTCCAGTGACCAAACCTGGTGGCAGGGAAGGGAAAGAACTAGCAAAATTACCCTGCTTCTTTTGTCTTCCCTCCCTACAATGAGTAAAAATGAGATGAGGACCTGTAACACAATGATCTCCAGCTACACAGCACTGCCTTGGAACAAGGCTTCCTCTCATCACGTGTGGGAAGAAAGCTGAGCAGAGGGTGGTTTCTGTTTCAGAAACAGCAGAACCCACACATCTGTCTGTGGCAGGAAGCTCACATACTGTGCTGGGAGAGCTGAGCTCACAGGTGGTTCTTAATACATCAGCAACACTGTTTTCAGGCGAGGGACTACGTAGGGGCTTGCTTGTTTATCAGAAAGCCAAAAAAGTAAGAGGAAAACACTAACTCAAGTAGGACAGCCTGCCAGACAACACCCCCCCAGTGCAGCAAACTGGTATTTCAAACACCTCTGCATGTCACAACTTCCCTTCCCTCCCTCCACACTCAGCAATTCCAGACCTCGTGGTTTAGCACAAGTTTCACACCACAGTGCTCACCTCCTGCGTAAACACCCGTCACGCTTCAGCATCCTCTTGGCTAAAACACACCCTTTCCTCCCATATATCCCTAGAAGACATGCTGTTCCAGGAGGGCCAAGGCTTGTATTTGCCAATGCCACCTGCACACCAAATGCTAGTTGCATACGACTGGCTATCTATCACATCCCTTTGTGGTGGCTACACTGCTCTCCACCCCTTTCATGAGTGCAGGGCATCTCTGAAGGCAGAATACTGACCAGTAACCTTCCTGGTACAGCCATACTTGTTATGTCAAGGCAGCCTCATGAAGCTGCTGTCGAGCAATAACTGACAAGTAAGAGTCCCTCAACTTGTGCCAGAAGTACCTTCAGCAAGGCGCTTCTAGAAAGAGCTCTATCCAGAGACTAGTATGCAAGCCATCACCCACTTCCCATGGGCATCAAGAAAGCTTGTGCAAGAAACATCTGGGGATGGTTCCAGGAAACATGTTTCCCTGGGGAAACAAAGGATGAAGACAGAGAAGGGCGGTCCTTCTCACACTTTTGCTCAGCAGGAGATGAAGCCCAAGGAAAGCCAGGCCCTGTCCCAGCACCGCTGGAGAGAACAGGCTTGTATGAACAGTCCCATCATGAGACATGCCTCTCTGCGGGGAAAGAAACAGCACAATGCAATGAACTTAACCAGCCTGGTGGTGTCCAGCTAAGCAAGGGCTGAAACGTTACAGGCAACAGCAGTACTAGCCCATGCTGGGGAAACTGGTCAAGCAGACACTGTCCCGTCTGACTCACCTTCTCACGCTGTGGCCAGAACACGTTCCCACTTGCGCAGGCACGATCAGTCATTTGGCCTAAATAAACATTCATTCTACTCAGAACCTTTCAAAGCGTACCCAGCTCTCCAAAAACTTCAATGTAGTGCTACAACAAAGCATTGGTCTAAGTTTCTGATCCATCAACATCTACAGAAGATTAAACCAAAGTCCACTAAGCAACCTGGTCATGTTTATCACCACTAAGGAGAAAGGTCCAACAACCCAGGATGCATTTATCCAAAGGCAAGCAATGTCTCCCTACGTGCTGTGATCTTTAGCTGCACTGTGGAATGCCAAGAGCCTGCCTTGAAGCAGATCGCACAGAGAAGCACAGATCCTCGACGTATGTTATTTTATCCATCCCTCACTAGAGGTCATTGTAAGCTGTGACTTCAGCTTTGATGTCTCCACGCTAGGAGTCAGCTTGTGACAATGCAGACTAATGGAATGCATCTGAAACAGTCGTGTGCTTGGTGTCTCCCCCCTCTTGCATGCTACTCAGTAAAATACATATACATACAGTTTCTGGGCATGTTTAACTCCAGTAAAAACATCCAGATGTTAATACTTATCATAGCAGATATTCAAAGAGAAATACGAGGTCCATCTACTCTAGTCTCCACTTCAGGACAGAGGGCAGAAGCGGATGCTCAGGTAGACCAGTGCAAATTCGGCACGCATAGCCTGTTCCTGCTTCACTAGAGCCTGCCAGCTCCTGCTAACGAACTTCAGAGATGGCATCAGGCTGAGCTGGGTATTACAGGTGACTGCTCTCTCTGCTCAACGTCACTAAGTAGCATTTCATTCTAATGCACTAAACGGGTTACCAACATTTCCTCCTCTTCACAAGAGCATCTGATGAAGCAAATCCCTGCTGTATATCAAGCCCTTCTCAAGCATGTTGTTGTTCTTCCCTTGCTCATATCCAGACACCCACTGTCAGAGAGCTTACAGAGCATTACTTGGCACAGGATAAAAACAAATTTGGTTTGTCAAAACAGAATAAAAAATAGCTGCTTGCTGTTCCCACAAAACACCCCCTCTCCTCCAAAAAACAAGCCCTCTCTTGCCTATTCTCTGTCTGCAGAGTGTGACCATGGCCAGGATAGGCAGTCTGAGAACAGCCAACTCTTTCCTAATGAGGTGATCCATTAAGCTGTGGAGAGAGCTGTCTCCCCTGAGGATAGCAGCAAAAACCCCACTGGAGTTATTTCAAAGAAAACCCAGTGGAGGCTAGACAGCGCGGCAGAGGGAAAGATCCTGCAGTCATGCCTGCATAGCTGAATCAGGTCTTCCCATCTCTCCTTCGTGCAACACTGAGAAGTACTTCATGCTCCGACGCCAGAAAGTAAAATTCCAGGCAGTCTTTGCTGGGCCCAGTGCCATTCAGCAGAGGAAGAACACATGTCTGTTGGTTTCCACCACTCAGACTGCAAAGACAAAGACTGTGGAAAAGAAAACTTTCCATCCTCCCACACAATTCTGTGACTTCGGACATTCATTTTAGACACAAACTGAAGAGATTCTGGTTCTACCAGATCAAACGAAGAATACAGAGCCTCACCTCTCTGATAGTAGGTCCCTGCATGCCTCACAGAGCTGTAACACCAGCTGTGCAACAGCAATGGCACTACACAGGGATGCAACATTGCTAAACTGATCAATAGCAACAGGGATAGCGACACTTCGGCTCCTGGAGGCAAAGCGTGTGCCGAGTACAGCAGGAACAGTACCTGCCGGTAGAGAAACGATCTGCTCCTGAACTGCAACTCCCAAAACTCCAGTCCCCTAAAAAAAGGAACAACAAAAAAACATTTAAAAAACATATTTCAAATGGCTCCTCTTCTTACAAGAGAAGCATAAATCACGGCTAAATGAGAGTAGAATGAATAAGAAGCTGCGCAGGTCCCAATCAACCTGAAACAGCATCATGAGCTTTTGAACACCAGGCTGCTCATTTGCTGCTCAGATGCAAACATTTTCTGGGGTGAAACAATTCCCACCTGTTTTGTATGTACCTACTTTTAAGTGGCTTGATCTTCCTGCTGCCTTACACCTAACCATGCAAATAAAAGGGAAAGGGCAACATAAAACAAGGTGCAACTTAGCAGCCTGCTGAGGCACTACTGATTTGAGGAATGCAGTCTGATGCCTCCTGGAGAAAAGAGGAAACAACCAACTATAGAAAAGTGATTCTACCATTTCATTTGGAGCTGGCTGCAGAGTCACGTGGTCCTTACAAGCTTTGCAGAATTAATTTCAACACTCAGCAATGCCTACTGCGACATCCACGTGCTACTGGAAAGGCCAGGACAAGCAAGTCAGGACACAGGCATGCCCGAGGAATCCAGCTGCAGCATCAGAACACAGGCAGTGGCAGACAAGGAAGCACTCCAGGCTAAGAGTGAGCAAAGGAGAAAATGACAGATCGTATTTGGAGATGGATGGATGCTACTATACAAAAAGACAAGCTTTCCCTCACCAAATCTGTCTGTTCATATAGACACCGTTTTCCAGAAAGTTTTATGGTAGTAACCAATATTGCTTATAAGAACTCCAATGAGCCTAACTATTCCAACATTCCCCTAACACTTGCATCCTCTGCTTTATCTTTACAAGTTGCTTTCTAAACATTTTTGTCGTTTTGCTGATGTCCCAGTACCAGCTCTAACACTAAAACCCAATGAAAACTCATTCTCAGGAACAGCCCTGCAAGCAAGAACCTGTATGAATACTTCCTTCCTACAAATAAATAACCTGACATGCACATTAGATGTATGTAAAAACATACACACACGTATCATACATCGGATATGCCAACAGAGCTCAAAAACAAGCAGGTTTTCCCTTGAGGAGCTGCATCCCCAAACTTCCATGCTACCAAGCAATCCTAGAAGTCACTCTGATAAAAGTAACAACAAAAGAATCATAAAAAAATAAACTCACTAACAGTCTATAAGTGCTCCTTATATCCCATAGCATTCCTACAGCAAAAAGAGACAAAGCTTACCTTGCATAATCCAGAAGGGCAGATATCTACATGCAAACCTTCTCCTCCCTTGCAATGACCCCAGTAACTGGTTATCAAAGGGCTATGGAGATCTGTATCAGCTGTGAGAAAAGCACAGCTGCAACGTATTTGACTGGAAGGTTCAGGTGGACAGGCTGGGTTTGCTGGAAACACCTGAGCATCAAGGGGCTGCCCGTTCCCTGCCAGAGGGGACAGCTCTTGCGAGCCGTAGGAGAAAGGGGAAACAGGGACAACGTGGTTCATGGAACCAGCACGGGGCACCAGGGCAGGGCTGGCAGGAGGAGAAACTGTGAAACAGTCATTGTGGGGAGCAGCCACAAGCTGTTTTCTCACAGGATTTACAGAAAAATTCCTGCTTTTAGCCCTCCCTGTCGTGTGCATTGGCAAATGCAAAGGCTGCTCCTGCCCCCGGATTCCTCTTCACGTCAGGAAACGACAATGTTTCCATCATGTACAGTCTCCCTCCAGCTCAAAGCACGTGGCGTACAGACATGTGCCTTGCTGCACACGTGTGCAAATACCCAGCACGCTGAGGGCACGGTTCAGCTCGGCTCTTCAGCAAAGCACAAGGGACAATTTTTTTTGAATAGGGACAAATTCCCCTCTCATCAAATTGCGTGCACCTTCTCTAGGCAGGATTCTCCTGCCTCGATTTCTTGACAGATATATTAAGCTACAAAAGAAGGGTTGAGATACTCAGGAAAAATATCTTGTAGACTTTGAAAGAGAACAAGGTATTTTTCTGTAAGAGGGAAACTTTGTTTTTCTTGTCAGTCTCACAAATAATTTTGCTTACCAGCAAAAAATCCAGCTGTCTTTTTCCACTTGGCAGCAGAAGCCAGCACCTTGCAATGAATAATACATATTCAGCTAGAAAACAGGTGACAGAGCAATCACTCCCCAGGAATAAGTGATGGGGCTAAGCCTCTGAACACATCCTTAGCATTCAGAAGCATTTTGTATGGATGGGACACTAACTCTACTTCCACTGTTGCTGAGCAACTGAGTTTGAAGGAAGGAATCATTTTAACAGTAAGCCTTTTAAACAGACAAGTGGTCAATTCAGAAGATGGTTTAAGTTCAGAAAGGAAGGAAAGAATAAGAAAGAAAAGCTGCATTATTTGACTAAGAGACCATGGTTTATCATTCTATGGATTCCTCCCTCTGAAACAGAAAACAGATCTCCTTAGATTAGGTTAAATAAATAAACAAATAAATCTATTTATAAGCTTTTACTGCTATCTCAGCCTTTTCGTTGTAGGAACAATTCATTCAGTGAAGAAATACACATGCACTTCAGGTACATTTGCTGTCTTATTTGCAGAATGGGCAAACACCAAGCTCCATGACTGCAACTGTTCCCATAGAAAGAGTTTTACAGATTAAAAGTAACTAGGACACTGTAATTAAAAAAAGCTTGAACAAACAAAAAACACTCCAACAAGACCCAAATCCCACAACTTTTTCCTCTAGATCAGAAAATGCATGGTTGTGGTTATTACTAACAAAGTATTCTAAGAGAGTTAAATGCCATTTAAATGCATTGAAACTAGGCTTCTCAAAGCCATCTTTCTGAGCCTAAACATTCATTAAATCAATTAATATCAACATGTTATAAAAATTACTCGCTACAAGACACAAGTTTGGATGCATGTGTCACCAAAAGCAAACACATTCCATCAACCATTCCATTGATCCAGTTTTTAGGTTTACTCTCTGTCCTATGAGCTGTTTTTGGCCTCGTGTGGGATGGGTTTATGCAGCAAGTTATGCAGGAAATGGAAAATTCCTTTTTAAAATTAAAATCAAAGACAAAAAAGAGCTGATCCGTATTAAATCTCAAAGGTCGGTTAACTGACAATAGAAGGTCTGGATTTGGAAGCTAACCTGGCCCATATGAACTCACAGGTGATCTAGACAAGCCTGTTAACAGCTATTTTCAGGAAAGAAACAGTGGGCTACTTGCAAACTGGAGTGAGGCTCCAAAGCCTGGAGCATGGCACTTCTTGTTACAGACAGCTCAGTAGGTATTCAAATCCAATGGAGGGTCATTGGGGAAAACTATACAGAAAAGGGTTTTGTCCTAACCAGAAAGCAGGAAAATGTGGTTTGGAGACAGAAACAGCACAGTTTGCTTCCAAGCTGAAACACAACAGCCACATGTCTGTGAAAGAAGCCAGCATAAAAGCAAAAACCATGTTCAGATGATAAATATCCATGATCTTTCGGGAAAAAACCTACAGTTTCTTCTAGAGAGAAAAATATATCCAACCACTTAATTTCAATACTTGCAAGACCTGGTCCTGAGAAAACTTGAAACTCAACAATCTTTTGTTTATGTAATGACTGAGGAATATTGGACTTTCCTTCATCAACATCCCCTGGGAAGACAGTAGGAGTTACTGGTGTGAACTGAGCAGATCTGCATAGCTACAGCAGTGACTTAGGTGTTGGGTTGGCTTTTTCCTTCTATTTGCAGCCTTTAGGCAAAGCTAGGGCAGCAAGTTAAAAAAAAATCCCATCCTCTGGCAGAGCTGGTCTTTAGTAACCAAAATGAGTGTAAATGCTGGAAGCACCTCATAGGAATTGCTCTGTGCCAGATTCCATACACCAGTTAATAACATCCTGCCTTTTAACACACAAACAACTAGACCAGTTTTCCCTGCCCTCATTCCTGCTCATCTTTCTCCCTGAGGACATTGGGGAGGTGAAGGAAAGAAATGTCCTTTCCAAGCTACCACTAGACAGACCCTGCTGGCATCATCACAGGACTGTGAGGGTAATGCACAGCAAACAGGAGGTCAGTTCTCAGTGCTGGAACGCAGCTTTCAGACAAAGCAAGCACTAGCTGACCAGAGCAGCTCCTCAGCTGAGTGTCTAGGCTCTCACCTGCGTTGATAATGGTGGGACAGGAAACCAGAAGAAGGCTGGATATCTGCCTGGAGGATAGTTCTGACCGGAGACTGGAAAGGTGTTTCAGAGTTAAGTGAGCGAAAGGTGCTGAAGTCGTGGGTTCCCAGCAGGAACTGTGCAGCATCCTGCATGGCAGTCACATTCAAGCAGCTGAAATTAAACACGAAGAGCAAAAGGAAATGAGCATCATGTGGGACCAAGTATGTTAGGTGGGTCAAAGTCCAATCAATTGATGAGAGGCTTGAACCTGGCCAGCAGATTTAACATTGCAGCACTGTGGAAACACATTTTGCAAGATGGAGTTTCTCTTGTAACGGCCCAAACCACAAACCAAGATGCCAAGTGACCTGAGGTCTGAAGGTATTCAAAACCCCAGGCTAGATGAGAGGGTGGCAGGTATAGGCTTTTACACAAACCTTTATCCTGCTGTGCTTCTTAAAAACAGTTCAATTCAAACAACTCCATTCGAATTGCTGGCTAGAGTGTAGGGCAAGGGAACCAACATCCCTCACAGTATCTGGATCTTATAAACTGAAAAAGATGTTGCCAGGTAAGAAAATATCAAACACTGTGATAGTTTTCCAAACCTCAGATTTACAACAGCCAGAAGATAGAATCAGGAAGTAACAACACCAGAGTGAGTGAGCAAACTGTCAGAGACGGAGGCAGTGTAAACCCAAGGTGAAGAGGCAGAAGAAAGGGCCAAGGGTAAAACTCAGAATGTCAAGTGTCATTCATATTTCTTCAGTCGAAGTATCTAGGTCTTTTCAAAATAGTCTCAACCAAAGGAATTTAGGCAGATTTACTGATATATTTCCTGAACAGATACTTATTTTTATTCTATTTCTGTACATTTCTCCTAAGAAAAGCCTGAGCAAGTACACATAATCTATGGCTTAAATTTTTGAGATCTTAACAGAAGTCAAAATGTTTCTGAAGAAAACAAACAAACACAAAAATCAAGATGAGGTTTTCCAACATCATTAATTTTTTTCACCGTGTTCAAGAAAAATGACTAGCACTTACAGAATCCTGGTCACGCTGCAAAGCGCCGATGACACCTAGCTGGCAATTTGGAAACCTAAAGAAGTTTAATGTGTATTATGTGTTTTATACACAAGATGTGCTCAGTAGAGCACACTCTAGGAGCTTCTCTACCACCAGCAGTCCAAATATCCCACCTTTTAGTAAGATGCCTCCCACTCAGAATTTCTAATACGCTCACTCTGTCCTTCAGGTGGTATTGCCATTTGAGAAAATTCACTGCAGTGCCTGGGTGAAATTAAATGCTATTTCATAAAGCCTAAAATTAAGGCACATTGTGCACATAACACCTAATTTTGCAATTTTGTATTTATTTCTCCCTTCCACAGTCCACAGAAAAGAAAGTCAGCAATTTAATGTTAGGACAACATCATCTTCATTCCTCTGCTAGGACAACTGAGATTACATTTATTTCGTTACCTGCAATTGTTATTCCAATAGTGGTGATGCAATTACCATAACTGGTTACAAACCTGTTTTTCTATGCTGTTGTAGAAAACTCCAGTTTTCTTGAATGTATGTTTATCTCAGTACAACATAAACTAAAGGATAACAACAAATTATCTTCCAGGGTTTGTTTGTTTGTTTTTTCCTCACCCACTGTTTATCATGGCCTAAGTTTGTTTGTTTTTTTCTTTAAATGGCACTGAATTTGTTTTTCTTCCCTTGCATACACAAGCACTGATTTGTTAGGACTCAGTGGCTACTCCAAGAACACAAGTGAATACTGAGCTAAATATACTGGTTTGCTATGACTTGGCAAGGTCATCTGAGGGAACGCTCAACACTCCATAGGGAGGGACACACAAAGTTGTTGATGGACTCTACCTGGGGTCATGGAGTATTTCAGCATGTTTTATCACAGGTACAACTGGCAGTACACATAGAAAGAACTGTAAGTCTCAAGTCTCGGTGAACATAACTCAGTTATGTTCAACAGAAAATCTTGTCAATACAAATGGGGAATCTGGTCTCACATATGGAAATTACCCCCTCCCCACTTCCCCCAAAAGCCAAGCCTTTCCAGAGTGTTGATGAGGTACCTCCCCAGGGAGGTTTAATGGAACACACTTACCCTCCCACAGGCGCCCAGCAGAGATCCTTTTCAAACACTGGTACTTCAGAATAATGAGTGCAGCCCATCAACAGCCGATAAATGTAGGTTCTTGACAGTGCAGAGAAGCGTGCATGGAAGCTACTGGTCACTCGACAGACATTCAAAATGCTGTTAGGACAGAAGAGAATGAGTGAGATGGAGAGAAATGTCATGTGCTAATTCAAAAGCTTTTGCCTGGTCGCCACATAGATGGGAACTGAAATGTGCAACGGATTCTTTGAAAAATCACACTTAAAGTTAATTAAATGTCATTCTCTCCTGACAGCCAGTGACTAACTGGTGACCAAGGATTTGCACCTGTAGGCCACCACAGACATCTGTCCAACAGAAGAAGGCAGAACAGCCTTGGCATCACCACTGTCATCAAATACACAGTGAAACTGACTTCAGGTCATCTACCAACATGTTTTTGGGCGCTCAGACCAACCAGTCCTTCAGTTGAGAAATGGCAACAGATAGCATGTGTTCTTTGTTGCACAGTGAAGCCAACCACCTCACCCGGTCCATCAAATTGTATTGCACCTGGCTGAGGGCACACGTGCTCCTACCCACGCTTAAGGTGAGAGGCAGCAACTGCTCCAAGCAAGCTGAGTTCCTCCACCTCCAGCTAAGGAGCACACCTTATGAACACTGTACCCTTCTGCTTTTGCAGAACCATGGTGCCAAATGTGAGTGGGAAGGATTCCTCCAACAGACACCTCTGTGTCACTCTCAAAGGCGGCTACACAGCTCATCGTAGCAGATGGAGATAGCTGAAACTAGGTCACTTCCCTCCCACCTCCCCCCACGACCTCCAAGACAAATAGGACTTTGCTGCAGCAACAAAAATAAAGGTGCATCCCATCATGGCCTAGATGGAATCTATCTGAAAAGAGCAGAACACTGCACGCAGGAGGCCTCCTGGGAACCCTCACGTTTCACACGTGCAGAAAACAGCTTTTGGGAATGTTCACATCTACTCATCTTCCACTGCCTCTGGGCAGTTAACTCAAGAAGCAGCTTTCCAGGCAGCTGAACTCCCATTTTCTCCTGTAAGCACCAGGGTGAAACTGCCTTGTTTCTCTAAGCCAACGCCACTAGTGCCAAACACAGCTTGGTAGCCAGAAGGGAGGGTATACCGGCCATCAAAGGGAAAAACACCCTTCTCTCTGGCAAAGGAGAAAATAGAGCTTCCCTGTGTTTCTGCACCTCCTCCAAAGTATTATCATTGATTTTAACATGTTAGCAGCAGTTTTTACTGGATTTGATTTTCCCTTATCCTAGAGTACTGGCTACTCACCGTACTGCAAGGAACACGCAGCAAGTATTACATCCTCTGCAGGTGCTACTTTAGAGGACACCTCTCCTTAGAAGGGAGTTTTCCTCTTGCTGTGTGCCTTTGTGTCTTTGAAGTTTGACACAGTGAGGAGAAGGGACTCAGGGCAGCCAAAAACATATGATACCACTTGGGACCAAGTAACAGACAAACCTATTTATTTACTTTAAAAAGGCTGGTGCTTCAGGGATTTTTGCCAGCTCAAGTGCCTCTGGCTCACATCGCTTGACTGAAAAGGCTCAGACCACAGCAGAAGAAATCAAAGCTGAGCCACAGGCCTCCACAAAGATTTGCAATAACAAGCCCAGGAGATCACTCCACTGCTATAAACTTGCAGTAGAAAAGCAAACTACATCCTCCAGGCCTGCAACAGAGTTTGAACCTAGGACCTCCAGCCTCTTCTAAACATAATAATGTAATTATTACATTTATTTCCCTCTGTCTACATGCCTCTGCAAGAGTTTCATTTATCTTGAGCTCCTCTTGTTAACACTTACATGATTTTTTTTTCTTAAAAAACTCCATCCTTTTACTCCCTCTGATAGACTGATTCTTTCAGAGAAGCCTATTTATGCTCACATGATTCTTCAGTGCAGGCATCCTTTCCTGCCTCTTCTAGCAGATGCAATTGCTACCATAGGCTCTTTCCAGCTAGGAATGTCTTTCCAGCATTTATTCCAGCAGCTACATTTCACACCTTGTTAAGATCCCATTTTTTTGAAAGACTGCTGATAAATAAAGACTCATGGTATTCTTTAGGTTTTCAACAAAGCCTGAATTTCAGAAGAGGTTGAAGGAAAAAAAAAAAAAAGCCCAAAGACATCTAACTAGAAACAGCAATGTATTAGATACAAAAATGTGTCCCAGAAGTACATCCTCTCTCTCCACTGACAACAGAAACTAAATGACAATTCAGAGGAGGTGGGAGGAATCCCATCTCTGTCTTGTTGTCATCTAGACGGCTTTTATTGCGTGCTTACAAAACTGAAACCAGAAATAGAAGGCGTGAGTCTACTGTGTTACCATCCCTACTTAACTGACAGCAAAGTCCTCCTAAAGTTATCCCATCTATGAAACACACTGATCTTTGTAGACAAGATCCTCTCACACATGCTTTGCAAATCTAAAAGACAGATCAGTTCATAGAAGAGATCCATCATGCCACAAAGATGGTCATTATCGCTGATGATACAGTCAGCCAGCTTGGAATCTCATTTCCCTTCCAAGCTCTAGCAACAATAATGTGTTCTCACATAGATCCCCTCTCTCCATCCCCCCAATTGCAACCACGTGGACGCACTGAGTTTTCTCTTCAGCATTAGGAGGGAATTCTTCTTGGCAAGGTAATATTTACAGAGGGAGGGGACAGTTGCCGAATGTGCTTAGACTCATGCCCATCACCAAGCTCCTTAATGGAAAGCAGCTGAACCATTTTTAAAAGGTTCAGCCCAAGGGAGGAAGGAGAAGCAGAGCTGACTGCATCCTGATAAACCCTCTAACTGATCAGCACTGTGTTCCATTCTATCAGCAGATATCACCTCCTGATACGTACCTGTCAGATCTTAGCACAAGACAAAAAACTCTTCCCTTCTGTGAGATCCCGCTGCTGCCTTCTTTCGGAGATGCTAACTTAAAACTTTCTTCAGCAGCACTCCTGTTTGCTCTTGGACTGGTCAGTCCAGGTATCACAAAGCTACATGGAACTGTGCATCTGTACGACTACTAGTACTGGAAGTGGCAGAGTTGCAACAATAGTTTTACCTCTGGGACAACTTACCCCATCAAAGCCAGACAACACAACTTCCAGACCTAAACTCGGGGCAGAGAGACTGAGATTCAGTGGCAGGTGACACACAGAACAGACTGATCATTGCAGTGGTACCCTTTGGCTGTAAAATCAGCTAGTTTTGACTCCCAAATAACTGCTTTAGTCCTTTAAGGAAGGAAATCAAAACTATGACCTACTTCATGCTCCCTGTTACTGCTAGAACATCCAGAAGGGGTTTGACTTCCAGGGTGTACAGAGTCTGACCTAGTTTTCAGCCTGAGCAAAAATAACAACCAAAACTCCACATAAGTCAAAGTCTATTTCAGAATTTTTTTTTTTTTTTTGTAATTGACACAGCAGTCTGAAAAGAAATCATCTCCAGCCCACCCCACAGCAGCTGCGTTCGGTTCTTTACACATACGTCAAAGAAGGTGAAAGCTGTCAAGGGACAGTAACTCACAGATGTTAAGCACTAGCTTGAGAGATTTGCTTTGTGTTCTGGCCTCTCACTGCAGAGGAATCTGGCTGCTACTTTAAGAGGCCAAAGGAGGAACTGGATTTGTAAGTGCAAAACTGTCGATCCTACATTATCATGCTAATATTCAATCTCGGGTTTGAGATGGATGATCTGACTTGTTACTGGATGGCTGTCTGTGGGATGTGTAGTAAAAGCAGCGAAATCAGCATTTGCTTTTCTTTCAGGTACCCACTGTGAAACTTTTGCTTTCAGAGAAAGACTCAACCACTGCAGAACTCTGCAAAGACTCAACTCTGCAAACTGCTAAAACACGTTTTTGCAAATAAGGTGGGAGGCGACAGAAATTTCACTTACAGGTTTCTGGGGACTGATAGCCACGCATTTCTAACGGCAGCCACAGCCTCTACCAAGCCCAAGACCGTAACAGTCACCTCACGCTGCCCTTGGGCTAAGCTCAACCACTCCAAGACATGGCAAGAAGGTCTCTTGGAGGGACAGCAAGAGCTAAGCTAACATGGACAGTCAGAAGACCATTAGAATCAAAGGGGAAAAGCAGTGTGGCCTTATGGAGTTCTCAAAACTGTCTGAGGACTGTCAAAGGAACTGCAAACATCCAGGGAAAAAGGTCAGTTAAATCAATATAATAAACAGCCACTAACAGGAACTATGTGCCTCTAGTAATAAGGCACTCAGTGTCTTCCTGTCCTCTCTCCTGAGCTCAGATTCCAAGGATTTTACCTCCTCTTCCCCTTCAACCTCTGATGGCTCCCCTGGTGCTTGTTCAGAGGTGAAAGAACGCAGCTGGCTCTGAGACAGCTGCTGCAGCTTCTGCTCTAGTCACTGACCGAGTGCAGAGCCTGCAAATGAAAGGTCTCACTGTATTTAAATAAATGCAAAGTGTCACTGACACACAACTCCAGAAACACTGCAGGAAAACACTGCAAAACCCAATCCTACAGGCACTAAACACTTCTTTGACATAGGCCTACAGAAGGCACATAGGTGGGATCCCAGTCACAACAGCAAATGTCAAGTCACCCACTCTCACACACATTCATGGCTATCAGCGTAGGCTGGAATGCGTTCTCTGGAGTCAATATGCCCTCAGGACACAACGTAGCAGAAGTCTGGAGGCAGAGTCCCCCCACCTAACACTACTGCTTGCACCAAAACGGCACACAGTCTGGGGAATGGCCACCAGACCAGACGCTGACCCCCTCAGTCCATCTCCGACTCACACTGAGTCAGTATAAGATCTGGAGCCAGTTGTGCCAGGGACTGCTAATCAACACAGCACTTACAGTATCCAGGTAAGCTCCTGCTGGAACAAGCAGCTAGTTAACCTGTGTTTCACCTGCTGTTAATGCAGATGTTCTGCAACCTAATTAGACTCTGCCCAGCACTGCAGGTGTCATTGGCATGTCCAGGGTCTGCTGGAATGTCTAACCCCTAGTCACATCTGTGGATTAGTTGCCTATCTCTACTGCCAGCCAGAGGCAGGCAATCTGCTTTGTTGCTTCTAAAAACAGTGGCAGACACCTTGGTGAGTCTGATTCAGGGGGCCTAGTTTCCAGAGGTACTGAACACCCACTAGTCAAAGCCAGAAAAGTCTCTGCCACCGGAGATTGCTCTGCTCAGGTTCCTTCCTTTGCTTAAGGTTTCAATGTTTGCAGTATGCTTTGAAAAAGTCAAAACAGCTGACCGAATCGCACATCAACACCTCCTGCAGAGCATGTCGCAGCTTCAACCAACTCATTCTAGCTCTTCCCTTTATACAGCACGTGGAATGTGCATGAAAGACCTGCTGGGAAAAACATAACACCATCATTCATCTCTCTTCCTCAGACCTCAAACTATTTAAGCCCCTGAATACTTAGAGCTGGGTTCACTGTTCCCCAAGCCCTGGAGAACTAGAATCCTCCTTTGCAAAACCAAGAACAGATGCAAGTATGATGTCAATCCTCAAATCCCAAGCCTTGCTATGTCAGCTTTTGGTCAGGCTCTGTTTCACAAAGAAGAGATTACAAAATAAAGCAGACTGGGTGAAGTGGGAAGGGGGAGTGTACCTCACAGTAACGCTGCTATTCTTACAACAATCCCTTCATTGGGGTGGGGAGGGATGTGCTTTTTTTGTCCTGGGCTCTTGCTCTGGCATGGGAAATTTGCCTCCATAATCTTCCTTTATGCTCACGCCACCAGAAAGACTGCAGTAACGTGAAAGAGAGCTAATGGGCCTCTGAGTAATTACCAGTTGGCATCTTGCATCAAAGTCCTTTTTCTCACCTAAATACCTCCTACAAATTACCCACCTTGCACAACACTCTGAAGTGCTTTGACACACTCTTCAGCAGGGTACCACACAGAGATTCAAGTTCTATTGTGCCAAATGCTGTACAGACAAAGACAGTCTGTGCCTTGAAGAGTTTTTAGTTTATGCAAATAAGACAAAGTAACCCAAGAAAGTGTAGAGCATAGCAAAGCAGCTGCTGGCAAATGGTAGGTGGATTCTGTGACATAGCACAGATGTGGCTTTTAGTTAAACACCCCAATGTTTCATTCAATTTACACTTTAACTGCAAAAACGCATCCATGTCAGGGAGAACACAAAAACTGTTTGACAGCTGACAGAGAAAGTGTGCAACAGCTTGGGAAGAAAAGCAAAGAACATGAAATTCGATCCACCTTTTGAAAAATTCACAGGGCATAGTAATTACTTATGTAATTGGTGAAAATTCCTAACAGCAACTGTTGGTTTAATGATCTTCTTTCCTGCCTTTGAGGGTGGGCATTTAGACCTGGGTCTCATGCAGAACAAGCTCACTCTGAAACTCTGCAAGAAGTAATAACCCTAACAAGAAGAAAGAAGAGAAACAGGATGAAGAAATGGCTGTTTTGCTCTCTGTAGATCGTTGTATCAAGTTCCTCACTACATCCATATGCAACTTTCCTTAGTCATTAACAGTTGGGTACAGTATGAAAAGGACTTTATCCCACTGAGATAAACATCAAGTCTTGCTACAAAAATATTAAACGGGACCTTTGATGTAACTTCTCTAAACCATGTCAAGCAGTAGCCTTGGTCTAGCAAGGAAGGAGAGAGATTGATCACACAGGAAGGGAGGAGTAGACTATGGTAACACTAACACCAATTTTGTTTCCTCGTTCTTCATCTTTTTGCACAGATACAGGTGAGAGGCAACACTGCAGCCAAGTTTTTGCTAAGTGCTAATTCAATAAACAAAGAAAATTAGAGAGTTTGGGGAATAAAACAGCACTGAAAGTTAACATAGTAATGTTCTGGCTCATGTGTGAATACTAGAGTCCTCCCAGTGGATTCAATACTTACATGGTAACCTCAATTTCCCACAACTCCTCTTGTTAGGAGATTGTCTATGCTAGTACCACTAAAACAACAACAATGGTGGGACAAGACTGATCTTTAATGTGCCAGGGGTCTGGTAGTAGCAGAAATACACATGTGTAAGGGACTGGTTTGCCAACACACATAATGGGAAAATATATCTTGTGGGTGAAGATGGGAGATCATTGCTGCACTTCCTCCTTTCTCCAAATAAAAGATTTTGACTTGCCACCAACTCACCGGATTGGCTCAGACTTCAGGTGGTAATTAAGACTGTAGATGAGCTGTTTCTCATTCAAAGCTGGCTTCCCCGGTGCCCTCTGGATGTCAAAATGAGCAGAGTTGCAGAGTGCATGGACGCCAGCATCGGTACGGCTGGAGATGTGGAACTTGATGGGAACAACGGGTTTTAGGTTCTGCGCTGCCTTCTGAAAGCCAACACAAGATGGATTAATGAATAGCAGACTCACTTCGAGCTAGCTAGGAAAAAACATCCTCCTCTTCGCTAACCACGTCTCCTTACTGTTTTCACAGAGAAGTAATTGGGCGTTTTACCGTGGGCTGCAAAGAGAGGGATGGAGAGGAGCCTGTTTGGGGGACTTCTCCTAGCACCAGTGGCTTCTCACCTTTTGTCCTGAAATCACCTCAAACAGAACATCCAAAACGCCGTGTGAGCTTCCTTACACATACAAAATAAAGTAAAAAAATATTAATCTCTATCCTTTGCTTTATATTACAGGGTGAGTGGGAAAGAGGACAGAGAAATACCCAATTAAACTCAGACACCACCCCTGCAATTTACTGCTAAGAACTGGACTCAGATTACTTCAGCAGTTCTTAAAAGAGCTGCAGAACTCAAGCCTTAGAGGGATAGAAATAGCATGCAGGGATGTCCGAATGACATCAGCCAAGACACCTGAAGGACCTCAGGCTGCATCTTTTGCTTCCAGTCCAGGCCAGAACAGTGTAAAATACTATGGCTTATTACTACAGGCAGAAGTTCTTTTCCATCCACAATGGGAGCAGGGCTACAGAGGGCAACGTGCTTCCATTAATCGTTGAGAGCAGAGGAGGAGCCAGGGGACCAGACAAGTAGTAGCACAGCACTGATGTAATACATTTATTGGCCCCACTGAGAAATAGAAACAGATTTAAGAATCAAAATACAGCTCTCATGAAACACACCAGCAGTTGAAGAGCAGACACTGAGCTACCCCAGCAGGTACAAATAAACACTGGACAAACACGCACCACCACCAGTCACAGAATGGAACTTCCTTGTATTTGCTGCTTCCACAGCTGCATTAATGCAGGATTTGCGAACCTCAAGAGTACTGTTTTCTTCAGGAGCTAGAGTTGCCTTAATATTCAGGTGATGTCTCACTCACGCCAAGACCTCTGCCATAGCAAGACTAGAGCAGAAAACGACAAACGTTATTTACACCATCACAGAGTTAAAGTTTTACAGTCACAGACTTCAAGATTATTGGAGCCAAAAGGCCCTAAAATTACACTGCAGCTGAGATGTACTTTAGAAATCAGTTAGGAAACTGTATTGCAACAAGCTGAAACTTCCTATTCTTAACACAAGGGGAAGGACAGCCATTGAGATTCTCTAGGCTCTGCACAGGGATTTTGGCATGGATTTACTGCAGAATCCACCTGTAGCTAGGATTGTTGTTTCCCAATTGCTCCTCTCCACACAGCTGGCTTTTATCCTGCCTTTCCATTCTGACCACTAACAAAGGACTGGAAAAACAACTGGGTAAATTACTACAGGTTCCTGCTAAGAAAGTAAATAAAACCCTCCTAAATGAGTCATTAATACAGCCATCTTTTAATCGAGATGCACACACAAAAGAGAGAGAGCAGAAGAGATGCTAACATGGTTAATTAGATGCTATATATTTAAGAGTCTGTCTAGGATGACCTAAGTTCAGCAAAGCCAGGGTGGGGTTTGGTAAGGGACAAACACTGGTAGGTCAGAAACCTTGGTATTCCAATAACTTACTAATGCCATGTTAAAACCATAGTAGGCTTTACCTACAGTAAGGTTTTAAAGTAGGTTTCCGGAGCACTGCAAAATGCAACTTTTTTCTTTGTGAGTACAGGCCCTTAGACAGAAAATTCAGTGCTATTTGTTGGAGGGAATGATGAAGCATATCTGAAAGGCTGAAGAACAACAACAAAAAGCAGAAAACCAGATGAATTACTAGAAATTTCCTCCTCTTTCCCATCTCCACTCCTGAGTAGTTAACCCAGCAGTGGCCTTTATTAGATTTTAATTTGGTACCAAAAGTCAATAAAGTTTGAACTGCTGACTCACAAATGCCTTCCAGACTCCTACTATTTGAGCAGACAAGATTGTGGGCCATCAGAAACATATCATTAAAATGCACAGCAAAGCAAGGAAAAATGTAGCTGAGCTGCAAGGGAAAGCCTGGGATACAGAACATAAATGCCCCTAGCCTTTTCCCCTTCCTAATCCTTCTATTTGGAGTTCACATGTGGTTACAATTAACAATTAAAATCTTTATTTATCACCCTTAAGCAGAGAGAAGCAGACAGAAATCAAATAGTTTTCTGCAGCAGACATTGGCTTGTGCCTCAGCAATTTGTCTTAAAGCAGAAGCTGCATTTTAAGAGCAGTTTCTGCAAAGATATGTTTGGATTTTGCAGGCTCCTCCCTTCCTCCACCCTCTTCTCCCTCTCCTTTCTCATTAGGCAAAAACCAGCCACTGGGAACATAGTTGAGTGGAGGCACAGGGAGAGAGAGAATAGGAGAGAAAAATGAAAAACATCCTCCTTTGTTGTTACGGGCTTGGAGAAGTTTGGATGCAGCACTCCTTCGATTCCACACTGCATCCCATTTCAAGCACTGCATCTGAACAAAGCCGGACAATAGGAACACTGTTCAGATCTTCTCCTCTGCCAGCAGGAATTGAGCCCTACTAGAGAGCAGACTGGAGAGGAAGAGAGGATTGCAGACTCCAAGGCAAATCTGGTTGTTTCCCTGGCTCAGGTCAGCCAATGACTCCACAAAGGTGCAGGACTGAATGACAGGTTCAACAAATGGTATTTTCACAGCTGCCATTCTCCAGTACAATTGTGTCCCAGGCACACCTCTCTGGAGAGGTGACTGAAAGATGTATGTGCTGGGCATCCAAGGAGGAATGTGACCACCATCAACAACAAACCTCAGTTTGTAAAAGCTGAAAGCTTTGTTTGTGGATTCTTCCTCCAGCCTAACGGGCACGTAGCTGATAATACACTATCGACTGCTGCCTCCAGCTTCAATTTTAATATTTCATTTACATCCCATCCTGCTGAATCTCTTTAAAGAGAGAATTTCTGAACTGTTGAACTTCTTTGCAGGCAATTCAGTAATGATCCTTCACCTATACAAATGTCTCATATCTGTACCATCCAGATGTCCTTTGAGCCTATAGGCAGCTGATAGTTTCTTCCTTTGGTTCCTGTGTACTTTAATCTGCTAATATCACCCACACTGAATTTCAAAAAAGACACATTATTTACATTTAGTAATTGCTTGGATAGCAACCAGTTCTTCCTGCCCTTTCAGAAAAAACAAGCCCCTAAAACAAGCAGGCCTTTCATCTGAGGAACTCAAAAGGCTTTACTGCTGTTAATCCAGATCCCGGCCCTGCTGGGCATCATCTATGGATTCCTACGGATGGAACTGGGGCAGAAGTTAAGCACTTTACCCACGGGCACCCACAGAAGATGGAGCAATAAAGGAACTGGGTTGCCCTCCCGTGTGCTCAGAGTTCACAGGTCTCTGCTCCTTTCTTTAAGCCACAGAGCATGCAAATACCCTTCTCTTTAGCAGGTGTTACAAACACTGGAATCTTGGCCTTGGCACCTGCAGAAGGCCTTTCGTTGAGCCAGATCTCATCCACTTTCATTTCAGCTTTACTTCCCAAGTCATAGTCCTTCCAGACGACTATATTCCTCGAGCAGCAACAAGCATCCCAGAGTGTCAGTTTACACCTCTAACACCCTGCAGAGCAGCGATGCAGGGGAAAGTGTTCTTTGCACTTAGTAGGTCTGTTCTGCGAACAGGTTTCATTCATTAAGCGCTTCCATATTTTGAATCATGCTGAAATTTCCACTGTTGCGTGCCAGAATGACATGGATCCACATTCCAGATCACTATTTACTACCCACAGCTCTGTTCTCTTCTCACTCTCTATAAATGCTGGAGAGGCAAGATGAAGAACAGGCCAATCAATGCACACCACCTATAGCAGGGAAGCAAAAGTTCATCCACTTCTCTCCCTGAAGCCTAAATAAAAAATCCTCAAAATACTCAGCATCTACCTCTACAGAGCAGCTGGGAACCACAAAAGGAACCTGTGAAATCAATTGTGCATGGGCACGTTCAAGAGAAACAGTGCATTAGGAATGTTTTGAAAAAATATGCATGTATTTCTCTTTCACAGCAGCTGGATTGCTTACTGGTTTCATCCTGCACAATGGCATCAGCTGCACAGACACAAGGGATTGCACTGCGTTGCCAGGGATGCTGCACAATTTATAACTAGCTGTGTTCTAATAAATAATAATGTGCAAGCTTCTGGTTGCAAGCCACCACAGCCTCACTGACTCAATGGGTGCTATGTCAACCGAAACTAATTAAAAATCTAACTTATTTTTAGTGGAATGGATAAAAGTTGAAGTGAAAGCCAGGAAGAAAAAGCTGAGAAAGTGGCTTCTGATAGAAGAAAGGGTTTCTAAAGCAATTTCCCATGCCACGGAAATTATTGTCCAAACAGGGGTTGAAGATGACCGTTCTCTGTATCCATTTTCCTTTCTCTCCTCCTTTTTTTTTTTTTGGCAAGGGTGGGGTGGGGGTGCAGCAGCCAGGAGGTTGTACCAAAGCTGTCTTGCTAGTAAGGAGTTTGTGCATGTTCTCTTTCTCTCCTTTCCTACTCTCCCTTTTCCTTTCACGAGAAATAATATCTCGCACAAGGCTGCTGGCCAAAGCAGAGCTTCACGTGGGGAAGATTAGTTTCAGGCAGCATTCACCAGCACAATGGGAAACAGCACACTCAGGAGAGGGTTCAAACCAAACATGAATTCTGTAGATCCTAGCAGGCCTCGCATATCGTGCCTGTTAGCACAAGCAACAGCTGCTCACTTTAGCAAAAGGTGCTACACAAGAGATCTTACAAAAGTAGGGACATTTGTAAGAACTGAGGCCAGAGCATGAAGTCCTGCATTCCACAAGGAACTGGAAGGAGCCAAGTCACAGGATTCAAACTTCGTGATCTGGAGAAATAAGGTCTGGAATTTCGGTTTGGACCCATCACTACCAAGCTGAGCTTCCAAGTGCTTCAAGGCAAATACGTTGTCTCCAAGAAAGAAAGAAAGTGTTGTTTGCAAAGCTCACCCCCCTCGAAGATAATTTAAAAGCTCCTTCAAATATCTACATCTGTCCCAGAACTAAAACAAACCTCTATTTCCTCCAGACAGTCCCAGGACTGTGTTACAGAGCAGCACTGAGGACTACAAAAGCTTCCATGTGCTGCATGATACAGTGCTTTATGGTGACACAGGGTTATAGACAGGCCTTCTGCTCAGCTCCAGTCCAGCAATTTTACCTTATGCACAGAGGGCTGCAGTCCGCACTCACACACCAGTCCACTACACTTTAATGGCACAAGTGTTGAAACACAAGGTCTACACATCACAAGTTATTTGCTTGCCTGTAGCTGCAAACAAACGTCTGAACATATTTAGAATACAATAAGGATCTCATTACGGATTTAATTTTGCCCTTCCCTTCAGTTGCCTTCCTGGCTTTGGAAAGTTGTGAAGTTCAAGGCTGCACAGAAATGGAGGAAGATACATTCCTAGAGGCCCCAGAAGTTTTCTATTAAATTTGCTCTAAGACTTCCCATGTGGTTCTAATAGACACAGCTCTGCTCAGCAGTGCCCAGCATCAATACCACCACATGAAAGCAAAGCACATATCCCAGAACTGGCCTGCAAAGTGCTGATACTGTGAAAAGACAACACCAAACAAGTTTATCTTTTTTTTTTTTTCCCCCTCTTCTTTTCTCCTTTAATCACCCATCCTACCCATTCGCCTTCTAAAACAAAAGTTACTTGGATAATGCAAAACAACTGCTGGGCTCACCCAAAGTCCGGCGCCTGGGGCTGAGACACTGGATGGCTCAGAGGATTAGATAAATGAGATAGAAAGTCCCTTGGGGCTCTTCTTTCAAGATCCGCACAATATTTATACACTTTCTCCACAACGGTCTCAGGCAAGAAGCCATGCACCCTGAGAACTCTTATTCAAACCATAATTCATCACACTTTCGTTCTGCAGACTGCTTAGCAAGAGCTCGCAAGAGCTATCGTCCTCAGTAAACCAAGGCACGGTGCAGCAGCGCCGTGGCCATGGTCACAGAGTGGCTGGATGGGACAGCAAGCCCGCTCCCAGACCAGCTCTGCAACAACTCTGCTCCCTTCAACACTGGGATTGCAGCTAAGGCAGGCAGAGCAGAGACCTGGTGGTGCACCACCTTCAAACTGCTGCAGTCTGTCATCTCCGGTCAGACAGTCTGACTGAAAATGAGAACCGAGTAACAAAAAGGCATGATGGGACCTAAACCAATCAGTTTCAACCTTTTCAACAATCCCTTACCTTCTAAACAGGCACAAGCTTCATTTGGAACTACATGATGCTGCTAAGACAAGAGAGGAAAATAACGCAGCTTCCTTTTGGTTCTCACCCTGCACAGGAACACGGATTCGCCAGCACTGCTCAAACAAACGCAGCTCAACAGCAGTTTGTAATTAAATCATAATTGGGTTTCACACACATCCAGGTGTGCTGAGCATTTACTCGATGCAAGTGACCCACTTTCTACTCACTGGTGTAACAGTGGGTCTTTTGCACTTCTATTGCACACTCACCCCAAGCCCAAACAGCACTTTGGTCCTGAAAGCCATTCTTACATTCTCGGAAATCCCTGGGAGCAGCGCAGGAAAAATAGTGATGACAGGATCATACCTTTTTTCCCTGGTATATTAGACAAACCCCAGAAGAATGGAAACTAAGCATTTTATTTTTTCTTTTCGGAACAATGGACATCCTGCTGTGCTTTGTTCTGCATCTCAAAACATCCATCAGAGACATCCTCTGGCAGGAGGACACAGCATTTAATTTCTAAATCTATAAAGGTCTGAGCCAGGATCTAGAAGCAGAGCAGCTGCTCAGAACCGAGGCAGTTCTAAGAACGAGCAGAGGCAAAGCCACAAGTGTTAAGGAAGCTCACATGCTTAAGTACCTTCAGGTGGGCCAGCACCTGAACAGGGGCTCTCAGAATCATACTTCTGGACTCAGATACCTCAATTTCAAGTCCCATTGAAGGGTTCACATCTTTTTCAGGATCAGGATCATAAATGTCTCGGACTTCACCCGGACCTATTTCTCCCAGCTGTATACTGGCATAATTTCTAGAGCACTTTGATTGTTTTGAATATTATAGTATTTAGCATTATGCAAGTGTCTTATTGTCAATCTAAAACCAATACTTATCCTTGATAATATCTGTAGCTCAACAATGTGAGTCTAGAAGTTTCATTTTAACAACAATATGATTAGCAAGGACCTACCTCCAAATAATTCTGGACTCCAACCACGGACTGATCATTTGAAGTCTCCATAACCCCACTGCAGAGCAAAACAAATACAATAGTTACTGGTACATGTCAAGACCCAAGGACTTGGCACAGAGTCCACCAACACATCCAGAAGTTAATGGGGGACAGTCATCCCTTACTGTCTTGCTATTGATTCTATTGAGGGACCTGGATCTTTTTACAGAACTTGCAGGGACCAAGCACTTTGATGAATGGAGAAGGAAACAGATGCAGCAGTTGTTTGCAAGAAAGGAGGCTGGAAATAAAAATCATCCTTCAAATTTCATTCTCTGGACTAGCCCTTCAGATGGAGGCTGACGTGTTGGGAAGATAAGGCAGACAAATCACCCTAGAAAAGATTTTGCAGATAAAACTGTTTCAGGGCCAGGAGTTGGTTGCCAGTTGCAGGTCCTTTTCTTGCAGGCCCTGTGGATGTCATAAAGGGGCTAAAAGACCATGAAGATGGTTTGTGAAGAGCTTCTTTCTCTCCTATGGAAGTCACAGCCATTCACAAAAGTTGCTGAAGTGTAGAGAGATACATCCCGAGGCTAAACCCAACCTACCTGTAACTACTCGGAGTAATTTAGGTCAGTGCCCACAGCAACACACACCGTGCACTGCAAAAGAATTGTGGGGTTTGGCATATGATGGTATTATTCTGTAAAATTCTCATTAAGATAGGCATAATTCCATGAGTTGGAGCTCCACAATTTCTCCCACATTTTTTTTTTTTAAATGTAAACAAGCACAGCTATACATGTGGGATGTTTAAGGCCTGGGGAAACCCAACCTCAGCTATCCTCCTGCAGGGCTCAGCCCACAGACCACTTCATCTGCACCTCTGGAGCACCAGAGATACCCCAACCACTGAGCACTGGCCACACCACCGCGTGCCCAGCAAGCCACCATCACTGCAGGAAACAACAGCACCTTGCCCTCCCTCCCCCCCAGCCTGAGATCACAACTTCACCCCCTCCTCTGTCCTTTGGCGTTTTCTTTTCGCCCATTTTACCCATTTCCTGCCCAAACCACCCCCTTCCTAACACTTGCACGCCGCAGCAGAACGCAGAGCCCAGCTCCCTGTCCGCTCGCACCTGCTCAACGGGATTTATCACCATCACACTGCGCCCACCCATCCTCTCCCCAACCGCCTCCTGGTCCTTCTCCCACCGCCACCCATGGCTTCCCCCCCCCCCAGGGCTGCGACAGGCGCGGATTTTCCCCCGCGGCTGACGGGGCGGCGGGGGCACGTACCTATATTTAGTGCCAAAGTACTGAAAGAACACTAGGTACCGGCTCGGGGGAGAGACCATCTTTGCGATGGCGGCGGGGGGCCCCGCTGGCGCCCCGGGGCACACGGGCGGCCTGCCCGCCCCTCCGCGCGGCGCGCCGCCCCGCTCGCCCCGGCCGCCTTCCCGCCGGCGGCCCGCCCCGCGCCGCCCGCTTCCGCCGGAACGCGGCCGGGGCCCGGGGCCCGTGGCGAGCGTGGCGAGCGCGGCGGGGCGCGGTGGCCGCTGGCCGGCGGCCTGCGCGGGGCACGACCCGGGCGCCGGCGGCTCTCCGCCGGGGAGAGCAGTGCCGGAGCTCTGCGCCTCCGTTCTGCTGTCCCGGCTGCAGCTCGCCCGGCTCGCGGAGGCGTTCCGTGTGCCCGGAGGGGGAGCGAGTGGCGGTCGCGGGGAGCGAGCCCCTCTGGAATCCTGCGCTTTATCTTCCCGGCTGCTCCTCAGCTCTTTGCTGCAGGCAGCCCTCGTTCCGCGAGTGGCTGTGTTTGCGTTTCCTTTCGCCGTTAGAAACCGCCCGAGCTCGACGTCTTGTTTGGTTGGTTGGTTTTTGTCAATTTCTAATGGAAACTGATCCCTTGGGCTATTCCTAGCACAGTTCGGGGGGGCTTCAGTTGCCCACTGAGTCAGATAAGCATGTCAAAAAATTGAGAGTGCCAGAACAGGAACGTAACGCCCACAGAACAACTGGTTTACGGGGCAAGAAGTTTACAGGGACAGAACTTCCTCGCGTGGTGAGCAGCTCTCCACGCTCTCCTTTCCTGCGTTAGGGTTGCTTGTGAGCTTGGGATTGTTGGCTCAAAGGCTGGGATGTTCCCAACCTACAGTGAACCTACCTCTGCCAATAGCTATGGCGAAGTCCTCGTAAAAACCAGCGCAGGCGTTGCAGGCAAGCCTGCGTTCATCGATCTCAGCCCGCCTGTGAGAAGATGTGAGCAGGCAACCACTTGGCTGAGGGTAAATAACAGCTACAGGGACAAAAATAGGCTAAGACTGACTGGTAATAAACAAAAGCTGCAGATGTTCTTTGTGACTATGTTCTGCGTTGTAAAATCTTTTCATCTTTCTAAAATACTGAAGTGTGAATATCTGTATGTACATAGATAGCCTAAAACCAGTATAAACGATTGCCCAACTCATTAGCAAAACGGGGAGAGCAAGAGAAAGATCCCTGGCCCTCTCATACAAATCTGAGATCTGTTTTGAATGGAAAAATCCAACCAGCTTTCAACTCACACAATGGCATCCAGACTCTATTATAATGAAACTGATGAATCTCAGCTTTAAAGAGGATGGTAATTTCTAATCCCTGAGTTTGTGCATACACACACAGGCAGAAACATCCACGCACTTTCATCTATGCTGGAAAAAATAAAATAAAAATTGCAGTGATTTGACCTTTGTGAAACCACATAAAACAGAGGCCACAAGAGGTCACCTTGCCCCTTCTCCTGGACTGAGGTGATCAGCGGGGCTAATTTCTTTTCCTGCCCTACTCAGAACCCCTCAGCGTCTGATAATTGTGTTAAGTCAGACTTTCGCTCACAGAAAGATACTCTTGACTGTGCCTGACAAATCCAGCAGGTCTGGGAACTCAGATGGAAACAGAAGCCTGGCCTAGAGGTGAATCGTAGCTGTAGTTTGTGTACAAAAATGGCACTGAACACCTTATTTAATCTCATTTCATCACGGTTCTGTCCATGGCCTCATCGCGACATTTTGTCATGGATTCAGATGGCCCTGGCTCTAGTGTTCATCTGCCTCTTCGCTTTAGTTTAGGTCCACGTTACACAGGATGCATTTTATTAAAACATGGAGGTTTACACTTCAGGCCCTTCTCTGAGTCTTAAATTCATATCAAATTGCAGTGAATGTTGTGGTTTATACTGTTTTTCTGTCTGTGGTGCTCAATGGGTGGAGGATCAGAACTAAGTTCATTGTAATTAGCCTCACTTATCCATGCCACATTATATTGCTATGTCCTGCAGAAAAAGTGATCTGTTCAGCTGGACCCACAAGCCCAGATGTCTTCCTTCCTTGGGTGATTACACTGGCATCAGAGGAGTCACTGCAGATTCACTGCATGGCTGATGGCAGCAGCAAATCCACTGTGTACAGAAAATTCAAAACTAGATTAAGTAGCAACAGGATCGATGCCCATCTTGTTGACACTGCTGGTATAGAATTGCACTTTGTGTCCTGCATAGTTTGATTTTCTCCTGCAGTGCACACAACCTGGCACAGTCCTACACGCAAAGGACCGGCTAACAGCGTGGGTGGGTGTACGAGGCGGCGGCCACTGTCACAGCCCGCTCAGCCCAGACACGCACCCAGCAGTGTCAGGAGCGTCTGCTGAGGACGCATCCTCACCTAAAACCAGACGAGAAAGCGCAGCCGAGGAGAGGGGAAGGGCACCGCGCTTCCCAGCCTACCGGAGCCTGCGAGGGCACGGACCCCGGCGCCGCCGCCCGCTCGCCCGCCCGCCCGCTCGCTCGACGACTCGGCGGCGTCCCGGGAGGAGACCCGCGGGCCGACGAGCGCAGCGGCCCTGCCCGCGGGCGGCCCCGCGCTGGGCCCGGGCCAGCCCGGCCCTTCGGGCCGCGGGGCGGCTGCGCGGCGGGCGGCGGGCGGCGGGCGCGCTCATCCCCGCCGAGCGGCGGGCGCGTGTGCGGCGGGCGCGGGGGGCGGGCCGCTCGCCCGCGCGTCCTTGGCTGCCGGCGGGCGATGCGCTTCCTCCGCTGAGCGCGCCGCGGGCTGAGCCGGCAGGATGACGGTGGAGTTCGAGGAGTGCATCAAGGACTCGCCCCGGTTCCGGTAAGCGGCGCGGCGAGGCGCCCCCGCCGCCGCCCGGTCCCTGCGGCAGAGCAGCGGGGCGCGGGCAGGGGGCTCCGCTAATCGCTTGAGGCGGCGGCGGGGGGCCGCGGTGAGACGGGGCGGCGGGGGGACGGGGACGGGCAGGGCCCCGCCGGCTGCGCCGGGCCGCTCCCGGGCGGCGGTGGGCCGGGGCGGCCGGCGGCGCGGTGGGAAGCCGTGAGCCGGCCCAGCCGGCCCGCAGCCCCGGCGGCGGGGGATGCCGCCGGCCTGCAGGCGTTGCCCCGCCGTGCGCGGCATCCTGCCCCCCTCGGCGCGCTGCCCTGCTCGGCTCGGGCGCTTCGCAGATGGAAAATCACGAATTGTAGCACCCAGCAGACAGCGCCGGATCCCGTTCGCGAAAGGGTAAACGGGCATCACCCTATGGAGATCAGCTGGACAGTGCTGATTTAAACCGTCTGAAGAGCCGGTGCTAAGAAATACAGGCATTTTCCATGCAGTCACATTCCCATCTCTCGGAGGGTGGATTTTTTTAGCGGTCTTGAAGGAATCTGGGCTCTGACAACAAAGACTCCGTCTTGGCTGTGCTGCATTTAAATTAGGCCGTTTCACAAATGCCCAGGGCTGGAAAGGAGGCTCCGCGTTCTGGGTACAGATGCGCCGTTGTGCCAGGAGCATCCTGGCTAGGTGTCCGGATTGCCTAGGATGTCCTGGTGCTATAAGGGGAAGATCAGAGCTTCCATAGCTAGCGATCTCCTGCTGCTTTCAATACTGTGCTTGGATGGGGACAGGGGGAAAGAAAGACAATAGGCTGCAGAAGCAAGTTGGTTGGCTGTGTGTGCAGGGGAAAGAGTTATCAAGGGGTTTCTCCTTCCCTGCAAACATTCCTTGTTGCTCCTTCTCAAAACCTTTTTGTTTATTAAACAGAACAGTTTGCACTTTCCCTTAAGTGCATTGGAAAAACAATTTATTGGAATGCAAGATTCATTTGAAAGGCTGCAGTGGTCTGTTGCTGTGGCTACTCCGAACAATTGTCATTTTGTGTACGTGTGTGTGTGGTTGTGTACAGCTTCAGGTAACGCAAATACCTGGACAAGGGCATCTTCTTTATCCCTGCATGTGGGAATATGCAAGGCTGTGGGAAGGGTCCTCCTCCACATGCTTTAATTTTAGTTGTGTGGTAAGATCCTGCTCTTTCTTGTTCCAAAGCTGATTCCGAAAGTATAATGGATAGTGTCATGTGAGATGACAGGCTGGTCTTATGTGAGTGCCTGGTTGGCATTGGAATCATGGGACTTTTTCATCAGGAAAAAGTTAGATGCACAGACAGGTTTGCAGAAGGTATAAAGGTCCTTCTTTAAACCTCCGCTCACTTAGCATCAATTAGAATTTATCCCCCTGCCTTTTTCTTTTTTGACTGTCATTTTATCCTATTGTGCTGCGGAGCATGTGAACTGTTCAGTGGCATCCTTCCAGAGCAGTGACTTCACTGTCCAGATGTCTCGTTCCACATGGCAGTGACCCTTTTCCTGGTGACGTCAAGATTGATTGATATGTTTATTTATTTATTTTGCCTTTGGTGTGTGTGGGCTTCAGGCCAAGTTTCTTAGTATGCAGGCAGCATCATTCTGCTCTGTCTGCTCCATCCATAAAAACAAAACAGCCTTCAGAGCACTGTGTTGGACCTTTATCAAAAGCCAGTTATTTAAGCATGGAATTATGAACTATTTCCCAAATGGCTAGACACAATCTGCCTGTTACAGGGAGAAGAAAAGATTAGACTAGAAAAATAAGCCTGTATATTTCAGGAGGGCTGAAATATAGGTATCAGGGGAGTATGTAAATTTTGAACACCTCAAACAGTGAGGAAATACTGACATTTGCAGCCCCATGGGGGGAAGAAAAAAAGAAAAAACAGAATTCTTCAGACTTTCTCAAAGGGTACAGATTTTAGCCTCCTTGTATACTTTTCTTCCTCCTAACTCTTTAATTAGTTCTTCCGTTACAATTATTTGTTCGTAATACAAGAGAATCCTTAGATGCCTGTAAGGGACAGGACTTCTTCCATAGTGCATGACAGAGATGCTTACAAACGTGTCCCTAAAATCTTACAACTATTAAAAGAATAAAATAAAATACCACGCAAGCTAAACTGTATACAAAAATAAAAATGAAGTGAGAGAAGGTAGCATATAGTCTCCTTTTTCAACAGAGACTGAGGCAGCAATACATAAAGTCCCTTGCCGTAGGAAATATCTGTGGAAGAGGCAAAAATTTAATCCAGATTTTCCATACCAGTCCCTTAGCTAGGAATCACCTTCCTTTTCTTGCTGGCACCCACTGCTGCACAGAGCCCCTTTGCACTTCCCAGCGAGGGGTTGTGCCATGTGTTACAATTGGCTTTTTCCCCTCAACAGTGAGTCTTCGAGATAATAACGTTGTTTTCTGTTTATTATACATGGGGAGGAAAAAAGCCTCCAAAAATATTGCACAGGCATAAACAAATACAGTATTAAGCATCCTATAATAAGGCTACCAAACTAGTCTACTTTAGCAATCAAATCCAATAACATGTCAAAACACTCCAAATCAATACTCAACATATACTCAATCCATCATTGCATCCTATTTTATAGGGACCAGTTGCTACAAAGAAAACTTTTTTTTTTAAATTTTGTTACTTAAATAGGTATAGATCTTTAGATTGGTAGATAAGCCTTATTTCTGTACAGCATCTTGTAGAGACATGTATATTCAATTCCAGTAAACAAATATAATTACCTTGAAAGACTAGTTCTAGCACATTTGAATGCAACCCCAATAGATGTGGCTTTCATGTCCCTGACGTTTGGAGCCCTCTGTTTAACTAGCAGTAGTCTGGGAAATCTAGGAACACGTTTCTGGCTTGTTCCACTCAGTCACAGAAGCCAGTGGTCTGGAGTGATGAAAAGAAGAACCCATTGCTGCCCTTACCCTTGCAGATCTGTTAAGCAACAGTGCTAGGTAAGTAAATTTGGCCCATTCTTGCGAAATGGAAGTCCTCGGGCATACTGCCAGATCCCAGGGCTCACCCCCTACCTTTATTCTCTCCTCACTCAGGGAAGACTCTCTTGGTATTAAGGGATGAATAGAGACATCTTTACTCATTCTGGGTGTAAATGCACTCTGGGAAAAATCGGGAGGACAAGGGAAGAGTAGAAACAAATTGCAGAGGCTGGACCTGACTATAGCACTCTGTGGGTCACAGAAAACCCCAAATGCCTCTGTGGTAATTCCCACAAGGGAGGGAAATAGGCGGTTATTTCCTTAACTAACATTGCTATTGTAGCTGTTGTTGCTATTTACTAACCTTATTAATCAGACTTGTGAGGTCAGGGTTACCCACTGCAGAGTGGGCTGGATGTCAGTGGGGTGAGCCAGGAGGTGCTGTGCTCTGACCATAGCACAATGACTCAGATGCTGGAATCTTCTCACGAGGAGCCCTTACAGCTACCATGACCTGAGGGAACAGACAGCTAACAGCATCCCTCCATATACATCCAAGCCCCGGGCCACTGAGCAACCTCTGTGCTGCTTAGCAGGAAAGGGAGACCTGCAATTGAGGCATAGGCTACACAAGACCATGTATATGCCCAGATCTGAGGGGTGCCAGTCTCCACCTGCCCCATGTCTCACAGCCTCTTGGCTGGCTGTAACGTAGTGATTCAGAAACTCCCAGGACTCCCTGCAGCAGCACTGGCATCAGGCAGTGACCCAGGGACATAGGCATAGATGTTTGTTCTAGCAGTGTGCAGCACTGTCTGCATGTTAGTGCGGCTCTCATTAGGCAGATTAAAATGCAGGCATGTAATTCTAGCTCTACGAAAGATGCAAAAAAAAAAAAAAGTCATTTGCTAGAGGGAAAGAAAATGAAAAAACAAGTGCATTTAGAAAATATTTTCTGCTTTAAGGTATTTCAAACAGAATGTGAAGAATTAAAACCCTTGGTGAAACTGATCTTGCTAAGTCTGATGACAGATTGAATTAGACAAATTTAAAGCTAGAAAAAACAGTTTTAATGCATCCATGCTGTGTGAATGTGTGTTAGTGAAGGCCTCGGCAGAAAAAAAATCTTTAGTGGCTTCTGTGTGATTTCTGTCAGTTCACACTGCACACCATTGACATGCAGTTTGAGGTAAGCCAAAGTTATTAGCTTAAGTTACTCAAAAGCAAATTTAAATTACACCCAGAATGGCCAAAGAAAGAGTCTTCATCTGTCTAACTAAATCAGTTTAACAAAAAGAGCACATGCATTGATTTGAAATTAGTTTTTCTTACACAAGGCTTCTTATGTAAGCAAGATCCCTGATACCGATTGCAGTTGCCTGAAGATACGCCTACACAGAGAGCTTCTTTTTGAATCAGAGACTAATGAGGACAGTTGCTATCACTTGCTGGTTTAGTTGCACGAGAGAGAAGGTATTATCACAAAAGCAGCATGATTTTATCTAAATCATAATACCTGTTTTTATCTGTTTATTCTGTTTCTTATCTCTTTATCATTGCACTTCTAAAGTCAAAGAGTCTGAATTATGTAAAGGGAGAAGTCAAACCAAAGATGTCACTGTATAGTTACATCCTCTCACAATGCCAGCCATGAGATGCTCTCTCAGTTACAGCAGTTCATCCTGTCCATCCAGCCCCTAAATATTTATACATCAGTGTGGTGCTTTCCGAATGCAGTGAGGCTTTGTTTCCTCTCCTGGCTGCCAGCCTCCCTCTCTGGGCATCGCTTTCAAGTGACCCCAAGACAGTAATGCAGAACCTAATCTAGCCTTTGCCAGGGTTGTACTGGGGCATGGTTTATGGTGGGGTCCATCCCTGATCTATTAGGTTGGTTTCTCCCCCGACATGTGTGTTTGTGGCAGCTTGTACCTGATGTGCCATACCGAGACATGGCAGATCACAGCAGGACCCTCACATGGCACAGGTTTTTTTTCCTTCATAAGTGATATCAAAGAAGTATATGGAAGCAGAAGTCCTTTAATCGGAGGTTCCCCAACGTCAAAACTACCACGTGAATCCTGAAATTCTTAGGAAGAAACTGCAGTCCTTCAGCCTGCATTACTGTGGGCAGATCTAAAGGTATTTATTTAGTGTATAGTCAGGGTAAATCCCCTGGTATGAGAGAACTGACTGGGTGACAACTGTCTTGAGATCTCTGGCTTGGCTTCATAAATGGTATTTTATGGCAAATTTTTGACAAGCAGTTTCCTTAGTAACTTTGAATTGTGAACTGCGTAAGCAGGGTATCCCAAAGAGCCAAGGTTCTGAAGCTAAAACCCCACTGATGCTTCCTGACTCTCCAAATCAGAAAAGGATTTTTTAATTTTTTTTTTTTCTTAAGATAAAACTGCCCAGACTTAAAAGCTGTGAGTTTGCAGTGGATGGTATTAAACTGTGAAATACAATCTCTCAGGCTGCTCGTGGGAGCTGTAGCTCCTAAGTTTCATGTTGTAGCGCATGGACAAGGGAAATTTGGATATTTCATAATTTGATGATTGACTTTGTTACCAGAATAACACTCCTGTAACACACCTTGCTTTGTAATAGTGTGTACCTTGTAAGAACATCTGCAAACTTTGAAATGTTTCTAGTTGTCTAGCAGATCATATTCTGAGTTGGAAGGTGCTTTCATTTTCAGTAGCTCTTCCTGTATTGCCTGTCTGCTGGCTGGGATATATGTGGCTACACAGAGATGAAAATCATCTTTTTTGTCAGTGATAGTCTTCTGACATTTTTCTCTCTCCCTGACTCTCCTGGTTGCCTTGAGATAACTGTAAGGAGAAAGCTGTTCAACCTGAGAGATTTTGCAGGAGAGGTTTTGCTAAGTGTAAAAACTCTGGCTGTCGCATGCTAGGGGTGTGAGCCTGGGCTACTTTCCGTCAAAGCCTTCCAGAGGGCAACACCACCATCACAACGAACCGTAGGTCTTGTCCTATTAGGATGGCCAAAACCCACTGAGAAAGCCAAGATCAGGGTTTTGCTAGCTGCTAGTTTTCTAGCTGTAGTAAAGAATCTAAGAGGGTTGGAAGTTAGATGGCAAAGCTTGCTAAAAGGAGTGGAAACAAAAGAGCAATAACCCTGTAGTGGAAGAGGGTAATTAGACCCAGAGGTAATGCGGCTGAGAGATGCTGATGCTAGCTTTTCTGCGTTACTGAAATTGTCCGTGGGAGAGTCATCCATTCCTCCTCAGAGAGTGCCACATGGCTTGATAATTGTGCTTTGCTGGCTGGCACCATGCAGTGTCTCTGGATTCCAGCCCTGGTCCTCAAAGGGCTGCAGCATGGCCAAGTGAGCAGGTAGGATAAGAGTTCAGTGAAACGTTGTTCGGTGTAGCCTCGTTCATGTGGACTCTAGACAGGCTCCTGCTAAAACGTGCGTTACTGCAAGGCCAGTGAGCTTTGTGTTCTAGGGATAAGTCAGAGTCCATCGTCACTCGTGCTGCTGGAGCTCAGGAAGCTGGGAAGGCACCACAAAGCCAGTTTCAAGGCGGTGATGGGAAATGATGGTGTCGAGCCTTCACCTAAAGGGAGCTCAGGCTCTCTGCTAGCTAGAGTGGAGAGTGGGGAGTGCCGGGGCTGAGGGCTACTGGGTGCTTTGGCACCCTGCAATTGTGCGACCCAGGAAAGTCTCTTTTATTCATTTCAGCAGCCCCTCTGTTTCGTTTTCCTTAGCTTAGGGAGAAGGACAGGATGGAAGGGTCACACTGTGGATCTGAGTCAAGAGCCTGTGAAATAGTTAATGTTTGTGATGACAAAGCACCTTCAGTAACACGATGCCATCAGCACTGATTGATTAATCATTCGTTTCTGGTGATCCCTTTAGGTAGGAAAGTATGGCATTCCAGCGCTGAGCTTTGAGGGGAGAAGGGCTAGACAGGAGGGCAACATACTGCTGCTGCACGTACTGGGGACCCCTCCCAGCCTGTGTGAGAGACGCCATCCTGGAGCCAGGCTGGGTTTTTTCAGTCTCAGTGACATCATCAAGGCTGCTCTCCAGTCTGGTCAGAGAGAAGGGATGCAGCAGTACGGTGGAGAATCCTCTGCCTGGAGGAGCTTGGACTGTGTGTCTGGCAGCTTCCCCTGGCTGGCCTCCCCTCTGCCAGACAGCCCGAGATGGGAGCTTGTTGCACGTTATCAATGTTGTCAGTGACATAGCCTCTATTAATCTGGGTGCTTTTGCAAAGTTTTGCACTGTCAGTAGGGCAGTTCAGCTTTAACCTATAATCACTGGATAAGGAGTAAAGCACTGTCTCATCTGCTAATGCACAGATCAGGGCGTTGTAAATTCCACTACAACTCCTGAGTTAGTTAAATCCATGCTGGAAGATCTTGCAAGTCCCTTTCCCCGGTGAAACAGTATTTTCTGATTTGTAGGACACATATTCTGGGGTTACTGATGCAGGTATACCGAGTTGAGAGACCCCGTTCAAGTCACATAGTGGATATAAGGAGGCTGAAGACTTTCACTTTGGTGTTAGGGCTTAACGGGGTAACAGATGAACTCAGGATGGAAAGTGTGTGTGCTGGGTTATTTGGGGTTAGGAACAGCACGAAGGCTGAGACCTGTAATCAGAGCTACAAGAGTGACTTTGGGTCTGGATGCAGCTGTCTCTAGGCTGCGTCCGTACTCTGACGTAGTTTGTCAGGGCAACCACGCGTGCCCAGCCCCTGTTCAGATACATGGGGCTGGTGAGAGAGCCAGTACCCCACCACCTAGCAATTTCCTGCAGCTGGTGCAAAATAAGTTTATGTTAATTCCTGCATCTAAAAGCCACCTGAAACTGCTAACTCCGTAGAGCCTTGACTGTAAGCATCCTAAACTGCTCTGTTCTCAGCAGGCAGTGGAAGAGCGGGGATGGGAGGGACGAAGGAAAATCAAGCACAAGAGCTTTGGAATCCCAAGCTTTCCTGAAAAGGTGACAGTCCCTTTAAAACCCAGTTTCATAACACTATAAAATTTCAGCCACAGTATTAATATTTTTTTTTTTGCAGCAGGAAGGCCAGTGGAACCATGAGTTCTTCTGGCTTCCTAAGCACTGGCTTTGCTTAAAATAACAGGCTACTGCTAGCTTTGTAAGTCCAGTTATGTAGGATAGAGAAAAGAGCCCTAGAAACAGATCTGCAATCCAAGTTTGGTTGAATTTTGGGGACAGGACAGAATGTTTCCTTGGAGCCAAGAGTGCTTGCTTGCTTGTTTGCTTGCAGTTCTGCTCTACATCAGGGCTGTATTCTGATTTCAGATGTTAGACACACAGGTTGTTAGCTCTTCCCAAAAGTAATGTGGTTCCTGCCTAATGTAAAGCTTGCTTTAAAAATGGGGATGGAGGAAAGGAAATGGAAAAAAAAGAAAGTAGATTCAGCTCCATGCTAACATGACGCCATGCCAATTTTTCCTGTGGGGAAAGGAGATGGAACCAAGAGCAGAATTTGTTCCCTCTTTGACCAGCAATTGCAGACTTAGAGGGAGAAAAGGAAACAGCCATCATGACCAGTATGAAAGGCTGAGATTTTTACCTGCCAGTAGCTTTCTAATTGCATCTTTATCTTCTCTGAGGTGCTGCAGAGCCTGCTCTGTTAAGATCTTGGAATGGGCAAGACAAGCAATTTAAGCTGCAGACTTCTCTGTATGGAGTATTTTGGAGCACTAGGGAGCTGTATGTCTCAGTCCCAGGCCAAGAGGATGGGCTACATGGCTTAACTGCAGCTCCAGGGAGATGTGTTGATCTTCCAGGCTGCATGGAGGTGCATTGTGACTCTACTCCCCAGTACACAGCAGGCTAGAATGTAAGCTGCCAGCCTTCCTCTCTGTAGGACTCTGTAGCATAAGGAGCAGAACTAGGATTCTGAAGAATTATTTCTGTGGACTGCAAGGAGGGTGGAGGCTGATTTCCTGCAACTTCACTGCATCCATGCCTAGCTGGAGCCAGGCTGGCCCTCAGCCCAGAAGGAGCTGCCCACAACTGCAGCCACAACGCCCATTGTGACTGGCCGTGCACCAACAAAGGAAAAGCATCATGCTTAATGTTCTGCCCTTGTGCCAGCTGCCAGAAGAAAGGGAAAAGTGTTTCTACTTCTGATGCAACAGATTAGGAAAGAGGATGGGGAGACTCTATTCCTTTAGAAGGCTTAGAGAAGAGTCTTTATGTGTTTCTTCCTGCACGTGCTTGGTCCTGAGGAAACTGGCTTTGCCACCAGTCCTGTGCGTATGAACAGAGCCTGGGCATGCATGTATCTGCCCTGGCAAACTAGGTGAGACAATACCGACACAGGTCAAAAGTAGTGAGTAAGCCACACGTGTTGCTGCAGGAGCTGATTACTCCTCTGAGCCACTGCTCCCAGAAGAAGAAAATGAGGCAAGATAATTGCCTCTACACAAACCTTGTGGCAAAATGTTCCATTCTTTTCACTTGGTGGGGTACATGTTTTGGCTTCCTGGAGAGGGTTTGTTTGAAAGCAGTACATCTACAGATTTTTTAGTTTTGTCTGTTGCTGTCTGCTCCAGCCTCTCATTTTGTAAAAAAGGGAATTCAGTTCAGATACTTTGATTTATAGGAAGGAAGAAAGGACCAGAAAAAAAAGAAAAGGGAAGGTTGTATTTGTTCTCAACAGCCCATACCAATCCACTGAATACAAAGTTAACCAGATGCAGTGTGGTGCCTTTACAGCAGAGTGTGCCCACACACACGTTACGTTCTTGTCTTGCTTCACCTTATCTGCAGGAGAAGTTTACTTTGCTTATGTGCCAGGTCTCTTCTTGAGGGAGGCAGAGAACATTCTGTTGCTCTCGTATAGTTAACCGGCACAGTTCACTGTGGAGTAACACATGCACGTGCACGTGGTCTCTGAGAGTGGTCATTCTAGTACAGAACTTTTAATGGATATAGCGAGGGAATGGCTAAAAAGGAAAGCAGTATATTCATTGCAGTGGATTAAAGGGATGATGTCAGAACTCATGGGTGGCACATCCCAGAGTGAAGTACTCATTCATTCCTTAAATAAGCATAAAGTGGCACAGTCTAAACAGATTATATAATATCAGAGTGAGATAATCTGTTCTCTGCATACCCAGTCTGGTTCATCACACTACAGAAGGGCTTAATGATTTCCATACTCTTTATTAAATGCTACTGCTAATAGAAACAACATGTGTGAACACGTGTGTAAATGCATATGTGCACATGCAGTGTTTCCGAGGGTTGGATACATCTGCCTATTGATAAAGTAAGAGAATATTTCATGGGAATAAAATTTAGCTGCATGGCCTGTATGTAGATGCATTCACATGCATAGAGATACAGACATACAGCTTGTAGTCCTTTCTCAGCATCCAAGCAGCTGTGCCAGTCTCTATTTAACAGTACATAGAGGAGACTGACATGGTTTTGTCCACTAAATCTCTGACCATCAGGCTGAAAACACAGTATACTGTGTGTGTAGATTTTACAGACATGGTCCCTGTACATTGCTACAGTAAAGTATCTCCATGGACATAGGGATCAGCTAAAGGAGACTTGTTTGCACTCCTATGACAAAGAAAAGTGCAAGTATATACACCTGTGGCTTGCTTTGAGGCCATTTTATGCCCATGCACTTGAGAAGAATACCAGCTTAAACATCAGCATGGTCCTGCTACATTTACAATCTTGGGGTAATGCAGAAATCTCCATAACTATTTTGAAGAATGGCTGTTTAAGCATGTCAGTTGTTCCCGCTCCATTCTAGCTCAGTGAAACAATGCTGTTCCCACAGCTCAGTTTCTTTCAGAATGTCACCCCTTTGTTCTCTCTGATAAACCCAGTTTTGACAGGAAGTATGGATTTGTCCACGCACCGTGACCTTGCCCCAGGATATAGGAAACAGTCACTATGATAGCAGGAGGCCCCTTCCCCTTCCCCTTCCCCTTTCTCTTCACTTCCCTTTCCCCTTCCTTTTCCCCTTCCCCTTCCCATGCTTCCCACACACTTCTCTTCCCACACACTTCCCAGCTTTTCTTGCTGGCACCATCTGGAGGCTGGCACTCCAGATGGTGCTCTCAGATTTGCAGAGAACAGCCTACCTGAAGGTTGGAGGAAGAGAAGGCATCAAGCTGCTGTTTGTAGAAAGATGTCTGCCTTAAGTGTTCAAGGAGTGTAATAAAACCAGTTCTGCCAGATTGAGTTTAGGAGTTTTTACTCCAGGCAGCGCTGATCCCTGTTTCCTGCCCAAAGATTCCCTCTACACCCAACATTTTGGCTTTTTGTGTGAGCTTGGGAATTTCCTCCTTGTATATGAGCCTAATGAGCCTAACTGTCCTATCTCCAGAGCAGGGTCCAAGACAACGTTGGGTATGCTGCAAGACAGTAAGGTTCGTCCTGCAAGGATGATTTACTAGCTCCAAGGGATGTGACAGTCCATCATATGGCCACAGAGAGCAGATAAGCAATCTGTAGCTGGTGAAAGCCCTGCTAGCTGCACTCAAAAGAATGTCCTTTTCTAAAGCTTGATAACTGAGACACTAATCTTTTACAAGAGAATTAATCCTCCAACCTCAGCCACATCACAACAGTTCTGTTCCCTCTGGAGAGGTGAAAGAGGAAGTCAACGGCTAGAAGAATGGGACCATACCCAACTCTTGAGAGTAATAAGTAAAGGCAAGGGATGAGTAGTGTCTAGGACACTTACTTATATTTTCCCCAGCAAGCTTCCATGCAGCACCAGCTGAAGGAGCACAGCCGTAAACTCTCATCCCTTTAGGAAAGGGTTGTGTTGCTTACCGGTATCAGTACTCCACAGGAAAAAAACCAGTTGTTTTGTGGCACTGGGACACTGCAAAAAACATTTGGCACCTCTGGGAAGGTGCAAGTTACATCCAGCTCTCCCAGGGCAAAGGAAGGGGCAAGGACCCTTCCTTATTGCCCTCAGGTCAGTCAGCACTTTCAGCACTTCTGCTGCCAGAGAGGGCAAGACCTTGGCTGTGTTTGGCAGGACACGACACAGGAAAAGCCTTTCAGACAGAGACAAAGGGAGCTTAGAGGTTGGGGAGCTCCAGTTCTGAGCCAAGGCGCAGGGGAGGGGGAGAAAAAAGAAACAAGGAGCATTCAGTGCTGAAAGAAATCCCTGCTGGGGGAGGGTGGATTGAGCTAAACTATGGACTAGGGGAAGTCTCAACAAAGCCTGCTGGAACTTGTCCAGCCCTGTTGGTAAACGGATGCCGCTGAGTTCACTTGGGGAGAAGATAGAGCTGTTTGATAAAAGTTTTTTGATAAATCCATTTTGCTTGTAAAAGAAGGCAAACATATGTCATCTGAGGAGTCACACGGCCACATGTTTCTTTCTTCAGCTCAGAAAAGAGTATTGCTGTATTCAGTCATTGCTGTGCAGTTTCCACATTGCCGCTACAAAAGCTCAGTCCTTGTGACCCAGGAAGGGACATCCGTTCTGATGAGCAGACAAGCAATCTCTGCTCTAAAGTCGCTTAGCAAGCTCGATCAAAGTGTTTAGGAAAGAAAAAGTGTCACTCATGGGAAAGTGCAAATGCAGTCGCGAGAGCCAGAAATTTGGTTCAGGAGAAGTCATCTTCTACCTGCACAGTGCAGTCGGACTAACAGGTGTGTTGTGGTGACTGCTGCCTCACCGAGTTTGCTCACAATGAGTCTCTGAATGATGTTTTCTTCTCCAGAACTCAAAGCCCTCTCTTGCATCCTTCTTCTGAGTGACATTCCAGGAACTGGACTGCACAGTGTGATGCTCAGAGAGACATGGAGAATCCTAAACTGCAGGAGTGCAGTTGTCCATGCAGATTTCAGATGCTGAGAACTGTATCTTTTCCTGGACTTTTCTCAAAGCATATTAGAGATGCGATGCCAAGATCTACTGCGCATTGAACCAGAGGTTGAATCTTGCAGCTTCTGCAAATCAAACATTCAGAACAGAAAGGAAGGTAGAGATCCATTCAGTTTGATAACCAGAAAAATGACTATCTATCAGCAGAAATAGTGTTGTGCTCTGATGAGCTAAAGATGGCAGTTGCTGTGTAGTAGTTACCAGATGATCTTTGTTAGTTGCTCAGCCAGTTCATCAGCGTTAGTGCACATGGCTGGCCTGTGAAATGGTCTGCATGCAGAATCCATCACTTTGAGGTGCTCAGCTCAGCGTTTTAGCTGAGAAATGACTTTCAGTGAACTGAAGAAGACAAGAACAACGTTGAACAAGAAATGGGTAAAGTCCTGACTGCTGTGGCAAGTGGAGAGCCCCCTTTGCCCTTAGGATGGTGCCTTTTTAAAGTCAACTGTCTGATTTACTGTCAGTCAGACTGTGGAATCCCCAAGAGGTCAATGTTCCTTACTGGTTTTACCATAGTTTCCACAGACATCTACATACTGCTGATCTGAAACCACCAAAATGGGCTGTGTGTAGAGAAGAGGTGCTACCTGAGGGAAGCAGTCTAGTTCAAATGCTGTTTCCTGACCTGATCTACCTATCCTCACCAATGGGATTTTCCTTTCCACACTCACTGAGATAGCAGTATTGGAAGATTAACAGCACTATGACATTATTGGGCTGCTTCCCCTTTTCTCTCAAGATTTGAGAAGCTGCTCAAGTACTTTGGGCAGAAGTAGGAAATAGTTTGCTGCAATTTCTGTCAGAATTTCCACCCCTAAGCTGTAATGATGAGTGGTGAAAAGTAAACTGCCTTCTTTATAGCATTTTCTCTCTGCTTTGTGTGCACGTTATGATCTGCAGGTCAATCAGGGTTGGACGGTGAGAGGTGCAGATGCTCAAGGTGCTGTTGTCTCCTTGAACATTTGACTGTGGATTACAAAAGAGAAGCTGGGGGGAAACTTGTTATCATGAGATCCATTACATAAGGAGTGCATTAAAAGAGCTAAGGAAGGATTTAATCTTTAAGCCATTAAATCCTAGAGTAATTTAGGTTGGAAGAGACCTCTGGAGGTCATCTAATCCAATGCCCTTCTCAAAGCAAGTCCAACTAGATCAGGTTGCTTAGTGCCTTGATTCTACAGGAGCTCAGACTAGCTATCAGAAAGTAGTGATGGAGAATTCAGTGTATGGGAAAAGTACTTGGTAAACTCAAATACTTTAATAAATTCCAATGGGCCTTTTTATAATTTGAACAGAAGTGAGAAGCAATACTGTGTGTATATATACTAGAGTGCATAAAAGCCATATCTGTCATTGTATGTCTCCTGAAGAGAGGTGTCAGATTTTGCTAAATATTAATGTACTGATTTGAAGTCAATGGAACACCATGCAACCAAATTATTCATCTTGCTTCAAAACTCTGTCTAAACATACACCTCCAGCCTCTCAGTAGAAGCATAAGAGCCATAAACTGACATTTATCACTTTTCAGACAAAGACTTGGGTATTTCTGTAGCTGTGCAAAACATGGGCAACACATTACGAACACTATTACCAAAGCTAGAGCTAAGCCAAGTTTAGGCACAGAATTTCTTCACCCATGAGAAGACATACTGAAAACGGTTTTAGGGGTTGTATACCTACATCTAGCCTCCATGAAAAACATGGAAAAATAGAACACCAACTACCAGGAAAACGCCTCTATTTGGCCAATCTGTTTTTCATGTCTTGATGTACTTTCCATATTTTAATTGTTTATCTACTTGGAGGTTCTTGTAGCATTCAAAATCTGTGCTGAGACCACCTCTGGCTGCTCCTAACAGCAAAACAGCAAGCTGATGTCACTTGCTGGCTGTATTAGCTTGCTCGTAGCAAACTTGTAATCCAAACTCCATCTTGCAGCAAGACAAGCCAGCAATCTCTAACTGTACTGTCCACTGGGACTTTATAAGGAGCAGAGTTGAGTCTGCTAGCTACTTGTAGTTCTGTAGCAGGAAAGGAGCTGAAGCTGATAGATTTGATGACAAGTTCAAGTGTTTGAGCAATCATTGGGCTCAAAAAGGGAAAATAAATTTTTCAGTGGAGCCTTTGAAAAGAACAAGTGAGAATAAAACAATGAGGAGAGAGATGAAGACCCTGTGTCTCAGAATCATTTCAGTGTCACTTACATCATCAGAGCTTCTGCAGTTCTACCTTGTTTTTTTACTGCAGAAAACTCTCTCGTGCTCCCCAGATCAGGATCAAAAAGCATTGGCATGGCCTTCCACGTTTGCATCATGCTTATAGCCCATCTGTAGAGAGATTTTAGTCAAGATTAGAAATACAGCTTATTCCATTATCCTGGAACAAAAATAGGAGACTCAAACCACTAAAAACAGCTCTTCTATTGCCATTTCTCCATTAAGCAATTGGTACAGTTTATCCCAAAGATAGATGCATTTTAATGATGAGTAAAATCCCCTTCACACTCCTTAGTTCATAAGACTGACAATAAATGAATTACCCTTTACAAAACATAACATGAACCTCAGATAGGGTAATAAGAGAATTCATTTTTTTTTTAAAGTGACTTAAATATGAGTGGCTTTAAAACCACTTGCATAATCTGTTTTTACCTAGGTTTCTCCCACTTATTCAGGACACAGCATAGATTCTTGGATTGAGCCAGCAATTTCCACAGGGAGGAGATCAGTAGGGCTGCAGGAAATGGAGTGCTATATGGTTCACTGAAAAAGGAAGCAAGGGGTAGTGCACATCTACCTTATAGTAAGAGCTGATGATCCCAGAACAAAATAGCTGCTGGCTGCACAAAAGCAGTTAAAATGAACAGGTAGCAGAAAGCATTAGTGCTCCAGTGAGTACAAGGGGATCAGACCGGTGTAGGGAATTAGCATAACACTTACTATAAATAGATTTATCTGGGCCAGAGTAAATCTCAGCCATTTTGACCAGAATGACGAGTCACCTCTAAATGAAGCAGATCCTTGCTTCATCCAGCCACAAAGAAGTTCTTCAGCCTAAACTACAGTCCTCATAGTTGGTGGGAGGAAGACAGAGCAGGTGTCATAAAGCCAGGCATTACCTGGCTACAGACTGGGTTGATCACACCGAGGATGCAGAGCTGTAACAGACTCTTTGCAAAGCAAAACTGAACCAACCACAGTTCCCTGTGTCATGCAAGCTCCCAGGAGGAGTGCAAACGAGCTAGTTTGGATTCTTAGAGGCCAATGGCAGCCATGCTCTCATGGCCAGGCAGGTCACACTGGCCTTGCAGGGTCGTGTTGGGGCACTCGGAACTGCAGGCTTCAAGAGCCAAACAACGCTCGCACCTCTCAGATGAAGCACTATTCGCTCACTTCCCTCCGAACACAAACTCTTCTCAGCTTTTTCTCCCACCCCACAGCCAGCCTTCCATTCTGCTGGTGGCCTGTCGCCTAGCAGGGCCATTAGGTACAGCTGGAGCCAGCTGAGGGCTCTGCCCAGGGTGACACTCAGGGACGTTTAACCTTCTCCTCCTAAAAGTTTTTTAATTATTATTATTTAATTACAGAAGAGGCAATGAGGGAGGACTGGAAGGAAATGAAGAATATAGATACATGTGTATATATGTGTTCCCTTGAAAGAAGTGAAGACTTTTAGTTGCCCTGACCCTCCATTCTTCAGAGCAGATCTGTGGACTGGAGCAGCCAAGATGGAGGTGTGGGTTAGTGCTCACCTTATGGCTGGTTTTACTGGTTCCCTGTTCCCTTGCTGCAGCCCCTCGCCCCATCCTAGTGTTTGGCCTTTTGCAAGTTTTCTCTGGATGTTAATGCTTTTCTTCTGATTTATGGTTTCCTGTGGGCTTGGAGGAATGTGAAGCAGGAGTAGCTTTCTGCTTTGTCACTTCTGAGCAGAAAGGGAAACAGAGATTAGTGGCAACAGGTCTTGGGTTTTGTGGAGGTTTGCAGGCTGACAGCAAAGCTCTAGGAAGGATCGGAGCTACCCTGTGGTGGCCAGCCAGAGATCAGCTTCCTGGGGGATGTGCTGAAAGCGCAGCGAGCCACAGACCAGGCAGAAATCATTGCAGCCCTTGTTCCCGTTTAGCAATAGCATAGACACGGGTGCTACCAAATACAAAGAGCAGCCATCTATTTCCTATTCCAGATGATTTTTATTTTAGACAATCTGAATGTGCAGAAACCCTCCACAAAATAGAGCAAAGGCCGTGGTTAAGACATGGCAAGCAAGCAGTGTGAACCTTGCTTTCTGCTGCGGGCGTGAGAATAGGCACTGCACAAAGAGAGCCTTGGAAACGTGAAGATAAAGAACACGGAAACCAGGATACTGTGTTATTCCTGCGTATCCTCCAGGATCATGTCGTGTTTTCATAGTGCCGTTGGATCATCCCTGTGTCTGGAATGGAGGTGAAGTCCTGTTAGAGATGAGATGGTTCAGGATGCGAACTGCCAGATCAGAGCCCTTTCGGTTCTGGGTTGGGGGGAAGGCAGAATTTAGTGACTTTTGGGTTGGTTGGTGTGTCACAGTCACCAGGCCTGAGAAGTTTTTGTCAGTTGTTTTCCAAGTCAGGCTTGTGTGATCTCAATGATTGAGAATCCAGGGCTGTGGCTTGGCCTTGACTCAGCCTCAGATCAAAACCAGGCACTCCTTCCTGCATGAACTCTGTCTCCTTGGCTTGTTTCTTTCCAGGACGTCTCATTCAGGGCCCTGCATTCTCATCTTCCCTTTGCAGTGGGAGGATGTTGACTGCATGGAGGACGCTGACAAGATGTCCACTGTCACGTACCTCTGTCTGTCAGACCTGTTGGGCTCCCTGCCTTTTGGGCGAGTGTGGGCAATACTTGCAGATAGGGGTCTTCATAGAATTCTTAGTGAGTTGTCCATGGGCCAGGGTCTCTAAACACAACCTGTCTGCTTTTAGATGCCATAAACTCTTCTCTTGCCGCCACTCACCATGCGAAGTACAGCCCGAAAGTGTGCCAGGTAGCTGTGTCTGTTTGACAGACACAGCATCCTTGACCTGGCACGTGGTTAGCCTGTGGACCACTGTTAGATGGCTGTAATGGTTGTCACTACAGGTGGATATCCAGCCTGTAGTTACATCTTGCCAGCAGCTTGTATTAGCTGAACGCAGATGTGGCTTTATTTAACTCAGTGCACAGTTATATTCCCTCTCTTTGAACAAGGCACATGATAGAATATTTCCTTTGTGAATCTGCTGTGTGATTCTGTAACAGAATTTTCAGAACAGGAATCCTCATGTGTGGCAGAAAAGGCCTTTTTCAACAATGGACTGATGGGCAGTGGCCCTGCTTCCCCAAGCAAACGATGCCTTCATTAATTAAATTGAAAGCAGTCGAACCTCCATTCCAGTGGACGGAGATGTTCACTTAAATCATGGCTGATATAAATAGCATTACTCTGCTCACTGCCTCTCCGCTATTAAGGTCTCTTAAGAGCTTGGGAATGGGGGAATGTGAGTGACTGTGCAGAGCATCTCAGAGGTGCTGTGAACTTGCTGCTTGGGGATGCCTGTCTGAAGGAGTCAGCTGCACTGCCCAGGATGACATCCTTTCATTCCAGGTGCTCAGCCAGTTGAGATCAGAAGTGAGCCAAGATATGTCACACAGTGAACTGGGAACTCTGGTCTGCAGGATTAGTGCCAAAATCTGGAGTGTTTTGGCTCCAGTTGTTACTATATCGGTGGAGAAGAGAGCTCAGTGGTCAGCCAGGACTTACAAGCATGTAGTTGAATGCTATCTTATTTTCAGAGTGAGGACAATACAGTGCTGTCATCTGACTTTGCGGAGAGGTTGACAATTCCCCCCACCTTTGGCTTTTCTCCTGTTCTCTTGTATTCTTACTTGAAGGCCAAAATCCAGATGTGCTAGGTGCAAGGTAGTCAGGGAATGGGCTTCTTCCCAGCATCGCATGAACCATTTCAACACACTATGTGTGCATGTATGTTGTTGGGTCCATTATGGACCAGCTGTAGGCTTGAGAACATCTGGATTTCTTCCCAACTTCCAGTCTTGTTGCAAGACATATTCCTTCCAGCTTGCTTTTGATGATTACCTTTCATTTTTTTAACAGGTTTTGACTTATATTTATCTGGCAGGAAGTGCAGAGTATTGGATGAGAGATCAGGTGGATCAATGCTATTCTTGGTTTGGGTATTGACCTTTTGTTTTGACTTGCTTGGGTCACATCACCTCTCCCGTGCCTCTCTTTACTTCTCTTGCTCTTTGCCGGTCTTATCTGCTTAAAGTCACTGAAGGTGCGACAGTTTCTTGGTGTCACATTATGTAATATCAGATATATAGGGTTTTCAGTGTGCTTGGAGAGTGCAATTGCTATTGCTAGTAATGCCAACAGCAGCATCCTTTTCTTTCCTTATTTTTAATGGATTTGGCTTCTATATGTATTTTGTAAGCGTTAAACAGTAGCCAAAATGAGCACAGAAAAACATAGCCCGTGGCTCAACTAGTCACGTTAAGATATTAATAACCATGCACACTAAGGAAATGATTAAGGAATAGACAGTGTTCCTAATTGAATGCTGCTTCCCCATTCATGGGAGGAAGGGTGTGAAATCTGTCTGATGCTTGCCAGCTCTTATTACAGAAATCAGTCATTTAGCCCCGTTCGTGCGACAGGTTAGTCTGCAACGCGGAGCCAATTCGCAGGGCAGGGCAGGGCTGGGCTTCCTTTGGAGCTGTGCGAGGTGCTAGGAGCGCCTACGGGAATTTCTGTAATTTTTTTCCAATTTTTATTTCAGAAGTGGAATGGGCTGAAAAATTGGTCAAAGAAACACCTGTGATATGAAATCCCAAAGTAATGTTTCGTTTGAAAAGTGTCATTCCATTTCCAGCTGGATTCAGATCTTGTTGTGAAACTTAGAAGTCAAAGGAGCTCAGTTTCAAAGTAGTGGTGGTCCATCTTTTCCTTCCAGAATGGAGTATTTCCATTCTCAACACTGTCCCGAGAAATGTTTCACCCTGATAAATCAGCACTTCCCAATGCCAAGGCATTCTTTCAGAAAATACTTTTTTCTCCAGAAGATTCCCAGGCAGCTTTACATTTAATGCAATGCTTCACAAATTCTGTGCCATCGCAGGCTGCAGTGCAGGGAGTTAGCTCTTGGCCCTACTGATTGCATAAGCAAAGCCTTTGATGTGTAATCACTCCTACTCAGCCCTGAGCAGGAGAACCTGTTTCACAGGGAAAGGAAATGTTTGTTAAAACACATCAGTTATATCCAGTGCTTTTCAGAAGTTTCTTCAGCCTTTCCTGGCAGATTAGCGCATCGCTGTATTATCCAGACCTTGTAAATAAGCATTAACAGAGTTCTTCCTACAATTCTTTGTTAGGTAGGGAATTAATCTCATTTTAGAGCTGATGATTTGAGGCTAGAATTTTAAAGGCACTTAAGTGCCTACGGAAATATGTAGGTGGCTTGTGAAGTTTTAAAAAATCCCTTAAATCCCAATATGAAGTAGACACAGGCTGAAATATGTAAAATATCTTGTAAAACAACGACAAAGGTAGTTTTAGCTAGTTCTGCTGGATTTTGCACTGGCACAGGGTAGAGCCTTTTGATAATGTGGTGATGGCAAGATGCAGAAGTGGAGGGTCACATGTGTGTCTTGCTAGTTGCCTTTCAGAATAGATATCTGGAGAGGCAGAGGGTTGCACTCTGTACTGTGCAGCTAAAGCACTGAGTAACTCTGGGCTTTTAGTCGTGGAAGTGTGTCCTCACACGAAGGTCAGTGTGTTTGAAAAGTTTAAGTTAAACCAAATTTAACAGCATTGGACCAAAGGAGAGCATTAAAATTTGCCTTTCTATATCAATGTAACTCCCAGTGGCTTCTGCAATGGTAATTAAATACCAGTTCGGATTTTGGTTGTGTTTACACTCGTGGAAGTTTGCTGAATTTATTGGGCTGGTATAAATAGAGGAGATTTAGGCTAGTGGGGGTGGAAGTGAATGTCCTAAAAGAAAGCCAGAACATTCACAAAAACAAGTCTCATTCAGTCTTAAGTTTGCTTTGTGGTTTCTTTGTGAATCAGAGGAGAAAAAGGGAGTGGGAGGAGGGGAGAGAAAAGGCGTTCAGAACCCAATCCAAAACCAACCCCTTCTCTCCCCCCGGCCAATATCTTTCATATAAGACATTTGTTTCTTCTGGCAATAGAAGGAAACCTTTCCAGACATTGTCCTTTGAGAACTGCTCAGTATTAGCAGTTTAAAAGGGCAGTGCACATGTAAATATGTGTGCACTAAGAAAGAGAAAGAAGAAAGAATAACTGTTATTGTAACAAAAAGGACAGGTTATTTTATATTTTTGGCCCCAAGAGTTCGCACTGCATCACATACAAAGTTGGATTTCATGGAGCACTTCCTGATCTGCAGGGCGTTAACTGCCTAAAGCAACACACCCCCTCAGTTAATTCCTGCAGGGACCTTGATTTCTGTGTCGATGGAGAACATGATGAGGACTCATTTCTTAACGCTTTGGGGCTGTACATCTATCTCTGAGTCCCAAAAACATTGGCTAAGAAGAGCAATTGTTTTCTTATCTGTCTTCGTGTGTCAGTAACAACATTTCTTCCCATTCTACTACGAGAGGCCAAGCTAATTTCTTAATCCCCATCCTACTTCTTCAGCCTGGACAGGGAGGACGGAGCTTCTGGCATTGAAATGATTTTGCTTGCAAGGGGTCTTGCCTGCAAGCTGTTCTTAGGTGCCAGCTTGGAATGTATCCAGGAAATACTTTCAGCCAGCCAGTGTATGGTGTTCCTATAGGGCACGCTGGACTTGTGGAAAGACTTGGCTAATCTAGTTGTTCCAAGTGTGCTGAGCGAGGCTTGGTGAGGACTGAGATGATGCAGCCTGAACACGTTCCCCAACAGATTCACATTAAAAGTGAAGTGTGAGCCGGTAGGAACACAGTGCCCATGGAGCTAGTGATGTCACATGTCTTGATTGCTTCATGTCAAGGCTGGGGACTACTCTGGAAAATGAGCTTTCAGCCAGCATGGTTTTTTAAATGGCCCATGTGGTTTTACGAGTTAGTCGAAAGAGCCTTGTTGGCCTTTAAATCCAGCGAGCTGTAATGGATTAAGCAAAGGGCCATTAGTGCCGTGGAGAGATTGGCAGGGTTGGGGCACAACCTGTTTTAGCAGATAGAAAGGAAAGCTAATCAACTAATACAAAGGCACCTAAGGATGACCTACTGTCCATTACCCTGGGATCTGTGGCATGGCTTGCTTTAAACAGTGCTGCGTGTAAACCCTTCAATAGGATTATTTTGGAGGCCACACTAATTAAGGGATTATCCAACGAAGGCGGTAGATGCTCCCTCTGCCTTAGATAATGGAACACTGTTCCTTCTGTGGCTGGGATAGAGATTCAAGGACTGCGTCCCTAACAGGAATTTACTTTGGAACTGGTGGTTTTAACTGGAAACCTACATGCCAAGGGGACTGGCACGTCGTGCTGAGTTGAAACATGAGTAGATTGGGTGGGCTCTGCAGTACTTCCCAGTGGAATGTGGGGTTTTGATGTCAGGTGTACTGTAGGCTTCCATGCACCGTGGGTCCACTGCTTTCAATAAAAGCTGTCGTGCTGAGACATGCTTGAAGGTTAGTTTTGCTGCAAAGGCAAACGAGATGTGGAAAGGGTGGTAAGGGAGAGTGCACATGAAAAGGGCACCAGTGTTTGTTCTCAGAACAGCGTAGCTCTGAATATCGCTGCCCTCAGGGGCAAAAGAGTTCCTTCCTTCTGGAAACAGAGAAACATTTGACACAGGCAAACGCTGGTGAGGTAGAATCGGTGAACGGCGTCTGTGTTTCGTGGCTGGAGACTGAGGAGGAGAGTGCTCTGCTCTGCTGCTGGTCTTGTGGGATGGCAGCATGACTTCCATCCCCGCACATCCCCATCCGCAGGCTGGAACGCGCTGACCTCTGCTGTCCCAGGCTTCAGACCTCCCTGTGCCGGAGGGACTGGGGACCGCCACTGCATCTCCGTGCAGCGGCCATTCGTTTGGGAGATGTTCCCAGGGAGCTGGAACCGGTCTGGGAGTGACCAGCTGGAAGTTCCCGGTGTGGGTAATGCAGGTGTGACTGTCCCTCCTGCTTGCAGACTGGAAATCTGAATTCCCGTGTCATTTTGCCATTGATTTTGACGATTATGTTTATCCCAGCAGCCTTCTTCAGATTTCCCTGTGCTATTAGTGTCGCAGCACTTCTCCACTCACAAGAGGCTTTGAGCAGCAGGGCCAAAGGCACTTGAACCTCTGGGAGGTGGATTTTCCAAATGGCTCCGCACGATGAGCAGGAAACACTTTCAGAAGGCTGGTCACAAGTGTCACAGTGAGCAGTGCCAAACACCTCTCACAAACCAAACTCCTTTTGGGCTTCGCAAGGGAGAATTCCGGGGGTTCTGTGAGGGTCCAGGCCCAGTGCTTCCAGCAGAACGGGGCGACTGTGGGCTCAGGTGCTGGCGAGAGCTGGGAACGCCGCCCCTGCCGATGGAGCCGCGCTGGGAAACGTAAAGCAAAACCCCAGCACTGAAAAGGCCAGTGAGGCTCAGCTTTGGCAGAGGGTCGGGAAATCTCGCGGAGCGGGGAGAATCGTGGCGAGCCGGCCAAGGGGAACACAGCCCCAGTGTCGGGGCACACAATGGAGCTCCTGTGGCGGCAGCCACAAGGGAGGGCATTGTCTGCAGCCCCCAGTGTGCCTGTGCTCCACGTGCAGAGCCGTTAGCAGCTAGGCTAATGAGTTCGAAACTCGCTGTCAAGGCAGGGGACGAGTAGCAATCAGTGCGAGATGATCCTGTGCCCGTAGAATAGGCCCTGTGTGGTCGTCTGTTCTGGAGCTAATGGGAACAAGAGATGGAGTGTGCTTGAGTTTGTGTTTGTGTTTAGGAGGTCAGAGTGACATTTATCACTGCCATTGCAGCGAAAGGACACCTGCCGCTGGCAAATTGGAACGTTTGCCTCGTGCTGCATTTGTGTATGTGACTTCCTCGCCACAGTCCCTCTTCCTCTCTTGTTTGGCACTTCAGAGGCTGTCAAGGGACAAGGTGGTTCAGAGCCAGGCAGGTGCATGATCAGTGCCCACAGTTCTGAAACACAAAGGCCTGATCTAGTGAAGCTTTATGGCAAAACTCTTTGGCTGCAAGAATGCAGAACCAGTGCTGAAGGCTAGATTCCCAGCTGGTATAAATCAGCCGTGCTTCACATCGACTTTGTGTGAAATGAAACTTTGCCCCTGAGAGACAGCAAAAGCACCTTTTCTCCTGCTTTCTTGCACTTCCCTTTGCTAACCTCCCCTCGCCTCTCTGCATCGTTTTCCTGGCCCTCTCCCTGACTTGCAGCATGTCCTGTTACTGCCAACTGTCTTTTCCTCATCTCTGGCTCCCGTTGATCTCTCCAAAATGCTTTTGTATTCCAGCTCTAGGTTTCAAACGTGCAGGCTCTGCATCTTCTGCCAAACTCTGTGTGTGCATTGTGGTTATGCACGTGTGTGGGAGAATGAATATTTAGGAGTAAAACAAAGTTTTCTCCGCAGCAATAGCCGTGATAGACTAAACAAAATCTTGCGCACATCTGCAGTCCAGCTATTTCTTGTTCGAGGCAGAAGGCTTGTGCAGCATAGCAGAGTCCACCTAACATCTGCCAGTGATGCTTTATTTCCAAAAGAACTTTTCTTTGGAATTCTAGTGAGTCGGAGGCCCTGAGTCTACCTGCCACTCCTCACCGTTACCAGCAAGGTGCAAGGCTGCACTAATTTGCATAAACTGGATTTGTTTTCTAACCAGAAACCTATTTAATCTCCACTGATGTCAGAAGATTTTCCTTTATGTTCTTATGTTATGGATTTGATCAGCGACACAGCATGCAGCCTTTGTTTGCGGGGTCTAATTCATCACTTGTGCAGGTAAACATTCAGTATATGATTTAGGGCCTCCATTTACTAGGTAGACATTTAACAGTCAATTCCTGAATTTATTACCCACCTAGTGTCACTATATATGCCGATTCTGCATATGTTCTGCCCTCCTGGCTTGGTACTCAGGATGGTGTTTGTGGCAGGAGTGTGTGTCTCGGTATCCCGTGCTAGAAGATGCAGCCTGTCTGCTTTCACTTGCGGGACCAATTCACCTCTCATGCCATAGCAGTCATTTCATTAGTTGCTGAGGATTAAGAGTTGGTAATTAATTTGTGATTTTTTTTTTTTTTTCAAGTTGCAGCTTCTGGTAACGTTATCACATGAGACCCAGAGAAATCAAAGATTTAATGGTTCCAGAGAAAAGGCCAGTAGCCACAGGCAAATAAAAAGGATTTTGTGCTGCTTATTTTAAGATAATGTCATGCGTTTGAAAGTACATCTTCTGGAGTCACAGAGCAAGGCAGTTCCATGGACAAGGACATCTGTGGTGTCCTTGTATTAAGCAGTACCAGAAATTAAAGATACACAGTGGTCATGCAGACCTCCAAAATACCTCATCCTCAGTTTTGTGCCTGGCTTCACTGTTTTTTTGTTTGTTTGCATAAAAGCATAGTGAACATATTTTTATTTAGGAAATTTAGCAACCTGCAGTTTGACCTACTGTGGCTTGAGGCAACAGCTTTTTCCTTCCTTTGTCTGGGCTAGCCTGGGATGCTCAGCTGTTATGAAAACACTTGCTTTGTGGCTGGCATTTTTTTGGGACTCCAATTTGTTAGTGTGCACACCTCCTGTGCTCTGCACCAAGTTGCTCTTTAATGCTAAGCAATGCAGCTGGAGCAAGCCTACAAAAACTATGAGTGCTTCAGATACTCAGCTTAGCAAGAGGATCTCTGTGTATTTCATCTCTCATCCTTGGGACAGCGAGGCACCCAGGGGTTTAAGTGTAGTAGTATGTAACACTAACTTCCTAGTTACTCTTTGCTGGGCGTATCTCTGGATCTAGTTCATTCTACTAGTTATACCAGTGCAACTGGTTTTACAAAGACATTTCTTCACTCTGATACCTGTTCCAGCTTAGCAAGCTGAGTGAAGCATGTGCTTAGCGCTAGGCAGAGATCATAGAATCATAGAATCATAGAATGGTTTGGGTTGGAAGGGACCTTAAAGATATCTAGCTAGAGGCTGTTAAGCCTTTACTGACCTGTGGTGAAGCCGTGTAGCAAGACCTCAAGCGTCCAAAGCACACTTTCTCCTCAGCATCCTCCAGGCATCATGGTTCTATGCCAAGGATCCTGGCCAGGTGATGTTTTTAATAAATAGCATTGCTGCTCCTGAGTTGTCTTGCAGCGTCCAGCCAAGGCACACCAGGCTCCAGGCTGGTGGGTGGTTCATGCACACGTGCAGGCTTTGGTAGGTCATTTGGTAGGCTTTGGTGGACAAAGGCTGTGCTGCAAACCAGAGCTGCAGAAATGGGTAATTAGAAATATCTCTAATCTATTCTCATCTATCTCCATCCCTCTCTCTGTTCAGCTTTGTTCTTCCAGTTGTAACGCTTCTCTCTCAGCTTAAAGTGCTGAATGGGACAACTATGGAAATAGCCCCTTTCAAGACTCTTGAAGTCTGATGGCAACTTATTTAGTGCTACTGTTTCTCATTCATAGGACCAAGTGTATTTCATCTGAGCATCTGAGAGTTCCTCCCTGGCATCAGCACAGCCCCTTGGCTGCCTTGCAGACCAGACAAGAGCTGTGAATTCTGGTTTCTCAGGAGCTATGGAACAAGGATAAGACTTAAGAGAGGCAGCTATATTCACAGACTAACAAGCCAGCAAATCCAGCAACTGAATCTCACCTTCTTGACACTTGCTGTGACTCCCTAAACCCAGTGAGATGGTCCTGGTGTGTGCTTAAGCAGCCTTTTGTATTTAGCCTGTCTTAAATGGTTCCTGGGACGTTTATTGTTTGGCACTTTTGATAAATTCCCCCAGAATGACCTGGGCACAGCAGAGTTGAAAGTACTGCAGAGTTGCCAGGTTCTGCTTATGGAAGCAGTAGCTGATTCGTACTGTGCATGGATCTGGCACAGAAAGGGACAGATCACACTGCTCCCCAGTGAATTGTAATGATCGTAATAGAGCACTAGGACTCTTTATGTTGGTGCAACAGACAATAGAGTATGTTTGTGTGTGTGAGCACCTATTATGAGAGAAAATACCTGTTGGAACAAAATAGTAGAGAAGAGTTTTTTCAAGCTTTTGGGATGGCAGGCTTTATCTGTAAACACTGAGTGGAAAGAGAGTGCTTAAGAGCAAAGCAAGAGGGCAAAAATGGACAGTGGGCAGAACAAAGGGTAGGTGTCACTCTCGTGTGGCACTGCAGTTCCTCTCCTGTCCTACCTCCATGTGGGTGGCGAGAACGACTAACCAGAATTCCTGCTCTGAGAGTCTCTTCTTGCCTTTTAAAAACAAAGAGAAAGGCCTTTTAGAGCTGGGTAAATAAACCTACAATAAAATAGGAGTTAATTCCTGCAAAGCTCCTAATTCTTCCCCTTGTCTGCAGAGAGCTGCATCTATGTCCGTGGCCTTTCCATTCCTTCTGCACTGGTCTCTGCCCTTCCCATGCTGCTGCCAGGATGGCAAGATTCGGTTCCTGTATATGTGTGCCTGTAAGGACCCCAGTAGGGTTACGTTTTTAAAGAGATATTTTTGTTTGAACTTCATCCTTTGGTTAGTCTCATGCAATTCCAGAGGGTATGCTCAAGGCTTATTACCTCAGTCTGTTGGTCAGGGATCTTCCTGTGCCTTGATGTTTAAATTTGCTGCTTTTTTCTTTTTTCGTGAGAGGTAGTGGCTTCCCTGTACCTATGTCCCAACCACCCAGCGCCAAGTGGGAGAAGCTGCTAAGATACCCACCTTGTTTAGTCAGACTCGCTCCATTGCAACCTATTCTGGGCAGCAAAGTCTGTAATTTTGTTCATATTTTCTGATTTTTACATCGGGAGACAATAACCCATAAATACAGTGCATGCACAGAACCACAGGTTATTTTCTTTAGCAGACATGGTTTGTCTGACACTGCAGACTAGCTCCTTTCACTTCTGATTCACTTTTGCTATGAGGATCATATATTGACCCATGAAGAGCTCACCTGGGATCAAATATTTGGCCCAGCTACTGCAAAGGCTGCTTAGGAGTAGTTGACTTTCCTGTTCAGGAGTGCTCTTTTCCATGAGAAAACTCTCACGGTGATTAATGGGATCCTCCTTTTTATTTCTCACCACTCCCTTTGATAAAGCCAAGTTCCCTGAGGCTTACATGTTCAAGGTAGCATCTTAAAACAGACTTGACTGCTGAACTTTAGTAGCACTGTCCTAAATTCACACATGTAAAGGGAACAGGAAGGCTAATTCAGTGCCATGGAAACATCCTCTACTAACTCTCTATCAGACCTGTCCCTTGCCTCTGCCTTGTGATTTTTATCATTCCCAGACCAGCCTACTGCAAGAACTGTACTGTCTGGGGCTTCTGCTGTCAATAGCTTCATGAATGCTCTAAGCGAGCCGTGCAGACAAGGCAAGAAGAGTCCCAGTTCTGTGAAGACCAGTATCTTGTGAGATTTCAGCACTAGAAAGCCAGTTGCTTATACAGACAGAAATCAGGAAGGAAATAAATGTTTTCTGATAAAATTGGACTTTTCTCCTTAGCCTGATTAAGCAAAAGCCATTCTGAATGTGGCACTAGTGACTTGGCCAGATGATCTTCTTTGGCATGGACTGTATGACTGAGTGTAACAAGACCTAGATCTCAGCCCTTTATACCTCTCGATTCTGGCTATTGTCTGCAAGCCAGCAGCCTTGTCCCTGTCAGCACAATGGAGCGATGTAGCCTGCATCCCATTCTGAAGCCTGCTCCCTTGTGTGGTTCAGACATGTGCTGCCCATTCAGAATTGAGCTATGACTCCATGTTTGCACTCTTGTGAAGGACTAAGCTCCCTCTGGTTGCACTGTGCTCTGCTCTTTGGGGCTGTTGTGCTAGAAAGATGAGAAATTAGAAGTTCACACATTTAGCAGGAATGGTGGACATATTAAAAAAATCCTGATTTAATGAGGGGATGGAAAATGGGTTAAAATTCTCACTGTCAAAATGATTAATAATATGTGAGTGTCCCTACACTCACACATGGTAAGATAAGGTACACTAACACCATAGTTCATACCACCTGTTCACCATAAGGGTCAGGAAGGAGCTTACTTCTCCTCCTCTCCGTTGACAACTGAACTGATGTGTTATGGGAATTTCTTTCACTTGCAGACAGGTCACAGTTGGCCTCACAAGACTGGTCTTTGACACCCTGTGTAGTGATCCCCATGCTCACTCTATACCACAATGAGTCACCTAGGATTTGATCTTTGAGGTCCCTTCCAACCCTAACCATTCTATGATTCTATGATTCTATTTGCAAGCAACACTGCCCTTTCCTGGGTGGAAGTTCAAGGGTGATGGGGTCTTGCATGTAGCAAACATTCTGCTTCCACTCAAGCAGCAGAGAGCAAAAGCATCACTGAATGGCAGTAGGAAAGGGACAGCTTTGAAACTAAAGGTAACTGTATACTCTCTGCTTATGTGAATGCTGCTGACTTGAAAGCCAGAGAGCAAAAGCATCACACGTGCCCGTTTCCAGCATAATTACTCAAAATCTAGGTCAGTGTTTGCACTGTGCCAAGCATTTATGCTTGGGAAGGCTATTGACTCGTCAGCACTGGGGGTGGGTTAATAAGTCTCTGGCGATATTAACAGTATCTGTTCACAGTATCTTTGATCTGAAGGTCTTTGAATGTGGTGCAGTTGTCATTAAGTGGAGATCCCAGTACAGCTTTGTGAAAGCAGCTCCATTTTACAGATGGGGAAGCCAAGGCAGGGAGCAATTGTGAGTTATTTTTGATGACGTGACGGAGTCATTGCCAGAGGTAAGGATACAACCCAGGAGCACTGGCTCCCAGACTCCTGCTCCAGGTCACTAGACAGCACTCTCCCCAGCCTAGTTAGACCCACCCTAGGGAATACCCACCCTAGGTATTCCAAGGCATGTAACTCCAGCTGCAGCAAGACTTCCCTATTGAGCTGTAAGCACAGCAGTGATGTACATACCAAAGAACCAGATAAACATTTACTTTTCCTTTGTGTGAGAGTGCTGCAGCCAGCAGGGACTGCAGAGCTCCCTCCCCCTCTGCACACAAACGGAAGGCAGGGAGCTTGCAGTGAGGGATAAAAGGGGATAAGTAACAGTGGGACAAGGGAACAAGCTGCCTTTCCCAAGAATCTGAAAGAAGCAAATGAACCTGCTCAGAAGCTTGATAGAGATGGGTGAAAGCAGGTAGCACCAGGCTCAGGGACTGATGGAGTAGCATTTTCCCTGATGTCACTTTCTCCCGATTCAGACTGTCAGCAATAAAACCAGGAACCCTCAGCAGGATAAGAAAGCTGGGATTTCATCCTCCTGGTGCTAAATGCAGAGTTCGCCATTGGTCCACAGAAAGAGAAATGAAGTTCGCACTTCGAGAACTTGCTGCTCTGAAATGGAATTTAAGCATTACTTAAGTCGTTGGTCTTCTACCCAACCGAGTTTTAATCTAGTTTGTCTTGATCTTGCTGTTGATAAAAGAACAATAGATGCTAAGGCCCGAGGGAGTCAACATCAGCTGAACTGTTTCCTCTCTGGAAGGAAAGAGACAATGAGACACAACCGAGGACAGTGCTGTTCATGTGCTGTGGCTCATTTGTGCACATCAGACTCAAGACTATGAAGCCAGCTCCTTTCAGCAAACTTAAACCCAGGCAACAATTGAATAGTAATAATTGGATCTGACTTTCCTCAGTTGTGTGCAGAGTTTTCAGTTGTCCACGCTGCTCCTTTTTTCCTGTGCTCCCACACACCATGTGGAGAGCCGGGTGTTCTGAAGAGGGTGAACAGAGGTGTGGAAGAGCAAGGGGGGCTAAGGGTCAGCATGCACAGGATTGGTGGAAATGTGATGGGAAAGTCTGGTTTGATTAGAAATTGTTATGCAACAGAGCTTGAAAGAAGTGGTGGCTGCTGATTTTTACATGGACAGCATGATAGGGCTGTGCCTGGCCCATATGTGGGTAGCTGGGGTGAAGGGCTAGTTAGGAGAGGTAATAGAGAAGAAGCAAAGGAGAAGCAGATGGCAGCAGCACTTGCTACTCCAGCCATCAGCCAGGGAGCCCCTAAAGCCTCAGGTGCAACTTAATCCCAAATTAACACTCTTTAGCTCTGGGCATCTCACTGCTGTGCATGTAATTGGGGGAGGGCAGTGTCGTTTGTCTGGAGTACTGGCAGGGATGGATTAGTGCTCGGTATAATAAGAGCCACACTTAGCTGACAGAGCAACAGGATTTAGTGGGCTGGGGATGGGAAGGTTTCCTGTAGATGGAGTCTGTTTCCCATGTGTTCTTCCTGGCTCCTGGTTGGTTTCCTTCTCCACCATCCATCTTCTAGGTTGACTCTTCCAACAGGAGTCTACTTTAAGACTGGGAGCAGAACTCAGGGCACTTTGTGCTTATTTGCTTTTCGAAGTTCAGCAAGATGAGTCCCCTTTTTTGTGCCTCAGTTTTCCCGCTTGAGCCATATGATGTGTAAGCATGTGAGCATGTAAAGCTCCATTCATGTTTTCAGAGAGCTTTTGGTTTCAGGAATGGCTGGCGTTAATGGAGGGAGTGTGTGTTCTCAGCCAGGGTAGCTCTTCAGTCCTTTCTCAGATCCCTCTGGGAGGTACTTCTGTAGGATTGTGCCTGTTGAGCCTGGCAGAACCAGCACCAACAAAGTGATTAAAATCTCCAGTATTTTAACAAGTGATGTGTGGGTCTGAAATGGCAGTGTGCTGGCATCGTTGCTCTTCTGCCTTCTGTATAAGAAGTACAAACTTGCTGCAGCCGTAGTCTTGAGAAAGCATCTCACCTAGACTCCACTTTCCAGCCCACACTCCAGCTGAGGTGGGATGCTGAGCTGGTATTTAATGACAATATCCAGTTTCGTTACCCCTTAGAACTTACTTCTCCAACACTGCCCTTTACACTCTGCTCAGAAACCTTTCGCTACACTTAACTGTCTCATAACCGGTCCCATGCTATTTCCATGAGCAAATGCAAAAAGCCATGCAAATCAAGCTCTCATTTTGAGCGGGAAGCCATCGCAATTGCAGGATCTGGTTGTCATGGATATTGTCACCATGGAGCTGTTGCCATGGTGCTGTCTGCTCACATTGACGGAGAGATGCAAAGTATACTTATTCTTTTGAAGAAAGGAGGAAGAACAGTGGATACTGGAGGGCACAGGAGCTTTCATATAGGTATTTAGGGAGGTTAATAACTACTTTGTTTTAGCATTTTGCTGACTCTGCTGTCTACGTCAGGTTCCTTATTTTTCTCTTTTGTGTCTTACAGTAACAGCCAACAAAAGGAAATGAGATGAATGTACTTGCTGTAGGGTTCTCCACAGCAGTATTTCACCATGCAATGAAAGCAGCACTTTTCTCTCTTGAAAAAAAATCCAAAGAGTGAGCACTAGTCATCAGTGCTTGGCTTTTATTTCATCTCAGTTTAAATCTCCAGAAATACAGTATCTTGTAGAAGACAAAGATATGGAGGTGGAACTCCCATCTTCCCCTGCAGGCCTCCTTTCCTTGAAGGAATACACTCACCTTATTTTAATTTCTAGAGAAGATCTATGCTCCTTTGGAAGGTAGTTTGGCAGCTGTTAGTGACCTTCTCAGGCTGCTGCTGGTTCTGGAAGAAGGAGTTGAATGAGAACCGACTTGTGTCTGTGCCAAACATCCTTGTCTAGTTAGGGGCAGAGCTGATCTCACCAAGGCAAATGCTGGTTTCTCTCCAGTTAAAATAGAACACAATCAGATTTAATAAATAATAACAACAACGCTGCTTTGCATACCTACAGCTCCTGACTCTCTGAACATTTTGCCACTATTTGTTAAATCCTCCAAACACTCCTGTGAGAGAGGGAAGAATTAATTTTTTGCAGTCTTTTAATAGCAATAATGAGGCACAGAGGCTGTGTAAGTGGTCTCCCACAGATGCTGTGTCTGTCAGGAATAGGATCCAAGAGTTCCTGTTTCCTGTCCTGAGCTTTGGAAAGCCCATGGTTCATTGTGTCCCACAGCGTTAAACTAAGGGAGACCCTGAACATCACTGGAGTGACATGTGGTGTAGGGCCCTCAGCAGCCTAATTTGGAACTATGTTAAACAGAGATCTGAATGCTTCGGGTGGCTAAATAACATTATCCTTGGTCTGAACATGCCAGTGGCTCACTTCCAAACACATTAGGCTCATGAGGCAGCCCTTTTTCTGGCCACAGAAGATGTTTCTATGGGGAAGTTGTCACTGCAAGGCATAGATTAGCTGTTTTCCTGGATTTGACAGTCATTTTTGTTGCTACTAGGAAAGCAGGTTTTATGCACATGTGCATGTGGTTACTCCTGGTGCAAGGTGGGTTTCTAGGAATTACCCAGCCCACTCAATATGTTGATCAGGTATAGCACAAGGTATAAAAGCACTGCTTCGAATGTGGTGCTCCTTTTTCATGTATGACTCATCCAAGGCAAGAGAGATTTGAAACCAAGCAAGCCTGCGTGCATCCAAGCCAGCAGCTGGAAACAGCTGGCCTGCAGCTGGGGCTCTGTTCTGAGTTCAAGGGCTACAGCGTCTCCTCTCCAAATGGGGGAGAGTTTTATGCACAGCAATACAGACGGCTTGTAAGGGAGTGGTAACACGATGTAGCAGTTGGATCACATATGTAAGAGTCACAAATCAGCCCGAGTTAGAATTGGCACCAACAGAGGTAGAGGGAGGGAAGCAGGATCTCCGGAAACATTCCTGCTTCTGCTGAGCTGAAGGGATATCTTCACATTGACTGCAGTGGGAGTTGGCTTGGACCCTGCATGTCCTGCTGATATCACTCGCAGCAGGACCAGCTCATTCAGAGCAGAACTGTGTGGCCCCAAAGAGATGTACCTACGTTTGGTGGGCACTTTTGAAAGCAAGAACCTCCGAGGTGCTTTTTGCATGCTTGAGTGTCATGATGCAGCTTTTTTGTAGATGGTGAATGAGATTGCCTTTGTATATAAATGTGCCTTAGGGACAAAAGAGCCCTTTACTTGACCAGTTTAGCAACCTGTAATCTGGTGACTGCATGCAGAAAATAGCCCTGTGTTTTTCTGAACTTCAGTACTGAAAAAAATCTTAGTCTTTGTAGTCTTGTGCCTCAGTTTCCCTGCCAGAAAAGTGAAGAAGACCAAAGGCACTTCCCAAGGAAAAAGAAGGGCATGTTTATGTCAGCATTGTGAATTGCTTTGACAGCTGCAAGCATGATTAGTTGCTATTGTAGCAGCTGATAATTTGGAGTTACATTTTATGTTCTTTCGATTCTCTTCTTCATATAGTTGCCAGAGGTAACCAAGCATTTTTAGGTAATTTTATTACTTTTTAATACCTAGTTTGTTGTTGGATTTCTGCCCTACTTGCCTTCATGTAGAACATACATGTTTGTGTCAAGGACACTCAGTTAACAAAAAATTTCAAGGAAACCATGACCACTATTCCACCATGAAGAAAAAGAAATGTGAAGAATGCAGACAGGCTTCTCTTAGAAATGTCTGTTGGTCACTTCGTGCCTAAGCTGGTTTGTAACATGATATTGTTTAATGCTGAGGTTTATTAATCAAATACGTGACTGTTCTTTGCTGTAGTCAGCTTGTCACCTGAGGATCCCTCAGTGCTTGCCAAACACAGATTAATCACTGAATACTCACAATGTCACTGTGAAGCAAATGTTTATCAACTCAGCAATGGGGAAGTCAAGGCTCAGAGATGATTTATATGGCAGCTAATAACAGCTTTGTTAGGCCTGCTCATTGCTTCAGTCATAAACCATCTCTTTTGTAAGACTATTACTTAATAGAGTCAGAAGCAAATGGTGATTAATGATAATCTGACTAAAAAAGAGGCCTTGTGGTTGACCTTTCACAGCCAGTGCCCCTCGGTCAGGATGTCATTTCCTCTCTGCTTTTCCCCATCCTCCTCTACCAGCTCTGTCCTAACTGCACTCCAAGCACAGCTTATAAAATGCAGTTCTAGGCACCCACACGATTACACAGCCTCAGCTTGTAGTGATGCCAACGACTTGATTTCTGCATCAGTTTGCCAGTGGGACTTTCTTGCTTTGATCACTTTGTGGATGTGGGCGCTGATTTTCTTGGTGCTTGGCTAGGACCGTCTAAAGAAAGTTAGTGGAATCGAGTCACAAGAGGTGAAAGGCAGATGTGTTCTTGCCACAGACCCTGTTCTCTGATAGCTGTGTAGCTTATTATTCCTGTGCCCATGGGATCTAAAAATGCTTCTGGGAAGATTTTTGTCACATAAAAATAGTGTTTCTGAATGGCTTCTTTAAAGGACAAAGAAAAACTCACAATGCAAAACCCTCTGTACTGTGGGGAATTGCTGATTTCTCTGAGCAAGGAAACTCAAGCCTCATCTCTTTAGTTGGAAGGGCTCCGCTTTGCGCTGAACGACTAGCAGATGAGGTCGTGGATTGTTTTCTCTCCCCTCATGACGGAAATAGCCCAAGGCCTGGAAAAGCATTAGCAGGAAGAGCATAGCATCAGGAAACACGAAGGGCACCCAGCCAGGACATGACTACACAGCTTTTAGCTGCCCAGCAATTGGGAAATTGCTTTTTTGGGTGAAGGGATTCAATTCCCTCTTGTCAGAATCACTTGGTTTCCTAGCCAGATGCCTCCAGCTGGGTAAGCATGTGAGCCTACATGTACACACTACAGCTGCTGCCTGTGCCTGAGGTTTTCTGTTTGTGTCAGAAGTCACAAGCGCTGTGGACGTGGCAAACATGTAGGTTCGGCAGGGATCGTATGTGCTGCTTGCCATGCCTGTTCGTCTCGCTTCTGTATTCCTTCAGGATGGAGCGGTGGAGCTCAGCAATGCTGAGGTGGCATTACTCATCCCTATGGAGTTATTCCAGGTTCTCAGCTTGCTTGTGTAACTGAAAGAGTTTTGCCTTTTATCTATGACACACTGATGGAACAGTGGGAGGATTTAAATTTGGGAATGAAATTGGCAGAGGATTTAGCCCAGTGCTTGCATTCTACAGTAAGCAGTTGCACTGAAACCTGTTATTTCTCTAGGGAAGCATGATCAATGGACTCTGGAACTGCATCAGTGAGCAGGAAAAGGACATTTTGAACCCCAAAAGCCCAGGGATGGCCTTAGGCATGTTGTACCCTTGAAGGATGGAAAGTCAGATGTTAAAGAACCTGGTATAATCTCTTTCCCCAAGCTTTCTGTCTCTCTGGAGCAAATGTGCTGTGCCTGTCTTGGCTGTGTGAAGCAGGGCCTGTCAAGAAGGATCTCGGCCTCGTAATTCATCTCCCCAAGGACTTTATTCAGATAGAAAAGCACCATGTAACTGGAAAGAATGGATAAATCTTCACCATTGCTTCCTGTAATGAAGCTGGAACTGTGTTACAGTGCTGGAACTGAATAGGTGCCCGAGATCACTGTCCTTGAAATCAAACACTTGGAACCTTTTATATCAAGTCCATACACCAAATATAAAGCTCAAGTTTCATGCTCTCCTAGCCATAGTCAGTTGTATTCGTACCTTAGTGGATACCAGAGCCAGCATATCTTCCTCCTCCACACTGAGTCCAAATATATCAACTCATTTTCTTAGATTATGATAAAAATGGGGTGTAAATTATATATGCTCTCTCCACTTTCTGGCAGGAAATAAGCTGCTAGACCGCCTTGCTACACTACCCTCTAGCTGGCATCTGCAGATTAAACAAGGGCTGCTGTTGCTTTCCTGAAAAGAAAAGCATTCCCAGAAATCCCAGCTCTCTTTTTTTAGCTGGTTATTATGTCCAGCTATCAGAAGCACGAAGAAACCAAGTGGAAAAATTCAATCTGGCAGTAAGAGTGCGATGCATGAAGGCACACGACTTCCAAACCCAGGGAACAAAAATAGCTGCAAGAGAAAAAATTTGCCTGAAAGAAGCTCTTTAATTATTCCATTTCTTTCAAAAGCTTTGCCCCTGGCACCGCCAGGCTGCCATTCGTATAGGGCAGCCATATGTGTTGCAGTAAAGCGTGGGCACTGCATTATTAGAGAGAATGAAGCTTCTTTTTTGGCTGTGTTTTTAAAGAGCTGGTAGCAGATCGATTGTGGCCAGAGCCCCGGGCTCAAGGGAGTCTGTACTTTCATAATGAGTCACCAGGATTTCATTTTCAATCCGGCTGATATGAGGGTAAAGGAGTTCAGATTTCTGCTTGGATTCTGGAGGCTGTTCCCAGAGGGCTGCTCAAGGAAGAGGTCAGAAGAAGTACTGGAGGAAAGCAAAGAAAGCACTACCCAGCACTTAACTTTTTCAGTCTGCTGGAGAAAGGTCCTGGGCTGTTGTTGCTATGGCACAGAGGAGTGAAATCTTCATGGTGATGCTTTCTGCCGCGGCTACTGAAAGGTGAAGTCATTTGGCTGAGCTGACACTGCAGTAACCAGCAGCCCAGTGAATCTGTGTTTCGGGACACTGACAGAACACTCAGTCTTCTAGAAGCCACCCATTCCCTTCTGTGGTGTCTAAGTCTTTACATCTTTCTCCAACACCTGCAAGTTGACACTTTCAAAGCTTATGAGGAGCACTGAGAATACTGCAAAGCTTTGGAATGCTCTTGTAGGTGGTGGTTGTGCTGAAGAGGACTATACTGACACCTGAGTTTTCTCTAATTAGAGAGCAAATATGTGGTTGTACATCTTTCTCTGGAATTAGGTCAATAGAAATTGTATGAAACCTCCCTGTTGGCTGAGATGTCGTTAAAAGGAACACCGCAGCAGGGCTGAAAAGTAAAGAAATTCCTAAACACTAATAGCCAGTCAAATGTAATTTGCGAGCCAATGAAAAGACCACTGTTAGATACACCTTCTAAATTAACCTTTTCTGAACTGTCAAAGGGGCTTTACAGTAAGACTTGTTTCTTTAATTTTGCTTTGGGCAAGTCCCTTGCCGCCCAGTGGCGTGAGTTCCAGTTGTACACAGAATAATCAGGAAGAAGAGAGGGATGCCAGGCCAGGTGAGCACTGCAACGCAGTAAGGGAATAAAGTATGACATTTCTGTTGCGCTGAAGCAGAGGCCCTCATTCTCTAATGCCATCAGTCTGTTGTCTGACCCTCCTGTTAGAGTTTGGAACGTCCCTTTTGGTTGTATGGCTTGAGTGAGCAAACAAGAAAACAGGAGGCACGATGAATCTTTCTCTAGTAGGTGCTTGGCTGGTGGGACCTTAGCCACCATCTGTCAGTAGCATTGCAGCTTCACATTATAGGGCTCTCTGAGTCAGGCCAGAGCTTGGAAAGACAGTAGTGGCAATGCTGTGGGCTGGACATGGACCTGTGTTAGTGATTTTCCATACTGTCCTTATTGCGTTTCCGTCTTTTCCAAGTGGCTGTGGCAGGACAGAGGGGTATTTGTAGAAAGCAAAGGCTGGCATTACAGGGTCATCCCAAGACAGAGCTTGTTCTTAAAAAATGGAAGTGCAAAAAAAGAAATAGATGCACTATACTTGGTGTTTCTGCTGTTATCACAGAAAATTATACTTGCTTGTAAAGGTGCAGTGACCAATTCCTTCCCTTTGCATAAGGAAAACTGAGTGCTCTGCAACTGCAGCAAAATCTGCACAAAAGTATTCCTTGCTGGGGAGCTGTTTTGATGAATTCCTGCACAAATATGACCTACACACAAAGATGTGCTCCTACCATGGTGGGTGCAGATTTAGTCTTTCACTATCTGCAGTTTTGCAGAACTGCTGATGGAAAAGGCCAGTTTTAACATGCATAGTTTCTTGCTGTCTTGCCTGCTCTGTCCTGGTTTCTTGCCAGCTTCCTTTACAGATACAGGAGAAGGCCAGGGATCAAATACATTCTTGAGCAGCCACACTATATTACTGCAACTTCAGAGACCCCAGGGCTTGCTGTGTTCAGAAGCAGAGGGCTCGGCTGCCCTCCGGTTTTGCTTGCTTGGGGTGGCCCTAGATGGAGAGTGTCTGTGAAATGTGAAGTTCTGGCCTCACCATTTTTCACACTGGGTGTCGTGGCAAGGGAAGGTGTAACAAATACACTTCATTTAAAGCGCTCGGCAGGTAGCAAACTGTAAGTTCGTATTTCTCCTTGCATGGCAGGAAGTAGAGGAGCCACTTGGAGGCAGTAGGTGTGCTTTCTTCCATCCGATATTTTTGAATGAAAGCAGATTCCAGGCTGTCTTCTACAATATATAATGGTGATTAACAGCCTAGCCTGTTTCCTCTGGATTTGATGTTCAGTTTATGTTAAGATGGAGGGAGTATTGTTTGCTAAGATGACATCAAGAGCTCTTGGATGAAGGGAGCAGAAACACATCCTTTCCTCACACAGCATTGGCAGGGTTTTGGTGCTTCTGTCTGTTCACAGCGCTGAAGAACATCGCAGCTCATTTAGAAACAGCAGACCTACCCTTTTTTCTCCTTCAGACTCACTTGTTAAAAGAAACCAGACAAGGAAGGGGCAGGAGTGGAGTCACAAGTGGCCTGTAAATGGCGAGCATCCCCCTTCTGCCCTCCCTGGCTGGGAGCAGCATGGTCAAGCCACAGGCTAGAAGGAATTTTTAATGGAAAGGGAGATTGATGGAGGAGATACTCCTCTGCTGGTAATATCATCTGGGAACAAGAGAGCAGTGGAAGGGGAGGACAGGAGTTTCTGAAGGAACGCTACAGCTGTTACACCACGGTTCTTGAATATGCAGCCAATTTAGATTCAACAAGACAGTTAATAGACCCACAGTCTTTGAGGCCAATACTGTGTGAGGACAGGTTCTCTCCTCTTTGCTCCACTCAGATTACACAGGACTGTAGCAAATGTCAGCTGTCTCTTAGTTTACAGATGGGAACTGCACTCACCTGTGTAAGGTATTATGCATATTTCCCACTGAAGAATGCTTAGAATAAATGCTACTGAGTGTGCTATGCTACTTTGGTTATGTGTAATCTTTGTAAGGTACTTACAAATACCACGCTGTTGGCCTGAACCCTTCCTCAGCTTGGCAGAAATTTAGATTTAGACCACAGTTTTGTGAGCTTTTGGGCTTCCTAAATTTATTCTTCCTTCTCTTAGAAACATGTCCTTAGTGAAGACAGTCACTATCCTCATCATTCAGTAATTTGCTGAAGACACCAAGAGCCTCAGAGGCACAGAGGTGCTACATACTCTAATGGTTCCTTCAGGACTTTTGCTGTTCATTTTGGTTTGTGGGTGTCCCATCGTTTTGCTGAGATAGCAGTATCTCACGTGGCTCTCAGTCACATCTCTCCCCTGTTGTTCTTTCGGCTGACACATGTTCAGTGCTGGATTTTTCAAAGCCTGAGTATAATATTTCAGGAACCGACCTTTTAAATTACAAGCCCACAAACTTAAGAAGCTCCTTGCAGTGAAATTTGGATTGCATATCTTTGGTGCATAAGAGTGGTGTGAGGTGTGTGGAAACCACATTTCCAGGTGTGTGGTTAAAGAAACAACTGTCCAAGTATAGACATCATGTAGCAGTGAGCAGCTCTGCAAGGGAATGCTCTCAGGTTTACAGTGCTTACTGTTGGACTCTGGCCTCAAAAAAGTCATTTCATACCACATGCCTCAGTCTGGGAATGCCTCTTGCAAATGGCTGATGTCATGTTCGTGTTTCACTTTGTGAGGGAGGCCTGGTGACCTTTGCAGCTGGATTCTAATAGCCTCTTACTGTCACATCTGTCCAGTGATGTGGAAGGAAAACAGATCCGGTAATCATGGAGCAGATTTATCAGTATGCAAGCAAAGCCCTATGTGTGTGAAAGAGACTTATGGTGTTCAACGACAGAAGGACCAAGATGTGTTTCTCCTTGCGTGACGGTTACTAAGGTTCAAAGGACATAATTCACCATGTGGCTGCACTTCAGGCAGGTTTTGGTGGTACTGAAGCAAGCGATTTGTGCCTGATGTGAATGGATGGCTGAGGTGTAACAGTGGTTATTTCTGTGTCATTTACTGTTGCTACCAATGAACAACATCGCCTGCAGAATCACAACAAGGCCACTACATGAGTTTGCTGTGTATGCCTACCACAGCACGCCTGAGTCTATCCATGGCACTGATAGAAAATAGCATAATCTCCACCTCTTCTCCCAGCCCTGTGGAATTCATTCCTGATGAGGTGTGATCCTTCTCCCGAATAGGTCAGACCCAAGCTTACGTAGCAGCAGGAAACTCCAAAGTGAGAAGTGTGAGTCCAGCACACATACTTAGTCCAACTGATCTTTACTCATCTGGAACTTCTTGGCTTCTTTCCTAGTCATCATAAGCAATCAATTAATTATTTCTTTTTGCTGTTGTCATTGCAGGGCAACCATTGATGAAGTGGAAACAGATGTGGTGGAGATAGAGGCAAAGCTTGACAAGGTAAGATAAGGCAGCTTAGTGCATTGGTTTGAAGAGAGGCTGATGAATTCCCTGCTTAGGAGTATGGCTCCACCATTCTCCTCTAAAAAGTGAGCCCATCTCAGGCTGCCAGGAAACTAATGTAGAATACTCCGGGCTTGTCAACAGGACCATGTCTCCCTCTACTGACAGGTACCTGTCAAGGCTCCTGTGTGACTGCCAAAGGAGTTAGGACAAGAGGTCCAGACTTGGGCTCCTAATGCTGAATGATGGCCTTCTTGTTCTGGTCCTGGATCTCAGGGGACTGACACTGCTTCTGCTGTGGCAAGTTATTTCGGTGCTGTCTGTTTCCCCACTCCACCACCTTGCTTGTGGTATTAAGCTGTGTGGGGTAGGAGCCATTACGTGTCCACACGGCACGGGCATCGCTGCGTCAGCTCGCTCTTGCAGGTAAACAAGGGGCCAGATTCCGACTGGTGATGGTGGTTGCTGTCTGATGTTCAGCCAGGCTATGCACCACAGCTGTAGTCTGACACTGGAAATGTCCTCTCAGGAATGAGTTTGGCCATTTTGCATTTATGCTGGTGATTCTTTACATCCAGTTGATAGTCTGAATTTAAGTCAGAGGCTTTATGATGGAAGGCAACTTTTCCACCTCCACTCCTCCTGATGTCTGAGACATCAGCCAAGTTGTTTCTAAACGAGGACAGACAGAAATGGAGCCCGAAGAGCTGTTGGCTTTTCTTCTGTGAGATTTCCCAGAGTCAGCAAAGGATAAAACTCCTGCATCTGAGGGAGAAATGGGCTTTGTTGAAGTCACAAGCCCTAGGCAGAGCTGTGTCCTATAAAACCTATTTACTGATCAAGCTGCTTGAAATGGTTATCTGCACAAGCTAACTAGTCTCACTGGTGAAAGCTGCAAAGGGATTTAGGTTATCTGTTTTCCTCTAAGCTAAGGCTCTAAAGACAAAGCAGGGGGTGAAACATGCTCTGGTTCTAGCACTGCTGCTCTCGGTGCTCGCTGTAGTTAGATGATTCGGTGTGCCAGGAACAATCCTGGAGCGAGGAGGGCGGCCTGGAAGTACAAGAGCTTTTCAGGGCTCTCTGCTTTTTATTGTTCAGTGCTTTGTTGTAAATTCATTTGAGCTCCTTCGGATAAGAGCTGCAATGAAAAGTCTCGTGCCATTTTGGTCTTCCCTTGGCAGCAGCTATGGGGTGATATTCTGATAACGCCAAGTGGGTGGGCATTTCATTCTGTTTGCATGCATCATTCCCCCTGTCTGCTGCAGAGATCCGGTCATGCAAAGTGCTGGCTCAGTCACTGTCAGCAACAGGCTTATCAGGTCTGGGTCCAGAGCAAGTGAGACTGGAGTTTGCATCTGAAAAGCTACTGAAGTTCAAATTAGTTTCTCTGAGGGTAACTTTGGACAAGACTCAATCACCTCCATTCCTAATAAATCACCCTTGGATGGCGCAGCTTCTCTGCTGTGTACTGGCTGGGTGGATGCCCAGGGCAGCCTTTCTAAGGCTTGGTGTAAATGTTGTTCAGTGGTACCCAAATAGCTGGCATGGCTAGATCTTTAAGAGCAGCAAGCTGGCAAGGACTGACTGCGTTTCTCTGCCTTTTACTGTGTGCCTCAGCACTTAGTTTAGAGATGATTAGCCTTTTAACTCCTGTTTAAAATGGAGGGAAAGGGCAGTGTAAATGATTCATACAAGGGAACACCAGAGATTTGAGGTGTTTCAAAGAGGTTTCCTTCATTCTGTTCTGTGCTCCATCCACAAAGCCATCATCGTTCCCCTTGGGAGTGTGCTTGTGCTGAATGGCCTTCAGCTACTAGAAACATAGCCTTGGCCACAAGTGTTTGCACAGAGGTATGCTAGAAACCGCCACGTTGCAGAATAGGCTGGATTTCCTTTTCAGAGGATCTGTCCAAACCCCTAGCATGTGTCTGGGCTCCAGATGTGACAGGAACTGCATCTGTTTGTTTTTCTTCTCTGGGCTTGGATGGGATAGTACAAGTCTGCTAGCATCCAGTGCTGTTCTGTCAAATTGCGTGGACAGGAGAGGATGTGAGTGTGAAAAAGTGAAGACTGTGTATACTATATATACACAGATATACCACATGTGACTGCATATATGTTTATACATTCAGATATAGTCGGATATATTTTTACAGAACTGCAAACAGTGGCAAGCAAACTTGTTCTGCAATGCATGCCTAGAGACCCAATGCATGCGTTGTAGACCCAAAGCCTTGTGGCTGCATAAATAGAACAAGCACCAAGCCCCAAACCAGCACACCATGCTTCAGTGGGCCTTTGGCATCAAGCCAAACTTGAAACCTACTCATTCCCAGCCTGTAGGTGAGGCTGGTTCATAGGGAGATTTCTAAAGCCATTTTTCATTAGTAAGATTAATATCTGTAAAAAACTCCTGGATTTTGAGAATGGAAAACCTCAGTTCCAAGTGTTGTTCATTATAAGCAGCTAAAGTTTTTCACTTAGTTAAAAAGCCTAAAACAAAAAATTGAAAAAATTGTGCTTAGTGGCCAGCCATTACTGTTGTAAATCTCTTGGGCCTTTGGTTTATGGACTTATCTTAAGTTGTTTAACTAACCTTTTACCTTTTAGGAGGAGCTTTGGCTGAAAGGAGATAGGCTAATGGCCAGGAATTCTGGCTAAGCTAATGCTCCAGTCTTTACAGCCAGTTCCAGGCATGCTAAGGCAGTTTGCTGTCGCGAGGAAGTCTGGGAGTGTTCCCTGCAGCTGTTAAATTATCAAAAGTTAATAAAGGCTGTCTGGAGATGTAAACCTGTGCTGCAGCAAACTAATTCCAAAGTGAGGAAGCCACCTCATTTTGCTGCAAGTTCCAGGTAACTTCACTGGTAACTTCAGTGTAACAAGGCTGATGATGAGAATCGGAGCGTGTGAAGCTTGCTTAAAGCTGTTAACGTTTCTCTGAACAAAGCTCTTTCCAGATCTATCGGAAGGACTGTGCTAAATCACAGGCCATCCAGAGATATGTGCTGTAATCCCTCACAGTGCACCAGCAAAGTTTGCTTGGGCTGCAGAATTGTGGGAATTGATTCACAGTTATCTACAATCTTGATGATTTAACCTGCGTGTGAGGGAACAGATTTTCACTGACTGCACACAGCAGACATGGCTTAAGTGGTCCTGGTCAGTTGATTTTAGGAAAACATGATACAAAACCATCAGGCTGCTGGATGCTGGCTCCCCTTCATTCCAAGGTAGGAGTAAGACAAGTCTCCATGAGTATACAGAACAGCCAGCTGGGCTCAGAGACTTGACAGTCTCAAAGACCAGCATGCTCCCAGCAGGGAGATTCTAGACAGCTTATTTCTTCCACCCAGCACCAAGGAGTCTTACCTCTCCCCAGTCAATCGTGTGATCAGATTCCTTTTATTGCTGTCCTGATGCCTAGAATGAACAGTAGAAGCCCACTGGAGAAAATGGGCTGCCTTGATTCATCTGCCCTCAGGGGATAGTTTGGAACTGTCATTCTTAAGTGACAAATAGAATGTTGACAGCATGGCATAGCCTGAGAAGTTCGATTTGCATCCCTGTTTTTGCCACGTGCAGAAAGGGTTGCTAGTGTAGCCACACCAGGAACATGAATGGCATCCTCTTCCAAAGGTCTTGGGCTGTGATGTTGGTGCAGGTGAAAACCAGCCTGGTGGCAGTTTAGTTTGATGTGATCAGCTGCCTGTTTGCTCACATCTCTCTCCTTGTGCAGCTCGTAAAGCTATGCAGTGGGATGATTGAAGCAGGCAAAGCCTACATCACCACGAACAAACACTTTGTCAGCGGAGTGCGGGACTTGTCGCAGCAGTGCAAGAAGGATGAAATGATTTCGGTAAGTCATCCCGTGGGATGAAGCATGGGACACAGTGAGGGCTGGAGAGTGTTAAGCCTCCTGATGCTGTGAACAGACCATATGTCCAAGACCCTTGTACTGTTTAAGTAGCCATTTAGTATGAGATTTTAATTTTGGAAGAATGTAGAGACCACCTGATAACGCAAAGCTGAAAGGTCACAGTGAGATTCATTGTTTGTAGGGAGAACTGGACTCTTAAGAAGCCAGAGTGCTGGCGAGGTTCTTGGAATCTAGGTCAGTAAGCATCAGTTATTTAGGAAACGTGGGTAACCAGCCTGCACAAGCGCCAACTGACATGTTGATTTCAGCACTAAACTGGAAAGGACGGGGAGCCTATGGCTCCAATGTCAGACATTTCTGAGACGCCTTCTTGCCAAATGGCTGAGTGGCTCTTCAGTGGCTTAATGAGTCTCTCTCAGCCGTTGAACCCCTGGGGATGAGGGGCAGCTGCTTCTATTCACTGCCAGTTCTCTTCACCTTTTTTTTTTGCAGGAGTGCCTCGACAAATTTGGAGACAGTCTGCAGGAAATGATTAACTATCACATGGTAAGATGCCGCTTCCTCTTGCTTTTGCGTGCTGATGGCAACCTCTTTCTCAAGGCATTGATTAATGGTCTCCGGTGCGTGGCTTACTTGACGTTGCACAAAGGTGGTGTCCCATGAAGGGAGTGTCTTTCAGGTTCCAGTCCCTGTGCATTGTGTAGCCAAGACAGCAGCAAAGGGCTAGGAGGTACTGTTGCCTCTAGTAACGGTTTGAATTGGGTGAGCTGTGAGTCTTGTGTGTTCACAATGATCAGTCCTGATGCGTCATGTACACTAGGAAATGAGATTTCCACAGGTTTGCAGAGGAGGTACCACTTAGGGAAAGGTTATATACTGTTGCATGGGTGCCTTTTGGCTCATTTCAGATCAGAGATGTACAATGAATATGTAGAAGGGTGAGGTTAGAGAACCGTTCGTCAAAGGAAGAGGAGAGCTCACAAAGGCCCCACCCTCTGGATGCCTTGTTCTTCTTCTTGGATAGCATAGGATTTTGTAGTGAAGACAGAGAGGGTCCTAAGGAGCTCTGACAGCTCTTAACAGCTTGCATGTATAACCTTGTTGCCGTGGATTTAGGAAACATTCTGAAACTGGGCATTCAAATTTGTGACATTGGGACACTGGCAAGGCTGTGAATGGACCAAGCTGAAAGGACTGCATTGTTCAGTTGATGCTGGGAGCAGACTCCGTGAGCTGTGTGCAGCTCTGTGTTGAAGGATAACACAGGACATATTAACATTACACTGAGATGAAAGGAGGGAAATGTCCAAACAATGGCTGTTCTGCTGAGCTTACTGTATCTCACTAACAGAGCCTGAGGAGTTAGAATCTGCCCTTTCTCCATCCCAAACATCCAGCCGTGGCATCTGCAAACCTTGTAGAAGAAGAAGGTGCTTCATGCTTGATGGCTCCGTGCCAGACCCACAATTTTAAGTCTGTAGCTCAGTAGGAGCTTAAAGCACAAGTGCTTTGAAGTGAAGGAAGCTTCAGGGTGTCAGCACTGGACTGACCCACTTTTATACCACGATGCCCCTGTCAAAGTACATTAGGCACAATGCTTGCTTTTGGGATGTGAGTTCACCACGTGCAGCTGCAGAAGAAGCTGCATCAAGTCCATTTAATTATTTCATGAAGCATGTAGGAAGACTGTTTCCTAGTAAAAAATGACAGGGAGAAGAGGTACTGCACGTGCAGCTCTCCTAGGGCTGTTAGTATTTGGGAACAGTCAAACAGCTGTACAGCAATGCTGTTGGTGGGACAGAGTGAATAAGCCAGTGTGAGCATCAGAGAAAAGGTGTGTTTATGTCAAAGCAGAGGAATTCAAACCTTGATTTTCTGATGCTGCTCAAATTCCCTCTGAAAATGTAAAGCCTTTCTGCCAAGGAGCATATGAACCCGCCGTTCATTCCAGGGCTCAGATCACAGCTGCACTGACAGAGGCTGGGCTGAGGAGTGCGTGCAGCCCAGCCATGAGGAAGCAGTCCCAGCCAGAAACCTCTAGATGCAGAATGCTGTCTGCAAGCTCCGCTACGCCAGCTGTGCAGCTTCCCCTGGATCCCTGGTCTCTGCCAGAAGTGGCACTTCTGGGATTGCTCTTGCCTCAGTCAACTAATAAGCAGAAGGACCCTTCCCAGAGCTGTCAACTCCCCAGCTGATGGGGTATAACCCTTCCCATGCACCCCACCCCTTCAGCAGGGGTGAGCTCCCCACTACGTGTGACTCAGGGCTTGTAAAAGGCAGTATTTCCCTACCACCAGCTGCATGCACAAGGGGAAACGTGCTTAAATCCTCCCTCTCCGAAGCTTTTGGAGAGCACCCTGCTCCCTTGGTGCATAGCAGCGTGAGTCCCTCTCCAGGAAATGGCTTTGGAATGACTGCTGCATCTTGAGCCCTCTCCAATGGCCATTCAATTAGCTGAGTTATTTTTAGTGCCTTCTGCTGTCTCCTTTCTGTGTGCCTGTGCGTGTGTGTGTGTGTGTATCTTGGCTCATCCATGTCTGAGGATCTCAGCTATGAAACAGTTGTCAGCACTTGCTCTAGAACGTGGCCAGGACAGTATGTACAACTGGAATAAGTTAAAAAGAAGGGAAAACATCCCCAAAAATTCAGTCAGAAAAGCTGCTTCTATAATTTTATTGCTAGAGCACGGGGCCTGGAGATGTCCTGATTCTAGTTCAGCAAAATCCAAGCATAAAACCTGCTTGAATCTAGAATGAACACACTGAGCTCCAGAGCATTCCCACCTTCCTTTTAATGCACAAGGAGATAAAAACATCAAAGCAATCTTAGGCAACAGATGATGAAATAGAGACTTGAGTTCAGAAGAGCTGGAGTCATTGTCCTCTGCCTTTTTTTGTGCTCTTAGCTACATGCATTTGGGCTAATGCCTTACTCGTGTCAAATCATACATAAAAGTTGGAAACCTCAGTACCTTTATGGATCTGGACTATTGCACATTTGTGTCACATCTTCCATATCTGCAAAAAGCGGTTCAAGTGCTTTCCTGTCTCTGAGGAGCTGTTGGGAGGACACACAGACAAACAACAAACAGAAGCTCTGCTAATTCGTGCCAAGTAAATACCAGGGTTGTCAGAAAGAGGAATCAACACCTCGGGTAATAGAATTTTTGCCCAAACTGTAGAAAGGGATGAAATCAAGGAAGGGTAGACAGACAGAGGGAAAATAGGATAGGTTTAATACTGAGATTAAAGATGCTGGGATTCAAATTCTGTTCAGCCGCACAGACTTCCAGGAGATTACACTGATAGAACTGGAAACAGTGTCGGGCCCCTGTCTGATAATGAAATTTGAGTAAGATGTACTGTGAGAGAGCAGCACTGCTCCATGGGGAACAGCATCTGTGGAGGATTTCAGCCACAGTCAACAGACTGCTTAGCACCCAGTGCAGGGAGCAGTTCTGCATTGTCCCTTCCCTGTTCAGATCTGTGCTTCTTGCTTTGGCTTGGTGAGAGAAAGCAAGGCAATCAAATTATAAAGCTATTTGACCCTTGCAGAACCAAGTGCAGCAGTGCAGAACGCACTCAAACCTTCTGGGTTAGTTCCCAGTTGGGAGACTGGCTTCTCTCAGGAGTTGCTTTACTCTAAGCAGTTTCATGACCTCTTCCAGCCAGCACAAACTAGCCATAGCACAGAGGGGCAGTCCTGCCACCCCTCCTGCCTTCTCTCTGGTTTTAGCTTTTTCCAGCAGCCTCGTCATCCCTCCCTAGTGCTGGCTCAGAGGGGACTGGTCTGTGTCCGAACTATCTGGGTTTTTAGCTAGTTAAAGCCATCTCACCCTGCAGCCACACAAACACAGCGAACTCTTGACTGCAGTGCTCGCTTGTGCTGGTGGAAAAGGTTCAGGAAGCTGTGGCCAAGGCTTCCCCGAACTGTACTCTGCAGGTGACTGCCTCTCCTCATTACATATATAAGAAGTTTGGGCTCCTGGCTTTGGCCAGTCATGTTCTGCCTGATGTGGCTTGCTTGGGCAGGTGTTTTACTGGGGATGGCTTTGTACGAGAGATGCAGGTAGTGAGGGTTGAGTAAGAGGTCAAGGAACTAGTGTCTTTAGCTGGTTGTGCTTGATTTGACTAGTGAGGTGGAGAATGGCACTGCCCTAGCAGCGCAGAGGAAAATACCTGATGAGAAATGACTGTGACTCCTCCCTAAAGCAAAATGCCCCACCTTTCCATCTTGACTGTAGGAGTCCTGCAGTTTCAGTTGTGCTACAAATTTAACAGCATCAGCTATCACCTCCAGTACTTGTAAAAGTACAGTGTTTAGGGTAACTGGCTCTTTACCAAACACAGGCAGGGCAGAGGTGCAGGGTCTCAGAGGTCTTTCGTTCTCCAGGTACCACTGGACTCAGTGAAACTGAAGCACTTGGACACCTTTGCAGTGTTAGCTTGCACTTCCTACCCCCAAGGGAAAATGAAAACCTGAAAAACTCCTGAAAAACTCCTTGTACCTAAGATCCTGAGGGAGTGAGGGGTCTCCCCCTCACTGTGTAAACACTTCAATATCCCAGAGCACTTCCCTCCAGTAAATGTTATGGTCTGTCCTGTTACTTGTACTGTTCTGTTCTGTCGCTCCCCTACCTGCCAGGAGCCTCTGCCTCAGCACAGACTGCTGCAGAAACTCCCCTGCCCGTCCTCTGGCAGGTGCAGTCTGTGCTGCGTGGGCCGCAGCTGAACGGTCTGAAGGATGCCGTATGGCATCGCCTCGGCAGGAGAGCTTCCAGGTGCATGATCCATGGCAGGGAACGCGTTTCCAGCTACCTCTGTGAGACCTCTGAGCAGCAGCAGCAGACAGGGATGCCAGAGCCTTGCAGCAGCCTTTCTGCACAGCTCACCAGCATGAACCATTTCTTTTCGCATGAGCCTGAGTGGCATGAACTGGAATTTTGCTTGAGGGGCTGAAGTCTCCCTGTGAGCCCTCCTCCTCACTGCATACCACGCTGGAGTGAATACATTTTGACTGTGGCTCGCCAAGCTATTCTGTACTGGAAATGCTCCTCGCTTGCCTGCAGACAGTGTGCTGTGCTGTCAGCTCCAAAACCTGTGTGTGTGTTCGCTTGCCTCCTTCCTTCCTCCTTACCACCCTGCCTAAAACACTGAACAGGTTGAAAGCCATAGAAATCTGCCATTATATATGTGAGGAAACAACCTTTTCCCCTTTTTGCAGAATCCGATGAATGTAATTAAGTACATGAGTGTAACAAGGTTTCCCCACAGGTAAAGAAGCATAAATTTGCCATCAGTTCTAGAGCAGTAGCTGATAATTATGGGCTATTGGATTTACATGATGATGCTAGGGAACTGTGTTTGAAATTACAGAAGTGCAGAAGCTCACATGTATTTTTCATCCTGTTGCCAAAGACTGTTAAACTCTAGACTTCAAGTGGATTTTGTTCCCTCAAAACTTCTGATTTGCTCAGAGTTCCCTGCGCTGCTTTTGGGTGCAGATCTTTCTAGTCCAATCACATGCCTAATAAACACTTGTGAAGGCAGGTAATCCTCTCCATGGACTTTTAAGGCAGACACAACTTGCTATGCTCCATGCCAACCTCTTGGTGCTGACTAGCTGCCCAGGTTAAGAGATGTACAACTTACAGATAGTTCAGAGCTGACAGCATCCACTTCCAAAGAACTAGGGAAAGAGAGGCTCCAGGTTAGATAAGGGCAAGAGGTGGTGAATGTGGAGATGCAATAATCCTTGGCTCTGTCAAAGGATGGGAGGCAGTTTTCCTACCAGCCCATTGCCATGCACATGCCTTGGGAGGAAATATCAGGATCTGCTGCACAACAACAGCAAGGCTCTTTCTGGTGCAATTCGCTCTCCCTGTGTGATTAGAAAGATAAGAAAAGTGAAAGGATGCAAGTGAAAGTGCTCTTGTGATAGGATTACTCTGGCTGAGCCCCTTAAGTGCATCTTCAGCAGCACCAGGTATTTTCCAGCTGAGAAGACGTAACATTAACATTGCCCTCATCAGTACTACTCCAGACAGTGCTGTGTTGAGCTTCATTAAGTGCTAAGCTTTCCTGTCTGCCACAAATCACTGTAGCTACGTCACAGGAATCCTCCAGCAGGAGCAGCAGCAGCTTGTGGGGGAGATTTAGCTATGCTGAGCAAGCCAGGGAGCATTTCCTGCTGACAAGAAGAAAAGCCACCCAAGCTGTGATGAGTCAGTGAGGCAGATGGCAGATGTCCTGGGTGGAGGGTAGTGGTGGAGTTCAGGGGCAAGGAAGAAGGATGTAAAGTGGAGAGTGCTTCCAGGCTGCCTGTTCTCCACAGGGTTGGGTGGACCACCTGCATTTTCTGACAGCACTTGGGAAGGGTCCAGAACGTAAAGATACCACAGTAAGGGATATCATTTGTGGATGCAGAATTACCATCTGAGAGGTGAGATGCTTTCTGTCATCTCATGGCTTCACAGTTTTTGCCATTGTGTCCTAGTGCAATGACATTATCCTAGTCCAAAAGACTTCAGTAAGCTGCTGCCCTTGAAGTTTGATACTAATCTAGCAGTTAACACGAGCTCAGTGCTGCAGTCTGGGTTTAAGAAAGACTAGGTTTTTGTCAGTTTCTGGAATATCTTAAGATATCTGATTTCTAGTCAGGGGAGAGAAGCAGCTTCAATAGTATGTAATGGGCAGGAACAAATGTCCTTTGGCCTAAGTGCAAACTGGAGCTCTTGGAGCTTTTCACGAGAAAGACTCAACTTCAGCTTGGTTCAGAAGTTAGGCTTAGACTGTGTTGACATCCAACATGTGTAATAGAAGTAGTGTTGTTGGCTTGTTTTCCAGAGCTCAAATCCTCAAGTGAGCTGTATTACAAAGGCATTGCAGATGGAATGCTCTTCATGGGTGGCATCTATCTGGTGGGCCATCGCTCAAGAGATGTAGTACTAAGCCATATAGCCAGACAGAAATAAAATTTATTTAAGCATCCCCTGCCAAACAAAGGATTCTTGAATTCTTCCTGGCCCTTCTACCCTTAGGTTGCTATATTCAACTGCTAGAAGCTGCAGTGAAAGAGAAGTAAACTGTAGGAATATGAAATCAGCGAAAAATGTACAGTATGCTGTCATTGTTGAGTTTTATTTTGTTATTTGAACAGCTGCAGTAGTGTTTACATGCTCTTTCCAAAGCTTTATCAGGCACACCCTGACCTCAGCCTGGATAGACATGCCAGAGAACAAGAAAGCACCCAGGTCTCAGAAAACCTCTTTCCAGCTCTGCAGCAGCACAGGTAGTTGAAGAGAAGGGGAAGAGATGGAGGGGCCAGAACAGACTGCCAAAGCCACCGCAGTCCTCACAGTGCTGTGTTTGATCAGCACAAGGGGCTTAGCAGCAGAACGGGCCATCTTTGGGGAGCAGGGTGTCTGACAGGAAGGCTGACATCAAGATCATGGATATTATTATTACCTTCTGCAGGCTGGGGAGGGGTTATCCCTTTCGTTCCCCAGCAGATGTTCAGAGATAGCCACCAGAATCACATCTGGGCAGCCCTGTACCTGACCAGCCAGCCTGGCTGTAGCCGCTTCCGTCTCTGAGATACACTGCAGAGCCCCCGGTTTGGGAGGCTGCTGATGGGACAGGGTTTCTGACACTGGGTCGAAGGATCAGGCTCTGATTCCCAGGCCACCAGACCACCAACCCTCATTTAAATGCAACATAAACATGTCCCCAGACTGTTTCTTGGGACAGCGGTGAGAACGAGGCCTCCAGACTGGCCATGAGGGAGATAAGCACAGAGATGTGACTCATCCAGCTCATGAGTGCTGTGGCTGGGGTGGTGGAGGAGGGAGAGCTGCCTTTGTCCGTGTGTCAGAGCTGCAGAGGAAGCTCCACACCCTCCATCTCATCAGCAGGGGCCAGTTGTTGCAGGAGAGTGGCTGATTTGCTTAGTGACTTTGATCTCATTTTGGGCTATGGCTCTCAGAACCCTATTAGACCTTAACAGCCCTGAGCAGCTTCACCTGGAGCATCCTCCCACACCCTCTGCTGTGGGCCCATTTAAGCTCCACCTGGGGCCTTTAGTCTCTGTCTGAGCTGTGCTGTAGGAGCACAGGTCTCCAGCTCAGCTACAGCCATACCCAGCTATGGCTTGTCTAGTCTCCGCTTACAGACTGATGTTTCTAGCCCCTGCCCTGCCAGCTGCGTTATCCCCCCTCAGCTCCTGGTTCAATGGCCTCTGCTGTTCCTTGGAAAATTCCCAGCACAAGTGCTGTCACCTGCCTTTAACATCTGCTCAAGCGCTATTCCTGTGTGCAGCTGTGGTGTCCTACTTGTGAACTTCATGCATGTAAGTGCTGAGAGAAGCAGTCCACAGCAAGGCAATCTCAGTTCTTTTTAGCTTCTGCTTTGCTTTGGCGCTGATGGGGTCTCCTCTTCTCGTGTAAGCTCTGCGGGGAGTCAGGTGGGAGTGCTGTAGCAGTGGCATCCCTTTGGGTCTCTGATGTCCCGTATCTTGATTTTAGGCTTGCAGTTCCAGGAAAAACATTCTGGGCCACTGACCTTGCTGTAGTTTCTTGAGGGCATGAAAGTCTGAAGGCCACTGTCAAACACAGGTTTGGATTTTTCGTGTTTCCCCAGAAGCCTGTGCTGGGGAAGTGAAATGTAGGATCTAGCCTTTTGCTGCTGTTGGGTGAGAGCTGTGTTAACTCGCTTCTTTCTTGCTGACCCTCCTCAGGCACAGATGTGTGTGAGTCATAGGCTGGACTTCTTATGTCTTGGTGGAAGCTAAGAGAGAGGGTGGGGTGATATTTGGTCTGGAAAATCTTAAAACAAATGATTTGTTCCAAGTATGTTTGGGAAAGGAGAAAAAGCCAAGGGATGATTTTATATTTGAAACTTTAGCTCATAACTCTATTTATTTCACATTGAAAGTTGAATGGAGGACCCACCTGAAAATATTCCCTTGGTGATCTTGCCTGGTGAAATTAATGAAGAAGCAATAAAAGTAATGCTGGTATCTTAGGATGCTTCTCAGCAGAGATGCTGCTGATAGGAAAGGTGTATTTGTAACCTGGTATCCCCTCGCAAACCACTTGACAATCCCTGCCCCAGACTTTCAGTGTACAAATTGGTGCAGACTGGAAGGAAGGACACCATCACAGTGGTGTGGGGCTCAGTGTGTGAACAACCTGAGCAGGGGAGAGGAGTATTGACAGAGCAGGATATGGATATATATGGCCTGTCATCCTCGTGTGTACAGTTCTCCTGTTCTGATACAGATATATTTAAAATTCCACAGATGTCCCTGTACCACAGGCATAGGAATACTGCGTATGTGATCACAAGTTCAATGCCCTCTCAGTAAACAGCTTCAGTAAGGAGCAGTTTCATGAGCTCTGATATTTTTTTTTTTTTTGGCCTGGATTGAATCCTTAGTTAATTCTTTTTCCTAGGCAGCCTGAGAACAAGTCTACGCTGTGGCAGGAGAAAAGCATTGCACCTAGGTCCCTGTTACAGGCAGAGACCTTCTGTAAACACTTCTCTTGCGCTGTTTGAAGCATCTGTCCTTTTTCCATCCAGACACTGGTGTGCAGACCCTTTCTGACTACCACAGAGGGCAAGGGCAGTATCCTGCTCCCAGGGTGATCTGCCTGGCCTGAGACCTTGCTTGGTTTGTCCTGCCTCCTGAGTGCTCAGTGGATTTTTGCTTGCTTCTTTCAATGTGGTACCCTAGGGCACCAGCTAGGAGCTGATCTGTCCAGGCAGGAATGGTAAGGTGGGTGTAGGTGCCCCACACTAGCACTGCCTGGTGTGGTGTCTGCTTGTCATCACACAACAAGGAACAGCCTGCATTTCTGTGAAGCTCTTCAATCACACTAGTTCCCATCCACATTGTAGCTTTGCGTGGCCTGGATTTGCCATTTATCAAGCTAAGGAAGCCCTCTTCCTTAGCTGCATGGTTTGATTTTTATGCACTTTGGAATCTATTCTTCCCTGGAATGTCCTAGGGTACTTGTCTGCAGTCTTAGGTATGACATAGTAGGGTCCTTTCCTTTCCCTGATCCTAAGCAAATGTGTCATCCTGGTGGAAACCAATGATGGAAACTTTCCAGGTGTAGGTGCAGGTGGGAACCAGATGGCTTTCTTGCTGCTTGCCTATCCCTGCATGGTATGATGAGTGGAGAGAAGCATTGTCAGTGCCCTGATATTGCTTGGGGAAGCTGCTCCATGAGAAAAGTTGCAGGCCAATGCCTCTTGCAGTGCCGTTGGAGAGAGTGAATGGATGCCAAGAGCGGTAAATAATTTACATTGGTAAAAACACAAAACTGGGTGGTCTTGGAGTTTTCTTTCTTTCTCCCTTGCTTTGCATCTGCTCATATTTAGAAGCTGTTCATACTCAGCTAGTCCTGGCATGTTTCTTGCTTTCTCCTTGGCTGCAGTAATACACATAATGAGTGTGTTTGAAGCTCTGCAGCCAACGCTGCTGCTTCTACACAGAGTGCTTTGCATTCTGTTTGAGGTGTTATACCTGTGTAGTGTCAAAAGCATGACTTGCTTATCTCCTAGTGGGAGATGTTAGGTAGGGAGGACATTTGTGTCTGTGTGAGTCTGTTGGCACTGGAAGGGAGCATCAGGAATGAACCAGAGTGTTTTCGCTAGTAGATTACTACAGGGCATGAGAAGGTTAAAGCTTGTGACCACCTCAGAGTGTGTATCACTTGTCAGATCTCTGCAGTGCCTGCCAAGATCTTACTGTGATGGACAGAGTACTGCTCAGGCTGAGAATGTGGATCATGCTCCAGTTTTGTTCTTGTATGTCACTATCCTCTATTTTTAATTGGCAATTAATTAAATCAATCTTTCCCAAGGCAAGTCTGTTTTACCTGCAATAGTAACTGGTGAATGATCTCCCTGTACTTATGTCAAACCACGAACTCTTTCATCTTGCTTTCTCCCCTTGTCTTGCTGAGGAGGGGTAGTGAGAGAGCGGCTTGGTGGGCACCTGGCAGCCAGACGAGGTTAACCCACCACCTCCTCGCAAAAGCTGCTGCTTTAGGCAATGCCAGCTCTTTTGCATTGTAGATGATCTGATATAAGATGACTGTTTCTGCCTCTGGGAAAAAGCCAGGAGATCCAGAGGTGCTCACTGCTTCTGGGTCTTACCTGAACTGTGTAGTGAAGCAGAGAAGGTGGTCAGAAAAGGAAAGGAGAGATGGTGAGTGGAGTGTCAAGGGAAGCTGCCCAAAAAACTCCCTCTAGAAATCCAAGCTTGCCACAAAGAGTAAGGAAAAAAGCAAGCTGGAAAAAGGTGTTTGTTTTAATCTGAAGGGCTTCATGTAGTCTCCTTGCCAAGAGATGGTGCCTTTGCAAGGTCCTGTGTCAGCCTCACGCTCCCTGGTTGAGAACAGTCCTGAGCAGTCCCTCACACTCTGTGGGCTCAGGCAGCCTCCCCTGGAAGGGCTTTGGTCATTTCAGGAGAGAAAGGCCAAATGCTGGATTGGGAAATGCTGCTCCTGGTGACTGCATCCTCAAGAGGACAGACACAGTTACCATTGTGTGTTCTAGGACCTCTCTAGGTTAAATTGGCTGCTCAGGACACGGTGTTAAGTTGGAGAAACGAGCCAGGGTTACTCATGCCAAACAGCTGTAGTGATGCTAGACCCTAGCACTGTGATGTTTCAGGATATCATTAAATTTTGGGCCAGTGCCCAGGCCTTGTGTTCCTGGTGGTGGAATGAAACAGGGTCTCTGTCTGTTCTTTGTGGGCCAGTCTTGCTAGCTGCAGCGTGGCCAATGGCTTTTCTCTGTAACCCTGGGACAACGTGTACTTCCCACTGCAGTTGCTATGTGGTCTGGGAGCCTCTGCCCATATGGTCCCAATTAGCCAAAACGCTGTGTCATCCTGATGCGTGTCTGAAATACGGAGTTATTAGTAATCGTGCCCGTTGGAGATGGATGGGAGGGAGGTGAGCAGACACCACTGCTTGGCATCTAGCAGAGAACATCTGCTAAAGGAAGATGGGAAGGGCTGGAGATGAGAGGAGCAGAGGGTGTAGAGTAATGAGCTTGAGACCGTTTTTTTTTTGTGAGAGACAAACAGGAGAGTAAAACTTAAAAAGACTCGTAGGAACTAAGTCTCTTTATAGCATGTGCTTGGACTTCTCGCCCATGTTCATCAGCACGTGACTGGCTGTGATGTTCCTTCCCGAAGTGGTGTAGTGTTGAGCTGACAGTGCCCTCCTCTGGCAAAACGAGAGACAGTTCAAAGTGGGGACTGTGAAGGCAACTGCTCCTACAAGCCCTCCTCTTGTAGAGGTATGTTGGTGGCACAGGTCTCTTTGGGATACTCAGAGCCCTGGCACAGGCTGTGGAACCTGCAGCGCAGGAATTCTGCGCTTGTAAGGGAGCGCTGCGGCTACCGGAAAAAGTTACCCGTTATGGCAGCCATCAAGTAGTGGACACCACTAAGCCCTGGAGTAATGCTGAGTCCCTCACATTGAAGGTCCTAGAGAGCATTTGTGGATTTTCTGACTCTTCAGTGTTTCCATGTTGCAAAAATATTTTATATTTGTTTTCCTCTCTTTTCTTTCAGATCCTGTTTGACCAGGCTCAGAGGTCAGTCCGGCAGCAGCTGCACAATTTTGTGAAAGAGTGAGTACTCGTCTTATCAGTTTGGTCTTCTGCTTCTTGAACTTCCATTGCACCTGTCCTCTGTGCACTGGAGACAAAGCTGCAACCTCCATGCAACTGCTGAAGGCTCTGCCTGGAGCAGAAGAGGCACTGAAGGGCAGAGGAAATGATCTGGTTTGTGTGATGTCTGATGCTGTCATCTTGCTATGCTATCATTTGGTTGCTCTGTTTTCAATCAGATGTCTTCATCTTCTTCCCAGCTCATAGTTAAAGCTGGACATGAGGCATACTTCCAGATCAGAACATCATAGAATCATAGAATGGTTAGGGCTAGAAGGGACCTTCAAAGGTCATCTAGTCCAACTCCCCTGCAAGGAACAGGGATATCTTCAACTAGATCAGGTTGCTAATCATCCCAAAGTCTGGTAAAGTTCTTCTGCAGAGCCCATGTTTGCTGCTTCTCACTGATTGTCTAGGTCGAACACATCCCAGAGTTCAGATCCCTGCAGAGCAGGGCCAGCTGTAATCTTACGATATCTTATGTTCAATGCAGAGTTTTCTTAGTGGTTTAAACTAGTACATGCTTGCAGAAGGAAGGGACTTTGCTGCCAAATGACTTTGGGGTCCAGCAGAATCCTTGTGTTCTTAGCTCCCCATGCAATATACTTAGTCACTCAAAATTACAGCAGCCCTGCTCTTCTGGAGTAACCTGAGCATCTGTCCGGAAGCAGACAGAGGGGAGGGCCCTTCTTTGTGTGGAGGGAGCAGCTGATCATCACTGTGCCTTCAGCTTGGAGCATGACCACTGGTTCACAGTTCTCTGTTAGTGGAAAGCGAGTTTATGATGCTGTGATGTGACCAGTGCAGGATATTGCATATTAAGGATGCTAACTTGCACGTGGCAGGCCTGAGGTGCAGAAGAACTGGGCCCGGGATGTTAATGGGATGGGGACAGTCCATACCTTTGATCAAGGCTCTCAGCAGGCTGTCCCTCCCAGTGAGCGCCTCTTCTCCCCGGGGCAGGTACCTGGTGCAGCGCAGGATCCCACAGCAGCTGAATATAGGTCAGAGAGGCAACTGAGGGCTTCAGCTAAGCAGGAGCTGGTTGCCATGGGAACTGGTAATTGACTGTGAATCCCTCAGCAGCTGTGTGGTTTGGTGGAGGGAGGGGATCCCTAGCTGACCCCCCATTCCTCATCCCCATCTTCTTGCCTAGCACTCACCCTACCCCCACTTTCTCTGTAATCATTTCTCTGATGAGCTCAGATTTAATCTGCTTAAGGCTGGCAGCCGGAAGGGCGAATATCACCTTCGTTTTGGGTCTGTCATCCTTTCAGCATCTTTGCAACTTAGTTTTTTTTTTTGCACGTGTACTGCTCAACCTCTGCACTTGCAGACCCCTGGTGCTTTGATTTTTGCATTGCTCCTGCTCTTGGTTGGAAAATAATTTCTATGCTTGGGACTGTTTTGAATAATCTGCCTGGGGCCAGTCTGCAGTTTCCTGGCTGACAACAGGAACAAAGGAACAGTGAGAGCTGTGCCCTTATGTATCTGAGAGGGCAATATTCATAGAATCATAGAATGGTCAGGGCTGGAAGGGACCTTCAAAGGTCATCTAGTCCAACCCCCCTGCAAGGAACAGGGATATCTCCAACTAGATCAGGTTGCTCAGGGCCTCGTCCAACCTGGCCTTGAACGTCTCCAGGGATGGAGCATCCACCACCTCTCTGGGCAACCTGTTCCAGTGTTCTACAACTCTCATGGTAAAAAATTTTTTCCTAATATCCAATCTGAATCTACCTCCCTCTATTTTCAGATTGGATATTAGGAAAAAATTTTTTATTCATTCACCTGTCCCCAAGCCCTGAAGGCCTTTGCCTGGTTTATTTAAGTGGTACACACAGGAGAGGTCAGCTTGCCCTGCCCATGCTGTCAGTAGCCAAATGCTCTGTGACGTTACCAAGCCACAGCCCTTACTGAGTAGGAGGTGTTTATTAGCTGTGTCTTGAGGCTGCAGTCAAGCTGATGCAGCCCAGCTTAGGGCTAGTTCAGAATTTCCAGCAGTATCACGTCTCTGAACTCCTGTTCCTTTACACTGGGGATATGCAGAGATGAGGAAGCTGTTCTCTCCAAAGCTGGATCAAAAGCTACATAAAATCCCCACAGCCCTTTGCCGCAAGTGACCCAAAAATGCAAGAAGTGACGCTGTTATCTTCCTCTGAGTGGAGCTAGATGGCCGTGTAACTCAGCAGCCCGGACCATTGAGGGCAATGTGAAAAAGCAACGACCACCAGAGCAGTAATCTAATCACCTCTGTTATCATTTATCCTTACTGTACCTGCCCATGGTAGATTCTCTTGGCCAGAGACTGATCCGTACATAAGTATATGCAACTTCAAACAGTTTGCCACAAGGCAGAATTCAACATTTACTGTCTGACTGTCATGTTCAGCTGAGGCTTGTCATCTTCCCTAGGGCAAAGAATAAGTGGATGCTACTTATTTATTAACAGTTTTTAACTATTTGGAGTTACAGCAGTTTATTATCGAGGTAAACAGAGCTTCCCTGGCCAGAAAATAAGTCTGTTACAGCTACTGTAGGTCAGCGTTGCTGCTTCCAACTCCTGAGGAACCAGGGCCACTTGTTCGAGCTGATCTTCAGGAATTGCTGTCCTTACTTCTTTGTAGTCATGCAGCTCAAATCAAGTCCTGCCTGAATGTTGCCTGCTATTTAATTAAAATCAAACAAAGAAACTAAAAAAAACCCTGCCTGTCACTATATCTTTATAGCTTATCCCCTGCCCCTGCAAAGCAGATGCCTCATCCCATGTGAGGTCTCTAAGCACAGATAAAACTTTGAAAGTTCATATTGTGTATCCTGTGTTTCTGAATGTAAATGTTAATAAATGTCTCTATTATAAAAAGGCAAAAGAATAGTCAAATATCTGGATTTTAGAGTCAGACAAGACAGAATCAGCTAGAGAGACACATGAACGACCTGGCTGCCCCAGTTGAATGCCCTGCCCTGTCCTGAATTTGAAAAAATAGCTGGTTTTACTCGTTTCAGAAAGTGAAATATGAAGCATGTGTTTTCATAGGGGGGTTCTGAAATGTTCTGCTCAGGACTTATTCTGAGGGCAATTGTGGGCTATCTTTAGGGCTGGATGCCATCTGGCCTGGCTTTCTGGATACTGTCCTTGGAGAATTTCCTTAAGGCTTTGAAGGCAGTATGTACGTCCAATTTCTTTCCTTGCCAACTGTCTCTAAAGAAAAAGACTGTCTAGAGTTTATCTGGAGTCAGTCCAGCTGGACACAGTGGAGCTTGGTGAGGTGGGTTAGGATCCCAATGGCATCTGCAGCAGGATCTCTGAGTGATCATAGTATACCTGGTTGTACCTCTTCCTGCTCTGCTGGTATCAGTAGTATTCTGGCTGCTTTGTAACAATGATTCTCACCATCTCATCTTCTTTGGGTTCCAGTGACGTCCGGAAATTCAAGGAAACCAAAAAGCAGTTTGACAAGGTGCGAGAGGACATGGAGATTTCGCTGGTGAAGAATGCTCAGGCACCTCGGCACAAGCCCCATGAAGTGGAGGAGGCAACAGGCACCTTGACCATCACCAGAAAGTGTTTCCGGCATCTGGCCCTAGACTATGTGTTGCAGGTTGGTGTCTGTGCCCCCAGCTCTGACTGGATTTCCCAGGACAGAACAAGACATCACAGGCAAATGGCTAAATAATCTACTGTAGGGAGTGAAGAAGGGATGAGAGAGGGCAAGTAGAGTCTTACCACTGGGTTCAAAAAGGTACTGGATTACTAATCCATTGGACACTTTGTCCTTTCCCCCCTGAGGCAGGGAGTCCTTAGAACTAGTATGTGATGGAGCATGAAACCACTGAGGTTTGCTCTAGTTCCAGGCACTGGTGTACTTGTACCACTATGAACCCATGTATGGCTTAGCAAAGCCCTGTACTGCAGGAGGTCCCAGGGTGCTTTGAGCTGCCTTTTGGCACAGTTCAGCCTGCCTGTATGAAAGAGCGGGCTGTGCTGGGATGAGAGGACCTTCACTGGTGGGACTGTGAGTTCTGTAGCTGATGGAGATGACTACTGAAAGTGCGGGACCAAACACAACACTGTCAAGTGTTCTGTAAATAGTTGTCTGCTCCTACATGTAGAACATGTCCTTAAGGGCAAATGTCTGGATCTGTGTAAACATCCCTGTCTACGTACTTGTGTTGGTGCTTGAAACTCCAGATGGATGTGTGTGCATGTGCAAATATGCATATGGATGGATGGATGAGTGTACATATGTGTATGTGCATGGTGCATACCTGCATGTGTTGCAACAGTGGAAATTCCAGTTGAATATAATATATAGTTTTATCTTTGTTTTCAAGAGATGCTATTGATTATAATCTCACTGGTAGAGTGATGAACATTAGAAACAGATACTACCTTTCTTGTTCTTCCAACATAGCTCATAGTCCTGAGTTATTCCAGTCTTCCTGTTCTTCCTTTCAGGGTAAAGATTGCTCTTCAGTCCAAAATGTGCTGTAACTGTGCAATGGCATGGAGCAGGGGTTAGCACTCATTATCCAACTGGCATAGGACAATACTGGAGAGAGAGAAAGAATTGGGATGTAGCACCTTGCTGTATTGTGCCAAATATTTTATAGTAGGGATTTTAGGTGGGACTTTCTTGATCAAAGATGCAGTCGCTAAACTGAGAGGTGTCAAAGATGAGCTTCTACAACCACCTCCAGCACCTGCTGGAGGACTCAAGGAATGGCAAGGCTCTCCTATCCTCACAGTAAATACTCCAAACTGGTTCTTTTGCAGCAGCAAGGTGCATTTCCAAAGCAATGCTGTCTTGCTGTTGCAAGAGGTACTGCAGTTCTTCCCTGGACAGGGAAGCCTGAATGTGCTGGAAGGCCTTTTCTTCCACCTCAGGAGCCCAAGCACATCATGGTTGGCACAGGAAATCCTGAGCTGCTGCTGCTTCTGTGTAGAAGGGATGTGATGGTCTCTGGGGCAGTCAGCCATGCACTTTTCCCCAATAAAAATGGTGTGCAAAGGATGTGCAGACTGGGAACATAGGTCCTGCACAGGTACCACAATTTCCTGTCTGGCTTTGCTATGATTCCTGAAAAAACCTGTAACACTACACTGGTACCTCTCAGCCTGCTAAGAGAAATCAAAGCTGTGACCTGATAGATTAAACATCTTCATGTGATACCAAATTGCACTTTGGGTCACTGTTTTTGTCAGCCTATGTACGGACATACATCTGGCTGTGACCTTAGTAGCAGCCCAGGTCAGAAAACGCATCTATGCTGTTTCCTGTTTTATTCCACCTGGAACTCACCAGAACTGACTTTTCAGAAACTAACTTTCTGAAACTGTCCTTGAATAGTTTTTGTGGTTTGCTGCTAGGGGTATTGCAGCAAGTTGTTCATCCTTAGATCTCCATGCCAGACTGCTTAATGCTGCTGATGCTGAGAGTCTTATCTCGATTCCTTCACAGATTAACGTCCTGCAGGCCAAGAAGAAGTTTGAAATCCTGGATGCGGTAAGGGCTCTCTGCGTTTTCAGTGGCTGCTCTCAGTGACTCAGTGCAAGGCAGCCCTCTCCATTTCAGGTTGCTTGGGTCAACATAGCGACTCCTCGGTCTGCCCTGGAGATACTGTCTGGGACTGCTCTGGGGGCTGCAGGTATGCTAATAAGAGGCAAGATACTCCACAGGCCAGAACTGGAGGGGACTTTTAGGGATGAAGGACACTGCTTTTACTGCTTTGTGCTCACTGACAGTGTGGAAGGATTTGTGAGAGGAAGAAAGGAGAAGAGGGAGAGGCATCTAATGAATAGATTGCTTTGGGAAGGGAAAGGGTTAGACCTTGAAGAGACTTGTTTGTGAGTAACAAGGGATAAGGACTTTTCACACTCGCTTTGTCCTGGAGCCTGGTCTGACCTTGCTGTTGTTTCCCTCCCCAGATGCTGTCCTTCATGCATGCCCAGTACACCTTTTTTCAGCAGGGCTACAGTCTTCTCCATGAACTGGATCCCTACATGAAGAAACTAGCCACAGAGGTGAGGGGACAGGGAATATGGGTGACTCAAATCTGCCAGTCTGTGCCCCTTCACCCTGAAAGGACATCCTCTTTCCTGTTCAGCTACCGTACTTGGTAGTCAGGGAGTGGTCAGAGCATCATACCTGTTGGATGTTGGATGAGCCGTGCTGCACGGTGGAGTGGCAGCCAAGAGCTACGGTTACTTTCAGTGCACACCCAAACACAGCCCTTTTTCCCTCTTGGGGGGACATATAATTTTAGGTAGGGCTGGTGTAGTCCCAGAGCAGGGAAGCAGAGATGGACAGTGGCTCTTAAACATCCTTCCTGACTTTTATACCTGGTGTTCTCCTCCCTGCCTTTAGCTGGACCAGCTGGTGATAGATTCTGCAGTGGAGAAGAGGGAGATGGAGCACAAGCATGCGCTGATACAGCAGAGGGTGAGTCCTCAGGGCTGCAGCTTGGTGCAAGCAGCACTTCTCTCCATCAGTGCGGTTGTCTGGATCACAGTGGCAACTGCTGTCTGATGAGGGGCCTTGCTGGATTAGTCCTTCACAGCCTGGAGCATAGCAGCAGAAGTTGTTGAGAGTAATAACCTTGTGGATACTGGGAGGTCTAGCTGGTAGGTAGGCCTGATCAAATGCAGGGCATTCAGCTACTGATATACCTGAATATGTAAGGGAGAGGGACACAGGCAGGACCCCATGGATCCCCAGGGCACCTGGATTGTTTTCCCAGCTCTGCCACTACTGACCTGCTCTGCCTCTGAGCAAGCCTGCCTTCCATGCTTTGTCTCCCTCTTTGCTAGTGAGGATGTGGGAAGATTTAAAGGTTTATGTTCTGTAAGTGGCTCTGAGATAGAGAAGTGGATGTAGTTGTTTGTAATGACCTGTGAAAATAACTTCACTGCATAGCAGAGCTGCTTATGGGGAGAGGTTAGAGGGCTTCTCTCCCCACCCTTTCTTTTCTTCTCTTCCCCCAGTTTTGCATCCTTCCTCTGTCTGAGCAAGCTGGCAAGCCCTACGATCTCCAGCTACTTCAGTATTAGCATGTCCCTTCTGACAGTTCTCACTGCCTTGCCCCATGGTGAGGCAGCAGTATGGCAGCATGCCTGAGTGCCCAGCCCAACCAGATGGCCAGAGTCCCTGTTAAATCATCCAGCAGATGAGTGAGTGGATGCACTCCTTTGGTACCCATAGACAGGACTTGCTGCGGGGTGTTTTTTTCATTCATGGGGAGCTCATGCTGCACTGAAGTGATTTTAATGGGCCGTAGGGGGGAGAGAGCAGGATCCTGTACTGCTATTGAGAGTAGTATGCTGCAGTGAACTTCTTTCATGCAGGTCTGCTCCAAACTGCAGTTCAGATGATTCTAGCTTAGCTCCTGTGACATGACATGGCTACAGCCTTGAGCAACATAGCTGTGGAAAGGTCCATGGGGACTCAAGCAATAGAGCTGCCGTGGCTGAGCAAGCTGTTGTTTTCAGCTGAGCTATGGTTACCCCTCATGTGTGTCTTCTCACCTGCTGTAAATGGGAGTAACCACCATGAACTAGCAAGATAATAGGATTTATTATCAAACAAGTCCGAGCCTTCAGTAAGGAGACATCTTTGGTTAACGTGGGCTCTGGTTTTCCAGAGCATTCATCTGGGAATTATTTCAAATCTGAGGCTTGCAGAAACATCAACTAATTTTTGTTTCTTTTCCTTTTCCTTCATGGGTTGCTGACCTGCTCCTGCAGACCCTCCTGCAGGTGAGTACCCACATGTACTTCTGACATTTTCATTTCTCAGAATTAGCATTCTGCTGCCCTGGATGTTTACTAAGTCCTGCCTTTGAAAGCAAAACAGAGAAGCCTTACCATAGTGTCAGTGCTGTAACCTGAACACTGGAGATGTAATCTTAAAGCCCGGTTTCAAGTGCCTTTGATTTTATCCTCTTCAAAGTTGTTTTTTGAGTCTGTGCTAAAATACGATTTTGGTTCCCTCTACTCTGTATGGTGTTCAGTCTTGACTTGGAGTTCGGTATTGCAGCGGCAGCAGTACTTGGCTGGCACTTAATACGTGTTCGGTGCCTAGGAGCCTTTGAGGGCCATGAGTCTGGTGGGAGGTGAATTGGCTGCTCAGGCTCATAACAGAGGGTGTTGGTGGACTTGCAAGTGTCTCTCATGCTCTGTGGGCACAGTAACGGGATTTCAGAGAGCCCAGAGAAACAGCTGTTCGTGAGCCAAGCCCTGAGTAGGCATCGCTAAGGAGGCCGTATCCAGCAGGCACTCCTGTGGATCAATACTTCTCAACAGGAGGAGTCTAAGTGGCTGTTGTTTTCTCTCTAATGTGCTCTCTCAAAAACATCATAACCCATGAAATAGAAACATAACTAGATTTGAAAGCTATTGACAGACGTTCCCTGTGAATCGGTCTGCACACATGCTCCTTCGGTTAAGTGTTCTGAGGGAGGGGTGAATCCATTTGTGAACTCTCGGTTCCCCTGGGACTCTGCTGGAGTGATGACTTCATTCGAGGGAACAAGGAGAATCTCTCCAGTGCAGTGCATTTCAGTTAAAGCTCTTTAGGTGGCTTTGCTGCCTGGACTGGCAGGGAATGAGGCAGAGGTCAGGTTCCAAGAGGCAGAATGAGTAATTACTCTTCATCAGGATACATATGCATAGAGCTGTGGCTCTCTGTGTGCATAAGCTTGTAAGAGCTGAACATCCCTACTGCAGTTCAGGATTTAAAGCTTCCTGCCTGGATGTGTTATGAGACTGATTTTCAGCTACTCTGAGGCAGTGTTTCCTCCTCCCTTTGCAATGGAGCACAGCACTCTGCATCTGTTGAGCATCTCGCTATCTCCAAAGGGAGCCCAGCACATATTGGAATGTATGTCTTCATGCTAAGCCCAGAATGCCCTCTGATCTCTTGAAAAATTTGGAGATTTAATTGCGCTTGATGAGAGAGTAGTGGTAGAAGTATCCTTTTTTCCTCAAAGCAGTGTCTTCCCAAACAGCCTGCTAAGGCATAGCAGAAAGGGAGGGAATCCAGTTTAAATAATACATTTTGAAGTGCTCTTGGGATGGGGGAGCTGTGCGGGTTTTTAAGACAGAGAATTGCATTGTCTTTGGGCAGCTTTGTGAGATGTGGAGAGTGACCTTCTAAAAGCCAAGTTCATAACAAAGTGGTCTGTGGCATTTTGTTTCATTACAGTTTTAATTAAAATAAATCTTGTAGGAGAGAAGAACTCAGCACAAATCTTGACTGTTTTCTTTGATACTGTAATTTAAGTGCATTTTTCCTGTGCTGCTTTTTACCCCATCTTCCTTCATGGATCATCTGCCACCTTTGGGGCAGATTCCTAGGGCAGCTGTCATTTCAAGCTGTTATTTTAACTGCTGCCCTCTCTGCCTTCCCAGCTCCAAAACCTTTAAGATCTCCATTTGCAGCTCCACACTTCAAGTGAAAATAACGCTTACTTATATGAAAAGTGTTCCAATAAAATCAGTAAGAGGAAAGGAAGAGTCTTGATTTTTGTGGGCTATGATAAATGAGTTATCTTCCTGTTGTGCAAAGAGAGAGAAGAGCTCCAGCATGAAGGCTGGGGGTGCCTTTCTTCTGGCTGTGTGTGGGATGCATGTGTGCAAGGACTGCAGTGTGGAATACATTTCTGCAAAGGCTGAGGAGATAGTCTCGTAGCTTCCCATGTTTCTCTTGTGTATCAAACTAAACTGTTTTAAACCACACATGTAATGAGTTTGTACGTTTTTGTGTGGGCTCAGTTGCTTCAGATGGATGCACAAAATCACACAGGGCCTGATGTAGGTTGGACCACTTAGAAAGATTTTGGAGAACTTCCTGAACCCTTCTGCTGCACCAAAACTGACAGGCCAGTCTCTGAGAAAGTGGAAGAATACCGGGCTGTATCGAAGCTCCTTTGCAGCCTCACACCTATTCCCCGGTCCGGAGTAGCAGAGGAAGCAATTGTGCTTCTGTTGCCCGTTTGCAGGGGAAGGGAGGATGGAATGCCAAGGCAGAACTCTCTGCCTCATTTAGTCCAGCTGGTAGATAACAAACTAGGGGCCATATGGCACTCCAACACCCTGATTTCCGTGGCTGCAGTGGAGCAGGGCTGGAATTACTGGCCAAAGGGTGGCTGTGCTCCAGGAAGCTGGGGGGAGCAGAGCCTGCTAAAGGCAGACAAGCCTGGCTCTGTTAAGGTCAGGGAGGCATTCGGTGAGCATCTTCCTGTCAACTTTGCTCTGTGTTGCCTGGCTTCTCCCACTGCCTTCTGTGCCTCCATGACAGCTGTATGATAATTAGCCCTTGCTCTAATCTGATTGACTGTGAATAGGGGGCACGAGGAGGGGGTAAGCAGGTGGTCCCCAGAGGCCAGCAGACTTCCTTCGCCTCGTGCCCCTTGCTTTGACAGGAGCCAACGGCAGAGCGTATAGCTTCCCAAAAAGGAGTAGGAGGGGTAAAGGAGAAGGGGCTGAAAAAGAAATCCCTCCTTCCCTGCCAGCCCACGGTGCTTAGCAGAGATGCTACTCTAGAGAGCGAACAGAGAGAGAGAGGACACACAGAGCTGCTCCCTGCTCTCTAGGCAAGAGCAGCAAAACCTCCCTTGCAGCTGGCATCATGAAGATTTTCGGCAGGCTTGAATACCTCCTGGTAAGGAGACTCCTGCAGGGTTGGTTTGACTTGGGGAGAAAGTTTAGAGGGCACTTTTCCCTGGGGGAGGCAAGGATTGTGCCTGTAAGACCTTGCTTGCTGATGTGACCCAAAAGCAAGTACAGCTTTATTACTGCAGGAGAGCAAATGTGTTTGCTTCTGTTTCTGGGATGGAAAAGCTCTGGGGCAGGGCATAGATCTCTGTGCATCATCTGCTGGCAAGCTGCAGAGCAGGGAGATCATTTGGCATTAGGAAATTCAAGAAACAAAAGGTCTGTAAATGGGATTTGGCCAGAACGAATGAAAGCTGTCTGTGCAGAACGGGAATGTAGGTGGGGGAGCCCTCTTCCAAATTCCATCTGCCTCTGAGGGTCTTGGATTGTACGCAGTGTATACACAGAGGTAAAAATAGCCAGATAGAGAAGAGCTTGAAATATATTCAGGCACCAGAAGAGAACAGAATGTGCATGCACCAGTGTTTGTGTGGAAGCGATGTGTATGCACCTTTAGGGAATGTGAATATTTCTCTGAATTATTTTCTCTTTAGAATCCAATAGCCAAACTAGTTGCATACAATTTTTAACTCACTTCCAAGAGAAGTTCTTTTTGATGCATGGATGTATACATAATACAGTTAGAGCGTACATAATATTATTGTTAAATGCTGAGCATCGTTTTTTACTTAAGAAGGCACTTTTGCATAAAAGCCTTTGTCGTCTGTGAGGGAAGGCATGTATCGCATGTGGTGTTGCTTATCCTAAATGGTATTGAGAAAATGAAATAACACGGTGGTTTGGAAGTAAGATATGTTTCTCAGAATATTGAAAAACACCTGGTCTGAAATGATTGACTCGTCGTGATTGCCTAGTTTTGATAGTGTTTTCTATCAGTAGAAATCAGAACATTGTACAGAAAAGGGCGGTATCGTTACTTCCACATTGAACTGATACACTGAGCGAGTAATGCTGTGGCTTTTCAGGGAGGTCCATTGCCATAGTGATGGTATTTTAAAGAATTTTAAGGAAGTCTGGTATTTTAGAGAAAGGTTCTAGCTGTTTTCAGCAGTGTTGTGTCTTTTGGGATAGGAATGAGCCTATAAACAAGACCTTCCTACTTCAGTGGGTATGCTCTTAGGCAGCTCCCCACTCAGGGTTCCAGGCTGATGAGGGGCATCCTCAATCTTCATATTAAGTCTGTTCACTGAAGCTGGAGGTTTATTTCATTTCACCAGCCATTTCTCTGCATGAAATGCTAGCTTCGTGGGAGCGATTGGAAGGAAGAGCTTGTCTGGCCTCTGCGATTCAAGCAGTCTCTGTGCATGCTGTGTGCAGATGCAGAAGGAGTTCTCAACTGAGTGAGCTGTGAGGCAACCTTCAAATAGGGTTTTTCTTCTTTTTTTTTTTCCCCTTGTCTCACAGATCTGTGCCTGTGCTGTGTTTTTGCTTTCCATTTGCCGGTTTAAAAGTGTCCACATTAATGTCTTTTTTTCACATCCCTATGGATGTGTCTCTTGGAATGTGTTACTTCATTGTTGCTTCAGCAGCACTAAGTGTGCTCCCATGGAAACCATTGTGATGTCATTTCTAAAAGAATATCAGTTCCCAGGCAGCCTGGTGTGTAAACTCAGAGTGACAGGACTGAGAAGGGGAGGGGACAGTGAGATGAGATTGGTGTGATGTACTGAAAGTCGGTGAAGGAAAGAGAAGCAGATGATGTCAGAGCTCTAGCTTCTTATTTTGGAAGACGTCCGATTTATTTTACCAATGTGTGATCCAACATGTCACTGCTGTTGCTAATCATGTTTGCATATGCAATAGTAGTCAAAGCCATTCAGATCCCAATGGTAGGAAGCCTTTTCCATGTCAAGCATTTTTTCGTATTACAGACACAATGAGGTGCTAAATGCAGACTTAATAAATCAGTCCAAACTCATTTAGAGCAGCCTTGCCTACTCTGTGTACGTTGCAATGATGGGAAGAATTCGGTAAAAGGTAGTTTATTAAAATCTCATGTATAGCAGGAAATGGAAAAAGAAGGGGACAGGAGAAAGCACGTGTGCTTCTCTTACCCTGCTTTGTCAAGGGTAAGATTTGAATCAAGAAAGTTACTCTGAAGACTGTGGAATGGGTGACACGTTCCTTCTCCACCAGCACCTCCCAGACGTTGTGGCTTGGCTTACGAGGCCGGAAGGTTTTTATTTCCTAGTTTTATGTGGAGTCAGACAGCCCACCGATGTGCTGCGTTCCTTGTAAGAGTCACAGACAGACTTACTGATGGCAGAGCTGCTGCTGTGCTTGGCAGGAGCAGTGTCTGTCAGCCACAACCCTTGGACTTATTTCCCAGAACTAACAGGATCAAAGTCTTTTTGTGTCAATGAATAAAACAGATACAGGGACACATTAAGGGCTGGTCTGCCAGTGAAGGGGATTCAGTGTCGCACATCTGTGTGCATCCAGCTGTGCCACCTACTACCATTGGATTTCAACAGCACTGGCAAGATGATCTCCTCAGACACTTCCTAAGCTAGCTTTGACCTGGAATCAGGTTTCAACATATGTTCTTGTAACTTTTTTTCCAGAAATTTGTCCTCTCTTTTCAATGGCTGCACTAAGAAAGTTCCCTGTATGGGCTACAGCGAGAAGATGTGCCTGGGAATCCATTGGTTTAGCCCGCAGTTGAAACTCACTCCAGCGTGCTGGAAGTTTCACACTTGCACTTGCCCTGATTTTACCTTTCAGCTCAGAAACCTGAGCTGTTTCTGTACATTTCCCTTTTGGATACTGATCAAGGGGATGATTTCTGGACTTTTTCACCCTCACTTTTACCTTACTGTGCTTGTCTCTAAACACTCTCAACAGCTGTGTAGCAAAGACTTCAGGTGCTTCCAAGCAGAGTGCAAGGGAATGGAACGAAGTGCCCCTGAGGATCAGACTGTCGCGTGCCCTGAGGATAAGAGGCAGACTGGTCCTTATCCCTTGGATCTCTCCCTTGATTTGTACCTACTTTACAAATCCAGCTTACAGCTCTAGTCGAGGTATCCTGCCCTCAACTGCCCTGCAGTAGTTCTGTTGATGGTGGTGGAGTTGCTCAGGAATTACACCAGCAGAAATATGAGCAGAATTTGGCCTGGGGATGTTTCCTAACCAATGAGAGAAGAAGGAAGAGAAATAACTTCAAAGTAATGCAAACACAAGCCATTCTTCCCAGCAATGTTTTTCTGTGTTTGAACATCATCCAGATGGTTCTGTCGTCTTAGCTCTCTATGCACTAGGTGTTTTGGTGTATAATTTTCAACAGCTGAGCTTGGTGCAGGTTAGAGATTCTTTTGAAGGCGAGGAACAACTCCATGTGTCTTCAGCTGTTCTGCTTTAGCCTTTTACTTTGTAGAGAGGTGTAATACAATAAGACTCAAAGAGGTAAAATTCACACCTGGCTTGTCTCCACTGATTTTTAGTGGATTTACTCTAGTGACGCATATGGCCCATCTGCTCCTCCTGCACTCATCAGCAATATATCCTTCTTACCATCACACTGCTTGATTATATAAGGACAGCTGAAGAAGTCAGGGGATTATATTTATACCCTGCCCCTTATTTTTACCTCTTTCACAAAGTGAGGCACAGCAAAGTGGTCATTTTTAAGACATACTTTGAAGGGTTTTGCCCTACACTTGCTGTACGCTTTTCAACAAAGCCCAGTTTTTTAGATATTTGCATTATTTATTATAAACCAGTGCAGATTCTCATCAAATTTATAGAATGTTCGTTTTGGAGCAGCACTACAAGAATCACATATTCAAATAGCTATGAGTTAGAGGATAGTTCCCTCTAGCCTTTGTTTGCAATATGCACATGAAAGACATCTGCAGAAGAGGACCCCCGTGGGATTCACCCTCTTATGGCAAGAAAATTTGGGGCTGAGCAGACCTCTCTTAATTGGATGCCTTACAGCAGCTTCTAGTGTCTAATTGGGCATCATGCTGTCTTTCCAAGGAGTGACTCAGTCCTGTCCCATTATTTCTCCTCCTTCTGTATCAGTATTATTCTTATTATGACACCTCCCAGGCAAGCTTGCATCTCTGAACATGAAAATAACTCATCTTAATGAGAGTGAAGTGCACGTTGCCTAGCAACACAGCATCACAAGGGTCTTCATATGCTGAGCTAGGAAAGGCACTTAAGCTAATGGGGCTGTTTTCACTGCACTGTTGTGTCTTTGAACCAAGTAGCACAGGGAGAAATATTTGCTCTGAAGAGAGAGAGAGAGAGGTGTGGGTGGAATGCATCATTAGAGTGGAATCAGTGTGCAAAGAGGGAATGTGCCTTAGTTCCATAGGTTAGAGGGGAAAGGCATTTAGGTTCCATGACCTAGTTTCTCTTGGGAAGGAGGCAGACCATTGCCCAGAGAGAAGGATCCCATGTTCTGTGAGAGCAGCTGCTATTCTCTGCTCTGTCTTGCTCACCAGCTGTCAGAATCCATGAGATCTATCTGATGAATCAGTGCCAAACCTGACGAATCAGCTCTGACTGGTAGCATAGCACGGAGAATTGAGTGAGCGCAGATTGGAGATGGCGTATGATGATAGCTGAAGAAAACGGAATTGATAAGTCTTCCCCTCTAGAAATAGTCATGTCTGTTTTCCTTGTGTGAAAAGGCTGGGCTTTGTTCTTTCCTGGCCCCTTGCAGAACAGAGAGGTGGCAGCTGCATTGCTAACTCACTTGGCCAGTGAAAAGCATCACTGTTGCTTTACTTCCCATTGCAGACTGTCCCAAATATTGGGAATTTTCAGCCCTCATGATGATAAGCTATGTGCCTTTCTCCATATCAGCTACCTGAGGGGGGAAATATAGCATGTATAGTACTTTTCTGCAAACAATAGGGACAGGTAAGCTTACTGGAATGAGAATAATTCGTGACTGCTATTCGTGGCTGCAACCCACTAAGGCATAGGGATATGCTATGACAGACAGCTCTGCCTGAACCTTAGGATCTTGACAGGGAAGTTTTTCTCTTCCTGATGCTTTGATTAGACTCATCTCCATCTTAGTCCTGGAGAGTGCAGTCACGTTCGGGTCTCAGTCTCTTTTTATTTGCAGGACTTCTCCTATGATGACTCGAAGGTGGAATTTAATGTTGATGCCCCGAATGGAGTGGTAATGGAAGGCTACCTCTTCAAGAGAGCTAGCAATGCTTTCAAAACCTGGAATCGGTGAGTAATAACTCATATTCCATTTGATATTTGGGCTAAGACTCTGAGCACAGCTAATACTGCCTGCACGGGAACGCACTTCACTTTTAGTGACATCTTAGCAACTGTTGTCACTGCAAGGATTCTGAGTCAGACTTCTCAGCAGTGCCTAGTGACAGGGCAGGAGACAATGGGCACGTATGTAAAAATATGAAATTTCATCTGAACACAAGAAACCACTTTTTTACTTTGAGGATGGTCAGACAGTGGACCAGGTTGCCCGGAGAGACTGTGAAGTCTCCATCTGTGGAGATATTAAAAAAAACACCTGGGCATGGTCCTGGGCAACCTGGTCCTGCTTGGGTAGGAGGGTTGGACTAGATGATCTGAGGAGATCCCTTTCAACGAAGGTGATTCTGTGATTCTGCTCAGAACCTGTTGACTGCAAGATTAGAACTTGAAGCCATGTTAGCATAACCCTGCATCTGACTAAGTCCTCCTGAGAGAAAAAGTATCTTAGGAGAGATTAATGTAGCCTTAATGTAGCAAAAGAGGAGTAAGCATCTGCTTGATAGCAATGGTGTTTTAAGACCGCAGAAATTTTTTACCGGCACGTTATAACTTGTGTGCTGAGCTTGCAAAGCCATTTGCTTGGTAGGTCTTTGATATTGGTGTGTTGGAGACTTCTTTGTGTGAAGCTGTATATTCCTCTTAGGCTGCATCATAGAATGAGCCAGCTTATGTTTTGCTGCATCTTAGTAAATGCCAGGGGAAAAAAAAAAAAAAAAGGAATGCTTTCCACAATGGAAGAATGACCAGGTTCCATGCAGGGGAAATAAGGCACAGTGCAGCTTGAGTCTTGCCCCAGGAAAGCTGTAAGTTTGTAAAAATTAAGAGAAATACCTAACAGAGGAAGACATGCCATGAGTGTCAAACCTGTCTATTTTGGGACGGGGAGAGATGTGAGAGTGGAAATAGCAGCTGTGCTGCTGGGAGCTGAGAAATGGCTTTCTGTGCACTGACCCTGCTCTTAATAATTTATAAATATTTCATCTGATAGGTCACTGGGAATGTCAGGCTCATTTGCCTCCTGCACTAGTCAGGAGTCTACGCAGCTGCCAGAGACCTTGGGAAAGTGGAAGCAAAGGTTTCATGTTCTAGCCTTGTTCGATATTTGTGTGTTTAGTTTCCCTTGAGATAGTCAATGGGTTTCATACAGGGCTGTGCAAAAAGATTCAAACCTTTCCAGTGAGTTTCTAATGGATGAGATCAATACCTTTTTGACCTACGTTTCCTCCTCTCACATAACAGGGAAACGATACAATATTAAGAGATCTTTTACTTGGCTATGGGATATATTCAAAGTACACACCACCACAAGGCTGAAATATGCTGTTGTTAGACTTTGAAATAAATAAACACTAAATGGTTCTGTGAATAGTTTGTGGTATGCACAGAAACTGCCTGTATTTGCATGGAAAAAAGACTTGAAGTTATTAGAGATCTCTGAATTGCTTAGAAAAGTGATTCCCTCTCTCTGAAGCCTCCCTTAGTACTAATGAGATTCCAGTGAAATTTAGTATAATTTTGTTACCCCTCAGGCACTTTAGTCCCCTGACAGTTAAGTACTAACTTTGCTCTTGGGGGAACCAGAAGCTACAACACAGTGTATCACAGCGTTTGATTTCAGTGCTCACAAGTTGTTGCAGTGGCAAAGTATCTTAGCTGAATTTTTGTCAACCTTTTTTTAGGATTTCCTGCTTGGTGTGTTTCCTAAGCAAAGTATAGCCTCGGTCCATAGCATGGCTGCTTTCACTGACACCACCTGCTTTTGTGGAGCAGAAGGTCATTCCAAAATGTGCCACGTTAATGTCAAGACCTGTGCTTGACTCTTGTGATGGAGATGAACGGTTCCAGGCAACTCCTTTCTCCTAGCAACTGCCCTGGCTGTGAATTCAAGGGTCACTCCAAAGGGCTCTTATCCAGGAGGGGGCATGACCCTCTGGGAGTTTCTGATTTTCCTGATGTCTGAAGTAATGTTAGTGTCGAGGGCTCCCAGTTTTCCCTGTCCCCCAAATCCCAGCTATCCTCCCTGTATCCTCCTACATCCCAGTCATACATAGTCTTATCCTCCCCGCAGCCAACTCTGTCTCCTCAGTTCCACCCACTCTTAGCCATATCTACCCACATCTTAGCTATTCACAGCTCCTGTAGCCTACTCGTCACCTTCTCACTGTCACTCCTGTTCACTGTTAGTGCCTCTGCTTCATGTGAGCGGGAGGGGGCAGGCAGAGAGAAGTGCAAAACCCACAGCTCAGGATGCCAGGGTGAGAAATGCATGCTCTGGGGTGGCAAGCAGGAGAGCACAGCTGCAAGGAGGAGGAGCAGAGACCAGAACCTGAGAGACAAACTCTTCACTCAGCTTCCTGTGACAGCAGGGCTCCTTAACCATAGACTGCTGCTGTCACAGCAGCTCAGAATGATGCAGAACTGTATCAGCTCATCAAAATGGGCTCCCCCGTAGATGGGATGGCCTCCCATTACCTGTGTTTTCTCACTTCTTCACAGGCATGTAAATTCCTTTTGTCGTCTTTTATCTCTGTTTAGTATTTCAGCACTGACAAAAAGAAAGAGAACCCTATCTCATCTCATTTTTCCAGGAAACCTAGTTCTTTTGCAAACAGAGTATGTAATACATGATCTAAATAACAGCTTGCTGCAAGCCTCTGACTCTTTATGCTCAGGTATTCCAGCACCTTCTTCCTGAAGCTTAGTGATGGTCATGGCTTCCATTGCCCTCCATGAAGATGGCCAGATTGCTAAATCTTAGGCCGTCTTGAGACGAGGAAATGAGTTGGGGTTTTGGATTTATCACCGAAGATTAAGATGGCTAGGGAATTACCTCTGCTATAAGCATCATATGGACCTTCTGTAACTTGTATCTTAACAGAAAGCTGCTAGCTGGTGATTTGTTGCCTGCTGAGAAGGTAAACTCCCTTCACACACACCTGTCCTTACTCTAGCCACAGGAAACAAGCTTTGGTATCGTTTGGCCTTCCATAGGGTGCAGTGGGTACAGAGAAATCAGCCTGGTGGGTAGCATAGCCTTGTATAAACGGCAAGGTGTGCTTGTGTTTCTTCATGATGTTAAGGAATTTCTGGCTTGCCTTATGACAGCCTCCTTGGAGAGGCAGCAAGCACACTGCATCTGGCATGGCATCTGCAAGTAATCCGAGTAAATGTCAAGTATGCCCACTGTGCACGTTGGCAAGTATGCCCTAACCAGTGCAACGTGTCCTGCAGGCACTGGATTTGCTACCTGCACCAGAGCTAGTGTGCACGCACAGACTTCGGCCCCAGAAATCATAGGCAGTAATATGGGACTGCCCTACTCCTTTGTTTCTTCCCGTCTTTCCTTCCTTTTTGCTATACATTGACATACCTGGAACACTTGCCATCACAGCATCTTGATACCAGGAATCATTCCCTAAGGCTGTAAATCCTTTGTTTGCTCTCTGAAGGAGGACACTGAGGAAGTGTGAACTTTTCTTGTGATGTTACTTTCCAGCTTCTTGGAGTAAATTAGACTCTTTCGAAATTGAGAGATGTCCTGCTCTGCTGCAGAACAAACTGCCTCTCTGTAGCTCTACTGTTCTGATGTCTGTGTCTGTCTTCCCTCAGGAGGTGGTTCTCCATACAGAACAGTCAGCTGGTGTACCAGAAGAAACTAAAGGTCAGTAAGGCTACTCCAGATGATACTGGCAGATTAGCTGATTTGTCTGGTACCTGCTTCGCTGGGGACTTCTGCACCATGGTGGGGGAGTAAGGTGGAAGGAGAGGGGAGATGAATTTGGATCAGAGGGACAGCAAGCCCATACAGGCATTACCGTGCTCAAAGTTAGACTGTACAGATAACTACGTGGCAGTAGGTGGTGTTTGTGGTGTTGTAAATATTCTCTTTCAGCAGAGGAAGCTGATGAAGTCCACAGTAAGCCTGCCACTTCATGTGCATGTTGTCCTGTGCTTTGATTCTGTACAACTCCTTCCTGTTGCCTTAGAGTTATCTGGTGGTGGGCTGGCTCTTCTCTTTCTGAACTCAGCATATGCTAACCTGCAGGGTTTGGGAAGGAGTTTTCTTAGAGGCCTGGTTAAGACACAAGTTCAGTGAGCCAACGAGGCCACCTGTTCTCACCCTTTCAGGATGTCCTCACGGTAGTGGTGGAAGACCTGCGGCTCTGTACTGTGAAGCCGTGTGAAGACATAGAGAGAAGGTTTTGCTTTGAGGTCGTCTCACCTACCAAGTAAGTTTGGTGGCTTCCCTAGGCCATCCTTGTGGTAGCTGGACTGTGCATGGAACTGCAAGAGATTAGGTTTGAGCAGATGCTGCCCTGGGCTGTTAAATGTTGACTGGGAGATACCATTGCCTGTACTCCAGAGTCCCCAGGAAGTTCATCAGATATCAGCATAAGCAAGCTGTAGGCCACACTTATCTAATATATGTATAGATGGTGAAACTGGCAATGGTCAGCTTTTCAAAACAGCTGGCACACCTGCCTGGAGTTTTTGAAGAGGGAACTCCTCTGACAGTGCAAGCTTGTAGGATTAATTTTTGCCTCTTTGCCTGTCAAGTCAAGATGCTGCCCCCATTGGAATGGCTATGCTGAGGATGAAGTGGAACAATTTTGACCGACATGTGCACCCTGTCCTTTTACTCTTTCCAACTCATTTCCTTCCTTTACAGGAGCTGCATGCTGCAGGCTGACTCGGAGAAGCTGCGTCAGGCCTGGATTCAGGCTGTTCAAGCTAGCATTGCTTCTGCATACCGGGAGAGCCCTGACAGCTACTATATTGAAGTGAGCGAGAGTCATGAAAGATCCATAATTGTGTTTCAGAGCCCTGGTAGTGGGCTTTTGGGCTGTAGCAGGTCCAGTGTGCGTGGGTGCACTGTTTGGAAATACTCTTCTGCCCTCAAGGAAGGGAGCTGATGGCAGTGCTAACTCAAAGGCAAAGTTCACCAGCCAAAGCCACACTTACAAAGCTGGACTGAGGGAAAGGCAAGGCTTTAACTCAGTGTTGTCCTGACATCTTTGCTTTCTTGCCATCACTCTCTGGATTGATGTTCCTCTAAGACTTATGTTCCCCTGGGAAGAGCTTGCTCCCTAGCTGGGACAGTGCAAGCAAGGCACCCTGGTACCCAGCAGTTTGCCAGACAATGCTCTGCACGCTGCCTGCACCCCCAGAGCAGGGGTGGGGTGTAGTGCTGTCTTGTGGCAATAATAAAGATTAGTGAGGCGTTACCCGTTCCCTTCTTGGACTAACCCTGGTTTATTCTTCTTTGGGTAATGCTTCCTATCAATGCCTCCGCTATGCAAAGCTCTGGTTCATTCCACAGTGCTTGGCAGAATCCTAGAACCTCTTTTTCCCCTGCAGAGACTGGACCGGACTGCTTCCCCATCAACTAGCAGCATTGATTCTGCTACCGACTCCCGGGAGCGCAGTGTAAAAGGAGAGACCATCTTGCAGAGAGTGCAGAGCATCCCTGGGAATGACCAGTGCTGTGACTGTGGTCAGCCAGATCCTCGCTGGGCCAGTATCAACCTGGGCATTCTGCTGTGCATTGAGTGCTCCGGTATCCACAGGTACTGCATGCGTGTGTGCTCTGTGCTGCCAGCCAGGGCTGGATTGCAAGCTTCTGGAAAAAACAGTGGAGCCTGAATTAAAACAGACTAATATTTGTACAGATAAATTCAAAAGCAATTGTTTGTTGCCTTACCTCTGTGTGCAGGTACATCTGTGCATGCATATGTATAAACCTCTCTGCTACAGCTATTCTGTATAGATAAATATATAAGAACTAGCTTGACCTTGTTCATCTTACGATGCATGAGCGGTTCTGTTTTGAGGCATGTAACCATTTCCCTTTTCTTCCTTTTGGATAAACAGGAGTCTGGGTGTTCACTGCTCCAAAGTCCGATCTCTCACACTGGACTCCTGGGAGCCAGAGTTACTGAAAGTGAGTGTTGGCTTTTAACAGCAAGTGATAGACAAATGGTGGACGTGGGGGGAGTCTTCCTCAGTGGCAAGCTAGACGAGAGGGAAGGTAGCTCCTCACCTGAAGGTTTCATTCCTTCTCTGTTGTATTGCAGCTGATGTGCGAGCTGGGGAACAGTACCATGAATCAGATTTATGAGGCACAGTGTGAAGAGTTGGGACTTAAGAAACCAACAGCAGGGAGCTCCAGGTGAGTCTGAGTGCACACACTCGTCCTCTCAGTCCTGTGGAAAGCTATCCATCCACACAGCAAACCCAGTACTCTAAGCTCTCTGAAAAATCAGGTTAAGAGTGTGGCTGGCCCTTCACTGAAGGTCCAGACTGCCTCAGGTACACCTACCTCAACCCCTGTAGCTAGCCCGAGCTTGACTCTCAGAAAGGTCAGTGCAACCTGATGAAACGTGCTTGGGAACCAGGGCTTGCTGGGTTTACACCTCCTCTGAGACCTTTCAAATTCATGTAACTGAAGCACATTGTGTTGCCTAGGGCTGAACATCTCATTCCACTCTCAGCTACATCCTACATATCTTAGTTCTGCTTTTGAAGTGGGAGATATTCTTCGGTTTGAGAAACTCTCCCTTCTTAATTCAGGCCTTGGTGATCTTTAGGACTCAAAGCCAGGTTGATAAAATGACCCAGAGCAGCTCCACCTTCTTGTGACTGTTTGCTTTAGGTGATCCATGTGACCCTGTGCACAGCTTTATGCTGTTCTTCTCTCAGGCAGGACAAGGAAGCCTGGATCAAGGTGAAGTATGTGGAGAAAAAATTCCTGAAGAAGCTGCCAAACGGGGACGCTCTAACCGAGAATGGGCGCAAACCTCGGCGCTGGTGTGTGAAGAAGTGCCAGAGACACAACAGCACCACGAAAGCACCCACGGCTCGTAGAAAGTACCGCCACGAGGCAGGCAATGCATCACCAGCCATGCTGTCATCAGGTGGGAGCCTCCCTCGCCCCCCTCCCCGTGCAGAGCTGTGCTGGCCTGCCCACCACTCTTTGTACGTGTGCAAGCAGCTGCTGTAACGACACGCGGGGCCCTGTCTTTCTCTAGGACCTGCAAGCTTGCCAGAGGTGTAAGCGAAAATGGTGTCGCACAAACCATGTTGACACAGGTCTTTAGAGCCATTTCCTAACATTTTCCATCTGTTTAAGGAGATTCTGTGGCTAAAGGAGGAGATCTCTAGGGTGATCCAGCAGCTTCTAAGCTTGCTTTGTGCGTTTTCTTTTGTATTCTGGCTTCCTGCTTTTTAATAAGCTTCAAATCTTTTATTTTGACCTACCTGCTCTGTTAGAGAGGCCATGCTTATGAAGAGTTCTGGCTGCTCAAAATGCTCTGGGATGACTTGGTCTGCAGCATATCACCACCTGTGGTCAGCCCTTTGTGATGTTTTGGTGGTGTACGTGGGCATGAGTATGGCAGTGGACACATCGGGGTGTACTGGACGTGCAAGCTCAGCCCGTGTAAATAGAGCTGTAGAACTGTGTCTCGTTTGTTCATTCGCATGCTGTTAACTATGAATTTCCAAATCCCTCTGTGTAAAATAGCAGCTACGCTGGAGAGGAAGTTCCGTCGTGATTCCCTCTTCTGTCCTGATGAGCTGGACTCTCTCTTCTCCTACTTTGACACTGGTGCTGGCTCTGGCCCACGCAGTAAGTACAAAGACAGAAAGTGTCTCTGCTCCTGGCACGCTTTTCCTCCCAGCTCTTCTAGGGCATGTGCGTTGCACCAGACCTAAGGCAAGGTATCTGCCTCAGTGGAGAGAGGGTAAATGTTTCAGAAGAGCGGTGGGGAGTTAGTTGCACAAAGTCCAACCCATTGCTCTTCTATTGCACTTATCATTTTAATATCCTGTCCAGTCAGTCCCTGGTGTTTGCATTCTGGTGGATGGGATTTTTTTCCCAACATCTTGTACTCCCAGACTATGCGTCCATTGGCTTTTTTCTGGTTTTAGTTTTGGCTTTTAATTTTTCTCCTTTTTTAGCAAGTCTTACTGCGGACAATTTTTCTTTTTGTGTTTGTGACAATGAACTCCCCTCATATTCCGTCCACCTTCCTCTAGGTGCCAGCCACATCTCTATGCATCATCCGCTAACAGGTGGCCCATGGAGTGGCAGTGGCATTGGTCCCGGTGGGAGCGGTACGCCGTTCCTCCTGGACGGAGGTAAGGTGACGCTCTGGCAGCTAGCAGCAAAAGAGACACCCAAATTTTACTTGTTCCAAACCAGCCTTTGGAGGCAGTTATGTATTTTCTTTCAGCCAAATGATTGGAACCTGTACATTACCAGTCCCTAGTGGGAAGGACAGGCTGACAGGCTTTCAAAAGGCAGAAAGCTTCCTAGGGTCTCCAGCAGTCAAGTTACTACATCCTAAAGGAACAACTGTCCCTCAGATGAGATAAAGGATCCCATCCTGTACAGGTGGGATCTCATGGCAAATAGGAAGTAAGAAATGCCCCATGTCTGCCACAGACTACTTCTGTGGTCCATTATCGTGCTTAGCTGAGGAGTGGTAACTTTTTTAAACTTACTAGCTCAGTTGCTTGTTATTGCATGAACTTGACAGATGTTTACGGTCCTGAGTCAGCACAGCAGAGGATCACAGACCTTCCTACAAGTACATATTATCTCTTGGAATCAGTGAAGAAGGTGCTTTAGTGCTTGTTTGAATCAGTGCTGTAAGGGCTATTCTGGTTTCAAGAAATTTAGTGTTATTAGTCAAGAGGAACAATATTTGGGAGATGCAGGACTTCAGAGTTGCTCAACAGCCTTTTCTTGCTGCTGTAGAAGAAAATAGGAATTTTGTCACTGATTCAGCGGGAACAGAACTGGGAATTCGACATATTAATGTTCATATGCTATCAGCCAAATCCTCCTTTCTTGCTTTGGTGCAAATCCGGAGTAGTGCATGTGGCCTCGTTGGAGTCACTCTTTGCTTGTACTGACATCATGGAGAGCATCATCTCACCAAGCAGTATGTTTGTTTTCTGAAAAAAAAAGCAATGTTTTTGCGACAGCAAATCTAAAAAAGACCTGCATGATACGTGCCACTTAAACCTTTTCTGTTGTAGCTTCATTATCTCCTTTGGCTGTTGAACAGTGCTGAAGCACTACTCGTGAGCCATGATTTCAGGACTACTGATTTAGAGATTCTTCTTTATCTGAAACCTAGCTGTTGCTGCTCTGAAGATTTCGACAGACAGCCTTTAAGGTTAAGGTGTCTTGTTCTGCTATGATTTTCAAGGCTCGGTTCTTTAGTTGTTGCAGGCTTTCCTGCTATTACTCTTTGCAAAGGCTATTCAGCTCATATTTTAGAAACATTTTGTCAGCTTCAGCCTGGCTTGTTTTTCTTTCTAATCACAGTGATTTGAGGGCAGATCTTGGGGCAGATCATGGGGACTTAACCTCCTGAGTTCTAGGAGAACAGATACCCTCAGCCCTTATAGTCATTAGGAAGCTAAAAGCAGCAAGAAGCTGAATTCAGCCAGAGTTCCCAAGGGGGTCGGGCATCCCTCAGGACAAAGATGATGTGCCATCCCTCTTCCCACGGAGGCAGTTCCTGCATGTGCTTCTTTCTTCCTTTCTGTCACTTTCTTGACTGTTTTTGGGTGCAAGCTGGAAAAGGTACAAAGTTTCTCTGCCACTGACACATTGTCTTTGGACAAGTTACTTCACTTCTTCACGACTCCATTTCTTGTATGTAGTTAGCTGTCTTGTAACATTCACCAGCTAAGCAAGGAAGGTGGGAAGAACTGTGGGGAAAGGGAAGGGTTGTCTGTGAAGGTGAATGAGGAAACAGACAATATTTTAAGAATTTGGCTTGAGATACACACTGTTAATATTATTTGGCCCAGTCATGGTCACAGAATCATAGAATTTTGGGTTGAAAGGGACCTCCAAGATCATCCAGTTCCAACCCCCCTGCCATAGGCAGGGACACCTTCCACTACACCAGGTTGCTCATTAAACCTGACCTTGAACACTTCCAGAGATGGGACGTCCACAACTTCCCTGGGCAACTTGTCCCAGTGCCTCACCACCCTCAAAGTGAAGAATTTCTTCTGTAGATTTAATCTGAATCTCCTCTCTTTCAATTTAAACCTATCGCCCCTTGTCCTATCACTGCACACCCTTGTAAAATGGTCAATGTGGTCTATAGTCTGTCACAAGAGCAATGCATTAGCGAGTGCCTCAGTGACAACTGAAGAGCTCTGGGGAGAGCACGGATAGAGTGGAAACTGAGATTATTAGTGGTAAAAGCAGAGGAGTGTCTTTATTTGCTTATGACACTGCATAACCTGCTGCAAAGCTGTCTCTGGTGCTGCTCTGCTCCAGTCTACGTCACAGCGTCCCTCATGGATTGCAGCAGGGGCTGTCCTCAACAGTCCAAAGTGCCGTGACAATGTTGGAGCATCCCTGCATGAAGGGCAGCGTGGGGACATGAACACCATAAGGCTTTGCAATTTTTCCTTGGGCAGTTTTATTGAGTGGGGCTAAATGGGATAGCAGTCCCCCTCTCCCTTGCCAGCAGTGCCTGGTGCGATGTGTGTGTGATGTTCTGCGCAGCCCTTTTCCCCTGTGGTCTCAGGTGTGCCTGGTACTGGAATGCCTGTGTATTAAAATGGGCTTGGTTTGTCTTCTGTTGGCCCTGCAGGTCTGAGCAGTGACAGTGGGCTTGGAGGGAGCACAGATGGCAGCACCGATATCCTGGTGTTTGGCTCTGTGGTGGACAGCGTGACAGAGGAAGGTGGGTGTCACAGGCTGTTGATGGAAGCGTGGGGAGGCGGCTGGTGCTAAGGCAGGATGCGTGGTCAGGGCTGTCTGGTGCCAAGAACAACATAAGAAATTGGAAATGTGAAGCTTTTGGGTCATCTCTCTCCATCCTTTTCTGCCTCTTAGAGTGCGAAGTGTCAGAGGAGTCAAGTGGTGAAGCAGAGATTGAACAGGAAGCATCAGATTTGGAGGACCTGAGGGAGCTGCATCCTGGCTTGTTGATCTACAAGGCAGCACAAGCCCGAAACCTGCCTCTCATGGCAGAAGCACTCGCACATGGTGCCGAGATCAACTGGGTGAATGATGAAGATGAAAACAAAACTCCTCTGATTCAAGCTGTGATGGGGGTACGTTGTGCTAGTGGCTGGGAGGCCACATTTGGGAATGTGAGGTCTTGACTCTAGTTCAGAGTGCACTCACGATGGGCAACGTACAGCCTGGTATGTGCTCGTGCATCCTCTCAGTGCTGCTGGCTGAATTTATTCAGAAATTCCCCTTTACCTTGCCAGGGCTCCTTGATAGCCTGTGAATTCCTGCTGCAGAACGGGGCAGATGTTAACCAAAGAGATATCCGAGGCCGAGCTCCGTTGCATCATGCCACGTATCTAGGGCATACTGGGTAAGTTCTTTGCACGTTGCTGTGACATGCTCCATCGCCCTTGGATTGGGATTCAGCGTTAACACTGAGAGTCGTGGGGTGAGGTGGGAAAGGGAGCTGGGTTTTGGTGAATTAGTTGTTTGCAAAACATGCCTTTTTATATCACATCAACAACTTGATTGTTTTAAGGATACTAGCCCCCATGATAATAGACAGGGGTAATTGGGCCTCTGTCCACCCATTGCTTTCTCCATGCCACTGCAGCGTTTCCTGATTTACACCAATATAAGTGAAGCTGTCCCTGCCTATGGGTGGACAGTGCCCTCTGTCCACTTGAGGGTGGGGTGGGGGAGCCAGAATTTCTGCTCTGATGATCTTTTCTTTCTCTTCTGCAGTCAGGTCTGCTTGTTCCTCAAGCGAGGGGCAAATCAGCATGCGGTGGATGGCGACGGGCAGGACCCGCTCAGTATTGCTGTCCAGGCAGCCAATGCAGACATAGTTACCTTGTAAGTGCAGCCAGGACTTTCCAGTGCATGTAGACAAGAACACTGCCTGTCCATAGCCATCAGGGAAGGAATAACCAAGCCTCTCTCCCTTGTGCTTTCTCTCTCTCACTCTAGGCTGCGTCTGGCTCGAATGAATGAGGAGATGCGAGAAGCAGAGGGCCCCTTTGGACAACCAGGTCAATATCCCAGCAACAGCCCTACTGAGCTGCAGTACAGGAAGTGTATACAGGAGTTCATCAGCCTTAATATAGATGAGTGTTAGTGACAACTCCCCCACCTCCCCTTTGTTGTCTTGAAGTTGGGCTGAATTTCTAGAAGCCCTGAGAGCCCCATCCTTGGTATATTGGTGTTTCTTGCAGATTGGTCTGTTTTTGATGCCTGCACATATAGGTTGAGATGCACACAGGAAGGAAAAGGGGTCTTTCCTGTTCGTGGTAAGTTCTCATGCTTGACTACTGGATGGTTGATTTTGTGTAGGAGACTCCTAGGGCATAACCACAGACCATGGCGTGTGGACTTGAGTGTGTGAAAAGTATGGGAGATGAGTTTAGCATTTAAAAAAAAAATTAAAAAAAGAAGAAAAGAAAGAGAGGAAAAGGAAACCCTCTATCACCAGGAGAAACCCACCAACAATACGATCAGACGAACCTGTCTCTGCTTCAGTGTAGTTGCCATGCACTGCGTTGTCGTCTGAACAGTCTGTTTGGAAGGGATTCTGGCATGGAGCCCTCTGTCCTGGCAGTGTGACCGGCAGCCTGCTCTCTCATGGGGCTGCTGCGGCGTTTGGGAGCTGCTGGGGTCAGTTTAGGAAACTAAAAGGTGACTTCTAAGTCCGGAACAGGCAGAGAAATTTTGCTCCAGAAGGCACAACAGAAGGGGTAGGATTGAGAGTGATGGCTACTCACCTTAATTGCTCTCAGGACTATGACAGCCACCCTCCCCTTTTCTTGCACTTGGTGGTTAGCTGGTCAAAGCCATAGCTCGCCTGCTTCCTGGGCCAAGATGCAGTCTGCACGATGTTACGGAAGCAGCAGTGCTAATTTTTTGAGGCTGGGAGAAGCTTGTCGCTGGCGATGGGCTTTGTGTCAGGGAAGAAAAGCCACGTCCTACTCCCACTGCCTAAATGGCTGGCTGCACCATGCGATTTGACTTTGGTTCAGTTTGTTTCCTGGTCGCTTCAGATTTCTGACTTGGAATCTCTGTGAAGGAGACTTCTACTTGCATGTGTATCCCTCTGTGCTCTCCCCCCGCATGCTGAAGCATGTGAGTAGGGCATCTCAGCAGCTGGCCCAGGGGCTTTTGAGTTCCCCAATTCCAACGACTGGCAGAATCTTTTTTGTTGTTGTTGTTTCTTTCCTTTTCTTGTATTGTTCTGTGCTGGAGTGGGGGAATGTGTTTCTACTTAGAGCACTTTGTTGCTATGTTCATGGTCTGTGTTACAGGGATCATGCTGCAGTAGCTCTGCAGAGATGCTGCAGCCATGTAATCCTGTCTCAGGAGGGCTTACAGAGCACGCGTAGCACTGCAGGTTATCCTCTGGCTGGGAGTTTGCATGCCAAGCTGAGATGTGCTCCTGTAAGAGCCTCTTCAGAATGCCCTCAACTGCAATTGACATCAGAGTTTTTCAGGACTTGTGGGTGGCAGTCCACAACTGGTATTTAGCCTGCCTGGACACCTCGGCTGCTGGCTCTGGGGCTGGGCCGTAGTGCCTTACAGATAGTGCTGCAGTCTTGAGGGGATCAAGATCTCGCAAGGAAAGCAAGAATACCAGGCAGAGTTCCCCATCCTCCTGCATTACATCAGCAGTGATACACAATCATGTTACTTTTCACCCCTTACATGTTTGAATTCTTTACTTGATTTTTTTTTTTGTATACTGGCTGCTGTCATGCCGTGGCTCTTAGTGGATGAAACCTTTGCAGGTTTGTTTCTATTGATGCAATTGTGTTCTCAGATACTGAAGCAACAGTGATCCAGTGCTTCACTCAAGATACTGCCCTCAGAGACTGAACCAACAGCACTTGGTGTCTACCCACACATCTAAAAGTGGAAAAATAAAGAAACTCCACTTAGTCTCTGCTAGGGTGTCCTCTCAGTTCAAGGGAGAGTCCCTGCTTCCTTAGGAAAGTGCTGTCCTAAGGTTTGCTGCAGTCAGATCACAGTTTTCCATCTCTGCAATCTGGGTCTTGAAGTCCACCTTTGTCTTGTCGCTTTTTCATTCTTGTTACCTTTGGAGCTTTGGGATGCACAGTACCAAGTGCTGAGTTATGGTCTCAATCCCAATTGTCTGTTGTGAATCTGAAGCAGTCCTGGTGACTGTGCTGAAACTGCTGCAGATCAATGGCAGTGCAAAGTCTGGCCCCAGGGCCTTTCATGATTCCCTATTATTATTAATAAACAATTTCCTTCCACCAATCTTGGAAAATAAAAATTAATGAGCTTGGCCCCATCAGCCTTTTTATCATTGGCAGTGCCTTTCGTGGCATTTTCTCCATCACCCCACTCTTTCTGTCCCGAGAGGCCAGTGCTCTGCACACAGCGTGCTGCTGCTGAACCTGGGCTGTGTAACTGCTGGCTTGTGTGAACCTGCTGATTCACAGCACACTGATGGGTTGGAGGGTGAGTGCACCATGCAAACTTGCATTCTCCCTTCTTTTAGCTGTTCAATGCCCGGTCTGAAACTATCCTGTAGTCTTTGACCAGGCAATGCTCCCTCTGAACTAAAGCTTCTTGAGTAGAAGCTGTAGGATGTGCCCTTAACAGTTGGCAGAGGGCAGATCACTTGGTCTGTATTCATATTCCAGCTGTGGCACTCTCAGGAGTGACTCAGGACTGTATGTGGGATGAAGCAGTGTGGCATAAAGTGCCATCATTGCTGCAATTCACTTTCAGTGGAACGTCAGCATGTCCAGAGGACAATTTCTTTGTCAGTAGGGACCGTGTTCTCATCGTAGCTCCCACAAGTGACGCCGGAGTCGTATCACTGAATGGAGAGGACTGACTCCAGGCGTACACCTGTGCAAGTGATACCAAATGTAGGCAGATGTGCACTGTGCATAGCTGTTGCTGCAGTGCCGCTACATGGTCTCCTTCAGTTTGCATTTAATATGCCCTGGGTTAGGTATCTTCCTCCTGATGCCCGTGCGAAGGTATAGCCAGCATGGCTGCCCACTCAGTGTTCCTCGTGCAGGATTACAGAAGGTGACCACTTTACATTCTCATGGAGCTTCGTCTTTCAGTCCGTTGCATTGGACTTTGTCTTCTTTACAGTCCAAGTCACCCTAAATTTAAATGGGCTTCCCCACTGAGCAGGGTGGTGCCTCCACTTGTGTGTCATTGCCCCGTTTGACACCCCCTCCTTGTCATTTGAGCCTGCTTACTCTGTAACTGGTGGTAGCGTTACTGTCGGTCCGAGTGAGGTCAGGAGCAAATCTGTAGCTTACAAATGATCTGTGTGAAATGCCCTGCAGACCTCACTGCTCTGTGCAGAGCTCAGGTGGTGTTGGATGCTGTTGTCCAGTGAAATGAGCCATGGTGGCTGTGCCTTCAGCTTATGGTTAGATCATGCAGGTCACCCTGCGGCATCCAGATCAGCACTTAGAGTGCTCAGTACGGGAACCAGTATCTAGCCAAGAACTCACTCTGCTTCCTGGGTTAGGAACTGAGAGATTCTCTGAAATGGATTCTCTTTGATAATCCTATCCCATTTTATACTGACCTGCATCAATTTAGACATTCGTCAGTGCTGATGTCCCCTCAGGTTGTGCCCTTTCCTAGAAAAAGGCCACACTGAATCAAAGCTGACATCTTTCCGGGTTCTTCAAAGATCTTGAAAATGAAATAGATGTTTCACCACTGCCATGGTCCTATTCTGTTAATGAATTTCAGCATGGTTGTTGTCTAGCAATGTTTTTTACATGTACAGCAACTTAAAACACCCCAATTGGTTTTCCAACTTTTTATGAGAAGTTAGAAATATGACTGATCCTTTCTGTAAGCCAGTGACAACTGGGGACATGGCTTCCGTTTTGGGTCATTTTATTTCACAGTCAGCATTAGTGGCTTACGAGAACAATACAAAAATCATGTATAGTTAGGTCCACGGAAGCTCAGACTCACTGCTGAAGTACATGAAGTTAAAGCATATGTAAATACTGATGCAAAAAGCAGTGTCTTGCAAGACAATTTATCTATTTAACATGTACTGGTACTTTATTTAGATTCAATGTATAAAGCAACTTTGTGCACTTTTCCTACATACAGTATTGGGGGGTTTTATGTTCTTTTGTTATGGATTTTGTGCTGTCTTTTTTAATCAGTGAAATTGTTAAGTATTTAATTTATTATTGATGTGCCCAGAGGACTAGTGCAATTTTTATTCAATACAGTTTGTCTGTATTTAATGTCAGGATTTTTTTGTAGCATTAATGGAGAATATTTTTCAAAACTTGCCTTTTCCCCCCCACAATTTTCCTTCCTTCCACTCCCCACTTTTCTATTTTCATTATACAGATTGTGAGGCATTAAATGTCTCTAGTTTGAAATATAATCAAACACTTTAGTACATCCTGCAGTTTCTAAAACAAAAAGGTTCTCCAGGAAAAAAAAAAAAGCTAAGGAGGCACTTCTCAATGTTTTCTGTGTTTATTTGGGTTTTTTTTGATTGGGGTGTATGTGTGTGTGTGCGTGCATGCTTGTGCTTAGAAGTTTGGAGGGGAGAGTGGGGAAGTTGTATGGAAAATTTGTTTTTGGCAAAGTAAATGGCCAGCCAGGCTCCAGGGAATACTAGATATTGAACACTTTCTTTTTTTCCTTCTTCAAAAACAGCTGTATTTATGTTGTACAGTCTTGTTTGAAATATCTAATGCCAAACTACTCTCTTTTCATTCTTCCTTTCTTTTCAAAGAGTGCATATGTTATCTATAGGACAGTAACTTGATTGCAACCACAGTTAACATGAGGAGATTTGCCTTTGTCTAGAAAGCAACATGCCAGGCATTGTCAAAACACAAATGGAACCAAACCATTGCCTCAGCCATGCAGGTTCTGTCATCTTTTGAGTTTTTGAGATCTGGGTGCATATTTATATACCTGTCCTAGCTTTTGTTTGATTTGACCCAAACCCTGCAATCAAGTGCCTGGACAGGAAGTCTAGGTTTGAATCTTTGAGGTCTGCCACGTCTCTGATTCCAAATGGGATGAGTTCAGGTTGCTGGCAAGTTGAAATGATACCCTCTGTGTTCCTTCTCCACATGTCATCCAGGGAAGCCTCAGGTTATTTTAGTATTGTTGTTTCTGAGATGATCTCTACAATGTGGAATTTCTTTGAGCAGGCTAGAGGAAAAACATAGAATTGGAAGAATTTGTCTTTAAAGAAAAAGATTTGACAAGCTGAGACTGCGATCACTATAAAATAGATCAATAACATCTCAGACCAGCAAAAATGGTCGTTATTTATGCAAGAGAAAAACAGGACCTCCTAAAGAAATGCACTGATTAACTTACTGTCCAGTGGCCACAACACAGCTGTTGCCTGCTGCTCAGCGACTGTGTTGTTCCTGTGCTGCTCGACGGTCCCTGAACCCACTTCTCTCTCCTCGCTGCCCGAGCATTATTGCTTTCAACCAAAGACAAAACAGGATGAACGGATTAAATGTGATATTAAACCATTGGTTCGCTGATGACAAGCGCCTGTGTGAGTGTGTGTGTGTGTGAGTGTGTGCAGTGCTGTTACATGGAGAAGGGGGCGTGGGAAGGAAGGGACTGAGCAGAAGAAGGGAGAGTGGGAGTTCTGAAGAAACAAGATGTTTTTGAGATTCCAAAATACGGAGTGCTGTTTCCATAGGAATGTGATTCCTATCAGCCTGCCTGCTAGTTCCTCACCCTTATAGGCAATTTGGGCTGGGGTACATCCCTTCTGAGCTGTATACCCAGCACTGTGTTGGTGGGAAGATGGAGCAGCTGGATAGTTATGGGGAAGGAATGAGGGATAGAGGTGGAGGCAGTAGCTAAGACAGTTTCTGGGGCACAAGGAGGACCGTGTGTGTTCCTAGTGCAGCAGCTGGGATGGCACCTTCCTTGCAGTAAGGGCCATGAAGGAGCGTGTTTATTTTATACGTCCTTGTGCTCTGATAGATGACAAATTGGAAGTGGCCAGGCTGTTGCCTTCAGGTTGTCAGGGGATCTGTAGGCTTGTCTCAGTTGACTTCCATCCATCATGTCCCTCCAATGGCACAGGAATGTTAGTGTGAATTCCCCACCCTGGGAGCCCTCTAACGTGAGACCTGTGGCTGCTGAATCACAGAAGCAGAGTAAGCCTTTCTTACTGTGGGGTTACCTGGGCTGGCAGCCTGGAGTGGAAGCCTTTGAGCTGAGAAAGCCCAGCTGGCCTCTTCCTGGCTAAGGCTCCCATACCTTCCTATCTAAACAGCACAAAGAGAAAGAAGCTCTTTAGCCAAGTCAAAGCTGCTAAGTGGGGTTGATCAGTACGGCTCTGTTACACACTGAATGGCTGGGCTGCTGTACCAGGGGCTGACACTTGCTGTAAATATGCTATAACCTATTAACCCCCTTCACTTGCCTGCTTTCAGTACAACTTTGTAACACGTTTTTTAATTCCCTCTTTCCCTACACAGCCTGTACTGACTGTAACTATGGAACCAGATATTCTGTATGTTATTACTTTGTATAATTTTAAAACTGTTGCTGTGGTGTCTGCCTTTTTTTCCCCCTTCCTTCTCTTCTATTGTCTCTTGAAACACTGTTAATAAAAATCTAGATAAACTCCTTCCCTCCACCTTCTTTGGCTTGATTTATTTATGTAGGATTTCTTGCCTTCTTGCCTATATTAACTGGATCTAGAAAACCATTCCCTTTTAACCTGTTTTCCTTCTCTTCTGCAACCCACAGCTTGAATTTTATGGCAGTGAATAGACTGGAATACCACATAAAGACTCTGCATTTTCATTTGGGTTTCTGTGATACTGTCTTGTGATAATGTGATTTCAGGGTGCTTTGGAAGAAGGCTGGGGTAAAGGTGACAGGTTCAGATCACCCGCCCCAACCCACCCATTCGTGTTTATTCAGAGTACCTGAATCTGTTAATGCTTGATATGTTACGAGCTCTGCTGATGGCTATCCTGTAAAAGGAGACCTTGCACTAGACGAAAATATCACTCTTCTGCACATGGACCATCATTTCCCACGTATCACAGTGCAATCCTTCCCTCGGTTTCTCTCTTACTGTGTGTCTGTGGCAGAAAAATAAAAGAAGAAGAAGAAAAGAAAGACTGGCCTGGCCTCATGATTTCTATTGTACTTAGCATGGAGAACAAATGCAGGAAAACAAAATTGTGGAATAGCCTCTGTTTTCCTCTGGAGGGACAAACATCCCAATGAATGAATCTGGGTAGACTCCTGAACTCAGTGAAGGGGTTAAACAGGAAGGATACATTTCAATCAGGAGCACTACAGACATGTGAGGCATTTATGGAAGGAGAGCTGTGTGGTCTTACAGAAAACTTATAAGCACAGAGCTTGGGAAACACATGGCTCGCTCCCCATCCTCTTACTGAGTCCCACTGCCACCGCTTTATTTTACCACCTTTCTCTTTCCCGTATAAATGGAGACTATGGTCTCACCCAAACTCACAAGGATAGATACACTGAAGACTGAAATGTGATTACAGAAACCCAGATGCCTAAAAGACTGTCTCTTTCTTTCTTTAGTTAATGAGGATTAAATGCTTACATATCTTCAAAAATCTGGGACTAATACTTTACTACAACAGTAGGATTCTTGTAATTTGAGTTCGATCTGAGTGTTGCCTGGACAAATATTTTACCAGTATGCAAGAGGATTAGTGATCTCCCTGAACAAGGATATTTTCATGATTTTATCAACATGGTCAGGCTGCTGGCAATAGCAATTGTCATCCCACTACTTAAGAGTGCCAGTTTGACACCATCCCACTGGTGTAAAAACACTCAGCCAGTTCAGCACTTACCTGTAGCTGCCAGGTATGCTTAACAATTCAACAGCAGATTCATTCTAAATAAACCCTGGAGAGATGAGTATTGTCCTCGTAGAAAAGCTACCTGCTTTCTATGTAGTGCATAAGTGTATAAAGGTGGGGGTTTTTTCTTCTCCCAGAAAGGGTGTACGTTTTTAGGGAAGGTGGAGAGGAACAGGTGGCAGGAGAGCAAGTGGTAAATGCCAGGAAGCTGGGGTGATGCACCCAGAGAATGAAAGGCAGTGTGGGTCATGGAAGGTCTGTCGCTGGTGGGATGGGACAGTGGTCTAACAGGCTGCAAGGCAGAAGTCACTATGGGATTAGGATATATTTGTACGTCCAGGACAGCACTAGTGGGGGCAGAGGAAACAGGCTGAGTCCCACCAGTTAGGGAGGGGCTCAAGTGACTATAATCAGAAGCTAACAGGTACGTCAAGTTTGTTTTGTGGCAGGTACAAAAGCACACATTTCCTGAGCGTTGCTGTGCCTGAAAAGCAACAAATCCTGATCAAAGCCTGCCTGACAATAAGGCTCGTGTTGGAAGCCTTTGCCACCTGCATGTGGATAATGCTGAAGACTATTATTCTCAAGACCTTTTGGGCTGGATGCTCTTCATGTACTGAAAACAGACAATTCTCACATCCCGGTGTGCTCACCCATGAGCTGGGGTAGGAAGGGGACACCATGTTCACAGAGGGACCTGTCCTGCAAGCTTGCATCAAAGGAGCAACTGAAGGAATGCTTCTTGGAGGATGCCTCCAGGATAGGGAGCACTGCCAGGTGAGCAAGGGCAAGCTGCAAGCCCTCTCTGTCCACTCTCAGCCAGCTGGACACAGTCACTCTCAGCCCATTCTCTCCAACCGAGTTCGTGAGGCAATATGAAGTTACGCCGGATCCGGCTATTGACTTGGCTTTGTGGAACCAATTTTTTGTATCAGCTTTTCTCTCAGTACTGCAGCAATGTTGACAGATGCTGTGCCTTGGAGCTGTGCAGCTCATAGCAGCTGTGGATCTACCCTCTCAGTGATGCTCCAGGATACGTCTTCTGTCAAACAAAGGGCACAGGAGCTCTGTATGAAAGACTACAGGTAGCTGCACCTATGTAGGTGAATGCCTGGGATCTTTCCCTTATCTTTTCCCCTGTGGCTACATGGGTTCATCACCAGGTAAAAATGAGCTCAGTAGCCCAGTCTGTGGCAGAAATTGCCGTAGAACATCAAGCGGAAAACGTACAAGCAGAGACATCGTTAATGGGATGCGGGTGCCTAATTATCTCTAGAATTGCAGCATAAATCTGAGACCGCTCCTGCATCATGGGAGATTCTATCATAGAACCACTGCTGGGACACCTGAACTCTGCCTTCACTTGTGGTTTGAACAGGGCCTTGAGTAGCTGTCATGGAGAATTGTTGTTATCTGATAGTGCCCTTCAACAGGTGGTTGTTTTGTTCCTGTACAGGTGGATTGATGTTGTGCCTCCCACAACAAGCTCTGAAAAGTCCAACTGTCGGAAAAGAAGCCAGGCAACTAGTAAATTACCTTATTTCTGTTTCTGGCTGAAGACTGTCTCCAGCAAACTAATATCAAGCCCTATAACCCAACTGCATGAAGCTCTGCACAAATGGCACGACAGAAGATCTTTGCATTTCAGAGAACTCAATTTCCAGAATAGTTCTCTCCTGCAAGTCTTAAAAGTCTCTCTACTGTCTCTTGGGCTTTGAAAAAAAAGTACCAATAATGTTAAAAGAGAGGAATTATCCCAAATCTCGTTGTGAAGCAAGAATCCTGAGAGCATGCAACATATGCAAGCTCATGAAAAATCCTGTTCTCATTATCAAAGAGTGGAATGCCAAAACAGAACCCTCTGAGGCAGTGCAAGGCTAAAGAGCTGGGCTCTGTCTCTGTAGCACATGTAGAGCTGTCTCTTACATCCAGATGAAAGCCATGAGTTCTGAGTGAAAATAGCCCGACGCACCATGATCTCCACGGGTGGGAAGTATCAAAGCAAGGCAAAGCAAAAATATTGGGACTAACGCCTCTTCCTGTGTATTTTTGCAGGAGATGCTACCTACCTGGACATCTTCCGGGAGTTCTCTCACATGGCTTCGAACAACCCTGAGAAACTCAAAAGGAGGAGCCTGCATTTCAGCCACTCCTGCAGATAGCCCCCTGCCTCCCTCCCCTCTCCCTCCCTCCCATCCTCTGCCCGGACCTTCTGCTGGCAGCTGAGCTCTGAGCTGCCTGAGCTCCGTGAGCTCAGAACGGCAGAAGCGTCGGAGCAGGTGTAACAGGCACGCCGAGCTCAGCTACTGAAGACAGACATTCTCTGTTCAGACATGCTTCTGCTGGGAAACCTGGAAACCTGTGTTTTCCCTGGTGTCTGCTTTCGTGCCCTGACCAGGAAGATGACAGACCTTCCAGGACTGATTCCAGAACAGGTATGCATTCAGACTGTAGGCTTAGGTCCCATGCCTGAGTGCAGTTTAAAAATGCGTCAAGCTGGACTTTTAGCTTTCAGTGCCCTTTCTGCATCGCTGTTTCTGAGAAAACCTCCCCTTTCTGGGTGTATGCCAACACTGGCATTTATCATACTGCAACAGTGCCCACGCCTGGAATGAAGTACAGGTAACCGGTCCCGAGCATTGCGTGTGCCAGGAGGAGATCAAGTCTGAAGTGCTCCGAAAACTAAGGAAAAGGGAATGTTGCAGACTTTTAGTGATGCTGAGCCAGCCTGCTCAGCTCATGAACGGCCAGCACCCGCCGCTTGCCGTGCTCCGGGGTATACCAGCTGCCCACAACAGCCGCAGGATGCAACTCCCTGTGGTACGGGGACCTCCACACACAGACCTCCCGTCCTCTCGGGAGACAAAGGCCACCCAGGACACAGCACCCAACTACCACTGAGCCACAGGGCTCCCAGTCCCAACCAGTCCACTGCAAAACCTTTGGCAAAACACTGCGTTTTGCTGCGTAACTCACCCCTTAAGATACCTCTGCCACTGAGTGCATTGAGACATTTGGTTTAGCATCGACCGGGAGATATAACACGGATTCCATGGAGACTTTACAAGCAATACCGCAGACAGAATCCAGCTCTTTCCCTCAGGGGCTCTCTATCTCCTGCTGGTTGTGCATCCCACGATTAGGAGAGTTGTACTCCTCTGTAAGGCACGGCTTTCAGTATTATTTTTGTCATTTTTATTGTTGTATGTCATAGTTAGCAAAAATAATAAAAGGTTATGTGTGAACTATACAGGTATAGGCACCATGACATAATAAAGTGCATTTTCAGAATGATGTATATAAACTATGACATGCTGAAATGTAATATATCTTATGGAAGAAGAAATGTATTTTTTTGAAAAGGTGCGAGTGAAAAAATCTCCCACGAAAACAGTGTCTATGAACTGAAAATAAAGACAGGGTTTTTTTTTAAATTCACACACATTTCCTCATTCTTTCTGATTCTAGATCTTTACAAGCCAGTGAAGCACTTTAGTATGAGGTTTAAAATACAAAAATCCTGCCTGGCTTGCAACACCCCTTGCTCTTCTGGGTCTGCACATGTATAAACCGAAGCACACACCCCTGCTAACAGATCCCTGATCTGTATTGCCACATCCCTCTTGTTCCAAATTTGACCACAAGACAAGACGTTGCCACTTGATTCTTGGTTCTGCACTCCTCTGGCCCAAAATTGGCTCCTCCTGGAAATGATATTACATGATGCACAATTCTGCAGTGATATTTTTTGTGCATTGGGCACAGCATAAAGGCTCTTTCATCATTTTCCTTTTAGCTAACCTTTAGCCTTCCCATTTAGTCCCAGTGATAACAGGTCTTGGAGTTCTGAGTGGGGCTTTCTTTTGAGACCAAAGTGTATGTCTTTATGTATATACACATATAGATGTGAGTATACCTAAGACATTGTAATCTTTCAGTAATGACTGCATGACATCCACTTGAGTTTTGCATTCCCAAGGCATGCCCAGACATTCTGCTTAGAAGACTGATTCCTTTTCTCTCTTTCTTGTCCCCAGTGCTTTTTTCCTCATGGTATTTCTCAAAGGGTCACTCAGACTACAGTATTGCATAAAATCACTCTTGCTAGACAGCAAAGCAGCTGTATTTCCCAGTGCAGAAGACCTGCAGAGAAAAGGCTGGATCACCCACTGCAATGAAGCCCATCTGTTCCTGTTTATTGTAACTTGGTGTTTTACAGCACAATTCATTTGGGTTTGGTTTACATCTCTGTAGATTCCCCTTGTGAATGAAAAAAAAGCTAATAAATCAAGTGAAAAAGTGAGACTTTCAGAAGCATCTTGCTGTTTGGCTTCCGATGATGTCAGCAGCAAACTGAAAGCTGTGAGGATCTCACCTCTGTGTTTGGAACCAAAACTCTTATCACGATTTGGCCCTGTGCATTTAGGCTCTTGCAAGTAAGGTATGGACATTATGGAAAAGATTTTTCCAGAGCCAACACTTAGAAGTAACAGTTAGGTAGTAACAAACCCAAATATCAGTTGAAGGCAAAACAAAGTCAAACTAAACCCTCAGTCATAGTCTGTATTCAGAGTATTTTATTATTTAAAAAAGCTACAAAACAGAGCTCATTGATTTCTTGTTAACTCTTGTTTTCTACAGAAAGTCATAAACAAGATTATAACAGACTAAAACGCTCCTGTGCAAACGTCATCATCAAAAATAAATGTCTTCTTATTTTATGTACACATAAGTTACTGTCAAATATCAACATTCAAATATCTCTATTTCTAAATGGACTGCAACAAAAACGCAGCATTGTTTTCATCTTCTCAATAAATCAGCTACTTCGTCTGTGACATAAAAAAGTCATCAACTCCATTTTTTCTCTTTCCTCTAAGTAAGTCTCAACTGAAATAATCTGGGTCAAGTCTAAAAGCAACTCAGCAGCAGCATTCTGTGCATTGTCCTCAAAATGCAACAGTAATAGGTCGAGGACAGAGAGGTGTCTTGGAAGCAAAGCTGTAATCAGAGCCACCTCTTGTTATTACCTGCTCTGTCATCCTCAACACAACACTGACTGATAGGAGCACACACTCCTTCGCCTCCACTGGAAATCCTTCCATTAACAGCCAGGCTGACTTTTCTCTTGAGTACGTTTATGAAATGTAGATGGGCCTGTCTGAAGCTACAGGCTGATTCCCTCACAAAGGTTTTAAAGTTAAAAGCTATGGATAGGCTTTTATGAGGACTCGATGACTGTCCCAGAGAGCAGAAGTACAGTTCTCTCCTCCCAGGATACTCATTAGGAACGAAAGAACATTGCATGATGCCTGAATCCAGGACACATGGATGGTTTAATAACGAACTTGTAACAGCTTGAGGAGAATTGCCAAGCTCAGCAGTGCGGTGGTTAAAACCCGCCTGGACGCGTTCTTGTGTGATCTGATCTAGGTGGTCCTGCTCAGGCAGGGGGATTGGACTAGACGATCCTTTGAGGTCCCTTCCAATCCCTGACATTCTGGGATTCTGTGATTCTGTGGTTAGGTGCTCACAGATTGTGGATCGAGAACGTTTCTGTTCGCAACCTTTCTGACAGCACCTGAGCATTAGGGGAGTTTCAAGTCTCCCAATTAATTCTCTGTTGCACACAAACATACCCTTAGCTATTCAGTTCCCCTTCCAAAGAGCTGTCCTTCATGTATCTAAATCCATTAAGCACCACATCTGGGCAAAGCTCTGGCATTTCCACCTTGCTGGAGAGTGGGTGAAGATGCAGGTCACTGTTGTCCATGGCAACAGTCACTCCAGAAGGGTGAGTGTGAACAGAATCATCACTTTTTCCAGCTTCTTCTTGCACAACTCGGTAGTTTTCTAGGGTCAAGCTCACACTGGGGATGGTAGGAGTGTGAGCTACTTTCAATGTCTTCTTTGACCTGAACCTTTGGTAGCAGAAGAGGAGAGACAAGACTAGCGTATCTATAAGCAGCTCAAACATTTCAACTACAGACAACACTGAGGATCCAAACCAGAGACTCCATTGGCTTCCCATGCTGGACAGAAGCAGATTCTCCTGTTGAAAGAAACAAAGGGTTGTGTTTATCAAACACAGCAGAGCTCCGGGGGAACATGAAATGATTCCATATTGCCAGCAGGTCAGATAGCTGCTTGCCATTTGGGGAGTAATTTTCTGTGACCGTGTAAAATGTGAAATTTTCAAGTCTCTTCCTTAAGAAGAATAATCCCGTCCTATCTTGGAGGCCGCCAATAATCCTCCCTCCAACCATACACAGCAACACCGCAACTAATGACAGGTAACAATGTTTTGAGCTGATGTAGTGCAACCTACTGAGAGTAAAGGAGACTCGTTCACAGACTGGTAGTTCAGTTGCTGGTAGAAGATAGTCACCTTGGCAATATCCTTCCTGTATTGGAGAAAGGGAGCAGTTAGCAACAGTGGGATGTCCTCATGTCGTTCACTTGGTGGAAGGTACTGCTGGCATTCTAGGCTCGATTCTACATGCTGATGGCTAGGCAATCGATTGCACCACTCACTCAAGCTTTCTTCCTGAGCATGTTTAACAGGAGCTTGGAAAAAGGTTACCGAAGTGACTGTCTTACAGCATTGTGAGGAAAGATGAGAAATTTATTGGATGACCCTGTACATTTTTCTCTTGTCCTCCTTTTCCAGTCTAACATCTACAAATTCTGCAAGGGTGAAGAGCTAATCCATAGTTTTAACAGGAGTACCTTCTTGCAGTGACTAACCTGTTGCTGGTAGAGTTATATCCACTCTGATGCCTTAGAGCTTGACGGATCCAGTCCTGCAGCAGAGTACATGTATGTTATTGGCAATCCTGTCTTCTGAGTTTTGGTATGTTTAATATTTTGTAAATGTAGATTTCATAAGCATTAAAATGGCTATTGTGAATGATAAAAAAGGATGTCATTGATTGGTTCATGACATATGGTGATAGCTGTCAAGTAGTAGCTGTATTTTCCAGCAAGAAAATACATACTGATATTTTAGGTGTGTAAAGTATTCTGGTTCTTAAACTCTGCCTTTAAAGGCAAACCCACCAAATAATTTCCTCTTTTAAAATGTATCAGTTGTATTTACATCTACATTATCACCTATTTTACATGAATTAATTAGCTGGTCATACAGCCTGCATGCCCATTTAACATTAGAACATGAGAAATGGCAAGAGGTCATCTACTGACTCAGAGAGTTTCCATTGCAGCCCTGAAGCACCTCGCAAATAAGTGAGTTGTTACACCACAACACCCACTGGAAGCAGAAAGTCATTAACACCATGTTGTAGGTGGGAACTAAGGCAGTGAGGTGAATTGCTTAAGGTCACAAGGAAGTTTGGATTAGAACAGAAATTGGATGTAACTCTCTAGCACCTTAGTGTGGAGTCTTAACTACAGGTTGACTCCCTTAGGCCCAGGTTTTGGACCAGTTTGCTTTATTTGCCTCTTCGATTGCTGCTGCATGAGTCATTGCTTTCACTTTAATGTTCTACCAGCCACAGTAAACACAGTATCCTCTCTAAACATAGCAGTTGTCTGTATAGACTACCTGAGACTTTGATGATGGCCATTTAGCTGTCCCAGCAGACACCTTGTACAGTGATTCCCTGATAAGATAAAAATGGAGATTATGATCACTATGACTCTTGGCATTTAAAAGTGAACACATGAAGGAGTTTAACAACAATAACTACTTGCCCAAAGCAGAAGTTCTGGGGGCAGCTCTTAAGAGCTTTGGAAAAAGCTTTGTAAATCACCTTAAAAAATAAAACCAGAGGTTGCCCGAAAACTGTTCAGGTTAGGAGGAAAACTAGAATGGTTTCAAAATCCTGACAACTTTTCTTTGATGCATTCGAAACCAAAATACTTGATATTTGGCTTTAAAATGATGTCTTTCCATTTTGAAATTGACCTACAATAAAAATGGTGAAAGAAGAAAAATAACACAAACAATTTGTTTTGGGCTTAATAGAACATTTCAGTATGATTAAAACAATTTCCCCTCTCTGCTGTCATGCGCACACAAAGTTCTGATTTAATTTGTCTAATGCTGTCATCTTTTCCCTTTCTTAGAACTGAGGTTCAAACATCAAACTGAAATCTTGGGTTCAGAAAAAGCAGAAATTCAGTTGGCCAGTTGGTCTATAATTTTTCCACTAAGTTGCCTACATTTCCACTGATGTAATTTTCCTCTGCAAGCTGGCATTTCTTGTGCTTTACGTTTGTGACCTACCGGCAAGGCTTGGGGCACTGGTCAAAACAATTCAGGTGATGATTTCTGAGCCTGTTGTACAACTGGTAAAAGCAGTGACCTGGTGAAAGAAACGGGAGAAACACACTCAGACACTTCCTCAGGAAATGGAAGGCTAGAAAATGCAAGGCTACCAAAGCCTCTGCCCTCACTTGGCCTTCCTAAGCATACAGCACTCTGTCAGAGAGACCTTTTTTGCCCCACTCTCACTTTGGAATGGTTTTCCGAGCTAATCACCTGTGTGCAATGTAGGTGCCTTCCCTGTAAGGATCTGCTGAGGATGGGCCAACCAGAAAGCCAAGAGAAGTTATTCAAAGCTTTGTCTTACACCAGCACAGCCATTGATATTGGTAACGTGAAAGACCTTGACCTTATATTAACGGCCTTAATAAAGGGATGCTTGATAACATCAAGATTTTTTATGAACTAATTTGATATCCATGCAAATACACAGAAAGGCGTCTGCCATCTGGCTGGATTCAGTGATGCAAGGAAATGGTCTAATCAGGAAATAGGCATCAAGTAGAAGGGCAGTAACCTAAGGAATCGTGTAACCAGTGAGTATTATAGGAAGGTGTCACCCTTCAACAAGGACAAGACAGCAGTCTTTTGCTCTTACCCCATGCAGGCTGCTTATTGTAGTCACAGTATTCAGCACCGGGAGGCAGTGGGTAGTAGTAATAGCCACAGCCACATTTTCGAATCATTATGTGCTGAAAGCAGGAATGTAAACAAGCCTGGAGAATAAAGAAGGCACAAAAGACTAGATAAGCCAGAAATTCTCAAACGTCCAAATCTTCAGTGTGCAGCATGCAGCTGCTAGGAGACAACGTACAAATTTTGTTACTGGAAAAAGACACCAGTCATTACTAGAGCACGATTATGCAAAAGGCTTTCGCTTTTCATTCCTTGTTTTTACCTCTGAAAACAGTATTGAGCTTAGTAGCACAGAATTTTCCCCAGCTCCCTTTTTCATTATGCCCAGTAACATCTCAGTTAAACAGCCCAAATATCTAGATCCAGGAGCAGCTACTTACACAAATAAAGACCTGATGGCCCAAGAATGTCCTACTAGAACAGTCCAGCTGCCTTGACTGGCTCAGTGTCTGATCTCTCTTGTGTCACAAGGAGGGAAGAGCCCTAGTGCCTGGGACTGAGTATCCCCCACTCAATAAAACACATTCCAACTTCTAACACCCTGTTTACGAGCTTCTTTTCAGAGGGGCATGGATCTCCCTGTTATCTCCAGCAATGAACCTGCTGATTTCTAAAAGTTCTCTGGAGAGTAAGGTATGACTTGTTTGCTATTCATCCACTCTGAATAAACTGAGGCCTCAGCCAGCCACTCTGACAGTACCTGCAGGGTGTAGGAGTTGTTGTACAGGAGTTTAACATTCACATCATCGCCATTAGTCGTGCATTTCCCATAATTGCCGCCCAGGCGATTCACCTCATCCTGTGGACATGGAAAAGAGGCCTGAGTGATTAGGAGCTTTAATTGGACCTAGCCATCACCATCTAAACTTAACTGGAGGGAGCATCATATAGAGGACAGGAAGTGTAGTAACACATGTGAGTAGCTGAGCTATACCTTGCTGATAAAACATATACAGCAACAGGGCACAGCACGTGGTCAGTCACTGGGGTTCAGCTGACAAGCAGTAACTCATCATGTCAAAATAACCCAATCACTTCTGAATATTTATTCTCATCCTAATATACACATGCAGCCCCCTGTGTAGAGCTGGAACAAGATGTAAGAGGTGTAAGAGCCTCAGTGTAAAACAAAACAGGCCCCAATGTATTGAGGACCAAAAGGCCACTTGCACATTTGAAATAATTTCATTTTACCCACGGCAACTCGAGAATAGTGAAAAGGGACTTGCATAAATACACATGCACAATCAAGAAGTGAACAATAAAACTCCCACAAATCTGTTGTGTGAGTCAGTCACTGTGTTCAGCTCCTCACAACTTCCTGCAATCAGAAGGAAAAGAAACAATGCTCTTGAGCAAGTGGCTAACCTGTTGAATGCCTATGGTTGTTGCAATGCCTGGTCTGATGTCAAAGCCTTCATGCTCAAGGAATGGTGTCTGATTGTGGTTGTGTATCATCACTTTCGCACCTGCTACTGTAGACAAGAGTGGGATGTGATCCTTCTGCTCTGCTTTCAGGATAAGCGAAAGTCCTGCAACACAAAGAAAAGGGAAGCATGTAACAACTTACTTTGGGCCAAAATAGGAACACCACCACATCTTGAATTGTCAGCACTGATCAAATTGCTGTCTTAACTCACAGAAAAGCCATTCTTTTTCCTTAGGGACCTGGTGAGCTGTCAGGTAGCAATTGCACCAGCCTATTCCAAAACTGTAGTCATATTTTGCTTGAAAACTAAAATAGTATTCTGCTTGCTATAAGTTAAGGTATGGCTGATATGGCTATCATATACATGTGGCTAGTGAAGCAAGAAAATACAGTCTATAATTTGTGCCACCAGACTAGAAGAGAGGGATCTATGTCAGTAAGCCATGTATAGAAGACATATTTAATCCATAGCCAAATTATATTAATTTTAGCTCTTCTTCCCACCTTTTGCCAAATAACATACCGTAAGGAATTCCTGGTTTTGTAGCTGTCCAAAAAGGGTCTGTTCCCTTGCTGTTAAAAGTATAGCAGCTTCCAAAGACTGGGTGGTGAAAGTGAACATAGTCACTGAAATCAAGAAAGATTTTGATGGGTTTTAATTATGAGTGTAGCAATACTTTAACTTCTATGTAGGATGTGTTTTGTGTATGTGTGTATGTGAGTATGTACAGGAGCGCCTATGGGAAAGAGTTGTTAACTCATTGGAGACAAGGGAAAAAATCAGGTCCACAAGGATTCACTGCTTGCCCAAGGTTACAGTCAGAGCAGCAAACACAGGAGTCAAATTCAGAGTTCTGACTTGCTTTTCCTTCCATCAAGTAGACTAAATTTTTCCCTGCTTGTTCCAACAACCAGGTAGATTGAAGTTCTGTGCTCTAATCAACAGGAGAAACAGATTCTCTCTTTCCTTGTTTTCTTAAAAATTCTACCACTTATGATCATGCTGAACTTCACTGGCCAAGTCAGCCTCCACATTCCATCAGTTTGTAGGAGTTCTTAAGAAGAGTTGTGTGAACACACATACAAAAGTGACAATGGTCACCAACAAGTGCACAGACAGAGATATATTGCATGAAAGCATCAGAAACACTAACTGTAGAAGAGTGTTGAGAGTTAATTGCCTCCAGGAAAGACAAAACAGGACCTTATCTAGTGAGATGACTAAAATAAACTTTGTAGACCTCTCTCCTCTTTGCTGAAAATGCTCAGAAAACTACCTAAATTTGCCTTCTGCTTATTCTGTGTCATAGATGAGGTCATTGCTGTTAAATTTTTTCAAGGCATCAGCTGAAAACAAGTAGGCCAGCAAATGGCTCATGTACCCTGAGGGACAGCATTGTCTTGGGTGGTATACACATATTTGGAAGAGCTTCCAACAGTGAGGACCAGAGGTATGCACTAAAAAGAAGGTACACCTTTGCCTTTGGTTTGTGCAGCAGGCTCACTTCGCTTTTTTATACCCTTTTTATAGGGTGTAAAAAGACCATCTGATTCTTTTGGCATTAACTGAGTCCTCCTGGCTTAATAGTTGAGAACAATTCTTGTGCTCAGTGACCAAGTGCTACAGTGGAGTCGTGAGATCCTTCCTCCCCTTCTCCCTCCTCTTTTCATTGTTAGAGCAAGAAGAGATCTCACTTTTAACCATCGAATATCTGAGGATTCCTGTTCCTTTCCTCCCATTCGGATAGAAATACATTCAATACAGTCAATGCATCTTTGTGCCAGTAAAGGTTTAATTCCTGCTAAATTTCTCTTAGGCTTCTTTGACATCCTAAGACACTAACTCATAAAGAGGTAAGTCAAGGCAGAATGCTAATTTCTAGGTTCCTAGCCTCAAGCTCTAATCATGAAAGGCTGCTCTTTCTTTCAGTCAGATCTCCAACAAGGGCTAAGCCTGGCAGTATGCCATGAGATGCAGTGCCTGCACTGCCTGGAAGTGTAGGCTCAGTTTTGGTCTCCCAAGTCCTTGAGTTCTGCTGAAATCACAATTAGCATCTCAAGAAGTAACACACCTGGGTCTGCAGGGCTCCCCATTATACTGGCAGGAGTAGACCATATCTTCTATTTGCTCCGTATGGTCAGAAATGTTGATTATAACTGGTAGCTGGGACATGATATTCATGTAGTGAAACCTATACCATTCAAGAATTGCATCCATCCCAGATGAATAGGTCTTGTAGAAGCAACTCCCACCTGTGGCATTGCACTGGAAAAAAAGAAGAGGGCGAGCCATTCAGCACAGCCAGGACATGACAGCCTACGGGCAACAGAGATCGGGGGTAAAGGCAGTACTGGATACAAGGACAAAGGGAACCTTTATTTTTTCAAGAAAGTGAAGTCTCTGATCATTTTAGTTATCACAGAAACACAGAATGGCTGAGGTTGGAAGGGAGGGACCCCTGGACATCATCTTTTTATGTGCTAAGCACCTTCTCTCCTTGAAGCTGAATTAGATGTGCTGCTTCATCTCAGGGGAATGAGTGCCAGGGAAAAGAGGCAGAAGAGAGCAGACAAGCAAACTCAGGTACCTTGGGAGAAGGAAGGACAGGGCTGGTGGGAATACTCTACAACCCATGAATCATTAACCAAGTGCTGAGATGCTTGCTTTGTTCTTACTCAGACCTTAGGAAAGTGAACATCCACAGATTCTGCTGAAAGTGTGCCTGGTGAAGGACTTCAGGATAGGACAGGACAATGATAATCAGGCAAAAATTGTTGGCCTTTCAAGCCACATCAATCTCTCGTAGCTTCTGCTCTTAAATCTGTGCTAACCCTGTTTTTCATATGAAGAATCTGAAGCATTTGCATTCTTCTCCACAGCCACAGCCACACATTTATTGTATTGATCCTCTTGATTTGTTATTGTCACCTTTCATTTTATCTGCAACATTTCTAGTGCCCCCAGTACTGCAGCATTTAGACACTGCGAGACTCCTCGCGTGTTGTTTCTCTGTTATTTCTAGGCTCACCTGCTAAGTCTAGAGGGTTTGTATACTTTCAGAGAGGGGTGCAATGATTCCCACAGCCTGCTGCTACCGTTGTCTACTGAATTTGTCACTATCAGAAGGACTTCACAGGTGGATGGGCTGTGTAAGACCATTGATGTTGCTGTTGTTTCACTTCACAAGAATCCTGGCAATCAGCATAAACCGTTAGAGGCAGGGATGGACTCTCCTGAAACATCCTCTGAGCTGTCACTACACAGCACTGGAACGATCTATTTTTCACTCTTTTTTTTTTTGAATGTACCTGTGAGACCTTTGTCAGGGCCCTGAGCCCAATGATAGACCTTAACAGCCCTGAGCAGCCTCACCTGGAGCCTCCACCCACACCCTCTCCCCATGGGCCCACGAGCTCATTTAAGCTCAGCTGGGGGTCTTCAGCTTTTCCTTGGTCTGTGCTGTAGGGCTGCTGCTGTGCTTCTGCCTCACTGCAGACCCTCTCCACCCAGTGGGCTGACTGCATGGCCTGATCTTGAACCTGCCTCGTTGCCTGGAGCTTGCCTGATGAGCTGGATGGACTCTTGGTTGGACCTGGCCACCATCTGCGAGCTTTCCCTGCCTGCTTGCTCAGGTATTGTGGGGTGGGTCCCTGTCCTCCCCTGTCCCATCGGGAGCAGCCAGCCCCAGCTCCTGGTACTTGTAGCCAGCGTAAAATTTCAAAGAGGACATGCACTTACCAGCCTGAAGCCCACGCTGGAATGCTTATTCCTGGACCTATTATTGTGATCAGGCATTCTCAAGAGTGAGAAGTTTTGGCTCAGCTTGAAGCTTGATCTGCTGAGATTGCCTAAGTCTTTTACGTGGATGTTTTTCTCATTCATGTGGAATAAGCTGGCTGATGTGTTGATGCCATACAAAAAAGCAATAGATTCCTCTGCCATACGATCCAACTGAACCAAATGTTCACTAACCAGTTCAAATCTGCAAGGAACAGAAATATTAGCTACTTGTGAATGTCTACATTTTATGTGCCCTCACAGTACCTATGGAAAGGCTACTCTCCTGGTCTCTGCAGACCTTGATATCTGTGTAAGAAAAGCCAGCAGTCATGGTGCCTAAGCTTAGCATACCTAACTTCAATAAATTAATTTATTAGGAGCTCCAGTAGCTGAATTTCCAGTTGCTGGATTCTCTGCTGAAAACCTCAGAACCTGTGGCTGTGCAGCATCAGCTGCACCAACTGGCCCTCCTGTCAGCCAATTAGATAATTATTCTGAGGAAATTACATAATTCCTTTACTATGTAATTTGAAACATCTCGATAACTTGCCACTCTTGTGTGAGCCTTGTTTGACAAGCAGGGCCACACAGACTTCCACAGAAGCTATATTGTCTCCTTAAATCCATTCAGTGGTACAAAAAAATGAGCAGTTATCAGCTCTAGCATGCATCATTCCACGCATTGGTAGCGTAGTTACGAATGAATACACATAGTAGCCATTCTTTTTAGGGAAAGACCTTTTTTATCAGAGCACAAAATCAGTTAGCAGCTTGAACCAAGTCACAAGGTAGAGTTCCCTCTATCCTGACTCAGTGCATGAAATAAACTGCTACATGCTGTTGCACAATTCCCAACAAGATCTTATCTTAAAACCAGTTTGGAAATAACAACAGTCCCTTTCTACCTCTGTAAGGCAGAGAGACCTCCCTCTGCCTTCAGCCTTCTCCAGGCTGCAGTCATCAGTTTGCTGACCCTTCCTGCACCTTTGTGACTGCAAAAACACGACTACAGCCAAGGGGAAAGCACAGGTTACCTGTATGGGTCCAGATTGCAGATGGTAATTGCTGGAAACATCTTGGGCCCTGAATGCATTGACATGGTCAGGACGACAGGGTAGGCCCAGTACTGGCTGAACATAAGTGCAAATTGCCAGTATAACATGCCAAAGCTGGCAAGTAAAAGCAGCGTCCAAAAAGCTGTTTTCATCCTATTGCTGTCTGAGCATACAAGGCGGATGGTGCCGTGGATTGTTGTGTTCTTGCAGAAGAACTCAAACATATCCTTGAAGGAATCATAAAACTCAATCAAGCCTTCTTTCTTCTCTTCTTCTTCTCTCGCTGCTTCCGGCTCCATCCTCTAAGCCTATTTCTTTTCAATAAAAAAGGGAAAAAAAAAATCTTATTAGTTTGTTAGAAAGACCATGGCCAATGTATGGGCTCTTTCAAACAGGGTGCCAGTGAGTTTGTTATTAGCAAAAGCTGAAAATAACTGTGAGCTGAGACTCATCTGTCTTTCCAGAGTTTGGACATGAGGAAGTAGCAAAGAGGTCAAACGTTCTGCATACTGCTGCCAAAGTCACTTGAGGGATTCTACCATGCTTACACTGACTTCTCTGTCAGCAGGCATATGCAAAGCTAAAGTGACTAATGCACATCTGCTGAGAAGTTTGCAGCCAAACGGGTGTGTAGTTTCCTTCTTTCTAAGAACATTAAGGACCAATATTTAATTCAGAAACATGGTGTCACTGTACAGTAATACAGATCTGTAACTAATTCATTATTACAAGTACATTGCTAGTGAAACATGCTGGCCTTAGGGCTGAACCAAGACTGTCTCAGAACTAGCAATATGGATTCATCCTCATACCAAAGAATCAGGATAAAGTCAACTTTCAAGTGGATGAAAACTGCAAATTAGGATCTGGGTTTAATTTTTCTGTATTATCTCTCATTCTGCAGAATGGAGGTAAACAGGACTAATTTCTGCCATGTCTGAAATAGAGCCACTTCCAAGAGGAAATATAGTAGGTAGTTCATAGTTCAGACAAGCAGAATCAGGCATTTAGGAAAGGAAGCAAAGAAAAACATCCCCTTGATTGAAACTGGAGGGGATTAAGCAAATTAGGATGTGGGTAAAGCATTGCAGATACTACTTCAAATAAAATGTTCTTGGGTTGTTTCTGAAGGCCACAGAAATATTAATTATTGCTATTAATGGAAATTTTGCCACCTATCTCTTAGATAAATAGTTTATTCCAAGAATCGAAAAATCTTCCCCTTCTCTGTATTTTACAGAAGGTAAAAGGAAGCACAGAAACTGAAAATCACCTGAGAAGAGTGGCATAACTGGAAATCAAAATCCATGTCTCCTTTGTCACTGTAAGTAAAACATCTACTGTGCTGCTCTAGATAACTTCAGACTTCACTGCTGATGAAAGTGTGAACATTATTTATGCTCATATGTTTTAGCACAGACCAGGGACACCCTCCTAGGCTTTTGTATCAATCTGGGAGATTGGACTAATGTTGACATACTTCCACTTACTGAACATGACATCAAGTCCCGTAACACATGAGTTTCCAACATTACAGCACTCTCTGAATCACCGTACCTATTATGCTATTAAGAGGAGTTTACTGAGTACAACACTTCTGTCTAATCTTAACTCCAAATAAAGATCTTACGCAGCAGTAGGGTTTGAAGACAAGATGAGGAGCACACAAATAATTAAAGAATTGTTGCAAGTGGCCTATGTGATAATGAAATGCAAGCTCAGGGCTTTGACTGTTACGTGCCTTGAAGTGTTTGGTAGTGGCTCAGTCTGAGGTGCCACCGAGGTTCTGACAGCTCAGCTTCTAGACACTAGTGCCCTGATCTGCAATGCCTTCATCCTCAACTAGACCCTTCCATTTTAAAACATGGCTTCATTTCAGAAGTCTTTGGAATAGAACTCTTTGAACAAAATGATATCTTAGAGTTACAAGCTACTAAAACAGTCTCTTCAGTGTATGTGTTCCTGGCAGAAAGATGAGGAATAATCCTTAAACAGTGAAGAGCACTCCAAAAGCTGTATACCAGACTAGCTTTAACATAGCCCACAAAAGTGTATTATCTGACCAGAAAACCCAGTTTATCAAAAGTTATTTTCCTCTAAGACCACAACACATACCATGTTTATATTTTCTAAGATATTGTTTAACAGTAATACAAAATTAACTCAAGGGAATATGTATCTCCTTTACACTTTTACAATTAAACATGACAAATGATCTTTAAATTGCTTAGATACACTTGCCATTGAACAAGTACAGGAAGCCCAAGCAATGTGAAATGTTAAAAAAGGGTATGAACAATTAAAAGAAAACTTGTGTGATAAAGAAAAGAAGTAGGAAATGAGAAATTTTACTTTTGGTATAAGCAAACACTGTTTTTTCTGCAGTGCATATATAGTTAAACCATGACTCCCACACAGACTACCACACAAAGCTATAGTACACTGAACCACTGGTTACAAATTTTATCAGCAACCTTACAGCTGAAAGCTTACATCTGAGTGCTTCTTCAGTCAAAAAGGACTATCTGGGCAATCTCCAGAAACGAATCCATGGTAGTCTTGCTATCCCCTATAGTAAATGAAAATAAGCCTGCAGTGTATGTTAAGAAATACATTGAAAGAGTCCTTAAATATTTCTGGTATTTTAAGATAGAAATGAAATTTGTGTGAGACTAAACCAGGAAAATTTAATTTGTTACTGTTGTATTAATCTCAGTAGTCAGCATTGCTCTAATGAGAAAGAGCAGAATAAAGGTAATAGTTACCAAAATTGAATGCTAAATCAAATCTATCAAACACATTTTTTCTGGGTATAATTTTGAACCTAAAAAACCACCTGCAAACATTCAAACAATGGCTTTTGGAGACAATACATAGTTTTCAGACATTCTGACTTGGCTTTTAAGGCTATGGCTAGTTAGCTCGTGCCATTTGAATCTGCATTCCTAAAATAACTAGAACGAAAAAGCAAACGATAACGCAAAAAAACTGAGGGATCTTTCCAGGCACACGTGTACAGGCAACAGAACATCCTCTCTCCACTGGTTTCCTAGATCAGCCTACCACTAATTTATTTAACACAGCAATTGCAGTCAGGCACTTAACAAAACATGTAACAGCAACAGTGACCAGTTGCCTGTCTTGTCTGTGGTAAGTGCCTGGAGAGAGGCTGCAGGTTATAAGAAAGTCAGTGGAAGCTATACAGCGGTGGCAAACAAGTATATGCTCACGTATTATCACAGCAACTCAATGCTCAACACATACTAAACACATGTGAACATCATTTAGACAAATATTTAAACACGTGCATAGGTCTCTATAGCTACATATCATCATACGTATATACAGAAACACACAGAAAACAACTAAGACCAAATTGCAAAACACCCCACTGTACCTTGGCAGAAACTCTATCTTTGAGTGTTTAGAGTAGCCACTAAACTCAGCCTTCGGCTTTATCCTGAACAGAAGACAAGTCTTGGTCCAAAGCTTTCAGATTTCCTTTTCTAACTGCAGATACATTGGGAGCTGTCCAGCCTATATGGATCAAATCGATGACATCAAAAGGGGCAGGACTTAAGAAACAGATCACTGAAATTATTCAAAGCATGATCCAGGGAATAGTAGGAAGTGAATGAACTGGACAAACAAGTTAACATTAAGGTAATGCTTGAGTTAAAGTTGGTTTGAGTGGTGGGGGTGTGTTTATATCTTTTTTTTTCCAATAGCTAGAACAGCTTTTTAGCCATAATTTCTACAAATACCTAGGGAAGTAACCATAGATCCTGTAAGGTTCTTTCCACTCTGAACATTCCCATCAAGGAACTAGCTTTCTGTTGTTTTTTCATGGTTTCCGGAGGCTTGCATGATCACCAGTAATTGAAGCCATTAAGGTTTCCACAGGTGTGCTTGAGGAATTACATACCTCAGTGTAATCTGAAATGATCAGCTACACGGTCTAAGACACACATGGCAGTGGATTTCTTCCTGCTTCTCCAAGACTATTGCTCATCTGCAGTGGGCTTTCCCATACCTATTAACTCTTCAGATGTTGAGACTTGAATAGACTAAATCAACCCTGACACTCAATCTAAATCAGAACACGCTGGTTTTGCAACACTGCTTAGTTAATACTTGCAAAAGTCTGCATAAGTAATGCAGAAGTAGATTCAGAATTCTGGGAATGCTAAAACACAAGCACTTCAGATTGCCTGCATGATTAGTACCAACATATGCCCAGTTGGAAAACAGCTCTGCAATGGCTTTGCAAGAAGCTTGTTATAGGAATATATTAATATTCTGGATATGGATAATGTTTAGAGCTTCAAATCAGACCAGCAGAGTTCCTGCTTGCCTTTTAAAATGGGTTAGAACCTGATTTTCTGTTATGTTGGAGGTTGTGAAATACTGTCGGTTGCAAAGACAATTGAAATTTTCTTGTGAAATTGAATGCAAAAAAGAAGGGAGAAAGGACAGACATCAGGAAAAACATACTTTTCTGATTTAGACTGATTTCAATCTGTTTATATTTTTAATAATTGCTTTGTGCTGGATTTTGTTTTAGAAAACCAAAACACGTAGAATGTTCATCTCAAATTTTAAAACAATTATTCTAGAAGATGAGAATCCTACTAAACAGCTGCTATTAACATATTTTAACCCTCTTCGGTTTTGGTATTAAAAGGAAATGACACAAAAAATATTTGGAAAATGTTTTAAATTTTAAGAAGTCAGTATTTTGAGGTGTAAAAATTAAACTTTTGATTAAAAGTATTCTAATTGGGTCTTGAATGAACAGCTACAACAGAGCCACTTGCCACTGACTGATGAAGAGGTAAGTAGTTAAATTCTCATTAAAAAACCCAGAACACTAAAAACCTAATCCTGTCACATCCATTTATTTTTCCCCACCCTTCTTACTCTCTTCATTTTATATTGTGCAATAGCGAATGGCAACAATAAATCCTTGACAATGAAATTATTGCACAATGGACATACACAAGACACATTCTCTTGCTTCATTATGGCTGCAGGCCTCAGTGTAGAGATTCTCTGGCAACACCTCAGAACAATACCTTCTGAGCCTGCCATGAATTTTTCCTGCAGGAAATGGAGAAGAACTGGATATGCAGACAACACTGTCCCTCAAGCGAGATACCATTTCTGTTTGCACTTGCTTATTTGTCATCCTGTATCCTGAACTGGGAGGAGAGGGGAAGAGAACTCTTTCGCTGGTTAGAAGGTAAGCTGGTGGTTTTTTCAAAATACAGAAACAGATTATGGAGATAACATTCAGGAGAAAGTCCTTTAGGGTTGCAAAAAGGCTGTGCTATAATTCTTTTCAGTGGGACAGAAGATGTTTATTAGTGCTGTAGTACTGTAATGGAGGGAAGGAGTAAGTACATTGCCTGCCCTGTAGAGCAGCAGCAAACGTCAATGGTTGAATACACCCTCTGGACAAGTTACACCTTACACAGAAGGATGCCTCCCACGTTGTAACTTTTCAAACCCCTTTCCCTGAATTGCAGTTTGTTGCCCAGCTGAGCTTAATGGAATCTCATCCCATTTAGTTGACCAAGACAGCACAGGTAAACAAAGGAATCTGCTCATTTTACTTTTAAACTTTTACATTGCTGTCACATATTGAGGAACTGTCCAAACTCCACGCTCCCTGGTCCCTTGTCTCTACACTACCGTGCATGCTCGGCATGGATGATAACACAATTCTCACCCATGTGACAGACTGCTGAAACAGAAATGAAAATCACGGCTGAACAAACATGCCTTTGACTACGTACTTGTCTTAGTATCAGCGCCAGATCAGAGTAACAGGAGAGAGGTACAAAGAGTGTCCTGCAGGCAGAGAGAAGAGACTTTAGCTACTTCACATGGGCAAAAGAGTTACTTAGTGAATTAATGTTCCTAGTGGAATGGACTCAGGCACTTAAGGAAATCTACTACCAGACAACCATTTTTTTTAATCCTTGAATATTTTCTTACAGCTGGTGCATGTGAAAAAAAGTTTTTACTGTCTATAGAGCAAACATCTCTCATAACACTGACTGTGGCTATTATGAGACACTAAGCAGATGAACAGCACAGACAACGTCCAGCATGTAGAATGTTCAGCATGCCTGTCCCGTGTTACATTTGCTGTTGTTACAGGCTTGAGTGAAAGCATCAGAGAGAAAACCGGAGAAGCTTAGTGATAATCTCTAGCTAGTCCCTCTTGCTGCGACTGGTTAGTCCTCTAGAGCCTCAAATATTCATATTTCCCCCAATATCTTTTTAAATGTCTGAAACAGGTGGTGCCACACTGTCTGGACTTCTTGTCAGAATACTGAATTGCAGTGAGGTGAGTCTGAGTAGGCAGATAAGAGTGCTTCTCCTAATCACGTAAACCACCTCTTCTTGGCTTACACAGGAAGAAGAGAGGACACTTTAGCTACTCATTCGTGAAGACTTTCCCAGTTAGCTGAAAATTGCTTGCACTGAGAGGCCTAAAACAAATTAGCAAACTGAATCAAAATCCCCCCACTTCTAGCAGCTTTCCCTGCTGCCCTGCCATGCTGTCAGCTTCACCGTAATTTGCTGTCCACTAACCACACAAACTGTCTTTCAGTTATTAACTTTCTCCCTTGCTGCACTTGTTTCATAGTATCATGCTCTCTCACACTTAAGTGTTTCATTACTTTCTATGATCCCTCAGCTTGCCTGTGTCTTCCAGAGATTCCCCACTCTTTCCTCGATACTGTTCTTCAGTCTGGGAGCAGAGAAAAGCAGCCTTTGGGATCGTCCACTTCCTCTAGCAGTGGAAGGGATACGGAGCAGATCCTGCACCCTCCTGCCTTCAGCAGGCTTTGTAGATCTACAGTTCAATCTTGATTTTTTAGCAAATCTTGCTTTACTCACGTCACATGTTCCTGCATGAAGGGCGTTTATTCTCCTGGAATGGTCCAGGTTACTCTGTCAAACCATCTTCCCGCATTTTCTCTCATTACACAGGACACAGTAAACCAACCCAGTTTTCCTCTCTCTGAAATCAGTGTGACTTGTCTCCTCTGGTTTTGTGGAAACTCCCTCACAGTGCTTTCTTCACGGCCACTGGATGATCCAGTCTATTCCTCCTCCCACTCGAAGGCAGACAAACTTCTGTGGGCAATGTAGAAAAAGGAAACTCCCAGTGTTTCTTCTTTGTGTTGGTTGGTTGGCTGTGCTGCGTATGGACTTGAACTGGCGTGCGTCAGGCTCTGTCTCCTGTATTTTTTCCCAGTTCTTACTAGCCAGAACCACTTTGTCATCTTTTCAAAGCAGAATACAAAATTGTTTCTCTGCTGTCCTACAGGAGAAAGGAGCAGTACTCAGAGGCTGAGCGCTGCTTACAGAAGCGCTGACAGCGTGTTCAGTCCTATGCAAGAGGCAGAACAAAGGCAGTCCCTGCCCTGGAGAGCTTTCAAACATTGCTTAATGTCTCCTTTTGATCCTGCCCCAAATGTTGCTGAACTGACTGATTTTCAGGTGTTTTCCTCATCGACTTGAATCTCTGTGTTGAAGAATTCACAAAAATTTCTTCTGGTAATCCCAACATTCATTGCTTTCCTTGTGTGATGCTTTGAGCCATGGCTGAGAGGATCTATATCTTGAAACCACAGTGAGCTATGCCTGCAGAAATAGGATAGCATTGGTGTACCTCAGCTCATCTAGCCAAAGCAGCTTCAATTGCTGCAAAGGCTGCCAAACCTGCTCAAGGAAGCAGGTAAACACTCCTTAACTTGTGCTGAGCTCCCTGGTGCTCTGGTTTTCTCACCAGCAGTGCCTGAGTTAGCAAGGCTAAAGCTAGCTGGCACATCCTTACAAAACCCAGAAATCACAGCAATGAGCACATGCATATTCTGCTAGTCATCAGCTATTTAAATATCCCTTAATTGCATCCCTTGTTATGAAGAGGCCCCATGTAACCCCTGCTTTTCATTAAACCTCCACCAGAGGCGCATAGGGTTAAAAATGCAGCCTCAGTAGCAAAATCCTGCTTGCTTCCAGTATGATCAAGCATTCATTTCCACTCACTCACCTCTCTGAGTAAGATGTCTGCAGCTGCTCCTGTCATCCCTCTGGGATAACACCTGATTTTTTGTTTCTCTTCCTGTTCTCTGTTCTTGTTTCTTTAGTCACAGGCCTTCATAGATGTTGTTCCACCTGTTCAGACCTGTTAACTCCTCAGCCAACTTCAAAGATTCACAGGCTGGTGAAATCCTTCTTGCCAGTGGATTTTTTTTTTTTTAATCCTACTCCAGCTCAGATGCAGTACCTGTAGGAATGCTGACGCAATTAGGACTGACAGAGGTTGGAGAACATTAGTAAAAGCTTCTTGTTCTGTAGACAAGCAAGATGCATCCATCCTGGAATCACAGATACCATAACTCCACCATAAATGAAGCCCAAATCTCCCCAAGCAGCTGTCCAAGCTCCTGAAGAAAGCAGTAGATAGTACATCTGGCTCCTGTCTTCTGACAATAGGTGAGAAGATCTGCCCTGGCAATCCCTACTCCTCTTGGTACGCAGGAGAGAGACTGCAATGCAATGCTTGGTAGCAATTCACTGGGGTTAATCAATCCAGTAACTTCAGGCTTTCCTGTTGGAAACTAGAACAGATGTCAACAAGAGGAAGAGGTACTACAGTATGGCAACTAGGAAGGAGGGGAATGAAGAAACTGGGAACAAACTGCGCAAGGGCAAAACAGTCATTAGCAAATCAGTAACTGAAACTAGCTATTACCTGAGTGGCTGTGTCAGCTGTCATACCTCTTTAGATGGATGCTTTTTGGGTTAAATTCAAGTGCAATACTACATTTTTCCATCAGCAACCTCTGAAGGATTCCTTCACCTTCTCACAGAACAGCTGTATCCATGCCTGAGTTGGTCATGAAAAGTCATAAGACCCAATGCCCCAACAGCAAACATACAAACAGCTCTGTACAGGCTATCAGTGCCAAAAACTTTAGAAAGCAAAGCAATAATCCTCTGAATGCAGGCATATCATCAGGGAAGCATTGTGGCTGAAGAGAAGACCTGGCTTTAAAAAAACAGATAATTCTGTAACCTTTACATGGGGCCAAAGGTGATCCAAAATGATAGACCGATGTAAGAATTGCACAGATGACTTATTTTTGATTCATTCGCACTTGCAGAAGATTATCTGGGAGACCCATGAATGTCTCTGTACTCTTGTGCTGTTCCTGTGATGTTTGGAGTGTGCTTATTCATATGGAAAGCACCGTAGTTAGCTGGTAAGACTTAAGATTTGCTATTAATCACTTGTTTTTCTTTTTTTTTTTTAATGCCCCGGAAAGCTTTACTAGCCAATCAAAGAGTAGAAATGCTGCCATGTAACTTCCACAATCCCTACCTCATGATGAGTAATGTGGAGTGAATAGTCCACCTGAACAGCACAAATATTCCTAGTCTGACCTGTCTGTTCAGCACTAACAGAAAACCTCCACAGAAGTCCCCAAACAGCCCCCAAAAGTTAGATCAGGAATGGTTTGTAACCAAAAGGAGCTACACTGGCCCAGTGATGTTTTCTCACTGAGTTTTACCCCATCAGCACCATATAAACCCCAAACAAAGGCAGATGTCTACAAACTTTTCGCAACCTTTTGTTCAAAGTCTGTCATGTTTGCTAGATCTCTGCTTACCAAGGACGTTTTGTCCAGTCTTTAGCACATCTAAAACCAACAAACCAACCCATCCAGAATCAAAAACGAATGTAACAAGAAGACATTCAATTTCCCCTATCCACCAGAACCACAAAAGCAATGGCAATAAACACAAAACTCCACTGACAGACAAGGGTAGAACCTGCTAAAATGTGGACAAAGAAATACCAACTTGAAAGCCTTAAACTCTTGAACTTTTCTCTTCTCTTGCTGTGTAATCTTGGGCAAATCTTTCTGCCTCTCGCTGTTGCTTCATCTCTGAAATAGACATAATGACACTTTGCAGCATTGTTGAGAGGGTTAATTGGTGTTTGTATAAAGCTCTGGTGATGTCAGCTGCCATGTAAGCAAGAGGATGACTAGTGCTTTGATACTGCTTGTTAATTGCAACAGGATGGGTTGTAGTCATGCTACAGTATATAAAAATATCGTTTTAAGAGATATTCCTAGATCTCATCTGACATTTTAAGATGATCAGTAGTTACTCCTGTGTTAGACAAACAGGTGACAGAATTCTTTGTGCATTTAACAGTCCTGCAGATACTTTCCAGTACAGTGCAAGGGGTGCTGCATGCATCATATTCCACGTATTTTGGCCTTTTGGCCTTTAGCTTTCTGCCTCATCAAATGAGCTCCTTACAATGCCCATTGCTTAACACAATAGCCTTTCTTCATGCTTCATCAGCATGAGAGGATAAGATCTTGACATTATTTTGACTTCTAGACTCATTTGTCATAAAGAGGTCTATAGATCAGGAACATTGTAATTTGCATAAGTGAATGTACATCATGAGGGCTTATCTCCTTTACTTGATATTTTTTTCTGAAATTCTCTCTCCTCTTTGAGAGGATGCATTCACTTGTCACACCAGGATGGACAGTCAGGCCCACAATGCAAGTAATGCATTTTGTATTACTTAATTTTGAAAAGTGTCTTAACATAAACTAGCCTGGTTTTCCTCATTATCCCTGGCATTTTTGACTGGAGTCTTCCAGTAGGTTTTGGCAGCAGACATCAACTTCACCTTCTATTCCATTTAAAATCTGACGATTGACTTCATAGATCAGCAGCAATTACCTGTGAAACCCTGTTCAAGACATTCCCTGCTTCCCCATGCTCTGCTTTGCCATTAAAGCTAGGTTAGTTCTTCGTCAAAGAACAATGTATTCTAAGCATATCTGTGTACTAAAGAATAAACACAATAGTAGAGGTACAAAGAGGGTAAAACGTGGTTTATTTTGCTGTTGGGATGAACAAAAGCAGAATACCTTTGGTCTGTCACAGACTTCAGAACATGCCCTGAGCAACCCTCAGGAGAACACTCTCTAGGATACATTGTCATGAATATTTGGTGTGAATTGTGAGGTGGAACGTCATTCTGGGTGCCACAGGAAATCATGCTGCCTTGCTATCTTGTTTCTGATAATTTGTCTGGCATATATGTCAGAGACTATGCTGGCAGACATAAACTCTAAACATTATTTGTACTACGAGTTCCAAAACGCTTCCCTCCTCCTCTTCAAAGGTATGTCTTCCTGGCAAGGCTGCAGCATCTCCGAAAGCTTGCATCAATAAGTAAACTGTTCATCTCCACCTGAACTGACCAAAATCTGGCTGTAAAAGACTGCACGTGCTTCTACACTCTGTCTGTTCCAACCATTCTGGTGGCATTCTGTGCGCACCCGTTTCTCTTCAGGGACATAAAGGAAAAAACAGATTGGGAGGGGGAGAGCAAGGATTTACAACTCAGGCTAAGTTTAGCAGGTACTCTGTGTTGCTTAGTAAGCTCTATAAAGGAAAGATATTATCACTGAAAGGCTCAATACCTCCTGTCAGCACTGGAGACAATTCTTCTAGGTCAAGGCAGAGGCATATTTGTCAAAAAAATTTAGCAAAGCAGTCTGTTCGATGAGACTCATTTTGTGTTTAACCAGAGGAAAACAAACTGCTGGTCAGCTCAGCCAGGATCTTCCTGTAAGACTAGATGAGTATTTTTAACAAGTAAGAAAAAAATATTTAGACACAAAAACTTGCTATGAAATTGCAAATGATCTCTGTGAAGAATGTTTATCTATAGAGATCTGTGTAGAGATTACCTGCTTTAAAGGAAGTTCATCAGTTACGAAACCACAGCCATTATAATGGCTTTTGAAGGCATACAGCCATCTTGCAAGGTAATAGCTTAATAATGTTCTAATACTAGGCATGCTGTGCTTTGGATATAAAGAGCAATGTAATCATACAAATGTGAAATACTAAAGAAGAGCATGCAGAAGCAATGAAAGGCTCTGAGTGAAAGTGATGAACAGGAAGGAGAAACTGGTATGTCATACTATTTGTCTTTGCATCTTAAGGTGATGTCATTAGAAGGCCACTTATGGCCACTGATGGCTGTGTACCAATTATCGTTTGGGAAACACAGGATGGAGAGGCAAATGGGACCTAGATCCTGGTATTGGAGCTCCTTACCTTGTACTGGTTGAGTAGATAAGGAAGAGGACCGACCTTTCCTCTTTCTGACTCAGAAACATGGCAGAATTATTTTCTAAGTAATAATATCTCCTTGTCAATCATCGTAAAGCAGGTCATGCCCGACCTTAGCCAAGCAGGAGACAAAATCAAAGGGAAAAAAGCCCTGGTTTCAGCAAGTTTATCAGGGATTTATCAGTGCTTAGGTTAAATTGCCTGTCATTTTATTTGGGTCACTTAAGGCTGTCTGTCTGCTGCCTCTCCGATTCAGATAGTAGAAAATGAAGTAAATCACAAAAAGTATGATGCCTGGAAATATTAATCTGGCCTACAAATGAACAACATTGTTCATTATCATAACAGCAGTGATTATGGAAAACAAAGATTATGATTCATGTTTGACATTTGCTGATGTGGAACCTTTAGTCCAGAGCGCTCAAAATAGGTGACACTCACCAAATGATTAAGCGTCCATGCTTCCAGTAAAGCTAGATAAATAATATTATCCTTTCTTTATACAAGAAGAAAAATGCAGCTTCAAAACAATACAATGACTTCCTCATGATCCACAATGAATCAGTGAGACTCAGGAACCATCATAGCCCTTCTCTGAAACTCAAGATAATCACCCACGTTGAAGCTATTTATGAACAAGTTATCAGGTTCCATTAAAAAAAAAAAGGATCAGTTTCCTAGAGAATCAAAGGGCTTGGGGAATTCTACAAAATAAAATAGTTCTACTAGATAATAACATACTATACTTCTGCAATACTATGAAACAAACATGCACTACAGTGACAAAACATTCACCAAAGGAAAGTTAACTCAGTAAAAGCCAGAATGGTAGTTAAAGCAATAAAACCCCTCAGAAGGACAAAGAACCAAAAATAAGAAAAACTAGCAAACACACTATACCTCTAAATTGCCTTTTGGCCAAAAATCAAAAGAGAGCCAACTTGGCAGCACTTTTTGAGAAAGCCAAATCAAAAACCCTACATTGTTTCACATATCAATGAAATCAAACTCCTTTTTGATGGGAAAGCAGCAAGATGTTTTAATGCAAATGACATTGCTCATAGTTTAGATCTGGAAGTGATGCATCTCATATGCACTTGAAATTGGAAGGAATTTTAGGAAGGCAGGACATAATTACTTGAACTAAATAAATCTGGCCACCACATTAGCGATAATGTCCTGTACTCTCATAAAAAAAATCTCTGAAGGATTATTGGTCAAAAATATCTCTTGGTTTGAATGCAAGCTCAGACAGTGGAAAACACGTGATCAGTTAGTGCTTTGTTACAAACATGACCCCAAGACAGTGACAGTAAGTATCTTTCTGCCTTTAATCAAGTTCAGAATTCCAGATTTCTTTTGTTGAAAGCCCCTCCCAAAAAATAAAAAAAAAAATCTGGTAAAAATTTTGCATTTGCCCAAAATGAAGAAATACACTTTAAAACATTAAGAGTAAGTACAGTTCAGCAATATTTATTAATGTTTAAACGCAGTACAAAACCAAAATCCCAACTATGTCCTTTCAGATAACAGTGTCTGGGATACACACTTCACTGGCAAAAGTGAAAAATGGCTTCACCAGCATCACCGAGCTCCTGGCAGCTGTGCCCTTTCTTTGCCAAACCCTGACGACAGCCACGCTAGTAAATGGTGCTCCCCTGCTCAATACGAGCAGAAGTCTCTCCAGCTTCCTGAGCTAAATCACCTGTTACTCACGGGATAATTCTTCAAGGTGACTGTTCAGCTGCTACTTCTTCCTTAATAACATCCTAAGGAGTCATTCTTTCCTTCTCCGTAGTTTTGCAAAGGTTCAGCCCCATGGCTGACTGACTTCTTCCAGCCCTTTCAGATCAAGATCGCCACAGTCCCCATTAGTTCTCTCCTTCTTCATTCCACCCAAGCTTCTTGCCCCTCTGTCCAGCTCCATCTTCACCTTTACTATGCTTGGTAATCTCCATTCACATTTCTCCTCCTTGGATGTAACACTCCCAAGCTGCCTTCTTTACTGATCCCTGTGGCTGTTGCTTGCTCTGAGTCTTGGTTGTATCTTTGGTTAGGAAGCAAGCTGCCAGGCAGGCCCCTGTGTTCCAGGAGGTAGTCAGGAATGAGAGGCCACAGGACACTTGCATTTATTCATCGGGCAACGATTTCTTTACCGCATCTTATGCTTGTAGGCAGTAAGCTCTTCACAGTTGGCAAATTCTGCCTTTGTACGTCCAAACTATTTACGTGGTGCCAATTAGCAGCAGCTTTAGACAGCAAACAAGGAGTAGATGAGTAGTCTCACTACTATACACGCCAGGGAACGTGTTGTGAGGATGTGTAAAGTAAGAGAGCGCATTATAACTGACTGATCTTCCAATTCCACAGGCTATAGAGACTGAAAAACTAGTAAAGGGCCTAGGGGTAGTTCTCTGTAGCCAGGGTAGAAGTAAAGATTCACTTTTTAAGCTAAGAGACCTATCTTGGTTATCTGAAGCAGCAATGGGTTCAATGGTCAACCCATGAGGTAACTAAAGAAAAAAGCCTGCCCACTGAGTCCATATGAGTTATGCAGTTAGGTCCTTTCCTGATCCCACTGTAACATGGCTGCTGGTAACAGGACTCGGGGAAATTGCTTCCCCAAGGATATATCAGACATCTTGCTGAGGTACAAGAACTTTCCATTTCATCAACATCCTCAGTTCTGAGCAGCCTTGAGGCATGGCTGTTCTTCCAAGCGTTCTCTGTCTTTTTGGACAATCTAAACAGAGACACTCAGCAGCCACAGCATTGCCACATTTACTGGACAAGATTACATTTCAGTACACGTGAACACTAATTAACCCTCACCGCATTCCTTGGGGTGCGTTTTCTTTCTCCAATTATTTCTTCATCCACCAAGGTCAGCCTCAAAATACTGCACGCACGGAGTAGTGCATAAAGCACTACTTTCATTTGATGGGGGAACTGAAGCAAAGGACTTACCCAAAGGCATACACAAAGAGAACAAATTCTGATTCTTGTTATTTGTATCTGACCTGAAAATTTGCACTGCTTTTCTTAGGATTACAATTAAAGGAAAATTTTCTGCCACGTGAAAGTCAGATAATATGTGTTTTTAAAGAATAATAGAAAAGGTCTATGCTCACAAGCACATAAAGATGTTCTCACGTCCTGTAACCACCCGTGTGATCCTGCTGAGGGGCCCATATAATATTAAAAACCAACTCCAACCTTTATGAGAAGTGAACTGGCTCACTTGACTCTGTCCTGGAGTTAATAACTTTCCAAGCTAATTTAGCAGTCTGTACTTATATACTTGGTGCACTTAATGATTTAAGAACATAAATTTGGAACTCCTAGAGACTTCTCAAGCCCAGGTTTAAAACATGCCTTCAAGACATGATAGCAGTTCACCAAAGACACTTCACAGAGAGAGGAAATTCTACAGAGTGATTCATTTGCACATTGGAAAACAACTGGGAAGAAAGAAACTACTCTGAGAGAGAAGACTCATTCTACACTATCATTAGTGTTGAGAATAACATAGCAGACATGAACGGAATGCTAATGACAACGCACGTATGCATGAAATACTTTGGGGTTGGGGAACATTAGAAAGAATGACAGAGGTGTAAACATGAGCTCTGGAATCCCTTCAGCATTCTGGGGCCTTTATTGCAGTCTCCAGGTTCACGTTTCTCACATTTCTAGACTCAGATGACTTAGTAGGAATTCCAGTGTAAACGTGAAAAAAGACAAAATGGTGTGGCAGAGGAGAAAAAAAAAAAAAAGGTAATTGTCCACAGGTCAAAGGGTATAAAACTAGGTATGTATTCTACTGCATGAGTTGACATGGGGAATTTATTAGGTGAAATATCTGTGGGCTAATACAGCATTCTAATAAGACCTGATATTTATACAGTGCTTTTCATCTCGAAGTATAATAATTTATTATAAAGAGCTCCTTCTGTTCTGCAAATCCTTCAACCTTTTGTAAGCTGCGAGCTCAGATTAGATATAAGGATGAGTGACTGCAAGAGATTAAAACAAAACAGATCAACTATTACTTCTTTTTTCAAGCAAACCATTTTTCCTTTCATTGCACCAAAATCAAAACAGTTCGAAGAAAAGGATACGATCTGAGAACCTTCACTAACTTAGAACGTTTTGATATAGCCACAGGTGGGACATGTGAACACTTTGTGTATAAAATATCCCGTTACTGTGACTGAAGTCTGAATTAATCATGGAAAATACTAGACATTTTTAAAGAAATTACAATGAAATTAAAATTTTTACAGTCTTCAGCAAACTGAAATATTTTCATTTGGTTCGTTTCTCTCTTCATTATTGCAGATTTTTTTTTCCTAAATCTCTACCATTTTCCTACTTCTAGAAGAATATTCCTTATCCATATTTGAAGCTTCAGTAATAAAAATTGTTACATCTCTCGGTGAGGTTCTGTAAGTCTAAACATCATTTCAGTTTGCTGTAGAACTGTAGCTCTCTTGGGGGTCTAATGCAACAGTCACTTTGCAACAACGCTGCCTCAGTGCTTAGGACACAAATGAAAACTACCCACTCCCACTAAAAACTAACAGACATGCTCAAGTGAGAGGTTCTATGAGCACACAGTATTTTGCAAACCCCAGTTTGTAGAAACAAAGTGAAATTTAAAACGTATAGCTGTTAATCACAGAATGTCAGGGATTGGAAGGGACCTCAAAGGACCATCTAGTCCAATCCCCCTGCCGGAGCAGGGCCACCTAGATCAGATCACACAAGAACGTGTCCAGGCGGGTTTGGAACATCTCCAGAGAAGGAGACTCCACAACCTCTCTGGGCAGCCTCTTCCAGTGTTCTGTTCCCCTTACTGGGAAGAAGTTCTTCCTCATGTTTAAGCAGAACCTCCTATGTTCCAGCTTATATCCATTTCCCCTTGTCCTATCATTGGATGCCAGTGAGAAGAGCCTGGCTCCATCCTCATGACAGTCACCCTTTACATATTTATAAACATTAATGAGGTCCCCCCTGTTTTCAAATTTGGTTTTCACCCACAGATGCTGACACCACGGCCATAGTTTTTTCCCCTTCCTGTTGTTGATTGACCTTCACGAACCCATGGCAGCGAGGGTGAGTCTGGCCAACAGCCTGCGCTCCTCTAGCCAGAGACAGAACCAAGAGCTTAAAAAGTCCGTGGGCTCCACTGCCCTCTGTTGGGTAGCGGTGCAGAAGGGCTCCAGCACAGAGGAGAACCGTGGGCATTGCAGGAGCTATTCCCACGAAAGATGCCTGCATCTTTCTGTACAGCAAGAAAAATTCCTGCCTTTATTGCAGTCATGCAGTCCGGGCTATGAGTCCGATGCAAACTCTTTGGGCAACTAAATCGTTTTCTTTTTTGCCTTTTTGTCTCACCTGAGGCAATAAAGGAAAACCGTTAGCCCAGTGACAGAGGCACACTTTCCCTCAAACCAGTACATATGCCAGTAGGTAATGAACACAATGCAGCAGCTATGCTCTACAGCACTGAGCACAGATGTGTAAATCAGGAGCTAATTTCCTCCTTCAGTTTTTTTTTAAATTAAATCTTGGATAGCCAAACTGCATTAATTCTGTTTCACAAATACTATCCGAGCTGTAAATTTCAGAAGCCCTGAAAGAAAAGCATTGGAAGGCAGTGAGCAAAAAGTTCCTCCCAACTGGGGTACAATTCGGTATCTGAATTGTAAACGAAATGCCAAAACTATAAACGTTAACCACAAATAGGTTATTTCTTAGTCTTTTGAAGAGGAATTTTTACTTGGTTGGTGATTTTTGCGTGTGAAGAAATACAGTAGGAAATACAAATATTCAGATTTGACACAGCTGAAGCTCAAATCACCGAAGAAATCAGCACAACCCTGGCAGTACAGATCGAGGTGAAATCCCTGGAAAGGACCATTGTGAGCGGAGTCTGCTAAATCCTGCCTTGCACGGAGCGGCATGTGACTATGATCTCGGTACTCGACACACTTATCGTGCCAAGAATGACATGAAGGCAGGCAGAATTGTGCGTTTTACAAAACACTCCACAATACTTGTGTTGTTAAAATGTTTAATCTTGCAAGTGTAGGCGTCTCATACAACCCCGTAAGAGAAGGGACTGTGTGCGGTTGTGCTACAGTGAGCAGATGATCTAGGACAGAAGAAAACTCTTGTATTCGTGTCAGCTGAGCAAGATTTTGCTGTGTTTTCTCACCAGACGATCCGGATACATGATCTAAATTCATAGAATCATAGAATCATGGAATGGTTTGGGTTGGAAGGGACCTCAAAGATCATCCAGTTCCAACCCCCCCGCCGTGGGCAGGGACACCCTCCACTACACCAGGTTGCCCAAAGCCTCATCCAACCTGGCCTTGAACACTTCCAGGGATGGGGCAGCCACAGCTTCTCTGGGCAACCTGTGCCAGTGCCTCCACCCTCAGAGGGAAGAATTTCCTCCTTAGATCTAATCTAAATTCAGAGCAAGTAAACAACACATCCACACCTTCCTGTCGCAGTTGGCCTCCTAAGGGAGTAACGGGCTTTGCTCTTTTTAAACATCACTGAAGCAACAAACGCACAGATACAGCCTCATTTGCCGTATTTTCATGGGCCTGGTGGCGGAATCCTGGCACCAAAAGCATCGCCTGTGTGCCGAGCGACTGAGGGTTGGGATCTACCCACCAGCACCGGCCTGCGGAGGAAGGATCCGGGGGACGTACAGCAAAACCACGTACAACCTACTCTTTTTCAGGAAAGAAAACGATCGGACAGCCCCAAGATCCCTCCCAAGCACAATCTTCGATAAAGTTGTAATAACTGGATGATGACGTCATACACCGGACTTCTGTTACGACCGTTTCTTTCCCTCCGGTTGATTTTCTGCCCTGACGCGGCCCTTCACACACCCTTCCCTGCTGGCCCACCCGGTGCCGAGGGTGCTCGGCGCTGCCCGCCCCGCTCCCACCCTGCCGCCGCCGCCTCCTCCTCCTCCCCCCGGCCGCCATGGCAGCGGCCGGAAGCGGAAATCAGCTGAGCTGAGGGTGACGCCGCCGCGCCCCGGAAGCGGGGCGGCTCTTTCCCGGAAGGAGCCGCCAGCGCCGCGTTGGCCCCGCCTCGCCGGGCCGCCATCTTGGCTGGGAGCCGCGGTCGCGCCGCAGCGGGGAGGTGTGGGGGTCGCGGCCGGCCCGGCCCGCTTTCCCGTGTGGCGCTCCCTTCCTTTCCCTCCCTCCTTCCCTCCCGCGCTTGGCAGGGCTGCAGGCAGGCGGGGCGCCTCGGCGGCAGAGCGGCCTGCTCCAGCAGGGAGAGGTGAGCGGGGCGCGGGCCGGCGGGCGAGGCCGGGAGGGAGCTGAGGGAGCAGGGCGGCTCACGGGCTGGTTCCATCCGCCCGTCCTTCCTTTCCCCGTGCCGGGCTGCCGGCCGTGCGCTCCCCGCTTGTCCCCTGGCTCGTTCCCCGGTTCCCGCACCCGCCGCCCGTCTCCTCAGGCCCCCGGCGGGCCCGGGGTCACGCTCAGCCGCGGGAGGAGGCGGGTGTGGGGCGCTGGGGGTGCCCTGAGCCGCCGGGCCGGGCTGTCCGAACGCTGGCGAGTCGCTTCCTTCCTTGTTCCTGGTAAATCGTGTTGTCCAGATGGGAAAATGAGCGAAATGAGCCCGCGCCCGTGGCTTCAGCAAATGGTGCCGTTTGCGTTCCACGCTCGAGATGCAAACGCTCTTTCAGACGGGGCTTTGAGGGGGGTTCTCATCCCAGTAACTGCTGAGCGCTGGGAAATATTTCCGAGTGGTTTTGCAGGCCGTAGTGAGGGGCGCCATTGCAAGGCTCGAGAGCAAATCATTGCGTTAAATTAGGAAGACGTGGTCTGTGTTTTAAAGTCCGAGCTAGCTTCTTTACGGAAAAATTCTTGATTTTATGATTTGAAGAGGTGTGACTTAAAAACACCTGTGACTTCCTTAAAGAAGAAATACTGCGTGTTTCAAACAATGATTGACAATAATTCTGACAAAAGCCAGGTTAAACGCTTTTATTTTGAGTAGGGTTTGAATACTTGACCACATACAATTGTTGCTCATGATTTAAATATTTTTTTTAATAAATTGTACTTGGCTATCTGTTTGAAATAAAGAAATAGTCATGTGCATTTAACATAATTTTCGTGTGAAATGCTGCTGTCTGTTGTAAGCATTGTCTTATCTCTTTGTGCAAGCAGTTTGGAAAATATTTCCTTTTGTTCTTGCTTGAATTTCCACGCATAAAGCTAAGGAACTTGCTGAATTTCTTGGGGGAAAGTGAGTTAAGTAGCTGCTGTTAATTGGTCTGTGTTCTGTAGGTGCACTGTAAGGGCTAATGCTTTCTTTGTCTTGTCAGCAGCGTGGAATTTCCTTTCTTCACACTGACTTGTGTCGTTTTGGATGAAGTCTGTGTTTATCTGAAGAGAGTCATCCGGCTCAGGAGTTCTCTTCTGTGAATTCAACTGACTCTTAAGCAGGCAGCAGATTTAGTTTAAAATCCTTCACTGCGAAGTCAGTGATAAGGTTATTGTGGTTTTTTGTTCATTACTAATTTCACATAACTGGATGTGTAGAAACACCAAGCAAACTCAAATCACGGGCAAATTTACGTACTAAATACTCAGATTGAGTAGGGAAATGAATTACTCAAGAAAGATGAAGCCCTTTAGAACAGTGTCATAGTGATGGGTGTCCAGCCCAAGCGCAGGACTGGTTATGAAGAGTTCAGGTGGGCTCTGCAGTGCAGCGCGTTTGCATGCTAGCAGTTCACTGGGATGTTCAAACAGCAGTGTGCTGGAAGGAGTGTTTTCCTATTTTGACAATATACAGAATCTCTTGGGCGCGTGTTGGTCGGATAAGGTTTTGCATGCTTCTTGCCACTTAAAATAATTTAAGTAACTTAATTTATATTTTTTAAAAAGTACTCTGTAAAGTAGATCTTGCAAAAATTTGGAGCTGTGTTCAATGAAGCATAGTAGCTCTACGTCTATTAAGATTGTATTTATATATTTTTTTAAAAAAACTAGATGAGCAACACCAGTAATAAGAGAGCACCAACGACAGCAACACAGAGACTTAAACAAGACTACCTTCGAATTAAGAAAGATCCAGTGCCTTATATCTGTGCAGAGCCCCTCCCATCCAACATCCTCGAATGGTAAGAACTGGAATGAACTGTCCACTCACTGTGGAGAGAACAAGATTTTCCAGGTGATCGAGTCTGATTCCCTCGCTCCTACAGGCTGCATGGGAATCTTGGTTTTGGGAGGTGGAGTGTGACACTCTTTCTGAAGTGATGTTCGTCTTCAGTTTGCTAGATGAGGTGATGGCTGATTGTGTGATGGCTTTCCAACTGTTTACATTTCCTTCTCTGTCGTAGGCACTATGTTGTACGGGGACCTGAAATGACTCCCTATGAAGGTAAAAGTTAACATGTGCTTTGTTGTGATTCCCGGGCCTGAGTGATTGCATGCCTGTTGGAATGGGTGAAATGTAACTCCTGTAACCAGCTCTGAAAACTGTTAGTGCAGTTTCAAAGCTGTCTGGGACTTGTGTGAGAGCTTGTTGGAAAAAGGTAGTGGTACCACTGTCTGTTAGTAATTTTTCTGTCATCAGAGATTCTAACAAAACCACATTTAGGTTAAACTGAAGACAAATGACTGCCTTTTGAGTAATTGCTAAAGGTCTTGGAGCAGATAACTCACTTCAGATAGTGTGTGACAGTCAAAGATAATTTCATAGAATCCCGTTTTGTTACAACATCAATGTTCTCAGTGGACTGAGACATATTCTCTTTGAGAATTTCTCTGGAGAAAGTGAGGTCTGTAAAAGTCTCATTAATTTGTCCCGTATTTCACAGTGTCTTCTAGAGCCTCTCACAAAATGCTTTTTGAAATCAGATTCTTCATAGAATTTGCAGTTAGCTTTGTTTCTGGAGAACGAACTCATTTGTATTGTATGAAATACACTTTGGCTGTTTTTCCTTAAGTGTATTACGGACTTGACCACAGCAAATACTGTTTGTGGTATGCATGTGAGAGAATTGCCTCCAGAGTAAATCTGCTGCAGGTGTGGATCATTGTTCCTGTGTCTTAGGGGCACAGGATGATGAGTTTGATCTCTTTTGTGTGAGAGGGAGGAGGAGACAAGGAAAAGGTTTTATTTGGCCCAGTTTGAGTAGCAGTTTAGGACTTCATTTTCATGCAAAATAAGTAATTCATGTCTTTATGTAATGCAGGTGGCTATTATCATGGGAAACTAATATTCCCCAGAGAATTTCCTTTTAAACCTCCTAGTATTTATATGATTACACCTAATGGAAGGTTTAAGTGTAATACAAGGTAAGGATTTTTTTCTAACACTTAAGCAATTAACGCCATTTTAGCAATATGCATAATGTGTAATAATTTTAATGGCACCAATGAAACACATTTCCTGTCCTTTTGAAGGTTGTGTCTTTCCATCACTGATTTCCACCCGGATACATGGAATCCAGCTTGGTCAGTCTCGACCATCTTGACGGGCCTCCTTAGTTTTATGGTGGAGAAGGGCCCCACACTGGGCAGCATAGAGACGTCTGAGTTCACAGTGAGTTCCAGGCTGGGATGGACCTTTTGCCAGCTTAGGGGGTGTGGAACGTGACCGCAAAGTTACAGCAACAGCAGCAGCTGGTGTTCTGGTATTTCGGAAATGAGAAAGTCGTTGCGTACCGCAGATGATGGGCAGATGAATCAAGTCAATTTTAGGTGGTGTGGGGATGCAGAGAGGATTTCTTGGAGAAGTTAAAATCCCTTTTAGTAAACAGGATGGTCAGGGCATTCTTTCTCCTTCCTTCTTTCCTCTTGAAGTGTCTGCCAAGCAGGCACGCTAGTGCAGAACGCTGATCATAGAATCATAGAATGGTTTGGGTTGGAAGGGACCTCAAAGATAATCCAGTTCAACCCCCCCTGCCATGGACACCCTCCACTACACCAGGTTGCCCAAAGCCTCATCCAACCTGGCCTTGAACACTTCCAGGGATGGGGCATCTACAGTCTACATCTAATCCCATAAGGTGAAGAATTGAGAACATAAGTTATGTCTAGAAATGTCAGTTGTAGTGAATAATACTCACAAGTATGAAGCTGTAAATGTTAGGGACTAGTTGGCTAGTGATCTGCACCATTCTTGTGGGAAATAATCAGATGTTGAATTAAAGGATGTTAACTTTGTTTATATGCAACTGCTGATAATTTTTGTTTCCTCCACAGAAAAGACAGCTTGCTGCACAAAGCTTAGCGTTTAATTTAAAAGATAAAGTCTTCTGCGAGCTGTTCCCTGATGTGGTAGAGGTAAGGGAATTCATCTATGCAGTAATTTGGTTTTCTGTAGTTTTCTATGTAATCTCTAAATTAATTGTTAAGGGCTTTTCCCGGACAGTAGCTGTTTTTGTCAATCTTGGAAGCCTTTTAAAAGGTGCTTTTGCTATGTTTAAGAGTTAAAAACTTGAATCTCGGAATTGTTTTTCTGCTGCCCAAAGATCTATTGTATAGAGAATCAAAGATGTGTGTTCAGGGTTGGTGTCGTAGCCTTGACTGAGCTGCATGTGCAGCAGATGGGGTTCTGGTCCCAGTATGTTTTCTCGACTTTGGGTAGGACTAATCGTTGTGTATCTAGACTTGGTCCATCAATATTTTAGATTTCTTCTCTTAATTCTCCTTTAAGATCGGAAACTGTTACGTTCTTTCTGCTTAACTTGCGAAAATGGGTGGCATCTTTTTAGGGTATATATCTTCCTTGCACAATGCCAACCCTGTAAGTGTGTTGATACACAGTTTATATCATCTTGTGTAGGTAACAGCTGAAGGATGTTAGAAATTTGCTTTGTATGAGGTTCTGAAAATGGTTACAGACAGACAACAGTTATATAGATGGTGTAGGTTTAAGAAAGAAAGAAAAAAAAATATTACCTTGCTTCATTCAGACCTCTGGGATTCTCTGTCCAGTTTGCACTGATGATACTTGGTTCTAAAAGGTCTCGCCTCTTATGAATGAACGATGCTCCTTTCTTCATTCCTGTCTCCAGATGGTTCCTTCCCTGAGACTTCTCAGTGAATGAGTTCGATTCTGTCAGCCTGCTGTTGAGACTGAGCGTTCATTTTCTGCACACCATTTAAATAGGAACAGTTTTCTGTTATGGACTCTCTGTTATGACTCTGAAGTTGTTATAACACTGATGATTGTTGGAATTTGGAATTCTAAGTATAAAATATCTTTTGTCAGGCAAATTGTTTTGGGTTGTACATGTTTCATCAAATTGCAAGTCTTAATTGTTGCACAAAGATTATATACTGTAGAAGGGTAGGGAAAAGATGTAGAAGAGCCTTCTTTCCAGATGTTTTCTTCAGCATGAGAGATGTGTTTTTGTTAGAGATAACCTCAGATCATAAACATAGGAGCCCAGCTAGTGCCGTAAACGTTGTCCACAGACAGAAATGGACTTTCTGGGCAGAGTGGTGAGTGCTTATGGAGCTTCAGGTTTGATTCATCAATTACTGCCCTTAAAGGTATTCACAAAGCTCTAGTTTAAAAACTTTGTGAATGATTTTAGTTGTCTCCTTTTGGGACAGCTTTCTGTGAAGAGTTTTATCTCCGTTTCCTTTCTTCTTCACGCAGATATAAATCTGAACTGAAGGTTTTAATTGCATTTTCTTATCAATAACAAGAATGCCAGATAACTGGAAATACTTCCTACAGTACCGTTTTGCCAGTACCTAAATCATCAGGAAACTCTGAAGACAACAATAGATAACTATTGTTGTGTTCCAAGTACAGGCAGATTTTTAACATGTAATACTTACAGTCCTAATCCTTCTAAGCTTCTGTGATTTCTTTCTTCATTTTTTTAATGTCTCGTGTTCAAAACAAGCTGCACATGCAAGACCTTGCAAAAAATTTTCGTTTTTGAAAAAAGGCTTCTTAGAAAATGTACATGTGAATGAAGAATGAACTTGGCCAAATAATTGTTAGTGTCAACTATTGAAGTAGATCACCTTGGAAGAAGTTGGGGAGACTGTACAAATGTATGTGATATGGTTAATTTAGTCTAAAAGACCTACAATATAAAGCGTACCGTATCATTTTCCTAAAGCTGTGTAAGAACTTGGCTTCTGAAATCTTTTCAAAACACCCAACGGCTTCACCACTTTCACCTCCAGCAATTCAGTTGTATTTTTTTCTTTCTCCAGGAGATGAAACAGAAACAGAAAGCACAAGAGGAGCTCAACAACAGACCTCCATCCCTCCCTTTACCAGATGTTGTCCCTGATGGGGAAGCACACTATGGTCAGAACGGAATACCCCTTCTTAACGGGCATGTACCATTGGCACCGGCCAACCATCCCGGTCTCCAGCAGGCCAATCGTAACCATGGACTTTTAGGTGGAGCTCTGGCGAACTTGTTTGTTATAGTTGGTTTTGCAGCCTTTGCCTACACAGTCAAGTACGTGCTGAGAAGCATAGCGCAAGAATGAGGAGGATAAACCCGAGACCAAATTAGTGGTAGTTGCAGAATGAGTGGGACTCTTTGGGCATCTGACTCTGACTCTGAGATAAATACTTGTTTTGCCACGTTGCAGGAAAAACATTGGTTGGCTCATGGGTTGTGTTTGGGAAGTGGAGTAGTTTCAGTGAGTCAGAAAACTAAAAAAGTTGTTGCAAATCCTCTCGTCCTCGCTACTATCTAGTAGTGGCTCACAAACAAGTCAAAGCATTATTGATGAGACACTAACATTTCTAGTGCTTTGATTTTTATAGCAGTTCTCCATCTATTATTTGAAATTCTTCAGCAAATGAGGCTTTTTACTTCATTGAACAATTTTTTAAAATTTCACCATTTATGTATATCGTATTTTACTTCCATTAGTGAACAGTCTGTACAGGTGTTGATTGATTCAAGTAGAGGTTTCATGTGGACTTGGTGAGGGTTTGGTTAATGTGAACATTGATGCTACAGATGGCTGGTTTCTTTTTTAAAATAGAATGAACATCAGTGTGTATCTAGTCAGTAGCAATTAGATGAGTGGGGGAAGAACACCTGTGTGTTAAATGTTGTCTAAATTGTCACAATGTAATTGAAGGTTTTAGTTGAGCTACAAGAAGCGCAGTTGTTGGCCTTCAGGAATGAGGAGCAAGAAAAAGAAAACACATTTGATTGAGTCTTTAGCGAGGATACCTGTAGCCAGTATTGATTTGGATTTGCTCACTTACAGATTTCCATTTTGGGAGATGTCATATTTGAAAGCTGTAATACTTAATTTTGATCACAAGGTGCCACTGTTGAAAAAAAAGAATAATAAAACTGCACACACTGATGGAGAGTTGATTGTGTATTCAGAAAATCTTCTTTGGCTTTACTGGGCTTTGGTAAATGAAGTAACCCTAGCCCTTGTGAAGATAAAAAGACAAATGAGTCTGAATAACAAACCAGCTTTTTCAGAGTCAACTGAATTAATCTGAAGTGTCACTAGCTGAAGTAAACCCTTAAAAATCAGATCTGCTTGCTTTCTTGAAGATTTGCATAAACTCTTAAAAAAAAAAAAATCCACAACAACAAAAGCCAAACCCTTCTAATTTGTCTGAGGTTCTAGAAACTTTTTGCTTTTACTAAGTTCCTCACTATTCCCCTTTGGATGATGGATGACTGAAATACTGCTGTTGTTCATGGGATTACAGGGCTGTGGATAAACACTGAAGCTCCTAGGGCAGTTGAAAAGTCTGTCTGAAATGACTTTTTGAACTCAAGTTTGCTTGGCTTTTTTTCCCCCTGCTTAATTTTATCCAAATACTTTTGTTTCATCTGAGGCAAACTTCCTGTGCCTTTTGTAACTGAGTGATGCTGGTCATCCCGAGCAGAACGCGCTCTCCGTTACCGTAGGACAAACTGTCCAAGGTGGTAGCAGGGTAAAAAGCTCTGCATCTCGCTGCATGGTTTTATTTTAAGTATTGTGAAGAGCCCAAATAAACATTACCTCACGTACCTAAGAATGTTTTCGAAACTGTTTCATTTGCCCTTTCAGGTTTGTTCTTTCTCTCCGCTTCTCCTCAGTGTCTTGATTTGTAAGCAAAAATGTGCTGTTAACCCATGAGCTGTGCAGCTTAGAGCATCAGTAAATGTGACCAGTTCTCTGCAATAGGTGGGAATTGCCAAAATGAGCAAAACAGCTCTGTGCTAGAGAAATCTGAAAGCACTTCTGACTGAGGGAAGGAAGGAAGGAAAGGAGGAGGTGGGGTGTGTGGCAATGGAATTTGGAAAAGGCTGGATTTTATAATATATTTATAAATATTTGATTTTTTTTAATTTTGTGGTTTTACCAAATCTTATTTATAACTTTTTTAGTTTACCTCTTGTATGTGCTTAAGCAGCTCTTGTAAAAAGAGAAGCATCAGTTTTGTCTTTCTAGACACAGTTATGTTCTGTTGGTCTGGGGGTGTGCTGGGAAGGAAGGGGGGGTGTCATGTCTTTCCTGCAGTGACAGGATTTTCAGAATGGCTTGTCGGACTGATATCTTTTCCTCAAAGCATACGGACCTGTAGTTGAGGCCGTTCTGCCTCATAGACCTTAGTGTCATTCCAACATGTTTGTGTTCTCGCAATGCCTTTTATTACCATTTTATTTTACCTTTTCTTACCATTGACATCGCCCACAGAGGCTTAGAATTGCTTATCTGTGTTACCTTCTTATCTTATTAAAGTTTTTGTCCACACAAGTGAAGACAAAGGCAAGGAGACCTTGGGCATGGCGTGTTTGTCTTTTGTGAAATGTACCTAACCAAGGTAAAGGGACGAGTAAAATCTGGAGATGTTGAGTAAAAGGCATTTTATTCTGTGACAAGAAGTTGGCCTTAAGCTGTACCTGGGCGTTTGAAGGTGGGTCTCTTGTTTTTAGTAAGTGCCACAATTAGAAACAAAAAACTTTGGTTAAACCCTGGACATGCTGCATTTTTTCTGAGGATTGGTTGTATTTGAAAAATAAAACTTGTGATTGCAGTTTCTCTTCAGTACCCTGGATTCAGAGAAAGACTCGGCAGCCATTCCAGGGGCCGTTTGCTGAAAGCTGGGAGCAACAGCTGGCTGAACCCTCGCACCTGTGGCTGACAAGATTTTGATACATCTCCTTGCTCCTTGCCTTTGGTAACAGAAGATTTATTCCCTTTTGTGGAGGTATTACTGTTTTGTGGGTTTTTTTTTTTAAAGCATTTATAATAGTATGCTAATCTTTTTGTTACCAAAGTCACTAGATGGAGTAAACCATTCTTTGCCATGCAAAAATATTACCATGCCCCGAAGCAGTGCGTTACGTGATGTACTACAACTAAAAGCTGTCCTGTAGTGGGTGATACTGGGACGAGTGGCTGGCCCTTCCCTTTCATGCTGCAGTTGCATAGATTTCTGTCAAATCGTTGTACACAGGTGATGGGGAGTTTTTGCAGCTTGAATCGGAAGACAACTCAGTGGTTGCCTTTAAAGATCTCTTGATTTTTAAAATCCTGGATTTGTGTGTAGTCCTAACTTTTTCTCCCCCTAAGATTTCAAGATCAAGAAGTTACCTTACTTCAAGCATGTACTGAGGAGTAGAAATGACTGCATTGTAAAGTTGTTTGTTCATAATAAACATTCATGATAAAATTTACACTTTCTGTGAGACTGTTTTTGGGGAAGGAATCACTGGGAAGAAATCTAACTTGGATATATGTGGAGTATAAAGCGAAAACTATGGCAAAACTGCATCTCTCCCACCTCCGGATTAATTTTTAAGTTAGTTTGCTATCCCTTACATCTGTGGTAAAACACTTCCAGGAACACCAGTTACTACCACAGTTACTACCAGTTACAGGTAGTAACTTTTTAGATCTTTTGTTATTTGAAATTTCTTTCTAATTTGATGTAAGCAAGGCTTTTTTGCTTGACCAACATCTGCGAGCGCTGAGCTGTGTTGTAATTTGTTTTACGAAATGATGCGTTTTCCTTAATAATGCCAATATTTCCACCTTTTTCCTTTATTCAGAACAGTTCTTGTGCCTGGAGTTCTTTTGCACTCCATCGTTTTGACCTAGTGCTCTTCATTTTTTCAGTTGCCCTGCTTCAGGTTGTTGTAGTGCTTGTAAATTAGTAGATGAGTAAAGAACCAGCCAAGCAAGGACAGCCATGTTGCTGTATTTCAGATCCACGTAGTCACGCAGGGTTCTTGCTGTGAGGACGTTGTTCTGCCCCCCCTAGACAAGTTCTGGGGGGGGAAAAACCCCTCTTGCCTTTGCACAAATACTTGGATCGTGGGTGCCGACAGCGTGTTTTTAGCTAAGTATTGAACGGGAAACTCCTACGCAGGAGGGCAAAGAAATGGGATGATTCTTGCTTGTCTCGTGGATTCTCCAACTTGCCTTGGGTGTGTAAGTAGTCAGCAAGTGACAAGCTGTCTTTTCTTCAGAGGAGTGAGCTCATGGTTTGTAATTAGAGTTATTACCTTTTTGAATGTCTGAATAAATTTCTGCTAATAACATGTTGCTATCGATGGCTTATATCGCAGCCCTGTGACAGGATCATAGAATCATAGAATGGTTAGGGCTGGAAGGGACCTTCAAAGGTCATCTAGTCCAGCCCCCCTGCAAGGAACAGGGATATCTCCAACTGGATCAGGTTGCTCAGGGCCTCGTCCAACCTGGCCTTGAACGTCTCCAGGGATGGAGCATCCACCACCTCTCTGGGCAACCTGTTCCAGTGTTCTCCAACTCTCATGGTAAAAAATTTTTTCCTAATATCCAATCTGAATCTACCTCCCTCTATTTTAAACGGGATGATGGATCGTGTACCAGATGATACTTTTTTTTGCTGCCCAGCGAAGGCTGGATCTTAAAGCAGAAGAATCATGTTTTCCGTGGAAAAAACGGCTACACAGGCAGAGGGAAGGGAGGCTCTGGGATGTGAACTCAAAGCATCGACATCTCATGTTATCGAAAAGGCTTTTCTGGGCAGCGAACGAGGATGCCTTGTTGGGGTTTGCTAGGAGCCTTTTAGCGGGAAGAGCTGCCCCCAGCACCGCTCCTTCCCACCTCGGTGACTCCGCAGAGCCCACTGCGACAGAAGCCTCGGGAGCCCCGCTTTTCCCGGGGGCTCGGTGTTTCCGTGGCTTTGCCGGGAGGTGGCGTAGCCATCCCGCGGGACCGTGAGCCAGCGGCCGCGCGGGGTGCGGGCAGCTCCAGAGGGATTTTGGAGAAGGCAGCTGAAGAGGCCATAAGCTCTTGGTCTGTCTTCCCAAAGCAGCTCTTTTTTTTTTTCCTACCGGTGTGTTTAGGTTTGTTCTAACAGCTTTTGTTTATTAACCCGTTATTATTAAATGATTTGTTTGTGTTTATTAAGCTGGAGTTTATGTCGGATTAGCGTTGGGAAATTTTAGATTTAGACCTGAGGGATCTATCATAGGAGTGCTCTAGACCTTTATCTGCTGCAAAGCAAGGGGGGGGTTGTGTCAGGGAATGGTCATGTGCCACCTTCTGTAGTGGCTTAAAAAAAAAAATCACTCTGTACCACAGCTTAGGATTTGTTCAGTGTATCTACAATGGGCAACTCTAGGAAAATCCTAGCTTTTGACCTTTTCCCCTTTGGATGTTCTTAGCATAGTTTGGAAAAGTCTGCCTTGAGTAAAAGGCAAATTGCGTAAGTAGAGATCGCAAGATCAAATCACAAGTTTCTTGCCTGGCTGTTCAGTTTCCTCTCCAGCTTTACACGTGCTTCTTACAGCGTTTGCAAACGCGGTGTTTGGGTTCTTGCACACAATTCTGAAATGTACAGGTGACTTCTTGTAATATCTTCCCTACTTCAAAACTTCCCTCGTGCAGAATTGGTATTGTTACATCCTCAACTATTCCCGTTATTGCTGCAATGGTGCTGAGCTCAGAGGAGAAACTATTTGTCTTTCCAGCCCATTTGAGATCCCTGGTTTCTTGTGCTATTAAGTGCAGCATCGGCCTATTCCTATTTTTTTTTTGCAAATGGGGGTTGAATGATGTTCATGCATTGGCAAGACTCGGATGCTTTGGAGCTGCTGCAACTAGGATGCATGAACAGCAGCAGCCAGGTGTGCGTTTGTCTATGGATAATACTAACACTGAATTGGAGGTTGGAGGAGAGGTAACAACTGGGATGACACTTGTTTCAGCCCAGCATAGACAAAAGTATACAGTTGGGAGTTATCTCCAGTCATTTTGTGCCACTGGACCGTGAAGTAACTTCGCCTTGTGCCTGCAAATGTGATTAGGATTCATTTTCCCCAAATCTGAGGATACAGCCTTGGGATGGGAAAGGAGATGATGCAGCCAGCATCAGCAGACCAAAAAAGCAATTGCCCCATTCCAGCCTTGAATGTCATTTCTTGCCATGGTGTGTGGATCTGTCAAGCTGTTTAGCTGCAATATGACAGATTGTCCTATTAATGTGTCATCAAGTGCACTTTTACAAATTCATGGCTTGTCTACAACTAACCTGAAAAAAGAGGCTTAAGTATGAGAAGGCGCCAAAGAAAGTTAAATATTATTAACAAATAAAGTCTGCCACGTAGTTTTGATGGAATGTGAGCTAGTTGGGGGAGGGGTGATATGCTGTTAACTATTTAGTGCCTGTGTAACTCCCCTTTTTACTCTCTTCTCTTTCCCAAACTCAATTTCTCTCAAAAGATGCTTTAAAAAAAACATAATCTGTATTCTACTTCTTGATTTTGCACTCAGGTTGTTCATGCCTCAGTTTCCCTGAGCCATAGATAAGAGAGCTGTTGCTCCTCAACCACCCTGGCTGCCTTTAAAGTCCCATGAAGAGCTGTGCTGGCATTATTGCTTGGATTACAGAAGGCATAGTGAAGAGATTGTTAAACGAAAGCAAATCTGTTGCTTCTTGACTGCGTAAGGGGCTTCAAATGATGTGATCTTCAACCTTCAATCATTCTTGGACTTTCTCATGGTACAATCTTGGATAAATTTTTGCATCGCTGTCCATGTTTGCAGGAAGAACAGGAATATTTGCTCTGGGTGGTGGGGAACTGACAAAGATTTGCAGACTGTCCAAGTACTTGAAGGTGTCCCTTATGAAATGCCTGTAGGAGATGTGTAACCTTTGGGTTTCTGTTACTTTTAATAAACAGCCCACCCTCCTGTAAAGAAATGAGAGAGCCCCCACTGAGCCAGCCCCTGATGAGAGCTGGGGGGAAACGTTGCACGGAGCACAGCTAACTGGAGTACAAAGCCAGAGTCCTGACGTATCGATGTGTGGTGCGATGCTGAGTGCATATTCCAAGCCACATATTTTTAGCTCTACCACACGCTCGTGTACAGTTTTACAAACTTCCCAGAAAAATGGTGATTTCTCGGAGATAATGAAGGGGAGGTACAGAATAGGACTGAGGGGAGGGAGCAGGGAACGGGCATTGATTTAAATCTGCCTGGCACACGGGCCAGCTCCACTTATCAGTGAGTCTAATAGGAATGTGAAGAGAATAGGCTTGACAGCTCATTAGAATGTGATCCCTCCTCCTTTTTTCTTTTTCTTTTTTTTTTTTTTTTTTCCCCTTTCTTGAAGTTGATGGAAACTCATTCAGGAAAGAAGTACTTATTTGCTGAGGTAAAGCAAAAGCTGAAGAGGGTTTTGCCAGTGTGCAGCTGGGAAAGGAGCAGCGAGAAAAATCAGATGTGATCTACACTCAGAGGCACCTGAAATCTTGCCTAGTGTGAGGGGAGGTGAGGATGAAAGAGACACGAGATTCTACATCCTGACAGCTGCTTGCGGCATCGAGACTTGCTGCTCATCGTCTCATTAAAGAAAAGTGAAGATAAACCCAGCTAAAGAAGGAGAGAAGCTAGACTTGGGAAAACTTTATCTGCTCCTAATGGACCTAGGTACATCTTCAGATTCTTTGCTTCTCCCTGTTTTAGCTTTTATGATATGAGAAATTCATTTTCTTAGAAGACTGAGCACTTGGCTGAGCTGTGATGCTTTCAGCCTCTTCAGAAGAGCCGTGGCTGTAGCAGCCTTGGGTTACAGTTCCAGCATCTTGAAAGAAAAGGATGAGGACTTGTCACTGAGGAAAGGGAAGTATCATTCAAGAGAGAATGGATGGAACATACTGAAGCCTGCTTTGAACTGAACACAGTGCTTCAATGACAGAAAGTGAAATCTCCTGTTGAAGAGGAACAACCTGACAACTCCTCTAATGAGTTTGTGTTGTCAGCTCCGGCCTGAGCAACTGTTGCCCTGAGCAATTTGACTTCTCCAGGTTTCATAGTTGAGTGCATTTTAAACGAGTCTGAAGACTTATTGGGGGCTGGGGGGAGCGACACTTCAAGGTGGGTGGCAGGACTTTCCAGGGCCCCTTGTATTTATGTAAGCTTCAAGAGGCTGAATGGACTTACCTCTTTCTTCGAGTGAATCCAGATTTTCAGACAAGTTTATCTATACCATTTCCATGTGTCCTGCTTGAACAGAGATCTCTCCAGCAACCAGCGCATCAGTGCATGCTGCTCGTTTGACATTGCATAGCCCAGAGGATCATCTTTACTAGTTCTAATATTTTTATTGTTTTATTTTTTTAGAGAGAAGTCTGTGTCTATTCCTATTATTGGTGGTGAAGGGTTTTGTGCTTGGAGAGTGCTCTTCCTGACTTGGCCCCTCCCTTTTCAAAATGAAGGGGTGCACCTGGGTATTTGTGGCGACTTTACTTTGTCAGCAGTTTTGCCTCTTCAGAGTTGTGGCAGCAAAGAGAGAGAGAAAGATGAAGAAAGAACCTTATCAGTATACAGAGCCATTCAATGCTACCCTCTCAAACAGTGAAGAACTGCATGGGCATCCCAAGGTGGGTGTTTATGTGTTGTCACAGCTTGGTAGAACTTGTTTCTGGCAGTAATGTGATGCTGTTTCCTTTTTCCAATGATGGAGACAATCTTGCTAAATTCTGTTTGATTTTAAAGAGAAATGTTCTGTCTTTTGCCTTTGCATGACTGATTTTCCAGCTTACTGAAGCAAACGCTGGAATACTGTAATTTATGATTACAGTTTATTTTAGAATATGCATGACCGAGTTCCAGTCCCATAGTAGCTGACTAAATGTAAAGACATTCTGGAGTTCTAGTGCATGAACACTATCCTGTTCAGAAACAACGGACTAAAAAAAGGCAAATGGGCTATCACAGTACAAGAATGATACTGGAATATTAATGTATCTCTTACAGGCAAACCCTTTACTCTCTGGAACGTTATTTCAAAACTGTCTTAGGCAACAGTATAAACACCTGGGCATGCCTGAGCTTTCTCTGCACTGTACCTTCCACCAGAGAGTCTGTGGTGGTTGAAAATTACAGATGAGCAAAATTTTGGTGTAGTCAGATGGTCTGTTTAAGGTGATGGTGGGTCTTGTAGGAAAGGATTCAGGATGATGCTAACTGTGTGCAAGTGGTGAGCGTTAGACTGTGTGTGTGGTATCTCAATGGCTGTAGCTGATCACTCGCTAGGCTTAGTGATTTTGCAGGGTCCTTCCAGCTGCATGTTTGGGAGCATCACTCCAGGCTGAAAGCCACAAAAAATTCCCAGTCAATTGATCAGAGCCCTCAGAATCCTGAAAGATAAAAATATGCATTGAATGCTTGGGAGTAGGAGAGGGAGCTAGGGAATTAAAAGCAGGTCCTAGGATTAGGAGCAGGATGAAATGGAAGGTAGACTACAACACTGAGAAGGAGGGAGTCTCCCCTATCACACCACCCTTTCTCTCTCTCTCTGCTTTCCCTCCCACCCCTCCAACCCCTGCTCACACAAAAATGTCCCTTGTTTCCAATGGAGGTGACCTCTAAAATATGACTTTGATCACAAGCATTAGGGCTGGCAGTCACTATAGCAATAGAGGAGCAAACCTGTCGAAAATTGGGGCATGGCAGAAGGGGCAAGTTAGAACAATTGGGCTGACATTCTAAATATCCTGTTCAATGCTGTTGTGAGAGTAATTGGTTAAGGTTGGGCAAGTCTGGGAAACAGTCCTCTGTATAAAAAAGCTGGCTGCTGCACTTAAAATTATCATTAGGGGACTGTAAGCAGCGTTTCTTCAGCTAATTTTTTGTTGTGTGTTGCAGGGCTCTGTCAGGACAGGTTGTATACATGCTGAATTCTTGAGGTGCTTATAATCAATCATTTTCTTCTACTCGCTCCAGAACTGCTTCATCCTGCTTTTGCAAAAGGGGCCACTTACGTATCTGGTGCAAGTAAATTTCAGTCTATTCTGGAATGAATTTGGCTTGATGTGAAATGTATTGGACTGCAAGCAGAATATATTCTGATTGCAAAAGCAAGCAGAAACTGGTCCTGGTTAATTCTGATATGGTCATACAGACGTTATTGCTAGAAGAAACGCAGTACTCCTTTGGAGGCTAGTGGGCATTCATTAAAACAGACATTGTTTGGAAGCTGCAGTTTCTGTGTTGAAACACTTTGCTTGAAAATATCCATGGCAAAAGTTTGGCTGCAGTTAAGAGCTGGCGAGTTCAGCGAAGGCAGGTTCTGTTTAACACGGATAGGACGAAACCAAATCTTTGATGTAACTGCTTATGTGCTCTGCTTGATATCCACTCCCAAATTTTGCAATGTGAACTTTTCTCTATTTGAGCTCGAAGTCCAGGCTCTAGTTCAGTATTGCTTCTAAATGTCATGAGTGGTTGTACTGTATTTTATATTTATGTAGCACCTGCCCAAGCTAAGGGATTATTTTGCACATACCACAAATGCAACGCTTAAGAATTGCCACCATTTCTGAGGTAGATGACAGTTGCCATTTACAGCAAAGCATCACAATTTGTATTCACTAAGGGAAGAAGTAAAGTAATAGAGAAGTAAGATCAAGTTAAGGGAAGGTTGAAAGCAGTTCTCTATGGAACACAGATCTCTGAGCCTTGAAGATATCTCTGTGAGCAGTTTTGTTTCATGGAAGGATACCCTGCATGGGGAAGTGAAACAGCAGCAGTGTCCCATTTAATTTCTCTACAGCACATAACAGGAAAGATGGAATCTTTTTCGGTCTTGTGCAGTAAAAATTACGGCTGTCTTTACCTTGGAAGACTCTGTGGGCGGCTGGTAGGTTTATCAAAGCAGAAGGAGCAGGGAATGAAATATTAGCTGAGAGTAGTGATTTTTATTCATTCTGTATGTATACAAAAGGTAGATGTGTTTTCCTTCTAATTAAGCAAAACAATTGGGACAAATTTCTCTTGGGAATTCTTTTCAAATAGGAGTAAAGAAAGCTCTCCTTTAACATTCACAGTGCATGAATCATGTGGTGAAACTTCTACCTAAAACAGGGAAGCAGAAGTCTCGAATCTCCTGATAAACCTGATATTTCCAAGGAAATAGTGAGTGTGGTGGGTTTTCTTGTTTTTTTAACATAAGTTTTTCTTCAGTCTTATCTTTGCTGAGTTGCTGTCATTGTGATGTGCTTGCCAAGCACATGAGTGTTCTTCTCTGATGCAGATGGACTAAGAGAGCAAGGAGAAGATGACTGATGGATACAGAGATTTTAGTCTACTGGACCTTCTTTCTGTGACTGTGTGTGGCTGAGTGCCTGCAGCTGCTACCTGCCAGGCTTGCCTTCCCCTTTCCAGGCACAGATCTTGTCTTGCAGATGCAATATTATACTAACAGAGATTCTGCAGTAGTAGGTTGTCCAGTGGTTATATAGGATTGACACTGATCAGGAGTTACCATATGATACCTGAGTAAAGGGAATAAAAATGGAGTCAGATGCTTAATGCCCAGTGAAAGGACGAGATGAAGTGGCTCGAAGTTGAAATACAGGAAATTCCACTTAAACATAAGAAAAAAAGCTTCTTTACTGTGAGGGTGGTCAAACACTGGAAAAGGCTGGACAAGAGAGGCTGTGGAGTCTCCATCCTTGGAGACAGCCAAAACCTGACTGCACTTGTCCAGAGTGATCTGCAGTAGTTCACCTGCTTAAAGCAGGGGATGTTGAACTAGACAATCTGTGGATGTCCCTTCCAACTTCAGCTGTTCTGTGAGCTGCTTTTTGGAGCATTTCAGCTAAGCAACTCGAAGGCAGCATCCTAACCTGGGGAAAATTATTGACACAGTGTCCCAGTGAAATTTCAGGGATGATTTGAGGTCAACGGGATTTTACCTTCAGTGGAATTTCTGCAAGAAATAGTGTAACTTTTTTAATTTATTTACCTGCTACGTAGCCAAGGAGTCCTTGAGATTTTATTTCCTTTGTGATCTTCTGTCTCTCAAATATCTAGGGCTAGGTCTACCTGGTTTATTACTTAAATCTCTCTGAATTATAGCTTTGGAGCCTTTTGCTTCCAATTGAAAACAGCAGCTGGTTCAATGACGTTGCTCAGATTGCATTCCTCCTCTGTAGAAGAGATTTCAGTCTTAGCCTGAAGTGTGTGATTGCATGTGTAATTCAGAAAAGTATTTTTGGGCGTGACAAGCATTGAAGCCATGGGAGAGACTGGACTGTGACCTCTCTGTAGTAGAAGATGTTGTCTTTCATGTTTTGTGTCTGTCAACATTGTCAGTCTTGCTCTGACACATTAGGAACAAGAAGGGCTATAACAAATAACATGCTTCCTAGCAATTCCTTGTGGCCCATGTAAAATAATATTGGATTCATACATCTGACTCAGCATATCAAATAATTTAGTGCTTGGCCTCATTTCTGAGACCTGTTTGTCAGATTTTTAATGTTCGTTATTGAAGTATGTAGTTCAACATCCAATGTGGTTTTGTGTGCTAGATGCGTTGGGCTACTCCTGTTCTCTTGGTGCAGTTCAGTTCCTTACCTCTTTGTGGTATCCCTAAAACCAGGTCTCTACTGGTACAGCCAGGGGTGGCACTGATTATTGTTGCAGTACACATAACACAGCAACAAACATGTGGTTTTCTCACCCAGAGTAGCTCTTGCTCACGTGAACTGTTCCGTTAGATTCATTAAATTCATTATGGGTGTGGCCACTGAAGGCAGCTGGTGTTTAAGTGGAGGGGAGAAGCTTTTGGAGATAGCCATTTAGAGGAGTGAAGAATAATTTTTCAATCACAAAACATAGTGGGAATTTAGGTAGGAATTCCATTTCAGATTTGGCTAAGATACCAAACCTAACGCTTCTGCTCTAGGGAAAATTCTTAAAAGAACTGTAAAAACCACAAGTGGTCAGGACCTTGGGTTTACATCTCATTAATAACCAAGAGTGTGTATAACCATGAGTGTATATTACCATAAGTTAGTAGCAGCTGACATAGGATTTTTCATGCTAAAAAAACCCCAGACCTGCCACTTTTTAACCTGTTCCAAAGAAAATACACTGCTGAAATAAAGAATTTGCTCCTAATTTCATAATGAAGTTAGAAAATACTCTTGGTGTAAATCAGATATAACAACATAGAAATCTGTGGATTAAGATAATTGAAATGCTTAGTCAGGTCCTTTTTGTGCCTGGCAACTGCTTAACTATTAAGAAAAGAATTCTTAAATATAATTCCATCACAGATGGACAAATACATGGATAACTTTGAGCAAAGCTTACAGGGCAGTAACTTAAGTATATAAAGACTGTGGACTGGAATGGCTAGGTATATGTTCTTGGGCACACATCTCTGACTCATTGCAGGTGGAAAGGATGCTGTCCTCTCACAAAATTGTAACCTTTTGTGCTTTCTTTCCATCCTGTCCCACCCGAGAAGTGCTCAGGTGTGCCTGAAAATGCTCCGAGATGCTTTTAGGCGTACAGTCTTGCTCACAGGTAGTGTTGACTTTTTCTTTCATTAATCCAGAATCTGAAACTACTTTTGTCCATTTCACTTTGATTTTTAGCAGAGATGCGGACTGGATTCCAGTATCCTTGAATTTCATGAAAGTTCAGATACAGTTCAGCAATTTCTCAGGATCCAAACTCCGTAGGTTTCTGCTAGTCGTTTCTTTCATGCTGGCCGAATCTTGGCCAGAGACTGTGTGTGTCTCTGGGCAGTGCGTGCCCTTCTGGGAGTTAGAGCCAGGAGGTACTGCAGGTTCTGCTTGTGTGCAGCAGCCCAAATCACAGCTCAACTTGTCTTCTGTTGTGAGGGAAGTTAGGGAGAGAGGGGGCTAATTTCTCACCAGTGTCAAACTGGTTCTGAAGTGATAGGTGCCATCGTATTCGGATTCCAAAGTAATGTTAAAAGACCTGATTGAAAGTTCATTAAAAATTGCTGGCAAGGCTTCTGTTGATTTTGGAGGTATTGTTTCAAGCGTTAAGGAGTGAGCCTGGTTTCACTGTAGCTAACGTGAGGATTCCTCCTGACTCCTGCAGGTTAGCTTTGCTCTGTAAACAGCACCCCAGGAGGGACGAGTCTACTTTGCTGGGATTCCAAGGCTGTTCTCAGTCCTGACTGATACCGAGTTGGCTGCAAGGTCCCGCTGGCTGCTGGAGGCTGCTGCTGCCAAGAAAAATAGAGGCTTGCATGCTTATTGCTGGGATTGCTCATGCATGCCATAGTAATTAAATAATAATACCACAAGGATGGAACATTCATTTTAACTGTCAATCATCCTTGTGCTGGAGAAATTGGGGAGTGCCATGATTGTCTTGTAGAGGGATTTGTAATTTAAGCAAGCCAGTGGAGAGGTATGGGATTTTTTTATTATTTTTTAAAAAAACTTCAGGAGTTTTTCATTTATTTTTCTGGGATGTGTCATCTGGGTTTCTATTTTCTCCCTGACAAGATGTCTGCTCTGGCCTGTTTCTTCACAGCTGGAGCTCCAGAAAGTCTGAGGACATCTGTTTGTCTTCACAGTTAATGGTCAGAGTCTGCCCGTGATTGCTGGCTTCTGCTTCTAGCTGGCCTGTTTCCTCATTTTTGCAGTGAAGGGGAGTTTACGCCTGTCTTGCAGCCTGGTGGAAACCAGGAATAGTCTCTTCCACATCTGCAGCAAATACTGCATCCCGGTTCCTAAGACTCTGGTCTTGTGTTTGCTGTGTTCTGGAGACTGCGCTTCTGAGTTCCTGCCACAGGAGCCAGCCCATTTTGAAGGATGAACTGATTTTATTTTCCTTTTCTCTGCAACCCAGCTGTTCTTTTGCTGACTTCTGTTACAGCACTGAGGGAATACTCCATCCTGACCGAGTTGGGTGCTGCTGTTAATAAGTTGCTTCTTTCTGTTTTGTGAACTGCACTGCAGCTTTACCACAGACCTGTCAGTCCCAGTCACTGAGACAAAAGATATCTGTGTCCTTTGGGCAAAGCACGGGTAGGCTTTTACCTGCTTTACATTTATGAGCTTTTTTAACTTAAATGCTCGTAAACACAGTCCTTTGCAGATGTGACCTCGTGCGTGGTGGTGGTGCACCCATCTGTTTTCAGATTAAGTGGGGTAGGACAGAACTAGCTTCTCTCATCAGAAACCATTAAATCTACATGAAACTCTAAGTAAATTTCGTGTTTCTTGTAGAAATAAGCTGCACCTCATGTGCTGTTCTAAGGACTTTTGCAAACTTTATGAACGTTTGCCTCTGGACTTGATGTTTACATGATACAGTAGATGGGAGAGGTTTGCACTAAAGGACCTTCTTGGCCCGTCTTTGACTTCTTTCTCGTGCTTAGCAAAAACCTGTAGTCAAGCAATCTGTGGGAAGATGATAATGTTTTATTGAGGTGACTAATTTCACAATGCCTGGGATTTCCTATGGTGCTCCATTTACGTTACTTTCCAATGGAATTTCGGAAAGCTATTTAAGTCCTGGGTGCAATAAGTAAAAAGGCAAATAATAATTCAGCTAAAACAACCTACTAGAACCCCTTGACTAAACATGAAATTTACAGCTGACTGTAAATGTGATTATAAACATAAATAGTCTGTTCAAGACTGATTTTGATACAGAAGTAATGAACTAGATTGTTATGAATAGTTTTTCTTGCTCTCGTTTGTGATACATGCTAAATTTGAGCACCAGGAGAGTGTGCAAACCCATAACTCTGGCTCTTATTAATTACAGTAGAATGCATGAACGATACGGTGAAATGTCTCGGGATATCCTTGCTTTGGCTTAAAGCATAGACACCAGCTACTCTGCAGCCATCTATCTGGAGGGGAGGATAAGTGACTGCCTGAAGAGAGCGATTCAATAGGAGCAGATCTTTCTCTGGGTTGTGTCTGAGCAGTAAATAACCTAAGATTATGTGCTGAGTAGAGACGATGGAGTTGGCTTCACAGAGTTTGAGATGGATGTTTAACTAATACCCTTGCTCAGCTCACAACACATCAGATTTCTGGGGAGCTGCTCATAGTCTGCTGGTTTGTAAATCATCTGTTGACCCAAGCTGTTTGAAATAAATAGTTATGATCACATCAGCTCAGAAATCTATGGACAAGTGCCTTGTACTACACCCGTGTGGCTGGATGCATGCCGGAGAGAGAGCTTTCCAGGCTCTCCATCAGCTTAGAAGCACCAACATTCCTTGTAACCTCAAGCTGGAACTCAGCAGACTTCTAAGATCTAATTTTGAAACAATTCATGCTGCATGGATTTTTCATACCAGATCACACAGACTGGTCTTTTCTCCTTACAGTGGGCTTGCCCAGATATTTCTAGCTAAAATTTGCAATCCGCTGTCCAATTCCTGTTGCCCTTAGACAGTGACATATATTGGAGTTCTTGGGACCTGAGCTCTACCTGCATTCTAGAAGTTAACTGTTTTCTACACACTTCTGTGGACTGTTTGATGAAAGGGAATCTATGCTTATAACTGGTACTAGGAATTTTATTAAAACTCAATATGATTCTCTGAGAAGTGAGAGTGCTTTAGGAAGCCAGGTGAGACAGGCAATGAGCACATGTAGATATGTTTGCTAATTTGACTGCATTGGAAGCACCTTGCAATGTCACCGTTTACTGTTAAGGCCACTGAAGGCAAAGCTATGGTCTGAGCTGTGGCAGAACTGTCTAGTGCTGTCAGACCAGTAGAAGCTTGATACCAAGGGGCAAACACTTCTAGATCTGAAAAGTGCACTATTGACTGAGTTTGCGTCTGTGCTTTTTCCACACCCATCTTGTTTCCTTCCTCCTGAGTGGTGACAGGTCAGTATTGATTTACCTAAACTTTGACTTTGAATACTTAAGTATGGTTCATGAAACTTTAGAAGGGCTTGTGCTTTTTTCCTTACTGTGATGGACATTTGGGAGGCTGATGTGTCAACAGATTGGAACCTCCATAGTCAGCAGTTAATTGCCCTTGACAAGAGTGTGGCAGGGTATTAGTAACCAATGATTTCTGGTGCCTTTTTTTAATTTAAAGTTAGAAGTTCCTTCCTAGCCTAGGAGGGAAAACTACAGGAATGGCTATTCGATTACTTCTGGTTGTCTCTGGGAGGTGAGTAATGGGAACAAGGGAGTCCTATAGGAAGTGGACACAAATTCATAAAGACAGATCCTCTCTTCTGTCCAGACTTCATTTAGAAGGGATCCAGAACTAGGCACTGTAATGTCAGAGCTTCTCTAGGTAATTTGCTATGGCTGTGATATACTTGCAGAACACAGGAATGGGCAAGATAGTTAAATTTGCCAGCGGACATCTTTTCTGTGATCAGACATGGGCTTTGCTTTTCACTGTGAATTGTTTGCTTTTTCTGTGTGCGCGTTTGTCACTCTACAGCCTGTGATTTGAAAATTATGGAGCATTTAAAGGTTTTCTGTACGTTTTAATCTCCCTTTATTGCTTGATTGATCTGACTGATAAATGTCAGATGTCAGTGGTGAACCATCTCTGGTGTCTGGGCAGGTTTCCTGTGGCATGTATTAGAACTGTCAGAGGGCAGAGAGGCTCAGCAGCTTGAGAAAGATATTTGAGGTATACTGGCTCCCAGTTCTTGGCTCTTACTGATTTCTTAAGCAAAGAGAGCTGGGATGCCCTGCAGGTGATAGCATATGAGGTTATAAGAAGGCATTTTGATGCTTTAAGGGCAGCATCTTTTGGCTTTTGGGACGTTTCTGCTGGCAGACTTAGCCTGTAACTTATGAAGAAAAAAATCCTGCTCTAATGGGACTCTTTGAAAGGCTGGTGTTTTTCATACACTGTGTCAGAACTCAGATTGAAGTACTATCCTGCATTTGCAATGCTCCTGAGTATGAAGACAAAAAGTGTCATGGTACTGAATAATCCAAACTGAGTTGCTTGTTACAGAAGTGTAAAATCCCATTTTATCCCACCTTCAATGCCATCCCAAATGCAGTACTTTTGGAGCAAGGATGTGGTTTAGGCAGCAGACAGCAGCCTGAAAACTTTACATTCTCTGAATCCATGTAGTGGCCGAAGAGATACAGTGATATCAGTCTTTGTTCTTGTTTCTCTTTAGATTCTAGAATCTCCAGATCCTCGAATCACAGATCCACGGCGGACCTGGATCTCCTTTGTTCACCGCCCAGATGATGGCAATACCTCTAAAAGGAGATGCAAAGGGAAAGACAAGAAATTAGTAGGTCATTGCTAGATTGCCATCAGCTAATAAATGTGCACCATGGCTTCCCTTCCTACTGCTGATATACAAGGTGTTTTGTGTGCTCCAACTTTTGCCTTCCCACCCAAGAGAGTGCTGTGTTTCCTTTTGTTTGTGTTTAATTTCTCAAAGTATTTTGGAGAAGTTTGAGACAGTAAGTGCCATATGCTTTGTCAGATGAAGTATGTGAATTCCACTGTCAACATTCATTTTTGTTTAAACTAGCTATTTCTTGGACTGAGCCTGTTTTATTTTTTTACTGCTCAATAGAAATAAAATTAGCATTTATTTCTTCCATTAGATAAAGTCCAGGTATCTCAAAGGATATATTAATCAAGGTGTGGACAAGTAATTTATTTCAAATTAATGAATTACTGACAATCTGCTGAGTGATACTCGATTGTGTGTGCACTTTTAATCTGCTGCTTAGACAATCTTGATGCTTTTAATGATTTCCTTTTGTTTCTCAGTGAGCTGATAGGCAAGACTGCTTCCATGCGGGTTTACTGCAGTTTAGTTGAAGAAATAGGAACTCTCTGAGAACAATTTACATCAAAGTCACACCAATAACACTGTTGCACGTTTGTACTACTAGTCTAAAGCTCTGCCATGTGTGTGGCTAACCTTTACAGCTATTTTGAATAAACCGTTTCATTTTTTCTGAGAGCTCTACTGTTGCACCAAACATTCACGTATGCGATCATTATTTCTAAACGATATATATTAATGACGTGAAGTGTGGCTAGATGGCTTTTCTAGGTAGTGAACAGGCAGAATAAGAAGCTTAAAAGTTAAAATGTTGCTTTGGTGATACGAGAAGATACAGAAGCAGCAAACTTAGTCTTGTGCCTGTTGTGCTTCACGTTGTATGTGTGTACTTGAAGATCCAGTTAGTGTTTACCTGAGCAAAGTTTATCCTCCCACACAAAGACATGAACAAATTCCAAGTGCTGGAATTCACAGCTGGCTGGAGAGTCAGTTTAAGATTGACTGCATCAGGCCTGTAGTTGAACTGTTAGTGGAGGGGGCTACTCATGTGGCTAACAGCTCTGTAGAACTGGCTCATGACTGGGAGAATTTTTGGCCTGTCAGTGCAGTTGCCTGGTTCTAATTCACATGTTTTTCTTTGGTTACTTCCTTAGCGTGGCCTTGTTGGGCCCCCAGGACCTCCTGGCCCCCAGGGACCTCCAGGAGCACCTGGTGCTGAAGTCACCCGGGAAGTCCTTCTGCAGGAGTTTAAGGAGATATTAAAAGGTAAAAACTGTAAGAGCTTTGTGCTTTGGTGATCTGCTTTTTTTCTGGTAAGCACCACAGCAAATAAAGAACTGGTTTTGCAAATGTTTACCTTAAAGCATTGCCCTATTTGGTGACCGAAATTTTGAAAAAATGTTTCCACAGCGCTTAGTTTGAGTTGAAGAGTTGAGTGCAGAAGTCTAATCACACAACTAATGGCTTCATAGACCAGACTCTTAAGCTAAGCTTTTATCTTCCTATACTTTTTCTTTTCTCCTCAGAAGCCATTGAGCGTCGAGCATCCCTGGCGATTTCAGCCCATCCTAGCCAGCTGCCTCCACTGCTCTTCTCCTTGGAGGAAGTTTCACCCCACAGACGTGTAGAGGAGGCATTCCATTGCAAGCTAAAAGGACAAGTCACTGTAGATAAGAAGACCCTGGTAGAACTTCAGAACTTCCAGTCGGTGAGAAGGGATTACAGACTGAACCTGTGCAACTCCACAACAGCCATTGTGCGTAGATCAGCTGTAGTTTCCCTAGTCTGCAAAGGTGCTAGGAGGCTCTGTAGATAAAGGTGTTTCCTGAAAGGGCAGACTAATCCCAGAAGCTTGTCTCAGGCTCAGATGCTGTGAATATTGCATTACCTTTTTTGTGATTGACAGAAGTAGGATCTCATATGGTGATTTCAGCACTGAAGCTCAGTTGAAGCAAGATGTACGTTTGGCTTTGAGTCCTCTCCTTCCTGACAAATCCAAGAGACAGACTTTCCTCCTCTCTTGTAGCCCAGCTGAATTTCATTACAGTTCTTACTGGAGTTCTAACAGGTCTGTGCAAGAGAGGGCTGTCTCGCAGGTCCAAACAACAGTCAGTCTTTTTATTTCAGTTAATGATGGAGAAAGACTTGTCCATGTTTGGCATTAGTCTGAAGAATTTGTTCTTTTTTTTCAGTGCACACCCTGTTTAATTCCAGAGTAGCCTTCAGATGTAGAAAAATGTCAGAGACAGAAGCCATTGGTTATAGATTTGTGAGCTCAAATAAGAGCCATCACTTTGTTAGATGGGCCAGTTCTGACACTCAAATTCTTTATGTAATGTTTTATAGAAGACTAATAAATGTTACCTATATAATTTCATTATAGTCATGTTATAAAGACGAGCACACCATCATGGGATGTTGTAGGTCATTATAAGCATGGTTACAAGCAAGCTGTTGAATTTTATATTAAAACTTCTACCAAGCATTTCTGAACCAGTTGCAAATAGGATCTGAATTTGAAGTATAAACGTTAGGCAAAATAATAGCTAAAAACAAATAGTTACTCTGGTAATTGAAGAGACTTATTTTAGACTTTGAAATCACAAAGACTGTCTAATAGCACAAGGCCTTCAGATACGTGGTTGTGTTTGTGATGTGACAAGAAGAGTTTGAAGAGTATAAGCAGGGTGTATGGCTTTCTATCAGCAGGATTTGCTAACACTGTCCATGCAGTAAGGTGTTGAGCTTTCTTCACAGCTGCACTGAGTCCTATTTCTGAAGAATCCTGCCCAGCAAATCCTTTCCTATGGAATAGCTTTGCTGCTAGGACTTCTTACAGCTGCAGGACTAGAGGCAGTGGTTATGTTCTAAATAGGTTGCTTTCCTGGATCTTTCCCAAATACACTTGTGGAAGCCTGGTTTGACAACACTGTGGGTGCTGGCACAGAGGCAAGATTGTACTTGAAGTGTGGGCAGGCCTAGAGAGATCTGCTGCCCCATTAATTAGGAGGGAAAATGTGAATAAAGACATCTCAGCAATCAGTGCGTAGGCTGACGCTTCCCATGCTTTGTTATCATATGCCTAGCTCCTTTCTAATTGCTTCTAGCCCTGAAGCTGATGTGGGAGGGCTGGCAGGCCTCTGGATGCCAGCCTTTCATTTCATCTTTGGGACAAGAAGTGTCTGGTTTTAGCTTGTGCTCTGATATAGGGGAATTTAGCAGGGAGGGAGACAGTGGATGCTCTTGCAAAGATGAAAACGTTGTCTTTAAACCGTCCAAGGGGGGGAGAGAGTGAGAATTCCCCTCCCTCCATTCTGTCAGTTTAACAGTGTGAAGAAGCCAACAGTTTGATACTTTTCAGTGAGATGAAAAGGATTGACTCTAATTCCTGGGTTTGGACCTTACCCAAAGCATTTTGAATTAGTGGAAAGAACCTGTGCTGAGAAATGGCCTGTTGCTTCTATGGTCTGTCATTTGAGTATGGTGTCTAAGTCACTCTGACCTTGAGTATTGAGAGAGCATGATGGTTTCCTTCCATGACAAATTTCCTCCAAGAGCATTCCCTCCCTCTCTTCCTCTTGGTCTTACTATTTCCTTGGTATCTGGAATGAAAAACATGATGCTCCTTTCCCCACACTTCTTCGTTCTGTGTCTCATGCTTTGAGGTTTCTAACAATTGCTGCTTGCCAAAGCTTTCAGAAAGGTACTTTACACAGTAAGAACTGAAGTAACTGCAGCCTCTGACAGGCCATGGAAGTGGGATTTATCTGGGGCCCAAGAACATCGCTGGAATCAGAGCATTTAAGGCTAAGGTGGCCCATGTGGTTTTTGTGGTGAAAGATCCCAGAAGGAGTCTTGGTATCTCTAGCGCCTTGAGGTCAAGCCAAACATCTACCTTTGGCAGTTGAATTTTACTGCTGTTTCAGGAGATTTGTGCGTTCCCTGCGTGTTGTGGTTGGTGTGCAGGCTGAGTTATCCTTTTCTTTAATAACAAATAAGTCAATGCGTTGCTTTGCGCCGTGGTTATCACTGAAAAGCTAACCTGACAGTTCACATCTCAATTCTCTGTACCTGGTTACTGTTTTCCACCCCGAAGTCAACTATGGAATGAGTGAGGGAGACATGGAGATAGGAAATGAACTGAGGAAGAGAAGCTGCCCATGGTTTGTACAGATGGCTGGACACTAACTTCTTTATTTGCATTCGTTCTGCTAACTGAAATAACTGCACAAGCAGTTAGTTTCTCAGATATAAATTCCTGCAGCCTTTGGAGCAGGTCGGTGAATGTGCTGCTGTAAGACAGCAAATGCAGCAGGGAGCTCTGGTTGGCATGAGCTTTAATGGAATATTTCGCCCAGAGAACCTCTCCCTGCGTTGTCTATTTCTATGAGCAAAAGAATAACAAAGCCACAGAGGGCATGAAGAAACAAGAGTGTTTTATCAGTGATAATTTTCTGGTGCCTAAAATTGCCTTCCATGCTCAGCCAGTGGTTTTGGAATTATGTTGCTGATTCTGCTAATGGTTGTAACACGAAAGGAACGAACTAACTATGCTGTGCAGTTTTGCACATACAGGGCTTGGATCTGCTCTTTCAGTGGGGTAAATAAAAAAATAGCCTTACCAAAAATGATGGCATAGTGACAGTATAAGAACAGAATCAAGCTCCTTTCATAGTCTTTGTGTTGGGTTAGCTGTTGTATTGTCCGTGTGTGTATACACAAAGAAAAGAGATCTCCTTTTGTGTGTATATATGTCCACATAGGCACACGTCAGTGAACATGGATAAATACAGACACATAAAAATCATTGTATGAAACCTAGTTGTTCTGCAGTTCATTATTACTGTTTTCCCATTATATATGTGTAATCTTATGAGAAAGCCTAAAGGGGGCCTACAAGAAAGATGCATAGGGGCTTTTTGCAAGGGCATGTAGTGATAGGGCAAGGGGCAATGGCTTTAAAATGAAAGAGGGTATGTTTAGATTAGATATAAGGAAGAAATTTTTCCCTCAGAGGGTGGTGAAACTCTGGAACAGGTTGCCCAGAGAAGTTGTGAATGCCTCATACCTGGAAGTGTTCAAGGCCAGGTTGGATCAGGCTTTGGGCAACCTGGTGTAGTGGAAGGTGTCCCTGCCCATGGCAGGGGGATTGGAACTAGATGGTGTTGAAGGTGCCTTCCAACCCCAACCATTCTATAATTCTATAAATGCTGCTGCTGTTGGCACAGGGATATATTTTCACCACCATATGCACACATAAAACATTTCTAGTAAAATTCTGTGAAATTTAAGACTACAGCTAGATCTTAGTCAATAAGGACTTGGAACTATTCTTTTGTGAGCCTTGCCTGGGATTTGCTGAATAAAGTCAGGTTAGTCATTTCACTTCTTCTACCAGGTAGTAACTCTGTACACAAACACCACCAAACCCAAATATTTGCAGCCTCCTTCCTTCCAAAGAGAAAGCTAAGTAAATTATTCCTACCCTGCACTGTGAAAGCTAGCAATTTCTGGCTGTGATGAACCAGAATGGAGAGGCAATTAACTTCCTTCTGGTACTTGAGCAAAGGTGTTCCACTACTTCTTTTTAGTGTAGCAGCATGTGTGGCAACACTACTGTGAATTTGTTCACTGTGTCTCAGGCCCCTTTCACCATCTAGTATTGGAAAGCATACTCAAATGTTGGGGTGTCGAGATCACTCAATCCTGCATTTGTGCATGTTTTAGGGACGTAGCAGTGTGCGTGCCTTCGGAGTCAGATTCGAGCAGCTCTTTTGTCCCATCGGACCAATGTGGGGCACATCTCTCGGGACAGTGTTTGTGGGAATGCGTTCACATTGCACAGAATGCCCTTGTGGTGGAAGCAGAGTCTGACTAATGTGCTTTCTTGGCCCATCGAAGCCGCTCCTGCTTCTCCCCAGCTCTAGCCAAATTCCTATCATGCAGGCCAAAACAAACAATAAACATTTATCCCAGAGTTTATTTCAGTCTGAGTCTGATAATCTGCTGCAAGTTTGACTTAAGACTGCTTCCTTGCCATGAGGAGAAGCTGCAGGCTATTTCACTAGGTTTTTGCCTATTCTGTAGAATCCAAGGCTAGAACAAAATTAAACTAAGTATAGAATCTGTAAGAATCCAAGCAGTTGTTTTTTAAGAGTATCAAAGCCATCTGACTTAGACCCAAAATGGGTAGAAAACCTCTGGAAACCTATATAAGTGTTTCCTCTGTACTTGTATCACAAAAACAGTGTATAAGGTTCCAGATTTTTAAGCCTGGAGGCACTGCTTGGCCCCATCTAGGACATTGTTAGGAGTCACAGGGAATTCATGACTCAAATAATGGAAGAACAGAAAATCAGTGGAAGCTAGAGGCCACTAGGACCAGCAGAGCAAAGGGATGCAGCAGGCACAGTCTGAGTCAAGATGAGTTAGAAGAGTTGGGCAGTGAGCAAAAAGGGCATCTTCTGATGCTCATAGTGGTCATTTTGCCTTTTGTGGGCATCAAATGCTGAGAGAGAGACCGTCTGGAAGGTGTGTTCTGGGGAGATTTTTTAAGCTTTGTTCTCATGGATGTGAGCTTGTTCTTTGTTGTGGGCAGAGGTAATTGTCAAGAGTGCTGGGGACTTGTTCAGGGTCTGCTTTTCTTATCTTACAGCCTCTGGCCAAAGGAGCTTTTCTCCGGGGGACAGGATTAAATCTGGCAACAGGACGTTTCACAGCACCTGTGTCTGGCATCTACCAGTTTTCAGCTAATGTCCACATAGGTGAGTGGTGTTCACAGAAACCTTTTCTGTATTGCTTGAGAGGTGCAGGAAGGAGTCCTTGAGAACTCTGTGGCTCTCTGGGTCCTGTTTGATTTGAAGCATGTGCAATGGCAGCCCTTTGCAGTGAGCTCTCCCTTTGGTGCCATGACTCAAAAACGTGTCCTTAGAGCTGGGTGCTTTAACAGACTGATAGCCACAGCAGGCTGCTCCATGCAAACCAAACAAATCAACAGTCCTTACGGAGGATGAGTTGAGCGATCGAATATATTCACATACAGAAGTTATGGCTTCCGTAAAAGACTTAAGAAGAAAATGAACATGATGATGTAGAACTGCACCAAGACTGTGTTTTGTCACCAGTGCATTTGTTCAAAGGTTTGAATCATTCAGTGACAAAGTGTTTTATAATCCAACACCAGAAGCGTGCTTTCCTAAGAAGTCACAATGTTACTGGTGCCACTGTGAAGCTAAATACCAGCAACTGGTGGTCTGTTATGTTGCAAAAGCACTTATATTTCTTCCCTGCTTTCTCCAGACCACAGTGAGTTGAAGACTAAAGTCCAACTCCGAGCCAGAGATAATGTCCGAGTGTTGATCTGCATTGAATCTCTGTGCCACCGATACACGTGAGTCACTGCAGTGCTGTCTTGGCAATTATTTTTCTCAGATGAGTCGATGTTTCAACCAACTGTGGAAGTTGGGTTCACCAACAGTGAATTTTATACAATAAATCCTTGCAGAACTTTTCTGAAGAGAGTGATTCCATCTGGCCCTTAGGTTTTATGTGGTTTTATTATTCTGATTTTTAACCTTTCATTGCTAGTTACTCTAAATAGATAAATGTTGCATATGTTGAGAGAATTGTGAAGGAAGTCAGCCAAAACTGGATGTAGCTAAAGGTGCTGAATGCTCAGCTATCATCACAAACACAGAGTGACAGAAACACTTGAATTTTGTGCCAGAGGTTATTAACTCCATTTTTATAATTTCAGCTGCATCCTGAATGGATCACAGCATCTCCTGTTGTCCTAAAAGTGTTGGAGTGATTAGGAGGATGAATAGGTGGAAAATAGAGGTGAATGAGTCCTGAGGCAGAAAGTGCAGGGCTTGCATATAGGCATGTGATTGATGCCTTCTCACAGCCCTGAGCTTCCTTGCTCAGATAGCCATGCTGAATTTTCCTCTGCTGGGATCCATTAGCAAAGCTCTGGTGAAGAAACACTTTTGTTAGGCCCTGGCAGCCTTGGGTGTTGCTCGTTATGCCATGACACCAACGTACCGTTGGCCACTCTTCTCTGCTGTTCTTCTATCATCCTTTCAGCTGCAGCATATGGGTGCCCTGTGTCTCCGAGAAGGCCAGCTTGCTCGGGAGGAGTTTGGCAAGCTTTGCTTGGGGGAAGGGGCTGGGAGCCCCTGGGCTGGGCTGAATTGCACCCAGCAGAGGGCAATGCTGCTAGCATCCAGCGGCCACCGCCTCTGCTTGCAGCTCGGCCCCTGTCACCGGAGGAAAAAAAACCTGTACAGAGGTTTGCTCTGCCCTGCCTGCAGCTCTTCCAGCTGCAGCAACACCCTTGCGATGGCACCACTGAAATATATCCATAGAACAACTCCACAGGTGCATCTTAAAACCCACAAAACCATACCCTTGCTGCTGGACTGGCTGCTCCGTGCGTCAGAGTGCTGCAAATAGGACTGACCTCTCCGCAGGCGTTTCGATTTAGAGGCTTTGTTGGCAGGTGAATTTGACATGAAGCCTCATGTGATAAATAAACCTCTCTTAGGTTTCGTTGGCCTGTGGAAAAGATTTGATTGGTATCTGGGTGCCCACTAGTAACTAGAGTAAGAAGGAGCTGTGCGCCCACTGATGGAAGGATGGGAAGTCAAGGAGCTTGCTGGCTGGAGCAACTGGCACCTCAGCCTCGTAGACTGTTTTATAGCAGTCTTTTATGATTGCAGCACTTAAAGTGAGGCAGCGACAGACTGGCTGCAGTTACAATGTCAGCAGAAGAAGGGGAGTAAAACTTCTTGCCCCTTGAAAGAACATCTTACATTCTGGTAAGCTGCAGAGCTTACGGGACACGTAATTTCTGGCACTTGTGAGAATTCCTTTAGGTCATGCTAAGAATGTACCTCAGCCTGATCTTGAAAACTGGGATACATGTTGACAATGAGTGATTCTGGGACAGTCCAGGCCTTTAATCACAGGGGTGAAAGAGGGATGAGTGGGACAGAACGTTACTATCCTTTTTACGAGTAGCTCTCACAATTGCCTTTGCACAGTGCAGATCCCTATTCCATAGCAGAGACCAGTCAGATTCAAGTTATCAGTTTTTTTTTCTTTCTTCAGCATTGGTGCTTTTTTCTTTTCACCTACAACAATCTCCTCTTATCTTAGCAATTTCATCAAGAACAGGATTCATACTCTTAGCCCTTGCATTCCCCATGAACAGAGATTGCAAGTTCCACAAAATCGTTTTCTACATGCCTTTGGGATATGGAAGGATGTTCCCATTGGGATGTGGAAAAATATTGCCAGTTGGTTGTTGACTTGATGATATTTCAATAGAGATTTGAGTGAACAATTGAGTGAGATTTATGAAGCCACCTAAGAGGATTTAAAAGTGAAATTGGTCTTGCAGAGCTCCAAGAGTGAAAACCTGTTCTCCCATCCTGATCTCCACTCTATATTGTGTCTTCAGTTACAGAATCATACAGAAAACCTAAATTCCATTTAAACCATTTTGCAAAATAATGAAAGTGACAGCAGTGGGTTTTTCTTCCTAATTATTCCACAAGCTCCCAACAGATTTGATCAAGACATCTGAGAGAGAGCCAAGTGTTTTTCTTCTGGAAGGCCCACTTCTGTCTCCAAGGACAGTGTCTGAGTCTCTCTGCTTTCCATTCAGTCAATCTTACAGTAATAATACTTCAGAATAGATGTCAGTCTCTGATTGTTTTCAGCACGAGTGAAAGTTCTGCTAAATGCAAGTACAAGAGTTATCTGAGTAGGAAGTGTCGCTGCGGGCCATGGAAACAACTGTGCCTTCCTCATTGCAGGTCTTTTTAGCTGAAAGCTCCTAGGAAACTGTTCTGGTTCTAGCTGGGATGTGTGAACAACCTCTTTGTCACATACAGCCCAGGCAGCTTTATTGGGATGTTTTGAGATTAACTTGCCATCTGAAGCATTTATAGCTACATTCTCCGAAGAACAGTAACACTAAACACTTATTTCTTAGACAGAACTGACTCAGATGTTAATTGTTTAGATAAAGCTCTTTGATGTCTGACTCAGAGTTTTCATCAGTTGTCCAGGGTCGGAATTTATGATTGGTTGTCCTGAGCTGAGTGAGCTGGACAGCAGTGGGAGTAAAGCAGAATCAGCACTGGCTCTATGAGAGACATCTCTCTCAAATGGTGGGTGAGAGCATGGCTGGTCTGTGGCATGGAAGGAAGATGGGTGGAGGGATGGGAACCTGTCTGGACAGACATTCTGCTGGCACAGACTGAGCTGCTACCTGTGCTTGTGGAATTTCCTGGGGATGTCAGCGTACACAGTCATTCATTTGAGGGAGCTGAAAGAGCCCTGAGGGCTTTCGGCTGAGAGAGATGGAAACTCGGAGGCAAGGAGACAGTTGGAGTAGAAGAGATTAATGGTGGGAAGTTCCCACCCAAGTTAGGCTTTTGGCAGGATATGACACACAGACTGAGCTCTTCAATCAAAGTGGTGCCAAGTGGCTCGCTCTCTCTGGGCCAAATTGCCCCTACCTTTTATGCATATTGTTTCCTTGCAAGGGGGCTAGAAACAGCACGTTTGCACTTGCTAGGTTTCGTCACCACCACTTCATGGAAAAAAGGGAGGAAAAGGGTTGGTTTTCTTGGGAAAACAACTGGATCTGTTACCACAGCTAGGCAGAAATCAGAAGAACTGGCCAGACATGGAGCTCTGTGCTTTGATGTTGCTTTGGAACTGAGCTTACGTGGGTTGTTCTGTTCTCCTTCCACCTTAAATCCTGTACGAAGGAGCTGAGTTGGTAAACAGAGGATGCCACAGAGAGCAGCTGTCCTACCTCTTGCTACTGCAAGGGATATCATGGCTATTAGAACGTGGCATTAGAAAAGAACAGTGCTTGAGGGGTGATCTGGAGCTCTCCCTTGAATTTTAATTGAAACACAATTTCTAATTTTTTTTTGGCTCATATATGGCCCCTGATCCAAATGTCCTCCCAAAACAGCTTTTAGCTGCAGAGTGTGTTCTTTGTTGCATAGCCTGACTACATATGTTTTTACGATCAAATAGGCCTTTCATACCTTGAAAACGAATGGCAGAATGCATATAGCTAGCTCTTTGCAGTGTAACTGGAGTACGAACTATTGCGGTGGTCAACAAACTGGGGTAATTGGTAGGTAGATAAATCTAAAGCGCATGTTTATCACCTGTTCAAGGATGGGGGATAGAGACTACGGAACCTTGAGAAAGGCCTCTGTCAGAGAAGGTGGCTCCCAGTTCCTGCCTCCAGCTGAATTTTGCATTCACAATCCTGTATGCTCTGTAGATCTTCCATTAGACACTACAGGGAGGACAAGGTTCTGCTGTTCTCTTTTGAAGGCAGCTGATTACTGCTAGAAGCAAATCAACAGGCTCCTGTTTAGTACAGATGGGCACTAGAACCACCAGATCCCTGTTTCTAGGGATGTCATGAGACTATTGTTCCGCATACAACTGTTGAGACTTCCTTAGGTGTTTAACCTGTTTATTTTCCTTTTGCTACTGTTTAGGTCTTTGGAAGTCATTGCTGGTCTGGAAAGTAACAGCAAAATCTTCACTGTCTACGTACATGGCTTACTGCAGCTGCAGGTAAGCCCATGCAGACGGGGAACCACTGTACCAGTTTGCTTGGCAGGCTGTGGAGTTGTTTACTGGCAAGGCTGAATTCTCACCAGGAGGTGGGGAAGTTTTTATTAACCTTCTCTCTAAGGTTAATGAAGTTAAATGCCTTACCTGGGGTGACTAGAGGGAATCGGTGGCAGGAATAGGAACAAAATCCAGACTTACGTTGTATGTTCTGATGTTCAGGCACAGAAGTAACCTTCCCTCTAAGAAATGACAGTAAACGTTTTTCTTTCTCAAATCTGCCCTTGCATTGTTGAGATAGCAATCGTATTTCCCATTTCATAGGAGGGAATCTGAAGCACAGATGACCCAAAAAGATGCTGGTGCAGTAAGGATCTAGTTAAGTAATAAACCTGTAACGCAGTTTTGTTACAGAAAATTTCTTCCACCAAGTCAAAGCTGTACTACAGTAAAAATGTTTGGTCAGATCCTGTTCCCAGGAGCCACAGAAAAGGGCAGGAGGCTTCTGTGCTTCGTTCATGGTAGTGAAATGCTTTTTTTCCTTCTCTTACACTTTTCCTCCTTTCCCTCTTGTCCTCTCTGCAGGCTGGCCAGTACACCTCCATATTTGTGGACAACAGTGCTGGAGCTCCCATCACCATTCAGAATGGATCAGATTTCATGGGCATGTTAATGGGCGCATAACATCTGCAGCAGTGTAGCAGGGAAGGGTATGAATTAGAGCCTCGCAGCGTAAATTTGACTGCAGAAACCTTTACTTTGACTCTTGAAAACTGCTTCCTGTAACTGTTGACGTCTCTTTAAACACACAAAGAGCCTTTATTTCCACAGATACTTCAGCTTGCTTTCAGAGGCTGCTGCTTTTCAAGGTCCACACCAGTTCATTCATCATAAAAAATGTACTTTTATAATTCAGAAACAAGCTCTGTAATATTTAATTTGTGCTTCACCAGATGCTTACTGAACAATACACTGAGATTTGGATTTTTGTTATATTATAATTTTATTTCACAGTAGCACTTGTAACCAGCATGTGTTTTGGGATTGATTGTGGAGTGTTTGAGTTTGTAAATGAAGGATGGAGAGAGGAAGTAAAGTAGTGACTATATTCTATGTGCTGTGGAGGAAGGAGACAAGGATTTGCCAGCAAAACTGCTTTTATCATACAATTGTAGATGGTATAGGCCCTCTCTCGTGTTCAGAATTGGATGTATTTGACAAGAAGCATGTTGAATTCTCAGACAATGCCTGCTTCACCGATGCAAATCCAAGCTCTGAACTCTTTTAGTTGTGGTTCTTTGTATCTAAGTATTTCCTTGATCTTATTGATGAAGCCGAATACCTCGCTGCCTGTGCAGTTTTGTTTTTATGAAAAGGTAAGGCCAACGGCGCCAGTTCTAGCAGGAACTCCCTTACTTATGTTCTTATGTTTTAGTAAGATACACACGTGGTTTTGGACTGCATCACATAAATGGCATCCTCCCAGGTGCCATGTAATAGTCTGTAAATGTGTCAAATGCATTACACTGGTTGCCAAAAGCCTGGCAAATATGTGTGTAGCAGCCTTGGATCAGATATGTCACCTGTTTGATGCTTGTTGAACTGCAGTGAAATAATGAGAGAAAACACGGGGCAAGGCTTACTTCCATCAGGGTCATAGGGGGTCTATCAGAGTTTTACTTGGAGGTTGAGGGTGCTGTCAAAGACCGTCCAAAAGATCATTCAGTGAATGTATTCTGAATTTCTACAAATCTGTTTGCAAATGTAAGCGTGTGAGGTTGAGCTCCCAAACCAGCTTTGCATATACCTCCAGGCTATAAACTCATTTTAACAAAGTAAAAGGGTGTTAAAATTTCATGAAGTTGAGTTGTTACCTAAGATGTGGTAACATCATTATGATTAAAAAAACCCACACTCATTTAATGTGCCTCCATAGCTTTCCCTTTCAGCAGACACCTGGCCCTTTTATTGATTCAACTTTGCTAAGGAAAGTGTCATAAATAGGTGGAAGCAAGGCCCAAAATGGAGTCCAGATACTTATTCTTGAATGTTTGCAGTGAATGGAAGATATCTCCTAATAGTGTTGCAATTTTTGATCAACTACAATATCTGTGTGCAATGAAAACAAAGACTGCTCAGGACAGCAGAAGGCATGAAAATAAATGTCATCCATTGCTGGGTCTGTTGTTCAGGTTGATCGATATATGATGTTTCTACAAGCTCCCGTAACACTGCTGTTGAGGTTGGCGATAGACAAAGGTGTCTTATTTCAAGAGCTGTGAAAAAAAATCTGCTGTAAAATAGGCATGCCTGAAACTATTTCTATCATCTCCGTTATAAATACCTTGAGACAGGTCTTTAAGGGAGGACTAAATGGTATTTTTTTCCTTTGTGAAGAACATTACAGTGAGCCTATTGGAGGAGGAAGGAGAGGGTACATGGAATAATCAAGTAGTGCTGTTACACAAGTAAACGCAGGTGGATTCCACTTTCTAGTCAATGGAATGCAGTTGGTCTAATTGAACCTGTGTGACTGTCTAAAATGTAGCAGCTATCAATGATAATATATTAAATCTTGCTCCACAATACATGCCAGAATTCCTATGGATTTTTTTGTGGTACACTTGGGAAAGAATGTACTGGGTGCTCCACTGGCAGAGGGGAGTCCACAGCTATTCAAAGGCATGGCAAGTAGCAACAGTAGTCACTTCTGGAGCTTCAGAAAGCGCACGACACTCATGAATATCATTAAACCCTGTCAATAAAGATTGACTGTTTACACTGGCTTTCCATGGAGGAAGTGTAGCCAGGGCAAGTGGCCTATATCCCAGCACGTATTGCTATACTGTCCTTTGTACTGTGTGAATATTTGTAATAAATTGGGCTGTATCGTGCATGCCTTACAGACATATAATCAAAGTGTTGTGACATTCAGCATATTGTTATATCTATAGATTTTTTTTTGAACCAAGTCTCACTGTTCTTGGTAAATCAGAGTTAAAATATTTATTTTGCTGTAGAACTAAAAATGTTTGTCAGACTTTGCTTTGGGATTTGTGACTTTTCTTCCCTTCTTTGCTGTGTTTTACTCTCATGATCTTCTTAGTAGGAGATTAGTTGTTCTTCCTTTATACCTCTTCTGCCTGATTTATACAAGGAGTGCTGTCCTGACAGGTGTTTCCCCAGTGTGCTAGAAGCCACCTCAATGCATAGTGAGATAGTCCTGAGGAACACACAGCCTAAACAGGGAAGGATTAAAATCTGCCTTGGCAGGAGGAGTGATTTGCCTGTGAACACTGTCAGAGAGAGAAGTAAACCTCATCTCTGGTGTCTATCTGTAAGCCACCTTGCCCTTCTGCTCTAGGCGGCAGAGAAAGCTTGTGTCAGACTCGGATGGCATTGGGAAAAGAAGCCAAATGAGCAGAGGAAATGGACATCATGTCTCTTGATTTGTCCTGAGTTCACTATCACCAGTGGAAAGCTTGTGAGGTTTTGATCAGCTCTTATTATCCTCAGGACAGGGGCTTGTCCCTTAAGGAGCTTTCCTGTGCACCACCAAGGTCTTTTAACCAAAAGACTTTTTTTTAAGACTCTTTTAGCTCTGAATGCTACCAGGCTGCAGTTCTCCTGTATCCTGGGGCTTCAGCCAGCAGTCAGTGCGAGCATGAGGTTGTCTGTCCAGCGGTAATATGGGGCAGAATGGACTGAAACAGCCAAGAAGCAAGCAAACTGAGACTGGGCCACCAGTGTTGAGGTGCAAGCGTACAAAACTCATGACTAATATGGACACCAGCCTCCTGGCTGGCCTATGGCTGAGACAAACACTCTGCAAGGCTTCCGTGTTGTTTGGAGAGTGAGGAGATTAATGGTGTGCGAAGCAGAGTTTCAATGCTCCTCTGTAGTCATAAAATTTATAGTCCAAGAAAATTTAAGAACTTGAGAGGACTGAGTTCAGTGTGAAGAAGTTGTTTATAACAAAATAAACCTCATGTGCTTGAGCTTATAATTTAATGGCCAAGTGTATTAATCCCACCCAGTGGCGATGACTGTGGCATGCAAGGGGAGAAGGCTAAAGGAGGTGCAAATCAAATGGCCGTGGTTTTTGTATGAGCTGAGGCAAGAGGATACGATGGGGGCACCTCACTACTGAGGTCCTAGCAGAAAAGGAAACACAAACAGTTGCTGCTTTTTTTTTTTTTTCCTTTAAAATTTCTAAGTAGTTTAGGGTTTCAGGGAAGCTGAAGGTGAGGAAAAACACCTCTTCTTACTGGAACAAACTTTCTTCTTACCCTCATCTTTGAGTTCTTCACAGAAACGTTTGCCACATAATCACCCTCAAAAAGTTTCAAACATTAATAACTTGTACTTGCAGTGATAACCTTGTCCAGGTACTATATTATATTCTAGTTCAAGAACACTTTCAAAAAGGTTATTATGACACCCCACACGGAGCAGTTAATATTTACTAAAACTTTGCTGTCTTCACCATGCCCTTGATCGCTTATCTTCCTCCCAGCCCCTTCCTCTGCAAAGGCCTCATTCAATCTTTGCAACAATCTACATCAACGTTTTTGCTGTGTATACAGTTCGGATCCAGACAAAACTAATGCAAGTCACCATGGTTTTGTTGGGGTTAATGCCCTGTGCAGATCTCTCGCAAATGAGGGTTTTGAGAGAGTCTCTCATGTTAATTTTTCCTACCTGGGAGCTTCTTAATTCCAAGATACTGACACTGAATTTGATGCTTCAGTCCCAAATGACTCTCTGAGCTCGATAGTCTCATTGTTGTACGCTGCGTTGCTCTGGTTGCTATGCTCCCCTCTTGCACAGGCTGCAATGTAAACAGACTGCTTTGCTGCTGAGCTTATATTTCAGGAACAATAAACCAAACCATCCTAGGATGAGCATTGACTGCTGATTTCAATGTCTATAAAAGTTATTATCTTCACTCATAATTCCTTATTCTAAACAGAGTCCAGCTATAAGTTTCCAGCTTCAGGCTAAAGTTACTTGCTTAGCATGATGGTAAATATCATCGCCTCATGCTTCTGGAACATGCTTCTGTCCTTGTCTCAAAGGTCTAGGCTAGGTAGTGTTGCTAGCAGGTTTTTTAGCTCCTTCTATGTTGGGTGCCCTCATAAAACCTGCTAAGGCTGGTGGAAAATCTGGCAAAAATGCTAGCGATTCATCCCAGAGTATAGGCATTTGGTCTAGCTCAGGGCTTAACTCCAGAATTGCCTTTCAGGTGTGTTTCTGATGGCATGGCCACTATAAACTTTGTCCTATGAGCTATATGGACACAGTGTTGTGATCCCACTACTTTTCACTATTCCTGTGTTTACCATCGTGCTAGCTGGCTCAGAAGGGCACGGTGCGGTGCTGGATCAGCCCTTCAGACGTGGAATCTTCAGCGAGTTCTTTCTATTTGGTTCACATGGGAACTTGAAGTAGCCCTTGGACAGAGTCAGGAGCTGAGCAAAGCTACTTCCCTAACGCCAGGGCTGTCCAGTTTGCACCCTTGCACTCTCTGCTAACTGCTTCAGACAAATAAAAGCAGCCATGCAGGCACTGAGATTCCAGTTGCAGGCACTCTCTGAATATTTTCCCTGGCTGGGAGCTGACAGGTTATGAGGTTTTAAGTTCTATTCAAATTTCACGTTTTGTAAATGATTTCGATGCCACACTCCAGACTGACTCCAGGGGTATTTATGTTGGATTAGCAGCAGATTGCCTGCCTTTCCTCGCTCCATAGAAGACAGCCCAGCACATGTAAACTCCCCTTGAATGGCGGGCTGTTAACCGTCAAGCAAAATGATTAGTTTGTCATATAAAACTCTTGTTATAAATAGGCACAGGTTATAAATCAGTCCTGAGAACAACGATGAAATCAAACAGAAAGAGGGACCTTTCCAAGCCTCTTCTCCGAGGCTTGCAAGTAGAAGTGAGCAACAAAATGTTAGTTAAATGTTTAGTCTTCAAGGAAAACTAAAGGGTCATTTGAAAACCATTCTGAATTGGTGACTGTAGTCAAAAAAGCAGAGTAAAATTAGCCCTATATAGACATTAGTGCTATGTGATATTTAAAAATTAATACAACGTACTTCAGTGTTTTAACTACTGTGATAGAGAGAACAGCAGACTCCAAAGAGCTGAATCTGTTAAGGTTCCATGAAAAGTTAGGGAGCTAGTGACCCTGTAAAAAATAGAACTAAGTACCAAGAAGACCTTGAGTCTTTATTCCTTTGTGTCCTGGCTCATATCTGTGGAAAGAAAGCATTAAACTCCCTTTGGTTACAGAGCTGATTCTCACTTAGCAACTTCATTTAATGCTTGGGTTAGGCTGGTATCAATGAAGACTAACAGGCCATGACATTAGGGATTCAGGTGTACCAAATTTCCTGCAGGACAGCTAATTTCCTGCAGAGCTTCTAGGACTCAGTATTCCCCTAACAAATAACCAGTGGTGAAAGGATAGATAGGCATTTGTAGCAATAGTGCTGCTGAGCCCATGTTGGATCCCTGTGGAGTGGAGTGAAGTGGAGGGGGTGCATCTGCTGGTTAGTCATGTAATTTTACTGTTTGTTTGACTTTTTTTGGGGGAAAAAAAGTGTTCCTTTGTTACTACTTTGATGATCTCTATCTCCAGTCTTAGAAAGCCTATAGTGTTTTTATTTCTTCTGTGGTAAGCTGTTCTGATTTAAAACAGCCTCTGTTTCGAGGTAGTCCTGAGAATAGGCGGGTCAGGCCTTAAGAGGTGGAAATGCCTCCTTCCTTGTGGGTTTTTGGAAAGTTTGAAAAGTGTAGGAGAGCTGCTAGACTATGCTTTATGATCTCATGTTCTTGACAACGGAAGTGTTTTAGCTCCCTTTATGCTGAAACACAACATGGGAAAGATGGGCTGCCAGCTAGGGCAAAATCTTATCCCTTTTTTGCTGAGGCTGTAATATTCCAGAATAACTGACCGAGCTATTAATGTAAATTCAGTTCAGGTTGGGGCTGATTTTGTTGCATCTTGCAGGGGCTTGGTGTGCAGGGACCAAATATATGTCCTTTTGTTGTGTCTTACATTGAAATCCCAAATTTGAACCCCATTGTTAGGGCACCTGAGCTGGGTTTGCCTCCAGCACAGACTCTATTAAGAGGCATCCATGCGCACAAGACCCTGGGCTACTCCCCAACCCTCCTTCTCCCTGCGATGCTTCGTGCCAGGTGCTTGGTGCTGATTGTCTGTGGGCAGGGTGTTCCAATGCTGTGCTTTAAGGTGACTTACCTTTCCTTAAAGTGAGATTGCACATATAGAGAGCTGCCTTGGTGAAGTGGGTGTCCGGCAGGTTGCGTGCAGGCCTGCTGTATGACGATGGGCTTTGAACGCCTGGATGAGAAGGGAGAAGGTAGCCAGGCGTACAGGGCTGGGAAGGTGGGATGTGTGATGGAGAGGGGCTTGGCACCCTGGTTTGAGGAAAGGACTGGAATCAATATGGAACAGTGAATACGACCCGCCTGTCTGCCCTCACTATAAAACACCACAACCTTTTCATAAAGTGCTGCAGCTCGTCAAGTCCTCTGCTTCAGGTCCCTGCAGACACACAACCTGCTCCCCCTGGTGCCAAAGGAAGCGTTTACAGAAATCCTCCGGGGGCATTTCAGACCTGCTGTGTGGTTTTAGGTTCCTATAACTGGAGAGAGCCATACCCCTGTTAGTGCCACACTAGGGCTGAAGCAGGGATGCATTAGGACAATACCGTAAGTACGTAATAAATAGCTTTCTCATATATACAGTTAAACTTTTCTGGACAGATCCACGGTTCTGTAATTGCCTGGACAAAAGAATCTGCTTGGAGGGGGTGGGGATGAATGAAATGGTTGTGAAATGTCTGTTACGCCTTTTTCTTGGTCGTATGGTCAGTTAATTGATTCATATGGAGGCTCCAAATGGAGATAAGGAGGGAAACATGAGCTCGAAAATCATGCAGCTCTGGATGGGAGGGCATAGCTCTGCATGGCAGTGACAGCTCTGCGAGGTCTGACCGGTGCAGAACCCCAAGTTACACAGGTGCTTTTGTGTGGCTGTCTCAGCAGAGCTTTCTCTTCCTCTGCTGAGTTTCAAGGCAGCTCAGGTGTCCCCACACGCAGTGCCACCATGCTTGGAAATGTTTTCTGTACTGTTAGAACTTTTGAGAGATGCTGCATGGACTCTGACGAAAAACAAGAGAGAAACTCAGTGTCACACAGAGAACAGCATTTTGTGTTTCCATAAAATCTTCCTACAGGTTTTGAGGATTTTAAAATGACGATCCTAAATCTCATTTGAGGCGCTTGCTTCTTCGTTAGATCAACTTTGTTCTTTGGTTCATTACTGCAGCTTGGGTTTTTTTTGGCAAAGAAGGCGTTGTACTTGCTGGTTGTTTGGCATAAACATTGTTTGCATGTTTGTCTTTTCACTGGTTTCAGTGTTTATTTCATTTTCTGCCTGCTGTTTGCTCTCCCTCTAGCTGTGGCTGGCTTGCAGAGCACTGAAAGAGCAGATCCAGTTTTCAGAACTCTCTGGAAAGGAGGCTCAACTGTGATGCCTTCTTGTGAAAGTGGCCCTGGTTGATGGGGTGGAGACATAATTGCATTTGGAGCTCTATCTGGCAGGAGGAAATTGGATAAGAGTTTGTTGTCTTGCTATATTTAAGGAATGCTCCTCTTTACCATATGCTTTTTCAGAGCTTGTTTTCCTGAAGGAGCTCTAAGAAGAGGTGTGAAGGACAGGCTGACAAGGGGAGCTGGATCAGTGCTCGGTCAACGGGAGGCAGAAAAACAAAGTGCTCAGAACTCAGGGTAGAAAAAAGGAGCAAGGCTGCATTCTGGGTATTCCTGTTGTCTCACTCAGGCACTCGTAGCTTATTTATAAATGCCTGACAACCTTTCCTCGTCTTTTTCTTTAGGCAAAATGTAGGGAATCCCATAACTGAGATACACTGCTAAGACCGGGAGCATCCCTCTGTTGGGCTACCAGCCTGCAGCTCCTGCAGGTGGGCAAAGGCAGCCTGTTTCCTTAAGCACCAGCTGGGTTTAAAGGTTGGCACAAAGTTCTTGGCAGTACTACATGCAATACTAACTAGCTGGGATGTTTGCGTGGATGGGAAACCAAATTACAGTAGATGGGAGAATACTCCTCGGTGTAGCTCTAGGTGTCATAAAAAAAGAACTGAGCTAATTTAAAGTGGCTGAAAACTGGCCTTAAAGCTATCTCGGGTGTCTCCCTTGACAAGATATGTTTGCTCTGTGTGTGTGTTATGCTTAGAATCTAATAAAACTTTACAGGATGATGAAGTTGAGGTTGGTTTGTTTGTTTGTTTTTGTTTTGTTTGTGTTTAAAGCAAAGTTCTCAAGGGCTGTTGTAATTTTCAAACCCTCTTTTTCCCAGCAAAGGGTGCTGGGAGTTGCCAGTAATCTATAAAACAGGAATGACAGTCAGTCTGGGGGAAATGATCTCAAACAGTATAAATATCTCAAACCAGGTTTTGGTTTTAAAGTTTTATGAAGTGATAGAGATTCTGGGGATGTTTTTGCAAGAGGCTGGACAGAGAGGAACGGGGCAGCTCACATGGGTAGCTGAGGTGGTGTGCTTAGGGTTGGTGCTAGTTAGAACTGTTTGAGACGATGGCTGTTGTATCCTGAGGGGACACGTACTTGCCTCTGGGATCAAGTATGCCTTGGAGCAAGAGAAAGGAAAACCTGTGTTCTGTTTCCAACACTCCCGTTGACCTGCTTGTTGACCTTGAGCAAGTTCTCTCCTTCTTTCTTTGTCTTACCCAGTTCAGCTGCTCTTCAGGAGAGGGTCTTTGGTGGGGTATAGCAGCCCGTGATGTTGGGCTCACACAAGGTTACTGAGTGCTTGAGCTCTAGACCTCTCTTAAGTTGGCCTTAGGTATCAGCTAGTCTCCCTGCTGACCAGTAAGAATGTTGTCTTTGTGAGGAGTACTAGTGCTTTACAGATGTGAATAACTCCTGTGAACACTGCCACAAGTTGTGAGAGCATTGATTTCCTCCCACTGCTGAGAAGGAGGATAGGGGTATCAAATGAATTCAGGGCTTCTGCATAAGGGTAACAGCACTGCAGGATCATATCTTTCTTCCATTCAGGGAAAGATCCATCAGCCTTCCTGAAACCTCCTGATGAAAATTAAATGGAACTTTCCCTGGGAGTGGGGGAAGTGTCTTCCCTGAAACCTTTCTGGGTAAAACACTCCCCCCCCCCACCTTATGCTACTGCCTTTACGTTGCCAGAGGTGTTCTGCAGTTAGAGATGAGGAAATGCTGGCCTCAGAAGATTGTTTCCAGTTTCAACCACAGGCAGGAGCTACTGGAAATATCATCCCTTCAAAGGTTCCAGTCTTGCTATGCTGTTTTCTGTGGTTTGGATGAATCCATGCAACTAGATCTTCATTTGGGCTAAACCAGTAAAATTAGGGGCCATACAGGAGTTCTGATTCCTACAACAGTGAATGCCCACCTAGATCAAAACAATTAGTGATCACTTGTTGCTGGTTCCTCACCTTGTCATTACCTTTAACTGCAGGGAATCTGAAAATGAAATTTCAGACTTCTTCCTCTCTGATCTCGTCCTCACTCTCTTGTGTTGTCATGATTAATGACAGACAATTTTAAAAATGCCATGGTGTCTGACTAATGCAATCTGAGGGGTGTGCAGAGCTTCTTATTTCCTCCTGTTGCAGACCTGCTAAGTGATTGGAGAAGAGTTTATTTTCCACTTCAGTCTGTCAAAGCTTTTGAGTCCCTGGGGCAAGGAGGGGGTTAATATTCTCTGCTGCATTAAAAGTAACTTATTTTTTTATCAAGTAACTACAGATCTTTCATGGTCAGAAAAAGAAGCTAAAGTATGTGTGACATTGAAATTCTGCACATAAAAATCCCATTTTGTAATAATAAAACAATAAGTATCAGGTTACTTATCTGGAGGCCATTCCTCTTGCAATAACATACACGTATCAGTTAGCAAGCACCTCCGTGTCCCTGCACATCTTGTCACTCGCTCATCGCAGTGATGATCTCGTGAAGGTGCACCCTGTCACATGTGTCCTAGTGGGCTTTTCACACTGTGAGTGGGCGGGGGCCACACGGAGTGCTCAGAGGCATTCATTCCTGTGCCCCTGGATCTCTGTACCGGGGCAAATGTCCCCTTTTCAAAAAGGATCACTGCCGTGAAGCCATTGGCAACAGCTGGAGCGTGCTGGGTAGCCAAGAGCAATGGGCAAGGGAGCAAACTACAGTCAGTCTAACTCCTGCAGATCTGGTATTTGAGGAATTGGTTTGTACTTACACATTTACTCTTTCCTTTAAAGAAAAATTCCAGGGAAAGAGAGAGGGAATGTTAGACAGTGGAGCTAGACATCTCGGTACTGGATCTCCAGCCATTGCCCCTTGCCTTGCTAGGGCTCAATGGGTTACATTCTTCTTGCTTTCCCCCCTGTTTTAAACAAATGGGAGCTGGAGCCTTAGGGTATATTAGAGAGCGATAGGGATCTTCACTGATAATACCACTCTGAGCTATGCCCCAGGAAGCCATTAGCTTAAAACTCACAGCCAACGGGATCTGATAACGGGAGAGGTAGAAGCTGGATGAGAGGGAGAGGAAGACTATTTGCAGCTGTGCCAGGTAACACTTCCCTTCCCCAGCCACAGTGACTGTCTCGGGCCTGAGTAAGAAGGGAAGGAAGCAGCTCTCCAGAGGCTTGGCAGGTACGTGGGAAGTGCTGTCTCTGCTGCTGGTGACAGCAGCCTGCGTGGGGGGGTGTGAGAACCAAGGTGGCGGGTACAGGTGCACACATGCACACCCACTAGATCCTCTCCTGAAGCTGTGGCACATCTGCCCAGAGAACCCAGTCCTCCTGCTGTGCTTCCCCATGCTCCCCCCTGCCTCGTTTTCCAAGCCCTCATTAGTGATGTCAAAGCTATCTAAATGTCTGTGATTTAATGTTAGCTTTCATTGCTTAGAGTCAAAATAGTAAGAGTGAGGAATTACTGTTTAAGGCCTGATGAGCTCTAGCCTTGTGAAAACAAGGTGCCATCCACAGTCAATCCCCCCTCTGCACACCAGCAGCACCTCAAAACAGCACACTGGATGTGCACGGACAAGGCTTCTCATTCACCAGGGGTGCCTGTGGATCTGCTGCCTTTCCTTGCCCAGCTCTGCTGCTGTACAGTGAGACTCAGCCACCAGTGCAGCAGAAGTTGGGCTGAGGATCGTGTTTCCAGCCCTGAGGGCTTGGAACCACTGTCGTGCTCATCCCCAGAAGGGGCAGCTCCAAACTAGCTCTGTCTCCACTGGACCACTGAGACCACCTTCCTCCTTCCAGCTGGCCCAGCTAACCTCAAGGATTGCTCTTGCTTCCCCCTCTCCTCTCATGCCCAGTGGAATCACACAGGCGTTTTGGGTCATAAGGAATGTGCTGTTTTGACTCTGAAAACTCAGCAGGAGCATTCGCTGAAGACACAGTGTAGTTGTATCAGGACCAAAAAAAGGCAGTGTCGGGGAATGGAAAAAATTACTGTTTCCAGCTGCAGCCAGGTTCCTGCTTCCCATGTCCTTGTACTGCTAGCAGCCTTGCCCAGGGACTGCTGCCACAGCTTAACGACCCTAACGAGACAGCGTGCGTGGCGTGGAGCCTCGTGTTGTGTCACAAGTTCTGTGCTGCTGCTGAGGCTCTGGTTCTTCCTCTGCTTAAGCAGCAAAAAGGAGCTGTTGTGTCCCGTCCCTCCTGTTGTGTGCCTCTGAGTGGAAGTCATTATACACTGGTCTTGTTCTTGGCATCTGCTTTCGGTCGCTCGTGGTGGCACAGAGAGCTTGCTCTGACCTGGCGTTGCTGTTTTCCTGCTGGGGTTTGCTCTATGGCCTTGGTAGAGCTGTGCTGGAATGGCTCTTTTTGGGTACATGGCTTTGTTCCACGCTGTGTGGGCTTCAGTTTTGACTAGAGGTTTCAGTAACTGCCTCCCCTGCTTCCCTGCATAAAAATTCAGTCTCATCCAATTAGTAATTGTGGGAGGTAGGATGCCTGAGGTCAGCTCTGTTTGTTTGATGATTTCAGGCAGACTGTTTAGCTACTTTCTAGATGGCTGGTTACTTTTTCTGAGGATATTCACAGATTGCCTGCTTTTACCTGGATGCTTTTTCTTTGTGCAATCTGTAGGAACTTAGATATCTCTGAGATCTTCACGTTGCTGCTGGGTTTGGTTAGAATGCATTACATACAAACATAGAATCATAGAATCATAGAATGGTTAGGGCTGGAAGGGACCTTCGAAGGTCATCTAGTCCAACCCCCCTGCAAGGAACAGGGATATCTCCAACTAGATCAGGTTGCTCAGGGCCTTGTCCAACCTGGCCTTGAACGTCTCCAGGGATGGAGCATCCACCACCTCTCTGGGCAACCTGTTCCAGTGTTCTACCACTCAACATCAGAGACACGATCTCATTTCACTAAGAAACCAGGAAATCACTACTTGGAAAGCTGTGAGTGACTGTTGTCTCTTGTCACTGAATCTACATTCAAACTGTATGGAAAAAGGTAACACGGTGTCTGACTTCTGTGTAACGTTTTCATTCAAACATGCCTTGCATCCTCTGGGGAAGGAATTTTTTTGTTTTGTTTTAATTCCATACAAACCCCTGATCCTCAAAGGGCTGAGTGCTTCCTGTTGTATGGTTTAGTATCTCAACTGCCTTGGCAACTAAGGCTCTTCAGAGTTAAAACAAAGGCTGGGACAGAGACTGGGTGAGGATTTGAGTGTATCTGTGGAAGCTTGGGCCAAAGTACAAATGTGTCAACCCTTACCTAACATGACAAATCCCATCAGCTTTTTCCAGACTAGGTGAGTTGATTAAAAGAATTGGAAAAGAAAAACAACCCCCAAAGTAACTCTCTTATTATTCAAAGGTGAAGTGATAATGTGATAACAGCTGGAAATTATCTTTGCCTCTGCCAACAATAATCTGGCTGTCTCAGTGGGACTGTGCTACGCATTAGGTAGCACAACTCGGAGAAAGCCAGGCAGTGGCACTGGAGTCAGAGGGGTCCTCCAAAGCCTTCCCACAGCTGGTGTGTTGATGTACACAGACACACATTCAGTAATCAGGAAGATGAGCAATCTTACGTCTGTGTTGGTAAGAGCTCAAGAGTGACGGAATTTACTGCAGCAGGAAGAACTAGCGGATGTATATCCAGAAAAGCTAGTGTAGGACTGCATGTGGCTGCCTTGAGAAAAGCCACCCAGGTGTTGACAAACTGAGTTGTTTTTATAATGAGGAGAATTAACAAGGTTAGTTTTAATCATAAGCCCTCATTAGCAACCAAGACTTGAAACATTCCTGCCCAGAAAAGAAAATTACAAGAGAAACGGTGAAAATAAATCTCTGTCCCAAGTTACATTTATACCTGATTGGGAAGAGACTGGGAAGTCTTCTGAATCTACTTACCACTGGTTTTTTGTTGCCAGTGGAAGCTGCCTAATACAAACCCCTAACGAAGATGGAATAACAGTCAATGGAAGGAGAACTGCTTACTTATGGACAGGTTTGCAAATTTATATTTCATTATTTACCTGGCACAAAAGGCCTTCCATTCCTGCAAATGATTAGCTGCTTGGCACTTCTCAAGGGCTTCAATTACGCACCTGTATAAGTATTTGCCAAATCAGCACCCCAGAGAAAAGAATCAATAAAAGCTACATAAAGTATTTTTCTTTAAATAATCAGTTCAGTGGTATTTTTCTGTTGCTCTACTTGTAAAGGTGAAGCCTTTATACTCTCTAATGAGTATTACCTTCATTTCAGTCGAGCCTTATAGCCTGAGCATATTTGCTTTAGGCAGAAACTGCAAATGCCAAGGAGGAGTTTATGAAAAATTTAAGTTTTTATAATTCTGGCTGCTTTTGGCTTTCATAGACTCCAATAAAAACAAGTCTGATTTCTTAAGCACCTTTTTAAAAAGCTTGTACTGCTCTCAAAAAGCATAACAAGTTAATGTTACAATGCTGTGGGCTGTCTGAAACTTCTCTGAAGCTGTAAGAGTAAGACTTGCTCTTCATTCAGGAGAAATGTAAGAAACTCCAAATCTCCTTTAGAAAATCAGATCACTGAAACCATAGGGAGCATCAAATCACAGAGCCTGTGTAAGACATGCCAGAGCTGAGCTGTGTCCACATAGTTCAGATGCAGAAAGATGGGGCTGTGGACTAGGGGCAGAGAAAGCAAAGGAGGAAAGATGGTCAGAAGGCAGGAGGCAGCAAGAACACCTCAGACACAGGCAGTCAAGTCTGAGAACTAGGTATGAGTATTTGGGCAGAATGTGAGATGAGAAGCAGAAAGGAACTGTCAGCAAAGAACCTGTGTGCTCCTGGTGATGATGTCTGCTGGCATGTAGGAACGCTACAGAAGGCAGTCAGAGTGAATAGACAAAACTGGAAAACCAAGGTCCTCATCCTGCACTTCAGTAAACTAGCAGTGACTTGCTGAGCGTGCACATAAGGGTTTGCCAGGTCTGAATGAGAAACCTAAACAAGAAGAAAGATATTTATTGTTAAAATAACTCTTGTGTTAATATAGTTACATGAAGATGGTACCTTCATGAAACAAGTGGGCAAATGGATAAATTGCATTGTAATATACATCAGTAATATTGTATGTAATTTTATATTATTACATAAATATTATGTTATGTGAAAACAACCTCATGCTGGGGCTGTATCCACGATGCTTGGTCAGTTACCCTTGGACAAGGCATGTGTAGCAAGCTGCTGAAGCCCTTGCAGTAAAAGAGGCTTCTCAAACCAGCTTTGTAAAGGTACATGCAATAACTTGTAGTATAATGTGAGGGAGATTCAAGACCAGAAAATGCAGATTATCCAACTCTGTATTTTCTATGAGCAGCCAACAGAGTCAGTTTAGTAACAATAAACCTGCAAGTATTGTTTGATGCTTCTTCATCTCTGAGGTAGGATGTCTAGGGCTGCGAATCTGCTGATCTCCCTTGCTGAGAATCCTGGCTGCTGTGGGGAAGAGCGTGCAATGCAGGAGGGAGGGAAGGAGGGATCACATGGACTGTGTATCAGGAGGTGGAAAAAAAGGAGTCTCTTTTCCAAACCGACATTGTTAAGGAAAAAAAAAAAAAGCAAATCACAGCGTCTGCAAAGAAGCCCTTGAGGACAAAGATGGGAACAGGATTGGGCAATGCAACAAATAGACCATTTTTCATCACAATCTCATAATTGCTGTCTTGTTTCCAGTCTGCTCTTATGATAGACTTTGCAATCCCCACTGGGGACTCTTCTAGGACACAACATTGTGAGCCAGAACCTCATTTTAGCATTATACCAGGGAAACTATGCTAGGCAAACTGGAGCCACGGAGTCAAGCTTGGATCCAAAGTGCTACCTTTTTTTTTTTTTTGGCTCCAGAAGCCCTGAGTAAGGAATGTAAATTGGCTTTGCAGAAGTATGTCAATTTTGGTGCCAAAGTTTCCTTTGATATCATCTCTGTCTGGCACCTACTCAGCAGGTGCTTCCCGAAATGACCTGAGGCACATAGGCTCAACACAAACACTGAGCTGAGCTCTGCTAACCACAGGGCTCATGTCTCTTGCACAACATTACATGCCACTGCCTCCCTGCAGTCATGGAGAGTATGTCCTGACACTATGCCCTCAGCCACAGCTACAAATGGATTTTGCAGGAAGGCTGGCTGCTCCCACCTCCTTTACCCCTTCCCAAACCAACGGACTGCCTGACAGCCCACGCACATGGGTGACAAACCTTTATTGCTCGTTATGAGTTGCTCTTGCAAACTTTGTGTTCTGAGTCTTGCTGAAGTGGATCAATCTCCTTGCATGAGGAAAAAGTGTTCAGAGGAGTCTAGGGTGCAGATCTGTCCATTTTGGGAGAAGCATATCCCTCTCTTTGGGATGCTTTACTGAAATCGCTGGGGACGTACTGTGGTGGTGAACAACAGAACCTTGTGCAGAGCTTGGCAGGGGGTTACATGAGGCAATTGTGTCCCAGTGTATGTGATCATGGTCTCCTTTAGCTGTGAGATCAGCAGTATCATCAGAAGTTGGGGTCATCTGGAGGGGCGGAAGTTCCTGCCTGAAACAGCTGTTGTGTTGCAGAGTCTGTGGCTGAGTACTCACTGACTCCTGTGCTAGTTACTGTGCTGGTTTGTACCTTGGTCTCTGCTGGTTCTTAATCACAAAAGGTATTCAGATGCTCATTTAAATAGTAAGCAGAGATCAGGTGAACCAGATAAGCTTTCTGCAGGCCTTGGGCTGCTTGTCATTTTTGTCTGAATGCAGAAAAAGAAAGCGTGTTGAAGTAAGAGCAGTTTGGAGCATCAGCTGTAGTCAACGGCAGGCCAGGAAGATCTATATGCTTCGTGGATTTGTGGTAAGACAAGACTCTAAGTGTCTTTCTGTTCATTCAGCTGTGATATCAGATTTTGCACATGGAGTTGGGAAGGTATGGAATGGCCTCAGTTCCGCTAAAACCAGCCTGTTTTGTGGGTGTTTTTTCTGATCTGGAAGTGTTGGAGTTCACTAAGATTTAAAACAAGCTAGGATCAAATCACTGACTGCCCCCAAAGCTCCCCATAATTATCAAGGTGAAAAAGGAGCTTTGATCAGATTCCCAACCAAAAGACTGTGTTCCTACCCTGTCTTTAATTGTTAATGTTTGAGAGAGTAGATGAAATCACTTTCATGATGGGACAAGGATCCTCCATTTCTCACGCGCTTCCAGGGTCACATTTGAAAGCAAACTCCCATGGAAAGATTGCAAAAAATTCCTTGCTGGAAGATATGATTAAACAATAGCTGCCTGGTAATTTAACAGGCAGATCACTAACTTGATTCCAATCTCTCTGAGCTAATGCAGGCTGACAGGTGATTGTTTCATTTAATTCAAGGTGACAGTAACTGACAGCCTTTTTATGTGAAAGGCTGATCTCTCCATATAGGAGGTGTCCCCTAAGGTACCTTTGCAAATAAAGTAGTAAGAAGGTAGTTTAAACAAGAGAGCAAAAGATATCTTGTGTAAGACATCATCTTCCATCCTCAGCACTCTGCAAAGTGAAGCCCTCTGCACAGTCTGCTCTGCTCTTCAATCCTCAAATCTCCTGGATTATCTCACCTTTGTGACTGTTCTAGCTTATTCTTGTTCCAGTTTAACGAATCCCAGTGAGTAACAGAGCTGATTTTAGTTTGATTTCTAGCAGAGGCAGCTATATTTTCTGCTATTACCTACCTCTCACTACCTAAATGCTGTACGAACAGCCTGACAGTTGGATTTAACCTGGGAGACGTGGTGCTTTCCTGGCTGAAGTCAAATGAAGCTGGGTGAAGTCACTTGGAGTGATGGGCCAGTGTGTCAAGGGAAAGCTCCTGCATTTCCACCTGAACTCATCTTTCCCGTCCTGGCTGAAGTGGAAGTTCCACCCTCATTCCGTACTCTGGGTGTCTGTGAACTCATGGGAAATCAGGATTACCCATCTCCTATTTGCAGGTAAAATATGCTCTTGTTCGGTGCCTTGGAATCGTAATGTGAGATGTGATGGAAAGGAATGGTGATATAATATTGAAAGAATGTTTCTTTTAGCTAGAAGCAATTTTTACTGTGCTTTGTTTTGTTTTAACCAGACACAGCCCCAAGTGAAACCTTTTAATGTGACGCGAAGTAGTGTGGAGAATTAGTCACTTATATTAAAAAAGCAGGATGTAGCTTGGCAGAAAGATGTGAGGATGGCGTGGCTAAAGCTACAGGATTTACAAGGAGACAGGTGAATTGCTGCAATGTAATAACATTTGGCTGGAGGAGTTTTCAAGGAAGCAGAGTGTCACGGTTATCCCCGTCGTGCACATAAGAGCTACATGGAGTTTCATGCTGCTGGTAGGAAGCAGAATAAAAGTGCCTGACTCTAAATGTCTTAATTATCACATGCTAGATAAAAATGCATTTAGGCATGCTAAGCAGAAGACTGTTTATAGAGTAGGTGCAAAGCCAGGAGCTGCAGAAAGAGATTAAGGAGTTCAGTGAGAGAAGACAACTGTGCATGGAGAGAGAAGGGCCTGTGTTTAACCCGTAAGATTCCCGAGGGGGCAGGGAGAGGAGGGAAGAAGAGGCTATTTATTGCTTTAGCTTCTGTACTTCTGTAGCTTCTTTCTCCTTGGGTCCCACAGCTTTTGCCTCGAGTGCTTAGTTCTTTTTCAGGACACATCCCATGACACGTCCCTGGTTTCTCCTCCCTTGCAGCCAGACAAATTGGACCTCATTAAGCATCCTCCCCCAGTTGCCTGGGCGCCAGGGCTGACAGTGTTGTGATGGCTAAAGAGCAGGCTGACAAGGAACCTGCCTTATGCTGAGTGACAGCGCTGGCCCCCCGCCAGCAGAGCCGGGCAGGGCTGCCTGGGCAGGACAGCCTGCTGCGGAGGAGACGGTCTTTAACGTCTTGCAAATGAGGTGCCCGATTAATTAATCGGCAGCTGCTCGGAACCCATACCAGGAGAAGTGCTGCGTTTCCTGTTCTTGCTCTGGGGAGACAGAAAATCCCCTCCAGTCTGGGCAGGGGAAGCGGTATGGAATAGAGTTTGTCGTGAAGAGTCGTGGGAAGCGTTATCGCGCCTTCGCTCTGCGCAGAGATGTCGGCGTTGCTGCGCTGTGGTGTTCCTCATTGCCAAAACACACATACATGACAGAAGTGAAGCCTCAGGGATACTGCTCCAGGCCTCCTTGGGCCCCTCTCTGGCATTGCTGGAGGACAATGTTTTAGCTTTGTGAGACGTTTGGGAGTTTAATAGCGGGCTTATTCCAAGGAGGCTGAGTATAATAATTAGCCTGTTGATTCTGTGGGGCATGCTGTGGCCTGACCGTTTGCTTTCCTATGATGAGTGACCAATTGATTATGATCAGTGCTGACAGCCACAGTGAGTTAACAACCCATGGGGATGTTGGGTTTAGCCCTTGTTTTGCAGTAGGCAATAGCCACTCCCCCTGCCATTTATTTTACCTTTTTTTTTTTTTTTTTTTTGTAATTACTAGGCAATTCTCCTAAAAAAGAAGGCCTGGGCTATTTTGCTGGCAGACCAAAACTATCCTTTTCATCACAGAAGCTGAGCCTGAGCAGCAAAATGTTATGCCTTGCTCTGCAACTATATTTACTGTGGAGAAGGATGTCAGGGCTCAGATAACTGTAGTTGCTCCTACAGGCTGTCCTTACCCTGCTCTTTAATCAGACAGCAGCGATAGTGGGCCACAGATAAGTGTCTATGGGATATTGGAAAATTATGTTCCCAGTCTAATACATGTGAGGCATCACAGCCACCAGAAAAAAAAACCAAACAACACAACATGTTTCAGTCATTGATATTAAAGCTGCTGTGGAGCATCTCTGCTGTGTCAGAGTAAGGCCCTGCTTTTATTTCTCAGCTAAGTAGATTCTGATTCAGAACTGAAAGGAAGTTTTCTGAGGGTAAAGCCTAAGGATTTAGAGAGGTGCTTTTGGTGGTTTGTCCCGCGGCTCTCCTGCTGTCTAGGCAGCACTTACCGAGTAAGCCGGTGCAGAATCAGTGCAGTGGGACTTGATTTTTCCTCTGCAGTGAGGAGCAGCTGATTCGATAACCCCGTGATGTGGTTTGATATTGCAACAGTGGAGAAAAGTGATAGAACTGGAGCCTTATAGCAGAAATCAGTTGAACTAATTATAAGAAAAACATACATTTTTCGGTGGTAGCCCACAACTGAGGGTTCTCAAATTACTCCAAAAACTGCATTGGTCAGTCAGGGACATTTGTCAGACTTTTATGACAAGTTCAGAGAACCAAGGAAGAGAGTTGTATGTGGGGGCCATCACAAGTGGAGGAATAGATATTACTATTCCTATCTATATAATAGATATTACTATTCTTCTTTGTAAGTAGATGTTTTCTTTTTCTCCATGTGTGTGTTGATTTTCTTACTGTCACTAGCTTGTGTTCTTTTCTCACTTTGATCTTCAGATCAAAGAGCAGAAGGGGATTGGAGGTGGGGGGGAAAGGCAAGGGAGGGGGGCAAGTTAGTCACAGAATATTAGATTTCCCAACAAACAACCCAGGAAGAAAAAAAGAGAGAGGAAAAGTGAAAAGGGAAAACGGAAGCAGAGAGGAAAGAGTCGAGATGTTCTAGAGAATGATGATGCTTATCATCCTGACACGGTGTGTCTGCACTCAGATAAAACCAGGAGGACTAATGCGATCACTGAACTGGTGCTGGTTCCAGTCTGCTGAGTGTAATTCATACTGAGCCTCCCAGCCCTGTCTGCTCACATCCAGAGCCGCATCAGGGTCAGGAGGTGTCCAGCCTGTCCCACGCAGAACTGCTGGCACTCACAGGGCAGGCAGCACCCATCCCAGCACGAGACACGAGTCCCTCATGGAAACTTGAAGCAAGATCTGTGTCTCAGCTGGAAAGTAGTGTGGTGAACAGACTTGGCAGAAGGGTCAGCTAGTTTATAGCCAGTAATGGCGCACAGTAACTGGAAGACAAACAAGAAGTGGTGGGAAAGGCTGCTTTCTCAGACTCCAAAAGAGGATGTGTGTCCAGTTCCTTCAGAAGGAGTAATTCCAATGAACAGTATCTGGAGAGCTTGGGAGCTTTGCACTGGCACAGGACAGTGTGCTGGCTACTGTCGCTCTGGAGCTCCCAGCCCACCTCTGCCACCTGGAATGACTGTGCCCCTTCTCTGCCTTTGGGCTGACAGTCAAACAAGGAGAGGATGATGTACGGTGTTGCAGGGGGTACAGCTAAGGCTTGTTCTAAGAAATTAAGTCTTCGAAAGAGTGAGTCAACTCTATCAGTCTATCGTTCAGCATTTTGGCAGGTTCTGCAGCCTGTCCCCCAGGCATACCCGGTACTGAGAGCACTAATCCTGTGTGAAACACCATTCCAGCTCAAATGGGAGGTGGCTGAAACCTCACAAGAGCATTTGTCTTTCTGGAGTTCCCAGTTTGGCTTTGACTGGGAGAGATTTACGGAAGCACCTGCACCCATGTCTTTCTGGACAAGAGACGTGTTTGTCTTTCCGACACGGGCTCTGAACAAGGTAGTCCTTTCACATCCTTGTCCTGGTGCTTTCAGATATGTCTGAGAGCATGTATACAAATGCATATGGCTCTTGGGAACTTAGGGAGAGACTGAAGGAACAGTTTTCTGGTGATGGTTCATAGAATGAAAGCAAAGTATGTGAGTGGGGTAGTTGTGAAATGGAGGGGTTTGTTTTTAGAAATCTTGTTCTTTTTTCCATCGTTCTGACTAAAGACAGTGCCTTTCCAACCCTGACCGTGGGCACGGACCCAGGACATGTCATGATTTAAAATAATAAAAACAATTTTCGCTAGGAGAGTTGGTTCCCTTCAAATTCTGTAAATCCCTCCCTCTCTTCTCTTGCGAATAGCTTTAATACACCGCAGGCGCCAAATCACTTGACCTAGGTTAGCCTGTGAACTGGGATGCTTTCTGCTCGGCTGAATAGGCTGGAGCCGGGATTTTTCCTCCCATTCTCTGGCTGTCAATCCAGGTAATAGTCAAAGGCCTTATCTGAAATGCATTAGACTTTCAGCGAATTGTCTGGGCTCCAGGCCCTGGGTGCTGAAGGCACTCGTGCGTGTAATGGGTAGAAGAGGCGAGACGGTAGCTTTTAACACCCCTTGCCTCATCTATTTTCTTGGCTCAGGTTCAGCAAGTCTCCACAGTCTGCCAGCAAGACACACATCCCTGTTGGTTCAAATACGTAGGCAGCGGTAATGGATCGGCTGCAAGATGCTTCTTTGAGGACTGTGAACGCTCAGCACTCAGTTTTGAGGTTATTTTACCTAATATAGGAAAGGTATTTCAGAGACATACATGGCTTCCAGAGAGGTGAGGAAAGCATGAGGAATGGATAAAGTATATGGCCTGTGCAAGTCAAAGTGGCAGTCTTGGGAAGAGTCTGAGAATGAGAATTTCAAGAGAGGTGTTAGGGGGTCTGAAGCAGCCTGATCTAGAAATATTCTCAACTGAAGAGCAGATATAAGGCTTCGTTTGAAATTGTTAAGGCCAGAAATCCATCCATCTGTTTTGACCTCTTGCACAAAACAGATCAAGCTTTCCCTTCTTACAGGGATGGCCAGCCTGTAGCTCAAGGTTTGACTGGAGTACATATCCCAGAGAATTCACATTCCCTTGAGCTAACAGCTTTGAGAGGTTCTATCCTCTCCCCTTGTACCTTGATCTAAAAGACTTCCAGCTGATGGATATGGACAGTAAATATTTAAGCACTTTCCCTCAACAGATATCAGTGCATGATAGTTGTATCTTTTTTGCTAATTGATATAACCCTTCTTGCTATGGAGGGAGGAGGGAAACACTTTTCAGTAGTCTCAATAGCTTTGATTTATGTAAATGTTCAAAGGTGAATTTTGCTTAAAAAATGCATTGAACATCTTTGGAGATATCTAAACTTTAATTTAAAAAATGGAAGAAAACGTTAATAATCTGGTAGCTTTGACACTAATGTCTGTTAGCATCCATTTCAATTTTACCACGCAAAATCTTTCTTGTTGTTTTGTGATATGGAAAACCAATAATGAATCTGCATGTTTAAACCCTAATTCAGTCTCATTCAAGAGCTAATAACATCTAATCAATATTATTTACCTGACTGATAAATCACAAATAGGCGGATATCTGTAGATAGCACCCAGTGAAGTGTTATGTTAATCTTCATGACTACCTGTAGTACCATATTTGTTCTTCCCAAGTGGAAAAGATCACCAAACTATCTCCTATGCTTACCCTGATGTTGCTAAACCTTAAAACACCTCCATGCCTATCTCGGACAGTTCACTGGGGTTCTTGTAGTCTACATGATCTTGGTCCATGTAGATTCACATACAGTTGTCAGCAAAGATGGGACAAGTTGCAAGGGAAAGAAAGACAGATCATCTGTAATTTGTGTACTTACAAGCATTGCAAAGGTGTTCTTCATCAGCTCTGAAAAACATCAGTCATTCTAAAATAAACATTAACTGGGTAGCATGTGGACAAACAAGGAACGGTATTCAGGTCAGGCCTCATTAAAAGAGAGCATGAACAGCAGCAGAGCATGTTCCTTATCACATTCTCTTGCAGCGAGAGGATGGTTTAACACTCACAGCTTATTGCTTCCTTGACCTTTCTGATGATGAGAGGCAAATTCATTTATAAGGGTGGTCTTCTGGCATGGTATGGAAACAAGCTAATCGAGGGACTGCTCACACTATAATTTTCAGACAACCACTGAACAAACACATAAGAGAATCCAAGACCTTCCCACTTCCTTGTGTAAGGAGGAACAGACATGTCTAATTCTATTGATGACTGTGAGGCAAGGTCTGTCATTTTCTAGATTTTTGCACGATGTCTAGCAAAATAGGCTGACTATAATGCAAATAATGCTGTTATTAGTGGGTCAGCCTTGATGACTAAGAAGTCGTGATTCACAGATGTATTACAATTGTAGTTGGCTAAAGGGAATGAGATGGAGGGAAAGCAAAACAGATCAGAATGTCAGTGTGGCAGGATCAGGGCCAGTTCAACATGTGTGGTTTGGACAGCAAATTCCTAATTTGCCACGGCATACAGAGGAACTTTACAGGAATTTAGAGGTTTGTCACTTGAATCCTGTTTCAGACTTCTGGAAAGTGCCATAAAGAAGTTGTCAAAATTGCTTGTGCCTTTTTCTCAACATACTAAAAAAATCTGAAGGAACATAAAAGATCAAGAATTGCTTAATGCTTCCCCGAACCATCTCCTCTTCAGACTTACTCCACTCTGCCAGGACCCATGGAGCCCTCTCCAAAAAACTGCTTTGAGGGCAGCATGGAGATATTGATAGAATCATAGAATGATTCCTCATGGTATTCCACAGGTACAAGCTCCTTTCTAAGTGGAGAACTAGGACTCTGTTTCCTGCCAGCAAAATGGACCTGATGTTTATTTTGTATTAGCAGGTAGACACTTACTACTTTTTTGGGCAAGCAGAAATTATTTTTTTGTGTCACAGTTTGTCAAAGAACTGGAAAATGTGATAATTTCTGATCAAGTTGTGATGAGACTATTTATCTAATGTTAACACGTTTGACCCTTTCGAATGGGCAGAGGTTGTCTTTGTCCAGTTAACTGAGATGATACAAGCTGGATTAGTTTTCTCTTCTGGATGTGATTTAAGCACAATAGTAAGGAAAGAGCTGGGAATTGCAATGTTAGCCTGAAATACGCACAGCCTGTACCCTGAAAAATGTTGGAAAGGCATGGAGCTGGAAGGACTTGTATGGTACAGCCGTTGGTTGAGTGCTAGAATTATTCAGTAGCAGATGCCATGGCACTGGGAACAAAAGCCAGCTTGCCTGTCCCTTTTCGCCTTCCTCTGTGTTGTTTTGTTTTTCCTTCCAGGTTCTAACGATCCTCATCAGAGGTTATTAACCACTGAACTGTAATTCTGTTGGAATGTCTCTGTTTCCAGAGCTACTCTTCTCACAAGCTACAAGATCTGAAACTGAAATAATTCCATTATTATTATATATTATTATGTTTATCCAGTGATGTGAAGTGCAATGTGCAAACTGTAGGGAGCTGTGATGCTTTCGCAATATTCCCAAGCCAGCAAGGGAAGCTGGAGGCATATGCTGTTTGTAGTCAGGATATGACAACAGGCATGGTCAGTGCTGCCTACAGAGTGGACTTTTACATATGTATCTTTCCATTTAAGCCTTTCACAGCAAGTTTCTCAGGAGGGGAAACAAAGACCCTAAATTTCGATGGGAGAATCTGCATCACAATGCCTTAGCATGGAATGAACATGTTTTCCTCCAGTTTTAACCCTTGCTCCCTACATGAAATACTCCTTCATCCTCCTGAAAACAGCAGATGAACTGTCTGCAGATACAAAATAAGCAGAAGTGTTTGGTTCTGACGTTTGAAAGGAGAAACCGTTGTGGTACTGTTGCTTGGAAAGTTGATGTGTAAGGCTAGCCAGCAAAAGAACTTTTAAGATTCTTTAAATATTTATTTTTTTTTTTTTTTAAGGAGAGAGAAAACAGGAAAGTCAGAGTTTCACAATGTCTGTGCTGAAAGAAACAAGAGACTAGGTCAGCAAGTCCAAGCCCTTGACTGGAAATTCAAAAGCAGAACTAATTTATGGTTTGCTAGGCAATCTGTATGGAATTCCAGGAGTGAAAAGGCATCCAGTGACCCATTCTGAGACTGCTCCCATTCCATAGGCTTGGTCAGGAGGGAAATGAAAGTCCTTACACTTACAGTGATCTCGCCTGGGAGGCCAAGGTTGAGATCCAGGCCACAGCCACATCCTGGGCAATAACCATCCCGTGCTCACCCCAAAGCTCTCCTGTAGTCAGTGCAGCCTCACCTCAGCAGTGAAACGGAAGAGGGTGTTGGGTGTCACAGGGAAGCTGTGGGCTTGGATGTCCTAATGCACCTGGTGCTCTGGCAGAGGTGCCCACAGGAAGCTTGCCAAAGCCTTGCCAGCGGGATGCCTGGCTAGATCCAGTGCTGTGGGTCCCAGAAACAGCCACTCTACATTTTTGCATGCATTGCAATGCGGAAATTTGCTCTCTTAGGCTTCCCCAGATATAACCAGAGCTAACATTCTGTGCTTTAGATAGTCAGCTTAGCACTTAGGATTTGTGCAGGGCTGTGCCAAGTTTCAAGGCCTGGTAGGCACTGCTGCTCCTATTGTTGAGTTCAAACATCTCAACCATGTTTTACTCTGGAATGTTGTTTCTGGCCTGTTCTCGAGCGGACAGGACAATGTGAAGCATGGAGCTGTCTGTTTGGATGTCTTGGTTCCCATGAAGCGCTGAGAAATGCTGAGACGTGGGTTGTCAGTCTGTGAGCTTAGAATTGGAGAGAAGGGCAGGATATTGAGTGATTTTAGCTGTTCTAGAAGGAATTTTCTGCATGCTTATTTGCATTAGCCCTTCTTCCTTCCCTGCAAAAGACAGTCACTAGGTGACTCTGGATCTTACAGGAAGTTCATGAACTTGTGCATTGCATAGTACAAAAAGACTAGCTTTCTGTTTGTTTATTCCTCCCACAGTTTTATTCTTAGCAAGGAAGGCCATCTTATAAAATTCAAGGTCTATGGAAACACTCCTCTATTCACAAAGTCATATAACTGGAGGCTGGATGTCACATGTGAACTGATTTGCTAGTGAAGTGCATGTACATCAGGTGTATCACTTCTACGGGTTGGAAGAATTATGGCATTAAGGCATGCACTTGCTAGGTTCAAACTATCTTCCTTCTAAATTCCAAGTACATTTCAGTTTCTAGAAGTATTCCACCCATTGCCAATAGATGCAGGGTGAGGAGCAAAACCCAATGCGTGCAGTAAAAACTGATGTGATCCTCTTATGGGAAATAAGGTGACAATTCTGGGCAACAACCAGGGAAAGTCAAAGCTGCTAATGACCCTTTCCAGTGATCAGAATTGTGACAAACTTGTGCATTAAGTCAATGTTTATTAATGGGCTTTACTGGAGCCAAGTCTCTTGAGTTCCCATGCTGGTTCTGGTGTGAAATCTTTGATTTTTGGATGGTATCAGACAAGACACTTTCTTTCTATGCGCTTTTGTTTACCTGCTGGTAAAATAAGGAGGGGGAAAAAAAAGCTTTGTTCGTTTTCTAGAGGTGACATCCTAAAGATAAATTGGTGAAAATCTTCACAGCCCTCAAAGAACTGAAACAAAAGAAAAGCCAGTCCAGTCCATTTTCTTTAACAACCTCTTCTTTCTTTAGAGGTCTGCTGCTGCCCCTTGCTGCAAGACAGAAAGAAACCTTAAAGGCATGGGTGAGAGCACAGCTCTTACTCAGACTGCAAATCTTCCAAAGGATTAGGGTTTTACTTCAAATAGAGGAATGTAAATGCGTCTGGCTCCATAGTGGCTGGAAATTTCTTGCTGGAGCCAATGTTGGGCCATACTTGGCGGTGATGAGACGTTTGTTTGCCCACCCTGGTTGGACTACAGCTCTCGGGCTGGAAAATGTTAAAATGGGCTGTGCGTGCTTTCAGTGTCATAAAGCAGAGTTGGGTGGGGGAGGGCTTAGGAGAAGGAACTGGATGTAGGTTATTATTCTCACAGTTGTATGTACGAAGGATGGAAAGCTGGGGGAAGAAGCAGGGTTCATTTAGTCTGACTGCAAGGCTGGGAGTTTGAGCTCATCTATTTTCCCCTCCTCTGTCTTTTTGCTATCACTGGTTCCTGGCATTTCGTCCACTTATAGATTCACAAAGGTATTCGGGGCTCTAAACCCCACTGAGACCAGTGGGAATTCGGCATTTAAACGCCTTTTCAGTTTCAGCTTCTCTTTGCAAATGAAGGAAGGTATCCTGCTAGTGAGTCAGGAGCAATGTTAGCAGCAAAACCAGCAAGTTGCCGTGCGTGTAACGGAGGTAAGCAGTATCGCTGCACGGAACCTCGCAACCTGTGCGTGTTGGTGGTGGGTCCCGGGGAAAGATTTGAATGCACACGACGGGCAGTGCCTGCACAATCAATTCAACAAACCTGGATGGCTGTTTGTGTGTACAGACCGACCAGCTGCAGCACTGTGTTAGCCCATTGCTTTTGTGAAGGGCAGCAATACAAAAGGCCTTGAATGTCTCCTACGTCACCACTCAGGAGGCTGTACCTCTCAAGTAGGACTTGGCTTTTTCTGAATGTCCGCTAGTGTTTCTATGGGGTGTGTTTTACCACCACTGTCCCACATCTGGACAATGGGGATCAGAAGATAAGAGCTTGGTGAAAGGGGAAGCAGCTGATTAGTTCTGTGCTACCTACAATAAAAACATCTGATAGAAAGGACAAATCTTGTCTACAGGAACCCGAAGGCAGAGGTGCACAGCATACTTTGATTTCTTCTCTTGTTGTCAGCAATATTCAGAAACCTTCTATTGACAAAGCTCTGTTTTGAAATATAATGTCTATATCAAAGTTACAGCAGTTATGAAACAAGCAGAGTTTTGGCTCAGAGCCAAAGAGAATTATAAAAGGGCATGAATCAAAAAAAAAAAAAGGGTCCGAAATTAATGCTTAGAGAAAGTAATGATGGGGCAAATGCAGCCAAGTTCCAAGTGTAGAAAGATTCTAATGTTTTAAAGGCCAGTAAAAAATTGTCAGAATTAATTTGTTCAGTAACAGGATCCAGCCTTCCCTCCTGTCCTGCTCTGCCAGGGGGAGAAGGGCATTATAGAAAAGAGGAGGACTGAAGGGTGCAGGTTCTCCTTGTAGCTCTGAGTCCTTGGCTGATTTCAGGCATGTTGCTTTATTTTCCTTCAAGTTAGGGTCTCTTGAATACAACAGGAAGAATAACAGTGACTACAACTCAGTGATTAGTTGCAGATGAAATGCTTTGATTTCCATGGAGGACTAGCTATCCATGATAGGTGATGGGAATCCTATTGGGCCAATGGATCTTGGACGTGTGTCAGCAGAGTTTGTGTTATCCCTTTCTTGCAAATGTTTCCTGGGAGCTAGACATACCTCTCAATTCAGTTGGAAATAAAATGTTATGTGTTGTACCCACGATTACAGACTCAAGTCGTCATCAGTAATTTATAGCCCTAAGTGCTTTTTTGTTTGATTATCCCCTCTGTGATGTGCAATGGGAGATGCAAGTTATCACTCCAGTTCTTGACACAGAAAAAAACAACTCTGTGATGGATAAACTTACCAAAAAATATGCATATGCCACCGATAAAGTGAAGGTGTGAGAATAAAAAGGCCAAGCTGTGTTAGAAAATACCATACTGATATAATGGATGGGATAGATCCAAGATGCTGTAGGAAATCATGGGGAAATGACTGGTTAAGGACTTGAACTAGAGGTGGATCTATGGTAGTGTTAGCTGTGTAACTCCTTTATCTTTAATGGGACTTGAAACAGACCTTCTGAAGAGGCAGTGACCAACAGTAGCAGAGAAGTTGACAGGCTACTGAGTGGCTTTTGCCCTTTACCTTTGCCTCTTGGTTATAAACCATGAGAAGAATCAGGGACCTCTTTACTTGATGAAGGCAGAGAGTCTGGGGCCTGGAGCTGGACATCAGCACCGGGAGACGGTGAAACCATAAAGGCATCTGAAGAAGCGCAATAATGCTCCACAAAATGAGATCTATCTTTCACTCTGACAAGTGCTCATCTCAGTGAAGTTACAGTTTCAGAGGGCTACGGAATTAGTCCGTGCCAGATCTTTTTGAAAATGCCTCATACTTCTTCCCACTCAGGAAGCAGAAATCTGCTGCACTTGGCCAGAATGAAAGAAAACAAGAATGCAAAGGCAGTGTGGTCACTGTTGGGTTGTAAAGGTACCTGACATGGCTGGAGGGTTTGGAAACCTTAGATTCACTAATAAAAGTGGAAGGCTCTGAAGATCTTTTATGATTATGAAGCATGGGTGCCTTTAAAACCTAAAGATTCAACACTCTCAAAACACCTAGTTCTATTAAAATTTATGAGCAGCAGCTGATCTAGATGATAATTTGGTAAACACAGTGTCTCTTCCTGCTACCTCCTCAGTTATCTGCAGCATATATCTGTACTAGGGAATGGATGGGGAAGGAAAAATACCTCTCCTAGCTCAGGTACAGGAGGTAGTGTTGTCTGTAACATGGAGATCTGAATGAGAGATGTTTTGACAGTGGATACTGTGACATTGTCCTCTTCTCAGAGCTGGAGTGGCTGCAAACGGGGAGGACACCGTCCTCATTTCACCAGTCACTTTAGTCACCTTTGTCCTAAACCAATTCCTTGTCTATCTCTGCCCAACAGTCAGGAAGAAATGGGGTAGAATGGCACGCAGGAGGTATTTATTCAGGAATAAATCAAGATAACCTTATATCGAGCAGTGTCTCCCTCTTTTCCAAGAGCTCTAGGATGAAGTTATTTGGCCCATTCTCTTTCCAGCAGAACTCTCTCCTCTAACTCATAGTGAACACCAAAGTGTCTTTCACTCCTGACCCTTACTGTCCTTTGCAAAGAAATACCTTCAGTCTGGGGTTTTGACAGGCTCAGTGCTTTAGCCCTCAATGGCAGTTTGTATTTACGTAAGTGGAACACTAATATTTACTTAAGATTATACTGTATTTTTCATGACTGAAGGGAAGATTATGCTGCATGCTTTTTATATTTAAGAGGTGGGGAAGAGGGAATGGTCCCGTGGCTTGCCTAAAGGACCAGAGACTGTTCTGCTTTGCATTAAGTATGAAAATTAGAGCAGAAGGGTGACTGGGACCAGAAATCAAGTAGAAATGCATGCTGACATGATTTCTCAGGAAAAGCAAGATGAACGGGGGAAGAGAGGAAAGCTTCTGGTTAGCTCAGATGTACTGATTTGGTACAGGGACCTAGGTTAGTTTAGCATTAATAGATGCTTCTGCACAAATAAGGTTCTGCTTGTTCTTACCTGTGTTCTTCCATCTGCTGCTCTCTAGCTGGGTGCGGATTGAGCCAGGGAACTGAGCTATTGTTTGTCCGTGTTTGTTTCTTCCAGTATCGCCAGTCAAATCCAGTTCAAGTGACAATCCACTGACATGGGGATCAAATGCACCTGTATCTTTGCTGACCCCAAAGAGTGGAAATAGCTCCACTGACTTCAACCAGCGCTGATTTATACCAAATGAATATCTGATTACATACTGAGGGATATAAATAATTATTTTAATATTTATATTCTGTCAGTATCTGAGCATTTATATTCAATAACAATATGCTATATATTTGTTATCTATCAATAATTATATTATAGAAATACAGCAAAAAAAAGTTGTAGAAATATTAGAATAGTAAGGGCTTGTGACTCAAACATCTTTAACCCAAACATCACCAAAAAATGCAACGTTTTGAATAAATTGATAGCAAACATTCCTTCCCAAAGTTAAAATATGTCTTGAAATCTACTCAGTACCTCTTTAAATAACATTTATATACTTTGAGAGGAAATTCCCATATAATGAATGACGCAGATATAATTTTATTCCAGGGAAAGGCAGGAAATCCAATGGTAAGCCTGAAATTCTACACTTTGCTGTTTCTATCATGCCTCAGCAGCAACGTGTCACGTGCACTGTACATGTGACAGCTACCTAGGTGTAACCCTGTGTGCGACACATCTGTGCCTCATCTGCAGAGGTCAGGGGTCACTTTTGAGACTGAAATGAATGGGAAACTGCAATTAAATTGACTGACGTTCAGTGCCTCGCATCTTTTTAGCATCTGGGCCTTGGTTCTTCGCTCCAGGCTGTCCTGAGCATGGACCTTTTGTCACTTGCTGGCACAGGAGGATGGCCGTTGCAAAAGGTCTGTCCTTGCTCTGTTGTGCAAAGGCAACCAAAGCAATATCCTTCTTCCAGGCCTGTAATAAAGTACCAGCCCTATTTAATTGTGCCCACCATGCAGCAAGCAGGATTAGTTGCCAGGGCAAGCGCTGGCATTACCACAGACAACTGCTCTGCAGATCTCAGCAGCCGGAGAGCTGGGACTTCCAGAGCCAGCATTGCCATCTGCGAGTTTAACCACAGGCACCAAGCTGCTGGCACAAAGGAACATGCTGGCAATACCAGAAGAGAGGCTGGGCAGCTGTCTGTTTAGGATAAAGGCCTCAGTGTCATTCCATGTGAAGTATTTCCCTTGCTCACACAAATATACTAATGACATTACCACCAGGTATTAGCAGTGCCTTAAGATGGTTGGGAAGAGAGTAAGGGTAGGAAAGCCCAGGCTGGTGTGTTTCTCTGGAGACCACACACGTGCTGTATTTATGAATCAAAGAAACAAAAACTAAGTTCTCTCTTTTATAAAAAAAATACCTGAATAACAGAACTGTGTGGTCTGGCAGCGCTTCCCTATCCTTTGCTTAACTTACTGGAGAAACAAACACAACCTTCTTTAATTTTTATCGCTTTCCTCACATGTCTCTGCTGTTTAAGCTTTTGAGACAAATCCTTGGGGTAAGCCTTCAAAAGCAGCACTGCCTTTTGACTAGTGATTGCAATAGCCCAAGTTCAAGTAGGACTGATAAAGGGCAGTACATGGTTCCAACGCTTCACAGGTGGCCCTTGGCTTCTGAAGAAGTTAGGTTAGTTTCGTGTGGTTTATCCTGTCCTGGCAATACGTCGAAATAGATGACCTCTTGCAGTCACTTCCTTCCTAATTTGCTGTGAGCCTAAGAAGCAATTCTGAATACAACTTGTGTGTTTCTACAGGCCAGACAGAAAGAATTCTTCTGAAAGTGATTTGAATTCCTCCAACATGTCTTTAACCTCCCTAGGGCATTAACTTGCAGTGAGATGATGGGTGCTTGATTGCTGTAGTTAACTAACTTCCTTCTGGCAATCTTTAATAGGAAATATCGTGGTTTTAAAAGGTCAGCAGGCAGGGTGTTAGGGTATTCGCTAGCCTTTATCAAAGTTTGTGGTACAAATAAGCCCTAAGCAGGACAACGGAAAATTGGCTTTGTACCTCATTCCTGCAGCCTTAACATTTCAGCAGTTTGAGTGCATCTGAAGCAGAGGAAAGAAAGGCTCCAGACTATATGATGGTTTCGGTTCTGGTTCTCTGTGAGTCAGCCTCTGGGGTGTCTACTTCAGCTTTTCATCTGGGAAAAAAAGGTGTCCATACCTGCTGCTTCTCATTTTTAATGTTACACTAGTATCCTCAGATGAGGCCTTTAGGATAGACAGTCACTTCCTTAAAAATCTCCTAGTACAAAGAGGGAAACCGAGAGGTGAGTGACATCTTCAGCATCACTCAGGTGGCGAGTGACCATTGCAGGTTTTGTCTTCACTCAGTTAGGTATCGATCTCTACACCATCACTTAACTAGCCCCATTCAGAATATGTTAAGAAAGCAGAGTGAGTCTGCCTGCCCAGCCTTTTGGCATGACCATGTCTGCCTAGTGGTAAGCCCCATAATATTGGGTACCTGCCAGCAGAGCACTAGCAATCCACAGCTGGCAGCCTTATTAATGTTTCTTTAAACAGCTTGTGCTTTGTTGTTGCACGTGCTTTTCTTCTCAGTTTGTTTCAGCAGACAGGGTGTATCCTTGCAAATAAGGTGGGTGATCTATCCAGCTTCACCCTGGGGAAGAAAGCCAAACTTAAGGTCATCTCAAAGTATACCTCCAGCCAATACTACAGCAGCTTCCAGCGCAGCACTGGGTACTGGGAGGATTTGTCCATGGGCTCTGTCAGAGCTCCAGAGGGACAAACATTAACTTGTTATTTTTTTATTGGCCTTGGTCAGATTTTGCAAGGATGGTTTTAATTACCCCTACTCAGCAATTAAGCACCAGTCTAAAGCTTGTCTGGCCATGGAAAAGTGAGTTAAATAATTTGGGAAGGTCTGTGCAGTGCCAGCCAACTCACTGCTCACAAAATGAGCTGCTTAGGCCAGCACTGGCACTTCTATAAAGGAAAGCTAGTCCCTTTGAGGTCCAGATCTACCTGCTTTTATCACTCTGCAGACTCTTAGCTCTGACTCCTTGGCGTTTACTTACAGCTGCTGATACTTCCCCAAAAAATGATTTGAGCTCAAGAAAAGGGCAGTTCTTTTCTCAGACCATCCACAGACTAATGCAGCTACACAGGAAGACTGCAATGTGTTTGGAGTTTGGGGTTGAGAGAAGCTCCCCAAAATCTGGAGACTTTTCTGACCTGAACTGTATGTGTCTGCAAAAATAAACCAGAGAGCTCGTGAAAGCTAGAAGGCTTCCTGCAACATATTCAATATTTCTTCTTTCATTCCATTTGTAAAATACCTCAGGAAGAACATTTACAGAGCTCAAGCCACCAGTGTGAACGTCTTACGAAAAATTAGAATAAAAAACTATGGCTAAAAGTACCTCATTTCAGAGAGATTCTAAAAATATCCAAAAATAAAAGACTAACAGAGAAAAAAATATATCTTCGAAATTCATGGCCACTCCCAGAAAGCGTTCCCATGAGACTCATCTTATTCCTTCTTGCTTCATTTTAAATCTTTCATGTCTGGTTGGCTCCTGACACTCAGTTATGCTGAGAACAACTCTTCTGAATTTATCAAGCTGAAGTCGGTATAAACAGAAGTGAAATTAAATCTATCATGTGCAAATCCCAGTCCAGTGCAAAGCTGAGCTATACGGCAGAGGACCTCTGTCATGCAGGCATGTGCAAATCAGTGAAGTGAATCCACACAAAAATACGTGTGTAAATTCAGACCAATAGTGCAACTCTGAGCCGAAAAAGTTCGCTTGGGATGTCAGATACCGTTGGGGTGACATGAGAAGAAGACAGAGAGAGAGTTGATTCCTTGGAGACTGCCTGGGGCCAGCCGCAATTCCCAGTGAAATAAGATTAAGAGTGTGCAGAGATACTGTCATGTTTGGCCCGTGGCTCGTGATTCCAAGAGTGCTGAAGTCAAACTGCCAGAAATCTGATAGTCTGGAATGTGCACTAAAATAAATATTTCCTCACAGGTATTTATTTTTGTCTGGAGGTTACTAGTCAGGGTGACAGGCCTACAAACCAGCTCGCTGCTTCAGGATTATCCGAGTTCCGAGTGCGAGCCTTCGTCAGTAGATCTGGGCGGTTGATGGGATCTCTGTCACATCAGACAGAAGGTTATCGTTTTCTCTTGGTAATACTGTGCTGGAGTTGAGAACTGCCACAAAGTAGACCACTGACTTTTAAAATAATAATTAAAACACCCCAAACGTTTTTCGTATTTGTCCAGCTCTTGGTCTAACACTGAGCTGACAGCGGGGTCTTTTTTTCACCCAGGCAGAAGAGCCCATTCCTGCCTGGAGCGCCGCAGTGTTTGTTCTAAGCCTGGAGCTCACCCGCTGCTGCCTCATCCTTCTCTTCCCATATGGCATTTTTGTGCTATTGCTCACGTTGGCCAAAAGCGAGGCGGGAGGCAGGTGTGACTTTTACCACACTGTGGCAGCCACGGATTTATCATGTGCTGGGTTTCTTTCTTAAACAAACAAGAAAAACCTCAAACAGTCTGCGGTCATGACGAGCACGTGACCTGTGGCAGCGGCTGCTCTTCCTTCGCAAGCTGATGTGTTAGTGACATGGCTTTTAAAGCCATGATTGTCTTTTTTTTTGTTTTGTTTTTAATAGGAATGGTTTCACATGATGGAGAAGAAATGAGATGTAGAAGATGAACTGGTCCCACTCATTAAGAAGGAGATAAAGATTTGGACTGTTTTTTTCCCAGCTCTAATACTAAGCAGAGACTAACTCCGTTTCTTGGTGCTTTGTGTAGCTGTATCAGACTTCTCACTGTCCCTGAGACCTCTACAGGCTCCTTTCCTCCAGAGACTTCTGTGAGGTTTAGTACAAGCTGATTTCTTGAAACAAGCAGAGGTCTTCATCAGATTTTGAGATGCTTGCAGCTAAATCCCAGACAAACAGATGATTTCTTCTTGATAAACACCAATGGGTTGCTTTTATTTGGTGTGGTTTTCTCCAGTCACAAAAGAAAAATGAGTGATGCATGCTATACCTAGCTCACAGTCCTGTCTATAAAAGTGCCTTCACAGAAGTAACCGAGCCTTTGCGGATGATATCTGGATCTGATTTATATAGGACTAAGAAAGGCCAATCACAAGGAAAGAGAAGAAGTGTCTATAGCAGCTCTTTATAAATTGCATAGCTGTATTAGTGACAGCCTACTAGCCTACAGGTGCTTTCAGCTTTGCAAACAGAACAGAGAGAATATGACCAAATTTTGAACAAACTTGTGGTTTATACAAGTTTTCTTTGGCAGACCTTTTGCAGAAAGTAAATAGCTGATATTCATGTCGGATTGTTGCTGCTCTTTGAAACAAGCGGATTAGGAAGCAACTCTTGTTAAGTTTTGATGTGAATGCAAGCAACTTCAATCAGTCCATCATCTGAACTGTGTGAAGTATGTGAATCTTCAATGGAATAGCAAATAACTCCTCCCTCTGGTTCCGGATCTGGTTTGCATAAGAGGCAGAAAATCTTGAATCTCTTTCTGAATCTCATTAGATATTTTCAAGTTAAATTGCGTGGAAAAGAAAATCTGATGAATATAACCTTTCTGCACTTTGTGAGCAACAGCCTTTATTCTGAGACCAAGAAATAAAACCATGAAACAGAAAATTAATTGAGAGAAAGGTGTGTTCAGCGAACTTTCTGAAACTGCTAAAAAAAAACATTTTAGAAGACTTTTTCAGGAAAAATAAAAAGCAATAACAGATACTTTATTTCATCTAGAAGTGATGCTCTTGTTTGTCACTCTGCTGTTTTGTGCAAGCCAGTGGTGTTATTGCAAGGGGCCTAAACCAGAGTGCAGACAGTTTCACTGGAGTGGGGAGGCATTTCAGAGCCTGCTTCTTGGCAACTTGAGAACAAGGAGAAACCCTTTTACCGAGGGCTTCTATTTCATTTGGCAAGTGAATTTAGAGTTGGAACTGGTGATGCAGACATTGGTGACGGTCAGGAAGCATACAAGTTCTCTGAGGATGCATCTCAGATTGCCAACATGAGATAAGGACAGGCAAACCTGCTGCACCACAAGCTGGCTGATTTTGAGGGCAGTGATGGAGCACCGACCACAGCAGTAAGGCAGAGAGTGTAGAAATGAAATCGTCCTTGCATCTTGATAGAAGCTTGCTGGTGGAGGCACTGTGCTTGAGGGCTTAGCATTTCAGTCTAGGAGCATGTCAGAGATGGCTTTTATCCTTCCTCTGTCTTAAGTGGTCAAGTCGTATAATTCCCTTGTACCTGATTTTCTGAATTCTAAGATATGAATAGCCCTCACTTCCTGATGTGCTTTGAGATCCTGGGAAAAAAAAAAGGTACCATAGAAGTATCTGCAGTTCTTATGAAGTAAAGATGAAGTATATGGCTGTTAGAAGGGAGAACTCTTCCTACTATTCTTCTGATAGTCATTTCTGGCTTTCATGAGCTCCACCCAGTTTGTATTCAGGGCTAATGCAGCTGATGCTGGAGTCAAACTAGGTCAGAGCCAAAGCTACAAGCCAGCAAATAGTGTTTGGGGGAGCTTGTGTGCTCATGCCTTTGCCCATGAGCTTACATGCTGCCTGTGTGGTTCTGTGGTGGCCTGAGTTATGACTTCAGAAAGGACAGAGAATAAGCAGCTGAGAATGAATAGTGTTATTTTTCCACAGCTCATTAAGCCTCTAATAAGTGACTTGCTGTTTTGCTTTTGGGAGGATGTTCTGTGGTTGCTGAGGAGACGGTGGCTAATGTGTTTATTTGTATGTTGCAGTTTGGAAAATTGCTTAAGTTGTATTTCTTTGTGTTTGAGTCGGGGCCTCAGTCGGAGCTGACACTGTAGAGGTTACCAAAGCTGGTGAAAGGGAAGGCAGGCAGCAGGAGGGAAAGGGCTTTCCCTTCTTGATTATCACAGATATAATCCTTACGTCACCTTGCACAGTATTCTTTGTTTCACACTCCAGAGGCCTTGTCCTTGTCTTCTGACAGGGAGATATGAGGGAAAAAGCATGGTTGTTTTACCCCTGCACAGGTATTATCCACGTCACACTCTTGCCCAATGACACGTAAGAGTTGCAAGTGTGCAAAACAGTTGCACAACATACAAACCTCTAATAGGAAAAGCACAGACTACCTCCAGAAACACTCCCAAAAACAAGGCGTGTCTGCTTCTGTGACACTTTCCTCTTCCAAAATATTCTGCAGGTGTTAATTGCTGTCCCAATACAGAGAGGTTGGTCCCCCTGTTCTGCAGAGACTGAAGCCAAGCTGTGGAGTGGATCAAATGATCCGCTGCTAGTAGAGCTGCTGTCTTCTCATCCTCAGCCTTTCTGCAACCTGTATTTGAGCAGACACACAAGCTAACTTCTTGGCAACATAAGGCAATGTATGAAATCAGCCTTTTACTGTCAAATTCGCCAATATTTCATGGCGTAATGAAGGTAATTGACTCAGTAGACCTGCAATTTCACACATAACTCACACATTACTGAGCAAACAGCAGTAATTCAGGAATTGCAGTTCTTACAAAATGAGATCATATCCATTCCATTTCTAACACATAGGTGAAAACAGTCTACTTATTTTATGTTATTTCAGCAAAGAGCTGGGAATAACCAGTGCTCAGTATGTAAGTGAAGTGTTTCAAAGATCAGAAGACAAGGGGTTTAATCTTAAAACTTCAATGAAAAACCTGTGCAGCATACTTAGAATTGTCCACCATAAACTAAAATAGTTTTATCTGTGATTCCACATCAATTCTGCTTTGTAGTGCCACAAGTTTGTCTGGAGAATGAAGTTTTCCAGCACATGAGGGAATGTGATTTTGATCACATTGATCAAGAGATGTTTGGAGGCCACTTGGACACAGAGTTCGGTGTCAAAAGATGATGGAGAATGGAGCACCATTTATGGAGGCTTTGGAAGGAATAAACAGGAAAGCAAACGTCAGAGAGGGAAGGAATTCGCCTTCAAAGTGAATGGTCTCCAAAGGCATCTGCTCACAGTTTAACCATGATAATGACTTATTGTCTCCTTTGGGCTGACTTTAACCTCACATGACTGCCAAATGCAGAGTGTAGGCCTGCCTTGCCCCGGGGATCACCCAGTACAAAATACCGTCTCACAGGGGAGATGACAACTAGGGAAGAAGCATAGGAAAGGAGCTGATTTTGCCAGGTACTGATCTTGGTCTACCCTGGGAGGAATCTTCCCCACTTCAATCCAAAGTGGCTTGTAAACGGATTCTTGGTGGCCTTCAGCAAGTTATGAGCAAATTGTTCTCAAAACCAAATGAGAGTGATCATGCAAAAGGCTGCATCCCTCCATCACTGAGAACTTATAACCACGTTTAAAGGTAAAACAGTGCCATTTTCTTGAGCAGTTGTTAGGGGGAATTTTGGCCCTAAAGACAACTCATTATCTTACTCGCTGTAACTAATGTCTAAGTTATAGGAATTTCTCCCATACATGTGGTTGTATCAGCAGCAAAAATCAACTGCTGTGCACTTATAAACCATGTGAGCACTTCTGATAGGTAGTTGGGTATGTCCTTTGGAAGGGAAATGTGATAGAATAGCAAGGTATTGGGAATTCAGTGTTGTCAGAACATATTTCTCACTTCTTATTTCACTCAGAGCTTATTACCATAGACTTCTTCCCAATGGGAAGACAGTTTGTAGAAATGTCTGAGTAAGGGGGCAAGCCATGTGGTGAACTGGCATCCTGAGTTCAGGAAATAAAAGAAGGGTTCATATTTCTACCATATATACTCTAGTGTACTCACATAACTGTGGTAGTCAGCCAGTACCTCATGCTTAAAAGTATATAGTGGAAATAGAAAAGGTCCAGCAAAGACTAAGAGGTACAGTCAGAAATATAGAGCACTATTCTATAAAGAGAGGTTAAATAGACTATGACTGTTCTGCTTGGAAAAAAGAGTAATGAAGGAGACAAGAACAGTCTATAAAATCAGAGAAGAGGAATAAAGTAGACATAATTTCTTGTAATCTGTGGCAAAGGAGTACGCAGACCCCAGTGCTAGACTATTTCCCTTCATTGTCGTGTGTTGACAAGATGATTTCAGAAATCTAGCCAACGCCCTCAGAGAACAGAGTGGGAGAAGCACGTAAGCCTGGCTTTGCCCAAAGTGAATCAAGACAAATATTCATTCCAGGAAATTTGTTTTCATTCACTGGAGAATTTAATTAGCCATGGAAGGAACTCTAATTACGCTTAAGAAAAAAGTCTTGGGATACATGTGACTGAGAGCCAGCCATTTTCTATTGTTTCGTAAGTAAACACTGGAGGCCTGGGCAATTTTTAGATCATCTGTGTTACAACGAAACTAACAAAGATGGATAAAGTTGATTCAAACTTTAAAAAGAGGCAACAAAATATCTCCCATGAGCATCGTGCCTGCATCTCCCGGCAAGTACACATTTGCTAGCCAAACTGCAACTTCACCATGTTTGAAAGAAACTGTGATTGGGTTGTGCATTAGTGATTTCCTTGGGACAATCCCTCAGGAATGTGGGTCAAACTTTTACTTTAATCTCTTTTTATTGGAAAGGTATTCCTTGGCTAGCAAATAGGCCAGACCCACAAAATTAGCAGGCAGTGGAGATTTGAGGATGCTGGAGAGAGTGCAGCTTGCTACACATTAAAATGCTTATTTCGAGTCTTTATAATGAGGTTAGAATGAATTTACTTTAAATAGAAAAATCAAAGTCAAAATCAAATGAGGTTCCTCATTTGTTTTCCTGGCCTCGCAATGGACTTCCTCGTTGCCTACTGTAACCCTTCAAAAATTGAGACTTGAGACCTCAGAAGAATGGTATTGCATTGATAATATATCACAACATTCGAGCTAATACCATAAGACTCAACAACCCTGCCCAGGGCAAGTCGCTTTGCTTTCCAATGCCTCAGTGTTTTCTTCTGAAACTGAGGCAGAAGAAATCCTTACTTGCCTTACAGATGTGCATGTGAGGCTTAATGAGGCTTGGTTAATGTTATCAAAGCACTTTGAGATCTTTGATAGGATCAGAAGCTTCCCAAATGCCAAACAGTACTCTTTCCAGATGAGTTAGGTCTAACTCAATCCCTGTGAGAGCACACAGATGGTATTTCCCTCAGTAATATTGTTGAATTTTGGCTATGAGAAGAGCTCTTTGGTTCTTGGCTACAGAATTGTGTAAGACAAACATCCTGAGGCTGGTGACCATCTGGAAGACTCTCATTAGTGGTAACATCTGCCTTTAGTCTCTGGACACCAGATGGCAGAAAACAACTTAGTACTCTGTCCAGGAAACCCAGGCTAACCCAGAAGAGCTGTTCTGTTAGTAGTTAAAGCAAGATTTTTAAGTCTATTGGTCTGTAGTGTGTGCCACACAGTCATGCAAATTGCTGTAATATCATCCAAGGTGAATAGACTCAGCACATGAGAGATGGCAACTAATCTAAGGGAATATTACGTAATCTAGAGGGTAGCCCAGTACCCTAAATTATTCTCAGTAATATTTGTATCATCATCTTTGCACTTAGAGGAGTAGGGTACAGCAAAGAGAAGGTATACAGGCCAACGAACTCTCTGGTAGCACTGAAACACGTTTATGAAATATGCAAACACTGCAGGAGACCAGCATCTATTTAAACATCTTTTTCTCTTCAGCTTTCTGAGTTTCCAGTTAGAGCTTTATAAAGTGATGAGTGCATTAAACTCTGGAGTAAGAGAACATTTGAGAAGCTTTGACAAGACAAGAGCAAAGAATATTGTTTAACAGATTTGATGGCTTTTTAAACAGATAAAAAATATATGGGAGTGGCTGGGGGAAGTCGAGGTTCAGGTAGAAAGGAAATGTGATGAGGAGTTATGGAAGGAGATAAATTAAGTTGAACTCAGGTGCTAGTTTTTGTATCCTGGCTACATTATGGTTTATTTTGCATCCTATATTTCTTTTGGATTTTTTTTTTTTTTTTTTTTTAAACCAAATGGCTGAATGTCTGTAGGAGGTAAAGCAATTTCTCTCTTTGGTCTGGATTTACCAGGCAACATGTTATTTATGAATTTTTCTAGAGTGCAGATAGTTTTATATTGTATTGCAACATGCTGGTAGTGCTGGAATTGTTTGGTTTTGAGAGATCTGTTACCAACAACCAGGGAGCAGAGTTTGGCCCCTATGACTGGACTCCGGAGCAGCTCAGGTGGGCGTGCAAGGGGCAGCGTGTGCTTCGTGCACACTTGACTACACCAGTGCACTCAGGCAACCCACAGCTCTGGCTCCTGCCCTGTCTGTCTGGTACCTCTTAAAAACATTTCAAAATCAAATCCAACCTTTCCTGTTTATGAATTCTCACACTGAACAGATGCCTCTTTTAGGGGGTAGATTTCTTCCTAGCTTGAAGTGACATGTTATGAATTTCTGGGCTGTTGGTTTTGAAGTGGCCTGAAGGTTTGCTCCTTTGTTTGAAATCTGTTCAGAGCTGAGAAAGGAAAGCTTTGCTGACTTCTTCAAATTCTCCATTAAAGTCCTGCTTAGCAGAGATGCTTAAAACCCAGCTGCAGTTGTGGGACATGGTAGGCTGAGGTCGCTTCTTGGCACGACGACCAAAACTGTTGTATTGTTTGATTAGTTTGTATTTTCTGTATCTGTGTGTTACTTTTATCTTACCTTAATTTGCAGATTTTGGGTGGGAAGAGATCATTTTTTTCCTCTGGATCTGTTCAGCACCTAACACAACAGTGGCCATAGTAATAACAGACAATACTAAAAGAAAGACAGAGTGAACAAGTCAAAGGAATTCTATTAAGATTGTGAGATGAAATGTAGCTATTTAGAGCCTATTTTCATATAGCCCTTTCTTCTGTATCAGCTCTCTGAGACCCAAATCTAAGCTGCGTTCATCAGGTGTCACCTTCCATTAATGGGCTTTGGATCAATTAATGAATGGTCGGTTTCATTAATTATTGATTCCATTAGGTCAGGCCTTTCAGAAGCAGGTGACAATAAATGCCAAGAGAAATCCTTCGTGTCTGTCGACAGTGGGAATGTGGAGTGGCAGTTATGCATCAGCTGCAGAGTTGGCTGTTCTCAGATCAGGCCAACATGGCTGGAGTTTTTCCAGGCCCAGAAAATTGATGCTTTGTAGGAGATTGGATGAGAACTGACCACCCACTCTCACCATGCTTTATTTACACAGAAACAGTAATCCGGATTGCCTCAGCAAGGATATGTGGAGAGATACATATATTGGCCTCTGTTTGTGCTTAGTTAACCCCTTCATGGCCATTGCTGGGACTACTCCTGCATCTTAGTGTTGGAAACCCAAGGAAAGAATTCTGCTACAGCAATGCTGAGAGGGAGGAGAAATGCCACAGATCTGGACATTTCATTCTGTTGGACATGGGCACCCAGACCTGGGGACACTAGGATGTTCTGCACAGCCTGGTTTTAGGCCATTCAGTATGGCACAAGTCTCACTATCTCAGAACACTACTTGAAATTTTCCTTCAGTACCAGGCCTGTAAGATTTCAGTACCGCTGGACTTGGACTCAGAACATGACTCCAAACTCTGAAACCAACCTCAGAATCTGCCTGGCTCTCAGTCAAGAAGAACATATTTTTTTGCCAATTTCTGCTTAGTACAGTGACCTACAGTCATTTCTCAACGACATTGGTGTGAGTTCTGAAATTACACCACTGATTTTGCAAGTCTGGCTCCAGGTATACATGGCAGAGACTGAAATCAGAATCTGATTTAGCTCCTCCTCGGTGCTGAATTGTAATCCTTTCTTTCTGAAAAGCTTTTCTGCGATACCGTGTGTGTGGGGGATGCTCATCAAGGGATGTCTTTGCAAACAGAATTTTTGTACTGTGGCCAGATTTAAACCTCTGTATTTTTTATTCCCTCACATCTGCTTATGAGCTGGAATTGAGCTTAAACCTGTTCCCAATTAAAAACACACTAGTGCCCTCGTATGTGAGAAGTGGGCACTACTGGCTGCACAGGGGAACCTCCTACAAGATTTTATGGGATCCTCTTTCTCAGCATGTCTTGGTTGTTCAGGCTTCTTGTTCAGTGCTCGAATTCCTGTCCCTTACATTCCTCTTTCTCTTATATTTTGAAATAAGAAGAGTTTATTTCTGTGCTCACTGCAGAGATGAATTCTAACAAAAAGGAGCTGAATGCTTTATGATTTAACTTTGGGAAACTCTTCATCAACAGCCATGGGCTTCCACTGCTTTGCTGTGGTTGGGCAGATGTTATCTTGTCCCCTCTTGGACTATAATTCTTGCAACTGCAACAACACAGAAAAAGTGGTTGCTCTTGAGTTGTGTGTTTTGTTGTGGTTTGTTTGGTTTTTTTTTTTGAGGACTCTTAAAAACCAGCTTGCATACATCAGTGTTATTCCATCCTTCCTCTGTGAGCCTGCGTCCCTGTGCAGAGCACACTGCTACAGAGCTGGGGACTCAAAACCGCCGATGAGAGTAGGAAATGAATGTATAAATCAGAGCATTACCACGGCGCCCGCTAGCAGTGCCATACCAGACAGAGGACACTGCCTGTCATTGTCTTACTCATAAACCCCACTGGAAAGGGTTTAGATTACTGCTGGAAGGTTCTCTGGTTTGGCCTCCGAACCCACCTCTGCCGAAGGTTTGGCTGAGTGGCATTGCAGAGTTTGAGAGGGGAAAAAGCATACTAGGTTTGATGACAGTAAGATGATACGCTTTCATGCTCTCTGTTGTTTTACAGCTCTTGAAAGTAAGTACATAGGAGAAAAAATCAATTGGTTTCATTTAATATAGTGGAGTTTCTCAAAAATCAGTCAGACTGCACGCAAATCAATCACTCCTGCTCCTTGGCAGAGGAAATACTGAATCAAACACTGATCTATTCCCTCAGCAGCCAAACTCCCTTTGTTAACAAATTATTTCTTAGCAAAGATAGCCCCCTGGACTAAGCACACACATGCTTGCAAAATCAATTTTTGTCCAGTATACGGAGTTTCTCTTCTTTTACTCCCGATTACAGAATTTCATGCACCTCCAGCAGGCTTTGGCTCAGCTAAGAAAGCCCCATGTGTCAGCTGTAGTGAGTGGAGTGAACATGGCACGTGTTTGACTAAATGGCACACAATCTAGTGGACCTCTTCTACCAGTAAGTAGTGAGTTCAGACCCGTGCTGGGCCAGTACAGGAGTACTGGGCAATCATTGGGAAAGGACTGAGTGAGTTTCATCCAGCCTGCAAAAAGAAATGTTTTTTGCTTGCTGGTGGCCTTGGCAAAGCTGCCCTGTTTTGAATGGGCTCAAACAGTGGATTATGTCAGCATTCTTGCAATGGGGAGGGAGCAGAACGAGATCCTAAGCACCATCATGTTCACTGAAACCTTTATGCCTGGAGCGTGCTCAGCCTGTGGCAGGATTGTGCCTGGTACGCTCCATGTAGGCTGACCTAGGATGCAATTCCTTGCTCCGTGATGAATGTCCCAGCCCTCTGCGGGTTGGGCTCAGATTGAACATTGCTGCAACGTTGTCTTTGTTGGTTTAATTTTCTAATAACATATTTCACCGAGCAATGCAGCCAGACTGGAGCCATAACCCAGAACAGCAGCTGGCATGAAAAACTCTACTGTATTTCTGACACTAGGGTCTTTTGTAGCCAGGGTACGATGGTTTCAGCACCAGTGCAATTGCAACCAAGTATTAAATATCCCAATTAGTGCAATTCACAGTTATTGACAACACTGTTTTCTTTCCAACATTCCCCAAGGACAGGAAAATGTTCTATGTGAATCTGAAAGCTTCAGAAAGAGCTGGTGTTCACCAGTAGAGCGCTGCAGTGTTTAACATACGGAACTCCAGAGCTGATTTGGGGCTGGGCAGAGGTAACACATGGACTTTCTTAGGCAGACAGGGTAAAACAGACTCGACAGCTCTAATCCACCGTCTAAGAGGGGCATCCATATAGCAACAGGCATTGTAGCAAATGGCAGTTGTTGGACTCTTGCTTGCAAACAGCAGAGCTGAGAAATGAGAAGACAGTCGGCCTGAACTAGAATATATTCCCCCAGCAGAATTCGGAATCGTTTCAGCATCTGCACAAGCCTCCAAACACAGGCGTTATTTTGCATTTCCACCCACTTTGTGGAAATGAGAAGGAGAAAGCTCTGGAAGATAGTCTTTGTAGTCATGAAATGTTCAAGAGAAAAACATAATAATATTAAAAGAGTTTCTCCAGTTTAAGCTATAAATCCAGGTGCACTTCTGGCTGTGATCTTGTGGGCTCTAGTCCCTGCCAAACCTGTGCTACCATCTTCAGCTTGTGGTTGTTACCCAGCACAGCTACGCTAAAACCTGTTTGCCCAAGCTTGTTTCACTAGTTTGCCCTAGATTTGCTCAGGAAAAAAAAAAAGGGAAAAAAAAAAATTCCCCACGTTTCCTTCCCTCTAACCTGGATACTAATGTCATTCACAAATAAGGGCACGATCCTCCAAACGCAGCTGTGTGCACTCGTTGTGAAGCACACACTGCCAGAGAAATGCAGGATTGACTCCCAAGGATCGACAAACACTGAATGATCATTTAATCACAATTTCTAACCTTAATTTTTTTTGCTTTCTCCAACCTTCAATTTCTTGCTCTAAAGCCAGAGAAGGAACCAGCACAGCTGCAGAAAGACGCTGGTTTCAAGAGTTAAAAAAAGACAGTAAAAAAAAATCATAACTGCCTTTTAAATAAACATCAGTGTTAGTGATCCAGTTGTTTATGACTCTCCGTTCCAGCCCATTTCACTGACAAAAGCCAAGTGAAATTAGCGTTTGATGCCTGCAAAGAAATGGAAAGCCATAGGCCTCACATGGAAGGGAAAGCACTGAAATAAACACACTGATTAGATGGAAGAGATTGCGTGTTTGCTCAGAAAGAAATCCCTGAATCACAGGTTGTTTTCAGTCAGGAGGAGAAAGAACACATTCCGAATCATTCGAGGAGCCTGGACCTCCGCGCAGGACCGTGAAAATACGTCTCACTTCTATTTTGCTCCTGACCAGCGATGTCAGCAAGTTCCCTGTGGTCTGCTGACTTTTGGGGCTGGGAGTCTGGGCTGATGGGGTCCAGCATCACGCTGACGTGGTTATAAAGCTCCCCGAGATGGCTGCCTTGTGTCAAGTGTGTAGAGTAGGAGACGGAGCTTGGACCTGAGGGATGAGGTTCCGTCGTCATCTTGGTCTCCCTGTGCCTCAGCTGCCCTCTGAAATCGCTCCATAGCACTAACCTTTTTAGTAGAGATACTGTGAGGGCAGGTTGAGCCCGAGAAGCTCGCTGTGATTAGAGCCCCATTGGGTATCTGAGCTAAATGGAAGTAGCTCCCTTCAGCTCCTAGTGTTCGTAGAAGAACTGGCCTAGAATTTCTGATCCTGTCTGCAAGGACAGGATCTTCCAACTAGCTTCATACCTATTTAGTCCTATCCCTGAACCTGTCTTTTGCTTGACTCTGAATAATCCTACTCCTGACTGCTGCCAACTCAGCCTCTTATGACTCCCCGGTGAAGGAATCTGCAGCCACTTGCAATCTGCTCCTGGCTTGTGCCCCTTCTTTTGCTAGGGGTTCTTCAAAACTGCACTTCCCGTGCCATGGAGAAGTCCCTGGTCAATGTGAACCCTAGCCTGAACGTGGAAGGGGAATGCAGTGGGAGGAAAGGAAATTAGGGCCTTTGATCTTTTATTTCATCTGCAAGGCATTGAGAGCCAAATGCTTTTGAATAAACAAGCTGTCAGAGGTAGGGAGTGAACAGATCCACATGGATTGGGTGGGGTGCTCTCTGCACGAGCCAATGTGGAACTGATGTAAGGCAAGCGACGGGACGTTTCCCAAGCATTTCCCTGCCTGGTGATGTAATCTCTCATTTGTCATATGCCCTGGCTAAGGCTGATCTCTACGCATGCCAAGGATGAGTGGAGGCAGACTTGCTGTCAATCCTAGAATAATTAACATTGGAAGAGACCTCTGGAGGTCTCTAGTCCAACCTACTGCTCAAGGTGGGGTCAGCTCTAGGGGCAGACCAGTTTACTCGGGGCTTTATCCAGTTGGGTTTTGAAAACCTCCACAGTTGGAGACTGCACAACCTCTCTGGGCAAACTGTTCCAATAATCGACTGCACATGATGAAAAAAACCTCTTTTAATCCAGTTTGAACCTCTCTTACTTCAAAGTGCCCATTGTCTCTTGTCCTTCTGCCGTACACCACCACGAAGAGCCGGGATCTGTCTTCTTGCTGACTTTTCACAGGTATTATAAGCTTGCTATTAGCTCCCCTCCAACTTTTCTTCTCCAGGCTAAACAACCCCAGCTCCCCGAGCCCTTGACCACATATTGTTTCTCAGTAGCTTGTGTCTGGAAAGGGGCAGCTGAAGGAAAGCCCTACTTCCTTGGTAGCGCAGGGAGTGTGTTCTGGGGTCCTCAGACAGGGATTTATGGGCCTATGGGCAGGTAAAGGCAACTACGACGAGTGACTAACGCATCAAACAAGAAGTAGAGGAAGGAATTCTCAAACCAGGGCGCTCATTTGCATGACCTGCTGTGTAGCACCCAGGAATCACACAGCTCATGACATAGGAGTGGGCTTCTAAGATCACAGCTGCCTTTAGTCACCAGCCTTCTTTTTTATTCCCAGGGTCAGTACCTCCTTCCAGCCAAACAAACAAAATTCTCCCCACTCCCAATCCCGCCATCTCTCTGCTACAATCATGCAAACTTCTCCCCTATTCGGCTCACTAGTCTTCACCCTGGTGATCTTTGAAGTTACCTGTGTAGCTCACGTGGAACCACTGCCTGGTGATCAGGTCCCCAGCTGGGGGACACTGGCTTCACTCAGCCATTGCCTTCTTCTACAGCTCCTACCCATCACCCCAGAGCAAGTCCCTGGGCTAAACATGGTTCTGTGTTTTTTGTGGTTGTGCCCTGCTCTTTTCCAAAAGCAAATAGAGCAGAGACCTGTTGCTGGTGCACTGTAATGAGGATAAAGTTCTCTTGTCACAGGTGGAATTAAAATCAAGGTCATTTTACCACTTCAGGTTCCTCCTTTTCATCTCAGTCCTTCCCCAAACTGGCATCTGTCTCTTCTTTAGCGAGCTCAGGACAACTGGGACAGGACATCCCTGCCTAGTGGCAGATTCCACCCAGTTGTAACATTTGTGTATTTCTCGCTGTCTCTCGCTCTTTGGGACCCTGAAGCTTCCAGATCACTGTGTTTTGTTTGTCTCAGGTTTTAGAATTTATTTCAGTGACTCCAGTCCTGATATCCGAGACTGGCTGAAAATAGTAACTCAGTCTGATCTTATCTGCAGCTATTAGAGACTTCAATTAGATCCTCCTGGGACTATCTGTTACTCCTAAGAAATTAGATCTTGGTTACTGTTTTCTTACCACTCTCCCTGTCCTCATAAACCTTCCAGCTATGGGTTTTGCTTTGCTGAAGCTTTTCAGAAGCCAGATTGGACTTTTATAAGGTGTAAGATAATCAGGCACTTCCCTAAGTCCGGCCATGCCTGGACTCCCAAGGCCTTTGGTAGCTTTGCTTCACAATGCCCTGAGAAGAGGCTAATGTTATTATCAATTTACTGAGGGGGAAACTGAGGCATGGAGTAGTTATTAGTTACATTTTAAGAACTATTTCCACTGGATTCTGTTGTAATAATGGATACAGAGCACGTTAAAACTCAGGGCATTGCAGACCGTGGCTTGGCAGGCTTGCCCATGGCTACAGACTCATCTGATGGAAGGCTCTAGGAGTCCTGACTACAATTAATTGGTCAGTTCTTCCTTTATAACAAGAAGTGACCAGCCTTGCAGGCTGCATTAACTTGCTGGAAAGTAAGTCAGAGAAGAAAGATAAAACCCCACCAAACATCTTACTAGCCAGGAGTCCCTACGAAATCAGAGATTAGGAATGGTAAAGAAAGCCAGAATAGCTACAACTTTTCTAACTTCTTATGCACAGCACCTTATATTTGGGAAAAATCCCTGTATGGCTGAAGAGTCCCCTAACATTCTTTGCAGTCAAACTCAGCAAGATTTGTTTTTAGGAAGAGACCCAGTGTAGCATTCACAGAGAAACCACTTGCTAGGAACTATGAGAGACTAGCTGCAAATCAGGGCAGAGCGAGCTGAGAAAATTGCACACTCAAGTGTGCAATCATCTAAGGAACTACAAAAGATGCTGAAATTAATCTAAGTCCGGGTTAGCTCTGTCCTCCTTGATCTTAGCAGAGCCATAGATTCAGGCCTGGAGCTCAGCATGGCATATTTATAGGGGTGGTTTTCCAGTGCATAGAACACTTGTTTTATTGAGGTCAAGGCATGGAAAGAAAGACAAATATATTAGACGAGATAAGATCAGAAAGATTAGACCCAAAACTCCAGTTCTTAGCACCTCAATTGCTAGTATGTTTGCAATCAAGATCTACTATCTCTGGCTTGAGTCCTTCCCTAAAGTAAATATATAAAGTAAATATTTGTAACTCTTGTGGCTAGGATCTGTTCTGGATAAATGTTTTCGCAGTGTCTTGTGCTATGATGCTTCAAAGCCAACTGGAGCCACTTGGCACTACCCCAAATCAATTGATCACTGGCAACAACAACAACCTTTTTTCTTTATTTAAAAAAGACAGTGTTATTAATTTTCCAGTCCCCTCTGTTGCTTGTGTGTGGTGCACTTTGCACTAGAGGCTCTTAGAGTGGAACTTCTCTACTTGTCCAACACTTTAGATTTCAATACTGCTGCCTGAAGATAAACAGATGCTGTGAGAGGACTTACATTCTCTGGATCTTGGCCGTCAAGCAAAGCAGGGAATGACAGGGACTACCAGAAGGTGGGAGCTTGTGGCCTTAAAAGACTAGACGTTCTTTAGCCACCTTGCCAACTTGTCAAAGCACGCTGCTGTGCCGGGCGGAGGTGATTGCTTTGGTGTCCCCAGAAATCAGGGCCAGAGTGATCATCAAATAGTGGGCAGCAGGGAGTGGATGTGCAGGCTTGTGGCTTTTTGAGTTTTCATCAAACCACGAATCAGTGTCTAGATTTTTCCACATTTTTTTCCATGTTTTCATTGAAACTGATAATAAAAAAAAAAAGAGAGAGAAAAAGGAGAGGATGTGGAAAGTATGGCAGAAGTTTGGATTTCATGCGATGTTTGTGACCTGGGTTACAAAGCATAAGGCTACGACAGCCTGACAACGGTGCTGCAACGAGCCCAGAGCTGTACTTTTTATAACACTAAGGCATAAAAAAGTATTCCTGCATTATGGCCTGCATGGATGGAAACCCTGGCTGATCTGAACGGGACCCTGGGCAGGGCTAGAACCGCGCTGGGATACTGGTGTGGAGCCCCACCACAGCTCCACTCTGCCTGGCGTGCTCTAGAGTTCACCCATCTGAGCAGGAGTGTAGGAAAGTCTGGAGACAGGGCCTGATGCTCAGAGATGATCGGGGTTTCCCTGGAAGTGCTGTTTGGTGCTTGTCAGAATTAATAAGGACCTTGGAATCTGACTCAGAACAAATATTTATTTTCCCTGCAATAAGACATAAGTATTGATAACTCAGTCCTTAACCCTGCTTTTACAAAATTCTTTTAAAATTTTAGCATTAAATGCCAGGTGAATGTTTTCATTAAAAATGATGAGTAATTAGTTCCCTCTCTCAAAAAAGACTCACCTGAGAAGCTCCCAGATTCAATCAGTGTGTTGATAATTTTTAATAGGTTTCATTTCTACATATTCTTTAATCAATTAATTCTTTAAATTTCAAGAAAGAGTCATACATAGACATTTTTTGAAACTGAATTCTTCTACGAGTATTTTGGGGGAGGGTTTCCCTTCAGAAAACTAAATTTGAAAACTCAAATCAATTGTGTTTTCAGCTGATGAAACCACATAAAAACTTGATTGAAGGGGGGGGGTGTTCACGGGGACTGGAGGTTTGGGTTTGTTTTGGCTTCCTCTATAAAAAATGTCCACTTCATTGAAAAGCTATTTCTCTTCCACCTGTCAACTCTCCCCCAACAACATCAAAGTCCTTTGATGTAAAATTTTTGGCCAGTTTAACCACAAACATACACAGACAAGAAAAAGTCATCCAAAGATTTTGGCAAACGATAGCTGCATTTTTTTTCCATAACAGGCACAGTTAGTTATCTTTCCATAATCCCAAGTTATTGTAGCTTCCAAATGGTGTCTAAACTTCACTAGCGTATTGACCAAAATACGGCCCATCATTTTTAGTTAATTTGCTTTCCCCGTTTTTGGGAGCTTTATGGGCTTCTACAAAGGATAATCTTTAAAACCTGCATGTGCATTACCGAGCATTAATTACATGGAACGGTATGTCGGCACCACGCTCAACAGTGCCTTCGGAATTCCATTTCTGAATTGGAAACCTTTCTTGCTTTTCTTCCTGATCATCCATGTGAGTTTATGTTAAACAGCAGATACTTATGAGAGAACATAGCTACATTTGAGTCATAAACAACCATCTTTCGACACTACTCATGTTCCTGCTTTGATGTTCTGTTTTGTTTTGGTTTTGTTTTTTTTTTTACCAAGGAAAACATCCCTTTACGTGCTCTTAAAGGCACGTGGCGACATCTAGTGACTGAATTGTGCAGGGCCAGTAAACAGGACAACTACGGAGAGTTCCAAACGGATTACCTTGCTTCAAAGGTCTGCTTCGATAACAAATTTGAAAGTTACTTTGAATTATTCATGGGAAAAAAATAAAAGAAAAGTCTTATTTTAAATCTTTGTAGCAAAGATAAAGAGAATTGAGTTCATTATATGTATGTGAAAGATTTTAATTTGGATGCAAATACGTTTAAAGAAAAATTAAATACACATTTCCATTGTATCAAGGAAAACAGATGGACAATACCCACGTGGGGATGTCCCTTTAAAATAATTGGGCCTAATCTTCACCTGTAGCTGATTTGTTGCTGCCCAGCTGATTCCCTGAGGTCAGTAATAAGACGAGAATGAGCTGGTCTTCATAAAAGCAGCAAGAATAGCTCTGCGTGGGTTTTTTTTGGTGTGGGGTGTTTTGATTGTCATAATGGACATCATCCTGTAGAAATCATGTTGAGTAAATATTTGCAACCTTCCTGGACAAAAGGTAAGGTAGATGAGTTAGAAGGCTTGTTTTGGCTTTCGGGCAGATAGTCTTTCAACAGTGCTCATCTAACAATAGTTGGGCTGTTGCAAAAGAGGGTGGGTTTGGGTTTAGAGGAGAGGTAATGTATTGCTTGTCTGTTCTGGAGCCCTGTGTTATGGGAGGGAAAAGAAAACAAGCTTTCCCACTTCTCTGGAAGCCTACATTGGATATCTAGTGGTGTGCAACAGCTGCAAACCTTCAGCTGACGTGGCCAATTTAGCCCTGCCTTGCTTCTTTCTCTTTTGCTGTGTCAGAACTTGTTTTGAGGTTAATAACCCCAGCACTTGATGAAAAGCCATCAGAAGGGTTAATCTTTTTAGACTTAAAGGCTAACAATGACCACTGGAAGCCATTGGCAACCTGCTGAGAGTGCCTAGATAGCCATAACTCGGGAAGTTACAGGTGGAAACAAAACTGGCTATCAGAAACAGGTGACAGTTAGCTGGCTTAGTTCTGCTGCCACAAACAGGGTGAAAATCTGTTGGATTTGTGCAGTTCTGGGATGTTTCTTTTGAAATGAAAAACTTGTGATCAGCCACTGGCTCCTTTAGGGTTCTGCTATGCTAATCAGTCGTTATTACTGATGTTAATTGCAGTGTTTTTGGGCAACTGCTTAAGAGTGAGCCAATCCTCTGTGCCTCTCGGGGCACAGTAAAATGAAAATAACCACACTTGTATTTTTTTTTTTTTTAACATACAACAAGCAATCACCTATACAGCAAAAGTCTTTTATTAAAAATCACAGCACGCAGATCCTTTGGCCCATAAAGGCATACATGAAAGGACATAAATACATTTACAACACGCTTACGCAATTACCAAGAGTTTTCATCATCACAGACAGCTTCAGGTTTCTAGCAGTTTATTTCCTATTTAAATGCTGAGCAATTAAACGTTGTGCCACAGCCCACCCCCAAAATGGTCAAGTTATGTGGCTGCAAAAAAAAAATGTGCAACTTCATTCACTTGTTTACAACATACTCAGCACAGCACCCCACGCTAATTCTGTTTCATAAAGGCACACTTAGTAGCATCCTTCAGCTTCAGATGGGCTCCGAGTAACAGACTGACGGACTGATCCGTATCCAAGTTTTGCCAAGCATTTCCTATATATAGTCTATAACAGAAAGTCATAACCAGCACACTATGTTGGCATAAAGTAGCTCCAGTTCCAAGGTAAATGCACATCTCACACAAGTACATAAATAAAATATATAGTAGTGCAGGTGTGGGCAGTTTGTCAAGCACACAGCAATGCCAAAACCATATTTCAACTCTGATGCTAGAGCTGAGCAGAAACAAAGAGAAATGCAACTCCTGATCCCCTTCCCATGCTGCTGGGCTTTTAGTTAAATCTGCAAAGCCAACACCTTGGTCCCCAAAACATGAGCGTTAACTAACAGATAGGAAATACAAATTGAAATGCTCAAAAAGGAGGCATCTCAACGACAGAAAATGTAACGTTTGTCAAAAGTACGACACAGAAGCTGTATTCAAGCAAACTTCACATGAACAAGGCTAGACATTCAGAAAAGAAAGTATTCAGTAATGGGAATAGTAATTTCTAGGTTGGGTTTGGTTTTTTTTTAAAGTCTTGAACTGACTATAGGAATTCTTGAAAGCTTGAGTTGTTTTTTTTAAGTGGAAATGTTAGTTTGTTTAATTAATGTTTTAGCTACTTGTTTTTACACACTAAAGTAATTAAGTCACGTTGCACATAACTTAAAAAAAAATCACTGGAAAATAAAATCAACTTTCCAGCTGAGTTTATGCCATTGTCAAGTCTATATATTTCAGTATCAAGTCTTAGATATGACCATGGATAGAGCATGTTGTTAACAACTAATGTATCTACTAGTTCTGGTAAAATGCTAAACACCTGATTTAAATATTTTTAAAAAAAAATATCTGTAAATAATAACAAACAGCTCAATAGTGTTACAGATCAACTCAATGGTAGTCCTGAATGGATGCCAACATAAGCTTACAGACTTGACAGAGTTGCCTAACTCAGAGTGAGTAACATACTGGCATCTAGAAAAGCTGGTATTTTTTTCCCCATGCTAACAATGATACTAACAATGCAAAGTATTTATGAAGAGAAAACTTGGAAACCAGCAGAAACACCATATAAAAAAAAATAAAAGCCCAACATATCAGTGACCTATTGCCACTAAGAATGGCTACAAAAAAAAAGAAAATAAATCTGTTCTTGGATAATTTTCTTTTCACTAAGGCCCACGACAAAAGTTTCCACTCTAATACAGCTGCTACAAAGACCGAAACCCACTTATTTCTCAGCAGCACTTAAACATCCTCCCAAACGCTGGACCCACTGAAGTCGGACTCCTCGCCCTGACTTTCAAGAGAGACAAAGATTACAGCATGGTTTTCAAGTATAAAAAACATATACTACACTTCTGAGATGATGTCAGCAAACACAGAGCCTGGTCCTGTGAAGGTATGAAAGACAGCTTTTAGTTATTAATTTGAAATATTCAATTCATATGTCGTACAAAATGTGTTTTATATTTTGCTTCGGAAAGAATGGGCTCAAAAAGTCAACTTTTAGTGACTCACTCATGCAACACAGATGATTCTTGTTTACTCAAAATAACGTTAATAAGTCTTTCACAAGCAAATTCTTTCTAGTAAAATATATAAAAATAATTCCGTACTAGTTAGTGTTTTCCTGGGTTTTTCCACACAACATGTGGGATGTCTGCTCTCTCCCAAATGATTCAGTCTGCTTTTACAATACCGAAAAAGTCTAAAAACTTCAGCTTTTACTTTTGTGGAATTTCTTAGTGAACTGGGACTGAAATCTAAGCGCCACGTTTGCGGTAAGGGGGCATCTACTAAGAGAACGAAAACCCTTTACCAAAGGACAAGAATCTGTCGAGCCTTCCACGCTGATTTCTTTTGCAACTAGAGCAAAACACGGGTAACCCGGAACAGAAAAGGGTCTGATGAAGTTGTGTCAGACCAAGACCCAGGTACCAAGTGTGTAAGAGTGGGCACCAAAATTTCTGAGCTTCATCTTGCAAGTGCACCAAGGCAGGCAACGGGATGTGCTGCTGTCAAGATCTGCTGTGTTGGGTACTTCAGGGCGCACGCTACTCCTGACACTTGTGCAAGAAACTCTCTGAGAGGATTTCTTAACTATTAACTATTTGTATGCATAATGTTTTCCACGGGGTCAAATATCAGATGGAGATCCAGCATTTCTCCACCATTAATTTCGCTAGCAATGAAAACCACTTTTTTGGGGGGGGTGAGGATGGGTGTTGTGGTCAGGGACACTCAAAGTCAACAAGGTAAACAACTTCCATGAACACAGTTACTGGTAGAAATGGATAAACAGTACATTCTTAGTAGCTGGAGACATGCAGCAGAGTTCTGGCCTGCACCACAGATCCCAGTACTTTAAATAATGGCTTGTACACCAGTTCAAGCACTGCTTGATATGCAACTCTTATGGACATTACAGTACCTCTTTAAACAAATTTAAAATGACACTTAACTACCTTATTTTTTCTATACATAATACATTTTCAATAATTATAAATAAATACTCACATTACAAGCATTTAATCACATATATACACACAATACTAGTGAAACGCAAATGGTAGAGAGATTTTTTTGAAAATGCTAAAACCAATTTAAATTTCCTGTATTCTTGTTAAATTCTTGTTTTGGAATAGTATACTTTGTTGAAAAGCACGTCTGCCTATCTGTCAACACATAAGCATGCATTAGAATAGGCACATGCTAAAATAATTTTTTTCAGTATCTTAATTTAACTCTGTTTTAGAAGGAAGTCAAGGATTTGTTCAAATTTTCTAAATAAAGAATTATCAGCCTCTGCAGAAGACTTTTCTTAATCCTCAACAATTTAATCAAAACAAGAGAAGGATAACAAAAACCCCATACTTGATTCCTTTGGCATGAATTGCTAATTGAAGAAGCAAAAATACAGAGATATCAGCACACTTTTTATTTTCGCAATTTGTCTCTTCCTGCAGGTGGGAACTGACCTCTCACTGACCTAGGGAGAGGAGGAAATGAAGTTGTATGAAAGTGCAGTGTGCAACAAACAGTAAAACTGATAATTAAGAATGCCCTTCAGGCATAAAATTAAAAACTCTGCTTATACTGAAAGATCCACAACTAACAAAGGTTACTGGAAGTCAGCAGCTCTGAACTAGTACTGGGGAAAAAAAAGTATTTCTGTGCATTAGAGCACCCGACATTCAAAAATGTTTGAATTACAGGCTTACCTAAAGGTCTCAGGATAAATAACATGGTGAAATCATGTGAGTGATCCGTTCTACAGTCAAGAATGTTTACTGCTCAGTACTGCCTCTGATGCCAGCAAACTCTGTCAGTACTAGAATTATTTGTGGTGTAGACAGGACTAAGGAAAATAATCCCATTTACTGACATATCACTTGACCAATTAACTTAGACCTCCTGTAAAATTATTTTTAGTTCCCCTATAAGGTGCTATTGGAGAGAAGGAGGGAATCCATACAGTCTGTCTTCGGGCATCTAAACGTGGCTGTTGAGAGATTAGTCTCCTTGGATTGCAATGCTCTCCCAAAAAGAGAGACAAGGTTCTCTTCAAACAGGAATTTGGGGTGTGGGTGTTTGTAACCTATTTCTCTTGACTAGACACAGAGTTTACTTTCTTCACTGAGGTATGCACATTAGGGCAATCGTGTTTGACCTCCAAATAGCTTCCACTGATGTAATCCTTGTAACTTACATTTCACACAAGTCATCCAGAACAATATTCAACTGAAGCCTACAACGTCTGACCTTGTAGTAGTCAGTGAGATTGCCTACTTTCAGGAGAGGAAATGTATATTTCTTCGTACACTGTGTTTGGAGATCAGCTAAGAACAACACCTATGCCTAACAACTGAAGGCTAGCTTTGTAGCATAACTATTTGCCCCCAAAATAAGATAATATACTCTATACCTGTTAAATACCATAACTGATCCACGCTCCTAAACATACTTACTCTGTAGCTGCCAGGTAATTTATGTACATCATGTCTTTAAAACAACAAAAAGCTTAGAGACAAGTTACACAGGTCTAACAATTCCACTCTTGTAAATCAGGGCACTCACTGGAAAACAGGCTCTCCCTCCCCTAATGTGAAAATCCTAGGTAAAACTCTTCCCTTTAATTGACTGCTGGGGTCAACAACCAGCCACCTGCTCCCACGGGCAATAGGAACTGATTTGCAGCCCCACTAGAATCTTCAGACCTTGCCAAACTGATGTCTGTTCCTTGCCAGGAAATAAACAGAAGACGCTTGTTCCACAATCTTTTAGATAGCATAAAGGCCTGTCATGATCTTTAGCAAATAAACCTCAGAATCTGTTAAAAATCTTCCAGCAACTTTTCGTCCAAGTTATCTCCCCCCAATTTTCTGTACTATCTGGATTTTGCAACCTATTATTTGCCTTCAATCCTGTCATATGAGCCTTTCCACGCTTTTTGTCATCCATTTCATTTTTCTAAACACCTCTACACCATGCCACATCAGTAGCTCTTAGGAGTTTCAGGGTTTCGTTGATCGCGACGTAACGAATCGTGCAAAATCTTTTGAGTAATTTTTAAGCCCTAGCTACTGGGATTCTCCCCACGTAACAGTAACCAAGCTCAGAGAGTCCATCAGCATTCTGCCTTTTCCTTCCTCTGGCTTTCAGGGGATACCATCCTTCCTTTGGCAACACTGCGAAGGAGGCACTCCCCAGTCATACATGTAGGAAAGCCTGAGCTTCACCTCCTCCTTACAGAGCTTTCCTTCTTTAGCCAGGGTCTGGTGCTTCTCCAGCATATCCTCGATGCTCTGCTTATGAGTTACTATGTACTTATTGTTGCAACCTCGTGACTTATACTCGGTGTCAAAACGCGGGTCGTGCACTCTCTTCACATCGATGGGAGCCAGCCACACCCCCAGGGAGACATCTTCGCTCTGCCACATGTTCAGGTAGTCTCTGCTGAGACGCAAATAACGCACCAGATCCGCGGAAATCACGTACCCACCACCCAAAGCGTACGGCAGATAGTAGTCACAGAGCACCCAGGCGCTCTCTTTCCATTTGCCACCAGATTTCACCCGACCGCGGCCGGAGAAGAAGCCCCAGTAGAGGCGACGTGGCTCCTTGGCTCGAAGCTCTTCCACCAGCACATCCAAGCGTACAAAGGTGTCGTCATCAGCCTTCAGGGCGAACTGGAAGTCCAGGTGCAGATCCAGCCAGACGTAGGTGGCCAGCACTTTGGCCGTCAGGTTCTCGTAGGAATCCCGCAGCTCTGGCAGGAGGAGGAGGTCCCGGTGCCGGCTCTGCTCCAGCTCCAGGCTGTGCAGCTCCTCGGCCCCGAGCCCGCCGGTGCCGATGACGAAGCGGCTCCAGACGCCGTCGCGCGGGCCGCGCCCGGCGGCCGCCAGCCACGTGCTGCGGATGATGCTGCGGCGCTCGCTGTACTTGGGGCCGCTGGTGATGAGCACGGCCAGGAAGGCGGAATCCTGCGGGGCGGGCGGCGGGGCCGCCGGCAGCCGCGGCCCCCCGGCCCCGCGCAGCGGCGGAGCGGCGGGCTGGCCGTGCGGGAGCCCGCGGGGCGCCGGCAGAGGCCGCAGGCCCTCGGAGGTGCACTTGGCCAGGTAGAGCAGGACGGCGGTGAAGAGCGACAGCCCGCCCAGCCCCAGGGCCGTCTTGTGGCGGCACAGCAGGCGCAGCAGCTTCATGGCCGCGGCGCCTCGACGGGGCGAGCGGGACGCGGCCGGAGCCCCCCCCCCGCCCGGCCGCGAGGCCCCGCCCCCCCGGGGATTTAGGCGGGAACGGCGGAAGCCCCGCCCCGGGGGGGAAGCGGAGCGGCCTACGGCAGCCGAGAGAAGACAAGCTTCCTGCGGGAACCCTCACCGCGCTCCGCTGTCCCTCAGCGGCGGTTTCATGTCTCCCTCCTGCCTTTTCCCCTTCTCCTTGGGGAAGCGCCGGCTCAGCCTGGGAGGAGGAGCGGCTGCGGCCCTGCCCGCCTGCCGGGCCTTCGGCGCGGGCTCGGTGCGTGCGGCGCCCGCCGCTCCGCTCCCCTCGCCGCCGGCCCTGCGGGGGAAGGGGCAGGAGGAGTGGCCGCGCCCTGCGCCACCTGACCGCACGGCGGCGGCGTGCGGCGGCCATCTTGCAGCGGGGCATGCGAGGCAGAGGCGCTGCCATGTTGGTTGCGGGCACGGCGAGGGACGCCGCGGCAGGTGCTGTTCGTTCGGCGGGCTGGAAGCGTTGGTGCGTGGCGGTGCTGCCGCCTGTGGCGCGGGAGAGCACGCAGCAGCCGTGTGTGAGCTCGCTGGCTGCTGTGGCGGCGCGCTGCGTAGAAAAGGCGGTGTTTTAAGGGCTCCCGAGTGAAATAGGTGAACGATAAAACTGGAGGCGGACAGGGAGCGAATAAGGTTACTTCACGCTCGAAGAAGGTCTGCTTTAGTATCAGTTAAGGTAAGGAAGAGCACCTGAGCGGCTACGTTAAAACTTTTAGCCCCCAGAGTTTCGCCTCCCTTCTTAAACGGGTCATGGCAGCCCGGGCTGTGAGGGAAAATGGCTGCCGCAAGCGGAGCAGGGCGCTTGCCTGCCCTACTCCAAGATGGCCGCCTCACGCACGCACTGCGTGGTGACGCAGTTCCGGCGCGGCGCTGTCTCATTCGGGCCGTGCTGCTGGGGCGGGCCTGGGGTCTGCCGCGCCGCCCGACGTCCTTCCGCGAGGGGCGGCTGGCCTCCCCGCGGCCTGCCGCTGTGCTCGGCGGCCGCGTCCCCCTCCTGCAGGGAACGGGCACGGCGAGCGCCCTGGAGCCGTCGGTGAGTGTGTGTGGCCCTTCCCGGAGTCCGGGCGGGACTGCTTTTTCTAAAGAATATTGCCTGTTTTTTTCCCATTTGTTTCAAAGTGAGAACGCACAGCAGGAGAACTGTTATTTTTGTCTCTGTAAAATACTCTATTTCATATATCAGGTAGAATTTCTTTCCAGAGAGGTTTGTGAGTATTGGAACAGGCTGCCCAGGGAGGTGGTGGAGTCCCCATCCCTGGAGGTGTTTAAAAACCGTGTGGACTTGGTGTTGAGGAACATGGTTTAGGGACCCTGACAGCGCAGGTGGACGGTTGGACTCGATAATCTTGAGGGTCCAACCAGATGATTCTGTGACTTGTCTGTGGCAGCGGTTTTCCCACACCAGCAAGCAGGTGGGGACAGGTCTGCCCCTGGAGCTGCTTTTCCTGCTGGCTGGTTCCGGTGTGTTTCCAGCTCTGCTTGAAGTGGGAGCCGTTATAATCGCGTTTCCCTCAGTTATAGCTTCCCCAAAAGGCCTTTGGGTCTTTCAGCCTTTCTGAAGAAGCGGGCTGCTGGGGTCCCTGGTGGGCTGCTGGGGTCCCTGGTGGGCTGCTGGGGTCCCTGGTGGGCTGCTGGGGTCCCTGGTGGGCTGCTGGGGTCCCTGGTGGGCTGCTGGGGTCCCTGGTGGGCTGCTGGGGTCCCTGGTGGGCTGCTGGGGTCCCTGGTGGGCTGCTGTGCTGTTGTGGCTGTTGGCAGCTTGCTGGGAAGTGCGGTGCTGGAGTCTGGGACATGGCCACAGCTGAGCTTGTGCTGTGCCTTCGCACAGTGAGAGTTGTGGTTGCTGGGCTGGGTTTCACTTGTTGGGTTAGCCTGTGCCATAACACTTGAAACAGTTTTCAGAGCAGAACTTGGCCATATAAAGGATATTATCTTCCAAAGTCCCCTGGCAGACTGAAAAGTGACACAGATTAATTTCCAGTCAAGCGTTTTGTTATTTAACAGGCTTTTTTGTTATTTCACTGCAAATATTTGTGTGTGTATGCTTTTCTGAATTTTAGATGACTTAATGTTCTAGTGTTTAATTTGCATGTCTGTCTTTTTGTTTTTAGATCATTTAATCCAGTCACAGTAATTTAATCGGCAAATACTTCGAATAAAAAGGAGAAAAATGATGTCCAGACAGGCCTTTCTCTGCAGTTTGGGATCTTTGTATTTGTCCCTTCTGTTCGTATTTCTTCTAATGGATGTTTATGCAAGGCCTGCAAATAACTCGGCCCTCAAAGAGAAGCCAGCTGACAGTAAAGATGAGAATGAGATCTTGCCCCCAGATCACTTGAATGGGGTAAAAATGGAAATGGATGGACATCTTAACAAAGAATTTCATCAAGAAGTTTTTCTAGGAAAAGAGATGGAAGAGTTTGAGGAAGATTCAGAACCCAGAAAAAATAGGAAAAAGCTCATGGTCATCTTTTCAAAGTAAGTTATATATATATTGCCAAGAAGAGTGCAGTTTTTTCTCTCATCTTCAGAGTAAAATTTGCAAATTTTTCTGTAATATTTTAAAATTGTAATGATGAGGGAGAAAGCATCATACTATAAGCACTGTGTTCCTGTTACTAAGGTATTTACATACCTTAATTTTTCCTGACTCAATAAATAATCAATCACACTTGTACCTTAGATCAAGGAATTAGTAAGGAAGGGCTTCCTTAGTGGTAGGATGGCCATGCAATGAACTGGGAGGGCGTGAGTTTGTTCCAGTATTGTTCTAGTTTCGTTCTAGCTGTAGTATGCTGTATTGCTTTGCTGTAAGTAACTTGATGTGACAGCTTTCTTCATTAAATTAGCAGTGTTGTTAATGAGATATTCAGCTCCTCAGAGTTTAGAAAGAGAAAAGAGAACGAGGATGAAACACGAGAATAGAAATACTACATTTTTCTTTTGTAGCCTTTTTGAAAACTTCAGCTAGCTCTTTACTTGCTGTAAACACATTAACTTTACTTTTAGACATTAAAGCATTTTTCCTTTTATAAAGCACTTCTTGTGCTAGATAACGTTTGTGTCAGCTGATAAAATACCAGATGTTTGGAGGTCAGTAAACATGATGGAAATGGAAATTATAGTCAGTGCATTCTTGTAGACACTGGGTGGCAGAATTGGCTTTATTGGCATTTTTTCAAGGGAGGATTAGTTTTAATAAAAGAGCTTAAATTACATTGCCGCTCTTAATGCTGATGGTGTTGTGGGGATGCACATATACTTGGGATAAAATGAGAAGGCTTAAAGCTTTTTTTCCTGCAAACTTTTCCTTAACAGGGAAAAATGTCAATAATATAATTGGAATTTTTTTCCCCTGGTGTGCTCCTGAGTAAAAGCAAATAGGCAAACCAGAGTGCCTTTTTCATTTAGAGTAGAATCCGTTATTACTATGTCTGCTATTCAGACCACTCACTTCCTTGATAGGATATATAGAAATATTAAGATTGTGCCTAGAAAGTTTCATTTTCTTTATTGCTGTGTGCTCACTGGAAACGTTCAGCTGGTGGTTAGCAAATTGTCATTCACAAATTGCAAACTCCATTCACTTCTGCCTTTTTGTTATGAAAGCAGTTGTCTGAAGGAGCTTGAAGCAATTGGGTTCAAGATCAACTTCACTTGGATACTTAATTAAAATCACATTCTGTCACATGATCAGATGAGAAATGTGGAAAAGCATTCTGAGGAATTTAGTTGCTTTCCAGACATACTCTTAAAGGCTGAGTGAAAAGAGAAATACTATGAGCTTCTGTGGGAAGCTGGTAAGTCACAGGCTTCCAGGTGCTTTGGAAATACTTTATTGGAAGACATAAAGGAAACACATGGTGTGTTTTTAATTAATGACAGCTGAGGTTCTACAGCATGCCAGTATGATATAAAGTAGTCAATTCAAAGCATACATTATTGTCTAATAGGATTACTGAAAATAAATTAGAAACATGGAAGAAAAGCTCCCCAAACCATGTTTTTCCTGGTGAGCAAGCTGTGTGTGACTGAAAGAACAAGTGCCGTTTCATAAATCTATATTTCAGTTTCTGAAGATTTCAGTTTCTGAAGTCACTCTGTACTGGGAGGAATATTTACAACACTGTCTCTCAAAAGCAGAAGTGTTGTTTGTGGACACTGAAAGGATTTCAGCTCACCTTGTGCAGTGGGTGCCTGCTAGTTTGTGAAAATCTGAGTCCTTGATTGTGAGCTGTGGTAGCAGAGCAAAGGTGTAGTTTCATGAGCTGGAAGAGCAATAAATGGAATGTTTGTTACCTTTCTCCCCGGTTACAGTGTGATTCAGATGGAGAGTGCAGCTTGGAAGTAGTAAGTTTGATGGCTTTGATCTGAGGAATCTAGAATGTTAAATGTTGAGAGGAAAATGCTTTGTTTTCCATTCTCATTTTTGATAATACCTATTCCGTATCAAACCCCACGTTTGTTCACCTGAGCGCAAGGTGGTGCGACTGGAACATGACCGTTTTACTGGTCTTGCCATTGATCCTGAAAAGCTGCTGATACAGAGCCTGTGCGTGTGTAAAGATGTGATACGATGTTTAAAACCACTAATACTGCGTTTATTAATACAGTTAAGTGTTGCAGAAGATTTAAGTGCTAGGGTTGTTATTTGGCTTAAGCTTCTAACATTTAGTTGACATTTAAAGGCAAATCACATATTTGATAATTCGAGTTTCAATGATAACACTTCGGTGCCGTTAAGGCAGTGATACAAACAGATAAAAAAAAGCTAGAGTCAAGCTGGGGTTTTTTGTTCTGTTAAAAAAAATACCCAGCAAAAACCAGTGAAAAACACAAGAGGGGTTTTGGTATGCTTTAAATAGAATCTTTTCTTGTGAATGTTAGTGATGTCTTTTCAGTTGTAAATATTGTTGTCTTTTTTTTTAATAAATACTTAATGGTATGCTCAAAAAAAATTTTAAGTGGCATGTTATTTGTTCTTCAACTCTAATTTTTGTATTAACTTCTTTTTAATGAAATGAGCATTAATGGAATTGATGGTGTGGCAGAGTATCTTATACAGTAAAGCGGGTGTTGGTAAGTACGTTAAGGAGAACAGTGGGCTGTCAGATTGGATGTTTTTACTGATAATATTAGGTAGAAAAACTTTAATTCTGTAGCTCAATAGGTCAGTAGCACTGAGTACAGCATATCCTTTGACAGAGCAAAGTGAGCCTGGTAACTCAGAAACCTAATGGAGAGCAAAGGTACATGCAGAACTTTTAAATGTGTGATGAATTAAAAACTATCAGCTGTAATGTCTTGCCAGAGATCAAGGTATAATAAAGGAAACCTGGTTTGTTTGTTTTTTTTTCCCAACTTACAAGTACTACAGCCAAAGTATTAGATAGTTTGAAAGTCCATGCACTCAGTAAACTTCAGAGATCTTGGAAGATCAAGGAGAAAAGGACTTGGAAAGTTAAATTGAGAGGGAGTTGATGGTTAGAGAGAATGTTAGAGAGGAAATTTTTCAGAGTGGTGGAAGTCTGGAGCAGCTGGCAGATGACAGTTCTGCACCAGTAGGAAATGAGCCAATATGCCAGGAGGGATGTATTTGTGGTTTCCTCTGCTTCAAAAATTTACTCAAAAACTTAATATTGAAATGAGTTAACTTACAGCAAAGGGAAGTATGGCTGAATGTTTTTCGCTGAGTAGTAACCTAGATGTTGTAGTTAAATAAATATAAATTTGAAATAAATGGCCAACTTGCTACTTGTTTACTCTGTAGTTCAAAGAATGTACAATTTCTCAGAGAGAGTTATCAATACACTGTTTTCTGTAGCAACTTATGTTTGTTATTGTTGAATAATTAATTTAGAATCTAAAAATGTATTACACTTTCCCCCTATGCCCCTGATCCCCAAATCTAAATCTATTTACTATGCTGTTCATCCGTAGGGTGGATATAAATAATGATAAAAAGATAGGTGCAAAAGAGATGCAGCGCTGGATCATGGAAAAGACAGATGAACATTTCCAGGAAGCTGTGGAAGAGAATAAAATGCACTTCCGAGCTGTGGACCCTGATGGTGATGGTAAGATGAATGCTTCCTCAATCTTCTGACGATATCTTAAATCAGTTGCTGGTAGCCAAACCTACTGGCTGCTCTCCAGATGTGCTGTGACAAAATCCAGGTTCCTTTGGGCTGCCTGTAATCACCACAGCTTTGGTCTGTGCAGAAGACACTAAAGCAAAGAAATATGTGCTTCAGTCAGCGTTGTAGTTCTGTGTTGACTGCTGTTGTTTCACTTGTGGTCGTAGGAAACTGTAACAAGTTTTGTAGCTCTACCAGAAATGGGGGGAGGACGGTGACATAAACAGGTTATTTTCACAAGATCTGTCTGGTCTAAAGAAGCATAAAAGTGAATCAGTTTTTGTATCACCATTTGTAAAGCTTAATGTGATGGTTGGAGTGCTGAACCAAAAGATTTTAGCACGTACTGTTTTAGGTAATGAGACCAAAAGTTTGTCATTTAAGCATACTGTGTCATGTCTGAGATCTGGCTCTTTCTTGCAGGTCATGTGTCCTGGGATGAATATAAAATTAAATTTTTGGCAAGTAAGGGTTTTAATGAAAAAGAGATTGCAGAGAAGATCAGAAACAACGAAGAGTTGAAAATAGATGAAGAAAGTAAGTGTAGACCGTTGGGGTGTGTCAATTTTTTCTTTTACTTTCCTAAAAATCTAAATATCAAAACTGCTCTTGATATAAGACGAATGTTTTAGTTCTTCTGCTTCTACACAAATGTAGAATGTGTAAGTCCCAAGACAGAAATACTAGATTTCTTTCTGATCCAAATGTGCCTTCAACACTTTTGATGTAAATATTTAACACAGAAAAATCTCGGTTGCTTATTTGAACAATTTTGTTATTTATGTTTAACAGTGTGCTAAAGTCAGGCTTGTGCTGTGGACCGTTGTATTATTAATGCGGTAAGCAGGTCCCCTGTTGCTCCCCATGAAAAGGAGCTGCTGCACACGAATCCTACTCTAAACTGAGGAGGGGTGGATGTGCCACCAGCGTTGTGTTTTAAATAGGTCGGTGGTTGGGCACTGCAAAGCACACTAGGAGCTAATAGCAGAAGGTTGCATAACAATTGTTTCATGTTTCATCTGAGTTCTGTATAGAGACTGATTCTTTGGGTGAGTGAGATTGATCTTTTCTTCCGTGTTACTTTTGAAACTTTCATTTGAATCTGGCTTAGTAGAAACATGGCAACTCTTTCAGAGTCATCTCCCCAGTCCCCCCCATCTAAAAGCGTTTGAATTTACTGTTAAGTAAAACGTGAAGCCTTAGCCTTTCCTTGCAGGAATTAGTCATTTAAAAGTGGGTTATGTTATTTTTTCCATGTATCAAAAAGCAACTGAAATGCAAATGGGCCTTTGAATTTGATGGCAGGGAAAACACCTGTGCAGCGTGCTTTATGGCAGTGTGGTTAACTACAGTTTACAGGAATGCTCATCAGATAAAAGATTTGCTGAATAAGGGAAGTGTGTACATAACCATTTTTCCATCTAAGTAACAAGCCTTGTTTGGGAAAATCAAATTAGTTATCTACCGCTTCCTGAGGGCGATAGACAAAGCTTATTTTCATACTGCAGTGCAGTGTAAAAGTACTCTTTCTCGATCTGTATAGTAAAAACTAACTGAATGTGTGGATCTTAAGGCATGTTCTGAGTCTTGCACAGAAACACGCTACAGTTTGGATGCCATCTCAGAACTAGGGACACAACTTTACTTCACTTATGCAGATAACAGCAGTTGCAACTGGTGACTGACAGTTGAGTTTCATTTAAGGCTGAGTAAGAAAGGTAGGCAAAGGGAGATTGGCTTGTGACTTGTACCATTTGAGGCTGACTACACTGGAAAATCAAAAGCAAGTGATTTGATTATTCCGTGTTTACTTGTGTGCTTGATGTAACTAAAACTTGCCCTAAGATTAAGACTCTGAAGGATTTCTTTACTCTTCACAAAAACATGCTCACTGAAGGCTTAACTCTTAATTACAACTAGCAGTTCAAAAACTTAGATGTGACCATTGAGTTTGGTTTTTTTTTTCCTCTTATAACTCGGCAACCAAAAGCATGCAGGAGCTAGTTAAGGCAGTTTATTAAATTAAAATAAAAGTTTATTATCTGAAGACTGTAGTCTTTCAGAGTTCTTTTAAAACTTGTGGAAAGCAAATGGTTCATATTTGTGTGTTAGTGTATTTTGCAGATTGTAGGGTGTACCACAGACTGTATTTTTTTCCAGTGTGTCATTTAGAAAATGCCTACACTAGAAAAAGAGTACTCTCTACAGGTATCTTTTTCCTGTTTGGTTATGTTCGAGACCACTAGGTGCACATAATATTCACGTTGTGTGTCGCAGAGTGTTTTTTTTTCTTCAAATCAGATGCATGGTTTTAGCAGAAACTCATGTACAAGTTATGATTCTCGGTCGAGTTTAGGAAAAATTCACTTAAAAAGTAAGACGAAATGAAAGAAGTGGAAATGCAAAATGATTGTGGTGCTGATGTATCTGTTCATACCCATGTACTTCAACTTGTGTTTGCTCCTTGCAGCAAAAATATTTTTCTTTATTAAATTATAGCGATAACAAAAACATATGCAAGGTTTAGGCCTGAAGCCAGAATGCTTTCTGGTGTAGAACAGACAAAGTAGCTAAAAGGAACAATAAGTACTTGTATCCTTAAGTAACTGAAAATTAAATGCATTTCTTGGCGCTCAGCTTAGAGTCTGTTCTTCGTGTTTCCACACTTTCTTTTGTAGAGCTGCCCTCTTAAATCTCTCATAGTTCCAACAAATCACATCTTCAGCCTGAAATGCTGGATGATGTATGAGTCTAAGGATATAAGTTCTCTCTGAGTAGGAAATTCCCTTAAACTCCGAGCATTTGACAGGGTAGAGGAAGAAGGGAGGAGCAGAGGCAGGGCGCAAGTCGCTTTGTAGCTTTCCTGGTCCTCTGCTTTATGACTTTGCTCATACTGTCTTCTCAGTTAAATGCTTTGTAAAGAACAGCTGTCTGTTGAAAAGTATTGTTAATTGCTGTAAAAACTAGGCTTTGATTTTTTCCTTTTTATAATCTATTTAATGCAATTCTTAAGCTTAATTCATATCTGTAGTTTTGTGGAGAATGAGGATGCTATCTGGAATGGTGGTGTGGCTGGAGAAAAAAAACTCTGCACTTCAAATGGTGTGCAGTATGCATAACTGGATCATCACTTTGGTAGATCACTGTACCGTTGTGTTCACTCAAATTCTGTGAGCTGGAACATACCTAAAAAGCGTTTAAAACAATCACCTGGGTTTGGTTTAGACAATGGTGTGTTAAGAAATGCCAAATTGAAATAAGAGAAGCTGAGTGTTGTAACATTGGAGTAATAAAATGCGTCCCTTTGCTCATGCTTGGAACCGCTGTGTTTGCAAAGAATATTTTCCTACCTGTGGTAAACTTAACAAATGCTACAGAGTAGAATAAATGTTGATAGTGCTGTTAGCCAAAGCACTAGTACGGTGGTGCTTCACCAGTCAGAAGCATCTTTCTAGGTTTAATGGTAGTCGTGATGTTTGAGAGAGGAGAAAACACGTTAAAAGGTTTATTGTTCTGTGGTTATTTTTTGGGTAGGAAAAGAATTGGTTGACATCTTCCTTTCACGTAGAGGTTAACTAGATACGTGATGTTACAATTGCAATACATGGAGCTAGGGAATCTGAAGAACATTTTGGATTTGAAGAATGTTTTGGCTATTTCATTGCACAGGACTGGTGTGAAGTAGAAAACAAATAATTTGTTCAGAAGAAAGATACTCCTGGTATGCAGACAGGTGAAAGATTTCAGTTGGTAGTAGGCATCAGAACATGAAATTAAGAAAGGAGAACAGCGAGGACTGGACAAAGTTAAATTATTCATATCTGCTACCAGAACCAGCTAACAATACTGGTAGGACAACACTTTTCACTTGGTACACTGAAGTTCTGGTGCAGGTGTAGCTAAATCTTTTTCATCTCCTAATTTGAGTTCAGTTGTTTGGTTAAAGGATCTTTCCTGGGGCTTCAGCACAAACTAGACAGAGCTAATTGCACTTTGTTTCCCCTCGTTACCCCCTTTCCCTGGGAGCTGGACTGTTAAAAATTTTTTAACTGTAAAACTGTTAAAAATAACTGGTTCATAGGTCATCCTTGTTTGAACAATTGAGTAGCTGGGGAAGGTATCTTGTAAGAATTTTAAATAGATTGAACATGATAGCTGAAATCTTTTTCTTAAATTTCTAGCACAGGAAGTTTTAGATAACCTGAAGGATCGGTGGTACCAAGCTGACAACCCACCTCCTGATCTGTTGTTGAATGAAGAAGAATTCTTGTCCTTTCTTCATCCAGAGCATAGTAGGGGAATGCTGAAGTTCATGGTGAAGGAAATCATCCGGGATTTGGGTATGCCTTTTTAAAACAGTCTTCTTGGGAGCTGTTAACTTGCAAACCATTTTATTGAGTAGACGTTATTAGGCCATTGCGCCGTCACGGGTCAGTCTGAAATTTTAGCTCTGTTCTACCCATCTAATGTGATAAGTAAGAAAACCAAATTGTTAGCACAAACGTTGGCATCCCTGTGGAGTTGTCTGTGCGTCTTTCAAGACAAAATTTAGTCTCTAGTTGTTGAAGAACAGCACAACGTTATATGTTAGAAAGATATTCTGAGTACTTCATACAAGGAAGATCAAGTGCTGCTGCATTATAGGATCACTGTAGCAATAGTAGAAAAGGTTTGGATAGTAAAATATTATAAAATACATGGATGTGAATGTTCTGTGAGGAGGGGATTAATTGCTTTGTACTTCCCCAGTACAGCAGCTGTGTAAGAATCATGACGTGCAGCAGTCATGAAAGTGGAAATAAATGATGGAGGTTTCTAAGAAAATATTTTTTTTTTTAATTCGTAGGTATTGGCATACTTTTTTTTTCTATTCAGTCAATAGTGGTGCATATTTAAAACTGTTAGAACATTGGGATTAAAATTGTTACCTCAATAAACATTAAGAGTTTCCGGTGATACCTGAGTGTGTGACATGCACAGACAGAACAACTCCGGCACGCAGTTTTTTGAGGGTTAATTTTCCTGAATGCTAATATGGGGGACACTGGATACAGCTGTAAGAAAATGTCTGTTGCAGTAGATTGTTTATTTTTCAACAATTGAAAAAAAAAAAAAAAAGCCCAAAGCCCAGCTTGCTGCCTGGTACGTCCTTCAGGTCCAGAAATTTTTTTGTTTAGTATATTAGCTGTATGCTTTTTAGCCTTCTAAAAACATTGCTTATGTACCATAATGCAGACAGTTTTCAGGTGACCAAAGATATAAATGGTAACTAGTCTTCTCTGCTAGTCAGGATTGTGGAGTGCTGAAACCAGGCAGACTGCACCGATGACATCTCTGACATGAAGGAATTTCTGATTTTTAATGGGCACTAAGCAAGTACTTTTTAGTTATTGTGACTTCTGTTGTAGATCAAGATGGAGATAAGAAACTTACCCTGTCAGAGTTCATTTCATTACCTGTTGGGACTGTAGAGAACCAGCAAGCTCAAGATATTGATGATGACTGGGTAAAAGATAGAAAGAAAGAATTTGAGGAGGTCATTGATGCTAACCATGATGGTATTGTCACAATGGAGGAGCTGGAGGTAAGTCTTCCTCAAATAGTTAGTTCTAGTGTTTTTAAAACCAAGAGTTGCTTTTTAAATACAGGATTGAAACTGCTTTAGAGAATATGAAGTCCAAAAATTTTTAAGTGCAGCGTGTGTGCCTACTTTAAAAAACTTTGGATTATAGTATCGTTCTATAGTGCTTGCAGACAGTGGTGTTATGCTTTCTGTTAAAGGGGAGGAGGAGTTTTCCTACCATAACTGTTATTCCTAGGTATGCTTTTGGGGTTTTCTGTCAGACAGACACTTGTATGGATAGGAAGTGCTTGAAAACAAGTCACAGGCTGGCTTAAGTGCGCTGGTTAATGGGATGATGAGTCATACTTTCAGTTGCAAAAGGAGTAACTGGCAACCTATATATTAATTAAAAAAAAAACCACCCAAAAAGAAAACAAACAAAAAAACCTAACAAGCAACAAACCCTGGGACCTCAGTAGCCTAGAGATCAGAGATCTCTTGTCTTTCAGAGTGTTTTTTTTTTTAAATAAAAATAATAATAAAAAATACTATTTTTCAAGTGTGGATTCTAGTTTGTGACCTTTTTGAACTTTGGTTTGCAGAAGTAAGGCTTTCTTCTAATAATTCTGTGTGCAGAAGAGTCTACCAAACAACATGGAATATTCTGCACCCTATAGCTGTGGCAGTTTTGTGGCCAATCAAAGAGATTTATGGCTCACTTCTGCCTTTTTTTTTCCCTTTCTGGATATAAGAATGGACTTTGAGTAGCAGAATTCAAACTGCAGCATAGGCAGTGGGAAAGAAGAACCTCTCAATCGTTGGTCTTCTCCCTGAGACAGGATGAATGTTCAAGCTCCTAACCTTCTCAGTGTGCAAATATATGGGTATGAACGATAGCAGTAGTATGGATAAACAGTTATATTGTGACATAGACAATGTCAATAGCCTTTTTACTGAGAATTTCTTTTAAAAATAGCTGGTTTGTCTGTGAATCTTTGTATACATATACACACATAGGTGCATGCACATGTACATCACGTTCTGGGAAGAAATTGAAGATAATCTTGAGTCTTCGATATCATGGACTAAAGTGCACTGCTTGAAAACTTAATCTGTTTCAGGTTAAGTGAAGGAGCAAAATGCTTTTTTTTTTCTGAGATTTCTGACCTCTATAATGTCTGCCTGGTCATTTAAAATGGAACAAGAAAGTTCTAAATTGAACATGTTCTAAAAAGATTACCTCCAGAAACAAGAAATTCTAGGTCATACAGCCCAATAGTGTGCCACTTTTTAGTTTTGAATTTATATTTCTGCACAAAAAGCACCAGATTTGATAGTGAGGTTAATTTGCAACAAAAATGTCAAAAAAATTTTTATTCTAGACAGTGACATAAGCTGAGAAAATCCAGATTTCTGTTAGAACAACCAAGGAAGCAGTGAAGGGAAAAATAGCTAGGAGATAGATGTAAGGCTCTTAAAAATGTGCTAATGCTTTTTTTCATTCTTGTGTTTGCTTTGAGATGGCTGATGTTGGTCTCATAATTGCTGAAGCTTACATAGAGCCAAGGTTTGTAATTCTGATGTGTGGTAATGTGTGCTCAGTAACTGAAAATTATTTCGTTACTTGTTTCAGGAATATATGGATCCTATGAATGAATACAATGCCCTAAATGAAGCAAAGCAAATGATAGCAGTAGCAGATGAAAATCAAAACCATCACTTAGAGTTGGAAGAGATCCTGAAATACAGTGAATACTTCACTGGCAGCAAGCTTATGGACTATGCACGTAACGTCCATGAGGAGTTCTGATCCTGCTCGCTTTTCCAGAGCTCTGAAGCACTTTCTTGCTTTAAAAAAAAAAAAACAAACAAAAAAACAACAGCAAAAACCCACCAAACTCAAAAAAACCAATCCCAAAACAGACAGAAAGTTACTTTGCTGCTATCTGTGTTATATGCCTACAGTGTGTTGTCCTAGACTTAAAAAAACTTCCGTCCATACATAAGATCTACAGCTGTGTTACCTTCAATATGAGGAGGGAAAAAAAAGTCCATAAATAATGGGGCAGGTCCTGGACTACGTGAATTTGCCCTGGTTTGTACAGTTAATCCAGCTGAAGTTTCAGCTGCGTTTGGCTAATCATGTTTGGTGGAAGCTTCTTAAATATTTAACTTTTCTTGTTGCCCTCATGGCTGCTGATCCATGGAAATGATAAATGGCTTTCGTAAGGGGGATGGTGGTTCAGATACGTGTGTTCTGACCTCGTGAGAATATCCGTACATAGACTGATTGGCTCACCTTCCAGTGTTTTACTCAATGCATCTCAACCTACTTCTGTATTGTTGAGAATTTCATACAAGTTCTTCCTCCATCGCCTAACGATCGTTTGGAGCTGTGGGGAAGAACTTTATTTTAAACGCCACAGAGAAACTCTTCTGCATCTGCTTTAAAAAGAAAACTGGTTGTAGTGTGACAGTTTCGTGTTTGCAGCTGCAGTGGGAATGTGAGAGACTGGAGTTGCTGATGACTTAAAATATGAAATTCCATTCTAAAATAAAACAATGGGGAAGGTTTCTTTGTGGGCTTAAAGATGTTGGACAGAGCAATGGGATTCACCCGGGTGTATGATTACTACTTAACTAAAGTTCATTGTTAAAACTAATATCATTACTTGCCTCTGCGCAAATTCGTGATGCTGATGAACTCATGAATGACAAAGCTGAGAGAAACACAGGCTTTGCTTTTGAACTGTTTTTGCCAGAGCAACCACGTACAGTCAGCACTTGGGAAGCTTTTTAAATCAGTCTGGTTTTGGGTAATCTCTGAAAGCATCTTGTAACACAAGGGTCATATCCACTGCTGTCTAAACCAGAAAATTTATTTTTACTCTGGTTCCATCTTTACTGTAAAAACCCCTCTTTCTGAAGGGTTACCTGAAAATCTGAGTGAGATGTTATATTTGATTAAATTTATTCTCTTAATATAATGTAAATATAAGTATTGCTGTCTGTTTCTGTTTCAGTATTCCCTCTCTTTTTTTTTTGTTTTTGTTAAATGACTTGTATCAGAGTCTTTTTATATACGTATATCTTTTTTCATTAAATATTTTTCTCCATGCTTTGGAAATGTTGCTGGTTTTAGGTTTGTCAGTGAGTGGGGAAAAATTGAAACTCTTCAGAGGACAGACAAATTAAAACTTGATTTTGAAAGAACTGTAAGAGAGGGATAAATTCGGTTGATAATCTTGTTTTAAAACGAGCTTAGAACGTCTGCCACGTCAGTCAGCCTCCTCTCCCTTCCACCCCTGTACCAGTGCCCCACGCATGGACTTGGTTGCAGGGTAGTGAGATTTTAATATGGCCGGAATCTGGAGATGATCAACACAAAATCCCATGTCTAAAATGTTTAGCAGAAGTCTTGGATATGGCTGCTTTGATTGGCAAAAGGTCTAGGTTTTGCTTTGCTGTTGTTTTAACTGAGGCTTCATAAATATGCCATGTCCTGCACTTGGAGCTGACACAAAATCCTACGTGTGAACAGGCAGTGTTGCACTGCAGTTGTTTGCAGTCTGGCGAAGACAGAAGTTTTAGCAATGTTAGTTGGTAATTGTATGAATGTTCTGGCTGCATTTTTGCACTATAGCTGTTTGCACAATTCGATTTGCATGAGTCAGCTCACCACTCTGAAGCTTTCCTCTCCCACTACAACCAGAGTAGCTGCATCCAGACTATTTTTCGGGAGCAGCCTGTGGCACATGTGATCCCCATGGCAATGCCAAGCAGCATTTGGGAGGGGTTAATTTGCATTGGTGAAAATCCAGCCAAGGAGTCTGCTAGATGCAAAATGCAATGGAATAATCACTATGTTCTCTCCCTGTTTTATTTACTTAAAGGGAAAGTAAAGGAAGTGGCTTTCCTGGCCACGTGAAGGAATCTGGCAATCTCGAGCCTGGTAACGCTTAAGGATGCTATATATAAAAGTTGAATTTTCAAGATGATATATGAAGTTTGTGTACTAACTGCTTTTATTAAATGAGGATTTAATTTGTATTAAAGTATCTTTAACAAGAATATCGGTGCTTCATCATCACTGCTGTAGTATTTTGAGAGTTTTCAGTTTAAATGTATGTAGCAGCAGTTTAACCTTACCTTGTTTGTGGACATCGTAGGTGTTTGCACTTTCAGTTTCTTACTGAATGATAATTCACTAATTGAATAGGTAAAGTCTGCTATTGTTTGTGAAAAAGAATTTGGGTTAAAAAAAAAGGTTAAATATTGCTGAGGGAATGACTTGAGTCATGAGATGTAAAGCTGTTTAAATGGTATTGAGCAGTGGAAGAGATTTGGGTAGAGAAGAGTGGGAAGAGACTTGGATATTTCATACATGCAGGTACTGAGTGTGAAGGTAGTTGATGTTCAGCTGGTATGATTTACTTGCTCTGTCAGCTTTGCTCCTTTTTGGAAAGAATGGGTTTAAGGTATTCTTTTTCATAGTGGTTGTTTTCCAAAATGGTTGGGAAATAGGAGAAGTAAATATAGTTCCTGTTTTGCCTCTGTTTTATCTCCCCTTCCACTCTTAAACAGTCTTACATAAACTTAAAGACATGAAAAGCAGCAGTTCTGGGTGAAACATGCCATGATATTGCTGTTCAGTCCCTCAAATACTGCAGGCTACTTGGGATTTCAAACGCATTTCTGTTCAGCCAGATCTCCGCTGCAGCAGATCGACTGTAGATCTGCGTTGTCTGGGAAGTCTGGCCGTGTTTTACCTGACATAAACACAACGTCGTTGAGAACGGTGGGGTATCTTGTTGACTTGGGCCTTTACATAAGAGTTGCTCAAGTCTCTTAGAGCTGGAAGACATAAAATTTAGATCCTAGATCAGTAAGATCAAATTTAGTACAATTTTAGTAGCGAGCCTGGAAAGCGAAACTCACTGATTCCCAGTGTGATCCCGTTTTGGTCTACTCTACGTGCTTGTGTTAGGTGAGGGCAGGACTGCAATGTGCTGTTCAGCCTCCTCCATTGCTGCCCTGTTGTTGCTGGCTTGCACGGCTGGATGGAGAAGCCTTCTAGGGGTTTGGATTCCAGAGTTAACGTGCTTCTGTGGAACGAAATAGGCATCAGAAGTAGCTAGTACGTGAGTATTGCGTCTTTTGCTTTCATGGAGCACGCCTCTGCCGGCAGCTTTTGTTTCTGTGGAAGCAAACGACGTGAGTAAAAGTCTCTGTTTTGGGGTCAGGAGCTTACTTTGCAATGGCAATGCAGGGAGCCTGATAAAAAGAGTCAAAATGGAGACTGCAAGTGCTTCTCTCCTGTAGCTTTTGCTGGCTCCTCAGGGCAGTAGCGAGATGACTGATGATTTGTGATTCCGCACTCTCCCTGAGAAGATAAATGTATTAATGACAGTGGTTTTCATGCAGCAATAAAAGTCACGGGTCTGTTGTTACCGTGAGACCAAGGGGGGAGAACCTGTTTCTACTTCACCTTTTAAGGAGCAAGCAAAAACGTTTCATTTTACCTGTGGCTTTCATCCATAAAGGTTTTCAGGCATTACCCCTGCATTGTGTTAATTCTCCTCTTCACAATAGCAAGGATCATCTCTTCTAGTTCTGGCGTTCAAGGCCTGTACTTTAATACTATGTAGAGATACACACCTGGCTGGAGGCACTCTGGTTTAAGGCTATGAATAGAAATCTTTTCATAAGGCTGTTCAGCATGCTGCCTTTCTGCCTACGAGTATTTTACTTGTGAACTGCAAAAAAGAGATTTGAGGGGTGTGGGGAAAAAGGATGGGGGCGTGGAGCACATGCTGGGAATTTCCCAGCAACTGACATATGAATTTGTTCTGCTCACCAGCAGTTTAGAATCACTTCTCCAAGAGTTTGCCACTAGCAATATTTTGCTGGGGCAGTAGAGCTGCGTTATGGTAGCTGTGGGTCTTTACTCGCATTTTTATACTGTTTTGTTCTTGCTGCTGGCAGCCACTATTAGCCATTGCTTGGGATTGAAATGCAAAGAACATCAATATCTTTTTGGTGAAAAATGCTGCAAGGACTGCGCCCCTGGTAAGTCATTTTCTTTGGATGTTGGTTATACTTGCTCAATGTACTATTTGTCAGTGAATAACCCACAGGTTGTAGAAAGCAGGTTGATGGAAATATCATTCAAAGGTAGGAAGCATAACACGGAGAAAAAGCATTGGATGAGAAGACTTTCGTATCAGTCTAGACTGACAAAAATTATTTCTGTGACATGCTACATTTAGGAGTCCTCTTTGAAAGAGCAACATGTCCTTTAACTTCTTTTGTGTGGCTCAGCTTCCTTCATGTGTCAATCTGGTGCATTTTTATTGTGGGAGTATTAGCTGAGAGAAGATGGTAGGATTGATGTTACTGTCCTTTACATAGCACATAAAGCAGCTCTGAGATCTTGCATAATGAAAACTTCAGGTAATTAATTCTGTTGCTAAAGATGGTTTTTTAACAAGGTTTATACTGCTTAAGACTTGTTTTTTTTTTTAAGGAAAAAGATATGCTTGATGCATATACAGAGATTAGCAAAGCCTAACTTGACAGGAGATGTATTTGTTTCCTCCCTTCTTATTGTAGAAGCTGAAGGACTCTGAATTCTGGGGTTTTTTTTGCATACATATGTGTGTTTTTTTCCACAGTTCAAGTATCTCTGGAAACAGTGCAGCGTTGAGAAGTACCAATGCGAAATATCAGACCTCAAATACTTTAATAGTTGGAATTTCATTATAGAAATGGCGTAGTGATGGAGAGTAACAATAATTAACAGGCAATATTGCTGTTTGAGGGGTGATCCCCTTAACAGAGGGGATGATTTTTAGTACAGCCAGTGTTGACTGTACTAAAAGAAGGGTATATCTGTGCTTAGAGGGAGCATCAATCATGTCTGTAAATGCAGTTGCAACTTAATCTTACGGTTTTATGTGCATCTTTCAGAATAGTTACTTTGTCTTTTCATAATTAAGTACTACACAAAATGGATATGGCATGAACTGATGCAGTAGTATTATCTTCAAAGATGCTAACTGGAATAAATTCAACCTTTAATCTAAGACATGAGGCAGTTTATTGCATTCTCAAAACTATTTAAATCTGAGTGTTTCTAAACTCAGAGATACTTGTATACAGATATAGATAATCTTTCCATCTCTAAAGTTTTGTTCCTTCTTATGCTGAAAGAACTTTTATCTTTTTTTTTGCATTGTTAGCAAATCTACCGCATTTGGGGAAACATGTCTTCACAGTTTTGATTGTGTAGATGGTAAAAATGTAGAAGTCTATTGCATATATTGTGGTCTCTAAAAATCTGTATTTTGCTACTGGTAGGACTCAATAAAATGCAGAGAAAATTGGAGCGAGCAAGAGACTTGATGCTTGATGTTCACCTACAGAGTGGGGAAAATGGAGAACCAAAATGAAAGAAATGGTCTGTGAGAATAGGGATGTATTTAAGCTCAGCTGTAAAAACTCTGGTCATTAAAGCTGTCTGCAGTTCCTGCAGCCTGTGCTCTATGGGTGGGAAGCTAGTGAGGTAGAAGGGACATGTCTGACTCCCTTTACAAAATCCACTGTGAACTTGCTGTTTCAGTTTGGGCAAGTCACTTTGCTCACAAACCCTGTTGTCCTAGCACATCTGTCTGAACCTGTGTGAGCACTGTGTCCAGCTTGGAACCTGTGGGTGCAAGCATTCCGAGCTTGTTTCTAAATGCAGTGTGAGATACACACCTGTACTGTTTGGGATAGTGACAAATGCCTGTCGTCTTGCTCTGTGTCTCCCTGTTTGTGAACTGGAGCTGGTAGCATCTGCGATGTTGTTGGGTGCCAGTACAGGTGTGTACCAAAACCCAACTGCATTCTTTCATGCCTTTATGGGCTTTCAGAATGCCAACAGAAAGACACTACAAACATTTATTCTTGGCTGCTTCACTAATGAATTTTCTGCAAATCTGAGCAGTCCGTTACCATCTTTTGTACCTGTTTGGGGTGGCTTTGGGTTGAGTTCCGTGATTTATCTCAGAAGAGAAGAGAGGATTGGTCATAAAGCCATTGTATTACACTGGAGATCAGACTTACTGCTATGCTAAAACCCTGCTTTTTTTCCTAACTGACATTGGCTGCAAACTGCGATGTCTAAACCGTATGAAAAGGTTGTCTGAAGAAGTGATATTTAGAAGCAGCTGAGAGAATCATTTGGGGCATTACCTCAACTCCCTGCAAGTCATCAGGCTCCTGCTAGCCCCTTTTAGCAGCTTAATTCACAGTGATGCTGGGGCTCAAAGCTTTTAGGCATTTTGTCATGTCTACATCTGGTGAATGTTTTCAGCCAGAGTTGTAAGTGGAACTGTCACTTTCTGGCCACTCTTTCATTCTAATGCATGAAAATTAAGAGGGTTTCCTTCTGATAACAATCAGTTCCTCCTCCACGTGGTCTTTTTGTAGGTGAAAGAATGAGAAGCCGCTGCACTGCAACAGCAGACACGGTCTGTGTACCCTGTCAAGATGAATACTTCAGCAGTGAGCACAACCACAACTTCTGCGAGAGTTGTACAGTCTGCAACACTAGTAAGTCAGCTGTATAGAGGTGGTTTCTTGATAAGAATTTGGGAGGCAACCAGTCTTCATGTGCTTTCTTATCTTGGCATGCTTCTCAAAGGCTGGTGTCATAAAGCCTGTCACTTGAGATGACCAAGTCCAAAGACTGGGTTGTCATTTCAGTAGCTGATATCTCCTGGTTCCTGCTGATGGTCAAGTCTCTGAAGGGAAGCAGGCTTGTACTGCCTGAAAACTGGTGTCTTCAGGAAATTAACTCTGTTCTCTACATTTGTTTCTAGACACAACAGATAGGCACTGAGTCATTAATTTAATTTTTTTCTTATTTCTTGTGTCTCACTTGTCATTTATTCTGTTGTTGCTAGGGAAGGGGAGCGTGGAAGTGAAGAAGTGTGAGAAGACCTCTGACAGAATTTGCATGTGTGTTGCAGGTTACATGCCAGATGTCAGATACACACTGGGAAGTGGTAAGTTAGTGATGTGTCAGACTCAGCTCTTGCTTCCGCTTCAGATGAGATGGTTATTTGAAGTGTAAAAGCTGTTGTCATGATCTCACTGCTATCTCCACACAGGTGTTGCAGCAGGGTAGTTGTGCAAACTTGCTCTGTGATTCCTGAGCTGTCAGAAATCTTAATGCTCTCTGTTAATATCCGTAATTAGCCAGTAGAGACAACAGGAAACCTTGCTAGTTGCAGACTAAAATGAACCACTGAGTATGTTGGGTTGCTTCTGACTCAAAGACTGATTTTTAGAGGCTGTGTGGGTTCTGTTTGTGTCTGTTCCAGAAGATAGACTACTGGTATAAGCTATTAGTAATTACTGTGTAGCTGTCATGCAGTTATGTTGCTAACTGAACTCAAATTCTGTCTCTCTCTTTTTTACCAGTGTGCTCCCTGTGTCCCGAAGGGTCTTATTCCATAGGGGGAAATGAGAACTGTCGACCTTGGACCAAGTACGTGTCACTGATCCCAACATGTTCAGAGCAATGTTGTGGGTTTACTTCTGTAGCAGTTGATGCCCAAATCATGGTGTGCAGAGGAAACCTGCAGTAGCTGCAATGAGCCGTGTTCCTTGTGACTCTCGGGAGCCTTGAGCAATCTGTGTGCTGATTCTGAAGCATCTGCCTTCCACCCTTTCTCTCTTCACCTGTGGCAACAACAGTGTTCTTAGCCTGGGTTTTTTAGAGGTCTGGATGATTTGTTTCTGTAGCAAAAGGTTCCCTTGCCAAATGCAGCTGTGCTTCATGGCTGTTATGTGTACAGATACTAAGAAAAACCATGTCAATTTTTTTCCAGTAGTAACTTGTATTATCGTAGTTGTTCTTCATGTATCTGTAGAATGTAGGAAAAGGTGAAGCCTCAGTTTGTATTGATAGAACAAGGATTGTAATGTTCACTCACTTGTTCCGTGGAGATCACTTGCAAAGTCATTACTGCCTCTGTCTGAAAAACTGCACTAATTTATTTTACATCTCTAGCTGCAGCCTTCTTGGGAAAAATACTCTTCGACCAGGGACAAAAACAGATGATGCTGTTTGCAGCAACCACGTCACACAGCCAACTCCCTCTCAGAGTGCAACACCTGCTTTGAACCGTTCCACCACAGACAACAAGAATAATGTGTCGACTGCAATGTCCTCACCATCCAGACCCAGTGTGATTTCTGTCATCTGCCCAGATACAAACAGCCCCACAGGGGCTAACTGGGGTAAGGAGAGGGAATGACCAAGACTAGTCTCTCTAATTTCTAGAGCTGGTCAGGAATTTTCACCTGAAACTGATTTCATTGGAAATGAAATCACTCTCTTTCTCAGAAGCCACACCTGTATTTTACAGTCTTTCAGTGAGACTCGCACAGGATTCCAGATTTTTTGCTAGACTGCTTGGCAGCTGGAACTTTTAGACTGCGGTTCGAGTGCTTCTGGAGTTCTAGGTTGCTTCTTTTGAAGTTGGAAAGCCATGGAAACTCCAGCTAGAACCATCAATCTTTTTTAGTATATTCTTCTGTTTTTCTTCCAGGATCTTTATCACTTATCCTTATTTGTCTGATACTGCTCATGGTGAGTGGAATGTCCATCCTCCTGTTGATTATACAAGCAGCCAAAAAAGAGACCAAGAGGAGGCCTTGTAGAAATAAGGGTGAGTTTCTTTTTATGGGGAAAAAGGTATAGGAAAGAATAATCAGAGCACCCTATTTGAACTTCCATAGTGTTTTTTTTAATCGTAATGAAGTCTGCCCGGTGAAGTAGCACAGCATCATCTGGAGTTAATACCAGTGGTATTAACTGAGAAGAGCTGAACTCTGTATTCAGGATTAAGTGTCAGCCTGACTCTTGAGTCAGCCCACAGCAGCCTTATGTTCCATTCATGGAGCAATGGTAAAGTGTATTTTCACTGTTGCCTGTACTAGGTGTGTCCTAGCACTGGCTGGAAAGACCAGCACTGACCCAAATATCCCTCATAGGTGCCTAGTCATCCAAGAAACTAGAAAAGTCCCTGGCTTCCCTTTCCTACCCCTTCTACTCTGTACAATATTTTTTTTTTTTTTAAATTATCTGTCTTTCAGAAGGAAGGAGCTTTCGAATTCCTGTCCAGGAAGAACAAATTGACTCCAATTCCAGTCTCATCAAAAACTGACTCCATGTTATGTTACTGTTTCCTGCATTTCTGAGCCGATTGATTGTAACAAGTAATGTGACAGTGCATTCTGTGGCTATGTGTGTGGGTGTGCGTAACTGTGTAATTGCACTTCAGTTCCTTTGGGTCTCCTTGAGCAGCCCCTTTGGCATTAGGACCCATGGGAGCAGCTGTTCTTGGTGTAACCACGTGAATCTTTCTCTTAGGCAGATCCTGTGCACAGCATCCCTGTTGCTGGGACTGAGTTGATATGGTCCTCTGTGCATTTCTAGCCAATTCTGCATGTAGTGACAGACAATTGTCTTTCGACTGAAGAAAGTGTTTATGAAGCTCTAAGAGCTTCACTGAGCAGACAGAAAAACAGGGAAATCAAAAGGCCTGCTTTATGACTGAGTTTATATCTGGTCTTACAGGTCTGCAATGCTAAGCAGAGCATGTCTCCCTCTTCTCAGTGCAAGTGGCTTTGGTGTTTCAGCCTAGTTCCCAAATGAACTCTCCTCACTTTAGGTGGAGAATCTCCCCTGGTGAACCTAGCCAGCTTCCTTTGTGCTTTCAGTTTTTCAAGTTACCTCTTCCTGGTCAAGTTGAGTGGCGTATGTCAGCTGTGTCTCCAGAGACAGTTGTCATTGCTGGTAACTCCCATGCTGGCTGTGCACCAGAATAGCACCAGAATTCTGGTGCTAGCTGTTAAGTGCCTGTTGAGAGGTGGCTACACAATGCCACTTCTCTCTTTCGTTTCTTCAAACATACCCATTAAGAAAATGTCACATTAACCTATTGAGCGGTATCCCCATTGTCAGGCCAACAAACGGAATTACTCATGATCACCAGATAGCTCCAGATCACCAAGTGTTTGGAAATCTCCGTGGAGCTCTTCATGTGTGTGGAAAATAGAATGTGTGGATTGCCAGAAGGCAAAGGGAATGGTAATTTCTGATAAGAACATTGCTAGTGGAAACTGTTGCTCAAAATAGGGGGAAAGGTGCAGTACCACTTGTCTACACTGTAAACTTTAGTAGCTGCCATATATAACTAATTTTTATCTGTAAGCCCCGTGCAACCGACAAGCTGTGTGTTTCCTCTTGGTGGACATCCTGTTGTGCTGAATACCCTGGTGTGTGTCTCATCAGCAAGGCTGCTTCAGTCAAGCCTGGACATCTCTGCTGTAAAACTGTTCAGCTTAAACCACTTCTGTGGGACTTGATTGCTTGCTGTGGGTGTAGGGAGAAACCCACAAGCCAGGTTGGTTCCAGGCAGCGCTCGGGGTTCGGGGAAAGTCTGTCTGTCTTAGGTTTAAGAGCATGTACATGGACGTTCAGAGTTTTTCTGCTGATGGGTGATAATTTTGTGATGGTTTAGAAAAAATAACTCCTTACGTTTTCTCTGTTAAGAGGCAAGTGCTGAACTCTCAACACAGTTCTGATTCTCTGGGCTTTCAAGGGTTGCATTTTAGCCAATATGTGCAAAGATCATGTAACAGTGGGTAGATGTCTGCACTATTCTCTGACCATTCATCTGGGGGGTCACCTTATGCATGCTGTCAATGGAACCTGCGTCCCGAACTGAAGAGCACTTGGTTTGGTCTTTGTGCAGTTAAAATACTTGGCTGTTTGCCTGTACACTCTATGAAATGAATTTTACTTCTGTAATGTTCTACCACAAGTTGATCAGTCTGTAGTTTTGGAAAGCATTCAAATTTTAGATAGAAAGTTCAAAATCTGAAGTGTCCGAGAGAAACCTGCGGTATTATTGTTAGTAGCTTTTGGTGTAATTTAAATACCTCAGTGTAAAACTTCAAGAAGTAGTAAACTTGGAAGTAACATAATTCAGAAGTGTCTTTCACTTCAAATATAACTCATCAGTAGATAACTCATTAGAATAGGTATTTTATGTACACAGTACCGAAGCATATGCCAAAATATGCAACAGGAAGTGTATTCCAGAATACAGCTGGTGTCTAGAAACATGTTTTTAAACATACATTTTCTTATATATGTTATACATATGGTGTACTTAGCAGTGATTTCCTGTTTTGAAGTGCATATACAACGTATATTAACATTTGTATTATATACAAAGTGTGATAGTGACTTTTTGAAATAAATTGTGGTAGCAGCTACATGTGTGGTTGGAGAGTTATTCTGTGAGCGTAATTCTCAGAGAAAGCAGGATCACCAAATGGTCAATCCTGTGGCTTAGCAGGCTGTTCACATGCTGCCTTGGTCAAGTTGGGTGGCATATGTCATGCCTTGCCTCCGGCTTTCTGTGTCACTTGAGAAAGCTGTGTAGTGATTTTTTAAATTATTTTTTTTTCCTCTGTAAATCTGGTCTGGCAACAGTCCTGACCTGAGAGTTGCTGGGATGATACCAGGATGATAAGGCTCAGCCCCTTCAAAAACATAAAGCCCCTGTTGTGAATGTAGAGGTATTGAAGGTGTGCTGTGGCTTAAATGCTGTCATCTTGCAGTCAATTGGATGGCCAAGTGCGATGGATGAGTCAGAGAAATGCATTCCTGGGAACAGCCAACAAATTCTCGGAAACGATGCTTATCAAGTTTGTAGGCTGCGCTTCAGGGGCAATAAAGCAAGTGCCACGTTTCCATTGATCCGAGCAAGGCGCAGATAGCGAAGGAGCTGTCTGAGGTTGTGGGTTCTATGGTGAGAACAGCTCACAGGAACGGGGGAGCCGTTGGCTCGACAGAAGTGCTGCCGTGGCAGCCGAGCTCCTCCGTGGTGTGGGCTCTCGAGCTGTTTCCACGAATCTTGCTTGTTTTCTGCCCGCTGGCTCCGCCGCACAGGAAGGCGCCCGAGCGCGCTGGGTTCTTGTGCTTTCCTGCAGCCTCCTGATCTGGAGATTTCCTGCGAACTAGAGCAGGAGTTCCCTCCGGCTGCAGAAGGAGCTGATGGTGGCCCTGGAAGCGCCCAGGGTTGCGTTTGCTCACGGACATTTGGCAAGCTGAAGGCAGGCAGTTGCCCGTGCTGCGGGGTGAGGGGCTGCAGTAGCCAGCCCCACAGGCTGTGATCCTGGGGGTTTGTGCTGATGTAGAACCGAATCCTCTCGCTGTGCACAGATGTATCATCTAATCCTACCAGAGGAGATAAACCAGAAGAATGTTTGGTAGGATTGGGGGCATTTTATGATCTGATTGTTTTGAGGATTTGAGTGTTGGTAGTTTGCTGGTTTAAATAAACTGATGTGGATATTTCACTCTAAAGGAATTACTTTTTTTTTTTAATTGCCATGTTCAGTCTTGTTGCTCTTCTGTGGAAAAATTTGCTTGGATTTTTTTTTGTCCCAATGCTCCTTAAAATGGCAGACAGTAGTTAAAGAGAGACAGAGAATCTTGAACTGATTGGTGCTGCCTTCTGCCCACGTTTGTCTTCCTACATGCCAGAAATGAAACTTTCCCTTCTCAAAGGTATGGGCCTGTGTCACAAAGTAAGTTCCTGTTTTTCAACTGTTCAGATTTCCCCTTTTTCAGGCACTTGAGAGAGAGACAGTCTTAAGTTTTGCGGCCTCATCTAAGCTGATAAAGATAGGGCTGTACTGGAAATCTTTTCTGGGGTAATGCAGTAAGCTGAGGTGTCAGCTCTATTCTGCACACCGATGCTAACTCTGGTTTTAGTGCAAACTATTGACAGTTAAAGCACTTTGTAAAACCATATGGTTTGTAAATTAAATGCATCTTGGTTGCCATGGAGCCCTGATTCAGGAAGTCACTTAAGCATGTGCAAAACTATCTGCATGAATGTTGTCACTAAAATTTGGCCTCTTGATTGCTTGAAGAACCGTCTGTAAAACTGACTAATAATCCCTATAATTTTGTGGTTTTGTGTGAGAATAACACCATTTTTTTGTGAGTAATTTAACTTCTTTTTAATTGCATTAGCTGTAAGTTACAGGCCACATGGCCAGCCCCTTACGTGGTTTGTAATTAGCCACAGACAGAGGTTAGGTCAGATTGCTACAAAATCACTGGGAGGAAAACCAAACAAAAATCCAACCCTTCCTGTTTTCAGGGTTTCTATCTACACTATTTTTTTTCTCATTTACATGTGAGGCTACCACATAAGGCTGCCTGGAGTTTAAAAAAGGCTATTTGTTTCAACTGGAGGTTGGTTTTGCTTATTACATTGCTGCATCCAGTTTTGGAGAGTGTTAGGACAAGAACAGATGATATTTGAGAGCCATGTTGGAAAAAATTTATATAAATGAGCTGAGTTTTGCAGTTCTTGAAAGCTCCTTTTAGGTTTTGCAGTTCTTGAATGCTTCTTTCAGACTGCAGATTTGGCAGTTAACACATGCATTTCATGTTTCAGTAGTTACTATAGTTAAAAAAAAAAAAACCCAAACAAAAAACAACAGGTCTGTAAATTTATGCTTTTTATGTTCATTTCCTCCTTTGTGGTTTTTTTTTTGGTTTTCCCCTACAAATTCATGACAAGTTTCTGCTGTGGCTACCCCAGATCCTTTATCTCCATCATTTTTCTTTTCACGTTCTCCTGTGGCTTAGAAGTGCAGCCAAGTGACTCAGGTTTGCCGTGAGAGACTGAAGAAAGGTCACATCCGCTGATGCACACCGTGCCAGGTGCTAAGCTGGAAAGGAAATACACGGCTGGGTAATGTCAGGGACTTGGGGGTTTTTTCCTCTGTCTGGTTCAGTTTCCCTCTATGAAATGTCAGTTACGTTACTGCCTGGTCCCTGCTCCGTTGGGATTGTTACTGCTCTTGCTGAGTGGGCTGTGCAGCAGCCCGGGAGCTGCCAGGCTCCTCGCACGGGCAGGGGCAGAGCTCTGAGCATCCTTGGTGCTGCTCGAAGGAAGGATCCAGGGTCTGTACGAAGCCCTAATTCTTTCAGGGTGAGGATTTAGCTTGCCTCAGGAACCCACGCCTGGCACCGCATGGATCACACGTGCTTCTGCCACGCTGTTTGGCTGCTGTGCTGCAGCATCACCTGCCTGGGGGGCATTGCTGCTCCCCGAGTGCCAACAGAGGGCAGGCGCTGGGCGCTGCGAGCACCCCGAGCTCTGGAAACCCCCAGGGCAGCCAGTCCCAGCCACTGCAAGATCTCAAGGCTGGCCTAAAGGTCAGCAGAGCTGAAAGGAACGCAACCATTTCATCTTCTAGTTTCAGGCTGCAGATAAATTATTTGTCCTCAAACTTGTTTTTTTTACCCCAGCCTTTGAAGAGTACTATGTGAGCTGTCGCTGCTCACATGGGATCCTCCTGGGGAGCTGATGCCCCTGTGCCCCCTCTGGTGCCAACCTCACCATGTGCTTGCTGCTGTGCTGACCTGGACCCCGTGCACTGACAGTTCCCTCTACGCTTTCTGCAGCCCATCAGAACTGCTGTTCTAGGTTCCCTGCTGGGGCAGGTTGATTCATCACTATAGGCTCGGGGAAGAGTGGCTGGAGAGCTGCCTGGCGGAGAAGGACCTGGGGGTCTTGATTGACTACCGGCTTGATATGAGCCAGCAGTGTGCCCAGGTGGCCAAAAAGGCCAATGGGATACTGGCGTGTATCAAGAATAGTGTGACCAGCAGGAGCAGGGAAGTGATCCTGCCCCTGTACTCGGCACTGGTGAGGCCGCACCTGGAATATTGTGCCCAGTTTTGGGCCCCTCGCTTTAAGAGAGATATTGAGCTCCTGGAGTGAGTCCAAAGAAGGGCGACTAAACTGGTCAAGGGGCTGGAAAATAAAACTTATGAGGAGCGGCTGAGGGAGTTGGGGCTGTTTAGCCTGGAGAAGAGGAGGCTGAGGGGAGACCTGATTACGGCCTATAAATACTTGAGAAAAGATGGTGGGGAGGTGGGGGAAGGGCTCTTTACATTAGTGATGGGTGATAGGACAAGAGGAAATGGGCATAAGCTTAGTCAGGGGAGATTCAGGTTGGATGTTAGGAAGTATTTCTTCTCTGAAAGGGTTGTCAGCCACTGGAATAGGCTGCCCAGGGAGGTGGTTGAGTCCCCATCCCTGGATGTGTTTAAGAATAGGGTGGATGATCTACTTGAGGATATGGTTTAATGGGGATTAGGGATGGTTGGACTCGATGATCTATAAGGTCTTTTCCAACCTAGAAATCTATGAATCTATGAATCGCGTGAGTAACATCTCTTACAGCTGTTGCAACACAGTAAAAGGCTCTCTAAGTAAAGACTGGCTGACAGTTGTTTCCCAAGAGCCTAGGCAAGTTGGGTACAACAGAACGTGAATCCTGTAGCTAGCCATGGAATTTGTTTTACAGTGGGATGAGAACAGCTTCTGAGATGGAGCTTAGAAGGCAGTTTATGCATTGGTCTAAAAAATGTCTTTAGTCATTCAGAAATTATGTAGACTTCATGCGAACAACCTCTTACTTGTAGGAGAACTGCCTTGCTGCCTGGTCACCTATTATGGGTAATCAGCAAAATCTCAATGTCAGGAAACCAGATGGTCTCCCTGGTAACAATACTATCTCATTAATGACGTTAAGTCTAAGGTGTGTCAGTAAAGCCACTGGACTTGCAAGAACTAATTATGTTTTTAAGTGGTGGTTTTGTTTGGGGCTTTTTTTTGTTCTTTCTGAAAGGTTAGTAATTTGGCCAGTTCAGCAAACTGGTGGCTCCAGTGGCCCCAAGCAAAAACGAGGCTGTAAAATGAGGCCCCTGGCGATACGTATAACGTTCAGCTCATGGCTGGATATCCTTAAGGTGGGCAAAAGCAGAATTCACAGCCACTTCTGTAAATACTCTTAGGAATGCATGCCCTGGAGACAGAGGTTCACGTTGCCACATCAGTGCACTTCAGTGGGTGGAAGAATCCACTGGTTCTTCCTTCAGGTCTCGTCCCTGAGCGCTCCTTCTGGTGTTCAGTGTAGCACAGAGTAGGGAGAAGGGATTAGGAGTTCTGTAACAGCTTTTCTTCTGTTCCATCTCTGTATGCACTTATGTTTCAGCCTTAATCTGCCCTGAGCTTACATATGGGTATGGGCAGGTGCAACTGGAAAAGAGTCCTTTCTTCTGTGGAAGTCAGGGCAGGAAGTGAGCCACTGCATTTGGGGTCTTTTGCCATTTGTGTATCTGTGCCTCCCTTCCTTTGCTGAAGGAAGGAGAAAATCCATCTTCTCCAGGTCTCCTGATACAGTGAGGCCCTACACTCAAAACTGAGGTTCGTTTCTTGGAGACAGTCAAAAAAGATTAAGACTTCTTCATCCAAGACTGAGGAACTAGGGCCTGGCACGCAGGAGACGCTTTGGTTCAAACTCCAGCACAAGCCCTTGCAGAGTCTCTTTTCAAAGGGGCAGTAGCTGCAGTGTTTGGATGCTCCTTTTTAAAGGCAACCGGGAACTCCGAGCCCTGAGGTGTTTCTGAACGTCTCAGCCCTTAGCTGCTTCTCTTTGCCTGTTTCAAGACTGTGCTATGTGCTCCTGCTTCATGCAGAGGGGAAGGCACTGCATGATACATGGGCTCAGACAACCCCGAAGACCACATTGCTTCCAATGGCCTTTCAACCCTTGGGTTTATAATTTGGAGCCCAGGTCGCATGGATTGAAAGAGATTGTGCAGGGCACAGAACCTCTGCATGTGTGTGAAGACAGAGACTGCAAGGATTCCTAATTTCTGAAAAGCCTCAGTCAAATACTGTCTAGTTAATCTTGTAGCTGCTGCTGAATAATAAAACCACCAATCAATTGATGAGGAGAGAGAACCACTGCTTGTTGATGAGCGAAACAGGCATTTGTTCTATCAGTAGGTGCAGAGCGAGCTGGAAACCCTACCGGATCAGACAGCAGCATGGAACATAGCAGCATTGACATACATCACGTAGGGGACTGAGCAAGAAAGGGATTGACAGATGAAACGTTACTACCTTGCATCAGAGACAGATAAGATTAGCTTTAGAAAACCCCCAAAGATTTTAAAGCCAAATAGTCAAGTTGTCTCTGAAAGGTCACTGCTGACTCTAGAGATTTAGGCTTGGCATGTACAACTGTTGTCTGTGATCTAACAGTAAATGTTCCATCATTTAGCGGTATCTGTGCACGACTATAATGCTTGAAAAAGGATGAAAACACTTAGAGACCAATTCAGAAAAAAACAGCATTCAAAAAAAGATAGAGGGAAGTAAATTATTAGTTTGTATTGTGATAAACACCAGGTATCAAATGTCACATACACTAACTGCCGGCCTGCCACCTTTGCCAGGTTTAGGTTTCCCTTGTGTACCAACTGCCAGTTGTCTCGGTAGGACCTTTGGAGGTCCCTTCTCTATTGCTATGTTTATGATGCTGATTAATGTTCATATTTAGTATTTAAGCAGTGCTAGTTATTAATGTCCATCTCTGAGCTCCAGGGGAATAGCCAGTTTCTCCATTTGGAACCACTAGACTGTCCTTGTCCTTTCGACAGACACCGTCTAGTCTATTGTTACTGCTATGCTACTTCTAAAGATGAAGAAAGTAAAGCATCAGGAGACTAAACGTGGTGCCCAACTTGAGACACCTGCTCTTCTACCACTCAAATCTTTCTGTTAGTTATAAAATTACCCATCCCAGCGGTTGCTGGAAGTAACAATTCTTGTTGGTTATTCAGCAGCATTAATTATCAGTGGCTGGTGTGCCAGATATTCTGGGGTGTAGCCTTGAGGTGTAACTTCCAGAAAGTGAGGCTGACTCTCAGCTCCTCAGGACCCTGGCTTTGGCATCGGAACAACAGTCAGGCTCCTAGCAGGGTTTGTCAGTGGGACTCCAGCCAGGGTACAGGTGCACATAGCAAAGGGAGTTTCTGGGGAGCCCGAGCTGCACCCCTGGGCAAGCTCCTCAGCAGCACAGAGCTGATCCCATCTCTCCCTGTTCCTGAGTTATGCTTTTCTCTGCACATCTTATGAATAAATGATTTGTCAGGGTTAGTCCTAAGACTGTTTGTGACATGTCCCACAATTTTTGTTGGTGTTGGCAGCTACTGTAAGAGAGTTTGCAGCCCTTTTATGTTTGTAGGGAGCTTACACGCTATCTTTTAATGAAACTAGAAGCACCTGACCTCAAAGGCAGGTGAAGGACAATGAAGAAGTCTTGATTTCAAGAAATTTGCCTTTCCTTCATAGGTCTCTTGTTCTTGCTTTCTCTATGCAGGTGAGATAAATACCTCTTTTACAGATTCTGGGAAAGACTTGCAGGGCCAGGGAAAGTGTTGGGCTGAACAGGAAGCTGTATCCCCTCCTGTCCACAATCTCTTTATGGTCATGGTGAGGAGATTCTGGCAAGAGCTGGTGCCACGTTTTCCCACTGTACCAGCCTGTGCTGGGGAAGGGGCAAAGGGTAGGAGAAGGTGGGAAGGAGAGTTTGACTAGCACACTGTTCACAAGAGCAGTAGCAGCACTTGTTATCAGGGCAGATGTGGGCTGCTCTGCCCCAGGAGTTCTGTCTGCAGCCACAGTAAGGTAGAGGGTTTTAGTGTGCCCCAGGTAGTCCTTGCCCTATTATACAAGGAGGAATATTTTCAAATGGTATTGCAGCCAGCGTGCCCTGGGGTGAACCTTAACATAACCACATAGTAAGGATTTTGAAGCAAGTTCTCATTATTAGCCTATTCTTATAAGAGCCAGGAATAATAAAAATATCCTCAGAGTTGGTCAGGGCTTGTGTGCAATGCAGTAATGGTCAGAACTGATTGATCTGCAGAGTATATTGCTGCAGTGTCCAAGTGCTTTGCCTAGTAACTTGTCTTCATCGTAAGACTCTGCTGAGTTCTGAAGAGTGAGACAAAGTTTTGGAGGCTGCTGAGTGCACTGTGTTTTCTGTACAAGGGCAGCGCCCTGACCAGTGCCTGTAAACCTTCCCTGTGTGGCCCAAGCATTGTGGTTGTGCTGTTTGGAGGAGCTGGTGATGGGAATCCTGACTTGGGGGACTGAACCCAAGCACTGTGGTGTCCAGGGCTCCCCGTGGCCAGCCGGGCTGCAGCCGGCAGCGCATCCGCATTTCCAGTGCAGCGTGAATGGTGAGGCTGTGAGGAGCAGTGCTGTGTGGGAAGAGGAGGGGATCTCCTGTGTGGCAGGAGTACAAAGTAGGAGGCTTTTAGTTTCTGAAATGTAACAGTTGGCGTTCTAGGGGCATTATGTGGAAAAAACGACACCAGACCTGCACGTTTTGCCTGTTTGCAGCTAGTTCGGATGTCATTTTTTGATAGAAAGGTTTCACCTAGCACATTTAAGAGTAAAAGCAGCTTTTGCAGCATACATTCTTAAAACTAGAAGGATCTATTGCATACCAAACCTGTCTGATTGTTTCCAACCCATGCGAGGAACGCAGGGAGAACCCTGAATAGACCGAAGACTAAGTGAAAAGTGTGTTGGCTGACCTATTCTTTGAGATCCATAGATGAATCTTCGGGAAGAAAGTGTAGAGCACACTGAATGCAGAGTGAAGGTGTCTGTGTGGGAAGTTTGTTCAGGTTGCATAGGCTCTGTATTAAACTAAGGAAGTAACAGGGCAAATGTCGAATGCTGTAGGCATGGCATTTTCTAGTGGCAGTCATATCTCTTCACAGGTGTGACTCTCCCTTTCCTTGACCTATTTGTCATCACATGCAGTGTGGAAAAGAATTTGTTAAAAACTGCTTCTGCATCAGAGTTCATTTTTTCAGTTGAGAATGAGGTTGGATTTTAAATACTATCTTCAATGCGCACACATAAAAGTAACCACAAGCTACAGAGACAGAAGCAAACCCTAGGGTCCAGTGGAAAGAAGAGGGGAGGGACGGGGAGGCAAGGAAGCTGTATACACACACAGCAGAGGTGGGCATTTGCATATGTGTTTGTATAAGGCAAGACATTCTGGAATTGAAACCCAGCAGCAGGGGGTGATTACAGGCATCACGTCTGTGCCTATGTACAGTTTTGCTGAGCAGCTGTCTTTTGTTACCTAAATCCCAGGGGTCTGGGGTCAGAGGAGCTGGATGTGTCTCTAAAGAGCCCATTCCAGCCGTTTTGGTACCAGGGCTGATCTTGCAGCCTGTGGGGAAGGCAGTGTTCTTTCTTTTGGATGCATGGTATCCATATGGAGCTACACTAGCTCTGGAAAAGGATTCAAGAGTCTCCTGATCCAGAGTGAAGGAAGTTGAAAACAAGTAAAAGAATCAGAAAATCTGAGTGGCCGGATGGACTAACTGTACATTGCAATCTGATAATTAAATCCTCGAAGGTTTCTAAATTCATTAGGAACTCTAAGTCAGAATGAAATAATCTGGGAGCACTGAAGTTCACACACTAATTCAATTTGCATTCATTTTCAATTGTGTATCAACTTGCAAAATCCTTTGAAAATCAAATTACTCAATGCTACGTCTTGCTCCTAACTTGCTGCTCTCTTAATGGAGTCACTGGTGCGTGGCTGCTTAGCCCTGCTTTTTTAAGAATTTGATGATGTAAAATAAAATCTTTTCCCCGCCCCTAAAGAAACAGGAAGAGCGCAGTCACAAAAAGCGCAGTGCCGTCCCACAGTGTCAGAGGAAGGCATACTTTTGCAGGAAAGCCCTGATACGAGCCCACCCTAGTGTGCTTTTGGGTTGTATAGCTCAAGACATGACTGAACAGACAAGTGAAGGTCATCTCAAGATTCGAGCTTGCTTGCTGCTGATGGTGTGCCTATGGCAATGGACACAGCAAACTCTGGCCACACCATGCCAGGATGGTGAACTGAGAATAATCAGTAAAGACGAAAAGAAATGCTGCCCCAAATGCATCTCAAACACAAGTAAGGAAATTAGGTGTCTGTCATCTTTCTGTTTGTCAACGTTGTTTTATGTCAACCAGGGTGATCAAGTGTGGGGAACAGGTGCGTGTGTGTGTATGTGATTGTATGTTGAGTAACGGTATATGCAAAACAAAATGGCAAGGGCTTCCCTCCTGCCCCCTAAATTCATAATGTGCTATAAACTTCAGGGTGGACTCATCTTCCAGATTTGTTATGTGCTTACACTTGTTATTCTGCGGTGGGAAAGCTAAGTTTCTGTGGATTGATCTTGCTGACAAGTGAAGAAGGTGTTCACTTAACGCTGATTCTGAGCCTTTGCTCCATTCAAACACGGTTTCAGAGTTTGCTGGTGCCATTCAGACTTCAGAGGGAATACAGGGAGTTATACCCTCTGTAGGGCTGTCCTTTGCAATTTGTGGAAAGAGTAGGAAGCATCCCACTTCCATCCCTCCATTCCACTGGCCTGTGCTTGTCCCAGAAGCAAATGGGCAGACAAGGTCTCAGGTGATCACTACCTTCAACAGCCTGTTCTAACCTGCATCCATCACCTGGATGGTGGTGAGGTGATACTGGATTCTCACTTGCCTGTAACTTTAAGTCAAGTTAAAACACTAGGGGTGGAACAGGCTAGCTGCAGGACTTCCTGGGTGACACTTCTGTGCCTGTTGGGCTGAAGGACAGAACATTCTAATGGCCTCTCCCATGGTCCCAGGAACAATCATGCTATTCTTCCGAATTCAGTGCTGTCCATAAGGGGAGCCAGAGCTGAACAGTAGGGAACATGCAGCTTGTTTGTATGACCTACAGCGACAAATGTACCTTCATTTTCTGTTTGTCCTGAAACAGGGTTGCTGGAAGCCCTGTCTACCTAGGGTGGTAGTGCTGTTTTCCTGCAGGTTAGCAACAGGGCTAGCTGGGAAGGTACATCGTTCGTTGGTGCCTAGGTAGGAGTCAGCCTCCCACCTATTAGTAGCTTGAATATATCTGCCTCAACTGACAACAAGGACCCCTGTAGAAGAAGGGGGTAGACACATGGGGCTTGTGGGAATGAGCAATCTAGTTGAATAGCTGTAGAGTCCTCAGTAGTGTGGAGACCCCAGGGTATATCCCTTCCCACTGAGATAAAGTCATTCAGCATGAGGTAGGAGAGTCATTGCTTGCTGGGATCAACTCCAAAATCACCTGCTAGTAATACACAGAAAAAAGTATCCCCAAGCTGTTTCTTTTTTTGCTGCCAGACTTCATTAAGTTTTGAAGACCAGTAAGAGGAGGCCAGTGGGCAGAGGAAGATGTGGGCAGTTCCCTGGTGGCCCTATACATTCCATCACCAACCTCAGGAAATAATCTTTGCTTGGTGTTTGCTACTCACTGTGGATTTTTAAGCACGACATTGAACTAGGCAATGTTTCCCTCTGTATTTTTTTTTCTTTAAGGTTTATACAGCTTCCTGATTGAACAGCACTTTTCCTCTATCCGGTCTCCAACTGCCTGAAGGACCCCTTGATACTGTTTACTGATAGGATCAGTATATATGATTAATCCTTTGCTTTCATGAGCCCAGGAGCTTCTCAGAATTAGCAATGATATTTTTGGCAAGTGAGCAAAGTTCACAACAGAACTCTTCTAGAAACAGAAGGACAGAGAGTAGGAAGGGTGCTGGTTTTATGGCTTAAGTTTAGACTCGCTTCTGCCAACAGAGTGTAGGAAGCAGTTGCTGTTGTTAGGAAAGGCATGGAAAAGGAGCTCTAGCTTCACTGGCCAAGGATTGTTTGGGCATCCCTGCACTGACATGGCTGAGCCTAACTGAGAAGAGCTCTGGCAGTGTCTGGAGAGCTGACTGGATGGGTAGTTGATGTGTAGTGTTTCGTCAGGGCACTGGAAGTGCCCTCCTTACCCCGCATTGTACCATGTAGTAAAGCAAACCTGCTGTCTTCTTACATTTGTCTATCATGACCCACACTGGTATTCCAGGTAAGAGAGAAGGATTACAGAGATAAGTCATACAGTGTTAAGATAACCATGGTGTAAAAATCTGAGTGGTGCTGAATTGGAGTACTCTAGACTTTATCCACTATGCATAGGAATGCCATCTTTCTGTTACCCGTATTTCCACCGCAGCACAATAAGGAATTATTTCGCCTGTGTCAGGCAGCTAAGTCAATGGTTAAGTTAATTTCTGGCCTCTGTGACAAAGGCAAGTCTAACTTCTTTCTTCTTGACAGGAGACAACAACAAATGTCAAAACACTGAGGACCATGACTGCAAATGTCGTCAGGGATATAGCTGTGTCGATCGTTCATGTCTCTACTGTAAAGAACTGCCTGAGTGTGCAGAGGGCGAGGAGCTGCTTAAGCTTGGTAACTAAAGAAACAATAAATTACTCTAAAAGGCAGAGTGCAATATAAGTGGCTGACTGAGGAGCAGTTTCCTTCACTTTTTATAACATGCTTTGGGGAAGGCTCATGATGCAGAGAGATATGGCATTTATACTGTGGCCCCTGTGACTAAAACTCCTGCTTCCCTCTTCTCTAACTCTCCCTTCCCTGAATTTGAGACTTTCATGCTCAGACTTGCAGTATTACTTTTCTTCCAAGCTGCTAGAACGGTCAGTAGAAGACTGTTTTACTTTGTGTTGCCTCTTATCTTTACACCCTCTGCTGTCAGATCAGACTGTTCCGTACCTGTTCTGTAAGGGTCCACCCATACATTTCCCAAAATGCAAAGGTGACAAGAACAGCTTTCTTGTGTTTCTTCGAGAGGGTGATTCATAATGCAGGAAGAGCACAGAGGGAATGCATTGTGCTTTAATCTGTTGTATCCACATCTTTCAGCAAAGGCACTGACCATTAATGACTTGTGTTCTCTTTCCTCGTAGGCAATTTCGACTTCACGTTCAAATGTAAACCATGTGAGATAGGAACCTATTCTAATGTTAAGAATGGCTGGTGCCGTAACTGGACTGAGTATGTACTTATTGATACTTTCCTTCTTTGGAAATATGCATAATAAAATTCTCAAATGATTAATACTTAACTTAGAAAATAAAATTGAATCAAACATGAAATCACTGATGAGATTAAATGGTGAGTTGTTTAAATTCAGCAACATGATATTTCTCTCTCCTTGGCTTTATAGTTGGTCTCAAAGCAGAACTTAAGACAAACTGCTGTGTATTCAACCTGCTTCCAAGTCCAATTCAAACTAATGCAAAATTACTCCAAACATATACATCACTTGAAACAAAGAGACTAAAAAAAAATGTGCATATAAACAATTGTGATGCAGTGTTATCTTGTTGGGGAACAGACATAATTTTACCTGCACTGCTACAAAAAGAAAAAAAAAGAAACAAGATGTGGAAAGAGTAGAGGGAAGGAAGAAAGGAAGCCAAGAGAAAGGCTGGAGGGGAATGAAGGGAAAGGCAGGAACATTCTAAATGTGACTCTCATTCTTCTTTTAGTTGTCAAAGTTTTGGGTTTCTAACAATCAAGCAAGGCAACAGGACACATAATGCAATATGTGGTTTCCCTGCTAAAGATTTGGAGCAAGGTATCTTCTCATCATGATTTGTTTCTTTGAGCCTATAACTTTCCTCTACCCTTCTTTAGTTGGTGACTTGCTGCATAGTTATCGTCCAGAGTTTGCTAGCATGAAAACTTGCTTTCAAAATTACTGTTGTGAATTAACATAGGTAGAATTGTTGACCTGGGCAAAGATTCCACCATTAAAGCACTGTCGGTAATAAAGGTAGAGAAAAGCCAAACAATTGTCCTTAAATAGAGCACACTTATTTGGCAAATTATCAGAATTTTCCATTGAACTGCTTTTGCTGGTTTGCTAGATTTTTGTAGGAAGACAACAGCTTAGTGAGTCATCCAGTTCCTTTACAAGTATTGGTTGAGTCCACAACACCCAGAAATCTCGTGTCTTATCATGGATCAAATTAGACAGGCAGAAGTGGGTGCAGGTTTTGCATGTACTGAGTATCTTAAAGACAGCAAGCTGCACTGCTCCTGCCTTCTCCCCCACCCTTGTCTCTACAAAGTATTGGTGCCTTTCAGGTCTGGGCCTTTCATTCGGAGAAACTCTTAGTTCTGCTGAGACAAATTGCAAAAAGGTGCTACTGTTCACTTCCATGAGGCTGACACAAGTCTGAAAATTTGGCTTGCTGTAGTGCTACTCAGGGAAACATTGCAGCCAAATACCCCCAAAAAGCAAAAACCAAAACAGAAAGAACAAGTGATAGCTGCAAGAGACAAATAGAACAATGAAGAGATCAGGCATATGGGTTTTTTGCATGAATGCTTCTTACTGCAGGCAGTGATCTATTGCTCCCTTGACTTGGAGCATCTCAGTTTTCTTGTTAATACTTGCACTGTGGTTTTTTCCTTGAAAATTATTTTCCACAGAAAGAGGAAATTAATATCTGTATTTCCTTGGAAGAACTGCCTTTCCTTTAACAATAGTCTGAGCATATGATTTCTTAATCTTTATTTAATTGCAGCTCCAATTACAAATGATTCTCTGTATACCACCATCCTGGCCATCCTTACTGCAGTGGCTGTCTTTGTTCTCATCTTGCTGACCTTCTTCTTGCATTTCTGCATATGGTCACTGAAGAAAGAAAAATACCACGCAGCTGACGGTAAGTGCACCTTTGTGTGCTTCTGCTCCTATGTAGCTTTTCGGTGGAGGACAGTGAGTCTGTCGATCCGGAGTCAGAATGGAATAAATTAAGTTGAATTAACAGAGTAAACACGGATTTACTCCGTGATTTTGGACGGGTTACTTAGTTTCACTAAGATGCAGGGCATCACCTGTGTCTTTGTCCTTTCCTTAGAGAGAGGCTGTGTTGGCAGAGGTAACGGGCAGCCAACTGACACGTATGAAGACCTCTTGTATGTGCAGTGCTTTTGCTTATTCTCACTGCAGATCTGGAACATAACTTCCCTAGGCTGCCGGCGGCTCCACAACTGTCACCCCCTGGAGAAGAGACTTACAGCTGCCAGTTTCCAGAAGAGGAACATGGAGAGAAAACACCAGAAGAAAAACCTTGCTATTTCCACCCTCAGAGTCTACAATGAAAACAGATAAATTGCAGTGTGCTGTGCGAACAGGGAACTGAGTTCAGCTTCCCCCCTCTGTCCCCCCGCCAAAAAAAAGGAAGGGAGAGGCTGGGTGTGTAAAACATCATACTGTACATAGCAATAAGGAATGCATCTGGGGACTGGTTTTCTTCATTTCTTCTCAACACACCTAGCATTTACAAACAGAAAAACTGCCACGTCAGGCTGACGTTCAGTTCAGCTGCATTGTGTTATTGCAAGTTTCCTGGGTTGTTGGGTTTTTTTTCACCGATGCTCTTTTCAACTTTGTTTGAGACCAGGGACCCTTTTTATCATTATTCCCCTTTGCATCTTCTGCACGTGTTTCTGTGATGCTCCCACAGACTGATATGCACGTAGAAGGCTGGCATCCCTCCATCAATCCCTTCGGTGCTACAGGATATACAATAGTACCTGTAGGGCACACTCACGGTTTTCACAGACTATCCATAGTTCCAGGACTGTCCTGATGCTCCTGTTAAAGGGAATATGGCATTGCATCTAGCAAGCTTATCTATTACTCTTTTCTAAGCAGACAGTGCTTTTCACTCCTGTCAAATTGCCCTCTTTGTTACGCAGGGAAGGGTCGTTACTCTTGATCTATTAGATATTCTCCTCCTCAATCCCAACAGAAGGTGTTGGTTAGGCCAGTCTCAGCGCACAGATGTGCCAATGTCAGATTGCTGTGGCCACATCATTTGAGCTTGTGGAGATTATTCCGTGCGAGTTCTGTGATCCCCTCATCCCCTCCACAGAAGCTAAGGGAAGAAGGGAATAACATTTATCTTCCTTCTCTTCTATAAGTCAGCGATCTTGGGTACTTGGAATACTGAATTACAAAAGGGAGACTTCTGAAAGGCTCAAATGAGGATCACGCTGTATAAAGAAAGACATTCAGTTTAATGCTTGCTTCTCTACCCAGTTTATAGAGGAGGAAAAAACAGCAGAAAACAGAGAAAAGCTCAACATTTGTTCTTCATGCTTTTTTTTTCCCCACTGCAGAAGAAGAACCAGAGTGCCTGCTGGTGTATACCAGCATAGCTCCAGTGACTTGATCATCAGCTGAAAGATGTTCTCCTTACTGAAAACTGTGCTGTGGAGGGTGTTTTTTGATGTTAGATTAGTGCTCCTCCAGTTTCATCGAGCTCTAGCATGGCTAGAATTAGTTGTTTTGCCTGAGTTTAAAGGGGCAGGGTTTCAGCTGGAGTTGGTTGCTTTCTGTGAATAGACACTGATTTCAAATAGGAATCTGGCCTGTGGCTTCAACTGGTTAAAACTTGCATGTCTTTTTTATATAATTATTTTTGTGTTATGTGGCTGCAGTAATAGATTCAAAGCTCTGGATGGCTTCTGGTTTGGCCTTCTGGTGAAAGATGCTTGGAGTAGACTCTTTTATGACTGAACCAGCTCTGGGCAAAAAGAGTTTTGACTCGGCTTTTGCATGAGAAGTTATAAATGTCTCACAGTGCAGCCATTGTATCAGCTTCCTCATGATTTCTTATAGATAACATAAACAGTACAGGGCTTCTAAATTAAATCCTAACAGAATAATGAAATTTCTGTCAATCACGTTACTAATACACGGAGGCGATTATTCCAAGTCTGAATGACGTGTTGTTTTAAGCAGGGCTCTGTGACATTACAATAGCTGCGGAGCAGAAGTTATTGCCTCCACAGATATGTGTTGCAAAGCACTTGAACAGAGAATCCTGAGAAGTTGGATAGGTTATCACCTTGGTAAACTAGTCACATAGCCTCTGTGCTCCAAGGCAGGCTTGGATGACTTCTCTAGGCAATCCATGACTTCTCTAGGCAATCCAGTCCGGTGACCAATTTCAAGTGAGAGAGGAGAGAGACTTTGTTAGTTAAAATTTATATTATCCATTGTGATTGTGAGGAAGAATTAACTCTTCAGTGTCTTCTTAAGCATTCATAAGCTATCATCTTGCCTTGGTTTCTCTAGACTCTTACCCTACCTCACAGGCTGTGGTTTCCAGACCTCTTAGTCTCTCTCTCTCTCTAAGCTCTTCCTTGAGGTCTTTCTTGAAGCCTCCTCCGAAGAAGGTTTTAGCAAGCATGAATAGAGCTGAAAGATTAATTTTGTGATTCATGGACATGGTTTTATTTCTGAATGTTTCTTCAGCAATTATGTCAAGAGGAGTTATCCTGGGGTTTTTTTGCTTTTTCCTTTTTTTTTTTTTTGTGCATTATAGAATCTTGTAAGTGGGTTAAATAATTATAAGGGAAAATGGAGTGCAAAGGGTTATCCTTATTCACTATAACGTATTCCTCCATAGTCCTGGTTTTAATCTTCAAGCTTCTCTGTTACTGTATTTACTGCAACTAACATCCCTATATCTTGGCTTCCCCTTCATGTAGAATGGGAGCAGTGATACTTGTCAACCCTAAAAGCGTGTTGTGAGACATAATTAATACTTTCAATGTATTTTGCCTTCTTTCATCCTCTTACTGTTAATTCTTGTGTTACTGATAATTTTTTCCCAGAGGTATCCCTATGTGAAATTCACTTAAAAACAGTGAGTTTTCCTCCATTGCTTTGGGAAATGTGCAGATTCTTAATTGAGGTGAACTGGAGATTCAGCCAGGGAAAGGTGAAAGCATTGAATTGGATTAAACAGGATAACTTTTCTAAGGCGTAAGACTGTCTCTGCCTTATAAGCAGTTTTGCTGTGGCATTTAATATGCTCAGAAATCTAAACACTGGCTAGTAAAGACACTTCTTACTGCTTCTTCTGTGTTGGCCATGTTTATTCTCAGCTCTGTATTGACCCTTCTTAGTTTTTTTAATGTTTTCAACATGATTTCTGATTGTAGCCTTTTGTAAAGGTAAAATAAACTTAAAAAGGTGCCTATGTGATTTAATTAAGCAAACTCAAAAGGAAGAGTTTTATTCTTTAGGTCATCCCAGTGTTCTTGAGTGCACTTAGTTTTACTTTCCCAGTTCACTTTCTCTTACAGAACTCTGGCTATTTCAGCAATGTACGCCCAACAAAATTCTTCAGTCATTGAATTTCAGACTGGGACACTTGCACTTTTTTCCATTTTTAAGCAAGTGGTTTAACGTTTCCTGGCTGCTGGCTAAACCAGCTTTTCAACTACCCGCTCTCAAAATAGCAGGAAGCTGTGGCTGACGTTTTTTTCTGCTCCTGATAGCAGCAGAGAAGCAGCAGCTTTTTGGGCAAAAAAATTCAACGGAGCTTACTATTTCAGGAATGAAAGACTTGAGGGTCTAGTGGAAGTCTGTGCCTCTGGCAACATGCAGCAAATCTTGGTGAGGTGCACAAGACTCTCTGGACTGTAGGTGTCAAATAGCCGACATTACTGCCAGTTAATATTGAAACATGATCAACAGAACCATATTATTCATTGGAAATTTGCACAGTGGCCTTTTGGGTTTCTATATGCCTACCTTGAAGAACAGTTCCACTTACCTAACCACCTAACTTTGTGGCTGCTTATTAGTGGGAAAAGCAACCGATTTCCTGACTTCTTAAAGCTCCAATTCAGAGGGAAAAACCCAAAGTGTGAATCATTTAAGCCCTGGAGAATTTCAGTAAAAGAGCTGTTCTTTGCATCAAAGGAAATGAAAGCTATTTGCTCAGAACAGTGAGCTTGTAAGAAAACTGTATATTTAAGTTTCCATTCAGAAAGAACAATAGCTTTATTTTATCAGTGTGCAATTACTGCAATATTTGAGTCAAATCATGGCCGAATTTTCAGCTCAAATCCCAGAGTTTATGGGGTTTTTCAAGTTCTGATTTGAACTTCAGCTTGATTTCTGTAAATGGGCTGTAGGTTAAAAAAGCTTCTTCCTCAAATAATTTACATCCAATTAAATGTGGTGTTTTGGTTTTTTCTTGAATCTCTTTTCAAAAGAGAAAACAAAATATCCCTGGAAAATATTCCAAGGTTTCTAGAGGCTAAGTGATCAAGCAAATTTAGAAATGCAATGTTTCATTAATAGTCTTGTCATAAGTAAATAGTTAAAATGCGATATATGGCAATATCTTAAAAAAAAAAAATTCCTTGAGAGTGCTAAGAAAAAAGCAACATCAAATCATGGCTTAACTGAGGACATAATAAATCTTACACTATGTGTGGGTGAAGCTTAAAAGGTGTATTTCATGTTTGGGGAAAAAAAGCATTTTTTTGTGGGACAGTTGGTATCACTTAGTCCTTGTTTTATTAGGAGTTGTCCAGCACTTCTCTTAAGCTTGTCTCTGAGTTTTCCTATGAACTGTGGAATCTAATTGTAACGAAAGTTCTCGAGCTGCCAGTGATGAGTAAGGGGTTATTGCCATTTCCTGGGAGCCTTTCCTTGATGTGAATTTTGCCGTTTCATTCTGGGAAGTGTTTGCCCTCACCAACAATCTTCGTTCTGTCCTTGACTTCACCCGCTTGAGCCCATCCATGAAGTAAGGACGTGGATCGCTCCGTTACAGCCACGGCCGGGCATCGGGGCTGGGGTCTGTGCTGCCGCCCAGGACAGGGGTGGCTGTGGCTCCGAGGGCCGTGTCTCTGCCCCACGGCAGGTGTGGGCTGAGTGTCGCAGCCCAGCGAAGGCTGTCTGCCCACCGCGTGATGCTGACCAGCCCCAGCTCTGGGGTGGCTGGAGAGCTGGAGGTCTGCTGGCGGTGTCCGTCTCCGGCTGCGAGAGAAGCGACTCTCAGGTGATGTCTTGGGGCTGGATGTGGTCATGGTGAGTGTCTGGCTGAGGCTGAGCAATGTCTGCGCCCCTTCTGCTGCGCGGAGGGCTCTGGGTACGGTGGTGACAGCGTTTCACAGGGCTTGCCTGGCTGTTAACCTGTGCCGTGTGGCCAGCTGGTGCCTTTGTTTGCTGAGGAAATGGGAGATAAAACCAGCGTTGCACACAGGGGTCCCCTGCCGCAGCCTGAGCGTGAGGGAGGGCTCCGAAAAGTGGATAGCGCTTTGCTAAAAAAAAAAAAAAATCTGGAACAATTCTGTTTATGCAACAGAATTTATATTTCTCCTACGTGCTGAAAAGTGTGCCTTTTCGTTCTGCTTGAGACAGCCTCACAAGCTGTCAGAGGGTGTTAAGTGTCTCAGACTCGGTCAGCAAAACCTTTTACCATCTTAACAGCCAGCTCTTTTAGCACATGCACTGTCGTAACACACAGAAAGGGAGCGTCGTTGTGGATGATGCTATTAACAAACTTTAAGGAGCTGCTGGTAGCAGCATGTTTTGTCATTTCTTAGAAGCTGATACCACTTAGCTGTGCCTGAGGTTCCCTTTGCCTTCCAGAAAGAGAGGAAGTGGCTGGCCTTCCGGAGGGAAACCTCCAATTGCTGTGAGTTCCATTGACTTTAGCTCTGACGTTAGAACCAAATTTACCAGCTTTTCTCTGAGCAATGTATATTATTTTCCTGGTGCCAGATCCAGCGTTACCGTTTAGCCTTTTGTGCTTCCAATCTGGATCTGTATCCTTGAATTTTGATTTCTAAAATGAAAAAGGTATGATGGCAAAATTTCAGAGCAGGGAAGTGGCACCTAACAGAGGAGAGGAGTTATACCTCTATCTTTGTTTTCATGCACCTTCTCCAAAAGTTTAATAAAAAAATTTCTCCTGAATCTATAGTTCTTCAGGGTTTTCTCTATGCACGAACGTTTAAGAAACTTCACACTGTTAAGATAAAGATTTTAACTTTGTTTAAAACAGTGTTTTATACTTAGAAGTGGCTTGCTGTTCAGAATCAGATAAAGACCTTCCCACACTGTTTTAGGAAATGCAGGGTAGCAGTTAAGAGAATAAGGCAGTGATACTCTTTTGTATAGTCATTCGCTCACATACATAAATAATGGTCACGGGTGTTTGGGGCCCCAGTGAGCTCTGGGGATTTCCTCATCTTTTAGCTGCAAAAAAAGTGAAAGAGTAACAAGATAAGAGAAATGTCTGAGATATAAAAACAGCTTTTCTCATACTAGAGGTTTTGCTCAAACAGAAGGCAACTAAGGATATGAGCAGGCAGTGTTTTGTTATGCTACTATGTCTGCTCATGTTCATATATGTAGAGTGGCAAAAAAATTCTTAAAGTGTTCAAAATCCAAGCGAAATATTTTGAAGTCATCAAAACGAATAGATTTGATTCAGCCTGGAGGTTTTTGGGTTTTTCTTCTTGGAGGGTAGAAGACAGCAATGGTTATTTGGGGAAAGAATTTTTGGTTTGTGAAAACTTCCAGGATTGACATTTTTTTCTTGATTTAGGCAGGGAAGAAAAGCTGTAGAAAAGGGACTGTTCACTATCAAGAATTGCACTGTGCTTGCCATTTCAAAGGAAGGCAATGGCTCTCCAAACCAACAGGTACCCAGATGTTGCTTTCTACGTATGGTTTAGGCTCAAGTAAATGAAGGTTTTATTTGTAGTATTTACACAGTATCACACAGTATTTTACACTTTTTCTTTTTCTGATAAGAATCAGGCAATAAATATAGCGAGAAAATTGAGAAAGATTTCTCCTTGAGGCATGTGTACAGCTGAGGTCAGAATCACAAGATCCTACACGGATTGTTATGGCCCACTTGAAACAGCAGCCGGCGGAGAATTGTTCCTGCGTAGATCCTTATTCACCTCTCAGTCTGAAGGAAGCTTGGTTTGCAATTTCCAGTCTATTCTTACTCATTCTTGCAGCTTCTTCACTTTCTGTTGGGATCGCATTCAATATGCCTTCTTCTTGTCACTGCATGCTAATTTCCTACCGATATTGCCTGGATTTCTTAGGGATGATTGGTGGTGGCTGGAGAGTCAGAGGATCAAGGGTTTTCTCTGTCTGGAACATATTTTCAGCATGTGAATATCCTAACTCTGCCAAGAATTTACACACTAGATAAACATAGCCATGTTTGACTATAGAATAGCCATATTGATTAATAAATACTCAGAGCCCAACATCTCTTCTGCTTTTAAAACATCCGCTCCTGATTCGCCTTTCTCTCCTCTGAGCCCAGATAGGGTGGAAACACTGTACAGGGTGTGCTATATGTACTGGCCAACAAAAAAGGGTTGACTCTGAAAACTAGAACCTAGATAAGGTCCTATTTTGAAGGACATACTTGGAACTAACTCCTGCTTACATGGGTATAACTTCCAGGGAACCAGGTCATAAGCTGGTAGTGCAATCGTGGGTGTTTTAGGAGGTGGTGTGATATAACACGTCTCTCTAGCTTCATGAAATAGGATCCAACAGCTTGCCTCCTCCCCTCAGTAGTTCTGCTCATTTCAGTGTGTAATTTCCATTGAAATCAGTGCAAGTTGAGTGCTTAGGTATCAGTCTTTCACTCCTAGGCTAGGTTGGTGTTTTGCCTAAGAGGATCCAAATTCAACCCCTGCTGATGGAGTGTTTTTCTTTTTTTAAATACCCACTGATATTTTACTGGCCAAATGGATGAGTCTGATCAGGAGAAAGATAGGCTTGAAGACAACTCCCTACTCAGGTGAGTCTTTTGTGGAAAAGGAGAAGAAAAGTTGGGAGGATGATACATTTATGGTTGGGAAAATCCCAGGCTTGAAAAGAGACACTGTTGCAGTAAAATTCTCTGAAAAATACCTTCTGTAAGTAGAAGAGGCATTTTTCATAATCCTCTGCTGTGGAACAGGTGATAAGGATTGGCTCTGTCAGGCTTCCTGCAAGACATTAGCAGGGAACATTTTGGTGATGGAAAATTGTGCAAAGTTTGCCGTGACACACAGTTTATTAGCCTGTACAAAGGAAAGTCACAGGGACTGTCCCTTGTGAGAAAACAACTTCACAAGATAACCCATGCTCAAGGCAAGCCTGAGCACCAGTATTGCTCAGTTTCTCATTAGAATCACAAAATGGTTGAGGTTGGAAGGGAACTCTGGAGGTCGCTTGGTCCCACCCTCCTGCTCAGGCAGGGCCACCCAAAGCCAGTTGCCCAAGATCATGTCCAGACACATTTTTAGTATTTCTAAGGTTGGAGGCTCCCCAACCTCGTTGAGCAAACTGTCCCGGTGGTCGGTCACCCTCTCAGTAAAAAACTGTTTCTCTCATACCTTCTTTTTCAGTTACATACCTGTAATTTCAAACTGTAACCTCCCCAGCATAGCAGATTTCTCCTTTGCCTGGATTCCAGTTAGGGGGAAGTTTTCCCTTCAAAGAAGAAAAGAAAAGAGGTGCTTGCTCTTTGATTCCTCACTTTTCTCCTTGCTATTCAGACATTTTCATCACCCAGTGCTGCTCCTAGCTCCAGCTCCTTTTAGTTCTTTACTTATTTGACCATTTCCAGTATTTCCTTTTACCTTGTATGTGATTGTAGTTCTGTCCTTATCCACAGAGAGGAAAAGCAGATATTCTGGAAATAAGATCAGCAGTCTTTCCTGAGAGTCCTGTGGAAAAGAGGCATCTTAGAGACAGCAAAAATGTTCAATAACTTCCACTCCAGTGGGTCTGTCTCCAACAAAGGCAGAATTTGAAGTTTAATGACTGTGGCAATACACCAAAACTAGGAAATGTCTGCAGCACCCAGTTGCTCCTCTGCCAGCCACAGATGCTGTTCTTTGTATTTCTCATTCAGGTTGGCTATTAATTGTTTAGAAAGCTGATAGGGTATCACAAAGTGGTGAGGTTTTTTAGACTATGTCAGGCACGTATCTGCAAGGAGATGTTTAGAAAACATTGATCTTGGTGTGTGATTGGAAAGGGGTGGACTGTCCCTCCCAGCTCTACTCCCTTGGAAGTCGAGTGCAACAGTTTGGACACATTGTCAGAAGCAGCTTTCAGAAATACAACTGCATTTCCTTTTGTCTCTTTAATACTGTGAGACTTTGACATGATTAGCTTTTCTTTTTTTTTCTTTTCGTTCACCAACAGTTCCGTGTGAGCCTAAACTCCCACTGGTTCCTGTCTTCTTAAAGCCACCCACGTCACCCAGAGTTGAATACATTGTACGTTACCCCCATGCAGCCACTAGCCACTTGCACCATGGTCAAATACTGTATCCTTCCCAGATGCTGAATAGGTTTTCCTTCCCACTTCAGAATGGTGTTACACAACAGGTGTCTCATCAGCTCCCTTTTCTTCCATGGTTCATCACATGGTACCTTTTATTTTTTTTTTTTGAGATAGAGCAAAATGAGATAAAACTACAAGTGTGATGCTTTTCAGAGTTACAGGGTGGTAAAAGAAAGGTGTTTAGGAGAGATATACTTGGAAATTGTGAAACCTATGGCAAAGCTCCTATTTGCTGTAGGTTTCCCACCTACTTGAACAAAATCATGTGTGCTGTGGTTTCATGAGCAGCAGCTGAGACAACCAAACAGCTTTAGCTATTGAAAGGGAAAGGCCTCGTTTTCCTTCTCCTCCTCCTCAGAGGTTGAGACACTGATTTGGTTTGAATTAGAATTTCATCTTAGTTCAAAGCACTTTGGGCTTGGCATTTGAGTTGCTTTTTTAGGGGATGTTTTCCTTTTGTTTCGAAGTGGTGCTGTCCCGCTAACAGGGGAGTGGGTTCGGTTAGTAACACTGGGGAGGGGGGGAGACAAGATGCCTTTCCAGTTGGCTCTTGCCCTTGAGGGATCCGAGCGGGCCAAAGCTTTGGGAGGACTCCCTGGGTGGCTGCGTGCAGCTCCCCAGGCACAGCTCCGTGGGCGCTCCATGGCAGTGGAGCCATGCCATCTTGTGACCTGTGTGCGTGTTGCAGCGCGCGGCGCGGCGCTTGTGCGGCAATCAAAAAGTCTTTATTTTGTGACTGTAATAAGAGGAAACTCACATTTTCTTTACCAGTAGTAGCTACATCCCAGAAACAAGAACGATCAGTAATTTTTCTAAAATCTCTCCCGAGCATAGAGCAGAGGTGTGAATTTGTGTGTAGCAAGTTCACTTGCCATAGCCTAGAACAGCATCCTCAAGTAATTCTGTTTGGTTCCACCCTGCATTCTGAAAATCCCTGGAAAACCCTGTCCACTTACAAAGCTGCCACTGTTTCCTGTTTTCACCCCATTCTCTTTACATCTCTTCTGCCTTGACTCACCAGAAAAGAGATGTTATTGTTGGGACTGACTGGGCAGTGAGCATTTGCCATCTTGATTTGGTGCTGGAGATTTTGAACCCACATGTTGAAGTCAGCTGAATTCTGGCAGCAAATAAGCCGGGATTCTATCATGGACCCTGTGCAAAGAAACGTACACCCCTGGGTCTGAGGAAGGGCAGTTGCGATCTGCCTTTGAGCCTGGTGGATGAACTCTGTGTGCTGCCCCTTCACTCTCCCATTCACTATCTCTATTGCCGTGTTCCACCTGTGCTCTGATATCTCATGATGAAACAAGCTTATGTCTATCTTGTCTTGTTCTCGATGGCACATGTTGGCTTGGCACTGGGACAGTTACGTGGCTTCCTTGTTCTACATGCAGACATCGGCATTTGCCTCCTGTTTAGTTTAAGTAGAAAATCAGAGTAAAGAGGAGCCTATAATGCATCTTGACTTGCATGTGAGGAATTCTAGTTAACCCTAAGGCATTCTTGGTTTCAGGCTGTGCAGCAGTTGTGTCCACTTGCAAAAACTAAGATTCTAAATTCCTTTCATCTAGCTATGTCTCATCCCTCTGTACAGCCATAGCATATGCTGGATGTGAGAGTTCAGTCCAGAAAGGGATGGCATATTGTCCAGCATGGCTGAATGTTAGAGAGAAGGCATGTCCCTGCTTCAGTAGTCGTCCGTGTAGCTGCATAACCCCTCTCATCTTCTAGCCATGTAGGCTAGTCCTTGAAGGCTAGAACATGGGTATCACTGCTTTGTGACTATCACAGGTTCCTTCAGGAACTGCAGAACAGGCTTACCAGAAATTTCAAATGTGTGGCTGATAGCACTCACAATCTCTCTCAGACGCATCCCAGCAAGAGGAAGGAGACCCTGGTACGGTAGAGAATTGTGTTAGAAATTGGTTGGTAACAACAGCTTCTCTGTGTCCCATTGGAATCCCTCTGATGTACAGTGGAATGCTTTTCTGCAAACCAGGCTAAAGAATTTCCCATCCTGCCAACCTTTAAATTTAAGGAAGTCTGCTCAGCTCATTGTCTGAAGACATGGAGAATCGTGAGCTGCTGTGACAGAAAACATGCCAAAGCTCCACTGAACTCAGTGAAGTGTCTCTGTCTTAGATGATGGGACCTGCACATGTTTGCTCCTTCCTCTTGGCTGGGCACCGAAGGTGGGTACTCTTTTTGCCATGTACATGTTAGAGCTGTGAGCAAACGGATACTGAGGAAATCTTGCGTATGGACAGGGATACAACAGACACAAAAGGATTATTGTGCTTCACCTCATAAACAAACGCCTTCTGTGTACGATCCACTGAAAGAATCAGCAAGTGGAAGGGGGACAGCACGATGTAACGTTCACACATCTCCTGTTGAAATAAGATCAATTAAATCTTTCCTCCAAAATGTTCCCAATTTGTTTTTTTCTAAAAAGGAAATCATATTTCTTCAAAGCTCTTCACCTTCCCCTCCTTTCTGCTGGCATCTTTTTGTCCAGACAGTGCTGACAGGCTGTCGAGCTTAGGGACTGGTTGGTAACTAGGAACTATGCAGTGTTTAACTACTGGACTGTCTTGCACTAGGTCACAGTTTGACTGAAGATTTATGTCAGTACTTCGTAATTTTATATCATCTTTCCTTAAACAGTCTCTATGTGCTCTCTGAGCACTACTAAGACAGACCATGGCATTCCTGTGAGACAGGGTGGTTTTACTGGTGTGTATACATCCAGATAAACAGTGATGTGCCATTAGACATGAATCCATGGTAAAGTTAGAGTACATCTCATTTCCCTCTTCTGGCCTTGTCAAAACCAGGGTAATGGCAATCACGCTGCACTAGTTTTACCAGTCACCTCCAGTACCTGTAGAGAGGGCTCAATTGTTACACATACAAATTTGCAAGTGTAATAACCAGTCCTTATTTCTTTGGGGAAAAGAATACAAGAAACTTCTGACAAAAAAAACATATTTTTGTTTCCCCAGGAAATGGATAAAAAGATCTATGCTGCTCAAGGAAATGTTTATGAAATCCATTTAGCTTTTGCTGGCACTGGTGAAAAAAGTTGAATGTATTAGCCTTGAAAGCAAAGGTCAGGACAAATTATAGCTTTAGTCAAGCCCTAGGATTTGACAGTAATTTGGACAGGATGTATGAAATCCAGATTCACCCCACCTTATCCCTTGCATATTACTCAGTGGTTATTGTAAGAGGATGATTACCTCCATGCAATAACTTCTCAGAAAAACCAAGGAGGACCAAATAATTTCTCCAAGAGAGTGGATGTTCATCCCTTCCCAGCCACTGATAGGCTGTGTGACCAACAAGTTTGCTAGTTCCTCCGGAGTTCTTCCCCACAGTACTTCTGTCTGAAACAAACACACACATTAGCAGGCGTTTCTTCTGATAATCTTACCGGGAATATCCTGTAAAGACATTTAGATGTGGAAAAATGGAAACGGGAGCCAAACAATAATGACTTAAAACACTAGCTGAAAGAGATATGGGGTGGTTTTGCAGCCCAGACGGTGGGAGATTTGGGTGTTGACCATACATGTGAATTTGCATAGATCACTTCCCCTCCCTTTGAGCATCTTCTCTCAATAATGGTGATAAAACATGATCCCAGGAAAAAGATCCAAAACTGACTTGTGATGACAAACATTTTTGCATGTGGATTTGTAGAACAAATGCTGAAAACCTATACCTGGGCCTCAAAACAGAGAGAACTGTTGGTTACTTGCTCTCAAAACAAAAGGCATATTGTAGCCTCTGGCACTTTACTGTAATGGGATACTGCATGAGGATAATGCTATGGTCGGTGAGATAAATAAGCCTCTCATTTCTTCCTTGATTCTACATATAAATCTTTGTTTGTATGACCCTGCTGGTACTCACATCTTCTGCTTCTGCCAAGATTACAAGGTCCTTAGGGTGGAGGGATGTCTCACTCTGGCCTTCTGAGTTGGACCACGTTCTGGAATAGAAGAGAGTATGGAAAGGCATAGAAAAGTACTTATATGTGTTGTATTTTTTCAAAAAGAGAGAGATTAATGCTCAGTGAACAGACAAATTTATGGATTTCTGGCATAAACTTGGTGTATTTTAGAATATGGTATTTTCAACAGGAATATTGGTTGGTAACAGCTCTGTGAAACGTAGGGAAAAAAAATAAAGCAGATGAAGAATCAGAAAGCAGGCATGTCAGGGAATAACACACCTGAATTTTTGGGGAACATACCACTAAATGTCCCCTCACGTTAAGCAGAGACTAGGTCCTAAATTCAACAGAGCACTTAGACTCCTGATTTTCCACTGGCATTACATAGAAAATAGTGTAGGGATGATGGAGGCACTCTCAGTGCGCCGGCCTTGGTGGACAAGGAAAGCACAACACCGTTCCTTGCAATACGGTGAAATTATGGACGGAAATGTATAATGTAGCTCAACACTTGGCCTCAAGTAAAGAATACTGAGGTGTTGTGGTAACAGTCTTCACATAAGTGAAAGACCACTAGAAAGAGGAGGGGAACAATTTTTCCTTTTTGTCCACGGAGCGCATGGTAGAGACAATGGCCTTTCCTGCATTAAAGATCAGCTATTAGGAAGAAACAGCAGCTTTCCTGGGACACTGCAGAACCTTCACCACTGGAGTTTTACAGGGATGGGTTAGACAAGTGTCTGCCAAGCAGGGTTTAGGGAGAGCTGAGGCTGCTCCGAAGTGGCAGCAGGACTGAAGGCCTCCTCAGCTTCTTTTCAGGCCTCTGATCTATCTCTGACGTGACAGTCTGATGGAAAACATCAATTTCTGACAAAACATGAGCAGTGCTTGCCAGAGCCCCAGGAGTTATTGCCCACCCATAACAGAGAGAGTTACATCCAGGGCAGGAAGGAACGTTTCCACCTTTGGCTTCTCAAATGCTGACCCTCTGTCCTAAAAGACTGCGACACCAGTGGGGACATATTGAGGAGAAGTAAGCAGGCTCTAGTTAGAAGATCTGATGATTCTGACACTTAGCATTACTGTAAATTCTGGCTAGAAAAAGGGAAGAAGATAAAGCTTTCCTTTAAGGGAGTCATATTTGGAAGGCAAATACCGCTACCGAGTTTCAGTCTCCAGCACCAAATGTCTTTCGGTTTGAGTGGAGCTGATGGGTGTTTTTCACACGCCCCCCCCCACTGCTGCCTACCTGCTCCTGCCTGTCTGCAGCAGCTCCCCCTCCTCCTGGCCGGTCCCTGCAGAGCTCAGGCTGCAGCATCCCATGCTCGGCCACCGGCTCCCCGTCCACAGATGCTCGACTCAAAGGACCACGTGAATGTGTCAGAACCACGGTCAGTCAGAGTAAGCGCAGGAGGGGAAGGAAACACGCATGTGCCCTTCAACTTACTGCTCGTTTGAATTCCTCTCGGGTCAGAAGCAGCAGCGTCTGAGATGTAAAAGCACTTCCTGTTGGTTTCAGACCTCTCTCCCTCCCTCCCCATCTCCTCAGCCCCCCAAGCGTCATCGTTTCCTGCCGAGATGGTGGCCCGATACCATAAGTACGAGCTGCTGCGTGGCTATCACCTCAACCAGACGAAAAATGAAAGACAGCCTTAATATAACGAGATTAAATGTGCAAGGCACCAAGGATCTAATGAGTGAAGGAGCTGGAGAGACAGCTATGATTGAAGGGGCAAACTGGAGGATTTCCACTGTTAAGCTGTAGCTTTAGTCCTTGCAGCTTCTCTCTCTGCCTGTTTTTGTAAGGACTTTATGCAAAAAGTTTGGCCCGTTTTTGGATTGCACTGATCAGATCAGCATTGTTTTTAGAAGGGGTGAGTTTTAATGTGGTAACGGTTGCCTTATTTTCTGTAACGTTCCTGTAATTTCTGGCTGGCTGGTTCAGGTGTAGCTTTCTGCAGAAGAACTAAGAACTCTTAAATAGTTACTGGCTTTCCAGTTGAGGTTGATACCTGTTTGTTTGTATAAGGTGGAAATGAGCTGGGTGTGCACAGCACGTACAAGTTTAGTTTTTATTTTCTTTTTTTTTGTCTTCTGAACTTGTGAAAGCCCTCTTGCGCTGGGATGGTTCAGAAGGTTTTTCCATGATGGTTGAAGAGCTGCATGCATGTGTGGTATAGTTAGGACAGTTTATTGACGACAATTCTTTCTGGGCAACAAGGGAGCCTTTTTTTTAGAGCAACTGAGCTTCTTGGAAGAGTTCTCCAGCACTTTGGCAGGGCTCTGACCGAAGTGGCTAGCGCTGCCTGTGTGTGGCTGCAGAAATCGGCCTGTGCACAGGCCAGTTCTGAGCTTCGAGGGTTGTTTCTGGCCGAGGTCTGCAGCATCCTCGTGATAGAGAAGCACAAAATGACGGAGTGTCTCTAAAGGCAAAACACTCTGGCCTTTGAGGCGCTTGTGGAAAACCTCAAGAACCAAATCTGGAAAAGAAGATGCCGTCATGAGATGGTGTAAACACTCTGACACTAAATGCACCCAAGCTGTCATGTGTATGCGCAAAGCAGCTGCGTGCGTGGTAAGGAGGAGGGGTGAGGAGGGGAAGTGGTTTCCAACCTATGATCTGCAGCTTCTGTGGACTATTACTCTTAAGAGAATCTAAAAATAATCAAACAAATCACCACACTTCTCTTGCATTTGCCTCAGCCAGCTTCAGCTCCACTGGAAACACTTTAGGAAATTGGTAGGAAAAATATGCTAAAACTGCTTACAATGCAATAGAGGATACAAATACACCCTAAAATAAACACACATATGCACAGGAAGGTAGCTGTGTCTATGGAAGTCGTGCAGACATTGACTCTCCCTTTACTACTTCTTACACATACAGTGATATCACAGAACATCAGGAGTGAAAGAGATTTTGGTCATCCAAGCAGGAGTAATGCTAGTTAATGTGTATCAGAGTACACAGGGTTTTTTTTTTAGTCCTTGCACAGTTCATATAACAGTTGCCAGCTATATTTGTGAAGTACGGTGGGGTACACTGGCATTTAAGCACTGCCACAGCTGCGTAAGGTACACTGTAAAAAACAACTTAAATTCCTGCACGTTCAGAACAGCAGGCACGAGAATAATGTGCAGGTGCAGTTTATAGGGTTGTGTATTAAGATTTAGTCTTTTGTACATAAATATGTAAGATAACATTCTTAAAAATAATTATAACAAAAAAAATATTAACCACTTCTTTCTTTCTAATGGATGCACAGCTAAAAAGACCACAGCTTTTCTAGGTCTGAGTGGATTAGAATTTTCAGTGCCTTCTAAATTGCTTATAAACTCAGCAGTGAGATATCTTTATCCAAAGACTGTTTTGGACCTACAACTGATATAAACAGGAGTCTTTCCTCTGACAAGCAACAGAGTGATATGATTTTCTGCTGCTGGCCACGCTGTGACTTGGTCACTTACCAAGACTTTCATAGACTACAGCTGGGATGACGTCTTTCAAGACTTTGCAGTTGGTATGCAATGCTGGGTTTGCATTCATCTCCAGAAGCCAGACCTAGGAAAGATGAATGCCAATCAGGAAACTAGGTGAGTTCCTCTCAGAGTCAGAGCAATGCCCTTTTACTGACTTAGCGAACACCTTGGGAGGTAGGAGTACTAATAAATCCCAACAAAATCCCGTAATGCAGAATACAGGCAGGACAAAATTCTCATATGGACTGCATGAATTAAACAAAATCCCTTTTTGCATACATTTACTTACTTGAGAACAACACTACACTGTATTTTGTGTCTCCTGCTGACGCTCTTTACATAAACTGTTGCTCTACAGGGGTATAAAGGTGCTGTGTTTCTTGGCATACCAGTTTCCATAACAGTTTCTAGGTGAGTTTTTTGAATACCATGAAATAAAGTTATAAGGAATCTAGAGATCATTTTGATTTGATGTGGACACGAGATCAAAACTAAGCAAACATGGTACTGAGTTTTCAAAGAACCCTTGGCCTTGATTTCCTGGGTAAGCTTTAGTTTCGGGTAGAAGCGTGTAAGAAACTAGTTTTACTTATCTATACGAGTCTCATTTCTGTTTCCCTTTGAAATGCTGAGGTCTGAAGCTACAAGCCACAGAATGTGATGGTCCAGTTGCAAATCTGTGTGAAACCAAACAATTGACTTGTGTGTGATTCTGTTTACTATGTCTTTTCCCCATAGTGAAACTCATCTGTTCACTTCCTGCCTCCACCGTATGATGCTGCATCTTGTATATAACATGTGCAGAAACTATTCAGCGTTTGTAAAGAAGGACGCTTTATCATGTAACAGCCCAGAAGAATTTTTCTCCCTTTTAACTGATTTTTAAAAAATTTTTTTTTTTTTTTTTCTGAAGCATCAATGAGTTTGCTTGCAAGCACCTGTGAAATGAAGTCTAAGAGTTTGGTAGGTTTTGGCGACATGATAGCCTTCACTTTGGCACTTTATTTTGCTGAGAATAAAATACAACAATAATTTTCACTTCTTTAAAATACTTTACTAAACAAATGAAAAGCTGGTGAGGGCAGTGAAATGTCTCTTTTTTTTTTTCCCCACAGGAAGACTGCTCAAAAAAACCTGCTTTGCAGATGCCAACAGAGGGCACCTAAGTTACATACATTTTTACTGGCGAACTCCTGAGTAAGTGTTCTTTTTCCTATTAAATATTCCTAAGATTTTGCGCTGACAGATAAACTCAATGAACCTTAATAATTGGCTTGATTAGGTTTTGGTTTCTTCCCCTTTGGAACAAAGGCAACTGACAAACAGGATGAAGAAAGTTTCATCTTTGAAAGCTTCATCTGTGACATCTGAATGTCTCCACAGTTTTTAAATGCTCTTAACGTCTCAACAACCAGGGCAAGTTGATAAATGCCCTTAGCTCTATTTCAGGAAAAGCAGCGTTGAATCGTAGAATCATTTAGGTTGGAAAAGACCTCCAAGATCATGGAGTCCAATCGTAGAAACACTAGTCAGAGATAAGAATAAAATAACTCGCTCGATATCCTGTGTGGCCATAGCAGAAGCCACATGCACAGTCACAACCGAGCGCTGGAAGGGCTGCTCGGATGTTGCTGACCCAGAAAGGGATCTGCTTAGCAGTAGTGGAGACCACAGGCTGAGGCAGTGGGGTTCTGTTTTCCACAGTCTTAAAAAGCTTTTGTCAGAATTTTTTATTGTTGTGACCCAGAGTAGACACAATCGAGTCTCCAGCATCCATGTGGTACCTCATACTCCCGGGGTGAATGAAATGCTGTGTCATTCAAATAAAAGGAACTGTCCCTGCTTTAACTGGGGATTTGAGTGTTATCTTCATTTATGTACATTTATCACAAATTGGCAAATGGCTTATCTATGTTCAGCCTGTCCTCGACTGATAGATAGCTGCATCCCTTTATGGCTGATAAAAAATTTACACATCTGTCTCCCCAGCATACCTCTGGAGAGAAGCCCCTTTGCACGGCTGATGCAATGCTTTCTGAAAACAGGTTCCTTGAGCATTTAAATGCCACTGTCCTAAGCTGTGTAGCGATTCAGGCATTTACAGTGCAGCACAAGGAAGCTCCAGAAAACAGTAGGAAAAAAAGCCAACAAGAGGCAAAACTGAATCCGTCGCTTTTGCTCCCTCTCCTCTTAAAGTACTTCATTCTCTCCTCAGTTTACGTATGAATATGCAAAGCTCTACGGAAAGCTGTGGTTGTTCAGCAGGCCCTGCTTCCGTGGTCTGTGCTTCTAAGGACTCTGAGGCAGGAAAAATACCTTCCAAAGACTGAATCAGGATGCTGCAGGGCCTTCAAGAAGTATTAGGAATGATGCTGGAGGCATTTCTATCTCAGACAAATGAGAAAGAGGGAAAGGCGTGGTCAGCTATAGGACTGAACGAACCTATAAGACCACGTTAAATCAGTATAAAGCAGATTCTGCAGGTGTTGTGAAATAGGATGACCACAAGAATAAGGCTGGCAGGTGGAGAGGACAAGATGTCAGACCAGGCGTTATAATGTCAGCCCACAGAAAACTGGGAGTTTGTTGCACCGACCAGTGTTAGCTGTAGGTTGAGGCTGTCAGTCCTGCGCCCAGCTGTTGTGCACTGCCTCTGCAGGGAGCGTACAGTGTCTCTTGATGCACCACTGCACCAATAAAAAAGTAGGTTTGTTGCTTCCCAGCAAGGGCAAGAAAACATGGCCAAACCTATGCTGAATAAATGCCTAAATTTCTACATTGCTCTCTTTCAAAGGGAAGCTCCAGGCTCCAGCTGACTCTGTCACCACTAACTGTCCAGAAATCCTCATCATTCTTATAGATAACACCTGTCAAGAAACAGATTTTGTTTCTCTCGCCATGTGTAAAATACATGGGGACATAATGGTCTTTAAACGCTGGAGTTTTTAACTAGCCAAGTAGGAGTTGCCACAATGGAGTGATACTGGATCTTCTACTTAAAGTTTACACAGCCAGGGCTTTGCATGCCAACGTTGCAAAAGACAATTCCCACTGAAATTTGAGAAGTACCAGTTTCTGTGTCTTTGCCATTTACTCTCCCTTGCCATTGACTTCCTGCACAAAGGAGTCTATTGTCCCGGTGCCTTACCCAGTGCTGCATACATTAACTCCATTCTTTCCTGGGGTTTGCTGTTCCCACTGCCCTTTGCTGGAATATGTTTGAGTTCCTTTCTGCTTTAGCAACAGCAGAATCTGCCAGATGGCTTTCTGTTATGTTTAGGCCAGGTGCTGCATTGAAAGCACCTCAATCACTGGATTTAACATTTCCCTTTCTCCTGGCTTTTCTTGTCTGTGTTTCATTCACTCCTTACAAGTTCGAGTTGTAATTCTAGCAGATTTTATAGACTCAGTGGTCTGACCTATTGCTAAATAGTGAACCTGCAGTGAACACGGAGATGCTGCTGATGCTGACTTCTGAATCGATAATGACTGATTCTTCAGAACGGTGAGGGTGAGTTCTTTGTTGCCTTTTGTGAGTACTCAGCCAGTGTAAATCAGAATATTTCACATGATGTTAGAGACATTACACACTGATTTATGCTGGCTGATCATCTGGCATACATGGTTTCTGGAGAAAGAAAAAACTGAGTGGGCATTAAAATTCCCATATTTTTCACTATGAACTCCACTTCCCTGTGAAAATTCTGCACAGAACAGTTTTAGCTGCAGTACTTTTCTTCCCATCCTAAGCTGTTAATGCCAGGGTTTCTCTGTGCAGTAAACGTGCAGGAAGTGTAGGTGCCATGTCTTGATGCTGAACAATGGAACTGGAGAAAAAACTGAATCCTGCCCTTCACAGCTGACTGACTGACTGCTTTATTTAATTCCTAGCACCAGAGCGTGTGCCAACCATGCTATATTGCTGGCGTTAGACACCTGGCCAATATCATATGTAGTATTTGACATTATTATATTCGTACCTTAAAGTTTTCATCGATTAAAAAATCACAGCCGATGAGATCAAAGTAGCCCAGCTTGCGATCTAGTTTGTTCTTGGCTGCCAGGAAGCACTGCAGCATGATCTGCTGCATCCTTTTCTGAAACAGAAGACAGGGAATGGTGGTGACTGGTCACTGTGAATGCCGAGGGCATAGGAGTCACTGTAAGACATAGGTGCCTTCTTGGTTTAGGGACAATTTTTCTTCCCCTGCCTCCAGTGGAGCTCCTCTCTAGGCTTGAAAGGGTGTTGCATTTTGTAGACCATATGTCTGTCCACTTTGAGTTGATTGAAATCCCTTGTTGAACGTGGTTCTGCAGACTGCTGCCGTAGTGCACGAAGGAATCTTGGCCCTTACTCTGAATGAGCTGTCTGCAGAATTTTTAGCAGTGTTCTTTCATTAACTCCTATGGGGGCACCTAGATGTGAGCTGAGCTCAGCCATTTCTGACAGTGATGACTGAAAACCCCCTCACAGCTGTGCTGGAAATAGTGTTTTAAAGAAGCCTGGTGGGCTACAGCAACTTGCAGTAGGTAATGCTAAGTTTCTTTCAATTCGAAGTTGAAATGCACAGTGGGGAATTTCTGCATGAAGAGAGATACCATAAAGTTGGCTGTAAAGTTTCTGGTCCACTGAGAAACTTGGCAAATTCAACTAGATTTGCTTCTGAGCTGTTTTTCTAAACAAAAACATATTATAACAAAGTTTTTAGCTTTTTAATTTTCCTTGTATTTGGTTTTAAACTACAGCATATCCAGAATTAACTTGAGAAAACTGTGTCCTCTGTCCTTTTCATTTTCACCCCAGCAAGTCATGTAGAGAACTGATGCATCACTAGACTCAGGCTGGTGAAATGAAGTCTCAGAGACTCAGATAATTTCTTCACTTTGTTTCTTCAATGAGACAGGAAAATGGTAAGAAATTAAGCCAGTTGAGTCGTCTTATCTCTCCTCCATGATAAGAGAAGATCTAAGGCTCTGACATGTAGCAAAATCAGATGGAAAGTGAAGGATTGAGACCAAGTCAGGAAAGAGAGCCCTGAAAGTGTAGTCCCTTGTCAGGCCAAGATGTGTCAGGCTGGAGAGCTCTCTAACATTGTTTTTTAAGGCAGGACCACAGCTTTGGGCCAGGAACATGAAGACCATAACAGCATTTTTATAGCTAGCATCTACATTCACAATTTCTCAGCAGTTTACACACTTTATTAAAATTAAACTCTTTCTGTCTTCGCTGCTGTGTTTAGCTTCTGCAGATAAATGGTTACCATGGGACCATCAGTACCTTCTCACTCAGTGCATGTGTTTCCTTGGGGGCTCCAGTGAACTGATGGGTTTTCTCCCTATTTCTGTCACCCTAATTAGGCAGACTAGCACACCATACTTGCTTGCACTTACAGTAAACACAGTGAAAACCCAGTCTTTGGGGAGGCCATTGTTTTTTCTGAACTTCTCATTAACGTAGCTGTTGAAGTTCTCCATCCGCCAAACTGTCTCATCTTTCAACTGGCTGTACAGGGAGTTCTTCTTCTGCATGTGCTGAGGGGGGAAACAGAGCAAGGGGAAGATTAGATTTCTAGCAGTGAAGAGTAACTAGGAACTGGCTTGCATGGCAGGCATCTAGCTACCCTGAGTTTTCCAGACATCTGGATTCGGGAAGAACCCCAGGATCAAGTTATAGAGGTGGAGGGAGTAGAGCCCCTCACTAGCAGAGCTAAACCTGAGCAAATGTGCTGAGTCCCATTACACAACGTTGCCCCAGGCAGAAATGTGCCTGACCCACGTGGACGCTGTAGAGACAGTTACCCAGGGTGTCTGTCAAAGCAGTGCTTTCTCTGTGTGTTTGTGTATGTGTGGTTTGTTTGGCCCAGGGGCTGGCAGACAGGGAGAGGTGCTTTCAAGTCATAGTCACGATATGCTTTTGACTAAATCTGGTTCCAGTGTCTATGTGCCTAGTACTCTTCTAGAGGAGTGTCCATCTGGGAGAAATGTAGAGATGTATTCCCAGAGGAAAGCGAGGTGAGGGCTTCTCTCTTCCACTCTCATTAATCCATATGTCAGCTAGAGTTTATAAAAAATGGGGTATTTACATTGTTCAATCAAAGGCAAGTCCCCTTTCCCTGTGAAACAGCTGGCCTTGACTGCAACTCCATCTGCAGTACGGTTACTGTGAGGCTCCAAAGCCTCTGCTTAGGGATGCTGTCTCTGCTGCCTCTTGTCTTTTGGAAATATGGTAGGAAAATGGCTGATTCCAGGTGGAATGAAAGGGTAGGAAGGGAATGAGAGCAAAATCAACTGGAATTTGAAGAACTCTGGCCCATTACCAGCCGCTCCTGTAAATTTTATTTCCGTCCTCCCAGCAGGAACCCAGATAATTTATGTTCTGCTAGTAAACACCTGTCCTTTGTTTAATATCACTTGTGCCATGGGATCCTACCTGAGCACCTGAATTCCCATGTGGATAGCTGTCTAGCTGAGCAAACAAACTATTCCAGGAAAACAAGAGGTGTGCTGATAATAGCATATATTGCAAGAAGCAGCTATAATCTGCTGTCCTGAACTGCACTTCGACAGGAACCGTAACACTCCAGCTGAAGTGGGCTTGTCTGGTACCTCTCTAATGCAGACTGTGCTAGTTCTCAGAACACAGCATGATGCTGCGAGGAGAAAAGGGCTTTAAAAGCAAACCATTTTCTTCTTTCCAATTCTTTTAATTATCTTTCATCAGGGCCAGTTCTAACTACCGAAGGGCCTCATTTGAAGCAAAAACTCGGGTAGATCTGAGCAAGGCAGGCTTCTATTTTGTATGATAAAAGAAGTATGGGCGTACAAGCCAGAACAGTCTTGTTCTGTTATAGCTCTCATTTGAAAAGCAAGACAAGATGGAGATTTAAGAGTGATGGCTCTTGAAGAACAAGTAAGAATGTTACGTAATGATGTAAGAATATACATCTTACCTCATTTTGATTACTGTTTTTAAGCACAACAGGATCAGCAAAATCTTGAGCCAAGGTTAGAGCTCCTTTGTAGCTGCAACCAAAGGGTTCTTGCCCTAAGAAGCTTATGGTCTACAGATACACGGGAGAATAATGGCAGAAAAGTGAGGTCCAGGGAGAGAAGTTGTTGAGTCAAGCAGAGGACTGGTCCATGGCAGAGAACAGAGCCTGATCTAGTTCTGCTTCAGTTCAGCCTTGTTGCCATGCCTGACCATAAGCCCACATCCATTTCCTGGGTGCACGGATTTTGCATGCACTAGGTATTTATTTTTAAACTTTCAAAAATCTCTTTTGCTTCCTACCTCTGTCAACCACACTCTCCCCTTCTTCTGAACTAAGTGACCTTAGTTTACCTGGTTGGTGAGGTGAACAGTCAGATCATCAGAAGCAGCATCATAATCGACACAGGTCAACCGGACATAACCTTGGCCAAAAAATAACACGTATGGTGCTGTGCAGGCAATGAGGAGGTAGGACCGGACATCAAACTTCTTCCCTTCCAGGAGCAGAGGCTGGTGAATGTATCTGTCGGAGCAAGATTTCAACACGCGTCACCGACATGGCAGTTCAAGGCTCACACCAAAGCCCACAGCCGTTTAACGTCACCCCACAGAATGAACCTGCTCGTCCCCTTTTCAACGCTGGTTTTAAGGCGAATGGCAGCCGAGGGTGCTGGGAGGGGAGGACAGAAATGCCAGGAATGGCTCCTTTGAGAGGAGTGGACGCGGTGCTGAGCCTCGGCAGCAGGAGGTGATTAAAGATTTACTAATATTTACTGAAATATACAAAGTTTATGTCTGGACACAAAGAGCCCTTCATACAGCACCATTGCTTTTATTGCCACAGTGATGTGATCTGGGAATTGCTTCCCTTTATCATCAAAGGTTGCTGGATGTCCACACAAATAAAAAGGATATGCTGCTACAACGATCACCGCGAACAACAGTTTTCTAAGGAATATGGGCCTCGTTCTGCAGAGCATAAGTCATTCCTCACTAATAGAAATCAAGATGAGATCAAAGATAGGGTCCAACTGCTTCTTCCCCCAGCACTGCTGCTCGTCCATGTCAAAGACCACATATTGGTCTAACTAAGGCCCTTGGTTTAACTTTGTCAGGCAGTGGTTTCGCTCCATATACTGGCTGCTGCATAAACGCAGGCCAGCCTGTTGCAGAAAGCCTGTAAGATCATCGTTCCAAATCTCTCTTGCCCCTTTCAAGGAGGCCAATCGTTCCTTTGTCATGAAAAGAAATGTTTGGATGAAAGTAAGCAGAGAATATTGCTTGCTTTGGCTAGGGCAGCTCTTGCAAAGGTTGTGATGCACTGTGTTCTTTTGCACGATAAAGATGCCAAGCCATGGTAGCAGAGTGTCAGGGAAGTGGCAGAGGGTCCGTGTGAGGAATTGGTATCATCACTTTGCCAGGACATGCAGTGATCACTACATGGCAAAATGTGTTTCTGCCGTGCCAATACTCCAGCTTTGTCATGAGTGTATCGCAATGTCTTTGCTGGCATGTCCTGGCAATGCCAGGCGATGTCATGTGTGTATGGACACCTTGAAGTTTAGAGTGCCCTGTATGCCTGGCTGTGCACACCAAAGGCAGCATCAAAGGCGTCTGGGAACTGCAGTTCCTAGGATAAACAATGAAAACATTTTTTTGCATTTCTCTTTGAAAGTTTTATTCAGTCATCTCAAAGCACTGAAGTGATTTAATTATAATGCATTCCTCAATTGAGGGAGGGGCACTGAGGCAAAGGGAAGTCAAGTGAGTTGTGTAAGCGTAAGCAAGTAACGTTCAGTAGCTGAAACTCTTCTCATGACTGTTGCTGCCTTATTTTTCCCTTCCTTTTTCTGCTCTTCAGCTACTTTGCAAAACATTCTAGCAGTTGCTGAGAGGGTATATATTCTACAAAGAAGAACCTTCATGGTTCTTTTATTCATGCAACCCTAACCCAAAATTTCAGTGACTGCTAGCCACTGCCTGTTGATTGAGGTGTAGACTTGTGCAGCACTGAGGCAGAGTTAAGATATTGGGGGGGGTTATTAGATTGCATGGGACAGATATGTAGCTGTACAATTTGTAAAATGCTAGCTTTGCGTAAGAAGCTGGAGTAATATCTAATTTAAACTGCTTTGCACAAGGCTTTATGTACGGCATTCATGTATGGAACTGTAGCACCTGGCCTTTTGAAACTGTTCTTAAATTTCCAGACAAAGGTAAACTCAAATCTTTCTGATGACAAAGATCTACCTTGAAATGACTTGAAATCTACCTTGAAGTGCGATGCAAGACCAGAGAAATAGCCTCCATCCCACAAAACAAAATCTCATAGGTTCATGAGATGTGGTGTAACCACATTAGATACCTATGGAGCAATTCAGCTCGCTGAGGCCAGCGAGCTTAACCAAGCACACCACTCACACATGAATTCCCAGGCTTCAAGCTCTACCTTTGCACTATTCTCGCCCGGGGAGCCTTGTATGGCACCCTCTTACTGTGTAGGTATTCCTCAGTGCCGCGGAGCTCGGCTTGAAGGGTGTTGACAGCAGCTGCATTTTTAAGCAGGCAAATTCCTCGACCTTGGTTAGAGCAACTTGGTTTGCAGATCCAAATCTGTTCTTCTGCAGAGAGAATGAGTCTATTATAGTTCTGTGTGTGAAACACCGATGTGCCCATTAGTGGGCTCTGGAAACTGCTCACTTGAACGTGTGTGTATGTATATACATACACATGCATGCACATACCAGTTATTATTGCTGTGTATAATTTTATGAACGTTTTAGAGGATCATATAGCTATTTAAATTGGTTGGCACCATGATTAAGAAAATTCACCTTTGTGAAGCTCAAAAAAGGCATTTCTCTCATCTTTTAAGTCCAGGCGAAAAGATTCTGGGAAGAATTCTTCCATCTTCAGAAACCTATGGGAGAATGAAATACATGTTGAAAACCTTATTGAACACATTCATTCCTCTATTACTTTCAGAAAGGATGGTTGCAAGTAGAAACTTAAGAAATTACCTCTTTTTCCTGCTTGTAGATAGTTGTGTGTTTGTTGTATGTTTTTGTTAAGCTACTGCTTTCCATAAGCTTTCAAGAACATATGTTAGCCTTAGGACATTCTTCATATGCTTAGTTTTTTGAAAACTAGTTGACATAGCTGCAAGTAACCATGGTACAGTATTGCCATTTGTGGGTTTGTTTTTTTTTTGGCAGGTCAAAAACATAGAAGCAGAAATGGCAATAAGCTTCTCTTTTATTTACAGTGTCAATGGCACAAGAAGTTGTGGCCTTTCCAGTGGGACGAGGTACCCAAAAATGAGGAATTACTATGACTGTTGTCTTTGGGGGACCTGGCACTCCTACAACTCCAGATACAGAAGAAGAAGAAATTGTCTCTGATGTATGTACCTCTGGAAAATAAGTGATTTTTCTAGAAGATAAGAAAGAAATAAACCCCCATATACTTTGTATCCTCTACTGCTATGCATCCAGAAGAAACTGGTCCTTTGTTTATGCACTCTCGCTTTCTGTTGGCATGTTTCTGGTCAAGGTTCAGAGCTGAGAGATCTTACTTGGAATTAGTGCTCCTACTGATCTTTTTCATCACTTGCTCTTGCTCTCTCAGGCAGCAGAGAAGCCCTATCTTACTGGTGAGGACTCCATTGTTGGGAATCTGATAGAGAAGCTGATCACCTGTATGAGAAAAAAAAAAAAAAAGCTGAAGCTGACTGTCATTGTTAACTCTTACCAGTTTGCTGTAAGGCAGCAGTGACAACTGACAGAGCAGTGAAATCACTTGCTGTGAACATGTTTCTGTCCAAACTTGTGGTGGAACGACCAACCTGATGGAGCTTCATGAAATTGTGCATCCCTTGCCCACTCCAAAGGTGCCACTGCCATCACAGCATCCCAGCTGCAGAATTGCACTGAAACATAGCCCATCTGCACCACAGTATATTTGGCCAAGGGCTGTAGTGGTGCAGCCTGGTCAATAGCCACCACATGGCCATCAGAGCTGGCAGGAGGTGTCTGCTGTGCATGGACTGGCAGGGAAGTGATAACAGTCTCGCTCTGCCACAGGAAAGCTGGCAGCTCTGTGCCATGATGCTCAGGCTTGCCAGGGCACAGGTCTTGACCAGCTCCCAGAAGTAGAAGAATTGCCCCAGGGTCTGTGCTTAGTGAGATTTGTGTGTGTCATGCAAAGTACCTCTCTGAGGGTGCCAGCCACAGACATTGCTGTGGGAGCCCTTGATTTTATGCTATTCTGGTGGGAAAACCGGCTGGTCCCTGTGAAGGCAGGATGCACCGATGAGACGAAGGGCAGAGCACAATTCAAAAAGTAGCTTGCTACCACAGTGCACTAGTTTGGCTTTTAATGACTCTGTTCTTCCCAGGTAGAGATAGCTGGGCCTGGGATGTGTGGGATGACCCGTCTTGAGCTTACTCTACTTCACTCTTCAAGTGCACCCTCCTTCCTCTTCTCCTTTCCCCACCTGCACCGTGAGGAGGATCTCTAAATGCCAGGCACCCCCGTACGCCTAGACTAGTGCTCGAGGGGTGCCAGGGTGGGCTGTGTGCTGTTCCTGTGCCACAGTACCACGTCCATCCTATTGCAGCCTGTGCTCAAAGCCAAAGAGGGAGGACTACATTTCAAAAGTGAGTGTGACAGGTTGTGTTTAAATCTCTGTACTGCTCATTTCACTATACTTAGTTCATTCCAATGGCATTTTTTCTCTCAAAACTGTTTTCTTGTCTAAAACCCTTTCTTTAATCACCATGGCAATCCAGCTCTGAGGTCTGCCAAGAAGTTGAAGTTACCTGTTTCTCCTACCCCCAGGTGACCTCCTCTGCCCTGGGAGTCATGAGTCCAGTATTCTCCAGTTTTTCCCACTACCCTCTCCCACTCAAGGCCCACAGGCACCTCTACCTTCTTTGAAATGGTAATAGGTCTCTCGGCACTTGATTTCACACCATTTCAGTGCATAATCCTCTCTTCTGTTGTCATAGATACGCTGCCAACCTCTGCTCTGGCAATAGATGCTCACACTGCGTATGGAAAACAAAATAGCAAAGTAGCCTCCCTTATATTTACAAATACTTACTTAGCTCATATCCTTTGAACTCCTAATAATTTTCTCTGGGAGCCTGACCTAGCATTTCCAGAAGCCCCTGGGTGAGGGATAAGGTGGGAAGCATTAATTAGAACAGCTGCTAGTGGACCTGCTGGTCTGCACTTGAGGGGGTGGGGGAGTAACTGAGGATGCTAAGGACATTGTGATTCAGCAGCTCTAATGAGAACTTGTACCATTGCAGCAGGGTTTTTCCAATTAGGATGCAACTGGTACCCACGGAATAGAAATGTTCAGGGTCCAGTCTTAATAAGGAGACTCTCTCCTTAGGGAGACATGACAAGTAGCAACAGAAAAAGCTGTTTGTAGATAAAGCTATGGAAACATAGCAAGGAAAGCTCTGTTTGCAGCAGAGATTCTGTGGTGCCTGCTGGTGACAATATCTAGAGAAGAATGTCGATATGCTGGAAAGAACTCAGGAAGGAATGAATGGAACTTCTGATCTGACACTTTTTCTTGGGCAGAAATCTCTTATTTTTCGCTTGTTTTACATTTAGCACAACGCAATGCTGATCAACAGCAGTGATTCCTGGCTGTAGCGATGATGCTAGCAGATTTGCTACATGGTGTAGCTAAGTGATTTCTGAACAGCCCCAACGGAGAAACTTTCATTAAACAAATAGAAGTATTTTGTTTTTTTGCAAAGATACAGTAGTTTTGCTACATTACTACAGGTGGCCTTCCAGTGGGTACTTTCCATTCGAATTATCTTTAAATGGTTCCCCAGGTGTACCACTCCAAAAAGACAGCAAATCAAAGGATAAACATTTGAGGCCAATGGATAATGGATAACATTGCATGACTTCATATAGGGTCATACTACTCTTCATATGAGTCTGCCAAGAGGACCTACTTACAGTCCAGCCCCATTAGATCCACCGATATAAAAATATGGTCCTGGCCTCTTCGGTACTTTTCGTATCTCTTCTTCTGGCTGTTTTTCTTGAGGGCATGCCTTACCATGTGTTCCATTCTCCTTAGGCTTGGCTTTGTCAAGCTCCACTTCAGAGCTGGTGGAAGTAGCTGCAAAGGTGGAAACAGAGAAACTTCAGATGATCTGGGATCTTCTCCATAAAACCCACAACTAGAAAAGCAGCTATTACAGAAGAAAATACTGTAAGGTAAGGCACTGCTTCAATATAGCATTGCTATTCAATTGCAGCCATCACTAGGGGCATTCTCTTAAAATAATTCAGAAATTATTGCTAATGTAACCTGGTGGCATGTACCATGGTATATTAAGTGGAAAAACAGAGGAAATATAATAAAATATGCAGTAGAAGGGAACATTCCAATCAGCTAAATGGCATTCTCTCACTCGGCAAGCCTCTGCTTCACGGGACTTCCTCAGATATCTTGTCTAGGTGGGTCTCAGTTCTGCCCTAAGCTGAGCATGAACCATTCCAGTTATTCAGACGGAAAGCTAGAGGTGGCTCTGGGAGAGTCTGACAAACTGCAGGGTCTAGAGAGGTGTGCAGGTACAAAGGGAGAAGGGCAAGAAAAGCATGAGCTATACGCTATTCATTGAAACTGCTAAAGCCTAAAGGGATTTTGACAAGCCCACGATGTGACAGCTCTGATGTCCCCCTTGACAGGCAGCCACAGAGTGGAATGGCACATGATAACTGCGGTGACAATGACTGCAGGGGTGGGAATGGGAAACACCCTGCTTCAAACTGGTAACTAATGGTGTCAGGCTTGCGATGGTGCTATTGCTTATTCTCAGATCACGGGGCTCAAAAGCTGCTGAATTTGTAGGGGATAATAATTTTTTTTCAGTACAAAGTTAATGGGATCTACCTAACCAGTAAGTGCTGCTGGGTTATCTGTGGAGGAGAACGTGAGAGCATGTATCTAGCTTTAGCAGTTGTGAAGAACTTTAACTTCTTGGTGTTCTAGGAATGATAAACTAAACCGAAAACATCGCTCCCAGATCTTCCTCTGTCAAGAGATTTCCCTGTATAGTACATAGCAAAAGCTTTTCTTTTCCAAGGCAAAATGAGACTCCATGACTTTTCCCCACCACCTCCACACTTTGTCTGTATTTCGGATCTCTGGTGCTCTTCATGCAGCACAGATAATTCTCTGGTGCAGTAGCCAATTGTGTTCTAAGGCATAAAAATGTTTCAAAGCAGCTGAAGCAACTCAGGTGCCATCTCATCCTGACAGAGATACAGGCCAAGAGGTCTAACACTGTACTTTATAATGTATTTGTTTTAACTAAAGTAAAAAAACTTGTTCAGGGCCTTGCCTGATGCAACCAGACTGTCATACACTGTGGTACAGTTGGAAAAAAAAATACAACATGTGAGCATTTTCTATCTGATCAATCTTCACGTTGTGCAAATGTTCTCAAAACAGATCAATGACATTATAACACATAAATGAGATGAAGGACATTACCAGCTGGAATCTTGAATCACATCTGGATTTGAATGAAAGAAAGACTAGTAATGGGAAATTCTATTTTGAATATGATTGCTGGTAAAGGACTTCAAAAGGGCAAACCATATGGTTTCTGAAGTGAGATCTGATGTAATGGTGTCATCAGCCTCAAAACCGTTGCTGGATTTATCATCCATTATCTTGGTCCCAGCAAGAAAGTTCTGTCTGTGGTCTGATTTCTTGGCTGGTAACTCAATTGCGAGTCTGGCACTTGATTCCAGAACAGCTCATGACTACTTATGTAACTAGTGTTTGGGATACTGATACCCAAATCACTGGCTCCAAACCTACAAAAAACATACAAAGGCTTAATACTTCCAGGGGCTGAGAAACTACGCCTCTGGTTTCTCTTCAACTTGGCTACGCACAAAGCTTTGGGGAGCAGTAAAGCCTGTGAATAGCAGAAAAAGTCTACCCTGTCCTAGTTCTGTTCCCATTGGAATGAGGCGGGAGAAGGGATGGAGGGAGCAGGAGGCAAGCAGGTGACAAGACTGGAGTTATCTACTCTTTGGACTGTTCTTTTATCATTATTTGTTACAGTACAACCTGTGATCACATGAGTAAAAACTTCTATCTCAATGACAAAACTCCTTTGACTTAAGTGGAGCAAAGATATCGGACGTTGTTATCTCATATTTTACAAGCACTTGTTTTTACGTCTTCGTCACACTCCACCTATGGACACAGGTGCAACCCACTGTGTGCCCACAGTTACTGGATTTCCCAGCAGGCTCCCACACCTGGCTCAGTTTGCTTTGGAATAAAGGAAGTAGACTGCAAACTCTTTGAGGCAGGACTTGCTTTAAATTTCTGCTTCAGGTAGCACCCGGCACGGAAGGGTTCTATCAGTAAAAGCCTTAGCATTGTTACAAACTGCAGCATTACCAGTGCTAATCCCTGGACTGCTGCCTTGAATTTCCTCCTTAAATTAAACCCAAAACAAACCAAAAGAACACACTAAACAACCAGTTCAAACAAGCCAGGGCGTTTCAACCTCCGTGATGGAAAACACTGCCTCGGCAATGTCTTGTAACCAACCAAAACGAGCTTTTTCCCTGGAGAATTCCAAGCTGCCAGTTCTGGTTCTGCGGAGCAGAGATGTCCTTGATGGCTGCAGTTCTCCCCGTTGCGCTGGGGAGAACTCTCCAGCAGTGCCCGGTGCCCGGCTCCTCGGGCATTATCTCATTTTGCCATCACGGCACCAGACCAGGCGAAAACAGAACGTGTTCTGTCTTCCTCCAGAAGCAACTGTTGTTAGCAACTCAGCCAATTTTTTTGAACCAACTGTTTGAAAGTAGCTCAAAGGCAGGGTTAATGCATTATGCATAAACACCAGGCGAATTAAAAGACGTGCAGAAAAGTAGTACAGCTCAACTGTTTCCTAGACCTGATGCACTTTATGAAAAGGTTGTACCATGAAGTGGTACCACCCCTCCAGCTACTGGTATCTTCCACGCAGGAGGCTGATCTCCCTCCTCTGCCTTAGCACGGTGTGTTATAGTGCTGTTCTTGTTACTGTCTGATATGCGACTGTAAATATTTACTTATCTATTTTTAACATTTAATTGCTCATTCGTACCTCCTGCGAGAGCTTTTGGCTCTTTTATCATCTCCCTCCTTGCCTGGATTGCTAAGAAATTAACCAATTTTAAACAGTCCCATTTATCCTGAGACACGGACACAGGAAATATCCTGCAATGATTGCAGTGCTGGTAAGGTATTCGTCCATTAGTCTGAACACATACTTGTCTCTCCTTCTCTAATCTTTATACAGAGACCCAGGGGGTGGGAGCCTTTTATCTTCTTTTTCTGTCTAATTACGGAATCTCCCAGCATGAAAAATGAACCTTCATTGCATTGAATTTTTTGTCATGTATTATTTAAGCATCAGTCCCCTTAGTCTTCATTTGTTTGTGTGTTTTGCATCCTTAGATGGCTAAATATTAAAGAGGTAAGGAGAGAGAGGGATGCAGGGGCTTATTGCTGTTGCCTGCTTGCACAAATTTCAGGCAAGGGCCTTTTCACTTCTTTATCAGAGGTGGGATTTGATGCTTGTTGGGACTTGAGCTCTTAGGAAAGAGCAGGCAGAGTGGCTTGGCTTGCAGACCTAATCAGCAGAGAGGAGTGGATATTTCAGAGGCTGAGGTGGTGCATCTGATCGCAGCTCTACCTCGTCCTGTGAAAGAGCCTCTCTGTCCAAAAGGTATTTGTGGTGCAGAGGGGGGGAGAGCCCTCGGGGAAACAGTCTTCTAACTTGTCACATGAACTAGCAGCATGAAATTAAACAGTAGGATTCCCTTCCAGAGAGCCCACACAGAGATTGTCTTCACACCCGGTGCAGCCAGTAAATTACACCGCTTGAGACAATTTTGAATTCGGCTCATTAATTTCTTTGGGAATTGTGTGCTGGCGGTGTCTGGATAAGCAGCTCCTATCTCATCTCAGCTCTGCTTTCAGTGCACGTGGGGATACTGTGCACACTGGCAGGAAGATGCAGACTGTTTTGTGTCATTTGCTAACAAAAGAAAAAAAAAAGCAGAGCTTAAAAGACAGAAGTTCCTTTTTCCCTTTTCCATGTAAAGAGAGGTTTAACAACAGTAGCTGATTTCTCTAGAATTCAGAGTTTAACTCTAACTGAAATTTTCATTTAAGAAAGCTAAATGATCTAAACGTTGTTCTAAAGACAAGCATTGCCCTAAAGATTACCTCTGTATTAAAAAGATTTGTTTGAAACAAATGTATTTTTTACTGCTAATGCACAGAGCTGAGCTCAACAATGAGTACGTCAGAAAAATAATACTGTTGGTTTTGTCATTGAAAGATTTGTGGCATTTCAGCCAAATTATCTCTCCATAAAAAAGTAATAATTTCTTTTCAAAAGAGCTGCTTGTTACTGGATAGCTTGAGGTTTTCTTCACATTTTCAACAAAATATTTAAAATGTTAGTGTAAAATATTTTAATTCCACTAGATGTTTGGCAGCCAATATCAATAATTTCTGTCTTGGATTATTTTAGAAGCAAAGGGATGGGCTTGTATTTTCATAGAGTTTAAATGAAAATGGTATAAATTACATGCAATGTGTCTGTAATTTATGCCATAAGTTAGTGGCCAGCACTTTGGCTAGAATAAGAAGATATAACTCCCTTGATACTGGCATCAACTGAGAACCTGGTCACTGGACTTGGCACAATTAATAGCTAAAAACAAGAATACAAGATTCACCTCTGTCAGCAGATAAGGATCCAGCCTGTTGTTGGTTACTTCCTTTGGTGTTCTTTTTCCTCTTGGTTGGCACAAAGGCCATCTCAGCCTCGCCTGCAAAAGGAAAGATCATCGTCAGCCACTTTGCCAGAGTCAGGAGTGATCTGGGAAAGTCTGCAAGGTGTATTTTTCTCTTTGTCATCATCCACTCTGTTGGTTGTAGATGTCATTTTTCATCATCTTCTGCAGTTTTTTAATTTCTTGAGAGTCTTTATTTTGACTTAGTTGTTTAGCTGGCAATACATAGGCTCTACTTTTCATCTACAGCTTCTTATGGGTGGTCTCTAGTGATAAGCTCGTTGGTGACTGCTGGGGATCTGAGTGCTTTTGTATCTAATCTTTGTGCTCTTTCTACTTCCTTCCCATTGATAGCACTCCATTAAGTGACTGAGTGCTTTTCCTAAGTCTGCTGCTCACGGTGCAGCAGTGTCCAAGAGTTGTTTTCGGAAATATCTGATATTCTTTGTCTATGGCATCTTCAGGCTCCAGTTGTTCAGCCTTGGGATAAAATACAGGCGTCTTTTTTCTTTTCAGGAAGCTTGAAAGCTGAAGCTCGTTTTTTGTCTTTGCAATGGACATGAAAGCAATAAATGAGATATTCTATCTGGAAACAGAAACTGTAATCAGAGACAGTTATTGGACATAGGGTAGGCAGAATATTTTTAGCAAGTTTCATGCTTGGAATCGTCAACACTGCTGCTATTTTGCAGGAAGGATGCTTACCTTAGAAAGCATAGGGCAACTGAAACAACAGCTAGAATTAGAGAGGGAAATACATATTTGCTACTTTTGCTTACAAACAAAGGTAACAAATAGTCTAAGAACACTAAATAAATGGAGCACACGTACTGTGTAGTTTGAAGTCCGTAAGAAGGACAAACGCAAAAGTGTTAGTCACTGTAAGTGTTCTTACGCAGGAAGATACAATGCAAAAAGCTAAATCTTAATATTGAGCTGCTGAATCTATAGTTAGATATATTTGAAGCATATTTCCTGTTAAAGACTGTCCTCCTCCAAAGTGATTTGTTGGAGTGGGTAGGCAAGGAGGGTGGACAAGCCTGTCGGCGTCACTGATTCACTGTGTCCGTGGCCGTGTCGCAAGGCATTACAGTGCCAGTTCGCCTGTCTGCAAGTTTGAGTAATAATTGCATAATTGCACCTGGGTGGGACTGGAATTCTCATTTTGCATCAGTCAAAGACTTTTCAACTCCACTTGTTCAAATGGAGTTTTATTTCCAGTTGGAGGCCAGAGACCTCTGCAGTTTCCCATGACACGACATCTTAAAGAAAAAGAAGCTGTCTCAAAGAAATCTGAGGTTTGGAGAAAGGTTGGTGTTGTGGAACCTCAGGGCACCTGTCTTTCCCTAAGCTTTCAGACACCGGTGGAAGGTAAAAAGTGGGGGTTGGCATAATACACAGCAGCTGCCACCCAAAAGATTCTGGCAGAGGGCTTTTGCCAGACTGTAAAATGAAACTCCAAGATCCCCTAAAGAGTGACAGGGAATAAGAAGCTGTTCCTCTAAACACTCTTGCTCTCAGACTGGGAGGCATGGTGACAGGGAAAGAACTGACCTGAGTTTTTAAAGTGGGGATTTGCTTGGCTTAGGTTAGGATCATGACTCCAGCACGGTGCATGGAGCAAAGGCTGCTCTGGGTGGAGCTGCAGAGGAAGACGGAACATGTGGAGGAGGAACAGGAATGTATGTCTCTGTAACACCTTCTTAGTAACAGGTGCTAATACATACACTGATTGCTGGTGATAATAAAGAGATGATGATGCTGTATCCAGAATTTATGTAGAGCCTTTTCTATCGAAGAACAACATTTTAGGCATCATCTTGCTTGTCTGGAGAGGTAGTTGTTCTTCAACAACTCAACAAAACAGTACAGTGCTTTTACCAAAGTGTATCTGATGACAGCAGGTTGCCCAGTTTTGGTGATCTGATGAGATCTCAGAAAGCTTTGAGGATTTGCCAGGTCACGTTTGGAGCAAGGGCCTGGAGCATTCACTCCAAATATCATAATATAGATGCAAATAGCTGTTTAACTTTTAAGTGGGCACTGCTGTCATTAGGTGACACAAAATAGCTTCAGCATCTTACTGATAAATCACTCCGTACCATATCTTCATGGAGATTAGAGAGGTATTCTGTACAGCCACAGCTTCTTGCCTTTTAGCCCCTTCTTTCAGGGGCTAAAACCATATCTTAAGCTAATAAAAAGCAATGGAAATTCTAACCTTTTCTCAGCAGTTTCTAAAGGCTTTAGCAGGGCTTTAACTGCTCCTTGCCCTCGGTTCGGAGAACTTGCGCTTGACTTCTAGTCAGGCCATAAACAGCTTCTGAAGAAACAAACCATCCTGTGATGGAGCAGGTTTGTGCTCCAGAAGAGCACAGACTGCCTTATTTCATTGACTGAAGAACGGTGGGTTTGCAACAGCACGCGGAGGCTCAGCAGTCCAGCCTGCTTCTGCTCCACAGGTACCGAGATTTCGGTGTGCCTCTCCGGGAGGCACTGGGAACGCAGGCTGAGCCCTTAGCAACAGCTGCTGGGCGACTGTTGGCAACCACACAAGGGCTCCTGGTGTTAAAAATGCAAAGGGATTTCCACAAGTGTGTGTGCTTTTAGCTAGAGCTATCCAATGGCAGTGTTACAGGAGGGCTGCTGAGCAAAGCGGGGTGTGTGGAGCAGAGTAGAATTGCGTAACAGAAAAACAGGAAAACCAGTTCAGTTCTCTGAGTGTCTGCTGGCTGGCACATTTTTGCTCGCTCTCCTGTGGCTTTCCTCAAGCCTTCTAAAGGTCAGGCTTCACCTCTGCTTGAGACACCCTTGTCACTTGCACCGCTCCGAATAGCAAATCAGAAAGTCCGATTTCATTTCCTCCAGTGCACAATCACCAACAGGACAACAGATTAAAGACACAAAAAAAATATACTTTGTCTATAATGTAGTTTTCCTTTCTGTGGCAGAGTTTGCATAGCTCGGTATTTTGTTGGACTTTGTTAATGCTAAGTACTGGAGTTGGTCCAGTGCAGCTTGCACTGTTAAATTTGCCAATAGTAAATCAAATCATGAAAACTGGTAACAGGGCAAAATTAGCATCCTAAATCCTCATTAAGTCCTTCTATTTCTTTAGTGAACAGAGGCAAACCCTTCTGCAAAGTTCTGAAGAGCAACGCAGAGGCCAAAGGCAAAGGGGAGGTCTGCATCAGCCGATTCATCCATGCAATAATAGTGGATCTGCAGAGGGAAGGAGTACACCTTTTCTGTAACGAGCGCACCGTGGGCACCACATCTCCAGTGCCATCTGTTACTGGTGGGACAGGGTGAGTGCCTTCCCTGGTTCAGCTCTGACCAAACAGAATGCAGTCTGTGAGCTCAGAGACCACCTGAGTTGAGCCAAAGCATGCTAAGGGGGAATGATCATGATATTTCTGTGAAAATTGCATGCCAGGTTTGGTCAAAAGCAAATCTCTAGCCATTAAAAAAGGCAGTGGTGACACCACCAAAACACAGCTCACGCTGCTACAAAATGACACTGATTTATATAAAAGACAGAAATTCGAACATATTTTAACAAGGGAAAATAGGCTAATGATAGTGTGGGATAGTGGCCAAAGGCAGAGATTTCTCTTAGAAGACTCCCTACACTCGGTTATTGAAACCCTTGAACAATTTTACCATATCACTAAGCTGCAACTACTGGTGAACAGAGCCTACAACTCCCCTACCACCCCCACAAGTGAAAGAGATGAGAAAAGTTGATGGAAAGTGGAATCTGGCTTCGATTCAACCTCCCTCTGGGTTGGCCCTGCATCCTCCAATGTGGACGTGCCAAGGCAGTGTGAATACCCTGGCACTCCTCCCTGACGGTCACCGTGACCTTCAAGAACATTCTCTGTATTTTCCTCTTGGTGCACAATGCCTCTGATCAGCTCCAGTGCTCATGCAGAGCCAGTCAGGATCCTGTCCTTGCCTTACCTTACCTTCAGCCTTCCTGGATTACCTCTCATGGCCAACCCACCCAACCTAATCTCTCTGGCCACATAGAGAACAGCACGGAGTGGGAGGACGGCAGTGTCGCAACTGGCGGCACTGCAAATATTTTCAGCAAACGTTACACCCTCTAGGAAATATTGCCTAATTGTTGGAGAAGGGGAGAGGCCGACAGTTACAGAGCTGAAGGCAGCTTTTCCTTCACCTGAGACAGTCGTATGTGCCGCTCCAGTTTTCCTCTGCATGCAGAGAAACGAGACGTTCCTTAGAGATTTACCAGAGGGGCCTGAACTACGTGTCTGCCCTAACACAGGCTATTTTAAACGCACTTTGGATGCCTGTTTTCCTGTCCTTTTCCAGGTGAATCTCTGGCACTGAACACGTAATTCCCAGAAGGCTGCAGGTTTTCCTTTGGATGGGAGAAGGCAGGAAGGGGGAAGGGGTATTCATCACCTCTCTCACTTCTACCCAGCTGAATGTTGAAGAAGATCCCTAAAACCTGAGTTTTGTAGCACTTGGCCAATAGGTTTAAAAGTCATTAGAGTAAGAAATGACAAAGTGACTGTGTCATCCTTATTATCTTGGAAAACCAGGCTCAAAAATAACATGCAGTAGAAAAGAGTGTGTATTGTCAACACAGGTACGGTTATAGCCAGCACGTGGATATTCAAGGTAATTCTTCTGTCAAAGAGTTTCTGTGACTTGATGAGCTGTATGAACAACATTTGAGTCATCTGCTTTGGGAATCAGGCAGTAGGACAGCTTGCTGCTGCATTTGGTCTGTTGTTCATGTTTGTAAAGTTGGAATGTTTTGATGTGAAAGGCCCATTTGCATTTGGTATTTCTGAAAGTCTTATGGGATCCATAAGAAACAGACAAACTAGTCCCTTGACTATAGAATATATCAAGATTTAGATAATAAATATGTTTCCACTATAGAAGGTACAATAAGGTTATAATTCTTTTTCAAGGCTCTCGTGAAATCCAAGCTAAAAACGTAAGGAGCGCTGTATAAAACTAAACCCAGTAAGAACTCAAATATTAAACCACAGAAAATTCCTTTAAAAAAAATAAGTGTTCTACGTCATTACTTATGCAGAACCTCAAAGGGAGCAACTGAGCCTTGCTATTCAACAGCCAGGGAAACAACGGAATAGAGAGCTCACATCACACATCAACACATGCCACAGGCAGAAAGGACAGTGGGTCTCAGAGGGTCTGAGTTTTTCCCAGTTTTTGTAACCACCTGATGGATTGATTTCACAAAGCATGCTGTGGAGGGAAGCAAGGTACATAAACAAGTGGTAATATTTTCTTTCTGAAGAAAACAATCTTAGCTTTACTGCAGGAATATTATGCTTTTTCATGTTTCTCTCTACAAATAGATGCAATTTGAGGACAGAAAACTACAGCCTCAGTGGTTTATGAGAGATGCCTTAGCAGCTCCCACCTGATCATCCCAGTGTCCAGGTGAGCAGCACTATTCCATCCAAAAGCCACTGAGCCAAAACCAGTTCTTGGGGCTGGGATCGGTGCACTCAGGGCTGGGTACCAGCTTCAGGCATGAGGTGACAGCACAGAGATTTCACCGCTGCTGTCGGTGGGAGAGCAGCACTATCAAGACAATCTATTTTGTTCAAAGATTTTTTAGGAGTGACTCATGACTGATGAGGTCAGTTCCAGTGTGGGTTTTTTTCCTAGCTTGGCATTGCTGTTTTCCTACAGTAGGAGCATTTTTTAGAGTGCTTTTACAGGGGGTTACAGCACCATCTGGGAGGGAGAAGCCCACCTTGTGAGGGCAGCTGGGAAGGACGATGCACAGTCATGTACAGCTATTTTCCTGAGGGTGCAGCAGGGCTGTAGGGGTCAGGAAGCATGATCTCCCCTTGGTTCTGCCTGAAAACCGCTGTGAGAGAAGGGGAAACTCATATACTCTTCTAGACTTCAGTTTTCTCACCTTTATGGAAAAAAACCCCAATACTTATGTGTTGTGGACTTCAACAATAACGGATAATTATAAATCGCTTTGATATGTTCATGCAACAACCCATCCCTGGGCCTCCCAGTAGTGAGTTGTGTGGTCCCCACCCAGAATCAAGCTGGTCTCATGGTTTGTGTAGGTTGTATCTCAGTAACAGAGGGAAAGTAATAGGAAGCAGTGCAACATGCATCAGCTTTCCCGGAGAAGCGTATCAGCCTAGCCCTGTGTCTCACTGCACAGCAGGCATGCAGGCCACAGACACATGGAAATTAATGATTAAGCCCAAATTCTGAAACAAGGCTGTGGCGTTAGAAGCAGACAAACTCCCTAGATTCAAACATAAAATCCAAGTTTTTTGGCTGGCTGCTGTCATAGTTTTGTACTGAGGCCACTCAAAACCACCCTGCAACTGTGGAAGGTTCTGCACAAGTGCCTATTTAATGATGTACCCTGTCCCAGAGACCCTGGGTATGCAAGCAGACTGATCCATCCCCTTCCCACAAGTGTTTCTTGCACCATGGTGGGAAAACTGAGCAACTGAGATGATCAGCTAAATCCCAATTTACACCTATACACCTTCATCAACAGAATTCTCCACACAACGATTTCATCAAACCAGTTTCTCATAACAGGACCTGTTTTCAGTGTTGCTGAGCACCTACAATCCTGTTTGAAACCAGAAGAAGGACAGGAGCACATCACTTCATGAGAACAGGAGTTGTGAGAGGAAAGAACTGTCAATCATGGAAAAAAGATTTTGGCCTGAAGTTCAGTGATGCCTGTGGAAACCCTGCAAGGGTTTTGTCTGGCTTTGTATCAGTGTTTTGAGGAAACTGGGAACATTTCCTACAAAATGCAGTTCCTTTCTCTCCCTTTCACCTGCCTCTGTCGCTTTGTTTTCGCTGCTTTGTTTTTATACTGAACCCTTTCTGATGCTTTGTTCCCCTGCCTAGTTCTGATTTGGAGCTGCAACTTAAGAAGCAGAGAATCACTGGAGTAAGGTGCTGTGCAGCCAGACATCCCAGCTGGAGCAAAATCCAACCCACTGTCTAAGGTGCGGCGGTGGAAAAAGAAAGGTGAGAAAGAAGTGAAGCAAACAGCCATTGCACGTGGTCCTGCCCACGGCTCGGGTTTCCCACCACGCAATTCCGAAGCCAACAGCACTGTTTATGGGGGAGTCCGTGCCCAAGTGCCTCCTGGTAGATCCACAGACGGACACATCACATGGGATTTGTTGGAGAACAAACCACGTGTGATCTCATTGGCTCCAGTTTCCTACTGGGATAGCTGTCTGGTTTGCCTTTTGTTTGTTACCACGATAACCCACTTCCATAATGCCAGGAAATTCAAGATGGACAAGAGCAGGAGTGGCAGCTGTGAATGAAAAAGAGTGGTTTGTTTTGTTTGTTTTTTTAACAATAAAACACTGCCAAGGTGTTGCTCTTCCCCGTTGCTGCAGCAAAGAGCCACCATACCATTTGAAGTCCATCTCCCCCCTTGCCCCCGCCGTTTGCCTTTGCTTGCTCTGGTCACTTCATGCATATGGTCAAACTCCAGGGGAAGGGAGAGGGTGAAATTCCATTTCACTATGGAATGAAGCCATTATAAAACAGTCACCTGGGCCAATTCACTAGCAGAGCAATGCAAGTTCTCCAGTAATTTGTGGAATTTTCAAAGGTCATGGAGTGTTGAGCACCCAAATCCCATTGAATTCCAATTTGATTCGGGTACTTTACTGCTTTGGCTCTTTCAAGAACGCCAGGTGTAACTCCCCAGTCCTGTCTGCAGCCTGCTGCCTGCCCTTGGAGCCGGAATAACCGCAGTGACCACACTGACCTTCCCTAACACAGCAGTGCTGTCAGCACTGCCAGCTGAGAGCCCATCTGTAAGGGGTGAGACCTGCCGCAGACCCAAGGCCATCCCAGTTTGTGTTGAGCTATACACCTTTGCCCTTCTAGGTGAGTTTCACTGTTTTTACTCACTGTGGTATTTTCTTCAGGTGTTTTCTTTCCTATACCACTTTGGGAGACTCTCAAAAGCTTTCGAAGTACAAACCATTGCTTGGCAGGACCTTTCCTGAGACTGAAGAGATTTCTCATTGCTGGACCAGTCAGGCTAATGAGGCATGCGTCCTCTTTCAAAAATGCCTTTGGTTCATTTCAGAACCCACAGCTGCTCAAGTCTGGACCTGTCTCTCGGATGCCTCCAGTGCTCTGAAGTTAATGCCAGTGAACCCTGAAGTCAGGAGGCTCCACTTGTAGTCCAGCAGTCCACCCTCTTTGGGGAAGGGAGAGGGATGCCCACATTCCTTCAGAAATTAATTTCTGACAAAAGCTAGTATTCCAGCAGTCTAAGGGCAAACTGGCAATAGTTTCAGTGGGGTTTTGTGGCAATCAGCTCATTATGGGATATGTGTCATTCCAGTTATTTTTTTCCCGTACCTTTGAGCTCTTCAAACCCTGATGGGGCCCCATCTGTTGCTGTGAGTTACTGGCAGTGTGTTGCAGTTTGAAAAAAACTGTTGCTTCACAGTGTCAGATGCGGCCAAATTTTCATGCGAGTTGTCAATCATGTTTTGCATAAACTGCAAAGACCACCCTGCGGAGCCGTGCTGCAAGCTATTTTTATTTTTTCCCTATGGAAAGCAACTCAGGAAACTTAACTGTTTATTTGGCATAGCCAGTCATTTGCAAACTGTTCGTGTTGCTCCCCTATAGCTTCAGCCAGTGCTCCAGAGCTCAGCTTCTCTTTTGAGATACTCAATTAGTGCCTACCAGTTCAACTCCTTGTAACGTAAATGGACGCTGTAGGGTCAGCTGAAGAGACCTTCACTTCACCCCAGGTCACTAAATAGCAATGGAAGGTCATTGTGATTTTGGCAACGTCAACCTGGAATAGATGTGGACCGCTTGCTTAAGAAATGGCTATGCATTTTTGAGCTACATGCAGATGCAACCTGCAAATTCTATTTTTAAAAACATTCAGTATTCTGGTGGCTTTTTACAGAAAGAGCTGGCTTTTGTTTCCACCACCAAATACTTGTCCCCTACTGGAAAGGTACAGTCTGCTATAAATAACCACATAGCTCGATGACAGGTGAACTTGTCTTTGATTTATCAAGTTTATGAAAACGCCCCGAAGGGCTGGTTTGATATCACTAAACGTCTGACGGTTACAGCTCTGGCCTTGAGTGGCCTCACCAAGATAGACTTTTACAGTTCTGAAAGAATGATTAACTCTGTTGTCTCCTTGCCACAGAAAGAGGATCTCACTGCTCCTTATGCAGAATTTCCGCAGGGAAGTGCACCTTGCAGTATAAACAGAAATGGGTGAAACTAATCACATCCATACAGTTAGAATTGCAGTGGACATCTCAAATTGAACCTATAGCATTTAGTGGCAAAAAAAGCAAATTTTTCCGGGATCAGCAGTGGTTTGACAATAGTACCTGGGAATAGAAGTAGCTGAATTTAGTAGCAGTACATCAGAGAGAGCCGCTGAAGGTATAAACAGGAAACAGATTGGGATATTCTCAGAAAGAGCAGGAATGAGGGACACGGCAGGCTTGCACTTGCATTTCTCTGAAACCCCCTAAATATACCACATGCAGTATGTGTACGCTGCGCCTTTGCGGATGGGGAACTTTCATCCAGGATTAGTTCTGACTGAAATGGTAAGATGCCTCCAAATTGTTGAAGAACCAGATTCTTGGTTGCTGTAATTTTGAGAGCTTAAGCAAAGCTGCTTTAATTTTTGTAACCACAAACAAATGTAAAGCCCAGTACTATGTTACAGCCGATACCAACAGTTAGGGCCAGCACTAGGACAGAAATCACAGTAAGCATTAGGAATCCAGGGCATGGGCAGATTTACAGAGACTTGGGAAATGTGAAAGAAGTTGGATATGAGCTGAAGAGCAGCAGAAGCATGTGTGAAGAGCCCAGGCTGTGGCTCTGGGTGCCAGGGGCCCTGCAGAGCACAGCTGAAAGGACTTATTATCCAATGATTTGTGGTGGGAATCACCTGGCCAGGCATGAGGGCTCTGCTCAGAGCACAACCAGCAGCTACTCTAGTACAGTGCTGAGGAGCTTCCAGGTAAGAAATGTGGTTTTTAGTTAGTTTGATCTGTTACTGTAGTGCTTTGGAGCTGAGGCATTGGTTTGCTGTGCAAACGTGGCAAAGGAGCTGCTCCCTGGGGTGTCTGCTGTGCGGCTTCCGCACGCTGTGCCCGGTGCTGGTTCCCTCTCTGTGCCCAGCCTCTTCCTCCAACACAGCGGAATGGTTCCTTCTCCTGCTCAGAGGAAAGGTGTGTGGTGGGGAGCAGCAGGAGTTTTTCCCAGTCTGCCTTGTTTTCCAGCTCTGTTCCAGTGCACGGGCTCGCAAACGCAGGCGCTGATACGAATAAGGAGGCAGCGAAGTGCTGCGGCTGAGGGAACACACGGCTGGGAAGAGGGAGTCAATCTACCAGTTATTTAACTGACAGGTTAGTGTAGTATTGAAAAAAAAAAACCAAACCAAAACACAATCTGTCCTCCTCCCTCCTCCCACAGTATCCTCTCTCCAGACAAAGGGCAGGAAACTGGGATATAGCAGGGGATGGGAGGCCTCTCAGTCCCACCATAGTCATGCCTAAAACTTCTAAGTTGCAGCTATGGGAGAAATCCAATTAAAAAAGAGTTAAATGCAAGCTGTATCAAGTTCACCTTGTTTGCCATACAACCACAGTTACCTCAGACTTTTCCTAGTCTTCTGCTTGCTATTTTTAAAGTATATTTATAGGCAGTTCCTTTGTTCCCAAGCAGTTCTAAAATGGTGCTGATTTTAAGACCTGTTCTAAGGGAGAAAAAGGCCAAAGACAAGTAAGCAAGCTGAAAGAGTTGCGTGGTGTTAACTCACCCTAGTTTGTTTTCAGGTTTCTTTTTATTCAGTCGTACTTAAGGCTTTTTCTTGCTCTGCGTGAGTTTATTGAGAGGATAGGCTCACAGTCATCAAATAGTGAATAATGGCTTAGGCTTGCACACAGAAATCCAAATGGGTTTGACTAAAGTGGTGTTTGATATGCAAATAAAATTAGCAACCCAAATGAGGTTGTTTCTCCTCGGTGTTTGCTCAGCCTCTCCCTGGCTTTGGCTCCCAGTTGCAAGGACTGAGGTAATGGTTTCGTATCATCTATTAAGTGATTTGTGTTTGCAGACCGAAATTAAAGTGGAGTCTTCCTCGAATATCAGATCCTCTTGGTTCTTACCCCCTCTCCTTCAGACCTGTGGCCATAACACCACTCAAAAGCCAGGAGGCAGCCGCAGAAGGGGACGGTGTGGTTGGCCACTAACCCTCCAGGGAGTCAGCCCTGCTCCCAGCCCTTGGGCACCCTGAGGGCTCTCTCCTGGGTTCTCCTTGTGCCAGCAGCCCCCAGGGTAGTGTTACGAGCACTGCTACTCTAACCTGAGCTTGGAAGGAGTTCTGATCCCATGTACTTTTAAAACAAGTTCACGATATCCAGAGAAAAAAATGCCTTGAAAAAGGTAGATAGTTTGATGGAAGTGTGTATTGGTCACTAAGCAGCTTCGTAAATCCACTTTTCTTGAGCAAAATGATCAAATTTACGTGTTCCTAGTTTCTGTAGTCTAAACGACTTGAACTTTGCTCTTGAATCGGTTTAGATTGCAACAGTTGTGCCAGGAGGTACTTGTTAAATTTACTGCCTTGGGAGCTGACTCTGCCTTTCCTTGCCTAAAATAAACTGACAAAGGAATACGGAAAGAGCTTCTCCCAAGCAGAAGTTTCTTAAGGAGGCAAGGTATTATACATTTGTTCCCTACCACCTAAGTAAATAGCCATCTACGCTATTTTAGGGCTGATATTCTGAAGATGTAAAGAACATCCATACCACACCAAGAACAATCCCTTCTATTGATGGTGCTTTCATCGTCCTTGAAGGTGATATGAAGTGTTTTTAAAGCCCTGGAGTTTTTATTGCTTCGTGATGACTAATAAAGTATTTAGTAGGGTTCAAGCTGTTTTTCTCCCTAAACAATGTGATTCGTACAAAATACTAGGAAAACTAAATGCTTTGTCTTTGCTCAGCTCCCTGTTAGAAATCCCTGGTTTATTTTCACTTGTTTTTAAAATTGTTAATTGTAGGAGAGGAAAGGAAGTGCTGAACTTTTTTTTTTTAAACGCATACGTTGCTATGCCAGTATGTTAAACTTTAATGTTAGTAAGTTAAAGCCAAATAAGAAGTCTGAATACTTGGAGTCTACAACAAAGTCTCTTGGTTATTTTCTTCTGCAACTGTCTGGACAAGTTATTTTCTGTGTCTGCATGAGTTTTCCCCGTTTTAATGTGTAGGTCATGCATAGCAGTTTGATTGCAACGCTGTCTTCAGCTAATAGTCTCAAAGTGTGCAGGGGAGAAGGGGACAGTGCTCTTGTGAGATGAAGGGTACAGCATTAAGAGACTGGTGACATTGGTATATAGCATTATGATAGCAAACAAAGCCAATTCTGCTAGTGCTCATGAGCAGAGTGAGAATAATACTTATGTACTTACAGGAGGCAAGCAAACAGGTGGAATTTGAGGGTTGTGTTTGGTAAAATGCTATCCCCGATCTGAAGCTGTGCTTGATGGTGCAAAGGCGTAATGGACTGATGATGTGGAAGGGACTTGCATATTTTACCTACTGGTATGTAAAGTGTAATGCAACAGAGTCCTCAGAACTCTTTTTGTACGCCGCAGCACAAGCTGCAGGCTCGTAAAAGGGTATTTAATTTAGTTCTTGAATTTAACGTTAGGAGACCTGTGACCACCTTAGAATGTTAATCATGTTGAAATAAGGGCTTTAGGGTTTTGGAGGAACAAATAAGGCTGAAAAAATTTCATTTTCACAACTTTTCAAAATTTTCAGTATCAAAACATTTAAAGTCTAAGATTAATAAATGGGAAGCAGACCAAAATGAAAGTTTGCTCTATTTCTTTTGGCCTCAATATAATAATTTGTTTACAAAGTTTTAGTACAAAATTATAAATCTACTAGGTATCAAGACTGAAAGCAGGGGTTAAGAAGTTGTGCCTGTACCTAGAAACCAGAGACCACTATGTACTCTATTTGGAGTTTCTGTAGCCTTTTGAATATTGCTGAAGATATTACAAGTAGCTGGAAGTTTCCTACTTGACTTGCTCTATGATAAGTCCTCAAGTAACAAAGTGAGATGTAATTACACTAGGCAGAAACAGATTGCTTCAGTTTTCACCTTGTTTGAGCCCAGGCTGTTCTGATGGCAATACCTCTTTCTATTGTCTGCTACTTGATTCAGATAACCCACCCAGGGTGCTCCCTTGTCAATCAAAGAAGGAGAAATAGTGGTTTTGCTGAAATAGGTGTTGTTTATTTCCTCCTTGCTGCTTTCTTCAGAAAGGGTTTGTTTTAGGATCTCTCCCCCTTCGTGAAGGTCACAGCTGCCTTGCTAGCTCAAGGATGGTAAGAGAGTATTAGAGCAATTATTGCTCTTGGTCAGGAATTATTAGGCTGAATTCAAGCATTGGGGAATACAGTTTACTTGGTTTAAACACAGAGATTCAAAATAAATTCAACTCAGAGCTGGGTTGAGATCGAACTCTTTTATTAAATATACAACTAAAATGCCTAAAATGAATAACATAAGCTCTAAGGCAGTGAAAACAGCACATTAAATAGCATGTAAGATGTAAACACTTTTTTAAACAATAGCAGCTAGTGAAACTGCTCTCGATCTTTCTGTATGTGTTTATCCACACAAGAGGATTCTAGTGATAAAAACAGTGACAGCAGAATATTCATCAGAATAATTACAGTAAGCTACTGGTAACAGAATATGTGAACACAGCATTAAGGACCAGAATAATACCTTCAACCTCTTTGCTTTCTCTGAGAATGTTTTATGCATACCTACCCCTTAAAATTGACTGAGTAGGACATCTCACAGGATTTATTTTTTTTTTTTTAATTACCAATTTACCCAAGAACACATTTTAATAAAAGGCATGTAGTTTTTATTTTCACTTCTGTTAAAGGTAATTAGTAAAGGATAGTGCTGCTGAAAGGTCAAATTTACTTCATTTCAAAAAAAAACCCCTTGAACATCATGTTGAGCATCTCAAGAAGACATAAAGAAAAACAGTGAAGCTTCCACTAAGAGACTGTAGCTTCTGCAAATCCAAAGGATAAGTGTTGGACAAAGAGAGGCATATAGAGGAAAGGAAAACAAGGAATCCAACAGGTGAAGTTCAGGGATAGCATAGGTGAAAGTATAAAATATAGTGAACTAATATCTCCATGAAACATTGCAATATACCAAAAGAAATAGCAAGTTTCCACAAAATAATTGCACTATGAAAAGGAATACCATTTGTACCCGGTAAAATGAGACTTGCCAGTAGGAGTCATTTTAACCAGGACATAGATACCATCTTCACCATCTGAGCAGTTTTGGGCAAGGCGATTTCCTAGCTGGGAAATTCCTGACAATCTAGTGAGACTTGGTTGATATGGAGAACTATGCTATCTTCATTCTCATGCCTCAGGGCACAGGATGCTCATCAGCTGAGGTCAGGAATACATTCTGTCACGCTGCTCCCTCTCACTGCTGTTATATTGCACAACTAAGGGTGTTGTACTAAGAAGGCCAACAACTGGCATCTTGCTACTTCTCCGTATGGGGAAGATAAAGGCTGGTAGCCATGTGTGGGGAATCAGAGCATTTCTCAGGGAGGCCACCTTTCTTACCATATAATTTGACTAACTACATCTCAAATAGAAGATCTGCTGAACTGAGAGCTTTGTAAACCCTTTTATTTTATGAGATACCTTTAAAAGTACTTTTCTGTCAGTGTAGAAATAGAGCAGACCTTATTTGAAGTGTAGTAACAGAGTGCACTGATTTAATGCTGGATTTTGCTCATTTAACAAAATAATTTCCACACAGAAACAGCTACTTAAACTGACAGCAGCCTCAGATGACTAAATGGCCCAAGTTTACCCAGAGAAATTATCTTAAACAGCAGCAAAAAAGCCTCATTGTCTTCTGTATTAAGTACAAGAGTAACTCTTTTACGACGAAGATTTTAAGATTCAGAAACTATCAACTTCCTATGCCACGGAGCTGGGAGTTTTCAGCCATGCTTATTCTGCAGTCTTACCACCATTGGGAGCCACGATGGTCTCTACTTAGCTGATTTAGTTTTATGATGTCTTTCTCAAAGCTACTGGGTTGTTAATGTCTGCACCCATCAAATTTCAGGAAACTTCGACAACAGGTCCAGAAGTTACTAATATACAGATAGCTGGTGAGTTCAGGGGCCTAGTTTCTTAGGGAAACAAGTTCAGAAAACGTATCTTGACCTACCTATATATTATGGACAAGCAAGCTTATACTCTTTTGACTTTTCTCATCTCTCTTTATACTTCTGGAGAAGTTTATACTTCTTTATACTTCAAGTTTGAGTGTTAACAAGACAGACATAGAACCAGTGCACTTGAATAAGCTTTCAACACAAGCCCAAGCTCCAGTGAGAAGGTCCAGACATCAGACTTCATTGATTCTTCCGATAAAGGCAAGCTTTTTTCCTCCATATTTCTGTCAAGACGAAGATTTTTGCCAATGCGATTGACGGCATTACCAGACAGTATTAGACAAAAATAGCTAGATCTAACTTTGCCTGGTAAGACAGCAATCAGCAGGCACTCAGGCTAAAGGAAATCACAAACATTAAAGGACTTTCTCCAGATCCAGGACTAAAAAGATAGGGCAGGGAAAGGCTGAGGGCCTCTCCCTTAGACAAAGCAATAACCAGTAAATATTTAACTTGAAATACTTGCTGATTATGTGGCAGTACAATTATGAAAACACAACTCTTTCCAGTTCGCTGGTATGGGAGTTTAAAAAAATTGTGAAGGACTTAACTTACCAACAGCTCTGTCCACGGCATCCGTCTTGCTGTGGAATTGCTCACCATGCCTGTGTCTGGTGCAGCCCTGCCAGCAGCAGCACAGCGAGGTGTGGATGCCTGTGTTGCAGCTGCACCCTAAACACTGTGCCCTCATCCGTATTAAAACTCCCCTCCATGAGACAACTTTTTTAGAAGTAAGTCTGATGCAGACGAGGCCTCAGACAGCTCCTAAACCACCCCGAGAATCAGTACTGCCTGTGGAATTGCTTTCCTGTGAAATGGATTTAAGTGAGATGAAAATCAGTAGAAGGGGAGGGAGAGAAAGATATTGAGGCAGAAAGGGATTTTTCTGGGTTGCCCCTGGCTCTCATGACTAACTGTGTAGTAGGGGGGATTTCCCTAGTCACCTTTTGGTTTTGTTTTTGTTTTTTTTTTTAAGGTGACATTCCCATGCCTGCCATGGATGCCCAATTAGAATTATCTTTTTTTTTTTTTTTTTTTAATTTACTCAACTCCATCCAAGGTTAGGACCCACACTTTGTTTTAAGAAGAGATGGATGGGAGGTAGGTGTGCGCTCCAATTCATCTTATTTAAATGCTTGTTAAAAGCCAATTTGCAGAGTCACTCGAATTTCACACCATTTCCTCAATCCCTTGTGAACCAGTTACTTATTAACACAGAGGCTAATCACCAAAGAACGCTCCTCTGCTTCTTCCTTCTCTCTCTCGTTTTTCTGAGAATTACAACCTGCAAGGGCAAACACAAAACTGAGCTTGTTCCAGTGAGTCAACCAGTGGAGTTAAAGCAGGCACAGTCAGCTCCTTTCAAACTGTTCACATTGTGATGTTTTATACCAACTGGTATTGATACCACTTGTTTTATACCAATTGTTTCATTTTTCCTACTGTTCCTGTATTACCTAGTAGTTTTGGCAAGGAATCAGACACTCAGCTTAGTGCAAAGTGTTGAAAAAACATTTAGAGACTTCCAGTGGCAAAGGAAGAGAATGCAGAATCTGCTTGTGTACCACTGTGTTGCTATATCAGTTCTATTTTGGAGTGAGGCAGGGCATTAACACCAAGTTGAGGATGAAGAAAATGTTTTGGTGCTGTGATTCAAACACAGATCAATACTTGGAATCCTTTTTAAAGATCTGGGGCGAGCGGTGTGGGGTCAGAGCACATGTGTAACATTGCCTTATATTTCTCACAGAGAGGAGCTGAAAATTAAGGGGTACAATGCTGAAGGATCAGTACAAGGTCAGTGCACCATCCCACCTCAAGTAAGCTCCCCAAGAGCGCTAAAATTTTATGGTCTTTCAGAAGTGCAGGCAGTATGAAAGCTCCTTGTGTAAGTATGAACCTCAGCTTGTACAGCGGACTGCCAATGAGTTCTGACGTGAATTCTTTATCCTCTACAGATAGACTGGGGTGTCTGAAAAATACTGACTTGGATTAATCTATCGAGGACTAGGAAGGACCTGCAAGGTAAGAAAGTCTAGTCCTCAATGTGTACAGTGTGTGCAGTTCAGGCAGGAAGCATTAAACATCACTAGAGGAGAGCAAGACTTGCACCTAATTTAGTCCCCAAATCTGGCCTGTAAATACATGCTTTGTTTTAGATATGTGAGCAATCCCAGAATCTGCTTGCAGAACCAGATCCTTAACGCAGCACGCAACATTACCACTAGCAGTGCTGAAACTTGTTCTCTTTTACTAAAGTGGATGGAGCTGGGCTATCTGGTTCAATTACGACATGATAGGTCACTAAGATAATACTCTTACAGTAAGAAGAGGTCTCCTCAAGCACTTGCTCCTCTGCCACCCCAGGAAACCTGTATAAATCTGACCTCTATGTCATTTGAGAGAAGTACTTATTTCCCTGAGGAGTCCAGCTTCTAATCACAACCTCATCCATTCTTACACTCAATGCAGCAGTGTACTTCTACATGAGGTGCTACACGTTAGAATGAATTCTTGTGAGGTGGTTCCCCTGCTTGTTTAGGTAGAGCATTCAGTAGTTGTTCCTTGCCTGGGTTAAATTCCTTTTTTTCTTAACGGAATGATTAGAGTGATTAACCCACCTGTTCCTTAAGTTGAAAGTAGAGCCTGTAACAGGGCAGGTTATAGGGTTGAAAGTTCATAGGCCGTTCAACCATGGAGATATAATTGAACTGTAATTGGGGAGAATGACCTTTACAACCAGTATCCTGCCCTAACCACCTTTCAGAGCCAAGCATGGCAATATTACAAGCAAATCTTTCAGTCTCCTGGACAAGGGCTGTGCCATGCAAATACATCACAGCCCTAACCACTGTTTGGAGAGAAGAAAGCATTACTGTGGCTCTGGGAAGACATGCATTTTGTATGTTCAGCTGACATGTCCTGTCATACCTCCTTCACAGCAAAATCAAGGTTCAGTAGCACCTAGCGGTGTGGTTTCCAGCAACTTCTTTGTTGGAAGTATTTATGATTATAGCCATTTACTATATGTAAAAATACTTCTTAACATGATAACCATCATCCTTACCCTCTTGTCCAAATGTTCCTCTTTGGCCTAAATTGTGGTACAATGTCTTTCTGTGAGAGCTCCTCCTGATGCATGTTGTTGTTTGGTTCACCCTTTAAACATCGTTACCAGACAGTGTTAGAGTAGATTCAAAAAATCCAGCACTGTCTAGTAAGATGCCCACAGAGGACCATAGTCTTTCCAGCAGTTGGAGAAATGAAGCATCTATTAACGATTCCACATTCTTCAGGATGTCAGTGTTCCATAAAAACTAACAGAAATGGCTTGAGAAGGTTTGCCTTACATCACTGGGTGTGTAAATAATTTACTAAATATGTGATGGGCAGAGAAAGACATTTGACATTAAAGGATAGTTTGAAAATCATGGTGGATTTCAGGAGACAAAGATAGTATAAAAAGTTGATTTAATAAAGATCTACAATAGAAACATAAGGTTAAGTTCTATTTCAACATGATGTAAAAGCAATATGATTTCTTGTGTTCTGTTTCTTGGCTTCCTCACGCCCTCCTCCCTTTTGATTTTCAAAAATACCAACAGGTTCAAGTCTTCACAATCAACTAAAAAGGCATACTGAAAACTGGTATATGAAGAAAACAGTACTAAGAAGGGTACAAAAAAGTAACAAAGATGGCCTAGCATTTAACACAGTTGCTCTTACAACAAATTCTTTATTGTATTGCCTTTAGTTTAAGGGATGCAGACAAATTTGAGTCTTAAATAAAAGTGACAGTGACAGGAGACTTGGGTGTACAGCTGTTAGACAGTAATGTAATTAAGAATAGTGAATACTAATGATAAAGATGATAAGGTATCTGTCTGCTTTGTTTTCTTTATTTTCAAAGAAAGAAGTTTGCTGTAGCATATCATGCAACAGAGAAGGTAAAAATCTAACACACGCTTCTCAGTCTTGAGCATTTCCTTATGTAGGAGCTCTGAGCCATTCTAAGTGGGGCTGTTGCTGTAAAAACTCTAGATTTCTGACTGCCACTGACCCACTGCATCACCCAGGAGGAAAGCAGCGTGATTTGTTTTGTCTTCCTTTCTTCACCCCTTATTGTTAGTCTTATCTCTCGAGGTAGTAATGGCCCCTCGCTATGTGATAGCTTAAGAGAGCTCTGCTGTGTGGGTAATATTATACTGCATGTAGTATTTATTGTAGCCATAAGGCACTCATAAGTCTTTGTGGATCCAGCACAATATTTCACGTGGTATATATACAACCTTTCTACCAAACTAAACGGTAAAGGAATACATTTCATCCAAGCTACACTTCGGCGAATCATTCAGTTGACACTTCAGAATAGGGTTCGAGGAAACAACCAACCTTCTCAATGCAAGTAATTAAAAACCACAGCACACCATATATCAGTAAGAGATCCTGAGGGGAGAGTAGGATGAGGAGGGTAAGGAGCAGGATGCTGCTGCTGTTGCATTTGGGTGCTTAACACCTGCCAGGTACACTGAAACACCTGCCCATAAAGCCATGTGTCAGACAAAAACATCTAACAGCAGTAATATCCTTTCTCCGTGATAGTCTTTATTTACATTATTTTTACATATTATTTACAGTACCTTTATTATCTGATAACTGGGAAGTATAACTTCCTGTATTGTTTTATTTCTCAGTAAAGAACAAGAAAGCCTCCATGAACTATTTAAGGCAAAGTTCTCACTTCCACTAGGTCTCCTTAGACTGAGCTAGTTCTTTCAAAGTGACTTTAACTAGAATAATTGATTAAGGGAAAGAAACCTCATAGAATAAGAATCAAGCCCATCATATTTTAAAATGTATTATAATATTAGTCCACTAAAATAATAAAAACAATCAAAGGGACTAGGAGTTAAGTCTCATTCTCTCTGCCCCTCTCCCTCCCAGGAAGTGGCAAATGGACTTAAAAATATATATGTGTAAAATAAAATCAAAAATGTATACATTACATAAAAATTCAAAGTTTTAAAATAAATGGCTTTGCTATTAGGACATTGTACCGGAGAAGAGAAGTCTAGAGGAATTGCTGTGAAAAGGAAAGAGTAAGTTACAACAGCAAAGCTGAAAAGTAAATTCTACTTTTGATTTCAGCAGTCTAGATCTTAAATTATCTTAGATGGAAAGAACATTTTGATTTTGAGAGAAAATTATGAACAAAACTCAAATGTTACATTTCAGTGAAATGTTTCCTTTTGTTCTCTGGAAAGCTACCACTGTTTAAAAGTAAATAAAAAGAACATGTTTGGAGCAGAGTACCTACATTCATCTTACTGCTACAAAACTTAACATTTTCATTTGAATGTATTCTATTGTTGCAGTATCAAACATGTGCTCTGTTCCACATTCTGCACAATTTTCTATTTACAGGCTCCCTTTAATATTTTTTTATTATTTAGAATAAGGACAAGATTTTCTTATGTTTGCTTTTACTCTTTATTCTAGAACTCAAAGCATTTAATTTTAAATTTACTTATGCTTGGGAAGATTTGACAGTCAAGCATGGATTTGTCTATTGGCCACTAACCTCTGTTTCCAAATTCACTGTTGAACTTTTCCACGTTGTACACGAAACACCATAATCATCATTACCAGGCAGTATTAGAAAAACAGAAAACATCCAATGCTGCCCAGTAAGATGGTAATGGCATCTCAGGATCATGGTCTACAAACAGCAGATATACCACAAGCTAGAAAGGCTGACTATTTGGAGTAGGAAAATAAAAAAAAAAGGAGGAGGGGGAAGAATATCACCTGTAGCTGTTCCTCCTTTGTGATTTCAGCAATTATCAAATGCTACTCATTTGGGAGAGGTAGAAGCAACAATGTTCTGAAAAGTGATCCCAGAAATATTTGTACAGGTCATATAGTCCTGCTTCTTCCCGCCATCCCCCACCTCCACACACATACCTTCAGAATTGTCACTTACCAGTAAGCGGTCATATTTATATTTACACCTAATGAAACACACTTAGGAACTGAAAAATGTAGTAAGGTGGTATTTGAGGTATGGGCAATTAACCCAACTTTATGCCCTATCTGCTACTGCAAATTAAAAATGTGGGGAAATGCAAAATCCAGGAAGCAAAGTAGGTTTTGCAGACTTAGGTATACAACTCTTACCTTTCTTCCAGTACCTCCAAGCATTTAAGCTTTATCTATGTTTTTATTAGGCAATTCATATTTGCTGATTCCTTCAGTCATCTTTTAATCAGACTTATATCTGGGGAGTCCAAAGATCTTGCAGAGCACAGTTCTTACAAAGACATTGGGAATATTTAAATGTTAAGTACGTTTGGAGCCTCTTATTCTTCATATCATCTCTTAATGTTCACAAGATTTTTGTGTGCATGGTATTTTACGATATTGACTCTCATACGTTAAAAAAATCCACCTAGTCTTCTAAACAGCTCTGGAGCAACAAAACAAGTTACTAAATTTGCTCACCACAAAAAAACTCAGCATTGACATTTAATACCCTTGAAAAGACTTGTAACCTGACAAACATTCTTTCCAGTGCAGTCTAAAACCTATTGGAAACCTCTGTCTGCCAGACACTGCTGGTGGTTAAACCTTCCACAGCCCAGAGTTTGTCATTCTCTTCCTCCACTCGTTTCCTCCTGTACCTACAAAGTTGCTAAGTTTCTTAACCAAAATCACACCATTTTGGTTAGTAATAGGGTACAACAACAAAACGACCTCCAACTCAGCAAGCATTGAGGGATGCAAAAGGTGCAGCTAAAAGTAGGGGAAGAGAAATTTGTGTTTGGTGTTAGATAATGCCAGGTCAGAAAGGCTAAATTCCTGAATAAAGGGAGCTAGTGTTTTAAGTTACAGAAGCAATAAGAACAAAAATACTCTTACTGCTTGCATTGGTGACTTCAGAGCTGCAGTAAGGTGATGGCCATTCCTGAACACTCAGCAGCACAGTAACCATTTGAACAGCAGAACTGCATTCAATATAACGATGGTGAAAATCAAGTGAAAAATAGCTAGAACAAAATGTGGTGAAACGACAAATAAAGTTATTGCTGCAACTAGAATCCCATCCCAGTTTAAGATCCCTGTGTCTGTCATGTTGTTACATACATTACCTGATAGGTTAGATGGGCCACTACACTACATATCATCTAACACCTCCTCAAGATTCACTTCAGAGAAATTCCAGCCAAATTCTGATGTAAAGATGCTGTATTACAAGAGCTCTTCCACAACAGCTTTTAAAGTTTTGTAATACATGCCATGCCCTTACAATGGCATTGGAATACAAATACACGTTTGAGTTCCCCCACTCCATTTCAGGTTGACATTCTGTAAACAGCTAAGTAAACCACAGCAAAAAAATTGGGGGTGGGAGGCGGGTGCTTTTTGCATTTTGTGGTTTTTGTTTTTTTAATAAGATGACACTGACCCTCAGCAGCCCCACTAAAGCAGCTAACAAGCAGACATGCTCCACTTGGTGTCTTTTCTACATCAATAACATGGAATAAAGAAAGTCAACAAGAAGGAGAATTAGACAATGGCTCTTTGTCTAAAGTACTGTACATATTAGACATGATAGCTGTAGCTGAAATAAAAGTAGGTAGAATGGAGGCTTTCTAAAGAATAAAATGCCAGGTTGTGTTAAACTCTGGTTTGCTACATAGCAACCAGATCTGTTATCCATTTAATACAGAGAGAGAATAATAATTTGCTAGAATGTCCTCAGTTTACAGAAAATCCCATGATGCTTAGTTATAATTAGAGCAAAAATTTTCAATTGCACGACTGACTCTAGGAAATGTTAGGCAACTGACAAGAGCCACTTAAGGAATAAGCTCAGATTCTAGGTTATTTTACCCTTTTACCCTTTTTGCCTGAAATCTAGTGGCCTCCTAGGATGAGATTGTGAGCCTTTTTTCTTTGCCACCATATTGATAGAACAGTGAAGCAGAACAGTGAAGAAGGCTGGAGTTGCTTCAACTTCTATTTTTGAGGGCTTCATGGCTTTTTTTCCCTCCTCTTGCAGTCTGGGGATTTTCTTCTTCAAATAACCAAAAAAAAACCCACCCCAAACTTACAGCTATTTTTCAAGTAAGGTAGGTGCATTAAAAGTAAATGTTTGCACAATTGTACCAGAACAAAGTCTGATTTAATGACCAGAATTAAGTAACTGTTACAACAAGACATGCTCTGCTAGTGTCCCATCAATACTGACATGTCAGGCTTTTTAATAGCGCAAACAATGTCATTGAGAAATGACTTCTTCCTATTTGGCCTCGATATTGGAGGCTAAACAGCTGAATTTTCATTAATTCCTTACAGACTGAAGGTGATGAACACCTGTAAAGGGGTCTGAATTGTCAGACCTAAAACTCCTACCAAATGAAACCAGACCATTGATAGAAAAGGCCGTTCAGCAGCACAGAATCAGAGGTCAGAAACACATTGAGAGGTTCTAAATGGATTCTGGTCTCCTGTCTGTTGGGAGAGGTTTATGGTTCTGGAAAGAAGGTATTTTGAGAGGAGTTCAGAATAGATATTGATTTTACTGTTGCCACACTTGAACCCTTGTCATTCCTTTCACTGTCAAGTAACAAAAAAGCTTTTTTTAGCTCCTTGATTTGGACATTGATCCAAGAGCTGCCAAAACAACAGTTGTTACACTACAGACTTACAGCAAAGGATGCTGTTCCACATAAGCCACTTCTTCAAAACCTATTCATAGATTTGTCTAAAGTCCTGAAACTTAGTTCCTTGAATATGCACTATAATATGATATATCCCATCACTTTAGAGTGACAGTGGGATCATGTATTCGATTTTACTAATCAAGTTCTGCCCTCAAATACAACGTGTAATTCCCTTTGCTGCAAATGGAAGCTGCTGCGTGGGTACAGTTTGCCAGTGTGTCCTATGATTGAGGTAGACAAGGGAACGATTCTCCCTTAAACTTGGAGTAGAAAATACCTGAAATATCAGTGCTTATAGGGAACATGGAGAGGTTTTTTTCAAGATGTCCTCTTCAGCTGCTAAAAGGGCCTTGGCTTAATCTTAACATTTTATACAACCGTAACCTCGGAAAGCTGCCAGGAAACAACTTTCTCACTTAAAAATAGTGAGTGCAAAAGGAAAAACGCATGAATATTTTACATTAGCATTCAAGTGAACTGTCATTGCCCCACCCTCTCATGACATGGAATGGAATGATGCTCAGTGTGTCACAGACTATCAGACCTAGTCCAAGATGAGAGGTTTTGAAACCTGCATCCTTCTGATGCTGATATTTCAGCCTGATGCAAAGAATTTTCATCTATGGCCCAGCTAGAAGGTGATACCTCCTGCTTTTACGAGCATAAGAGAAAAACTGCCCTAGAAATATACTCTAAGCTAACAAATCACTTCCCTAAGGAATTCAGAAGCAATCCTGCTCCTCCTGGGTCTCAGCAGATCTTTCCCTGAGCCCGTTTCTTACTATTAGAACCTTTCAGCAATTTCAGAGCTGTTGCACTGATCCAGACGCATGTTCAAGACAAAAAACGTACATAAATGCCAAAAAAACTAGTGCTGAAAACGTATAAAATCCACGTCTTGCCAAGAGATTCCACAGGACACCTCTTCCTGTGTCCAGAATGTACAAAGCCATGCAAATGCACAGGTAGCTAGCGAGCAGTATTATACCATCTCTCATATTTCTCCTGCTCACCAGAGGTGGAGAACAACTGAAATAAAGAGATCTTTCAATAGGAAAGGGAAGCATTGGTTCCTTCTGCAATAGGCATAGGCAAAAGGGAAAATCAAAAGGGATGGGAAATGAATTTTTTTAAGGCCTTTTCCTTTAAGAACTATTTCACCCTCCTGACTTTGACACTTTTTGTGATAGAGAAAAACCCTTGAGGTCAAATTAGCTCTAAACTTAACTCTAGCTCTCACGAGAAATGCCCTTCCTTCTACTAATGCTGCTTGGAAGGTCAAGTTTCTTCCATAAAGCAAGGTGAGTGCTAGATGGGCTCCTTGCAAAAACCCACAAGGTACGTGAAGGGGCAATGATCATTTTTCCTCAGTACTACACAACACTCGGGCATAGTCTCTCAGTAACCCTCATCCCAGGTGTTCAGGCAGTTCTCCAAAAAACTCGAGAGAGACACAGTTCTCCATCTGAATTTAAAGCTCCTTCATTTCTTACCTTGCCTTTTGCAGTTGCAAACAGAAGGCTAATTAAGCTATGAGGGGGTGCGCTGCTACAAATACACCTGTTCCGAAAGAAATGAAGTTGGATCAACCAATTCCCTTCACACAGGCCAAGAGAAAGACAAAAAAACCCTGTATCAGTCTGAATTAAATTCACTGCAAAAGGTGAAAGGCCTCAGTCCATTTTTTGGTTTCCTACATCTGCTTATAGGAATGGAAAAAAGGTGGGTTTTAATTAAAAGCCTTTTATTAATGTACCATCTCTGCTGGCAATTTTTACAATTAATTCATTCTGCTCTGTCCAGACTCTCCCTGTAGACTGCATGCTAGATGGCCATTTCCAGTCTCCACGCAGTGGGCATATACCAGAAATGAGAGTAGTTGATGTGGTACACCTGGGTGAAGAGGTTTGGGCCGATTACATTCTGCCTCTGCTCCCCACTGGTGACGATACAAAATGCAAGTCGCTGCCACGTCAGCAGCATTTGACTCACAGTATATTGCTTTGACAAGACAATAATACTGTAACATGATGCAATCAGAAGTTAAAACAGACCTGCTAAGTCAATCAGTTCTTCCTCCATGCCTAGCCCTTGATAGATCTGTTCTCAAAAGATTCCTGTGCTTTAGGGCTGCCTCCTGAAAGCTCTTGCATTAACCATGTCCTTTGCAATGTCCTCCAAATTCGTTTCCAGTGAAAATATGGACTCTTCACTGGTGTAGAGTGTATTGAGAGAGTATGGTTAGCACAGCATAGGTCAAGCTGCCACTTCCAAAGGTGTTACAAATACCACCTTCACAAACGTATCAGAACTGCATCCCACCGCTACACTGACTTCCAGTCAAAGCTTCAACAGTCACTTCTTCAGGCCTTGCCCTGTATTGACTTACATGGTACCTAAATACCTGAAGATTATGTTAACCACTAGAACCTGCATCTGGAGTTAAAAACAAAACAAAACATAACACAACACACAAAACAACAACAAAAAGACCCACCACAAGCCAAAAAAAACCACCAAATTTCCCCCCTCTGCATAGGTTTCATGTCCAGGCTGGGAAATGGTAGCATGCCATGATGATTACAAAGGCACATATTTCTTAGCTGCATAATGCAGCTCTAATAAACAATCCTCATACCTTGTTGTTGTGTTAATCATTATTGAACCTGACAATGGCTGGCGAATTTTGTTTTCAAAACTTCATATCACTTATGGCCTATCCATCATCACTGTGGAATGAAAATAATGTCTTTTGTGAAAAACAAAGAAAAAAAATAAAATCTAACGTTGTAACAGACAAAAAACTGAAATAGTTTCCAAGAAGATCCAAGTCCTCTATAGGGCTCTTTTTGGAACTCTTAGAGCTAATGCATTAAAATAATAATAATCTCCTTGGCTTGCCTAACTGGTCTCAATAATAGAACACAGCAAAAGGGAAAGAGCCTTCATGTCAACTTCTGCACAGTACTGCATCTGTTTAACTTCTTTTCCCTTAGTACCATAGGAGATACTTTATATAGAAAGCAAGAAATTTCAGAAGTGGTTATGGATAACAAATTCAACTACATAGAAAAATGTGGCAATTTTGTGCTTATATTTGCAGTCGAAAGACCAAGACCAAACCTTGATCTCTGCTAAGATGTTACACATCTACAATACCAAATTAAGTTAGAGAGTTTATATAGCTCTTAACATCATAAAACTGACACCAGAAAATTAGTTTTTTCTTATCGTGGGTTTAGTACCTGGAGTAGCTGCTACTTTAAAAGTTTAATAGCAACTAGCTATCAGGAAAATAATTTTACAAAAATTAGCTTAAATGGTTAACTGCAATTTTGTGTAATATTTTATTTGAGAAAGGCATTGTGGTCTTCACTTTAGCGTGCAAAATTCTGTACACAAGATGGAAAGAACTTTCACAATTCTTTTTCTTTACTACGGGAGCTGCAAAGAATTTCATAAACTAAGGAATGTTTTGCCTAGTGTTTCCCAAAAAGGTTACTCAGAGACACAGCCAATACTATATAATCAACGTACCGTAGCCACCTGCTAGCCAAGGCTATGCTTGCAATGACAAACTATAAGGCACAGAACCCACTCATACTAGCTTCTATGAAAAAAATTAACTCTATCCCAACCAAAACCAGCACAGCATGGTATTCTCTACAAATGAATTATGGATGCTATTAACCAGCTCAATCTGCATGAAGACAAGTCAAATGGAAGCATTCACTTTTAATGCTCACATTTCTTACATGCATCCTCATTTCACACCCAATAGTAATTCTAGATCTTTTGCTTTTTTAGTATTAAATCCCACATGTTTGTTCCTATCTAGTTCAGCAAATAAAAATAGTTTGTTAGAAACTGATAGCATGTTTATTTCCCATTGGACTAATAAACAATTTCAGTCCATTTATCAAGTCTGTTTCAAGTGAGACTTAAATTTAATATCTAGCAAGTACATTAATTGTTAGTATTTACCCCCACAAAAAAAAAAAAATATATAAATTGCAAACCATCTAACCAGCCTGCTGCTTACATTACCATTGCTAGTGAAATAGGCGATTCAGAGGCCTGAGAATTAGGAGAATCTTTGGATCCGTAGAAGACGTCACTTGCTTTTAGTGCACTTAATACAAGTGTGGTGATAACACACAATTAAAAGCAATTAAATGCTTTATCTGGAGACAATAACACTAAGTTACCATGGCAGGAGCAGGACAAGTCTAAGACATATCATAAAAAATAAAATAAAATATCCAAGCCAATTAATCTAGCATATATCTAATGTATAGACAAACAAATCCTTCCTTTCACCTCCTTTCTTCTCCCCAAGACAGTATTTTACAGGTAGGCCTGCAAAGAGGGGGAAACTATACTTCACTCATACGCAGAATCTTTCAAAAGTGGCAAGTCAAGAAGACAAGGAATGAAAAAGACAGGAGAAGGGAAACACGGAAGAAGGTGGTTATAACCTTACCGTTCTGAAATATCAAGGCACAAAATGCAAAGTAGAAAAACACAATGCAAAAAAAAAACCACCACCAAAGGACCCCGAACGCCCTATCTCATTTTTCCGAGCCCTCAATAGTGTGCTTTCTCCGGCTATTCGGTACCCATGAAATATAAAACCACCCTAATGGTCGCCCAGGTTACCGACTTCATTTAGTTAATCATCACCATTATTACCAATGTTCAGGCCTTGAGAAAAAAGGAAAGAATGACTGAAGAGGAGTGGAAAACAAGGAACTTGAACGAACCCCACCCCCACTTCTTTCCTTTTTTCCTTTTTTTTTTTTTTCTAAATGGCACTAGTAATTAACTTTGTACCTATATTACCTTTCTTTCTCCTCCCTTCTTCTACTTCCTTACCTGCCTCCCTCCCTCGCTTCTCAAGTACAAGGACAAAGTTCCAGCAGCCTTGAAACAATTGGGTATCAATTATCCTGCAAGTAGGAATGCAGAGATGCCCATTTTTACCAAGGTAGCTGCGGGTCTGAAAAAGAATGCAGCTCCAGTGTGGGGAAAAACTAACTTGTTAGTTAACCTGTAGGGCTGAGCCTTAATCAATAGTCAACAACGAAGAAAAGAACAAAGCATGTGAAACTTAAGCCTTTATATCTTCGAGCTCCATCAGATAAAAGCTATACCCAGAGTTCGAAAGGACAGACAGGCTTATTTGAAAGCTTAAAAGCATTAAAACAAACTAAATTCTGTTTTAGACTTCAGACTGCTTATTGATTCACGATTACTTCTGCCACAACTTAAGATTAAATAAAAGTAAACCCCTAAAACTGACTTATCTGACTTTAATGACAGAGCCATTTAAAAAACATCATGAAAGTGAAATGTGCATCCCAATAGTAAAATGTAATTTCCTCAGGCCACTTTCCCCTGCACAAAAAATGGCAAGAACATTCTAATTAACTTGTTTTGCAAACAAAACGTCTACAAAAGAATGTCTGCTTGCACGTATGTTTTATGTCCAGTTTGCATTTTTGTAATTTTAAACCTCATTATGTGCCTTTTTAGCAGAAATGCAGAAAATCATCACTTCAACCTTCCTCCATGTTTTTTAGACTAAAGGCGCTAAGAAAACCCCATTTCCTACATGAGGAAACCACCACAAAAAAGGAGAAGTCCAGGAGAATTTTTAAAGTTTTACGAATATCATATCGAAACAATTTGCAAACATTATAATTAACTGGTATACAGTTTAATGTGTGCTTTCATTCATTTAGAGTCTGATTAAATTAAAAGCATTGTTTCAGAGAAGATTTTTCTTAGCTTTCTGAAATAAAGAAACACTACTCAATTTTTATACAGCGATATGTATCAGTAAAACTGTCACCAGGTTGGTTTCAGGACTCACACTCCTTTGAACTCTGTATGGACCAACATTTCAGTTAGTGTTAAACAGGGGCAGGCTCCGGATCAGGACTACCCAGTATAACCATGAGAGGAATTTAGCTCCTGTTCCATCTGAAAAACTGAACAGCCTCACCATATCTGGCATTTGGAGTTTCACATTGGTGACCCCCAGATCTCAGTGACTTCTTTAAGACGCCAGATTTTTAAGTTCTGATTATTAGCTTTCCTGAAACGTATTAAAAGAGCCAAGGTTGTATTCATGATTATCACTGCGAGTAAGTTAATTCATGTGAGAAAAACCTGTACCTTCACTGGGATCACCGCACGCTGCGCAGAATGGGAAGAGGAGACCAAACTCAGTGTTTAGGTAACAGTTTCCAAGATCCTGGTATTCATATGATTTTCTACAATTCTGTAACATTTTGGTTGCCTGAAATTAGTTGCGCATATACCAGACAGTGTCTTTTAACAGCCCAAATTCTCATTCGGTAATAATTTATAAAAGGAATTCAATAGTTAAATTAATGAAATTCTAGAGTGATTTAGGCACCCATAAAGTGAAGGTGCTTTCAAAAGTCTTGTCACGTAACACCTCCAGCTCTGCGTGTGTAGGCACTTAACTTCAGGCACCCAGGTTTGCAAGCTGCAACATCGGTTCAAATTAAAAAAGGTATCAAAACCAATTAAAAAGACTGAGACCATTCCTGAATTTAGTCCTGCTGACAAAACTTTTTAACTGACTTGAATGTTTTGGTATTTGCATACAGATAGAACAGCACACAATTTTTCGTTATTAATGTTGTTCTCTGAGATTCAAGCAAGCATAAACTAATCTTCTGTTACAGTGGAGTCTAGAATAAAGCAAAATAATCTTTAAATCCAGGGTTTTTTCAATTAAAAAGTTAAGTCAGCTGAATTTAAACACTTGCAATTACGAGTAGAAAATATCAGAGAAAAAAAAAATCAAGAAGTAACCTCACTGGGTGTAAATAAACTAGTAATATTTCATGCATTCCTGATAAAATTTTTCAGAAAAGAACTATTAAAGACCTTCTTGAAACTAAATAAATCAAAAGCATTTAGATCGGGACAATCTTTGTCTCATTATTTCTGAAAAGGTAGATATTCTGAAATTTTTTCAGCTGAAAGCTGAAATTATTTCAAGCTTTGTGCCTCGCAGAACTTTCTAGAAGGCTGTTTTACTAAAGGGGTGGAGGGAACAAGTGAGCAAACATTTTCTGCTGACTCCCTCAGTGTCTACAAAGCCAGCCTAGTGCCTCTTCCTGAATCTGGGCAGATGAATTATACAAGAAGCCTGCTTGCTTACAAAACACCTCTTACTCCTCATCCAAAATTATCGCATCAACAGTATCGCCTGCCAGCTGCCAACTAAATTATAAAAGACAAGAAGGGGCTTTTTAGGTACCTCGGTCTTCCAGTCTGAGAAAGCAGCTCAGCTATTGCATCCAACCCACAACTAGACTTCACACTTCAAAAATTAAGCAAACCACTTTGTTTTGTCTTCTGTCTCTTTGGTGTCCAACTAGCCAGCGCAAGTAAAGGCTAGTCACAGCTGGCTCCGTAACGAGAGTGAACTAGCACGAGAGTGAAGAGGAGACTTAATTATGCTCGTTTTGTCATGCACAAAAAGTGCTTCAGGTAAGAAAAGAATAAACAAAACGAACCCAAAATGGCTCCTCCATACCATGAGCGGAAACCGATGACTAAAGCAGAACAAGATCTTTCCTTGACTTTCACTTAGTTTAAACAAAAGTATTGTTTGAAAAATTCCAAATCTGTTTCCTTCACTTCCAGCACCCTATCTGAGGAATCAATTTTGGCTCCAAAGTAGTAGTGCCAGACTAGAGGATTGAGCGTTTTGCAGTTGTAATAAAATCCATAAAAATGCCAGTTAATTTAAAAACTAATTGAAAAATGGCAATCATTACACAGAAACTGAAAAGAAACTGATATCATACTTGCATTTATAAACGTCACCGATGTTAGTACCAAAGCCAGATCCTCTTTGAAACGCAAGGATTCTCTTTTGAGAGAGCTCTCTTAAATTTTCTACTCAGTTTATTTTAGTCTTTTGCAAAGACGTCTTTTTTCCCAAGCTTGCCAGGACATCTCGGTGAAACTCGCTTTCCCCCACCGGCTCCCTCGTATTCAATTTCTTGGTTCTGCTTTTACCTGCCCTGACTGGTTTGGCTAGTTGTAAAATGAACGTTTGAATTCATGTGCTGTTCTCCCCTCCCCCATAACTCTGAGCAGACAAAACCTGATACGTATAACAAAACCCTCTTTAATCTACCTGGGGAAAGAAGGAGGAAGAGAAAAGAGGACAGAGTCCTGTAGAAAGTTAAGTTGAGAGGAGAATATTGGTGAACGAGTTACGAAAGGCATTAAAGAAGTCATTCTCCATGCTAGTTAGATCACTTTTTCCCACAGTACCTGGAGACTATGGCTTACCAGGACCATGAACACACACACACGCAAGCAACTTCAGTGCTGGAAGCACACCACCTTCTCCCAAACCAAGATCATCAGCCTCCAGGTGGGTAACAAAAAGGACGTAATGATCATCAGGAGAGCGCGCACAAGAGTTTTCATCTTCCGATCTTTCCGCGTCCTGGAAAAGACGAACTTGGAGCGAGAGGCTTTCGCAGTGAAATTCACACGAAACAAACGAAGAGAAAAATACAACTGTACCTGAAAAAACAGCGCACTTCTAACTCGTATTAGACTACCGAAATAAAACCAAATTTTTTTTTAAAAAAAGGAAAGCGAAGGATTAAAACGTGCATGGTTTTCTTTGCAGCCCAGAGCGATGTTGCTTGTTTAAGCTGGAATTGAGAAGAGACGGCGAGCGTCTAAGGCTCGTCTTACATGTAGTCCTTCACCCCTCCCTGCGCAGGTGCATTCTTTACATCCAACCAATCTCCTCGCCTCTAGCTATTAACAGGTGTGTCCTCGGGTTTTGGGAGCGGCCAGGGCGAAACCGACTTGCGTGCTGCAGACATGCTGTGCGGGAGACCGGCCTTGTGAGGGGCTTGCCGGGCTCAGCGCCTCTGCCAGGCTTTAACAAAGAACAAATCATTTACCGAGCACGGATTCAGATTCGATGCCACTGTTCCACAGTACCTCTCATCTTCCTGCAAATCTTAAGATTTGCTTAAGAGCAGAGGTCTACCGGCAGCTGAGAGTTCAGGATGCATGGGCGTTCTTCTCTCCCTTTAAAATCAACCTCCAGTTGCTCTTCTCTTGCAAACCAATCTCCATCTGACCACTGCCATGACTACCATATTGCTGAGCTGAAATTTTCAAAGCCAATTAATTGTTCAGCCAACCAAAATATGACTCCTGTTGAATCAGCGACAGATTATTTAATTAGATTATTTGACTGGAACTCTCCTAGGTCATGTAACTTGCAGCAGAAAAGCAGGGGTGTTGATGGGTTGATGATGACGTTTCTAAACAAAAGATGCAACTTATACAGTGACAATTTAAAGCACAAACGCACAGAGGCAAGGACTTGCTGAAGGACATGAAAACAATTTTGCTGGTAAATTCACAAGAGCAGATTTTTTTCAAAACATAGCAGAAGCTTGAATCCCATCACTGTCTGGTCTTGACACACAAAATAGTTTCAGGAACTAATAAAAAGTCCAACCAGAACTCATGTCTCCCTATACACAAGCCAACAAGAGCAGAGGCCTACAACTGGCAGGCACCATGACTGAGATTACAATGATTACAGGGCACTTCAGCCCAGATGTTTGCGGTATTTACTCCCAGATTAGTCAGGTAGAAATTCCATTTTTGATGTGGATATATGGGAAGACTAAATCATGTGCTATAACAAGCCATATTCCTCTTTCCCCGTACAAAATGCTTCTTGGATGTTGACAAGTGGAATCTCTTCAATGACATACTCTAGTTTTGAAAGTACTGAAGAATGTGGAAAAGGGATTCAGACAGGACCAATGATCAGTTCTAAGCATGCTCAGTAGCACAGCATTTAAAATAAAAAAAGGCAAAATTGAAACTGTGGCTTTCTAAATACTGTTTTCATCTCCTTTCAAGGAAGTTTTCAGAAAATTCTCATCAGTGCCATGAAAGAAGAAAAACACGTTAAATGTTTTCTCCTTGTTATGAAGGAAATGCACTCATATTTCCCATGAAAGATGTAGCTGATGAAACAACAAACTATCATGTTAATTAGCCCAACTGGCAGAAGAATTCCCCTAAGACACAACTTATCCTCATAACTAACTCAAGAGAAACCTTGGAAACTTTTAGTTGTGAAAGGCTGATTTCTCCTGCAAGGGTATTACACAGCTCACAGTTTGATTATACTGTCAGCTGTGCTTCTGAGCAAGCTGGCTTCTTCCTTTTCATCTCCGACTTGCTAGAGCTGTAGCTTCAAGACACCAATTTTTGCCTGGGACAAGTCTAGCCAACAGTATTTTGGAGAAGAAACTTATGCCTGAAATAACTGAATCTGCATTTGGGTATCTTGAAAAAAAATTAAAAAATGAAGTTAATATATAGCTTTTCAAATACAGGATTTCTGTGTTCAATGCCTTGGCAGGCATAGTTAGCATAAATAGCATCTATATAGAAAACTATCAACCTGCCAAAGATATTCCCCATGGGATACATGCACTGCAACTGGCAGATGTGACAGAAGTCTGTGGAGGCATGTTTAAACTGTTCTTTGTAGATGTGATACTAGAGTGACATTGGCCACAACACAGGTGGCAAAATCCTGGTGCCAGTGTCCTACATTTCTTAAAACCTTTGGTCTCATTCATCTGTTTAGCTGTGTCTTGACAGTGATTCAACACCCAAATGAATAAAATCAGCACAAGTCTGGCAGCATGTGCTGCAACACCATCCTGTATTGCAATATAGATACAGCCTGCATCCATATTAGGCCAGGCCATCTGGATACTTAGGACATTTATTTGAGGTTTTAACCTGTTGGGACATCAGCTGCTTTGATCTATTAGAAATCACCCTCCTGTTCTCTCTCTGAGGCACCCATCACTAAAAATTTTGAGACACTTCACGAATAGTCAGACAATCCAACCAATCAACAATACTTAGTTGACACACAAGCAGACCTATTTTCTCTCGCATCAGTGAATGGCCAGGACATGGTTTAGCTGCACGAATTATATTCTGATTCAACCACTCTCTGAGGCCTACATCTGTTCCTGACCTCTCTCTGCCTGTCTGAACAAAGCCTGGATCTCTGATCTCCCTGAGGCTGGCCAAAACAAATCCACATTTTTCCTCTTCCGTACTGCATACGTCACCACCTCCTTTCATAAACCAGCATGGGCCACCATCTCCATGCTGCCTGTTGTACAGGCACCTGCCTGGAGCCACCCCCATTCTGACTTTTCTTCTGTGTCCTATTCAAGCCACTCCCTAATTTTGAGCAACAGTAATTATAATCCACACAGTAGCAGCCTCAGGATCCCTAGGAACTCTTCCAAGCAAACCCCATTTCCCCACAACTACACTTTTCTACTGTCCATTCATTTATAATGTTCTAGCTGGCCTTGAGGGACAACACACAAAGCACTGAATTGTTGTGACAGAATAAGGCACTTACATCTTTCCTCAGAAAAAGAGTCATGAAATGACTGCAAATGACCCTCTCTGTTATCAGCAACAAAAAAAATAATTAATTATCAGCAATAAACTGCACCCTGTCCTGGACCCATTTAAATGCAAAGGCAGCATATTTATGTATGACATACCCGTTTGATGATAATCCTAAACATTTCTCTACCGTATCAATCCCATCTCTATGTGGCTATTGTACTGTGTTTCAAGCCAAGAACAGTAGCCCATCTTTTGCACACTGTAAGGTACAGGTCAGGAAGACTTATCTAGTGTCTGTATCTAGAGAGTTATGATAATTTTGTCTACAAAGTTCTTTGATGTCTCTAAAGCTCCCGCTTGAAAACCTCATGTATGGTAATGTGACTGACCACTGATCCCTCTTTGTGAAAAGTCTCAACTTAGTGTCTGGATATTTTTCAGCCCAACAGCACAGTGCCTGTGTACCTTACAAAAGTAATTATGTTAGCTGGAAAACATCTATGAAGGATAATATATTTGAGAAATTGAATGAGAGAGATTAAGAGAGTTGAAGTGACTTGCTCAAGATCATACAGAAAAAATCTGTAGCAGAGCCAGAATATCCAAGCTATCATATTCCAGCCCAGTACTTTGATTTCTCATACCTTTTTACTCTGTATCAGTCAGTACTTCTATTGATAGTGGGTTATACCATCATATAGGACTGTGAAATTAAAAACAATTTTCATTTCTATTCCTCCAAAATTGTTTAACTCTGAACCACCTATTTAGATTAGAAATAGTAATGCACTAGCTGGACTCAGAAATACCCAAGTTTTCAATAAATAATTTACAGAACAAGAACATTAAGTAGCAGCAGCATTTCATGGCATATACACAATGCAGCAGCGGACCAAGCCAAACAATAGCTACTGGTGCCTTATAATGATCTGGCCAGCTGAGTTTCTCTTATAATACAGCAATGGTAAATAAATCTTTTTCTGGTGTTTGCAGAGCTGAGAATTCTCAAGGTCTTTATGATCTTTGAATATCAAGCTTGAGATTTCATTCATGGAACACTGCGATGATGTATTTATGCTGAAGGTGTTGACTCTGCACTTTTTATAAAGCTCCAAGTACAGCAGAGAAGACCTTATTGGGTATTCTTCATCTTTGAAGAGATTACGTGTGACTTATTACACTTAACTACTGAAAAGTTCATTTTTGTGATTATCAAAACAATTCAGCTATATCTAGGTCATCAACACTCAACAGCAAACCATATCCCCACATTAATAATCCTTCCTTAGGTAAATGCAGATAAGCTGAAGCAAACAGAAATCTTTCCCAAATGGCAGTTGGTCAAAACCTGCAGGATTTAACCCAAGAAATACAAATATACAACAAATTGGAGTTAGAAGAACTAGTATTGTTTAATATTGTGTCCTGGTGTACTTAGTGACTAGTACCCAGCAAGATAACTAATTCTGCTTTCACAATACAAAAATCAGGGGACACGCTAGCATAGAATGGCTAAGTATTGAAAACTAGGATGATAAACTGTGAAGAAGGGAAAAAAACCCCAACCAAAACCAGACACAGTTAATGTATAAGTGCACCACAGGATGTCACTGACACCAAAAGTTTGGTAGAAAACACATGATCAAAAGAAAACACTGAATATGGCAATAGACGAATGCCCCTGGCTTTAGACTAGGTAGAGAAAGAAAGGATGCAAACACTGCTTGCCATGCAGCTCAAATGCAGCATTTCTTGTGTCGAAAATAAACCTATCAACAAATCATTTCACAGCCATTCTTCATTGCAGCTCGTTCATCTTTTTTTCAGTAAGCTCCTATCGAGTAATTCTTCAAAACAGGCTACAAACCACCTTGGACTTCTGATCCAATATTACAATTCTTTGTTCCTAGCGCAGCTCTGCAGTAAGGGATCACATCAGTGCAGATCCATAAAGATGTTTACCTCTTTCATCAGAGGGCTATAGACATTAGTATCGCTTCCTGCACCACCTCGATCTCTTTCATCTTCTCACCTGTACTCAGCGACTCATTGCACAATCTATAGAGTTAAAGGCATGAGATTAAACGTGTGGAATCCTTGGCCCTCATTTGCTTGTGTAGCAAGCCCCTGCACTCAACAGTGCTCCTTAACCCAGCACCTTAGACAATCGCAGCAGCACGCGTTGCCACAATCACTCAATTCCGTGCAGATGGGCGAGTCCACGAAACGGTAGGCTGATACGTGAAACCCAACTGTGTTTGTGAGAGCAAAGTTCAGTTCAAGGCACCACCTGTCAGGTCAGGAGCAGGAGTCATAGCAGGAGTAACCTTCCATGTCTTAACAAGTTAAGCAAGCAAAGGAGGAGGGGAGAAGCACATTGCTCTTTGCAGCGTTTGGAGAGGCACAATAACCTGGAGGGATAGCTCGCATGCAATCGCACAGTCCGCAGCTAAAACGTGTTTTGCCAGTGTTAGTGTGTAAGGTCACAGGTACATTTCACTGGTTTTTTACTGCTCTGAACACGACACAAGCGGTGGGCTGGCAAGTCAGACTAATCTGTGTTTATTTGAACACGGAAAGAAAGTTTTATAATCTTGCAAGCCTTACCTTCTTTTTCCCCCCCCCTCTTTGCAAACATACTAACGTAAGGCCAGCCAGCCAATCTGCCAGATTTAAGTTATGTTTCCACAGGGCCATGAGCTGGTGAACAAGTGAAAGGTGGAATTTTACACGCACGCACAAACACCTCAGCAACATGGCACTGAAGAACAGCAACATGGCATTGTAGAGAGCCTCAGGAGAGGCCATCAGCTGTCCCATTAATCACGGCACAACGCCCTTGAAGGGAGGCCTGGTTTGCAGTGTCGTGTGTCTCTGTTAACAGCTAGAACTCTTCCTGTTCCAACCAAAGCAAACAGAGGGAAAAAAAGAGCCTAATGACAGTGTATTCAGAATGATTTTAAGTCCAATTTCTGAATGAAACACAGCTCAGAGTCAGGCAATGAAACTGAGCCTCACATTATGGTTGTCTCGCCTTCTTGCTCACTTTTTAAATGGCCTTGGACTCAGCACATAATTTTTGAGTCCAACTTTAAAACCTTCCTTGAGACCCTGCTTGTAGAGGTGCTGAGTGACAGCTCTCGCTGAAGTCAGTGAGAGCACCACATTCCCTTCTTTCCCATCACCAGAATTTCAACCCCATATCCGAATTGAAGCCCGTACTGTGGTCATCAGTGAGCCCCAGCCAACCTCTGAGGTACAACTAAAGGGGGTCACTGAGCTCCTAAACAATGATCTGAAAGTTTCCACCTTTTCCTTCTGGCTGAGTTGTCTGCCACTCCTCGCTGCCTCTTACAAAGCATAGCAGCTTGGCATCTGGGTTTGCCTGAGCTCCCATCTGCCTACTCCCCATTCGGACACAGTTGAGTGAAAAGAAAAAGGTGGAGAAAAAAAAAAGGGGGGGGGCGGGCGGAGAAAGGGATGTGTGGAACAAAGTCTTTCATCTTCATAGCAGCAAGATTTTTGATCTAAAGAGTCAGGACTCTCAGCTGCTTTAAATTGAGGGTTATGGCTGCCAAGTGCCAATCCGAAGCTACATATTAGTTTTCATCCAATCCTGTGTTGTTCAGGATGCTGCTTCTCTTGCCCTTTATTTCCTCTCAGACCGGTTAAGTGGAAGCAGGTGTTTTCCTACCCTGCTAATCTCTAGTACATTCAGACAGGCCCAGCAACTGCTCCCGTGTCCCAGACAGGTAAATGGAGCTGGGCACTCAGTTGCTGTGGAAGGCAGCCATGTCAATGGTTCATGCAGAGGTCCTGTTATACGTTTTTCCTTTTTGCATGCAGTTTCATTTCGTGACGTTTCCCTCTTCACAGTTTATCCTTACACAGACCTTTGTTCTTAAAATGAGGATTTCTAAAATGAAGTGAGGTTTTGAGCTGCTTTGGGAAGCTCTGATAGCTAATCCACTCGTGGAACATGGCAGGGTCCTGAATGCAATGCCCATGAAGGCCATGGCGATAATGCCATCTTCTTGCATTATTTCATAGCCCTAGAGATGATCACTCCAGCAGAGCTCATGTAACGTACTATTTCACAAAATGTGATCATGTTTATTTTACCAGCACAAATTTGCAAATGCCACCAGTGCCTACATTTTAAGTTTTACAGACGGACCCCACACAAAGATCTAATCTAATCACAACTGCAAACACAAAGCCTGTTCTTGCAGTTGAACAGAAGCACTGTCTTTCAAAGTTGTGCAGCCATTGTTATTAGTGTTCAGCCCTGATTCATGCTGGGTTTCAGATTTTAAGATGTTTTGGTGGCTGACATGAACCAGTTCCTTGTGCTCAAAGCTGCTGGAACACGAGTTTAGCATAGCTGCTAGGTAAATGTAGTTAGGCTGCTACCAGACCACAGGTTGGCCAAGTCAACCGGTCAAGCTACACACTAAACTAGTGTTGCAACAAGGCTGTTAGGTTAGCAGGGTCAAGACTCTCAAGAACCTGCAAAAGGCTATGTGGACATACTCACACTACCATAGTCTAAATAAAGGCAAAAGCTGAGAATACCGCAGTGTTTTACTGGAATGATTGACTGACTTTTCCAAACACTATAGCACATATTATAGGTAAAGAAAGGGAGACTGAGAGAAAAGCCTGTTAGCTAAGATCATAAGAAAAAGAAGAATGGCTTACATGCTATTAGCCTATCATGCCTTTCAAGAATTAGCAGCAACAGCGCTTTATCCAACTGTCACAGTCCAGCAAAGAACCTCTGGACATTAATCTGGTTTTCTTTTCCCCGCCCATAAACTTTATCTTTTTATTAGGACGAACAGTATTCCCTTTCCGTTCGGACCTGCTTAATATGTAATCAGGAACCTATTGGGCAACGAAGTGGCACTGACACCATCTCTGCCCATGCAGAGGTGGTTTCAATTCTAATACACGCTTACTAGTTCAGACGACAGTCACCGACGGAGCAGATCTTCCCTAGTCACATCCCGTGACGGTGCAAACACAGCCCTGACTTCACCACCGTCTCGTGCCAGGGGTGAGCACGAACCGGAGAGTCAGCACTCCAGTTCTGCAAGTGTGCTGCCTCCAAAGAGCAGCTTGCTGTGCAGGGCTAATGGCATGCAGGCCTCTGAATCACCAGCCCACAGCACACCTCAGTGAGTAAGTGTCTTCCTTCCCCCACCCCTCCCATCACACTTCCATTACGTGTTGTAACAACTTTATATGTATGGGCTGCTTCAAATCCTGCACCTGGGAAGCTGAAGAACACACGGAGGGACAATGATCTAACAGCAAAGTCACCAAGTGCACAGCATGACTCAGTGCTGAACAGTGACTCCTAAATTAGATCCTCTATCCAACTGCAAAATGATACGAGAAAGGAAATGGTTAAAGACGCAGTGCGCTGCAGCCCAATTTTAACGTTTCTATATTAAGTAAATAAAGCTAACATAAAATTCGGGTCAGGAACTATTTGTTCAGGGTCAGGTGACTTCAACTCAGCTAATCAGCGAGACACACCTTGCCTTTTGAACAATCTCCCGCATTAGATCTCAGTTAGGAACAGGTTTGCTGCAGATCAAGTCAGTGAATTACAGCATAAACACCTACAAAAACAAGATCAATGGGTATAATTTTTACTCCTAAAAACATGCAAAGTCGAGATTACAGTAAGAGTAGGGATCACAGACTAGAGGGGGCAGAATCTTGTTGTGCAGAGTCAGGTGCAGGACCCAGAATATACCATAAAAGACCTTAACTGCCTGAATATACATAAAAGACCCAGAGTTTCGGTTAGTGGCAAAGACATCCACCCATCTGAAAGCTTACTCACTTCAGATAATGCTGGCTGCATTACTGCACTCAGACCTGCTCACGTTGAGGACAGCAAGTATTTTGTCGTTGACTTCAGGAGAGCATGTTTAGCCAGCTTTGGTACAACGTACACCGGCCACTTCCTTCCCAGTAAATCTAATTTTGCTATGCAGCCATAGCATTGCTCAATTCTTTTCTACCCTTTCTGTGAAGTTAGGAGCCTTGCTGAGCTTTCCTCTCCTAGGATGTCTAGGACCACAAACAGAAGTGCTCTCTCCTCAGTTTGGAGAAAGGTAGTTCTAACAGTGCCTGTAGTACCCTGGCAGCTAATAACTTCTGATATTTGCATTGTATTGTTTTCTTAGATATTACACCATGAAACTTTTAAAGCCTGGGCGTTCTTAGCATCAAGTGCAATGAGAAGACCTTATGCTTTCTCTCTTCATCTTAGGGTTGAGACAGAAACCACAGTACTCACCTGCTTTATGGCTTAGATGCAGTATTTCCCAAGAAGCCATCAGTGTATACAGAAGTACCAGATCCACATCTGTCTTCTACATTGAAAGAGCAGTCAAATGAGTAGACAAAAAGCCATGGAATAGCCATCTCTTCTAGGCAGAAGGGGAACAGTCAAAGCAGTGCACAGAACATGGCCTTTGAAACAGAGTCTTCATCACAGAAATGGGACAGCATGTAACAGAAGAGCATATAAAAATCGATTTACTAGTAACACACATAGAAACTAAACAACATCTGTAAATATTAGATTATTTAATAAGCTTTTCCAATCTCTAAACAATATTACTTTACGAGTATGCAGCACAGAGACAATTTCTGTAAGGGTCAGTCATAGGTCACTGCTCAGCTTTCCTTCGCAGCGTATGGTCACCTGCTTGAGTGCTCAGCGGTGTTTCAGTCAGAATTGTTCCAAAGAACTCCCACAACTTCAGCCCAAAGTTGTCGAATACCTTTACTATAACGTGACATAGGCAGAGGTTTTAAGTTTTGAATATACAGGAGCATCAAGCCCAGATGCTGCATTGTGGCAGGTGACAAGACAAGAGTCTGATGTGAGTTTTGATCTGGACCTGTCTTTAATGTAAAAACAAAGTCTGGGGAAGACCTACTCTTTCCATAGCAATCCGCATTCATGTGTCATTGCACCTTTACCTGATGGAGTGATGCTCCTGTTCAGCTTCATGAAATGAGGTGGTGCCCATGTCCCTTCCTGTATGTATGTTCCTCCTGTATTTGAATGTAGGAGTCAGGGTGTGCCAGAGCCACCTGCTTGAAAACAAATGTCAGGAATTACTCATTCAAATCGCAGGTGGCAAGGATGCAGGTGATGGTAGGCAGCACTGCAAAGGAGATGCCAGGCCTATACAAAGAAAGTCACACTACCACCTCATATAGTACGGAACATATGCAAAGGACAAGAAGATACCAGTATTACCTGATGCCAGCAAATGGCACACCCCGGTTACAGCTAGCAAAGTGTTGAGCTCTGCTTTTTTTGGGGGAGGGCGGGATGGAGAGAGAGTGATAGCAAAGCAAGGTATCGGATCCCTGGAGGTGAGCAGGCCTATGGTACAGGAGGATGACCCTTGGAACAATACGTGCAGGCATCCAGGGATTAACAGCCTTGATTTTGTGGGGTTCTCAGTAGCTTCAGGGAATAAAAATTTTGCGGTGTCTCAGCTTTGCTGCTTTCCCAGGCAAGTACCTTCCACCAGCACCACTCAGGAATGCTGTCCCCAGCCATGACTGCAGCACAGACATGCCACCTCCCCGGAAAATCACTTCTGACAAAAATTCTGAGCATATCTGTGCTGCATCAGGGCCACGGTTAACTACATGACACTTCCCTTTGTAGACCTTGTTTGCGCGTGGACTGCAGGCTGAGAGTAGTATTAGCATTGCAGCTATATAATGGGACAAAAGTACCTGACATGGTGCCTTTTATATCTGCTTCACATAGTTTTAAGATTATAAGCACATCTCCAGTCCAAGAAGTATCTCGTCCTCAGAGAGGTGGTAAAGAAAAAGAAAGAACTAGAAAGAAGACCAAAATCACAGCTATAAACAAGCTACTCAGTGAAAATAGAGGATGTCAAGACCAGTTTCCTAGGCCCTTACAAAATCATACTGCATTAAAACAAGATTTCAAAACTGGCACACTAATAGCAGTCGTTGTGCAAGAGACGTTTACACTCTGTGACCAACTCCTCCTGTTTCCTCCTCAGATAAAGTGTGGATGATGCCTACAAAACGAGAGCTTGTAGTACAACTTCAGTAGCAACCCTGCAGTTCCATGAGATCTTCCAGAACTTAAACAGCCAACAAGCCAGGGAGTAAAGTGACATTTCAAAACCAGATCAGCTTTGCATAGATAATTCAAATGAAGAGACTGACTAGTGCTTCACTGGCTGCACCTATTTGAATGCCAAATGATACAACAATAAAAACACTGCAAACTAACTCAAACTCAACTGAGCAGATCCTCGGATGCTATAAAGCAAAAATGCCACAAAATATCACCAAAGACTCAGCAATAGGACATTGATACACAGTGACACTTCTACAGGGTCTTACTTGAGTGTTTAATGGTAAAATTGGTTGGGAAAAAAAGCTTTTTGTTTAATCAAATTGTATAGTTCAGAAGGGATAGTGTTCCTTCCTGCTCCAAGGTGGGGAATATGCACTTCTGCCTAACACTAGACTGGTGTCTCTTCCCGTTGAGATCTGGCATCCCATCATTTCTCTGGTTATTTGAACAATTTTGAACCTCGTTTGATCAGGCCTAGGGAAGGTATCAGCAAATACGAGGTTGCAGTTATGTCTTTGCAGACTTTTGAGAAACGCAGGGAGCTACACCATATTTACTGTCCAGACAAGACAGTAACTGGCACAGCCAAAAAAGCACCCAGGATAAGAGGACAGCGTTGGTCTGAGCACACCTGGCAGTTTCATACAGCATCAGGCAGCACAGCATGGTCCAGGACGTGCCTGGACAGGCAAGGCACGAGGCAGCCCTGTTGTCGGGAGGCAAACGGAGCCGAGAGCGTGGAGTTCCAGGCAGCTCTGCTCTTGTTAGCTTAGACTGCCTGTCCTGGTGGAGTGTAAGAATCTTTTTGGTCTTCCTGGAAAGCAATGGCAACTCCAGTATCCTGGTTAATATCTTCCTGAAAAAAAAAAAAAAAAAAAAATCTGGACTGGAAAAACCAAACACTTTGTACAAGGAATCATGGAGAAATAGCAGCTGTTTGGCCCTTCAGTCTGTGTACTGCTAGAGTCAAAGCACGTCTTAAAGTAGAAGTAAATAGAAAGGATTATTTTTGTGAGATTAATCAGAGCAGTAAGAATCTAACACGAAGCCCCAGCAAGCTGGAGGTCTGCTTAAAATAAGCAGTAAAGAAAAAAAAAACTTGTATCAAAATGTATTTTTAAAATATTTAACTCAAATGTATCATTTTACAAATCACATGTTCAGTATTAGAGATGTGGTTAGCAAAAGAAAAGGTTACACTTTTCAGCTCACCAAAAGAAGACCATAGCTAATTTTTCTTTCCCCCTAAAAGAATTTATCATTATACAGGAAATGGTGTAGCAGTTTTATAAATCCCAAATGTCTGCTGGTCCCAAAGACATCACACTTGAGGAAAGCCTCACTATTTTTCTTGTCATTTCATGGATTTGTCATTCCAGAAACCTGGAACATGGTTATTTGGAAAAAGGAATTGTTTAGACCTGCTTACTGGGCTTGGTTCTACACTCCACTGGAAGCCTACTGTACTGTCTTGGAAATTGCTGCAAAAACTAGAATGATCATTTGTTTTTCAATATGAAAAATCTCTTCTTGAAGAAATATCTTCAGGTAGATACTGTTGCACAATTCTTTAGCATTGGGACTTTCTAATGAGTCTAAACACCACATTTCTCAACACCCCTCACTGCCAAGTAGTAGCTGTTCAGAAAGAGAACTGTATCTAAAGTTTCCAAAGATGGAGCTGAAGAAATAAGCCTTGAGAAAGTTATCATTAGCCCTATTTAAACCTAAGAAACATGTGTCTGCCTATCCAGAACATGAATAATAATAAAAATAACAGCTAGTTCATACTGAACATTTGCACAGAACATCAAGGCTTGAGGTGAAAAATGCTACAGCAGCACTATCATTTTACAGCAAGCTTCATTTGACACCACCATCAAGGAAAGGAGCAAGAAAAAAGAAGGAAAAGAAGCTTTTTACACAGCAAAAAAAGAAGGCAAACCGTGCCTTCCTGACAGCTGGCCTTGTCAGTGGCATTTAATACAGGAAGCAGGCAGGTATTATTCGAAAGACAACAGTGGCAGGACTAGTAGGACATCCGTAGTCAGCACAGGAAATATGTTTTTTAAAAATCCTAATTATGGTCCTTGTCTCCCAGTCTATCCTGTGCTGCACTGTAATTACATGAACAATGCTGAAAAAGGGCTCTTTTCTCCAGAAAGAAGTTGTGATACAGACACATGACAGCAGAATCCAAACTGTGTTTACAGACAGGGGCAGCAGTACCCACGCTGTCTAATCTAAGAGAAAAGACAGACGAATGAAGAAGCAGCAAGAAAGGTACAGTGACATCCTGTATCTCTTTCTCCACGGTAGCCACTTTTGCTTTTTTAGACATTTTTCAAAACCATGCATAGCTCATTTTTTTCCTTCTAAAGTTGGAGGAAACAGGGAGGGGCAAAGGCATGAGAGGAAGAACACAAGCCACTCCATCACCGCATCAACACGTCTGGAGTGAACAGAAGCCTAAATACACTGAGGTCAATGCATTTATTTAAGTCTGTTTTTTGTTACCTATAACTAATTCAAATGACTGCCTGGATTCCGACAGGCTTCAGTGGTGGGACAAAGCAAATCTATTTCACTAGGAACTATTTTGCTCTCTTATGTGATCAAGACCTTCATCAGAGCTGCAGAGCACTACCACTGGATGGCATGGACCGTCTTTGCTGGTGCAAGGGGTGGAAAGGGCAGGTCCTTCAAGATCAGTGTTTTCCTTCCATAAAATTTGAACTACAAGTACGAGCAGCATTAATCCAGCTTTAAAAGTGAAAGAGAGCTGCTGACGGACAAACCTGAGAAATAACAGATGTTTTCTCACATGCTGCCAAGAACCTAGCAAAAACTCACTTGCATACAATTAAGATAAAAACATTTTTGGTGCTAACCTCATCAGGAGTTTCACTGAATCCTCTTTCCACACCAGAGTTATCTCACCATAGAAGGCTCTGCTCTTTTCTTTCTCCAAGACCCAGGTTTGTTTTCCAGTGGACTCTTGTGTATCTGCTGGAGGAGTGTGCACCCTAGAATGGCAGGAAAGCCAGGAACCCCAGGAAGGCACCTGCCTCACATTTGGCTGCCAGCCAGGATGCTTGAACTCGAACAGACAGGCACATGCCATATGATTCATGGGCCTAAGAGTCTATTGTGGATGTGAAAGAATACTACAGGACTTAAAGACCCAAGAACAAAGTATAGAGGACCTTAGCATCACATAAATCCTCCATAGCATCCCTCTTCAAAACCACATCAGAACCTGGACATAGTGCAACGGGTGCCATCTCAGGGACTCATCCAGACATCACCTCTCACACTTCTAAGTTTGCAGCTGTAGGACATCATATACATGAGACTTGTCTCAGGCAGTTTCCCAGCAGCTATCATACACACCATTTTCAAATTGCCCCAAGGTTTCCATTCTACAAGGCTTACAAAGGGTCAACTGAGATTTTTGCATCTTGCCAGTCTCGAAAAGCTGCATAAAGCCCCAGTCTCCATTTCCCACTCCTAGCAACGCTGCTTCTGTGTCTGACTTCACCTACAATAATTGGTCTCCGAAGGACAAGAAATGGCAGTAAGTTGTGCTGGGTTGCAAGGTGTGGGAATGGAGGAAATTAACACCAACTCTTTTTTCCAATCCAGTGAATAACGTGATTACTGGGGAGGGAGAGGAGGAGGGGAGAGGGGCTAAGCCTTACATCAGCTGTGAAATGGGGTTTTATCTTTCTATTTTTTTTTCCTTTTAAAACAAACAGATGGGGAGACCGTTAAATTCACAGCCTCTTCCTCACAAACATACATCACAGCAGCTTTTACCAATAAAAGACTTAAATAATGTGTTACTTATATCATCAACACTCTTGTGTAATAATAAATAAATCTCTCTAGGGAAAAAGAAGGCAGCAGTGCAACCCCAAGTGAGGCCAGCATGTTGAAACAAGGCATTCTGGACATTAGCCACACAGTTCAATAAAATGGCAGAACTGAACTGGTCAGTTATAATGCATCCTTTTTTTTTTTTCAGTTATCAAATAATTACCACTTCCACATCATTTTGTTTTCAGTCCTACTGTTTGAGCTGTAAACAACCTTCCATATGCTGCTGCTTATTCCAGACTAGGATATACCTGCACAAAGGCATACTTTTCTTATGAGAACTACTTGAGAATATTGGGTCATCAATGTAGCATCTTATTTTCTTGACAGCATGCTGCAGCAAGCATCCAACTGTACGGGATCAGCTTTGCTATTTGGGGGGGAGGGGGAAGCTACAGTCCCCCAGTGAAGCATCCAGGCTTTCAGAAGACGCCAGATCTGCTGTCTTAACTTGTCTTTAGTATCCTTACACCAGTATTTAGAGTAGTGCACAGGACATTTCCATCCTGAAAAGTTTTTATACTAAGAGCAACCAAAGTCAACAGATCACAAACATTAAGATAGTGAGCGCTGCTTGAGACCTCTCCATCATCTAGTGATTTTGGAGACGTTTCACGGGGACCAAGATGGAATACAGAGATGCAAAACCCTCTAGACACAAAAGTTTAGATTACTATTTCCTGAAGGGAAAAAAGTGGAAGGGATTAATTTCATGAATGTTCTCTTTCTTGTGAACCACTCACCAAAACTGCTTTCAAATGTTTATGGTCAGTCCTGCCCTTGCTTGCAATGGGATTTGATTCAAGACATTTTTTGTTTCCAGCCTTTTCTTTCACACATTACACCCAAACCACCGCCAGTGAGTGAACATGTGCAAACACCAGTCTTTGGTTGAAGCTGGGGTTGCATAGCCTGTAGGCTTTTACTCTGTGCTTAGAGTTCAGCCCATGCAAGTATCAATTAAAGAAACTATTCCAGTACTCTCACTATTCAGGGGAACTTTTTATTCCTACACATGATGAAAGAACTATTCACAAATGTGGAGTATTTAAGGTTAATAGTTTTGGTTGTTTCTTATAAGCATTATCATATTTCCCAGAATACAAGTGTGTCTTTTGACTGCATTTTCCCTCTGCCTTAATTAGATTTGAGCCAGCACATAAACAAGGATAGCAAGTAGGTCCAAAACATCACTATTAATACTACAACAGTTCTGAAACTCTAGAAATTCTCTAGCCAGGAAAAAAATAGGGGTGCAGAGTAGCACCGATCAGTTCATATGCCAGGCTAAGACAGAGCCTGTTTCCATCTGATTTTTCATTAACTTGCCAAGCTAATAAAGCAGACAGTACGAGCAAATTCCACAGAACTATGCTTATAGCAAAGTTTGTAAGACCAAACAGAAAAAATTTAAGGGGGAAAAGCCATAAACAACTAACTGAAGGAAAGAAGGTTTGTGTACAGATTTTGTTGACTAAACCAACATGGTTAAAGCCAGTATTTAGTGTCTGTAACTTCTAAAAATGCTTCATTTAATTTGCTGAACCTAACAGTTTGGGGCCAATGGACTCAGGGACGCTTCAGTCCAGTTTCTGAAAAAAATCTCACCTGATGCTGTATATTTCTAGAACATTTTCTAGAAAAATACATTCTGTTCTTCATTAATTTGGTGACACTCGTGGAGCCCAACTCTTAAGTTCTTAAAATATCATTCAAGTTTAGTTGAGATGAAAACAGATTACTTTAAAATTGCTGGGTTTTCTGCAGGAAGATGTGATTACAACTTCATATTTTCAAAGACTTGCTTGTGCACTGTGGTGGGACAACTGTTACCAGCTACTGAAACATCTGCCTCTCTCACTGTCATTGTAGACCTTAAACCACATCATGAAGGAAATCAACATTCTTCTCATTTTACAGAGGGGGAGGTGGAGGTGCAGATGAATAGCAGCTTCTTCCCTGAAGTGATTCCTTTGGACAAAAGGTCAGGTACTCTTGCCTTTAAATTACACACCGTATCACTGTCAGACACACAGAGACAAAATTTTAGCTTTTGATTTGAGATTTGCCCTACACAAATGCAGACTGACTCTGCTCAAGTACAATGTGAATCCAAGGGAAGCGTGAAGGGAAAACCCACCCCTTCCCTTGCACCTGACCAGTCAGGATTGCATAGCTGACCGTGTAAGTGAGACTCTCCACACTGTGCTAATAGTGTGAGAAGAATATATTTCCACTGAACCTGCTGGGAATGCTAATGTTTTGGTGTGATCCAACAGATATTTGGGAGGTTTGGATCTGGAGTACTCAGATCAAGTGCAGTCCTTAACTCCAAATTTCCTGGTTTACTTTCCAATTGTGAACAAAGCAATCTTTATTTAAAAGATACTTCATTCACGAAAATACAGCTAGTTAGAACATGTCTTTTTCCCTCTTGGCACCCTCCCGGAGAGCCCCTATAGAAAGGGCACGGGAACGCTGTTCCCAGCAGAGCAGCAACCATGCCACTGAGCACACTCTGAGTCATCCTTCCCACCAGAGCAGTTAGTAGGAAAGGGTGTTGGCCAGCCAGGAAGCTCCCTGGATGAGTCATTATCAAACACAACCATACCTAGATAACCTTGGCATGGCCTTGCTTAGCTTCGTTCCTTAGACAAGACAAGCTCCCTGCTACTCCTCTCATCTGCTTTTTGAAAACTGTCTACTAATGGCAGGAACTATTTTAAATTTTAAGTCAAGAGACACGAGTCCATTTAAAGACTGGAGGATCATTATGTTGAAAAAACCCAACTAAAACCCCAAAGAATAAGAGGAAAAGCAAATATTTGCCACCCAGCTGAGCAAAATCACATTCTGGCAGTTTTGCTGAAATAATTTTATGATTTTCATCACTGTAAGCATTTTTCAGTGCTTACAAACATTCCTCCAGTCTGTGTACCAAATTTACGAAAGACATCTACAAAAGCTTAAGAGATCCTGTCCTTTGCTGCACAAAACTCTTTGTGTACAGGAATTCTGTCCTTGACTTATCACTGAGAAACCTTATCATTGCTATCATAAAGGAGAGACAAATCTTTTGGGATGGAGACATGCACCACTGCCACTGCACAGTGCAGGAGACCTGCTTTCTATGCCACATGGTAAATTAGCACCATGGGATGGCCCTGTATTGGCCCTGACTGATACGCCCAGTTCTACGTTGAGTACTGTTTTTTCTCACTTGTGAGAGAATTTGCTACAATGTTAATGACTGAAATTAGATATCACTTTATGGCCTCTTGATTGCTTAATCTGAGGTGGTCTTGGCCACAATGATTGTTAACTACTGACTATCAAATAGGAAGTGTGATAAAACATTATTAACCTTTAGCTAGCTTTAACGTGGTGTTTGACAAATACAAGTAACTTTTAAAACCAGCTTTCTCAAAATTAGTCATGCTCCAGCTTACACACCAGTAGTAAGCTACAGGAAAAAATCCCACAGAAACATCACATGGCACATGAACAAAATGCCATGTGTTTGTCTAAACGTTTTCTTCTTATTCTTTTCCCTGGAATTCCTCACAATCTGTGAGAAAGGGACAGGGAGCTGAGGCCTGGCAGTTCACCTCCCCAAGGATAAGGGTAGGAGAGCATGATGCAAGTAGCATAAGATATTGCACCTGTTGGCTAGACTAGAGAAGGTGAAACTTGCAGGTATTCTTTTGGAAAGCTTTGCCTGCCATCAGTGGCCCGTTCTGAGGTTGTCTGCAACTAAAGGCAGAAGATTTCAGTTTGGATGATGAAAAAATCCCCTTTTCAAAAGCTAGCCCCTTGACAGGTGCCAGGGAAAAAACTTGGAGGTATGCATTACCATCAAAGTCCTAAAATGTTTACAAAATATTTATATATATGTACCCTAGTCCTACTCTTCTCCCCTCTCAATACACAAGCTGAAACTTTTTCCTCCAACTTCACTCTGGTGTTTCCTTCTCTAGCTCCCATCAACCTAACTTCAGGCTGGGACAGAGGGCAATGATAGTGCTGCAGACAGCTGAAGCCTGCCCCACTTGATCATCTCAACAGCCTCCACAGTTCTTCAGCTGTGAGAACTCCAGGAGTGTTGTGTTTTCATCTTGCCTCCAAGACACCTGAAAGGGCCTTGCAGATGATGTGCAAGTATTCCTTTGTGTGTTCCTCAGAAAACAGAGGAACACTCACTTGCTTTGAAAATACACTGACTTTAGTGGTCATCTTGCAAAATGCCTGTCAGTGAAAGATGTCAGTGACATCAACAAAGGTTTGCTGGGGATAGTTTTTAAGAGTTCATCCTACCTGGGGCAGAGGAATGGACTAAGTGACCTCCCAGGGTCCTCCTGTCCTTCTCGTCATTCATTCCAGGGCTTTCTGACAATTTTCCCGCACTGCTTTGTTGTTTTCCAATAGCTTACTGCACTAGCGGACTTGACCCTTTCAAGCAAAGCATCTCTCATTAGTTCAGCACGCTTTGCTTGCTGTGTTTTGCTGTGTTAGCTGATGGCCATGTATAAATGAGTAACAATGCTGCTGATGAATGAATTAGCCAAGAGCTGTCACCAAGCCATCTTGCTGCTTACCACTCCATGCTTCTTTTGCGGCTTACAGCATGTTACTGTGAAGTAGCCCAAACATGGCTGGATGTTGTGTTGCAGGCAGAATTCCCACTGCAACAGAAGCTGTAAATGGGGTCACCAAGGGGACTGTATCTTCTTCTGGTTGTTCTCTTTGCAATGCACAGAGATTGTTATGCTTTGTTTGTAAAGCAATCCTTTCCTTAAGGATCGTGCTGCAAGATTATTAAAACATTGAGAAAGACGCAGATTTCTCTTTTAATACTTCACATAATTCTCTGTCTTCTTAAAAGAAACAAAGGGAGGAAGTAGGACCACTAAAACATAACTCATTCTGCTCTTTTCCTTTTTAAACAAGTGCTGATAATTTCCACTGAGTGGGGAAATTGGCCCAGTAACTCAGTTTATCAGTATATTTTTTTTTTTAAAAAAAAAAGTATTTTAACTGTTGATCCTGGGACCTTAAAAAAAAAAAGTCTTAGTTACTGAATATAATCCGTAATGTTGAAAAATGAGTCTTGGAACTTCTAGATTCTTTTTTCATAGCATCTATGTTTTCAGTAGATGCTGGAAAGCTACATACCTTAGAGGATGTCGGCCCTAAGGCATGAAATCATTATGGCATGTGTTTAGGAACTGAACACTCCTTCAAATCAATGGATGTAAACTCAGAAATGCTTTCAAATCTGGCATATGGGCTTTGATCACTTCTACAAATAGAACTCAAGTTTCTAAATCACTTGGACACTTGAAAATTAGACTGAACATGAACTTGATTGATGGAGATGTTTTCAACTTGCTGATTCAAACGACTACTCTAGATGAAAAAGGAATTTCTGTTTGCAGAAAATAAGAGGGATGAGCTTGGAGAAAAGGGCCATAAAATAAATTAACACAGGGCCTCCAGGCATTGGCTCAAAACGTTTCATTCCTTTGAGATGAGGTACCTTTGAGGAAACTGAAGCAGCAAAACAAATGACAAATGGAAGCCAAGGGATGCAAATGATGAAACAAGAAGAATGCTGTAAAAAAGTTAGACAGTATTTGAGGACTGGATTTTTGTTTTGTACATTATCCAATTCTCTATGCAGAACAAGACTTTAGACAGGTCCATCTAAGCGTTCATACTGGAAACATTTTTTTTCCTTTTTTTTTTTCTTTTTTTACAGGACTATATCAGATTAGGATGTTGTCAGACACTGGGAGCAGTGCACTACAGAATGGGGAATGCCCTGCAGGATTTGAAACCGTTGCAATTTGCTGCTCTAGTCCTGCTGAGAAATTTTTGTGTTCAGTGAGAAGTAGGGAATGTAAACACTTGCATTTATTGGCCATGCAAGATTCTGAAGTCTGCACAGGGTATATATGAGAGAGACAGTAAAACCACCAAATCTCTAACTAGACATTTCTTGAGGAGCAAATTGACACCACAATCAATACGAAGTGCTCAGAAGTGGCACTGGTATATCCAGCTGTGAGGGATAGAAGCTCAACTCAGAGCTGAATTCAGAAATCCAGAGACAACATACACAAACGGCGCATCTTGAAGTGAACTAAGTCCCTGCAGCTGTTCAGCCATGGCACTAGGAAGCCTTGCTTTGCTTTTTTCCTACACCATTTCCACACAGCAGCAGGGTAATGAGAACAGCCTTTGCTCTGCCTAGGCCTGCAACTGGTGAGGCACCAAACACAGTGCTGGTAAACCACCTGCCACAGCCCCCTCTGCTTGGAGAGTACTGACAGTCCTATTTATTCTTGCATCCCCTATTACAGCATCAAGTCCTTATACGCAGGGTGGAAAAGACACAGGCCTGATTTAAACTGGAAAGTAGGTGGGATGGGTGATCTAACCCTCAGTCAAAGGAGGAAGTATCAGGTGACAATACTGTGAATTACCAACAAAAAACGTAAATCGCAGCCTCAAAAATAGAAATCCAGAAAACAACCTACAGGGAGTTTGAGAGGTTTGAGTGTATGAAGAGTCCTGGGAAGCATCTCTTTACTCAGACTGACTAATAAATAAATTTCTGAAGTAATGCATTTAGCTAGAGTAAGTCTCCTGTGGTTGGTTACGTCATCGCTTACTGCCTCTATAACTCATTAACTTGCAGCTTATCTCTGCAACCCTTTTTGTGCCTCTAATGCCAGGCGGTGTGTTCTTCCATAATATTCACGGGGCTGAGCACGATGTGCCAGGCACGGCTGAACTGGAGAAACACAGTGGTCCTGGGCTGTGTCAGGGCTGTGTAACACCCATCCACCCCCTCCTTAAAGGAGTCCCACTGGCCTGAAACCTTTTACCAGCTTCCCTAACTGGTGATCCTGTGTTCAAACCTTACGTATTGAAGCAGAAGATGCTTGAATGGTTCGAATGCTGCAGCACAAACATGCAAAGAGTAAAACCAAAGCTTAGAGTATAAATGTGGAGCAGAAAAAACAAATCTGCATCGCTGAGGGAGCCCACCAGTCTCCCGGCTACAACCATATTAATTCACCACTATGTTGTCAGTCAAAGGTGCGTGTCTGGTATAAACCAGCACTGCTCTCTCGTGTCAGCAGAGCTTCACTATGTTACAGCATTCAGCCCAGTAGATCAGATGCTTCCTCAAGCACTTGTTGAACTAGAGGCACAGCAAAGGATTTCTTAAAATACTTCTTTTTGTAGCTAGCTTGATTAAGTACTGACCCAGTTGCAATACAGTTTGTTCAAGAGCTTCCAAAAGCAACTTCAATGCTGCAACCACCCCCTACCACCCACTTTCCAACTAGGGTGGGAAAGCTGACCCCAGGGGAAGCACCACCAGTCTGCCACCCTCCACATTTACAACACAGTCCAGCAAGCAGGACTTACCACAATATCTGTTCCACATCCTTAATTGTGGAAAACTGTGCAGCCCTTCAAAACAACAAGGTTTTTGCCCAATTCTGACAATCGAGTGGGAGACAACACAGAGGCAGAGACTGATTCTTCAGCTTACATTAATAGTGCAAAATAATATGCTCAGTTTCCTTCTGAAGCAGGAGGTAAGAAAGTGTTGCAACAGGTCACAACTCGGTGGTCCTTCCCCTGCTCTGGTAGGACTGAAAATGATACTGGGGCCTGGCTGGACTTTCAGTGAGGATTTGTGCAAAAGGAACAAGTGTCACTGTATCAGAGCAGGCAAGACTGTATGCAACCTTTTTTATTTTTAAGGGGGATAGTGGGAAGAACAGGGAAAGAGGTAACAGGAAAAAATGAGAATGATCCACCACTGATATAAGAAGATTGATCTGCACAGCATTCAAGAGGGTTTTTATTTTTCTTTGGTTTCTTTGGATTTTTTTTTAAACACCTTGAGGATTTGTTCCATTATATCAGACTATTTTTCAGAAAATATTTTAATATTAAAATAAATATTGCTGTGCTTATGCCTTCATTTGCAAATAAAATCAGAGCTAATGTAAATCATAGAAGGAAGCTGTGATTCAAGGCTACACTATTCAAATCACTTTTTGGTTATGAAATGCTGATCACTGAGCTTAGATTAGTTCTGATGGGAGCTGTTGATATTCTGTTGCCATTTCTTCCACGTCCCGTCTTTGTTTCAGAGACACCTGACAGGATATTAATGTTTAGTTATGCAAAGCGTATCCTTATTTCCAATGGTAATTATTAGAGCCACTGATTTCTTCAATGACTTCTCAAAGCAAAATTAGAGAAAGATATTCAGAGGAAGACGAGTAAAATGTGTGAGATTTATGTCCTTGTAATGAGAGTAAAAGCTAATCTCTTTCTCTCTGAGTTTAAAATAGACAAAATGTACTATTGACTTTTAAAGCAAGGAGTTAAATAGTAGAACTTGAAAGGTGGGGCTGTATCATATCCCTTGGAGACATTTAACTTTGCATTTATGGCACTACTGCTGAGGTTTTTTGGTTCCCTTTCTCTCCAACCACCTAAAGGAGAGCCTTTGTTTTCTGTTGGCAGTATAGGGTCCAATAGGTGAAGAAGCTAATCCCACCTCAGAGACCAATGCTTCAGTGCTTCAACACCATCTGGTTAAATACAATATGCTACCAAAATCAGGGCAAGGCATACCAAGTCTTCGCCTTCACTCAGAAACTTCAGTGAGATTTGCCTTATTCAAATATACTATGGATATTTCTGAGCATTCCTGGTGCTGTTTATTCAGTTCTAGCAGCAAGTCCTTCCAAAATGATTACATAAATAGAACAGCCAAGTGTTAAGTATCCAGCCTTGTCTTAAGAAAGAAGTGATATTAGGTAGGGAGATATGCCTTTTAGGGGGTTGGGTTGTTTGGGTTTTGTTTTTTTTTTTTTGCATACCTATCTTTTTGCTATCCTTCAAGTGGAGCAGAAGTGAAACTCACTGAAAATGGAGATCATTTATTTTAAAAGTTCATTAGCAATAGCTAGATCCCAGTTTTTAAATCACTTTCTCCCTCTCCCTAAAGTCTGGGTGGCTTCCTGATACAAATATTTGGATCTGCACTGAGGCTGTAAGTCCTGGCTACAGTCAAATGTAGATTCAGCTGCTCTTTCCCCACACAACAAAGCAGTTTCCAAATATTCTGTTTCAGTCTTTAAAAGTCTATAATGGTTTGAACATGGCAGAAATAATCACTCCACGCTCACACTTCATGGGTCCTGATCCAACTTCTACTTGCATACTGCTGTTGATTGATTCCAATGGCCCAAAACAATAGCATTACATGAAAAAAAATAATAAAAGAGTGCACATGGGAAAGTAAACCTAAGTAAGCCAGGTGCTGTTAACTCCACCACTACAAAGAACTGAAGTAAAGGGGACGATTTAATAACAAAAGCAGCAGAAGATGAGAAATTTTAAAGCCCCATCTTGTCCTTCAGTGTCATAGTCAGGAGAGTGCCTAGACCACAGCACCCTGAACAGGACTGGGAAGAGAGAGAGGTGGAGCCCACACCATGGGAAGCAATTTTAGTCTGTTTTGTGATCTCTGTTCACAGCAACTCAGGAGTTAACCAACCGTAGGCGCCTGCACCTTTTATTTGCCTTGGATTTGCACCAAGTTTGAGTCATCACGTTCAAACAGGAGGGAAAGAAAAAAAAAAGGCACCAAACAAAAAAAACCCCAAGCTTCATATTCCAAAAAGGGCATTCCCATACCAGGATATTTTTAAGTTCTTACCAGACAAAGAAGCCTTTTTGAATTAAGGTGGGTACAAGTCTGTCTCCTCCTCTGAAGGAAAAACAAGATCTGTTCAGAGCACTAAATAATCACAAACGCAATTTAGATGTATTATTCTTCTAAATAAGAAACCACCTCTAGATACATTACGTCATATCTGCCTCTTCAGAAAGATTTAGCTTTTCTGTAGCTCCATTAAACTCATACAGTAGGTGGGACTGAGGGCTTTTATAGTAGCAGACTATCAAAGGAATGTAAGGAATGCAGGGTGTAAACAGATTAGATCTTTTCTCCCTCTTATAGAAAGTCCTAGATTTTTTTTCCCTTTCCTCTGAAGCTTTAGAAATGTAAATGAAACACTGAAGCATGCATGTTACTCAAGTGCACTCTGTCCTCAGTCCAGGATTCAAAGCCAACAATTCACAGGTTTTTCCTGTTTAATCAGGGGTTGTGCAGGAACTTAACCAAGCTTTGGAACCGGATCCACTGGCAGTTTGGGCTGAACTGGAAAAAAAAAAAATAATTGACCTAGAGCACATTAACCCCTCACTTTGCTATTTCAACCTTAGTGAAGTGTTTACACCACAAATATCAATGATATCTACTGGTTATGTCTCCACTGACTGGTTTTACTGTCCTAATAGTAAAGAGTTTGCTGTACTGGGGAAATAACAACAAAGGACCACGGGCCAGGCTTGCATCTAGAGTCAGTTTGGATAAATTCTAGGAACTTTTCTCAACAGAAGCTAAATCAGCTGACCTCTTGCCTCAGTTACATGAACTATTTCACTTGTGATTCAAATAACAGTCTTATGAAAGCTAATGCATTAGCAGAAAAGGAATACATGAATCACTAAAAGAATGACTTACCCATCCTCTATTTCCTGGCTCTACTGGACTCCTTTCCTTGTTTGATTGGAGATTCACATTCAAATGTCTCACTGCCTATCCCAAATTAGTATTGCCAAAGGTTTGGCCCTTTACATGTGATATGTGGGATTTGTTTTCTCATTTTTATACTGTAATTCTAAACCTGCATTCACATGTAGATGCAGTCAGCCTTTTGCCAAGATGGCTGTCAGTCAAGAAAGACCAAGGACTGGCACGTGATAAACACATGTAAGGTATATACCTCATATTCAAGAGATATAGTTGAAGTTCAGCAGGAGAAAGCAGAACTACTTTAGAAGCACAGCCCTTCCACAGAGCTTATTTAAGACACAGGAAGAAGGTAGAAGATACGTTTAATGCAAGAACCGAGGTAGACAGCTTTATCTGCAGGTGAGATTTAAGGAAAGCAGAAGTAACACCAACCACGATGGAGATGTATGGGCAAACCTGTAGCTAGATGGAAAACTGGAAGTTAAATTTCGTAGCTACTTGATCCAAACGTTCAACTGTCTACCACATCCTTTAAATGAACAACACTAGAAGAGCTGAAGTAGGTGGCCAATGAATGCGTAAGTCTGACACAATTAACTCATTCGAAAGATTAACCCACTAAGAAAGTTCATTAGCACATATATTCAAAGCAAAGCAATTGCCTGGAAAAATCAAATATGTACCTAATGAGTTAGAATATTAACAAAAATCTAGAGAATTGTAACGGTACTAAAATCAAAGGTTCCATCTGAAGAACCTCATTATCATAATTTTTGAACTAAGTTCATGTTGCTCTTTCGCACAGTCAACAGCACTTGACATTAAGTAGTGAATAAGTATTAATTAACATTCCACCCTAATCAGGGCAAGAAGGTTAAACACTGTGCTGTCTTCATAGCTAATCTTTAAACAAAACCAAGAATTGCCTGAAACTCTAAAAGGGGAAAGATTTCAAGTGTGTATCCTGGCAGTAAAGATTGGGAAAAGATAAGGAACAGTATCAAACCTTTCTTCACTTTTCTTCTTTCTATGTACAACTAGAGGCAAACTTTAAGCTCACTGAAATATCATTTAATTGGGAGAGACTGAGTAGATACTTCATGTCTTCTGTTCTCATTCCAGGAAGTTTTTTAGCTGAGGATTCTTGAAAACCTGCGTAAATTTCCCTCATCTACTTGTTTATATATCCTGCCCACATCTTCATAACAGGTAGGTTACACACGGTCTCTTGATCTCTATTCTTAACATGAGCATCCCACTTAAGAACTACCATAGTCTGGGGTTCCTCAGCTCCCTGATTAACTCGTTTTAAGTGAGAATCAGGGCAGAAATTCCTGTCGGCACTGCAAACACGCACCATGAAATCACACCCCAAAAAAATCCTCTGTCAGATGCTCCCTCTCCCCTCCTCTTGTCCAGGGAATAATTCAATGGCTAACTCTAGAGGGGAAGATTCTGTGAGCTTGTTTATCTTTGTTGTCTTCCTGGAAGTTTTTCAGCACATACTTGATTCTGCTACTAAGTTCAGCCAATGTTTAGCACTTTCAGAAGGCTAAAGCAGTAATTTTCTCAAGAGCCAAAGTCTCTTTTGGTTTAGACTAATTGATTTGATTTTAAAATCTGTTGAAGACTGAAATTGGAAAAAAAAAGATGCTGGAGCAAGAGAATAAAAAGTTTGGAAGTTTGAAAACGCCCCTGATCATTGCAGCCAGTTCTCACACACCTCAGTCTTTTTAACCACTTGGCAGCTGGGCAGAGAGCTTCAGAAGCTCATCAAAGCAAAGAATACAGCCTTCCACATCAGATTATTTCCCCGAGGCCTGTAGAACCTCTCCCCATAGATGGACTAAATGGAAACAAGAAAAAAATGGAATTTTTTTTTTCCCTGTTTCAGCCACAAAAATAAAAATTTACATACTCTACTCAAAGACTTGAGCCAAGCCTGATTTCTCTGTATGCTGATGAGAACAGACATTTCAGAGAATCCCTACCTCCATCATGTGCTGCAGGGAATCAATAAAGTGCTTCAACTATCTTGTTTTCTTGAATTTATGTTCCTTACTAACATGCAGAACAAGCATATCTGGTTCAAAGCAGACTGTTAGGAGGCAAAGCAATTGTTTGAGGGCTATTCAACACCATCAGACCTTGTCACAAACCTATGGTGTATTTTCATTAAGGACATTTCAGTCCTTTCAGCAACATAAAAAGCAATCCCAAAGGTAGAAGAGGTAGAAGGATTAATTATATGATGCATTCTTTGCCTAACTCGGTCCTGCTACTAGGTCCAAATCTAGAAACAGGTACTAAGGCAGGGAAAAGATACCTTTAGAATATTTGTTTGCCCAGTTACCTAAATGCAAACACTGTAAAGATCTTGTGAGTCACTGCGATCTGTCAAAAGGGCTAGTCCCACCATGATAATGCAAGAGCGACTTGAGTCCAGTAACCTCAAACTGAGAGTGCAGATCTTTTTAATCAGGAAGAAGAAACCAAGTGAGGTAATGCTCTGAATTGCACATCCCTGGCATGAATCATCAGAGATTTAGATCAGTGGTTACCAGTCAATCTCTTCTCCCCAATTCCTACAGCAGACCCAGATTTACGCGACCAGCATGAAACCGAAGCATCCCTCAATCTACATAACTTGAAAACTTACTGTAAAGAACTATTCTGTTAATATAGCACCACACTCAGGTTTCTTGAAATGCAGATCAATAGATACAAAATGGAGAACTTTAAACTCTTGAATCCATCAACACTTCCTGGAAAAAGGAAGCTATGCCCAACTGGCAGCCTGCACAAGCTGTTAATTCCAGAAAATCTCTGTGGACGCTTAGTTTCATACTGCCTTGTTTGTGAAATGGAGAAAACACACAATATCCATGTTATTTAAATATTGCTGTATTCCAGGTCTTACATTAATGGGAAGCCTCTGCATAAGCTCCAAGTTTGCCCCTTAGTATCATGGCTTTTACCATTCTTGTCCTTCACTATGCTTCTTATGGTTCAAGAATGGAGCACCTTTACAAAAAGATGAATTCTTGTTGGCATTCTGAGATGGAAATTCCTCCAAAAGGCTGATGAAATACTGAAGAAACAGATAACACGTATGTAACATAGTCACACGAGTAGTTCTGATACCACAACAGAACCAAAAGTAACACGCTGGTAGACAGGTGCTCATAGACAGGGAAGGATGTGGATTTTATTTGTAATCGTAAACTCCACCCTATTCTAAGCTTCTTATTCTAAGAAGCAAAAATGTCCTTACATCTCATTCTTCACTGTATTGTTTGAGCTTATAAAACCAAAGACTATTTTGTTTTTAATTACTTGGGTGTAGATCAGAGTTATTTTGTGTGCTGTTGCGATCCTTCACAAAACAGGCACTTCTGATGTTTCGTAGCGGATCTTCTAAAGCTTCTCTGTCTGGGCATCCACTTTCATTTGGATTTCTAGTTACTTTTTTTATGCTATAGATTAATCTCATGGCAACTTTCACACCGTTATCTCTCACAACATGTATTCTTCTCTCTTTTCTTTTCATAGAGCATCTGTCACTCGTGTTCCATGGAACAGACGAACATTAGCCTAAACTATCACAAATGCTCTTTCTGGCTGTGGTTCACATGTTCCAAAGCTTTGTTTCCTCCTGCTGGGGGATGCTTCCCAAAAGCAGGGATTATAACATGATCCAGACATAAGAGGGAATGCAGAGTATCATTTTCCCTTGGGAATGCAGAAGCTGCTGGTTAAGGTTTTAACGGATAGCTGTAAGAATTAACTAGAAGCAGAGGGTCTGTGAAATACACGAATTTACATTTGTGCACAGAAGGAAGAGGGAGTTCTCAGGTTTCTAAATCTCTAGGACTTGGGCCAACGAACTGCTCAGCCGAGTGCACATCACGTAACTACGTTGATTTGCATTGGCCAAGAAGCCATTACAAATATTCATCCTGCTTTAGATACAGAGGCAAGCCTCTGCATTTAAACAAAACAAACAAAAAAAGCCTTACAGCTGAATTTTAATAATAAATATCACAAAGTGATAGGTTGCAAACATTCAAAGAAGAAACGTGTACGTTTTCTTTGTAAGGAAGGAGTTCTACTTAAGAGACAACTACGGGTGCTTCCTGCAAGCCTACCGTAGAGTCAGGCCAGCGTCAGGTTTCACACCGAGGTTGCTGACTCAGAGCAGACACACGTGCCCCTGCTACTGGCTAGCACTGGGAAACAGGAACTACACTGGTGAGTTATCAACCAGGGTGGAGGAATGTCTGAGAGACAGAAGACTAGGTTTTTTAAGGCGGTTTCCTCACTTAATTTCTTTAACCCCTGAAGGACAAGCAGCAACAACCTGTTTCTGCACCCTGCCACCACAGCACAAGACTGCTTAAGATGCTTTATAGGACGTCTGGTCTTTCCCATTGCTCCTTGGCTTGCCAACAACGACAGCTGCTAGTGGTTGTACCAGGTGTAATTTCTGACCTACGGATTGTACTCCAGCGAGTAGCCGAGGATCAGAAGAACCCGTCCATGACTCCAGGTTTGCTACTTATGTTGTGGTCCCAGACGCTGGCCTTCATGGGCCCAAGAACCATTTCTGTTGCCTTTAAACTCAGAAACGGTTCCTTTTGGTGTTATCATTACACTCTTCTGGATTCTTAACTGACGGAAGAAGCCACTGCCATTTCCCAAGCAGACAAGAAACTTGACCTTTAAAGGCACTCGGCAAACCCAACACTTTTTCTAACTGGAAGATGCTGTCACCAGTCTGGAGTGTCAACAAAGATAAGTTCTACATTATCAGATTCATTTTATTGGTATATAAAAAAGAAACATTTGTTTTTAACATACCTTTCTGCTTCCCCAGTAGGATGAACAATCGAGAACCCTGACCTGAATTCTAGCAGAAAAATTGTCAGCCCAGGGAAGTGACTTTGCAAAGGCCCAGTAGTGCTTTGTGTTCCATCTAAGTTTTTTCTTCTGTCAGATCCTACTTTTGGTTACTTTTAGGTGTCCATCAGGCACCCGGATTGGAGAACAAAGTCAGTAGAAAGACTGACTGAAATGGCTGAAATCCATGGATATTAGATGAGACTGAGGCTGCATTATGCTCAGTTGGAATATAACTACAACATGAATAACAATAATTTCTATTTTTATACTAGTGTTGATGCAAGAAGTTGCATTCTGGTTCCATTCACTCTGTATCAGCATATATTAATGTTGATGTTATTCTTGTAAGAGCATATGAAATAATCTTGTCATATAAAATAACATGGATTTCAGTCTGAGCTACACAAGAATTTTGAGAATCACCACCAAGTCTTACAATACCTTCGTAGAATATGCAGTATTATAACACAGACTATATTATTACAGCAAGTATCTGTGGACCAAGTGGTGTGTTCACTTGAATACAGAGAGGAAAAACAGATTCATGTCTATGTCAGCCAGTTGCAACAGACCTGGAGACACACAGCTTCCAAGGTGCGTATCAAGAAAAGGAAAGTCAGTTTATATTGCCCCTTGGATCTGGAAAACTACCCCAAATTCTGCTTCTCAGTAACAAAAAATGAAAAAGATCTGTCTTGAAGGTTCCCAAGACACATCAAGGGATGTCAAAAGATGCATCCCTCTGTACCCCCTTGCCCCCAGACTAGTTGCTCAGCAAGGTCAGAAAGCTATAGTGTGATTTTTCCCAGAAAACTTTTGCCATTCTTTTGAAATGTGTTCTCATTTTACCTGTCACTGCCCTATAAAACATTAGCAATAATTATCCTTTTCACTTGAGCCAAAGCAAAAACAAAATAAACCACTTTTTTGTTAGAAAAGAGATAGCAGATACTAATCAAAACCCTGATCCAAATTCCAGGGAAATGGGTCACAGCTTTTCTGTTGCCCACTATGGGCTTTGGATCCACTGTGCTTTTTTGAAATTTTTATTGCATATAGCCTATATATATATATATGTATAACACATGGCCTAGAATCCAGCAGGGTGATTTTATCTAAAGAGTTGAAAACTTCAGCAGTCCAAAGGGAAGTTTCATCCCCTGCAACTGGATCTGGTCTCACACATTCAGGCAAAGATCCCCGACGTCACAGTGCAGACAGAATCACTGATGCCACTCTCATATTATCACCCCAGTTCAACTGAAGGCCACAGCACTAAAAAGAAAGGTCACTCGACACCTGAGGGCAGGTTGTGGCACAGCCTGCCTAGAAATAACGTGGAGAGACCCAGAAGCAAAAGAGCATATAGGAAAGAAAGAATGGAAATTTAGAAAGTCCTGCAAGTCCAGCACATCATTTTTGTATGTTGTCATTTTCAAAATAAATACATGCAATCATCAGCAATAGGTAAACACATCCTTAAAAGTCCTGGCTCCTTTGACATTGTGATTTGCCTCCACAGTGTCTGTGCCCTGCCCTGTTGTGGAACAACAGGAAGCCATTGTGCAGAAGTTTCCCTGCTAGAGTGTAAAAAAAAAAATAATAAAAAATCACCATAACAAGAGATGTGCTTATCTCTTTATCTAATAAAGCTCAGAAAATCTTTGCAGATATACACAGATTCTCAAAAGGAGGGAACAGACACTTGGTCTTTTGAAAACTTCCCACTGAAAGAGATGGCAGCTGTTCCTGTGGGGTTCCCAAGGGCACTCTGAAGTGACCTTAGAGCTTCATTTGTTTTTTCAAGTTAACCTGAACGCCTAGCACCACATCAGCGGGGGCTGCAAATTATTGTTGCTATGTTCTTTTTGATGATTCTGTGTCAAGCCCAAAACCACATTTGCCTCCTGCATTCTACTATAGTATAATTGGGAATTTGCAGTTTACAATATCTGGATTTGCTGGGATTTCAATACCTTTTTTAAAAAAAAAAAAAATAATTTCCCTTCCCCATGGATGTTTGGCTTTCATAGACATATAAAAGTATCCCATAAAATAAGAAAACAGTGCCTAGTTACTGCATTTTCAGACAGCTAGCTGGAAATACTCCTACAGCTTAACCTTTGAATGCATTTTACATCTCCCTAAGAACTGTACCCCTCTATCCAGCCACATTTTTTTCCAGCTATCCACTGATCAGAAATAACACAGATTTTGCATTAAGTCTGCTCTGTCGAAAGATTCACTGCATACCCATTCCCACAAAACCTACACAGCAAATCTCCAGCCTTCACTGCTAATACTTGTACAACAAACCTAAGATCCCTCTGAAAAGGAAATGGCTTTCACAGGCTGACTGATAATTACCATAATAAGCCAACAATGGAAGTTCACATTCCCAAGTAAATATCCAAGACATGATTACAAACAATATTAATCACTACAAATCCCTGTGTTTAAAAAAAAAAATCCGAATGTAAGAATTTTGTCTTTTTCTTTCGCTGGCAATTTCCCTCCTGCTTCTCAAGTAACCATATCAGTGGCTAAGCATTTTCAGAAATCATCAGAAAGCTGGGAAGTAACTTGCAGGTAGCTCTTTTAATACACAATCAGCAAAAAGAAGCACCTTGCTACTAATCACTGTCTCAAGAAGTCAGCTTGGACCAAAGAACTGTTGCCATTCAGCCTTATTTCATTTGACTTGAGTGTTTCCAAAGTCAGTAATTTTTACCCTTTTGTTCCTAAACCACTTTCAAAACTGCATCAAAACATTGCAAAGCACAATTACAACTGTCCCTCAAGAAAATTCTTCATTTAGAGAAGATAAAGTCCGACCACTTACTTGTTCTCTCCAGTCCTTGTCATCTCAATGCAAAGAAAACAAACACCACCAAAACATTTGTTTTGCCTTGTTCACATTAAGAGAAAAAAAAAAGTCAAAACAAATATCAGCTCTAAGTTCACGCAATACCTTATTAAGCAAAGGAAAAACAAGGTGGAAGATGAACACTCCGATGGAATCTCGGAACCGTAGATTTATTCCGCCAAGTGCTTTACAGTGTCTGTTATCTCAGCCTTGGCTGAGCAAGAGAATGCTGGTGAAAATCTTTGCCTGGTACAGTACGGAGCCTCTGCTTCACAGGCCAGGAATTTTACATTGAATAATTTTTAACTTCAGCTCCGGGAGGAAAACAGGGTCTTGTACACTCTGTCTGCTTGATTAAGTTTTATTTATTTATTTAATGGAAAGAGAATTCCTAATTGGGAGGGGGGGGAACATACGCACTACCCCTTCCAGCTGCTACCCTGGGGTGGAGGGAACAAGGGGAAGAGGTTAGCACAAAGATGAGGAACTTTTCTGGGAAAATGAAGAGATAACCACATAGCTGAGACTGTATCTTTCAAGAACTGTAGATTTTGTGATTTTCCAGTTAATTTTCTTTTTTTTTAAAATATAAATAATTTTACTGATCTGTGACTAATACAACCTAATCCCCTCAGAACGGCTAAAACAACAGTAGTTAGCAATTCTAATCGACTATATTGTTATTTATATTATGTTACCTCTGTGGAGGGCCAGCTGAAGTTCGGGCTCCACTATGTTAGGCACACTACCAACACAAACTAGAAGAGTCTACCTTAAGTCACAAAATAAATATGGAAATATCTAGGACAAGAAACAGAAGAAGTCACCCCAGTGATTGTGAAGAAGTTCACTCTTCACCTCTGTGAAGAAGTTATATATCAAACAAGTGGGAGAGCTGGGAATAGACCCCATCTCCTGGACTGTACTCAGACATTTAAAATACCAGATTTTCAAATGGACTGATGTTCAAATAACTTTGTGTAATGTGAATTATTCAAGCTCCCTTCCATCTGGCAAAATGGGCCAGGAAATTGAGAAACAGGCATAGCAAACTGCATCATTCATTAAGACAGCTCCAAGAAGACACTGAATCCCAGGCCCATGGTCATTCCACTAGTGTGTGATATTTCCAAGTGATGTTTTCCCTCTTCCAGAGTGATGAAGTCCTCAGCAAACAATCACAACCCAGTTCAATGCCCGTGTAGAACAGAACAGAACAGAATACTTCACTCAAGGCTTTAAGAATCCATTTCATCATCCCCATTCTTGGCCTCAAGCACATTTTACTATCCTGGTAAGAAACGTCCAGTCTCACAGCAAAGCCCAATACAGAAACTGCCTCCTTTCCTGCAGGCAGAAGGGCAAGCAGACACAGTAAACCACAAACCTGGCAATGCCAGCTAAGCCCTATTGCAAATATCTCAGTCCTTTCATAAGCCCCCATGTTATTATTGTGTACATTGTTGTTATACCCAGGTTTGATCGCTTTTCTTCAATACAGCAGCTGCCCCTTCCAGGCTGAAAGCTGTGGAGTTAGTAATATAGTTACTGAGCACCTGCACAATTAAAGCTTCATTAAAGCAGACATTTAAAATTGCCATCTCTGTTGATTACATGTTGTTGGACCAGAAAAATTAGTTCAAAAAAGCCTCTGAGTTTTGTTCTCATCTTGCTTTCTGTAGTGAATATAGAGAACGTGTAATTCAGTAAGTCGAAGTGTCTGTCCTAATTACTGAACTGGAAATATAGCATAGCCAGATATATTTCAGAGAAGAGGGAAACATGCTCTTAAAACAAACTGTCAATGCTCTTAACTCAAAACAATATTTCTGTATACCTGCTGTCACAGACATCATTTACTGCACAACATAGTTAAGCAAACACCTGTCCAGGATGTATAAACAGGTATGCATGTAATTACAATACAGACTGATGGGTTTCATTGTTTTACTGCAACAAAAGCATAAAAGCAAGACCCTGGATGAAAAAAAAAATGTAGAACCTTCCAGGTGGATGATGCAGTGGTTCTGGAAAGGGAATTGTTAGGAGCACGTGGATATTGGTTATGTGGCAGATAATGTAACTTAAAACTCTTGTGTTTGCAGAAGGAGGGGGAAAAGGCTTGCTTCTAAGCTCAGGTATGGATTTACTCTGTCTAATGAACAACGAAATGGCTTACTGTAATGGCAATAGGTGGCATCATGCAAGAGTCTCAAATCCTTCAGAAGACTCCATCCAGCCCAAGAAGAGATTGGAACTATTGTTTACAAAGCACCCATCACCACAGCTACGGATACATGATGTGTAGAAATAGGATTCGAGCAACACGCAAATAAAATAGAAGAGTTTAGAAAAATAAATAATTTCTATCTCAAATACAGCACTAGCAGAAGCATCAAAATTTGAGCCTATAGACAGTTTTTATACATTTTAAAAGTTATTTTATATTAATATTGAAGTGTGATTTCAAAGACACTCACATGCCAGTACGGACAAATGTTCAGAGTTAGGCTCAAGGAAAACTGCAAAGATTTACTGTTTAAATCCGAAAACAATAAACTTCCCCAAATTCAACTTCCTGATAGCCATTAAAATTTGCTTCAACTGAAAACAAAGGCCTGTTGGGGAAGGGCTGAAAGAGCGGCTGGCCTGTTTTTCAGGTAGACAAACAGCAGCATGAATAACAATGTACATCAGCTGAAAGCACTGAAACAAAAACCCTGCAAAACATCCGTGACTGACGCTGCTGAGTGCAACCCTAATCACACCCATCTCTGGCCAACTCAGGAACACGCACACAGGTGTTTCTCAAACAGATGCTGCCCACAGCAATTGGAAACCATCACTAAGCAACATCCATCATAGTGAGTTCAAAGTCACAGCTCACTTCCCCACCCACACAGTTGATGAAGGACACACACCTTGTGTTTCTTTTATGGATACAGAAGGCATGGAGGTATTTAAGATCGTGCTTACAAGATTAATTACAGGAGCTTCACTTTCCTGATATGTATGTCCCAGAGCAGGCTACTTTGTGCAGCACCAGCAGAAAGGGAATCTTCACTCTGGAAAAAGCAGCTAAGTGACAGTTGTAAAAGTCATTTTCCACCTTTCTATCCGCAGCAGAGAAGGTACAGCCAAATTGGCTTGCCCTCCAGTGACACTCAGCTACCATGTTCTCCTGCAGGCTGATGCAGTACGTCATTAGAGCAGTCGGAAAGCTGCTCAAGATTACAGTGGGAAACAAACAAACATGGATTACCTTTGTCAGTAGATTCCTCACACTGAGCATAGCTCACATTCACCACTAGGTTTGTACAGCTTGCAACAGATAGTTTTTTTATTACACGTGCCTTCTCAATTACTCTCTTCATCTTAAACGCATTCGTGTGCCAATAAAGCAGAACAGAAGTACATCATAACCATCAGGTCAGGTCTTCAGCAGACTGAATCGCAGGAAGCCTACCTGTTGTGTACAGCAAAGGCAACCCTGTAGTTTTTATGTAGTCCTGAGAGGAAAAAGAATTTTACTTTGGGGTAAAATTAGTGCCCAGAATTAACAATAACCTTGCACAATTCAAGACCTGATTGACATGGAACACAACTGGCAATGTCCTCCTTTTTCAAATGCAGGCAGAAGCCTCCCATGTATCTCAGAAAATCTTTCCCCAGCAATCCCCATGTCACAAGAAAACCTCAGACCTGTGTTTGTACAACACTATCCTTTCCAAAGCAAACAGACACCAAACTGCAGCAGGCATTTCATATTGAGATGCATCAATAAAACGTGATTTATAGCAATGTCACAGGAACATTTTGTACTTATCAAGCTCAAGATAAGATAGGAGGCATTGAGAAAGGCTCATTAAAACACAGTCTGGCAGTCACCACATTAACGAACTTAGTTTTCAAAGCTTATTAACAAAGAGGCAACCAGTATAAATGAACAGCTTGCAGGAGTAGGTGTGTGTCGAGAGAGGAGGATTAACCTGCTGGTGATGATTATATGAAAATTTTTGTTACAACTTTTATGTTCAAAAAGTCCACTTGTTTTATGATCCTGAAATATTCAAAAGCTCCCATGAGGATGAAGGGTTCACCATGCTCCTCCCATCCATATCTATTTCTAGTTCAAAGTTCATTCAGAGTATTTCAGAGACAAAGTTTTATTTCTTCTCCTACAGGACTGCCTTGAAGTAGTACTTGTATTTTTCAAGAGCACATGAACACAATACAGAAATAGCACCAAAGTTCACTGCCTGTGTTTAGTCTCCTGTAGTCTTCAGATGAGGTAGTAGTTGGAGGAAATCACCAGCTGAAAGCCAACTGGTGGATGGGGAACTGGCTAGTGCTGGGAGTTACTGCTGTTGGGTACCCAGTTAGGACTGAACAATGCTGAGAGGCAGGTGTGACACCACTAAAAGAAAGGACTCTTTTGGCTGCGTTCCAGGTGGGGTCCTTCGTTTCATATTCCAACAATCGTTACTGCTGCAAGCCAAAAATTAATCTCTTTGGAAAAAACCCAACCTTGTAGAAGTAAACAGGCTTAATTTCTCTTGCTAAGATGATTTTTGGTTGTTTTGGGTGGGTTTTTTTTTGTTTGTTGGTTTGGTTTTTTTGTGTGTGTGTTGTGTTTTTTTTGTTTGTTTGTTTGCTTCTTTGTTGTTTGTTTTGGTTTGTTTTTTTTTTTTTGGTAAATTGCTACCAGTTTGTGTTTGCCATCAACCACCAAGTTTCCTGACACTCAGAAACTTGACCGAGCCAGTAACACTGACGAAAATATCTCCTGGAACACGACTTCCTCCCATTCTTCTCACCCCACTGCTTCGCTGGAAAGCCAAGAGGCTCCCGGGCAGGAGGAGGGCCCCGAGTCCTGCGTTCCAACCCCCCCAAGTGGCCACAGCGCCAGGGCGCCACTTGCTCAGCCTACGGATTTCCACTGCCCAAACACTGGAAGAGGCAGAGAGATTGTGCTGTGACTGCAAAAGGAAGACTAAAATAAGAGAGAAAAAAAAAAGAAAAAAAAAAAAAAAGAGGAGAGAGGGAGACACACAGACTTTTCTCAATAGAAAGCCAAATTTTTTAAGGTAGAGGCAGAACTGGTGAAAGCAATAGTCTATGATAGGGAAGGTCTTGATCAGAGAAGCTCAAGATTTGTAACAATGTAGAACAAAGAGAAGAACAGTCAACTGTCTGGAAAGATGAATCCAATGCAGCTCAGTCTACTTCAGCAAATTGGTGACCTCCTTTTACAGCCATGTCCATTTGAATTGATAGACTGTTATGTCTTTTCCCCCTCTTCAGCTGCATGTTCCATTTTCTAGCAGAAATGCTCATCAAGACCTACAATTTTGTGTGCATCACAACTTAGATTCCCACACCTCATCAAAGATGCATCTGAAAACCATAGTCTCCTGCCAGGAGTGTGCTAAATACACAAATCAAGAAAAGCTTGTAGCTTTACAACCAAGGCACAACTGCTTTGCAAAGTGATGCCACCACATTTACCCTAGTTCCACCTAGAGCTACATAAAGAAAGAATCATTGTAAGCATTCAGTGAAATTAAATATAGCTACAGCAGTCGGTGGCTCTATACCAGCAATGTGATATTCCACATGCATTAAAAAAAAAAAAAAAGCAATTAACTGCTAAAATGTTCCCCAACATTGATAAGGGGAGGGAGGAGCGAGGAAGGGAAACAACAGCTCACAACTCCCATGCATTTCCCTGGGAGATCCAATTAAAAGAAAAGAAAGCAAAACAAATCCATGCTCTGAATCCTGCAAAGTCAGTTCCTTTTCAGTTGGGGTGCTGTATTTCTCACAGAATGAATAGTCATTGTTGTGTACATCTATTTAACACCCAGAGTTATTGACACCTATGCATGTAAATACCTATCCAGTGTGCAAAATACCTGAGGAGGGAACCTGTGGTTTAAAAATATATTTAATCTGTACCTTCCCAAGGATAAATGGCTCATATGCTACTTAGAGAATTTAGGGAAACCAAGGCAAGCTGACACTGAAGTTGTATTGCCTACCTAAAAGGTACAAGTGCTGTAACACTTTGCCTTTTTTGAATAAAGGTACTTCAGAAATGCTTATGAGGACTTCTTTATCTGCCAGCTTTCACTAAGAAAAGTACACACACAGACACTAATTGGTCCTGCATCTAGTCCTACCACTGATCGCTTACAACACTTCTTGTTTCACATTCTCTAACTCCATTCCCTCTCTCCATCAGCAGTTTGAGTCAAAGTTAGGGATATATCCAGCATGAAGCTTGGCACCTTTAAGCCCGAAAGACTGCTACCATGCAACTGTTAAGTATAAAACCCAGACATCTGCTGCAGTAATCACAGACATTTATTCAAAGAGGAAAGCAATAAGATTATACTTGTTCTTCTAATTCTACTAGAGTCACGCTCCTAACGTGTTTGCCCAATGTTTAAAAAAATTGCCTATTACCAGCAAAGCAGCAAGAACGAGCACTATCCCAGAGCTAACTAGTCCACTCCTAGCTAATCAAATAATAAAAACACAGCTCATGGAATCAGCTTGCATATTCACACATCTCTCTATCAAGTTCTATTTCGCATTCCCTCTCAAGGCTCATTAATACCCAGTGAAATAAAAATAACTTTAAAATAGATAACTTCACCAAAGTAGAGAACAGCATAAGTAAGGCAATGCATTTTCTGCTGTCTATGATACTATTACAGTAGAGGAAACCCTAACCTGGATTTTCAGAGTTATTTGACCATGTCACTCAACTTGCAAATCTGAAATACCCTTAAAAAGTGCTTGATATGAAGAGAATGTTAGCTATTTTGGAATATGCAGTCTCATACACCACAGGGGCAACAGTGACCTAAAGCATTCAGCTCCACCTACCCTGAAGTAAGCAAGCTTTCAGCCTCTGAGCCTCCTCTAACACCAGCAGAATGCTGAGTTAAATCCTTGAGGTTTGGGGGATTCATTTATAAGCTGCTTCACTTTCATCCCTCTGTCCTCTGACTTCTGTCCCTTCAACCTTCTCCCTTCCTTCCTGAACCATCCTTACCATTGCCTCCTATTTTTGAACATGCATTAAGATAAGGCAAACAGATAAGTAACCTCTCCCACATAGATTTACTTGCATAATCTGACAATTTACTCCAATTAGAACACAAAATACTTCGGTCTCTCCATCCTGTTTAACCTAATTTGTAAAGTAAATATTTGCCTGGTGGGAGCTCCTGTTGCCGAGGGCACTGGGATGGTACACAAAAAACGTTGATAAACAGATCATTCTTCATCTTGCTTTAATTTGAAAGTGGTCTGCAAATGTAGAAGCACTGCAGAAGTCATCACAACAGAAAATTAACGCATGGGAACAGTATACCTAAGAACATAGGGGATTCCCTCATCTGAAATCTTTGGAATCAAGGCTGGATATCTTCTAGGAAAACAGACCCTAATGTAACTGGAAGTTAAGTATCACTAGTTCTGGGTTAGGACTTGTTTAGAAATGACTGGACTAGCTGACCATTATGTTCCTCTCAGATTCAGAATTTCTGGTCTGTGAGCAGAGCTGGCAGGAGGAAGAGGTTCAAGCTACCGAGTAAGATGATGAGTTTTAGTGAAACTGTTCTTTGTCTTGGTTTTGGTGGAAATTTGTGAAATGACAAGATACATTCAAAAAGTCTGAAGCTAGGTTCAGTGTGTCAGGTGACACAGGATGTCACCTGCTGCATTTTGATGGGAACAGTACCAATTTTTATTTCCTAATATATTGACCATGAGACACCTTTTGCATATGCTGCTCTTCCTCTCCCTCCCAAAATCTTGAACTATCACAGAACTTCTACTGTACATGCTGCCTATCAGCCTCTCACACACTCCTGTGTATCAGCTGAGGAGAAAACAACAACAATAGAGAACAATACTGCCAGCAGAGTTTTTACAATAAAGAATATAGAGAAACAATATTTAAAGAAAATGCTTAAAAAAAAACTACAGCAGAAACAGGCCTTCAAATAATCCTAAACATAAATATCCTTGAGATTTAAGTGATTTCATGTTTGGAGCAGAACCTCTGAACAAAGAAAAGACCACCAAAAGAAAAGAAGTGCTGGTATGCTCTCGCTTTCTGCATTTACCTGCCCACCCACCTGCCAGTGTGATTAACCCAAGGCCAAAGGGAAGAGCTGGGCTTAACATCCGACATAAAGCCCCTACAGCTTTAGCATTATTAGCACTTGCTGATGCCTGGTGGGAAGGTTTATGAGCCTCAAGTGTGCAATCCAGCAAGACACTACCTAGCCCAGCTTTCTGTACACGTCTGTTCCTCAATTAATCACCTGTAGGCAGCAGAGTTGTGCTGAAAAATGGAAGAGTCTTTAGAGGTTCTTATCAAAAACATCTGCTGACAGATGAGGTACAGATTTGCTATCTGGAAAAATTGCAACTTTAAGTAGATCTGATTTCAAAAAATGATCATACTGGACACCTTCTGGAGTAATTATGCATCTTCTTTAGAAGTCATCATCTGTATGTTGAACTCCTTTGTGGCTCTTTCCACTATTCTGTACACAGGGAATAGATATCCTGATCTACTGGACTGCTTTATCAGTTGCTTTGAATTTAATATGTGAGCTTGTTTGGTCTCATCTTCTCAGCTGAATTCGTAACATAAGCAATTCATTTTACAAAACAGCAACATAGAGTGCTCTGATCCATTCAGAGGATCTGTAGACCTCTCAGCATCTCATATTAGCTATACGTTTGTATGGCCATACCTGGAAACTGGTCTTGAAGTTCTAAAGCAAGCCAATTAGCCAAACTTACATAGTGTGGAAGTTTGGGATTTTCAAAGCCAAATCTGACACCACAAAGGAGTTAAGGATATTGTGTTGTTAATTTCTGAAACACCTTGGAAAGAAGCCTTAGCAGTCACTTGGGATAGGGGAAAAAAAACACCCTCCTGCCTGCAACAGCAGACAAACATCCCTGTTTAACCAAAGTGCTTAGGGAAAAGAAGGCAACTCCAGACAAAATCACTTTTAAGAAGCTTTAAAGTCCATTTTATGTATGCTTGCAATTGGGAGGAATAGTTATGAATGTGAAGTGATTAGCAAACATCCAGATCCGTTAAGCATAAAGCAAAAGGCAGATCAAAACAACTGTCAAAACTTTGCTGCCTTTGTTGCTTTATATTATGTTATTTGAGCTAGATAATCATTTGCCAAAACTCAATCTTAGATCTTTAAATTAGCATATGGTAGGGGAAACGAGTGAAAAGAAAAATGTTTATGCCCAGCTTTATATGCAGAGAAGGCTTTGCCTGATCGGAGCAGAGAGGTTGCAAAATGTAAACATAGTAATTAAGGCACTCATTCTAATTGCAGGCAGTTAATTGTACTGTATACTGCCTAATTGAACCACTCTCTGAACTACAAGCCCTATATTATTACAGCCTCCTGACAGATCACTGGAGTTTATTTGGGGAGAGGTGTCAATCCCCTCACCTGCTCATTAGTCTGACTTTTAGGGATCCCCTACTTCCACCTCACCTTTTTCATTCTCATTCAACTTTAACCGCTATCCTCCTCAGTATGAGAATTACTTAAAGAACAGTGTCCATGGGGTTAAGGAAACAGATGTGAAAGGGGATTTGTGAAAGCATGTTTCATAGTGTTAAAATGAATGGTGCTGTATTTTCCCTTTTTTTGAGCAGTTTTACACATTACATAGCACTAAAATGAAAAGCACTTTATGAGAAAGTCCCCCAGCTATTTAAGGTTATAACTTCATTTCTTCCCAAATCAGTTTTGATACTTCCTGCAAGAGGAAGCAGAATTCAAAGGAGTAACATTGCTTTATAATAAGTTAACAAATGCTTCCCTGTGCATTAAGTGCTGCCATTCTATCACAAATATAGCACAGCAGTCCCAGCACTGCCATAGAAACAGAGTAGCATACCTATAAAGTGTATTTTGGTACAACAACTGAAAAACACTTTTCAAAAGTTCACAATCATCTTCCTCCAGTCTCAAGACAGAGGGGGTTTGCTGCCCAAGGGGTTGACTTCTCAAAGCCAAGGAGGGGAGGGGAGGGAGAAAGAAAAAAAATAAAAATATCGCACCGATTGTGAAAAATACACTTGTATTTGCTGTTCTTAAGCCCAAAGTCATGGAAGTGCCACCCCTGCTCCAGTGCAGCAGCCCTTGCTGCTCTGCTCTCCTGAGGTCACCGTGTCAGGCACAGCCTGCTCATGGCCTGAGCAGCCCCTGAGGTACCATCATGCTTCAGAAGGGATTTCCCAGCTGTGGCAGGGAAAAAACACAGCTGAAATAGATTCTGCTTGGGCACAAACTGAACAAGATTCTTTCCCCAAGCTTTTACCCTTAGGCTGCTTCCTGAAGTGTTTTCTGAGTTACTGAATTTCCGAGTATTAAACAACCATGCTTTGCTAAAACATTTCCTAGACTCAGTCCTGACAACTGCAGACCAGGTCTGTAGGTCAAAGACTTTCGTATCTGTTCTGTGCTTTGGTTTTCAAGCTGCAGCTACATTCACCCTGTAACAAAAATGAATTGATTAACTGCCAAATTTAGGACAAGACCAGCTCCACAACAGACTTGTTGTTCTTGGTTTCGAGGCAGATCAACAAATACCTGCTTCCTGCTCTGCATAAGCTCACAGGTAGAGGGGTGTCCTTATTCCTCCATCTTATGTCATTTAGGTTATTAATTGTGAGAGTCTGCAAATATTAACTATTTTATATTCTGCCAAATTCCCCCCAGTAAGGTAGTACACAAGGAGGAAAGCATCAGCATGGATTCACCATCAGGGAAAAGGTCCACAGATAATGTTTTCAGTGGCTTTCTCAGCAACATTCTTCCACCTCCAGTCTTCCCTGTGGCACATGCACTAAATACATAGAGATACCATGGCAAAACCCACTGTCCAAGCTGCAGCAGAACCCCCTCTGTGCTCATCAATGCTAAAAAGAAGCAAAGCAGCAGCAGGGACGCTCAGGCTCTAAAAGTGGGTTTTATCAGCCTAACACGCACTATTAAACAGTGATATTAAACATTTACTCCCTTATAAAATGTAATTACCACAACTCCTGTATACAAAGAAATAATTTTAAAGACAGCAGCAGCAAGGAAGAGCTACAATATGTCGATTACTGGGTTTATGTTTTTCCTTCACCGTAGTCAGCTCCTGAATAGCAAGTGCTTGGCTAACCTTTTACCAAAGATATTGTGTAATATCTTTTAAGTTTAGAGCACCAACAGTTCAGCAGGCTGTCTCTCACTACAGATGATGCTGATTACGTTCCTGAAAGAATAAGGTTAGAATAAAAGGTAAGGCAACAAGAGGAGTGCCGTGGCTACAACAGTGCAACACTAAAACAGGCCATCCACTAAAGTCTACCACCAGCATATCAAGAGTAAGGTGGCCAAGTCTTACAGGCTTGAATGTCACAAAGTATTCCCTAGCCTGACACAACCACCACAGAAGAAAAGGGGGCTGCTTCCATTTACATCACAGTTTTGGGTGTCCTAGAATCTCAGCATGCAGGACTAGAGTGCTCAATTCAAATCACACATACACACAAACTGGATCCTAAACCTTAATTGGAAGGTACCTGCTTCATTTTGGTGTTGAATCATTAGCAGACATCTATGAAAGCTGGGCAGTGAGCAACTTGCAACTGTGGGGTTATAGGCATTTGGGATTGGCAACACCGACAGCTATCCTGTATTTCAGAGCACTGGATCACTTCGGATGGAACATTCATGGTCCAGATTGCCCAGGCTGTTCTAATAGTTGGGCAAAAGAAGTACAGTAACTGTTAATTAGCCACATCTCAATTAATGAGGTCCCATTTCCATCACTGTCTCACACACTTCTCTGCACGGTGCAGTGTCAAAAGGACAATACAGAATTCTTGTTGCTCAGACACAAATCCACTCTCCTTTGGTTTAGAAAAGTCCTGTTTCCCACACTAAAGCACACTGAGAAAAGATTTTTTTTCCTTCCAAATGCACTTATTTTTCTTCAGCTTAAATTTGCTGCATTTCACATCACATATATTGATTTGTTTACATCCCATCCTCTGCTGAATAAAAATTCAGTTCTAGCAACTCTTCAGTAACTTATATTTACTGCATTTAACTGACCTTTAGTCTTGGTGGGGCAGATATTCACATCACAGGAGAACATAGAATCATAAACTAAAAGCTATATTCACCTGGGGTATTCTTACAGTGTTATCAACCATAGTTTCAGGGCTCTGCGAAAATTTAAAAGCCTTCAAGCCAACAGTGTTACTGAGAATTAAAATTTGTTTCTAAAAATCAACACTGGAGATAATGGAAGTTCCATTGGAGAGCAGTTCAGGCATTTGTCTCCCTTTTGGAATTAGATAAAGCACTCTCCCTGCTGAATCTCAAGTGGGAATGTGGATAATTCATGAAATTACACGCTCGGTTCATCTTAATCACTGTTCAGCTCTGAGTCTCTTGAAAGGATATTTACCTGTAGAACCAGATTAGCTCTTGCTGTGTTATCTGAGGGCAGCATATGCTTTGAATTAGATTTTCAAATATTATCTCCCCACTTGTTCTTTTTGTTATATTTTCCAACTGAGAATTTCTCACGAAGTAGAAGATTTTTGACAGGTTGCAAACTAAAATTAAGTGCAACGTTAGGGCTTTTTCTGTCCTCATTCAGTATAAAGCCCTTTCCTATCATCATGACAGATAATAAGGTTCTATTTATCACTCTCTTAATCAGAAATGAATTTTCTTACTGAAATTGTATTGTAGAATGAGAAAACAATCAGTAATGAAAAATAAAGCAACCACCATTATTTTATATGTCATCATCTGACGCCAATATTTTATACATTGAATATGTATATATTCAAAATTATTCAAACCCAAACCAATTAAAATGTCAAATACTTCTGCTAGATGGATTCTTGATCTGCTATAAAAACGTAATCTGGAGACTGCTACTCAAAAGCAGTTTTTTGATGTTCAATACTTTGTGTCTTGCCATTTCACTGCTGTGAGATGCTACGATGCGCAAGGAATTAACTCTGGAGTGGCACCCAGCACATTTCGAAGCCAAAGACATTATTCTCTTTTTTAATAACTTCTGCACTGACAAAACTCCATCAGCTTCTTCTGCTTTGGCTTTAAGGGAGCAAGCAAGCAATGAAATTTCAGCGACAAACACCTCAGGCTAGCGTGCACATGCTTCATCACAGATCAGAGAGCTGTGGACTGGTTCAGCGTTCATTTTGCAGAGGTGAAAGATGAGGTGTAATTTTGGGCATTGTGCTGCGTACCACAAGGTGTCACTCATATACCACTTACTGTTCCGGAAGCCGCTGGAAAGTGAGTCCTCTCTTCAGAGCATGTCAAAGTTTTCACAAGGAGCAGTTTTTTAAGGAAGGGTGGTCCAGAACATGACACATAGGATCTCTGTTTTACTCAATGGTGATGATAGATACCCCGACGCTTTCTGAACTAACTCTGGCATGAAAACTTTTACTGCCATCAGAAGTATGCTTAACTTTGTCAAATCCCCACCAAAAACCCCTCAAAACCCTATCGGAAGTTTTTGGTGTCGCTGACCAAAGTTACTATTGGTTGAAAAGAAGAAAAACAACCTTATAGAAACATGGAAACCTGAGCTTTCAGAAAGAGCCTCTACAAAAGTTTTGCACATCCAACAACCATTATGCTGCAAACAAACACAAATAAGCATACAAGGAAAGTGCTAGACTGCATTGCTTCCTTCCAAGTAGCCTCTGCAAGGAAAATTCGATTTGTTCCTCCAACGCATGTTGGCATGATAGATTAAGACTGTACACTTTGCACTAATGGATGAAAACCAGTGAAGCTGCCTAGCTGTTCTTGGAGATAGCTGATCTATGCCAATTACACGTCGGTTCTACATCCCCAGAAGTTTACCAAGGAGATATTTTAAATCAAGATAGTTTGGGCAAACCCACAGGCAGGAAGCTCAGGGAAATTGAGAAAAATCTCTTACAACTTCATGTGTGAACAGGCTTTAAGGCCCCTGCCAATTTTTGTCCAGAGCCTCTATCAGCCAGGAGCAGGGGCAGCACTCCTTTATTGCTTTTGTTGCTTCTGTATAATTCCTTTCTATCACACCCCGCTCTCTGCCTTCGTGCTCTTACAGCACTCTTTACAAGCACTAGGCACCAACTCCACCCAGGCAGCAGCACACACTAAACTGATTAGAGACTGCCTTCTCCGTCTCCTGGAGACAAAGAATCCTCATGCAAGCAGCACTCACTCTGTTCAGCTGCCCGGCGTTTTTGAGCAAGCTCTGCCCAGGGGATGTTTAGAGCACAAAGCCTTTGACAAGCCTCTATTTGAGCATGTAGCACAACGCCAGCTTTGTCCGACCAAACAGGCTTGCCTTTCTTCCTGCATATAAATACGACTGCAGGACTCTCCACCTCCCAGGAAAAGCAGAGGCCTTGACCACAGGGCTTGAGCGGAAAACCAGAAAGCAGCCCTGTTATGTGCTGGAAGAACAATGGGGAAGGGTGGAGCAACAGCCATGTGAACATCAAATAAAGAGCAACCTCTCCTCTACAATACACCCCACCCCCTGCTGCACAGATGCAAGAGGTAGAGCTCCAGGAGGAAACGCTGCTTAGCTAGTGGAAGTATTGCTCTTGAGCCCTCCTGGCTCCCACTGGACTCTAAAGGAGAGCAGAACTGAGCCCGGAGGTCGGAGTGCTCCGTGGAGTGCCTTAGCACACAATCCATCTTCCGCTGAACAGACCCCGGGAATCAAACTGGCTGGGGCCTAAGCCAGAGAGCTTACCTGGACAAAAAGCCTCCTGCTCCGTAAAAATGGGAATTAGCTTTCTTCCACCGCCTGATAAAGGGCATCAAGATCCTAAGGAAAAACCATGCTGCACGAAATCCTCCATACCTGATACCCTGCTTGCCTGGACCCTCACCTGCCTTCCACAGAAACGCACGTTCCTACTACAACACATACTAGAGATAGAACAGGCTATTGGTGTCACCCTACAGCTTTCACTTCAAAAGAAAGACACACCAAAGATCTATATGAAAATAAAAATACTAAGCAGTGCAAACTATAATCACTAGAATTGGTTTCTTGCACACATCACAGCTCTTATGCACTCAGCATCACAGCTTTCCTAAAATTTCCATGTAACACAAACATAATAGAAGATCCTTTCCTTTGAGTTATGGTAAGCACCATTAGGACTAGAAGCTTATCAGAACCCTTGCTCCTTAGATAGGCTTGGACAAACACACACACACACACTCCCTGTGTCTACCCACCCACCCACCCTTTTGGGCAAATTGTCCTGAGGGCCCGGGAACTGCAGATCTGGCTGGAACATGATTTTCCTGCAACAGGACAGGTCCTGTTTCCATACTGGTCATAACCAGCTTTTTGTTTACTTGTAGAAGTCAGGGGTTATAAAGAAAGCACTTATCTCTTCAAGTCATCATTGTTAAAGAAAATTCATTCAAGAACTGACGCAGTTACAAAGCATTTAAAATGTAAACAAGAACAAGTATCTCCAGCCATCTCCCTGTGATTTAGCTGTAAAACGTGTTTCAGACTGATTTAGCTCTTTCAACAAGAGGAGCATTCTTAGAAACCAGTCATGAGTGAGAGCACTTGTGAGCAGGACTAGCATCTGCTTTGAGCTATATCTAGTTAGATATTATGACAGCAGAGAAAAGCCTAACTTCCAGAAGGGACAGAAACTGCCCTTCCCACAAGCATTCAGTTAAGTTTTTTCAATTTGCTCCTGCACAAGGACTCTTGAAACCAAGTTTTGTTTTGGAGAGGCAAAATTCTCATTCACCTCCTTGTCGTTAGAAGGTGCATTCTTAGCAAAGCATAGATACCACATGGAAAGTATGTAAGGCATAAAGGAGATCTTGCAGCTAACATGAATCACGATTTTCATAAAACAAAACAGTTTGACAATTGCTCCAAGTCAGTTTTGAAGGAAATGGAAGCCCTCAGTATCAAGATTTTAAACAGAATCTAACTTTGGGGACACACAGATCAAGTGATAGCCACCACCAGATTACTTTACTGGATAGAACACTATAAAGAAAAACTAGGCAGAGGACTTGTTCCCCACTACTTAACTGCAATAATCAGCAAGAAAAGTCAGTGATTTACTCACGAAATTCCTTAGGGGAGAGTGAGCACTTCCCAAAGGTCATGGTCCTGGACTTCATGTCACCCAGCAATAAAGAGCTGGGTGGCGTGCTGTAAAATGGCACATCAGTAAGATATACCTTGTCTTCAAACAATATTTACTGGGATGCTGGTAAAAGCAAGAATAATCAGACAGGCCTCACAGATAGTGCCCGAGGCAGTGGGAACTGCATTGTTCAAGAAAAAGGTAGGGTGGCAATGCACAGCAGATTAAAGAGTTCCTTCTTAGTAGCAAAGCTGAAAAGTCAGCTTAATTTTTTTTAAAACAACACTTCTTTTAATTGTATTGAATTTTAATTTATTTATTTGTTGTTATTTTTATTTAATAAAAAGAAAGGAAAAAAGCTAATGCTGCAAATGTTTTCAATAGTCAAATACTCTGTGTGGTTCAGAGCACACCCAAATCTATCATGCAACAAATTTAGCTAGGATCTTTGCCATCCTCCTTGGAAACTGATGAAAAAGTAATTAGCAATGAATGCTCACTTACAGCTGCTAAAAGCTGCCAGCATGATTGACAATCTGTAAAGAATGGAGGTGCTTCTGTGTACAGAGTGGCACCGACGCAAACAGAGCCTACTGCTTTCTAACACAAAAATTTGTGCCTTATTGGGCGATAAAATCCATCCCACTTGGTAGCCTACCTGATCTTTGACCATGGCTGAGACCACTAAGGCAGGAGCCAGCAAGTTATTAGTAGTTCTCATTTTTCACAGTGTGTGACTCTAGACCCTGTCTGAGATTCTCAGACTTGATACCTGCAGAGGCACCAAACTAATGCTGCACTGGCCCAGCCCAAGTTTGGGCTGGTAATCCAGCATTGTCAGTGATTTGCAGGAATGAAAAGACACTCACTGCTCCTTTCTATACCGTATACACAACTTGTTGCAGGGCAGGCAGAATTGCTAACAGTATCTTCATCACAAACTCCAGAGAAGCAGAAAGGCAAGGTAAAGATTTCAACACTGTCAACTAAGTGCCCAAGTCAAAAAAGCAAATAACAGCCTTCCAGTTATGTTAGAACAGCACTGCCTGGCTACAGGCTAAATCCAGCACACTCAAATCAGGTGCCAGGGATTTTTTTTTTTTTCTTCTTTTGTAATTAGCATTAAATTAACTACCTTTAATTAACCACCTCTCCTTCACCTCCTTTAAAGAGCTAGAATACTGATATCTAAAGGATTGACTGATATAACTCCTGGTGCTAAGGAGTTCAGCTGTTTTCTGCCTTACCAAACGAGATTAGGCAGTGAAAACGAAAAGTAAGGTATCTTGCAGTCATGTATTTGCAACAGGAAGTACTTCTCCATTAAGTCTTCCTATTCTTTTTTCACCTGCCTTCTTCAACATTGAGAATGTCCGACCTAGACAAAGAATAACACCATTACTTTCTGTGAGTCAGACTTAGATTTCTACCAGGAGCATAAAACCATCATTGGCATTGGGTTGACTGAACTTCCCAAGGAGTTTCTTAAGAAAACATCACTATTTCAGTTTGATAAAACCTGCCTTCCTAATTATGTAAAACATAAAGGAAGTCTAACTGCTAAATAGCAACCCTTTCGGATTCAGGATTGCCAAAGTAAATAAATTTGAAAAGGGTTTACAGTCAGCAAGACGTGCTTTCCTGGAATTGGAAAAAAGCCCCGAGCTGTTTTGCCCAGGAGTAACTGTGCTTCATAAAGCCAGGCCCACACAAAGACACCACCCAAGTGGAGACAGATTCAAAACCAAAAGAAAGTCCAAAGTGCGTTTGGAAGAAAAGTGACATCACCCAGCAATACTTTTCTCGGTGCCATCCAGCAGCAACACATCAGAGAAGAGCATTCACCAACTAAGCTGTCCCTGCTCTCTCTCCCCCACCCTGTGAAACAGAACCACGGCACAAGAGATTGCACGGAAAGCACAGCTAAATGCAAGAAAAATAGTTGCTTAAATTCTGCTGCTGTTTCTGTTAGTAGGGGGGAAAAAAAGTATAGTGCAAGTACTTGGCCTAAAAATATTTTTGTCTGGATGGATTTAGGACCTGCTTTACAGCTCGCTGGAAGCAGCAGGCAGCCTTGCTTCGCTTCAGCGGGACAAGCCATTAAAAACATCCGGACAGACACGGAGTGAACCTACAGAGGAAGTGAAGCGTGCCACACAGCAGAGCTCCCCACCACGCCTTGGGCTGCCCAGACCTCACAGCCACCCCACAGCCACGCTTGGCATTGCTGGCGGGTCACGGGAGAGCCGAGGGATGGCTCCGGGCCAGCTCCGGCCGAGGGAACGCCGGCAGCCGCGTGTCAAACAGGCAACGCGACACGGAGCACTCGGACTGCCGGCGCTCAGGTGAGCATGGGGTGTTCAGCATCCCAGATCATCCTCTGCTTGGAGGAGGGGTTGTCCCAGTTTGGGAAACTCTAGTTCGGTACCCACGTTGTGGAATTCTGCACACAGGACACTCCAAGCTCTTCAAGACTCAGATCTGTGCAAACCCAACAAAAAAGTCAGACTTATTTTTCTGGTTCATCTTGATTGGGGATCTAAAATACCCATAATGTAAAAAAAAAAAAACCAAACCCAAAAGCAAACATCACCAAAAAAAAAAAGCACAAAACAGTATGCCTCATGCCCTCCCCTCAAAAAAAAAAATCCTCAACTACAAAATTCAGAAGAGTCTGATGAAGTTCGTGTCATATAAAAAATGCTTTAAAAGACCTACAAAAAGATCAGTACTTGGTTTATGACACCAGCCACCAGACTTAAGAAACATAAATCATCCCAAGAAATCAGGGTATGATCAAAGTCAAGATATGAGGTTTAACCTCATACCGAATTGCAGTGTGTAACACCATATTCCATCTAGATAATTGTCTTTATCACTCCAGCAATAGAAATTTAACTATCTGGCCTGAGTAAAATCTCATTCTCCCCTGCTTTAACTGGCTCTTTAGTTAAGATACAGACCATAAACTCCCATCGAATGAGCATCCAGTTCAAGTAATACTCAACCTTCACTAGTGCTCTTTGCGTTTTGTCAGGTATTTGACGACTAGAATTGCAGGCTCAACCTATTCCTTTGAGAATGAAGATATGTTTTACTTCATCCAGTTGATGGCATGTATATACAAATCGATTATAACAATTTGTGTCAACTGTTCCATAACTGAAAGCTCTTATCGAGCTTTCATCTATCCAGTCTGTCAGCACAAGCGACAGCAAAAGCGAGGTCAGGGTGGGTGCTGAAGGCTTAGCAAGAGAGCAGACTGCTGTAGAGCATGCTTTTTCCCAGCTGCTTGTAGTCAAAGCACATTAAACTAATCGTACGTGCTGCCTTTTTGACTTCTACTGAATGTGGAGAAGTTTCCCAATGGTTTAATTCCATAGGTAAGTGAAGTATCACGATATGGAGACTCAGCACTGTACGCATGTAGCTCTCATCAGACAGATGAAACTGTGTGTTATCTCCTGCCAGCTCTCTGAACCAGGAGGACAGAAGCCAGCACTGATTCAGGAATTGTTTACCCACAGAGCTAATAAGAGCCCATGCCTCTCAGATGGATGTGTTAACATGGGCACACCTCCACACTATCAAGGCTGCAGGGGTTTTGGAGAAGAATTTGTCCAAATCCTGCTAACTTACAAACAGGGCAGCAAAGCTACTGAAGGATTGTTCACACCTAACCATGTAAACTTGCCCTTGTCAGATAAGGTCGTGCTAAAAATAATTCTGTAGTGATAGGGTCCCAAGACCTGAAGAATCTTCTCTCATCCATAATTTCTGCACTGCCAGATTGATTTGTGGTTTGCTTCTAATTTTAAAGGTCATGGTCCAGCCAACACCATTGATTTATGATTGCCATTTTTGTCTTTTCTAGATTTTTTTTTTCTTTTTTGCCCGCTATGATGTATGCTCAGTTTTCACACAGAAAGGGGTCGTGGTGATGGAGAATGCAAGTCCCACCCTTATTATTGAACGCAGTAGACGTGATGCAATTCTACTGGGAAGGAAGCAGCACTACCAACCAAATTACCCAATGCCCCACTTCTGGAGGCCTGGAACATGGTCAGTTACATGCTGGGAACTGGACTGACAAACTCATTTCACAGTAGTCAGACTGCAGAAACCTACAGTCAGTAATGATTTGGGCTTGATGTGCATCAGCAGCAGATGCTGATGAAAAGCATTTTCCCCTCACTGTAACATACCTAATCTCAAGTGCCCTCAGTCAAGTAAGGTCCTGAGCCTTTCTAATTACAGCTCATTTCTCAAGGCATTATAAACTAGCAGTTCATTACATTATATATAAAGTTGCCTGCAAACAAGATGCCTCCTCATAGTTAACTTATTCCTAAATAGTCATCTTTGGCACAATTACTGCTAAAAACATGTCTTTAGCTGCTTCAAGCTCTGCCAAAAATAGTTTCAGCAGCATTTAAAATAGCTTCATTTTGTGTTTGTGTGCCTATGTGTGTATATATATATATTTAAAATGAACCATTTTTGCAGGTCTCCCTTTTCCTTATCCCCATTGAAAGTTTCAGATTTCATTATGCAAATATAGGAATTCTTCATATGGTAAGGGGCACATACAAATGTTGGTGCCACCTCCTGTCCTTTTCCAGTTGTATCTTGGGGGCCTGCAGTGTGAATGCAACGGAGATAAAGTAGCAGAATGAGGTTCAAGACTGTAAGAAAAGATCATGCTCTAGGAAAGAACAGTTACATGTTGGTATTTAAAGGGGAGTAACTGTCATCTGCAAAATCATTGGAGTTTTACAGACACTGACATCAAGTTAGAGTAGTTTGATGAGCTGATGGGACTATACTACAGCATCGTGGGAGAGCCTGAGCATCCTAGGAAGTTGAGTACTCCACTCCAGATGACTGCATTCCTGTGGGGACTGGGATTGCGAAGCGGGAGAGAACATTACAATTTGATAGATGTAAAATTGCAACAAAACAGATGACTTATCTATAAACAACACTCATTACAAAATCAGTATGACATGTCTAAAGCCTTCTATATTAGGCTTGCTACAGAATATAGCAACCTTAATGGCAAAGGCCTAATCATTTGGAGCAAATACCTCAGAGCTGCATCACATCTTATTGAAAATATAATTTTAAAACACTTTTAACACTTTACTGAAGGACATAAATCTCTAAGCTCTGGAACAGGAAGTGCAATTATCTGAATACTGATGCTTCCTATCAGTTAGCAATAAAAATATGTCAAGCCCATTAAAATGATAAACACTATATAGTTTCATTTTTTTTCCTCACCAGGGAGCATTAAAAATAAATGACAAAAATGCAAAACAGCCTTTAGACATTCCAACAACCCTCATAGCGTTGGTAGCAAAAGCAACGTGAGCACACTTCAGATATTGACTATCTCTGAAGTGCATTCTTTCAAACAACTTAAAATCACAACCAAATTAATTATAGGTGCAAGCAGGTACAACTTGTGTTTGTTTGGGTTTTAGATTAGTTACCACCACGTCGCTGGAGTCACTGGCTTGGCACAGCACAGCTATGCTTTCCTGCTAAGCTCAGCCATTTGTAGCCACCAGCATTTCTGTGCAGCCACACACAGTCGAAACCATCCCCCCAGTTATTTACAAGTCTCAAGCAGAGGAGAGAGCCTCAAGCTTTTGCATTTACTCAGGTCATCTTTCCTCTCATCCATTCTCTTCACCCATGCAGCTTAGATCGCATCCTGTGTAACTGCAGAAGGACAAGAGCAAAAACCTTATTGTTTCTTTTACCCAATTAGCACCTAAGTTCTCCCCTTGGCTTCTTTTTCCACTCCCCTTCCTTTTCTTCTATAGTTTAACAGCTTTCAGATCTTACTGTCAGGAAGTTAGACTTGTACCTATAATCCTAGGTGTATTTCCAAGCAAAGTTCCTAAGAAGCTTTTGATGGAGGCAGGGAGAGAAGAGGAGGGGGAAAAAAAAAAAAGCTACCTGCAGAGAAAGACACAAGAGAGAACTTCATAACTCAGTTTCTGTGAACTTTGATTAATGCCTAGAGGAAGGTAGGTTGAACCTAAGTCATGTTTGCATGAAGCCTTATCACTTAATCTAGCAAACTTCATGCAGTTTCATACCAAAATACTTCAGAGCATCTGTACATGATATCATTTGTTTCATTCTTTATGCACATGGCATCAGCCTTTGGAGGGTCCATAACAGATTTTAGTGAAACACAAGGTTTTAGGTTCACAACTTTAAGAAATTATTGTCACAGCCTTCCATCTCAAATGCACTCACCTTCAGACAGCATCACATGGATAAGGGAGATGGCTCCTCTCCGGTGTGCAACACAGTCTCAAATTGTTCTGTGTTGCACACCCACTTACAGCTCTCCCCAGTTCCCTTACTGCCCATTTCACCTACTGCATTCAGTCGGGTGACCAACGGCAAGGACACTCGGTACTTCCTCTTCCCCCAGGCTGTTACATTTTGGTGTGCATGGTGGTCAGAGTCCATTTAACTGACAAATCCACTTTTAAGTCTTCATCTCCCAGTGGGATAATTTTCCAGGTCGCTTTCTCTTGGTATGCGACACTGTCACCTTGGCTTTGACAACAAAGTTTATTAGACTTTCCACAGTGCATGCACAGTAGGTCTTAAAGCATCTGGCTTATCTTTCCTCATCAGCATACTTCACTAAAAGCAGCATCTCTCATACATCAGGCTACTTCAGCTGCTTTTGTGAGGGGAAAAGAGCATGGCTGAATTTAACTACTAGTATTTCAGACCATACGTCTCAACATCCCAATTTCCTTTGGCTCAGCTGTGATTAGGGATTGTTTTGGCAACTGGAGTTCAGAAGACAAGATACATTTTTAAGAACGAAATCCAACAAGAGTACCAAATTCCCAGGGACGGAAGGGAAAGGAGAAAAAGAACACACTTTTTAAAGTTAATCAGAGATTAGAGCGGGGAAGATATCTAAACCCCCAAACCCAAGACCATAATCTTCACTTCAATTGAGAAGAAATTATCCTGATTATCTCAACTTCTGGTATATTTGGTACTGTTTAGCAGTTTCCACTTTCAGTTTTCTTGCTACTCCTGCCATCTTCTGTGCATGAGATTTAAGTAAACATTCACTAATGCAAAAATTCTGTCATTTACTAAAGCTACATTCATGCCACTACAGGTAAGGCCATTGTAAGTGGCTTTTGCCAATGGTTATAAGGTGTGAAGATACAGTCTGCCAAAGAACAGCCTGGCTATCCTACTGTAGAACTGGGCAGGATCATTCAGCAGACTTGGCTGCTGTTGTTTTTTTTAACTTCAGTTCTGTTGGAGGTAACATGCCATATGATCTGAAATAATGATCTACTTTGGGTGCTGATTTTGTTCCCTTCATTCTGTGCTTGAAAAGGAAACACATGAATGACCTTCACAGTCATTAAAAAACAGCTCAAATATGTTTATTTTGGCACAATTTAAAAATATACAAATACATTAAATATAAGGGTTCATTAAAGCCAATTTTTTAAAATATATATAGGTATGTATTATTATTTTAAAGGGAGATGAAAACCCAAACATCACATTATATATTTAATTTGACAGTGCAAACGAACGAGAAAATGTTTAGACCAGGAGTCCACTGTGTCAGACAGCAGTAAAAAAAGCTGCACGGTTCCTGAAAAAAAAATTAGTAAAAATATCTGCTGCATTTAAGAGTTTGCTGGAGGGAGAAGGGCAAGAGTGATGTTATCATTGATAAAAACTTGACAGCACAGAAGTTAAGAGCATTAGACACTTGACATGAAACTAAGTTACAATTTGCACTTGAGGATAAGACAGGGTTCAGACAATACAACAACATGAATGATCCTTCAATAATTTCATGTGTAGGAAGAACATATTAGCAACTAAGCAATACAAGAATGCACTACCATTGACAGATTTGCAAGCAGAAACTCCCTGCTTTCAAAGGTGCAGTTTCGTGGCATCATTTGCATAGTTACTCCTTTTCCTTCGCGGGTAGGAAAATAATTCAGCAACTAAGTTCAGGAAAAAACTTATGACCTCCAGACATAATTTCTACCTATGGAAAATTGCAGCAGCACAAAGATAAAAAGACATCAAAATGACAGAAACAGGATCTGAGTTTAGGAGGTGGCAGTTTTATGAACTATAAAGCACATTTCATACTGAAAGCTGAAGGGTCTCAAAATGGCTCTGTCTGCTGTCTTTAGTTTTGTCCAGTAGAACAAAAATTTTATTTATCGTCGTGATAGAAAGACAATCTTAAGTTTCTCCATACAGCAATTCAGGCTTTTTTTTTTTGGCACAGGGGCCTCTTCATGGTTTCTTCTTTGTCCCCAATCCTTGCCCTAGATTGTTTAGGTGCTACAAGAGATCTCATTACCTTGTAAGGAGAGAGAGATAAAAGTAAATACAACTGCACTGAAACTTACATAAAAGCCAAATCTATTCAATAAGATAAATATATCTCCTCCCATCCCAGTTCTCATCTTTTAGCTTTGAATAAGCTTTTAACCACAGAGAAAAGGGAATCTGTATCACAAGGTTTGGACTCTCCATATGGGTGTCATGTCAGCTCAAGACAGTTATGTTCACATTTTCCTGAAAAAGAGAACCAACTGTTCCAGTTTATGTTCATGCCAGTGGATGCTGATGACGACCTTCCAAGTAATTTATTTTAGGAGCACAGACCCATAATGGAGTGCCACCTAAACCAAAACAGGCAACAGCAACACGGGTAGGTGGGAATGCACAAACTGCATAGTTACAATTTCACATACGGTGACAGTGACACTTCAACCAATTTAGCAACCTCAGGTTTTTCACTTATTTCCCAGTCACCCACTCTTATGCCCATACCACTGTGTCCATTATGCTGATATATGCGTTCACATGGCAACAGAGCCAACCATGCCAGAAAAAAAACCGGTGAGGGATAACCTAGCCAAAGAAATAATTTTACTGTAATTTCCTGATCAGTCACACAGCTGGCATAAGACAGGCAAGAACAAGAGTGGGGGCTATTTAAGCTGGCACTTTCAACAAGGAAACACTTCTTGAGCTCTGTCACAAGGTGCTGGCCTGCAGATGTCAGGCATGTTAATGAAGGGCTTGACCAAAGAAACCCCTTATTGCATTGGTAGAAATTCACCTGACCTCTCCAGTTCATCTCAGTATTCAGACATGTCTAATGGATGCACAGTTATCCCGCTCGAACTTTTGTTTCCCTTTAACTGCTCTGCTAAGAGAAGGAAGCTAGCAGAGACAGTCTTTGCAGGACAGACACAGCAGCCTGTCAGTTACAGAGCCATAGCAAATGGCTCTTTATCCAAGGACTGAGCTGAAGCCAATTGGAAAAGCTTCCCGAAAAACTCCCACACTTAAGATTGGACTCATACTAACCACGGCCTTCAAAAGCACCAATAACGACAGTATCCTGATAGCAGGTCTATATTCACAGTTAAAAACCAGGGTCAGCTATGTCATAGGCTAAAGAGGATGCTCCAGGACGCATCACTTTTTTGCTTCAAAAGGATACTGCATGTTAAGTGTTGTAATATTGTCCCAAACGTTAAAGCAGTGGCACTTAGTGTTAGCGTTTACAAGTGGGTCCTTCAAACACGTCCACATCCTTGAGAAATCCCAATTTTGTGTTGGCCTGCAGCACTGAGACATTCAGCTCTGGGGACACAGAACACATCACAACACAGGAAGAACTTGCCAAAACTGAAAGTGTACCAAAGAAAGGCAGATTCTTTAGAGACTTTAAACACAGCATCTGTAGGAGACAAATGAAACCACAGAGCTGGAATAGTGCATTTCAAGATCACCAAAGCAGTTCACCGAACTGGATGTAGCCTGCCATCAGCATCTTTGTGTTAGTTCATTCCTTTGTCAACATTTGGCACAAACCCTTTGACACAGTAATTTGGCTTCCATTTAGGTCAGCTGCTTGCGATGCTTTCCTGGCACTTCAGTGGATTCAGAAAAAGTTTCTTCCACACTGCGTGCACTTCTAAAGTCCTCAGTCAAGAATGAAGGCTAAACATTGCTGACCCTGGTTTCGGAAGAAGGGATCATAGCAGCAGATGCAGACGTCACTAGTGACCGTTCTCGTCTGACATACCGTGGCTTCCGAACTGAAACGGTGGGCACAGAGACATCGTTAGCACCTGCTGTAGAAGCATGCCTTTATCATCAATTTGTAACACCACATGCCATCCAACAATTCCTGAGTGACCAAAGTCATTCTGGACCTTAAATAAAACCAAACCACAAAAAGCCTACATACAGCTGATATAGCACAAGTCCACAAAAGCTTTTTAAACAAGCTTCTAATGGCTTACTAAATAAGGTGTTCATTACAAATTGGCACTTCCATTATTTCTAAGTGTTTACAGTACATGTAGCTTTCCATTTTCAGCCCTAATAAAAACCCCTACAGCTGTACTTTCTTTTTAAACAGACATATAAATTAAGGTAAGGAAACTAAGACTTTTCACAAGCTGCATTAGCTGTCAGTTTAACAGCCAGACCCAGACCAAGCTTGGAACACACCTAAAAAAATGTTTAAAAGTTACAGACTGCATTAATATAAATTATATTTTAATCATACCATCTTGATTAAAAAGACCTATGCATACATGAGAAGCAAAAGCAGAAATTTTGCTGAGCTTAAAAGCCCATTATTTCTTATGTTTTTAGAGGATTTGGTCTGTCTCATTTTTAAAGTCACCACAAGTTCTGTCATTGTCTTGAAAGTACATGGATCAAGCATAGAGACAAGATACTTTACTGTATTATCCTGGCCAAATAAATCCACTTTCCTAGCCACTCTAATACAAAATTTACTATTATTTGCAAAACATATCCTTTACTACCTACTTCTTTTCAAACTGTTACATGGTCAGAGACACTTAAGAGAATGCCTTGATTTGATTAGGTGTAATCCACTGCCCTTTTAAATATATATATTTTAGGAGAATCATATTTAGATATTGCATGCTTTATTAGGCTCTTACTGGCTCATTAATAATATAAGAACAACACGTACTATTTCCTAAAAGTAGCACAAAAGGCAAGTTCTGCATTGCCCAGATCTGGTCCAAACCAGCAGATTAGAGTACAAGCTTCTCAGTAATATTTACAGGCTGAGATTATGAAAAATTAGGGAGGAAAATTGAGACAAGCTGATTAGATTAAATCTTCCCCAAGAAAAAGTTCTGCCTGAGTTTCACGTGTATTAAAAACCCACTTTGCCAAAAATAGCCAACCTACAAACACCCAACGTACCACATACACACAAACCAGTATATTCCAAACAGTCTGTGTTATTTGTTTCAAAAAGCTGATAAGCTTCAAATCAGTAAGCCTGAAAATGAGCCAACCTGGCATTGTCAAGAAGACTCCAATCCTGAAAACAGGTCCCAGACTGAATAATTTATTTTTGAGCACTTATGAAAAAAAATGTTGCATCTACTTGTAAGACTTCTCTATTAGAAGTCGAAGAGCTATTTTAGGAGCTGTCAAAGATCTATTTTAGCATAAAGTACTCCATCAATACTGCATGCCTACACTAATTAAAGCAATAAAGCCTATCAAAAAGGCACATTTCACTAGATTTCTGTCCCCTCACCAGATTCCACAGTTCTATACCAGGCTTTACAGGTAATTGTTTTGACTTGCTGTGTGTTCTTAGCATAGCCACTTTGAGATCGTTTGCCTGCTTTTCGATAACGAGATGCATCAAAGGGAAACCAACAGGTAAAATATTTGTAGCAGCATGCCCCAGAGAACAGTTCCTCACCTGAAGAAGCTGGGGGAGGTATCATGGATGCCTGCATAACAGAAGAATGATCATGTCAAACAAAACACCTTTCGTCTTCACAGTCTTTCATTAAAAAAATACAGGAGCATTTCAGGATTTCAATAATATTTACTGTGTACATAGTGTCTCTTGGAGAAAGTAACTCAATAGAATCCATATGGTCAGTAGTCATCTTTCATGTTTTTTGTCCAGTTTGGACAAAGAACACCAAAACATCTTTTATTTTTATTTCAGTCTCGTACATCAGAGTAAGTAGCACCCTAATGAACTGTTAAAACTTTAAGTTATTGTTTACATTATGTTTTATGCTTGTTTCTGTTGGAAGGACAGAATTTACTTACTGTTTCACTAGGCTGGAGAACAGATGCTAAAAGAGAGAAAGAAAGAGACTAACCATTATTAATGTAGAAGGTTAGAACTGCTAGTTTTCTAAAAATACATGTGTGCAACAGAACAGTTCTATTGTTAAAAACCAGTTTTGTCACAACGACCACCAAAACAAATAAGAAATTCAGAAATCCCATTAGTAGAATACACTGTCTGTACGACTGTCTTCAAGATTAGAGCTAAAGGTTGCAAAGGTCTCCAAGAATGACCGATTTCACTTTCAAACATAGCCACAGCAGTATCTCTTTAAAGTGAAGAAGCTTCAGTAGGAAAAATGGCACTTTGAGCCAACTACCAGAAAAGGCAGCCCAAACAGAAAACAATTGAGCAGTGAAAGATGCAACCCTTCTAACAGCAGAGGTTGCTGCTTTCATTGCCCCCATGATCATCATCATCCAGACAGAATGAAAGCCAACACGATAATAAGCCAGAGAATGTTTCCAATGCTTCTCCTTCAGAGGAGGATCAACACTTCAGCCTGCTGGACCAGACTGGACGATCAGTACAAAGTGTGGAAGTCAGACCAGTATCACTGAAGCCTCAGAGGTCTGGTGTCCTGTCAGCTTAGAAACGCCATAGCAAAGCAGCTCTTAACCCACTTAAAAACCAAAGGAGAATCCTGTACTGACTCAATTTACCTGAAGACACATGCAAAAGCAACCTAGAGGTTTCAACATGGCAGTTGTGATTAGGATACTAGCAGTTCCTGTGGTATTGATCAATTTAGAATTTAGGTAGCTACTGTTGTATACTCTGACATGAAACCATACCACAGAGACTTGAAACGTGATGCTCCACGAAGTTACTATGACTAGATACAACATTCTTAACTGAATGATGGATTTTTATTGTTCCACCCACACCCTTCTTTTTCTCTTTTTAAGCTTATTTCTATTGTGACAGTCTAGCTTGAACTTGGTCCTGTAAGACATAAATGAAAATAACAGGAGGTCTATTGGTTTAGCAGACCTCACCAGTAAACAGTGTGCTTTCAACAGAAGGAGCTCTAACACAGCAAATGCTGTGCTTGAGTTTGTCATGGGAATCATTCAAAGGGACTGCACAGAAGGGGCAAGAGAGTCATAGATCAGCCCCGGTTTCATGCAAAACACTGAGCAAAATGGAGACATCACCTTCCACACACTCTGCTCACCAGCTCCCAGACATTGAAAACCAGTAAAACATGGACGTATAGAACAACCTCACAGAAACTGAAGCATCTGAAAGAGCCGGATGTCTACATAAAGTCTTAGTGCCCTATGGCTAAGCACATGCCAGGTGTTCTTTCCCTGGCTTTTCTGGAATCACTTTGGCCCTAAGTGAGGTCACTGCATTTTAGTTACAAGGCTTCATTCCTCAGTAACAGGAATGGCAGAAATAGAGAATGAATTTCATTATACAAAGAAAAGCTATAGGGTGTTTGCTTTAAAAAAAAATAAAAATCAAGCAGTTAGGCCTTCCAATCCCAGGTAAATCCTGCATTTAGAGGACAAATTCCATTGAATGAGTTGTGCAATAATGAGGATCCTCACATTCTATTTTCGTTTCTCCTGCTGCTGACACATCCATGGAAGTACACTGCCCTTTAGTACTACAGTTCCCTTCTCTCTAAAGCAAGAATAAACAACAACCACTTTTTGTAAGGCTTTATAAGTGTCTGGTATTCTGTGTACTGAAATAAATAAGTACTATTTAGCTCTATAAAAATGCCCTCTGTGCAAAAACCATTGAATTTTTTTTTTCTTTTTGAAATCAGATATATAATATGCAGTGACAGCTAACATCAAGTATTGTACTCTGGCAAACCTTTGAAAGCTACAAAAAGATGGATTAGTAAGAGACACTAATATGCACCTAAGCACACTTAGGCTGAGAACAGACAGTCTCTGCACTGCCATGAAAACAAGAGACTGCAAACACATAGCAGGAGAAAATTTTTCTTTAGTTTGCATTGCTTTGCATGGTCAAAAGAGATAGCAGTAGCTACATTAAATTAGACACCGACATGAAGAAATTTAAAAGGTTTTAAATTAAGAAGCTGAGCAAAGGTCAAAACTTCAGACATTATACAGACAATTAGAGGTATTTTACCTTTGTTTCTTCTGTAGAAAACATTAGGAAGTTTATTGGCACGTTTGAGGTAGAAGAAAGAAGCAACAGACAGAATCAGGAATAAACTAATGAAAAATGTCCCTAAGATGAGAGAGGCTGCTACTTCTGGGCCCCCTGTACAAAAAATAAAAAAATATTTTAAAAGAGAGAGAAAGAGAAAAGACTATTATTCACTGGAAATATCTTCTAATAGAAGGGTTAAACAAAAGATAAAGTCCAACTTCCTGATATTCATAGGAGAAAAAAAAGTGGTTTTTTTTAATATACAGACCAACCTCACTGAAACATTTGCAAAGAACTTCAAATACCAATTTCTTTGTATTAACAACTTCCCTGAACCCATCTGCCAAATGTCAGGAAAGCCTTAGTCTCTCCTGAAAATACCCACAAGTTTTAATCCATTGTTTTGGTTTTAATATACCTTTCAAAACCAGTGCTGGGAGGCACTCAACATTAATATTGTTCTTTTATTCCTTAAGTAAAGTCTCCTAAAAACAGAACTTGTCAACAGACAATATACCACTGATACTGTACAACAAGTATTATATTTTCCACGAGTAACTGATACAGAAACCATCCCAAGGAGGCAGATATTAGCAAAAGGTGACCTCCCTCACCTCTATTCTGCTTTCCCTGCCTCAAAAAATTCCCTGCACATTTATTCTGCTATTTATTTAAAATTATGATTCCAAAGAGCAAGTATTTTAAGAAACAAAAGTTGGTTACGATCTTGTTGCAGACAAACTAGGACAACAGATCGATCTGGCAAGCTCTGCACGAGTAGTCCACATTCTGAAGAGCACCAGATACTCTGAGTCAAGCATACACACATGACAAGACAAAAGTTAGAAAAGCATCAGCAGCACCCAAGCTTGACAAGGCTGTTTAACTTTCCTTTTTAAGAGCACTGATGATAAGCACCCATCCTGTAACACTAAATGACTTCATTTGGCATTCTGTCTCTTGCTGAAGTGTGCAAAAGTTTTGCAGAATAAGGTTCAAAAGTCAAGTTATGAGGTTTCAAAATAACCAGCTCAACCTGTACCAGAAAATCTCTTCGAGATCACTACAACAAGATAAAAGAACCATTCAGTAAAATACAGTTACCTCAAAATTCAACTCTAAGACATAGAAAAGATTCTTGTTGACAAGAAGCCAGAAAAAATACAAGTGACTACTACATTTAGAATAAAGCTTATGCTACATAAAAACATATTTTACAACTTATTTCAAATGCCATGTGATGAGGGGGGCTGGTCTGCAGTGAATAATCACAAAACCTGCACTCAATAGCTATTTCTATTTACTCACCTATGTTCTGTATGAAAGGAGTTACGGTGCTTATATTCATTTGGAAATTCATTCCTCTGATACCAGCTGTAATCAAAAAGATTCTTTTAAATTAAAATCTGACAAAAACTATATATAGGTTTATTGAAAATCTTAGTAAAATGCTATTATACTTCTCAGTAATTACTTGAAATTATGTAAGAAACCTGATTTCTCCCATGAAAAATTCTTTATATCACTTTTGAGAATTTCAAAAGGAAGCAAACGAGCATCATCACAATTTGTCCAAAAGGAAAATAATTCACTGATTCATTTCCCAGAAACTTGATCTAAGTTACTTATCTCTTTCATTAAAAATATTTACAAGGAACTGAATGGTTCTCACCTCTCAAAGCACACATACAAAATGAATCTAGCCTTCTTAATATAGATTTTTCAAAGAACTCCAGTACAGTCTGAGCTATTCTGTGCTCAGGAGAAGCCCCTAGCAAATGCCCACAGCAAATGTCTTTTTCCTACAGCAGAGATTAAAGCAGCCACAAAATTCAGTAATCACTGTATGTTTGATACAATAAGTTTAAACATTTTGATGTTTAGGACTGTTTTATTTTAATAACTTACATCAGAAAGAATGATTTATTTTTTTTTTTTTACTGCTGCATTTGGCTTTGTAGATTAGAGGAGTTGTGGATGCTCCATCCCTGGAGGTGTTCAAGGCCAGGGTGGATGAGGCTTTGAGCAACCTGATCTAGTGGAAGGTGTCCCTGCCCATGGCAGGGGGTTTGGAGCTAGGTAATCTTTGAGGTCCCTTCCAACTCAAACCATTCTATGATTAGGTACTCTATTCTAATACAAAACAAGATTTTTACTTTCCTGCCTCGCTCTGTTCTGCATTCTGCACAGTTTCTGCAAACTCAATTTCAAAGATCCCATAGGTTTTGTTGCATGTTCAAAAGCTCAAAGTTATATTAGGACTTTGGAAAAGGTTGAAGTTTTACAATGGAGGCAAAAAAAAAAAAATAATCTGCAACATTTGATGCCTTCTTGAACAGTCTCTAATGGACCACGCATGCAAGAAGAGATCTCAGTACCAAAAACCACCGATCAAAATAAAGGGATGGTAAACGACTCACTATTTCTGCATTCAGTCAGATTGTAAACGGATGAAACAGGAAATGTTTCATTTTTGCATTTAATGCAGCTGCTACTACCATCCTCATTCCATCGTCTGTAACAACCTGCGAAAGAATAAGATGTACAGAGGTTTGAGAACACCAAAAGTGATGCTAGATATTTCCTAGTCTTCAGAACGAGGAAGAAGCAATAGAAATTCCCTCTGTTTGGTCAACTGGTTACAAACACCTCCTGCTTCCTATTGTATTACAGAGGTTAAGAAGTTTCATTTCAAAGTGTTTATTCCAGAAAGTATATAACCTTTCGAGGGCCAAAAAGGAGAAAGAGTTACAAGCAAACAACTCCCAGAAGGCAATTTCAACATAGCTCCGTTCACTGCTTCACATGGTTTAGTCTTGAGAAAAATGGGAAGTGTCTAACTTGTAACTACCATCAACAATACTAAAAAAGAAGCAGAATTTTACCATTTATTTTCAGAGGTCATACTCTGTTGAAACAAAATTTAATGCCATTTTAATATGTAGTATTGAAAATAGAAGTAGGCAGGGATAAAGATGCTAAGAAGCAGAAAGAGTGTGCTTGGATGAAAAAAGATGCTGGCATCCCTATAGTCAATCACTTGAAGCATAGTGAGCTAAAAATATGAATACTGCCATAATACAGTCTTTTTCCCATGCCTCAGTCCTCTCAAGTATTGTACTATTTGTTTCACTTTAAAAAGAACCCAAACCTGTTTAAACTATTCTGGGACAGATGGCAAGTGTTTTATAGCAGTCACCCTACCATGCAAGCTGGAAACTGATGAAACTTTCATCTTGGCCTACGTCTTCGATGTTCACATCTCTGAATTTATGTTTAAATGCACGTACTGCTATGTCTTTGTTAAAAAAAAAAATTTGGGGTGCATCTTCAATAACAACTTCATTTAATACAATAAAGCTGTGGTGGTTTCACTTGAGGCTTAGACTTGAAACATGAAGATTAGAAGGATATTCCTACCAGATCATATTACAGCCTACATTTAAAGGAAAAAAAAAACACTTACTGTGCTGGCTAAAATCCAGTTCTATAGAGCCTTGAGCCAAACTGGTATCAATTATCCCATAAAGCAAACCATTAGTAAGGTGCTGATTTGAAAACAGCTCTGCTGCTATGTTTTCCTTAGAGAGAAGCAGCACGTTTGATGCCCACGGTAATAAATTACATCTGACATTTAATCTAAACACAAACAGACCCAATGTAAGGGTAAAGACTTTCTACAGTAATAGGAAGGAAGCATCAAAGCACTTACCTGACACCAAAGATATGGTAGATTATCAATTTACAATAAGATTTAAAAGGACACAATCCCATAACTTAGATTTGATAGAAACAATGGTCTCCAAGATCACTTGGAAGCAGAAATGAATACATTAAATGAAGCAACAACTAGGGAAGCTAATGAAGCAGTGAAAACAGGTAGGCTTAAAATGCTTTAACAACCCTCACAAGGATACGACTGAACCCTGAAGCAGACCCTAATTTTTAAGTCACTAATTCTGTTGTTACTGGGGCTCTAAGGCCATTGTCCCACTTTTACTCTCTGATTTTAAATAAAATGGCATTAAAAAAGACCACCCTTTTCTACTGCTAGAGAGTGACAAAAGAAGTTTAGAAGAAAACAACTCTACATAGATGGCACAAGGAAGAATGAGGCATTCTGTGCTAACGAGACAATACCAAAATTATTTTTAATGCTCCCTTAGATACGCATTACAGGATTTGTGCTTTTTATGCTCATTATATGGGCTTTTAGGGCTTTTAAGCCTTTACAATAGCTCAACTGCACACTAAATAGGAAAACATAAGGAATAACCTTATTAATAGCTGTCTATTCTCCTTACCATGCAAGAACAACATTCGTGAGTCATAAGAAGCATCACCTTGTGTCTATAGGGGAAGAAAGACTTCAATATGTACATGCACTAATTATTTTGTTTTCACCACCCAATTAACCAGGCAGTGTATTTTGGTGTTAACTGTCAAAAACAATCTGGGATTTTATTAAACAAGGACACACTATACCTGGACTGCACTGGTTGGTTACTGGACAGGAACTGTTTGAATCCAACATATCCACACAACATTCTGTTTCTGAAACCTAAGAAAACAAATTACATTTCACACCATTCTTCAAGTTTACTAAAATGCTTCAACAACAACAAAAAAAACTCTACAGAAAACGTAGAGGAAAAAGCAGTAACTGCAGTTAAAATTTGCTGTAACTTTTTCTTTTTGCATTAAGCAATCTTACAAGGAGAGAACAAGCTAGGTGCACCATCAAGCTGATTTTGACCTGGCAGCTGCTACCCAGACTAGCACGTTGAGAACAAATACACACCCTACTGTTGACATTGAAGAAAGTCTCAAAAAATTGCTTTAGAAATACACTTGCGAAATTTTTCAGTGAAGCACAGTTCAGAGGGGGAGTGAGCCTTCCTACAGCACCACACAAACACTCTGACAGATTTGCTCAGAAATACCATTGGCAAAACAACTGGCAAAAACCAGTTTTCACTGAATGCCTGTACTGCAAGTGGTGATAACATCTACACTCAGCAGAGCAATCCAGCAGAACTACAAAAACTCCTTCCTTCAACATTTAATATAGAAGAATAACTTCACATATCCTGAAGGCATGTAGTTTATTTTTATTTTTTATTTACATAAAAGCCAGTTTCAAAATTATTTACAAAATCACAACAAGCTGTGACACAAGCTTAGAGATAAATGATTGTTAGAGACTCTGTGGTTCTTTTGATAGATATTAGTAAGATGCCATATAGACTTGGGCATATCCACTCTCTGAATCTGTAGAAAAGTAAGCCACAAGACTCCCACGGCTTTTAAAGTTTTGCAGGTACATTCCCCTAAGGAATATAGCAAGGCAAATCAGTCTTAAAAAGGGATGAAGTATTCTTGGTCACAAGTAACAAGACCTGATCTATATTCAGTCATAGAAGTAACTTAAAAACACCCAACACGTAAAAGCCAGTATTACTGTGCTTATCAGCAAAAGCTATCGAATCCAGGGTGCCAATATCACAGCTAGCAGGAGAACTGGTTGGGACTGCAATGTCAAAACTGCAATTAGTAGCCTGACTCCACACTGTTAGCGCATCATGGGGAGGCAGACTACAGTAAAGAACCAGAAGAGCTGTAGATAACATACTTAAGACCAGTTTCTTCAAAAGTTTTGTTGGTCAAACTCTCCTGAGAGCAGAATTTTATACTCTGACCTTTTTCTGCTACTCCAAGTAGTGTTTGCTTCAGAGCTTCTCAGTTATTTGAAAAGTTAACTTTTGGGTATCTAAGTTTTGGATTGTTTGTAGTTAAACTGCCAAGCAGCTTGAAAAGTGGGTTTTTTTGATCATCAGGGTGCTTTTTCCACATGGTGTGAGGCATTATCAGTTGCATCCCTGCTAGCCCACACGCACATGACTGGGAAGAATTCAATGCTTTAATAGGCAATCAGCCATCAGAGCAAATTGACCCACTGTAAAACTTTCTGTTAATGCCTGCTGGCAGTATAGGTAATTTCTGTTGAATTAGACAGACGTCTATAAACTGCAGTGTAAGAGCAAAATAATCTGATCCTTCTGGCTTTATAGCACCTAGCATGACAAAAAACCATGAAATACCTACCGAACTTTCAGTAGATTTGCTGGCAACTTCTGCTACGAGTCTAGTTAAGAGAAGGACATATGGCATCTCCATGCCCAGGAAAGACACAGGTCTAGATAAGAAGAAGGAAAGAAATTACAATGTCTTATTAATAACAGAGAAGTTATGCTTTCCCTTTGTTAAGGAACTTTTGCCAACACATTCCTTTTATTTGAATGCAAAGGCCTTTAAATTAAATACGCCGCAGGGAACGACTTACCTTGGTTCAAGATACAAATTTGAGACATTCAGAATTTTCCCTCCAGCTGCAGAGGGGCAGGTTTCTGGCTATGGCAGACTGTGGTTGCTAAGAAACAAGGAGCCTTATCAGTCTGCTCCAAACTGGGCCATGCAGAGACTATTCCACACCCAGGATCTAAAAATCAATGTGATTGCAATAGAACGGTTACCGCCTGGCACCACCACTGATAAGCCTCCCCACAGTTACAGGCTCCTCTGGCTGCAGCATTGAACTGGGATGGATTTGTATCAGGACAGAGAGCACATGCCACTTTGAAAAGGCAATACTGTAATTAATTTCTCCCATGACAGCACAGTCGTGAAGCGTTAATGAAGTCTGTCTGTTAACAAGAAATATTTCTCAATTGCCTGAGAAGAAACCTCAATGTGGAAGAGAATACTGAGGACAGCCTGCTACAAGCCTTGCTTTTCTCCCCTCCACTTTCACCATGCAACTCCACACAACCTAAAGAAAGCCACATTTCTTACGTTCAATTGTTTGGATAAAGTAAAAGGCGCTCCCCCGTGCTCGATCTGCATTGTTCAGACACTCCCTGTGTCAATATTGCAATAGCTGCCTATTCTCTAGTCAATATAATGTTGGAAGCCACATCCAGTTCTCAGAACTACTGTACTTGCAGCCTAGCAGCTTTAGGAAAACATAGTCTTTCATATTATTAATAAAACATGGGGATAAACAAAGCCTTCTAACCAGGACTTAGTAAGAGGAAAGTGTCTGAAAGAAAAGTTTCAACTGTAGGGGAAAACTCCTTCAGTGGCTCATTTCACAAACTGAAGTTTTTTATTATTTTTGTTAAGTAAAAATCCAGTGGATGAGTTTTAAATTACTGCAAAATATGTATCACGACCCTTGGCAAGTTGTTTTTTCTAAAGAACAAAATCATTGATCAGTTCCTCTGATTAATTTCCACTTTTTTTTTAAAATCACTTACACATAGCCTGTTGCCTCAACTTCAAAATAAGATTAGTTCAGCTTGGTGGGAAAACTCATTATTATCCCCTGCTATCAGCTGCAAGCTCCAAGATCAAGGGCTGAAAAAAAAAAAAAAAAAAAAAATCAAACTCCAGTCTTACTGCTACAACTAATTTCTACAGTTAGTGAGGACTGGGGCAGAGCAGGAAAAGCTTGCACTGCCACGGTACCTTCCCATTTAAGCACAACAATGGATGTCAAGTCTGCCAGCACCAAGCTCAGGATCCATTATTTCATCAGTTCCCCTTTATGTACACGTAGATAAAATAACACCTACACTGAAATGAAAAGCAGAGAGTCAATATAAGTGCACTGTGTGTGTGATGCTGGCTCACAAAGGCTGAGACAGCGACCAGTTAGCCTTGCTGTTGGCAATGGAGATTACAGGAATTGAGAAACGTAACCAGCAAGGATCCTTTGTACCTACAGAGATTCTCTAGACTGAGATACCAAGCGCTAGTTAGCTTCGGGAATGGTACCACATCCTGGTAGTGAAATCCACCACGTCCTGGAGTGAAAAATAAGGCAAATTATGGCAGTTTACAGAACTGCTGGAAAGTGATGGCAGTGCCAAAAACAGAGGGGAAAATTCAGCTTTGGAAATTTTACACAAGTACAGAAAGATATATTTGTAATCTACAGGTAAGCTCATAAATTGCTGACTAAAAGCTTTAATGTTATTTTTCAACAATACCTGAGATGAGAAGATACCTGGAATGCAAACAGCTGTTCTAAAGAAAAGCTGAAGTCATCTCAGAAGATAAAAGCAGACAACCTTTCTAGAGTGCAGCACATACCCCAAAAGCCAAGAACACCCAACTTAACGGTAGGTTGAACAGTAACAGTTTCTTCTTGAGCACACTTTAGCAGACCAGAAGCTACTTACAACTCAGTAAATGATTGCTGATACAGGCATTGCACTTCCCTAGTTGGACAGAGAGCTTTCCACTTATGCATGGCAGTGCAAGAGTGCTTATATAAATGCTATCAATAATTCTGTTTTAGATCACATTGGATGTAACTTTATTTGCATATTTAAACTTTTAAAACCAGAGGTTTTTCTTTTTATGCCTTTCTATTGCAGTAAAAGTTGAGTAACAGAACTGTAGGGTTTTTCAAGACAGTCAGAGTCTAACATTAAAACAATCCTCAGGATGTGCATATAGGGATGGATGTATTTTAAACAAATACATCTGGAGAGTTTACCTTATTACCTATCAGTTTTCTACAATCTATACTAAGAAAAAGCAGATGAAAAAGGCATTTGTTTAAACAGGTATATTCTTTTTGTCTAGGAAAATATTTATTGTCAGGAACAAGTCATACTAAACAAGAAAACATTTGTGAAACTAACCACTTCCAAGTGCCCAATTGTCCTCTTTGTGAATGCAAACAGCATAAGCTCAATATTGCTTGTATTTCCATGCCCGAAACAAATGAAGATACTGATCAACAATACTGTTGCATTTGTGGGTAGATATTTGTTCATGGCCACTAGTGATACTAACAAACTAGAACATTTGCCCTGCAGCTGTTCCAGTAGAAATAGGACACGAGATCTATTTGCCCTCAAATCATCAGCCAATATTTTTTATTTCTGTAAGACAGAGACAATATCCAAGCTTTTTATATATATATATATATATATATATATATATATGGATACATATATATGTAGTTGTTGGGGGTGTTTTTTTGAACTAGTTTTAACTGCAGGAAAAGGAAATAAGAGATGAATAAGCTACTTGAAAGATTTCAAATGTATTAGACATATGTTATATTTACGTTTTACTGCAGATCCCAGAATCACTTCTTCATATCCTACTGGATTCTCTATTGGCCAGTAAAAATTATAAGCCTATTAATATAATGTATAAATAACATCTGTCAGAATGAGGCAGAAATGCAAGCCATGAAGGTAACACTACATATCTACTTTTTTTCAGATGCCCACGAAAGGTATCAGAAAGACTCAGGTATCCATATTCTTTATTTGTAATAACATGAAAAACATATAATGTTCCTAAAGTCTGGTTGTGTCACACCTCAGCAAGGTTGGAAAGAGCTTGTAACTTGTAAGTCAAAGAATAAACCAAGTGCAGAACTTCCAAACAAGACAGCAACTTCAAGCAGGGATTTGTACTGTTAATTAGTCTCCCCATACAAAACCACAGAAGTAACACAACTCATTTTCCTGCTTTCCAGCCACAAGTCAATCATAAGCATTCTATTGCCAATGAAATTTTACACCATAATTGTAATTTTAGAAAGGAAAAAGCCCTAGAGCCTCCAAGACATTCAGTATACACAAATACTAACCATGCCTCTGAATGAGGTAGCTGAGGTCTCAGTTTTTAAATTAAGTACATGAATTTGATCAGGATCAGACACCCACAGAAAAACAATTTACAAGCCCATGGAATATGTTTCATGTTTGGCAGAGTTTTCTCTTTGGATTATGGAAAAAAAGATAATGTCATACATAAACTGAAGCCCAGATTAGAAAGTATTTGTGCTTGAGATGCCAACGCAGTTTTGATAACACAGATATTTTAATTAAAACAAGTATTTCACACCAGACTTACACATTTAAAACAAATCTCAAATCCCTGTCAACTTGGATCTCAAGTGCCACAATACACATAAGCTAAACACATCAAGATTCACTAAGTGAATTCTTCCTCTGTCGCTTTTAAAAAAGAACACAAACAATTCATGAACTAGAATTCAAGCACTGGAAGACTTTCTTCCCACTCCTGGAAGCAAGTGTTCTTTAATTCATCTTTATGTCTACATTTTCCACACATATAGCTGTGTACCTATTATTGCCATTGTATTATCAGTATCTTTCGTGCTTAAATTGTTGCTGAAGCATTGTTTGAGCATGTTAATTTTTCCAGGTACATGGAAAAAGATGGCAGTAAAGATGGTTTTATAATTCACTCAGCAGATTTTTTGAAACTACATCACACTCATTCTGTTGCCACAGGCTTCTTAATTCTGATGTGACCTTGAATTAGTCACGATAAAACAGAAAAAATCAAAATGCAGTCACAAACAACAGGCTTGTAAAGGCCTAAACTCTCACTTACCAGCTCCTTCAGAGGTACGGACCAGATCCCTGCATCTTCCTTAGGTAACACCCAACGCCTGTGGAATGTGGTTTACTGCTAATTTCTCACTGATGTTGCAACTGTTTCACAATAAACCTGCACGGTAGAAGAACAAACAGATCCCGGTTGTGCTTAGAACAATCTTTTATAAGTTAAAGCTGAAGGAGGACTTGTTTTTCCAGCTTTCTTAACATGCACCCATAAAAAGAACTACTACCCCTACCCTGGCATCAAAATGATTATGGAATAGGCCAGCGACCAACAATTAAAAATACACACCTTCCACTCAAGACGACGAAGATACCGACTTTAAGCTGTGTTTTGCTTCGAAAGCAGTTACACACCTGGAAGATGCCTAGAGCAAACACTAGTTCACACCAACGTTTACTGCTGTTCAGTCAATAAAAATTTGGCAGTAACGCATCCAGCTGTTACGACAGTCGTTACAGCCTTAAAAGCTGAGAGTAGAAACGAAAATTGGCACAATTTGGTTGCCAATCGTGCAGCTATGCGCTACATGGCAAGATGATTTGGAAACAGGACACGTGTGGCCTGTTTGGGGCTCCCCCCACCCAAACTGCACCATAAATTTGTGTTACAGATGTACCTGTTTGCCTGGAGTTTATCTGTAAAAAACACAACACAAAGCCAAAAAGACACCAAAACCACACAACCCTAAAAAGCCTCAGATTGCCAAAACCTGTAGTAAACCGAGCTCGCTTAGTAAGGAAAAAGCATCCAACGTTTTATTCGACCGTGAGAAAACGATGATTCGCTCCCAAAAGCGTCTCGAGAACACCGCCCTTCAAGGAAAAACGTACCGGGAACCAAGTAGCCGTGAAAAAGCCGGGCAAGAAGGACGAACAAGAGGCGACTCTTCGCCAGCTTCACCCCACATGGCAACCTACTGCCGCCGCTCCCTCGCTCACCCGCCCCGGCGAGAGGGTCGGGTTTTTTTTCCTCGGGAACGCGCCCTCCCCGCCTGCATCGCTCGGTAAATAGATTCCTGCCGCCGCTGCCCACCCCCGGGACGCCGCCGGCCGGCCCCAACACCCCCCCACCCCCCAGCAGCGGGACGCCGCGGGGGCCCGGGGCCGCGCTGGCCGAGCGCTCCCGGCCCGGCGGCGCCGGTAGGGCCCGCTACAGCCGGCGGCCGCGCCGGAGGCTGCGGCGGCGCCCTCCGCGCCTCGCCCTCACCTGCCCGGCGGCGCCTCCCGCGCCTCGAACAATGGGGCGACGCCCGGGGGCCCGCGGCCCGCCGCCCGCCCGGGGGCCCGCCGCCCTCCTTCTCTCCCACCGCCCCTCCATCGCCCGCGGGCCCGGCCGCTCCGCTCCGCCTCCGTACCTGCGGAAACCGCCTCCAGCGGCACCGGCGGCAGGTTCCCTTTCGTACCCCCCGCCCTCCGGCGGCGCCCTGCCCGCTCCTTCCCGCGGCGCCCCGGGAGTTGTAGTCCCGTCTCCGCCGGCCCGCACGCGAGCTCCCCGAACGGCCTTTTCGCTCGGAACTACACGTCCCAGCAGCCCCCGCGCCGCGCCGCGCCCCACCTGCGCCCTCCTCCCCGCAGGTAGAGCCCCGCCCTCGGACCTTTCTCGGACCCCCTCCGCCTGCGCGCGGTGCCTGCCGGGAAAGGGAGTCCCGCCCCCGCGGTCGGGCCGCGGGACCGGCGCGCCCCGGCACTGCGGCTCCCGGCGTGCCTCGCGCGGGCGCGGCCGCGTCGCGCGTTGCTTGGCGACGCGGACACCCCGAAAGGGCCGACGGGAGGGGGAAGGGAGCGCGGGTCGGCAGGCTGCCGAGCGCGGGATATCGTGATGAAAGGGTTAAGTCATCCAGAGCGGCGTGGGCAGCAGGGCGAGGGAGGGGATCCTGCCCCTCTGCTCTGCTCTCCTGAGACCCCACCTGCAATACTGCGTTCAGCTCTGGGGTCCCCAGCACAAGAAGGACGTGGAGCTGCTGGAGCGGGGCCGGAGGAGGCCACGAAGATGATCCGAGGGCTGGAGCACCTCTGCTATGGAGACAGGCTGAGAGAGTTGGGGCTGTTCAGCCTGGAGAAGAGAAGGCTCCGGGGTGATCTTATAGCAGCCTTCCAGTTCCTAAAGGGGCTACAGGAAAGCTGGAGAGGGGCTTTGGACAAGGGCGTGTAGCGATAGGACATGGGGCAATGGCTTTAAACTGAAAGAGGGGAGATTTAGATTGGATATAAGGAAGACATTTTTCACTCAGAGGGTGGTGAGGCACTGGAACAGGTTGCCCAGAGAAGTTGTGGATGCCCCATCCCTGGAAGTGTTGGATGAGGCAAAAATTATAGGCAATGCCAAGCGTCATTTGGGTAAAGATATCAGTTCTATAGAATGTTGTGGGGGTTTTAATAAAAGATTTTGACATATTAAAATTCTTTGGAAGTTGCTCTCTTCTGGACCACATGTGGAAGTATTTTTTCCAGTAAGGAGGAAAATACCTAGTTGAGTGTAATAAAGAATAAAAATATTTACTAAGAAAATTCGTATTCAGTTTTACTATTTACATAACTGTGCTAACTGAAAACTAAATACAGCTCTTTACAAATTTCCTAATCTGCATACCTCAAAAGGACTGCAATTTACTGTGATTTTTTTTTTTTTTCAAAGTAGGTGCAATATTTCAGAGCAGAACCTACAATCTCAGAGAAAGACTTCAGTGCACTACTTGTTAGGGAGCCTGACGAAATGGGCACGAAAAGCTTTCACTGAACTTTTGGTACAGCAGTCCTAGAGTTTCTCCCACAAAGTGTGGATGTATGGTCTAATTCAGTACACTTTGCTGAAGAGAGATGAAACTGGGGAAAGTGGGTGGACAGACTTGTTTGCTTTCTGCTCTTTGTGTGTAGCACCCCATAATACACAGAATGCAGCTTCTCATAAGTACACAGAGCAGCTCAAGTGCTGAAACTGTGAGCGAATTGTTACCACTAGTTTCGTTTGTGGTTATGCAGAACTTTCAGAGATGCGTAATTTGCACATTAGCAGAACAGTTAAAATGATTCTCAAATACCTTTGGATTCAGTGAGTTACTGGGTGCAAAACACACATAAAATTATACTGTGACAAAGTATTTTGACTTAAAAGCACTACTTCATCTCAATATCAAATTCATCCTTATCTCTTCAAAGATTAAACCTGCTGCCTTTTATTCTATTCACTAGCTGTAAAATTTACAATGACTTCATAGCCAGGAAAAACATTTCCTGCCTTTTCTTAGCTGTGTATTGTGGTTTGTATTACTGCATAAATGTGTCACTTGAAGTTTGTTCTGCAGCTTCATGAGCTTTTTGTGATCCCTTCCAACCCCAGGCTTCCATCAGCGTTTCACAAAACAGGACACTTGGCTGAATACATAGTGTGGCAGTGGAAATGGAATTTTTCTTGCCTAACAGATTCAATGCATGCAAGAGGCTGTGATTTAAATCCTGTGAACAGTAGTTGACATCCAAACTTACTACATTTCCTCATAACCAGTTATGCTATAAAACTCAGTGTCTTCCTCTACAACATGCCAGTGCAGAATGAGGTATATGCTACTTTAAAGTTTATAGAGGGAGGAAGGGAAGTTAGAAATTGAATTTAAGGTCAACAAACGTCTTAATTTACAAGGCAGAAAAAAGTTCTGCACATGGACGGGCATAGCTAGGTTTTGGGTTTTTTTGGTTAGTTGGGTTTTTTTTGTAATTCAGAGGACAGCACTGCTGTGAAATATAATTGCTGGAAAAGAATTGTAGATGCTGGGAAAAAAAACAAAAGAATATGCTAAATTTCTGTCTTCCTGACTGGACCCATAGTTATTGCCACTGCAGCACTAAAACTCAAGTGCAGTCCTTCAAAACTAGGTTGCTGCTCATGAGCACGTATTTTACCAGAACAAAAGAGTGAGTAAATGAGTGAGACATACAGTTCAAACAGCCTTTTGCAGTGACCTTTCCAATCTGAGGGTGGAGGAAAAGTGGGAGATGATGGGAAGTTCCATTGTGTGAGAAAGTGCAAGCTACTGTGACAATTAACTACAACCAGATACATGATTAATAAAATATTTTCCAAACACGTCTACCTCGGTAGTGCTTTTAAAATAATTCTTACTGTATTGAATTATTCCATTCAGCTCTATTTATTAAGGTTTCTCACACAGTATGTCCAGACCTCTCTTCAGAGTGATGCTGGCAGACATAACTTTGCAGTGGTTTTAACATATTTTTTCGAGTGCTTGGCAGAAAAGGTGTCAAAATTAACATTCCTTTAGTAGCTACAGACTTACAAATTGCTTCAAAATAAGCAAAACAATCTATCACCTCTATTGTCAGGCTGTGAGAAAGGAAAACAAAAAAACCCCACCAAATACAAAATGGATCATATTATCCATTTTCCGTGTAAGGTATTTCCAGTGTATCTGTGTAATATGCAGGCATCTCCAGAAGTTCCTATAGCTGGGAGGAAACCACGCTGTTTCTGCTGTGTTTAGGAGATACTTCAGCATCCTGCAAGTTTAAGTCTAGTCTTGCTTTTGCAGTGGTTATATTAATTAGATTTCTGCACTCGGCTTCCTGACTTGTCTCTTTCTGCACACAACCGCCACCAAAGCGTTCTGTCATTTCAGCTTCCTGATTTGTGCCTTTTAACAATGGGTTGAGGCAGTTACCAAGATTTCCCCTAAGAGACAAAGCGAAAACACTCTCACTTTGCGTGTTACATGGCAGCTCGGAAACAAAGCAGGAAACACGGTGCACGGTTATTCGGGCAATGATTTTCTTTGGAGAGATTTCTGTTCCACGCGACAGCCGCCGTTACAGAAAGATGCTCTGCAAAGCTGCTAGAGGCACACTAAGAGGTAACCTGATTCCTTTCATCCACAGCAGAGATGATGACCAACTGCTTTCTGATATTGCTGTCTGAAAGGATGCTTTGATACATTTGGGGAATGGGGGTGAGGTTACGGGTCACCGTAGAAACCTGGATGCCTCTAAGCATGCTCTATTCCTTATTTCTTTGATGGATGACATTTTTCAGTGAATACCATAACCTTAAGGAAAAAGCTTGGAATATTGTCCACTGATAGGACAAGGGGAAATGGGTTTAAGTTGAAGGAGAACAGATTTAGATTAGATCTTAGGAAGAAATTCTTCAGTACGAGGGTGGTAAGACTTTGGAATAAATTGCTCAGAGAAGTTGTGGATGCCCCCTCCCTGGAGGTGTTCAAGGCTAAGTTGGACAGAGCCTTGAGTAGCCTGATCTAGTTGAGAGGTGTCCCTGCCCATGACAGGGAGGTTGGATTAGATGATCTCTAAGGTCCCTTCCAGCCTACGCCATTCTATGATTCTATGATTGTCTCATGTGGAGCATAACACCATCGGTACCAATGGTGACAAGTTTTCCTGGATCTGTGTACTATGCTTCTAGTAAATTAAGCATCAGTTCTTATATGTACTCACTCCTGTTCAAACTGCCCCAGGTTAGTCATGATCTTTAATCCTCTACCCTGGAGTTCTATCTATTGGGCTGTTTGCCCTGACAGTGCCTCTAAATACCATCATCTCAAATACACAGAGTCTCTCTTCACTAAGCAAGCACTGCTGATTTCATATCGGCAGTTTCAAGGATCTGCTTCTGATCAGCGCAGGAATAGGAAGGCTTCAGCCTTTTCTCTTTCGGATCAGATTTAAATGGTAAAAGTCTACTGGTAGATTTGCATTAATATTAAGGAAAAGCTCAAAAGCTTTCTGTTTTTAACAAGAGTATACAAGTGATTAGTAAAATTTGTAATAGTACTCAAACAATGCATACCAGATGGTAAGTGATACTCCCTTTCACAAGTACGTTTGCTCACCCTGTACTTTTCCTGGAAGATTACCTGGGTGGCACACATCTAGGCAGTCAAGCAGAAAGTTATTGCTCTTGAGCAGATATGACCTACATAACAGAAGTAAAAACATTAGTTGCCTTGTCAAGAGGATCGCTGCTAAGATTGACATAATTTTACGGTCTGCTAATCCACTGGCAACGTTTCTGTTAACTGGAGAAACATCTTGATATATTCCTGACACATATAGCAACCCTTCAGAACGATCTTACCAGTGTAATTGGATGGATTGAGCCAGTTCAACAGTTGTCAGTCTGAGATTACTTAACTGTTAATTGAGAAGCATGAAGAGGATTCCCTGACTTCTCATTGTATGATTTAAGGGAATTAAAGACCATTTTGAGAAATACCTTTCAGTCAAGCCAAAGGATATCTCAAATGCCAGCCATTTGAATGAAAACATTTGGATCTATCTACTGCCATGGATGATGCTCCTATCAAGCAGAAGCCCTTTGCCTAATATTTTCTGCTCCCACTACACTCTTTACTTCTTTCATTTGCTAACTTTCTGGGGGGAGGGCAAGGCAGCGAGGAGGTAATTCCAGACCAATTTCCATGGACAGTTTGAAACTAATATAGTACCATCAAAGTAACTTGCTGTACTGTTATTGTTAAGCTGAGATTTTTAATACTACCAGGATGAACATGCACATCACTTGACTAACAAGCTATATTTTATTTACAAGTTCCCTTTAAGCATTTTTTGCCCTTAAGGCAGTGCTCTAGAAAGGAAAATAAATCACAACTGCTTTTTACGGTAAATCCTGAAAGTTTAAAAGTGGAAGATGAATGAAACACAGTCACAAACTTGACGCATACGGGTGATGTTTCTAGAGTTCAAAAGAAAACAACAGATGGGCATAATAGCTGCCTGGGTTACAGTGGGGAATGAGATAAGCAATTAACAGGCTACATGTAGTCTGATCATGAACAAAAGACATTCACAAATGACAAGAAATTATTCTTATGCCCAAGGTTGCTGTAATTTGTGACAGAAGAATTCAAGTCCTTTTTTTCCCCCCAAACTGGAACCACTTTCCTGCCTGTTAATCTCACAATGCAAACTTAGAAGTACCTTTGCATTTAAAATATTTTGTGTCTGTTTAAGAAACACCAGCAGAAATTCAAGTTTTATCCTGAAAATACAGCTAGAAAGAACTGAAGATAAAAGCACATGAGAACAAAAAGCAGTTCAAGAAAATTTGGTCAAGTATTAGGAATATTGGCATTAAACAGAAATTGTTCCTGTTTAAAATAAACCAAACCACCACCAACAAAAAAAACAAAGCCCCAAAGCATTTAGGTCAGAAGCATACCATATTGTCTTTGTTGACAGTAAACCTTCTTTGTGTTTGAAATGTGGAAACCAATGCTCTGTAATTTTGCTTACTGTAAAAAGCATTGTCACACTCTCACTGGTAATCTGCTGCTGTGCTTGTGGTTCATTGCCACCAGTGGGAAGCTATTAGTTATTGTAAGGTATCTCTTATCAGAGAGTGAAACGGCTTCGCCTCTGTAATCACACTACTCTTAGTGTAGTACACAAGTAAAGAACAGAAGCTTGAAAACTTCTATTTTGCACAGTTGTTTTCAATCTTTTCTGATTCTCTATTTTTTTTTCTCTAATGGAGGTGTAGAGTCCTTTATGAAGAATTCCTGTGCAGGAGAAAATACCTTTGTTTTTCTTAGCTAAATACTGATAGGTAAATTCCTTAGAAGTAATCTACACATTCTCAGATATCTGCAAACCACAGATTAGGTACCACAGAAACAGCACGTTTGTTCTGCAAGGTGATGTCATTATTATGACTTGGGGTTTTTTTTGTGGTTTATTTTTTTCGCCTTTAACCTGTTGCTATTTTGCATGTATATGAGGACTAGCAACCCCCCTGATTCTAGAGCTATCCTACCACTTTGGAGCACATGTATATTTAAATTTGGCATTTCCAAGTCAACTACTCATCTGCATCAGATGTTTTGCCATTAGGCAGCAGTCAGGTTGAAAGCAGCATTGTGGCATGCAAATTAAAAACCTTTTAGGCTTCATCTGGAAGTTGGACATGCTGGGACTTGCTCCTCACCTTTTTCTTGCCTTTGCCCTTTACCTGCAGCATTCTAGCAATACCCAAGAGCTGCTGTCTCGCATTTGCAACTGCTATTCCACACTTTGTCCCCCGTTCCGAGCACAGCTATCGTGCTGTAAAGCACTGCCCAGTGCATGACCTTGGCAACACCAACCAGGCTGGGAGGAATCTGAATGTCACTACATCATGACTTGGACGATTCATTCCTGAAACAAAATGTTGTTTGTTAGCTTTGTCTAGATTTATGATAGAACCGTAGATGTTAGCGTATATTCCTAGTAAATTTATTAACAGCTTTCTCCCATGTTGCAATACAATGATGCTATGTGCCTTTTGACCAGATAAATGCTAATATACAGTCTTGAAATTTTAATGCTGTAGAAATGACAACTGTAAAATGCAGCTTTTAAATGCATAAAACCCCCTAATTGTTAAAGGTCAAAAATGAAAGGTAAGCACTTCTGTATTTTCTTTGGTAAGGAACTGTAATTTCTGCTTAGAAATTTAAGACAATAAACATTATGTAGTTTAATCAGTCTAAACACCTATAGGTGTTTAGGACCATAACCTCCAAAGCAGATTGTCCCATCTCAAATATTAAGGACGATGTTTGCCTGGAAAAAGTATTGAAAAGAATTATCCAGGTACAGAAACAGTCTATAGAACTAAGCAATTTGTATAGACGAATGTAACACTGATTGAAAATTCTGTAGATTCCACTGTATTTGAATAAATTCCCTCTTCCCCCCGAACTAGCTGCTGATTTGTAAGATGAAGATAATCAAGCTTTCCACTTAAACTATTTCTATGTGGACATGGAATAGACTCATGGCGATTTATATCTGTTAGCTAAACTTTTCTAGTACTAGAAGTTGTACTCTGCAAATTGTGTAAGTGACAGCATAGCTTTGGGGTTTTTTTTGTCTCCTTAGGTGTTCATTCTTTGTTTTAAAACAAAACTGTCTTCATATGCAAATATTTGTAAAGCATGCAAAGGTAGGAGGTGGAAAACCATAAATATTCATCATTCTTAATGAAACATTTCTTTCTGCATGTTTAGTTGAAGGTAAATTTATCAAATATTATAATTATATGAATTACAGCTAATAAGGTTTAAATCTTGTTCGATTTCCGAACATTATCTGCACCTTTCACACAGGGAGAAGGGAGGAATGGAGAAAAGGGGAGCGGGGATCACTCTTGAGGCTCTTGCTGCAAGTACAAAGATTAAATATAAGCTATATAAATACATGTGAAAGTATGTAAAAGTTTTAACGCTTCCAGTAATATGTAGCTTTAATTACTGTCACATTGAAAAGAGATTTTCGGTGATATATTGGCTTCCATCTAAGTTTTATTAAAAAGTAAATTGCATTCTGCTTAGGTAGGATTTCTCGTTTGGCTTGATAAGCACAAAAATCAATGTCAGTGAAAGTGTATCTTGGCAGTCTGAAGAGGTCTGTGTATTGCCTAGGTGTCCCAGAACGCAATACGTGCTGGCAGGCATCGTGTGCTACAAAATTAACTAGAATTCGTTGGTGAATGAATGAGCAGTGTCTGGGCAAGCTGAACAGCAGTGGGGGGATGGGATAAGTGAGCATAATATTATAATATATATAATATATCTCATATATAATATCCCACCCTAAGTAAGGGTGGGATAAAGAGCATAATATTCTTGAGCAATCAGAAGAATTGCTACTGCATTTTAAAAATACAGTGTCATAACTTCTGCAGCCCCTGCAGTTTTTTAGGGTTTTTTGGTTTTGTTGTTTTTGGGGTTTTTTTCCTTGATTGATTTACTGGAGAAGTGCTTTATGGAGTAGTACTTTTTTAAAAGATAAACTGTGGTCGGAAGATGGAAGACCTGTGTTTACAATTTCACTAGCCATTATTAATGCAAGATTATGGATGAGCCTTTGGAGCAGAAGCTGCGGAAAGCTAGGGAGATTACTCGTTTTGTGACCATTCCTAAAGGCCTAACTGGATTTAGATGTCCACAAAAAAAAAAACAGCTCTGCAACTCTAAGGGCCTCCTTTTTACTAGTTTGAGTCTGTCAGAGGAACGCTGCGTTTATTTCTCCCTCTCTCCATGTGGTCTAGCCATCTTTCACTCTCCATGTAACAGGATAAAGTGGGCATCTGCTTATATTTTACAAACTCTGCAGCTCCATGACATTCTACAGTGCATTCACAACACGGCAACACTGGCATTTGAATCTAAAGCATCCAGAAGTACTGTTAAACACCAGCAGCGTGCACAGCGTACCACCAAAGTCACCCTCTTCGGGGAGTTAGGGCTGTGGGACCATCTGGGCTGTTGGAGAATACAACTACTAAACAAGGTGGACATACATCTGTCACATGCATATTTTTACCTCCCCAGCAGGTACTCGGAGCAATGATTCTGTAGATAGCAACTTTTTTTTTTTCATATATATAAAATATATATTTATACTTGTTTTCATATATATCTTTACATATGGGTATATGTGTGTATACATGTAAAAACAGAAAAGATCACAGTTGTTTCAATCTGTGAAGTGTACGATCACATACACAGAAGTAACTTTTCTTTCCTTATGCTCCAAAAAAAGGAGTTCCAGGCATCCCAGGCACATCAGAGTGGCAGGACGTCAAAAGCAGTGGGGAAAATCTGCTCTACTGGCCTGAAGAACTTCTTTATCTGGACTCACAGGAACTCCTGCATTTTCTCCCTGACTTTTGCACTGTCACCATTCAATGCATTCCTCCTATATCAGCGCCTCTTTCACACCTCTGCTCTGTTCACAGAAGACTCAGTTACTGAGTGGTGGAAAAATCAGCTCACAATTCAATACTTACGAATTTTCCAGAGTGAGCAGAAAGAGCACTAGAGCATCTTGGAGAGAACAAGCTTGGCTTTAGGATTTCTCAAAAGGACCCGAGAGAAAAGTCAAGCAAAGAATAAATCAAGACACAGCAAACACTCAGCTCCCTGGGTCCTTCGCAGCATCCGAGAGACGGATTGTTTCTGAAAAAAATTACGGCACAGGAAGCAACAAGGAAATAGATTTGCGCAACAGGATTTCCTGCCAGGAGGCTTCTGTTGCAGCCGCTGAAACTGGGTAATTTGATGGTTTTCCTACTCACAGGAGTATGGAGTGTGAGGTTTGTGCCATTTATTAAGCTGACCCTGGGGGCTTATGTTTTCCGTTCCTGAGCGAGCAGTCAGTGCTTTGTAAATGCCTTTCTCATATCCAGGAAATTCACAACATACTTCAAAAGGCATGCAAGTAGCTGCAGAAAGAGGAAGGAGTCTGGCATCTTTTTTTATTGCTTTTATGAAAGTAATTCCTGTAGTTTTTGAGAACAGCAGCACACGACCCCCAGCCTCAGCTCCATATCTCTGGATCTCTCCGTTAAAGCTCAGTGCAATTTTCTTTCACCTACTCTCACAGCTGAAAGCTTAACAAAATTTGTCTAGAAAAAGCTGCTGCCTCTTCCTACAGAAGGTCACTTTTGCATTCCCAGACTCTCCCACAAATTCAGCTTTAAGCTGTTGTCTTGAATAACAGGAGAAATCCAGTGCTAGCTTTAAAACTTGTATTTTGATTTGAATTAGTTCAGCTTCTGGCAAGAGAGGCTTACACAAAATAACCCATTCGCTAGGTTTAGCTACCCGATACACACACTAGAAAGGTAATTCTCTTTGAAGAGCCAGTCATGACAACTTTGTGCTATCTTCCACAAGACTTTGCTGAGTGACAGACCTTCCACAAAATAAATTCATCATCAGCTTCCATCCTGCAGTTCACAGCCTGTCAGGCAAGACATTAACGGACATCAAAATTGTAATTACAACTCACTTTCCTCAAGTTAATCTTCCAGCACTTGATTAGCACTATCTTGTCTTCAGTTCAGGAAAGAAAGACACAAAAGAAAGGAGAAAAAGCTCTTCCCAGCACTGGCCTTTCCTATTTATACTCCAGTCCTCCCCAATAACACTGCCTCAATGGGCACACCTGCAGAAGCTTGCTAATCAGATCTTTGATCTGGAATTTTTTTAACTCTATGCTTGCCTTATATTAGGCAAAAGATATGTTTTCTCTCTTTTTTCCCCCTTCTCTTTTATTTAACAACTATTAAATCTCCTTACCTCCAGTTTTCTGGGTCCAGAAACAATGTGTCATCTGCACATGCAGCACTATTTAAATACTGCTTTTTTCACAGTAAATACAAATAAACAAGTAAAGTAAACAAAAAAGTGTTCTATGAGTAGCTTAATTGTTGTTAAAGATTCTACAAGGCAAAGTAAAGAACTAGACCCAGGGAGAAGTGTTAACAAGAATATGGCAAATTCGTATAATGCAATAAAAAAGAAAGAGGAATTCATCTGCCAGTTTATGAAAACATGTGTTTAACTCTTCAGAGAGTTTGCTTTGGGGAGGGGAGCATGGGATCAAAATCTCTGAATCCAAGTGCCCCGTACAAAAAGGAATTTCCTAAACAAAAGATGCTTGGAGCCTGTCCTGTTTGAGCTCTCAGCTTATGCATTGAACAGCTTTTCTTTTCCTCTCTCTTTTGCTGTAAATACTCCAGGGACAAGCCAAGGCTTTCTGTGGGTCTTACAGCTCACCACCTGTGAGCATCACAGTTACAAAAGTAATAACTAGTGCACTTTCTCTGCGTTACTAACAGTAAGACTAAGTAGGATGTTCCATAGTTTAAAGAAAAGCCATGGAGATGACCTGTCTCTTCTGTAAAGGCTTCATCTATCTTTTCTAAAGTGACTCAGTTTGTAAGTGGTGCAGCACTATCCATCCCACTGAACGGGCAACGAGATCTTATTTTTATGACATCGCAGTCTGTTTCCAGGGCTATAATTCTCCCATCAACTCAGCATTGTGATTGCACTACATTTGAAACATGAAAGGACCAGGTATTGTTGGGTGAGGAAGGCAGCCACATGTCATTTTAACTATCTTAAGAACATTTAAAATAAATATGAACGATGCACAAAATAAAAAGTATATAGCAAAAAATGGCTACAATATATTTTGTTGTAGAATTCTTGATTGTAGAAAACAGCAAAAAAGCAAGAAATAGAAAGACAAACGTTCCTTATATTTGAGAAATTGAAGCCCCAAGATTCCAACTTTCCTTCAGAGATTCCAGATCTGTCAGTATTTAACTTTCCTTCTGTAAAGAGAGTGCAAGGAAGTTAATAGGAATAGTCATTGATGTATCAGTTTCCATTTGGGTATTAATTTGAAATATTAGGTTTAATCTAAATTGCAACTCAAAAAATTGCCATTTAATATTATCCAAATAATTTTCAGGTCAGGGAATAAAAAGAACAGCGACTGATTCTAGAGCTTTTTAAGCTTTTCTGTCTCCTTATCCATGTGAAGAGGTGCGTGATGGACTGAACAGTGCTGACAAAGCAGTCGTTTATCCTGGCCAGTGTGTCCACTACTGGACCAGTACTGGAGCAATGAACCAACCCCTTTAGCGCCAGAGCCACACTTTCAAGAATTGTTTTACACGTGGCATGGTGGACTGAGACACATTTATTATGCCACAGATCTGAAGAAATACAGAACCAATTAATTTGTAGTGCATCTCTCAAATCTGCAAAGCAGTAGACATATGCTTTATTTGTTTTCTTTTCCATTTTTTGTACTATTGTCGCAGTTCACTGAGACTTTCTTATATTTTTTTCCTCATCTCTGTCTCTCTGATGTCAGTTTTGATCAAAGGCCCTTTTATAACACAGAGACCTGTCTCCTCCTGCCACCTGCAGCACAGCCAATACTTATTTCCCTAATGAAAACTGTGTGAAGTCTAACTTAGGCTGTTCACAGGTCAGGAAGCACAAGATGTGGAAAAGGCAGGCACTCGGGAGACCCAGGGAGGCTTGATGCTCTTCAAAAAAAATAATTTTATAGCATTAATATTGATCATTAGCAAGAATGGCAAGAAGGATTAGAGAAAGTTAATTATTTATTCCTTGATGATCGTACAAACATTTAAGACTGCACTTAGGAAAAGCAAATTGGTACACAATCAGTTTAGCTGTTAATATCATACCCATTGCCAAAACACTCACTGTCTGTATTAGGTACATTAAAAATGCATCAAAGTCCCTCCAGAGGAGCTCTTCTCTCACTTCATGTTCTGATCAGTGAGAACTATTTATTTGAGGACTGACTAAATCCAGGTGTTGACCTTCCAGGTGGATGTTTCCTGGGTAATTCTATACCTGGGAGAACGTCCAGACAAAGGAATGGGAAGCCTGCAACACAAACATAAATTCAATCAGCATGTCTGTTCTGGTGTTTCTCTTTTACAAAAGGTCCACAGCTAAGCAAGAGAGCTTAAACACCTTCACTGATGTGTTTCATACAGATGGTGTAGTGGTAGGAGCAATCTCTAAGGCATGCACTTCATGTACTATCTTGAGGCATGTATATCTATATGACATCCTCGAAAACTGAATTCAGAATCAGGTCTCTGGGGGTTTTGCTACCTCAAATCCATGATCTAGAACTTTCTAGAACTAGAAAGATCCATGATCTTTCACCCCGCTAACTAGATGGAGGATTCCTATGGAGAATACGCAGCAATTATATTTCAACTTTAAAAGATTTCCTTCTTCTGTTGGAGTGCAGTTTTTCACTCAGGATGAGCGGCAGGGTATGATGCTGAATTTGTGAGAGAACAAAGGTCTGCTCCTGGAAGCAGTGAGCATCCCTATTTTCCACTGAACTCACTGTACGTGGCTGTTTAGCATGGATTAGGCTTGAAGGGAGCGTAAAAAAAAGCACAAACATTTGCATTTTGTATGTAAACTAGAGTTATTATCTATATTAACAGATGGAAAATGGTTTGCACTGTGAATACAAATATTGTAATGTTCTTCTGTGTTTTATCACGTGCATAAAGGATTCTGCCTTCCCGTTATTTGCAGAGGGCCAAATCCCACAACCCTCTTCCAAGTTCCTACTTCTGCGATGCTGGGACAGACAGCCCGTGTCCGGACAGAGTTCCTGTCCAGTAATTACACTGGAATATTGTTACTCTAGAACTGAAAGGTGCCAGCGCTCGGTGCTGTGCTCGGTGCTGAGCAAAGCATACAGAGTGTATAATTTAGAGCACACGGTGTATAAAGACCATGGCAGGATGACATAACCAGAATGAGAGCAGCATTTATCTGTGCAACTGTACACGTGCACGAGTATGCTCACTGCAGGCAAGAGGGCTGTCCCAGGGGACAGCGAGGCTGCTCAAGTGCCAGTCTGCCTACCCCTCCCAACCCTGGATCCTCAGCGGTTGTGAGCACACTGGGGAGCTCCAGAGTGGCCCAGTGTGAAACCCACTTGTATCCACCGAGGATCTGGTGAGTTATCCCCTAGCTTTGTTCTCTCGAGTCACAGATTTAGGAAACACCAGCCTTTGTGACTCCAGCAGTCTCTAGAGCGAACACCAAGTGACTTGGAGCCTGAGGCAAGAGCTGCAAAGGGCTCTAGTGTCCTACTTTGCTAAAATAGCATCATAAATATGTATATGGAAAATAGTAGAAATATATTAAAAGGACATCACTCATGATCACTCTTTCCCTTTGAATCATTAACTGAAATGATGTCTCCTGCTGGAGCGCCGAGCATGAGAGTGTCTCTCCGGCTCAGATCCATGTGTCAGAAAGTGTTTGGGGACAGAACTAGACTCAAGGATGAAGTTAGAAATTAAACTTTTATGAAGGCACAAAGAACATCCTCATGTTCTTTTTATATGTCCATATAAGGGTAATGGTGATGAATTATCTGATGCACTAGAAGGACATTTTACCCTTGTGCCAACACTGACTGCTTTTCACTTTGCCTTATCTTACTGGAACTCAGTTTACGCCCCTGCGTCTACTAATGTATTTACAAATTCATATGAGGATATGTTCTGCCTTCTTGTCCCACCACATTCTTTAGAATTGAAGTATAAATTGCTCGCTTCAGCACGGACAACTCACTAAGATATTTTTCTTACTATACTTCCAGCCAGTCTCACATCTGGGGTATTATCCCATACTCCCTTAGGCAGTTGAATGATTTAACTGTACACGTTAGTAACACAAATGAATATCCAACTGCAGATGTAATTACAAGAACTAAACTTATTATGCACTAGCCATAACTGAAGAGTCACACTTGAAAAAGCATTCAACCACTGTCTGGAGAAGATCAGCCCTATCAATACTTCATAAACTCAAGGAATGCAAAGCAAATATAGCCACTATGTATAAAATAAGGATATAAAATGATCAAAGTTTAAAAAGGAAAGCTATGATGGCATGTCCTAAGTTTGTTTATCATATCCATCATTTCTGTGGTGGGTAGGTAGAGGGCAGAGAAGCAACAATTTCTCTCTGGGGCTTTAGAGAAAGAAAGAAAAAAAAAAAAAAGAAGATAAGAAGCTTTTGCCCATTGCAAAGTTTTAGGACTATAATATGGGTAAGGGACAATTAAGCTTCTGGGATGGGAAAGGGAAGGAGGCAGTAGGTGGAGTCCTGTGCTTGCTCAGTGCAGGAGAAATACAGTGCCACTGAGACCAAGGCGTGATGTTGTCCTTCCCACAGCTGGAAGTGCAGAGGTTACCATGTCCACCATTCTGCTTGTTTTGCTGAGATTTATAGAAAAGTGTCTTTATGGATTTCTCAGGTCATACATAGGGACTGTGGGATTACATCTAGAGGGGTAAGAGAAGGAAGACTGCTGGTTCGTCCTTGGAGATGGGGAGAACATGACAGACAAATAGAGAGCTTAGGGTCTTGCTTGTCCTTGGAGATTGCTGAGAAAGTGTGTCAATCATCCAATCCTTCTTAAGTGGGTGGAGAAAGCAAAAGGGATCAACTCAGAATGTGCTATTTGTAACCTGAAAAGATCAGTATTAGTAGAGAGCTCTCAGGGTGTGGGCCCTTACCACAAACACCACAGAGAACCCTGTCCCTCATCACCACCAACATAAAATCCTTTTTGTAGTGATCTGATGGGAAGCCACCTGCTGGAATTCAGGCCTGGTGTACCAGAAAATGTCCCTGGTCAGATGCATTAGCATCCCAACACCCTCTTCCTGCCTGGACGTGCTGCCATGAGTGCAAACAACGCCCACGGTGGGGCGAGGCCTCTGTTCTGCTGAGTAGATGCTGTGTAGATGCAAGTCGAGCTGAACACAGTTCACCTGTGGAAGGGGAGAATTTAGTCAGCAGAGGGCAGGTGGCTTGTTTCATAAGGAAAAGTCACTGGAGAGGAGAAGCAAGACGTCCCTGCAGACGTTCACTCCTCACTCTGACATCACAGGCCGTTTCTCAAGTTCATCATGTCACCACACCGGGCCGGGAAGTGAGTAACACTGCCGGAACATGACCTCTGTGGGACAATCATGACAGCAATTAACAATGTGTCGGTGAGAGCTCATTAACATGGCCCTTCACCTTGCTTCTATCGCCATCTCTTCTAGTTCTGCTGATGGGCTTGCTCATCAGCAACATACCATGGCTGCAGCTGCCTCTGGAACCTTACTCTAGGGCTGGCAATAACAGCAGCTACCTTACTGATCCCTTACCATGGGAAGAGCATCCCCTTTGTGTTTCAGGAGAGTAATTTCTTGGGTTCCCACGCACTTGACATGCACTATATCTCAGCTCCAGCTGCACTTGAGCCACTTACAGCATCGGAAGGCGCTGGCGCTGCAGTTCTTGGGAACACCTAATGACCCTTCAACTAGATCCACTCCACATTGTGGATACTATCTTAACCGAAAGAACTACCACACTCACTGAATGCTTCCAAGGACCTCAATTCTGGTGTGATTTACTCTTCCTTTGATCCACTGTTTATGATTGTTGACATCAAACTTTCCTTGCAAGCCACTATAGAAGCAGCGTAGACACAAGGAAAGCCAACAGTCTCCTAGGCATGGTATCATGGATCACCAATGATTTACAGACCACAGTTTGCCACTGGTCCAAGTAACTTACTCCTTCAGAAACAATGGTCTAGAAAAAAAGGCCTGATCTTATGTCCAGGGAATGGATGCTATTCTTGCTATTTGAGAATCTAGCCATGAGTGACTGAATCATACAGCCTCAAGCCACTGAAGAGTAATAGTCACATGAGTTATAGAGTATCAGGAAAATTGCTATGTTGCATCTGCACCTGGTAATGATTATCTAATCATGGTGCTTTCTTGATGACCACAGGAAATGAAGAACAGTGCAAAGTTAGGTGCCAGGTGGATCCAGTGTTTGAAAGAGACTAAACTACAGAGGTCCCTGGTTCCAGAACTTGGCCTTGGCCTAGAGAGGAGTCACCTGAGGGGCACAATCTGTGGCTCTATCTAACAGGAGCAGTTTTTCTCTAAACCTGTATCAAGCTGCCTTAGTGGACGTTTATCGGTAATGCACAACTCTGACGGTGTTTCCCACTCCACCACCTGTTTAAAGCCTTAACCTCTGCTCTCACAAGTCACTCTGCCATGCTAAGGGAGACAACTTCTCCAGACGTTGCTGCTCGCACAAAGGTCACAGCAGCACTTCTCAGTGTTGTCTGGGCTTCCTACGCACCACAAGACTTCCTCAGCTGTAAAACAAGATAACGTCCTCTGTAAACATCGTTATTGGAAGGCTCAGTCCACCATGTCTGTGACACGTCTTGAGACTGTCTGATAGAAACAGTTAAAGGAGGACAAAATATAATTATATTAAAAGTATCTCACAGTGAGTTCCCATCTAGCTTATCTGATGACTCACCAAGGCTCTTTCCTGACAGTACCTAATACATACTTTGGAATTTAAATAGCCCAGTCTAGCCGTAGGTGCAGACTACTGCAACGATGAGACTTCACAGCGAACACCTGGTTGGGCAGCTAGCTGCACGTGAAGCCAGACAAATAAAAGAGCTCCATGAGCTAGCATGGGAAACATCACTTAATGGTGCTGTTTACCACCCTGGAGCATTAATTGCAGAGAGCATCAGGCCTTCTGACTCTGAGGAACACTGTAGGATCAAAAAGTGATGCTAGCTCGAGGCCAAAGAATTGTTTGACGCAAAAACTCAGGCAGTACTGGGTCTCACCACTTCTTCTGCATCTGATGAACAGGTAACAGCATGAGGCAGAGAGCTCAGCTACCGAGCTGGACGTGTGTCAAAAGTCACAGAAACTGGGTGTGTGTGCATGTGTATGTTTTCACTGGCTTTCAGTAGCTTGGGAGCAGGCACATGAACCTGTGAACTAGTAGAAGACATGTCTAAGTAATATCCTCCTGCTGCAAGCATTTAACCCTGCAGAACTTCTATTCCGTCTTGCACGAGGGTGTTTGAGTTAGACAGGTTTGTTCTCACCCAGTGAAAACCAGCACATCTGTCCTAAGCCATACTCTTATTTTTTCCCTTGGAAGTAAGGTGCAGCTCCATGAACCTAGCAGACACGTCTTTTGTAGGCAGGAATAACACTACCTGCATTGGAGTTTTGTCCTGCAAAGGCTGAGTCCAAAGCAGTTTGGCTCTTGACACTTCTGTGCTTCTGTAGCAACTGCTCCCTTGGGTTTCTCCCAGCACAAAAGGCCTTCTACAGCCCTTCCAGGCTTTGTACACAGCCTTAGGACATAGCCCAAAAAAAACATGAGCTGTAAACAATACCCAAAACGTGAACAAGAAGGTAGCACCCCCAGATGTGCTAAGTGGTACATCATAATTAGAAACTAGCTAGCGTTGGATGAAGGGAGAGAGAGATCAGAGGAAGCTTGTGGCTCATTGCTTGGTGGTTCTTGATTTTGATTTTTTCTTTTTTCTCCCCTCACCCATCTTTGTTTGGTGGCTTTAGCTTATCTACTGAGATGAACTACGCAAAGAATGAAAAGAGTTATATACTTGGGCAGCAGGAGAGGTAAAGACAAGCCAAGGAAACAGCCTAAAGCTGTAATCAGCAGTCTGTTTTTATTACTCTGCAGTATACTTTGCTTCTTATCACACTGAGAAGCCTGGCTTGCAAGTTTTCAAACGGTCATGTCCTCAACCAGTTGGTAGTTGCTACTAGAAAGAATCTTTTTCATTACAAACCTTTCTAAATCCCCCCCAAAAAAATACATACCGTTTAGGGGATCTCATCACTTCATGCACAGTCCTGGATGAGATGGCAATGGTTACTGATGCTGGTAAAATAAGGAGAGGTGATGGTGGGAGGGGTCTGACAATTGAAAGCTTTGATGTTTCAATCACAGTAATTTGCTGCAGGTGGGATCCTACATCAGGTCTCTGGCTGGAGCCACTGTGACCAGCCCAATGAACTCAGCAACACCCATCTCTGCCAGGTTACCATTTAAATACACAACCCAGATACAGACAAAGACCAAAAAGGAAGGCTTAAAATTCATTTTCTTAATTTTATTTCATGTATCTAATTATTTATTTATTAAGGAAACAAGCCACACAGTCCATGGAAATTAAGTGTTTTGCTCAAGGTCACAGCACTTACACCAGAGATATGTATTTCCTACATTTCATCCCAGCGTTCCAGTCACATCATCTTCATTCCTGCACAGCTTAGCAAAAATCAATTTAGAACAAGTATTTTCAGACTCTGTTTGCATACCCCTACACCTGTACACAGAGAATACCTTTGAGAAGCACCTGAGGTGTGCCTGTGTAACACAAGTTCAAGGAAATAACAATATTAATATAATATCGTTGCAATAACAATATTAATATTGTTAATTATTAATATTATTGCAACAATAATATGAATATTGTTATTAATATAATAATATTATTATTAAAGTAACTGTTTCTACTGACTACCCCTGTTCCTTAAAGTGCAAACACGAAAGCACGTGCTCCCACAACTGATTGCTCCCAGTCCTCTGGGATCCACCCAAGACCAGCTGCAGCTCCTGACACGCTCCGTCTGTTCCTCCAAGCAGAAGATAAAAATAACAGCAAGCCACCCACTCACTTTTAGAAGCCAAGCCCTGATCGTCATCCCAGCACGGTGCTGGGTCCTGGCACGCTCAGCGCCTCGCACACCCAGCGTTATCCTTGCAGAGGGAGGAGCGTGGGCATGCGTGGGGCGGCACAGTTTGCCCCGGGCGCTCGGCTTTGGGTCGGACCCAGCCTGTTCCATGCAGCAGGCACCTCGGTTGGAAACCAGCCTGAGAATCACCGAAACTCCGACAGGGCAGTGGTCTGCTCACACTGCAGCGCAGCGACCCTGGTCTTGTCCGTGGATAAAGGGCTCAAAACGTGCCTGTATCTTTAGAGCATGATCAAAAAGCAGATCAGCGTTGCTCCGCTGACGGCCCGGGGAGAGGGTCTTCACTAGACCCAAAACAAGGACTTGTTCCTCAGCGTGTTAGCGAGTGTAACGCACCCTGGTATGGTACCAAAACGTTGTTAATTTTCAGCCCAGTTTACCAAAGTGCTTATGCAAGTGACTAAGGGAAGAAGACTTTTAAAAATCTGATTTACATCCATTCATCAAGCATCCTGCTTTGTCAGCTGCAGACAGTGTGTGCTCCCAGCCTCACTCATCCCTGCACAGCAACATAAATAGATGGAGGAGTAAGGCATGCTGGCATTGCCCGCTCGGTGTAGGGTATGGATTGTTATTGTTATGGCATACGTGTGCTCTGCTGAGGGAGCTACACCCTTGAGATGCACATCTGGGAAAGTTTAGTCTTAACCTGCATTCTCCATTGAGGTGTTTGTCTTCCAGAGTCACTCATGGAGCTCTTCAGGAACGCACTGGAGGAACAATGCTCTAGACCAGATCCTTCTAGCTGCGGAAGGATCAGGTCACCTTAGTTTTAATTCTAAAACTGATTCAAAATTTTGGTAATTTCAACATGCTTCGCTTATTCTTAAAAGCCTCATTTTGCATCTCAGCTTTCTAGAACTGAACAGCGTAACCTGAAGCAGAGGAACGTGAAGCCAAAGCGAGTTGTATCTGGCTGCCACTCAAATCTGTGGGATTCAGACACTTCTTTGTCCTGAGAGATGAATACGGTTCCATATATTCTGAGAGTGAAGTATCTCGACCATTTTTAAGGGACTTTCTGATACCATCATGAAAAAAATCCACAGACCATCTTGTGTTGTTTTTTTGAGAAACCAAACAAAGAAAAGTAGTATTTGCAACAAATAAGAACTAGATTAAATTTTGAATGTTTGTCTGTTACCCCCCCAATACACTTGTTTCCTTTTCTGCACAGGAGTGTAAACTTGTTGGTTTTCTTTTCTGGATCATAGACTGATGTCCTATGAACCACAAAAGGTTTGCAGGTCAAATAATATTTCTCTGTCAATCACTACCAAAAGCTGCAAAGAATGAAATTCCTTCTCTGTGACAATCCATACAGTATTACTTTGAACAATTGTATAGGAGCTTGAAGCAGACACATGATTGTATAGGGTGGTTCAATTAACTTATAAACAGCTTTCAGGCTTTCAAACTTAGGATTTTTCTGTTGTAACAATATTTTCTCAACCAATCACAAGAAATTTGACTGTCAATCTTGTTCCTGCTGTTAATCTAAGACACTTTCAAATTATTTGTCCTTCATGAAGGAACAAGAGAACAATAACTGCTATTTTTAGAGGTCCTGAAATTTTGTTTCAGAAGATCTGCTGCCCTGGGAGAACATGGCCAGTACATCTGCACAAATTGGACCAGATTACAAAGAGTGATTAAAAAAACCTCAAAGCTACTTAAAAAAACTGCAAGAATTTACCAGAAAGCAGGTGGCCTTCCCCAGTCCAGGGAAGATGAAGATAATAATAATAAGCATTTCTCACATGGCTTCCCTAGGGCAGGCACAGGCAGGTGTCCTCGGCCACGCTGCCCCTTATCAGGAGCATTCCAGCCCGTCCTGTTTGTCGCAGAAACCGGCCGGAGCGGGAGCGCACTCGCAGCCCGTGGAGTGATTCAGTGGTGATGGGGAGAGGCAGGTGGAGCAGGTAAGTCACCTCGAGACAGGAAGGTATAAAAGATACTTGAATTACAGCGGCAGGGTCACTTGTACACAGGGAGCTGTTAGAGGTTACTTGTCTTGCCAGACCTCCTGGGCTTGGAAACAACTTGGGAAGCTACTGGGGAGCTCAAACACCAGAAGGCGGCTTATAGATACAAAAGACCCTGAGCCTAAGGCTATCCTCTGGAGAGAAGACTCTTCAGGGAGAGAAACCAAGAGCCCAGAACATGCTTCTCTCCTTCTAAACAGCACTCTGAACAGGTATTTATAGACTTTAATCTGCTGTACACCTCTTAACTTGCTGTGCATTCAGTTGCTCTGTTAGAGCTAGCACTAGGGAACCATATTCAGAACAGCATTGGCCACTGTCTCAGCTGTGTGTTCTCTTTTGTCTGGTTTTATAGTGTGGAAAGAAGTTTTCTAAAACTTGTTGGAAAGTAAAAGCTACTTTACTTAGTTTTAGGTCTGAGTTTATGTGCCTCCCTGAATGGTTTAGTTTCCGGAAAGCCCAGGTAAATAGCTGGGAAAGCAAGGGAAATGGCTGCAAGTTCTGAAGAAATGCAGTGTGGTCATCGAGGGTTGAACAATTGAAGATATTGTCTTGTAAAAAAAATAATAAATAAATAAAATAATGTGTTCATGCAGTGTAAAAAAAAACCTACAGAAAAACAAAGAAATGAAACCCTTAAACCCTAACGAATTCTATTGAGATTCCACACTGCATGTCTTCTCTGGGACTCTCCAGCTTTTGTGACTGGCTCTCATTTAGTAGTACAGCAGAAGTGCCCAGGAGAAATCTTGGTCCACGCATTAGCTGCTGCCCAGTTTAACTTTCTGAGCATCAGCACTATGGCAACACACCAAAAGACACAAGAAGCAGACAGGGGCTGACCTGTCCAGTGTGGCAGAGTATGAATTAAAACTATCTTTCTCATGCCTCAGCTCTATGCCCTGCTCTTCATATCTTCCCAGTTTAGGTCAAGGTGCCATGTAACACCAAGATGTTGATAAAAATAATCAGACTCTAAATTTATTAAAATTTTTATTATATGTATTTATAGTGTCATGATCACCTTTAGCAAAGGGGGAAATGTGAGCAAAAGCTTGTATCTTCATTTAAAAAGCAACCGTTGTGAGTAAACATCAAGTTTACTACCAACACACTGCTGTTGCTATAGCTGTCATATTATAAGCTAGTAAATACCCCGACAGAACAGCTTTTTCACATAGGTTATGAAATTATAGTCTGTGTAAGCAAAGGCTTTCTCTTTCCGAGGTTACCTTCTGCCACTAGTTTTGCTGCTCATGATTTCTGACAAACACTCCAAGCTGAGGCACTGCAAAAAAATGGGCGTAGGGGATGGAGTTCTGCAAAACAGAAGATCTAGTAGAAAAACAAACCAGGGGTTTCCCTCATCTCTGTGCCAACTTGGGCTTGGATTTGTAATTCATCAGCATCTGCCAGATCGTGCTAAAACATGCATGGTGATGAGTAGCCAGAAAAAAAAAAAAAAACAACACCCCACAACTAAAAAAACCACCACCACATTCAAAAAACATTACAACTTGCAGAAAAGCACAGTCTGTGACTGGAAATTTAACTTGGGAAGAAGCTTCACAAACACTTCTTCATTTAGAATAAGAGAAGAAAAAGAAGGAAGGTTCTTAAAGTTGGTCTCGGCTCTAGCAACAGTAGCTGTGATGGGAGAGGGGAGAATACTGCATTCTTAAATAATGGAGACTTTTTTTTGTGCCATGTGAGGAATCTGTGGTCTTTCCGATACCTTAAATCAGCCTTTTATGCTGAGACATGAAGTCTCCAGCCCATGCTGGTGAGCCATTGCTGGACTGACTGGAGACCTATAATTACAGCAGCAACCTGAACGTTTCTGGCTTGTCATCGGTAAATCTCCCAACACAAAGAATCAAGCCCAGCTAGTTCAGTGACACATCCTAAAAAAACGTTCCCCAGGCATACAGCATCAGGGCTGTCGCTGGGAACTTCCTCCAGCTAACCACTTGCTTTCAGGTAAAAGTGCTCCATAGCCAAAAAGTCATACACCTGACTATCAGAATGTATGCAGAGCTGCATGTCTAGCCCAGGATAACTGGAATTCATGGTATTACTTAGGTTGCTGAAAAGGCCGGAGTGAGTTGTAAACCAATTTGCTGGAACTGGTGTGTTAGCCATTCCATTACATTCTAATTCAAGGCTCCTGCTTGCACACCACAACACAGCAGAGAGCACGTGGCAACACTCAGCAAGGCTTGGGCCGTGCCGGCTCTCCGCCAGGGCTGAGGACAGGGAAGAACGGCGTTTCCTTAGGGAGACCAGAGCAACAAGGAAACAGGGGAGAATTCCCCTTGCTCTGGCACCAAGGCTATTTCCTCCAACGTTGCTCTTCTTGCTGTGTCATGGTGACAAGACAGAGACGCTCCTTGTGCTGCACGGAGCTGGGGATGGAACAAACTTTGCAAGAGAACAGTGTTTCCTCACCTCCCTCGGGTTCTCCTGGGACACGAGGGAGTTCAGATCCCACTGCGGGTAGACAAAACCAGGCAGCATCATTGGGTGGTGCCTCGCTCACCTGCTAGGCAGCATGGAGAACCACGATTCAAGACACAAAGGTGTCTGAGCACACCAAAGAGAAGGGACTTGCCTTCCCTGCTGCCTCCACAACTGAACAGCATTATCTGTCTCTTAGGCCTTGCTCATGCTGCCACCATAATATCCGAGTGCCTCCCAGACTAATAGACTGCCATAACGAGGTCCCTACTTGACCTCATGGAGTCTTCTGCTCTCCTCCCTGCTCAGGTGTCGGGAAGCACCACCTGGGGTAGGTTTTTGTTGTGTTTTTTTTTTTTCTGCCTAGAGGGAGGCATGTACGGGGAAAGCCTGCACCCATCTATAATGCCATGGCGGTTCTGGTGAAAAGGCTTTGGCTGGATGGTGGATCTCTGCTGGTTGCTTGCTTCTTTGCAGGACGTTTAACGTCACCTTTGGTACGCAGCTTCAAACAGGCTACCTGTGTCATTCTCACCTCTAGCAGGGATCTATTCCGGGCTCCAGATGCAGTAGAAGTCATGAACTCCCTCTTTGTTCCTTTTAAGGGGTTAAACAGAGGTCTGGTGATGGGTGTCTTCACATTGTTTAAAAAGAAGGCTGTGGTTTTCTTCTCTTCTAGAGTCACCCAGGGCTCTGTTTGTTTCCCCGGGCTCCGTCATGTCGTGCTTCACGCAGCTGTGGCACTCGAACACGCCAGACTCTCCCACCAGCCCTGTCCCTGCATCTCCACATGAAATACCCATCCCTATCAGTCCCATCGTTGTCACTTCCCCAGGAGATGGCAAGAGGAAGGCGAGGTCCCCAACCGACAAGCCAGGCTCTCCAAACCCAACATCTCCAAAGCCAGCCTCCCCCGTTGAGTGTTCCATTTGCTTCAACACCTACGACAACACCTTCAAGACACCCAAGCTGCTCCAGTGCTCCCACGTTTTCTGCCTGGAGTGCGTGGCCCGCCTGAGCACAGGGCTGCCCCCAAACCAACCAGAGGACCAGCTCCCCTGCCCCTTCTGCAGACAGCTGACCAGCATCCCTGTGGAAGGTGCCCCAGCACTGGAGACCAGCAAGGACCTCCTTGCCACACTGCCTCCTGAACTCCAGCAGGAGAAGGTGCTCTGGATGGATGGGACCAAGCTCTGCTGCCGGCAGTCATCTGACGACCCTGAGAATCCAGACTCGTGTATCTCCATCGACGTCGCCATGAGCAAGCCCGAAAGCCCGGAGGCCCCCCCGGCAGGGTTAGCCGGGAGGCTGTCCCGCTGCGACATGTGTGACGACTGGAAACGTATAGTCCTCCTCTCCGCGCTGATCATCATCCTGTTCTGCATCATTCTGTGGCCGGTCCAGTGTGCCCTGAAGACGGGGAACCTGCGCTGCTTCACGAGGACTGTGGCGATGAGCCGGCCAGAGTACCTTCCCCCTAAGCACACCACGGCGGCAGCCCCGGTGACACAGCTCCCGTTCCAGTAGTGGCGAGGCGGCTGCTTGCTCCGTCCGGCAAGGCTGGGGCTCCATCCCCGCAGCGTGCCGGGGAGGCAGGAGCAGGGCTGCCACCCCAACAGCATTCCTTGGTTTGCTGGCAGACCCCACGCTCCTCCTGTGCCTGCACTTGAACACATGCATCCAGCCACAGGAGGTCTGCTGGAATACCTGCCAAGCCGTCTCCAGCCCAGGAACGCTCCGAGGAGCTGCCTCAGCACCCTGCTGCCGAACTCTCCGTGGACACCAGAGCTCCGAAAGCAACAGCCAGGTTTCTAGGGCTGTTTGCCTCAAGTGGCACACGGCCGTGTGCTGTCTTGGCTGGACACCAGGGGACAGTGGCTCCGGTTCCTCTGACTCCCTAAGGGAATAAAGGGCTATTTTTGCAAACTGAGGGATCTACATGATTATTCCTAAGAGCAGCTGGGATTGGGAGGGTGAAGACATGTCCAAGTCGTATAAGCAGATGAAAATGATCCTTATTCCACAGGCTTGAAACATTTCCGTTGCGTTATTCAATGCTGGAGGTGTAAATGCTGCCTCCTGCTGACAAACAAACCGTGGGTCTATCGCTGCTACACCTGAGTCACGTTACCACCCTGAAGAGCTTTGAACAAAGCAGAGTAGCCATTCTACTCGTTTTTCATATGATGATGGTTAAAAATCACTCATCCCTACCTGGGAAGCGATTCTGAACACGGGGGGTGAGTCAGGCCCACTGACACAGCAGTCTAACCCTGCCCTCAAGTTACTTCATCAGCAAACCTCCTTCATGCTTCTCACAGGCAAACTGCTGCCAAAACAAAAGAAGTTCCATTTTTTGACAGCTTTGCTCTCCTAATCCTAAAGGGTGTCAATATTAAGACACAGGCCAGTTGCTTACACTGTATTTTTACTTATGCAGTGACCTTCTGACAGTGATTAACAAAAGTCTTCGTGATGAAGGCAGCTTACAATTAAATGTTTTCTATTCAAACATATGGATATAAGACAGTATTGTATGCAAGTACCATACGTGTATGTATTAAATTATGTTTTATACAATGCAAGGTGTCAATCTGTAGCAATTACTCCACATTTCCCTTCTTACTTGCAGTTGGAGGTGTTCACTTAGCAGTCCTGAGTCGAGTCCAGCTGCATTCCCAGACCATGGTAGCTACACAGCAGGTGACATGTCCGTACTCTGGCCCATGTCTCAGCTGTACCAGGGTTGTACAGTCCTGCACATGTGGACAACTTTATCCTGTAAATTCATGCTTACTACCATCTAGGTGGCAGTGTCCCAGGTGCAACCCTCTGGGTTCACCTGATTTGACCTGAAAAAACAGAACCTGCAAAGACTGCTCATCTTCTGCTTCTTCCCAGCTGGATGAGAGATGCTTCCAGTCTCCCTTTCCAGAAAATCTAATTTGAAATAGAAAAAGTTGAAGCAACGGCAGAAGTAACTCAAGTCTGCTGCTATGCAAAACTTCTGTGGAAAGCTGCTGCGTGTGCTGTATCTGCAACACCTTTGTTGCTCAGTTGCAGGCTGGTATTATCTGTGCCAGCCACATGTCTGCAGAAACTACTCCAGGCACTGTAACGACTTCTGCCAAAGTCATTGGGCTTGACAGGGATTTTCACTTGTATCATCCTGTCCATTACCCCGTGCTTGCCACTGAAAGGATATCTTCACAGCACCAATTTAAGTGCGTTCTTGGAAAAGGTGACTCACCAAGACTAAGGCAGAGAAGGCACTTCTGTTTTACCCAAGGTGCATTTGGGACTAAGTCCAGCAAATAGACACTAGTAGAGATGAAGTGCTTGGTCATTGCATATTTTTTACCATTCATCTCCCACTGATGAGACCTAAGGGCAGGGCAGAGGGAAATAACATCTTCAGCCTCAAAAAAATCTATTGTTACGGTGGCAAACGGACCACAGAGATGTTCTCACAGTTCCAACTGTTCCTAGTAGTCCCTCACAGCATCCTTGGGGGCTGTCCCTTTGCACTTCCCCTTCTCACCATGTGCTTGGAAACAAAGCTTGAAGGTTTAGCTAACACACAGCCGAAATTCTCACTCGTGCATAGTCAAAAAGGAAGATTCAAAGCAAGTGAAAACAGGGCCCTGAAAAGTAGCATTTGACAATGGGAGTCATTCAGGATACCCCATTGTCCACACCGTCAGTCACTTTCCCAAAAAGCAAACTATTTAAAAAGAAAGAAAGAAAAAAAAGCCTTGAGAATACTCAACATTTATTAAAAGTGCAATAAAAATAAACAATTCTCCTGTCCCTGTCACAAGGGACCAGAAAGACCAGCCAGGAAATACAGCCAAGGTATGTCATTGTGCTTTCGTTCAACCTCTTCTGCTCAACGCTTGGAGCCAGCACTCCAGGCACTAATACCCCAGCAAGTCCATCCAGTTCCAGAGAGCTAGGAGGACTTCCACATCAGCCCCATGCATGCTCTGGAGGTTGAGGCACAGTCACTCAGACCAAAGGCTCCCCACAGAGCACGCATCCAGACACTGATGAACCCTGCAGGAAGGGCTTCTTTGGCAGGACTATTTGCAGGCTTTAAGGCTGGAACAGCAGGAAGCACTGGCAGTCACAAGTCAAGACTTATCGACAGAGGTGAAATACTCCACTCAGTGACACACTCATCTTCATGACACTGGTCAAGTCACAAACACTCCCACAACACCTCTACTCAGCAGACACACCTGCCTTGTTGTACAGTTGCAGGTGGGAAGAAAAGAGGTCATGTAGCAAGGTAATGGCAGAGCTGCATCAAGCTTACAGGGGCCTGGCCCAAAAAGTTCAGCTCAGCTTAGTATCCTAGGCTGTTACTGGCTAGGGGTGGTTAAAAGCACAGTGCATGGTCAAAGCTGCTTTCCTACTCTTCAGCACATCAGCTAGGTGGGATTTCGCTTAGCTCAACATTCAGACCAACGCAGCCAATGATGGAGATGCTCACCTCTGTCTCTCAATTCTGCTTATGAAACCCACGTGCAGAGCAGACTCTCTGGCACACACACACACGTCCGCTGTACTACAGCAGCACGGACTGCTCGGTGTGCTTTGGCAGGGTTGCATAGAAATCTAGAACCAGTACAGCCAAAAGGAAGTGTGAGAAGAAGCAAATACCCGGGTCCAGGCAGTGCTCTCTATTTCTCACCCTCACAGGCAGCAAAGCTACTCCAGGATTTAGTCTAAACACACTTCTAGCTTAGAAATGATTGACCTAATGAAAATATTAAAGTGTACTAACATTTTACTAACGTCCTAAGTGAGCAACCCTGGGAGAGCTCCTAAGCAAAGAGCCATTTCTGTTCCTTTTAACAATTTGTGTGTAAAAAATAAGAATCTTAAATTAAAAAAAAAAATAAATCAAAACTGAGCCTTGATGCCCTGATGAATGTCCAGAGGCACTTCCACATAAATATCAATCTACTGATACAGGGGAGAATGGGAGAAGATCCTTCTCACGAATAAGTTAGGTCAAGGCGTGTTCTTAGGTGCAGACTCTGCTTTCTTCTTCTGGTCAGCTTCTTACTTCCTCGCTGAACCCAAGGTGCTTGGGGAAGGCAAGACAGGCAAAAAAAAAATTGTCCACCGTCGCACAACTTGGAAAGAGTGGACGTAAACACTGTAAATCCTGCATTCCAAAACAAGAAGGAAGAAGGGTGGCATGGTTTATAACTGGGACAAAAGTGCACTGATAAGGTTACAGGGCCGAGACACTCCCCACGTGAAATCTCTCCTACTTGTTTGCCTACAGAGCACAGTCTCTTCTCCCAGTCTGACAGCTTCCTGACAAAACAGTCCAAAAAGCAGGCTTCCTCCCTCGCTGGTAACATTGTAAACCCATTTCCCTGTTGAGATCTCATTACCCCATTTCCCCCTGCTCTCCCACCAGCAGCTGGCCACAGCCACATCTTTAGTCTCCATCAAATTCTATGGGAGAATTTGCAGAGAGCTGCAGCTGAGCTGGTCGAATTCCATGAGCACAGCCTGCGGTGGCACTCAGTTAATCGAGGGAAGCTTCTTACCTGTACAGCCTCCATACAGCTCACCTCCGGCTCCTTTAGCGCCCCGTGTTACTCATCCCTGAAACCTTTGGGCTTTTGATGGTAAGGTTCTCATAGACGGAAGCTGACTCCTCATCAACCCTGTCAAGAAACAAAGCCTTGTTACTAACAGCCTCACGGCTCCGGATCTTTTCCCAGAGGCAGGTGGCCAGTGGGAAGTGGGTAATGGCCCAGCCAAGCTCCCCCTCTTTCCCTCCCCTGCCTTGTAGCTAGGACAACACTGGGTTACCCGCTGTTCTTAATCCCTGTTTTCTCTCCCTCTGGCTGAGCCACCCCTCCTAGGTTCAAATACAGCTCGGGGACAGAGCCTTGAACCTTCTTCCACATGTCAGCCTTTCATGGATGCAAAGTTTCTGCAGGATCAGCGGATACAGTTCCTGATGTTTCCTCCTCCTTCTTTCTCTACATACTCAATTTCTCTGGATTTTCCAAAGTCTAATGGAAGGAGACAGCTGCTCCAAAGGCCAGATCCAAGTACCTCTAAAGCAGGACTTGCTCAGCTCAGTCCCACACAGTCCTCCCTGCCGTCATTTATTCAGAGCTGCAGTTTCAAAGTTGGGCGTTTTAAACAGGATGCAAATGTTTCTAGAGCCCAGCGGGGAAGATCCCAACTGGCCAGATCCAGCAGGAGTTGGAAGGTTCATAACACCAGTGAAGGATCCAGATTTCCCTTTAGCACTGCATCAAAGCAAGGTCTTTGCAGTTACTAACATGCTGCAGGACCAGAGTGGCTCTGCCTGCATCTGCCCCGGGAGCTGAGCAGCACCCTTCCCTGCCTCCTCCTGCCCTCTCCCAGCTCCCAGGGCAGCAGCTGCCCAAGTCCCAGCCCAGAGCACCTCATCTGCTGGGCCCAGCTCTGGCTCTTCTCACAATGGCAGCTCTGGTTATGGCACAGTGCCGGGCACGAGCCACCAGCACATCAGTGATGGCCAAATGCCCAGAGAAGAATGTGTGACATCTCCTTTTGCCCTCGTCAGTTGGATTTTTTGTTTTGCAGGAGCCAGCAACAGCATTTCTGCGTCCACCTGAACGCCCACTCCTCTGCTCCTGCCTAGCCATCTCTTCTTTCAAAATCAATCCAGCAGTTCAAGGTGCCCAAAAGTTCTGATATTATTATTAACTGACATATGTCCCTGCCCACTCCCCTTCAAATTACCAACCTCCTCTCCATCACTCACTGGTGTCCCATTGCTTGGGACAAGAGGGAAAAACATCATTTGGAGTATTTTACCTTTGCTTATGTAAGGAATTCATGCTACTTAGCACATGCTCCCTTTCCACATGGGTGTGAATCCACCTCCCTCTGCCCTCTTCCCATCTTTTGCTGTAAAAATCCCTCAGTGGCAGTGGCACAGTTTCACTCCCTAGCTGACTCTCCAGAGCTGAGGATATGGGGCACTGCTCAACTAAAGGCTAGGATCCATTTCCTCCTCTCCTTTCCAAAAGTGTAGCACACAAGCAAGGTGAGCTGCTACCACCACTGCTGACAGCATGGTGGGATCACCTGCTTATATCTAGCCATTCCATATGATGGCCAGCAACAGGTCAGGTTTCAGGTATGGGACAGGCAGGCTGGCAAAGGATAAATACTGGGGACTTTGCCCAAGCTGTTCTCTCTTACTGCTGCAGAAATTCTTAGCCCTGGCAGAGAGATATTCAGCTTACACAGACTGGGCCCGTGGTGAAGGGGGCTGCCCTTTGGCTCTGCCTTTTTCCATCGGAGAGTAGCCGATATTCAAGTAGTCACGCTCTTTCCTTTTATTCCTCTGAAACAGAAAGCAAAGACAATAAAATCTCACTGGAAGCAGATACAGGAGAAAGCCTTGACAAGATCCCATATGCCAGCAGGGAAGCAGTAGGTGTGGGTTTATTTCCGTTCAAGGCTGCTGTTCAAGGCAGCATTTGAGTTCCAGGGAGAAGGTGGGAGTGGAAGCAGTGTTTGGTGTGGGTCAAGTTCTGCCCTTGTTTTTCCAACCAAGCCAAACGGGACTCACCTGTTCTTCTTCCAACCGCTTCTGCTCAGCCTCAATGTACTGCTGAACAGCCATGTAAACAAACTTGTACTGTGCCTCGGTCTGCACCATGCCCGAACGCTGCCTGCGTACCATCTGGATAGTTTTGGGGATGTCAATATCGCAGTCCAAACCTGCTCAAGCAGAAGAAGGTGAGGTTTAGGGCGTGGGAATTAGGTTGAAAACTTATTTTCTTAAGACAACTTTGAAAGCTTTCAGTAACCGGCTGCACACAGTGTCAGTGTAGCCCCAGAATATTGTGAGAGGATTTGGTGCATCTCTGTGTCTAGGAGATTGGGTTTTTTTTGTGTGTGTATATATGTTTTGGTTTTTTTTTTTAATCTCTGTCACAGCACCTTGGACTGAGAACAGTTGAGGCAGAGCTGACTTGTTTGAAGCAAGGGGACGGGAATTAGGTCTGTTCTGCAGCAACTTCCTATGGGTCCAAACTTAACCACCCTTGCATGGTTTACAGTTTATGAAATAGATATGACCACTGCTGAAGAGGCTCCACCTGCCTCAAGGCTCCCAGACCAGACCCAGTGATACCACAGAGAGTTTTGTAACAGCTCTAGAATTTCAGGTAAGGGTGACAGCCCTTCTACACAGAAGAACTCAGAGGACTTATTTCTAAAAGGGCTACTGGAGTTAGACACTTACTGAACCTGTTTCCTCCCACCCTGTCCTCAATAAAAGAATTGTCCAGTTGAAATCCTGGTCCCATTGATGCCAATGAGAAGACTCCTGTGCTGTGCTGCTGAAAGCATCTCCCTTACGAGAGGGCTGTCCATGTGCACACCCATTTGGACAGGATTCACGTTTCATTACGATAAAGCTCCATTTCTTGGCCCACAGAGAAACGAGGAACCGGGAACAGCACAAAAGCCCTCCTCACCCTGCATTCAGGTGGTGCCTGTGCCTGTGCCCACTGCTTTCTGGACAAGTCAAACCCACTGCTTGATGACCATGTACCCACTGCTTGCACAAGAGCTGGGTTATCCCATAACTGGTTAGAGCAAAGCAAACGGTGAAAGCCACGAGACAGACAGGGAGACATACCTTGCCTGTGAATAATATCCACCAGAATATCTATCACTATGATGGTGCCTGTGCGTCCTATTCCAGCACTGGAGAGAGAAAAGAAAAGAAAAAAATCGTTGCAAGAAGAAATGTTCCTCGGAGTTAGTCAGCTCAGCTCTCACACTCATCTGCACGCCTGGTCCATCCTGGGCAGATTTGGCATGGCTGCTATAAGATAAGCCCAGTCAAGTGCTGACCCTTAGGAGGTCAGAGTCTATCAGGCTACATCAGAGCTACCAGCTCCGGATCAGGCCTGCTCTTCCCTGCACTATCACCAGTGAGGCTCCGGAGAAGGGCTGTATTTTCCCCATGTGTATACTTCTATCCCAATTGCCCACCATCAGCTCAGATGATGACCCAGCTGCAGGTGCAACAAAAAAAAGAAGAGACACGTTTTTATTACCCATCCCCACTGCAGTGACCCACTGGCTCGTACCTGCAGTGCACTATGATCGGCCCCGTGTCTGGAATGCTTCGCTGTGCCCGATTCACTTGGTCCAGAAAGCTCAGAACCCCTCCTGGTTCATTGGGCACCCCGTGGTCTGGCCAGCTGAAATACTGATAGTGCTTCACCAGTCTCGGGCACTCATCCTGCAGGGAGCAGAGACCCACCGCCTACTCAGAAATCCCCTCCTGCTGGGAGGCTTCTCCTTCCTTTACTTTTATCAAAGCTGGGGCAAAATGGTCCAGTGTTATAATTAAATGGAAAAAAAAAAAAAAAGAAAATACAAACAGAAAAGGCACAGCTCCCTCCCTGGGGGCACCAGCACCAGCCCGTTCCCCGCACAGCGGGCAGACAGCAGCGGAGCACTCACCCTGTCAGTCCGCAGGATCTCCAGCTCCCGAAGGTAGTAGCCCTGGGCCTCACGCTCGCTCACGTTTCGCACGCAGATGCACCCGTATTCCTTAGTGCAGCTCTTGTCTGGCCAGTAACGGAAGCATTTGTTCTGCAGTGACATCAGACAGCTGCTCGTTAGTCGAGACTGGGGAGCTGGAGGATGAAGCCCTGAACACCTCGCTCAAGGATGCTGCTGCACTCAAAGGGTGCGCGGCCCCAGTGTAGAGATTTCAAGGAGAGCCATACCCACAGAGCATCTCCTTTGAACTGGGGATGCAGCGGAAACGGCCGTTCCGATACGAAGGACGTCATCCCTAGGGGAATCTCCTCCTCAGCTAGCCCCAGCCTCAGGTGGGCACTGCTTTGCCAAAGGCATAGTCTTGACACACAGCACCTGAGCTGTTGGTCTAGTCACTGCCTAACTCCTGAACCACATCTCCATCCCCAAGGGCTACGCAGTCTGCCTGTACCCCTCCTGTCCTCCAGCCCATCCCCTCTTTGCTCTAGCGACTCTGCCAGCGCAAAAGGCGGCTTGTGAGCAGAGCTATCTTTATCTCATCTCTGCACTACGCTGCTGCAAGCACAGCCTCCCCCTCGTTCCTAAGCAAAATTGCTAGTGACAGTCATAATTAGCTCCACTCTTTACCAGGGAAGGCTGTTCTGGCAAATGGCTTTGCATGGAATTTCACTGTATTCCTTAGCCCCTACCAACCCACTCTTAGTGGGATGTATAGGGGTGGTACACAGATAGGCTGTATAATTACTTTTGTCCCTTATACAGCTTGCCACACCCCTGCCACAGCTTTCCAGCTTGCTGTAACAAGCATGATGCTTTCTCTCCCTCTCTCTGCCACCTGTGAATCCCCGGAGCCTTGAAGCAAGTCATATGAGGGACACCCCATTAATATTTATGGAGCTGGGGAGACTGGCTGTGCAGAGCAAAGTGGTGTGTTACTTTCATGAAGAGCAGCTAAGGCAACATTACAAGACAGAGGAGAAATGAAACGAAGGCCAGTCAGAGACAACTAAATACTATTAGTACTAGCAGCAGGTAACTTTCGGGCTTGGGGAGAGCACCCTACAAGTGCTCACCCTGCCCCGCTCCACTTCCTTGGTTGTCATGACAATGACGTGACTGTTCTCTTGATACACCATGGCCCAGAAGTCATTCACTGTTGTCTGCAGGCAGCCCTGGGTGGCTATATAGATCTTGCAGTGCTCAGAGTTCCTTCCGTCTTCAGGGATGCTCTGAGGAGCAAAGGAGAGGGGGGAAAAAAAAAAAGTCAACGATGCTGGAGTGAGCAGTTGAAGATTGCTTTAGTGCACCTTTAGCAGCAAAGTCAGTGCACCCTGCCACGCAGGATTTCTGAGCTAGCTAGTTTTCCTCTATTCGTCAGACCTGTGGGCATGAACTGCTCTCATCACCACCTTCAACAGAGCTTCCAGCAAAATGGTCTGCCTGCCTCCAGGGACCTCTGTGCTGCTGTAACGCACATTACTGTGCAGCAGACTCTTGCCAGCAGGCAGCTGCAGAAGTTGCAGGTGGACGTTGCTGGAATGAAGCCATCTTGAAGCACCAGCCTTCGGGAAACCTTGAGTGCCAGAGGAGCATTGCTGGAAACACAGCTTCGAGCAGCTCTTAGCTTACAGCTGACAATTATAATTTGACCTCAGACATAATGTTCAATGACAGAGTCTGGGTGAGTCCCCTAGGACCTCCTGAACTGGTAAGGAAAGGAGGGGATTGAGATACAACTCTTAGATAGGGGCAAACAGGACATGGTACAACAATGATACCCCTTGGGATACAGTAGAAGAATCCAGTGTTTGGCCTGAACCCAGTGAAAGATACTGGTCCTGACAGTCTATTCACTCAAGACTTACACCATTACTGCACTTACCCACCAGAAACATAGCACTGGGCTGAAGACAGCCCCCACACGGTGTCTTCCCTTTCCCACGCACCTTAATATAATTGGCATTGATGTAGTCTGACCCAGGCACGCTCTCATCTACATCTCGGAGTGCCACTCGCGTGGTATCAACTGCAGGAGAAGAGAGTCCAGAATGAACACAGGAGTGGCACACACAGAGGAGCACAGACGGGCTTTGCCGTGGGGCAGTCACAGTGGCTCCCAGCAAGGGCTCCCACAAGGCTCTTACTATGAAGTCACATGGGAAACTACTGCAAAAGAGGGCATGAAATGTTCTCCTAATGACACTTAGCAACACTCCATACTACCTGGCTCACAGCTATGTTGCCAATCTGGTAAACTGGCTGGACATTAGCGATACGCAGTGCTGCGGACTAACCTGAGCTCAGGTTTTCCAGTATTTCCTTTGGAGGCTCAAGCTCTGGCTCCACATGACTTTTGAAACACACTTGAGCTCTGAAGTATATTTGTACTCGCAGCACAAAGAGAAGAGAGCAATTTAGCAGTTTCCCACGCAAAAGGAAAGGACCAGGTTAGAAAGAGAATGGAGACGGCCATGAACTAACTGGACTACTCCACTAGGACAGTGTACACCTCTTTCCAACTCAGCTACAATCAGAAAGCTCTGCAGGGTTAACTAGCCCCAGAGAAGGCTGCAGAAGTTGTGGTAAAAAAAACTAAACCAGTATTCAGCATCTCCTTACAGGGAAGGATGTTCTTGTAGCGATTCTTAGCTTTGTTCTCTGGTCGCTGTCCCTCCTTTCTGGGGTAGAGGAGCTTGCACTCTTGCTGCTGCAGCATCTGTGGAGCAAAGCACAAAAGAACAAACTGTTCCAGGCAGACAAGGGGAGTCAGAGGCAAAGGAAGGGCTCTTTCCACTAGCTGCTTGGCTTCCTAATGCTGAGAAGAGCAGAGGGAGCACTGGCAGGAAGGGAAAGGGAGCCAAGAAGCAGCTTGATGAGAGAGCTAATGGGGGGAGAAGGCACAAATCCCTGCAGGGAACAAAAGGCACGTGGTTCTGGGATGAGGAAGGAGAAACTGGTCTCAGACACGAGAAAAAGCCATAAAAAAAAGGACTAGAAGTAACTCAGTGGAGCACGGAAAACAGGGAAAGGAGAAACAGTGTTGAGAAGAGGTCCTCAGTGCTGGAAAACGATGACACTCCCATGCAAAGATTATATTCTTCACCCACAGGCACAAGTGGGACAGAGCGCAGGAGCATCCAGTACCTCAAACTCTTCCCAGAACCCTTGCTTGGCCTTCTCACTGTGATCTGCCATTTTGTTCAGCTCCTTCACTCTGTTTTCAATGTTAGCCGCGTTGATGCGCGTGGCGTTGAACGGCTGAAAGACAGATGAAGACAGAATAGAAATCACTTTCAATAACAGAAAGCCAGATAACTTTCCCCTGGAAAACAAACAGTTCCCGAATCCATGGGGGCATTGGCAGGATTTGAGTCTGTTCGTGAGGCCTGGAGTGCAAGGTGAGGGATCTCTGCAGCAAGTGAGAGCCTGGACAAGCATGACAAGTAGCCAGTGGGATTTTCTGGGGGCAGGGAGTTCCCGAAGAGCAGGGTCAGATCTGTGCACTCCTCCAGGAGCCTGAGCAAGCCCAGAACCAACAAATATGTGCTAGAGCAGCTACTACCTGCTTCAGATGAACCACAGCTCCAGATTTCTCCACCATGGGGTTTTTCTTGTAGTGGTCCACCAGGTCTGTGAGCGTGTCAAACCTCTCTCCTCCTCCCACATCATACTTCCCGTCCGGCTGCGGGAGAGAAGAACGAAACCACAGTGAGACTCGAATGCACAGCTCCCCACTGGGTCACCCGCCCGGCGCCCAGCGCGTGGCGAGCAGGGATAGCACATTTCCCACCTGGTAGTGGATCATCACGTGCGTCACGTGTGGTTTCCGGTCTCCAGTCTCCATCTTATCCTCGTTTGTCAGCACCGACAATACAAAGTCTCCTGGTTTGCTCTGGCTCTCCCGCACCAGAAAGCTGCCTGGTTTTCCCTTCTCTGTCAGAAGCTTCTCTGCCTCCTTGCCGGTGAGGTGCCCATGGTACCACCTTGGGGAGCAGCAATGGAGAGCAATGTCAGCTCAGAAACGTACAGAGCACTGCCTTTAGACAAGAGCTACACTCACTGCTGGGGATGGTGCTCATGGAAGCCCACTTCCAGGCTCCCAGCTGACTGCTCTCCCCACTGGCACGACACCGGCTTGAGTTATTTTAGAAACAGTCCCAGTGACTTTCCTCCGATGCTCTGCAATGTCACATCAATATCTTAGCCTGAGGCTGGAAGTGTCAGGACTTTGCTCAATCCTCCAGCTAAATGTGAAATGGCCTCAGTATATAAAACTGCCATGTGATGTGTGACAAGCACTGTCATCTAGGGATAGCTTCCGACAAAGCTATAAGAAACACGATCCTGGCAGATCTTACTTGAAGGTGCTTATGTTTCTTCTATTTTTTTTTTAACATAGAAGAAAAAGCAGAACACTTGGAGTCAGCAGGCTGTAGTCAGACACAGAGCATGGACAACCCTGACCAGGAACAAGATGCTTTGACACAGTTTGGGAAGGATTTTCAGAAGGATGGCATGCTTCATGGACTAGCACTCTGCTACAGCCTCCCCTAGATACAAATAACAGTTTGGAGGGAAGCAGAGATTCTTTTTGCCCCAGAGCCTTTGATCCCCACACTCCATCAGCACTCAGCTGTGGCTCTGGGCAGATGCCACAGGTCTCACTTTGAAGACGCTGGCTCCTGGCCGGCCAGTCAAGCTGCCAGGAATGCAGGGAGGCTCAAAATAACCTTCCAGGGGCCATGCAATGGCATCACGTCACGTCTCAGCAACTTTGTCACACAGGACAAAATTCAGAGAACAGCAGTCAGGGATGCTGGGTCTTTCGAGTCCCGACTCCGCATGCTGCAAAGGCAGCCATTTCAAGCCTGACTGGGAAGACCTGCGAAGAGCAAGACTCCTTCCTTAGGATGGCATTAAGACCATGGGGCTGCAGGAGTCATGCTGCTGCGGAGGGCAGAGCCGTCCACCTCTGGTGAAGCACCTCAGCGCCGGCTCACAGCACCACTGCTGTTTGGGCTCAAGTCTTGGAAACATGGCTGCCCTCACCCATTCCGCTGTATTCTGACATTTCGTGTCTTCAGAAGACTTGGATGCTTTTCCCTTTTTTTCTCCCTGATGCCACCAGATGCGTGGTCTGGAGCAAAAACCTTTACGGAGCTTCCTTGCCAAGCCAGACTTTCCTTGGCGGGAGAAGAGGGGGAAACTCAGCTGAAGGGGGTTTCCACTTTTCCAGAGCTTCTGCTAACGTGAGTGGCTGCCCGGCCACTTTTCACATTGCGATCTGGAAGGAGCAAAGAAACCTCCCTGGCAACGAGGGAGCACATGAGCTGGAGGGACTTCCCAGTGCCTCGGCTGGCCGGCTCACATGACGGTGCAGCAGGGAGCATCTCGGCTCCGTTTCAGGAACCGAGACGAGTCACAGCTTCGCCTGACTGTGGCTGCTAAAGTTAGAGTGATCAGGGCCTGCTTCGGCATCGCCCGTGCCTGGCCAGGCATTCCCCTTTCCAACCCACCATGTCAGCTGCTGCGTATGACACTGGGGAAACTGAGGGGGAGGAAAAGGAAAAAAGGGGTCACTGGAGTGTCACAGATAAAGGGGAGGAAAGAAAGTCACTAATCAGCTGGTGGAAACATCCTGAAGTAGCCCAAGGCAAGCCGCTTCTCACAGCGAGCCAGCCATCCCCATCCCTGCAAGGCAACAGCTTCTTGCTATGGGAATGAAGAGTGCTTACAGACCGAGATGGGATGGGGGAAGATTTTCTTCAGGGCATTTCTACCCAGTGTTCTGCAGGCAGGCATGAGCCACTTGCATGCGTTTCGTTTCTTTTCAAACCAAAGCTGCATCCTCCTAGGATACACCTGCAGGACCCCTTGCAGATGGACTCATACTGCTCACGTTCCCAGTTGTCTAAAAGCTAGAAAAACCTTATCTGCACATGCTGACACTAAGCAAGTATCAGCCTCTGGGCCTTGCTAACATCATCTAGCCAGCTTCTGCACACAGAGCAGCTAGAGGACCATATCCCGGAGATGCGCAGCTTCTGGGTCACAAAAGCTAAATCACAGCCAAACACACTCTGTTTCAGGCTCCTTTCCAAACCCAAGCCATGTGCAGCTGTAGGGTCTGAGCCAGCTGGGAGGACAGCATCACCACCACCTGGGAGAGGCTGTCAGAGAGCAGGGCTTACCTCTCCGAGGTGGGGTCCTGGCAGTTGAGAGGGTATTTCAGCTCGATGACATTGCTGTTCTTCTCCCGCAGCAGTCCCTGCTGCTCTGTGTAGTACTGCACCAGCTCTGCAAGGGTGGCAAACTTCTCACCGCCGTAGAGGTCATAGTAATCCCCTGTGTTCTGGATCTTAATGTGTGTCACCTCATCGTTTCTTCTGAGGAGGAAAGGCAAACAAGACCATAAGCATGAGAGAATGGAAGCCCAGCTGCCTCCTGACTACCTCCTAAGCTGCACCACATGCTCTCTGCCTGTTCAGATGCTGCTCACACTGGCCACGCTTCTACAGTAGGGATGGATGGTCCTCGGCCAAGGTTGCTCAGTCAAGAACTGGCTTTATACCTTGCAAGCTCCCAGCCTGCCCTGCTTCCCAGACAACCTCACACAAGGAGGTGAATAATTCCTCCTCTGCCATCTCTTCTGCTTCCTACACTACTCACCCTCTCAGCTGGATGAGGCTCTGACCTCGCTGTGGTTTACAGTGAACAGTTTTCTACACACAGAGGTACTTGCTATCATCTAATTAGTTTAATAAAACAGGAAAAAAAGTCACCCTAACCAATATATTGCCCAGTATTTGCAAACTCTATTAACTGTACTGAAAGAGTTAATGCTTTCCCCTCTCCAGCAGTGCCCTCGAGGAGAACGTGGCTGGGAACCTTTATCAGCCTGTTCCAAGAGCCTCCTCACCCCAGAGAAGTCCAGCCCCCCTTAGAGGGCCACACTGCCCTCTGAGAGGCAGGTTAATTGCATTTTAAATGCACTTAGCAGCAGCCTCCCTGAGCCAGGGAGACATGGCTGGAAGCCTGTTGCTTGTTGGACGAGCTGGGTCAGAGAGAGATTGGTAAATCTAAGCAAATTTCTCCTCCTTCACCGTGCTGAGCTGCTCCCAGCCTCTCTCGATCTGTTGCCAAAGCAACGGTGACAGTGAGATGCAGGAGACCCAAGGTGCTATAAGCAGCGTACCAGGTCAGACAGAAGAGCCATTTCATGGAGTAGGGAATTAGAAAAGCTACAGTGGTCTGTGCACAAGGTTCATCAGAAGGAGGAGCCGGATCCCCCACAGGGGCTTTGGGGCTCTCAGCAGTGGTACTGCCCCCACTTCTGCTGTCTTTCAGCAGCAGGGTACAGCCCCATAGCAATGCGGTGAAAGACCAGATACCTGGATGGTGCTGGGTATCTAGCCCCACACAATCATCTCCTCTTTAGCTTTCCTGGGCTGTAGGTACTGACTGCCTGAGTCTGGACCCCCGCTCCTGATTTCAGAGAGAGGTTAGGAGCTGGCCCTCAAATGCAAGCGGTGGCAAAAGGCTGTGACTGTCTCAGGGACAGCTGCAGGAGCACAGGCCGGCTGGGGCAGCTGGATGTGCCCACCAGGGCATGTGCCACCCTCCTTTCACTGCACTGGTCACTCACTAAGGTTGCCAGCATCATGCCAAGCCTGCACAGCGTTTACAGCAGTGCCATTTTATTTGGATACCTTTGTGCAAGTTCCTCTAGTCTAGACAAGTGCTTGGAGCAGCATCAAGGTGAGCGAGCTCTCCTCTGGCAGAGGGATCCAGCTGCTTTTCCGTCTTGCTTCGCACATGCGAGACGGACACCTGGCTCCTCAGGTAAGGTGAGAAACGATCTCCTCCCTGGTACCTCTTCTCAAATGCTACACTGAACTATACACTGCAAGGTCTAATGAAAGTCCACCCAGGAGGACTCTGCTGACTTTACAACAGCTCCCTCTCCCAAAAGGCATGACAGCAGAGGACATCAAATTGCGTGAGCCCAGGGCTGTGTATCTGCAGGACTGTGGGACGACTGGAGAAGGGCACACACAGCACTGTGAGGAACACAGCAGCTTCTCACAGTGACAGGATGGTCGCACCCACCACTGCGATGCACTCGTGTTGCCCAGACGTGTGGCTGCCTTTAGGTAACTACTGCCATGGATTTTGCTATTTCCACATATTTGGGGGGATTTTAACAGCCACGGCTTTTGACATGCGAGGGGCTTGCCATGTGCACAAGCAGATTAAATGCAGACTGTCCAACAAGCTGTGCTACAGTACACAGCAGCAGCTCAGCAACAAGACGAGGCCAGGCTGGACCTTGGCAATGAGATGTCTGCGTGTTAAGCCTCAAAGAGCCCACAGAAACATTAACAGCAGTGTGCTAGCACTGCCACTGTGTGCCCCTCCTCCAGACCTGCCTCTATTAGAGGCATGACTTATGAATAGACGGTAACACTCTCAGCCACATTCAAGCCACAGTCACCACATGTCATGTGGTTCTCCCTAAAACACTGCCTTGACAAACGGCCACATTCCCATTTACTCCATCCCAGTTGCTAAAGAGGACTTTGTCAATGTGGAATCAGCAATTCCAGTTTGTGCTCACACAGCCCTTCTTAGATGTTTTGGCTGGCATTGAAGTGGCTTCCAGTTAGTACCAATTCAGCGGCAACAACCAACTGAGCGTGAACAGAAAGAGGCAGCATCCACAGTATTATCATTATCCCACATTAAGAGCAGAACAAAACCAGCAGAAGACTGACAAACAGGCCTGAGGTGCGAAAATCTGCACCTGGATCCTGAACAGTCACACAACACCTTGACAACAAGGTCTTGGAGACAGAACCCGAATGTCTGTAATATAGAAAACTAATGAGTGCCACTCCTGGGTATTTAGAGAGACACGGTTAACTCTCCCTGGTATACCTGGCAAGCACAGTTTGGACCTGGCCTGCTACACCAGCTCCAGCTGTCCTCTGGGCAGAGACTTCAAAGTCTGGCAATATTTGCATCTAGGGCATGAGCAGAACTCACTAGATGGAAATGAAAACTGGCTGCGAAATTCAGATCCCAGCCAGCGCTCCCGATGACAATGCCTCTTCTCCAAGAGGAGCTGGCACACGAAGTGCTTTGGCCATTCGCGCCAGCAGCTGGACGTGCAGAGCCTTTGTGCAGCACAGAAGGCAGCAGACGAAACTGTGGTTTTGCCTCTTGGCCTGAGGCTCAAAAGCTCCCTTCTTTCCACAGCTCTGTCTCCGCATCCCAACCCCATTACAAACCTACAAAGACTCAGTTCACAGACCTAACCCCCCAACCCCAAGGCCTTTGAGCACTTCAGGGATGAAAAGCAGAGAGATAATCAGGGTCATTTATCCCATGAGCCCTAAAGGTCTTACTAAACACAAAGGGCATTCATCGAACCCCGTTTCCTTCCTATTTTCTTCTCTTAAAGCTTGCGTCACCTCTGCCGCTCCAAACTGGGCAGCAGAACCGGGCTGCACAGTAGCAGCATCCATTAAACTGTGCCCTCGCCATGCTGGCTGGTAAAATAAAGCACAAAGGAGATGCCTGAAGTCCCCAGCTGCCCTGTGCCGGAGGCCATGGCTACTTCTGACTTAGAGGCACACAACCCTCATGCAGGGATGCAGCATGGGATAATGGCAGATGCCAGCTTTTTTGGCAGCTTCAGAGTCAGCAGTCAGACAAGTGAGAGTTGCCTCTGTTCCAAGCTAAGCTTCTTTACACTATCAGCACAACTCCTTAGCTAGATATCCAGGAGGGTTTCCTGATCCAAAATATTCCAACTTGTGAATCTGTGTCCACACTGCAGTGACCACCAGTGTAGACGCAGTCTGCTCTTCACGATAGAGCACAGTCCATAAGAGGACACTTAAAACACCCAAACCACTCTGGGAGACTGTAGCTCCAACAGAGTTTGTTACCCATGAACGATGGTAAGATCTGTTCCCATAAAACGTGACCCAATTACCAAATGAACAGAGTCTCTGATGGATGGTTCTTAGCTGTCTTGGCATTGTTACTGTCATGGCCACAGGCCAAGCACCACTTAAGCAAACTTTCAACATGCTTTTTCCTTATTTACCCAGACCTAGCCAAATCTGTAAGAAGCTGGTCACTCTCTTCAGAAGTGATTCTAAATACTTGGTTTTCTGAAAGCATGCTCTGGCAGATCCAAGCAAACGCTGAAGGCTGGAAACAAGGAGCGTTTCCTGTGTGGCCTCCCACATTTCTCCCCCAACAGCCCTCACTTTCAAAAGGAGGTCTATTTTTTCAAGGATCAGGATTAAAATTTGGAAGACTCAATATCAAAAGCAAACCCAGTACCAGGTCCTTCTAGGAAATGAGATACAACACAGCATACAAGGTAAGGAAGCTTTTTTAACAGCCACTCATTGCAACTGCAACATGCAAATAAACTCTATTTGCATCCTCCAAAAATCCCCTAACCAGCCAGCTCTGTTTCCATCATCCAGTACAGTTTCCACAGCTCTCCTGCGAGCCCAGCTCCACTTCACAGCCCCTTCCAGGCTCAGAAGCTGAGGCATTCACCAAAACGGTCCCATTCAGCACAGGTTTTGTGAGCCACTCTAAAGAAGGCACGAAGTGTCGGAGTGCTGTCATTACCTCTGGCAAACACCAGCACTCATAGCCCACAGGACGCAATAAGGAGTATCTCCACACTGAGTGACCCACTGATACAGAGCTGTCTCATTGCCTGGGCTGAGGCAGCACCAAAACTCCTGTAGAGAGCAGTGCTGCAGCAACTCCATGGAACAAAACAAGACAGCTCACGTATAGATGCAGCAGATATTACTACAGCCTTACTCAAAATGACTCTCCATCATCATTACACTTCAGCTGAAGTTGTCAGACCACTTTCCTCCACGTTCATGTGCTCCACATGTTTGCTGAAGTGCCCAAAGAAGATGAGCCAATAAATCCAAATTCAGTACCTAGTACTGATGTACCACCTTCACACCAAACAAAGACTTCTCAGAAACACAGTCCTCTTGGCACTGGACTATGGCAGGTGTGGCTGATCCTCTGGGTGGAATAAGCTCTTGAACTTATCTGCAGAGATGTCCCAAGAAGAAGCATGTTTCAGAAGAGGAAAGGCTGATGAAAGGAGCCAGATTTGGCCAATTACAAGCTGCCAGCAGTCTGGACTCAGAGCAGAGGGGTTTTTGAAGGTTTTTTTCCTATCATTTTAAGACCAGGACAAACATCATCCGTTCATTTACCACACCATGTCCTCTCCACGTGGCTTGCCTCTTTCTCTTAAAAGCTGGAGAAACAAAGTCCTGTGAAGACTTCTTGCTCGTAAAGGCTGAAAGAGTGTGCAGAGGTAGAGAAAGAAAGAAAGGGAAGGCAGCCACCGAGTTTCATGAAAACCTTCTGATAGCTTCTGCAATATTGTTTCCTAGCCTCTCTTCAGGGACACATAAGTGGATACACACCAGCACATCGTCACTCGGTGTGTGGTCTGGTCAGCCAAAACTGCTTTCTTTTCAGCCCACATCCTCTCTATAATTAAATGGAGCTGCCTTTCCCTTCACTGGCTTTCTAAAACCCTTGAAGAAGCTGAAGAGGGGTTGAAAGGAGGAAGAAGAGGTTTTGATTGTTTTCCTAAAGGTACTTTCTTCCACTGACCCCTCTATTTTAGGTACTTTTTCAAAGACATCTCTATTGTTTCCTTTGAAAACCTTTTATTTCTCAGAAAGAGAAAAAAAAAAAGTAAATATAGCCCTGTCCAGTTCAGAGATTAAAAAAAAAAAAAGCTCTATCAGGATATAACTCTAGGTGAGAATAATACCACATTAGTGTGCGTGTGTGTGTGTGTAATGTAACAGGGAAAGAGGAAAAACACAGGGGGAAGACAGCTGCCCAAGTTTTCGGCTTTCACAGCACAAAGCCACTCATTCTATTAGGAGTTGCTGCTTTAATTCCCAACAATATTTATGCACATGTTTTGGGGTCATCATCAGTGGGAAAAGAGCGTAATGCTCCAATGAAGTATAAGCAAAACTGGTCTCCCTAACCAGTGACCATGTCGAGGCAAGTTTTCAATACCCAAGACTATAGGACAGCCTTTGCCTCCGGTCATGGAGTAGAGATGGGATGAGCCAGGAAGCAGCAAGGACTTGCCGGTAAAAGTAGTCAATGAAAGAATTTTTTCCTTGTCTTCAATTCGTGATGCCTCAAAACTGAACACATCGCCTCTAAGCTTGTATGTCACATTTAATGTGCTTTCCTGGAAACATGGTATGTGTCACAGCTTTGGTTTACTCAGAACTGTGAGAGGTGGTCAGACTTTCCACTGAGTTACAATCTGTCAGTGGGTTGCGGTGGTATTGTTCAATCCCATGATATCAAGGCATGCTGCATTGCTCTGCTCTTGCATCTCATGACTGCAGGGCACCGTTCATGCATCAAGGGCATTAATTGGCTCAACCTTATGGCCAAAACCATACTGTTATTAAACATTTACTGCAACACAAAGGTCTCCGTGCAGTAGGAAGTGGTCTAAACCCCCTCTGATAATCTGACACTGCCCTCGCCCCCCTCTCTCTGCTTTCTGCCACAGAGAAAGTAGAAAGGGGTAAAAAAATAATAGCAATAATAAAATGCTTTGAGACTCCATAGCCAGCTGTCACTGTTGCACAGAGGCCAAGCTTTTATCCACTCAGTCTCAAGGTGTGCCACAGCTGAAAGGCAGGAGGCAGTGGACCAGTACACGTGGAAGGGAACAAACCACAACAGCAGAAATACATGTGGCCTCTGGCTGTGGCACAGGGACAGAGCTAAGGGAAGAAACAGAAGACTGACTCCACAGCACAAGGCACGAATGCAGTAACGCAGGTGTGGGATCTGGCTCTCTTGGCCAAGCAATTTACCCGGCTCTTTCAGAGCAGTTATGCTGCTCGCTGGGTGTCTTTCCACATCAGGACACTGTTGCACAGCCGTAACCTGCATCTGCTTGCACACTGCCTGGCTAAGCAGGGTGCTGTCAGTACTTCGCTTCACGATCAGACAACACCCTGACTCACAAAATTACATGAAGAGAGACACTAAGCTCACATGAAGATAACTCCCTCTCTACACATATTCCCTTGCTGTCATAGCTTGCCCAAGGCAGCTCTGTCACCCAGTTTATTTTCCATTCTAATTAGACAGTGCTTCCTGCCTCTTTCATTAACTCTCAGCCACTTCTGATCGTGAGATTACTGGGGAGCTAGTGTGGTCAGATCCACGCACTCCCCACCCAGCCAAGACACAGGAAAAGATGGACTTTCTTCCCCTTCCACTGTGTTGCTCCACAGCGTGAGGAGCTGTGGTCAGTTGGAAAGGCAACAGGCTGAACTGCCAGGCTGTATTCCCCAATGCAAAAGAAAAAATTTTAAAAAAATCAGGCAGCTGCAAGCCCTCCCTCTTGCCAAGCTGAGAAACAACTGCGCTTGGCAGGCAGGGCAGAGGGGCACAGGTTCACGTCCAGTGACAATTGCAAAGGAGGAAGAAATGTGGCCAAGAAGGGTTTCATCTGAGTCGTTAAGGCAACAAGGAGAGGGTAAAGCCTTGCCAGAGTCCATCAGCGTTGCCACGCTGCTCTGACCCGCCAGCAGCTCCCGCAGCACCTGGCTGTGGGCAGAGGTGCTGGGGTCCTGTTAAGGATCGGTGCCCTGCCAGGTGGGAACACTCTGTCCATACTGTCACCCCAGCCTTCGTCTGCTGCCCAATGCTTACCTGACAGAGAGAGTGAAATCTCCTGGGTTGCTCTTACTGGGTCGTGCCAGAAAGCTGCCATGGACACCCCTGGTCAGGAGCAGCTTCTCTGCCTCGATTCCGCTGATGTTGGGATGAAACCACCTGCAAAGTGCAAACACGAGGTGTCAAACGGTGACGAGGCCAAGCCTGCCCTGACTGCCTCCCCCACTGCCCGAGGGGCAGGTGCCATCCTCTCACCCACGAGGTAGGCACCGGGCCCCCGTCCCATCCAGCAGCACACCCGCCCTCCTCCCCACCACATCGCAGTAACAGCTTTCGCTCAGAAAAGCCCTCCTTTCAGACATTACCATGGAGAAAGTCTTCTGAGACATCCATCAAGAGAGGTCTCTTTCCCAAAGGACTTCATCCTCCTCTCCCTCAGCCCAGGCAAAAGCAAGACTCTAACCCTAATGGGAGATTCCCTCTCTGGAGGAAGCCACTGGCTGAGAAAAGTTTTGACTTTCCTGGCTCCAGATCAGATCCTGGCCAGCTGCTTCCTTCCCAGCCTCTGGTCTATCATGTTGCTGGCAAAGGAACTGGGACCAAGAAAGGGCCTGCATCCCTGAGGGCACCGAAGGCATTTCTGTAAGGGCTTCCCGGCAGAAAAAAAAAGGGAAAAACTCCAATATCAAGGGCACTAAACCTCTGGTTCTCCCCAGCAAGAACATGAGCCTCAGGCCTCTGGTCTTGCTCGTTTGAAGTCTCTTACAGTGAGAGGATGCTCAGAGCTGGAGAGAAGAAAGGTTTTCCTTTGAGCCGCTGTCCGGGAAGGAAAGCACATGCTCTGGTCTGCAACACACCGTGGCAGCCATGAGCCCTTATGTTACGAGAAGATTTCTTAAGCATCGGTGCAAACACAAGGGCAAGCGCGTGTTCCAGGATCTCCCTCTTCGTCCAGTCCACAAAGAAGAGGTCTGCTCCAGCCCTGGCTATGGCAGCCTCGACTCTTCAACTTCAGCTGAAGCAACAGCTTTTTGGCTCTCATTGTCATAGCTCAAGCCACGGTGCTGCAGCCACCTTTCCCTCGAGCACAGAGGAAAACGACCCAAGCAAAGTTCACAAAGTGTCACAAGCAGAATTCTCCGCACAGGACTGGCATGCAGCCAGGGAAGCAGCAGCAAAAGAAACGCTGCTGGAAAGCAACAGTGCCCTTGGTGTACATGTGTAACAGGACAGAGCAGAAAAGGCAAAGAGGGACAGCTCACCCTAAGGGGAAAAACGTTTCATCGTATTATGTGCTACTTTAATGTAATCTTTGTATTTTAAGTGTCATCAAACCATCTGCTGACCTCATTTCTGATGCTATCAGTCTTAATCAAGTTTTCTAGATGGAATCACAAGAACCAGTGTTTCCCCAGGCGTGAACTAAATATGTGTACTAAATATGCACACTAGACCAATGAGTTCCCATGCGACACCAGTTTTATGGCTCAATTTTTCAGAAGCCACTGAAAATCCCACTTTCTAAATGCCAGGCTCTTTTGAGTGATTTCAAAAGTCACACAAAGAGCATTCTGATTCCGAAAATATTGCTCAGTTTTAGATCATGCTCCAGCAGACATTTCCGCACGGGACTGCTGTAATACGTTTTGTGAGCAAAGAGGAGAAGATGAGCCACAACTAGCACCGTGTGACAACAAAGCCAGCTTATGGAGTGTTTCTGGGCAAGAGAACAGGCTGCACACTCAAAACCCCCTTCAGAGCAACGGATGATGCTGTAAGAGTTCCTGCAGAGGCAGACAGGTCTGCGGCACCACTCTGAACCAAAAGACTCAAAACTGCAACGCTCAGTTTTCCAAGTAAAGTGAAACGCGGGTTCTCAAGAGGAGCATATCTGGAAACACTTAGTGAGCTAGTTTCTTGTATACAGCTCTCTGTGCATCAGATTAGGGGACACGTGGTCCCCCCAAAGGGTTTGCAACTTTATCTCGACTGTTGCAGAGAAACACGTAACCTAGCATCTCGCTGAGTGCCTGCGTTAGGAAATACACCCAAAGACTAAACTGACAAACATAAGCACACACACACACTAGAGTGTGTTTGTCTCCAAGATATACAGAGAAAAGGTCAAGAAATGTCACCATCTCCGTCACAATTTGGGATTTCCTCCCTGCCACCACAAGCCAAACAGTTTTGATTAAAGATCCTTGAATTCTGGAGGAGGAGAGGTCTATTAGGGAAAGGCCATGGAAACAGATGGTAAACAGGAATCCCAGCCTTTCCAAGCCTTGTATTCCTGACATCACAAGAATGACACACTCTCATAAATCCACCATCCGCTGGGCCAGCACTTAACCATGCCGCAAAACTGCTACTGGCGCAGGAATGAATGCCTCTAATGGAGCTTAATGGAGCCCAGGGACAACACAAAGCTGCCAAAGGCCACACATAACGTTTCCACTGAATGCCTAATGGCAATAAAACCAGCACAATATTGCTGTCCAGAACAAAAAACCTAAGGAAACGTCTCTGGTAAAACAGTGGGATGAGAGCCCTCGTGAGCACGTGCCCATAGCCATGAGCACACACCAGTTCTGAGAACATCCCTGTCAGTGCGACAGCAGTGTCCTCCCAGGGGTGTACACTCCTCAAAGGCTGCCATGAGAACAGGAACCACACACCCCTGCGCATCCCCTCATCCCCCTGTCACTCAAGGGTCCCATGTAAGTACTTGTCCTGGGGTGCGGTACCCCAGCTGGAGCCAGGCCTGTGTGATGCTGAGAACAGACAACTTGGTGTAGGTTATCGGCATCAGGAAGAGGGCAGAGGTGTGCTGGGGCTGTAAACCTTCCAGCATCCGAGGCACTGGGCTCCCACAAGAAGAGGCAACAGGAACAAAAGGACCTTATGTTCAACCTTCTTCCAAGTGGAAGGATGGGTGCTTGGGAAGGGAGGACCAACCTCTTTCGTTTCCACTGCAGCAGCTGTGGACCACATCTACAAAATCCATTTGCATCAGTCCCTTCTCAGCATCTTTTTCTTGGTGAAATACTGAGAGGGAATAGCAGGGGCCACTTACAAACTCCCTGCAAACACTCAAGAGTGGGATAGCACTGTATAACGAGAGAGGGAAGGAGTATACTGGGGGCAAATCTGGGGCTCTGTCAACTTTGATGTTGTCTTTGTGTCACTAAACAGAAACCTAAACGCTCAACACCCTTTCCCTTAACGACTCCCACTGCTTGGATGGGGGCCAATTCATACACACATACACTGACCGCTTGTTATTTTGCTTGCAAGAAGCATAAACGATGAGCTGAGGAGAAAACCTTTGCAGCCCTCACAAACAGAAGAGGGAGAAAAGGCAACTTCCAAATTCAGCAGCAAAAAAAAAAAGAAGCCAGAAAAAAAGGGGAAAAGCCATCTGCAAGCATAGTCCTCTCCCATGGACTTCCAGAACAAAGAAAACCTCCTTGCACAGCTCACCTTCGGAGCGCTGTGTATGAACAAGAACATTGCCTGGCACTGTCTCGCAACGGCTGCCTTTTTGAGCCAGGGAAGATGCTACAGGCCTATGGCACGAAAGGGGTATTTTTAAATTCAAGGTCATCTCCATTTGGGAATTCTGGTCCTGGAATTGAGCACTTGCTCCCCAGAGGCTTCTCTGTCTGGACTACGTGGGAATTTGCAAAATCCATGAGTTTCGTTGCAGCACGTCCTCAACCCCTTGTGCAGCTCAGAGAGCTACAGCTGACTCAAAACCCCCCTCTCCCACTCACAGGGAATTCTGGCACACCTATTTCCAGGTCCCAGTTCACTCCCTGTTCCTGTGGAACAGCGGAATAAAAAAAAAAACACAACAGCAAACCCAGCCAAAACTGAACTCCAGGCTCTTTGGCTTGTGAAGGTTGCCCCATCCTGCTCACTCGATGCACACCAAGAGCCTGCCTGCTCTGAAGCTCTCTGCAGCTTCATCCTGTGAGCAAAGGCACAGCTGCCACGGCCACTACATAGCCCGAGGTGCTTTAATCAATTCAGCTTGTTTTTCTCCTGACCTGGGGTAAGCTGTACTTGCAGAAAGCTTCTTTAGAGCTGTTCTTCATTATGGTTTTTACTGGAATACATTTGTTGGTAAGCAAAACCAACCCACAACAGAGCAGACAAGAAGAAAGCACCAACCCACACATCTCTCACTAAATAGCAATACTAAAACCTGCAAACAGCCTTAGAGTCCCACAGACTGCAAGCTCTAGCTGGGTGTCGGAGGAGCAAGCACCGCTCACTTTCAGGTGAACCCTGGGCTTCAAGTCAGACCTTTTGGACTCACAGATTGTTTATAGGAAGATCTGCAATATTCTGAGAAGGAAAGCAAGTAGAGGATCCAAACTAGACCCTCAGCATAGAGAGAAAAAAAAAGCAGCAGTGCATTATTAATATTCCACTGTTGTTCTGATGTCAGCAAATGACAAGCATCATTGTGCAGCAGGTGATTCAGGCAACTGCTCTATCGTTGGCACTTTTTGCAGAACTGAGTCACCCCAAAAGAAACACTTTAAATAAGAGTGGGGATCTAACAGCTTTTAATTTCTACCACTTCAAGTAAATACACACTATCCACTTCAGGCAATGCTGCTTTCCTGCAGAGAAATGCATTTCCCTTCTATCGTTCAATCCATCTAAAAATCAAACTTAAATTAAAAAGCCACCTGCAAGTGCCTTTCAGAACTAAAGCTACACAAAGAAATGTATTCAAATAAACAGAGAGAAGATGGAGAGCCTTGCACACAGTGCTCAGTCCTCAATACAGACTAACAGAAAGCCAGTGCTTGGGCTGTGGAGGGTAAAGGGGGTACATTTGGTCAGAAGGGGAACTGCTCCTGCACGGTGGGGGGGGCTCTGTGCAGGTGCCCGCATCAGCTCTCATACGCCTACAGCTGGCCCTTGTCGAATGGCCCCCCTGCCCCTCCCCACAAAACCCTTGTGGGCCCCGTTCGAGGGCTCAGTGGTCAGCAGAAGCAAATCTGGGCAACAGCCAGACCCTTTCCGACCCTGTGGGCACCAAGATAAGTAATGGTGGTGGCATAGCTCCCCAGGCCAGGTAAATCAGATACAGGGACCTTTGGCTTCAGAACACGTCCTTGGGTGGGAGCAATGTTCCAGCAGAAGCTCTGGAAAAGGAAACCTTTCTCTGTGTTAAAAATCAAATATTTTTTCTTCAATTACTAAAGAGTTATTGTTCCCATCCAGTATTACTCATTTCCTCCCTAACACAAGCAGGAATGCTTTCTTCTGCTGGAATGCATCCTTGTGCCCCTGTCTTGGGATAAACCAGAACAAATAGTTGAGCAACACCATTACATCCTCAGAAATCTATAAAACAAGGCATTTTTAAAAGCCTAGCTGAGAATCCCAGTATCCTAAATAGCTCCAGCAAGCATCCCACAGACAAAAAGCACCTGAAATGATACTTCTGAAATGATTTACAGGCCACTAAATGTGGCATTGGGGCAGCAGGATGCCAGCATCCTGATTCACCAGCAGACAAACTCCTGAAAATGACTGTCTGAGATATTGCAGGGAGATACAGCTAACTCTTACGGAGCTGTGCTGGGGCCTAAGATCCTTTAACCTACGGGTAAACAGTAAAGTTCCTAAGCAAGGTCCCAAAGGAGGTGGAAGCAAGTTATTCCAGATCACCATCTTTTCTTCTTGCCCTTCTCTCACATACTCAAAGAAGGTGCAATGTGCATCTTGCACAGATAAGAAAGCTGCCAAGTGAACATGCTGGCTGCTGAGCTTCCCAGAGCAGCAGACAGGATATCTGATACCCCAGAATACTGCACACACGAAAGCCAAAGTCACCACTGAAGACTTGAAACCAATTGCCACAGGGCTTGGTAACAGCATGTGCCCAGGGTTTCACTGCACTTATTTTGGGGCATCCCAGAGAAGCCAGCACCAGGTGTGCATCTATGGCAGCCCCTCATTTCCCTGGGTTTGGGGGCCAATTTAGCCCAACGGCAGCAAGAGAATTTGGAGAGTTTGTAATGGCAAAACTTCTTTTTGTTAGGCTTGGAGAGGATCAAAGTAAATGTGGCTCAAGAGACACTGCCTACGCGCTTCGTGTGTGGTTAGCACTGTTTGATTCCACAAACTCCAACCCAGCAAGACGAGGTGGCTCAAGAAACTGGAAAAGGGGGAGGAGGGGACCAACCGCCACCAGACTTCCCTTCTGCCGTGCTACAGCCTCTCGACACTAGCCAGGAGCAAGGGTCAATGTTCACAGCAGATGCTGTCAATACAGGGCAGATGGAGCCCCCAGTTCCACCGCAGCAAAGGAAGGGGAGGATGTGGACCCTGCCCTTGGAGACAGTCGAGCAAATAAACAACTGAAACTTCTTCCAGCAGAGAAATAAGAAGGATGGCTTGTGAGAGCCGGCGTAACGTGGGGCAATGCAGTGCTTTTTGCAAGACTAAGTTTCCTATTCAGCAAATAGGAAGAAATCTTCAGAGCTGCTTAAAGGATACAGACTCTTATTATCCATTTAAAGGGAATATAAGACCCATCAGTTTGTGTTTGCACACAACAGAGAAGCTCCTTTCAGTGCTGAACAGTGAAGGGTACATACCACTTGAGCTCTCACGACATGAAGCAGAAATGAAGCTGGGACAGTCACAGAAGCAATCCTCCCTCTGCAAGGTTATTAATCCTTAGAATGGGACTAGGAGGTGCAAATTTCTGGGCTGAGTGAACGCTGCTGTCTGATTCCTGCAAGAGACCTCTGGTATGGAGGAGGAGGAACACACATGAATCAGGATCCTGGCTTGGAGAACAGAGAAGCAGCTCTTTTTTTGAGGGAGACTTACTTAGACTGGGACTGAGACCCCGCTGCCTCTGGGAACAGCAAGGCTCCCCACAGCTTGCCTGTGGTTGGGGAACATCACGCCCGCACACTCGGCAAGGCTGCTTTGGCCTCAGCTGCCTGGCGACTTGGACAAGGTACCAGATTACAGTAGAAGACCCAGAGCTAGCAGGAACATTTAGACCCATTTGTCAGAGGAATGCCACCTACTGAAGAGACCAATATCTGTCATGCCAGTTTCCAGGAGGAATGAAAAATGCATTTCCTGCTTGCATGTTTGGGGCTTTCTGCAGGTATGACTGAGGGTAGGAAGCAGCTCTCCAAAGAGCAGGAGAAACTTGCTGGTGGGAGCAGGGTGCTGCTCACAGACCACCTGGGGTCCAGCTGAGCAAGGAAGCCCATACTGTGAGAAATCGTCAGACCACCACACACTGCCAGCAGCTCTTCAGTTTATGAACCCCCCAGGCTGCCAAAGGAAGAGCAGACCTTCTAGAAACTACTCAGGACACCATGCAAAACAGAAAGCATCCCAAGTGTCAGTAGTGCTACCTTCAAGCTGTTCTACACAGGCATGGCTGCGTTTCTCAAACCTGACAGAGCCCGCACAGCCTCCTTTGTTGGTTCATCTAGTCTGGTTCAATTCAAATCCTATCAGAAGACTCACACCAAGAATATCCTCAAGGGAGTGTATTAAATAACTATACCCTGCAAACCTATTCGGTTCTACATACAGGTAAATATTTTCATTTTCCTAAAGCGATCAGCATCATGACAGCTAACCATGCCAGTGCACATCATCTAATATCCCCCAAGACTTCAGTAAAGAACTTTAAAACAACCGAAAACATTCTTACTACATTTCTAAATCAGCATACTAATTTCCATAGCAGGTACAGAAGCCTGCATTGCACTCTCTGGGATGCAACCATCCCTTCTATAGAACCTGTCTTGGTTCTTTCCCTATATATTTTACAGGATGTTTCCCTAATGGATCACACACTCCAGTGAGAACGGTTAACTACTTTCTCTGAGAAGGTACACACCCCGTTTTCACCAAATTCCAGTAGGATCTAGATGTCCCATGTCCTTTGGCTCATTTAAAGAGTCCAACTTCTGCACAAACCAAGTTCTCACCACTAGCACAAACAGCCAACTCAAAGCAAACACGGTGTTTATGCAGAAAGCCTGGCCTGTTTCCACAAGCAGGGCTGTTTACTCCAACACTTAAAGATAAGGAACAGCACAAGCAGTAGTGAAGAGCAGATGGACGGGTTGCTGAGGCCCTGACCCTGAACAGAGGCGGGTGGGATTGCTCCCAACAAGCAGATTACAGTTTTCACCAACTTCTCAAACTGTCTCGGAGAGAAGGACGGTGGCTCCAGCCTTTTCGCAGCCTCCCCCGATCACTCTCACAAACAGGGCAGAGTGCTTTAAAGATGCCCTATGCCCCTTTGCCAACAGGTTTTGATACCCAAAGAAAGATTCCAGTGACAAATCTGGGAGAGAGGCACAGAAGCATGATCTGTACTTCATGCGACACCACTGAGGTCTCCTGGTTCCTGATGAACCCTTCAATAAAAGTAACACAGACTCCCAGAGTAGCTGTACAACAGCAGGTAAGCAGGATAAAACCCTGCCACGCTTTAGACAGGAGTAACCAGCTTCCCCACCCCTACCCCCAGACAACAGTTGGACAAGAGTTGAAAAAAGAGCAGTATTGAACAGCAAGGGTGAAAAGGTGTGCTGGGTTGGAAGGGGCCAGAGACCCTTTTCTGCTGCAAAGCAGAAATCAAACTCTCATTTCAGGAGGGGCAGATCGGCAGTTTGGCAGCCAAACTCTGCAGCTATTCACAGGGTTTTGTGGACTCCTCTTGTAACCAACTGGTGTAGCCCACTGGATTTAAATACCACAAGAAAAAGCAAATGCTAGCAACCCACTTTGTGGGCACCAGCCAGTCTAGGCTGAGGATGCACGCACGTTTCCAACCACCAGCCCCATCTCTTTCAGAACGGCCAGGTTCCCACCAACACCCTGTGAAATAGCCCCGGTTTTGCTCGGCACTTTTTTCCCCCCCTATTCAATTTCAAGGCATATGGTTAGCGAATGCGTGTGCACAGAGGGGCTTCCCCAGGGAAAACACAACCAGAACAATGCAGAGCACTATGTCAGAGAGAAGGGATGAGGAAAAGGAGCACGACAACAGCAGGCACAGACAGCACTGGGGAGCTGATCAGCCTAACGGTGCGCATTATGCATGGCCAGGTCCTGCAGAACTCTTCTGCCAGGCTCAGGTCAGAGAGGGTCTTGCCCAGGTGCGGCAAAGCAGCAGGAGAGGCAGAGACACAAAACCTGGAGCCCTGGTCCTGCATACCAGAGCCCAGGATGCAAACCCACTGGCAAGCCCCAGTGAAGCTGCTGGTCCTGTTTTTGACAGCTACCAACACTGCCAGGAGGGATGACCAGCGCTGCTCCATCTTCACGCCCTGCTGCACCACTGAAACCAGGCTATAGGAACTGCTCACACCCCCTTGGCAGCTTAGGTTTCAAGCCCAGGGAAGCCCTCCCTCCATGTCTCTGGAAAGCCAAGCCCCCTTTCTAGCACCCTCTGCCTTCCCAGCAGCTTTTGAAGCCAGCTAACATGTCAAAGATCAATATCAAGGCAAGGGCAACTTTTCCATTTCATTCTGCAGTCTCTGGGCCAGTCCCTCGCGAGACCATCCCCAGCCCACTGCCTTTCTGCAGGATGTGCCACTGATGCTTGTGCAGAGAGGGTGTAAAACAGCTTTGGCTGAGGCAATGGAAACCTCAGCCTACATCTCTGCCCATTAGATGATGGCCTCCAGGAAAGGCAAAGCAGAGCTGCTTTGAGCTGCAGAGCAGCAGCATACCTAACGCTCCTCCATGTCACACTCAAAGAGGAGTTTTAATTCACCACCCACGTTTTGGTTTGAAACTCAAATACTACGTTCAGAAAGGGTTTCATATACAGCTCTTCAGAAAAGCTTTTCTATAAATGTCACTTGCAAGACAGTGCACTGGGCAGAGTGGTTTCAGTCAAAGAAACTGGTTTTAGTTAGAGATTAGCAATGCCCTCTGACTACACGGGTAAGATCAGTTTCATGACTTTGTCTTTTAATTCCAATTTCAATCCTGCCCCTGGAGACCTGGAGGATGGCGGCTGGACAGACCCACAGCTGCCATCCTGGGGAAGGGGGTGGCTTCTGCTGAAACAGGAAGAGGAGGGTACATGTACAAAACCCAGCTAGAAGCAAAAGCACTCGCCAGGAGCTCTTTTCCTGCAGGCCTTACAAAAACAGGAGCAGGCAACACCCTCCTGGCAGGGAGCTGGTGCAGACAGTTTCCATTTACTGGCTCCGGAGCCTCAGCTGGCATTAATTGTTAATTAATATAAATTCACATCTGTCCCATCTCCTTGACACATGCAAGATTCTGCACTCATCTACTCCCTATGATTCAGTCCCTTTATCTAAATTATTCTAATCCATGCTTGCCATTGGCACATCTTCCCCTCTTCATGTGCTGTCCCATTCATTCACCTTCTGAGTGATCCACCCCATCTCCCCCATCTCTGTCACAGTCTCAGCAAAGGGTTTCAAGTCGGTTAGGTGTCTAAAGCAATGATTTTACCTAAGAAACTAGATAGCTTGTTAAATCTGGCTGACATCAGAACAGAGAGAAATCACTCCAAGGACAAACACCACAAAAAACTCCTGTCACAGAAACAGCAGCCAGTTAAGGCTACGCATCAGTTCCTCTGCCCAGGATGGATGCACAGGCGAACACATCATCCAAAGGACCTGGCAACTCTGCGGTCCCAGACTCTCTGCTTTGCAGAGTCTGCAAGGGTTCACTCTGCTTCTCTGCTTTAATGCGAAACTGTTAAAATTAGCATTTTGACTGACGCTCTTTCCACTCGAAACAGACCCCGCTCTTTTCGCCTGTCTCACTAATACGAACCAAAGCACACAGCTACAGTATGCCCTCCATCGCTGGAGCCAGTGACTGGCCACTTAACCACAGAGACGTAGCAGCCACATTATCCAAGACAGCACTTCTCCAACTGTGTGCAGAAACATTCCCCTTTGTTAACTTGGCTGCTGTGTAGCCAAGACACAGTCTGGACTGATAAAGATGTAGCCAAGTCCTTCTCTGAGCTGTCTCCTGGTTGAGAGCCTGCAGTGACAAGTGCAGGCACAGCAGCCCTTCATTCAAGCATGCTAAGGTGGAACTTGTCAACCTCTTAACTCCCTTCATAACACAGCCACAACCAGGAGCAGAGTCCCACCGTGACAGATACTGCAGAAAGCTCTAAGAGTGGTCCCTGCCACAGGATGTCATGATGTGAAGCCTGGGAAGAAGAGTGTGGGAGAGGCCAGAAGTAACGTGGCTTGCTGAAGTTTACCCAGAGAGACCAGGACTAGGACTGGTGCTTCCCACTCCTATCAAACACAGCCTCCAAGCTGGGTCTAATATCCATTAAGGCTGACCAAGCCTGGAAGGACAATACACAGCTCAAAGAGCCTGAAAAGGACTCCAAGCTTCCAGGCTGACCTAGCAACTGCCAATGGTGTCCAGTAGTGACCTCTGTGCTCTGCCACGGCTCTCCCAGCCCAGGCTCCATCGCTGACCGCTCGCTCCGTGGAAGTGGCTCTGCTCTACCCAGGCCAGAGCATGGGCGCTGGGGGAAAGGAAGAGTCTGTGAGCAAAGTTCACTTCTCTAAAAAGGCTTCACATAATCTAAGATGTGAATAGTCAAAATGCAATCTCGTAGTCACCTGCTATCTCTCTGGGGAAACCCAAGACTATCAATCGAGTCATCAGATCAAAAATAGCAATTTCCAGAGGAAAAGTCAGAAATTGCAAACGCAGACCTTCCCTTTGTGGAGAATACTTCTACCCACAGTGCACCGCACATGGTTTTCACTCTCTGTGTTAAGGAGGCCTGAATGAACTTTACAGACAAAAGGTCATGTTCTTACCCTTCTCACTAGATACCCAGTGTGACAGCCTTGCTACGGGGAGAGAAAAAAGAGAGAAAAAAAGACAAAAGACGGTCATATTCATATTCTTCCTTTTGACCCAAATACGCACTTGCCAGGAGGGAGGCTGTGACACAGAGCACCCCAGCTGAGTGCCCTCCCATGGGCTCTCCTGGCTCTGCAGCAGCTCTTTGTCCCAGCCAGCACACAAGAGCCATGGACACGGACACGGGCAGCTCGGCTGCTGCAGGCAGAACAGACTGTCAGCACATCTCTTCTGCATCCACGTTCAGCTACTCGCAGGAAAGCTGGGATGATTTCCTGCTGACAGTTCAGCAAGGGCTCTTGGCACACAAGCTGCCCCATTTCTGCTGCTCATTTAGTCACACACCTGTTCCGGTGGCATTTCTATCTGGATCCTTCAGCTCTAGTTTTAGCAACACAGCTCACCCTGGCTTCAGGAAAGATGGAGGAGGATCAGCAGGTGTAAAAGAGAGGAGAGCTCACGGGAGATGCTGATTTCACAGCTACTTGTCTCAGTGATCCTTCCAGCCATCGAGGTTAGCCTAGGCCATATCCAAGTTGAAGTGGCTGCACAGACCCTGATACCCCCCCAGCTGCACACATCAAGCCAGAGCGTTCGAAGGCTCTGCCTGCCCTGGGGACCTCCTCACAGCCCATCTCACACTACTGATACAGAAAACCTCTTTCACCACCATGTCTTGCACTCCTCAGATAACCGTCCTACAGCAACAAGGAAAGGAAGCCATGGACAAAATTAGCACCCAGGGCACAAAAACACATCATCTGCAGACAAAACCGGCAGCGTGCTCCACAGGACTCGAGCAAACAGCAAGGCACCGGAGCACAAGCGCGTGACCCGGCCTTCAGCTGCAGCACGATGCTACACGCTCGCGTGGGCACACATAAAGGATGTGAAAGAAAGTGGCACCTGCCCGCCATGGCACCTACCCTCTCCTCCTCACCCCAGCTCCGTGAGCAGCTGCTGTCCGTGCCACGGCACCTGCCACTGCATCTCTGCCGAGGCCAGCCCCTGGAGCCCTCCTGGGAGGCTGCAGCACGCTTGCACACGTGTGCAGAAAACGAGGGATTATGCCTGTATCGTTTTGAAGGTCTACCATCGCTCATGCTCCATCATTTTGCAAACACTTGGTCTAGCAGCTCTGGTCCTTACAGCAACAGGCTGCACAAACTCGAGCACACATCTTGCTCGAGCTCTCCCCTTGCTAAAAAGACTTCCTGCAACAATGTCCTAACACCCAGTACACTGCACTTTTGGTCAGGCTGGCGGCAGAAGCAGCAGCTCTGGGTATCTCTTCGGCCAACTCATGCAGCCAGGAGAGTATCCAAAGGGTGTAGAGTGAGCATTAGGACACAGTGGTGGTATAGGGGACATCTACCACATATCTGAGAAAAGCCTAACTGGTCGTTCCTCTCTGTTGTGGGTCAATGCAAAACAGAGTGTGCCTGTTGGCCGTTATGTTTGGGTATTCTCACACTCACATTGCCTCGTGGCTACCATATGCAGCATGCCTAACTATAGCCACGGAAGGACACTGTCAAACATCGGGCTCCAGCTGGTCCTCTCTAGCTACAGGAAGAGATGCTTCAAACTAAGAACCGAAGGCAGGAAGGAAGGAGGAGTTGTTAGAGAGCTTGGCCTTCTACCACAAGTGCAAACTTACATTTTCACTTCCAAAATAAGATATTACATGCTCTTGCTTGGATGAGAGTTCTTTCTTTAGAGCATCACACAGTTATCTATCCTGCAATGGCCTATCTCCACTGATTTACATGTGTTACCAACAGTCATACCAGAGCACTCTGAGGACAGAGTCACATCAGAAAGACGACTGTAGAAACGTTGGCATAGGAGCTGTAACAGATGAAGAAAATCAGCCATTTACAGACCAACTCCTGTCAAAGCCCAAAGATACCACTGCAGACTCAGTTAGTTCTGGGCAATAGCCAAGAGAAGAGCACACCGTGTGAAAAGGTTTTCCCCATGCTCAGTTTCTCTGGTCATAGCGGAGCCCTCCTAGCATGGGCCACCAACACTGCAAGGGAGCTTTTTTTTTGCAGAAAGTGAAGTCTCAGCGTGCTCTTTAAGATGTGGTTTTCAGCCCTCACTTCTGCACCTCAATAGTTTCCCTTGTTTGTGTTTGAAGGTGGAGGATGGCTACTTTTCCTCTTGGCCCAAGTAGCACAGCCTCTCCAGTTGCACCTGAAGCCAGGTATCAGAAAGCAGCATGGGGAGTATCCCACAGAGGTTTGGCTCAAACACAGACTAGGAGAAAACAAGCCCCTACTCTACCTCAGGGTGTTAGGTCAGAACAGACTGCCCTACCTATGGTTTAATGCCCACGTTGCAGTAGGGCATTAAACCATATCCCTTGTACTTCCCCAAAAGGCCATGCAACATTCATAACCTGGCTAGAGCAAAGTATCTCAGCATCTTGGGATACAGCAAACCCAGCATGTTAACATCTCTACATGTAAATCTGTCAATCAAGTTTCCCATTCTCTTCTGAAATTAGACATGGTATTTCCACTCGTTGTACGTTTGATTAAAACATACGGCCACCTCAAAAGTTGTTGGGCTGCTCGGGAAGTGAACTACGCACACAAATACAGCCCCTCTTTACGGCCAAGAATGCCCGTCAGTTATGGGATACCCAGGTGATTTGGGCAGAGGGGTGTTATATAAACTTTAACTTGAATTCTATGACTAGTGTAGTAAAGGTTTGGGACAGAGACTGCAGGGTAAGCCATCTGTCCACCTTTCCTCAGAGGATGGTCTTTGACAAAGGACAAACCCTAAACCTGCCACCTCTCCCTTTGAATCATTCATACCAGCGAAGGATTTAGCTGTCAGCCTGTCACTAACATTTATAGCTGGTAAAATTCGAGTCAGAAGCAGCTGGGGAGGGAAGACCACAGAGTAGCACTTCTCTTTGTCATCTGCAGAGAAGAACCGATGGGACTCGAAGAAAAGAACCAGCAATTCACCCCCAGCTATCCCAACCTGCACGCTCCCTGCACGCACCTAGGAGCAACCATGTGCCCGATGGGCACTTTCAGGGCAAAAATCTGTTCCTGTGCCATACCCAGCTGCTACAGGTACAGTCCCCACTGATCGTGCTGTGAGTTAGGAGCACGTACCCCAAGGGCTGAAGCTCTAGCTGAGACAGTTTGGGTTTGTTTTCAAAGCAAACATAAACATCACTTACAGGATGCGCACTGTGTTAATGTCCCCATTCAGACTCCAAATATTTGCTCCCTCCAGAAATAACATTAACATTCAGCACGGGTTCCTCCACTTCCAGGCACACCCTCACTGGTGGTCCTCAGGTCCTTATCCCACCACGCAGTCCATAAGCCAGCCCCAGCAGTCCCCAGGGCCGGCGGCACAGGGGGGGACTGCAGCCTCGGGAACCCCCCCCAGTGTGCAGCCAGACCTCGGCCAGTATGGCAGTGGGCAAAGAAGTCAGCTGCTAGTCAGTGCTTGGGTTTCGTACATGCTACATCGAGGCACAGGACAGGAAGCACAGCACAAGACCGAAACTGCTGGGAAAAAGACACAAATTTTGCCTGACAATTCTCAGTTTCCACCGAATGGGAGAGGCAGAGCTAGTCTTATCAGGCCAAGGTGCATTTCAACACCCAGTTATACTCACCTGCACCAGCAGGAAACTGGCAGCTGGGGCTCTTCCAAGTTGCCCAGAGGATTTACACCCATGTTCTCTTAATTGAAAAAAGGTGCAGCTAAGTCCCTCAAGCTGTTTTGAGCTCATCAACCTCAAAAGGTGTGCGAGGTTCTATTTTCAGCTGCAGTTTTCAAATTTTCTGAATTAATTCCCTGAACTGAACTTATATTTGAATCAGCCTTTTCTAGTCAAAGGGTATTCCGCTGCTAGGACCACCATAAACACCAACCTACACTAACCTCAGCCTGAGAAAGCATTACCTACTAGTCTCAAAGGGTCTAATAGTAGGAGAAATCTCTGTTGAACTCCCTCCATCAATGGAAGTTTACTGGCCTGTATATTACAGATGTTTTTGTTCTCATAAAGCAAGTTAAAATTAAATTGCAGGCCCACCTGCCAGACAGTTGGGGCATTAAAAATACATATCACCAGCCAGCACCGAAACTAGCCCAGCTGTTGTCTGACTGACAGGCTTCCTCCTGGAGCAGAAAAGTTCAGCTGCTTTGCTATGATCCAGTGAAGCAGAACACACCCAGAGACCAGACATTGAGAAACCAGTCACTTTGCAACACGTGAGAGAACGGCACTGAAACGCAGCTAGGGCAAAAGCCTTAGGATGCTCTTGAGATACAAGGGAATGTAAACTACCAACGGGCTGTAGGAGCTTTCATCATCTGAATCCCTGCAGAGAGCTGCAGACCAGCCCACGCCCTCTGCACACCCATGGAAGGAAGGAAGGAAGGAAGGAAAACCCAAGGCACGCTCCACATTATGCTCCATGGCAAAGAGCCACAGCCGCTTGCACAACGATCCCATTGCATTTAATAACCTCAAACATGGCTTCAGACACAGCCTAGTTCCTGCCCCGGATCCGTTCCCCGTGTTTCCAGCGGACAGGATTGCTGTCTTCACGCGTGCACTCGCCTGCTGTGCCTCCCGACCTGGCAAACAGATCGTTTCATACTCCCGTCCCTACCCCAGCAGCCCCTTCCACACACAGCTGCTTTTATAGCTCTTGCCCTCTACAACCTTCACTACTTTACAAACTGCCATTCTGACTAAACGTTGTCATTTCACGCCGTTTGTAAACATCTACAAAATCCAGCTAGAGGTGTCCAGCACCTTGAAATGACAATGCTCTGAGCCAGGCAAGCTAGTTATCAGCACGTGAAAGCGTGCTCAGCTAGAGGCACAGCAAGGTAAATGAAGAGATAAGTGAGTAACTAGTAATGTAGCATTGCTAACAAGGTAATACAAGATAAAAATCTAATAACTTCACAAAATAACATACAGCTCACAGCAGGGATAACCTCTTCCAGACTGCAGTCAGCACCAAAAGCCTCTTCAGTAATCGTATTAACAATAATCATAGCTATCATCTAAATGAAACTGCCAACACACTGTTTCCCAGTGCTGAAACCAGCACAAGGAGAAAGTTACCATCACCCATGTGCTGCAGAGACATCTGAAGGGTAGTTTCCACTGGAGAATCTTGCGCATTTGCAGAGAATTTGCTAGTCTATGCCTAACAAGCACTATTAATCACTATTCCCACCCTAATAGCACCCACACCTTCGTAGGTGCTCTCCGGCTGTTATTAGCTCACATCCTCCTATAGCACAAGTGGAACTTTTCTGTGCAATCTAAACTACCCAGATGATCTCCGTGGCTTCTCCCCTTTGCTTTGTTTCCACTCAGAAATACCAGCTTTGTTAAAATAGAAGCTAGACATACACAGAACAGATATCCTACCTCACCATAACTGGTCAAGGCTCCAGACCCGGCAGAGTACGCAGAGAGATGCGTTAGTCCACAGAAACCACAGGACAGCTCAAAAGGCAGTAAGATTTGTAGGCTATGGGAGGTGGGGAGAGCTTGCTCTAGGATGCAGAAGGCAGTTTGCTGCCTGAGAGGAACGTTCCAGCCTCCAGCATCCTTCAGGAGGGTTGGCCAAGGTGGTTGAGCCTCGAAAGTTTCAAGTGAAGAAGTGACAGCTAGTTATTTACCAAAAAACAGCCCAGCTTATTCTGGAAGGGAGTGGGGGTGGAGAGAAGAAAAGGAAGTCATCTCGTTCTCTTATCAGTGCAAAGCCGGCAGCTGTGAATTGAGTGTTTAGAAGGGACTGGGGAGGGTAACCACCACACACACGGTACATGACGACATCTGGCAGTTTATGGGCGACCAAAGCGAAAGAAAGAGAAAGAAATGGCTAAGGGGCAAAGTTACATCCTCTGGAGCTCCTGTATCTGAACAGCACTTGCCATGAATTCTTCCTCCTCCATGCAAAGCAGCAAGAGATATTTCTGCTCCAGGTCTTCAGCGCTGAGCGACTATGCTGAAACTGTGGTCATCACCTTCAGCGTGGCTGGGAAGGGAGAGCACCAGCTCCCTGATCCTGGCTCTACTCCCATTGGAGACAGGACTGCCACCCTCCTTCGGGAGATACTCAGAAACACCTGTGCATTCCTGCTTGCTTTTTTGGGTTTTCTGATTTCAGCTTGTAAAGCAGTCCCTTCATTTGGCTCTGACTTGGTTCCTCTGCCCTCCGGAGCCCGGTTCCTAACCCATCACTCGCACACCGCATCCCTCCACCCTGTGAGCTCCCTGGGGAAACGTACTGCCCAGCTCTCCACGTTAAACAGCACATACTGCTGAGCCCGAAAGACAACTGTACTTCAGGCAGCAGTGTTTCTATGCAGCCCTTCTGAGCTAGCTTTTTCTGGACACGTAGACCACTTAGCTGTGAGGCACCCAAGTTAGGGTCCAGTCTCTTCATTGGGGCATGGAGAGAAATAGTCACTTCCTGAGGGTGATGCAGAACAGAACCCAGTTTTCTACCCTGACTAGCCAGGGACACTCATCTCAGCCACTTGACACAGGTACCTAAAGTTAGATAGCCCAAGCATCTCAACATGTCCAGGTCTAACGTGGAGAGACAGCAAGGTTTACAGGGAGAGATAACAGCTTTTACCAGATCAGATGATACACTTGGAAAATGCAGACAAGCTTTCAGGCCCACAGATCTTTCCTCAGGCCACCCCTGGGCAGAAAGAACTTGTGTTCTCAGTCCTGCAAGAAGCCAAAGGCTGCGGTGACAGAGGACAAGTCCACTCTTCCAAATAGAGCCTAAAACCACCACCGATCTCCCTCTCTTGACTCAGCAAGCTAGAGAGGAAGACCACAACACTCAGTCCTAGCAAACCTGGGATGATTACAGCCCTGCAACCGCAGGACTGGCCAAATAGCTCACTCCTGCCTAGTTCTTTAACATCCTTGCGTCACCAGCTTCATACAGCAGGAGAAACAAGAGCTCAGAGGGCTGTCCTCCCGTGGGCTGGCAAACAGCTAAACATACATCAATCAAGGCATTAAATAGCTGGGAACGTGGCTGCCTCTGCAATCCTGAGTATTTAGTCCATTATCCCGCAGACACTTAGCACAATTATGGCTGCTTTGTGGCTAGCCTTTAATGTGCCAACAGAGCAGCTGAGGCACAGAGGAGATTAGAGATCAGCAACAGCCCCGACCGCAGAGCAAAGCCGAGCACTCTGGAAGCCCCATCTCACTGCAGTGAGCTTGGAAATGCTGGGCAGGACTGGGGACTGACCCCGAGCAGCCTGGCTGGGCCTGAAGATGGGGAGCGGGAGGTGAAGAGCACAAAGGTTTGTCTGCTTTCAGGGTTTGTCCCCACCCAAGGGGCTCATAGAGCAAGAGCTGGGCTTCTCAGCCTGCTAAAGGAGGAAGAGCAGCTCTTATGCTCAAGAAGGATCTTCACTTCCAAGTCAGAAGAAAAAGCTGACAACCTCAGAGAGAGACTCAGAGCAATTCAGATGTAATTCCTGCTAATTGAGAAGATCCAGGCGGCCCTCCAGCAGTGCCAAGCTTCCCCATTTGCTCCCTGGGTGCCTGATACAGCTGGTGGGAACTGCCTGCAGAATGATGCTTCTTGCAGGGGCCTCGGAATGCTGCAGTTGGGGCAGTGAGGTGCTAAGGACCAAATGTTTTGCCCCAGGACACACAAGGGCTCAGTGGCAGAGCAACAGTAGCACTCCATCTTCCCTTCACTCAGCTCAGTTCTGTACTGCCTCCGCACGCTCCGCTGTTCCTGCTGCACCTGCTATGATGGGCAGAATGGAGATGTCCGGACTAGAGGCAAAGTTTCATTGTTTTCTAGGTCAACTGCCACAGGACATCTGTTCAGCCAGAACCTGTCATCCTTACTTTCTCATGCCAGCATTGTAGCATCCACGACAATGCCACCACCCTGACCATATGCTATCCTGTACAGCAGCCACCAAATGGCACCTCAAATGAGCGACGTTCCTGCCACAGTTTTCAGTGGATTTGGTAAGATTCCAGAATTCAGAAACAACCAACTTTCGCTCCATCTTGGAGCAAACACAGGCAGCACACGCTGCAGGGATGTCAGAGAGTAAGAAGTATCCAAAGCCACCTCCAGCAGGTACACTGATATCCCAGCTTCATGCAGCTGGAGCCTGTAAGGGAAAGTGCTACCGAAATGCTACTGTACACAGGGAAAACGCTGCAGAAGAGCGTTGATGCCCACTCAGCCACGAGGCGTACATGCATCCGAGCTGCCCTCAACAGCCAGGCTGACGACTTCCCAGCTTCCTCCCTTGCCTGCACAAAAACCCAAACAGTTTTCAACACGAGGGAAGGACCGCAGGGCTGATTCCACACAAGGGCGATTCCTTGCTTTTCCCTGGACGGATGCTCCATCCACACTGAGCATGTGCCTGCATGGTTCTGCTTGGTCAAAGCAGGATCGGCTAAATCACACGGGGGACCTCTGCCCAGCCGGAGCCGCCGCCCTGCGCGCGCTGCTGACTGCTCCGAAATCCACACTCCATCTCATCGCACATCACGGCTCCCGGCAGCAAGCACTCCGAAGGGCCAACAGCTGCTGCCGGGCAAACTGCCTGCCCTTGGTTCACACACTAGCGAAGGCTTTTAAGCTCCCGTGGACACTTAAAGTACCAGAGAGGCTTAGCGTGGCTGTTCTGCACAAGGCTGCGCTGGCTCTCAGCTCCTGGCACTGCTTTTTCATCCTTTCACTGTTTCTCCGGGTCATTCCCTAAGCCCAGTAATGTTGCTTTTAGTAATATGCAAGTCCTGGAAAAGCCATCCTAAACCATGGCTCATGGCCAACCCTGCACAGTACTTACAGATCCAGGAGAGCTCAGCAGCCTCTTTCAGGGACATTTATGCGTCTCTTCTCATAGAAACCAAGGCTGTGCTAGCAGGAAAAGGAGGACTCTACACAGCAATGAAGCCTCGAAAAACTTCTTTTCTGTCTCTGGGAAGGGCATTGCTTGAACTGGCACTTGAGCTCTCTTCTTATCCCCAAAATACAAACAGAAGACAGATTTTCTACTGAAATCACCCTAAGAGCCAACAGGCAAACTCTTCCGAAGACACTCAACAAAATACCCAAGGAATAAAACCACATCCTATCTCTCTCTCTGTCATCATTCCAAGGCTGAAAGCAACAGTGAAAAACACACCATGTTCTGCCAAGGAAGAGCTGAACTGGCGTCTAACAATCAAGGGCATCAGCGATTTCACAACTCGAACAGGATTTTCCTTCGTTTACTGCCAGCGCTTCCGTGCAAACCTGTGCTTTAAAATAGACACCAGTTTCCTACTTAACACTCATCCCCTTTTCCTCCACTCTGTAGGCAGACAGCACTACCCACCAACGGTCAGACATCAGAGATGCCAGAGATAACAGCTGCAATGATGCAGCAAAAAGGGGAAAAAAGTAGGTGACGCTGTGCTGGCCCTCTGGGGAGCCGTGTCTTCCCTTTCTGCAATACATGTGTCCTAACGCACACACTGCCCACGGGGCTCTTCTGTCGCTACAGCCTTGGAGCTCAGCACTAGTAGATAACTAACACGGGACCAAAATTTTTGTCTCATGAAATTTGGCAATGTCCAAACCACATCAGTCCCACATACAGAGACGTGCATCTTCCACGCCTACTGGCAGCTCTTGCTGCGAACTGCTACGCAGCCCCTGCTCCCTGCAGCTTCCACACCGCGCTCCATCACTCCAGGGCTGCCATCCCGCCGCACGCACGTGGGATGTGACCACACGAGACACCCATCACAGGGCTTGCAGGGCTGGGAGGAGAATGCTGAACGAGGAGACACCTCTGTTTTCTTCAGCATCACCTGGACTTGCTGTCTACTCAGCACTGGAGAGCCCTAATCTGCCCTTCAAGATGCTGTGCTTAAATCTGACTCCCAGGACATTTATTGCTTGAAACCAGATTACTACAGCTAGGGCTGGCCGTTTGCACGAGATCCCACGCTGTTTTCTTCAAGCTCTTTCCTCCACGTGCTTCATTGCTGCTGTAAGGACTCTTCAGTAAGTTCAAACTACATCTCAGCTTTCTCACACAGTCACTACCTGACAGTATTGTGCTTTCCACCGCTTTTTAGCCATCCCTTCCTGCAGAAACCTGGTCAACGTTCCCTTCTCCCCCAACACACTGCCAGAACCCTCTGCCATGAGCCAAGCAAACCTGCAGCAACAGAGGCAAGAGCCTTCTTCTGGGATAAACATTTGTAAAAGCCAAAGGGGAGAGAAGAAATGGCTTTACATTAGATGAAGTCACTGCCCAAACACCAGCACGTGAAGTACGAGCAACCAGAGGTGAGAAGAGTGCCCTGGCTGATGTCTCAGTGCCTGCTGTGGGAGGATTGTCACACAAGAGGGACCGTACGCCAACAGCATGCAATGCTCTTTGTCCTGAGATCACCAGCTGGCTGCTTTGAGGCACTTATCTAAAAACCAGCCATGGGAAATTCCAGCCCATTTCTCTTTGCACTAGTCTGAAGACCTTCAATTCTGCAGCTTATGCCCAGCTCTGCTAAACACCAAACTAGAGGTTCAAGGTTTGGAGAAGCCTGTTCAAATGCCAGAGATGCATTGCATCCCTCTTCTTCCAGAGGTCAGGCGGGACACCAAAACCTGCTGATTTCAACCCAGTCAAACAGTTCAAAACTACGTCTTCCTCACTAAATCGCACTTCTCGAAGTACGCGAGTTCCTCTTAGCTTTGACCATCGACATGACGCCACCGAAAGTTTCCACTACTTTAAAGCTACAAACTCTCCCTGAGCGGGACCGAAACTCTGGTCTGAGACACACATGAGAGCAGGTGGTGGGTTGGTTCAACTCTGAGAACAAAGGGGCATTGCTACTGCAGCGCATCCTTCCCTGGCACGGGTTGGAATGAGCCCTGACTAACGGCGTGCCCGCGAGGGGAACTGCAATCCCTGTGGCAGGTGACGACCAACGGGCGAGGAACGGGCTTGCAAGGCACATACGGCTGCACTTACCTGCCATCTTGCCAAGATGGCCCCCAGAACTACCTGGAGCCCTGCTTCCCAGGGAAAGGTTGGAGAGAGAAAGTCAACGGAAAGCCTGGCAAAGCACAGGTCCAGCGGCTGCCCTGAGGGGAGCGATTACACCCCGGGACCCCATGGCAGACCCCAGCCCAAGTGTTGGCCACGGTGGTTGTAAGTTCCTTTGCTCCATCTGGTGGTTAGAAAGTTTTTAAGGCTTAGAGTGGACACGCTGCTCCCTGCACGTTCTGCTCATCTCCTGGGCTGTCTGTCCGCAGGGGCTGCGGAGAAGCTTGGAGTAAGCCACTTTGGAAAGCGCAGGGAAGCACTTGGAAAGAGCAGGAGGCTTCTGACTGCTCCGGTGAGGGGGTCACCCCCACATCAGACGGCCAGGGTGGTCATGGGTCTGTGAACATGAAGAGTCAGTCGGGCTCCCACGCGCAAACCACAAGGACAGCCACTGTCCCCAGCAGCAGAGAAATGTCTGAGAGCAGGCAAAGCACAGCCTGCTGTGCTGCACAGCCCAGCACCCGACAGGATCAGACCAAGGGAATCATTTGGCTCCCACCTTCCACGTTGGATAACAGGAGCAGGATAACGCTTAAGCATTCAGACCCGGGCTGTGGGAAAACAAACATGCTCCGCTCAGCCAGGAGCAAAACCACTTATTGTTAGGATGATGCCGAGGGCAGAAAACCCCTGACTCGTTCCCCCAGGAGCAGAGGAAAACCAAAACCAGCCTCCAAGGCAGCACAGCCAGCCAAGGAGCCCAGGAGCTTTCCCAGTTAACCAGACCCCTTCCTCATTCAGCAGGTTTCTCTCCAAGCACTGCAAGGAAATAAATAAGGCAACAGGGAAGCAAGGCAAGAGCAGAGCCTCAGACGAGAGGGACCAGACAGATGGCCTTATGCTACAGCATCCTGGCTTCCCCAGCCTCCCTCCCACTTGGCACTGGGACCAGCAGGAGGAAAGGAGATTCCTGCTATGTCACCCCTACCCTGACACACCACCTTTGCCTGCCGTGATCTGCCTGAGCCCACAGCATCACGTGCGTTCTTGCTGAGCCCAGAAATCCTCAGCTTTCAGGATTATATAACCTGAGGAGCTAATTAAAAACGAGGAGGTTTATTTCGGACCCGGGCAGGGTGACAAGACAAAAATATAGCCCATAGCAGGCCCATGTCCCCTTTGAAGAGTCGCCAAGGCTATTTTTTACCTAGATACATCATGAAGAATTGGAGAGAGGAAAAAAAAAATACCATGGCTATATTTAGAATTTTATCAGTGGCAGGGCTCGTTACACTTCTTCGAGAGGAGACTGACAGAAATATTTCAGGAGAGTGGGAGGAACAAACAAACAAACAAAACTACCCCCCAAAAAACAAGCCAAGGATAAATATATCCCTGGCAACTACCTTACGTGGTAGGGATGCTGCTCAAGGGTGTGAAGGGGGATTTTTTGTTGGCTTGAAATTAGATCTTTGTCACCTTCCCACCCTCTTGAAATCCCCAAGGCCAAACAACATGTCCCAAGGGATGGGTTCTCCTCTGCCTATGTCGAACATCCATAGTTACCCCAACTCCTGAGGCTGCTCAAGCTGTCTGTTTCCCTCTGTCACTGGCTGCGGAGGGGAATGGCAAGCTGCAGCAAACTGTGGCTGGAGGAGCTACAAAGTCCCAGCCTGCGAGTAACCTCACGGTTACGGGGGAGGTAGCATCTTGCAGAGAGCTCCAGCATGATGGCTGGTAGTATTGCTAATTGCTTACTCTCTCGTCACTGTGAGCAGGTCTTCCCTCAGTTTCTCCGACTGGAATCACTCCACTTTTAGAAATACTTGAAAAGCTCGTTGGAGCAGAGAGGAAGCTGCGTGAAGAGGGGACTGAAGACACTGGCTGGCAGGGCTGTGCCACCCCGGGGGGAGCACGGGGAGGCAATGGGAGCTGTCTCCTCGGCAGTGCTGCACAGGTTGCCCTCCACCAGCTCCTCTCGGCCGAGTTAAAACAGCCAGGGAGAGACAGTTCCCTTGAAAGCTAACTTCAGCCTGAGCAAAAAGGGAACTTTCGAAACACGTCATTTTGGGGTGCAGGGGAAGCCACATTCACTTAGGCACCGCAGACGTGAACTGCAGTTTGCAGCCTTATTCTCAGCCCTGACACCACAGGACAGAGGCAGGGAGCAGCCAGCTGTGTCCTCCCTCCACAGATGGAGGACAGGCTCTCTTGTCCTGCCTACTCCTGACAGCTGCTTCTCCACTCACACAGCTCTCCATCCCAGTACAGAGGGGCAGATTTCTTGTTTAGCATCTGCTCAAGGGAGAAGCTTCTTCCTATCTAGCTGCTCTGGTGTGGGCTACTGCAAGCCTGAAATTACACTGGAGTGAAAAAAAAAAATCTCTTTTGTTGCACCCACAGGAGATTAGCAGACAGCTAAACAGAGTCACAGCCTCGTCCAGATAAATCTAATGACTGTACGTTGGGAATGAGAAGAATTTCCAGACCTTATTATCCCAAGGTCACGGGCAGGCTCTGGCTCAGCTGGATAGCAAAAAGGAAAGGATGGGGTTGCATGAAAGCCCCTTGTGCCTCAACAGCACAGATATCTTCTCCCCTCGATAACACAAAAGGTGACGCCAAGGTATGACAATTGCCTGGACTCCAGGAGGAAACCAAGAACTCAGCCTGCCTTGGCATGGCAGTGGAGGCTACTGCCAAAGGTACTGGAAACTTGCACAGCAACCTCATCTCTGTCCGTGCGAGGGACGTGCTGTGGTGCACGCTGAGACTGTGGGCACCTAGCATGTGCCTTGCCCTGCTCTTGGTGCCTTTTTTCCCAGGTCAGCAAGCAATCCTACATCTGTGCTTGCGTTTTCCTTGGGAACATCAAGAGACACCAGCCACAGCAAGTACAAGCTGGGAACCTCCCCCACCAGCTTTGTGCATAGAAAACCTTGAGTAGATACGTGCTATGAGACAGGCTCTCCACCTGATAACACAATCAGGACAGTTGCAGCAAACACCAGCCCAACTCAGCTCACCCTCTCCTCCCCCAGTGCTTCTTTCGACACCAAGAAGGTGCAACAAGCAAGATAAACTTAATCACTCCTTGCTGCAAGAGGCTTCCCCAGCCCCGAGCCCTCGTGATGGGGGCTGTAGGGGACGCTGCTGTGATTCACCCTGGGCATGCGTGCTCCTGCCCGCAGCCACGGCTGGACCAGGTGGCCTCCTCCTCAAGGCACCTATTAGGGCACCTGCTCACTGTCCTTGATGATGAGGGCAGAACAGAGCTCGTCTGTCTCCCAGGTAAGGGTCTATCATTCTGCAGGACAGATGGAGAGGCTAGACAGAGCAGAAGGGCTGGGACTGCAGTATGGAGGCACTGAGATCATCCCTTTATTAACAATCACGAGGACATTTCCAAGAAGACGCAGCAGAGGATGAGGCTCATCTGCTTCTCTCGTCCCTGTGGAAATGTCTGAGTCTTGACACAGAAAATCTCCTCCAACAGAGCCAAGGGAGGCTGCAAGGTAGAGCCCCCTGGTCCTCCCGAGGCCCAAAAGCCTGATACTCACAGTCACGCGCTCCCAGACCAGCTGACAGATGCTTTTACTGCAGCTGAATCACAGCAACATCCTTTCCACGTAGGACCTGCCTACGACACCTGTGACAGCCCCAGCATCTGCTGCTGGAGAGCAGCAGCTCGGAAAGCCCAGGAGGAGATGCTGAAGTGTACATCTCTTCCAAGCATGTCCCTCAGCCACTGCAAGCAGGCAGAAGTCTTTGGAGAGCACCATTGACACAAGCAGCAGCCTGAGCTATTTGCAGAAAAACCCCACATATACAGGAAGCACACAGTTCCTGATTTCCAGCTTGGTTTAATGCGAAGAATTTCCTTCTTCCCTTCAGACTCACGCAGGAAGCCTGCAAGCAGACCAGCCCCATAATCTGATTAGGCCCCATCCTACGCACATTTCCTGGAACATGCAATTGGACTGCAGGAGCCACTTTCCATCCCTCCCCAGCGCTCATCTCATAAGGTAGCCAGCACAGCCCTGCCCAAGCCACTGCTTTTGGTCAAGGCAGTGAAAAAGCAACAGAAGAAATCCATTCCTGCTGCAGAAAAAGGATTAATCAAGGCTTAAAGAAGCACAGCCTTAGGAATACTTCTCCCTCCCCACATCCCCCAGAGGGCATGGGCCCGTTTTTAGCTTGGAAACAGGTATTAGCTCTGTTCATCCCTCAGGGCAGGGATGGAAACCCAAATGTGAACATTTGGGAAATAAGTTTTCAGTGGCCATTTGGGAATCAAAAGGCATCTACGCTGCAAGGGTGGGAGGGTGAATGCCACAAAGACCCTACGGAGATCCGTATTAAACCGGTGATCCAGATGGGAACAGAGACACTCTCAGCTCTGGGTAACCCACTCATAGGACTTGAGAGGGACTTGGCTGCTGGTTTGCTCATGGAGTGACAGAAGCAATAGGCACCTTAAACGGAATCAGCAAGAGATGCAGCACGGAGTGGTCAACAGGAAGAGCCAGCCTCTGGGCAAAGCTCCGTGAATCATAGAATCATAGAATGGTTAGGGCTGGAAGGGACCTTCAAAGGTCATCTAGTCCAACCCCCCTGCAAGGAACAGGGATATCTCCAACTAGATCAGGTTGCTTAGGGCTTAGCAGAGGAAAAGGCCGCTGCCCATCTTTTTGCACACCAAGAAGCATCTCCATATGGGCTTTGGGGCTCACACACAAGCCAGGTTTTGCATGGCAATGCTAGAAGCACTGAGCTCTGTTCCCCTTTCCGAGGAGCAGCGTCTCCCAGCCACAAAGCCACAGGCATGCTTCTGCTGGGCCACCACCACGTGCCTTGGCCAGCTGAGCCGTCCCTGGGGAAGAAGGCTCTTGCTGGGGGGGGCAGCTCAGGTCCTGGGGGCACCAGGAACAGCATTCCCCACGCCTGCTGGCTTGCTTGCAGCGGTCACGCAGCTCCGTGCCGAGCGAGACCCACACCCAGACACCCGGGAGAGTCCAGCTGGCTACCGCTGCTCCGCTGGCAGAGCTCCGCCACTCCGCTGGAGCACAAACCTCCAATTCATTCACTCAGGTGCCTCCGAAGTTCCTCAGAAGAACCATCTCCTAGAAACTCAATTAATTTAAACCCTGCGGGAAGGAGCAGCAGCAAGCAGCTCCGGTACCACCCAGCCACAAAGGAAACTCGCCCTCAATATAGCTTTGGCAGTACGAGCTGGAAGACTGGTTTCCTCTTCGGTGTGCTCTGCCTTACCCTGCTGCTGCAGACGGCGAGGAATTCTCCTTGGCAGCCCGCAAAAGAGATACAGCTGCATCCGAGAAGCGTGTTCCAGGGCCCAGAGCGCTTCGTTTGTCTGGGGACCACAACGAGAGCAGCTCACTCTGCCTTGGGGGAAACCAAAGGATACCGGAGAATCACCCAGGGCCTGATCCAAAAACCTCTCCTGGGCAAGGTTAGTTTTCTCTCTTTGAGTGGGGCCGTTAACTATTCTTATTGCCTCTCTGGAAAAGGGGACAGAACAGTGTATTTGCGCGTTTCGTGACCTGCAGTAAGGAACTCGCCCTATCTGGAAATAAACAGCAGGCTGGGGGCTTGTAATTGAAGTGTAATTTAAGTTGCTGCCAATGTTCTCGTCCTCATTTAGCACAGTAGAGCCTGGTGAAAAAGCACGTCTGCCTCTTTCACCACCACAGCATTTCCCATCTCTCACCTCCCTGCCCGTGCACGTAGGCAGTCTTAGCACACATTTGCACAAAAGCCTTCGAGCTTTGATTGTCCTGTACAACTGCTAACAGAGCCTGTGTCCAAGGACATCTTCACACAGCCTGGCCAGAGAGAGAAAACCTGGGAAAATCTGAGCCGAGATCCAGGTGCAGCAACAAGCAAAGGAGGGAAGCAGAAGGCATCAGCTGCCTTGCTGGGAAGGTCTCACGATGCCTGCTTATGTGAGCAAGCCACCAAAGGCAGCCAGGGTGTGAGTTCAAGCTGCTGCTGTGACCTGTCTCCAGCTGCCCAGGCTGACCGACCCTTTTAGTGCTGGAGCCGAGCATACGTCCGCTCCAGAGCCAAGAGCTGAAGCACTGCATGAAGAGATGGACAGGAACAGCTCGCAGAGAATGGCCAGAGGACGTTTCTGAGCTCAGCACTTGGGCCTGTGGGCTTGAGCACGCTCCGCCATCAAGATCCGCAGTCATCCCAATTCCAGCCACCGTTGTCCTAAGCTCTGTCCATGATGTGCTGCTGATGAATATCCACAGTGTCAAAACACTGACCTGGATTTGCTTCCTGGACCAGAAATCACCACATCCCCACCACCACCCAAGTTGCCAAAGTAAGCAGCTATTGCAAATACTTAAGGTTAATATTTACATTTGGATTCACCACAGGAAGCATGTGTTTTGCCACCGGTAAAGGGAGTGGGAAAGCTGAGACCACAGGCTGGTCAGGGGACTGGCATTTTATTTCCTGTCACTGCTGCAGATGCTCAAGGTTGCACAGCAAGCGAGGTTTCGGGATCCAGCTGGATGCATTTGACGCCTCAGATGCACAACAACGTGGCCTGCACAAGCATGGGAAATCATCTTGGAGAAACACAGGCAGGACTTAGCAGCCCTGGTGGCTGCAGCAGCTCTGCCTATGCTGGCAAGTACAAGCAATCTGAGACTTCAAAAGGAATCACCCACAACGCACCATAAAATCATTGCAGATAAAGTAATTCGGCTAAACAGTAGATTTTAAGAAGGTTCATCTGAACGCAGGGAAAGAGCTGTCAAACAAACACACTCAGCTCTGGATACGGGATACCACTCGGCAGCTCTTGGTCAAGTCCTCTACAGAAATGGCAGCTCTTGGTCAAGTCTGCAACATTTCACCAGAGCACTATTCCCCCCAGCACTACTAGCCTGCTCGTTCATTGCCTCAAAACTGGGAGCTTGATCTCTTCGGTCTCCATGTTCCCTTCCAGGGGCGGTCTCACGCTCACGGTGCTGTTTAACTGCCCTGGACAGGAGGCAAGAGGAGCGAACCAGCTGGGCTCGAGGAGCTGCGAGGCAGCATCTCTCCAGCCCACCAAGCGCAGGAGGAGGAGCAGCCGAAGGGGGTTTTGCACAATCCCTGCTGCACACCGGCCCGTTATGACCCAGGAGCTGACAGCACTGTTTCACCACTACCACGGCCCCCGAGCCAAGGAGGAAGGCTTCTCATACATGCACAGGCAGGAAAGAGGAGTCACTGTCTACTCCGTGCTGGGACCGGATTCACCAGCAGTAGCAACACTCAAAAAATCAGAACCACAGCACAGAGAGCAACGAGGGAAAGGGCTTCCCTAATCTGTCACACGCAGGCACCAATTCTGTGACAGCACTGAATCCTGCACAACTGGGGCAACCCCTGCTTAGGCAACAATCAGGCTCCAGAAGCTGGCATTTACTAATTTCCTCCAGACTCTCCCCTCCTCCCAACCATAGAATCCCAGGAAACCTGGCTGTAAAGAAAAAGCTTGCCCTGCAGACAAGGGCAATGCACAGGCCAGCTGCCACCTACCAAGTGCTCCAGACACTGTGCAACTCCTTTCTAGGAAAAGAAACAGGGCATTTTGGATCTGCAAGCCATTCATCAGCAACGGGGATGTGAGGTTTATCCACCAAGATCTCTACGCCACAGCAAAGGGCCTCTAATCGCACCCGAGCGGATGTAGAGCCCCAAAGCAGAGGAGGGGCAATGGTTACTCCTAGATTCCCAGGCTCTTGCCGTTCCAGAAGAATCGTGATTTCTCTGTCCTGGCTAGGGGGTGGCACGTCCCTGACCTCCAAATCTTTCCTGCAGTCGAGAGGTCACATGCCAGTAAAGCTGGGAGAGGGAAAGAAACGGTCATTCTTCCAACGAGCTGTTTGTAAGAAATAACGCAATAAGGCCCTGGCAGCAGCTTGGAGCTCAGTATTTGCAACAGCTTTGTGGTCTAGGCTGACGGCAACAAGTTTGTTTTATTTCTACAACAGGGCTTGATTCTTCCTCATGTCACACACACACGCACTCCCCAGCACTGACACAGCCACTGCGCTCCAGGCTGGGCCCCCGCACTCACTCGCGCAGCCCTTCAGAAGGCCACGAGCAGTGTGACCAGCATCTGACTGTCCTTGATACCTCTCCCCACAGCACAGCCACGAGGAGAGCTTACCAAACAAGTCAAACACCCAGAAAAAGGTTTATTTCCCCTTCCACATGCCTTCCTTGAAAATGCTTAGCACACACAGGTGTCCTAAAGTAAAGCTGTTCCTCTCAATTCCTCCCAGTCCCTCCACAGACACATTCCGTGCAGGGAGGAGGAGAGGCATTAAGCAGTTCCCAACACTCAGCATCAGCACTGGTCCCAGTGCTCATATGAGCCCGCGCTTCACATGAGCCTCTCAGAGAGAGCATCGGTTGTTAAGACACACGTGCGTATCCAAACAGCTCTCATAGTGATAGAGTCACACAGCCCAGAAAGAGGAGTGAGGGCAAAAAATAACCCTCGGGTGATCAGACACATCACTTCTTCAGTATGGGCTTGTGGCCCACCAAGCCATTCCCTTGATTCAGACATCTGTATCACCTTGCCTCTATGCCAGGGCAGAAGGGAATGCAGCATCCTTCAGTCCCAGCAGATCCTCGTGAAAGCTCGATTGCATCCACCAGAGCATCCTGCCTTGCAGCCATAGGGCAGGGCTGTGGCAGGGGCTCAGTCACAGCAGGTCATGCACACTCTAAACCTGAGAGACAGTCCACAATCGCACCCCAGGACTTTCAGCTGATGACAGTGTCGCTGCAGCCCACTGACACAAAGCCAGGGTTCAGGCAGAAGAGAAAGATGCCGTACGAATCTGAGAGGCACCCTACATGTTGCTAGGCAAGAGAGGAAGAGCTGGAGCCAAGCCATTCTTGCCATGACGTGGGGAAAAAGGGCCTGAGCAGTGTTACAGAACCAGGAGCAGCAAACACAGCACTCCAATGCACACACAGAAAGGACGGGGGCAACAGATGCTGGGAGAAATCAAACCCCAGCACAAAAGCCACAGCTCTGACCCCTTCTCCACAGCAGTACTACTAGCCAGCCAAGCTTCTCAGGACTCCTGAATGGACTGAGCTAGCAGCAGCATTATAACCATTTTGCTGTCTCTAGCGGTCCACTGCCCTAGGTAACTGCCCAACAGGGTGCAGCTAGCCAGGTGTAGGCACTGTAGAGAAATATGGACTTGCCTGTGGGCACAGAGAGCATCACCAGAGCTGGGAATGAAATCCAGGGGCCCCAAGCCCCAGCCCTCTGCTTTATAACCCATCAGCAAAGCATGTTTTGTAACTTAATGTGGCACCGCCCAGATGAACGCTGCCTCTTCCTAAACTTCTGCACGCTTTGAACCAGACATTCACAGAACACGGCTCAGCACTTGTACAGGAGAGACAGCCAGTGCTCGATGGCAAAAAGAGACACAAAAAACCATAAACCAACTAAGGCCCTGACTCTTGGCATTGCAGGAACGTGTGAGAGGAGAATCTGGAGTTATTACATGTTCAAGAGATGGTTGCAGAAACCCCACTCATGACCTGCCCGTGGTCAGACCTGTACCAACACCAAACAAGCACTCCCTGTCCTGTAACCGATCCCATTTCTCAGCTTGAAGTGACCGTCAGCTGTACGGCTGCTCCCCAGCCACCACCCTCCTCGGAGTTTTTCAAAACACACTTGACTTCTATTAGCAACAAATGCTTTTTCAGGTCACCTTAAGGCTGCCCCTGTGAAAGGGCAGACAAGAATGAAGAAAGAAACCTCTCCGCACTGTGCATGTGATCCAGGGCTTGGAGCTGGCTGCCCAACAGGCACAGAGACCATCCACTGGATGGCTATTTACCCCTTTTGAAGCCACAGCAGAGAAGGAAGGACCGAGAAGGGACGACGTCCCCAGGTCACACAGGCTCCTGCTGCCAGTGCAAGAAAGAGGCTGAAGCTTTGAAACAGCTTCTTTGGGAGAAGCTGGGAGAGGCACCACCAACACACCAGATGCACCGAAGTAACTTTTTTTCGGCTCACAGCCCGCAGAGATATTTCAAGCAAGTTTTAAAGCTCAGTCCCGTTTCGGCGTCCCCTCCTCAGCATCTCTGGCACCGGTTACAGAGCCGGCCAAGACGAGATGCTGTAAGGCAGCCGGCTTCTCCCGCGGGCACGGAGCGCTCTTCCGCAGCGCGGGCACGGGGCGAGCCGAAGCGGCTGCGGGGCAGGGGCCGGGCTCGCAGCGGGTGCCCGGGCAGGGGCACCGGCTGCAACTTGGGCACAGCCACCTGGCCCCGAACCGCGCCCGCCCGCCGCGCTGCCGCCGGCACACCTCCCCACGCCTGCAGCCCGGCGCGGCGGGCACGGGCGGGACAGCGCAGCCGCTCCGGCCCCGCCGCTCCTGCCGCCGGGGCAGGGGGGGCAGGTCCGAGCCGGTGCCGGAGGAAGCAGCGTCCGGTAGCCGCGGGTGCTCGGACGGTGGCCGCCGCGCGGAACCGCTCGCCTCGGGTCGGCGCTCAGCCCTTACCTGCGGGAGGTCATGGCTCCGCCGGGCTCCGCGCAGCTCCGCGACCCCGGCCCCGCGCCGACTGCCCGCGCCGCCGCGCCCCGGCGGGGCGTCTGGGCCACGAGCCGCCGGGGAAACCCCTCCCTGTGACGCGGCGGGGGAATCCCCGCCCTCCGCCCCGCCCTCCCGCCCCGCCGCCCCCGGCCCGGCTCCGGCACCGCTCCCCGAACGGCTCCGGGGCGCTGCGCCCCTGCCCCCGGGCAAGTGGCCGGCGTTCCCCTTCTGGTGCCAGCGCTCCTTCGCCCTCCAGGCTGGCCAGCAGCCTCTCCGTGCATGGCGCATCCATGCTCCTCGCTTGGCAGCTCCGCGGTACCCGGGTCTTGAGAGCATGTGACATTTCGCACCGGCAGCAACTCCAGACGGCGCTCAGTACCCGGACGCTGCCGAAGGTCTAGATTTTGGTGTTGAGTTCACAAAGACTTGAGAGTGATGCCACCGAGAGAGCGATGCCACCGAGAGAGCGAAGCAAGCCACCAGACCCTGAGCATCCCAGCCTGGCACGCTTACCATTATCCCTAAATACCCTCAGCTCAGGGGCTGCTCTGGAGGCAGGAGGGCACAATGTCCTCAGAGTGGGTTCCCCACTCTCATCCCAACGTCTACAGTGAGACAGGGCTGGTGGCACCCAAATCTTCCACTGGGGTAAGCTGGGGTCAGGTATGCTATAGGCATGCTATAGGCTTTATACAAGTAGAGCACATTTTGCCATCTGAAGTGTAAATTCAGAGGCGTTTAACAAACTCATGTCAAATATATGTTGCTTCACATAAAAGACAGAAACTAACCCAAAGAAATGCCCTGAATCTGGCACCTTTCATGAATGCTGCGTGAGAAAACAAAGCCAGCTGTCCAAGACAGAGAAAAAGCCAGGATACAGCCAGCGACATCACCCCCCCCCCCCCCCCCCGCCAGTCTACCCATAGTGGCAAAAATAGCAGTTTTATAACTATAATAAGACTCAGCAAATTCCATATCTATTCGGGGAATACCCAGAGAGCTGGCAGCAGGAGCCAGCTCATTTCTCAGTGAGGAGGACTGGCGGGGTGCATAGCTTCTCTGCATGCCACTGGATTGCTCACGGGGCAACGAGGACCACAGAGGCCAAATAGCAACCCTGATAACAATGACCCCTGTCCTCTCCTTCCTCATTTCCCCTGCCATTGAGGCTCCCAGTTACTGGCGCCTTCTTTCATGGCACTGAGACTTCATTGTGAGAGACCAAACTGAGACTTCTGCGGGTGCCTGTCTCATATGGCGGGGGGAGCAAGTCCCTTTCTCAGGGCAAGACACATGGTCAGGGAGGGACTGCTGCTCAGCTTCTTGGTTAAAAACAGATCAAAAGGAACCCCGTGGAACAGATCTCCCCACTTCTTGTAAGGTACTGGTTTCTAGACCACACAACTGAGATCCAGATCAGTGGTGAAAAAGGTCCTCTCCTGTGACATCTCAGCCCTCCTGTCTCTGGTCCATTGGAATGCTTTGATCTCACGGAAATACCCAGCACAGAAATCCAGACCCTGGCCTGGGAGCTCTCTGCAGCCAGAATATCCCGTTTTGTCGGTGTTGGGATGGTGTCAGTCCCTCAGGGGATGTGCTGCAATAGAAATGCATCATGACCATAGTGAAGGTGCTGGATGTCTGTGTGACTCCATCTGCTCTCTAACCTGCTCAGTCTCAGCCAGGGCTGGCCAGGAGAAGATTTAATGGTGCCCAGGCTCTACCTGCTACGCTTCCCCCAGCAAGGACAGATTTTTCTGGCTGCCAGGTGATTGCTGTGTGCCCCAGAAAAGGGGGAGCAGCCAGGCACTGTGAACAAGTCCCATTCCCTTACATCCACATGGGGCCAGGATGTGTTTGCTGAGAAATGGCCAGGGCCTTCACGTTGCATCCACCTGAGAGATGGCAGCCCAGCACCACTGCATGTGCTCAGCTTTGGGAAGATGTTTGCACTCCCGGCCACAGCCACAAGAGCTCCATAAAGCCTTAAATTCAGGGTGCCTAAACAGCCCTGAACTGTAGACACTGACAGGGTCCTTTAATGAAAAGCCAGAAAGACCGTGTTCATGGGCCAAGTTGTCTCCTTAGGAATATTGCAGACCCTTTTCTCCCTGAATAATCACGTTTTTCCACCCAGAGATACAAAGGTACATCACAGAGCAGGGTAAAGGATCATTACGCTGCTTTGGCAGGTGAGGAGAGCGCAGTGCCGGGAGTGGAAGCGGCCAACCCGACACACACGCTGCATCAGCAGCAGAGCAGGGAAAGAAACCCATGGATCCTGCTCCCCACCACACATGCTGCAAAATGAGGCCAAGTGGCCATGGAGCCAAAGAGTCTAGATCTATTAACAGCCACTACCCCAGGCTGCAGGGGAAAGGGATGTGGGCCACAAATAGGACCCGGCAGAGATTTAGGTCTGGTCTACCAAATTCCAGAAGGACTAGCTCCCAGTTGCCTGGCTAGCAGCAGCACCCTCAGGAACAGGCAAGCTAATCAGTCTCTCACTTCACAGTAACCAGCTAAGCACTCGGGAAGCAGGCAACTGTAAAAGGTGATACAGTACATCAGAATCCCGTGGGACAGCCCTGTGAGCCCATTCACACCATCACCAAAGCAATGCACCCACCACCCTTCGCTTCCCCCAGGTTCCCCCATAGGCTTCCCCGCCATCCTGCTGAAGCCTCAGCACAGTGACTTAAGAAGAACGGAATAAGCTGCTTTTAGCCCCGGACTGAAGCTCCTGGGCACAGGAGAGGATTAGCTAGGGGTGCCAGTGCAAGCTGAGGGTGGGTAAGACCATCCAGCCCCAACTGCCCCCTCCTTCTTGATGATATTGTCCGACTGCCTCTGCTCCCAGCGAGAGCAGAGTGGATGGTCAGGCTTGATGTGCACATGGCATGTTCTGGAGAGTGCCGAAGACGCTGCTGTCAGAGCAAGGGCTGCCAGAAAGCGTGGCCAGGCTGTTACCCTGAGTCATGCTTGCTGCCTGCCCAGACGTGTCTCCAGTGTGGCTCCCATCCTTTCCTTCCTCTCTCCCCTGACAATGGGTTTTTCCAGGCTTTTTCCAGTAAAAAAAAAAAAAAACACATCCAGCTGCCAGAGCTCCTCTTTTCCTTCTAGCCAAGACTATGATAGCTTTTTCTCCTACTGCTTGGCAGCAAGCTGGCAAAAAGCCTGTGAAAGAGGTACTGACTTGGCAACTCCGTGCCTGTTGTGGCATAATAAGGTCATTGTCAAGAAGACACTGCACCAGGAGGCTGATCTTGAGCAAAACATGGCCCCAGTTGTGAGTTGTGCAACCCCGGTGGCTGTTCAAACACTGGCCTCATTGTTCCCCAGTGTGAGTCTTCCACGTCTCATTGTCCATAGAAAAGCCAGTTCCTACTGAGCTGGTGCAGGCACCGATCAAATGTGCATCATTGCTAGATATCAAAATGACCCGGATTGCTAAATTAGCTGCCTCCCAGATGGCAGGAAACGCATGTTCTTTTCTCACTTCATACCACTTGGATGAGCACGAGTTCTTGCTTGAACAAAATTCTCCACCTCCCTTCTTTTGTTGCAGAAAGACAAAGCTGCAGACATCAGACAGCTGAGGCTCTGGCCAGGTGGAAAGGCTCCATTAAGAAGACTGGTTTAAAGCAGGAACTTAGACGCTGGTACATCTCAAACCACATCCTGCTTGCATTCTTGAGACTGACTTTCCCTGGCTCCTCAGCTTACAGAGGGAAAAACCCAGGGGAAACTGCTGCCATGAGCGAGAAGCAGGCCCCAGGAGCATCACTTCAGTCTTGTTGATATGGCATGATGTCAGTGGGATACAAAGCCTCTTTTGAAAGCATTACCTAAGAAGAGGTGATGAAGGCATGCTTGGCAAAGAACGGAAAGCTAGTGGATACTTGAATAGGTGAAACCATTCAGAGCACAATCAGATGGCCACAGAGGAGGGGAAGTAAAGACGCACAGGAGTCTTCCTCCTGTAAACACCGGGTGGATAGGATTGAGGTTGGCATTCATAAAGAAGCTGTGTTTAGAAGATACAGCAGGTACCTGCATGAGACACTCCAGTTCTAAGGGAAACAGGGAGATACTGGTTTGACTTCACACAGTATCTGCCCAGAAGACGGATACACACCAGTAAGCAAGCGTGAGGCACACAGTACAAAAAGAATAAAAAAGCAATAGGCCCCTTAAAAACATATTTAATAGTTTTCAAACTTTATTTCATGGTGATTGACGAAAGACACAAGTTAGTAATGGTTATATCATGCTGCTCCTCTACTGTGCATTGCCCTTCAGAATTCATACAGCAGTTCACAACGGTCATTAATTTACCCTATAAATGAAGCCACGTGGACATCTTTTTTTTTAAAAAAAAAGCAAAAAAAGACCCCAGAAAAAAACCAAACGTCAATGTCTTTTTTTTTTTTTTTGTACATACATGTTACAAATGCTATTAAAAATAAAGCTGAAGTTAAGTGCACAGCCCCTAGGGAGCACTGCTGAATCTGACCTTGGATCAAGATGCTTGACAACGAGGACGCAAGGTCCTGTTTTAAGGCATTTCCAAGCCCCAGCAAAAGCAGACAGAGGTTTTGTTTTTGTTTAGTTGTTTTTTGCAGTGACCCTGGCTTCATTTCAGTGGCATTCTAGAAAATTAGCAGCTTCCTCTGCGCACGCCCCTCTCCCTCTGGAGTCGGCACGTCCAGCCCTCAGTCTTGGCCAACGTGGTTCCATCGCCCAGCTAGAACCCACATGCTCAAAACACAGGTTGAGGGTCTCGCACTTCCCTCCCATCCCACCCCATCCTGCAGTCCTAGTTAGCCCCTGTCTATCTACACCTTGTGATCAAAATACAGCAGTCCATCCCTTTCACAACACAGTCACAGTACCCCCCACCAGGAACCACAATTTATATACAGTAGCCACTTAAAATGTGGTATTGCCACACACCCACCCCCCCCACCCCCCAGTGGCTCCATCCCACAGACGGTGCAGCCCCCCCCTGCAATATTTAACCACTGGATTTTTAGAGGACTGGCAATACATTAAGCATAGATGGGAGAGGGGAACTTTTTTTAAAAAAAAAAAAAAGAAAAAAGAAACCCAAGTGGTTTTACACTACGTTCTTCCCCTTTGTTACATCTGTGTTCAGAGCTCACCCTGAGAAAAACTAATTTGACCTTTCATGGCTCAAAACTTAGAAACATTTTTAAAAGGTGCACTACTTCGTAAAGGTACACCACAAGGTGTGCTAGAAATTTAGGGAAAACTCCAAAATGATGGCACCCTGGCTATTAATTAACACTTAATACCTGGCGGGATCCTTCAGATTAATTCCGTACGCTCCATAAAGCTGGTTTTACACAGAGCAGTGCCAGCTGCCATCTCAGGGTGGGAAAGGGACACAGTTGCATCCCAGTGGCGAGAAGGGACAGAGATGCTACACGGCATCAGTAAATTCTTCCCATGGAGAAGGAACTTGAATGGAGTGGGTCATTTCTTTCATAGCTGCAATCTGTTTGTTTTTCCCCTGCTTACAGGAGATTCAGTGTTTGCACACAAACGCCTGCCGGTTGACACTCGCAAACACACACACACTCATTCAGAAACACACATACTGGCTTTGTAACTGGCACCACAGTATTTGCTTTCAGGATTTGCATGGAGGAAGAAAATACTTAAAAATCCTCCTCCCAGATCCTACCGCCTCCACAGCTGCCTCACGCCCCATTCCCATTTCCACTGAAGCTATCGCTGCTGGGCTGGCGGTATCCAGAGGAGCTTTGATCATGGCGTGGAAGACCCTGCATTGCACTGGGCACTGCAAAAACTTGAAATCGAAGGCAGACTCCAATTACTCTTCATGGGAGAGCCTCTGATACCAGCTCTACGGAGATTCACGTGCTGGCCGGCTGCAAGCATCCTCATGGTAGACAGGGGGCAAGTCATGCCCGGAGGCTGGAAAACGGACATGGGTCATGGAAGGACACATCCAACGGATATTTTTTTGTAAGTGAAAAGGGACCCAATCCTCGTGCCCTCACAGCCCATTTGACAGTGCTGAAAGAGGGAGAGCACTTCTAGCTCTTGAAGACACGCTGCAAGTTCTCACTGGTGCATGGGAGGGCAACACTTGGTACACAGAAGCTCTTGGGAAGAGCAGCCAGGGCAAGCAGGTGGTTAGGACATGTCTGGATAAACACAAAGCGTGGGAATGAGGTTTCACAGCTGCTTCTGCACATGTCCAAGAGGAGGAGGAGAAGGGCCAACAGAGAAATCAACGTTTCCCCCACAGCACCTCTCGGTCCAGCGAACAGTCATAAGACAACCAAAGAGCAATGCTTTTCTGCCTGCTCAGAGCAGACCTTGGTCTCTCTTCCAGTGCATGGCATCCCTGATTTTAAGAGCATAAAGGAGAAAAGCACTCGAGATTCTTATACACATAAATTAGAGTGAGAGGAAGGGGAGGAGGAGGGCGATAGGGTGAACACAGGCTTGGCAGAGCCAGGCCCCGAAGCAGGGTGGTCATTCCCACTTCTCTGATGGCTATTCCCTGCTCAGCCAGCGCTGCAGAGGGGACTTTGGGGCCAGGCCTGAGATGGGAAGGTGGTGAATCCACAACGGCCGCTCGTCTTGCCAGCACCAGCATCCTTTCCCCCACAGGTGTGAACAACAACCCGAGAACACAAGTAAGGAGGGGGAAAAAAATCACCCAAAAAGAAGCTTCAAGTATGAATAAGATTTACAATGCAGGTGCAATGGGGAAGTTCTTCTGTCACTTCTTGGAGACTTGGTTCAAGGCTTGTTCTTCGTTGCTGCTGTTTGATTAGAGTCTGACTGACCTGGATAGACTGCAACCGAACAAATAACCCAAAAGAAAAGGTGTTTCCTCCCCTCCCTTTCCCCCCTCCCCCCAAAATATAAAAAGCAATAAGTTTACAAAAATAGAAAATAATTACAGCAATAGGCAGGAGGGAGGGAAGGAGAAGGGAGGGTCCCTGGGGGTCTATTTGGCTGAGCAGTGTAATATCCTGGGGTTGTTTAAAGCGTCCTCCACCAGATGCAGTTCTTGGCGGTCGACAATCACGTCCCGTATGCAGCCAATAAAACCAGTGCTGTAGGCCTTGGGCAGCTTGTGAGCCACGCTCAGCTTCTCCATTCCCCCTGCAAGACAGAGCGCAGAAGGTCGGGCGGGAGGACAGAGGACACGCTGCCGTGCGGCCAGCAGCCTGCCCCAGGCAGCACCGCACACTCACGCGGTGCAGCACTGCTGGGAATGTCCCCAGCAGCAGGGAAAGACCTCTTTCCTGGCCACTACTTCTTTCAATTTAAATCAGAGAAATGCCAGTTCCAAACAACACATACAGGCTTCCTGAAGACACTTAAAACAGTAATTTGCATTCTAAAACATCAATTCAACTTAAAACACATCCTTTCCTTGGAGGTTGGTCCCAAATTCAAACTAACTCCAGTTACTGAAACGCCAACTACGGTTCGTATCAGGCCCTGAAATTATGAAAGGCTGATTGCAAACAAAACCTTTGGAAGAGCCAGTGGTGAAGCCAAGCAAAAATTTCTCATGGAAAAATTCTGCTTCCCACATAACTTCTGGGTTGATTTCAGAACGAGAAATGGCATCTGGGATGCTGTCTTTTCAGAGGTAAGGCTACGTTTTTGAGTATGAGCTCTTTGTAAGCCATGTCAGACCTGAAACGACAGGCTTCAACTGGGAAAATAAGAACAGATACTTCCAAAAAGCGTGAATAGAATCTAATTCACTGTTTCTTCTTTACAGATGATCAAAATCCCCAGATGAACGTTGCTGACCATGGATTTCTGGGGATTTTGTGCCCCTTGCAATCACGAACACTGGGACTGCTACAGCACCTGCCCGAGGAGAAGCCCAGTCCTGAACCTACAGACGGGAAGCTGAGTCGTGCAAGTTCCTCAAGGAAGGAAGCCCAGGACCTGCAGCATCCCTGAGCGCTGGGCATCCTTCCTTCCTCCCTTCAGGCTCCAAAAAGGACTTCACTATCCCCTTAGCTCAGATTAGTACCACTTGTAGTTAAGCACAATTATGGTACCCTTGTAGGCGGATTTCTTGCCCATTTGAGCTGTTACAGCACAAATCCAGCCTCTGTCTGTCCTGACCGATGTGCCACAGGCAGTGTGAGGTAGATGCAATGGGCCAAATTCTGTTTGTAGGACCAAAATTCTTATGTCAACACAAATGGAACCGATTCTGCTGCACACACGGGCACGTTCTGGCACATCTGCTTATTCTGTCATGCAAATAAAACAACATTTAATATCTGAGTATTTATGTATTTCCAGACAGAAGCATCCTTCTCTCAATTCAGCCATTTCACCTTTGGGGACCAGAGTTACCCAAGCAAGTATTGTTTGGGAGGCTCGTGGGCCAATCCAGGCTCCCGCACGTTAGGGAATCTGGCAGGTGGGAGCACTCCCAGTTGCAAGGAGGAGAGGGTGCTCCGTGCCAGGGTGGCCAGAGCCACGGGCCAGCTAACAGCTCTTCAGGGGACACGGTGACACGGAACGGAGCAGCACTTGGCAAAGCCAGCTCACCCTTCCACACCAACTTACCCAGCCACAGGGCCCCATCTGTGTCTAGCTGTGTTGCACCAAGCGGAGAAGAGCCAGCGACGGGGGCTTCGTTGCCAACTTGAAGGGACCCTTCTCTCTGTACCCTGCTCCCAGAGGGAGGGAAGAAGAAAGAGAACACAATTAGCAACCTTAGAGGAAAAACAAAAACCCAGAGCTGCCCTCTGCTTTACGCCAAATCCAGACCCTGGGCACCGTCAGCCCTTCTCCACCCAGAGAGGAGCAGGGAGCAGAGCTCTTTGCCAGGCCACATGGCACGGAGCAGCCCTCGGTGCCATGCCTCCCCGGGGAGTGCCACGCAGCTGGCGGCAAGCGCTGTCCTCCAGCATCCCCTGGGCATCCCGCAGCCCTGCTGCCAGCCCTGCCAGTGGCCACAGCTTCCTCCCACACCCTCCAGACCCATCAGCAGAAATCCCTGGCATGCCAGCCGCATGATCCGCTCGCCACTCCCGTCCCCAGTAAAAATACAAGGGACGGCTTGGGCTCAACACAAACAGAATGCCAAACCCTCAGCCAGCTGAAATAAAAGGCACGAACCTTTCGTACCTCCTGGAGCCTGCCCCTTTGACATTTCCAGGCGTGTCACAACATGCAGCCCTCCGACACGGCACTGCCCACATGTCTCTCCTCTATTATTATCCAAGAAGAGGAGTGACCCGTGGGGATTACAGGGCATGGAGCCATGGCCATGACTCAGGCTCCCTGGTTCACAGCTCACCCATCCCAGAGCAACCAGCCAGGGTCCTGTTCTCCCCCCGCCAGCCTTCACACCTGTACGCTTTGATATGAATCCACTGGTTGGTGTTGACTGGGACCGTGGATCGTAGGACGACTGGCTTGGAACCGAGGTCGTAGGTCATTTGTACAAAGCCATCCACGATGGCGAGGGCAATGTAGTCCGATCGCTCCAGCCCCTTCCCACTCCACAGGATCAGCCCCTGAGTGGCTTCTGTTTTGATGCTTAGTTCAAAGTGGTTTGACTGCAAAGCCTTCTCACTGCAAGGGGAGATGGGAGCCGGGGAGAAGACAGAGCAGAGTTAAAAACACAGCCACAAAAGCAACAGGCAGCCAGTCAGCTCCTCGAAGCAGCCCACTCTGTTCCCAGCCAACCAGCCCACCTCCTAGGGATAACTTTCAACTGGCCTTTGCCATCAGGCTACACACGAGGTGTCCGTCCCTATCTGCTGCGCTTGAGGGGTCGCAGCCTTTGCAATATCCCAGGTCTGCTCAGAAGGCCTGGTATGTGGTGGGGAGAGCAAACGGAAAGCTCTGGACCAGGCCACAGGATCAAAGAAATGGCCCACTGGAGGTGACTAACCCAGCTCCTGCTCAGCGTAGGACCATTGCCAGCGCTAGATGACAGCAGCTGTGGCTCTGCCCAGCTGAGCTTGGGAATACCAAGAACGGAGCTTCTCCATCTTCCTGTTGACCTGAGTGGGAGCTGCACAGTTCTCCTGGGGATGAAGCGTTTTCCCCAACATCTAGCTTGAACCTCCAAAGACACAGTCTGGGGCTACTGCCCCTTGCTTTTGCCCTCCATGGAGCACAAAGTTCAGACCCATCAACCCCTGCAAGCTGTGACACACAGATCTTGGTTATGCCTCCTCATACGCAGGCGCTGAAGGAAGAGGTCTGTTACATGGGATGGTGAACGGCACCAGGCTGGTCCCAATCCGGCCAGCAGAAGGGTTTTCCCCACAGAGCTGCCTTTGATTTGAGAGAGGTCAGAACAAAGAGGGCTCTGTTGGCCAGATCGTGAGGGCTGTGGGCAGCAGCTGAGCTGGGGTCGGCATCATTTCACCATCCTGCTGGCAGGGTCCGAGGGGCAAGCAGAGCTGTGGTGCCTGCGGACCACCACTCCCCATGCCATCAACACACAGCCATCAGCCTTGGAGGCATTAGCTTTACCACCACCTCTTCTTGACCAAAGCCCACCAGGAATCTGAGGCTAGGGACTGTGAGGAGATGAGTGCCTGGCAGTTTGAAGGAGATGGAGCCTGTCTACAGAGGAACAAAGCCTTCTTTGTCTTAGATGCGATGTCTTTTCCCAAGGGAGAAATGAAGGAGGACAGGATTCCCCCATGTTGGCATCCTCATCTTTGCTCAGATTCCTTCAGAACAGGCAAAAGGCTCTTGGCAACAGGTAAGGTTGCCATACGGAGTCACCATCCACTCTCCTGGGATGCTCTGAGACATGCTGCTGACACAAGTGCACACATAGACCAGACAACACGAGCGACACAGACAGCTTTTTATTCCCAAGGGACACTGCGTCCAAAGGGCTGGACGAGGGCTCTGCATGAAGCCCGCTGTACTGGCAAAGAACAGCCTCTCCCCTCACTTGTAGCTATGTGCTGTCTAGGTACCCCAGGAGCAAGGAGCTGCAGAGGAGCTGCTCTTCCTATGCTGGTGGGACAGGGCTTCCTTCACGTTTACCTTCACCATCTGCAGAGCTGTATCCCTTATAAATAAAAAGCCAAGGGTATGGACACAAAGAACACGCACAGACACAGAGACATGCCGCAGCAGCAACAGCAGAGCACGAGACACACGAGCTGAAAGCCTGGCACACACTCACCTGAGCTCCGCAGGATAGTCCAGCGCTTCGGGACTTAGATGCAGGAAGAAAGGGGAGCATGCGATAAGCGCGGGACAGCGGAGGAGACCCTTCCCTCCCACCCTGCTCACAGGTGGGGAGCAGCCCCGCTCAGCAGCGACAGCTCCTCACCCTGCACAACGCCCAAGCTGAGAACACTGCCCAGCACGAGTAGGAAGCCTCAGCCACTGCCCCAGGGGCTGAGTTTCCTGAAGCCAGCGAGACAAGTCTGCAAGTTGTTGCTTAGCCAGGGTGAGTGTAATAACACCAAAGAGCAAGCACAGCCCCGTCCCAGGGATGCAAGGGCTATGCAACGCTCTCCGGGTCAGGACTATCAGTGCTTCTGCAAACCCCCCGTGCTGCCCTGCTGGGATGTGTCTCCAGCAAAGGGCCCCAGGACGGGACAGCGGGCAGCAGAGCTGGGCAAGGCAGCTTTTGGTCCATAGCTCTGCATGAGGACCCTTCCCCAGGTAGGCAGATGGCTGAACTGCATCAGCCTCGGGGAGCAGGGCGGGCATGGAGAAGGGGAAACCCAGGGCTACAGCTGTCCTGCTGGCACTGCCTGCAAGCGTTAGGGGCTACAGGCCCGGCATTACAACCAGCTCCAACTAGATGGATATATAAAAATGTACGTTCGAAAAAACATACAGGCATGTCATGACCAACAGAGCCCAGAGAAGCAATTGGACTGTTAGTCCTGCCCAGGGCACACCCCGGTGTCTGCCCCGAGGCAGAAGAAACTGCTTTTTATGGGCAGCCCAATGGGTCCTTCAGCCTTGGCGGGGCTAGCGAGTGCCGCTGCCAAATCCCAGCAGAGGGATCTGGGGAGAAGTGCTAAGCTCCCTTGCAGGATGGGGCATGCACAGCCAAAATAGGCTGGCTCAGGCGGGGAGGAGGCTGGGAATGGCGACCTGCCCTTGGCAGAGCACAGGGAAAGGCAAGACGCAAAGGTAGCGGCTTTCCGCTTGCCTGCGGGGATGTGCCTCGTGTCTGTGCAGAGGGACAGCTGGGCACCCCACGACCTGGTGGAGCTGTGATGGAGGCAACTACACACCTCTCACTGCTGCAGAGCACTGTCTAGCTTAGGAGGGTGCTTGGCTCCTAGAAAGCCCTTTCCAAAACACCAGAGCAACCCAGAGCACCTCCCCAGCTGTTGCGAATGTGCGGGTGACGGGCTCTGCAGCTCCCCAGGAGTTGACATGCATACATGCAAGCAACTCAGCCTCCCGACCCTCCGTCTGACCCCGGCTTGCAGAAAATGAGGTGAAATGGGGATGTGACAGGCAGGTATCACTCCAACTCTCCCTGACACAGTGGGGAATACAGCCACGTGAACCAGTGCTTTTCTTCCTCTCCTGCCACTCAAAGACGGGCAGACAGCAAACCAAAGCTGCCAAGCCCACTCTGGGGAAGAAGCTCTTCTCCCAGTCTGCCTGCCCAGGCCTTTCTCCCCCCTGGCCGCACTGCATGCCCAGGTCACGCACCCCTGGCAGAGGAACATTCTCCTAGCACCCAGCCTGGCCTCCTCGCTACAGCGTCAATGCCACATTTGTGCTGGAAAACTCAGGGCAGGATTAGTACCCCTTACTTCCATCGTCAACGCCTTCACTGCTGATGGAAGAGGTAAGTCACAGGAACTTTCTTCCTCTCTGCTCATCCACTTAAACTCAAGCTAAGTTGCAGCACGCTGCTGGGACATCACCCAATCACGGCAGAGCCAGGCAGTGCAGCTCCTGCTGCATCCTGGCTGCCTTTGAGCCCCTGTACAGCTGCCAGAGGTGCAGTCAGTACCTGTGTCCTCCTCACCCTGAAATGGGAACGCCTGCCCATGGCAGACCCTTGGACAGTGCTTGTATCCCACTCCCACACCTGCCCTGCGCTCCCCAGGGTGGCAATGGGAGACATGGTGGAGGGCAGATGGCTGCAGGTTGGAGCTGGGCAGTGAGGATGACTGTACTTACGCGGGGATCTCATTGGTCAGGTGGCTTGAAAACAAAGAACAAGGACATTGAGAAGAGACAGACAGACAGAGACTGACAAACAACAGCTCAACACAGACATCCTCCCCAGGCAGAGTGTTAGGGCAGCAGGGGATCTGGGGGTGTAAGAGGCAGATGGACAGAGCCTGATCCAATACCCTGATCCAGTGCCACGAAGCTGGGAATTAACTGTGGGGCTGGAGCAGCACAGTGCTGAGGAAGGGAACTGAGTCAGACTGCAGCAGACCGAGAGTGTCCTGCAGAAGAAATGTCCATCCCAGAGGCTGAGGAAGACCCCAGTCAGCAGCTGTGTACTGGGCTCTGCTCATCTTGAGAGAAGCCCCAGGGACCAGTACAGCCACAGACCCCACAGGGTCCAAACACATACCCCAGCCCACGGAGTCAGGGTCAAGCAGCTGCTGGAGAAGCCCAGCCAGGTCCCGCAGCAGCGACGGCCCATGCCTGCTGGCAGAACCCACCCTGGCTGCACAAACAGCCACGGAGACAAAGGTGCTGGCAGACGGGCACGAATCAAACCACAGGCAGAGCCACCTCTCCCCTCCACACAGCTCACCCAGCCCATGACCCATTCCTGAGCACGTGGGCAAAGAAAAGCACCAGGAGCAGGGCACGGGCCATGTTAACCATCTTCATGGGGTGCACTCAGCCGGCTTCATCCCACTCCCAAACCAGACTATGCCAACCCAGAAGGTGGCTGCAGAACAAGAGGATCCAGACCTGAAGTTGGCCAGGCACTGCTGTGATGGGGAAAGTCTTCTGCCAAGAAGGCAGCTTTAGAGGTGAGGACTGGAAGCAAGGGCTCACGACCCCAGTTTGGCTTGTCCCTCTTTGAGCACTGCACTTGGACTTCCTCCACCCTAGCTCCTCCTCCTGCTAACAGCCCTGACTCCTTGCTTTGACCTTGGTTCAGCTTAGCAGCCAAGTTACCTCTTTGTCACGGCATTGTGGTACTCCATATATGTCCTACCATCAAAAGCAATGGCCTCTGCATCTCCAGCAGCTTTCTCAATGATCACTGGAGGTAGGAAAAAGAAGAGCTGTCAAGCAACATAGCACAGCCTGTCCGTCCTTGGAGACTAGGAAAATCCCCCTTTAAACTGAGCACTCCTAACAGGACGAAGGCATGCACAAACCCGCCCTCCCTCGGGGCATGTCAGCACTGTGGCACCCTAGGCAAGCCCCTGCAAAGCTTTGCTGTGGCTTTAGAACCCGTGAGTTTGGACCATCTCCCTGTTTTGCAGCCAACTGGCATGACATCTGCAGCCTTATCAGTTTCCTGGCTGAAGCTGGGGAGGAACCTGGGCTCAGTGATGGCCCAAGTGCTAATTTCAAGAGGCAGCAGGAAGGAAAACCTGACCTGGAGACAGCTGGACATTGCTCAGGCCCTCCAGGTCAATCTGCTACGGCACCGAGCCGCGTTTGCCTGCCCCAGGCTGCTTCGAGCGGGCACAGCAATGTAAGACAGGGTCAGAATGCACTGACCGGAGGAGGTGGCAGGGCTGGGTGCTCTACCCGTGGGCTGCAGCACTTGCCCTGCTGCGTGCACAGCGTAACGCCTGCGTTTCTGAGAAACGGCACAACAGTGCCAGCCTGCAACTGCCACAGCCTGTTCCCCGGGATCCCTCCCAGCAGCCACAACAGGGACAAGACCTCAGGCTTGGCCTGAGTGGTGTGCTGTCCTGCTGCCACCAGCTCATCTCCAAAGCAGTTTCATTGCTGGGTATGGCTGGTGGGTGAGGATCTGTGGCAAGCCCTGCCCTGGCAGCCTCACCTTTCTCGCAGTGAGCCCCGGAGAAGCCCCTCTGGCAGGCACACTCGTAGCTCTCTAGCCGGGGGCTGCAAGTGCCTCCATTCTGGCAAGGACCCGGCTTCTGGGTACAGGGGTGGCCTCGGAAGGGGGAGATCTCAATGGCGCTGCGGATGTTCTGCTCCTTCAGCACAGGCACCCCCTTGACGGAGATCTGGGAGATGCAGGAAAGAGGACACACAGGAGTTCGCCTTCACCACCTTGCCTCTCTGCGGGGCTGGTGGGGGCCAGCTGCCAGTATCCTCAGGGGGAGGGTCAGATAGGAATCCCACTCCAAGCCCTGCATGTTCCTCTGATGCATCCCTGCCCTCCCTTCTGCCACCCCCCTGTGCACATGGACCCGTATGCTGGGGCAGCCCGCTCCCAGGCTTGTCCTCGCTCCCCTCCAGCAATGCCAGCACGCGTTGCACATCGCCCAGCCAGACACCTGCCCTGGGCTGTCCAGCGAGGCCTTACCCTCTGCACAGCTCCATCGAAGCTGGTGGAGATGGCGGCTGCTCGAGCTAGCTTGCTGAAATCAGGGGCTCCCCCAACATAAAATGGCTCCTTCAGGTTCAGGAAGGTGTGAGGCACCTGGGAAGGAGAAGGGAAAAGGTGAGATGGAGAAGGTGTCAGGCTGTCCCTAAGCTGCAGGCTGGGCACCTGCCCTGGCTCTGCGGGCACTAGAGGAGGCTGAGAGCAGGGCAGCAGGGCAGGCAGAGTTGGCACCATGCACAGCCAGGCACCAGGCTGGTGAGAAAGAAGCACCACCTGCCTGTCCCCTGTGCTGCCCACTCTCTGCCCTTCTCCCTCATGGCATAGGCTAGTGTTGGGGCATTGCAAGCCATCTGCAGGGGATGGAGCAGAAGAGTCCCTTGGGAAGCATGCCAGGGCCCAGCACAGGGCAGGCAGGCAGCAAGGGGGCTGGGCAGGGAAAGGTAGACTGGGCTCGGCATCCCACCCGGTACCCGGTCTCCACTGTCCCCTCCATTCCCTGAACTGCTCCAGCCTGTGCTGGCCATCCCACATGCCCCGCAGCCCTCTGCCTCTCTGCCCTGCCACCGGCCATGGCACTGCCATCTAAGCTGCTGCCGAGCACAGGGAACAGACGAGCTCCGTGTATCCAGCACCAAACCAGGCTGTGTAAAGGGCACTGGGAGAAAGGGGCCTCCAGCGAACCTCCTTGTGCCAAGCTGCAAGGTCTCACCTGCCAGCAAGAACACAAGGAAAAGATTTCCTGGGCATTTAATTTTGGGGCAATGGTGTTCTAACGCTCTCAGGCGGAGGCCCCAGAACCAAGTGAAGAAATGTAGCTTCAGGCTCACCAGGGCTAATGTTTAAAACCAAACGCATACCAGAGGGATGCAGCTTGGGTTCCTCTGGCTGCTACAGGTCCCCTACAGCAAAAGGGCTGTAGCCATCTCACGTGGCTGTGTGTTTGGAGGTGTAAGGCCCCTCCTTGCCGTCACCCTGCAGCCCCGACTGCACAGCGCAGGGAGTCTCCAGGCACAAGGTTCACTGGGCACCCAACAGGAGCGATGTCCTTTCCCGAGCACCTGGGATGGACCCAGAGGCACAGCAGCGAGGCAAAGATGCAGTTATATGAATCACTAGCTAATGCTCAGTGGAGTTAAACAAGAAACATGACCGGATTAATTGAAATGCTTCCGAAACGAAATGTAACAACTGGCTGGAAATTAATGACGGAAGAGGAAACGAGTGTCTCTAATCTACAGAGATCCTAGAGCTGCTTGGTCAGATGGGAAGGGGAGTAGGTGAAACACTTGAGATTGGAATGGAAAACAAAAAAGAACAACGTGCCAATGGCAGATGAGATGGAGGTGCATTGGGTCATACTTATCTGTACCTTACGGGATTTCTGGGATCCAGACAGCAGGGGAGGGAAAAATACAAACGAAAATCAAAGGGAGAGAGAGAAAGAGAGAGAAAAAGGAGATCAGTGGGTAACATCGTTAACATGCGGGGCTGCATGACCACCACTGCAACCAGTGCCCAGGGTGGCCAGGGAAGGGGAAGGGGAACTGCAGGAGGTGCTGCTGTTGTCCTGCCATCCTGCAGGGGTAACCTGCTCTTGGAGAGAAGCTTGAAAAGATGAGAGCGAGGGAAGGAAGAAATCCTTTCTTTTGCAGGAATGCTGTGTAATCTTGATGCTGCGCTTCTAGGTGGATCTTAAGGACGAGTTCAGCAGCAATGGGGGCTTTTCCTGCATTATCAGTTTCCCTGCTGGAAAGGCGGGTGGAAGGAAGGCCAGTGGCCCTGCCACGAAACCCTGGGGAACCGCTGTTTGTGCGGAGACAGAAGTGCAGAGGGGACAGGGCACAGGGAGAAGTCAGAGAGGTAAGCTGCCAGCTTGGACACAGAGCAGAGAAGGCACTAATGGATGCAGCAGCAACAGTGCAACGGGGCTTTTACTGCTCCGCAGCTTCCTCCCGGCCAAGCTCCCTGCGCAGCTGGCACCACGGAGGGGCTCTGAGCCAGCACCAGGCACAGGCTGAAACCCACACGGGCCAGTGCAGCAGCAGCACGGGCTGCTGGGGTGCCTCGTGTACCCACCCCAACACAAGCCCGTTCGAGGACCTGCGGAAAAGGGAAAGGGGGGTGGGTGCATGTGCACGAGGTGGGTGCAAGTCAGACACATCCCTGAGGCCAGGGCCCCGAGAATCAGGGTGCACGTGTTGCTGGCAAAGGGGCTGAGCTCTGTGCCGTGGGGGACAGGAGGGAGGATGAGCTGGGAGAGATGTGCAGGTGCTGTCCCACAGCACCGCGACCAGGCTGCCGAGCAGCTAAGAGGGGCAGGCAAGCTCTGCCCTGAAGCATCCTTTTCTCCCTGGTTCTTGCCCACTCCTCCACCCTTAAAGCCACGAACCACAGGGATTAAAAGCCCACAAGCCTGGGAATTTCTCAGCTGATCTCACACATGAAAGGAGCAGGGCTGGAAGCCCAGAGAGCTCCCTCTGGCTCTCCTTGTCCTATCAACTTACCGGCGACTCTCCCATCACCCTCTCGCCGTTGTTGATCCTCATCACCCCTTTGCGCCCATTCCTCTCCAACAAGACACTTATCCAGGTGTTCAGAGGAACTGGCTCTTTGCTCCTGATGGTAAGAAGGGAGAAGACACATGGGTGAGAGCTCTGTCGTCACAACCTGCCAACGCTTCCCTGACCACCTTGGGCTGCCCAGGCCACCACAGCTTGACTGGCTTGGGCTGCCCCAGCTCCCAGCCACGCAGACAGCCTGGCATTAGCCTGGAAAAGAGGGACGAGGTGGGGGCAGGCCCAGCTCTGCCCTGTCCCACAGCGGTACAGCCGACCAAGAGCCAGCACTGCACACAGCTGAAGGCAGTATGAAGCCTGCTCCCCCACTGCTTCCTTATGGTTTTCTGGGGAGGGGAACTCAAAGCCAGCACTGTCCCTTTCCTGCCCCTGCCGTCACCACCACCCTGCCGAGCAGCAACCCAGCCCGCAGCCCGTCCTACCTGAGCACAGCTGCCCCCTTGCCCAGGTCGTATCTGTACTCCAGGTAGCCATCGTGTAAGGCCAGAGAGACAAAGTCCCCTTTGCCATCTGTTTTCTGGCCGTTGTAGAAGATCATGCCGCTGGGGTTCTTGGCCAGGAACACAACTTCCATGGACATTTTGTCCCTGAGGAGAGAAGGATTGTGGATACCCTCCGATCCAGCTGCCCACACGCTCTCTTCCTCTGCCCCTGTGTGCCAAGCCCTTGGAAGACCTCTGCTTGCCTGGGACAATGGGCATGGCAGGGAGATGCCACCCCCGTAAGGCACCCTTGCCAGGTAAGAGATACACCTGCCACGTTCAGGATGCCGCTCCGCAGTGCCTATTTCCCCAGCCTTTTGCAATGCCAAGCACCTGGGGTGTGGTGCCGGCTCGGACCGGCTGCAGGGATTCAGGCAACGCCAGTCCCTCTGGAGAAAATCTCCAGCAAAAACCAAAGACCTCTAGGGAGAGCCAGTGTGTGACTGGCGATGCTCAGAGCACGAGCTGTCTCCCCCGAGTCAGCCACGCAGGCCAGGCGCTCGCCTGCCCCTCTCCTGTTCCCTGGCACTTACTGCAGGTCAGGAACGAAGGTCTGCAGCCCGTTCAGCTCCAGGAAGGAGAAGCCATTGAACTCCGGGAGGAAGGGCATGGTGTGGTCCTGCTCTGTCACTGGGCACAAACGAGGTAATGGTGAGGAAGAGGAGGCAGAGCAGCTTCAGCCAGTGCCCCAGAGCCACAGCAGGCAAGGCCTCCTGGCCACCCAGGCTGGGGAAACGAGCACCTTCAGTTCCACCCCCTTCCCCAGACCCGCTCCTCTGCCAGCTCCCGTCCCACCTAGCTCGCAGAAGTCTCCTTCCCGGCCCATGGGACAGGCACACAAGGCACCTCCCTCTGGCAGCACCAGGCAGGTGGCAGAGACATGGCAGGGCGTAGGGTCGCAGGGATTCCTCTCGTCGGCACACGTTGGTCCTGCAGCAGAAAAGGCAGTCTGTCATATCCACGTCCCAAATCAACAGCCATCAGGCACGATTTGGCCAGAGACGAATGCCTCTGATGTCTGCGGATGGCCCTGCCAGCCTTTTTCTCCTGTCTCAGGCTAGACTCCCACGACCCAAGAAGTCCCTTGCAGCAGACCCCGCAAGTGGCAGACAATACCCTTGCCAGACTATGCTTTGCACTGCCCCTAAAACGCAAGAGGAATTTTTTTTTGTGCATGAGAACAGACAGATCCCGGCCCTTGTCTCATGTGTGCATGAATAGGTCTACATCCTAAATTTGTGCTCTTCACCAGATGCGGCTTCATCCTACACTACTCCCTCCAACCCACTGCTGACACTCCCCACCGCATCCCTCCCCACTGTAGCTCCTAACATGAGCCCCAGCAGCTCTGGGATCCCGCAGGGCCAGCCAGTGGGATCAGGACCCCCAGCAACACTCTGTCTGCAGCCCCCTCCCCGTACCGGTGTAGGTGTAGAGGCACTCGCAGTGGAACATCTCTGCCTCCTTGACGTGGCAGATGCCACCGTGGTGGCAGGGGTTGGGGTGACAGGGGTCATTGCCGCACTCGCCCACCCCGCTGCCATACAGCACATCACTGCCTTTCTCCCGCAGGTCGTACATCTGGTTGTTCACGTCCAGGAGGCGGATGCAGCCCTTCAGGCCAGTTGTAGCCGCAGTACGATCCGCCACCCTGAGGGGACAGACGACAAAGTGGGCACGGGTTTTGTCCCCGGGGGCGAAAACGCAGAGGCCCTCGGAGTACCTGGGCCAGGCTGTGCCCCCCAGCAGGGCTCTGAGAGGCCCCGCTCCACCATGACCCCCTTGCCACCACCCAGAGCCTGCTGGCAGGCGGGGGGCTGCAGCCACCACGGATGCTCTGTCTGCAGCGGCAGCAGATGCCACGACACCGGTGGCAGCGGTTGGGTGCCCTCACTCACGCAGCCATTTGGTCCTCCGGCGCTCCCCCGATGAACAGGTCCGTGTCGAGGTTGAGCCCGTCGGTGCCCGTCGGGCTCTCCCCGCTGACGTGGGGCTCCCCGTCGACGGACAGCACGCCGCTGCGGCGGTTGCGGTTCACCACTAACTGGTGCCACTTGCCAGGCTCAATGCGGACCTTGCTGGTGATGACGCCCGTGCCAGAGCCAGTGTTAAACCTGGAGCAGAAGACAGGGAGGTCTGCGTCTGTGCTACCCTGCAGGAAGGTGACACCTGTGCCATGGCATGGGGGCTGCTGCATCCCAGGGAGAAGCTGGGAGCACTCTGGAGCCCCCCTCCCTCCCTTGCCCCCTCTGGACCAGGCTGCCCTCGAGGCACACAGTCATCCCTGCTGAGTGCCGGGACTGCCTGCCCGAGACCTCCTCTGGGCTTTGCAGTCTCCAGAGCTCTGTCCTCCACCTCATCTCCTTCCCAATCTGTGACTTTGGCTTTTGGCACTGGAGAACTAGTTTCAGCTCAGATTTCTGCGGCCTTTCTCACTTTCTTTTTTCCTCCTGCTTTTCTTTTTCCAGTACAAAAACAGTGCCAAAAAAAGACCTCTCACTCACTCAAAAAGTCAACCTCCCACACCTTTCAGCTTTTCAAAATTCAAACCAAAATAAGTGAATTAACTTTGCTGAAAAGCACCACAGGGAAGGAGTCCTCCCAGTTTTCCTATCACACTGGGAAAAAAGCTCCTCCTCTTGTCCATTTGATGCTACTGTTTCTCAGCCTGCAAGTTCGAGCCCAGCATCCTCCTGGCATTCTGCAAGGACCGTTATGGCGAGAGCGGCTGCTCCTCTCCCTCCACCCACCCAGGGCCGAGGGGAAGGGCACCCACCTGAGCTCCACGAAGCCACCAACCAGTGCCAGGGAAATGAAGTCTTTGCCACGGTTCTGCCCGTTGTAGAGCAGCAGCCCGCTGAGCTCCACAGTCCTGAACTCCATGGCGATGCGCACGGTGTGGTACGCCTTCATCATCTTGAAGGCCAGGTAGGACTTGCCACCAAAGCTGGGGATGAAGTATCTGATAGCTGCAAGAGCCAGGGAGGGTAGAGAAAGGAAGAAGGGATGAAGTAGAGGAGTGAACAGGAGGACGGAGAGCAGATAAAGGCCTGACATGACCCTCTGAACACCTTCCCACCTGTACAAGCAAAGAGAGCTCTAGAAATGGCAGAAAGAAGCTCGCTCTCTCTGGGCCCAATCCTGTGCAGTTATCCCCTGTCACCACCTCCCAGGCACTTGTACTGGCAGCAACTGACTCCTCTCATGATGAAAGGCCCCCCAAAATTTGCTCCTAGGCTTTAGAGATCTGTGCTATTGCTTCTCCAGCACCTCGCTTCAGCAGTCTCCCAACCAGCTCCTCCCAGGTAAGGACCAGTGCTGTTGGTCCTTTCCATTCCCAGCTATCAGGTGCCCTCAGCTGAGCTCTGCTGCACCCATGGTTCCTCGTAACTCAACTTCCCTGCTCCTTAGATAATTTTTATCTGTCCTTCCAGACTCCCACATGGCAGATTTACATTCATCACTCCAGGCTTTTATTTATTGCAGCCGAGATTTTCCAAGGGACGTGGAAGGCCAAACCCTATTAAAATTAACAGGGCTGGACACCTACATCCAGTAGCAGCTTTGAGTGCTCCAGCTTACAGCTTTAGGGAGAAAGCTTTTCAAGAACGAGCACTCACAACCACCCAGGGCCCCCGGCACAACACCAAGCTGCCAGTGGGAGCTGGCAGTAAATAACAGCAGCTCTGGCTAAGCACGCTGCCAGTCTGCAGCTGTGTGCTGAGCAGCTCTGAGTGCCAGGAAATAGAGCCTGAACCATCAGCATGCATCTCCTGGTGTTCGAGAGGACAGCTAGTACCTGCCCCTCTGTCACACTCACTAGCTGCAGGAGATGCGAGTGACAATGCCACGGGCTGAGATAAAACAGCAGAACCTCACAACACCCATGCTTCGGGGCACTGGTATCTCAGGAGCACAGTCAGAAATTGCTCCTGGCACATTCCTACCCTGCAGCCTTGCCATGCTCGCCTCTTATGATGCACGGTGCACGTACAACCTGCTCTTGGCAGAGCGAAGGAAGCCGGTTAAACCAGCCCCTGCAGTGCCTCCTGCCTCGTGCACGCGCAGTGCCAGTGCTACTGCACGTGCCCCCATGTCTCTCCACCACCACGCAGTCAAGGCAGGCTGCGGGCACAGCCGCAGGTCAGCGGCACGTACGTTTCTCGCAGACGGCTCCCCCTTTGCCGGCCGGGCAGCTGCAGGTGAACTCCTTCCCGTCATCCTCGCAGGTGCCGCCGTGCAGGCAGGGGTGCGAGTCGCAGGGCCGCGAGGGTTTCTTCGTGGCAGGGGGCTGGCGCGTGGGCTTCCGCCGGGTGGTGGCAGGGAGGGTGGAGGTGGGTCTCTTGGTGCTCACAGCTCCTGCCGTCTTGCTGCTGGGTCGGCCCGCTGCATCCGGGCGCAGGACGTGGACCGTGGTGGCAGCGGCGGCCGTGGTGTACCTCCGGGTGGTGGCAGGTGCCATGGTGGTGGCCGTGGTTGTGGTCACAGTGGTGGTGAAGAGCCTAGGGATCCAGTCTGAAACAGCAAAATGCAGGTGGAGGCTGGTGCTTTGCAGCCCTCTCTGGGGGCAGGGAAAGCCACTCGGGCTCTTGGGGTGAGCTGGCAGCAGAAAGGCTTGGGTGGCTTGGCGTTCGATGGGTTACTGCTACAGAGGAAAGGCCCTGGCAAGACCAGAAACGCCAGCCAGCCCGTTGGAGAGCCTAAACCAAGAGGAGGGACTGACCACAGACCGAGGGGGCTCACCAAAGTCCATGAATTTGACGTGGTCCTGCTGGGGCTTCTTCACCAGGATGGTTGTCTTCTTGGAAGCTTTGATCTGCTTCAGCAGGGCCCCTTGGACGTCAGCTGCCGTGTAGGAAGTGGCTGATGGTAGCCAGGAGGAGAAAGGAGAAAGGCAAGAGTGAAGGTGCAGGCCCACCTAGCAGCTTCTCTCTCATGACCTCCCCAGCAATGCATCCCAGTCTTTCCTTTCCCTAGGAAAATGCTTCCAGCCTTCCAGGCACCAGCTCGGGGTGCACCTCCCCACAGCTCTTCTCACAGCACCTGTCGATTTGGCTGGACAGAAGGCATACCCCCAGCAAATTTCACTAAGGTTCTTGAGGATGGTGATGCCATAGGGAATGAGCACCAGGAAGGCTCTTACCTGGGTCAAAATGGGACTCCACAATAACACGGACAGCGCTGCTCTGCCCCAAGTCTCGGACACGGATGCTCTTGAAATCCTTCTTAACGTCAGAGTTGCGGAAAAGCTCATCCAGCTAGTTGGCCGGAGGTGGAAAGAGAAACAAACCGATTAATGGGAGGATCCTCGGACATAGGTCCTTTCAGTAAAACATCTTGAGCTCAGCGACTCTCCTTGATTTCAAACCACAGAGGTCTGCATCCAAAGCTCTGCAAGACATCCCACTGACACAGGCAGAGCAACAGGGCTCCGTTGTGTAGGGTGATAATTTTAGATGGTCCCTGTTCTTTATGGCCTGCAGTCAAAGGTAAGAACGGGATCCAAAAGTAGTGTGGGGAAAGTGAGCTGTCCCCATGGTACCCACAGAGAGCAGAACAGAGCCAGACCAGAGACACCCGGCAGTTCATATAGGGATTTTCTATTGTGTGGCATCTAAGTCGTACTGATCCCTTCTAAAGCTGTATAAACCTGCTTAGGCACTTTGGAAAATCCCACAAGGTGCCATTCTGCATCTTTAAGTACCTGACTGCCTTTTAAAACTTGGCTCTCAGACATTGCAGGATTTGTCTGAAGTCACGTGAAGGAGACAGCGACAGTCCAAGACTCACAGCGAGTCGGGGCTTTAGCACCCCAGCTGCCCAGTCTGCCCAGCCTCGTGCTTGTCTGGCCATGCTCACAGCTGGAGGCCACCGCTCCCTTCCCTCGCTTCAAGGTGAAGACACAAGAAGGTAATTAACTGACTGATGGTGTAGTCTCCCCCTGTAAATTTGGGCATAGCGACCTCGGAGGGGTAAAGGACCACATCACATACGTGGGTATTCACAGGTAGGTTGCACAGGGACAACAGGTCTCTGTGGCAGGAACGCTCAGCCCAGCCACAGCTGTGCCGTGCTGTCATTCCCTCCAGCCTGGGGAAAACAGACACCAGCAAAGTCTCTCGCCTTGTCAGAGGAACGGATGGACCAGTGAATGAAGCTCTTGAGTGCGTGTTTGCATCCTTAGATAGAAGCCGCTGTTGTATTGGGACATACTGCTATTGTGATACAGAACTGCATGAACCATATGGTCCATATGCCAGGCACACATCTGCTTATATGACTGTACTGAGGGCTTGCCAACTTCCAAGTGCAGCTTGGAACCAGCTCTAAATATGGAAATCTCCTTGCAAAGATGCTTTGTGTTTGCTGTGCCACACTGCAGGCTACAGTAGAATGTTGCTACCCCACCCAGTGCTTCCTTGGCATGCCCGTACGTACACACTGCCACGCAAAGTCCGCCTACTCCAAGAGCTGCCAACACAGGGGGGTTCTCCTGAAAGGTGGGAGACTGGATTTACACACACAGCTTCCCAAACCGTGTAGCTGAACCAGAGAGGCAAAGGGGCTTCAAACACGTTTTTGCCCAAGGGCTTTTCATGGAGGTAAGGATGCTTTGGGAGAGCCAGGGTGTTAAGGTAGAACCTCTCATCTAGAAAGCCCCACCACCAAGATCAAGCTAAAAAAGGATAATTTTTGACTCAGCACATAACAAAGGATGGAACCCACTGACACAGTAAGTAGAGTAAAAAGAGATCAGACAAATTCATGGAGGGTATCTCCCAGACAGAACTGGTGCATCATCTCCTTACACTCTTAAGTGCCCATCCCATGAAAGCACTGGTCCTGGCAATAAGCCGTGTTCACTCCCACAGCCTCCAAAGAAGCCATTGTGAACAAAAAGGCAAAGCAGAAGGAAACCCAAAGCTGTTCCCTCGGTCAGGACAGCAGAGTGTGGTGCCAGCACAGGCTACTGCGACAGGCACGCGGGGAGCAGTGCTTGGAAAGCGGGCAGCACCCGGTTCCTGTGGTGGCAGGGCAGCTGGGCCAAGCATGGCAGGTGGGCACCTTCCTGCACGGCGCTGGCACCTCGGAAGCCAAGCAGACACGAGCAGGCGAGTGTGCCACAGGCTGTGTTTCTGGAAGTGAACCTTCGGGGTTTAGTCGCCTGCCCACCACAGGGCAGATGGAGGTGGGCAGGGTCCTCTCTTCTTCTGCTGAGGCCAGAAGAGCCCTAGGCAGACCCTAGACCAAGTGCAAAGGACTCACCGCACTCTCAATGCTCCTGGCCGTCTCCCCAAAGAGCTCTGACTTGGGGTCAGCCATCTCAGGTGTGTAGAACAGCTCCTGGCCTTCCACCTCCTCCAAGATGAGGACTCCTTGGAAGACTTTGGTAGCTATGGGAGGGAGGGTAAACAAGACAAATGCCTTTAGTCGGCCCGCGGGCAGGGGAGAGGCGTGCGGCTGACAGACGCAAGGAGTGTTCGAGTCCCTGGGGGGAAAGGGTGATGGCAGTGTGCGGGTAGTGCCAGTGTTGGGGTTAGTCTGGATGGGTCTGGGAGAGCGCCATGGAGGATTAGTATCAGAGGGTGCTGGAGCAGATGGCAAAGACCAGGCTGGAGATGGCAGCTTTTACCATACGGTTTCCTCTGAGCTCCGGCCCGTAGAGCAGCCCCCCTGCACCGGCTGAGTAACAAGAGAAAGACGTTAGCCAGAGCAGCACACAGTCAATACGGCAGGATCAGACACGTGCATGCAAACAAGGGGCGGACGAGGGAGAAACGTGGCCTCTGGGCAAGGAGAAGACCTGTCCTGGGAGAGGGAAGCAGAGACCCCGCCAGCTAACGGGCTGTGGCCAGCTGTGCAAAACCCGACTGAAGCTGCGACGGGAACCCAAGGTGTGGTTCCCTTCCAGGGCAGCTCTGGGAGCGCAGGGGCAGCTACAGAAAAATCCCTGCCATGGGTAACCATACGGGAGGTTCTCAGCAGCTGTCCTTTCACGGGTTAAAAGGGGAACACGGTGTCCAGAGGAAAAGGGGATGTCCTGCTGGAAACCCCAAGGAACAGGGACAGTTAAGAAGGGCCTCAGTGAACAGCGAGGAAACACCTAGGAAACAGCCCCAGAGCAATAATTTTTAGGGTAACAAAGATGTATGTACAGGGCAACCAATACTTTGACCAAGCACAGGTGGCTCCGTGCCTCCTCAACACGACAGTGGGAAAAGGACCACAAGTGGGCAAGACAGATCCCACCTGGGTCGCAAGAGCAGCATGCACCCCTGGGAACCACAGCGTGGGTCACGAGAGCTCAGACTGCCCAGAAAGCCCAGCAGTGACACTGGGCCACAGCCACTCTCCACTTCTGCCCTGGCACCAAACTGCTCCTGGTCAGCCCAGCTCCCTTTACAACCACTGACACTGATAAAATGGGAATCCAAGCAATTCCCTCATCCCCACTAGTGCCAGCCATGAGCTCTGAACAAGCCTGGGCAAAACACAGGTTGAAGTTTTAAGGCTGTAGCAGTGAAGGAAGAAAGTGGTCACCTAAGCAGAGGAAACTGCAGAGTGCCCTGGCTCCCCATGGGACCAGCAGCACCCACGCGAGCACTAGGGCTGGCTGCTTGGGGCTGCAGCATGTGGGCACAACGTCTGCCAGCTACCAGGGCTCAGCACATCCCCATGAACGCCATCCCAAGGACACACCAGCCCCAGACTGGACACAGGAGCCGTGCTCACTGCCGGCTGGGCAAGCACAGCACTGTGCTGCTCTCCCGCCGGGCAGCTCCCAGTGGCATCTCTCCCTCTCCTGCACCCGGCAAGAGCTCGGTCTGACTCCTGACCACGGAAAGGAGCCCAAGCCCAGCCTCGAGGACAAACTCACCCGGACAGTTGCTGCCTTCTGCATCAGCAGCTGCAGTCTTGCCATCAGAGCAGCACCCCAGCGGGGTGTTGTAGCACGTCGCCCTCTCGATGGCTGGGGTGGCAGTTACCTGGCTCTCCTCCACCTCCTCTTCCCCTGCAGGGCACGAACAGGAGCATTCACCAGCAGAAGGTAAGAGCTCACCTCTGTGTCAGAGAACGAGGCTGAGACACAGCTTCATTTCGTCGTGAGAGACATGGTACAAGTTAGCCCACCACCGACCTGCCAAGCCTAAGCAGAAGACACTCACCGGCAGAGCCTGCCCCACTGGACTCCTGGTCTCCACTGATGCCCATCTCTTGGTCTCCACTGCCTTCTGCACTGCCTGATTCAACATAAGCAAGCTGGGTGGTGGCCAGGACCACTGGCGCAGTGGAGAGAGGGCGGACGGTGGTCTTATACACCCCATGGGTCATCCATGGCGTACTGGCTGGTCTGGCAGTCGTGACGCGCCTTGTTGTATGGTGACCTCTTTCAGTAGGCCTGGTTTCCAACAGGAGGGTGCTGGTAGCCAGCTCAGTGGGTTCTGGAGCCTGGGTGGTGAGCCGCAGTGGCGGAGGAAGGATTAACTTGTCCAGGGGAAGTGTGGGCAGCGGCGTGGGTGGTGAGGTGTGGCTTGTGTGAGTGATGGACTCTGAAAGGAGCAGCAGGACAGGGCAGGTGAGAAGGGGCTGGTCTGGGAAAGGCTGGCCATGGCACTGGGAAGCATGTTGCAAACCCTCAGGCACCTGCCCTGGGCAGCGCATCTGCTGTGCCATGAAGAGTCACAGCACAGTGAGGAATTGCAGGAGGCGGCAGCCAGATCCGGGTCCAGTGTCAGGCCAGAGAGCTGGCACCACCCCAGCACCGAGAGCCGCAGACACTCACCGTGGCACTGCCCCACGTGCTTCACTGTGATGACCTGTCCCTGCCGGCAGGCAATGGTCTTCAGCTGGCACTGGTCCCCATAAGTGACACCATCAGAGCCACACACCTGGGAGGCAGAGAGGAAACGTGAGCTGCACTTCCTCCAAGCCCTGGTCAAACTAGACTGGTCTCCAAATACTTTGCAGGGGTCCCTCTGAAGCAAAGAGGTGACGGTCTGCACAGAGGGACCAAGAGTGGGCTGCAAGAGCCCAGGAGCAGAGTAGCTCAGAGGTGCCAGACGGGGCACAGGGCACCCAGCTCTGCTGGGAGACATCTATGACTCCCATGTCACCCTTCCCAGGTACAAGACAGTGACTGAACTTGCCCACTTGCTTCTTGGGAGGGGAAAGAGACATCGGACTCCTGTGCTGCCTGCAGCAGCCCAATGCAGCTGAGCTAGCCACATGTCCCCACGCACCTGCTCAGCCCCCCATGGCTACCTCTCCCCCATACCTTGGTCATGTTGGCCTCCAAGCAGAGCGGGGACGGGCACTCGCAGTGGGCAAAGCCGTTGACTTCCACGCATGAGGCCCCAAACTCGCAGCTCATTTCCTCACAGGATTTTGGGGCTGACGGGTCTGGGCAGAGAAAGAAGGGGGAAGAGGTGACCAATAAAGCACATACCAACCACACGGAAACAGGGAGGGATGCGTTTCTTTCACAGACCTCCGTGCTGCCCCACAGCAGTACCCAAGCACCCATTACTCAGTGCCCCACATGATCCCTCTGGTACGTGGCTCCCTCACCTTTCTCACAGCCCGTTGTGCCCAGCTTGCTGCCGTTGGGGCACTGGTTGCATTTCATGCCAGTGATACCAGTCTTGCAGGAGCACAGTCCGGTCATCTGCTCACAGTCATCACGCACTGAACCCACTGGGTCACAGTTACAGGCTGGGCAAGAAGGGAAAGACGACACAGTTTTGCTGGTGGATTCGTGGAACCGACAGCAGACCCACTCAGGACCCCCCGCAATCCAAGAGAAGAGTGAGGAGAAGGGTCCAGGGGAGGACCACAACACTGACTACTACCCTGTACTTACTGACCTGTACTTACTGACCCAAAACCAGCTGCAGGAACCTCCCTCCACCCACCAACCACCCTCTGACCACGGTCCTGCGGCTTGTGATCCCACATCCTGCCCCACAGACACATACAGAGACACCAGGGCTGGGCTCAAGCAGTGCTGCAGAACATCTGGCCAGGAGCAGGCCCACGGAAGGAGACACCATCTCCCAGCCAAGCTGCACTACAAGGGAGCAACAGCACCTGTGTGATGCTTTGGGCCACCCCATCTCTCTTGCACGGAGCAAGTCACCAAGCTCTGCAAAAAGAGCCACTGGAGGTGACTTACAACAGGACCAATGCTAGAGCTCCACAGCCCGCCGTGCCTCGAGCCCCGTGGAGCAGGCAGGGAGCCGTGCCAGCGGAGAGCTGCCCGGGACAAGGCGCCCCTGCCCGCACTCACGCGTGCAGCCGCTCTTGCTGTCGGTGACGATGCCGCGGAAGTTCCAGAAGCCGGGCTCGCAGCGGTCGCACTTCAGGCCCCCCACACCCGGCTTGCAGGAGCACTGCCCCGTTGCGGGGTCACACGCTCCCCCGTAGGAGCCGTAGGGGTTGCACTGGCAGGTGCCTGTGAGCCGGAAAGAGGGAGAGATGAGGTTGAGTCCTGGCCGAGAAGGCAGGGGGATGCACGGGGGATGCACGAGGGCAGAGGAATCGCCTGCTGAGCCGCTGAGCTGCTCAGCCAGGGCAATATGGTCTCACGCTGGGCAAGAGGAGGTTTCATCAGCTGCTCTCAGCACTTCTCCTCTGCCCCAGCTACAAGGGGGAACTAAACCTTCAGGGACTAACCCGCTTGCTTTGCTGTCATCAAGAACTCCTCTCTCATTATCATCAAAGGGGGAGGAAGCTATTAGAAGTTTATTATTAATTCATTAATTAGGAACTTGATGGAGGGAAATGATCCAAAGATAGACGGAGAGATGCTCCCTTTATCCACAGGGAGCAGCTGAAAGGGGACATGGGGCAGAGCTGGAGAGAAAGGGAGACCTCAGGAGCAGCCGGTAGGGTGCATACACACATCCCCAGGCTGCCTGAGGCAGGGAAATGGCACGTCCAGAACAGGCAGCAATGGATAAATCTGCCCCAGGGGCTTCAAGCTGCTGGTTAAGCTGTAATTACTTCCTGCTGTATGCTTGCTGCTAACACGGGGCCACAGGTGGGACACAAACTGGTGGGATGCTGAATCCCAGTCAGTCAGGAAGCTGTGTCCGTGGATTGGAGGGCAGGGGACAGGACTTCCATCAGAGACACAGGAACATCACTACCCTCCAGCGCTGGCTGGGCGATGCTGAAAGCGAAATGCTTGTCTCTGTGCCGGCGTACCTCCCTGCTCCGCTGGCCCCTCAGCCAGTGCACACTGCACCGCCCTGCATCTGCCCTCCCAGCGCCCACCCCTGCACAGACCTCTGCACAGCCTCTGAACGCTGCTGCTTTTTAAATTACATGGCACATTAGACACCACCACGTCCCCATCAAGCAGGCATTAGCCAGGCACGAGCACGGCACGAATCGTGTCTCCACAGGGTAATGTGTTTCCCTAACGGGTGGCCGCAGCCTCAGCTGTTCAGGTTTGCTAATGCCTTTCAAAAGGCGCCTTCTGCTAAAGTGCTGACTCCGATAATTATTTAATAAATATTAATGAAACATTTGCCAGCTCAGTTTCCTGCACAGTGCAGCCACCCACTAGTCACTGGTCGTGGGGTGGCCTGCAGCAGGTCCCTAGGTGAACCCAAAAGCTCTGCTCCCCCTCAGCCTGCAGTGCAAGGACACCAGCAATGTTTTTGTCACTCAGGCTGGTGAAAAGCCCTAACCCTCTAGCAGTGGGTTGAAGGCACAGAGGGCACAGTCTGGCCCTAGGGGCACCTTGTGGGGCATCCAGTATGGATCCAGCAGCAGACAAGTTCTGAGGCACCACCCTGTCTTCTCGCATTTCAGAGTGACTTAAACCTGGAAGTTGGCTTGGGGCTTTTGAAGGGACAAGAGCATCACTAGTAGATAGAGAAAGCAAAGCATGTGTGCACATCTCCACGTGTGCGTGCCATGAGCCTGGAGCTGGGGATAAACAGAGGCTTTTTGAGCCCGAGAGGTCACTGGTTAGGTAAGGAATGGGGATGGGTCTACTGTCCTTCGTTTCCCCTGGGACGAGACTCCAAATTCCCTCTCCACTTGACCTCTCCTGCCTCCAACCATCCTTGAAGGTCTTCTATGCCCTCCCAGGTGGGAACACGATATTCACTCACTTGGGCATCCAGCTGCACCCACTCCAAGCGCCAAGGTCATGTTGTCTGGGCAGCATCCGTAGATGGTCTGGCTGCAATGCACGACCAGAAGAGGTGGTGGTGTTGTGGCAAGGGCTGCAGAGGGAAGGCAGAGAGGTACTGGTTATCTTTAGCACGCAGGCTGCTGCAGGGGAGTATTACCAATGTATGGATTGAGCAGCTAACAGCATTCCTGCAAAACCACATGGCCCTTGCAGAGATGCTGGGAACAGGTGATGAGGTAAGGTCCTACCCTCGGCCAGGGAAAGCACAGGGCATGAAACAGGACTGATGCAGCGGGGATCAGCAAACCAACATGGACACTGCTGCGTCCTTAGCGGGCACTTCCTTGCTTAGCCCCAGGGAAAGCGCACGTGTTTCTGCAGGGCACCAGGCCGGGGACCAGCGCACCCAGCTTGTGTCAGCCTGGGGGGCTGGCTGCCTTCAGGGGACTCACCGCGGCAGGCTCCTTGGCTAGTGACATAGAGATCCTGGCGTTTTTCACACCGTGTCTTCTTCAGCTCACACTCGTTGGTGTAGGTCACACCATCAGAGCCACACACCTGCCAGGACAGGGAGGTGAACCGCTCAGGGCAGTCCCTGGCAGAGGAAGGCAGGTTCCCTACCCACGGGATGCCCTCTCCTGCCCAGGAAGCATGCGGGAAGGCCACCAGGGAGAAGAGAGGAGAGGAGGGAGGACTGCGGCAGGCAGCCCAGAATGCTTACCGGGTTGCGTGGCACTGCCACGCAGGTGAAGTCACACACACAGCGGTCGTCTTCTGCATCCTCGTCCCACCAGCCCCCGTACTGCCGGCACCGGTCCTGTTCACATTCACTACCATCGCCGGAGCCTGAGCCCCCTGAGCCGCACTCTGGAGTGAAGGAGGACCGCGGTGAGAAAGGGCTCACACCCAGCAGCACCGTCAGGGAAAGCAGAGGGGGCGGGTTCGTGTCCTCTCCCCGACACGAGGCTGTGCCCGGGCAAGGGAAGCAGCCCACGCTCACCCAAATCACAGCAGCTCTAACCTCTACAGCACAGTCAACCCCAGAATCCTGGGCCCACATATATTAGGATGCTTATGCCTGCATCTCAGAGAAGATCCCTCTCCCTTGGAGTCTCCCACCACTGCCATGAGATTGTGCTATGCCTACACAATGAAAACAGCACAGGGATGCTTTAGCAGGTGGCCTGAGGTCTTCATCTCTGCAGCATCACCACAGAAGCAAAAGCAAGGATCCTGCGGCTACCAGCACCCTGCGGACTCCCTGGAGATGGGACAGCTGAGAGCCACGTGCAGGAGGAAGGGCTGCTGCTTGGCTTAGCAACCACGTAACTCCAGGCTTTGATCCACCTTCTTCCCCTTCTCCTGCCCTCCCAAACACAGTGCAGCAGGGAGAGTGCTGCTGCTAATGCAAACATGGAAACCAGAGCAAGGGATGGGGTTTGGGTGTAGTCTGCAGTTCGGTTAGGCAGATATTCTTAACAATATATAAACTCTCCCTTAGCCTGGCTGCCTCTCCACAAAATGCTTGGAGCTTCAGCAGCGAGAGAGACATTGCTGATTTCAAAGGCTTCTTAAAGGGGAAAAGGGGAGAAGGAAAACCTGGCCCTTTTTATTGAGTGATCAAACGCTAGGATTTGGCATTACACAGAGAATTATTTAAGATCTTTTCCCAGAGGGACATCAACCTGAAATTCCCCAAGGAGGGCTGTGATCAAACACCATGTTATGTCTTCCCTCTCTCTAAGCTCTGCCATAGCACTGAAGTCCTTTCCAGCTAGACTACATGTGCGATGAGCCAGAGAATCTCAGCTCGCTAGGTCAGCACGTCGGAGGGGCAAGGTTTACGCTCCTCCTGTATTTCGATTCAGCCAGCATTAACCCACAGCTTTCCCCTACAGTAGGAAAACTCAGCAGGTTCTTAGTTCTTAGCCTGGCCAAGGTACAGCCAACCCCACGACCTTCCCAGGCACCCAGTACTGAGTCAATAGTGGCCACAGGCCAGGCCCTTGAGCAGCCCCCGGGGCAGAGGGAAGTGAAGTGGCAGCCAGGCTCCCTGCCCGAGGCACTGCTCCGTTTCCCCCAGCCAAGGCCCCACAAAGTGTGAAATTAAAGCAGGGATAAACCCCTTGCCCAGTCGGTTAGGTGGTGTCATCTATCGCTACTGCTGGACACGGGAAGACAAAGCAGAAAGGGAGGCAGCAGGGGTGCTGGGTGACAGCGGTTGGCCAGCCAGGAGGGAAGGGGAGGGCTGTTGGTGTGGGACCTGCTGTGCTGGGGATGCTGGGGTTATCACAGGGCACTATGACAGCCGGGCACAGCAGAGCAGCCAGGGGAAGAGCCCACTGTGCGCCGCCTCAGTCCTTCCTCACCCTTTCCCCTTCCTTTAGCACCCGCACAGCCGGAGGAGCAGCGGCAACCTACCGTCCTCACACGGCCCCGTCCTGGCAACCTCGATGCTCTTCTGCTGCTGGCAGGAGGCCACCTGCAGCTCACACTGGTTGTCGTAGGTGAGGCTGTCGCTGCCGCACACCCGAGCCAAGGGCTGCCTCTCGCAGCGCGGGCACACGCACTGCCCACCCACGCACTTGCTGCCGAAGGAGCACACCGTGCTGCCGCAGGACTCTGTGGGGTGAGAGGGAGGAACCACAGTGAGATGTCACGGGGACCTTTGCAGCAACGCCCAGTGTCACGGAGCCGGGGAGCACTAACGCCATGCCCCCAGAGGCAAGGAGAAGTCACCCTTCCCCAGAGTGGCTTCTTACTGCTTATTTAAAACTGTGCAAAGACTCTGCAAGGGACAAGTGACAGTGCCAAGCATTTCTGATTCCCATTGGCACCCACAGGTGTTGTGTTCAACAGCTTTTTCTAGGACACCAGCAAAAAATCCCATTTACTCTCATGGTGACTTCAGCCTCCTCCTGCTCACAGTGCCCATGGAGCACTGAGAGTCATCTGTCACGCTCAGTCGCTTTTACTCTCCCAAATTTAGAGAGGATCTCCATGCTCAGTTCAGCCTTGGAACACAGACCCAGCTGGACAGGTTTTATAAGGCTCAAAGCATTGCTTTTACTGTAGTGGCATTTGTCCTAATGAAGAACCTAGGCAGGGCTTTTAATTCATTAACTCATTAAGCACAGACAGCTCCCTGTGCAGGGGAGTGAGGAGGAAACACAAAGAGGAACACACAAAGAGGAATTAACCCCACGGTATGGAGAGAAGGGGAAGCTACTGAGATGTACCATGTGACCAAACAGACCCTCGATGCCTTCAGTTCTGGTGGTAGCTATTAACATGTTTTTAGCCCAATTTCTCTCCTTGGCTCAGATGAGCAACAAAAAGGGCAGATACCACCTATAATGTATAGCTGGGGCTAAAAACGAGAAGCTGCTCTAGAGACTCAAGACACTCAGTTCTTGTGAAGCCAAAAGGGAAGACCACACCAGACAAGATGAAAAGCCTCAGGCAGGATCTCCAAGCGACCAGCCACAGGAACTGCAGCCCAGGGCCAGGCTGCTAGGTGTCCCTGGGCAAGCCCTGTTACTCTGGAGCTCATATCCTCCTGGGAAATCCCAAAAACCGATACAGGCACCAGGAGCAGTGCTAGGGAGACCCTCCACACATCCCGACCTGTGGGCTGCGAGTGTGACAAACGACCGGTGAGCCTTGGATGGCCACGGCCAGGCAGCTCAGCAGGGCTGAGCATCCACTCTCTGAAATGCCACGAGCTGCAGCGAGACGAGGGAAGAAGGGGACCTTGCCAGACTCACTGCAGTCTCCTTGGGCAGCCACCAAAATGTTTGTCTGCTGCGTGCACGCCCGGACGTGGAGCTCGCACTCGCTGCCGTACGTGTTGCCATCTGTGCCGCACACGGGCTGAGAGGAGGGAACGCACTCCGTGGGGCACACGCACCTTCCCGTCTCCGCCTCGCAGATGGCCCCAAACTGGCACTTGCCACAACGGTCTGCGCAGACAAAGAACAAAACCAGTAGGTTAAAACAGCAAGTCAGGCAGACAGCGCAGGAGCAGAAATAAAACCCCACTATGACCTGCTCCCCCAGGGCGATGCAGGCAGCCTTGGGGGCGCGTGCCCCGGGGCGCAGTGCAAGGGAAGGAGCGGAGGTGAGGGCTGTGGGAGGAGGGAGAGTCAGCCTGGAAGGCAGAACAGCAATAACTACTCATAAAAGCCATCAGGGCCAGGAGTAAGCGTGATGAAACGCCATCGGAGCTGTACACGTTATAGCTAAACAGGAGGCGGGAGAAAGCGCGGGGCTGAGCGCAATCAGGAGGAGCGATAACTCAGCGGCAGCCTCGGGAGGAGGAGCGCAGCATCCCTGGCAGCAAGCGGCCACTCTCCCAGGGGAGAGGCGGCGGGATTCACACGTGGCAAGGCAGGAGGAGGTGGTCGGCCGGGAAAGGGGATGCTGTCTTCCCCTAGTTTATCAGGGTGCCAGCAGTGCTGGACACACACATAACGTGGCACCGATTCAGAGCACCCTGCCACCTCGCCAGCGGGACCCTCAGCCTGCTGCGAACACACGCACAGCACACGCACGCAGGCTCGGCTCCGAGAAGCAGTTTATCTTTGTGATAACTCACTTGCAAAGGAGCTACTGCTCGTCGCAGGAGAGACCAGACTCCAGTCAGCACATCTCCTGACCCCCAGGTATTTAGGGATTCACGGCTTCGTCTCCTCCTTCAGACAAACACCCCTCCTCCCTCCCTGCCATTCAACTCATGAAGAATTTGGCTCAAAGACAGTTATTCTTATTTTTCTTTCACACAGCAGCTGCTCCTTTACATGGGGGAGGGAAGATGCAACAACCCCCTGCTTGGTTGGTGCAGGCTGTTGGCCGGGAGGTTTCTACGTACAGCACAAAGCTTGCAGCCCCGCCTGGGCTCTGCAGGTTGGGAGAGAGGCTGCTCAAGGCAGCTGTGTGCAGGCAAGGGCAGCTCTTTCCCGAAGTATTTGCATCCTTCACTGTTTCTCCTGCAACCGTGTGGTTGGTATCAACATTTTCTTCTGATCTGAATCCCACTGGGCCCTCTGCTACACTGCAGCGGGGAGCTCCGTAGGTCAGAGGAGGTCTTCCTTTTTCTAGAGGAAGAGTCTTCGTTTTCTCTGCTGTCTCAAAGCCCTTACTGGCCAGGAGCACGTTCCCCAAGTAGGGCCACACAGCACAGCTCAGTGGGGAAACGACTGTAAGGGATTAAGCCCAGTTTTGACAGGGCCACTGCTATGCCACACCAAGCCATGCCAGCCTTGGGCAGAAAGCCAGGCACCAGCTCCTGATACCCAGCCTGAAGGTTAGGGGCAGAAAGACTGTATTTTGACAAAATCGCAATGAGCCTCGCCCTACCTGACCATCCCAGCACATTCTGCCCCAGGAGAACCCAAGCAGCTCGGGCTGTGCATATCTGCAAACACTCTCCAACTGGCAAAGCTGTGCTGGCACAAAGAGCGAGCTTGCAGATGGAACCGCTGTGCACGGGTCTGAGCTGCGTACGCTACGTGGCAGCAACCGAAGCACAAGACACCTCGACAGCCCCATCTCCCCACAGCTGGGCCCGCGTTCAGGCTTAAGACTCCGCCTGCTCCCCGCAAGCAAAGCCAGCTGTGGCCAGGAGCACGGGGAGCAGGGACCCCCCAGAGATCAGCTCTTACCGCAGGGCCCCTTGTGCTTCACTTTGATCTCCTTCTTGAGGACACAGGCCATGGAGTCGAGCTCGCAGGGGTTGCCGTAGGTGCGGTTGTCGCTGCCGCACACGGGGTCGTAGCGGCCCTGGCACACCTGCTGGCACTCGCACACAGCCTCCTGGTTCTTCACCACGCACGTGGCGCCGAAGGTGCACTCCATGCTCAGGCACGGGCTGGGTGTGCCCAGGTCTGCAGAGGGGACAGCAGAGAAAGGCGCTGGTCTCAGTCCGCTGCTTCCCCAGCTTCCCAGGGCACTGAGCACAGCGATGCATGCCAGTGTCCCCAGCCTCAGGCCCATGCCTGCCTCCTGCAAGCCGTGGCAAACACACAGAGCTCCTGGCCTCGGCACCAGCCCAGCCCCTGCACCCTCCATGCCACCCTGCCATGCCCAGCTCAGCATTTCCCCATGCTTGGCAGAGGTTAGGGATGGGAAGCAGGCACAAGATCTTCTCCCTGCACACCATGAACAGGACTCCTGCCTCGTCTCCTCCGTCCCATCCCAGCTACATTCTGCTCCGAAGGACCAGCCAGAGGTGGGGTCAGCCCCACGGGTTTCTGCACCAAACCCCGACATCTGGGTCTCCCCAGCAGCTCCCAGCCAGCATCATGGACAAGTGTCATGCGCTCAGGGAGGGCAACACCTCCCTCGATGCCAGGAGGGCAGCCAGTGCTTCTCTTCTCAGGTGGCAGCAGTGCCACAACTCGCCTGCGAAGTTGACTCTGCACGACAAGCTCTGCGGCAGAGGGCAGGAGGCAGCAGAAAGTCCTCCTCAGTGTGGGTCTCGGTGCCTCCGGGACACCCGCTATGCCATCGCACAGTACCTGGCACCGGCTGTCGAACTCTCAGTAGCTGAAAAGCTCACACAGGAGCAGTTCCTTTCACTGACAATCCTCAAAATCACGCTGTCCCCTGAACAGCTCATCCTAATACCCCCTGTGGCAATACCCAGGAAGACCTGGCTGGAGAGGACACCTGCATTTGGCTCCACCACGCAGCCTGCCTCTCTCCTCTCCCCAGCAGCTCAGCTCCCTTCCCCTCCTCTGGCAAGCTGGTGCTGGAAAGGCCAGGGAGCTGCTGTACGGCATGATGAAGAGACCTGGTGCCCTTGCTTCGGCCCAGTCCTCGGGCACCTGGCTCCAGCAGCAGAGCCCTGAGGCTGCCTGGGGACAGCTAATGCCCCACAGCACGGGCTGCAGGCTGAGAGGCGGCATCCCCTCCTCTCGCTCGCTGGAGCTGCTTAATCAAAGTCAGCCGAGCAGGTGGCACCTTCCCTGCAAGATGCCCAGCAGTGACGAGCTGAGCAGCCAGCCCTGATGGTGACAGCAAAGAGAAAAGGCTGCGTCCGACTCCCTGCTATAGCTCTGCAACCACTCGCAGGGAACGCCCTGCAGTTCCACCTGGTTCCCAGCCCAGCGTGCCCTCCAGGAATGCCCTCCACCATCCAGAAGCCAGGCCAGGCCGGGCAGCTGAAAGGCAGGACTGGCCGTGCTGCTGGGGAGGCACCCAGCACTGCCCAGCGACCCCTTCTTCTGACTCGAGACAAAAGCCCTGAGGACCTGGGGCAAGGAAAGGACATAGAACTAATCCGTGCTGAACACTGACAAGGACACATGACAGAACGGATGTGGGGAACAGACAACACGGCCAAGGCGAGATGGATGCGACAGGCAGACACAGTGCAGCCCCACCGACACCCAACAGCGAGACAGGCACAGAGCCGGGGCGCAGTGGCAAAGACAAAGCCCTCCAGAGCCTGCTGGTGTGGCACAGGGCACGGGGCAACAGGTCAGACTTCCTCTCCTGCTAGGACCAAGGTGACATACCTGCGGAGCAAGAGCAAGGCTCCAGCCCTAGCAGTCTGGAGAACACTGCCCTGACATTTCTCACCCTTCTTAAGCAAGCAAACCCGCAGAGATGCAGCACACAAAGTTCCTTCACAGCCTGAACCTCAGCTTGTGAAATTTCCCTCACAGCCCTGGGCACCTGCATATGTCAATGGGAGCTTTGGCACCAGTTTTGATGTAGGGGGATATAATGAGGACCTACTGAGCAAGGACCTTAGGCTGTGCTGTAAGCAAGATCTGCTTTGATTCCTGGCCCTTCTTCATCTTGTAGGCAGGGAAACTGAGGCACAGAGCAAAACTGCTCATTCTGCACCCTGACTGACTCAAGGGCATGATCCCTCACCTGCTGCCAAGCTGTGCAGAAATCTAACCAAGCCCTGGGGCCCCTGAGCTCTCCTGCAAGCCTTGCCTGTGGATGGCTATGGCGAAGAGGCTCTGAAGCTGCTTTGTAACCCATCACACTCCACTGATTGTGCCCATGGCACCCAGTGAGCTCCAGCACCAGCTCCCCAGGGACACAGGAGAGTATTCTTAGAGAAGAACCACATCTGAGCACAGAGCTCCTCAGCTCTTCCAAAAGGCACAGGGTTTTTGCCAGACACTGTGGGGGGAGCTGCAATCCCTGCAGAGCCCCTGCCCACTGGTCTTGCACAGCCAAGCGTGACACACGATGGAGAGGAAAGGGACAAGCATCACAGCCCCAGGCAGGCAGAAGTCTCTGGGAAAGGGGAGGTGGGGAAGAAAGGAGGGTTAGTTGGGGGCAAAAGGAGAGGTAAGATCAACCAGGAGCAGTCCAGACTGATGTACCAGCTCAACTGGGGCTTGCTAAGGAGTGGGGGCTCACAGCACCCACCTCTGCTCCCACTCTCATTTGCCTCGAAGGGTGAAGCCACAGCAAGCATCGGACAAGAACCCACTGCACTGCAAAGGCATTTCCATTCCAGCAGGAAGTGTGTGGGGCGAGGGATGGGAGCAAAACCAGGGCAATCTCTCCATCCCAGGGGCTCTCAAGCAAAACTAGAGAGGAGGGGAGCAGTGAGAAGAGGCCAGGACTGTCACTGCCTACGGAGAAGGGGAGAAAGCCGACCTCCCAGCAGAGATGTCCGGGTAGGGAGCAGAAGGGTGCTGCGAGGACACAATTCCTTCCTCCAAACAGGCAACACTGTAAAACACAAGACACAGACGAAAAAGGAAAGAGAGAGAGAGCGGAGGGAGAAGGAGAGCGGGGAGGGGGAGTAGAGAGAGGCAGGGAGGAAAAGACAGATGCAACTACAGACACCTCCCCTCCACCTCCTGGCCATGGCGGTCTCATCCCATCTGTTCTTTCGCAACTGCCCCATCATGGTGTCAAAGTAAAGAAGGACTAAAAAAGAGGCCCAGACTGTTTTGTTTGGCTTTGCCTCCTTTGCTTTGCTGCTGGAAAGGACAGCAGCAGAGCTTAGAGTTCATTAGACAGGTACGTGTGAGAGATTAAAACACTGCCACCATACTAATGGCCTGTCTTTCATTTCCTTCCCTTCCCCAGCATCCTCACAGCACAGAGGCGTGGACGGACTGTCCTGGGTGCTGGATGCAGACAGAGCCTGTAGCTCCCTCAGTTCCTGGTCCCGTCCCAGCCTGTGCTGTGGGCTGCACCCTGCCAGGACAGCACCACCCACAGTGCTCACACTGAGAAGGCTGGCAAGCAACATCACCATCCTGTCCCTGTTCCTAAATCCGTTTCCCATCTCGCATTGGGTCTGAACTGGTGACACAGAGGAGGACGTGCTTTCTTCCCAAAAAGCAGCACTAAGCTCAGAGAGAAGATGCTTTCCTAAGCTGATGGGGAGGCCAAAGGCTTGCCCGTACCTCGTGGTAGCTTGCTGCAAGGCAGCCTGGAGCTGTCATGTGGACTTTGAAATCCTAGGCTTTGGCAGACAGAGCCCCACCTTTGATTTACATCCCCCAGACGACAGGTTTTGTTTGCTCCTACCCACAGGATGTAGCTCCTGAAAGCAGATGTGTGCATCTGCTGTCCTCGCCTGGAGGAAGAGAAGTTGAGGGAAAGCTAAAATACAGTAAGATGGAGAGAAGAAGGGCAGATGCGTAGGGACCATATCCTGCTGTCCACTGGCCTCACTCCACTGAGCATGGTGGAAGTGATGTGTGTCTGACAGCAGGGTAGCTAGCAGCACGAGTTCCCTGCTCGCCTAGAAACTCGGGAAGCCTTAGCAAGGGCCTGAGAGTCTAAAGGAGACACAGGGAGCACCCAGGACATCAGGACCCAGGCACCACCTCCCGGCCTCGCTGCCCCAGAGCTGCCCCAGGAGCCCAGCTGTGAGCCCCTTGCTGTGCCCAGCCCTGCCCCGTGCCCCTCGCTGTGCCCAGTCCTGTCCCGTGCCAAGGAGGTCACTCCTCCAGCGACGCTCCACGGTGGTGCAACAGGGCAGGGCAACTGCCCGTGGCCCGGGCAGATGGGACTGAAAGGTGCCTCTGTTGCCCTCCCATAGGGAGAACTTGGGGAACTGACTCCTAATCGTTCAACCGCCAGAAATGCAGTGAAACAAACAGAAATAACAGTTGTAATTATATTGAAAAATATATACATGGTTTTGGGAGCCTGACAAACGGTTTTCAAGCAGCTGGGCTTGGCAGCATTAAAAACCTCCTGCAGGAGCACAAAGCCAACAAAACAGACCCACAACACGGGGCTCGATTTCCAAGTACTTCAGAAGGTTTGCTACAGCTGATACCTCATAACACATCAGCTTAAAATAACAGGACAGTTCTGGATCTAGTAAAAACCAATTTGAGCTGAAATGAACAGTCCTTCCAACTGATACAAACTGATCCAGTGACCGTGTTTAACATCCTTCACTTCCTGGGCAATAATTTTAAAATTGGCTGTTCCCAACGTCCTGGGGACCCGAAGCCCCATCCTATCCACACACGCCTGAAAAAACATCCATTGGAAAGGTCAAAAGCTTCTCCCAGAGATGAGACAAAGACACGGCGAGACCTCCAGAGAGCGGGTGCACTGGGAAGAGTTCCTTATGTAGAGTACCTGGAGCTGAGAGAAGCGGGCAGGCGTGGAGGGGGAAGCATGGAAGGGGCTTGGGGACTGGCACTACCCTGGGAGGAGAAATGGATGTGTGGGCTGCACAGGAACTTCATGGTGGTGAATGTGCACTTGGCCGTAGCGGTGAATGAGAGAAAACAGTTGGACATCACAGACACTTCGGTACTATTCAAACACAAATGATTCTTCCCCGTGGTACTGAGCACATCAGACAGAGACAAGACCAAGGAGGAACACATGCACACACACACACGAGGACTGCTGACTGCTGGAAGGAAAAAGAACAGGCAGGAACGGACATTCAGGGCTTGTTGACTGCAAGACTGAAGAGAGCCCGTGGCTTGCTCAGACGGTGGGCTCCCAGTCACAACTCACCTGCAGCTTCCCAGCATCGAGGCGAGCACGGCTGCCTGCATGGAAGGGGCTGACGCAGACCGGGCTTAAAGCGCCTGCTGGGGCTGGGAAGGGAGAGGTGCAGGGTACCAGTGTTCCTGCGGGCGACCAGCCCGGCGGCACCAGCGCTTACCACAGGGTCCACTGTGCTTTACTGGGATGGCAGCCTTCTCGTGGCACTCAGCCTTCCGGCGCTCACAGTCGTTGCTGTAGGTCCGGCTGTCCCGGGCGCAGACAGGCCGGTAGGCACCATCGCAGGCGATGCGGTCGCAGGAGCAGTGAGTGGTGCCGCGGCGGTTCAGGCAGACAGCGTTGAACTTGCACTCGTCCTTGCATTTGTCTGGGAGGAGAGAGGACAGCACCGCTCGCACCCGCCCTGGGGTCAGGGATCGGGGGTATGCTCTCATTGCCAAGAGCATGGCACGGAGCCGCGGAGAAGGTCGGGAACCCGAATGCTCCTGCTCCCCACGAAGCAGAGAGGTACTTACCCTGATGCTGGCACTGCCCTGAACGCACCTTCTGGATCTCCAGTCCTCGGACGGCCCCCGAGCGCCCCATCACGCACTCGTTGTCGTAAGTCACCCCGTCATCGCCGCACACAGGTTCCCTCTTTGAGGGACAGTTCTCGGGGCGGGGGAGCAGGTCCACCCTTCGAGTGCGGGGGTTCACCCGGCAAACACGATTCATGTCGTTAAGGACGCCTTTACACGGGTCTGCGCACAGAGCCAGAGCAGATAGTCAGGAACGCTTGTGCCCTGCCCAGAGGAGTGCTCCCTGGCCTGCCCTCTTCCCTCCCAGCCGGCCCCAAGAGCCTCCGTACCTCCCCAGCAGCATCCAGCATGCGCTCATCTATTCCTTGGGACTGGACATCCGTAGGGCTCAGCACATGCAAGGACTCATTTTTTACTGAGCTGCGCACACTGAGGACACGCGCCCTTTCCAAAGTGACCACTGGATGGGATGGGATGAGCTCTGCCTTTTTTCCCCATCCTGAGCTGCCTTCACTCCCCTCTACCCAGGGCTCTCTCCCCCAACCCAGGCAAACCTCCCCAGTTCAAGGGGTGCTCACTGGGCATTTCAAGATGCTTGCTACTCCCATCCTGCTCCTCCCACTCTCCCTCCCTGTCTTCCCAAAGTGCTGGAAGACGCCCAAAGGCAGCCAGGGTCACACACTGCCTTGCCCCACTGCTCCAATCTAGGCTCATCTGGATCGCCCTCTCTGATGAGCTGAGCTCACACCAGCGTACCAAAGACATGGGCAAAACAGGAGTCGACTGTTCACTAATCCCTACTATAGCCCGAGGTTTTTCTCTTCCTTGTCAAGCAGGGCACCTGGAGAGTGCTGATTCATTTCTGCAATTGCAGAAACACGATTGAATGTTTCCACACTTTAATTCTACTAGTCTGAAATCCCCACGTCGAACACAGTCCCAGGCGGACCAGAGGAAACAACACACTACCCCGCTTCCCAGCCTCTCGCAAGCAGGCAGGGACATCCCTTTCGGCTGCCCCACATCCCTGGAGAAGGCTGGCCTGGGACAAGGTCACAGCTGAAGCCTTCTGCTTTGTCCATTTTAACACGCGCAGTAATCACGGAAACGAAGCAGACGAAGGAGATCCCACAGGTCCTACCCAATCCGTCTCCTGTTCCGCCTCCAGCAAAGGCTGCCCTGCTCGCTGCCGCCCTGCAGTCGCACCAGCAGTCAGCCAGGGACGTGTTACCTCCTTTGAGGCCTCTACAAACCCCAGCGAAATCACAAGAACATCTTGCGTGGACTCAAGGAGCTGCGGGTAAATAAGGCTGCTCCAGTGGGGCAGGGATGCAGGAGATGGGGACTGCATCGGAGGGGCTGGGGATGAGGCAGGTGCAGAGACACATCTCAGGGACCATGTGATGAGGATGTTCGAGATGTGCTCTGCCTGTGCTGCTCATCCCTGTTCTCTCCCCCAACTCGCAGTATGTCCTCAAGCCTTACGACACACCCAACAGAGTCCAAATGCCTTCAAGATTTTCAGGCTCTATAGCCCAGCTGCTTAATGCAGACTGCCTGAGTTTCTGCTGATGCCCTGCTAAAAATCAGGAGGACCTCGAAGGAGCAGTGAGGCTCCAAGCCTCCTCTCTGCCCTAGAAACCGGGAGCACGCAGTGTGCCATCACCTCTTTCACACCTCCCACCGGCACCCATCTCGCCCCACTTGGGACTGAGCAGCCAAAGTGCAATTAAAGCTCTCCCAGGTTTGCAGCCTGCCCAAACACACTGCCACACTCCTTCCCTGGGGACAAACCCTGGTCTGGCACGTGTCCTGGCTGATCTCATGGTTTTCCTAATGAATACAGTTGCTTTTAATTACAAGTATCCACAGCCATCAATAGCCAAGGAGGAAGCCACCCCAGGAGTGGCAGGGCTGTTTGCACTCTGGGATCCGTGCCGGTCGGGCTCCTTTAATTAGAGGGAGCCGGCTGCCCGCGAGCCCTGGGAGGCCGGCTAGCAAGCAGCAGGCTGCTTGCCAAAAGCTGCAGCCGGGGGACTCCAGCCAGGGGAAACGGCAGGAGGGAAAGGAGGTGGCGCAGATGTTGCAACTGCTCTCTAGGTCAGTGGGTCTCGAGCAGAAACACCCGCAGCGAAATGCTATAGGGAAAGCGCTGGCTTGGTCTGAGTTTCAAACCCGTCACCCACAGATTGACCTTTTCCTGCCCAGTCCACATTTTCGAGCCAATGACAGCAGGCGTGCGGGCAAGTTCTTCTCCCCAACCCTTGCCATTTCCCACTGGTCTGCCCTCCATACTCCTGACGCAGGAGGAAATGTTTTTAAAGCAACACTCCCAGGGGAACTGGGGGCAGGGGACTCACCACAGGCGCCGTCGAACTTCTTGAAAACATTCTCCTGCTTGTCGCAGGCGTGCTTGTTGAGGTCGCACTCGCTGCGGTAGTCTTTGCCGTCACTGCCGCACACGGGGCTCTCGGGCACGCCGCTGCAGGACGACGGGCAGACACACTTGGCTGACTGGCCGTCACTGGAGGGGACGCACGTGCTGCCAAAGCTGCAGGTCACCTCTGCGCAGGGGTCCTTGGAGCCTTCGGGAGAGAGGAGGGGGCATGGCACAGGTGTGAGCACAGTGGCCCGTGCTCCTGTGCCACCCTCTCCTGCTCGATCCTCTCATGGGACAAAGAAGCCCGAGACACCATGGTATCTACCTAGACAGCCCCAGTCTTTCCAAATGCCCAGAAACTTATACAATGGCAATGGGTGTCCTTCCCTCACTTCAGCGGATGCTGGAGTCAGCGCCACGTCCCGCAGCAGCGAGCTCACCCACCCCGATGCCCGCAGAGGCAGGCAGGATTGTGAGGCTGTAGGATCAGCCCCGAGCCCGCAGCACATGAGCACGGGAGCTCACTCCCCACCTGGCACTTGAGGCACAGACTCTCTTTTGTAAACCTCTCGGCCTCACTGCTGCAAGCTCCCTTCCCTGCACATGCTCTCCGAGAGCCTCTTGCTTCGGCAAACGAGCAAAACAAGGGTCCTTAAGGCACCTCCTGCAAACCGTAATTAGAGGAAGAGCTCGAGGAGCAATTTCCTCGCTAACAGGGAAGGGCCAAAATTTATTTGCCAGCTTTTTTTTTTTCTTTATTTGTCACTTTTTGATGATTATTATTTTAAACAAATCACTCAGCACTCTCTCCCTTCTGACAAGAGCCCCAGCAGGAGTGCCGGGTGCAGATTTATTGCGAGCCAGAACACCGCACAAGAGAAAGGTCAAGTTAATTTACTCTGAGATGAGGAGACTGGGGTCTCATTTACACAGCTCCTTGCTCACAGCTGGTGAATGCCAGGCTGGGGAAGGGCTTTCATCAGCCCACCCAGCCTGTGCATACGCCTGGTCCCTCCAGCTCCACCTTCTAGCCGTGGCAGATGTGGCCCGCTACGGGGAGGCAGTGCGGTGCAGAAGGCAGAGCCACCCAAGACACTTGGTTGGCCTTTGGCCATCGGTCTGCCTGCTTGTTAAACTCTGCTGATCACCAAGACAGAGCTGGTGATTCTCTCGGTGTCGCTTCCCATCAGACCCGTCCCCATCCCCCAGGACATCACCAGCACCGCAGCGATGACACGAGCTCAGGACAAGTCTCCCTGGCTTTGGGTCGCCTGCCCGTGCACTCACCACATGGTCCCTTGCTGATGACTTTGATCCGCCTCTGCTGGTTGCACTGGGCCTTCTCCAGCTCACACTCGTTGCTGTAGGTGGAGTAATCAGAGCCGCAGACAGGAGCCACCACGACGGGGCAAGCTGTCTTCTTGCAGACGCAGGAGGCTTGGGAGGGGTCGGTGGAGCTTCTCTCACACACCGCCCCGAACCCGCACAGCATCCCTCGACACGCTGCGGGCACAGACACAGAGAGACAGGTGACTGCAGCTGCTCCTCTGCCAACGGGACGGGTGCAGAGCAGCACCCAGGTCCAGGCACCCCCCATGCCTCCCCCTCTGCCCCTGCAGAGCTGCCCACACTCCCAGGGCTCGGGGAGGGGCTGCAGCCCTGCGGGGCACCAGCACTGCAAGGGCCAGGAAGTCAAGTTGGATTCTTCTCCAGGGACACCAAGGGTGCCTTTGAGGTGTAGGGGAGCCAAGCCAACCTTGCCAGAGCCACCCATCCCAAAGCCACATGCCTAAGAATAAGGCTCTGCCCTGCCAGGGCTGCTGTGCCCCAAGCGCCTGCTCCATCGCGCCAGTACAGTGCGGAGCAGGCAGCACAGTGGCCACGGGGAAGGGCAGCAGGGACAGCAGGGTAGGTAAAGCCTGTTGACCCAGAGAAAGCTTCCTCTGAAGGGAGGCTGTCCTGGCAAGGCAGCACCCCCTTTGCCCTCAGGCACCGCACTGCCATCCACCTTGGCTTCATCACAGTCTCTCCTGAGTGACCAAGCCCTGCCTCCCTTTGAGAGCAGCCAGGTGAGGCAGGATACGTGCTAGACACCTTCATCTCACGCAAGGACCAGGTACAGCATGGTCCAAAAGGAGCTAACAATCCTGCGGTCAGCCCTCTTGCCTCCTCTGTGCCCCTTCTCGCTCCAGGCTGCCTGTTCTGCTTATTACCAGCGTGAACTGGAAAAATAAAGGTCTGTCCCCAGCTCCGCACCGCAGCAGGGAGGTCAAAGCCCAGCTCGTGAGCAGGGAGGTGCCTCCAACCCCACTACAGACACAAGGAGCATCCCCAAGGCTCTGGAAAGCACTTGCTCTGCTCAAGCCTTTGTGAGCGCTCCACAACACAACACATTTTCTGCTAACCAGCAAGAGAAAGGAAAGCCAAGGAATGGGAGAAGAAAAGATCCTCACCTGTCCTGCCACACACTGCTTTATTCATTGCCATCTATGCAAAGCAGCTGAATCACATGGCTGGTGTCTCCAAAGGAGATGCACGGATCTTTTTATCACATCCACTAATCAGAGCTGCCAGCACAGACCAGTTCAGCGTCTGAATTGCTAATGTGCTGGGAACCGTAATTCTTCGGTGGGAGGGAGAGAGAGGACAGGTATCTCCAGACTCAGCGGTCTGCAGGTAAGACAGCGAGGGCAAGTGATGCCAGAGCCTTCTGCCCACTGCTGACCGCCACGGGCAAAGCCCGACGCTCATGGCACGCACCACCGGGCACGTACGCACACAAGCAGGCACGCACCGCACAGCCGCTGCGCCAAGCGCCGTCCCTGCACCGGCACCCGCCGTGCCGCTACCGCACCCACGCGCAGCGGGCACCTCCTGCCACCCCGGGCACACCTTGCCGCCCCGCGCTCTCCTACGTGCACGGCACACGTTAGAAACAGAGGCTGACCTACATAACGAGAGGAAGAGAAATCATAAAAGGCAAAATGAAATGCTCGGCAGTGGCTCATTTACACTTCAATTCCCGGGCATTTGCCTTTGACTGCCTTGAGATTTTGAGCTCACATGCACAGCAACAATGCACCGCTAAGAGACTAATATCATCAAATAAAAAAGAACTCTCTTTCTCTCCTGCCCAATATCTAAAAGCAATTCATCATTTTTATGAAGCGCTCTGGATAGTCTCTCCTGCTCCTTCTATTGCCGCTCGCGCTCTCGCTTTCTTTTTTTAAATGCAGATGAGCCTGTTGAGCTCCGAGATTAGAGTGTGCAGGGGAGGTGTGCAAGCGAGGAATGGGAAATGCAGGACAAGTGTGGATTTATCCCGGCCCCTGGCCCCGAGGCACAGGACCACGGAGCAGAATGTAACTGTGCAGGGCATCATCAGCTGCCAGTCACAGGGGAGGCAGGGATGGAGCTGTCTTAGAGATGAGGGGAAGGGGAAAGGGGAAAGGGGAAAGGGGAAAGGGGAAAGGGGAAAGGGGAAAGGGGAAAGGGGAAGGGGAAAGGGGAAAGGGGAAAGGGGAAAGGGGAAAGGGGAAAGGGGAAAGGGGAAAGGGGAAAGGGGAAAGGGGAAAGGGGAAAGGGGAAGTCCCTTCTGCCCATTTCTCCTTCCAGACCCCACCGTGCTCCACAGCAGCCAGCCTGCGAACCTGGCAGGAAAAAAGCTTTCAGACTGGACAGGACTTCTTCAGAAGTTGAAACACCACTAATTGTTTTCCCTCTTCCTCAAAGAAACTTTTTAAATTGTTCATTCAGATTTGAAACCAAACTGGGTCTTGTCACCTTTTAAGTGATCCTCCCTGTAACTGTTTTGACCCCATATATTTAAGAGTCTCTTAATCTAAAGTGATAAAAGCCATGGTAAACGACAAAAAGGCCACAAAATATTATAAAGTTAATTGGGTCAAGCCACATAAAGAAAAATGACATTTTATCAGAATTGAAGTTTCAGTCTATGCTTGCCCCCAGAATCGTATTTCATAAACACATCAGGGACATAATAGGCCAATATGTGAGCAAAAGAGATGATATAAAGAGCATTAATTTAGCTCCCGTTCCACATCAACCAAACGTTGTAAAAGTGAGCTCTTACAGCACCGGTGTTTGACAGACACCTTCCCACTCCCTGCCAACAAGCTCCATCCCCGGGAGGGATGCTCAAACACCACAGTGCCTCAGGGTTCATCCCGACTCAAGGGGATAGGCCGGCTGCCCTGTGGATGCCCAGGCAGGACGGCGAGTGGGAGCAGGGCAGGGTGCCACACCCAAACACCCTGCTTCAGTCCTTTTTCCAGACAAGGACCCAGCTTCACTGACTTTCTGTGATCAGGCTGAGAAGCAGCAATGCGAGAAAGAGAAATGCTTCAAACTGGAAACAAATTGTGACAAGCAAATTGGTTGTTTAAGTTTCTTTCACTTCTAATCATCACTGGTGCTACTGGTGAAGAAGCCTATTCGTTCACAGCAGATCATTTTGAAAACTCACCCATCCAATGCTGTGATGCAGTTGGATGATGCAAGCTCAGAACATCAACAAAAATAAAACAAAATGCCTTAATTCCCCTGCCAGACCCAGGAGATCAAACAGGTTTATTATGCCTGCTAAGATGACTCAACCCGACAAGCCCTGCAAAGGATGAAATTCAGAGGCAGCTTCCTTCTTCCCCAACATCTCTCTCTCTTTCTCTCTCCATAATTTTACCTGGGAGAACGCAAGAAGCATAACGATCACTGACACAGATGGAACAAAAGTTTGGAAATTTGAAGCAAAAAGAGGAGGTTACCAGCCTAGCTCCAGGGTACTTGGCACTGACCAAGCCTTCACATCCCGATCCCCATGCAGAGCCACTACAGACAGAACCAGCTCTGCTGGGTGTGGGCAGAAGGCAGCAACAAGGGAGGCACAAAGGGCTCTTGTCCTAACGCTTGTACACGACAGCCCGAATAAACTCCGTGCAGCAGACAGTGTACAGAAGTGCCAGGACTTCTTAAACTTGACTCCTGACAGCACTGGTGAAGATGGTGCTATCCAAAGCACCCAGCAGCGAGGGGCTGCAGACCACACTCTGTCCTCAGCGCTGTTGCTATCTCAGGTGCCCGGGGCTGGGCCCTGCTCTGCTGGGCATCACGCCAAGACACAACAAAAGGACGAGCTTTGCCTTCATGCTACCAAGCTTGAGACAAGACAGGACGGACAGGAGTGCAGAGATGGTGCTCGCCAGCATGGCAAGGAAACCATCTACCTGCCCATCTGACTGCGATGAGCACCAGAGAGCAGGGGCGTGCAGATGGACCAGGGCTCTGCCTGCTGCCCTTCTAGTCACACCTGCACAGCCTCACCAGGGCAGTGACCACACAGTTTCTTACCACTGTGCCTTCTACATCACTCGACAGACATGTCAAGGCAGGATGTGGTTGAGACCAAGCTCATAGTCTGCCTCACCCACAGCAACACTGCAGCTCACGGCTTTTGAGCCAGCTACGGCGGACACCGCTGCAGGGTGGACTCTGGAAGGCAGCAGTGAACCACAGCTTGCACAGATGGAGCGCCTGCTCGGGATGTTGGGGGCTGCAGCTATTGTGCCTGTTCCTCAGTCGCAGAGGGGAGGTGGGATCTCTCTGCACTTGTTCAAGACTGTGCTTCAGAACGGTCTACAAAGCACACAGCAAGGCTGTGCAGCAAGGTCAGAGAGCAGGCTGGATCTAAGGCGAAGCACGGCTCTGGTTAAACCATCCCAGCGCTGCGGAGACGAGGCGCAGCAAGGCATCTGGCAAACAAAGAGAGCAGCACTTGTCTGGAGCAGAAAAAAGCTACAGCTAGGAGCTGACCTTTCCCAAACCTCCTGAGCTGCCGAAGATGAGGGAGAGAAACAGCTCAAGCGAGGTATCTACACAGCACTTGAGCAAGCTGTACAGTACAAAAGGGAGGGCTTGGGCTTATTGTAACCACGCTGAATACCAGCCAAGCCTCTCCACGTCTCTTAGCAGCACCGGAGCAGAAACAGGATAATAAATAACAATAACAACAACAATAATAATAAAAAAGTGCACTTGCTGGAGAGTGAGGGGAAAGCAAAAGTGTTGCTACAAATAATTCACGGCACCCGTGCTTCCCGCCACGACTGAGTCAGCACGACTCCATGGGCGGACAGAGCAGGCTCCTCTCCCTCGGCAGCCCCAGGCTGAGCCTGCAAAAGCAAGAAAGGCTTTTAGAAGAGATCAAGGCTGGAGGAGAGCACGTCTACATTGGCAGCTGGAACTGGGGTGGGAAGAGCAAGAGTTGGGGTCGCAGAGCGCTCCGTACTGCAGTCTGGGCCCGATGCTGCTGGCGTTCACCAGAACCGAGCTGCTCCCCCAGACAGCAGAACGACTACCCACTGCACGAGGTGTAATGTTCAGATCCAAGCCTCCCGCCCCATCCATGACACTTCCTCAGGCAGCCACTAATTAGCAGCAGGGAGCGAGCAGGATGCTTCATTACCAGGGACGCCCCTGCCAATGCTCAGATCAGCATTTCCCGGAGCAGGCTGTGCGGGCACAGGTGGCTGGTCGTCCACGAGTAGCTGCAAGGGCAGATGGCACCGGCTCCACCCTCCTCCTGTCCAACAGCGCCTGCAGATGCCCTGAATGGCTGGAAGGACAGCTGAGAATAGGACGGCTCCGCCGTGACCGACAGGGATGGCCAGAGCCACCGCGAGAACGGCGAGGAGCCACTGGGGCTCCCCGCGCACAGCTCCGCTCCGCAGAGACGCGGGAGCCGGCGCGAGGCTGCAGGCAGCTCGGGAGAAGACCAACCACCGTTGAAGCAAAGGTCCTGCTGGAGCTGGGCCTGAGAAACTGGGCAAAACGAAGATGCTGCACAGCACACACACGTATGCCGTCCCATCCTGGAGCACTCCCGGCAAGACTATTCTGCCACGTCAGAGCCCGTGACAATACACCTATGCAAAGGCCTCACTCTGTGCCTCAGCAACCCCCTCTCTCCCCCCACACACAGAGGCTTGCGCTGTGCCCTCCTCCAGTCCCTGCATCTGAACAAACGCAGCAGCCAAGGCCTCACGCAGCACATCACTCTGCCCAGGCTGGAGCCAGCACCCTCCACCTCTTTCCCAGCTGCCAGGTCTGGCCAACGCCGCAGTTTGCACCAAGTGCTCCAGGTAGAGCTCTTGGGTGAGCTTCTCAATCCATCCCAGCCTTCTTCCCACCCTCCCGGACCAGAGCAGTGAGGACAGGCAGCAGGGAGACAGCAGCCAGCCACAGGCAGGGAGAGTGGAGAGCAGCTACAGCTTCCAGCGTCAACTCCCCATCCAGTTCCACACTTTGGTTCTCCCGTTTGCAAAAAATGCAGATAATAATAATCACCAAACCCCCAATGTCAGTAGGTAAATAACTCAATATGAGTAGTAGGGATTAATAACAAGCTGACTTTGTCAAGTGCTTTGAGATCTTGAGGTGAAGAGCTCTATCTAATAAGCCCCAAGCATTCACCTTAAAATGTTTCTCCAACTTAATAATAATAATCATAAAGGTAATGTCAAAATTGCTCTTTTCCACTGTACAGAAAAGAAAAAAAAACATGCTCCTGGAGCAGCTTGCTGATTGCTTACTGCACCCTGCCAGGCCTTCTGCAGCGTCTGCCTGCCTGCCCCGTGGCCCATCAGCCAGGCCACCGAGAGGGGCTCTCGTGGCACATGGTTCCTCCTCCCAGAAGCTTTCTCCTCGCTGGGAATCCTGCCAAAGGCGGAAGAGGAGGAGGAGGAGGAGGGCCCTGAACACCCAAAGCGGAGGGAGATGCTGGGAAGACGTGCAGGTGACTCCTGGCAGCTCCCCCCTCCCCAGCCAAACCTGCCTGCTGAAGGCAGAACACGCGTTTGCCAGCCTGGACCCGCTCCAGATCCTAGGGGAGTCCGTCCCTTCTCTGAACAGGCCAAGAAAACAATCAGAAAAGCACAGCCAGGAACTTGATTACAGCTGGCGGGTGGGATGTACCTGCTCTCACGGCGTAAAGTGTCTCCAGTGAGAGGAAAGGGGTGGGAGAGAGGAAAGGCTAACAACGCACAGCGGCCGCACTGCCGTGCTCCGGACAGCCGCAGCCACGAGTCCCCGCAGCAAGGGCTGTAGGCAGGGACGGAGGGAGAAGGATGCTTCCCCCAGCACGCCCAGGAAGGGCAGGGCTGCCCGTGGCTCCGGGCACCGGCTGAACCGCTGGCATGGGGAATTCTTGTTCCTAGGAAGAGTTAAAGAATGAGGATGTCCCTGCACACGTGCCTTGTGTGCTAAGGCTACGGGATTAAACACTCCGCCTCTCTGGAAAGCGGGGGGTGCTCCCCTGCTAAAGCCACTCAAAGCGTACTGGAGTGGGGAACACGAACTGGAGAGCAGCCCCGAACTGCCGAGGCTGGACAGCAGAGGGGAAAAGCTGTGACCCTCAGATACAGCTGTTCAATCCCTAAGGTGCAGTGACGGGCACTGGGCTGACACGCACCTCTGCGTCCCACCCACCACTGCTGCCCACTTGGTCCCCAAGGACGGGCAGGCTACCAGTGGGCCATGCTAGTGACTTGTCCCATCCCAAATCCTGCCTCAGAGCAGTCACTGTTAAATACCCGCATCAGAGAGGAGAAGCCACCGTCACAGAAAAAGCAAGAAGCCATGGGACATGGTGGCCAGTGGAGCCCAGGGGTGGGGGAAAACAGCCCTGATGGGACAGATCCTCAGCCAGGAGACAGGAGGACAAGTGAGGCAATAGTGAGCACGACAGCAAAGGGTGAGGGCACACGCACAACAAACCCCAGGGCCCAGGTCGAGCCTTCCTTCTGGAGAAGGGGCAAGGTCCCGCCACGATGGCACACGCGAGCCTGCCCTGCTGTCGTCTGGCACGTATGGCCACGGCTGGTGCAAAGGGCGGGGGAAGCAGGCGGAGGGCAGGGCAGGGCAGGGCAGAGCTGCTTTTGGGGCTCCCAGTGCCCAAAGGGCAGAAGGAAACACCAGGTCCAGGGACGGAGCCGTGCGCGTGTCAGGATGGCATTAATTCTGCATGAGCACGAGGTGCCCGTTGCCATGGAGACCGGTGAGGCTGGCGCTCCAGCCCCACTCTCGCCTGTGCACGTTCACTCCTCTTCCCAGGCCCACCCTCCCCGCCATCAATATTAATTGCATCAGCCAGGGAGAAAAAGCCCCCTGCCCGGCTCAAAGGCCTCCGCCGCGGGGCTGGGGATGCCACACGCCGGCAGCAGCCGCGGCGCCCGCCCCACAGCCCTGGCAAAACGCCGCTCAGCACCTCCCAGGCTGTGCAGAGATCAGCACTGGGTCTCCTGGGAAAGAAACCCAGAGCCATCGGTCCTGTGTCATTACCACCACGCCGCTTCACCCGAGCGCTTTTGCTTAGAGCCCCTACCCCTGGCACAGCCAGAGCAGCATCAGGGGCACACTAACCCTGAGGCCTTGAGCCCCGGTTTTGCCCATCTCCACTTGCTTCGTGCCCCGTCCCTGCCGACAACACAAGACAGTGACTTCACGCAGTGCCACTGACTCACGTCTGGGTAGCTGCAGTTGGGCTCTCCGAGCAGCGGCGGGCGCTGGCTGCAGGCACCGCCAGCACCCCTGCGTACAGCCCTGCGGGTACCGAAGGGGATGGGGAAGGCAGCAGCCCTCCTCACTCACCAGGACTGTGCACATCTTTATTTCCACAGATTAGCCATGGAGCTGAGCTACACTGCAGCTGCAAATCTGTGGTCCCCAAGGCCACAAGAACCTCTCCGGAACAAGTCCCCAAACTACTTAAAGTTTTCAAGCTGATATGTTCGAAGGATGGAAGGTCCTTCAGAAGCTGAGAGAACGGTAGGCATCCACCAGCCACTTTGGGAGCCTCTGTGATGCTCTCAGCTCTCCCAGGACCTTGCTTGCACAGCTCTACACATGAGAGATCACGGTACCTCCCCCTGAGACCACAGCGTGGTAGTTCAGCATCCCCAAACACACTCTGCACTCCCATGTCACACGAGGAGACAGCGAGGGGAAGCCCAGAAACGTGGTGGTCACTAGCCACAACCTTTTACAGCACTGCTGCCTGAAAAAACACTTCATTTCTAAAATCCACCGCAACTGAAATCTCATCTGTGAGCAGCAGCAGCAGCAGAGCAGTCAGCACTGCAGCCCCGGTGCCCACCTGGGAACGGGCAGCCCAGCCCCTCGCAGAGCTGACACCGGCAATGCGGGCAGCACAGGCCAGGGCAGGCAAGGGAGGAGCAGGAGGAGAGCTGACTACATGGTCTATAATTGGGGGCCAGGAGGGGCGGGCAGCAAGGGAAAAAGTTGATCAGTTGGAAGATCTAAAAACAAAATCATGTGCTGGAGGCAGAGAGATGGCAGTGAGCAAGGCGAAGGCGGTGCTGGGGGCGGGCAGGGCAGGGCGGAGCAGGGAGGAGTTGAAAGCATCGTCTTCTTGGGCCTGCAACATCAAAGTCACTCTTGCAAATCAAACATCGTCTTAAAAGACTCTCTCATTAATCTGTCACGACTCCCCTGCGAGAGCGGCTCTGAGCAGACTGTCACGGCTCCTAATCGCTGGAAGAACTCTCCAGCCTCCATCAGTGAGAGGAGCAGTTTGGAAACGCGCTCCGCAAGGGATGCGAGCGAGAAGCCAGCCTCGGCAGCAGCCGGCTGCCCTGCCCGCGCACCCCAGCGCACACACGTGCCCCAGCCTCGCCGCAGAGTGAGCGGCCAGGAGCAGGAATCTGCCCCGAGGAGCCACGCTGCAGCGGAACACCCAGAGCCCAGCGCTCACACCGAGCCGCCCGTACCCAGCCCACGCCAGGGAGGGAGGCGAGGGCGAGACAAAAAAACACTGGGGTTGTTTTAACCTGCTCCCACCTGCCTGCAGAGGCCCCGTTCTGCAAAACAGAGTGTTTCCAAATCGGGGAGATCAGAGAGCTCAGCCAGGAGCGCTGCTGCAGCCTCTGGACACCTGGAGGCTCCTGCCCATCTGCGGCAGGTCCGGAGCGGGCGCTCAGCTGCGCGGTCGGCAAAGTTGGCACACCGCCCTTCGCCACGCCGCAGGCTGTTGGCCACTCGGCGAGGAGCTCGCTTGCCCCCAGGGTCTCAGCCAGTCTCAGCCCCCCCGCTCTCCTTCGCCCTCCCTCTGCACTGCGTACGGATTATTAAACGTAGTGGCTGCATCCCTGAGCCCAGCCTGCCCGGCACGCTGCCTCCCACCGCACAGCAGCGAGACTCCTTGTGTCACTGCCACCCCGGGGCACGGTCCTACAAAAACAACGTTTACTTGGCAAGAAAGGCTCCGCCACGGCACAGCGCCAGGCAGGATTTGCAGTGGGCTCACTCGGGAGCTGGTAGCGACGCACTAGCTCTCTCTGAAAGGTATCACGCAGCAACTCCAGCATGACACAGCCAAGGGGAAGAGAAGACAAAGCGAGACAAATGCTGTTTCTTTGTCACAACACCAGGAGAGACGTGAGGCAGAGATGTGAAGAGAGCGAGGCGAGCTTGGCGATCTGCAACCTTAGCAAGGACCTGCTACAGGTAAAAACAGAGACACCTTAGCAGTTCTCCCACCTACTCCTCCTCCAACGCTTACGCCACGTAACACGAAAGTGTATAAATTGATCCCCAAGAGAAAGCTCAAACCTCACTGTAAATGGAGAAAATGCTCTCAAGAGATCAAAAGTGGTGTCTAATAACTGCTGCTACCTTATCTACCGTTCAGCTTTTGAAGAGCTATGTTTAGCACCTCTCCTCTCTCCAGAGCAACCCTGAAGCAGCCTGAGCTGGCTCGGCTGAGGCACACTTCGCTGCGGTGCTCAGGATGCGGACCCCAGGCAGGGAAGCCATCGCACCCGCTGCGGCAGTGTGCAAGAAAGCCAGGCTGGGCTGTGGGGCAAGCGCATGGGGATGAAGCAGAACCCAGTCTGGGCTCCTGAGCTGTTGTCTCACTGCCATAGGGTGGGAACAGAGCAAGAAAAAAGGAAGGGGAAGCCAAAGACAGAACCGCTTCACTGGGAGACCCTCTGTGGGCCGGCTAGGGGATGGCCAGCTTGAGCCTGGCAGCATGGATTGCCCAGGATTCTGGGGCAAACAGAATAGCACCCTAGGGCACCCTCATGCCCAGGGCAGCGGGTGCAAGTGCCGTACCGGCAGCGCAGGAGGTCAGCACTTCAGTCCGTGCTGCAACGAAGTCTCAGCGAAGGAGCAGGCACTATGTAATTAAAAGCCAGCAGCTGCTGAGAAGCCTGGTTCAAAAATTTCACCTTGCGCGGAGAGAGTGAATTTTTTCTGTTCTGTGATGTGTGACAAGACTTCCCGCCACGCTCCGATGCTCCCGGTCCCTCCTCGCTCAGCAACGCCAGCCGGGGCGCAGCCGCCGGCGGTGACACAGCCAGAGGTGCCGGAACACCGTCACCGCTCGCGCTGCTGGAGCCAGCACCCCTTCCCCACGGCTCCACTTCTCGGCAGAGAGAGAAGAGGTCAGGGCAGCCAGCAGCCTGGAGCTGGAGCACCAAGGAGCACCAGCAAGGCTTTGTGTCAGCTCCGCTGCCCGCCAGCGTTTGTCAGGTGGGGGAGCTGACACGGGTGGAGACCATGGCCCGAGGCTGTAGCGAGATGGATTGCTGCTGGAGTGGATGGCTTTCCCCACTCCTGCAGCTCCAAGCGTTTCTAAACCATTTGTGCAGGAAAGGGCTGGGGCAAGCACGGGTGCGAAAGGGAGAGAGCGTGGGGTGGTCAGAAGAGACCAGGGGGTACAAAATGCATCAGTGGGCAGACAAAAAGAGATGAGCCTGCAACACTTTCCCATTCTACTGAGATCAGCCCCACCACAAACCCTGTGCTACAAATTCATTTCGCAGCATCCAAGTCTTATATCGGCTTGTGTCAGAAGAGAAACAGGCTGGGATTAGCAGCCAAAGCCAGCAGGGTGTTCCAGCACTGCCATGCACAGAGGGAACAAAATTGAAGAGCTTGTATTTTAAGTTCTATTTTCATGGCTCTCTTCCCAGGGCAGCCAAGTGTCCCCTCCCCTGTCCCCAGGAGCAGGCGCAGCACTGCCCAGAGAGCCACCTGCCTCCTTTGAGAAAATAAAAGCCCAAAGCTGCCTCCCAGTATACTCTCCGACAGGCACTGGAGAAGGAAGGGCTCAGCATGAATTTGGCAGTGGGAGGAGGGTACGGACAGCACACCCGGCTGCCAAGGCATGGGCCAGCCCCAGCCTTCCCACCAACGCACTGCAAGATTTACCATCAGGGCTGCAGGTAGGCTGCGGGCAGCACGCAGAACTAGGCAGAGCAGCCAAGGGGAGGTAAGCACCTTACATGGCTCCTGAGCCCAGGGGAGTTACTTCCCCCTCGCTACATCCATGCCAATAGGTTACCAGCCAGAGGAAGCTGTTTATCAGAATTACAGGATGTTAATTAAATGATCAAATAAAAGGAAGGAGCGTCTTTTCCTGACGAAGTAGCAAACAGGTGGAGCAAGACCAAGACCTCTGACACGCAGCTGTGGCTCAGGCACAGCCAGCACTCTGTGCCGAAGAGCACCGCAGCCCTGTGAAGCCTCCCCCCACGCCCATGCTGAAGAGAATCCAGCAGCAAGGTGATGCTCAGGACTGAGAGCACTGTGGGATCAATCCACTAACTGATTTCCTATGTAAACTTGAAAACCCATCTGCACCAGCATTTTCTCCGCCTAACCCCATGCCTGGACCAGTTCCGCCAACCCGCTGTTTATGAGGCTGCCAGGCTCAAAAAAGCATTTTTCCAATATTTAATTTCTCACATGTCCTCATCTCGTGCATCGCTGCTGCTTTTATGCATCCATAAATAAGCATTTAGCAATGCTCCCTCGGCCTGGTGCAATGGGTTGGGCCAGCATCACTCTATCCATGCTTGCCAAAAGGAAATGCGTGTCCAGCCCCTCTCAGCCTTCTCAGATGTTTCCAAACCCAGCAGAGATAGGACCCACAGCTGGCTGGTACCATTAACACATCTGCAAAGGTGCATGGATGCCAGCAAAAAGGCTGGCTCCCACCACCCTGGCAAGCTATGGTGACTCTCCCCATCCATCAGGGATGCCTGGTCCAGACAGGCTGAAGCTGTTGGCTGGGCCATCACACTCCATGCACACCTCACTAATGAGCAGAGCACCTGGGCGAGGAGGGCGGCAGGAAGAGATGGGTGATGGGGAGCTGACCCCAAGAGCCTGGTGCCTCATCCTATGGATCCACCTGAGCAGCCAGCCCCCCTCTCACCAGCCTAGCTCCACAGCCCCATGAGGGCTCATTGTTCTCCCTGCCCTCCGCACAGCAAACAACGAAACCAATCTTGCCTCCCATGCTCGACTCCACCAAGGGATGCTGCAAACAAACAGAAACCAAACCTCTCATCACAGATGCTGCAAGAACCAGGAGAGGGGAGGACATACCCTCCAAATCCTCCCCCATCGTTTATCGCACCCCAGGGGATGCAGCAAGGCACAGCCCACCCTGCCTACCCCTGCACCGCACCTGCCAACGCCCCCTCCACAGCACTCCTGCCCTGGGGGGCCGCAGCTGAGCCAACATCCACCCCCTCTCCAGCTCCCCAGCAGACACTCCCCAGTTCCTGCCTACTAATGCTGAGAAAGGAGAACTAGCCAGCTCAGACACCAGCCCCTCAGCTGGGGAAAGGCACCAGCCTTCACAGAGCACTGGTCTAAGAAAGCCAGGCTTAAGACCTGATAGAGCTTAATGGTCCCCTGCCCAGCTGCGGAACGCCAGCGGCGCAGGAGATTTCGGAGAAAGCAGCGAGTTAACAGCGTTAATGGCCTCATTTCAAACTAAAGCAGAGACCACTCTACAAATCAATGCTGGCTGAAGAGTTTTCTAGGGTAGAAATTGGTATTGGAAGAAATGGAAGAGAGAAACCACACACGGGTGCTAAATCAGAGGCACTCCCCCGGCTGGTGGGCAAACTCTTTCACCTCCAGCATCGCTGGAGCACCGGGGCAACAGCCGTGGCTGCAGCACCTTCTGTGTAGGCAGGACAGGGGCTTTGCAGAAAAGATGCCCGAGGTGTGGGAAGCCACTTCCTGCAGATGAAAACTGAGGTCCGACGTTGCCAGGGCAGACGATGATTTCTGTCTAGCTTTGCACCACCTCTTGGAAGGGGAAAGAACCACGGTAAACCTTCCAGTAGCAGGTTTCCCAGACAGAAATACCAAGCTGCAGATCCTCAGCTGGTACCGGCGGGCAGAGATCCGTTGGCTCACGGCACAGGCTGCCAGCTGGTGGCAACCCACTGCTCACCACAGAGCTGCGCAGACTTGTAGAAGATGAGAATCTGGCCCAGAACACAAAGAGGTGACAATCCTCAAGGAGCCCGGCTGGAGAAGAAGCAATCAAGGGTCCCTGCTGTGCTCGGCGATGGCACTGTCATCCCTCCTGGATGGCACTGTCGCTCCCTCCTGCTGGGACACAGCCCCTGCCCTGGAGTGCTCAGCTGAGTCCTCGCCCACCACCTCTGTCACACCACCAGGTACCGCCTGGGGAATGGAACATGGACCCTGCCCAGTGTCCCGCTCACGAGTGGCTGGTTAGGGGAAGGCAAGGAGAGTTCGGTGGCTCCCCAGCCAGCCCTCCCCAAACAGGCTGTCGGCCGGGCACCACTCTCGCTAGCGCAACACCTTGTCCCACCAAAGCCACTCCGAGCGTGAGCCTAGGACAGGAGAGCCACGGCCCAGCCAACCTCCGCCACACCTGAGCAGCTGACAGGACAAGCACGGCCCCATCTGAGTCAGTGGACTGACTACCCACGGGACCAGAGCCACGTCTCCAAGCCAGTCCAGGTGACAACGCTGCCTGTCCCTCCAGAAGCAGCGGGGACCAGCCCCTTCACCCCAGGGGGCACCTCTTCCCCATGCTCCCCTCTGCCCAGAAACGCTTTCCAAAGACGACGCAAGGCATTTGCACCGTACCAGACTTGCAAAAGGAGGCATCTCATCTGGCAGCCCACCAAGGGTGGTAGTTTTCCATCTCCTGTGGGGACCTGAGATCTTTTGGAGTATGTCATCTGGATGGGCTGGGCTGCTAATATTTTGGAGCCCTAAGCTAGGAGTTACACCTACGTTCGTTTTTATTTTTGCTTTAGATGTCTTCTCTGGTCCAATTATAGATTAATCACATTTTATCTAGCATCCGTTTCTCCCCCGCCTCCTTCCCCACCCCCATCAGAGAAGGAAAGAAAGAAAGAAAGAAACAAACGTGTTATTAATTGGCTGCTGTTTTCTGCTGGGTTCTTATCTGTGCAATTGAAACTAGGGAAAGCTGGGGAAGGTGACTGAACAGCCTGCCAGCAGAAAGCAGGGCATTTTAAGCCTGATTTTCAGAGAAACAAAGCTCCTATGATGACATTATCTGAGCATGTGCTTGCCTGCCCGCATCCAACAGCTTTTAAAGCCACTGACTGATAACAGCATGGCCTGAAAAACCAAAGTTCCTACAGCTCTGTGAAACTGGAAAGCTTTAGCAAGCCCAGAGGAAAGGTGTGAGGTGCTGGTGAGTACAGTGCTCATCAGGCAGCAGGGAGTCCATAGGTGAGAGGCAATCCATAGCGAGTGCCACAGGTCCAGGCGAAACACAAGTCTATAGGAAACCCAGGTGCTGCCCCACCTGCTCTGCCAGGGAAGGACAGTAACTCTGGAGAGGCTGAGGAAAGCGTCATACTGTCTCATGTCTGGCAAGGTCAAAGTCTGGAGATGGGGAGGGAATTGTTAGGAGATACCAGAAACAGAAACCTGTAGGAACCGAGCAAGAACAGGAAAGGAAGGCTGCATTACAGTCCCCAGAACTGACATGCCCACACCCTTTCTAGCCAGGGCAGTGGAGATACCTGATGTCCAGCTGAACACCAGGCTCCATTTTGCTCTCGATGCTGATAAAGCTGAAACCTTTTGCCAGCCAGAGGACAAGCCCAACAGATTTTTTGGTAGCATTTATACAGTGTTAGCAGCAGACTGATCCAACACTGGACAGGCTGGGATGACTCAACTTTGGCTGCACAGCAGAAACAGTAATTTAATGACCAGCAACCTCTGCTAGCCTCAAAAATCACCCCTCCCTGAGCTGCTCAGCCCCCATCCCATGTACTTGTGCTGCAGAGATTCCGACCCGCTTTGTGCCCATTTAACCTCCTGATGCCATGAGCCAGCACAACCTACTCCAGTCCTTTCCCAGCAAGACCAACACCTGCTAACAGCAGCGGAGAGTCCCAGGGAAACTCCGCATCCACATCTCTCCCCTGAACAGGTGTCCCTCCCTGCTTGGCCGACACCTGCCCAGGCCACGGCGAGGCGCAGCCTTGAGCTCCAGGTCCCACAAGCTGGGACTAGTCACCTCCCTCACTGTCCTCCCCTGGGTTGCTGTGACGTTATACCCAAAAAATGGAAGTACCACAGGAGACAGAACACTGTTTCTGGCTATTTCCTCATGCTAACAGCCTATCACCTTCTCACGGTCCTTCCCTCACCCATGACTCTGCCACATACTGTGGGAACACACGCTGTTTTTTTTTTTTTCCTGTGTGCTTGCAGAGCAACAAGCCTTTCTGCACCTTCTTCTGCTTCCCCCCTCCTTTTGCCAAAATCCAGGAAGACACTTGGGAGACAAACAGAATAGCCACCGGATTCAATGCTGCTCCTTTTAAAGGATAAGGTCCCTTTCTCCAGTCTCTTCCCTTCCACGGACTCAGCAGACAAACCAGAAAAGCTCTGCAAACCGCTGGAGCACACGCAAGATCCCATCTCCCCTTCCAGCCCTTCCCCACCTCCACCACAGCTGCCCAGGAAACCCTCTGCAGAGGACAGGCTGCTGTGCCTCCCAGGGAGCAACAAGGGACAGTCACTGTGCCCTCCCTCCTGCCCTGGCAGGACACACTCCTTCGTCCTGAAGGCAGGGGCAAGAGCAGGACATGGCATGATGCTCTGTGATGCAGTACTGCTCCGGGCACAGAGCAGCCAGTCAGCTGCAAAATAGATCACTGGGTCAGGAGGCACTGCTCCACCATCAGCTGTGGGAAGCACAAGAGGCTCAAGCGATTTGCTCCCAAGTGCATCCTGAGCATGGGAACCCGGCTCCAGCAAGCGACGGCGTACTTACCATCTCGCGGCGTCGGCTGCGTCTGAGTAAAATAACTATTGGGCTTGTCTGCAAAGAAACAAAAAACACAAGCTGTCAGCGGTTCCTTTTTGCACGCTCTCTCCTCCTCCCCCCAGACCTCTGTCCACAGCTCCCCAGCAGCTTTTCGGCCAGCATTTCATTCCTTCAGCACACATGCCCTGCGCAGGTAGGCACTGACAGATCCTGCAGCAAGAAGGCAGCAGCAGGAAGAGGAGCTCCAACTCTGCCCTTGTATCAATGGAGCAGCTCTGGCCTGGGATCTGGCAGCAGCCCTCTCCTGCCTGGCAGGGCTGGGGCTTGCCTCAGCCCACTGTGTGCCATTTCACGAGAGCTATGATGAAAATCACGCTGTGTATCACCTCTCATAAACGTACCCACCTGAGCACTGACTCACCAAGTCATTTGGGTTGAGCAGTGGGGAATGCTGCAGCCTCCGAGGCAAGAAGGCAAAGGTGGGAGAAAGGGGTAGCCTGGGGCAGCGGAAGGTTAAAGCATCAACCGACACAAACACAGGACTCAGAGCAAGGTGGCACAGCCTCGCCACCAGCCAGCCCTCTACGTTTGGGTAACTCCTGATTAAGCAGGGGGGTGAGAAGAGTAGTAGTAGTAGCTGACTACATGAGAAGCTCATGTAGTCAGCTCCACAGACTCTGCTATTCTGAGCGGGAAACACCCTAAAGCCAGTATCAAACTGGGCTCTGCTCTCTATTAAGTGATGTGCCCAGGGCAGCAAAGCCAAGCTGTGGCAGAGGGCACACCACTCCTTACGTGGCCAGGCTCTTTCCCTGCCATTGCCTGGGCTCTGCTCCTGCTGGTGATTTTTAAACGCATTAGTGTATTTTACAGTTTTGCACAGCTTTTTTCTAACCACGCACACACCAGGTGAAGCGGTGCATCCCAAAGCGAGGCTGGAGGATTTGCCTGCCCTCTAAAGGTTTTTCTCTCAGCAGGCGTTCAGCACTTTCCATCAAGGAGGTCAAAGACATCACTGCACGACAGAGTCTTCCTCCACAGGCTGCGCCTAGAGAAAGCCAGGTGCTGGGAGGATGAGGCAACAGAGCACAGTGCCTAGAGCAGCCGGCAATACGTGGATGTACCCATCTACTCAGCCGCACCAGGGATCAGATCAACAGCCTAACCCCACAGAAAACTCCTCTGTCTGGCCCCAACCCTCTGCCAATTCTTCAGAGCAAGAGAGCTAGGAGACACATCTCCCACCCATCGCTTATAGAGACAGGGCCCCAAGGCTCAGCAGTTTTCTTATAACAAGGGAGCAGCAGAAGCCCCTGGCCAGGGCAGGACTCACAGGAGCCCATCTTTTGCCCCTCACTCCTCAAACAGCCCTGCTGAGATCCCCACCTCGCAAACAGACTGACTGTGTTCCCCTAGGAGCATCACCCACGCTCGCACCTCCAGCAGCAGATCAGAAGACACAGTAATTAGGGGTGGGGAGGGCAGGGAATGGGACACGGAACATAGAGGGTGCGGCACAGCTGACAGCATGAGCACACCCTACACAGTGGGGAGCTGGGGCTGGCCCACGCACGCCCACCTTCGCAGCTCTGCTCCGCAGCTCTGGGCCAACATCATCTCAGGGAAAAGCAAGGCAGAGCTATGGAGTGGGCTGTCACCTCCCCAGCTTCCCCTGAGACAGCAGCAGGTGAGCGATGAGCACCCGGGCACAGGGCAAAGCCCAGCCAGCAGCTGGCAGTGTCGGAAGGGCCACCCCACACACCGGCTGCCCTAACCCCTGTCTCTCCCTCCCCTGCTCCTCCCACACGTCCGGGGACACCTACAGTTGTTGAGGAAGAGCAGGACAGCAAATCCCAGCGTCGAGGTGGCCAAGAGGATGAGGCAGATGTTGCACGGGATCATGAAATACCGCACCACCAAGGAGACCTTGTGCTGGTACATCCGGTCCCGCTCCAAGGCCCCCGGCGCCATGGGGTACTGGCAAGCCGTCATGCTCAGCCGTCACGCTGCGGGCCAAAGCTCGACACGCCGCTGACCCATCCAAGACAGAGTAGCCACAAGGCTCACATGGATCCCTCTTTCTCCCACCTTGGTTGTCTTCAGCAGCTGCAAGACCTAAGTCTTCCCAGAGGTTCCCATCCTCCGCTCACAGCAGGAGGGCAGAGCAGGCTGGGGGCACCTTCAGGAGCAAGAGTTGGTTCCCACATCAGCCATCTCGGAGGCACAGCGTAACGGTCAGGTCCGAGCCCGCTCCAGAGCGACACCCACAGTCCCGTGCTCAGCAATCCCTCTTCCAGCCCAGGAGGTATCAATCCACACCTGCCCGTAGAAAGCAAACTAAACAACCCCAGGCAAAAGTGCTGAGAGCTCAGATTCTGCAGCCAAGCCCAGCGGGACGGGGACAAGCTGCTACCAGCGTGGGAACGGCGGAGGCTGCAGCAGCACCGACACACCGGGACCCCCTCAGGCTCGCAGCCTCGGCGACGTCCGTGTCTCCTCGGTGGGGACGGGAGGGGAGGTCTGGCTGCCCCGTCGGTGCGTGGGTGCCCCTCGGCCCCTGCTCAGGCTCCGCTCCAGACACGCTGAGCTTCCTCCACGCGTCTCCTCCGGCTGCGGCTGCTCCGGGGCAGGCACCGCCGCGCTCACCGGCTTCCGACCCTCCGGGGCGGGCGCTCGCAGGCAGGCGCCGGGAGCAGCCCAAGGGTGCCGCTCAGTCTGCCCACGCTCCGGGCGCGGACAGGCGCTCCCCCTTCCACGCCGAGGCTCCGTCCGCAGCTGCTGCACATCCGTCCCCGCTCCGCTCCGCTTTCCTCCAGGGCAGCCGGCGCACAGCGCTCCCCCGCCGCCGCCCCTCCTCGGGCGAACCAGGCGCCAGCTCTCCGGCACCTTCCCAGCCCCACGGTGAGCGAGAAGGGGCCGCAGCCCGGCTTCTCCCCCTCGGTCGGGTGCCGCCTCGCAGACCTCGCCGGCGGAGAGCAACGCTGCCCAGCACGGGCACCGGCACCGTCACCGCCACGGCGGCGGCCGGGGCAGCCCAGCTCCCCTCCTCACGCCGCTGTGACATGCCAGTCCTTCCCGGAGAGATTCCAGCTCCCCGCGGAGCCCGGCATGGAGAGGCGGCACAGAGGCGGGTGGTGGCGATGGGAGCAGCGGCCGCCCTGCCTGGGTGGGTGGGCGGGCGGCGGGAGCTCGGAGCCCTAATTCCGGCGCCCGACGTTCACCCCACGCGCGGCGAAGGGGCCGCGCAGCATCAGACAACGGAGCAGCGGGGAGAGCAGCCCCAGCCCGAGCAACCGCCTGAGCGCCCGCCCCACGCCCCGAAGTTTCCCCGCCCGCTCCTCTGCCCCGCGGGGGGCCGGTGGCCCCCTCCTCCCCTCCCTCCCCCTGCCGGCAGCGGCTCCGGGCGCCGCGGGTCGACCCCCGGCAAGCGGGCGGAGCGAGCCCCTCCCGAGCGCTCGGGCGGCCAACAAAGGGGATGCGAAGGCGACCGGGGGCGGCGCGGCCGGCTGGCGGCGGAGCGGGCGCGGCCCAGACAAAGAGCGGGAGGCGGCGGGGTCGCGCTGCCCCCGGCTCCCCCGGGACCTGTGCGCGGGCAGGGAGGGGGGCCGGGACCCCAGCAGCGCCGGCGGCCGGCCGAGATGCTGAGGGGCGGAGAAAGCCCTCCTGCCTCACCCCGGCATCGCGGAACGGGCCGAGACCCCCAGGGGCCGAAGCAGGAGCAGAGCTGCGCACAGAGCGGGGCAGCCCCTCGTTGCTGTTTTCTAGGACGTTTATTCTAGAGGGTGGAGGCACACCTGCACACCCGGCACACCCCCAGGGACTGGGGGCAGCCCCACCGCAAATGCCCGGGGAGCAGGACTGGGCTGCAGGACCCGACTGGAGCTGGAACCCACTTCTTGTTCTGGGTCCGTGCTGGCACTGCTAGCGCACCGGCTGGACCAGGGGGAGGAGAGCACGGAGGGGAGAAAAGGGGTGATGGGACACAGATGCGCCATCGAGCTCTGCTGCTCCTCTCCTCGCCTACCTGGGTATTCCTGTCCTTGGGAAGCCAGAAGTCTCTGGTCACCACTTTCTTTTGGCAGGACACTGACAGCTAGGACAGGAATGCTGCCAAGAGGAGAGCTGGGCTGAAAGCCAGAGGGAGGTCAGGGCCAAGAGCCAGATTTCTTGAGTGAAGGTCCAGCAAAGGGGCAAGAGCAAACAGCAGGTCAGGGCAGCCCTGCTGCAGCCAGAGCATTCCCAAACACCATGGCACCTGGTGCCCACAAGATGAGCCTCGGCTCCCAGGGCCTCCCCTCCATACCTGCTCTCCAGGTAGAGATGCCATCTCACCATCTCTGGTGAGATGGCACCCCTGGCAGAACACACAACTCCCAGCAAGCCGTTTCCCTGCCCGTGATACCACACATCTAGAGCACCGTGACCTGCCACTCCATTTTTAAGACACCATCGTCCTTAGCAAACCATCTGAGCTCTTCCTCACCATGGAGAAAGCAAGCAACTCTGGTGACTACAAAGAAAGGAAGGCCCTCTGCTTACAGAGCCACCTGAACACAAGTCTGGGCTGACTGCTCCCCAGCCGTGCAGTTTCAGAAGCTGGTTTACCACCCAAGCCATGGGGCAGGAGGGCTCTCGCAGGCACTGTGGAGGGGCTGTCTGCACCTTGCTGCACCATGTGCGAGGCAAGGAAGCAGTCCTCACACACCCGTCCCGTGCTCGTAGGCGAGATAAGCACTGTGGAGATGTGGCAGGGGGTAACTCCGCTGTGGTCAAACCGGGAAGCTCATTGCAGAGAAGCTGCTTTAAGTTCCTCCTGTCTCCCTTACCCGGCACCAACCAGGCAGCTGCCACAGTCGGGAAGGGAAGCACAGCTTCTTCCCAGCCACTGCCGGCAGTCACCACGCAGGCCCGGGCTGTGGCACTGCCCCACAGCTTGGCAGCGCTCTCCTGCCCACCAGGATGGCCAGGTGCCACGGCTTCACACGAGGCAGCTACAGCTGGTCTGCCAGCAACCCGGCTGCAGGGGCTGCACAGCCCCCTCTCCCTGGGGAGGTGCCCAGCTGGTGGGACAGCAGCATCCCCACCACCCGCTCCTCCACAAAGCAACAACTATAGGCTGCCCAGGGAGGTGGTTGAGTCCCCATCCCTGGATGTGTTTAAGAATAGGGTGGATGATCTACTTGAGGATATGGTTTAATGGGGATTAGGGATGGTTGGACTCGATGATCTCTAAGGTCTTTTCCAACCTAGAAATCTATAAATCTATGAATCTATGAACTTGAGACGGGAGAATAACCCTCACGGGCAGCACGTACCCTCCCAGCGCCAGCCCCAGCCTGCTTTTGCCATGCTGCCCCTCCCTCCCTCACCTTGGAAATTCACCTGGAGCCCGAGGGACACAAACACTAAAGCTGAGTCCTCCCACTCTCCCCTCCGGCGTGGAGATGCTGAGGAGGCTGGGTGGTCCTTTAGCAGGGCATCTCGGGCACCGCAAGGCTGCGGGGTCTCCTTGTGGGATTGGCACAAGCTGCCCCACAGCCACACCACAGAGACATGCTGCTCCTCTCTGCTGGAGACGTGGGCTGGGAGCATCCTGGGCATCCCAGTACCACACGTGCAACATTGCCAAGATCAGTACAGGGAAGAAGAAAAACGGAGAAGGGAGGAAAGAAATCCAAGTCACGTCCCAGACATTGCTCCTCTTTAAACCTGCATCGCTCCCTCCCCTCCCCAGGGACTCGCAGAACATGATCCCAGCTTGCTGCGAGGCACGGGATGCATCCTAACCACCCTGCCAGGAGGAGAGCCCACATGAGCAGGGTGCCTGATGGCCTCACCTCCAAGCAGTAAAGCAGATTGGCATGCACCCTGGGAGCCGACACACGCAGGGGCTGCCAAGAGCCCCTGAGAGCCCAAGTGCTATGGGGACTCAGCAGGGAAACACTGTGCCAAGCCATCTCTCCCAAGCAGACCCCTGCTAGGAACCCATCTCAGGATCCCCTCACAAGCAAAGCCCTGTGCCAGGGTGAGTGCTGATGAGCCAGGTGGAAAAGGGCTCCTCAGCCAGCACCAGAGGCCACAAGGCCTCCTGGCACACGGCATAACACCTCTCCCTTCACCAGGGACAAGGCATAAGGACTGGCTGAGCAAGTTGGAGCACACTGGCAACTGGATGGAAACCCCGAACCCCACCACAACACAGAGCACCCTACCCCTCCAATCCAGTATTTTTCCCTCAAAGGCTAAACTCAAGTCTCTGCCACTGCTGTCCCATTTCCAGTACCCTCCCCAGTTACCATAGCCCCCTTGGAATTTCTGGAGCATCACACAAGAAGCCAAGATCTTCCCCAAAAAAGCAAGCAGAGTGCCCTGGCCCTCTCCGCTTGGTCACTGTGTGGCCAGTTTGGCCTGGTCCTGCATCCTTCTGCTCTGCCCTGGGACACAGGTGCCAAACTCCTGCCCGATGCCTTTACCAGGGCACTGCCGCGCTAATGCTGGCCCAGTAGTATCCCTCTCCCCTCCTGGCCCACTCCACACTCCCCTCAGGTAGGGGTTCAGAGCCATGCTCCCCTGGCAATTCCAGCACATGTGGGCTAAGGCCAAAGGCTCAGCTTCGGAATAAAAAAATAAAAATATCCCCAAAGGGAAGTGAGGACATTTGCATCCTCCTGTGTGCATGTTTACACATGCAAATCAGCCACCACACAGTCCTCCCTTTCTTCCCAGGTCCGCAAGGACTCTGTCCCCTCCAGCCATTTGGGGGCCACTTTTAGGGGCAGCACTGCCTCAGATCTGAACAGCCTTTGTGTCCTGGAGGACGCAGGCTCAAACTCCAGCATGGGCAGATCAGCTCATCACCCTCTTGGGAAAGACAAGACACTTGCACCCTTGCCCCTTACGAGTCTTTCAGATGAGGCTTTATAATCAGCAGAGCCAATTGCACTGGGGAGACATCACGCTTGCCTGGTCCATCCATGTGGCTCATCATTTTTGTCCCTTATCCATCCCCTCTCCAGAGCTGGCTGCATGTAGACACCCCTGTACAGCTATAGCATTTCAAAAATGCCTTTTGTACCAGCTAGAGCACGCAGGGACAACCAATCTCCCAGCCGCTCCTTCTGCCGACCATGCCCACCAGGCACACTCAGCCCTTCCCTTCACACTTCCGACATCAGCGCACGAAGGACTAGGTAAGAAAATACAGCAAGACCTGATAAGGCAAAAGTGCACAGAAAAGCCACCTTTGGCTCCATTATTTTGGCTCAGAAGTGAGCAACTTGGAAGAACACACACGATCAGCTCCAGGCCAGTCTGAAGTGGAAAGAGGTGGCTGTGCACGAGCCAAACACACCCAAGACATGGGGACAGCTCAGCCCCCCCAGTACCTCTACATCTGGCTCAGTCTACACTGGGACAGCCCAGCCCGGCCAGCCCTGGCCAGAGGGGACTCGTCCCTCAGCCATACCCCAGCTCCATAGTGGTCCATCCACCACTCGTCATCCTCCCTCTGAGCAACGCCGCATGCCTGCGCTGATGGCATTTCTCCCTTCACCTCCTCCATGGGATGGGAAGCAGCCTGGCTAAGGCTGCATGTGTTTGGAGGGGATCAGCCCCAGCAGGGTGCAAGAGGCAGAAAGTCATCACATCTGCCGGGAAAGAAGAGGGAGGGACAGGGTGGTCAATTTAGCACCCTCAGACACAGCTGCTATTCCTCTGCTATAGGCAAGAGAACATTATCTTTGAACTCATCCATATTCCCCCCTGCCCAGCTTTCTAAATGAAAGTGTTCAATGCATTAAGGCCTCCGTGTGGTCACCAGCCAGTTTAAAGCCCGGTGCCGTTAATGGGTTTATTTCTGGGCTTTCACGGCAAGAATGTCACAGCTGCTGCCAAAACGCAGCAGACAGGCAGAAGGGGCTGGGCTGGGTGCAGCTGGCTGTGCTGAGCGTGGCAGGATGGTAGTTTCATCCTCCTGCTTGTGGAGCACAGAACTGGCAGGAGACACGTATTCCATCACAGGACCTGGGCAGGCCCCAGCACATCAGCGCTGGGTGCAGCACAACCCACGCACGCTGCCCGGCATCTCTGCACTGACCTCAGTGGGGAAGGCTCACAGGCATCTTGTGGGACCCCGCACCCTCAAGCCACCAGTTACTTGGGAAGAGGGAACACCAGCAGGAGACACCAGTTTCATTTCCTTCACCTTCCCACTTCTGCCTACCAGATGCCAGATACCAGCCTGCAACACCAAAAATCAGTGCTACTTTGGGATCTGACTGACAGCTGTCAATCTCTCCCTCCTCACTGAGCTAGAGACCTTGCAGAAGCCCCCAGCTCCTGCTGTTGCCAGGCTGATTCCCCACCTGGCTCCCTTCTTGCTAATCCTCTTTGGCAGGGAGCTAATTGGGATTTATCTGACAGCACCCAATGCCTAGAGAGCCATTTTGCGCTTCCTTCGGGGACAGGAAGGAGGAGGAGGAGGAGGGAGCCTACAGAAGGCGTTTGCACATTCTCCCTTCCCCATCCCCTCCTGCAGTTTTACAGGCTAATTACCAGTATTACAGAGAAAGGAGTGAGAGGGGGAGAAAGTGGGGATTTTAATTATTTCATTTAACACTTGGCAGGACCCAGCTTGACTCCTGCTGAGCAGCACTTGGAAATAAAGAGCTTTTAAACCCTATCAATGGGAGACAGGAGAGCGGGTGCATGAGATGGGGCTGGGGTGGGCAGCCTCACGGCTAGGTTGGTGTGTGTGCTGGGAGGGGAAAGGGCTGTTAATTCACATAATTCCTAATAAACAGCCACACAGCACCGGACAAGGAGTGCCTGGCTATCTCTGCTGAAGGGGGGAGCTTCCCCATTTAATGACTTTGTCCTGAAAGAGCCCTCTCCTACCATGCGACACTGGACCACACAGCTGTCTTCCAGACATGCTCAGGGATGTCCAAGCATGGAGAGTTGGAGCAGGCCACACACCTGTGCTCTGGGGAATGCAGGTCACCCTCTCCCAGCACCACAGGCCCTTCTCTGAGCTGGCGGTCTGCATGGCACAGCCTGTGCACACGCTGCACTGCAGCTGCAACAGCCCCTCCGTTAACAGATGTTCCCCCACATGCCCCGCACAAAGCCCACACCTCTTCCACCTGGCCACCCACATGCCAACAGTGAACAGGTTTTATGATGCCCCTACCTCCCTCCTTAAAAAAGAAAAAAATAAAAACCCACAAGGTTTGCACGCAGAACTCGGTGTCCAGATCTAAAAGCACAGGGCTGCTGTGCACGAGCAGACCCACAGCAAAGCAAAAGCCAGCCGGGGAGGGGGCGATGCACCTCGGCACGGAGCCACGCTGCTCCCCACTGCTGTGGCCCTGGAGCCCCAGCACCCTGCCCAGCCCTGCCACCCTCTGCCTGCTCACACCAAGGGCCGGGCTCCCGCTGGCACCGGCGCCCCCGACTCCCTGCGGGCTCCGAACGCGGCGGCCGGGCTCGCACCCGCAGCCGAGAGGACTCCGCAGACCGAGGCACCGCGCTGAGCATCGCACATCTTCAGCGCCTTCCTCCCGGGCAGCCGCGCTGCCCGCCGCGGGGCCGCGCTCAGCACCGCCGGCGCGCTCCCGCCGCGCCGAGCCGCAGCGGGCGCACAGCGCCACCTGGAGCACCGCGAGGGTGATGGGGCAGCGAAGGCTCTGCCCTTGCGGGGGGCACACACCGGCCTTCCAGGCACCGCAGCCTGCGGCTCCTGTTTCCCCCAGACAGCACCGACTCCTTCCCTCGGAGGAAGAGCCTCGCCTGACCGCTGGAGTGGCGTGGGAAGAGAGCGGTCCAAGCCTTCGGCCTCTCTGCGCGCCGAGTTGGCGGAGCTGTAAGGCATCACTTCTGCCAGCCCTCTCCCAAACACACCCCCGTTTGCTGTGCAAGCTGATGCAAACTGGCTCATCTGCAAGGGGGTGTGAGGGTTGGCTGGTGTTGCAGAGTTCCTCAAGGATATGGTAACTTGGAGGCGGGTGCAAATAGGCAGAAACAGTAGAAAACAAGTGATGAAACAAACCTACAGCACATCTCTGGAGCAAACACCCAGCAGGCTAAGATTAGCAAGTATGCCTGGCACTCTGGATACCTTTCCACCAAGAAAGCAGTCATCACCAGAACGCTTCCAGACAATGATGAACATCCTTCAGCAACAGGAGTGGGGGTATGCCTCACGCTGGGTCTGCCCAAAAGAGTACCATCAGCTGGAGTTAGGTACTGCCAGTAACCTCCTACAGGCCTCAGAGTCCTAAAACCACATCAGCAGAGCCTAACTAGTAAGAAAACATACCGTGCCAGTGAAAACCAGGCAAGCAGGGACCATGAAATCAGAGGTAGCTCACCAGAACACCTCCATTCCTGCCCACCCAGCCCAGCACTCAAGGAGGGCAACGCAGGAACGGCCAGCACATACCCTGCGTGAAGGCGAGACATCTGTTTGCCATGCCAGCTGTACAAAGTGCTGCAGGCAGAGGGAGTGCTGGGAGCAGTATTCAGGAAAGGGCCCACCAGCCTTCAGCCCGAGCTGCTCTCGAGAGCAGAAGCTGAGCTCCATGGCACAGGGCAGCCAGGCAGCTCTCTGCCACCTCCCCCCAGCCAGGGCTCCCCAGTTCAGCTGGACACCTCACCCTGCTCCCCACCCTGGGTCAGAAGCCAAGTTACACCAGCCAAGTACTCTCACTGCACCTCTCCCATGAGCCGGTCCAGCCACAGGAGAGCCTGCACCGGCTCGAAATTACACTGTGCCCTGGAGTGATGCATCTCTGCATCACCTGCCTGCCACAGAGGCAGGGCGCGGGGCCCTTGCAGAACAGCTCCGAGACAGGCACTCAGTCCTGGCTGTGGCCAGCACCCACCACAGACAAGAGCATCAGCCCCGGGCCCTGGTCCAAACCGTCTGGTGCAGCAGAGCTTTGTTAACCACTTCCCCTAAAGCAGACAAACCACACCAGCCTCAGAGCAGTGTGAGACAGGCCTCCTAGGAACACACAGCTGGACCTACCAGCAGCGCGAGAGGCGGCAGCATTGTCCCCTCCCACAGTGCAGGAGAGGACATGCATCCCATCACCAGCTCCATGGTGGTGGTGGTCAGTCAAACCCAGTGCAGGCTGCTTCCCTGGGGAGAGCAACACCCCCAGAGCTACGCCGTAAGGTGAAAAGAAGAAAGCTCAAGCACAGAGAAGAAGAAGGAAACAGCCAGCAAAAAGCGTGTTTGTACATGCCCCCGGGAGGAGGGTAGCTGCCCCGGTTGGATCAGGAAGGCAGGGAGAGCTGCTGCCTCTGGGAAGGAGGGGAAGAGAAGGGACACCCTCTCCTCCAACCAACTACAGCCCTGCTCGGAGATCGCTCGCAGGCACTGCAGAGCGGCTTGCACGTTAGATGGGGACGCAGCACGGGGAAGTGCGCAGCCCTGGGAACCCAGACCCTTTTTCTCCTGCCCCCTTGCCGTCTGGGAGAGACAAAAGCAGGCAGCATCTAGCTATCACTGTCAACCACACACAGCTGAAAGTGAAACTCCCGACTCAATTCACACATCCCAGGGCTGAGGCACGGCAGCACGAGCCAGCAGGGGCTGCTGTTGGCTTGGATAGCTTTGCTTCTTGCTCCTCCTGGACCCAGAGAAGCCCAGGCCAGGAGTAGGCAGCTTTTAATAAAACTTTTACATCCCTGTGTTCCCTCTCCAGCGCCTTTGCAGCAAGGGCACATTTCCAAACAAACCCTTGGCCTACCCCTCCACAATACAGTCTATATATTATACATAATGAGGGGCACAAAACAGGTAGGAAATAGAGCAATAGCTTTAAACAGCTCACCAGCCACAGCTGGTCCAGTCCTGGTGTAAATCCGTATTCCTTGGCTCAGTGGGCTTTGACACAGGCAGCCACGATGCCCAGGCCAAGGCTAGCTGAGCTGCCACGGCTCCATCCTGCCCCACACCACATCAAAAAGCCAGCTGCTTATCCAACTACATATGTGGGGCAGCAGTGCACCTAAAGGTCTCAAGATGAGCACAAAGTGGGCAGAAGAGCAGCCTCAAAGTCAAAGCTGATGCAGAGAAGCATTTTGACATCTCTATACCCAGGCCTGTCTGTACAAGCAGGGGACAGCTGTCTGTCCACAGCAAACGTGGACCTGGGACCTGCCATCACAGCAGGGCAGCTGCCCGGGTGTGGTGGAGAGGGGCAGCAGCAGAGGGAGGCATTCTGCTTGCCTCATCCTCCAGCCTGAGCCAGCCATGCCACCGGCGGATGTGTGCAAAGGTTCGTGTGTGCAGGGGGAGGGCACGAGATGAACTGCCAGCCCCAACCACATGCCAAACGCCTTCCTTACATACGCTCTGTATCCACAGCCACCAAACAAAGGAGCTGGCCACGAGGCTCCTGGGATGCCGGGATTCCCAGCGCCAGGCATCAGAGGGAAGTGGGCACCCTGCCAGCCTGCAGCCGTGTACATTGCACACCCTCCCCTCACCCGCTAAGGGCTGCTCTCATCAGCCTGGGCACGCACATGGTTTGTTTTAATGACGGGGATCTGCTGTTTCAAACAACCATCTGTGCAGATGACAGCTGAGGACGAGATGAGCCACTGCTGACATGGTGCAGAGCAGGCGAGGGGACCAGAGAAGCAGGGACAGGAACACCTTGGGGGCTTCAACTTGTGCCCACACTTCACTTGCTCTTGCCAGAAAGATGCCCAGCATTGTCTGCGGAGTGTCTGCCTCACAGCTGCAGCTTCACAGCTCAACCAGGATGGGGGGCACACACAGCCTCTGCCCTGGACCTGCAGCCAGCAGTGCTCTGCCCTCTTTCATCAACTACGTGTGCCGCAGAACCCCCAGGCCAGGTCAACAGGCAAACCCGTCTGTTTTACCTCCAGTGTGAGCTGGGACAGTGCTCTCCCCCACCCTCCCCGGGGAGCTGGTGAAGGTGAGAGGCTGAGGATGGAGTCAGACATGAGACAAGCACTAGGTGAGAGGTGTCCTTAGATCACAGTTTGGTGCCCGCAGCACTCTGGAGGCTCGGTGCCGCAGCAGCTGTCACTCGCTTTGTGCGAGGACGGTAGCAACCCAATTGAGCCCAGGCAACGATGTGAAGCTGGGCAACATGGAGGCAGAGGAGAACACAGTTCTACAAACTGTGATCTAAAAGCAATAGCTCCCTTTGAGGTGAGTGCACACTCTGCAGCCAAGAGGCCATGGGCATGGGTGTGCCTGTACCCACCTCCAGAAGGTTTCTATTGCTCCAGCGTATCCTGGGTGGATGGAAGAATGACATGGACTAGCCAGTGAGTCTGATGGTGGATGGAAAAAATGGTATTTTTTTGCATGACACACCACCACTTACCAGCAAGAAGCTTCCTATGTTCTTTAGAAAGCAGGGGAGGGGAAGGAGAAAAAGGAGAGAACAAAACAGTTAGAAACAGGAAAACAGACAGCTAACCCAAAGCTCTCCTACCCTCCCCCAAGCCCCTCCTCCAATGCTCCACTATCGACACCACCTGGGACAGCTTCCATCCATCATCTTCCAGCCCTTTCCAGGCAGCATTGGGCACTAGACTCCCAAATCACCCCAGAAGATCGTGGCCGGGTTGCTGGCCTTGTAAGCCCATTGATTTAAACGTGTTTTTGTGGCACAAGTGGCTCCCAAATCTGCAGATATCCAGAAAACAGCAGGAGGCTGATGTTACTGACGATACTGTACGCTGCAACAGCCTAAGTCATGCACAACAAAACAAGGGAGAAACAGAGAGCCTCAGAACCAGGACAACACCAAAACACCCATGAGGAACATCTCAGCACCGACGGCTGACCATGAGCCACACAACACAGGCATGCTGCGTTAGACACCACAGGCGACTCGATCCATGGAGAAGCCTGCACTCTTTCCTTACAAGGACAGCTAAAGGAGGTCCTGGAGAATGTAACAAGTGCAGCCAAAGTCTCAGAAGCCAGCATGCATTAACTGTTAAACTTCATGGGTTGCCTTGTCAATTGATTTTCTGAAACCAAACTCACAATCTGGAAGCACTCAGCACCTAAGTCCGGAGCTATCCACAGCCGTGCCAGCTTCCCAATACAGGCTACCAGGAATCAGTTCTTTCCCATTCAACACAAAGGTGCACACATCCTTCACCATTGCAGCTCAATACCTCCTATCCAAAAGCATCACCTGGGCCAGAACTACCTTTGAAGTCTAGGAAACCAGAAGACTAAATGAAACGAGGTCCCCAACACACACGATGAAAGAGAAGGCTAACAGTTAAACAGCTGAGCATTTTAATAGTTGTTATTGAGAACAACTTAGTTATCTGCAAGTAAGCTATGGCAGTATAGAAGTCCTGTAACCATTAGAGCGTTCATTCTAGATGCCTATGGAAACAGGAGCTGTCCTCGCAGCCAGGCCTGTGTCCCGCCAGGACATGGGTGTCTCCTAGTGTGAAATGCACTTGAACTCTTTTCTATTTCACCCAGACCACTGTGCCTCCTCACAGGATCACGCACTAGCTACTAGATGGTTAAAAGCAGGGTGGAGTTGGGAGTACATGGTGCTTCTTGTGTGCTTTTCTCAGGCTGGACTCTCCAAGGCTGCTGAAAGGACAGACACGGAGCCCCAGGGGATGCATGACCAGACGGGTGGGATGCAGAGGATGGAGGTGGGGGACTTCCCAGGGAAAGGGAGCACGCTGAGCCACATAGCAGAGGAAACGGAGGAGGAGAAAGACAATGATGCAGCTGGAATAGAGAGCCTCACCCGCTGCCCCGGTACCCAGGCTGAGGCCTCCCTGTGCTCTGCATGCCACGTTAGCAGCAGCTCCCACAATGGGCTGTGGGACATGGGTAATGTGACACTGTGAAGAGTCCTGACAGCTCACTGAGACTATTAGGGGAAAAACAAAGTGAGCATTGAGGGCTGGAGACGGCCCCATGCCAAGGAAGTGACGTGCAGCCTTCTCCATTGGCAACCGGGAGCCCTCTCAGCTATAAGCTGTTGGGAGATGCAAGGAAGAAAGGAAGAGGGGAAAAACAGCTTAAAAATATCCCAGAGCAGCACAGTTATTTTGGGATTTTAATTTATAAAAAGAGGAAGAAAAACAGAAATGAAAGCCAAGACCCCATGGCCAGCTCTGGTGCAGATGAAATACGACTGTCTGGCTGCAGGACTGCAGCACTCCAGTTGCTCTGATGCCTCCAAACTAAAGTCACATGGATTGCGTTACCTCCATCACATCCTTTTGTCACCTGGCAGAAGAGATGGCTCTCCTGGGCCCCTGGACAGCACGGTCTGGGATCGCCAGGGGGAACAGGGCCCACGTCCTCTTGCCCTGCTCCTCCTGGGGAGCAGCAGGAGAGCCCCTTCTCAGCAAGGCTGCGCCTCTGAAGAGCCCTCTTGTCCAGGCGAAAGGAAGGCACAAGAGCAGTGGCAACGTGTTTGGGACAGCAGAATGGTCTCGACTGGGCGAGCGTGCAGGGAGGGGTCAGAGGCTTTTCCTGGGGTGTTCAGATACAGAAGCCCTGGGGACAAGGCGTGCTTGGCTGGGGTTTCTGCAAAGCTGTCTGCCCACCGTGTTTCAGGGGATTCGAGTCGATCACTATCCCCTGCGGAGGGAAAGGACGTGAATGCCAGTGCGGGAGACAAGGCAGTCACTGCAGGGGACAGAGCATGGCCAGTCATTAGGCACTGCATGTTTTGGGGGAAGTCTCAGGCTGTGTGGGCGTAGGGCAGCTCACCCAGCTCAGCCTGGTCACCTCGGGCACCGTGGCAGAGAGCCAGCAGCTGCCTGGCAGCAGCCGCCGCACACCACTCGCTCACATGTCGTTTACTGTGCACAAGCACTTCTCACCCCTCTGCTTCACAGCAGGCGGGTCCCTCAGCCGCTGGCACAAGCAGCCCTGGCACCCCAGGGAGTCCCCCTGGCAGGGCACCACGTCACTCCACCACACCTCCAAGAGGCAGACCAGACCACATCCCCTAACGCACGCAGGACAAGTGACATGCCCAAGGCCACCGAGTGAGAAGCTGCGGCAGAGGTATATCACACACACAGAACAGAGGGTAAGCTGGAAGCAAAAGACCTCATTTCCCACGTGCAAAAGCACGGCATTCCCAAAGCAGCACCTTTTCTTTAAGGTAGCCCTGCAGGTAGATCCAGCCAGGGTGTGGAGATCCTCAGGTGCAGGTGGGGCTTTGTGCTGGGTAATGAAGTGTCACTGCCCGCCTGCTTGATAGCGACTGACGCTTCCCCATGCAGATACCAAAACCTGATGTTCACTGGGACTGTAACAGCAGCTGCTTTTCAGAGAACGGGCAAAACCAGAAGGAGCAAGACAGTGACAAAGAGAAGATGAAGTTGCCTGGCCAAGACCCCTGCAGAGCTGCAGCCCTCAGGGAATGAGAATTGCAGCTTTGTAGCACGAGGACAAGAGACACGAGTGCTGCTCCAAGTCCAAACCCCACCTGGCTGCCTGGGCTGCAGAACAACAAGAAGGAGCATACGGGATGAAGGTGGGTGGACAAAGGGGTCAGTGTCGCCTGGGAGTGCTGCTAGTTCTAGCTTATGGGTGTATGGGGAACAGAATCCCAGAAGGGTTAAGGGGCTTGAGACGCACCCACTCGGGCTGGCGTTGCCACAGCAAGACCCAACACTTGACCCCGCGGAGCCAGAAGTTGCCTGTGACTCATGGAGGCCTCCGAGCTCTTCTGCTCAGCAACAGCCACCCACCCACGCAGCAGTGCTCCAGCGCCAAGGCCACCGGACAGCATCCTGGACACCCCAGCACCTTCCCACACACACTGACCTGCAGAGCTTCCACCCTGCAGCTCCTGCTCCTTCTTCCTAAGGCCTGGCAGATCACACCAGTCTGGCAGGGCACACATGTTCTCCTCTCACTTTTAGAACAAAAGTGTAATTGAGATGAGTAACCCCAGAGCCTGACCTGCCTTTCAACTCCAGCAAATTTCACTGTGCTTTGATTTTTCCCTTCATCATGCTGTGGCTCAATGAAGCAGCTGTTAACATCAAGAAGGGGAAAATAAGTTTATTTTACTATATATTAAATAAAACAAAAAAGAAAGGACAGCAGGAGGCTCTGTTCCAAGGTCAGGCACTTGACTGCAGAAGGTTTTCCTGGACAGAAACACTCGGAGCAGGGGAATACACCCGAGCTCTGCAGAGAAGGAACGCAGAGCAGGAGGCTGGTGCTCGTGCCGTGTCGTGCCTGGGGAGCACAGGCCAGCCGTGGCTGGAACAACACAGAGCTATCTCTCTGGAGCACCCGGTACATGCTTTTTGACTTACTCCTGCCAGGGGCTGAGACGCTACGTCATGAGAAGTGGTACTTCTGAGAAACCACATGCGACTTGGACAAGTCACCCAACACAGCTGTTGCAAGGCCAGAACTATCTCCTGCCTAACAGCTCAGTTCCCGAAACACTTGACCAACGCGTATCCCAGACCATTTCCCTGCCGCTCGGGTCAGAAGTCCCCAAGGCAAGCTGTCCTCTGGGAAAACACTGATCCCAACCCCAAGAGGAGGCCCTGTAAGATGGCCTTGCAGAAGGACAACTGCTGACCAAAGGCAAGCTCAACCCCGGCGCTCTATGCAGGGCAGGGGGTTTTCTCTGCAAGTCTTCCTTTGCGGCAGGGACCCGCTGCGTGCCAGCGAAGGGCAGGGGGTGGATATCGCCCACCTTCACCCCCCTCTCAGTCAGATGACGGTGCACCCAAGGGAGGAAGCTGGACTGCCTGCAGAGCCAGGCTCCGAGGGGCCAGGAGGGATCCCTGACGGATCCCAGGAACCCGACAGCACGGTATTTCCTTTGCCATCACACTAACGCCCCCGATAAGCCCGCCAGCGAGATCCAGGTTGGACTGTCTCATTCCCAAGGAAACAAGCCAAGGGTTCCCACGCCACCTTCCCGCTGCTCAGCGCACAAAAGCAACACAGACTTCCTGAAACCCCTCTCTCCGTCACCCTCCCTACTGTTTCCCTGCATCCTGCTCCAAGGCCGCGCTCTGTGCCGAGATAACAAGGCACTTGGCTGCCAAAACCAGCAGCCACAGGGGCCCGGGATCCACGCAAATCTGCATCCGAACAAAGACCTGATCTGAACGGGCAGAAACCGGAGCTGAAGCCCTGTGGTGGGCTTACCTAACCCACATAAGGCTGGTGTGGGATCTCAAAGAGCTCAGGGACGGGGAACCAAGGAGCCACTGAAAGCCAAGGGCATGCAGACACCTGCCGAGGGAGCCAGCAGCCAGGAGGGCTGACAGCTCAGCCCCGCAGGAACGGGCAGCTCTGCGGCACCTTCCACGTCCCGTGAGCAAGATGAAGGGCTGGAGAAAGTCAGAACAGCCACAGACAGCTTCCATCAGTTTAACATCAAATCCCTACGCAAAGAAACTCGACCCAAGCAATGGCACACTAGGAAAGAAAATTTCTCTGTTTTCTTTGCAGTTAGTGCTTAATTCAGAAATTTTCTTAAGTCTGAGGCATCCAGCCGTCCCCCGCTCTTGTAAATTACACACTAATTAAACACATTACACTCACTCTCAAAAACATATCAATCAATTGGCATGCGATCAGCATCCAATAATTGCTGCTGCTGAAACTCAGCCTCCCTGGAGAGGTGCAATTCTGTGTGTTAATTGTTTAGGTTTGGCAAGCGAGATGGGAGCTAACGAGCAGCCTGACTGCCACCTTGGGAGGAGGGTGCTGCTGAAGGGAGAAGAGGAGGCAGGGATTTTCCCACCTTTCTCCCTTCCCGAGCTCTGAAGAACAGTCCCCAAAACACAGCCAGAATTGAAACCAGATGTGTAGGAAGTGTCTCATTAGCAGTAATTGCTTTGCAAGGATTTGAGGTTTCCCCTCTGTGCCACCACCAAACACACTTTCAGAAGCTGCTGTGGCTTGGGTAGCAGGACGTGTTGGTGGGGGGGAGGAAAAAACCCACAGGGCAGAGTCTCTACTACACTAACATTTTTATTGAAGCCAGGGAAAGGTTACTCAGACTGGGCTGGCTGCAGGCATCAGGCAGAGGATAACCACTCCAGCAGATTCAGCTGAAAAAAACTCAGCATCAAAAACCCTCTTTCTTGACTGCAGCTCATCACGACCAAATGATTCGTGAAATAGCCTCATGATTAGCTCCCTTGCACCCTCCCTGCTTTCACAAGGGGGAAAACAGGCACGAGATGCTCTAGGAACTCGTCTCCTTCCCCACAGCTCAAGGCTGATCAGAGGATCTGGCAGGGACTTCAGACTTCCCATACCCAACCATGCCCGCTTGTAATTTCACCTGTGGAGTGATTTTCCTTGGATTACAGGGCTGAACCCAGAACAAATCAGAGCCTACGACACAAATAAGAACAGGTCAATCAGGTCCTTGCACAGAACTGCAGAGCTGTGTCTATTCCCTGAAAGAGAGAGACCCGAAACAGGGCAGGACAGCCATGAGCCACCCCAGGGACGGGACGAGACCTGGGACCTGTTCTGCACAGCCCTTGGCCCCTCTCAGTCTGGGTGGCATCAAGAGCCATCATTTTCTCCGTGCTGCACAAGCTTCCTCCACCAAGTGAGTTTACCACCTATTCATTTTACTGAATCATCCCTTTGTTCTTGTGCTGAATTCCAACTTCTTCAAATAAGTGCGCAGGAGAATCTCCGACTGACAGCAGACTGTCTTCCTAACTGCCTTCCTGCACCCCGCACAGCACCAGCCTTGATCACCCCGCAGAAACGCAGAGGGAAGTGGCCAGCACAGCCAGCCGTGCCCACTGTCCTCCACAGCCCGGCCCCAGCCCCTGCTGCAGGGACCCTGCTTTATTATCCTGGGACAGAAAACCCTGGGAAGTGGCACCTTGCGCTTCCCCACATCCCTCAGCAGGTTACGAGGGTACAAAGCTGCCACCCACAACACGACATTTGCCAGCAGTGCAGCACTTTGTCACCTCGCTAGAAAGGGCCAGGTGAGTCCATGCCCTCAGCAACCTCCCTGTCCCACGTGCCAGTCCCTAGAACCAGGGTAGCGTGAGGGACCCCAGATCCAGCTGGGCTACATCCCCGGTGCTGTAGGACCACTCTTCCCTCTCCGTTTCCTCCTCCAGACAAAGGACCCAGTCTTTGCTAGACATAAACCAACTAGGGGCAGGGTGGAAGAAGGATTCCAATGCCAAAGGAGAAGCCGGCACACGCATTATTTTTGGTGAGACGAGCATAATCGAGAGCCTGCAAATCTCCCGTCTTCCCTGGGCTCCCTTCTCACGTCCCTTCAGCACGCCGTATCGCCTCTCCCCCCAGCGCCAGCAGAGCTCAGATCGGTCTCCAGGGCTAAGACAATAGCTGCTTATGTTCTAACCCAGCGCTGCTTTCTGGGAAGAGAGCCAGGCCTGGCAGCTCGCAGCGGCGGGGAATAAAAGACGCGTTTGTGTGACGGACCCCTCTGCACTGGGGGGCACCCTCAAAGGGAGGCAAAAGGCACCGGCCTGCTGGGAATCCGCACCAGGAACGCGGGCAGATGCCCTGCGCTCGGCGAGAGTGGAGCGAGAAGGACCCACAGGAGCAGGAGAGAAGCAAGCGGCTTGCTCAAAGCGGGCACCAGCAGAGCACAGCGTCCCTCTTCCAGGATCCGAGAGAGCCAACGGTGCAGCGCGTCAGGCTGCTGGGATCGGTGGGAACTGAGGATGCTCTGAACACCGGGGCCCCTCGGAGCAGGGGGCAGGGTCACGGCAGAGCACGGACACGGTCCCCACAGAGCGAGCTACGTCTCAGCGGGGCCACTCTGAGCACGAACAACAGAGATGCCCGCTGCAGCGCGGCTCCCTCCGCTCCGCAGCGGGGAGGGGGCTCAGGAGGCACAGCCCACCCGGGGCTTCGCCAGGGACACGCAGTCCAGCGCTCTGAGACCAGCCGTCCCGCCGGCTGCCAACGCAGACACGGCACGGAAAGCACACAGGGTCCTCCCCACGCGGGTAATTCTCTGGGCTGAGCAGCAAGTGCAGCAGACAGCCTGCAACCCCGTCAGCTGCCCAGTGTGGATACTGCCCCCGTGCCCTTGGCAGCCCAGCCTTTTGCCCCACTGGGCTCCTTCACTACCTCTACCGTGCCCCAGGCAGTACATAATTCATTTCCTGAGAGCCTTCCTCCTCAGCTCTGCTGTCAGATGCAATAACCAACACTGGTGTCTTTAAAATGTCCATGTTTCACTGCAGTGGAACAAAATGCAAATCAATTAATCTTAAAAAAAAAGAAAAAAAAAGAAAAGAATCAAACTGGCTTCTCATTTTCCTTTCTTTTCAAGAAGCTTTAAAGTTGCTTTTCGACTGTCCTGAATAATTGAAGTTAACATGAAAATTTAAAGTCTTTCAAGATTTCATTAAAATTCATTCTCTTTCCCTTTGGAGAATTGTCATTGCCAGAGTCCCATGTAGGGCAGACAGCACAAGCAGCTGCCTCCCTTACAGCATTTAACTCCGTTCTCTCTGGCTAAAGAAAATTCCCTCTTAATTGTTTAATGGAGACCATGAAATAACATCCTTCACTGCTCCCCGTCATCAGCCTACTAACCCCCTTCCTACCTGATTCCAGCACAAATCCTGCATTTACCCTATCTCCTTCAACCCACTTAAGCTCCACCATTTCCCCACGGCTCCTCCGGTCCCAGCAGCCCACAGCAGGAGCACAGCACGATACTGGGCTCCTGCTCTGAGCCAGCCAGCAGCCCCTCAGCCCCTTCCTCATGCTGGTTAGCTGGTGTCCCCCCTCCCCACCTATTTCTGCGTCACATCCTATACCACTGGTGGGCACAGCGCTTCACAGATGAACGACATCTTGCCTTTCCTAGCAGAAGGGATCCAAATAAAACTCTCACTGAGGGCAGTGGGCAGACACGTGCCTCAAGGGCAGTGCCGGTACCGCGGTCCCCTCCAGGATGCCCAAGGCTGGTGGCCACGGTCCTTCTCGGCACACTGTGCTCTGGGAAGCCGTGGCTCTGGGGGAATGACATGATGACAGCACTGCAGGAGCACCTGAGCAAAGCCAGCCCCGGAGCAGCAGGCAGGGGAGTGCAGCTTGGCCTGACCACGGGGGAGAGGGGGATTCATGGAGCACCACGAAGAGGGTCCCAAGTGCTCCGTTCCCAGAGTGGCAGTGAAGAGCTTGGCCCGCTCCCGCTGCTAGCCTCAGCGGGCAGCTGCCCACCTCCTTCCTAACAGCAAACTGCCACCTCCAGTTGAGTCTCTCATGAAGAGAGCAACCCTAGCCCAGGAACCCTAAGAAAAACAGCCACCTTTTTAGAAATTGCAAGACTCCCAAGTTCTCTTCAAAAGGCCAAAATGAGCCTCTGCAGAGCATCTGCAATGCAGAAGTGGTCCTTGGTTGGGCCATCGGATAACCTAATGCACACAAGGAAAACAGCAGAGTCCAGAAAAACATTGAAGGCTAGAGCTGGTGTTAGTGCCCTTAAAATGATGCCAAGACTCTTAAACTCTACCGGGCTTTTCTGCAAGAGCTGTTTAACAGCACCCTTGGCAGCTGCCGGCCGTTCCCAGGCCACTGCTCTCCTGGCATGGCTGAGCTCCGGCGGCTGCGCAGAGATCAGGTTTCCTATTAAATCACAGACTGGAGGCACTGGTACCAATTAAGTGTTGTAACTGTCAGCGAAGCTCTCCCAATTTACCCCACTTGACCAACTGACCCTGAAGATTTTGAACAGCCTCTATAAATCCTATTGATCTCTACCAAAGTCAAACCCATGTGGGTTTTGTTTCCAAAAGGGAAGTTACCAGGGAGCGAGAACGCTGTACGTGCACTGACCATTAACCTCACACTTTCTTTTTAAGCGTAAGCTGACCCTTTTCTCCTCTTGGTAAAGGAACAAGTGGGCACTTCAGACCAGATATTTGCCCAAAAAAACTCCCAGCAGGAATAATAGCACTGAGCGGTCGCTCCTCCACAGGCTTGTTCCTGCGTATTCCCTACAGGGAAAACCACTGTGCCCCTCCAGATGCAAGGAGAGCCCGGGCAGAGGCTGCCTGCATTCTCAGGGCTCTGTGCTCGCAGCAGGGCTACTACATTCCATTTTCCAAGAGGATGAAACAAGGTCCAAACTACAGCCATCATGCCCAGCGGTTTGTGCCAAAGCTGAGGACTATGGCCTGAGTCCAGGCTCAGGAGACCAGGGAAAAGACAGAACACACGGCAAGGACACAGCACTCCGGTCCCCGGGGCGTTTTCTCCCTCATCCATGGAGACAGGCCAGGTCCAGTGCACAAGCAGTTAGATGGAGAGCTCCCAGCAGGACATCTCCTCCTGCCATGAGATCTTCTGGACCAGGAGTGGCAAACTGAGAGATTTATAGTCATTTCCAGGTACATGATGTACTTAAGGGTGCAGCAAAATCCAAGAGACAGAAGCCAGGATGCAGAACAGCCTCTAGCTGCAAAACACTGTGAACAAACAGGGCTATTATAAAGGATCATTAGCACGAAAGGAAACAGGCTGGGAGACAGCATGGCACAAAAGCCTACAGCCAGGTAAAGCAGGATTAGAGAGGCAGCAGCCAGTCATTCCAAGCAAACAAGTTTTCAGCCAGCAGAGCTGGCAGTGAGGTTGAGTGAAGGACTTGAAGCTGCCCAGTCCAGAGCCTTAGGGGTAAAACAAGGGAAAAAAAACCAAATAAACCTCATTAGAACCTGTCCTACCCCCCACTTCTCTAAGCCACCATACTGCCAGTGGTACAAAGTGAAAGCCTGACAGCATCTGACAGCACTACCTCCCTTCTGCTTCAGTCCTGCAACTCTTGGCATTGCCTCTTGCCTGCTCCTAACACGCTCTCCTGCGGACCTTGTGCAGAATTCTCCAGGCTCTGCATTGTTTCTGCCTGCAGGAGGGCCAGGAAGACGAGCTGGGGTCTTTTCTGTGATCACAGAGCATTAACGGTCCTAGCAGGAAGCTGAGATGGCCAAGATTTACTTAATATTTTTTTAATATAAGATTTAAAACTGAACAGGGAAGAAAGGTTCAATCCACCTACAAGAGATACCTGTGTGGATCCCAGCGATGCAGTGGGAATGCAGGAGCAGGACATGAAGCCAGCCCCGTCATCTTTCTTGGGATGGAAAGCATCACTACCAACTCTGGCTGCTGGGGCAGAGACGCAGGAGGAAGACAGCCCCCAGTTTAAAGCATTCCAGGTATCCTCATCTCCATCCTCACGATCCCTCCCAAGCCACTGCCGCCTAGTGAGTGGCTGATACTCAGACATAGCCCATCCCACTCCTGCGAAATGGAAGTTTTATTCGCTCCTCTAACAAGGAGAAAGGGGCAGAGGCAATTTCTCCTGCGGCGGTGGGCAAACGGGATAAGCTCTTTCTGTCCCCTCTCCCCGTGTGCCCTGCTCCCCCCTGCCACCTGGCCGGGAGATCTCCCTCCTCATCAAGAAGCCCTCCAGGACCCGCACATGCTCGCTGCTGCCTGGGCCAGTGACCGCCCAGGGACAGGCTGATCCAAGCAGTCGGCCTCCCACACACACGTACTCTGCTCCCTGGAAGCCGTAAGTTCCCATCACACGAGGCACCCAGCCTCCCCTGCCCCGCTTTCAGTCCAAGAAAGGAGATAAACGCTGTTCTTACCTAGTAATGAATAATCCAGAATCCACGTGGGAGAGGACAGCACATGCAAGAAAACAGAGCAAACACAGTTGGTCAGAGTGGAGTAAACTCTGCCCCACTCCCCCCCGGCAGCACAGGCTGATCCCACGGGCCATGGAGAACAGCTCACCGTGCTCACCCAGTCCCCGGGTCTGACTCCTCACCCCCTGCATGAGAGGTCCCCCACCCCACTCTCGGAAGCCTGCAGCCCCCTCAAGAGCAACTGCTCAGCAGACCTGCAAAGCATCATCCCTCGCCCATCCCGACTCCAAGCCAGAGAGACAGTGCAGATCAAAGCCCCATGAAGAACAGCCTGGATAAATGCAAGGGAGAAACCCTGACCCCTGCAGACCTGCAGGGACTCCAGCAGAAGGCAGATAAGCCTTATCAGTGGCACAGAGGACAGCAGAGTCCCTGGTTCCTGCCATGCTGCTGACAAGCCTAGCCCCCTCTCCTCTTCTGTGTGCTACCACAAAAGTTAACCCAATAAGTGGGAAAGCAGACAGATCAAGGGGCAGAAGACCACTTGTCTTGCCCCAGAAGGGGAGATGGATGAGCAGTGCTCAAGCCAGCCAGACAAGGAAGGAGAGTCCAGTAAAACCCATGCAAAGAGTGTCTTTGGTGGCAGGGGAAGAGCCACATCGGTGTGGAGCACAGCTAGGTAACATTGGTCAGTGCAATGTGAAATGGGTCACACACTTCAAGTGAAAAGGATGCATCTGCCAAAGAAACATCTGAGTGGCATCTGTCAGGAGCCAGGATGGAGGTGGCATTGCCACAGGTACAGCCCTGAACACGGAGTAACCAAAGGATGCGCACACAGTGAGGATGGGGAGGAAGAAAGCAGCAACCAAGTTTGTTTTTCTTCTGGCAACTCCCCTCACGGCAGATTTACACAAAGCCTCGGACCTCTCCGTGCAAAGGCACACGCTCTGCAGCGCAGCAGCCAGGGCACCGCGTGGGATCTTGGCAGAGAGAAAAAGAAACAGAGCCGAGCAGGCAAGCAGACCCTCCTGCCCCGGAGGTGCCAGGTCCATCTGCCTCACGTCACCACGTGCACCAGAGCCCCAGCTCATACGGCAAAGGCAGGACCTCCAATGGCTGTTGCTGGCAATTCCATTATCACCTCTTCCTCTACGGCCTCCCACAATGTCTGTTCTGTACAGTCAGATCCCTTTTCTCCTCTGCCACCAGGGATATACCCGAAACACTCCGTGGGGGAAACGCACAGCTATCACGAGGGTCTTATTCTGCAGTCCCCTCCAAGGGCTGGGACCAGGCGGGCAAAGCTCAGGAGGCTTGAGGGAGCCAGTGATCCACAATCAGGCTGGAGGAGCTGAAAGCAAGAAACTACTGCTGGCCCACGCTGCATCAGTCTCATTTCCTAATAGCAGGTTTTAATCTCCTAATTGGGCTGCAGCAATGCTGCCAGCACAGGGACAGAGTTATGCAGCTGAAGTCACCTGGATGGCTCAGAAAAAGCTAGGCAAGGAGCCAGGGCTGGAGCAGCTCCACCAGCACTCAGGACAACCCAGCTCTCTCACTCACCCTCCCCTGGAGACAGAGAGACATGGCTCTGCTTAAATCGGGGGAGAAACCATGGGAAGAGAGGGACTCACCTGAGGTGACCTAGGGATGGAAACAGCAGGCACGAGAGGGGTGCTCCTGAGCGAACACAGCAGCTTGCTCTCGGTACACAAGACCCCCTCCCCACCCGGTGCTGGCATATAAAATGACAGGAACACACAGTTATTGTGTTCACTACGCAGAGAAGTGACAACGCCATCCTACCAGTGGGCACACCCTTGGGACTGGGTCCATCTCATTCCTTTTTAATATAAGGTCCAAAGCTGAGGGTGCCATTCCTGCAGCTTTCCCCCTTGGCAAACAACGAGATACCCCTCCAAGAGGGTACCAAGACTGAAATACAAGTTTGAGGTGCTCCAAAACTCCCTTAAGATCAGCATGGTGGATAGCAAGCACAGCCTCAGAGAGCAGGTAGAAATGACCCCAACATAAACCGCCTGGAAGTGGTTTGGGAGCAGCAGGCCAGGGGAGAGCAGTCACGTACCCATAGCACATACCCTGGCTCCCGCAGCGAGGGAGCGGGCATCCCTCCCAAAGCGGTAAGGCCAAAAGGGCAGCGAGAGCCCAGCAGAGCCGGGGAACAGCAGCAAACAGCTGCTGCCAACGCTCCAGCCAGCAAGGGTTGCCAAGGCTGCTGGGCTCTGTATATGCAGCAACAACCTTTGAAGTCAGGGCAGAGGAATGTGCCCTGCTCCTCTCCGCCAAGGCAGGGCAGGAGAGACCTCGCTCCCGCAGCCAACCCTCTGCTCTTCACCTGCCACCTTGCCCGGGACCTTCCCCATGGCACGCAGCAGCGGGGGTCCGTGCTCCTTCGTGCCATCAGGCAGTGAGCCACGGCAGGCCAGGAGGGGGAAGCTGCCACCATAAAGCACCTTGCCCTCTAAGCATTTGCTTCCTGGCAGCATGGTACTTGGGAGCCAGAAGACAGTGCCCACCATCCTGGCCGGATCCCACTGCTTGCCCCGTGACACCAGGCGACAGCTCTTCCCTCTCCAGTCCCATGATTCTCCCATCTTGAAGCTGCTCTGACAGCCCCTTCTCTGGGGACAGAGCCTGCTGCACACATCCACGGCTCCTTCTGAGCAAATTCCAAAAAATTTTGGGTGTTGATTCCCACGTAGGCAGTTTTCTGCCTGTAAACAATTATTCCTGTATTTTGACACCCCCGTAGCATAGTCAGACCATCTGTCCGAACTGCAAGGCTGTTAACTGGTGTGAAACTGCCATTAGCTGCAGATGCAGAGCTAGTGCTAGGATGAGTTTGAGACAACCCCCAAACCCCCAGAACGCACGTGCAAGTTCAGACACGGCTGAAATGAGCTGACACAGCTGATGACCTGTCCCCTGCGGACAGTAAGTGCCACGCAGACCCCACTCAGCTCCGACGCTGCCATCCCAGTGACCAAGGCTGCCCCATAGCGAAGCCAATCGGTTCCCACCCCACTTGGGAGCAGTGTCCAGCACAACACCCGGATCTCCCACGTCGTACACAGGCGTGACTCCTGCAACCGGTCAGCGTTACAGTGGCTGGTTTCCAGCCCTGCTCCAGGGCAAAGAATGTAACGCGTTAAGATGTAAGACATGCAAGATTTACTGTGAAGGGAAAGCCTTTAATCTGAGGCAGGCTTCAAATAAGTGCCAGCTCCTTTCAACTCTACCCACGTGTCACGGCTGTCGCTCCAGAGGAGCATGGCAGCAAGGGCAGAGCTTATGAGACACAGCCGTGCAGATTCCCAGCCCCACCAACTGCTGCGGGGCTGCTGAGCATACAGGCTCGAGTCAGAAGGGTACATGTTTACCACCCTCAGGTGTAATGCTGTCTCACATCCCATGCTATAGGCACGCATGGAGAGGCAGGGATGTTCCATCACGAGCTGAATGCGGGCCAAGTGCAGCAAAGCCGCTCCTGCCAAGGACTCTGGGCCATTTGGTTGTATGAACCATGACTGCTCTGCTAGTGATGTGCCACAGGGACTAGCCTGCCTGGCAGAGCAGGGAGCAAAGCCCCAGAGCCCCACCTCACTTAAGTCTCTTCCTGCCCCATGTCATGTAGCACAGAAGCCACAGGGCAGGGTGGCCAGGAGAAGGAAGAGAAACTGTCCCTGACAAGCCGGCAGTCCCTGTGCAAAGCTCTGAGGGTGCCAGGCTACGTCTGAGATCTCTTTGCAGGGTGAGCCATACGCCCCTCCTGCTCAGGCAGAAGCAGTGCAGGTCCCACTAACGCTGTGTACATCCCCAGGGCTCTTCCACAGCCGCTGCAGCATCCTTCCTCCCGCCCCAGCGCCTGCTCCCAGCAGGGAGTTCCCAAACCTCCCCTTCCTGCAACTGGAGCTGTGAGACACAAGTGGGGTCTCCTGCAGAAAAGCCCCAGTAGCCTCATCCCTCTCATTCCCACCTCGCCAGACCAGAGGTGGCGAGATCCACACCCCAGGAGCCCTCTGCACAGACAGACAAACCCGCAGCGGTGCGGGAAGCACCCGTCCTCCACCGCAGAGCCCTGCGAACCCGTGTGTGCAGGGTCAGAGCACAGACCTCTGCAGTGGGGGAGGAAAAGCCCTCACTGGAAAGTGGAGCAAAAGGCACAAAATGTGTGAAGGAGCCAGCCAGCCACTGGGCTCTGCGAGGGAAACAGAAGCCCCAGAGCAGTATTTTCTCTTATTGTGACAGATGCAATGGGCAGAGAGTCCCTGGGGGCTCACTGGCAGGTTCACAGGGTGGGGGCTCCAGCCCACACTGCTGCTTCCCTTCATCCTCCAGCAGAAAGCCACCGACCCGCTCGGGGACCGATTTCCGGGGGCAGCACTTCACCAAAGGGTTCCCACGCTCGGGCTGGGACACCCAGCGTCCTCGCTGCGGGGAAGCGGCAGGCACTTCTCGCACACTCCTCTCTGCAGGGGCGGCGAGCACAGCGCGCACCGCCGTGGGCAGCTCCCTTCGGGTGCACAAGAGCCCAGCGCTCCCAGCACCATCGCTGGCCATCCCTGCCAAGTGGGATGCTCCCAGAGAGCAGGGTCAGTCTCTGCAGGAGGAGGAACACACCAGCGTGCTCGCCAAGTGACACCCACTGACCCAGGCATGCCCACAGCCCCTCTGGGTGGGAGGGCAGGCAGCACAGCCATGAGCAGCAAGGCAGGGGCAGGGCATAAATGCAGTTCTCCTGCTTTCAGAGGCAGCTTGCCCACAGGCCTGCACCAGGAGGAGCCATCCAGCTGCCATCTCAAAGCATCTCTTTCATTTCCTCCATGCTTCTGGTCACTCTCTGGCAGGCAGGGCTGTAAAAGCCCAGCCTGGAGCACAGAGCAGAAAACGAGCGTGTAGGGAACACGGGCTAAATCCAGACAGACCTGCAGTTGCCGCACTGGATTCTACACAACAGTAGCACATGGGTGGGTACGATGCCAAGTTTGGATGAGTTCAGAGCTGCTGCGCTTAGCGCAGAAGGCAACACTGCACGCCCTGTACTCCCACCAGCTAGGCTGCTGCCAGAACCATACCCCCGAGCAGAGGATGCTTCCAGATTTTGTAAGGCCACACATCGCTATCCAAACACCCTCGAGTCACTGCCAGCTGCTCCCCCCAGTCCTGCCCTGCTCCCTCCTGGCTCCATGGCATTGAAATCCAGATGCCACCAGCAGAGCTGTGCGATGGGATGTTGCTGGAAGCATCACTGGCAGCCTCAGGGGAGCCAGGCTGCACTTCCACAAGGTCTTCGCAGAGTCTAGAAAAGTCTCCCTTGGGCAAAGAAAGTGCAAGTCCAGCTGGCTTGGAGTCTAACTGAGAGCTGTCTGGGAGAAATTATCAGTCTAGAAAAACAATTCCAGCCTGGGTTTCTTTAGATCCCCTCCTGCTTCAGTGCCTGGGAACTGGGTCCCAGCCAGCAGCTCTGAGCTCAGCAGGCAAGGGTTCTCATGAGCCAGAAGAGCATGAAGTGGATCAGCTAGTGTCAGTAGGAAGCTTGGGACAAAGACAGAGTTTAGGAGGAATTCGGCAGATATGCTCCCCTACCTTGAATCCAAAGCAGAAATGCTCCCAGGCAACTGAAGTTTCATCCGCTAACAAACCTCCAAAGCTATTTCTATCTACCATCAGCTTCACTTTCACCTGCAAACGGAAGGGTCATGTTCTGTTCAAACCAATTTGCCCGTGCTGCTATGAAATCCTGCTGAAAACAGACTCCTAGTGCTTTACTCCAAAGAGCACTTGAGACCTGCACACCTGCCATTCCGATGCCATCCTCTACAGCAAGCAGAGCAGCGAGTGCCGCAGCACAGCCCAGCACCAAAGCAAGCTGCTCCTTCTCCCCTCTTTGCTGAGCAAATGGGGTGTTACCCTGGAGAAGGCAGAGCAGGTACCCGGGCCTGTCTGCAGCACATCACCTCTTCAAGCACACCCAGGGCAGGCTCCCTTTGCAGAAGGAATGGCAGCTTTAAAATAACAGGCTAGCTCAAGATGTACACCTATATCCTTCATCCCACTGAGGCTGCTCAGCAATCTCTCCCGCAGTTTATCAGCAAATAAAGCAGGAACACGAGCTGGCCTGGGAACTGCCCTGCCGAGGAGAGAAACACCCCGCAAACCAGGGAGCTGTCAAAGCCCCAGCGAGATCAGGACTTGTGGCAGGACCCTGCAGGGAAGGGTGAAGCAGCAAGACAGCTCTTTTCCCAAGGGGATGAGAATTCAGCATAGTTGGTGAGAGAAAAAGCAAGTTCATCTGAAAAGCAAAACCACACAGCGTAAGATTGGGAAGTACAAGTTTACCCCACGCCACATCAGACAGGCAGCTCCTACAGAGCCCCTTCCAGGCTCCTGCGAGGAAGCCATTAGTAGCAGGGCGTTTGGTTTTTTAACTGGCATCGCAGCCATGCACCACCAGCAGCATCAGCATCAGCTACCTGGAAAGCCTTATGGTTCACTCCCCAGCACAGGCAGAGGACTGCAGCTAACAGCCCCTGGAAACGGCCCAGCTGATCCTGCCTGGCACGGGCACCCAGCTTGCTGCAGAGATGCAAACTGAGGGAGAATACTACAAGCACAGCTTCGTAGCTTGAGCCTGGGCTGCCATAGGGAGCACACCTCATCTCTGCCCAGGAAAAGACCAAGAAGGTGGCAGGTGAACCTTAGCCAGCACAGGGCTCGATGAGCAGATGCAAGAAGAATGCCTCCCCGCAGGTGGGGTGGGAGAGGCAGGGATCCAAGCCCATCAGCCCATCTGCACTGCCAGCCACAATTCACCACCCCAGAGCCTCCTGGCTCAAAGCAGCACAGTCCAAACAGAGCCTCATCTTCTCTCCAGCGACGGGAAAGCTGCTGCCTACAGCTGCAGCAAGGCGAGCTGATAGACCTAGACTGTAAGATCCTCTTGGGTCTTGCCATCCGTGCCTCGTGATCCAGGCAGCACCTCAGAAGCCACGAGAAGCAGGATTCTGCCACGTGCAGGCTCTCCAGCCCAGCGCTGCACAATGGCTGGGGCCAGCTCCAGATTCTCCCTGTGCCAGCAAGTAGTCCTTGCCAGGCTCAGCATTGCCAGCCCCCCTGGTCCCAAGGAACCCACTCCAATCAATCCCCAGGCAGGCAGGTAAAAAGTGCCTTCAAATCCTGAGAGGTGCCCAGGCACCTGCAGCTCTGCCCCATGTGCAGTCTGACAGCAGGACATGCAATTTCATCAGGGGGCCAAGAGTTTCTCAGGGAACTCCAAGGGCACAGCTTTTCACAAATTACTGAAAGCATCAGATCCCCTTGATATGAGGTCTAAACTCAGACATCCTTTTTCCTATGTACTAGAGCCACTTCTAGTGGCAGAAGCTTCTCTCTCACCTTCCCAGGTTTGAAGGCTTGCCTAGGACTCTGTGGGTACCTCCAAGGCTGGCCTGGGTTATTGCCCAGGATCCTCAGCAGATGCCGAGGTGAGGCAGGCACTTGCTCCGATGGAGGCTCCTGTTCCACCATAAAGCAGCACTGCCCTGGGCACAGTCAGCTGCGTACTTCCCCGAATAAGTGGGTGGGAAGATCCAGCCTTTGATGTTCCACTGAGTGGCTCCAAAACAAAGATGGACTACAGCAGATAAAAACACCAAACAAACTTCACAACAGGATATATCCGGTAGATAAAGTGGGAAAGAATTTCATTTCCATGGAAGGCAGACTGCATGTGGTCCATGGAATAACCAAATGGCAGCTGTTTTCCACTCCCAGCACACACTGCTTTTCACAGACACCACACCAGCAGAGGACAGACTGGGTGGTACAAACAGCCCAAAAAACCTGTGTTAGGGCTCCAGGAAAAGCCATCCTGACAAAGCTGTCGCCTGCACACACGCTCAGCGGGCAGCTTCCCCTCTGCCTTATCTCAGCCTGCCCAGAGAGCAAGAGCCTTTCCCAGGTACCTGCAGCTGGACGTCACCCAGCTCATCGTTCACGTGGTCAGCACGACAGGCAGCAGACAGAAGTGAGCAGGTTGGAAAATGCAACCTGAAAGACAGTAGCAATCCTTTGCTAAGGTGGATTTTGGTCCTCGAAACCAGAAGTGACAGACCAGCACAGACCAAGAGAGCCGTGGCTGCTCAGTCTCGAGGAATGGCATCGGAAGGGACAGGTGACCAACTGCTCTCAAGTACATCAGCAGCTTCTAAGCAGAGCACGGAGCAGGCTGTTCTCCATATCAGGGTGGACAGGTAAGACGCTCTTTGCAAGTTGCTGTCATTGATTCAGACAGGCCACCCCAGAAAACAAGCTTCCATTGTATTTTTGTAGCCATTTCCTCACCTTTAATGATCTTTTTAGCCAGAGCACTGAGAAGATTAAGTTTGGCTCCATCTTCCAGCAGCCCAGACCATGCCACCCTCCCAGGCAGCACAGCTAAGAGAGGAAGGTGCTTGCACCAACACCGTGCTCCAGCCAGGCATTTTCTGGGTTGACGGGGCAGCCTCACAAAGCTGCTTTTCTTCCCAGCCCCAGCAGATCCATGGCTGCCCCCTCCCCACTTCCTCTCACCATCCTCTTCCCCCTGAAAAGAGCCCCAGAGCTCAGCAGTGACACAGACGAGCCCAGCACACAGGGCTTTGCTGCTGCAGAGCCCAGCTTAAGGCAGCGGGGAGGGAAGAAAGGAACGATGAGTGACAAGGCACATTTGCAGTCTGGCAGTGCCACCTCTACTATTTAAGCCTCCACCAGAGTCCTCTGCCACCATATCCATATGATAATTCAAACACATAAAGCTGGCAGAAAAGGAAGTTTTCCCAAAGCTGAAAGAAGGGCTGTCACGGCGAGGCCACACCGATGCCAGCCTTGCCACGGTGAGTTACCAGGGCTCTGGTAACTGGGACACAAGAGGGGGACCAGCTGGTGCAGCACATCCCTGTGAACATCAGGGCTTGCCAGGAAGGATGCAGATCCCTTTGCCCCACGTGGCTGCCGTTCGCTGCCCTAGTTCCCCCATCACCAGTGCTCCGCAGTACTGCTCCAAGGAGCACCGTGTCCCTGGCACTACATCTGGCCACACGAGACATGCCAGGGGCCTCAGCCTTGCAGCATCTGTTTAGTGTAAGGCAACGGTTCTCATGAGTGTTACAGAGAGACAAAAGCTTCCACTACAGGAAGCAGCAGGACCTCTTCCATTGGCACCCCTCTTGCCCCAGCTCCCCGCTCACATGCCATGCTGGGTGCCCATGAATAACCTCACACGTCCAGCTTTTGTGCACCAACAGAGGCCCGTGGAGAAGTCTGGGAACAAGTGACCACCTGAGTTCAGCTTCAGCCAGCCAGGTGATTTGGGCCTTGTCATTCTTCTGCCTTGAGTGACAGCCCAGTCCAGAGGCAGAGGTCAGCACTTGAACCACCTAACCCGAAAGATTTGATCCAAGCAGTGGAGCACAGCCCCAGGCAACAAGCCAGAGCCACGAGCAGGAGACCTGACCAAGTCGAGCAGAACTCCGCTTTTCCTGAGAAGTACGTCTAGGAGCACAGGGTAATCCTTTGGCATCCTCCAAGGAAACCATCTCCAGCCATACTATTCCATCAAGCAAAATAAAGCTTGTTTCGAGAGCTAAATATATGCCTCAATCCCTAAGGGTTGCTGGCAAACCCTGGCAACAGGGCTGCAGGAACCCTGATAATATTGTAGGATTTGCCCAGCCCTCTAAGAATAACTGCACTGCCTATGAGAACATCAGAGGAATTAGCTCCCTCCAGCCCACTACACCCCTGGTACTGCACAGGAGCCAGGAACCCGCTGCTCTGGGGCGGGCACTGAAAGAACACAGATTTGCAGACTAGTTCAGCATCGCCTCAAACGGAAAATTGCTTTTTCTACAGGATTAGAAGTTTCACCCTCAGCTTCCTGCAGAGAACAGTGCAGCGCTGTGCCTGGCACAGTCCCGCCTGGGTGTCAGTGGAAAATAACCAGCAGTTCTCTCCCTAAAGAGATTAAAGCCTTTTTCCACGAACAACCACCTGCGAGGGAGGGAAGGGGAACTCTGCGGGAAGCACGTGCGCACGGGACATCACGCTGCTGCTCTCCAGGCACGATGGGCCAAGCCAGCAGCAGCCGCCCGGGAAAGGCAGAGCCCAACTCTCGCCCAGCAGTGACTGAGTGCCCTGAGTCTCCCCAGCCATGCCAGGGCAGCGCTGCCTCTCCGGGCTGGAGCTCCACAGGCACTCTGCAACTCCAGCTCCCCACCCCACAGCCTCCCACGTCTCCTGTGGAGGGAGAGGAATAGCTCCCAGCCCCGCAGCACCCCAGCAAGCTCGCACAAGAAGTAGCCAGCGAGGCAGGGATGCCAGCTGCTTCCCAGCACCCTCACACCCTAACCACCAGCCCCAGCTTTGCACCAGCACTGCTCCTCAGCTGGGCGCCTTCCCCAGGCCTGCAGAGCTGCCTCCCTAGCATTCCCCTCTCGCATGCTTTGACAAGCTCTGGCATTGCCCAAATTCCCTCCGAGAGGCACCAGTGCTGCAGGAAAGCTACTGGAAGCTACCGGCATGTTACAAGTGCATGTCTGTCTCTGCATCCAGGGGCGCTCAGGGGATGCATAGCTGGCATTCCAGGCTGGCAGAGCTTTGCCCCACATAAGCCACCTGACCAGGGCACATGCCAGAACAGGTTACGCAAACAGAGCACATGCCGTGAGGGAGAGCAGTCCTGGGCAGGGAAAGGGGAAAAAGGCTGGAGGTAGAGCTGTATCTTGGTGCATATTTAGGGGTCCTCAAGCCAAATCCTTCCAGCTGGGGTGCGCAGAGCACTCTGACCCTTCCAGCTCACCGTCAGCAAGTCAGACAGAGATTTGTCCTTTCTGTGCACTGCAGAGGGAGAAAGAAGAGATCTAACTCCGTGTCCTTGTCTTGCCCCAGTTCCCCCAGGGACGAGAACCAAGCGAGGCTGTTCTGCAGCATCACCACCCCTGTCCGGGCACTGTAACCACAAGCGGGACACATGCTCCAATGGGACTTGCTGGGATACTGCTGCAGGCTGCTGGGCCAGCAAGGCAGGGGACAGGCACAACCAAAGGGAATGCAGGCCAGGAGGGGACTGGAGAAAGAGCCAGCTGCTTGGGCAAGTTTTTGCAGCACAAGGACCTGCCCAGCCTTGTGCTGAGGAAGCCACGTGCCAGCACCCCAGCATGCACACGCAGGCGGGCGTGCAGCCTGCCCGCTCCCCAGCCTGGGGCACACCTCCCCGGGAGGGAGCACTGGGCGAACCGAAGGCTCGGCAGCTCCGGACGAGAGCCTGGCTTTGCGTTGCTCTCCCTGTGCCTGGGGACAGCAGGCAGGCAGTGTGTTGTGTGACAGCCACTGCTCCCACGCTGCGGCTCACCTTCTTCCAAGCCTCACGGTGACAACGCTGGAGGAGAGACTGGAATGGGAGAGGCCACTGTAGCAGGACCAACGGTCCATCTGGTTCACATGCTGCTGACGGCTGCTTGTAGCAGATGTTCAACGGAAGAGTGCCAGAGCCAAGCACGGGCTGAGCAAGCTTGCCTATTCCCTCTATCCATCTGGAGATCAGCTCTTCAGGGACTTCCTCAGCCAGAACTGGCTTAACTTGTGTACTTGCCAAATAACTGATTGACCCACCCATCGTGATTTTGACTAATCCTTTTTCAGCCCCTTCATATTTCTGGCTCTTACACCATCCATTGGCAACAAATTCCTTAGTTTAACTTGCCTCCATGTAAGAGCAGCCTCCCTTTGAGCCTGCTACCTCATTCCTCCACCCCTCCAGTCTTTACCTGGAGAAAACTGGCCTCCTATACACCAATCTGCATCGTACCCCTTTACACTAACGTCTCTAAGCCAAGCCAAGAGGTCCCAGCAGCTGCATGGGCAGAGCTGTGGGCTGCCCAGTCCTGCCAGGACGTGCCAACAGCAGTGAGCAGGGGCAGGAGAGATGCATAGGGGTTAGGAGACTGGGACATGACCCACAGCAGCAGGCACAGGGCACTGTGCACTTGGTGTCCCCAGGCATGGTGGCAAGAAGCCATTCTGAGCAACCAGAGGTTTCCCTCCCCCTTCCCAAGCTTGTGGGGATCCAGAAATTTGGAACCCAAGATGGAGACTTAACCAAAGGTGAAGCAAATACAACCCAGAGAGCTGCCAGAGACAACGGGCAACCTATGGGAAAGGGTCTGACCCCCACCAGGGTTACGTCACCCACCACCGTACAGGGACACGCATGGTGGTGCCATTGTTTGCAGGCAACCTCACTGCCCAGGAATGCAGCGTCCTGTGGGGGCAGGGAGACGTGCGAGGGTGGGAAATGCTTCCTGCTCGGAAGAGCTGGCTTCTCAGCACGTCCATTAAACAAAGCCACAAGTGACCTGGCTACTTATCTGAGGAAGCGCCAGCCACCCCTGGAGTAGAGGGCTGCCAGACAACAGCAGCTCCAGCACCCAGCTCCAGGACCCACGACCAGAACACCAGGTCACACAAAGGATCCACATCTGCACACATCCTGGGCCTGAAGCTTCCCCATACCCAAATCCAACTTTTTTCCAATTCACTTAGTTATACATCCTCCAAGACTTCCAAACACTACACTGATGCTCTGCTTGCTGCAGGGATGCCCTGTAAGAACTACCTGAGCTTTGTTTTATGGCTGGCTTGGCACTACTGATGCAGGCAGCCCCCAGGCTTTCATGACCCATTGAAACTTATACTGAAGAGCAGGTGGTTCCCTGCAGAGAAGCAGGGATGGGGTAAGGGAGAGGGAGCAGCAGGCTATGGGGTGGGTGTGGGACTGCAGGCAACTTCAGAGACACAGCCCAGGGTCACTGCACCCCAGGCACCAGCCCAGGCAAACACCTCTCTCCCAAGGCCCTGCGCCCATCAGCATGCCTCTCCGCTGCACTGGTATTCCAACTGCAAGGCAAATAGGGAATTTCTGCAAGTCTTGGTCTCTGTGCTTAGCCCGGGACAAGTTTGTTAGGAAAGTAAGCACGCTGAAAGAAGCGGCGCTCACCTAGACAGAGCTCAAATGGCTCCTCGTGACAGAGTTTCCCCATGCAACTGCCAGGAGCTTCCACTGATCCTAGTTTATCTCTTAGATAAACAGCACCAGTTAAAACAATTTGCTCAGGGATTTTATCACTACATAAGCAGACAGCCCAGTGTAACAAGGAAAGCTGAGAGAGAAACTGGCTGTAAGCAGGAGATGGACAAATAAAACAGACAAAAGAACCTGTTTTCTCAAAGGCTGATTCCCCAAGAGCACAACTGTCCCAAACAAAGCTACAGCCCAGCCCCAGCCAAGCTCTCGCCAATCCCAAGCCACACGAATGGCTCCCGCAGCCCAGCCAAAAGGGTTTGCTTGGGTGATAACTGGGGAAGATAACTCAATTCTGACCTCATACCCTTGACGGATCTGTTCATTAGTAAAGTTTTCAGGTACCAAGAGAATGAGAAGTGAGTGGCAGAAAAAGGACCAGCCTGAACGAATCCCCTGGCAAAACATGACTGCAGAAGAGAAGGACCCACAGCATAATCCCACATCTCCTATAGAGGGAAAATGCTTCTCGGCCACCATGATAAAAACGCCATAGAAAACAGTGAAGAGGACCCCAGTTATATAAAACACACCAGTGAAGGAGCCATTCCCTCTGGGAAGGCACACAGGGGAGAGTGCATTCCCCAAACGCTCGCCCGGTCTGTAACCGGACCGCAGCACAGCTAGGCAGGGGCGCACAGCCAGCCCTCTCCAGCTGGGTGTCTGTTCCAAATGCAGCCATCCAGGAGTTACAGGATTGCTCCCTAATTCAAAGCAAGGGCCTTTCTGATCTGCTGCATAGTGCCAGGCACTGGGTTTCCCCAGCAATCACTTACTAGCATCTAAAAATCAGCATATGTCCTCTTCCACCAGGACAGCCACCAAGAGAAAGGCAGTGGTGCTGCACAGCGTCGCACGGGCAGCAATCCAGAGAGGAGGGGGATCAGCAACAGGAGACCACCTCACCCACGCCAGTGAAGGGTGCCACCTGTGCCTGCACCCCTGGGCAGTCAGTGCCACCGCTGCTGCCAGGCCACCACCCCAGCACAGCTGGGAGCACCCTGCTCCCCATGGCACCCCTTTCCTGCAGGCAGGCTGCTCCTCCTACACCTTGCTCCGTGGATCCCATTGAGCAGGGCTTCTCCTGCCAGCCTACCTGCCTGAGCTATGCCTGGAACGCCACTCTTGGCTGCCCGCCCAGCCACTGCCCGTTAGTGCAAGAGCAGATTATTGGCAGAAAGGTGCCAGGGTGAGGACCAGTACTGCCAGCATGCAGTGCCTGGCCAAGCCCAGGGAAGCACCTCTCTCCCGGGCTGGCTGCACAGAGGGACAGGGAAACCCTACGAAGGGGTCCAAAACCACCTGTGCCCACTGTGTGCCTCTTCTTACAGGGGTGCAAGATGCACACCTCACGTGGGCACTTCGCTCCCTCTCTGGAAGCTTCTCACTCAGCTTTTGCTGGTACTGGTGAGAAGCACTGTCCAAGGGGTAAGTCCAGGGCGAGCCCCAGTCCACTCCAACCCTCAGCGGGCAGAGCCCTGAGGGTACCGCTGCAGGCACCGCGAGCCGGGGTCTCAGCACCATGGAAATGGCAGCAGAGGAGCCAGCCCACGGCACTGAAAAAGGGTGCCCAGATACCGAGGCACAGCCCCCAGAACATGCTCTAACCTCTTTTTCGCTCCTCTCCTTTCTTCCCAAGCTCGGATGATTTTTGCCTTCCACAGGAACCAGGAGTCTCACCTCGTTAGCGGGGAACACAGAGCCGGAAACACACCTTGGAGTTCCAACTGACCAGTTTGGTTTTCTGTGTCCACATCCATCACCGCCAGCTGCTTCCCAGGCCATGCAAATCAGGAAAGTTTGTTTGGGGCTGTCCTGTCCAAGGTGGGAAGCCAGGATCCAGCTTGCTTTAAGCAGTCAGAGGATTCACTCAGATTGCTTTTATACTCTCACCACCACTTCTTTGTGGCTGGTGCTTCCTTTGTAACATGGTTATTCCTTGATTTTACAGAAGTACTTGAAAGCCTGAACTGACCTAAGGTCCCAGAGCATTTTTTTTTTTTCCCAGAAACAGAGCAAATACGGTGCTTCTTGGCCAAGGAGAACAGCTTTAGAGCCAAGACAATCACAATTTGGCAGCTGAATCAGAGTTGGCAAGCGATGTATTGGTTGATATTTCTCCCCCCTCCCCGTCCTCCAGTGACTCCTGTTCTGCAGTTTGGGGGTTCAGAAGCACTGCAAGTGCTGGAAGGCCACAACTTACTCAACCCTTTGGTTACCAAAGCTGAGCAACCTGGCAGATTCTGTTCTGGCAGGAGTTAGCAAGCACCCAGCCAGGCTCAAGGCTTTGGCTACACAATCCCCCACCTGCAACAAACATTGCCACAGCACAACCAGCTGGGAAGAAGTTTAGTTTTCAAAACATGAATTTAGCCTCAGATGGGGGCTTTAGTTCAACACCACACAGCATGCACACGGCAGAGGCAAGTGGTTACACATAAACTCCTGAGCATCCCTCCTGGCCCTTGGGTTCTGCAGCAGGAGCTGTCTTTCCAGTCTGCAGCTATATTCCAGAGGAATGGATAAATTGCATCAGTGGCATTTATGTTAGAAGTAAGACAGGAACTAGTTCTAGCCATGCTCCTCTTTAGCTAAAGAGCTGAGGAAGTCCAATTTCAATGCCTCTTCCATTTGCTTGCTCCTCCAGAGCAGCAGGAAGAGTAGGATTTTACACAGGCAGGGAAAAGAACGAGCCAAGGTACAATGTCCAAGAGCATGTTTGTCAGACCACCTGGGCACCACGCACCCACAGTGAGTGTGTGGTGCTCACAGCAGCCCTGTGCGCCTGTGGCTGCAGATGCAGCCAGGAACGGGCTGATAAGGCATCATGGGCAGCCTGGATGGCCGAAGGAAAAGCCAGCAGGAGGAACCTCAAAGCACATCTACGTGGCCAGTGCATCCAGGGGAGTGCCACAGCAGGGAGAGTCCCAGGGAACCCACAAATAACAGGAAAGAGTTCACAGCGACTCAGTGCCATGGCATGAGGATCCTGAACAGCCCCTCAAGGAAGATGTCCCCTGCCATCAGCTCTCCTTCTGTTTTAGGTGCCAACAGCCTGGCTATTCATCTGCAAAGCTCCTGTATTCCAGCTACAACATCAAGTGTCTGCCTCGTCCCTTCAGAGTCAAGGTGCAGGTGTGTAATCACAGTTATCCCGAGCCCTCCCCTTCCACTGCTGGCAGCCGTGAGCAGCCCAGCGAGTTTGGGCTCCTGAGCCCCATTCCCTGCTTGGTCACAGACTTGCTCTGCAAAATGGGCCACGATGCTGCTTACTTACCATACCAGTCTCAGTCTGCAGAAATGCAGACAGCACCTCGGGGAGTTAAATGGCTTGTTAACATGGGCAAATTGCTTTAAAGCCCTTAAAGGAAAGATAACTGCTTCATGCTGTTCTCCAGCAGATTCTGAGCCTCTGTACCTCCCTCTCTCCCCAGGAGGAGAAGTTTGGATGAGACCAATTCCAACCCAAAGTACTCCTGCATGTCTGAAGAGAGTTGCAAACTGGTCTCTATGCTGATCTGGCCCTGCTCAGCTGTAACACAGAACTGAGGACCACATACCCAGATTTAGAGAGGCAATGCACTTAGAGACCAGCAATAGCTCCCTCAGCCTTTTCCTGTTCCCCTTGTTTTAATTGAGTATCACCCACAAATCAAGATGCCGAGGCACAGCCAGTCCTCCAGCTCACTTAGGCTAATTAGCATCCCTGTAAGACAGAGGGAGCACAGTGGACTAATATTAGATAGAAGATGCACTTACAGCCCATCAAGATGACACAACATCCTCTGGGTGTGTGCAGTTCTGTTCCAACATCCACTACTATGCAGAGGGGAAAAAAAAAAAAGGGATAGGAAGAGGCAGTCAGTCATGGAAGATGTTAAGGTTTGTCTCCTTGAATCTGGAGTAGGGCAGCAGAGCCATTTTAACCTGCTTTCCTCCTTCTCCCAAAAAGGCAGCCCAAGATGCAATACTGGAATAAGTAAGCTCCAGAGCAAGGCTACGAGCAAAGCCCAGCTGTGAAAGAGCAGCTCTGGTCTATAAACAGTGAGCAGCAGTGCCAGTCATCTTTCAGGGCAGAAATCCACTAAATCCAAGAAATCCAGCTAAATCCATGCGGCCTCAGCTTGAAGAAAAAAACCACTGCCTAAGAATGACACACAGACTGGCTCTGCAGCACGCCGGGCAGACACCGACCATGGCTCCTGCTCTGCCAGCTGCTTCAAGACACACCATTACGGCAGGGTTTGTGGCAAAAGACCTTTCACCAGCAGGCTTCTGCAGGATCCACAGGATCTCTGCTGCCTGGCACTGCCTCTGGGATGGGACACAGCAGCTGTGTGTCAGTGCGAGGCAATGCAAACAGGAAGCACATTTCCTGAGCAAAGAGAGCAGCTTCCAGGTGAAGCTGCAATACGGACCTAAGGAGGCGATGGGGATTCACGGGGCTGGGATCTGGCCAAGGCACGGGAGCTCACGTGGAGGTATGGGTCAGCTCAAGCCTCAGTTGCAAAGGTGGTGGAGGTCATCCATAAACCAGCCAAGCGAGAAGAGAAAGTGGGCAAGATGCTGGGTGGGAGAGCGCAAGCTTAGGAAGACCAGCAATTCACAGGGTTTGGGACAGGACTGGGGACGGGGCCCAGGCTGTGCCCCTGCACACACCGGCCACGCTGCTCGGCTTGCCACGGCTTAGGAAGATTAACAGAGACTGACATGGCTGCTGGGCACAGGAAGAGCCAGGGCAGTACAAATTAGAAGCGAATAAGAAAAGAGTGGTTTGAAACCTCACGTTCTCATTCACTTTGTAGTCTGTGCTGCAGCCAGACTGAAATTACCCAAATTGGGTATGAATTATTGAAAGCACTGGAGTCCCATTTCCTTTGCTAATCAAGGAAAAGGATTCCAGGGAGCTGAAAATGTGGGAAGAGCAGCAGTTTTTCAAGGAAAAGAAAAAGACACTGCTAGAACAGCTCCTGTAAGGAGGGAGCAGCTCACAGAGCACCGTTCACCTCCTCCAGTCCCTTCTCCCTGCTTAGGTGCCCACAGCCCATCAGGAGAGGAGGCTATCCACTCCGTCCTGGGACACCGGACTCACTCTGTCTCCACCCCAGCCCCACAGCACATCAAAGAGCTTTCCTGCTCCTGGAAGTCATCCCGAAGGAATGCACGATCTTTGCAGAGCGTTTAATACGATAAACAGACTGAAGTCCCACTCCTGGGTAAGGATTAGCACAGAGCAAGCCCAGGCGGGTGCCGGCAGTTGGGGCAGGCACCCGACGGCTCCGACAGGCAGAGCCCCGCAGGTTGGTGGGCAAAGGCTGGCCTGCCCGGTGCTGCCCATCGCCCTGCCGTGGCTGCAGGCAGCCCCACTCCATCCTCCCCACCAGCAGAGCCCAGCTCCCATGCTTTGTTTGGAAACCGGATGAGCACAGAGCCATTTCCCACACATCCCTTCTGCTGGGACAGCTTCTGTGGATGCCCAGGCTGCCCTGTGTGCCCATATGCCCCAGCTCTCGGCCGGAGACGAGCAGCGCAAGCCCTGGGTGTGCCAAAGGAGAGCTTTGCCCACCTCGAGCAACAGGAGCCGGCGATTTGCAGCAGAGAGAAGCAGAGTCGAGTTCTGCCACTGCCTGAAAGGCAGAGCCAGCCAGTCCTCGGTGGCTGCAAATCGGCCGCAGCACTAAAACCACCTGAATTCATACATGGAACTGTCTGGCGGCGTTCTGCGAGCAGCCAGCCTGCACCCTTAATCGACACTTCCAGCACACGCAGCGTGACAGGGCTGACTGCTCCCTCCCGTGCTCGACGCTGCGCAGAGATGCGGAGCAGACAGGGAAAGTTTGGAACGAAGCAGTTACGGCACAGTTTCGTGGCCTGGTGACACCGTGACCAAGCCCAGGGGTACACAGGCTGCCTGCAAAGCCTGGCCCCACAGCACAGCGGGGCTGACCTCCAGCACACGAGCTAAAGCCGTGCGGGCACAGGCACGGTACAGGCTCCCAACCTCTCATCCGCTGGAGGAGGGACATGCACAGCTCCCCATTTGGCATGCTGGCTGCAGGACAGGACATGGGGGTGGTCAGGGAGAGGCGATGAGACAGGAAAGCTGTGCCTGAGTCCTGTCTTGAGAGAGGCTATCAAAGAGTCAGGAAAACAGTTCTGCAAAGCCAGAGGATGCAAAGAGGATGAAGGAGATGCCAGAGTCCCAGATCTGCAGGCATTCCATTCAGGAGATGCTCAGAGATTCAGAGGCAGTCTCATCTGCAGAAGTGGTGACGCCCACCGTAGGAGGTGTCACCCACTCGCACTCACTCCCTGTGCCCCAGGGGACCGGCCCCCCTGCAGCCCCCACAGCCCCATTTCCTCTCCTGCACACAGCCCCCAGGACCACCAAAGGCTCCACATGCCCATGGAGGAGCTCCCTGCGGCAACCCCCTGATCCAGAGCACTACAACATCGCTCTTGCCAAGTCCCCTGAGCAAGGCTGATGCTGGGCAAGCATCCTGCAGTGGAAGCACTGAAAGGAGGCTGCAAGGACAGAGCAGGACACGGAAATGTTTCACACTGGTCGCCTACGGGAATTCATAACACCTTTCCCACTCCCGTGTCCCCTCCCTGCTCCACTCTTCTCTGCTACCCCATGTCTGTGCAAAAAGGATGAAACAGGGAGAAGGCTGCTTCCCTGTGCATTCCCACCAGTCAGGAGGTGATGTACCAGCCCTGGACCAGCACCCAGCAGTTCAACAAGAAAACATACAGCAGAAGGAGGCACGGAGCCTGCCAGAGCCCGCAGCAGCAGCTCCCCTCTAGCACAGCAGACAGCAAGCCACGGTCCCCCCTCCAAGTTATTAGAGGAGCAAACAAAGGAAAAGCAGAACCAAGAGCACACGGCCAGGGCCCAGCACTCATCATAACGGCACCGCCAAGGGACACGCCGGCTGTGCTGCTGACCAAGAAGCCCCAGCCGATCCCGCAGAGAAATGCAGCAGGATGTGCCAGAGAGGGAAGTGGGGCCAAAGGAGCCTTCCCAGACCAGTAGCCTCCCACACCAGATTAAAATTCCATAAGAATTTGCTAAACAAATCGACTCTCTTAGCTACCGCCATAAACCCATGGGATGTTTTGCATTACGACTGTGCAAGGGAGGGCGGAAACAGACCCTTACGCTTGGCCCACGCACAGGGCCCCCCACACAAGCGGCGAGAGCATCTCCTGCAAACGCTGGTCCAGCCAGCACAGCAGGGTCAGGACTGTGGATGGGGCAGGCTGGCTTCTGCAGCATCAGCTGTAGGACCTGGCTCCATCTGCTCCTGAAGCACCGACACCTCACCCACAAGTCAGTCCTCGATCTCCTCCGTGCCAGTCCTGAGAGGAAACCTGCTCCAGCACCCAGCTGAGCTGCCTGCTGCACCCATGCTGCCCCAGCCCACAGACAGGGAGGCAGGAAGGGGCCCCAGGAGTGTTCAGTGGTGGATTCTCACCTCTCAGTTTACTACATTTTACAGCTGCTGGCTAACTCTCTCACCCTCCCGAGACGGAGGTGTTGATGCTGTTCTCATTATCTTGAATTCAAAACAGAGCCAAGAAGAGGAGGGAAGGAAAAAAGCCTTCTTTAAGAAGAAACCCACACACTAACCCTCTTCCAGCCCCCTCCCTTGCCTGTTCTAAAGCACAATGAAATGCCAGGGATAGATTAAAAAGAAATAGTTGCAGCCGTAAAGAAGGGCTGCAGAGAGACCAGAGCATGGGAAGTGACCACAGCCCAAATCACCTAACACAAACCCATGCCAGCAATTTCCTTGCTGAGAGGAGCCTACTGTGCGTGCCTTACAGCCTCTGTAAGGAGCCTGAAAAGAAAATTTTGCATGGGCTGGTTTACAAGAACAAAACGTCTCAGTTCTATGGAGGCAGAGACCTACAAAGAGAGAGAGGACAGAATGAAAGTGAACAGGCAGAAGACAAAATAGAATGGACGGTCTAACTTAGAGGGAGATGCTTTCAAAGCGGTCCCGCTCCCAAGTAGACCCAGGAGAACTGAGGCTGCAGGACCGGATGCAATTCTTCTACAGGAGTAATTAATAGGGTTGCCACAGAGGTGAAAAGCCAGAGGAGAGTTCCGGACTGGCTAGAATCAGAATTCCAGTAAGAGCTAAGTGACATTTTTAAACATATGTAGCATCTGCAGCACACTGCATGCTGAACACAAGCCAGCGTAGCTTTATTATGGGCATCTATAGGGAAAAGAGTTCCCAAGGCTGCACGTCAGCCTTGCAGCTGCACCCGGGCCACTGTCAGCCCCCTCCAGTTGCTAGGCTGGGTGACACACAGCACCCAACACTACCAGGTCTCACTACGCGCTGCACTTGTAAAGCCAATGTACGTGGCTTTTCCCAGGAGGTTCGAAGTCCACGCACATCTCCAAAGCCAGCAGGGCAGTCTCAGCTGGGGCAACTGCACCAGCATTTATGCAAACCATGCCACAAGCAAGGCACTACTTAAGAGGAGCTCTGGGTTCTCATTAACCAAGGCCCTAACAAAGGTTTAATCTGAACTTCCTTCCACCCAGACAGCTCAGTATGGAGTCACCACACAGCCCCTCCCACACCATACACAAAAATTTTGATTTTCTTCAAGTGCAGTTGTGATCAAAGTGAAACATGACACACACACGCAGGGGAAAGCTCTCTCCGGGATTAGTCAGCTGTTGAACTCCAGAAGAGCGTGCTTGATGGCGTTGTCAGGGAGAGCAAGGAGCACCTAGCACGGAGTGTGCTGGTAGTGTGCCCTGGGGAGCTCTGGCGCCGTGGCTCGAGCCCTCTCCATGCAGTACCAGCATTCGAGGCACAAACACAGCAAGGCTGCAGCTGATCACACTAATTCCTTCCCCGGAAAGCAAGCCTCATCCAGATGTCTTGAAGAGGAAATCCACTGCCAGTGCTACAGAGCACTGCGTGCTGCTGGGAGCCGGCTCCTTTTCCACATCCATGCGTTCCCCCCAAGAGGCACCAAAGCAAACATCCTCCTTCACCCAGGGACCCGCTCCAAGTCTGCATCCCAGCCCCCTGCACAAGCCCCAGAGCTGCTCCTCTGCTGTTCAGCACCAAAAAGCTCCCCTCCAGGCCCCTCAGCACTGAGCCAGTTTGCAGAGCTTAGCTGAAGTCTTGCATTTTGACTACAGCTGGTCAAAGCATTTTTGTTACAATTAAGTGTAACAAAATCACAAGATTTTTACTCTAACCTGAGCTGTTTCGCAGAGATGCCCTGGTTTGAACTCCACTCTTAGACAGGAAAGGTTTTGATGTCTAGGATTTTTCCAAGCCAGAGCGACAGGAGATGAAGATACTCAAAACATTCATGTTTTTCCACTCAGCTGCCACCATTCTTCCAATTCTTTCTGCAAAAGCACTCGAAGGTTTGTTTTTAAACTCAAAGTGCAGCAAAGAGCAGTGTTCTGGGCAGCTTTGCTTTGAACCCTCCTGTGAGGAGCTGATGGGAAACAAGTCCTGGAGCTAAATTCTCAGACTTGGAGCTCAGAAACGGTTCCCAGGGTGGCAGCAGCAGGTTCTCATGGCTGGTTTTGCATGGCCTCTCAGAAGCCAGCAAAGCAAGGGCAAGCCAAAAGGGACTTTTCGTAGAGCTCAGGAGAGGCCTGAGCTTTGGGTAGGGCTTGAGGGAAATCGAGGTTTTGGGGGTTAGTTTGTTCTATGCTGTCTACAGCAAATCTGCTAGCACCTAGCAGACAGGACACTCACAACAACCAGGCTTCCAAGACGTGGGAAGAAAAGCAAGTCCACTGGACAAGACAAGAAAGGTGGGTTTAATCAAGGCAAGTGAAACAGCTAAGTCAGGCAGATGCCAAAATAAGAATCACTGTATCTCCCTCGAGCAAGACTTTTTGACCTACCTGCAATCTTAGTAAGTCAAGGTTGCCTTGTTTTTGTCATTTCTCAGTGACAGTCTGGACAGGTCTCCATCAGTTTGGATCAATCAGGTCCACCACACCTGGTGAGTTGTCTGCAGGCTGTTTTCCAGCCCTCTCCTGTCCCCACTCTCCCCATACCATCCTGCTGGCCTGGGGCCACCATCCAGGCAGGCTGACTCTACCTCTGCATGCCAACAGCATCCTGGTGAGCCACCAGAAAGAGGGGTCCAATTAGTTAAAGGAAGCAAGCTATGCAGCAAATGATCTCCAGTGAAGAGGGGAGTCCCAGAAAGAATCATCTGCTACCTGACATCAGGAAAAGTTACTATAGCAGGGAGGAAAGATAAACCCACCAATATCTGCTTGGACCTGCAATTTAAGCACACAGGAGGGAGAAAGAGAGTTCAGACATGCCCAGCTCTGGCACCTTCAACTCCCTTGCACAACAGCATGAGAGCAACACCGAGCAAATCCTCCCTATGGTACTGCATCAGAGGGCATGCCTCTAGACAGACACATCCACCCACAGCTTGGTGCACACAGGCACTTCGCCCCTCTCCCCTCCTGGGACCAGGACACCGGTACAGCCGCAGGGTACAGCACCTGGGAACGACAGTCCTATCACCACCTTCTGCAAGAACAGCTGTCTGTGGCTAGGATGTGTCCCCAGTTGCAGCAGGTCCCAGTCCCACTCACCAAACACGGCCAGTCCCGACACAGATTGCTGTAACCCATTACACCAACAACGCAATTTTGAATCTTCCCCCACTAAAAGTGAAAGCAGGAACGGGTCCCAGTGATAAATCCTACATGCAATCTATAGCATTAGGAGGAAAATTAGATCTCTCATCATCTCCCAGGGGCCTTAAGGGACAACATCCTTCACCACAAACAGGAACCACCCCAGCTCACACCCAGTGTGTGCAAAATGAGCACGCCAAAGAGCACGGCAAACCGCATGAAGACAGAATTCTTCCAAATGTTTGCTCAGGTTTAACAAAAACCACCAGACACACTCACTCTTTCTCCTCCCTCCCTCTCCACCAGGTGCAAGGAAGGAGCAGGACCAATACCTTTCAAGTGCAAGACGGAACGCATATATACAGGCAGAAAACCTCCAGTGTCCCTCCCTCTTAGAAAAGCCACTCGAGATGGGTGCCTCTTGTGAGCCACTTTGCTGAACTAGCTCTCTCCCAGGCCCAGAGTTCGGTCATTTACCTCTGTCAGCATTCACAGCTGGAAAAAGGGGTTATGGCCTCTCCTCTGCACGTCCAAGGGGAGGAGGGAGCCAATCTGCATGTTTATTTGTTGTCTGTGCAGAATTCCTGCATTCCTTCCCTTGTTTACTCATCTGCTCTCAGGACATACTCAGACCCCAGCAAAGGGCTTTCGGGGCACCACATTCCCCCATGAGCTCGGAGCTCTTGCTGGAACACAGGACAAGCAAAAGAGCAAAGAGAGAAGCCGGTGACCGGGTTCTTAGACAAGTATGTTTTCAAGGTGGTTGGGCAACAAGTAGAGAAGAAAGATCAATCCTCTCCAGATCTGCTCTCCATAGAGGCACACCTCCACACCTGGAGGTCTAAGACCCTGTTAAAGAGCACATATGGACTGTCTGCCCCTCAGCTCTTCCCAACAGCTATGTTGTTATACCCACAGCAGCACTAGTAACTCAGCCACCCTCCCTGGCATGGGCATGTCAGCACTCCTCACATTGTCCCACGGACAGCTACAAGTCAGCCCACGGTCCCTGTGCAGAGCATCAACACGGTGCACACATACTGCACGAGCACAGCACAACATGACAACCCACCTCATCTGAGCTCTTTTGGGAGCATAGACAAAGGACCAAAGAGATTGATGTGCAAGGGATACAGGGCTTAACCACAATATAAAAGCACAACCCATACCCTCCAAAAATCACTCAGCTGCTCAGCTTGGTTCTGACTTCGTTACCCCTTGGAGAAGCAAGCATTACACTCCCAGGCAGAATTCAGCTGGCTTCTCGCATCCCTACAGGAGTCTGCAAGGCTGACTTAGCAAGCGAGGAAGCTCTGAGACAGATGAAGCTAGGGGTGACTACCATAAAGGACAGGCCTTCACCACAGGATTAACTCATTAATTTATTAGCTCTAAATCTACAGGAAAATCCAACTCAGTTGTGAGGAGTCTGAATTCCCTGCTAAGTGCCTACCACATGCTCGTGTTGGGACAGGACTTGCAGTGGGGATGCTCCCAACCACATCAGACTCCTTGTAGAGGGGACTGACAATCTGCATCAAATCTGGAGCAAAACCAACATAAAATAACTTTGCTTGGCTGTACCTTGGTTGCAACCATTGCCTCTGATAGCAAGGTCAATGTGACAGGGACAGGACCTGGCAAGGGGGTCCACAGAGCGGTATGACTCTACCCTAGACACATGTAAAACAGCAGGACTGATCCACCTCATCCCCAGCGAGATCATGTGCCAATCAATCATTTACAAACTAAGAGCACAAGGCAGCCAACGGAGCCAGGGCTTGGCCGCTGCCGCATCCGCATACTCGGAGCGCCCCGGAGAAAGACAGGCACCCACGCTCCAGCCTCACCTTCCACACAGTGCTCCACCTCCTCCAGGTTGCGCAGCGTTATCCGCATCAGGCTGGAGTTGAGCATCAGCTCGTTGCGGTGTGCTGGCCACATGTACTGCGGGGCAGGGTTGACGAAGAAAATCCGCGTGTCCCCAGTCGAGACTTGGTTGTCGCAGATTAATGGGTCCCCGAAGCCACCGATAACCACCTTGTTCCCACCATCCAGGAGGATCTCATGAGTGACGATGTCTTTGCCTTTCAGGTAACGCCAGACTCGCACCTTGAATGAGAGGGATGAAGAGCACGTGAGACCATTTCAAAGCCACGGACAGCTGGCACTTTCTGGCCCAGTTAATTTTTATCGCGTTGTCACAAGATGCACAGGGGTGGTTCAGGCTGGCAAAGCCTTCCAGCAGAGCTAATTTCATTAGCCATCCCTCTAAAAGCACAAAAGGCGTGGGCAGCGAAGGCTGGAGCACACGCTGCTCTTTCTGCCAAAGCAGCACCCAACCTGCCAGCCTCGGCGCCTGCGCCGCTGACCCTTCCCCATGCAGCCCTGTATGAGCCACCTTGACTCACGCCCTGGAGGCCCACAAAACCAAAACAGCCCTCTCCCTCCTCTCATCACCAGCCTGGGAGGGCTCACCTTCCCCACCCCAGGCGCAAACACCCAGCAAGCCCCTGGCACAGAGGACGGCGGGGCTGGCAGAGGGGAGCAATGCCCCTTTCCTCTGCTCAGGCAAAAACGATGGCTCCAGACATGCTGCTGCTTCTCAGCAAACGCTTGAGGGCCACCAGCAGGCACCCCAGCTATCTGCAGACCCAGAGAGCCAGGCAGGGCCGGCAAGGCGGGGGCTCCCATGGGAGAGCGGAGCACAAGCAGCCGGGCAGAGGCGGGGTGGGAGAAGGGGCAAGCAGACCCCAGCAGCTTCCCCAGAACAGCTCAACTCGGACCAGGAAGGCGGCTCAAGAGCTTTCCTGGCAGGATAAGCCTCTGCTGCTGTTCTGTACACGACCAGTAAGACAGAGGATGAGCTAATCAACCTTTTCCCTGATACTGTTCTAACTTTTACACCCACAACAGTCATTTCAGTTGCCACACGATGGGCTACAGCACGGAACACTGCTCTCCAACAAGGGACACTGCACTTAGCTAGGGGAAGCTGACAGAGCCTCAACCAGGAAAACAATTTATTTAAAAAAATAAATAAATCAGAACTGACACAGTCCTGCCCATTACCAATGAAGAATTCAAATTCATAGCAGGAGATCCACTCCTGGACCAGACACTTGGACAGCAGTGAGATCCACCTCACCTGCCACTGCCCTTTTTCACATACACGAGCTGGAAGCCTGGCCTCTGCAGATACAGGCACAGGGTCAGGGACAGGACTGAAGCCACGGGCAGCATGCCAGCCTCCGCCTTGCCAGAGGAACCCCCTTCTGCTCCCAGACAGCATCATCCAAGGTGACAGACTCCAGCTGGTATGGTTCTCCCAGACATAACCTGACTTGCAACAAGAGTCTCAATGCTGAAATGTATCCACAGAGAAGAAAACACTTGGAATAAAAAAAAACCCCACAGCTTTGAAGGGAACATTAAATGGCTGGAAGTCCCTAACCAGGGAAGGCTACACAGCTAAAGAGAGCACTGCCCGTCCCCAGGGAAGGCTCTCAAAAGTGGCACAGGAGCCTTACAACAGGGGCAGGAGGAGGCAGGTGGGTTGGGTGGATGAAAGAAAGGGTTCTTCTGGCTCTGACAAGGGACTGATCCCTTTGGAAGACAAAAGGCAGAGCAGATAACACCTCGTGTAGGTATGTCAAAGGCAACTTATGTTCCTATAAACGACTAAAGAAAACTTCTGCATTAGCAGACCGAGTTTGCCAAAATACACGCAGGATTTGGCAGTAGGAGCCCATTTCCCTTTACTCATCCAGTCTTCAGCAAGAAAATTAAGTCCTGGCCACAAGAGTTAGTCCTGCTCTCCCCTCTTCCACTGCCGACAGTTCCAGAGCGGTCTTCCCTGGTCTCACTGCTGGCTCAACCCCCTGCCCAAAACAGATGATGCCTGCACACAACTGCAAGTCAACCTCTCTCCGGTGAGACGCTCACCACAGCAAACTGCCCCTAAGGAGGGAAGAAGCAGCCTTAAAAGTAATCTTTGGAGCTCATGGGACACCAGAGGCATGTCTCCATCTACCCTGGGCAGGTCAAAAATCCTCCTGCTGCTGCTGCAGTCCCAGTGCAGGGGAAACATGACACAGAGCCGAGTCGGCCAGTTGCATGTAATAGGAACAGCTCATCAGAGAGGTGCCAGAGGTTTCAGCTTGGAGCAAGGGCGGCTCACTAGCAAGGGTGGCTGCTGGAGTGCATGGGTATTACCATGACCACAGGCATCCCTGGCCTGGCACGCTCTGAGTGTGCTTTACCGTGCCCTCTGCCAGCATCTCCCCTCCTACTGCAGCCCGAGTGCCCAGTCACCAGCATTCTCCAGCTGTCTTCACCGCCCAAAGAGCACTTCAGCACAGCCTGCCAAGCACTAAAGCAGTCAGGGAGGTGGTGGCTCAGAGATAAGGAGGTTCTCGATCCCTTTTCTGAAACAGAAAACACGTACAAGCTTATAGAGTGCAATTGTGAAGGGAGCACAAGGGGCAGAGAAAGGATGCTCAGATGGGTGCGGGCAAACAGGCCTCTCCTGCCCTTGGGGGACACTGGGGGTGGCAGGGAGGCAGGCAGTCCTTCATACTACAGCTTCTATGCTTGGCATAGAGGTTGCAGTGAGAGGAACTTATTACAGTTGAGGAAGAAAACACAGAGCAGACATTATCCCACTCTAGAATGAACCATTTTTATAGTTATCTGCAACTGCAGCTCACCAGCCTCCACGGCCCTTCAAGTGTGTTGTTTTCCTCTATGGGCTTCTTTGAGACCATCCAGACAGAGACTCTTACTCTTTGCCAATACCTCCGTCCCATTATTCAGCGGCTACAGAACACACACACAAAGATCTGACACTATAGAGCTCAAATAAGAGGGCAAAAACATGTTGGGGGCTAGGGGGAATGCAAGTCTCCTGACCTTTAATCAATCCTGTAATTTTTTGAAGCCCTCACTCACTCCAGAATTTCAGAGGCATGAGCTCAGCACTATCTCAGTATTGATCAAGAGGCTTCAAGGTCCACAATGATCTTGAGCTGAACTCCCACACACTGTCCCTGTCATGACCAGGAGCAGGCAGCTACAGGTGCTGGGGCAAGGGAACAGGGCCATTCCCACTGCCACAGGAGCAAGCAGGCTGGGGTGAGACCCTCCTGCTCAGTGGAAAAATCCACCTGTCAAGCAGAAAAAGGGAAGGAATTTAGTGTTGCTGTACTCTACAGGTACAACTGAAGGTTAAGAACAAAGTTTAGAAGTGTATTTTATTCTCAGATCCTCCTACTTCTCACACCTTCTCCTGAAGCTGTAGTATTTGCCCACCTTGGAGAAGGACTCTTGGACTTGATGGGTCTCAGCTCCCACCCAGTCCAGCAGGTCCTATGACCCAAACAGCAGCCTCTGAATAGTAAACCCTGTTCTCCTGCATACCTGAGATCAAAAACCATCCCAGGTATAAACACCACTGTGACAGCTCCTCTTTGGAAGCAGCACATGCCTTAGCTGCCCTCAGACACAGAGAGGTAGCTAGAGACGTTGTACGCACGCGCTCTCACACTCATCTGTCTTCCAGCAAGAAGGGAGCCAGTTCCCTTGGTCCAGTGCTCAGCTATGCCACAGAACCGAAGGACAAGCACTGACTTAGACCCAGGCTACCATCCCTCCCCACGCAGTCCAAGTCCAAGCTGCTGGGCAGGGGTAAGAGGGGCTGAGGAAGCAATGCCTGCAAAGCCATTTGAGCAACCTCTTCCAGCCAGAGAAAGATGAGAAGCTGACTGCTTGGTTGTGCACAGCCCCAGCAGCAGGAGCTCTGCTCTTGAGAGATGGCAGTCAACCAGCGAACAGAGGGAGCTTCAGATGGCAAGGAAGGGTAGCTGTGACAGGCAGCTTTCTCCCCTCTGATCTTGCAGGAATCCCGGTATCGACGCAGGGACATCTGCTCCACCACACACAGGTGGTGCCACACGAGGCAGCCCCCTTCAAAGCACCAGTCTGGGGCCACCTGCGATGGTGGAAGCCCAGGTGAGCAGAGGAGGCAGGGTGCTAAAGAGCACAGCTGGCACAGCCTGAGTGCCAGCCTGTGCTAACGCCAGCCTCCTGCTTCCTCTGCCGGGACCAGCTGTTCCTCCAGCACTTTGCAGCAGCACAACTCCCCATGGCCGTGCTTCACCTCAGTCAAGTCAAGACACCTTCCTGCAGCCCCACCAGCCCCACCTCCCCTTCCTTCAGCAGCAGCGTGAGCCCGCAGGGCAGGCGTGCGCTGCAGCGAGGTGAGGTGCGTGAGCGACCAGGGCAAAAACCCACAAACACAAAGGAGACAAAGGGAAAAAAAAAAATCACGGGAGGCAGGCGGAGAGCACAGCCTGAGGCTTGTGCTGAAAGGTGGCAGTCGGGCATTTTCACAGCTAGGTCTAAGGGGGAAGAAAGGCTAAAGCCTGCCCCCTCCTCTGAAGCAGATGGTAATTTGAGTTAATTGGCATGGCTGTTCTAGTCATACACCTCAGAGCCAGGCCACAGCATTCACAAGCAACATCAGAGTCCACCAGCTTTCTCCCCACCCTTATCCTCTATAATGAATGGATGTGAAGGCACCAAAGACCAAGCAATTACCTGTAGGGCATCTCATTCATCATCACATGCAATTAAGACTTTGTCACTGGTGACTCACTGGCTACATCAAGGGAAGAAAAGGGAGAGAAAGAGAAAAAATAGGGCTGGAACCTTGTTCCAAGAGGTCCCTTCCCTATAGCAGGCTCAGCCACTCTTTTGCCAGTGAGCACATAAAACACTGGATTAAGACTATTTTACAAGACTCCTGGCAGCTACAGGGAGGCAAAGTAAGAACAGTGAAGACTTTATTTAAGCAGATCCTCGCAAGGGTACATTTTAAGTGCAGTACAAATCCAGAAAGTAAAAGGATTTTCCAATATGCCATGGGGGTCCATCCCACAGTAGGGAACTGGACCACCTATACAGGCACGTGCAGTGCTCTTGAATTCCTGCTAGGCAGATGCTTTGAGAAATGCCAGCCTTGGTCTGGTAAAGAAAGATGAGAAGTTAGAGCATGGTCTCCTCAAGAAACGAGCTGTCACCCTGGACAGAAGTAAAAAGGGTCACCACTAGATTTCAGCAGTTCTTAGAGATGAAGGGGACTGGCCAGCATCACCTCTGCTCGCAGCTTCACATGCAGCTCTGCCAAACCCTTCCCTCCTGACCACACATCATCCCTCTCCCCTTGTTTGTCCCCCTCTGTGCCTTTCCCTAGCAGAAGTCAGCTGTCCCTTCCCCAGGAGCTAGCAGAGCACCAAACCTACCTCCTCCAGCAACTTCCACATCCAACCCTAGCTGGACAACAACCACTGTTACCCCCTAAAATACAGGCTCTATTGTTTGGAACAGGATCCACATCCTTTTCAACACTTCCTATAGCACATATAGAACCTGTACTTGTCCTATAAATAGAGGCTGTCTTCATAAATATCAGATCAGACACATCAGAGGACTCAACTGCAAGAAGGGTCAATGCCAACACTGTAAATAGGATGAGCAGCAGCCCCACAAGCTTGGAAAGAGGAGCAAGCACAGCGCCCCAGTTCCCGTGTCAAATCCCCCGGTTAAGCAGCACATCAGCCAGTTTCAGAGTCAATTTCAGGAGTTCTGTCAGCCTGTTCTCCCTAATTATTCATCTCCTCTAGTAGCAAATGAATGGCTGGTAGCTATTTAAGGGTGTTTATCTAACATAACTTCACATTTCTTCTGAATTGTAAGGTGCTTATCTTCATCTATCAAAGGCTTCAGCTGGGAGGGTTTAGAGTTTAACTAGGAAGAACAATACACTAATGCAGCACTCGCAGATACTCACATGCCTGCTCCCTCGCAGACCACCCAGCACCAACAACACTATTTTGGGTGTGGGCTCGAGGGAGCTCCTACCACACACTTGGCCCTTGCCTTTCCTCTTCAGATAAAGGCGAACCTGACGAGAGATAACTGTGGTATTTGGAGGTAACCCCAGGGCTGAGGAAGGGCTACTAAAGTATGACAGGGAGGAAGCGGACACGTGTTTTCTCACCAGCAAGATCCCTTTTGCACCTTGGCTCGCTCTGGCTGCACAGGGCACCAGAAGCCAGCAAGCAGGTTTAATGCCTGAACAGCCCTTTTGGAATCTAGGCGTTTGGTAAAAACCAAACCAAAGTGCAAGTGTGCCTAACCCTGCAACCCAGCATCAGCAGAATCCACAGCAATCTCAATACTTTGAGAGATCTCCAAGGGAGACAGGCCAACAGCTGCTGCAAAGCTACGCATCTACAATTCAGGAGCATTACACCCTGCTAAGTCACAGCTAGGAGAGGTTTATCTGCTTTCAGGTCCTTAAGACAGCTCAAGTCACATTTCAAAGCTTTTTTCCTGTAAGCACACTATGAACATACCATTAAAAATTACATAGAAAAGACTGATGTGTAGGTAAAGGGATTGAAGAACCACTGTTGTAAGAAAATTACTAAGTGTCACAGCTTAATCGGCCAGCAGCACTGCCACAGTGAGATGGGATGGGCACTTCCATCCAGGGTAGGAGAGGTTTTTCTCCTTTCACTTTCTTTTACAGGACTCTAGGACTGGAAAGGTATATTGGGGGCAGGTTCTGGCCTTCAGATGCTGTTATGACACTAGTAATTGGTAGAAGCAAAATCCCACCGTCAACTCCAGAGCAAGCAGCACAAGCCTTCTCCACAGCATTGCTTGGGATGGGCCAGGGAAAGGCGGGCCAGAGACTCTCCTCCCAAGCTGAGCCATGCAAACTGTTTCAAATAAAGCCACCAGGTTCCTCCCTAGCTGCTCTTACTTGGACTTGATTGTACCTTTTCAAAGGCAGAGCTGCTGAGCAAGCAGGTTTACCAGCACAGGCAAAATCGTTTTTCCTGGCCCAGAGTCTTGCTCTGATGCAGCAAGATGAAGGCTGGATTTTACGCTAGCCAGACACCTTGCTGCGTGTCCACAGCAGGGGCAGAGACCTGTTTCTTAGACGAGCGTTTCTGCCTCATCACTAGCCTCACTGGACCACCTCCTGCCTCCTCGCATGGCAACTCCTGCCCCAGCGTCAGGCAGCCCGTGTCCATTCAGCCATATGTGCCCCAAGCTGCCACAGGACACTGGCTGCTCGCAGCAGCTTATTAGTTTTCTACGTAGCACCCAGGATGTGCCAGACACTTTGCAAACATACGGTCTCTGCACTAGCCTGGAGGGTCTGTGATCTAATTTACACGAGCAGGGTACAGATTGTACCGTGCGGTACGGCAAGGGGCAGAGCGGTGGGAGCAAGCGCCAAGCAGTGGGCACCAGCTGGACAGACAGAAGCTGTTCAACTACTTCACTGGGCTGCGAGATGCTCCAGAACAGAGGGCAATGCCACGGCATCGAGTTAACCTTCCCCTGCACCGTCAGACCTCTCCCACCAACGCGCTGCTGCGCATCGCCCCAGGCCCTGCTTAGCACTAACCGCAGGCAGGAACCGCGGTACTTTTTAAGGATGGGCAGAAGAGGGGACGGGGAGAAGAGGAGGGAAAGGCAACGTAGCAGCAAGTCCTCGCAAGTGAGATTCCTGCCCCGGGAAGGGTTAAGCCACACAGCACGTTTTCTGACAACCAGGCGGATGGTATTTCAGGTTGCTCAGTACTTTACCGTCTCTCAGCTTAGGGGGGAGTAAAAAAAAACATAGCCGGAGGCCAGATTCGTAGTTAAACAATAGCTTGAGCTAGAGGAACTCAAGATGCTGCTAAAGTAAACAGGGAGCTACTCGTAGAGCCAGCAAGCGTCTCCGAACACCTTCCCCGGCAGCCTGAACCCTGCCAGAGCAGAAAGTTGGGAGTCAGCTCCGCACGATGGAAAAGAGAAATGCCCATAAAAAGCAACCTCGAGAGATTCCCCTCGACACAGCTGCGGGAGCTCCAGCGAGGAGAGACTCCGCAGTCTAAAAATACATAATTACACACCAAAGCTCCAGCGCGTACAATAAAAACCACATGCGCCCGCCCGAGAAGGCGCCTGCTCGGGGCCGAAAGTTTCCCCGCGGCCGCCTCCCCCCCCCCCTTACCTTGCACGAGTAGGTGTGGTGCACGGGGTCCACGTTCATGATCTCCTCCACCGTGCCCGTCAGCACCACGTTGGCCTCCTCCTCCCGCCGCTCCAGCTCCCTCTCGGGGCACGTCGCCCCGCCGCCGCCCAGCGCCAGCCCCAGCGCCAGCAGCGCCAGCAGCGCCCGGCCGCCCGCCGCTCGCCCCCCCATGGCCCGCCGGCCGCGGCGGCTCGGCCCGGCCCGCTCCCGGCCCCCGGCCCGGGCACCCCGACGGCGCGGGCAGACAAAGCGGCCCCGCTCGCCGGCAGGGCTGGCGCAGAGAGAAGGGCTACTTTTGTTCGAGGAGGTGAAAGGGAGGAAAGAAAGAGAGGGAGGGAGAGAGGGAGGGGAGAGCAGGGGAGGGGAGAAGGAGGAAAATCCCAAGAGGAGGAGGAGGAGGAGGAGGAGATATCTCTCCCCCGAAGCCGCGGCCGGGGAGAAGCGCTCAGCCCTCCGCCTTGCCCCTGTAAGAAAGCCCGCAGATTTGCATGCAATCTGAATTGCTGATAAGGAGGGAGCGAGGAGGGAGGCAGGCGGCCGGCCCTGCTGCCGGCTCCTATTGCGGAGCTGCCGCGGACGCCACCGCCAGGAAAGGGAGCTCGCATCAGGTTAATGGATAATCAGCGCGCCAACGTGAGCAGACTTTTAAAGGTGTAGGGACGCTGCCGAGCGGCAGCTGGCTCCACCGCCCACCCCCCTGCGCGGCAGCTGCTGGCCCGCTCCCCCCCACACAACCCACCCCCACCCTGCCCGAGGGTCCCCCACCCTGGACCCCGCAGCCGCGGGATGCGCAGGGCTGCCGGGCTCCCCTCGCCTCGCCCCCGCAGCCCGGCGAGCCCGGGGTGCAGCTGTAGGAGGGGGTCGGACCCCGGCGATTCCCCGCTTCGCTCCCTGCCGCCCCCAGCTCACCCTTGGCATCGTCGGGGGCGAGGGGCTGCTGCCAGGGCTGCTCCCGCTGGGGAAACTGAGGCCGGGGCAGCCAGGCTGGCTCTGCTCCGCAAAGCACCCACGAGTGCTCTGTCCCGAGATAAAGCCAGTCACCCACGCCCGGTCCATCACGGTCGGCTCAGTTACGGGGCGAGATGGCGCCCAGGGCTGCCCACACCTTGCCCCCCACACGGCAAAGCCACCCTCCCCAGGGACGGCCTGTGCCTGCCCCTGGAGCCTGGGACCTCCCGCCCTGGCTTTCTCCAGGGACTGGACAGCAATTTTTCCAGATGTCATGTGCAATTACTGCAAATATAAAATGAAAAGTTAAGTGGCACCAGGGGAGGGATATTGTTTCTCCCCTCCATAAATTAGCCATCCCCCGGGGGCATTTTACAAGGCTGTTTTACTCGATGGCCCTAAACAAGTCATGTTTGTGACCCAGGGCCAAGCAGGTCCAGGGTGAAGTTTAACCACTCCAATGCCACGATGCCAGTGCAGGACACGACGTGCCCTGTGTCTGTTCTCTGATGAGCATGTTTCAACACAGGGCAGCACCCTGCACTGCAAGATGACCATCCCTCCTGTTTGCCCTCTAAGTTTCGAGCAGTGCTCTTGGTGCCGTCTGCGCTGGTTGCCCCTGCAATCGTGTATGTGCCAATCCTTTTTCTCTGCCCTGGAACATCAGCAGAAATTAACTGTAAGACAGGAATAAATGAATCTTACTGAGCGTTCCAATGCTGTCCAAGCCTGCCTTCTACCCTGAAGAGGAGGAAATAGCAGAGATCACATAAATCTGTGGAGGTATCACAACTGCTGTGGGTTTTACAGGGAAGGTGTACTGTGCGTGTTCTGTCTTAAACCATGCACTGGGCATTTCCACAGTGACTTTGGTCTCAATACTGGGGCTGTTCCTCTAAACCCTGCACCCTCTCCCGGCTCCCCTTCTGCTCAAAGCTTCAACTTCTGTCCTGTAAAACTGAGTTCCCAGTTTAGCCCTGAAGGAAGGCTGCCTATTCCACGTGCCATATTTAATCACCTCAGTGAGGACTTGGGGGAGATGATTTTCAGAAGAAAGTGGCCCACAACATACTTGGGTCTGCAGGAGACCTGCCTTCACCTGGCAGGGCTTAACCCTTCAAACCCTCTCTCTCTGCTGGACCCCTCTTGTAGACACCCCAGGGAGGAATGGGCCCCTGTGCTCTGCCCTGCTGAGAAGGCGCCACAGGGCAAAGGGACCCACAGCAGGATACAGAACATAAGATTTTCTGCCGGTGCCAGCTGCAAACTTCACTAAAATGTATGGTTTCTGGATGAGGGGCAAGGGAGCAGCGTTCAGCTGCAGCAGGAAGACTCCATCACAAGCCAAGAGCAACGCGGAGTCAGGGCTCCGCAGTCATCACTGTTACACAGCGGAGGTTTAGCACAAAGGACTCCATTATTACATCGCTACTATTATAAAACCCAAGTAATCAGCTAAAAATATTTCAGTGCCTGGCAGATTATTTTTGCTATTTTAATTATTAATTTTTATCGTATTCCTCGAGCGCTGCTCGACTGTAAATCACAGAAACAACCTCAGTTCAAGGTGGAAGAAACCAGCTGTAATATTCTGCTCCCACACTTTGCAAAGAGGAGAGGGGAGGAATTCTTTACGCTGCGTGTGTACTATTTTCTGTTTGTTAGTTCTCTCCTCCTAGCCCCACCCCGCCATCTGCTTTCAAAGCTGTGAAGAGAAAAATGGATTTCACAAGCTTCTCTGATGTATTTGACCCTGTATGGTCCATTCTTTGAGTGGATTTCCTCGCCCCGTAGGCTTTCTGGCGGAGGTGCCACACGAGCCCCCCAGGACCTTGGCTCTCCTCCCCACGTGCAGGTTTAATGAAGTTCTTGAGGAGAAGGCAGTTGGCTTTTTCGAAGGACAGCACTGCAGCCGCTCCGAGCACCCCTCTTCGGGACAACGTGCACTGGGAAGGGGCATGGAACCACACGGAGCCGCATGTTCCCGCACTGTGTTGCTCTGCTCCGCCAGCACCGTGCTGAAGCCTCACTCTAAAAAGAGGAGAAACCAGTGAGAAACTGATTGTGTTGTGGGAAACCCAAAAGGAGCTATTTGGCAAATCAGTGCACAGAATAAACAAACTGTGTAAGTGACAAAAAGGCATAAATCACTGGGGTTTGTCCAGGCTCTTTACAAGACACCTCTTGTAAACCTGGGCTCGCAAAGGCTCCCGTGAGCTAAGCTTACAAGTGGAGTAGCTCGGTCAGGCTCTGAAAAATCAAGACATCATGGAAAATCGACGGAGACTTATACAGTGTTTGCTTTTTGACACCTCTGCATGTGTTTGCATGACATTTCTGAGGTTTACTCGCAGGAGGAGCCTAGAATTTCGAGGGAGAGGAGAGGAGACTGTGATACTTGCTGGGGGTCACAGCATCCAGTGGTCTCCTGAAACCCTCTGCTCCGGGGAGACCATTGCCACCACCGCACGGCTGAGCAGCGCTGCCCGTTAGACACCCGTTTAACTCCCAGCCCTCAGCAAGCTTCAGCGATGTCCGCGGCATTTCTTGCACATCTGAAGTTAACTGCTGGGGTAAGGCTTTGCCTCATCAGGGCTTTTCCCTCCAGCGGTAGCAGCTGTCACATTTTCGACAGGATTGTAATTTTTTTCATGTCCTTTGAAGGTTTTTCCAATTTTAACAACTCATGGCACAGGCAAATGAGCTTCTTTTAGGTTGGGCTGAGTAACTCTGTAAAGGTCTCTCATTTATTGCAAGTTATTGCCTCCTCAGAATGACTGTACAGACACTCCTGCTGCACTCAGCAGTTTCGTGCCAGCATCTCTCTGCCATTTGACCCCGAAGCACTTCCCTTTCAAGATATTTGTTATCACGGCTCTCAGTCAAGGCTATCACAAGTGTCATACCTTCATTCTCGGGCTGCGTCCCTTGATGGGGCCCTAGTGTCTGCGGGCAGGTTCTTGGTGCTTGCTGAGCAGATCCTATAAGGTGTATCAGGTTTGGCATCCAAAAAATCACAGCAGCCACAGTATCAGTAACCGCAGGGTAAACACCTCCGTCTGCTCACCTCTGAGCACGGCGAGGGGCCGAGAGCACAGCTCTTCGTTGGCGCTGGCGCGGCATGCACGTCATAGCAGGAAACCCACAACGTTTTAGGCCAAGCCTTCAAAGCAAATAGAGAGACCTGTGCGAGTACCCTGGCAAAGCAAAGCAGAGCCTCGACGTTAAGCGGAAATTTTTTCCCCAGGGGTGAGAAACAGCGTCCCCGTTCCTGCTTGGGCTGGCCCCTGGTTTCTTCACTGGTTGCCTCTATGCCCCACTGGCTGTTTTTTCTGCTCTGAGGCTCTCCAGCTCTGATAAGCTCAAGACATGTTTTAATGTGGGTTTTTTTTTTTCCCCCCTTTTCTCTTTTAAGTTAATCCCTCTCGGTGGTTTCTGACATTGTCAAATGGCTTTTGTGTACTGTCAGAAAATCTCTTGATGTAGCTACAGAGCAGCTGCTAACAAGTTGCCCCTGGGACTCTACATCTATGAGGCTGTCTGCCTGTATAATGATTTTCAAATAAGTAAATCTATTAATTAGATCTCAGTGGGAGCAGGACGGAGTACTGGGGAGCAGCTCCCTGTCAGGGGACCCACACAAGAGGGGATGAGTGCTGCAGCAGCCCCTGGCAGGTTCACTTTGGCCACAATGGGACAGCACAAGGGGGGCACAGAGAGCTGCTGTCCCTGCACAGCGGTGCAGGATGCGAGCCGCTCGGATCAGTGGCTGGCACTGCCTGCAGCACAGGTGCATGGCAGCGACCTGCACGGCCCTTTCCCCTTAGTTACGGGGGAAAGTGATGAACCAATTGGGACCTGTCACATGCTCTAGACGAGATTCAAGAGATTAATTGAAAAAGTCAGTCTCTTCTTCCCCAGATCAGGATGGCAGCCTTAGTATTGAGTCAAAAATTCAGAGCTAGTCTTCAGAGTTTGACAGTTTTGCCGCAAGGTTTAGGAGCTACTGAGATCCAAGCTTTTCTCAACAGCAGGATCCTAAATCTGCAACTTTAGAACAGGAAAGTATGATGAGATTTGCACATATTCACATGACTCCAGGAGACAGAGCATAAAAACCCAAACCACTGCATATTACGAGCACTGTGGTATAATAATGAGCTATGAGGCATTCAGCCTGGACACATCCAACACCCGCACCCCGGTTTATGATGGCAATGAGATGAAGGGCTGCAGTCGCACAGGGAGGCGGGTGTTTGTGCCAGTATACAGCAGATCAGAGCAGCAGTTGGTCTCCAGGGCCTCCAGACCCGAGGGACTCTGGTGAAGGCAGAGTGGTGGGCTGCGGGCCTCCGCGGGTCAGACCCCGAGCCCTCGCTCGGTACAAGTGGCAGGCTTTGAGCTCGCAGAGATGTGCTCAGTTTAGCACTGGGAGAGGGACAGGGTATCAGCACAGAGCATGCACGCACAGGTGCCATCTTGCTGTGTTTTCAGTGGCCGTGAACCTCCAGTGTGGTTTAGGACTTAACCTAGCAACCTTTCAGCTTGGAGGCAAAAGCATCCAGTGAACCACAATGACTCTGTTAATTAATAAAAAAAAAAAAGTAAAAAAGAAGAAAGAAAAAAGCAGGAAGAAAATTTGGCGTGAACTTCAGGGCAAATGATCCTCCATTATCAAATCCCATCTTAAAAAGTGCATGGGGCTAATTGAATTACTCTTGCTGGATTTCTATGTAGCCACGAAGGCTTCTTAATGTGGATTGATAGCATAAATCTGTTCTCCATTGAGGAAAAAGTGAACACTGGCCCCTGACATCTATCTTTCTTTCCAGAAATCCCATCTAACTGGACGTCTCCCTAGGCCACTTCCAAGAGAAAGATGTCTCTATCCATTACCCGTGACACGCAGCAGCAAAAGGAAGTGAGGTCCGTTCACATCTAATTACTCCCACTCTAGGATTTATTACAATCATGCCAGGATTAATTGAGAAAGTAAAAATGCTTAGTTAGGTGATCAATCTTCTCCAAGTTACTTACCTTGTCGCTCGCTAATAACTGTAAAATAAAAATGCCCCTCTTCGCTGCATCTCAGCAAATGGATTTCTATAATACATTGCTAGGAATCTTTAAAAGGCATTTGAAAGCAGTAAGGAGACAAATTGGATTAGCTGGAGAGAAAGTGCAACCAAAGCATTTTTTTCATTACCATAAAGCAAAAATTTCAGCTCTCCAACGCTCAGGTGGTGATGCAGAGACAGCACGCACCCCGGCGATGGGATGGGCTCGTGGGCACCAGCTGCCCCGTGGCACCAGCACAGTGCCTGGGGCAGCGCTGGCAGGAGCTACGGGGCAGACTTGGCTATGGAGGTCACCGATACAGCCAAGTGGGGGCTGAAGAATATTCCAGGTGAAACACAAAGAGCCTTTCCTGGTTTAAAGACCAGGTCGTTTTTGACACCAGAGACACACGTTCTCTTGTAAGGGACACTGGAGGTTTTTGCCCAGCTGAAACTGGATGAGAGTCGCTGCTCTCATCTTGCCCACTGCCTGCCACAGGGCTCCCTGGGCTGCCCCAGGGGGTCCTCAGGAGCCAGGGCAGCTATTTTGGTTTAGATCTCCCAGCTGGTAAGGCCTGGTTTCCTCCAGATGGCAAGCCTACATCAGGGCAACTGGAAGGTTGTTACTATCGTTGAGATCAGAGCTCTCTCCCTGTCAATTTTGGCCCAACCTTTGTTACAAGAAAGGCACATGATACACAATGCTAGTAACCCAGCCTTGTTCTTTCATAAAACCTTGTCTGAGAGAAATATCCCATTTTCCTTTTGCAACAAGCTCTTTAAAACCACAAGAGCCCAGGAGCTCCCGCAGCCAGGGCAGTCCCAGTTCGTACCAATCTTGTCCCCTGGCCCGTGTAACACGCCGCCCTCGGCTGCAAACCCTGCGTGCCCGGGCTGCAGGAGAGGTGGAGCAGCAGCAGCAGCAGCCGTCGCCGTCCTGCGTGTGCCCTGCTGCAGGCTGGAGCCAGCATCCCTGGCGCTGGCAGCGGAGCTGGCAGACACCACAAAGACATCCAGCTTTCAGGAGCCCTCTTTTAATGGAAAGCGTTGAGGGTGCTGGGAAGCAGGACTTGAGCTGAAAGAGAAGAGATTAAGATTCAGGGCATGCAGGGATCGGGCTTTTTCCTTTCCCTCCCTTTTTTACGAAGCCAAGGTTTTAGCACTTGGTTAGAGGGCTCTTGGCAACCCCTGCAAAGCTGCTGGCGGGCCGGAGCTGCTGCCCGGCTCCTCTCCGCTGGGCTCCTCTGACAAAAGGTCTGCGTGGTGCCCAGGGAGGCTGCCGGGCTGGAATGCCCACAAGCAGAGACCGACACTGCCCTAAACCCATTTCATCGTTAAAGGCAAGATTTATTGGACCAGACTCTCAGGGAGATAGAGGCTTTTGTGTTGAATTTTATCCAAAAACAGTTAATGCAGCTGCTGCTGTTGCCATTAGCATGGGGGGGAGGGGGGGGAAGAGAAAAAAAGACATTGAAACTATCAGCTCTTAAAACATTTCTTCTTCTATCTAAAAATCAATTTCTTAGTGCACACGCATAGAATGACCAGGAAATATTTCATCCTCTGGGTGCCAAGCTGAGAGAAGCTAGCACTGGGGCGATGCTGCCTCCATCGAATCTCCCAAACGCTCTCCTCCGCATTCATTATTCCTCGCACACGGGCGGAGCAGGGACTCAGTTTGAGTTAACCTCTTGCTGCCTGCTCTTGCACGGCAAAGCACAGGGATGCTGCTGAGACAGAGCAGGGCCACCCAGCCCCTGGGCACGTCACCACCCTTCTTTGTCTTACCTTTCCCCGGTGTAAACTGGAGATAACATCGAGGACCCATCCAGGGAGGGTGAAGGAGAGGCCACAGCTTTGTGTGAGTCTTGATGGCCCATCCGGCTAGTTCGGGCAGGGCAGGCAGGGGGGCATAGCAGGCAGGACTGCCAGCCTCCCCCTCCCTGCAGGCAGCAGAGGTGTCAGGGCTCCTGTCCACCTTGCACTAGACTGTTGAAATGAGCAAGATCCAGGATGTCACTTGACATGCTTCTCCATCAGATATTTCTTGGTGTCTGCAGGTCAGGGGCTGAGTGTGCTGGGGCAGGCACTGTGCCCTGGGAACCCCTGCCCAGCTTAACACCTCCTGACTTAATTCAGGTCAGAGAGGAAGAAAGGGCAGGAGGCCTGGGAGCTGCGGGTGCTGTCTGCCTCCTGGCCAGGGAATGAGTTGGTAAGAATCCCTCCCCAGTAATGCAGCAGCCCAGGCTTTTTGTCCTCAGGCAAAGCCCAGCTGCAGCTGGGTGCATTGCCAGAACAAGTGCCAGCTGAGGGTCCTGCTGTACCCAGCAACATGGTCGAAGAGGACGGAGGAAGGCAGCCTGCCCTCTGAGTGCCCCTGCCCAGCTGGTGTCTAGAGGACTCTCCAGGATTCTCCTTTCCCAAAATCTGTCTGCTGAAAGCACTGCAAAGAGCTGAATCCAAGTCAAAGGCCTGGTGCCATCAAAAAGTGATGAGAGAGGGAGAGAAGTTGCACACGCCCAAGGAAAAGGGCAGAGTCAGCATCATACAATGGACCAGGCTGGAGCAGGAAGGGTAGATGGACACAGCACTCCCAGCAGGGATCTTGGCTCTCCCCAGCCCCGTAGCCACTGCCTGCCCCGCACACTTTGCTCGCTGGGCTTTGGCAGACCCCTGCATTCCAGCCTGACCAAAGCAATTGCTGATCCCACCATGCTGGGACAGTTTGAGAGCTGAACTCCCTTTAACACCTTTCTCTTTACAACCGCTCCATGAAGCAGCTCCTGCGCAGTTGCATGTGCTCTGGTCACTCTAGGATCACTGGCAACACTAAGCAACTGGCCCAAAACGACAAAGGAAGTCTGAGGCACAGCATCAACCAGAAAGATGCCTTCAGCTCCAGCCTCCTTTGCTAATTTAGTCTGAAGCAGGGGAGGTGAGCACAGCAGGGAACTTCACACCACATCAGCTGCTGCACCCAGGGGGTAGACAGGGCAAAAGCCCATCTAGCAGATGCATGGCCATAGGGCGACTGCAGTAAGAGACTCCAGGCAAGGTACCACCTTCCTGCCAAGACGACTCAGCGTGCTGCAGGGAGCAGGAGCGAGCCAAGGAGTGGAAGACAGCAGTGCTGGGGACTGAGCCTCCATATATCGTGTCATCTACTTAAGACCTGTCAGGGGAACCACGTTCTGGCTCCCTTTGGCAGCCATAGGCAGAGCCTTTCAATTAAGCAAAGTGCTCCAGTGAATTGCCGCCTCATCCATTAGGCTCATCTGACTCAGGCCCTTGCGGACAGTCAGCTCCCCGTTGCACTTCATTTGGGAAATTGGTTTCTTTAAAAAAGCATAAAGAAAGGGGAAAGGATGAAGTCTGTGGAAGGGGAAAGAAATGACCGTTCCATGACAAACCAAATCTTGCAGCCCCAGCCGGGCTGGGCTTTCAGCTCTTTATCAGCCGAGGCAGCTGGTGACAGACTGGTGCAACGTTCAGGTCGGTGGGAAAACCTGGCAATGTTTTCAGTCAGGTAAGGCAGGCAGGGAGGCAAACACACACGATGCCAACGCGGAAGGCATTGCCCGTTCCCACGTGTGGGTCCCCCTCCTGCGGGTGCTACCAGCCCTGCGGTGCAGGGTGCTGCAGAGCTGGCAGGTCCTGGCCGAGGCTTGCGGCAGGGTGCGAGTGACCACACACACGAGGAGCGACTCGGCCCCTCCGTGAGCCGAGGAGGTGTTGTTCCTGAGCCACGCCGCTCTCAAATCATATGGCTGGTACAGAAAAACCACGTCCTGTTCTTTTCTTGTAGTCATAAAAGTTTTCTTTGTTAGGCAATAGCTGGAAAACAGCTGCTCCCGAGCTGAAGACTTGTTCAGACACATAATCCTCGCTGAGGAGCCAGGCCATTTACAAGGGTGAGCGGCTCAGTGCTGGGATCTTAAAACTGAGCAGCTCCTCATCTCCAGCTGTATCAATGCACCCATGCTATCGGCTGCCAAACTGGAGGCGGTCCGGACAGCGTGTGCATTCACACTCCGGGTGGCCAGGCAGTGGCTGGGTCCCTGGCAGGCAGCTGGGTGTCAGGGGCACTTCTGACCCAGCACCGCAAAGAAGCCAGCAGCCTCTGCCAGGGATGGCTGGGCCCTGCTGGGAGATGGCAAGAGTGGAGATTCAGGCAGGAAGGAGGCCCTGATAAACAGACCCGGTCTGTGTCTGGAGCTGGATGAGCTGACTGCAGCTGCCCAAGTTCTGTTCCCACCAAAAGGAGGGCTCCTGGCTCTTCTTTCCCCCTTCCAGAGCTGTAAAGAGACTTAGGAATAAATCCTGTGCCGCAGAGCTGTCAGAACTGGAGCTGACCTTGTCTTATTTACTGGATGGTCAATAAGGTTAAAATGAAAGCAAAACATGTCAGAATACTGCAGAAATGGACCAGACCCAGAAGTTTTAAGTCCAGAGGCTTTGGTTGGGGATAGGTAAGGGAAACTAACCAGTCTTATTGCTCTTGGCTTAGTAGTTCAAATCAAAGTTCAGGCCTGGAACCAGAGATTTGCCCAGGGCTTCCTTATAGTCTAGTCAAGCAGGATCTGTTGCAAGCAACTTGCTCTATTTTGGCTTTATAATTCAGTCGGTCAAATCCACTTTTGGAAACCGTTAGTGCCCTGGATATCTCTACAGCAAGCAGGAGATGCCTCCCTCATGGATGCTGATAGCTTCAAGAAAAGCAAAAGCAGGGCTGACCTCAATCTGAGAAAGGCTGGCATAACCCATCCGCTTCTCCCTGGCAAGGCACTATTATTAATTGTACTTACACTTATTACAGCAACATGGCCAAACAAGGCTTGCTGGTGCTAGCCCCTGTACAGAAACAGGTTCCCAAGTCTCAAGCCTTAGAAATCCTCTCACGTCACTCTGATGTCCTGCTATCACAAGACCTGCTTCACCTCATGCCAGAGGTCTGGGTGATGTCAGCCACTCCAGTCGCGCTGGCAGGAAAGAACAAGAAGAGCTGTGGGGTCTGGAAGCAACATCTCTCTCCCTTCACCTCCTGCCAGTGTGGGGACAAATGCTGCCAAAGCCAAGGGAGATGCTTCAAAATGAAACCAATCCCCGTGCTGGTCCTAGGTGGGGATCAGAAGGAACATGTGTTGCTTGCCTGCTGTGTCCAGGCAGGACAGGTTGCTGTAACAAAAAGCAGATGTTAACTGCAGCATCCTGGGATCTGCGGGCAGAGGCCTTCGCATGAGTCTGCCTCTGTCTGGACCAGAGGAGACAAAGCTCTCTCCAAGTGAAGTCCTCCTTCTCTCCCACTTGTTTTCATCAGGATCTTCCACTTCATTCTTCTCCTGGCTAGGGAGCTGGTTCCGCCAAAGGTAGGTCCCTCTCACAAGTGCTAACCCTGGGTCAGTCAATGCCATATTCGTTCTTTTCCTTCCTTGCAAAACTGGAAGAAAATCAAGGCTGAATTTGCAAAAGTGAGACAGGAAAAGAATATTCAGTTAAAAACACCGTATAAGCAGGGCTGACCCAGCTAAAATAAAAGGCTGGCTTGAGGCTTTGGCAGCAGGAAAGCTTCTATGAAATGAAAAGCCATAAACCTTTACCAAGTGGGGAACAATAACAGTGCCAAGACGCAGTACTGAGCTATTACTCAGACTGATTGAGTTATTGACTGGCTATTGCAATGCAGCCTCAGCGACAGAAACAAGGAAATCAGGTCTTAAGTAATTAACATGCCGGCACAGGGGGAAACTCAGGAGAGGGGAAGGGAGGAGCCAGAACAGGAGTGCTGCTCTCTACCACAACATGAGCATCAGCCCAACCTCCTTCTGCTCCCAAGCAGGATTTCCCAAACAGATGACCCTCCATGGGTCACCACCGAGCAGCACTTAATGGCAAAAGGCATTCAAGTGAGTCTCAGCCTATTCCAAGTGCAAAGCCCATGGCGAGAGCAAGCAGCTCAGACCTTTCCCCAGCACTGTAGGCATGGGTTCTCAGGGACAGGTGAGACCAGGTGCACAGAGGTGGCTTAGTGACTCTTGTCCTGGTCTTGCTTTGGGCTGATGAGACCAGACATTAAAGTCATGTTGGTATTGTATTGCCTTGTTCCTCTGGCTCTGGCTGCTGGGAGAGAAGGGCACAGGCCCTCACGTAGCACCTAGTGCTGCTCCCTTCCCGCAGACTGGAGGTGGCCTTTCCAGCTCTAGTACCCAGTGCAGAGTGAGCATTTCTGGGCTGCCATCCAGCTGCACGGCTGAGAGAGGTGGTGCAGAGTATCCCTTTGTGAGTGAGCTGAAGCTCACAGGGCCCTGGGCCATTTGCCTTTCCGATTAACCAGCCTGCCTCCTTGCCAAGAGCTGACCCTGCAGCTTACCAGGCAGCCGATGGCCATGGGTGGCCCCGAGGCTTTCAAGTGTTCCCATTAAAACTTTTGGTCCTTCACTGAAAGCCCTTCTCTGCCCTTTGGTACCCTCTGAGCACAAATCCACATTGTTCATGGGCTTGAAGGGGTGAGATGACGGAGTTGCCCTCCTGTGGGTTTATGCCTGCGGGGCACAGTGGGAAGCTTGACTCCCCCGGCAGTAGAGACATGAGCAGAGGCATTGCTGACATCGGAGGTGGATGCAACCCCGAAACTGGTCTGTGCTGCTGCTTCTCTGGTCCCCTCTGGCTCTCAGGCACCCTGCAAGGCAGGCCTGGGGTGTCACCTAAGCGAGCCAGGCAGAGGGTTCCATCCCAACAAAAATGCCAGTGCAGTTTCTTACCAATCACTCTTGCATGAAGCAGTGGAGAAAAGCTGGGAAGGAGCTGGGCTTAGGCAGAAAAGCACAGCCAGCCTCGTACTGGAAAGAGACATCCAGTCCGTAGCCTGGGACGGGCTCTCTGTCCTCTGCTCGTTTGCCCATGCGAAGGCTTGTCCTTCTCCCCAGCGTCCCCCTGCCTGGGGAAGGAGTTTTGCTGCAGCAGCAGCAAACGCTAGAGGAAAGTGGCCTCTCGTGGCTGGAAGCTGAGCTGCACCGCAGGCAGCAGGAGCAGGGCTCGGTGCGGGGGCGCGGGGGGCACAGGGGTCCTGCCGCCGGGGCACGGCGAGGGACGGGAGCAGGGGAGCCGCTACGGTGCCCGGCCCGAGCTGTGCCCAGCTGGCAAGAGGGGAAGCAGCAGCAGCAGCTGTGGGGAAGGACAGGCTCGGGCAGCCCTGCTCGAGCAGACAAGGCTTTTCCGCGGCGGGAGATCGCTGGGAACCCGCTCCGCTCCCCCGGCAGACTCCCCGCTCTTTACCGTCGCCCCTCTGATGCTTGCCTGCTCTCTGCCCCTGCAGAGCACCCGGGGTACCGCAGCACGGTCGGGGCTAAGCCATGCGTGTGTTTTTAATACACCAGGCTGCTACGGATAAACGCGGCGCGACCCCCCCGACCTCCGCGCAGCCCCATCCTCCAGCCCCTCCGCGCCGGGGAGGCCGGCGCAGGCGCGGGCCACCGGGCATCCCCCTCGACGGAGGGCCGGGCCGGGCCGGGCCGGGCGCTGCCTGCCCGCCGCCAGGACCGGGAAGGAGCCGGCAGGGGGCACGAGCGGCCCGCCGTGCCGGGGCGGGCGGCGGCGGCAGCGCGGAGCCGGGCGGGGGTGGCGGAGCCGGCGCCCGTCCCCGTGGTGTCGCGTCTCTCCGCTCCCGCCTGCCGCACCCCGGCCCCGGCGGGACGGAGCGGACCCGCGGGCGGTCGCAGGGCCCGTCCTGCGGCGGGAGAGTCGCCTTCCCGGGCACGGCGCCGCTGGCCGTGCTGTAATCGCTGCCCGCCTCGGGGTGCGCGCACCGGGCACAGCCGGGGGTTACACTTTTCCCCCTCGATCTGAACTAAAGCGGTTCTGAAACAAACTTGGTCGCCTTTTGCGTACACGAAGCTCCAGCTCAGCTCACCCTCTGCGGCAGCAAGCTTATTAAAACGTCAGGAAGGACAGCCAGCCAGCAGGAGACAGGCTGGTGGAGTCAATGAGCCGTACTGGGCACAGCGTGTCGGGACAGCACTGGCTGAGCATCCCTCCCCCTGCGCTCCCGGGCCTGCTTGCTGCTTCACGGAGGGAGGGGGCTTGGTTTGGCCCGGTCGGAGCAGTAGAATGCGGCTGAGCTCTGCGATCCGAAATCGTTTTGTCCTGAACAGCGGAACAGCGCTCTGGGAAGAAGGTTCCTGCTGGAGCAGTTACCGTTTGTCACAGGGCATCTTTGGCAAGGATGATCCAGGTTGCAGCAGCCGTCAGTGGGGAGACCCAACATGCCCCCCGCATTCTCCTGTCCCAAAGAGTGCCCAGTAGCTCCGAGCAGCCCGAGTGCTAGAGGGTGGTCAAGGCACAGGGCAGGTACATGACTGCCCATCCAGAGTGAGCCAACAGCAGAGCTCGTTAAAGCACAGCTCACAAGACATTGTTGTAGCATGTGTCTGCCCCTTGCCAGGGTGTGCGGTACCTAAAGAAAACACACTGAGTTGCAAAACACAAATGTTTGGCAGGAAGAAGTACTTTGCTCTTGGTTCCAGACCATGGTGATACTGGAGGCTGAAAGCCCCTCTGTTTGCATTTCTAAGCAAGCCTAGGAGTGAGCCACCATTTCTTATCCTTCTCTCTCCTTCCCTGGAACAGTGAGCTGCCAACTAGGATGAGGGATCGTGATCCCGTAAGGAGGGTGATGTGATGGAAAGAGGTGGGCACTGCAGAACTGCCGCTCTGGAGAAAAATCAGGCCTCGGTACCCAACCCAGATCCCACACCCCACACAATGCGGGCTGGCCCCGCTATTGTTCGGGGAGGCAGAAGGGGTTTGCAGCAAGTATTTTTCTGCTGGCTGAGATTCATCAAGTCGGTGGCTCACTCATGGGCATAGAGTCATCAAAGCGACCGTCAGCGCTAACCGGCACTGACAGCCGCACAGCAGGAACAATGGGGCCATAACACTTATTAATCATATCCCTCCCCATTGAACCCGACCCATCAATCAGTCGCCGTGGTCTTGTACTTTGAATTCCCCGAGCGGCGAGCTGCCGATCCCATGGCTGTCCCAGTGGGGGACCAGACGGAGGGACACGCCGTTGCTGGGGCAACGCTTGCTGCTGTTTCCTGTTTCCCCAGATGTCAGCCATGTGTTTCCATAAGAACTGGGATTGTCCCCAAACCAGATGGAGCCACAGGGCGCTTTCATGGGCCCTGCGGCAGCTGTGGCAGCCCCTCGCACACAGATGTTGTCGTGTGTTCTCTTATTTTGGCTGTCCCTGTATCCTGGTGCCCGTTCTTGCTGGCCTGTGCGGTGGCATGGGACAAATGTGCAGGTGTTTCTGAGAGCCTCCAAAACGCAGTGACTTCTCACAACAGTTCGTGGCCAGTCTCTGTCTCACCTGTGGATTTCCAGCTGAGGATGCCACAGAGCACTGGGATGGGGATACCAAAACGTCTTTGACATCCCTGTTCACAGCTCCCACTCACAGAGGGAGCCTGGATACCCAATCTATAAAGCTTTGGGCCTTTCTGAGAAACTCTGTGTCTGATCCCTCAAAGCTTCAGCCCATCTGCATGAAATAGCCCACAGTTAGGCTGAGTAATGCATCAAAGTGTGGCAGTATGAGGTCTGATTAAAGCTTTTCAACACAGGCATTCATCTTTGTGCCTTTTTTTTTTTTAGTCCCTTGACTTTGGAACCACTGTTTCCATGTGCTTGAAACATATGCAGAGCACATTGCATGGGAAATTGCACATGCTCCCCATATGGATGGTCCAGAGCTCCCCAGGGAGCAGAGGGCAGTCCAGACACAGTCCGAGAGTGCTGCCAGTGCTACCATTTGACCAACTGAGCAGGGCTATGGCCACTGGCTCTCCACACCTCCGTGCTTGGTGTCAGAGGCTGCGGGGAACTCACAGTCCGTTTTATCACACAAAGGAGCTGCCTGTTTTCCACTCAGCCATCCACCTGCCTTAGGTCTCTGTCCTTTGGGCTGCTGAGGCTCTGGTTCAGAAGACACTTAAAGCCGTGTAGGCAGGCTGGCTGCCAGCCTGCAGAGAAGGGAAACCCCTGCAGCAGGCTAAAGGCAGGCAGCTCAGACAAATAAGAGATGTCCTTGTCAGAACCCGTAGTCAGTTTGCAAGCATTCCTTTTGCTGTAGACAAAGGATTGGGCCCCACTGAAGGGGTCTCACCATCCACCTCCGCTGAAATCCCCTAGGCGGAAACCTGTGAGTGAACATTTTCTCTTCTTTCTGCCTAAAGCCAAACCAAAACGCTGGGTCCAAAGCTCAGAACTCAGGAGGACTGTCTACTGCATCCAGAAGTCGTACCTTGGCCATATCTCATGTTGGGAGTGTTCCAGGAAAAGGGCCTCCAGAGTCCCGCTGAAGTTTTGAGGGCTCCTGAGAGCAGCCCTGTGGGAGCCCACTCCTCTGTGCCTCTGGTAGGGAAAGGCTGTCTCCCCAAGCACAGGGCTGTAAAGCTGAGGGTGAGGGTCACATGCAGCCTGGGCTTGCACTCTGGTGCCATCTCCAAGTTGCTGTTTTGCTCTTTCTCTCTTTCCTTGGGCCATTGGCTCTGGAAGGACAGGACAGGGCCAGCTGCCCCTGTGCTACAAGCAGTGCTGGTGGAGCTGAGACATTTGGCCTCGCTCCTGTGCCCAGTGGTGCCTGTGGGCAACCTACCGTGGGAAGAGGCTGGCTTCAGGCAATGCCTAGTCTGTGCTGACAGGTAATAGGTACACACGAGGCTCGTCTGCAGCCCAGAGTGCTGTAAAAGGTGGACATAAAGCAAGCTGGGAAGCAGGCTCCAGCACCCAGCACCACATCTGCCTGGCCACAGCACGGACATGTGTGGCCAAAGGGCTTGTGAGTTCCGGGTGGAAACAGAGCTGCTGCGCTAGCCTGGCTCTCCTGCCCGGAGACAACGCTCGCGTCTCCCCCTGTTCCATGCCCTGCCCCACAGCCCTGATCCCCCTCCCAAAGAGAGCCCTTCCCCTTGGTCTTCAAACAAGGCAGTTCCCAGGTTAACTGGCCTTTTTGTGCCTGCGGAGCAGGCGGTGCGAGGGCCAGCGAAGCGGAGCCGCCCTTGCCCCGTGCGCAGGATTAGGGCTGGGGAACAGGTGGCTAATTCCCCCCCGCACAATGCGGCGTGGCGACCCAGGCAATGCTGCTGCTGACCCACGGGCCGCAGGAACATGTTAACAATTTCCAGGTCAGTGGAGGGAAGGAATGGCAATTTTTTCTGCTCCAGGGGATAACAGGATATGGTCTTCACAGCCCCCACCACAGCCCAGAGGCAGATTCAAGTATCATCCTCACCTTCCTTCACCCCCAACTCCAGTACAGCCAGACCCCTCCACGTCCCCAGGCATAAGCACAAGCCCTGCACTCTGGTCCCAGGGGGGGAGAGGCTCCGTGCTCTCTGCACACTTCCTGCCTAGAGCAGGGCAGGTGAAAGACAGGGGTGGTGCAAAGAGATGCTCCCGAACACCCCGTCTGCCCAAGATCCACTGCCCCTTCCTCCTGGAGACCTCATGGGGCTGACACCTCGGTGGTATCCAAACACTAGTGGCTGCTGGCATTGTTCCCGTGGAGCCACCCGCTGTGGCTACGGCCACCCCACTGACACGCACCTGGCTGTGCTGTAGCTTGCCAGGACGCAGCCCCCATCCCCTGTCCCTCTGCTTACAGCAGTCATGGATTTCTTCAGGTCATGTTCCCTTGTAAAAAGCTCTTTCGTTTCCACAAGCCCTTCATGCTTGAGCTGGCAAGCAGCAGCGAGGCCAGCGCTGAGCCTGGTCATTATGTCTCCCTCCTTCTGGTTTCTTCTTTGGAAGGAGCTCTTATGGGCAGGCAGAGCTGAGGAGCACAACAAATTTTCTTAGAGAATGTGAAAAACTAAGACAAAAATAAACATTGCTCCCTTTCCTCATTTTGCTTTACTCTTGCCCTGACTCATGCCTGAACGTCTGCATTTGCTGGGATTCATGAGCATCCTGTCCCTCTGAGCAGCCACGCATGAACGTTATTACCCTTTTGGCTGTAAAATAGCTTTGTAATACTCCTCAGCAGCAGCAATAAAACAGTGAGGCTCAGAGGAGAGCTGGTCCAGTTTGAGGGTGCTGACAGGTGACTCCGGGCACCACAATTCCCTAGATTTGCTTCAAGGGTAATGTACATCTACATGCTTTGTGTCGCTCACCCAGCCTGCAGGCATAGTGGGGCAGCAGCTCTCTCCAACTGCAGTTGTACAGTGCTCAGCCCAGGGGAGGGGGGAAATCAAGGAGTTATTCCCCTTCATATCAGTTTGAGGCTGCAAGCCAGCAGGCCACGAAGGCAGGGCAAGGACAGCCTTCTCCTGGCGCCAAGACAAGCGCGTGGAGCCTCTCCGCAGGTCCTGCCCGCACGTGGGCAGGATCCCCGGGGGACTGCAAGGACAGACACTTCCCTAACTTCTGTGCAGTTATCAGTATAACCTGCTGATAACTGCACAACAAGGCTTTCTTCAATGGTTTCTGAAGCAACTGAGCTTAAACAGTGCTGCTGCTGCAAGGTTGTGGCCTGTCTGTGCCCTGCCTGATGCCTGGCTCCATGGGGCTATGACACCTTTACCTCTCCAGAGTAACATGCAGAGAAAAAACAGCAGGAGAAGATGTGAGGAGGTGGGGACACACCGGGTTCAGTTCCCAGCTCTCTCAGACCTGCTGCACAGCCTTAGCTACCCTCCTCCACACCTCTCTTCCTCACCTGGAAAGCAGGGGCGATGGTGCTTAGCTCCGTTGGGTCCTGTGGAGGTGCTGGAAAAGGACAGAGCAGCAACCCTCCTCCTGGGCACTGCATTCCCACACTCATTTCTCTCTCCATCTTTTCCACTTAATGAGATTAAGTGAGAATAAATTATGCAGAGCCCACCCCTCTCTCCTCACCCCCACCCCCACGAGGCTGCCCTGCATGGTTTCTAATTAGCATCATTAATAGGGGTAGGGGCAGCCTGGCTGCCACAGTGCTTTAACAATCAGAGCTGTCAGCGAGGCCCTCGGTGCTCTTCAAATGTCCCAGAGCCTTTGTCCCTGGGCAGAAGGGAGCTCCGGACTTAAGACCACTTTCCCTTTGTGCTGGGAAGGGGAGCAGGAGGGGAGGCTCTCCTTTCCCTGCACTGTCCCTGGGACCACCAGGAGCGAGCGAGGCTGGTGCCACCAGAGCCCCCTCTCCGGCTAGGTGACCCCAGCTGGGAGATTTTGCCCAGGGCTCCGGGAAGGGGCAGGCGAGGACCCGTTAGGAGCCATCTCTCTCCATCCTGCATTTCTCCACGGGATTTCAAGCTCGCCTTGGCCTCACTGGAGGATGAATACAAGCAGGTGGCCCTCCCCAGACCCGTCCTGGGGGTGGCACGCAGCAGCGGCCATCCCTGCCACGGCCCCTAATGAGCAGCAGAAGGGGGCACGTCGGGAGCGGATGTGTTAACGGTTTCTGGTTCAATGGAGGGAAAAATCCCCACAAAGGAAGGTGTACAAATATTGTGGGAAATCTATTGGCCCCTTAATATTTGATGAAGGCCTGGGCCATTCAGGCAGGGTGAATTCCGCAGCAAGGTCTCATTCAGCCGGCATCAATGGGAAACTTTTAATTGAGAGGCACTTCATTCAGGGCCTGCGGGTCATTCAGTGTAAGGGGCTTTCAGGGAGAACAGAGAGCCGTGTCTTTCCAAGTTGCACCAGAAGAAAAGCCACTGTTTCCTGCGCTGGGAGCTTGAATGCTGAGGGCTCTAATCCCCCCAAAGGGAAAACTGATTCCATTTCTTAAAATTCATTTCTCAAATAACAAAAAGGGAGGAAGGACAAAAAGGGCGGTGGCAAGGGACAGGGCTGGGCAGGGGAGCACTGCCGTGCAGCGCTGGCCCCGCTGCCGGGAAAAAGGCCAAACGCCCTGGGATGCCCTTCCCTGGGGAGCAAGCCCTCTCCCCGCTCAGAGGGGCTGCCTGCTCTCCACCAGCACCCACCAGGTCCAGTGCCCAGGGACCTTGGAGGTTCATCTGCCACAAGGCAGAGGAGCACATCTTGGCTGAAGGGAGGTCATTCTCCAGCCTCGGAGGTCAGCACTGACGTTTGTCCTGTGCAGCTGCAAGAGGGGTGTAAGGGAAGGGGAGGGAGAAAAGGTCCTGATCGCTCAGGGACCCAAGCCTCTGCCCGGCCTTTTATTGGCCCCAACCCCGCTGCCACGCAGCTCCCTCGCTTTCTCCTTTGAGTGCCAGCAGCCCGGGAGCCTGTCGCAGGGCAGAGCACAAGGGAGGGTCAGCCACAGCCTCACGGCGATGCAGCCGCTCTCCCTTCGTGCCCCATCCCCAGCAGAGGTGGGGGCCGCTGGCTGCAGGGCGGCAGAGGGATGCTCATTTGGCAGGAATGTTTTGCTTTGCTTCAGTCGTTTCTCTCCGGTTTTGAGAGATGGGAGGTATTGCTGCAAGAGGCAGCGGCCGATTCCCTCTTTTGCAGCACGGTGCAGGACCTGGGAGCAACCAAAGCAGCAGCCAAAGGGCAGGACAGGCATGTCTCCCCCGAGCAAAGGGACATGGCACTGTCAGCCTGCCCGTGCAGCCAGGGGCTGGGCACGCTGCCTCCGAGGGCCATGAGGTTAAAGCTTTGATGCACACAAGGAGGCAGTGGGAGCCTTTGCTTCAATTTGTAAGAGCTTTGGAACAGGATTTAAAAGGCAGCTTCCTCCATCCTACCTGCCACAAGAACCTGCGGTGCAGAATGCAATGTCAGGGCATGGAGGCAGTTCAGCCGTGCAGCCGGGGGGTCAGGACATCCGTGGGGGGTGGGACACCCACACCCCACAGTGCTTTACTTCACAGCCGCTGAGGATCCGCTCTGGTCATAAGCACCAAGAGCCTGGGATGGAGGTCGCTTTCCGCAGCCGTTCTTGCACCGGGGCAGGGTCCCTACGTGCCTCTGCACGAGGTGGGCACCCCGGGGTGCAGCTGCAGGTGCCTTTGGAGCCTGGCAAGGGCAGCGAGCTCACCCTCCCGGGTCTCACCTAGGTCTCAGGCAGCAGGACACGGGGACCTTGTCTCCATGGGGCTGTTATCCCTCCTCCCCATTAGTCGCCTGCGTTTGGATCTGCCTTCGGAGCGTAAGAACATACATGCTTTCAGGCAGCACGAATGAGTATGTCTGTCTCACTGCCCTGTCCCGGCGTGCCTTCGGATGCCCCAGCCTTGGATGCATCATTTAGACACCGTGCTTGTGGGAAGAGACACATGAGAGAGGGATGGGAGCCCGTATCCTTTTTCTCCTCTGACTTTTTTTGAGGGTCCCTTCTGGGACACACAGCACCCTTTGCATGACCTCCTTTCGTGTCCCTCCCCCTCCGCTCCCAAGCTATAAGAAGACATTGCAATAAGTTATAGCGGCAGCTGGGTTAAAAATGTGCTTTTCTAAGGCTAGATGTCATAAACTCACAATAGGCTGGGCTGAGGGGGACACCCTGCCCCGCCGCTCTGCTCTTCACTCCCCTGGCTGTAAAGAAAGATGAAGAAGGAATTAAAGAGCGGTTGGAGGGGAGGAACACTCCTCATTATGTCTCCTACGCTGCGGTTTCCAGGGAGACAGCTCCTGGCGCTGCATCCCTCTCCCATCCTGCTGCGGCCCTTTGCAAGTTACAGTAGCGGTGGCTGCTGTTTTCCCTCTGTTCCCAGCTGTCTGCCAGGCGCTCTCCCAGGGTCTCTGGCCCAAGGTGGGCTTGACACCATATGGAAGACAAAAGAGCCCCCCGGTACATGTGACCTGTTTGGAGGAAGAAGGAAAGGGAGGTCGAGGTCATGCCTATAAGGAGCCGGGAGGGACTGACACACACTGACAGCGTTACATACAGATAAACGAGGCTCTGGCATTTTTCTGTAAGTGGTGCAGAGAAGTCCCGTAGCATTTCCAGTGCTGGGTGACATGACTGTGATGGGAAGTCATTAAGATGCCCATAGATCAGATCACGTGCTACGATCTGTGCTTCTTTTGGGAAGGTGAGCCAACGGGAGGCATACAGCCGCTGCCGAGGAGCCAGAGCTCCTCCTGCAAACGTGTCGCAGCCGGCAGTGAAAGATTCGGGCACCTGCACTGCGAGAGCGGGTCAGTGCCCCGAGAGTGGGAGTCGGAGTCGGGACTCCTGTGAGCAAACTCACCTTTCATGGCCTCACTACACCTGTGCAAAGCGAGTCTCTCCATGCCTCTGGATGTACAGAAAAAGACAGGCCAGGCTTCCAGGAGCCCAAGGACTAGGAGTAGGTCACGTCGTATGTGAAAAATGTAAACGGGCATCCCTCTACTCTGGAAAATACTGAAAGGTTCACAAATGGACAGAGATTGCAGACCTCCTGTGCAGCCCACCCGAGTTCTGATTTAGCAGCCTTGAGTAACCGCAGCAGCCACCAAGTGCCTGTCGTGCAGGCAAGCTTGCACGACTGTGGAAACACAGAAAGCCTGAAAGTGCATTAATTATACATTAATTAGATGCAATTCACTGTTCTGTTTTTTTTCTCTGCATTCCTCCAAGTGCCAGTGTATTGGTTTGAACTGCCTGTGTTTGCAGCAGCTCACACCGAGAGCTGGGCGTAGCTTTAGGGCTGATGATAGAACAACAGCAGGACGGCTTGGTGTGACTGTGGCCACAGTGGTTTCAAATGCATTGGTATGTGCAGGCACAGAGGCAAAGATTATATACATTAGATCAGAGCAATAGAGATGTGCCTGATTTATCCCTCATCCATACTTGTGTGTTTCTGTAGAGAACGTTTTTAATAACAGATGCCTGAATACAGCAAAGTAATTAGTGGTCACTGACGTATCTTGCATACACGTGAGTTTGCTGATGTATCTATTGATGAAGAAGCGATACTCAAACTTTCAACTGAGATCTGACTTGTCTGCCACACGCACAGGCTCAGGACTGAGCCACAGAGAAGGGAAGCCCAGAGCATGGCTCAAACCCTGCTTGGAGATTGATGCTTGAAGCTTGACCAGCTGCTGCTTTGGGGGCCGAAGTCTCCTGCACGCCTTGCAGAGCGTGTGGGCACCCACGGAGGGGAGCCTATCGTGGGGAGCATCTGTAGAGGGATCCCAGGCAGCCCCCACCCACTCCAGTCTCCCCTGGGCACCTCTGCTCCAGCAGCCACAGGAAAGAACCACAACTCCCGGCATGCCCGACACGAGCACGGCGTGCCCAGATGGCCTCCCAGACCGATTCGTGTACACACGAGCACCCGATCAGTTCATGCATGAGCATCCATTCTGTACATGCACGAGAGACCAACATGTTCATGCATGACTGCCCAGCTAATTTATGCATGAGGACCCAATTAGTACACGCACAGCACCTGACTAGTTTCATGCAAGAACACCCAATTAATTTATGTTTGATTGCTCAATTACATCACACATGAGCACCCAATAAGTTCACATATGAGCTGTTAGCTCTTGCCCGAGCTCCCAACTAGAACACGTATGAGTGCACATTTGCATCACACCAGAGCACCCAATTAATTTATGCATGAGCACCCGGTAGCATCATGCCCGGGTGCCCAATTGCATCATGCATGAATGCCCAATGCGTTCTTGCATGAGCACCTGATTACTGCCTGCATGACTGACCGATTGTTCGTGCATGAGTGCTCCATTAGCACACACCTGAGCACCAACTAGCTCATGCATGAACATTGTGCTGGACATACTGGGCAGGTTTCAGCAGCTGGGAGGGGAAGTGTGGGAGGAAGGCACGAACTGCACGTTGCCATCACAGTTGCTTCCAGTCAGCTCTGAAACAAATGTGATGCCCCATCGTGCGCAGAAACATCAGCCCAGCAGTGCACAGACAGATTGAGGAGTGTCAGCTGTGACGGGAGAAAACTGGGGAGAAGACATGCGAGGAGGTGCAGGGAGATGCTGGAGGAGATGCACAGATGGCAAAGGAGACCTACTCAAAAATCCACCTCCTGGGGAAAGTTTAATTAAGAAGAGCAGAGGTCTTACCAAAACAAGCTAAAAACTATGCCAGCTTTCTCCAGATTTCACTTTTCATCCTCCTTTGCGGGTGGGATGGCAGAAACATATTCTGGTGACCAAGTGATAAATGAGGCCTCAGTCGCCAACATCCACAGACAGGCACAGTTCACACACAGACCTCGAGAGCTCCCTTTGCTTCCAGCTGTGACGTTGCAAAGAGGATCCGTCATTTCGCAACCGGAGCATCCACTGAGCAGCTCTGTCCAGCTTCTCTATTGCTCTGCTTTCTTACTTTTCCCTCAAAACACATTTGCTACAGCTCCCAGGCAGATGTTAACTTCATCCTTTCACTGGGGATGCTTCAGTGAGAAAAAGTTCTCTTGTCCTTGGGGCCGACATGAGGCAGCACCACCCGGGGTCAGACAGCCTGACCAGCACCCCGTCACCCTGCTCCGCTCGCCAGAGCTCTCTGCGCAGAAGGGAATTGTGTTAATGACGTCGGGATTCCTGCGAGTTAATCTGGAGGTGACCTGCCTGCGTTACGCAGGCTGACATACACCTGGTGCCTCCCCCCAGCTTCGTTTGACAGCTCAGCACACACAGCCCGAGCAGGAGCCTGGCACAGGGGTTGGCAGAGAGCAGTAAGGGCAGGAGCTGTCAGTCAGCCGAGCACCAAGCACAGTCCAAAAGCCTGTGAAGAACCTTCCCAGGGCAGCTCCCAGTGTAGGGAGCTCAAGAGGTGCTCCAGGGTGTCCCCAGCACCAAGTTGGTCCTCCAGCCACCAGAGGAGCCTCTAAAAGCCCCCTCCTCCCCACCCCAGCAGCTGCATGCCTGGGCATCTCCCAGGGAAGAGAAGAGTCTCTTCAGCCATTTTTACTTACCTACACATGGGATCAAAGCCCTCTTTTTGTCCCAGGAAGTCTTGGGCCATGTCTCTGAAATACCAGGCCCCTTAACCCACCTCCCCAGCAGGCACCAGTGGAAGAGACTGGTTAGGACACCTTCTGGACTGTTAACAGTGATGGATAGAGCAAGTCTCTCATCAAATCTCTTCCTCTGTTAATCCAGTGTTGAGCTTCTCTTCTGCTGCCAGCACAAGGGAAAGTCCCCAGTTGTCTCAGCTACTGGAAATGAAGGATTCCCCTCCTGGCAGTCTGCGTGGGAGAGGGACCATAATGTCCCAGCCGCTGTGAATCGGTGCCTACCTGGGTACTGAGCAGGTACGCAAGCCTGCCCAGACCTGAGCAGACCTGCCCAGGTCCTTAAGCAGAGCTCCTGGGTTTTGAAGTGGGGGCAGCCCTGAGCCTGGGCTTGGCCGAGCCCGTCAGACCCCGTGAGAAGGCAGGTCTCGGTTTGGATCAGTTTGCCCGGTGAGAAATCAGCTGCATGCACACAAGCGTGCGCTTCTCCAGCTGCTTGCTCCAAACGCGCGGAGGCCGGGGTGGAAAAGCACGAGGAGTGCCAGGGCGGGCAGATGCAGGGGCTGCTTGCCCAGCGATTACCTCCATTTCAGCTCCCCTGGAAGCAGGTCACGCGTCCTCTGCAAGCTCCCGGCGACGCGCAGGGGCTGGGGAGGAGAGGTGTGGGCGAGCCAGAGGTGACCAGAGGTGGCCACCAAAGGGCTCCCTGGAAGGAGAACAGGATGCAGGGAGATGATAGAAGGCTGCTGGGGGAAGATGGTGCAGGGGAATAGAGAGATATGAAGAGCACGAGAGAAAAACAGGATATATAAATAGTGAAAAAAGGGAACAAGAGAGGATGGAGGAGGGAAAGGGAGCAAAGGGATAAAGAGCTGTGCCAAGTATTCCCCGTCTTGTCCTTTAAGCCCTAAGCTGATCCAGCAGAGGCAGGTATTTACAGGACGGGTTCAGCTTTCCCAGCTTGTTCCCAGTCTTGGCACAAAGGCCAAGAGTAGACGAAGAAGGGGGACAGAGAATGGCAACAGGGCCCATGAAAGCCCCCGACAAACCCCATTGACGTGGCGGTCCTGTTCCCATCTGTCAGCAGCCACTCAGTGAAAGGGTGTGAAAGGGAGGGGGGCAGGCGGTGTGAATCAAGGGTTGACACAAAGAGGAAGAGACTGATTATGCTGTTATTTCTCCACTTTCAAACCCCATTAGGGGACATGCCGGGATTTTCTCAGGGTCTTTGGGATGCTTAAGCTGCCCATTTAGCAGCAGGAACGGTCCAATTAAAAGAAAGACAAAGGAGGAGCCCAGCCTGTCTTAATTGAAATGGGTTTCAGTCTAACGAGGATTAGGTTCAGGAACAGACCTAAGGGAGCAATCCAATACCCATGACCCTCCTGGGCTGTACCACCACCATGGCCATGCCTCGCCAGCCTTTTAACCAGCACACGGCGTGGCAGACCTGGCACATTCGCAGCCTGGTGTGATGGGAAGGAGAGCAGCCCCTTCCCCAGCCACCAGCCCCAGGGGCAGAAGTTTCAGCTTTCAGACTTCACGCTTGCCCCTATTTGGGGCAAACTGGCTATTTGGGAGCCGGTGTCCCGAGCTTACCTGTCACAGTGCTGGGTGCGCTGTGCCTGGCAGGGAGAAGGGCAGTGGGCTCGAACAAGGAGCATTGCCACCTCCCCTTGCATCCTGCCAGCTCCTCCCTGTGCCCTGCAGAAGGGGCATGCCACTGAACTCCACTGGGAAGCCTTGGCTGCCGCTTGGAGGTCTGGGAACAGGCTTCCCCGGCCCAAAGTTCAGCCTGGTCTAGCCTCTCCCTCCCCTGCAGCTTTCTCACAGCAGAGCCTGCAGACAGTCAGGGCTTCCCCTGGCTCCCCATGGCAGCAGCAGGTCCCAGCCCCCTGCTCACCTAATCCCTCTGCTGTGAGCCCTACCTTGCAATCACCCACACCTGCACTTTCAGGAAAGTCCCATTTAACTCAGAGTGGAATGTGCACAGTGCTGCTTCAATTGGCAGGCTTTTTAATTGCTAAAATCCAGCAAAATATCAACTCTACAGCTGTGGCATGAGATTACGTTTATCTATACGTATAAAAAGCTTTAGCATTGTCCAAATTAGGTTGGATTTTCATGGGGATGACAAAAGCCATATCTCTGGTACAAAGTTCTTCCTCCTGTCCCAGTGTAAAGCTGGAGCATGCTGGAACAGGACAACAGAAAAAAGCCAGCAATCCTTTTTTTTTTTTTTTTTTAGTTGTGCAAAACCTGGTTCCCCTCCTTCTAAGGGCCAGCCGAATGATTTTGATAGGCGTTTTTCCATCAGCCCTAAGAGGCCTATCAAAATCATTCCCTATCAAAATCACACCCCAGCAGAACAAAACAAAAAAAAAATTATAGTCCAGACGTTAAAACTCATCAGACACTTGCAAGCAGGGATGCACTGAGCTCCCTGCCCCACAGTCCCACACGGCAGCACTGGGCCCAGCAGCAGCGGGTCTCCCTCCTCGCCCGGGAGATGGGAACCCAGGAGTGCTGGGGACCGGGCGAACCGTCCCCTCGGGTGACCCTTCGAGCCCCACATCACCTCCGAGACGCCTTCTCTTCTCGGTTTTGTTCCCGCGACTGCAACACTGGCCAGGAACCCGGCCCCGGCCCCGGCCCGACCGCCGGTGCCGCGCGGGGGCACTCGCAGCCCGGCCGCGCCGTCGGAGCGGGAGCCGCGGGGTTGCTCGGGGGCGGCGGGCAGCGCCGCAGAGCCCGGCCCGGTAGGCACAGCCCCCCTGGCTGGCCCCGAGCCCGAGCTACGGCCCCCGGCCCCGGAGCAGCGCTTCTGCTGCCGGGAAGCTGCTCCCGGAGCCGCGCTGCCCGGCTCTACCGCTGCCCTTCGTTTCCAGCTGGTTTCTGCTCGCCGCTGCCCGTTGCCGGGGCGCTTTTGTTTCCCCGAAATATACTCCCGGCCTCCCCATCAGCAGGGGAGGCAGTGCCTTCCTGCAGCCGGCAGCAGCCCGCAGCCCCCCCCCCCGCCAGCCGGGAGAGTGCTGTACCCGGCCCCCGGAGACAGCCCCGGTTCCCGGGGGGCTCCCCGGCCCCGGCCCCGGCGGGAAGCAGCGCGGTGCCACGAGAGGGCAGCGCACACCGGAGCCGGTACCGCCGGGCGCTCAGCGCTCCCTCCAGCGGGCACGGCGGAGGGTGAGGGAGCGCCCCGGGACACGCACTCCCGGCCTGGGCCGGTGCAGCCGTTTCACGTGTGGGATCTTCAGAAGCCGCTTATATTCTCGTTACAGTCCCAGTGCGGTCAGCAGTGGGAAGGAGCCGACCTCAGAGCCCAGCTGGAAGGGGGCTGCTCGCATGCTGCACGATCCTTCCCTGCCCACAAAGTCCCAGCGGGAGCTGGAGCTCCTCTGCTGATCCTCTGGTTGCACCGAGGTTCCCTGCCTGTTCAGGCTGGAAGCAGTTTACGGCTGGCAGTAGCTGAAGCTATCTAGTCAGAAACACTCCTAAGAAGGGCAGGACCACTGATGGCTTATGTGCCACTTAATTGTGCTGCCAGATCCTGTAAGGGTGGACCAACGGAGGTCCCAGCGCAGGCAGGGGCGTCACAAGTGCTGGTACTGAGTGCCAGTATCTCAGAGCTGCTCCCGCTGAGGTGGGTCCGTCCCTCTTCTCACCTCACACTGCCCCTTCCCCAAACCTGTCCCCCACCCTCTCGCTGGCAGCTGCAGAGTGAACTTGCTCCAGAGCCCCAGGAAGCAAGGCTTTAGCGATCATCTGGATTCCCTTGTACTTCACCTCTCAGCTGCTGGGAGCTGGGAGGGAGGGAGCAGAAAGCAGCAAGCAGGCTGGGCAGCCTGGCAGGCAGCTGGGATGAGAGGCGCATGATATTTTCCATTTTCTCATCTGAATTACGAGCTCCAATAAATAACACTGGAAATCTCACATAGCGTGAGTGCTGGCCTCCCAGGTATCCCATGGTTTGAGTCAACAGAGGTGGAAGCAGGTGGCATGCACAATCCATCATTTCCCAGAGGGGGGATTTCTTGTGGTGACTGACAAGCGGGTCCTTTCTGTTACTGTCGTTCATCTCTGTCAGCCCTCCCTTACCAGCACATCACCAGGTCTCTCTCTGCCTCCCCCCAGCATTAATCATTCTAGTGATGCTGCCCACGCCTCTGCTGGAACCAGGTCGTGAAACTCTCATCCCACCCACTTACCACAACCCAGAGTCACGTTTCAGCCTCCGGCAAAACCATGTAGAGCTCTGCGGGGCTGGTGCATGGTGGGAAAATCCTGGCTGCTCTTCAGCCCGTGCCACCCCGGGGCTGGCATGCCGTCCCCGCTGCCCGGGGGGTCCTGCGGGTGGGAGAGGGCCAGCCCAGCGCCCAGGCTCGCTGCCTCCGCTGCGCAGCCAGCCCGGCCACTGGCAACGCCAGGGCCAGACTACAAGTGATTATTGTCTCTGCGTGTGGCCACAAAATGTGTCTGAAGCTGCTGCCTGCTAAGTAGCTGCAAAGCCAGAGCTGCAGGCAGAGGTGGGAGCGGGAGGGCAGGCTGCCCAGGGCCTCCCCGGGGGCGAGAAGGGAGGGAGATGCTCTGGGGTCACCAGTGGCTGCTGGGGACAGGGGCCCAGAGCGCTGCCGGGAGGAGGAGATGTGGGGCAAAGCTGGCAGCTGCCTGAACCCCACCGTTCTCCCTCCTCCCCGTCCTGGCAGTGGGCTTGGGGTCCCTGCTCTGGCGGGGATGGGGGCCAGGAGGAGCGTGCGAGGGAAGCCTGTGTCAATCAAAGGGTTTGGTTTAGCACCCAGAGGTCAGCGCCAGTCAGAAAAAGTCAAAATCACAGATGTGAGGGACATGGCCAGAGGACCCGAGCTCTACACAGCGGCTGCTCTCCCCCCTTCTCTGGGGTCCCATGCTCACTGGGGTGCGACCTCCCTGGCGTTTTAGTGACCACGCAGCTCCTGGTAGCCCCAACAGTTCTTACTATCCTGTACATGGGAAAATCCCCTCCACCAGGTCAGGGGATAAAATAAAGAGAGTTTGGAGGCCGGGACATTCTCACCTGGGCCTGGGCCCCCCTGAGAGTGGGAGCTGGAAAATGAGATTTAAAGTAGTGATTTGCTTTCCCATGCTGAGAGGAAAATAGGGACAAGGGATTAGCCCCAGAGGGAATGTGTCACACCACACCTGCTGCTGCACGGCCAGCAGTGCTGGAGCCAGGGGTGGGGGCCAGGCTTAGCACCGGCCACCTGACTGCCTGGCTGCCCTGTCCCAACAGCCTTATCCCCATCCTTCTGCCCCCGCACAGGAGGGTCTTGCACTGCACCATCGCACACAACACGGGGCAATGCTGCAGGGCTTTTGGAGCACTACCTGCCTACGGTGTCGGACACTGGATCCCAGTGCTGGGCAATGGGAAAAGAGACTGTGGGGTAGGTTGTCGCAGCCCTGGCAGGTGCTGCCTCCTCCCAGCTCAAGATGAAGCCTGGAAGGACAAAAACATCCTGGAAGTGGGAGGAAACTCTCAATTTTAAACCTAGACTTTAATGCTCTGGGGCTGAATGAAACCACAGATGCAAACATGGGCTTCCAGAAAGGCTGGGTCCAGATCATGACCTCGTGGCCCAGGCTTTGCTTGGGCCAGTCTGGGGGAAGCAAGGCTTCCAATGGTGAAAAGACTTTCACCACATCCCTGGTCCCAAATTCCTGTTCTGCCCATTTATCGGGCCAGAATACAGGGCCAGCAGCGTTCCCAAGCATGTGGGAAGGCCTGGAGAATGTCTCTTTCCAAAGGGGGTATCAGGCTTTGCATTAAAATACAGCAAGAAGCTGAAAAAGGGCAATAAAAGAAGATGAATGATGTGCAGGTGCTGGCTGGGATCCCCTGGAATGAGCCGCACTAAGTCCCCGGCTCCACTCACCATCCTGTGTGCTTTTCCCACTGGCTTCTTTAGCAGGCACTTTTTTTTTTTTTAAAAAAAAAAATGTGGCTCGTACGCACTGAACGTGCTGGGAATTTCCACCCTCTGGTCCCGAGTTAACAGATCCAGCTGCAAAGATACTGAACGTTCTGGTCCAGGGTTTGCTTGCTCGAGTCTGTCTCTCATTTCATTGTTAAACCAAGTGAAAGGTGACAGATTTAAAAGCGAGACTCAGAGCAAAGCTTGGTGGGGAAGAACCTGTGGAGGTTTGAAAGCTGAGTAGGAAGTAAATGGAGCTGCAAAGCTGAGTTTGTGCTCTACAAAAAACTGCCTTTTCCAGACCTGCTTTAGTTCCAAACCACTGTTGGTCACAGCCCCTAAATTATAGTCAAAGAAAAATTTTGAGACTGTGGGACATGGGAACAGAGCAGCACATCACCGATAACGTGCTGTAATACGAACAACACAGCAATGCTACATGGAGACACGAAATATCGTGAAGAAACGAGACACTCTGCAGCTTTTTCAGAGCACTCCCACCTGCATCATCATCATGCCAAGCTCTCCCCTGCACCCCGACTTCCCTCTCCCGGGCATTCCCTGCCTGATTCCCCCCAGCAGTGGCAGCTCTGGGATGCAGGTGCCCAGGAGATGGCCTGGATATCCTGTATCTGCCAGGGGCAGGGCAGACTGGTGATGGCCAAAGCCATTCATGCCCCCGCAGCCCTGGCTGGCCAGCAGAAAGCTGCGCACATGTACCTGTGCAGTGGCAAGGGCAACCAGGCTCTGGCTTGGCCCACGGGCACAGCTGCCAGCAAATCGACCCCGCAGCTCCTCGACGTCAGCCTCAGCACTGACGCTCACCGCTCTCCTGCATGTGTCTGCCAAGCAGGATGGCTGCAGCCGGGGGTTTATCCACTGCTGAGGAAGCTGCATGGGGCAGGAAGGGGCCCCAATCCCTTGTCACTTGGGCAGCAGCCCCGTCACTGGTCGCCTGCCAGGCTGGGAGGGCGGGCAGGGCTGACTCAGCAGCTGGATGGAGCCGGAAAATGCGGCGTTATCGCCGAGACCCGATTTGGTCGATTGTTGTCTTGGGTGTTTTCCAGATCTTGATACTTCAGGGAGCTGCAGTGACTCACTGGGCGCGTCGGGAGGAGGGCATGCTTCCTGCGGCGTGTTTCGGTGTAGATTGCCCCCGTTTCAGTAAACGAGTAAATTTTATTTATCGCAGTCGTGGTGCGCTGCCTGCCACCGCCACGCATCCGAGGGGAGCGTGCCTGCCTGACAGAGACGTTTCGAAATTGATGCTGACACAATCCCATATTTCAAGCCGCAGCGCAGGCGCCAGGGGATCGAACAGCCACCTCCCTGTTTCCATTTGTGCAGGGAAGGCGGGGGGATGTGTGTCCCTGTGTGACATTTATCACTGAGTGAAGGCAGAGCAGCTCCACAGCACGTTCTCAGCCCTCTGGAGCGTCTCAGAGGGTCTCGACTCCTCCTGCACGTCCTTTCTCCAGACGGTGCTGCTCCTTGGACACATGTCTCCAGGCTGGATGTGTGTCCTGTGCCTGGCTGCCCTTCGCCTGCTGCCCCACAGGGTCTGAGCGTTCAGTACTGGGAGACACGTGCAGAAATCCTTAATCCGAGGAAAGCACAGAGCCCCTCCAGTGGGATTCCCCTCTCAGGTACTCTCACATAAAAATGGCACTGCTCCAGGAGAAGCCGAGTGGTCCAAAAGTACTCCAGTTCGGATGGCAACTGGCTGACTCACGGCCAGGAGCAGGCTTGCTGGGAAATTGTTTCTGGTACACCTGCTTACAGGGGGAAATGTTTCCTTCTGGACCTCACCCTGCTGGAACCAGCCAGCCCCTGATGCCCTTCCACCGCACGTGGGCCCTGCAGCTCCTGAGACGCAACAGCTTGAAAACCCCCCTGGGATGCCCTGGGCGGAAATCAGCAAGAAAAGCCTTCCAGGAAGGCTCGTGTTCACAGCCCCATCCCTCCTGCACTTTTTCCCACAGGGCAAGGTCTGAAGACGGGTTTTTGCATGTGCTGAGCACATTCCTGCTATTTCCTTATCAAATTTCATCTCATCGATCGGAGGGATGACTGCTAGCCAAACTCAATTTCTTCTTAATGCATTTCTGGAGGAGAGCAGCGTCCTGGCAGGAGGTGCCCAGCCAGGACCTCCCCAGTCCCCTGCCTCTGCCCTGCACCCCCCAGCCACGCAGCCTGTGTGCCCACATACTCTTGCACGCACAAACAGGGTGGCTGGCACGTCTTCATCATCCTCGCCATGTGTGGCAGTACTACCTCCAAGTGCCAATCCTGAAGGGAGTCCCTATCGATACACAATTGTTGTGCCCCCTCTTGTCTTTCCTGCCCAGCCCCAGGCGGGATGGTGAGCGCAGGGGTTGTGGAGCTGCCGCTACAAGGAGCCGCAGTGGGATGGCTAAAGAGGGCTTCGGAAAGTGCCAGCAGCTCTCGCCCCTCATTGAACCCTCTCTGGGAAAAGGGATTCTGCCTCCCCGGGGCCTCTGTGAGCTGCTGCTGTGGAAGCCACGAGCCAAACCCTTTGAAGCTCCCTTAGGCTCAGCCGTGGGTTCTGTTCGGTCCCCCCAGAAAGGAGACAGCTCCTGAGAGAGCTCTTTGCAGAGCCCATTCCCTTCCCAGCCGGGTCAGCCAGGGTTTGCACTGCTAACCTGCGCCTTGGCGAGATCAGCGTTGGAAGCTCACAGGCAGGAACATGTCCTGCTCCCCAACAAAACCTGCCAAGCCCCACAGGTCTGCCTCGTGGGTCAGCAGCCGAATCACGTCTTTCTAGTTCTGTGCCTGCTGGAGCAAATCTGTAGCACAAGGACAGAGCCGGCCTGGCTTGTCTGAACGTCCTGTGTTCATTGTCCTCCCAGAAAATTAACCTTTTTGCGACTGCCGCTCCCCTCCACCCCATTAGCCAGTCACTGCGATGGGCAGGGTGTGTTGACTGGGGTGCGTGGTGTCCCCGGGGATCTCGGAGACCAGGGGCGTGGGGTGTTGCAGAGACATGATTGCAGGGTTCAAACACAGGCCTGGAGACCACAGAGCCTGAAGGGCCAAGCTCATCACCTGCATTAATTCACACCCTGACGAGCAGGTCTCTTGTGCTGAGGCACCTCGGGGACCTCATCACTAACAGACACCGTCAGAGACAGGATGCTGGGCTGAGGGTAGCAGTAATGGTGGTCGTCCTGGCACCACTGAGCAACATTTTGGATAAGTGCTCCTAAAGGGCTGGGGAGGGCAAGCTCCTCATTCCCAGCCCTTGGAGTTGGGAAAGGCACAGGAGCAGAAAACCATATAGATTGAATAGTGCGGACTGAGCATCACAGGGTGCCCAGGCTCTGGTAAGCAAACACTGCAGCCCAAAAGCCACGGCTGCCTTTAGGAGTCTTTAAAAACCTCCAAGAATCCATGCTTGATAAAATTTGGGAAAAGCAAACCAGACTGGGGGGGGGGGGGGCGGTATTTTTGCATCTGGCATCCCAGGGCAGATGTCATTTGCAAAGAGTGCAACACAGATGCTCGTATAGCAGCTGGGGATTGTCTGTCTGCAGTGTTTATCATGAGCAGAAGGAAGGAGAAGGAACAGGGGAAAAGGGAAAAGGGAAAGGAACTGCCACGGACTCAATCTTGGTCAATCTGCTGCTGCTCCTCCACAGATACACCTCTCAGGACCCCATTCCCTATGACAGTTCCAGTCCTTGGGCTACTTCCCAGTGACTGGTGAGAGAGCACAACAGGCTGCAGATTGAATTTATTTTGCCTGAACAGAACAAGATGAGGTGACTCAGTTTTGGGCACCCTTAGAACAGACATCAGATGGCAGGAGCATCTGGCTTCTGGGGACCTCGGCTGGTCTAGCTACCATGGTTTGGAAGAAGGCACCATGCTCTCACACCACCAGAATCCTGCAGTGGGTGAGCAGAAAGGAGTCATGTTTCAGCTTCACATCCCTCTGAGAGGATATCAGGCTTTGTGGATGAGGCAGCTGCTACCGGACCAGCAACCCCCAGAGCATGGAGCCAGCTGTGCCTTTGGGCACCATCCGAGGGCTGCCCTGGTGCTTCAAACAACTCCATCATTTCTCAGTGTGGCTCCATGTCCCAGTGTGGCTCAGCACCCCCAGGCATCTCTCAGTTCTCTGCCTGTTCCTTCCTAACATTTTTCAGATGAAGGGTCGAGGTCTGCTTCACCATTACGGAAGCTCCCAAAGTTCAGCAGCCAGGCAGACAAGGACCATTGCACTCCACCTCCTAATCAATACTGAGCATCTCAAAAGAGGCCTTGAACCCCTCCCAAGACAGAAGATACCATTAGTCCCCTGTTGCAGAGAACAGGAAAGCTGATCCATTTAGTCCTTCATCTGGAAAATGGTTTGAGCATGGAGCTGATGGGAAATAATGGCTCTAGAGCACTGTATTTCATGGTGCTTAAGACATTCACAATAGCTGCAGTTTTACCGGTGTGTCCTCTGGGAAGACATGAACCTCAGGTACCAGTTTTTAATCAGCAATTAGCATTCACTGCCCAATGAGCGAAACTGCGTTTAGCCTCTGAGTCAGAGAATCCCTGAACTCCATTAGTCTCCACGTCTCCCTCCACCTGGCCACCTGGTCGATAGCGTCGTGCCAGGGCTGCAGCCACCCAAGCCCTGCTACTGCCAGCACTTACAGCAAGGAGCGCAGCAGCAACAGAAACCAGCACCTCACTGCTGCTCAGCCCTTGAAGGTCTGGGTTTCCAGCGGAGACGTACGTCGGAGCTGAGCCTGGGCCAGGCTGTGGAGCTCCCAGATGCTCACTCCAGAAAGGCCACTGCTCCTGCATGCCCGGCCCTGCTCCAAGGACTGCTGTTGTAGCCGTTCTGCTGAAATGAAAGCGTGGCAGATAAGCGAGTGAGTGCCAGCAGCGGGGTCAGAGCCTGTGCATGTACCACTTCACTGCCTGGGCACGCAAACAAAAAGCAGTTAGGAAAAGGTGGCGAAGGCAGTAATCATAGAATCATAGAATCGTTAGGGCTGGAAGGGACCTTCAAAGGTCATCTAGCGCAACCCCCCTGCAAGGAACAGGGATATCTCCAACTAGATCAGGTTGCTCAGGGCCTCATCCAACCTGGCCTTGAACGTCTCCAGGGATGGAGCATCCACCACCTCTGTAATCCTAAATTAGGAGCAGACGTGAACTGAAGTGCTTAGGTTGGTGGTTAGTTGCCACTTTGAGGTTCCTCTGGTTAAGCCCTGGCCTTTCTGGAGTGCTCTCAGGAAGGCAGGAACAGCCACCAGCAGCCCCTGCTCATAGCCCGTGCAGGGAAAGGTGCAGGGTCCCTCGCGCCCCTCGGGGGTGACCGGAGCCCAGACTCTGTCCACAGAAAAGGCCAATTGCAATGTGTGAACTGCTAATTTGTTCTCAGTGGTGCAGCCGTGGAAGGAATTCCAGCTGAATAAAGTCCTTTCTGCTCTGATTAATCGTCCCCTCTGGTTATGAACAATGCAGAACAAAATAGGGATAATATTCGTGCTAGGGACATCGGGAAGACAGTCACCCAAATGCAGCCATTAATGAGGCCAAATAACCAAGGCTGATCCTGAATGCATTAAAATCACGGAGGAAGTCCTGGGAGGAAAGAATGTCCCCTATTAGCCAAGCTCCTAGTGTCTCGGGTATTACAATAGCGGAGCGATTCCTCGCTCCTCACTGCCTGCTGCTGCCCTGGGTTCAGTTAAATGTCAGCTCAGCATCGACAAACTACAAATTACCAGAGGGCGTGTAGCTCTTTCAGTCCCACTGAACCCTATCAACCGGGAAATAATAATGTGTCCCCCAGGCTGGCTGGGATGGAGGCACATCCCTGGTGGGACAGGACCGGGATCGCTGCCTCCTGCTCCAGGCGAGGGAGGAGGGGGCAGCCCCGGCCCCTCCAGCCTGCCTGGGAAGCCCAAGCACCGGGAGATCCGTCCTGGAGGAACCCACAGCCCGACCTGGCGACAGGCCAGCCGAGTGCCAGCATCTCCAGCGTGGGCTCCGGCTCCCTGCCCAGTGGTGGGGCAGGGATGTACCATGCCTCCCCCAAAACGTGGAGGCAAGTGCAGAAAGCTCATGGCAACATCTGCTCCCCCAGCATCACAAGAGTCAGTCTCACGAGGGGGACAAAGGTTGGGGCTGGAAAGCTTGGGTTTTCCTCGGTCCCAAGATACCCTTCTGTTTATTTTCTCCAGAGAATTTGTTTCAGAAATTGGCGAATATTGGTAAGTGTAAGCCAAAGGAAATTATAGCTGTTTGCTTTCCTCGTGGGGATGCCGGGGGAATAAACCCATTTGTGATGTTCCCACGTGCAGGTCAAGCAGACACGCACTGGGGCAGGGAACAGAAGGACAGAAAGCTTGGCCAGCATTTTCCAGCCTTCCTGCAGACGTGGAGTCCCTGAGATGGAGCCGGGGTCCCGAGGATTCAGAGCCTCCGGCTGCAGGTACCTGCAGGGCAGGAGCCCAAGGGCGGTTGTGTGATGGCTCCTGGGGAGCCGGAGCCGGGCGGGCTGCCAGGCCCCCAGCTCCATAATCACAGTGCACAACTTAGAGCAGCCTGGGACAGATCTCAGGGGAAAAGAGAGGCTCCAGGCAATAGCTGGTCTCATCAGGAAAGAGAAATATGCTGGCCAGGGTGTTGATACACTTATTTTGCCATTGTCCCTGGAAAAGAAGCCGTAGTGCTTCCCTGCTGCTGGTTTTAAACTAATTACATTCCCTTTAGAGCGGGAAAATAAAAGGCGCTTCATTTACTGGGAAGCCTGGTAGCATTTTACAATTGCTGCCAAATCGCTGAGCTTTTAACCACAAACCCCTACTTGTGCTGCCTCTACCTAAAATCGCCCTCAGGCAGCGACCTCCATGGCAGGGGAAATATTCCAAGCAGTTGAAAAGTGGTGCAAAGATTGCACTTTATTTTTAAATGCTAGTTTTCAGTGTGTAATCTTTCATTCCGTGGGTCTGTCTGCTCTCCCTGAGCCAGCCCCTCTCCTTACCCTCAGCCATTGTTCTGAGCTGTTTGTTTGTTTTCAATAGATGCATTTTTCACTGATTGCTAGTATTTTCCCCCCTTTTGCATAGGAGCACCCAAAAAGTGCTGAGCTCTCTCTCTACTGCTCTGGAGTACCTCGTCTCATCTGACCTGTTCACCTGTCCCACGCTCTGGCTTGCTCCGGGGCATGCAGAGGGATGATGTAGATGGCCATGGATTTGTTACACTGTGGCATCATCTGTAGGTGTAGGGCTGAGATGTGCTGTCCCCAAATAAGCCCAGTTGCTGGGAGGGGGATGGGGGTCCCTGTGTCCTCCCAAGGCATGCAGCAGAAGCGGCACCTGAAGACAAAAGGTTGGGAGCAAGTCCCAAACTGGCCATTCCATGTGCGTCTGGTACCCAGCTCAGGCGGGCTCAGGCTGGACATTACCCAAATGGTCTTCCTAACCATTCCTGCTTCCCAAATCAATACGGCAACGTGTCCCTGGCAGCACTGCCTCACTTGCGTGCGTGCTGCCTGCCAGATTTGCTTCCTATTCCAGCCCTGGCTGGATGCAGGTACCACAGCTACTGAGAGCTCAGACAAGAAAGCAGCCACCAGCACGATGCTCTTCCCGTATTTGCCCATTCTTTGCTCTGGCCCTTGGAGCCAGCTGCTTTGAGTTCCTGGTCACTCCCAACATTGTATTAACACTGCTTCTGCAAAGCATTTTGGCACACAGAGACCCAAACCTTGCTGCTGACTCTGGGCAAGGAGGAGAAACCAGGTAAACAGCAGCTTTCAAAAGCTACAGTGAGCAGGGATGCGAAAGGGAAGGTTTCTGGCAAAGCTGGGGGACTCCAGTCGAGGGCATCTGTCACACGGAGGGGGCTTGGCTGTAGCATTCCCATGAGAACAAGTTTCTGCGCTGAAATGCCTCGACCTCCCCTCCCTGCCTCTCTCCCCTTCTTAATTGGTTTGCAAATGTTAAATGTTTTGGCTCCACGTTCAAACTGCTGCCTGGCTCCTGCAGATACCGCCTAACCCTAGGAGTTCACCCGGGGCTCCCGGCCCCTCCGGCTCCCCCTCTTTGCCATAGCAGCAAGCCCCCGCCGGGCTGGCCATTGTGTCCTCCTCCCCTCGCCGGAGCACCTGGAGACCTTCTTGTAAAAACTTCATTTGCTGGGGAAAGCTTTGATTAAAACAGCCTGGCAGGGGGCTGCCCCACTCCCGAGTCAATATTGGTTTTGGAACAGATGGGGGTGACGACAGGACGGGGGGAAGCGGAGCAGCCAGAGCCGCAGCCCCGGCGGTGCCAGCGCCGGGACCGGGTTTGGCTGTGCGTGGATGCCTCTGTCCGAGCGCCCGGGGAGTGGCAGGAGGCCCTTAGCAGCGCTGGGGAGATCAAAGTGGAGCAGCCACGGAGAGGTGGAGCAGCCCTGTGTGCTTGGAAACCTCGGGGAACAAAAGCATCAAAGTAAATCAAATGAAACTAATTGAAGTGCTTTAACATTAAATAATGAGGGAGAGGCTTTCATGAAACGCCAGCTTCTTCCCGTCAAAAATCGAGGGACGTGCTTCCAAGAAAACCAAAGCGACAACCCCCCGACAACAACAGCAAAACCTCAACCCCAAACATCTCGCACAAAAGGGCGAGATAATTCCGGCTGGGTGGCTGCACGGGCCCTCCCAAAGCACCGAGCCCTCCGCTCCCACGGGCCAGCAGCTCCGGAGCAGCGGCGGGCTGCAGGCAGCCCGGATGCCCAAGCACGTGGCCCGTTTTCCCAGACTGCTTCAGTCCCTGGGACGAGGGGAAGCAGCACCTTCTGCTGCTCCGGGCACCGCACACGTGGCAGAAGGATGTATGTGGCTCAGGATGCCCGGAGCTACTGGTGGGCTCCGGGACCCCGTGCTGGAATCACTGATGGCCGAAGCCAGCCTGTGCGTGCAGCGGCAAACGGGGAAGCACCATGTGGGTGCAGGTCTGCCTGGTGCCACGGCTAAACCTCGGGTCTGCAGGGCACGGACTCGGCAGCCTCTCGGCTCCTGGGGAAGGCTGTCTTTGCAAAACAAAACTCTGAGAGGTCTGATAATCGCTTCAGGGCCAACCTGGCCTCCAGACGTTCCCAGGACAGCCGCGGCGACAACAGGCATGACCTGCGTAGCATTGCCGGAGAGCAAAGGGAGGACTTGGCAAGTCCCCTCCACGCTGGCTGGGAGCAGAGGGCTCCAAGGAAGCACCTCTGATTGTGGCTTACCTATTTCTGTGGCTCACTGTCTCCGGCAGCAGCAAGGAAGGACATTAACAGCAGTTTCTCATCCTTCTGGCCAGGGTTTTGCATGTTTGCAGCCACTCCCAGCCAGGCAAAAGGTAGAGCTGTTGTCCCTCTCTGCTCCCTGAGAGCAGAACACGAGCAATGAAGCAGCACCAGCCGTGCCATCTACACCAGCGCTCGCTGCAGAGACAGACATCATCCCTCTCCCTGATTTCTTGGGTGCTCAGCCTGGCTCTTCTGAAACGTATCTGTCCCCCTGCAGAGAGCTGCGACCAGCCCTGCCCTGGGAAACTGGGCCAGCAAGACGCAGCAGAGATGGACCGGCCCGACACCCATTGGAACGTCCTCGTTAGCCGCTGGCTAAACCGGATTGTGGCCATGATGAAAGAAACCCACATGAAGACAATTAGACTAAATTATGTCCAGTCGCAGAAGACAAGTTAGCAGCGAAAGGCGAGGCAGCCCGACTCCAGCCAGGCTCAATGTCTGGCGTGCCCCATCGCTGCCACTCATACATCACCGATCAAGGGAAGCCCCCGCAGGTTGTTTTAAACCAGGGCCAGCAGGAGGCTGGGCTAATGAGTAAAATCTGAACATTCCTCAAATTTCCCATCCATCCCCAGTGAGGGGAGGGTGGAGGAGGGGGACGGGGACAAAGTGCCTCTCTCCGGAGAGAGGCTGATCCTAACAGAGGGACAAAACGCTTGTGCTGAGAACGGGGAGCTGCTAATCCCAGGCCTGACCCGCGCCAAGCCAGCCTCAGTCTGTGCCACGGGGAGGTGAAGATCTCCTCGAGATGGGGACCCAAACCCCCTCCCCTTTCCCTCTTTCCCCGTGCGGAGTCCAGTCTTCCCTCAGCTCCGAAACCAAACTGGAGGGTGGCTGGGAGACAGCCCAGTCCCTACCGTGGTGGGAGCAGGGTGCTTCGTCACAGCCTCTTTATCTCCCAGGGCCTCCTCCTCCTCGGAGCATCCCGGGAAACAATCCCAGGTCCAAGCTGGGGGCCACGGGCTGACACAAGGGCTGTGTGGACCAGTAACGAGGCTTTTCAGCCTCTCCCAGGAAAGCAGCCCCGGCCACTGTCACCACATTATTCCCCTGATGACGACTTACTCAGGGAAGAGGCTGTTCAACACCCAGCCTCGTCCAGAGCAAAGCCAATAAATAAACCTCACCCACCTATTCAGAGCTCCCTAAAAGGGGGATGTGGAGGAGGGGAAAGGTAATTAAACGACATCAAAGAGATGGCAGGAAGAAAAAAGGCATTTTAAAGAGGAAAGAAGAGGGAAAACAACCATTCCTGACCAATACAATTACAGTGCTCCAGAGGGCTGCTTTAAAGCACAGGCATGCGAGAGCCCAGCACCCGGCAGCTCCACGGCATGTCTCTGCTGAGGACACGCCAGGCTCTCCAGGAGCACATGGGAGCTGGGGCTGCGGGGCTCGAGGGCTTTAAAAGGATCTCAGTAAGTGAGTTCCCTGAAGTTTGTCTCCAGGTGGTCACTTGGCAAGCTGAGGCAGCTTTTTAAATCTTGGCTTGGCTTTTGCAGCCAGCAGTCACCACCAGCTCCCCTCCTTCAGCATCCCTGCACAGTTACGGGGGCAAGGGCTGGAGCCAGCCTGCTGCAAGGCAGGCAGAGGTGACTTTTGGCTTCCTAAGGATGAGAAGATGGCCAGATCTTGCTATAGGAGAGCAGAGGTAGGGACGTGGGGTACCAATTAGACTGAGCGCAAGGGGAAGAGCTGTAGAGACCTGGGCTGTGGTTGCTGAGAGGAGAGACATGGGACAGTGCGAGAAGATAAGAGGTCTAAAGCTGTCACTGCTGCCAGAGTCCTTCTGAAAGTGGCTGGGTTTCTGCTGAAGTGAGGCCAATTCCAGCAAAGCTGCTTTCTGCTGAAAAATTCCTGCCCCAGGCTCCCAAGCGCTTTGCTCTCATGCCTATGAAGCAGCACCTGAGCCCAGACTCTCCTCATAGACAAGCCACTGGAAGAATTTGGGAAGCATCTCCTGCTGGGTTCTTGCAGCTCCTCACCTGATACCAGTAGCCTCTTAAAACAGGGATGCTCAGAGAACAAAAGTTTCTTTAATCCACAGGCAGTGGCATGGAGCTTTGGAGAACGAAACCTCCTATCTGGATGCAAAGCCCACTGGGACTGAGTGTACGTTATCAGGTCGGGCTGGATGGTTATACTTGTCCTTCAGGCTTTAAATCCATTAAGGTTTTTTAAAAAGCAACCAGAAGAGAGGAAAAGACAAGAATTTATCAGTAATAAGCTCCTGCCCTTTTTCTTCATTAGTGAAACCAGCATATGGTCCCTCTCCTGAAGACCAGCCGCCTCCTGTTACTTGGTTCCTCGCTCTCCACCACTCTTTCTCCCTCCACTGCTCTTCTGTGCGTCTCTGTCTCCATCGTTCTCTCCCTGGGATTTTAATTACATTCATCTATTTCCACTCACTAGGTCTGTCACTTTCCAGCAGGACTGCTGTAATTATATTGTGGGAAGCACCGTTCACTTTACTGAAGCCTGAGCGGATTAAGGATCCTCCGCGCCTTTTCCCACCCCTCTCTGCCAGGTACCTGCACAAAGATGACAGATGGTCAGGGGCCATTTATTTCCCCTAATGAGCTGGTACAAAAGGAGATAGCTCCCAAAACACATGTATATTTTCAGTTAACTAAAAACGCCCCAGACTCCCAGGGCTTTGCCTGGAAGATGGGAAGGGGCTGAACCCAGGCAAGGAAATGCACCAGCAGATAGAAACCGGTTCTCAGGCTCTGCTGGCCTCAGCTTGAGAAATAGGGCAGGGGACTTTTAAACCTGGAGCGATGCTTCAGCACGTCACCCGGACACTCACATACTACAGAGCTGGTCAAGGGCTTGGAGGAGAGAAGCAGAAATCTGAATGAGACTGCAGCAGGTCACAGGCTCTGCTCACCAGCTCTCCCGCCTGCTCTCTTGCTCTGTGCGGGGCTCATGGGCTGCCAGCAGCTCCCCAGGCAGGGCTGTGCTCCCTGTCCCTGCAGCGGCGTGCCAGGGCCCTGGCCAGGGGTGCCTGGCCACTGCAGGAGAAGCCCAGCTCTGGGTTCAGAGGAGTCCGGACTGCGGAGCGTGTCCTGCTCTGTGCTCTGCTCAGTACCAGCGTTACTCCAGCTCAGTTTCTCTCCCATGTTTGCTCTCAGGGGCTAAGAAAAGCTAACTTATAGAAGGGTCTGAACCTTGCCTGCATGATGGACGTCTCTTCAAGGCAAATCTTGTGCTCCTCTCGGGTGGGCAGGAGAGCTCTTCAGCTTTACCCTCATGTCCCTGTTAGCGTGCGATGGGCTCCAGCACCATTTAGCTTTCCCCAGGAGCGTGAGGTGCAGGGCGTGCTCAGCTGTGGTCCAGCAGAAGCAAACACAAACACAAAGCGTAGGCTGATGCAGATGAGAGAGGGCTTTTGGTGGGCATCAGAGGATGCCAAAGGATGAAGATAATTCCAAGTGTAAGCATGTGCGGAGATAACAGCATGAACAGGGAACATGGCTGTCCATGACCTGAGCTGATGTAAAGCACGAGAGCTTTTGAAGGATCTGCACAGATTTGTGTCAGCTGAAAGCTCAGCCTCAGAAGTGGATTCCGTTTAGCCCCCTGGAAGTGTGCCATTCGACTGAGAGGCACTGGAGGTACCCAAGGCTCTGCATCCTCCCACCTTGCTGTAGCTGGTATCTTGAGCCTAACCCAGCTGGGACCTCACAGTGATTTAGAACACACATATTGCCTTACAGAGGCAAGACCTGTCAGTGGTGGGGACAGAGGAGTTCCAAAACGCAGACAGGCTGGTTGCCCCATTTCACCCCCCAGCTCCCCGTACAGCAGCCAGCATGGGTGTTGTGTCCCCCATCACTGCCCTCTCACCTGGGCTCCAAATTACACTTGCAGGTTGACCTTCTCTGTGCAGTTCTGAGGAACCAGGATCTCTACTGTCCCCTTGCTTGGCCATGAACACAGCAAGGAGGTGACCAGGCTCTCCCCTTCCCAGGCTGCCTGTAGGAACAGAGGGAAAGCCACACGGGGAAAAAATTTCCTGACTCCTTTCTACACGGCCACTGCTTACTGCTCTCAAGGCATCTGCTGGACAGGCATTGCTTCTGCTGACTATTGCCAGGGGAGAGAAAAAAAATCAATGAACCCAGAGGTTAAGTTAAACCCCATCCACAGAAAAGTACTCACAGGGCTGAACACATCTCTCCCAAGTGCCTCCAAGTTCCCTGAGTTTTACCTCAGCCCACAAGGTGCAGGTGGAGCCAGGACCTCAACCTGCTCCTTCAGGTCTTCCCATTTTTATCTGGGCATGGCCTGTCTGGGAAATACAGGCTCCAGGTGCTCAGCGTTTCCTGAGGTCCCATGGTGAAGGCAGGCACCAGGTTCTGCAGACTGATCTCCACATGCAACTTTTTTCCTGGGACAAGAGTTTCCTTTGTGCCCGCAGATCTTTCGCCCCAGGCGCAGGGAGCAGCTCCATGGAGCAGTTCAGGGTCGCGTGGCTGTTTCAGAGGATGCCCTGGCACGTTGACCCCCAGCCTGTCTCCTCTGGGGACCCCCGAAACAGATGCCTGAAGCAGCAAACCTGAAACCTGCTCTTGAGATAACGCTTGCCCATTTGCTACTTCCATATATTTTCAAGAGGTGGCACCTGTAAAATAGGCACGATTCAGTGCTCCGAAGTTAGCACCGTGGCTGCTGCAGTGGGCCCCGGGGCTGGCAGCGATGCTGTCCTAGAGATGAAATGTGCTGGTAAAACCAAGGGTCTTGACCTGCAGTGGTAATTAAAGATCCCACAGCAGTTCTTGCAAGAGTAAGGGAACTAGCTCTGCTGTCCTGGCCAAAGTCCAGCTTGGGTAATTATATTCACCCCCTCGACCCCACCGGGCCAGGTCCATGGCAGCTGTGACATGACATAATGTGTGCTGGGGCTTGAGAGCCCAGCAGGAGCCTGGCTGGCCACAACTGGGGGGACCTGGGAGCAAGATAAAAGGTGAGTCGAGGGTATTCAGCACATAACCCTGCTGCTAGCTCATTAAAAGACAACATTTGCAGGTCCCCTTTAAACTGTTTATCCATTATTGAAAATACCATATGTTACATGTCCATGAAGATCAGCTTTCAGCCGCAAGATAAGCTGCCTCCATTTATTGTTCTTCCCTCTCTCCCTCCTCCCTCCCTCCCTCTGGGCTTTTAATTACATCCATCACCTCCCACCCCTCCGGTGGAGCTGGCTTCGTGTCTCACCAGCCCAGCAAGGGAACAAGGCCCATTTTTTCTCTTGGAAGGGAGCAATTGTTTCGCTTCCCGCACACAAGTCCTAGAGCGAGAGACATTTAGCAGCCGCTGTGAAATTTCAGCCAGGATTGGAATTTATTTTAAGACGCCGGCCTTTAAATTTTTCATTAAACCTTTTCCCCCTGCGATGCAGCAGGCTTCTGCGGGGACCAGGGGAACGCTGTGTTTATATGCCTGGCACGTCGGGAGAGGACGGAGGATTTCACACCACCCTGGGCAAAGGCTTCCCAGCACAGCACATGCTGCTAACCAGGCCCTGCAGCACTGGGAGGGCACGGCTGCCTCTGCAACCCCCAGCCTGGCTTGCATTCCGAACACCAGCCGCTTCAGTGGGGTTAAACACTCTGCCAGAGCAGGGCAACCTTGCAGCAACAGCCCCCGTGAGCTGCCTTTGGGGTCAGCCCATTTCCAAGTGCCAGCCGGTGGGCTGGGTGCTTTTCGTGTACCAGGGTGCTGAGCCCGGGGCACAGTGCTGTGAGCTCGCAGCGGGTGCCAGAGGGGCGGCTTGGAGCTCTGCCTGCTGTAGGGATTGCTTGAAGCATCCTGTTATAAGGCTTTGGGTTGTGTTGCTTGTAACTGCCAGACCTCAGGTGCCTAAGTGGAAGATTTCCGTGCTAGGTGTCTGCTTTTGCAGGAAAGGAGATGCCTGCAGCAAACTCAGAGAGGATGAAACTGCCTGGAGGAGATCTTCCTTTTTCTCCCCATGTGCCCCTGTTGCATTTACCTTCCAGCTCCTGCTGTATGTGAGCTGCGGGCTCAGCAAACATCAACCAAGCCCGTGCCCAAGATGAGCCGGGGCTCCTACAGAGACTCGGCTCATGACCACGGTGTTAAAGACACCACCACGCACAAAGGTGCCAAGATGGGGCTGCCTGTGCCAGTGAAACGGTGTTCTCAAAGTGGTGTCTGCCTGACTTTTCAGCCTCAACCAAGTTCTCTCTTTTTGGCCTGCAACAATTTTCTAGCATTAGCTCTTTTAGATCATTGTCTGGTCTTTATATTTGCCTGAATATGACCTGAAAAGCCGTTGCGCAGGAGTGCAGTAACTCCTGACCCAGCAGTTTTGGCAAACCGAAAGGAAAAGCCTGACCAACCCCCTATTAGAAGTCCACTGGACCAAATTTGGTTGCCATCAGATTGCTCATTTCCCTGAAGAGCAATTACAAACCCAGGGAAGCCGAGCACAAGGGGGGACCGCTCCACTGGCAGGGTCGCACGCGGATGGGACCAAACCCCACCGCCACACCACGCAGTCCAGCTTCCTTCCAGCAAACCTCTCCTTGGCCAAGGAGCGTGGTTTAAATATAGCCCAGCCCCACCTACGCAGCCAGATCACGTTAACAGGGTTTCATCTCCCTCGCAGATGAAGGATGCCACAAAACTCAGCCCTTCCCCGTGAAACAGCCCTGTCCAGGGCCGGCGTTCCGCGCGCCGCCCCGCGCTAACGAACCCACCCGCCCGCACCCAAGCACCCCGCCAGGTTTTTGCACCGCAGCAGGTTTCAGCCGCAAGCTGCCATTGTATTTAACGTACAGCAGCGAGGTGTATCATTAATTTATTAATTATTCAGGGAGCGCCAGACGGGCACGCAGAAGATCAGACGGGAAGAGCTGGCTCCCAGCAAGCTCCCGGACTCTCCGTATGTCAAGACTTGCTCTTCAGTCACAGGCGCGTTGTCACTGGCCACCTGCACGTGACGGGACAATCTTTGTTAAACTTCCTATTAGCAAATAATAAGGTAGTACAAAACCTGACACTCCCAAGCCAGACAGGCCCCCACTTCCCTTTCTTCCCCTTCCTGCATGGGCAGCCCCAGATGGACAGAGAGGACCAGCTGGGAAATGGGGGGTGGTCTACAGAATGGGTCTGACAAACCCATTACTATTTTGCAGGGAGTGGGAGGTGTGCCAGATTGGGTGTCCTGTCTCTTCCACCCAATTCAGACAACTCATTTGCCACTCAGTGCAATTTTTAATATAAAAATGACACCATGAAAGTTATGGTCTTCTTCCTGGAAGACAATAGGGTATTTTTCAGGGAGTCATTTTGCTCATTGTGTACATTGTGGGGCTTCTTTGCTTGTTTCTAACTGGGGCAAGTTTTATCAAAGACGTGAAATGACTCTAAGTCACAGTGACAATGGCAGGGGGATGAAGTCACAACGTTAATCTCCTCTGTGCAATGCTAAAGAAGTGGAAACTTCCACTGAATGCCATGAAATCCTCTCCACAATGAAGTTGTTCAGACACGCCAATCACAAGCTCACAACAACTACAGAAGTGAAAATCTTCCTGGAAGGAAAAGGTCTGGCGTGATGCTAGTAAGAGGATCTCTAGATGTTCAAACGTGTGCCTATCTGAGTTTTTTTACAAGCACAAGTGCCAACGCATACCTGCAGTGAAAGGGAGGCTGAGAGAATGAGTGTTTGGGCTCCCTCCTCTTCCTGGCTTTGCAGGACACCCCGTTCCTCCACTTGCAGGGATGCGTGGGAAGATGGGTCTCCGCACCCACCGACCATGCTGGCGGGCTGCCTCCGAGCAGTGCCCCTTCCCCTTTCACAGGCAGCCACAACACTTGCTGAAGCACCAGCCTCCAGGCTCACACACCTGCAACTGGGGCGGTGCAGGAAGGGCTCAGTGGGGAGCGCAGCACTGCCTGCGGTGCTGCATGGGGCTGGCTGCAGCGCTGTTGCTCACCAACCTAGGCTGTAGCACCACGGACGCTGTTGCATCTTCCACAGCCAGGAGGAAATGGCCTGCCTCTTGTAGGCAGGATCGGTACCTTGAGTTAATTGGTTAATTAGTTAACTCAGTCCAGCTAGGTAATAATGATTAGATGCCATACTTCCCCCTTTTTGTTTTACAATTTTTGTTTTCAAAGGTTTTTTCACAAAAGCTTTAAGGTGAGCAGAGACCCAGTCCATTCATCCAACTCCAGCACACTTCCCTCCCACGAATACCACATCAGGGCTTGCAGCTTTACCTTCTTCACTGAAGGACTCTTGCTCAGGCTCCCACTCTTTTGGCTCGGGCTCCCGGCTGCGGCAAGGGAGTCGGGGCTTCTCAGAGTCTCATGGATGTAGCACATCAGGGTCACCAGTTGATGCTCACCAGCCTGGACTGCAGCACCAAGGACACTGCTACATCTTCTACAGCCAGGAGGAAATGGCCTGCCTCTTGTAGGCAGGATCGGTACCTTGAGTTAATTGGTTAATTAGTTAACTCAGTCCAGCTGGGTAATAATGATCAGATGCCATATGGTGCTGCATGGGGCTGGTTGTGGTGCTGAATGATGCTGGCTGCAGTGCTGCATGGGGTTGGCTGTGCCCACTGGAGGCATGTGGCCGTAGGCAGGTCTGCACCTGCACCCAGCCTCCCCACGGGAAAAGAGCTTTCTGCCACCTGTGCTAATCCTGGCCTTTGGAGCCACATTCATCTCCAGCTAAAAAGTAACAGAACGATCACTGCAATTCTTTTTCCCAGCCGCGGTGCATCAGAAACCGTTGAATTGTGCTCGGCAGATCAGTCTCATCTCCCGAGCTCTGGAGCGGGAGCGCTGGTGGGAGCGGGGAGCAGCAGCTCTCGGGCTCGGCTCGGCGAGCTCCGGGTCACGTAGCTGGGCGTTACACGTGCATCCGGGCCGCTCCATCCTCCCGCTGACCGTCGAGGAACCTCTGCTCATGGTGTCAGGGGGATGGAATCAAAACCCCAAAGTGAAGGGAGAAGGCCAGACCGCAGCAGCATCACAGATCGCCTCCCGGAGTCCGGGAGGAGCCTCCCAAACGGCTCAGGAACAGCCGCGCGCTAAGGTCCCAAAAAGATCTTTGCCTGGTGCCTGCCAAAAGAAAAGCGGCGTGAACACCCAGAACTGTAAAAACCGGTCAAGAAGCTGTTGCTTTGTTTTCTGCCCTCTTCTGAGCTCCTTGTGGGCTTGTTTGAGGGGAAGCGTGGGCTGGGTAAAGCCCAGACACCAAAGCGTGTCCTAGCACCCAGAGAACTTCAGAGGCAAACAGCTTATTTCATTAGCGTTGTAAACAAGATGGACTTTTTCAAAATATTTATTTTAGGAATCAAATTAAATGTTCCAGCTATTTGGGAATTCAATTCTCTCTTTCTGCGGGTGCTAGTCAGGGCTCCCAATGCATCAGTGCACGGCTTTAAAGGCATTTCTCCACTCTTTTGGATTAGTGACCCATTCTAACAGGTCTTCATTGACGGGGAGTGTGGGTCTCTCAAAGAGTCCATTGGATACAGCTTACAAAAGAGTTTAGCCGGAGATGAAGAGTTTACAAAAAGTTTGTAGGAAACCGTGGAGTCTTTTTAAAAGAGAATAAACTGCCACTGCTGTGTCTGGGTTGAGTTAATCTGATTAGGCCAAGCTCATCAACAGGCCCACTGAAAAGAATGAGGCGGGGGGAAAGCACGCTGTGGACGGGGCCAAGAGAAAAACTAGGGACCTTTTTACTAGAGAAGTCAAACAAAACCTATTGTCGCAGAGCATGCTCGCCTACAGATGGCAAAACGACAAATCTTTTCAAAAGCAAAGCAAATATAATTGATGGCTTTTTTTTTTTTTTTCCTCCCAGGTATGGGAGCAGACACTTAATAAGATTAAGGGAAACCAAAATGAAAGGGGCTGTGAAATACCGCAGATACTTGTCCTGGTTGTTCGGATGGCATAGGCCTATGGAGTTTACCTACTCTGCATAAAACCTTGAGAAAAAAAGACCCTGCTATGTACCCTTTATGCTCCTGGGTCTCTTAGGGAGCGTTCAGGTATCCCCCATCACCCCCAGTTCATGCTTCCGCTCTCCCAAATTCCAGGAGCCGGCAGCACCCACCCAAGGAGCAGAGACACGCAGACTGACAGCGCGACTGGCTCAGCACAGGAGAGCTGAGAGCCTTGGGAGGCCGTCCCATCCCTCCAGCCTTGGCTCTGCCCAGCCTGCCCTGGGAGGCAGCATGCCTCCTCTTCCTCCAGCCGGAGGATGGCTTTGAGCAGGTGGCTCCAGCCGGAGCAGAGGGAAGGAACGCGGACCACGTCCTGCCAGCGTTCAGGGGCTCATTCCTCCCCAGGGCAGGAGGGAACTGGCACAGGGCAGGTTTTTGGGACTCTGCTCTGAATCTGAGGCAAGGTCTGGTGAAGCCATTCTGGGTCACCCACTTCTGCTCCCCACCGGGCACCCTCCTGCCTGGGTGCTTCACTCGGACAGTGCCCCATCCCCGTTCCGCTTCGCTGGGCATGGGGCAGCGACAGCAGGGACCGGGCAGCAGCAGCCACGCTCCTCCACCGCCAGCAAGACGCAGTGCTGCTGCCCCAGAGACCCGGGGCTCGGTGCCAGCGTGGTGCCATGTCCTGCGTTCAGCACCGGGGGCCAGCACGGGCTTTGTCCCCTCCTGGGAGCAAAGGGGCTGAGTGGGGTTGGGCGCCTTGGGCGCAGAAAGGGGATGATGGCATCATCACGCCATCGCATTTTGCGATGTTTGTTGTGGGCATATTAAAAAACCTAATTTAAAGTCCTGCTGGAAAGTTACATCACTGCCATTACCTTCTCGGGAGGTATTTTAGGCTCTATATTTAGAACGGCTCGAGCTGCGCTTGGATTTAACACAGGCAGCTCCTTAGCCAATATAATTAAGAACAGTATCAGTGGAAGGCATGTAAGGAGATTTTCTCCCCAAGGCCACCTAATACAGATGTAATTGACTCTATTTTCTGCTTTCTGCACACGGATTGCCGCAACTCAGCCCCTATTATCCGTCAACAAATGAACAGGATCCAGTGAAAGGGACCTCTTCAACCAGGACTGGTTTTAGAGAATGGAGCACTGGGCTGTGTTAAATCTGGACACAACGCGCCTTCGTTCCCTTCCTTTTTATCTCCGCCGCCTTTTCAAGATGTTTTCCAGTTAAGGGTAAGTCAGCAAATATGTGTTTGGGCAAAGTGTTGGCACTCACTAAAGAAGAGAACATCTGTCTCAATCAGCTGGTCTATTCTGTCGCTGCAGCTCAACGGAGGCTCTCAGCACTGGAAGACAAAACCAGGGCAATGTCTTCAGAAAGGTTTTTTGTGTATGCGGTTGCAATTTTCTTTTGCTAAAATTTCTAAGGGCGGGGAAGGAGGAAGGGAGGTGAGAAAAGAAATTAAAACCCATTTGCTTCATAGTAAAAGAGCGCCAGAAAAATCTCCATTTCTAATGTTGCAAAATTCCTGCCGCGTTACCATCGTTGCATTCCCACAGCCAGTTTCGCAGCCCTGAAAAGGATGTCCTTAATAGCAGCAGGCACAATGGATAATAGTTTATTAGCACAGACAGTAATTTTCTTAGAAATATCTTTGCATTTAGCTGAAAGAGCCCTGACATTTCCTCGGCGCAAAAGAATGCCTTCGGTTTATTTCTCATTGTGTTCCCCTGCTCAACACGACGGTGCAGCCCCAGCGGTCAGCACGTGCCGGACGCAGGGAACGTGCCGTGCGCTGTTTGGGAAGCGTGCAGGAATCGGAGAGCGTGAAACCAAGCAAAAGGAAGAACGGAGGAAACCTTTTGCACACCTCGAGACACGTGAAGGACGAGCCTTTGCCTTGCCAGACCCTACCTCGCCTCCGAAGCCCTTGCCTCTGCACAGGCTCCTGGGCTCAGCCTGGCTCTGCGGTTTCTTCCCTGTCCGAAGCCATTCGGAGGTGACTCTAAGAGAGGAACGGAGGAGCGGGCGCAGCAGACACGGGCAGTGGGGTGGGAGGGAGGCAGGCGTGCACAGAACGCTGCTTCACCCTTCCCCGAACCCCTTTCTGGCCCTGGGCTGGTTTGGGGGATTTCACGAGTCATACGACCCTGGTAATTAATTTCAGCTGATTAGAGCAGTAAGCTCCAGAGGCACAAAAGAGGCCGTGCGAGGTTTGAAAAGGATGCTCGGGGCAGAAGGCTGTACTGTAATTTGTTACACATTATAGCCTGCTAAAGAACCTGCTCACAGTCTGCCAGGCCTTAATGTCTTAATTTCTCCTTCAGCGTTCCCTTTGACACACTATCCAAAGTGATGTATGGCGGGGGATGATTGCATGGGATCAAGCAGAGGGAAATCCAGGAGGGATTACAGCCCAATCCCTGGGCAAACAGGCGCTGGAGTGGCTGAACACAGCCACAGCTGTCTGCCCGACAATACCCAGAACAAACAGTGCCTGGGGAACAAGGCACGGCCAGGGGCACAAGCAGGCAGGGCTGGGGAAGGAGATAAAACCTGCATTCAGCCCCCTGGGACCCCGGGCCTTTTATGAGCCTTTTCACCCCAGCTGCAAGCTTTTGAGTTGTGCTTCAAAATTTTAGAAGCTTGGCTGTAATAAAATTGGGTTTAGTGATCAAAGAGAGCTGGAGATCCAGTGCACATCCGGGCTGGGCAAGGACGAGCGGGGACTGCCACGAGCAGTTTGTCTTCTTCTGTTCTCTCCCATCTAGTCAAACACCAGTGTTAGGATTAATAACTTGTCTCATGTTACCAGTCTTCAGGCAGAAAGAGCCTTTAAGCTGTTTTTTTAAAACACAACGTGTATGAACATGACTTTTTTTTAAGGGATCGAGATTAGATATATAGGCCATGCCCAGAGAGGAATGACAGGGACTTTTCACATAAGCCTTAAGAAGGAAAATCCCAGGCCTCCATCCAGAGAGAGTTGAAAGGCTTTCACTTTCCCAGTGCATATTCAGGACAGGTTGCCAGTGACACAAACTAAAACCCAAATTATACCAAGCCAGAGTAGTGCTCACTGCAAGTGAATAATTGCATGAGAGTAGTATTAAATGCAAGTGAATAAATGCAATTTCAGTTGCACTGGAATTCGCCAGTCACGCTTTTCATCTCTTCGGCATCTCCTACGGACCTTGCTAGTGAACTATACTGGCGATAAAATGGGATGTAAACACGATGTGCATGACCCGTGATGGAGAAAAGCTGCTTATAAGGAGAAAAGCCTTTGTGAAGAAGATGCTCTCCACCCTCTGCTCAACACCAGTCTCTGCCCTGATGTCCCAACAGCCCCATGTTTCTCTGACACCCCGCAGGCAGCCGAAATCCCCAGGGACTCTGCATGCTCTGGCCAGTCCCGCTGGGCCCTTGCACACACCTCCTGCACCCAGACCGAAGGTGAAGCCAGCTGCGAACACGACATCCCATCGCTCCTCACCTCCAGGGCTGTTCCCGCGCTCCTTTGACCATGGCTGGGGCCAGGTGAGAGCTTTCCAGTTCCTGTGTGCTCTCTGCCAGCCTGAGCCTGCCCCAGGGACGGGAAGCTGTGAGCAGGAGCAGCTGGCCACAGCTGTGCACCTCCATCTCTCTCGCCTGTGCAGAATACGACCTGCACGGAGGGTAGCAGAGGGGAAAAGGGGTTGTTTGTGTCCCATCCTGTCACCATTGTGCAGGCTAAATTGCCACTAAAGGGATGTAAAACACTGCAGAAGGGGGCCTGCTGGGAAATATCTCCATCTCCTTTACCACCACTGCCTCACAGCCCCCTGAATCACCGACATGATGAGGGGGCAGGTCAGGGCCTTACAGTTCATCCGCAGAATCCGGTTAATGCACCAGCCCAGCCACCGTGGCCATCTGCCAGCGCGAGCATCAGTGGGAACATCAGGGACCCCAACGAGCCACTGCAAGAACAGGGTTCCACGCTGCAACTGGCCCTTCCTCCCAGTTCCAGGGCGATTTGCAATCAGCCCCTGGCCCAGGTTTGGAACTGCAGCGTTACGGAAGCGTGGGCTCAGGTAGGGACAAGACTCGGTGCAAAGCGACACAGTACCTCCAAAATACCAGTCCTGGGGAAAGACAGAATTCTGCCTTCATCTGATGTTACTTAAGGAAATGAGAGTCTTTCGCCGGATTTCACTGAGCTTTGAAACCTGAACACATTGGAAATTTGAGGAGAAAGGCTATGTGTTATGTCAGAGTTTTAGAACAACAAAAATTCTCCCAACTTGTCATGTGGAGAAGAATTCTTTCTGGAGAGGAGCACAGTCAATAATCACTGCTCTCAGCCTGGGAATTGCATCATTTGATGAAGATTCTGTTGAAAAACTTGCTCATTTAATGTTATTTTTTTCACTGTAATTGTGTAATTAATGTATTCTGTATTAACTGTCAAAGGAGGGAGACTATTTTTGTTATTAGTTATTTCCTCACAGTATTTTTACATCAGTAAGGGAGATTGCACAAAGGGCTGTTGCTCTGCATTTTATTGGTCTCATAAGAAAACAGATTCCTGAACCTTCCCAATGAGACCTATAAAGCAAACATTTATTATTCTTCAGAAAGACAACATACACCTCGGTGCACTTTTTGCAAAGAAACAGGCTGGACTTTGTGGGCATTTAGGCAAGTAGCGCTTACCCAGAAAAACAACGTACCTCCCACAAACCAAAAATCACAATTCAGCCAAGAATTGCTGGTTCTGTGGTCACGTGTGTGTTAGTGTGATAGAGGAAAAGGAGCCTGAAATAAATGTATTCCCCTGGATCCTTTGATGTCTGCAGGAAGATGATGCTGTTTTATACAGCACATCTTACTCGTGTGCGTTCTGCAGTCTGTATGTGGCAAACTACCTAAAATTGCACCTGAAATGAAAGGCCCAGAATCTGATGCAGAAGTGAGAACGCAAGTATTTCTGAGTTTTTCTTTTTTTCTTCCTTCCTTCTGTTTGGCCTTCTGGGTCCCTCCAGCACCCCTCTTAGCCTTGTCAGAGCACCCATGCCAGTGAACAGACATGTCGCTGTCTGTAAGGCCCACAGAGGGCCAGCCTCTCCAGGGAGGGAGGTTGCCAAGAAGCCACTGGCCTCCTCCTGCTCCCCTGCCCCAGGGAGGCTGAAGTCCAGGACACATTCGAGGTGCTCCTCCTGCTTCGAGCATCCCTTTGCCAGGTGCAGGTGGCAAGCCCTCCACTGGCAGGGGCAGCTGAGGCCACCAAACTTGTGCTTTCAGACCAGAAAAAGGCTCATTTGAAGAGCTGGCGCTTGCCCTGGGGCGGTGCAGAAGGACACAACCTGCCCCAGCTGAGCTGCACCACCTCAGGGTGCCCCAGGGCCCCAGCTGGGTGGCAGCGGGTGGAAGGTGGCACTCCCGGGCTGTCACCGTGCCCCAGCCGCCACCGCTCAGGTGTGGGACCATCTCCGCAGCAGCAGTGCCAGGAAATGCACAAATTACAGCCCTGGCTGCAGAAACAGTTAAGGCAAACAGAATGATTCATTGGAGCAAATTAAAAGCAAAGCACGAGACGGGCCAACAATAGGGATTAAACGCAGTACGTGGTTACGTTCTCCTCCAAAAAAATTTCCCCAAACGAAGCCATGTCGTGCTTGGTTTTCAGAGGGAGCATCGAACGTGTTTGCATACGAAAGTTTTCAAAATTTTAGCAACTGACTCTTTTATCCTTGCTTCAGAATTGGTAAGAAAAGGAAAAGAGGCAAGAGATCATTCTGAATTTCAGATGTTGGTCTATGGAAAGCTAATACCCAATTTATGACTATTAAAAGATTTAAGCCTGCAGCACAGAGATTTAATGCGTATGCTGCATTCTCTAAAAAGGTCTTTAAATAGGCAGGTTTTGAAATCAGCCAAGAGCTTGAAGGCTGCTTAACGATGGCACTTCCACATGAAAGGAAGTTACTTGGACGTGGGAGCAGAGGAACTGAGCGATGTAGGCCTGCGCTGTGCCGGGCACAGGGGCAGCAAGGCACAGGAGTCCACCCTGGCCCCCCAGAGCCAGCAAGGGCTCGGTTCAGAGGTGCAGGGTGCCAGCTGAGATGCCCTCAGCCGCTTTGCCCAGTGTCAGAAGGGTTGGGGTCTCCCAGAGCCCCACGCCCTGCCCAGGCTGCCCACGGGCGTTTCAGACACACTGTACACCTCTGCCGGGGCAGCTGATGGGAGCCCACGAAAAGGAGGGAGATGTTGCATCTCCACTGGCATGACATCACGTCCCTGGCATCACGCTGTTGTTATGTGAGCAGAGCTTCCAAGAGAAACGAGAACCAGCAGAGAAGCGGGGCGAGAGGCTGCCTTTCGCCTTGCGGGGGCACGGCAAGGACCTCGGTGGGTGCTGCTGACCGCCGAGCCCCCCGTCCTGCTGCGGGGGATGTGGCTGCTGGACCCGGCCAGTGCATCCACAGGGCTGGGGGCAGAGAAACTCTTCCTCGGGGAGTCTCAAGTCTCCAGGGGGGTCCTGACCTTTCCCGACCGGCCAAACCGAAGGGGGTCGCGGGGCGCTGCAGTGTCACAAGCCTTCACAGGGGGCAGGCGCGGGGGGGCTCTGGTTCCCCGGGCGTCCGCCCCCGCTTTGCTTTCGGCTTCCCACGCCGCGGGGGCTGCGCACACGCCCGCGCACGGGCAGGTCGCCGAGCCCCCGGTTTACCCCCGCCCCGCGCTCCCGGCCCAGCAGCTCCCACGCGTGCCTCCGAGCGCCGCGCACCGCGTCTGCTCCCTCCGCCGCCGCACACGGAAGCGGAGCGGGGGCCGGTTCCCGAGCCGGGGAAGGAAGACAGCGCACCCGCCGGGAAGGGCGAGCGGCGGCGTGGCGGCGCGGCTCCCTGCGCCCGGCCGGCGGCCCCCGGCGCGGCGGGGCGGGGTTTTCCCATGGCCGCCCCGAGCGGGGCGCGCCCGGCGCGGGGAGCCGGGAGCCGGGAGCGCTCTGGCACGTGCTCCGGCGGGGGGGCGCGCGGCGGGGCCGCGTCTCGGGGGCGGAGGCACGAGCGCCGCCGCCCGCCGCCCGCCCGCCGCCTGATTGACAGCGGGGGCGGCCGCCAGCCAATGGGAGGCGAGCGCCGCCGGCAGACCCCCGCCCATTGGCCGCCCGCCGGCCGCGGCCTCGCGTGCCGCGCCAGCCGCCGCCGCCGCCGGCAGCAGCCGGGGCCGGGCCGCCGCCTCCGCCGCCCCGCCCGCGGCACGGCCCCGGCTCTTGGCGACGCCGCGGGCGGGGCTGCCCCGGGCGCGCTCGCAGCCCCCCGGGGCTCGGCCCCCCGCCGCCAGCCCGTGCCCGGCGCGGCGCCGGGCGGTGCGGGTGTCACAAGCAGCTCGCAGGAGGCAGGGAGGGAGGGACGGCCCGCTGCGCCCGGGACTGCCGGGCCGCGCTCGGTCTGCGCGCCGCCGCCTGTCGCCTCGGTCGCGGCGCGCGGGGAAAAGTCTCGGGGCAGCCCCCGGGGGAGTGCGGGGGGTGCCCGGGACAGCCCCTCCCGCTTCCCCCGCCGTCCCCACGTGGCCGCGCGCTCGGCGGCCGCCGAGTCGGGGCGGGCCGGCGCGCGTGACGGACAGGCGGCGGGGCGCCGGCCAATGGGAGCGCGGGCGGCGCGGCGGCCGGGTCCAGGGCGGGCGCCCATTGGCTGCCGGGAGTGTGGGAACGGCCGCGGCGGCGGTTTCACACGAATGAGGAGGCGCCGCCGGGTATAAAGGCGGGGGGCGCCGTCCGCCGGCACCGCCGGCCCCGCCGCGCTGCAGCCGCCGCACGCGCCCCGCGTCCGCCGCACGCGCCTGCCCGCCCGCCGCCGCCACCACCGCCGCGCCATGCCCGCCGACACGGGCATGGAAAAACCGACCGCCTCGCCCATCGCGGGGGCGCCGGCCAGCGCCAGCCACACGCCGGACAAGCCGCGGAGCGCCAGCGAGCACCGGAAGGTAAATGGCGGGTGCTGGTCGGGGCGCAGCAGCGGTGGTGGTGGCGGCGGCGGCGCTGGATGGCGGCGAGCCCGCGGCCGTGCTGAGGTCGGTGCCGGGGCTGGGGTGGGGGCCGGGAGGAACCGGAGCGGCCGGGGGGACTCACCGCGTCCGCTCTCCCCGCAGTCCTCCAAGCCCATCATGGAGAAGCGGCGCCGGGCGCGGATCAACGAGAGCCTGGGGCAGCTGAAGACCCTCATCCTGGACGCGCTGAAGAAGGATGTAAGTGGGGCTGCGGGGCGCGGGGGGCTGCCGGGGGCCGGCCGGCCACGGGCAGCCCTGACGGCGCCGCTCTCCTCCTGCAGAGCTCCCGGCACTCCAAGCTGGAGAAGGCGGACATCCTGGAGATGACCGTCAAGCACCTGCGAAACCTGCAGCGGGCGCAGATGACCGGTAAGTGCGCCTTACCCGCTCGGGGGAGGGGAGGGACACCGGGGACCGGGGTCTAGGCTGCGGACCTGCCTGCTCACCTGCCGCCCCCTCTGCCCTCCAGCTGCGCTCAGCGCCGACCCCACCGTCCTCGGCAAGTACCGGGCTGGATTCAACGAGTGTATGAACGAGGTGACCCGGTTCCTGTCCACCTGCGAAGGGGTGAACACCGACGTGCGCACCCGCCTGCTCAGTCACCTCTCGGCTTGCCTGGGCCAGATCGTGGCCATGAACTACCCGCCGCCACCGCCGTCCGCCCAGCCCGCACATCTGGCGCAGCAGCCTCTGCACGTCCAGCTGCCCCCCGCAGCGGCCGGGGCCGTGCCCGTGCCCTGCAAACTCAACCCCGCCGAAGCCCTCTCCCCCAAGGTCTACGGGGGCTTCCAGCTCGTCCCTGCTACCGATGGCCAGTTTGCTTTTCTCATCCCGAACCCGGCTTTCCCTCCCAGCTCCGGACCGGTTATTCCCCTGTACGCCAACGCCAACGTCCCGGTGTCCGCAGGCAGCGGCTCGGGGAACGCGGCCGCCACCCCGTCAGCATCCCCGGTCCAGGGGTTGACATCATTTGGGGGCAGCATTGTTCCAGCGTCCCAGGCGGGAAGTCCCATCGGCGAACGCAGTGAATCGGTGTGGAGGCCTTGGTGACTTGTCTAAAGCGATTTACCCCCTCTCCAAAAAAAAACTCTTCTGTTGGCTCCGTTGTATGGAGCCCTGTTACGTTTGGGGTTTTTTAAGCAGATTTAAACAGAAAGGAGAGGAAAAAAGGACCTCGCTATGAACGTGCTATTTATTATTTTCAGAGGTTGGGATCTCGACTTGTATTTTTACTCCTTTAAAATGCCTTTATTTGAGATACTTTTTTAAAAAAAATAAATGAGACATAGTTTTGTAACAAATATTCAAAAATATAATGCCAAAGTTGTTTGTATCCTGTTTGTCTGTGTGTGTGTGTGTGCCTGTGTTGAAGACTTCCAAAAAAGAAAAAAAATTGCAGGTGTTTAAATAAATAAATTCTTTGAAATAGATTTATTTTTTTTTTCCCCCCTTCCTTTCATTTTGTTGGGTGTGAGTGGGCACGGACGAGCTCATCCTGTGTGTGCAGCCCCCTCAAAAAAGTAGGAGTGAACTTTATGGTCTTCAGTAAGGCTGTTGGAAGGGATTCCTGTGAAGAACAGTTGGGGGGAACGTGATGGGTTTGAGGGGGGTCTAGCAGTTAAATGTCTCTGCAGAGCTTTGTGGGTGTCATGTTCTGGCTCAGAAGAAACATTCCTAAAAAAACTGCTGCTGGAACCCGAGGAAATGCTGCCTGCTCGGAGAGCCCCTGGCATAACACAGCTCTTCACATTTCGCTCCTGGCCACCTTGTCGTGGGGGTGGTGTGCGCAAAAGTTACTATCTCGCCTACAAAAGCGGCAAGAGAGTCTGTCCCTATTGTGAGGAGGGTAATTAGAAGGTATAAAGGGTCTCATCGAGTATGCAGCGGGCTCTTTGGGAAGTTGGGAACCCTATTGAAACGCCTGGGAACTCGGAGCTGAGGGTTAATGTGTGTCTTTTTTTTTCTCGCCACTCTCATTGACAGGGCCAGATAGACTCTGATACTCAATGCTGTTGTAAATTCAATTGCCTGGCCTCACAATGCCTACCTCATAAAAGAGAATAACTCGGGGTTGTGGCTTTTTTTTTCCCAGTAAGCAAGGGAGCTGAGGAAAAGACAGTTTTGCCACCCATTCTGACTCACCCCCAGTACTTGAATCCTGGCCAAGTGGAAGCAATTGCAGCCTCACACACACAGAATTAACCACTTCCAATTGTCACCAATTAATAAGGCCGTGGTGTGAAGACCATTAGGAGTGAATGCACAGTATGGAAGGGAAATCTTTGTGTGCTTTGCTCCAAATTTATGAGGTGGGGCTATCGTGTAATCTTGGAGAGCAAAGCCAACAGATGACATGTGTGCGTGCCAGAGCCACGTCTAGAGGCATAACCCATCTCACTGGGATTCCTCCATCCTTGGATCTGTGGGATCCCCATAGGCAAAGCTGATTCTCCTGCCCTCCCTCCCTGAGACCCAGGGCTTTTCCTGGCAGGTGGGTGAGGTGGGCTGGGTCGCGGTGGGACTGGCAGCGTTTCACAGTTCAGAGAATGACCTGATGTTTGCAGAACATCCAATTAATTCAACAGGCCTAGGGATTTTTTAGGATGGAAATGCAATTTCATCTTTCAAGGTCTAGTTCTGTTAGCAATCAGGTTGCAGCTTCTGCGAGAACAAGGCAGTGTGTGTGTGTGTGTTGGCGGGTATATAAAGCAGATTATCTGCTTCTGAAGGCTTTCTTACACCTCCATGAGATTTCGGCCAAGGTTAGGTATAGGAGTGCAGGCTGCTTGGAGCCTGGTACTGATCCAGTCCAGCAATCCCTCTGCACCAGAGCGTGAGCAATCGATCAGCGCTGAAAGTCCTCCATCGCACAACCACAGCTAGATATCCGTTTGAATCGGGAGGTTCCCAGGAGGTTTTGTTATGCAATCACAGACATAAAATCATGTTACAGCAATTCTGTTCCATCCCCCACAGCCAGTTACTACCCCTCCTCTTCTGTCTGAAGGAGGCTTGGAAGAGCAGATGAAAGCCTGCCTGTCGCCTGCGTGTAACCGTATACCTCCCTGGGGCAGCACCATGCCTCTGGACTTGCCCCTCACTGCCCAGTCCCCTCCAGATCACCCCTAGATTCTGCAAATTTCTTTTATTGACAAGGTACCCAGGCCAAAAGCGAGACTGCCAAGCACTACGCTGCTGAGTTCAGGCACAGAAAAAAACTCTTTTCTGAGTGGGTTTTGATTGATTGCAGCAGTGCAAACATGACACACACCATGGCGTTCCCCCGGGACGCTCATCTCCCAATGCAAGAGCAGCAGTCAGTCACTTCCCTGCCTCTTCAGTAAGACCCTGAGATGCAAACACATAAGGGTACCACTATTATTTCAGCCTCCATATAAACACTGCAAGCCCCAGTGCTCAGCACCCTACTTGTATGTCCAGCACTGCCATCTGCTCTTTTTTTGGCCTTGGGCAAGTCATAATCTTCTCTGTGCCTAGGTCCAGTGGTGTAGGAGCTGGACATGAGGTGCATGGCACCGACAAACTTGCATGCCAGAAGCTCAAAGTCCTCGTGCAGCAAGGGATGTTGTTGCCCTTAACTCCAGACCGCTTCAGAAGACGTACAGCTGGAGTTCAACCACTGTGTCTGCCCTTGGGTTGTACCCAGACCCTGCAACTGCTCTTCTGCCTCTGCCAGGCTACTCCTCTACAACTGGGTGGCTGCCATGCTCCTTCAAGGCTCTCTATACAGCTGCTTTTCCAGATCATGATAAATTTGGTCTTATCCCTTTAAAGGTGTAGTAAAAGGGCAGAGTATGCCTCTGTGGAAAGGTAAAAGTCCAAAGGGATGGACACAGTGCCAAAGCGATAATGGTTAGGCAGAGTGCAGGCAGCCAGAAGTCCATGGGTGTAATGGCATGATCTGGGTGTGGTGGAGCAAGACGAGGTGGGAGGAAGACAGCAGAGGAACCCAGCTGCCCTGTGATGCCTCCTCCAGCTGAACTTCACTGCATCAGCTCTACCTTGCTCCAAGGGAAAAGATACAGGGGTAGCTGTTAACTAGCCATTTCCAGAGCTGGCAGAAGGCTAACCAGAGCTAACCAGCTGCAAAACTCAGAGAAAAGTTTTGCGGTAGTTCAGCTATGTCTCCACAGCACCGCAGCCCCAACAGGCATCCCCTGAGAAGCACTGCTGGCTGCAAGGAAAGTCAAACGCATGGCCTCAGGAGACAAGCAAAGCCCCTTTCAGCCTCTGGGCTGGCCCAGTTCACCAGCCAGCAAAGAACCGCCCAGGAAAAGCACCCGAAGCTCTGGCTCAAGTCTTTTTCCCTTCCCATCTCCTGCCCTGGTGCCTTTGCATTCTTCTGCTTGCAAGTTTCTGAGAGGAACTTTTTTGGGGTTATCCTCTTGCCTGGGCTCTGCTCCCTGCCCCACACACCTGTTTCCTGGCCCTTTGCCTCCTCCGACTCCAGCTACATCTCCTTCCCTGCTGCTGCTGCTTGGCTGTTCCCCTTCCCAGCCCGGGAGGGAGCGATGCAGCCCACAGGACCTGGCACTGGGGCAGCGCAGGAGCTGCCCATCCCTCTCTTTCCACCTGGGGTCTTGCCCCCGGTCCCGTCCTGGCAGTAGTCCCACTGGAAGGGGGGAAAGGGCTGTGTGAGGGGCCCGGCAGTGTTACAGAGGAGCTGGGGACTCTGGGCTAGTCTCCCCGTTATACCACAGCCAGCCTGCCACTGGTCAGGGAGAGGGGGCTGTGCACATCCCCGACCCCCTCGACCCAGTACCTTGGCTGGCGCGCACCGCTGCATCCTTTTGGGTCGTGCATCCCAAAGACCCTCCGAGGAGAGGGAGCGGTTCCTCTGGCTCAATGGATGCAGCCAGATTTACTCAGGCTGTTAAGTTGATTAATTGAAATGAAGTTCCTCCAGAGAATCGGCGTGTTCTTTGGGGTCAGGGTCACAACACTGAGACGCTTAATCAGATCTTTCCATTTAGCCCCTCTTAGGCAGGCTGGAATGCAGGCTCTTTCAAAGCGAGGCGGTTGGCGCCAAATTTCTGCTCTGCTATCTCGCCTCTTCCATTACATTTAACCAGCACATCCATCATTATGAAATAAAACCCAACTCTACAAATCCAGCTCAGGTGATCTTTCCGCAACTAAAGCCGGTAGGAAAGAAAACAACTGCATCCAAGCTTGATGTTGCTGTTGTTTTAAAAAGCGATGCAGAATGGTGCGGAAAGGGTAACTGTCACTCTAAGTCAGTCCTGTCGGAGGAAGGGGGCAGATGTTTCTGTGTGGATAACAAATTCCTTTATCTGACTGAAGCATTTCTCTGGGGAAGGTGGAGGAGGTTATTATAAGGTTACCCCGAACTATTGTTAAAGAAAGGGGTTTTCATTGCAATTCAAGAGCCCGTCTTATTACCCAGAGATAAATCACTCCTGTATGGCTGGGGAGCAGTTCTTACGCAACAGACAAGCTGGATCCCACACGCAGTAAGAGCATGGAAAGTTTGTCCATTGTATAACTGATCGGCCAGAAGTTAGCACATCCAATTAGCACGTACGCTTCTGTGGATCTCCTCCGTTCCCGCTTCACTCCCTGTAAGCAGAAGGATGTTTCTTACATCTGAATGCATTCATTGAAAATAATGTAATTGTTCCTACTTCTTTATCAGACAATGCAGGGCCAGAATCTCCATTTTGCTGTATGGCAAGATGTTTATAATTGCAGTGGCAGGATCAGAAGTGCAGTAGATTGCATGGTGTCTTTAAGCAGAGCTGCATAAGCAATTAAGGGACCCCCCAGATCTTGGTAATGCTGGCTGGTATGAGGGTCTTCCCCCAAACCCAACCCTTTCCCATTCACTACTCTAAAGTTCAAGACAACAGCCACGAAGTGTAGTCTATACTGCAGACATCTACAAGATGTGGATCTTTATCTGTCACAACCAGGCTCTGCAAAAGCTACCAGGGCTTTGAGGGAGTCTGATCTTCAAGAACTGCTGAGTTTTGCTCTTTAAGGCACCTTAAACTGAACAGTAACATAAATAGTGTTGGTCCTTGATAAGGAACCGGTCCTTAGTGTAAGTTTTCGAAGCCTCGAGAGTCTGTTTCCAGCTTTAGTTTTTGGCAAGTCCAATCCCACCAGGCTCCTCCATCAGCTGGAGACACCTCCCTGCGAGGTGGGACGGCCCCACTGGGCTGGCCACAGGCTGGCAGGACATGGCAAGACTCCTGGCTCCTCCGCAAGCATTTCAACTGGAGAAGGTTACTCTACACCCTTTTAAGTAACCCGGCTCACTTCGGAGATAGCACAGAGAAGTCTATGGAGTATGCGGGAACATATTCTACAGTATTTTCTACTGGTAACTACCCTGTTGTTTATGCTTCTTGCGTAGTAAAAAAATCGACCATGCATCCACAGTTCATTCCTTACTGCATCAGACAGCAAACAACTCACACCTGTCTTTGCACGTCTTTTTGTTTTGTGATTTGTTAGCAGATGGCTCTGGGGTGACCCATCTTTTCTTCCACAAACTACGTCCTCCTGGCCACTCACAGGACCATACACATCTGGATGTATATGTTGTCCATGCAGAGATAAGCAGTTTTCCTTTGTGCTTGCTTGAACAGCAGAACTTTTCTGAGGCAAATATTTGTAAACAGACTTGTTTTCAAAGAAGACAAAGATTTCAAGGCCAAAACATAAAAATAGACTGCAGCAGATGGAAAGAAGGCATATGAGAATCCACATAGGTTTAACAAAGGCCTAAGTCAGGGTCTCTGAGCAGCCCGTGTTTTTTTGACAGCATTTGGGTGCTAAAACAGCTGACAAATACTGAGTGCAGAGGCTCTGCTACCACTTCCCCATGCCTTATGGAGCGACAGGGGCAGGTGAGGAACTGTTGAGCAGCGTGGGTGGGATGGTGTGAAGGCAAAAGCTTTCCCCAGACATCTAAAATCAATTAGCTGCATTTAGAAGCTATATTTAACTCTGTTTCTGAAAGCAGGCAGATCTTGGTTTATAGTTTTCTCATTAAGGCTGTTTACATGTCTAGAGATTTTGTTCTCCCCCCAAATCTGGAGAAGATAAAACAAGTATGAAGTGCTCTGCTCACACAGGCACAATTGCTAGAGCACAGATTTTCTCTGGGAAGACAAAGAAGCATCAGTTTGGAGAGAGTGGGTCAGATTCTGATCTTGTGGTCGATATAATTGAGTTTAGAACCTGCCCCCTTGCATAGGAGGAGGAGGACAAAAATTCTACCAAAGTTCCACCTTCTCTTTGTGAATCACAAAATAAAGTCCTGACCCACCGTGACGCGCCGTACGTATCACAGTGTTTTCCACAAGAGCAACAGCGTAAGCCATGAGTGACCCACCCAGGTCTAGTCAGAATACGGGCATTTTGCATCCTTGCTATTCCCCTTCCGTTTCCCCTACAACCTTCCTCCCTCACTGCCCCTCGCATGCTGTGTGCTGTCATTTTGGTGCTGCACTGACGCTGTGTATGATGCAAGGAAGGCTGCCCTGAGGGCTGAGCTGCTTGGGTTCTGCAGGGTCCCCTTTTCTATCTTCCAGTCCCTCTGCATCCCAAGTCCTGGGGCACGAGCTGAAGATGTGAGAAGGTGGAACAAATCCAGACACTAATAGCAAAGGCAGTGACATGCTGATACCTGCATGTGGTATGTTGGCATCAACTTAAACCTCCAGTCAGGGAATGGGACTCTGCTTTGCAAGACACTGACACCCAAAGAAATTAGAGAGGATGTGAAGAATAGCCATAGCCAGCAAGTAATTTTTTAGCATATTTTGCTTCGTGAACAGCTTTTCCCACTCGAAGTCCAAACGGGAATTATCTTTCCATCACTGCTGACCATCAAAAGCTTCATCGCTTCCTTTGCGTAACAACTTTGGAAAGACAGCAGCGCAGAACTGTACACAAAAAGCTACGAGATGACACAAACTGCTATTTAGGATTCAAATAGACTCAGACACATCTATTGCCTGGTTATTTTTAGTGGGGACCGAAGTGCAGTGACCTGGCTGTGAGGAGGGTAAATTCACTTGCCTTGGAGCCACTCAACTTGACTGGAAAGAGCAAGCTGTTAGAAACCATCCAGGCTGGTGATTGTTTCACCTACCAATGTGACCTGTGCTACAGACCTCGCCATCTCTCCCCCTCCTGCCAAAGTGTCCTTCAGTACCAGCATGTTTACAAGTCTCCAAGTGCCCTGGCCCCTGGCTAGAGGAGAGTTGAAGCTGACTGTGCCCCTTGCACACACGCGACTCTGGAAGCACAAGGTCAGCCCACTAACGAGACACACAGCGACATCCTTTAGAAGCTTTTTCTTCTTTCCCATTGCCATTCACTTACTGCTGTTAAAATAGCTGACAGCATGCGTTAATGTAAGGCAAAGTAACGTAACCTTGCTGAAAATGGAGATCTGCTCTAGAGGAGTGTAACTCAGTCCCACGGCTACGCATCTTGCTTGCGTCCTGCAAGCCAGGAGGGTACTTAATTAAAAATAGGCAGCCCAGAAAACACACAAGTAGAAAGATCTGTTTCCGTAATTTCTGTCTCTATGTGTGGCCTTTGAGGGGCAGGACTTCAAGTGGCTCAGTCCAGAGAGGAAAACAAAGCGCTTCTTAATTCATCTTGCAGCTGTGGTATGGACACACAACTGGCTATTGCCTGCAAGAAAACAGCACAGCAGCTGCTCCCCAGGTCCATGCTACCTGCGTGTGCTCTGACCTGCAGTGTACCAGCACCAGCAGTGCAACGTGCCCTGCGTGTCTTGCAGGTTGGTAACCAGTGCTGGTAACTGGTGCGTGCATCCCTACCCAGAGGTAGGTGACGGGGCATGGCTGAAGCACCTGTGCTGCTCTCAGGAGGTGGGGGTGCATCCTGTGTGAATTCCCAGGGGTCAGCTCGACTCTGGCTAGCTGCACCTCCATGATCCTGGCTGCATCTCCAGGGGTTGAAACTGAGGCTGTTGTGTCTTTACTGTTCACATCCAAGCTAACAGACTAAAGACAGCTCACATATTACAGACACGTTCCTGCAGATTTGTTCCCCAAAACCAGGGTGCTACATGCTGTTGAGGTCCTTCTGACTGCTTCACTGACAATGTACTAAATGGGAGCTGGATCACTCCAACAGCAGCTGGGGAATGAATCAATGAATCCAATTTTCTCGATGTGGATTGCTATTTGGAGTTTGTCTGGTCGAAGGTCAGATATCAGCGACGCTAGTGGCATCTCAGGTGAGATGCAAGTTTTACGAAAAGATACAAATCGGTGTCTGTCTTGGGATGGGTAGCTCTGCTTTCAGCAGCGAAACCGGCAGCTCACTTTTTTGTATCTAATGGTTCGTGTGGAGGCTACATGGCAGAAAAGATCCAGTCTTACTGAATTACAGGTTGTGGCTTTGAAGGCAGATTCTGCTCAAGATAAATTGAGCTCTTGTACCTTAACTTTTATCCTAAATGCTCTCAAGACTGTGGGATTCTCTCTGAGCTCTAAGGTTTCAGCAGCTTTTGCTGTGAAATCTCAGAGGACCAGTTGGAGAGATGTTATGCCCTGCTGTTGGAGAGCTGATTTCCCACATCAGCTGATTTGTCATTAAGAGCAAAGCTCTCGAGCGCAGAGTCCTTTTTGCAGGAGACACGAGCTCAAGCTGCCTCATCTCTGTTTGTCCCTGCACCCTTGGGCAATTCTCTTTACCTTCTCAGAAGCAGAAGGCATCCTGTCTACAGTATTCCTACCACAATGGTTAGCCTGTGGAAAAGGTGCCAAGCAAAATGCATCCAGCCAGCATGTGTATTAGAGACTGGCCCTTTGCTTTCAGGAGGGACCAAGTGCTGTCAGCATCAGGTCTCCAGTCCCTGGAGCCATGAGGAGTCCTGCATGAAAGAAGCAACTTCTGAAGAATGGGTGGATGCCTCACTTTCTGCAAAGGAAGGTTGCTTATCCATTTTTGTGTCCCAGAGGAATGTCTCTCTGCAAAGACGTTCTAATTTGCAGAGAATGCGTAAGGCTGAAATCAATACAGCCATCATGTACCCCCCCCCCTCAGAGACCGGGACCACGTGTGCTTTGCCAGAGGTGTCTGCTTTGCTTTGCAAGAACATGCAAATGGCTTCTCTCCAAAGGTGACGAGGGATCTCTGCCAGGCTGAAATTACTGTGGATTAGCGAGCGCCTGCCTCGTTGTGTCCCTGCAGCGCTTGCAGCAATTTAAAAGGCCCAGGTTCTCACGGACTAAGCGAGCACTTCTGTGGCACAGGCAGAGGGATTTCACAGCGGGCCTGGCTTTAGCAGCCGAGGGCACGCTAAGTATGGCATGCAATGCACCACGGACCGTGCTCCTCAGCACCCCGGGAGACAGCGCAGCTCTGCCCGCTGCTGTCGGCGGGTCTAGCACTGATTTGTACTTTACGGGCAGCTAATGGGTGTCTGTCCAGCAAAAGGATGCCACACCAACGGTGTTCTGTATGAATGGCTGCTCACCGAGCAGGGAAGCAGGGTTAGGAAAGGAGTAAGACCACCACCGATGGCAAATGCCCAGGGCAGCACAGACCAGGGCACTCTCCTCTACACGTCCTGCCGTGGGGCCAAGAGCCCGCGAGAGCCAGGGATGTGGGCTGAGGTGAATTTCAGACTTTGACCCATTTGCTCTTCCTCATCATCCCCTGTCTCTCTCTTTATCTGCCTGTTCACCTATCTACCGAGCTAGCTACCCATCCCTCTGTATTTATGCATCTAATAGATATACTAACGCACACAGGATTTTACAAAAACTCACCCTTACTCAGTGTTCAGTGGTGTTTGACTAGAGAGTTTGGAAAAGCGTCAAGCACCTTTTTCCTTCCCTCCACGTCACTGGAAAACCATGCATCCAAATTTGGTAGATTTCAAAATGTAGCAGATCAAAGTGTTCGCAAATGTTGTTTTTAAGTGGAGAATTATAAAGCCAATTGTGGATTTAATTCTGCATTCGCTGGGTTTAACTTCTCCTGAGCCAAACGACGTTGTTATGATCAAGTTGTGACTATAAACTTCACTAATTACAGTCCAAACAAACCTTTGGGTCTCTTCACTAGGAAATCAAACAGGAGGGTTGTGTGGGATGAAGGAGGCTATTTTTATGATTCGCCTTTAATATCTCTTTGATACACAGCGTGACAAGCTGACCTCTCTGTTCATAAACTGATGCATGCTTGGCTTCCAAAGGTATCTCCATGGTCCAGTCCCATTTTTGGGGTCACAGAAAAGTCCAGCTACAGATACCACTTCTCTGTTGTATCCAAGCAGGGATGCAGAGAGAGATACCTCCCAGGTACTGTGCAAGAGGCTGATACATACTAGTGCAAAAATTCCAGTGGCTTCAGCAGGAATCAGGATCCAGCCCAGAGTCACTAGTGCTATGAAAAGGATAGAAAAGTCTGTAGAGGACCTGAGATCAAACTCTTCCTGAGCCCGATTGACTCCAGGCCATCAATTTGCTAGTGGCTATGCTTCCTTAGAGGGCATAATTTCTATCCCAGAGGACATGTAGCTTTTCTACCATACTTTAGATATAATTTTAATTCCAAGTCTGAACAGACTTCTTTGGGAAGAAAAAAATTATGAGAAAATATTGCTTGGAAACAATCTTTTTGTCTAAGATCTGTCATAATAATACACCTCAGCATTACAGCATTCGTGTGAAATATTATTTATGGCATAAAAAAGAAAAATAAACTTAAACCAACTCATCTAACAAGTCACTGTATTTTCATATCACTTGAAACTTTAGCTGTGGACATTGTCTTGTGACTCCATTCCCAAGTTCTTGCTCTGTTTTGCATGCAGCTGTTCTCAGAGGTGAACTGCCTCACTAACATTATCAGGTCCTGAAACATTCACCTCTTGGGATCACATTGCACTGAAGGCCTGACTTCCAGTTTATCAAGATTAACTGGAGTCTTTCCATTCCACTGATTTCTATGGCCAGTGAACTAGTATATGAAATCGATTAAGTGGTAACACAAACTTTCATTCAGAACTCATCCCGACCTTCTTTTGGCTGGCAAGCACGGGTCGCTCTCCATTTACTGCTTCCTTTTTCAAAACAATTCTTTGCAAAGGAGGATTTGGGCTGGTTCTTAGGAAAATAAGAAAGCAAGAAGCCAAATGAGGGAACTCTTTTTGAGCTCTCACCATCTATATAAAAATTTGCTAAGCCACCCTGTCCTGGGGTTTTCTAATGAAATGCCTCTGGAGGTCTGCTCCTCTGCAGTGATTTTCTTCCCATACTCTGCTGCTTTGTGAGCCTGCTGCCTCAAATTCCTTCAGAAGAGTTAGTATGGAAATGGATATAGCCTGCTCTTATTTGCTGACCCTCCAGGATTTGTCTGACCAAGGTCCATCAGCCTCCACCCCCTTCCACTGTCAAATCCTATATCTCAGCTTAACAGGGATGCAGAAGAGCGCGTGTCTAAGACTAGCTGAAAAATGATTTGTTCGAACCATCTCATAATATATGGATGATGGAAGTCTCCCACTGATGACCTGTCAGGCAGCACTCCAGCACTGGGTGCTGGATGGGATGACACATTCACAGATAACAAACTTTGCTGTCAATCACTCGTGTTGTTAGACGTGGACTTGACGTGACAGCTATGGCTAACAACAGTTTTGATTGACGTGTATACGAATTGCAGAATATGGAATGTGAATAGAAACAGGACTCATCTTCAACTGGACATAGCCCTTGTGCATTTTAAAACCCAGGGCAAAAAGCAAGCAAGTTTTAAGGTATCGTGGGCAGAGCACCTCGCCATAGCACTGTACTGGCATTCACTGTGATTACCTGTTGGGGAACACTAAGCTCATCGCTTTCCATCAGGGCTGCTTCATCGTAGTTGCTAATAGCATCCTGATGGAAAGCCTGAGCTCTGTAGGTGGTAGGCAGACCAGCACCAGCCCAACGTCCTCGTAAGACAGTCCTGTGCTGACACTGCAGACTGCTGCAACACGCAGGGTTCCTCACGTCAGTCACCCGATAATGAGCTGTCTCCTAATCTCACTGCTCAGCCCCAGGACTGGCTGCTTCCTTGAAAACCGAAGCAGCCATCTCTCTCTGCCATGGAGGGCAGGGGACCCTTCTGGTGCCTGCTGCCTCTCTCGCTTCTGCACGTGGGGTAGTGCTGCCCTCCCTGCCTCGCTTCTCTGCACCTGCACCTCCGCCAGCAGCTCTGATCCCCCTGCCTGGGGCCAGCTGTCTGCCCAGGGGTTCCACACAGTTCTCTAGAGCAATAGGTGCTACTGTTCTTGCTGGCACCGGAGCTGGTACCTGAGCAAACGCAGCTCAGGAGCTCCATCTGAAGCTTTAGGTTAAAGCAGGGAGCCTAAGGCGAGCCAGGATGGACAGGGACAGCCAACTAAAGCAACTTCTGCAATTTTTGCTGGCAGCAGCCCAACCACTCATCCTCACCTGGTTGCCACTTCTAAAAGTCCCGCTCAGAGAGAGCATTTCTTCAAGCAGGCAGGGCCGACGCTTTGCAGGGCTTGCTGGACGCTTTTCCGCGCCTGTCCTTCCTGCTGCCTTTCCTCTCCTCCCTGAACCCTCTCAGTTATTTTAGGCGAGTGACGGAATCCAGACAGGTCTGTCTCCCAGGAGGGGAGCAGAGGGCGGTGGAGCAAGGCAAAGGAGGGGAAGTCAGCTGGTGAATCAACAGCAGGCCAAGGCATGCTCTGGGACGTGGCTTCAGGGAAGTTATTCATCTTGTAATTCACCCTTGGGTTCTCTTGGCCTCATTTTCCCATCGCTAGCTCTATTATTTCAGTCATTGTGAAGGTATCCTGTCGGAGCTGTCAGGCTGGGAGTGGCCCACCTCCCCGCTGACACAGGGCAGAAGCCATGGGAAAGTGTCAGCCTGCCAAGATCGTGCGCTCGGAGCGGAGGCTGCTCGCCTCGCGCTGGAAACTTGCCGGTGGCAGATTGTTAATGTCATTACAGCACTTAACACGGGAGCAGCAGGTTTCGCCTATCAACCTGCTGCAGGCGGACGCAGAGGAGAGCCGGGAGGGGGGCAGGGGAAGGGAGCGGGCACCCGGAGAGGAAAGGCGGCGGAGAGTCGCTCGGGACTCTGCAGACCTGGCGCTGGCAGCCGTGTGCCCCTTCCTTCTGCCGGGTACTTCAGCAGGATCCCCCGGACCCCACGTGGAGGCAGCTGGGGTAGAAGTGCTTTAGAAGGGCAGCAGGTGCCCGGGGCAGTTGTCCAGGTTGGCTTCCCCAGCACACCTGCATCTCTGCGAGCGCTGAGACATGAGCCTCAACGGAAGAGAGGAAAAGGCAGCGGACTTCCTCGGGCGTACGGGATGGCTGGATGCTCTCCCCAGCCCCTCTGCGGCGGGTAAACCCATCCACACCCTGCCAGCTGCCGTGAAACTGGGCAGTGCTCTCCTTGAGGGGTGAGCCGGATCCTGGCTGGTGCTGAGCACCTGAGCCTCTTTCCGCAAAAGCTGCATGAATTCAGGCTGCTACAACCAAACGCCCATCCTCTAAACCGGCACCGTACAATCCCACTGTCATGGTCTCATGAAATGCTGTACTTTGGGCAGGTTCAGGCCACAGATGGGTCAGGATTTAACACATCAAGAAGAGTTAGGACAGCAAAAGCCACACAGAGTTTCTTTTCTCTCTCCTAAGCCTGATCTTTGCATTCCAAAGGACTCAGCATGGGACAAATCCCAGGGCTGAGCATCTAAGTTGGGCTGAGTCCTGAGCTGTGGGGCTGTGAGACCCACATCATCTACCCCCAACACCCTTCCCATTGACACTCCAGACCAGTTGCCCGGTTTGGGACTGGAATCAGCAAGTTAAAGAGTGATCCAGTCAATCCAGGTGACAGGCATTTCTGCAGCAGGAGGAGGAGGGATGCAGCACAGTCTCCCTCTCTGCACACAAGTGGCACTTTGGTGTTTTACTCATTTACGCTGTTGTACCCTAATGGCCCAGCTGAGATCAGAGCCTTACTGGGCCGGACTGTGTGTGAACAGATGAAGGGGACAGTCCCAGTCATCAAAACAGGCAGAGACTGAGAAGAGAGAAAGCAGAAAAGGAAATGGCTTAGTGCCACCTATGAAGGTAATGGAAGAGGCAGGAAGAGAGTCCAAGTCTCCCCAGTTCCAACTCTGAGGCCACACTCCATCTCTTGTGAAGGAAGAGGAGGACAGAGAGCCACTAGTGCTCCCTTTCCCGTGCCAGGACGCAGGGTCTGCCTGCTCCCTGCCCACGCAGCAGGTGCTGGCAGTGCTGCCTGTCCCGGCTGGGGCACTCTGGAGCCAGGCTGGCAGAGTCACCCTCCGCCACAGAGAAGCATGGGATCTGGAGGGCAGCCACAGGTCTCCAGTAAGCGCACATAGCCACGAGCCTGCGGGTTGTGCGTAGATGCGACGATAACCAGAGAGAAGGGATGGTGTGTGGGACCAGTGCCTGGCACCAAGAGCCTCCCTCCCTCCCTGCCAAGCAGATCTGGGTGCAGTGTGCATTGCTCCAGGGGAGATAGGTGCCTGCACCCTGCTCCAAAACCCTGGGAGCCTTCAGGGCAGCACTTTGAACGTTTAAGCAGGTACCTTTTCTTTTCCTTTGAATGCTTACGCTCTTAAATCAAATCTAACTCGGGTTCAGTGCAAACCGACGAGGGAAATCCGGAGCTGCTTGGGGCAAAAGCTAATGTGTTAAGCACTGAGATATAGTCCAGATGTAGAACTCTCCAGGGCCACAACGGGTCTTTGAGCTGCTTGTTTGACACCTCTGGTTTAGACATTAAAAGTCCCACCGGGGAGGAAATCCTCATGGCCTGAGTTATGTGCTATTTACGGATGGGGCTCTGGGCAGCCCTTGAAAGAGCTTGTAATAAAACCTGGAGTAATAGTAAATTATTAGCATAGACTAGGAAAGGGGCTTTATTTTTTAAGGCAGCTGGTTTTATGGATTTTTTTTTTTTTAATGCTGGATGAAGATAAAAATCCTTCTGCCTCTGCGGAATGAGAGAATGCAGAAGAGGCAGAGAAGTGTGTGAAAGCTCCAGCTCCCATTTGGAAAAGCACTCGGCAGGCAATAAAACCATGTTTCTCGAGCTAAATTGTTTGCATGTGATAGCAGAGGCTTTTCCCCCCGAGTCAGGCCTGGGGCTCACACAGCAGTTACCGGCTGGATGCTTCAGCTTCCCGTTCCGAGTCCTGTGAATCTCCCCCTCTCTCTGCGTCCCAGTTTTTTCCTTCTGTTGCCCACATATGAAGTGCCATCCTCTGTGCTCCTCTCCCCCTGAATGCCTCGCTTCTGCCCTGCCAGGTGACCTCTCGCACATGGCTTCTCTTTGTCCAGAAGCCCTTTGGGAAAAGGGCTCCTGCTGCCGCTGCGACCGTGCAGGACCAGGTGCTGCTGGGCTGCTGCTCTGCACCGTGCACGAGGAGCAGCTGTGGTTTGAGTGACCAGGTCGATTGCAGGTGTGGTATGCTGCCATTCCACATCTCCTGCACCTTTCCCAGCTCCCAGGGTCTCTCTCTCCTCCAAACATGCCTTGCACATGTCCCAACCACTTCCCGCTGCTGCTGCCAGGCTGGGACAGAGCCCAGCACCTCTGCTCACTGTCCCAGCCCGGGGCTGGGCTCTTTGCTGGAGCCCTTATTATCTCTGCTATCTGACTGCCTGGGAGCTATGGGAAGGGGATTAAGTAGTTGCTCATGTCTTTCCCAGCTCACTTTCGCTATCCCAGGAGTGAATCACAACTGATTTTATTCTTTTTGACTCTCCTAAAAAAAGGAACTGACCCTTAATTTGCACAGAAACAAGTGATTTTCCTAAGCACGCTGTTGCAATTACCAGGGTCTTCGCCCTCACCTAGAGGTGTTCAAAGCACTCGACAGAGTACAGGGACATGGAAAGCTTTTGAGCCGTGCACCTGCCATGCTCCCAAACAAGGTGAGCAGACCCCTCTGGATCCAGACCCAGGCCTGACAAATGTGCTTCCCACTGGTGCTTGAGGCTGGTAATGCAAACCCCGCACCCTGGGGCTGCACCCTGCAGCACAGGGAGGCAGCCCGGGCAGCAGGCACACCTCCCTTCTCCTCCCAACGCCACCACGCCACGCGCTTGCCAGGAGAAGCCAGAGCCCTCATCAGCTCTTTGCCCACGTTCACACACATTACGAACACAGCTGTCATAATTCGCCCTAACCTGAGTACTTTAAGGATGATAACACAGTGTCTGCATGGCTTTCCTCTTCCCTGATATGACTGGAAGTGGCAGGATTTCTCCTGCCCATCACTGGCTGCCCTTGAGTTGTCTTCTAGATGTGTTGCTTTTTTTTCCTTCCAGGGCTTTATTTTTTTCCTTGTCACTGTTTGCTTGTTTGTTTTCCTCCCCGCTTGGTGTTAGCCATTGAGACAGAACGTCCAAAGCAGCTACAGGGCTCGTTCGAAGGGTGACAGAACTGAAGGGATGTTTTTTTCTATTGGTGAGAGATGCTGCTTTAGAGCAGTCATTCTCTTTATATCAAAGAGGACGCATCCAGTGAATGCTGTGGACTTCACTGGTACCAAAGACTTGTAAGGGAGCGTAGTGACAGCCACAAACCCACACAGCCAAGCGGAGCAAGGCACTGAACTGCTGATGCAGAGCATGGCTGGCATCCAAAAGGCACAGTGGCACTGCACAGAAATATGAGGTGAGGGGGAGCTTAGAGGGGTCCCAGTGGGGTCCCAGGTCTGTCATGCTTCTGCGTGACTCCAAGCAGCTCCTGTCTGAGCAGCTTCCCTGAACTGATCGCGGAGGTGAAGTGCCAGTGCCCAAACACTGATCTCTCTGACCTGCTGACTCATTTGTGCCGGCACTCCAGCAGAAGGGACCTGCTCATCTTGCCCATCCAGTCCCTACTCAGGCGTGGCTGCGTTATTTGCTCAATGATTACTGAAATAAAACCATCATTAAAAGCAACTCCTTCCACCTCGCCATCTACGTGGCTCCCCTATCCACTCCTGGTAGGAAGTTCCCTGATGTTTGAGCAGGCTCCTCCACTTCCACACTGGTTCCTCCCAGGCAGGGATGACTCCAAGGAGCAGCTGCTCCGGAGGGTTGTGTTGTGTCCAAGCAAGGAGCAGCTGGGGGCTGAGCCCCAGCTCAGAGTGTGGCTCTGATGCCTGCACGCTCCAGGTTTGTACCTCATGCTTCGATTCATTAACAGTGCAGCTGATTGATAGGGTGGTGCTGGGCAGGAAAAAACAGGAGGTAGGATGGGACTTGTACAGTACCAGTGGCATTAACTCAAAACTGGCTCCATCTCCCCTGTTTTATTAGAAATGGGGGCAGGAGAGAGCAACAAGCTAAGTTTAAAAATTGCATTTTTTCAGACCTATATATTCTATACGAACACAGGTTAAGCCTCAGAACAAAACAGAGAGCCATCAGAGCACATCTGTGTTTTGCAGATCAGAGCTCTCACTGCATTTGTGCTTGGTGCTGTACAGATACAATATCAGGAGCTGACCCCCAACTCACCGAAGCCAACAGCGGTATGTTTGGTGGCATCAGTGGCATGCTTTGGCTTGTCTTAGTCCTCACACAGCAGGCTCTTGCCATACAAATGCACCTTGCATACTGGGGAATTTCTGGGGAAGCAGCTTTTAGGGTGACAGAGCTCTTTGTGTAAGAGCAGTCCTGAAACACACATCCTATAGCCTCGCACCAGCTTTCATTTACCCCCTCCAGCCCAGCCACCAAGCTCTGCCACGGTGACACCTGCTTCCTAACAGCGGAGCAAACCCAAAGCGGAGCGCTGCCCCGGAACACTCCCACTGCTAACACCTCCCCGCGCCCCGGCGGAGCCGGTGACCGCAGGGACAGAGAAGGCGCTGGACTCGCTCCGCGCACGCCTGGCCGGGTGTGTGCCCGAGCGTGACGCACACGGGGACCCAGCGACGGCAGTGACAGAGGTTCCGATATTGTTCACATGCTGCCAAGCACCCGGGCAGCAGCCAAACACAAAGATTATATGCTGGAAGGAGACACAGCCCTTCTCTCTGCCTTTGATGTAGCTCGTGTTGTATTTCGGGCAGATGCTGGAGAAAAACAAGTCACAGAACTCGCAGAGATTAATTTGCAGGCATTCTGCAGAAAGATTTTCTTTTGAAAAACAGATATTTCCCCTTTTCTAAGCAGCAATTCCTTCTCACTTTTATTTCTGTATGGTACAGTAACATCTTGTGACATTCTAGTGGCTGCAGAGAGAGGCAGAGCTCTTCTGCCAGCTCATCATGGTGTCAAATACGTGGAGCCCAAGAGATTCAGCTCAGGTGCATAAAAGAGTTTGTTCTGCCTCTCCGAAGCAATGGAAATTCAAAAGCAGGACACCGTGGGATCTCGCTGGGCAAGTCTTTCAGAAGCCCCAGAGAAAGCAAGCTGACATTTACACAATGTTTAAAATATATTAAACTAACAAGGATTTTTCTAGGAAAGAGGGCAAATTTGGGTCACAACTATGGTGTGCTCAGAAGAGTGTAGGAAGTCTAAGTATGGATTTGTTTTTTCCTGTAGCATACACACACATAGTGGTCGCATAGCCTAATCCTGAAAACATTTTTATTGGAGAGAGCACTTGCTATAGGAATCGTCCTGCAGGATACATAAAAAATATTTGGACTATAAAGCTTTTACATAGATATGGAGATAGCAGTATGCATCTGAGAACGAAAGCGCGAGGAAGAATCATTTCAAGTCCTTGCAATGTAGATAATTCCTAAATTAAACGAGCTCACAGAGAGAGCCCAGTTTGAGAGACAAAACCCATTATTGCTAATAGCACTGAGCTGATTTTCATGAGGAAAGAAATCACTCATACTGCTCTTAGAACCAAACCCAAATATTAAAGTATTTTCCATAGAATCAATAGGTATTTAATCCCTCAGATCGGTGGTTTGGACAAAGACTACGGCAGCATGTCCAGTGGACTCTGTAGAGGACTGCAAATGAATTTCACAGACAAGTTTGCCTTGCTTCATCCACAATTTCCTGTGCCCACCTTGGAGATTAAATTAGACACACTTGAAGCCCTCTCTTTAAAGAGAAGAGATTCTTCTCTGAATGGGAGCAGCCATGCAATGGGGAACTGGGAAATGCCTGGGATTTCTGGCTTAGCTTTTGATTCCCAGGGCAGCTCAGCTCTTCCTAAAGGCAACATGTCAGCACGTTGGGTGTGTATCTTCCCCACTTTCCTGTTTCATCTCCCATCCCATGACAAATGAGAATAGCTGAGACCTCGACCATATATGCTGCCAGCATCCTTTCCTAGAGGGGGAAAAATAACCCTGCACTATTTCATCCTTTGAGGAAACGAAAGAACCTCCGTGTCTTGCTGGTTGCTTTAAACTTAGCAAAAACTCCCTGTGCAGCACCGTATTTGATTCCCCACGGTCTGCTCACATCCAGTCAAACTAGAGGGGTGCACTAGCCACAGGAATTGGCCAAATGCTTGTTCAATACAACCGGTGTTTTGTGCTCCTGTGAATAAAGCTCAGGACTTAGGTTCAGGAAAAGAGCATTTTCCTGCCACTCATCACTGGTGCGAGTGTCAGTCAGCTGCAGCTCTCCAAAGGCATTTAGGGACATAGTTCCCATTACTGGGTCACGGGAAGAAATGGCTTGACACGACATAGTAGCGAAAGTTAGCAGTACAGTGTAAATCAGGTGCAGGTTTGCGGAGGTCAGTGAAATTCCCCAAATGTGAAACTGGTACGTGATGAGAACCGTGTCGTCTGATTTCAGAGACCTGACCAGGCCGTTGTGGACCCTGGCTAAGCCCCTGACCACTTCTGTTTGGGGTACTCATTGGCACTGGGACAGCAATGAAGTGATCCTGAAAAGCAGAATCTGCCAACCTGTGAACCCACCACAGTGCTGCCCCTGGATGGAGGGCTGGGTACCACACTTTTTTTTTTTTTTTCCACTTCCACTTTGCCATTCAGGCCCAGAACAAACACCAGCCTTCACCCACCTCTTTGAGCTACGCAGCCTGGGAGCAGGACAACCGCACCGAGTGAACTCAGAACCTTTATGCCTCTGACTCTCTCCAGCAGCTCTGCCTCAAGCCTTCCCCTGTCTCTCACGCTGAACCTAAACAAACGCTTTCCTATCTCCAGCCCAGATGTTTTCTCAATAACTTCCACCAGAAGTACCAAACTATAAAACAGGGCTGGAGAGGGAAGGCGCACACTGTTTGCTTTAGAGGAATCCTGACGCGCTCTGAATATTCTCTTTCGCTATGGCCATCCTTTGGGGATGAGGCCACTTCCTGGCTTGCATTTTAAGCTCTTTGCCAGCACAGTTACCACCACTGTTGGCTGTAAAAGTTTGAATCCAACTTTTATTAGCCCACTCCTTAGCAGCGAACCCAGTCACCCCATCTGAGATCTGGAAACACTCTCCACCATCTGACACATGTTCTAGCTAGTGGGGGTCAGCGCATCTGCTTCCATCTCACATATTTGCACGTGGCTTCTTGCCCAGACTGACATCCCAGGTATTAGCCGCAGCAAGCTGGCCTGATCTGTGCTCCACCAGGCTGCTGTGTGTGCTGCCTGAGGCTTCAGAGGGAGAGAGAAGCTGCAATATTAAGTTGCAGCTGGGTCTGTGCTGCCAAGAAATACCCTGCCTTGTCCAGAGAGCTGCCGCGCTGTGCTGACCTTCATGACGTGGTCAGGCTCACAGTGCAGGTGGGATAGACCCAGCCTGCATTTCAGCCAGATCCCCAAGTCCTGCTGGGACCTTCTTTTTGGAAGGACCAGCAACATAAGGGGTACCCTGACCATCAGGGGAGAGTTGCTCATCACAGTAGTGCAAGAGGAGAGATGTTGACATCCCACAGCGCTGCCTCTAGCAGCCCCTGCAAGAGCTGCCTCCCTCAGCTCTGCGAGAAGGAAATGGTCAGTAGGAGCGCAGGAAGGCTCACTAGAGAATCCCCAGCAACATCCCAGCCACACAGCCCACAAACCCCACAAAGGAGCACCAACAACAGGCTCTCCTCCCCGGGGAGGTAATTGGAGTTACTGTTGGCTGTGAGGAGCAATCCTCCAGCTATTAGGGTTTAACAGCTTGGCTAATTCACTTTTAACAAAGCTTTTGACCCGATGCGGCAGGAAGATGGGGGCTGGTCTGGCATTCTCAAGGGCACTTCAGAAAGGAAGGAGCAATGAAAGGCAGAACCATGCTAAGAGACTGCGGCTATCTCAGCACAGAGCTATGTTAGGGCTGACCCCTGTCCAAGCTATTGCCTTCCAGGTGCAGCAGCACAGACGGGCAGCACAGAGATGCTTCCCACCCCTGCACTGCCTTCTTCGCTCTGGGGTTCCTCCCCCGAGTTGCTGTTGAGGTGCACATCCTCAGCAGTTTTCACAGCTTCTATGGCAGTACCAGGGCCAAACTATTTTTGCTAATCGTCAAGTGCATCCCCAGTGTGCCCATCGCAGTGCTGGGGCAGGTACAGCACGTGCCAGGGGCCAGGGACTCTGCATTCTTACCCTCTGGGAAGAAAGCTGACTCATCAGGGACTGACCACCATGAGTACGGAGAAGAATTTGGGTTCCTTTCTGTCCTGGGTGAGGAATACAGCAGTGTAACTCAGAGGGAGATGGCCAATATTGTCTGTAAGAGCTAGCACCCCATGTGAGTTTTCAGTGTCAAACTGAGCCAGGCTGATGTGGACCTCACAAAGGCAGCAGGCATCTGGGTGGCCGCATTGTCATCTCTTTGCAGAATGACTTTCTTCACTACAAGGGGAGATGTGTTCAGCAGCCTGGGGCCTACCAGGGATATTGTGCTACTTACAGACTTTAAAATAAATAAGTCTTGATCCCTCAGCTATGATCCTCAGCAGCATCAGTGTCAACCTCTGTCTGTCCAGGCCTGGGTGAACACATCCTCCAGTCCCGCTCTGTCCCAGGCCTGTTTGCAGCGTTTGAACTTTACTGACATTGTCAAGACACAGAGTCCACAAGGCAGCAGCTTTGTTAAATGACTTTCTGAAGGGACTGTGACCCAGTGTGGGAGGGTGAGGGCAGCCATTTGGAGAGCAAACAAGAGCAGAAGAGAGAAAAATGCAGTTTACGACAGGCACAAATGTTAAAGCCTGCGAGAAACACAGAGAACATTAATCCATTAAGGACCAAATGGATGCCATAAACCAGGAATTTTTGTTTTATTCCTATTGCTTTGATTATAACTCCACATTACTGAGCACGTATCCAGTCTGCAAAGGAGAAACTAAGTTCTTAGCCTTCTGCACAGGCTTTGTAAATCAGACTTCACTAAGGAAGAAGTTTCTGACGACAGTAGTTTCCTCAATCTACGAATTTCCATCAGAAAATCTCCCCTCATCCGTCCCCCAAAGAGTATGCCTGTTGCATCTGCACTTTAAGGCACTTAAAGCGTATGCTGGGCGCTGTTGCATTGGCACTTTTAGGCAGCAATTCCAGGGACTGAAGAAAGATTAAACTGTTCAATTCCCACATGTTGCATGCTAGCCATTTCCTCCCTCTACATTTATAGCATGCACTACTCTTGATTAGCAGAAGGGATGTTGGAAGTACCTTGGGTAATTAGCTAGCAAGAGAGAAGGATTCATTCCTGAACTTTGAAGCGGCAGAGCGTGCTAAATGTCAGGATGTGATGTTGTATTGGCGTCACTTCCTCTCTTTCAGTCTCACCTTACAACCTTCCTTTTCTCTTTAGCCGACAATTAAATCATTCTGCAGAGGGCTAGTGACATGGTATATCACCCAGATCCTGTTTAAAAATGAAACTCACTGGACTTACGGGCTACAATGTGAAAACAAACCTATGATACCACAGTTTCACCTTGCAGGTGAACGCCTTTTGCAAGATTTTACCCTTCCTTTTTGCTTTACCTTATTCTCCTGTTCAGATGCCACCAGCTAAATAAGAGTAATTTTCTTTCAAATGCAAGGAACGGCAATAAACTTGGCAGGAAAATCACTCCTAAGCAAATGGTAAGCCCGTTACATGCACAAGAGAGGATGCTTTGCTGTCAGGGTGGATGTATTGCTCGTTGCCTAATCTCCATGGCTCCAAGCTTAAGAGCAGAATCAGATTCCTCTAAAAGGGGATTTAAAAAAAATCAACCCAAATCAAAACGGGCTGATAGATATAATGAGTAAAGACTTTTCAGTAAGGTCTTCCAAGGATAAGAACTAGTTTTTCCCAGGAGAAGCTGGTAGCTTTCAAATTAAGGCATTAAATCTCAAGCTAAACTCAACTCTGGAATACATTAATGAAAAGTGAGACCAAAGAAGCCCTTTTCCACACACACACCCCCCAAACTAAGGGGATTGCACCAGTTTAATTTCCATCAGTTTTAAAACCATACCGTTACCCTGATGCAAAGCCATTTACCTGCATCTAAGACGTACACAGACACCTGCAAGGAAGAGGGTAGAGCCACTCCCTGCGTTACCACGCTGAGCTGAGCTCTGCTCGTTAGCTACACGCATTACTGCAAGTGGTTAACGTGGCTCAGTTCAGCAGCTGGTTTGCTCTGTCTGCTCATACCCTCCAGTAGGGAAAGCAAATTGGAGGGAGAGGATAACACCAAGAGCATGAGAAATAAACTCCTTTGCAAATACCCAAAGTGCAGCAGGAAAGACCTGCTCTGGGATGTAGAAGGTGGGAGATCTCCTATAGCCCAGCTCCTGCTCCAGCACATTAGAACAGGTCTCCCCAAGAGCAGCCACTGGTATAAGTATGTCATGCTGCACTGCCAAAAGTGTCAGTCCTGACTTTCAGGAATTCCCTCTCAGTTTATGCTCTGACTGCTGTAAATTTTCTGAGACAAGAGGTATGGGGGACACTAGATTTTTTTATGCTCTCAACTCTGATGGACTTGATACATGCAAGCTACCAAAATGCCAGGAAATAATTTCCTCTCATCATGCAGCTGTAGACAGACTCACACCCCAGAGATGAAAGGGGGAATGCAGCTTATCTCCGGTCCCCCTTTAACACCAGTTCCACGTCCACAGCAGAGTACAGGATGGCTTTGAAAGCAGAAGACAACTAAGGGTGGAAAGCAATGAAGGGCTGACTGATCTTTTAATATCACAGACAGCATCCTGCCTCATAGTCACATTTGGAAAAAATTCTCTTCCTAGGAAACGAACAGTAACCACGTTATATTGCGAGCATTACATAGAGTTTGGCAAATAAGTTGCAGTGGATGGTTGAAGAGATTTTTCATTTTTCCCTTGCTTGTGGAAGGTTCTCTTCAGTAAATTCATTATTTTGAAAGAAGTATTTCTTCCCCAGTTTCACCAGCTCCTGTTTGTTCACAGCCCAGTCCCCATGTGTTTTTGACAGCGGGCTGTTCGACTGGCTGCAACTGGCACGACTGTTCACTTGGTTCCCTGCCAGTTCTCTGACTAGCGCCTGCACGACATTTGTGTGGCAGCCTATTTCTGGTGACTTTTATGTGTCTGAATTTCAGACTCATTTATAAATTACCCGTGGCTCTCTCTTGGATGAATGTTCCTGGAGGGAGAATGCAACAGGAGACTGGACTACGCGTCCACATGCAAATACCGTTGACTTGTGGATTCACTGCCCATCACAACCAAGGGCCAGCAGAGCTCACAGACGGGGTGTTTACAGGAAAACAGGTTTCAGAGTTCGGCGGTTCACGTTTTTGTCAGGGAGGTAAACCAACGCAAAACGATCCGGTTCAACATGCAAGTCACCTGGAAAAATTCGAATTTGGTGGTAGGGGTGAACATACTTGAAGTTCCTCATCCTTGTCAGAGGCATTTAATGCTGACTACTGCAACAGATACCATCAAGGGCCAGGTGGACCCTCAGTCTGATCCAGCTTAACCCTTCAAGCACCAGAGAACGTTTCTCCCCCTCATGCTCAGTGTTCGTGCTGCTCCAATGCTCACGTTCATTCAGCTTCCAATCAAGTGGAAAGCAAACATCTCTGGGACATGGAGAGCCTTTTCTTTCTGCCTTTATTTCTTTTCTCTCTCTCATTCTTCCTTTTGCCAGACTCTAGTGATCAACGGCCGAGATTTTTTTATCCAAACAAGTCGGGGAGCGGGCTGGGCGAGTTGACTTGGCCAAGGGATGAATAGCCAAGGCTAAAGGGGGGGCTGGAGGGCGCGGTTGAGCGGGGCAGCGTGGTTGCCCATTGTGGGGCTGCCCGGGGTCAGGCCGGACCATATGTCACCATTCCTGCGGGGTCTCCGTGGGGCCCCCATCAGCTGCGCCCTTTGTCCCCGCGTCCCCCCACATATATTCATGGCCTCGCAACGCCGCGCCCGGAGACAGAAACAAATTGATACATACAAGCGCCCACCCCGTCGGGCTCACATGACACATTTGAAGCAGACAATAAAAGGACGTTTCAGACTGTTTAAAATCTTGAGAAAGGGCCGGTTTCCATGGCGATGGGATGGGAGGCCTGTTGCGGGCCATTAAACTCCAATCACATGTAAATCTCTCCCCAGGCCTTGCTCGCATTCAGCGCCCCGAGCGAGGGGGGACCGCCCCAGCGCAGAGCGGCCCCGACAATAACCAGTTTGTTTATCAATTCAGGTGCCGTTTAATTGGCTCCATTCAGCCCCCTCTTTGTTTAAAGTAATAACCTTTACAAAGCCCCACTGATTTATAATTTCCAGCACTCTATTAGATAGGCTTCTTTAAATCCTTCGTGCCACCTCATCTCTGCGAAGGAATAAATCAAGCCGGGATCCTCCACGTTGGTACCCGCTCCCGGAAAGGCCCGTTGTCCCGGGAGAGCCTCCCGGCAGCCGCTCTGCAGCGCAGCTCCATCAGGTTGGGTTTGCAGAAGGTTGTTCGACGGCTCTGACCTCCTCTACAGAGCAGCAGAGCGCTGGGGTTTGCATAAACACAGTCGCACTGGAGGTCTGTGGAGGGCTGAGAGCCAGGGAGAAAATATCTTGAGCCCAAGCTGATGGGAAGCATGGAGACAACTTATTTTAGCAGGAATGATCCCAGGGGAGGAGGAGCAGGGTTCATTTCTTTAGGTAGATCTTAGGCGAAGCGAGCACCAAGGGTGGTGAATCAAGTGGTGTAGAGGCTCAGAGCCTGCTGGCACAGCTGTGCAGCAAACAGGCACGGAGGGGCTGCTCAGGGCACCTTGGTGATGCCAACAAGGGAGGCACGAAGCGCTCAGTGACTTCTCACACACTGCCACAGCACCAAGAAATGGAGCATCTTAATGGCAGCCCGGGATAGCCAAGGGTTGCTAGACAGGACGGGGAAGCAGCGGAGCCTTCATTCTACAAAACACAGACCAAACTTCCTATAACATCGTCCGAAAAACCTCCCAGGAATACCATCCCAGACAAAGCTCCAAGCCAGAGGCAGCTTTGGGAAGAAGAATTAATCGGACCCTTGAGGCAGACAGTAGATGATAAAGCTAAGTCCTGTGAAGGCGTGATGACTCAACTGATCGTTACTGGATTTACTCCATCATCTTCTGCTAAGGAAAGGAACTCGTGGCAAAAAGCATGTGGGCCATCCAGTCACGAAAGCAGGCCACAAACGCTAGCCAGAACTCTTGCCTCGTGCAGCCTGCTGCACAGATGCACAAAACAGGGGAAAAGGATGTTATCCCAATACTGGTTACTGTCATGGAGTTAAAATTGCTGGGGGGACACATGCAGCTTGCATCTGCTTGGTTTTTGATTCTTGATGGGAACAATTGTCTATTAACAAGGCGAAAGATGAGCCCTTGGTGAAAGCCTGGTGCCTGCGCACCCTGGACCTCCTATTCAACAGATCCTGCGGGAGCAGCTCCCTGGGAGCTGGGGCTGGCAATGTCTCGGGAAGTCAGCTTTAGCCAACTTGTTGTCTGAAAAAGCAGTGCAAAACACACAGGACACGCACTTTTCCTGTCTTCTGCAGAAAGCCCTTCATCCTTGCTATTGATGAAGGAAGCACAGAGTCGGCCCTGCCAGGAGCAGGACCTGTTGTGGGAAGCCTGGTAATGACAGCTGCCAAAACACGCAGGAAGCTCAATAAAGGGTAAATTGAATGAAGATGCCACAGTGTTATTGTCAGAGGATACGATTAGACTTACTTGTCACCTGTTGGCTTCTCCTTCCTTGAGGACTTGTGTATCCTGCAAATGTTATGTTCTCTTTCTGAGTGGTGAACATGAGGGGAGGGAAACACTAACGAAGTTGTCAAGCTAACGTTACGCTCACCATGCCTAGGAGCGTGGAGTTGCTTCCTTTCCTTGTATGCAGAATAGGCTACAGTTTGCAGTGGCACCATCTCAGGGTACCAGGCAGCCTTCTCACATCCTAGTCTCTCAAGTCAAGTGATTGCACAATAAGCTCAGCTTTCAACAAGTGGCCAGTTCATCTGGCCACAGAGAAAAGCTAAGAACACAGTCACTGAAGGCACAGAAATGAGGTAAACAAAAATAACATCAAATACACGTATTTTTGGTAGCAATTGGGTTCTGTTTGTTTCTGTAACCAGTCATTGCTACTTGGAGCTTGAACATCTGAGTAATTAAAAGAGTTCCCAATTGCGTTTTACTTGCGTAGTGGATAGCAAGAAAAGCGTAGTGCTAGCATGCTTGAGAGGAGACTGGGATCCCATGCTTTGACCAGAGGATCCACTTTGGTGGGGGAGAGGATGGAAAGGGAAACAGAAGAGAAGGTCAGGGGTTAAATGGCAGGATTGGAAAGTTTTTTGCAAGTGAAAAGTGGGTTTTGCAAACCTGAGAGTAATCCCAATGGTTTGCAAAGCTTTCAAACTTGCCCCCCAGACCATGGAAAGCTGGCCCTCACTGTTGTTTAGTCGCAGGGCGAGAAGGAGCAAATCCATGAATACATTATCATCTAGACAATGAGCTCACATCCTAATCTTTATTTTTCAAATGAGACAAAAAAAAAACCAACTCTACACAAACATGAAAGCCCCTGATTTTTCCTCCACTCTTTTCTAGGCTCCATCATGCAGAGAAGCTGCTCAGAACATCCCCTCTCTGCACACACGCACGCATCTCCTCGCTGATAGCAAGACACGGTCTAATTAAGAAGAAATCTACACAAACCCCTTACAAAGTCTGAGTGGCAGGTTATTATTGTAGCAAAGTGCAACCTCTGCCATTTTGTCAAGAAAGCCCATCAAATTAGAGAGAAATAAGATGTCCATCTGTTTCATGAATGGCAGCACTGCAAAAAAAAAAAAATCAGATTCCCACAAGTTCCTTAAGTCCCAATTATTCCCAGATTATCTTTTGAGATCTGGAGATCTCAGTTGAATAAACCTGTGGCCTTGTTACTGACAGCCTGGTGCATCTCTAAGGAGGGCAGAGCGGAATCCAGGCCCTGGGTTAAGGTGTCAATCCCTCGGGTGACCCCGGGGGTGAGGGATGCTGCAGTATAGACTGACAGCAGATAAACAGTCTCCAGCACCCTCGCCTTTGGCACGGCAGCCGGGTAAACAGAGTGGACAGTCGCCTTAGAAAGTTAAAGAATAACGAGGGTGGAGGGGGGGGTGGGGAGAAATGCGAGGCTTCGTCCTGGCTTTTGGGACTCCAAACCAAGAGTGAGGTAAATAATATCGGAAGGAAGAAAGGCAAAAGTCATCCTGGTGGTTACAGAGATGGCTTTTCAGCTGTGTCAGCAACTGACGCTTCCTTTCATGCAAAGAGACAAACCTCATAAAGGCCTTTCAGAGATGCTACGAGGGCTGCGCTTTTTTAAGATGCTCTGCAATCATTTTCTTGCATGCCCCAAGCTTTGTTGTCTTCCTGTTCCAGCTGGCCAGTGAGCTGCTGGGGACAGATATACCCCCGCACTGCAGATCTGTGAGAACGAAACAAGTGTCCTGCTTCTTTCCATGGATCTCTAGATGGCTCTTCTTACACCACATCTTCTCTCTCATCTCCCCAGCAAGGCTATGGTTATTGACCCTCTTGCTTCTAGGGCTTTTCAAAAATACAGTTGACTTTAGTCACAGACTTTTGCTGTGGAATGCTTTTTACTTCTCAACTCTCTTGAAATGCATCCAGTTTAAAAAGGAAAGTAAGACTGGGCATACAGAGTAGGAGTTCCACCTCTAATGCACACCTTGTTCCCCTCTCTTCTGCTGCATCCATAGAAGAGCTCGATCCTTATTTAGTTTGCTACAAAGTAGAGTATGTTCTCTTGAAAGTCAAGCAGGCACAACAGTGCACATAAAGGCAAGTTCGTGTCCCATATGAATGAACTCCATCATCCTCTTTCCATCATGAGGCCACAAAAGAAAATAAGAGACTTTGGCAGCCGATGCTCATGTGCCTTAGTAGATCCATTGGCTGGGGGAGCCAGGGTCATGGGAGACAACCCTGCCTGCATGGCTCAGTCCACACATCCTTACTGTAAATGAAGCAAGAAGAATCCACAGTTCTCCCCCCTCCATGCCCAGACAGCATGGATGTAAACGGAAAAACTTTTGGAAGTCTTTTTTGCTTCTCTTTTTTTTTTTTTTTCCTGTTCCAAGGCTTTGATTGCAAATCCTTTTGTCTTTCAGCTCCAGGGAACTCCCCATCTTGAAGGTAGTGCTTGGCAGAAGAGGGGAAACTTCACAGCAGAGACTGCAGGCTGAGCCCTGGAGAGAGGACAGGCAAGCAGGGAGTGGGGTGGGTGGGAGAAACTCATCGCTTTATTAAATTGTTCTAACAATCAAGGCTTTCCAGAACGTTGCTGGGAGCATACATGCTTCAAATCTGCATGCATTTCCACTTCAAAGGCTATACAGAATTATCCTTGTTACTAAAACCAGTGTCCTAGCTTCCCAAAATGAAAGCTTCTCCAATTCTCTCCAAAAGCTGTGCTGAAGTTAAGAAAACAAAAACAACTAAACAAAAAACAGAGGCAAAAAAGGAAGCCCTAAAGCTTAGTCATGATGTTCCCTGCCTAGAAATATTCCATGTCAGGTTACTGTGACTTGAGAGCAAAGCACTGAAGCTCTCAAGGTGGTGAAATAAGGAGCTTTGACCACCACGGGGCTGAATAGATGCCTGCATTTTAGTCCAATTGGATTCCCAAAAGCCAGTTTCAGCATTCAGTCTGAAACCTAGGCACATAGCACCATGCACCCAGACCTTCTTCCTTTTACCAGTGTCCTGGACAGTTTTCCAACAATAACACAATAGCTTTTTGCCAAAAAAAAAAAACCACAACCAAAAAAAAACCCCGAAAAAACCAGCAAGCAAGCAAAAGGGCAGTTGGTGGCAACATGATGAAAACCACAGGGAGTAGAGCTTTTCCAGTGAGAAGAGAGCAACGATTTTGGTCACCTCAAACCAGAAACTCAAAAAGAGAAACACAAACACAGCCTCACAGAAACGGGTTTTGGTAACAGCACTAACTCCTGGCACAAAGAAGTTTGGAAAGAAGCTGTTTCGTGTCTCTTAGGAAACTCGGTCCTCTTCACCTGGCTGCTACACATGAGACTTCATGAGCATGCATTGGGATCCAGAAGGATCATTTGCAACCAGTGCAAATACCTCGGGGAAAAGAGCTAGAGAGAGGCAGGGAGACTGAAGGCATGCATTAATATTCCCGGGAGAGGCTGCCCTCCATAACCACTGGCCTTCCCTGGAATTCACTCCCCCTTGCTGCACCCTGCAGCAAAACAGAGCTGTGGGACCGTCCCATCAGGTCTCTTCTGTGTATCCCTGATGGGAAAGAGTCAGGGGGTCTCTGGTGCCAGCCACACCTCTCTTCTTCAAAGGCCTTAATAGCTCAAAGAGGAAAGAAAAAAGAAAACATCTTTTTATTGATGACCCAGATTGTTTTTTAATGTTCCTGAGGAGGGCAAAAATAAACAACAAACTGCTATGTTGAAGTCGGGACACCTACCAGGTCAAACTACGCCCGCTAAATTGTGTGATAGGACAATTTCCATACAAATGCTGAAAAGAGGCAGTTGCAAAAGAGAAAAGCCAAAAAAAAGGAAGAAGAAAAAAAAGCCCTCCACAAGCCACAGACACAAAACTGAAACTCTTGATTTCTTTGTGCGCTTGTGACAAGAGCAAACCCAAAATCAAAGAGTTTCATGGTCATTTTTCTATCAGAAAGTGATGTCGAGTGAATAACTTATTTACATGCCAATGTGTAGCACTGAAATGGCCCAGGATGGGAAAAAAACAGGCCCTCTGTTATCAACAATGATAGCAGCGGATCCTGGGAGCCACCCCGGGAGGAGGACCTTAACGAGGCAATGGCTGCAGCAGGAGAATGGCAATGAGTTTTTAATTGGTGACACATTATATTTATCAAACTGACAGCAGAGGGGGAGAGCAGCAACCTCCTCCTTGTGTGTTTTCCTTACACGACTTCCTTTGAACCCATTCACGTGTGAAAAGAATTTAAAGGTTATGGGGGGGAAAGGAGGAGGGGGAAGGGAGGGAAGAAGCCCTTGTAATAATCCAGCGTCATCCTGAATGATAACACTGAATTATTCAGTAGGGTCCTTAAAAGGGTGGCTAAATCAAGGCTGAAACAAAGCCCCAGCGATGCCATTGTGCCGGCTCCTACCGCTCAGGGCCTATTTAAAACCAGGCAAGAGAAGGGAAGCAGGGGAGGAAAAAAGTCCTTTCAGAGTCATTTAGCGAACCAGAATGAACTCTGTTTCATGGCACGGCAGAGTTATTAAGAAGTGTTTAATATTTGTAACCAGATCCTTTTGTTAGCTCAGGGATGCCTGGGAGAGCCTGTGGAGCAAATCAGAGCCCTCATAACCTAGGAAAAGGGTCATTTTACAGACTTGGTCAAGGTTAGGAGAGGCAGGATTCAGCTTCTTTCTTTCCCTTTTCCACCTCTTCTTTCTGAAGCGTTTACATCCTTCGGCCAAGTCTGCCTCAGAAGGAGTCAGGGCCCGTTGTCCTAAGTGCTGGTCTACAGGATCGCCTTCGGATGCAGTTTCCCCAGTTTCGCTCCAGGCTGGTGCGAGTGAGCAGCCCAGTAACATGGAAGAGGATGTGTGATGGTGACAGGCCAAATGCTGGTTTCCCAAGTTTTCTTCCCAGATGATGGACAACTGAGGTGTTTTTTTTTCCTGACCCAACTGAGGTCAAGCTTATTCGAGTTGCAATTCAGAGCTTTCCTCAGAGCTGTTGCATGGCAGAGGGAAAGCAGGGAGGCTGGCACTCATTCGGATGTGTATTGCCATAGCTCCTTAGCATGTCTTAGGATCTGTCAAAGATGAGCAGTTTGAACTGCTGCCGGCCAGAAGACCTACTCCAGAACGCGAGCGCTCCTGGTGCTCCCTCACCTGAGCCAGCATCACGGCTTGGCGGGGCTCTTCTCCACAGGGCACCGGGACAGGCAGCGTGGTACCCACCAGCTGCTGGGCTGCAGGTTCTCTGCTGGCCACACGACCTGCCCCATGCCACCACACATCCCCAGCCCTGCTGGCTACTGTATTTCAGTCTGGGACTCTCTTAAGTAAACAGGTTTAAAAAAAAAAAATACTGTACCTGCCTCGAGTGCTAACTAACACACGGGAGAGTTTTTCTTTCTTTCTTGCCTTTGTAGTGTTCCACACTGGACAGCAGCACGAGTAGCTTCCCCCACTACTAAACCCATCCCTTCTCCTTTTAAGCCTTTCCTTTAATCGTTTGTTGACCCAGAGTTTTAGTGTACACATTTGCTTTTTTTTTTTAAGCCCAGATCAGGTAAAAGAGAAAGAAAAGGACAAGAAGAGCCTAATGAAATATTTAAGATTTTTGAGGCAAAGTCTTGGAAGTGCTGACAAAGGTTTTGTTTGTTCCCGTCTTTTGTGAGAATTATTGGAGATGAGCCTGGAAGCAGGTTGCAAAAAGAGCCAGGGTCACTCCATATTGACGGGAACTGTGTTGGCATTGGTCACAGCTGTGCTGCCTTGACTCCCAGCTGAGCCACCAGCCCCCCAGCCTTTGTCCCGCATTGTGAGCGGGACACGGCGCCAATTTTATACAAAGTTGATTGCATGGCCGCTTTGTTCCTCCCCCACCTCACACACGTATACACACACACACTCTCACTCTCTTCTCGGATAAGAAAAAAAAGGAGAGTGACAATGTGATGAATTCCTTCACTGCTGGGCCACATAATAAACTGAAACACTGCTGCCCTAGCTTCAAGGAAAAAAAAAAAATCGTATCCCACTGTTTTCCTCCTTGGAACCTGATTTTTTCCCACTAACTGCTCCCTGATTTATGGAGCCTCTCTTGTGTAGAGCATATGTGGCTCCGGGCACTTGGCATTCGCTGACATTTCGCTTAAGCAACTGTGAAAGGGCAAATTTTCCTTGAAACCGAGCTGCAGAAGAAACATGTAGCTATTTCCCCTCCCTTCTCCCACTGCGCTCCCCTGGATGCGGCAGCGACGCAGGCAGGGACCTTGAGCATCTTGGTCCCTCTCCGTGTGGCATCAGCACTGCGAGTCCCTGTCCCGCGCTGCGGCAGCGGAGCGCGGTCCTGGGCTGCCCTTTCCATCAAGGATGTCCGTGCGGCGCAGCCCTTGCTGCAGCTTGTCTGCCTGTCGGCCCTCGGGCACTGCTCTGCACCCAGAGCTGAGCCATCCGAGGGAAAGGGGCTCCTCCGAGGCCAAGGGACCAGCAGCAGCAGAGCAGAGCCAAACTCTGGGTCTCCCCGCTCCCTCCACAAGACTAGAGAGAGACCTGTTTCTAGGGGAGGATGGTAGGGAGAGGGCACTCACCAAAACCCAGGCTGTTTTCTCTTTTTTTCCTCATAATATATGGATAGCTGTGGCTTCTGGCCTGTGTTTTCCCACCCTCCTCTCTAGTGGGGTCCCCTGCTGCCTTGACCCCTTTATACTGTGTCACAATTCACCTTGGAAAAGGAAACTAAACAAAAGTGTTATTGAACGAGTCAGTGCGACAGCGATAAACCTTCACGTGCTTGCCTTCAAAGCATCATGGTAAAGAAGCCAAGTGGCAGCTCCTGACCAAAGGCAACCAAGAGCCTACAGTCAAAAACAGAGAATCTGGCCTTTTGCTCATCCTGCACTGGCCCTCCTCTGCAGCCTACTTCACACCAGGCACTTCTTGCAACAGCAGGAGACAGACAATCATTGCTGAGACAGGGACACTGAGGCATGGAGACTCGTGCCCCCTTATCATGCCAAAGCTCTCCATTTAGAACTGACTTTAGGAGCAAGACTAGGATTCCTGAGTGCCTATATTTACTTGGCAGCCACACACCTAAGCAACACCTTCATCCAAACACAGCTAAAGACCCATCTCTCAGCTACAGCTCCAAATATTCAGAAGCACTGAACCACAATGGCTGGGCAGCGCAAGCCTGGTAACCTTTACAGCTCTGCCAGCTCACCAAAGAGAAGGGCCGGCTCCTTTCCTCCTTTTTGACAACCACACAGACATCAGGTCTCAAATCCTACACGGAAAGATCACTCCATGGCATCTGGCAGGTCCTAGCAAAGACTGTCTTGACTTTGCAGCAGGTACAGCTTCAAGCACGCATTCAGTTTTTAAAGAAATCGGTTTGAAATTTCCTAGGACATATTCAGCCTGTTTGCTGCTATACCTCCAACACATTTAAATCAGTTATTACTGCTCATTTGTTGAAAATCCTGAGCTCTCGTGGTAGATAAATTCATGTTTTACTACAGTCCATGCTCTATTTTGTGTAAAGACACAATTTCTGCAGTCACATGACTGTGTGAGAATCTCAGTTCTCCTTTAAAAAGCGATAAAAATACGGCCCTTGTGGCTACAGAGCAAAGCTTGAAAATGTAATTTGAGGAAACACCAGAGGCTAAAAAACTGCAAGGCCAATCGAACCCCACATTTCTTTCTTTTAAGTCTCACGACTTTAAATTTCATTTCCTGATCTTCGTGCACATATAGGACTGACTCGTGATTTTTTGAACATCTGGGGACACCAGTGTCATTCTTCTTTAAAGGCCTTGAGGGCCATCACACAGAACAGTAGAATTCCTGCGAGACCACTGCAACACAGAGGGGGTTAGCCTTTACTGAATTTGCTCCTGCGCTGTTTTCGTGCTAGCTTTAAATTAATCAAGCACAGGATTTCCCAGAACTGTGTTTGCAACAGATGCTTTCCAATACACGATACCCAAAGATACTTTCTGCTACATTCTGGTCATCTTGCACAGACAAAAATTAATGTACCCGGAAAAATACTTTAAGATCTGGGCTCAGAATTCAATCACAAGTAATAGAATGCAATAATTAGTGAAACAAGAAGAAAAGCGCAAAGGCAGGAGAAAAATCAAAAGAAACCAAAGGAAGGAACTCCCAAACTATTGCTGGCAAGAACAAAGCAGAGATGCCCTGGAAACATACGTTGTCATAAAAGTGGTCCAGATCAGTCTACAGCACTTTTTTGTAACCTTCATAAATAGTGCCTGTCAGGTTCACTGAATCTTTTTCCTTCTCTGCGAGCTATTTGTAACTGGAAGATCTCAAAGTTCTTTCTAAATGTGGATATATCATAATTCATCCCCATTTGGCAACGAGCTAAAATTGTGTCAGCTACAGCAGGATTGCTGATTTATTAGAAATTTGGAGAAACACTCTGAGCTGAGAAGAGACAGGTCTGTGTCACATACTGCCTCAAAAGCAGGCAATATTAAATGCATGGAAAGGCTATTTTTAAAAACGGCATCAGCCAGTTGTAAAAAATTACTTGGAAATACTTAGCAATCACAGGAGAGAGGAAGAAGTCTGAAGGAAACTGAACACTGCTCACAAACACCAGCTCTCACCTGCTAACAACTGTGGATCAGTCTGGAAAACGCACGTGGGGCCTCATGTACCATTTAAGCAGAAAAGATGCAGCATTGTTAGTTAAACCGTTGGCCAGTGACCGAGTGAGATGCAGGATGTCTGACCTGTCATTATTAACCTGTTGTACCTGCTTATTATCACAGACCGTCCCACGGACCCGGCAGCACCACACAGACAAAATTAATGTGTCCCGAGAATACTTCAAGATCTGAGATCAGAGAAAAAAAAAAAAGAAAAAAACCCCACACTCTTTCTGGTCCTTGTTCCGTAGTGAATCCTGTGACACTACTCCTTTCTAATCATGTTATCCCTCAGGCTGGTCCCAACATCCATCATTCCCCTTAATATATGAGCCTGACAGGGTTCAAAATGGGAAAAGGCACGCACACTGGATGGGCTCCTTCCTATCGACTGGCTCACAAGCAAAGCACATGAGTGTTTTTCAAGATGTCCTGAAGAGTTTAAGAGGGCCTTGGAAGGGACATCACCTCCTCTTCCTCACAGTGCTGGAATCCCGTGGGGCCAGCACCATTCGAAGCAAACGGTTTGGAGGGGCCAGCAGTGAGGATGCTGTCTGGGATCCAAGTTCTTTAACAATGTGGTTTCCCACTGGCAGAAGAAGGCCTGGACTCCACTGTGTGCTGTAAATGTCACCTGCAGTTTGCCTGGGAAGGATCCAGACCCAGCTCCATGATCTCCTCACCCCCCTTTGGACACGGGATGCGCGAGAACCTCTGCTGCCTGCACCACCCTCCCCCCACAAAAAGCTGCGCTGTGACCAAAAACAGAAAGGAATTTCATGGAAACGGCACCAGCCAAGTATTCCTTTGGTAAGAGGACAATTCCCAGCGTCTGCCGGCACTGGCACCCTTTGCCCCCTCCTCACCATGGCACAGCAGCAGCGGGAACCCCGGGCCATTCCCTTCGCCTCCCATGAACTCTGAGTAAGCTTTATTGAAGGGTCAGTGACTAATGGCAGGTTTGTGCACCAAAATGAAAAGGTCAAACGCAATGCCTAAGAGTGGCCTGGAGACCTGAATCCTCCAGGGACTTTTATCTGGGAGAGCTTGGAGGATTTTCTACACTTGTCTGATTCTAAATGCCTCCAAAAGCTTGCTCACGGAGAGAGCTGACACTTGCAATGCACGTGGAGCCGGGTAATGAAGGAGCCTCAGATCCTCTATAATAGACAGGGTCAAAAGGCCTGGGCCAATTATACAGGCTTTCCCAAAATCTCCTCTTCCTTGATCCCCCATCCTCTCCCTCCATAATTTATTTGGAACTCAGTTTTACATAAGCAAGACAGGGCTGGAAGCCGCCAGTTTCGAGCTGCGTGTCCATTTGCGGAGCTTTGGGACCGACAGGGTTGAAAGACATTCCTGAATTGGCACAAACCGACGTGAGCAGCGTTCGGCCCGAGTGACAGAACGGGTCCTTCCCACAAAGCACAGCCTGAGCCGCCGCACCTGTCCTCACCGGCTCCGGCGCTGGCTCCCGCTGCTGCGCCAGGGACGTGGAAGCAGATCCCCGGGGGCAGATATTAAAGCAGCCAGAGCGGACCCCCCCCAGCTGAGACCTGCAGAAGTGACACAGGGACCTTGCAAACTCCTGACATGCATGAGCCATGTCAAAGCCACCGGTCACTCGGAGCACCATGGTCAAACCCAGCATGCTGCTGTTACCCGCTGCCCCCATCCCAGTCCCTGTATCCTCCCCTCTCTAAGCAAATCACTAATTTTGCCCAATTCTGGTATTTCAGCATAGGCAAGTTGTTTGTTTCTCAGGTGCTGTGTTCTCCTCACAGCAGTGCCATAGGACAGACAAGTTGCTGAGGCACCCAGACGTTGCACGATGACCCAAAATCCAAGGAGCAGTGTGGCGGGGCTGGGGGGTGAACGACTCTGCACGGTAATAACCTGACCCTGTGGCACCCAGCCGTGACCCTAAGGGACAACAGCACAGAACAGAGAACTTATTTTGGAGCATGACACTAAAACACGTCTAGGAGCCACACTCCACAACACAAACAGCAGCATTTGACTCTGGTCAGCACAAACAGACTGGTGGAAGGGCTGCAGGTACCCAGCTCTGCCTCAGGCAACCTCCTCACACCATGCTGTCCTCCTAGCCTGCTCCAGGCTCAGCAAGTCCCAGCGCTACTCCCAGCCTCAGTTTCTCCACTCACAACATGGCAAGCACCATACTGACACGCACAGCACACACACCAGAGGTGAACTTGTGTGGTGCCACAGCTGGAACAGCTGTTCACAGCACTCAGCCACCAACCAGGCTGCAACAACTCCCCTGCAATCTGCACCAAAACACTTGGGGGTACATCAGAGGAGCAACAGCACAGAGGCCCATGATAGACTTAACCAAACATTTCTCAGCCCAAATGAAATCCTCAGCTCTTCCCTCACCAGCCCCTGGGTTTAAGCTTACCTCTAGCACATGGAGAGCAGTCTCCTTAAGTCAGATGCCAAATGGATTTTACAAGGACCATAGCAGTCACTGGTGATGCCTGCAGGGTTTTCTGGCAGAGCTGAACGCAGGCTTGGTTCCAATGGATGGTCACCACAGCCCACTGACCGAGTCCCCACTCTTAGGGACGGAACAGGAAACAGCTACAGCTGAAGCCAGTTGACTAAAATAGTACTGGAGAAGCCAGAGGGGCCAAATTAACTTCTGCTGTGCATTCTCTGGGGCTGATTGAACAACGAGGGAGCTGGCCTGAGCTGCTGGTAGAACGTGAAGAGAATATGCAATTAAGCAATATGCCAAAACACATGGAGATGCAGCTCAGAGGGTGAAATCCTCCATGTCAAAGGACAGCAGCAGTGTCTCAAGTGTGAATTCCACCTAGGAGGCAGATTATGTGGGCTCCTGAACAGAAATTCTGTTTTGTTCTGCTCTGAATAAAGTCACCCTGTCACTTAATAAAATCAAAGCTAGAAATGCATCTTATTGCTTTGGTTCTGAACAAGCCGATTTGTGCATTGGTATGAAAGTGGTTTATTTTTTTTTTTATTTTTTATTTTTTAAATCTAATTTCCTTTGAGATATTTTTTACAGGAGAGTTTTACAAGGAAGCTGGCATGCAAGAGTTAGTGGTAAGAATAAATGAGAGCACTTCAGTAAGCTCTTTTAAAGCTGCTGGCTTCTTTCCTCTTCCTGATTATCAGAAGACTGAGTTTTCAGGGAAAGCACGCTGCTGCTAAGCCTCGTTTCAGCAGAGCGTTTTACAGTATGAAGTGGTTTTACTCCAGGTTGCAGCTCCTGGAGTCAAGTGATCTTAACAGAAAAAACAGCTTTCATTTGAAATTAAGAAAAGGCATGTCTAGAGCCTTCATTGTTATAACAAATAGCCTGGTGTCAACAGATGATCTGCTTTTTAAATGCTGTGCTTTTAAGGTGTTTTTTAGTGTGTGTGGCTGCTCAATCTACCATTCTCCAAGTGACACTAGAAGGAAAGTCCCGTGTAAAAGGAAACCCTGTATTTTCCTATATAATAGATGCTTAAATATAGCAGACAGATGACCAGGAAAATTTTCAGGGGTTAAAGCTCTGCTAGGGGAGGTGAAATCACAACTGGTCTCCAAAGCCTAGTCTGTGATCCAGCTCTTTGTTGCTGTCATCAGTATTGGACAGTGTGATGGCAACTGTAAAACAAGGGACGTGAAAAACTACCTGACAAGAACTGGGCTGTGAACCTCAGCTCCGCTTCACGGAGTGCATCGAAGAGCTATTGAAAAGGAGTATGTCCCTTTTTCTTGAAAAGTACGGCTAGAGTCTCCATTTGCTTAGTGGCACGTGGTATTCATACAAGGCAGACTTGCCACATTGCTCTTTATAGCGAAGGTTTTTGAACTGGGAAAGCCCAGCAATTCACCAAAGCCTAGGCAGACAGTCAGTTGTTGCAATGGATGCTGAAACGCAGAGCTAAGTGGCCCCAGTGAGATGGCATCCACCCACTCGCATGAGAGCTGGCTCTGAGCCAGCCTTGGCAATCACGGAACTAAGGATCTAGTTCCGACGTACTCGCACAGAGGAAAAGAGTGCAAATTCACGGAATGCTTTATGACCACTACTGAATGTTAATTCCGGTAGAGCCTAGGAACACAAGAAACTTCAGGGCCTTTGCAAGCAGAGAGAAGCCATCCCTCCTCCAAATAATGCACTGTTACATAAACAAGGCAGAGGAGAAACTGAGGTCAGAAATGAGTTTGCTTGCCCGCGATCACTTGGTAGGTCAACATTGGCGTGCAGAGCTCAAGCTTTGGGGCTAAAGCCCTTCTTAGGACAGAAAATGCAACCGCTCAGAGGCTTTGCCGCTCCAGATGCATCGCAGAGCATCACTCGGGTCAGCTCTTACCCCTGGGGGAGGGCGAAGGGAGGGGGGTCAGGCTCCTACCAGATTTCATCTCACCCTAAAGCCACATGCATTTAAAGAGCGTGGGATCCCACAAACGGGATCCTTGTCACGCTCTCGGCTCTGGCAGGAAGGAGCGCATCCTTCTGCCTTGCCCCTGGATGGGAAGGGGCACCGGTGGCAGGCGGGCTGGGGCGGTGGGTGCGCAGCTGGAGAGCGATGCTGCCGGTGGGAGCGTTTCTTGCCTCTTGTGTGGGAGCTGCTGTTTCAGGCCTGGGCTGGCACGCAAGGCAGCGTAGTTAGTTGTTATTAACGATCCTTCTGGCTCTCCCAGGTCCCGCAGAGACATTCCGGCTTTAATAAGCCACAGCTGGAGCGAGGTTTCCGGGCCGGCAGCTGGGGGGGAGAGGGAGCGCGGGCGGGCGGCCGGGCGGGCGGCACAGAGCCTGCCGGTGTCCAGCTCACGCCTGCCGTTTCCCGGAGCCGGGGCTGGCGGGGAGGGAGGGAGCCTTGCGGCCCCCGAGCACGGGAACCGCTCCAGGTCCTCCCGTCTCCTCCTCCATCCTCATCCCCGGCAGGCAGAGAAGGAAGGCTCCCCAGGGGCTCCCTGGGCTAAGCAAAGCCGGCTTAAAAGCCAGACGCTGGGCGGGAAGTCAGTGGAAGGGGAAGAGGAAACCTCTTCTTTGCTGGAAGGAAAGGGAGCAACGGAGCGTACCCCGAGGCAGGGGAGGGAGCGAAGCCCCCAGCCCCGCAGCCCTCCCGCTTGCCGCCCTGCCGCCATCGCTTGCCGCTGCTCCCCGCCGCCGGAGCGAGCCAAGGCATCGGCAGTGACCTTGAGGAGGAACCGCGGCCCGTTCGCACGTGTTGCAGAGCAAAGCACCTTCTCCTCCACGCGTGCGGGCGGCGCGGGGGCCGCCAGGCCGGCCGACCTCGTGGCTGGCTGCAGCCCAGCCGCTCGGCGCCTTGGCAGGGAGAGCGTGAGAAACCAGGGGGCGACACCCAAGTGTCATCACAGCTGCAAAAACTGCTGAGCAGAAAAGCCTAATTACAAAAATATGCGCCCGGAGGCTTTTCCGCGATGAAAACAGAGCCGCGCTTCACCCTCGCCTGCCAGAAGTGCAACGCGAGTTATTCTCTGCTATGCAGTGTGGGATTTTTAACTAGGCTGGGGGGGCTAGGGGAGACCGAGGTCTCCATAAAGCAGGGTTGTCATCGCCGAGTGTGGCATATCTGGGAGATGAAGGAGGAACATAACACACCCTATTAAAATTAACAAAGCCCTTTTTCTTCCTGCTTTTATTTTTCTCCCTTCTCCCCCCACCCCACCTCCGGCTTCTTGGCTGCCACTATTTACAAAGTGACTTCAGAAACTGATAAAGCACTTTAACTGCAGCCAAACACCATCCTGGCCTCACATGGCAACGCTCAAAGGAATGCACCACCACCGCACAGGCGTGACATGAAAATGGAATCTGCTCGGTTGACGTGTGCAGAAAAAAAAAGAGAGGCATGTGCCACCGTGTCCCCAAGGCCTGCTTCTCTATGCCCTTGACACGTGTCTTAGAGGCGGGCAGTGCCACCGAGTCCACGGAGCTGCACTACTTCAACCTCGATGCCAACAGAGGACGGAGCCGAAAAATCGGGACTTCTGCAGCGCGAGTGGCAATCACATCCGTCGTGAAAGTGGATGCAAGGGTCTGTCCCTCTTGCAACACCTGGTCCTGGCAGATAGGAAGGACATCAGACCTGTCAGACCGTGGGCCTGAGCTGGAGCTGGGCTGGGCTGGTTGTTCCGGTAGCTGCGGTGATGGCAGTGGGGAGGACACCGCTAATTGCACATCAGCGCACGCAGGAGATTGCTCCGTGGGCGAGGAGTCTGCTGCGACCTCCGCTTCGCGCCTGGCAGGCTGCGATGTGGCTCGGAGGGGAAGTGCTCTTTGCACCCACCCTGCCGCGGCTCCAGGCGTGCGATAACCCACACCTTCCCCCTGGGACGTCCTGTGCCACTCATCTCCCTCCCGGGCCCACGGGGAGTGGTGACACCGGATCACCGCCGTCCTGGTGGCAGACACCCAGCGTCGGAGACCCGGCAGCACGGCAGCCTGTGCTCTGCTTCTTCCTGAGCAATTCTCAGCCGAAAGAGTCGACAGACTTTGTTAACGACCCCGTCGCTTTGCAGTAGACGGTCTGTCAGAGCTGGCTGTGCCTGCAAAGTGTCCCCGGCCCCGTGCCACCTCGCTGCTGGAGAACACTGTCCCCACGGCTCGGCCGAGAGGGGCTCACTGTAACGCCTCTGGCTCTGTCCGGAGCAGAGCTCACATCCTCCTCGCTGCCCCTCTTCTCCTGCAGGAGGGAAGCCGCAAGCTCTTAGGTTGTTTTCAAAGCGATTGTGCACCCACACCCCAAAAGTTCATTTACACTAGGAGGTGTTGGGCCTCCAGGAAATCTCTGCTTAATACTTGTGCACTTGAGTAGCCTTAACTTGAAGCAAACAAAGGTTATGGTCCAGGTGTAAACATAAAACTCGTATCTTTATTCTTTATCTAATCAAGCTTACATTTTTATCTTTACTGCCACTGGTGTTTAAATGTTTGTACTACTTTTTTAACTAGCTAATGTAAGAGGGATCATAAATCTGAGACGGGCTTCCATTGCAGCAGATTTTAGTTCTGCATCTGCTCTTTCAATTAATATCAAGCCGATTTCTCGGAGTTAGTAAACATGCGCCATGACAGCCATGGCCATCATCAAGTTGTTGCTGAAGGAGAGATGTCTCAAAAATAGTTATTTGCCCATCCCAGCCACATTTTGCCCCTCTGTCTTCTGGCACTCCTTGGTGAAGTCACATTAAATACAGCGAAACAAGCCTGACAGTGGTGGCATTAGCAGAGCTTTCTTTGCCAGGCTGCAGATCTGAACCAGCAAGATGTATTTATTTCCAGAAGTACTGTAAAGACAGCAAGAAAAAGAAAAAAGACCTGTGTAAAGTGTTGTCTAAGGACTGGAGAGATGTGTTGGGCTGACAGCGCTACATACCCAAGCAGAACAAGTAACAAAGGCAGAGGAGAAGCTTTTCCAGCGGAAGCCCTGCTGCGAAAGAGGCCGCCTCCAGAGATGAGAGCGGGGTCTCGGGCTCTCTGTCCCTCTCTGCCTTTGGCTCCTCTGCTGGGACTGATCATCACAGAGCCCATTAGCAGCCCCTGAAATCACCCTTCTCCATCAGAAAGACACAAGTCCATTGAGAAATGGACCACAGCTGTCTGCCCATTTCCTACATGCAACCAAACAGGCATCAGCCAGCAATGGCTCAGGAGGGTGGGCACAGGGTGGGCTGCTCTGCTGCATGACTGCTCCTCAGAGACAGCCGCCTCCTTCTTGCAATCATACAGGTAGACTCTCCTGCGCTGTGCCCCTTAGCCATGTACCAAGCACGCAGAAAAGAGTTGACCTCCCATAAAATCACTGGCAGGCCAGGGTCGTGGGGGTGGTGTTTGTCTGTGTCAGGGTCAAAGCGAAGGGGACAAATTCCAGCCATAAAAAAAAAAAAAAAAAAAGAGAAAAGAGAGCATCAGTGTGGCAGTGCAAAAAGATAAGTCAAGGTACACGGCATGAGTCACCTGCTTGGAGCTTTCCAAAGGAAATGAATGGCTCAAATACCGTATTTCAGTACAGAAAGCAGTGCGGAGAGGGTGCGGGGGAAGCCTGCGAAACACGTCAATCTGTTTACCAATGGGCAGTCCTACCAGATCCGATTAAAGGGGAGGTTCTGACCATTGATTGCCACATCCCCACTGCCCTTATCAGTCTCTTGTGTGATATCATCTCTGCTTGCAGCCCAGGTAGCCTGCCAGACAGACAGGGAGTGGCAGAAAGGCAATGGGAATGATAAGCCTCGTGCAAAGGAAACGTGCTGTCTCCCACCAGTTCTCTTCTGCACAGGGACTACATGGAAACGGGACCTTTCTCCTCAAGAAGGCTGGAAATTACGTGTATGTGGATCTGCACATCCTGATCTATGTGCAGGAGCAGGTTTTTTTCTGCTTTGCACCCGCCAGCCTGGCAGAGCTAGAGCAGATTACAGAAAAGCATGAAGGGGAGATGGGAAGGGGATTCGGTTGCTCCTTGTGCAACTTTAAGAGTCACAGTTTGCTCCAGGAGCACTCAGGGCAGAGTGTGAACTACATGAGAGGAGCACACATCCCTCCGAGAGCACATCTGCATGGTCTTTTGCTTGGCGCTGTGCTAACTGAGGCCACGAAGCTTGCGGTTTGGAGCTAGCTTGTGTCTGCCTGGCTCAGCACTCGCTCACAGAGGCCCTACAGGATACACGCTGCTGGCTAGAGAAAGAGGGAAAGACCCTACAGCTCAAGCTGCTTCCAGGAACCACAGTTTGAAAAATTCCCTCCCTGACTGCCAAAGGAGTATGCGTCATGTAACATGCATCTTGGGTCTCCAGTTTTCACAGTGCCTTCCCAAAACCCCAGCTTCTCAGATCTGATCCTTCAGAGGACAAAGAGGTGGCATTCCCATCCTCAAGCAGCACAAAGAAGACAATTTGAACAAACCCTTTATTTTAAGAATTGAAGGCTCCTCATGCAGTAACTGGGATCCGTTTCAGAGGCTGTGGAGGAATCATTGGACCTTTCCCGCCCATCCAGTGCTATAGCATTAAGAAACCCAAAGCATTTTGCTGCTTCAGTTTACATCCTGTCTCACCAACTGACAGGAGCAGAGTTGGAGACAAAGGGAAAAAAATCTAGGGCAAAACCAACCTCAAACTCCCCCTCACCTCGGATTTTGTCACACTGATTAAAGTTGCGCTGAGCCTGGTTGGTGTGATTGATCCCTCTGCATAACGACTAAAGCTGACCTATATTATCGAATCGATACCTTGAACAGGCCCTCTCCCAAGGCTGGCAAAGTCAGCCAAAGCTTTCAGAGCCACCGTGCTACCGCTCGGATGATCCCGCACCCCGCTTTCGATGCGGTGTGTCTGGCAAGCAGGGACTTCAGGGCGAACATGAAAAACACATTACCCAAAGCGTACCCACGCTTGGCAGTTAGATAGGGTGAAGTTTATTTAAAACCCACACACTAAACTAACCGTAGAGGCTCTAACCTCACCCTCCCATCCAGAAAACATTTGTATTCAGTGTCCTGTAAGCCAGACACACTGTTTACCCCTGGCACGGACTTCTTGTCCTCACCTTAGTGCCAAGGTGGAAAGGTTACACCAGTTTGTACATCAGCTGGAAAGAAGTATCTCTCGGCAAAACTTTTGCCCGAATCACTGATGCTCCGAGCAAAGTGTGCTCTGCCCCGATACCTTTTCCTGAGCAGGCCTGGCTCCTGTCCATGTGTTGGGAATTAATGACGTCGTGTTCTTGTCTGGCTGCTGCCCAGCCACCATCCCATCCTGTCCCGTCCCATCCCAGTGCAAGTGCAGTGATGGATCGGGTGGCTCCAGTGCTTTGAAAAGGTACTGAAAGAGGAACTGTGACTGCTGCGGCAGGGAGGGGAGCGGAGCGGGGAGAGCGAGGTGGGAGCACCACTCACATAATGACCACTTTCTTTGTGCGGGAGGCTGTCTGCTTCGTGCCTGGGAAAGGCAAGCCAGGCACGCAGCCTGTGCTGCCACCCACGCAGCCTGGGGCTGGAGCTGCTGTCGTGTGTCAGAGGAGCATCTCGTCAATCTCCCCGCTTACCCCACCTCCTCCTCCGCTCGCTCCCAGCTCAGCGCGGCGCCTCCCGCTCTCCTCCCTCGCCATCGCTCTCACTCGTGCAGCACACGCCGGGAGTGCGGCACCTACTCAGCACTTAGACCCACCAAGGTCCACAGAGCCGGGCACGTCCCCCTCCCAAAACTGTTTGCACCGAAATTTCAGTGTGGGATGGAGCCGGGGGGACATCTCCATTGTGCCCAGCTCATCCTGAAAGCGCGATGTATATTTATATGTTTGCACACATCCCCTCCCCTCCCCTTCCTTCCTTCCTTTCTCTCCCTTGCTATTTTTTCTCTTTCTCTGTATTTCTTTCTCTGTCAGCCTCCCCTCCTGCTTTGTGAGAACAAACATTGCACAGTCACTAATTCCTATCTGCATGCTCTAGCCAAAACACAGGGAGCTGGTAGGCTGGATAAGACTAATGGTCTGTTCACTGCAGTCTCCTATCTCTGACAGTGAGCAGCACAAGTCCCTACTGAGGATGGAGTGCCCCTAAAACACCCTTTCAGACCAGCAGCCTTCTCCTGGATAACCTAATGCCCTCGAGCAAAAAGTCTTCCTACACGCAGACAGTGCTGGATTAGTTCGTGCCCCAAGCACAACGCTTCATCCTGCTTACTGTGACTGGATGGTTCCTTGTTACTCAAGCAAATGCCTAATCCTGATGTTTGCATACGAGTCCCTAATCCTTGCTCCTTCCGTCTAATCCCAGCTGCTCTCTGCCTGCCTTGTGCTCAACAATCCTGCATGGAGCATCTACGTGGAAACCAAAGCCAGAGAATCACCTAGGCATAAGTGAAATGCGTCCTGTACAGGCTCTGCTTGGCAGCTTCAGGGTATTCCTAGATGTTGGATGATGTGTTCCCAAGGGTCCATTCAATCTGGGCACCTGACTGGAGGCACCCTACAGACCTGTGCAACTGATACCCTGCGGTCTTGTGACTCATGGAGGCGTCCAGGTAGTTGTGGAAGCAGGATGAGGATGCTAACTAACTGTTCCGTCTGCTTTCCTGCAAAGCAGTGATGGCTGCCATGGTGCCCGTCCAGCTGTGGGATTTCAAACATCTCGTGCAACCCAGGGCGTGCGCGGCTGCATATGCTGCAGCCTGGAGAGCAAGAAATGGAGGCCAAATGCACAAATCTCACGCTGAGAACATGAGGTGTGATAGGTCTGGGCAGGGGAGGCTAATTCTTAAAAGAGCTAGATGCAAATAGTGGTCGTTATCTTCAAAGGGAGGGGAGATTCAGATCTCTGTGTCCCTCAAGGTACTCAAAGAATGGGGAACAGAAACTCATCAGCCCTGGTCTGACACAGCACAAGGATCAGCTCACGCACAGTCAGCTACAGGCTGGTGGCCTCAGCCCCGAGTGACTGATCGATCCATCGCCTGTTTCAGCTGTGCTCTGAAGAGGCCGAAGTAGGAGACTCCCTTTAATTGCTGTCTGACCTCCCCTTCCCAACAGACAGGACACTGCCCAGCCCTCCATTTCAGCAGGTGTGGTGAAATAACAATGACAACCAATTAAACGAATGACTTTTTAAAAGAAGGCAGCTAGCTGGCCTGAAGGACAGGAGAGGCTCTACCTCTGCGGCGATGCCTCTTGGCCCACCGTTGGAAGAGCCTGGCCCCTGAAGAAGTTAAGCCCAAAGCATATGGAGTCAGAGGACCTTGGCAAGCAGAGCTCTTGAGGATTTGCTTCAATGCTGTCCCATGGGAGAAGGGAAGCCTTGGGGTTTATTTCTTCTCTTTTTCTATCCCTTCTTTTGTTTTCTGAAGTTAAGCCGTTGGAGCGGATGCATCAGCCAGTATCCCAGAAACTCGATTCATTTTCCAACGACATGAGTTTGCTTTTTAAATACAGATACAAGGTAGATTTATTTTTGCCCTAGGACAGCAAAATGTCCCTCTCTTCACCTCTATCAGTTTGTTATTGTTGAATGTCAAAGCCTTCCATGCAAGTGTCTCCAGTGGATTTCCCACTACCATCGAGCACAGGCAAGCAGTGCCTGGCTCCCCGTGGCCACGCCAGGCCCATCCCAGCAGCACACGATGCCCAAAGCTCACCAAAGGGGAGAGGAAGAGGCGGCCACAGTGTGTTTAAGATTTTATTGTTGCAAGCTCCTCCTGTCCTAGCCACATCCGAGCACGAATGCTAAATTTGTCGTTCCTGATATAAACTTAGGTGCTAAAAATAAACAAGACAGCTTAGAGGAATGAAGTCACACCGTGTCTACTGTGGAAGCCAAAATACTCTCTTCAGATGGCACCATCCCCCTGCCTCGCTGCTAAAACAAACTGCAAGGTCTCGGGACTCCGAGGTTTATTCCCCACCCTGTCTCTAACTTGCCCAGCATAAATCACTTCTACACCCTCTGTACAGCCACCTTGTAAGTGTGTACAATAACCTCTGCTTCCCTAGGGTGTTGTGAGGTTTAATTGCTTGCAGGCTGCTCTGAGGTCCTCAAAGATTCACAGAAGTGCAAAGTAATATTAATGCACAAACTCAGAGCGCACATTTCACGTAGTTATCTATCCTGCCTAGCTGGACTGGTTCCTACCATTTCGCTCAGATGATTTTGCTTCATTTAATCCAGTTTAATTACTTTTTGCTGATTGCTTTTGCCCTTTGTTTAAAACATTTCACATTCCTAATTGCATCTCTGGGTTCTCCCATTGGTTGTTGTCACGGCTGGTTCTTATCAGCAAGGCAGGGTTTTCTTAGTTTGCTTTCAGATGCTCTCGTGTCCTGGTGAGCAGCAAGGCACGCTGAAACCCAACGCCGGGTTGTGTTTGTTTGTTTGCTTTACCAGCGCAGGAACTAAGCAGGTTTTCACAGTTTCTCCAGGAAAGGGGCCACCCATTTTGTGGTCTGCACTTTGCTAACAGACAATTTAAGGCTTGAAAGTAAACAGATGATTTTGTCTGCCTCCTGTTGTAAATTAGTGGTTCCTGTGCTTTTTTGGGGGCAGCTGCACCAGTTAACCAGACTGAGACCTTGTCTGAACCTTTCGAGTTTCAGCCCAGGGTGGTTTCTGGGATGCTCCAAACCCCAGGCTCAGAAGGAAGCAGCCCAACACCATGTCTCAAAAGCAACTTAAAGGCTGCACGTTCCGGTCTCTCTGCACGCCGGCAGAGGAAAGAAGTAGTAACCCCCTGTCCCCACTAAGACATGTTCCTCATCCTCTACAGAGGCTTGAAAGATGAAACTAAACCTATGGCAGAATCTCAGCATTGCGAGTGGAAGTCAGCGTTTGCTAGACTTGTTATGGAAAAAGGAGGAGGGGGCAGTCTGTTCCCTGCTCTGCAAACCACCGTCTGGGGGCCAGACCACCATGCGAGGTTTAAAACAGGGCAAAGCAGAGCGCAGCAGCTACCACAGCACACCAGCAAGGGGAGAGAGAGGAGGCCAGCTCCTCTGGAAGCCCTGCAACCAGCCCAGCACATCACTGCTGCTCCTTGCCTAGGGTAGCCACAACAGTGTCCAGTGTGGGCATCACCAGTGGCACCAGCCCCCACTGCAGGCACGCTCCTCGACACCTCAGCGCTTGGCATCCGCTTACTTCAGACAAATCTCTTACAAGTGGTCCTGGAGAAGAGCCTGCAGCCCTTGGGCTCTGGCCACGCAGCCCATCTGCCCCAGCACGGGCTCTGTAGCTCACAGGGCACACAACCAGGGGCTTTCTTGCACCTCTTGTTTTACCTGGGGTCCCTCCCGTGTGGGGCAGGGGATGAGGGTGCAAATCTCCAGGGGTGCAGTGCCAGGGCTGTGAGCACAGCCCCTGCACGACTCAGGGGATGCACACGTGGCAGCACCCGCACGTGGCTGCGCTGATGCACACAAGTGCTCACTGCAGAGCGGTGCAAGGCACGCGTGGCTCCGGCGTGCCACGGGGCGGACGCACATGGGACAGGCAGCCCACACCGGGGCACAGGCAGCCCATGCCAGGGCACAGGCAGACAGGAGCAGGGTGCCTGGCACAGCAGATGGCCCCGTGCCGGGCGTGTGCCTGCATGCCGCTGGCAGGGCGGGCCAGGGCACCGAGCCCAGAGTCACGAGTCCCTCCGGCCATGGTAGGGCTGCGGGGGCACAGCTCGGGGATGGCCGGGCCAGGCTCACCCCACACCCCTCTCGTCCCCCTCATGCTGCACCCCCAGTGGGACCTGTGGCTTCCTCTGTTCAGCTGTGGGTTGTTTGGGCGACAGCTCCTGCCCGATGGCATTAGCACTTCTCGTTTAATGCTAATAATAGCAGCCATGCACATATGTTCCCATCGCTGTGCGTGGCCAGTGTGCCCGGCGCAACTCAGAGGGACTGTAAAGGCCAGAGAGCAAATTCACGGCATATCAAGACAGTGTGGTTTGATACCATCTGCCATGGCAGGACCTGCCCGGGTCATTAACAGCATCCTGAAGTGGACGGGCCACAAAGGCCACCACGGACCAAAGGGGAGCTGCGAAAGACAGCACAAACTATACCCTCCCTTCCATGAGTGTCCAAATCAGGGACATTTCAGTGGAACCTAATCCATTTCAGAGATTTTCTGAGCTTCCTTATCCGCGATTTATGAGTGTGATGGCAATGAACTTTGTACTAAGCTCTGCGTTGTGCTGTGCTGATGTACCTCAACCTTCGTTCTCTCCTGACAGTGCCCTGGCTCTACATCTCCCAGCCAGCCCTCTGCTCCGTGTGCCCCTGTGGAGCAGACCTCAGTCTGTAACCTCCCCATGACTCTTTCCTCATTTGCTTTGCTGCTGCTGTTTAACCCAGGCTCTTTCTATGCGTCAGCTAACGTACTTCTGCATTTCGGCATTTATCCTGTTCCCTTTTGAGCTCCTTCACCAGCGTGTCCAAGGTGGGACTGTCAACTGGTACATGCAACAGCTTGCTTTTTGCCACTGTGACTCGCAGCATCCGTGTTTCGTGTGTGGATGAATTCTGCGGCTTTATTTCTCCAAAGAGAGCTAAACCTTTATCTTTTGCTAAACCTTTATCTAGCCCCTGCTCACGCTATTCCCTTCGAAGCAGGCATGACCCTGGTGCCTTGCTACCTAGGGTATGCAGTGACTCGGTTAAGTCCAACGGCATAACCTGAGGAGCATGGAACCCTCAAACTCATTGTCACTTGTTTCCTAAAGCAGGATTTTCACTTAGCTCTTTGGTGATGAGCGTATGGTGAATACAACGTTTCTGCTTCTTATTTAACGATCCGTTGACAGGAAAGATCGAGTAGGCAGAAATCTGAATTCTGGATTCTCTCCAATTTTTTATCCACGGGAGCCCAAGCCTTTCAGCATTGGGAAAGCAGCAACAGGAAACAAGTCAGGGGGAATTTTAGGAGCTGTTGAGATGGCTGCAGTGTTTTACATTCCCAGAACTCAGCAGGCAGGCAGCTGCCTGGTTTATTAATCCTTTCCAAGTTTCTCTTTTGCCCCACAAACGCATTCCTATTATGCCCGTAGAACATGCGAGACACAGTCCCATCCCGGCGTTATCCCCTTGCACACCGTGACGGGGAAACACCAGCAGCTGTGTTCCATCTTGCTGAAAGCGAAAACAAGACCTGTGCGCCTGTTGTGCTTGCCTACCGCAGGCTTGGATTAAGCCTGAGCGGTTCCCTACTCCCAGTTGGATTTCCCGTGGCAGCAGGCTGTGCAGAGCTGAAGGGAAAAACTCGGAGAGAGATGCCCTTTATCCTCAGGAAGGCAGAGGAAAACCTCCCCAAGCCGGAGCGAGCTGCGCTGCGCTTTTCTCAGCTGGGTGTTGCTGTTACATCCGTGTTTTTCTTCCTCCTTGGCTCAGCTGCTGGAGCTGCTTTCCAGACCCCCCGAGCAGACTTGGCTACTTCGCAGGACTGCCTCCCTGCCCCATGGGAAAGCGAGCTGCCTGCATCCCCGGGCTGTCTCCAAGAAGCTCTGGAGCTCCATGCAGAGAAACTGCCTCCCCCTCCACCCGCAGACCCTCGTGCCCCGGGGAAGTTCCTCCGAGGTCAGGGTCGAGGCACATCAGCAGGGCTGCGTGACGGAAGCCGCTGCATTAATTAGAGGAGTTCTGTGGGTCAGCGGAGCGTGCCAGGCCCGGCCGACCATCACCGGGACCTCACACCAGCGCGCGAGGCAGATGGGCTGGGTGGAAAAATCTTGGCATCCAGAGGCTGCCACTGCAGCCTGGCACGCCGTCAGCAGAAAATCCCTGCTGCCTGGTTTCGACCTGCTGAAGGAAATCTGGGCAGGAGAAAAGCCAAACCACCTCCCTTTTCCACACTCTGTCCCATCCCGGCCCCCGCCTCCCCCACCGCCCGGAGTCGGCGCTCGCAAGCACCGCGGCGGAGGCCAGAATTCCTCCCACAAAATACGGCTGGAACGCAGCCACGGACCGCTCAACCTAAACACAAAGGGGAAGACGAGCCTAAAATAAACACGCACGCACACCAGCGCGCGCACGCATGCACACACACGGCGCTGCGCCGGTCGGTCGGGGGAGGCGGAGGGGGAAGCGGCGGTGGGAGGGAGGGTGGCTGGGTGGTGAGGAAAAATTTCATGCTGGCCTCTTTAAAGGTGTGTTATTTGTTCAAGGCTGTCCAAACATTTGCGGAGCGCTGGCAGGCCCGGAATGTGTGCAAGAGCTCCGGCAGCGTGTCTTAGGCGTGGGAAAGCTCTGCTCTCCTCAACCTTTACAGGCTTGTTCCCCCTCCGGCAGTGATTCAATAAAACCCGCGCCAGAGATTTATTGAGCCGATAATGACAGCTTCAGTCAGCAGGCAGACACCAGCGAAGCCGGGGGAGAGGGGGAGAGAGACTCCCAAGTCGTGGAGAAGGGAAGAGCGATCCCAGCACCTCGCCGGGATGGTGCAGGGGCTCTGTGCTTCCCAGCGTGGCTGGAGCCTGCACCTGGGCTAATGCCAAGGGCTAGAGCTGGGCTTCGGGTTCCTTTCGCCAGATGCCCGAGCGTGCAGCCCTGCCAGCGGAGCAGAGGGTGTGCCTCGCAGGTGTGCAGGGCTCCCCAGTGTGGGAATCGCCAGCGCGCTTCCTCGCCCGGCCCCGGCGAGGTCAGGGATGTGGCCGCGGGAAGGGCTGGGTGCCTGGCCCCAGGGAGACAGCGTCCTGCGTGAAGCACCTGGCCGAGCTGGCCGCCTCCGGGAGGGCTGTGCCGCACTCAGCCCCTGGCCCGCCGGGCAAGTTGCTTCACCTCGGTCTCCGCCACCGCCCTCTGACTGTTTGGCTCTGGGTAATTCCCTGCCCAGCGAGCGCTGAGCCGAGAAGGGCAGCGAGAGGCTGGCTGCTTGCGCTGCGCTGCGGTGTTTCTAGCCGGCTGCGCTGGACGCACCGGGAGAAGTTCTGTTCTTCATGGAAAGGTGGGAGGAAGATGATGGCCGTGAGGGCTTGCTTAAAGGCATTGCTGCTGGTCTAGGTTGCGCAGCCCAGCTTGCAGTGCCCAGGGATAAAGAAAATGCCCCGTGTGAGAGCTCTGTGCCACAAGCAGTACCATTTCACAGCCATTCCTGGCCCACTCAGGAAGTGTCGGTCTCCCTCGCTGTTTTCTCTAAGAAAACCTTGGCAGGTAAAAGCAAGGAAGAGCCCAGGGCTAAGAGCCCGTGAGAGAGGGCAGCAGTTCCAGCAAGGCGCTTGGCACTGTGCTGCAGTACTTCGTCGTCACTCTGGAGTTAAATCCCATAAACACACCTGTGGTTATCAAGTCCGTTTCACCAGTGGGAAACGCACAAGATAGATCGAAGGGAAGTGACTCATGCGGCGAGGCAACAGCACAGCCAGGAACCAGCCTCCCGGACTCTGCCCGTGATAACCCATAGGCTTTGTGTGCCCGCACCTACGTTCGGTCCAGCAAGCAGCTCTGCAACATGCACGTGTGAGGAACACAGTGTTAGGGTTCTGGAACAGGTTGCCCAGAGAGGTGGTGGATGCTCCATCCCTGGAGACGTTCAAGGCCAGGTTGGATGAGGCCCTGAGCAGCCTGATCTAGTTGGAGATATCCCTGTTCCTTGCAGGGGGGTTGGACTAGATGACCTTTGAAGGTCCCTTCCAGCCCTGACCATTCTATGATTCTATGATTCTATGATTCCCCTTCTGCAAGCCCTGAGAGGCTCCGCTCCGGTTTTACCGGGGTGCAAAGCCGTTTAATGGCACAGCCCAGGGCCTTTTGTGCAGCGCAGCGCTCACCTCGGGAGAGCTGTTGTTGCTGTTTTAACAAAAAATGCTTCAAGGAAAATCCTTCCCGAGATAACCTTCAGTCTTGCGCTCAGCAGCCAGGGAGACACGTATCTCTTAGCCTTGGCAGTCAGGTAGCTGAAGGCAATAGAGGCAGAGAAAAATGTGGCTAGCTAGCATTGCTGGGATAAAAGGGAGCTCGCATCGCCTCTCTTATTTAATTATTACCGTCTGTGTTCTTTCTGGCACTGCGAACGTTTGGGAACTTGGCGGCTTACTGCCCATATTAATACAAAGTGTTTTCTCTATAGTGAGAGTACTCGGTGGTGCTGGAGGGGGTGGTTTTAGCCTCACGCCCGAAACAGCTAGACTTTCTCAAGCGTTAGGTTCAAATCCCAGCAGGACCTAATGAGAGCTTCGTGTTGCTAGATGCAGAGAGGGAGTTTTGCGGGTGTTTCGGCTGAGGCCGCGGCTCTGCATGGACCTTACAGTTCCAACAGGCCTTTGCAATTTGGCTGTCAACAAAGCGGGCAACTGGTTTCTATAATAAACACTCGGGGATAGATTTTCAAAGAGCGGAGGCCCTGCCTCGTTTGGGTGTGTGTAATTTGTAACAGAGAGCAAATTCAAGTGTCTGGATTGCTGCCTCTTTCTGGCTTGCACTTGGCTCTAACATTTGGGCTTGGGTTTGGTGGATATGAAGAAAACCATTCCTCTGACAATATGAGCCCTGGTATAGTAGAGCTTCCCTGATCTTGCTCTTTGGTGTCTTCGGGATCGCAATTCCAGGTCATCTCCCAGCTGGGAAGGAAAGCTGGCTCTTTGCTTTTAGACAGGAACAATCTTAGCTTTAACCTGCCTTCTCTGACCCCTGATGCTGATCCTTTGCAGCATCTGTGGTTTCACCTGCAATTAAAGCAGCACATTTTGTCCTGACTTGATCCTGCTCGGCCTGTAAGGGCCCTCCGATACCAGTTTGCTCAGGGGGAGCAGCCTTGCCACAATCCCAAAGGTGCTGCTGTCTTTGCACTTGCTCATCCTCTCTCCCTCTTTCTGATGGAGTGTCAGCCTCAGCTCTTTGGCATTACTTCAGTGATGTGCCTCTGAAGTGGGCAGCACCCAAAGGAAAGGGCAACAGAGCCAAGATTCTAGCTTCTGGGCAATCCTATATAAACCTGTGCTGTATTGCAACTCCAGTCATTACAGCCCACAGGGGAACAGGGAGCCAGGGGTGCCAACCGGTGAGAAAGCTGTGCCCCAGTAAAGACATCGGGAAGGTGCAGAATGGTTCTCTAGTGTTACTTTGGATGATGTCTAAACCCCCACATAAGTTTGAGAGGAGGCGTAAAGATTGCATGGAGGAGGAAAACGTTTTGATTAGAATGAGAAATGCAGTCTCAGGTCTGGAGAATAAGTACAGCTACAACAGTGACCAGCATAGACTGGGCTGCGGGAGCTGCGAAAGGCACAGAGTAGTAAGGGCCCTGAATCTGCAAGTGGGATCTACAAATAAAGTGTATGTGCCCCCATTGTAAGCATCCCACTGCCAGCAGGGCAGGCGGCTGGGAGCGCGGAGTCCTCTCCTTCATCCTCGTCTCTTCCTCCCCGGAGCCCCAGCCAGATCTCGCCACGTTATGCAACCCTGTCTGGAGCCCCGCAAACAAAACAGCTGGTTGCTCTGGAACATGCAGCTCTCCTGCTGACGCCAGTCCAGTCAAGTCATAGATCAGATGACTGCTGCCCAGAAGCAGGGCACTCTGTCCAGCTGCTAAATGTATGCTCAGACAGAGCTAACTGCAGCCGGGATGGAGCTCTTCTCTTCCAGAGACCGTAGTTTGACTGAGGAGAGCACCCAGCTGTCTTCCTGGAGCTTCCCAGGGGCTGGCTGAGCACAGCACGTGCAGCGTCTGCTCAGCCACAAAGGTCTCTTTCTTTTCCAGCAGTGGCATAAGTTGCTCTGAGAAACGTGTGCTCTTGGCAAAACAGCCCCCGCTCCTGAATCACCGCCTGGCACAGCCGTCTTCGGGAGGGCAACATCTCCCTGGGTGGCAGGTAGCAAACAAATCCGGTTCTCTCAGCGCTGCCCTGGAAGAAGCCACAAAGATTTTGCACATATGTGCGTGCAGGCATGCACCCCTCGCCTGGCCCTTCCGAAGGCTCTGCTGGAGCCCCAGCCTTTTCAGCATCTGTTCTGCATCACCTTCCTCATTTTCCAGGCTCTGTGGAATCACTCCATCCTCTTCCAGATGTTTCCATCCTCTACATCCCCTCATGGCATGAATAATCCTAAGAGCACTGAGGAGCGAGTGCAGATGTTTTGGTTCTGGAGTGAGCTCTGGTACAGGGTGTGTGCAAAGCTGTGCAGCTGGACGCCCAGGCTGCGTGCAGGGATCGCACCTGGGAGCTGCGGTGAAAGGCAGGAGCCTTTCCAAGGAGCAGCCCTTCAGCACTGTAAGCCCTGTTCCCCACCCTGCCCAGCTCTGGCAGTAGGCACACTGGCTGTTAGCACAGGTCATCTAACCCTCCATAGCCAAGGCAGCTGAGTAGCAGAGACCCACCGGAGTTCAGAGGACAGCCGTAGTCACCCCCACGTCGTGCACCCCTCCATCGTTTCCTCGCAGGCACCCGCCAGCACCTCTCCCCTTCCCCGACCAGCTCCTCCCCTTGGTGGGGTGGGGGCCTGCAGTGGCCCAGCTGCTGAGAGGAGTGCAGCAGGCTGGTGGGGCACCTCCGCCGTGGGTTGGACGCCCGCAGCAGCATTAGCACCAGACTGACGGCAGGGAGGGGCACTGGGGGCACAGAGCTCGGGGATGAGGTTCATGCCGTTTAGAGGCTTCATCTTTAGTGGTACATTATCGAGCCTGTTGGCTTCTAGCACACTCCCGGGATGAAAGCACAAGGGGAGTGATTGTCCGAGTATTTACCAAAGTTTAGGTCCGATAAGCCCTGTTGATTTTACAAGTGCTCCTTGCAGCCCCAGGAATGACTTTATGGCTGGAGCTAGCAGGTGGAATACTTTGCGGTGGAGAGGAAGGAGGGGAGACACACCAACAAAACCCACCATTATCCACTTGTTTGCTGATTATTTCTGTGCAATTTAACTCCTTGCTAAGCACCCCAGGCTCCCTCAGCGTGCTGTCTGCTTTCCATTGCTGCTCTGCGGGCTGCTCACTTGAGGTTGGGGAAGTCTTCATCAAACATCTCATGCTTCAACTTACATTTTTCCTAGGAGTTTCAAATTAAGAATGGAAACATCTCTAGTGAAGGGCAGAAGAACCTCCTGTCACTGAGATCTGCTTGTATATGAGCAACTTTCTTTCGAGGAAGTGGTAGCACATCTCTTGCTAAAGATTTTCAGAAATAGATCAAAAACCAGTCAGCACCAGGGTCTTGTACGGTGTAACTGGGCATCGATGCCACCTAAGGATCTGAAATTAGAAAGGCAGAATAGCCCTGCTCCTGAAAGGGCACTTCTCCGAGCTCTCAGCCCCTTCACTAGCTGCCTCCATATGCAGCTCCGGGCAGCGTTTCCATCAGTGCAATACCAGGGTACTTCTGAGAGCTGAAAGTCATTGCTGGTAGGAACTGGTGCCACAGCATTTGTCTAAGGGTTTATACCCCTTGAAGAGCTACCCACTGTGGTTTAGAGTGCTCTCTCTGCAAAACGCTCCTTGGCACAGAACATGTGGCAAAGGAAGACTACTGTGCTGCTTCAGATTTTCAAGTAATCGGGGTTTTATAGGCTGTCATTTTTGCATGGTGTGTCTGGCAATCTTAGTAGTCACCTTCAGTCCTCTCTACCCTTTCTCACTGTAGCTCTTTGTACATTGGCTTTATTTAACAGGTGGAAAATAATGAGCATTTGTTGAGGGCTAGAACAAACCAAACCAAACCAAACCAAACCAACATGTCTCAAATTAGAGACAACGTAAATCAGGGCAGCAAAACCTCTGGGCAAACCTTTTTGGCACCTGGGAGACAACCAGCTGTGCGAGAACCTTCCTTCCTGGAGCACAGGACCTCACAGAGAGCTCTGAAATGAACAGAAACTGCTGAAGTCTTCATTTCCCCCCATTACTCAGGTTCAGCACCAAAACAATGAATCTTTCTCTAATTGCTATTTACAGTGAGAGGCAGCCTCACTGGGGTGAGGATGGGAGCTTAGATTTTTCAAATAGAAATAGTAAGGGGTTTGGCATCCTCAGGAAGTCAGCGTATCTTTGCTCTTAGTATCTCAGATGTTAGAGGAGAGGAAAGCATTTGAAGTCAGACAAAATAAATAATTCAGTTTCTACATTAACACAACGCCTTCCTCTCTGCTAGCTCTGCCATTTGTCTGCAGTTCTGGAAAGCAGCTTTAAGATGGCATTTAAGTATTTTCTTAAGTGCTTTTAGATTCAACAAAGCTCTTAAGATCATGTTTTAAGTTAAGCGCCTGTTTAAGCACTTTCTTGAACCGAGGTTGCCTTATATTCCTGCCTCTCTGGTAAGAATTTGTGTAACATGCGTGTCTGCGTGTGTGAACATCAACAGAGTGTCTCACCAGGACAGCATATGAAATGTGTGTGTGGGGGGGGTGTGTGTGTGTGTGCACATATCTGCCTGCGTGTTTGCAGCCTTCATACGGAGATGTTTATCTGGCTATTATTACAACAAATAAAAGGCTCTTGGTGTGAGTGCCCTCTTTCCGAATAAAGCTGATAATTACTGTAAACATCCCAGGTGCTGGAAGGCCCTGCTTGTTTGATGTTAGGTGACGGGGCTTGGTTGCCCCGTGCTGCTATCTCCCTAAAGCCTTCCCAGCTGCCAAAACCACGAAGGCTGGTGATATTCCAAGTATGGGCAGTTTGGCTGCTGCAGGGAGCTCCCAGCTCTCGGGAGCGGGTCACTGAGTAATTAGCGATATTACTGATGGGTAGGCAACCTGAAGCAGCCGGTGACATCCAGTCCCAGTGGAACCACGGCCCTAGGCTAGGACCTGCTGCCAGTCCCTGGTGTGTGACGGGAGCTGCGGCTCCTTCAGCCCGCGGTTGTGACCCGCGAGCCAGGTTTGCTTTCCCAGTGCTGCCAGCCAGGCAGCCGGCCCGGCTGTGCCGAGCGGTGACAGCAGAAGGAGAAGCACCCTAGCTGCTATGCTGCATCTGCTCCGTAGCCACGGTGAAGAGCTGAGGCTGCCGCCGTGGCTGCTCCCGTTCAAGGCAAGCTGGCCTCTGCAACCGGGCTGCCGAGCAGGCGCCTGGTACCCTGGCTAATCTGCTTTAACGGGCCCACAGAGCACCCTGGTCGAGCTGCTTCGGAGAGGAAACGCGGTGCTGGGCTTTCTCGTTTTTTGCGAGTATCTGTTGAACAAAGCGCCTTTCTTCCCGGCAGACTGGCTGACCTAACACAAGGGGAATTGTCCTCCCGGCACAAAGAGCGGGGGCGGGCGCCGCGGCGGAGGGCGGAAATGGCCGGGTTCCTCGCTGGGCTGCACCTGTGTCCGCGGGCTCCAGCCCCGCCACGCCGGCACGGATGCCCGCGCCGCCGGCCGCCCTGGCCCTCACCTGCAGGGAGGCGTGGGGCCGCGCCGTGGGAACTCTCCACCCCTCCGCTCGCTGGCCGCCGGACCGCCCATGGGTCCTGGGGCTGCGCCCGGATGCCCAGGTTAATGAACTGCACCCGCGGCGAGGGTGGGGGAAGAAAGGGACTGCTCCAGGGAGTCAGGGAGTCGGGTATGCAAAGCCCTTAAACACATTTTATGCCCTGTCTCTTATCAGCAGCCCAGTCTCCCAGCAGAAGTTGCCTAACACCGGGAAGAGGGAGAGAAATCCGCCTGCTCCAGGGTGGTTCCAGGCCCCATCAGTCTGGAGCGAGGCAGGAGCACGGAGGCAGGCTCACCGGCAGGCTGGCAGAAGGGGCAGCGGCAGCCATGTGCGGGACAGGGGGACTGTCGCAGTTGATGAGAGACGGGCGGGTGGCAGTGTATTTTTCTCATGACAAAGATGCCCTTGTGCCGCCCGGGCCAGAGCAGAAGATGCTAATGGGAACTGTCTGACCCAGGCCGAGAGCTCTGCGATCTCAAAGAGCAACAGAGAAATTGTAACTGGAGCTATGAGCATCAACGGGAGCGTTTTGGTTTTGGTTTTAAAAGCCTCTGGCCACTACGTAAATCCACTTGAAACAAACTCGACTGAGACCTCTGATTTCTCCAAGGTTCAGCCTTCAAAATGCTGCAGAACACACAGAGTTCTACCTTAAGCCATAAATGCCCACAGGTTGCCGAGAGCCAGGAGCACATTGCAGCCGCACTTGTCCCTTCACCTTCCTTTTCCCCTCCAGCTCCTCCTTGGATGTCCTTGCAAACCAAAATGAGGAGCGTCTAGCTGCAGAGACATCCAAGCTGTGCAACAAGGATTTCTCAATTTGCCTTTTGAGTTGTTAAGGTGAATTTGAGTTGTTAAGGTGCAGCTTTTCTATTCAGCCTCATTTGTGGCCCCAACCCAAAGTCAGCTGTAAAAGGACAGGATCACCCTGCCTGCAGACCTGCACCCTCTCCCGTGGTGCGAGCCAACGGCCACCGGGTAGACAGCCTGAGACTTCTGCCTTATGCCCCGTCCAAGGGCTGCTGGTGCCAGCGGCAAGACCCCGAGGGACTCTGGGTGAAGTTCAAGCCCTGGACATCTCCAGCTGACTGAGGAGACTGCTGAGAAATGCGCGTGGCTCATCAGGGCCTGTCCCTGAGTCCTGAGGCAAAAACAGGAGGATGGTGTAATAGGGGTGAGCTTGTCTCTAGGACATCCACCCAGGGGCTGGGCGCTCCACCCTGAGCACAGCAGCGGGCGTTGCTCATTTATTGTAATCGGCGTGCCACGAGACGGGTCCTCAAAGGGTTTGCTGGAGGAAGGTGAGCAGAGGTGACTGTGGCGCCGGGTCCAGAGCTCGAAAGTCCCTCAGACTCTTTCTTTCTGAAGCCCACATTGCTGCTGTGACCATGCAGGCTGATGTCTCAGAAAAAATATCCTGGAATGCGATGATTAATCACAAGTGCCCTGCATTGTTCCTCCTTATGCTTCAGAGTCAACGACCCCAGTGCACTCTGAGCGCTCACCAGATCCCCTGCTCGCTCCCCTGCGGTGATCTGCAGGGGATGGGGAAGTGGGCAGAGGAAGAAGAGAGACGCGGGAGACAGCCTCTGTGGCTGTGTCCTCGCGCAGCGGCGGCAGCTTCCGTGTCAGGGAGTTCATGTCCGGAGAAGAGGGAAGCCAGGGTGCCTGCACATTCCAGCCTTTGGCTCCCGCTGCCTGCCCTGCCACACGCTGCCGCCGCCTCATTTCCTCGTGTGTGCACGTGTGGTGTTGCCTTTGGCACCCGGGATGATGTTTACACTTTGCATACAGAATAACACAACTTGATATGAATCTGGCTTGAAAAAAGAGAAGGAAAGAAAGAAAGAGCAAACCCCGAACTCCGCAGCTGACAAAATACTGCAAGCTCCCACGGCAGCCAAGATCAACAGTGAGGACAGGCTACTACTCTCTAAGGGGGTTACGGATGGGTTTTGCTAACCCACTTTGAATTTGTGACAAAAATAATCACAGAAGGATGGCAGATTGGCACTCGCCTGTCAGGGCAGCTCGCTCTGGTGCTGGGAGAGGGGAGGGTATCGAGCAGCCGCACTCGCTGCAGTGAACTGGGCCACTTGGAAGCATTGGCAGTGCTTCTGAAGGGGTTAAACAGCAACTAGTTTCCCCAGTTTGAGCAGATAAAGCCCCTGGAAGATGGGAGCGTTCTCATGGGAGGCTGGCGGCTGTCCTCCAGTGCTGTCCCAGGCCCCCCGGCCCCAGGCAGCAGCGACACACGGGGAGCTCACGGGGAGCTCTCCGCAGCCAGTGGCAGCTGCCAGCAGGCTGGGGGGTCCCAGCCCTGGAGCCTCCCGGCTTTGCACCATAGTGCGGGCAGAGAGGCAGAGCTTGGAGATGCTGATCCCACCCCTTCTAACACAAAGGCCTTTTACAGCTCATTCGTGGTTCCGTTGAGGACTTCTCAGGGCACTGGTGCTGGAAGACAGAGAAGACCTTTTTTTTTGTCTGTCAGTTTTCTTTAAGTCCTAAAGTGGTGTCATCTGGATGGAGTGAGGAATCACCGGTACCTTCCCCCTGCCCTGTCTCTGTCAATTGTCTCCAGGACTTTCTGCTCTTGCCCACCTTTCCAGTTCAGCTCTTTTTCAATCTCAATAGCCTTATTGGCATGACACGGTTTGCAAGTATTGCCAAAGTTAATATATCAAATGTCCGTCCCTAGGAGCAAGCGTTTCTCAGCACAATTACTCCCCAAAGACTCATCGAATGCACAGGCCACGGCTGAACACTACGGTTTAATGTCCTCATTAAATAACGATGAATAACCACCCCACCCCCCATCAATGCCATTCTGGTTTCAGAGTACGCAGCCTCTCGGGCTCGGAATCTCAGGGCCACATGGGCAGAGCATTGGGAGTTCATTCCAGCATTTATTTGGATTACAGGCACCTGTCCAAAACCAGGCCCCTGTTGTGCCTGGCACTGGACATACAGAACAAGGAAAAGTCCCTGGCCCAAAGAGCTTGGAGAATGCAGACATATAAATGATTATTCCTCCCATTTTATTGGCATGTGCGGTGCTTAGGGACTTGCCCGGGGCGTGCAGTGAGTCAGCATCAGAGCTAGGGATTAAACCCAGATCTCCAGGGACCAAACTGCAAAACCAGTTCTCCCTCCAAGATGTAATTCCCAGCTCTGCAGGCCTTCCCACAGAATTTGCACCAGTGAGGCTACCGCAGGCACTTGCGACACTCAGAGCAGCTCTGTCCCTGGCTTGCCCGTTCCTCCTCTGCTTCCAAAGAGATGTAACGGGTGCGTTGGAGCCCCAGAGCCGCCGGCGTTTCTGCAGGGGCTGGCGCGGTGCCCATGTGCTTGCCCTGTGTATACAGCAATTCTCTGGGCAGTCTGGGATGCTGGAAGAGGACAGCCATGCACATGCTGTCAGCATCTTAATTCTGCTTTTCTGCCACTTAATGTCTCACAGACAGGAGAGGTCTCGGATCCACGCTCAAATTCCCACCGCGAGATAAATCCCCTGCTCGGCTGAGCAGAGGTAACTGACGTGTGCATGCTCCTCTTCAGCAGCAAATGCAGGTTAATTCAGTTTAGCTTAGCTGGCAGCACTAGCAACCTGAGCTGGGTTGTGTTACACCGCGTTTGCCGCAGGGGCAGAGCTGGCGGCAGGCAGTTGCCAAGGCTCAGCTGGTGCACGGTAACGCAGAAAGCTTCAGGACTTGCTCGTGTCTTTCAGCCCTTCAGACAGATCCCCTGTATCTGGCCTGAACGGATGAATAGACAAGAGGTGATTCACAAGGCTCAGGAAGAAACTTCTCCTCCCAGGTAGCTGCTGGCAGTGGTTTACGTGTGCTTTTTTTGCAGCCTGATCCTGCCCATCCTTGGTTGCTGGATCCTGCACCAGCTGAACCGCAGATCCGAGCTGCCGAGGAAAAACACAGCCACACCAAAACCGACAGGACAGGGATTAGAACATGCCATGACAATTCCCTGACCTCTCTTCTTTCCCTCGCCCTGATGGGAGCGATTTCTAGCTGCTAGATATTTTCTCTGTTAATTTTGGAGTAAAAGAGATGCATGCTGCATCCAGATCAACTTTATATTGCCAAGCTGTGTCCCAGCTGGGATCAGCCCACGGCCTGACATCCTCCCTCCTCTGGCTCTTGCTCCCTCCCAGACTTGGGGATGTTCAATGGGCTCAGAGATACTCCCGAAAAACAAAGCAGCAGCCTCATAAAGAAAAACCTCCTATAGAGGCGTTTCAGTGAAGATTTCCCCATCCCTGGGCAGGGAGACAATGGTGGGAAGGAAGTCGGAGTCATTATCGTCATTGTTTCAAGGTTTAATCAGGCACTTGGGGATTAGCACCTCAGCACTGAGGGCACAGCTGGGTGGGAAAGGGCTTGGCTTTGCCCACTGCGGTGGAGAAAAGCCGTTTTGCCCACTGCAGAGCTGCTGTTTGAAGTGTTTTGCACTCTCCTGCAACCAGGCTTGTTGGATCCTGCGGCAGGAGGCATACCGGCAACTTCAGGCTCTGGGCAGAAAAGAACAGCTGAGACTTGCTAAGGAGGCTCCACACCACAGATGGGGGTAGCCAAAGGGGTGGGGAGCCCATCAGCCGGGGCCCCTCCACCTCCCACTCCTGCCTACGTCAGAAGGAATCGGCAAGAGGGTGTATTTCCGGAGAACCTGTTTTCCAGATCCCCTGGCATCCTTCCACCGCTCTCGGTGCATGCGTCATCATTTTATGAGGCTGCAGCGTTCCCCGGGAGCCCCCTTCCCCTCCCCGTTCTCTCTCGCACACAGAGATTTTATTTATTTGTTTGTAATGCTTCACCTATCCCCAGGATGCCTTTCATCTGCAAGCACTTAACCGTTTCCGTGACAGGAGGGAGGGCAGCAGCTCAGGGAGCAGGGAAGAGCCATCACCCCACTTCCCCAGCCCTGCAGCCCTCCTCTCTGCTGCAGAGGCAGGCTCCTTGCACTTGGCTGGCCCCCAGGAGCTGGCCTGGAGGGCAGCTGGCATGGCTTCAGGTGATCTCCTGTGTCTGACGGGGCTGCCAGCCACACAGACGTGTGGCTGAGAAGCAGACCTCTCCCAGTGCAACACATGCCTTGGGGCCTGCTCTGGAGGTCTCATCTCCCCTCCTGGGACTGGCCTCTCCATTAGCTGGGGACATTGTCTCTGAAGGAGACAATGAGTCCAGCCCAAGCAGCAGCTTGGCCACCCTCATTCTGTGGGTGTTGCCTCCAGACACCAACTGCTGCCCTTGGCTCCTCTTTAAAGGGCTCTGAAAGACTTTTTGTTCATGGATTGAGTGCAGGGCTGTGAAGCGATGAGGCTAGCTCCTTCCACACTTGATGCTTTGAGAGGGGGCTTAACTCTTCTGCCCCTTTTCTCAGCCTGTGGGGCTCAGCTGTGCCTGCTTTCTTCCCCTGGCATCAGCCCATTGCATCCCAATCCTACTGCAGCGCTCTCCCATCCACAATTACCACCGTCCCTTCTGTCTCGATGTCTCATCCCCAGATGACATTTCTGGCTGTAGGAGAAACACTTGGTCCAAACCAGGGCTGAGCTGTGCCTGCAGACCCCAAGCAGAGGGAGCTCTGTGGGAGCAGGCTGGATGGAGTTGTTGGAAAACATTCATATCCAAAGCAGGATGTCATGCCTGGGCATAAGCCGGATAGAGAAAAAGCTGCATCTCGCCATGTGCAACCTCACGTGCGGTCAGCCTTGAGGAAGCACAAGCAGAGGTGCTGTGGGTGCCAGAAAGCTGTGATATACACTGAACAGGAGCCAAGGAGAAGTGTGGACACATCCACAGACCAAACACCAGGCCCTGGAAGGCCAAGGGAAGTGCCAACCTTTCATATGCCTCCAGGTGCAGCAACTAGCGCTGATGCTCCTGGGTACTTCTGCCCAAAGGACATGGCAGGAAGCACCATGCTGCTCTCCAGGGAAAGCTCAGCCTAGAAGAAGCATAGGTGGGGAAAAGGCCAGCTACAGCTGCCACGTGCTTTGCAGAGGGGCAGAGGAGACAAGGTCCGACTCTTGCCCAAGAGGTGTGAGTGGGTGAGGGCAGGGTCAGACTTTGCACTCAGTATTGCTCAGTATTGCCACTTCCAGGGGAGTTTTCAGCACCCAACATGAGGCCAGGGTGGGGGTGGGGGGGTGAGGGGCATAAATATCCCAGCCTGGCAAGTGTCAACAGCAATTAGTGTTTCACACTCGGCCTGAGAGGGGGATAAACATTCACAAGTAACCACGCAGTGCTGGGCTGCCTGGGAAAGAGTGCCAGACAGGGAGGAGGGGAAGAAGCAGAACAATGCCTTCTAATGCCACTGCTTTGTCAAGTGAAGTTTGCAGCTTAGTGGGAAAGATGCTGCATCCCACACGTTTTCTCGTCTTCCCCTTGTTGCTTTGCAGTTATTGACTGGGGAGGCCCCGGGCATTAGTGCTTAGCTCTGTGCAAAGCTGCATCACTTCAGAGGGAAGCCAATGCAGAGTGAGCTTAGCTAAAGCGGTGCAAAAGGCTGTGGGAGTGCTCCTACTGTTGCACTGACCAGGAATCAACGTACAGCAGAACTGAGATGAGCCCATCTTGAATGGTGCCTTGCATCAGGCACAAAAAACAACTTCACTTTTCTGTCCTGGGAGTATGGAGCAGGTACAACTAAACCAGTATGAGAGGAGGTATATGTGCAAGGGCAAATGCACATCGCCAGTAAGCCAATTTACCATCCTCCTTCTGGTTGAACTGATGCAAACTTTGCTTTCAAAGTTCTCCTGTTGCTTCTGACAGTGTCCATGGACCATGGCTGACTTGCTCCTGCTTGGCACGTGGGTGATGCAAAGAATGGCTGCTTAGGATTCAGGGAGGTGGGATGTTAGGGTTCCACAGAACTGGCCTTTTGCTACTATAACTGCCAGCCTTTTTATCAGGAACTGACAGGACTGAGGTCCGGTTCCCAAGCACACCAGAGCTGGCAGGCTCTCCCAGTGCTGCTGACTGCGGTAGGATGCGTGCAAGTGTGGGATCTGGGAATGCTTTTGAAAGCATTTTGCAGGCTACCTGGTGAAGCCCAATGGACCATGTGTGGAGCAACGCTGGCCTAGGCGGTGGGGTTAGAAGGCAGCTCCCCAGCACTAAGGAGCTGCCACCATACCAGATCTGGAAATAAATATCTCTTCCTCCCAGCCTCCCCACTGCCACTGCTGCTGGGCCATTGCCGACATTTCCTCCTGGCACTGATGGGTAAAAGCCCAGCTGTGCCATATGCTGTCCAAGCACTGCTATGGGGGCAAGCCCCAGCCATCCAGTCAGACAAATTGGGCAACAAATGAATATTTATCCTTCTTTCAGCACTGCAGAGCAGAGGCCCAGGGAAATCAAAGCTGAAATTATGAGTGTTGGTAGCTAAGTGGACAGATCTCACAGGAGAAGAGGATCTGACTGACTCCATCCCCTAGTCCAGCTTCAGTAGCTCCTGGAATCACTGGAGGAGGCTGAACCAGACTGTCTTCCTTCTCAGCGAGAGGCAGAGTCTGACCAGCTCCATCTGTGAGAGCAGCTGGTCTCCTGCTGCTGGACTAGGCAGTCTCCCTCGGGAGAGCAAAGGAGCTCGGTGCTGTCCGGAGAGAGGCTGTAGGCATTGTAGCTGCTGGGGTTGGGCTGTGCTGTGCCAACACCAGCTCAGGTAAACATCTTTCCTGAAAATCACCCTTGCCGAAGCTCCTGAAGCCGGTGGAAGGACTGCCCCTTCTTTCCTCCAGCCTGGAGCTGCACGGGGCAGCGCCTGGCTCCACGCAGCATCGCACAAAGGCGCTTTGTCGGCATGATTGAAAGGCAGACGATCTCTTTCTGGAGCCTGGCAGCAGCAAGTCCTGCCTGCCCTCCTCCAGGCGCCCTCCTCCCCCAGCTCCCCATCCGTGCCGCCAGCCTCCGTGATTAGGAGAGCTGCAACGCGTGCTCCCTGCTCCTCACGTGTGCGCACACGCTTCAAAAGAAGGATGCGTTCCTGGTTCCGAACCGCAGCAGCTCCTTGGGGAGCCGCTGATCCCACCCAGGGCAAGCAGAGAGCACGACGGCTCCCGGTGACGCACCTTCTCCGGGGGAGCGGGAGGTAATGAGCCTCCTGCCTCCGCAGGCGTCACCGCTGGCTCTGCGTGTCTGGCACTCGCAGCCACGGCCGCCCCGGGAGCTACAAACTGCAGGCAGGCTCCCTGACACTTGCGCTCCTGTCGGCAAAGGAGCTCTTCCTCCAGAGAAATCGCGGCGTCACATGGATCCCATTAGCCCTTTGCTTAATGCGAAGCAGAAGCAGAAACAACCACCAGCACCACCCCCAACCCCGGCTCTGTCAGAGATGCTGCACGGCAAAAATCTGAAGAAATCAGGCCAAAGCGCTGCCGTGCCCGTCTCCAGAGCCCGGTGCGCAAGGAGGGCACGTAGGGGCCGCTTGAAAGACATTCAGGAAAGGGGAAACCACCTGGGGCAACGTGCTGCTGTGAAGTGCTTGCTTTTTACTTTATGGATGGGAACTACCTGTGCTGCATACATCACCATGACCAGCATGATGCTAGCCCCCAGGGTCCCCGGCTGGCAGCACTCTCTGATGATGGCTTTGCTAATATCTGAGGGAGTTGAAAGAAAGCCACTTCTCCCTGCTACACCTCCATTCGTGCAAATCCACATGAGCACAAAGCCTCCCAGCTTCTGTGTCTGGGCCAGAGAGCTGCAATGGGTGGGATTGCAAAACGGGGATGGTTGAATAGTCCAGCTAGCACATGCCACGGTGAGCAGAGGCAGGCACAGCTCAGCATCCTTCAGTGGCACCTCTTGGCAGCCACACCCAGCCCTTAATACGGTGATCGTGCCAGGTCTAACACAGGCCACCGAGCCCTGCAAATGAACCAGACCAGTTTGCCACTGTAGGCTCAGGGTGATTAACTGGAGTGTTAGGCAATTAACTTTTTCACACTTGCAGCCTCTAAACTCCACCATAACTCAGAGGCGACAGACGCAGTGTTTATTTTCTGCTTAAAGAGAAGTCGGTTGCAGGTTCCAAAGGAAAACAACTGTTCCCCAGATTTACAGTCAGGCTTCAAGGCAGATAGTAGGACAAAGGAGCCAGTCAGTTTAAAAAGCCGAAGGCCAGGTCCTTGTCTGCAGAAACTGGCAGCAAGGAAGCAATTCTATCAGCACAGATCTGGTCCAGGCCTTGTATGAGTCATTTTCTTTCTCCAGTCATTATCTTTGTCCCTGCCTGGATGGAGCAGGAGCTGCACGTAAAGGGCAGCGGTGCCAATTAGAATGTGGCAGTCCCAGGGCATGGTTAGAACCAGGTTAGGTCTTGCTGTGTCCTGGAGCCCCATGAGCAAGGCACATCTGCTCATCTGTCACAGATTTGCTTCTTACCTTTTTAAGTATTTGGGGGCAGCGACCATAACTTGCAGTGTGTCCAGTGGGACTCTTGCATCCATGCTCCCAGCTGGGAGAGGGCCTTTGATTTTGTCATTAGGCAGCCCAGAGCCGGGAACTGCATGTGTGCTGCTGGAGCCAGCCCTAGGACACCATCAGATCGCTCCATCTGCCTCTTGTTTATAATGTAAACTTCTCTGCACTCCTTCCCTGCCGCAAGAGAATGTGCCAACGCAGGCAGATCAGTGTGTATCTGAACAGCAACGTTCCCATCGGAAAGCAGAAAGTTCTGCCTCTGCCTCTGCCATGGGCCAGTGGCTACCCTGTGATGGGGACTGGGCAAGAAGGGAGGAGGGCTGAGGATGGATTTGCATGCAGTTGTTACTCCTCTTTGCAGCTATATATTTATTTTTTTTAGCTAGGAGATATTTTGTATGCTGCAGCAGTCGTATTTTTGCATAAAACTGGTGCTTGGTGACGGCCTATATTTGCATTATGAGTGAGGAGGGAAGCTGGGGACCAGAAAACTTGAACTAAAAATGGGGCTCTGGCTCACTGGTAAGGGTCCTGATGCTAACAGGTGATTGAAGGAATTTGCTCAGAACATCTGTATTTTGGTTGGAACCCAGAGCATCTTCCCAATCTGCTGTAACAACTTCAGTTGCTACACAGTGCTTGTTTTTTATAGTAACATCTCCAAGGTCTCAGCCTCATTATCCCCATTTTAGAAATGAAGAAGTAAGCAAAGGGAGGTGCTGTTTCGAATAAGGTCTCCTGGGAGGCCAGCAGCACATCACAGCTTTCCTGAAGGTCCCAGCCCTGTGGCCTTCTCACCAGACACTGCTGGAACTGGCCTGTGAGCAACCCATCGCTCACAGGGCAGCTGACAGCTTCACAGCTCCGCAGTAACTCCCTGACCCACAGCTGCTGCCTACAAGTTGACAGGAAAGCCCGTCTGCTATTAAGGTTAAAAATGTTGCCCATAGGGAGAGCAAAGTCTGACATTGCCTGCAGCATACTTCTCGCCTGGAGTTATTGCCAGTGGATTAGCAAAGGTCAGGGTTTAGTGCTCCAGCCCTTCCCAGTCTCTTCCTTTACTGCAGGTTAGGGCTACACTTGGAAATTCTGTTGATTTAGCCTGATCTGTAAGTGCATGGAAAAATCCCACCCAGTCTGGAGGAGCCATGGGAGCAGAATTCCTAGAGCAGATGTAATCATACTGGCAAAGAGAAAATACCCCACCCCTTGGCCGCTGCAGCGTGTTAGGGGAATTAATAGGATCCCTATGGGCAAGAAAGCTCCTTGTCAGCAAACGCGGTGTTCTCCTGGTCCGGGCACCCTCTCTCAAGCAAAGCTTGATCCCAGCATACTCTCCGCTCCTCCTTTTTCTGCCTTTAGTCTTTTCATCTCTATCCTCTCTCCCGCCCATTTTCATTTTTGCCCTGACAACTTTTTTCCTTGCAGAATGTGGGAGGGATGAAAGCTGCAGATAATTAATAACCCCAGCACTTCTCAGCTCTGTCTTCCTGGGAGAACTCAGAGATTCCTGCTCCCTCCACCTCTGCCTCCCCCTGCAAATGCTCTCTCACTTCCAGTCATGTGCTGTCTGTTCCCGTTGCCTGATAAATTGCAGCTGGCAGCTCTTGCTCCAAAAGATTTTGCTTATTTTATGTGTGTGCTCATGGGATTTGGTTTGAGCTAGGGACAGGGGATGGCTTAGCAGCTCTTCTGGAAATGGGCGTCACTACAGTTTATCCGCAGGCAACCCCCCATTTGCAGAAGCAGCTTCTTGATGTGGGTCTGTGAGGGCTTTGCCAGGATCTTGGGTAAAGCCATGTTGAGGTAGTAAAGACTTCCCATCTCCCCAGCCCCGAGGATAGCAGGAATCGCTTCTCCTTCTCCTGCGGCTCTCTCTCCTGTTCTGCCCCTTCCAGCTGGTTTCCAGCAGCTCTGCAGGTCATTCGGGCTTCAGACAAGGGCAACAGCTCTCCTTATTTGCTAGCTCCTGTTCTTTCTTTCGTGCTACCTCCTGTGCTTTCCTACATTCGAGTCGGTTGGAAATAAGTACTTTGTGTTGAAAGAGAGATTATCTGGAAAGGCAAAAGTCAGGACCTAAAGAAAGAGGAGGCTTGGGGCAGTACCTCACAGGGGGAATGGATCGGTGCTGCTGCACAAACTACCTGAGCAAACAGCAGGAAACACAGCAGGGAGAGGCCAAGGAGAAGCTGCTGATAACCTCTAATCACCTCCCAAGAGCTGCCTGGTAAATTCAGTGCTGGATCCGTTTGTGTTCAGGAGGGAGCAGCCGGGCGGGTGCTGAATTGCAGGCTCTCTCTCTCTGAAGCATGATTTCTCCCAAGCATCGATGTTGCAGAAACTTGGCCACCAGAAACCTTGCCTGTTTTGCAGAACTCTAGAGAATGCACTCGGGGACAAGGGCTGTGCTCCTGCAAATGAGGCTGAGGCCATGGCCACGGCTTCCATGCAGCTGTGCAGCTTCTCCTCCATCAGTCCCTCCTGTGCAGCCAGATTGGTTTGGCTGTAGTACAGAGGTTCGATGTTCTTAAGGCCAACATTGCATGGATAGAAAAGGAGCCTCTGGCATTCCTGCTGGGTGGGGGATGCTGGGGAAGATCCCCACTTTGGTGTCAAGTGGGACTGCGAAGGAGCTGAGTGGGGGTGTGAGCCTTTCAGGCTGCGGCACTGCTTGCTTCGTCGTGTCCCCCCTTGCTGGGAGAGATGCTGAGACTGGCCGATGGCTCCCGCAGGGCATGGAGCTCTCATGGTGCCACCTGCCCCTGCCATCGGCAGCCACTGGGAGTTGGGGCAGATGGAACGTGGGTCTGGCAGCCCCTCGTGAGCTATCTCCCTTCCCACCGGTTTAGAAGCTCACGACGAACATCTCTCTCAACTCCAGATATATAAGCACTGTTTGTTTTATCTGGGGGACTTCTCTTGCTCTCTGTCCCCTTTCCTCTTCCCATTCAAAGAACTTGGGGCCCTGTGGCTTTTTTCCATTTGTGGGCTTACTTTTATCTCTGTTCCAGCGTTTTGTCTCCTCACCTCCCGCCTGGTGCCTGAGCCGTAAGACAAAGAGGTGTTTACACTCCCGGACTGCCCGGGCATTGAGGCCGGAGACAAGCAGCACAGCGGAGGGCGGATAGAATCGAACATTTCAACATTTTTTCCATCCATCCCCAAAACCAATATTGACCCAAGACCCCCATGCGGCTGCTTTAGTCAAAGTTTTACCAGACAAAGCAGCTCTTGGGAGCGCAGCCCTCGGGAGCTCGGGTATGAGGGGAGGCGAGGGCATGGCTGACCCCCGGAGGGGACTATCCCACCACAGTGGCATGTCCCCTGCCTGGCAGAGCCCGAGGGGTGCTTTGCCTCCTGGCACAAAGGATCCAGCATTGCCCAGCTGGCGCTGAGCGGCGCCACGCTGGAAGACTACCAGCCTTTCTGCCCCACCGGAGCCACCCCACCCCACTGGCTGGAAATCCCCCCCATACTGGGAGGCAGATTTCCAGCTCCAAATGATGTTCGATTAAGGAGTGCTGACGGGGCTGGGTTTAGCCTGAGGAATGAGGGAGCGGGGTCGGTGCTGAACAATATCCTGTTGACATCGCTTCTGAGGAGCAATTCACCGTGCGAGGGGAGAAACTCTTCAGCACAAAACCCTCAGAGAGGGCTGTGGCCTCTCCTCCTGCCTCCCCCGGCTCCATTATCCGGTGGCATGTTGTTAAGGAAGAGGTGGAGGGGAGCGCGAGGGGGAAGAGTGGCCATGTTCCCTCCGGCTCCTCTGCTGGTGATAGCACATCCCCCTGGGGAGGGGGGCCCGGGGGGGCCTGGGGTTTGGATAACCTGCCTCATTAGTGGCTGTATGACATCATTATCTCACATTAGCGACACTCTTCCAGAGGTAATTGGGAAGCCTCTGGAATGGCCCCGTGACCTTTAATTAATGCAATGGGGCCTTTTCCTTGTGCGATTCCTCACTCTGCCTCAAGCAGCTGCTTCTTGTTAAGATGCCAGAACAGGGGAGCCCTGGTCCCATGCCGGGATTTTCTAAGCCTCCATCCCCCAGGGGAGAAATAAAAAGGTGCGTGAACAGTCAGCTGCTGCCTGACTTGTTTCAGCCTCTGTTTTCACCAGCCCCTCGCCCGCCTCCGACTCCGGGCTGCTGCCTGGGCAATTGCCCTGGCTGCCCGGCGTGGAGCTGCTTAGCTCAGCCAGGCTCCCTGCCTGGCGGGTGCCCCTCGGCCCACAGTGCCCACTGAAGGATGGGGATGGAGGAGACGGGGCTGCGTAAAGCGGCAGCTCAGGTAATGGACGCAACTGTGGATGGCGTAGATGCCAGGTAGAAATGCCATATTTCCACGATTGTCTTGGCTATCAAAGCAAAGAGGAGTCCTACACACTGCTGCAAGAGAGAAGGGACAGACCATGCTCCTCCCAAGCCTTTCATCTCACTCCAGCTGTAATCCTGGTGCCTGCTCTTGTCTTTGCAGTTGTTATTGTCTCCTCAGCTTGGTCTCAGCTGCTAAATCAATGGCCAGAGATTAGTCATTGGCAGCCCCAGGTAGCACGGAGATTTCCATTAGTGCCGTGCATCTGGGCTGTCATTATTATTAGCGCTGTTATTACAGCAGTGTCTGGAGGCTCCGGTCCAGAGTGGCACTTTGTTGTGCTTGGCACAGTGCAGAAGGGAAAAGAGTGCCAGTGCTGATGTGCTGAACAGGCAAAGGAGCTATTGCATCTCTGTTTTACAGCCAGGGCACTGAAACACAAGTAGAGAAAGTCCCAAGAAAGGTCACGCAAAAAGGCTGGGATGACCTAAAGTACACCCCAGACCTCCTCATCTACTTTCCAGTGCATGGGTCCTGGAATCGCCTTCTCTGTGCCCTTGCCACTAAAAAGCCTGACTGGAGCTGAAAAACATAATCTGCCTTATCACACCACACCAGGATTTGCTACCTTAAGTTCTTTTCAAAGAAGCACAAGAGTTTTTGCAACATGCAAAGGAACTCCATAGCTCAGAAACACCCAGTCCCCAGTCAGAACTCAAATAGCTGGTATGCAAATACAAATGCGAGCTACACATCCACCCCACTCAGAGGGAATAGAGGGAAGAAATACCTTACTTTCAGTGGGAAGGGGAGGAAAAAACGTGTACTTAAAACAGGATTCCCAGATGTGGCGCAGGGAGACAGGAAGATGGCAAGAAATCACTGCTGTGGAAGGGTTTTGCTGAAGCATTATTTCAAAGACTGGAACAATAACATTTCCTCAAAAGACAATAGCCTAATAGAGGGAGATGGGTTGGTGTGATTCTGCTCGGAGGCAGATTGATCCATGGCAGCAAACTGCGTGCAGTATGTGTGTGCTTAGGGGCGGTGGGCTTTGTGCTGGAAAACACAGAGCTCTGAACGTGGGGTGGTGCAACTGGAGATGAGAACAGGAGCACAGGCAGCGAAGCCTGTTGTAAGGAAGCTGCTCTGCCTTCACCAGGGCAGAACATTCATCCTTCTCAAGCTTCACTTGTGTGTGGGAGCTCCCAGACATGGTCAAGGGGAGTAAGAACATGTTAGGGCGGCCAGCACTGATCTGACTTGTGTTTGAACAGTCCTAAGCAGGGAGCAAGCGAAGGTGAGAGCTGTGGAAGACCTGTCCTCTCCGTAAGAGGGTACTGTGTTTGGATACACGCGCTTGCTTGTGCACAGCGCCGTTAAATGGTGCCGCGTAACTCCCTGTCCCTAATCACTGTTTATGCTTTGCAGAGGGGGCAGAGGAATCATGCCCTGATATTTCTGTTCCCTGACCACAGGACTACAAAGGCATCCTACAGCTGAGATCAGGACTCTTGGAGGCCAGATGAGCCATCCCAGTTTAGTGAACAAGCCCAGCGCATGAGTCCCTAGAGCCAGCTAGGCTCTGATTTCTGATTTTGCCACCAAAACTGGGACACTAGTAACTGCTGGAACATTGCATCCCAGCCCTGTGCTTCTGCATCTCCTGTCCCCTCGTGTTTGACTGTTCCCTCCATGTCCCGCACAGCTTTTCTGCCTTGCCCTGGGCTCCCCCAGCAGAATCAGCCCCCCTCGGAGGCAGGCAGGAGCTCTAGGTGTCACAGGGATGTAAATAAAGCTCTTTCCTTTGTCCCAGAGTCAGGCTTCACACTTGCTGCTCCACCCCGGCTGCTGGGAGGCTTCTAAGCACAGACACTGCCTTAGGCACTCGAATGGATAAGCAAGAATTGTTGTGGTACTGGCCCAGCTCTAATCCTAATTTTGTCTCAGAAACCTCAGTAATAACCTTCATCTGAGGTGATAAGGACTGCTGGTTTTTCTTCTTCTGGCAGCGATTCTCTGTGGGGCTTTTGTATTCAAAATGTGGGAACAAATTAACTCCCTGGAAAGAGCTAATCAGAGGACTGGGGCTTTTCGTTCACTGGTGACGGACAGCAACATGTTTCAAAAGCAGGTGAACGATGCAGTCAGGTCCTTGGGAGTCTTCAAGTTGCAGAGAGCTTTAGCTTTTTTGACAGTGACATTTGGACTCCTCAGGCTTTGGGGACCAGCCTGCACAGTGCCATGCTCTGCAGTGCTGCTGGTTGGCACAGCTCACTCCTCAACAGCTGGCACGAGCTCCCCTGCCCCTTGTCGCAGCAAACAGTGCTGGTGTGTCTGTGGGCGCTTTGAAATCGCTTGCCCGTGGGCAGAGGGGAGCGCAGCTCTCCGTAACAGGCGAGTATTTTGGGATTCCCATTTGACAGCCCAGCCTTCAGAGAGTTAACATCATGGGCTCTCCAAGGCTGATTTAATTCAAGCCAGACTGCAGCAGTGCACAAGGCAGCCTCCCCTGAGCTGGAGCCTTTGCTCCAGGACTCTCCGGCCCTGGGGAGAGAGGGTGAGCAGAGCGGCGTGTGCAAGGAGCTACCGGTGTCTGTAGTGCTGCAACCTGACCTCTCCTTCGCTCTTTGAAGCTGCTGACAGTGGGTGGGCTGAGATCAGTGGAGCGGCCGATCTGCTGGGAGTTAGAATAACACAACCGCGATGCCCCGTTCAGCTGGGAACAGGATCCGTTTGGAAGGGGGTGGGTAGCGCAGAGGTGAAGAACTCAGGACCTTGAGGACCGACGGAGTCCTGCAGATGTGGAACAGCTTGCATTTGGGGCCGAGGTGGGAGGGGAGGCCCTTTCAACCCCAAACATAATTAATCAGTGACTTGGACAGAAAAACAGAGCTGTGGCTGCAGGTCCAGCTACCGTTGCCCTTTCCAGGCCCGCAGCTAGAGCTGGGGGGGGAGAGCTTCGCCAAGCTGACGCTCTGTGAGAACATCTCAGGTCCTTCTCTCTTTCCATGTCTCATCCCACAGCTCTCTCTCACTCCCAGGGGTGAGGGTCAGCGTTCCCCTCTGCTGCTCCAGCCCAAAGCAGCCTCTCTCCTTCACGTCACAATACTGAGTGCGGGAGAAAAAGAACACCAAAGAGGTGGTCCAAGACACCAGCTCATGCTCCTGTGAGTTTTGCTTTACACCTTTACCACGAGCATCTGAGGACCTCCTCATCCCCAGCTAGGGATGCCCAAATTACCGTTTTTTTTGCTAAGTACAGATATAATAGCTGGTTAAACCTTTAGGGACAAGCTGAAAGAAGCTGATACAATGGCATCTGTCTGGCAGAGAGCCAGAGGGGTGGCTCAGCAATGCCCCGGGCCGCCTGCACCCCTCGGTTTTGTGTATGAAGAAGAGCCCTGAAGGAAGGGTCTGAGCCGGCACTTGGGTGGTGCCAGCCTTGTAGGGTGAGGGAGGCAGTGCTTTGGCACTACTATGGAGATGCCAATTTTTTTGTTGTTGCTGTCTGGAGTGGCCCTGGCCCCCGGCCATGCTGTGACCCCAGGGTCTGGAGACTACTGGTATTGCTGCCTTGCAGTGCAGCAGCCTGCTCAGGGCCAAGGACTTCACATGTGCAATGATGTGCAAAGGCACAACAGGCCTTACACCAAAGTGCTTAGGACAGTTTGGTGACTGCAGAGATAGAGCTGCCTGCTTGCTCGGAGGTTTGGACACCCACACATGGCAGCTGGTGACCTACCTGCGGGGATCACCGAGTGTCTTAACATTGCAGCACAAAGCTGGACAGCCGTGCCATAGAGACTCCCAACACGCAGAAGTCTGTTAGCAAAGACCCTGCTCTTCCAGCCTTACGGAACGGGGCTCTTTTCTTTCCCCTAGAGGCACCACGCCAGCTGGACGGGATGCGCAGGAGATGTTCGCTTCCTTTACACCCCTCCCTTACAGCCTCCAATCCTGACTGCTCTAATACCATTACAATCCTGATGTCCTGAACACCTAAGCCTCCTTTTTAGGATTAGCATAGACCTATGCATTAGGAAGAGGTTAATAATCTAGGGAAACTGCTAACTTTCTGGCTGTAAGTGACATCTAGTGGAAATGGCAGGAAAAATGAGTTCCCCAGGTGAAATACTGATCCTGTTGGATCCAGCTCTGATTCCTGTGAGCTGGAACTTCAGCCCAGCAGCCTCTTTTCAGGACTTGTAAAAAAAATAGAATAGTTCTATCTGTTGGGGTACGTCTTGCAGGGAGCTTGGCATGCTTGGTTTGTCTCACATCAGTGAGCAATGTGAAAAGCGAGATGTCTATGACATGACAGTGGTCACCAGAAACACTACAGCCACAACAGACCATGCGCTGGTCTGGTATTGCTGTGGTCTACTTCAGATTAAAACCATGCAGTGGGCTAACTTTGCACTGCTAAGCTTCATGCCAGTTGAGGTCTTGCCTGTCCTCAACAGCTAGAAACTGCTCCTGCAGCTCATCCCGTTGGATTCTCCGGCTGTGCCCCGCGCTGGGGCAGGGGATGGTGGCCCTGCAGCCCCTTGGCTGTTCTCACTGGCAAAGAGGCAAAGCTGAGGAGCTGCAGAACCTGCCCCTTGGGGACAGCGAGCCCAGGGTTATGGATATTAGGCCCATCCGTGTCCTGTGCCTCCGAGGCAGCTGTGTGCCCTGTTTGCCCCCTGTCCTCTTTCTTGGCACTGGCGGTGGCAGGAAGGGTCCAGCCAGCAGAGTAGATGTGCCCTGAGGCTATTCTTGTGTAGAGCAAAGCCAAAGCTTGCACGGAAACCTGAAACCCAGTGAGACTTGGATTAGCAACCCGAAACTCAGGCCAGGATACAAGCCTTTTGGAAGAGCTTGGCAGAGGTTCAGGCAAGCTCGGGCTGAGTTTCAAGTCAGCTAAGGCTGACCTTTGAGTGAGCCCGCTGCTGGCTGCTCGGGAAGCATGGGCCTGAATTTTAAGAGAGCCTGGGGAGTGAGTTTTGGGAAAAAAAAAACCCACAAAACAGTTAAAGGGTTTAGGCAAAAACAATGCAGACTTCTCGTGGTTTGGGGGTGATAATTCCTAGCCACTCACCTGCCCCCAAACCAGCAAAACCAGACTGGTGGTTACAGCTTCATTGCACTCTGAGTTTCAATGCAGACTTAACCCCTTCCTCAGCATAGAGTAACTGTTCCTTCCAGGCTTTCTCTGGGGTAGATCTAAATTCCCTGTTTGCTCTCTCCCCATCACAAGGAAGGTCTCATGGCTGTCCGTGGTGCAAGGTTGAAGCTGTGCCTGAGCAGCTCAGCATTCCCTACTCTTGGACATGAAGGACTGAACTATCTATATGGCAGTTTGTACCTCGCAGGAATTTATGGAAGGGGAGAAATGAATCAGATCAGGAGGGAGATCACAAGATGCAAAGGCTAGTGCTGTGAGAGCAGAAGACCAACAGCCAGGGATCCAGGGCAGACAAGGCCATGCTATATCAGTGACCGAGGCTGAAGGATGATGACCAAGCCAAAGCGGAAGAAGGCATGAGAAAATGGCCACAAATAGAGCTGTCTGTCCCACGCAGTGGGAAGCAGCAAGGGCCAATGTAGTCTTGCTCCTGAAGCTGTGGACGTGTTTCTCTTCCCATTATGTTTTTTTTTTTCCCCATTGCTTTTCCTGTAAACTCATCACTCTCTTCCTCCCCTAGCACACAGCATGTGATGGGTCTAGATGAGGGCAAGGAGGACCTGTTTGTAATCAGACCCACATTTCTCTGCATTGTCTGTGTTGTCTCTGCAGTGAATTCAGCCAAAACCCCCATACTTGTGACATTTTAGTGCTGATTTTAAAAGCTCTGTGAAGGCAGAATTTTCCCAAATGGAGTTTCCTGCATAGGAAATTGTTTATCTTAGAGTATTATTCTATAGCTCTGATAGCTCCTTTCCCCGCTGCCAGTCTGTTGAAGTCCCTTTATGCTGGGAGTGACGAATGAGGAGCCTGAAGCCACAGAAGGGGTCTCTATGCCAAAGGAAGTGCCCCTCCGTGGCCTTCCCAGTTTTCTTGCCTAGCTCCCTTTTCCATGCCCTTGATTCTGGCTCTTTCTATGTTGTCAGGCAGAGAGGGGCCTCATCTGCTGCTTTATTTCAGGCCCTTCTCTAATTACACGTTGACATTAGTTATTTATATAATGTCCTTAATACCACAGCGTCAATACTGGAGGTGCTGGGAGGTGGTGGGGAGGCCTGTGCCCGCCTGCCCATGGCTTGGCAGGTGGTATCCGCTGGTCACACTGGTCCGGAGGTGCTGGAGCTGCCCTGCAGCATCCCAGCATCTGGTGTTGAAGCAGCCCTGCAGCATCCCAGCATCTGGCGTCAGCTCCTCTGGAGACAACTCTAGAGAGCTGGAGCCAGGTATCCCGGAGAGGCGCAGGGTCACGCACCACATGCCAGAAGGTAATCGGAGACGGTCCGTCCGGGCTGAAACTGCTGGATGTCCTTTGCAGGCGGCACAGTGTCCCCTCTGCAGCCTGCGTGGCTCGGGTCGGCGTGTCTTGCCCTTGAAGTCCACGCTGCGCTTTTACGGCCCCGTGGAGGAAGGCAGGGAAGTGCCAGCAGATGCGTAATTTCCCCAAGGACGGTGTGTGGGCTTTACCCCGGACAGCTAAATAAATACTTGGATGTCTCCTGAGCCGAGACTTGTTTGTGTCTCTGAGGCCGGGGTGGAACGCGTGGTGGGGTGTGTGCAGTTCCTGTTGGGTTTGGTGCGCGGCTGCTCCAGCACTGGTTTTAAATGTGACACCGATAACGCGGCCGCCAGCCCGCTGCTGGCTTCCAGTTCCGTCTCGCTGCCTCCGTCTCTTTTATGTTCTCTGCTGCGGTTTGCGAGGCAGAGTTTAAAGGTTTCTCTGACTAACCCCGGCTGCTGGACTCAAAGGGAAGGAAGTCGACTGCAGCCAAGAAAAGGAAGCCAGTTGGTTTCCCTTCTGCGTCTGCGAGCGCGTGTGAAGGGGAGAGAGAGAAGGGTGTAGCCAGATCAGAAACGAGATAGGCTGGGAAGACAGCAGGCCTCTTTCCTTCCATGTTTTCTCGGCTCGACAAGCTCCCTGCATGCGTCAGCCCGGAGCATGGAGAAAGGAAGCGTGTCCTGGTCAATATTTACCCGGCGGCGTGGGGCAACACGCGTTGGCTCCAGCTGCCGGTGGTCTGCACGCTTCTGGCTCGCTCCCTGGAAATGCAGTGTGTGGAGGCAGCCACGACGGGGAGCTTCCATCCCGCGGGATGGTGGGTGCTGGCGGGGCAGGGCAGGGGCCTGGCTGCCCTCTGGCACGCGGGGCAGGAGTTGGGTGCTGGCCCTCGGCTCCCTGGAGCATGCAGTGCTCCGTGGCCAGCACTCCGGCCCCGTTGCTGACGCCGAGGTGGATGCAGAGCACATGGGTCACTCTCGGCTCCAGCAGCATCTACATGGTTGGCCACCTCCAGTCTGGGGTCTACAGCAACCTGGTGACCGAACGGGTGGCCGGAGCCTCAGGGCAGCACTGGCCCTCCTTGGGCAGTGGGGCCTGGAGCTGGGCTTGGGCTCACGCTCACGGGCACTGTGCTGCAGGTGGCCACTTCAGGGCATCTATTTCTGGCCCCCGAGACAGGGGAGGGCATGCAGTGGGAGGCAGGCTCCGGGACTCACAGGAGCCAAGGGCTATTTCTGGCTCTCGTTGCTGATCCGCCAGGCCACCCTCAGCCGGTGGCTTCCCCTGTAACTCCCTCATGCCAGGCTCACCCTGAGTCTTTGACCCAAAGCTCCCTCTGCCACCCACGCCAGATGCTCCTGGGTGGCGTGGGACGGCTGCCGTGCACCGTGCAAGGTTTATCACAAGACCGTGGTGCTGGCTGTGATCTTTTGATGTAAATCTGCAGTAGACTGGAAATAAGTGCTGTAGGAGTGCTGTCAACAGGCAAACGATGCCCCTGAGGTGTGTTTTGGTCACCCTAGAATGAGTAACCTGCAGACTGAAGCAAAGAGGTGGGTTAAGATGAAAAAAGAGCAGTCATTGACATCCAGATGTCACACTCCAGCTTGTGCCAAAGACTGTGAGCTCCGTGGCCTGGGCCTGGACTCCTTCTCTGCTGGCTATCCCATGGGGAACCCTAGGCAGAGGGCAGAAGTGAGCAGTGGGCATCAGGAGTGGTCCCAGAGACCCCAGAGGCTGTGGAACAGAAGGGCACTGGCTGGCACCCTCACATCTTCCTCGCCAGCTTCTATATATGGGCCTGCCCTCTCTGAACCATCACACTTGGATCTCAAGTGACATGCTGGGGAGGGAGGGGGGTGTGTTTATTTTTAGCCCCTGAATGGATCTGTGCTGGAGCCGAGCTCTCTGCCCCCGTCAAGGGTACAGCATCATGTTGTGCTGGGAGGATTTTCCTGCGTGGCTCTTTGAATGGCTCCATCACCAGCTTAGGTTGTGGCACAGGTAGGATGCAGCTTTGTGGTCTCTCTGCTTCTTCTCCTGTCGCTGGATCCCCCCTCCTGGTTTTGGGCTCTGTTGCATTTCCCTCCCCAGAGCCACGGGTGAGGACGGGGCTGCCGTGCCTTGCTGAAATGTCCTCGCTTGGACTGCACATCATGCTACTGTAATGCATGATGCCATGGCAGCAGGAATGCTCAAAAGCATAAATCCCTCACTTTTTAAAATGGGTTGTAGGCAAAAGGAGTAGGAAAGGGGTACGTGAGGTGCCATGCTGCTATGCTGCTGTGCTGCTGTGGAGAGAATCCCAGATGCGCTGTGCTGCTGTGCTCGGGGAGCAGAGGCAGAAGGGACCGGCGGGGGGTAGCAGTGGTCTCTGCCGCTGCGTGCTGGGTTATGCTCCAGCACAGCCATGGCCATCCCGCTGAGGCTGCCAGGAGCTGCCCTCGCCTCCCGCCGATTTCAGCTGGAAACCAGTGAGGGCGAATGAATGCAGATGGCAGGAACCTAGGGGAAAGGGTTAGGGACATATACCTCTGCTGATGCTGGTGCCCCCTCTTCATGTCCTGATCTCTCTGGCTCCCTCCCCTTGCTTTGCTGCAGGCATGGATAACTTCGAGTACAGCATCCAGCTGAATGACAGGGACTGGGCTGAGTTCTTCTTGGCGTCAGAGGAATGCAACCTAGTGCCGGCCGCCCTGGCCACGGCTGAGGAGCAGTGTCTCAGTGACATTGAACAAGGGGACGGCGCGCCGGGGAGGGACTGCCGTGCCAGCGCAAACGGGCAGATCGCAGCCAGGGTGGGCAACAGGCCAGGGCCTGGCACGGGAAGCTCTGCCCCACGTGGGGTGCCCGGAGACACCTCCCCGCACTGGCCTGCCGGCGGGCACCTTGCCTTACCGGAGCTTCTCTCGGGCAGCGAGGACGAAACGGACCTGGGCTCGGTCGGCAGGTTTCTGTGCGAGAGCGACAAGCCCGGCTGCCCTCCATCCGCTCCAATGCCCAGCACGCAGGGGAGGCAGCCCCCCTGCCCCCCTACAGCCCCCCTCACCAGCCCGGCTGGCGGCACAGCTGAGAACAGCCCTGGGCAGGACGCAGCATGTGAAGCAGCAGCACCGCAGCCAGCATTGGCATCGGAGAGAGGAGCAGCCAGTGGCAGTCAGGCCATGGAGCCTCCCGGCCACCCAGCTGGAACAAGAGCCCCTGCCCATGGGGGGGAGGCAGGAGGGGAACAGCCCCGTGGCAGCCCGGTGGCAGCACAGCCAGGGGCTCCGGTGCAGGGCAGCTCACCGGCACTGGCTGCCCCCCCAGAGGGTTTGCCAAGGAGAAGTCCTAGCAGCGCTTCCCGCTCGGAGCCTGGGCTACAAGGACCCCCATGCGCCCACCCCCCAAGCCCAGCCCTGGAGACTGCACCCAGCATGCCAAGCTGCCCGGCGCGGGAGGAGGCGAGCGGGGAGAGAGCGGGTGCCGAGCCGAGCCCCCCGGCTGGCTCGCCGGACGTCGTGAGGCCCAAGGTGCCAGGACAGCTGAGGAAGAGCCGCAAGCAACGTGGAGCCAGCGTGGCCGAGGCAGCCCAGGGGGACAGGGAGCCTGCGGGGGCTGTGGCACAGGGGACCGCGGTACCCACAAAGGTGCCTTTGGGCTCACCGCTGTCCTCACGGAAAAGCAAAGGGAAGGAGAAGGCAGCCAAGGCAGTTCCTGTGAAACTGGGGAGCGAGGAGGCAGGGGGGAGCAAACGGCTGGTGCCCAGCCCGGGCACGGATGAGGGCGATCCATCCATGAGCGCTCCCCCGAAGCAGAAGGCGAAGGAGCTGGGGGCTCAGCCCCTGGGAAAGGCGAAGGCCACCAAGCATTCCAAGCCAGGGCAGGCTGGTGGCTTGGGCGTACGTGACAACCTGCCGGTGATCCCTGCCAGCGGAGCTACGGCTCCTTTGGGAGAGGCATGCCAGGAGGTGCCAGAGAAGCCTCTCCATCCCAAAGGCATGGTACCTTTTGGAGGGGATGCTGCTGGGGGGGCTCATGGGGAGCCTGCAGCTAAGACCCCCGGGGAGCTGGGCCCCCCTTGCTTTGCAGCCGAGGCTTCTGCAGGAGCAGATACCCTGGACGTGACTTGGCCTGAGATGTATGACTATTTGTTCTGTGACTCCCAAGGGGAAGAAGAAGAGATGGGCAACTCTGTGGAGGGGAATAAAACACCCTTGGAAAGGGAAATATCCTTGCCTGAACTGTATGAGTACTTTTTCAATGAACCAGAAGGAAACAGGAAAAAAGTCAAGGGTAAAGACAGGAAGCGAAAGAAGTTCAGCAGCTCGCACCACACTCAGCTGGAAAATGAGGATCCCAACTCGGCTCCAGTCAAAGACTGCCTGGTTATCTCAGTCCCTGAGGTGTATGAACACTTCTTTCCGGATGGGCCTGTGAACAGGGCTGGCTGGAGAGGGATTTTCTCATCCGCTCCAGCCTCCGAGGTGAAGAAAGCTGTGGGGGCTTTGAAGTCCCTCCTGCAAAGGCCGATGTGTCTTGTCAGAGGCCAAGCCCCAGCCCCCCAGGCTCTCGTGCGGAGACAATCTGGAGAGAAGCTCCCCCTCATCCCGCTGGCTCCGCTGGGAATTCGCCAGGCACAGCCAGAAGGTCTGGACATGGCCCTTGCCTTGACAGGTAAAGTATGTTCCCCCCACCTGCTGCCCGACAGCCCCACTCGCTGCCACGCAGAGATGTGCCCCTGCCCTGCGTGGTCCTCCCTGCTCCCAGCGCCCCTTGGGATGCTCACGCTGTCCCTATGCCAAGCGAGTGCCAGTGGTCCAGCGCCACAGGCTGGCTCCCAGTGCTGCAGGACGCATGGACAGGGGATCTGGGTATATCCGGGGCATGACTTGCTTTGCTTCCCACAAACTGCAGTCCTGGGGGAGAGGTGGTCACAACAGCACGCATGCCACAGGCTGAAACTCAGTCTGGCCCAAAGTCCCCATCCCAGCTGATGCGCTTGTGCCCTGAATGGATATAACTTACTGTGGATCTGATCTGTTCTTTTGCACTCTGGCCAAGGAAAACTTACTGACTGAAGCGGATAGCTGCGTTACACATGGCTGGTGTTATTGCAAGGTCTGGTAGAGACAGGAATCCCCACCCCAGTGCCATCCAACTGCCTGCAGAACCACCTACCTGTGTTTCTGATGAGGGAATGGGAGGCGAAGCAGCAAAATCCTTCTAAACCAAAGAACTCATGCCCCTCAAATAAGGCAGTGGCTGCTGAGCTGCTGTGCTGTTAAAGCTGGGCTGGCAATCGATATTGGTGAGGAAAAAGGTGTTCACAGAGTGGAAAATGTCCGAGGCTTCCAGGTGAAAGAGGTGAGGGGGATTTTAAAACACACACTAATTTGAAAAACACCCTCCAGAGACCTCAGAGGTTACTTGGACATTGACTGTTACTGAAGGCAGGTAAGAGAAACATAAATTAAGGGAGAACAAGTCTGACCCACTAGGACAGTCAGTGTATTTATCTTAGAGCTTATATGATGCTTACAGCCACAGTGCCTCACAGTTAATATTAAAACCAAACAATGAATGAGTCATCCCAAAGGGTGCCTCAAAATAGAGCTTCCAGTCTGTTTGCAGAGAGAAAAACCCCTTTGCCAGGGTCGTAGCTAATTAATAAGCCAGCTTTAATTAAAAGGCTGATCAAATAAACATAGGAGCAAAAATAACCTACTCTTGCAACATGCCTTCAAGTTGTGCTAGTCTGGAACTCCAGCAGAGTAAGAAACGCAGAGCGCTCAGGGATGCCTCCCTCCCTGGACCTCGCAGGCAGTGGGAGTGAGATGGGATGCACAGAGAGATGCTGAGCTGATGCTTTTTGGGGGAAAACGTGTTGTACTAGAGCTGCATGTGACTCAGGCATTGCCTTGCAGGAAGAGGGTCTGCCTGCAGCCCCCATGCATTGACAGCCAACCCGGGAATCGCTCTCTCCTAAATCTACTCCCCAGCCCCGCTCCCAGCCAGCACACAGAGCTGTGCTGGGAGGACACGCCGGGAGGTGGTGAGGCAGTCAGAGGTCCTGGCGGCAGCGCGTCCGCTGGCTGTGCCTCCCAGTGTGGGAGCAGTAAGATATTTGCCTCGGGCTCTTAACAAAGTGTAAAACTGAGAGGGGTGAAAAATGTGCCCCTGTCCTTAGGAAACATACCCAAGTCCTAAACAGACATGTTTGACTTGACCAACGGTGCAAAATGTCTTCTGGGAGGGAAAATGTGTGACAAAGATGTGTGTCTCCTGGAGCGCGAGGGACTTGCTGCCCTGGAGGGACTGGAGTCTGCTGTGGCAGAGGAGGTCTCGCAGAACCTCAAGCCTCCTGCTCTTCTTCTCGCAGGGAGGCCCCAGGCTCCACTGGCACTGACCCACAAAGACATGTGCCTCGTCTTCTGTGCCTTTGCATCCTGGGCAGTGAAGACCTCCGACCTGCAGGCTCCAGATGCCTGGAAGACCAGTACGTATGGTGGCCAGCCTGGAGGGAGAGGGGTGGGAAGGACCTCTTGGAAGATGTAGAGGGGAGAAAGGCAGGGATGCTAATACACCTAATGCTGCCTGTGGGAAAATGCAGTCATTTTGCTACTTTTCCAAAGTGTCCTGTTACTTTCTAATACCTTCTCTCTCCTATAGCAATGGCAGTCCTGACTCCTACTCACTTACGTTGTCCTTTCCCCACACAAAGTGAACTGAGACATAGGACAAGTCTGTATTCCTGGCTTTGGCCCTGCTCCATCCAGCCTCTGACAGGGACCAGCATCCATGTGTCAGGGGAAGAGAGGCTTCTTTAGGATCTGTGCTAGCTAGAAGCTAAATCAGGACCTTGGGTATGCAGGTTTATACTCCTTCATCTTAGCTGGAATAAATGCACATATTTTTCTAACGTGCTGTAAAGGTATAATCTTTTTTCTAAATACAGCTTAGCTGAAGTATTATCCTGGTGCACTGAGTCCTACAAGTAAACGGAGCTCTGTCAGTTCCTCTCCTCTCCAACCACAGTATTTGAATAACTGGTGGGGAGAGAGGAAGCTTGGGCAGCATGAGTTAGCTGAGCTGTGACCTAAGGGGTGCAGGTTGCTGGACGAGCAGGACGTGGGACGGCTGCAGCAGCTGAACTCAGGGTCCAGCCCATGGGCACCGGAGAGCCCCCGCTGTGGGGTGAGACGCTGGGGCCAGGGCTTCCTGCTGCTTGTCCAGGGGAGGAATGTTCCCCACTAAGGTCACACAGGAAGCTGACACCCAAGCTGAGAATAGCTCATTAGCTAAAGTTGCTCAGTGCAATCATCACAAGGAGCTTTTGGCCTGCTCCTCCTTGCCTTCTTAGTATTAGATGGTAGACGTGGCCTCAGAGGGGTGCGAAAAGCAGGATATGGGCCTCGTGCCCTGAGGATTGCGTAAGCCAGCGTGCAGTGAGCTCCCCGGGAGGAGGCAAGAGACAGCTCAACATCCCAGACTAGCAATTCTCTTTCGGCATTTTAGGTTCTATCAAGTTGAATTTCCCTGTCTATGTTCCAGACTTTAATGTGTAAATCAAAATCAAGTCTGAATTTAAACTGGAAAGTCCCAGTTTTGCTTGGGCACAGATCAGGGGAATTTGACGTCTCTTATAAGCCAAGATAAAAACTTTAACTGAAAGTACAGAGAAGAGGTTGATTCTGTGTATAATCTCCATTAGTTGTTTTTTGTATCTCTGCATTTTCTGATTCTGAGTTTGGGGTGTTTTCTGCTTTTGGCTGGGATCAGAGTATCAACAGATAACACACAAAATTGTATTTTCCTTCACATCTTCCTGGTCCAAACAGAATTAGAAAATGAAGGGACTGTCCTGAAGCCCTGGTGAGATTTCCTGCTGTCGCCTTCTCACCTGAGATTAGACCCAATAGGTCTCCACATGAACCTGTATGTCTAACCACCACCCATCTCCATCACACACATGAAGTCGATGAAGTCTATGTTTCCCTTAAAACCAGTTATTTCTTGTGAAATGATGGTGTGACCCCTGAGCCCAAACTATAGGACTAGATGTGGTCAGCCAGGCTGTGGGCAGCTCAGGACTGAGCGCACTGGGAACAAGCACAGTGTGGTGGGGATGAAAACCGAAGGCAGGAGGGGGCACCTCTAGGTCCCATGGACCAGAGTGAGCCAAGCAGCTTGTGATCTTCAAGTCTGGAAAAAGATCTTCAGGTTTGGAAGAAGCACCCAGACTCACTGTGGAAATGTGTTGGGTTCTTTTCCAGTGTTCTTGGCAAGTTTTGGCACACTTTCTGCCATCCGCTACTTCCGAAAGCAGGTCAGAGAAGGACACCCCCGGACCTAGGCTCAGCACAGACCAGAGGTGCTTCCCAAGGACAAGTGAGGACGGCGGAGGCAGAGGCGGGGGACTTTGTTCTTGGGCAGTGCGAGAAGCCTGGATCCCAGCACCAAGACTTCTCTGGACCCATCCCTAAACGGGACAGGATGTCACATGAAGCAGGGTCCTTCTGGTGACAGTCATTCACAATACGGTAGGCAGTTTGTACCTGTACTGGACAGAAGAGGAGCCCAGCGTGGGCTGGCTCTGTTCTTTCTTTGCACACTTCTTGCATACTTGTGCTGTCTCCTAGGAGCAGCCACAGTGTCTGTTCCAGGGCGCTGCTTGTCCATCCTCCCTGCTGAAGTCACTTGGTGGCAAAGGAGGGCTCTGAGATGGTGGAGGAAGGAGAGAGCAAAAGAAACCAGGAAAGTGCATCGTTCCTATGAAAGGGCTGGGGTATCTGCGAGGGAAGAGAGGAGAGGGCTTTGGGGAAGAGCTGTCTCTGTCCAAACATGGTGCTTTGCTAAGCATGTGCTGGCTGCACGTGGCTAGCTGGGCAGCAGCTAAAGGGGGATGGAGGGGCCGCTCACTTGGCAAGGCCCAGGTCTCCCATGACTGGTTTGGCTCACTGCGGGAGGACTCAGCCTCTTGGATTTCACTCCAAGAAGTCATGGCTCGGTCTAACAGTTCAGGAGGCTGACATGGGGTTTCTGTTGCATGGGGCCGCCTCAGACCTGCTGAGCCAGAGCTGCAGATGCGGAGTCTGTGCCTGCGGGTGAGGAGCACCCGCTGCAAGGACACCGCGCGCTCCCAGAGGCAGAGGATGGACGGGTGTCGCACAGCCAGAGCCGGCGGAAGGGGCGGCTGGGAAGGGCCGTGCAGGAGGCTGCACAGGTTGAAAAGGGGCTGCAGGGGCAGCAGGCAGAGGGGCTGAGCTCAGGGAAGCCTCAGGAAAGAGCCCTGCCAAGGACAGGAGCATGTTGGAGAGGAGGAAAGGCACATGTGCATGTTTGGCTCTGACCATCACCAGATGAAGGGTCCAGGTATATCGCTTGGTCCCTCCGCTGCCTCCCATCCTAGAGATACAGAGTGGGCTGGGAGGAGGTGTCGGATGAGGAGGTGCTGTGGCTGAGTGTGTAACCTTGTGAGGCTGGAGAGGGCTGGAGGGGACCCGGAATGGAAGGTGGGGCAAAAAACAAAAAGGAAGTGGTTCAGTTTCTTCCCTGTCTCTAGTGCCTTCCTGATCACTCAAGGGCATTACTCATGAGGGTTTTTCTTCATTCTCAAGTCTGGTAACAGCACTAATGTGAGATTTGTTAAGCACTTAGGGACCAGATCCACAAAGGTACTGGAGGAAATCTGCCCAGAACACCTGTACGGATCTGCCTATGAGCTTTATAGGAACACTGTGGCAATGTCTGTCTTCTGAACCCAGAGAGGAGAGGTTTAGCTCTTCCCTTGTACTGCAGAGTGCCATGCAATTTTAATGTGTGCAGGGCTGTACTGAAGACCATGTATTATTGCTAAGAGAGCATGCTGTACTATTGTACAGTGAGATGTGTAGCAGTAAATAGCAAGAGAGAGATGTACAGGCTCTATATGGACTATAGTAGCTGTATATCCAGTAAGAGGAGTTTTGTGGAGGAGGAGAACAGATAAAATATGCTGGAAGCTTTAATAAAGGTCTATCTCATTTAATACTTTTGTGTACATTCCTGTGTCTACATGGTTTGTGTGTGAAACTGTTGAACGAGTACTGAGTTTTAAAGAATGAGAAATCAATCCATGATGTGTCTGTTGATACAAAAATGTGGGAGGCGATGTCTGGTTGAGGAGTCCAGGGGGACAGAGTATGCAGGGAGATAGGCTGCTTCTCCTCTCCTTTGCTCAGTCCCCATGCCTACCCCTCTGAGACACACCTTGGCTGTCGCGTGTCGCCAGCAGCCCGACCCAGTGAGCCCTGTCCTCTCTCCCATCTCAGAAGTGCTCAGGACTCCAGCAGAGTCCTGCTCTTTCCAGCCCTGCAGCCAGCTCCTCCCGGAGCCCCCGAACAGAGCACTGAGCACGAGTCGATGCGCAGCAGCAGCAGCTCCTGGATTCGCTCCGTTAATCCTCATCGCCTCCGCGCTCCCCAGCCCCGTTGGTGCAGCCAGGCTCTGCAGTCGGAGCTGCACCCCGGAGTGCCTGGCACTGCAGCCTCAGGACCTGCAGGATTTGCCTGGCAGACCTCGCTCTCTCTCTCCAATGAGCAGGAGCACAGCAGGCACAGGGGAGGCTGAGGCGTTGGCATATGCTCGGGTTTACTGGTTATCCAGCCATAATCCATTAAGCACTCTCCGCGTTCTCAGTGGCAGGTGGAAATACAGCAACCGTGGCGTGGCGGGTGGGTAACGGGGGAACAGCTGGAGGAACCGGGCAATTTCATTATGCGGGGTTTTCCTGGGAGGCTGTAACACGGAGCTGAGAAAAGCAGCAAAGGGTCAGAGAAGGGCAGCAGGCAGGTTTGCTGAAGGGAAGGGGTCTCTGGGACCGCCAGCTCCTGTCTCAGGGGGCTCTGGCTCTTCCTGCCTAGTTCCTCGTGCAGAATGAAGTCCCCAGGGTAAGGGGCATGGCTAAATCCTCAACAGTCACCGCTGACTTCTTGCTTGGTTTGAATTTTTCAGATTTTGTGTTTTCTAGCCTTGTCACAGAAATTTGGGGGAAATAATGCACCATTGCAGCTGCAGGAACAGTTGATTTCCCTCCCAGCCGTGTACAGTACTCCCAGGTGCAGTGCTGGCAGTTCATAAACTATTGTGCTAAAAGTCACTGAATTTGATAATGGGCAAAATGATTGGGAGAGCCGTTCTGGTGTGTGTCAGTGCCTCAGGGATTGCAAAGATGGCCTGAATATCTCACTGGAACTGGGAGGGTTTCTGGCCAGAACCCATAATGTTGCAGACACATGAAGGACGGGGCAGGGCTCTGTGCTGGGATGTGGGGAGTCTGCGTGTACCCATGTCAGCCAGATCTTTTCCAAGCAATGCCCTTACTTTGGGGGCCTTGTCTTCCCTGGGGAAGTGGTTTTGTTCTCCGCCGCTCCCTGCAAGCCAAAGCTGCAGATGCCTACTGCAACGGGGTGCTGCCAGTTCAGTTCCCTGCTTGGGCACCTCGAGAGGAACGAGGAAGCTCAGAGAGTTGAGACTGGGCTGGAGAACTTCACAGTGAATGTACAGGTGCTAAATCGCTGCTGGGAAGAGACTTGTGTGTCCTCTCCTGCCACTGTTGCTTGAAGGGTCTGTGCATGGTTTTTGCAGGAAGCCGACTCGTCCTGCTGCTTGCAGACAGTTTGGTTGTGGTCAGAGACTAACGTCAGTTTTCCTGAACCGCACAGGGCAGGCATGGCACTGACGGGAGGCTGCAGGACAGTTGCCGGGCAGACAACTAGTTTAGGAGTGTTCTGGGTGCAAGCAGTAATACCAGATACGATCCAGAAAGGAATCATAGAATCATAGAATCGGACCTAGATGTTGTAAGAAGCAGGAAGGGTAGGTAATGCTCTGCACTCGCAGTGCCCCGGTCCATAGGTGAGCCATGCGCAGACAGCACACTGCGCTCGGGGTGGGACAAGTAGCTTCCTGGCTGTCTTTGACCCCTCAAGCTGGGGAAGGCACGGTGGCACCGAGCCCCTGTTTTCCCATGCCGAGGGACACGGGGTATACCTCACTCTCTCGTTGCCTTTATCCTGGTGTTCAAAAACTCATGCTAAGTTTCTTCCCAGGAGAGTTCCATACTCACGTTATGCTGTAGGTAACACGAGGTGCTGGTCACCCCTACCAGCGAGTGCCCTTTGCCTATCTGTGATAATCAGTGTCTGATCCTTCAGAGCTTGGGCTTGGAGATGTAACTGTGATTTGGCACCTTCACCTGCTAAAAGCTGCAGAAGGTGCCAGGTGATCTATCAGGTTATAGGTACATTTCACACTCCTTTTGTTCCCTACTGGAAGAAGTGGATGAGATAAATATTTCAGAAGACAGATGTTTTCAGCACACTGCAGAAGCAAAAGGAAATATTGAAAGATCATGGTATCAGGCGATCAGCTCTGGGAGTGTCTACCGTGCTCAGTCAAGCAGCAGCATCTCTAGTGTCCTTCAAAGAAACCAGCCTGGACTTGCCTGCAATTTTAATGCTCGGTTTATTCTCCGACCTTTTAAGCTCTCTCCTCTCCCTCCCTGGCGAGGTCATCTCGCCTGTATCTCACCCCAGAGGGAGGAGCCAGGAACTCTCCATCTTTTGCAATAGCAGCAGCCACCACAACAGAAACGACCTTTTCAGTGCATCCTTGGTGCCGTGAGGCTGTTTTCGCTTCACCAAAGAGTGTCAGTGCCGGAGGTGGGAGCTGTGCCATCCCGCCCCGCTTCCTCGCCTCGCACGTAGCGCCCACATCTGACACCTCGCCTTGCCAAGCAGATGAAAAAGTCAGGCAGGTGCGCCCTCAAGAACTGCCTCCGTACTTCATCTGGCCTTGGCACGCCGTGTGCCACCCGGCTGCCCGAGCCCTGGCTGGGAAGAGGGCTGCGTCTCTCCTCCCGTCTTCTGCAGCAATCGGCTCTGCCAGAGCAAAGCTTCTTGTGGACGTTTCTGCTCGGCCACAGCTGTCTTCTCACCACGCTTCGGAGAGATTTATGAGGGCTCCTGGTCCTGTGCCAGAGCCGGGAGCAACAGCACGGGGAGGCAGCGGGCAGCGCGGAGGGAGCCATGACCTCCCTCTTGGCCAGGACTGGCAGAAACACCAGCGGCTTCGGTCGGCCCTGAGACGTGACATATTTTGGTGGATTCCTCCACCCACAGGGCAGTGAGGGAGTTGCTCATCACAGCTCAGAGCAAATCCTGCACATCTTCAGCTGCCCAGGGACCAAGGGCTCTCTGCAAGGCAGGCGCTGGGTTTCCTGAGCAGCACCAGGTTTGCCCAGCAGGTCCTTCCCCAGCCTCGGCCATGGCATCAGGCAGCCGCTCACCAGCAGCCGGCAGGAAGAGGCACGTTCCTACAAATTGCTCGCCAAGGAAGTCCCAAACCTCAATCGTCTTTGTAAATGCCACAGAAAGATCAGGCAGCCCAGACGCAGCGCAGGAGCAGGAGCTGGCCGGTGGGCTGCTCCGCTGCACCGACACCGTGCCGTCAGGGACAGGGGCTTCTTCTCCAGACTCCTGAAGCTGAAGAAGGAGGTCACAGGCTCCAATTTTTATTTTTTTTTTTTAAAAAATCCCACCTCTCTGCTGTTTATTCTCTGAGCAAAGGAAGGTTGAAATTTTGGCTTGGAAATCAGAAAGCAGAGAGAAATACATCAGCCCATAGCGTTTCAACAACTGCTCTGGTTTTCCAGCTATGGTTTCAGCAGGGGGGGACCTGATTCAGGACTTTCAGGACTTGGAGGGAGTGAGGGGGTGGAGAGATCATTTGTCAGAGAGTGAATTGTTGGCAGCTAGTGTCATCTCATGCCTTTCATCTGCCTCTGTGAATAAAGAGGCAGCTATCCTGTGACCCAGCTGAGTGGCGGGATGTGTGCAGGCTCGCTGGCAGCTCCAGAGCACTGGGCCCGCAGTTTGCGGGTGACCTGCTTCAGAACATGTTTCTACTGCAGTCAGGCTGTTGTTCAGGAAACAAGAGGTATTTTGTGTTTACAGGTACTACAGTTTCCATTTTAATGCAACCTGCACTGAGACGTCCAGTGCCACTTGATGTAAACCCTCTATTTTTAAATCCTGAATCTGCTGAGCAATGTGTTGGAGGAAAATGAAGCGGGTGGGCGTTTTCATGGTCACAGGCAGGTGTCGTGGACAGAGCTCACAAACACAGCCCTGTTCCCACCTGTTATGGAGCCGCTCGGGTCAGCATCTGGGTAGGACACCATCGGGGCAAAACCAAAGGCCAGCAAAACCAGTGACTCAACAGGGAAACCAGGCTGTGCTGAGGAGCTTGGGTGTGGGTCTTGACCAATGCAATGTTTATGGGGGCTGGTTTGGAAACCTTTTAGGGCTTGTACATACACATAAATTGCTCTGCATTAATTATACCAGCCTAGCAAAGCTGTACAATGTTCTAAATTAGGGATGGATAGAGGGAGAGTGGGAAGAAGTGCTTCTTCTAGGGTAGCTAAACCCAGCTGGGAAAGGGTGTAAGTAGAATTCCTTCAGCTGCTTGTAAGGCAGGGGCTGGGTAACCACTTCAGTGTCATTTGTTATCACAATCCTTAATTGCTACAGGGTAGCAGTGAAGAAACAGCAAGGAGCAGGCTGTAGCGGTCAACTGGGCAGCAGTATTCAGGGATGGGATACTCAGGTCCTGTGTACACCCACAACCCCGCTCTCTCTGGGTGCAAGCCCCTGATGGGGCCCGTTTGCCAAGGGCACGCTCACATTTCATCCTGAAACGCTATGTTCTGCGCCGGGCAGCAGCTGGACGTAGCTACGCTCTGCCCCTGCCTGCAGAAACAAGGCAATAACTCAGGCACAGACACAGGAACACAGAGATGGAGTTCAGGACCCGAAATAAGAGCCAAACAGACCATGGCAGCTGCTCACAAAGGCGTGCTGGAAGCGTGAGAAATGAGCAGCCTGCATGTCGAAAGGGCAGCATGCGAAAGAGTGACAAATTTAGCCCAGATGTAGCCGGGGAGGAAAGTTGCCACTCTGGGAGCCGGGCTAAAATTGCTTCAGAAGCTGCACCGTGTCTCTGCAGCGTTTCGAAGCCAGGATCTCGCACCTCGATCCTGGTGGCCCTGCACACGCGTGTGTCACTGTCACTGATCGACGTGATCGCACGTCGCAGCTTGGGAGAGCGGCTCAGCGGGGGCAGAAACACTGGTCCTCTGCGGCCATTGCATCTGCCTCTTGCCTGGTTATTCAGCTCCTCGAGCTCCCCTGTGTGCAGCACAGACTCCTGTCATCTTTCCACGCATTAGTGCCTTCCAGCACCCACCTCTGCGGGTTGCCCTCTTGCAGCCCAGTGAGATTGCTGAACTTTAAACTGAGGGTCATACCCAGGTCCTTGCCATGAAGGGGGGTCAGGCTGGTAAACACCAGAGCCAAGCCCTGCACCGCCTGGCAGCCCAGGGAGGGCTCAGCTCCATACCTGAGCCTAGTGCTGGGGCTGGCCAGTGTGTCCCGCTCAGTTCAAGTTCACCCAGGTTTGCCCCGGGCTGGAGAGCAGACAGGACAGACCATGCACAGTCACAGCATGGCACGGGCATTCCCAGCTGCACGGGTGCACGGAGCCGTTTGGAGTCACCACCTGATTCTTAGAGAGCACCCTTCCAACACCCCAGAGCGCAGGGCTGAAGCAAAGTCTCATTAGCTTTGGCATTAAACCTCCAGCCAAGTCTCGCTGCCTGACAAACTCGGGAGACTTTGCTCTGGGATTACGTGTTTACAAGTGCCCGACCTAAACAAGAGACAGTCAGCACTCTGGAAATCCTCCTGGACCCATAAAGTCCTTTGGAAAGGACAGCAGCAACGGACAAAAATTCACCTCTGTTAAACTAGCTGATGGCAAAGAAAGAGAGAAGTATTCCAGAAGAACATGTATTGCAATTGTCGAGTCTCATAGAAACCCACCAGAGAACCTTTACAGCAATAGGGAGGGACTTTTCCCTTTTGATACATTGCAGATATCGCTGCTGAAACCCAGTTAAAACGGTCATGGTGACAGTCTTCAAAGCCAAGGTGTTCATAGGAGCTCATGAGCATGGCTGCCTCCCAGCATACTACGTGCTTCCGATGTTCCCTAGTGCAATTCTGCTCTGAATAAATAGATCCTTTTGGAGTTAAGTTATTAGACACAAATCTTCCCAAAATGAGAGTAAACCTGAAACAAATTAATAACAGCTAGAAGACCCAAACCAACACACACACGAATGTGCAGACAGCTGCCCATTCTACAGTACTGAACGTCATCCACAGCTCGAAAATTAAATAGATCTTCAACTCAGCCACATTTACACGTTAAATACATCTAATCCACTCAAACCTTGCATGTAAACTTTGTTGGATACCTTCTGAAAAGGAAAAATTATAAGTACAATGTAATACGTAGATATTCAAGTACAAAGAGCTCCTGGATTGTTTTGTTTGCACCACTGAAAGAATGAAAATAGAGATTTTGTTACTATGTTTGGTTTGCAGCATATTTAGGGAACAAAGGTTAAGAATGTGGAGCCTCAGGTAAAAACACTTGGATTTGCTGCTAACCTTATTATGTGCTAAAGGATCTAGCCTAAGAGGCTGGAACACGATAGCACTGAGACTCTGTCCCCTGTTGTTTGTGCCCTCGTCTTGCCGCTGCTCTGGAGTGGCGGAGAGAGAGATTACAGCCCACACTGGCATCGCTCTGAGTGTTATGGCTGTAGTGGAGTTTGGCTCGTAGTGAGTTTTCTTCCTTCCCTCCCTGCCTAGGTACCATAGGCAGCATTTAGCATGAGCCCAGTAATGTGCAGAGAGGGGTGGGAGGAAAGGACGCGTCCCGTAAGAGGGATCTAGGGCATCCTTTCCAGGGAAGACCTTGGTAAACACAAGCCACTTGGCGTATTTGCTGGCAGCACATTTCTTGATTCCGTCTGCCAAGAGGTCAGGCTCATAACGTTGCAGGTCACCACCACAGTGTGGAGCCAGCACTGGCGGGAAAGAATTTTTTTTTCATAAAGTGGAAAGAGCACCCCATTCTGCCCAGATCTGTATTTCTTTCTCCATGTCTGTCAGATAACTCTGATCTTGCCGGAAGACAATCCTATGAGCACAGCTACTGCTACCAACATTATATACCATGATGGGGCACGTCTCATACATTTTTGCAGACTTCAGAGCTCAATGGGGGAAGGTTTGGCTTAACAGCTATTCTCAGGGATCAGTGCATCCTCAAAGTGACCAGCCTGAGGGCTCTGGCAAAATGAAAATGATCAAACTAACCCAGCCAATAACCTGCCCTTTTCTTTGGCCTTTGAGCAACTTCTCACCCAGTCCCTTTTATCTGAGGGAGCCTGACCAGCTTTTTATTCTTCATTTTCAGGGGGTGATGCTGTTCCCTAGCCAGGGCTCCTCGAGCCAGAGCACGCTCCTTAGCATGGCACATGCTGCTCCTCTGGGTCCGCAGAGGCTGTCGTTTTTGTGCTTTGCCCCCATCCTCAGTCTTAGAGGAGAAGTTTGAACTCTGAACCTGCCAGGACATGGGATCCAGCCTTTCGCAGAGCAGGGCCCTTCCCCTTGCTTCCTATGCCCCAGGCTCCTCACCCTAGAGGGAAGCCCAGCAAGAAAAGAGCCCGGGGGCTTTTCTGTGCCTGGCTGTGGAGGCCTTCCCTCAGACCTGGTAAAACTGCTGGCTGGGTGCTGGGGAGGCGTGTGGGGAGCCCGGCTCCTTCGCCTCGGCTTCCCACAGGTTGTCATAGCTGAAGTCACTCTGGAAGCTCTGGAGCTCGGCATAGTCATGGGAGGCTGCAGAGTCACGGCGCTGGCAGCTGGCCTCAGGCAGGTCGTAAATGCCGACATTCCCATCTGCAGGAAACCAGATCAAAGCCCTCAGAGAGCTCACCAGCAGCCCCGTGGCTGCAGTCTCCTTTGCCAGCAGAAAGAAGGGGCAAGGGTCAGCAAAATCACAGCCCAGATGCCACTAGATCTGGGCAAAGCGGTGGAAACTGCGAGTGTGCCGTAGGACAAACCACAAGCCCCGATGTGTGATGGTTGGCCACAGCTGGTGGGCAGTAAGGGGATGCCCAGGCAACTGCCTTGATCAGACAGACGCTGGCAAGGGGCAGGGTGACAGACTTGGTCCCACCACAGGGGAGCAGGAGGAAGAAAGGGCATGCATGAGTCCCCACGCTCCCTCCCTTCACTGATGCTTATGGAGACAGACACTGGCAAGGCGGGGTGGGCTGCAGCACCCCAGTAGCCTCGCAAAAGTCTCACCTGGTGGCTGCAGTGAAAAGCCCAGATGTTCTTCTCGCAGAGAAGAGACCTGAAGAGAAAGAGAGGCACTGACGAGGATGGCTTAGCGCTGCTGTCCTGGGATACTGCATACCAGGAATCAGCTCTCCATTGGTTCCCCCATCCCTGCTCCCCAAGATGCACCCCGTCACAGAGCCAAGGGCTCAGAGCCTTGCAGTGACCAACCACTCTTCCAGATCAGAGAAAGGCAAGCTGAGGGTCCCACACCCCCATGTATTCACCTGCAGCCTGCACAGCATGGGGCACTAAGACTGCATTTACCAACTCACCTCTCCAAGATAAGAAGCATTAGCAGGAGGCCGCAGCTGGAGATGGCATGAGGTGCCCAGGGTGCTGTAACTCGGAGCCGCAGGCACCTCTCTGCAGTGCCTGCTGGGCAGGGGCTGGCAGTTCCGCTTCTGCAGAGAGGGATGCTGGGGTACCGGGATGGCTGGGCATCCATCCGCCTGTGCCGAACCCGTCTGTCCATGATGCTGCAGGAACTTAACAGAAACAAACTCCAGATTTGATACCTGCTGTGGAGAGTCCGGGAACACTGACCTGCTGCTTCCCACCCATAAGCCAGCCCTGCTATGAACAGACTTAGGCAAAACAAGGTTTTCTGGCTACCTTGCAAATTCTACTACATTCCAACCCTGAAGGCCTTAGATGGGAAAGGAAGAAGGGCTGCGGGCCCCTCGCAATGACCCACAGAGCTAGTGGAAGTTGGCCAGATGTGCAGGTAGTAGGATGAAACCTACTGGCAGCCCAGGGGAGGAGGAAGGACAGAGAACAAAGAACCCTCCAAGGCAAGGGAGGGCTTCAGCAGTGTGGGAGACGCCAGCCACAGACTCAGAAATAGTTTCTTCCCAAGAGATGCACAAAACTAGAAATGTAGCCCTTAGCAGGCACTCAGTTATCACAGCTGGAATTTTTGGGGTCAGATAGAGTGATCTCTGTGTCTGACTCATCTCTAGTTTCTGTAGACTGGATCACATCTCAGTCTCTGCCTTTGTTCTGCGGTTTCTGGCTTTTCCGAGGATTGTTGTGACGCTGGCATCCAGTGATAAGACAGGGGAAACCTGTTCCCTTCTGACCCTGTCCTGGCTTGAAAAATCAGAGCCCTGTGCTGAGCCGTGCCCCACCCCGCAATGCAAGCCTTGCGTTTCCACATCCCGCTCAGGCTCGGGCAGACAGCAGGAAAAGAAACGGCTCGAGGCATCATTTCTGGAGCCAAAAGCCTGTGTGCTGAGTCAGGGCCATCACCAGCAGCGATGGCGCAGGGTACCTCTTCCAGGAAGCTGAAGCCTGCCGTGCTGCGAGCGCTGGGGCAGCGGGGCGTATAGGGGTCGGCGTACGAGGGGGAGCGGGACACGGCCGGCTTCTCCAGCGAGCTGGAGGCTGTCGAGGGCTGACTTCCCACCAAGCTCCATCTGTTCAGCTACAAGGCAGAATTGAAACAGGAACGTGAAGTGCCGTTCCCTACTTGCAAGTCATCCCCAGGAGGGATCGGAGCGGGGAATTCCCCTGCAATGCAAGTCCCAAACAGCGGGGCTGACTCCCAGCTGTAGCCATCTGTGCCAAGGAGGGCACTTCCCCGGGCATAAGGCAGATGCACACGCATTGAGGCTGAGGGGAGGGAATCGTGGCATCACACACTAAACCAATGACGGACACATGGTGGGAGCCCTCAGAAGAAGAGGATGTGTCCTGTGAAGTGGTAACACTCCTGCTTGCAGAGCACTGATGCCTCAGGAGTTAGTGCCCAGCGTCTCTGGGCTCCAGGAGATGTCGCTCTGTTTGCTGTGTCTAACCTCACCCTCCATGGGCCATTTTCAAACAGAAACAGGTTTCACGCCTGCCCCAGAGCACCTGCTAGGACAGCTATTCCTGCAAGTGGCACTGTAAGGAAAACATGGACCATGCACGAGTTCCTCCGCTGCTCAACCCTCCCCGGGGAGGAGGGCAGCCCCACCATGTCCCAGCCCCCTTACATGGCTCAGGTCCAGGCGTGCCGAGGGAGCTGCAGGGCGATGCTGCGGGCTGGGTGCGGAGTACGGCTCGCTGTACACTGAGGATAGGAGCTCGCCGTTGAGGTTTTCGGGAATGAGGCTGCACATAGTCCTCTCCGTGTCCTGGCTGGGCAGCTGCTGGCCACAAGGCCCACATTTGCCCTTGGACTTTCTAGCACTGCCTCCCCTCTGCAGGTCCTGTGTGGGCAGCCCCGTGCTTGGCTGGTTGGCGTGTGCCAGGCACTGGAACAAGAAGACAGACCTTGGAGCTGGCTCTCCTCAGGCAGCCCCAGGTACACGGACCCTCCTGCAGCCAATGCAAGGCGTTCCCCTGCCAGGGACACTGCTGTGGGCACCACGCTGCGCTCGTGCATCTGCACGGTCCTGCAGCCAGCCCATGCCCCACACACACCCCCGGACATAGGAATGCTGCACAGGGTCAGCTCAAAGGCCTGCCTAGCCCATCACCTCCACCCACCCACCGGTCCTTACTCGGGATTTCCTGACCTTTGAACGGTCCCGTTTGCCCTTTTGCAATCTGTACCAACAACCCTTATGCAGAGCGGAGTATGGGCATGGGACTCCTTGGGAGACTTTTCCCTTATCAGCAACGGCAAAGCTGAGCCAGGACAAATACAGGGTCCAGGCATGGATTTGCTGCGCCGCACAGCAAACACTGACCACCCGAGCTCAGCCCATCCGGGCACCAGGACAGATCGCTCTGCTCAAAGGAGCGTCTGACCCCACGTCAGGCTTTCGAGGGGTTCACTTACATGGAGAGGCTGGGAATAGCCAGGGGAGAGGGGGTCTTCGAGCACCCTGCTCTCGGGCATCAGCACGAAGGACTGTCCATCGGGGAGAGAGCCGCTGTTCTGGGAGAGGTGCGTTAAGGTGGTCACTTTCCCTGCCGATGCCCAGGAGTTTGTACGGCCATCAGAAGTGAGTGACCCTCTCCCGCTGCCGGCAAACTAGATGGGAGAGAAGAATGGCACGTAGGAACAGCCCTCTGTGTGGCCACAGGCACATCCCTCCCCAGCCTGAGCATCACTGGGCTAGCCCAGCCCTCCGTGCCCACACACTGGGGTCAGACCTGGCTCTGGGCTGTGCCCGTGTGGCGAGCAGCCACTGGGGCAGCTATGCTGATGTGGCGGGGCGTGCTGCACTCTAGGCTGAGTGGGTGGCTGAATCCAGCTTGCAGGGGCAACAGGGGCAAGTGACGGGGGCTCGCAGTGGAGAGAAGGGTGCTCAGGCACCCTGACCTCGTCCTGGCTGCAGTGCTGGCAGGGTGGGTCTCCCCTTCCTTGCAAGACCCTGTTAGTGTCCTGTGCCAATGCCTCACTGCACAACACTGTCACAGCTGTGGCTAGGGGGCTGCTTTTGAAGGAACTGAATAGAATACATCCTATATAATGTAATATGGGGCTTCGAAGTCATTTGCAGGGATCAATGACTTGCTGACAGCCTTCGAGCAGGGGACTTGTAGCAAAATCTGCTGCGTCACAAGCGCACTCGCACGTGGCCAGATGGGAGTCCTGGGAGACATCTACTGACTACCATGCAAACCCACAACATCTGTTACCTGGCTGGGGTGTGGCAGCTTTGATCCCGAGAAACTCTCTGATCCAGAGAGGGAGGAGTCGGCGTTTCGAAACTGGGCTGTTTTGAGACAGTAGAGCCACTCCCGGTAATCCTCGTAGCTGCAGCAGATCACCCGGATCGAATTGATCAGCCGCCCTGTAAAAACATCACTCACTGCTGTTACTGGCTTCGATCGACACCCCGCATTGCTTCCTTCAGAAAGCCATGGAATCCCCTTGCTCCATCCCTCCCCACCTTCTCCCGGGGTCCGGAGACCCTCACACCAGTGCAGGGACACGGGGAACGCTCTGCCCTCAGTGCTGGTGTTCACATCTGGCCGAATGCAGGACAGGGGCAAACACAGCCCAGATCTAAACGAGGGGGAACCTGTGCAGCTGCCCTGGGACAAGCTTGCTGCTGGCTCACAGCCTCTCCCTGCCAGCAAAGCCAGGCCCTGCCACGCAGCCAGGGCTCAGACAGTCCGAGACTTCCAAGCAGCTCAGTTCCAAGAGCTCGGTGCGGAGGTGGGCGCAGGTATCCTTCTGATAGCCACAGCAGCTTAGCAAAACCAGCCCAGCCCAGAGACCTCCGTGGCTGCTGCCAGCACACCCCTCGGCATGCCCGACACGCACCTTCTATTAAAAAGGAGGTTTTCTCGTTCTCTTCAAAAAGCACTTGGATGGCGTTGAGTGGCAGCTCGCCCTGTCGGAGAGAGAAGCAGGCTTAGGACTGCACCGCTGAGCAAATAAATAGGTGTGGGGCACAGGCACGATGGAGAACTGTGTCTCCAGCAGATTGACTCAGCCCTGTCCCAGCAAATTCACCCTCCCCCTCACGCCTCTCTCCCATCACCAGCCTCGTTGCAGGAACGAACCCTCTAAAGCCAGCAGGACTTCTCCAGACATTCCTGTAAGCTTTGTTCCTACAAAGTCTCTCCCAAGATCTGAGCTTGGAAAAATGCTCCTTCCCTTCTACTTCTGTTTTCAACAGTTTCCTGTAGTTTAATGGCTGACTTCTCCAGAAAATTTTGCAAACACGGTCCTGAACAAGGTTTTATTTGCTGGACTGGGATTTCCAGCCTTGCAAGCAGGAACCCCCACAATCCATACCCTGCAAAGTCTTACAAAGACAGGGTTGAGCCCTGTAAATGCCAGCTGGTGAAACGCGAGCTCTTGTGCTATGCAGTGCAGTTGCGAATGCCGCTCCTGCGACCGCAGTGGGGTTTGCCCCTGGCAGGCACTGCATCTACGTTCCTATAAGCAGGGAGCTGAGGCAGAGAAGCCAAAACAGCCTGTCCCTGGCTCCTGGAAAAACTGGAGTTAGAATATACCATGTGCTATTGCCCCTAAGTGCAATAGGACCTTTGCGTGCACATCCACCACTGTCCTCTCTGCCATCACCCGGTGTCCCTTGGCCATCCGTGCATCTGCCCCGGTGTTGGTCTGTGCCAGGTCCAGCTCTCCCATGAGCTCTGTGGAACAGGCAGGAACAGGCAGTGTCCAGACCTGTTCTGCTCCTGCAACTGCACGTCATCCTCAGCCCAGCATCAGAGCCCCGCTCTGCTGGCTGCTGCCAGATGCCCTTTAAGGGTCATCGCTGGCTGTTTAATTCTCCATGATGGGCAATCCAGCAGAAGGGCCAAGGGTTTGCCAAGACTGAATTAGGATCTGGGTCTTCTTTCTTTGGAGGACCCCAAGCTGCATTTTCCTTACAGAAATGGAACGAGCACAGTCCTGGGAGAGCAGCCGAAGCAGATTTTGTGCTGGAACCATCTCGCAGATGAGCTCACTGCTTTACTTCTCATCTGTCTCTCTCTGAGCAGGGCGAAACCAAGTGACACGTAGTTTCTTTGTTCCTTAAACTGCTGTTCACCTCACCTGGATGTCACCCTAACCATGAAGCACTAGGCAGGAGCAGCTGGTGACAATGGCCCTGGGAGCAGCTCCTGGCTGGGATGACAAACACAGGGTCTGGAAACAAAGTTCACACCTCAGGCTGCTCTCCCCTGTGCCCGGCAGCGGAGGAAGCTCAGGAAGCAGGAGCAAAGCCCTGTCATTTAGCTAAAGGTCCTCTCAAAAGGCAAAACCGCTCAGGATTCATTTGCCTAAGCTTATGAGCTGCAAAACGAGGTGTCTAGCAGAAACTCCTCACCACGTCCTCACTGCAAAGCTGTCCCAGCTGCACAGGCTCTGGGGAATGCGGCCACAGCTTTGCCACAAGGCAAACGTGGAGCTCGGCCGGGTGTCCGCGGTCTGTGCTGGCCAGCTGCCCCTCTGCAACAGCCCCAGGGCACCTGCTGTGGTATTTCTCCTGCACCCAAAGTGATTTATGGGCTGAGCAGTACAGGGAGGCTGATCTTGGGAGGGAAAGCTCATAGGGTGCTCTGTGACTCAGTTTCCCCTGCTGCTGTAAGAAACAGTCTGGGACGCTGCAGCAGGCGCAGGAGCTGCAAGGCTGCGTGTGGTGGGGGCCGGTGCTGCCTGCTCCTGCCTCTCCCCATCTCTCCAGTATGTTTGAGTGAGCCCTCCTGCCACCGAGGACAACTGCGAAGGGTCTCCCATGCGCCCGGTCCTCCATCCTCCCTAAGGCACCAGCCCCTGTCCGCGGGAGGAGGCTGGAACTCCCGGGGCTAGATCCACCGAGAGACATGCAGCAGCATCCCACAAATAACTTGCAGGTCGGCTGCAGAGAGCCCCTCCAGCCTTCCCCGGGCACGGCGTGAACCCGCTCCCCCTCGCTGATTTACACCTCACCCAGGGCCTTTCCCACCAGCGGTGAGCCAGAGCTTGCTGCTTCGGTCAGCCCTGTCCCGGCAGGCTCAGCCCCTGCCTTCCCCTTCCCCTTCCCCATCCCCTTCCCCTTCCCCATCCCCTTCCCCGTCCCACACACAAATTTGGCCTCGGCAGCTCCTGCGGTTTGTATGAAACTGAAGAACAAAAGGGCCGGGCTATTCCTTCAACACACAAATTGCAGGGCCCAGCGTTGGCTCACAGGGAAGGGAAGTTAATTTGCAGAAGCCCTGGGAGAAGGCTCCTGTGCCCTGACATGCCTGTGGAAAATCAGGTTCCTGCTGCGGTGTCACGGGCTGGTGAATCACCTCCCGCCTGCCCTCGAGCGAGCCAGCCGCCCGGGGACCGACACTCATGCGCCGTGGGAAGGGAACGGTGCATGGACAGGGCAGACAAATCTGCTTTGAGGTTTCAAAAGAGATGAGTTAATCCGAGAGCCCAGCCCAAGGGCCCCCTTACGCAGTGCCCCGTTCCCAGGAGCTGCAAACATGTTCCCGAAAACAAGCTCTATCCGAGGTGTGCCACGCAAGCCACCAGCTGCTGGAAAACACCCTTGGCTTTGCCTTGGGGATGGTGGAGAGCTCCCGCTGGCATGTGTCTCTCCTCACCCCCCTTCCCGTTGCAGGCACAGCAATCTCCTCCATCCAGGGAGATGTTCTACGCGGGTCTTCCCAGGGGCAGCCCCTGAATTAAAAGCCTTTATTGCATAATTGCCCCGCTGAGGGAAGGGGCAGCAGACGTGGCACACCAGCAGCAGCCTCTCCTCTCTGCCCACCAGCCAACTAACGGCCTTCGCCCTTCCCCACCAGCACCAGCCGTGCCGCCTGGACGCTGCCTGCCTTCCAGCGGTCCCGCAGAGCCGGGCCTGGGAAGCAAAGCTTCCTGCTCCCTGGGGCTGTTCCAGCTCCCTGGGGCTGTTCCAGCTCCGGTCTCAAGCAAGCGAGCCAGGCTCTCTGCCAGCACGACCGCACAGAAACACGCCAGCCTCCCTCCTCCCAGAGACTCAGATTCCTTGGCAGCCAGCTCCTTTCCCCCTGGGCTTTTGTAGGAGGGCAAGGTGTTTCTCGTGGGAAGATAGCTTCCAACATCCCTCTGCCTGCTCACCTGCCAGCTGGCAAGGGAGCAGCGTGGAGGGAAAGCCCTTGCCAACACGAGGAGCACAAGGGAGCCCAGGTGGAGGGGAGCAACAAGCCAAAGAAGTGCTGCAATAGCCGCTGTGGGGAAGAGAGAGCAGGAGGGTGCTCCAAAGTGCACTTACCTTAAAACAGAGGCCGTTGCACTCTTCAGATACTATCACCAGTGTGGACGGGTAAAGCACCAAGAGTCGGTCATGCTGCTCCTTGGAAAGCAAAGAGGAAGAGGGTTCCCTGTGAACAGGCAGACAGGGTGCAGATCTGGAGAGCCCTTTACTTTGTCTCTCTGACAGCAGCCTGGGGCAAGGGCTCTGCAAACAGTGGAGCTGCTGCCCTGCAACAGGGTTCCACGGGAGATTCCTGCCAGCTCCAGCTGCCAGCCCTGTCCAGCTAATGCTTCTGCACGTGCTGTCCCCAAGCACCACTGCTGGAGCAGCAATAAACCTTTTTCTGTTTACTGGGATGTGGGTAAAAGGAACCTCCAGGGCCCCGTTGGGCTAGTGGCAGCAGGTAGGCAGGAGTCTGCACCAGTCGCTCCATCCACTGCCTCTCCTGAGCCATGCTGCCAGGAGGTTGCTCCCCAGAGACGTGTCCTACCTGGAAAGGCAGATGCTGAAGCTTCACTTTGGAAACACAGAGGACATTGCCTAGGGATTCCCGCTGGGTTCCCCTCCACTCCTGGACAGGCATGTTTTGCACGGACCACCGCAGCTCCTCCTTCCCCATGGAGCTCTGCTTCCAGTCATCCTAGGGACAGGAGCAGAACTGAGGAGCAGGGTAGACATGTCCTCCCCTAAGAGTTTAGCCGGGGCATGGCCCATCTCAGGACACTTTTCAGGCGTGGCAGAAGCAGGAAAGAGTACAGAAATCTGTGCAGGAGCCAATTTTCCAGCTGGGACTGAATAATCATACTTGGCACCTAGCCTCGTCTGTACATTGCCTTTCAAAGGGGAATACCTCTGTATTACAAGTGGGGAGATGGAAACAGGGAGGGAAGTAAAACACCCTGCAGAGACTGGAGGAGAAGATAGGTCTCTTGCATCCAGTCCTGTTTTCTCAGCCCTGGTCCCAGTCTCCTCCTCCAAATGTTTTGTAAACTCTGGATAATTGCACAAGCAGTCAACTGCATGAAAATTCCTCTGAGCCAGACCCAAACCTCTGACCCTTCAGAGGCCATAGTGCTGGCACCTCTGGCTCCCAGGTCTCCCTTTCAGCACACACATCCTGCCATGCACCCTTCTTTCTGCACCCTTCCCTCGCAGAACACTGCACAAAAGGCAAGCTCCAAATCGAGACGTCAGTGTGTGTGCATACACGCAGCAGCCATGCAGCGAGCTCTAGGCATGGGCAAACAGGCAGGTGCCTCGGGCAGCCGGGGCAACACAGAAGCCCTTGCCACGCTGCTGCCCTGGCCCAGGCCAGCGCTCTGGCAAGGCTGGTACGTGCTGCTGGCGCAGAGGGGTCAATCGCCATGCATCAGAAGGGCTGAATTACAGACCGTGCACAGCCCTGGCAGATGCTGGACGTGGCACGAGCAGCACCAAAACCCTGTGCACTGCACCGGAGGGGCACCTCCCTGCCTGGTGCAGGGATGCACTCAAGCAGCTGGCCTGGAAAAGGAGATTATGCCAGGAGTAAACGCCACACCTTCCAACATTGTGAAAGAGCAGCAAGCACAGCAAGGGGCATTTGGCAGTGGACCAAGAGCCCCTTTCCCTTTCCATCCCCAGCCCAAGCTCTCCAGCCCGGAGAAGGCAACCAGAGCCCTGTGGGGCACTCAAGATACTGGGAGAGGAAGGTGTTAGCTGAGCACTTGGAAGTATGATGAAAATGGCCGCGAGAAGCTGGCTGCAGGGATTATCCCTCCCACCTAATGCAGCAGGAGCAGTGCAGCATCCACCCAACCGGCTCCGATCATTCAGCTGTGAGCCCACAGCATGGAGACAGCTGCGTGCCTCACCGTCCCAAGACACTAACCTGAGAGAGGAAGGGCAAGCCAAGGCTTCCTCCTCCGTTTAGCTGGATCTGTTTCTCCAGGTGATAAAGCCACTGCTTCAGCTCTGACTCAGTAGGGCAGAACACGATAAGAGGATTCAGCAGAGGACCTAGGTATGCGGGACACGAGATGGTAAGGGCACCAACTGCAGTATCAACAAGCAATCAGCTTGCCAGAGCTGTTACACTCATCACGAGACCAAGGGTTGCCTGCAAGCGCACGGCTCTGCTGCCGTCACGCTCCGGCCCTTCCTGCTGCTACCTGGAGCACATTGCCTTGCATCAGGCTGCTGGGGAGCTCCCCAGGAGGGGCTGCTCCAGCAACTTCTCACCACCTGCTCATGCACCTGCATCTAGCTCTGGCCACCAATCACTTTTCAGCCCAAAACCAGGCCAAGAACAAAAATCAAAGACAGTACAAAAGTCAAGTGTGAAATCAACAGACCGCTTTCAGCTTTAAAAGTCTCCAACAGTTTGTGAAAAGCATCTCTGCAGGCAGAGACTATCACAACATGTCGCTGCAGACAGCCTAACTCAACGCAAAAGTTTCATGCTATTTCTTAGTTTCACTTTGGCACTCAATACGTAGAACATCAGTAGCTTTCTGACACTGTTTATTTGTTCCTTCACCAAACATAATCTGTGCCAGACAAGCTGAAGCTGCTCTCGGACATACTCTGGAAGGGAGGAACAGCCCTGTATCTTATTGATTTTAATGTTTCTAGCTATCATTCACTTAGTAGCACGAGCAAAAACGTCCCACAGACTTTTGTCACTACAGACATAACCTAGTGACATTAATAATCGTTTCTGGCAGGCTGCAGAATGTGTTCTTGGATTAATAATTTACCAGTGATCTCATATTAAATTGTATTTGGTGCATGCTCAGTAAGATCTGCCTTTGCGGCACTTGGAAGTATTCAGATAAGCAAGTGCACTGAATAAGCAAGATACTTTGCCCTTCTGTAGAGTCTTTCATTCCATAATCCCTGCATTATTTATGAAAAACAGTTAATTAAGACTTTGAAACACCTCTGTCTGTCAGGAAATGCACTAATACAGACAAAGCAGAGGTGAGGAAACTGAGGCAAGAGACTCCCTGAGTGACTTTCCATAAGTCATTCTGCTCAGATCCATCACAGTGATTAAGAGCCAAGCGTTACTGGGCATCCAAGTGCCTATGTACCACTGCGGCTCTGGAGTTCTCTTGTCTCCTCTTGCCCTGGTTTCCCTGTCTTTGCAATGGAGATAAAGTGATTCCCTGCTTTACAGAGTTGCTAGGAGGGTATAAAGGTGCTAGTGTTATCTAGATACTCCAGCAGCTCTCGATACTTCTCTGGGCATCCAGGCCCTTACACAAACCGCAGGAATTTTGCTGGTAGGGCATGACCCTTAACATGGCACTGCTTGCTCTGCCACCTCCTCTAAGGCCAGCCTTTCAGACGTATCCTGAGGGCTGCTGGCGTTGCCACATCTAAACAGAGCGCCAGAGGAAGAGAAAACAAGAAGAGAAACTCCTGCCTAAGCCTCAAACATGCCTGAAGCTCGTGCAAGGAGCTGCTGGAGAGGCTGGGAAGCAGAGCCTGATGAAAGCCTGCTGCTAATTCGGTTGCTGCCGTTTCCCCCAGCCCCAAGGGCACGTCTGCGGCAGGGCTGTGACACAGCCACGCTGAGCAACCTGTGCCCTCGTGCTCTTTCCTTCTGCCCCGTCCTTCCTCTTTCCTTGCGAACGCGTCCAGAGGAAAATCAGAGGCAAGAAAGCCCCTTCCTGGAGCTGCAGCAGTTTATTCCCAGACAAATCTCTCTGTCTAGAGACACTAAAACGCTGCAACGTTTGCAGGTGAGGCAGAGGTAACTCTAGGAGCCTCAGAGGCTGTGCAGGAGATGGAGCGCAGAGCCAAGGAGCTGCCAGCCCCTTCTCCGTGCCCGTGCACCAAGGGACAGCTCTGCACGCCGCCAGGCTTCGTTCTCACGCTCCACCTCCACCCTTCCAATGAACGTGGTGGCATCTTCTGATGTACTGAACTACCCTAGAAAGCGCAGTTCATGGGAAACTACTGTTGCCACGGGATTTCACAAGAGAATAGGTTTGTGTCTGCTGTGTCTCAGAGTCACGGGACAAGACTTCCACCCTGACCCTGTGTGTAGCCACAGACAAGGCTCTTATCCTCTCCATGCTTTGATTTATCCCCCTCTAGCAGAAAAAGAAACCTGCTGTACTGCTCTCCCAGCAATCCTAAATATCACTACCTCCCTGGTTTCTTTGGGTCACTACTACCTGATATATCCAGCACTCTCTGTCAGAAAGGCCTTGGTTTGATCTCTCCCTAAGCAGGACACAAACCCAACAAAGCTCGAGGCAATTTTCCACCCAGCCATACTCCTGCGTGTTTCAATACAAGCAGAACAAGTCCACCCACCCCAGCGCAGATGCCCCTGACAGGTCATGCCTGGGAGAAGTTTTCCATCAGTTTAGAGACTCCCAAAAAGGTTGAAGAGCCCTGCCTAGTAGAGGCAACAAGACCACAACTCAGCAATCCTTAAAATTAATGGGTCATTTGTACCAGCTCCTTTTTATAATTTAGGTAAATTTTTTGGTTCAGTGGCCATTGCATAACTTTAACAGAGGACACCAGAGAACATAGACACTGGGACTAGGACACAAATGAGCTTTCTTGGCTCTCTTATCGTTACTGGGTTATTTACTTATTTCTGTGTACTTCATGCTATAACTACTACTCTTGGGGCGTTGCAACTGCTGTAACTCAGCAATGACTAAGCCCAAAGAATCCTCCAGCCAAGCTGCAGACACGTTATCCCAGGAAAACTTTTATCAAGCAAGACTGCTTAGAGAAAAGTTTTAAAAGTTTGTGGAGGCAGGAGTGCTGGGGAGGGAGGAATCGGTGAAGTGACATTGGGTCCTGGTAGCACCAGCCTGGCATCACTGGTAGAGGCGACTCACCTCTCAGCAGGGTCCCTGCCCTGTGTACTCGAGCAGTGCCACACATCAGCACACACAGCACTGCAGGCATCCCTGCTCAGAGTCACGCTCTGGCCTCCGCGTTTGTGCAGCGACAGAGGTGGGAGAGGAGTTTTATTCCATTCCTTCGTTCAGATGTGGTGCACAAAGAGCAATTGACTGGGCAGAGGTGGGAGCTGTCACCATGTGTCCCGAGTACTAGGCAGCCAGAGCACAGGACCATCCTTCCTCTGCACTCCCTATCCGGTCCCTTCCCTGCCTGCAGCCCTGGGCATCACTGTCCAGGTGTTTAGGAACAGAACATCCTTGGAGGGAAGGATGCAAACACCAGGAGGAAGAGCTTCAGCTCTCTGCAACCTTTGCACCATGTGTTTTTTCTCTGGAACTAGGTCAGAGCAGGACAAAGAGCAGAGAGTCGTTGATTCATACGACTGTCTCCTCTGTTCAAAGCAAACGAAGAGGCACGAACCTGCGATGCGGAAGGCGTGATCTTCCTGCCCAGTGCTCTTCCCATTCTCAATTTCACACACAATCAGCTCTTTCAAAGGCAGCAGCCCCTGCATAAGAAGAACACACCATTATTTGGGGGGCAGCCCACAGGCAGGCTCTGCAATTAATGCCCCTTTGCTGTAGGAGACTGAAAGCCCAGACTGGGCACCAGCAGGTTGCTGTGGCTCACAAAGTTAGACTGCAAAACGTTGCTCTGAGGGGGAACATTTGGGATTCCGATCTAGCACACTCCCCAGAGGAAGCAGGTTCAGCAGCTCCCTGAGCTCTGTGGGGCCAGTACTGCAGTAGTCAGCTGCCATTCTGGCAAGAATGCTTTCTTTATATTCCAAGTCTTTCAAGACCAAGCTCAGCAAAACAGCACTGGTTTAACACAAGAAAGCCAGAAGATGGAAATGACCATAAAGCAAAATTGAGCTGTCTGGTTTCTGTACTCCAGTTCATCAGAGTCCCACTATAAGGAAGCACAGGAACAGATGACAAGTCTGTGCTCCCTGTCTTGGGCTTTCTAAACAAGGGCTGTAAAAGATGCTAATTGCTGTAATGTCTAGGGGCCAGAACTGGCACATTAATTCCTTTTTAATTCCTCTAGAATTAATAATCTAAGGAGCTGTTTATAAAGTAGGTGGGAGATTTTGTAATATTGTTGGTATTCTGACATGTGTTTTTCCACTTGAAGGCTGGATTGCTGGATGACTCAAGAGATTGTATTGACATATTGCATTAACCTCAAGTCACCTGGAAGACAATAAATAATTTCTAAAAGGAACAGATTTTACGAATATCTACAAAACAGCCACGCTCCGTTTCAGTTACTCCCATGGACGGAGAGTGCATTCAGGGCTTCCTCTTTGTTCAGCTGCAAATTTTTGGCTGCATGTGCAAAACATCCTATTGTTTGCAATTCACCAGCATCATCAGGTTAAAAGACTGAGGAATGGTTTGCCAGGATAGCTCCCCAAGGCTGCCCTCAGCTTCTTCCTTCCACTCTTTCTTGCATGCCTCTTCCTCAGCCATGCAGATGAAGAACTCCTTGGTTCAGAAGCCAGGGCCAAGGCAGTGAGGCCAGTGGGATTTTGAGCAACAGGAGCTCTGACCCACGCCAAGGCACAGCTCTCTGTACCTGGTGCTCTACACAAAGATCAGTCCAGGTAGCCTACACGCCTCCCACCCCTGGGGTCCTGCCTGCCAGCCCTGCACAAGCCCCTATCCCACCTCTATGGGGTCCCTTATCTCTGCCCACAGGCAAGACCAAGGACCCAGGTGAAATTGAGGTTGTCTGGGTACAGTCCTTCAGAAGAAATGCTCTCCTTCCCCAGGAGCTTGGCATCCACGGGAAGGGACTTGCTGAGATCACCTAGAACCCCCAGCTTGGCCATACTGCCCGACTTCCCGGTGCTTGCCTCGGCCTGTCCAGGAGATGCCCTACCTGGTAGGTGAGTCCATTGGAGCCCATAGACTGGAAGTACAGGTAAGACTGGAACAGCTCCAAGAAGCAGTCATTCACCTCCTGCAGAAAAGACACTTTTTGGGGTTTATCTCAGGATGCCTTCCTCCTCCCAGCTTCCCTCTGCATCTCAGACTCCTCTCAGCACAGAAAAACCAGCAGTCGCTCATCGAAGGGCCACCACTGCATCTCTGCTGATGGATCTGCTGCCAGATCCCAGAAGCTGAGCATGGAAGCACGGCCCAGGTCCCCGCTGGGATGGGAGCCGGTGGGCACCAACTGGTACCCATGCACCACATGGCAGCAGAAGTCTCTGGGCCACGCAGTAGCCCGAGGAAGTCTCTGTGAGTCACATTTCCCAAAATTACACTTTACTTCCCAGTCCTGCAGGGTCACCCTGCGCCTGGGAAGAGAAACGCCCACAAACAGGTGCCGCAGCTTACCTGGCAGTGCTGGAACTTAAACTTGACCTTGGAGTAATAGATCATTTTGCCCAGATTCCTGACAACCGTTTTCCTTCGTCCCTTCTTGAACAGGCTGGGGAACCTCTGGTCCAAGTTTTCTTTCTGGTTTTCCTGGTTCTGAATATTCTGTACCAAGGATTCAGGGAGAACAAATCAGGGCTAGTGGGGAGGTCGGGGCCTGATGTCTGGAAGAGACATTCCCAGAACATCTTCCCAGAAGGGCTTCCTCAGACAGGGGTCCTGGGCAGGTGCCCGGGCCAGGCTGTTTGTTGTTGGGTCTCCATGCCAGCACGGAGCTGGGGTTTGGTTACTGCTGGGAGGCTGTCCTCCCTAGGCAGGGGGAGATACTGACCTAAAAGGAGGTTTCCTGGGGCAGCAAAGAGGGGGTGCAAACGCACATCCTATATTTAGGGTCTCCCAACTCCACAGCCAACCTCCTGCCATCCTAATCAAATTCACTAGAACAAGGACTGATCAAGGCTAAGCAAACACAGCTTGCCTTCCTCTGGGGTTAGTGGAAAGGTTTTCTGTGCTCCAGTTCCACCTGGATTCCTTAGCTCTCCCATCTGCTTGGATCGCTCAGTTTCTCCAGAAGGAGTCTGTTGTTTCCAGTGCCCAGACAATTTTGAGGCAGAGTCCCACAGCCATAAATGCAGCTGCAAGGCACTGAGTGGTGAAGAAACGGGAGATGTGAGGTTTGCCCTGCTGCTCAGCCTCCAGGCTGCGAGGCCACCTCGGTGGGACCCCACTGCGAGCACTGGTGGCTGCGTTTCCTGGGGATACGTCCCAGTGAGGACATGGCTGTGCTGGAGGTGGTGGCCTGTGGCTCCCTGGTGCTCATACGCTTTTCTCCAAACATCATTTCCAGGAATGAGCAGGGAGCGGGCTGCCAGGGCTCAGCCAGGGGCTTCCAGCAGCCAGCGCTCCCCGGCCGCCCAACCTGCCCGGCCCGCGGGTGCCCGTTCCCAGTGCGCCGTGCCAAGGAGACAGCTGCATAAGCCCCATGATGAATGAGGAGCCAGCAGAGCTAACCAGATCTGTCTTGCTGGGGCCTCCATGACTCACCCCTTCGGCATGAGATTAACCCCTCTTGTACCCACGCCAGGGACAGAGGGGAGCGGGTGAACCAGTAACAGGAACCTAATGCTGTCGGGACCCTTTCACCTGCAAAGCTTGGGGTCCCTTCCAGAGCCTCACTGAACTTGGGTAACTCTTTTTAGGACACAAGTCAACTCTTTGTCTGCTCAAAGTCTCCCTCCAGCTTTCCAGCTGGCTCCAGGCAGTCCCTGTGAACAAGTCCCCAGGTCCTCCCCTGGAGCTGGGGACCTGCTGGCTGTCAATTAATGGTCTCACTGAGAGGCAATTAAGCACAGGAGAAGATTACATTTGTGCTACAAGCCGCTGTCAGAACAAAGAGCAGCTGATCACCTGACAGCTGTGGCAGCAAAACCACTGCTCGGATAAGGGCAGCAACCAGCAACAGGGAGCAGGGAAAGGACAAAGCAATGAAATTACAGACCCAGCGATAAGCAGCAATGCTGGCTACCAGCTGCCTGGGCAACACTGCTGCCTGGAACGTGGCAGCCTAATTCCCCAGTAATAAGTAAGGCCCTGAGAAGCAAAAGCAACCTGGGAGCTGGGAATCCAGCAGTAGTTTTGGCTACCCACCAGCTTCCACAGGGATCCTCGCAGGGTCAGGAGGGAAAGGCAGAGCTTCCACTGCTGCTGCTCATGTGGCAAGAAACAAATTAAACGGAATACCTCCCTCTCCCAAACAAGCCAGGGTTTGCAGCAAGACTGAGAAGACAGCTGGATGTAGTGGCTAAGTGTGGGGGCATCTTTGAGGCCACGGACAAACCGAGATCACGTCACCGAAATCTCCTGCCACCCTTTCAGCGGCGTGCTCCCACGCAGCACGCCCCGACCACCCGTGCCACACCAGTCTTTCAAGCCCTAGTATATCACTCTTGAGCAGGTTTTGTGGTTGTGCAGGAAGAAGTGGGACTGTTAAGCTTTTTTTTGGTTCTTTTTTACCAGGCAAGTCTCTCCTGTTTGCCTCCTCGGCCCATGCACCCCTTGAAACCACGGGGATGCCTCAGTGTGCAGCCAAAATGAAAGGGAACTACCATTTGTCATCCCCCAGAAATCCTCCCCAGACAGTTAACTCCCCTGGCTGGGCTGTGCTGGTGGCACACACTGTCCTCCCCCAGCACTGTTTCCGTTAGCTCAGCTATCCCGCTGGCTTCGAGGCAGCGCAGATCCTTGGAAACCCGGTTTCTCTCAGGGTTTGGCGAAGCAGCAGGTCTCCGGCAGTGCAAGTGCCCCGACATGTTCTCTCGCTCTCTCCCTCTGTCTCCGATGCCTCATCCTACAGGTAGAGCAAGTTAATTAACCTGCCTCAGCCCCTGCAGCCCCCAGTGACTCCCAGCTGAATCACCAACCCTGGCAGCAGGAAGAGCTCAGCCTTGCAAGGCTGGTGCCCCGGGGCTCCGAAAGCTGCTATTTAATGATAAAAGAAGCAAATGAGAAGCACGGTTCTTCTGGCACATCCTTCCCTTCAGTTCTGCTTAGGCTTCGCCCAAGCCTTAACTGGGAAGTGTGGGAAACAGGGCAGAAGGCTGGTGGGAGCAAAGGCGCTGGCTTTGTGTGCCAGCTGCCTGTGGCAGGATCCTGGGGGGAGTTGGTTTTCAGGGATGTCACTCGTCCCAGTCCCAAACCGTGCCCAGGTGTTTGGTGACTCCATCTCCTCTGAGGCTTCATCAGAAGAGTCCCACACTGACGGCTCCTCTCTATCCCGGCCCCACAGCACCGGGTCACCTCCCGCTCTCGGAGGTGTTTTCTCTTGAAAAGACAGGAGTGGGAAAGGGACTAAGCTGAGGTTTTCTCCAGGCCACACAAGAAGCTTGTGGTTGAGCAGGGAGTTTGAATCCCATCTGCCCCAGGCAAGGGTAACATCTAAACAACTGCTCCACCCTCCTTCCTTCCTTGAAGCGATCCCACACTCTCTTGTGCTCCTGGATGAACAATCTCGCCGCGACCTTTGCTCTGTCAGCTTGTAGGATTCGTTTTCCAGCATCCGCTCACATGCCAGCTCCCCCTTCTTCCCCAGGGGAAGTATCCAGGATCTGTATGGGGCCTGGTCCCATCAAGTGCTTCCCAACCCTTCTAGGTGCCAGCTGAGTTCCACAGGTAACCATGCCCACGCCATATGCCCACTACCCTCCTTCACAAATAACAGGCAGGACTGTGAAACAGTCTCCGTTCTGCTGTGCTTCCCACCTGTACGGTCCAGGACGTGTTCCCCAACAAAGAGGACGGTGCTCACCCATGGCCACCTCACAAGCCAGGAGTAGGATCCCATCCTGCTCCCTACTCAGGCTCACACGAGGAAGAGAAAAGATCCTTCGGGTTGGAAAGGGCCAACGTGGGAGCAGCTGAATAGAAAGGGACTGCAGGGTCCCTTGTGGGGAGCAGATGTTTGAATCTCTGTAGCAACCCAAAGTACATGACCAAGGCTGCTCTGAACTGGCTTCTGCAGTACACCAAGCCCTTGTCAAGCACCTCATCACCAGTGAAATACACATAGCCAGCAGCTTGAAACCTGAGCATAACGTCCTGCCACTGACCTTCTCTGAAATTTCCTCTGTCTAGCTGTGAGTCTCTGCCTCAGTTTCCCCTTCTGCCATATCCACACAGCCTGTTTGTCAAGCAGTGTAGGAGATCCATGCACAGTACAGCCCAACAGGCCCTGAGGCTCGGTCCACATCCCTGGCCCACCCAAAGGGACCAAGCAAACATACTGGGGTTCATCGTTTCACCTCTGCTTTCCCTGACCAGTGCTGGGAAATGGGCCATATGGCCACAAGGCTGGTACGTGCCTAGGACAGACTTGCCCTTCCTGATTACCTTCCAGGGCTTATTGCTAATACACTGCCTGCTCCGTCTCATTCCAGCGTGGGAATGAATCATCCCACCTTTGAATGCTCGCTTCCCTTCCTTCACGGGCAACCCAGAAATGAAAGAACCAAGAGCAAAGGGGTGTGTGAGACATTCCCACCACGCCGCCTCCTTTACTCTCAGCACCACCCTCCTACCCCATCTCACACATTTTGGCTGATGGCAGGTCCCCTCAACACCTGCACGGGGACCCTGGGGCAGCCAGCTCTGCTGCCGTGAAGGGCACAGGGCTCATCCCTTCCTGGGCTGCAGATGTGACCTCCATCTCTTCCTGCTGCTACCCCGTGATCCGGATGCATCGCATCGTCTCTCTTATGCAGAGAGCTGTCCTTGGGATGGGTGGGAAAAATCTCTGGGAGCAGTGGGGAGGGGAGTCGGATGTGTTTGTACTTGCCTTTCCTGGAATATATTGCAGGATTTTGTCTGTGGTTGTATCTCTCTCCTGCCCTCCTTCTATACCAAAAAAGCTGGGCAGTGTTTTCTTGCCATTTTGTCTACAGAAGAGAGAAAAAAACACAAAGCACACATGTAAACACAGATCTAGGCTGATGCATAGTGAATTCTGCCCAGAAATAAGGAAGCTGGAAAGCTAAGTATGTGATTTGTCACAGGCTTAATCATCTCGGCTCAGCACAGAGCTAATAAATAGCCTGGGAGAACTGTAATGGATTTTGTGCTGCATTTGTTGGTGTTTCTTTGCTTTTTTACATGTCTTTGCATAATCAAATGATCAGCTGGGCTCATCTGTGTCACCAAATCAGCACGGGGACCGGACATTCCACTGCAAAACACAAAGACCAAATCCAGTCCTAAGTTCTATTCCAAAGCCCCTGGCATGGAGATGCATGCGTATTCATACACCAACATGTATTCACGATTGAGTTTTATTTCTATCTTTGTGGTTTTCCTCTCTCTTTCTGCTCCCAGCAAGACCCCCTGCTTCTCCTCACATGCACACGGGTAAGAAGCAGTTACCGGTGCCATTTAAGAAGCACTGGGACTGCTTTGTTGGGTCTTCCCAGCAGTTCCTCTCTCTTTCAACCAGACTGCAGTGTTTAGTTCAGCAGAAACCAGGCTTATCTCCACGGAGAGCTGTGAGCGTGGGAAGCCAGGAGTCAGTGGGGACAGGAGGTGCTCTGGGGCTTGGCCACTCGACCACAGCTACCTGATGTCAGTCCTCCAGGGTCCAAATTCCCCAGCTGATCCCCTCCTCTTTTACCCCACAGCAGCTCCGCAGACTTCTACAGGTTTGCTCCCGATTTATGGCAGCACGGGAGACCAAGGGGACAGTTTCTGTGTCTCCTCTTGATTAGAAATCCCTCAGCCTGGCAGAACTCATGGGGTTTGTCTCAACACCCAGCACGTATGCTGAACCCAGCTTAGATGGGGCCGGCAGGTTCGTGAGGAATCACCCTGGCTCCTGACAGAGCTCCTTTCCAGCCCAGAGCACTCAGGACAGGGAAGGCTCCGCTTCACGTGCGCTTAGGTACCGGCAGCAGCACTGACACGGCGCTGACGGGAGCACGGTCCGTGGGAAAGGCAGTGTGCAGGGAAGCTCGCTCTGCGCTCCCTGGTGGGCTCTATTTTGGGAGAGCCCTCCATCCCTGCAGCACCTAACGCTGCCCTGGCCAGCCCAGCACCCAAGTCCCCAGAGGATTTCACGGACGTTTTCTGTTGTGTCTTCCTTCAGGGTTACAAACGCAGATCAAATCACACGAGTGTTGGGATTCGGGGCTTTCTCTCCAAAGCGAGAGGAGTGTGAATGTTGTTTTTTCACAACACAGCACCACAACTCCAGGCACCGTGAATTAAAAAAATCGCAAGTGAAAAAAAGGAGCGTCAGGAGTTCTGCACCGTGCCCTGCCTGTCCCGCAGAGGGGAGTTTTAACTTTCAAAACGAAATGAAACAAACTGCGTTTCTCCTGGGGGCAGTGTCGCTGGGATACCCCGCCAGCAGAGCCCTACGATTCCTTCCCAGGCGCTTGCGGTGAGCTGAGCGCGTTTGGCACTGCCCAGCACCCCACGAAACCATGCCACGGCCCGATTCTGCCGAGCGGGTAAATAACTGGCGCGTGTCCCGAGCGGGGCTCAGCCGCCAGCCCAGTTCTGCGCGGGGGGAAAGCCAGCGGGGAAGCTGGAAAAGCAGTCCAAAGCAAAATCAAGCGTACTTACTCTTTCTTCAGCGAAGGCTTCCTCCTGAACGAGCCTCCGAGCCTCCCAGGTGCCTGGGGAACACAAGCCATGTTCCCCATGCCGGCAGCAGCTGGAAGCGCCCGGCAGCGGCGGCGCGGCAGGTTTATGTGTGTGTGTGTCTCGGTGCGGGTGTGTCACCCAGACGCTCCCGTTCCGCCGCCGTGACTCGGGTGGGTGTGGGCTGTGCCAGGCTCCCGGCCGCGCTCCCCGCTCCCGCCGCGGCCCCTCGCCGCCGCCCCGCGGGAGGGGCGAGCCAGGTGAGCGGCGGGGGCCGCGGTGCCGCCGGGGAGGGAGGGCGGGGAGCGCGGGGGCATTGATGGGACGAGGGGAAATGGATATAAGCTGGAACATAGGAGGTTCCGCTTAAACAAGAGGAAGAACTTCTTCCCAGTAGGGGTAACAGAACACTGGGACAGGCTGCCCAGAGAGGTTGTGGAGTCTCCTTCTCTGGAGATGCTCCAAACCCGCCTGGACGCGTTCTTGTGTGATCTGATCTAGGTGGTCCTGCTCAGGCAGGGGGATTGGACTAGATGATCCTTTGAGGTCCCTTCCAATCCCTGACATTCTGGGATTCTGTGATCCCCGCGGTGGCAGGAGGGCTCCCCAGGGCGCCAGGCTGTGGTCCCTGCCGCCTCCCCGAGAGCCTCTCCCGTCTCATCCGAACAGCGGCGTTTGGAGCTTGGGGATCCCCCCCTTGGCACACGGTGGGCGAATCTGGGCTCAGAGCTCGTTTTCCCAGTAAAGAGGAATTGCCCACCAAATTCAAACGCCAGCGGTGTCCACCACACGCTGACACTTCTGACCAGCAGACAGGACGAAGCTGGAGCCCCTCCTGAATGCATCTGGAGCAACTGGCCGAAAGGAAATCGATGACCATTCGGTTCAGCTGGAAGGAAAAAAAGGATGTAGAAAGGTAATATTGGTGATTATTTGCTCAAGCATTCTCTGAGGTGTTCGAAAGGCTGCAGTCAGAATAGTTGTATTAGTTAAAAAGAACCAGCCTGGGTTAGTGGTGAAGCGAAACAAACAGTATAAAAATATAGCAATTAAACAGAGGAAAGCTAGTATGTATTAAAATCTAGAAATTACGGAAAATTGATAAAGCAAACAAAGCCCAAAAGGAGATACGTATGATCAGTAAAAATAAAGGGATATTTTTAGAAGAAACACTTTAAAAGGAGGCAAACCAAAGATTCCTGACCATGGTATGAGTGCTTTACCGTGTGGAAATAGAAATAATAATAGTGAGTAGTTAATGATAATACAGAAAGTAGATGCAGAATAAATACTTCTGTTCTATGGATTGAAAAAAGCAGGCAGTACAGCCGAAGGAAATGACAAACTCCTTTTCGTTCCACGGTACTGCAGGTAGTTGTTAAAACGCAAACACAAAACTTAGATACTCTGAATCAGGTCCAGAGAATTCATATCCGAGAGTTTTACAAGACCTGAAGAACAAAGGTCTTGGATCGGTGCTTTTGCAGTAAGGCTTGCAGGAACATGGAGTTTCCAAAGAAATTGCGTAAGTTAATGGAGATACTGATATTTCAAAGAGCAAAGAAGATCGTCTCAGTAATTATGGGTTTGACATTGAGTCCTAGGAAAATGATGTAACAGCTGTTATGGAGTTTGATTAACTTTAAAAACTAAAGGACGAGAATGTAATTAATACAAATCAACTTGGGGTTATGGAAATTAGATCTTGTCAAACTAATTTAATTGCTACAACATTTGAAAAAAAAAAATTAGTTAATATCAATAACAGTGCTGATCCAAGAAATTACTATAAAGCACGTGATGTGACACATCCATGCAACTTTCTAGTACGGCTCTGAAACCTGACAAAGTCTGAGATCCATGAATACATTACAGACTGGGCAGCCAGAGTCAATAGCGACTGTGAACAGGGACTGTTCTCTGGGATGAGCGTTTCCGATGGCTGCTCCAGGGAGCAGGTTTTGTCTCCACGCTGTTACGAGTGACAGTCCAGCAGCTCCATCTTGCTACGGTAGCAGAGAGGCTACAGGGATGGAGCGAGGCTGGAAGCGCCTGCACGGGGAGCAGACCTGTGATGGTCAGCTGGCAGAGAGAGAACAAGGAGAGATGCAGAGAAAGTGAAGCTGCACAAGTGTGAACCCAAGAACAAGGCACACATTTTCAACAGGAAAGGTTATTTCTTAGCAAAATAACTCGCAGAGGACTGTGATGGCTTCTTCAACAAGGGATTTTTAAAACTGGGAGAGGATGTTTTCTTAGAAAACCTGCTTGAATCAAACTAGGATTTGCTATGTGAGGTCTTATGGAGGTACTGGATTTGTTAGACTCTGTTTCCATCTGCCTGTTCTCTCTGCGCAGCTGTGAATTAACTTTCCAACAGCAAAGCCACGTCCCAGTACCTCCTGGCAGAGATCAAAAATTACAGCCTACAGCAACAACTGGCTTTCATTCAGGAAAAGTATGATTCCTCTTAAGGGCCGTGGCTAACGCGGTCAGCACTGTGACCAGAAATGTGCTGTTCCTCCAACGTGTTTGTTCCAAATAAAACCTTACAGCTCAAAATAGTGATATAACTGCCTCTCTCCTGCTGTTACTGCAGGTCTGGCTCCCTGGGACACCAGTGACACCACCGCGCTGGCAGGGCCAGCTGTGACCAGTGGCTGAGGGCATCTCTCCATCTCTGCTTGCCGGGCAAACTGCTCTCCTGCGGGGCTTGCAGCACACACGCATGGGAAAGTTCCTTTTCAGGCCCCATGGGATGTTGCCTTGCAGCTTCTTGTTGCTCTTTTCACCCCCAGCACCCCCATTACCATGAAATGGGCTTAGTATTTCTGCCCCCCCAGGCAGCAGTGGCTGGGGCAGCGAGCGAAGGTGGATCTGAGGTTGCAGAGCCTCTCTGTTCCGCTGAAGGGGCGACCAGCTTCACCTGCCCCCAGGCAACACCTGCCCCCAGGCAACATTCACGTGGCAGCTGGAGGTAAAGGAGGGTGTTTCTCATCTGTTTTTCCTTTCCACTGCAGTGGAAAGCTGTCACCAGCACTGGAGGTGGAGTCCTAGAGAGACCAAACTTGAGTTTAATGGTGGGAAGAGGTGTAAATAGTCTGCCACCAAAGCCCCGAGGCCTTGGGCTGGGATTTTCCCAGCAGTCTCCAATGCCATTAGCATCTTTGCCCTGCTCTTTCCCTGGGGTAGGGTGAAGGCACGTAGAACGGTGGACAGCCCCAGCACAGCATCCCCTCTGGGAAAATGAAGCACCTTGTCCCTGGGACAGCAATCTCCCTGGCCAGGCACCCGGCACCAGCCAGCTGAGCACGGGGCTGGGACCTGGGCTCAGAGCCGCTCTTTTGGCTCACCTGTGGGGCAGCAGTTCCTTCAAAGGTGCCTTTGGCTCCTCTGGCCTTCTCTACTAACGTCCACAATGGCAGGGCACGTCCAAAGTGGCCTCCAGATGGGTGCCTGTCCCTGCTCCGTGCAAACGCCTGGAAGCCTGGCATGGCTGCACCCAGGCAGATGAGATGTCACCCGTGGCTGCTCAGGCACAGATGCCCGGCAGCCTGCGCAGCAGCTGGCCACACTTATGTTCTGCCTGGGGCTCCTTCCTCACCTCTGCACAGGGCAATACAGACAGTGGGTCCCTGCGCCACAGGAGCGGGGCCAGGGAAGTGAAAAGGAAGGATGCAAGAGGCGGGATCCGGTATTCAAGAAAACGTCTTTATTGTACATGTTGGCTTCTATTGCTTGTATCCCTTCCCCCAATCCCATGTAGTGCAAAAAATTCAGAGAAACAGAGTTCCACATAAATAAGTCAGATAACTTACAGAGAAATCAAAGTGACGACGGTTTGACATGGAGTAAACTGGGTCTGCTTGCCAGTAAGGCCAAGGGAGCCTCTTCCCCCCGTCGGGGCAAGGGCTCCTGCCTAGCCTTGCTGTCTCACTGCAGACTGACACCGGGGTCCCTGGCAGAAACACGTCAACACACACAGCCTGGAGCCACCCGCTCAGGGACGCTCCTCCAGTGGGAAAAGCTCACGTGGGAAATCGCACAAGTAACATGTTAGGTGAGACACCACTAACTAAAACTGGCCGAGAAGCCAAACACAGTTAACAGTTCTCCTCCCCTCAGATAGGGTACTACGCACAGACAGACAGACACAGACGCACGTCCCTTCCAAGGCCTCCTGCTCGGCAAGGGGCGTGCAGCACCAGAAGCAATTCCACCCTGGGACCTCCCAGGGCAGATGCTGACACCTCGTGTCCACACAGTGTGGGTAGGGGTGCTCCGGACCCCTGCAAACTGCTGGGGAACTATTTTTCCCTGTCCTTCCTTCTTTCTCCTTTACAGGAAAGCAGCGAGCACCTGCATAGTTAGTACATCAGACACACAAAAGGCTCCCTCCTCCCAGGGTTCTGCAGAACGGGCTCCGTGGTGATATTGCTCAGTACCCAGCTGGTGGGTGCCAGGAGTCACGCTGCCCGTTTCCCTGATCCCCAAGAGGCAGGACAGCATTGCACACCATTTGTAGTGTAAATTGCTAAAGATTACAACTGGGGCCAAGGGCAACATGGCACAAAAATTCTCCTCAGCCTGCTACACTGCTCGCTTCCCCTCTGGTTTTGCCTGCCTGCCACCCCAAGGCAGCAGCCCCCTTCATGCTACAGCAGCCACAGCTGGACCAGATGCTGAGCCACTGCTACAACTCGTTCCTTGTCTAAATCAGCCCTGTTTCTCCCTTCAGCAGCCCCCCTCTGCCCCTGTACAACCCCTCCTGCTCCTACAGCACTCCCTTCCGCGGGCTGGCTGGGCTCCGCCGTCCTTCCACTGTTGCTCACGCGGAGCCTCGGCAGGACCTCAGCACGTCGGGCCAAGGCCCAGCACCAGCACCTTTCACTTCTGACATGGCCGTGGGGGTCTTAGGCTGATCCTCCTTCAAAGAGGACCCTAAAGCCAGGGGCACCTCGAGTGTGCTCATTGATACGAGTCCAGCAGAGACTAAAATCCTGATGTTGCTTATAGGAACGGGAAGAAAAAGATTGAGACCTCGCTCATGCGTACGCACGCACACAACAGAGCAGGCTTCACCGATTTCATCGTTACTTTGAACAAAGCAGATGCGTGTGACCTACTTAGGGCAGCCCTACTGCCACGTTGACCAAGAGGCATCCTGCCTGAGCAGAGCCTGGACATTTGCAGGGTCCTCTGCCATACAGAGGCGCGGGAGAGTTGCTGAGCTGTGACAGGCTGGGACAGAGGCTTGGCAAGTGAGAGGGGGATGAAAAGCAGACTTAGAGTGTGTTCTAAAAGCCAAAAAAGCTGCCTCAGCCTGAGAAGCCCAGACTCTCCCTGGGGAGAGAAGCAGCCCAGATTTTCAGAAGCTGCTGGTAATTTCAGGTGTCTGATGTTAGGCACTGTAAGTGGGCTTGTAAAACATGCAGGCATCTGTCCAGGAGAAATCAGATTGCTGTAAAAATTGTCTTAAGCTGGGGAGTCCCTGTCTCGTCTCAAACTCTCCTTTCACCCCAAAGAAAAGAGAAAAAAAGAAATCTCTAGCCACTTGAAGACGTAGGGCAACAACTACCATCACAAGTGAAATCTGAACTCTGTAAATGAGAAATGAGAAGGAGCAGGGGAAAAAGGATAAAGGAACTAGTTCCAAACAAACAGTTAGACCATATTTCCAATGCTACATTTGAACACTGTTGAGGTACCAGTGGTTGAGTCATTCCTCTATAATGCGGAGAACACCTGATAACATGTCTCAGTTCAAGGCTCGTACGCACACCCTATGGCATACGCATTGAAAACACCACCCAAGAGGTTCCATGGCACAGGTGGGTCTAGGACAGGCCTGTGACTTACAGTACTAATTTATTCAACCTTTAGTCAATTAAAGTGGTTGCTTAATTGCCAGGGAGTCGCTAATTGCAAATGGTCCCTTCCGTGTTGTTCTCACTGTACATACAGTATCTCACACATGCACACACACCCACACATCTATAGAGAACATCTTCCAGGACACAGTCATCATCTCATCAACAAATGAAAAAAGTAATTGCATCCCTTCTGCTGCCTTAAAAGCAGATGGGATGGGGAATACCAGGACAGTGTAAAAAATAAAGGGATATGAAATAATTAAAATATTAGCATTCAAATAAAAAAAGGCAAAAAATTAATGCCCAAAAAAGTAACGCCAGGCAATCCTCCTCATTTTGAAGGCTGGACTGTTCTTCTTTAAGAATCGATACCTTTCCATAAACCCAGAATCTGCTTTGCAGAGAGGCGAACAGCAAACAGGCTCATCCGTTCCCAGTCGAACTGTGCACCAGGACCACATGCAGAGAGCAGGCAGCCGCACGGTCCCTCGAACCTGGGACAGCAATGGCCTGGGCACAAACAAGGTCATTCAACCCACTCGCCTGGCTGGGGACTCCCCAGAGCGACGGTCAGCTGGGATCTTAGTGAACGAGGTGGGGCCAGCTGAGTGTGGAAACACTGGAGGGTTCAGGATGCTGCGTCCAGTTTTGACTCCAAACCTCACCTCCTCCAGGCCCTGTCCCTTAGCTGGGCTTCTTTTGTTTGTGTATTTTAAGGCATCAATTAGACACCATTGAGAACCATGCGGTGGCCTCAGAGTCTTTAACAGTGCACAATAGGCTTGGTAAAGAGTTTGGCTACAGTGACATTCAGAGGAGCGGTTGCACATTCAGCCGTGTCCCTGGGAGGAGTGCTGTCCACCTTCGCCACCCCACAGGACTCCTAGAAGCCTCCAAGGCTGGCTGTGCTCGTATGTGTGGCACTGGCTGGATCACGTGAATCCAAGAAGCAGCAATGGTTTAAAGTTTCCCCTCCCCAAAGAAAATATACGCCCTTTGGGTGAGCGGTGAGATGGGTCTGAACGGAGCAGAGAGCACCCCTTCTGCTCACCCTCTTCTAGGAGGGTGCTCGTCCAGGAAGCACATTTCTAACTGCTGTGGTCGTGCTGATCCGATGTGTGCACCAAGAGTGGGGATGGCTCCGGGGGTTCGCAGGAGTGCTGGGGCTGGAGGCAGCAGCTGGTACCTTCGCTCTCCTCCTACAGCGACCGGCTGCCCCGCGGGATGGGCCACGCTGGCCTAGCGCTCTGCCAGGCGCCCCTGTCCCCTTGAGGTAAGGTAGGTCCTGATTCTTTGTCAAAGGCTCGTCGAAGACACCGACAGGGTGGGTGAGGAAGGGGGTGGGAAGTTGAGGAGTTCCAGCACGGCCACCCCCACGCTGCTCCGGCGCGTGAACATGCACGAGGCCGCTACCCACTTGTTGGTACGGGGGTTGTACTTCTCGATAGAGTTGAGGCTGGAGCTCCCATCGTTGCCACCTACTGCGTACAGCCACCCATCCATGGCCACCAGGTCGTGGGTGCTCCTGAAACAACCATGCAGAGACCACAGGGGTGTGAGGCTCAAACACAGCGTATGTGGGGTGTAGGGGGGCTCAGTACCGCCAGTGAACTGGCCAGAGCTCCTCCACCCACAAAAAGGAGCACCTAGCCTCACAAATGCCCAGTGAAAATGATCTGCTGGGGCTCGGGCAGGCAGTGGCAGAGTGCAGCACAGAGCGTCAGATCTTCCCCTTCCCTTCGATACCCTCCTCTCACTGGACTAACAGACCCTAGGAGCCTAAAATCCTCTGATTTCCAAGCTTTAAACTCTCCTGCAGCCCAGCAACATCTCCTACCTGGCCTCAGCCAACTATACCACCTGTTTTTTTACAGCCACACAGACTGCTGAGAATAAATCCCTCCGCAGAAAGCGCCTGCTGCAGAATGTCCCTGCTCTGCCCACCTGGCACACATGCACCGGTCCCTCACAGCGCAGCAGGGAGTGCGGGCTGCCCTTGTGCAGGCAGCACAGAGCACAGAGCCAGCCAACTGCAGCATTAGCCAGGCCCTGGGGCACGGTCTGCACGTTACAGTGTGCAGTGCCAAGCACGGCAAGGCTCTCGGTGAGATGGGATCCCCGTTTTCCTGACTGCAGCAGCTGAGGCTCCGCTGCAGCTCAGGAGCATGGTAGGGGCAGAGCTCCTTACCTCCGGATGTTCATGGGTGCCACGCTCTCCCATGTGTTGGTTTTGGGGTTGTAGCGCTCAACAGAGTTAAGGCAGCTGGTCCCATCGTTGCCGCCAGCCACGTAGAGCATCCCCTCCAGCACAGCCACTCCTGCGCTGCTCCGGCGGCTTAACATATTGGCAATGGGCGTCCAGGTGTTGATCTGGGAAAAGGCAATGTTTGCTCATGAGCCAGATGTACAAGTTGTTCCCCACGTACCAGTCCTGTGATATCAGTCCTGCTCTAACCACACAGTCCTCCCCTAAAAAGACCTCTGGGGGGACACCAGTTCTTTCCCTTCAACTTGCTCGCAGGAGGAGCTGCAGGCCCCAGGACAGACCTCTGACAACTGGCTCAGTAAAGCACAGCCGCAGCTGGCGGGAGTCCTGCCATCCCAGGGGCCTGAGCACAGAGATCATCGTGCCAGGCCACCAGTCACGTCACAGCTGAACCCCAGCCCAGTCATGGGGATTGAGCTGTATCAATTTCAAATCTGTAAACATCACAACTGGGGCTTTACAGCTCACCAAAAACCTCCAGGGCCTTCTCTTTGATCTTTCTGCAGTGACCCAGCCTGCTCTAACAGAGCTGCGAGGCCCCAGGCCCAAGACATGTCCCCAGCCTGCCACAAGCCCTGCTAACTGCTCTGGCTGTGCATGCAGCAAGGACCTCAGCTGGAAGCTGGAAACAGCTCAGGGCATGAACAAGAACTGTTCTTCCTAGGGAACTTGAGCTGGCCTATAGGCAACGGGGATAGAGAGTGTTCCCGTGGTTGAAAATCTCAAAGAGGTATCTCAGAGACCGCATGGATGAGTTTTGGCTCATTTTGCTTTGGATTGCACCCCAGATACTCTGCCCCTGCAGAAATGCAGGGGAGAGGGCTGGTGCCCAGTCCATCTCCTGGTCACACATGGTGGCTTAAGTCTCCAAGGAGGCAGGCAGGTCTGTGCTGCACAGGCTCATGTGGGCACGCATTCTGCTCCACTGCTGCCACAATGCTCTGCTAGGAAGCGGTCACATCGTAAGCTGCGGCAGCAGTTTGCTAAGAGACCACACGTAGCTGATCTCTCACTGTCTGCTAAGCTCTCCACCAACTTGTGTGGCCCTTAGCTTTCTGCTAAGGGAGAAGCAGAAAAGGAGAGGGGAAGAAAAAGGGTTACCAGGCATGCTGTCTCTCGTATTTACCTGGGGCTCATACTTTTCTACTGTGGCTAAGTGGGATGAGCTGTCATATCCCCCAACGGCATAGAGGTTGCCTTCTGCAAAGACAGTCACACACACGCACAGGAGTTAGCTAAAGAGCGTGGCCCCAGCCCCAAAACAGCCTCCCACAACTCTTGCACAGGTGCCCACAGAGGTATCAGCTGAGCCACCGTGCCTCCCGCTCCCCGGGCAGCCAGGGCTCCCCCATCTCCCCCTCCCCTTGCAGCAGGGAGCATTGTAAAATATTCATCAGGCAATTTCTCTGCCACGCTGCAAGCTTCCCAAAGAGCTCGTTTGCCTGATGCTTCTTGACCTCCTCATTACCGGAGCTGCAAGTGCTCCCCGCCACGGCAATGGGTTATTTTTAGCAGCGGAGGCTGGAGCTCGGGAAGGCCAATAAAGGCCATGGCAGGCAGAGAGCAGAGCTGGTGAGGGAGGGAGGGAACCTCTGAGTCAGCACTGAGAGCTGAAACCAGAGAACAGGGCAGGGGAGAGGCACCACAGGGACACCGCACAGCAGTTCCAGGGACGGTGGGAGCAGCATGCTGCCCTGGCATCCCCAGGGAGGTCCAGCACCTGCTAGGGTGGAGAGTGGCACTTGCATTAAGCCCATAGCTGCACTAAACAATAAAGTGGCCATTTCTCACACTGCATCCTCCTTAAGGACAGAGACAGAACTCCTTCACTGGAGTCAGGAGACATCACAGCATGGCACGTAATGTTCTGACACTCCCAGTAAAGACAGTTTTGACCCTGCACTACTGCTTGGACCATCAGTAAAAGGACTGTCCTGCTTTCATAATGGTTGTCTCTTCCTTTCCAGGGGCAGGTGATCATCCACAGCCAGTCCTCTTGCTACAAAGTAGAAGGGGCGCAAAGGAGCTGAGGATCAAACTGTGGGTCCCGTCAGGAGTTGCCTCCAGAATGTGATGAAACCCACTACTAAGGAGACTGAGGAGGAGGGCAGAGGCAGGGAGCATGGCAGGACAATGCAGAGGAATGGTTGGGCTACTCAGACTCACAGCTAGGGAATCTAGGAAGAAGGGGCAGGAACTGGAACAGAAGAACATCAAAAGGAACCACCAGAAATGCAAGAGACAGTCTTGCATTTTGCTTTGGATCAGAAATCAGTCAGGTCCTCATGCCATCACCCACCTAGCGTTGCCACCCGGACGTAGCGTCTCCTGGTGCTCATGGCAGCGATGGATGTCCAGGTGCCTGTCAGAGGGTCGTACCGCTCTGCGCTGCAGCAGGCAGGGACACAGGAACATAAGGTGTGACACTGGCAAAGCCCAGGTCAAAGCTCTTTGACACAGGCCCTCAGGGGCAGCTCCCAAGGAAGCTTGGGAATAGACAGGGAAAATGGAAGGAAGAACTGACAAAGGCCATGTTCTGTTTTAGCACAAGCCTACAAAATGGTTTTTACCCTGAACCAAAGACACTGCAAGACAGAGCTGGATTGCAAGACATCTACTCTGGGGCCAGTCCATCTGTGGGGAGCAGGCCTCGTGGGCTCCCCGGGCACCCAGTGCCAAGGACAGTGCATGCAAGAGCAGTGGAGGAGCCTGTAGCAAGGCAATCCCCTACCTGTTCAGGCACGAGGCCCCATCGTACCCCCCAGCAGCATAGAGAAGGCCGTGAAGCGCTGCTACACCCAGGCAGCTCCTCCTGGTGCCCATGGACACCTCGGGTTGCCAGGAATTAGTGACAGGATCATAGGACTCCACTGTGGCCAAGTCAGAGGTGCCATCGTAGCTGTAGGGAGAAAAAGGGAGAACACGTAAGAGCTGGGAAGCCTGGATTGCAGGTGAGGCTGTGGGCTGGTCCTGCAGCTCTAGAGCCGACCAACAGCCTCAGGTCCCTGTCACCACCCCCCCCTCTCCCCCTGCCCAGCTTCCAGTGGCATGGGGCTAAGACAAACGGGAGGAAGCAGCGCGAGTCCTGGATGTAGCCACCAGCAAGCAGAGAGCTAGGAAACTCACTGCGCGGAACGGCAGCGGAGCAGTGTTCAGTTGCTGCTCCTGCAGTCAGCAACCCGGAGACACCCCATTGCCTCATCCGGAGGGTGGCCCTGGGACGCTCTGCCGGCCATCTCTGCTCTCAGAGCAGCTCTGCGCCGCTCGCGGTGCCAGCTGTGTTCAGAGGCTGCTGAAGGCATCCCTGCCAGCTCCCCGCACACAGCTCCGTGCCCTCCTTACCCGCCGAAGGCATCCCTGCCAGCTCCGTGCCCTCCTTACCCGCTGAAAGCATCCCTGCCAGCTCCGTGCCCTCCTTACCCGCTGAAGGCATCCCTGCCAGCTCCCCGCACACAGCTCCGTGCCCTCCTTACCCGCCGAAGGCATCCCTGCCAGCTCCGTGCCCTCCTTACCCGCTGAAGGCATCCCTGCCAGCTCCCCACACACAGCTCCGTGCCCTCCTTACCTGCCGAAGGCATCCCTGCCAGCTCTGTGCCCTCCTTACCCGCTGAAAGCATCCCTGCCAGCTCCGTGCCCTCCTTACCCACTGAGGGCATCCCTGCCAGCTCCCCGCATGTGGCTCCATGCCCTCCTTATCCGCCAAAGGCATCCACGTCAGCTCCCCACGTATGACTCCATGCCCTCCTTACCCACCGAGGGCATCCCTGCCAGCTCCCTGCGTGCGGCTCCGTGCCTTCCTTACCCGCCCACGGCATACAGCTTGTTCCCAATGGCCGCGACGCCCACTCTGGCCCTGCGCGTCGACATGGAGGCCACCATGTGCCACCGGTCCGTCCGCGTGTCGTAGGCTTCGCAGTCCCCGTGGATGGCGAACAGGCTCCCCCCACCTGCACACAGCATGGCAAACGGAGCAAACGACAGTCCAAGGCCCTGGGAAGGGGTCCGCGTGCCCGCGAGCGCGTGGCAGAGCCTTACCCACGGCAAAGAGCACAGTGCTGGCCCCCTCGCAGCGCCGTGGCCTCGTCCTGCTGTTGCTGAGGACCCCTCTCTGCTCCGGCATGAGGTGGTACTTGAGGGCTTCGATCAGCAGGTCCTTGCACTCCGAGTGGTGCCGCACCAGCAGCTCCGTGTCCACGTTGCTCATGAGGAAGTCCCGGCTCAGCAGGGGCAGCCGCACGCACTTCATCAGCTGAGGGAAGAGGAGTCGCACCCCATGGCAGGGTGGGAAGAGTTCGTCCCAGCGCTGCCCTGTATCTCCCCTACAAACCCCAAGGACCTGGGCAAGGCTGACTCCACCTGGAGATGTCATCCTGCTCGCTTGGCAGGACAGGCAGCTGGTGACAAAGGGCACCAAAGCACATGCAGCGATTCAGCCCTGATGTCTCTGTGGGGCCAGGAGCCCTCAGCCTGGCTGTGGTATGTCCCACAGCCACCCCAGACCCCCCCCGACCCTCTGCTGGTACCCACATCCTCTTCCAACACTCATGCTACGAGTAACAATCCTCGCTGTGGGGCTGCAGAGCCCAGACACCGCCTCCCCATGCCCCATGCTGCCTGCATCGCCCGCAGGAGGGACATTCGAGTGCATGCCAGGGGCAAGGTGGAGCCAGAACTTCTGCTCAGCTTTGCCTGAGCTTTTTGTTTGAGGATGCACAGGAAAGCTCAGGCAGGCCGCAGGCAGGGCTGACCTCTCCTGCTGCCCACATACCCCCCAGAGCTTGGCATGCCCAAGCTGCCACGGGACAGACAGGGCATCTCTCTCAGATTTGTCAGTAGTTTGGACTTCACTCTGGGAGACCAAGCTCTCTCAGCAACACTCTCATCTATGCCTGGACTGGAAGTGGTATGACAGGGACCTGCTGTCCCTGCCCTCTGGCCGCCCTGAAGCTTCCTCCAGCTGTGTATCCACCCAGACCAGGCACTCGGAGCAGGTGGGTAGAACCAGGCTGCCTTCCCTGGCAGACTCACCCTGGGGACATGCTGTCTTCTGCTGTCCACATCATGTTTGACCCAGCTGAGCACAGCCCGGTACACCTCCTCCTCTGATGGCACATTGAGGCTGTCACTAGAAATGAGGTCCAGCACCTGCAGAGAGGGGTGGAAAGGGCACGTGTCAGTTGGTACAGTTTGGGAGGAAAAAGGACAGATTCACACCCCCAGGTAATCAGCCCAGCAGTAGAGCCCCTGCCTCCTGCAGATGTTCGTGGCTGAGGTTGAGCTACTCTGTCTCACTGGATGCAGAAGCATCCAAAGAGCAGCTGGGTCCCCCAAACCAGGCAGCTGCAGCTGTGCCTCTCCTCTCCTTGTGTGTGGAGATAGCTCTACCCTCGATCATCCTCCTTGGCTCATTCGCCCTGTTCAGTGTCTGAAGCTGCTGCAATGCCTGACACTTCCAATCAACATCAGTGAGATCAGGCAGAAGACTCTGCTTGCACGTGTCCCTTCAGTATTTCATGGGATAGAGCCAGGTGCCCTGGCTGTTCCCAGCACGCTCACTTCACCTGCCAAGGACTACAGACCTGGAGCAAGTGGAGATGTGCACCCTCCCTCTCTGCACGCACCCACTGCCTCGAGAACGGACGAAGGGAGGTGTCTGTATCCTGGGGAGGGACCATACAGGGTTGGTGACGCAGAGCAAGGGCTGGGAATGCCTGCCAGGGCACAGCACAGCACCCTGCAGGCAGCCACGAGCCAGGGCCCATACTGGCACCACATGAAGAGCAGTGGAAAACATTATCTGAGCTCTGAATTAAACATCACAGCTACGTGATCACGGCAGCCAGGACTTATTCCTTGGGCTGCGCTCCCAGAGAGAGGGCAGTGTGCTCAGAGCTCGCGTGGCAAGCACCAGCCTCAGCAAATACCCTCTGTGCTACCCTCCCATCCCTACTTCACATGAGATTAAGCTCACCCTCTGACAGGATTCCTTCCATGTATTGTCTCTCCATTGAACAGAGAGGATCAAAGCACAGAATCTGGGTACATTCCCCTGCCAAAGCCTGTCCCCTCCGTGCAGGCTCCCTGGGCTCTTGACACACACACTGTGCCTTCCAGAGCACGAAAAGCCTCACCACACCCATACCTTCACACTCCCCTCAGGACCTCACCTGTTTAAGAGGCAGCAACATGAACTCCTCTGTCTTGGACACCTCCACGAAATGTTGGAGGACATACTTGTGCGCAGACTTGAGGAGGTCGCTGCAGGAGTGTGTGTCAGCGAAACCCCGGATCCCCAAGCAGTTGGATGGGTCAAGCTGGCTGAGTAGGAACTTGCAGCAAGCATCCCGCACACCGTTGAGCTGAAGCAGGCTGGCAGCAGGAAGAAGTGTCTGGCAGTGGAAAAGAATGGGGGAAAAGAGAGTTTCCAGGGCAAGGAAACCATTTTCACCCTCGTCTCACTGCAAGTCAGTAACAGAACAGGCTTATGGAGCACCTTCAGGCACACAAGCGCACAGAGGACAGAGCGTTATTTGTTTCCAATAGGATTAAGCCAAAGAACAGCTGAGAGGGACACCCTTAGCTCCCCACAGGGCCAGGAAATGGCAAGAGAATGGCAGATGCTCAGGACAAGACCTGGCCATTGCACAGTGCCTGGAGGAGCCACCTCAGCCACAGCAGTCGCAGGAACCACACCTCTGGGCACAGGGGAGGAGATCAGCTCCCTGACCACTGCCAGATGCAGGTGCCATCACAGGACAAGAGCTGAAAGTGTTGAGCAGAAGGAGAGAAGAGTCCCCAGGAGGCAAGTCTCGTACAGAACGGCTTTGTGGAGAAGAGAGATTTGGGGGGAAGCTCCTACCTGCACATTGCCCTCGCCCACCACAATCTCAGCCGTGTAAGCGTATTGCACCAGCTGCTCCAGGGCCTGGGGGTCAATGTCGTGCAGCGTCACATGGGTCTGGCGGCTCTCACTCATCTCATCTGGGGCAACACAGATACTAGACATGAACAAATTCCCACAGAAGGATTGTTTCCCTGCAGGAAGACTCAACCATGCACGGAACAAGTTGCATTCACCCCCACAGCCCAGCAACACGGCCAAGGAAGGTCTCCTGTCCACCTCTCAGCAAGGAAGGGCAGCAGTGTACTCTAGGGAATGGGATCCATGTCTGCAGGATGGGCATCAAGATAGCTGTGCAGGGGTTTATAGGCACGGGGCTTCATGGAAGGGAGCCAAATGAGGAATATTACTGCACTTGCTCACAGAGATGATATACAGGCATCACATTTCCATAGGGTAGGGTAGTGAGAACAGGGAGCAGGACAGAAAGGGAAGGGGTTTGCAGGGAGGAGAGGGTTTGAGGAGCAGGGAGACCCTGGCCGTGGGGAAGAGAGGACACTACTTGCTTGTGAACATGGCGTGGAAGTAGGGGCTGCACGACGCCAGCACCACCTTGTGCGCCTTGATCTCCTTGGTGCCCACGTGCAGCACGATGTCGCAGAGCAGCCCGCGCTGACGCATGCGGTTCATGCACACGAAGGCATCGTGGTAGTGCCGCTTGGAGTTGTGGGAGATGCTGTGGCCATCACGGTTGAGGAGCTGCACACCCCCTTCCATGGCTGCAGGTGGTCGATGGTGGGCTTTCCCTTCTCAGCGGCACTGCCATGGGGGAAAACCAAAGCATTACCCAGGCAGGAATAGCTCTAGCCCCAGACAGTTCCCACGGCCCCCGAGCATGCCTGCCACCGCTCAAAGACCCTGCACAAGAACGGCTCCTGTCTAACCAGCCTCTGCCAGGGAAACATCATCCTGCTCATAAACCAGCGACGGGCAGGAGACAGTCCCTGGAGGAACACAAGTAATGCAAAGCGATGCTGAGACTCTTCTCTGTTCTGTGACACTGCTTCCCAGCTGTGTTCATCTCTGGATTGACACCCTCCTTACCTGCCTTCAGAAGGGTACTGCTCTACAAGATACATGCTCACACTGGTTTTCCTTGAAGTTGCACCATCTCCAAATCAGCCTAACAAGGTGCATTTCCATGTAATATCAGCAGAAGCATTGATCTTAGAAGTCTCACCAGAGCCTGCCAGTCCTGCATTGATCAAGTACAGCTTTAATAGACCACTAAAGACAGAAAATATGACCACCTGATTAACCTAAACAAAAAATAACCAGGGAATCCCATATCCTGAAAGGCAAGAGTGATGTTATGGACCGCAGTCTTCGAGCGGTGGCTGTTCCCTTCCAGCTTCCAGAACATCCTAGGAGATTCGTATGCATGCACCTGCCTTCAAAAGTTAAGCTCAGAGAGCTGCTGTCTTTCCTGTGCCTACACAATTCCGGAGGATAAGGCAGAGGGCAAAGGCAATCGCAGTACAGAGCTCTACAGTCCCAGCACAGAATCCTGCAGACCAGGGGTTTGACTCTTCCTGCCGTTTTATCTCTCAGGCCTCTTTTTAGACAGAGGCTGGGGATTCCTAGGTGGTCAGTTAGGGAACAGGATCCTGGTCTCCATTTCCCTCCAGCATCCTCTACCCAGACACGTCCAACCTCACCACAGCCTCGAGGCTGCACCGAACAATCCTGCTCCAGCACCGCAGAGTCCTGTTCTGCAGCAGCCTAGCAGGCAGCTTGGGCAAAGCAGAGCTCCAAGATCTCCCTGGAAGAAGCATCTCTGAGACCCTGGCTGTCCTTCCAAGAGGTAACTTGGAACTTCAGGTGGTTTTGGTTTGACAAGGCTGACAAGAGGGACAGAGATCGGGCAGCTGAGACCTGATGCAGAATTCAGTCTGCACACGTACACGCCACTGAGCGTCGACTGTGTCCTTCCACACAATCTGGGACAGCCCAGGCAGGAAGCATGAGTGTAAACTTGATCGGCTCACAGGAAATAAAAATTGCCTAATCAAGGAATAAGGGCATTTATTTGTGCAAATATGTTTTCTCTTTCCATGCTCCCTGCACCTAGGCTGCTCATGGTGTTTCGACTGCCTCCCTGCCAGCAGCACCCGAAGGAAAGGTGTGGGAGTGAAGAGAGAATGACTGAGCAGCAGGAAGAAGAAGGAGGAGGGAGCAGGAGAAAAAGGCAGCTTGAAGAAAAAAAGCCCGTGTGCTGCACTCGCGCGCCTGCCCCCGCATCCCTGCGGCGAGAGAATCCCCTCAGCCCCTGCGCTCCGCACGACACCTACACGTCGCCAGCCGTGCTGAGCCTAAAAATAGAAACCCACCACGCTGTGCCTGCTCAGCCACGAATGCAGCCATCTATTCGTTTTTAAATAGCAATTGTATCATCTACTAGAGTCTGAAGGAGGAAAAAGATGAATAAACATCTTTCCTGCGCAGGAGAGAAGCCTGCAATGCCCTCTTCTATCTGCATCATCCCGCGTGATACGAGATTCCTCATCACACCGTCAGCAGGGAAGACTCGGGGGCACACAACAAAGGCAACACCTGTTGATGCTCTCCAGCAACGACAGCAGGATGCCATCATGTCCTTGACAGGGAAGAAGAGCCCACGAGTTAAGTGGCCTTCTCCTCCCACACCCTTCATCTGGGCTTTGCAGAGAGCTGACACATCCCTAGGCACGTTAATTCACATGCATGGATGCTGCTGGGTGAGAGGTGCCCACACGAAGGCAGTTTATAATTAGTAGCATCTCTACCTGGGCTCAAGACCTCCTTTTCAGACCCAGTTTAGTGGCAGAGAGCGGACGGTGCTTTCTCGCCTTTATTCCCCCCCCTAGCTGCAAGCCTGAGGGCTTTCCTCATCTGCTCGAGCTGGTTTCTCTTTTCAACACCCTGCTGAGCACACTTCTCCCCATCAGTACTTAAGTCATGCCCCAGCAAGGGATGGGAGCTCCCGGCTCCGCGGCGGTGGGAGGACTCGGGGGGACAACGCAGGACAGGACAGAGGAGCCGTGACATGGAACTGCTTCTCCTTGTGCTCTCCGAGACTTCTGAGGAAAGGTTTGGGCCCCGGATGGGCAAGGACTGGCACACAACTCAGCTCCAGCGGGCAGAGGAGAGACACAGAGGGCAGGACAGGCTGAAGGCTGCTGTAGCTGATGCATTGGCATCACAGCAATCAAATGCATTTCCAGAGAGGGTCGGAAGTGCTGGGCTCTCTTCCCAGCCCTGCCACTGAGTCATTGCACAAGTACAAATGCAGACAGCGACAAGGGTGACATTATCTTTCCTTGCAGTGACTCCAATGGCCAAAAGGTAGACGTTACCGAGCAGGGAGCAGGGCCAGAGGGAGATGCTATCCCAGCCACCGGGCTCCCAGGAGCATCCCCACACCAGGGGACAGTCCACAGCTGACCTGACCCACCACTGCAGGCAGCCAGAACAACTTTGCTTGATGTTTTTTTTGCTACAGCCTCAGCAATCCCTCCCCAGGAGCAGCCCGCCCACCTGCTGTCCACCTTAGGGACAGGTCACCATCCTGAAGCACCCGGAGCTCTGGCATAGGTCTGGCCTAAGGCTTGCAGTGGGTACAGCCCCTTCAGTCTCACTGTCCCCCCCTCTGCAATAACTCATTCCCGTCAGAGCTCTTTTGCTTTAACGGATCAGAACAGAATCAGTGGGGTAAAAGGGAAAGGACACCCCACTGCCACTTGTGCTGCTCCCTGTGCCTGGACTCTCAGCCTCACTGGCAGCACTAACTATTCCTTATTTCCTTGTAAAACTTAATTCCCAGGAAATGCAGGTCTATGAGCGCTGCTAAGATATAATTAATGGGGAACAGTGCCTGGACCTCAAGAGACAGTAAAGCAGTGTCCAGAGCTCCAGCGTGGGGAAGTAAATACAAGCCCACTTTTGTGGAGCAGGCAGCAGCACGAATGCACGTGTTACGCATCAGCTATAACGGATGCGGCGGCTGACTTGTAATAACTCTTGGGTTATGACAAAAAAAGAAGGCGTTTGTTTGGCTCCTATGCGACAGAGCGTGGCCATGCATAACAGCTCTGTTAATTAATGCAAATGATCCCTGCCCAAAGGGAGGTCTGTTCTCTTTGCACAAAAAACCATATTTTGCCGAGAGTGAAAAGAAGCGTGCTGAGCAATAAACAGGGAACAGAGTATCCTCCAGGGAAAAGTTCAGAGCCTGCCCTTTCCCCAGGAAGGCCCTGGAGAATGGCTTTTTGTTGACAGCCTGGATGGAGATTTTGTGTCTGCCAGGCGAGCTCAGAGACTGCACAGACACATCCTGTACAGCTGGTCAGATGTTGGGGACAAGTCTTTGCTGTGGATAAGGTGACATCCCCTACTCTAAGGCATGACATGCCCTAAGGCCCGACATACAATCACGCTTAAATCCATGACTTCCACGTCTGCCCTATCCCTATGTTGATATTCCAGTACGTCTTTTCTGGCAAATCAGCTACAAAGCCCTGTTTTGTGCACAGCACTGCCTCTCCCACAGAACTGCTGCCGTTAGACCTTCAGGATGAGACGTAAAGCCCTTGCTGGCACTCACCTCTACCCCAGTGTGCCACGGCACTAACAGAGCAGCTAGGTCAATAAAGTGGCATCATGTTGCCAGTTTCCTTGTGAAGGGAGTGGTTTCCCCCCTTCCTTGGTGTTGGGGGTCCATCTCCCAGGCACAAAGTCCTTTTTTTTTGCCTACAGACCTCCTCTGGCTCTGTCCCCAGGCAGGAAGGGGCTGCTGGCAGCACTACTCTGTTGTGCAGCTTCAGATCTCCATTCCGAGCCGCGGAGCCAAAGCAGTGCCCTCCACAACATCACAGCAAAACTCATCCTGGGGCCGACCAGCAGCATGGACCCCTGGGGAAGAAGGAGCTTGACAGAAGAGTCACAGGCAGGAATCACTGCTTCCAAGTGCATCTCCATCTCCCCTACACCAGAAATCAGAATTCTTATTTCCAGCCCCTCTCAGAGGAGTCACAGGCCATTTGCCAGTAAGCAGACTCCTGCAATTCAACATTCCCCTAAAGAATGGAAACGCGCAATATACATTAAAGCTCAGGGCAGGACTAGACAGGGGCAGCCTAAGGGGGCACGGGCAAGCCCCTGCCCTTCTGCGTGGGTGTGCACACAAGTGCAAGTAGCTTCTATTCCCCTGGGAGCAGGGCTGGGAAGACGATGTGCTCCCGTGTTCCTGCAGACTCTTCCTTCCCTTCAACAGTCAAGGGACACAAACAGCTGAGCCGGCAGTAACAATAGCTGCTGTTGTGCTGCTGCAAAGTAAGAGCGCTAATACAGCTCGTACCAGTGCCCAGAGATGCAGCTGAGTACACTGCAGGCCTGCAAATTTTCACCTCCCTTATTGCTTGGTGGAGGCACCATTAATTTGGCTGAGCTATCCCCTTTGTTGAACCCTGTCCATGGCTCCGAAGCCCGCGTCTAAAGAGAAGCTTTAAACTACCAGACGGCTAGCAGTGTTTTTGCGTCAGTAATCCTCTTGCAGTAGGCATGTCTAAGACACCAGGGCTGTTTTCACAAGCTACAGCAGATATATACTACCTGCTCTTACACCTCAAACTTGGATATCCCAGATTCTTTCTTCTTTCAGAGGGCCTGGCACTGCCCACTACAAAATATACTGCATTCCTACCTTTCCTGCTCTACAATAAAGACAGAGAGGGTTAGAAATCATCCAGTTGTATATGCCCAGGATTCAGATGCAAAGAGGACACTAAATCCAAGCAATTTTTCCCACCAGGATCTGTCCCATTAGCATCACTGATACAGACAGAAAACTCTATCCCCCTCAATACAACACTTCAGGGTTCAGTACCTTCTCAGCCCCTCTAACGCTTTACCTGTATCCAGGGAATTCAAACAGACACCGGCAGTGCGCAGCACCTCACATTCAGCCTTTTTAACATAGGGTTAATCGTGTGTTCAGCCTAGGAGAGCCAGCACTTGTGAGGGAGCAGAGGGATCGAATAGTTCGGGACCAGCCCAACTCGCTGCTCCGAACTGCAGGTCCCGCCATCGCTACTGTGATGGCTGATTTACGGCTGCACCTACGCAGAGGTCAGGACTGCAAACGTTGATGGAAATGTGACTTAACGTGGCAAAGGGAGCTGTCACTCCTGGCACCAGCTCTGCCTTCAGAGGTGGCAGGAGGGACAGTAGAATTTGGAAGTTGGCAGTTTCAGACAGCCAGGTAGAGGACTCGGACACCTTGCACCCCCCTGCCAGCTCCCAACGGACATGGCAGAAGACACGAGCATGCCAAGAACACACAACTGCAGTGAGCTGCAAGGAGGGGTTAGGAGCACGCACCTCAGCCCCAAACCCTTCTCTCCTCTTCCTCTCCTCTCTCTCTGCTCCTGCTGCCAGCACTGCCCTGACCACATGTCTGCCTCTATTCCCCAAGCCCCCCTGCTCTGGGTGGGAGGGCAAGGCGCACGCTGATCGCAGGCTGCAGCCATCGGTGGAATTAATCTGCTCTGAGCTAGCCTCAAGGCAGCACGGGGCACCGCAGACAGCGCTGAGTCTGCAGGACTGAGAATCCCCGGCTCTCAGTAGGGTTCGGGTTTTTTTTAATGAATTAGGCATAACTGACACGCACTGAATCCTCCTGTCTAGACATCTGCAGAGAAGTGACAAGCTGCCAGAGAGGATGTGGAGCCTCGGCAAGGGGGTGGGGAGGACAGGGGAAAACTGCACACAGTTGCCAGCTCTACAGCACAGAGACAGTGCTGGCTTCAGGCAAGAAGGGCATTCAGCACATTGACCTAGTCAGTGTCTTTCAGCGACTCAGTGGGTTGTAATCAATCGGCTCCCGTGCGCAGAGAAGGCAGGAGGTCTTCTCTAATTAAAGCCTCTTTCCCCATTACTCCTGGGGAGTTTTGTTTGGAAACTCAGCTCAGAGCTGCTCCCAGTTACCCCAGCTCATGCTTCAGAAGTGCTTTAGCTGAGAGACGAGGGAGCACAAGGACATTCCCACACCTGAGAGAGGTAAGGGGTATCCCACCTGCTTAGTGTTTGCCTGGGTACACAGTCTCTCCCTCTCTCATGCACACTTCGCCCAGGCAGCAACTCTTCCTGCAGACATCTTCAAATCCAGCTTTTGCCTTCAGTATTTTGCACAGAGGAGATGACAGCAGCTCCAAGCAGGACTCCATGGTTGAGGGATTTAGAGGCATCTGTGCCAATATTTGGGTCACTCTGAGTAATTGGTTGTAAGGGTCAGGACTCAAATAGGTTTGGGACTGCCGAATCTCCAGTTTAGGAAGAAAGAAGAAATGGAAACTAATTCGTGCCTTGAGATGCTCATCAAAACGTGCAGGTCTCCAGCTGCCCTGGGATTAGACAGCAGTTCCTACGGTCCAGCACAAAGCACACCAAAATCTAAGCAAAAGGAGCCCTTTGCTTCTGCCAAGGACTGGAAATGTGGGTCATGTCCTAATTCCTCCCTCCCAGTGTCCCCCAGCAGACATAGGAGAGGAGCTTCTGTCGCATTTAGTGCCATTTTATGGCACAAGCAGTGCCAAACCTCTACATATAGGCATCGAGCAAGTCTCCTCTCCAGGCAGCAGCGTGATAGTTAACAGCTTCAGCTGCACTATCCATCAATGTGGTATTCCTGATCTCCCTCTAGCCTCCCCCGTGACAGACATCTCTGTCCCCAACTCATTTTTCAGACAGGTAAACAGACAAGACGAGAGCGCTCAGGTCACCGGAGGCAGCCCGTATCAGAGGATCTCAATATTCACGGCTCCCAGACTCGCCCAGGAGTTCCCTGCCTGCAAGATCCTTGACCAGCAGCTATTCAAAGAGGGATTGCGCCCTTCACCTGCCTGCGGCGCAAGGTGATGGTGTCTTGCGTAGGTGGCAGTGGGCCAGTTCAGAACGGGTCGTTACCGCTCAGCAATGCCCTGACGTCAGATGTGAGTGATGAATCCGGTCAGCCTCACCACTTGGCTTCTAATGGGAAAGTTGGTTCCATGACGCAAGGCCGTGTGGCCCAGCGACTCCGGCAGTAGACTAGGAAAGACGGAAAAAGCACTCGGGTCTGCTGGCTGCAAATGGGCGAGTGGATCTTTTACAGACGGGTAAGCCAGGGAACAATGCCGCTGCCGATGCCCTGCGAAGCGCTGCTCACAAACGACTCTCCGAAGCAGGAGGTCACCAGCTGCACCCTGGCCTCATCCCTCTCGCAGAGACTGCACAGCCCACGCCACGTTCACGGACAGCTTACAAAGCCTCCTCCCAGCCCCAGTCGTAGCGTGGGTTGGCAATGTACGCGTACCGGACCACGTAAGCAGATCTGCGGCTCCTCTTCTGAACAAGCTCAGTGCCTCACACTGTGGAGCGGTGAGAGCCTGTTTTCAAGCCAGAAAACATTTAAGAGAATTCCTTCACATCTTCTTGCAGGCGGCAGCACAGGCCACGTACATGCAAACTGAGCTATGAGGAGCATGTGACATAATGGCCTTGAGTTTGCTGGTGCACTGGGGGCCTGCCACGGCCAGTGGGTCCCAGACCCTGGGAATTTCAGCTGAAGGAGTTTGAATTCCAGTCCCTGAGGTGTCACATCCTTTAGGGAAGGCAGTGTGGTTCGCAGCCAGTTTTAGCAGGCCAGGTGGAAAGGGTGAAGCCTCTCTTGCTACCAACTCCAGCTTGCCTAAGGGTTTGGAGGCAAAGCTCCAGCACCTGAGAAAATATAGAGGCCAGCAATGGGACTTCAGTATGGCTGTTCGATTTTTGAGCTGCTGAGCCTGCAAAGCAAGATTAGCACCCAGAACAGTCTTCCCAGCAGATCTCCAGTCTTTGGAACATGCCTCCCTTAATTTCCACCTGCCACTCCATCTAGAGAGACCCAGAGTGATGCTGATGAGAGCAAGGGCAGATGGCCACTAGACAACTGGCAGAGCAAAAAAGGTTCCATTGCCACCCTCACCAAGCTGACAGAAAGCATAAGGGACCATCCTAGTTACCCAAGATGCTAAGGAGTGACTCCATTTGGATCCTAGACTGTCAAGCCAAGAGAGCAGGTGACTATTAACACCTGCCAGCTCCTGGTCCATTCTGAATTAGACACTGTTTGCTGGGATTCATGAATCAGTCAGTTCTCAGGAAGGAAACTCAGATTTTTACATTCAAGATCCCTAAGACTCTTACTCACTGCCATGTTGAATAAGGTATTTGCAGCAGACAGTCATGGGTCAGGAGAGAAACGTGGGGTGCAGAGGGGAGAGATTCTGCAGAGATGATTGCTTGGCCAGAAGGCCATTGTGCATTGGAGCACTAGCGAGCCACCCAACAGCATACTTGTACCAAACCAGCACCTCTTGGTATAAAACACTAGCACACAGATGTCCCAAATCTGATGCGGAGGTCCCATCCCTCCTCCCATCCTTAAAAGCAGCTCGTGCCTCTGGGTCGTCCATACTGAAAAGGGGCAGTAGCTCTCCAAGGGTCCTTTCAGCTGTGGCCTGTCCTAGGGACAAGAAGTTACCTGCACCTCGAGACTGTGATGATCAAAAGCACCCGAATATCCACATGTTGCTGAATCACTCCAGAACTAACCTCCCTGCCCATGGACTCCAGCAACTGAGAGCATCCAAAGGGAGCGCTCATCGGACAGCAGCCACTGAAGCCAAAGGAGAGCAGGTTTCCTTCACAAAGAGACTCCATAAAAGCAAGGCCACGGTTCCTGCAGTTTTCTAGCTCGGCACAAAGGCCCAGTCAGTCGGTGGTCGCGTGCTGAGCATGGAGAGCGGGGGCAGCCGCCCGACTCCTCCATGTCTCCCTTGCCGTAGCAGAACCGAGGTCCCTGGGCTGGCACTCCTTGGAGATGGAGGTGTTTGCTCAGCCAGCAGAACCAAACCATCTGCCTGCCCTAGGACCAGCTCCACCAACAGAGATGCTGTAGCTCCAGGAGAGCCCTCTGCCCTCACGGTCACTGCAGAGGCCAGAAAAAAAGCTGCCTCCCGCTTCCCCCTCCGAGTTACCAGAAAACCTCAGGCAACGTTTCTCCCTGTGCCCTTCAGCTCGCCCACAGCCAAACAGCCCGTGCGCTCCCACTGAGGGTTGGCAAAGCCACGACTGCCAACGTCTCTGCAGCTGCTCCCCGGGCCCCAGCACCTCGCAAGGCTCTAAAGCTGCAGCGTTTTCCCTCTACCAAAGGGATCCCCCCACGACTTGGCAGAGGACAGGGAAGGAGACCGCGCTCAGCACCCAAACGCCGCCGGAATCAGCTACGGAGATGCCGCGGTCCGGGGGGCAGAGGCGGCCCGTCGGGCACGGACGATGCACTCCGGCTGGCGAACTTGCTCTGCGGGGAGGGACGCGCCACCAGCAGCGCCAGAGCAGCGGCGGGCAGTGATGGAGGGCTCCTCTGGGGGGTCCCCCTGCCGCCGAACCCCCCCGGTAACCCCTCCGCCCCGCCCGCCTCCCGCCGCCGCACCGGGGGCGCTCCCGCGGGGTCCGAGTGCCCGGCCCTGCCGCTGCGGGGAGACGGAGGGGAGCGGGCGGCGGCAGGGTACTCACGGCTCCGGCGCAGTGACGGCCCAGCCCGGCCCGGGGGATGCTGCGGGGCGCCGCTATACCCGCACCGCTGCCGCCGGTCCCGCGGCGGGGAGACGGGGCGTGGCGGGGGCGGGCAGCTCCTCCTCGGGCCGCGGGGGGACGGGGCCGGGGCGGCCCCGCGACTGCGGCTTCCTCCCTCACCCGGAATAACCCCGCCGCGGAGCCGTGCGGGAGCTGCCCGCGGCGCGGCACCGCTCGCCGCTGCGCGCCCCCCGCCGTTAAATCCCGCCGCGCACGTGTCACCGGGCTGCGGGGCAACGGGAACGCGCCCCGCCCCGCCCGGTGCCGCTCACTTACCGGGCGCGGGGGGGGCCCGTCCTGCGGGGGGCGGGGACACGCGTGGCACCGGCCCCGCGGAGGCACCCGCGGCCCGGCCGCCGGAGCCGGGGGGCGGGGCCGGGGCGGGAAAGGGGCGGGGCCGGGGCGGATAAGGGGCGGGGCCGCCCCATCGAGTCGCGCTGCATGCTGGGAGCGGAAGCGGCAGCCGCGTTGCAGCGAGGCGGGCAGCATGGCAGCCGCTGGGAAGAGGTGAGCGGCGGCGGAGGGTGGGTGGGCTGCAGAGGTGGTGGGCAGGGACGCTGTCGGGCTGGGTTGTCGCCGGGGTGGCCAGCGGCGTGACGCCGGCCCCGGTGCGCCTCGTCAGGCTGGCGCTGCCGGCCTCAGGGCCGCTGGGAGCGGGCGGGCCCGGCGTTGCCGGCCCGGCTCCCCGCTGAGCTACCCCCCCCCCGTTTCCTCGCCGCCCCCAGGAGCCTGGCGGAGCTGAGTCTGGACGAGTTCCTCGCCGCCGGCTCCGAGTCGGAGCCTGACGGCGGCGCGGAGGAGGAGGAGGCGGCCGCCAGGCCCGCCACGGGGGCTGCGGCGCGGCGGCGGCAGAGCGGGACTTCGCAGCGGGATGAGAAGGCGAGGCGGCCGCTCCAGGCCCGGCCGGCTGGCAGGTAAGGGCGCGCCGCTGGTCGTGCTCGGACAGGGGGTCCCGCCGGTAGGGCTCGCCTCCTGCCTGCTTTGGGCCAGGCTGGGCACAGCCAGGCACGTGTTCGTGGTTGGGTTTTGTGCTTTTACCTGGTTTTATAAGTGGCTACGGGGCTTCGTTGTGGCATCCAGTGTAGAATGAGCCAGTTCTGAGACAGGCTTCATCAGAGGTGGCTAAAAGAGCTGCGTTCAAGACTGTAGAATCGTTATGGGGTATGGGACAGTTGCGTTTTCAGATGTACCTGTGTCAATTTGTTAATTGCAGTGGAAAAAAGCTTATGTGTACTTTCTGTCTTTTACAGGGTATATTCGAGTCAGGCAAAGCTTACTGTGTTTTTCCTCAGTTTGTGTATGTTTGCTCTTGCTGAGAGACATTGGAGTACCTGTGGATAGAAAATGAAGTAGTTCTTAGGTGCTACTAATCATTACTAGAGGCCAAAAGAATTCATTAGTACCAGATAAGATTTTACTGAGCTTCGTTGTCAGCCTTCTTAGCCAGTATAGCTTTCAGTACTCTTTCTAAAAAGCTGGTGGGAGTAATTTTGGGAAATTGAGAAACAAATTTTTTTGTTTTGCAAGATATTTTCATGATCCCTTGTCAGTATCCCAACACAATCTGGTAGCTTGCTGTCAATATTTCTTAGTGCTGAATGAAAATAACCTTTTGTGAGTCCTCTAGAGCAGGTGTTACATGGTGTACAGAACTGGGACCAGAGCCCTGATAAACCCATCAGCAGGCAAATGAGCCCCAGGTGTGCTTTAGTGCCTGGAAGTTGCTTGCTTTTCTTACAGTATCAGTAGAAGTTTGAGCCATGAATAAATGCGTGTTAATTCTTACCTACCAGGAAGAAGGGAAAGGCATCTGAACATAAAGATCAGCTCTCCCGGCTGAAGGACAAAGATCCTGAATTTTATAAGTTTTTAGAGGAAAATGATCGCACATTGCTGAATTTCGATGCTTCAGACAGTTCTGAGGAGGAGGAGGCGTTGCACATACCGCCTGATACACTGGAGGTACTGAGCCCTAGTTTGGACTGCTGAAATCAATTATCTCAATTACTTACAAGTTAAGTGTTTCAATTTCAGTGCAAGGCCTAAGAATATTTGGGCTTATAGCAGCCCAGGTGGCTGGGGAGGAGCTTCCCTAAAGATCATCTGCAGGTGTGCAGGCTTGTAATCCAGAAGTCAGCTGTGGGTTTGAGCTGAGCAGGAGGAGTTCGTTAAAGACTGTGAAAGCAGAGCCTTAGAGGGTATTTTCTCTGTGGCTTTGGTTTTGTGTGTCCCAGTGAGAGGTTTTTTTTCCTCAAGTGATATGCATTCTCTCCGATGTTTTATGTTATTGCACATTGTATTTATGTAGCAAAGCTGCAGGGCTCAAGTAGCTTTTTTTTGAATTTATAATACCTGTAATTTCGTTACTGCTTTACAGAAAGTGCTGATAACAGTGTTAGTGAAATTCACTGCTGCCTGCCTGCCTTCCTCTTCAGTAACTACTCAGCCAAAGAGGTGGATGGGGCCAGAAAAGTAGTGCATAAGCCTTGTCTCAGTCTTGGTACTGACTTCTCTAGGAAGCAAGCGATGATGATGATGAGGAAGAAGAACGTGAAACAGGCAAACGGAAGAGAGTTTGTTTCATCCCTGTGAGCTTGAAAATGGTTGAAGAATGGAAAAAAACTGCAGAGGTGAGCAGGGAATTGAAATACAAGGCACTTGAGCCTTCTCTTCATTCTTCCCCAAGTGTTGCTGCTTCTAAAAGACCAACTTTTGATTTGTTCATCTTTCACAAAAAGTCACAGAGAAGACGTGTCCTACATACAAGGTCATACTCCTAGAGTTCTTGTTACTTCAACATGACTTGTCTTTGCAATTTTTGCTTGGGCTGCAAAATTAGAGTACTTGCACTCCATCTGAGGGAGAAGCAGAGAAATGTGTGGCTCGGAAGAGGTCAGAATGGCTAACTCTTGGTTTTTCATCCTCTTGCTATGCATTGTCCCTTTGGCAGCTCCAAGAACTTTTTTAGTCCTGTTTTGAGTAGTGATGAAATGGCTTCCTGCTTCTGACTAAGAGGTGGGGGGAAAGGCCAAATTGGATAGTTGCTTGCAGCTGATTCATTGCTTCTTGACCTCCAACCAATTTAAAGCCCTAGAAGCCTGTTAGAGCAAGTGAAGACCACTAGCATTTGTTAACACTGGCTTGATGTTCCTCCCTTGTGTTATAGGATGGAGCTATTTTTGCAATCCAGCTTACAATGAATTCCAATGAAGTCGCAGTGAAGTGCTTCAGAGTTTCAGAATATTACTTGCTTCCTCAGCAATCCTTTTTTCTTCTTTCTCCAGAGAAGGCTAACACCAAAACTTTTCCATGAAATCACTCAAGCCTTTAAAGCATCTGTAGCAACCACCAAAGGAGATAATGGTGGTGCTGATCCTAGCAAGTTTCAAGTCACGGATGCTGCAGGTGAGTTGGTCACCATACCACTTCTGTGAGAGAAGGGAAGTAATTTGGTAGGGAAGGTTTAGCTATTGGAAGAGAGCGGGGATAAGTACTGTCAGGACTTAACTTACCCTTTCATAGGCTGCATTTCGCTTAAGTAGCTTATCTTCTTCGTGGTGAGTCTGTGCAGTGGTATCTCCTCTGGTGTCCCAGTGTGTCAGTGTACCTCTCTGTGCATGTCTGGAGCAGGTGGGCTTGCAGGCTGCTGGAGAAAGTACCACTGGACTTCTCAGAGTGAAGTTGAAGCTAGGTGCTGTTTATACGCTTGTAGTGCACGTTTTTTGGACAACTTTTGCTGTGGCGTCTTGTGGTTCCCTCTTAGAACTAATCCTGCAGGACTACTGCAGCCTGCCTACTTTTAGCAGGTACTGTCACTGTATTTTATCAGCTTGTTATTGTGTGCCAGCTGGAACTGGCACTGTGGAGTGGCACTACTTAAACCCACGCGTTCTTTTCAATCCTTTCTTGCCCTGCATAGGCTTTTTGTCTCTTTCATTGCTTTTGGTAAAATCTCCTTCTTTAATGCAAGACATTACGTAGAATTCGTGTTGTCTATTTCTGCAACTTTTTTTTTTAAAAAGTATCTTTAATTCTCATTATGTTTTGGAGAAGATTGACAGTAGTATAGACTCCTAGTCATGGGTCAAGCTACTCTTGTGCTTGGTGCTGTTTATTCAGAGAGCAAAGGGATGGCTCCTGTGCTGGAAAGCTGTCAGCTGTAATTTTGCTGTTTAGATAGAAAATTCTAGAGTAAGACAAGCTGATGTTTTCCGGAAGCTTGTGGAAACACAATAGTTCTGCTGTGGGAATTACTGGCTTCGGTTCCTTGGGGAGCTCTTTTCAGGTTAGCTAGGAAACTAGGAATATATGGAAGATCATTTACAAATGCTTTACTGACTTTTTTTAACCAGTGTTCAATGCCCTTGTATCCTTCTGTGTCCGGGACCTCTTCCGCTACCTGCAGAAGCTGCTTCTTCTGAAAACTCCAAAGAACAAACTAAAGTAAGTCTGAGGAGATTTGAGAACTGCAGGTGAGCGAAAGCGGGTTGGGGTTTTTCAGAGCTGCAGCCTGGCTATGAAGCTGGAAAAAGATGGCAGCTCTTCCTGCACATTTGCAAAGTTGCCCGATTATATTCGCAGTCATCTTAGCCAGGTTCTTCCCTTCTCCCCCAGAAGTGCATCCTCTGTAGTGTTAGACTCCAGCCATTTGCAAAGGACATGTGGCTTCAACAGAAAGAGATCTGGAATTGCATATGCTTGCACTCAGGAGCTCTGATAAGGCGCTGTGAGTTGGTTTTCAGAGAAAGAGACCAAGCCTTCTGCCTATATGTAGGCAGAATATTGCAAGTATGTGACTTTAGTGAATCCAGGGCTTTAGCAGTTGTATTTATGCCCTAGGCTCTGTGGTCTGAGGCCTGGATCATCTGAGTCTGAACTGTTCACTGCTAGAGCATAGATGGAATGGAAACAAGCACACAACTGGGCAAAGAATGGTACAATTCATTATCTTCCAGAGTGGCAACATTGGTCCAGTACCTCTGTATCATGTTTGCCCATGCAATTTGATTTGACTAGGGGAGGAATAACAGTTTTGCAATCTCAGCTGCTTCCTGGGAGCTGAGAATTCTTTGGCTGTTGTGTGGATTGGTGCTCAAGAGAGTTTGAGTCATAATTGAATAGATATCAGCATGGTTTATCCAGGAGCAACTGGAAAAGGTGCTGGAAACTCAATACCAGTCTGAACTCTTGCTGGATGAGCCAATATAGCTGGGGACTATGAGCCCAGTTTCATAAAACAAGCTGTGAGGTTCCCAGTATGTTTTGCAAGCTGGAGCAGCCTTATTTAGCTGCTGTGCCTGTTTCCTGCTAGACCTTCACAGAAGGATTTACCTCGATCCTTTCTGGAGTTTCAGCTGGATACGGTTTTATTACTTGCTTCATAGTGTGAGCTCTTCTGTTTTTCTCATTGTTGGCTAGAGTGAGAATTGAATCCCTTAAGTGCTTTCAGTTCCAGGCTAACTTTTGTGGCAGTTATTTTTAATTTCCCTGTCACAGATGAAGGGAAGGATGGTGCCTAGTCTGAGAAGTAAATTCCAGTTCTTTGTGTAGATACCAGCTTCTTTCCTCCCCAGGCCTGACTTGTGCAGATCACATCTGAATTTTGGGATGGTGTGGGGGCACTACTTCATGAGTGCAGAGTCAAAAGTTTAGAAGAGTCTGAGCAAATGTCTCACAACTAGTTTGATCCCAAAAATAAATTTTCTTGCTACAAACCAGCCTGCTCTGTTCTCAGACAGTGGCTGCGGAGTGCCTGACTAGAAGATAACATCAGTGTGAGGGATTCGGGTCCCCAGCAGGCTTTCTGTGACAGCTCCCTGTATCACGCTTCCAGAGGTCTGAGTACTCTGCTGGGAAGCTCTTGGAATTGAATTTTCTAATAGTGTGCTTCAGGCAGTTTTTACAGAGCAGAAGTACTTCTTTTCACCCATGACAAAATTGTTACTTCTCTTGCTTGCAAGCAGTTGCTTTTATGCACTGGCAATATTGAGGAAGTGAACTCACTGTTCTTTGTGCTGCTGAAATCTGATTTATTTGGTGGGATTTTTTTAAAGGTAAACCCAACTCTTGCTCATTTTCAGAATGGTCCTCCCTTCCACCAGCCCACTTTGGAGCAAGCTGCGACTGGATATAAAAGTGTACCTCAACTGTACCATACAAGTAGGAAATTTCAGCTTGTTTGTGTTACTGGGGTCAGTAAAAAGTGCATTGCTGGGCTTTTGGATATTTTGGAATGAGGCAGATGGGCTTTTGCATCTGTAAACAACAGTGCTAAAAGGAGAGCCAAACAATCAAGAAGATAATTAACAAAGCAGGTAACAGTGTAGCCTCAGGTGCTTTTCCTTTTGAAAAGACAGTTACTCCAGTTTGAGGGTGACCTTCTGGTCATCACAACGCTGAGAATCTTGATTATTGGTTTCTCTGCCACCTTCTGTACTGGAGAATAAATAAGATTTACTGGTGGAGACTGCAGTGAGCAGAAGCAATCTCACTGAGTCTTGAAGCCATGGGCATCTGAGATTTGTGTGTCTGTCCAGTTCCCTGTCTTGTTTTGGAAGTATTTAGTCTTCCTAACAATTTGGAGGTCCATAGGATGGTTGGGTCAAAATAGGTAGCTTGTAAAGAAGGGCTGAGTTAACATTCTGGCAGACTTTTCTGTCTTAATTTGTCTCACAAATTAATATGCAGTGGGCTTTTAGTTTGCAGTGCTATGCTCCTGCATTCTGCATCCTTAATTCAATTTTTGGCACTATGATCTTTCCCTTTCTTGTAGTAAATACTAAGAAGATCTTGTGTTGATAACCTTACATATGACATCCTCAAGTATGATTATGCTCTATCCCGCAAGGATGTCCAAAGTTGCTGATGCCTGGTGCTTCAGAGACAATTATTTACCTGGTATAGTGGGAGGGTTTCCCTGCCCATGGCAGGGGGTTTGGAACTAGATGATCTTTGAGGTCCCTTCCAACCCAAACCATTCTATGATTCTATGATTTCTGAAGGAAATTCCCACCCCCAGTTAATTTTTTTGAGATTGCTTCATCATGCATCCCCAAATTTGGAAGATTAAACCAACAACACTGAAATACTCATTCTTCAGAAGCTGAGGGAAGAAGATATAAGGAAAGGAAAGTGTTGATGCCTCTTTGCTGTAGGCTGGCATAATGACTTAGCAGAAAAAGCATTTAGAGCTTTTTTTTTCTCAAGTTGTGGTGCCTTTCGCCAGCAGCAGAAGATTGCAGTAGGAAAGGAAAATATGGCAATGCAGTCCTACTGAAGCAATCCCTGGTTCTGTGCTGAGTGCTCTCAGTCCCAGGCTTTACTACAGTGTTTTTCTGACATAGTTGTTTCTGAACAATATCTTCTCCTTTTCTTTTGGTGTGGGAGAGGCTTTGCAAAGGAGACCCACTCAGTCTAGAAGCTTTGTCGTGCAAGGAGGAGAATGAGGAGGAAAGTTAAAGGTAGAAAAAATGCCTCTGCTTCCTGTGACTGGGATTGCAGGCAAGAGAGGATGCTGCATCAGGCAGAACCTCTCTCAAATTGAAGTGACTTTGAGCTTGCCATTGTCTTCAAATTAGAAACCGATAATGCCTCTGGGTTTGGCTCCAGGTGAACTGAGCTGAACAACCTGGGAGTAGCAAGATGTGATTTCTTAAATAGTTTATCTGACCTTTTCCTTGAGCTAGAGTTAACCTCTTGATACCCAGTAGAATTCCAGCTTCCCATTAAAGAAATCCTAGTGAAATCCAGTAAGTCGTCAGATAGCTCAGATGGTCTGTTTCTAAGCCTTGCATAGACTAAGGATGACTTCATTGTGCATTGACCATTTGTCTTAAACTCATGATGTCTTAAAGATGTCCTAAGCTGTATATAGACTTAGCTTTTGCAGTATAGACAAATGAGGTTTTATGTGATGAGCTCAGGTGCCATTCGCTGTGCAAGTCCACTAGCTTGAGCTCACGTTTGCCAGGATGATGTGCTTTCAGGGGAGTTATTTAACCTGCCACGTGTCAAGCTCCTTTCCCAATACTGCTTTTGGGGGTTTGATTGATCTTCCTGGGGAAGGCTGCTCTTCTTGTCCTTTGGTAACAGAGAAATACTTGGAAACAGCAAAATCCAGATGCTAAATGGTAAAGGAAGAGGTGATGAGGACTGCGTGCTAAATGGGATCATGTTTTGTTTTCCCTCTGTAGCTCCTGTCTTGTTTAACAGAAGCCTCAGTTGGTGCAGCAGTCCTTCAGCATGTCATTTCCACAGTACCTTATTATTTATCCTTTCCAAAGCAGTGCCGTGCACTTCTCAAGGTAAGGTGATGTGCTATGATATGTCATTTGGATCTGAGGTAGTTTTCTTTACCCCTTCAGATGAGCCTCATGGTATTTGGGTGGGATCCCCTGGCAGTTCAGTCTCTTGTAATCCTCTTCCCTTGCTTTTTGTTTGGTCCTGGAAACGACTCCTGCTTCTCTTACAGGCTGCCTAGGTGCCACCAAGTGTGCTCACGGCTCATGAGGTGAGTGGGCGAGTGGCTCTGTGTGTAGCTACTGCTCATCCCCATGCACAGTGACACACGGAGGTGTTCTGGGGAAGCTGTCTGCTTCCTCATCACAGATGGAGGAATTGCTGCCGGTGTGTGCGGCTGTGATAGTATTTCACTCTCAAGAGCTGGGGGTGGAATGTTTTTGCAGAAACTTAGTCACAACTGCTGAGTGCTTAAGAACAACAAAGGAGGTGTGGAAGAGGGCAACAGGGTGACATTTAAATGAAAAGCTGCAACACAACGTTCAAATGAGGCTGGGAACCCTGTGATGGTAAAGATGACTGGTGCATTGTGATGAGAGGCTGATACACCTCATATCTGAAGGTGTTGCAGTCTGCTCATTGCTACAGTAGGGGGTTTTGGAGTAGGCTTTTCCAGCCCTGCAGCTGGAATGTTTCTGATTTCCTGTAGAGCTCATTGGTGCAGATAAGGTAACTAGTTTTTGGAGACATCATCTGTGATTGTGGTTCTCCTGTACCAGATGTTTCTTGACAGGGCCATCCATGTCCAAGTGAATCTACAATCTGAACAGGCAAATGCAGGCAGGCCTGGAAAGAACAAAATCTATTGATTTGCTTCTCAAGAAGTTGAGGGGAGAGACCAGTATATGATTGCTTTGTGGAATTCAGAGATGTATAAAACTCAGATTAGTGAGTTCACATGTCAGTGGTGGGCTGTCTTTTGGCCCAGACATCTACACAGACTAATGAACCCCTCTCCAGCTGGTGTAGATATTTTCGTGATGCTCTGAGTGCTCGTCATCATGTCTGTACCAGAGTGACTAAGGAAGGACATGTCTCAGCAGAAGTGCTGCCTTACGCAGTTCCCGTCTGTGGTTCCAAACCCTCCTGCTGTTCTGTCGTTTGAATTAATACAGTGGATGTCCAGGGAACTGGAAGTAAGTCAAAACTACCACCAGGAGATGTATCTTGGGAATTGCAACCTATTTGCCCAGAGGGAAAAAAACATTGATGAATTCAGAAATCAAACCCTGGTGTCCTCTCTCCAGAGACAAGCACATCTTTATTAGCATTCTTTGAGAAAATAGAGTTTGGTGTTTGTGGTGAGACCTGGAGTGTAATTGCAGTGTGGTTGTATTATACAGAGTTCAGTGTGAGACAAAAATTGCTTTTTTTGTTGGGCTGGAAGATGTATTGGCCCAATGTGTATCTAGTGTGTTGCTCTCTAGGGGATGGTGAGGAAGCTTTGCAAAGCCTGGGAGATTGAGCCGCATGCACAGGCTGGTGGCTATGCTCAGAAACTCAAATGTGTGTTTAGGCACATGAGTAAAAGTGCCCGTATTTTTCAGAGATGGTAGTTTGGGACAGTTTTGTTTATTGATCGTAGAAACATTGACCTTGCCTTTTTTGTGGTCTCACAGCTACAGCGTGAGGACAAAATGGCTGCCAGTGCTGTTGTGACTGATTCCGTGACAGTACAGCCTGCCATCTTTGTGTCATCTTCCTCCTCGCTTGCTTTTTTGGTGTGAAGGAGGGAAGCTCAGGCCTGTCTGTACCAGGAAGGGGGCTCTTTGTCCCTTCACTTATCTGTATTTTCTGTTTCAGCAAGCAGTTAAGTTGTGGAGCACAGGTGAAGAAACAGTGAGGGTACTGGCCTTCCTTGTGCTGAACAAGATCTGCCGCCACAAGAAAGAGGTGTACCTAAGTCACTTGCTTAAGGTAAGGCTGATGCTTGCTGTACTCTGCCACTTTTCTTTCTCTTGTTATATACGAAGACCTTAGAGCATGAGCTGCAGCCTATTAGGTAGGGTAGATGCTGGAGATGATCCTGGCTACCTCCAGAAAACTAAACAGGGAAGAAATTCTGTGTTAGGTCAGAGCAATACAGTGCTTCCTACTACTGCCCTTCCTGCTGGAGTCAGTCAAGGTTTTAGCAAGGCAGGCATCTGGTACTTATCTGTCTATTGGATGAATACTTATCTTCCAAATTCTTGAGGGCTTTCCTCAAGTGCTGACACACTACTCAGTGCTACTGAGCTGCTCTGATCTTTCAGCTAATAGCTGAGGTTCCCAAGGGTAGTTTCCTTGGGTACCAGCGTTAGAGAACTGTGACCAGCTGTGAGCATGTATGGCTCGAAGCCATCCCACAGTTCCTCTCTTGTGGAGGAGCAATGGCAGGGACATCTCCAAGCTCTGCGTTAAAGCAGTGTGTTAGTGCAAAAAGATTCTGACTCTTTCCCCTCTCCCCTGAAAAAGGAGTGGGCTGGATTATTATCCTTGCATATTCTTTTGAAGTGACTTGTCTTATAAAAGAAACACTTCACCCCTGGTTTGGACATGCCTGGGTGGAGAAGGTTAGTGAAATAATGTTTTTGTTCTGTTTCGTGTGGTTGTATCTTTTCTTCTTTCCTGCACAGCAAATGTACATCGCGTTTGTGAAGAATTCCAGATTCACCTCTCCCAATGTCCTGCCCATGATCAACTTCATGCAGCGCACACTGACAGAGATGTATGCCCTGGACACGCATACCTCTTACCAGCATGCCTTCATCTATATCCGTCAGCTGGCCATTCACTTGCGCAGTGCCATGACCATAAAGAAGAAGGTAGGTGCCCGTCAGTGTAGAAGGAGTGCACGCTCCTATGGGGAATGTGTGGAGAGGGGAAAAGGACAGTAGCCACTTCAGACTTTTGGTAGTCTCTCTAAGGTGTCAGTACTTGTGTCTGACCTGTTTCATGACATGCCAAGCGGTTTTTTGTCAGGGGCTGGGAGTGTAAGAGGTCACCTCATAGCTCCTGTGTTTAGAATTTCAGCAAAGGAGGAGAGAAAAGACAACTGGAGGATGGGATTCACTTCTCTCCCCAGCTTGCAAGAGTTTGTGATGCACTTTCCATCTTGTGCCTTGGGCACCCTTTTTCCACTCCAGTGAAGCTTTTTCCACAGTGAAGCTACTGTTTTCAGCCTCTGTTGCAAAACCTCAAGGTAAAGAAGATTAGGAACCACCCTGGTGTATGCATCTTTCCAGTGAAGTCCATACTGTTTAAAGGACTTAATTGAAAAAAGCAGCTCAGACCTTATGAGAGCAGCCCAGATTTCGGCCACCTCCAGTCTGACCCCAGAAATCTGAGTCAGATTGCTAATCCTGGCTTTATTCATGTTTAGCAAAACAGACCCCTCTAGATTAATTGTTCAGCTGCTCCCAAACATGGTAGGGTTGGTGATCAGTTAAATCTCCTGGCTGTTCAGACATGGGGATAAATGAGCAGAGATAAATGAAGCCTGGGCTGCATATGCCCTAATTGGATTGCATTGGCTTCTTCAGTCCTGGCCCAGACAGGACCTAAATCCACTTGATTTCACAGCTGGGAAGGGTTGTAGGAACTTTAAATGACAACAGCACAACCAAAATATACAAATCCAAGTAATAAACCAATTAGTTTAAATTGAGCAGTGGGTGTTTGTGGAAGGTGATTACAAGAGCAGATTGCTTATTTGTTCTGTGCAAGAGAAGCTGAGAACAGATTCTCAATACATCTCAGTGACCTGGTGAGAGCTGGGAGAGCTCTACCATTTCCAGCTGTGGCTTAAGTCCCTAATGCAGGGTTTGGTCCAGCAGCTGCAATTGAGGGCTCCTGTCCTTGTTTCAGGAGTTGTGCATCTTTTTTCATCCATGCAAAAGAGGAGATGACCTGAGCCTTGAAAGCCTGTCTGAAACAAACACAAAGTGGAGCTGAGGCACCTTAAGTGCAATCTCCTAAGTTCTTGGTGCAATTCTGGGGAATCCGTGGACCTGCAGAACTCTGGAAAGGGTGTTCTTAAGGGAGTCCTGTGCTCTTCTGGGCTTTTGTCTAACCTGGCACTATGGGCTGCTTAAGCACATGGCAGGAAGAGAGCGGGGGCTTGCCCAAACATTGTTGAAAACAGCCTTTCTACCTGTGGAATACCAGGGGCTTCCATTTGTCCACAGTCCCTGGGATAAAGTTAAACGTTTCCTAATGCTTGGTCACATCCCACCATCTGCTGTGAGTTGGGCCATTGAATCATCCTTCTCAAATGAGTCATACTTGTGAAGAAAAGCAGTCTGTATGTTGCTCTTTATCGCCTTCATGGCACTCACCAGTAGTAAATCATAATGTTACCAGTGCAGCATCTGAACTTGCTGGATAGTGGGTCAGCCACTGCAGCCACTAGCATCAAAGCGACAGCTGGAATGCTAGTTATTCCTCTCTACACAATGCCCTCTTAGGGAATGTTGGATAAAATGAGTCCTGTAGAGAAACAAGAGTGAACTTCTCTCAAATGCCATGTTTTCAAGCTTGTGCCTGTGGTGTTTTTTTCTCCTTTTCTGCAGGAGAACTTCCAGTCTGTTTATAACTGGCAGTATATCCACTGCCTGTATTTCTGGTGTCGGGTTCTCAGCACGATCTATCCCAGTGAGGTCATGGAGCCGTTGATCTATCCTTTGACGCAGGTCATCATTGGCTGTATAAAGTAAGCAGAATTTTTTCTTCCCTTGGCTATGCTTCCTTCTCTTGCTTGAGGTGACAGAGCAGTTCCTAAGGGGTCTTACTGTTATGTGACTTGGATTTAGCCTGGCATTGTGAGGAATTGTCAGAGAGCTGCTTTTGATTGAAGTGTGCCAGCCAAAGGTATGTTGTGAGCACCTGTATGTTTAGATGCTGAGAAAGTTGTGGTGCAGGTTATTCTTTTCTAGGCTAATTTCTGGATATAAGAGAAGTTGAATAACCTGGACAGACTGTCCTCCCAAGTGTACACAGTGGCAAGGAAAAATGTACTGACTTGCCTCAAGACCTAACAGTGCCAAAGTACAGAATCAAGTCCTCATCTCTAGCTCAGCAAGTACATTTGGAAGAATCAATTTTTTTGTGTATGTTTGTTAGAATTTGAAGAATTAGGACACATGTATTGTTTTAAGTATGTCTCTGCTGAGAATTTTTCTCTTTTCCCATCAGTTTATATATGGAATTTTTGTGCTTTGAAATGGCTTTTAATAATGAGCATTGAGGGAATTTCTGAATCTCTGGTGATCTCTGAAATCCTGTTAGCTCTGTTAACCAGATTCTCGGCTTTAAAACACCACCCACCTGGTCTTGAAAAACTCCCAAGTGGTGATGAAGATAAGCAGATTTAAACGATCGTTAGAGTATGCATACATCCCTCTTCCCATCCCCCATGTGCACAGGCTGCTTCCCACTGCTGTTGTAGAGCTTTAGTTGTCCTGAAAACTAATCTAGGCACTTTTCTACCTGTCCAGGCAGATAAATCAGCTCTCTGGGGCCAAGGAAAGGTGAATCTGGAGAGTCTCAGCAAGAGCGCAGCGAATAAAATTTGTTGGCATCCGTGATGGACAGGGCTGCTTGCCATGAAGTAGAGTTACTGTCTGACAAGGCTTCGGAGATTTGGGAATCTGACAGATGAGTTCTAGGGTGGGGAAAATAGAAATAAATTCCACCTTGGCTCCTTTACTGAGCCATGCCAGTGTCCAGGATATAAAAAAAGAGGGTAGGTAGGTTAGCAGATATGGAATGATGTGCCTCCATGGGCTTCACTCCATACCCAGGATCCCTAGTGTCTCCTTCCTGAGTGTAGGCAGCCTCTCATCAGTGTTGGTGGCCGTGCTGTCTGAACAGAGGCTGGTGAGACTTGGTCTCTGCCTCCTCCCCTGGTGTAGATGTGTCTGTACTAACTGAGTGCAATGGAAGAACTCGGGTTGTTTCTATTTGAAGTGAGAGGATAAAATAATCTAGCCTGCAGGTCAAGGATTTTTTTGCTTTATGTACCGGTTGATGCATTTCTGGAAGACTCGTTTAGGGGAATGCATCTGACTGGCAGCTGCTTAGCGTCTGCTGCGAGCAGGCTTTCTTGTGGGACGGTGTGAATGAGCTGGACCCCCTTCTCTCTGGGCTGCCCAGCTTCGAGAGATATGTGTATGTGCCCGGGTGGTGGGGCAGGACGCTGTGTAACATCTGGAATACCTTCTTTCATTTCTGCTCATGATGTGGTGTAGTGCTCCTGAGTGATCCAGAGGGTGGTGGTGCTGGGAGGAGACTCCCATTCCCCAGTGCCTTCGTACCGGGAGGTGGCGCCTGGCTCCAGCGAAAGGGCAGTGAGCGGGTGTCCGTCTGTCTGTCTGCGGGATCCCATCGCTCCGCATGCCACCCTGGTCTCTCACAAAGGGGAATGGGGATAACGTGCCATCCGTCACAGGCTTTTTGCTCTAGGTAGGGACCTGGGCAGAGTTTGAAAAATGATTAAACAAGATAAATAAAGAGGGTTGCCTGCTAAAATCAAGATTAGCTCCCTCTTCTTGCTTTCCAGTATACAAAATGCGTTGAAGCTATTTTTAATAATACATGTTTCAGAAATGGACCCCAAGATGTGGTCCGGGGAGGGTGGACTACTGCATGAAGAGGTGCTGGAACTGGTGGTTTGACTTTTGTGGTGCCAGGAAGAGCCTCACTGCTGAGTTTGCTCATGGAATTGCCATGTAATAATGAGTGATGCTGTTCTTGCAAACAGGCTGCAGATAGTTTGGCTGATGGGGCAGTGTTGTAAGTATTGCAGTGATAGAATTTGGAGGAGAGTATTTCCCCCTTCCTTTCTCTGCCTGTGTAGTGTGTAAGTTCCTCCGTTTGATCTGTGTGCTTACATTTGTTCCAGTTCATGGTGGTTCTTTTGCAGCAGGGTTGCTGCAGAAGCTCCTGTTCTGTTATCCCTTTTCCCCTTATCCTGTGAAGTGTTTTTCTGAACATGTCTGCTTAGATTTCTGCCTTGCTCCCAGTCTGATCTATAAAAACTAAGTTCTTCCCTGGCTTGTAGTTAAAGGAGGATTTTTGGTGCCTGTTAAGTTTTGGTTTTCAGTCTCAGCACGTGTAGGGGAGAAAGCAGATACAGTTTCATCCGTGGAGATGCAAGCACAGCCTTGGTGTCGTTGAGCAAATTCCTTTCGTGACCTGTCCTGGTGGGGTGGAGACTGATGCTGGAAGAAGCTTTCTCTATCTGCTCTAGCCAGAGGAAAATTGTGGCAGGAGTATAACAGAAGGAGCTGTATTGAGTAAAAAATAAACCTTGAGGAGCGTTTAAACTGTTCTATACACCACAGCCTGTGCCCTGGCTGTATGTGAGAAGTACAGCAGGCATTCCAAGAGGTAATGATGGGAAGACGTTGGAGAGCCCTCTCTGGTGATATGAAATGTGAGTCAGTTTGAACCCCCCAACTGTGCCCTGGAGCGACAAGGCACTTGGACCTTCCTCAGCAGAGCTGGGACCCAGCTGTGTTTTGTATTCCCTGTACATCCAGCCATCGGGAAGTTGAGCAGATTGTTGCATCGCCATGCACTCTAAAATTAATGGTCTTGGTTTACAGTAAATCTATACACTTAACAGGTTTATTCCTCGATCAATTAATTCCTGAGAATGGCTTTCGTCATCTCCAGTGGTGCCAGATCAGGGGTGCAAAGTAGATTTATTTCTATAATGGATCCAATGATAATTATTTCACTATTTGGGGGGGAGGCGATGCAGGTGATTAATGGTGCCTGGTCAAGCATTTTTTTTTCCTCTTTTGGATTGCTCAGCAAGCTCTTCAGGGAGGGGAGGGGTTCATTTATCAGACTTGAGCCTGTTGTCTGGGAGCTGTTTTTTTTTAAATAAAAATAAATGCTTATTAATGCTGGAGGCATCCATGTCTTCAAGTACAGGTCATTGAGTGAGAGGTTTCTAGAGTGGTACAGTAAGGAGGTGTGGTGTCTTTTAGAGATAGCTCTGCTTTCTCCTCTCTGCTGCTGGCTTATGTGGTGCTGGGGGAGCTGACCCTCCTCAGTCCCAAAGTTACAAAGGGAGTTGGCTCTACTTTCTTAATACCTGAGTGTGTAATGGTTTGAAGCGTGGGTCAAAAAGTCTGGCCTCTTCCCCTCCATGCTGATTACTGGCTGTTCAAATGTACAGGTTGCCTCTCTGAAGGAGATAGGAATAGCTCAGGTGCTTCTCTGGGTTGGAGAGGGCTGAATAGATTTGGCTGTGAGAGGTCACTCTCATTCCTACTCTGTCCTTTCTGATACGCTCATCGTTGCCAGTCCAGCTCCTTCTGCCTCAGTGACATTCCATGCTAAGAGGGTCACTGTTCATGTGACAGCATGAACTCGTGGTATGCAGAGAGTATGTAGCCTGAAGTGGGAAATATCTTCCTCCTTGTAGTCTCTCAGGTATGCTGGGGGAGCCCTTTTCTTGGTCAAACTTGCTGCTTTAGATGGGCATTTTACTGCTGGTTCCTGCCACTTGTGTACCTACCTGCACTGGGAGCATAAGAGCTGAAGGTGTTGAACATGACTAAACAGCATCAATGATAAACTTTTTCTGCAAAGTGTTTGTCTTGCAGCACTTTCGTTCAGCAGAAGCTGCAAACCTAGTGCTTTGATTGGAGGAATTTGTGTTATGTTACAGCTTTACTGAACGTGAATTTTATTTCCAACTATGGCATAGCTTCAGCAGCTCAGACAGTTTGCTGTGCAACACTAAAACTCTGTCTTTTGTAGAGTGGGAAAGGCTCTCAAATGTCACTGAAGGCTGCAGATGCAGTTTCTGCATAAAGTTGGCCTAATATCCTTTCTTCTTTTCTCCTCTCTAGGCTGGTACCAACGGCCCGTTTCTACCCTCTGCGCATGCACTGCGTCCGTGCACTTACACTGTTGTCTGAGAACACCAGGACCTTCATCCCAGTTTTGCCATTTATCCTGGAGGTTAGTTGGTTGCTGCTGACCTAGCAATGGCTGATGCCTACTACCTAGTAAGCACACTCACTGTACCCACCCACAGCTCTCAAGATTGCCCATTTTGCTTACTCCCTAAAATCCCTTGCAAACAGCATCAAACAGAATGTATTGTTTGGTTAGCAAGTAGCAAACTTCTATTGGCCTGTGAGCAGAGAGTATCCGAGATCAATTGGATGCAAAAATACATTCCTAGGTGGTTTAACTAATGCAACTGGAGTAGGCATAGGGTTTGCCAAAGAAATTCAGAAGCTCAACTGGTTGGAGTAGCTCCCCAAGCTGTTGTTACTTTATCCTGCTCATGTATTCAAGAAGGAAGAGTTTCTCCTAACTGCAGACAAAGGGAAATGGAAGGAAAAAGCCCTTCAAGAATTAAGAATTTATTTAGGAAAAAGATCTCCAGGAATACAGCCTGGCAAAATGCATTATGTTTGGTGCAACACTGGTGCTAAGAGACCGTTCAGCTTTCCTATGTAAGATGCTTGACATCTTTACACATAGGTCTTTTCTAGCCTTGCTTCTGTGAGAAGGTAATGCAGAAGTGGTGCAGCTAAATTTCACTGCAGAAGCATGAACGAGGCAGGATGGGGACTGCAGAAGCCCCAGTAGGTCAGCATGAGGCTGGACACAGAAGAGGGAGGGAGGCTTCTCTAATAAATGACCCAAGTCAGCCAGCCTCATTCCTAATCAAGTTCTGTTGAAGCAAAGGGTTTTGTGGTTTCGTGTTGTTGTAAACGTCCTTTGCAAACCACATCCTCTGAGCCTGCGGAAGGCAGCGATGTTTATAAATCTCCTCCTGCTCTCCTGCCTCCTCCGCTGCTCCCTGGCCCGTGTGGCTTTGCCATTCGCCTGCTTCCTTCCTCTTGTTCGTGCATATTTGAAATTCTGCCAACCAGATTTAATGATAGAGGCATCTCCACCCTGGGGTAGTAGTGCTTGGGGTGAGGATGGTTTCTCTGCTTTTTTGCTTTTCAGTGCTCTGAGACATAAAGCCTTTTTCCCCCTCAGGGCCTTCCTCCCCTCTCTTTGCATTCTGGCCCCAACACCTCGGCTGTAATCTGTGTGTCAGGCCCCAGCCAGACGTTACCACATTGCACGCTGAGCTTCCTCCCAGCTTCCACAAGCCCTCCACCACATCCGATCCTGCTGTGTGTGTTTGTGAGGCACTGCTTGGCTTAGCTTGTCCAGGTGCTGGTGACAAGGGAGAGATGGGGGCAGGGAAAATGCGTGCATATGTGTTGCTTCCATACTCTTTCACATAACTTTAACAATTATTTTACTTTAACTTGTGTAACCCAGGGTGACTGGCATGATGTCAAACTCCCAGATCTCCCTGCAGCTGTCAGCCTTTCCCTTTTCCTGCATATCTCCTGCAAGGGATCCCTTAAATATTCTGTGGGGCTCCCAAGAGTATTCAGGGCTATTCCCTTTGTACTTCCATCTCTTCCCATCTCCCCCCTCCTCTCTGTTACAGAGATATCTGAACACTCTTATAACCCTTAGTGTGTCTCCAAGCTGTCTTCAGGCAGGAGGTGCATTCCAGCTGAGTGGATGAGATGGTAGGAGGCTTTAGCACACAGAGGGTCCCAAGGTGACTGTGTGATGCTGGAAAGAGAATCTGCATTCTAATGCCCAGCCTAGTGCTTTAACTATGAGCCTGTTTCTACAAGCTCACAAGTTAAGCAGTGACTTAGTCTGTAGACATTAGTCCTGTGCCACCCCATGTCATGAAACAAAATCCATTTTAAGCCTGTTATCCAAACCATCATGAGATGGAAGGATCTGATCAGCGTGTTGGTACTAAGCAGGAGTATGACTGGGGTTGGGGGAGTGGAATGAAGCCTTCCCAGCATAAGGTATGCTCCATTCGATAGGAAGGAGGAAAGGCTGCTCTGTCTGTCACCGTTGCAGCTGAATCCATGCGCAGTAGAAGAATGACTGCAGAGTTTGTGACCCTATGTTTTGTGCACTCTTTGGAGAGGGCTTTTTATGGCCTTAGGTGTAGATTCTGTGTGAAGGAGGCAGAGAGTCCATGTCTTGTAGAAAAATAATTTCATATCTGTGCTGAAATGTATGACAGCATCCAGCATTATCAATTCTTAAGAAGTGGCTGTGTAACTCCGTTTCCCTTCCCCCACTCCATCAAGGAAACCCAACCCTTGCTACCTCGTCTCAGCCCTATTGCTGCTGTGCTTTCAAGAGACAGCAAATTGAATGTTTGTGCAATTCCCGTAGGCACAGGAATTCCCCAAGCCCCTGCCAATAGAAATGAGAACTGACTGCTTGATGTGTCGTGCAAGGGCGGAGGCTTCCCAGCGTGGGCATCCAGTGCCGTCTCCTCTCTGACTCTGCTTTCCAGGATGGAGCAAAAGCAGCAGCTTGCTAAAATTACATCTTAGATAGGAGGAGGTGGCTTGGGAGAGAGTGTAAAGCAGGCAAGCTTTTATTTTTGTATTGTTACTCCCCTTGAAGGGCCTGTGAGATCCCAGGATTTTTTTATTGTCACTTCAATTATGGTGTGACAGGCAGTAGTTTCTGCAGCAGGAAAATTGGTGGCTCATCTGCTGGAAGGCAGGTGTGGATAAACAAGGTGGAAATCTCCCCACAGGCAGACTTTGCATGCCAATTTAAAATCGGCTTCCCCTGTGGAGGGGTGGGAGAGGAGGTTAACCTTGACATGCTTAGGAAGGCACGAGTTTTTCACTTTGATGCTTAAATGGCTTGAAGTCTTGTTCTGGATGTGCAGCTTGCTTTGGAGAAAGTCCCCAGGGGGTTGGAGTGCAACATATATGGGGGTGGGCAGTGGATTGTGTCAGAGGAAATCAGCTGATGTGAAGATTGTAGTTGGAGAATTGATAATGCTGGATGCTGTCATACATTTCAGCGCAGATCTGAAATTAGTTTTCTACAAGACATGGACTCTTTGCCTCCTTTAGACAGAGAGGAAAAACTGGAGCTTTAGACAGACTAAGCTGAACCACTGCACCAACTGAAGATGTATCTTTCCTTTTCTTTTCCTTATTCTCCCCCTTCTGGCGCTATATCGCAGCACTTAAATTCTGGATCACAGCCCTGCAAGTACCAGGGGTTGTTTGAGTGAAATCATGGCTGACCAATCTACCATGGATACCATCTCCCATAACTTCCTCACAGGCAAAATGATGAATTGCAGACTATATAAGCAATCTGAGAGGTGTATTGACAGCTGGCTGAACTACCAGGCTCATGCTGTGATCAGTGGCATGAAATCTAACTAGAGGCTACCCACTGGTGATGTACCCCAGGAATCAATGCTGGGGCTGATACTGGTTATCATACTTATTATTGGCTTGAATGGTGGGTCAGAGTGGCACCATCAGCAAGCTTAAAGGTGATACAAAGTTGGGAGGAGTGTTACACCAGAAAATGTCCTGCAATTCAGAGGGACCTTGACAGATGGGAGAAATAGGCAGGCAGGAACCTCATGTAGCTCACCAGAGAGAAATACAATGTCCTGCACCTGGGGAAGAGTAACCCATAATAACAACATCCTAGGGGCTTACTGTCTGGAAGGCAGCTTTGCTGAAAAGTACATGGACAACAAGTTCACCAAGAGCCAGCGATGTGCCCTTGCAGTAAAGGTGGCCGACGGCATGCTGGGCTGTGTCAGGTAGAGCTTTGCCAGCAGTTTGACTGGTCTTTTCCCTCTGAGTGCTAAAGAGACCACAGCTGGAGTACTGTGTTTAGATCAGGATTCTCCAGGGCAAGAGAGACATGGACATACTGGAGTGAATCTAGTGAAAAGCCACAGAGATGAAGGGATTGGAGCATCTGTCATGTGAGAGGAGGCTCCGAGAGCTGTGACTGTTTAGCCTTAAGAAGAGAAGACTCAGGAAGAATCTTCTTAGTGTGTAAAGTACCTGACGGTGCGTAGAGGACGGAGCTGGGCTCTCTTAAGTGGTGCCCAGGGACAGGTCAGGATGTAATGGGCACGAACTGAAACACAGGAGGGTCTGTGTGAACATCAACACTTTTCTTTTTTTACTGTGAGAGCCACTCAGCACTGGTACAGATTGCCCAGGAAAGTTGTGGTGTCTCCATCCTTGGAGATGCTCAAAAGCAATCTGGACATGATCCTGGGCAGCTGGCTCTATGTTGACCTAGGTTGGACAAGATCACCTCCAGAGCTCTATTCCAATCTCAACCATTCTGTGAATAAAGAGTTTGAAGCCAGATTTTTCTCAATGGCACTTAGTGACAAGATGCAATATGCAGAAAACAAAATACAAAAGGTCACACTTAAGCATTGGAGGGGGGAAAAAAAGACAACTAAACAACCAAGAAACCAATGATTTTATATGATAAGGCCAGAATAGGTTGCCTGGATATAGTGGGGTGTCTGTCCTTGGGGATACTCAAAATCTGCCTGGACACAGCCCTCAGCAACATGTTCTAGTTGACCCTGCTAGATGGCTTCCAGAGGCCCCTTCCAACCTTAACTGTTTTGTGAGTGAGTGGTTCACGCCAGCTTCTGCAGAAGGTTGGGCAGCTTGTCTGGACTTGACAATAACCAGACTCTGCCAGAGTGACTGAACTCAGCCCTTCTGGCAGTGAAGCAGGAGGGTGACTGACGGACTGGAGGGGAAGCTGCAGGCAGGCCCAGCGAAGCCGTGTCCCGGCTGTGAGCTGGCCTGGGGCAGCCAGCTTTGGGGTGATCAAAGCAGATGCCAGGAGGCATTTCCTAGAGCCTGAGAGAGAGAAGTGGGAGGTGGATGGGTGAGACAGTGGGAGTGCTGCGAGTGCAGAATTGGTTCTCTGGTTTGCACTCTGGCGATGCAAACTGTACATCTGAGCACCCTTCCGACTAGCCACGTGGAAATCGTCTGTGAGCTTGAGATTGCCAAAAATCCTCCTCCTTCCTGCCTGTGTTGCCCTGTCCTTTCCTCTGTCTGCTAGTGGTTATCGCTTAAGCCAAATTGTTGGCTTTTGACATTTTCTGGCCCTCTAGCCCCTCATTATCGCCTTGCCACCCTGCCACAGGATTCCTAGACATCAGTCATCCTCTCCTTCAGTATGGCTGTTAGCTGATCTCCTCTGCACAGTCTTGAGATGGGAACCACATTTTTTCCCCCTTCCCACATGTCCTGACTGGCTCCCTAGTACCTCCTGGGAGAGTTTCAAAAACCTCTGGTAGCATTTCCCTGCTTGCCTGGCGGCACGTTAGGATCCCACAGAGCCTGACGCCTTTTGCTTTAATGCGTCTGACCTCAGGGATCAATACTACTGTTTTGGCCAAAGAAATAACTGTGCATAACGAGGTTTATAGCATCGATTCCCTAGGCTAGGGCTCTTTGTTTTCACAAGCCACCAAGCTTGTCCCTCCCTTCCAAATAACCTGGATTGACAAATAAAATGTAAAAAAATCAATAGTCGTCTCCATGCTTTTCTGGCCTGGGGGCATCCATGTGACCTGAACACCCTCCCTCTCCTGCTCACCTCACCCTCTAGCAATCAGTGTGCTGCATCCCCATGTTGCTGGGCTGGTTGGGGTCTGATGATGAATGTGTTGCTGCTGCATAAAGGGAATAGAAATTATTTCCTGCTCAGGAGTGTGGTTTAAAAGCTTTGGGGACAGGGAGAGAAACTGTAGGTTGCTTTAAAAGAGCTCAAAAGTATATGTGAGGAGGACATGTTCCTCATCAGCCCCCCTCAATGGTTGTCATTGGATATGCAAATGAGTACCAATTGTTGGCTGATTTTTTTATTTCTTTAAAATGATACCCTATTGCTAGTGAACACCTCCCTTGATTGCCACTTGTTATCCCCTGATGGGAGTCTCTGGGAATCTGCCCCAGATCAAGTGGGTTTTGCAGTTCTTACCATCTTTCTAGGCTGGGAAAGGGCACATTTGTATTGCTGCTTGTTTTAGGAACCTTTTGCTCCTTTCTATATCGCAGCTTCAGATGAAGAGCAGCATGAGCAGCACAGCACACAGGCTTACTGGGATAGTGTACAGTGTTGCCCGATGTCTGCCAGGGCAGTAGGGACCAAGGCAGATTCTGGCTCTACCTGGTTTCAGCTGAAGGTAGCTTTCCTATGTGCCAAATGTAGCCTTTCTGGGAAGTGAAAAATGGAAATTCTCATTGATTCATGTTACACTTCCTGCAGCAAGGCTGGGAAACTCCTCTCAAAAAGGGAGGCAGTAGGGAAAAGGCTTTCATAGTTCTTGGTCTTGATTACAATTTAAATTTTAAGACAATAATGTCTTTTCTTAATTAAAACCAAATTTGAGATGCCACCCTGGAGAGCCAGTCACGTGCACATATGTAAACTTCCTCTCCGTTTTCTTCTTTCTACTATGTAAGCTTCATACCTTCTGTTTCAGAAATACGCCTCTCCCCAACCGTTATCATTAAACAAGCTGTGGAAAAACACAAAAGCAAAGGTGCAAGTCTGCCTTTTGATGTTACATGCTGGTCTACTGGGCATCCAGCTGTACCCTAGAGCCTTGTGTGTGCTCGTCATTTTGATGAGCAGGGTGCATGATCTCCTCTCAAACTCTAGGAAAGGGCCAGTTTTTCTCCACGTCCCTTGCTATGAAATGAAACGTGTCCATGGAGAATAATACTTAAAAGGCTGTTCAGTTATAATTGGTACAAGGAACACCAATGGCAAATGTGTTAGAACAGAAACCTTGCCTGGCAAGGGGTGTTTGTGAAGAGGACTTACCTGGTCTCTCTACTTCCTAGGGCAATTATTTCAGTGATAATGAAAGGGTAATGGATTTGGTGTAAGCAGCATTTAGTCTTGCTGTTGAAAAGCTTCTCACCTTAAGGGACAGCTCCAAAACACACTCAAGCTTTGTAGTGTGATCTTTCTGACTGTTACAGAAGCATGGGTCTGAGGAACAAACCTCTAGTTTCTTGTGCTGTTGCTTGTGTCTGTTTCCTTTTGCCTCACACTTCTGTGGCATCTTTCACACTCGTGTCTCTCAATCTTCAAGTGTGGTTGGTGTTTGCTCCCTAGCTGTCCCTTGCTAGAGTATTTAAGAAAGCTGTGGGACAGTGATCAGAACAGGCAAGCATTGATCAGGATTTCTGGATTGTCTTCTCAGCTCTACCACTAACTGCGTGATCTTAGTTGAGTCAGTTGGTACCTGTTTTGTTTTGCGGTGTGATCATCTTTGCACTCATTTTTTTTCTGTCCTAGGTTTTCCAACAAGTGGATTTCAACAAGAAGCCAGGACGTATAAGTGCTAAGCCTATAAACTTTGCAGTGATCTTGAAGCTTTCCAATGCTAACCTGCAGGAAAAGGCCTTCCGAGTAAGTGGAACCCTAGCAGTGAGCTTCTCTGTAAACAACAGTTGCCCTAGGAAAATGCTTTGCACTCCTGTCCTGTAAGGCTGGAGACTCATTTCCCAATCTGGGTGCCGTAGGCTTTAGTTCCTATCTGATATCTCTATTTCTGCTTCCCCTACCCAGGATGGACTCATTGAACAGCTCTATGACCTGATGCTTGAGTATCTCCATTGCCAAGCCTACAGCATTGGATTCCCAGAGCTGGTTCTCCCCACTGTTATTCAGGTAGGGTGTCAGACGCTTCTTGGTCCTGCCATGAAGGTGCACGGAGTGGGATAAAGTCGGTTAAGCAAACAGTGAACTCAGATAGCCCTCGCAATGTGAGGAGAGAGGTGTTTACCTTTTCTTAATTAGAGTTTTTCTTTGCATTTTGGGGAATTCTTGGGGAGGAATGGAGGCATCACATCTAATTAAGAGGCTGAAGGTAGGTGAAAGTGGCTGTGGAGTTAGCCACTCTTTTGGGAGCCAGAGTGGAATAGAGGATTGCATAACTGCTGTAGAGATGTGTTGTGACTAGTGAATGCAGATGAGTTCTTGGCAGTTCAGAGTTGTCTGAACTGCTGTGTTGCCTCAGAGCAGTACTGTGCTCTGTGAACCCACACTTTCCCTTGCCTTGCGGCCTCCCTCACCTGCTCTCCACAAGATGGCAATCCTCCCTCCTTTCGCGGTGTGTCCATCAGCTGGGGGCACTTTTTCCCCAAGTCCCTCTGTTCAAAACAGTAGAATTCCTGTCTCCATCCCTCCTCATTGCTGCACCTAACAGCAGTGCTGCAAAGTAGCCTCCTTTGCCTCTCCCCTGGCATTCCACGGTGCCGGGTGTGCTTCCCAGCTACTTCATGTTTACATACTTCATTGTCTGCAGTAAAACTGCCTAATAGTGCTGTGCATCTGAGTGTATTGGCATAATCCTTCCCTAATACCTTGCTAGCTGGGTGGCTTCTGTTTTGAATGGGCAGTGACCTCTGCTTTGAACAGTAACATTGCTCAGTGCAAACATGTTGGAACTCGTTCCCTCCCTTCCTCCCGTTCCTCTCTATTTTTAACTCATGAGTGGCAGGTGTCATACAAGTTTGGCAAAGGGCTGCTGTCGAATTGAGGACGTGAACCTCTGCTTTGGTGTCTGCCGTGAGACCCTGTGCCTGCATACCTTCTTGCCATGATGCCTCTGGTTGACATGGGAGCAATGTCTCAGTTGGGACCCACGGGCTGCTTGGGAGGCAAATCTCCGTTTTTCTGCTCTGTGTAATAGGCTGGCATCTGTCAGGCGCATGACTCTTGGCTGGGTCCCTGCAGCCTGGCACAGGCCATTGCCTAGCTGGCAGTAGGCTGCTTTGGCTAATGTGAGCTGACAGGCACTCTCTGTGCTAGGAGAGCAGCTCCTGTGCTCGCTCTCGCTTTGCGTGCTCCTCGCTTATCGGCAGCGAACAAAGCCCTTTCCTCTCAGCCAGCAGCTGTTGAGAGCATCGGAGCTGTCGGAGCCAATGTTCTAGCTGGAATGAAAAACGGCTGGCGGCCCTCTGGCACCAAGCGCCCTGTGGCTTCCAAACATACCCTGGGACCAGCCTGTGTTTCTGCAGAGAATTAATGCTATCAGATTCCTATTTGGCTGCCACTAACTGCGGCCTCGTGGCGTCTGCTGGGCTGGGGTGGTGAGGTTAGCTTCCCAAAATCTCAGAGACTTCGGGAAAGTACAGGGGGGGAGGCTTTTCTCCTGGAACAGTTCCAGTTAACTGTAAAAATCCATCTGTCCTGATTCTTCCTCCCCGATGAGCTCACGCTTCTCTCAGCGCCGTGTCGTAGGGGCTGTGTTCCAGCTGGCGAGGGTTGCCTTCCTCGTCTTCTGGTCAGTGGCTTTGGGAGAAGCCGAGCTGAACTGCCTTCAAACTGAACTTTAAAACCTCCTTGCCTGGAAGGCAGGAAGCACCCGGGCAGATCAAAGGAAAGGAGAGCTGGTAGGGGCAGGAGGCAGTTCAAAGGCTTCTGTTCTGCCTAGCCGCTGGGATGACCCCATGGCAGTCATGGCTGGTAAGGAGCTCAGGGCACAGAGCCTGTGTCTGGATGCATGGAAGAGTCTGCCGCTTCCCTTCTCTAGAGCCCTGACAGACATCATAGAGCAGAGATGGGAGGTTAAGGAGAAAACTGGGCAGGCATTGATAAGGGGTAGGTACTGCTGGGTGGAGGCAGGAGGTGGCATGATCTAGGCATGACTTGCAGCTAGACAGAAGGGCAGGAGGTGCAGGATTGCCTTGCCAGCAGCCACTCCTACTGCTGGTCACTCTCTGTCCTGAGTTGAATATTCCCTCTGCTTTTTGTGAGTGGAGGGTTAGGCTTGATTTGGGTTCCCTGGAACATACATGCCCAGCTGCTTCGGATCATTTATAGTTCCCTGCGTCGCTTACAGTAAGAGGAGCTGGGTTTTTGCTGTGGTCTCTGCTGGTATAAGCCATTGGTGTTTAAGGCTGGCAGTTCGACAGAATCAGTCCTTCTAATCATAGAGCTGCTTAGCTAGGAACCGACGTGAGATGTTAATGACATGTATGCGCACACAGACACATGCACATGCATGTTCTTACTGCTTTTATTCTGGAAAGATACGGTGGTTGTATTTGGCAGAGTGGAAAAAGGCACACACAGAGTCCCTTTCTCTCCCCTCTGTCTTCTTTATCTTCTTGGTTGTTCCCTGCCTCTTAACACAGGACTGAGATCTCATTATGTTTCATTAATATCTGTGGCAGGTAGCGGTGGGACTGTGAGGGATAGCAGGGGTAGGAGAGAGGAGGGGGAAAGAAGAAACGAAGCGTACGGCTGTAAGAGCGAACACACAACACCAAACTGCACAGATAGAGCCTGAGATTTTGCAGGATTTCTGGTGACACTTCTGCAACGAAAGAAAAATGATAATGTATGTGGCAGTGGATGAAATGGATCTGGGGCTGCAGCTGTGGGGATCAAGTGAGATAAATCGAATGACAAATGCATCTCTCAGTGGAGATAAATATGCAGCACCTATAAAAAATAAATACTTTAGAAAGGGGGGTGAGGGTAGGACAGGCTTCACCAGCAGAAAAATAGTCTTACTGATCGTTTCTTTGTACTTCTTTGATGGGCTTTTTGCTTTGTGGAAGGAAGGAAAGGTGTTCATTTTAACTCCTATTTTTCCGAGTTGAATGTGTGATGGCAGGTGGGTATATTCTGGGGATAAAGGGACAAGAGGAGCCCCTGCTGCTAGGTGATGGGGGACATTCTCCATGTGTGTAGCAGGCAGCAGATTCTGCAGCACTGTAGCCATCAGGAGAGCAGTGTCCTGACAGAGAGGGGCTAGGTGTGGCTGTCACCTCTTGGTTAACATCAAGATGACTCACACAACTGGAGTGCTGCAGTGGATGACTATAAACTCTTCAGAAGGGATAGGCAAGAGGTGGTGAGGTCCTCCCTCCCCCAACTCTGCTTCTTGAGGCAGAACATTTCATGCCCTAAGTAAGGAAGGCAGTACTGTATTTGCTGACTAGAAATCATTTATCTCTATCACGATAGCATCTGCAGGTCCCGGCTGAGATGAAGGTTCCATTGTGGTTAACTGTTTTTTTTTGCCTGGTTGGATCTCTTTCCCTAAATCAAGTGTCTGTGTAGTGTGTGTCTGTGTGTGTGTGTATATATGTACACAGCTCTAGCAAGAACTTGGCCTGCAGAATTTGGACAGCACTCCAGAGGCTTGACTTAGGGTTGGTGAAAACTGTTAGCAGGCACTGTAGTAAACTGGAATTCAAACCTTGAGTCAATCTGGACACCCCCATCTCTCTGTCAGCAAGAGTGTCTGCTGCTGCCTCAGCTTTTAGTTTGAAGGTGTCAACTGTGCAGTGGTGTTGGAGTGTGGTTTCTATTGGGAAGGGAAATCTTTGGTGGGGAGAAAAGAGGCTACTACAGGGCTACTGAGATAAGAAAACAAAACAAAAACATGCTCTGTTTGCAGTGAAGTCTCATTGTGAGTAGTGAAGTGTGTTTTGGGCGCAGAGAGAGGGCGAGAGCAGATTCTCTGTGAGTAGGATGGTCCTTGCCCTTTCAGGCAGCAGTAGGGTTTGTGGTTTCCTGGCAGACGGGCTCTTGGCCTGAGGGCTTGGGTCTAAAAGAAGGAATTATCTAGGCATAAGCAGCACAAATTGTCCACAGAGAGGGTTGTTTTGTAAGTTTTTGCAGGGTGGGTGGGTTTGAGCCCTTAAAAAAATCAGTGGTGCCGTTTGGAGTTGGTTTGGTACCATGAGACATTAATGAAACTTCACCCCGTGTGACCCTGCAGATGGCCATCTGTCCTGACCCACAGCTCTGGTACTGCAGCAGCACCAGGTTTTCCCACGAGCTGTGCCAAAGACCCTTACTCAGTCCACAGACACTTCCACCCCAGTTTTAAGTTTCTTCTCAAGCTCTACCTTCAATCCCAGCCATCAGTTTCATCCACAGCCTCTTGTGTTTGGTATTCCCATTCCAATATCCACTGGTGTTCTACAGTCTTAACCCACAGACTCCTTTCCCTGTTTTAATCCTGGCTTCCCTGTGCTTTTGGCCATCTGGCATCCACGGATATCCTCTGTTATTCCTGGTCTCTGTGCACCTGGTCCACAGCCCTTCTTACTCTTTGGCTGAGTCAGAGACAGTGATATTGTAACTACATTGGCAGCTAGGAGCTGAGGCCCCAGAGAGCACAGACTTTTTTCCTGCTGGCTGCTTGGACTCCACTGATACACCTTTTTTTCAGAAAGAAGCACCATTAAAGGGTGCAAAGAGCTGTTTTTGAGCAAGGCCTCTGTGCTGGATTGCGTACAAACATCTGGCCTGTCACTGCAACTCTTTGCATCCTCCCAACCCCGGGTGGCAGGACCCCCAGGGTTGAATATGGGTGATACACTGGAATATGGTATGAATTGAAGGGAAAAGGCACCCCATGCTGTCTGTCACTGGGGGTGGGAAATGTTGTTTTGCTGGTGGGATCTGTTTATGGAAACTATTACATTGCTTTCATTCTTCCTTTCCTTTTCCTCCTCCCAGCTAAAATCTTTCCTGAAGGAATGCAAGATTGCCAACTACTGCAAGCCTATCCGGCAGCTCCTGGAGAAACTGCAGGAAAATTCTGCCTACATCGCCAGCAGGCGTCAGAAAGCCACCTTCGGCGTGGCCAGCAGGGAGTCTGTGGTGAGTCTGCTACTTCCATTTGGGCTTCCTGGAAAGACAGTCAGACTCTGGCTGCTGGGGTTGAGCGGGTGGCAGAGGGAGGAGGGACGACGAGATCATGGAAAGGGGAGTGTGTGGGGTGGGGCAGCTGTTCACAAACAACTGAACCCGGCAGGGCTCTGATGCTATAGCTGGCAAGACTCTGCAGCCAAGAGCCTCATGGAAAATACAGCCCATAAATTATACCCTTCTGTTATTTATAACACACACATACGCACGGAAGCACCTTGCTTTACTGGGGCATCTCCTTTGCTGGGAAGTTTCTTGGTTTTCTTCGTTCCATTCCTGATAGTTTGTGCCAGTTCATGCCTAAAGCGATAGGAGGAATTCTGCCGCCTCTGTAAGCGTGTTATTTCGTCCTAGTCTGTAGAGACCAGTCTCCAGCAGTGTAGAACCAAGGCATTGGCAGACTGATATGTAGCAGTTCAGGACCCTGAGGCAAATCTTTCCACTTTTTCCTGGGCCCTTGAGGAGGCAGAGCTATAGAATTAGGAAAGTTATGAGCCTAAAGAACAGTGATCAGGCACCCTGGGCACTGCAGTTGCTTCTCAAGAGAGATGCTGATATATTCTTATGTCTGCAGCTTAAACATCCAGCCTGCTGAGGAAATGCTGAGCACATCTGACACCTAGGAAAGTTGCAGTGGCTCTGGGTGGCTCACAGGGCCCATGGAGCAGTAGAGTTAAGCTTCAGGGTTCTACCTTAGTGATGAGATGAAGAGCAGTGACTAAGGTGATGATGAAGACCCCCCTCTTATCTTAGGAAATTAACTGTAGCACAGCTAGAAAACAGTGTATTAGAGCATGTGTTAGCTAATAGTTGGCCATCTGGCTAACAACAGGCTGAAAGATGCTGCCTTTCTCCTTGTTTTCCCCTGCTCTAGGAGTCTGCCTGCTCTGAGCCAGGTCCTCCTAGGGATGGTGTAGCGTATTGTCAGGACATTCCTTTCAGTGTCCTTGCTTGAAGCTTTTTTTTTTGTTTTTGCTTTGCCCTGTCTTTCTTTGGGGAACTGTTGACCTGACCTAAACTCTGAGGTTTTTGAAATCCACGCCCTATGTAAATGAAGCCAAAGGGAAGGAAGTATTGTTAAAGGAGCTTTGTTTGTGTGTCTTGTGGGTTGGATGTTTTATCTTTGCTTTTTATCCAGCACAGCAGCCTTTACAAGCCTGATAGCGGGTGAACTGTGTGTGTGCGTGCCTCTGTGTGAGAGGAAGCAGTGAGTCTGACTCTCCCTTGCCTGGCAAGAGAGAGGTGAAAATATCTCTGTCTGCGAGGTAATTGATGGGTCAGAGCGGTCTCTCTGTGGCCACATGGTATCATTGGAAAGTCTGGAGTTCTGCATCATTGAAAGCTCCACCTGTTGTCATGGAGCTGGGCATGGAGCAGAAGTTGCAGTGCAGACTAATTTGTCTTCACATGCTATGGGGCAGGGACTGCAGGAAAATTAGCCTTTGAAATCCTGAAATATCAATGCCTGGACACAGCAACCCTATTCTGGGATTAAGGGGTTGATGGCACTGGGCTTGAAGTGAGTAAGTAGTCTTTGGTTCTGTAAATGCCGTTCTGGGCTGGACTGTTTTTCTAAGGGAATTATGCTTCCTGTCTGGAGTGAAGTGGTTAGGGTTTTGTTGTTCTATATTTTTTGCGGGAAGTGCTGTGACCACCCACCCACTCTGCAGAGGTAGAGATTCCAGCCTCTAGGGCTCTCCATGAAACAGATGGGCTGGGGAAGGTCGTTGGCAAAATAAAACAGGGTTTCCAACAACACTGCCACTGTCTGCTTTTCCCAGCAACTCTGGCTGCAGTCCCTTGTGCAAGAGCGAAATGATTAACATCTTGCTGCCTCTATGTCTCCTAGTTGACATGGGTGCACCTGCTTTCCCAGGGACGTCCGGGTGGCTGAGTAGCGTGAATGAGGCAGGGTTGGCCCCGGAGGGGCAGCAACAGGCAACATGCCTTGAGTAAGGGAGGGTTGGTTAAGGGAAGCAGGCACCAGTTTGCCAAGCCTGTTTGGAGATGGCTGTTCTGCCACTTCAGGGGATAGAGCAACAGTGTGAAGTGCTGCTTGGGAAGATGCCTGGATTGCCTCTGCAATCTGTGGTTTTGCACTGTGGTGTTGTCCTAGGGGAGAAGGGAGCCTTTCTCTTCCTTCAGTTAATGGGATATCAGTGCTCCTGGGAGCAGAGGCAACTGCCTCCTGTGGGGTGGAAGAGCCGTAGTGGCTTGGTTTTTGTGCCCAGGTGGCTCTGTGTTTTCCCTCCTACTCCTTTCAAAGCAAATGGTGTAGATTCCCAAGAAAGGCCAAAGCTCCCACAGAGACTGGACTTCCCAGAACGATTTGGAGTGTCCCTTGAAGTCTGAGTTGAGTTTGCCAGGCTGTCTCCAAGATATGTGAGGCATTGGCTCTTCTCATGAGCAAATGCTTCCAGAAAAGAGAAGGAAAGGAGAGGAGCGAGGGGAAGGGAGGTATTTATTTGCATGTCCCCCTTGCCAGCAAGAGCAATTGAAAGCAAATGCTCTCTGGTATTCACATTCATGCATTTGTGCCTGTAGGGAGCAGAGCCCAAATTCTGAGCTAATTCTTCTATGCAACGTGCCGAAATGCGGTTTTCACAGGGGAGATGACAGAGAAAAAGGTTTAAATGAGGGAAATAAAGGTTGTGAATGTGATTGGATCTTCAGTCCTGAGGAGTGGACATGCTTTAGAAAGCTGGATTTTACCTAAGGGTCTATATTATATAATTTTAAAGAAGAAACAGTCCTGGTGCTGCGGGGAGGAGAGCATGGTGGTGCAGTGTTTAACATGGAGGGACTGTGGAGGGATCCCTCCTTGCATCTTGGGAACAGTGATATGGAGGGATAGGCACACCAGATGTGTTCAGCCTGACTTCTTCCATGTTATTTTAAGATTGAGAACTTTGCTCTTGCAGGTTAATATTTGAGAGTCAGTGCTTTTTTAAGAGTTCAGTGCTAATAGGTTACTGTACTAATTAAGGTCTGTGTGAAGGGAGCCAAAAAAGGTGGAGCCTGCAGCTGAAGTTGAATCCAGATGCATAATGTGCAGCTCTGATTTGAGGTTCGTCTGCACTAGTGTGGGCCCTGGACTGGCAGGGAAAAATGCAGGGAAGGAAAAGAGTGTACCAGGACCCACAGCATGTGGCAGGCTGCATTACAGCTCTGTGGCTGCCAGGCAGAGCTTTGCACTGAGCTGGGGAACCTTCATTTAAGAACGGTGCAGCCCAGCAGGCTGTTACACTTAATGGAATGTGAAGTGAGAGAATGAGCTGATGGAAAGCATTGCCTCATTTCCATGGGATTTCCAGATCTTCTGCATTCATCCCAATCTCACGTTTCAGGTGGGAGTTTTTTCTGGAGGGTGGGTGATGATCTTTGTGACATTTGTACAGGTGCTAGCACTGTGGGCTTGATCCATGCTGGGTGTTGTCCGACAGCACAGTGATGCAAAAGCAGCAATAGAAGGAGAATTGCAAATGGTTAAAGTGGGTGTGATGTCATCCACTCTCACAAAATTCCCATTGAGGTGTTCTGACTAGAAAGATGGGCGTATTTTAATGGTCTTTTTTATCTCTGGATTCCAGCACGCTTTAAAACCAAAAAAGCTGTATCAGATAGAACAAATAGACTTTTGCCCTCCGTAGGAAGAGTCTTTCTGAGAAGCTGTACCCAGCAGCATCAACAAACGGCCTGATGACAGCTGGCAGCCTGATACGAGCCTGATCTATAAACGAGGTGACTTTGTAGTCCTCGGGAATTGCTCCTCTTGCCATAGCGGTGGGTCAGATCGACAGGAAGGCTGTGCTGTCTGCCGGCTGGCGTCTCCGCTGGCGAGCGCTGCTGGAGTCGGCAGTACATCAGCCGTGCTTGCAGCCCGCCTGCCGGGGAGGAGACCGGAGAGCAGACGCAGGCTCCAGCCGTGCAGACCTGGAGCCGTGATACAAACAGTCCCGTGGGGTTGTGAGTCTGGGACCTGTGATTACCAGAAAGGGCCTGTTTGGCTTGATGCACTATTGATAGCGCCTGTTGTAGGATGCATAAATAGACTCTGCGCCATTAGAGTGCAGGTGACACAAGCTGGTCGCTGTTTAATTGCCAAAGTTCAGTGCCTGGTGCCAGCTACAGAGACCACAGATCATCTCCACTTCCCTCCTTGTGACGGGCCAAATCAAGAGCTGGCGTAGACTGTTGAATTTCACTTCAGGATGTACACTGAGTACTTGCTTATTTGTGTAAGTGGAAGCTCTGCGCTGCTGTCCGTTGTGGAGACCTGCTCTTTCTGTCTTCTTGTTCATATGTTGTTCTTTAAACAAACTTCGTCCCACACCTTGGCTCACTGGCTGCAGCCAGCACACCATAGCTCCCTAGTTTTGGGGCTCAGCTCCCCAGAAGCAGTTGATTTGGGTTCCGCTGAAGAATATTTGAGCCGCTGCTGTGTTTTCTGCTGTAAAGATGGTCTGTCCTTTTGTTTCCACCCTCAAACAGGAGCAGTGTGTACACAGCTGCCCAGACAGAGCTCTGGATTTGTTCTCAGCCCTGGATTCAGGATACCCTTTTGGATCTATATTGACCTTTGAGTGTATCCGTGCTAACCTTTGTTCCTGTTGCTTGTTCCCTTCCTCCTTCACCTGTTTCAATTCCTACTTGTACGTTGTGTCTTTCTGCTTACGTTAGATTGACTTTTTACTGTGGGGTAATGCAAAGCCTCTGGGCACTGTGGTAATCCAGTTAACAGGTACACTTCTGTGCAGGTTTTAAGCTAAAGGGATGTTGGCAGGTTAAGAAGAACGTATTTTAATATGACATCCCACCCACCCCCCTTTCAGCACTAACATGCCAAATGATTGAAGCGTAAAAGAATTTTTAACCATCTAATTTACTTCCCACCATTTACGGTGTTGGCACCTCCTTATTCTCCCTGCTTGGACAGCGGAAGCAGGCTCGGCACTTCTTCATGCTCTGCTCTCTCAAGGTTGGGATGAGTCCAAGACCCTGCAGGGGAATGTTTGTTTCAAAAATAAACACTTGGCTGTAGAACAGGGGGACAAGGCAGTCAGGCATCTTTGGTACTTAGGTCTTGTAAATGCTTGCATGAGGTTTTTCTGAATTAAAAAGCAAGAACTGAGCAGGTCATCAAATGCCTCCATTGAAGGAGCAGGAGACACGTTTTGTCCTGATAGATCCTCTGATCTGTCCCTTTGATTCCTGTGTTCAGGTTTCAGTTGAAGTAATTTCTTTTTCATTACAGTAGGCTGCATCATCTGACTTGACTTCTGTGTCAGTGTCTTCTCCCTAGAGCTAGAGTAGAAGTGAATGTTCAAGGCCAAGATAGTAACAGTGGATCTCAGAAGGTATTGAGCTGATTTTAGGAGAGCCTGTTGTGAGTTTTTAGGAATTCTGAGAGTCAGTCCTCTTCTAGAAGGGAGAAATAGGAATCTGGGAACCCACATTTCAGGCCACATGCTGAGATAATTTGATGGTCTTCCATAAGCTAAAGCATCTTATGCACCACCATATGCTCCTTTATGACGACCTGATGCTGCCCTTCAGTGCCATTGGTATCCTGTGCTTTGGTATTGCATAAGTACGCCGTGGCATTGGCCAACCTGTCCATTTCATCTTTTGGCTTGCTTTGATCTCCTTGCAGTGCCCAGGCATTGCTTTACCAAAGGAGAGTGGTCAGTTGCACTGCTCCTGACTCAGTAGTTGCTTAAATGATCGTGCCTGAGTTCACATTTAGTCCTGCTTGCATTCTTAGTTATGGTTGCCAGTTTCCTTCCCAGAAGCTGTGAAAAGGTGGTTTGGGAAAGGGTCTTAACCTCTGCTTTTGACTCCCTGCATTTGCCAACGTTGTATTGGAAAACTGCTTTGAAAGCCTTTGTTAAATTTGCACCCTTTCTCTCCACAGGAACAATGGGAGAAGCAGATCAAAGAGGAGGGAACACCTCTGACCAAGTATTATACTCAGTGGAAGAAGCTAAGAGAGAAGGAGATACAACTGGAAATCAGTGGCAAAGAAAGAGTAAGAATGAAATGCCTAATTTACTGAACATCATCTGTGCCGTGGGAAGACAAGAGAGCCATGTCCTGGCAGCAGGATAGTGACTGGTCAAAACCAGCTCCAGTGGTGTGAGCTGAAATTGGCTTGGGCAGTGTGAGTGTGTAGGTTGGGCGTTCTTGGAAATAGCATGAGTGTGGCTGGACGGCAGCCTAGCCAGTGTGTTCAGCTCCTTGTGGATTTGTCTTACTGGGATCTCCAGGAGCAACATCTGTGTTCTGTGCCTGTAGCCTGTTTGTTTGCTCAAGTTAATAGAGGACAGGTGAGATATGGTGAAGTAGCACTAGGGTAAATTTCCCTCTGTTCCTGTTCAGGCTCATGCTGTTCAAGACCCGTTGGTACAGGAGCCTTTTAATTCGAGGGTAGGAAGCTGAAAAAAGTAGTAATAGAGTAATTTTGTGTGCTGGCAGCAGTAGGTTGGGTAAAAGATTTGATTGTGTCTGAGCAGCTGGGGCTCCAGCAACATCGTGGATGTTACTTTTGGAACAAGCATGTGATGTAGTTTTGAAGTTTAGATTGTACACATGGTTCTGGTTCTGTGTGTTCATCCACACATTCGTGGGCCTTCTCACGTTGCTCTAGACAGTTTGCATCATTTCTTGCAAATTACGTTGCTTTCTTGATAGTAAAACAGAATGGGCTGAGCTCGTGTAGGCCTTTAGCTCTTTTTCCAGCGCTGCAGAATGTGACTGGATTGCCATGCTAAAACCTAACTTTGCAAGAAAGTAGAGAGGGGAAGGTGCCTCTTTTTTTTAGCAAAGGGAGTATCAGAGATGAGTTCTGGTTTGCATTTTCTCCCATGGTGAGGGTGGCTGGTTGTGAGGTGGGACTGACTGTCTGGACAGATGTGCTCGGACTGCCATTTCCCACATCTCCTGCCCGAGGGAAGGCTCCTTGGCCACTCCTCATGACACTGCACTCCCGGGATGCAGAAGGCAGGGAAAGCTGTCTCGATGCTAATGCAGTGAAAGTGGCTGAGCTAGGCTCTTGGCCAGGGAGCAGGAAATAGATATAATTGGTGTCTCCAGCCTATGATGGGGAACAATTAAAATAATCAATGGGACTTGAGGATGGTTGGCTCTGAGCCAAGTCTCAGAACATGGTAGAAGACCTGGGAGATCCTAGAAGTGCTTAGTATTGTGTACTAGCTTGAGATAAGGACAGGAGGCTGAAATTCCCTTGGACAGCCATGCAGAGGGAACAAAAAGCACACTTGTTTTCTGTGCAAACCTGGCAGGAGAATGTGGCCTTTGCAGAAAGGAGACTGGGACAGCGGGGGAGCCAAGAAACAGCAAGATGACTGTGAGTGAGGCCAATCTCTTCCCCAAAACTGTCCCTGCTGCTGTGAGCTGACACTTTGCTGGTACTGAAGCAAATATCACAAGGGGAGAGGAGACCAAGCCTCTGTGTAGACAAGCCCCCATCTCATGTTAAAGGGAGGAGGGGAGCTGGAGCTCCTTGGGGTGGCCAGGACCAGCTGAGGTGGAGAGGTCCCCTTGAGAGGGATTGCTTTCCTATAGCAAGGCTCAAGAGGGTGACTTCTGAAACTGGGGGAAATCTGAAGGGCAGTGACAGGGACCTGTTTTCTCTTGGAGAAAGGGCTGAACAGATAAACTGTAGAGACAGCCAAACTTTGGAGTTAGCTTTTCGAAAGGCCTGTGGCTGCCTGACATCTTTGCTTGGTGAATGGGACTGTTGTCTCTCTCGGTGGGGACTGCCAGCTTAATGATGCAGCATTGTGAGCCCCAGCAGGAGAGTGAACACCATGAGGCCCATTAGAGCTGGGAAAATCCATGTCCCATTAGCAGCCATTGGGGGGAAAAAATAATAACAGAAAAAAACAGCCTGGCTCTCAGCTGCTATGAGCTGCAGCTTGCCTTATATAACAATGCTGACCTCGTCTGCCCATTCCATTTGCTTTTCCCAATGGTTTTTAATGGGATGTAGACTAATCGGCTTCGTGAGGCTCAGTAGATAGTAACCATCTAGCTGGGGATTAAGAGACTGGCCCCCAAATTACCTAATTACTGCTACTGTGTGATGAACACAGGCTGTATCTGTGAGCTCTGGCTCAGTACAAGTCTTGATTCCTTTGCTTTGGGATCACTCTACAGCCAGTAGGTCTTTCTGGCGCTTTTATTTTGAGGTGCCCATCTTGAAGGCACTCCTGTGGAGTCTCAGAAAGTTGGAGGTAGCACAACTCGGCGTGACTCAACACCAGGTCCTTTTTGATATGCTCAGATTGAGTTCAGCCAGTACTGATGTCACCCAAAACTGTAGGCTGCCTTTGGAAATGGGAGCTTTTCCTAGGCAGTCTGAAAATACAAAGAAGTCCCAGCTAACTGCTCCCTGCTGTGCATGCCCTGCACAGGATACTGGAGAAATTTTTCACAATGGAGATAAGTGTTTCTCTTTTGCTCCCTTGAATTGGAGAAGTTTTGAGAACTGGAGAGGGCTGTTCCACATGATACACATGAAACATTTGACTCATACACAGCTCAATTTTCGCTTTAAACCTACTAAGTGATGTGTTCCATGGAAACATCCCATGCTCAGGAGCCATGAAGAGGGAGAATAAGACCTGGGATGATTTTGGCATTTCATTTACTGCTGCTGAGCAGTAACAGTGACCGGGGTCATGGAGAGCAGGACTAGTCAAGAGGGACGTGGGCTATTGAGGCAGCAGTTGTTTTTTCTCAAAACTGGGTTTCTGCTTCTGTTTGTGACACTTTCAACCTCAACTATTTCCTGGTTAGGCAGTGCTGGACTGCTGTTTAACTGCTGCTGTTGCTGAAGAGTGATAGCTACTGATGCTGCCAGACAGGGACAGTGCAGAGTATCATGGCTCTTGGCACAGAAGGCCCAAAGGTGCTGCCTGTGACTGGGAGACTCCCAGAGTTGCCTCAGTCACACTGATGACATGCCACAAGGAACAGTGCCTGGTACCTGTTGGAGTGACCATCTCTGGGACATGAGAGGCCTTCACCCAAATGGAGCTACTGAGGGAGGACATGGTGGTCCAGGTCTTGGGCTGCAGGAAGCTCCAGTGCTTCTGCCTGAGGCTGGGATGATGGCAGCATGACCTGGCTGAGGCACTTGCAGAGGCAAGGAATGTATGAACTGAGAGGGATCAGATACTGGGACTGTGTCTGTGATCACAGCCCAGTGCTGGGTTAGAAGCTTAGCTGCCGATATGTTTTAGCTTCTGAGACCTTTGTGTTTTATTTCTGGAGCATCTCCCTCTGCCCTCCCACCCTCCATAAAGTTATATGCCAGAACAGATGAGAGGAATGAAGCATGGGCCTGTCTTGTCCACCAGAGCTGGTAGGGGCTAAGGAAAATGTTTTCACCGTAGCAGCTCCCCTGCCCCATGATGGAACTTGCTAGAGCATAACCACCCTACGAAAGAGGATGGTTACAGCATGTCGTTAGGTCAGCTGAGGGCAGCTGTTTGGCAATGACTCTGGATTGCTGCTCTTGCTGCGTTTTGCTCCCCAAGTCTGTTCTCTGGCTTGCAATGACTGCTGGTTGGAAAGCCAGTCATGTGCGTCTTCCCAGCACAGAGACTTCCCAGCAGGTCTCTGCAGGGCCGGTGCAAGGAGAGGCATCTCATGGTGGAAAAGGGCAGGTGGGAAGATGATTTAAAATTAGGACCCTGCAAATGGTGGTTGGTGATTTGCTCCCCTCTCCCCTTCTCTGGCCAGCTTCTGAATTTCCGTCCTGGTGCTGCAGGTTATTACTTGTAAGTGCTCAGCTCCCAGAATCAATATTGCCCAGCTGGGGGCCATAACTGTGAAACAGGCTGGGAGAAATTGCTGGAATTGGCTGCAGGAGCAAACGCACATCTCTCTCTCTCTCTCATTGTCTCTCCCCCCATCCCCATCCTCTCACTCGCTGTCTGCTGAGAGCTGCCTTCCTGTACGGACTGTGCTTTGCTGCTGCTCCCGCTGGAGGAAGCTCACAGGAGGTTTGAAGTGGATGTGGTCAGAGGAGTGTGTTGAGGGGTGGTCTGACGGGTGGGAGAGAGCAAATGAGTTATTACTCGCAGGGCGAATGTTTCCAAGCAAGATAATGTGTGCTAATGCATGAGTGCTTCCCAGGAGGTGTGCAGCCAGGCACAGGCAGCGGGCAGCTGATGTTCAGAGAGCACTTGGGATTTAATTTGCATTCTGATTATCTTTGCCCTGCTGGCCTGAGCCCTTGCAAGTAAATCCTCCCCCTAATCCCCCTCCGGAGAGGTGTAAAGAGCAGTGAGGTGGTGTCAATTGCAAGTACTTAATGGCATTGATATTGGCTGTCTGCAGCAGCGAGGCTCTTGGCCCATTGATCTCCATAAGGGCTAGCAACCCTGGAAGCTGTGGTGAGACAGACCTTAAGCATCTCCAGCACCTTGCCATTTAACTGTGCTGAAATCTGCAGCCAAAAAGACAGTGCCTTTGCTATAGCTGTCACAGCTTTTGGCGTTGGTGGAGAGCTGCTGCTTCAAGAGGTTACCAGCATGGTCTGGCTTGATTGTGCTTGGCTGCCCAAGCTGACAGTGCCTGCATGGCTTTCAGTCCAGAGATCTAGGACAGCCAACTTGTCATGGATGTCTCGTGTTTTTATCCATGCTAAGGTACCAGCAGTGGCCGGCCCATTAGCAAAAGTAGTTTATTAGATAAAGATCAATAGAGCAGTGGTGCTTTTCAGGTGTCATTCACCTTTGTAACTGACTCACAAATCTTACCTGTTGCTCCCCTGGTTGGCAGCAGGCAGACCCAACTGTTCTTGGCAGTGTGGAGTGCACGTACCAGGCAAAGCCAAGTTCCTGTGTTCAAGCTCAGCATTTTATGTTTAAAAGTACAAATTAAGGTTGTTCTTACTTTGTTTGGTATTTTTTTTTCCAGCTTGAAGACTTGAACTTCCCAGAAATTAAGCGTAAGAAGCAAGATGAAAGAAAAGAGGAAGATAAGAAGGAATTCAAGGACCTCTTTGACTTGGACAGTGACTCTGATGAAGAGAAAGTTGGATTCCCTATAAAAGGTATGGGACTGGGGCTGGGTATACCTTCTCCTTGTCCAGAATTCTGTATGATGTGTGTCAGTACAGCCCTGCCTGAAGGGGGATGCATGCTGGCCATGTTTGGTTCAAAAGATACACTGTTAGGGAGAGAGAGAGCTCAGGATGCCTTTTGAAGGCTTTTTAAAGTGACAGACAGAAGGTAGTGGGGAGGCTTTTGTCTTTCTCTCCTACTTTGTCACTCCTGTTCATTTAAAGCCTTACTCCTACTTTTTCTTTACATGACCCATACTCTCTGCTGCCCTTAGCACCTTTCTTTAGTCACAGACACTGACCTCAACATGATAGCCCAAGAACCAGGGGATGGTTGGCAGAACACAGATCCTGCTTTCAAAGGCTTCAAAGTAGCAGCCATGATTCATATTGTAGTTCCCAAAGAGTGAGTTCTCCTTCTTGTGCTTGTCACCTGTGCAGGTTCTGGGCTAAAGTCTCAGCTTGGAGAATGTAAAAATGTTGGCTGTCTTTTTGCACTGTGAGTGGAGGTGCAGAAATCCATGTTTTGTTGCCATGCCTATAAGAGTGGTGTTCTGCCTGACAGCACGCTGGGTCTTTGCTGTATGCATCATTGCCAACGGTAGCTATTGTAGCAGCTGGCTACTAGAACAAGGATCTTTGATGACAGAATGGTTATTTTCTCTTTGCATGCACTTCTGATTTATTTATTTTATGGAGACTGACGTTCCAAGTATTCTTGAAAAGCCAAGAAAGTCTAGAGCCTCTAGAGAAAATGGAGTGATGTCACTCTCTGGCTGTGACCACGAGAGGGCCACAGTAAATTGTGGAACCTGCCTGAGAAGTTCACCACATAGTTTGAGGAAAAACTTCGATTTTTTTTTTTTAATTTGGAATGTCTGGGATGTCACAGGTTTTCTAAATGCATTGTCTTTCATGTAGCAGGACGACTTGCAGGAATACAGGTTTTTCTTGTTTGGAGGTTTAATGTATGGATAAAGTCCTAGTCTGTTGTGTGCGTTGTAAGGTGTGAGGATAAATCTTGAGACTTACCACAGAACCGATAAGCATCGTGTCCTTCATGGGCTTCTGTGACACAGGAGGAAGAAACGGTTGGAAAACTCTTGTTTGATAGCTTGAGGTTGAAGTCAGTGGATTTTTGTAGGTGACTCAGCAAAGAGTGGGAGGAGAGCAAAAGTGGGCCCATGACCCACCAAGGAACTGAGAGATTGCTGGGCGCTGGGCAAACCCAGAGTCTCTTCCTGTGCCTCCCAGGACCTGACTTTATGTACGCTTGGGAGATTTCTTGGAGTGATGGACTTCTGAATGTACGCTGGGATCCTAATGAGGCACGTCTTGTGATGAATGTTACTGATGATACAGTACAAGGTCTATGGCAGCTGGCTGGCTGGCACCTAAGGTACGCAGCTTCTACCCTGTTGCTGGTGCTTGCCAGCTCACCGTGGAGATCTGCTGAACGTGGAGGTTTGCGACCTGCTAGTTAGGCACGGTGTTTACCCCCATGCCTGCGTGTGTGCCTGTGACATCTGTCCATGAGGTTCTTTGGCAGCTTTAAGGGGCTGACATACGTTGTGAAGAGAGTGCAAATGAGGACTAAGGTCCACGTGATACCAAAGCACTCTCCCTGCTCTGTTTGAGTCCCACAGCTGCGGTATCTACTCTGCAGTATCTAGTTGCTGTGTGCGTCTGCCTGCTGCGGTGTTAGCAATGGGTCTTGCCTTCCAACGTTCCTGGGTCAGCTCCCTCTCCAGAGCCTTTGTTCTTAGCAGGGTGTTTTGTGGAGAGAGGCAACAGGCCCTGAAGGCAGCTTCCCTCTCAAGGAGCAACTGTGCTCAGCCCCACCATGGGTCCTGAGGCTGGGTGGAGACAGCAAAGTGCTGTGCCTGTACTGTAGCACAGGGTGAAGTCCCCTCCAGGCAATGATGTGACTCCGCAGTGGGAAGGGGACGGGGAACGGGGAGGCTGGGAAATGCGCCTGTGTCTTGGGAGATGCATACAATGAGCTCTTGTTCTTACTCTGTGTGGGGTGTGAGATGTTCCCAGCCACGCTCTGCATTCAGTAACTGTCAGGGCTGGCTGTGGATGGAAGTCAGAGAAGCCAGTGCTTCCATTTGCTGCAGTTCCCTGTCTTTGTGGCCATTGTTCTACTGGGTGGCCAGATGCAAGGGTATTTGGGAGGCCCTGCAGCTGCAGTGACCTGCAGCTTCTTTACCTGTGAGGTTTGAAGGCATAACAATCTCCTCTCCTCAAATAAGGCAAAAGGAGAATATGGGACAATGGAAGGACTTGGTTTCATCTTGAATCACCCTGAAACTACTTCCAAAAGAGACATACTGAGCAGCTGATGGCAGAAATCTAGGCAGGAAGGTAAGACTGCACTGAATGGACCTTCTGGGAGAGGAAAACAAGAAGTGTAGCTGGAAAACAAAAAATACAGCTGAGAATGCTCAGTGATGCTGACTTCCTTGAAAAGTGGCAGAGAGAGACCTGATCCAAGACAGGTTGATGCTATGAAAGTAACTGTGACACTGACGTGTTGTGGGGATATGGGACTACTTCCAGATGTAGGCAGGAAGAGAATGGGGTTGGTGGGCTACACCCTCCCTGGTCTGGGAATGGAAGCAGGGGCATGGTTTGGGAATGCCAAGGCTGATGTGGGAAAAGAATAGGAGGCTCAGCTGTACCCAGACATATCCACGCTCTCCTTATTAGCCAGGCTTGACAGCGGCACCCAAAACTCTGTTTGGAGTTCTTGCTGGAAAAAGCTGGTTCAAGAGTCCTGGGCATATGTAGGTATCTACAAAGAAAGAGGAAGGAGTGACTTCTGGAAAGGAAGGAATTCCCTGCCAGAAAAGCCTTAGCTGGATAGTTGCAGTGGTCTGTTGCTGTGACTCATCCTCTTAGGTAACCCCATGGGTTAAATTTGTGAGGATGGTTGTCCTGATCTGGAAAACTCTCTTCTCCCTGATGATTACAATAAAAGTCTGGATTTCAGAATTTGCTACTGCTGTAGCATCATTGTGGCTTTCTGGTGGGATGTTGCATATAGAGGCGTAGTGAAAACGGCTTCCATCTCTTACCAGCCAGAGCATTTGGCTTGGCAGGATCTTTCCTGTGTTGACAGGACATTTGTCTTCAGATTAGTAGTTGTTTTGGGCCTGTCAGGTCCCAGACCAAATTCACAAGAGTGGAAAATTGCCTGATAAAAGCCAGGAAAGTATCAGTTTTCTGTTATTTAGCTGCTGTTCAAAGCCCTCCTCACCTTTTCTTTTGATTGAAATTAAGTATTCCATCGGTGAAGTGTTGATTTCAGTTTGCACTGTCCCTAATCTCTGGAAGAGGGTAGGCCTGGAGAGCTGCTAGAGTTTTTGGGTTAACCATTGCTAGCCAAAACATCTCGCTCATTAACTAACTTCCAACTACCTCAAAGACCTTTGTATTTTGCAGACCAGAGCAGGCTTCTGAAGAGGTCTTTCCAATCCCAGGCACTTTTTTCCCACATTAAGGAGGTTCTGGAGCTCCCTGTTCTCACAGTTTGCCATTACTCATTCCAGGGAAGACCACAGGTAGATGATGAGAACCGTCCCTGCACATGGGAGGGGGGTAACACACAGATCCTCTTGTCCTCCAGCAGCACTGGTGCAGTTATGCATTACCTTCCCTTCTGTTTGAGCCACCTCCTCTTCTCCACCCCCACCTCCACTGTTTTCAGCTGCGCTGTAGCAGAGAAGGGAGATTTGCTGCCTCTGGCCCCGGGCACCGCTGCAGGAAATGGCCACCAGCAGTTTGGCGTTCGCAGCTCGCACAGCCCTTGGCCCCAGTCTGTGCTGCTCCCAGATGGAAACCAGCCGCCCCTTCTCTCTTCCCTCGGAGGAGCAGGAGCTGCAGCGGCATCTGGCAGAGGCACCTCCTCCAGAATCCTCCCGGAACAGCATCCCTCGAGCAGGCAAGGAGGGGCCTCATCATAGATTTCCCACAAAGTCAAAGAAACTGCAGCATGGGCTGGGGAGCAGATTTGGATGGGATAGGTTCCTGTGAGGAGAATCAGTGTGGGCATAACATTATGGTAGTGGATTCTCACAGGGCAGGTGCTCCTGGAGGTACCCTTGGAGTGATTCAGAGGTGAAAGTCAGCTCCAGCCAGGTGTTAGAGCCTTCAGCTCCAGGGCTGTGATATAATTGCATGTGTTGAGAGAGGGGTTACAGGCAGATTATGAAGATGTAGGTGCAAGCTAAACGCTTCCAGTGCTCTTGCAGTATATGGAGGTACCAGGGAAGAGGAAAAAGTATGTTCAGGGCAGAGGAGGTTACAGGGCAGTCAGCAGCTTCGAGATCTCCTGAACTGAGGATTGTGGAGACACTGTTTTGTTTCATATCCACTGATGAATCTGCCGGTTCCCGGGTTGTGCCTGATCCTCATTGTTCACATGGCTTCCACAGCATCCTCTGGTAACACAGTAAGAGATGCCACAGCTTTAACTTAGACGTTATTTGAAAAAAGCTTTTTTTTTTTCTTTAAGGCTGTTGCCCACTGAACTCACTTATCAGCCTCTTGTGCCAGCTACAGCCATCAGCTTGCTTTAACGGACCACGTAGGATCCAGGCATAAACCTGTCTCTCAGGTCTGTCTTCTGAGTCCTAACCCCAGTTTTGCATTAGGCCAGAGATGAAAGGCTGATAGCAGGCCATCGCTCCCCTTGGCCCAGGCCGCCTTCCTAGTCCTTCCAGTCCTGCAGGACCCACCAGTAGCTAAGCTCTCTGATCCTTCCTTACCTTAACCTTAACCTTAGCAGCCCCACAGCAGCCAAAACTGTGATAAGCCATTTATCTTTGACAGCAGCAGCCTTTTCCCTAGCTCCGTAGGCTTTGCAGGTCTTCAGCCTCTCTTTCCTGAGTCCCAACCCTAACTTCAGCCTTTGCAGAAGGCCACAAGTCCCTGGTAGAAGAAGCCTCTCAACCATCTGAATCTTCATTCACACTTCTCAGGCCTTGCTGAATCCAACCATGAATGAATGAATGTCTTCTGAATCCTAGCAAGACTCGCAGTAACAAACGTTTCTGGGTCTGGTGTCATGCTTATAGAAGTCTCATTGGGTTTGAGCCCCCTGCTCTGTCAGTACCAGCAGTTCTGCTTATTTTAGGGCTTCTTGAAGGAACGGACAGAGTGGTGGACAGTACTTTGGAATTCGGTCAGCAAGTTCATCTGCACAACTCTGTTATCTGCTCCTTTTGGAACCAGGAAGTTGGGAGCACTGGTTAGCTCCATGTCAGCGCATCTTGCAACGCACTGGGAGACCTCAACCGAGATCGTTGGGTGGGGGGTGCTGCTGCATAGGTGCTATGGAGGGGGAGTCCCCTGCTCCGTGAGTCTGTATGAAAAATTCAGGTGTAATAATTGAGGCAGGAGAGGGGTGGATGTCTGGGCACAGTTGGAGCGGGGTTTGAGGCAGGACTGTGGTGCAGCCAGACCGAGGAATAAATTGCAAGCAGTGTATGGACACGTGCAGCAGATATGGCTGCGCAGGAAAAGGAAGGAAAGTGATGAATTTGCAATCGTTTTTTGATCTTGTGGATCTGAGGGGAGACTTTCCCCCACTTGTGCCTTGTGCAGGTGGAGCTGAAAGCTGCTTGCTTGTTTCAGCAGGATTGCACACCCCCGGCATCCTCCCCAGGGAGGTGGGAAAGGTGGTGAACGCAAACAGTTCCATTACATCAAGACAAGCTGCCCTCTGGAATGGAGACAGCATTTGGCAGGCAGGAGAGACGCCCTTGCTTGGGTCTGTGCAAGGTCTGAAGAGGGGAGGGAAACAAGTTTGCACGTTTCAGGAACCCCCGGAGCAGGCAAGGGCAGAAGGAGCCAGGAGATGGGGAGGAAAGAGCATGGATTTGATCAGTCTGTGTGTCGCTGGTGGGGGTGGGGAGGTTCATGAGTTCCTCTCATTTACCAGCTGACAGATCTCTGGGAGGAAAGGCGGCAGCTCCTGGAAATTATTAATGGCTTAGAAAGAGGTGCTGGACTGCCTCGTCATGAGGCAATTAAAGGCGAGAAGGGAGCGTGGCTGCAGCGTCTCTCCGGGCCTGGCTGTAATGAGTGATCTGTCCACGTTAGGTGTTGGTGTGCTTCTAATGAACTTGAACAGGTTTCTTCGTTTATCCCTCACGTAATCATATTACATCAATTTAATGCCAGACGGGCGGGGGCCAGGGGTGTGGAAGGAGGAGAGGTCAGACATTCTCATTTCCTAGCAGAAGAATCGTGGCCTTTCTCGGTGGCCAAATTCCTGCTGTGGGCTGTCGGCTTGAGGATCTAGAGGAAGAGGGGAGAAGCACTGGTTAACCAGAGCACCCTAAGCATCATCTCTGGAGTCTTGCTGATACACTTCCCTCAGGAGGTGGAAGCTTGGGTTCTGCATGAAGGCTGTGTTGGGGCCTGGGTGCGTACATCGCAGGGCTGAGGCAGGGGCTGAGCTTAGGGAGGGGAGTGGAGAAATTCAATAAATTCCTCTTAAGTGGCCTCCTGCCTGTGTCATGGCACGTAAGAATGACCCGAAGGCTCGATACCCAACTCCTGCCCACAGCTCGTTTCTCTGCATACGCACAGATGAGCTGGTGGCTGGATCTGTCGGTGCTTTTGCCAGTGCTGCTGGATGGATGAGAGTGTGCCCCTCACGGTTGTTGCCTGAGCTGCTCAGGTGCCCATCAATATGATGCGATGCGGTGAACAGCACCGCAATCCATCTCCATCTCCTGCGGAACGGCTGCTCTCCGCATGGCTGCGGGCGCCGAGAGCGCTCCATCCGTGAGATGCAGCTTCCGATCCCTCGGGGGAGGCAATTGCACAGAGGCTGCATGCTGGCAGAGCTGATGGATGGATGGAAGCAGAGTGAGCAGGGCGATGGCGGGGAGCTGGGAATGCTAGCAGCCAGCTTATTAATGGCTCTGTATCCAGTCCAGTGAGTAGCATAGGTCAGCTGCTGAGGAGGGAAGATGGGGCAAAAAATAGATGCCATGGTGGGGCCCAAGAATCACAACGTGAGAAAGAGATACAGCCAGTTTCCAAGCAGAGGGTCTGAAATGTGAAAAAATAGCTTCTTAGCAGTTTTGCGAGCAAGGACAGGCAACCTGCAGCACTGAGCTGAGCTCAGCTCAGGGCTGGTGGCTGGAAGGAGGCAAGGAGCAGCCGGTTCTTCTGCTCGCTCTGTACAGGATTTGTATTCTGTCCCTTAAATGCCTGGTCACTCATGCTGTCTGGAGAGGAAGAGAGCGGAGTAAGCACTCCTCCACTGACGTGAACTCAACATGAGTAAAAGAAGTCCAGTTCCAGAGGCTCAGGCAGATGATTTTCCCACAGGCCAAGCACCTGGAAGTTCTTAATGCTTCCTCCCAGGTGCCCTTGGACCTGGCTAGCCCTCTGCAGAGGGAACCTGCAGCTATGTCTGTTCCTAGACCTTTTTGCTGTGACTAACAGAAGGAATAAAACTAAGACAGGTTTACAAGGCTGCCCTGAACCAGAGACTCTACCCCTGTTTTCAGTTACATAAAACGGTGGAGGGTGGAGGTGAGTATACGCAGGCACTATTTCTAGTGGAACCAACATTTCTCTGGTCTCAGCTTCATGAATCATTCTTTCTCCTTTCTCATGTCTGTTCAGTAGGTCTGTTTCTTCTTATCATGCTTGTCTGTCCGTCTTCCTCTCCTAGCTTTCATGTCTCTCTGAGCAGGGCAGACAGGTATCTTCATGATGGACGCCTGGGTGCTGCGCCAGTGGTGCTCCATAAATACCAGCTAGCAGCAAATCCTGGGCTTTAGCAGTAAAACCCTGCTATGGGCTTCTGAGGTGATTGCTCTGACTCTGTGTCCTGGCTTTTCTGGCCTCTAGCAGATGCCTCTGAAATGAAACGCATCCTTCTCGGGGCCTCTAGTGCAAGGGGAACAAGGCTTTTGGAGAAATATGGTAAATTTGCCCTTTAGTGTGTGTATGACTGTGCTCCTGAGGATGAATGTTGCGATGATGGTACTTCACCCTTTGCACATACTGCCTGCCTGTATGCTTGCGTGCTGCTCTTTATGGTTCCATTTACATAGTGGAAATACTTGCAGGTAAAGGCAAAGCCAAGCAAGCGTCAGATGACAGTTCAGAAGCAAGCAGCGAGGAATACGGTGAGGATGATGATGAAGAAGAGGGAAAATATGAAGTCGAGGAGGACGAGGAAGAATTGGAAGACGACAGTGACTCAGATGGTAAGTAGTGCAGCTGGGCAAAGGGGAAGGGAATTATTAGAAAGAAGCACTGGTAACTGAATGCTCCTTTGCATTCTAGGGGCTCCCCTACAAAGGAACTGTCTCCTCGTGTCTTGCTGTGCTGCTGTTCTGAGCTGCAGGGTGTCAGGAGGGAGTTTTACACACAGACACACTCCCCCCACCCCCGGGCAGGGAGACCTGACAGTTCTGAGTTTATGCTGAGAAGAGAGTGAAAGGGTTAAGGTCTTTGCAGGCCTTGCTCTAACAAGCCACCAGTCCCTTTCATCTCGTTTCAGGGGCCTCCTGCAGAGAGGCTCAAACAAACTCTTGAAGTGCAGCCCACTCCAACGGGGTACAGAAAGCTTGCTTCAAGACTCTCCACAGGTTACACATGCATGGGGGTGTGGAGGGTGCACTTTGCTTTTCATCTGAGCAGTGCCTGGGGTATGGGGTGCTGCACAGGAGTAACCCTTTAGTTGCTGCTTCTCAACAGCTCCTCCCAGGATAGGGCTGGTAGGAGACCTTGTCTGAGTCCTGCATTCATCTGAGGTTTCTGCACTGAAACAGTGGTGTTCACCAGTGTGTGTACAGGCCCTGCTAGAACCGCTGGCTTTGCTTTGTGCTTGATCCCTTCTGCCAGTTAGTAGCTGCTGCCCAGAGACAGAATTGGTAAGAGTGGTGGGTGTCAGCACGAGAGGCTGCCAGTTCCGCGTGCTCCTAGCAGGCCATAAGTACAGCTGTCTAAATGGCTACCGAGAAAGCTGCCAGCTGTGCCACTGGGGCTGTGCTAAACACCAAGCCAGGCTTTGTTGCAGCTGAGGAGAGAGCAGCTTCCCTTTCTGTTCCTTGCACAGAGCCACAGCCAGCCAGAGAGCCTGCCCAGCACCCCAGCAGTGCAGTTACCCACGGTCGGCTCAGTCTTGCCTGTGTGTGCCAAGGCCCTCTGCTAAGTTAGCAGACGGAAGCTGCGCCTGCCAGGGGCTCTGGCTGCTGTGGTGTGCCTTTGCTGGGTTTTGTGTGCCACTTGCTTAGGCCTTTGTATAAGAGTGCCAAGCCTCTGCTCCTCAGCATGCCATTGGGTGTGATGTGTGGTTGTGGGGAACAGCCACAAAAGCTCCTGTGTGCAGGATTTCCTTACTAGTTTGGGGAGCAGGGAGAGCAGGAAGGGGGAAGGAGTCCAAGTGAGAGCAAAATCTGACTGATTTAGCATGGCAGATGGCTGTGGCTTGGCATGCACGCCCAAACCTCAGCCCCGAGAATAGATGGGTATTTGATGCATGTTCTGACAATCCTGTAAAGGAAAAAGAGGGAGCATTTTCCCTCTCTGCCTACTGGAGTACTCAGACGAGCCGAAGGAAAAGCACCCTTCCTTGGTGGCTGTGGGAGCAGGAACTCTGAACCTCACTTCCTTCACTCGTAATGGGCTGTAGGAGCACAGTGCAGAGCCAGGAGTCTCTCTTAGTGCCTGGATACACTGGTGTAGCCCGGGTGCTCCTGGCCTGTGGCACTTTTTCAGACATCCGGCAGGGCAGACAGGCAGATCTGCCCCTCCCAAGTCTTAAGCTCTGTGTGCTGAGCATTCCTGTTGTGTTTTTTACCAAAACACACATGCGTGCAGCCTGGTCAGGCAATGGAACAGCGAGGAGCTTGTGTCCGTGGCAGCTTCCCACCCTTCCGCAGGCCAGAGCCTTAGGGCAGAATGTTCTCAGTGCCCGGTGAGGCACTTCTTTGGTCCTGATGCCCCGGTGTCACCAGTGCGGTTTTGAATGATGTGGGCAGCCAGAGGTAGCTTTTTGTCCTTTCTGGCCAGTGGGCTCAACTGCTGGAGCCTGGCAGCTGGTGCAAGGAGTGCTGAGAGAGGGAGAGGCAGCCGTGTCCGACAGCTGCTGCTGCTGCCACCCTTCACAACCTGCGGGAGGCTGTGGGCATAAGACCGGAGGTAGGAATTGGTGCTGAGCAGATGCTTTGCTGGTAGAGCCTAAGAAAGATGGTCTGCGTCTTTGGCAACAAGGTGTAGGAAGCTCAAGCCACACTTCTGGAATGAGAGGGAAGGGCACTGGGAATGGGGACATGCACAGTCCTGCATAGCCCCTATAAACCAGCTGTCAGTTGTGCTCCCCACTATTAAAATATCATTTCAAAAAGGAGGGAGCTTGGGGCTAGTTTTATATTTGGGAGTTTTGCAGTTACCTATGACAGCTCTTAATGCCCAGCCTGACATCTCTAGTGAGGAAGACTGACGTGAGCTGTGAGGGCTGAAGGTCTGGAGGCACCAGCTGTCTGTGCCCCCTGGTTCTTTCTTTGCAATTCTGCCTCAGGCACCAGTTAGGTAGGTCGCCTCTCCTCTCACCCAAGCACTCCAGAGCCAGTGCTGTACCGAGCACCCTGCAGCGCTCAACGCTATCCGGGAGCTGCAGTGGCGCCGATAAATTAATGAGTGTCTGGGATTAATTAGCAATGAGTTGCCTTGACTTGCCTCACTCTCACTCCCAGTAAAGCAGGATTTACATCTCTCACTCTTTCCACCCACAGAGGAAGAAGGCAAGGAAGCTGCTCAGGTCTCCCAAGGGTCACAGAAGCAGAGGAGCTGCACTCGTGGGATGTCACGATCTGACCTCGAACAGCTAGCCCAAGGAGAAGAGGACGTTGTGGAGGACTTAACTTTCTCTGATGATGACTGAGCACCCTCACAGCCACCTCTCCAAGCTTATCCTTTACAGAGCTACTGCATACTGGCTCACCCAGCCTTCAGCACCTGTAGCTGGTTTTCAGAGGCGGTAAGAGCTTGGGAGCATGGAGGGTGGGAGGCCAGCCCCAGGTGCTACCAAGGACTTCCTCAGCAACACAGCAGAGATGCTACCTGGACTTGCAGGCTTTTTCTACCAGTGATGTTTTTGGTAACAGTAAAATTGTGGTCATGTCAAAGTGAGTAAAACTGCTCAGCATACGTAATAAAAGCCCTCGTTAAAATCTGCTGCTTTAAATAGCACAGGGTTCATTTTCAGCTCCTGCTGGGGTGTAAGTGAGCTGCCCAAGGGGCAGGACAAGTTCTTTTGTCTAAGAGTCCTCCTGTCTGTTCAGCCAGCCACCCATGTGGCCCCATAGTTTGCTCTGGGGCCTTCACCAAACCCTCCCTTTTGCCAAGAAGTTCTTAAGGATTGCATGGAGTGATTCAGAGCTTTGTATCTTCACTGCAAATGGAAGCCTTTATCAGGAACATCTCGAGCTGCTCAGTCAGTTCACTCAAGCTGGCTGTAAGTATGCTAAAGAAGTTAACTTCAAGTAGGTGCCTTAGGATATGGAGGGGAGGGGGGAAGACTGGAGGTTGTGCAGGCAGGCAAGAATAAGAAGAGGCAAAACTAATTATGTAGGAAACATACATGCTTTCATTTTTGTGATGGCTCTTGGATTTGCACGGGATACATTTGCTTAGCAAAAAACAAGGGACAAGTCTGAGCCCGTACATTTTTTAGAGACCTAAAAATGACATTAAAAATCACTTCTTTCTAGGGCCAGTCCTAGCTGCTGGTGCTGGTAGTGACCATCATTTTGTTCTATGAGTCCTGAAAACAGTAGTGATGACTGCAGGCTGTCTTGGGCATGCAGCCTTTCTTCATGACTGCAAAGCCAACCACAGCATCACTGGGGTGGCTTCTAGATGCAGCTCATTATTCTGTGTCTTGCCTGTGGGAGGACATTGTGTAAGCTCAAGGTGGGTAAGGGCAATTCGTGATCTGCTGGGAAACTATTAACAGCTTCTCTCTTGAGACCACTGTTAGTTTGCAGGACTGGCAGCTAGGAAACATATTTCTTTGGGAAATAAACTGGAAATAGAGGGTATTTGCTGAGAGGAGTAGGAAAAGGTAAGTATTCTTAGGGCGTAGCTGATGGAATCACTCCTGATAATTAACTGTGCCTGTCAATGGCATTGTTATTTGTTAATGCAGATTTTTGGAAAAGAAGATAGAGGGCCAGGACTAAATATGATCTTTATTCTTCTCTGCCACCATTCAGTGAGGTCAGGGGCTATTTGTCAGTGCTAGGGCTGTTCAAGCTACCTGCACAGACATGGTCATCTCTGACCTTCTGCCTACATGTTCCTCTCCAGGCATCCTTACTCCTGCACATCACAAGAGGACAAGATGCTTTTTTTTTAGAACATTTTAAAAGAACAACCTTTCTTTTTTTTTTTTTTTTAAAGTTATATTTTCCTGGAGTCAGAAGCAGCACAGCTCACACATTGCCTTTTTGCAGATAAAAACCCCAAATGTACTGTAGCAGGGTAGTGGTCTCCCTCTCACCCAATGTGTAAATGATAACAACTAGGTGTACGTAAAGAGGTAATTATGCTCTTCCTGTCCTACACTGAGCGCTGCACCTTTCCTGCTTCCAGACATCTTTACCACACAGGTAATTACTGCTCTAGTACAGTGTTGTGGAGCGTTTGCTTCATTCAAAGTTTGTTATGTCTTTTTTGGAGCTTAGCGGCAGGAATAGGGATAGAGAGGGCTTCTTTTTCCAAACTGCAATTACATGAATTATGAGACTTGCCCTTATTAACATCATCATTATTGTAATTATCATCGTCATTTATAGCCCACTCCGAGGGGGCCAAAGAACCTGCTGCTTCATGCTGGAGTGCTCAAGACTGAGGTTCCCACGGCTGGTAAAGCCTGTGTCTTCAGACACAGGAGCCGGGGATATGGCTGCAAACATGAGAATTGTAAGAAAAAGATTTTAACTACTTACCTTTTCTTCCAAAAGAGAAAGGAGTTGCTTTTTCTCCTTTCTCTAAAACTGGGCAAGGTGCTGTCTGCCTTTTGGCAGCTGTGAACCAACCCTCAGATTGGCTTTTAAGCCAGAAATGTCGCAGCTCCAGTGCACCAAGAGTTACCAACAAACACCAGCGGTAGGCACACGGCCCCAGCGGACACACGGTGGAAGAAAGGAGACTTGTAGGGTAAAGCAACCACTTGCAAGGAGCTCAGGAAGCTAGATACCATTTGTAAATTAAGTGTTTTTCTTTTTTATTTAAATTGATTGCTGGAAAGCATTTTTATCGTGATGTGATGGATAATGACTTTTTTTTTTTTTACAATATAAAGAAGCTAATGTACCACCAAGCTATTTTGTAAGAAAAACGGTAGCACGTGCAACGTTTAAACAAAAAAAAAAAAGAGGGGGTGGGGGGAGAGAGAGAAAAGTACCACATGTGATTGTTGTTCACAACTGTACAAGTCACAGGAGGGCACCCCAGGATTTACCATCTCATTCACAGTAGTAAAAACTCTACCCATTGTTTTTAGCCTGAATCCCCCAGCATCCCTCCCCCTCCTCTGGGAACGCACAGGTATCTGTCTCATGGTCCACAGCAGGCCAGAATGTGCAACTACATCCACCTCTGTAACAAGGCTTTAAAAAGAATAAAATCAACCCTACGAACAAAAAAACCCACCCCAAATGTATAAATGAGTCTGTTGTACATGTGAAGGGGAGGGGGCCACATTGGAGTGAGGCCTGTGACCCTTCATCCCACCAAAGCACACACTCCTTTCTTCTTCTCTTTAAACCAAAACATGTAATGAAAAAAAACCCCACACCTCTGCAGGGCTGGAGCACAGGCAGAGTCCATTCTCTGTGTGCTGAAAGGGACAATGTGCCAGGGAGGAAGGCAGCCCCTAGCCCCTGCAACAGCACGGAGCTGCCTGTGCCGTACCATCCACACTGAAGTAAACATGGACCGGAACTTGCCTTTTTTTTCCTTTTTTTTTTTTCTTTTTGTCTGTCTTTGGTATTGTTTTAAAAGTTGCTAGAGATGCATAGACACCTGAATGAGGAACTGAGTACAGTTTCCAGGGAGGAGGAGATATTTGGGAAGGTGGTTGGTTTCATTTTTGATGGGTTTTTTTTGCTCAGGGGTGCTGAGTACCATTGGGAGGAGCAGTGCTTGTTCCCTGCTTGAAGTCACACCCAGGAGTTCCTGAAAGCCATGTTTCTTTGAAGGCAAAGAAAAGCGTTCGTTCCCTGTCCCCAGCTCTCCATCTCGGACCGGTGAGCGAGAAGGGGTGCGCATGGGAATGCTGCTGCCCTCCTCTAGAATCATTTTCTTTCTCTTCACTTGCGTTGTCTCAGTACATCTTTGGATAGTTTTCTTTCCTTCCCTTTTTACAGTTTTTAAAACTTCTGTAGTTTTGTTTGTGTTTTTTTAAACAAAAAGCAAATGCATCCAAAAAAATTAAAAAAACCTCCCTTCCTCACTCCTGTGTCTCACACTGCCGAGGGAGGCTCTCCTGGTCTCTCAAAATGCGTTACCTTCAGTTTGTCCAACTGAGTCTCAGTCCCAGAAGCAGTCAAGAGCTGTCCTGCAGTTAGGATGGAGGTTTCGTGGTGTCATTGATCCCAGCAATGACGGAGGGGTTTCCGTTTTCCTGCTTTGGTGAGACGCGGCTGGCAGAGGGCAGGCCACTGCTGAAGGGGGAGGCCACGCTGCCCGTGGAGGACGGCCGGAGATCAGCCGAGGGCAGGTCCCGCTCGGGTGGCCGTAAACCAGGAGGTTGCAGTGGGAAAGCCATGGGGAAGCCTGCCATGTACAGAACTCTGCCCACTCTCTTGGCAACCTATTGGGATAAAAAAGAAAAGGGGAAATAAATGCAGGGGGGGACAAAAAGGGATGACAATGTGCACAAACTGTCTTCAGAAATCCACAGAAGCTGCATTTTCATGCAGCAAGCCCAGGTTCTGTACTCCAAAGTGAACTGTGGATAGAAGAGCTACCATTCCCAATCCACCAGAAGAAACCAAGCCTTGGTGACTTACCAGAGCAGAGCAGGGAACGTTTCCTCCTCTCTCCTTTTTTGTAAAGGACTCTATGTCCTGCAGTAGTGCTCCCTGGCTTTGTTATACAGGGCACTTTGGTGTACGGTGCTGAAATACAACTGGAGCTGGAAGGTCTAACCTAGATCACAGGCTAAAGATGTGCTGGGACTTGTAGTGCAGGCCCTTTTCCTGTGATGTGTTTTGTGTTCTTTGGCCAGAAGAAGACTGAAGGCCTTGCTGAGGTGCGGGCTGAAAGGAAGTGTGCAACCCAACGCTGAGCCAAGCCCAGCCTCTGCTCTGAAACAATCAGGGCTCACTGTCTCATCAGGGCACTACGGAAACTTGCAGCCCGTTTACCTGGCAAGGCAAGGCAGCATGGACAACGACGACAGTGCTCGTCATCCTTCATGGACCCCAGCTCATCCCCTTCGTGAGTGAAACACCGTGGTGGCAAGCAGCAGTTCCTAGGTCATCTCTGCTACACGAGGCTTTGGGAACACGCCTGTCTGTAGCTGTTTTTCAGGTGAAGAGGGCTGAGAGATTCCTGCCACTTCTGTTATTCCATTAACAGGCACCACAGCACGGACAATGTGATAGAACTCTTCTGCCCGCCTGTTGCTAACCCAGCCCAGGGGACCGTGCAGCAGGACGGCACGATGCCTGCTTCGGAAGAGCAGCAATTGCTCTGAAAGGGGTCAAAGGGGGCTAGGAGGACAGTGTGAGAGAGAAAAAAATCTGGCTACAGGGTGGCTGCTGTTAACTGCACAGGAAACTATAAGCCTGCAGCCTCTCCCTTCTTCTGCAGTACCAAAGAAATCTCTCCTGAAGCAGTTCTTGCCTCCCAGCAAGGGCCAAAGGCCCCACAACTTTCCAGCACCTACACAGCTGGTTCACATTTAAGCTTAAACAAAAACACAGGCTTGTGTTCAAACCAGACAACTGCGGCATTATTCAGTTAGCAACATCAGGACTTTTTGCTCCCCACTTACTCCCCGCCCCCCCAACCATGCCTTATTATAGAACTTTAAACACTATTGATTAAATCGAAGCAGGGTTTTTCTAGTTTCAGCCCATATCTCATCTCCCCCCCACCAAATCCGATCTAAGAATGTCTGTGAGCTATTTGGCGTTCTCTGTTTTTAAGAAACATAAGAGTTTTATTTCCTACTGAATTGACCCACAGGGAACAATTGCCCACAGAACCTTTTTATTAGACCCCTCATAAACAGTGAGGGCTGTAGGGAAAGTAGTAAAGTTGCTCTTATTGTTTTAACATAATGTAACAAATGTATAGCTTGTGGGTTAGATAAACTGCCAGAATAGTGACTATCTGTGCAACCCATGTATGTGCACATGCACATTATTGTCAAAACTATTTGCATGACATAATCCCCCAGGGAACACAGTAGAACAGCCTGTTCTTGACATGTGTCAGAAGCTATTTTCTGATCATTAATTGGAAGAAAAAAAAAAAAAAAGAAGCTAGCGGAGATGTTCTAGCTTTGAGTCCAACCAAAGGGAAGTGGAGGCAACTGAAATGGAAGTCACCATGACCATGACTGCCAGCTAGAGAAAGCAGAACAGCAAAGTAATGTTAGGAAAGCAGAGCTCTACAGACAGGGACTTGGGAGCCAAGTCATAGAGGGGAGAAAAAAAAGGTATTCTGAGAAGAAGAAACGTCGCTGTAAGGGCACACCAGGAAACTAGTCTGTTGAGGAGGAAATACAGTCCCCTAAAAGAGAAAACTAGACTAATTCAAGAGGCAACTATGAATTCTACTTCCAGTGTATCAAAATACAAGTGACCAGCACAAGGGGAGGGAGGTGGCACGGCCCATCAGCAAGACCAGCAAGCTCTTAACTAGCAAGAGAAGAAAATGTTACAGAAGTCTATTACGAGCACAGCAGAGAAAGGAAAGAGCTGGTCCATTACTCACTAGGGAGGGAAAGTAATCAGCAGATGATGCTGGGATGTGTTAAATGCATTTGTGCTTCAGGCCTCGCTAAAAGAGAGAACTGCCAAGAGCCATCCAGTTACAAGGAATATGAGCAGCAAAAGGACTTGCATCCAGTCTAGGAAAAAAAAAAGACACAACTGGTTCCTGAGATGGCTTTACCCAGTTCTTTAGGTAATCCAGGATGACTGTTTTCAGGTTTGACTGATTTGAAACCATCTACCTTAACTCACCTGTTCACTGGTTTTCTTCTTTACTGGCCAGTATTTGTGGGAACAGCCTAACATGTCTTTTCTAGCAGGAGCTGATCCATTTTAGGAGTTTCCTGCTGCATCCCTGTTATTCCCTCCCATCGCTTGTCCTGAACTATTTACTTCTGCCCCAGGCACTGAATACTGTGTTTTCTTCCTGAAAGAGCTATGTATGTGACTGGCTCCAGATGAGGATATGGAACATTCTGGAGGACTGATCAAGCTTCCTTGACACCAGAACTACAAATAAATAAACATTTACTGCTTGATAAATTATATTCAAGAAATATGTCTCTTGACAGCCCTGTTCCAGCAAGGGACAACTTCAAAGCGTACTACTAGTTCCCACAGAGGAAATTTTCCTACCTGTGACCTTATCTTCAGTGCAGGTCCAAGTTTCAGCCCCATATTGTTCAGTAAGTGCTCTTCTGTCAGGAGGGGCAGGGTCTCACCATCAATAGCCTGCTCTCGGAATACCTGGAAGAAACCAGAACACAGGTCCAGGCTTAGAAATGCCAGTGACATATCACCTGATGCACTTGTCTTGCCAGTGCACGGAAGGGTACCGTAGAAAAGGGAGGTTCTAAGAGCCTCAGCGATGAAGTAGGGCCATATTAACATACAAGAGCTACACACAATCCTGTATCCACAGCTAGGAGCCAACTCTTAAAAGGAGACATGTGTGGGAGTGTGAATTAGGGCTGGTTGGGCCAGTTTAGGTAAAGCGGTAATTTTTTTTTAATGTTGGGATGGGACATGAAGGTTTTTTCCTCTGGAGAACATCCCCAGGTTTAGCAACCAAAACAGCTGACCTAAGTGCAACATCATGAGTAAGCCCAGCTGACAGCACATGATAGCAGATTTGAGAAAGAAGAGTGACATGCCCAGGGGCCCTATCCCAACTCCAAAAAGGGTGGAAGACATAGGAGAAAAGATAAGAATCTATATTTTGGCAAATCCTAGGTCACTCACACTTCTGTGGATATTTGGAAAAAGTTGACCCAGTAGACTTCAAAAGCATTTGCAGTCTTCAGTGAGGCATATGCAATTGAAAAGGAGGAACTCGCTTGTTCATGCATTTCCTTCTCAAAGCTGCTAATTTCCAAAACAGTCTCCAGGCAAAATACATAAACAGATCTGTGGAGCACATTCTGCAGGTTAGAGGGATTCATGTGCAACACTCAAGTTTTGCACCTTTTTTTTTTTTGTCTCCCCCTCCTTTGCCTGTCGCATATTACAACCATTCCTACAACTTGGGAGCAGCCTGCAGAATGCAGTCCGTCGTGCTGTTTGGCCGTAACTCCTGATACCCAGAACACCAACTGGGATCAGGGAGGATGAGCCCTCCTCACCTGTTTCAGCACTAGGCCCTTTCTTTTTCCCCAACGTTTCCAGCAATACGGACTAATAAGTACTGCAGTGCCACTGTAGTGACTGAGGTAACCAAGTGGTACCACTAAACATGGCATCATCCTCCTGAGCCAACTGCACTGGCCTTTCAGCCAGCTTCCATGAACAATACAGCAAGTCCCTCTCTCCCAGTTAGCTGACTGAGCAGAACCTGGTGATGTGCACACATATAATCACAGAAATGACAGCAGGGCTAGTATAGTCTTATAAAATGGCAGTTTCACATGAACACGTTCTGAGACACCCAGCCATGCAAAACTGTACCATTTTAACACATTCTTAAGGACAGAAAAAAATGCTTTGTTTTGCCTCGATCTATTACAAATGACAGGATCATGCACGAGTTTTCCACCTAATGCATACTGCGTTATAAAGGTTAAGGGCTGCAGACACGGGCTTATTGCTCCATTCTTCATAGACAGAGCAGGGCTACACTTACACCAGTCTCCCCTGGGTGTTTATTCCGGACATACAGGCTCAATACTTCAAGAGTAAACTGCCATCATTTGGTAATTTAGGCAGCGGGTTCCCCTTGGTTCTGGGAGATGTCAGTCAGATGCCTGGTTTTTCTTACTAAGCCACACCTCTGCTCCGTAGCATTTTTTTTTTCACACCCCAGCTCATGTTGGATGCTGGCCCAAATGAACTGTCTGTGGGGCCTGATCCTGCTGTCTCTCCGTGCAGCGGCTTGTGCCTAGCATTATTATTACTAAACACTGTGGCAAGGGAGGGAGTTTCAATTTACTATTAATGGGTTTTTTTTTCAGCAGCAGACCGTAGCCCAGAGCCATCCCTTTGGAGAGTGGCAGTGGCTGTTACAGCCAAGGCAGCTGAGCTGTTGCAAGTGGTTTTTATTGCTGGACACCAGCAAAGCTGCTCATGCAAAGCTGCAGCGTGCATTTCTGCTCTTTGACCTAGCAAAACTTACTACACCAATTTCTTTTCCTTCCTCTGAAGTCCACGTGGCTGGGAGCCAAAAGCCTCCCTCCGCTCAGCACTAAAAACCTCCACAAAAAGCCTGAAACTTGAGAAAAGCATTCCCCTTGGGTGTCCCACAGGTCTTGAGCCACTGCAGGGACAAAGCTGAATGTTGTCAAGGGCTGAAATCGGGAATGGCAACTTTTGTTTTTGCTGAAGTTTTCTTGTTTGTCTGAAACATGTTTCTAACTGCACAGCATACCACCAAACTCTAGCTGGCTTTTCCTGGCAGAAGAAGCCTGCAGCCCAGTGCCAGACCTCCCCGGCAGCTGTGGTTTTGGAGAACACAGACAGCTCTGCAGTTCAGAGCCACAGAGCTGGGTCGCCCTTGAACACTGGCATTTTCACATAGTAAAAAACCTGTCCAGCATATACCCATAGGGCATAAAAACGCATCATCCCTTAAGCCAGGCACCCCCTACATAACACAACACAACACAGCAAGGCCACGACAGGAGGCCGTTTACAGCAGCTCCCATTACCGTAAAACATTTTGTTTGCAATGCACTGAGAAGATTGCTGAACCTTTGTCTCAGCAAGCTATTGATTTCTTCCCCACCGGTATACCAGGAGCTGGCATGGAAGGTGTAAACGGATGATCCTTCTGCAAGGTGGTTGTGTTAAAGATTTCTGCACATTTCCTACCGGCCTAATTCAGAAGCTTCCAGGCAACTCTAATCTTCATTCCCTAACACAGGAACGCAGACAAACTGCAATGCCACCAGCGCAAGAGCACAGTTTGGGGTGGGAGGTAACGGAGAACGCGAGGAGCTGTCTATTTTGGTTTTAGAGCCTTTTGCTTCAGCTCTCTGCAACACGTACTGCAGCCCACACATGTACACTCCTGAACCCATCACCCATCCCCTTATCACCCTCACTAAACCCGGCTCCTGAACTCCCCTCTACACTCGCAGACCTGTTGCTTCTCCCTCCCATAAACACCCATCATGCACCATCTTTCTTTAACCAGTGTCCTTTCCCTCCCTCTCTCCATAATCAGAGACTGACCCTTCTCCCTTCCACACACCCACTCACCTTGATCCATCTCCCAAGCACAACCCAAATCTCTGTTACTCCTCTTGGGGAATGTTACCTGTACCCCGTAACAAGCATTAGCGTTCCTAAATACGGCCTCTCACATGCATGCACAGCTCTTTGCTCCAAAGCAGCACTGGTTTTTCATATGGTTTTAACAAAGCATGTTGTGATGGGATTAACATCACAGTTAGGGGGCGAGGAAGGACGGCCTTTGGACTGAAAGCACATTATCCCGTCACCTGAGCAAGAAGGGGGAGATGTGGGGCAATTCCAGATTTCCACTTCCCCATCCCTCTGGAGGGATGCAAAAGCATGTACCTTTCCCCACGGCACACGACCGAATCAGCATAACCTAAAGGGAATCACTTCCCTAGAGCCAGACGCACCTGCTGCTTTTAACAGGCAGTCCCAGCAGACGCAGGGGTGCTGAGCGTTACCTTTCTCAAAATGGCTGGGGTGGCATAAGTTCTGGGAGAGGACACTTGCCTAATGCAGCTAACAGAGGGAGAGACAGCAAGGGCCAAAGATGGGAAAGAGGCAGATTTTTAAAATCAGATTGCAGCCAGCCTGGATGTCAAAGCACAGCTTCGCACTCCGTAGCTGCCAGTCAGGGAAGCTCCCCTCTCGAAACAGCATGTCCAGAAAGCTCAGCTCCTGCTCTCCTTCCTCTCTTTCAAGACCTGTTCTCAGCCTAGGATGTGTCTCTGCTGAAAGGCTGGATTGTCCTGCACTTTGGCCCTTTGCCTCTCTATCTTTGCTACTTTCAGTCCCTCCCTTCTAGGCACACTGTATCCTCCTTACAAGGCTGTCCCAGACAGCTCAGGAATCTGTGCCTTCGCAGTTGGTGCGTTCTCTCAATGGGGCATTTATAATGGACTCTAGCAGATGTGGAAACCAAAAACACAGGGTTGGTTTTTGTGTTGCACCTCACAACCTCACACTGAGCAGGCTTTATGAAGCCCCCAATACTGACTGATGTTTCAACTCTGCTATAACGACCTTAAAAATCACAGTCACTCTACGGGGTAAGCACGGAGGGTACTTGGACACTTGTGCCGGCAGGGTCTCTTGCAGCCCATGTTCAGCTCTGCGATAGAGCACAGGGCAGTTTTAAAAAGCATGAGCTGGACAGTGAGAGGTGACACCAAGAGCCACTAACCATGATCAACCTGCTGCTCACTGCTAACCTTGCCTCTATTCTCATCCTCTCCCAACTGGACATCTCCTTATTGCTATCCATCTGCAAGGCCCATCGCACACCTTCTCGGGGTCTTCGCTGGCAGCAAGTAGCTATTTAGCAACCCACTAGAAAAAAAAAATAAAAAGCTTCAAGACCTGCAGGGCTCTGAGAGACACCTTCTCCTAGAACGGACAGTGCATGTAAAACAGGCACAGATGGGAGGGAGAGAAGAGGGGCTTGAGGGAGGACCTTCCTCCCGTGATGTTCTTGAGCTGTTCAGAGATTTACCTGAGTGTACTCGGTGCAGCCAGACAAGTTGGACACAAAGCTGCAGACATCCTCCACTGTCCATTTGCTGATGTCTTCCAGCGCAGGACTTTCTTCACCATCCAGAAACAGACCTCCCATGGTGCCTGGATTGTTTGGAGTTTGGGGGGGGCGGGTAGGAAGGAGGGGAGGAGAAAGAAACATAAATCATTAAAATCCCACATGGACAACAACTAGCCTGCAATCTGAATATTTTTCTCTAGCCACACATTCATCTTTAATGACCTGTCAATTAAAGCACTAGGCAGGGTCAATTCATAGGCCTCTTCCTCCTGGAGGTCCCCAGCTTAGAAAGGGGGGCAGGGGAGAGGAAAAATCCTAGCTAATGCATTTCATGTGTTTAATGTTCTTCAGCTGCAGGGAAAAAATGGGGGGAGGGGAGAGAAAAGAAAAAACCCTCAAGGAGTGCTTCTCCACACGCACCGCAAAGCGGAAAACTCTGACTGCCCTGTGGGTTCCTTTCCCCCAGCCCTTCTCCTGGCTACGTGCTCCGCATGATAACAGGCGCCGGCACCTCTCCCTGGTGGCCCACCGCCCTGCCGGAGCGTGAATCACTGGAGAACATCTCGCTCTTTCCAAGTGTTCATTTCCAATCCGCCCCAGCCCGAAACATCCATCGGATCGGTCTGCCCCAACGCAGCCACTGCCCCAGAACACACTGCCCTCCAGTCCGCCACGGGAGCTGGACATCTCTCCTGGCCACGCATCTGACGGGTGACGGCATGACCCCTGGCAGCCCCCGCGACACTCAGAAGACAGCACAGCTCAGTTCAAGCCGATGTGTCAATTCTCCGAAACGCTACGGCGGTTCAGGTCCCAGCCCTGTCAGCACAGACGAAGGTGATGGGCTCCAAAAGGGTGGAAGAAAGCCCCCCTGCCGCCCCGCGTCGCCAGTGCCTGACAGCACGGGACGTGCACGAGGGGAGAAAACAAGACTGGAGCCGAGAGAGGAGCTGGAGGAGAGGCACAGGGAACAAGAAATGGCAAGAGGAACGCCAGCCAGGTAAATCCTGTCTACTGTAGCACGTAAAAGGAAAAACGCAGGAACAAGTAATGAAGAAACCTAGTTCCAGAAAACGCCACTGGGGGAGGCTGGTGGGAGCTTAACCTGTGGAACTCACTGCTGCATGATGTCATTCAGACCAAGAGGACATTTATAGGGATGTAAACATCCATGATTATAGTGGGTAGAGAAAGAGTTTATGAGTGGTTTAAACTGTTATGCTTCAGGGCATGAAGCAACAAATTACCAGAAAACATATTTCTCCCAGGAGTCTATCATGACAAAATTATCTGTTCTTAGGCTTAAGGTTTCTCCCTGAGGCATCTCATCAGCACCATGGACGTACCCCTTGGAGCACAGCAGGTGGGGTAGCACTTCTGCCAGCAGTGACAAGATAAAGTGGGATGCAACAAAATCATGGTGGGGAGCACAGGCCCAGAGAATGAGGTTCCCTGGGGAAACGCACCAGGTCAGAGGCACAAAAAGAGGCGCAGAAAAAGCAAACAGCAAAGCCACACGCCGAGTCTCCACTAGCTGGCTGGCAAAGCCACCAGCACAGTTCGAGGCAACAGGAAAAGGACAGGATTTACAGAGGAAGTTATCATGCCAATAAGATGCTTTTAAAACAACGGCAGTCTGCACAAGCAGCAGTCAGACGCTGTGTAATCATTTCCGCTACATTTCCGCTCCCACCTTCCCGCTTCCCTTCCCAGCCTCACCCTCCGCACCGTTCCCGCAGCCGCAGCACCACTTGCCTCCCGCCGCCTGGGGAAGGAGACAGCAACGCCCCGTCTGCAGCCCGCACACCCTGGCACAGTGCCGGGTGCTCCACGTGCACCTCCTCGTGCAGCGATGGCACCAGGACCGTCCGCCTGCCGTGGCGAGAGGGCCGGTCACCGCTCCCCAGCGCCCCGAGCAAACGGGGACGTGTCCAGGGCAAACAGACGAGTGCCAACGCCAGCGCCAGGACGTCTTGGCTGGAGCCGTGGGGAGAGACAGGAGCCCTCCAAGGCCTGCTGCCCCTGCCAGCTCTACCTGCTGCCCCTGCCAGCTCTACCTGTCCCTCTGGAGCAGGGACAGGGCTGTCCCTCACTCCCTGTGCCGCGGGCACGTCTTTGCAGGTGGCCTTGGCACGGCTGCTTACCAGCCCAGGACCCTCAGGGCGCTCGCTGTTGGCAACAACCAGACTTTTCACACCCCCTTCACATCCTTAGTCTCTACCACAATCTTTCCTTCTCGCAGGCACAGGGCTCTCTGCCCTCCAGCCAAGCACCAGCCTTGCCAGACGCTCTGCTTGCAGCTCCCTGGCACAGCTCTGCCCGGCCGTGATGCGCCGAGCGCGGAGAGCTCGTTGTCCCCCACCTCGTCACCCTGTGCCCTGCCGAAGGCCAGGCAGCTCCTCGCTCTCTTCTCACCCTTTCTTTTTCCAGCTAGAAAAACCTTCACATACTTTTGTGTGTCTGATACCAGCTGCAGAGAAAACACCCGGCTTTCCTGGGAGCCAGGTGCCTGTCGGCGCGGGAGGCGCAGGCAGAGGCCGTTGCCAAAGAACCAGCGAGCACTTTCCTTCCCCTCACCCCCCCCAGCTACCAGACAGACAGATGGACGCGAGCCCTCATTCTCATTCCTATTGCATTCCATTTTCCAGGAGACAAACTCACAGCTGCTTATGTTAAAATTCACGAAACGCTCAAATGGCTGAGGGCTTTTTTTCCCTTTTGGCGTTTCAGGGGAGGGTTTTTCTTTCTCGGGGTGGGGGGGGGTAATTCTCTTTCTCCTATTTGGAAGAATGACTGCAGCTTGGTAAATAGAGGAAGTGAAATTGAACTCAATTATTCCAGGCACAGTCAATGCTCAGGCAAGACACCTCCATCTGCAGCCAGAGCAAGCGTCTCTGAGGGGATCTGACTGTAACAGCCAACTGCTTTAAAATTAGGTACTTCCTTATTCCAAAAGCAAGCCAAGGATTGAATTGCGGCAACACAGTGCTTGGGAATGAATTCTCCAGTTACCAGCCAGCCAGACCCATCCTCAGGGTTTAATCCCAGCCTGCACAGTGAGAGGCTGGTCAGTCCCCACCGGTCACACGCACCCACCAGGTGCCCACCAGTTCGGGCAGAGATTCAGCCCAGATGCTGCATTCGCAGCTGGCAGGGACGAGGGGAGAGGTGTAAGGCTTCCCTGCGGTCCCTCTCCTGCCCACGTGCTTGCAATCCTGGAAGCACACGGAACGCGGGATCATTTGCAGGGTTACTGACATCGCCAGCAGAGCTGGGCTAGCAACTGCTTCTCCTCCAGAAGCCTTTCTCCTCTGTGGTTTTCCTTCCTTTGTCTCTTCGTGCCCCCAGAAGAAAGGAAGGGAGAGAGGTCAAGACGGACACAGATGCGTACGCAGTAAGCCTGCTGTGTCCAAGAGTGAGGGCAAGACAGGCCCGTTGTATGGGAACAAGAAATATTTTTCATGTACCCACACGCAGAGAAATACAATACGGCCAAAATATTTATCTCAGAGAGTTTGTTTTCCCTTCCCATTTATACCAGGGAAACAGGGACTGACTGGTGGAAACATTCTTGGGAAGGGGAACGTAAATACCAATACTTTGGCTTATTAGCAATTCCTGTGCCACAGAATTTAAAAGCTAGAGGGTGGAAACCTATTTCCACTGAAGTTAGTGGCAAAACGTCCCTCTTCCCTGCAGAAAAGCCCAAAATCTCACGGTGGCTGCAGAAGGGTCCAGCCCCTAGCAGCTCCAAAGGCTCAGTCACCATTCCGTGTACACAGCACCTCTGAAGTCAGGGTGTGGGGTCCAGTGTTCAGGCATCCCCCCCTGCCCTTTTGCTCCCACCTCAGCTGTGTCACCAGTCTGAAGTCACCAGATGCAGGAACAACCCCAGGAAGGAGGACACAGTAGCTGATGACAGTGGTCCCTCTGGCCCAGTGTGCATCTGATTTGCAACTAGCACAGGATCAGCCCTCAGCACGCTGCATCCAGTCACTGGCCCTTTCTAATTTTAAAGTCCTAGAGCAGAAGGGCTCCTGTCCTTCCTCTCATCCCTCCTCGGGAAGATACTGCACCGTCTGCTCCATCTCTGTGCATGGCTGCACCCACTCACCACTGCTCTGGCAGTTTGGAGAATGATAACAAATAGGTGCCAAGTGGCTAGAAGGGACGCACCTTCTATTATAATAATGACATGTCACTGGATCCTGCTGGACTGCGAGGATGCATAAAGGGCAGCATCTATTCCCTGCCAGGCCTCCTCTGTCTTGCTCTGTGATAAATGATGGTCCGAGAGACTGGTAATGGATTACAGAGCATTTCACCAGATGGGGCCCAGCGTGTAGGGGCTGAAAAGAATCCATCGTCCCAGGCCAATGTCTTGTAGACAGGTGTCCACGTAAAAGCCCTCACCACCCATGCCGCAACCCATTTATAATTTTCCTCCTGATATCCAGCTGCTTCAAGAAGAGAAGCAAAGGCTGATCGGGTCAGGGAGAGCAACCCTTCTGGCCATCCCAGTAAGGGAAAGCCCTGCTGCAAATCCAGCAGCCAGGCTGCAACGGGGCTGTCTCTGCTGCATGGAGACAGGTGAGTTTTTGCTCCTGGCATCACAGGAGACAATTCGGGTGCCAGCTGGGAGACCAGTGCACAAAGCAGACCCACTTGGAAGTCAGCCCACCTATGGGTTTAATCAGTTTTGCTACCACTCTCTAACCCCTCTCCCATTTCTCCCTGTGCCTGCACCCCCTCCTTCCCGCACGCCGGAGAGGGCTGGGGTCATGGAGCGGCCCTGGAAGGCTTGTGTTAATTGCTCTCCAGACTACAGATCGATAGAAGGATTTTAGCCTCCTGCACACCCCATCCTTCACCTTTTCCAAAGGACGGGGCTGGAGGAAGGTGGCAGGAGGAGGAGGGGAGCAAGGCTGCTGAAACCTTGACGAGATGAGGTCATCGAGCAGCCGCCAGATCCCCAGAAGGCAGCTCAGGGAATCGACCCAGCTCTGGCTGCCTCATCGATATTTTTCCCAGTAGGGATGGAAAACAGCTCCCTACCTCCAAAGGAGGAGCGTCCCCTTGCTGGAAAACCAGAGGAGCTGCCTGAAACTCAGTGGTCATTTTCAACCAGCCCCTTCCCTCCTCTCCTCCCTCTGGCTCTTCCTTTCGGCCTGCCATGGCACCTGCCTTGTTTAGGTCATCACTTTATCATACCAGCCTCCAGTGTACAGCACGACATCGCAACCATCCAGGCATCCTTGTGCCAAAAGGCATTACGGGAATTATCAGGCACCAGGGCAGAGGTGGGTGCAGTTCTGTCTTATCTGTCTTCAGGTGGTTTGTGTTCCCCGAGGGCCAAAGCAACACGTCCCACATTGACACACGTTACTCCAGCACACCTCAGAACCCTGCAGCATCTGGATCGATGTAGCCCTCAATATTGCAGTTGCGGAACTCCCAGCTCCCCTGTCGACCTGCTGTGCTGCATCAAAGAAGATGCCCTGTCTTCCCAAGGCTGTTTCAGGTCAGAGATTCTGCTATGGAGTTGTACAGCAGTGCCCACCACAACAGGGGCTAAAGTCGGTGCTGCCATCCTGCAGCCAGGCAATATGAACAGCCACGATAACACGTGAAGCTGGATGAAAGCGAAAGAGCCCTCCGGAAAAGACCTACGGCTCTGGAAAAGGCTCCACAAATCAGAAGTGCCTGAAAACTGGGCAGTGAAACACGGCCCTGATCTTTGCCGAGGCCTCGAGACAGGATCGTGATCTAAATTCGAAGTGATAATAATAAATGGCCCATTACAGTAACTCACGCATTGCTGGGGGAGGGAGGAAACCCATCCACAACCCGGGCCTCCCCGCAGAGCCTCACACGAGCCATGAGCACCACGGAGCCGTGCGTTTCCCTTTTTAATGGCCGGGAGGAAAAGGCTCCTGCGAGGAAGCCTCAGCAGCCCAAGGCAGCAGGAATATTTATCATGTTGGCCACCTGCCTGTCATAGAAAAATCGCTTCCTCCTTCCTGGCTGGAAGGCAGCTCTAATGAGCGATGGGCAGCCGCGTTCACAACCGCGGCAGCTCTTTGCATAGAAAAGAGGCAGCCTCAGCGACCCGCATGCCATGTGCCCCCCCTCTTCTCCCTCCTCCAAGTGGCAGGAGGTCCTACCTCCTGCTAATTGCTCAGCCAAGTAATTAGCTGAGGCGGATTTTGGCTCTTGGCTAGGCTAGCGGGGCTGCCACCCCGCTCTGCAACCAGGAGCCCGCTGCACAGACCAGCTACCCAGGTCTGAAACCCTGCTTGGTACCACCTGGGCTCACCGCTCTCTTCTGGCTCCTGCCATGCCTGCCTTTGCTGCCCATCTCCACAGCCCTGGGTACTGTGCTGCCAGAGAGCTGGCAACGACCTCTCTGCCTGCCTGTGCCATCCAACAGGCACTACGCCAGCTATAGCAGTGTCTGGGACACTGAGAAATATGCCACAGGCAGGGGAAAGAGCCCACCTACCTCTGCCCTGGAAAAGGGGCACAGCAGCGGTAACTTGGACACCTCCGAGGGCGTGAGGTGGCCAAGATGTGTGAGTCACTGCTGGGGAACTCTTTGACACCCCATCCCAAAGGCACTGTCTCACATGCTACCCTGGAAACATCCCAGATACGACTCTCAGCAGGGAGGAAAATGCTGCAGCCTTAATCCTTCATTTCCCTCCTCGAACCATGGCAACGCACAGAGGGAGAACGGAGCGGGTGGGAACCAGCCAGCCACCCTCCAGCCCTGCACGTCCCCAGTGCCATCTGCACCTCTCCGGGCAGAACAGCCTCAGCCTCACTACCAGCCCATGGCCCCTTCCCACGCAGCGCAGACCCACGTCACCCTGGGAAGCTCTTTTCCCGTTCCTTTGTCCTGCTGTAGCTGGGTGTTGCTCTCCACCCTGGCCCCTCCAATCCCGACTGCTTGGAAATCAGTTGAGCGCAGCTCAACAGTCTTTACAGCCTTTCAGGCCACCCTTCCAGACACAATACTTCTGGCCCTTTACTTTGTAGGGCAGCACCCTGCAGTCATTAATAATTTTTGGTGCTTCTCTCTGAAGCCCCCTATAATTTACTGGCATCTGTCCTGAAACATGGCTTCCAAAGAAAGCCCAAGGAATTTCAGGATCCCTTAGTCCATCCTATTGGGATCTCCTTTCTCACGTGCTTGGGACTCACTTTGTCCCTGCTGGCCTTCTTTATGACCCTTGATTTGCTTCACTGCAAACAGAGTCCTTTATACTAATTAAAAGAAGGTGCTTGGTTCCCTGCAGAGCAAAAAGAACTACGGCCACGCTGCGGAACAGGAAGGGGGAAGAGCCCCACTTTTAGCACACGGCAAAACGTGTCGCTGCTCCAGCCAGTAACTGGACAACAGACTCCCACGCACTCACCGGCATGGAAGTACGGGCTCATCGTGTAAGGGAATCCGAAGGGCAGCGGCTGAGGCGGTGGGATGGAGGCTGGCGGGAGGTATTTAACCTCGTTTTTGTTGATGCCTGGCCCGAGCAAGTGGCTGGGGGACTCGGCGCTCGAGGAGCTGCAGGGGGCATTCTGGCTGGTAGCCCCTTCACCCAACTCCTTGGCCGCTTCGCAGACTTTGCCCGTCTCTTTGCACTCCTTGAGCTCAGCGGCCGAGCTGCTGCTCTCCGCCTTCAGGCTCTCCGCCTTCTCGTCGCTCACGTCCGCGTCGCTCTCAGAGTCCTTCATCTCCTCATCGTTACAGTCCGGCGCCCCGTCCCGCGCTCGGGGCTCCGCCAGCTCCTTGGCCTCGCTCAGCCCCTGCGGCTCGGCGCGGTGCTGGGCGGATTTGCGGCTGCCGCGCCGGGGCTGCTCCTTGGGCGGCGTGGCGCTGCTGGGCACGCTGGGGTTGAGGGAGAGCAGGGGGGTGTTATTGTGCCGCAGCACCAGCATGGCGTTCCGCCGGGAGAGCTCCTCCCGCAGCGGGTGGCCCTCGGGGATGTCGTGGACGTTGCGGAGGGCCGGGTGGTCCGGGGGCAGACCGGGATGAAGGCTCAGCGGGTCACCAGCCAGTAGCCTTTGCCTGTGGAGGTTCTCCAGCTCCTTCTGGCGGATGATCTCAGCCGACATCTCCAACCTAAAATGGGAGAAGCAGAGAGGGAGCGTTGAGGAGGGGGTCTCTGTGAGTAGAGAACCAGAGCTTGCAGGATCAAAGCATCACCTGCACATTGTTGCCATCGGTCTGACCTGGACACCACTCTGTCGCCTGTGCACAGCTCATCCAGCACAGCACCCTGCAGTACTCTGCCTGCTGCTAGGAAAGCGAAGGGAAAATCCAACCCAGGCCCAGGCAGGCTAGCCCTCCGCACTCTTTACCTTGCCAGGTTTTGCTTTCGTAGCATCTCCTGCTGCCGTGCAAACATCTCTGCTTGTGCCGGCTGTAGGAACCCGTAACCTGGGGACAGGGAGAACAATAACAGGGGTTATTAATCTCAGCATTGACTCTTTGCTAACTCAGGACCAGTTCCCCAGAGGGCTAATGGAGCAGGAAAGGGCAGCTGAGAGCTGCCTTTCTGTTCTAGAGCCTATCTATTCCCTCGCTCCCAAGGTAGTGCAGTCTGCTGCTGAAACACAGGACCAGGGAGGCTGGTGGGGATTAAAAGAGAGAGCGGCCAAGGCAACCTACCCCTTTCACTGCAAAACAAGGGTGAAGTAAGCACAACAGTAACGGGGAAACAGAAAACATGTCTGGGCTGTTTGGCTAAAGGATGGTTTGTCAGAGCCTGCACCTTCACTCTGCCCACTTCCCCTGGCTGACTGCAAGCATTTCTTGTGCACTCACCTGGTGTCTGGCACAGAGCCGAAGGCACCCCGAGGAAAGGAGGTCTCAAGTGGGGCCCCAGGGCGATATGGGGCGCATTCTGGGGTGAAAGCAGAGGCGGCGGGTGGGATATCTCCCTGCAGAAATCAGAAAACAAATTCATGTTGAAAATCTGGAGGTTCCATCCACAGTGCCCAGAGGGTCCTGGCTCAGGAAGAACATCCCTTCTGCAGGTGACCTGCATTCTGTACCAGAGGCTGTTCTGAGATAAAAAGATGCCTGTTCACCCATATGCAAAACTTTTTAAAAGGGAAGGAAAAACGAAAAGAGCAGAACCAGAAAGGAAAGAAAGCAGCCAGGACTCCATAGGTCCCACATACTTCCCCCCTTGACATGTTTGCATCTGTGGCCTTTCGGCTGGGCTCTTCAAAGGCTTTTTGGCTGCCCAGGGCTAGCAAAGGCAAGGCTGAAGATGCTGCATCTGCCTGTTCCCTTAGCAAGCTTGGGTTTCTATCTCAACTACCTTAAAACTGAAAAGGCATTCTGTGTTTTGGGAGCTGGAGAGTAGATCTGGGGAGAGTTGAAGGCATCACTGGCATGCCTTGTAAAAAATCACTGTCCTAGCTGGGACAAGGGGTGATCTTTAATTCCAGAGAGAAAAGCTCTGAGTGAGGCAGAGAAAGACAGACAGGAGAGATGGGGAGAGGAAGTGCCGTGGGGTCAGTGCAAAGGAGTACTACTGGAGAAGGGGTGGGTGATACTGGCCAGAATGGGTAGAGCCGATGTAAGGTGGCAAGTAAGCTGGAAGAGGCAGGTTTGAGGGGTGGGGAAGAGGACAATGCCTGGAAGCAAAGCAGGTAGTGCTTGCAGGAGGGGGATGAGGGGTGGGGAGGGTGGAGCAAAAGAAAAAAAAGCAGGAAGGGAATAAGAGCCAAGGTCTCTTCCATTAGTCAAATCTGCCCTGGGAGCCTGCAAGCAAATCTCTGCTTTCCGGCTGCACGTCTCTTAATTCCTTTTGATGGCCACTTACAACATTATTACCTTCACCAGGGCATCTAGAGGCAAAGCCAAGTGCTGTGCCGTTTATTTTCATTTTACAATATCTCCCTATAAAATCGGCTTCGGGAGAGACTGGAGGGCAAGAGAAAGGGAGCAAGAGGTGCATGGGATGTATGCACAATTGTGCTCTCCCCTTTGGTGGGGGGATGACACATGAGTTTGGGATAATGTGAGAATCCCAGCCATCCATGGCCCCATCTCACACAGCTGGAGATGGATTGCCACCGTGAAAAGCCAGACAAGGACACTTTGGGAATGAGGTGGGCAAGGAAAGCATTCTCGTCCTTTCCCTAGATCTTCCTGGCGTAGTTTTATCCTCATTCTGTGCAGCAGCCACTACAAAACACTTCCACGCACTGATCCACAGCACAGAACGGGCTGAGACTCCCCTCCAAAATTCCTCCCTCTCCCTACCCCTTGCCCATCTGCCTGTCTCTGCCTCCCCCCTTCCCGTCTGTCTCTACTCCCCTTCTCCCCTTCCCCTGGCTGCCTCCGTCTCTCCTTTCCTCCTCCTTCCTCCCCTAGCTCTCCTCTAAACTAATTGCACAGCTCGCTGTGTCTGGAGGAGAGCCACGGATCGATCCGTCGCTGTTGAAATGTTAATGCTAATCGTATAACCGCTCCGCCAGCACCTCGCACTTCAGTGGCAGCTCCAATTAATCTCAGGTAACGCAGCGCGTGACCTTCGGCTCCGAGCCGGGGCAGCAGCCAAGCGATGCTTATGTAATTACACCATGAAGTGTGTAATCACCTGCCCTAATCCCCGAGGCCTCACAATTAGCCGAGGCCTCGGTCGCTGGGCTGCCAAGTGCTTTGCCACCCCGGACAGCCTGCAGATGAATAACGGACAATTAAAGCGGCATGACGGGGGCTAGGAGGTGTCCGTTCGATCGTAATTAGCTGTAATCATGGAGAGACGAGCCTGGCAGACGTGCTGTTCGTTTTATAAGAAGCAATTTAGGAAATCAAGTCACTTTTAACCATTCCGTGGCCAGGCAAGACGTGGCCGTGCCCTCCCTGCCTTTTACAAACGCAGAAAAGGGGATGCTGTAGGAGAGATGACAACGCACGGAAGGCCCAGGTGCAGGCTGCACACCGAGAGCTCGGAAGGAAATGCTAAAAACAAAGAGAGCTGCTTGATTTTAGCCAAGAAGAGACAACCCATGCCCAGGAAGTGTACTGTTTGATGGGGATCAGGGCTGGGCACTGGAAAATGAAAGGTTCTCCCTTTGGTGGCAGCCCAGTGTTAATCAGAGGCTATTTTCATGTTTTCATGTTGCACTATAGGGCCTAACTTTGATCCCTAAGGAATTCATATCTACTCGAGACCCTGCAGTTCATTCCCTCTGTCCTCTCATCAGAGCTGTGCAGCTTCCCTGCCTTTCGGGGCCAGGGATCAACTCCTTTGGACGGGCCAGCGAGCAGTGCCCAGCTGTGAAAGGGGGGATGGCAGGATGAAGTCTTTGCTGTGGGACTGTGCACTGAGCACAGCAGCCCGTGGTGGCTCAGAAGGGGCTGGAGGTAGCTGGAAGGGGCTGTAAGAAACACATCAGGAATGACTTTGAACATGAGAGGTCAGTCGCTGCTATGTTACGCATACAACACACGTGAGGATGAGTCTAAAGGTTTAGAAAATTCAGGGAGACACATTTACAGAAGCTGTCATCATGCCTGCCTGACACAGCAGACCACACAGAGACCCCGGAGTTGTTCTCTCGGCAACGCTGGAGCTCTCCGCCAAACGCACGCATAGGGCAAAGCTGCTGGGTGAGGCCAGACAAACAGGACCAGTCAAAGGTCCCGCCACTGGCACTGGTACACCCATGGAGTCTGTAGCCTAAGTCAGAGAAGGAAGACTGCATGTGGTTAAAGAAGAAGGGGTCGTTGCACCTCTCCTGCCACCCCGCTAACGCTCAGCGCCAGTCCCCAGCGGCAGATAACTTACAAAGAAAGCGGGTGTGCGGGTAACTGCTTGGGGGAGAAGGGGCTCTTCTCCCCGCAGGCAGACTGACACTCAGCCCTAGCTCACGCTGCACAGCCCGAGGAGCTGCACTTCACACCGCCTGTGTTACCTCAAAGGAGAGATGCTTTTTGCCATCCCACAAACCCAGACTCCTGGTCGTCCAGGCGCAGAACCTGCTGGGGTCTGCCACTGCTCCCTTCCAGCCCATCTGCCTGATCCTTGGCGTGGAAACCTGGCACAGGAGGGCGGGAGTACGACCAGGTCGTGTCCTGGCACAGAGCTGAGAAGCCCTCCCGGGCTGCCTGGTACAGATACAGCCAATTGCTTCCGTGCAAGCTTGGAAATGAACCGGCAATCCCGGAGTAAAAAGCCTCAGAGATCTTAACAAAAGCTACTGTGCTCTTAGACAGATGTGCACCAAAACACAAACCCTTGCGTCCTTTCTCAGGTACATATCAGCCTTCAACCCCCCATTCATTTCCTTCCTCCTCTTCTTCCACCTCTCAGAGTACGGGGCTGCTGTAACCCAGAATGTGAATTTAGCCCTTGGCAATTACATCTGATAAGCCTTGTCCTTACCTTGCAGAGAGCAATTCTATGTTACTGCATATTCCTCCCCCACCCTCCCTCCTTTTTTTTTCCCCCCCTAATATGCCAGCTGGAGGCTTGTGAGCAGGGTATTAGGGGATTTGCACTGCATGCTGCTAAATTTGATATGTCCTTTAACAGGAGACAAATGGTTCACAAGGCTTAAAAAGTATCGACTTTTCTTTAACAATAAGCACTAATGGCCTTCAAATAATCAATATTTAAAGTCATTATGGGGTTACACATTATACTGTTAAAACCAAGCCTTTCACTTTAACCCCATCATATCCTCCCAAGCCCAGAGCAGTGCTCCCCCCTGACTCACTCCAAGCTCAAAAGGAAGGCTTGGAGCGCAGGCTGTGACTGGAGATGTGAGAGGGTCAGGAAATGCAGATTGAAACCGGCAAGGCATGGAAATAAATTTAGAACGGATGGAAGAGGGGAGAAAAAAAAGAATGCATGAAAGCTCTGCTTTCTTCTGCTTTGCATTTGATAGGAAGAGACACTTTAAACCTGAGGTAATAGGCAAGCAGCACACAGCTCCTTGCTGGTTCGCCATCCGCAGACACTGTCTGTGCCAGGAAAGGAAAATAAATAAAATGAAAGGGCTTTCTAAAAATGGAGTTTGGGATTTCCAGGCAGAAGGAGACATGCACTGGCGCTGCCCTTCTAGGGCAGCAACTAGGCCTGGACGCAGAGAGGGTTTGGTTTATGCAGCCAGGGGAAAACACTCCCTCAAAATCCAAACTGGTGCTAAAATCAAATTAGTTAAATCAGGTCAAGCTCTTTGGCCTTTGCTCTGCATAACATTCAGCCAGCTGGGATCTGGTGAGAAATCTTCCGAGTGCAAAAATCAGAGAGAGATACAGCATTCATAGCCAAGAGGGGGATGCAAGGCTGGGGTAGGTAAGAGCAGGAGAGAGAACATGTCCAGAGAGGACAGGAAAACGTGCTCAAGGAGCCAGGAGAGAAAAGGAAAGCCTCTGTGATGCAGCGGGGAGGAATTAGGTGGTGAAAGAAGAAATGGTAGCAACAGCAGATGGAAAGAACCCAATCCAAAATCCTTGCTGGGTATTTCAGGCGCATCTTTGCACAGAGAAAGGCCTCTGGCTGATGCACAATGTTTGTCAGCTTTCTGCAACGGAAGGGCAATGAGTGCATCTTTGAGACTCTGAGGCTCCCACTCCCAGAACACTCTAGCCAAAGGGCTCGGCTTCCCAGGACCCCAGCAGACCAGGACGCCGATGGCATCTCATGCAGGCAGTATTCCATGCTCCTTGGCATTCCTCCTGCCTTCACCCCATAACTGCCCATGGTCCTAGAAGATTAATTGTGTCCCTATGCTTCTTATGGACAATACCAGAGACAGCTGAACGCCATTACCAAAGTATCCACCTCAACACTCGCTCCTTCTCTGACTATAACCTGCCTTCTCCCCACCCTGTGAGAGGCAGGTTCTCCCACACACAGCCCACGCACACCAACAAGCTCCTAGCAACTCGTAACACGTAACACAGAACCGATGCATCGTAGCAGCCTTCCAGTACTTAAAGGGGGCCTACAGGAAAGCTGGAGAGGGACTTTTTACAAGGGCGTGTAGTGATAGGACAAGGGGCAATGGCTTTAAACTGAAAGAGGGGAGATTTAGATTGGATATAAGAAAAAAATTCTTCACTCTGAGGATGGTGAAGCACTGAAACAGGTTGCCCAGAGAAGTTGTAGATGCCCCATCCCTGGAAGTTGGGCCAGGTTGGATGAGGCTTTGGGCAACATGGTGTAGTGGAGGGTTTCCCTGTCCATGGCAAGGGGGCTGGAAGTAAATGATCTTTGAGGTCCCTTCCAACCCAAACCATTCTATGATTTAGCCAACAAGCTTCAACAACTGATCACACTGTTAAGCAGCTTGTCCAGCCTAGTCTGAGACTCTGTGAGCAGCAGTCTGCTCAGTTCAAGAGTACAATCAGGAGTGAGTCCTGCAGTGTACCAGGAGATGAGCACGCTGGGTAAAAACACCCCAGGCTAAACGATCCCAGCAAAACCAAGTACACTGCCAACAAATTTCAGAGACAGGATCTACGGAGTAGGATCCAAGCAACTCAGCATCTCCGCAGGGCACAGCCACCTGCCATTTTTGCAGGAGACACAGTTTGGAGATGGGAAGTACTCCAGGCTGGAGTAGTTACAATGACACCTTTTAGTTGTACCCTTTCCTCTTCCAAGTCTTTTTATAACACTGAACTCAACAATCTTTTCAAACAAACCGCCAGGTCCTGGCACTCCATAATATAAGTCTGAATCAATCTAGAGAAGGATCTAGGAAACCAAAACCATAAAATCAAATGGATTCTCAAGCTTGCAGCTTGGTTCTACTTCTGGCAAGACATACCGGTTTTACTAACTCTTTTTGACAGATGAGGAAGCTGGAGCAAAGAGGTGATGGGACCTCTACTCTGCTAAAAGGACCTTGGAACCTGGTCTAAGACAATGCATATTCGGTGTGTCTGAGTGCACACGTGCATGTCATCCCCTTCACAGCCAGCAGCCATCTGCTTTGTGCTTAGTATCATTAAACTTACCAGCCTGTTTCTGACCAGCAAAGACAGATGCTAACTCATTGACAAATGTCTGAACATCCCTATCTTCCCAAGTGTTCCCTAGCTCAGTCTCATCACCCACCTCTTCGCACCTGCAAACTGGAAAACTATATATACAGTTCCCACTAGCAGGCACAGGTCTCTGCATTCCTGTCTTTGCAAAAATAGCAGCACTGCCCTGATAGATAAAACTGGGTCACCAGTATGGGTTTTCCCCCTTTGCTTTGCCAGACACAATGGCTGAAGTCTGGAGTGGTTAATTATTCTCACCCACAAACCTGCTGCACTTCGGAGCTGACCTGATCTCTGCAGATCTCCCAACAGGAAGCTGAAATGGAATTTTAATGCCATGCCAAACAGTTCACATCTCCCTGCATCATGCGTTATTACTTCTGCTCCTGGGAAAGGAGATGCTGTAAATCTACCTACAGTTTGCCAATGTTCATGTGCCAGCTTTCTCCATCGCTTTCTCCTCTGTCAGTGCCTATCTGAACCTTTCCAAATTTCTGTATCTTCATAAAAAAGGTGCACTGAGCCTTCTTTGATTTACCCTGTTGACAAAGACCATGGCAGTCAAGAACAAAAACCAAGGCTAACAGCAACAGGGAGAACTGAGCGGAGAAATTAACCCATACAGTGCTTTATTGCTTTAAAATACATGGCCACGGCTTCTCCTGGCATACCTAAAAACACCTGTGGTGCTTTGGCAAAACAGCAAGAAACAGTTTGCACGTGACAGCTCCAACCAGGCCATTTCTGAGCAGGAGCAGAGTAATACACGCTGACCCTTAGTGACACTCAGGTGGCTGCAAGACTTCTGGGGAGAAATAACGATCACGTGAACTAACATCAAGCAGACTGACCAAGTCATGACTATGGGGCATAGTTGTAGCTTCCCATTGCCCAGTAGGACTCCCCAGCTCTGCTAACTGAGGATTATCACACCTGAGAGCCTGCCCAAGGAGGCAGGCCACACAGGGCCTCCTCCACCCTCCTTGTGGGAGCAGATGGCTGCAGAACAGACAGGCAGTCTGGTCCGCCATGGCTTGGCATAGTGGAAGAAGGAAGCACGGGACGTGCCCAGCCAGACCCACCATGGTGACGTTCCACATGGTTTGTCTCAAAGCTCCTTGGAGAACTACTCTGCCCAGGCGTTTAGAGCAGGTCCTGTACATAAAGTCCGAGGTGGGAGCAGCGTGGGAAAATAAAACCACAGCTGATAATGTGCTATGAGCCTTGTTTCAGTCTGCAAACTCTTAGACAGAAATGAGACTACAGAGTCTTATATCACAGAGAAAAAGACAGCTTCTTTGTTTCGTTCCCACCAACACAGCTATGGGCTGGTCTTTCTTACAGGCAAATAACTAGACATTTACAAGCGGGTGCAAACATCCATTGCTCTACACAACGTGCCACACTATTCCATTCTTTGAACTGAAGTGCTCAAAGGCTTTCCCAAGCATCAAGTACAACCTGCTTTCAAAAGGAGAACCACTGTCACCGTGCAGCAAGGGAAACTGAGACAGAGAGTGACTCCTGCAAACTTAATCCAAGGCCCCACAGATATTTCTCTCAACATCAAAGGCAGGTTGTCCCCCTATATGTTCCTTTCCCCAACCTCACTTCACTAGGATTTCCCTCTCACTTATGCCAACACAACTATTCATAGGGCTACTTGGAGAATAGAATAAAGATGAAAAGTAGCAGATGTTCCAACTCCTGGCCTTAAGTCTCTATCCCCTAAGCTAGCAAGTAACTTCTGTTTCCCTCCCATAACTGAGGAGGAACACTGGCCCTAACTCCAGTCCTCTGCTTAAACAGCTAGATAACACCTTCTTCCCAAATGATTTAATGCTTCCTGGCCTAGCCCAGCTCCATTAGCTAGGACACCTGTCTGACGGCAGCAAGTACCTCTAGATTTGATACGTATCTATCTAATTCATTTTCAGTTTGCCCCTCCTACGTGCAGCACCTCCCCAGAAGCAACCTCCACCCTTCCGAGCGCGCCTTTTCAGCCAGGCCTCCGGCTGGCCTGGCACTCCTCCAGGCCACACATAGCTGGAGAAATTTTCCCAATGACTGGCTGCACTGAAACTCGTCTATCTCTGCATTCCTCACAGGTCTGCCTACGATCCACATGGACTGGGTTAGATTTTATTAGGTGGGTTAGCCAAAGTACACCCTGCAGGGGAAAGGTTTACCAGGTCTGCCCAGCCCCTACACATTGCACACCAACACATACATACGCACACTATAGAATTAATATTGCTGCCTGCGCCCTCCCCAAGGTGAAAGCCAAAACAGCCTCAATACTAGAGCCTTTCACAGCTTGTCCTGTGATACCCAGAGCCTTTGCATCCCTGTGGCTGCCAGGCTCTCTCCCGCCTCTGCTATCCTTGTCAGAAACACACGCAGCTTTAATTTAATTTCCTTCTGAAGTTCTTGATTGAAGAGGGAATGGCTTATGGCACAGAGCAAGATAAATGAGCTAGAATTTCCTGGGGCGGGAGGGAGGGAAATCAGCTTTCCCCCACTCCTACCAGTAGTAAAAGCAAGCCAGGCCTCCTCCTTCCTCAAAAAAAGAAAATTTCTTCTCTTTCTATTCCACCCATTTGTTCCCTGTCGTTATCTGGGGATGCTATAAAACACCAGCTTAAACATCTTAACTTGCTCTGTGCCAAAGAACAGGTTAGAGTCTAGCAACAGCTCTAGAGGTCCAAGGCAGGATTGGGATTGTTCCCAGCAGCCAGACAGTCGCCAGCCTGGATGCGAATGCGTGTGTGCACAAGCACAGATCACCTCCCTTTGCGCACACACATCCCAGCATGTGGCAGGCACACATGCAAACCACGCTTTGCACCTGCATAACGCCCAAGGGTGCAAACCCCGAGGGGGAGGCGAATCAAACCTGCCCACCCCCATGGGCACCGCTACCCTCACCCAGGCGCACCCTCCCCTCCGGGACCCTTATGGCACCCACGCACGCGCCTTTCCAGGCTGGCTCTGAGGGTGCACACCAGCGGGCTCGCATGCATCGCCGCCCCCCCCCTCCCCCCCAACCCCCGTGCGATGCCGTCGCGGCTGGAGCAAACCCCGCCCCGGGGGTGGGTGAGACGCGGCCGGCCCTTCCCCGTCCCCCGGCGGAGCCGCCCCCGCGGTACCTCTCGGGGAAGTGGGTGTCCCTGTGCTGGGGGAGGCCCTGCTTCCTCCGCTGGCTGGAAGAGTTGCTGGCCGAGGGGATGTGCGCTTCCATCGCGCCGGGGTTGCGCGCCGCTGCCGCCGCCGCCACCTCTTGCCGCGCCCGGAGGAGATCTGGGGAGAGGGAAGGGATGAGCTGCTGCCCGCCACGGGCCCCGACGTCCCGTCCCCCCCCCCCCTTCTCCGCGCCGCCGCCCCGGCCCCTCGGAGGCACCCACCGCCCCCCGCCCGCTCCGGCTCCCCGCCTGCAGCCGCTCACCGCCGCAGCCCCCGGGCGGCAGGGCTGCTGCCGGGGCTGCTCCCGTCCCGTCCCTCCCCGCAGCCCCTCGGGCGACAGCTTGCTCCTGTGCTCCGCCGCCCGTCTCCGCGGTGCGGGCAAGCTGTCAAGCGCGGGGGAGCGCGGCCGGCCCTGCGGCTCCTCTGCCCCGGGCACTCACCCGGCAGAGCGGGCTCTTAGCGGGATCCGCCTCCGCCGCCAAGGGAGTTTGGCAGCGGAGGAAATTGTGCAACTACGGGAGGGGGTGGATTGCTGTTTAATTGCCTTCCTGTTGGAGGGAGGGAAGGAGAGAGGGAGGGAAGGAGGGAGGGAGGGAAGGAGGGATGGACGGGGGGAGACAAAAAGGAGAGGGAGGCTTTCCCGAGCCACCCGCCTGCCTCCTCTCCGTGGGCGCGTCGCCCCGGGCCGTGGCTCGCCGCGCACCGACGGCGGCACCTCCCGGTCCCCCAGCAAGAGCCGCGGCGGCACCTGCCTCGGCCCCGCCGTGCCCAGCGGGGCGGGGAGCGGACCCGACCGGCTACCGAGAAGCCATCCGCGTCCTCCCGCCCGCCGGGAGCAGCCAGCCCGCGGCGCCTCCCGCCGAGGCACACGGACGCCGGCGCTCAGCGGCTCCGCGATCCGCAGACCCTTCGCTGGGCACCGCCGATTTTAGCTGGTCCGTCCCCGGCGCCCGCAGAGTTTGCCGCTGGCAGCGCTCTGCACCGAGGAACCCGGCGGGATATCGTCCTCCCCGAAATCCGCGGCCCAGCAACTCCCGCTGTGAAGCCTTCCCTGCCCCAGCATCTCCTTCTGCTGCTGAAAGCAGGGAAGCGGGGGGGCCGTTTCCCCCGGTGGCCCCTACCCTCTCGGCCAGGGAGCATCTGCCTCCCCCCACTGACCTGGCCAGAGAGCACCCCATCCCCTGCTCCCAGGTACAATCCAGCAGTGGGGCTGCAGCGCTGCAGAGCCCCAAGGGCTGTTTTGCTAAGCATGGTGAACCCCCCACCAGGCAGCCGCCCAGAGCCTGGGGATGCTGCGGTCCTCACCTGGGCAAGGAGTGACAGCAGGCCCCAGGTCTGTACCTGCCTAGTGCAGCTCTGCTGTAGGAAAGGGCTGTGCCACAGAGCAGATGAGGACGGGGTACAGGAAAGGGGCCCCTTCCAGCCTTAGGCACAAGGCTTGCCCCAGACCAGCGGCTGCAGGTCAGAAAGAAACGCGCCCCTCACTAAATCTGCACGGCCATGTCACCGTTGCAGAACCCTCTACCTATCACACAGGTGGGCTGTGCAATGACAGGTTTTACGCTTGTACAGTCTTTCTAGGGCGGGTGTCACCATAGACAAGCTGCCCCCCCAAAGCCACGTGATGGACAACGCAGGCACGGCCAGATACACCACAAGCACAGGTTAATGGCGATCACGGCGTACTCCAAGGAAGCGCAGGTGAACGTACAGCTGGCTTGCTATTGCACTGTCCTTCTCAGGGAACAATGCAGCTGGACAGACCTAGGAGAAGGTCTAGTGACACGGACACCTGTACCAGTTGCACAGAAGGGAGCTTTATTCAGAGTGCTACTCTCACAGTTAAGCATCAGGAGTCCCTTAGTTCCTGTACCTGTTTGAAAACACCCCCCACACAACTTGCTTATATCCCACAACAAAGCCTCTGCTGCCACTCACGTGATACACAGGAAACGCACGCACACAGATGCACACTTAGAGGAAACCTCCTTCATACGCTCACTGTGTACCACTCTGCAAAAGGAAACCAAAACGCTGCTGGGGAGGAGAGGAAGATTTATCTCAATGAACACATCCCAGTCAGGATCAACTTGCATACTGAGATTTCAAAGCACTCCACATCCAGCAGCATATTAGTCCTCTCCCCACACCTGATCCATCAAGCTAATATAAGAGTGTTGCGTGACCCTGGTAACAACACACTTCCCATCTCCTTGCCTTCCTTTATACCACCATGCTGTTTTCTTTTGGTTCTGGAAATCCCAGCCATCCATATTCCCATTAGCTACATGATGCACCGAGCCCAGCCTGAGCTTCACCAATCACTTTATCAAATATTTTGGTGATGGTCAGGGCTGAAGCACCATGGTGGGACTGCAAGTTGGGGTGGAATCACTTAAGCAGCTGCTACTTTTGCTGGCAGTAAGAGGGACATTGGTACCCAAACGTTTCCAGCCACATTCATGCACACGCTATCCCTGTGCCCACACCCCCAATAGAGGGGACAAACATTAAAATAACGTACAATTTTGAACTGCGGAAGTATGCAAGAAATAGTGAAACAACAAACCCCATCAGATCACATAAAAAGCCTAGAGAATTCTCTGCGCCAGGGACCATGCACCTTCAATGTTTATAAATTAATTATCTGAAAAACCCAGGTCACTCCTTATTGCCACAGTGCCTGTAATTTAGAAGTCTGGCATGCAGCCAGTTCCAGAAGCCGCATTGATCCTGAATGACCGCAACAACCCCCCACACGCACACCCTCTCCTCTCCTCTTTCTCTCCCCTCCTCCCCTTCCCTGCGCCCCTACCCCCTCGCACAGGCCCCCCCGAGGATCTGTTATTTACAATCCTGCACTCTGACAGTTGGGAAATCAGATTGATTGACAGTGGGACGCTGGCGGATGGAGGTTCCAGGCACGAAGACAGACTGAATTCAGAATGTGGGATGAATGCCACTGGGAAAACGGGGGCGGAGGAGGGGGGGTTGAAAAGCAATTAAAAAAAAAAGATTTTAAATTATTAACATTTTTTAAATTATTAATGTTATTGGTGCCTCCATGTGAGCCCGCAGATAAACTGCGCTTTGTACTGGCACTAATAATTTATAGCCCAACCAGAGCCCTGTGGTGTGGAGACAATTCAAAATACACGAAGTTTTGTCTTGTCAACGTTACACGAGAGTCTGTGCAGACTCCTCTTCTCCCCCTGCCCACCCCAAAACCTCAGTGTGACCCCTCCCTCTAACAAATGCTGATGAGACAATTTAATCATAATCATAAAAAATACGTCAGGCTTTTAATGTAATGAGCTACTTTACTCATTACATGGCGGGGGGAGAAGGGGGTGACACCAGCTGCTCTGCAGCACACGTTCTGCCTGGATGTGCATGTCCAGCAGCCATCCGGTGCCCAGGTTGAGTGGTCTACCATGACAGTCAGTTAAGAGTACTGGTACACATAGCATGTTTTGTGCTGAGTACATGCTCTGTTGTATTCAACACGGTCCACACACACCTGCATGTCATGGCTGAGCATTCAGCATTTGCATGTCTGCAGGTGTTATCCTCCTGTGCATGATGCATGTTATACACTGTCCTCTCACGTACTGTGCTTGTGTTCGTTGCGTGTATGTGTGGAAACTCCAGCCCTATGGGGCATAGCTTTGCCCCAAACCTACGTATCACGTTTGCAGGAGCTCTGCAACTCTGTAAATGTCTGGGACAGCTGAACACCACACACAGAAGCATGTGCCATGTTCACTACAGTGTGCCTCAGCACAGCTTTGTGCCATGCCTTTGCTGATAAGCAAATCCTTACTCCACAGCGAAAGGAATCGCCTTCTTGCCCCCAGAGAAGCCAATCAAATCAAACAGAGTGGAAAAGATGACAGCCTCTTCATTAACCTAACAAGGAGCCCTGGGGATTTACACTCAAGACCAGAGATTCTCCTCCAGCTCTCGCTGGATGCTCCGCTGGTGTTGCTGGCACTCCTTCCCTGGATCACCCAGGCGGGTACGCGTCAGCCCTCCATGCTCCATGCCTCGGGTAGGAAGCGGCAGAGGCTACAGATTCTCGCACAGCGCTGCTTTTCCGTGGTGCTTCACCCTCTCCTTCCAAGACGGGAGCAGCCTCCCCTCTTCCATCTCCCTGGCTTTGCCTGATCCAGGCAGCCGAGTTACTTCCCTCACCCCTCGCTCCCGCGTCAGAGCCCCGGGCACAAGGGCACGGGGCCAGCAGGCTCTGCCCGCCCGGGGGAAGGGGAGGTGTCCCGGGGGCGGAGGAGCCTTCGGGACCCGCAGCGGCTCCCGGGTGCCCCCTTTAGCACCGCGCCGGCCGCTGCAGCCAGCTCCCCCCGCATCCCGGGCAGAACCTACCAGCGCTCCTCCAGTTCGCGGGGGACCCGCTAGATCCCGGTACTGCAGGACCCTTATCCCCTCAGGACACCTCTCCAGCCCCAGGACAAGGCAGCAGCACCGCACGATGGTATCTGTTAACGAGGAGGCTGCTTCAGGAGTGGGTTTTGGATTCTCCTCTCCTCGCGTTAACACAACGTAGGAGCACCAGCCTCCTGTTTGAGAGCAGAACGGCACCATCTTCCCTTGAACGCAGATACTGGTGCAGAAATGCTCGCGCGCTGTTAAAGGTTGGAACAGCAGACAGGTGGGTACAGAGGCACAATGTGCAGGGCACGCAACAGGCCTTAAATAAAGAAGGGCTGGGGGCGTCCCTCAGCTATCCCTAGTGCCCAGCTCAGCCTTAGAGAACCAAACCATCCTGGGAGGGTCTGGGGACAATTTCTCAGTGCTGGAAGCTGCGACCTACGGTGTCCTTAAGGAAATGCTCTGAGGAAGCCCTTACCCAGTGAGCACGCACTGGGTATGGAAGAAGTTCTCTTCCTTTCAGCAACCCTTTCCCATAGCAGACCTGGTTTCGGCTAGTGAAGGACCAGATCTGTCCTTGGTGATGTAAACATAATTGCTTTCGATAGGTAATACCATGGATGAACCAGTCCCACGGACTTCAGCATTTGCCTGCTAACCTGTCTTCACTGCAATTTAGCTTCATCTGCATATTTTAATTGTCCGTAAAATTATAAGACATCTAATTCTCATTAAGGTGAAAGGTCTTTAACACCAATTTATGCCATATCTGTGTGTAGCAACTATTGCACAAACTTTCTAAACCTAGCACTATCAATGCCTAACTAAACCCTGTAACACCATGGTGCTGTTTCAGATCCCGTCACCAAATGGCAGGAGTATCTGGCACTGCCTACATCTCGCATCCTCCCTGCATTATGCCAACGCTCATTCCCCTTGCTCCACACTACGACCCAAATAAGACTCACATCACAGATGCCGGATATTCAGATTGACACAAACTCTTGAAACAAAGGAAGAAAAGGACACCCCTCACCGCCATGGCAAAACACACAGTGGTGATGTTGCAGCTAATCCACTGCAGTACAGAAATGCATAGCCCCCACAGATAGCTGCAGAAGGTAATAGCATTTATAGGTGGCAGAGGGTAGATGCCCCACAGAGATGGTGGGAGAAACGGTCTGTAAGATACTCTTTAGCACCACCTGCATTCACTGCATGATAAACATGCAACATTGCAGCCGGTAAATCCTCCTCACATGCACACACAGAGGTTAGGGATATCTTACAACACTTACGCCCAATGGCAAAGCAAGCCCCTTCTCCCATTTGTAAGAGCCTGTACCTCCATGGCTGGGCACTGCCATGCTGTTGGCCAGCTGGTAGAGACGTTGCTGCTGCTGCTCTTCAAACGTGCCATGTTCATTCAGTGCTGACATCATGCGTCTATAGTGCTCCTCTGGGGTCATCTGAGTCACCGAGTCCTCAAGCAGAGGCGTGTGGGAGTTTTCTGAAGAGCAGAAAGATTTGGTCTTTTTTCCAGAGAGAAATACAGTGGAAAATCACGTAAGTACAGGGACAGCGTGAAAGAAAGAGTAAAGGGGGTAGAGGGATATTAACACAATTTCCCACAACTCTGTAGCGTACCCACTGATGTACCGAGCTGCCAAATGTAGCTGTCCTTGTGCTCCGAGACACACCATTATATGCAGTCAAGACACACCTACGACTTGCTAAACCTCCAAACATGGGCACACTTATATATAGAAAAGTCAAAAAACTCATTAACAACTTTTTTTTTTTTTTTTACCTAAAGTAACAAGCATTATAATAACATAAAATTACCAGCAAGCTCTCTACCCCCAAGGTGGCAAAGAGGACAAATAGGATGAAAGAGTTCACTGAGTTCTCATCCTTTCATCTCAGGGGACGCGAGTTCTTTTTTTTCAACTAATACCTGATCAGACACGCACCTCTTTCCCCCACCTTTCTGAACACCCATAAGGACACAAAAACATGAGATGTTCAAGCACCCAGTGTAGGCGATGCTAACAACAGTGACGACAGTCCACCTGCCCAGCTCTTGGAGGGAAGTCACAAAAGCAGGTTGTTCCAGATCTGTACATATGGCTCAGCACCCTGAGGCCATTAATGTTACACCCAACATGCCTACCTCTCCATCTTTCCAGAATGGCTGCACAGCCCAGGAGGGAGACGCTTGGAGGAAGGCCCTACCTGTTCCCTTGGCGGTAGGGATCCCAGTCTAACAATCAGGGAGATAAAACCACAGAGGCTTTGTGTTTACTGTAAGCAGAACTCAGAGTAATTACTGTTCTTGGCCTTGGCAGTGGCTGCTCTAACACTATTTTATCTTGGATCTTCCCCACAGGCAAAACCTTTTCATTACTCAGAGAGGAACTCCCAGCAACAATCGGAGCAGGCAGAAGGGAAGGGAAGGAGTGTGAAGGGCTCCCCCCATGCTGCAGTCACAAGACCACTGCTTCCTTCAGTGAATGACAAGACCACCCTACCACGTGCCCTGGATTCGTGCTCCTTCATCCACCTCATTTGGCAGACAAGAGTCCCTGCAGGCTCATGGCAGGTGACTCTGCTGCCAAACTGGCTCCAATTTCAAGGTGGTGGCTCTGAGCACAGGCCACTTCCTTTACACCAGCATCAGCATGGTGATGAATATGCAGACACTGGACATCTTGCTGGGAGAAAAGCTGTGGATCTCTCTCAGGTGAGAGAAAGGCCCCTGAGCTGGCTACTAGAAAAGATCGCTTGTGGCAAACAAATACAGTCCAAGAGACCGTAAAGCGTGGCCCTGCCACAGTACTTTAGGGACTGGTTCACTTCTTCCTTGGCCAGAACAAGAGGCCATTAGTGGCAAGTGTTGTCTGCCACCAAACTCATTACACAACCAAACATATAGGGGCTTAGATTCCAGGGATGCAGCCTTCACGTGTGGTAATGAAACCACCTCCTCCCCAAAACATCGGAGAGGCTAGTAATAATAATAAAGAGTATGAGCTGCACAAAGTTTCAATAAAAAAGGGTTGCATCACCAACTCCCAAGGCACTCTTCCTCTGCAAAAGGGAAATTACTTCAGTGCCTTCCAACTCAGGTCAGCCATCCAGCTCCACAAGGATTCTCAATCAGCACAGCAATTTGTAGCCGTATCTGCGACCACTAATCTCTACCCCAGTGACATGTATCTGCATCTCAGGGACCGCAGGCTTCCTGTGCAAATCACAGGTTCATGGCCTGCTTCAAGCTAGCTCACAGCAGGAGCTGGGTCCCAACCCTGGACCGCGTGCATCACACTTACAAACCAGACCCAGAAGAGGGAGGCTGCACAAGAAGACAGCCATGCCATGCCTGCTCCCTCCCACTCCCACCTCCAGTACCCAAGCCTGCAAGATGCCAGTGGAAGGAGCAGCAGGGGGGCAGGTAGAATTCCCTTCCACATCCCCTTCCCACCAGGTCACTCTGCGGGCCAGATTCCCACATCCTCCTCCGCTCTCTTGCCGCTCCTGCCACCTCTTCCAGGAACACAGGAGTGCACCAACTGTTTCAGTTCCCTTCTGATGCTCTTAACCAGAGGTCTAAGGAGCAAAGCCGCATGCCACAGACCTGATTTAGAAAAACACTGATTTTTTTTTTTTCCCCCACAGCTGTGTCATTAGAGAAAAAAGGGAGGGAGGAGGGGATTTAATAACACTTAATTACCATAAACTCTATCCGATCAGCCGTAGAGCAGATTTCAGGTGCAAGGAGGGGAGGGAGAATGGGGGTGGGAAGGGGATGCTAAGAGGAAGGAGGAGTCCAGGGAAAGGCTGGATTTCCACACTTAAAACTTGGAAGATTTCACATGACTCAGCCAGCGATAATTCCAGCTTTGCTGAAGCTTTGCTGTCTGCTTTTGTCATTACCAGGGGGTAATGCTGGAGACTGATCTCGCCAAATCTCTTCCAGCCGCCAGGTGTGAAATGGACTCTGGCACGGTCACTGGGAAGGCACAGCCAAGGCGGGCATCTGTTGGGTCTTCACACTCTCCAGCATGCCTCCCTGCTCCAAAGCCAAAGGGAGCCCACCTCTCCCACCTTCCACCCACGCTGCAGGGTCCCAACGGTAGCAGCCACAGGGAATTCAGGCTCTCCAAGGACTCAGGTTTTCTGCTCAGCCTGAAGGATGTGTCATTGCTCCACAACCTTTTCACCAAGCTTTTCTAAGGCTCGTCCTCCCCAAGCAATCCAAGACAGGAGCACTCAGCCTCTCCTTTGCTACAACAAACCCACGACAGGCTGAGGCTCCCTTTACTGAACCACAGTAGAATCTTAAGGAGCCTGCTGCAAAAGCACCCCACCTCAGGTTCAAGCCAGGTCTTAGCCAGTAGCTTTAGGGTCTAAGCTGTCACTTGCCAGGGCAGACAGGGCCCATGCCCCCTCCCACCATATTCAGCAATATGGGTTTGGGGTGCAACAAAGTTAGAATCATAGAATCATAGAATGGTTAGGGCTGGAAGGGACCTTCAAAGGTCATCTAGTCCAACCCCCCTGCAAGGAACAGGGATATCTCCAACATATCTCCAAGTTGTTAGGAAGAATGGGGCCAAACATTGTTTCTTCATTTGGCTTAACTGGACAGCTGCCAAACCCATCAAAAGATGGATATTCCCCCCAAAGAAGAGGAACAAACTGAGAGAGGCTGGATCTGAATTACTCAGCTGTAGTCCAGCTCCGGTTCTGGTCCACTTCATCAAAGATGTAATAAGATTTTCTTTTGTTTTAAATGACCTACAGCAGCAAAGAAAAGAGAATGGCAGAAGGAGCAGCACATGAGCTCATCAGCCCACCCCAGGGGGCAAGTGCAATATTGTTCCCTACGTGTGTTTTCCAGCACTTAGTCCAGCCTAGTTTCACATCTTCCCAAATGATGAGGCTTCTACCAGATTTTCAGCAGTTCAAATAGGAACCAAAACACTATTTCTGATTTTCTCCTTTTGCAATCGTTCAGTTTTATTTCATGTCTCAAGGTATCGGAGAAGCACATCTCCAGGCACGCTGTTGCCGCAGGAGCGAGGGTTTTACTTGGGGAATTGTCTCCCGGGGAGAAAGCTTCCTCCGTGACCTGCCAGCACAGCCCTCGCTTCGAGCTTGTGATATGCTCACATTTCCATATTAGACGCGAGAACGTTCTGCTCTGGTTGACAGCAGTGCCGGCGCGGCCCTGTTTCCACCGAGATAGGGCTCTCTTTTGATCTCTGGTGCGCACACTGCGAGCGGTGGGGAGGGGGGAAGGGAAGGTTCCTGCTTCCCCGCTGGAAGGGTTTCCAGCCCTACAGGTGTTTTTTCACTCAGTCAGAGAGAGGGAGTGATTTACTTGGCTGCCTCTGTTCTCCCGGCCTCGTCGGGCGCAGCCACAGCAGCACGAGACGTGCCGCGGGCACGGGGTCACTTCTCCTCTTCAAAAGGCTGTTTCAGAGACAATGCAGCTGTGCCCTGAGCAAGAGCCACATCCCGGGTCAGCGTGCAACGGCGAGTGGGAGACACCCCACCTCGAGCCGTACACCTCCGTGGGAACCAGCACCCACACTGGGCACATCACCAGGCTGGAAAAAAGGAGTGGTGCATCCCAGGGAGCCGCTGCAGAGCTGGCTCCTACTGGAGGACAGCGTGGGGCTGCACGGGCTACAAAGCTCCAGTCAGTCCTTGTTTCCCCTCCTGCTCCTAAATCACAAACTGCACTCACAGCATCTGGGTCCTGGCCAAGCTCGGGGCTCTGGCGGTCTCATGCTTTACAGCACTACTCCGCAGCAGCAGTTCCCAAATTCCAGGTAACTAGCCACGAGGGTCCATTGCATTTGAAAACAGCTTGTCACCTAACGTGGATCCTTCTGTTTCCAACCAGCTCCTTAGTATAGAGCTGGGAACACAAGGATCGCTTCCCCCCCCAGCCCTCTATGGTACCCGTGCCACAGGAGCGCTGCTGGCCTCCCACCAGGATCAAAGTCCCCTGGGAGCTCTCAGCTGCAAGGTGCTCTCACTGTGTGGGGCTTAAGACACAGAAACACCGGCTATAGCCCCTCCTTGACCCCCTTTCCATAGCAAGGGGTGGGTAGATAAAGGTCGCAAAAGCACAAAAGTCTGTGCCCCTGTTCAGCCCCTCACTATTCTGACGGTACTGTAGCATCAGCACAGCCGCAGCGCTGGCGAGAACAGGGGTTCCCCCATGATCTCATACAACAAAAAACAGGTAACACAGGAGATTCAGAAAAGGCCCAGCTCAGAATTTCCATTCCATTTCACACTCTTTTAAAGGGCAGGGAAGGCTTTCTGAGAAAAAAGTGGGAGTAGAAAACGAAGTTTGCTTTTATTCAGGGCTTCCTAGGAACCCCTTGCTTAATGAGTTGGGGAAATCCCCGAGTCTTTCAGAGCTAAGGAGCAGGATTTAGATCCTGAGTGCATACTGCAAAGCCAAGGGCTGCTTATCTGCTTCACCCCGCGCTCAACCCACTCGAGTAAACAAAAATGGTGGGAAGGACAGAGGAAAGAAACGGAATGGGATCGTTTGACCCTGCTGCTCCCATGGCAAAAACATCGATTTGTGCAAGTCCAGCCACTTTATTAAGGTGAATCCAAATGCAATAGTTTGGCTTCAGATGGCTTGATTAAAGTTTAGCCCATTCTCAGCCAGGCCACACGGGTTGCTGTTACGTGGATTCAGTTCCTAAGCATGCATGGCATCACGAACGATACAGACTCAAGTGAAACAGCAAAGATGACAGCAGGTGTATCTAGTCTGTTACAGGACTCTCATGCCCCTATATAACAATCGCGTTTCAGAATCTATAGAAGCATCCTGCTGAACTTACCTGCACATCTACTAGAAACATTTCAAGGATAACAGGAATAGGGCAGATGAAAAAGTCAAAAGAGTAGCAGTAGATACGGTTTCTCTTTTACATCTTTCAGAAAAGCCCAGTAAAAAGCTAAGGCACTTCTACTTGCATTAAAGAGTTAACAGGCAGGAGAGGGTTACATGAAAGAAAAGATTTAGTATGTTCTTAGGTAGTATTAGCACTGTTATATTAAGTGACACTAGCATTCAACATCCTCTCACAGTATGCTGCCTTTCAGGTCATAATTTGGGTACAAGGAGTCAAGAACAGACAATACACAGGAATGTTACATGAAATTAGGATGCAGCACAGGTCCCTACAATATATCTTTATATAGCATATTATAAAGTATGTAGTTTAAGAAGGCTTCAGGACAAACTGCTGCAAAAAGTCCCCTTTGACATTCCCTGGATTGGTTATCGAGAATAAACACCTTGAAGAGTCTCAACTGCTGGACTCCAAACCCAGGAAACAGGATCTAGCTTCAGACAGCTAGTCTGCTCTTATTTCAATTTTTTTAGTGGCCAAAGAGTGCAGGTTAGACACAGTGATCGAGATGGGTATTACTGACAGCTAATTAGTTTGAACTTAACAACAAAGCCTTTGAGTGAATGGCCTGCAAAACCTCATTTATGCAACCTTGAGACAAACTCATTAACTGCAGGCACCATTACCCATTCCACTTTGCCAGTTGTAAAGAAAGTTTAAAAACCATGTTTATAGAAAAGAACCGTAAGACAAATCAGGAGATTAAAAAAAAAAATCCCTAAAAAGAGAAACCTTCTGCAGATTCCATCTCTATAGGAACAGTGCCATAAATGCATAAGAAAGAACTAGGCAGTCCTATTCTCCCTGCTAGGCTTCTTTTTTTCCCTTTAAAGGAACAGATGCCAGCGTGATAAACCTGTGTGTATCTTTTATATTAAACATGTAATCAAGATATTCTGCCTGAAAAGTAGAAACACCCCTCAAATCCACCCCAAAAGCTGCAGTTTGCTTTTTTAATCATACAGCAATTATTCTAATTAAGAGGCAATTCTTTTCTCGCACTGCAAGCTTCCCTCCGATTAGATAAAGAAAGCACGGTGCACTGGTAGCCTCTTGCATGCACCCTCCGTGCCGGATACTTACAGCTCCCACACCACAGCCTCTTGCAACCCTCCCTTCCCTCCCTCCTTAATATCAATTAAGTTCCACTCTTAAGAACGGAGAAGAAAGGGGAAGGGAATGGGAGAAGGAGAAGCAGCACTTACCCTTTGGGGACTCACTTCTGGCTTTCTTGCTTTCTAAAGGACACTCACTGCTGCTGTTGGGAGAACATACTCTTCTCTTGCCTAAAATTTCATCTAGAAGAGAGATGAGAAACCTGAGTATCAAATAAGGTGGTTGTACTTTCCTCTTTGCAGAAGCAACCAGAGAGACTTTGGTATTTTGCTTCTGTCTCTCTCTCTCTCACACAGACACACACACACGCACACATATATTACAAGCAGAGGAAAAAAAATGAAAGTAAGAAAAATCATCATCTTGAGAGCCTTGATCTTCTTTCCTAATCACGCAGTCCAAAAGCACATAATGACTATTCACACACTGATCAATGCAACGTTTTAAAGCTATAAATTCTGAATCCAGTTGATTTCCTTACTGAGTTTCATCATTTGTTCTGTTGCCTTTTGTCCCCCTGGTGTTTCCACTCCTTTCATGCCCTGATGCAAAGCAACCGGGGGAGAGAAAGGGGAGGAAAAAAACAACACAAAAAAAAGCACAACAGATCTCTGAATCTTCCTACCACAGTATCTCTCTCTCTCCCCCTCTCTCTCTCTCTCAATCTCTCCCCCCCCTCCCCCCTCCTCCTTCAAAACCTCAAGGTCCTTAGCAATCTTCCCCCTCTAGATTGTACGGAAACACTCAAGCCTTTCGCATTACTGCAGCCCTACAAACCAACACAAAATATCTAATATACAATTACAGCGTCCCCGAGCAGATTTAAAATCAATATCCTCCTATAATAATGCTGGGGAAACTGAAAGCATGATGTTGCATATGGGCAGGAAGGAAGAGACTGTTTGTCACTGCAAGCATCAAATTCTCATCTATCAAGGGCTTGTTAAAGATGCAGCATCTTAAAAGAAAAAAAAAAAAAATCTCACAAACGAGCACCATGTTTGAGTGAGTACACGTCGCATCTGGCTGTGAGTCAACGCGCACGCAAACCTTCCGCAATTTGCCCAAAGTGTGTTGGTTAAGAAAGGTTACAAAGCCCCTCGGTGCCGTTTATAAGAACAACAAAATTATTCATGTTCCAGGGGACATTTTAAGCCAAGCAACTGTCCCTCATACTCAGAATCACTCCACGTTACTTTGAATTCAGCTAAGCAAGCCCAGGCTCCTGCCTTGGCACTGCGTTTATCGAGAGATGCAGAGCACAGAGCTGAGCAGCGCCGAGAGCAGCCAGTTACCGCGCCGAGGGCAGAGCCTGCCAGGCAATGCCTTCACCCAAAGAGCAATTCTGGAACTCTGCAAAGTTACAAGTGGCGTTTCAAGGTTTTAAAGAGCACAAGCTGCCTCCGATCTTATCTTGCCATGACCCTGTCACCCAGCCTGTTAAAAAAACTGGCACTCAGAGACAACTGCAGAGGCTTGCAACCATCCGTAACCAAAAGCGAAGCAGGTACAACAAAACAGTGGCAACTGGAAAGCAGATGGGAAAGGACAGAGTCAGCTAGTGACAGCACATAAGATTTCTCAGCACTTCACATTCCAGGTGTCGAGTCAGCCTTTCAATACAGCTTGAATTCTTATCAATCCTCCTGCCTCAGTTTACCCTTTAAATATCTTCTCCAAAGCCACAGACAGTATCAGCTTGCCAAGCCAGCATCAAAGCTAGGAAGTACCTGGCCACACAGCACAAAGAGAGTCACAAGCTCCCTCCCCATGGAACTCTTCATTCTTCATGTCGATTTTCCTGGAAACGTTAGTCTGATGCTGCAAACCCTCAGCGCTGGAGGCCAAGATTGTATATCCTCCTCAGAACTGTTCTCATCCGGGATTTGCGGCTTTGCAACAACAAAGTCCCGTTGCTCTGCTCACCCCTCCCAGCCTGGGCAGGAGGCAGCAAAACCCAGCAGGGCTTGTTCCTGTGTACTTCAGGCAGAAGAGACTCCATGGAAGAACTGGTGACAGAAGCACCAGTTACATGCGACAGCAGTTCGAATATGAGCAGTGAAGATTCCTTCATTTCACAGCTCTGCCAAGGCACCTCGTTACTATTCTCTTGCTATTCCACTCCCGCTCCCACGCGCCCATCTGCCAGCAGCCATTCGCTCTGACTCGCACCATGCCCTGCCATTCCCAGGCTCGTCAGCAGGACAGGTTGCAAGTCCCATCCCACTCCCAACCGCCTGCACTTGTGCAGGGGAAGACCCAGATCACACAGTAACTCTGAAGCGGCACCAACTCCACCAGACCCGTGCCCCACCAGCCTCCAAAACACCCACTTCTCGGCACACAGGCAAGTGAGCTGGCAGCTCCGTGAGCAGCCAGGTGTGCCAGCCTGCCATCAGCACTGTGCCACGGGGACAGGTCCCACATGTCTTTCAGTCAAAATTTGAACGCGGCCCTCCAGAGAGATCCCACATTAGAGTATTAATCTCTAGGACGATCTGCAGCGTTTTCCTTCCAGCATCTCTGGTTCACGTTGTACCAAAGCACCAAATCCCACACACTGAGTTGGTATCTGGGTTGCTCCTCAGTTTTTACAGCTGTCAGATCGCAGAATGAAAAATTTTCCTTTTTTTTTCTCTCCTTCATTAAAGGCAAAGTCCTGGGATGTGTCAGAGACTGCCTATGCCCCTAGAAGTGCATGAACTAAATCAACAAAACATACAGTAAGAAAGGAAAAGAGACTAATTATGATCAGTAGCCAGTACCGAGGGACAATGATCTAACAATCTGCCCCAACTTTACTGAGGCAGTGGGAGAGCACAAGACTGAATATCCATCTTTGGAATTCCAGCCCAGTGTTATAAGAAGTCAGGTCCCTCTCTTAGCTTTCCTAGCTGCAAAGCAGGGAAGAGGCCAGTCCCATTTTCATTAGTTACTCATAGATTCTGGGATACAACCTAAAAAGCAATGTATTTGTATTACAGCAACAATCTTTCCTCTCTACAACTTAAACCACATGCACACCTTTGGCACACCACTTATATCTGCTAAACTCATACCCTTTTATAGGACCCAGTACTCTAAATTCATCTCTTTATGTCCACATGCCATTCATCCAACCATTCTTTGCACTCACACACAAACAACCAGGCCAGTGGCTGAAGGCATTGGGATGGCAGCATCCACAGTCCATCTCCCCCTGACTCTGCAGCAGCAAAACCAAATACCTTTTGCAAATGAGTTGGCAATGTAGCTTCTGGATGTCTCGCCATCATCACAGACAAGTTGTGCATTTAGTGTTCACTGCTGCTCATTGACCAGAAAGCCAAAAGACAGCTGCTTGCTCAGGCCATGCACCTGCAAAAGGCAACCCTCCACCTTAGAGAGAGGATGGGGAGGGATAGTTGGGGGGGGCTTCCCTCCCCCACCCATTCCTGGTTTTGCCTCCTCTCCCCTGCCTTCTATGAAGCATTTCAGTTGAAAAGAAGCCAAATCACAACAGTTTTTTAATATTAAAGCTGAAAATGAAAGACATTATCAGTAAAAGCGTAATGTTATGAAGCAAGGCCAGGCAATAACACAAGTAGGGAGTGCTAGAGGAAGCCCCAAGCATACTGATCACTGACAGCCACCAGTGCAACACAGCCCTGATCATACAACCCCCCCTCCCACAGGTCTCCCATGCAGGTCCCCAGATCCTGCATTACAGTCAAGGCTTCTGCTAGCCTGACATGGCAGTACAGAAGGTGACCCAGAGAGGTTTTCAGAAATAAGTCAAATACTTTCCCCAAAGATCTAGAAATCAAAGTGGATTTTTTCCCCCTCTTTCATGTGAAGAGGAAATCCAGCACTCGCCTGCTGCATTTCTACAGTGAAACATGAACAGACACAGGCCAGGGAAGTAGGCCAGCTGGAGGAGGACAGCACTTCTGCCTCCATGCAGAAGTATCACCCAACAGCTTTGCAACCATAAAGAGAAAGGATGTGGGTATGACACCATAAAACAAGCTTGTGCAGAAGCCAGTGCAATGTGGGCTTTAGCTAATCACAGCCCTCTTTGGACTTGAGACACAACGATTAGGGGCAATGGGTGGAAACGTCCCCTGGAAGTAACAGTTCTCTGTACTTCTACACTGCCTGTAATCCGCAGCCTCCCAGCACTCAGCAGAGCTGGGTGACTTAACAGTTGTGTTCACCAACGTATCTAAGAATCCCAAGCCTCATTATCAGCTTTGAAGAGAGGACTTGGGAGCCTAAGTGGGCTGGAAAGATTAGAAAACCTATCTCAAGGTTTCCCCAAAGATGGAGGGACTTTATCTTCAATTTACAAGGGAATTTGCAGCAGAGAAGATGCACCAAGGACGCACGTTGCATCAACAGCAGGGTGAGAACTGAGTCCCTATCCCAGTGACTGACCACAGCGTTTCACCTGGAGAAGGCAAATGAACACATATGGTGGTCACAAAATTTTTGCCCTCCCAGTGTTGTTAAACGGGTGAACTATAGAGAGTGTCAATTACAGCCAAGGGACTGCACCAAGTTTTTCTGCACTGTGTTATGCTACAGCACAACGGGAAAAGCTCAAGACCGATCTCACGCTCCCGATCCATATCATTGGTTTTGCTCTGAAAGCTTCTTGGACCCCGAAGTCCTGAGTAAACAAAGAACTGAGCCAACTTACATGGGAAATCCCTCAGGCTCAGATAGCCAACATCTAACACGAGTCTTCTCCTTTTTTTCACCTCCTTTCACATTATTTTAAGAGGAGGAAAACATCCTCCCTTGCTCTCAACTCCCCCATCAAACTTAAACCCCAGAGATGACAATTCCCACTGACCAGTCTGAAATGTGTTGGCAGCATCTCAGTTTATTCAGCTCTCCCCTTTCCTCTGGCACAAACACGCTGCCACCAGAGGAGCTGCTCTGCTCAAACAACTCTGGTGCTCCAGCCTTGCTGCTCAGCCTGTGCCTGTGCCCAATGTGACAGGTTTGCAGGGACCCTGGAGACTGACTTCCCCAGCGATGGGCTTGTGCCTTTGTAAGCAGCAGCACCAGCTTGCTGAGTCCCAGCAGGCCCAGAGCTGCTCTCAACAAAGGCTGGCGTGTGAGGGGCCACGCAGTAGGCTGCGTGCCGCAGCGTGGAATCTGGCTGCACATCGGCCCCATCCCTTGCCAGCAGGAATCAATGGAACAAAGGGAGAGTGAAGCACAAGGTCATGGGAATAACGGGCCATAATTTAATGGAGGGCAATGAGAATGGAAAAAAAAATTATTGGGGAAGCTGGGGGAAGGGAAGCAGTGGGCTTCTGGGACTTGGGATCCTAGAACAATACGAGTGCAGGCCAGCTCACGGGACAGGGTTAGTACTAGCAAGGGGGGGGGACATACCGCTGTATCTCGGCAAAGGGGATGTCAAAACAGCTGCAAAATAAAGGTAGCATCCTCCTCTCAGCAGGTCAGCTTAATGGCTTTAGGGACACAGCAGGCAGCAGGCTTCAAACCTTAGCTATTGCACTGGGTTATCTCGTTCCTTTATGTCTCCACATCTATATCTATTTGTTGGTTGTCACTTAGATTTAGATCGCAAGCTCTCCAGGGCAGGAAGAATCCTTTCGCCGGCTGCTGTACCAGGCTTAATAGTAAAAATAGTAAAAACAGCAGAGCAAGCTGGGCACTCCTGGCTCAGGACTGTCCCTAACCTAGACCAAGGTATCTGCAAATGTTCCCTAAGCAGCACGCTTCAAGTTCCCTGTGACAAGCAGCTCTTGGAAACAGGAAGAAAACACGAAACAAAGGGCAGGGAGGAATGGGACACACTAAAGGTCTCTTACTACAAAGCAAAGAAGATGCAATATCAAGTCATCAAAGGTTTTTCTCCTTCCTGCTCACTTTGAGAGAACTTCGCTCTGGCAGACTGGTTGTGCAGTCACTCCTACCAATAGCAAAGACAGACTCCAACAGGCAAGTCTGTGACCACCACTCACTGATCTCAATGCATTACATAGAAAGTAGCACCCCAAAGGTAGGCCTAGTGTCACTAACCCCTTCCTAAATGTGAGTTAACTGTGGCGTACCTGAAAGCTGCGGGAGCATGCAACAAGACAGTAGCTGAGTAGAAGGATTCCCAATGTCTACAAACCAACCATCCCTTCCGAAGCTTGAGAAGGAGCCTGCATACTCTTTCTCAGCTCTAACCACTTGGCCATCTGCCTTTCCTCCTACCATGCAAACAGTATCCTGCTACTTCCCACCTCTTTGTGCTCACTCGATTTGCCTAGCTGGAGCTAAGCTCCTAAAAGGACTGTCCAGTATTTCAGTTCCCAAGGAGTGAACAGAGGGAGGTGCAGGTCATGCTGAAGCCATCCTCCTGTCTGTCTGTAATGAGGCTGTTTACTAGAGAAGGTGCACCAACGCCCCCTTGTCTCCCAGATTCTTACAAAATTCATTTTTACAGCATGCACCAAGCCACAGAAAGGTGGTAAATATTCATAGTATGAAAAACACTCATGGAGAGGATATACTGCACTTAAGAGAGAGATCTGAATTAATTTTATGTGCTGCAGAGAGGCTTTTTAGCAATCGCAAACTTGTGAATCCCCACTCTATTCCAGAAAAGATTTAAAGAATGAGGCTGGGAGGGTGGGCTGGAAGTCCAGGCCTTTTGGAGACTCACTTTCTAGCTCTAGAAAGAAGCACATTCTAGTGGGTAAGACAGGAGAAGCAGGAAGCTTGTTAAACCAGAAGACTTAAGCACGGTTCCAATAAAGATCAGTTTTTTCTTGAGGAATGACAAACCTCTCGTGCGAAGGTCATTTGTTCTCAATTTATGTATCTGTGATAAAAAGCTATGAAAACTGGCATCATTCCTCTGACACAGATACCTCTCTCAGCCTTGGAGAATGCCACACAACCACCCAACCACGCCAAAAGGTGGGTAGGCAACGTGGCAGGGACAGCACTCCCATCTCCCCGTGAGCTCCTCGGTGCTGCATCTTCTGCGCGTGGTCTGTGCCAGGAACCTGGTATTCTCTCCAAGAGCCAGGACAGCTACTCCACCTCCTCCGGCTGCTCCTTCCACAAAGTCTCCCAGCATTTCTTTAGAAAAGTGAATGCTGAAGATAGTGATTTCCAACAGAGCTGCTGGTGGTGCTGTACCCTTAGCACCATTTAAATGTCCGTTTGCACTCATTCAGCCCCTGAAAAAAACAGCGCTCCTCCAGCCCGTGACAGCTTTGACAGCCAGACTCCTTAATTCCTTTTTCTTATTCCCTTAATCTGTCATCTTTATCAGGCTGGGGAAGTGCCAGGCAGCATGCAGGAGCCCCGGCCCCGATCAATCTCCACATTACAGCTGACAGAATGGTGCTAATAACTTATTGATCTGATGTTTGCCAAGCCCCACCGGGGCTGAAAGGCTGCCATTGATTGGCTTGAGGGAAGGAGCCTCTCAGCTGAGAGCAGAGCGGAAAGCCTTCAAATTGTCTTCTTCCCGAGAAGCTTGGAGATGGAGGGAGGGTGGGGAAGGGACAACAGGGAGGAGGCCAGGGAACTAAAGACAGGAAGAGAAATGGAAAGGAAGAAGGGTGCTTATGTGAGATGGGGTTTCAGAATGGAAAAGGAAGGGGGGAAAAATTATTTGAGAACCAAAGAAAGGCAAGGAAGAGAGAAAAGAGCAGGAAAGGGGAGAAGAGCAAAGAGAAGAATAGGAATTGGGAATGAAAAGATTGTGCAGAGCTGAAGAATTGATGAAATAGGCAGTTGACTCTCTTCTTGCTCACAGCACATCATTAATAAAATCTTTGCAACCCCCAGCCCTCCATCCTAGGACAGCTCCTCCCAAGTCTGTTCATGCCTGATGTAAAGCATGTGGCACTGCTGACTCCCCTGACCAGGTCTGAAACCACAAGCTTGCATCTGGGGAGAGGACATCATTAGGACAGATTGCAGTTTAATTTATGAGTCCGTCCCCCACAGTGATGTACATGCAACTTCATCCTTGAGAATCCCCACCCATCTCCTTGATTTGCACTGAAGAGAATAGTAACTGTAGAAAGCCATCAGACATGCTTAGCAGAGGGAAAGGAGTTGAGTTGAGGGTCTTTACTGTGGGGAAACCTGAGCTTAATTGTGTATATGCAGACACAGCAGGAGGGGAAAAAAATTTAAAATAAAACACCAACACATGACCTTTCACAAATTATAGTAATGGTTATCGTCATCTTTCTCATTCACCCTAGCTCAGTCCAGGACAGGCCAGTCTTGCCAAAGGTACCCATGCTGGAGCAGTGCTGTAAGGCAGGGACTGAGCTGGCAGCCATGGTCACACACTACCCTGGCAGGTCTGCCTGCCCCAGGGCTCTAAATGCCCAGTGCTCCTTGTGGTCAGATCTGTTTTCCTGATGGACTTCTCTCAAGTCTACCAACCCAAAAGGCTGGGTCAACACTTTCATGTGTCATCTCCAGCACGTCTCTCCCCCCCAAACAGCTCCACATCCCTTTCTCTTCGGCAGGACTTTCACTGCAAACCTCATGAAGCTGTGAGCCACAGAGCATCCTGCTGATTGCTTGGAAGAAACAAGGAGCAGAGCAACAGTTCAATGCCTGCTACCTGGACATCTAATCGTAACACGAGCTTTCCAGACACACAGCTGTGGGGAGCTTGTGGGGGGATCAGCATCGACCCCGCTGTGCAGCCACAGCAGAAGGCTAGGATTTGCAGGACTAAACCCACAGCACCCAAACCTGATGACACAGAGATACACACATGCACTGGAGCAGGAACAGTGTCAAAACCCTGGCTCTGAAGTGTCAACCTGACTTGTGGCAGGGTCAGGAGTGGCCACGCACTGCCTCCTCTCCCTGCGCTTCCAACCAGCAGCAAGCAAGAGTGGACAAGTCAGGTGCCACATTACAATCCGTGCTGGATTTCTATATATAACATCAGTGAGATGTCACTGCACTGATGATTTGTTTTCAGCTCTTTACTAGCTGCCTGCAGGGCACCCAGGAAAGGAGATGGAAGCAGGGGGTGGGGGGAGGTTATTTTTGGAAGCAGGATAATCTTGCTCTTCCTAGACCTGCAAGAAAAGGAAGAAAGGGTTGGTGTTTATTTCAGTTTCAAAGCCACAACACGTACTGCCATGAGCTTGGTGGCGGATCCAACTGTCAGAGAGTGAGGGACTCATTGTCCTGACTATGGCCAGTCTGCCCTGTTCATGCCAGGCACAGAGGAGGCCAAGCTACTTAAGCTGCCATGGTGAGTCCTGTCCAGCTATGGCCCTCCTTTACTGAAAGTGAGGGAGATACACCTGGAAAGACATCACTGACCTTCCCAAAGGTGTTGGCAGAGCCATCCTACAAGAGCCCTCCTGCCAAGAGCAGGCTTCGAATCCCTGCTAAGAGCAAGGTTTACTGAACTCCAGAAACAGGGCACTAAACTGCCTCGGCTTCTTCTCCTCCTGCAGTGACAAAGCCAAGAATAAAACCTTAATGGTCACACCAGCAAAATCCCAAGCACTAACCTACACTGCAAGCACAGTTGCAGGGCACAGCAAAAGGAAGTGTTTCTGTGCTGGGCTTTCCCATTTCTCCTTCACCTCCCAAGACATTCCTTTGTATGACAAAAGGATGCTGGTTACCTCCCACAATGCTTCAGAAAAAATAAAAATGGACTTAAATAGAGCACAAAGAAAAGACAGTCCACCAGATCCAAGCCAAGAGGATGAATGACAATGACAGAGCCTAGACCCTCATGTTGCCTAGGTGAACAACTGTCCTTCATGGTGAAACACATAAACAAATGTGGCTGGGCTTACAACTCCTAGATGCCCATTTGGTGCTGATTTTCTGCTCAATTTAAGGTAGCAGTTCAATAAAGGCTTCTGCTTTTTTTTTTTGTTGTTTGCCTTTGTTAAATGAAAACATGTCTGCGTCCTAGCTCATTAGCACACGCTCAGAAAACAGCCGTTCACTGTGAATCTGTCTCTAACCATTAGCTATAACATCCCTGATCCCAATTTTTTTTTCACCCCAATATTAACTCCTCCTTAGCAGGTGAAAGCTCTAGGTCCCAGTGCAAAGCCAAACGAAGTTATTGGGAAGCCCTCCATGGCAGGCACACAGAATTCAGGGATAGGTTCACGGAAAGTGAGACAAGTAGTTTGATCAGATACAAGATCCACACGTGTGAGCTACAAGCACTGCCTTGTCAATAAAAATTTCAAGACTAGTTTTAAAATGTGAATCTGTTTACAGTTCACTCCTGAAATTTCGCCTTCTCCCTTGCCTAGTCAACAGAGCATTAAGTGGAAAGATGAGACAGAAGCGTTAACACAGAAGAACAAATAACCTCACAAAGAGAGAAGAGATCGCGCTCTCAGGATGTTTTTGAGACATGTAGATGAACAGAGCTTTTCCAGGACTGCAAAAGCACCAAGTATACATGGCCTCCAACACAGCAGGACTCCTAAAGTGGGACTCTTCAAGGGACACAGACATCACCTTCTCCCTATCACGTAGGATTTCCACAGGAATCGTTGCAGGTTAACACACAACTATACTGGTCATTGAGGACACCAGTGCTCTGAGGCCAAAGCTCTCAGGGTCTGTCATCTCCATCACACTGACCAACAACCCCTAGAAAAAGGCCAAGCTCTCTGGGAGCTCTGCAGCATCAGAAGGCTGGCCTTCTACTGCTTCCCACACCACAGGCAAAGCAGTCTCTAATCGCTGAGGAAGGGGTCTTCGATCCACGTGCAGTCCCAAATATTTTATATATATCCCAAATATTATTGCTTGCTGTTTGGAGCGAGATCTGATATTCTGCCATGTCTCCATTAAGTGTGCTCTCTCAGACAATATTCAGACATCAAGCCAACACCCTCTAATCACGAGGGGCAGAAGGAAGACAGGAAACATCTACCCACCTTCCTCTAGCATCAGTGAGCCTGATCCCTCCACTTCTATCCATGCAAATAGTCCTACTGCAACTGGAAAGTCATGAAATCTGGCTCTGCAGAACAGAGGGTATTTGAAGAGAGAAAGAGGAGAAATTAACAGGATTTTTGCAGGGCAGAAGTTATTTAGGGCCTTGGGACCAGGACTCTATTGTAAAATGCTTGTTCAAATCCTAAAGCAGTGTGCAAAGCCCACACACACAAGCAGAAGGCACCCACAAGGCCTCCTCCGTCCTCCCCCACCCCACGCATGCCCTGGCAGACCGCATTAGCCAAACTGGATAGAGGGGATTGGACTTGTTTACAGACACACCACTAGCTGCTTAGAGGGGCTCTAAATCCGTGTTTGATGTGCAAACCGTCAGCTTTGCCACCGTGCCTTCGTCAAGCAGCCCAGGCTCTGCTCATCCTCGTGTGTGTCTCTCTCTCAATTAAGATTAAAAGCACCTCGTGCCATCATCCTCTCTCAAGGTAAGCCCCTCCGTAGTGCCAGTGCTGTACCCTGTCTGCTGCCTCGTCTTTATCTGATCCATTTGGAAGTGACTTCCATATTCTCATTAGGCTCATCGCCTGCCCTCCCCTCCCACGTGCACGCTCCCCCTGGGCATTTGAGCATACTTGCTCTACCTTTGCAGATGTTGTTAAGCCTCTTACTGAATCTCACCAACGCAGGCTGCCTCCGCGTGTTCCTAAGGAAGTACAGACCCCGTTACACGTATTTTTCCTTTCTTCCTCCGTTTGGCATCTTATAACCCCATCGCGATTGCAATTTAATTAGCACCAAAGAAAGCATCTTCCACTGCAGAACACCACCAGGAGGGAAAGACACAGCAGCAAATCAAGTCCACAGGGTCAAGGGAGGAGAGTTCATTCACATCTCCTAGGTAAACTGGCCTGGGAGCTCTGGGCATCACTAAAGCCTATTTTTCCAGGTAAGCTCTACATATGTGCCCCCCTAAACGCAGTCCTGCAGACTGTCAGCACTTAGGTGAAGTAGCTCACCTCTCTTCTCTGCAAAGGGAGTATCTCTTTGCCCAAGAGCCAACTTTACCTTGCAGCAGCTGGATTAGCTAGCTCCAGGTTTAAAAAATAAATAAACAAGAAATTTTAAAAAAAAAGGTCCAACACTGGCTGGAAGTACGAGATTAAACCTTGCAGCTGAATATAAACTGAGTGTAGACATAACCTTGATTTCAAAAGAGGAGCTGGATATCATTTTGATCAACGAAGAGCAACAGAGCTGACAGGACAAGTGCCCTTCCTTTACACTAGATCCTCCACAAGAACCTACCACTCTTGCAATCTGTGCTGGAAACAACAAACACTTGCACACTTGAAATTTGCACAACCATTTGCTGAACAGGCATTTATCCAGGGACTACAGAAACCAGTGCCCTCTGTTTTCAAGCACGAGCACCTCCATTCCCAGTCACAAAGAGAGGTAGAGAAAGCAGAAGTGGCAGAAGTTTACTATTCTTAAAAATCCGAGAACACGATACTGTCAACAGCCAACCCAGATGAGAAGGAAGGAAGAACAGTGCAAGAGGGTGCAAACAGGTAAAATCCTATACCAGTGAGACGGATTTCCTCAGCCAGTTAAGAATTGAGAGTTGCAAACAGGGCAGCTCTTCCCAAAACCCAAGACACCCTGAGACCTAGGAAAATCCAAGCACATCAGTGGTAACTGTAATAAATCTGTAGTGCCGCGGAGCAGGCCCAACACACGCAAGTTTGCTCCATGATTAAGAGATCTCTGTAAAACCTTCAGGTCCCCAGGGGGCCCAGAGCAGCGAGATACAGCTAACGTGCATCAAACACATAAGAATATCTCAATCATTACCACAGCCGACAGTGGCTCCTAAGCCAATCGATAGGGCAGTTAGATTTTATCAGCACACGCCTCTTGGCCACCTACTTCTGCTGTCCTTGCAAAAGCCTCAGTTACCCCTGCCAGTTCCCACTCTCCAGATGTATTACTGAGGAGCACTGGCTCGAGTAGACTGTTGCTTTTCTGTAGATTTTTGCTGTTGGTATTCTTTATTTCCTTTCAAGGTCCAGTATCAGGGGACACTTCAAACATGAGTTAAGCTGTCAGCTGTTCTTATCTAGATGTCTTGCTTCAGTGCGCACACTAGCAAGAGGGAACGTCACCCCTAACACACCCCCAAATCTCTCACATGCTGAATCTCCAGAAGTAGGCTAAACTCCACATTTATTCCATATTGTCACAGTGGAACGACATCATACAGGTCTAGCAGAGAAGTTAGGGAGGACAAGACAGAAAATTGAACTCTGTTGTTCAGGCATCATTTGCTTCATGATCTTGGGCAAATTTGCCTTTCTCTGCCTTGGTTGACTCATGCACCTCCCAAAATACTCAAAAACTGGTGGAAGGCATTATGCATCTTGTCCAGCATTTCTGATGAAACTGTACTTGCTGGCAACATAACTACCTCCCCTTTCCCCTTTCTCACTGTAGACTAGAAAGAACAGTCTTTCCATTTTTTATGAGAAGCGTATTTTCAAAGCACTGTAGCTCTCAGATCTGCCAGCCCAGATTTCTGTAGATGCTAAACTTGCCAACATGTCACAATCACTACACTGGTCTTCATCACCTATGTGATGCTCTTTGGGCCTCACAAGATATAAAATAGAGTGACTTCTTTTGTCCCAGCTATCCCAAGCCCTAAGACTGCATCTCTTCTAGGCTTATTGTTCCAAACAGGTACCACCCACCACTGTCGTTTATCGCATCCACCGAGGTGGGTTATTAAATCCTTTTCTAGTCAGGGCCAAACCCTATCTATGTCTTTCAGCTTCTGCTGTCCCAAACTAAGTTTTTCGGCCTCTCTGTTCTCAAATATAACCATCACCATTGATATCAAGTGACCTGCTTTCACCTAAAAATTACCTGTAAGCCTTCCAAGGATACTAATATTAGTGCTGCTCTTCTAACCAAAGGCTTTAGATGTTCCAGCAATGTATCAGTCTCTTCAGCCCCTTCTGACCTAAACATCAGCCCAGCTTCAGCTTGAATCCTGACTCTAGTCTCACCTATCTCCCAGAACTCACAAAAGCCCCAGAACTAACTACACGCCGTAGTTTTCCATTAGTTTCAGCCCTTTTCTGTGTTTCAAAGACCATTAAAGATCCAGGAATACTTCTAATTTTCCAGTCCATGCTGTTCGAAACTCTAGCACTGCCTCTAATCCTGGTTTAACTATAAATCAAGGAACTCCCTCACAGAATTAACCATAAACCAACCAACCCTGCCAACTTCAACCCTCGTCTTAATCCCATGGGCTCTGCAATAAGCAAATTTCTTCCATTAGTGCTATCCTTGTTCTCAATCCTCTACTTAGCCTCAGCCATAGCCAAGAAGCCACATACACCTCTGAATCCTGTTTCAGTGGTATGCACTCACTCCTCATCCTGCACATGTAGAATTTGCAGTTTAAGCTGCAGAGCAGCCTCTGGAGCGTTCAGCCTCTACTGGCTGAGACCTCTATGCCTAACTTCAAACCAGAAATCCTAAATCAGCAACAGAAAACATTTTAGCAGCAGATTCCAACTTACTTGGAGAGCACTGCATCTTATGGTCATGAGTGATGTGGGACTTCTTAAACATATTGGCATTAACATCATATATTCAGCATTGTCCATCTCCAAATGCCTTTTTGAGGGCGAGATTCTCATAACCCAAATACACAGTATTGTTCTCAAAGGCATACAATGCAAACAGCGGACAACTGGGGGCACTTTTTTCCCCTTATTGTTTTAACTAAGGGGTTTAATCTACAACCAGTCTTTTAGACTAACCCAACACTAACTCTCTTAAAATTATATGTGTAGTTATACCATTTTCCCCTTTCACCCTTGCCAGTGAAAACCAACAGAACCAAGACATAAACCCGACAATCAGGATCAGATACAAATCCCAGCACATTTTGTTTCTGTTCCCTTGACTTCCACGTCCAGGAGGTGGTGACACAGGTACCAGTTCAGCACATGCTCTGAAGTCAGAGCTGGCAGGTTCTGCGTAGACTTTGGCAAATGAGTCTTCCCTTAATCGAACAAGCATGTAGAGTGAGCCAGCTCCAGACAGCGGGGAAAATCAGAGTTAAACTGTCCCTGTGGAGGCGTGACAATGCTCTCTCTCCCTTTAGATACTTAATCTCACCATCGCCCCCACCTTTGCAGGTCAGCTCTTGTTAGACACACCAAATCTATCACGTCCTCAAAAGCTCTGTCACTTGCTTGGTGGCCTCTTCTTTTTAATTGCAGAGACTTTGGTCAGAGCCAAGCACTGCTGTCCTCACCGCTACATGTGCACAGTGCCTATGTTTTATATTTCTTACTGTTTCTTATGGTCAAGACGCTAACCAGAGAACCTCAAGCATAAATTCTAACAAGTAAGAATGAGGACTTCCACATCGAATCTTTTCTACTGCTTAACAGTGATGGGAATGAAAAGTACCCTTTGCATTTCTGGAATGCTATGGATCTCAAAGAACTTCAGCAACGCTGATCAAGCCCAGCAGTTTCTCTGTAAAGCAAACATTTAAAACCATTTTAACATACGTGGTCACCCGAGACATATAGACCCAAACAAGGGCATACAGAAAAACACATCTCTGGCCAGTTTGGCTTTTAGAATTGTGTAGGAAAAGGGGCTGTGGAGATTGGGTAATGAAGAGAATATGTAGATTCAGCTGCGAAAATGAAGACTGGAAGCTGCCCATGGCTGCTTTAGAGACGTATCACAAACCTCCCAGTTCAGCACAAGACATGTACGGGACTGAAAAATTTACTGCAGAAGTAGTCACACCAGTATAAATTGCACTGCAGGCAGGAGGAACCTTTCTGGAAAGGTATCAAACCTCATGCAAAAGGCAAACCAGGTACCTGTCATGTTCCTGAACATCCTCCAAAGATACTCCCCAAGAGTATTACACGTGTTCCCTTCAGATCCAGGGTTAAGTTACAGTCAACAGAATAACTTACATGAAAATATGGACAAAACCACAAACATATAGATTTTCAGGAAAGGTCTACAGCAACATACACAGAGAAATACAACTCTGATTTGGAAAGACAGGGATTGGTCAATATAAAAACAAGCATTACTCCAAATTTTTCCTCAACTTTTGGTTATAATCAAAAGAAAATTATAGATTCTGCAAACAACAAGCAGATTTCTAGTTATTATCAGTGCCTCACTTGTTGACTGATGCATATCTACCACCAAAGCATCCTTGCCCGTAGCTCCCTTACCAACATCCAGAGAGGCACAGCGCAGGATCCAAAAGGAGCCTTTCTGGTTTTACCATGTTAAGTCAAAACCAGGTAAACTTTCAAAAAAAGCCAGGTGCCACTACAAAACCAAACAAACATGCTCACAAAGGACTTAGTAGGCACAGAGGCAGCATGGGGAACCTCTGATTAATGAAATTACAAATCAAACCATGCTCTCTGCAAGGTCTTTCTGCTTCACTTGACACTAACCCTGGGGACATTTCACTTCTTTGCTGGTGCAAGCTCCTTTGCCAGTAGTTTAACACAGACCACTAGATTTGAGAATAACACAGGGCTGAGATCTCAAAAGGACTTTAACATCACCACAAAATCCTTTCCATGTTAATCTTTAGCCTGAATATTAAAAGTCTTCATATAGCTCACTCCAAAGTGTAACACAAACAGCCACAGAAAAAGCAGCTGCCGAAAAAATTAACAAATGAGGGAGTGAAAGAGAGAGGAGGGAAGTCAACAAACCCAAACCAGCAGGACCTGCTCCAGCTCCTTACCTGCTGCTCCTAAGCCAACGTCGATGCTGTTTCTCTTGAGTTCACAGCGGCTCTGGGTCTCTGGCATAACGAGCTGACGGCTCTGATGCAGGTTGGAGATGATAGTGGAAAGGTCGTTATCACGGCTGCAACAGAGCAGAAAAGCACCAAGTTAAGGAAATCCTATTTGCCACCACGTAATTGATTTTTGTGTGTATGAGCGTATGTGTGTGCGCACGCGAGATTCTTTTGTTTGCTCCTGACATAGCTGTATTTCAAGAAAGGTTCCCCTCCTCCCGTTCAGGTTCCTAGGTAACCTCCTCTAGTTTTGGGGAGCAAAGACTACGTGCAAAGCACTTCCAAACAGCACTCTCATTTCCCATAAAGGGCTCTGCAGCTGCCAGAGCTCCCGATTTCAGTTTTGCCAGATATAACTTGCGTGGGCCAGAACTTACATCTCAGATGGAAAAACTGAAAGCGTAGGAATTGGCAGATCTATTCCAAAATTAATAGGAAACTTGAACTGAAATAACTGATAGTTTTCTATCAGTTGCCACCCTTCTGTCCTGAAAAAAAAAAAAAGTAAGTTTTTGTATTCCAGCACTGTTGAAACACAAGACTATTTTATTTACTTGAATAGTAATTTTTCTTTTTAGAGACCCACTATGAACGCAGACATCAGCACCACTCAGAGCTGAGGGTACAGATTTATTTACAAAACTAATTTTCAAATGTTCACTCTAACAGATCCTGAAACAATGCTCCTTTCCTTCTGGGACAAGAGAATGCGTTAGAGCAGTTCAGCATTATTTTGCCTGTTATCCTTGCATCAGATCGCTGCTAAGTAGGCTAGTTTAGTCTTTTTTCTTTTTTTTTTCTTCTGTGGAAAGGGAGAACACAAACACAAAAAGACAGTCACTGTAGCAGATACTGCAGTTCAGCTGGCAAATGTTTTTGCTTGCATAATGCCATCCACTTGCAAAATATTTCTGAATAAACGATATACAAACACCGAAGAGGAAGAACAAACTAAAACATATACATGCTACTAAATGGAAACACTGGAATGTCTCACCTTCGTTTGTTTGCAGTATATGTTAAATCACCTATCCTTCCAGCACAAGGTGCTTGCCCCAAGCTAAACCTGGCTATTTTTCTTCCTCTCCTCTTTCTAAATGGGAGATGACAGCCAGAAGAACCAGAGACACTTACAAAAAATCACACGTATTAGAAACACTGCCCTCCTCCCACATCCACAGCTCCCTCCCAACCTCTACTCACATGATGAACGCACCCACTCTGTGCTGCTGGGACACACAGCACATGACCAGCAACTCACTGGTGCAGAGGAGAGTGTCCTCACCTGGGACCAGCAGGACAATACAGAGGGTGCATTATCTGCAGAATTACCTACCAATGATCTTCCTTTAAATATCCCCCTCTTATCCCCCCTTACCTCCTCCCCACCTGCTGCCCCCCCACCTACAGGCTATCAGCACTGGCAACAGGAGCAGATCTGCTCAAATGCTCCAGAGAGCCCATCCCTAGTGCAGAAGCAGGGGCTAATCTGTCGTCTAGCTCTCTGCTAATCAGATAAGTTTATGACAGAAAGTCTTTAGACAGAGGTACTTTCAGCGGGCGTCTGGCTCCAGATTTTCACAAGATGTAGCAGACAAAAACAGACTCTCATTTCAGCAGCCGCTGTCATGTTCCCTGCTGCTCCCCCCACCCCCAATCTCAGCAGGGAGAGAGGATGCTCGGATCTCAAAGCCTTTGAGCACCCATTGCATCTTCCTCCGCTAAACCAGTTCAGATTCCTCCTTATGCAAGCAGAAGGCTAATTACTTAAGCAAGCCCACAGGTGAGTGGGAAGCCCATTTCTCCTGTGCCAAGCAGTTTTGGGTCTTATCCTCTTTTAGCTGCCACCTTTAAGATGCATTATGCAAATATTTTGGTGTCTTAAGTCATTTATGGGATTAATGTGAAGTGATTATCAGTTCTTTTTAATCATGCCAATCAATAACTGGATGTCAGGGACAGAGGACAAATGCAGATAAACGCTGCCATCAGCACAATGCTCAGGAAAGGGCGGAGGAGATGAGCCAGAAGCACAGAGGGAGAAAGGCAGGGAGTAGGAAGAGAAAAATGGGATAATTACATCTTTGCATTTGCAGAGTGTGTTGCATCCCAATTGAGCCCAAAGCACCTCCGGTATGTAAACGCATTAAGAAAGCTACGAGTAGGAATTGTGTTATTCACCACTAAAATGCAACAAGCTCTCTTTCTGGAGAACACAACTCCTTAACATGGCTTGATTCTCCAAAACTCAGAGTGCAGAACACTGTGATACATCCACTGAAAACCAAAACCAGGAGATCTACATGGAAGGAACCATTACCACACCAGAAGCGGTATTTTTCTCCCTCAATGATCTTGTGTTTTTAGGAGGTTTTCCATGGCCTTAAAATTAAAATCATTGTGGTTATGCAAAGGTACGTTAGCAAGCCATAACTCCACACCCGAGCAGATACCACAGGGCTGATAGGTATGCTCCGCAGGCTTTGAATTCAACTCAGTCTACCCACGCAATTAGGCAGGATCCCAGGAAAACATGACTTTGCTAGAGTACCTTTGCAGAAGGCAAACTGAACACCAAGGTGACATTGAGAGGAAAGGGAAGAAAGACTAGAGATAAGGCAAACAGGCTGAGACAGCTCTTAACACATCAAGCTGTCCCCAGGAGTTGTTCCTTTTGCCTTAGTGCATGGGAGGTTTGAAGCAGGGACTGCCTTTTTGTTCTGGGCTTGTTCTACACCTGGCACAACGGGAGGTAACTTACAGCTGGGGCTCAGTACAAGAAAATCAAGGGAAGGGTAACCAGAGCTGCTTATGAAAAATTGAGATACATTTCTGCGTAGGCAAAGACTTTAAACATCTTTTTTAAATATCACAGGCCCAGCTGGCCCCAGCAAATACAGCTCCACACAGCTGCCATCAGGCTCCAGTGATTGCGTGGGCTCTGCAAGAAGGGACACACTTGCATAAGGCTCTGCTTAGACCACAGAGGACTTTCTACCACCCTGTTGGATCCACAGAATGAAACATGAGGTTTGGACCTGCAGCTGACAACTCTGTCACCTCCGCCTTACCCGTGACTGCATGAGACAGTAAACAAACATAATTTCTACAAAAGACCCTCCTGAACCTCGACAGAGCAAAAATCTAACTAACTGCCTTCATCCCAATGCCATTTAACAAAGCTAGTGACAGTTTAACTTTTAGTTGAGTCTCAGTTCTTCAAGTACTCCACCACCCACTCAATGCCTTAGCCAGGAAGAAGGGCTCTGTCCAGCTACCAGCAATTTTCAGGAATTATCCTGCTTTTTGCACACTCCCTACCTTGGACTGCAGCACTCCAACTGCACTCCCAACCCTGAAATCCCATTTTCCACTGCCCAGCAGGACAACAGACACAGCACTGCCTCAGGCTTTGGGAGATCTGCTTGGTCCGTCTACCCAAAGTTGCAAAACATGAGTTGTAACTCCAGCCTGGCCAAACTCCTTCACAACTCAGTCCTGCCCAGGGCCTCCCCCGGCCCCGAGGAGAACACCTCAGCCCTACAACACAAGGCAGGCACACATCCACCTCAGCCCTGCCTCGTCCATCTGCCATAAAAATCCTAGAAGCAGCCTGGCGTGTCTGTGCACAGAAAACAGCTATGTGAAAAACCCAACCGACCACTTACCTTCTCCGAAGGCAAACTGCACAGTGTGCTCCCCTGGGCAGCACAGCCCAGACACCCCCAGCACCAGCCCCTCTGCGGAACGGGGACCACCTGTGCCCCATCAGTGCCCACACCTGTGCAGGGCAGCCCCAGGGCTGCCGGGCAGCTGGTGCTGGACCTCCCCCCAGTGTTCCAATTCCCTTTGACTAACTGGTCCCCGATTCCTCAGTCCCATTCCTCATTTGTCACTTGTAACTCTCAGCTCTGGACTTTTGTGCCCACATCCCGTCCCAAAGTCCATCCCACAGCTGGGAGGCTGCCTCTGGATGCACAGTGCAAAGCAGGACCTGAACAAGGCACATGGGACAGAAGTGAGACCCACTCCCTCATCCCAGGCTACAGGGTGTTCTCTGTGTCTTCAACTTGCTTACGATACAGGACAGTGTTTTCAAAAGATGGCAAGACTTTTTGGGAAAAGGCTATTTGTTCCCCTGGAGTTCACATGCCACCTGACTCGCTCGCAGTAATCCTGTCCCATACAGAACAGGCAACAAATTCATGGGCTCAGGAGGCAGAGCCAATGCAGGATGAATGATCCTTCCCTCAGAGGGAATATACAACAGGCAAAAGAATATCCAGCTTTCAGGACATCAGGTCAAGAACCAGAACACGCACTTTGGGGATACCAACACACACGTAGTAATGCCTAAAACTCAGCTGCTTGGTCTGGCACCGTGATTAATGCAACTGGAGGCAGGGACCCGGGCCCCTGGCAGGGAAACTGAAACAGGTGTGACCGTCCCTTCTGAAGTCCTCATCTGCAAGAGCACAACTCCCCCATGACCTCTGCAGGAAGGAGCCTGCATTAAGGGGATGGGAGAGGGCTGGTCCTTCCCCTGTGGAGCATTCCCCCATCTGTGTGCTGAAGCCAATAATCCCACCCAGGTGCTCACTTGCAGCCCTAGAGTCACACTCTGCTTTTCCTTTGTCTTGTCTCTGAGCCGCTGCTGGGTGCCTGTTAATGCAGGCGCTCCCCGTCCATGCACTGACACATGCACACACAATCAGATTAAAGGTCTGATCCCTTCCAGTAGCATAATATTATATTTTTAAAAACGGATTAGAGAAGGGGGCTTGAGCAAGATACAGATCTCCTGAAAGGTCAAGGAGGAGACAAATAGCCTTCTGTAGGGCTGCAGGTTGCCATGGCAACATTCAGTTTGCATGGGTTTTGGTAATTAATGGTTTGGGGACCCGCAGTAATACAGGTATGTTTCCAAGCAGCAGGGGAACGTGTTCTGAGACATGACTGTCTGGGCACTTCCATCTCATAGCAGCAAGTTTTGCTCTTGTGGTAAAAGGAAGGGTAGAAAACTGAGTGAGCACTTGCTGTCAGAGATTCCAGAAGGCACGTGGCTGGTTGGCCACTTCCAGATTTGCTTTCAAACTGGGAAGTGACTCAGAGTTACTGACAGTCTTATAAGACCTTTCTTCTGATATCTGGCTCAGGATGATCGAAGCTCTCATCACAAGACACGTTTTTCAGGTATTTCTGCTATTTTGGTGGGCAAAGTTTTATGAAAGAACTTGCGGAACTACAAGATTTTTCAGTCTGAACTTCAAATCCAATACACACTTAACCTCAATCCAGAATGCTAAAACTCACCCTGTCCTATATCAGAACAGTCAATCCAAACGTGTCTAACAAATAGAAACTCATGTCGTTGCTTTCAATTACAGCTGATGTGCTATTGCTCATTCTGTATTTGAATCCATTATCCTGTTTTTGCAACATCGTACTTTGCAGCTGTGCAGAGGAATAAAAGGTTAAAAAAAAAATGAGGATCTCGTGTGGCAAAGAAGTGTGCCATGACTGCTGAAGATCCCACCTTCACAAAGATGTTCCTCCTACTAAGAAATAAGAGACAGGCAGCAGCTACCTAACAGCACTGCAGGCTTCTCTCAAGACCAACTCTGTAGCTTTGAGGACAGCTGCAAGCGACACAGACCTTGTATTGAACCTGGCCTCATAAGGAAGACACTTTAACAAGGAGTAAAGCCAGCACTGGTGATGTTTAAGTGCTTATTTATTATTGTGCTCCATGTAGCATCAGCAAAGAAACCATCCCACCAAACATGCCATATATCTATCCTGCCTTTGCCTTGCCCATTTAACTACCGAAAAGAATGTCCTAGGCTTTTGCAAGCTGCTTCCCATCCAGCAGGATTCCTATTCTGCCACTGGGTTCTGTCTTGCTGCCAAAAGCAAGTCGGAGAAGTGGCTGGATATTATTGTGGCTTGGGCAATTTTCAAATCCTAATGAAGAGAGGGCACAGGAGCAACGGATCCTTTTACCAAGAATGCAGGAAAGCTGTAATAAGGTTTGTGCCTCAGCCACAAAAGGTAACCAAGCAGCTCACCAGTGCACCACAACTCAGGCCATGCATGCTGCAAGCAGTAACCACAAAGCTTCAAAGGCCAAGCCCCAATTGCCACCTTACCTGGATATAGTATGAAATGAAAGCTGCTCGCTAACAAAATGGTCACCTGAGCTTGGAGGGTATTTCTGAAACCATTGTACACTTGACCCATTAGACTGACAACAAAACTGCAGGGGAGCACAGCATAGGGGGCATATGCTGCAGGTTCCATGCCAGGTCTGGGAAACCACAAAAAAAGTCTTCCTCTTCATAAAATCTCACCTCCAAACCCGATGAACATTGGTGCAGGACTTTGGGAGTATAGTCAGGACAACACGGGTAACTGTGCAGCTCGGATACAAATCAGAGCTGACAGTCTAAAATTCCCTGTGACATCCCAGTGCTCTGATGTAAGGAGCCTGCTCTGCAAAGCAGCAATGAGATGTGCTAATAACTAATGGCTGCAAAAATTACCACTGGAGGAAAAAAAACCCACGTTGCTAATGTTCTCTGTGAATGCTGTGATTGCTGCACTGTCTATGTTTAATGGAACTAGCTGGTCCTCTGTCTCCCCTAAAGCTGGCTGCTCTGATGAGACTTTCTGTAATGGCAGTATAATGGTGCACCAGTGGTCATTTGATAGCTGCACTGCTTACAGGAAAAGGCACTCAAGGGGAGAGGCAGCCACATCAACAACTGGGGGAAACGTCACCCAGACAGAAGGTGTCTGTTTGGGACAAGATGCCACAGTAATCCATTGACTCATCTGTGGAGTCCGCAGAGAAGCACCTGCAGGACAACAGCTAAGCCAGCAGGACTATCATTTCTGGCACGCCTTGCATGAGCAACATCATCTAGTCTAGCTAATGAGCCACAACCTGTGCTCAGGGAAGGAGAAGTCTATCGCAGGGACTGCCACTGAACTGTCAGATTTGCTAAGTGTGGCTGTCCCTCGGGACATATAAATTAATTAGGAGCAAGTCCTTTCAGGGAGGCTGTGGTAACCAGACATGCAGCAATCCTGTGTGACTGACTTCTGGGAACAATAATCTTTTTTTGAGCAACATCTGCATCATAAGCCTCTGACTGGCAATGTTAGAAGCCAGCAGCTGTTTTGATCCTGTCTTGTCCCCTGGTCCTCATGCTGACCAGCATTTGGACACCTCAGCAAACTAGACCCTTACATCTGCTGAAAGCCATCTTTCCAGCCTGGTTCTGGAGCCAGCCCTGCCAGTATGTTCAGCATGGAGTGACTCACAGAGAGGACTAGACAAATGGGGCAGACACCTCAGTCTCTTGGCCCCTTGGGTGAGGGTAAGCAGAGAGGTGCTGACGAATGCCTGGGCTCCCCTGCCCATGTAGGGGCACCTGAGTGGAGACGTACCACCCTTGAGGTCCTCGGGAGGTGGCAGCTTCCAGTGATGGTTAACCCAAGCCAGATTCGGACTGGGAGCAATGCCTTTTAAATGTGTTTCATTTACAGACATTAACAGCAACTGCATCTTTAACAAGGAGAAGGATGAGGAGACTAATGGATGGAGACAATTAACCAAAATATAAATCAGTGTCAGAGTCTCTGCATCTAGCAGAGGCAGCCAGGCGCCCGCGGGGTTTGGTGATTCTCGCAACACGCTGCTCGAAGTGACTGCAAAGAGTGATTGCAAAGAGGAGGAGGGAGAGGGGAAGGAGAAAATTTGGTCAAAATTTAAATAATTTTCAATCATGGCTGCTTCTCTGTTTGCTGCAGCCCTCTCCAAAATAAGGAGGCTATCGTAACAGTAACCTCACTAAAAATGCCATGTCCCATCCTCCTCACAGGGTGAGCCAGAACGAGCCCTGTGTGCCTCTTAGAGAATGTCCATCCTGCTGGCAGACAGGGATTGCTCTGCCTGGGCTCTAAGCTGCAAGATCACATACAGTAACCTTTCTGTGCTCGTTATCAGGCATGCAAATAGCACAGGTCACTGCAGGGGAGGTAGTTCACCTGCGGTGCAGCACCACTCAGCAGCGCCCAAAAAAGGCTGCTCCAATGGTTAGGATATTCAGCACAAGTTTGAAACTCAAGCTGTCATTTTTCTGCTCCAATTTCCTGCTCAGACTTCGCTGGCATGTCAGTCAGCCACTTCGTGCTGCTGTTCTCCATACACATGGCGATGCACAGGGGCACTCTGTGAGTGGGAGGCATTAGACACCAAGAGGCAACCTGGGACTTCAGCAATAGGAGTTCCAGATATATCTGAGATAAAAAAGAAGGTGTGATATTCTCAGTAGACACAGAATTGCATAGATCCAGAAACTGCAAGACAGTTAGCTGAGGAAGTGGTGAATGAATCTAGCACCAGACCAGACTGGATAAGTCTTTTCCTAATACTTAATCAAATCAAAGGCAAATTGGGAAAACCCAGTCAAAAATGTATGATGCAAAGTATGAGACTGATGCCAGATTTGGAAGAGAAGAGAGACTCAGAAAAGTAGCATGGGAGGAAATAAAACTGAAAAATATTTCTTTTTAAATATGTTTCACTGGCTCTCCATCCCCTTAACGATCACACAGTAAGTGCAGGGATTATATTAAATTTTACTGATCGATACAGTTGCCATAAAACTGTCCCGACCCTCTGCCCCTCCCTACAATAAAGAAAAAAAAATCCAATATGCAAAAGAAGGAATGTCAGGGCTTGCAGGGGAAGCGACGCAAGGACATTGATCAAGCAGGGACAGTGGAGACCAGTGCAGGTGTGTGCCCACGCGTCCTCCCCGCAAACCCTCCTGTGTCCCTCGGAGGAACATACATGGGATTTCTATTCCTTCCTTGCTCTCACCCCGACTGGACACGAGTCTGATTCAAGAGTATATCTCAGTGGTACCCCTGGCTCAGGTAACGGACTCCTACAGGTGACTCCAGGTGACTTCCACCTACACACCACCCGCACCCATTCTAGCCAGGCCAAGCCCCTTGCCTGGCCAGGTCCGTACATCAGGAATGATAGAGAGTTTGCAGCTCCAAGGAGATGACAGTATTGCCAGAACCTGCAAAAACACAAGTGATTTTTTCTTCTCTGTCAACCTCCTCTCACCTCTCCTCCCCATCTCCCCAAAAGACAAGTTTCTGGTGTAAGGATCAGACCAGTGTCGCAGCCAGGCTGGTGTCAGAGTCATTTAGCAACAAGCAGACAGCGTGAGCGTGTCGCTCAGGGCTACCCAAACTGGAGCATACACCCAGGGACAGGACAAGCATGTAAATCAGTCAGTGACTGTGTGAAGAGAATAATGAGCTTTTTATGGAAGCCATTAAAAGGAAAACCCAGATTGGTCTATAAATACTGTTGCATCATTATAGCTCTGAGAAACAACCTTATGTAACAGCACGACTATGTAATGTCAGGACTGGTGTAAAATAACCACTCAAAGGCTCTCATATTTTTTAACTAGCATTTTTTGAAACCCAAACCAAACCGAATAACCAATTTCCAACAAAACACAGGCACTCCAGCCCAGCCCTTGAAAAAAATCCACCTTCTATCTCCCTACTATGCACAGGTAAATCTGGAGCTCGTTAAAGGGACCTGGAAAGACAGACGTGACCTGGGGATTGCTGGCCATTGTGCTGCTGCAAGAGAAGTACCTGACCACAGCTCCCACATGAAACGCCACCGATACCACTCCTTTTCCCTCAACCTGCAATGTCCAGCCTCTGTGGGCCATTTAATCACAGATTCATTGATTTTAAGCCCCAGAAGGGATCATTATATCTACCTCGCCTGACCTCCTGCACAGAACCTGTCAGAAAATCACCCTATCGTACTCCCAGTTAATAGTGGCAGCTCAGAGTGAAAAAAAATGGTTGACCTGTGTCTCTGCCCACCAGGAAGCAAATGGAGACCCTCCATCTCAGAACCCCGACCACACTGAATCAAGTGGTCTGGGAGTAAAATAATGTTTATTCCCAAGAGCTGATGCATCCTCTCAGCTTCTTCCTTACTAGCATGTAAACCTTCCTACCTAGACGAAAAAAAGCACCTTTCACGAGATGACCGCACCAATCAGTGCAGGATTAACCATCTTCCAGTCCAGCAGAGCTGAGAGTCATCTTGGGATAAGAAATTCTGCAAAATAACTTTCTCCTCAGCATGTCTTGGTTTGCCCTGGCACGGCCTTTGAGTGCCAGAGGTCCTTGAGCAGACAGGCAAGGTCATTGCCTCTACACTCCCAGGCAGCACAACGAGGGTCACTGAGTCAGCAGAAACAGAGAAGGGCTGCGGATCAGGGAAAGCTCGCAGCTCAGACCGATCAAGGGCTCTTCCCCTCCTCCCTCACTCCTGCTTATCACCTTGCACACAGCTCAAAACATCCAGCAACATCTCCCTAATCATACGGCACACAGCCAGCACCTTCCCTCTCAGGTCGACGGTGGACAGAACAGCCAGAGCAGGATAAGACCTAAAGCTGGGCACAGGAGGATCTGGGTCAAGGATCTGAAGGCTCTGATCAGGTGACTAGTAAAGAAGTGGATGGGGCTGGGGGGGGGGGTGCAAGGGGGAGCAGCAGAGTTTGTTTCGCTGTTAAACAATAGGCAGCATGACCCGCTGGCAGGCTGTGTCACTTTTCCATCAGAGATGGGCAGATAAGCCCCAGGCAAAGAAGCTGGATGCAAGGGAGCATGTGTATGTGCAGCTCTGAGGAGCAGAGGGGCTCCCTCCCTCCTCCAGACCTCTCTGTGCCTTACTGCCTCTCCCCATCCCACTTCTCACACTCCAGGACCACTCTGGCATAGGCTGGGCAGCTTCAGCTCCTCTGACGTGCCACTTCATGAACTGCAATGTGGCGAACTGCTGGGAGGCAAGCTACCTTGTGATGTGTGTTCTGGCTCCCTCTCCTCACCTCCTTCGTTATGTTTTTATTGCTCAGTCTTCCGGTTGCCTTTGAAAACTTCATCATTGATAAAAAAAAACTTCTCAGTCACTCTCTGTCCTTCTTAGGCATCAGTCTTGATAGACCTTGACAGATAACAATATGCCAGCACCTCGCTTCTGCCCCTCTGATATCTCCACCTTCTGATGAGATGTCACCCATCAGACACAGGCAAAATGGGAAGGAAAGGGGAAAGAAGAGGGAAGGGAAAAGAGGAAAGAGGGAGGGGTAAACAAGTTTTACCAACTGGAGGGGGCTGAGAGGCCTGAAAATCCCAACCTCAACCATGGGCAATACAGTCTTAATTCTCCCTGCAGACTTATCTTGAAAAAGAAAAAATCATCCTACAATGTCCCAAGCAAAATGCTCATAAAATTTCATTAATGCTCATGACAGTTCATAAAAATGATCAGTAGAGCTGGCAACTCCAAAATTAGGTGGAAATAAGTATAAAGATGTTTTTATTGTAATCCTGCTTTGTCATTCAGCTCTCTGCAAGCCCGTAAAAATAAGATGGAACTACACCACATTGATGCTGGACTAGAGATGGGGAAGAGGTAAAGCACTGAGACGAAGCACAAACCCAGTTTATCATTATTGGCACCTTATTCTGATAGTCGTTTTTGACACGTGCCCATCCGCTAAGGTGCCACAAAAGCATGTGGCAAGAGGCATGCCCATGCTAGGCACTTCAGCCTCAGAATTCCCCTCCTGGCTGCAGTAATGCAGATAGGGCTTTTCTGACTTTGAAAAACTACCAGCCAGGCCTAATGCATCTCGAATCCTGCATTTCCACCACAGTTGTAATCTTGGAGCCAAAAAGCTTACTATGCAGCAGGATAAAGGAGCACGGTGACTTCTGAGAAAAGAAGGGCACAAAGCGTTAGAAATAATGAGAGCCTAAATCCAAACAAGGTAGAGAAACCTCAAACACAGTCACTTTACTTCTCCTCCCATCACCGGCAGGAACACACCAGCCCTCCAGATGAGACACCTCACACAGACTTGTAAAAAGCGTAGGGATTACAAAAGCATGGTGTAAGCACTGTGCCAGACCATTGTTGGCAAGATGCAGCTCCTGGGAAGCACCATCCCCGTATGATGCTTGCATTGCTGTTCAAGGCAGTCTCCTGCTCTTTCTGTCAGCCTTACTGCCCCGGATCTCTTCTGAGGGAGAAAACCTCAAGGTCTTGTGCTATTTTCTTCATAAGGGCACGGAACCCAGTACCCCTACCTGGCAAGAAGCCAGGTTAGTTACAGACTTTTCTCCCACCTCCCATTTCTCCTTAGTGCAGATGTGCATCCAAGTACACACATAACTAGTCCCCTGAAAACATCTTTGACTTCTACTTCTACGCACACGCTTGTTGGGCAGCAACCCAACACAAATTCACCAGAGTTCAGAAAGATTTTCCGTAATGGTTCATATTCTTTGGTTCATCTGCCACAACCACTACAAGTACCTGTACATTTTTCCTCTGAACATCCATCAAGCCCATACTATTGATCACCATCCCACTCCCCGAGCACAGGCTCACCTTGGCCATTAATAAAAAAGTTTCACTAAAAGAATAATGAAGGCAACCATGGCAAACAGAAATGCAGTTGGAGGGTGGAGTGTCACATCCTTGTGACACCTCCTTACTGTGAGTCAAATGCATTTCATGAATACCTAAAACTGTCTTCATTCTGCTCTTCCCCTGCCTCCTCACTAACACAGACCTTGTGAGTCAACCCCCTGCTTCATGGACTCCTGCAGCTCTCATTGGATCCTTCCCTCATCCTATAGCTTCAATGTCTCTTCATTTTCCTTTCCATCATTTTCCAGGGGCTTAGCGTGTTTCCATGCCAATTTATAAACCCTTCTTTCAGTTCCCCAGTTTGTCATTAACATCAACCTAATCATCCCTGCTTACCCTAAATTTCCCCAAGTTCTTAGGTCTCCCATGCTGGAACTCCAAACACAGGTTTGGAAATACTTCTGAAAAGCCTGACACTTGTTAGAATCCAAGTCACAGCCTCTAAGCCAAGCAGCTGCTCTTGCTGCATGCATGCAAGTGCAGGGAAAGGCCAAACGATTCCTCTGCCTGCAGCACCAGGCAGCCCAGAGGTCCTGATTTTTCTCCTGACGGGTTTTTTGGCACGTCTGATTTCCATCAAAATCAATGGGCTTGTCCTGCTGACATGTAGAGTGTTCCCTGAAGTTTTGGACTCGCCTAGATGCTGTGTTCCAATGTTCCTCAGTAACAGACAAATAGAAGTGCTTTGCTCAGCCAGTAAAAAGAATGTGTCGCTGACACGCAGCTGGTGTGCCTAATGGATATAAGGTCTCTTTAAATATCCCAAATTCTCCTCATTTTCTCAATTCATTAAGCCTCCTGCTTTGAACTGATGAAATATTAAAACACTCAGATGAGCGATTTTAAATGGGTGATAGGGCATAAGTTTAGACAATGAACAGTGGGAACTGATGATCTACACGAATCACTCACATATCCAACGTATTAAGGAAAAGACAGATTTATCTTTTCATTCTTTCAATTTCACAGTAAGGTGTGAAAAGGGAGGTCAGAAAGCCTCCTATTCCAGAAACATGCCCTTGAAGTTTTCATCCAACATAGAATCTAAAAGCAGAAGGATATGATTCTCTTTTCGACTGCTGTATGCAGCTGAAATATATCAAGAATGCTCCCCAAAAGATGCAACCAAGCTTGTGTATAGCTCAACAATACACCAAGGTCTTAAGATGCCTTCACATGCTTGGTTTATCCAGAATCTTTTCAGTTGCCCTACAAAAGGTCCATTATACCCCCCCTCCCATGATAGATACACTAAAGAGAAGACAACCTACTGGGGATAAATATGAAAAGCATTACTTTTGATTAAACATTCCCTCTTGTCGTGCAGGTATCTAATAGTTTTTCTTACCTACCTTATTTGAAACATAATTGTATTCTTCTAGCTTCAAAAAGAAAGCTAAAACTAGTTTATCAGCTACCTATTCACCTTTAGATTTCTCTGCATCTCTGCTAGTGCATAAACGGTCTCCTTTCCCTAACCCATCCCTGTAGCCAAATGAAGCTTCCTGGGAATGAATATAAGAGCAAAAAGTACTGCTAATGAAATAATAATGAAATAAATATTTCAAATGATATAATACTTTTCAGCAAACCAGTAGGTACTCATTTTCTCCTCCCTCTTCATCCATTCTTCCCTATGAGCATGTTCATTCCAGAATTTGCACAAACAAGCCCATAGATAAGACCTTGTTTAGCCTTATCCTTACAGGAAAGGGAGAAACAAAAAAGCTACTCCAGTAACTCTGCTCTACCTGACTCCTTGAAAATCCCAGGCCTAATTCACCCACTCACAGGGGTCTTGGGAAGCATCCTGCCAGCAGCCTGTGTGGAGTCCAGGAATTCAAGCAACTTGTAGAACTGAATTTCATCAGTGCTTTCCAGAAAGATGGTGCCAAGAATGGCTTTGTTTCCTGTCAGTGCCAGTCTTCTGGAGGGTTTAAATCCACAAATGAAAGGAAACCATATACTCTGTAGCATAGAGCCAGAAGTCTGCCCTGTGGACACCTGATGTCCCCAAAAAGCAGCTGATCGAACGTCAGGCTCACACGTAGCAGCTCCTCCCATTTTATCTCAGTATCTACATGATCAAACTTCACACGGATGCTTTGTGGGTGATCAAACACAGTCAAAGCAAAGGTTGCTCACATATTTTCTACAGAACTGGAGGTTTAGCTCCTTGGCTGAACCTTCCCAAATGTTCTTCATACTGACACAGACCGTTCTTGTTAACGTCTACCAGCTATGTGGATTTGGTGAGGATTGACTTTACTTCTCTTCTTCCAGTTAAACAAAAGAACACATACCTTTACTTGTTGGGCAACTATTGTCTAAAATCAAACAAGTATGTCACTGTTTGATGAACAAACCAAGTTCACCCATCTGGAAAGTCTTTTCCTTCCAACATATGGTCTCCACGTAGCCATGCCGAGCTTCCTTGTATTTATTGGCTTTGCCTTTAGAAACATGTCCTGGTTCACAGCTTAAACAGTTACAAAGGTGAGAGCTCTTTGTATATTCTGCCAAGATGAGGATTAAAACGTTTCCTTAACCAGTCAACATCCCCAAGCCACTGTGGAAATAATCTGGAAGGGCCAAATTCAGCTTCATGTTAAATAAGTGTCCTCCCCATACCAATCCAGGAGTCATGATTAATAGATTCTGTGACCTTTCACTGGGATCTTTTTAAGCTTTCTATAGCATACAGTCAAGAGTCGGCTTCACAGTTGTCCTCCAAAGTCATCACAAGTTGCAGAAACAGCTCTGCAGGTCTACATACAGTTGGTATCTCACCAGTCTTCTCTGCCCTGACTTAAATCAGACGGGCAAAATCTGACTCATTCTGCTTAGTTCAGCTCACTATCATCTTTTTCAATTGGGACTACTGCTTCAGCTCTGCTGTCCATTGGTGTCGAGGCAGAAATCAGTGACTGACATGGAAGGGTGAAGGCAGGTCCCCATTTGAAGGCATTCTTATCCCTCTGCCGCTGTCTGATTTTTCTGCTGTAACTTAAAGGTGCTTATCTGACAAATACCAGCTCTTTTAGCAGCAGATGCTAACGACTGCAGGGCGTAAAGGGGTCACATCTAGCTTCCAGGTGCTAAAAACTTCTTGTGACCTTTCAGTACCTACTTCGAGTCTCCTAGATTAAAAGGCAAAAGCTTACAAGGAAAAATAAATAAATAAATAGATAGACAGCCTAGAAGCCATCTTATATCAATCCCTAAAGGGCAGAGCAGCAGGATGCTCTGGCACTTGATAATGCTACCTGCATCACACAGCAATGCTTTCTGCTGAGTCAGGACCACCCTTGACATCTTCAGAACCATCTACTTTTCCGTTCTCCTCTCCTGCTTTCTTTTTCTCTCCCTGTGTATCTTCCAAAGGAATGAGCTATATCAGTGAATTGTCCTTCAGTTTACTTCTCCTGTCCCATTTCCCATGTATTTTTCATCTGCTTCTTCCACTCGGCCTGAGTTGTTTTATGTCCTCTTCCTTTTTGACTAACCTGTCTCATTCGTCCTTAAATGCAGTTTTCTAGAAAGCGTGCAGCTGTACCACATAGATCAATATGTACATGTAACAATCCAGTGTAAGCACTGCTGTTTAAACTCAGTTTTGGCTGAGTAAGGGTTTATGCTAGTGTTAAATCAATGTGGAAAGGCGCACTAAGTATGTTGTGGTCAGATTTAAACATACACATACACATGCACAGGGATACACAGGCTCTTGGCCAAATGTCTGTCTGTCTAAAATACATTCTAATATGGTTCATGCCCATCCAGAAAGGCTGGTTACACACCACTGTAATCTTTATTTAAACTATAGTTGTTAAAAGCATTTTATTTGCTCTGGGCAAATGATGCCTTTGGTTTCCTTTCGTCTCCATATGCAGCCTCCATGTGGCATGTACCTGGGTAAAATGATCCTTTGGCAGGCCCAGTAAGCTTGGAGTGTCCCCTCAAGTGGCTTTTTGTTCATACAGCAGTGAAGAGACTCTCTGGCATGCTCCTGCCTCCTTCCTTTGTTACTGTTTTATGCCTGCACCAGCACAGGACTTGGAAGACAGAAATGCTGCCTTGGATATTCTTTCAGAGTTTGCTTACCATGCAGCCAAAAGCTAAAGCATGTGGCTGAACGTCAAGATGCCTAGCTCAATTCTCTGCTATGCTCCTTGTCTTTTTATGCAGCTTTACCCAAATTACATACCATCTTCGTATCTGTCAGGCCATCTTTAACAAGGGCAACTCTAAACAACTCTTGATTTCCCTGGAAAGAGGGATGGCTTCATTGCACTGACAGTGTCTTGAAATTCTCAGGTGGGCAAAATGTTTATTCCATCCTGAGCTGCATCACTGCATGGTATTAACATGCATGGCCTCTTATCTAGCGCTCACTCACCTCCCTGCACTTCCCTCAAGACATCAAGTGGCAACAAATTGAAGGAAAATCCTTTTCCTCCCTGGAACTCCTTTTTATTCCACAATTTATTTTCATGAGATGCCTCAACCTCAGAAAGGTAATCCTGCTGTGGTGCTGAGCAACTGCGACTCACGCCGGAATCAATGGGAGCATCTTGAGGTGGAGACCAGGCTTTAACCTTGTGTTTACTATTTCACAATTTGATAAGCTTGTATTGAAATAAAAGGAGCAATACATCATTTACTGAACAACTTTTAACACATTTCAGCAAATTATTCCAGGAACAATATGTCCATACACGGGAATTCTACCTTAAAGAGGCAATTTTAATGGAAGTCTAGCTGTAAACAAAAACCTAAACCTGTATTAACTTCACAGCTTAAAAGGGAAGGGAGCGAAGCACCTGGCAAGACAAGGAGAGATCCTAATCTCCCCTTTCAGGACAATTCCCCTATCTAGAGCATTTGGTTCTTTGCAAGTTATTTGTAAGTAATTAAATATCTTTTTATCCAGGGCAATGAAGACAGTGATTCTAAGGTGGCTAAAGCCAATGAATCCCGGTATCCAACAACTTGGAAAAGAAGATCAAAGACAAACTTATGCCAAAGAGGCAGATAAATTAAGATAGCAGTTCTCAGATCTGCTTGATTTAAAAGCATGTGTGTATTCATGCAGGTGTGGTACACCATAATGGTTTCCTGGCATGGGTTTGGGATGACCTGTGTAACTCCCATGTGCGGAATTATGCAGGTCACTGAGAACAAAGGTCAGCTAAACCTTTTTGCCACTCCATGATGTATTTTAAATATGCCATGTTTTATAGAACTGTGTGGCAATTTGGGTCACTTAAATACATACGACCTTTTTCTGTATCAATATATAAACACTAAAATTACTTTCTTTGCCACATAGCATAACACGTGTTGTTTTCTTCTGAACTAGCTGGATGGGCACAATTTGGACTAACCATTTAATCTGCAAAAGCAAAACTTCTTTCCCCAGGAAGAACTACTGATGTTTCTTCCAGGAGAGAGCTGAACTGAAAGGAACAAACAGTTAAGCTGAGGAAGCCCGAAGAGTGCACTTGTTGACATAAAAATCAGACCAGTATTTTATTCTGCGCATTAAAAGCTCAGATTTTTTTTTTTTTTAAGACAGGGATTCTATTTTCCAAAGGTGTTTGCACCCTTAGTTGCCATTGTGCAGAATCGTTGCTCACATGGCTCTTAATTAAGGCTTGTGTCAGCACTTCCATTACAAACCGCTGCCTTTTAGGAGTTTATCTCTCAGCCATAAAACTTTGCTCTAGGCTGAAATTTATCATGAAAGGGTCTGCCTGGAACAAATCTATTCTTTTGTATTTTAGAGTCCCAAAAGCTTATAGCAACAAACCAGGGATTTTATTCTAAAGGCTGCCATACAAAAAACTTCAGCTGTTTTTTACAGGAGTGCTGGGTGAGATGTGCCTTCTAGACTGGCTTCTAGATGCTTACTGATCAGGGTGGGGTTCTGTATTCTTAACATTGTAAATTTTAGGAATTATGGGGTTTTATGCTTCAGGGCCAAAGTCTGTGCTTACTTAAATACCAGTGAATACCTCTGCCCTCACTCATTCCCTAATGGAGTATGAATCAGTACAGATTTCCCACCCTTCACTCCCCACATCCTCCACTGAGCCTCATGGGGATGCCAAGACTTAATTCATACGCCAGTACTCAATCAAATACAGATGAACTTGTCTCTCCAGGTGCACAGTTTAGGCTACGACCTTCACACACCAATGTTGCCAACAGAACAGTCCAAATTGTCCTCAGGTTGGGGAGGGAGGGAGCGGGCTTGTCCTTCGCTTCTCTGCTGCCCACTTTTGCTCCTGTGCCACAGTTTTTTTAGGAGCACACAGAACAGGGACAGAACCTGTGAGCACTGCATTTGAAGGGCATGTGATGAAGATGGAAATAATTTCTAATACTCTGCTCCTGTAACTGATGCTTACATTTGCAAAACATTTGGAGTCTTGCAGACGTAACACAGAAATGCCCACATCAGCTGCAATACTGATAGGTACGTCTCTCTAAGGCTCTTCAACAACATCCTCTTGAGTAAACACTAAATTTGCGGCACTGAGTCTTACACACATTAAGCCTTCTCATAAAAGTCATCAGATGAAATTATTTGTACTCCCTTGCCCAGACAATCTGATCTCTACAGAGTATGATCGTTTCTGAAATGTCTGTGAAGTGTCTAGCATGCAGTGGGCACTTCCACAAGTAGCAGTAGTAGTAGTAGTGGTAGTAGTATTTTCCTGCTGTTTTCAAATCTCTAACTGGACAGGAAGTTTACACAAAGCATCAGAAACTACTTCTAGCAAAATAAAAAAGTTATTAGTGGACTGCTATTTGCAAGCAGATCCAATAGACCAGATCCTGATTTCTACAGTATCCATATATTCATGAAGCACATACAGAACCAGATTCTGGACTGCCATCCTTTCTCCTGCTCTATTGCTCCCCAAGAAGTTTCACAGCTGCACAGATTAATTTCTCTTGGTTTAGAAAACAAGTAGCACCTGCCAGGCTCAACTATTTCGCTCAGATGCAGCAATTGAGTATAAAAGAGAAATTTCAAAATTCCAGTTTTCTTTTTCTAGTGCAGAGGCAAATTTCTGCAGCTATATTTTTAAAAGGTTAGAAACGTTTATGACCACTAGCAACACATAAAAGAAAATGCACTATGCTCAGGGTACCAACTGACCCACGAGTCTCAAAGGAGTATCCATGTTTGTAACTGGATAATTTCAATTTATGAATTTCCACCTTCTTAGGGTATCTGTTACTGCAGGAAAACAGACTTTAAAACCAATATACCAGACTGGTTTGGCAATCTTTCTCTCTCACAATTCAGACTTCTATGTCATTTATTTTATTCATGGTTTGTAAAACACCTGTCATTTTTTGAATGTCAACTTTTTCCCGAGGTGACTCGTAAATACTCTTGCACTGCACTTTTGCAGCTGTAGTTCAACCCATTTGTACTTCACATTGCAAAATGCAGAGTCCTATTGGCTCCAATACTCCGTATTTCAACACTGCAGTCGGATGCCTACACACAGGACCAGGGTGTCTCAGCGGTACCATATTATCTAAAGCATCTGTCATCAGTGATTCCTGTCATTTGCAGTCACATGCCCACCTTTTAAGGTAGCACTGCTTTAAGTTTGCCAAGCACAATTCTGGAATTCCTGAGCAACTCTGGAGCACCAGTCAGTCTGGCCTGCAATAAGCGTGTTGTGCAAAGGATCACTTTTGCAAATGAGATGCAGATTCCCATGTCTTTTATGTCAGGAAATAGATATGGGGCACCCCAATCTTCCATTCTTCCAAAAAGGAATCAGACTAAACATATCAAAACCAATAACGGGTTTTCTTTACAAGTCTAATCAATTTTCTCTTCCAACATAAAAGAGACTCTGTTCCCCCCACAGACAATTTCCCCAAAATAAAAACAAAAGAAAGGATATGTGGTAAGGGGAGAAAGAGGAACAAAGGAGGAAGAAAAAAATCCACAGCACTGACAGTCAGAAACGTTCATTTACATCTAACAGCATCCATATGCCAGTAACATATCATAAACTCTTAGCCTACCATACAAAGAGGGTGCCCCAAAATGGTACCTGCAAGAGGTCTCTCGGAAGGAGATGTTTAAATCCCAGTGGGTGTGTATCCTGTTAACAAACAAACAGAGAGGTCAATGGCACACGCTGTACACTGCATCTCTTGCCACTTAAAAGATCTGCTCCATCATGACAACCCACCCGTGGTCCTCTCAAACTCCCTCTCCCTAGCTCTCACCCCAGCTACTGCCTTCTTCTGAGCTGCAGGGCGCTGTGACGAGCCACACTGCACACCCAGGGCAGTCCTGAGTGCCCACAGCAGGACTCACAGTGCTGTAAACGAGACCTGCAGGTGAGCTGTACAGCAGTGAGAGAACTTCTCTTTGCTGCACGCAGTCTCCCTCACCAGTGTAGGGACGGCAGGACGCTGTCTCAACTAGCAGGACATGTTCAGAGGAAGCAGAAACAGCTAAGCATTGACATTCTATGAAGAAAACTCAAATACATCTGTACTGTATTCCCTCCACCACACCCACCCCAGCTGTAAATAAATTATTAGCAATTTCCCACCTCGGAAATTAATTTCATATATTCTGTCACTCTGCCTGCTGACAAGCAGGAATAGCAGACTTTAGATGAACAATATCCTAAATTAAGACAGAGCAGCCAAGGGGGGTGTTTTTTTGTTGGTTTTTTTTTTTTTCCTCTTGCTACTGAACAGCATCTACACCAACCCAGAGGGCTAAGGCAGATGCGTGACCTTTTGTGGTCTGGTGTCTCCACTCGGTATCAGGGAACACTGATCTCCCCCGCTACCCAGAGGCGGTCTGTGACCACCACTGTTTCTCCATGTCAACATGATTGATGAGAACTCCAGCCATTTGAGACCAAACTGGCAAGCTAGCCCATATCCTTACCCAAACCCACTCCCACATCTCTCAGCATCTGCCAGCGAACATGCTGGTTCCTAGCTGCGCGTATAAATCAGCTCCTGCAGATGTAGGTTCCCAAAAGCACTGAACAGAAGTGGCTCCAAATAACACAAATATCACAGAGGCCAAATGCACTTTTGTGCATTTTGTGTATCTCTACAGCACTCCTGCCTCTGTCCTCAACTAGAAAAACCACCAGTATGTATCTGAAGACCCTCTGACTGCAGAACAAGCCTAATCTAAAACCTGCTGAAGTAAAAGAGAGCCTTTCTTCTGATTTGAATGTGCTTTGAATTGGACCAGAAAACACTTCAGCATGACCAGTGAAGTCAATGGGACTTAACTCAGGTTTGAGCGTCTGTTTAAGTGCTTTCCTAAATGAGTGCCCCTGCTTCAGCCTAGTTCAGAAATCAGCTGGAAACAACTCTTAGCACGGAAATAATTTCATGTCCAAGACATGCTGCTACTGCAAGTTTTACTAATGTGATAGCACACCTTTTGTGCTCTTCCTGCAAGGCTGGCTCAGAAAAGGAATCTGGTTGCTCTCTGAGCAGTTCTTTTAGGGGCGAGTAGTTCTTTTAGGGGATTGTTAGATTTTAGCAGATATTAACTTCCACCAAAAAAAGGTGTGCTCAGAACTGTACTTAGTAGTTTCCCATGTACCTAGTTTTTCCTATTCTTCTTCGTCCTGTTTAACAGTTTAGAAAACCTATCCCAGCTTTCCATCTTGCCAATATTTTATTTGCAAATAGAAATGGAATAGGTACTTCCCGGCTACTGAGCTTACAGCAATAACAGTTGTTCTTCAAAGTTAAAATTCAGACAACATTTGAAAATTTTCTGGAAAGGACAGGTCAAACAGGCATTGAGTAAAATTTCCATGAACTGAAGTTTGGTCAAACTCTGGGACACGTTTGGACTTTCCAGGTAAGCTGGTCTGAATCCAAAGTTCAAGGCAAATTCAAGGCAGCCAAAGCCCTTATGGCCCTAACAGGGTCTGGGCTGCTCACAAGAGAGCAGAATTGGTGGAGGGTGGTAAGCCTGACTTCACACTGCTCCCTAGAATACAAGATTTCCCAAATACACAAAACCTTCATAAACCCCCTCTAATTCCAGCTCAGCGCCTTCCACTGTGCAAATCAGATCAGTAGCAGACATCCATCTCTTAGAACACTACCTGGCAGGTAAAAGTGTTTTCCATAGTGGACTCTCAAAGCAGGGCTGCAACGTTCCTTTTAGCCACGCAGCTAATACACCTCTCCACTTGGGGTTCAGTCTCTGAGTTAAACCCTCAGCCTTCCAGAAACTGCAAGTTCTCATGGTCTGCTGCAGCTTCTGACACGGGCAGACTGCAGACAGGGATCCTGAGTGTCGGGCAAAGGCATGGCTCATAAGGAGACGTAGCACTGCTTAAACTTCCACGTATTCAGGGAGTTCTAAGCAGGGGGGAGGGAAAACCTCATACCAAAGAAATAGCTCAGATCCACACAGAGGCAGAAATATCTATCTGCCAAGATGGATAATTAAACACCCATATTTAGACAAATGAATAGGTGAGAATGAAATTAAATTCTAATTATCTTTTTTGGGGGAGGAGGGAGGAGGGATAGGGAGCAGAACGAAGCACTCATTCCCCATCTCCGTGCCGTTATCGTCAATTAGATTTCTGAGGCTAATGTACGTCTTGCTTTAACAGGTTATTCATCCAACTGAAATCAAATTACTAATAATTTGCAAACTATCAGCTACACAAGCCTGTCCTTGGGTTGTATAAAAAATGGTGAGCAGGAGCCAGTCCCTTACAAATTAATAACAGAAAATGGAGAAGAAATTAAAAACCATAGCCAAGCAAGCAAAGGTGCTACAAGCTGCTACCATCTCTCCCACCTCCTCACCCACCCAAGGTCTCAGACACAGTGTGATCAGTTAGAAAGTGTTCAATAAAAACGGCTAGATGGGCCCCAGAGCAAGAGGAAGAGCCAAGGTCCCTGCACGGCTCTGTAAGTGAGAAGGGCAGTCCGAGGGGTGTGCAAGCTGGGGATTAACAAACTGCTGCATCAGGCACTTCAGCAAGGAGGGACTAGAACGTCGGGGTTCGGTTTGTGCAAAGAATGAAACTGCTTATAGATATAATTGGACACAAAAAAAAACTTAACAGGAAGGGCTGAGGCCATTCAAGGCATCTCTGGAGCCTGTACTGGAATGAGAATGCAGCCCAGAAAAAAAAGCGACAGAGCTGGCAAAACAATGGAGAGCAGCTGGGATAGATTTTAATTTTTAAGTTGGTTGTTTCCCTCCCTGTCATTTCTTTTTTACCCTAGTGGTCCCTACAAGCTTTCAACACCAGAGTGGCAACCATGGAAGAGGCCAATGGAGCGAGTGAGGCATCCCCCTGATGTCTTGTCACTCCAGGGGCAGTAACAACCTCATTCTGCAGCTGAGCTTCTGCACTGTGGCCAACTTGCTTTCTGCTGCTCCCTTTGGCTTGCTCCACTGTCCCAGGTGCATGCTGCAGTAACCAACACACATGCTGGCTAAATGAGAATACTGGGCAGCTTCAGCTACAGGAACAGGTCATTACTGCCAGAAGGAGAACCCATCACAGCCCCATCTCTTACCTACAACTGTCCCTTTCTACTCCCATTTAATTATAAGACCAACACCTTCTTCGGATGGAGTTTGTCTGTACTTTTCAATTTTCTAGTACAGGAAAGGCCACATAGAAGAGAAAAATATGGACAAGGTTTCCTCACATCCTCTGGTTTAGAAGACTGCACTGAAGGGACAATGTTGGCGAAAGGGTGAATTAAGGACTTTGTTCAACTGGTGCAGCCCAACACCACCATGGTCACTGGGAATTCAGTGTGCCCTGGGTCAGGCCCCAGGTACCATCATCTTGCATGGAAACAAAGAGCACTCAGGCACACAGTGCCTATGCAAAGCAAATCACAATGCTGCAAGTAAGCAGTTTGGGAAGATATATTTGCAGGTGCCATTATGCAGGCTGCTTGGTTGGATGGTGACAGTTAGCTCCTCTCTCCTCCCTACTCTTCACATATATCACTGTCTCAACTTCCACAGTCTCCCTATATCCATGTCATGCCATTTTCAGGCAGCCAACATTAAGAGGCTTGTGCAGGTGACAAACAGGGGTAGGCTCCTCCGGGAAACCTCATATGTGATGACTGGAAGAATGGCCTAAAGATTTACAGAAAGACTAAGACTTGGACTTAGGGCATCTGGGTTATTCTCCACCACGAAATTGATGTTGCAAGGGTCAGATACAAGGAGATACAGAGAGCAGCCAAGAGCACTTGTGGGTCAAGATTTCATTTGCTTTCATTCTCATACTTCACCTTTCCTTCTGGTCTCTTATCTCCTTCCTGGGCAAGAAGGGATTTCTTGCTGTTTATTGTATTTTATCCTGCAGCGTCCCTGCGAAGTAAGTAGCAATTTTCTCTCTCTCTCCCCTCTCAAATATATGTCCTCATTAGGTCAATGACATGCTTCCTGGCATTCTGGACCAAGTCCAGCCATTGCTTCCCAGAGGGATCTTTAATATATTTATTGAATATGGTGACTGTTATTAAGTGATGGATGGTTCAGGGAAAAAGAGGGAAGGAGAAAGGGAATGGAAAGGAGAAGAGAAAATAAAGGGCTGCAGAGGAAGGAAGAAGGGACTGACAGGAAAAAAACAATGGAAGCAGTGAAAGAAAAGTGTCATAAAGCAGCAGAATACGTCTCCAGCCGCAAGAAGGGCCCTTTCCCCCTCCTTCTCTTGAGTCATGGCAATTAGAAGAAGGGCCATCGAATCTAATCTCAGACTGTTTCACAGCTGGAGCCCGGAGCCCTGCTCTGTCGTGTGTCCAGCCTCTCTTCAGTGGCACACTGCCTGGAAAAGCCTTGGCAGCTTAGCCCAGACCCCAGACATGCTCTGGCCTTGGCAGCAGGTAAAAAATAGCGTTGTGTGGCATATCCTGTCATGAAGCTGAGCTCCACCAAGAGCAGGGATGTCATACAGCTCTCATCCCAGGGCAGCACCAGGGTGGACTGTTTGGGAGCCTTTCAGGACGAGGCCAAGCTAGAGAAGGAAGGCAGAGGCAGCGTTGCGTACACTGCACATCAGCTGAGAAGGCATTGGGACCTCATGGCTCTGAATTACAAGCAGGTGCATGTGACAAACATAATGGGGGGGTGCTTGGGTTTGATCTTCAATCAATTAGGGAGTCAAAGAGCAGCAGCCTTATGGGATATAAGAAATAGCTTTCCACTTAGAAAGGCAGGCAGTGGAAAGGCTGACAGACACTGGCCATTAAGGCTTAGTGGAGGTCAGTAATTTCGCTATTAGAAAATGGACACTGAGTGAGGTGAATGCTGTAAAGCTGGTCTGCAAGGTGAGGGATGCTGGGGACAGGGGAGAGCAACCTGTCCCTCTCTGGACTCTGTCCATGTCAAAATAACTTTTGTCATTTCTCCTCAAAATGGCTTTTGTTTCAGAGCAATATTTGGCAAGGAACCCAGCCTGTCGTGTGCTCTTATTGTACAATCTGCTCCCACTTTCGCTCCCAATCCTCTTTTTCTAATAAAATAACTTAAAAGGTATTTTCACCATACGTGTCCATTTGCATCTATCCTTCCCATTACTCAGTCCAGTGTATGTGTTTACTGATACCCCATAAGGGTTCCTTCAGAGGCAGGGCAGGTCAAAAACTTTCACCATTTTAAACAGGTGCTTAAGCATTACTGCCTCTTGTTTCTAGCCATGCCATCACATTTTGCTGGGGACTTACACCAAGCTGTGCGTGTGCAGCTCCTAACCTACCCTGTTAAACCTCAGATGCTATCAATTACATTTCTCCTCTTCTCCTTCCCTCCCCTCCCATCCTAATGAAAAAGGCCAGTCTTTAAAATAGAAATTAAATTCATGTACGCACAAGACAACGCTGGGCTTAAATCCAACGGCATGTGAGGATCTTACTGTTAAAGCTGAACCTTACTCTGGCTACCCTGGCTTTCCTCTGTTTGAAGATTCTTGGGATAACATAATGGAGATCCTTAAAGGCAGTTTGAACCTCGGTGTGAAAAAGCTTTTAGTTTAGCTAAGCTGCCTCTCCCCAGCAAGCTAACAATCTGTGAGAAAGTAAAAAGGCTCCATGAAGCCAAAGTTTCTAACTGAAGTCTGCTCTACATAGTACTTGTACCAGTTCAACTAGGCCAGTATTACTGTGACTAAAATAACCATACCAGCTATATAGGTGTATCAGTATAGAAATGCCCTGTACTGATACCATGCTTTCCCCAAATAGGAAAAACTATTTTCATAGCCAGGCACGCATTCTCAGCAGGAGTCAGTACAACTTAACCAAACCATAGTAATTAAGGCAATGGAACTGTTGCTTGTAGGTAATGTTGTAAAAGAGTAAGATATTCAGGAACCTGAAATCTGATCAAAAGAAAAAGGATTTTCCTCTGCAGCGCTGTCCCAATAATCTTCAGAGCTGAGTGCTTACAGTCTGAGTATCAAGCTACGGTATCAAGCTCAGCAGATGCCTCTGGTTATATGAGACAAGATTTTAAGCCCTCTGTCTTCCAGACAGGAGACACAACACAAAGGCTACTTAGCACACCCCGCAAAGCAGGCTAAAGAGGGCTCAAGGGGTCTCACTACGAGATAAAAACATTCACCTCTAAGCTTGGGTCACCTGGATTTCAAAGCAGATGAGCCAAGCTCACTTCAGCGTGAGGCTTGGTTTCCTTAATTATCTATGTGCAAGACAGCAAAGTGACACAGTTTTACAAGGACTTGGTTGTGAAATAAGTCGGCATGCACGGAAATGCACTAACTTCAGCGGTAGTTACAGGTCTCTGCTCCTTTCTAGGACTGCAAGAACACCACGAGGCAGATTTTCTCTGCCTCAGACCTCCTCTGAATGCCACTACCATGGGCAATTGCCTAAGATCACAGAGGAAATCACTGTCAAAGGATAGGGTTAGGGACCAGCCAAGAAATTAAGCATCCGACTCCTATTCTAATCCCTACTGGCTTTTCTTTACCAATGCCCAGACCTCAAAGTAGCAGTAAGCATTCCCTTGTGCCAACAATGGAAGGAAACAGTCAACATAAAGGAAACTGAGCATAGGAGAAAACAGAAAAGGCAACAATGTTCAAAGCAATAATGCAAGCGTTGATAATGTAAGTGCATGCAGGTGTGCACCAGGGCCATCCAGGGGTACAAGTGGAAAACACAGGTTTGCTCAGGCCCTGACCTTGTTTTCCTACTATCACAGTTTAACCTATTTCTTCCTCTCAGTGGGAGACAATAAAACCTCAGCCCAATCCATCACCAATCGGGGAGGATACAACAGGTGAATTAAAAACAGAAAGCAGATGGGGCACTGTCTCTGCCAGGCCCCAGCTGTCATGTCTGCGAGCTGTCTAGCCTTGATGCTGCTGCTGCTGCTGTCTCTGGAGCCAGCCCCATCACACCTTCCACCCCAGTCCCTGGGCTGCTAATGACACTGGGAGCAGAGCCGCAGCCTGCTCCCTCCAGCAAGGCTGTGCAGGAGCGGGGTCAGGTCGCTTTTCCATTCATTACTCTTGAGAGCAGGTGGAAAGGGCCAGTCCTCCCCCTCTTTGGGACAGGAGGATTGGGGGACCCATCTGCAAGGGACAAAATGCTTGGAAACGCTGAGGGATTTGAGCAGGAGATGTTCCCTGCCTGGGCACCAAGCACCGAATTACATGCTCTTTTTTTCTGTTGTTACTGCACCCTGATGAGTGCTGCCCGGCCCCTGTTTGCCCCAGCCACTCCAGTTTTTCCTGCACACACTGTATCAGAGCTCCCAGGAAAATGGAAAGGAGAACAACTGTACAAAAGCAATGAGAGTCTAACCCACGCGGTAAGAATCATGCACTCCTCTAAGGAATCAAGACAAAGCTCAAACAAGAGACCTTCAGTCAAACTGATTGAAGAGTACTGAAGAGCACAGAAATGGTAAGCTGGGGGACCACTGGATAACAACTATTAAGTATTTTTTCTTCATTTCCTAATAAACAAGGCAAAGTGATTACAGTAATTAAAGATTTAAGATAACAGCACTTTGTATTTGGGGGGCCCAGCATATCAATTATATAGTTACCATGTTGTTCTCCCTCCTAATGAGGCAATCTAGCACTATAATTTTGCAGAATTAAAAGCATAATTAAAGGGGGCAGGAGAAGAAGGGCAGTTTACCAAAACTGATTAGGAGGGTTCCCTCTCCTCTGTGGCTCCTGTGTGCATGCACAGTATTCCCCAAACACCTTTTCATTTCCAAGCGATAACCCTTGAACGTGGCTGTTGGACAGCTGCAATGATAAACCCAGACTTTAATTACAGGCGGGTTTTATGAGAAGAGCTGGTTGCTGTTTTGTCTCCCTACTTTGAAGCTCTCAGCTGCTGAACGCACCAGCATCTGCTGGAAGGCAAGGGGGGAAATAGCTTATCTGCTCAGGAGCAAGAAACACATAAAACATAAGAAAAGCAATTACATGCCTTCGGCTTCCACTCCTCTGTTTTTATAGGGCTTGTCTTAGAATCTGAGTGATTTTATGCATCAGAGGAAGATGACAATCAAGATGAGTTGCAATGATATGCATGGGAGGCTGAGACACAGTGCCTTTAGGTATTTATTTTCCTGTAGTTACAGGTCTTCTAAACATCGTATTTTTTTTCAGAGAACCCAGAATTTTGCAGCTGAATATTATGGGCACTGAGACCATACATGAGAGCCCAAGTGTCAGTTACCAGGATGTAACTCAAGACAATCCCTTCTCCTCTTCCAGTGACCCTAAGTGATTCCAGGATGAATGTATATGGTACTGAGAAAGACACGATCAAGATCTCTAAGTATTGAGTTGAGCCCCCGTCTCTGAGTCACTCTTTGCCTACTGCAACTCTATTACTTCCACTTTTAGACTACAGATGCACTCAGGACCAGCAAGACAAGGCTATCCTGTTTGACACTTGTAATCAAGAACATATAACAACAACCACTGCTGCTACCTCCTTCCTAAATTTTGTTCCCCAACATTAAATTCTCCAGTTTATATAACATCAGAATTCGGAGACAAATGAAAGCAAAAGGCAGAACTTTGGACCCATACACCTCCGCGTATTTTCAGACAGCTATGTAAAAGGCCCACAGATGACTTCTTGGTCATGCAATTTGTTGGCCTCACCATGCACAAAGACACAGAATGCTGGGCAGAGGGTGAAATACAATTTAGAGTCTGAAAATCCAGACACCTTCAATGCAAACACATGGCCCATGGTGCAAGGCCCCATAGAGCCCTACTCACCCCAAACAGGAGTGAGTAAGTAGAAAAGAGGACCTGACAACTCTTTCTGAGCTTTAATGTGACATTTGCACTTTTATTCAGGCCCTGGAGGTGACTCCATTGCGCAGCCTGGCCAGCATTGGCCCACAAAGTCTGGTCACCTGCTGCCCAGTTTTCTCTGTCTTTGCTCTTGCAATGCATCACCCTCTGGCAGGAAAGTACCTTCTTTTCATGATACTGATATGGAGATCCTCCTCCTGCTTTACTTCAGGGTGTTGACCATTGCTCTTATCACTCTCTTCACTGTCGTCACTATGCGAGAAAATTGAGGTCAGCTCTTTCTTCGGGATCCTGGTTGGGGGTAAGGGGATTGTCCTCTTCTCTGCCAGGCGACCCCGGTTCTGCCACAGGATGGAATTAGTTGGAATGGGAAAGGGCAGGCGGAAAAGAGAAGAAAACAAGAATTTGGTTAGGCAACCCAGAACCAAGCAGCTCCTCTCAAATGGCTGCCCTGTGAAGGCAACACTGTTAAGTCATTGCAGCTTTCAGACTGGTATGTTGGGTGGGCAAAGGCTACGTTCACTTTGCAAAAGTGAACTCACTTTTGAGCAGAGGCATATCTATATCCAGCTCTTCCAGTCCTACTACTCAAGTCATGCTCTTCCAGCCTCTCCCCACCTCTTCATTCCTAGTTTGCGTCTCATACACGTCAATAGGAAAGGAAAATGGCAGCAGAATTAGAATCATAGAATGGTTTGGGTTGGAAGGGACCTTTACGGGTCATCTTGTCCAAGCTCCCTGCAATGAGCTGTGACATCTTCAACTAGACCTTGAACGCCTCCAGGGATGGGATATCTACCACCTCTCTGGGCAATCTGTGCCAGTGTTTCACCACCCTCACTGTAAAAAAATTATTCCTTATATCTAGTCTCAACTACCTTCTTTCAGTTTAAAACCATTACCCCTCGTCCTATCGCAACATGCCCTACTGAAACATCTGTCCCCATCTTTCTTATAAGCCCCCTTTAAATACTAGAAGGCTGCAATAAGGTCTCCCCAGAGCCTTCTCTTCTCCATGCTGAACAACCCCAATTCTGTCAGCCTTTCCATTTTAGGCATCAATCTCTCTCTCCAGAATATTTCCTACCAAATGTTGCAGGTTAACATAGAAGAATAGGTTAAATTAAACCTTTGCCAGTAGCCCAGGGAAGACGTGACCTGGAAAATCTAGAACACTTTTGACTGGAAAGGGAAAACTGCCTATGCCAGCCAGCAGCAGGTTTGTCTCTCACACCAGTGAACAGTCCACATTAATTTCAACTTGCATTACTGAGGCTACTTTTCACTGTTCATTTGCATGCTCAGAGGAATCTAGCAGGTCTTGCCTTGTGCAGACTTTCCCTAGGTGGTCCTGGCAGTGTACTTCCCTCAACAATTCACTTCTGACAAGACACAAATAAACAGGAGGAAAATTCCCAGGAGGCAAAAGCTGCTTTTTTGCTGCATGTGTATTTGTGTACAGAACCTAGCACAACGTGACCCTGGTCCCAACCTCCTATCTTCTGCAAGGAGTGAGAATGTATTATGAATTACTCTGTCCCTGCACCCTTTGTGCCTGATCCACAAGACAGTATGAGCCTAGAGCGTGTTGGGTTTTTAGCTCTCACTGTGATAGAACATGTTTCTAGCACTTGGGGTGTTCAGCTGAACCTGTGATTGACCAAGACAGGGCACCATAATATGAGCACTTACAGTGGAAGATGTACATTGGAAACCCAGGGAGCCTGTAATGTCATTGCCCCATAGAATTAAAAATTTTAGCAAACAAAATCATGAAACTGGGAAGGGAACCACAGCGAGAGGGAGGGAACCACATTTTCATGTACATTCTTTGTATAGGTATGTAGGCATACTTCCTTCAATAGGACAAGTCATAGAAAAGAAACATGTTTTTAGCAATGACTGGAACAAAAGGAAGAAAAGTGTGTGAAACAGGTCAAGTAAGTGCAGAGTAACATTTAACTAATAACAGTTTCTCTGAAACGTCGACTCCAACTTTCCAAATAAACCTGGCAAAATGAAAATGTCCTGGGAAAGCCAGTCAGACGCTCTGCAGGGGAGAACAGAGCAAGACGAAGTGATAGAAAAGCTCATGTTTTTTTAATTAAACAAATTAAGAACTTTCCACAAATACAAAATAAAACATTCTTGTTTACCTCTGTCAATAAATTCCAGTTGTGGTCATTAAGGGGAGCCCTAATCATTGTGATAATTAGCTAAATCCATCTGGAAGGCATCACCCCATGGAGGCAACATTAGCTTTCCCATTCTGATGCACTTCCAAGCCAAGAACACAGCTGTCTGTGAACAGCAGACACCCAAGGGAGAGAAAAGCAGTGGGCCAAACTGGCTTAAAAATGGGAAAACCCATGTGTAAAAGGAAAAAGGCACACACTTTCTTCTTGAGAGAGATGTGAAAAAGAAAAACGCACCCTTGGACAGCAACAAGGTGAATGCTCCTACATCTCTGAGCATCCCAAGTATAAAACTTGGATCAAGCTGCAACAGGCTTTTTAGTGAGGCCAAATGCCCAGACTCAGACACGGGAGAACACCCTCACTGTGAATATCGCTGGGGACTCTCAGAGATCCACCTGCACAAGGGGGATAGCTACGGTGCGAGGGAATAAGTGCATCTACGTGGCAAACAGCAAATGCCTTCCCTCACCCTGCGGGCTCCCCTACTCAGGAGCAGGGATCCACTCCCACGCCCTTGGCAAAGAGGTTTCTCACCGTCCGTTCCCTGGAGGAATATGTGATATAAATTGTGCATCTCTTACCCCCAAATACTTTTCCATACCAGGTGCATTTCTACCCCTGCCCCCTTTCCTGCTCCAGTGCAAAGAGAACGTGGTCAGAGCTCACCCTCTGGCTAAAGCCATCTTAGTAACTCTATCTTGTGCAGTGACAGAAGGACAGCAGGGAAAAGAGGAGGAGAGAAATGGAAAAGTGAGGGGAAGGAAAGGGAAAGCAAGGAGGGCAACATTTGCACCAGACTTCTGTCAGGCTGAAAAGCGAGGACTTGATATCAGCTTTACCATGCTAAAGCTTTATATATTTTTCTGAAGTTGCAATTTATCGTAACAATTAAAGGGGGAGGGGAGGGAGGGTGTGCAAATTTCCACTTCAGAATAATTGCAATTCACTCTCTGCTGTGACTTCACAGGCTAAAGAGAACGGCACTGATCAGATACTAAAAATCATTTTATGGCCATTATGGTACCTTTGAGCAGTTACCAGGTCTCAGTGACTGCCCAGGGACTCATCAGCCCTAACAAGAGTAAGAGTGCAGCAAAAAGGGAGGCACTAAACCTAGAAAAACAGCCCACCAGACCAGGAACACAGGTTCCCACTCTCCCCTGCTCCTCGGAATGCTTATTCTTTGCCTTTCTGTAAAGTGTATCCTTACACCTAAAGCTGCTACATATATACACACACACACATATATATGCCTACATATGTAATATGCAAATATGTATATATGTACCTATCACCTAACACACAGAGAGCTTCTTCCCTTAAAAGACAAATGAACAAACATGAATGGAAAAGACAATTTGCATCTGCAGCAATCTCTGGTCACAGATGGTCTGTACTACTTTTGTTCTGACCAGGAGCCAGACATGGACAACATCAGAACCAGGGCCACAGTGGTTCCAGTGCCCCTGTAAACACCTGCATTCCAGCACTAGCAATGCATTTTTTTTAAAGTTGTGTTTACTTTGTATTTTTGCCATTAGGTTTCGGGTATTTATTTATTTATTACATTTCTCTATTCTCAGAAAATTAAAATAGACTGAGCCAATCAATTTTGCCTTTTATGTTCATCTATAGTCAGTTTTGAATCAATTGCACTTTCTTAATCTGTTTAGAGACATTCACTAGTAGATACACATTACTTTTAAATTAAGCACAAAGGTAGCCAGAAACCTGGTCCAGAACCTGCTACAATCAATTGTCTTTCCATTGACTTGAAAGGGCACTGGTCCAAGCTGCAAATAAAAAACCACTCATTTGTGAGAAGCATTCCATCCAAGGAAACATTCCTATGACTCTGGCTTTCACTAAAGTTCTCTGACAGTTGTGCAGACAGCTTACAGGACAGGAATGTACCTACAGAAGCTGAGCAGTAAATCGAGATGCCTACAGTCATCCAGATTCAGGGTTATCAGCTATCACTTGGCACGCAGTGGCAGGTAGCAAAGCATACACTTAGCAGAGTGGTGTTATGTGCAAGAATACAACCAGTGACTGCAGTGGCATCACTGGGGAGGTACTTTGGGATTTATAGATATTTGATGTAAGCCTCATAATCTCACATTTAAAATGCTTGTATTTGTGTGACAGCATCATTACAGGGTGATCTCAGACATTAACAGGATGCTGATGTTGAACTATGAAACTTAAAAGAGGCTTTTAATATTTTAAAAAGAAAACTGCCTCCCCATTTGTTGATATTCATTGGGATGTCTGATGCTTGGGAAAACAACCCAACCAACAGTCACCTCCTGCCAGAGAGCCAGGCACCTTGGGACTCTAGCTCCCTGCTCTTAAATAACTCATTTTTACACACGTGAAGAACAGGGGGAAGGTGTGCTTTGCCAGCTGGCTTGCTTAAACTAGCAAGACTGTTCTGGCCAATGGGTCAGAAGGAGCATTTTCTGTAGCTGCAGAGCTAACAGCTGGGAGTACAGGTGCAGTACCCCCAGCAAAAAGATGAAGTACACGTAGCAGTAAATAAGTCTTATAGCTCAGTCCAGCAAAGCCAGTTGCCTGCCTGCCAGCTCCCTGCCCCGGGGAGTACAGACAGAAGGTGGTATAAGGAACAGATTATACCCCTGCGAGCAGGGGGAACATCACATCCCCACTGATGACCTGTTCTCAACACGTACATCTGTGGGTGAAATACAGCCAGCCAGCCAAAACACTGCTGCAGTTACTGCAGGTGCTCTGCCCTACCCTGCAACACACCCCCCAGCAACCTCTGTGGTGCCCGAGAGCAAAGATGTTTGCTTTCAGGACAAACACTGACTCAGCTCAGAGGAAACCTCTTCAGAGCTTGCACCTTCTTTTCATTACACAAGGATTTCCCCCTCCCCTTGGATAGAGGGTGGGGGGGCGGAGAACAGACTATCATTTATGCTCTCTTTAATTAGTGTAACTGGAAAGTAAAACATTTCTGCAACTCTCCGAAGCTTTTGCAAGGGCACTGCAGAACTGCCTCCTATATTAGGACTCCCTTCCCTGTATACATCGTTAAAGATTAATTTTGTGGGTTATGATACCAGCTAACGAAACACAGCTGAAGTCTGAGTCAATAACCCTCTATTCCCCAGACACATTCAGCTACCCACCCAGCCGTTCCTGCGTCAGTCCAGCTCTCAGTCACTCACCACTTCACCCTCCTAGGGTCTTTTGACACCATTAATTGCTTTCATTGCCTCTCCAAGTATTGTCTGGTTGGGGGTTTGCTTTGTTTTTAAAAATCACAGACAGACATGTTTCCTTTACCCAGGAAAAATCAGATGGGTACCAACGCACAATTTAAAGTTACCGATTACCCAAGTCTAGAGATACAGCTACAAGTGAAAAAAAAAACAACAACTTGGGAACAGTGGTAGGTTACCTGAGTGGAGAAGCCTGGAAGCCCAATCGTTCTGTCACGAAAGCAAGGACCATCAGAAAGATGGAAATGAAAACAGTGCTGATATTTCTTCCCTTCCAGAGAGCGGGGGAAAATTCCGCTCTGTGTGGCTAAGCAAGGTCAGTAGAGTTACAAAATAAAATCCTTCTCCCCCCACCCATCCAACCCCCTCATAGCTCTCCCCTGGAGCCGTGTTATTCCAGCCAAGAATACCAAAAACTGAACTGTTGCGTAAGAGCCCTGGGAGAGCTTGCAGATGGAATGACGGGCGGAGAGCATAGGACTTGGGGGAGAGACAGGAAGGGAGGGTTAGGAAAGGTTTCCTGCCCTGGGAGCTACTGCAACAAGGTCAAAACAGCTGAACGCCCTGGTGTGACATTCAAAGTCAGTCAGAAAAGGAAAGATTCCTCCCAGAGAGAGTCCCTGGTGAGCATTTAATTGATCCCAGCAATGGAAAGGCCTCTGCTATGAGAGCTGCAAGGCAAAAAGCTCCATGGAAAAAAAATGCACATGAAAGCAAAGCTTTTGCCAGTCCACATTAACTGCCAGCCAAACTCAAGACATCTGATCCCACTGGGAATTGACCCAAGAAGACGAGCAGGTGCAGTCCCTACGGACACCACTTCTTCAGCATCCAAATCAGTACTAGAGAAAAAGCACAGAAATGCAAATGCACGAAGAGTTTGCACACTGGTAAAAATATCAAAGCTGTTTGCAAGATGATTCACGTGCCTGTGATTCAACTCTCAGAAATAATTTGTATCAGGTAAAACCAAAAAACTGTAAAAGCAACAGCACACGCATTCTTTCTGTATACGTAGATCCGGGAAATACAGGGAGCAGACCGGGAATGCTGGGGGGGAGGCAAGAGGGAAGGTTTGTGTGCTGCCAATGCTGGGAGCTGAAGAATGCTAAATCTTTTCCATATGTGAAGGAAATCCTCGAGTCCAGACAGCATTTTCTCTCTCTTTTTATTGATAATGAAGACAGGGAAAAGGAAAGGGGGAGGTTCTGAGAGCCTGGAATATTTTTCTTTTACTTTTCCAAATAGTAAACCTAGTCAAATGGCCTTCATTAGGGAAATCACACAGCAACGGAGCCCACACATCCCCCTGTAGGATAACTGCCAGAGTTTGCATTTTCCTTCAGCTGTGATTAGTGTAAACACCTAAGAAAGGGTCAGGTGCCTTCCAAGATAATCCCCTGCTCTCCCCTGGGCCTTCATTAGGCGTTCTAGGCCAACGTGCTACCAGCCGACTGCTCCGGCAGTAAATCCGGTACGGGCGCAGTTCTGCTGCCCGGCGCTTACCAGCTTCTCCCTCCAAACGGAGGTCACAGACAGAAGAAGCTGTCCAGCCTCTCATCTTACCTCCTGCTCCAGTGTTCAGTAATGAACAAATGAATAAAACAACAGTTGGCAGCCTTCCGCTGCATCTATTTTTCTGCCTCCCTGTCGGCTGCAGTCCGGCCCTTTAACCTGACCACTAATAGGTTTATTATTTATCATCTCTTTCCAGTGACACCAACATTACACTGGAAGTTGTTCCAGCACAGGAGAGATGGCCCGAAGTACAGAGGGAGCAAAAGGGAACTGATAGCAATGGTCAGGCAAATAATTGTGGCAGTACGGATCACGAAGACTGTTCTAGGTTTTGGGGACTGTGTCGCACTCTTCATCAGAGCTTCATGAAAGTGGTTTACAAGCTCTGGCAATGACCAGAGGCAAGCTGAGGAGGCAGTTTGGCACAGCCAGACAGGTCTAAGAGCTGTAGCCAGGGGGACTACAGATTCTGGGAACAACTGCACCCCAGCAGGCTCTCTAGATCTACACTTGACAATTCCTCGTTAACAGTTTTGAGTTGTCGTCAACTGGTTTATACTGAAGCTATCAATTCCAGTATAGAAAGTCCGGATCCATTTTTAGGGTATTTTTTTTTCAAGAGAGGGAAAGTATATCAAAGAAGAAAATTACTCTTAAGCACAATTTCCCTGTGTGATCCGAGGCAGCTCACTGGACCCCGTTGTGCTCAGTCTCCCTGCTACAGAAGCCATCAGTAACACTTTCTCCCCCTTGAACCTGTCTCTCCGTACTGTTTGTACTGTAAGCTCTTTGGAGCAGAGAATGAGGGGCTGAGGCTGAGGCTGTGCACAGAAACAGGGCTGTAGGTACTACTATACTGGAGAGAATATATACGTTTTAAACCAAAAGAAACTTACACAGAAGGGAAGCTGCAGCGCTTCCCATCAATATTAACAACATTATTTTCTGAAACTCTAAAGAAACAGATGAACATGATCTGTGAACAGAAGGGAACATTTCCCATTTATTACCTCTGAGTGAATTATAAAGCCTAAAGGATAATTTGTTAACAGAGTGAGAGCTATGCTTTTCTGGAAACGCCAACTGGAATTTCCAGTCTTTGAAGTGAGGTAACTCTTAGATAAAAAAATCTATCAGTCCTTTGGAGCTACCTGTTTTCAAAAATTCTTTGGAAGAGGCTGCAAAGTGGCCTAGTCTTTGTTTTCTATGTCTGTTCCACATCAAATAACTTTGTCCATTTCAGTCCAAGGTTGCAAAGAAGGAAGCAGAGATGTGAAGCCAGGTCCTCAGGCAATCCAAGTCAGTATTAATGGAGTAAAAGTCAAGTTACATCAGCTGAGGATGTGGTACACTGATACTATCTCCTAAACAAAAGCAAAACTTACATATATCTCTCTTTTCTTCCATGTTCCTTCTCTCTGATGGAGACAAGGAGCAAAAGGGCACAATGCTTTCAGACATTTTCGCTTCTTTTTGCGTACCTCACTGCTGTACCTTTCAAGTAACAGAAAGACAAAGGAACAAAATAACTGTCCATCAGTCCTCCAGGTATTAATGTTTCACTCCAAAGTTTCATTACATCAGGTCCAAGAGAACCCAGCCTTTCCCAGTGAGTCTGAAATTTTTCATCGAGAGGAATGTGACTGGGGTTCATACTTTTATTCTACTCTGGAGACACACACTTAAAGCATTTCTTTGAGATCCTTGAGATTTCCAAGTGTGGCTTATAGCCTGCTCAGTCAAAAGGAGACAGACCCAGGCTTTGTTCAAGTCCTACAAGAATGAGGACCAGCGACTGAAGCTTTTCATTGGGTAGAGTGCAATTTCTGCCTCAAGTTCTGTTTTGAGCTTTTTTTTTTCTTTTTTGATAAGTCTTCACCGTCATAAAGAACAACTTTCACAGGGATCAAACAGAAACATTGAATGGTTCCTCCCAGAATGCATGTTGTTGATGTAATTGAAACCAAAACAGGCTTTATCTGTTCAGTGTGTTTTACAAAGTTCAATAATTATTATATTTACTTAGTGGGATAGAGAGACATGGATTTGTTGGGAGTCAGTTCCTCCTTTTCTTTAGTTGTCCATATGGAAGAAGATTTTGCTACTGTTGTAGTTACTGAGAGCTACAGCTGGTTCTTTTGGAAAAGTCAGGTCCAACATCATCCTAAAAGCTCTGCTTCCAAAATACTGAGTGCCCCATGACCACCAATGACTTTGCAAATGTAAGCTCCTAGGGGCATCAGCGGAACTCGCAGTGTCAGTCTCTAACCTCCAGCCACACTCACCTCCAACGACCTGGTGTTAGACTGACCCAAGAAAAGCGTCCTGTCCAGCCCCACAGCTGGACCACTCTTGTCATGGGCAGAACGACATGGAAACTAACCAGAGGGCAATTTTTCTCAGCTTTAAAAGAATTGATTTCCCAGCAGTTTCCCTCAAAACCGAAGCAACCAAACTGACGAAAGCGGAGAAGCAGCAGCTGCTCCACACAGCGGAGACAGAGTAACTGGAGCTTTGCATTACATCCTAGTACTCCCCGGGGAGGTTGGTGCCAAAAATCAGCCACATCTGCCTCCACGACAGGACCACCCAGCAGCGCAGCACCTTGCTCCCTGGATGGCAGACATGCCTCTTCAAGAACCTTGAGCTCAAGCCTTCAGTTAACACCCGCACAGAGATCATTCCGGCTGGTAAAGATACAAAAAGATCCACATATGTACGTTGCAGGTCTGATCCCAGCACTGAAGAGCAGATCAGAAAAATCTGAGGAGAGATCTGCCACTGACTGAGTGAGCAACAGCCAGGTCTGCCCACCGAGTTTCCTCGGAATGACTCAACCCTCCCGACAGCCAAGCGAACTTTGAAATCTGAAGCAAACAAGAAAGCTACAAATATTAATTAAGGCATCACTTCCGCTTCTGCAAAAAAAATGCCTGGTGTTTAAGTAGACATAATACTCTTAAGCTGCCAATATCAAAAGAAAACAGAGAAAGGTGCAGTTCAGGCACAGATGTGGCACGACTGGCAGAGTTTGCTAAACAGAATGTTATTCTGCAGCACCAGTCCGGGCTTTGAAAGGACCCTTTTTTACAAATCAAAAGCTCTCACACTGGCTCCATGCACAGGGGTGAAGCCACAGCCTCCCTGGAGCCCCATCCTGTCACCGAGAGCAGTAAGCCAGGGACATCTGAGCCAAGGAGCCTGTCATCTGCTGCTGTGAGACTGCCGTTACGCAACACTTCTCACTTGGGAAGTGCAACATGGTTTATAAGCTTTTGTTATTTAAGGGCTTTTAACACATCCAGGAGGCCGGTGGGGAGTAGTAGGTCCGTTTCTCAGTGGTGCAAGGTGTGATGAAGGTATGTAAGCTGATGGACCGAGTCATACAGAGCGGCCACTGCAGAGCCAGGAGCAGCCTGTTGCGCTTCCGAAGCCAAAGGGACAATACTTTCACATCCAGTGTGGAAAAGAAGCTCTGTAGACCCTTTCCACAGCCTCCATTTCAGGAAGCACAAAGGATCTGGTTCAGATAATTGGAAGAGACTGACTGACAAACTGATCCTTAGCTTTTTTAACCTGATCAGTGTCAACATGCACCTGGGACAAAAGAGCTGTCCACGCACAAAGCACCCATCACTAGACTTGGGTGTCATTGTTCAGAAACAATTAGTTCTGCACTCAGGCTGCAAATGGCATTTACCACTGACACGAGACTCACAGAACCACCTTACAGTCATTTTGGGGTGATTATCTGATTTTACTCTACACACATAGCCTGCACAATGGAAATGACTTGCCCAAAATTTCCCAGGTGGATGACAAAATGAGGGAGAACCTAGAAGGGTTGTGTGTCTGTCACTCCCCTGCTCCTACTGCTAGATAACACGTGTCCAGCCATATGACAGGGCTCCACTTCTCAGTTTGTCAACCCCTTCAAGACAGCACCTTCCTTGCTATCACACACTGTAAGGTGGCACCATTACCTCTTTCCACCACCCTCTGCGATATAAAACAAGAAAAAGAGACCATTTCTCCTTCTCCTCCTTTCACTAGCACCTTTCCTTCAAGTGGCTGCACAGCTAAAGGTACCCTTTTCTGCAGTTTTATTCATTTTCTTAAGCTTTGTCTCCCTTCCCCACATCCCTCCCACCCCCAAACCACCACAGACTACCTATGAAAACCGCTGCTTCCGTTTCCACTCCATGATTTGCCTGCCACACCTGGGGGATTTCCCAGCAAATTGTATTACTTTATTTGGTCAATTGGCCTACAAATTGATTTTCCTGTACAAATAATGAACATTTATGGTTATTTTCCCCATAGACTGCTTTATTTTCCACGTAACAAAGACTGATTTCCTGCAGTTTTTGAGACCTGAGCATATGATCTGCAGTTACTGTGACCCCTGGTTGATGGATGGTAAGGACTCGAAGCACAACAGGAGGGTTCGGGGTTGTTTTCCCCTTACACTCTAACAGTACTACAGACAGAGATGGCAGCTGGAAGTAAAAACTGGTATCAGATCAAGCAATTCTACAACACGTTTACTATGGGAATAAATAGTATTGTTTTAAAAGAGATTCAGTTCTGGGACTGGCCAGCGACAAGGCCAAGCCAAAGCAGATGAAGTAATCGGGCAGACAGTGGTCAGAGCATCCCAGGCAGGGCTGGCAGGAGGCTGTGAGCCACCACAGGTGCCTTCTCTGTCCACTGTCTCACTAGGTGCCCACAGCATTTGAAATGGCAGCCCCTGCTCATTGCAACCTTTGGGGACATGCTGCAAGGACTTTCTTTAATCTTAATTATGTTATTGTGCAGGGAAAGGGAGGAGGAGTCAGGGAAGAAGGGTTTCCGGAAAACCAACTGGGAGTGAGGCAGCCTGGCGTGATTTGTGGGCAGGGACGAGAAGTGGTGTTCTGCACTTGTCTCCCCAGAGATGCAGAGACAGAGCAATAGCTCCACAATACATTTCATTTCCACTAATGAGAAAATGACTTTTGAGACAGAGCCTCGAGCAAGTTTTGAAGGTCACTCCCGCAGGTGTGGAAATGAATTGGACTAGATCAGGGTCCAAACATAAGTTATTCTACTTAGACCACAACGGATTATTTGTGTGCATGGGGGGTTAATAGCCTCAGGGCTGTGATGTGTGTGTATGTTTAATTTAATACATCTTGATGGCTGAGGCTGCTAGGGACAAAGGCCCCTCAGCCTCAGCACTGCAGAGCAGCAAAGACAGGGAGGTTTCTTAGGTGAATCCGAGAGCGAGAGTGGACACGAAAGAGAAAGTGAATTATCCAGACTAAGTCCCAACTGCCTGCTATTCTCCATCCCCAGTCCTCTAGGGTGGGTTTGGCCCATGAAGTCTGACTTCAAATCCAATAAAAAATTAACTGATTTTGAACAACTACTAGACATGCCTCCTTAGAGTTTTAATATGTGCTCTTCAGCTGCAGCACGGAGTGGAATTAATGAAAGGAAAGAGAGTCTGAGAGTATCAGGCATGAGGGTAAAGCATGCCAAATTCCTGCTTAGCTTCTTTGACTCTGAGGAATCCCTCCCTTCTTCTTGGCATTGCAAGGATTGACATGCCCTCAGTCCATCAAAACGCTTCATGGCTGAGAGCACTAGAAAGAGGTATGTCATGAGGATGACACTCATCCTTAACACAAGCTAGTCAGGGCGAGGATGCATCTCCCACAACCTGATACACTGTGCAGATGTTTCACTCTGCAGTGCACATTTACGGGCTTCACAGCAACTGCTACATGGCAGTCACCAGAACACATCTGAAAGTCCACCTCAACAGGGAAGTCAGTGCTACAAGATCAAATTGCTCTCATACCCCACTCCTACTCAGAAACCAGATTACATGTGCTGATTAACTATGCCATGAGAGAGGGAACCTAATCCAGAGACAGCACAGTGAACTTCCTAGCTCTGGTGCTTTTTATAAAGAAATGGGGCGTCAGACAGATGATTTGCTGTGGATGTTGCAACAGCTCTGACAATGACAACAAGAAGGAACCGATTATCAGCTTCACAAGGTGCAGTCCCTGGAATCACAATGTGAAAACCATTCTTCTCACTCAACAGATATGATGCACATATAAAGTCCAACTCCAGCATATCAGTAACAGCACTTTGCAATTGTCCATAGCCTTTCCGTTCAAAGCCTGTAGCTTTTGCAAAAAGGGCATGCAGTTCTTGCTACGAAGTACCTTTGTATCTTCTTCTAGGCAATGAGATCAAGGGAAAGTACGATGGGACAATTTGCTTATTGTCACACAGTTCACTGGTAGAGGATCCAGTGACTGGATTCCAAGACTGGAACAGAACGGTCCTGTCTCCAAATCTGGTGCTCCCACCACTCAGTAACCAGTGAACCCCTGAAAAAGAAACCTAGCTGAGATCTACTTGTGAGTAATGGGAGAAAGATCTGATACTGCTGCTTGCAGTCTGTAAAGAACTGTGTGTAACACGCTATGTCTGTATCTTTATCCTGAACTCAAACAGTCTACCTGATTGCCTCATAAACGTGTTTTGCAAGCACGGGGAGTCGTGCTCATTATTCACTGGGACTGTGCAGCGTCTAGAACCACGGGTTCCACTTAAGACTGTGTGTACTTACAAAACCAAAGGATAAACCAAAACTATTCACAGAAATATGCAACTAGGTGGCTCAGCACATTAGGAGCAACATGAGAAGACACTGCATGATTTACAAAACACCTGTGTATATAAATATTACACTGGGAAATAAATGACCAAACAAATACAGTGGCTTTCCGATGAGCACTCAATGGAAGTAGCGAGTGTTTGGTGGTTGTACGTTATTAGGGAGTGTTGGGAGTTGTATGTTTTGAAGATAAACACAAAGAGAATATAAAAAAAAAAAACAAAAAACAAACCAACAGAGGTAAATAATTCATCAAAAGAACAAAAACAAGAAACTGGAAGAAAAGAAAAAAAAGAAATACCACAGGGAAGAGTTTTCTGAGCAGGTGAAAAAACTTTCTCTCTCATGGGATCGAAAACCAGAATCCAAATTAATTGGAACAAAATTGGGGGGGGGCGGGACACACACATGTTTTTAAAGATGAAACATTTTGTCTGGAAACTGGTATCTTCCCTCTTAGGTGTTTAAGCATTTCCCTGAGGTGGGAAACAAAGTCTGCCGCTAAGCTGCTGACAGAGACAGCGTGGTCTTCTGTGGCTTCCAGCAACATATCAACCATGGACAGAGACTTCAAGACAGTCCTGTGAAGAAACAAACCTGCTCACGCATCCAACACTTATTCTGAAGCATGTCTAGTAGTTTCTTTCACCCAAAGCCACCAAACAGCCTAATGTACATAAAGCTGTGTTAACATAACTTGCCCACAACTATTTGTAAACCCTGTAGGGTTTCTTCAGCTTTTGAAACAACTTGCTCCAGAAAAGGGTCTATATTTGGAAGCTTGCTGATGGCAACTTTTGCAACTGACGTTCACTGTTTTAAAACACAGCACATCTGTAAAAACGTAAAATAAAAACCACGCAGTTTTTAGTGCATACACTTTTGCTCTCTCTTTTGGGAGTGTATACCACCCCAGGCTGTGGCTCCTCTCATCACGTGAATGATGCTGAGCTGTGCTTGCAAAGTACCTGGATGGGATACTATTCCATCTGTACTCAGTCTTCTGAAGGAGGGGAAATTTGTGACTCAATAGGTGGCACTCTTCCTTCTTGAATAAATGTACTTGGGTATACTTTGCTGTCAGAGGTGCTGGAGAGCAAATTTAAGGTCACGACTTATTATTTACTTGGTGATTTTCTGGGCCTGTTAAAATAAAAATCCCAGCCAAATACAAGCTTTACCAATTACACTCTGCCAATCCTAATTCCCCCCCTGCAGTTCCAAGAAGACACAGACTTCTCTGCGGTCGCATGATCCTCTTGTGCACTGTTAAGCAGCTCTGTTTTACCCGGCAAGCATCTGCATTTGAGAAGTCTGTGAAAGCGAAAGTGAAATCCCACCCTAGGCATGTTTCCATCACATCTTCCTCCTGCAGAAATCACCAGTTCCAATTAACAGCTTTGGTCCTTCCTGCAGACACCCAGACATACAGTTTCAAAGTGTGGCAAGAAACGGTGCCTACGCTTGCTCATAAGGGCACCAGGCTGCTATGGAGAAAACCTGCTTGCAGACTCTCTGTCTCAAGTTCAAGGGCAAGTCTATCTACTGGAGCTTCTCCTCTCATTAGCCAACTCAGAAAAACACACAATGTTTTGTGCCCCAGATGGACAAAGGACTTGTTTTCTACATGCCTTTAAGGGCCCTCCATAGGGAATTAATCATGGAGATGAGCAATATCTATGATTCGACAAAGCTTAGGAGAGCGAGTAGTCATTTGACAGGTTACCAGGAGCATGGAGCAGCTGCTATATTTAGGTGCCATTAGCACGCACATGTCTTCACACATTTCTACAGGCACACCTGTGTTCCCGTATGTCCAGAAGGCATGGGAGAGGAGCAGTTAAAAGCCAGTACCTTCCCTACATTTCCCAGGGAAGGGGTAAGAAATTAGGAGATTCTCTTCTCCCTTTCTTATCCCCACCCAAGTTTAGAGCCATTTAAATCCTGAAAGCACACCTGACTTTTGCTCTCCATGAACACTACCTCCAGAAGCAGATAGGGTCGATTCCATTCTAGTCTAAGAACCAGACAAAGATACAGACTATGTCTTGCTCCAGGTCTTCTGCTTGTGTGGACCTTGCCCCAGAAAGTAGCTTAGGTAATGAAAAAAAAACAGAAAGCTTAGCCACTCGTTTTCAATTGCTTCTGATTTGCTAAATCTTAAGTATTTTCAGTGACAGACTGGACCTCTGCAGGGTGAACTTAAATTTCCTGATTGCTATCCCTGATTATCTCCCAGAGACTCTTGGAGTCCATGCACCAGCTAGGATCAACAGACCGCAGGATGAAAAACAGAGACCTAGGCTGTGACAGTGACTCTTCGAAGCCCAGCTCAGAAGACAGTGCTAAGCAACAGCTGGGGCAGTGGCAAACCTCCAGATGTGAAACATACCTCTGCTGCTACCACTGCTCCAATGTTCTCATCACCTTAACAGATCGGGAAGGACACGGCGAGGTCAGGACCTTGGATGTCAGTACACGCTAGCTCCGTGCGATACCTGCACTGGTACTGAAGGTGTCCCGCAGTGGCACGACACAGGGCACGTTGACGTTAGCTGGCCCTGCTGTATTTACTACAGAAGGCAGAAATGCATCAAGCATTAATTCACGCTCTCCTCCTCTTCCCCCTCAGCGCCCCTCTCCCACCAATTCCTAAAGTCAACTGGAAACCATCTCCCCTGCACCCCACAAGGTCCCTGTGCTTTCAGCTGTGTAAAAAGAGAAGCAAACCAAGCGGCAGCCACCACCCCCAGCTGCCTGGCCGCCTTGCCTGGGGGCCTTTCATTTCCCCCGCAAGCAGCCCCAGGATTCCGCCAGCCTTAGATGAGTCACCTTGCCCGTCTGGGTCTCTCCCAGTCTAGTGTGTGGGGGTGGAAGGGTTGGGGCTCATTGCAGGAATTTCCACACAACCCTTTCCTAACCGCACCCCACGACAAGCAGCCGGTGAAGATGATGATAGCAAACAGCAACACTCAAGGAAAAGGAGAGAAACAAGGCAGGATAGAGAAGAAGGGAATACAAAACGAGCAGGGATGCAGGGCCCAGTCTACCTACTGTGCTGGGATGGTACTGGTACAGGGATCCCCAATGCAAACACAGCTCAACAACAGTCTTGCCGGGGAAAGCCCCTAATAAGGAGCAGAATGCAGTCTTTCAGATGCATTTAAACCACTTCTTTGGATTCCCCTACTCCAGCTCAAAACAAAAGCAGAATAAATATGTCAAAGTACAGCACGACATCACTTGAACTCCACAATGTAGTCTCTGCACGTGCAAAACAAAGATAAAAACCCAAAACGCAGCACAAACACAAATTCTGATGGCTACATAGAGAAACAGCCGAAATAAGAGTTAATCAAGTCAGGGCCAAAATCTTGCACCCATTGGTTCTGGAGACAAAAGATCAGGTCTGAGAGACAGCTCTTGAGAACTAAATGCCCTATTAAAATAAATAGGGATCAGATGGACAAATCCCTCCAGACATTTCAAAAGGCTCAGCTGAATCTCCCTTTGCACTGTATTCAAGGCAGGTGAGCCATTCCCAAACAGAAAAAGATAAGAGTAAAGCAATACCAGGCACTCCAACAGGCAGAGGGCTGGGTTTGTTTGGACACTGGGTGCCAGCTAGAACTCTGGAAAAATCCTCTTGGAAATCACATTTAAAGTTGGGAGGGTAAAAGAAAGGCAAGGAACAGTATTTAAAAATACAAGTTAAATGAATAGTTGTGGATTCTTTAGCAAAGACTGCAACAGTGGAATTTAGGTGGAAAGAAATTTGAGCCCTTGGGAGACCATTCACTGTTCACTGATTCCTGCAGCCTCCTGAGATGTTATTTACTGAGCCCAGGAGGTCAGCTGGAAAGGGGGATAAGGGGAAGACGATTAGAAGAGCTCCCCCTCCCCTGGAGAAGGGATACCACACAGGAGCGCCTTATTTTCAGGCAGATCTGTTGTGCTGGCACAACTGTTGCTGTCTTTCTGACCTTGGAACAACTAGACAAGCAGTGAATATGCTTTTTAAATCAGAAACAGGTAGCACGAGCTCCTGGGCTGTTGCCTCTCACCTGTTATCTCCTCCTCAGTCACTGCTTAGTTTTTATTCCTATCTTCCCTCACCTGCCAATCTGCAGTTGGAGCACGGCTTACTTTTTCTGGAAAATAAAGTTATATGCTGTCTTCTTTGCAAGGAAGCAGAGCACAACAAGACCAAAAAGTTTACTAACTGCTCTGTGCTCTCCAGTGGGCTGCTGTCCTTTCATCTGCAGCGAAAATAGCGTACAGGTGGCAAGGAAACATCACAAGGAGGTAGAAGGCAGCTCTCCTGTACAACCTTGGATTCTCCAGGATCTGCACTAAACTCTGTGTCGTCTGGCTCACCTCCTGACAACTTCTTAACCTCGTATTTCCCTGGTATTTTCCCTTCTTGCTAATTTTGTTGCAAATGGGACAGTGGATATTTCGTACAGTGAAACAGTTTCTTCTGAAGCATCTTTGCAGCTGCTTTGTTATTTGCTGCTGGATTTTAGTCAGCATTTCTGGTACCACAAAGAGATACATATGTATTTTTTAAACTAATTACTCAGAACAGCCACATCATCTCATGCAACAGAAAGGGGCTGCGCCTGACCTTTAGTCAACACACTGCCGCTGCAGCAGCAGCTCTCTGCTGCCTATTAAGAGGTAATTCAGCAACAACAAGGAAAAAGAATTATCTCAAATACATTTCAGGCTGATTTGGTCAAGAGTGCTTCATCCAAGTTGAGTAAATGCTGTCACTGAGCCTTTTGGCTTCCACCTATAAGAACTTGAGTGTTTGCCTATGCAGAACTTTGAAAAGGGCTGCAAATGCCTGCGGGTACATGGGTCAGATATGCCAAAGAATAACCACCAATATGTTGATTCTATAATTCTACTGATAAACGTGGTCTGGAGGGCAGGGGAGATGGGCTAGGCAGAGAGGACAGGGGAAATCAGGAGCCAACATACACTCTGTACCAAGCCATCCCTGCCCTGAAAGTCCCCAGTGGATCTTCAGGCCATTTCTTAACAGTTCTTTGCCGACGGTAAGGCTGAAACTGAGGAAAGCAGAGACATGCTAATGCACAGTCTCTTCCAAACCTTGCAGGCATCCCAGTGGGAGTTAACACATCAAGAAGGAAAGGTCTTTTCACGGCTCCCTGAAATAAGCGCCACTACAGCAGCTCACAAAGAGGGGGAACTCTGTAAGCAAAGGTTCTCACGTGAGTTGCTGAACCTCAATCCCACCTCCATCCCATCTTCTCCAGGTCTAGGAGTTCTGCCTAGGCTGCCTGACCCCTCACCTTTTCCCCTTCTCCTTCTTCTCAGACAAACTTTGGCAGAATTGTCTGCACTCTGTTAATGCAGGAAGGCTTCACTTAGAGGCATCATATGGTTTCAGCTGAGGCTCCTGAAGTTTTTTTCTCATCCAATTTTCCATCTGGAATAACTAGCACACAGGGCAGATAAGCCATTTATTTGCCCAAAGTCACAAAGCCAGTTAGGACTGGCTTCCCTTCTCCATGCGACTGAGGTCCTTTGCTCTTTCTGCTAGGTCAAAGAGCTTCACTAGCCACAGCTCCTTCCTCAATCCACCAGTGACATTTTTAGTGGCAACTTGTGACGCTCACAAATCACTACCCCACAAAGGGTCTAATCCTGAGGCCCTGGCAACCACATCAGCGTGTAAAGCAAAATCCTACTGAAATCTCTAGAATCAGTGTCAAAAAATGGCTGAGAGTGAGAACAAGCTGTCCAGAGTACCTCATCCCTCAGATGGTCTGCACTGCACTCCCTTTTGCACCCAGGCATAAACCTGGTCTGCAAAATCTCCAGGATACGGGCTGTGTAATTCAATGATGCTGTTTGTATAGCACCTGTGACAACAAGACTGTGATCCACGTTCAGGATTCTCCAATCTCTCCTCCCATAACATGAAGTTGCAGTTCATGTACCTGCAAGCACACTATCGTAAGGCTCAGCTCCCTGTCCTCCCCATGTTTTATCCTGGAATTAGATTAAACAAGTTTATGGTGCTGGAAGAGACCTGGTTAGGAAAAGGAGGAGTAATGAGTTCAAGAGAGAGGGACAATCTAGATGTGCCAGAAAGACAGTTTTTAATTAATGGCATGGCACTTATGAACCAATGACAGGTGTTCTATAAATCTAAAATAATTAAATAAAATAAGCATAAGCTAAATAACAGTTTTGGATGTGCCATGCATATTTAAATATTCAAATCATGAGTGTGATATTAATAAAATATATCAAAGTTCACATTTGTATAAACCAGATTTATTGTGCTATATATAGCATAGCTGGGTCTTATAGCATCACAGAGGTGGCAAAAGCAATAAAAAACTAATCTGTTTGTAGGCAAGCAGCCATATTCATGTTTGATGGGTTCACATAGACAGCCACAAAAAAATGAAAAGCTAGTTTTATTTCCTCATTTTCAAAGATCTGTAATGAGCAACTATTGCTGGCTTTCTGCATATGACATCTACAGATCCTCCTCTCCACACCTGACATAACTGGTATGTAACACACTGCACGCATGCTTTGCATTTTGATGACTAACTTTTCCGGGGCAGCCTTCACCCCAGCACAGCACACTCCAACCCATTTCTCACACGTTCATTTATAAACTATTTAAGCCTTCAGACAGCCCTAAGCTGCTCTAATTTACGCCACACAACAAAAATGCTCTCAATTACTACGAAAGAGCTATATAAAAGGAAGTACCTTCCTTTGCCACCTTCTCCTTCCCATTGAGCTCTGTACCTACTGCTGCTCAGATAAATCCCATGGATGTGATTTCATTCCGAATACACAAGTTGTTCCAATTATGCAAACACCAGGAGAGATGAGGGCATCAATGAAAGAAGAAAAGGAGAAGCCACGTAGGTGTACCTCAGTATCCACAGCCAAACCCAGTCTGGTGACACTATCAGGGTAACTGCCAAGTAGGTTTCCAGTAGCCTGTACGTTATGGTGGGTTGATCTTGAGTCAGGTCCTTTTGACCAGCCTGTCAAATCACACCAAAGTGCTGCCACAGCAGGGCCTCTCTTTTTGGTCAATCTTAGCTGACAGGTAAAGATTGAGTGAGCCATGGAGACTGAGCACCCCTCCTGCTCCCCAGGAATAATGCCATCTGGTCAGGGAAGCAGATGTCCCACTTCTCCCTCATCTCTTCCATTTTTAAAACAAGGGTTTTCATATTGATGGAAAATACTGCAGCACCTAATATTGGTCACTTCCTGGCATTATAATGCAGCCTTCTTTCAAAAACACAGCCTAGCTAACATTATATGACAAGAGCAGACAAAAAAGCCCCAAGAAACACACACACAAATGCCAGCATGTTTCAGAGTACTTTGTGGAGCAGACTGAGTGATGTCACGCATCTTTTTCAGCTCTAATTATCAGGGTTCTCTGATCAAGGTGGAATTATTTGCTGATCAAGGATATTATTGATTCTAACTCGTTGGCCTACTGGGATCAGTCTGAATGACATAGTAGACCCTGACAGATTAAACACTGTCAGAACATTCCAGGGAAGCTTTGAGGAAAGATTCTCTCCCTGTTACTGCCTTAGCATATGTCAAGTTTCACAGCTCACAGGATATCAAGATGTTTCATGCCAGCCAAGGCTAACAGCACAGCATCTTAGTGCAAGCCAGGGTTGGGGATGCTTCTCTGTACAGAAGACTACAAGTTTTGTGAAGAGGGAGGTAGACAACAGGGTTATTTCCTAATGGTTATTTGAGTGAGCAGTGAAGTTGAGACTTCCAGATGTATCACATCTCCATCTCTTCTCTTGCATGTATAACCCTGTACTGACACCCTTCCAAGATCATTTAAAGCAAACATTGAAGGAAGGAATATTTGATTGTCTGAGGAGTTGCAAGCTTTGACAGAATGCACCATGATCACTTCTTTAGATAATTCAAATACCACCTTGCTTCGTAATCTGGTGGCCAGGCAGAAGACTTGACTGAAAGATCAGGAGAAAAGAAAAGCAGCCAGACAAGGAGTGTAAGCTAGAAGAGCATCTAGGTGGAGGAAAAAGGCTTGGCTTTGACGAGAAAGCCACAGAGGTCATTTTTTTGAAGCCAAACACATCTATTCATTACCCGAACCCGCAAGCTGTAAGCACTCAGTCTGGCAAGCTGCATATACCACATCGAGAAGATGAAGAGAAAGCATCCTTCTCTTCATGGAGGCCTAATGCTCCACCAGCTGATCCACACGCCAGGTTTCCGATTAAACCAACACTAAACAACAGGAGTTAAAAAGGCAGAAATCCCACTGGAGACATAAAGCAAATACGGAGGAGCAGAATTCAAAGACAGTTGGATGTTTCATCAGCATAGTATGCAGTGAAGGCCTCTCCTTCCCTATCCATTATAAAGATCTTAATCTTAAATAATTGCACGTGTAATTTTAATAATTCCTTCATTCATTGGAGAACTCCAAACTGGTCTGTAAACACTAGCTTGTAAAGGACAGGAGGTAATAATGGTTTCAGTCCATTACGAGATGGGAATGGTAGAACTGTCAGAAATGCTGAAAAAATAAGAACGTTCAATAAATATTTCATTTCTGCACTGGGAGAAAAAGATAGCTCTAACATGGTATGAAAATGAAATACTTTTCATTCCAGCAGTGAATTAGGAGGTTTCCAAACAGAAACTTCTTAAGTTATACAGTTTGAAATCAGCAGACTTGGACAACCTGCTCTCATAGAGTTTCAGAACAGTTAGCCAGAGAAGTTCTTTAGGTACTTTACTTGGATTTTTTAATGAGTCTCGGAACAATGAGGAAATACAAGGTAAATGGGGAAACATAGCACTGTGCCTGTATTTTAAAAAGCATAAGCAGGATAATCCAAGTAATTTTATAACCCCCAGGAGAAATAATGAAATAGAGGAAACCGGACAAGTAATAATAAATTAAAGGAGGGTGATATAATTTATGAAAATTAAAGCTTGTTAATGGAAAAGATGTTAAACTAATATATCTTTTTTGCTGAGACAATAGTGCTAGTGATTAGATTTCTGCAAGTTATTTGATCTTACACCACACAACTTTTTGAACGAGAAATTAGAGCATTGCAAGTCAACATGGCACAAATTAAATGGATTAAAAGGTGATTGAAAGACCTCAGAATATAAGTAATATTTTTATCGATGACCTGGGTCATCACTGATGGTTAACACAGAGAACGTGCAAGTTAATGGTGAGTAACGAAATCCCAGGGTCAAAGACACAAAATAGTGTGGGCTGGTGGGTAAACTTGGCATTTTAAAAGGTGGGAATGTTACCCCAGGAAAAAGTGACTCTGAAAAGGGTGCAAGGGTCAGAGTGGGAATCAGGTGAAGACGTTTGTCATGGGCAATGCCCTGGCCCTATGAGTAACGTGGACATAAATGCCAGAGTAGTAATCAGAGCAGGAAGATTACAGTGTGTGTGTACATACACTTGACACGAATACAGTGCCAACAGGTCAAGATGGATGGTGATACACAGTGTTAGGGTTTTGCAGAAGAGTAATGCAGACCATTAAAAGATTTGGGATTGCCTTATTATGTGGAGAGACTGAAGGACCTCACTCTATTTAACTCACTCAAGAGAAGGCTAAAAGGTTTCTTGACGATGGTCTACGGCTACTAAAAGGGAGTTCCAAAGAGTGACACATACAGCTGTAAGGAGAACAGTGGCAGAAATGTGACACTGAACAAATTCAAATCAGCAATATCATAATAATTTCCTAAAAAGTGACAGTAGTTACCCACTGAAACAATTTACTAGGATCAATGCAGGACAGGACCAGGACATTTAACCAAGACTGGACGCTTTCCTTCAAAAGAAAAGTACAAAGACAAGCCACCACAAACAGGAACTAGTTTGGGGAAGTCCTAGTGCTTATTATAGTGCAAGACCTCAGTCTTGATGGTAACAGTGGTCTCTTGCCCTTTTAACCCATAAATCTACATATTTCAATTTCCATATGCTATACCAGAGGTGCTCTCCCCAGCCTGTATATGGGGAAGCTGAATCATGGAAAGGTTAGTGCCTACGTTTCCAAAGGCTGTGCAAGGGTACCACCACTGCACAGATCTCTGATGTGAAAGGGAATAAAAGGCATGTGGGCCTGAGAAAGCATGTTTCTGGGTAAGTCAAGTTAAACATCTCAAAGAAGAAGTTGCATTTGAAAGCAAAGGTTGGAGAATGCAACGTGGGCTATCCTCAGCAGGGCAGAGGCCCAGTCACCTGACTGCCAGCCCACAGCATTCACTACTCTACTCCACAGGTGAACAGAGCCAGTACACGCAGGACTATTATCCCGAAGTGCAGGCTATGGCTTTGATTCTGAAGTCACATATCAAGTTTCCTTAATGGAACACTGAGTTTGCACAGTTATGTTTTGGCTTTAGATGCCTCTCTGTCCATAGCAAGATGCAGCAGGACTGCTGCCAACTGACATCTCAAAATCTGATGTCTGTTATATTGGGTGGTATATTCAGTGGTAATATAGCAACAAGTCAAAGCAAAATCTTTCTCTCCGAAGGCCCTATGCTTTGCCACTGAAGGGCATGGTTAGCAGCCATCTGATATGGTCCCTAATGCCAATTCACAGAAGAGCCCCGAGTACCCAAGTTCAGTATGCTCTTCAGTGCCAGCCAGCTCTATCCAGACAGAGAACAAGCCTTTAGAAAGATCCATGGGGCAGATCTCTAGGCAACAGAGCACGATTATCCCAGTTGAAGCTGCCACCTGCAACAAACAAGAACACCTGGATCACTTCCTTTCATACAGTATTTCCTACTCTTCCCGTAGCTACACTGGATGTGATACGGCAACAGCTCCTCTAGGTATACTCAGGGCCTTGTTTCCAAAAGCAGCCAGAGCCAGTGAACAGCAGGAAAGGTGAGAACTTGATCACAAGCTGGAATTGTCTTGCTTCTGTTGTGGGGTAAAGATGTGAATCCCAGCGTTTTCTGTATTTTGGAGTAGTCCATGCTTTGCTTCCTAGTGGGATTTGACACTTCATCATCACTCAACTCCTCTTTTCAGTGCACTTGAATCCTGGATACAGGCAGGACTGAGAATTCAGACTGCCTGTATCCTTATGTACCAAGAAAAAACATTCTACCATCAAAGTGTTCTGTTACCCTATTATTGAGGGTGGAATTATACATCATACAGATCAAGATAGATTTTGGTCTTAAGATACAGTACTCACACACAAATGTTTTTTAGACTCCTCTGTCCTTCCCTCTCTCTTACTTTGCTGCATGTATTTCCCTGCGATATGGAGGAAAAAAGTAGGTTTTGGTCTTGTTTCTAGAGCTTGGTGTGATAAGCAGTCCAGGGTATTAGGAGTCCTATCATAGCAACAAAATTACTCTCAAGATGCAAGTTTTTTGGCTAAAGGAAAAGCATAGTAACTTGTAGAGCATACAATTTCAAATATCCTTTAGCCATACTTTTTTTCAGATTCTGTAGTGGTTTAAAGCCAAAGCACAGACATCAATGGAAGAACTAAGAACTTTGCTCCCAAAGCAAGAATGATTTTTGCCCTCTGCACACACCAGGGGAGAGAAATGCTTACCAGCCTCATAGAATTACTTTTACTGAACTTATTTCTGAGAAATCCATCACGGCAAGGTGAGACTTCAAAAAACCAGATCCCCATTGCTGAGGCAAACAAGTGCAGATCCATACACTTCCAGCCTTGAAGTACCAGCTCATCAATTTCAAGCCAAAAATGCTTTGAGGAAGCACATTGTTAATTTGTATTATATTTTTTATTCAGAATTCAAAGCATTCTTATAAGGAGTATGCAGGCTGCTCTTCTCATTCTGGATGAGCTGCTTCTTGACTACTTGGAGACCACAAACTATCCACTATGTCTCCAAAAATCTCAGCAGTGGTGTTTGGAGCTGCACCTGAAGGACAGCACCACCACCACCAAAAAAAAAAAAAAAAAAAAAATCAGGCTTCTACTCTGAAAGAGCCAATTTAGCTTGATAAGAAACAAAACTGCTTGAGGGCCAGAACACACCAAATTTTCCATGCTCTGCTAGGTGTCCTCTGATGCACACCAGATTTTGATGCAAGCCATGCCAGTCTACAGATGAAAAAGACGTCAACAGAGTTAAACTGACATAAATCTAGACTGATTGTGATCTAAGTCCAATCCTGCATTCACACTGCCATGCTCATTTTAACCCACATTTACTTCAGATCAGAATATGATGTTACCAATTCCACTGCAGCTAAGCAGGAACACACCACGCATGGATGAGATCTCAATAGTTTTAGGCACTGAATACACAAGGAACAAAAAACTACCCAGCCATTCATAATATACAACTTTTTTTTTTTTAAATTGACCCTAAAACACTGTAATACTTAAGACGACTAGTGTACAATTTTTAAGTAACACTACTATTGTAAACTCCAGTTAATTGAACCATCACTGAAGAATCTTGTAGTGCCTTTCTTTGTAAGTGTACTTTACGGTTAAGTGGGTGAATCACAAGGGGGAAATAAAAGAGGAATTGATATAATAGTCCCCTCTGGGGAGAAAAAAGGGAAAAAAAAAAAAATACATTTGTGTGGTTCACTCCAAGTCATGGAAAAAGAGATCTCAAGAATCACAGCTGTGACAAATGGTGGGAAAAGTTATTGATCTAAAAGAATTCATTTTTACTATAAGGGCTGGTACTTTTACTTATTTAATAAAGGTCTGGCGTCAAATCACTGTGAATTTCAGGATTATCTAATTCTATCTAATCTCATTCAATCACTGATGCTCCAGACTGTGGCAGAAAGGAATGCTTGCCCTTTCCTGTCTTCAGGGGCTATCTCCGGTTACCCTAGCAACACAGCAAAAGCAGCTCCAACAGAGCTGAGTACCACCTATCACATTCATCTCCAGATAAAAAGAAAGGATGGGGTTACAAGGGAGTTTTTGCAATTTGATGGGCAGAGATAGGCAGAACAGCAGCTACCATTGGAGTGGAATCTACTCATAACTCTGAATTAGCAAGGCCCCAGAGACTCGGTGATAAATACAAGCTCCTAGGGGTAAGACACTCATAGACAGCAAACTAGGTCTGGTAAAGCAGAATGCTTGCTTTCAAAAGAAAAAGTTTTATACTAAGAAGCCATGGTGATTAAGAGGCCCAAGTTAACTGAAGCTGTTTAAAATCCCAGAGCTGCCTTTTGAATTATCTGAAACAATCATACCTCCCAGCACTAAACTGGGAATCAACTACAAGAAAACACACAACTTTGTTGCAGTGTCATCATTACAACTCTTTCAGATGTATTTTCTAGACCAAAAGGCTATCAAATGTCTCTTCTATCACCACATCTCTCAAGTTTTCCTGCTTCTTAATTTTCTGGAAGCCATTCAAAAAAGTTCTACCTTCCTAATTGATGAGCACAACACAAGAAATAACGGGTGCTGGTCACTGTCTTACATCTTAAGACAGAAGATGCTGTTACTCTTAGAAACGTCGATTAAACCTTACTACAAAGTCTTTTTTTTTTTTCCATTTTACAATTTCATAAAACAAAAGGCCATGGCAAGGCTCAGGTTTTTTTATATGAGTGGGCATCAGTGCAGAACCCGCTCACAACCAACTGCCTTCAATTTGCACGGAGGCACAACCTCTCTCTCCATGGCACTGCCCCTACATCACTTTCAAAGAGCTGAGCTCTGGATGCGCGCTGGTAAACACAGCTACTTCAGCCAAACACACAGGACACCTCTACGAGCAAAAGCTGCTGCAGCAGCACACATGCAGATGAACACCACTTTTTTCTGGTAAGCACACTGCTGAAAAAAGCAAGGCTGTTTGTATGAGCCCCTAGTCTACAGCAGCCATGGGGACCCAACCACCTTCGCTGATGTCTGTACACGTTACACCAAGGTGAGACTGCCTCTGGTGACCTGGCTTGTTGGCGAATGCTAGCACAAGTTTCTGTCTAGCTGAAGATGTAAAAGATTTAAAAAGCCTACTTTGCATACCAATTGAAGCTATCTTGACATCTTAAAATGAGGGATTTGATATATAGGAGTATTTTTGTACAGGTAATCAAAGAACAGGGCAAATTCAGGCTTGACAGTATTCCCAGATTCTGTGGCTTTGCATGCATGTGCAAAATAAAGTGAAATCTGTAAAACCTAAAAGTTCCATATTGACTAGCAGTAAAACAAATGAGCAAGAACCTTTCTTTTCATGCTTGGGAATTCCCTCCATCCATCCCTCCTCGTCCTCAGACATGTTACAAGAAAACCCCGTATCGGATTATATTTACGACCCAGGGGAATGTGCAATTTCCTCTCTGTTCTCACTGGTTTTGTTAAAATAACAGAGCCAAAAATAAACAAAGGAAATGCATTGCTCCAACAGTGGAACTGGTACATACAGAAGATTTACCTCCACGCAAGAGCAGTATAAGAGTAAAGTAGAGGTGCTAAAGATGTTCTCAGCTTTACTTACAAAACTGCACGACTCCTGCAACAATAAATAACTCTTCAGGAGATGTCTTTCATTATCCTCAATTGGAAAACACAACTTTGGGACCCAGAGCCCTGTAATGAGTTTTTCACTGTCATCTACCTGAAGTGAGGAAGGTGAGCATCTCCTAACAGAAAAAAGCCCTGAAATGGTGAGAATGGTGATTCTTCAGCTGTTGAATAAGTGAAGAGGATGCATTTCAGTATGGAGAAAGAAGAAGGGAGAGAAGAGGGCACGGATGCCAAACAAGAATCTTCTGTGCAGCAAGATGTTTTCCACATAAAGGAAATAGATTGTGCATAACAGCAACAGAATAAGACAATGCAGGAAAAAAAAAAGAACAACAAAAACAAATAAAGATAGAAAAAGGAAAAAAACTATAGACAAAACAAAGTGATTTTGCAAGCATAAAATTCTGACCAAGTATTACTTCATTAAAAACAGAGTGGCTCTCTTTTCCAAAGTCTAGGACCAATAGGAAATTGCTTCTCTGTTCTCTCTGACTCAAAACTAAACCAGAACAAGCAATCTGAAAAGTTCATCATTTCTGCAAACTCGAACTAGTTGATAGTTTTAAACCTCAGGAAAAGAAGAACGAACAAAGTTTATGAGGGAGTTAATTCTGATCCTTTAGTCACCTCTGCCATTTAGATCTCACGTTCACTAAAGGCATTTGCCACCGGGCTCCAAATTAGCACTAATCCCTTTGAATAAGGCCAGCAAGTTTGGACATAGACCACTGCAAATTAAAACCAGGTGTCTGTGCCCTGAAGCAGTAGAGACAGCCCTAAGCAGTTTAATGACATCTCTAAATAATTTTGACAGCAAAATTACTTATCCTGTGTCACCTTTACACTGCCCTTGACACACTGCTAACGAGATGATGTTGCTTTCTCTGCTTTTATATATTTATTTACCTATCTTTCTTCCCATGCTTAACTTTCTTTTCCTCAGACCAGCAGATTTTCTAGACCTGATGGAGTACAGCACAATTCACCAGGCAAGCAGTGCTAGCTGCAAAACCCATCCTGCATCTGCCGACTTAGTGTGTAAATCTGACTCCCACAGAGGCTGAGGGCTCGGAAACTGCCTCTTCCTACAGCTGAGCCCACCAGAGACCGTCACGCCACAGTGTCACAAATGACACTCTGTCTTGGCTCTTCCAGGGAAACACCACCACGCACAAGTCTGCCAGACAAGGAAAAGCCCTCTGCACTCTTTATGGAATCCCAGCAGGAGGAAATTTGCTCGCTTCAAGCAGAACCCCTCATACACGCCAACAAACGCATAAATATACTTCCACTCTCTTTCAGAGAGGGTTAGCTTGGCCCGTTATTCACAAACACCTCACAGTCACTAAACTGAACTCACAGATGGATCTTCCTCTCTCTTTCCACCATTCAAGACCTTTCGCATTCAGTTTCTCGTCACTGCTCACTGGAAAAGCAAAAATCTTCACTACTGCTCTTGTGCTACAGCAAACCTCCCCCACTTGGAACTCCTTAAAACCCACTGTAAGACAAAATTATTTTCCTAAGCCATAGCTGCTTATACATATCTGCTGTTCACTCACAAGACTGCAATCCAATTAATATTTTCCTTTCCAGAGGGTATTTAATCATCCACAAAATAAAATCCTTCAGTATTGTGCTGGCACTCTTAGTGCCATTGATCTGGGTTTGTTCTGCCTCTGCATAAAATAATGGTCATTTTAGTGGTGCAACACTCATCTTCCCAATCTCTGACAGTGGACAACATCAGGCAATTGCAGCGTGACCTGTTCCTGAGCTGAGTTTGAGAATCATTAGGAATAACTCCCAATGCAGAATACATTTAGGAGCATCTCTGGTATCCACGCTGGTTCCCATTTCAAGCTGACAGTCCTCCCCTGTGACATGCCATATGACCCAAAAGCAGTTGATTTTAGGGACCCTTCTGTGAGAGAAGCAGACATACATGTTCCCACTGCCCTTGGATTAGAAAGCCTTGCAAGCTGAGGCTATGGACTGAAACACAGCACCTTTCCCCAGTACTGGACGGGATGTGTGAGTCTCTCATCTCATTCAAGAGCACAACATACTTTATCTCCAGTTTCTCTATAAAGGTGATGTCTGACAAATAAACTTTTGTCAAGCATTCAAGTTTAGCTTACAAGTTTGCAGTGCAACATACACACTCTAAAAATCACTTGAGTGAAGTCCATTAAAAAACAAAACAGAAAAAAAACTAAACTAAAATGTGCTGGATTAAAATCAACAATCCAAATCAGCATGAAACCACAAATAAAAGTCAACAGACTGTGCCAAAGACCTTGGGGGAATAAAAAGGTTTATAAGTGTGCTTTACAGAGGGGCTTTTTCCACATTCATAAGGCAGCCCCCAGAGACACGAAGGCAAAGTTATGAAAACAGTCTCCTTCACATAAACCCCAAGATTCTCCAGCTCCGATCCTTAAGTCCACAGAAGCTCAGAAAGGAACCTAAATCTGATCTATTCAGTTAAAAGTAAAATTTCAAACTTAATCCTGCTTTTACAGGCAGCCAACTAAACTTTCCAGCAGGCAATGTCCTCTTCTCATAGGAAAGTGCTCTTGCAAGACTCATGCTCAGCGTGGGAGACTCCTCTTTTTGGGTCAGTCTCTGAATTTGGATCCCGCAAAACAGGGATCTACTCAGTAGCCCAGGGATCTCTCTTCTTTTCCCCTGCGCAGCTCTGTTTCTGGCTTTCCAGGCAAACTGTGGAGCAGCTGGGTGGCCAGGAGGGCATCAATGAGGAAGGGCAGTGAATGCAGCTGCAGCCAGAACCCAACAGCACAAGTCACACAGAGCGACACTTTGGGGGAGATGCAGAGCTGCCTTCCACCCCTGCACCTCTGAAACAGGGAGACAGGAGAATGGTCAGAAATCTTAGAGCTAAATAACAGGGATTTTGCTCAATACTGGCATTCAAATTTTTAAGTAAACAGATAGTAACTTTTTCCATCCTTGACAAAGTCTTGGACTAATGCCTTAACCTCAGGGGTAACAAAAGAAAACAACAACAATGATGACAAAAAGCAAAAAGAAGAAAATAAAAAAAATCACATATAAATCAACTCAAGAGCAAAACACAGCCCCAGTAGGCAAATGAATTTCCACTGTCATTGATAAAAGTTATGCAGAACTGCCATGTGTCTTGACACGCAACAAAGGAGATGGGGTAAAAAAAAAAAAATTAATTCTATCGTGCTTTTTGTTTTGTTTGAATATGGCCATATCACGATAGCTTTTTGAAAGCTTCTTCACCTGTGATCTGAACCTCGAATCTCAAACTCCAACGTGGGCTACCTTTCAAACAGACAACAAAAGGGAAATGATGGGAAAAGAGGATGAGAAGCAGCCAACGACCAGTCCTAACATGCTTTCAGAGGCAGCATGGCTAGCATGAAAAACACAGTAAGGGTCACACTCTGTCTGACAAGGGAAACAATTAAAGTATGTCTATCGTAAGGAATGCCTCTCCTCTGTTATACTGGATGCGCGATGCTGGACTTTGCAAATCTCAGATATTTTGTTTGTGCAATAAAGATTTCAGTGCTGTTCTCAAGACCACCGGGTTTCCCCCTCCAGCTGTCTAAAAAGACCACTGCCAGTGAGCACTTTCAAGTCCAGCCCCAGCTGTGGGTTTGAAAGTGGAGATAGAGAGAATGCATGAGTGGTATTTGGAGCACAGAGGGAAGTTTGATGGGGACAGAGGGAACCCTGGAGTGAATGGATTTCACCAGAATAGAATGGAATCCATCCAGGGCTCCAAACAAGATGAACTGTGTCTGCCCAGAACAGACAAGCACAAATATGGGGCAAAAACCCTGTTCGCATCTGACAACTTACTTTGTGAACGCTTGGCATCCTGCGCCTCAAAAAAATTGAAGGGACTGAGACCTGTGCCATTTCTCCCCTTCAGATCTGAAAAACCTCGGGTACAAAGGCTAGGGTACCAAGAAAACGGGACAGGAAAATCAAGGGCACAGTCACCCTCCAGAAGCGCATGGGATGGGGTGAGCGTACAGTGTGCCCCATTCCCCATCTCTGCAGAGAAGAGCAGACAGCGCTGCTCCACGCGGGGACCACTTCCCCACCAAAGCCTGTGCCATGCTGCCTGCACACCCGGCTGGGAAGGAGGGCTCTGCCCCACGCGGGGACCACTTCCCCACCAAAGCCTGTGCCATGCTGCCCGCACACCCAGCTGGGAAGGAGGGCTCTGCCCTTCCAGCCCCCAAAGCGGCACAGGGGATGCCCGCCCCAGCCCCGGAGGCAGCCTCCTCCACTCCCCCGTTCCGCACGGTCCTCCCTGCATCCCTCCCAGCTCGGAGCGACTCTGCGGCCCAGAAGGGCCCTCCTGCATCCCCCTGCCTTCCCCCCGCGCGGCAGCGGCTCCCCCCTCCTGCCGCTGATTGATGGATGCCGGCGCGGGGGCGGCCACGGCCGCGGCCCGGGGGAGGAGGCGCCAGGGCGGCCGGCGCGACGCGGCTGCTCCCCCTCCGCCTCGCAGGAAACCGGCGGTCGGTGGCGGAGCTGGCCCCGGCGCCGGCCGCTGTCTGCAGCTGCAGCAAACGAGCTGCGACGGGGCGGCGGGGGGCGGCGGGGCCGGGCGCCGCTCCCCCCGGCACTGCCGGCACCGCGGCCGGGGGCGGCGCGGCGCCAGCCCCAGCGGCCCGGGAGCGGGGGGCCGGGGGCCGCTGCGGTGCTCGCTGAGGTGGGACGGGGGGCTGGGAAGTGGGGGCGGCCCGCCCGCCGGGCTCGGCTTTAACGAGAGGAGCGGGACCGGCTGGGAACGAGTCAGGCACGGGGGGTTCGTGCAAGGCTCAAGCGCTGGTTCCTCAGGCGCGTTTTCCCACCCGGGTCTGTGGCACGATGCAATTTCCTTTCCAGATCAACCCCTCCTCTCCCCAGCCCCGAAAGAGACCCAGACTGGGCCTCAGAACAGTGGCTGCTGATGATTAAAGCCCCTGACACTACCGGTCTGATGGGACAAGGGTGGCAGGGCTGGCTAAATTGGATGTAACCTTTCCCGAAGGAAGAGCTGGGCCGGGTTCTTGGAGCACTTCCTTTTCTGCCTGCAGTTAGGAGATGGGGGAAGATGAAGATGCCTACAAGCAGCGAGCTTGCCCCGTTACAAGGCAATGCTTGAGTTTTTCCGGCCTATTCCTGCTGTCCAAGGACTGATTTCGGATCGGTAGAACCAGCCGCTGAGAGAATCAGCTCTCCGTCTCCATAACCCCTATGTGACAACACAGTAGCACAAGGACCCAGGCATTGCAAGTCTCTTCTTACTTACGTTATAAAATATAAAACATTTCTACGTTTTCAACAGCCCTTTGATCTCAGCGGTGCTTAAATCAGTGATCACCAAACAGGGAAAGATAAACTGTGCCCCATTTTTAATCCTCCTCATGTAACGGTTCTGAGCGTGCAGTGCGTGTAGCTATGACAAGGCACTACCAAAAGATTTCAGGTTCAAAATGTGAAATTGTCATTTGGTCAGATATATGTTCTAATTACAGCACAGAAAATGCAGTAAGCACTGAGAAACAAGAGTTCTAGTAAAAGCTCTCATTGGGGCTTGCCTTTGCTGTGCAAATTCTGACAAACCTCCCTTAACTAATTTATACTGCTGGGCAAGCAGTAGGAGGCAAGTCCACAAGGATTTATTTCTTCTTTCCCACAACTATACCAACCTCTCTTTTCCTCTATCTGAACTTCTCAAAGTCAGTTCTATTTTAAAAGACACTTGTTTCATGCAGAGCTGTCTTCCCATTTGTAAATGCATAGTATTCTTGTCCAACTATTAAAAATGTCGCTGCTAGGAAAGTGCCATGTGTCATTTTGGCTACCACATAATGCAACCTAGTACCCAGAAAGCAGCTGGCAGACTGTCATCTGGTCAGACACTTCTCAACACCACCAGCAACGGTGGCACATTGGTTTGGTCTGCAGATCGCTGCTCGTTGGCCTCTGGTCAACATGACTGGTAACTAAAGGATGTGCAAAACTCAAAACTGGAGAGAGCTTATTACACTGCATCACACTTCGCCCCGTAAACTCAGAGGCACTCCATGAGTCCATGGGAAAAGCCAGGTTCCAGTCTATCTGGTTTGCTGGGTTTCCAATACCACGGCAACACTGCAATATAACCAGTAAGCCCAATGGGCAGTTATCGCTTTAGTATGGACTGCGGCCACACAAAACAGACGGCAAGAGACTCGCATCACAGAGATGGTACCTTCACAGGAATTCATGTAACTCTTGATTACTGCTCTAAGCCCCTTCCCACGTGAATATTTGTACACGTAAGCACGCACGCACCTATAGACTATGCAGAAATAATTCAAATTTGCAATTCTGTCTGTCGTGCAGAATCACAAGGACACTGCATGGGAAAAGAGACTGTCTGTTGGATCTCGAAACCAAAAAAAAAAAGAAAAAATGGTTGATTTCAGTGGATGAAAGTACGTAAATTTCCAGCTGCATCTGTTTCTGCAGTGCTACTGACAATGATTAAAGTCATGGTGTTTTTTTCAGACCAAGACCTGCTTTAGTTCCACAAACCAACAGCTTTGCCATCCCGTTTAGATATTGTTGTATTTTATGGTTATTTTTATGCATGATGAACTGGTTTTAATGCCTTAGTTTACTATTATTTCAGTACTTTTTATTTATATCATCAACATCTTTTTCATGAAAATGTTGATGTCGCACAGAGATTTTGAAAGTCTCAGGATAAAGGCAGACAGCAGAAAACAGAAGGAACTTGAAAGTTAGGAAGAAAAGATCTATAAAAGCAGTAACTGTGATCTACGACATGAATGTTGTAAAAGTTGTAAGCGTTTAAGATGAGTTCGTTCCTCCTCTGGTTTATCTAACAAAATTCACTAGTGGTTTGTAAACTGTAGCTGTTCTGACTCTAACACCAAGGTGCAATTGTAACAATGCCCTTTTGCTTTATTTAGCCATTTTACACCTCTGCACAATACACAAAAATGAAGGGGTGAGAACAGGGAAGAGGCTACTGAATGATTTGCCATTTGCGTATAGGCAGCTTCCCCTGAAAACCACACAGTCACACTGCGTGTTGCATCCTTTAGGCCACACACTGCTCTTCCCACCTGCTCTGTGTGCAAACTCCTCTTGGCTAGCCTTTAACTGGACTGCAGGTACACCCACGGCGCAAGCAGTGCTCTGGCAAAGACCCAACGACTGACAGTTCCTAGCCCTCAGAGATCACGGTTTCATGATCACAGAAGCAAAGGGATTTTTTTTTTTAAGGGAAAGAGGCGGAGGAGAGGGGAGATGTCTTAACTAAAGCACATAGTTTAACAATAATCTTACCACTGGAGACGAAATTCGACACCCAGGGCAATCACAGATTGGAGGATGTACCTGTAAGATTCCTTTGGACATAAGAGTCTTCAAACTTTTCCCTGGATGCAGAGCAGAAAAAGAAGAAGAAAAAGGAGGATCAGCACCTTCATAAAAGGGAAGTATTTAGCCAAGCGGGAGTCGGGGGGGGGGAGCACGCCTCTCCTTCCATACAAACACCCCTCCCCTTGCCTGCCTACCAGCACCCCCTACCCCCGCCTGCTCCTTCGTCGAACTTTCTCCCCTGCAGATAACCGAGGAAAGGGGCACCGGCGCACCCCTCCTTAGCCCCTGCCCAACCTTGGTACCACCGCTCCCGCAGCGCGGAGAGAGCCGAGGCAGAAGGCGCACCCGGAGCCCGGGCGCAGCGGCCAGCCCGCGCATGCTGCGCGCACCCGCGCGGGGCTCCGCGCTGCCCACGCCGGGGGACGGCCCTGCGAGCGGGGCAGCCCACTCGGCGCCTCCCCCCTGCTCCGCCGTCCGTTTCACCTCGGTCCTCCTGACTCACCCCAGAGGAACTGGGACTTCCCGAAGGCGGCTGGGAGCCCAGTGATAAGAGATGAGCGGAGTAACGACAATTAGCGCGGCCCCCGAAGTTACTCCCCTTTTTCTCTGGCGATCGATAAACACGGCGAGGTGTCAGTCACCTCCTAATAGCTCCTCAGACCCCCGGGCTGACACCTCCAGCTCTCGGCTAATTACGCGTCGCAGCGGCTTCTCCTCTCCGCGCCCCCCCCGCTCCCCCCCCCCCCCGCCCGCAGGGCCAGCCGGGTCCCCGCTCTCCACCTGCCGCCCGCACCAGCAGCTCCGCCGCGCCAGCCCCGGTGCCGGGACTGCGGCGCTGGCTCGGGCTGCACCGCAGGCGGGCGGGGAGGGGAGGGAGGGAGGGAGGCAGGGCAGGCTCCCGTCAGCAGCCGCCAGCGCCGCGGAGGTCCCGCGCCACCCAGCTGCGAGGGGAACACCCCCTGCGCCCCGCCCGCCGCCCCCCGTCCTCACCCGGCGCGACGGGGCTACGCGCTGCCGCTCCCCGCGGCTCTGCCCGCCGCCGGCGCGCACGGGCGGGCGGCTCCGCGCCCCCCCCGCCGCGGAGGAGAGCCGCGGGGCGCTAACCCCGCACCCCGCGATTTGCCTCCTGTTTAAACCTCCGCCCGCACGAAATGAAACTTCTCTCCAGAAGAGAGGAGCACCCCCCTCCCCCCCCCCAGCCCCCTCTCCCACCCCAAAGCGACTGTTCCCAAATCGCTCGGAAAACTTCGCCGCGCTCCGGAGAGCCCGGTACCGAGGCGCTCGGCGAGGGGATCCGGTAGACAGGGACCGGGGGTGCGCGGGGGAGGGGGGCACGGCCACAGGAGATCAGGTCTGAGCTCCCCCCCGTGCGAACGCTAATAGGCAGTAAGCCTCCCCCTTGGATCCGGCTCCCAAAGCATGGGGGCGAGAGGGAGGATGCTGAGGAAGAGCAGAGCAGCGTGGGGACCCCGGCACAAGCCGAGCGGTGAGCAGCGCCTTTACCTTTGTGCCTGATGCTGCGCTTCCAGTCCTTGGCCGTCTCCCTGCCGCTGACAAACTGGAACTCGTTGGGGGTGAGCCACTCTCCCCGGTACCGGATAGAGGGTCCTTTGCTCCCCTGGCACAACTTATTGATGTAGAGCAGCGCCTTGTTCTCCCCGCACTCCACCTCGATGCAAGGCTCTCCGTTGTCAAAGAAGGGCTGGAAATCCGGGATGGAGGAAAACCTCTCCAGCATCAGGTCCTCGGGGAGGTGGTGGGGGTGGTGGGGGTGATGGGGGTGGGGGTGGTGGGTCTCGTGGAAGCCCAGGTACGCGCGGTGGGCAAAGATCTGGTCGTAAGCCGGCGGGTGCGGGGTTACCACCGGAATGGCAGCGGCGGCCAGAGGGGCGAGATAGTCAGGTAGGGTTTCCATGGGCTGGTTAAAGGCTGCCAGGGCCATCTCTTCCCTGTCAAGTCGCTCCTTCTTGATAGCAGGCATGGTGCTACTGCGCTCCCCGTGCGCCCTCGTCTCTCCAAAGCACAGTGGCTCTAATGTCTCCGGTTCAACTTGCCCCCGCTCTGTCTGGAGTTTGGATGAAATGCGCCAGCAGCAGCAGCAGCAGCAGCAGCACAAGCACCTTTGGCGCTCGGGTGCCGGAGGTGGCTGGTATCCCCCGGAGCAGCCCGCTAACAAATCTCCTGGGCTGGCTCCCCAGCAGAGCTGTCTGGGATCCCTCTCCCACGGAGAGGCTAATGTACCGTAGACCCGGGAGCTGCTGTATGGCTCGCAGATCTGCCCCTCCGGACTAATACCTGACATCTCGGAGAGGTCTCTGCTGCCGTAGACATTATTTTGGTTTAAAAAAAAAAAAAAAAAAAAAAAAGCTTATTGATTCCCCTAGATCGACCCACCTTCTCACCAGGCTGGAGGGTTCCCCGCCGCCCACCCAGCCCCCTTTCACCCTCCCCCCCTTCTTCCTTCCTTTAAACTGACACCTGGTTTATTTATTTATATGCAATAATTAAAATTAAACGCTGCGCCCCCGCCGCCGCTCCGCCATCCCCTCCCCTCCCCTCCTCCGCCGGCGCCCGCCGGGCGCGGGGAGGACGGTGCCCCGGCCGGTGCCGGCTCTCCCTGCTCTGCCCGCGGGGCTCCAGACACCCGGGCGGAGAAGTTTTTCCCGGGGGCCGCCCACCTTCACCTGCAAAGTGCAGACTCGCCCCGCTCCCACCGGAGGCTTTATGATCACCGCGAGTCGGTATTTAATTTCCACTCCTGCACAAAATTTTAAAAAACACGGTATTACATTACATACGTGTATATATATACATTCTACGTGTATATATATATATATACACGCACAGAGACACACACACAGAGACATTTACATCCCCGCGAGCTCGTGCCACGGCGCAGCACGCGCTCCCTACACCGCTGCCCCCAGACCCTAAATGCGTCGCCACGTCGGGCTACTGGGCCGGGCCCCCCTCCGAGCCGGGGCAGACACGTATCGATCTGTGCTCAGAAGTCGCGGCACAGTTCAGAGACTCCGACCAAACAAGATTTCCCTCCGCCGCCGCCGCCGCCGCTTCTCCAACTTGGCCCATTTAAACAGCAGAGGCGCTTCGCGAGCGCCGCGCCGGCGGCGGGGCGAGGGGGTGAGCGACGGACGGCGGGGCCAGCGCCGCGGCCGCGCCAGCGCGGCGGCTCCCCCCGGCTCCGGCGGGGGCACACGGGTGGGTGCACGTCCCTCTTGGGCTCCTGGGTGCGCTCCATGCAGGAACACCCGCCGCTTGCTCTCCTTGGCAGAGTCCTGTTGTGAGCAGCTGCACCCTGAGAAGGCAGGCTGGAGCCTTCTCTTTTGCCATGGAGTGATGTAGCAAGACTTAGGTATAAATTTGTTTTTCCATTACGAGCCGTGACGGACATGGCACAAGGTCCACGTGAAACTGCCCCGAGAGGACAGCACAGCTCAAAATTAAGTTGCGTGGTTGTTACAGAGATTTGTCACATCAAGATGCAGTTCCCTACCTTTGGATGCTAAGTAGGATCAACTGTGCAAGAAGAATCCTACCTAGAAAGGAAACAAAAATAAATTATCCCCTTAAATACAGTACAAGAAATATTCCCCACAAGTCTTACAAGGTGGCAGAACAGAGAGATTTCTGTATGAGTTCTGTCTTAGAGCTCCCAGAACAACAAAAAGTTCTTAGCTTTGTCCCAAGGTGTGCTTCATTACTTTCTTCCTTCCAGGGAGAGGTGGTGGCAAGTTGAACTTGCCTTCCAGACAGTGAGAAATGGATTTGCTGTTGTGACACTCGGCCTTTGACAGAGCTAGCGGGGCAGTTTCTGAGCAATAATAGCCCCTGCCACTTCGGTACCATCTCTCAGATATTTCAGAGTATTCGCAGAGAGGAGAAAGAACACCACCTCCTAGCATCTCTTTGAGGGAGCTGCTTTTAGCTTCATTTTACTGGTGTTGGAATGAGCGCTGTGCTCATGCTGGAGTTACCTACTTGGTCCCACTATGAGTAACTACAGGCTAGTACAGGTGACAGTTCACATTTGTGCACCAGGGGATTTGCCCAAGATCTTACAGGTGGTGTTTTCTGCCCCATTTAGCTCCCAGCTGATAGGTACCCCTCTACAAAAAGTCCACTAATGGACCACTTGTGGGACAAGCTATTGCTTCATACCAGTAAAGGCAGAGGAAACCGCCTTTCTGGGGTTCAGCAGATCTGAGAATGGAATCTAAGCCCCAAACCTTGGTTTTCTCTTGGCACTACTTGACCATGATCCTCGAAATGCAAGCTATGGGAGACATCCTTGCTTCTTGCTCTAATGAAGGAGGCAGATATACATACCCATCAAACCCTCTCATTTAGGCTTTCAGGCTTAGGCTCTTATTCTTAATGCTTCTGATTGCTCAAGATGACAGGGGAAAAATCACTTTCTATTATCACCTAATGAACCAAGGAAAATGCTTGGAAGAGGCTCTGGGAGACACAGGCTTTCTCTGTGAAAGCGTGTAAGAGGATTCTGGATGGGGGTCAGGTGAGAAGGCCATACTGTGAGAACTGTTCACTCTTACACACCCAGAAAATCTCCATGCTTGGCATATCTGGAACTGTGCTGAGCTCTCTGCGAAGGCTTGAGAGCTACTTCAGACATCCTTTGACTCCATCTTCTTTGTAACTTGGCTTCATGGTACTGATTGCTTTTCAGTTTTTACAGGGGAGTATTTTTTCTCCAAGCCTTCTTTCTTTTTTTACAGCCATAAGGGTTACTGTTCTTCTTCCACCTCCGTTCCTAATTGCAACTTCACCTCCAAGTGTAGAGACAGCTTGGCCTCAGCCTTCTCCAAAGACTGAGAGAGAAGGCTTGCCCCAGGAGGGGTCACAGGAGAGCAGAACAAGAATGGCCTTCCTCCTTCATGAATAAATCCTTTTGTGGTACTTCTAGACTTCTCAGATCTCTGTGGTTTGGATCACACTCAAATCTCCTAACATCACCTTGCATTACCATCCAGTCTGCCCCTATCAAACAGCTGTAATAAGACCTTTCCTAACCCAGAGAACTTTCATTTACCTTTTATTTTAAAGGAAAAGGTGACTTGCCATGGGTTTTCCCACTCCATGTCATCTCAGTTGCTTTTTACCTCTAAAGGAACTGGGCTTAAATCTGCACCTAGTATAAGTGAAGTGACTATGCTGAGTCTGCATTCTAGAAGGGCAGCATCTACTTAGCTGTGTTTCATTCCTGGAAAAAACAGACACTTGATGCCAGTCATGATATAGGTGCACTGGCCAAGCTGTGTAGAGGTCCAGCACTGGAAGAGTAAGGCCTAGTGATGGCAGCTCAACATGAGGTACATCGCCTGGACCAGGCAGGGTTTCCCACCCACACATGAAGGGTTCTGGCAGAACTCAGTGAAGTTTGGGAGGATTCAAGAGGCTTCAAGATCAGATTCAAGCTGATCTTATCAGTCTCTTCGAAGCGCTCAAAATTACTGACAAGCCCTCCCTACCCCTCCCCAGTGTAACAAAGAACAAGAGCTCTGTCTGGATGTCTGAGTTCGACAGCAGGAGCCTCAAGTTGTTCAGCTCCAGTCTCTTAACAGTAGAGCTTTCAGGATTAGTGTAAACAGATTCACCACTGGAGAGCAGATCAGAGAGATCTAAGCAAATCCGTGCACACGTGGTTAGAGAGAGAACCAGGTACGCTTTGCAAATTCCACGCTGAGGAACTGGAACATGTTTTCAAGTCTGGGGACACGAATCACCATGTCTTTTTGTTGTGTGTTTCCACAGCACTTTGCAAAGTGAAAGCATGATTCCTTCAAGCACAGGTCTGAAAGTTAAGAGATAAGGATTTTCCCCCTTATTCTATCACGAGTTTCATGGGTAAATTACTTATCCTGGGTATGCCTCCATTATTCTACCCTTAAAAGGAGGGGAAACTTCCTAAATGGAATTTGTTATTTACATGTGTGACAGTAAACCTCTGAGTTTCTAACCAAGATCAAAGGTCCTTTGTGCTAAGTGTTTAAAAACTCATTGCAGATGCAGGCCCTGCCCCTTTACAGGAAAGACAGGTTGAAGCTGGGAGGGGAGAGACGCCCAGGTACATGTACAGTGACCAGTCTGAGTTCACAAACTAATCCAGAGTTTCTGTTTTTGCAGGATTCCAGCACAGACGCCATCTCTGGCACCATTATGCCTCTGCCTAAGCTAAGCTAAATGAACAGATACAACCTTCTGTCAGCACAGCTGCATGTATAGCACTGGTTTTGCTGGCCTTGTCATAGCAGGTCTATAGCATGAGTTTCTCACAGCCCCAAACTAACTATGCCAGCAAAGTTCTGTCCTGTACACCAGAAGAGCTTAGATAATAAAACAAGTCTTTAAACAATTGGTGTAGTATCCACTGAATCATGTTGTTTCCCCCAAAGAAGTTGAAGTGCTTTGCCTTTTATGACTGCAAGTTAACAGCTCCTCTCCCCACTTCCCTATCTTTCCACAGAATGGAAAGCAACAGCTCTGTCCCTGCCAAATCACTGAGCCTACCAAAAGACAGGGAAGGAGACCAGTCACACCAGCACCTCCTGAGCCAGTCATATTCATGCCTTCCCCAGTCTCTTTCACAGTCTCGGAGAAGATCAAGACTGTCTAACAGCCAGGATTCACTGCTTTTAGTCTTTTATTCCTTGCCAGGTGTAGCCCAGCTCTATGCTCACTGCATGTGAACAGCCAGCCATGCTGCCAGAGTCATGCTCAGCGGGATCAGTATTGGAGGTAATAGTAGCCTCAGGCCAGACTGCTTCATTATGAGAGATATTTTGACAGCCCAGCAGCAAGAACAACAGCAGGGAGGGCACAGGTGGGTATTTACAGGAAGAGAGCTGGGAAGGAGGACACTGGAAAGGGCTTTGCCTCTCAAAAAATGCTTTCTCAGGAACTGCTAGGCTATACCCTTTTTAATCCTACCGATACAGAACACCGCCTTTTCACATCAATTTATCGAGTAAAAAAGGAGTACCATGGAACTCAGTTTTTTCCATCTTTCTTGGAAGTAGGGTCATGGTAGCGTGAGCTTACAAACCAAACCAGAGCTGTAAATGGCATATACCCCTATCTAATGCAGGCATTTGTCTGCTTCCAAGAGAACAGCCTAGGACAGTCAACGACGGTTTAAGGAACTCTCTTCTCATCAAACTATTTTCACAAAATACCTCTTCCAGATCTTACCTTTCCTACAATTGCCCTGTATAGCTCTGTGACCAGTCTAAGTACATCAGTACTCAAAAAACTAGCGGAATTAAATGTCTGTTGGGGAGAAGTGAAGGAAGTTTTATCTGGGAGGCAAGGACTAATTCTATACTAGCTGCTCCCTTCTAAATAATTAGTAACTTCCTGTGCAGGGAACACATTTTCTGTTCCCTCTCTGACTTGGTACAGTGGTTGTGCTATGCTGTAAACAGCCACCTGGCCTGTAGCTCGGAGACCTTTGTATGCTGCTACACATACTGCACAGCAAGAATTACCCTGCGACTGCACTGGGAGGCTGGCTGTGCACCGAGTGACCACTTTCCCTTGTGATGTGCTGTCAGAGGATATGGCACTGGAAAACCTATCAAATGACAAGAGGACTGATTCACCTCTCTTCCTTACTGGTTGAAGTTCAGGTATGTTGTGGTAACTTAGATCAGAATCAGCCCTGAGATCTCTACAACAAGAAGTTTAATTTAAAAGGGCATAAGCCTATTTCCATTAAAACCGATGGCAAATTTTTACTGGCTTCACACGTCAGTGTTCTAGTCCCCCATAATATAGCAAGAGGTTGTCCTTCTCTGCAAAGCTTTTGGAAAACAACAAGTTTAGCTACACTCAAGGGGTGCCTTAATGATGTAAAAAAGCACTTCTAGAAATCGTCAATGGCACAAGGCCTTAAGTATCAGAGCTGCTGTTTGAGAAACCATTCCCTCTGACCCTTTACTTTTAAGGCAAGAGCTGCCACCTTTGCAGTTCCAGTCATTGGACAGCTTCCCTGTGCTTCTCTCTGCATTAACTGTACTTCTTTGTGCACGTGGCAATTAAAAATGCATCTTTCTCCCTTCTCTATTCCTCTCTCCTCAGAGGTTTATTTATTGCTAATTCGTAACTGTTGTGAAAGACTTGAGATACCAGAGTTGTAATGCAGAAGAAAGTCTCCACCAGATTCTCTCTTCTTCCTAAAGCCTTTGTTTGTGCTACTCTACTTGGCTTCACTGCTAAGAAAAACTCACTGTATCAAACGATGGTGAAATGATGGTCACGTTGTATTAATCTAAAGCTTGGCTGGGTCCCAACGCTTATAGATCACTCTTTGCTACTTCACTTCTCTAACTTCCTGCCTGCCCTTCCGCCTGCAATCATAGGAACAAAAAGATACACTGAAAAACTGACTATCCAAGAATCTGGGTATGGCTGGAATCTATTGCTGGGTTAAAACAATAAAAAATTTAGTGACCGTTGAAAAGAAGATAACACTAGGTGTGCCATCCCAAAAGCAAACAGTGCCATAAAAGAAGAAGCCATGGGTGTCTCCCTTAATTCACAAGTAAGTCTATACAGACACATGAGCATGAAGAGAGCACTTTTTTTAGGTTAGGCAGATGAATTTTGTTAGCTAATCCTTTGGAAGTAATGGGTCGGGAGAGTCTAGTGTAATCAAGGTGTGACTGGTTTTAATACATGCTAGAAAGATCAAATTAAAGACTAAGAAGAACCTGCCTTGACCAATTTAGAAGGTGCTGAAGTACACATCTCCTGAGCTGGCTTACAGCTTTTGAACACATTAATTAGAGCTAACATATTCTAAAGCCTTTAAATCATTGGGCATCTCTGCAGACAGGTTTTGTATTCCTCTAATACTCCTCCCTTCTAGAAATTGATGTCATGTAGTCATTGCTCTAGTAATGATAGGATTAGCATACATCACCTCCTCACTAGTGTAACTGCACCCCACGAGAGCTGTGTAAATGCCACGAGGAATGTTTCTGAACAACTATTGTTACAGCAATGTGAAACTTGATGTATAGACAGGCCCTACTCAGGACTGTCTATACTGCAGTTTCAGATATGACTGCAGCAAGTGACCATAGCTAAATATTACTAAATTAACACTGGTACTCTGGAGAACACATCACATAGGAGCTCCATCAACATGGACCTGGAGGGTTTCTGTAGGGAATTCTCACGGAAGTTTGTGCTGCTCTGCTTTCTCTGTGATTGCTACACGGATTAGCTCGGTCAACGCCAGCACAGGAAGGCAGTCATAACTTCAGTGTCACTGTGACCAGAACTCTTACGTGGTCTCTTCTACATGAACATTGCATTTGAACAAAACATACCAAAAGACACAACTACAAACAGTCTCGAGCGAACTCAGAGAGACAAACGCACATAAACAACTTTGTACTCCCTCACTACTCACTTGCACCTCCATCATTATGAATAAATGCTGGGTCAGGACCACATGAAGGCTTGTCTTGTTTGGGTTTGTTTTTCTTTTCTTTTAAATCTTACATTCCTAGAAAAAGAGACTCACTCAAGAAAACTTGTTGCCATGACTACACTGCAACAGAGTGCTTTAATCAAACAAAAACTTAGATAAGATGTAAGAAAAGAATAACAAAAAACAAAGAGAATTCAAAAAAAATACATAAACAGGCATTTACACGTTTGAATCGTCCCATGGTGATGTGAGCTCCTTGGACAAAGAGCAGCTTTTCTGCCCCTTCCCTTACGTTGCTTCACAGCAAGTGCAGCGTGCCTGTGGACGAGAGAAGCCGTCTGCCGCAACTAGTTAGTGCTGAGTTTTATTTGTTTGTCAGATTTCCAAACTTGAACTTTTCTACATGTGGAGTCAGGCACTCCAACTTCTATTTCTCCCTATTTTGCTTCGCTATGTGACTGCAGCAATTCACCTAGTGACTCCAAACTCAGGTTCTTCACTCATGAAACAGAGACAAAACACCTCTGTAAAGCAGAGTTGGGAAGTGCAGCTCTTCAGGTGTTCACACTCCTCATTCATTTCTATCTCTTACTATATCTTTCTATACCTCTGTTTTTGTCAAGTTCAATAACAAAATCACTGAGCAAAACCAAGTAATTGTAAGCCATAACACACCACAAGTGGCAAATGCAGAAATGTGAGAGTAAGCAGTTTACAAGTAATTTTGATGCCTGATGCCTAAAATTGATCATCTAAAGTCTTTGGCAAATACTTACAAGTAACTATTTTGTTCACAGCAGGAGAAAAGGATTTTGTTTGTCACACATCTTCCTTGCCTTAGCCAAAACTAATTTGCATCCAGACGTGGCACAAACTGTTTTCACTCCCTCACACTCAGAAGGCATGCGTGCAAATACATTGTCAGCACACACTGGAAAAATTTACTCCAGGAGGAAAGGATAAAAAAGCATTTTGAGTATTGTACTGTTCACAAAAGCTATTCCTTTAACCTGTTGTTTGTAGCCCAGAGTTAGCCATAGCTGCAGATAAAATGATGGGAACAGCTACAGTCCTGTAGTAATTGACACACGCAGTAGTAGTGACAGCCTGGCACCAAGGGTTATCCATTGTTAGACACAGACACACAACGATGCACAGGCATGTGCACTCATAAAATAGATTCTGGGTAAACAAGAGAGCTAATTTTTCTTTGTTTTGTGCCCTGAGAAAGACAGGAAGAGCTAAAATATCAAACTTGAGGTTCTGTGCGTATCAATTGGTAAGAGACAGGCTGCTGAAATATTAGTTCGGCTTTATGGGAGCAGTCATCAGAATTTCAGTCACTAACATTTCAGCCATATGGTAACTTGCATCTCATCCTCAGCAGACTAACAGATGTGCCAACAGCTGAAGGGGCAAAAAGCTGGGTTCCAACACACATTTCATTTTCCACTACCCAGGAAAGACTCAGGAGGAAGTTGGGGCCAATTACTGAGGATGAGTACTGGAGGAAAGAGATCTTTTTAAGTTCCTGTCTTCCTTTTTAAGTACATCAAGCATGCAGACTTCTCTCACACATGCTTTGCACCCAGAAGTGATGCTGGCATTAGCCATAAACCACCGCATATAGGTTAAGGCTGCACTGACCCTAAAATAAAAAAGCCTAATCCATTGTAAATATCCAGAAGACACTCAAGTCTGTTACCACCCAACTCCTTGTTACTTTCCTTCAGTTGTTAAGGAATCTGTCTCTGTGGTATGGTCTCTAATCACAATTTACAGCAAAACACTGATTAGGTTGCACATGGGAACATCATAGGAAACAAAAATAAAACTGTCTTGACGAAGTAACTGAATGCATTCATAGGGACAGTGTTGCTTTTAATTAGCCTTAATTTCCAAAGAATTATTACTTGTTGAAAAAAATAAAAAACAAATCTTTATGGATCCATAAATTATTGAGTGCAAAATTCTTCCCCTCTCTCCTACTAATACCTGAGAGAGTAGACCTAGCATAACTCACCAGGGAATTTTCTGTATTTGACTGCAAGAATGCTTATTGTTCCAATACACTCGGTATTTTTGTTGTAACTATAAAGACTGTATCACTTCTCACTGAGTGAATGTGGAAACCAAGTGCCAATCTGGATTAACCTTCAGACTTTCATTATGGAAGTAATCTGTGTGTTTGTACACATGTGCACATAAACACACACACTGGCCATACACACCTAAACAATTTCTAATCAGATTTGTAGTTTGCTGCTTGAAATACAGTAATGCAAAATAAGCCATTCATTTTCTCTCTTTATAAAATGAGTATGACCCTATTAGCACCAACCTTGAGAAATCCAGGACATGGTGCAAACCCAGGTAAATGGACTTGCTTAGGGATGCTATATCCACATTATTCTGGGCTGAGCCTCCCGTTCTTTCTCCCTTCCTCCCTTAGTTTCCTGGTCCCCATGGCTACTGCTCGTAGTTTGTATATGCCCCTACCATTTGCTTCGATCCTCACAGAAAAAGTACCCCATGTTGTTGCTCCCAGGACATGTGGTGTGGTACAACAGGAGGAGGCTCTAGACACCAGCAGTCATCAGGCCAGTTTTAGATTCCACCACTTGCCTCCTGAACTGTAATTCAAGAGTATTTGGCTCAGGGTTGAGGGTTGCCCATCTCTGTTCTCTGGGGATATCAGCACTACCAGAGATGTCAGCTTTGGTACCCTCCTTGCTGAGGACTCTCCTGTGCATTTTAACCTTTATCTCAAGGAGGCAAACACAACATTTTACAGAGGACATTCTTTTCCCTCTGTGCTCTTGTTCTACCTCACGAGCACATAGGGATGATGGGTCGTAGTCTCCTATCAGCAGTCCTGGAAGGAGACACAGCTCCGTGCAGCGCTCAAGATCAACAGCCAAGTAAGATCGACAAGAGCATGCATGGCTGGGTGAATGCAGCTTTTTCGTCCATCTGGAGCTACAAGCTTTCACGATAAGTGTGTGCCTGGGTGTTTTAATTCATACAGAGATCCTCAAGAGGTTGTTACACAGTGTAGCTGGTACATCCCGTCTATCTATGTCACTATGGTATCTAGGCACTGTTATTTCAGATTATAGCTGATTATAGAAAACATTTCCTTAAAAAACTGCTGGCCCTTCAGTAACACCAATGCCCTCTTTTGTGACAATCCCCGGGACTGTTACAAGAGCCAGGGTTTGTCTGCACGAAGAAATTTACCACTAAAATTATAGAGACATTTCATACTGCAGAACTTCCACTTGGGAACTTTTCTGAGGGGTACTTGTCTGATCTTACTTGTATTACTCAACTGGGGAAAGGCATTAGTATTTGGAACAATAATAGTGATCATTCTGTTATACTTGCAGCACTTTAACTACACTGATACTTTTGTAACTTTTTTCCAAGCAAACAGACCTTCTTTCTGAGTCTCTATCATTCTCCATTCTTCCAATACCATGCCACAGGAGAAATTCTTCCGGAAATACTAAAGAAACCCACAGTGCCATGAGAGTTTGTAATTGGAGCTTCTGTGACATCAGGTGTCTCAGGAGTGGATTCGTCTCCTCATGGAATAGACAGGAAGTGTGACTCTTCCCCCTCAGCTGATTTCTGCTAATATCTTGATCTGTAGCCCACTAATGAGCAACTTATTGCAAAAAATCACATCTTTACATTTCAAGTTTTGCTTAGGTTGGACGTACTGCTCATTAAAAGATCTAGCTGCCACAATCAGGCTTTCAACACGCATATTTGAAATGACAACTTCGAAATTTCCTTTCCATTGATGTTTCTGGAACTGTCTTCAGACTTGTTGCTGCAGTAGCTACCACTAAATGCCACTAAATCAGTAAATCCATTTATTGGAATAGTGATACAGAGCTGCAGCAATGAGACACAAACTTAATCCAATTCAAGCCTCTTCTGAGAAGGAAGAAATAAACATTCAGCTCTGTTCTCCATGAAAGTTGAATAAAAAAGGGTGGAACCTTAAGGATGTATATGGTAAAGAAAAGGCCATTCAAGAAACAACACAAATAAAACTGAGCAATAACTTAAAACAGGGACAAGAAGGTGACTGGTGTCCCAAACACTCCTTTAGCAAAGCACTGAAAATACCTCTGGGATTGTTCGAGGCCCTTGATTCAAGATACATCTTTCCATCAGCTCCCTCTGCAGCAACATCTGGAACCCCCATCCAATTATAAGATGAAATGCAGGAGGATCAAAGAGAGAGTTTCCTAGCTCTCATGAGAACAAGCTGGAGCGTGGGATAATTAGCAGCTTCTGACTGCTGCTAAGCACCTCTCTCTCTCGTTACCATCTTCCACTGGCCTTGCTACCTGCATGTGCAGTCCCCTCTGCCTCCAGGGTACCAAGGTGCCCTCCACGTTTGTCTCTTAATCTACCTATAACAACAGTTGTCCTGACACATCCTAGAAGTTTATAGCAGTCTCTTTTCTCCTTTCCTCATTAACCAGAGACAAAGCTTTTTGGGACATATTTTCACTGGCTGGGAGTGAGGGTGAGGGCAACAGATGGGGGGAGGGTGGTGAGGAGAACAGGGAGTCAGGAGCTCTGGGATCCTGGTGCATCTGCAGACAAGCAGGTGACGCCAGGACACAAATACAGCTAAACAATAACAAAATAATGTTTACTTTGCTTCTTGTGTTCCCCTGTGTCCAAGGAGTTCTGGTCAGGATGAGAGAGGTGTAATTCACTGCGAGAAAGAAACATTTGCTCACTAGTTCCCACTTTTTTTTTTTTTTAAACTGGCTAATACATTGCAAGCAGCACAGAAGTTTCAAGTCCGAAAGGCACCTTAACAACAGCGAGAGTCAAGCTGTTGGGAGCAAGACTGAACTGTGAGTTGCTTGCCCTTGCAGAAGAAATGTGGGTTGCATGTCTGTCACATGTGGGGACCCTACAGTTGCATCACTGGATTGGGTTTAAGTGCCTGCTCTTTTCAGGAAGAACAGCACTCAGCAATTCTCCTCCATCCAAGGAGCAGACTCATACAGAAGGTAAAGCTTAGACTGAAATCCTCATCACAAACAGAAGCAAGACCATTTTCCCCATATGCCGTGGCAATTCTCCACAAGACAGGGGCATTTCCTTCTGACAAGTCAACCAACAAATGAGGCCCTTCTCTGATGCTATGGTGTTCATGTCACATCACTTAGAGCAGGCTCATGTCACAATCCCACAGACAAAATCCATGGAGGGACCCTAGGCACACTGTCTACTGACAAGAAAACAAACTGATTGTGTCACAAACACAAGAAATCTGCATGCAAAGAAACAAACAAGCTGAAATAAGGGTGAAATGTTAAAGAAGATCTGGAAAGCACTAGGAGATCTTCAGATTAAAGGTATCCTAGGAACATAACTCAGCCAGTAACAGCAGATAAGGTCAGCCTAGGGATTGCATTCAATTTGATCTTGAAAATCCAACTTTACATACAGTGACTTGACAAAAAATATAATAAATATAAATCATGTAACAGTATTGCCATGTGGATTTTGAGTGGTTCTGCATAAGAAACAGTATACTGTGTGGTCACCATGGTGTCACAGCTCTGACCCCATTCTCCATCCTTTGCCATCTTCTGTCTTCCAGAGCAGCTCTGCCCAGCTACAGAGCCCAACAGGTCGCAGCGCTCAATGAGCGTGAGCGCTGACCGCCACGTGAAGGCATGGGCTGCAGTCACCCACCAGTCTGCAAAACCAAGTTTTCCGCCTTGCTCGACAGAGACTCCTGAGGTCACGAATAAGGAGGCGATGAGCTTGTTTAGGGTATCAGGAGTTTCAGCTCACTGATGGACAACAGTGGAGGCTGGGATGCTCTAACGTTCTCTAGCTCCACCAAATCAAATCACGATTAGAAATACATTAGATTCCTTTTCCTCTAAGTCAGCTCCAGACTGCTTTTTAACCACCAGCCTTCTTCCAGCCCTCAGAAAAGCCTTTTCCCTGCTGCCTCTCCCTGGCAAAGCAGCAAACGCTCCCGGAGACACCAGATCCGGCTGCACCGGAGGGGCGAGAGCCCGGGAGAGAAAGGAGCGCTGGTACCGAGGGGCAGAGGGACGAGGGCACAGCCGGGCCGCGGGGTCTGGCGCGGTGCGGGGAGACGAGGAGCGCTCCCGGCCGGCCGGCCCGTCGCTGCTCGGGAACCCCCCGGCGGGGCCCCCGCCGCCGCCGCGGGTTGCTGGCAGCAGCCCCGGAGCCGCAGCGCTGCCGCCGGGGAGAGAGGTAATAAATAACCCGGGGAGCGAGGCGCGGAGCCCGGCGGGCGGCGCAGACTCTGACCTGACAAATACCCACTGGAAAATCATCACCTCCCGCCCCCGGGAGCCTGGAGCCAGCCCCAACCCGGCCCCAGACGGGGGGGGGGGGGGGGGGTGGCTGCGCAAACACTGGGGCGCGCAGGAGCCAGCCGGCCCCGCCGCCCGCCCCGTCGAGCCGCGCCGCGCCGCCGGGGGTGGCGGCAGCGGGGGCGGGCGGCGGGGCCGCGGGGCCGGGCGGGGCCGGCTGCAGAGGGCAGGGAGGGGGGAGCCGAGCGGCCCCCGGCACCACACACACACAGAGCGCCTCGCTTCGCGTTTGCCGGCCGGGCCGCGGCGGCTGGAGGCTGCCGAGCTCACTCCCGTGCCGGGACGAGGGGGCTGGCGCTCCCCCCGGGGCCCACGGCAGCGAGCGGTGCCCAGCGGGAGCCGTCCCGCACGGCGGGGAGGGGTTTTCCTGCACCCGCCGTTGGGAATGGGTTTCCCGGTGAGCGTGGCTCCCCGTCTGCCGGGACACCCTGTCCCACTGGTGCATGCCCAGCCCTCGAGCCTCCTCACCTGCTCCATGAGAAGACGGCACCCAATTTCCCAGGGGTAGCGAGGAGGAAAAGGGGGAATGGATAGATAGATGCTTTATTTTCTGCTCTATGCAATAAAGTGTGATTATAAAGAATATAAGAGGGAGCGCAGCTTGAATTCCAATTGGTGGAAAGCCTGTTGTTAACCATCAGGGAACTATTTATTCTCTAGCCTTACTGATGCTCCTTGGTCAATAATGATAAAGGGGGGGGGGGGGTAGTGGGAAGAAGAAGTTGGAGCCATTATAAAGAAGCAATCACATTACAGAGAAGCAGCAGCAACAGCCCCCTCAGAATCTATGATTCCCTTAGGTCATGTCTGGTGTGCTCAGACCACTGGCCACTGTCAGTATTTACCCTGCATCATTAACCCACCAAACAGTTTTTTTTTTTCTTGCCAGGAATGACTGATTTCTCAAGCCTGATGGCAATCGTCATGCGGGAGACAGAGCAGTGCTCCCCTGCTGCTGAACTATCTCCAGTGATATTTAATAAATAAATAAATAAAATAGCTGGATGGTTGACCAGCTTCTCAGGAAAAGGGAAGAAAATGTATCTATTTATCATGATTAAATATTCACTACTCCCTAATTCTGACACTTACTCATACATACAGACGTGGCATTCATGTATGCTTGCCCTAAGCCCTGATCAACTCACAAAATGTTATTATTTATTGTTTGCATTGCTCTTACATCTCAGAACCAGGACTATATTGTATGAGGTGCTGTACTGACAAAGGACAAAAGACGGTCTCTGTCCCAAAGAGCTAGCTGATGCACTCCAAGACTGCTCTTTTCTGCCTTACTGAATTCCACATGAGTTTTGCCAATGTTTCAAATAGGATCAGAGTCACACCAGGCCAGCTTTAGAAACTTCTGGCATCCAAACTGGATGCCAGATCAAAAAACCCAAACACAGTGCAGAAACCTAAGCTCAGAGTTTGTTTCCTTTGCTCTGCCACAGGGGAGTTAGTTGTATTTGAAGGTTTTGCTTAACAACTCCTTTACTCCTCACTGGCATCGTTCCATCACGGGGGCTCCATGAGCCACACGGGGCTGCACACAGATCTAAATACCCAGCAAATATATTTATGCCACGTTACAACGCACAACCCATGCAAAAAAGTGAGCTTCCATGTCATGAAACAGCACTTCACACCACTCTGCTGTATTCCCAACCCCAAAATGGTTCTCAAAACTTTTTCCTGACTCTGCCTCAGACCCATTTCACCAACTGAGATTATCCCTTGCTGCCTGCACCACAGTCATCTAAATCATGGCCAGTAAAGAAGTGGGAAGGTGGGGCGTTATTGTTTTTATTGTTGTCATGGGTTTCCTGTAACACAAAAAAATCTGACCCTCCTTGCCATGAACAACATCAGCTCCAGGAAAGCCATGTTTTCTGACAGCTTTGCCATTTCCCGTGTGCATTCAGGGAAAAATCCTAGAAGCAGAGCAATGAGTGAGGGGCAAGAGAGCAGGAAGCCATGGTGAGTGCAGCTATGGCTGAGGATGGGCTTTCTGAAGAGCAGAGCCTGCACACTAGATCACAGAGCCGACAGAGTACAATGGAGAAAGCAAACATAGGGATGTACACAGAGAATTACAGTCACCTCAAAGGAAACACCAACATTTTCTTAGGGAAAGGTCAAGGGTTCCTTATCCCTGTGGTCTTGCATCTCCCCTCTGTTTTCTCTGTTACCTGCTGCGGCCTTGACCGGCGTTTCCAAAGGAGCTCAAGGACTGGCCCTGCTTTAAATTTTAATGCAGATGAAGCAGTAAGGCCTTGGCCATAAAAACCTGAAGTTTATACATTTCAAAAATACACATCTTTTCCTCACTGAAGAGAAAAGGTCTGAAGGACTGGAAAGTGCCATGTCCTTGGGCTCACCAGATACTTAGTTCTGAAAGTCTCATTCCGAGACAGCTCCAGTCTCCTTTACATTTTTTTGAAGACTCTGCCTTTAGCCTGCAGAGCAGGTTCCTTCTTTCAGTTTTCTGGTTTGGGGAGCTAAGTTATTCCATTACTAAAGAGAGCAGAAAATTTCCAGGGTTCTGGAGACACGGCACTTCACTTCCTTAGCACACAACCAACAAAACAGGGCATCTTTTTGCTCAAAACCAAGTGACAGGCTAAGGTTCCTTTAGTGTTTAGGTGAACACTAAAACATTATTGACAACTTAGCATTATTCACTTGATCACTGTTATTTACACATATGTACCCAAATGTAATGCTGCCTCTTATGAAGTTTTGAGCTGTGGAAATGTCCCTAAATTGTGACTAATTGTAAAAGTAGCACTGAGTGAAGCTGTTGTTGTAAAGCAGTCCAGGAAAGTTCCTCCCCATCCAGAACAAGGATCAGCCTGCTTTAAGAGCAATCATTAAATCAAACGCTTTTAACAGGCAAGATGAAAATCAAGATCTAGAAGAATAAACAGGAGAAGGGAAGGACATTGTTCCTTGCTGCCAGCAACAAGCAACTCCTGTTGACACTGTTGGCAGTTATTCATACTTGGCAACAAAGGAATTGGGGACCATAACCTTGGATAAAAGCTGGACTTGTAGTCTTGGTACGAGTGAAACCAAATCCTTTTGTGGAAGCCAAGAAATGAGGTTCGTTATAGCTTAGAAGAAACGTTGCTGCTTAGGGAGAAAGCCATGTTTCTTCCCCTGTACAGGGATGCCTGTCTTTTTACTACATGAAGCCTTCTGTAAGCTCTTTTGGGGGCAGGGGTATAAATCATAATAAAGCCATGGCATGGCATGGCATATAAATCATAATAAAGAATAATGATATGTAATAAGGATGAATAATATTAAGAGGAGAATCGTGTGTGAGAGAGAGCGAGAGCCTGCACACTTATATACACACAACCATACAAACAAATACAGAGACAGATAGAAAAGGCGGTTGTTACTGTTTTTCAAAGTGAATGTGTTTTTTTTTCTGTGGATATTTTGCTGTCAACACCTTGACCCAGCTTCCTTTTCCTACTTTCCCTGCCCTCCTGCACATGGAAGGCCAGTGAATAAACATGTGCAGGTATGCTGCTCAGAGGGTCATGAACTGACATTACAGCAGGAGTTCAAAAACACCCGGATCCCACAGGTCCTTTGTCTGTATACAAAACTTTCCCTCTGGTTTGGGTTTCATTGTATCACGTGAACAAATCAAGGAGCAAGAATTACACTAACCACAACACACAACTGTCTCTTTCCATTGATGCTTCCAAACAACAGGATAACTCTCTACACTCCGCGCTACTACTACAGAGAGCATGCCTTGAAGAGCGACAGAGATCCAAACCCACTGGACGGCTGCTTGGCTGTTTAGGGAAGATATGGCTCACTGAAGGCTAGAAGAAACTGCAAATTTTCTGTTACTTCACCCTTTCTGAGCAGTTGTAATAAAGGGAACTCAAAAAGCTGCCACCTGGATAGCTCTGAACATCCAGCCTCATGCTGCTGAGGAAAGAGACCTGGGGAAGAGAAGCACAAATGGCACAAAAAGACCTCAAGGAACACGTAGCAGATGTAGCAAGTAAATAGAAAGGAAAAAGTCCTCCTCATCCAGCATAATGCCCCATTCTTCATGTAAAACCAATGCATTTATACATAAAAGAGACAGAAGGACAGGCCCATGGCTGTCTGCTAGGGTAGAAGCAAGGAAGGAAGGATGAATAGGTAAGGACAGAGAGAGAAGTTAGATGTAGGTAGGAGTCTCCTTTTTCTGACTTGTCTAAAGCACCCAGCAGACTGTTTGCACTATTCAGAAAGTCACAAGAACAAGAGACAGTAGCACCAGGCATTTTAACTAGTTTTAATACCATGCAGAGTTTGATATACCTCCCAAATCCCAGGATTTATTAAGCATGGCTCTGCTGCTTCCACTTCTAAAGCAATAAAGCTGAAAGTGTCAAAGAAAGAGGTTCCTGTTTTTATCTCCTGTGTTTTGTGGGACGTTTTTAATCTGAAGCTGTCTGAATTTAGGAGAGGCTATGCCTGATGGTTCTACCACCTGACTTACGCATTTGTGAGGGTTTTTTTCTCACCATTTTTTCATGCTAGCTGCATGAAAGTAACAAAGCAGGCTGTCCTCTCAGACAAGGGAAATCCTTTGCCCCACACCCTGCCCAGCCTCTGGCACTCCCAAGAACCATTGGTAACCTCTGTGCATTGCTGTGTCATTTTTTTAACTGCATTTAAAACCAAAGGTGGATAGAACTGGTTTGGTGAAAGTCTGTAAAAGTCTATAATTAAAATAGTATGAATAAGCCTTGTAAAAAGTGGCACAAAAGAGAAGCCAGGAAGCAAGACCCACCACTACAGGAAGCCCAAACACAATGATATGACCCATAGGCATCTTCTAACACACTTTTGACAAACAGATAAAAACAGCCCCGAAGAGGTTTTCCACCTGGAAAACATTCCTGCATGCTTATCTGCAACTGCTAATTCAGGCTCAGGAGTTGGGCGAGAGTAATCACAATTTTGATATGAATTTAGTGTAGGTGAGAAGGACTACACAGGTCAGGCTAAAGAACCTTGGGCCTCTTCTGAATTCTCAAAGTTAGGGGAGCAAAATGGGAAACTTACCCCTACCACTGTCCTGCCTTCAGGGTGTCACCACGCAGGTGTGAAGCTCAGCAGCACGGACACAGGGAAGCTTGCTGCCTATCACACAAGTCTTCACCTCCTAATGAGGCACGTGAAGAAGTGGAAGTTCTAATTTCAAATTCTGCTAATTGCAGGACTGGATTAGTTGTCCCGTTTTACTCTACACAGATGTGTTTCTCAATGTGCAGAGGAGGAGGGAAATAAATATGTATTTGAGATCTTCAGGGCTAGATGCTAAGATCAGACTAAAAAGTAAATTTCCCAGTGCTTAAATAGCACAGCAATCTAACTTCCTTTCCATATCTTTCTCCCTTACAGGGAAATTCGGACTTCTCAGCTCCTTGCAAAGAGTGATTAATCCATTACCTGTAGGTTAGCCTAAAGTTCTTCTTGTTTGGGTCAACTGATTCACCACAAGAGTTCGACTAGAAAAACCCAGGGATAACTAGATTGCTAGCACATCTGATTAGCCAAAGGAAACAGGGTGGATGGGTCGGTAGAAACTTTACAGAGCTGACTAAATGTGGGCTACTGGTCAAGATACAGCCAAAATTATTTGCTGGCTAAGTTAGCCAGTTCCATTTCAGGTATGATGAAACAGACTTCCCAGTCACTGAATATTAGCCCCAGAAACAGTAGAAGGGAAAGATTGCTTAGCTGGTTAAATGTGTATTTAACATGCTGATAGCCCACACTGAGATCCAAGAAAAAAAAAAAAGTATTTATCATTGTTATTAACAATAATAGAAATAAACCCAGTTTTAATAGCATGCAGGGTTTGATGCATTTCCCCAATACAAGGATTTATTAGTTTAAAGCCTGCATATTTATTTGTTTCTCTCGCCCCAGTCCTGCCTCCCCCTTCCAACCGTCTTGAATTTTTAATGCACAGTTTCTAATGTCAGCCGTTTTTCTTGTAAAGGTTTTTTGACATAACTTTATATTGCCACATCCTTTTGTTGTTGCCATTCCCCATCCTTGTTAGAGACTCCACTCCCCTAATGAAGCTCGTCTCCTGCCAGGATAATAAAAGAAAATAGATACAGAGCTGAAGTGAGGCAGTGAGAGGTGTGTGCATATGCGTGTGCCTGATTAGAAAATAAGGGTGACACAAAATAAGTGCAATAACAGCCTGTTCTCCAGGGACTCCCAAGGCTGTCCCCAAGAGCTGCAGTTTCTATATATGGCTCTGTATGTGTGTGTCCACGTGCACATATGGATGTATATACACACGTTTGTACAGCTCCATAGACACATGTAGTTTGTATGGATCTATAGACACGTGTAGTTTGTATGGATCTAATTTTATATACATACACGGACAATCTGAAGGACATGTTCAGAAGACATGTACTGCAGGTGCCAGAAGTATGAGAGACATTCTGCCAAATTAAAAAAACAGCACTCAAAGTAGACCAGTGACTTCCTGGTCCCTAAATTTTGGGGGTATTCTTTCAGTGTTTCACAGTAACAATTTGCTGATTAAGTCTGTTCAGTAGCTTCCTAGCCATTGTCTCTCTTTTCTCCTCACCCACCCCCACCTCCCCATCCATCTTCATGAGTGTCTAATAAATGAGAAGGTACCTTACTCCTGTTGCTAGTCAAAAGAACAAACGGAACGATTTCCACAGCCCAAGAAATGACAAAGATCTCTGCTATCCTGCGTGTAACACCCCCTTCTCCTTCCCAGCACTGAACTTCCAAAGCACAGATCAGTTAGTGGCATGTACGCATTGGCATCTTTTGAGCAGTAACAGCCACTGCAAAAAACCCATACTGTAGCCTGGAGAAGTGCCCCATCAACTCTCTAATGCCTTTAAGCCCTAGGAACAGCCTCTTGTGCTCTTCTGGGGCAATTCATGGTCTCACTATAAGCTATGAAAAAAATTCTCAAACTCTACAATCCTCCTTTCTCTTCTGTCCATTGAGAATAAGAAACTTAATGTTTCTACAACTTTACTCAGACTTCTAACTACTTGTATAGATCTTTCATAACTAAGTCTTACAGATGGAGGTGATCAGTGAGTACACTTGTGTTACAGGCTGCTGAAGAAGAGAGAACTTAAATAAGGATTCGTGGGGACACAGAACAAGAAAGGGCCAGAGTCGGGGAAAGACCTGAGGTGTTGTGATGCCCAGGTGCTCCTCTTGCTGATATACAGTATCTTCTGCTCAATGTTAATGCATGCTAAAGGCTATGCAAGACCTCTGTGGTTAATGTCACTTATCAGAAGAAACCTCCAAACTATTCTGAGAAGCTCAATCACTATGAGTCAGTGTTAATTAGCCCAGACCTGTAAAATTGCTAAAAAAAAAAAGAAAAGGAATTTTAAAAGAGCAATGAAGAAAAAGATCAACTGCCATTTCAATTTATCCTGCATTCCATATTCCTGCCTGGTGCAGAATGCCAGTAATATTATTCTTCTGTTTTCACAGCAGTGCTTCAAACAGATGCTTTTCAGTGTTGAAGGCATGGAATGCGTATACTCTGCCTGCTGCTGTTAAGATGCAGAGAGCCAACTGTGTCCCCAAAGGTGCTGGGAATCAGGCTTGCGTGTTTCAGCTGAAAACTCCAGTTTTCTAGCCCAACAATTGCTGGGATGCAGCCATCCTGTTAGCTCAGGGAAACAGCTAGGTCTGGTACTGCAGAAATAACAGAACTAACAGAACCAGCAAAGCAGTTTCAGCACACAAGACCCTGCTTCTCCTTTCAGAAATGGTTTAAACACTGTGCAGCACAAGTCTTATTCAGAGTGTCTATAACAACAGTGAAGATGGGGGCTGGCTATTGGTCCCTCTCCTTCCCACAAAAGACAGCATGTAGGGAAAAGCAGTCATCGGTGAATCATAGCTCTTCTATAGGAAATGCCTTGTCAAAAGTTGTTTGCTATTAGAAATTTTGAAAAGGGTCCAGGAATGTACATATATGTACCTTGAGCCCAAGCACACTTACAGATTACTAATCCTCTTGGATGCTTCAGAAAATCCAAATACCTATTAGATAACACGTGCAGCAGTATTATCTTGGGGACTAGTTTATTGCATACTCCAACACACACAGAGAGGACTGGGTCTCTAGTTGAAGTAACAATGAGTAGAAGAATCTGTTTTAACTTGTTTCCAGTGGGATATCCAGCTTTTAAGCATATCAGACACATTAATATGAGGAAAACCTCTCTATATTTGTGGCTTTCAACATCTGAAGTGTTTATAGTTATCTACAGCTCTACTCAGTTGTCTGCAGCAGTGCCACATACTTCAGAACTCAAAAAAGCTCCATCTATTTCTTTCTAACAGATCAATTCTAAAATTCAAAAACCAGCGTCTTTATGTCTAGGCTTGGTTTACATACTAACTCTACACTGAAAAGCTTAATGGAAATTTCAGGTGGAAATTAATCTAGTCACCTCTTGTTCCCTAATGGATTTTGATCTACTTCTCCATACTGTGACAACTTCTGGCATGGTAAGTGATGTCTGTTTTAAAGAAGGCCGTAATTATGAAGTCTACAGGGAACTGTAGGTCAAGACAGAGACGCAATGACATAGCTCTTACTAGACGAGAAAAACAGGAATGACTAGGACTACTGACACACTGCAGGAACAATGACAGATCAGTAAGGAAAACACTTGCAGCATGCAAGAGCTGGCTCTATTTTGTCCTTTTCAAGCCGTACTTTCATAGCTATGGAAAATATTCTACTAATTTTTCTAACTAGAACACCATTCATGTCCTCTTTCAAAAATTCTGGCTGAAAATCCCAGAACTAGTCTCAAAACAGGAACAGAATACCTGCAAACTGATAGGGTGATCTAAGTAGCAACTTTTTATCATCAGAATCCAGAAAAGCAGACTGGAGTAGAAGCAGAAGGCAGCTGAGTTTAGGCATGCTTTTAAGGAAAAATAAAAATATTTGCATGTCTCTGCATACATGTGAACAAGTATTACAACCAACCAGGTCACAATGATCAAGACCCAAAATCGACACACAGCCTAGGCATAACCAAGCACTGGGAATGATGAAGTGCTGTTTTTTCTGTAAAAGGACGGGTCACAGTTCTACGAAGTGCAAACAGTTTGGGCAGAGCAGAGTAATAAGCAAGATCAATAGACTGCTTCATGAAATGGGGAATCCAAGCTGCAGGATAAATGTGGCTCCTGGAGTAGAAGCATCCCAAAGAGGTAAGCTCTTTTCTCCTTAATTTGCTAATGCCAGATGGGCAATACGAGTTGTCCCTCATACGCAGCATGACACTGGAACTCAAAACATCTCTTTTCAGTCCCAAACTCTCTACTAGCCCCTAATTCCTGCTCTGTAGTATCTGGAGTGCTATTTTTGAATTTTAGCCTTCCCTCATGCAACCCACAAGCTATGCCAAACCATGGTGGGATGTCGGAAGGGTGGTCTGTGGCATCCACAAATGAGACCAAGAGCATAAGACCAACATATTCTTTTTCTCTCATCACCTAAGGCAGCAATGCAAGCCTTCTACCCTTTTTCTCTCGATTACAGTTCCCCAAGCCACTTTCCTGGTACTTTCATGCATCTGAGACAGACAGAAAGTCCTCTAGCTTAAAAAATGGAGCCTGGTGAGTGATGAAACAAAGCTGCTGTCTGCCCAGATTATGCCTCTCTCTGTGCTATGCCATCTCCTCACAGGCACACACAACATGCACACACAGAACTGGGCCAAAGTAAACAAAAGCAGTTACAAGTGGAGGCAGGGGTGTTCTTGGTGCTGTGGGGCAGCAATAAGGAGATCAGACAAGAGGGCATTGACATGATGGATGTATGCATGAAGTAACATGTGTGCATGGAAGACTGAGGGCTCTTTTGTCCACAGAGGAATGGTGGAGATACTACCAGAGTCAGAGAGAGGTTTGGTATATAAGTTGCTCATTTTGGGCCATCGCAATCCCCTCCACTACCATGTCATCAACTTCCAAAAGGCTATGATTTCTTCTGTAGCATATCTGTCCTTCCCCTATAATTAAACTGTGTGCCTCTGCTGGATCCTGATATGTTCCTCTTTAGCTGAATTACTGGTACAAACTGCAGCCCGGAGGCATCAAAATTCCCAGATTATACCAGCTCACAAGAGACTATGATCCAGAAGGTCCCAGGCACAGCCATGCTTAGAAACTTCACAGGCGAGCTGTCACAATGAAGAATGGCAGAAACACAAATAGCAGAAGTAAGCATTTGTGGTTGCTGATAATCTCTCAAACAGGACAAAGTTCACCGAGCTGTTGAACCTATTGATAACCAGGACAAAAATGGCTTGGACACTGTGATATTCCTGAAAACTGAAACGTTACATCACCTTGGCAGTGGTTACAATCTATAATCCAAACCAATCTACCTACTTTGCTTCAGGCATCATCTGCATTACCCTGTCAAACTTAGAAGCTATAAATACATACGCACGATTCAGTGTCCACCTAAGGGGTTTGTGCGTGGCCTCCAGAACAGATGAAGTTGTGCAGCATCACTGGTTTACCCCTTTCTTTCTCAGACTCAGCCCTGAACTCAGGCTAAGAGGTAAAGCCACAGACAGTACCCTCTGGATACTGTAGATCTCACCCTGGGATCACCATGACCAACGCAGAACAAGTTTTATATTGTACCCTACAATCCCCAGTTAAGAGCACCATTCCACAGGGGCCGTTATTAAGTGCTTTTGTGGAGCTCTGAGCCAATGCGTGGGAGTCTAACAAGTTTTACAATGGTGCCTGCACACTCTAGATTTCTTCCTGGAGAAGTGGAAACCACTCTGGTGCTGAATAATCCAGGTGCTTCCTGAATGCTTCAACAGGCATAATGGAGAAGCAGGAATGGGAGCCTTATCTAACTGACATTAATTGCACAGACCCAGCACTGTGGCCAGCGTGTCTCAAACAGAAAGGAAGACAAAATCCCTGCCATAGACAGCCTGCAAATTAACATCTGATGCATACTCCTCTTTTTGTACCATACCACACAAAACCAGAGGCAACAGTTCTCCAAGATGGTAAGACTCTAGATCTGCACTCTTCTGAATAATGGAAATATTCAAATCTTAGTACAGACTCAACTCATCAATTTTCTCCCTTTAATGACTTTGAACAGGAACCTTAAAGACATACCATTCACTTTGGGGAATGGGAGACCTGAAGAGAATATGAAAATTGTAAGTGGGACCCATCTTGAGCCTAAAGCATACACCTGTAACAGAACTACACGTTTGCTATCTTTCTGGACAGCATCAAACATTCAATCAACTAATGCTGATAGCAAATCACAGCAACAGTTGCCCATTGTGTCTTACACATAGCAAGGTGTATATGTGAGTGTGCTCTTGAAAAGCTTTTTTGACATAAAAGACATACTGAGACCTCCTCCAAATCAAAACCAGTACGTCTGTCCCAAGGCGAGTTTTGATCAAGGAGAAGAGAGTAATGAAAACCACAATGACATTAAGATAAAACTATTGGTTTCATGCAGACAGACTCCTGGGTGGCAGTATGAAGCCAAGAAAGGAAAGAATGGGTCTTTCATGGATAGATGGATCACAGAAGGGGAATATGCTACACAACCAGCGGTTCTGAAGGGAAGATGATAGTTTTCCCTTTGGCTGTCTTGAATAGACAATGGGGCCAGCAGTGTTATGATCTAAGACAGACAATGGACACAACAGAGGCACGGCGGCACTGTCTGCAGAGCAATTATTTAAATGGAGAGAATCCATACAAATATTCTTTTTTTTGCAGGGGGGGAATTTGTTGTTGTTTTTTACTTCGGTTGAATTCCATCAGAAGGGCAAAAAACAGCCCTGCTGAAAACATGCCATTCGGAGAGACGCCAGAGGACACCCAGCAGGTTCACAGCCGCTGCATAACACATCCCAGCCTTCTACGATTTTAATACTTAGGAGGTGCAGGCTATGCTGTATTAATATGCAAAGTGTGCCTGCCTTCCCAATTAAATGGAAAACGCTATGATTAAGGGCAGTCAGAAGATATTAGATGGATAGTACTGAACTATGGGCTTTATTTCCTCCACATAGAAGCCCCACAGGAGTGCTGATGGAGTACATGCCGGGGAGATTTCCAAAGGCGAAACAGAACTGGGAAAGGAAAAATACTCGAATACTTAGAAGAGGGGGAAAATGAGGAAGCTGTTTACTGGAGGATTGAATTAACACAGTACCTCATCCTGGTCACAGACATGGGCTCTCTGGGTCACACATATCTGGAGGGAAACCAAGCACTACTGCTCATAGAAAGCAAATCCTAGCACATCGTTTGGAGGGAAGAATGTCTCAGAAGCTGAGTGAATCACAGCATGAGGCCCAGAGGGCTTCCCAATTCATAGCTGTGCAATCCTGAGGCAAAGCTCAGAGCGGAGGGGCCTTCCTATGCCCCCTCTTTCCCTGTTAGCATCAGCGTGTTTGGGAAGGGAGAAGAATCATCTACTGCCTGTTTGGGAAGGGAGAAGAAAACACAGCGGAGAAGTGCAGCATGCTGGATAATTTACAATTAAACCCATGAAGACGAGAAGATAAACCAGGAAACATTAATAACTGATTGGAGAGTTCCCTTTGCCTTGCTGTGAAGGGCTCGCTCTAAATCACCCACGTAGCTTTAACCCTCCTGGCTCTGCTCTGCATCTCAGCTCCCAGCCATGGAGCCAGCTCCCCTCACTTACTCTTCCTTCCTGTCTCCGAACACTGCTGCACCCTGTCACCAACGCGCTCTGTGCCCATGTTTCATGACTTGCATTTAATTAAAAGAGATGGCAAAGTCAGGTATATTTATGGGAACTTCTAATCCTCACACTTGTATTTTCAGTTGCTATGGGTTTCCTTCCAGAGTTTGCTCTTTCTCCCCCACCCCCACCATGTAACATGCAATGGAATAAAGTCTAATAAATTCTGCTGTGTAATTGGCTGTATATTTTAGGAGTCCATCTATCCCAGTGCTGTGAAAACAGAGGCCTTCAAAAAATTACTGTAAGGACAGAAAACCCTGGGGAGGGAGTCCGAAGTGCTTTATTTCCTCGAATGACTGCTGCTAAATTCTTACAGGTAGGAGGCTGGAGCGGAACAAAGCCAGAGCCAGTGGCAGCTGCGATGTCACAGGACAGCACTTGAAGGAACGCAGTTTCCAGAAGATGCACCTTTATCCAAAACCAGAGTTTGCTGTCCTGCTTTGCCTGTCTGAGAGCAAGAAAACCACCACAGGGATTAACCAGAGGGCACTGCCTGCCTGCCCAGCGTCCAGTTCAAGTGAGGTACAGATGCCTGATGTATTTTAATGCAGTAACCCTTCAAGTTCTAGTGCTGCTCTTACCTACTAACGCTCCAAAGACACCAAAAAGCCCATGATACTCTTTAAATGAGCCACTTCCACCACAGACTCTCCTAGAATGGTTGGTAAAAGGTCTCCATGTTTTGAGCAATACAGAATTTTAGCTGCTCTTTGTCTTTAGAGAGGGATTCCTTTTAGTAGCAACATGCCCCCAGGCGAAGCCACACACAGGAAACTATGCACATAACTTCTCGACTGCCAGCTTAGCTCCAACATGGCTTGGCAGAGCCATGTGTAATGATGGTGCATGTTATTGACTTACCCTCTTCAGAGCTGCTTGTAACAGGTAGGATGCAAAGTTTTTATCCCTTTTGGAGATAAAGAGAAAATACTGGTTCAGCACATTGCAAGAGTATGAAATACTCTTTTTTTTTCCCCCCCATGTGCGTTATCTAATGGACTAACACATAAAACTAGGGAGTGTTAAAAGGTGGTGTTTTTGTAAATGAAAGCACTAATAATACATGAATATTGTGTGCTGTATTTGAGGAGGCAGTACCACTCAAAATATTAGAAATCCTGCTAGCAGCTCCAGATCATCACAGGACTCTCTTCTACTAGAAATGACCTGTAAAGAGGAAATGTGCATACACAAAAAACACACCCAGTATCTGACCTGTTCTACCACCACTGAGGATGACACAGCTCTACTGATGACAATAGGAATTGTCCATATGCAGTGACAGCACTCACAGATGGGCCTGCTGCACCACTCTTAACGTGTTCAGCACTTGGCAGGATTTACTGGTTACAGTCTTTCTTCACACAAGGAACCCCTTCTGCATGAGCACCTGCACCTGATATCAACATAGCAAAGTCTCCCCTCATATCCAAATTCCCACCAACCCACAGCAATTTCAAATACCTCATTCATTGCAGAATACAAACAAAACACTGCAAAACAAGAGGGAAGGAGAAATTACATTTCCTCAGGGTTGCTCATTTAAGTAAAAGAAGGAAAAAACATAAGAAAAGAGGAAGGAGTTGAATGATGTTGGCACATGTGTCCCCCCCCCCCTCCAAAAACACATAGAATTATGGTCAAAACCATACGCTGAATGCCATTGCATACACTCTTCTATTTTTCTATCATTTCTCCATCATATTAGCAGAAGCTAACACCCCTTAATTCAGTTTTCCACGTTCTAAGTTTATGTCCAATGTTAATGTTATTTAAACGTCACCTTATTTTTTTTCTTCTCTCTCCTGTGAATTTCATGCTGTGTTTCTTATTTCCCTCCATTTTTTAAAGAACATTTTATTAAGAAAAGCTGACTGTACCTCCACTCCGCCTGCTGGAACAGCACTGACGAATAAAAAACCCACCTCACAGGAGACAGTTTTATTCTGTTGATCGGAAGTCTGCCAGCCCAATTTATGATTGGACATAAGATCTCCAAATCTGAATTTATGCGTTGTAGTATAACGACAGGTCAATGAGATTAAAAGTATGTTCATGAGAGAGCTGTAAGGCAATTTGAGTTTCATGGTTCTGTGGTGATTGGGCATTCAGTCTAAGAAAACCTGCGTTAATAAAACACTTGCAGTCCCCAGGAACAATCTGCACATTAGTCATTATTGCAGCCCGGCTGCGTTCACCAACACCCCCTCACCATAAAAAAAAAAAAAAAAAAAGAGAGAGAGGGAGGGAAAGCAATTCTTCCCCTCCTCCCTATTCAGATGAAGCCATCAGGGAGATGGTGCCATTGATAACGAATGGGCTGACTTAACAATAGAAACACTTTTCTTCCTTATCATATGGTTCACGTAATCAAAACGGCGAAGGGGAATGGGAGGGGAGAATCAAAAATTGAGCCTCACATACGGGTCTCCCCCACCAACTGAAAGATATATAGACTAAACACAGACCAGCAGCTTCTAGCCACATGCAGAGTAACTCCCTTGCCTTCAAGGAACCCTATTTATTGAAGAAACATCACCCTATAAACCTTAAACACAGGGCTTCAAGGAGTCTTAGCCAGGTCACACAGGCTTGCGTAGGTCATCTGAATCAGAGCAAACCTGCGTAAAATGTAGAAATGGACCTCAGCTGCATTTGGATCTAGGGCCAAAAAGCCTTGCCGTTCAGAATACGGGCTTAGGCTTCAAAACAGGGCTGGTTTGGCCCATGGGTTGGATGCAGCAAGTCCTGCAAACTTCAGGTTCAAATTCAAATATCTCCCAGGGCTGGAACTCAGACCAAGCTTTAGGTTCAGTATGTTATCATGATAGCTTTAAAGGAAGCTCAGATCTTGATCCAAAGTTACCTATGGGCTCAAAGCTGTTTGCTTCTACTGCTCTAGTTCACCCTGTGTCTCCCTGCAAATAACTACGAGCCCAAATCAAATCCCTCATCTTGTTTTTTGGCACTGCACCCAAACTCCTAACTACACCTACCTAATACAGGAACACTGCCCCCCTTCACATTACACAAAGCACCATGTAAACAGAAGGGAACCTGCTCCTCTAAGGTGTTTTATTCTTCATCAATGCTTTTCTTCATAATCATAATAAAGATTTTAATTCAAGAAAGATCACAGGACGTCATCATTTGGTGGTAGGGAAAATATTCTGTGCTTTGTTTCCATACAGACTCTGTCTAAATAAACCAAACTTCTTATGCTCCTCTCCCCATGCAAGTACAAGGCCCAAATTCACCTTGTCCTGATTTAAGAAGGGCTGAGAAGCCACAATTCCAGTATACTTCAGCAATTGCTGTAGGTGTCCAGCACTTCTGAATATTAAGTGCAAATGCTGATAAACTAGAGCAGAAGCATATGGAATGTAACACCAGCAGCTCTGAGGACACAGAAAGGACATGAAAAAAGGGGCCAGAAAAGGGACAGGGCAAGAGGACATGACGGGGAACTGTTATTTTTCTGTATGTCTTCATAAATAAAGGTTCACCATGCTGCTGTTTGACTATTCCAATCACTATGCCATGGAGTCCCAAATCAGAGATCCCTGTGTACCTACAGAGCTGCTTCTGCTGAAGGGGCCAGAAAATGTTTGTTGAGTAAACCCATCTCTGATAGGCAATGAGATATCGGGACGTTCCTGTTTCATCGTTGTTTAATCTGTTCTGTTGTCAGGCGGGGCACTGGGCCAGTAAAAGTTCCCATTGCCTCAGCTTCAGGGGTGGACTGGCTTCAGAATTTATACAAATAAAAGAAGAAACGAAAAGCGCCGGCAGCACCAATCTGATTACAGAGTCATTTATTTTCTGGTCGTTAATAATTTGTGCAATAAAAGATTGCGTGCCTTTCTGAGTTAGTAGGAGTTATTGGCACAAATTTCCCTCCACACTGGTGTGAGTCTGTGCTTGGAACATAAATTATTAGTTTCTTATCGCTCTCCTCCTCATTTTTCATGCTGCCACAGCTAGATCGCCAGAAGCCAACCCCTCAGTCTCAGTCTTATTTTATGCTGCATGAGAAAGGCAGCAAAGACTGCTATTCCATCTTTAATTACACAAACTCACTTCTGCATTGCCTCTGCCCCAGTCCTCCTCCCCACCTGAATACTGGCAGGAGCGTGCCCTGCGTTGTGTCTGTGCGTGCCACTGCCTATGGAGAGAGGCAGGTACTCTGCTTTTTGCCAGCTACTTTTCTAATGAAAGCACTGTTCTTTGACAACACTCAGAGTAAGGAAATGACAGGCTTCCACCATCCTGCCAGCTTCTATCAGATATCGCTTTGGAATACTAGCAAGGAAGTTGCATGTGTGCATGTCAGGGTGAGGATAAAAGGAGACTGGAATTCATAGCATCCTCGAAAGAGTAGGAGGAAAGTACTGGCACAGAATCGGGTCATACACAAGATGGCTGCATCTCAAGTTGCAGGTTAAGAAGTTTGAATCTTGGATGTAGCTGAGGAAATGCTTGGGCTTTCTCTTCCTATAGCATTAAGCAGGTGAATGATAAGAACGTCTCAATGCTCCTCTGTAAAATTGATACTTTACGTTTCCAAAGTACTTGAAGTTCAGTGAGGGAAATACACTAAGGATTAAAACTCATTTAAAAGCTATCAAAACATCCTTCTTGTTTCTCTGACACACGGTGCTGAAATGCTCTTTAGTGATGCTAATTGTTTTGTTAAATACAGCAGTTCATGTGTAAACCACACCAAAATTCTTGGACCTTTCCATATGTCAGACTCATGGTCTTCTCCATTCAACATGTCTCTCGATCGTGTCCCAGGTTAACTTCAAAAGAAGCACTGACAGATTCAGACGACGAAGCATGTCTGGCATCTGCAAACGTACTTGCAAGGGCTGTGCAAACCATAAGCTTCTACAGATAAGTGAAGCCAGGAGGTGCAGGACTAGCTTTGGCTCCTCTTAACTGAAGGACAACTACCCACCAATTGAGAGTGTTTTGCTATGCAGCATTCATTCACAGCAGTCTTTGGATCTGTGTTCTCTTACCCTCTCCTTACACACTCCACTGGCAACTCTAGTCACTCCTCCGGTCACAGCCAAAGCCCACTACTCTCCCTCCCAGATTCTTGGAATGCTGAGTACTTGCTGCACAAACCAGGTTGAGGGAGGGCGAGAATGGCTGTGCATACTGGAGGTGTCTATCACGAAGGGCAATACGTGGAGCCACAGGTTGGAGATCACAGGGCGCGTTATTCAGCTTTACAGAAGGCTTTCTCCTGCCAACCAGCCCTACTGAGACCTGCTGTTGTCTATCAATAACAGAATGATGTGACATGCTTAGGGCACCCCTGTGTATGTATATATGTTTTAAGGAACACGTCTCTCCATTCCAAGAGGATTTATAACAGGGGTCTTGGACAAGCACAGCACACACATAAGGGTGTATTGTCAGCTCAAGAGTGATTGATGGCTCAGTGCTTGGCATGTCTCTGGTGATTATACTGCATTGGTGAGTCACTGATCATTTCAAAATGATGCTTATGTCTACAGGGTAACATCCGACACAGCCACGGTTCACACTGTGTTCCAAACGTCCACTCTGAGTTCTTATGATCTACTGAAGGAGCATCACTAGGGCTCTGTTTCACTGCGTTATTTTCTGTCAGAATCAAAGCTCACTAGCCACCAGCATGTAACAGAGCTGCAGAGAAGCACATCATCCTCATCAAGCGTAGCAAGATGCCCACCCCACGGTAGTTTAGGAAGCCCATGTGCTACAGAACATCCCCCAGACTGCCATCAAACTGAAGTATTGCTCACACACAAAACCCCAGCCCACCTACCACTGTCTCACTGCGTACCTATGTTAGAAAACTCCCTGCTCAGCCTCACCCAGGAAAAGAGTGAGTCTCTTGAAAACGTTAACAAAGGAGGGACTATAGCTGCAGTTATGTTACAGCTGTAATAAGCATACTTAAAACAAAAAATGAATGTAAACAAAACAGTCACATGCTTCATCACTTATCAAGATCTGTCCTTGAAAAAATTCAGACAGAAACACCACCATCACTGTGCTCCTTCAGAACAAAGATTTATAGATCGCAGTAGCAACCTCTCTCATCTATCACAAATTTACAGTAACGGACAGAAAAGAGAATCTTTACATTAGCAAAAGCAATCATTTTGCACAGTGTACATGCTCCCAGTTACTGGACACAAATCCTGGGCTTTTCCTTGATTCTCTACCAGATTTTAAGATTTTTTTTAAGATATTTTAAGATATTTATCACTCCTTCCACTTCCCAAGAGAACTCCCTTTATCACAACCGATTCCAAATTTGTTTTGCTGCCATCAAAGCTTGCTAAGGCCATGTTTCCTGTAAAATAAGTTGGAAGCACTCCATAGGCAGGACTTGTCAAAATACTGTCTCCACGTCACCTTTTGGAGGAACCACACCTAGTGACATTTCCACGCTCTCCTCAATTCCTCAGTCACATCCCTCATTGGGACAGCTGGCTGAATACCAGTTCTCACATGAAAGACGAAATCAAACTGCAGAAGTGTTTAAAATTTCTGGTGAAGCAATGATAAGATGTTGTGGGGAGGTTACAGAGGAACCTGTCCAGCAAAGAGTTTAGAAGCAGCAGACAGATACCTCAAGAAATTACTTGACAGCCAACATAGAACTGGACTTCAGCATCCAGTTAAAGGCTAAAAGCAGGCTGACAGCTCTTCAGCTGAGTAGTCTGGTTGCAAACCATGCTCAAATAAGCCCCTGGAAATCTAGTCTGCATCATTTGCTCAAACCTTGCCAGCTTAATCTGAATAATAACAGAGAAATGGCCCCTACAAGACTAAATGCTATCAGTGTAGGACCAGTCACGAAGATAAATTAAGCAGCACATGTGGCTGAGACCTTTTAAAAGAAACAGTGCACTTCCTATTTTCATGTCTTGAAATCCCAACACTATAGTAGCAACACTGGCAGCAGTTCCTCAGTCACTCTCTTCTGAGAGGTTAGCACTTCAAGAAGATGTCCTTCTCCAGATCCCTTTCTCTTCTTTATTTTTTCCTATAGCCAGTATGCCATTGATTTAATTCACGATGCTTCTTTGCACAGCAATAGCATTCATCATCTGAAGTTATGAAACGCTTGGCAAACAATCCTTTCCCAGCTTTCTGATAGTACTGTGGGGAGCCAGGGAAACACCAAACACAGGCAAGCGTTAGTATCATCTCTGATGTGCATGGCAGTAATGTCAGAAAACCCCCATGCTTTAGGATCAGTGCCTCAAAACACTAAGAGCCTCATAAAAACATTTTGCTATTCAATATTCTTGAATATTTCAATACATGGTTGAATTTCCAAATCAATTTCTTATATCTATTCTGCTTCTGGTTTTACTTCATAGTGTTCAACCCAATGGATATTTGCTGCCTTACAATTCTGTGCACAAAGACTCAGCAAAATCAACTTATAACCCTCAACTTGTCCATGGAAAAACAAAGGCACAGAGCAAGCATTAGGCATTTCGGGATCAAGAGACAGGAACAGCAGACAACTCTCATTTTCTTACACACAGGCAGCCCCACATGACCAGACTGTTCTAAAATGGGCCATGCATGCTACTTACTACCTACTAAGCATAAAATAATTCAATTATCTTCCTTATATATAATGACACTTTAGTATTTCTAGAAGGGGAATTGTTTCCCCCGTTTCTCCCACCCTTCCCAGTCTGAGCTTTGCATGTATCTCCTGAAAAATCTGCCACTGTGCACACACAAGCTGTATTGCACTTAATGAGGCACTTCAGGTTAAATGAGGTCCTTCATCTTTTCAGCTCTAGCTCTTCGCTTCTCCCTTCCAGGCATCTAAGTTGGCTCCTGCACGATCTTCATTATGGTACTTCTTTTTCCTTAAGTTATAGCTCCATGGTTCTTTTCCTTCCTGCCTGAGGCAAGAGGTGAAGGTGTTAGAACTCCTGGGTTCTGTTTCCAGATCTGTCACCCAGCTGTTGTGACCTTGACAACAAGCCAGGAAGGTGGCATTTTTCAAACTTGGGTGCCTAAATTTAGGCACCTTACTTTAATAGCCAAAGTTAATGCAAGCTCTATCTTCAAACCCAGTATAACCAATACTCCCAGTTCCTCTGAAAACTGCACTCTGCTGCCAGCAAAACCTCTACATGTATGCCTGAAAGGTTAAATAAGAACTATAGATACAAGTTTCTCATATTGAGCAATGCATTGACCCACCTTCTATCATCTTTTCATCATACAACACCACAGTAGGAAACAGAAGCTTCCTTAATTTTCTTCCTTGGGATCCACAGTACTTTTAACATTCTCAGCACTCCAGACAGAAAGGATGATATAGATTCTTGGACTGTGGACACATATATACGAATTTACACAGCTCAGTTTTTAACTGATCTCACAGCAGATCCATAAAGCATGAAAACTCAACCTTCCAACCAAATAGTTTACATGCACACCCTTCCTACACACCTGTAAACCCCTCGTAAAAGGCTCTCTTTTTAATCTGTATGGTGACTACACGCTTTTCAAATAAAAAGTACCAAAAAAATACATGCTATGGATGTGTAACATTTCAAGGTCTCTCTTTGGTACTGCGTGTGAAATAATACTTTATTATACTGTACGTGTATGGTTCCCCATCAGATGGACTTTGTGAGTAATCTGATTCTCTTCTATGAAAGAAAACAGCTCGGGAAAGAGGTTTTATCCTAATCCTAGCGCCATCTCTGGGAACGCTTTATCGCGCAGCATTACTTGACAATGGGAACGCGAATCATGGGAGGGCTCCCCTGCTTTCCCTCGGGATCGCCTCCATCAGCCACAAATCGGGGTTCCCAGCGACGCAGCACCCCCGGGGCCCGGGCCGGGCTACCGCCTGCCGCCGGCAGCTCCAGCCGGACAAAAAAGTGGGAGGAAAGAAAAAAAAAGCGGGAGGAAAGAAAAAAAAAAAAAAAGCGGGAGGAAAGAAAAAAAAAAAAAGCGAGAGGAAAGAAAAAGCAGCGCGGTTCCCCGCGTGGGGCCCGGGCTCCGGGAGCGCTGCCGGCGGCCGGCCGGGGCTGGCGCCGCCCGCCCCCCCCCGCGGCGCTGCCGCCGCCGCCGCGGTCGGAGTCGCCCTGGCAGCGGAGCCGAGACGGCGATGAGCCGCCGACACGCTTCAATTAGCGCGGCGGCCCCGGCCGCTGCCTCCCCCGGGCGCTGCGGGGCACGGCGCGGCACGGCACGGCACGGCACGGCACGCCCGCCGCCGCCTACGCGCTCCCCGGGCGGCCGGGGCCAGGCGGCCGGCGCTCGGCGGGGAGCGGCGGGCGGGGGAGGAGGCTTAAAAGGGCGATAGCTCGGAAACACGCTGGCAAAAACAGCTGCGCCCCGCAGGCACCGGGCAGCGCCTGCGAAACAGGGGAGGCGGCACCGGGGGTGGGTGTAGAGAGTGGCACGGGGGGCTCGGGGCAGCCCCACAGCGAGAGGAGGCACGCAAACCCCCGGCTCGCACCCACGACGGACCCCCCCCTCGGTGAAACAGTACTCAAGGCTGGAGAAGCATGGCAAGGGCCATGCAAGGAGAGAGCGGAGCGCACGCAGTGTTCACACCCAGCACAGAAGTACCACAGCAAGACGTGGGCAACCTCGCAAAAGAGGGGAAAAAACCACGGATGTTGTACGTGCAAATACAATCAACACCGGCGCACCAAACGCAGAGAACACAGAATCCCAGAATGTCAGGGATTGGAAGGGACCTCAAAGGATCATCTAGTCCAATCCCCCTGCCGGAGCAGGGCCACACAGATCAGTTCACACAAGTACGCGTCAGGCGGGTTTGGAACATCTCCAGAGAAGGAGACTCCACAACCTCTCTGGGCAGCCTGTTCCAGTATTCTGTTCCCCTTACTGGGAAGAAGTTCTTCCTCATGTTTAAGCAGAACCTCCTATGTTCCAGCTTATATCCATTTCCCCTTGTCCTATCATTAGATGCCAGTGAGAAGAGCCTGGCTCCATCCTCATGACAGTCACCCTTTACATATTTATAAACATTAATGAGGTCTCCCCTCAGTCTCCTCTTCTCCAAGCTAAAGAGAACCAGCTCCCTCAGCCTTTCCTCATAAGGGAGATGCTCCACACCCTTAATCATCTTTGTGGCCCTGCGCTGGACTCTCTCAAGCAGTTCTTTGTCCTTCTTGAACTGAGGGGCCCAGAACTGGACACAATATTCCACACTGGACTTTGTCTTCTGTGCATGCAGCCACAAAGCACCAACCTACAGGAATTCCCAGGGCAGCAACAGAGAGCAGTGTCACACGTGGTGGCCTCACCTTCGCGAGCTGTTAGGATGCGTTGCTAGCACATGGTGCAGGGTATATACGATGATCAAACTGCACCAGCACAGAACAGTGCACCATTACTAGCATTTTGCACATCAATATTGGTGCTTTTCTGAGGATTTTAGCAATGGATAGCTTCCACCCTGATATTTTCACGTTTCTGTTTTGACCCTTGGACACATAGGTACGGGTGTTAGACATAGGAAAAGTCTTCTAAATTACCAAGTGCCATGCTCCAGCTAAATAGGAGATAGTCTCCAAGCACTGGTGGTGTGGCAAAAGGATGAAGTCACAATCAGAGCCCCATCCCTTCAAGCCACATCTGCCAGAAGATCTTCCATGCCTAGCGAGACTTTTCATGGAGGGCAGGCTTTGGCACTAAGCACATAGTTTCGAGATTCAGTTATCCCCGTTTATCCTACAAAAGGATGTACTACTCAGCTGTAAGTTGCATACATTTATCCCACTCCTCACTGCCACTCATCAGGAGCTTTGCGACATCAGATGCAACGCAGTGACACAAGGCTCAAGCACCTGGTGTCCTCTGCTCCGTCTCTCACAATCTTCGGGAGAGATGGGTCTCCACTGTACAAGAGGTGAAACTGGAGCAAGCATCTTAACCTGTTGCTCCCTCACACAGAGATGCACCTGTTTCCTGGGAAAGTACGGAAGATGATGGAAGTTGGTTCCCCTATGCATGTTCCTTTTTCCTCTCTGTCAGCCTTTCCCTTAATCAGAAGATCTGATGCAATCCCACAAAAGCCAGCTAGTTTAAAAACTACATTAGGACTATGAGTGTGTTTTAATCACCACCTTGTCTGACCTGACAGGTTTCGAAGGAGATGTCCTGCTTCTGGCTTCATCTTCAAACAGTTAAAAAATATTTCCTATATAGGAGGAAGGGCTTTTTGTATTTCAACAAGACAGTTAAAAATTTCACTCGTTTATCATTATGGCCCCACTTTCAATTTTGCCTTCCTGGAAACATTTTGGGATGGGAAAGAGAGATTGTATCTCAAGCCATGACATTTCAGTAAAACACCATCACTTCTCATCACAAAACGATGGTGTTTTGCCCCATATCATCAAGTCATATATTGAGAAGTTTTTTTCTCTTTTGAGTTTGCATTGCAGAAAAAAAAATAAGCATAGCAATCTACAAAATATCTGACTAGACTCAGCCTAACACCAATCCAAAAATGAGACAAAACCATAGTTATCAAAGACCCCTTCTCCTTGATATTGCAAAGATTGGGGAAAGAAGGACTATGTCACAAGCAACATTCAGCTCTTGCATAAAGGGATCTGACACCTATTAAAGTGGAGTTGTGTCCACTTCGCATTTGATCTCATTGTTATGCAATGCTTGGGAACCAGATGGTGTGGAAGGAGCTGTTACGCCTGCAATATTTAACCTCAGCTCTAAATAGGCATCCTGACTTCAGACTGTTCCAAGTCACAACTTCAGGAAGGAGTTTCTTCAGAATGAAGCTAATTTTCAAAATCAGACACTTTTTGAGGATAAAAGTGAGGTATTTGACATCCGATTTTCAGAGCTGCAGAGCCTTTCCACAGGTTCCCATTTTTGTAACTTCTACTGGAGTTACAAAGGTGTCTGGAGAAGGACTTGCAGGCTATACCTGTTTCCATGCCAACAACCACAAAAAAAAGGGTTATTTCAGATAGAGAGTAGCTAATTTTCAAATGACGAAACTATCTGCTATTAATAAATTATGTTTGCTTCTCCTAAGTGGCTAAGGGAGGGGCTAATCCATATTGTAGACTAAATACCTGCAGTATTTTATTATTAAAATTTAAGCTGTTTTGGAATTATGGAAACATGAGAAGGGGGCTTATGTGTTTATGCCTGTAGACCTGAGGCAGGCAAACTTTCCCATAGAACCTGAGGTAATTTTACTTGAGTGCATCCCAGTGTGAGAACCTGTTGGCCAGGGACACGACTAGCCCTGTCAAAACAGGTGAATAAAAAAACGACAGAGGAGTTCGGAGAGTTTTAGTCATACTGCTGTGCAGGCAGAAGCCAGGAGGGAGCAAGAGTCCTGACAATGCAGATGTCAGTCTGGCCAAACTCCCATTGACTTCAGTGAAAGCTTTGCCTAAGGAGGGGTGGCAAATTTCCCACCTCATCATGAAATTCACCTGCTCAGTACAAAGGGCCACGTTCATCACCTCGGAGCAGAGATTCCTCTCTGCACTGATGGCATGCTGTTAGCATGTTCCTAGGGCAAGAAGCTGAGAAAGACTGGAAAATAGCACTACATCAATTCTGCTCCTCAGTCCATCTCACAAGTTACCCCGAGGTGACCCTAACAGCAGCAAAGCATTCCCCAAAATTCAGGTCTCTGCTATGTACCAAGTGCACTCACTGCACACTGGCCCTGGGAACCCAACCTTCTTCCTTGCCAGCGCTTGTTGTGCTAGCTCAGAAACACTGAAAACCAGAAGGTGGCAACTAGGTTAATCTCTTAATTCAGGTATGGCCTTTGAAAGGTTTTTTTTAGCATATCAATATCACATTTGGGAGAGAGAGGAGAGAAGAATTTGATTTTATCAGAAAAGTTCTATCAGTACAAGCCTTAAAAAGATGCATGCCATCATATCTGTTTTATCTTAGCATAGTTTAGAGAAGTTATATGGCTTCAATTCTGTTGGTATAGTCAGTGGAGTAAAACCTTAAGTAAACAGGGTCCATTTCTGATCTGAAGTGGAAATGAATTGTCTTAAAGGCATTTCTGTGGGCCCTCGGCAGACATGATTTTAACTAACATGTAGGTCATAGATGCAAAGAACATGGCACTACAGAAATCTTTGTTCAAGCCTTTGCATCATTTGTTCTTTGTTTCAGGCAAGAAAATCCTGAGAAACTAATTTTTTTTTAATTCCAGCAAAATGCTGGGATGCAGCTCCCACTGGGAGAAAAAATGACAGAGCTGAGAGCCTTCACGAGCAATTGCTCACTGAGAACTGTGCCAGGAATTATAGTTTGGGGTGGGAGGGTGGAGAGGAGATTGCAGAACAGAATTGGTCCAAGATGACATAAGAAAATAATCTTTTTTTAAAAAAAAAAAAAAAAGATAGTAAGAAAAGAGTTGCTCTCTTTTTTTTTTTTTTAAAAAAAAAAAAAGAGATTGGAAGAAAAGGGTTGCTCCCTAGATGAGGTTTGAATGCCAAGTTTCAGGAATTTTCAGTGCCACTTTACAGACCCTGAAAAATGAGATTTAAGGCTACTTACCAATTAGACAGACTACCCTTTGTGCTCATAGTTTTTTACAGAATTGCAAATGTTTCTCACTTTCTTCTCCTCCTAGAGTCAGGGAGCGGGGACACCTGAGGAAAAAGCTAAGTTCCTTTCAGGGACGAGCTGTTCATTCTGGAGGCAGAAAGCCTGGAGGGCTCTATGTGGGTCCTAAAGAAAATGACAGTGGTGGCCCCACAAATTTGTTCCTAGGGTTAGCGCTCTAACTGACCCTTCCCCATTCATCATACCAATTCAGTCACTCATCATGAATGACACAGCACGACACCACATGAATTATCTGTGACCTTCAGATCAGGTTGGGGTCATGAGGGGGGCAGGAGGGAGAAGTTGGTCTATTAGACCTGGGGATTAGCCCAATGCTTCAGCCTTCAGAGCAACAAGGTGACGTGTTCACAGCATGAACCTGTCCTCCTAGTCGTAGTAACAGTCCTATAATCTCAGCCATCAAGCCTAGGAGTGCTGCATGAGGTAATGGTGTCTGTAGGATCATGAGAAGCCCATGTGAACTGCTTTGGGTGAGTCAACTATGGACACAGCAAAAATGCCTCTGCCCTGATCCAGGTTGACTGCACCACAGAAACCACCACCAGGATGGGTGACTGGGAACTGGGCAATCCTGCTGTCTCCTGCAAATTTGCTTGCCACAATGCCAAGGAGCTAAAAGATTGTTGGCGCTTCTATTAGAAGCATTTGTCTGAAAGTTTTTGTCTAGGTGTTCAAGGCCAGGTTGGATGAGGCTTTGGGGAACCTGGTGTAGTGGAGGATTTCCCTGCCCATGGCAGGGGGGCTGGAACTAGATGATCTTTGAGGTCCCTTCCAACCCTAACCATTCTATGATTCTATGATAGTTGTGCTTTGCTTCTTGTAGAAGGATGGAAGATTTGCCCCTAGATGACATCACGGCTCCAAGGAGTTGAGCATTCATCCTGCCTCCTGGAGCAGACTGCTTGATACTCCAAAGGAAGGTAAAGTCTAAGGACTCATCCCAGGTTTGGGCCCCATCCTGACATTCCTACGTTGAAAATGTAGATGCTTTTCCTGTATGTTGAATAACCAGATCTCGCCTATACAATATTGTAAGTATAATCCAAACGTGCTCAGGTACTTTGAGCCGTAGAGAATGACTTAACCCAGTTTTGTCTAAGGCATCTTTCACATAGAGAAACTGTATGATGAAATATGCACAAATAAATCTGCTCCTTTCAGGTGCTCCTGATCTCATTCAATGCCCAAAATTTTCAGCATTGTAGAAATTTTTAATATGAAGCAAATGAAGCATGCCACTGAATACATTAATACCTCAAGGCTAGCAAACACTTGTTGTCCACAAATCTCGGTTCAGCTAATTCCTGAGGAAAGTTTCCCATGATGCAGTACTGTTAGCAGGATCGGGGCCTAATGATTTAATCCAGCTCAGAATTCCTGACTACTGATGCTAGTGAATACAATAGGGCCATTCATGTACAAAAAGTGTTAGGTGGGCTGAGATTTAGAAATAAAATTGGGAGACTGATTTCTCTGTAATACTAATTAAGCAATGAATTTAGTAAGTTCTTGATGTAAACAAGCAACAAACAAAACGGGTTGCAGTCCTTTAACATAGTGAACTAATCACATATTTCCTCTGCTCAACATTCATTCTGGAAAATTCCAAACTTAAAAAAGTTAATGCTGCTGTTTTTGTCTTTTAGTGCGTGTGGGTATCTACTGTCCACCAAACCACCACCTCTTGCCAAGTTATTCTTGCCTATTTGTCCAAGACCATGGCATCAATAAGAACTGGAGTGACACTGCTCTCATATCATTATCTATACAGAGATTCCCTTATCAGCAAGACTAGTCACAAACGTCAGAAAATTCCCTCCAGGAAAACCTAACATGGCAGTTTTTGCCCAGTATTTACCCAGAATATTTACTAAAGCAGTGTTTAAGGAAAGGCATGTTATTCTGCATGGGGCACTAGGGAGGTCTGCATCTCCTGCTTCCCCCAAATCAAACAAACCACAGAGCTAGCAGGGAAGTTCCAAATATTTCCATCATTCAGCTACAACCTGAGAAGGTGCAAGCACTCCCCAGGATTTTAATTCCTACTCTACCTTGGTGCAGGCAGAAAATGGGAATGAAGGAACTGCTCTATCGTTTTGGCAGGTCATTCAGCTTGCTTTGCTGCATCCTGGCAATTAGTTTGCATTATTACAACTGTAGAAAAAGCTTCAGTTGCAAGTTTCTGCTTCTGTGGGGTGGGTAGGGAAGCTAAAGAAGGACTCAACACTGGCAGCTGCTCCCCAAGGCACTGTGCCTGAGGCTAGACTCCATTCTAGTCTGGACTAGATTCCCCCAGTGTGTAAAAGATGTTTCAGAGATGGTGCCTCCTCCCTGTCCCCTGCACAGAGGCAGCAGAAAAGAAGTTCCTTGCATCCATCTTCATCTCTGTGCACCTGTACAGGGTTAAGCATATTCTAACCCACTGTCTCATAATGTATTATGCTAGGGCACGACCTTACAGCTAGGGTACCATCATGCAGATGCTGTCCTAGGAGAACGTCTACATACTGATTCTCTGCAGAAGGCAGGCAAGAGAGATAGGAAAAAAAAAAAAACCACACAAACCCAACAACAACAAAAAACCTTTACAGGAAAGAGATGACCATGTAGATTCTTCACCAGTAATTCCATTAGAGATTATTAAATCTACTATCCCTAAATAAGGTCATTGGCTTTTTTTTTTTTTTCTCCAGTCTATCCCTCCTTTGCCTGTTTCCTCTAGGCAGGCACCAGCACCAAGGTTCTTTATACATTATCTGAATCTATTTTCTTTTCAGCAAAGCAGATTCTCAAAAGAAAGCAAATGCCCAACTTTCTGATCTGTTGGCTGTACGCATCAGAGCATGAACTGATCATACAGAAATCAGGAAGAAACCTGGTATTTCTTGTATACAGCAATAAACATTCAACTAGGTGCAGAATATGACAGGAGAGGCTGTGAATTGGAGTTACTACTGTAAACAGGAGACAGGTTTTGTTAGATTTAATCTGTAATCCTTTAGCATAGGAGAAGTCTCTGTCCTTTTCCTGATAGTGACATTGCCCATCACCTAGCACCTGTGTGCCAAATGAAGTAACACACACCGAGGCATTCCCAAATGAATTTGGTCTCTCACTCTCCTTCGTTCTCTCTCTTGAGTTTGCCACTGTTAGTTTTGCATTTTCTGCACCCTTATATGCAACAGTGGTGCTTACACAGATAGAAATACTCTCAGTTAAATGGGATTTTGTGTGCGAGTACTGGCTCACAGCATGCTGCTGTTGTGTTACCACCCTCTTCCTCAGGTTCTTTTGCAGGAGAACAACTTTGGATGGGTAAACGTGGACACCATGCTCTGAAAATAAACCAGTCAGTATGAGCTCCAGTCTACTTTTTAACTCTCATGCCACAGCCAAGAGCTATCCACTACAACCTCACAAACAGGTAATTCTGAGAACTGTTGGTTTCAGCTTTACCATCTGCCCCTCTGACAGCCAGACTTCAGTTCATGAGGAGCTTAAGAGTTATCCTGTATGTTGAGGGATGCCAGATCAATTTAAGGTGTGATTAAACATTTTTTAAACTGAAAACGTTTCTCATTTTGAACCAGACTTTTTTTTCAGTTTAATTTATATCAGAGTTTCAAAAGAAACTGAAAAAGGAAGTTGGCACACATTCACTTTCCAAATGGACTTTGTCTAATTCATTTAATCACTGACCCAGTCGCAAAGCCAGGACAGTAGAACATGCACAACAGTTACTTACTTGCATTGCTCCAGCAGTGTAGCAAAAAACTCTCAGTGAAAACCAGTGCATCTCTGCTGATTGACATAAAATGACAGTTTATCAGCTTCTCAAATCAAGATCCCTTCTACTTCCATACTTATTCTTGTTAGTGGTTACAGACACCCTTTCTCTTACAAAGTCATACAGTGGGAATTAATATAAAATCAAAAGTTACATCAGCTAAAAATCCTGTGGTAAGATCTCAGCCTACAGCAAGGACAGCTAACCATTCATAGACCCATGTGCTCCAGGAATGCACAGCTCAATCCTTCATGCTTTTTTGGACCTAGGGATAATAGCAACTTGAACCAGTAACCCAGACAGACATTGTTTCTCTTTTCCCTTCTTGCTGTCCTACCCTCCTTTATACCAATGATTAGGAGTACCCAAAAGCTCACCTGAGTCTGTAAGATTGAGAAAAAGTCCCCCACTATCCTGGGCATTCTTTTTGCTCCTTTTAATTGTATGTTTTCAAAGGTATTTATATGAAAAAAATAGGCAGTGTGCTATAAGGTACATTATCTCTTCTGCAGGGCTCCTTTCTAGATACCTGGCGGTGGATATTCAACCTGTGAATCCCTTAGTACCCACAGCAACACTTTTGTGGGACTTCACAATACGAGGTGGCTCACTAAATTTGAAGACAAAGCAAGTATAAAAATTATGACCTTTAAACGCTTACCACATGATATCAGGAAGAAGGCTTTGATTCAGAATAGCCAACATGCCTACTCCTAGCTAGACATGAGGAACAACAAAGTGTCATGGAAACACCAGCTGCATGATAAAAGAATCACTTGCTAACAGGTCTATCAAGAGTAATCCAGCCTTGCCTCCTTTTGTACACATAATCTTCCTCACAAGAAAGAATACAAGTTGAACATTGCCATTCCTGGCACAAAAGAAAGGAGAGTGGAGCTGGGGATCCACAACTGGGATTAAATGTCAAACTCATCAAGGACATAGCAAAGATACACCATCCCCATCATACTTATGAAGAAGGAGAGAGGCAATGCAGAAATAGAGAAGGGGACAGGGAAGCAAATAAATAAGGACAATGCACAATTTATGAAGACAAGAAGGTAGTAAGTGCTACTCACCCCGAGTGTAAATTGGTATTGATGTCACACCACAGCCCAGCCAAAAAATAATGATGATGATAATTTAGGACTTGCACTATATCTCACTCAAGCCACAGTCCTATCCAACAGCAACTCTCACCCTGCCGCTTTCTTCCCCTTCTCTATTCATTGGTGGCCTCCTAAATCAAATACACTCAATGTTGATTTGATTATATTTCCTTATTTTATTTATCACCCATCGCTCACTCTTCTGCTCTCCTTGTAAGTTCTCAGTGGGCACCTCAGTCATTTTTTGGTACCTGGCAGTACTCAGAGGAACAAGCCTGTCTTTAGGCCACAGGAATTAGAATCCTTATGCTGGTAAGGATTCACGCATCCTTCCCAGCCCTCATCTGTCATCCTTTAATCTCTCCTATTTTATGCTCCAGATCCTGGCTACCCAGTCCTGACTTCCCAGGTTTATAGCCCTGACTTACTTCCCTCCTGTAACATTTTACTGCTTGGTTATCGGCCCTTAGGGGCCTCATTTACACAAGTGCTGTTTTCGGTATAGTTAAGACTAATTCACTGGGTTACAGTTTGCTCTCACATCCTACAGTCTGTTCCCTCCTGCAAGGAGGCAAAGGATTTTCTAATGGACAGAAGACTTTTTTTTTTCTTTTTAATTATGGGTATTATACTCCTTTTGGGTGTTTCAAAGCTTGAATTAAATTCTCCCTTTCTGTATAGCATGATTCTGCCTGTTTCTTTGATGTACATGTGCCCTCTGGGCCTTTCATAAGGTCTGTGGGACCTTGAGAAGGAGACTTCATCTGGCATTAGCTCTCCTCATGCAATTTGATGTTCTAGCGGAAAGGAAGACCATGGTCCAGAGAAAGCCTTGGGAGCCAGATATGTCCCTTTTTGCGCTTCCGGATCAGCTGACAGTATTCTGTTCCTAGAATGTATTTGTGTGTGTTTGGGGTTTTCCCCCCCCCCCAACCTTGTTTTTTTTTATTTATTTATTTTCATTTTCTTATTAGGGAAGGAAATACTTTCCTTGTCATTTATGTTCATTTCTTCCCTAAAGCTTTATATAGTTACTCTATGACCATTAGATTTCCACCTTTCTAATATACACACATGTACAGATACAAGTAAGCATACACACAGAGATAATCTATATTGGTGTGAGTATATGGCTCATTTCAATAAATCTCCCTAAACAAGGCTCATTTTCCAGTGTTGCTTGCTTTCACAGCTCCAACTCCAGCTGGGTCTGCAATTTGTTTTGTTTATGGACCAGTTTTCATATAAAAGCACAACATAATCAATGCTCTTCTCTACACTAAGCCAAAACCACAGAATCACCTACAGAAAGACAGAGAAAACAGTCAAAGGCCACTGGTCAACCTATGTGTGGCCCCCAGGGCTGTATCTAATGTGCCCAAAAGAGAGAAGGCAGGTGATACTACGGAAAAGAGGCAAGTGTGATCCATGGAAGCTATACAATGTGACCTGTCTGGGGCTGCATGCCCAACAAGACTTAATTCAACTGCCTAAGCAAATGAAAGAGAAACTCTACATTTGAGTCACGTTAGAACCTCCCACATGCCAGGATCAAGAGTCTGTGGAATTCTGTTTCAGTAAATTATTTAGCATCAGCTTAATTCCAAATAGCACCATAACAATGTCAATTACATGAAAAACGAAACATGAATTTGTAAATAATACTGTCTTTTGCTGTTCTCTGTTACTTTTAGAGGATCAAAAGCTTATTGCCAAAATTTGTTAGATTTCCCAACCTATTGCAAGAAAGAAATAGATGTTATCCCTATTTTTTTGATAGATGAACTGTGGCACGAAGAAATTAAATGAGTTCCCTAAGGTCATACAATGAACAGTTTAGGAACCAGATCGCTGGACCCATTCTTTTCTTCTATTTTCTGTATTTCTAAATGGCAAACCCTCCAGGGCTCTGGCACACACTTGCAAATGATTTTCCAGAACTACCAGTATTGGCATAATTCCATTCCTATAGAAGCCAGTATACTGTGAACAGAATGGGACCAGTTTATCATCTTAAATGGCAACAAAGCCAAAGCAGCACTAACTGCAGTTGAAATGCAGAATCAATAAATCTCCAGAGGAAGTGACAGTAGTAAAAAACAAACCAGCATCAACAAAAAAAATCAAAATTAAAACTAGAAATTAAAACACAATCGCAAAAATTTAAGCATCGTAAGGAAGCAAGAGTTCAGTGTGTTACGGTATGGTTCTAATCTGTGATATGGGCTTTTGGTGACTATGGGATTGCACATAAATATTAATATCCTACAGGTGCAATTTTTTTTTTCTTAAATTGGCTTCTTTGGCAACAATGACCACAACCAGATCCTCATCCCACACACCTTTCTTTGATTTGAACCCCACATTCATTATACATTCAGATGAAAAATAAAAGTATGCCTTTTTAATAAACAGGGAGGTACCTTGCAGCAGGTGCACATATACTTTGTTCATGTGAGCCTCAAGAAGTGTGTGATTATGTTCAGATGTTGTTCTTCATGGTCCTTCCTCTTTCTCCAAGTGCCCAGCATCCCCTTTTCCACCCTCAGAGATGTGCTGTGTGATGCAATGTTTTCACTTGATGGTTGATGGAGTTCCTGCACATGGAGGTGGGAGGAAGGAAAAAAAAAAAATATAAATCACAGCTCTGTTGCTGGACATCTGCTTCCTGGCCTAGCATGACAACCCCAGGCACCGTTGCCAGGAATTGCCTTATCTCTTCGAGAGATAAGGGTGTGAGTGCTGCAGGATTCCCCTCAGACCCAGCTGCCAGCTGGTACAGGCAGAAAAGAAACAAGGCATTATAAATTCCTGTAAACCTCACTTGCTTCAAGTGACAGAAATCACATCTAATGTATTTAGCAGTGAAAAATGAAGGAATCTGAAACTTGATGCACGTATCTATTCAGCAGGCTCTGACTCCTCCATCAAAACCCCGTTGGGTTGGTCTAGCAACAACTACATGTGGGCTTTGGAGACTGAGATCCCAGCTCCAAAGTAGGCTCACCCTGCATAATGCTGGTTTCAGGAAGAACCATGTCCTGCTGTCCAGCCCATCACTGGTGAGAGGCTGATGCAGACATATACCACGTGCAGATGGAACCCTGAAGGGCTATGTCTTCAGTCAGCACCTGAACCTGAATGTTTCCACAGATTATCACTGAAAAAGCATAATATACTCCACCATTCCTGTGTGTACTGAGTACTACAGTGCTCACTGGACAACACTGTAGAGACCTGGATTGGTAAAACTGACTGTCCCTCCCTCAGTGAGCTCAGCTCACTGACTCCAACAGACCTATTTATATGAACAATAATTACTCCTCTGAATAAGGGATTAAATCTCTAGCTATTAAACTCTAAAGTAAAAGCCCAAATGACAGACACTAATCTCTTCAGGGTATAAAAGTAGTTTTTAGATAGTACATTAACTGGCTGTCTAGTGTTATCCACAGAGTCCTCATTCCATAATCAGAATGTGTATACCCTGTATCCTACCAGATCCCAAACCAACATCTGTAGTGCATGCATTAGCAGCAGTTTACCATTGTTCTTCTCTGGGCAAATTCTGCCATTGGCTGCATCACCTAACTCCTTCAAATTCATGTGGAGCAGAAGGGGGGAGTGCAGTAGATTCCTGAATGTGAATCAGGGATCTACTACTACTGAATGTGAATCAGGAATCAAGCTACTACTTGCTTTGTAGTAGACGTGATACACTTAATTTTCTAAAACGTATATTCAGACATAGGGGAAAGCTGGTCAAGGTTTATGGTGGCCAGTAACTGTCTCCAGCACGATGACTCTAGAGAGGTCTGTTGTAAGGACAGCATACACATGGGAGATGACATCCTAGGTGGTTTTCAGGGCTACAGATACAGATGTGTGGACTTTGAGGTGGTGAAAAAGCACTTTCTGCAAGTTTAATAATCTTTTATGTCACCTCACTTGTTTGGAGGGAAAAGGACCCAACAATCCAGCATTTTCATTTCCAAAGAGTCTCCCAAGTGAGAAGGACGTGTTGCATACCTCACTTCTGTTGATGATCCTATCGAGCACCAGCAATGTAGAGGAGATTTGCAAGTTTCTTGTGCTCTAGGCAGGAGTTTTCACTCCCTGTGAACCTAGAATAATAAAGGGAAAACTTAAATAAAAAGTTCCACCTCAGAGGCAGGTGCTGAAGAGCAGTTACTAAACGGGAAAACGGGCAAAGGTCCTGCCGTGTTTCCAGTATAATCCCACTTCCAGCTAGAGCAACAAGGCCTCAACTCATTCTGTGTGACTCAATTTCTAAAGTACTAAATTGCAAATCATAAATCCATGTCATTATCTCCTTTCTTAAAGATAACATGGAGCCAGCTTCTCCCATTTTGCTGCCTTTTGGAGGCATTCTTTGCAACTGCTGCATGGCTCAGTACTTCCCGTGTCAGTGCATACACGGAAAATCCCTGTCGAACAATGGCCCAGGACAGGGAAGGAGGAAAGCTCCATTCACTACCAGACTTGGTTCTCTCTCGTGTGTCTTTCTCACACCCAGATGCATCTGTGGCCATCTTCCCTGCCTCCTTGCTTTGTGTACAGAACAGCAGAAGCGGTCACGCTCCACATCCATTTGGGGAGAAAGAAAAGGGGGAGCGGGGAGGGGGTCACAGGGGAACAGAATGAACTTGTTCGGAGAGAAGCACGGCGTCCAGACTGGCGGGTTTCTTTTATCCTGTTTCAGTTCAGTAAAAGCCTCAATTAACTCCACATTAATTATTAAATCAGAACAATGCGTCTTTGGGTTCCAACAGATAAATTCTGTTACTGTTGTTTCTTTGGGGAGCTTGGCTAGTTTTACAACTTAGGACATAAATATCTTTCTTCAAGGCGTTCCTGGGCTGTTATTTTCCTCTTTGTAGAGGCATTTTTAATCACAGTATCTCACATGCACGCATGGAGGGAAGCGTTTCTGGACCTTTTGCACCTTGAAAACTTTTTACATCTAACACATACGGCTGTTGCAGGCTCCAACAGCTACTAGCATCACAGCCATGAGATTCCACCTCCCGAGAAAGCTCTCAAACTAAGGCTCCTCAGGATGCTGGAAGCATTTGCACAGCCCCTCTAAAAGGGTCTGCTTCCTTGTAAAGTGGAGTGCTGGGTTCCCAGGTACACATTAATTCTACAGCTGCTTCCCACTCTCCTCCTCCATGGCTGACCACAGGAATTCTACCAAATACGGCCGGTCTAGAAATATTTGCCTTTTTCTTACTCCATTGTGGTCAAACACCCACACTTGCAGGATGTTCTTCTGTTCATAGTTGTTCACTGATGTACCTGTCTCACAGAGCAGAGCCAACCATCCCCATTCATACCCTGCTCATACCATCATTATCCCTTTTCTCAGCACAGGTTAGTACCACTGAAGATAGGGGCTCTCCATGCATTTGATCAGTATGCCAAGGACCCCTACAAGGACAGAAGAAAAGGACATACAAGTTCCAAATGGGGCCATTCAAAGCTCCTCTCCTGCCCTTCAACTTCGCATAACACAATGAAGTACTAACTCAGTAAAATGCAAGAAACTTCTAGGCACCCATCTGAGCTCAGGCCTCGTAAAAATGTTTTTGTCCTCCAAGCCCTAACCTTTCTTACTTTCCCAGTGTATTTTCCAACTCTTGCTCTTGTAGGTGAGTCTGATCATACTTTCTGCTTTCTTGCCTCAGATTATTTTGGAGACAAATGGCTTTCCTACTCTCTTTCTCCTGGAGAGTTTCTGTCTTCCACCCATGAAGTTCTAGGACTTTCCAAGGAAAGAACAGCTCTAGCGCTGTAAAATGATTTTATTTCTTATGTGAATTTAATGTCTTTGGGGAAAGAGCCAACCTGATAGAATTGAATGCAAAGGCTTTATAGCTACAAAATGGGTGCAGCAAAGCCTGGCAGAACATCTTCACATTGTCTGAACTGGAGGAAACAGACTCCATGGATCGAGGGCCTTCATTTCCCAAACAGGAAAGTCTCCAGCTTCATGGATAAAGAGAAAAACCCATCTCTCTCCTCCCATCCTTTTCTTTCTGTGCCAATTCTCTCCCTCTCTTTCCCATGTTATGAGCTTTTGCTGCTCTACTCATTGTGTCCAGAAGGAATGAAAGTGATTAGAAGCTGCTTGTGCCATATTCACAGCTGGAAAGAGGAGGAACAACTCCACAAGCTTCTCTGTCAGTTGTATGGGGCCTCTAGTCTCTTAAGCACCTTGTCCCAGGCAGAGAGGGGTTGCAGGGGAGAAAAGAGTGAGGTCACCAGTGACAGACTACAACACAGGTCAGAGAGCTGGAAGTTCAGCAGAAGGGAAGAGAAAGGAGAGGAGATACATGAAGGGAGAGAGATGAAGCATGGAAAAGATGGTCTCAGCTGACACCAACTTTCTCATTTACACTGCCCTTCCTCTTTGGACAAGAGGAAAAGGAATTAGAGTGTTCTCTACTCTTGCTCCTCCTAGACAGCAGGAAATCACTGAGCAGAAGGTAATGGTTTCAAATCTGCACTGAGCCGAGTGGGGATACTATATACAATAAATTCATAAGAAGGGAAGGGAAAAATGGTGTCCAGTATGTACCCCCATGGGCAGAGCTTTGGTGCTGGGTACAGAATGAAACTCCTCACTGTAGTAACAGAAAACTGGGGGGCTGTGTGCATTAAAAAAAAAACCCAACGAATATAGAAAAATAGACGTAAGTAGATAACTAAATTAAACAGGCAGCTCTGAGCAGGCAGCTAGTCAATCAGCCACCTTTTTTGTCTCCCTTCACTGCTTGGATTTCTGTTTCTGCTCAGACTGAGGAAGCTGGCAAAACTTCATGCTTGACCTGCAATACCACTGACAACATGTGATTTGTTTTGCCTCTGTTGGAAGAGACTGCAATATTTGCTGTAGCAAACTTACTGTCTGTCAGCCCACATGTCCTTCAGTGGTGCCATTGACCACAGCTCTCCAGTTCTTCTGGCAGAAATGATGAGGGGGAGGGAAAACCTACAGTAAATATATTTGTGTTAGAGAAGCTGCTTCCACATGTCTTTTTGAAAAAACAGAGTGGTCTAGAAGGGGACTAGCATTAAGTATTTTCTTCTAATCATGCAAACGTTTCAAGATACTCTACATATTGTTACCTGCGTGCATGACTCTGTGAGCTGTGCATTTGCCACCAGTGCACATCATGCTCAGAACCTTTCTGATCTTGAAAATTTCAGGTGTAAGGTTATCCTGTGAGGCTGCTCAGAACACAACCCTCCTGCTCAGAAGAAAAATGTCTCTACAGCCAGATCTAAGTTTCTAGGAGTACCTGTCTCAAAGATATGCCTGAAAGACACTACCCAGGGCTCTGGGTCACATAAAACAGAAAAGCAGACAAGAAGGCAGACTGTGGGAAGGATGTCTGGCGACTGTGTGAACTGTGTGGCACAACCACCCACAAAAATGAGGCACTGGCCAGTGCTGCAAGAAGCATGAATTCAATCCCTTTTTGCTATGCACTCCCCTGTGTATCCCTTTGGCAAGTTCCACATTGTCTGATAGAAATCAAGCTGTTCATCCCTGTGCTGCAGTTCTACGTTTGCAAAATCCACCTTTCAAAGAGTTTTTAAGGTCTTGGATGAAAGCTGCTATTATGTCTTACAGTTAATTAGGTAATTGTTATTATTTGTTACTGTGGGAGTTTCTGGAGAAGTTGTATGAAAGCAGAGTAGCAAGCTTGACCTTATGTACTTACAGGTCAGGCTAATTCAATATTCTTTATCAGACATACCTTTGCTGCAACGTTCCTCAGGGCAGGAGCTCATTTGTTCCGCAGGAAGTTTGCAATACTTCAAAATGCTACAAAAATAATTAATAAAATTATCATTGTCAATCAAAATAAATACCAGCAAAGCTAACTGCCTATGGATATCAAAATCCAAATATTACTGCCAATTTAGAAGGGATTGTCAGTGGCAAGTGGAAAAGCCTCTCTAAAATGTTTAACTATGACTTATTTTGATGCCCACCTCCATTTGCATTTATGGAAGACACCTTTATGGAACAGAATTCTGAAATTTACACAGTTAAATAACATAGGCAAATAGAAGAAAAATTAAGGGCAAGGTCACAGAAGCAGCCTGTTGAGTCTTGTCTGCTTGTGAGAAGCCCACCTGTTCATCCTGAAAAGTAGAAAATGTCCAATATAGAAAATGTCCATGATTCTCCTGCTTACACTAGGTTTCTCTCGACTGAAATCCTCTGATACAAGGTGACACACCTTCCTCATCAGCAGGACAGCAGAATCAGGGCCAGGTTCTCTGCAGGGGAAAAGAGAAACAATCTGAACAGTTTCTCTCTGTGCCTCACACTCTGCGAATTTAAAGCAAGGCAGTGTAAAACTATTTCTCCCTTCTGCTAGCAGAGTCTAATAAGAGCAGTAAGAACTTGTTCACAGCTACACCCTTCATCTGAGCATCTCGTACCACCGGCTTTTTTTTAATCAAACATCACACTACTCATTCCTGTAAGGCACACATGGATGTCGACCCCCACTCTACAGGTGCACAAGCTAAGGCCCATGCAGAGTTGGTAAAGAAGCCAGGAATACAGTCAAGAAACTCTAATTTCATAGGCTCTTGGTAGAACTTGCAGATGATACTAATTTTTACGCCAGATAATCCACTGTTCGCTAAGCAAAGAGATACGCGTCGCTGCCAAGTGTGAAAATCAGTGTGCAGCCATAGGATCAAGGCATAAAACTGTCCCTGAGGCCAGTCAGGTTGGTCATTTTGATTCACAGATTTACACTGAGAATCCCATGATCTTATTTTAGCAGCACCCTAGCACAAAAGGGAACAACCTCCCGTAGACTGGAGACAACAGGGAAACTGGCACGGTGGGCCTGATCCACAACTGCCTGATGACAAAGGAACCATTCACTAATCCCTGTGATTTCTACAGGCTTCACCCTCAGAGAAAGTCAGCAAGATGCTTGTGGAACCCAACAGAAACGGACCTGTGGGAGGAAGTAAAAGGTCCTGCCATCTTATCCTGGTCCAGGAATCCACTTTCACATGATTAATTATTTGTACTGTTTAGCAAACACGAGTGCTTTTAGTGCAGACTGAAGAAGGGCTTCTCCTAATCAAAAGCAGCCAGCTTGTTTATTTTTTTTTCCCCCCATTGTCTATTTTGGTGTCTATAAAAAACAAAGTTGGGAGCTGTGTGGCTGCAGACTCCTCACAGCAGCTGGCTTGCTTGTAAAGCCTCCACATCAGCCAGAAAGACATACCAGATATATGGTTCATGGAGTATTCCCAGTAGGAGAAAATACCCTTCAGTGGTAAGCCCAGGCCAACGTCTTTGTGCCTGTGATACACAGAGGTGGTTGCCCAAGTTGTCTCCAAACAGGCCAGCAGAACAGGAAGGCTGTGATGGAAGAGCCCACAGATACTCAAGCAGACAGACCTGATTATCTAGAAACTGCAGTAAGAGGCATTGACCACCACTCCAGCCCAGAGCTGGGAACAGTGGCTATACTTCACCTTGGATTCTGCCTGTACCCTCCTTGACAGCTCCCATTCAAAACCCTATAGGTCCTTTTCTTTGCATCCTGCCACCCTGTAGAAAAAAAATGGCAAGCCAAAGTCTGCCTGTGAGTCTCCTGGCCCATGCTGGCATGTCCATGGGTATGTAATGAACCTAATTTAGTAGGAGAATTGCAGTTGCTGGGCTTTTTCTGAGTGTGCAGCAGTCACATGTATACTGTTGCAGGCTTCCAGTTTCCAGTTTCCCATTTCCTGAGAAAAGATAGATGCCTTGAAATAACCACTGGTTTGCTATACCAATAGCTAGCCTGATTTTCACTGTTCACTTTGATAATTCTGAGCCTGTTGCTAAACAGAGTGGCCATTTAGCAATTCTGATTACCAAGCTCACTGCGTTGGAAAAGTTTCATAGGCTGAGGTTGGTTTCCTTTTGTCATCTTTTCTTTAATACTAAAAAAATTACACTCCCTCCCAAAGCCCTTTCAAGCCACAGCAAGAATAACAGACTCCTCCAGCAAAACACTGGCCAAGAAGCGCAGCACCTCATAATGTGTACATACATCAAACTGATAACTCCTGAAGAGATAAATATAAACTAGAAGAGGAAAATGAACTCGCTTCTTTAAACGTATCAGTAATATAAGCCATGGGCCAAGCAGGATAGGAAAGAACAAACTCAACACAAGCGAGGAAGAAGGGAGCAGGAGGCAGAAATGCTGCTTTTGCAAGGGATCACATAACGCCAATTACTGATAAGGCATCAGGAAAGGGGTGTAACAGCTGTGGAGCTGACCATAGCGAGATACCACTGTGCAGGTTGACAGCAACACATTTTCTGCTTGCTATTAGCGGCGGAGACATCCACCCCCTGTATGTTTTCCCTCCCCAAAGCAGCATTAGTTCTTCCTTTATTTTGGAGAAGTTTCTCCAAGCCCTACTTCCCTCTACCCACTCCCTGCTACAGGCCCTGTCCTCCCTATTGATTTCCACGTCCTGAAGAGCAGTTTCATCCCTATGGCAGCTCTGGCTGGAGGACTGCAGAGCAGACTCCCCTACCTCAGCTCCACAGGGAAGAGGGATAACACACACCTTTACAAGAAGCATCCCATCTTAAAACTGGGCCCCTCCTTGTGAGGCAGCAGTTCTCAACAGGTCACTTCTTGCTTGGAACCACTCTGTTCTGTTCAGATCCCAAGAGGATACACTTAGCCACATTCTAACTCCCAAAGTCATAGCTCTCTTCTCATTAACCCCGTGCATTAGCTGGGCGTAGTTGTCCAATTCTATCGTACTTAAAAAGAGCAGAGATATGAACCTTCAATGAACACTACAATAAGAAGGGGCAAAGCACCACTATACCACTATATTAAGAGTACTGAGCTATGTAAACAGTCCCAAAAGAGATCTCTGCATGCTCCCAAATACAAATGTTCCTGTGCTAAGGAACTGCGGAGCCAGACAGGTTAAAGGGGAGAGCCATTAAAACCATCTGAACTTGAGCAATACTGGGCAGCTTGTAGTTTTTTCATTTTTTATAGCTGCTTACAGTCCTAACTTTTTCTTTTTTTTTTTTTTTTTTTTTTTTTGGCAGAGGACTGATTACACGCTTAATGCCTCAAGAAAAGTGGGAATACTGAAGGATTAGGAATACCTAAATTTATGGCAGGATTAGCTGGAGTTTTATCCTGCTTGACACAGAGAACTAACATGAACAATCAGGAAGGACATTCCAGCCCCATTATCTCCTACTCCTGCTGTAAAGAATGTAGAAATAAAGGATTGCACACAAAAAAATTTATGACATTCATTTGAGATATCCCAGTCTGTTACCAGAAATCAGAACATTTCTTGAATAATTCCACAACGATTCAAAAAAATATTTTATAAAGAGAACTAAAAAAGAAAAAAAAAAGTCTAATTTATCTCTTGCTTACATCAGTTTTACATAAAACAACACTAAGGAAAAGAGAACCAAACCCAAAGAAAATATTTGGTTAGATCTCATTCCACTGCCAATGAAATTTACCACTGAGCTTAATGGAGAAGGACCAACACCAGAAATACCTACATCTTCCATGCAGCCCTATCATTCAAGGCTCTGCTCAGATGTTGGCAGCTGAAATTAGCATTTCTGTGACCAGAATGAATGATTCAGGTGCTAATCTAGTGCAGATTTCCTTGGGTGACCTTGGGAATGTTTCAGTTCCCTTTCTCTGAAGCAGGGCTAATCTTGGATGGCTCTTGGGGAGACATATTCACGAGTTTGCCACGGACTCAGATTGAGTTAGTGATGGATCCAGACAACAACACTGGACACATCCAGTAGAAGGGAGAAATAAAACATGGAAGCATTATGAGCCAATTTTCATATGGGAACAGTAGGTTCTCAGCACCACAGAAAGCCAGCCAGCCACACACACTCTATCAAATAATTTTCTTTTAGACTGAGAATTAGATTTTTCGAGTCTTTGCTCCTACACTAGGTTGACGTTTTCAACATATAGATCAGGCAATCCGGAATAGTAGAGCTCGGGGATAACAACAGTGATTACTTTTCAGTGGCAAACACTCGCTCATTTAAATCCTGTGTAATTACGTCGCAGAAATGCTGCAGAACAAGCCCTTGTCCGCCCCTCCCCACTCCCTCTTTCCCTTGTAGATCCGTACCCCTGCCTTTAAGTCGGGCGGGGTTATTTATCCCAGGACAACAGCCCTCTCCCCAGGCAGGAGCCGCTCGCCGGGAGCGTCTCGCCCGACGCCAAGGCTCTACGCGCCCCGCTGCTCATCCCGCGCCGCTCGAGCGGCCCGGGGACCGGGAGAGGGACCCCCTGCGGGCCCCCACCCGAGCGGGGGGAGCCGCAGGACCGCCCACGGCGGCCGGCAGCCGAGGGCACGGCCGCGGCGGGCGCGCTGCCAGCCGCGCCCCCCCCCGCGCCGCTTCCCCCGGCCCCGCGCCGGCAGCCCGCGGGGCGGCGGCGGCCCCAGACGGCGCGGCACGGCCGGGGCGGGGGGGGGGGCGGCGGCGGCTTCCTGGAAGCGGCGGGTGTCGGGTGGCTGCCGCCGGCGAAGCGGCGGGGAGCGCGGGGGAGGCTGCGCCCGAGGGGAGCGTCCCCGCTGGGGCCGCCGCGGAGGACCCGGAGCCCTCGGGGCCGGGGCGTGGGGCGCCCCTCGGGACTCGCCCCCCTAGGCGGGGGCGCGGGGGCTGGAGGCGCTCCCCCAGCGCCCGATCGCAGAGCTGAGCCCCCTGGGGTCAGACACGAGGCGCGCCGAAGAGGAGGGGCTGCGCTTCGGCAGCTCCGCGGCGAGATTGACTTGGTTCTTCCCTCGCCAGCGCTTCGTGCACCACCGGGATGCTGCCGTGTCCTCCAGGGCTCCTTTGACAGGCCCTTGTAGCAGAGTCGGGTGCCAGGGCAGCCCCGAGCAGGGACACCCGCACTTCTCAGGTGTACCCGAAGCAGCTGAGACCAAGACCACGGCAAGGTGCCAGGCGCTGGAGAGTCGTACCTCAATGCGCAGAGCCGCTTTGCTTGGGCTTCCTCTGCCACTGAACAGAAGAGCGTTTTGCTGGGTCTGTCACAGGTTTGGTTTTGCAGCGCTACAAGCAGTAAGACAGAAATATCCGAGTCATGCCTTTGGCTCCCGGAACGCACTTTGGGTTCCCTGTGGCATATGGAAAAGACCAGAGCGTTTTGGTACTCCTTAGTAATAGCAACAAAACTGAGCTGATATATCTGGAGCAAAACTTCTCCGAAGGGTACCTAGACTGATGGAGACACAGACTGCAAATAACTTGATATGGAAATACATTTAGGGAGCTACAGCTTCCCCAACGGCTGCATTCTCCTCCCTCCCTCCCTTTTTTCTCTTTAGCAAGCCAGCATAGTCCCTCCTTCATGATAACAAGACTATTGTGGAAGACACTAAGGGAAATTCATTCCTCTCTGATATTTAAGGAGATAAGGCTGATTTGTTGGTATCTCTTCATTTTTATTATTCCTCCAAAACTACCCAAGATGTTTAACAATCTGGCTTTGAAATAATAAGGAAGAGCACAGTTTTTGTACTGAGTGTTGATAATGGTTGAAGAATTTTAAGTGTCTCAATGAAATCGTGTCTGCTCCAATAGGTTAAATTTAAAGTGACAATTACACTGTATTTTCAATACTGAAAATCAAGCTGGTCGTTTCCATGTTATGTGAAGATGTTACATGCAAAAAGAGCTACTGCGAGCATATCACACTCTTGCATATTTCAATTCTGTACCAAAAGGTTTACTATGGGGGGGTCGAGAGTATTCTGCACTGTGAAACATTTATGTTCATCTTCCCCTGCCTTTTCAACCCTGCAGGTCCTTTGGTAGAGGCTGTTTTCACCAAATGCATTCCTGGACATAAACAACCCAATTTGTCCTCAGTCAAACACTAGTGAAGAGAACTGAGTTATGTTGGAGGCATATTTATTATATGAAATCTCCTGCCACCAGCACCTGAGCTGAGCAATTATACTATTAATAACAACTTATACATAATAGCTCAATACGCAGAATTGAGCATTGATGTTTTTTCATCCCAACCTGCAAATTACTGTATTATGCCTCTTGCATGGTGTTTCTGTAATTTTTTTATCATCAGACTTTTTCCCTTTGCTACGTGTTCTCTCTGCTGCCACTGATATAGACAGAGACTCAACGAGATACGATGCTTCAGCTTTTAAACATGCCATTGATGAAAAAGATTTTTAATTGCATATTAATACAAACTCTGCTGCCTTGTTTTCAAGTGGTGGCTGCTGCTGGTAATAACACGACAACACTCAAAACTCAGTGATTACTTGAAAATTACAGATTTGGATGATAATTTCATTGCACTTAGGAATGCTACATACTGTAATGACCTAAAAAGAGATGACTTTTGTGAGTGGATCAGCACTCTTTTTTTCTGCCTCTTTAAAAAATTAGTGTTTACAGGGTAAATGACATGAATGTATGTGACAGCATCCTCTGACCAACACCAAGGATTCAAGTTCAGGAAAGCCCCAGCATTAAAATCCTGAGCTTCTGTAGCTTTAATGAAAGAGGATTTACCGAGGCTGAGAAACATTGAGTGGTACCTGATGGGATAGACAGGATGGTGGAGAGCAGGTGGCTCACGTCAGGGTTGGGTGCAGCCTGTTGCTGGCAGGAATAACTTTCCTTCATCACTGTGACACAGGGTTTAAAAGAAATTAAGGGGTCATGGTTCCTTTGCCTTCCTACTAAATCTGCCCTTAAATGCATATAGGCACATGGAGCTTATTCCTCTACCTTCGTATCATACAGCATCTTTTTGTCTTTTGTCACCTGTGTCCAATAGATTTTAGGGTTTTGTGTTGTGGTTGTTTTTTTTAAATATGCAACAATCCAAGTCCTGATGGAAGTGGAAATAACAGTTTCTAGGAGATAATTTAGCAAGCAATAAAGATGGAGAACCTATGCCTTAAAGAGCGTATGTATAGACCCCCATGACTTCAGTAAATACCACCTACCTGTGCTTGAAGGGCAGGTTTCTTCTCTTTCTGTCATTAGCCAAAACTGAAACAAAGATAAGAGGCATTGAGTTATTGCATATTTTCATAGCTGCAGTGGTGCAAACTATGAAATTTAGTCATTTATTAGTTGCATATTAAATATGCATGACAGTAAAAAGAGAACACTGAACATGAATATAAATCTCTCTACCTACAAGACTGTCTAATGTATGAAAGAACAAGAGCCAGGGATCGGTGTCCACAGGCTCAATCACTGATTCTATCCTTTCCTTGCTCAGTCATGTTAATCCTGCATCTCCGTTTCTCTCATTGTGGGAATGACAATGAAGATTCACTGGAAGAGTTGAAGGAGCTTCAGTCCATCCTTCAACTCAAATTTCCACTGCCCTGTCGCCATACTGGCAACTTGCATGTCCTCAGTGCAGGCTCTGGCAGTGGGCCTTGGGGTGCTGCCTCTTGCTTGGGGGCTCCTGGAGCAGGATGGCTAGGTGCTTGCGGGACCACGCATGTCTTCCCAGCTGCAGCTCTGTGCTCACCATCCACCCCACAAGTCAGTCTGGAGGAGCAGATGTGCCCCACTGCATGGCCTACACAGGTGGGCAGGGATGCTCCTGCATCCCTGATGTGGTCACAGCTATGCTTGTGTTCACATCAGGGCTGTGTCTATCCTTGTAATATCCTGATTCAGTATGACACATCCTAGTCAAAGGAGAAACCTAAAATGGAGAAGTCTAATGCTGTTTCCTTCAGTACCTTTCCCCTGAAAATTCTGTCAAAATCAAAATTTTTGACAAGCTCACACCTTCAGTTGATTGTTTCACAATCAACGTTACTCAGAGCCTCCAAGAAGCAAGCTTTGTATCACCAACACACTAGGTCATTAATTTTGTCTTTTAATTGACCACAGGAGCAGTCCCCTTCACTCTTACAATTTACAAATGCAGAAGATTTAGAAGAGCTAATGAATACATATGATTGCCACAACACCACGTGGAATTTCTTGCCTTTATGCTTGCTTTTATTTTTTAGCACCTTTGGATTTGTCATCTCTGGTCATTCCTGGCACATTGTACAGGACTGCTGATAACTTCCCACATTCACTGTCCGGTATTTTGGAGATTCTCAGCTGTGATGGAAAGCAATCTTAAATGGAAATGGACCGAAGGGAAAGGCATATCAGGTCTAACTGGAAAAGCATACACATATATTTAGAGCAGATAAGAAGGGGATAAACCCCACCTATCTGTGATAAGCGAAGACTAAATCAAACAGAAGGGGGGGTTGAGAGAGAGAGAGAGAGAGAGAGAAAGGAAGAAAGAAAGAAAAGGAAAAAACCCCAGACATTAACTTAGCCATAAAGTTTGGTCCCCATCAAGCCAGCAGTTTTAGGAACACTTGACTTCCCTCTGTGCCAGAAACGTGCTGCACCTTCTGCCTCACTGTTAGTGTTTTTCATTCTAGAAAAACTAACAACAAAACCAAAATAAAACCCCCTCTTGCTTTCTCAGCTCAGCTTCAAGAAATGGGATCCAGACAAACCGCTGGAGGGAAGGAAGGCTTTTGGATTCTGCATTTTATTTTATTAGGTGTAAGTGAGTTATTTTGATTATGTTGGCAAGAAGTAGGAAAAAAAGCCTTATAGCAGCAGCTCTGTCCCCTCTCTACGCACATGTGCACTCCCAGCACCCACTGCCACATAATTTGGCCAGCAAAAGCTCACACAGGCAAGCCTACACCAGTGCCTCTGCATTTTGCAATGTGACTGCTTAGATGGGAGACAGAAAAGCCTTTTTTTTTTTTTTTTTTCTTTTTTTCAATCAAAGTATGAAGGTAGGGAAGGGGAGGAGCAACAAAATGTGCAAATCCTCCAAGCTTTTTGCTCCCCAGCTTTGGGCATTGCTCTCAGGGGTTTTTGTATGAATGAGCAGCATTCTTTTCAAGCTGCCTTGGAGCTCCATGTGGGTGGTGACAACATGGCTACACTGTGCTATAGTGAAAATGATGGGCTGTATCCACCAGCCACAGGGCCCCAGGGAAATCAGTGCTCCTTCCTGACATCTCATACCTGCCACTGGGCAAGCAGTAGGGAGCTGGCAATCCTGGGGTTTATTCTTCCAGCTGTCACTAAATTTTTGAGTGAACCTTGAGTCATTTAAATTCTCTACTTATCAGTTTCCTGATGACTCTTCACCTACCAAAGAAAACCAGGAAATCAGAGATCTGCCATCCTTCCACTGTCAGGAAGGACCCAAGGCATGCGACAGAGTTCAAGTAATTTAAAGTCTAATTTTTGCAAAGATCTCGAAGATTGGCCTCATTGTCTGCATGGAAGGGTGATCTTGTATGTGAATGCTTGTGTGCATGCATGTATCTATATCAAAGGATAATCAGAATGGAAAGTTATTAAAATGAATGTAAAAGCCAAGATCAGAGGCAAATATCTGTCTCTGGATCCCTCCTTGCCAAGCTGAATGCCAGAAACACTAAACAAAGGAAGTTAAAAGTGGTGCTTTATCTCCCCAGTCCAAAGGGCATCCAGAGCAAGGGAAGATGGGAGCTGTGGTCCTGCTCAGATAGGTTTTATTTTTAGCTTCAGTTTTCTGTGTTCTTTTCTAACATGGTTTTAGAAGCATTTACTACTTATGTGCTCAAGACAGCCCTTCATTCCCTTCTTCCCTGTGCTTTGTGACTGTGGATTCGCCTGCTAAGCAGATCTCACATCTGTGACATCTCTCTCCTTTGCCTGATGGTAGCTGAAGAAGCAGAGGAGGAGGACAAAACCATATTTCTCCATAGTGAATCCAATACAAATAAAATTTCAGATAGGAATTTATCAGCATCTGCGTCCCTTCTTGGCACCAGAAGAAGCAACTTAAGATGGCTTTGATACCTTGCAGAGAGCCAGAAACACTGTGTACCACCACTTTCCCTCCCTGACAGAGATCCAGTCCTCGATACAAACCTTGGGAAAGAAACACAAAATTGAGCCTACAATGGGTATGAAAAAATACAGTTTGGAGCAAAGATTCTTCCTACAGAGCCCTCCATAGCCTCCCAGATCGAACTTAGCCCTGCTCCTATGGAAACTAATAGCAGAACTTTGCTAAAGGCAATCTAGTATTGAGCAGGAGACCTGGAACTCCCCATAGAGCACAGAAAGGAAGGTCAGACTTCTTCCTTGGCCACCTGCAAGGGAGGCCAAGGAGGGAGCACAGAGTGTATATGAATAACTTGGATTCTGCTCACAGAATCTCTGCGTTCCCTGTGGGACAAGACTAGGGAGCCAGCTGAATACGCTGCTCAAGGGTGGGACAAGGCTGACACCAAAGGAAGACGCAGAGATAAGTGCAGGAACACTGAGCCTGTGAACAGGTATATGGAAATTGCCACATGAAATGCCAATTTCTCAAGTGTGACTGAGCCTCCATCTTCTCCTGGGATGAGACAGCAGAAAACAAGAGTAGATTATTGTTGTTTTGCACATCCCCTGTGAAGTCTTCTCACAGAAAAGGCAGAAGGAATAAGGAGGTTAACTGCTGAAACCAGACAGTTTCCTAGGCAAGGCACCGCCAAGGGGAGAGAAAAAGGAGAATAACAGAGTTCTGAAAACTGGGGAGGGGAGTAAAATAATCTCATTAAAGGGAACCCTCCCATACTGAAAGAAGTGGGAAGCAATAAGGGGGAAAGTGCAGCCTTCTAGAGATGCAGGGGAGAGAGCAAGTGGTCTGAGAGTGAAGCGTGGATGTGAAATATGGCCCTGCAACAGCTGTTTAGCACATTAGCCCATTGGCGTGCAGGCTGCCGTCCAAGAGCTTTCCGTCAGAATCCCAGGCCAGCAAGACAAATGCAGCAGGATGGGAGTCAGCCCTTGCAAGTTGTAAACTGATGCAGAGGTGCTGCCTTTTTTTCTTGGGGACAGCCTGGATTCAGTTGACGGAGAAAGAGAAGGGAGCAGGTTCTCAGCTCCCCTTGCTGGATGCTAGAAAGGGCTGCAAGAGGAAGAATAGTAATAGTTGAAATACCTTAGGCTTCATCCAAGCCTGCCTGCCCACAAGAGGAGGTTTTATGCATTAAGATATTCTTGGCAGGTGGTCAGGCAGTACTTTTTTCTTTTCTCTCAGCCTTCTTAATGGTGACAAGGCTTCCAAGGATGGTGGGAAACAATGATACAGAGGATACCTGCACTGATATAACAACAGAGGCTTCCATAACAGATGGAAGGCATCAGTTTCCATGAAGATAACCAACCTTTCCAACCCATTCCCACAATATAAATACCAATTCAGCCCTGTAAGCCCGCATGTTGTTGCACATATTCTGCAGGAGCAACCAGCTAGCAAAATTATTCCTTGCTATTCAAAGACCCTGGGATTGACCTGTTATTCTGCTCAAAATGCTGCTTGAGCTGAAACAAGTTTATTAATAAAGGTTGCAAGTTCCAAGAAGAGTCAAGCATTCAGCAGCTCCTGTCAAAGCCAGCAGGCCCATGCGGGTATATGGCCCATGGAAACACACACCTTGCAGCTAAAATGCAATGCTGGAGTGATGCAGGGTCTACACTTTCCCTGAGGTGAAAGAATGGAGTGATAAAACTCCAGTTCACACCTTGAATCCATTTACAGAATAAGCCTTTCTGCTTTCAGACCTGAGATCAGGTCAAATTTGAAGCAAAGAGCTAAACCTTTCCCCACAGTCCCTTTAGTCTCTGGCAAACAGAGCTCTGCAATCCAGGAAACCCCTTGCCTCCAAAGCCTGAAGCTCAGATCTCAACACGGGCAGAAGGAGTGCCTCAAACTGATCTCATCTGTTGGGACAAAGATCAAAGTGCTCACTTGCTGCATGACCTATGGGGGCAAGTCACTTGACCTCCAGATGCAAGTCAGCCAACTGAGTTTGAAAAGCACTTGGAAAAAACCTAGCATTGCAGAGCCATTTGGAAAACCAGATGTTGAATTGGAGCAGAATTTTCCAAGGGGCAGAAATTACCAGCAACAGTAGGGTGCAGTTCCCTTACCGAAGAGCACAATAATGACATTAGCTCTCTGCATGCCTGCTTGTCCTCATCCCCACTTTGCACTGGAAAAATACCTTTCTTCTAACAGGTTCAATAAGAGTTCAGACATACGTGGTGGTTTAAACCCCATTCAGCAGCCTGCCAGTAAGGGTCAAAACCAGCACTGAGCAAACCTGAACCAGTACTGAACACAGCTCTCCTGCCTGCTGTCAGCGATAGGTAATTTCTCTGCTGCAGACCAAGCCCCAGAGATTTCTCTTCTTGAGGCTTCTCTGTATTATGGAAATTAGCTACCTACTCACTAGGTGTTTTACTGGAACCACTTTAACCACCAGGCATTTCTTTTCAAGAGCAACCACTTCTGCGAACGAGCTGTAGGAGATTACCAAGGGCTGCCTGCCCAGTAAGCATGTGCGTGGGAAGGGGAGTACCCCTTTAGCACGCTTTGTCTTTCAGATCCTCCTCAGGGCACATCGTATGTCAAAAATCAGACTCAAGTAGGGAGAGAGAGTTTGAAAGGGCAAGGAGGAGGCAGCTGTGTGAAGGCTTTTCTCACCACTGTGGCAGGAAATGGAAACAGCACCTTTGTGGCAGGAAGAGTGAGAGTGATGGAGCCCCTGGCTGCACCCACCCACCCTGCAGCAGCGCCAAGTGTGAAAAACCTCATACCACCTCCTTGAAAGTACTTGCATTGGTGCAGCAAGGACTGTTTTTCTGGCTCTGACGTTTGGCCTGACTGTAAATGAGTCCACTAATTCTCTTAATGCTGCTGCGTTAAGTGGTGCTAATTATACATCTCTGCAACAGGGCACAGTTTGGTCCTGTACCCACTGGCAGCGATTCCCTCTAGCCATGCATGACAGCCTGTGGGCAGAGCACGTGAGGGTGGTCTGTACCCACTTCAGTCTCCTGTAAAGCCATGACCATTCACATGCAGACCAAGGAAAAGGCCTACAAACTCAGGTGGCACGTGTTTTTCAACTTACCTTCTAACCCATTCCTGAAGGGCAAGTCACATCTCGGCTCAGGTTCACGGGATTTCAAGTGTTTGCACTGTGGGGCCAGTGAGTCTTGCTTTTTTGAAGAGCCATCCCAGTCTTATGTCTCAACAGAAATAGAAATTGTGACAATATGCCAGGCTGCACAGCAGCATGAGCCTTGACTACCTGTGGGCACAGCAGGAACATCGGTTCGCAGAGGAAGGGAGGGCTCAAGCCTGGAGCAGAAGAGAAATACTGTGGTTTGTCAGTGTTGTCAGATGAGGGAGAGGAATTTCGCAACTGCAAATGATCAGCTGGTTAGAATTAAGCTTGAGGCATCAACACAGGTGAGAAAAGCAGGGTATCGGCATAAAAATCAGAAGAACTGAGACCTTAACAGTGTTCTATTTGCACGTTCTCTTGCTAAAGGATGAGTGAGTCTCTTCCCGTCATGCTACAGAGCCCACCTCTTTCCCTCTAAGACTCTTGATAAGGAGATAAGTTAAGGTGGAGATATTTCTGAGCAGCCCTTTGTTTATGTTGGGATGTTTAATTTATGGGCGAGGCACACCTACAGTTGGGCCTGGAAATCTGAAGGAAGAAGTAAATAATAGATGTACACCACCATTCACGCAGACTTTTAAAGCAAAATTCAAAGAAGGAGCCTATCGAACAGAGCCTTGCTATGTCCATGCATTCAGGCTTTTTGCTCACATGCATTCCCATCCTTTTCCAAAATCTGTAGCTGTAGCAAGAGAAAACACACAATCATTCCAACAAACATTCAGGTCTGCCCTCAGTTTCATCTCTATTGGTCTAATTGCACCGAATACTGCCCAGAAGCTCCAGCCTGCAGCTGACCTGAAGATCAACAAGGCTGCTTCATCCATGCATCCCCAAAATCACCAAGTTAAATAATAAATGCCCTTCAACCTCCCTTCTTCATTCAAAAATCAGGAAGCACTACTACGTAAGTGTCCTCCAGCCCCTTCCTGCAAATACTCTTTGTCATAATTCATGTGCTGTGCATGTTCACTGACACAACTCCATTGGACTTGCCACCTGTCTCTGAAACAATCCTCAATATATTGACTTTGGAGCTTTGGCCAGATGAGGGCTTCATTTCCTCCTCATTTACAGCACTGTTTCTCCTCTGCTTGTCATACAAGCTTTGGGCCAGCACAAGAGCAATATAGGGCCTTTTCCAGTTTTACTTAAGTCCTGTCTGACCTGTTAATGAGTGGACTGTCCAGGCATTTGATGAAGCCTGTATTCCCACTGATATCATGGATGTTCAGAAAGTTGAAATATGACTGTACACCCTGAACTAGACGAAAGGCTTGTATGTATGTTTGTTTGGGTTTTTTACGTCCATACTCTCATCTTATTACTCACAGCCACGCTTGGGTACATTTTAATTAGCTTATTACTTTTTATCTCTAAAGACATGACTGAAAGAATAAAAATGTCTCAAAACATACACAAGCTTTTCAAAGTCTCCAATGATTAAACTCCATGCTGCTCCAGCACCAGGAATTTTATCACCGTTATATTTTCTTTAGATTCATAGTTGCTTGCTGATCTGATTAATTCTGTCTTTCTTTTTGTATATTCAGTGAATTGTTGCATGTCCAAGTGCTCTGAATTCTTCCAGACATATACTGATTTATTCTGATCCCTGCCATTTATTACTTCAGAAACCAGAAAGAAAAAGCTAAGAGAAGCAAGAGGGCTAGTCAGCTGTCTACATTGGCCAAAATGCAGCCCCTTTCAAAATTAGGACTAGAAGGGAAGAAAAAAAAAAGCAAGTGATGAAAAAATGAAAGCTGGGAAAAGGTGCAAAAAAGAATGAGACTTGGAAAAAAATTCTTAATGTCAAACTAATTCATTCTGAAACAGTCAGCCTCTCAATACCTTTTCCTCTGTTGAGCATTTTCTTTGAGTCTGTACACATACTCTTACGAAACTTCTCAAAGCAAGCTCAGTTGCTGGCCTTTCAGTTTGTAGCTCTTTATAATATTCTCCCAAACAAGCCCAAAACTTAAAACTATACAGGATGGATGGATGAAAGTTTTACTTCCCTGCAGTGTGTACCACAGAGGACATGCATTGGACATCACACACACACTTCTCCTAGACCAAGCTGAAACCTGATTTGTGATCTAACATGAGAAGAGAGTAGTACAGAATGTCAGCGACCTCCAAATTACTGTTTTCTAATCTCTTTGAGCCTGCATGGTAATTTAGCCCACAAGGCCATTCTGTACCCAGGCTTTTCTCCTTGAGCAGTCTGCCAGATGCCATCAAGTCAAGGCAGATTGGTCCAGCAGGACTGGGATGTCTCAGACCAGGAAGCATCCAGACCCATCTGCCTTGCCTTTTTCACTTTACTTGAGGGACCAATGGCTACTGTAAAGTGTGATATCGGGTGAATCAACAGGGCTTGAAATATGATCAGCGTGTCACTGGGATGCTGGGAAACCCACCGCTACAGTGGAGAACAGCCACTGCGTCTAGCTTAGCAGTTCATGAAAACAGAATGTTGAGACTTCTGCCCATCCTCTGCTCTTAGGGCTGGAGAGGACAGCCTGACTTGTGAAACATGCAGTCTAGCTTTCACTTTACCAAAACAGAAGGCTCAGCAAGAGCTAAAACTTACAGACTTACTCATAGGATGGCATCATTACAGCAAGAGAACTTGTGCTGAGGACACAGCAGAGATGGAGCAGTGGCTGTGCCAAAAGAGCAGGGCGGATGCTGGAAGACCATAAACACAGAGGCTGTGTTGCCCACAGAGAGGATGGAGAAGCCTGGAGAGAGCAGGAGAGACTGTCTCCCTGGGTACAGTGTGCAGAGCAGGGTAGAAGGCCACCATGTGAACGTTGTCTTTGTTTGTACAAGTCACATGTTGGATTGTGATCCATGGGGCTTGGCTAGGGTCGCACAGTACCCATTATCCAGTACTTCCACTGCAGCTCCGATGAGTGTTAATGCTGGAGGGTGGTGAAAGAACATAGGAGGTAGGGGAGGGAGGGGCAGAGAGATACAGAGATATACCTAGAAAATACTCTTCCAGATGTGATCTCAAAACAGGATCTCTCTATCCTTTAGCAAACTCTTCCAAGCAGGATGGATTGTTTTTCCATTAGTCTTTCTTTAGGTCCCCAGGAAGGCCTAAAGACAGAAAACAAAACACACACACACACAAAAAAAAAACAAAATAAAAAGAAACAAAACAAGAAAGCCATCAGCAACTACAAAAAAAGGAAAAGGAGGGTGGGGGAGTCTACTCAGCGTTGACAGCAGATATTCAGTGCTGTTTGAACTTCATTGGTGGTATGGTCTCACATTTCTAAGGCTCTTGACATAGGCATTGGCTCCAGGGGTGAGACCATCTGCATCTCTGTTTTGCTGGGATTGCTTCCATGCAGAGGGCCAGGAAAGGGAGATGGATTTCATCAGAACTGCCGTCTAAAATTCCCATCCTCTCTCCTGCCCCACCCCTTGCCAAGAGGGAGGGATGGGAAGGCTAATGTGATTTCTAATTCTAGCCCCATTTTGCTGCATTCTAATGCCAGCCAACAGATGTATCCCAGCAGCATTCAGACATAAACACCCTTCTCACAGAATGAGACACAGCACTTAATTCGGCAGTGAACTCTCACCCTACCTTGCAGGGACAGTGTAAAGGTGGGGAAATTTAGGATGAGGAGTATTTAACATGAATATCAAGAAACACGTCCTAACAATACCGAGCATTCAAATGAAGGAAAATCCAGTTTATCAGTTAAAGATATGAAAGAGTTCACTGAGGTAATGACTATGGAACAAGTTGTAGTGAGCACCATGTCATGTCAACACTTTCTGCTAATATTGGCCAGCAATTAGCCTAAGCCATACAGTCTGGATTTGAAGATGAATACGCCGTAAGGATATATATTTCTGAGGGATTAAAGGGTAGGGGCCACGTTCTTCCTCAGTATCAACTCCACAAGTAGCTCATGGTGATTTGCCCCATTTTAGAGACTAAGCAACACACAACAGAGTTAAAAGCAGCAAGAGAGAAAGGCTGCACCAGAAATCACATCCAAAGTCCTAGGAAATTGTGGCATTCATTTCATAGCAATTGCCACGGAGGGAGGCAGGCTTCTTGTCTGCAAGAGCAACGTTTGCAGAGACTGGGAGCCTATTGCATTAAATGTTGTACTATAATCCTAAGGCTAGCAGTGCACCACCCAGCTTGCTATGCAAGAGCAGTTGTCCATATAAAAGGACCCACTAAATGCATCAGTTGTGTCTATCACTGGAGAGTTACCTGCTTGTAACACCTCGACATAATGCAGTCACCTGTGAAGCAGCACATTGCCACCACTGAAGCTGGCTGCTGACTGTTCATAGTTGGCCATAGTTCTGTTCAGTTCTGATCTCACCTGCAAGAGGAAGGACATATTTTGGGTACAAGCAATGGCAGCTCTTTCTGCTGATGGGAGAGAATCACATCTCAGTGGATGGTGGAGAGAAACATAGCTGTAATTACCAGTGTGTCCATGGCTGACTCCATCTAGTCCCCACCGGTATCAGCGTAGGGGGAACAGGATTAAAGCAGAGAGAACTCCCTCTCTCTGCTCCAGTAATGTTGCTTTTAGATCCTGCTGCTGGTGTTTATTTCCTCCTGTGCCCCCTCCCTCCAGAGCTCTTGCCATCTCCCCCAAGCTACTCCACAGTGCATAACTAGCATGCAGCAGCAATAATAGAACATTCAGGGGATGGGAGCTGCCTGTGTATTGCTGGGGTGGAAACTGGAAAGGGAGGCAGAAGCTAACACAAGTACTTACTGGGGAAAAATCTGCATTTTATTTAGTTGAAAAAATATTCTTGCATGCCTAGAGCAAGAAACTCTGCTCTATAGACATGCTAATTATCTGGGAGATACTGTGTGTTTGTGGGGCTGCTAACACCCGCCTCTCCTTTGGGGGAACAAACAAACAGCTTTTTATTTGTGTTGGGTTTTTTCCCCCTTTACCCTTCCCTTGTCGTTCTGGCTGGTGAAGCAGATCTGCTCAAACCTCCCTCTTGCCAGAGGAGCTGCAGCAGCCCTTTCCTGAAACACTCAGTGGGTGGAAAACGCATAACTTCACTCTGCCCACGGGGCAAGAACCCCACGCTCCCAACGCACAGTCTGAAGCCACATCAGTCATGCCAAGAGGACAGCACTCCAGGCTGTGTTGCTACTGCACTGCACAAGCCAAACTCTCCAAGCAGTAACCCATCCAAATCCTGCACATACACCCTTTCCCTCTCCAATCCTCAGTAAAATCATCTTCTCCCATTGCACATGCTCACTCCATCCCCATCTTCATCCTCCAGTTTGTGACTCTTTCCACTTCTTTCCAAACACAGCTCCATTGACCCTTACTTCTTGCTCCTGGCAGATCCCACTCTGGAACCTCACCACTACAACACTCCTTTCTCCATCTCATATTTCCACATACCACACCCTATAAACCTCCTCTTTACACCTTTTTATATACTGTCACACAGTGTTTTTCACTCCACACATCATTCAGGTACCACTCTCCTCTCTTCAGCTTCCTACCAATCAACCCTGCCATACCTTATTTACAAGCCTTCCTGCCTGTGCTCGCTCAGTTGTCCTAATTATCTACTCTCTCACACATTCTTCCCTATTTTTCCCTCACTAGCTCATTACCTTCCCATGCATGTACTCATACAAACCCACTCAGCTTCTCATGCATATGGCTCAGGCTTGCAGTTCCTAGCTGTCACTGTCCCTAGGGATTTAAACAGTCAGGCACTACACCGATTGTAGAATCTCTCAGCCCTTCAGTAACCCAGAAGCTGCATCTATGAAATCAGCCAGGTTTGAGACAGCCAAACTGAACCATACTCAATGTTGATGCAGGTTTTTCTGCCAGCCAAGAGGCCTGCAAGTGGTAAGAGCTGAGACAGGAGCCCCCACCTCTCCCTAAAGCATCAAAAACTGACCAGCACAGGAGCAGAGGCAGACAGAAAACACTTCCCTTCATCCTCCTTATTTGTAAGGATGCTTTTTCCCTCTCCCAAACTACTAAAGAAGGTGACCTCACCATACACTCCTTGTCAGCCTCTCTACTCACACACAGGTTAATAGCCCAAGACCCTCCCAACACCTTTTAACAGTGGCCAATGTATCAAAACCAAACAAGCCACTTGTTATTCAAATTCACCAAAGCCTACCACTGTGGCAGCAAGCTTCAGATCAGATGTCTGAGGTCAGTGGGGGTGGGAGAGGAAACAGGGGGAAAGGAAAGGAAGGAAGGGAGAGAAATGTTGGAAAGACAGGAAACCAGAAAATTGTCTTGAGGCCCCAGTCCCAGGCTGAGAATCAGAGTCCCCCAGACTTCTCCCAGCACTGGCAGCAGTTCACTGCAAGACCTCAGGCGATTCTCTTCACTTCTTTGTGCCCCAGTTTCCACGTCAAAAATAACAATGATCATCACTCCTGCCTAAGGCAGAATGAAGGTTAATATTTGAAGAGTGCCCTAAGACATTTTTCAAAATATTATTAGCAGTTTCTGTCCCTGATGCCTTTTGGGGAAGCTGTGACCAAGTGACATATGGAAACTGAACATTCTCAAGAAGTCCTAAGGCCAGCTTCCTTGCTGCTCAGCTTGCCCATGTTCTGATGACGCTTCAAACAATACCCATCTGGAGATGCACGCTTGACTTGAATGCTGTTTGCTGACACTCAAAGACTACGAGGGCACAAGCATGCCCAAAACATGAGCTGAACCAGGTTTCTATTTGTTTGCCCGTTCTCCATAGTGTCTTTCTTGTTTGTCTTTTTGCTTGATCCCCTATGCCAAAAAATCGCCGGCAACATATTGACAACACTGAGCCCAACTAAAGGGACAGGACGAGGAGAAAAGAGGCAGCAGGTGAGACAGAAGAGAGAGCAGCACCTGACAGAGTCCAGTAGCATGCAGCAGTAAAACAGAAAAAGAAAGGAGCTGAGCAAGATGTTTTGTGGGCTGCTGCTGATTCCGGGGAGTCCTGCCCTATTTTTTTTTTTTTTTTTTCCACTCGCAGCCCCCAGCAGTCTCAATTTCAGTCACAGACTTTTTTCCCCCAGCACACCCCCAGGGAGGACTCTCAGCCACGCTGGGGGGCAACCCAGAAGAGTCACGCAAACAAGAGGTTTCTCTGATAACTGCCTTTCTCTCTAGTTTTCCTCTTTGACATGCATATTCCGTTCGGAGAAACCCCCTCTCCCCTCCCACGCTCCTACCCGCACCATCTGGTTACGGTTTGCACCATGACGCGCTTCCTCTCTGGTTTATTTGCTTTTTTTAGCCAAACCCAAGAGAGGGAGAGAAATACCCTGTTTGCTTTGGGGATGAACTACCCACCCCGTACACACATTTACTTTATTTATTATAGAGGTTTTGTGTGGCGGGTTAGGGGAAGGTTGGGGTTTGGTTTTGTTTCTGGCTTTTCCCCCCCATGAAGCTAATAAATGGGCTCCTCACAGCATCTGCTGTAGATTATGAAAAGCTTTATGAGGCTGTTGATTTTGAAAAACATTGTCAGGTGATAAGGCAATGTGATCTAGCAGTTTGAGTGGGAGGGAGGCCAGGAGAGGGCATAATCAGAGCACCTGGCATCCGCAGTCACTCTGTGCCTCAGTGTCCCCATCACAGAAACAGGACTAATTCATGCCTGTCACTGGAGCACTGGTGAGGGTCTGGCTTCTGTAAAGTGTTTCATACACAAACCATTCTAGGGATGCTAAATATTTGTAGTGCTTACACCCCTGAATTACTCAACAGGCACAGATTATCAGACTGCCAACTCCTCCCTGATGCAAGCAGTAACACACGTAGATTTTAAGGCTGAAGGGCATCCTGATGACTGCCTACTTTCCCAGTTCAACTTAACGTGAGAGATGAAGCTACACTGAACCCACAGAGCCTGTCCTGACTGCTACAGTGAGCACAGCAGGAAAGAGGACCTCGGCTTCCTAGCTCCTAGCCCCATATTCAGTCCTCCAAAGCATGCTGCATTTTACAGCAGGCACACAAAGAGGCACTTGTCCTGGGTTTTGACAGCTGACTTCCGCAATCACTAAACATTCCCACTCAGTTCATATTCCAAGCCTCAGTTCATACTCCAAGCCTCTGCTCTTCCACAGCCCACCATTTCTCCAGGAACACCACAGATGCTGTTGGTCTTCTTCAAATATGTTTACGGCTTACACAGTCATTTACTAAAAGCCTTCCTGTTCCATGGTTTACCCCATCTACACAAGGTCCTTATCACAGGAGCGAGACTCCTCTCCCCTTTGGATAAATTGTTACGTAGCACGGATGACCCCACCAGGAGTCACCTCCACTTTCACTAGGTGGAAGCTGGTCCCACAGCCCAGTGTATTTCTGCAAAGGGATGCAGGAGTCTTGCAGCCATCCCTAGCCTACCTTGTGATTGGCTTCATAATTTCCAGCAAGCATTTCAAACTTTGCCTGGGTCACAGCCACTTTGCCAAACGTGTGCATGTGCGCGCACAGCCCATTAATCCTCTTTGCTCCAGACTTGATTTAATTTAACATTAGGTTTGGATGAGTAATTTTATCCTGCAACACAATTCAAGGTGATAGATGAGACCACAAGCAGGTGATAGCTCAGGCTTGACTACCCCCCCCTGCCTTGCACTCCCTCCTGAGAAAGTATAGCTGGTCAGGTTGCATGAAGAGATTTACTGCTGCTCCAAAGTGGGGCTTCCACTGGAGAAAGCCATGAAACAGAGATTGCAACTCTCCTGAAAGGTTGGAAAGGAGGAAGGGGCAGGGAGAGGGCAGATTAAAAGACTTGCTGAGCCAAAGCCCAAGCAGAATGGCTAGGATCCAGGGAACAGCAAATAAAAGCACCCTTTTTCTCCTCTCGGGTCTCCCCTTCTTGCACAGATTAACTCTTTGGAGACCAGTCTTGCAAGAGACACATTATTTCACATTTCCAGTGTGTGTGTGTATGCGTATATGTACACCAATCTACTTGAAATAAGGAAAAAAGGAAGCTGAGGCTACGATGACATGGGATTGGATTTCCACTGAAAACTCTTCTGTGTCCACCCCGCTGGTAGGGAAGTCTCTGCAATCAGATGGATGGGCCTCAGAGTATGCTTCAAGAAGCCTGTCTGCCATCAGATTAATGAGGTGTGAGAGCAATTCCAACAAATGATGGCAAAAGTGTCCCTATTCCTTTCCCAGGCTGACCTGAAGACCCTGTTAACACCAGGTGATCAGGCAGGGTCTGCGCCAGGACCTTGCCACAGGGAAAGGGTTGTGTGTCAAGCTTTCCAAGCCGAAATGCTGTCTCCTTTTCAAACAGACACTGGCACCATCTCTTGAGACACAATTGAATAAACACTGCCATTCCAGCAGCCACCCTCACTAGCTGACAGGTCACAACAGTACGAGAGGGCCAGCTTACCCAGACAGAAACCTGAGGTGTCCTTGCCTGCAATTAATGCTGGGGAAAAACTGGATGCACCAGCCTGCCCCAAGGTGAGAGTGAAGTGCCAGTCCAAATGTCTTTAGAGCTTATAATTAGCAAATCTTAGTTTTGTTGTGGATTTTAGTTCCATCCATGCTTAAAATACAGAAAAACAGTCTGTACAACAGAGAATGGACATTTAAAAAGGCACGCTTGCCCAACTTCTGGACAGAAACCCAAAGACCCACTTCTTAAATGAACGATGTGTAAATTGTTATTAAATTTGAAACTAACCATGGAACTGACAGAGCACAGAAGAGAGCGAGAGCAAAATCAGTGCCTTGTATGACTTTCTGGCATTGGCTCTCTGCGCTGTACAGACAACGCTAGAGTCCTTTGGATGCAAGCTAGGAATCTCAGAAGTTAAAAACAAATAGGTTCCTTGGAAGATAACTAGCACAGAGGAGAAAAACCAAAGTGAGGGGGAGTAGAGCTGCAGCTGAAAGCCTGTGTCATCTTGTGACTTTGGAAATAGGTGGAAGAGTCACTGCAGAAGAAAGATTAGCAGTGGCAGGCAGGTCCTAAGAGGCCACCGGGGTGTGTACTAGCCTCAGTGAGCTGAAGGAACACGGACACATGGGCCGTGGCCTCACCTGCAACATGTTGAGAGCATCACCCTGGGGGTAGCAGTAAGAGTAATGTTGCTGTTTGGCAGATGGCAAAGTAAATTCAAGAATCTTCAGATTTTCAAGTGGAAATATATACTGGCATGCTTTGTTAACCGTAGCCCTTAAGAACTGCTTTCTATCCCTTCAGTTTCCTAACAGAACATGTGTAAGGCTTAGATGGAACGGGACTGCTTTAAATAGGAGCTTTTAACCATGATGTTTTCAGGAGCAACAATACCCCATATCCTCTACACACTAACTAGGCTCACATACTCCTTAAGGAGCACGTACATTAGGTACATGTTTTCTAAATACTATCACTTGCCCATATAAGCATGGGATATGAGCTACTAGTTATCTGTGAGATAATAAACAAAGAGCCTGGTACTGCATGATCTGTGGGAGCAGCCAGGAATTTATGTTCCTAGCTATCAGATGCTCTACATGTTGTTACCTCAAACTCAGTACGCTGCACCATGCAGGTGAGACACAGCAGGTGCTTACGATAGCATGTAGTCTCTGGAGAGTACTCATTCAAACCACATTAGCCAACCTGACTGTTCTCTTCACCCTGAATGATATTCCAAGGAGAAAACATTGCATCTGCAGCAAGACCCTAGGTGTTCTGGAATCAAATGGCTGATAATGGTGCATTCAGTGTTTCCGTTTTTAAAAATTATTTTGAAGATGTGCCTTGGACCGTGCCTTTCAGTCGTGGTTTCCAAAGTAAGTTGTCATTTTGCTGCACATTTAAAAGGTTGTGTTTGAATGCACACAGAGATATCTGTGCCAGATACGGACACTCCAGAACACAAATAGAGGTATTTAAACACGGAAGCACTCTGATGTGTACGTTAGCACCCATCTATACACGTGGCACTGAGTACATGCGCTTATACACAATCGTGCCAGACTCACAGAGGTAAAGTAATACAGATACAGGTGTAACACATGCACAAACACACACCCCACACCTTGAGACACGTTCTCATTTATCTAGACATACACGTTTTCCATTTGCTTTGTGCTTCTCAGCTTTTACCTCACAGAATTATTGGTATACTATCATCCTACAATCATTTATGCCTCTCAAAAGTCTGTTAGGGAGACAAGAATGGCAACAGTGAACAAGTGACAAAGAGACACTCCTCAGCTGCAAAGCTCTTTTCAAATTCCCTCTGCACATAAAGCAATATACAAACCTGTCTGAATAACCCAATTCATACTATGCCTCATATCAGCCAGGCATGGGCATGACAGACCTTTATCTAATTCACCCACAGGCAGGTGAGTGCTGCCCCATTTCACAGGTGAGGAAGTCGCTGAAAGAATTGTTAAAGGTCTTGCCTAAGGTCATTCAGATAATGATTTGGCAGCAGAGACAGCAACGTTACCCACAGTCCTAAGCTTTGAACTCCCCTCTCCTTGTTCCTCAGTAGCATCACCTCCTCTACCTGCAGCATCATATGGTTCATGACTCATCATGCACACACATACATGCCCCTCAGAAGCAAAGTCAGACACTCAAACTTTTTCTCAAAAAGATGCGTGCACTGGTCTGGACTGTTTCATCAGCTAGGTTCCACAAGTTTTTGTGTCTGTACATCAGTGTCTCAGCAGTGCTCACGCAACAGTCCTACCATATCTGTTCTTACCACACTACGTAAAACGTTAAGTGCAGATAGCCCTTCAGTGTTATGGGGGGTTACTCTTTATGTCCTGTGGTGTCCTCTGAAACCAAACTCTTAGGTTGGGACACTGTGGTTGTCCCCATTCCTTACCCTGCAGTGCCCCTTATGGCCACCTTGGAAAAGAGTAGTCACAAGTCAGTCGCACAAGCAATCTTGGGCTGGCTTATGTGTTTGAAACACCTTCCAAAATGCTATTCCTTTCACCACAAATAAGAACTACAAGATCCGTTTGATACGGAAGAATCTCTCTCCCTTTGCATATAAACAAACCCCCAATATCAGCAGGTTTCCTGCCTCCCCTTCTCCCAGGTGATGTGATTCCTTCTGCTTCAGTGAACACAAGACTAGCCTACACCGTTACTTGAGAGTATTCCTGAGCTTATTCACTAATAATTTACATGAACTCTGAACCTAGGAATTCCTGTTAGGACAGGAGCAAACTCCACCCTTTGCTCATCCAGACCCCAGTTACAAAGCGTACAGTAGCCCTTTTCGACAGTACCTGCTTCATACCAGAAATGGGGGAAACAATTAACCCCAATTTTCACAGAAAGCGAGTGCCTCATGTTTTTCATGCTTTTCATGCAATGTATTCACAAAGAGAAGGCATCAGATTTACTTAAATGGATCTGAAAAGAGAATAAAACCTTCAGGAGCTGGTTCATTTTACTAGTAAAATAGTACAGGGAATGATTCCCTTTTCATGTATTATTTTTTGCTTGCTTTTCTTTTTCCATTTTTATGCTGAATCATACACTATCCTTTACTAATATACATCTTAATTCTCTATATTTGACATGCCCCCTTTTTGCAGCCAGCCCTGCATGATGCCTAGCAGCAGAACCATCAGCACCCATCTCCATCCCACATTGTCTCTCTTGCAATGAAAGTTACAGGGAAGGGCAAGCTCTGAATTCTTAGGACACTTCACTTGAATGACAAAACACTAGTTCTTCAATAGCCTCATGTTTCATAAAAAGGGTGCTCCAGTACCCTATGGTGATGTGCCATCTTGGATTTCCAATGCCAGAACTAAATACTTACCTAATCTCTGTCAAACAAGTGAAACGTGAGACCCTTTTGGGTTAAAGAACGCAGAGCTGAGATTGCACAGACAGGAACCAAGGTGCAAAGAGAATTAGGAATGTATCCGGAAAGGTATGTAGGGAGTCGATCCTGTTGAAAATCCTTAGGATCTGGACTTAAATGAATACGTTCCTGGCAGTGAGTGGGGAATGGAAGGAGAAAGGCTTTATAAAGCATTATTGATAATGCCATACATACAAAAACGAGATATTATTTGAGTGCTACAGATGCTAACAGTCACCTTTTTCTAAATAATTGGCTATCAGATTAAATGGCAGATAAAGATCTATAAATTCTGGGCAAATTCATGTCCACTTTATATCTTTTTCAGAACAGTTGTTAGGGTGTAACATTAGGGGTAGATTAGCTGAGATTGCTCTATGACTTTCTCTCCTTTTCCAAAACTATAACGCCATGTGCCTTAGAGGGATGACATGCAAATGAGTTCACATTTGCAAAGTGCTTTGAAGATAAAATAGAAGACTTACCCAAAACTTACTGAGAGGCAGAGAAAGGCATTACCAAAAATCTGACAAGACCACACAGCATGGCAGGCAGTCATTGCTATGGAGGAAGAAGAGTTGGTGAGCAGTGGTGAGGCACTAAATCTAGAAACCTCAATAAGCAACTTTCAAAGTTTCATCCTGGCACACTTGGCAAGAGGCAGGTAGGAAGATAAAACTCAACTTGTCAAAACACATAGCAAGATCTATTGGGCTAGCACACAGGTCTGCCAGCTCCTGGCTCCATTCCTACAACCATCTTCAAGGCAGGGTGTTAAGGAGGTATAGTAGGAAAAGGAATATTTTATGTTAGCAAGAGGAGAGGTGGCATAGACTTGGATGTTGTGAGGGAGAAAGGAGAGCCACAAAATAGTTAAAACAAAGAATATAAAGCAGGGAAGACTAGAGGAGAGCCTGGAGAGAAGAGCAGGAAATCCACATATGGGGGATTCCTGTTCAGAGAGGCAGAATGATTCTCTTAGCAGTCGTGCTGGCTGCAGGGCAGAGCTCTGTGCGGTCTGCAGGATTCACACAGGAGAAGGGGTTAATGAGAAAGGACGAGAGAACAGCACAAATAAAATCAGAAATGACATTCTGGCCAAGGGAGCATCTCCAGGCTGGGGAAAAACCCAGAGAACTCACTTGGTTCTATTTTCTGTCCTGCCTGAGGATGAGCTCTGGGCTGAAACTTCACCTTTAATCTCATTCCTGCATTTGAACAGAGCTGCGATGCCACAGTGAGGGTTATCTAAAAGCCTCTGAATGAACCCACAGTTCTTGAGAGTTAATCATCCCACACACACCCCACCAACAACTTGCAGCCAGTCATCCTGGGCTGCAGCTTCCAAGCCAATGCACCTGTCCACAACACTTCAAAGGAGAAAAAAGGAAATGCTGTGGTTAAATCACTGATGAGACATGCTGGCTTCAATCTCCAGCTCTCCCAGAGAATTCCTGGGTGACCTTGAGAGTGTCCCTAATTGCTCTGTGCCTCAGTTCTCCACCCGTAACAGAGAGATCATTAAATAGCCATGAAATCACAGTGAAAGTTAATTAATTCAGCATTCATGAGGTCCTGATGCATTAAGGGGATCGCAGAGCACATTTGAATAGAAATATCACAGCTAGCCCCACATGAGCTTCTCCATCCACACATCACAAAGCACACAAAGAGACCAGCTCAGTTCACAAAAGCAGCACAGTCATGACTGTGGCCATCCACCCAGGTTAATTAACCCTCCTTCTCAGGTAATTAGGTAATTATCTTGGGTGGAGTATCTCTAACAGGCACTCTCTCTTTTCCAGGTTACAATTAGCTCATTCAGAGGTAGGCAGAAGATTTCTGCCTGGCAATCCACAGCATATCACAGACTAGACATACCCAGAGCCATTCACAGTGCATCCAGACCTGCCTCCTTTTAGGTATTCCTGCTGGAGTTTGCATGGGAGTGCTTAGCCACACGACTGAGAACGTGCTTGGTTGCTCTTCACCAAGACAAACCTGCAGGTTTTTTTGTTCCTACTTGTTGTTATGATGTTTGGTGAGGGCACTGGGGATTTACTTACCCCAGTTAATATAAGTAAAAGTTGCAGGAGGAAAAAAACAGTACTGTATTGCAGAATTGTTTAAAATGGAACAAGTTAAAGATGCAGTAACCACAGGACTGATTTTATTATTTTTTTTAGGTCCTTTTAGATCCTTAGTCAACTATATAAAAGGGAATGAAGGAACAGGGAGAAAAAAAAAAATCTGGACTCATCCCATTAACTCATGAGCCAGTTTGGACACTGCAACAGGAGCTTCTGTGTATGAGATTCAAGGGAAGTGGAATAAAATCAGGAGAGTTCAGAGAATAAGTACAAAATTATTTCAGCATCCTTGAGAAAGACAATTGTCCCCTTCATATGTAGCCATTTAGAATATAATCTATGTCATAAGAGTTTAAAATAGGAAATTAGAGTGGATAATAAGAAAACAGGAGAAGAAATACATTTAACAAAAAAGACTCTCTTACAGCCAGAAGGATACATAAATGAGGCAAGATGTATGCATGGTTATAAGCTCTCAGTCCCTTTAAAAGTAAGTAGCAGGAAAGTTAATTGTGTATCTTGTCTCTTCCTTTGAGGACAATGGAGAAATTCCTATTCTGAAAGCCTTTTTCATGGGAAATCAGAACGTGGCCTTAGCAGACACCAAAATCTCCAAGGAGGAAGTTATGAACCGAGCAGAGGAACTCATAGACAGTAAATCAGCAGAGCCAGATGGCATCCAACTGCAAGTTCAGAAGGGATTAAAGTCTCCAGTGACGGATAGCCAACACACCTTCACGGTAACTGCAGCTGAAGAGTATAAAGTCAGTAAAATGATGTTGGTCTTTACAATCCCCCCGCCCAGTCCCCATACACCAGCCATTAAAGCCTCAGAAGGTTGACTTTGGTCAGCTTACTGCAAGTCTGCTTAAGGGTAAAACGGCACAATCGTTGGATAATCCAACGCTGCTAATTCAGCAAGACTGCTTCAAGGTAAACAGCTCACTGTTAAACAACAAACTATTTAAAATTCTATAGAAACCACCTAAGCTCAAGAAATTCACCTTGACCCTTTACAAAACAGCAAAATAAAAGCCAGGCTAGTAAGAGTTGTGTTTTCAGTTAGCTCACAAGCATGGGGGTTATAGGAGCTCAGTGAAAAGGAAATCAAACAGGTATTGGACCAGTGCTGGCAATGAACAATCCCACAGATTATGTCAACAGTGTATGCCAGTTACTGGGAGGAGTCAGGATGTATCCTTTGTATCCTTTCTTATTTTCTTTCAATGGACAGAATTGTCCAGATGGAAAGGAAAACAATGGTGTGAATTTCACCTTCCCCAATAGCACAACCAGAGCCCCAGAGAAAATACGCCTCAGCTGCTGTCAACACTTGTGATTTAACCACAGAAGTCTTCTGATATTTAGTGGTTTTCACAAAAGCTTCACTCCTGGAGTCAAGTGCTTATGTCTGAGACCTGTATCTTTCTCACTTTAAAGAAGAATACCTAGCCTTTGTGATTTTCCTGAAAGTAAAACAACAGAACAAAACAAGCAAACTAAAAAGAAACAGTCCTCCAAACGCCTGTATTTAATTCTCCTGATCTTCATGCCAATCTCCAGGTTTTGGGTGCCCAACTCCTGAATATTGGAGCACTTCCAGTTGACTGCACAACAGCCTGGCTTAGACGCTGATATAACCTAATCCAGCAGCTGCCAAAAATGACACTGAATATTCATATTCTTTCTTTTCTGAAGAGGAGAAGGAAAAGAAAAGAGAACAAAAAACAGACTGCAGAGATGCAGGAAATGCACAGGTTGAATTGGGAACGTTTTCTCCAGGTGCAGGCTTCCAGCCTGCATGCTCCGTAATTTAATTCTGAAAAGCATGTTGTAAAGCAACACTTTAGAGGTTTTTTGTTTGTTGGTGTTTTTTTTTTTTTCCAGAAGGAAATACTGACACCGCCTGTTGGCAACTTCCCAGAGGGGTGCAGTGTCAAAGCACATCAGCCTACTGCAAATGAAAAAACAGATGTGAAGTCTGAGGCCTGGGAGCAGCAAAGCTTCAACAGCAGCCCAAGGTTTACGCATGCTAATTCAGTTTAAAGGAACACTCTTGTGCTCTTTGCTTTTCAGCAGACAGGTACGGAGTTTTTTTCCTCTCTCAGCAATTTGCAAGAACAATTTAGAAGTAAACCCCTTATATTGAGATTTTTGGGCCAGAGTTTCAGAGCCGAACACAAGATAAAGGAGCAGGTCCCTGCTGTGTTGCAGCTGGGTCAAGGCTCTCCAAAAGGCTTGCCAGCTCTATGGCAAGAACCATTCTGTGAATCTATGATTCACAAAGTTGAAAAAACACAGGCCCGAGACAGAACATTGCCTTTATCTTGTGTTCAGCTCAAACTCTGGAGGACTGAAAAGGCATGATCTGTAAATCTTTATCTCTGTGATTCAGAAAGACAGAAGAAGCAGAAAACTCTTGGACATGGGGAGTCCAAGAGGCTTCCTGAGCTCTGGCTCTGCTGCTCATGCATGGAAGGAGGCAGAGCTGGCAAGCCTTTTGGAGAGCCTTGACCCAGCTGCAACACAGCAGTGACCTGCTCCTCCATCTGCTAGGAACTATCGTTTCAACAGACAGGCCAAAAATACCAGCCGTTCCAGGAGCTTTCCCCCATTACTGATAATACAATGCAATATGATATAATATGGTAATAAAAATCCCAAGAAAAGTCTCCCAAGTAGAGCTCTCTCTTCTCTGAGGACAGCTGCCCCTACAAGTGCATGCCCTTCCACTCCTGCTCCCAGACTCAGATCCCTGAGTCCTTTCAGTGATGGATGCCAATATTCCCTCCCATCCTCAATATCTCTGTGTAGAAGACCTATTTCCCCATGACTCAGCATTGACAAGGAAGGAGGGCAGAGAAACATTTTGCCAGGGCTTGCTTTCTCCCCCGCTGTGCCTCCCTCCTACTCCTGTCTGTCCTCAGTGATGGATGGCTATTGGTTCTGGCTTCATCCGACAGAGAAATCTGTCACCTCATGCCAGGGAGAGGTGACAGCAAATCCATCAGCATGGAGACAGCAGTCACTTGCAGATTGCTTTCAAGGCCACTGGGGGCTGGATGCTTCTTTGCCTCCCACCTCTCTGATTTCTCTTTCCCCCTCTTTTACATGAGTAAATCATCATTTGAAAAAAAAAAATCCATTTGGCTCCTATGGCATATCCAAATTCTAACAGCTTTGAATTTGCGTGTTATCGTCTTGGTTCAAAAAAAAAAGTTTTCCCACAGGAGTAGCTCATTATTAGATGTTCATATTTGGCCCTTTTGTTACTTCCAAAGCCTGGATTCAAACTCTACTTGTGTCCCCATGGGTTGATCAAGTATGATCGCATTGTTTGACCCAGACAGGAAAACTGGTCCAGATGGCAGCTTCTAATCAGGGTAGTCTCAAGAATGGAAACGCAGAGGATAAAACAAGGCAGGACACTGGCAAATGAAACTACAACTGAAATAGAGCAAAATGGTTCTCCATTCTGTACTTACTCCCCAGCAAACATCTTGCTCAGACCTCTGAAATATTAGATTCCTCCTAGGTGAAAGACAGCAGCACTCTACCAGCTGACATCTGGGAAGGGGATGCCAGAAATTCTGGGCTGTAGCCCCAGCTCTGTCAATGCCTAGCTCTCTGCTGGGCTGCTCACTTGACCTCTTTATGCCTCAGGCTTCCCCTAGGACAATAACATTTATCTTCCTGGAAGTGCAAAGTGAGGCTTTATCAATTGATACCTACAAAGCTGTTTGAGATCATCAGACAAAAGACTCTAACAAAGCATCATGATTACAGACAAATCCTTCTGTTCCAAACACTAAGATATGCTCATTGCCTATGTGACAGTACTACTTAGAGTTGGAGGCAGCCCTGTCTCACAGGGCTTGCCTGGCTCTCCAAAGCACCTCATACTTGGAGGACTAAGGTTGTTTAGCATTCTCTGTCCCCGAGGGCAGCCAGGAGCATCAGCATAATGACAAGCAGTTTCTACTTTTGCTCTGCCTGCTTGCAGAGGCACAAGGGGATGTCCTGGTGACTTTTAATTCCTTCTGACATGTATGTTATACATAGAATGTGAAAAAGGTGCCAGTTTGTTGCCGGCAATGCCCCATTTCCCCTGAACCCCAACAATATACCACTGCATCCAACTGTGACAGAGAAGACAAGTGCCTGTGTCACTGCACAGCTACCCCACAAGGTGCACGCAGCCACACCAAGATCACTAGTGACAAACACCTGAACACCAAGACACATGATGTAGTACAATGCAGGCTGCTCCTGCATCTCAAAACATCACACTAACACCATCCACGGTAGTTTAAAATAAAATGGTCCTAAAAACGCTTTAATTTCTCAGTGACTTTTTTACTTCTAAATAAATTGTGCTGCCCTCTGAACCATGATATGAGCCACAAAAATTGCTAAAGATACCAAAACCATGATGCCCTGCAAATCTGCTGAGTGATGGGTGAGGCAGCTGCAAAAAAAAACCCTACTGCCTAATCCTAATGCCATGTATGAGCCACGTTCTTTAATTTCTCGATCATCTCTGATTATAGGCCACATTCTCATTCTTTTGCACCCACACAAATCCACTTCAGCACTTCTGGCCTTAGCGGAGTCACCGTAGATTCAAGCTGTCAACTTGAACACATGCTGGTTCTCTGACATAAAGCCTACTGCCAGTCTGAGATTCAACAGGAGTACAACCTAAGCCCGTCCCAAACTTAATCCCTCCCTATAGACTTCCTCATTATATCCTCTGTGTGTCTAATAGCATGGCCAACAAATGAGTGTGAGAACTGCACTGATCCTCCAAAAGGAATCATAGAATGGTTTGGGTTGGGAGAGACCTCAAAGATCAGCTAGTTCCAACCCCACTGCCATGGGCAGGGACACCCTCCATTACACCAGGTTGCCTGAAGCCTCATCCAACCTGGCGTTGAACACTTCAAGGGATGGGGCATCTACAGCTTCTCTGGGCAACCTGTTCCAGTGCCTCACCACTTCAAAGGAGCTACCTTTGAACAGAACTACAGCTCTCGGATATTGTAGGTAGGGAGATCTTGAATACCTCATGATCCCTGAGCCTGACCCTGCCTTGCCCCCTGGGTACAATCAGGAGAAAGGAACACGTTCTCATGGAACACTTGTGATCAGACTGTCTCCACAGTTGCTTCTCTCCTGCACTTGCAGGTGAGTCGCCCGGAGCTGCCAATCTGATTTTCAAGCCTGAAAAGACCACCAACTCTGAAGACCAACAAAGAGGAGTTCGGAAGCAGTCAGGCACCCGGATGGAAGCGAGCGCTGCGAGGCAGCGTGGCTTGGGAGGGTGGGACAACCCACCCGACCCATTCCATCACCGTCCACCATACTGTGAGCAGACTTTCCCGAGGGTTCACAGTCAGCACAGGCCGTTCGCTGCCGCAGAGCGGGAGAGCAAATGCTTCCAAGCTGACTGCAAGTTTCCTGGCCGTGGTTCCCACTGCCTCATCCCACTGGATGCGGCTGGGGAGAAACATCTGGACTGCAGCCAAAAGGAGCGCCTGGCGGGGACCCTCCGCTTGCAGAAAACACCCTGCAGGTTCCAGGCGAGGGCCGGGACACATGGAGACCCTGCTGGACTCCAGACTGCTGAGTGCAGGATGATTTATGGATCTTTGCAGATGGCATGTTCCAGCCAGAGGGCTTCAGACCAGGAAAACGAGAGCCTTCTGCTTCCTTAAAGGGGCAGCTCTGCTTCAGCACTGCAAACTTAGTGAAAAGTTAACTGCTTTGGCATTTTAATATTTTAAGTGTCGACCCCTCATTGATTCTGTTCAGCCTTTTAAATCTTTAATTTACTTACTTATTTGGGTTTTAAACCTTGCCTGCAATTGCGGCTAATTAAAAAGCTCATTAGTTGGCATCCTGAGCTGCTTCCCTGGGCTTTATGTACTGTACAGTATGCCTTCTGTGAATTTAAACCATGGCTGGAATTGCTTGTCTTGTTTCCTACCTCCCGAGCTTTATGAGGTGTTCCATATTTTGGAAGACTATCCCCCCTTCCCCTGATTTTTTTTTTTTTTTTTTTTTTTTCAAACTACCACTTGCTGCAGTCTTCAGGAAACTTAGCAGCCATTCTGGCTATACACAGTAGCTGTGTCACAAATTTCCTGGTAGCTGGTCTTCCCCACATTCAGAGCTAGGACCTCCCCATGCTTGCAACCCCTTTTTGAAAGGCGTGTTATACACAGACAACAAAAATCCCAAACAGATTAATGTCCAGCATCACATGCAGGGCTTGACTTGCCCAAGTGTACTGTTAACAATCTCAATAGGAAATTCCATCCTCCTTGAAGACAAACACCAAGGGCTAAGGCCAGAGTTGGAGAAAACGAGCCCTGATCTCACACATCACACGCACAAGTCCCAGCACCCACGCCCCGTTGTTAGAAACCTTGCCACCTTGTCCAGCCTTCTCTGCATGGTTACCTGGAAGAGACACATGGAAGACAGGACACTTGCCTGCCTACGTTGTTCAGGATCTTACTTTTTGCAGCTGTGTGTGTTGATTTTCAGATGGGCTGAGAACACTCCTAAATTCCACTTATGTGGCTGGGAACTGTGGCTACTTAGTCCATCTAACAATTAGGCTATATACTCATGTTATTTATTGATTATTAGCAAGAGGAAGATGTAGTATAGACCATACAAAAAAAATTTCCAGCATAGAACGCCAAAATACATTTCTGGAGTAGAAACAGAGTCACTTTCATATCTCCTCTCCACAAGAATTTGCTCCTTGAATTTGGTTTACGAGTGGGTAGATTCAAAGCCAGTAAACATTTTCATATTGTAGACCTGATAAAGTCATAGTTTGAGCCAATTCTGTTGAAAATCTTGCCACAAGACGTTTTTAACATTTGGGAGTAGTCAAATTCATGCCTTAAATTCTGGTCTGTCCACACAACAGAAAAGAGCATCGGAAAAATCTCTCCTCCTCAAATCCACACATCTTTTCTGTAACACCATGATAAATAATATTTCTTTTTGTATGATAAGTAATATCCTTACAATTCAGTTTGTGCACTGTGGTCATCGTTGCCAAGACAGTCACTTCAGTACAAAGCCTCATCAGCAGTACCCGTGAAATGACTTGATAGCCAGACCACAAACAGCCAACATACAGTTTGGAACTAATAAAAGCAAAAATCAAGATGAGCTGCATGAGGGAATAACGTTCCCCTACACACCTTCACCTTGCTTAGCTCGGGGTTAGCCATACCCAGGGTACAGGTTCAGAGTAGGGACTATATTATGAAAGACAGTGATAACAGATTTCCCAGACCCTCTGAGGAGCCCAGCACTCCTAGTCTGGGTAAGAGGACATAGGTGGGTGTTACATTCACTACTTGTTGTCAAAAAGGAAAAACAGTTTCACAACCCCTCCTCTCCTGCAAAGCAGTTCTGTGGCTGGAGTCCTCCTCCAACTCAGAGCTAACATTAGCCTGAATTTTTCTTTGGAGGATGCAAGTGCATATATTTCATTCCAATACATGGTGCAATGGCCATGTCTATCTGCCTTCCCTCATTTTCCCCCGTCCCTACCCACTTCTTTCTGCCACTCTGGGCCATTGCAGCTTGCGACAGCCAGCCTCTATGGGGGCATTTATGGGGGCATTCTCGCAGTAGCAGTCCCAAACGGAAATTAGAATATGGAGCTGCTCCTTCACAAACTCCCTTCGTCCTCCCCTCCCCTTCTCTGTCACCATCTGGCTGCTCTGCCTTCCAACAAATCCAGCAGCTCTACTCCCTGCCTGGGGAAGCTCCTGTTTTTAACTCCACTGGAGAACCCAAAACGTGGTTCCAGAGACTATTCCAGTGTAGGTCTGCACAATAAAGTTACAAAGGAAGCTGTGATTGCAGAATGCATCTGAGACAGCTTCCCCCTACCCCAGGCTGGCTGGCTGCTGCAGGCAAGCAGCCCATCTGGGAAGAAATAGGCCTCCCACTTCCTGCTGCCTCTGCCTGCCAGGATAGCCGGGAGGGATGGCAGGACGATGGACCAGAGCTAGACTGGAGCCCAGCCAGCTGGGGATTGGGTTTGGCAATAGCTCAGTCATCATGTTTTCATTTTACAAGGTCAAAACCAAAACCACCTCTGGTTTGGGTTTTGCGTTCATGCCTACAGAAACATGGGAGTATTTTAGACTTAGTAAACCCCCACTTCCCCGCAACCCCCCCTCCCCCTGCCTTCCCAGCCGGCTGGCTGGTGACCAGCAACATCTAAAATAACCATCTCCTCCTTCCCTAATTCCTGTCTCGCTTCTAGGACTGTAAAGAGAATAAAGTACAAACAGATAGGGAAAGGCCATTCTCAGTGCAGCCCAGCAACTGCTGGGTGCAGTCCCCGACTGGTCTAGCACCGTCCAGCCAAGGAATATTGCAATGAGAAAGGCAAACAGCTCTGTCCAGCTCAACTCAGACAGACTGGAGCAACAGGGAGTGAATGCTCAGTCGAGAAACAGCCAGAGAACACAAAACTGCACTCCCAAGTACACCAGAATGAAAGTGGTCAGGCAGCAAATAACAGTACCTGGATCACAATGTAAATACCAGGAATTTCAGAGTGGGGTTTGGTTCTAGAAAGGATCATGAACTATGCAAGAAATCCTAAATCCCTGAACATTCCTCACTCACCTTGCATGTCCTCCTTACTAACCCTACAATCCCCAAAAAACACGTCTAGCATCCTGCATCTCGTAGTACTCCATACTCCTCTGGCAGGCCTCCTTTCACCTTTAAAAATACCCATTTTTGGTACTTACTGCTACCTTCCATCAGCCTGTTACCTCTTCTCTGAGGGTCAAAAGCAGGCCAGGGCTGTTCCAAACACATCCCTGGGACTGACTCCCCTTTGCTATGCTTTGAACTGCTCCTACTGCACCAGACTGAGAACCAGGAGAAAAGAGGGAACTGCAAGAAGCCAGAGGTGAGAGAGGAGATTAGAGTCCCAGAAACCGAGTGGATTCCCAGCAATGAAATACAGTGGACCTGTCAGGACAGAAAGGGGGAATCCAGTGCGGGAATAGCAGAAAGCACGCTTTGGGGCTGAGCTGTCTCTTGGGACTGAAAGAGCCAGAGTAGAAAATCAGGTGAGAAACATTTCAAAAGATTCACATTGGCTGGGGCTGGAACAGCAGAAGATGTTACAGGTGAGGACTGAATTCTCTGGCAAAGCCCACTAGCTGACTGGTGATAAAAGTTTCTCCAGTGCTTCTCTACGTGTTATCCAAGCATAGCCATGCTGGTAAGCCCATTGCTTCCCTCAGCACCAAGAGCAGCCCCTTCTTTGTTTTCCAAGAGAAAATCCCTGGAAACTCTTCTTTCCTCCTATAGACACACACACAAACCCCTCTGTGCTGGGCAACAGATTTTCAGCAGCTGTCTTTGAGGGGACAAGACTCTCTACACACGCAACTCATCCTCGTGTACTTTATTACCGTGTCAGCTGTAGGTTACACTTTGCTGCAGGCATCACTAAGTCTGCTTACGGCCAAAAGGGCCGTGGGTCCCCTTCCTCTCCTTCCCCACTGCTTTTCTTTTCTTCCTTTGCTGGAATAGAGCAAGCGAGCTATTACTGTCGGTCTGTCCTAGTGCAGTTCCTTTTGGCAGCCACAGACCTTGGACCTCAGCCAAGGTCTATCCCAGGGGACGTTGGGAGCGCTTTGAAAATTAAATCTCTCAAGAACTCACGAGGCTGAAAATGCCATGATGTTGCTTGACCTTGGGTTAAACTCAGCGGAAGAGGAGCAGAAGCGGTGGCGGCGGCAGCCACTGCCGCATTGCTGGCCTCGGATAACTCCCGGGAAGAAGAGCCCTGCAGGGAGTCGGGGCGAGGGGGGAAAGAGGCGGTACACAAGCGGGAAGCCAAGCAGGAGAACTGCCATTCTGCATTAGCCCCCAGCGGACTGATCAGTCCCTGCCACACATTCATTTTTTGCTCCAGACCCTTTGATGCCTTGTGAGAGTCACATGTATAATTCTTGCACAGGTTTTAAATGAACCGTGCCCCTTAAAACGAAGAAAATAGCATCATATGGGTGAGTGCCGAAGTATCCCTCCCACTATTGTCCCCAGTGCACACAGCAATTAAATACGAGCTTGTGGGAGTAATGGTCCACTTCTCCAACACGGCACAGACTAGCCAAAACTACATCTCTCCTTGCCCCTTGCTCAGCAAGTCCCAGCCCTCGGGGTATCTCTCCCCACTCTATTCTCAGCTGCCTTCTTCCCCTGTCCACATTTAACTCCTGATCTGGGTGAAATACCAGGAGGCCTGATCCTTTTCCACTTCAAAATCCTTCAGGACAAAGGGTCTTTTTTCTCAGGGATGGAAAGTTCTAAAGGGAGCTTTATAATTTATCAATAAAGCACATGGGAGGCACCTTCTTTCGTGTGCTTTCTTTTCCAAGCAGCACCATGATAGCCCAGGCAGCTCCAGCCACCAGGGAAAGCACAGAGCCCAAGTTCTGGGAGCTCCTGGTTCCTTGAGGAGTCAGCTGGCTGGAGGGAGGCAGCAAGGGAAGCCTCACTGCAGGTCCGTGCTTTGTCATGGAGATTCTGCAGGTCTTGCAAAGTCTCGGCTGGAGATGTTACAGCTAATGAAACCTCTTTAGCTTCCCCCTCACTGTAGCAAGTCCAGGGGGAGCTCAAGAGGGATTGATGGATGGACCCCTGGAGATGCTTTGGGATCAAGTCCATCTGCCCTTTCCAGTTGAGCGTGTGCAGGGTTGTGCTGGGCTGGGTGAGGTATGCACATCTCATTATATGCCGCTGCAGAGCCTCTGCTTCAGCAAGCCTCCCTGCAGCCCTGTGCCCCCTGGAGTTGGCTGATTATTTTTGTCTCAGGCCGGAGGCTGGATGCTTCTGAGTACCACGACATTTGTGCAGCATTTCTCCTGCACTCCCTCCCCTTTCAGGTCCCCCCCACTGTAGTCCCAGAGAGACAATCCAGATGGAACTGCCCGGCCGCCCTCTGATCAAGCCAGGGAGATTTGTAATTAGGACTCGGCAGCTATTATCCCATGACAGCTGAGTGCGGTATCCAGGCAGCCCGGAGGCCACAAAAGGAATGTGAGGGTTTTAAGGAAGGAGGGAGATGCGAGCGCTTTTCAGCCATGCCATATTGCGCCAGCCCCAGTGACAACATCCCACCTGCCAGGCGCGATTCCAAGGGCAGCGTCAGTGCAAAAGGGCAAGGGCACTGGGAGAAGGGAGGAGGACGGGCGGCAGCTATCGGGGTGCGGGGGGTGGGGGAAGAGACCTCCACCACCAGCCTCGCATTTCTGTCTGCTGGAGCAAGGGGACGGAGGGTCCGATTTCAGAGCCTGTCCCCACGCTGGGGCCGTGGTGGCGCCATCCAGGCTTCACATCCCGCAGTTCAAATTCCTCTGGGTGACACATGGCTCTGGAGCGCAGCCACGGGAGACTGGAGTGTCCCAAGAGGGGAGCAGGTGTCACCATCCTCCCCCCAGCCTCCCTCCGTTTTCCGCATACACCGCCAGGCTTCCTAGAACAGAGCCCTCCTGCTTTAAAAAGAGATGGCGCCTGGATCTAGGGGTCTTTCCAAATATTTCTTTATTGCCAAGCCTTCAGACAGGTCCAGGAGGAACATGCTCTCTCACTCCTAGGCTCCCTTCTCGCTTGCTCTGTCTGCTGCTGCCAGAGCTGTGGCACCTCCGCCTGTCTCTTCTGCTCCAGTAATTACCAGCCTGCTGGCACAGAGAGAGAGAGAATGGCAGGAGAAACAGAGGGCTGGCTGGGTCGCAGACCAGCAAGCAGATCTGCAAGTGCAGGGTACAGGCAGCTTGTACCATTTGCAAACTGAGTCCTGGGAATTTGGGATCTAGTGTGTCAGGATGGGAAAAATCAGGTTGTCCTTCAGAGAAAGCCAGAACACTCAATGCCCTGAGATGCTCCAGCCTTGCCATTCTCGACTTTGCTGCTTCAAGTACATCAGACTTTGAAAAAAGCACTAAAGCTGTTAGACAAGTAGTTAGAAAAAGTAAAACTCAACCCAGGCCATCTCATAGACAGTCTTTACCATCCAAGGACTGTGTATCAGTCCTGGAAGGCAACAGAAAATTAACGGGCCAGCAAGGGATGTGAACAAGCAGTAAACAAAGCCCAGAAACTGGGATGTGTGACCAGCAGCCATCTCCCTCACCCCAGCCACCTTTAGCTGCACGCACTCACCCAATACACATATTCTGCTTTTTCCAATGCAGTTTGCATTGTTGCTGGCTCGAATATGTTACAACATGCTACCTACTTCTGGCTGGAGACCTTTGTGCAGCTTCTCCTCCTGGCCCCACAGATCAAACATGGATGGACTCTGCCCTCAGGGTAGAACAAGCCAGATTCAGAGGGGGCAGGGGAGAAGAAAGAAGAGGTCTGAGGGGTTTTTTAATGCCCCAAAGCATCAAAGTTGGCCCTCCCGCACAGAGCTTCTGCCAAGGCCGGAGGAAGTGAGTCACTGCCGGAGCTGGAGGGGGGGCTCCGGAGTTCGTAGTCACCCCCTGGAAAGGCCTGGAGCAGCGGACAGGCTCTGCCCAGGGATCAGCCAGCATTCAATTCCTGTTTGTGTCCCAAATGAATCATTCCCAACAGCTGTCACCGTGCCTGACTGTGCTCCTCATGTGCTTTCTATTAGCTGAGAAAACACGCCAGGCTGCTCCGGAGCATGGGGGGTTTGCCTTGTGGCAGTGGGGGGAGTGAAAAGGGGAGAACCTGGGAAAGGCGACTGCGCTGTAACCCTGGGCATGGGGTGCTGGTTTCTGTGCGTGGGAGCGGACACCACTCACAGGCTCACTGGGATGTCCCTGACCCCACTTCTACACAACTTTCTTCTCCACTCGGCTTTCTAAATGCAACTTCTGTGGATGTTCTGTAGTCAAAGTGATTCCCACATACACGCCGCTATTCCTCAAAAGCTACAACCCTACGCCTGGCAGAGCCAGCTTTTCAAGAAGTATTTTAAGAGACCACTGAAGGCACAACCCAGAGAAACCTTCCCATTCAAGAACTGTAGCAACGCCCTGCGGGCATTACCGAGGCACCATGCGGCCAGGAGGGAACCACAGCACAGCAGAGTCAGAGCAGGGAATAAGGGCCTTCAAGAGCATGGAAAGAGCCTGAGGAAAAAAGCCTCAAAGTGGATGGAAAGTCACTGAAAGTCAGACAGGGAGGCTGTAAGTCCCTGTGCCTCAGTTTCACCCCTTCTGCTGAGCAGAGGCTTAGGCGGTGGGGCTGGGAGGACCTAATAGCTCTTAAAGCTCTGTGGTGTACTCAGAGGAAAGGAGCTATAGACATGCAAAAACGTCGCTATTAATTGAAGGAGCACAAAGGGGCAGCCTAGGCTTCACTCCCCTCCTGCTTGGGTCGCTCCCCTGTGGGAAAAATGCTAGGGTTGTGCTTTCCACCTCAGTCAAAAATAATCAGCAAGCTGCAGGGGGTAGAGGGCCTGGGGAGGGAGAGAAATCTCTCTTCTCAGGCTGCCAGAGCAGAGAGGCTGCAGCACATAATGAGAAATGCATTCCTTCCCTCCCCATTCCCTCTCCTGCAGCCACCTCTGCACAAAAAAAGCATATGGGCCTGCTCCAAAAGACACGGGAGTGTGAAGCCCAAACCACTGGTTCTCTGCTTCCCTTTGAGACAAAGAGTCTGCAAATCAAAATAGGATGTGTGTGCGTTAATCCCATTGCTGCTCTCAGATGGCCTCCAGTCCCCATCAAGTATAGCTTGGGGCGAATACAAAGTTATGCTGAGTGAATAAAAGACAAGCAATGCTAGAAAAAAAGGCTGGGCATCCATCCCTTTCTGATGCCTAAACAGTGCTATTGGTTCCTCAGCTACTGTAGGAGCCAGCCCAATGACTGCACTCCTGGTGTTCAAAACCACTCCGCAGGCTCTCAGTACACTCACCTAGTAGACCTGAAGTAATAATTCAGCAGAAGCAAAGCATTTGTGGGACTGAAATCCCATTTCTCAAAGAAACATGGCACTTGAGGGACCGAATAGCACTGACTTTTGATGATTTTTAAGCAAAATATTCCAAAAGTGGAATTTAGTCACCTGAAAAAAAATCACCCCATCTCACTTCTGTGTATTCATCCACATTCAGGGTTGCATGCTGTACTGTCATGCATATAGGAGCATTCTACCCTGCAGCTCTGAAACACCTCAAGAATCCCTCATGTCCTTCCCTCCTTCCCATCTCTCTGCCAGTATCTCACCAGTGTCACTACAGAGCTGGCTAGTGAATGAATTGGAATGGAGTTAGTTTCTTGGAGAGATGCTGTCTAAACACGACTAGACAACATTTGGCTTATTTTGATTAAATAAAACCAGTTGGTTTTACTCCTGCTACTGGAGAAAAGGAAGCTATTTAGTTATGTCTCATACTAAAGGCCTGGTTCTTTTTCTACAATGGATCTCCAAGCTCCGTCGTGCATTGCATACAAGATCCTTCCCCGACTTCATGCCTCAAATTCTTCACCTTTTCATAGGTGACAATAATATTTTCTATCCTTAGAGTCTTTGAGATTTAAAATAGAATCACTGAGGTTGGGAATCGCTAACCACCATCACCCTGTATGCTCCTTTACCAGCTGGTGTCCCATACACATTCACAACATAAAACTATTTGCGTTCACTTTATTTCACCCTTATCCACTGAAACCGAGGAAGGGTCTTCATCCAGTATTCCGCTGGTGCCTCATACACTCATTCCAGTAGCAACCAGGCCAGAGAAGAGTGCAGAACTGGCCTAGTAACAGGCAATACATCTCTCTCATGTCCACTATTTACATACTATTCACAGTCAGGTAAAGAGCAGCCAATTTTTGTGCCAACATCACCCGTAAAAACCCACCACCTAAACCTTGGACCACACTCAAACGTTCCCCTATGTTGTTTTAGTACTAAAAAAGCCTCAATTATCAAAACAACACTATAGAGAACAGTGGGAAAAAGAATAAACGGAAAGGAAGTAACAAACTCGTAACTAAATCCAACCCAGGCCTCCATCACAGGATGTCAGGGCATATACAGAAAACTCCTCAGTGTTAATAAAAGTTCTTTCTCCAGTGCTAGGTAGGAAATCCTCATCTCATGCCTCTGCCCTGTGTGCAGGCGTGTCGGACTGTCATGCTTATCTGTGTTGTAGATAACTTTTGGCCATATGTAAAAGGTAAAAGTTCATTCTCAATGTAGTCCCTGTGCCTTTGCTGCTAAATAAAACAAGTCTGTGTCAAAAGACAGCTGATGGGTGTGGTGTTAATCACATTATTGCTTCCAGCTTTCATTTTCCAGATGATGTTGCTGGGGCTGCTGCTATGGCCTCTGTCCTGCAGTGATGGGCTTGACTAGAGCATTGCAATTTGCTTTCTCCAACATCCTATTGCTGACCCTTGTCTGTGATTGCTGTGTTTCCCATCACCACGCTTCCTCCTCGTAGTCAGAAGCTTGGCTTCTCTCCAGAGGATGTTCAGGAGAGAAATGCGGGTCAGAATAACCCTCCACCTTAAACTCCCCGGCGTCTTTGCCTCAGCCACTCCTTTTCCACGTCATTAGCATCAGGGCTGTAGGATGCCAGGAAGAGGAAGCCTTCGGTGGGAGCTGGAGGCTAATTGACATGCCTTCCAGGCAGCGGCGGTGCCAGGAATCGAACCGCTCTCCCCAGGGAGCGGCGGCAGAGGCAGCAAAAACCCGCCTCAGTGGCAGATGAGTTTTCCCATTTCCTTGGCTTCAAATCTTGCTTCTGTTCTCTCCGGTCTCTGCTGTGGCTCCAGCCGTGAATTCTAGGGAAGCCCAGCTGCCACAGCAGGTATGGCCTCGTTAATGAGCAATTAGCTCCTAGCCTAATTGGGCAGCAGAATGGCTAATGAGCCCAGCCATGGTTGTCTGTGCCCTCATTATCCTGTGCTCAGCCAGTGGTAATACTGAACTTCTGTCCCATTTCCGTCATGCCACCATCAGAGCACTGGCTGAAGGCTTAGATGTGCCAGTGCTCACTGCCGTTTAGTGCTCTGAAGTTGATGGTTTGTCTTATCTGTTTCCTCTAGCAGGCCTGGAAAAGCTTCTCTCACCTCTGCACTACACAGCCAGACCCTGCCTTCCTCATCCAACTCCTACTCTTTCTCTCAAGCAGGTTTTTTATCTCTGTTCTATGTATTTGTGAACACAGATACATACAAATATTTAAGTATTTGTCTAGGCACACATACATATGTACATATCCACACATACAAGGCTGAGAGTTGTGAAAATGAACAAGAGCACTTAGCTGCCTAAGGAACACAATTGGTTAAAACATTTTCTGTGCAATACAGAAGACCAATATGCCTTACTTGAGCACGTATCAACATGGAGGTCTAACCAACTCAAGCACTCTTAGCACCCAGAGAAGAATCCTTGCACCAAAGATGGTGCAGTGTTAGAGGAAGGCAAGGTCATTCCAAGTCACAAATCTTCAGGAGTCCTGAGTAAGTTCAATTTGCAAATCACACAAGCCTGGCTAGATTTGCTGTACTTTGGATTCCCAGTTCAGGAGCCACCCACCAGTTGTTGGGATTTTGCCTAGCATCATAGCTATTTTCTATCATTTTTACCTGAGGTTGGGAAATCTTAATGAAGTTGTCTGTCGTGCAGGTCTGAACATACCAATGAAAAGGAGTCTGTCCTCACATATCTCAAAGCATCCTACAGGCAAATGATGCTTTCACAGCTACAACAGTAGGTATATAGCAGTTCTTAACAGAGAACCTCCACATCATGTGCCAGTTTCACCAGATACAGGAACGATGTGCTACCCAGTTAACTAGCAAAGCTCTTTGGCAGAACATATCTTTACTTTCCAGCATTTGGATTCAGAGATCTCTTGTGTAAAGTGGCATATAGCCATTAATGACATTAGACAATCAAGGTTGGAGGGTTTTTTGCTTTTTGTTTGCCTTTTTTTTTTTTTAAAGTCTTATCCAGCTGCTGGGTTTTCGATATTCCAAGTCACATTACTAAGACATGAAATATTTCATAGCTCTAACTGCTGCAGCAATGAACTGTGTTCCTTCCAGGATTGATTATTCCAACTTCCTGCTGTTCCTGATAAGGCTTTCCAGTGGCTGCTGATGGTTTTAAACATGGCTTCTTCTGCCTCCAGGGTACTTTCTTATATTAGATTATCTCAACATATCACACCCGCTTTTTAGTCGCTTCACTGCCTTCCTGTTAAGAACCAAAATGATTTTTTAACTGCTCTTTTGCCCTAGAAGGACTTGTTTGACCTTGTTTTACCCCACCTAGTGGTTCTCCTCCTAGGTGCTCCGTGAAACCAGCCAGTACAAGAGATCGTGTCACCTCCAAGTGTCTGTACGTCAGGAGATGCCTCAACGCCTCCACTTTTCACTGAGTATTTTTACTTTCATTGAACTGCACGTTTTTGGAACCCACAGGTTGAAAAATCAAGACAAAACTTTCCCCCTTTTTGCCCTTTATACAAATGTCTCACCATTGCTTTTTCTGACAGTCTTGAAGGAGGGGGTCAGCCTGATCACCCATCCAGAACAACCCCCCCGGCACAGAACAAGCAGCTGCAGGAAGGGAACGAGGTGTACCTGCTACCCTGGTGCTAATGATGCTGCCAAGGCTGGCATATCACTCAAGAGGCAAAAACACCCCTTAATGTTTTACACATACAGAGAAAAGAAAGACTGGGTCAAAGACCCCATTTCAAGTACTGAGCTTTTTTTTTAGGCCAAACCTCAACATTTATTCATTCTTGCCCAAGCTGCTAATAACCAGACTAAAATCCAACACATCTTTCATTTAGAACAGATGGACAACCCTCTTTCATCACGGCTTCCCAACACTGTTGGGCCTCTTCAGAATCTTTTTCCCTTAAGATCTCAGAGCATTTAACAAACTTTAATGCAAGCTTCACACCACGCTAAGTCTACAGAAGAAGAAAGCTGAAGCACTGAGAAAGACCGAGCAAGCAGTGGCAGATAAACCTGAAACACGCTGTGCATTGAACCATTAACTACCAATACTAGTATCTTTAAAGGGCTAATTTAATGAACAGAACAAATGCTGAAACACAAGCCAGTTAGAGAAGCTTCTCATTGTCTTTTCCCTACCATGTGCTGAAATGAAATCCTTCCTTGCTATTGGGAAAAGGGAAGCACAGTCATGTGCATGGGACTGATTTCCCAGAAGTCCAAGGCTGCATAATACCAGGCATTCCGCAGGGGCAGGCAGCAAACAGAATATTGTGTGCATTTTTGACAGTCTTTCCTTTCACTGTGGGCTCCCCAAAGTGTTGTGTTTTTTTTTTTTTTTTTAAAAAAAAGCTTTTGCACAGCCCTGTTTATATCTCCTGGCTCACCTACCTCCTCTTGCTAATATTTTATTTATTGCATACTGATCCTAACAAGTAAGCTTCTTCTCCAATCACTGCTAATTAGACTGGGTGTCTCTCCAGAGCTTGTATGCACACGGATCTAGGCAGAACATAGATGTGCTGTGCAATTCACAGGACGTATTCAGTGCCCATATAGATTGTCCAAAGACCGTAGCACTTGAATAGATATATTTTACCCACAAATCCAGGTATCAGCAAGCAGAATTAATATTGCATTTCACTTAAAGCAGAAGATAACAAAAGATTGGCCCAGCCTATATATTGACGTGGCAAAAGCAACAGACACACACGTAAGGGGAACTATTTCTCTTCCCCTCTCTGATCTGCTTCAAAAAGCTGGTTGCTGGCTCAGGGTTGAACCTTGCTGACCTCAAAGTCATCTCTCTGCCTTTGACACTGCCAAGTTTTCCCAGCCAAAAATGAAGACTGAATTTCCTTTTCAGGATGAATCCATGGTTGGTTCTCTTTTTTTTTTTTTTTGCATCTTCATGACAAAAGTGGAGAAGAGGAGGTGAAGCTGCGAATGTAGAATGGGGGGAACTTGCAGGAGCTAGACAGTGGTTGGGGGCCTTGCAGTAAAACTAAATGAAAGGGCATTTCTGGGAGCTAGAAAGACGATACTTGCAGTCCAAGGAAACGTCTCCAGAAAGTAAGCAGTAAATCGTGTTCCCTATATGTAAGAAATCAATATTGGTATTGGATCAGGGACATCCAAAATGGTAGAAGGGAACTTTCTTCCTGAAAAAGGTATTTACACTACAGCAGATCTTAGGCAAGCGAATAGCAAGCTGTATTTCACCTAGTGAATTCAGTCATTAAGCAGAATTAACAGCAGCCATTCCTCATCCGTTGCAAAAGAAGATAAGAATAGCTTGGCCAACCTTATGTTTCAATACAGAAAAGGCAACTCAAAGGAGGCCCTTTTAAGGATGTTTTTATATATGGATACACAAAGAAGTCATTTAAGCAGGCTCATTTCCAGGGAAATAGTTAAAATGCAACCAGCACAATCTATGTGTAGGAGCTGGTAGCAAGTCAGGAGTTCTCAAAACAGGATTTAAACTTCTGACCTTTCAGCTCTGGGAAGGCAGAGGTGAGGGGGGCAGGCAGGAAGGAAAATGGTAGAGGTGGATGGGAAGTAGAAGAGAAGGTCATAAATCTTATCATTCCTCCACAAGCGTTCAGAGTGATGTGAATGAGTTGTTTCCCACCAGCAAAGCTGCAAAGACAAGGAGCTGAGCAGGTGGGCTGCAGGATGGACTCTTAAGTAGACCTCACAGAGCAGTTCTTCACAGGACAAATGAGCGATTTGTGAGTCTGGCTCTAGCCAAATTGTCATGGCAAGTTAAGAGGAGAAATCTGCAAGCTCTAGCATTCCTGCGTGGGGATGAGGGAGATGTGTTCCTTCGTGCGTGGCAGAACGGGGTGCTGTCATTTATCTCCTCACCAAAGACTGCGTTAAAAATATAAGTTGAAAAGCCACCAGCTGGATGCCATGCACACGCTGGGCAGAGGGCCAAGAGTCTTGCTCTTTCTCACTTTACAAACATAGGTCCCTAGCATAGGAGATGCTAAATATCAAAGGGCATAGCTTAAACTGTCCCACATACTTGGCAGGGTTGGTGAGGAGAGGGTTAACACCTGGCTGTGAGGACAACATGAAAGCCAAAGGCGGCTCTCTTAGCAACATGCTGTTGATTCCAAGTTCATTCTGGAGTAATCAGGTGGTTTGCTTTTGGCTGCTCTTGATTGACTTCCACCTGGCTGGGATTTACTCAGTCACCACAGACTACACCAACATACACCAGCTCTTGACACCAGACTTCCCACTCCTTGCCCCAGGTCTGAGGACACCTTTGCAGGAAGACCTTGCACGTGGACAGTTCTGCCCTGCTGCAACTACAGGTTTGAAAAGCAGGCATGTTGTATTTCTTCCCACGTCCCAGCACATACATCTTTACGCCCTCTGCTAAAGTCCTGTTGCTCTGTGCTCAGCAATTCACTCAGATTAGGTCACAAGTTTGAAAAAAGAGCAGGTGCAAAACACACGCATGCTAGGAATCGTCTAGGCCAGCAACAGAAACAAAGGATATGACTGACATCATCTCAGCTTCTCCACAGACATTCTTCCATCTTCACCTTGGGCCACAAACCACTTACAGCTTCAAGCAGAAGAGGTATAGACTTCCATCCCTTCCAAACTTTACAGAATACCCCAAACTGATTCAGAGGGGCCATTTTTAGCATAAGCAGACTTAAAAAGGGGCAGAGACTACCTCCTTGATTTTGAATCAAAGAAATATAGAAGAAGAGTTGCTGAGTGATTGTGGATCCTACTGCAAACTACCCTGGGCCATTTGTTCCTGTCTACTCTCATAGGAGTGACAAGGCATATTCCTTGTTGCTGTCTTGGAACAAAACCTCATGGGAAGAACAAAGCTAAACACTTCTGACTGAGCAACTGAGACTTAAGAGACATTTCTGGCACTTGATATCCAGATTACTTTACATCTGTAAGTATCTATGACACCCAAACTCCCCTACACTCTACTTGCACTACGCAAGAGTAGGTACTAGTTACTGAGCAGGTTGTAAAATTGGCCTTGGCAGCTATAAAATAGGAACTTAGCATTTCAAACAAGCCTAGAGGCTCTACTGGGCTTGGCTTCTTTGACTGCAGCCCAGTTGGAGAACATTTAGCCTTGTCCTTGAACTTGTAACATCGTTGGCCCCTACTATCATTCTGTGTCTTTTAAAATTGATTTTTCAGAGACATAGTATTTGCCTCCCGGAAGAAAGGCAGTCCTCTTCCTGCCCAAGGAACCCTCTATGTCACATGTAGCGCTCTGCTCGACATGCTATTTGACTGCCTGCCTTTCTGCCTGCCTGCTTTGCTGCCCGATGGCCTAAGCTTTCACTTACTTCATTTGCTACCCAGATCCTCAGAGACTTTCAACGGGGCTGGATGTTGACCTCAATAGAAATGGCTAGTGCCATTGAGTGGAGCAGCCAGATCAGCAAATAAGTGTCTTATCTACCAAACAAACTTGGAGCTCTGACCTCCTTTACCACTTCAGTCGCGCAGACTGTCAGGGACTGGGCAGCCCATAATGTAAAGGCAGGGTCTGGGCTGCCACAAATGCAGGCTGGGTAAGAACGGGCCCTGGCTCCACACTGGCAGGTGGTTACAGGTTGAAGCTCTGCCCAAGCACAGTCCATGCAGGCCAGTTTTGGACATGCTCCATGCTCTGACACCAGGAGCTGGGTACCCACTCACAGGATTACTAGAAGGGAAACTTTGAGAAAGCCAAGCTCCCTGTAAGACATCTTGAGATAGGTCTCCTCTCGATACACAGGTGTCAGGTGCAGAAACGAGAGGACTAATCAATAAGGTCAGAAGCATTTCATGTAGGGCATCCTTTACCAACACAACAGAGACCAGTCCTTACTAGACCAATACTATTTGACAGTAGCTATTGATCACGACAGTACACTTGTTTGATAAATGACATCTATCTTCAACAGTAACTGACGGGCACTCTGGCATGGCCTCCAGACAAATGCTAGCTCTCAAGAGGCTGCAACAGTCAAACCAAGAAAGCCAAAACGTCTAGAAGAAAACCCCTGTGCTGTCACCCAGCTGCTGAATGGTGTGGAAGAGGGCTGTTGTTGGCTGGGGTTGTTATATTAAATATTATTGCATGGCTTGTGTATTTTTCAAGGTCAAGAGTGAGCTTGAAGTGGAGGCCAACTAAAAGAAACAAATATTCTCAGGGCAGCTGCCTTGTGTTTATATCCCTGTTTCCATACAAGGGCATCAAAAGCATTATTGCAGGGAGGGAACCCAAGGCACCAGGACGCTGCGGCACAACTTGCACCGGGCCACACAGCTGGTCCAGAGTCCAGACAAGAATTCCTAGACTGCATTCCCCCAGGATATAAATATGCATACATACACAGCAACTTGCTTAAAGGGTTTGTGTCTCCCAGCCTCTAACACAGAATGAGCAAATAGAGAGTTGTGACCACTCTGCAGTGCCAGATAAAGCCAAAGGGTGCACAGTGCACAGCCACGAGGGTAAAGGAAGAGGAAGCAGCTGGGAAATTCTGGCAACACAAACTTGTTTTTGCAAAACAAATGAAACCCAAGGAGAGCCACAGACTTGCAGTGTTGCATGCGAGCAGGTGGTCCTGGATCTCACAAGCCTCTTCTCCCCTGCTATGAGGGAGCCCATGCTGCATGTTTGTGGAAGCTTTGCTTTTCAACCATGACTTCAATACAGTAATTACTGTGAGTTCCTCAAGTTTTCCTGGAAACCGACGCTCAGGGGCGAGGGTTGCATTCCTTTTTTTTTTTTTCCCGAGCATCTGCTGCCATCCGGTGGCAAACGCTGCAATGGCATCCAGGGCCTCCCAGGGCACCCTTGGCAGTGACACAGCCAGGGCCCTGGCAACAAGCCGCAACCTGGCCCGAGTCACCGGGGAGCCAGTCGGTGTCCAGAGCAGGTAGCTCCTGGAATGAGGGATGGAGCGGTCTCTCAGTTATCTGGACAGGGAAAGACCCGTAGGAATCACAGACAGAAATCAAGTGCTGCAGGAAACGATCAAATCGTGTTGAAGGCTGAAGCTGGGACAATCGTTCTGTGCAAGCCTACTCCTGTCACATCCCTTGGTCTTCCTTCACTGTCCTTTCCACTTCCCCTCTCCTTCCTAGGTGGAACGGGATGTTTCCTTACCCCAGGAGCAGCACTCCAGTAGCCAGGAGGCATCGTAAAGGAGGCTTTGCCCAGTCCCTGCAGTCCAGCTGGGCACAGGAATGCATGCCAGGGACATCAGCCAACTGTTCATGTTTTCTTATTTGCAATCTTGTAAATAAAAATCAGTCAGACAAAAGCCCCGGGGGCCCAGCCAGAAACAGTCTAGTCCCCCATCATCTGAGAGTGTCTGCTCCACATGACGCAGTCTGGCACATGCAAAAATACACAGGACACTGCAGTTTGCAGGAACGCTGCACAGCAGTATGTTAGACTGCTGATAAAAAAAGAAGCAGCCACATACCTAGACACTCTGAGGAGACACAGCGGAGATGCCTGAAAGTTGGTGTTCCTCAGCCAGTAAGAAAAAGCCAACCACTGCAGAACACACGCTTATGCTCCAACCTGTAAGTGGTCAGGAGCACTGGAGAAGAGCAATGGAGATGGAAGCATTGTCTTACTGCCTCTCCCAAAGCACCAGCTCTAGAGCACTAGGGGCCAGATCCACACCACATAACCACAGCACCTTATTAGCAGAAGAGAAGGTGTAAGCCAGCCCAGCACCCTACGTGCAAATCCCACCTGAACTCACATGACTGCAATTAATTCTGCAGTCATTAGCACTCAAGAGTCTCAAAAACCTAACACCAAGTTCTCCTCCATCTATACTGCACAAATAGCAGACATCTAATGCATTTGAAGCTCTCCTGAAAGAGCAGAAACAGAATTTAGAGCAAGTCAGTATCTTTACCTCTGTTGTCCACACAGGGAAACCAAGGCACAGCACACCAGCGCTGGGGTCTGTGGCAGAACCCAACAGCATCCAGAACGATGGGCAAAAACATCAGCCCAGGCCCTGTGGGACAGATGTATCTTTCAATGGGCCATTAAGTAATCTGTCACAAATGCCAAAACACTGTTTGAAAGAAAGAAATGCCCAGAGTTGCAGGGAGGATTACAGCAGCTGAGATCCACTGGCAGAGTAGGTTGAATTGGCATCACCACCTGCCCACGCCTATTAGCCTCTCGCTGTCAGGGAACAGAACAGTGAGGCCACCTCGAACTGAAGTCCAAGTTAAAAGAAAATGAAATACCACGCGTACAAAGCACCACTCATCGGTGGTGCTGGCAGGAGACACATACAGAATTCACACTTCGATGTGGAATACGAAATATTTAAAGAAAGAGTTACGTTTTGCACTTTGGTGTGACACCTCTTTACCTGCTTTCCCTTTTAACCAGACAGGAGGGGGTATGATAAGAGAATTTCAAGCTGACTTTGCCCAAGATGGTCATCTACAAGCAGATGTTATTGCACTGAAGTGACTCAGAAAATCTTTCCCTCTACCTTCATCAGCGATTCTGTACTGAACTCCTTCACTCAACCCCCAGCCCAAGCCAGAAGAGACTCCCAGAGCACAGGGAGGAGCACCAGGGGAGCTGTGTCCCGCTTTTACTCAGCACATGTTGTCTTGTGTCCCACTATGAAGGCACCTTAGTTCTTCCCACCCTTTACACTCCAGAGTCCAAGCTGTACCCCCTTCAACTGCAAGAAGCCTCACAATTTCTTTTCCCTCTCCTTTAGGCTCCCCATTTCTCATTTCATCTGAGGCACCTGCTTAAAAACCAAATGTGTTCCCGTGCCCCAGAACATTATATTTCAAATAAGCATATAAAAGACCTTTTATTGACATGAATAAATTGATTGGGACTATTACTTTGTAGCTGCTTCCCACAGAAAAAGCCTTTTAAAGGCAGCCTGAGGCAGGGAACCAACATTTACATTTAGATGAAGGCGTTTCTGTCACAGCACCTCCCAACAGTTTCTGGCCCTAGGTATTGTCTCCAGAAGCAATTAGTAAAGTAAAAAAAAAAAAGTGTTTAAATAACACAGAAGGAAAAGGGAAAAAGTATTTCTACAGTCTCACTGCAAGCATATTGTGGTCTGTAATCACATAATCTGTATGGCAAAGCAATGCCAACAGGTCAAAGGAGAGTAGTATCATCATGTCAGGAAGGAACAGCAAAGAGCTTACGTCTGGAAACTGATTTTCCCAGCATCAACTCTGTTAAGAAGTCCTGCTTTGTGTACAGGCTATGAACAGTTCCCTTAGACTCTGACAATGGACTAGATGCAATGCTGCTGTGAAACACGGTAGTACCACTACAAATTTACACCATGTAGGCTTTACCTCCAGCCTTTACTCAGTTCATTACACTCTAAGTCTTCAAGACACCTGACAAATGAAACCCATGGTACATTGCTTCAGTACTGACAGCGTGGAAGTGCTTTGCAAAGGTACCTATTTTAATGTTTTTTTCCCCAGTGAGCACAGATCTGACAAGGATTTTCACTGCCCTTGGCATCCATGTCCCCAACCACCACAGAAATGTCAGTGAACAGTAACTGACCTCTGGGTTTCGCTGCTGTCATTGAAAGCCTTGTCTGTGCTAGAGATTTGTCCTGTTTCAGAACTACACAATAGTTACAAGAGTAAAATCAACAGATTCAAGTATAACCAATAAAATTATGCTTTACTGTCTTATCTATTGTAAAGGAGTAAATATCCTGGAATCAGTCAGCCCAGGAAGAAAATTAAGGAGTTCCACCTCCCTAGTCAATACCACCTACAGTAAAACTCAGCACAGACCAGGCTTTAACGCAGCAGCTTGATGCATGAAGGAGGATGGACAGATTACAAACCCTCTAGGTCGGGACATTATCCCGTTAAGCCAAAAAAGCAGATCAAAAAGGGACAAGAAACAAAAAAAACCTCATTAATAGTTTCAAAGTAAAGATGTGCCATAGATTCCGAGACAGAATACAGTCAGTGGATTATTTAAGTCTTGTCATCTGCATGAATTAGTACTCACAGCACAGTAAGTAGGAACTGAAGTCTCTGCTCAGAATCCAAGTCTGAGGTCAACTCAGAAGAAGTTACAACCTACACAAACGCAGACAAAGCTTCCCCGTGTGCCGAGGCAGGTGTAGAAAAATTCCCTGCTGCTCTGACAGCCTGTCTTCACCTGGAGGGTCCCTGCACATCAGCACAGAACGTGCACGTGATGAAACGTTTAAATAAATGCTGTTTTATTACAGGCAGTGAGACACTTCTCAGTGGCCCTACGTCAGCCCCAGCATTTTGCAAACCATTTCAGTTCTCTATCGTGAGACACTTGTACACTTTTCAAACTCTGGCAGCAGTTGCAAACGTGCATCTGCTTGTTCTGCAAAATCAGCATCATACTCATTTTTCTCTTCGCGAGAAATAACACGGTGGCATCAGGAGTCAAGTGAAAAATGCACTGGCATAAGGGCACAGTGTATTATAGGGATTTGCATATGTATTGAAGATGAACTCTTCAAAATTCCTAAAGGTATCGCTCCAGAAACTGCTGAAACACTTGACACTCTCCAGTTTTGTCCACTACAAGACTTGGGGCTGAGTGGACCCCTTCACATTAAAAAAAAAAAGTAAGAGCACTCAGAATTAATGTATTTCAAAATAGACACTTCGACTGCTGAATAATTCCCACTGTTAATTCTCTCCCCTCTACTTCCAATAAATTGTCACAGACACTGCTTCGGTGACAAGCAAAACCCTCAGTGTTATGAAGTGCTAAAGCTCACTGGAGCTCCTTAGGAAAACGGGTAGTGTGTTCCTTTCCTCCTTTGCTACTGAGCATCCTCTTGTGCTTCTTAAAACACTGCTATTTATATCCATTTTATTTGCTACTATATAAAAAGCATTAAGTTGCACAGGAATGGACTAGAGAGAAGCCAAAAGAAAGATAAAACAGTGTCAGTAGACAACAATAAAACAATCCAACTTAGAGGAAAACCCCCCACGAAGCTATGTCTCAGTATTTTGAAAGCACACATTCTACCATGGTACCAGGCCAACACCAGCCTCCTTGTAATTGCCTGGACTTTGTAATTGGGGTTCACTCAAATCAGCTGCAGTGCCTGAGAAATTTCTCTTACAGATTTGACTAACAGTCTGTTCCAGCAAAACTGAGACCCCAGGCAAAGTGAAATACAACTCCACTGACATCACGCACAGCAATTTTCCAAGGCCAGTGCATCAATTTATTCTGCAATTTCTCTCCCATGCACTCGTTCCTGGTGCAGGAAACTCAGCCTTGCAGCTACAGTGAGAGACAGGAGTGTTCATAAGCCGAGCAACAACTTTGTAGAGCCTGCTTCCTTCTGGTGACATTGCCACAGGTAAGGACATTGGACAAATATTTAAACAGCTAACAAAGAATGAAACAGAATTGCAACAGGATTCAGAAACTGAAAAGACCCAAAGTAATCCAAAGTAAAAGAATGGGTAACAAGACTAATTACTTGAATCTTTTCCGGGTGTCTCACTTTAACAACCGTTCTTCTGAGTTATCCTATGAGTGCTTTGGTGTCAGGGAAAGCACACTACTTCATTAATATTAACAATCAGTAAAGTTATTCACACTTACATTGAAGCTGGGCTTGATTTAGTGCCTTAAAATTTACATACTCTGACTTTCAAAACCTGAGATGTGCGAGCAATGGCATTATCAAATCCTATCCTGGACGTGACTTCTACCTGCCAAGTGTCCTCTGCTCAGTAAGTGCTGTTTTTTGTAGTGCCTCTCCCCCCTTTCTGCGGAGCAATGCGAGATTAGCCTCACCCTTCTCGCTACTCATCCAACCAGAAAGTGGATTTGAACAATCTTTATTGGGAAGATTCATTTCTGACCCAAGGAAGACCTGCTTATATTGTGTCAGAAACCTGCACTGCATCAGCCTTCACTGGTTCATCTGTCAGGTGCCACAGGTGATTATTCTTAGAGTGAATTTATGCAATTTTTTTTTTTTGCTAGATTTTTTATTTTTTTAAAGAGAGAGTGGGAAAGCAGATGGTGATTAGGAACAGGGCAGGGAAGTACATCCTTTCTATACACAGAAGTAGTTGATTTTGCAGGGGCCAAGTTACCACTTTGCACAGAGATGAACATTTGTAAAGCACAAAAAATAGCCCGGCTAAATCTTCCACTTGGGATTTGTGGTTTGCATTACGTTTTCCTTTTGCTCCAGCTTGTTTTCGCAAAGTCAACACCACGAGAAAAATCAGCCTTAATTAACTTGTGTTAAAGAAACGGGCAGAACAGCAGTTTGCAAAGAATGACTCGCACCCAAACCCAGACATCCAGAGTCTTTCTGATACACTTTGGGTGAGAAACTACGGCCCGACGCAAACACCTGCAAGGCTTTCTCCAGCTTACCTGTCACACAGGAGAGCAAGGGAGGAAAAGCACCCAGGACTGCAAACACAGGAGCACACGGACACTGGGACAGATGGAAGAGCACCTGCGACAGGAACACGGGCCGGACTGAGCGAACAGAACCAGCCCCTGGGTTGCAGGGTCTCGGCTGCCTTTGGGACCAAAGGATACTTCCCAGGAGGAGCACAGAGGCACCCAGCTCCTCGGGGACCACGGGACTCTCCCAGGAGGGGCAGAGGGGAAGCTGGCTCCCTTCGGGATGCAGGAGCACTGCCAGGAGGGGCCAGGTGCCAGCACACCGCGGGGCCTGGGTCTCCCTGCACAGGCAAGCAGGCATGGCTGCTCTCACAGAGGGGTCCGTGCCCCAGAACCCCCTCCCACCACCCTTCTGCCACCCTTTTCCCCGTCACAGCAGAGGAGAGGCTCTTACCTGCACACCACCACGCCAGGCAGCCTGAAGGACTCTCCCACTGAACCTTCTGGAAGCTCCGGGGCTGCTCCCAGCACAGCCCCGCCCTAACGAGCTGTGCCCTAACGAGCTGCCGCCCCCGGCCCAGCTGGGCCCCCTCGGCCGCCCACACACCTGCCCCACTGCCCCACACACAGCTGCTCTGGGATCTCCAGGGACCAAACCCAACACACAGAAGCTTCTACAAAGAGCAGAAATTTCACAACAAGCAACATAAGAGCCACCTTTTTTCATGTTCGAAGGAAAGAAAATCAAATTCCTGAACAAAACACCAGGCCTCCCCTTTTCTCCTTGCACCTAAAGGAATTTAAGTTGTAAATACGTATCCATGTCCTAGGAAGGACTGAAACCCTCCTGCCTGTGTCACTTTGTGCAGCTGACACGGCATCAGAACGGAGCCTGGTAACGTGCACGTACCAAAGCCATGCCAGAGATGGTTTTCCAGCCCTTTACCTGGCAATGGCATCAGTAACACAAGACCACTGCTGCAATAGGAACTATATTGTTCAATTTATGCAGTAACAAAAATCCTCTTCGGCCTTGTCCCTGTAGGATTCATCATTTTAAGTCTGGAAACTTAGAACCTGCAGCAAAAAAGGGAGGGCAGCCGAAGCCTGTTCAAGCTCTGTGTTAAGTACAAGGAATTAAAAAACCAAAATGTCAAAATAAATACCATAGCACACGTTCAAGCCAGCCTCAGAAAAAGCACTTTCAGAAGTTATTTCCAGTAGACAAGAACTGACCTTCCCCTTACAAAATGCCACAGGGTATAAATAGAGCAGCCTCTTCAAACATGCAGCTCCAAACTCCCGTGCAATTTGTCATGAATACTCCCAGTCTGCTTCAAGCACCCTCAAACAATGGGGCACTCTTTCCTCACTATACTCAGAGCACTAATTAGCTTGAACCAGCATCAAACTACCTTGTCATTTTTGAAAAATCATAGATCGAACACAGAGCAGAACCAGACCAAGAACACAGCCTTCCCATCTCCCTTCTGACCAAACATTTATTCTGTAAAGATACTCACCGCTTCTCTGTGTGGCACCACAACACTACCCTAAGTTTTGGAGATGCCAAGCATCATGAACTGCAAGTATGGAACACTCCAACAGCTAGCTCACACAAATACATCACAATCCCTAATGGATGGAAGACAGGGAACCATGACAAATGTACACAAACACGTAACATGACGCAATTTGAAAGCAAATTTTAGCTTTTCAGCAGGCAATGAATAGACAATGAGTTACTGTGCATCTTCCTCTCTGCAATTATCATCCCTTTGGAATGCATCTCTTGCCAGCTCTGTATCAGCTGCGTGCAGGATGACTCTACAGCACAAAGTAACATCTCTTAGAAAATAAGATGCGTGAAAAACTCGGCGACTAGGGGTATATATAGTGTACTGTATCTAATTTGAAGCTTATACTTCATGAACCATCAGGCCTCATTCTCCCTTGCATGTCTTGCAAGGTTCGCTTTGGTTCACGGGCAAATTTAAAAGAAAATGACAGCATGCAATCTTCCCTGCTCTGTTGAAACTAGGGGGATTGTCATCTCTGGTTTAGAAGTTCTCATCTTTCTACTCTTCCTTGGCTGACACAATGAGAGCTTACGCACACACTCATTGTAAATACTCGTTTGTGCTCAAGCTGATCAGTGGCTGTGGTATATTACCATTGTACACAGAATGTTCCTGAAGTCATGGCAGCCAAAACACCCTTACACATTCATTTTTACCAATTTGACTGCTTAACTTATGGAAAAACAAGCCAAAGTTATGCAGTATGGCCCCAGAGCATAAACGTGCCTCAGGGAGGCAGAACATACTCTGGAATTGGACATGATGTTGGTGTTTTGTGTACTGTATATATATAAAAAAATTACCTCGAAGAAGGAAAAAAATAAAGCCACGGAAGACAAGACAGCTTTGAAACACACAAGACAGCCATGCCAGCATCCCATATTATCCCAGATGAAAATAACTTCTTTTCCCACTAACAACAATCAAGAGACATTTCGCTTGCAGGCAAAACCTGGCTGCTGTAGTGTAGCTTGGTTTTATTTATGTCCACAAATATTTCAAAAAAATTACAAAATACTCAAATGGAGAGAACACAGAAGTCACGATTTCTGGGTTTCTACTCTGTTTACACTGTGTTATCCCATGGCAAACTACTCATATATACATTAAGCTTCAAGATATATATAAATGTAGCAGTCAGAATGTACACTCTGCTTTAACGGTGCAGTGAAACAAGCTCAACCATGACGACATAGAACAAGAGAGACGTTTCCAAAACACTAAAGCAAAATTAAAAAATAAACCTTCAAAACAGGAAAAATAAGAGAGATTTCTTAAAGAAAATTAAAACCTCTGGGTTGTTTTAACAGGGCATCGAACACCAAGATGGCTTCAAAAACCACTGCATGTAAAGTTGTAGTTAATCATTGATCTAAAATGGAAGAATTTCAGTGCTTATTTGCTGAATGAAGGGAACAAAAAAAACTCCACAAATTATCAGAATGCTCTTCTGAGAAAAAATAAATAAAATAAATCAATGAATAGCTTTTGAACAGACTGCAAACTTCAGCTGAAAAAAAATACAGAGAGAGGACCATCTGATGCAATCAGCTTTTTTTTTTTCCCCCTTAGGAAGAACTACAGCTAAAAATAACAGCAAAAGAGAAGGATCAGGAGAAATGCCTGAAGTGGCTGAACTGCCCCAAACTCTCAAATTCTACACAGTAAAAACAAGGAGGGGAGGTTTAACTGAAATGTGTCTAATTAGACCTTTGAAGTAAACTGAGGCACTCTCTCTGCTGAGCAGACTGATCTTACTAGCTACTCCGCTGTTAGCAAAAGCAAAAAACATTAATCAGAAGAAAACCATTTCACCTGATCACTGCAGACAACAACTGAAGGCATTGACTGAAGACGACTTCACCATCCCCAATCCTAGATTGACCTCATTGTTTCCCCATCTCAGAAACACTAGCTGTTCCTCCCAACACCTTCACAGAGAGTTCAAATACAGCAGATGGAAGCAATTAAATGCTATTGCAAGTCTTTAGCACTGACGAATCTGGAATGGAGGACTGAAAAAAAGGAAGATCAACATCTGCTGAAACAGTCCTCCTCTCTCTCCTATACAACTCTTGCCCTAAGCAGACCTAGAATACCCCAATGCATATTTTTAATTGGTGAACTGATGCTACTGACTGTCTGATAGTAACTTTCGGGCACTGACACTGGTTTGAGATCCGTGAGGTGGAAAAGCACTGTGCATGCCATGCCTTCCATCAGAATGTATGATTAACTACAAGTTTATCAAACATGGCTCAGTACAGTCCTATGACACAACCATCACACTGAACAGTCTACAACAGCAGAGAGAGCACTCATGAGTTAAGAGAGAGAATGGGGGGAAGTTATGCACCAGCAGAAAAAACGGCCAGCAGATTCAGATGTCCATTGGTTGCATCACCCTCTGCTCTGACAAAGAAAACCCATGGCAAAACAGCGAAAGAAAAAAATATTTCTCCCTAGACAGTAAGTGGAGCTGTCTCCAAAATAATGCTCACTGGCCTTCTGTGCATTCCTCTCCTTTCACCATCCACATGGGAACTAGCCAACAGGAGTTATTCTGCATGGATCTGTTGTGTTGGGAGTCAGTAAATGTTACTGTTCATATATTACTGTTCATATATTCGGTTAATCCCAAAGCATTAAGTTCCTGAGATACAGAACACTGGTGGCAATTTAAAAGTTTTTACTTATAAAACCAAAACTAAAACAGTCAAAAGAGAAATACAGACTGGTCTTTGCAAAACAACTCTGAGAACACTGAGATGCCTACTCACTCTTCTTAAGAACTTAGCAAACATAAGAAGCCAGAAAGAGCACATCCTCCAAAAATATGCACGTGCATACAAAATTCTGGCTGTGCTAGTTTGAGGCATGAAACATTTTTAGAAAAAGAGATTTTAGAACAGATTATTTCTTTGAACCTTTGTCTAAAGTCTAAAACCAATGTAGTTAAATTAAGTTTCAAAAGGTAATAGGAAAGAAGTGTATTATGGCCACACTAAAAACTAACCCTTGAAGTAGGCAACGAAAGGGTAAGCTAGTTCCAAGGGACACCTGTACTGCTGAGAAATACAACTCAACAGAAATCATCTGCAGAACAGAGAGATGTAACACTAACAAAAAAAATCCAACAAACCCAAACAAACCAAAAAACCAAGAACAGAAACAGTCATTTGCAACATTATCCCTGCAACTCCCTTTAATGCTTATTGTTGATAACAAACCAAATTTCAAGCTTTTACCCATTTGAAATTATTGATACCCATCATTCCCTTTAATTAAAGGGATAATTATATATATAATTTTTTATTAAAAAATCAACTCTGTATTCTGTCAATACCAGGTAGGAATTCACAATTTGTGATGTTACTGAAAATCAAGATAAATGTTTCTGGAGTTTTGTTTTGTTTCTCCCCTCTACTCAAAAAAGTTATTTACAGACTTAAAAAGCCATGCTGCAGAACTGAGCTCTCTTTAAAATTATGAAGATTTCCTACAATGTATTAAAATAAAAGTAGATTTTTATTATTATAGCACTTGGATTCAGAGCTTGTTATGTCACCTACTTGCAATCCTTGTTTTTTTTTAAAATAGCTATAGATGCATTGAGTGTCTCTTCACGCACAGTGACTCGTGTTGTGAACCTGATTCTAGCACCTACTCAAAACAAACTAGTAAGAAAAAAAAAAACAAGATTGCAGGAAGTTCTCTGAATTTTCCACACAGTCCTGTACTTTCAATAGGCTTCTGAATACGTTGTCATGCAGGGAGACCCACGCCAGTCTTGAGAAATCTTCTCTACAAATGAACACTATGCTGATAAGTCTCTACTTGTTGGGTGGTTGTTTGTTTTAAATATATAAAGAAATCTTTATAAGATATTCTTTTCCTTTTGTAGCTCTTATTGTATGTAAAAATGTTCCACTCCTTCCCAAGGACTGGGGTTTCCATAGCCAGCATTACAAATAAATAATTTATTACAACTGTTTGTCGCCTTCTTTCTTCAGTCGACTGAAAAAGAAAGAAAACTCATTTTAATGAAACGAAGGAGGTGTCATGACACTGCAGAGATGGCTCACCTTCCTGCTGCCCTCACCCAGGTGCCCTGAAGGGAACAGAGGTTGCCAGCGGACTGGTGAGCTCTCAGCACAAGAACGATAACGCCGTCTGTTGCAGGAGGAAACGATGACCTTTTGCTACCCATCACTAGTGCCAGCTCATCAAGCTCCAGCTTTATCTGCAGCTGCAGACATGACAGTCGGCTTCGGGCAGACTGGCTGCCCCCGTGGCACAAGGCCAGCGGGCAATTCTGGACAGCAGAAGCAAGGACTACAACATCAGAGCAAAGCAGTGCAAGGCAGCTGTTTAATACGCTGCTTCCCATACGTCCTTGCTACCCACAGACATGTGGAATGACCGCTGCTAGGAGCTGGTGGCTTTTTCTTCTCAGCTAACATACTGTCAGTGGTCACTGTCAAACAGGAGATAAGGTGGTGTCACATAAGGCAGGCCAAGAAGAGAACTACTCTACTATCACCACCATATAGCATTTCGGGGAGAAAGAACTCACATGATTTGAGTAGGCGTTCTCAGCTGGTAATGTGGGATCTGTGTTATTGATACAATTCAACTCCCTATCGCCTTTAGTAATTTCTTCAGATCTACTGAATCCCTCCCCTCTTCTCATTCATAAAGCTTTACTCACTCTCCTCCACTTCAAGGAAGAGAGAGACGTGGAAGCCACAATCGTAGCATCGCACTAAAAACCCCAGAGGTAATTCTGTAATTTAAGACTCAACTGGTCTACATCCTGGGACAGTAATTTGGACCTAGCTTCCAATCTGCACCATCACCTATGCCCAAATTAGGTGTCAGAACAGCTTCACCATCTTCCCTGTGTCAGAACAGTAACCCAGCACACAGTTAAGAAAGGTAGCAATTCAGAAGAAAAAAGATGGAATGTGGAGAAAGACAAAGGAAGCTGCAGCACCTCCAAGTCTCCAAAAGCCTTCATTGCACCTCTCACCTGTAATAATCTTCCTGACTTGGTAGATGACCACCATGCATGTGAGGATGCCCGTGCAACCACTGCTGCTCCATTGCCAGTCTTTGCAGCTCTGCTGATTGGGCATGCATGGCCTGCAGTTGGTGGGCTGCTGACATAGGAGGTGGGATGGCACCAGGCAGATCTCGTGGATAAGGAGTACCTAAGAGAGAGTTGCCCGTTTTTCAGACACTTGTTTGCTATGAGGTCTGCAGAGAGTTGTCCCATTAACTCCACCAACTCCCCTCCCAAGAAATGCTAAGATCCAGAAGGTGACAGTTCAGGTCAAGAGACAACCTTTGTAGAGGACCATAAAATGCTCTCACCAAAGACTGGATGTCGGAGCATTTCATGCTCATGAGGTGGCTGCCCTAGCAATGGGTTGGGGATGGTCCCAGGTGGGTAGGGAAAACGTGCCAAATGGGGTCCAGCTGCTAAAGGATCCACGAGCGGGTGAACAGGTCCTGCTGAACCTTTAAAAGAAGGAAAGAAAGCAAGCAATCAACTGCTTTGGGAAGCATCACTCACTGCTAGGAGATCAAAAGCCCTGTTACACTTGAGCTGGATCAGCACTTGGCCTAACTGGCATGTAATTACCAGGAGTTTAGCTCCATCCAATTTGAAACCCACTTTTCCATCTTGAAGTGACATCTGCTTACCAAACAGTCTTAACTGTTAAAGCAACAACCTGGGGCTTTCAATTTCTACAAGAAAATGAAATCCACCAAGCGATAGGGTAAAAAAATATTTTTTAAAATAATCACGTAACTAAAACACCTAAGCTTTCATTTTCAGACATTCCTTCCACACTCTCCTCATACACGTTGCAGCAGTGCTTGCAATGGAGCTACTCTGGAGCAAGAACTAGAGACACTCAAGAGCCCATAACTGTATTTTAACCTGGCATCCAAGACTAAAGCCAAACTGCTTTTCAAATACAGGTAAGAGACTTGATAATGAACCGACTCGGCTCTGGCTGCACTAGTTTCTCGCTAGCCAGAGTGAGAAAGTAGGAGTCATGGTTTTGTCCAGAACAAATAACTGGGGAGCATCCAGACTTACCTGCAGAGGTGGTAAGTGACTTACCTGACAACAGAATCCTGGTATAGACACAATCTCTGACAAATTTCTTCTACTATCAATGGGGTACAAACCTGCCTCCAATTGAACCACTTTGTAATCTGTGCAGTCAGTCTCAACCAAAGTCCTCCGCTGACAGCTTTCAGAACGCTGATATTCAGCGGGATCATCTGCTACCTGTAACCTCCCCACCCCTTAACAACCTCACAAGATCCTGCAGATTTCCTTGCTATACAATTTGGCTTCTGCAACAGCACTCAAATTCCTTCCAAGCTCCAAAAAGCAGTCATCCCAGCCATGTTTAATGCGTGTTGCTCAAAGGCACAGTATGCTGTATCTGCTTGCACAAACACTACATTTGTAACCAGCTGCACTTGAAGTACTTGGACTTTTTTCTTTTTCTTACTTAGCAGCTACTGCACCTGGTGCCTTGCTTGCTCTGTTCTCTCCAGTCTGCTACCAGAAAACCAGAAAAATTCTGCTTAGTGCCTCATCTTCAAGACTCCAGGTTCCAGACTGGAGCAAACATATAACTTGCTTTAGAAATGAGCAAGGCATCAATTCATTTTTCAAACTATTAAATACTTCAGGGAAAAAAGTTCCCACACATAAGAATACACTGTAGCTAAAAAGATGCCAACCCATAAATTTAGATGGTTCTCATGAAAATTGTGACAGATAATTTCAGCTCTGTCAGCCAGATGGTTGGCGTGTCAAATGGCTAAAGAGATGAAGTCTTTCTCTCCTAATTTATTTTTTTTTCCAGCTCCTATATAGAAACACCAGCTTCAGCTCCTTTCCAGCTATAACTCATAACGTAACAGGCGTCAGCATGAGCAGTGTTACCAGCTCCATGACATCTCTCCTAGTGAATTCCTCTCACTCAATAGAGTCTTCACCAGTACACCAGACACCACTGTAAGGTGGTGCTTCAGGACTCCAGTACTTAAAAAAACCCCACCATGACAACACAGTAAACCTTTTACAGTGCCAGCGTGCAACCTCAGTAAAGATCACTGTACTATTACCATCGCTGACTTTATCACTGCTATTGGTCCACCCTCCCAAAAAATAACTGTTTTGCATTTCAGTTATCACAACGTTGTACAGTACAGAAGTCATATCATAATACAAGAAAACAAGGATTTTGCTTCTTCAATTTCAGAGTCACCGTCTGCCTGTTTTGGGTAGCCTGCTGCCAGCAGCTCACGAGAGAGGTCCCCCAGTTAACAGCCTACCCAGCTCCCTGGGCTCACCTTGGTGTAAGGGATCCTGCTGATGTAGGTGTAAATGCGAGTGTATGTGTGAATGTTGGTGATGGTGGGGCGTAACGTTGAACATCTGGAGCCGTGCCAACGGGTCATTTGTCAGCGATGCCATCCGCTCCGCGTGTATTCTCTCTGCTGCCAGTCTGTCAGGGTAGCTCATTTCAGGCCGTAACTGTGGGCCTGCCAGTGCAAGTCTCTCTCTTTCGAGGGGGTTCAAACCCGGATGGAAGGAAGCAAATGGGTGAGGTCCTGCTGTTGGGGGAATAGTCAGTGCACCGTGCCTGGCAAAATGCTCCATGGGGTTAGTAGCTGGATGCAGTGCATCCAGCTCTGGGGGCTTCACCTCAAAGCCAGGTTTCATCCTCTCTCTCAACTCCCTTTCCCGGATTTCTCGCTCCCGGATTTCCCTCTCTCGCAGCTCTCGTTCCCGAATGGTGGGATCCACGTTGTAGAGGCCAGGCATATGGTAGGCCAGAAGTGGATCAGTGGGGTTCAGGGGCACGAAGAAGGGATGATTGCGGTTTGTTGGTGACATGACATGAGGACGGGCATATTCACTCAGTGTTCGTAAAGCAGGTGTATCTGGACCAATGTAAGGTGGTACAGCAGCAATGGTCGTTGGTGGAGGTTCAAATGAAGGTCTCATATGTGCTGGCCCGCTGAGCTGAGACTCTCCAAGACGGCCTTCATGGGAGGAGCTGGATACCTTCTGCTACATAGAATGGGGAAAGAGAATTTTAGTTCAACACATTCGGCTTAAAAACACAGCAGGAATGCACTTCCCTTCTTGTGCTTCATGCTCTAAGAGGAGGTACGTTCAGCCTGCTGAGCCTCGCAACTCCTGCAGTTACGTGCTCCAATGTGGTTTGGGGACTAACTGGTTTCTCTCTGTCCTGTAGGCCACAAGATAACTGCTTTGTAGTGACAGCCTCAAAGCTACACTAACTGCTTTACAGTTAGTAGAGCAGTGACTAGTTGGCACGTGTCACAGCTACGGGCAACACCTGACTGGTACATGTCACCGCAGACTACCAGTCTTGTTTGCAGTGTGTTCCTCCTGTCCTCTCCACACTCGCTTGTATCCTAAAACTTAAGAAACCCAAGGAAACTCATCTCCAAGACACACAACACAACAAAATCCACTCCTTTCACATCAAGACTTTGCATCCTGCTCTCTCCTCCTGTACAAGAGCAACAGAGCACTTCTGGGGAGGGCAACAACAACAGTTTACCCATGCAATTGCCCGAGGATCTCTATGCTCAAAACAAAGCCAAGTCCCCATACATGACATCTTTTAAAGGACAAATGCTATATCCTGACTTTTATAATCCTACAGAAACATATAGCTGTGATTCAGATCTCTGAAACACACCATGGAACAGGAAGACTGTAGCACCTTCTTTTTCAGCATCAATAATGTATTACCAACCTAACAATTCTGTGGACTAAGTAACCATTCCTTTCCGACAGGCCACAGAAAAATGGTTTAGTTGTATTGGCTCTTTATATCAAGACTGGAGTTTGGGTCTCCCCATAAAAAAAGAAATTTACAGGCCTTTAAGTTTACGTCAATTTTAAAAAGCCTTCAGATCTCCTTCTTCTAGCAGACCGCACTCCTGTGCCTGCACAGTACTACAAGGTACACAAAGGTATCCACTATACCTGCACAGAGTGCTTTTCTACTGCAAGTAAACATAAATACTTGGCCTCCTTATCCCCAGTTGCCTTGGCTCCCCCCACATCAGGAACAGACCAGGAGCAGAGACTCTCCATTTCCTTTAAAGAGAAGAAAGTCAGGCAGGCCAGGAGGTGCCCATTGCTGGCTGGCTTTCACTTAATACATAAGGCTCCCATATTCCCAAATACCTGACTGCACATGCATTAAAGTGCTTCTGGGGATTTGCATTCTGTTGTCACCATCCAGGTGAGATCCTACCACGCCAAATCCCTTACATGGCTCTTAGCTACAAATAAACCTACCGCAGCTCTTTCTGCTTCTCTTTCACGCTCCCGCTCCCTCTCTCTTTCCTTCTCTTTTTCCTTTTCTCTTTCTCTCTCTTCTCTGGCTTTCTGCTCTGCTTCTCTTTTGGCCTTTTCAATGGCCTCTTCTCTCTTCTTGGCCAGTTTTGATCCTGCCAGAGGCATGAAGTATAAGTCTGCTCTTGAGCATGAATTGTAGCCACGGTCCAAGTGCTTATAGAACCTGGAAGAAACAAAACAGAAAGAGTTTAGCCCTGGGAAAGATGCAAGAGTCTGGGATTTAAGAGCTGTATGTCCGAAAGAAAAAGTGTCACTCTACACTTCCACAATAGCACTACCAGCTTCTGAAAGCCACAAGAAAATTAATTATACCATATTACTCCACAGCCAAGTGGAGCATAAAACCTATCTCACAATTGCAAACTGTAATGCCCTGCCTGAATATGTGGGCTGAAACAGCACCTTTCCAGACAAACAGAGCAAAATCACACTAGAAAGAGAGGCTGATGAGATGCTCGTGTAAAATACACTCAGCTCCCATAGAAGCTCCTTTCTCAGCTTTTGAGAGTGCCCTGCTACACAGAAAACCAGAATGAATCAAGGAAGCACTGCTGACAACCTCCATACCTGGCTGACTGACTAGCATGACTTGGTGTATCCACCACAGTAGGTTCTGGTGATGGGCTTCTGGGTGGAGGGGGAGGACTTTCTGGTTCCTCAGCTTCATCTGGGACTTCTTCTTTGATTTGAATAGGTGGCAGTGTGCAGGCTGTCACCACTGGCACGTTTCCACTAGAAGCTGCTGATGTGGAGATGGAAGTCTGAAGTGGGATGCCAGGCACAGTGGGTGGCGTGGAAGTGGAGGGGCAAGAAGGAGGGGTGATGGAAGATGGGCCTCCTGGGACAAATGGATGCTGAGAAAAGGGGGGCTGGGAGGATACCTGATGGAGTCCAGATGGGGGGTGATTAGCAGGTGGGGGAAGACTCTGGCTCTGTGTCAGTACAGGAGGCTGGGCTTGTGAAGACTGCAGTGGTTGGCTTTGAGGCATCAGCTGCAAAGGAGGAGGGTGTGCAGAAGGAGGATGATGAGTTGAGAGGGAGCTCAGAGGTTTTAAAGCAGGTGGTGGAGGCAAGTTGGAGTTCATTGAGAATGGAGATGGGCCAGAGAGATGAGGAGGGTGCTTGTGAGATGGAGCAGTGGGGAGCTGAGGGATTGGGGTAGTAGGGGGAGGTTTGATGTGAGGCATGGCCATGGGTGCAGGGGGCAAGGGCTGCTCCCGTGGAGGCTGAGCCTGCTGCAGCGAGGTTGCAGCTGGCAGGACAGGCTGCGTCACCTGAACCTGGAGAGCGGAGTGAGAATGAGATGGTGCTTGTGTCTGAAGGGGAACCTGAGACTGAGATGACTGAGTGGGGAGGGAAAATGGCTGGGAAGGTACAGGATGAGGCAGGAGGGGCTGAGCCTGCAGGTTGTGAGGGGCTGGCTGGGCCTGACTGTGGAGCGGCGGCTGCGAGTGCGGCTGCGAAGAGGCCGGGGTCGGCTGGCTCTGCGACACGCTCAAGGGCTGCAGAGGTGGATGGGGCGATGGCAGCCTCTGCGGGTGCAACGCAGGGGCCTGCTGTATGTGAGAATGCGGCGGCGGCGGCGCAGGGGCCTGGGGCTGGCCGGAGGGCTGGGATGCTGACGGCGAGACCTGCGGTGGAGCTGGAGCAGCACTCGACGCTGCCGGCAGGGATGCTGGTAGCTGGGCTGATACAGGTGGCGTAGGAGGGGGAGCCTGGCCAGAACCACTCTGTGCCTGCAGCACCTGGGGCTGTGCCTGCAGCACTTGCTGTTGGGCAGAGGAATCCGAGTCACTCTCATTGTCTTGAGGGCTAGGGATGCTGGGCGATGTGCTCCGGTTGTCCTGGTCAATGTCCTTGGGATCACTGCTCCCTTCGTCATTGACACTGCGGCTGTCAGAGCTCTCGCCTTCGCCCTCGCCCTCCGAGGGAGAGTTTGGCCTGCTGATCTCCTGCAGGGAGAGCGGGAAGAATAACCACTGTGCATGAGAAAACCACACAAAGAACTTTACCAGCATGCCACAGGATGGAACCTATCACACATGCTGTGCAAACACAAGTGCAAGTACCACCCTTGAAACAGCACAGGTAACAAACATCCAAAGGGAGGGTGCAAAGACAACGGAGCCAGGCTCTTTAGTAGTGTCCACTGGCAACGGGCACAAACTGAAATACAGCAAGTTCTGCCTGAACATAATGAAACACTTTTTCACTATGAGGGACACCAAGCAATGGAATGGGTTGCCCAGAGAGGCTGCGGACTCTGTGAAATATCTTTGGAGATATTCAAAAGCCTTCTGGGCATAGTCCTGGGCAGTTGGCTCTAGGTGGCCCTGCTTGAGCAGAGGGGTTGGACTAGACTTCCAGGTCCCTTCCAACCACAACCGTTCCGTGATTCTGTAATATGGAAAGCTCAATGCCAAAATTTCCAAGTCCTGTGCACAGAGTGAACCTGGTCAGGTACATGGAGCTGAAAAGACATTCTGAAAGTATTTCAATGGAGCTTTGGTACCATTAAATTAACAGAACTCCAGTGGTGATCATCTAACTTGCCATAGAAGAGGAAAAAACAAATTTCAATTAAAAAAAAAATGGGGAGGAGAGGGTAGAAAACAATCCAGGTATACTCCTATATGGTTGATACTGATAGTGTAAAAAAAAAAAAAAAGAGAGACTTCTGGACTTAGCCCACATCATTCCACTGTTTTTCAACAGAAGGAATACATTTTAATATTGGTTGCTTTCCAGTCACAGAATAAGCTGCAATTTGCTGCAGCTTAAATTGATTTCATGTTTTTCGTTTACCGGGTTTCCACCTCCTCCCACCCTCAAACCATTCTCCTAAGAGAAAAACATTCCTCTGTGTGACTCACTTGAGTTTTGGATTTTTTGGCATTGGACCTGTCAGGTTCCTCTGTGTCAGAAGCTGCCTTTTCCCGCTGCCTCTTGGAGTTCTTGAGAGGAGAAGACACCTCTTCTTTTATCTTCTGCCACAAATGAAGCAGAACACAACAGTTACCAGTGGTGTAAATGCAAAAGTAAATTGAGCGTATGCCAGTGCTACCAAATTTAATAAAAATAAATGAATGGGGTTCCTATAGAGCAGAAGAACTGCTCAGAAGTTGAGATAGTCAGTATTTAACAACATTCCAATACCCATCTGTCCCTCTGTCCAATTACAAGTTGCAGGGGAATCTGCTCTGGAGTTGCTGGTGCATTTTGCCACTGCCAGGAGCAGCTCCCAGAAGACTTGTACCTACATGATGCTCTAGCCACTTCCTCTGGAGGTCAAATTTCAGCCAGAACCCAGAACACACTGCAATTTCACTTGTGCAGACAGAAACCCAAGGGGCAGCCTGCACACAGACCCTGCACGCATCTCTGACACAATCTAGTAGGAAAACGGAATATCGATTAAAGCATTCCTCATCATGCAGACGTGGTCTTGAGCTTTGAAAGTGAAGGAATACGTTAAACAAAGCAGTTGTCTTCAGCTGTGCAGAATCAAGTCCATCAGCAACCCATACCAGGCCAACCGGCCCAGTACACTCTTTAACAGAGACCAACACCAGTTGTTAACAGCGGAAGGAGCAAAGATTTCTGCAGTAGACAGGCACAGGATAAGCCTCTTTCTACTACATGAAAGTCTTGCTTTACTCCTGATATTTTGAGAGGGATATTTTTATATCCCCTCAAATATAGGGCTAACAGTGAGTAGCTATTACAAGATTACTACCTTCTTTCATGGCCTGAGGCAGCTTTATACATCACAATTACCTAACCTAACTTCAAATTTTACTAAGTTCTTAGTTCTATCATGCGAAAACTTGCTCCATACTCCAGTTTTGACTTGTTTTTCTTAAAAAATATTTATTTTTAACTTGCTACTTTTCGATTTACACTACTTAATGGCAAGCCTTCCCGCTTCATCTGGCTTTGCTTCTTCAGTACTCTCTTGGAAAGGCACTTAATTCATTTAAACAGACTAAACTGTCAGCTTGCTCTGAAAAATCAAGCAAATATTCATACCGCAAGACAGTAACAGAAGTAGTCTCAATTACTACATATTCACATTCCTTTGTAAATAAAGATTAAGTACTGCTTTAAAAAAAAAAAAAATCCCCTAAACTGTCTGCTTGTCTCAAACACAGCATTTCTGATCTGTATTACTTCCATGAGCCTAATGCTCACATTTGCATCCGAAATTGAAGGATTAATTTATCATGAGAGCAGTAAGGTTATGTGGGGGTACTTTAATGGTTTTTATCACTACACATCCTTACGTGCAGGAACAAAGCATCAGTCAGATGCACCATTAAATTTTTTGCTTATCCACAGAAGTAGGAATTTCTAGGTCACTGACAGATTCCCTGGCCTCCTAGAATCTGCATCTCATTTATCTGACTGAAGAAGCCTCAGGTTTCCAGTCCTAACACAAAAGAAGAATGGGAAAATTTTACCTTGGTAGACTTCTTCACTGAATCTGCTTTGCTGTCATTACTGGAGGTGCTGGCAGCGCTGGGAGAGTTGCGGCCACTGGAACGGACGTCTTCGTTAATAGGTGAGGCTCTACCATCAGGGCTGGCTGGCTGCTTTTTACGACCACTACGTAGTGTAGACATCTATTTGTTCAACAGAAACAAAAGTGTATCAAAGTCAGCAGTTGTCACACCTCTATTTTTTTCTGTCTTACGTCAGGGGCATGGATGGAGCATTCCTGCTAAGAGCTTGAAAAGTGAAAAAACAAGAGCATTTAACATTGTTACAATTTTCCCTTGAGAGCTAATCTGGACTTAAAAGTAAAAGGAGGCAAATCCTTAACTTGTCTACTCAAAAAACATTAAGTGCTGATTATTTTGTTTAGTAGTGTCTGCTAGAAATGACAACAGTAGAAAGATGTTCCAAAGCTGCTGCTGGTCACATGCTGAATTTTCTTCATAAAAAGCATGCACACACAACTGCGAGCGCACACACACAGCAAATGAGGCAGGAGAGGACCCACATGTTCCATTAAAAAAAAAGAGTCTACCTGTTGGCATTTAAGCACTCAAGACCAGTTTCTAAAACCAGTTTCAATATGCTCCTGCTATGCAATAAGGAATGACAGGAGAGTATATTTCAATAATTAATGCTGTTTCCCTCCCAGTTTGGCAGTTTTCTGGGTAACTGGCTACCATAAAAACAACAAAGCCAACCTTACCTGACAGTGTAGCCTCACAAGATTTTTAAAATCAATGGTCATATCATCATGATCAGAAAGATAGAAAGGGGGAGGGCAAGGAAAAGAAATATATCTGCTGCTTTCTATCAGCCAAAACCCAAAGCAAACATCAAATTAGAGCTGGTGTCAGAGTTAAAAACATGGAAATAACAAGTTTGACTAAAACTTGCAGAAGAGACATTCCAGCTCCTTTTTCCAAAGAAAGCTTCAGCCTCAGCAAACCTCACACTTGCGTACACAAATGCAGCAGCAAGCACACACCATGGCAAACAAGCAAGATGGAGAAAGCATCATTTTAGAAGTTTGACTACCTTTTTCCAGACACCACCTCCTCCTTATAGAAGAAGCTGCAATGCAAGAGTGTTAAGCCTACCGAGCCTCGACTCCGCCTTGTCCTCATGCTATGCTTTCCACTAAGTCCATCATCTTCCTCTTTGACAGGCTTAAACATAAAGGGTGGAGGGTCTACAGGCTTCTCAATGGGTGGCAGCTCTCCGTATTTTTTGAAGTGAATGCGACAATCAGTGCACAATAAAATGTTTTCTCGACCGCCGTGGTGCCAGTCCTTGGAGGCTTGGGACAGGAAAAGCAACAGCTTAGAAACACACAATGTACCAGACACTCAGCATGAGCACACTGTATTATTAAAAAAAGCACATGACAAGTAGAAAAGTAGCTGCTTTTCTACAGGTAACAAAGTTGGAGAAATTTCTGGAAAACTTCGTCCTGTTCCAGGCTTCATCTGTGTTCCAGTGCATATCTTTAATATTCAATTTACAAACTGTTTACTTAAGCAACTACAGCTTTGAAAACAAAGAAAGAAGCCTTATCTGCTCTACCTGGGAGGCAACAAGCAGCTATTATTCTCCAAAGCTATGGTTTCTTAACGTGACCTACGAACTTCTCATCTCCTTCTCTTCCCTATTTTGTAGCTCACACCTCCACGCCACGCATATGCCCAAATAGGGGACAATCTTCAGGAATACCTACAGGAATGGGGCTGCTGCAGAAGAGATTTGGCGCAGCATAAAGAAGTTCTGTGTGTGACAGTCACAGTTCAATATTGATTTGCTGTATCACAAATTGATTCTATAGATTATGGATTATGTAGATTTTTTGCCTGTATAAATGTCTACCTCTCAGGATTCTCCTTTGTCCCTGCAGTATTAATTTGCAATGGAAAAGCATGATTAACTCTACTAGGAATGCTGCATATTTTAGCTGATTCAACCCCACGGTTTTTTTTGAACAGCTGTACATGCACACAAACTGCTCTTGCTCGAATGAACCTGCATTAAACAGCAGAAGCAGGAAGGAGAGGAATACAGCAACGAATCAGGTGCATACTGGTTGTGAAGCAGTGACGACAGGCGTAGCCCTTCAGTTCCTGTTCGCTGTCCTCGCTGTCAAAGTCATCCTCACTGGCCGAACTCAAGTCCACTGAATAAGTAAAGAACAAGGGAAAAAGAGGAAAATGGAAAAGAAAAACTCAGCAGGATTTTCTATTTCCTCCTACTTGGCTAAAACAACCACTAATAATAATAATTCTCACATAAATTTTCTTACTTCCTACAACCACCTTGCCTTGGATGGTCATTATTTCCAATTTTGCAAACCAAGCAAGGCCAGACCTCATCAGTCTACAGACGGAAGGAAGATTCCAGGAACGTGTCAAATGATACAATTCACAGAACTTTTGATTCAAGTACATTGCACTTCTCCAATTAAATTGTTCTAATACTGTTCATGCTCAGTTAGAGAGGCTGTGTTCTAAAAGCATAATATTCAAGAGAAAGGAGGTTTATCTCTAGAACCTGGTCAAACTGAAAATCAAATATTCTATACCTAAATCCTACTTTACTAGATTCCATGGACAGATACTGTGGTGGCTTTTCTGGTTTTTATTTTGTTTCCAGACTTTATCTTCTAAACCAGATGGAGACTGCTGTTATGCTCTGTTAGGCAGTGGCTATATTTAACCCAAGGGCTAGATGGTTTTTTGTGGGTGGAAGAAACAATGCTTACATACAGTGTACTTGTTTGAAAAACATGTTGTGATTCTTTTGGATGAGAGGTACTACAAGGATACTACCAGCTTTCCAATCCTTACTGCAAGCCTCCTTAAGAGTTTTAACCCGTGGCAAACTTAAATTTCGAGAATGTCACATTTTGAAGTAGTAGATAATATGGAAAAGGTCATTTTCCTTTGAGGCAAGCAGCATACAGCAAACTAGTCGATTACAAGGCTCTGAGCTAAAAAGCACCATATCAAAACCACTGAAAATGTGCAGACATGACAAAAACTGTATCTTACCTCATCTTCTGAAACAACTCAGGAGTAAATCCTTTCTTATTGAGAGCACTGCATTTTTCTAGCACCACCACCATAAATTCACAACATAACAGGTCTATAATTTGCCACAAACAGAAAGCCCTATGGCTTCTTTTGTTCACATCTTTAATTAGAACAGAACTCCTTCACACAAGAATACTGTTTTTCTAAAGGTTCCAAGAGGATATTGTGTAATACATGCAGGTTATAGAGAGGGAGGGATTCTACAGTACTTGCCATTTTGTCCATCATTGACTCATTACCCTTCACATTAACACAGGATCCCATTTAATAACAGCAGCCGCTTGCACTACCGTAACTTCTACATTAATTCTTGCAAGTGTTTAAACCCTGACTGCAAAATTGACACCAGGCTAGAACTTCCTTTCTCTCACTGAATTGATTTTTATTCCCATCCTGCAGTCGGATCCATATGGACGGGTCCTTCCAGCCACATGCCCTTTGAAGCGCTGAGTATCTTGGATCAAGCTGTAGTCAGGATCCTCACTTGTTGTGCACACAGAAATCAGCAATAAGTCCTACCAATTTCAGCAAGGAGAAGCTGATAGCCTTTTCTTACTACCTCACTAATACTCTCTCCAGAATTCTCTGTCCTGCCTGTTCACCACATCCTCTACCTCCCCCACATGAATAAGTCTGCCAATTTCTGCCTTCCAGATAGTCCCTTTTCTTTAGAGGGCATGTGAAATGTGCTGGGTTTAGTCAATAGAAAGAGTTAAAACTCACAGGATAACATAAGCCTTTTACATAAGGATAAAAGTTTGTATTTCCATATGGATATTACTAATGACAACCCTTTGCAATGCAGTATATTTCACTGGTTTGGGTAATTGTTCTTTGTTTAGACACTTCTGCTTCAGTTAAGGCTGAAGTTCTACGATGCATTAACGTACAACAGTGCTGGCTGCAGCACACAGTCTGAGACCAAGCAGAAGGTATGGGTCACCAAGTAGGGATGAAAGAGACTTCCTTCCAAAGGGATGATGGACTTCCTTCTTTCTGCATTTTTTAATTCCCATTACTGTAACAAGCTTGGAGAAAACAGAACAGAAAACCAAGCAAAAAGTAGAGAAATTCAGTACCAGGGCAACGTTTCCATCCTTATAGGATGCTTTTGTGTGTAAGAACTGCAGAAAGCACTTGGTGATCAAAGACGCCTACCACATTCCAGCATAATGGCACAGGAACAGGAGAGGGCAACTGCCTGAACTCCGTTTCTTTGCTTCATTCACTTGAAGGTACAGCACCATTACATTACTGTTGCTCCCTGCATCTAAACAAAGATAAATGCATTGCTTTTAGCTTCCACTTACAGAATTCACTGGAGGGGGGCCTGGAGGGTGTGTTGACTGGAGTGGAAGCAGTTCGAGTTTTAATTCTCCGAAACACAGCCTGCCTTCGATGCCTACGGTGGGCTCGAGAACTTGCTGCTTCAGGGGTTTTCTTCCAATAGTAATAGAAGGTGATTAGTTCTCCCTGCAAATAAGAAGGAGTATGTTAGAGGGGCATGCAAATCTGACTCATCAGCTTTTTCCCTCCCTTTTGCTCTCTGTATGCGTTCACACGTATTTTTGTAGGAAGCTTCATGATATATTTCAGCCAGACAAAAGAATTCTTTAGATAAGACAGAAAAAAATCCTCATCATTTTTTGTTTGCCTTTGCAGGGGAGGAACAGAAGTAAGTAAATTCCTTCTCATTCCTCTCCTCCTCCAGTAGAGGAGAAAAGAGGTTGGGCAGTAGGCACCCAGCCTCCACCGGGATGCTGCCAGCAACTCGGAAGAGGGTGCCCTTGCCTTGCTGTCAGCGTCCTGCAGACACCCCTGCACAGCATCCGGAGAGGTACCGCCTTTCAGTCAGCTGTCAGAACAAATAACTGATAACTGCTAAGAATTCTCTGATGTTCACACGAAGAATAAGGATTGACTCAAACAGATACTGCCACTTCATCAACCTACATTCTGTGTACAGATATTTTAAAATACTCCTGTTTGAGAAGCTGAAAGTTAGAATAAAAACGCGTTCAACAAGAAGTCTATAACCAGAACTCAACCCTACTACAGTAAACCATGTTTTAATTTGAATATATATGCCCACATCTAAATTAATTAAGCAGTTAAAAGAGCACACCTAGAGAAATGAGTGATCATTTCACAGAGTAATGAATCTGGCTTACATTCAAAAACTGCAGCAGCTGCCATTCAAAGTAGCGGATGTAACGCCGAACGAAAGAACAGCATGTGGTTTTAATCTCTTTTCTCTTACTTTGAAACCCCATCATTTCCTGGCGACTTGTCTGCCTCTAAGGTAAAAGGTGTTGTTTCTTTCAAGTTGCAAGAGAAAAACGGTGAAGTTCTAACCAGCCCCTTGAAAAATCAACATCAGAACAAACATACCTGAATTGCCCACAAAATGCAGTTCAAAGAAACCCTTTTTATGTGATCAAATAACCTAACCTCAGCCTGCTCCCTCTGTGGGGAAATCCTGCAGCCTGTACTCGGGGCAGATCACTCAAATTAACGCTAATAAAGACACACCCTTAATCCAAACTCTCCCAAGGGCCTCAAACAAGCAATTACAGCCATAACCAACATCTGTACCACTGGAACACTTGAAAGACAAAAGGAGGATGTTCTAGATATTAACTGCTAACATTTAAGGCACTTAAAGAATTTTACCAATGCTTAATTTAAAAATAGAAACACCAGAAAAAGACCACAATCACAACTTCGATTTCTGGCAACAGGCAGAACAGATGCATTTTTAATCTGCACTGCTACAGACTGGGATCGATGCTACTGACCTCCAGCACAGACCTGGACAATATTCATGCCAAACTGTATTCAGAGTGATACTTGGTGAGCCAGAGGAAGACAAAATTGTCACCTACAAGTGTCAATTCTGAAGGACAAAAACCCTACTAAAAAAAAAAAAAAAAAAAATGTATAACCCTTTCCTGAAAAGAATCGAAAACTAAAATGGGTGCACTCAAGCTACGCCAGATCTGGGAAGCACAAAGTTCTGACACCCAGCACCCGGCTCTGCTACTGTATCTTCAACTGGGCGGGTTTGCATTAGAAATAACGTTTTTCTCGGAGTCCATCAGGTGGGCTCAAAGTCCATCTGGCACAACTGTTTGTCAAACTGAGGACACCACCTGTGCCAGGAGGCAGGCGAAGCTCTGCAGAAAAGCTTATGCAATGTTTTTCAGAGACAGAAAGTCTCTTGCAAATGAAACCGGCCACGTTTTACCTATAAATTCATTTATATCAAATCTGAGGTGTCAGCCACAAGGAGCAAGTCAGTAAATCCCATGTCTTTATGTCAGTGAATTAATGTGTCCTCTGACACACAGCATCAGCAGAGTGCAAACCAATCTGTTTTCCTCCCATCATAAAATAGGAAACGGGAACCTATTTGAGCTCTATTTACACATCGCAAACCCATCAGGTCCCAAGGGAAGTTTAACCACTAACACATGTACTACATCATAAACCTAACTTTAAAAAAAGAAATGGTGTCTATTCATAAAAAAGACTAACTTCATGATCATAATGCTTTTTTTTCTGCGACTCTCCCAAAACTGCAGTCACAACTGCATTCAGACAAAGATGAAATAGACATTTATTCGACAACTAGTTTTATCCCGTCTATGAAATGTGGATATATTGAGGACTAGAGAATATCCTGTACTTCACATTCATCGTCAGACGGCACAGCGACATGACTCAGTAAATGACTCAACTGTCTGACAAAGATGGAGAAGTGAAAGTCAGAGAGGAAGCACACGCAGAGAATGTTAATGTTGAACACATACACACAGGTTAGACACGTACTACATCGAAAAAATTCCATGCCAGATCTTGTTAGCTGCCTGGCTATCCAATATTATATTGTCTACCTAAGGGATTAAATGCTGGAGTGGAGTGAGCCTGGAAGGATTAGAAACAGCATACTGGTGACTGCACGGGTGGCAGAGCTTCAGCACAAAGGAGTTAAGTCGGGAAAGCTTTGGTTCTCCAAACAGGGAGTAAAAACAGCTTCCAGCTTCACTGCAAGTGAAGTCAAATGAACTTTAATCAAACATGCATAGTGCGCGCTGCCGAAACCCATCGCACATAAATTCAGGGAACAAAAGCTGTTGCAGAAATCAATAGCCTACTGAAACATTAACACAGGCAAGCATTGATCAAAAGGCCCTTTTACAAAAGGCAGCCTTGCAAATTAGCTGCTGTTTTTGCTTGCAAGCAAACAGAAAGGCATAAAGGCTGCTGACATGAATGGCCTGTAATGATCATTTTGTTCCTGGCCATCTCACCTCACCACAAGGTCTCACAGTCAACACATCCTACATCTCTGCGCTCTAATTGCGAACAGCAGGACGAACAGAGGCAGTCTGGTGCTTGTTCACTGGGGGGGCTGAGAGCAGCTGCTCTGAATCTGATTTTCTGGGTAGCAGGTCTGCACCCATGGGACTAGTCCTAACCCAACCACCTGCAAATATATTGGATGTCTCTTTTGAAGTTTGTTTGTGCCAGGAACTGGATATTGCTAACAATATATGCAATAAAATCACGCGAGATAAAGAGGACTGAACTGCTCTTCGTTGCATCAGTATACTTATTCAACTTAAGAGTGACATCCACCTCATTTCCAAACTTCAGAGGTAAATTAAGGAAGGGGCAAGACCATAAAGGCAACTACAACTTGCAGTGAGGTTTCTGGCTGATGGTGGAAGAGAAACTCAAGGATTGCAAGCCAATTTCAGGGAGGGCTGAACCTGCTCCTTGAAACAGTGACCTTGTTCATCACTTTCTAATCCAGTTTAGTAGTCTGAAGTGCACAGACCATCCAAAGTTAGGAAGAGACCCTCCATCTGCTTCTGTTGCCCTCTTCTCTTCCCTGCACCCAGTAACGTGCTCCTGTTTAATCAAGCTCTGGGACCACCAATAAAACCGACTTTAACAACCACTGCAAAGCCTCACAAAGAAAAGATAAACTTCAGCAATGCATGGCCCAGCTTGTCACCATTTTGAATGTGAAGTAGCAAATTTTTATATGGCTGCACATACATGGATGACCCATAAAGCATATGCAAATGAGAAACATTGAGTGTTCAATGAAGCAGTCCCTCATAGCACATACAAAACCATTCTTCAGCAAAGCTCCTGGTCTAATGAATCAGAGCAGTTGTAACATTCCAGATGTTTGCTGATAATATAGCCAGTATCTCGAGGCAACTGTCCAGCAGGAAGGGTTTCCATGTTCAAGTTGTTGCTTCTTTCACAAAAACTGTTAATGGGCTGCCTCCTGTCCCCAAAATCCAACTCATCTCTCAGAATCCCAGACACTGATGTTGCTAACAATTGTCCATTTGTATCACTTGCCAATAAATCCATTATATTAGAAGAAAAGTCTCAATAAAATGACCCACATGTCTATTCCAACATCACCCCTCAAATGAGCAGCTATGATTCCTGTACTGTGCCACATCAAAGAAAGATGCTGTTACTACCCTCCCAGATCAACTCCATCAACGAACAGCTTTTCCCATCAGCGTGGGGAGAAGATTCATTTCTCTCCCAATCTGTTTAGTTGTTCACAGTAACAGCCTCACCTCTACTTGATACAATGCCACCTCCCTTTTCTGCAAACACAACCCCATTTGTCTACGTTAACATCGGATTAACTGTCCCAAGCGACTTATCAAACACACATAAAGCAAAATGAGAAGCATTGTCCAGGCTTTTAACGCCACCTTTCCTCGAGAACATCTACTTTCCCATTACTGAAGTTTCACGAGACAGAGGGGGATACGTTCTGCACTAAAAACTACCATTCAGCTTTCATCAATTTTGACACACATCCAGAGCTCACAACTCCAATCTCTCACCTTCTCCTGCCAAGGCCGTTTCACCCCATGTTGTAGGTGCACAGAAAAAAGTCATGCTTCACATCTCCTTTTAGCTCTGTTGTAGGAATTATTTTTAAAGAGAAAGAAACAGTTCAGATCCACTCCTGCAGGAGCACGCAGCAGTGAGACTTTCTGCACGACTCAGTGCTGGAGACTGAGCTGGCACAAGAGCCTTTGAGTGCCCACAGCCCACATCCCCCCTAACCCACCTCTCCTGCTTGCACTGCACAGGCCATCTGCAGTTATTAGGAGATTACTTCCTCAGCATGTGGCATCTCTTACCTCTCCCACCCTTTTCGCCCACTCCTCTCACCCATATTTTTCTGTAGCTCAGCGAAGCTCTCCAAGCCACATCACAAAACACCAGCACAAGCCTTACCAATTCTTCCATACCCTTAACAAACTACCATGAGCCCAGTACGTGGTGCATGCCCTGGCTTCTCACTTATCAGTAATTTTCAAATGTAAAATACACAACACAAGCTGTGCCTCATGTTTGTGTTTAGTCTTGCCTTAGGTAAACAAAGGATTAACAGTGTGTATGCATTTCTGGATTTGAGAGGTTCTGACAGCCCTGCTGCAGCAGACACTGCTCCTATGGAAGCCAATCACACAAACACATCAACTTACCTTCAAGTATCTGTTATGGTATAACAGAGTGAGCAAACATAATAATTGCTGTTTAATTTCCCTAGAGCCTAGCTCTGCCAGGGGGGAAAAAAAGGAAAAATCATAGGGGAGAGGAATAGCTTTACAGTCATTAAACAGAAAAGGTAGATGACAACTCTCTCCAACAGCTATAAACCAGTCATGGCAGACCGGAGGGGAACAGATTGTCCAGCTGTGGTCTTAATGAATTCACAATCTTTCTGGAATGCATCAAGATTTTATTAAGTCAACTCAATTTAGCTAATGTTCCCTATTACTTTTAACAGTCTTGGTTACAATGCCTGCATGCCAAGGGGCATACCAAGAAAAGGGACTACACACAGACAGTTGGACATAACGGGAGCTTTACAGTACACACCTCCAGTACAGACCAGCGTGTTGCTGTCTGTCATCTCCAGGCTGCTTCCTGAAACTTCACACAACAACCCAGAATATTGCCATACACCAACGCCGCTGGGCAAAACGTATCAGTCCCTTCTATCGTGCACATCCCCGTACTCAGAAGTTGCTAATGCAAGAGGCACAAACATGCAAACAGGACACCAGTCACGCAACAATCCTCCCATCTCCTGAACAGCACAGCCTACCACACCACGGTAGATGGGGGACAGGAGTGCAGAGCATTGCATGGCTATTTCTTGTTATAAGCCTACATCCAGATAGAGAAAATTCCAAACTCTTGGTCTAAACAAGTGAAAGTATTGCAAAAAATGCAGCAGGGAAGAGGAAGAACAGCTGTGTGCAGCTCAGAAGAGTTCAGCCTAGGCATTTTTACCATTTTAAGCTTGGCCTGCATGCCTCTGCCAACTATGACAAATAGGTTTGCATATGCTCTAATTAAGCAATAAGTCTGGGCAGCTTGCTCAGTAGCACTGATTAATGTCCACCTTGGGTGTGCAGGAATACTGCACAATCTAAAACATTACTGAATTTAAGAGAGGCTTTTAGAAACCAAGCAATATTTTACTGACGCTACAAAAAAATCACATTAAAAATCGTGGGATGCTCTCTAAGGAATATCCCACAGGTGTCTCGGTTCTCTAGCATATTTTCAAAGTACAGTCATTTTATCTATCAGTTCCTCCAGTCATTTATTATCTTCTGGACATCAATATAGCCTTCTCTTCCCGGTCTCTGCTAAGGGCTGTGCCTACAATTTTAGGAGAAAACTGCCTGTCTAATACTCCGTTTCCTTGTTTTGCAAACAGCAAGGTAAGCTAGTTGGTTTCTTTTTTTTTTTTTTTTTTGAAACTCCTGGCAAAACAGGCTGGCCAAGTAGGACTCAAAAGAGCAGACAGGAAATATAGACAGCACATAAGAAACTCCAGCTATCTCCTTGGGGTTTTTTTACGCTGTCACTTCACCCCCAATACGGGAACAGTCACAGAATTTCTTGGGAATCCAGCCAAGGCTCCATCTGTATTTTCTGGATTTCATTTTTTTTTGAGAAAAAATACATGCAATCAGACACAGCTTTGTCCTTTCTAATGGTTTCTGCTAAATGAGCACTGGTACTCTGTTTAGTCCTCTATAGGCCAGAGGAATAGTGAGCTTCTATCTCCTACAAATTACATTTTTGTTTAGATTGCTGACGTAGGCCTGTGATACAACAGGTCATTAGAGAATTGTGTCACTCCTGATAATGCTGAAACAAGTTTGGAACCTGAGGATTTCACTCCAAAAGTTCCTCAAGCAGTGAAGAGTCTGAAATAATTTAATTTTTACGTTACCTAAGCACACAGATTACTTTTCTAATTCTCCCAAGAGAATACGTTTGTCCTTCCTCACAAATAATTAAGAAAAAAAATATCAATGTAACAGGTAGAGCAATCTAAACCCATCTCTTAAAACAAAATTGTGCATGGGAACTGGAAGTGTCAACAGACAGAATCAGTAGCAGAAGAGAGGCAGTGAACAGGGACTGTGAAGTGGGAAGAAAAAGGAAAGAAATATCCAACACAGGATGTAAATAATCCCTCATTTGAAACAAACGTTTATCTGCAGTAACACAGTAACATTCAACCATTGTGTAGCAACTTCCATTTGATGACAAAGTCAATGAAGTATTTACAAATTTAGTCTCTGCACTTCCTTTTGCGTGCAGAAACAAAGAAGATTTATAAATTGGCCAAGATCAATCCTGCATGAGAAGTACAACAGCACTGATTAACCTCAAACAGCTCCACCAGTCAGAGTCAGGATCTAAAATTCCTTCCTAATTCTAAACCAGGCCTATTGGATAGGCTTATCCATCCTTACCAAGCACAGTACTGCTCCTCAACAGTTCAGCTTTCCTTCTGCCCTCAGTACAAGCTGCTTTTTCCTTCGGTTGGATATTTCTTGTTTCATTCCTACCACTTGATCGTACGGTTTCAGCAAACCACGGAGAAATCTAAATGGACTGTCCACAGCCTGAAAAACACGCCAATATCATGTATCTGTACCACATCTAACTCACCATTTTCATGTGGTTCCTCTTTGCTGACCTCTTCCAGTGTTTGTAATTAAGGTTGCATGTACTGGCAGGAAATAATTAGCATTTTATGGAACTCACCCTTACTATCTGTTCTATGTGAACTTTTCTTTTTTTTTTTTTCTCTTTTTCATTTTTAGGGATTTAAGTACCAGCTTTAACAGTTCTGCAAAAACAAATGCATAGCAAGCTAGTGTATTGTTTTAAGCCTCAGCCACAGTTAAAAGATTCTGACCCTCTCTCCAGCTGTATATCATGCCAGAATGAAAAGAAAGCTTTTGTAATTAAGGCTTCTTCCTCCAGAGACTCCTCTTTGTTAATCAACAGAGTTCCTAATCCCCATAGGAACTCACAGACTGTTGGCTGCATCCATTATTAATTATTAAAGCCTATCTTTAATAGCGTCAGCTGTAATTCTCCAGGACTCTGCATCCACTGCCAGTGTCACCAGGTACGCCCCACAGAGATCTCTGGCGCTTGATCAATTAAGAGATTATCAACACAGTGAAAGAGTTAAGAACCTGCTTGCCTTACACACATTTGCCAAGGATTTATTATCCACTCAGCTCCCCTTCGTAACTTACATTATCAAAATCTCTGAGGTTAGAAATCCTGATTTACTTGACCACTTTTAACTCCAATCGTTTAACTTCTTTTTTCCTCTCCTCTCCTAAACTTACTCTTCCCACGCACCCCTACCAGCCTCTGCTCAGACACAGCTGCCCAATCTGCAGCATAGGGGGGTTTCCCATTCCAGCAGAGCTCCGTTCTTCAGTACTGATGGGATGTTTTCACCTGGCACAGAGTACAACCCACTTCATGCAAACACAGCCTGGAGAACGTAGTTTAGCCCCTGTGGAGCCATGGCACCTATCTTCCAGTTGAGACTCAGGCTGGCATAGCTGCAGGTTCCTTCCAGCCAACTCACTGTTCAACTTCCATTTGTTCTCCCCAGCAAATGCAAATATTCAGCCTTTTCCCTTTTCCCTTACATCTCAATGCCCACAGCACGACCCCTAACAAAACGCTCCTGGGCCAGGTGAATTAAGAGCACCACAGTTCTGAAGAAGAGAGATTAAATGCTTTTGCAAAGATGGGAGCAAGTCCCTATTTTCTTGAGCCAGCTATTCTTTCGTTTCATTTTACAACCCACATCAAAGCGCCGGGATTCACAGCTGTTTCATGCAACATCTTTCACTGCCAGCCTCTTGTTAACTACAAGTTCTCAATATTGGAGCTCACACATCAGGACAAAAAGGAGAGTGGGATAAATACCCAGATAAATTAAATGCAAGGTATTCAGAAAAGTGTTCAGAGCAGAGCTCACCATAGCCTGCACTGGGTCATGTCTTTCCCTCTTCACATATGCTTTTCCATCAATTCTGTTGACACCAAAAATTTAGCAACACAATACAAGGGATAGGATTTTCTCAATGAAGGTGCCAAACACTGATACATCATCCCTTTAACTTTCTTTTTGTATCAGCTCAATAATTTTCTTTGTTGCATATTGCTAGAGTTCAGGTGTGGGGAAAAAAACCCCACATTTTAATGCTACTGGCTACATCACAATGATATCTTTCTGAATGCCTGTAATACATCACATTTTCACTATTTAAAGCAAAGATATCAGTGGTGGCTCATGTGGGTGTGTATATGAAAGAAGCAAGCCATAAAGCAGTTAAAACTACCACACTCCATCCCGTAAACATTTTTCTATTTATCTGCCTTTCATTACATGCACAATCTTATTATCTCTGCACAGCCTCAAAGCGACAGCCGTCAGGGTCACCCTATAAAATATACATCAGCAATGTTACATTTAATGACCGGAGCGAGAAGAAAAATGAAAGATGGGAGGAGTGGAATACCGCAGGATGTTTTAAAGGGATCATCAGTTATATCCATGCATTTCCTGAGGTGATAATTGAATGACAGTGGCTGGGGGAAATCCATTTTTGAGCTTGGGAAAGGACTGTTATGAAAAAAATGTTTTTGTACTGGCAGCATGTAATGGCTGCCAGAAAATGAAAAGGGTTCCTTTAACCACAGCAGTTCCTCTATTTTATGGATTTTATATAGGGGCTGAAAATTGTATCAAGTACAATCAGCTATTCAAACCAAGAAAAAAAATATCGACAGACTTCGGTAATTTCATCTTCAACTAGACTACTTTCTGTCGTGGTTTGCATGTCAAGTTTAATTAATTTAAATGAAAGACTCATTTGTGTATGTGCAAGCGTGTGCAGAAAGTGACATTCCAAATATAAGGACAGCAGCATTTTCTACTTTCATAATTTCGTTTAAACAAAGTATTAAAAATTTAATTCTACTATTCAGCAGGGAACTTAATCCTCCTGCATTTCAGTAAGGTATACATATGCTAATTTGTGTTCCAATTCTGCACAAGCGAAATTAGGCTTGTAATTATTAAAAAAGTTTTACGACTTCAAAAATATTTTTTATTATTGCATGATGATAATTCTACAAATACAACCAAACTATATTTACCAAGACATTTCCCATGTTATAATTGTTAGCTTTATTTGTTCTGTTAGTTGACTACTTCACAGCAATAACGCAAGCTGGTATTTAAAACAAACCACTTCCAGTTAATTGTCACTTCGAATCAATACCCTGCATTACTGCAACACTCCACTGGATGCCTCAGGCTCCCGGGAATGACACTGACACACAACTGAAGGGACGACAGAAAACACTGACTTTGAGCTCATCACAACTAGAAAGGTTCTCCCTCACTAGAATATTGGGGAGGGGCAATAAAATAACCTCCACGCAGCCACACTCCTCATTAGCTGAACAGACAACCACTACGCAGCTCAGCAAATTCCCCTTCTGTTCAGCTGGAAATTTACACAGTGATTAGACGATGACATTTTACCCATCTGAAAAGAAAATTTCAAATGGTGAAGTGCTTCCATCTTGCAACGCAAGTACCTGAGAAGACACTGGATCCAGTCTGTAACATTTAACAACAGTTTCCAGCTATCTTTCAGGCTCCAGTTCAAAAGTCATCCATTAGACCATGAGTGGGCAAGGGTCTCAGGTCAAACAGACTACATTATTCAACACTTCTGGGGCACCCTGGAGGGCCTGGAAAAAACCTCCCATCCCCAAGTCACTGCAGCTTCTCTGTAATGGTCAAACGTGTAAACCCTACGACATTTTACGGGCCACCGAAAAGTGTCTGTTAATTACAGCTGGCACTTCTGTTTGTTCCCTCATATCAAACTGCCCCAGGCCTTGCCCAGGTTAAGTTAGGATATACCATATTACCCCGTTTCAAACCAGATCTGATTCTTGCCATTTTCTATTATTGGAAGCTGATGTCATTCTCAGTAGGAGTTCACTCCCATGATGTCAGATAGGGTTTTTTGTCTCCCCTGTTCCTTTGGAGACCGGGGTTTTGCCTCTAGATTACTTGCGCTGTGCTCCGCAAGTAGCCCCATTTCTTTCCTGGGCAGAGAGTGGTCACCAAGAAGATACATACCACAAAACAGGAAACAAAACCCACTCAAACAAATAAGCAAATGGAAATTCTGAAAGTTTGATCAGATTTTCCTGTTCTAATAGGGCAAGAAGAGCTGAAAGGTAAGGAGTTAGCCATTTGTTTCTTGGATGTCACATTCTGTAACTGCTTTTATTTAAATACAGAAATAAGAATTGAAGGTTCATTCAGTTCTGAGACAATCACCAGCAACGCAACTTTGCCACCAGCAGCACCGTTTCAGACTGCTGATGTGCCTGCACACTGACCTGCATTCCACATTTCAATGTAACAGATGTTTTAGCTTTTCCAAACACATCTGTGATGAATCACACACGTATATTTGACAAGCCAGGCTTTGTTATCTTGCCTGACACACAGCTTCCTCCCTTTGCAGCTCATGACCTACAGGGGAGCTGTTGAGTTTTAAGAGTTTATAATTAAAGTTACGTTAAAAACCAACAGCATTCAGAAAACACTGAATTTTACACAGGAGGAAAACTTCGTAAAATAATTCTCGCTACTAATGAGGAAAGTGAAGACGCAATCACCTGGAAACAAAAATTTTCCATCTTCTTTTTATTGCAGCTATACTCAAAATCCTCAGAACTGTTTATTTCAAGATGAAAACTATCAAAACCTCCGATTCCATGCTGAAGACAGCTAGCATTTGACCTCTTAATAAAAATCTCTATCACAGGATGTCCAACACCTGAACGAGCCAGATGGTGGAAGAAAGCCATCCATTTTACACCTGGAAAGTATCAAATAAACTACAAACCACCAGGTTTATCGCTGAAAACCTCGTTCACACACCACACAGACACAGGTTTAAGGCGGAGGGGTTCCTGCTCTACTGTCAGCCTGAGTTATGGACAAAGCAGCAAACTGGCAAACAAAAACTCTGACAGACATCCCTGCCATTAAGCCTTGACTTCAAACAGACTTAGCTTCTCTCAGATCTGATCCCTGAACAGCTGTTTTCCTTTTACTGCTCTCCAAGAACATTTCTCTAAACCAGTAGATTTTCTAGATTAAGTGTGGAGGGCTGACGGGTACTTAAGTGTTTTCCTGTTTATCAGGGCAATACATGAAAAGAGGAAAACTGAAGCAGGACATCAAGCAACCCTCCCACCCCCAAACCACAACAGAACTGCCACGTAAGCTACTTATCCCTCAGTTATTGTTGCTTCCCTCCAGTCTCAAATTCTTTCTGTCAGGAAAAAATCCATAGCAAGCAAAACTGAACTAAAAGACAATGGCAAGAGTTGTAAAGCAGTATTAGAAAGACCAATTCATTGTAGCTTACTATAATACTTATACAGTGGGCTCAAAAGTGAAAGAAATTGCTAATTCTTTACAGTTCTGTTCTGTCCTGGTGTTTCCAGCAAGCATTAATCCTAGCTACTCCCTTGGAAAGTGAATTTGATCCCCACTTCACAATTAGGAATAAGAAAAAAAAAAAACACAACAGTAATTTGGGGCATGACTTAGGGCCCTGAGTTACGAGGTCTTGCAAGTCATACTATCTGTCTGCTGCCATTAATCCTGTCCTCCCTGTACACGGCCCACAGCCACAGCAGGGGTGTCAGGACAGGCAATACAGCTGCTGCAGCTAATTTTACTAAGTGTGCTAACTTAAAATGTCATTGATTTCAGTTTACACTGTTAATTGCAATGAAACAGTGGGCTCATTTTTACCTTTCTGTCATGTCCATTACAGGGATGCTCACCTCTGACAGAAGAACCATGCAAGCAGGAGAGAAAAGTAGTATAATGGAATGATGAAGTGTTTTTCGTCAACCCAAAAATCAACTGCCACTCAGAACCAGAGATCTCAGAGGCAAGAGGAAAACCCAAGAGCTCCAATTCTCATCGCTCGGCAAGCTAACTTTCTAATAGGTATTTCTCCCAAGGTGGACAGATTTCAGATTCTGACCACTGGATGACATAAAGCAGCTGCAGCGTTAGAAAGGGCATCTTCATCCCTCTGGCTCTGCACAGCACCCATCACACAGAATTGTAGCTCTGTGCGCCGCTCTCCACCAGGGAGACAGAAGAGCCATTAAAGCAAAAGGGCAGTATGGGCAAAAGAACAAATAGCTACAGACCTTATGAGCTTTAATATGAAATTTGATCCGTTCATGAAAGGCAGCTGAGAGATGGTTGCCTGTGACAACAGAACTTCGATTCTGCAGTGCCCCCAGGCCTGTTCTGTATTGGCCCTGCATTCTTACGCCAGGGGGAAAAGAAGTGCAGACCCCAGGAAACCAGTTGAGCAAGGGCACTGACCTTACACAGCCACTTACGGAGTGTTTTCCTTAAAACAGTCTGACAAGCTCATTCTAGAGCTGCCTTTCTACTTCCCTGAAACACTTCTATGTTTCACTTTACTACCCAAGAAAAGCTCAAGCTGAGGTTGAGACAGTTTCTGGTAAAAACGAATAAAACATTTTTACCCAGCCAGTAATCTTCTCAAATTTAAGATGAAGGCAAGACTGCTTCATTGTACTGCTTTTATTAGATATGCAAAATCATATAACCAATTCCTCTGAACGACACTTGACAGCTCTCACCACACCACGCTTAGCCCAGACTGGCACTCTCGCCCACTCCATCGCACAGACCTGTTTCTCATCACCAGTTCACAAACACTGAAGAGTCTCATTCCAGTTGCATCAATAAGAGCTCAGTAATTCTTTACTATTACAGTGAGACTATGCCAATATGCCTTGGAAGCACAGAGAGTGACGATCACGTATTCCAAGCACACCGAGTATTACACCACTTACTCCCTGCTAACACGTCTGACAGTCACAGCATGTTGATGCCTACCACTAGGCAGTGTGAGTGATCATTTTAATTAGTGGCTTGTATTCAACACAGCGACCAAGGTGTCAGAAACTAAAAGAGAACCAATTGAGAACTTCAAAACAAGAAAAAAGAAGTTGTATCAATAGTTCTTGGCCTCCTTTGAGAGAAAGTGAAGCCTACTAGCACACATTTATAATTGCGTGCCTCTTAAAAGGCTACTCCATTATTAACTCACAAGTCATAGCCACAAAGTTTCTGAAATTGTTGGAACATGAATCTTCGTAAGTTTACCAGAGGGTAACACACACAGCACTATTTGCAAACAAACTACTCACAGAAGCATCCTGCCCTTCCATCAAGACACTTCCACTCCTGTTAGCCACCAAAATTCCCCATCATGTTTTTTTTTCCCTTAAACTTTGTTTCATGGAATCCCCTACCTTCTTCATTTGCTTCCCAACAGCGACTGTGGGTTTGTAAAGCAACGCCACCCACAAACCAGCCCTCAGCACACGGATCTTTTAACTACAGAGGTGTCACACAGGAGGCTCTACTTGATGGTACGTTAGCATTTCCCTCATGAATGTCAAAAGGCATTAGAAACAGAATTTAAACACTGGAATTAAAAAATAACCGAGGTGGTAGTAACAAGCACAACTGCAACTATAAACTTAATCCGGTTTTATGTTTAAGCACATACCTCAGAGTGAGGTTATATTGCCAGCTGAGACTTCCAGCCCTAACTTCGTGTGCAACAATACTTTCACTTTTAGTGATTATCTATAAAATCAGTAGTGTTAAGTGAGTGTAAATCAGAGTGAAGTAAAAATCAGTGATTAACTGCACGGAAAACTCCATTAACTAGAAGTGGGTACACGCTGAGTTAGCTTAAGAATATCAGCCCTGGAAAGAATTTAAGAACAGATTTCTCCTCCCTAAACAAATCAACCAACCTGTGGCTCTAGACATAGCAACATCAGCTTTCATCTATTATTAAGTTGCACTACATTTTGGATTTGGTTTACTACAGCGAAATATTATGCTGTAAATAAAAGATGCAGAGATCCAAAGACACAGCTCAGTGCTGAAACAAGCTTCAGATGGATGTTCAGTGGGTCGATTTCACTGCCATGCGTACATGTGAAAACTGGAATGCCAAAGGTCTATTTGGTGGGCACCCATTCTCATTTTTCTTTCTAACTGTGGAAGATTTCCATTGCGAAACAAGAGCAGAGTTTAACACAGTGCTTGGGCTCAAGGCCAAGTTCAGCAAACAACCACATGTAGTGTACAAGTTAATGCTTCCTGTAGACATGGAACACTTGTAACTTTTGTAAAGGGCTTCTCTGTACACTGCCCCATCACATCGAACTCGTAGTAAAAAGGACAGCTTAGAAAGGCCATGTTGACATCATGTGTCTAACTTTAGACCTCCACATTCTAGACTACCATGTCTAAAGCATTCTATATCCCAGCTTTGACAAGCTTATTTTGTTTGTAAGCAGTAGCTGAAGAAAATAGGAAGACATGAAGATGACAGGGAACCTAAGCTATGCTGAGCCAAGACACAAGTAATTAGCATTCTCCTGCTTTAGCAGGTAGCTGCTTTCAGGGAGAGAAAGAACAGATTTCACTGATGAGGGCTATCACCAAGCTCTTACACTCAAAGAAATAATGAAAACCAAACCTCAATCATAGTAAGATTCAGTGCCTGAAGACTCACTAAACAGTTTCTGCAGGAGCACTACAAAATCCCAATGCAGATTACGCTTCCTTCGTGCCTGTTCCAGTGAAATGGATAAGTGACAGTTAAGGGATAAGCAAAACTAAAGTTTGGGGGAGACACAGAACCACAGAATGGTCTGGGTGGGAAGGGACCTTCAAAAGATCACCTAGTCCAACCCTCTTGCCATGGGCAGAGACATCTTTCAGTAGGATCAGGTTGCTCAAAGCACCATTCAACCTGACTTTGAACACTTCCCAACGATGGTGAATCTGCAACTTCTCTGGGCAACCTGTTCCAGTGTCTCATTACCCTCATAATAAAAAATTTCTTCCTTATATCCAGACTAAATCCACCCTCTTTCAGTTTAAAACTGTCGCCCCTTGTCCTGTCACTACGGGCCCTGGTAAAAAGTCTCCATCTTTATATGCTGAAAGGCCGCAGAAAGGTCTCCTCTGAGCCTTCTCTTCTCCAGGTCGAACAACTCCAACTCTCTCAGTCTTTCTTCAGATGTGAGATGTTCCAGCCCTCTGATCATCTGTATGGCCCTCCTCTGGACCTGCTCGAACACGTCCATGTCTGTCTTGTAGTGTGGACTCCAGAGCTAGACACAGACTGCAGGCAGGGTCTCATGAGAGCACAGTAGAGGAGGAGGAGGATGATCACTTCTCTCAACCTGCTGGTCACACTTCATACAGACCAGGAAGCAATTGGCTTTCTGGCTGGTAAGCGCACATTGCTGGATCCTATCTAATTTGTCATCTACCAGTAGAGCCAAAACCATCTCTGCAGGGTTGCTTTCAACCAATTCATCACCCAGTTTGTATTGATACTGGAGATTGAACCGACCCAGGTACAAGACCTTGTACTTGGCCTTGTTGAAATTCATGAGGTTACTTACATGCCTTATGAGAGCAGTGGTTAGTCCAGTCAGAGCCATGATGTATTTGATTTCATTTGGTCCAACGGGCATGAGAGAGAAGCACTTTCTAAAGCTATGTGTTAGAAGAAGGTTCTTCGTAGTTGACATCTTTTCAGCCTAAATGCAGAATCCTTGTGTTTTTCATATGAAATATTCAATAACCTAAGAATGCTCTCAGCTTTATGTGCAGTTCTCCATCAATTAGGAGCAAAACACAGCAGTGACAGCCGCTGCAGCTCTTAAAGGCATCTGCTGCTTCAAACAATTCATCACCTCAAGTTATTCAACAGCAACATTATTACCTCAGCAGTCGCCTTGTTCTGCTTAACTCTTCACTATCTGTTTGCCCATTTTTTGAGTTGGAAGCATCCCGTTCTACGAACCACAAACCCCATATTTTGCAGGCTTAGGAAAATTCAAACAAACAAAAAGCCATGGACTCAAGATCCAAGCTCCTTTCTGATTACAAATACGCTCAACTTCCTAACCAGCTGACACAACTAAGGCAGACATCTTGCAGTAACAGGGATTTGAGACATCACACAACTCTGGAAAAGAAACCCTGTGACACATGAAAGACAGACCACAAACACTATTTTCTCAGTTAAAAATCATTTTGCTATGCTGGATCTAGCCACATACATTACAAGCACAAGCTAAGTTTTGAGGGTCTCATGCATCACTTATGAGACCACTGCCTGGAGTTACTCTACACATGCAAGGACAACTAGGATTCCCCAGGTCTATAACACTGCTGTAATTAGCTTCTACCAAGACAGGAGGACAAAAAGTGGCATCTTCAAGTGGGAATAAACCAAAAGCAGCAGACTATGACAAACACAGATGTTTCATTCAAATGGTACTAACGATAAAAACAAGAGGGGAAAATATAGAAAATGAGGCACTACAGAGAACAGAATAATTTACTGCAATTTTTCTATAGTGATATTTTTCACAACAGTACTGCCATCTCTTTAAAGTGTTTCATGAATCTTTCACACATAAACACACACAAGAGGCTCAAAAAACACCTGACATTCAACTCAGGCATGTAAGAATTTTTACATCACTTATTTTATACCATGTAAAAGTATCATCAACAGTTCAATGCCTGAGAATACCAAGCTGTAAGCAGCAGGCAGCCACTACGCATTCACGTCTCTAAAGCAGGCAAGGGACTTCGAACAGGTAAGAGATGCAATTCTTCACCTCCAACTCACTGGCTCAAATTCAGTCTGAAGCATTAAGAACTGAACAGCTGGCAGCATTCCCAAGAAGCAAATCTGCATCTTGGGGATCCGAATATTTGAAGGAGCCAAGGAGCTCAAATCCACTCCTACATTTCTGTAGAGAAGATACACAAAACACTACAAGAGAAAACCAATGAGCAACTCATCTGGACTTTGTGTAAACCCTCATCACTCTGAGCTGCTTCGGTTTCCTGAATTGGCCTCTCTTCAGAGTGATAGGAGAGCAACACGGCAAAACTCCAGACTTCTGTGAAATGGGTACATTGTGATCTAAAGGTGAAGCTGGAGAAATACTAAAGCATTGAAAAAAAAAAAATAGAAAATGAGGGAGCAGAAGCAAAAAGAAAAACCCTTTGCAAATCCCACACTCTCCAGAAAAGCCTATCTTTACAAAAGAAAGCATACAAATATCCACATTCAGACATACAAATAACCCATAAACCCTGTTAACTGACTGTCCAAAGCTCCTTACTGAGTTAAACATCACAAGTAGGCCACGTTAAGAACTACTATTCCTCCCAGTCCTCTCACCTCACTCTCTTCTTGGCTGTCCTTTCCTCTGCACAAACTCTACAAGCCCTGAAACTGTTCATCTTCTCTGTCAACACAGAGCAGGTACTGCAACTGTCCCACCCAGCTAAACGTACCTCTTCACCCAACACCCTGGTACTAGTTCTTCTCCCTTTTAGTAGCTTTAATTACCACCTGAATTGAAATATTTATAAAATGCACCAGCCAAGAAGCCCATTGAAAAAGGACGAGGAGCAGCAGTGAATTATGTTCCACGTTTGTGAAGCCAGCGCCGGGGCATCTGCTGCAAGGCTGTGGCAAAAATGGTTCTATCAACTCGGCCACCTTGTCTGGAAAATTACAAACCCTGGAGGGATGCTTGCTGTGAAAGTTTCAACCATTCCTAGAGCAGCTTTCTGACTAATGCAAGTCACACAGAATAACGCTGCTGTTATGAATAAAATGTAACATTTCAACAGTCATTCTCGAGATTTCTATTTCACAAGGACCCATACGACAGTTTCCAGTTGGCATGGTATGAAAGTATGCATTATACAAGGTTCGATAATTTTTGAAGCGCACACAGTGGAAAATGAAAAAGCAACATCAACCTACGAAAAGAAAAAAAAAATAATTTTTCCATGTCAAGTGGAGATAGCTTGGTAGATCTCACTTGTTTGTTAAAAACAGAATAATTTCACAAAAAGAGAACATATCCTTATACCAAATATTTATCCTGTGATTGGCACCACTGGTTAAACAGATCACCATTGTGCTCTACATTCAGAGGTAGTTTTCAAGATGTTGTCAGAGTCTGATCATATCTGGCCACACACATCATGAATCAATCCTTCCCCCCTCTCCATTAACATAAAAGGCTTTTAGGCTCTAGTTTTTTAAAGAATACCAAGCTTTTCCACCAGGCAATGGTTTTTCTTAAAGACATTTTTATCTTCAATAGCAACACCACAAGTAAATATCTGAAACAAGGTAGAATTGCTTAAAAGAAAAGGATGGGAGCAACACGGCATCAGATGCTTATGGAACATGTCAGAGAAAAAACAACAAATGCCATGTAACCCTGAAATAATTGGCTCCATACTTTCAACATTAAAAGCAGCCCCTTTGGAGATAAAAGGACCGAGGCTGCCCATAGTGCATTAGCGTATAATCTCCAAAAGGCTGACGTTAACTGCACATGGAAAACTAACCTTCGGAACAGTCACGCTGTCACAAGGCTGTTAGATCCTTTGTGTTTGAAAACTCTGCTGAATGCAAGCCTCTAGTTTTATTAGATTTAGGCAATGAATTTGGAATGATGGGGGTTTTGTGTGTGTTTTCACTGTTGCAGTTTGGTTTGGGTTTTGGTTTGGTTTGTTGCGAGTTTTTTGTTTGGTTGGTTTGTGGGGTTTTTTTGTTGTTTTTGTTTTTTAAATGCTACATTCTCAAATAATTCTTGTTCCTTCCAATCATCTTTCCCAGCTTCCGTCTCCCAAGGAAAGTGAACCAGAGAATGACAGGGGTATGTCAATAATATAACAGATCATACCGAAGTACAGCCACGTTACCCTAAAAATGGATTAACTTCTCAGTAAAATTACACTGTCTCTGTACAAATGTGGTAGTCAATTTTCCTATGTTGGCAAGCTGACAGTGAGAGCACGTCACATAAAAAACAAATTAACTGCAATTTTAATGCTACAATAGATGCCTATGTATATTATTGCTTTCCATTACAGAACGAACACTCACTGGTGCTACCAGCTTAAAAGAAAAAAATCACGAGTAACTTGAAACATGCGCCTTCCCCTCAACCCGAGTCATTAACTAGATGACTGCACTGCATCCCAGGAGATCTGCTTGCTTCCATGAATGCATTTTTCTAAGGGCAGGTGACTATATTACTCCGACTGCCCTCCGTGGCAGCCGGAGCCGGTAGCCTGGCAAGGAAAGACTGAGGCTTTCAGTAACTCTGAGTTAGCTTCGAGTAACCAGGTAACAGGGAGGGAGGAAACTGTTAGTATTATGTTTCTTTGGAGTTATGTTCATCACTAACAAGTCTGTTACTCAGTCATTTTGTCTGCCACACACGCTGCATTCCTTGGAATAAATTCAAATAAAAGTTTAACAAGTCCGGATAAGATTGAAAGTTAAAAATCACTGTGTTAGTTTCCAAATCTATGATAACCTCCTCCATCCAGGAAGAGTTCAAAAGACAGTCAACCGGAAAAAATAAACCATGAATTGTAGTAAAGAAGGTAACAGGTCAGCAGAGCACACTGTCACTTGCATGGCACAGAAAAGCTATATAGTTAGAAAAGCTATTAACCATAAGACTTACTACTTTCCTAATAAATTGTCTTGTGACTCTCACCCAAGAGGACCAATCCAGCTAATGAGACTTGAACTGTGGAAGGAGTAACAAACCAGGTTGCTTCCTGAATTAGGATATTCTCCAGGTACCATAGTTATGGATATGTGCCTACTTTTATTTACTGCGAAGGAAAATATTTGTTTAACACAAATAATTAACATCCAACAATGTGGGAAAACACCAATTTCCTTTTGGCCTTAGATGGAAGCACTAACTTGAGGAAAAGGACAGTTATTTACTGTACAGATATACAGTCTTCCAAGAACATTTGAATTTTTAAATAGATTGAACATGTGGGGCAAGGTGAAAGCATTACAAGTTACAGCCATTTACCTGTGTCCTTTTTAGGTCTGGATGTTAGAAGAGTACCTGTTCTATACTCAGTGCTCTGGCAATTAAAAACAAAAAACCCAACACCACCACCTAACAAATCCACAACTAATACAAATTACTTCCTTACAGTCAATCATGGCAGACAATTACCTTGAGCAGAGCAACATCCAATAATAAGAGCTCAACTAGGCATAAATTCCCACAGCACCCCTGAAAATTCAAGTTTTCGAAATGTATGAAAAGTGGAAAAAAGCATGTAAGTGAATATCACACAATTCTGAATTCAAACAGGAAGTTCTTATAGTGGTTGTGTGCATTTATTTTGGTTATTTTTTTATATTTAAACCCACGAAGGCCGCCTTAACTTGCACTTCCCTACTCAGAAGCAAGCTGTTGCTAACCCAAACACTCCTTCCTCCCTTCAGAGAAGACCTGAGCCACACGAAGCAGCAAGACGGGTTTTCTCTTACTCATGTTGCCCTAATCCATCAAACACACGCTGCTGCAAAGTGGTCTCCTAATTGAAACCATTCTAATTGTCGAATGCACGAACAAAGCTTTTCCTGCGGTTCGCCAGCCGGTTTTCACTGCGGTTTGGTTACTCACTAGGCTTAGAAAAATTTGCAACAACATGACCCCAGACACCCAGGAGGGCCCGGAACAGGTGCACAGCCTGCAGCCTCCCAGCACCGAGGTAAGCCAAGCTCACGGCATTCAGAGGGTACTGTTTCACAGAATTCCTCAAAAATGCTTCAAAGCTAACAGAGTGTAAGCCTCCTCCAAAAGGGCTTTTAACCTATTAAAGGATTTAATTAATGGGCGCGCGCTGTTTCTTTTTAGAGAAGATGCACGTACCCGCAACCTATTTTTTCAGCGTCTGCATCTCAGAGGGCATATATCCCAAGGCTAGCAGATCCCGCCGGGAGTAGGACGGCAGAGCTGCCAGGAGCCTAGCAGCCTTCAAGCAAGCAACGTCAACATTCATCATTACGGAGACAAGGCAAAATAACACAGAGGCAACAAAGCTTTGGCAGCATCCAACTTCCTTTTTTGCTGCCCTGCAAAAACACTTCTAATGAAACAAAATGGAAATCCCCGCTGTATACTGCAGATGATGACCTTGGGAGGTGGGGGAGAAGAGGAATACAAGCAGATGGATGATCTTCAGAAACTGCCTGGTACGCAACAGACCAGCTCCCCCCAGTCCCATCCTTCTACCTGCTAAAAACCATTCAGAAACGGACACATCTAACTGAAGTGTCAGAGTAAACCATATCCACCAACACTTATCCATGAGGTTTCCACTCGCTGGGTTTTACCCCTGCACTGTTCAATCTGCAAAGACTTCAACTCCAGACATTCACCCAGTTAAAGAAACTACCTTGGAAAAGCTGGCGGTGGATTAACAGTGTTCGGGAAGTTGTACAACGGACTCTCTTCAGCACTGAAGGAGAGATGATATATTCCTGGAGAAAGACTGAAGCAAGAATACCCGAAAAATCAGCAGCCCAAATAACTTATTCCTAAGATAAGTCATCCTTGCTAGTCTGGGATTTTTAAGTTGTTTTGTTTGTTTGTTTTTTTCCCTTGTTTTAACGTGACCTTTACGAACGACAAACCAAGACTGAACAGTGCACCAGAAAGGCCTGCAGGATTCCATCCACATTTTCAGCTCCGAGATGACAACTAAAACAATCAAACATAATGAGAAACTCAGTTTTAAAAGTTTCCCATATCTTTTCCACGTAAGTTCACTCGAAAAGGTCAAAGCAGAACTTCAGTAATTCAAATAAACCCCAAAAACTTAACACTGGTTTGGCACAGACATAAATATATAAAACTAGCTATTCAGTGGTGACTCACATAAATTTGTTACATACTACTTGATTGCTGGAGCAATGAAAACTTCTACAGTCACGAATCCTAAATGCCAGCATGGTATTTTAGAGTCATGACTCAAGATCGTGTAAACATGGGATAAGGACTATGAAAGAGTGAGTAGATGAGGTGGGAAAATGGTAGGGCAGTTTTCACTTAAACACTTAGCAATCCTATTGATGTGTCTTCAGCAGCACTACTGATATGCTCCATGGAAAAACATCCAGAATGTAAGAGTGGGGCAAGCAGGGTCATTCATAACAACCACAAACAGCATGTTCAATCTCCATTTTGTACACACACAGCTATTAAATAAAACTTTCTAAAAGTATATGCATTATTTCCAAATATAGCTTGGACAGCTATGGATTAAAACTCTCTGGCTGTTCAAATCTAACAAGACTTCAGCTTTCTCCTTTTCATCCTTTAGCTGAAAATAATTTGAATCATTTTTGAAAGGCTTACAAGTTTACGAAACACAGATTTCTCTGAAACAAAAACATTACTCACCTTAAAAAACTATAAATGAGGGAAAGACTATAAACGAGAGAAGAGATGCTTTATGCCCATGGTGAGCAGACAAATTATCTTTAGAAACCTTTACGCTCACAAGAATGTTCTTCTAAAGCCAGGCCACAACAACCACCAAAAAAATCTATCACATCAAATGCCACAGAATAAGAGCATGAGCTGGAACTGCTAAATCAATACAAGTGTAACACAGCATTGAAGGTGGAAGGTCTTTATCTATGTCACTTTATCATAACAAGGTGAAAGTCCAGTTATACAACCCACAGAGTTATTCTGCACACTAGATCTGATTTAACAGTGGGAATTAGGCCACATGCATTTTTCCATATGCACTTTAAGCATCCAGAGTGTGCAAGGTTTACGGCACATATTTTTAGTCACGTCTGAATCTGCAAGGTATGAAATTTTGCAGAACAAAACCAGAGTCCAAACCAAACCCCACCTATTTCTGTAAATCATGTTCTTCCACAACGTAAGCCATTATACATTGCAACTGCACTACTCAAACACAACAAAAGAAAACCCACACAGAAAGTGTAGTCTGTGCAACATCAACATTGCAGAGAAGTCAGTCAAGCTCTAGTGAAGCACAGCCAAACTGAAGAACACTGCCCAGGCAAAAAAACCTTACTACACAAACTAGCAAATGCACAATCTGTGATGAGGTCGTGATGCTTACATGACACATCCTCTTCTACAGACAGGCAGCAAATGTGTATTTCGGGCTTTTAGGAACAAGCAAGCATTTAGAATGGCAAAATCTCTCTTTCCCCTATCCTTGTGCTGCTAATTAGAGAAGATAAATCCAAGTAATGCAGTCAGCATTGCACATTTGTCTAAATTCACTCTTAACCCTAAAGACCTAAAGGAAACTTCAGGAAAGGGGATGTAACGGATGGAAAGTAATAGTGGCAGGGCTGCAGGAACAAGGGAAGGAGAGAAAAGTTTTTTTTTATATAGTTTAATGGAGTTTCTTTCGAGGGGATTTGAGTTGGTGTTTTTTGTTTTGTTTATTTGTTTGTTGGGGAGGTGGCATGATTTATTTCTCAAGTTCCCTCCTACTGCAATTCAGGTAATGAAAGACTTGAGCTTTGGCGAAGAACCTCTCCTTAGCCATAAAACAAGAAAGAAGAAAAAAAAGAATCGTAATTAAGTTTACAGGAAACAAAGCTAATCAAACTTGAACGGTAACAAAGGGCAACAGAAACACGTTCACTGTATCACATCTTCCTTGCTGGCCGAGCGCCCAGAGTTTTCATTACATTTTTTTTTTCCTCCCCCCTCTTCACAATAGCATTAACAAGCCCTGGCCCAGGATGCCTGGGCTGTACAAACTGTATTTGTAGGAGGTCAGCTTTTCATGAGGCCAAAAACCCAGCATGTGGAAAGTGTTAAGACTTTCATGTAGCAGAGGAGGTTCTTAAAACTACTACTGTTCAACTCAAAAATCTTGGAGCTTCTCAGATCATTAGAGGTTTCTGAACCACAGAGAAGGGCAGAGTTAGCAAAATAAATCAAGAGTTCCTGTGGGATGTCCTAGTGCTTTACACAACAAGAGGCACCAGGCACAAAGCAGGCTCGGAATTAAACAACAGGGAGGACTTCTCAAATTGCATGAGGAAAGAGCTGCTTTATCACCTGGAACATACTCTCCCTTTCTTTAAAGGTTAGAGTCTAGAGGCACGGTAGAAAATAATTCAGTTTGTGCCGGGGACACTGGGAGGAAGGGAAAAGGGAGCACAGAAAGTATGTTTGAGGGAGGGAATCAACTCCCAACTGTTCCATCCAACAAGAACAATCTCTTTCACCATGGCAATAAAAGTACTTACCAGCACCTTCTTAATGCCAGATTTCTTACTGCTGTACAGGAGTTTGGTAGCATAAAAAGAAACAATGTTCCCTCCCAATTTTCTACATACCAGAAAAGCAGAAGCAATAAGGATTTCCCAACCATCAGTACTGTCAGCATTTTTGATTTTGTCATTAATCTCGTAACACTTTGTCTATTCTTGAGACACCAACTCCTTAAATACAGCGATTACCGAGGAAACCACCTTTTTCATTTGCATCTCCCCAAAAGAGAAAGTTTCTAAGCTCAAGTTTACAAAAAAAAGGGGAATTGAAAAAATTTAATCTTGAAAGATCTAGATCAGAAGGACACACCCATCAACATCCTAAGATTTTTAAAAAGCGATGTAAAAAGCACAAGGTTTGCTTTGATTACTCATTGTTTGATGCAACACTACCCACCTGTACCTTAACTAGACTAAAAGCAAAAAGTGAAGCAGTGTGTTGAACTTCTTTGCTGCGGAACACATGATGTTGCAGCATAAATGTAGCTCTCCCTGAGGCAACGGCAGAGGCAAAGCCAGCAGAGAGGCCCCGTTCCTCCAAGCAAAATGCACAAAGAGCACAAATGGTGGACCCCAGTCTTGCAAGGTATTTCTTATCCACAAGTAGGAATGGGAAACCCAAAGCCCAAGCATTTCACATGGATCACAGCTTCACTATCTTTGTTTTCCACATACCAGAAGACACTAAGGTGTCTGAAAATACATTCTACGTCTTGGCAGGGAAAGGAATCCCCCACTATAAATCCACCATCATACATGTACACACAGGGCTATGGTGCAGATCTGCAGCCTTCCTCTTCCCAAGTGAACACCTTGCAGTACAGGCCTTTTCCCAAAGTGCTGCTGTGATAAAAGCACCAGATGTTTACCCAGAAGAACACCATGATCACCTATAAGCAATCATTCGCATTTTTATGTCCTGAGAATTTGAATTCTACCATCCTCCTAAGCATTTTTCTTTCATACACAAAGTAGAAAGGGGAAACAAAACAAAACAAAAAACAGATTTCAGCTTGTGATGTTAAATATTTCTTAGAAGTACAAGGCTTACAGAGCCCGTTATATCCACAAACTCCTTTAGCTTCCCCTACGGTACAGCCCCTTTAAACAAAAGCCACTATTCTTAACTCCCCATCCTCAGTTTATTCCACAATCTGTGTAATTCCTGGGAGTCTTCCTTGGCAAGAAAAAAACCCAAAAAAAAAAAAAAAAAAACCAAACAAAAAAAACAGTAATCAAGCACTGCTTCTTTTTTACAGCTGTTTGAAACAAAAATGAAAAAACGAGTGCATCTGTCTACCGAAGTTCTTATTGTCTTGTTCTCACAGTACAGTTATAGCAGCACATTACAGAATATTTAGGACTGAATAATGTATTTGGGGGCTGATTCTATGCCAAAAGAACACCGTAGATACCGTTCTTGCAGTGCTATTTGAGGCAGGAAGCAACGATTAAGGCCAAGGATCTGTTGTGTAAGCAGAAAGTTAGTTTCATGCTCGGCGTGGCAGGGAAGATGCATTAAAAACACAGTTTACTCTCTGCCAACAGATGATTTTGTTTTCCTGGTGCACAATCTTTTGCCCCCACACGGCTTGCCCTATCCAACCCCACACAACCCAAACAATAATTTTGTGAATGCCAGATCAAGAACTCCAGATCACCTTGACTCTCCTCTAACGTAACTCTCCCAACAGGTCCAAGCTGTTTATATTTATTTACTTGTTGAACTTGAAAATTCAAAGAAAACTGCTGCAATACCTTTTGAAATTGCAATCCCTCTCTCTCTCTCACACTCTGTAAATACTCACATGGAATGGCACCACTTGGGACAACACCTAGATAACATCCTCACTTAGCTACAATCTAGCTGCCCCTCTTTCATTTTTTTCCCCCTTAATGGTATATTTGTAATTAATCTTCATTATCCCTGATTAGGATAAGAAAGGAGTGCAGGTCCTGAGAGGAGAAAAATCAAGTAACAAGACAGAATGCTTGTTCCCCAACTGCAAAAAAGCCACTAATCTGGCAAAAACTGACTGTGAGCAGCCTGGGCTGCCTTCCAGTGGGTAACTAAGGATGAAATTTTGCCCAAATACACACACTCGCAAAAATAAAAAAAATAATTTTATACAGGCCATAAAGATTATCAAGTTTAAAGACAGAAGTTGAATTAGCTGCAAAAACTGCTTCAGTTTCACTGCAGTTTGCTTTTCAATATCTCAGATTTTTGCAACTGCCATAAAACTCACCACTTGCCAACCAAGCCACTTGTTTCCAAATCTCCCTCCCTTTCTAAAAACCCTTTTTAAAAGAATTCCTTTGCTCCATACAGGAATTTTTAAGTTAGCATTCCCACTGCACAGATACGAAAGAGAGACTAACCAGCACCATGTAGACACCATCTGAAGCATATATCCAGCACTGATGTGTTGCTCTTCCAAAGAGACTTTCATTGTGTTGTCCCCTTTGGCCCCCAGACAATTTGTTTTGTCCCCTTTGGTCCCATCCCATCCCCAAATAGACAATACTATCTTAGAACACCATGTCCATGCATAACACAAGTCTTTAACTCCTCATAAAACAAAGCCATTAAGTCATATGTATCTTTCCATAGATTAAATCCAAGTACTTGCAGGATGAGATTTGTGCAACTATCATAAAGGACAAGAAGGCTTATCTTCTTGCTTTGCCACAGCTGGTTTTGGTTTCCCTGAGCAAGTCACTAGGTTTGCTTCTGACTCAGCTCTTAACTTGTAAAAACTTCAATTCCACACCCAACAGTGCTGTACATTAAGTATACAATTAAAGATCATGAGATCCTCAGATATCAACTGTGGGTCTGTGAGTAACAAAAGGATTACAAGGAGAATGCTTCTCTATTAAGCCATTTCAAAAATCAGACACCAGGCAGGATTATACAAACTAACTTACTCAGGGAGTTAACCAAATTTTGTAACATTAGCACTGTTCTAGGACAAGGTGTCCCACAAACATCACTGTTGCTTATGCGACTTTTATTTTTGCCTTTCTGAAGGCCACCTTCAAGTTTTAAAGTATATCTTCAGCCACTAACTGGATGGGAAACAAACAACATGACAGGTTTGGGGCACAGCACCCATGGAAAAGAATCTTGTCAGGGTAAGAGACTCAACCATGAAAATAAACTGCACAAATTCTCAAACAGATACAGAAGAAAACCTACTATCTTTTCTCATAGGGAAAGAAAAACACAGAATAAAAATATATACCCGTTGCTGAACAAAAACATTTTAACTAGAGACACATCCCTTTCAGCATAGATGCAAAAAAGGGATTTCACAATAAGAAAATAAACAAAACAAAATGCCTTATGATGGTGAATTATAAACAGAAGGTAAGGAAAATGCAATGTAACAGAACTCTGAGCAGAGCCACAGAAGCACTGTGTTCTGTTCTGGTTTTGACTGGGACAGAGTTAGTTTTTCTTTTTGGTAGCTAGAATAGCTCTGTGTTTTGGATTTAGTCTGGGATTTGTTATTAGAAGAATGTTGATAGTGCACTGCTGTTTACAGTTGGTGCTAAACATTAAGGACTTTTCAGCTTCCCATATTTTGCCAGTGTGCAGGAGCACAACAGGCTGGGGGGGAGCATGGGACAAAGGGCCCACAACTCCTCTGACAGTTTGAACGCCGATTTAGGATTGAGGGCCAAATGGGCCAACGGAATATTCCGTATCATGCAACATCATGCCCAGTATACAGATAAGGGCTGACTGGGAAGCTGGAAGCTGTTCTTCCGAGGGTGATCTCTCAGAGTGTCTCTCTTGCTCTCTTTTTGGGCCTCTCACTCGTCTCAGATTGTGGTGTCGGGACTTATCTGTTTTGGGATAGCTTGCTGGGACAGGATAGGCGTTGGTCAACAGGTGGTGAGCAATTACACTGTGCACTGCTTGTTTGTATATACAGATTCATATATTATTAATAACTATTACTTTTAATTAATTTATTCTTATTAAATTATTCTTATCTCAACCCACAAGTCTCCTTTCCCCTTTAGTTCTCTTCTCTGGGAGTGGGGGAGGGTAAGCAAGGAGCCTCCTGGCTGCCTTAAACCATGAAAGTTCTTTCAGTTGTTGAGGAAGACTCAGACAATATTGTATCCATTTCCCAAATAATCTTGGCTTAGATCTTCAACTACATACCTTTCACTACAAAGCAGAAATTGTCCTTTTTGGCTCTCTGACAGAATTCAAAGCAATTGCCTAATGGCCCTCTTTGGCGTGCAACAATATTTTACCCCACCTACCTCTAAAACTTCAGAGAAAAATAAACAATGAATCTCAATCTTGTAATGTAAAATAATAAAAAAACTCCACCAGACTGCAGAGTTGATTTATTACCCATGCTAAACACAATTCTAGAGTTCAACTGGCACAGTGAATACCCCTTCTGGTTTTATGATTTTCACCTATGAAGGTTTCTTAGGAAGAATCTCAAATAAGTGGCCAGTTTTGAGCTGATGACTTTGTAAATTACCTTTAGAATACAGAAGTAAAATAATACCATTGAAAATTCATTTTCTTAAGAGAAAGCTGAAGAGATTTAAAACAAACAGAGTACATTAGATACTTTCTTTGGCTTTACTTGCTTCAGCTGAAATTGAGACACATCGGTATGTGAAAGGGTATTTTGGTCTTTGGAAGATGTAACCATACCCATTAATCAGATGACCACATGCTAGTGGCACCGGGCCATGTAAAAAGACAGTTGACAGAGCAAGGATTTAAAAGATAAGCAATACATAAATTCAGGATATGTTAAGTCAAAAGAAGAAACTCAGGAAACTGAAACAAAATGAACACATATGGAATATAAACCATGAAGCTGGAACCGTGGCCCAAACTTGTCCAATAAAGTATAAAGTCAGTAGATTACTCACCTCTAAGACCTGAAATCAGTTTTAGAGATGAAGACCACATGGTGCATACTAGAGTTAAACCTTTATGTCTCTTTAAAAACCTTTCCAAACTTTCTGGTTTATCATCCAATAAAATGATGAAATTTGCAATAGGTTAAACAGTTCACTTTTAAAAACAAGCCAATCCGCAGCGAACACACATAATGAACATCCCTTTACAGATGATCTGGTCTTTGTAAACAGCTTTCATCTCAGTGCCACTTAAATTTAGGAATATCTCCATCTGAGCTCAGCTTCTATGAGCTCAGCATTTCATTAAATTCTTTGGCTGGCTTACTTTACTCCTGGTGAGAAGCGTGAACTGAATTACTGTATGCCTCCTCAGCACACTGCTTTACCTTAAAGCCAAACATATTAATTTAGTGTTCTCCCTCAATCAGCTAAGATAGCTGTATTTTTTTTTTTTAAAAAGGCAATATGTTCCCTACAGAAGTTTGTTATGCAAATTAATCAATGGTTTCACTTATACAGGAAAAGCAACTAACTGATGCCTCTGCCTATTTTTCAAAAATGGACTGAAGCCCAGTAGGATATCTCCTATGACTAAAGAAAAAAAAGTCTTAGGCTGTCATTTTTAAAATGTGAAGCATATAGTCCCTGTTCTAACACGAACAAAACCGTCCAACTGTAATAGCCATGCAATGGAAGCACTAGCAGCAGTGAGCAGAGATGAAATGAAAAGAAGCAGTGGCTGTTTATGTTGGCAGTCGCTTCAAACTCTAATGGAAAATTTCAGCTCTGACTGCATCTAGGCTAGAACAAGTTATTAAGGAAAAAGGTTCAGCTTTCAAACAGAAAAGGCATAAATAGCTTGTCCCCTTCTGAACACTCCTGCAGCAAACACAAGCCAGGAAATAATACGCCCTGACTATGCGACGTATTAATATCCTATCATTAGGGGAAATACACCATCAAATAAAATATCTTTCCTTTGGGAAAGGAGAACAGTGATAATGCTCATGCCAGAGACACAAACTCAGCTGTTGGTACAAGTAAGTTATACCACTAAACGCAGACATTAAAAAGCCAATGTAGGGCTAACTAATCACTTTACTCTAACAGACCAAAATATATTTGCCTAATTATCCCCCTCTTTTGATCAAAGGAAAACTGCTATTTGAACAATTATGTTGAGGGAGAATCTTTACCTTTCATATGCTCATGAGAATTTTGCATAAACATTGCTAAGGCTGTTTGTTGACATGAATAGTACAGTTTGTTTGTTCTCAGAGAGGACAAACACCTTGCCAGCCTGCACATATGGTAAATGCAGTGACCTTTCAGCTACTACACATTTGCACTATATTTAAGAGTTATTCAGGAAGCCAATATTGTATATTATGTAACACAAGATTAAGCATTAATGAGGCAAGAATAAAACTGTTTATCTAAACCCCAATCTAAAATTAAACAGAAGTTTATGCTGAAAGCTCACACTGCACTCATTTTGTCTCCTAACATTAACAGAGCACAGCTTATTTAGTCTCAGAGAGATGTCCCAAGGGCATTCAATGGGGAGAGAAGGATTTTACTATCAGAAGAGAGACTATTTTTCCTAAAGAAGAAAGTGATGCATATTGAGTTATTACGTGCATAAACACAGCACGTTACAGGTATTTTGATTTAAGGAAAACAGCTGATGTCCATTACTTCTATTCACACTGTGTTTTAAAGCTAAATACAGAAGCATCCACCCAGAGGCGAGACCTTTTGATGGCACTCTGTCGTCTCTTGCTAAGCAGCCAAACCAAAAATCACACACACCAAAGATATCTGTGTGCTCAATAGGGAAATTCAAAACAAAATTAGACCAAAGCCTGCATGCCTCCACAAAGATTCACTGTCCTCTTTTTAGACTTCTTACCAAGCAAGCAGCACTACCAAGCTCACTAAGGAGCTTCAGCCTGCCAGAAAAAAGACAAGCGGACAATTAGACTATGGCCAGAATCACTGTACCATAAACCTTCCCTGAAGAACGCAGCAGGAGTCATTTGAGAACCTCAAAACATTCAGAAAGGTGTCATCCTCAGTTTTAAGAATAGGTAGAAGAAGTCAAAAGTGCCTGGGCCTATTCCCATGAAAGACACAGTGTTTCCAAAACCTCAATTCGATTGCAGCATATACCATGGCTATCCAACGGTATAACATGATACTACTCTTAAACCTCTGTAAGGCCACCAAAGGGACAATCACACATATCCTCCTCCACTTCTAATGGCTTACTCACCAGCATAAGACATTTGAGTTCCACTGGTCAGACAACATATCTAACAAAGCAGGCTGCAGAACTCCAGCCAGAAGAACGCAAATCTGTTTCTTCTGGGATTTAAATAGCTCTGGCAAAAGGCAACTGCACCGTAACTGAAGCTCACATGAGTGTTTCTGAGTGCCCAGCACAAGGGTCGGCTGAGTGGAACCGGACCCAGTCTGAATGTGAGCAAGCTGACCCTGCGACTGGGCGTCCTCCGCCTCCTGCTCTGACCGGACATCATTGCTCTGCACAAGCTGACGTTCATTCCAGGTTTCTATTTACCCTTTGCATGTCACTAACACAGAGTTAAGGTATTTACAGGAACACATCAAGTCAATCCCTGGCCTTGCAGGCATTTAAGTACGTTCGTCTCAGGCCTGTCACAATGCTGTTGTTCCTAAAACTCTCAAACTCAAGTAGCTCAGCGTAATCACTTAAAGAATTCGGAGCAGAAGAATTTTAAATACTTCGAAAATCCCGTATTATCACAAAGTTTTAGCAAATTAACCCCAAAGAAGGGGGGAATAAAAATCACATTTCAAGCCAAATCAGATACTTAAGAAAACTTGTTGCCAGCTGTGTACCTAGCATTCTCACAACATATGAATTTAAATGAAAGTTATTAATGAAAACTGTTCTTGTCACACAAGCGCCTCCAAAATTTATTTCTCTGCTTACTATGGAGAAGAATCAAAACTGCTGCTAAGCATGAACCAAATGAGAGCAGCTTCACCACCTGTGCCATTCAACTACAGCTACAACCAACTAAGAGAAAATATTCAGGAGGAAGGGGAAATGAAGAAAGATACCCAGGAACAGAGAAGCTGTATTTAAGACAGAGTTCAACAGAAACCCAAGGGAAGTTTCAAAAGTTCTATTTAAGCTCATCTACACAGAGGCTCCTTTTCTCCAGAGTATCACAAGGTTAACACTTACCGATCCAGCCTTCCAACTATTGGCTTTCCTTGATCCATTTCAGCATTCCCATTTCAGCAGAGGGCACACTCAAATAAGAGCTGATTTTAGTTCCTGTGTCTCTTCTATACACAAGCTTTAAGAGAATGCTACAGCTATTTACGCTCATGCCCACTGGGAAACCCTCTCAGACACAACCTTTGAAATAAACTGGAAATTTGAAATAAACTAGAAGAGTGAAGACCTAAACAAACATATAGCCTTGACATGCAGTAAATATTTTCTTTCATAAAGATTGGTTTTCTTGCTGGTTACTCATTCAGAAGAAAAAAAGGTTCAAAAGCTTTGTTAAACTAGTTAAAACACACATCGACAAATACAGAGTGCTCTTAAAAGATATGGTACATTAACTGTGGAGAAGGAAAAAAAAAAAAAGGCAAAGGTACAACTCAAATAGGACATTCCGTAACATGCTTGTGAAAACTTAGCACAGTGTGGCCTAATTCTCATCTCTCACCACGGCCACTTTACACCTTCCAATAGTATAAGAAATACAATGTCATATTCACCTCTATATTCTGACTTCCTGTACAGCACCAGCAGCTTGATTTAATATAAAATAGGCCTAGTCTATACAACGACTTTGTATTTCTACTGTTTTACTTATTTTGCACTACTGCAATGTTCCGACCACAGGGCTTAAGGCAGAGCTCTCCCCCAGTGAAACCAGCACAAATTTCTGTGTCTAGAAAAGGCACACATTAAGAAGCATGATAATAAGGAGATTTAACTTTAAATGGGTTTTGCAGAGAGGCAAAAACCCTGGCTCCCCTCCCTGTGGGCTTCGGTGACTAGCAAGGTAAACTCTAATAAATTAGAAATGTGCAGGGTGTATTGACCTACAGCCTGGTTTCCATCTAGGGCAAGTCACTTCAAGAATGCCCCTGACTCACTTTCAAGCAGCTTCTGCAGAACTTGGGAGTTGCCATAGTGCTTCTGCATTCATATAATAATTTTTAGAGCTTCACCTCATGTTAAGGTGGTGGCTAAAAAGGAAAATAAGGCCTTTTTTGTAGCGATTCTGGAACTGCTAGAGGATTACTTCACACTGCAATAGAAAAACAGCAGGCAAAGTATCTGAAATTATTCTGCTGATGAAAAAATACAGACAAATTAATTCCACAGCCTTGTAATTTACATTATTCATTATTCCACTCTAAGAAGGAAAATCAAAACTGGATAGTTATTTACTGCAGCCTTTATTCTGCATGTCTTACTACTGCAAAACTGCTGCAAATTTTGTCTGAAAGACTGAGAATTAAAAGAAAGCAGAAGTAAGACCTGTGGGCAAAAATAGGAAACAGATTAAACAATCCGTTGCAGGACAAAGGTTATTTGTAGATCAGTTACCACTAGGGGCTAAAAAAGCCTGCTCGAAGCCATCACCACACTGCTTCCAGTTGCTCACACTTAATCTTTAGTCTTCTCCATACCAAAAATTCAGACGCAATGAAACAGAAGTGTAACACTTGAAAAACGATAGCTTATATAAAGTTTAACAGCACTTGCTAAACTTCTACAGAAAGCCTTAGGCCTGATATCCAAGTTCAAATGTGGAAGTCAAGTAGTACAAATAGGGTCAGACACCTGCCCCAACTCTCAGTTCTTTAGTTTTCCTTTCTCCTACAAACTGTTTTTCTCTATCACTGTGACATTTTAGATTTAAAAGAATATTTTATACTTGCTGTAATTCCAACTCTAGAAGAGAGAGTACTTTCGCCTCTCAGCAACTTACATCAGCAGAATTCATTTCTAAAGTTAATGTCAATTTGTCCTAAATGCACTGCTAGGAGATACTCTAAAGAAAAGCGGAACGGACTGCTTAAGCTGACTGTGCTGGATCTGTTAGATGTTGCTAAGAAGCACACTATTTTGGCACTTCTTCTAGGCTGCCATCTTTCCAACACAGGGCCTTCACACCTCACAATCCAAAGAATACTAAAGCAAAGTCTACCTACACTTGATCCATAACTAAGTCTTCCCATCGTTCTCAATAGAATCAGTGAACGTATACACCAACTACGGCACTCCAGGAATCATTTCATCCTCCCCTTTCCATTCGACTTATGCAGTGTTAGAATTTACCAACAAAAGATTGTGATATCACAGCACTGTCTCACAAGAACATCTCAGAAGGGAAACGTCTTACAGTAAGTGATGGGTTTTATAATATTTTTACAGTAATGTTCTTCCCCACTAAACATCCAAATTCCACACAAAGTCTAAACAACTAGTTATGCTTTAAATAAATATTTTCCAGATCACTAACACATTGCTAGAAAATAATCTGTTTTGAGTTATCTTCCTTCTAAATTCAGAACAAATATGAAAACTGGTTTTCAAAACCACCCTCCCAGCAGTTAAATGACACCTGCAGAATAGAAACCGAAGCTTCTAGAGAAGCCTGGCAATTAGGACTAATGGAAAAGTAACTAGATTCCCAAGGCTTCCCAAACCCTCTTTCCTTTGAAGAAGTCAAGCACTCCTCCCTGTCCATCTTCTTTCTAACCACTTGCCAGGATTTTCAGTAGAATGACAGTTATATAAGCTTTATGAAGTTCATAGAGTAATAAGCCACAGATCAATTCAGAAACTGAAGTTACATGCCTGCTGTCCACGTTGCAGGAACATCGAGAGTTAAATACAACCACCAAATTCTGCAGGTCGAAGGAGCAGCCAGCACATACCTCAGTCTTCCAGATTCAATTAGATTTTGTTTTGTTTTAGGCTTTCTTTAATTATCCACTGCCATTTGAGCCCAACTGGGTGACATAAATGTATTATCCCATCATAATGTCAGAATTTAAAATTAGATTTGGTCTCCATAAATACACTTCATCCAACCTTAGTGACTCTGTCCGGCAATGACGCCTATTTTATGTAACATCTTTCATACACTAAGACCTAAGAACTGCACTAAAAATCACAGCTACTTTTTCTGGCTGTGGATTTCTCTTCCATTTATCTGAACATAATTTAGTTCAGGGTAAAAGGAAATAGTTTCGTGTGAAGCAGAAAAACACTGAAGCAGAAAGAGAAAAAGCAAATTACATAAAGTCCAAATGTACTTACAGTCTCCTTATTCGGAAGCAACTCCTTTCGGATCCTGAAGAAGTTCTTGCCGTACTGCCTCAACCCCTTAATAAAACGTTTCTGTGATAAAAGATAACAAAAATAGTATGTCAGCAGAAGGGAAAAAAAAAAAAATCACGTTAATCAGCACAACAGCCAAACAACGTTCTTAGCTTAAGGACTGCCGACAGAAAAAAAAAAAACCACGTATACCTACACAGGAACTGAAAACCGATAAGGGAAAAAAGGCTTTGAAAAGATACCGAAAAATTCAAACCACCTTCCCTTCTATGTCAAACTTCCAACATCTGAAGCTTAAAAAAAGTCAGTACCACAGTCAGTTCTTTTCCAAAACGACCGAAGTATTTGCTGCACGTCTCTCTCGAAGTCTATTTCTCCAGCCAGAAGCAGCAGGCGAAGGAAAATACGCAACGCTGATTTCCAGGCGAGAAAAGTGACTCTCCAGGGAAGGTGCTGCAGGGGTTAAGGAGTCCTTGCCGCCGCCAACCCTCCGGATTCACCCTTCCCGATTTTCCGAGGAATACCAGCGCACGGCTTCCCGAGAAAGCCGTCGCCAGGCGAGCGCGGAGCCGCGGCCGCCGCTCCCGCTCCGCGGCCGCGCCGAGGCACTTCCTGCGCTCGCCCGGCGGCCGCCCGCCGGGGCCGGGGCCGCGCACGGCGGGGCCCGCCGGGGCCGGGGCCGCAGGTGGGGAGCGCGGCGGGGCCGCCCCGCGCCCGCGGGCGATGGCGGGGGCCGGGGCTGCGGCGCGGGCAGCGGGGCGAGCGGAGCGGAGGAGCCGAGCCGAGCCGAGCGGCGCGGAGGGCCGGGCGGGCGGGCGGGAGGCGGCGGCCGCGGCCGCCCAGCATGTGATCGCGGCGGGGCTGGGCGGCGCGGCACCCGCGGGGCGCGCCGCAAAAGGCGGCCTGGATCGCCGGGCCCCCCCGGGAAAGCCCCGCGCGATCGGCCGCCGGGTTAACGCCCGCCGGGCCCGGGGGGGCTCCGCAGCGCGGGGGCGTCTCTCGCCCCGGCCAGGCGCTGTGCCAGCCGCCGCAGCCCGCCCGTCCCCCCGCAGCTGCCCCTCGCACTCGAGTTCCGCCCCGCAAATAACTCCCGCTCCCTCCCCCCTCTTGGGGCCAGCACCTTCCTCAGTCGGTAGCCCGAGCCCAGCACGCTGTCCGTCTGGGCCTGCGGCTCCGGGACCCGGCTCGCCCACAGCCCCAGCATTTCACCACCGCCAACCAGTACTGGGAGACTACGACTAAACGGAGTGCCTCTTCTTGGAAGGGCCAGCCCTGAGGACTTTTCCCTTTCCCAAAATAAGCATACAGGTATAAACACTAGCAAACACCAAATTCTGGCTGGAAAAAAAGAAAAAAAAAAAAAAGAGGAATGTTGAACATATGGCCCCTAACATTCCGGGGGAGATGAGAATTAGTAGTTCTCTAAAAAGAAAAATATCTGAAGTTGGCTTAATGCATTTTGGACCACATCTTCTTGTGAACATCTACTTGCAGGAGGTGGGCAGGTGATTAGGGGCTTCCATATTGTGAACTGGATAAGGAATCCCAGAAAGGGCAATTCACCACTAAAATAGTGCTCTGTACACCTCAATCCGTCACCGGAACGCTGAATATGAGTGAGCAATCTCTTTGGAATGTCATGCATATTGTTTTGCAGATATGCTCCCATAGGGATCTGTCCTTACCTAACCCTGACCCTCAAAACCAGCAAGACTGCTGGGGTTCGCCAAGAACATGCCTGGAGGCACAGAGACAAGAATTAACTACCAGTTGTATGGGCTTTGAGATTACAGTCCCTTCCAGTATATCATTTGCTCATACCCACCTGCTCCTTTTAAACCAGCAAACAGAGCACTCGGGAGTTTAAGAGTTCAGCGGCAGGGATGCTCGTGTTCCTGAACACGGAAAATTTTACTGATAGCAAGGTAGCAACCCCCATCCACAGCCAGAAGTCACACATATGTGCAGAGCAAGATACCAAGATGGCCTACAGTGTGTAAGTGGTCACTAACACACACACTTCTCACTTTTTTCCATGACAAGGAATTTTCATTACACTGAGAGGGAGGCCAACCACTCTCCTGGCAACAAATGCATCTCTCTTCTGTCCTGTCCTTCTGGGCAAGGAAAGACAGCAGCAGCAACAAGGCAAGCAACAGTGCTCTCATACCACTCCCAACACCCCAAAGAGCAGTATCATTCCTGTCTGCAGCTCATCACAAAGAATGAATATCAACTCCATCAGGAAACATTTTCAAAGAGGCAATCCAACAGGAACTCAGATTCTAAACTATGCAGCTCAGCTCCTGGCTTTGGCATCACTGTGTCGGAGGTACGATGCTTTTGCAGCATCCGTTACCAGAACATATATAGGGAAAGGTGACATAAAAAGCTGTAGGGGAGGAAGAAGAAACGAGAGCCAGAATACTCCAGCCACAGATGAAAAAGCACAAGGAAACATGAAAGAGCAAACTGGTCCACTGCATAAAATGAAAAGCCCCGATTCCCTGTTCCTCATTTTGCCAAAGACTTACTATGGTGTGTCTGAACTCAGGAGACCTTTTTATTTATTTTTTAAGATTCCTTTTAACCCAATTATTTTACATTTGGTTTATGTTGTGATTCAACTCTATATTAAAAAAGCCTATGACAAACTGTTTTCCGTTGAGCTCACGAGATGTCAAAAATCCCTACTTGGAAGATAAGCCTATCACATAGCCTATCTGAGTAACAGAATTATAGGGAGCTTGAAATGCTGTTCCAAATTTCCAAATATGAACGAAGTCAATCCTTCTGGCATTCTGAAGTTTTGGCCAATTATGCCATCACCTCTATCAGTGTCATACAAAATCACTGGACCACTGAAGTAGTGTGCAAGATATCCAACTATAAAATAATTGTGCCTCTTTTGAAAGGCGAGAGAAAGCCACTTCTTAATACACAAAGAACAACAAAGGACACAAGAATTGGTCCCAGAAACTTAGACACTAAGTCTAAAGCTTAACAAAATTATCAAGGTTTTGTTTTAGGTTGGTTTTTTTTGTGTGTGGTTTTTTTAATTTTATTTTTCAGATTTTTCTTCCTATTCTAGTCTTCCATTAATTCAGGCATGTTCAGTTCTCCCTTAGCCTGCAGCAAGAACAGCTACTTCTTCTCTCCAAGTCAAGCACAACAGAGACCTCTAAATGTTTTTAAATATAAAAGGACTAAATAGTTGCACTCCAAATCAGAAGTGACCTGTTGCTCGCCAGCATCTCATAAAATAGACTGCATAATACAGTTTAAATTTTCTCTCCTCTGCACAAATGACATGCAACAGATTTTATGCCTGCATTTTAATGGTGCAGGAGATGTGGCACTGCTCACAGAAGGCATCTGAAAATGACAGCTGCTGAATTAAAATAGTCTTAGAATTCAGGGCGGGGAGAACAATGAGGCTTAAACCTATGGAATCACGAGATAGAGAAGTTTTGATAAAGACTGGATTGGTTTAAAAATCCAAGTTCTGTACTTTTAAAAATGAAGATGAACATTTCAATTTCACCACTTATGTTTAACTTTAAAACATGATTTATGACAGAATTCTGTCAGCATTATTGTCTGTACTGTTCACTGAAGACAAACTGTAACACAATTAAAAAAAACGCTGTGGATAATTATTGCTGTGAAGTGGCATTAGGAAATCCCATGGCTTGCTAGGTCAGTCAATGTTGGCAGACCACAAAGATATATTTTATGAAGTGGTTACCATGGCTATTGACTAGCCATAACACACCATCTCCTAATACCATTTTACAATTCGAGCTTCCCCAACAAAACGTATTAGATTCTGCAGTATCCTGCTACGATGTGTAAACAGGGAGCTATAAATAACCAAGGAAGAACAAGGAACAAGCATGCAAATGTTTGCATATGTGTTCCTTGCAGGTCCCGTATTTTATCCCGAGAAACAAATACCATGACAAGATACACAAAGCCATTATGTTCTGACTAGCAGAGCTCAGATGGCATGTTTATCAATGTGATGATAATGCCACTGCAAAGCAGTAGTTAAGGTTTCTATTATCATGAGATTATGGCTTGGCAGGAAAAATTTGCTGCTGCACACTGAAATTCAGCACCCCAGGTTTTAACTGGGAACTGAGGTTCCCAGTTAAGCTTTCTTCTTTACTGCAGAAATTTAAAATACAGCTGTTTCTAACAGCAGGCAAGAATAACATCTAGTACAAAATGACCTGTTTAATCAATTTAAGAATTTCAAACTGAAACCTCCTGGGCTTCAGAAAGCCAGGACAGCCCTGATAAAACTGTAAATTCGTAACTGCTACTAATAGGTCTCTTCTGAGGTGATGCTTTAATCAGGTTTAGATCAAATGTATTTTCTCTTACGAAAATCCATGTGCTATTTCATTCCCTTCCCATGACTTCCACCTGGTTAATTAGTGAAGAGCATGTTGTAATGCAATATATTTACAAACACACATACACAGAGCCTTTTCTGTTCCTTCTTAATCCAGGAAATCAGGATTATTTTTTTTTTTTTTTTTTTTAGAAAATGTGAGGAAAACATCTCCAAGATGTCCAAGAACAGCAAGTTCTTCTCTCAATCTTCTCCTTAAATTATAAGCATGTAAAAATGGAAGATTTTGCAATCATGAAAGCAGTAGGTACACTGCATGTTTTGAAAGGCCCAAGGTTTTCTAGGCAGCTGCCAACTGAAGTTGTCACTATCTTCCATATTTAACATGCCTTTTTAGGTTTTACAGTAAATATGGTAGGAAAATTTACAGGGTTTTAATAGTTAACAGCAAATAAACGCTAAATGCATAGACACATCTTTATTTCTTAAATTCCACAAGATGAAAAATTATGGCAGTAGTTCTGAAAATAAAATGAGATTTGGTTTTATCTGTAAAACTTCCGTTAAGTGTGCAGCACATTTTTAGGTTGCTGCACACAATATTTTTTGCCTGCAGACACTCACTGTACATGCACACTAGCTGAATTTCAGTGCACAGAGTACATATTATTAAAAGCTTGGCTGAGCTTTAACATTATGTTTCGCTTACGTGTATACAGTGCAAATAAAGGCGTTTGCTGACACTGTTAAATGACAGAAGCTGTCCTCTAGAAACAGAAGTATCCTGACAGTTTCCTTAAGGAGACACAGTTTAACTTGAAGATGTTTGATATCTCTTACAAAACCACACCTTGTATAATTCACAATTATTTATTTTTCCACCAAACTATACCTGGCTGTAGCAGAGAATGATGCTAGTGTTTATTGTTTCTTTACCTCAAAGAAATTCTATATGCTTAATAACAGGACTAAGTACTGCTCAGTAAGTAATTCCATCAAGGGCAAAAAGAGGTGCTTCAAGTCGAAGAAAAAGCAGCTGTCACACATATCCAAGCTATTCTCAGAATCCACCTAACCACTGCAGACACACAGCATGCCTATTTAACTCTTTCCACGCTCTTACCCAGAAAAAGTCCAACTGCCCCAAGATGGTGCACCAGCGATGCGTGCGGCCAGAGGAGGGAAGGTCTCAGGGATGGGAGGGTGCAGTCACATCCATGTGCCCTTGCCATTCCCCCTACGCTTCCAGCCTGGGCTGGCAGGCTTCCCCTCGGTCCTGCCTTCTCAAGCAGCCCAGACTGCGGACTGGCAGCTTGGTTAAAGCTGGGGGAAGACCCTTTCTGGCACTGAGCCCAGCAAGGCTGCATGATGGAGAAGCAGGTGGAGAGATGGACAGATGTTCTGTCCGGTCAGAAAGAGAACAGGATAGTGGCTTCCACAACATAATTTTAAGATGCGCCAATTGACACCTAAAGAGAAGAAAAAGCTACAAAAGAAGAGAGGTAAAAAAACCCTTTTCTAGGTGTATAGGAGAGGGCAGAAGTGAGTGATGTTCCACAGAGGTTTCTTGGCCTAAGAACGCAGATCCTCAGAGCAACTTTCCATGAACAAGAATCGGTCCAAAATTATCACAATATTCTTGTTAGGACAGTAGCATGTAGAATGAGAAACAAGCATGATGAGTCAACAAAGCTCACCTGAAACCTTTGTAAAAACAAACAAACAAAAAAAAAAATCAGTCCAGTCCACTGGGAAAGAGGAACTATCAAGAGAAATCCACATTCAGGCCTCTGCTACGTTCCTTTAACGTGCCCCACTGCTAGGAGAACAGGATATGCTTCAACCTCATCTGAACTTCATTTTATTGCTTCCTGTCACTACCGTAACTCTGCTTAATGTTCTTTAAATTCAATTTTGAAGTAGCAAGCAATTTTACCCTTAGCATTAGATACCTGTGCTGTTGTGTGTTACATCAACTTAACAGCAAGCTTGCAAAAATCACCTAGCTGGCAAACTTGTTTCATAGAAAGACACTACAAGCCTTCCCTAAACATCTCTGCACATTGTTCCACAGACCCTGGCGTTGTATCAGAGACGATCTCAAGCATGCAAGCAGAAGCAGTAGATCTTTGCAGCAACATCTATGTTTCCACTGTTTCCTCAGTGTTATCTGCCTTTAGCCTACATCATCTCAGATGCTCCCAGGTTAAGTTTACTGCTCTGTCCCACCTCTAACCACAGCACTTCTTTCTCTACTCCTGCAGAAGTAATGCTGTCACCAGCTTGCAATTTAGTCTCCTCCCGAAGAGGCTGCACTGAAGCACAGGTCGTGATTTGAAGGACCTTATTATTCCCTTCTCTAACATGACCATGCAAACGTATGAGAAACTGTTCACACAGTCCGGCAACTGCTTGAAGATGTCTGCAGCCACTTACTACAAATTTCTGCTGCAAGAAGCCTCTGTTGTAGGGGAATGTCTGTGCTTTGACGATCACTGACACTGTACACACAAGCTCTTTCAGGATCTGTTTGGCCTGCAGAAAGCTGCAGAATAACAGCAAGTAAAGATCCTTCACTGTACACTGCACCAGTTAGCTACGACAGTGCAGCATGAACAGTAATAAATGCCAGCCAACCTCTGCAATGCCAGTTCTTGCTGCTTAATTACAAACTACAGATGTTTATGTACCCAATTTTGATGAGTTTATTTGTCTGTTGTCTTTGGTTTGGTTTTGTATTTGTGGTTTTTTTTGTGCGTGTGTGTTTGTTTTTTTAACAGTTCCCTTTCACGACTGTAAACAGTTAAACATTTCTTAGTTTGTGCCACGAACATATTTCCAGACTTCCAGCCCCAAAGAGAAAGCCCACATGCAGGTGATCATTTTGTAGAGCAGGACTGGAAGAGAACAATCATATATATGTATGTGAGTGTGCATATAGATACTTTTTCTTTGGTTGAATGCATCTTTTACCTCCAAAATATACTTACTCAATTTGCTTCGTCATTCAGCAGATTGTGACCTTAGCTCAAAATACATACTAAAACCAAGTTCATCTTTCCTTTAACAAATACTGGTCTGTTTATTTTCCTTGTCAATTTATTTTAATGAAGTAACTCTATTGTGCCAAGACCAAGACAAAGTTGTCGTCTAACCTTTGTGGTATTTCAAAAATAAAATTATTTTTCACCAAGTCCTCTTACTCAAAGATACTATGGAAAACCAAAAATACTTTGATGGTGTCCATTAGATACCGATCTCTATTACAAGGCATTGATGTTCTCATTGGATATTCGAAGCATCTCTTCAGAGTGCATTGCTGGTCATCTATATGTGATAAAAATCTTATACTCCTTAGGCCATTTGCCTGTAAGATCAAGTATCCTCTACAAACAAACCTGAACAATTAGCTTTCCCTCCCAATCAGATCACTTTGTCTCCCTGAAAAACTATACTGAAAAATCAAACCCTACCTCAGACTACAAGAGATTCCACACCAAAGCATCCCACAGATGCAGAGGCACACAACATCCACCGGTCTGCGTTCTGTATACTCACAGCCATACACACAGACGGAAAGTCATTAAGCAGACTCCCTCAAGGGAATGCCAAAAGATCCTGAAATGATAATGATCCCCCCTTCCATGGTGCTGCACTGTTAGCTTTTGTTTTGAACAATAGATCTCCCATGATACCTCTCGCTTGCTGAAAATATTGGTATTAAGTGAGCATGAGCACAGCTGTGTGTAAATTACATATATAAACAGATTAGATTTGTATATTTATACTGGATGCAAACACATTAATAGCACATTTGCATACACAGTTGGCTAAATGGGATTGCATGTAGAGCAGGATTACTAGTTACACACACATTTATTTAGAATTTTCAATAAGCGTTTACACTGCCATTCAAAAGGTCAAAGTGGATTCACCATCCTTTCTCTCCTCTTCGCCTTCTTGGAAGAAAGCAAAAACGCTCTTGTCAATATGCTTTCCATGTATTGCCAATCCCTTATCACAACTATTCTGGAAAAAGGACTTACGAGCAGACAAAACTGAACCTTGCTTACCTAAAGGTTATCCAAATTTCCTTCAGTTTACTTTACGGAAGGTGATGTTTTAAGGGGGGAGGTAAGAGCTCTACATTTGACCACAGCATGAACTACTACCTAAATGCCAGTTTGTAAACCTCCTCTTTCCCTTCTCTATTTAATGCCAGGGATCGATGCAAAAGCCTGTATGAAAGGCAACACGCTACCAAAGGTGACACAACAGGTCTCAGACATTTCCAAAGCAGAGGGAGAATTCGACTATTCCTTCACCCCAGGCTTTGAGCTGTCAAGGTGCTGCTAACCTTATGTGCTAACCCCAGCTTTATTCTACCATCGCTATTTCGACAGAGCTGGTTTTATGAAGTGAGAGATTTCAGGTTCACCCAAAGCAGCGAGCAAAGCCTTGGTTCACTTTCTGCGTTACACCTGTTTCTGCGCGAGAGCCTCAATGAGAAAGAGAAAACAAAACAGCAAAAAAAAAAAATCAATTATGTCTAAATCAGGAGCCTTTATTTTTGCTCTAATTGCGCCCTCTGATTATTGGCTGCGGGCGCGTTCACTGCACATCCCCAGACAATGCCCCCAAGCCAGCCAGTCCCTCTCTCTCGCCTTCCCATTTCCCGTCGGTTCCTGTTAAAAGGTCCAGTCCTGCCTCTGGGGTTCACCACGCTGGCAGCCCCGCCGATAAATCATCTACCAACCTGCTCTTGCAAATGCACTGGCCTCGGTGCGATGGCTCCGGCCCGGGTTGCCAAGCAACCTGTGCGAGAGGGATGTCTGAGAAGTGCTGACAAATAGCCAAGTGGCTGCAACAACAGACTTCTCTCTGTCAAAAGCGTGTTTGGGAGAAGTGCCTCCCCCGCCTCCGCTCCGCGCGAAACACTGCGTGACTGTAAAACCAAAATCAAAAGGCTATTGTAATGAACACACACTTCCTGCTCAATTACTAATTGTTAAAAAGCTGCGGGGAGGCTGCGATCACACGGCGTATGGCAACAGAAATGTGATCCGGTAAACGAGATAAAGTCAACAGCACGCCGAGAAACCTGATCTAAGAACAGCCTGCAGTGGCACATCACAGGCTGATGCACAGATCAAAAAAAGGCTGGATATTAAAGGCAGCAGCAGGAGAAAAAAAAAAAAGAAAACCTGACTGTACTTTTCCTGAGCTCTAGAAGGGATATTTGATAAACAACCTTGACTCTCTGAAAAAACAACTCGTGGACTATTACAAGCATTATTATCCATCCTAACTACTGCAGCTGCATGATCCCACGTTTCAACGGAAAGAGGAACAGGCAGGGACGGATGAGCACTCTTGTTTGAACTGCTCAGTCTGCAATTTACTTTCCTCTAATAAAGTCAGGGTGGGAAGAGGAGGCATTCCTTTTTCCAAACTGAGTCTGAAGAACTCACTCCCTGGTGGCACTGCAACAGAGGGTCGAGCTGCAGGAAGATCTTCCAAAGACAGCAACAAGTCCTGAGCCTCCAGAAGAAGGCTGGAACTGCAGAACCCCTCAGAACTCTACACATCTCTCCTCTAAACAGCAGTGCAGAAAAACAGTTATATTTAACACAAAGGCAAGCATTTCCCTGTTCTACTAAACTTAATCTTCAACCAGCAAGAACCGGGTTGGCCAACTCGCCCACATTTATATTTAAATGCCCATGACAGACCTTCTGCTGATAGACATACGGGTCCACCTAGGCAAGCACGACAGGCAGATCCAGATCTGTGCAACACTCCAGCTGCTCACAAAGTCTCCCTGAGACATTTGCTCTTCTGTGATCTTCAGAAAGCGATCACATTGTGCATGTCCATGTTTCACAGAGTGGGTCTAAGACTATCCTATTTCATGGACACAAACCTTAAAAACCATCAAACTGGAGACTGCCTTCATTGACAAAAAAAAGCCCTTTCTGTTTATACAACATTATCTGAAGATTGTGCGCTCCTGTAATCAACAGTTTCTCAGTGCTGCAAACAAAGCTAAAATGATTTGAGTGTATTTTTACATAAACAATTTTTTAAAGATGCATTTTAAGAGTTAAAGAGAACAAAGGTCTGGCACACTTATGACCCAGAGAAACAAAACAACATGCTGCTGCCAAGAGACAACAGAAAGCTTTTGATTATACTTCAGATTCCCTTTTTCTGTACACAGAGAGATTCATTTCTGATTGTTAAACTGCTGTTAAAATGCTAATATACAAAAAACCTTCTTATACATCAAAACTAAAGAGCAAGCACAAAGAAGTTGGTCACCACATTCCTTTTCAAGGACATACTCCATTTCCCACATGACATCTGAAAGTATCTCCCTTTAATATAGGCAAGTAATAGAAATTCAGCACTTCACCTGCAAACTTCAAGCTAAAAAAAGCTATTTGCTTGTCTTTTCTCAAACTCATGCTCACTCAAACTTCGTAAAAATTCATTTTCTAAAAAAATAATTCACAGTTCCAATTGTTGTTGGAGATTTTTTGAACAGGATGAAACCAGTCAGAGTATAGAATCCAAAAGCAGAGATAAAAAAATACATATAAACAGCATATGTAATATGAACCAAAACAGAAAAGCAGCACTTGTGGAACATAAACAATGCCCTACTATACCACCTTTCATCCAAAGGAATCATGGATCAATTTGGAATATTAACCTTTCTCTTCCTCACATACTCTGAATCTCAAATACCTGTACCAAAAGCTGCAATGCCAGTGCCATCTTAAAGTTACAAATATTTCCTTGAATAATGCCAACATCAGAACGAATATCATCTTCCACAGGGCTGAAGATGTTCCCTACATTTCCTCACCTTTACTGAGCAGAAACAAGCCAAGAGGAAAACATCATATATTAGCCTCCCTTTGAATTTCATTCTCCTCAGACTGTTTTGGTTTTTTTTTTTTTTTTAAACAGGATTTTTGCTCAACTTACAATGCCACAGGGAACACCACTCTGCCCTCCATTGTATCATCAATACTCAAATGCTCATTCCAGGCAATAACATGGGTGGGTGAGCACAGATACACACCAGCCCCCAACCCCTGAGCTGTAGTTCAGCAAGACCAGACCACACGGCTAATAACTAACACAAGGGTTGACACAAAATAAGCTTCCACTTGAGCTCTTTACTTAAAGATCAGAACATTTCCATTTTCTCCATCTTTTTCCCCAGAAAATTTTCTTTTTGTTATACAGATCATACAGAGTTCTGGAAATACATGTCCTTTACTCAAGTTTAACACTATTACGCAAGCCTGAAGTTGTTCTCTTTCACTGTGACTTTTCCCTTTCAATCTGTAACACTAAGCACAAAAACCCTGCAATCAGACTACTTTAAATATACTGTAGGATCCTTCCAAGACTCAAACATAGTATTTCTAGTGCAAATTCACCATTGCAGAAACATTGTTCCATTAGGATTTCAACCATCACTGTCAATTATCCTGGAGACACTATTTCTGCCTCCAAACAGTGACTTTATGCAAATGACAGAAGGAAACAAATAAAACCACTTCAAGAACTCCCTTACTTGAGAGCAGGGAACAAATCCAAGAATAGCGAGACAAAATGGTGGAAAGAAATTACACATATAGAGAGGCAAATATTTCTGTAGGTGACTCCATCGAGTAAATAATTAAACAGCAGGGCTGCTCACGGCAGCAACGCACAGCTTTGAGCTCAAGTAATAAAGTACAAATTTCAGTTTGTGACCCTTACTAAAATGACATAAGGCAACCTCTGCAAACTTCCTGAATTTCTCTCAGGATAAGTCTGCCACTGACTGCAGCGTAGTGAACACATACCTGAAAGCACAAATCTGGGTGTAAGAAATGCAAATAATGACAAAATTGCAGGCTAAGCGGCATATCCTCAGTGCGAGACCTTTCCTGTAGCAAGCAGAAAGCAAACTTCCTCCAAACTTCCTGCTGTGAGTGGAGTTCTCCATCCTGCCGAGTTGTTTACAGTTAAAATAAGGCGGTTCTGATGTGTTTCAGGAATACTCTTATTACAGAGAAATAAAAATATAGTAAGGCCCATTTTCACCTATGATGATGCAGTATCAGAAAACCTTGAACACTGAAGACCAAAATGAGCATATTCAGAACACTACAAATTCTGTGCAGCTCTTCAGAAAGTTCAGTCTCCAAAGCCTCATAATTTAAGATTTTTTTTTTTAAACCTATGTTTTCTTTCTTTCATTGAGACTTCTATTATAAAAAAATACTGCCAGTCAAAAAAGATAGTAATACTGTCCCTACTGAAGTGAACAAGTCCCTAAATGCCCTCTTTAGATCTGGGCTGGGGCAAGAGTGGCAGCACATTTTGAGCCTGTGACTTACTTGTAAGCTCTGATGGCTAAGGCCAAAGATATTAAAACATCACTTGTGACACTTTGCACTGTTTAGAAGATGGGTGACAGTTGAAGGAGGAGACTAATTTCCAAATAGTTACAGACACACATCCTTTGACACTTTTCTAAGAACTGAACACCCAAATTTAGCATTCAAGTAACTTAATGAATTTTTTATTTCAGGTGTGTTGCCCAGTCTAACCTAGCTATGTAGCAGTTCCCAGGAAGAGTGGCAGCATTTACCTCCAGTTTACAAGACTCTGTGCTGAAATCACATAATGTAGCCTTCTTTCTAAACAAGGGAGTAAAAAGGCCTAACCCTTTTACAGAAATTTGACTGACTGCTAACCAAAGATTGTCTTCATAGCCTTATATTTAAAAGAACCTGACTGCACCAACACTGTCCTAGTAGTAAGATCCTCATTCTTTAGCTACTGCCAGCTGACAGTGCAAGTACAAGCAGCACCCAAGCACTAAAATCTGCAACACGACTGTTTGTAACAAAGTAGATAAATGGTCAGCTAAGCTTGCTAATTATAATTACTAATAATTATTAGTTTTATTATAAGCAACAAGTCCCTCTGCAGAAGATTTCAGTTCCTTGCAAGCCTCTGTCACGAACCCACGCCACAACCCTCATTGTTCCATCACTCATTGTATTTTTGTCAGAAGCATGTAAGATCTCAGGAAGTGAACGATACGCTTCTGCAACGCAGCCATCCAATTACTGAGGAAGATGTTGGCTCATATGGTGATCTTGGCAGTAACACATAAGAGTAGCTTTTTTTAAAAAAAAGAAAAATCAGACGATTTGTAAGTTCCCTTTTCTTTTGTGCAAGAGGCTCTGAATAAAACCATCTACTGGGGGGCACAGGTATGGTGCTGAATACGAAAAAGTGACCCACAAGTAAGAGAGGAAAGAAACAAGGTTTGAAAATGAAGGACCAGAAACACATCGGTAACAAAGGTGAACGCTGGCAAAGGAAACTTGAAAGGTCGATATCTGGGGGGAGGGAGGCAAGGGGGAAGTGGTGCTGAGACTATGGAATTACCTCTCCAGACACGTAGAACTGGACAGTATCTTCCATACCAGATAAATGAAATATGCACCCTACTAAAACAGAGGTGCCCTCTTTTGCCTTCCCCAATTTGTAACAAATGGAATGTCTGATTTGAGTGTTGGAAGTTATTCCAAGGCAGCGGAGGGTAATACGCGGTGATGCTTATTTATTAGCTCCTCTAAATGCATAAGCTCCTGTCTGATCACTCTCCCCATGTAGCCTAAAAGCTATAAAAATCTGAGTGGATGCTACGAAAGGGGGTGGGGCGAGAGGAGGAAAGGAAGGAAAGGAACAAAAGAATAAGAAAAAACATGGTGGATCACGCACAGGTGGATAGGGGAACAAATGAGGTATCAGGAGGCCAGTAAAAGCTGAAGCAAAACCACAAACCCAGAAGCTACGTGCACTTTGAGTCTTTACCATGCTCCATGCAAAGCCACAGCCCCACGAAAGTACCAAAGCAACTCTGGACCAGGAGCACAAAGCAGTAGTTTGTAAACGCACCCTCATGAGCGCTGATCAACACATCCTTTACACAACACTTAAGCAAGGAGGAAGGAAGAGAAAACCTAACCACGTGCCAGCTGAAGAGAACCTCTGCAGAAGCACAGACAGGATTTACAAGCTCTCCAAGGACTGCTGCGTTGAGGTTCATCTGTGTCGACTACGTAAACTTTTAAAAAGGTAAAAAGGAGTTACTCAGCTACTATGAAATGGAAAACATTATTCTTCTAAGGTGGCATTTCCACATTCAAATCTTAATTTCCATCCAGATATGAAGCCCCTCACATTTGCTATGTAAGCAACATGGAGCCAGACTCAGGAATTAAACCTTCTCAGCTCTAGCAGGTACTGAGTATCTCTCTATATCAAGTCCTTATTTGCTGTCAAATTCTTTCCATGGCAGTGTAATCATTAGCTTTACTGGCACTGTTACCCTCGTAACTAATTAGGAATCTTGGATGGATGCAGAAAATGATTAATATTTAGTCACTATGCGTCTACTACAGAAGAAGCCTATTATCAAACAAGTGACACCTCCACAAACTTAAATTAAATAATGGCTCCCATAGAGGATTCGGAGCCACTGACAGAATGGCAAGTGATTTAAGTACCATAAAGCTGAGCAACTGGTGATGGATCACAGTTTTTTCACTCGCTCTGTTACAGCCTGTAATAGAACAAATGATCATTTTTCAGCCTAATTGAATCTGGCCGCCCTGCTTATACACAAAAGGAGACAAAGCTATATAATTTGCTTCATTAAAATGCATTTTTATGTCATCTGAAAGATTAAAAAAATTGGTGCTGTTGATAGGCAAGATTAGAAAAATAAAATTTATCATGCAAACAGAACTTGCAAATGAGGTGTATTTTGGCATTCATACTGCTTATGCTTGCGCAAGAAAGATAAGTCCTGAGCACTAAAGCACACAGAGCATCCATATTGTGACAGTAATCAAAGTTTCTTAAATATGAATTATGTCACTGTACCAATTTGAAGAAGCATTTTGTCATTTTCTGCTGCAACAGCCACTGGGCCATGCTAAGTAACTCTCACATAAGCTGTCAGGCAGAACCACAGAGAACCTAGTGACATTCTAAAATTTGATTCCTAATTATTAGAAAAAAAATATCAGAATACCTGTTAAAAAAAAAAAAGAGCCTTTTCCAACATTAAAATCAAAGCTTCAAGCACGAGTGCTGCATTTCAAATACCACCTTGATTACACTAAAGCTTTCCGAGATGGGATGTTTTGGTACTCTCACTCTCCACAAGCCAGGTGGCAAACCTAGCTGGGTTTCTTCTCCCCTCTCCAATCCCCCCTATAGCTTTCATTGCCTGGAGATGCCAAGAAGCCATCTCAGAAGCCAGGTATAGTTATTTGAAATCAGTTACCATTTGACACTGGAAAAGAAATTTGTTTTCTTCTGTATTTCTAGCTTGGCCAAGGAAGCTATATGGCTTCTCTGCTGTTTCTCCACAGAGCATCACTTATTCGAGCAAACGCTGCTCTGGCAACAAGCGTCTGTTCACCGACTGCTGCCACAGCACCAGGACAGAGAAGGTGGTTTGTTTGCCCTACCAAGCATGGAAGCAGGGACAGAGCTCCAAACTGTTTTCCAATGAAAAAACTCTCATCTGTTCCCAGCTCTGTTCATTCTTGAACCTCTTTGACCTACACCCTCTACAGCTACAGTTTAGCCTCAGGATCCCCCTTATTTAGCCTGAGCTGACAGCCTCTGCCTTCAGACAGAAGCAAAGTCAAGGCTAAGACAGAGAGATCCATACTATCTGGATGGAAAAAACTTGCAGGGGCAGGAGGAGGAAAAATATCAAATGTCATCTTGCCAAGTTGGAGCCAACACTGTAATCTGTCTCTGCACTTGCTTTGTTTTAGGTGGGGGTTTTTGTGTTTTTAAAGCAAATCTTGTTAGAAACAGCAAATTCCCATGGTTTAGACAGCAAACAACTCTTTCAAAACAAAATAGTGATTTGCCATATAAAGTAATCCATTCCTAGGCTCTATTTATGTAATGAAAGTGTAATTCCTACAGAAGTATTCCAAAACGAAACACTTTTACCTGTATCAACTCAGACTAAGCCAGAATTACTTGGAAAGATGCTGGAGATTTCTATCATCCGCTTAACGTGGAAAAATATCAAAGCACTTCTTCATTATTTATGACTATATTATAATTGCACTTTTAGGTAAGGATCCAGTAGTTTAAATTTCGTAACACGTGCAAGACAGATAAACTCAACCAAACTACCGAAATGACAGAACTATTGAAAACATTTGAAATCAAACCAAGAACTCTGCATGTTGCTATCAATACAAGAAACCCTTCACCTCTCCTTACCTGTCAGAAAAGGTGAACCTAAATTTTCAGCACACTACTTATAGCATTTCCAAAACAAACAAAATCTTCTGAAAACAGATAGCCAAGCAACACTTCTTATATTTAAATTATAAAATTGTTTTCAGAAGCATAAACTCATACACTCATAGATGTTGGGGTGTTGGAAAAACGTACACCAAGGAGCATGAGCCAGAAATCTATCTAAGGCTACTTATGACATTTGCATTCTGAAGGGGAAGCAAACTGTGAAATGTATCTTATTAACACTATCAATTTTCCGAAAGTCAATCATACTATTAACAAATACGGATTATCTCTTTAAAAAATTGAATTTCAGAATTTGGAAATTAAGTTATGTACAAAAAAATTGAGAGTAAATAGGTCAGTGGAATGTAAGATAGCTTTGATATACACTATCTTTTAAAAATTAAATCAAGACCACCCTCCCAGAAGACAGAAAGAGGGCAAAAAGTTTTACCATGATCACAAGAGTTGAACACTTCAAACAACTCACTTGGTTCTGCTTGCTATGGTAAAACCATTAACCCTACGAAGTCCCAGGATTTTGACAATCCCTGCACTCCTCAGATGCTCTCACTGTTACAATGCCATGACTCAATTTCCTTTTGCAGGAGAACAGGACATAGGATGATGTTATATTTAAACCAGATTCTGGATCCCTCAGCAGATAAAATCCGAATAAAAGGTCGGAGCATTGAGGACAGTAACTGTGTCACTGACCAGACCATCACCTATTGGGAGAAGGAAAAAGACAGACGAGTGCACACAGCGTATGAGCACGCTTCGGTTCATTCTCTCCCCCTGCACCAGGCTCGGGTGAATGGTCTTTGTTTCAGCTGCAACACTGCTGAGCTGCACGGCTCGTGCTTCTATACATAGCACTGGTGAGATATACACGAACGTTACAACTGACTCCAGTTCTGTTGCTAAGAAACTACGAGGGATGGCTTTTTTGGCCCTCTTCGTTTATAAAAGAACCACTTTGCCCTATGGGAGAACGAATGCAATCTCTCAAGTCCCCCCCGTGCCTTGTTCTCATTTTTAAATGAACACGGGAAGATGATCGAGAACGCCAGGAAGTGTAAGTGATCTCCATTTTTAAGATGCCCTTGAAAACGAGATGAAAAACATGGTTTCAACAATCAACTGCTGTCGTATTTATTAATCTTTCAAGCAGCAGATTCTTTCCCCTTGGCAACAGGGTGTGTATGTGCTTCCGCCTCTCTCTCAAACCTTTTTGTAGAAAACAAAACACCAGCTTCTGAAAGCACCTACAAATTATTTAGTTTATACTGGAGTTAAACTTTGAGTTTGGAGTTTGGCTTCCCGTCCCCACACAGAAATAGCCGCCTAAGCTGTGGCAACTGGCCAGTGTAAATATTTGTTGTATTATTTTTTGGGGATCAGCAATATGGTAAGTGCTTAATAGATAAAAATATTCCACATGAAGGCAGAAAGACGATGAATCAAGAAACATATGGTGGTTAAACAAAGCAAATAAAAAAATGATATTGTTAAGAAAAGACCAAGTTATCTGGCAGCTGTGGAAAGATCAAGATTAGCGAAAGCGGTGAAATCACCCATTTTGAAACCAAGGTCAGTGACAGGATTTATAGATTTATCCCTGAAGGCAGCCTTTGCTGAACATGAAATGCCGAAATAATTTTATTTTTTTTAATCTACACCTCCTCCCCCATCACCCCCCGCCCCATTTGGGCTCTCTCATTTGCTGGAGGCTTTTAAAATTCATTCCTTTTCACAGCTGGTTAAACAATGGAATCTTTCTGCAAACTAAAAGGACAAAATTGATTGCCCTACACAAACTTTTCTGCACGTATAATTGATTTTTAATTCACTGTCTTATTTCTGAAAGGACTTGACAATAAACTCACTGCTGTATGTGCAGTATTGATCCCTTTAAACAAGGAATTGGATCAAAGACTGATGCAAGTTAATCACAACCAAAAAGATTGTTATCTTTTGTCTAGAAACCGGTGTTTAAGCTAAATTCACCTCTTCTAGCTATATTACACTTCGTATTTTCTAGCTCTACTGCATCTTATAGTTTTGTATACCTGTCAACTGCTAAGTAACTGTAATTTTATGCAACTTTTGAACAGTAACTTTTTTCCCCCAAGCAGAATAATTTCATCCTTCATCAGTTGCTTTTTACTGTGAGGATCAATGATTATTTCACACTCTAAGTTCTTAGAATAACCTACAGACAAGACTGTACATTCCCACTTTTTCTTAAACTAAAATCCTATTTTTCTTAAAATAAAGGTCTTACTAGACCATGGCAATTTGTTTGGTGTGTTTTTTTTAATTTTATTTCAATGCTCAGTTAATTTTCAACTGTTCCTGATTAACACACTTGCAAATAGCATCAGATGGCTTAGTTTCTAAAGTCAGAAAACATGAATTTAGTAGGAACTGTCACTCCACTATGAAGCTGTAATGTTTGTGTATAAAAAAAAAAAAACAAAACAAAAAACTAAGCAGTAACGGATATCTTAACCCTCTAAGCCCACTCACAGTTACTCAAATGCAGCCCTGCAATGCCAGCCTCCTTGTCAAACATCCCTTGATGATTGCCCTCCCTCGACTACTCCAGAGGCTCTGTTTCAATTTTGCTATGAATTGCATTTTCTATAGCTGCCACATAAACAGTAAATAAAATTCATGGTATTTTTGCCCCAGTAAGCAGCTCTGTCTTCCAGCATATCTGAAAAGCCCGGCTTCAAAGGAGCAAGCAATGAAAACAATGTTTTCATGAGCAGATACTCCAGAAAGGGCAGATGAGAGACATTTGAAGATGATTCTAGGCAAAGAAGCCAAATAAGTATGTGTGTTTTGCATAAGTAATTTCTTGACCAGCTACACTGGATTACAAATACTTGCAAACATGTTAGGAAATTAGTTTGCTGTATCTTGTCATTTTTGGCAGAAGGATCTCCACTTGTATTTTATGACAAATGAGCTTTAAGCTGAAGCCAGGTGTGGATATTTTAAAATTTATGAACTTGTAAATCCATGTACATGGCCAATTAAGGTTTATCGCCAGCAAAGATTAACCACCCCTGCACATAAATTTAAGAGGTTGTTTAAATCTAGGTTGTTTACCTCAACTACTCTACATCAAAAGCAATGTAAAATATTTAAAGGGCAGCATATTTCATGATAAAAGTTAGTTATCAAGGATGTCACAGTGTGTCATCAACAGTTCTGCATGGAGATGCACAAGTCAAAAAACCTTCCTAAGGAACACTTAGCAATTTCTTCTTGAGATTTTAACATCTCTGAAAAGATGATACCCAAGTGTAGAAGAACAAGGATGAAGCGTCCAAGAAATAATGTGAAACTACTGTTTCGCTCAGATTCTCTCCAACTTTGGAAGACACAGCCCTGAATTTCAAAGGTGGTTCAATTTGCCTCACGAGGGTTCTTCATAATCAACATCTGAATGCTAATTAGGAGCACAATTCCATGCAGCAAAAGCACCCCTGTGCAATAAACTGCAACACAGCAGCAGTGAACTCTGCCTTTAGCTAGCATGCATAAGTAAACAGAATTAATAACTACCCAAGTGTGGACGGGTGACTTAATCTGTTTCGATTAGATGCAGCTCAGCCTGAGGCCTTTGTGTTATTTAAAATGTGTTCATCATGTTTAATTAAAAACCTAATAAACTCGAGGTTCTTTTAGTTCTGATTTGTATTTCTCTCTCCTGTAAGCCATATTGATTTTGTTAGTACTTTTGATAAAGAGACAGAAAAAAAGCACATTCTGAATAAAGGGACAAAAATGTAAGATCAAATCAGCAGGACTTATGTGAAGAGCAGCCAGAACTGGACTATTTCCTTCACCATTCCCAACACAAGAGGCATACCAGAACTGAAAATCTTTCATTACATTAAATTAAGAAAGCTTAAGACACACATGGTATCCTTTGTGTATGATAGTCATTTGATAGGTTATTTATGTGAAATGGAGGTGTTGCATAAGCAGCTCATTTTTGGACCTGGAGTAGGGTCAGAAAACATCACTGGAAGTATAAAAGCCATTTTGCAGAGAAGATTTTGTCCCAAGATGGGTGGAAATTGTGTAAGGACAATTTTTGATGTGAAATACTTCCACTGAAACCACGCCAGGAAATGTGGGTGTTCAATTTAACCAAAACTGAAGCAGCTAATGATCACAGTTCCAGATCCAGAATCTGTGGAAAGCAAAGCCACGTATCATCACAGCAAGCACTAGAGTTTAAACACAGGCACTCAGTTTCAGGTTTGTTGTGCTTATTTCTCATAGGCGACAAACTCTTAACTCTTCATGTTGCAAAATACAATTTCAATGTCAGTTTTGAAACTTTTCCACCTGGAGAAGAAGAATTGACCAGAATCATTCCATTCTTTTTAGGGATTTCTGATTGCATCAAAAATGCCCATACGCTTTCAAAGATTAAAAGAGACATTTTCAGAGGTGACCATGAGATGCAGAGCAGAGCTGACTTCTCTTTGACAATCCCTTGCTGAGTTTGAGTAAAGTATCTTCTTTTTTTTTTTCTTAGTACCTTGACAGTGAGATAAATACTAAATACATTTTGTCTGTACTACAACCTACTGTTGCACACAGAACAAAAAAAACATGTTACAAAGACTGGGCACCACCAGGTCGTAGGGAGACTAGGAAAGATGGCTGGAGAAAATGAAAGGAGAAGAGTGGTTAATCCGTAATCTCATATTAGCAAAAGGTATCACATGGAAAACATGCCCGATGGCTAAGTCAGTCCCCTTTTCCCAGCTACACTGACCTTGCCCTAGCAAGGAGCATCATGCCTCCTGTCAGACATGGCATTCAGTGGTAGGAAAACTCCTAAGGGGGCACTGCCACCAGCTGTGTGGAAACAGAGGACTTGCTCCACAGCTTCTTCCCAAATAATGCATCTACCCTGAACTGCACCGCTTTCTATTTGAAGCTCCAGCCTAACACTAACAAGATTCCATCAGGTGCTGCTGAACGTTGGTCTACAGGGTGTGTCCTTCGAAAGTGCTTCAATATGGCATTATATATGACAACTGCTGGACAAATTTGTCCACAGAAGTCAATTCATGAGCATGAGAAGAGAAACCAACCCCCTCTCACCAAATCATTGCTGGAAATGGATGTTGTTGGGGTAGCACAAGCCTTTATAAACAGGAAACAGCTGCTGTCAGAGCTGCATGCAGATGCACCACTAAAGATGTTTCTTTACCACTTTTATCAGGCAGTGTGGAAGACTGGTTTTCACAGTTTGCCTTTAAATTTACATACTGGAATAAAAAAAGTTTAAAAATAGCCATAGGTTTAGAAGCATAAAGGAGACAACAAACTTCTGTCTTCATATTTACACAGCCCTCTATTTAATTCAATCACTGGCATATTTTATCCTTTGTTTAATTTGATCTAAATCTCTGTAACCACATCATCAGTAGCAAAAATAACATAACTTCCATGCTTTATTTTAATCAGTTCTGATCACTGCAAAGCAGCTCTTGCAGTTTGGTCACAGGCAACAAAGTTGCTTTAATTCACAAAAAAGGCTTAACCTTTGGACAACAGATTGTCCATAGAAAAAGTTAAAAGCTTATAAATAAGGAAATCTTCAATAAATTTGAGTTATTCGCACAGTGTTATATCACAAATACTACTGAATACTACAGACACCTGTGCTGGACACATGCACACAACAAAATCAACTACATTAACCATCCAACACACTGGAAATGGCCTCAGTCACAATACTGGTGCAAGTAACAGACCAACCAACTTACAGAGGGTTTTTGACTCAGGAAAGCGTAAAGTTTTAAGAACTGATTTTGTACTAAGTTGGTTCTTTCCCTGCACCAGTGTGACTAGACTTCTACTTCAGCTGCTTTTGCCACCTGCCCCATGACTTGACATTGCCACAAGGCTCCTCTCCCTCTGCCATCTCTTCTCTGCCCAACCACACGACCTTACATCTTCCCTGCAACAGAGTTTTTCTGACAGTCACCTTAAAAATCTGGCCGAAAATTAACTTAAGAATAACTAAAGGGGAAGTGTGACCCTCTTTTGGGGTCCAGAGGCATGGCAGAGGTCAGAATACGATCACAGCATTAGAAAGGCAGGAAGGGAAAATGTGAGATAACACGAGCCATCATCTACACTATTTCAACTAGTCACACGCCACAGAATCCCTCTCGGTTAAGGAGGTTAACTAACCAAAGCCCTGCACCTGCTGTGGTATCTGCTTATTTATACAAGTTGTAAAAATTAACTAAGTAGACAATTACTGGGCCACGGAAGAGATTAATTCTGAAGTCCAGCACAAACAGAGACATGGTTTGGACCTGGTTCTTCTACTTCCCTTACAAGTGTGTCTCTTGGATTATCACCCAGCCATGTTACTAGAGGCTTCCTCCTGCTCATCATTTGCCATCATGAGATGGGGGGACATCATCTCACCAAAATTTAATTGTTTTGGCCAGGATGAGTGACACATGAGTGTTTTCTGAAAAATACTTTGTTGTGGAGTTCCTATTCAGCTTTAGCACCCTACGTACCATACAGAAAGAGTTTTCCTCAGTTTCACAGAGCCAACAACAAGGAAAATTCCCTTGCAAGTCTCAGAAATGCTCAGCAGTGCAGTACAGCTGCTTTTAACTGGGGTTTTCTGCAAACTGCCAGGGACAAACACGCTCTGAAGTTGTGCAGGTGGAGCTTAGCTATCTATAAATAAGAGCACAGTTTGATCTTTGGCTCTGCTGAGGCTGGAGGGCTGCCAAATGTTTCTGGAAACTTGGATGGAACAGAACAAGAACAAATATGATAAAATGAGCTGAGATGGACAATGATTTATAGAGTCAGTGATCATTATTCTGTACTCACAGAGTTTGCACTTTTGGAGCAATCTCTCACTTCTCCATAAACTGCTTTTTCTTACTCGTAAGGCTCTATTGTCTATCATTTAACAGGGACTGCTGAACACAAACCCTGAGCTGCAGCAGTTATGGCATTCACAGCACAGTGCAGCTGATGGAAAAAACCAAGGAGACTGAAAAAAACCTGCACAGAAAAAGAGGTGTTGGCACTGTACAATTTAACCACGAATGTAGGAAAAAACGTGTGCAGAGAAAACAGAGGTTAAAACAATACAAATACAATCTTACTAAACACAGGGCAGAGCACTTGAAGTATTTGTTCTGACAGTCAGTTCCCTAAACAAAGCTCCCTTTTATGACAAGATAACTGTAAAACTTATCAGGAAACTGTGTTCTAGGCTTTTTACTCATCCTTTCCTTTGCTTTGCTGGCGGTGTTAGCACATGATTCTCTTTCACTCTGTGACTTGAGGCAGTCTCGTTAGCACAAAGGTTCTTTGTTGGATTTCAGAACAAGCCTACTTTAATACAGGTTTATATGGCCTTGCTCACCCCTAATCTCACTCCTGCAAAAAGGTTTACATAAGGAGAGGGCAAGCACACATAATTCACTGGAATAACTCCCTGAAAGATTTTCAGAGAAACTAGGGCTTAAAAAAAAGTCGCTCCAGTCATTGTCTGAATAATTAAAAAATCCTAAGAGACCACGAAAGTTTCACCCGTTACTAATCAGTTCTATTTCATAGCACCACTGCAACTTTATCAGTAGCTTAACAAGACCACAAAACTTTTATTTTTACTTACTTCTTCAAATACTTCACTAATTAACTTGCTTAAATTTCTTTCATTTCAAAGAAAAAACACTTTTCTCGTGTCACTTTTACATTAGCAATGCTGTCTTGCACCATATAAGATTTTTTTCTTTCACATACCTGGTATGTACACAAAAGTTGAATGCCTATCCCATTTATTCCTATATAGTACATAAGAGAAGCAGCTTTTCCAACAGTGAAAGTTAAAAACCACAAGTGAGTCTGAAGTTCTTCTGTGATAAATAGTTTATCATAACTAACTTCCAATCATCTGATTTTCTATTTTAGTGCACACTGTAGCCTAATTATTGAGCTAGGAAACATGGCACTTCTTCATTTTCACAAACCCAGCCATGCCTAGTCAGCTTGCTGAAGAGGCACTGTCATCTTACATGTTACATTTCACATAAATGTATTCTATTAAGCACAATTAACATGAGCATTAAAATGTAAAATATTTTTAGGATGTAATCCAAGTGAACTTGTTCAGCATTTCTCCTGGGTACTGAAAATGCAAGAGTTTTGCTTTTTTTTTTTTCTTTTTTTAGTCAAGTGTTTGTGTCCTAGCTTAAGGTGCAAGGTCTGTCAAAGAGTTGTAATGCAGCAACACTTGGATTCCAAATGCAGCCAGAAAATGCATCTTGCATTGAATGCAATATTTAAGAATCTGTTTGTTTACAAGCTGTCAGAAAATTTAGAATCTATAATTTGCTCACAACTTCACATGATTCATTTCGGTTTACAACCCTACAGAAAACTGTTTAATAAGCAAGGTTGCATTGTATCTTATATAAACATTAAGCCAGCAGAAATCTCACGATTGCAGTAACTAAGCTGCAGAATGAACCACAAGAAGCAACTTGGAATTCACGAATTCTCAAAGATACCATCTCTCCCAAATTCTGGAAAAATACCCAAAAATAATAATAATAATAATAATAAAAAAAAAAGTGGTCCATTTGAGTGTGAAGTGCTCTCCCAGCAGCACACCCGCTCTGTCAACTACAGCTTTTATGAAGAGGTGTCTTTCTCAGGTCAGAATTTATTTTTTTTTCCACTAATCAGACTGTAGAGCAGCATCTTTTAGTAGGCTAATAACAGCAGTAGGATTTCAGTCCAAAACCATATACACCAAAACCCTCAACCTCTGTCTGAAGCAAAGAATGACATGTTTACATGCTCCTTCCCTGCACTACCACCCCAAACCTAGAAAGACTATCTACCAGCACATGCTGAAACAGGAGCCATATGGAAGAAATAGCACTGTGACTACTAATTGTGCAAGTTGAGGAGACTTGCAGCATCCCAGGATGTTAAATTGTAGGAGCCAAAATCCCTCAGTGATTCCAGGTCTGTAACTGTGAGGATACAATACTGCACTCCACATTTACTGCATGCCCCGAATTCATCACGTCCATACACTACTTTGGGAGCCACACAGAAAACAGATGCACTGTGTTCTGCACCGTTTTGGAGCCTGACAATTTCTACATACTGGTAAATGTGGATGGCATGGCTAAATCCCAGCTTCCAGATAATCTATTTTTGGCCTGTTCTTTGTCAAAGATTCATCCATCAAGAACTACGCCAGTAAACACTTTCTAATATTCCATATGAGGGGAAGAAGGGGCTTAATCTCAAACTCTGTTTAGGAGAAACACTGATATCCAACCTCCCATTAGCCAACTTGAGCTGACTCTGTAAGCCTCCTCCAACGCCAGCAGGAAAAAAAGCAAGGACAACACTTGTATGCCTCTTACATCTCATCCTATTCCAATTAACGAATGTGGCCAGCCTTCCTGGAAGTGAAAACGAAACTGAAGTTTTGAGTCCAGGAGTATTGCAGCTGTTCATTTACCCTACAGCAACCTCTCAAAACCAGTCACTTGATATTCTCCTCTCTTATTCTACTATTAGAAAGGCATTTTCACCAGTCTAATAAAGTTCTGCATATCGAACAAGGGCCCACTAACTTAGAATCGTGCAAAAATTTATCCTGTGCAGCAAATGATTTGCCCCTCTTCTTTCCCATAAAGATAACCTCTTTGAATTTAAAAAAAAAAAAAGAAAAAAGGAAAAAGCAAGAGAAGCAACATGAACTATAAGGCTCAAGGGAATAATTCGTTTTCTTACCACTTCATCTTCAGTCCAACACTTCTCAATCAGTTTTGGCACAGGTTTCCTCACCAAGCGCTGCAGGGCTTTTCCAGCATCATAGTTACTTTCATGCAGCTAAAAAATAAAGACAACAAACAGATCATTCGATGGAATTAGCAGTGATCTGATATTGAAGAACCACCACTGAAGGATGACAAATGAGATGTTCTATGCCTAATTATTTTTACTGTTGATATAGGAAGTGAAATTTAAATAACCTGAAGGGTAATTGGAGTTTTATTAGTAGAAAAAATAGCATTAAACCAAGTATGTTTTCCCCTTCCTCCCTAAACTTCTCCCAGATAATGTCTGAACCCATAAAGCACTGAAGATTCTTCTGGTTAACTTTAAAAAAATATTTTTAACGTTAGAAATTCCAAGGAAAATTTTAAAAAGCTCCAACAAAATATTTTTCAAAAGGAGTTGTATTTTAAGCAGCATATTTTTTTTCAGATTAGTAAAATCATCTGGAAAAACTAATATACAAGAGGGATTGCAAGCCATGGGATGTCAAGTTTACTCATCCAGGAAAATCTCTTTATTTTTATTGCACTGCAAAGATAACCATGTTGATGGAAAATAAGTATGGAAAGAAATAAAACCTCTACAGATGGCTGTAAGAGTACATAAAAGCAACTAGGTATGTCTAGGTTCACATCACTGTTTCAGCTGGTCACAGCCTACAGTGTACCTTATTTTCTACTACAAATTCAGTAACTATGTGATCAAAAGCTATCTGAAGTAGGTAGTAGACATTCAAATCAGGGTGAGGCAGAAAAACAACTACATGGAAAAAAAAAAAATCAACAATGAACCCATGAGAACCTCCAGCTCTTAACTCTTGGTAGAAAACATTCAGCACACTGCAGATTTATAGCCTGTCCTATCTTCCAAGTACAGTGGGATTTGAAGAACTGAAGGGCTAGTCAGGAGCCTGCTCTACGTCTTCTGAAAATGATCTAAAAGAAAAAGAAATTTTACTGGGATGACAAAAACTGAATTATCTTCCTACACTCAAAAGGGAGAACGATTTGCACAAAACTTGCCTACACAGACAAGAGGCAGTTTTTCTAAACAAGGTGCTGTCCTGGTTTCAGTTGGGACCCAACTAGTTTTAGTTTTTCATATCCAGAGTAGCTCCGTGTTTGGAATTTACTCCGAGATTTGTTACGAGAAGAATGTTGACAGCACACTGATGTTTATCACTGGTGCTGAGACACCAAGGACCTTTCAGCTTGCCGTGTTTTTGCCAGTGTGCAGGAGCACAGCAGGCTGGGGGGGAGCGTGGGACAAAAGGCCCACAACTGCCCTGATGATTTGAACTGACTTAGGACTGAGGGCCAAATTGGCCAAGGGAGTGTTCCATACCATGCAACATCATGCCCAGTATAAAAAGGAGGGCTGACTGGGAAGTTTGGAATTCTTTCTGTCTTCTGAGGGACTCTCTTGGGTCTCTTCTAGGTCTCCCGGAGTGCTCTCTCTCTCTCTTTTTGGACCTCTCACTCGTTTAGTGCCGCAGTGTCGGGACTTCTCTGTTTCGGAATCGCTTGCTGGGACTGGCACAGGCGTTGGGCACCGGGTGGTGAGCAATTACACTGTGCATCACTTGTTTGTATATATTATTATCATTATATACATATATTTTTATCATTATTACCATTTTATTCTTATCTCAACCCATGAGTCTCCTTCCCTTTTCCGTTTCAATTCTCTTTCCCTTTCCCGAGGACATAGGGGAGGGTGAGTGGGCAGCTGTGTGGCATTGAGCTGCCAGCCAGGTTAAACCACAACAGGTCCTAAGCAAACTAAAGCTCCAAAGCTGTTGGATAACATCACAGAATTTTACAGACTCTCAAAAGTTTCTTTACAATAGGGACAATCAAAATATGACACTGTATATTATCTCCAGTTTTTCATTCCTACCCAGAATTATCCCAAGCCATCTGCATCCCACTCTCTAGAAGCATCCTTGCTGCTAGACCTACACTTCATCACTCTCAGAAAACATATCAAGTACTGTAATTCTTGAACTTTTCCCAAGACTGATGAACTGAACAAGGATCAAGATACAATTACTGAACAATGATAAGATATTAACTACTTTGACACTATTAATATGAAGTTATAACAAAACCTGACTATAAGAAGGAAAAAAATTCTCATTTTTCTTATGTCAAAAGGCTCAAATTTTAGAACAGAATTCTGGTTCAAATAAAAATAGCAAGATCAGTTTCTTAATGCTGCTCACTTTAGCTATTTGTATCTCTCAACCAGTTCATAAGTACCAGTTACATACATTTGACAATCGTCAGAGCACTTCTACCCTTGGGGTGCCTCCTAACAATCCTAACAACACTGGGGTTTGTTGTGTTTTTTTGTTTTTTTGTTTTTTTTTTTTTTTTACTGCTCCTTTTGTCTGGTCTTGACTCAGACTGTAAGCTCTTTGGTGCAAAAGAATGCTCTGCATTCATACAGCATCCAGTAGCATGATTTAGAGACTTTTAAAAGCTTTAAGTAAATTACTCAAATTTATTTCTGTTAAGTAGGTCTAAGTGATTTCTACGAAGAAATAAAGGCAGACATCAGAATCAAGATAGAAGGCAAGGGAAAAAGCAAATTACAGAAAATGTTTTTAGAGAGACAATAATAAAAATCAGTTTCCACTGAAAGCCAGCTTTGTACAGTTCTCCCAGTAAATACTCTATGAAAGGTTTGTGCACTGACTTTTCAAAGCCACCACAGAACTTACAGAACAAATAAAGTCAAAAGGCAACTTAGATTGCTATCATGACATTTACAGCAAAATACAGACACGCGTGCATCCGTACGTGGGCGTGTGTGTACGTTACTATGTGTTTCTTTAAAGCCAAACACTGTTGAATCTAGGTTTTAGCTAGGACAAGCCCACTGTAAGAAAACGAGCATGGGCTCCAGAGCCATGATACTTCTGCAAATGACAGGGCAGAATATTCAACAAGTCTTCAAGAGCTGCAGCAGAACTTGCCAAAAGCTCTGCACTCTGTACAGGACTCATGCAGCTGTGAAAAGAAAGCACATCTGTAAGACCTGGTACGAAGCAGTCTTCACTTCCTGGCTTTTATCAACTCAGGTTTTAAATAGCTTGTGCATCTGTAAATACACTGCTTTTTAATAAAGCAGAGAACACTTTCAATAAAAATATCATAAATGGACAAGGAATTTCAGAGAACAAGTGCCTATTTCTCACACAACTGTGGTCTATCATACTGGAGCACTTTATGAAGTGGTGGATTTTGGATACCCCATACCATGCCACGCCATCTTCCCATCTATTTTATTAGCATGTCAGTTTTCTGGTCATGAATGCCACAGAAGATTGTGACAGGCTATAAAGCCAATCCATATGCAGTACAAAGCACACCAGAAATTACTTTTTCTTTAGTAAACTCCCTGCACATGAACCTCAGTGTATTAAACAAAACAGCTAATTTATTCCATTTGCTGCTGAAATTTCGGTTCCATATAATTTTGAGCCAGCCTGTAACACCTGAAGAGTCAAAATTCCAGAAAACAATTTGATCAACGATTGTTTCTTAACATTTCAAACAGGTGGTCTGAAGTCCAAAAATGCAGAGGACCAGTTAGCTATACGAGCAGAACCACACAACCTTCTGGAAAATCAGGCCACTCAAAAGTCATACTGCATAGCTCCTATTGACAGGGATGAACATGTTAGCTGCGTTAAAGAAGAAATTAGAACATTATGGGTTACACTTGACACGAATTGGCTTGAGTCTTCTATTATCAGTAGGAATAGATCTCAAACTGATGAAGGTCTTATCTTAAAGGTTTTTTCCAACCTAAACGATTCCATGATTCTAAGGTGGTCTTCCACCTCCACCAAGTTTTGGAGGCATTCAAAACTTATTTACACTTGAGGGACTTTTAAAGAAAGTAAAGTACTCCTAAAAATAAAAGGTCACTACTGGGCAAGGAACTCTGATCATTACCTGCAATGTGTTTTTAGAACAAACAGTAATGTTCCCTTAACTGGCAGCCTGAACATTTTTTTTTTTTTTTCCCTTACCAACAATTTAAACTAACAATAGCATACAGGGCGTTACTGCAGTAAAACAGCCACTCGGCTAATATAACGAGAACAAGAAAAAAAACCAAGTCAGGGTGGTTTTCTATTCACTCTCAGCTTTCTATATGGCACCTAGAGGGAAGGTATAGATATTCTGTGCAATAATTCTAACTATCTGTACCTTTTGCAGAGTAACCTTAGAAAACATCCAGAAATCATTTCCTCCCCAACACCCTTCTTCAGCTGATCTGTGCCAGCTACTGCTACGAGAGGCATTAACGAATCGGAGCCCCCAAGAGCACCTCCCGCTGCTGTAAGTCAGGGAGATGCATTATCCGAGATCACTTAGTGGAAACCTTCACTTTCAAACCTGTCTCTCCAGGTGAAATTTCCCAATGTACCACAGAACAACAGCTTGTAAACCTGCCTCTGCTGACTACGTCAGTGTCAGCCCATCTTACATAAGCCACGAGTCAAACGATAAGAGCATAAAGCCAGACTCGCAGTGCCAGTGCTCAATGCCAATACTCAAACACCACCTCTGACTTCAAACTTGTTTTTTTAAGACTCCTGTGGTATGCAATAGCTACTTGAAGGTATGAAAATAAGATGTTGTCTTTTCTACTGGGTACACATTAGTTTTTCCCCTTGTTTGTACTCCAGCACTGGGAACAGATCCATCTTAAAGAAAAAAGGACTGTTTGTTTTGCCAGCTCACCTCGCAAATGCTGTTTTCTGTGCGTGCCACTACCTAAAAGACTTTTCACTTAGGAAATCTGACAGTGTTGAAGAGAATAGTGCTTCTGTTTCTTTTCCCTCTTTGCTCCCTCCGAAAACATGCAGTAATGCCAAAGCCTCTTTGTAACTTGGAGGGCATCTTTACTTTGCCTCAAGGACAACACATGTTTTTCCCTGGCAGCCCTATTGCCCAAGCAGTTCAATCTACAAAAAAAAAAATAAATCAGGCAAGCTCAGAAAGAATGGACTGGTCTAACAGGCAACTACTCTGGTTGCTGAAAAATAGAGGAGTTCATAGGCCATTAGAACTGTCTCAAACCATCAGCAGAAAATACAAGCATTAACTTTTACCAAGTAATTACATTAATAACAATCACAAAACCCTTAAGCACAGACATAAAAGAAGAGTCATATAACAGAAAAGACAAAGATGTGAAAGCAAGAGACCTCATACAGGTTTAGAGTCTCCTGAAAAATGTTACTTCTAGCAAGCGTGAAAAAAAAAAGCTTTAAGGATAATGCAGCAAAAAGTAAAAATATTTTTTTTAAGTGCCAAAGTTAAATTTACTTATTTCAATCAGGCTTGTTCTCTGTGTCATTTAATGTATATATAAGCACTTTATTGGCAAGCAACTCGAACATATAAATAATCACTAATGATGACTGCCTATGGTTTCATTAACTTCTGGTTGAACTTTTCAAGGTATCACTATAAACACCAGATTACTATCCTGTCATCTGGAGAGTCACCATTTTGAGCATCAAGTCTGCCATCTGAACGTCACTCTATGTATACAACTGCAACAAAAGGAATCAACACAAATGTATTTACACTTTGAAACAGAAAATACAACCACTTCTGCATCACTGGACAGGATTTTAAAGAAAAATTCTGAAATGTGCACATGTCCAAAACCCTCATTTCTATCACAACAGTCATTAACCACCGCTAGATCACAGGCAAGCCTTATTACCACAAGGTCTGCACATGACCACAAGGTTCCAAGTTTCTACTACAGCTTCTCAGCAGAGCTGCCATTTTCTGTCTGCGTGATGTTGCACATAAATTCTCCTTTTGGCATGGCTCAGCTGTCAGGCACCTCTGTTCTGTAATGAACCCATGAATTACATCTTGCAGCTCTGACATCTCTGGTCTTGCTCATCAAAATATTGTTCTTCAATTGTAATTTATAACTTAATTTAAATGTCCCTTTTACTGTGACCTTTTTAGATCAGAATGGCATTGCATCTGGCAGCTTCTACTTCAGCAAGGCATCCTTTTGCAATTACAGTCATTATGATCTCTGTTGAAAAGCCCCTCTGAGCTGGGCTGCATTCAGGCTACAATATTAAATAATTGCAGTCCATTAAGAACACTGCTAGATTCCAGAGTCGTCTTCTCTAAGGAAAAATTGACAAAGTAGTACTGAACTACTTTCAAATCTACCCAGAAAAGCCAATGAAAGCAGAAGGGCTTGTTCAGCTGCAACACGCTTTTGTGGGGATGCAGTCATGTCCAGCATTTATAGGATAGCACTGGAATTCAGGAGTTCTCCCGGTTGGAGTGCTAGCTCTTGCACTGAACGATCACTGGTCATGGACACATCAGATCACTTGTCAGGGCACAGAGACATAGAGCCTGACCTGTCAAACTCGAGGGAAATATCACCAATATTGCAAGTGCATTTTATAACTCGAGTAATACAAACGGGTCAAAAGAAATTTTTCACTGCTGCCAATCAAGATACTACAGTGGAACTGTAAAAGACAACGGAATTTGCCTGGTATTGCACTGATAACTACACAAAATCCCTATTTAAGCACAGTTATTGTCATCCATGCAGGCTTAAGAACACTGCCATTATTAATGAGGGATTTGCTCCTCTCACCGAAGGGGACAATGGTCAAGATCCTCAGTAGCTCTGTAAAACTGCAGCATGTTTAAGAAGGTAGAAAACACAGAGGAGAGAGAAGGAAAAAGACAACACAGAAAACAAAAAGCAGAACGAGAATTACTGCCATGTGGCTTCAGTAGGTAGGTGTTTTGGTGTAATTACTCTAATCCCAGCACCAAAATTAACACAAAATATAATTCACTTCTTTCAGTAGCAGAGCTGACAAATTTCAGTTTGATGCAGATACTCTTCATAGTTATGGGCATCTTGCCCTACTATCAAATGCAATATCTTCCATAGCAAATATTAGGTGAAACAGCAAAATCTATGTTCAGATTTGCAGCATTCTTTGAAGTGCTCATCCTCCAAAATTGCAAGATTTGATTTTTATCAACTGTGTCTGATACCCAACAAGACACTAGCCCCAAATGCCCTTTAATTCCAGGAATTTCCTTCCTCCTCCTCTTTGAAATTCTACCTTCTTCCCACCTGCTGTAACACATTAAACTATCTGGATCAGAGAAAAAAAAAAATATACTGCCCTCGCAGACAACAGAACTACTTTGCCGAGCTCCCTCTGGTGCCCAAGGACCACAGAACCTTGAACCAATCAAGACCTAAACTATCCAACACAAAAGACTCTGCCCAACCATCTAGTTTTGCCAACACGCTGTCACAGCTAACTGGCAAGTTTTGATTTATAACCAGTTGACACAGCTAACGAAAAGAGGTGACAAAAACCAGTAAGCTACTTCAAGAGAAAATCATTACCAGTTCTGGTTTTTTAAATATCTGATCTGTTGTACCTGACAGCTTGAAAATATAGAAATCTGTCCTCACTGGTTTGGGGGAAAAAGAAAAAAAAAAGGCAACTTCCATCTCATCCCCCCCCCCCGTTCTAATCTATTTTAAGCTTTTAAATAACTCTAATTGCTAAAGTGATCTAAGATGCTAATGATGGAGATTAAGAAGCCAGATGCTTGTGTTACATCCACTTTTCACACACTGGCACTGCCAGGGCTCTGCTGAACAGCTCAAAATACAGTTGCAAACCACAGCACAGTGGAGGGAGCTAACTGTGCCAGCTGGTTTTGTGGGTTGGTACAACAGGCATGGCTAGTGCTCCACAAGCATGCAGGGCAAGAACTTGCCAAGTACCTGCAAAACTTGCAACAGCATTAAAAAAAACATTCAAAAAAAATATTTTATTTAATCCAAAACAATTTTTACAAGTAACCATGGCAGTCTTTTTGGCCCTTTTTATCTGCCTCTTTCAACATTCCTGACTCATCTTACAAATAAAATGCTGAAGTTTTTCCCTGAAGAACAATGATAAGGATGAATGAAAATTCAAAGTGGCAAAATTGTCTTAAGCACTATAAGTGGCTTCGTTTTCCAACATGCCCAGGCAGACAGTGATGGCCCCTGCAGTGTTATGCTACCTCATTTGAACCAGAGTAGCTGTTAATTAAAATTCATCCAAAAGGAAGGCTAGTAATAATAAGAAATGCTAACATATATTTAAATAATTTTTTATGCTTTCAACATTGTCTGTAGTTAATGAACAAGAAAATCTGGTCTAAGGGCAAGTTAAAACAGGGAGTAATTTGTCTGGGTGACATCTTACTTCGAACTGAATTTCCTTAAACTGATATTACACTGTCATGTTTGTCACTCATAATGACATGTTCTCATGTAATAGCGTGTTACGAGAAGTCAGAACAACGCTATTAGTAAAGAGAGATTTATACAATATTAGCATATGATTGTTTTGTCTTTCTTCCATGTAGTACATGCAAGCTGAAGTGGTGGTATTTTCTTACCATATGAGGATAGAGTTGCTGGCTCTTCAATTTCCCCAGCAAAAATAACACACATACCAAAATGAAGAAAAAACTCTTGAGATTCACCCTTACACACTGAGTTTGCACGCTGCCATTTGCAGGGTCTGCTGTTTTACATAACTCACACTCACCCTTGAATCAGAACAACGAGTAAGGCACAATACTGAGAATTAATCACTATTCTGGGACTTTTTTAAAACTGAGAACAAAGAAGTAATTTAACTCCTTCTTGACGTGGATTCTCTGAGAACTGTGGAAACTCTGAACAGTAGGCATAGGTCAAAAGCAGCAAAAGATAAGAGCGGTCACGGGTTTCTGGCTTTGTATCAGTATGGAGCACAAAAAGGATCTTAAAGCAGATCTGATACTAAATCAGAGGTCTGGAGGAGAGAGGCAAATAAATGAGAGGAGGGGAAGAAACTACACCAAGATGTACCCCAGTTCTTACCCCACAGCACTTGCCAACAGTGTCAACTATGTCTATGCCAAATGATTGCCATGACAACCCTTCCACGGATTGTCAGATCCAGGGCATCAGTTTTCTACCACAGAGCAGGATGAACTTTCTGAGCATATTTTTTTCCTAACTTATTTGTCAGCCGCTTCTGCTCTCCAACATAACTACTATGGTATTAAACACTTAGTTTGAGGGTATTAGTAAAAATTAACCTGGAGGAAGTGACAGACTCACTGATCAGTTATCGCTTTGCAATTTAAATTGCAGAAGTGATATAGGTGGCTCTGGATATTAAAAGAAGGGCTCCTCCGATTACATTTTAATGCAAACACTCCTTTAGATTCTTAAGGAGCAAAACAAAAACTACTCCACTGATCCACACGCCATCGAAAAGAGCCTTCCCAGGGCTGAAGTATAATTTTAAAACATGGCCCTTAAGGTGATGCCTGTAAGTTTTCTGGTATTCTTTGTTAATCTTATCTTTAATGCTTCCTCATCTGAGAGTTTAAGACAAAACTCAATGTCATTTCTGCTCTTCAGACTATTTAAACTTCTATTAGTTTTTTTCATAGGTCAATACTGAACTGCATGGGAAAAACAAACTGAGTTGTCTGACACTGCAAGCCACAGTTCAGTAATGTGCTTAAATGTTCTGGCATTGCATGTTAGCTTAAAAGTATAACATGGACAAGAAGAATGTTATTTCTAACAAGCACTAGGATCATACTTTTGAGAAGTTCGCAGTCCCACAACCAAGGAACACTAAAGTATTGAACTTCCTATGTCCAAGAGGAGTTTTGCAAAACCTAATGCCAGAACTGAAGTCTTGAGACATCAGGAGAACAAGGACACAAAGAAACAAATAATAGTTTCACCTGCCTGTCAGAACATGCTTGAATTTGATCCTTCCACAGAACTTAACTGCAGGGTTGTCCTTATTTTCAATTGAAAACTAGAACTTCTCCCCATGCTCCACATAAATATTACAGATGGACCAGGTTACCCACCAATTGCATGTGTTACAGGAGAATTTATCCACAACTAAAACATATTTTTAAAAAATACAAGACTTTCTTCCTTCTACAGAAGAACAAAACAGTGTGTCAGACGCTTTCCCGCACTGAACGTGTCATCAGAGTGGGCAATGCACCTGCAAGTAAAGAATGCTAAGCAAAATAAGATAGTTAATTAAACTAGCCTGACTGCAAAAGTGAATTAATTCTAAGGTTTTCCATTTATTCCCAAATTTCAATTAGCTTACAATAGTAAAAAAAAAACACACCACCACAAAACCCACCCCAAAACACACAACCTACAACTGGCTGATTAAGACCTGGCTCTCCTGCATGATTTTCTTACTAAGGATCTCCACAGGTATCTTGTAAATAGAGTGTTTTGAGCAGCTTTTTGATGGTATTCCGATTATTAAAAAGTGATGCCTATCCACACTGAAAGTCCAAAAGCACTAAAAAGGCAAAGTGCATTGCTACTGAGTATTAATATTAAACTTTCACATCAACCATGCTGGCTCTCAGAATGCGATAACGTTGTCAACAGTGACTCAAAACAAGGTTTGGGAGTAACTCAAATTAGCATTTCTGTTTCCCTCTTCACTTATTAGGAAGAGTTCTGTCTCGAAGCAATGTGGTTCTCCAGTTCACAAGATAGGAGGAGCTGGGTAGCCATAAAAAAATTAACAAGTCTCCATCACCCACGATCTCACCAACAAAAATGGCTTCATGGATTATAAAACTGAAAAAAAAAAAATGTATTGAATACACATTTTCATTTTACATGGCTAATATTTTAAGGTCTAATGCATCAAGCCTTTGTTCATCAATACTTAAAAAAAAGCACAAAAACCAGTTTTAGAAAGTCAGCAAAATTCAGCGACCTGTTCTACAGTAGCGTAGCAAAAAAGCTCCTCTCTACCTAAAAATACTGTGGTGAAAGCCTTTTAAGGAACTAATATGCCCTCCTCCATACCTCTCAGGATGACAGCCAACATCATCAGGAGGGCAAAGAACACCAAATGAAAACTTTATTTCCTTCCTAAGGGTGACAATGACAAACGTGGCATCAAATCCCAATAGCCAAAGGAGCAGGAGTTGAAGTTTACCTGGAACACTAAGTGAAAAATCATTTCAATGAGCTGATATATATGTTGCATTGTGCCTTCGATGATCTTCGTTTCTATCTAGTGTAATTAACAATAAATCATTCTGGGGGCTACAGCATCTGTTATTACATAAATAAAACACTAGCAGAGGAGCTTGTCAAGACTGATTTATACGAAGTGCTGCTCTGAAGTTTATTGGATTTCCATAACAAGAAATCACATCGTAACAATTTTTTCTACATTAATCTTCCACGTTGCATATGATAATTTGTAAACAAAAACACAACTTAGTGCAGAGTAAGATTCTCACAAATTATTTATCAGAGAAATCTGATATGTTTTAAATACATGGTGAACAGAAAGATAAAAAGGGCACCATTTTGTCAGGATAACAAGTTACCTATCTGAACTAGTTTAAGTTAGTTAAAAAAGCAGGCTGTCAGAAATAAGTCCAAGTTTCTTAAAATATCCCACCTGATAGAACTATCATTCATAAGAAAACACTTTTCTAGAAAAATTCAAAGCGAAAAAGGAAAGCATCTTCACTGGTTTCTAAAAATGGCGATGAGCAGTATTAGTACACAGAGCAGATTTTTGAAGCATGAATAAATCAGACATCACAGGAGCCTAAAGACTTTTAAGAGTCATTAAGGTCAAATCTTGCAGACTGTTTTCTTGGAAGTACAACAGCCCACGTTCAGGCAGACTAATGGGAACTACACTGTGTCAATACCGGGCTGAAAACCAGCCTCGAGAGGAACAGAGGACTTGCACCACAATCCCTACAAAAGAGAAACTTCAGCAAAGTTGCAGTAAATGAGACGATTACAAGAAGACTACAGGGTAAGTCTTACAGCTATACATTAAGGTGTCATACTGAGGGTACGGGAAAGTCACGACAACAGCAGTCAAAAATACTATACACAAAGATGATTCTTAAGAGGATAAATTAAGAATTTGTATAGTGCTTTTATTTCAGAAGTGTGAAACCCTCCCACATTCAGAAAACAAAACAGCGATGATTTTCTAAAATAGATGTGCACTTCAAATACAAAAAGAAAAGAATCAGAAGAACAGAAACAAAATACTTTGGGACTAATGTAAGTCTCAGAAGCAAGAAGTCTACAAGTGCAACTACAGGCTCCTTACACTCCCAAGCGATTAAAGGGGGTAATTAAAGTAGATAGCGAAGCAGTGAAGTTAAATGAACTTTCTGCATTAGTCTTTTGTTACAGACAACAAGGGGAAAGAAATTTCAATTCCAAAAGCTCTTTGATGATTATTGGCCTTAACAGAGATTTAAGTCTCTAAGAATGATGTTAGGGAGCAGAGTAGTAAGCCGCCAGAATCAGATGGCATCCATCCCAAGAGAAATGAAGGAGACAGAATGTAAAACAGGTAAGAAACTGAAATGGATGTGCAATACAGACTTAACTGCAGTTCTTACCAAACAGTATAAAAATCTTTAACACATTGGCTATCTTTAAGAAAGGAACCAAAGGGCTCAGGTTTATTCATTCACTTCAGTTCTGAAGAGCACTGTGAAGTACTGAGAAATAACACTTGACTTTGCAGATGTAAGAGTGAGAACAAGGAATTGTTTAATTTGCATACAGATTTGGATCTTGGATTCCAGCTGGTTATACATGTGAGCATATAGACTATATTTAAACGATTTTGCAGAATAAGAATGAAAGTTCTGTTGATGTTTATTTAATAAGGATCACAGGGGCACATTATAGATCTTGATCCTGTTTTACTCCTGTCTCTTGCAGGAATGAAGACAAAAATTGATGCGTTCTCGGAAACACATGTAATCAGATAGAAGAAATAAAACAAAAAAACAACGTGTGTGATTTTGGTATGCCAGTATTACATAAGTAACATTTTTCATGTTAAGAATACAGGCATTTTAACTTTAGTGTAGGTACAAAGTTATACATACCTAATCATGGACTTGATCTGTTACAAACCAGTTGGACAACTTACACAGATTGAGGTTCTTTTTAACTTTCTGAAGTATTTAAAAGCTTCACGTAATGAGATGCTTTACTAACAGTAAAGTATCAGTTAAGCATATTTAATGTGATTAGTTTGATCAAGTCAGTTGCATGCACTTTTAGGATACAACCAAACAACAACGTGCCTAGATACTTCCTCTAAACAAACAGATAATCTGTTCTCTGTCACAGTGATTATTACTCAGTTTCTGATGTGTATGCCAACCATCTACAAGCTTTAAAGAATTTTATAAACAAACGGTTAAAAACTACGCAACTGTAAATAATTACAGACAGAAAGCAGAGGCAGACATAACACTGTGGCCATTAGGTGGTATTTAACATTAACCAATTTGCAGGAGTACAACATACTAAACTGTTTTTTATTGGTATTACTAGTTTTATCTTTACTGAATAAAACCAAATTACTTGAGTCTCAGGCATTATGAACAAAGTACTGTATGAGACGCTGTAGATAGTTACCGTGCTGGACACTGACGCAGAATATGCTTAAAACTTTTAGAAAAGGAGATCTTTAAAAACTAAACTTGAAGCTACACACATCATCCTTCCTCAGCAGTTCCACAACAAACACGCTCAAGTTGCTTGCAGCTTCCAGTCCTACCAGTTGTTCATGGGGTCTGTACATGTCTGTTGTGATTGCCCCTAAAACATTTTACAGATTTATCTGGAAACTCATACAGCAAAGGGCACATCCTGTCCTTTCGGCAGCTTTCCTAAGTGCATGTGATTAGAATGTAGCCAATAACCATAAAAGTAACAGAACTGAATTCAACTGTTCATTCCTCCAAGAAATGTTTTATGGATAAAAGACGACATAAAAAGAGGAAGAATGCAAATAGTTTGTTAGTAGAATCAGCAGATCTGTCTATGTTTTTCTTCAGAGTAACATATGACCAGTTACACATAATTCCTTTTATTATATTTCAGGAAAGGAACAATGAATACATAACAGAGGTCAGCTCAGAGTGACTACCATCACAGTTCTCCAAAAGCCACAGCTAGGGCTCTGAGGAAACAACCAACTATAGATCTCACTTTTACCAAAAAATACAAAATGACAGACAAGCTTCTTCACCCTGATCTTAAAAATCCATTTCACATATCATGATTTACTGATGTTAGTGTCCCCCACCCTTCTCACAGCAGTTAATTGTGACTGCACTGAAACTCTGAGCATCTCAACATGCACTCATGTCTATGTAACTACTCAGTAACGCTTTATTTACACACATCGTGGTTATGTGAGAGATAGCTGGACATACATGCACCCAAACATAAACAGTAATGAAGACTGGATGAGTGGGACAAATTCCAGGCAGTCATTACCACATACAGGACACTATACATTTGATGGCATCACGAATTCTCCTTCTAGGAAATAACTACTGTTTTCCTACAGCCAGACGCCAGCTGGACTGAATGAAGGCACCAATAGCCATGCCAAATGTCTGCTGAGTAACAATTCCAGCTGTGTACTTCACCTGAGCAGTTTCCTATACAGAGCATTCACTAGCTGTCATCTTAAAGGCACCACCCAAGAGTTGATCACTGAAGTAGGTTAGATTTTTGAAAACTAGTTGATATTTGAAAGGAAATTAGTATTTCTAGGCTATCATGCTCATATTATGATCTCAAAATCTACTTTACCTGCTAAATATTTTATGCACTATATGCTCTCAGTCCAGAAATAAATGGAAAGACTGTTCTTTCATACAGTCATTCTATATACTTACTGTATTGAGCGCGTTAAGCGTAGTGTCATCACGGGAAGCTGCAACACAACCATCTTCTGTGGATCCTCCATCACACATGCCTGCAAAAGCTGCCATGCTCCTTTATAGTTTGGGAGGAAAAAAGTTTAAATCCTTGAGCTATTGTTTGATGCACACATCATGCAATACACAAATAGTACATTTACACCTTAAATCACCAATTTCAGGGCCTTGCATTACTGTGGAAATAAGTAAAATGAGGTGCCACAAACACTGCTACTTATTAAGCAAACGTGAGCCTCCTCAGCATACGGAATAATTAATTTGAAATTAAAATCCAATCTAAGTGGATTTCATCAACTAAAAGTCTGCACTGCAGGAGTACCAAAGCCTGAACAGGATTATGAAAGATATAACCTCCAGACGTGAGGACAGAGTCTCACCAGAGACAGCAAACCTGCTGTTGTAAGGTGAAACAGACTTAAATTGCAGATTCCCTACATCTGTGAATTCTTGCAAACTACAAGTACTTTACTGATACTCTGAATTATTGAGGCCCACCAACACCTCTGGTTGAACTACCGGGCATATCAAAGATCTGTATGAAACTGGAAGGCAAACCAGAGCTCATTCAAAAAACACTTGGTATCTGGAGGATTCCTTTGCTATTATGGCTATTCCACTCGGGGCAGTTAGTTCCCTTGTTACATGGCACACGTACAACGCTCCATCATGCTCACACATACTGCTGGCTTTGCATTTTAACTTAATGGAAAGATTCTGTGTTGGCCCAAAAAATCAAACCAGAGCATTCTTGTCCCAAACTAAACGTCTCAGCTTATCTGGCTGACATCCATGCCACACCAAATCAGAACAGAAAGGACTGACTGGAGCCAACTGCACATACATGTACACACATTTCCACTACAGCATTCTAAAGACAGTGGTAGTAGCTTGGCTGAAATTACCTTGCTGCTCTGAGGTACATCAGTAAGTCACAGTCATTGACTCCTGGCATCCACACAAGTTCTTCATGCTGTGTCACTGTGTCACCATCTGGGGAAGGAAATGGCTGCAGATCAGGAAGCTTAGCCTAGGAAAAAAAAAAAAGAAGAGTTCATAGAGACATCACAGTTGCTAACAATGCCAGGAGGATGGCACAAGTGTTATTAATAACAAAGTTTGTAAATTGTCTGCAATAATACGATCTCATAGATGGAAGACATTCAGACAAACAGGTGGTAAAGCTATTTGATCCAAGTTTCAGAAGTCTGAGGAATCTGGATCATCAAGCTCCAAACTATTAACTTCATCCAGCATTGCTTCTTCTAGAAGGGCAGTTCATTTTCTGACAATTACGCAGGGTTAACACCACCTCTCGGTCCACCACCAGTGAAGCCCTTCTGTATATCGACCAAGTGCAAGCATGTCTGCAGAAATACCACAGCTTGAAAGCAAACCATTTTGTACTGCACCTGTTGTCCTCTGTTGTACAGAAGTCAAACATTGCTGGACAATTTACCCTCAACGAGACAGTTTTCATTTGTCAGAAAGATGTCGTTACAATTCCTGCTTGCCAGGCTAAAACATAATAATATGAAAGATAGCAGGAATGTGGCTACCATAGGTATACCATTTTAAATCAGTAAAAAGTCCTACACAGTTGACACTAAGTTTAAAATTAAGTTCTCAGTAAATCATTAAAATTCTAAAGAGAAATTTCCTGAAAGTAAGGACAGCTCAGTGAAATGAACTCTGCCACTAAGTATTACACGGTATCCAGAGACCCAATTAGCATCTTTAGTCATCCACTGCTACGGGATGAGATAGCTGAGAGCCTCTTCTGAAACAGCTTTTCAGCCCTATAATTACCCCCTACACTTACAACGCTAAACATATTTGAGAGGCAACATTTGTACATAACCAGTAATTACAAGTCACAGGTTCAGATGTCTTTCATGTTCTGCTCTTTAATCTGTACTTTATTTCACTTCTTCCCTGAGAAAATGGATGTGTCATTGACCTTCTCCTCTGGAAAAGGATAAGCAAGCATTATACCATGATGAGATTTCTGACAGCTATGAATTCCAGCAATGAGGGTGCTTGCACAAATTAATGGTCATCCTTATGTACCCTAGCAACACGCTTAACTACTAGAGCTACTCTTAAAAGCAACTTCCTCTTGAACACCTCTGGCCATTCATTTGTTAGTCAAAAGTTTTCACAGGAGAAGATGTGGTACAGACCCACTTTCCTCCTCCTACGCATGCGAGTTTTGAGAACAACGGCAATTCTACAGAACATTCGTCTTCACTTGTGTCCCTACTTGCTGCTATGATACGAGTTTGAGGTATCTCTGCACTAAGTATCAAAAAGAATTCTATGATTCTAAGTATCAAAAAACCCCCAACAGTCCTCTAGCATTTGTAAAATACAATTTAAGGGAAATGAAGGCAACATATTCGTCAGAAACCACTAATAGTATCTCAGGGTTTTTTCTAGATTCTGCTACATATACCTTATTCTCAAAAAGGTGGGTGGAGGAAAGTGCATCCACTCCCTGAGTTAAAAAGCCCAGTGTGTAGAGGAGACTATTTTTACACTTTCCACAGAATGAATCAGGCTACAGAACGGAAAGCAGCAACTATCATCTTCGATCTGACTTCCTACTGTGGCCTACAATCAACCATTCACATATCTTAAGATTATACCTTATAATAATTAACAGGACGAGAATATATCCTCTTCGTGATGATATTTGTCAGAAACAGACGCTCAGCAAATGAGTGAAAGAACAATGGAAGTTTAAAATATTAAGCAAGCAAAAATTAACAGTATTCTTCCTGCTTTTTTTTCCATCCATAAATGCATCTGGTAATTATACCTTACAGCACAGGTGACTAATACTTGCCAAAAGTACCGTGACTAATACCTGCCAAAATATTAGATGACAATTTGAGATTAAAGTTGTTTTGAAGCTATCATTTATAGTACTCTTATTATGACCAGTGAAAAGAATACTACAGGTTTAATTGCCACAAATTTTTTTCCCTCTAAACACAAAACATCCTTAAGAATTTTACATAGGTTCCATAAATGTTTACTTTCACTAGTTGTTAAACAAGACAAAAAAGTCCGAACAAATATTCATCTCTGGGATGCAAAAATCCAGCCCTTGTATGGTACAAAGTCAATTCCACAGATACAGGAGAGCACTCAGTTCCCAGTGACAGATTTGGCCTTATAAACCAGAGTAAATTGTATGTTAATTCTCTTTAAGAACAGATTATTTTCAATGCTTGTGAAGGATTTCCCTCAAGTTAGAACTAACATCTAGAGCCTTAACCTTATTCTGCTTCTCAGTGTCAGACCACGTTCAGTATGCTTTCTTAATTTCTGTTTTAACAATTCAAATGACTTAAGGCACTGGTTTTAAGAACTTTAGAGTTCTTATCTTCCTCACAGTCAAACAATCAGTATAGCTGAGGTCGTCCTACCTTTAAAAATCAAAACTTACCCTCTCTACAGCATCAGAAAGTTAAACGAAAGTCCGCATAAAAAACTTCCTGCTGTAGATTGTGGACAAAAGGGATATTCCAAAAATCATCCAGAATTACCATGGCTCCCAGTTAAAAAGATTTTAAACTGCTTTTTAATCACTTCTAATAGACCTTCAATTTATTTAAATACATAGATGCATGAAAAGACTCTAAATGTTATAGGAACATACTATCAACTTGACAATTTTACTATGCAAATTAAAATTAAAATATCTACTTTGAATATAACTGGAAAACACCACCAAATTAATTTTTTATTGTTCATTAGAGACATTGCTTGGTGAAAGCCAGCTGAGAATGCATTCATCTAACTCCACAATGTCTCCAATAATATATGGGATTTTTCCTTCATTTCCAGTAATTACTCAGATTCTTTCCATCTTATTCTAGAATCAACTCAACAGTGCTTCTGCTACTGAAAGTCAAAAATGTATCAACATTTGACATAGAAAAATCTTGTTAACTCATGATGACTGTAAAAAAAGCTCGTATTTCAATGTATACAGTTTTAATTAACTGTCCTCTAAACAGATCAAGTAGCAAAAGCATGTCCTCTGGTTATTAAAATACAAACGAAATCCCTTACCTGATGGCTGGGTCCAACTCTGATTTCACCTTGGGTACTGTTCAGCCTCCTAATATAAAAAGAAAAAAAAAAAAACAAAAAAACAAAAAACAAAACAGTAACATGAAAGAATTACAATGAATGAAATTTAGAATCATAGAATGGTTTCGGTTGGAAGGGACCTCAAAGATCATCCAGTTCCAACCCCCCTGCCATGGGCAGGGACACCCTCCACTACACCAGGTTGCCCAAAGCCTCATCCAACCTGGCCTTGAACACTTCCAGGGATGGGGCAGCCACAGCTTCTCTGGGCAACCTGTTCTAGTGCCTCACCACCCTCAGAGGGAAGAATTTCTTCCTTATATCCAATTGAAATCTCCCCTCTTTCAGTTTAAAGCCATTTCCCCTTGTGACTTGCATCTGACTTTTACAAGTACTATGTTCCTTTAACTGCTTATTTCAACACCGAACCTAAAATAATGCAGACAACATGCTAATCACTATGCTACAGAATAACACATAGGAAACATCACATTCCTCACGAGCATCTTGGTGGTCATTTTCATTATGAAAGAGAAAATACCTTAAATAAAAATATTTGGAGTATTAATCTTCAAAGATTACCAGAATTGGCAAAACTAATTCCTCTTTTTCCAGGTAGAGTTCACAGAAAACCATTCAAGTTACTTCGGATTCACATGCAAAATTATCTAGCTCTTGTTTTAAGAAGTTAAAGTTACCATTGCTGCTGTTAATTCATTTGCAAAAATCACCTCGGTTAGCATGACACAGAAACATGGAAAATCTAGAAGGCAATACAAACACGCCTTGTGACATTTGTAGGAGTGAATTTAATTCAATTCACCCAAACAGGGTTTACTTTCTACATACTGCACCCGGCCCTCATATTTTCGCACTATTTTGAAAAGGTATTTATGTAAGAAACTTCAAGTTCCAAATGAACTGTCCTCCACAGAGTGAGAATCATACTCTGAAGGGCTCCGTGCTGCTCACCCCATTGGCTGGAGTCACTGAAACATCACATTATATAGTAGAAGAAAAACTGTTTTTTCATGTTGCAGTCGAATTACCCTGGCAACAATAGAAGTGAAAGGTATGCCAATATAAACCAGAGTAACACATCTGACATGAAAGAACTTATTTTTCTTCTTAAATTCTGAACGGACTAACAGAGTAAATAAAACTTTATCACTGAGGAGTGCCCTTTGACCCTTTCTCTTTATTAAATATGTTACAATACAAGCAACAGGGTGGCATGCAAACAAAATTATTTGCTGGAAATAGTAATTCCTCAAGGCTCACAGTTGAAGCCGTGGGACCTCTCTGCTGTAACCCCCCACATCCAGCTCTTGTCAAGAGCCAGATCACTACAGTCCATAAAGGCACTTGAGCCTGAACACTGGTATTTGGGATACTGAATGCAGCTACAACCTGAAAACTTAAATGACCCTCCAAGACTCCTATAAAAGAGCATTAAAGAACACAACCAAAAGCAAGGGAATTCGGTATCTTTAAGATCAACATTCTTATTTTCTTATAAATTGTTCTTATTTAAACAGACTTTTTATTTATATCCTGCATGTTATGTTAAAACAGCTCTGAATTTTGTCCTTTTAAGACAAACTTTTGAATTTAACATTTCAGTAACTGCAAAACATTTCAAGTGAGGCTCAACATACCAGCAAGGAAGAACACATAAACCTAACGAACAGATCACCATCTTTAATCTGGAAACAGCAAGCTTGACTTAATCTTGCAATCTGCCGTTGCAGGAATAATTACATCATTTTACAAGGAAGCTGCCACCCTGCAGGATTTCTTACTCACCCTGCTGTGTTCACAGTAATCGTAAGCAATGACTGAGAAAGAGTTTCCTTTAAACTGTAAAAATTAAGATCACAACCATAAGCTGCTAGCCCTGAGAAAGTAACAATGGATAGCCCAAACCATTAAACACCATCTGAAGTCAAAAAGGTTACTGGAGGGGTTTTCTGATGTGAGCATTTGCATATCTTTATGAACATTTTCATGCCAACATTTCACAGTGTGTTGCATACGTGCTTTGAGTTATGCCTCCCCTTACTGACCAGTCTGAAACCACTCAGTGGTGCACAAGTGGGTAAAGTACAGCAGTGGATTTGAACAGACCTTATCCAAGACAACATGACAGGAGAACCTGTCAGACAGGAATAAGCACAGGTTTTGTGAAAATCTTATGTCATGATGTCTAAGCAATGCTACCTTCCTGCTAAGCAGATCCACTCCAAAACATGCGCCAAATGTTCTCATTCTTTTCCAGGAGACATGTCAAAATGTTTTTCTCCACTGCGCATTTTTGCAAGACACAATCTGACACTGTTCTCTTGTTTTCGGGTTACGCAAAGAAATGACCAAACTAGAAAATCAATTTTATATTTACAACCAAGATATAAATTAAGTACCAGGGTACATTTTTTCAGCTACATCGTGTCAGAGGAACATGTCGTGAGGAACGAAGCAGAAACTGACAACGGAAAAGGCTGATGCTCTTCCTTTATTCCCAGAATTCATTTTAAAGCCGTGCACATCACTACTAGTCAGTGCGAGTCAAATTCAAAACATGTCTAAGCAGTTTCTGCCAGCTACAATACTTCACACCAGCCAAAGGCTGCATAATGTACTTAAACAGAAAATCAAGCTATTTTCTGTTTACGTAGGAAAAAACACAGCACTCCAAATATCCCCCAACTCCCAATTTCTTCAGTTGCATCACATTGAATACGACAAATAAAGCGTTTAAGAATCAAGACTGATCACAGGATGCTGGAGCATCCTACAAACAATGGCAAAAATAAAAGTAAAGTTTTGGATAGGACTTCTGCTCCTACCTATTCATGTGGAGTTAGGTGGGGAAACTCAATGGGCTATCCAACCATGACTGCTCACATGAAAACACAGTGTCGAGAGAAACATTTCTGTGTGCCTTTTCATCACTCATTTACAGTTTCCTGATCATATTCACACCCTAAAGACACTCTTCCCCCTGCCCCACAAGGTAAGGAATGGACTCAATTAAGCTGCTGTGCAGGAAGCTCTTTGAGATTGCACATCACTGGGTTTTTTTGGTTCGTTTTTTTTAAAAAAGGGCACAAAGCTGATCGCTCTGCAAGGGCACACAATCTGTTAAATAATTTTCGCTGTTTCCTTGTCCCTAGGAATGGGTTTGCAAATGGAAAGAAAATTCTTGCTATGGAAACTAAAATGCACTGTAGGTTTTTAAGCTAAATTATATTGGTGGAGAGAAATTACAATAATAATGGAACAGCGCTCTGTGTTTATTCTATGGGAAAGAAAAAAGAGGGTCCAACACTGTATATGAAATCTGACACAAAAGAAACTGATGTAACAAAGCAGTATCCATAGCAACAACAACTTAATATTTCAGTCCTCTTCAGCTGCAGTGGATTAAATATAATGACAAGATGTTCCCTTTGAAAAGTAACCTGTTGCCATGGCAACGTTGTATTCTGCAAAGTAAACAGGGGCTGGTCAGAAAGGAGATGGAAGCCTGCGACTGAATATCAAAAAGGCAAGGAGCTTCTGTAGCAGAGCAGGGCAAAACAAGCACACTCTAATCCGAGAGACGCTTGTTCCAAACAGTTTGGAGAGAAGAGAGAGGATGTTCAGTTCAATAAAGCTTTGTCCTTTCAATTCTAAAGCAACAGGGGAGGTTGGAAGTTCAAGGCCAACGGCAGCACCACTGAGAGAAAGCAGTTCAGAGGTGAGGATGAGAAAGGAGCAGGAGACAGCACAGGGTGGTGCAGAGCTTTAATTTATGAGCTTTAGAGAGAGGAAAAGAGAGGAAAGAAGGCTGGCAACTGTTGTTTCTGCACCATTTCCACTACAGAAACAAGCTTAACCCTGTTTATCATGCACGTCCTTGGCCACACCGTACGCCAGACTCATGCCATTCACACACAAGCTGGCACAACTGGCAGCCTTTGCCCGTGAAAATAACGCAGCATTGCGATGTCATTACGGACTGAAACGTGGCAACAAAAGAACTGCCACAAGACAGTCTGAGCTGCAAGGACGTACATCAGACCAGCTCTGAGGATAACTCAGGTTCAGGACTCGTGACACCATCTGCTATTACAGTATTGCCTGAGCCACACCAGCTTCAAGGCTGGAAACTCGCAGCAAAACTCTCCCGAGTCTGGAGGCAACAGCAAAACGCATTGGCAGGTTTCTGCAAACCAACTTGCTACAAACCACTGCCTCCTGCAGCATAGGCACATCACTAAGGCAAGCTTCACAGTGCAAAAGAAGTTTCAACAATTCAACTAGAAGTACCATCACTCTCTCACCATGCTGGAATACAGCCTCCAGGAGGGCACAGGGTTCTCCAAAATTGAGAACGGGAGGGGTACCAGAACAGTGATGACTCTGCATTCCACCACCACGGTATGAGGACAGACTGGTAGCTAAGGAAGTGTGCACAAAACAGCTGGAAGAGGTCAATATTTTTCCATGACAAAAGATTAAAAGAGGAAAGATACAGTTTAAAGCTAGGATATGCAGGGGTTTGGGGTTTTAGTTTTAATAAGCAATAACAAGCTCTAGCACTACACAATTAATCTTATGAGATTTGGGTTTATTTATAAAGCGTGATAAGAAAATCGATGGCTTACTAAATAAAATCAAAACCAGATTAGAGATATATATTATAGGCAGAAAAGATTACAAATTGCAGTCACACACTTTAACATTGATATAGCCAAACAGTCACTATTATTGGCAAGATAATCAGTTACATAAATTGGAAGCATGATACAGTAAAGCAATTCCTAGATATTTGTGACTTCTGTAAAATTAATATAAAATTGAAGTAGAGAAAGTCTCAAGAAAAAATTTAAAAAAAATCCTTTTATGCAAATGGTCCAACACCCAAGATGAAAAAATTGCTGTTCAGAGGCAGTTCTAAAAACATCTGGCAAGGATCATTTTGTTCCGTCTCTAGAGGTACAAAACTGGAGAGAATAAAATGACTCCACTCTAACTTCAGTTGGTTAAAAAATAGTCTATCAGGGCCTGAAAGGGACTGGCATTACATTCAGGAGATTCATTTCCTAGGACTTCTGCTTCGTTTTATTCCGTGCATCCATAAAACAAGACTCAGAGCCTCCCTTGCCATCTCCCTCCCTCATCCGAGGCTATGCAGGCTCTGTCTGCAGAGACTTCAGTACAAAAGAAGAGCTTTACATACATTTGCTCCTCTGCAGCACTAAAGTCATAAGATTTCACCACAGAGATGCAAAACAGACTGCCCACAAACACAATCAGCCTCTGTCATACATCACAGCTCTATTCTTACTTTCTTCAAGCGTCTGCTTATGGTCACTGCTGGGAGACAGGATACTGAGCCAAACAGATCCTCAGTTTGACCCAGGACGACCATTATTATGCATGTTAAGGGACAATCAGGTTCAGGACATTCAACCTGTAATCAAAAAACCCCCACAATCATCACAAACCTGTGAGTTAGGTGTTTAAAAATGACAGAATTGGCTCCCCTCCTCCTGCTTCTAAATAAACAGCAATTCTTGCTTAAAGACAGTGAGTTAGTCACATGGTTTTGTTTTCATTATATGGGGATATCAATTTACAGATTAAACAATGGCTTCTTAGCTTTTTCCAACAATTATTTTCCACATAACAAAATTTCACTTCGTTACACGTGTCCAGCTTGCACTTGTGCCTTACATGTATTTTTTTAGCAAGATTTTAAAACCCCTTTTCTAGAAGTATCTTAATGCTCAGTAAATATTGTTGCCAACAGCCAGCCTCTAGTAAGTTTAAATTTTGTTTAAAACCTGTTGTAACAGTGTGCTATAAAAAAACACACAAGTAATTTTGCGTTCTGAGTGAAAAAAAAAATCAAACGTATTTCAGGCCAATGAACTTAGACAGGAACGTTTTCAGTGATTGCTCAATCCAAAGCAGGAACGAATAAACATTACAACGTTTGTGCCTACAGTACAAGCTGAAACCTGTTGACTGACTGCAGAAGTCAGAACTTTGAGGAAGTGGAGGACTCACTGTTCTCTGCACCCATGCTGCTGTTCGGAGAAGGAAGTAGTTGCAGAAGTTTGAGTCAGACAGGGAAAGCTTTTTTAAGAGAACATTATTTTTCATCAGGTTTATATATGAAAAAAAGGCTATAGAGTCCTTAGAAGTATCGAAACACAGGATGGAAGTGGACATACTACAGCCATTCTAACACACAAATTATTGCAAGGAAACAAGCATTCTCTCCACATAGGAGTTACCTGTGTGGGTAGTATTTTGCTTGTAGCTTTCACTGATCACCTCTCTAGTACTTGTTTTCCAATATTTGTTTACCTTCAGATAGGGAAGACACCAGTATTTTGATCACAAGTTAAAAAAAAAATAAATTAGTGGAAACCTTTGCATGATATGAATGTTTTTTATCTGGTCTACATATGATTTTAATAGAACCAGAATGTAACTGATTTGCAAGCAACATTTACACCAAGAAGTAAATATGCAAAGGAATTCAACATGGAATTACGTTGCCTCAAGTGTATATTTTGTGTAATTTCTAAATGGCCAGGCAGTACCTTTGCACTTCCCAGAGCAAATATTCACTATTAAAAACAAGGCACACAGCACATCAGCACCGTTTCTTCAGCACCACCACAGTTCATACACAGGACAGTGGCATCAGGCAGCAACCCAGCAGTTAATTTTTTCCATAAAGCTCCATCGAGGTTCAATGCAACAACCTACCACTCAGTCTCTTAGCTTGTGTTGTCAAATCTCCAGCTTCCCTGAACAGCAGACACATGGAGAAGCAACTGCACATGTTAAAGGTGTTAAGCATGAAAAATGCAAAACATAAAACAAGCTTGAAGATACACCCCAAGCTTGAAGTGTACCCCATACACTTGGAAATACAAAGCTCTAATTAAAGAAATTACAGCCTAATGAATTGGAAAGAAGGAGGAAGAGGTAATCTTCATGATTTAAGTCTTGAAAAAAGCTAACATGAAGTCAGAACAAAGAAGAAAGACTATCAAGTACTCGGCCACTATTTCTTCATCCAAAGGACAAAACACAAGCACTTCCTATACCATATTTGTAACTTCAAACAGTTGTTTGGAGTGGAACTGTAACTCAGCAGCCCACCTACCAGCAGCCTCTGAGCTGGAGAGAATCTTCTGGGCACCCAGCCAGCTTAAAACTTCACCCTTAGTCGTAACTGCACACGCACACTCCGCAGCATGGTCAAGCAGAAAGGGTCTTTTGGGCGCACTAAATGTCCTTCCAGTTCCACAGACAACTTACAGCAGACAGCCTTGCTACCAAGGGGGGTCTGGTTTGGTTTTGTTGGTTTGGGGGTTTTTTTTTGGTGTGTTCGTTTAGTTTTTTCCAGGGGGTTTTGTTTGTTTTCGATTTTTTTTTTTTTGGAGGGGAAGTTGTGGGGGTGTTTTTTGGATTTTATTTGTTGGCTGATGGGTTTGGGGGTTGTTTTTTTTAGGGGGGTGCAGGGAGGTTGGTTGTCTGTGTTGTTGCTTCTTTCAAACCAAAGCGTTAACACACCTACACACAACCAAAGGAACTGCTGTCATTATAAACTGGCTGACCAACCCCACAACTGGCAATACAGGTGAAAGACATTTGAGCTGAAGCATGTGCAAAGGGAAAACTGAAATCTCAAAAAACACTGAAGGTCCACTGTGAGAGGACTACGTACCACCACAGGGAATGAAAATACCTAAACATCTGCTAGGAGCAGGAACCATCTGATTCCACACAAGCACAGCACGGACACCAGAGGCATCCTTCAAGGGGGAGTTCTGGGAGCCAATACAACCAACACCACATCCACCAGTTCTCATGTGCAAGTGATTAAGTGAAGAATGCCTTACTTGGCATGTTACTGCAGCAACATTTGTTTTGTCAAACGTAATGCTTTTGTTTGACCATTAGATTTTGTTTTGTTGCAATCTAGAGGTGTTTTCATTTTTTTTCCCCACCTTTGCTACTCTAAGTTAACTTTAGAGTTTTTAAGAATAAGTATGACCAAATTTTCATTTTAAGTTTAGAAGCGGTGGTTTTTTCGAATCTTTTTAAAATGTATGCACAAGTTATCACTGAATAACAGTACAAACGAGACTGCTTTATACCCTCCCCATCCCTTAATGAATTTCTCTTCTGCTTGTAAGTCAACATTTAAAACCAATGTTAAAGGCACAAGGTGTCACATTCCTGTACATACTTAAGTAGCTCCTTTATTAGGAGTAAGAACAATTTCTAAAGTCTAGACCTACAGAGACAACCCCTTCAATAATGAGGTGATGCAGCCAGACTGAAGTTCAAGGGAATCGTGCTCGATAATCATTAGCACAACTCCACTTCAGCCAATGGCAAAAGTGACCAGTGACCTACACGCCAAAGAGCTGTTCTTGATTTTCATGCTCTATAGGTATAAAAGGAAATGGGAGAGGGAATGACACTTCAGAGAGCATACAGATACGGACATGGCACTAACACAGGCAAAGTTATGCAGTCTTATTCATCATTCCTCGGCTTCCAACAAGAGAAGGAAGGCAGCCCCAGTAACGGACACTGCACAGGTGAATAACTGTGTGTGCCAGGCTAAAAGTCAACCTTCCACTATAAAGTTCCAGAGATGTCCCTACGAGCAGCACAAACCATCCTGTCACCTTCAAACTCTATACACTCCAGTAACTGACAAACCAGCTGTCCTGAGTGAAGCATCTCCTCTCAGCAACAGACCCCGAGGTGCCAAGATCAGTTCTGCAAGCTGGTGCGCTGGGCAGGGGGACACAGCAGAACAGCACCCAGTTTTGCACAAGTTCAGGCACCACTACGAACGAGAACGCGCTGCAGAATCAAGTTTACTCCCATTCAACACGCCCGAGTCCTCTCAAACCCATTTCCGTTTAGCAGTGACAAGTCACTGATGCTGTCCCGCAAGGACCTCAAAGCCAGCTGCAACCATACTACCGCTCCACAGAACAGCACAGCCCAAGTCCTCTGTTTTATTCAGCTCAGGCTAAAAATTCAAGTGTTTTGCTAGCCCGATAAAACTGATGTGGGTATTGCTTACACAGCTGCTGCCATGTGAGAAGCTCCTCAATGCACGAGACAGTAGTGCTGCATTTTAGATGCCTGAGTGTTATTTGCATGCGACTGACAAGCAAGCAGCACCACGCTGGCTACTCTATTTTTTTTTTTTTTTTCCTTAATACTTGAGGAAGTCCCAGGGCGATCGCTGTTCACTGCCCCTGGACCCAGACGAGAACCACCCATCCGCAGCGCGGCCAAGGGCTGCTGATCCACCACCCTCCCCGAAATGGTACCTTCAACAGTCTGTTGCAGGCCCAAACATTTCCTAACAGCCCCTTTGGTAACGCTGCGTCCTGCCGAGAGCCTCTGCAGCTCCCGACGGACCTGCCGTACGGTTGGCATGCAGACAGCACAACCGAAATTAAAACTGCACCACGAGGAAGGGGAAAAAAAAAAATAAATAAAAAACAAGCCCCCACAGCTCCAGCGTTTTGCTCCATGCACCCCTCAGGCAGCAGATTCCCTGCTCAGTGCCCTCATGCACCGCACGGACGGCTGCGCAGCAACGCTGATGTGATTACAAGGTTCTGAGGAACATGCAATAGTAATGAAATGATTGCATAAACATTGCAGAAGTCACAAACAACAGCAAAAATCATCATCGTTCAGGGGAGGCTGGAGTGATGTAGCCTACCTGCAGGGGCTGAATGGATCATCCATGACTATGACAGGCTCTGGTGGGTTTAGATGTATTCCTGAACCCTCTACTGAACAGCTAAAACTCTGCCTTTTCCACTCTACCAACTCAAAATGGAGGCACATGCAGTCTGAGAGACCTCGGAGAGCTTTCACTGAGCTTGTGCTATGACCTAAGCCTGCACGCAGAACGCAGAAACTTCGCCCTCGGACTGACGGGACTGAGCATGTGCTGTGACCCTCCCTCATGCACAGCCTCCCCACGCAATCAATCTCAACCCCGCTGTTTCCGTAAATAAAGCGCGCTGAGCAGCCTCCGCAGCTCCTGCATGCCGAGCGAGCAGCGAGTGGGGCCTTAGCTGGGGGGTCTGGGACAGCCAACGCTCCGCAGGCTGCGGGTCTGCTCCGGCGCTGCTCCTGTCTGCTGCGAGCAAAACACACGTCCATTCAAAAAAGGCTTCCGAAAGCTTTATCTCCTACTTTGATCAGCTTTTCAAGAAAAATCACATCGATTAAAAGGCTTGGAGGTTTTCACAGATACAAACGGCAGAAGCTTCACGTTGTAACACACTATTTAGTCGTCAGGAAACGAAGCAGCAAGCTGATTCGCCAAATACTTTTATTCCACCTGTTAATGATGCCGCACACGAGAACATTTAAAGAACAGGAATGCTCAGCAAGAACGCCACTGCCTTTGCAAGCACGTGTCAACGCACGGCGAACACGAGAGGAGCCAGACTTGATTCACTGTTTGAACTTCGTCATCCTTGAATTTTGACATTCCTGTTTATTAATGTAACTTTCAAAAAGATTCTTAGCTACTCATTTATACGAAGGTAATATTCCTTCCCCCTACAGCATAAAAGGCTTTAATTAGTAAAGCTGCCTCTGTTTTAGAGCAACTCAGATGCCTGAATTTACTGTGAGCCAGAGAAAGACAAAAAGTTCCTCAAATTTTGAATTTTAAGAGACAGAAACAGATAAGACACGGAACGTCTAATTTTCTCTCTTTTACAATAATCCAGCGAGAAAATTTTACTATAACATAGGTGAATGCACCTTTCTTGTTGCCCACATTACACCACCTCCCACCCCCTCTTAGGAACCTTCACCAGCATAGTCAGGCTCCTTCAGTGAACCTGCAATAATAATTCAAACATTCAGTAACATGAATATTTCAGCTACTGTGGCTCTGCTGAAAATATCTGATGCTAACAAACCTCATCCATAATCTGAAGAAGCCATTCCCTAAGATACAGGATAGAGGGGTTTGGATCACACTTGTAGAGAAAAAAAACAAACACAAACCAACAACAAACAACAAACTAACAACCACTTAATTTTAAAACAAACACAGTTAACTATGATAAAAGTTCCCATGCTTTTTTAAAATACTAAGCGATACTAGGCTATGTATTTAAAACTTCCAGAAACACAATGAAATTTTATAAAGTGCTTTCAAAACAAAACAAAAGACAAACCCACCATAACATTCTCTCAGCTCACTTCTGTTATAAAAATGTTATAGAAGGCAGAACATCCAGAAAAAGACTGTCTGACCAAAATATTCCCAGACAACAGACCAGAAAAAGATAACTACTCCAAATACAGTTCACAGTTTTTACCAGCTGACTGCTTTTAAGTAAGAACACTTACAAGGCCAAATGCATCCAGTCTTCATTTCAACTACAGCTGAAATTATTTCTGGATTTGTTGTTGTTGTTCTGGGTTGGATTTTTTTCCCCCCCTCAAGTTCACGACATCAGCTTGAGAAAAAGTTCTCAGCTTTTATGCTACTCTCCAGTTCAGAGACAAATTGAGACATGGACACACAGAAATATTGTATTCTAAATGATACTAACAAATGTGATATCAGCCAGAAAAAACAACCCAAGGAAGTTATACATCCATTTATCTAAATAAAGGTTTTGAGAGAGTTTTCTGTCTGTTTAAAAGGAATCAATTGCAAGGCACTTCAACGCATGACGATACCTACTGACATGCAGCGAGGGTGCACAGCATCTTCCATAATTCCTTCCCGGGAATACGAGACAGGAGTGACACAAAACAACTTTACTGTAATTTAGTAAGTCATACAGAAGCCATCTGTTTCACATCACATGTGCATACCATACAAACAGTCCCCAATTTCCCCAGTCAGAAGGATTTCTGATTGTATTTAAAACTGCTAAACATAATTAAAAAAAAAAAAATTGGACTTACAATATGCTGTAGGAATTGTCTTATTTAAACAAATTATGCCACAAACTGTCAGTGTTCTACTAAGTGTATGCACAATAAGAACTCATTTTAAGGCTCTGATTTGAGACATAAGGATGGATATATTTAAAAACCTTTATGATCGTTTCACCCTCTATCACTGCCCCAGGCATTCTAACATGCATAGAATCAAAATATTTTGAGTGCTAAAAAGTAACTGGATAAAAGGATCAAAATAACAAACCAGAGCTCTGCAGTCCTCTTTAGCTTCTGTTCACATTTTGAATTTAGATATCAATCGATCATTCAACTAGAATTTTTTCTAAACGAAGTCAATATTAAGAGGAAGCTTTGAAAATCCTACTTACACACAACTGCACACTGGCTCTTGACTTTGTAAGAATACACACTATTCTTATCTGTTTCTAGAACTGAAATTTGTACTCCACCCACTATGCTTTCCATTCAAAGGAGGGGAAAGAGAAAAAAAAAAGAAAAAAGAGGCTCTTGATTCAGACTTTCAACAGAAAATAGGAAGCCATGAAGGACAAGAAAAAGAAAGAGCAAGCCACCTCCAATTTCCCTCTTGGGAACACTCCTCTCAGAGACTCACAAATACTCATTTAGCTCAACATCAACAAACAAGAACACTTCAGAAGAAAAAGATTAAAAATAAAGGAATGTTGTGGAATAAAAACACAGACAAGATCCTCGTCTTCCCAAAATATCTATCCGGAAAATTCACCCATGCCTTGAAAGTTTGGTATTATTTTGTTCTACATAATGCAAAATAACGTTGTGGAAGAGCGATTTTTATTCATGGCCACGAAAACTGTTTGTAAAATAATATCTGATTACTTCTAGTTCCAAGTAAAAATTCAGTAGCATTTAAACCTATAGATATTTACAGATACCCGTGTCAGACAAAACTTCATAATGTGTGGGGGTTTTTTTTCTTCTTTTTTTACTCCTGAGATCAAAGAACTGATTGTCTAGTACATGGCAGTATCAGGCCAATACTAATAGTGGCATTTGGCATGCCTGCATCCTTGAGTAAGATAGTCCAAAGTTGTTTCTGTGAGTCCACACAGGATGTCAGAGTACTAAAGGAAGGACTGGAAGAAGTTCTGGCCAGAATCCCCTACATCTGGCACTATACTACAGAACTAGAGTTGTAGAAAATGAGTGGTTAAGATGTGAGCTGGTGAAAAACAGCTGTCTGAGGTTAAGTGGTATGTTCAACAGTGTTCCTGAGCCTTGCTGCATTATTTCTTCTTAACAGACAAAGCTGATTCCTGACTCCAATACCAAAAGCAGCAGCTTAACTCAGGCTGGTGCAGTTACTGATTTTCTGCAGCGGTACGTCAGGTCTGGCTTTCTTTGTCCATTAGAATTTCTTGACTGCTATTCTAGACACTGAAGTGCTTCTAAGCTCATTTCAGGGCATATACATTTCACCCAACATGTTGTCTTTGATAAAGCTTTGGTCTCACCCGGCCATTTGGGGAACTCAAAAGTTTGCGCAGGATTCCATCTTAGTGGAATTAGTCAGTGTCAGAGCAGCACTACTCTGAAGAGACATGAAACTAATTACTGAAGTACTTAGCATAAAATGAATTTTCTTTCTCAGCTGGCTATACAAGTTTAGTGGATGTATTCCACACTCTAGGAATACATCCTGGAGCCAGGAACGTATTTCGGGTCTACTTACTATCTTAATTAACACAATTCAAGGTGGTAACACCCAGACTCTAGCTTTAATATTAGTTTAGGTTTTTATTCCACAATCAGATTTTTTTTTTTTTCACTGATGTGAGAATTACTGAAACATAGCATGCAATCTTTTCTCAAACTCTGTAGAAAGGGAAAAGAAAAACACAACAAAACAAAAAACCACACAACAACCCAGCTTAATATACATAGTAGAGAAAAAAGTTACCCCAAAACACACAGGTTTACCACTTCTAGACCACAGAATGATCAACAGGATCATGGTTGATATTTCCCAAGCTAAATCTATAGTCAGCAAGGTTTCAAACAGAAAAGAAAGGACAAAGCGTATTTTCCTTTAGCACTACGTTCTCCAAGAGCAAAAGGGCCTCTTATTACACATCCACCACATCAGTGTTTTGGATGTTTTGGGGAGCCAGGGATTTCTGCAGGTTGTTTTGCAAACAGAACACGTGAAAACATGGAAAATAGTCAGATTCCTAACACACCGAGCTTCATTTGATAGTCCTCGAAAAGTCATGAGCATCTCATGATGAACACAAAATAAAAATCACTCAAGCAGAAATGTAACTTTGTAGATGCAATCCACAGCTCAAGCTTGGCTGGTCTAAGAACGTATCCTGTACCCTAATTCTGCAGTATGCAGAACCTTGTCTACAACATACTACTACTCCAAGCTACCGTGAACATTTTCCACCCTTGCCACGTGAAATAAAACACTACATTAGAAAAGCAGATAAAGTTCAAGATAAAGTTTTGTTTTTATAACCACCAAAAGGTCATCCTGGAATGTGTGTTGCAATACTTTTACTTCCAAAACCAAATTAAATCTATAATTAGGTATCCAGAGAAGCATGCATTGCAAAGCAGTAGCAAACACACAGGTCAAAAACAATCCAGCAACCTACTCAGTTCCTTTTTCTAAACCTGACCCCATTCCAAGACAAAATACAGACTTGAAGAGCTCAAATTAAAAAAAAACCTTGTGCAACCAAATGAAGAAAAACCTACATTTTGAGAGCAAGCTAGACTTGAGTAATTAGCTGATCACTAAGTGCTATGCTTTGTCATTTCATTGATCTTTTCAGGCCCAGTCGTTTTCTAATAGCTGGAAGAATTAACAGCTACTTCTACACAGAAAGTGGGTTTAGAACCAGGCTGACAACTTGCATAGATGGTATTTCATAAGAGAAATCATCTATTAAACACATAACTTGAACATTAATTGAAATAGTTCATCTAGCATTCACACCCTCAAAACTGAAATGCCTGGAAGAAAAGTGACAAAGTTAAACACAGGGGTCAAGCATGGTGCTGAATATCAGAGGTGCATCGTGACAAGCTTCACAGATGCCTCGTCTTGTTGGCCTGCTCTAAAAAAAAAAAAATACACAAACAATGCTACAAAAACATGTTAACATATTGTATTTTAAAATACTGTAGGATTTCATGCCCTTTTCCCAGAGCTCAGCACCATACACTGGCAAGATTGCCTCCTAGGGACTTACATTGACAAGCCCTGCTATGAATGTCAACTGAATTGATTACGGGGGTTTACCTCGTCCAACACTCTCAGACATAAGGACAGTTTCAAACACTTCGGAGTAAGGCACAGGAAGCCTCATAAATAGGCAATTACATAATAATTTGCCCACACAGGGAGCTTCTTTCTAACTGCAAGCAGTTAGTGGTTGGCTATGCCCTGAAGCATAAAGATTCATATCTGCATTAAAACCAGTAAATTTACAACAGAACAATTCAAATATTTATTATTTATACACCTATCTAATCCCCACTTAAAATAATATTTTTCTCAACAATATCTCTAGAAATCGAGGTCCACAAGCTAATTATGTTTTCTGCATTGAAGAAAAAACAATACAACATTCGGTCAGTACAGACCTTGCTGAGCTTTGAGTAAAAGATGATTATTAATGTGTAACAGGGCTCAAACGCTCAGGAATACACTCCCAAACAACAAACTCTTTAAGGTTGGTATTTGTAAGGCATTCTCTGTGCTTACAAAACTACATAAATGAAAAAATAAGAGTTAGGGTTTGAACCTGAAAAATAATGAAAGGTACTGTCTATTATCAGCCTTGCTTTCCAAACACAGCTGATAAGATTGGTTCGACAACTCCCAGGCAGATTGAAAGAACTGTGAAACTAAAGAGCAAGCTGAACATGCCCTCTTCAAATATGTGTTAGTTTCCAAAAAAAAGCTCTTTCCATACCTATGATTTGCTCCAGGCCAACAATGCATAAACTACGAATGGCTGAGAGGGGATCCTACATAAGCATTTACACATGAAAGTATGAATTCCCACACTTAAAAACTTTCAATTTGATTTCCTAAAAGTGTGTAATTTTCAACATGGCTAGAAGATGTGAATGCATTTTTTGAAGTATTTTCAAGGGTCTGCATTCAGCCAATGAGACAGCTAACAATTCCTGCTAATGTCTGCAACCTTTCAAATAATTTCACAGTTCTAAAAATCTGTTTTGAGGCAGTACGTTATTCACCCAGAGATGCAACCAGATATTGTGACTCACTGCACAATTTTGTTATCTACTGTTCATTTTTCTCTTATACACACACTCAGCAGGAAAAGGTAGCTTCTCCCTTGCCTTTTCTTCCACTCCACCTTCCTATCAGCATCGTATTTGATTTTAAATTTCCTTCCCTTGAGTAGTTTTCCTGTTCCTACAGGCTCAGACCAGTGGTAAAGCTTGTCTTTAAAAGTCGCTTCACTTACCTTGTCTCTGGATTATAGCCCAGTATGTAGAAAAATGAATCCACTCGGGCTTTAAACTCTCTAGCAGCAAATATGTCAGAGAAATGGGAGATATTACACTTCCCTCTGAAAGAAAGAGGGAAAATGGTATTAGAATTCTATCTTGAATAACAGCTCTTTTAATTAAGTGCCACTGCAATCTGCATATAAGCCACAGACATCCTTGCATTCTCATAAATGTCTGAAACTTCATCAATAAAAGACTGTTGCAACAAATAGCCATGCAGATTCTTCCTACAGTGGAAAGGAAAGAAAATTCAGTTACAATGTCTCAGATGGTGTTCTACAAACATTCATTAATTTTCATTCTGCCAGCACACAGTCCCGAGGAAACCAAATTTAATCAGACTAATGAACAATATCTACCTTAGAAACACAATCCTGAAAACGTCTTATTTTCAAAGTTTTTATGGTCCTATTACACTTACATCTTTAAGGAGGCTTCAAAAATTCTAATCATATTATTTTGGAAGTCAGCTTTTTATTTAGAAAGCTAAATAAAACTTGAGTTTACTAACACTTCCAAATAAAAGCAAAGCTATGTTGTTTTTAGCAAGACTGCAATCCTAGCAATGTGAATTCCAAACACACGAAGATTTCTTCCTTCTACTTTCATACATAAGAGTAAAACACAAAGACAAAAAAGAGGAGACAAAAAAAGAGAAAAGAGGATTTATTACTTTGTTCTACAGCAGACTTATTTTTTTTCAATATAGTTTGTTGATTAAGTCATTATGCTTAAGGATAGGCACCAAGACTAGCTGTAAGAAGTTGCATCTTGTTTTCTCAAGGGTTTGTTGGACTGTTAATGTTCTACAGCTGCTCATGTTTTGTCATTCAACGCACTGCAGTTCACTGCTGCCAAGTAAATCAGATCAGAAGCGGGTAGAGACAAACAGGCCAGACAGCCAAAGAGTGAGTGCTTTTCATCTAAACCTGATTCAGTGCAATAAAGCATGAGATTCTGCTCTTTTTCAGTATGGCAAGCTTTCTATTATTAATACAGATAGCATCTCTTTGCACTTGTATTTACTGAATAGTACTTGCTGTTGTAAACAAGCAGCTATGGGGCTTATTTAACATCGTAAAAACGTTTCCCAGTCTTGGTTAAAATCAAATGAAAAGCACTATTGCCACCAGTACACCAAGACGAATAACTATTTTGCCTAAATAGTTAAATAGTTTAAAGCTCTTTTAAAGTCTTTGGAGCAGAGCTTTAAAAGCACTGCATCCTTGAAAAACTGCACTAGAAAGTTGAAATGCTGGGCTTGCTTCCCTTCCCAATCTTTCCATGGTAAAGCACTTGGAAAGGCTTACCAAAAAACAGCCACTAACAACTGTGCTGTGCAACATGAGCTCTCTGATACACATCAACCACCAGTTCAGTCATTCAGAAAGAAAATGAGAAGGGGAAGGGATACTTCTTTTGATATTTCACATTAAATTCACATTTTAAAAGTGTTTTGGGGAAAAATATTTAGTTTCTTTTCAATAATTAATCTGACAGTTAATAAGCATTTTCCAGACAAGCTTGTCCTATCCACATTCCTGAACGCAGTACATCTTGTTGACAGCATTTCAGACAAGTAGTACTACATATTACCACGAAGATTTACCACACAGCTAAAAAGGACATAACTTTTCTTACACACTTCCACAGGGATCTACAATTATCCTCTAGTTAATTTTTTCCACTGCTTAGAGCAGAAGACTGGTAGTTAGAATCACTGGGTTTATTTCTGAGTTTGTCATCAATTCATTGTGTGACCAGAGTCGTTTGCTTGCAGAGCGCAGAGAAATAATCTCATATTCTAATAAATTAGAATTTCATGTTAACACTCCTTTCGTGCATCACAATACATTCTGCCTACTTTATGTTCTCAAACTGTAAGAACATCATGTGCAATTACCCTTATGTTCGCCTTGCATACTGAAAATTACTGACGTGTATTAATCACAATTTGCTAGGAAAAATAAAATAATCAGGAAAAACACAATCTTTATCCTGCAAAATCAGCATCTTTAGATATCATCTATTAGCCTGTAAGAATTGTCAAAAGTATGAACAACCCAGAACACAACAGAACAACAGTGAAACCATACACTGAGCTCTTAGCTGAGCAGCACAGAGAAACAAGAGAGTGATCTGAAAAGTGCCCATGGTATGCACTTCCAAACAAAAAGAAGGCAGATAAAACACAAGACAGGTCGAGAAGGTGATGGGTTTGGTCTTTCAGCTGCCTCCACTGATTTTGAAAGGAGAGAAAAGAAGGTTATTTTTCAAGTTTGCTTGGTATAGACACATACATTCCATTTTTATCTTTCCATTTTTATCTTTTCTTTAAAGAAGAAAGCAAAAAGGATGTAGAAGAGACGTTAAAATACTCCCAGAGAAAATTCCATACACATAGTTCAGTCTCTCTCTGGTTAAGCAGACAGTTATATTTCCAAGATTGGTTCCATCAAGACAGCCAACCTCCTGCTAGCTTATTTCTAAGCATGCCAATTTACAATCGGAACGCAACCTTCTGTAACTCAGAAAAGGCACTGTGGAATTTCATGAGATTATAGTACACCACTGGAATTTTCTGAGTTTATAAAAAGAGTCTAATGTAAATGAAAGATTCCTTCCCACCCTTATAACAGAAGTTGCAGCTAGTTTGTCTTGAGGTAAGTGGCTTCAGCAAAGCGACTCTGAACAAAAACGCCTCCAGATGGTTCTAGTGAAGCACCATCTGAGCATTGCTATCAGGGAGATTATTCAATTCGCATTTTGACAATATCCATGCATGTTTGGAATGCTGAAAATAATGCTTCGCTGCTTCTATTGGAAAATATTTTAAAAGCAAAGGCATATCCCCTCCACCCAGTCAAAGGCTAGCCACTTACGTTATAAACGTAGTGGGTGAAGAGAGCAGCAGCCTCCCGGGAAGGGCGGACAGTACAGGGAATATGGGGTCCATCCCCTCCTGTCTGTACAGGGAGTTTTTAATGGAGCTCTTAGCTGAGCAACAACAATGACAAGCGCCTCAGAGCAAAAAGCCTTTTAACACAGTTTAATCAGGGCAACACACTAACAGTCACTTCACTGGGAGATGCTATTGTTAAAAGTGAAATCAAACACGGAGGGGAGAAGGGTAGTATTTCCAAGGGAACTAGCAGTAACCTAAATTGGCAGTGACAGGAAACAATATCTACTGAGCAACATTGATTAACTGAGATTAAAACCAGATTGTAGAATTACAGCTTCTTTTTGAATGAGAACAGGTAACACAAGTTAATTAATGTAGGAGATGAGGAGAAAGCTGAGCAGTGTGCTAACGATCCCCCCCCAAACCAGAAAAAGCATCTCGCTCTATAAGGTTTTTCTAATCCACCTCTGAGACACTGCACCACATCCTCTGGAACTTACCTGAGGGCAGCAGCGTGGTAAGTGTCAACATAATCTGAAATGAAGAGCTCTCTATTCTTGATAACTGGGTCTGTAATAACAAGCTCTCGTCCAGAGTCTGCCAGGAAGCAAAAACACAAAACAAAAAAACCACCAACACATTAGCTGCAGTCTGAAAGCATCTACCATTGCCATTTTGCAGGTCAAAGTTTCAGAATGTTTCTTAGATACACACTCCTCAGTGTTAAAATGACAAAAACCGAGATGGTTTACATGGCCTGTAAGGTATAGAAATAACATGACACCCATTTTTACACCTGAATTCTCCCTTAGGGGTGCTGGATGACACATCTCATCCACTGACTGCTAGAAGCGGTCACTCCTAGGTGAAAGGATCTAGGCAAATTAATTTACTACTGACTTCTGCTTTCCGGGTTAAGGTTTCGGTTGTTTTGCATATTTCATATCAAATCTTCAACAAAATCTTGACAGTACTAACTGCTTAGTGCTCTGGCTTTGAGATAAATATTGCTATTCATGCTCAAACACAGAAAAATCTCAGTGTTAACAAAAAAAATCCCACGACTTCTTTATAATGCTTTTGAAGAACACAAAAATACTTCTCCACATGCACAAAAGTGTGACATAAAGAAGCAGCCATGTTATCAAAATTGCTCACTTTTTGAAACTGTGCCTATAATCCCATCGTTAGAAGTTTCAAATAAATTAGTAAGAGAAATGTTAGATTTGTGCAGCTTTTGCTAAAAGCACACACGAAACGCCCTTAATGCCTGCAAAAAGGAGAACGTATGCTCAACTTTGTACTGTCATGCACCAAAAAGTTGCTGTGTTCCATATTTTAAGCATCAACTTTTATCATCACAGTTCACCTTGGAGTATCTTCAGAATTTTAACAGTTGCCTCAAGGAAATTTCCTGGTAAGAATAGAAGCAAATGTTATGTCTCCCCTAGAGGCAAGAGATAAATGACACTGGAATACGTACTAAAGTCTCTTCTGCTTCTATTAAACCCAAGATCACACTTGTTTTTGCAAAGAGAAAAGGGAGAACTCGGCTACGAGTGCTTCAGTTACCCTCCTTTCTGCAATATTAATCACAGTGAGTATTTGTACATGCAAGGTAGAATGAACGTAGAAATGCAGTTCTCGTGACACTATGGTAGTGTCACAAAAAATTCTGTCAGCAGAATCACAAAAAAAAAAAAAAGAAATTCACAATTTCTTCAGACAACTTGGTCCTGAGCCAGTTAGGTATTAGTATACAGCCCACGAAGTGTACAAAGGGTCCACTGGTGGTTTTCTTTTCTACTCTCTCAAGGCATTAGTATAACACAGTGCAGTATTTAAACCATATCTGAAACTCATCTGATTACAGGATGGTTACAGGACATACACTAGTAAGAACAAACAAGGCAGGTAAGAAACACCATCACCCATCTTCTAATATATCGTTTTCATCATCAGTCCTTGCTTCACATTCCTATGCAGAAGTGTCCTTGCTTTCTGGACTAATAAAACTTAAAATGCAGAGTACAAGAAAAGAAGGCCTTACTCTACAGAGCCTAACTTACCATTCTCATTGTGTCTGTCCTGAACCAAATGCTGATAGACTGAATCTGGGACTTCAGACTGGCGATAGTACCATTTGACATTCATAAGGAGGTGGTCCCGTTTACTCTGAAAAAGAAGGTCTAAAGGCATTACTAAAAAGGAAATCAGACCACATCTGACACAATCTTCTAAAATATTAAATTTGCTTTCACACTGAAGAAAACCTGAGGTAAGACCCAAAAGGGAAGAAAACATATTTCTATGACAATTAAACCAGGAAAATCTGCTAATGACAGATTGACTTTCAAACTAGACGAGGTCAACAAGAACCTACTGCATCATCATGCAGTTCTATCTCTCTCTATATATAGATCTGACCAGCAAATACTAATCTATTCACTCACAAAAAAAATAACCCAAGAAAAGAAGAGGCACGGATCAGAAAATCATCAAAATTTTTGGCTTCATGCAGCATGATCTGAGTCCACAAACAAGAAGTATTTATGGCCAAACACAGAAAAAAGAATACCAATAATAACATAATTCAATGCAACCATTCTTAACAGTTGCAACCAAGAGATATCAGATTTTTTTTTTCCTCCCCAAGGACAGATGGATTCAGACATAATCATAGATGTTCTTTATTACACTACTTTACACAAAAGAATAGGATGCTGCAATTCAGTCCCAATAATTATAGGCTCTGACTGCTCACGTACCTCACAAAACCAACAGCAAAATTTACACAAAACCACCTTCCTCAAGTGCTCCTTTTTTATTCAAGAATTCAGCTACCAGTTTGCTCCTTCTTAGAGGGAAACTGAAGCATAAACACCACTTAAAAAGAGAATTTTTAGATCATTATTACAGACTCTCTGCTTCAGTTTATCTTTGAAAGCCTTGGTAGTCAATTCTTTCTACTACTCCAAAACACTTGAAGAACCAGAGGAAGGCCTAAAAGGAAATTAACATTCTTTTGGAATGAGACAACTGCAAGTACTGTTTGTTTTTCCTGGACTACACTTCTCTAGACGCTTCTAAAGATTGCTCTTAAAGCATTCCCATTTAAAAGTTAAACCACAGGTTACTGGACCAAAAGTTTTTATCGTCTCTCCTGTTCACATCAGCCTAGTTGTTACAGCAGTTTCCACCCTTTCTCCTTAATAAAGGACATCAAAATCTTTCTATTAAATGCACTTCTTGAAGCCTTTGATTAAAAACACATGTAATACCACAAAAAAACTGCTAGTGGCAGCATTGTGCCAGAAAAAAGTTTAACTAATCCACCCCTACCATATGTGCTCTATGCACTGAGTGCCTCAAAAACCATTCAAGAACATGCTATGCATACTTGTGCTGTATACGAGAAACCTGAACCGTTTTTTTTTTATATATTGCAAAGGCAACAAGCTTATCTAATGCATTAAAAAAAAACCACAAACAACCACCAAAAGAACAAAGTCTTAGAGGCAACAGTGCTTTCTGCTGCCTGCTGTTCAAAAAAACGTGGTGGCAGACTTCTCTGTTCTCCTGAAATAAAAGTTCTGTGCATCACAGTCTTTATGAATAGTTTCTCTGAATTCTGAAGACAAAAAAAAAAAACAACAGTGCACATAAATGTTTTGCTACCCTCTTGCTAAGAGTTCATAAATTCTATTAGTGCTCACAGGAACTCCATGCAACAATGATGGGAAACATTAACGCAGCATTTCTCTGCGAATTCTCTTTGCATTCCTTAGTGGAGAGGAAAAAGCACCCCTCTTGCGTTACACAAACCCTGAGAGCAGCTCAGAGAGCATCAGCGTGGCACTCAAGCTACTCACTTATGCGTATGGACAATTTACAACAAGCAACAAAAGCCAATGCTTCCATTTCCTTGGTTTGTTCCATTAAAGTCTTTCCAGTAGTACGACACTCCAAGGAGCACTGTGAAGGAGGCGTAAGCACACACGTACTTATGTCCTCCATGAAGGAGGACTACAAAACACTGCATTTTGTTGGTGGCAGTGTTTCTGAATAGCAAATTACATCGGGGAGAAGGACTAGAAATCTACACTGTGCTCCGGCAAGGATGGTGTTTATAAATGCTTATTTTCAAACCACATCATCAGAAGTCTGAAAAAAAACCAGTAGCCAATGGAGAGATCTGAGAAAAGGGAACAAGTTACTACATCTCAGTCAAAAGAAGAGCTAGTGTGGAGAGGACAAAGGCAGCAAAAAATGAACAAACTGATACAAGCTCGTATGGAACCTTACAGCAATTCCGCTGCAAGGGGACAGGTTTGCAGAAAGAATTCTGGAAGTGTGCAAATTCCGTGTGAAGGTCTATCCTTTGTGTATGCATACATGGGATTACGTGACAACAAAAGGGAGAGATCAACCCTGTCAAATGCTTTCATTGCCTTGGTATCAGAGTTGGGAGGTCACAGCTCTATTTTGAACGAGGCCAGAACTGCAAAGGAGATGGGGATGCGGTCACTTCATTTCCCTGCCTCCATTTCTTCTTGTATCGTAGAATAGCACAGGGCTTTTAGCAGCGTGGGGCTGAGGCTATGGTCAGCAATTCCAAAGCATTCTGATGCACTTGGATAGAAGAAACTAGTGGTTGGAAGTAAGGTTTTTCCACTTGCTGCCATAAGGATCACCCCATTCTCTCTGCTCCTCCCAAAAGACCCTCCCAGTTTGTCGTTCCTTTGTGAATGACATTCTCCCATTTGTGAAACTTGGTTCTCACATGCAAATAATGCCTTAGTTGTTCCCTTCCCTGTGTTTATCCCAGAGGTTACAGTTACTCTGCACAGTGAAGGAGAACAACATTTCCTCCCCTGAAATCAAATTCACAATCAGGAAGAACACGAGGAGTGAGATTGAATTTCAGGAGGCTGGCTGAATCTAAGAAGTTTCCAGGGAAATGATGAATTGCCCTACACTGCGACCTGCCAACAGGAGGATCAACCTGCTTCTTTAGGTTGATCATGAATTTGTGAGGCACAGTCAGAGGGTAAGATCACAAAGACAAAGAAATTACAGGGGTTTTGGTAACACAGAAAAGCAGCTTTTCTTTCGTTACACTTTAGAAACAAATAGATAATGTATTTTCATAAACTATGGAGAAAAAAGATGAAGTTACAATTAGAACCAAAACAGATGATAAAAACCATAATCAATCCAAATTTTGTGTATACGCACAGATTTGAAGCCACGGCGTACACCAACTTCCTATGCTTTTAATTCTAAAACCTAAATTTTATGGAACAGGCATTTTAAATTAATTATAAATGACAGGAAAATATTAACATGGCCAACGTACGTATCTTTAAAAATTATCAGAACTGTTATATATCCTCCAAAACAGAAAGCACCACATGCTCCACAATGTTGACTACTCTTGAATCACAGAATGCACGTTATGTGGCACAACACGATGCATCTACACATAAAGAACACAGCAACAAAAATATTGTCGTCACAACTGAGACGTACAGGTATCTTTTTACAGAAAGTCTCTGGTCAGTGATGCAACTAAAAATACAAAGTCTCTGGTCAGTGATGCAACTAAAAATACAGTCTCTGGACCATGACACAACTAAAAATATGCTGACATACTAATAAGCTGCTATTTGTGGTCTGCTAATAGCGGCTGGGTTTGGGTTGTGAGTTGTTTGGTTTAGGTGGTTTTGCTTTTTTTTTTTTTGGTGGGGAGGCAGGATCTCCTTTCTAAATATCATGATTGCTGCTTTTTGTTCAAGTAATTTAAAAGCTTCATCTTGGAAAGTATTTTCTGTATCTACTCTCCGACACGCACGGTTTTGTGGGGTTTAAGTTGAAGTCTCAATTTCCCTAAAAATATAAAACGTCTGTCGGAATCTTGTTTTTCACATTTATATCCTTCATTGCACAGAAATTCCTAGACATACTATTTTGTCAGCCAACTTTCTAAATATGTCATTTACAGAGCAGACTACACTCAGAGGTGTCAAGGCGCCAACTTCTGTGGTAGACTATTTATTTTAGAGCCATGTGCACACAAAAGAAGTGTCCCCCAGTTCACAAAGTGTTGTGCTTTTTTTTTTTTTTTTTTTTACACATCTTTACATATGAAAGCTGCAGATAGCCACATGCCAGATTCAGACTTGCAGAAATCACAGGAATGGCAATTGCTTTAAAGTGTCTTTCAGTCAGATCAAAAAGATTCCCTGTGCTACAAAACTCCATTCTCCCCTTAAACGAAAATATCTTCTATTGGTACCGTACTCAAAACATTCATGTGGGAGTTTTGCTGCTGCCACTGTTTGGTTTTTTTTTTTTGTTCCTTTTAAAAAGCATTAATCAGTTTTGGATATTCGACAAGAATTAGACAAAATCTGTAAATGGATTAAAGCATCCCAGTTCACAAACATCTGGTCAACTTCTATTTAAAAATGAGGCTCTTCTTTTGACACCCAAAAAGGGGAAAAAATAATCTAGCAAGTTCTCTTTTTTAAGTATGAACCTACTGACTCCCACAGCATTTGTCACAATTCCAAAGTGCCAGTTTTCTTTTAGAACACACTTGAAAACAGAGTCACTGCACATTACAACTGACATCTTAAGAGACTGCACATTCTCCTCCCGGGGTTATGACTAACCAAATCGTGCAAATGATCACAGATGTCCTGCAGATTCTCTCCGAGGGATTTAAGCCGTATCCCTCATTACTTGCCCTATTTAGATACCATGTTAAATCACAACTAGCTTTGGACACAATATACCAAATGCTGGAGATGACAGATGGGCACGCTGGAGTCAGTGAATAGTAGCTATTTCAAAGAAACAAACAGCAAAATAGAAACAAGGAAAAGAACATCTTTCCTTTCAAGCATATTTTTAACAATGAAATTTTTCTATTAAAAAAATCATGTGATTAATTCTAAGCTACACTATTCTTTTTATTATTGCATTATTATTTCTATTAAAGGTTATTATTATTATTCTTACACCATGTTAACGATTTTAATAGTCGCTCCACTGTTCAGAATAAACATCTTGTGCATAAACATCTATAGAAGCTCCAGCCTCACAAAGCCAGTTTTCAAGTGGACAGTATATTTATTTTTAACACAACAAATTAACCCACTCCTTTGGGGCATTCTTTGTCCCACAAAAATGATTCCCCACACACACACAAGCAGTTCTAATTATGCTCCACAACACAATTATTAGCCTGACTCCAACACAAGTTGGTAAATTTGATGTGCTCCACTTGCTGTGCCCTAACCCCTCTCTGGCCATTCCCTGCCATGTTGAAGTGACCCATATTTCTACTCCCATTGTACAAGTACTTTTACACTTACCCTCCTGGCTGGGGTAGGAGGGGGGGAAGCAGAGGGGAGATACAAATAAACCTGTCTGGAAATCAGGAGCTAAAGAGATACAGGCAAGGATCATTTTTCTTCTTACTCTGCAGTAGCACATGGAATTTCAAGCGCTCAGGACATCATCTTGTAGGCTGGTGTCTAATTAAATAAGAAACCTGACCAGCTGCTTGTACACCAGGAAAACCCAGCCTGAAAATACAGAGGTTATTACTACAAATGAATGTTATTTTTGCAGCTTATTTAATTCAGATGCACGCATATTAACACATAATTACTTCTTGTAAACACAGCAGCATTGTCAAAAGTGAGAGCTATCAGTATTCAGCAAGAAAATAAGAGTGCTAAACATGGCAACGCGCAGTTTAATCCTCTCTGCCCCTCCAAGACAACAATCCAAGGCAGCGGCCCTCTTGGTTCCCATCCTCTTAACCTGAACCAACACAAGGACTGCAACCTTTAAACCTGCTCGTGTTATCTAATGACTATTCCATCTACAAGAGCTTTTCTAACAGAAACATGCCTTGATGGCTTATCTCGGCGCACACGGCGGGCCACAAAGCACCGGCGGCGTGACGGAGCGCAGTAATGGGAGGCAGGAAATGAGAAGGCTTGGTTAAGCCGCGGATAATCGATCAGTGTATCCAGTGAAGTGTGAGCTGAGCTGGGAATAAGCTGCCTGGGGTATCAAATATTGCTGTTTCCAGGGTAAAGTCCCATTTCTGTGAGCTGTGTAGGACAAAGCATAATTTATTGACAAAACAATATAGGATTTTTTTCACCATGTCTTGCTCTTGACATTTTGTGATTGTTTACAGGAAGAATTTCTCCTGTGTTCCTTTTATTCACCGGTTTAATAAATGAAACACTCCTCTTGCAACTCATGAAGTCACCTCAGTGTGCTGGAAATTAACTCAGTCTTGTGTACAAATAACTCCGAGATGTAAAACAAGCATCACACTCACCGTCCTCCGAATCTCAAACTTTGCACCCAGACGAACACGCACATAAACACTCGTACACCTTCACGGACGTACCTGTCTGGAGGACTGTACAAGAAAGGCAGCTCTTTTGCTCAGAGTCACTCTGCTTTGCTGAGAATACTATTTGTTCTGGATCTCTACTACGGTTTCTACAAAGTCTGAAGTAAAACTGTTTGCATACAACAGCAAACACTACACAGTAAAGACAAGTTATTTGTAGAGTTGCTTCCTCCATAAGGAGAGAGGAAAGCATACAAGACTCATAAACATACCTGTAAAGCTCAGCCTACATACATACTGATATACACACATGCAAGTATGAAACAACAATCTGCCCGCCTACACCTTTAAACAATTGCAAAACATGGCAAAATTAGTCTTAAATCATGACTCATTATCTGCAAGGCTACGCTTTGTGCATTGTGGGGAGATGGCCAGATAGCCAAAACTGTAGAATCCAGCTATCAAGGCTAAAGCCTTTTTAAAAACACTAGGTGATATGCTACTTATCCGCATGTTAATTCACAGTAGCTGCCATATGTTGTCTCCTAGTGTGGGTGTTTGGCATTATAGTTGCTAGACTGTCTTAAAAAAATTCAGTCTTCAGATCAGCAGAACTGTACTATCAAAGCTTGCTACACTGCCATTTTATGAACACTAGATGTTCTGGTGGAATAGCTATTATAGTCACAAGGCAACACATGACAGACACAGCATAATTATGGTAACTGAGAACTAGTTACCGTTAACTGCAAAAACTGCAACTTATCAAACAGTAAAAACCACCATGTTGCAGAAACTGCAACAAATGGCACTACAAGACTGCACAAATCTTGGTGAATTCCACAGTGACGTCTGCCTCGTAAGGCTACAGGCTAGCGCTGAATTTCACCGTGCTTCAACTAGATGCACTTCCAAGACAAAGCTCAAACTGAGTTACCTGAATGCATTTTTCTCTCTTCCCTCGGTCTGCTCCTCACAGCCCTGTCTTCCACCCCTACTCTTAGAAAAATCAACTAATACGGAATAAATGTTACCTACCAGCTCTTTATTTTAGTCTCACTCGTAAATCTTCCCTTGCCCTCAATTTCTGCTTTCCTGATGCCCAAAACATCCTGGTATAATTATGCCAAAAACCAGCCCCAGTCACCCAAGAGAGTTCATCTGCTATTTAAAAACCAAACGAACAAAAAAAGATGTAACCAGTATCTAGAGCCGGCTTCATCAGCAGACTTTTCCAGTAAAATCAGTAGCTGGATTAGTCCTCTGTCTTTTGCAGACACCTCAACTACTCACCCACCAAAGTGGGGAAGTGCTGGTAGAGTTAGAGGTTACAATTCCATTTGGGTTTTGAGGTGGGAGGTGTTACCCATTAGCACCTCCCTAGGTAGCCAAATACCGCTCCACAGAAACGCCATGGGTAAGGAAGAGAGCTTTGCACTCCTAAAATTGCACTTCAGAGATAAGACAATCCTCTCCAACATACTGATAACAGCTCAAAGAGCTAGTAACTCTCAGAATCAGATTTGGATTACAAACTCTTTCAGACGCTTCTACTCCCTTCTGCTGCTGCTATTTTCTCACTGCTTTCAAAACAACATCCTCTAATGATTTGCTTCCAAAAGCACTGCCAAGGGGTGCATGTCAGCAACTCCCCGTGACACAGAGAGGGTGACATTGATTATGCTGAATGCCAACAATCGGGTATCGATCTGTGAATCAGGCACCATATGAAAGAAAAAGGTAACGAGGATCAAATGAAAACACCATTAGGCAAATAGTCACTCCGTTCCGGGACCTAAGCCCATACGGAACAATAGCTTTAATAAGACACTTGCATGAGCCAAATAAAAACTAAGTCTGTCTTTTTTGAATTTTGAAAAAAAAAAAATTGTAAATAGCAAATGTGAAATAGTCAGCTGAAACGGAGCATTTAGGCTTTACCAATTTTAATTAAAGAATAGGTAACTATTTAAAATCTTATTCTTTCACAGTGTTTCCTAAAGGCGTAGGGCCATTAAAATTTAACATGAACCCTCCTGTTTTCTACTTGAGACAGAAGAACAAAGAGAAGTACGTAAAAAAACTTACTGTATAAATTACTGACCCAAGTTAGCTAAGTTAGTTACAGAATTACACACTTTTGTATGTGCAAAAGAGAGTATGTGTAATTACATAAAAACAAGTGCAAACCGGAATTGATCAAAAGGAGACTACATGGTTACTTAAAAATGAAGCTACACGTCACTGGAAATCTGTCAAAGTAGAACAGTTTCCAATACATTCAACTTCTAACCAGCCTTTTGTACCCAGGCTCTGTGGACTCTTCTCTTTCAATATCAAAGATGTCCATCTTTTTTGGTTCTTTTGGAATTCCTCTCATATCCATGCCCAAAAAAATGTGATCATCAGCAACCAACATCATCATCTCTGTTTTTAAGATTATAAAGAGGTCAATTGAGACCAAAAAAGAAACTAGGCTATGCAGTCTTTGCCCAAGCTATTTGTGTATTCTACCCAAATTCCAGAGGCATTTTACTCTTTACCTACAACACTCAATTAATCCCATCTTCCCTACTTTTAGCTGGTGGTGACACAGAAACAGGATCAGAAACAGCATAATTACATCCCAGAACACATCAAATATCAGAAATTAAATGCATATTCATTCACAGGCTTTCAACTTTTGAACAATCCAGAAAACAGAATTGAACACGGCCTCATTCAAGTTTTCAAGGAGAAAAAGAACATTACTCATTTCATGTAATGACCAGAAAATATTTCTGTATTTAAAATAAACTATATTATTTATTTAATAAACCTTTCAGCTTTACTAGAAACAAAGATGCTTACTGTGCCAAGATCTAGCCAGTCACCTGTTTTCCTATCAGTGCAATACACTTAAGTACGACAATACCCTTAACATTTCCGTGCAATTCTAAATTACAAAAGATAATTTCATCTTGTAAAAAAAAAGCAGTTATGCTTAAAAACCGGCTGGCTTAAAATAAAACTATCATAAGATCTTTCATGAAGGTTATGGGTCATTGCTTACTACCTCATTTAATCCCTTTGTGGTATCTTTCTGCTCCGTTTCCCTTTTATGTTCTTTGAATCCCATCTGTGGTTCGGAGTGTCAGTTATGCTGAGCAAAAGCATAAAGTAACCACACTGTTACAGCATACAACTACCCACCAACAAGCCTGTTTCATTACAGCTGTCAGGGCTAGAAAACAGTGTGTCCACCCATTTCCCCCCCCACCAGGAAAGCTTCTGTGGCACAAAAAGCTTTTCCCCAACTGACTGCTCCCTTCGTGGGGAAAACACGCAGCTGTCTACAGCAGTGGGTCCAAACTCGCTAAGTGTGTCTGTATCTGACAAAAGCTGGGCAGATAAACTCTGTTTGTCTGTGTGCCTTCGACAAAGGCCCGAGAGGAAAGCAGACTCACACCATGGCTGTGGAAATGGTCAGTTGGGCCCATCCAGGCTTACTGGTTTTGTGCTAGCAGGCCACATCTCCATGCAACACCCAGGTAACACACCATCCTGCTCGTGCTGGAGATTCTGCACAACACAAACCACTGCATTTCTACCTGTGTGTATATATGGCACACTCAGCTCTGGCATACAAAGATCAGATGAAGCAGTGGAGATGCCATATTCTCAGCTAGTATTCCTACAAGTACCACGAAAGCCCTCTACAAAAGAAATGGGTGAGAATTCATTAATAGGCTGTAATTAAAATCGCTACTAGAGAAAGCAATAAGCACCATTTTTGATCGCAGCATCTCTGTCCACGTTTGCAGCCTCTACGAACACCACTTTGGTTACAGATTCTGCCTTTCCCACAGAAGCAAATTTGGCAGCAAGCTGCTGCCAGTGTTGATGGCGACCCTCCTAACACCCGGGCTTATTAGCATTTCTATTGCACACCATACACAGCGTGCATCAACTACTCTGTGTCAAGCACAATAAGCAAACAGTTACCTAACAACTAATGGTATTACAGATGTATTTAGCTAATCATTGAATAGATACTCGGGTAATTAAATGCCATTAAGGTTTTTAAGCATTATCCTGAAGAAACGCAACACTGAAATGAAGATACCATTCAGAGCATGCCTGACATTTGCCATTAAATGTCATTTATAGTATATAGCTCAAATCTAATTGCTGAGCACCATGAGCCACAGTATTTATCACTTCTATTAAAACAAGCAGCACACAGCGATGGGACTGTTGGAAGCTATCATATACAGTTTAAATAGATTTCTCACCTTTCAAATATCAAGAGGCCACACTTTCTTTAACATCTCACCAAGGGGTTTACCTTTTAACAAAGAGATACCAAGAGCTGAAAGGATAAAACAATCAGGAGACAGTTTGCTCTGCAAACCCAGCACAGAGTTTGAACAGTCATATGGCTGTTAAAATATCACCTAATAGTCAGGGGAATTTTATAACAGGAGAAATTAAAGCACCTCTGCAAACCAGCCTGCTTTGCTAGCAAGCTGGGTTTTAAAATTATAAAAAGAAAATTAAAAAAAAAATAAAAGACTGATCAGCCAGATCCTGTGACTTGGCTATTTTACCACAATCAAATGCTGTTCCTATGAGGAAACAAAGTATATTTGGAAAATAAATGCCTGGTAAGTAAACGTTTCCTTGTGCAGCTTCTCAGAGGATGTAAGCATTTGCTTACTAAGTGGTCAGTTACTGAAACGTTTACATCCTCTACAAAACTGTACATGCTGTGTTATAGAAAAAGGTAACATTTCAAAACAGAACAAAAAAAAAATCAGTTTTCTACACATGTGCTTAATGTATTAGGGTGTTCAGGCACTGGCTGATAAACAGCATCAAGACAAAGCCTTAATAAAAATAATACTGTCAGTAATTAATGTGAAACAAACCAGAGCACCTAATCAAGAAAACAAAACAGCAAGTCTTAAAAAAAAAAAAGGTCAAGTTGTAGAAGATATGACTGTATCGTGCTATGCAGGGAATTTCTAATACAGATTGTTGCTGTCTGCCACAACACCAATAGCTATTAGCAACATTAGACTTTGTATTTTTTCTTTGTATTTATATGTAAATCAGTACTAAATAAATATACCCAAAACCAGGTCCACAGGCTGCAATTTAATCTAAAGCTGTAGATTGGAAAGATGGCCTCCATTCATCTGGAAATAACTAGATATTGAAAATGCTAAAATCAGAAATAACTAAACTGAAGAATAAAATGGAGGCATTTACCTGCTATAAAAGAAAAACGCACAAAAGGAAAAGTTGGGAGAGAGGTACAAAGGAAAAAAAAATTCTTTTCTACACGAACATACAGACAACTAAGATGAACCACAAGAAAAGGACTTCTGAAACAAAGACATCCAGTTTTTACACATAAAGCACACGTACCAGGGACACCATCTGCACGCTTGTTTGAATTAAGATTAAAGCGAATACAGACAGCCAAGCTAATACACAATTCAGTCCAACCTCTTGTCTCAGGCCACATAATCGTCACAGCACTACAACTTGAACAAATGAAGCTCCTAATAGCTGCTGTTTTATAAAGTCGAGGTGTTAATTCGGTCAGAGATCCAGAACGCTTTGAAAGCAACTAGTAGTTCCATAAACCATTGAGCCCTCCTGTCGAATTCAAATTAATTCACTTTGTTACCAGAGGCATTGGATGGAACCCATCTTTGCTAGATTCAAACGCTCTTGACTCAGAAATCATCATGTATTGTTGTCAAAAGTTTATACTTTTGCCATTGTTCTAGGCACAAGGATTTATAGGAAGTGCATCATTATAGCCAATTTTTTTACAGTTTTATTGAAACAACAGGACACTTGATTAAGAATTCTGTGTGTAACCATTACCTGTAACTGCAAAAACTGGCAGAGTACCTTGCAAGAAAAGAAAAAGTTTGCATAAAACAAGCCAAAACATCCTAATCAAGTGTTACTAAAACTTAATAAGGAAATTTGCGTAAAACCTTATTTTACTGTTTTAGAGACAGCTCATTATTTAGATTAGTTTCCCTTAAACAATCTTCTCAGCATGACTTAAAAATTTTGTTTTTAAAAACACCATTAACTTAGTCCTTCAAACTGCTTACCACGAGTCTCACTTGGAGGAAAAAAAAAAGTGTTGGAGGTTATGTAGTAAAATTAGGCACTCTCCCTGTCGGATGCATACATCCCAGGGAGACCCCCACTTAAATCGATATCAAAGCACATATTTGAGAAGATTGTGCAATTGTCTTCAGTTCTGGCCACACCATCTCTCTAACTTTGGCTTGTCACAAGCTTATGTATTTGACTGCACAGGGCACAGACCATGTGCTCCTGGAAAGGACCTCCTGTACTACATGGAACTGGAGTGGGGGGGGTGAGGTGGGGAATTAAAAAAAAAAAAAAAAAAAAAAAAAGAGTCTTAGCTCACTGGGAGTCTGACCCTAAAAGGTGTGCAGGTACCTGAGTATTTATTACCTTAGAAAAAGGAAATAAAATATTCATGCACTGGCTCAAGCAACACTGACAAAATCCATTTTCCAGCACTTAAACTAATGTAAACTATAGCACTTGTCCTACAAGTTCTTTCCAATGAGCACAGTAATAAATGAATCTTTAATATAATGCAGTATTAGCTCAAATTTAAATATTTACCATGCAGTCAGCATATTTCAAATGCAGGCATGCTCCAGATATTCTTCCAGTTGTTTGTTTTCCTGGCCCAATCTTTACAGACAAACAGCACCCTCGGTTTAATCACCTCCCTGCATTCATCCTCAAAAGACAAGTATTAAACACCAACCAAGCCTCTTCAGCATCAGAACAGGCAACACGTGGGAATGGAGCACATCCAAAGGATGTGCCCTCCCGAACCAGAAGTGAAAACTACGCCGTACGCAGAATAACACCAAGTAGCAGGCTGCACTGGAAGACTGCAGAAAGCATCACAACAGCTGCAGTTTCCAAATGAAAAGATTTATGATGATATTTCACCCTAGTTCATGGAATTTTGCACTTCAGAGTGAAGTTTTTAGCTTAAAGGCCAGAACTACTTCAAAACTCAAACAGCTTATATTGAAGGAATGTTCTGCGGGCTCAGAAAAACACAGAGAAAGAACATCTGAAATTAGTATACAGTTTTCAGATATTTCCTTGCAAGTTTGCCTCAGCTAATGCAGGGAAGCACTCAATCACAGTCCATACTGGTGATAATCATCTTCTCTGATCATGAGCACCACACAGGGAGCAAGGATTCTGAGGTTTATGAACAATTTCGTAATACAAATATGCGAAACACTGCAACACATCAGAACCAGACAACTGACACCAACTAAAAGGTTCCTTTTTTGAAAATGTATTTTTCAATTTTTTTTCAGCAACATTCTTAAAAGCATCCAAGGGAATACCTTTCTGCAGATTCCATGACATACATTGCAAGCATTGTGTGATATTATATATTACGCACCTTCTGCCTCACTAGGTCCTAAGGTTCAGACATATCAAAGGACTCAATTGCCTTTTTTTGTGCCTTTTTTTTTAAGCCTGAAGAATATGAAAGCGCATACTGAAGCTGGCCCTTGTTAGCAGGCCCATTTTCATCTCTTTAAACTCAAAGAGAGCAGTTCCCTTGAAAACTGTCACAGCATTTTCGCAATCCATAAAGAGTAAGTTCAACAGCCTTAGGTCACTAATCATAACTACAGCAGATAAAGAGCTTAAATTATGTCTTTCTATTTCACAGCAGTGAATCATGTATATTCTTTTATCTTAATTACTTGATTCCTTCTATAAATCGAATATTCCAGACGTGTTTGTAGCCAGAAGGGTGTAAACAGCTGCAACTCCTTTCTCTAAAGTAATATTCCCACCATTAACGTTCTATCTCCTTTCCTTTCTGCAAGGTTATGTGTAAACCTCATCTTAACCATTTCCTCTCATTTGTTTTGGTTTTTTTTTCCCCTATATACAACAAACATACAGATGTCACATTTGTTGCTGTTTCTACTACATAGTTACTTGTAAACAAATTGGTAAAGCTGTCAAGTAGCCTTTACTGAAGAATCTTTTCATACATAAAAGCACTGTGGTGTAGATGAAGTTACACGTATTTTATACTGCAGCTACTCCAGCATTTCATAGACACTTAATGCAGTTCATGAAGATTCATATTACACTGAGTCATAAATGTGGGATACAGACTTCCTAGGATGTTCACTCACTGTAAAGCGTTAGTTAGCTTTCCCAGCAAAATTAGGATACGGAGCACAAAAGAGTAAGTGCAAGCACTTTGTTGGTGCTGGGCTGTTGGAAAAAAGCCCCTCTGAATCAGACATTCACTGGAACTCTTCACAGCAGAAGCGATGAATCTTATTTCACAGTCATCAGTATGAGACATGCCCACCAACAGTATCTTTAAAATTCAGTGTTGTAAGGAACTAAATAGATTATTTGACCTGCCAAAATCCTCACACTGGCTGTGACTAGTAATGAATTCACTGCATGGAAAACTCTAAAAGAAAACATACAACTTTGCACAAATACTTAGCTATCCAATCTCGATGAGTAAGACCCAAAAGTTCAACAACCACAGTGATACGTCTGATATAAAAGGAAAGGAATTTGCAAATGGAACCACTTTCCTTACGGTTCATTGTATCTTATTTACAATGTCCTAGACTAGAACCTGCTGAATTGACCATACAGGCTGATTCCAACACATGTCCAGCAACGTTCCCACACGTATCCTAAGATTGAGACATCACCCCTACCCACAAAGATTCTCTTACCCAGATAACTGCAAAACAGGTTAAGAAAATAGTAGACAGCATGCCGATAACCAGAAGATACACACGGATCTCCACAACTGTGCTGTTCCAGCTTTATGCATAAACAATAAATTAGTAAAAAGATTTGATGTGACTGTAGAAATATAAGAACCACCCTTCTAATTTTGCTACCTATAATTAGGATTTTTTTTAACCCAGGATGCTTAAACTAAATCATCTCTTAAGTAATGAAGCACCTGATACACGACATGGTGAAAAGACAACTCCTTCTACTGTTCATAAAATGAACATTCCATTCCATGCATGGAATTTTGGTTCAGCAAACTAAGCTGTTAAATAGGCTACTCGTAGGTGTCTCTGCACCTTCATTATTAGGAAATGGGAAAAAGAGGTATTGCCCCTTGTGACTCCTTATCACGTGTTGCTCAAGTGATCAATAGATCATTTTAGAGAGCTCATGTTCCAACTGAATTTTATAATGTTATGCTTAGCCACAGATGATCACCTTTTTGAGAGCACTCTGCTGTGAAGGCATTTCCCACCATTTCATTAAAAAAGTGAAGGATTCGTCAAGACTGATCTCGAGAAATCCATGGCAATTCATGACTATAGAACACAATCCACACCAAGAGGCCTCATCTATTACTCCCTTCACCAGTCTTCAAGAGTGCAAAATATGTCCTCTTTCATCATCACAATTTGTTATGAAAATGGCAACTGCTGAAAAAATACTTATTTTTGCAGCCTCACTCTTAGAACTTTTTCAGCTCCAGAACTAAGGATCCTTACATTTAGATGAATTCCTGCTTTGTATTCTATGCCATAATTACAACTGGTCTTTTGCTATTCTAAAAAGGATGTTTTACAAATAAAAGGGAAACAGTTTGTTGTTTGATACAGCATTCCTTAAGTGAGGTGTGTTAACAGTACACCCAGGTGCGTGGAACGAGAATTGCTTTACAGAACCATACAGCTTACATATTTTCCCAAAGGAAAACGTTCAAATAAAGTTTAAGATTTGCTTAATCCAAGTTGTTTTAATAATTTTGCATTGCTTTTAACCTTGAAGTGTGCCAAGAAACAAGACACTGAAAGGAACAGAATTTAAAAACCACAGAAGTTCTGCTTAGAAAGCAGAGCAGGATACTTATGCACTACTAATTTAATTAAAGAGTTATTTTCCTTTTAAATACCCTCTAATGGCCCAAAACGAACTCAGGCTGATTTCAAATCAATCACTTTAATCAAAATTACAAGTTCACAGTCTCCATGGATTAGTGTTCAGTGACTGCAGAGTCAAAAACGCACATCCATCACATCCCTACTTTTTCCTTGCTCCAAGTCCCAAGCAGGGAAAAGAACCCGTTATCTCATTTACACAAAAGATGTGGCTGAGGCTCCCACAGCCAGGCAGCTAGCCAGCCCCTAAGCCCCATTTACACTCTGCAAACAGGCCCTCAGTAGCACACAGACCTCTGGCCTGCCTTCTGTTCAGAAGAAAAAAGAATCTGCAAAAGATCTGAAACTCTGTCAGACAGTCACAAGGTGGAGCTGACTTGGAGCCTTTTCCTAAGTGGCTCCATCAGCCTCTCTGCTGTGTAAAAAGGGGGATGCATTGCCTTTCCTGCCACTCATGCCAGGGATTCAAAGAGCAGCTATCCCATTTTCCCCTCCACATGCCAGCATTTTTGTACGTCTCACCAGCAGCCTGCTAGAACAGACAGCAGACAGCTTTCCTTGTATTTTTTAATCTACACGAAACCAACACCTTCCAACACCGTGCGGTGCACTAACCTCGAGTTTACCAAAGGGAGACCAAGACACAGCTTGCCTTCAAGAACATACTTGCTCTTCCACAACAACTGCCCAGCAGGACTAGGGGTAGGACATGGAAACAACTCATCAGCAGTGATAATCAAGAAAACTGACATTTCGGAACAGACCCCCGCTGCCCCACGTCTATCACATCATCAAGTGCTTCACAGTAAAGAGGAACAATGGCTGATCTTCATGGATAAAGACAATTGCCACCTGCTTGAGCAGCAGCACCACAGGAAGGCAAGACGCACTTGCAAGGGAAGCCACCCACAACTGAAAATGAACACGGATGGGTGCCAGTAACCTCAAATGTTCCAAAGTCCTGAAAACTTACGGAATTCAGGGAAACAGGAAGAAAGAGTCCGGCCAACTCAATATGGAAGGAAGAACGGAGATTTCTGATTACACTCACGTCTCTACACAGATTAAAGGGAAGAGATGACTCTCAATGCTGCGGACACCTGCAGTCTCCCCCCTTCGGCCACGCACTGCTACTCTCGAACACTTCGGACACAAGTTGAGTTCGGCTGTCTCACCACTGTCTGCCATAGCTGAACTCCACTCAACTCCACTGCACTTCCTCCAATGTAGGTGGAAAAAATCAAAGACATCTATTTTACGCATTATGCATTCTTTTCTGCCCATGTTCTATTTTTAAGCATCCAGACAGAATTTCTAAGCTTAGCAAGATGCTTTTGCATCTAAGCTGCCCTTAATCATACCTACACCACAGCTAACTGTTTCACAGACATGATAACACTGAAAACATCACTCCCCACTGAAATCATGGCTGGCACAGATATCGTTTTGGGTAGCTGGCGGTGGGATTTTTATTACGTCCTGCACCTCCACACACCATACTGAGAAATCTATTTTCACAAGAGCATTATCACTACCTGGAAGAGCAGTATGAAGCACAGCAGCAAGGTTGTCCTTTCCCAGTAAAAGGCAAGCAAGCAAACGGTGGGGATGGGACACACTAGAATTTAGTGACCACAGTGACATTTCACATTCCTTAAGGAAAACCATTTTGAAAGCAGGAAAACAAATTTCTTTAATGAATTATCTTCAGCAGCTTACGAAGCATAACAATGTATCTTCAGAGACCTAGCACAGACACAAGAAATCTGACAGTGCTCAAGTACCCCCAAATGACCAGAGAGAAAATTTCAACTTCAATAATTCTAAAGGTCAGAAGCATTATTAAACATGACAGATGCCCTCACTATTCAACTCTAGAGGACATAGCTAAATTTATTCTAACTCCATTTGCTCCTGCTACACGTAAAGCAGCTAATGTACCATTTAATACTTTTTTTCTCTTAAAAGCTAGAAATAACAATCCTTTTTTCTCCATATTTGCAAGTTGACAGCTACTGATTTATTTAGCAGCCAATTATCTCGACACCAGGTGTAGCTGGTTTGCTCTGGGTAAGTAGGAAGAAACAAGACAGTATGAAAATAAAAAAAAGCAAAAGGTGCTGAAGACTACACTACACCATAACAAAGTGTCTAAAAAAACCTAGAAATATGGGCAAGTCAAATACATGTTAAATTCTATGGTTCTTGTATCTACAATCAAGCCACTGTCATGAAATGTGTTCTCCGGTACAAATCATTAGCCACACGTGTCTCTTGCTATCACAGTATGGGAAAAGCTCATAGTCACACGGGGAGTGGGTGTGCTCTTAACGGAATTTGTATCAATTGTGCTTCCTACTTTCCTTTTTATAAAATTAGGAAAAAAAAACATAATAGCAGTTTTGCAACACCAGCATGGGATTTTACATTCAGTCCTATTTTTGTCGCCCTGCAATTCTAAGAATTCCCTTTTCTGTTTCACCCAGAAGTTGGCTCTCAAAATAAAACAGCCTCGGAACGAAGGAGAGCAATTTCCTGATTTAAAACAAGCTGACAAGCACCATCAGCTCCCACGAAGGCACTGTGTGCCATGGTATTTCTTTCGGAGCGCGTGTGTAACGTGGTGCACGCACATGGACAGGCATCTCGCCACCGGCAGCACTGCAGGACGTTCAGACAGCTCTGCTGTTACTGGGAGGACACTGGCTGGAGCCAGTGAAAAAGCTCCCAGAGCCTTTGTTGGGGGTGAATCCTCAAGAGCCTCCAGCCAGGCTTTCATTTTTCATGTGGCCAGAAGCCAGCAATGAAAATCCAATTGCTGGCCTTCCGAATGCCCAGTGGCACAAAAACAAACAGGGTAATCACATTAAAAATATATATATATATATATATTATTCTGTGGTTTGTTGGTTTGGTTGGGTCTTTTTTTTTCCAGACATAGCCCATAAGTCGTAAGGTCTGGATTTCAACTGTAAAGATCTAGACCATATGGAGGGGAATGGAAGAAGAGCTGGAGTTGAGCCCTAAAACACATACATATAGTCTTAACTTCCAGCTGTTTAATCCTTATTCTTAACAAGGCTTCCATCTGTTTTAAACCCCCAAATATGAATGTTCTCTCCCTTTCCAAACGGCAATGATGCAATTGTGACATAACATCGTATATCTGTATAAATTCACGTAGTTGCTTTGGTGCATTACACCATCAAAGCTACTCAAAAACAAAACAAACAAAAGACCCACAAAAGTGCTAAACACTCTTTACATGACAAAGTAACACCAGTGATGAAATTACAGATCTCTGTCAGCATCAACCAGGTCTAAATATGTCTTCACACAGCTTTGGGAATGCAAGACGTGCTGGTTTAGCTACTTCAGAAGGGATGGTTTCTGCTCCTGCATTCGAGATACACAACAAAATCGAAAGAATGTTGCTATATTTTTCAACCAAGTTCAGTGAAACTCCAATATCCATAAATCCATGGAGCAGCCTCATACCGCTTTCAATTCTGAACTGTCATCTGAAAGAGGTTTCAAATATCTTGCTAATTTAAACACTGAAAGCAAGCAAATCAACTCAGCACTTGAAGAACAGTCTGTTACTGCAAAAAGAAATTTTTTGTTACATGTATGTGACAAGACCTAACCTTACTGTGTACCACAGCTTAATCCTTGCGTGAAAATTCTAAGTGTCACCTGGGTAAAAGCAAACAAACAAAAAAATCTATGGAAAAGCTCTGTAAAAGAGAAGGGAATTATCAAAATGGATTCATATTTATCTGGAATGCTTTTAATACAAAATGCCCAGCATATCTCCCTGCACTGCTGACAAATCACCAGCTGAGGTAAATCCCAGATAATGAAACATTCTAAGAAAGGCTCTATTTAATAATTTAGCCCCTGTCAAGGAGTTTGTATTGATTCTTGTTTTCAGCACAGGGAGAGAATGTTATCTTCAGCCTTACGGCTCAATGACAGCATCAGTGAATTTAATCACTGTGCAGCCCCTGCCATGCAATCCTTAAACTGTCACCTCGGATTCTTCATCATTCCTTGCTACTTCGCTGAGAGCCCCCACACCCACATTTTCACACCAATCTCCCACCCCACACGTGCCCCATTGTAATCACAGCAGTGTTTCAATCTGCTTCACATTAGACATAAAAACTGATCTCATTTGCAGGCTAAATTTTTTATTTTAAATAATTCAGCACTCCTTCAAATGTCTCATTCGTCTAGCTCTTATTAGTGAGTCTGCTCCATACCTGAAGAGCAAACTTAGCCATTCTGGAGGCACGATCCAGCAACCATGGGACAGCAGATCTAGCAAAGGTTTTGAGTAGAAAGAAAATCTTTCAGTCTTTTCTTGGCTGTAGAAGGGGAGATGAATCTGGAGAAGCAAGAATCTATATTAATCAGCATTTTTTCCACACCAAAAAGGAAAGGTCATGCTGCCTCATAACCAGCCAGGAAAAATTAGCCACAAATTAATTCAGCTGCAGTTCAGAAACAGAACATCAATTCATCCACAAACAGAATGAGGCTTTTAAATACACAAACGCTTGTGGGTACAGAAACCTCACCCAGATATCTGCATTCGAAAACACGAGCTCCTGCAGAAGTGCAGAGAATAACAGATGTAATTCTAACATGTTTGCTAAAAAAGCAAGGCCATAAGCAGGAGGAACGCAAAGGAGAAGCAGCATATCCTGCCTAATTTAGAAAAACAGATTTCTTTTATTTTTTTTCTCTTTATTCCAGGTGAGATGCAATACTTTCCACTTTATAATCCTTTGGATCACAGTAAAGTGATCCCACAGGCCCATACAGACAAGGTCATCATACACAGATTTTCTATTACAGGGCACTAGCGGCATTTCACAACTGTCTTTTTATGCACTTCTGCCTTTCCATCCAGACTATAAATTGTTACAAGGCCCTGGGGCAATCCAGCTGTATACTCCATTCAAATCAGGCTTCAAGGAGAAAGCACCACAGTCAAGATGCTTCAATCAAGTAAACATACAGGCACAAAGGGCAGCTGCATCACAATTAATAGTATTTTCTTTCATACGGCAAATTCGCCATTTTTCTGTTTTAAAGTTTCCCTCTGATGCTCAGATTCAAAGTGTAGCATTAGCATTTTAAACGTGACATCAAATTAAGTCAAAATATGATCAATTAGAAGCATGCTGCTTAAAATCCATTTGCTGGTGGGTTCTGTCTCTCTGGGAAAAAAGGAAGATCTTAAAAAAGAAATTTGGACTTATTTATCAAACTCCGGAAATTCATACCAAGAAAGATTTAAAAGACAGGATTAGAGGGCAGATTTGCAAGATGTATTATATTTGTACAAATTAGCTTGTATCATGGCCAGAGGTATCCTGCTATTACCAGCAGCTATGTGTTTCTTTTGGCTGTCAGTTATTGCCCTTTGGTTCTGTCGTTGTTCTTGGCTACTTGATTTCTCACTTCACCTCTACTTGTTATTGCACAGAACAGCACACAACCTTCTTGGAAGACAGTTCCGCTTCCTCTTTCATTTTGAATATGTCTTTTTTCCCTTTCAACTTAGTTCCTAAAGCTGGAACTGCCTTGGTTTCAGTAAATTAATCAGAACTTTACATTCAATACACTCTTAAGTGTAATGTTTTGTGACTAGCTGTGTTTTCAAATCAGTATGCTCTTACTTGGGATGGAAGTTAAAACTTCGTTAAGTTCTGCATCGTGCTTTTTGCTTCCTCCCAAAACACTAATATTCAGTTATCTTATTTTACTACTGATCTCAGCAAACATGTATTTCCAATATCTGTGGCTCTTTACTGCTTTTAATATTTAAATTGAGGTAAGTAATCAAAGCTGGATATGCATGGTTTAAGATGCATTACATAATTAACATACCCATATTTGAAATGAGATTACTACTGTTGTGTCGTATATTTAAGCCAACAGCTGTTCATTTAAGGTGAGAGGAAAAGTTTTATTGGGATAAAACAATCATGTAACCAACACTACAGGCGTTCAGGCTGCTTTTTTTTTTTGGGCTCACAACCCTGTAAAACAGCTGCTGCTGTCTCCTGAGGAAGCATCTCGCACCACTGGGCAGATCAAGAACTTGGTACATAGTGTCCACGTCTGTGCTCCTCTGCAGAGACAGAAATGTTTGCTTAAATTCTATTCTGCTTGAAAGAATATTCCTGTTGGACTTCTCACTCACATAACATCACAAAGCTCTTCCTAAAGTGAGTTTAGTTTATGTAACAGGGGGGAGAGCGTGTGTGTGTGTGTATCTGTGTTACACAATAGTCACCCAACCTCCAGTATCATGGGCAAGTTCACACGATCATTAACACGTCTTCACGAAGGACAGTGCCAGTCCACACCACCAGGTGTTCAGCAGAAAGCCCCTTGGGAAGAACAGGCAGCAGGGTGATTCCTGGGCTTCATAACACCATAGGTTTCCATACCAAATAAATTATGTCCTTTAGAATTTCTAAACCACCTCGTCATGCCTCCCTGCTAGGCCCACTGAACACAAATGGCAAATGACTCAAGCTAGTTTGTCTGACCTATGTATCAGCCCTGGAGTCTGCCTAAATATTTCACATTAGTTACAAGCTATGAGCTAGCACTACCTACACACTCTCTTCCTTGCTCTCCAGCCTGCTGGACTGAAAGAAGCTTCCTTCCACTTCAGTGGGGTCCCACATAAAAGAGCATCAAAAGCCATCTCCATGACCACTGTGCATGTGTATTAACTGAACTTTCTACATATTAATTGGATTTTCTCACTCAAGTCAGTCATCTAAGTTTTAATCATGTATTCTCATCATCTGGAAGTAATTACAATCAACATTTTAATTAAGATAAAGAGAACGGACTGAATTTTAGGACTTGCTAACCATTAACAAAGCGATAAAGAGAAACTTCACTGTTTAAAGTATACTGATAGTAATGCAAAGAATCTGTCAAGGTTTAAACTACAACAGAAAATCATAAAATGCTATTTAATAAAAAACTGTAGCTATGAAGCCATATCCTCAGTCTGATGAGAATCCAAGTGTGTTTCTACAAACTGTCTGACCCAATAAGAAATTCAGTGAAAATTCCCATTTTTGAAATATAGTTGCCTTCAATTGAAAAAGGAAATGGACTTGTTTTCTTCTGGGGGGACAGAGGGCTGGGTGGAATGAAGCAGTAAAAAGTACCAGTGTGTGAAAGAGAAACACGAGTGGTTTAGCAGAACCGTAGCTATTTCCTCAAGAAATTCCAGATACCATTCTTCTGCCAGAAATTCAGATCAAGGAGATCACAGTGATTTTGGCCAGGTTTGATTTGTTCTTAGCAGAGCTTAGACTTCAATTCAGAGATGACAATAACAGGATAAGTAACTGAAGTCAGGCTTGCTTCTGAAGAACTACATGAAATAAGCAAAGATAGTATCAATTCTGGAAAATCAGCATTGGAGGGGATGAAGCAACATTTGATTCCCAGCTACTTGTTTCAGAACTATTAAAGTTCAAAACTTCAGGTCTCTGCAGAACATTCACCCCTCCTCATTTCCTCTTCATTGCGAATTAAAATATCACCCAGTCATCATTACTCTGCTGTGTCTTCTTTGATTAATATATTTGTAGCACCAAAGAATATTTAAGAAATACCTTGTGACCTCTGTAGAGTTTTAAGATTTTTGACTCATGCCAAATTAAGTGAACAAAAAGCACGCTTCTGTAACTTTGTGACAACCAGAAAATTTGTATTTCTGACAGCAGCATGCTGTTGTTGAAACAACTGCATTGTCAGACACGCAGCGGTACTACTGCAGAACTAAGTTAAAAGCAGCAGACTGATGTCCTTGCACTTGTTCAACAGTCAAGTTATGTCCATGAAGCATTAAAGCCACATTGTTACGCCCTTTTGCAAGCTCTATCCACATATTCCAGCTTCCCAACCATATTTTGCTGTTTCTTATTTAAAAAAAAATAAAATAGTATTTTTAAAGTAACTAACATTGTAAGATGGATAACACAGGCTTAAAATAAACGGGTGAAGTAGTGTCTCCCAAGGAACAAAACAAGGTTAGAAAAGCTGTTCTAAAGCTAATCATAACCCTGCATAATCCAGATTTACAGAAGACCACTTAAATCCAACCACTTGTTCAGCTGCCCTGATGTGCTCCTGCTTTGGAGGGAGAGTATATACTAAAAAGTATTTAAATATAATATTTAGTACCACCCATGACAGAGAAGGAACTGATAACCAATACAAACATGTTAGGCAATAAACCAGAACCAGATTTAACCATTGCTTCACCACAGTTTGTTCCTAATCAAAGTCCTTAAGGATAATCTGGTCTTGAATCCTGAAAGAGGATAGTATTAATCCAGAGCAAAATGAATTAGCACTAAAGAAAGGTTAAAAAAAATGTTCTAGGTCACAAAAAGCACAAGATAACCCAATCACTGGAATGAGTAACTTGGTTTTTGTTTTCAAAGTACCAACAACTATGTCGTACTCTTCTGACAGCCTAAGGCGATTTCAGTTTTAAAATTTATTAAGTTCAATAATTCAAAACTGGTGAGGCAAAGCGAACAAGGAAAGCATTTATGGCATATCACACCCTTTCGTACCACCCACCACCCCATCATTTTCTCTAAGGGTGGGAAAAAAGCTGTACTTGTAACAGACATTCACAAGTATAATAAATATTTTCACATTTGACAGCAAAAATAAACAAAGAACTTGTTCTGCAACATTCTGCAAAATTCCCAACAAAAACCACACCATCACAAGCAACGAAGCAGCATGAGAGCTACTGCAGCATCATTCCGTATTTTTACACCTTCCATACGTCACTTCGCAGCAGAACCACTGCCTTGAGACAACACCGGAGGCGTTGGATAGGAACAGGCACCCTTAGGGATCCGGCTCAGACAAAAGGACAGCTTGTTTTTCTAGCAAGGAGAAACAAAGATACACTACACAGTGGTACAGCACAACACTCCAGTACAAGGAAAATTAACATTTACTTTAAGCACTAGACATCTTTTTTGCTTTGGAGAACACGTCTGCTCCAGTGCCATGTGATTTTTATTTAAGCAACTTGGCTCTGTAGCTAGCAGGAAAAAGTGGCCTTTTCTAAGCAAGACAAGATCCACAGGAAACAACTTTCCATTCCTATCTTTTTTTTTTCCCCCATCAATTCCTGCTGTTTCCCTTCAACAAAAATGTGTTAACTAACCAAGTTACTCAGATTAAACTCAGGTTTATAAGTGAAAATGCCCACATTCTTAGCACTTGAGAGTTTTTTTGTGATCAGTGGATAACATCCATACTAGATGGACTCAGTATTTCCAGGGAGAAACTTAAATTACATTGCCATCATTGCTATCTTAATAAAAGCTAAATTTACAAAAAAGCCTACTAGTGAAGACATCTGGTATAGTAAAAATGCTAACATAATGCCACTATCTGGAAATCTGTAATTTTTTTTTTAATCCAGCAGCTCTATTATTGCATGATTAGATCTGTGCATCTCTGGAATTTAATAGATCCCCGCACAGAGAAAGCTTTGCCAACTAGATCTAGTACAGACCAGGCTACCGCGGGTCTCACCGCATTTTTTTGCCTTTAAAGAATTATTGAAGTTACCTTTATGCTAAATTCTGCTGCCTGCCTGAGGATTTATGGACTTCCTACAGAATACCTTACAAACACAGCTGAGATGGTTTGTCAAAGGACTACCAATTGCCAGCCAAAAGGGCAGTGTGCCTCTCCATCAAAGTATCTGACAGATACCGGTAATCAATTCTAGAAAGTTGTCACAAAGAATGAATGCAAAGAGAAAGTTTGATAAAATTAATACCATAACTAAAATTTACTATCAATTTAGCAAACCCCAGTCAGTGGTCACTAAAGATACAGAAATTGCAGCAAAATACTTGATTATGCAATGTCAAAAGAGAGTAGAAGGCAAAAGCTGAAAAACATGACCTATTAAAAACCAGAACATTTTTTAAATGGTATAAGGAAGCATTTGATTCAAAGGATAAATTGGACTAACACTGCACTTCTGATTTGTTGAAAAATTGAGAGAAATAAAAATATCTGCATGTTTTCCCTGCTATCCCTTCCCTCATCCGTCCTGAAACCTCACCAACATTTGAACCTAAAAGCCTCCTGCAACAGGCAGCTGGCTTTTGAACCCAGCACTCAGATCTCAGCATGCAGCCAGCAGCTGAAATGTGTGAGTTTTCATTCACTCCCAATTCCTGCATACCATCCATCTGCTTTTTTAAGCAACGTTCAGACTAGATGAAAATAACAGAAGAGATCCAAGTACTGAGCCTTAAAAATACTCTCGCCTCACTCCTGATTCCCAACCCTTTGATTAGGTCCTAAATAAGCACTGAATTTCCTTGAATTCTAAAAATAAAAGCACACCAGAAAGGAACTGGATCTATTTAGAAGGTGTTTTTCATGTCCATTGTCATTTTGTGGCAAGGCAAAGTAAAAGCAAGTGTATTTGTACTTGCTGTGGCATCTCCCACTGAAAAAACAGACACAAACTTCCTTAAAGACACACAGTAGTTTTTTCCCTGTGGTACTTTTCATGTAACACACCATTCTGAACAACAAAAAGAAAGTTAATTTGACTAGTTTCTTAAAAATTCACTATTAAAATGAGTCTCAGCTATGCAGTAATTCTAAAACGAGAATACATGTAGCAAAACATCAGGGAACTTAAGCTGCCACAAGCTACTAAAGTATCTTCCATTCATATTTACCATCCCACTACCAATAAAAAACCCTCCTCCTATTTGTACAAACTTCAGTTTCAAGACAAGCAACTTTTATGACTTTTAAGTCATAAACAGTTTTTAAAGAAGAAAAAAATTACTCCTGATTGCTTTCTCACTAAGAATATTCTACACATATATCATCAGTGAGAAAAAGTGAAACTTGTCCATGATATCCTTAGATTAACACAGTTCCCTCTAAATATCATGGAGAATTGGGCACAACAAAAGCTATGAAGTTTGACCAGGAACGGAGCGTGCATTCTCCTCCTCGAAGCCTGCAGCACATCATACCAAGTAGATGCTGAACAGCAAGTCTGAACTACAGATGCTTTTCCAAACTCATGACTAGCGCTACGGCGCAGGAAAAGACAAGCAATAACAGAACACAAGTCCCTCCTGTCATCATCTTGATTCCCTGGCAGTGTTTACGAGGCTCCCACAGGTTTCTAAATCAGTGCTTTTTTCAAAGCAGTTTCTCAGCTCCAAGAATAGTCAGGGCATTTCTTAGAAGCACGCCAAGAAGTTGGCATAGCAGAGCGGTACTCCTGTCGTACTTTTGGTGCTGGTGTAACTGAGCTCTCTCCCCAAGAACAGCTCAGACTATCAACACGTTATTGGAAGTGATTTTTGAAAGACAATACTCATCTTCCAGTGAAACCCGTGTTATGGGAGCACTGAAGCAGTGGCAGACCAGAAAGGACACAAATTACTGCAAGCGCCACTTCTTGTTGACAGTTTCTCTAAGACACAACACATCACAGTGAATCATATTTTACTTCTCAATCCCACAAAGTGCTTTACATGAATTCCAGAAAGCTTGAAGGGATCCAGTACCACAGAAACAGTAAAGATAAAAGAAGATAAATGTTACCCGTGACAGTTTCTAAAACAGCTAAGCTGGACTGATCAAATCACTTAACAGCTTCCCACACAGCCAGCCTTAACATACCATTTGATTTTTTTGACTCATGAGACAGACCTAGAAAGCTGGCTACACTCCTCCAGTAGCCCTCAACACTTGGGAACCAAATCTGCTGCCTTTCCTCCCAATCTCAGCTTATCCTAATGCAAGAACTAGTCTAACTCACGAAGGGAGTGACCAAACTCCACAGCTCTGCTTCATGAGAAGCAACACAGCAACAAAACGTGGGATGGCAACAGAGAGATTACAAAGAAATTAGCAGTGAGGAAAGCTTCATCACAAGGGTTTTTACAGTCACTGCTGAAGTGGAATTGTTCTTCAGGAAGGCAAAAGAGCTGTTCCTCTAGTGTAATTTTTAGTAGAACAGATTCACCTTAATGTCAAGAGAAATTTGTGATGGAAGTATAAGCTAATGCAGCAAATTATACCATTTTACCTGCCATAACTGCTTAAACTGCAAAGAGCATGCATAGGAAAACAATTATTGGTTTCTCCAACTCAAGATCTAGACACTAGAATACAAAGCTGCTCTGAAATTGTTTTTAACATCTGCTTCTGGAGGAGCGTGACTTCATCAAGTTATAAATAATCTCGCTCCATTTCTCACACTGGCATTTGTGAAAGTGAAGTAGGCAAAACAATTGTAACCACAAAGATGCTGGCTGCTTCTAACACAACGTCAGTAACACGAAAGGGTAAACCCATTTGTAGGGAATACTCAAGTACAGAGTGGTAGTGTATCTGCTTCAACTTTCTCTGCCTCCTGCCACATCTGTCAAATGAAGGAAACTTGAACGCTGGACTAGAAGAAACTGCCAGACTTCACAGAACCACTATAGTTCTACAATAAATAAAGTCATATCTAATTATGATTTAAAATCTAACTGGAAAAAGCAAGTTAAACTTCAGTATACTTCAAGAATGAAACTGAATAGTACTCTAGCCTCAACCCCAGAATGATCTTCAGTACCTCTTACCCTGCAAGACAGCACAATGCGTGTATCAGACAGCATTTGTTTCATCATTTTTAACCCCCTCCTCCTTTTTTGTTTAAAAAATGCAAGTTTACATTCCTTGCTTTTATCAGTAAAAAACCACCACCAACAACTCCTACACCTGAATGGCACCTAGAACAACAGAAAGTATAGGATAAGACTCATACACTTAACCAAAAACTTTTCGTTTATGACAACCAACATGGTAATGTACTTAATTAGCAGGCGATATTTCAAAGCTGTTCACTTTAACTTCCCTGCTTCACTTGACATATTTAGCTGAAGGCAAAACAAGGCTGTTTTCCTGTTGGTATCTCGCACTAGAAGAGAAATCAAGTGTCCTTTCCACTGTACATCTTCCCTTTCCCCCAACAGCAAAAATCAACAGTGACAAACACACTGAAGATTCATTTTTGCTACCATAATCAGCATCAGGGTTTGGGTTTTTTTTGTTGTTTTGTTTTTTATTTTTTACAAGTTCCTTTTACGCATGATGTCAGTAAGAACAGAAATCTAAGAGAAATTCAGAACTCAGAGCAGGCAGAAGTAAACAAAAAAACAATGATACTATTCCCATGTGAAAAAAATAGGCAAAATTGCCAGCAACCCTTACGTCATATCCTTTGCATGTTCAAAACATGAGAAAAGAGAAGTCCCCTCAAAAAAAAAATTTGAAGTACTAAAGCATACCTCAAATACACTTCCCACACAGTTTTGCAAACAGCTTTAATGTGTTGTACAACACCAGGCTGACAGCAGAAGCTTCGCTTTTGTTGTCAGTATCCTAAGCAATTAAGGCAACTCAGCATGAACTTATTGCCTAGAATGGCAACTATCCCATTATCATTCCAGTCAGACACAAAAGCACCTGCTAACGTGCAGGAGTAATACAACTGTGGCTTAACCCATTGCTAGAACCTGGTAACTACAAAGCCAACAACTCCTTTGAAAAAAAAAGCAGGGGAGAGAGCACACACATGCTCACAAGTGTCAAGCACTGCCATGGACATCAACATACACGTTCACCTTCACTGTGGTCTCACAGAAACTTGTAAACAGTAAAATGCAAGATTTGGGTAAGAAAGCTTGGTAAAAGGAAGATATATTCTGATAGCAACAGTCAGTGGGTCATCTACGGTTGTGGACTATGCATTGACAAGAAGGACAGTTTATTACATGCTCAGAATTCCATAAACCAACAGCATCAAGATGATCACCAGGAACAGTTGCCTTTTCCAAGTATCCTGCTTACGCTACCCAAAGCACTGCAAAGTCCAAAACAAGGGTCGGTGCCCGTTGCATCAAGCAGGCAGCAGCTTCCTGCTCTGCCCTGTGTAACCAGCAAGTGGTTTTCTGGGCAGCTACTGCATACTGGGGAGGAACACATTTAACCTTTCGAGCACACACATTCAGATAAAAAGGGCCAAACCACAACTCCAACTAATTTGTTCTTGCACAGGTCTCTGACTTTCCATTTTTAAAGAATGAAGTGCTAAAGCATTCTTAAATGTTATTTTATGTTTTTCCACATCAAACTTTTCATACTGGTCTAGTCTCTCTTTGCATCCTCAACTGTCAGCTGAGATAAATAGGCTGCCACAAGTCAGCCCACATGCTTCCATTTACACAGCTGTGCTATATAAAGCTAGAGGGAAAGGCCCAGCCAAATTTAACTTCCCAGGAAAAACTCAACTTCCTGAGCAACAATTTCCCAAAAACACTCAACTCGAAGTTAGTATTTCTGTCAACTACAAAACCTTATAATGACACAGACCACAGCCCAGTTAACTAAGTCAGTACATACAGGATGTATCACTGTCTAAATAGCAAAACAGCCACTATTTCAGAAGTTAAAAGATTTACTCAGAAGGAGCAAGGAGCTACAGGAAGAGACACAGACTAAGAAATATTGCCATCTCACCAGAGAACGGGGCAGGGAAAAGGAGATGTGAAAGTTTTCCTTACCAGTTTGAAGTCTTGAATGCTGCAGATGAAATACGGGGTATTCGGCCGGCGACTTTCAATATATACGCAATCTTTGAAAAAACAAGATTTTAAAATAATGGAAATTAACTTCTGTACCTCCAAGAAAGAACACAAAAACAGGATAAATTAAAAAACAGCTTAAGCTTAGAAAGAGCCACCATTTCATTTGCATAACATGTAATTTATTCTGAGTGTGATCTAAAAATAGAAACTAGATGCTTTATGATGATAAATAAAGGGAATTTACTGCATTCAAATTAACTGTGATTTGAATAGGCATTTTGCTAGAAAAACAAAAGGAAGTCATATAAGACCATTCTGAATTTAGTACATAAAAATGACCAGGTCACAAGCTATGAACCAGATCAAAATAAGACAGGAAACTAATCAAATCTTTTGTGCTTAGCTTGCTGTTAAGAACCTAGCACTAACATATTTTCCCTTCTAATTGTAGAGAAAACCAAGGCAACCAATCATAGCTGAAATGCAGCAAGCTAAATTAGATTTACCTCAGGGAAGGACTGGGCTTTCTCAAATTACATTTGACATGACAGAAACAGAGTAATTATTTTTGTTTGCTTTTGACAACTGGACTCTACGAGGTTGCTGTAAAATAAGGTCTGTTGTATTAAAAGCAGTCTTGGCAACGACTGCAACAAAAGCAGTGCCTCAGAACAGAATTACAGCAAGGATGGGGAAAAAATGCCTGATTAATGATAATGACCTTAGAAATCAGAAAATTCACACACAGCTTGCTAGAAGGCAAAGACTATTGCCAAAGCCAAACAAATATTTAAAGGACAGTCACTGTGTTCTCCTTTTATATTCAACTAGGTAGCTGCTGCTCAAAAGACAGAAGACACAAAGAACATCATCTATTCTGTGAATGATTCTCCATGAACCTACTTACATTTCTACAGAAAAATCCCAAAGTCTTAGAGCTTTAAGATGTGTTTCAAAACACAACTAACACCCTGCTTCATGTCTCAAAATCTAGAAGTTGTTCAAGATAAACACTTTCTAGTTCTTATGCTCCACCAAAAGCATTCCTAAGGAAATACTGACACTGTTTACAGCAATAAAACATTTTACCTCCTGAAAGAAAAAAACAGAAACTTTTCCTTAATAATTTGAAACCTAACCTGTACTTGGGAATTCTCTCTCCACTGAGAGTTAACTCAAAGATTAATTTCAAAGAAAAATAAACTTTAGCAGGAATACCTTAGGACTATCAAAAGTGCAGAAAGAGTCTTAGTAGCCACATCAACCAAGCTGGAAAAAGGCCAGGCATTTCAAATTCCCAGCACTTCAATGATACATGCCAGAATTCCATGGTTGTGCATCTGATTTTAAATATGGCAGCAATGTAATATCCTGTTCTAATGAGAGACAGAGGTATACAGTACTCATCTTCATTCATTTCAGATTTTTTTGCCAGGATCACAGCAACTTTGCTGACAAACTAAGCTTTAAATGCAGTTAGCATCTTTCCCCAATTCCGCCCTGCTTTTGGCTACAAGCAGAGTCATACCCAGCAACACGAGATCACACTAATATTCCTGTAAAACACCACTATCTTCATTTTACAGGCAAGAAATTGTAGCCTGAAGTAGTCAGGTGAAGGCTGAGATTTCACAAAGTTGTGGGTTTGGGTTTTTTTGGATTAAGCAAGAAAGTGAAGTTTTGGGTTACAGTCCAATACTTCGTATCATAAAAACCCTTCCAGCATTGGGGCATTTCACAGCCACAGAATTTGCGTTCTGCTTACACCAGAAGACATTCCTCTCCATCGCAGTGGCGATACCAAGAGGGGAAAAAAGTTGGAAATAGTTCTAGCTTTTCTACCAGTCATTTAAAATTAACACATGAATTTTTTTTTCCTCTTGCTTTTCTGCATCTTCCCTCATCTTCCTAAATTGTGTTTTCAGATACCTATAAACATGCAAGCAGGTCTTTATTTTGTCCCATGTCAGCAGTATGTCAAGGAAAGTTTCTCAAAACAACTAGTCCCAGAAGAATTACACCTGAAAGCTAGTATGTTGTGTTTCAGATGCAAAACTGTTCACACCAGCACCCTCATTACAGGCACTACCCATCAAAGTGACCCCTTCTTTCAAACTGCAAAACCCTCACAGCAGAGCAGTACCTCTTTCCCCCAATAAACTCTAAAATAATCTCTACATATTACTCTCAAATTAATCCTGCTGATCAGTATAGCTAAAATTACACCTTCAATGGAAGGAATTCAAAGGCCAAGGTATTTCTCAATTATACTGACCCATAATTTCAATTTAGACTGGCAGAGATGCTGGTCTTTAGTAGGTTACAAATCAGGCAGGTCACCTTGACTTCTGCAGAAATAGTCTTCTGAAGAAACTCTTCAAATGACAAGCACAGCTCGCTGCGGTCTACCTCCCTAGACAACTCGAAAGCTAGCAAACAGCTAAAAGCAATCACTTCAACTGTCACCAAAATCTTGCTGTGAGAACTCAAGTATCAGGAGCTTTTAAAAGAGAACTGGGAAAACGTTACTTAGACCCTTCCCTTCAGAATAAAATCCATTTAGCACAAATACTACCTAGCTGTGAACAGATGAGGCAGTTCCTTGAATTAAAAAAAATAAATCCATGGAGTACAGGGTCACAGAACAGGTCACCTGCTCAGGAGCATGAACAGAGGGCCAAGTGACAGAAACAGTGCACAAAGGGTGGCCTGAAATGTAGACTGTAACAGAGAGCATCTGCATCCTCTCAAGCACTTACGCCCTGTAAAACCAAAAGGAGTCACTTCCTGCTGGTTTATCACATAACCATAGTAACCATCTGAAGCAAAGCCTGTAAATCCAAGTGTCACATTTCCACCTGCAAAACTGTGTGTAAAAGAGGCTTCTTCACCACACCATCCTCCATCCATCACAAATCACACTGGTAATCACTTCACAACAGCATTTGATAAACTCAAACGAGTTTGACAAAATAGATTTTTTTTTTATGCTGAAAATCTATTGCTTATTTTATAGTAAGACTCAAAGACACAGAATAAGAATATGGATTAATCTGGAACCATAATTTTATCAGCATCAGGGAAGCTCCTCTCCAAGTATATAGAGGGAATGTAACTACAGCAGTTTTGCCCACATTCCCACTACAAGACACACAAACATTGACAACTCACAGCTCCAGTGTTCTGAACCAGAACTTAGCACGCAAATTCCAAACCAAGCAGTTCTGTGGTTTTTTCCTATTAATTAGAAGTTGATGTTGTTTAACCTACACAAATTTAACTGAAGTATTTGAGAATTTCTGTTACCATAATCTGCTTTGATCATTCATTACAAAAGCATCTACAAAAATAACACTGAAATTAATTCATGACCTCTAAAGGCCACAAAGTCCAAAAAAGCCTTTCTTACATGAGGAGAACCACTACCGACCTGCCCTGCACTTGCTGCAAGTTATAGCTTCTTAGGAGTCCTGGCCTCTTGAAAACTTCTGCACAGATATTTTTAGAATGAAAAAATGCTAACAAAAGTAAGAATTCCACTTCAACACAGCTGTCATCTCTTCACCAGGTGTCCACCTGATGTAAAACTTAACCCCAACTAAATTGAGAGATAATTAAAAAGAGAACAGAATCAACTAAAGAGTGAAACAATCAACACAAGAAGGGCAGATGTTTAGAGGCATTTTTCTGCTATAAGGATTAAATCGAGTTTCAGAGTAAAGAATTCAAAGTTTTAAAGCAAAGGAAAAGAAAATGGTGCAAAAGAGTTAACTCAGATGCTGGATTTATAAGGAATCCTTAATACTACTCCAGCACAAGTAGAGCAGGAGACTTGGTCAGGAGTATAATCTTCAAAAATGCTAGCGCTTACCCAGTATTTACTAAATATAGTGAGTTGTCTCAATGATGATGGCATCACAGGAAACTACACTAAACAGCAAGGCTACACAGGTGTCCATACATTAGTAGTACGTTCAAAGTTTCCTGCTGCATATTTTCACTATCTATGATGCGATCAACGAGCCTTGAACAAGCAGTCTCAAGAGAAACACAAGATTCATGGATGTAAAACACAATAAAATCTTGGCTTTTTTTTCTTTTTTAGTAAGAAAATAATGATAAACAGTTTTATATTAAAAATCTTTATACAGGATCTCTGTCAAATCAAGAAGAATTATGCCCATTTATATCAAGTACAACTTGCCTTTTCCAAACAACCAATTTCAAATTGTGTATTTCCTAGCTGGGATCATAGCAGCTGTTGCAACTGCACGTATATGTACGTTTTAAAAGCTTGAATTATCATATATGTAATCAACCATCAACACTAAAAGAACAGTAATCTACTTGACTATAGCACTTTTCATTCAAAATCCTGAAAATCCCAGAAGCAGCTATTACATCAGGGAAGTAAGCATCTAAACCACCTTGCACCAAACACATCCTCTCTGTCTCCATGCATTGATACAGCACGACTCAATCCAGTTTATTCAGGAGCTATAGCAATTTAACTGTATCAAAGTATTCCTGCACCATTTTTTATCCCAAGACTTCCTTGGATAATCACTCCATTTCAACAGCCCTCTAGTCAACTCACACCAACTACTCAGTATCTCTAGAGGAATCATCCATTTACATGATGTTCCACCACTCATTTGCAGGATTTTTTTCAGGATTCACTGGGGAATGTGTATAAAAAGCTACAAGATTTCCAATACAGGAAACAACTTCCAAGATTTTCTTCTTAATATTTGTTTCACAAGCCTCGTTTTCAGAGTGCTATCAGACAGCACATAGAATAAACAGCTACGCATCCCTCTGAAATGGTTGACACAAAAGGAAGAGAATCTGGCATCTACGATGGATAAAGCAAACATGTTGACTCACTAGTATATTGCCTTTAAGGAAGGCACTGCTGGCTGCCTGCCAAGATTTAAAACAAAGATGACATCCAGTTAAGATGTCTGGAAAGCACGAGAGGCCATACAGATAAGAAAACAAGTTAATCCAGGTGCAAAGCAATGTAATGAACACTAGAAACTGGGAAAATGCCAAAAGGAGAACACTTATGGATGCATTCGCATTAGCCACTCAAAACTCACCATACAGAGGAATTACTTTCATTTACCAGATATCCAAAATAACAATACTTTATTTTGAAGAACAGCTTATGTGGACCCAAGTAAACTGTGTATCATTTTTCTAATGCAATAAACCTGCATAGGTAAGACACCCACAAGAAGTACAGAGTATTTCTTATTATATTTCCTTATCCTTAGCACACTAGAATGTGCTATTGCACCCTTTTTTTCCACTGATCACACACTTCTGGAACATTTTTAGCTCTATATGGCCGCAGAGAACTTCTGCATAGACTTTGACAACTTCACTAGATTCTCATCACTATCGCTCAGGCCACTTTGCATCAAAGCACCTATTGCCACTTTGTGACCACTACAAAAGATGCCCATTTGTCATAAAGAAACAGCTAAAAAACTTAAAATCACAAAATAAAGATGCTCCTCACACAGACACGTTGACTTGCTTCTGAATTCTTTTACTGATCAGCAGGTTTATATAAACTGAGTGACATGTACTCTCCTGCTAAATGGAAGTCTGAAGCCTGAGGCTGTTTTTCAGCCTAAAATACAATGAACCCATTTGCACTCTCCCTTCAGACACCTGAAAGAAATTCTGGACAGTTATTTCAACATCTCTTATTCTAGAAAGGAACTCACAATACTGGTATGTTTCAGACATCTATTTGCACCTCAGTATTAATATTAATTTCTACTAATATTTAACATTCAACACTTTTCACTTAAAAAGCCCAACAAAAAAAATATCAAATGACAATCTCCTAATTTAAACGTGTCATCAATGGAATGGCTCATTGTCATGTCCACTGAAGTGGCTCTGTGGTAACACACGATTCCTAGCCCCCTGAATTTCGAAGAAATACCATCCAGTACTCAAACTGTTACTCATCTCCTACACGCAATTATGGACTGAGTGGCTCGTAACTGTAATTAAGTCAGACAGCAGACTTGGTTGCAGCTACTGCCATTTGGCAGCTGGAGAGCAACACATGTTTGCACAGAAACCCTGACAAGTGAGGTTCCCTGCACAACAAAATACAATTCAGAGGGCCAACAAACACTCACGAAACTGGCTCCACGTCCAGCGCCTGCTCTTCACTGTTCTATGACAATCTTTCTCCAAACCACCTCAGCTGCCTAAAATCCAGTCCCACAAGAGGCCTTGGCTTAAACACGCACGAGTTAATCCCACCATGCATACTGCACCACCATTCTTTTACTTCCCTTCTCCCTGTTCCCTTTAACTTGCAAGGCAGTGATAACCTTACAGGAATTTTCTTAGCCTGCATTCTGTCCCCCTCCAAATCCTTCAAGTTTCCTTCCCTTCCCAGTCATTTCTTTTCCAGTCCTTATTACAGTTGGATCAACAGCTACATTCTGTGTTTGCTGCTCTGCCATCTGCAAAGATCCCTTCAAAACTGAATGTAAGGATGTGTTTTGTTAGGCAATGCTCATGACCCCTTTATAGACAGAATCATACCACTAACAGAAGATGAAAGGAGATGCCTGATTATCTTCATTAACTCAGTGAAAACTTGGCAAAACAACAAAGAAATCACTATAAAATAAGATATTGGATGAAATACAGCAAGTAAAAATTGTTGCTTGGAACATCCTTCCACACTCAAAGTATAATTTAATTTCTTCAACTGAAAGATACTCATCCTTGCACCATCCTGCAGTTATTAGTAAGTAAGGGCAAGCGTGAAGCAAGCAACCACACAGGAAATGGGTGAGCTACAAATGCACACTCTGGCTTTCTCCATAGCAAGATAACATCCACCTGTCAACTTCCAAGGGCCACCTCAGACCAGTTAACCATCAGATATGCTAACCACAGAGGCTGCTGGTGACAAACCAGCAAGCTCTCCAACAGAAAAAAAAAGAAGGGGGGAAAAAAAAAAAGGCTTTCCATAACCTTTGCCACTACAACAGCAACATCACAGAAATGTTAAGTTCCCTGCACAGCTAGTGGGATTCACCGCCTGCCTCCAACCATGACCGCGCTTGCTTACTTTCCTATTTCGTGTAAAACGTCCCACTGGAGATGAAGCATTGCTACGACACATGGTACAGAGTCGTTATGCCTTTGGGCCTGTGATATTCACCAGATGTGCCCTAGTTCTGAAGGGTTACATTAATATTCCCACACTACAAGCTGCTTTTAAAATTAGAGCTTCAGAACGTGGACTTAAAGATGTTTCGAGGGAAAAAAAAATGACCACCTCACTTTTCTGAACACATGAACCTTTATCAGCTTAAATGCTGCAGTTTATGTAGTAACTGTCTTGACAATTAGAATCCTTTTATGTTTCAGCTAATGAGTCCACGATTGCATCATCCAAGAAACAAAGCCTTCAGGCTCTCTGCACAGCTCCACACTGCCACGGGAAAGATATTCCTTGAAAGCCATTGTCAAGGAATTGTCTACAACCCCCTGCAACCATTTCAACAATCACAAGCTCAGACTGCATAGTGCAGCTGTAGGCAACCAGAGTTCCAATATACTGACACTTCTCAGTTTTGACATCCCAGTATCTTGCTGGATTTCTGACTCTTCCCTGCATTTTGCTTTCCTTCAGATATTCTATGCTTGAGCTAGAGATTCTGAAAAACGGTATGCCAGATCTGCAAAAAGCCACTCTTCTTAATTTAGGCACAACTTGGGGAAGCTCATCGGACATTGTTTGAATAATTCATGCATCAATCTAATACTGTCACAAACAAACAGACGAATCTTCAGGCTCATGCAACCAGTAAAAACACAGGTTTTGTATTCAACCATTCAATCAGCATGCTAAAAAAAACATACTTCAGGTATACTTATCCCTGCAGCTCAATCTACAACCACCACCTCTAACCTCATATAGAGAGAGGACTTGTCCCAATGCACTCGTTAAGCCTACAGATTCAGTTGCACCACAGTACAAATTTGTATGATGGGCCTGTGAAACTGCATAAGAAACTGAATATGAGTTGTGGGATAGGCAAATAATGAAAGAATATTTACACGTCAGAATTAAAGGACATTTAAATTCCTCCGTTCTACTGCCCAAAATTAAAAGGCTTAGTTGTCCTCGTGCCCTCTGCCAAGCAATGAAGCAGCATGATCAGGCAATTCTGAATTATTCTCTAGAAATACCCGTGCCCAAGCCAAAACTAGCGGGAACCCCAAACAGCAGGGATCTCAGTGTCTCAGGGACTTAAACGCGACAATCCTTTGCCACTAGCACCCAGAACAGTTAAATACAATTAGGAGCACACTATTAGCAGCTACAGATCATTAATAACCATGTGGTACCTTTACAAGAATCAGAAAAACATTTGCAACATTCAATGAATTCTAAACACTGAAATCTGAATTTGCCTGTATTCCAAATACGGGAAAACTACCAAACCCTTAAAAACAAAAGTCAATAAAGGAAACAGATCTCTAACTACAGCAATGCATTTGGCATGATGGTTTAGTAACGACCATAGAAACACAGGGAGGAAAGCTCTGGGAATGACAAACACATGGTTTTAACTGGAAAAATATTACCACCGACAGGTAGGAAGCTATACAGTCGCCGTTCTTCCCCCCATATGGCCAACAACAAACAAATTGCCAGTCTGATCTTTTAGTGTCACTTCCTGCTGAGCAGATTTCAAGCAACACTGCTGGCTCCTTGTCAGAAAACAATGTGCTAGAGCCCTGTTCTGCAATAAACGGCTCAACCAATTTACTCTGTTCATTTGAAACTCACAGGAGTATTCCCCATGCCTGGACTACAGCTCTTATTTGGCAAATGGTTTTATTATAAACCGGTATCATAGCGAATCCATTTTCTTTAAGGGGTTTTGCTGCTGTTTAATGGGCTGTCAGTATAATTTAGATTTCATCTATTTAAACTCATTCAAGCCTGGCTCCTGATTGTACAATAAATGGAACATATTTCTATTCAACAAAATTAATGACAGCTAATTGTAGTCTACAGTTCCCAGTTTTATAAAAGCAACTGTTCTGCAGTTCAGGCACTCAGCGACATGATTTCCCACACCAATTATTTTTCTGCACTTTTCATGCATGTCCACAACACTATACAGCTCTTCTTGCAAGTTGCATTCAGACATACTTTAACAACTTTGATACAAACCAAACATTTTCTTACAGAAAGTAGCGTTACCAAGAAATGCCACAAGGAAAGCAAAGACAGTGCAGATGCTCAACCCCTAACCCATGCTAGAGTATCCTCCTGTCTTAGAATTGTTTTTCAATTAAACACATGAAAAGGGAGGAGGGCTGGGCATAACAACACAGGTCACTTAAAAAAATAATTAAATAACCAGTTAGTCTAAGAGCTCCTTCTTCAGCCACAGATAAGCTCTACTGTACGCATGCCATTTACGACAGTCTTTTCTCATCTTTTAAGGTCACAGCAAACTTCTGCTAGAGGTGCAACTTTTGCTCCAAACCCTTCTCACTGATATTTTACAAATGCCTACATAGCCATCTGTCTCAAACCTGAACTGGATGTATTTCAGTAACTCTTCATGGACACTCATTTCTAAAGTATTGTGGAAGACACGGAAGACAAGCAGCACCACAAACGTACCACATCAGTACATGACCTCATTTTTTTTAGCTATCCTTAACTCTTTTTCTTACTAAAAAAATCCTCATGTGCAAACTACACCACACTTGAACAATGGCTACAGATAATTTCTCCAAGACTTGAAACACAAACATTAATAAGAAGCCTTAAGAAACCAACAGAAGAAGTTGTCACAGTCTGCGTGAAAATAACTGAACTATCTCCCAAGTGTCTTCAAATAGTGCACACAATTGGCCAATACACACAAAAATCTGAAGAGATTAAAGGATCAAGATTCTGTATCACTCAAGATACAGAATCTTTCTTCTCACACACTTGCATTTTCCATTCACTTGCGTTTCCCAAGTGAAGTGGTAACGAGTCCATGGTAACACCAGAAGAAGTCAGCAGTGTACAGCTGGCCCACGAAGCTGTACTTAATGTGAAAACTGGCATCTTTACATGGCTTTGAGTTTAAGAAGTTCTTCCTTTGGACCATGCATAATTATAACTCCATGCTCTAGTAGACAAAACAAGTACACCAGAGGACCTGGAAGAGAAAACTCTTCTATTCCCAAGCCCACCACAAACACCAAACGATTGCTTAACTCTCTCCCTTAGCCACCCTTTTGATAATTGAAGTGCAATACACAACAATACCTCATCGAAATACGGATGGGCTTTATTTGTGTAGCCCTCAACTAGAAAAAAACTACAGCAATTGCTGCTTCCCTAGTAATTGGTCCATCACTTCAGCTTCCCGATTCGACAAACAGATAGAGAGTAACCCATTTTTGAAGTTGTTGGTGCAGCCCTGAACAGAAACATATGTTCAGAAGGGGAAAACTAAATGTGTCACTTGGGTGACAATGATTTTCACAAAATACTGTATTTCAAATACTGCAGTCTGTTGCCTCCAAGCCTGCTGTGTTGCAAATACAAACACTCCCAAATAAGCTTATGTGATATTCTCCCTACTGTCTGCTACCCTACCTGCAAATACCTAGCAGCACCAAAAATATACCTGTTTTTAAAAAAAAAGTCTATTTTCTGAATAGAAAAATATCTTCCTATTGTTTAAATCTGAGATGCCTTTTATAGAGAGCAAGTTTGTGCAGCAGCTGTAAAGCTGATCTTACAGAAGTGTATTTACTTTGTTTCAACACTGCTATGTTACCTTTTTCCCTTCATTTTAAAGCATAATGATCATGCTATCATGCTAGTCAGCTGCTTAAGTAAGAAATGCTCATTTCAGGAAGAAAAAAAAGCAGCTTTCCTCACTTTTAAGAAAAAGGAATACAATCACCACAATAAAGATACAAGCGTAAACTGTCAAGCCAAAGAAAAATAAACCTATGTCTACATTTAAGTATATTTCTTTCCTGAACAAACGAGAAATTACAAGTCTTAAATCTGAATCAATTTTCATGTACGTCTTGCCACTCCTTTTACAGCAGGCTTTCTGATAGTTTTTTCCTTTGAATATCTGTACAGCTTTTGGTAAAAGCATCCATAACACATTTTGGACTTTGAACAAACAAGATTACTAGATAAATCCATTCTTCCCACCAATGCTGAAACAAAGCAAAAATATTTGTAGCTCAATTTGAGATGCTTCTTTAGAGCAACATACTCTGCTATTCAATCCTGTTTATACAAAACTACCTCTTTAGGACAAAAGGAAAACTAAATAGATTGCCCAAAATTTATGACATTACAGAACAAAATAATTCAACGACCAGTTAGAAGATACCCAGTTACACACATAAATACCTTTCCAGTGTGGCCCATCAAGCAGCAGCATGAAAATGAAGATAACTTTTAAAGAATTTATTTTCATCAATTCTCAAGTTGCATTTACCCTCTTCCATTTTCTATTCCACTTGGAAACAATAAAAAAAACCAAGCAGTCTCACTTTAACACACTCTTCACTTAGCCTGCTTACACATAGCCCTGACTGTCAAACCTGCAGAGAAATATCTCCCTCACCTATGAACTTCCTCCTCTATCCCTCCATAAATACTTCTAGAAAATATTTTCATAAAACCTGTATTCCAAAATGAAGCAGCAGAGGTTAGTCCCAGGATCAAAATTCTGATGGATGACATTTCGCTCACTCCCTCCCCCAATTTATCAGAAAAATCTCCAAACAAAAATTAAAGCAATCTACTGGCATAAAGCAAACTACTGTGCTACATGGGAAACCAGAGCATCCTTCCCAGCACAGAAGCAGAGGAGAGTTTAGTTTACTGGTTACACAGGCGTTGCCATTGTAATTGACCAAACTCTCCTTTAGCTAATGGTCAACAAAAGACAGGACGAGACAACTCCCCCAGAGTAAGAAAAAGGGCTGGTAAATTCCTACATTAGAAGTTCAAGCTATTTTAATTTAAGTAAATCGAGGACAGGCCACAAACAATTACTGCAGCCACAAACTACTTTCAACCCTTCAAAACCACTATTTCAAGGAATTCTTTCCTCTTAATCCAATTTTTCCACAAAAATTGGAAAAAATCTTCCCACTCACTGTGTTTATATTTCAAAATTTCCGTTTGCTTGATTTCATAACAGCACGCTGCATTCTCCATGAAGTTTTACTTTTTGCTTCCATTACAATTCTTCTACATTGATCCTCTGTGAAAATAATTCCCTAATGCAGTCTGCCAAACTGCTTCTATCTGCATTCCACACTTACCTACGGTAGTTAAACCACAAATTCTCAACTATAGCTGTTGTACTCACACACACAGTTGTGTCAACAAGGTGTTCACGTAAAATTTCACATCCATCCTGTAATAGCTCCAAAACATCACAGCTTTACAAGGCATTTTTATTTTGCATTACAAGCTTCTTAGGGAACATGTTATGAAGTTCATATGTTTACAGAGTTCACATAATCCAAGTTACTTTTAGTAATACTTCATTAGTAGTCAGCAGTAGCACATCTCCTTCTGTTCGTGACCCATATTTGTGACGATGGAGCACAGACGGATGACTCACAGGCAAAGTATTAACAATAACCTTATAGAGAAAGTCTTACCAAGAATTCTCCACTTGCACAACTCATCTGTCATGAAAACACTATCACGATTTCATGTAATCACAAAAACCATATGGAAAAGGACTTGTTAAACCAACACTGGCTAAGCCATGGCTCCAATCCCAGACATCCTGCCCCCCACCCCACCCCTTGGTACACTCACCTCCTTAAGTGTTGCTCTTGATTTACACACAAAAGCCAAACAAAGCCAGAGGAACCCATTTGCTAGATCAACCTTGATCTGCACTTAGGGCTCCATCTGTCAAGCACTAACAGCTGTCCACATCCACAGCTGCATTGAAGGGTAAATATCAACTCCCTAAATGCATTACCTCCCCCCCACCCCAGTTTGGCTCACATTTTCTGCTTATGCTAACAGCACATATACAGAAAATCAATTACATGCAGTTAAGCAGTTGATGTACATTGTCATGTAACCTTATTTTCGATATTTAATATTATTCACCTACTCACCTGTTCTTTAAAAACCACTCTTCTCATAAAATCTCAAATGCTGAGAATAAAAACCAATTACAACTGCTCTTATAGCCAATAGTACAGCATGGTAACACCACACCTTTCATCTGTACATGGAAACAGTCCTCTACAGACTTCAAAGAAAATGCTTCTGTGATGCTTTTATGCATTTTGTTAACCCTCCTGACACATTTTAAGGCACCTACTAATTGAGACCTTGTCTCTTTTTTTTCTTTTTGTCTCTTTTTTTTGTTTCCATTGAAACAAAAGTCTTAATCTCCTCTTCTAAAAAGACTTATGAGTTTTCCTCACTACTGCTCACGTATGCAGAAAGGTTGAAAACAGTGGTGCAAGTGTGAAAAATAAGGGAACTCTTATAAATACATTGAGCAGCACAGCTCCTGAGGTTGTTCCTATTTACAGAAGCTGAAAAGTCTGGCACTGACTACCTGATTATTTCCATGATCCAGTATCACGATGGTCACAGACTTTCAAATGAAGAGGGAAACGCAGAGCGCATCGTGCTAGGATACACGCTCATTTCAGCTATGAAGCTTTTGAGGGAAGAGAAGACCACACATGGAAAAGCACTCATCTCCATGACCAACTTAGTAACTTTTACAAAGCTGACGGAGGTTTCTAGATTAAAACAATTATTTCTGCAATTTCCTCAATTACAACAATGCAAAACATCTTGGCACACTTCTAACAAAGGGAACATTTAACAATTCATTACACCAGCAAAAATTAAAGGTTAGACATTTAGAAGTCCTACTGCTTGCTTGCTAACCAAGTTCTTCGTGGATTTTAAGACAGCTAGAAGAAACCTCAATTCAACTGGATCTTCAGTAGATGTAATTCTGGTTCCACTGTGATTGGAAATTCATTGCCCACACTCTACAGGACAGACTTTCACATCAGGCCTGCAGATTCACACAAAAGATGACCTGCCATCTCGTGTTATTTTCTCTTTGTGATGGCACAATAACCCAATACCTGCAGGCTTCCAAACTGAGCCGCTGAAAACTGCAAACTGCTGCATAGCTTCTCAAGTGCTCCCTCTGAAAAATGGCCACACACACTATAATCACGGGATGTATCGGAGCGAAAAGGATGTAAGATCTCACTTTGATACATTTGGTGACAACCCAGCAGCAGTATTTCACCACAGTGCACCCGACCTGCAAATTCAGCCTCTTTCCTTCTCTGATGACTGTCCAGATAACAGCTTATGGGGTTACAGTGTCTCCTAAACACCACTCCGGGACAGAAATCCAACAACACTTTAAAGAGACATCAACCTGTAAATCCAGAAAAGTTAGTACTCAAGTTATATTTTCCAGTAGCAATATCTCACTTTCATCCTAGTGACACTGATTTCCCATACCTTAAAAAAAGCAACTAAACCAGAAAGTCCAATAGCTGTCCTAAACAGTGATTGCCTAAAACATCTCGAAGGGGCAAAGACACACAGTCCTCTTTTTCATATACCAGGCCAGATGTTCTAGGATCCACAAAAAGCTAGTTCTGCCTCTTTCCCTGCAAAATATCACACCATGCTTTCCATATCTAACACTCTGCACCTGTTCTTCGAGCTTCACACAGATCTTAAACCACTTAGAACAGAGGTTCTCATGCAAGCAGTTCCAAACCAATTTGCTAGAAAAGAACGAAGTCTATAATGCACTACTCTCCCTGCAAAAGCATTTCACCTCGTGTCACCTCATGTTGATTCCTCTTGCTGATGTCCTCTTTATGTAGCTACTGATGTCACTGTAGAAACAGATCCTCATAAATCCTTTTAATTCCTGCAGATCCTTTTAAATGTTTCTACGTAGGCAAACAACATTGTACTCATCTCCAGGTGACATATCAAGTCATCTGTTTACCTGATGCTCCAAATCAACTTGCACTTTCGTCCAGAGTTTTTCCAGTCCAGCATGCAAGGTGCCACCATGATGACAGTACAGCAGTCTGCTCAGTAGCAACAATATCCTCAGCATTAAGGTCTGTGGCTTTAATATAGTAATACTTATGTATTAATTAGTAATACTTATGCATTACTATTGCTAATACTTATGTATTACTATCTAATATATTAATACTTGCGTATTAATATAGTAATTCCTTATGTGTCGAATAGGCTGAGGGTGAAAGGGGACAGGGACCACACAGCTTCCTCCAGCAAGAAAGGTATGCAAGAGTTCAGAGAACAAGACGGAACAGGGCAATAAAAGTATCCACGTAACTAGCTATTATTTTGATGCAGTTACTGCTGCCAAGTACTTCTGGACTCTTAACCCATTTACTTCATAGGAGAAATTTACTGGGACATCAAAAAAAAAATCTCTGTGCTCAAAGACAAGATGAAGATACACAATAAAAATACGTTCACATGTCAGGTCCTTGTAAGACTTTAGGCGTGTTGTTGCTCTCCAGAGCAAAGAGTGGTAAAGGGTTCTCAGGGACAGTGTATCGTCACTACCTGTTTAATATTTCATTACATTGGCCAGAATTTTAAAGCAACTGAAAGAGCTATGTGTTTTCCATCATATAGCTCCCTCTTTCAGCTATATTAAGCCACTATATTACTCAACAGTGTTGGGGGCAGTCCTGTTCTTGGAAAAAGTCTGGACAGTTGTTCCAAAAGCACCTTAGTCACTGAAGTCCAGCACAATACAGTGACAGATGTTTCCTGACAGCACTTCAAGTACGTTCTCTATACAGAAAATTGTACATAGAGACCAATTGTCTAACCCAAACAACAGATGTAGTTATAAAGTCTGGTTTGCACAGCAGAGTATCAAAGTATTCAAATTCACTTGCAGTCTGACAATCAAAAAAGAAGAACTGCAAAAACATACCAGAAAACAAGACCATCAGTTTTAGACTACACCCAATTAGGAACCATGTGTTAACCGTACTGCATATGGATACAAACTGTATGGGAAATCAACCCTTTCAAACCATGCAGTATCTTGGCAAAAGTCAGTAGGATAGAAGGGAATCAATCTGCATGGGAAACAGAAGGAAATTCAGCATTAAGTAATCTAACTGAATGTAAGAGAAGGGAAAAAAAAAAATCTCAGCCTTGATGTAAGTATCTTATACTATCATTACCTTATGCTAAGGAAGTCTACAAGCAAATCTCAGTACACACTGGACAATAAAAATTAATTTGTTACCATGACAGTCATTTTGGCAAAAGGTAAGAACTGTGAGGAAAAAAAATAAAGAAAAAAAAATACAAATTACACTCGGAGAGAAGCAGGAGGGAGGTTGTGGAAACTGAGGGGACAGATGGGGAAATGGGCCAACAAGCTTTTAGGATAGGCCTGTGTGATTTCCAACAAAGTAGAGCAGATTAATTGCATAGTGCTGTCTAAGCTCTACTCAACACGGTTTAAATGCATACATTCATTACATCTATGCAAATCAGTAAGAACAGTATTTCTGTAGTAACAATATAGTGTAGCCTTTCATTTGAAAAAATTCCAGTGTTCTTGATTATCTATTTACCATTTATTTGCTACTACTCAAATACAGCTTCTGAGCTCAGCACAGAAAACAGTAATATTAAAGTGTTGGATTACTGTACACCAATTGGGTAAGCACAGAATGAGATTTTCACCAAGGACTTCATAGTGAGAACATGCAGACCTTCAGCAGTCATCCGTATCAGATAAGAGCACTGAAGAGAAAAAAAATCAACTGAATGGAAAGGATTTCCTTTCCTTAAAGCCTAAGAGACATAAGCTGAAGACACACCTTTAATTTTCATCTGTCTAATCCTTGCTGTGCAAGTCTCATTAATTTAAACTCTCTTAATCCCTCTTAAATTTTATGTAATTTGTACCCTCAGCTACAAATACATCTCCCCATACGTAACATAGCCATAAGACAGAAACGAAGATTTTCTCCTGCAATAGATTCTAAAATTGCATTACAATATATTACACACTGGAATGTGTATTCAAGATCTCACTCCTGTTAAGAAGTTATGTTTTAAATAAAATTTAAAAAATCAGTATAAAAAGAGAATGAGTCAATTAAGGTTTCAGCCAGGCTGGTGTCCCTCTAACAATGAGCCAACCATTAATGCGTTCATTGCTCTCTGCAGTTTTCAAGACAAGAGACAGATGGAAAATTTAAAAAAGCACAGAGTAGACTGATCAGAAAAGTTTCAATGCTAGGGTATACCTCTTATGCTAATTACTAACAACAACTCGTAAAATTTAATAAGCAGATTTTTAAATTACAAAACAGGCATAAAATATCTCATTATCACAAGTTCTATGGCTTTCCTTGTTCCTTCACTAGACAAGCTCCTTCAGAGCAGATACAACCAGCACCCCATATCCCCTTTTCTTCGAACAGTGCAGAAAGAGGGCAAAGACAAAATGCAGGAAGCTGCCTGTGGCCAGCACTAGTCTTAGTTGAAACTGGGCAGACCAGCTTTCAATTTCCTTTACCAGATCATGCAACCTCTTCCAAAACCCTGCCAAACACCACTCGTATCCAGACGAATTGCTCCCCAAGCAGCCAGTTCCCTTATCACTGGTTCTGCAGCCACCATCACCAAAACTTTGGTTTGATGGAAGACTCCGCTTGTTAGAGAAGATTGTTCTCCCTCATCACCAACCATGTGTGCTCCCTGGAGACCCACAAGGCCTGAGCAGTACTTGGCCAGCGTTTGCAGAGTATTTGCTGCGTACAGGTTTCACATGGATCTCCATGCCTGTGCTATGAATGAGGCTTTACCTTGCATTTCAGTTCATAAATAGAATCTCCTCCATCACGTAATTGCTGGCACGTGAGAAGGCACAAACCGTAACCGAAGCTCTTGTCAGTCTGTATATAAAGAAGATTTCTCTTCTGAGTAGACACTCTTGTGAAAAATACAGCATAAACAATCCAAGCTCTCCCCACACTACCAGCATTTACAGGCTCTCTCCCTTCCTCTGTCAATTATCTAGCAAAGATGCAAACTGTGTAACTACAGAACTGATTTCCCTCTGTGCTAGAAATAACTCTATCCAAGTACCACTCCATCAGAGGTACTCCGAGCTCTGCACCTACCGGAAAAACAGCTAACAAAACCTCTCCATCCTACTACAGGATAAAACTGAGATCACAGACTGATTTTCCATCTTAAGTAAAGCCTTTTTGCAACAAAACCAGTGTAACACATTGTACTACTGGGCCCACACAACAGCTGTTCTTAACATATTCCAAATTATTTTTCATCCTCTGACACTGTAAATCACATTGCCACCAAAGCTGACACTTTTCCAGGCTCCCTATTGCTGCTGCTCAAGCAACAAACACTGCTCAGCTATAAGCCTGGACCATGAGAAAAACAGATCTTTTGAATGGTTTGAAATACTTGAAGCATTTCAGTAGATAACCTATTTGAAAAACATTGGTAGATCTAAGTGAAAACAGACTCTACAAGGTTCACACAGAAGATCAAGTATGGAGTGCTACTCCTCCAAACCCGCAGTATTTCAGCCCAGCTGCAGCTGATGCCACCCACACAGATAACTAGCATTGTAGAGCATTTACAGCAACTACAACTGGATAGAGCATTTAAAACACTTATATCTGTACTCATACAAAGAGATTTGAGTAGCTGAGATACATGACACCTCATGGAAAAATCAGACAAGTTTTTTACCTCATTCACTTTCACAGTTTTTAGTTTGAATCCACATCTATTTTACTCCAGCGGTGTTACTACAGCATACTGATCCTTTTACAGAAAAGCAACATAAAACTAGCAGAGCCCTTAAGCCAGTGCTTTGAACTGTAAAGCCAAACATAACTGGTCCTTGTGGTGGAACAAACAACTGCAATCAACACTTTTAAAACGCTGTGAAGACGAACACAGAAATTTTTACTCAAGAATAAGGAATACGGCTAGCTGAATAATCTATTTTTCAAGTACAAATTCATTTTGAGAAAAAAGTTAGCTGGCAGCAGCCACAGGTTAGATCCTGAAACCTTACATGAGACCCTAAAAACCTTATGTGAACTTGGCAGTAATTAAGCAGCATATCCAAGACCTCCAGAGCACAGTGCAAGCTTCTGCTTCTGTCCCCACAACATCTCCAACACTTGCTGATACTGGCACTGTTTTGACCAGTGGCTAAGCTGCTGTGCACAGGCATTAGCTAGCTACTAACGAGGGGGACAAAATCCATGGCATAATTAGCTATGAGATCTTAAGTCACCTGGTTTAAATTTCACAAACAGAAGACAGGAGAGGAGCTCTCCTAAGAAACCACAGATTCACAGAAAAACATCAGAAAGGTTGGAAGGTCTCTGGATATGCCACCTAGTCAAATCTCTAGCTCAGATCAGGTCTCATTTCAAAGTTGAAGCAAAGTGCTCAGTGTTTTATCTAATTTAGTTTTGAAATTCCCAAGGACAGAGATTTCACAGAAAGAAAAAAGGGTGGCTCTTTTCTCCAGGAGGAGTTACATTCGTTCCAATAAATCAGATATTACAAGATACAGTAAAAGACTCGTGCATGCATATCCATATTTGTCTCCAATGGAAACGTGGCAGCCTGCCCCTAGGACGATCACCATTTAAACTAACAGATGCTGTCTGCTGCAGCCAACTAACTGGTAGCTCGGGTACACCATTACCTTCAAAGGAAACATAACATCAGAATTTCTTACCTCCGGGCCTGTATACAACATCGTCCTCCGTGATAAACGACGTTATCTCACCGTTGTCTGTTCTCTCATATCGTGACTTCTTCTTGGGTGGTTTCTTTTTGCTTTTCTTTGTGGACTCCTCTGTGGTGGCACTGTTGTTGTCATTGTCCTCATCTTCACTATGGTCACTTTCTGCATAATTCTTGGCACCTCCTTCCAACGTACAGCTCCGTCGAGGACGCGAGTTCTCACTCTCCCTCACTTTGTCTCTCTTGTCTCGCTCCTTATCCCGGTCTCTATCCCTGTCCTTCTCTTTGTCTTTGTCTTTTTCTTTGTCTGCTGTCATGATTCGCCACGTGCCTTCTTCTGTCCTCTCACGGCTGGGCCTCCGTGAAAGGTAGACAGTGAGCCTGGGCTTCAGTCTTCTGAATTTCTCACTCAAATCCAGGAAAAATTCAACCACTCCAATAACCCCAGCGTTTTAAGAAGGCTCTTGAAGGGGTGTGGGGGGTAGGGAGGAGAAAGAGGGGAAAAGCCCATGTTAATATTCAAAATACTTTAAATTTCTGAAAATAAAAAACAAAGAAAACCCCACATCCTAAAGCAATTAAGTATGGAAAACACAAGACAGCAAAATACAAGGTGGTCTTGAAGCATTCTCAGAAATGATAACTTATGAACTGTCTATAAAACATTTGAAGCTATCTCCATCCTCAAAATGATCTCAACTCCTTAAAAAATTCTTTTATTCACTACAGAAGTTTAACAATTTCTCAGTGAGCACTTCTCATCCAAGAAAACGTATCATTTTATACCTTAAGCTGAATAGGAAGCATGCAAAAAAAACAAAAAACGACAAAACAAAATACATGTTGAGGAAGGGACAAGTGCAAGAAAGGAAGAGCCTACAACTTTTTTTTTCCCCTCCCAAAGCAAATGAAAAAGTTTAGTAAATGGCTGTGTTGCTTTACATCTCACCACCACTAACAACGGATGCCCTACAAAGCTGGTACAGAGTAAAGAATGCCATCTGCCACCTCCGGGGCAACCTGTTAGGAAGTCTTCCCCCTACCCTGCTTTTCCAAACACAGAGCTAACCTGTAATCCACAGCTTACACGAATGAATTAACTGAAACCAGACCAAACCACAGCAGTTACAAGTGCACTAACAAGCTCTGCTTTCCCATCTATCAGAATTAGGACCTTTCCTGCTTGTTTTACCAGTACGCAACACACAGAGATGGATTTTCTAACTTAGCACCTTCACACATTCAGTTTCCTGCTGGAGAATAGGAAAAGAAGAGATAACCCTATGTTTTTACTTCCCTGATCATTTAATCAATACAGTTAATATTAAACTGCATCTTTTTTTTTACTTCAATGCAAGTTTACACTTAAAAAAATGGGACTTGCTGTTACAAAAGCATTTGCCAGCTTGGACCTATGGGCCAGTATCCTCAAACCACAAGCACGTGCACAGAACCACTGCTTTCTGCCATGGTTCAGCTCCGGTGGGCAGCTAACACCACACAGCTGCTCACTGACTCCCCTCCAGCACCCTGCAGCTGGGCTCTGGGTTAATTCTCCCTTGAGATACTACCAGCGTCCCTCAAACCAAAGGCAACGAATAATGGTCCTATGCAGTGACATCCTTTCATTCTTCTGACTCAAAATTGACAGTTTCCTTAAAATATCCTTTCTATTGGTCAAATGGAAGTGATCTGGAGTGACAGGTTGCATGATACACCTTTGAGTGACAGCCAGCAGCACACACATCAGAATTTTTGGTACCTTCTCAGAAAAAGCTCTTGTGAATTTGCACCGATTGAAGTATTTCCAAGTGCCTTTTAGTATGGCTCAAGAGCAGCAGCCTGAACATCACAGCTACTACTGAACAACAACAACAACATACCTTTTTCTGTAAATATTGGTAAAAGGATATTTCAAGATACATCCAACATACAAAGGTAAGGTATCTTTTTTCCTAGATCACCAATTCAGGCAGAAGCTGAATTTACCCACACTTAATTCGTAAGTTTCCAGGAAGTTTCTACTCAGTGCAAGTTGAAATTAGTCCACTACATAGAGTGCTATAGCATGAAAGTCAGGGACCTAAGACAACTGAATGTCCATACATTAAGCATCTGAAACCACATTAGAGAAGAAAAAAAGGCTATTTTAGTTTTTAAGAAGTTAGCTGAGAAGTCGGTGATCCTGTGTATTTGAAATTTCTTCACTCTGACATGAATCTCAGACTACAATATTCTTGTCCCTGTTGACTACTACTTCCAGCAATGGAAACAGCCAAAGAGAGACAAATTGCTTTTGCTGATATAATTCAGGCTGTGGCATGAATCTCTCAGGCATTTCCTGAATGAACAGATCATCCAGGTAGGAAATGATTTTATTTCCTTTCCTCCTTATAGCAGCTGCCATCATTCTGACAACACAGAAGAGAAATCCAATGAAACTCCAGTAGAGAAGACTACAATGAACCTGACAATTGCCAGAGAAGCTGCAGATAACAGTGATAGCAATGGCCTACAGGGACTCAACAAGAAATGTCTTGAATTCCTAGAGGCTAGGAAGCAGTAGCAAGCTTGAGGGTTTTTTCTATTGTTGTTGACACAAAACTCTACTTTAGAGAGTAAATAATCTATTCATTTTGAATGAAAACTAATTACTTTCCCAGAGCAATCTAAAAATTACACACAGTGGCATCTCAATCTACGTACAAGAGATATTTATGTGTTCTTTAGAGATCATGAAACTAACAAATACAGGATACACTTAATTTTATTCAACCCTTGAACTAGAACAGCTCTTCCTCATTGATGTTACTGAAAGGAAAAGAAAATGTTGATAACTCACATTTAACAATCCCATGCAGCAGTACCTGCTGCAGAACCTTACAATGTCTTGAAAGCATTTAAGCATTTGTAAAGCTTTGAGACTTCTGAATGAAGGTAAATATGAGCCTTCTATTACTTTAGAATTCATTCACTAAGTTTTCTGCAAGCTTTAGAGGGTAATTGGCTTCCAAAGTTCTCACACATACACACACACAAATTTTCCTACACTAGTGCATCAGTCAGTAAAAATTACAACTTTCTTCCCCTGTTGTTATGACTCTTCTTGGAGGACTGTGCCAAATCTAGTTGGTGCCTTACCAGCTTCACAGCTGAGTGGGTGTCGAAGGGGTCTGCTCCCTATTCTTGAATGCTCAGGGGACTAGTGTGCGGCCCTCCTGGAAGTTAACTTTGCTGAAAGTCTTTTCAAAAACTCTTACGAGTCTCTCCCCAATGAATGATATGCCGCCTCTTACCGGTTGTCTTCCTTATCTCTTTCCCTGGCATTTTGAGTTCATAACACGAATATAGCACTGGAATACTCTGGCAGTAACGGTCATTACGAGTTACATATTTACAGTCCATAGCTCCTGTAAGCCCTTTAAGGGCACGCAGCTAAAAGCATGTTTGTTCCCTTTGAAGTGCTCTCTACTAATCATCCTCCAATGGTTCAAGAATCTCGTGTGCAGAGAAAGCAACAAACAGGCACCAACTTCTTCAGCATCTCTCACTGCTGAGAAATAATCACTTGAATACAGGCAGACAACTCAAGGTGTTGAGCGACCTTTTTTCCCTACTATTTACCTAGCTTGACCTGAGAGAAGAAAAACAAGAGATCACCTATTTCTGAGCCATGCCTTACACCGACTATGCTCACAGCCATCAGTTTTTAAATCACAGTCTATATAATGCTGCATATCAGCACTCTCCCACTGCACATTCCACCTTCACACCGATACGCTCTGACTTGGGATATTATGGCATCATTCTGAAATCCGGGTCGAGGGACTGTCTGACAGATGAGCTATGCAGGATGACAGTTTAGATAAGGCTGTAAGTCTCTCTCTTCAACACAACGTTGATGCTACAAAAAACTTAAAGAAACAAGAAAAAGGGAGTGAAGGAGATTCCTCCCAGAAGCAAAGTAAAGTTTCACAGGGCAAAAAATTACTTCTGCATTTATCAACAGAAAATGACAGACTATTCTGCATGTCTTCAGAGGAGGAACATGTTTCATTTCATTTTACTCAAGAATATTTCAAATATCTTTAAATCTTGCCTCAGAAAGCAGCCAGGTTTACCTGGAAATTGTGAGGATTAAGGGTCTAAGAGGAAAGTGACATTTCACTTGGTTTGTGGTATTCTAATTGGCATAGGACAGGTAGAACAACTACCTACCTGCAAGAGGCCGTAAATTCAGTAAGTACTAAGAACAACATTTTACAGAACAGTCAGCTTTGACTGCAGAGGAGACTGAAAGACCAGAGATAATATTTGGGGTGAATGTATCAGCTCCTATCTCCTACTGAAATGGTTTGGACAATTTCGGCACCACATTCACAACAGTGATCTGAGAAAAGCTTTCTGAGAACACCTGCTTTTAGTTTTATACATAGGCTTCCATAAAAGTAATGTAATTCCAAATAAGCCACAATTTCTCTCCACATTAATTCAAGAGCAGCAACCTAAAATCAATATAGCCTTCGAAAGTTTCAGTACTCCCAATAAGATGTCCCAATCTTAACAGATAAATTAGCTAGACTTTTTATTCTCTCTACTACTGTTTGCTGAGGGATTTAAAAACCAGCAGGAACACTGAAGCTGTCTGCACATTCAATTTGATACAAGGCTGCTAGTTTGGGTCACCTGCTGAAGGGTTCAGCCCTCATTTACCATGTGGTGATGCATAAAACATAGAGAGCCCCTTCAAAATCCTATGCCTCTCTCACCTCTCTCACATACCACACTTCTTAAGGGCTGAGTGGCTTGGTGGCCACTTCAAAACCAGAGAGCAATCAAGATACAGAACTATGCCTACAGTACAAAAATTCAGATTCCAGCCCACTGTATTAAACCATGATGCTTGAACTCCTCTAGCCATTTTAAAAGCTACTTTAATGGCCTCTGTAATCACCACATACGGGAACAATGATCAGACAGTAAATACAAAGCCATATTTTTACTACTTTTTCTCTCAAGTAATTTAGGCTAATGTAAATAATTACTACCATGTAGGTTTGAGTAATGTAGAGTAGTCATCCCATAACACCATTAGAAGAAATAAGACTTTTTAAAACGTTCATACAAGGCAACACAGCTCCCTCACTTTAAAGGGCTGTTAGGGGAGAAAAGGCCCACGGGACCTGTAAAGAGCTGCTATTGTAACAAGAACTATTACCTAGGGAATATAATGTCACTTAGAGCCAAGAAAACACCTGCATTATAAGATTGCTTAACAATATTTAAAAAAGAAAAAAGTTAAACAAAAACTTGTCATGATATACAGCAGATTATTTTGAATAGTTTCTACTTTTATCAGGCATAATGACTTTGTGCTCCTTTCACCAACCGTATCACGTCAGAAATGGACTTGCAGGATAACTATCCAGCCAACAAAGCACAGGTAAGAAAAAAGTGAGATTAGGGTGGAGAACCTAAAACAAAGTCAGTGGCAATCATTCCACCAGCATCACTATCACCACAGACTAGCCCTGGGGCCATCCACACACCAAATAAATTACACTTTCTCCTGATAAATCGTAAAGTATTGTAAAAAAAGTCAAGAAAAAGATGACAGTCTTTCAGAAGCAGAAAGGGTAAACCTTGAAAGTATGCATATGGATTTCTTGACAGGCAAGTCTGGCAAAAAAAAATAAATCTGTAGTATGTTTACTAAAATAGGTGAAATATAAATATTCTCAAACACTGTAAATCCAGACCAGGGAAACACCAACAAAGAAATCAAAGCATAAAGAGAGATTCCTGGTGTACAACAGCAACCAAACTAACAGCAACATTAAAGAATAATAATTCAATGAAATGGAATAATACGCCTATTTTACAACAGTCATACACTCCTTGAAACTAGAGCTATCAAAGTTACTAGTACATCCCATACTTATGTCTTCCTGTGCAGGAAACTTTAAGACATGAATTAGCTTTACATAATACTGAAAAACATTAATTTGTGCGTGTTTATTAGAATGAGACCATTGCTGCTTCGCAGGCAACTGCAAACGTAACTACATCTAGAACTCTACCCAGTTACAACTAATTTCGATTTCCATTCTAAATTTTGTTTTGGCACCTCCATCTCTGCAACATGTTGACAAGTACCTACTCAACTGTCATTCCCTACATGTCTATAGCTATGTTTGTCTCCATTGGATGCTTTATTTTTAAGTGGCTGAACATTCAAGCTGCCATCTCACAATTCTTCCACTCTCTAGAGAGTCTCCAAAATACCTTCATTTAAATCACACAAATGAAAACTAGATCAGGTTATTTTTGGAAAACCCCTCTGAGCTCCAGCAAAAACTCGGGTCTTCAGCCACATTAACTGTTTTACATAACTCCATACAACCAGCTGGGTATCTGAACTACTCAAAATGGAAGAGTAACTGCAGGGTGGGTTCTATGATGAGCTGACTGACCAGACATTGCCACTGAAATGCAGCTATAATTAAAGGGATTTCTCTCTAAAGAACACAGAATCCCAAGAGTTGCAGAGACCATCTACAAAACTAAACATATGCCACTCAAGTGCTCCATAAAATTCCACAACAGTAGAAACAAAGAAATTCTGTTCCTTCAGTCCTGTGACAAAGTGAGAAAAGAATGGTACAATGTTATCAAAATAAGCAGTAGATACTAACAGGGCGTAATTTTTGTTGTCCACCATTTTAAATACTTTTTACGTAAGCATCAAGACAAATGACACTTCTGTCTAGTGAAACAGTCTATTTTCAGACATCGGTCTCATTTTCTCTAAGAAGCAGCTTATTTCGGTTAATGACAGAGCAGACATCAGAATTTTCTTTCCTACAAAGCCTCTCGTCCCAGCACAGAAGCACTGCTGTAATCAGGAGATTAAATGTGTTTATTCATGTGTGAAACGCAGGCTTGATCTCCATCTCATATTATAGACCGTCTACAGCAAATGGTCAGCATATTCTTCATAATTTCGTAATACTTAACAACTATTACATCTCACTTTATTGCATTTACAGAAAACAGTAACAAATACTTCGTATTTAAAGTAATAAAACGTTACTAGTGGAAGTATGACCTTTGATCTTGACTCTTCAGCTATACAAGCAGGTTCTGCTATGAGGCAGCAGGAATATTATTCAAAAAGCAAAACATAGATAATACTGTGTGCAAGAAAGAATAAGCACAAGCACAGAAAGTTGCGAGACAGAGGCATACTGCAAACATAAGTTTGTCTGCAAGCAAACCCACACAAATGCTCATTATCCTCTATATTCATAGAATGGTTTGGGTTGGAAGGGACCTTAAAGATCCTCTAATTCCAACCCCCCTGCCAAGGGCAGAGACACCTTCCACTACACCAGGTTGCTCAAAGCCTCATCCAACCCGGCCTTGAACACTTCCAGGGATGGGGCAGCCACTTCTCTGGGCAACCCGTGCCACTGCCTCATCACCCTCTTGTTAAAGATAACACCCTCATGTTCTTGTTAAAGATTTCAAAGTACATGTTAAAAGGTATTTGCAAAGAGGGCCTATATTTCAAGATATGATCTCTTGTATGACCTTAAGTGATAGAAAACCAAAGCTGTCAATATTGGCATTTGACTTCCCACATATTTTCATCCCAAAAACAGGCTAGGTGTCTTTTAGACACCCATGAATACATCCAACTTGCCCAAGGTCACACTGAGACCCTGGGAGACCTCCAGTAACATGTCTCCAGACTATACTCATAGGACTCTGCAAGAAACAAAGCATACAACCCACCTCCTCCCCTCCCCTTCATCTCCACCACTCAAAAAAAAAACCCACACACAATATACCAAAGAAAATCTACACTGCCTATACACAGATATATCACAGCAAAATTTGTTACTATCCAAAGTTCCTGACTTTATCTTCTTGCCTCTTCAAACAGTAAGGACTTAAATCACTACATAATATTAAGGCAGAATTCTCTTGTTCAATGTGTAATGTTGTGCAACTGTAATACTGTTATTTCATTTTAATCGGAAAGGACCAGCTTACTGCCATACCATCATCAGCTAAGACTGAATGTGTAAGACAATAAATGGCAATAAACAGGTAATTAAGAAGTATTCCATCTCTTGATGTCTTGAGTTTTTAAACATGAAAGAAATCACACAAATCCCACAGATTTGTTTTTCTTGACAAATCACAAGGAAAATTAGAACATTCAGGTTATCTTAACACATAGGATCATAAAGTAGAACAGATTAACAAAAAATCCTTTGTCTATAATAATTTTTAGATTCTCTCCAAGTTATAAAAGCAGTAACATTGGCTCCAACAGCAGCCACTTCTACTACAGCTCTCCTAGTACAACTGAGCCAGTTACAAACAACTCACTGTACACGATAAGCACCTATGACAGTGAGAGAACAGGAAGAATTCACTACTGAAACCAAGATTAGCCTTTATTTTTGAACTTAAAACAGATCACAAGAAGCTTATTTTAATTATATTTATAAGATATCAAAATTTACACGAGCAGGATACTCTTAAGGTTGGCTGACTTTCAAAACTGCTTTTCCACAGTGTTTCCAAGCCTTGGGCTCAGCACTAAATTCAGTATACCCCAGAGAAGCAGTGGTTAGCAGGAACACCTTATGGAACTATGGACTGCATTAAACAAACTGATGACTTAATAACTGAGTATTTTTTTAAAACTTTCATGTACTTTATAATGTATTTTTCTGCTCAGCAGAAACTTTTATTGCTGAGTTCTCATCTGCATTGATTTTAACAGAGTATTTGCTGGAACAACCACCACAGAGCTCACTCCACCCCAGCAAACCACAGCGAGGAAATGACAGCAGCCATGCTCAGTTCCTACAGCTGCCACCAGCTGCAACACGGGAAAGTTCTCAGCAAGCTCATGTAGGCAAAGAAACTGGTTTTAGACCACGTTCAACAGTCCAGGGGACTCACCCACACACTGGTCTCACCAGTTTCCACACTACACATGAATATCAGATTTATTTGCCTCATGGCATCCAATGCAACCTCTCACCGTGCAAGCTTCCCTAAGTTTGTTCCCTTCAGTCTGGTTCACTTTTCTGGAAGTCAGTGAGCTTTCTTTTAAAAAACAACAATAAATGTACACAGTTATCAAAGACAACAGAAAAATTCACCTTCTTTGTAGCCACGCTACTACTCCTGGGCAGCAACCAATTCAACTCCTTAGATTAGATTTTAAGCACTGGTTTTTGAAAAAAGGACCATTCGACAGGTCTCACGGGTGTTCAACGCTGTACGTTATGTTTCAAACTGCAGCCTGTCTGTGCTACAAGAACGACTGCATCAGCAATATGCTGGCCACTGCTAGCGAACCCATTTGAAAGGGACTTCATAACTGGCTGCATCTTTCCTGAGAAGAGGAAAACATTAAGAAATGCTTCAAGTAATTAGCCTGCTTCTAAACCAAACCATGAGGCAGCATTTTAACACTGCATGAAATAACGTCTGACTTTGGTCATGCTTCAGACACTAATATAATTTCTGTTTCCAGTACTCTCAGTAGATACTCTTGACTACTGTACCACTAAAGCAATGGAATCTCATGTACCAGAATGAGGCAAAGTAGTTGTATTAACGAATTTAGGTCTGATCTTGTAAGCTGCTGAGAACAATATTGCAAAATTAGACCATGAGCCATTAAGTGCAGAATAACCGATGCAAACGATTAAGCCCCACATGAAATTTGGTGGCCTCATTCACATTACGACATCCTCTGCCACCAACAGTAACAGTAACTGGGAGATGGCAGAGGTAGTATGGCAAAAGTCTGGTTTTGTGGCCTTGTGCCTTGAGCTCCTTAAATCCAGGACTACTCATCCTTTGTGTACTGAATGATATATCTCACAGAAATAAGAGACCTGACACATTTAAAGAGAAGAACGAGCACATGAAAAAAAGTAAAGGAAAATCTAGCTTTCATAATTACACGGTAATACCCCATGACATACAAATGAAGAATACACAAGCCATGTATCACACTGACAACACCTTCAAAACGGAGGTTATTTTTCCTAAATGAAGCCGAATGAAATTCCTAACTCTATTTTCAAGGTAAAGTTTTAAGGTTAGACACCAGTAACAGCTCTGAAACAACATGAAGAGATTACTAAAACTGTTTGCAGTCGATAGTAGACAAGAGACTAGGCTAACCAGAGCACCACAAACTGTTCATAGCAGTGTTTAATCAATCTGTGACCAAGACACATCTTTTAAGACCTTTATTCCAATAATAATATCAACTAGGATTACCATATTTCACTTGTTCTTTCAAATAAAAACCTGACATGTTTCTTCAGCAACCAGAGGGAGCAAAACAAATTACAGTGTTTATTATAAATATCACGCAATGAAACTTCATCTGTTAAAGCCCACCTTTGAAGATTCTTGTCTATGAAGCTTCCATCACTTGCTGCACAGGAGCATTCACCAGCTAAGCAAGCAGGAGTTTAGAAGGGTGTCATGTCACAAAGTTTTTCCCTGAAACACTAACCTAATAATGAGTTGACTTAAGAGCAACTTTCAAAATACTAAAGAAAATTCACCAAGTGCCAGTTACCCAAGCAACTGGGACCTAATTAAACCTACCCAACACTTCAGGGATTAGCCTGTGTTCTCCTAGAGCCCTGTAGCCTCTCCCAAGAGATAATACATACAGCTACTGTGAGATTTATTACTTGCTGACTAGTTCTCAACATACGCTGAATTATGATCTGGCCTGTGAATCGGAACAAACTTTGGTGTAAGTGACATTTCAAAACAATTCCGCAACTATTTTTTATTCTGAACATGAAATAAATTTTTATGTAGAGCATTTTAGTATCAAATGCCATTGATAGGGCAAAGAACGAACAAGATAAATTCCTGTGGAAGGATATTTATCAAGCACTCAGCCCAAAAGCAAAGTAAAAACTTTTTCATGATTTTTTCACTAGTTCTGTGCATATTATTTCTTTGTCCAGTACTTCCTGATGGGTATAACTTCACTCACACTACTTAGAGTTTAAAAAAACTCCCACAAAGTAACAGCCTTTTTGGAGAAGGGGATGAGGGCAGAAACAAACCAAAACCCAAAAGAATAACACCATCCTCCTCAAACAAGGTAAAAACCACACTAAGAGTTCGGGGGTGGGGGGGAAGAAAATATAAATCTCTATTTAATTCTAGACACACAAAAAAAATACCAAACCACCACCCCACCAAAACTCCTCAGCAACATACAACTGCTGTTTTTCTCACATATTAAGACCTATGCTTCAAAACAAAAATAAATTGAAGTCACATGCACAATTTAGGCTGTAAGAGGCAAGAAAAGTTTCAAACATGACCTAAAGATAATAATGGGGAAAGTTTCTATTATGCCTCATCTATCCACATACTTACAGATAAGACTAACCACTTGTTTTTCTGCTTAAGAAGAACAGTTAATAGACTTTACAACTTCCACAGAAGCAAACCCAAAACAAACTTAAGCTGCTGGTGTATTGCAAATGTTCAAATTGCATTAAAAAGTAAATTTTGAAGGAAACCCCACCAGTGCTTATGCAGCATGTCTGGCCTGGTTAAAGTTTCCTTGAACTCCAAAATACCCAGAACAGTAATGCAAAAAACAACACTGCAGAACCACACACAGTTTAATATTTTCAACAGGGATTTCAGCTGCATCAGCTGCCATTAGGAACCTTACTAAGGATGTAGGAAAACACAGAACATAGCCTTCTGTGTGGTGTACAGCAGAATAACTGAAGCATCGTTCTGAAGCAGCCTGGTAAAAGACTTGATTTTTCAGCTATGAAAAAGCCTATGACAGAAACCTACCACACCAGTTTAGCTTGAAGTCATGGCATTGTACTAGCACTGGAGAGTCTGTCTGCACCATTCCAACAAAGCTCATACAGGTTGGCATGTGCAGAGATGCTGTCACACCTCCATTATGCGCAGCCTCCACTTCTGCCACCCCAGAGGCCTTTGCACTGAAATCCAGCCCAGATGCTGATGCCACCACCGCCACCATGCCAAGATGAACACGGCAGCTGGTAACCCCCAGCCGAGCTCATGGAACCAAACAGCTGAGGCTGGCAGCCTCTCAGAGCTCCCTCATGAGACCCACATCATCTTCACACCACACATCATCGCACGGGTTTCGGAGTCAAGAATGACCTCAGGATTTTATTAACCTGACAACCAATGCTTATAATTTATCTCCAACAACAACTGGAGCTGAGAGATGTGTACTGAGCAAAGATTTTGCTGTCAGAAGTTTTGTAATGCTCCTGAAATCCTAAACCACTGTTGAACTCCCACATGACTGTAAGAGAACAAGATAGTTAAATTTACCTTTGGCATCTCGGATACCACAGTGCGTCCTCAGAAGAAAAGCACTCAGCCAAAAGCATGGATCCAATAAAACTTTATGCCAAAATATAACTTTATACAGCAGCATTTGTTAAAAAAAGTCAGACTCTAAAGTTCAGCATGTACATCTTTAGCTTCATTCTAATTTATATTACTGACTCCATGCTTTAAAAATCCACAAGAATTGCTTTTACCAACTACATGGAGCTCATACGTTTTCTAGGGCAAACTTCAGACAATCAGTCCCTCAAATCCAGACTCTGACGCTCACGTACCAGCAGACAAAAGTGACATGACACAAGAAGTTACCACTTGCACTTGTTCACCCTCATTATCACCCTGCTGAAAGAAAACCCACAGCAATCCCTGTAATCGGGGCGTGCTGCTAAAACCCAGTACATCAGCCATGGCCTCACGAGCAGCCAAGCCATCCTTCCAGCAGGGAGGGCACTTCTCAAGGAACACAGGCAAAACAAACAATTCCAAGGCAAACCATTCCTGGTTGTGATTTAGAGACCACAGCTATACTTATTTTTCACACTAGCAATATTTTAGTCACAAACTGTATCGCTCAAGGCCACAGATCTCATTTGTGCACAAAGTCAAGTTAGGCTAAAACTTATTGGTAATTTTTTTTTTTTTAAATCTTAAAAATTCACATTGATATCCTCCATGTACTGGAGCATTTGACCATGTGCTACTTGAGTTGAAAACAGAGCACCATGACTGCTTCTTTCCAAACACCACCTTTTCTTCTGTCAGGGCTGCATAGAAACACCCCACCAACACATGAAGTTGCAACAGCCTCTCTCAGCTGCAGCTACTACATCCATTCATGAAAGAATTCTTTCAATTTAGACCAGAACATACTTCACATTCCTTTAGCAACAGTGGCATGTACTATTGTAAAGAGAACAGACCCAAGGTGAAATATTATCAAGAACTGAAAAACCTCACAGAAAACCTATACAAACAGATGGCATAATTTGGGTTTTTTTAAATGCTACTTAGCATTTACAGCTGGAAGTGGCAAATACCTAACCTGCTTTGAATATGCAAATTATAAGATGAACACAAAAGGGGACAATGCAATTTCTTTTAAAGACAGGCAGTCATAATGTTGAAACAGACTGCAACCAATTTTCATACACTATTCATAATTACTTTATTACACTGCGAAAGGGTAATCAGTTGCCAAATGATCTAATAACCTTGGGCTGCTCTTAACTCTTTTATACCAGTTTTAACTACAAGCACAGGACAGGTCTCCAACTTTAAGCTAATTACAACAGCCTATCATTAAACATGCAAGTGAGATGTGGTTTTCCTCGGATACTCTCATACAAAGCAGCATACAACATTACCTAAAAGCATCCAATTAATAAGCAGGAACTGCTATAAAAAAAAAAAATCCACTCCCAGCTCTAATCTCAACGGAATAGCTTTATTACCAGGAAAGGGAAATCTGATTTTTGGATCCTTTGTTAGATTTCAACAGGAAATGGAGCAACTACAGTATGTTTTGACTGCTTGGAAGAGTAAATTCTACAGGGATCTATGTCAAACTTTTTTTTCAGTCCCCAACTTTAAGTGCTTGAATTGTAGTGACTCTCACATTATGGCACAGTCATTTTCATATTGTGTTGTAACGTAACTACCTGTTGAGGCCACCACTAGTCACCAGTCACTGACTAAATCTAAGAAACTCCACAACATGAAAAAGATAAAAATAAGTTCCCAGGTCCAACTTGTGCTTGAGTTAAAATACTTACTACTCTCTGCTGGGTTTCTATGGTTTTCCAAGCAGTATACTGGGGGGGACCACTGGCAAGAACAGCAAGGCTGTGAACCTCCTAACGTATTTTTCCCAGTTTAGGTAAATACGTTGATTTTGTAGACTGATCGGTTTAACAGGCTGAAACCTTCCCAGTAAAGGAAGAGCCTAAAGCAACATCATTTTCAAGTTTTAGAACTTCTTGCTGTCATTGTTTTACTATCTAGATGAACAAGAAGAGAGATTACAGAGCTATGGACTAAAACATCCAATGTAATGGCTAAAATCTCTGCACCTTCGCCAGTTTCCAAAAACAACGATCAAAACAGGAGCCCTATTCTTCTAAAACAAGATTAGCACACAAAACCTGACAATAACGTTCAAACTACTGAACACTTTTAATTTTAAGCATCTAAACAGAATAAAAACTTATCAGGCTCCAGATGCTCCTGAAACACTTATTGCCTATCAACAAAAACTCAGTTTTATTTCAAAACCAAGTCATTTTTATCTCTATAAATAAGCAAATTCACAAAGAAAAGACTGCTGAAACCAAAGCATTTTTTAACTAGTTTCAAGAAAATTCAAATCAGTGTTCAAGACAAAAAACTTATCACATGTACAAAATTAGTGTTACAGAAGCAGTGATGTATCTACACAAAAATTGCTTGCTTTTAGTAAAAGCTTTACCTATCACACAGCTTTTCACAGCCAGTCCATTTAAAAAAAAAAAGAAACAGACTGGAAAATCTGCAAGTATCTAACTTTTAGGAACCAATGCTAATGAATTCCAGTTTGTTATTTCACACTGTATTGTCATCTTATATGAAAATGAAAGTGATATCCATGGTCAGAGAAGACTAATCAAACCAAGTTTGCTTTCAAAATTTGCCATTACTTCCCAAGATAAGCGGACAGCTACGTTGTTAATGCTAAATTTACAGCCACCATTTCATCTGTGCTTTTGCCAACACTAGAAAAAGCCTGAATCCCAAACCCATCATTATATAAAAAACCCACATGGTTATAAGAAAAATCTATGCATCACAATCAAATACTATTTATACCAGTAGTAAAATGCTTATCCAATCACCGAGATGTTTTCTTGGCAAAACTTGACAAAAAAGTTTTCTAAAGAAGGCCAGCTTGTTTTAATCATTTACATTTTTCAACACTATCTGTTCTCACTTTGTATCCAAAGGTCAGAACTCAAACCACTACCTCAGGCAAACTTCAGAATAAATATTATTTTTGCCCACTCTTCTGGAAAGAATTACACCTCTGTTCAAGAAAGTCAAGGCATCAAAAACAAACTTCCCTCTGATACATTTAAAGATGCTTCACAATATTATTTATAAACAGAAAGCTATCTTACAGGAAGTTTTTCATTGGTCCTATCCTTTATTAATTAATTCCAGTGTTATATCATTATACACTTTTGCTTTGGTGATTAAAAAAAAAACTTGTTCTGGGAAAAATACACACACCAACATGAGAAATAATTACACAAAGGGCAAGGCTAAGCAAGGTCCAGTTGACGTGACAGTCTGAACTACGTTGACTACGATTCCGGTTTCCCTGACAGCCCTTCTTCCCTAAAATGTTCTGAAATCATCTTGGTTTATACTTATTAGAAAATATTTGCACATTAATCTACATATATTACTGGCCAGTAAATTACTCCAAGAAAAGGCCTGCCCCTCTTAGCTGGGAATCTTTGTTACACCGAACGTTTATAGCCACACCACACGCAGCTCGGTGATGCGTAAGGCCAGAAAACTGGAAGAACCTCCCCTTGTACACCAAAGCCACTTCTGCTGCCCCTTGGACAGACCTATTTCTAAAGTAATGTTCAGTGTTCTGCAAAAAACATGACGAAAAACTTAGTTTAAAGAGTCATGCAATTGACTATCAATACTAGAGATTCACATCAGCGTACTGGGTAGCTCTCTATTCTAGGGTTACAGTGATTAGAGATATCATTTCTCTGACTCTTAAAACGCAAAACAGAGCTACTCAGTGTTAAGTCATTTACTGATCTCGGTCTTACTAAATACACAAGGTTCAAAAGAAAAAAATATTTTAAAGTCAGTAGTAGACATCTTGGCAAAGACATCACAGCTCACAAATTTATAAAACTAACCGGCAGCCTTGTTGATTGACCCAATCACATCTGTAAGCAACCACTTCAGCAAAGCAGTCAAAGCTACTCTGTAGCCTTTATAGAGATGAAGGTGCTGAGCATTTGCATCAAAGACCACAGGCTATATGGTATTTCTGCTTCCTAATGCGTAGAAAACACTGCTAGTTCTATTCAATTTTCTGAATTCCTTAGCTACGGAGTCAAGAAAGCCAAGTCCCCAACAACTACCACACTGCTAAGAGTGAGCTCTCAGATGCACTTGTACCTTAGCTCCTGAATCGCTTTTGTTTTCTGCCTGGTGCATTCTGTTAAAGTAAAAACAGAATTTGTTTAACTAAACAGCCACCAGAAGGATAAGGCCAACAGCTGGGGACTGTAACAACTCCAGTCACCTTTCAATCCATCCATCTGAAAGAGCCTAGGCTAATGCTGCACAGAAACAGTCTTAATTTGAAAATCATTTGGCCAGAACAGCATTTCATGATTATCTCAACATATGACATCTATTTCTACACTTGGCCTTCATAATTGTCTGGGGTTTTTTTACCAGTATCTGGATCTCAGGTGAAATATGTTATCCATATATACCGACAAGTTACAGAAATACTAGGCTTCTGTGTTTTACAAACTGCCTTTACTCCTAATTCAGCATATACGGTCTCAGCACAATCTCTCTGTATCACTTGAATAAGTCCCAGCATAAGGAAAGACTAACATATGCACACTGACCTAACATTTAGAGCTAGCTCTACAAAGCTGTACGTTCATTAAAGAATACAAAGCATCTCTGTAAGAGACAATCTTCCTAAAAATCTGCAACACTCCATTACCAAGACAAAGAAGAAAATTATTGAAAGGATTGCTTTTTCTGATTATAAGCCTCACCCATACCAAATGCTACCAAGTAGTTAATTTAGGTCTTCGGTACAGCATTTTTGAACTATGAGGTGGGTATCAAGCTGTAGTTGCAGTTGATGTTGCAGTAACTCCACTAAGTTTGTGGAGATATGAATATTTTTCACCTGCTGAAATCTGATCCATTAAATCTAACTTTCAGCAGTAGGAAGACTATCTCAGGTGCCAAAAAGGAATGGCATTGTTTCTACACTTTGAGAGTGTGAGGCTTTTTCCAGACAGAGAGTACAACCACCCTTTAAGTGCTTTACCTACACACAGGTCAATCGCTATAGCAGGAACTCAATCACAGTACACCAGGGAAAAAAAATAAAAAACATCACTGACCCTGTAAAATCAGGAAGTTAGAGGTTCCTTCTGGCCACTCTTAAGCAAAACAATAGGAAGCATCACCCCTCTCGGTCCAAAATACAAGAGGTTTAGGATTAGTTCCATAATAAACAGCTTATTTTCTTTCCCACACCCAGAAATCAAAACAAAGCTCAGGCAGATGAGCTATTAAACCACTCACATCAGGAAACAAAAGCCCCATCTTGTCACCTTTACATAAATAAAAGCAAGCAAAAGAGGCTGAGGGACACACCGAGAGATTCCCTGCAACCTGCAGTAAAATTGCACAGAGAGACAATGCATTCTGACAGAACAGCTGTACACATCATTATGTTAATTAAAATTAAAGTCTCATCTACTTAGCATACACGCAATTCCCTGAACCTTAGTGACAAAAGGAAGGAACCATTTCCTCAAAGAGACATAATCACACACAACTTTAACGAGTTGTCTGCTTATACTGGAGGTCACAGCATAAAGGAGATGCAAAAGCATTTAAGAAGCAGTCCTGGCTATTTTAAGTAAAACAAAGCACTATCAACTCTAAAACACACACAAAGGAAGTGGTAGGATAGATGACGTCAGCCCAAGCCTCAATTCATAAATCCTAACCGCAAAACAAGACACATTCTCAACCGCCTTTTCTCTGGAAACACGTTTGACGTGAATACATGCAGTTTATGTCTTAAAACACGCTATTGAACAGCACTCGCTGATGCATCACTTTCCAAGGCGGGGGGGCGGGGGGAATGGTGTAATCCCAGTCCGTTCCATCGCGAGCCAGATCAAACAACATCTCAGGAACCGCCGGCCAGGCACCCAGCCTGCCGGAGTGCAGGCAGCACTCGAGGGCTCTGGGCTCAAAACCACCTTTCACTGCTCCCAGAGATCTTCATAAAATAGTTTAAACACCACTAAATCGCAGGGCTGGAAAAACAAATAAAAGCTCTCAAACGCTGCTGCCACACAACTCTCAACTCGCTGTGAAGCATCCACAACGTCTGGCTCGTGATATTCGCTGGGCGTAAGTGCTCAAAAACGCAACTGCCTGTAAGAACAAAAACTGACAAAAACGCAGAGTTGGTTGCGCGTCTGGAACTAATTGCCTGCAGATTAACGGCTTTACATCGGAACAGCGTTCGTCTGTAGGGTTTTATATCCACTTTACTTTGAGTTTCCAGAAGAAACACATTGGTGGAGCATCTGAAACTACACATCACTGGATTTCTATTCTCAACTGTCCTCTACTTCATGCCTAACATTCATGTTAAGTTAAAAAAAAAAAATTAAAAGACTCAAATTAAGTCGCCTTGTCAACTGCCATTTTCATTCCCGTCCAACTAAAGCAGCCCCATATGGCTGTGAGGAGGCCGTCCGGCCGCACAATGCCCCATGCAGCGCAAAGCCACATGTACTCAAGAGGAGCTTAAAACCAACTGCAAAACAAAGCAGAGCTGGTTTCCTGCTCAGGAAACAAAGTGGCCAAGCAGGTCTCCTGTCACTATCTTAAAACACGATTAAACATCGCTAAAAAAAGTTACACCACACACAGTACCAATTAGTACTTCAAAGGCATTCCATTTTATCAAGGGCAGTGAAAAAGTACTTTCTTTCGGGATAAGGAAAATGCAATCCTTATCTCAGAGAAGAAAAAAAAACCACAACAAAAAAACCCACAATTAAACTAAATGGAGCGCTGCGTTTAACTGTTTACATTTAGAACACAGAGGTAAAGCATTTGTTATGGCAAGAAAACCCCGAAGTCTCAAAGCATTCTGAACTTCTCAGGCCAATAAAAACTATTGCCTCACCTACCAAGTCGATCCAACTTTTTCTAAAAAAAAAAAAGCAAACTCGAGTAGCCAAAAGGGGAAAAGAGAACGAAGTCAAGCTTTTTCTCCATCCAGGTATCTTCTGCGTTATCATCGACTAAGTCACAATTAACCAGCTTCACGAGCAACCTTAACAATTTTCCTTTTGGAAATACAACGCGTACGCGGAAGGCACCGAAGTCACCCGCTCCACCTGGTTTGGAGACCCGCTCCATGGACCCCCCACCTGTCATTTTACAAGCAGACCCCGGATCCCCGGTGCAGCCCTGCCGCTCCAGGCCTGCACCAACTCGGAGGCGAAGGTCCCGCGCCTCTGGGCGGCGCGGGGGGCACTCACCCGCCCGCCCCGGGCTCAGCCTCCGCAGCCCCCGGTGGCGCCGGGCAACCCCCATCCGCCTGCAATCCCAGCCCGCCCCCAGCGCACCCCGTTCCGCCTCCGGAGCCCGGGGAGGCGCGGGCGGGGCGCGCCGTGGTGCCCCGCGAAGAAGAGGAGGGAGCAGAGAGGGCAGAGCACGGCAGGAAGCCGGGGCCGGCGAGAAGGCGCAGCTGGCGAACAAAAGGAGGCCCCTCCGCCTCGCCGCCGAGCAGCTGGGCCGGGGCGCGGAGCAGGCGGCGGAGCCAGCGGCGTCGCCCGGCCCCGCCGCCGCCGCCGCCACCCCCCGCCCCGGCCGGCCGCCCCCTCGGCAGCGCGGCTGCGGGCGCCGCCACACGCCGCGGCCCCCCCCGCCACCGCCGGGCCCCGGGAAGGCGGCGCGGGGGAAAACCCGGCGCGGAACCCGCCCGCCGCCCGGCCCCGCCGCGCCCCCCCGCCCGGTTCTCACGCACCGGCCCGGCCCGGCGCCGCTTCCCCGGTCCCGGCGGCGGGGCGCAGGCACGCACACCGAGACCCGCGCTCCTTCCCCCGGCGGCGGCCCGCCTCTGCCTCCTCCCCGCTCAGCCGAGCCGGAACCGGGAGCCCCGTGATTGATGGCAGCTCTTTAATAGCGTGGTCAGCTCGAAAATGCATCTGCAAGCAAGATCGGAAGGAGGCAAAGCATCCCCGGGAGTGATCCGCGGCGCGGAGCTGCGGCCGGGAATATTAATGCTGCCGGCCCTCCTCGCCTCTCCAAGCGCTCATCAAAACACACAGGGGGTGGGGAAAATGCAGATGGAATAAAGGGGTGGAGGGAACACATCCACACACGGCATTCGTCCCCAAGATGGATAAGAATGAGATGCCTGTCCAGTGTCACATTAAAAGACACTTCCACACAAGGATTTTCTTGCAGTGTTATTCAATTAGTAAGCCATTTTGCTTAAAATCCTTTCTACGACGTCCTTCCTCCCCCATTATAAACAGCAATTCATCTGCTCAGCAAAACATGTTCCTTTTAATTGTATTTAATCGGCAATTTTTTAAAATAAAGAACATTTAACTCTTGCTATGCGTCTTTATGCAGACCTGTAACTTGTCTGAATCTCACCATGTCTTGCACTGTTCTTGAAAACACCACGACCATGACCTTTCAGCTGCCAGTACCAACTTAATTTTAGAGCAAAGCTTTGCTGTTTCCCTTGCAGGATAAAATGCAAAACAAGTCATCTATGTAATCCATTACCCGAGGGCAACGTACGCTTTTTTCCCCCCTGTCAAGCAAATCCATTTCCTAGCCATGCAGTAGTATTTTACCTATAAAATAAATAGGAGAGTACACCTCAGAGCTAGTTTTACGAAGCCAAGTTAAAAAATACAAATTAAAAAAAAATAATCGAGGTTCACAGACTTTGTTAATTAGAGCAACACCCTAATGTACTGTCAACATACTCCTTCCAGATGCTGTTAGCTATTTGTAGCTGTACATTTTTCCCTCTGTTTATCCACAGATATTTTTACCATGTTTCGTACTATGGCACAGAAGTCCTTCAGGAGACAAAGATCCAACTTCAAAATTTATTCTGTACTTTCTAGAAATAGCTGCCTAAAACCACTAACACAGCTGAAGTAGCTGATTAATTCCAACGCCCTTGCCACATTGCAAGACTTCTATGATCAATACAAATTGAAGATGGTGTGCAGCACAAGCTTCCCTCTTGCAATATTCATAGTACAACAGCTTCAGAACCGGTGCCTATCTTGGAAAGAACTGGTTCAAAATAAGCTTTGTAACCGAGGAGCCGTGTGATAGCTCCAAACCTGCCAGAGCTGAAATTCAATCCTGAAGTCAGTACAAAGCAACCACATTGCGTTTATCCTCACTTCAATTTTCTAATCAAATGTGGCCTGACATCTGGCAAATCACAGAAAGGAACTTACTGCTCCACTGTGTATTTAAATCAGTGTTTACTTCTAATGACTTCCAAAAGAGCTTTCCAGCAGTAAGTTCATTCAGGCCAAGTTCTATTTATTTGAAATATACCCTGTTTGATAGTATTTGTTCAAAAACACCTTATCCCTTTAGGACAGATGACCCAACCAGCCTGGATCACAAATCCTGAAAGTCAGTATACATTGGAAAAATACACTCAAATTTTTTTAAAAAAAGTTTATCTGTAGAATTTTTTTATGTCATTAGGATGACAGTTGTTGAAATAGTGCGGAGTACAGCATCCAGCAGCTTAACACAGCAACAGAATTGGAGAGGATTGTTGAATCTCAGACACTGTCTTGCAAATCCAAGGCAAACCAACTTCAGAGTTCAGCAATGTGGCAGAAGGCAACGAAATGATCCGAAGTCCCATCCGGTTTTATATAGCATATTGGAGATTCTTGAATGAACAGAACAGCTACAGCATTCAATCACTGACATCAGAAACAACTGAACTTTCACTAATTGGCTTTCCTATGAGATATGGAGATCTGCCCCCATTTCATACACTAAAATAAAAGAAACATGCACTGAGTACAGCCTCAAGCTCTATTTTGCAATAGAGACTTTTTATCTTGTTTTTCAGAAATGGATTATAAAAGATGAAAGTCTTTTCTTGGTCATGAAAGACACCTTTGCTAGTCACAGCATTATAAACTTACAACAGCATTTAATATCAACACTAAAAGCATGCACGTCTGAAAAAGGGAGGAAAAAAGAGATTATGTGAGTTACACATAACCAAAAACCATCAAGACTACTCGAGCAAAAACTGCCTCCACAAGGGTTAGGCAAATACACCGCAGAGAACAGGACCTAGAGCGGGCCTGAGCGGAGCTTCACCGCGTGACAGCTTTGGAATAATTGCTAACAGACCTCGCACGACATGTCGTGTTTGGTCCAGTGTGCATTAGTTATCCGACGTTACACAATGAAATAAAGCTCAATTCCAACACGTATAAAATCCAGCCCAGCTTTCCAGGCAGCCTTCATTTATCAAAACAACCCTGTCATGTTGAGTACCATTAACAGATAATGAACTGAGACAAGGGATGCAGTCACAAGCAAAGCACTCTGCATGCTACAGGCCTAAGCACACAGCCAAGGGACCTGATATCTGACTTTATAATAAACATTATAGTTAAATAGAACATCTAGTTGAAGAAACATTAAGGTCATGACAATAAACAACAAAAGCTGGAAATCAGAAAAAATAAGGCTTTGAGCTGCTGTCAGTAATTCCTGACATCGCTTTAAGGCATTACACATCACCTAGGTACACCTTAGAATCACACAATGGTTTGGGTTGGAAGGGACCTCAAAGATCATCTAGTTCCAACTGCCCCTGCCATGGGCAGGGACACCCTCCACTACACCAGGTTGCCCAAAGCCTCATCCCACCTGGCCTTGAACACTTCCAGGGATGGGGCAGCCACAGCTTCTCTGGGCAACCTGTTTCAGTGCCTCACCACCTTCAGAGTGAAAAATGTCTTCCTTATATCTAATCTAAATCTCCCCTCTTTCAGTTTAAAGCCATTGCCCCGTGTCCTGTCACTACACGCCCTTGTAAAAAGTCCTTCTCCAGCTTTCCTGTAGGCCCCCTTTAAGTACTGGAAGGCTGTGATAAGATCAGATCGCCTTCTCTCCTTACAGCTAAGAACTGGAAGGCACCCACTAACTTGCAGATTTCATTTTTCAGTGCTTTCCAGGAATACTGTAACACTTTGTATACTGTACCTACGCACTTCATCTCATGAGAGATTGAGTGCTGAGAAGTGACAGACAGCATATCTTCAAAGGGCTGCAAAATGTGCTGCTTTCTAGACACACTACTCATAACAAGCAAATAATTCATAACTTCACACAAGAGTCCTACCAGATTTGAATAACAGACATACAGATTTGAAAAATATTAAATACAGATGACTCCAGCCAAGCCGCAAGATCTAAGCCACAAGATCTATCGATCAGCAGCATTCTCCATGCTTCCAACAGAATTAGCCATCAAGTACACATAAACATTTCACCCTCTAAAAAAACTGCTCCAAAGGAGCAATTTCAGGTCTACCAGATGTATACACACTTGAAACACAAACTAACCGTAAACAGGCTTAATGAGATTATACAGATTAAATGGGTAAATTAACTTTTTTTAACAGACATCCAAGACAAAGAGGTCCCACAAACACTTAAAAGCAGCTTGCTCTGAAGTCATGCAGTTAACTCATCCAGTTAACTTGTCTTAAAAGCAGGTTCAAGTAAACTGCCTGCCTTGCACTAATTGTACAAAAAGAAGCCTTAAACTTACTTTTAAGAACACATGGAGATGTAATCATGACAAGTGTCTTCTGAAAGCCAATATAACACTACTTCCCGGCTTAGCCAAGCAACAAGTACAATGCACTAAACCCGTGCTAAGCTGAACCTATTTTTAAAAGGGGTCTTAGCACTGTCTTAGAGTTCCACAGAAAGCAAGCTCTCCCTTATGATTTGGCATCAGGTAGGGGGGAAGAGGAAGAGAGTAGGTTCAAGGAGAACAAGCTAACAGCTTAATATTATTGTCACAGCACTTCTTTTCTGGTGTTTCTTAATTCCAGTCCTCACCAAAAGTTTCCCTTTCACCGTTAGTGCTTTTATTTCCAGCCAAAATAACAACGATAGCTCCAGTAAAACAGAAAGCCTGAGGTAGAGGCAGTTCAAGCTGAAAGTTCGCTGAATTCCTGAGGCCATCAGTCAACTGAAGATTCCTTAGCAGAAGAGAGGAAAAGTAGCTGGGCTACTAGCATGAAAGGTCACCTCCTAACCGCCTGGAACAGGAGCACTGAATATTTGTTACTGCGTCTGTTTGTTTTCATTTCATCATCAAAGCATCTGCGCTCTACCTATTTAAATACAAAACCTTTGGTCGGGTTAGAGGTGACGTCTCCTTCCTTTGCAAATAACGCACTGTTTTATGAGCATAAACACAGCTGAGAATAAATGATACTCACCTCTTGACAAGACAGGTACTACTGTCTACACACAGATTTCTTCAAACCTGCTTGAAGCAGGAAAAGTCTTGTCTACACCGGTAGATCTGCAAGCACACACGAATCCACAACACGAAACACACATGGAGTTTTCAGCAGTTTCTTGCCACAGCACTAATTCAGCTACAGCTTGCTCCACAATTATCTGAGGGTGCTTTTCCACACTACTAAAACGTAATCCCCAAGAGGAAATTCAGTGCAGTGTTATTATTGCTTCAACATAATGAAAAGGCCATTTCAGTCTGTAATCTCAGCCGAAGAGAGACTAAACTCCGCACACAGGTAAACACAATCAGAGTCTTGTCCACTTCCACTCCGGGACCTTTACGCATACAGCAGGCAGCAGTTCTTAAAAATCAGCGCAAGAAGAGTTATTTTAATTTAGCATTTAACTGCTGCAATTTGGATCAACCACTTCCTTGCCTCTCTCAAACCCCCAAATGGAACCTGTAGCCTTTGCAGACCATCAACGGTTTGGCTTTTTTTGCTGGGTTGGATCTTGTTTCTTTGGTTTTAGTGGGCTGGGTGGTTGGGGTTTTTTTTTGTTTCAGTTGTTTGTTTTTGCTTGGGGTGAGGCTTTTCCCCCCCTCCCCCAAGCCTCTAGGTATGCAGCACCTAACCCAGAACCTACTAAACCAAACTACTAACGCTATCACACGTTTTACAGTTCAAGAACCACGACTACTTTTCTGTACTTACGTGGTGTTCAGGTTTATATTTCAGAAGAACTCCAGTCAAGTTGTAAGTCCTTACAGGTCACTATTAAAATCTGACACAATCAATATTCTGGGAAAGGAGGACCCTATCAAGCACAGAAAAGTCTGGGGAACTTCCACCTCATTTTAAACACGCTAAGGCCCCAGAAGCCCAGGCAACTGCCTTTGCTGTAACTGTCACCACCAACTGCCACCACCAACTCCTTTGCCACCCCGTAAGGCAACACCTTTGGGCCAAAACCCACCTGACAAAAGAGGGACAAGTCTCAAGAGCAACACACAAGTGCCAACAAAAATCCTCTTCAGAAAAAAATTAAATAAATGCTGATACCTGTGCACTGGTGGTACTTATTGCTTGTTAATACAATTGCTTTTTATTAGGGTAAGACACAAGTTGCCCCAGATTCCTTCTCAGCCCATCCAGAACCTGTGACACAGCCGAAAAATTACTGTTGGTACAGTCAGCGCATCACTCAGCTGAAGAACAGAGATAGAGACTTCAAGGACAAAGCCCTGAAAAACTCCATTCTACATGTCTTTGGAAGAAATCTGGTGGGTTATTTTATACAGCACCTTGGATGCACTCAGCTTTCTTGTCACAGTAGGAAAGAAAAAACAAGAAGTTGCTCTCCCAAGGAGCTGTGAAGACCAAGGCAATTCACATGCTAGCATGTGAAGTCTCAGGATTTTACAGGAAGGCCTAGCTCAGTAAGGGGCAGGGGAAATCAAACACAAACCATCAACAAAACAAACAAACAAAAAAATCAGATATGGCCCAGCCCATGAGGAGGTTTGATCTCAAAGTTCCCATACAACTAGGTGGATGTTCACAGCAGTGTCAACCCACACCCTTCTCCCTATTCTCCCCCCTCCAAATGCTGAAGACTCAATTCTGCCAGTGATATAAACCCTTGAAACCAGACTTGAGTGTGCCTAACAAAAAGCCCAAGAAAAAATGAACACGAGGCAGAGAAAGGGAGACAGCATTTCCTATTTACAGTTAAAACAATTCAAGGACAGTGCTCTAAAGTAGCTGCACCTCAGAACGGACAAAATTCAGCCAGAAAGACAGTGTGCTTTCTTGGAGGGGTGGAACGGTGGAACAACATGCTCGAAAGATGATGAACAAGGTGAGGAATGCAGCATCTTGCCAAGATTTTAAGATAAAAGCTTTTGTATGCATAGGTAAGTACAGCAATACAAAGTGTAATAAACTCAGCTGGGATATTGTGACCGAGCTACTAGGGAACAAGTAGTGAGACAAGGAACTTGAAACCCAGTGACAGCTTTCACATCCGCAAACTAAAACATACCAGGCAAGACAAGTTTAAGCAAAGAAGTTCGTGTCTGCTAATCACAGAAATCACCTTTTTTCAATATTTCTCCTCTGGTTTGTTTCTTACTCTCTGTAGAGACCGATACTTCAAATTTCTGTTTTTGTAGAAAATCCCTGCCCTGGGAAACTCCAAAGTACAGAATGGTACATTGTAAGCCAAGAATATTAAAACAAAATCCGTTTGTGTCTGCCAGATTTTTGTAGTACTTATGGCAAGACATCAACCTGTTCAGCAGCTTCTTGAATTTAACAAAGTGATACACAATTTATTTTAGAAGGTATTATCTTAAACAAAAGAGGAAAAAAATCCAAATATTTGTCAAGGAAAAAAGAATCATCTTTAAAAGGGAAAAATTTACATACTTGAAAATTTAATAAGTGGATTTAAAAAACCCCAATAAGCTATTTGTTCTCATCTATACACAAAAAGAAAACAAAATAAAACTCTCAATAGTTAGATATCTGGGGGGAGGAGGGGAGAGGTAAAGCTAAAGAAAAGGAGAGAGGGAAGAAGTAAGCAAATGCATCTTTCAACTCTATCAAAGCAATCGTAAAACAATGGAAGTTTGCCTGTCCTTCCCTCCAGTTTCAACTAAAAGTAACTTTGGGAATGGAAAATTTGATACCTCTATCAACAGCCTGTGGTATGTTTAAACTATTCTAAAGCGTGCTCATACTCACAAGCTAAAGGAAATGACTGCCAAGTGCTTCCTTTACAATCTTCTTCCAGAATAAGACAGATTCTTTACCAAGATATTTTCTCAACACACCAAGTGTAACAGAAATTGAACTAACAGATTTGCAAAACCTGCAATGGATTTAGTCTTCCATTGAAATCGCAGCGGAGATAGGAAATGCGACTACAGCTCACAGTTTCTTTTTAGCGTAGTAATCACTTTCACATTCAAAGGCTTCAGAAAATTCAATAGATTTTTTTTTTTTAAAGTGACAATAACCACAGGATGTGACCATACCTATAATAATCTCTCCCTCCAGACAGGGAGATAAACTCTAAAAACAGGAAGTCTTACTGTAATCTTGAAAAAAACGTTAACAGTCTGAAACCACACGACTCCAGTTCAGTTACATGGAGAAGAAACTCTTCATTTCCCAAAACCATGGTAGAAGATACCTAGCGTAGGAAAATAACTTGGGCATTGCTCCGCCACACCCCTCCAGAATCCCCCAAAACATGGAATAACACGAAGGTTCTTAGTTTGTTCCTCTTCTCCTTTTCCTTTCACAAGTTCCTAAGAGTAAGCAAACAAGACAGCTTCCATTTCACAGGAAGAAATAGTCTTCTATGTCAAAAATTGATTCTTTCTCACAGGCAGGTGCATTCACTCAAGAGTGTTTTTAAAAAAAAACACAAGTGTTACCCATGTGTCTGTCTCAGCCACCCTACAGCCTACTACACTTGAGAAAGCAGAGCTTTTATGCTTCTGAAAAAGGTGTCTCTACACTTAGAAAGACTTGATAAAGAGATACAGTCAAAATTGTCCTGCTCAAAGTGCAACATGACCTTCCTTAAATCACACAAAGCAAGCACTTTGCTGGACTCAACTTGTTTTGACTTATTTTTCAAACAGACAGGGATTTACTGATGGAGGAACATCTTCCACATAGCAGTCTTCAACCACCTACGCAGAAGCTGTAAGTGAACCAAAAGGAAGCAACAGATTTTTGATAGCTAGCATCAAACAATTAACGGTCAAAAAGGCCTTTCAAAATTAGTTTCACAACACTTCTCCCACTGTAGACGAGGAGGTGGCAACAGTTAAGCGTGGTTTACACTAGCTTATCAAACACACTCTCAGAAAGAGTTCCTGCTGTATATTTTAACATAAATCAGTTCAGTGGTACTTGTCAAAACAACGCACATTTTCTCATCAGCATTTAACATAAAAATCACACTGAGGGCTTAAAAATACCATTCGCATGACTATATTGTGACTCTGAGCCTCCTTCAAAATTCTCAAGTAAAAACACACTAGTTTTAACTATGTTCACTCTTCGTTTCACACGTAATGCAGCTACTACAGAAACACACAAATTAACTCAGTATTTTTAGGAAACATGCCAGTTTTTCCCTGACACTGTTCCTTCAGTGGCCTATCAGAAAGACAATTTAATGAAAAAGGCATCCTAGGCCTCCTACTTACTTATCTCTTCTTGCAATACGGAGAGAAAACAGAGCAATCCACACAAACTGAAGACAGAAAAACTTCAAATACATAATCCCCATCAGAATTAGGCAATCAAATAATTTCAAGGCAATGCAGTACTAAAGATATGCGAGAGCTATCTATAATTTCTTCAAAGTATTTGCAGAAAAAACTGTAAAACATCAGAGTACCATTCCCTCCTGTTCTAAATTGTATTCCAGACACTACATCTTTGAGGAAATCTACTGCCTGTAGATTGCAAATCAAGACCGAACTGAAACACATGCCCAAAGGGACAATTCCCTAAAACAAACATTCATTTAAGAAAATATTTACATGTTCTACATTATATTTACACAAAAAGCAAACGTTCCTGGACAAAAGGCAGGCACGAGTTTCAGACAACATGAGGCAAGTTTCCAATACAAAAACAAACAAACAGCTTTGGAGCCGCTGCATAGACACACAAGAAACCTCTTTCAACAAAAAGGGCTCACAAGTTACCAGTGCCCATTTTTTAACCAGGTGACATGGTCAAGCTGCAGTGTGCCATCTAGTGTCAGACTCCCAAACGAAGTGGTGCCAGTTCCCTCAAAACACTGTAAATTCAGGGAAGCCCAAAAGACCATATAGAGACTTGGCCTTGCAACTGCAAATTTGAAGTCTTCAGCCTTCCCCTCAAGTGCTGCCAACAGCCCAACTGAAAGCATTAAGAAACATAAAGCACAAAGTTAAGCAACATCACAAGAAGTTCTTTACTACATTTAGTTCCTACTCCAGCTAACAATTCAATTTATTAATCACAACATGAACTAAAGAAAAACAAACACAGTGTGCAAAGCACACAGAAATCCAGAGGTTCACAGGAAGGTCTTCTGACATGTGACACACAGAACCATAAAGATGTTCTTTGTTTACTCTATGAGCTATTATCTCATTCTCTTCTGAACACAATGTCAAGGCCTTGACGAGGTGGCTGACAGCAACTGCTGAATTCTCATGCCAGTGTTTTATCAGTACCAAGTATACATGTATACCAAGTATACACACCTCAAAAGTTCATTAATAATCCATTAATAAGACCTGTATTAAAGCTTGGCAGGCAGCTTCCTCATGAAATAAAATCTGCTTCTTTGCCTTTTAGGATTTGAACATGCGAAGGGTGGCGTATCAAGAGGTGAAAACCTAACTTTAATTACCCCAACACAGTCATCATTAAGCAGTCACAGAACACATGCTAGGTTATCCATTTCATTCCTGTTTACAACCTCCAGTCATCAAGATTCAGAAGGAAAATTTTCAAGTCACATGTCTACAACAGCACAGGCACACGTAAATTCAAACTCATGGGATCATACAAAAAGGTCACACTACGTATGTGTAACTTCAGTGAGGATGTCGGTGTGTAGCACAAGTCATGGCTGTAAAATATATTAAGCCGGGAATTGTCAGGAGTGAACTGACCAGGGAAAAAAAAAAAACAAACCACAAACCAACTAAATCAAGTTTGGAGAAGAGAGGGAACTGGAAAGCTGAGTCATTAGAATCAAAGCCTGTATTTTCAGGCTTACTTGTAACACATAGTTCTTAACAGTGGTTAATATTAACAGTGAAAGCAATTTCAAGAAAGCAACATGAAGTGTACTTCCTAGCCTCCCTTTCCAGGCATGGAAGCAATGATTGCTTAGTCCTTTACCCAATTTACAGGGTTACAAGACATCAACTCCAACCCCACGATCACCTACATTTTTCCAAAGGAGCAGGCAACGAAATACCCTGTTGTCGTTCCCCTTGCTACTTCCTTCTCAATGAAATCTGCACTTTGGAATATCAGTAACCAGACAGGAATAGATGTATTTTAAATAAGTGGGCCTCTAGACAAATGAGGTCAAGAACAAGCCTGGCAATCCTGTTTGATTCGGTTCTTGGAAAGAACAGGCAGCGTGCCTTTCATGGCTTCCACTACAAAGGAAGCCGTAATTAGACCTCGTTTTTGTCAGTTCATCCAAAGACTGAAGATACATACGGGAGGTGGCATTTAAAAAGGAAACACTTTGAAATAAAACAGCTCCCAAGAATATCATTATATCCATTTCAGATTAAAGCTTCTACTACCTTCTGTTCATTAGTCCAACTTAAGGTAGGAAGCACCACGTTTTGCTCTTTAGTTTCATAGTAAGGGTGTGAGTTTGGTTGGGTTTTTTAAAAATAACCTTTAAGATGGCTCTCTGTTGATTAAACCATTTTCATCCTTCAATGAGTTTGATTCCTATTAGTTCGGACTGCAGAGAAGACATTGATTTTTACTGTAGTCAGGATCAAGAGAAGTAACAGCTTTTCCAATTAAACAACTGCTCACCACGTTAAGTAGAAAAATATGTCCACAGCAACACTGTGCAAGTGCCCAAAGCACTCTTCAGTGTTAACAAAAGTGAACAGACATGCTTGCAGGAACTTCAACCTTTAACTTGAGCAAGGAGGAAAACTCCATGCAACGCAGACAGTTCAGCTCCTGTTAGCTCTGCTGATAAGAAGCTGTAACACTGAGAAAGGCTCAAAATTACAGACAACTCATCTTCCAGCCCTGAATTGCCATCATTATACCACACAAATCACATTTGGCTTCGGCCTACTAAAATAGAAATCACAACCAGAAATGGTCTGCTAGGCGGCTGCTGCTTCTCCTCATAAATGAAGCTTTTATACCAAACAAATCTATACAGTTCCTACATTATAGCCTTTTGCAGAGTTGCACTGTAAATCAAATATTTTATTCCACAGCCTGCAGCTATTCCCACATTTAATAACTGACATGGGAGACAAGTTTTAATCTCCATCAGGCTGAAACAATTACTATCCTCATAACCACTCAAGTCAAAAGTAAAAATTACGAGATTTGTAATACCTGATTGTGTATTCGGAAGGAGACAGTTACACTTTTCCAGAGGAAAAAGGCAAAGTATATCCAGTACAACGAAAGAGGGGAGCTCGAACAATCATGCTAATTTCTCCATGTACCAGAATGGCCATGCACTCCAAGCAGTTGAGACAAAATTGCTTTTAAGCTGTAAAAGAGAAATCTGAACAGACGATACATTTGCAGATGTAAATATTCTCCGACTGAGAACGTGAGATACCGCTTTCGATAAGACCTTAAACAACTGGGGGATGTTTTTAGTCATTAGGGAAACAGTTTTCATGCTCAGAGGAAAATCTATTGGAAAGCTACCTGAATTAACTGACCTGGAAATCTGTCCTATATCTACGCAATTATTGCCAAAGCTGTGTTCCCAAGTTTTAAAATACTTGTTTTAACAAGTTCAACCTTAAATTCAGCAAGTTACTCTAGGAGCAAGAGCTATGACTGAGAATAGCAACACCTAGACTCTTCCTAAAATACGACCAGCACTTCTAGTACTCTGCCCTGGTCACATATAGCACATATTCATCCTACTGCAACTGCCAAAATTGAAAGGAATTGTGTGGAATCTACTGCCCTGTGCTGCAGTCCCAACACTGAGCAAGAACCATTAGCACTTTTGACACTTTACAATTTCTAACTGGGAAATGCCCTCCCAAGGACAGCTACTTAGTTCTTTGGGAAACCATAGCAGGACTATACGTAAATGTAAGAAAAAGAGAAAGTGTTTTAGGGACAGTTATAAACAACAGAAAAAAATCCCTATGTGAAATTTCAGTGTGGAATTTGTATATTACATGTTTTACTACCAGTTATTACTAGCTGCTAGAAAGGAATATTAAAAATCACAGCGGGTCAAGACCCTGCTTCTTTCTCTTTGAATATATTGAGGCAAAAATGCTGTATTTTATCTCTCGTCCAAGAAAGGAAGAAAATGCCATCACGTTTGAACCATTTGCTCTTTTATTTATGCTCTATAAAGGGCTGCAAAGATACTTCAAGCACTCAAATTGTTCAGGTTGGCATTATTCGAGTCTGCTCTCCTGAGACCCCACCTGGAATACTGCGTTCAGCTCTGGAGTCCCCAGCGCAAGAAGGACATGGAGCTGCTGGAGTGGGTCCAGAGAAGGCCACAAAGATGATCCAAGGGCTGGAACACCTCTGCTACAGAGACAGGCTGAGAGAGTTGGGGCTGTTCAGCCTGGAGAAGAGAAGGCTCCGGGGTGATCTTATAGCAGCCTTCCAGTGTCTAAAGGGGCTACATGAAAGCTGGAGAGGGACTTTTTCCAAGGGCATGTAGTGACAGGACAAGGGGCAATGGCTTTAAGCTGAAAGAGGGAAGATTTAGATTAGATCTAAGGAAGAAATTTTTCACTCAGAGGGTGGTGAGGCACTGGAACAGGTTGCCCAGAGAAATTGTAGATGCCCCATCCCTGGAAGTGTTCAAGGCCAGGTGGGATGAGGCTTTGGGCAACCTGGTGTAGTGGAGGGTTGTTTCCCTGCCCATGGCAGGGAGGTTGGAACTAGATGATCTTTGAGGTCCCTTCCAACCCAAACCACTCCATGATTCTGTGATTCTAAAAGGGCAGGCAGGATGTCAGAGCTCACAGTGTTTTAGAAGCCTTGTGCAGGAATTCCCCTGGAGCTAAATAATTAAGACGCATCTTCCAGAGTAACTCTTTCAGGCCAAACCAATATTCACCCTTCCTCTGTACTGGGAGGCCATGTGGTTGGTGAGACAGCAGGAAAGCAGAGCGACTTTTATGACTTTTCCGCAGCAAAACGCCGTTTTCGCACGCCAAAGCGGGGAAGCGGAGCGCTCTCTTGGTTCCGAGCGCCCTCTCGAGGCAGCTCCGGATTAACAGCATCGAATTCCAACGCCCCCGTTCACCTGAAGGATTTTTTGTAACGCGGGAATCCGCAGGTGTCTGAAACTGGTGGGTTTTTTACGCAAAACTGGTAACGGATCCATTATACATCGGTAAACACAACGGCATTTTTCAGACATCAGGGGATAAACGTATTCTTTCCTAAATTTACATACAGTGTGTGTGTACACACCTATGTATACACACACACACACACAAGTTACAAATTTACTCCATTCCCAGCTGGGAAGAACAGTGAGTGAAACAGAAGTAGAAGCACGAAGCAATTTTTGCAGTTTGAACAACTATCCACATATTTAAGCAGGCTGTGGATAACTGTGTGGATAATTAAACTCACAACTCTGAGTTGAATTTATGAAGGGGTGTTGCTTTTACTACACACAGTGCAGCTTTTCTAAGAGTAGAATGTCCACAGGAATGATGTAAAATTTTACAGTTTTCCTAGAACGAGTGATTAAAAAGTTCCTAGTCTTTTAAATATTGCTAAACAACAGACACCATGCAGCAATGCTTCTTACTCAGCATGCACGTCCACTTGCACCTTGTCTTCCTCCTACCACCGTTTGGATAAGCTTCCTCCCCCTGCCTCCCTGAGAAAAAGTATGTGTTTTTTTTTCTCCGAAATATCAATGCCCAGAGGGAATTATTCCACTGGGCTGCATAAAAAAAACACACAAAAAACACACAACACAAAACAACCACACAAACAAACAAAAAACACCAACAAAAAAAAAGACAAAAAACCAAAATAAACCACAGTGTAAAAAAGCATTTTAGTAGTAACAACACTTCAAAAACATCCAGGCTGAAAAGTCTCATTTTCAAATTCCTCTCACCAACTTCCATTCTCAACTGCTTGGCTTAAGCGAGACCACAATGCCACACCATTATTCCCAGTTTACCTCCTAAAGATACCTTCCTTCATAGCCCGGAAGACTTGCAACTAGTTTCACTTCTCACAAGTTTTCCTATCCATGAAAATTTAATGGAAGGAGGGAAAAAACAGTGCAGTTAGGACTAGAACTGCATCCTAGTCTCCAAGCCCTTTTTGTCATTAAGAAACCTGTCACCCAAAAAAAAAAAAAGCTTTTCCTGTTCTAAGTGTCAGAGTTAGCACCCTTCTTTTTTTTTTTGCTGTCCTAGTTTTGTGGGAACACCAAAGCTTTGCACAACAGAAACATCTCCCATATCCACAGCCCAGAAAAAGTGACATAGTCAGTTAATAAAAAAAATACCAATGTGCTTAGCTAGAACAATCATGAGCTTTTTATGTCATATGACTTATTCATCTACATTTCTATACTTATCTAAAAAAAAAAAATTGTTCATGTTGGACAGAGAGACCCATCATGTTTTCTACTGACAGGCACGAAATTTTTAAAAAAAACAATGTTTTACAAAGGAACACAGTCTAACACATTCCCCTTTCTGTACAAATTTCAATAAGTCAACAATTTGAAGTGATTTAACTCTTGAAATTACATTAAGTATAAGTCAACCCTAGACAATAAAACTATTTTTAAGACTTACTTTTCATCATATAAAGGTACAAGTCCTTCCACCCTTACCAGCATCAAAGGGTGTCATAAGCTACTAATTTTGATCTCCAAAGGCACTCAAGCATTCATAGAAGTCTATCTCATCTAACATGAGATGAGCTTCTTATCCGAAACCTCAAGGACATGGGCATCTTGATCTGTTTTTCCCCTATGTATAAACCTTTTTGAAAGACAGTATACATGAACAGTCTCTGCATAAACTCCTAATTTTTTTTTCCTCTGGATATCAGGTGACTCCTGCACACTCTTGGAAGACCTAAGCAGCATTAAATCCTCTGATTTTATCAAGTAATGCATGTGTCCATGCCAAAACGGTTCTTTCTTCAGACATGAAAGCTGAACAGGTGTGCTATCACTCCTGTGACAGGAGATATTCATAGCAAGAAACAGATCTTCTCATTACTGGCCCCACACTGCTGGCCACTCTGCCTCCCTCATCACGACGTGAGCAAAGCTATGTAAGTATTCAGGCAAACATTAAAATGTCAGTAGAAAAAAAAAAAATAATCTCCCTGAAATCTGTTCTATCAACGTCCCGATAGCAAAAGAAGACATTACCTCTGATTAAAAGTACAAAGCTCTTAAAAAAAAATGCTGCTTCTCTGTCACTTTGAAGAAGAATTAACCAGCTTACGTCAAATAAAGACGAAGTTTTGTTTTCAAAGACTTCATGTGCAGCTTTCTACTGAAGTGTATTAAGGAAACCATTATGTCTCAGATTTTTTACGAGGCTGAGTATGGATTGCAGGAACCATTTTTGATCTGTTTTAACACCAGTCATGTCTGTAACATCATCTCACAGTCCTAAGAACTGGAGTTTTTAATTATTATTTGTAAGTAAAAGATTTTAAGGCGTATGATTTCAGATAATTAAAAATCCACTTAGTTTCAAACTACTATTAAATGACCTATTTCAACCTCAAAGGAGGGTAAGTTACTGCTATGTGGAAATACATCATTAAATTCTCACTCATGGATTATAGACTTTTTGCTTAAAGCAGGTACATGCAAAAGATAACACTGACAAGAAAGGAACTATGCAGAGAGCATCTAATAACTAATTGTGAATCAATTCAATTATTAGTGATTCATTTCATCCAAATTGGAGTCCTTGGAAGGAAAAAAGAAACAACTGAGAAAACAGGCTGCAGAATTTAATGATGTATTTTTGTGTAAGTTCTCCAAATGAAACACTTGACAGAGAGCCGTGAACAAGTTATGTACAATGCAAGAAACTTCTAGTGAGCTGTAAATTTAAGTTCCTAAGCAAGAAAGAGGAAGGTGTTTCCTTCACGCTTGGCACCCCAAACCCCCCATCTTCATTCTCCAGTCCGAGGGCCACATTTTCTACAACAGAAAAGCCAGTAAACATACAAGGTCATGCTCTTGAGCTTTACTCACATATCTCATACAGGAGACCTAGCTTCTGTTTCAGAAAATCTATGATTATCCTTCTAATCTTTCCTGAAGAGGATATGCATCCTTCATCTAAGGGGATTCAAAAAGATCTCGAAGACCCTGCTTTAGGACACAGGCAGTGACTGTAAGAACTCTACGGGCCATAAGAATTCAGGGTTATCTTCAAACAACCTTTTCCTTTAAAGTAAATCATAGGGAGAAATAAGGAGTTAAAACGAAAGTGGTTTTTATTTTTAAACAAGCTCAACATAAAGCCAAAGAGGCAGAAGAAAAATCATTTGTCTCTTCAATGCACCAAGTCATTGCCAGGACAACAAATATTTGGGAAGAAAAGTCAGAAGAGTTCTTTTCTTTGCAATATGAACAGGCAGAAACACTAGCTAACAGAAAGGATATAGTAGTCTTCCATCACAAGTTACCTTCCGTAGACATATTTGTTCCAAATGAAACGTTCAAAATAACAGCTGCCTAACAAATGCAAGTCAAAACCTCAACTTCACAGCCACAACAGCTATTTCATGGCTAACAAATCCAGGCTAGGCTACTTCAACTGCAAAAACCAGCACTCAAATCCTAGCATGTCTGGTGTAATTTGAAGAGTAAACTGTGTCTTCCTTGAAAACACATGGATTTTTTTCTTGGTCTTGATGAATGTATCAAAATAGCAGCTACCTATATGCTTTTTTCACAAACATACATCTGTGCAAGTGATCTGATACACAGTCAAAGCAGTTTCTGTCCACTGGTTAACATTCAGCTCCTAAGCCTTAAATCAAATCACCCTGAACGTAATCTTTAGTTCCTGATGGAACTAAGTGCCAAACTACCTAAAACATTGCCGGATTAACAATATCATTTGCAAGATACTGGGTTTTGAGCCACAAAAGCTGTAAAGTCACAGCTTTTAAGGTCTAAATCAAGCATCATATACAGCTAACAGAGCTACTAGACTTTTGCTCACAGCTCTATACTTGTATACATACAAAGCCTGCAGTTTTGTAACAGTTGTCAGTGCAAGAAGCAACTTGGAGTTGTTCACATGTTATTTACCTTTGAACATCAAAATCAACAAATAATTGACAACAGCAGCTAAAAATAGCATCCATTGAAAGACAAATCCAGAGCCTTTGACAGCTACAAGTATTTACCACATCTCTCAACACAGACTCCTTTTTCAAAAAAGATCAACAATCCAGCCACTGCTGTAGCACAGCCTACTCTTTCTGTAGAGCCACTACTGCCCTGATTCTGAAAATAAGCAAACAGCTGTGCACACAGAAAAACAGTACCTGCAACTCGACTGACAGATCAGTAGTCTTGGGACCTTCCCCGTCTTTTGCTAAAGAGCATTTCCTCAGACCTCACTTCCCTTTCGTTTGACCAAAATAGAAAGATTAAGGTAAGCCATTTACAGCTAGCAAAACTAAAACTTATTATATGTTATTTTTAACTACCTACACCAAATTTAAAAACACATTTGGACATTATGCCATGGCTTTCAGCAGCAACATTTATGCCTCCCACCGCTGAAGTCTGCACATTTTCTCCCTCCCTTATATTAATGTGTTTATCCAACCATAATTCCATTAGTTTTATGTAACACTGATAATCTTCTTAGGCACTTTATCATTACCTCACACAAAAACTAACCCATTGCACACATACATTTGACTGTAAAACTGTTCTCTTTCTAGACTTTGCTGACATAAAGAAACTGTCTGATGTAGAATTAAACTGACACCTCCAACTACTGCGCAGATCTGTCCATATCCTCAGCCAAACTCTTACAAAACAGAACAATATCACTGGCCAATGCCAGCTTTTCCTCATACACACAACATACTAACATGAAATTATTCTAACAGTGGTGATTCTTTCTCTAAGAAGAAAAAAGAATCTTAAAAATACATTTAATGTTTGTCAACCGTTTACTTCCCCTGCATGCCCAACAGAGTAAATACCATTTGCAGTTATGTCTGTAATTTGACATTAATTCCTTAATCTTCTTAAGTCAGGGCAAGCTTCTGGATCATTACGAGGTTATTTAGAAGAGCACGTTTGAAGTATTACATGAAGTGTACGTTTTATTAAGAAAATGAGTGAACTCAAGTTTTGTACTTCGACATTCCTACACCTGAAAATAAACCAATCGCCTCTGGAGAGCAATAAAAAGATACACTATGAACTATTATTGCTACATAATCCTCTTTCCTGTGGTACAGTATCTGCTAACAAGATTGTGTGGTTTTCACATTGGATCAGCAAGACTGTGACCTTTACTGACAGTTATTCTGACTTAGAATTAATGCTGGAGAGATGGCCAGTACAGCCATCTTCCACGTTTGTGCTCTCCCGCATAGATACCACATGGATCAGCTTCTGCTGCCTGTCATCTCTCGTTTCTTGCTTGCATCAAAAAGTACATGGATCAGGCCCAGCAATTATTGGTACTGCCTGTGCCACAGCATCAAACGACACAAAAAGCAGGTTTCCCAGAAAAACCCTTACTTCAGCCCTCTTCATTGTGTCATACCTCATCCACAACACAGAACAAACTGGATCTTCACTGGGCCTTTTCTAACTATTGATAGGGACTTCTGCCATTCCTAGCATAACCATTTCTGAGGATACCAACTCTTCTTCAAATACACATGAAGAATTAGTGGAGGAAACTCCCTCCAGCAAAACCAATTCAACACTGGGTAGCTGGTAGCAGCATTAGAAGGAACACATTGCCTTCCTTCACCTCAAAGCTCAAAAACCCCAAACATACACATGCAAGAAAAACAGGAATTTAAAAACCGTACTTACATACAGAGTGCAAAGTAAACTGAACATAAAAATCTGAAAGAGTTTAGGCACTAGGAAGTATGGCTCAGTTTTGTCAGCCTTCACACTGGGAAAGATACAGGAAACAAGCCACTACCTTCACCAACTCTGAAGAGCTTTTGCATGTTCAAAACACACCTAGATGGTACTGCAACTAGAAGAACGTGGCAAGACAGTTTTCTTAGGGAGAGAAGCAGAGGAAGGAATGGAGCTGAAACAGATTAAACGTTTGGCTTATCTATGTGGACAAATTGTTTGGAGGAATACTGAAATAGCATGGGAATTATTTTTCTTAACAGGCAATTAAGAGTGTCAGTTACCTTAATCTGTTCCCAAATGGATGAGTTTAACAGTACATGAAGCATGCTTCATGAAGAATACACATACATAACTGCATCCAAGATTCTTTCCAAAAATCTAAAAACCAAACAAACCAGCCCCTCTCTCAAACAGGTATCTTTAGGCAACTGTTGTAATTCAAAGTATTGTTTATACAACTTTGTTGTAATTCAAAGTATTTGCACTTTTGAAGTCTACTACCCACTCTCCAATAAAAAAAAACCACCACAGCACAAGACAGAATGAGCATGGCCTAGTAACTACTCTTCCATATCCACTGCACGCAGTCCTTTCCTTCTCACACACAAAGGTTTTTAGCTGTGCCAATGTGCAGTTGCCACTCTTGTTGAAATTTAAGTTCCAAGTCAAGGGTTTTAGTGAAGCCAATAAAGATGAGTTTAGAAACAGCTTTTTAAAAATTACCTAGGCAAGGTCAGCTGCTGAACCAACGTGCACCAAAATTCATACTACTACACTGGTGAAAGAGACCCAAACCAGAAGTAGAAGGAGGAAAAATGAGAAGACACATACTAGGCAAAAATGCTTCCTCCTAAAAAGATTCAACATTCCCAAATGACATCCAAGAAAGAGAGAACTCACGGGCTGGTATATGACAAGATGTTTAAAAACTAATTTGCATGCAAGACTCTAAAGCCATATGAATTAAAGTTACTTTAAGTTTTGTAAGCAACTTTGCAATGTGCTGAAGTTTCCAGAGCAAGTTTAATTCTGATGCAAATGAGAATATTTCACTTCTGCCTAAACTAGCTGCTGAAACTAGCTTCTCTAGAAAACAGGATGTGAAAGAGCAGCTACATCTATCACCAAAATATTTTTTGCTAGTTTTACAATCATAATGCATTTTGTAATTAAATTGCTAATACTGCGGAACCCAGTTTTAGTCAAATATACAGGTAATTACATTAATCGATTAGCCTGTAATTGCATTTTACCGTTTTTGATTCCTAAGACTTTGCTTGTTATAGTTGAAAAACTGATGTTCCCTGGTTTTGGTTCTTGGGGTGGGGGGATATCAATACCACCCTACAAAAGAGGCTGAATGGTTTTAAGTATCTTTATGCTTCCAAATTAAGGTTTACCTGGAAAACAGAACATGGTCTTCAGTGTACAGTGTGTCATAGCAGGACAGAACTTGTGTATGACTGGTCACAGCGTAAACAACTTGGAAAAGGACAAAAATACTACACAGCAACTTTTAGTTCAACGGTGGTACTTCTGAATGCAGAAGTAAGCTTCTTAAACTGTTCTTTCTGCCTCTGAAAGGTTCCTTCCCAAATGATTACTGTAATTTTCAGGGGAGATAATCTACAAAATCCAAAGGAAATCCTATTTTTTAAATTTTATTTGCACTTTATGCTCATCTACTGGAAAGAAAGAAATTTCAGTACCTTTTCTTTCAAAACACCAATAGGAAGACCACACAAATAGCAATATCTTGCTTCAGTATTCTGCCTAAAGATTTGAGACACGTCAACAGTTAAAAAAATGAACTCTCAAAATATGAGGTAAGTAGGAAACACTTTTTGTTGTCACAGAAAACTGGAACCGGAAAGCAGGCAGCCAGCCAGGCATAGATCATAAACTTCCTCTCTGTAGTATGGAATTAAACGGACAACCTTTATTTTCAGTATCAAGACAGAGCTGAGTCCATGAAATGCAGAACTTAAAATTTTGCCAGACATCCCCATAGTGACAAATAAACCAGAAGGTTTGTTTCTCTGGGAAGAGTTTTGTTTCTAAAACTGAAGATGCAGAATATCCCAATATAAGTTATCTAATATTTCCCCAGAAGAGTCATCAGAACACCCTGGTGCTGCATGACTACAAACCCATAAACCATGTTGGAATTACCCCAGGTAAGTTAAAACAGTAATTTTAGTTGAGTTAAAGCCTGGCACTGAAACAGAACCAAAAGAAACCCCTGGCCTTTCCCTGAGTCACTGTCATTCTCAGAGATGGTTACTCATCCAGATCCCACTACAGGTACAAGTGGGCTTGATGTATGCCAAAAGGATTTTATTTTAAGCAAGCAGCAGTATCCATTTCAAGGGCAGGTACTTCCCAGCCATTGTAGCCTTGCTCTACTGCGTAGCGTTTCCTCAAGTACTACTGGAATCCCTTAGAACCGATTCCTTAAGCAGAGCACCTTAAAATGAGCAGAGACCAAAGTTATACAGGGATATTTATGCAAACTTCCTTCCTCCAAACAATCGTGATTACTGTTGAGACAGCGAATTGCTCTGGCCAACACTTCACCCGCAAAACTTCTGCCTGAAGTGATGAGCAAGCAGTAATTCTAGCTGAGAAAAAGTAATCCTGTTTACGAACTACTTTTAACGCTTTTCAGCTCTATGTGCCAATTTTGGTTAAGAACCCAGTGACTTCAGTCTTTCAGTTGATCAGGATCCAACCAAGGTGGATTTGCTGCAATTTACATTTCACAGACTGTCCTAATAAGATCAAGTGTGACCAACACTGGGCTGCATCCAAAGCAGCGTGGGCAGCAGGTCGAGGGAGGTGATTCTGCCCCTCTACTCTGCTCTCCTGAGACCCCACCTGGAATATTGTGTTCAGCTCTGGAGTCCCCAACACGAGAAGGACATGGAGCTGCTGGAGCGGGTCCAGAGGAGGCCACAAAGATGATCCGAGGGCTGGAGCACCTCTGCTATGAAGACAGGCTGAGAGAGTTGGGGCTGTTCAGCCTGGAGAAGAGAAGGCTCCGGGGTGATCTTATAGCAGCTTTCCAGTACCTAAAGGGGGCCTACAGGAAAGCTGGAGAGGGACTTTTTCCAAGGGTGTGTAGTGATAGGACAAGGGGCAATGGATTTAAACTGAAACAGGGGAAATTTAGATTAGATCTAAGGAAGAAATTTTTCACTCTGAGTGTGGTGAGGCACTGGAACAGGTTGCCCAGAGAAGCTGTGGATGCCTCATCCCTGGAAGTGTTCAAGGCCAGGTTGGATGAGGCTCTGAGCAACCTGGTGTAGCAGAAGGTGTCCCTGCCCGTGGCAGGGGGGGTTGGAACTAGATGATCTTTGAGGTCCCTTCCAATCCAAACCATTCTTTGATTCTATAACACCACCAACTACGGGATTATTTTTTTTCCACCTGACGCCACAAAAGAAATCTGAGTTATTACTTAAGGAAGCAAACAAGTTAGCACGTGTCAGCTGTGGTTATAACTGACAAACTGGTGGTCCGCACTTAGCACATACATCTCTGCCTTCTCATACTTGCAGCTTTGTCTCACAGCTTCAGTTTTGCAAACAAAAGCAGTTGCCAACAGATGATCACGGATAACTTTAAAACATCAATGCACCTACATAAATAAGAGACTTGAACTGCAAGTGTCTTCCACCAGTTGTAGGAGAAGTTTTCTTTGTATCAGCAGCAGACACACAGTGGTGTTTTGCACAGAATCACAGGATGGTGTTTTCATCTACCATGACAGCTGGGGCTGTGTAGATACCAAACACACAGTAAATGCAGCAAGCGTTTCTTTTAATAAACTGCCACAGAAAAAGTATGAAAAAAATGATTCCAGCTGCGGACGTATTGATGGGTACAAAATCCTCGAGGCATTATGCAGCTCACACAAGCTCACGGATCAGTATTACTGCAGCAACCAGTAGCCGTCAGAGCCAATTACCCCAGGGACGTTCCGATGCGAGGACGAGGTTCTGGAGATGCCTTCTGTGCCTGTCAGAGGCTGTCCCCGCCGGAGAGAGGAGGGAGTGCTGGAAATCTGTCACCGCCAATTACCGCCGACGGTTTATTTCTGTCAGCATACACCTGATCAGCCAACAATAAAGTCGTTTGATACAAGATGATTACAAAAAAACCAATGCAAAATGGCAACAACCGGTAGGAAAATTTCATTTCCAGATAAGCACGGCGCGTCCACGTGCCACACAGGAACATGTAAAATAAATTCTCAACGCTGAAGCAGTGACACACGCAGGTTTTAAAGCCTTTGACTCCAAACGTAGTCTGCTTTTTTTCCCAAATGCCCTGACAAAAGGCTGATTTGTATGTAATTCGTTTTAGAGACAGGAAGATGCAAGTTAATCTACTACAATGGGTTTGAGGAATTAAATTTTAAATGGAACAAAAACAGAGGAAAAAGAGGTGCGCAGAGAACACTGACACGATATGGAAATAAGTCCACAGAAGACCTTTTCTGTGCAACACCAGCCTTATTTCAATTGTCCAACTCAACTAGCAGAAGAAAAACATTTATCTACAGGAGAAACGTAGAAATTATAACATCCTCCAAGGCCTGAGAACCTGCTTTGTGCTTATCCATCTTCAACTTACAATATACCACCTGCATTTTACAGTTAAACAGATGGAAGTTTAAATCTGCCCTTTGGCTATGGGACTTAACATCACTTCTCAAACAAAACACTGATTATTCCCCACCCTCCCCATATATATAAACTATGCCTAGGTTTATTCACCACAATTTTCAACTCACTACTTTCAAGAAGAGGGCATCATACAAAACTGTTCTTAATGAACAGATCAGCTGGAGCCTTGTCAGATGAATATGCTGTTGGGGAAATCAGTTTTTAAGCAGAATTGACCTCCCAGGAGAAGTTGTATCAGCCACCAAGATGGAAGTTGGCACTTCCAGCTAATTCCATTCAATTATTTTGCTGCCTTAAGTTCCGACTGCTAACATGTCCTATCCTCTCTGGCAATGAATGTACCATCCCAAAAGACACCACAGCACAGATGCAAAGGAGGTTTAGTGACTACACCAACCACTGCTCTGAAAATGGGATTTCCATAAGTTATCTTTGAAACAACCAACAAGCTAGCAGTCTATACAGTTTTTTTCCTAAAATAGCCTTTCCAACTGAGTGATACTCCACTATTTCGTAAAGTACTTTGAAATCTATGGAGAAACAGCTAAATACATAATGTAAGATAAAAAAAAGCGATAATCGTAACAGTGGGAGAAACGTCTATATTTCTTATGTTTCAATGTTCAAAATATCTTACAAAATCTACCACCCTGAAGAGCTACCACAATACTGGCTGCCACTTCTGTTTACTCTTCAATTTTAGAGTATAATAGTTCAACCCAGAGCCTTAAAATAACTGTGGCCCACACATGCACATAATTCAAGGAAATTCAAGAGACTATTTATCATACAAAAGGCTCCCATCTCAACAAACACTGCAAATAAACTAAACCTGCTCATTACCAGGATCCAATGGTACTTCCACACTAGAAACAGACAGAACCTGAATTTCTCTGACTTAAATGGTTTCACAATACTGCCGGTATTATGCAAGTATTACCTTCAGCTTAATTTACACGGAAGAGTTTACTAAAAATCTGACTAACCTGCGAGCCCCTATGGATGAAAAGACACAGAACACAAAGTCAAGGGGTACGAAAACTTCACACACAATAACGTTTTCCTAGGTGGCCTCATGTTGCAGTGGAGCTGTAGGACAAGGAGACCACGGAATTTAAGGGTGACCTGGTAACATCCTTCTCGCTCCACCTGCTTCTGAGCCATTCGGTACCCAGAAGCCGCAGCAGTATCACAACCACAGTGAGGACGTGCATTTCAGAGCCCAAAGACAAGTATGAAAACAATTACTATTATGTGCCAAGCTGAGTATTAGACACTTGGATTCCCCCCTCCCTTTCACATATGGTATATACAATATTTTTCAAAAGGTCTTTTTTTTTCCACAAATCAGACTGTGTAAGTACAGCTGCAGAATAAGAAGGCATTTTAACACAAAAAAGACACCCTCTAAATAGAGATTTGTGCACACTTTGGTATATTTTTTAAAATAATCTGTCTTGTAGCTATTAGGAGATATATAGCTTACTGTTTTAATAGAGCTAAATGAAAGAGAATCAATATTATTTTAATTTTTAAAGGTCTGTTTATGAAATGCAATCATCCTTCATTAAAAATGCAAGCTGTGCTTCACAAGAGGTTAGTGTAAATGATTCATAGTTTGATATCTCTCCAGTATAATCATCCTCTCTCAGGAGGGCCCATCGGATGCTTCATCACACCACTCAAGATGCTATTATTAAAAATTACTTGCCCATGACAAAAAAACAACACATTTTTTAAGAATCCTGTTAGTCACATTCTTCATCCCAGATACCTATAGATCTCCTATACATGTATTATCAGATAACTGCCTATTTGGTTGGGTTATCTGTGGCTAAAACGGAACAATCAATCCAGCCACAGTTTTCCTTTTACTATCTTTGAAAACAAAAAACAGAAAAACCCACCACAATAAAAAAGTCCATAAACACTGCACTACAGAAACATCTTTTAATTAAAAGAAAAAATAAACAAACAGAAAATGACAATAAACACAACACAAACTACCACCACGTGTTTCACCCTCAATGTCATGTACAGGAAAAAAAAAAAATTCTCGAATCCTTTGGATTTGCTTACCTAGCCTGAAATTTCAGTACAATTACTGCTTTTCATTAGAATAAAATTTACCTTCAACACTGGACTTCAATAGGTGCTGAAGATTGAAATCTTCGAAGTCAAGTCTACTAAATGCAAGACCCTTCTATTTAAAAACACTAATTGCAGCTAACTGTTCCAAAATAGTAGCAGCTGGCTAATTATAACATGAGCTTTTAACTAATAAATTCTTAATTATTGAACTCCAGTGTTCAATTTCTTTCACACAAATAAACCAGCATTATATCACAGCAATTACAAACACCGTGGATACACCAGTTACAAAAATCCCTTTTAAGCAGCTCACCAGCTGCTCCATCAAGGCACAGAATATCATGTTTACATTATAACAATGCCTATAGAAGACATGTCTTCATGAGCCATTAGATACAGACGTATACAGCCTTTATGTGGCTACAGATATTTCACCTTGCTATCTATGCATGCATAATATACAGCAGTTCTGCTTGTGACCATTACAAGACTATCTGCCAATAATTTTCATCTTTATTCTTTTTTCTCCAAATACACGCCTTGGAATTTAATATAACTGTTCTACTATCACCCAGCGTATTCATGTAGGTGATGCTGAAAATATATTTAATCAAGGCAATATTGCACGCTGTAGTGTCTGAGCTCCTGAAGTTCCCTGGAGAATATATTTGGTTTAGGCTTTAATACCTGACAGGGACACCCCTCCCCTAAAAAAAATAAAATCAGAAATCTAGCAGATCTGACAGAATATTTTACAATGGAGTTGCACAGTATATGCATTCAATCGCTTCATTTCCCAGAAGATTCATTACAGTTACATTAGAAAGTCAAATCAGGCAGTTCTGCAGTCTGGTGAAAGCTAGCGTATGAAAGACGCTTAATACAAAAGAAATTCATTTTAAATAGAGGACATTTAGGACTTTTAAAAGCAACATTATGATAAAAATTTCAGGGTGTTTGTTCTGGCTTCAGAGCGTGCTTTTCAAGTCTCGTTTCAATGATGTAGCTGATTTTCTAAGGAAAGAGGGAGGGGATGTTAGATCCCCAAGGTTTGCCATCTTAATTACCCTACAGCTTCCACACGTCGCTAAGAACCACACGGCAGATACACCTTGCTACTCAGCAGCCAGTGTACAGTTGGTACCAACTCTTAGCAGTAACAATTCCAAATGCACTAGTTAGCATTTACACAGGCTGCGTGTTACGCACCCAAAAATCACCGGAGGTTGCACTTTAGACAAAGGAATGAAGTACGAGACACAACCCATTTGAAGTTTTCTACTTACAACAGAATTATTACATGTAATTATTATCATTTATAACCTTGCCTCCATTTCTGCGAGTAAAATGCAGATAGGGAATGCAATTACTTACTAAACTAGTAATGTAAAAATAGAGTGACAGGATGGAAGAAGAAAATTTGTTCAAAGCAGTATTAACTTAAGAGTGTAAGCTTATCTGAATGAAACCAACTAATTCTAGAGCAATTCTTTACTATAAGACACCTACAAACACACAAGCTATATGCACACACAGTTACAGGCAACACCAAAAAAACCAAAACCACAGAACACAAAAGTAGCTGTCAACAGCATCAGCTCTGGCAGCGTTAAAGAGGAACTTCATGCACCTCTGCCCATGTTTAATTTATACAACACTAAACAGTCAAAACCTCTGGTGCATCACTGATGGTTATCACGATAAATGAAACCGGACATTTCACAGGAACTCAGATATCCTACTCAGAGCCCACACTCAGAAAGTGGAAGGCCTACGTTTGTTTCTCATTGTATCTCTTTTTGGAAAACACGGATTGTGTGGATAACAGACTTCACGATAAGGCACCTGTGTGTATTAAGAAATCTCTTAGAGGACATAAGAGCAACACTTGCATTTTTATACGGGGCAGAGAAGGCACCTCTTAGTTTCTTTTCCTCTCGCTTACACACCACCTACAAGCCATCACATTCCTACCACTGGAAGGCAGAGGAAGTACCTGAGCATCGAATCATCCATCTCCTCTGTAAGACTTCTGACTTGGTCTGTCTTATTTTCTCTCATTTCATTTCAGAACTTTTTCTCACTCATCCTACCAGGCAACAGGCTTTTCAGGAAAAAAAAAATTCTGATTGTTGCCCAACCCAGCTCAAGTTATTTAAGCAATACCTTTTTTTTTCCTCCTTACTGTCCATTTGCAGCATTACAAAGTCTAAGGTTACAAAGACAGAAATAAAAACAAGTTTTTACTAAAGTTTAATTCATGAATACTGTTTACCACTATCGCTCAGTGTATTTCTCAGCCAGGCATATAATATTGTTTCTAAGAACACAATTAAGTTTAATTTTTTTTAATTATTTTTGCATGAATATTCACTGTATTATTTGCATGCATTTGATGAGGTCCATCACATTCACTGTATCTTAAATTATTCCAAGACAAACTAGAGTCCCAGAAGCACTCAGAGCCCAGCATGTTCACCTGTTACTGTATTAATGGGGGGGTATGTGAAAATCAAGACTCAGAAGTTTTCATATCAACCTCCACTTGATCTTAATAGAAGCAAAATACCATCAGCTACTAGACTGGACCACCAGAACAAACTGAGCTAATATTTCTGGCCCTCATATTGGAAAGGAAACAACTTGCACAGTTGATTCCGAATATTGAGCTGCTGGTACAAACCAGGAAAATTAAATGGAAAGCATTTTATTTCAGTCATGTTACTTTACAGTGTAAAGCAGGTATACCAAAACTTGCAAATGAATATCAATTTGACCATGAAGAAGTCGGGTGGGAGGAGAAAGGTTATTCTCTTTCCCAACCTCAGATGGAAAAGAATTTAAGCACCACAGGTCACATTATTTTTCTACTCTCTCCTAAACTCAATGCTACTGAAATTCAAGATAATTTTTACAGCATATTTTCCCCCTTTGAAGGGCAGAGATCACAAGTGGAGGCAATATAGATACAGGGTCATGAGGCTCCTAAACACATATTAGAAAATGAACTTACAACTCTGTTACAGCACTTCTAAAGCAAGCCACACAATGAGGCTTTTTACACGTCTGTGTGAGATAATACATCAGGAATAAATACACCGCAGTCAAACTAAGAACCGTGTTTCCCTCTAATTTCTCACATCTTGACTCAAGAGCTGTACAAAAAGTTATTAAAATTAATGCAAGCTATCATAACTCTGTCTTTTTTATTACTGGTAATATTCCCTCTAAAATATTAGTCTCCTTGGCTGAAGCAGCATGTCTTTCTGAAAGTTGCCTTTGAAGATCAGAAACTCTTTAGCATAAAAAGTGAAACATGCAATCATGTTAATTTGACAAGGTAAAGGGAGGAAAAAAAACCCACACTTCAGCTTGTATTTCTGAAACTCAAGCTATTCTTTCATTTTTTTTTTAAAAAAAGACATTTTTCTTTCCTGGTTCCTACTACAGTAACAGAAGTGAGGATGTAACAAAGGCTTTTCCTGCAAGCATTTGGAAAATAAACCAAGAAAGTATCAAACTTGGCAAGTGACCTAAGTAAACACTTCCCATCTTAAACAAAATTAGTAGGTTAGAATAAATTGCTGAAGCATGCATAACCCTAGCAACCCAGTGAGTACTCATTTTTCCTTGTTTGTGTGATAAATATTGCAGCTATATATATATGCATACATATACACATATAGGAAGGAGGCGAGAGCAAGAGCATGTGTCTTATAAACCAGAAATTCAAGCTGGAATTTCTCACTCTTTCTTCTGAAGTTTAAGTGAGCTGCACGCCTAGCCAAAACACCGTATTATCCAGAACTATTTTTTCAAAAGTGAAAACAGAGCATCCACACATTTCAAATTCCTGTACAAAAAAAAAATAATCAAGAACTTCAGGAGTTGGCAGAAGTATCCCAGTTTTCAACTATTCAAGTACAGTTTATGGAAACACTACTTACATGTGAACGTTATACTCACTTGTTACACTTTCATCTGCTTTGCACCACAAAAAACAACCACTGCACTTGAAAGACAGAATTGCCCATTTCTCTCTACTCTCATGTACCACTTGTGTTCTCACACATTAAGTGTTTTTATCAAGTAACCCACATTACCACTGTTGTTACTAAATATTTATGAATACCTTGCAGTCAATAATGGGCTCTAGATTGCAGAGTTCTAGTATTGTATGTTGGCTGATAAGCACTTTGAGAATTGCATACTTCGAGTCATCCTGTGGGACAGTCTAAATGCCAAAATTCAAGAATGAAGATGATGCTGGCATATAATCGTATTTGTCTGAAGTTATATTCTGCACAGGTATTGCCTTCGAAACCAGACCTTCTGCCTCCACACATCTGTTAGGCTTGCTTCAGGACAGGCATTCACATTTTACAGACATGCAAATCAACACGCACCATGTCTGAAATCACAACATAAATACATAAATGGAAATTCTGTGATTGCTCTGACTGCTGACTCCCCAACGCTTGTTCAAAAAATGAAAACTCCGACAAAAGGAACCATTTACACAAGTGGCAACTAACCTCCTTTTCATAATTGCTCCCTCAATTTTTAAAAGCATGTTCCTCTCCCTTACAGTTACAGAATTATTCCAAAAGCATGAACTTGTTAAACATTTGCCTCAGTCTGTCCTCAACAATAGCCTCCAGAGATAATATTCTCATTCATTCCAACAGAGGCCCTATTGATTCCACCAGTGCAGAATATGACTATTTTCTCCTCGTGCTGCTTCAGAACAGGGTATTCTGTCAGAGCTATACGTTCATTGCCTTTGCTGTTTCTTCACAGGAGCTTTGTAGCAGTGGTTTCTCACACCCCACCACCCTGCTCTACCCCAGTAGATAGCTGCAACTCGACTGTTGAAAGTTGAGTCCACTCCACACACACTAATACACGGTGGGCTTCAATCTACAGGCATTTATACCCAAATCTGGGGGGAACACCAAAACTCTCTTCACTGCCACACATACTGTTTCACACTACCCAGTAAGAACATCCAAGAGTCTAGGAGCCAGGTGGAGATGCACCACCTGTCTTACAGAAACCACCCGCTGCACTACACAAACACGGTTCTTCAGGAAAACAAGGTCCGAAGACTTCCTGCTGGCAGTTCGGTAAATGTGAACGTTTCCAGGCACGATGCTTGGCTGCCACTGTAAAGCTGCCAAGTTTTATTGAAATTGGGGAATACTGACTGCATTCTGTCCCCTGAATGTCAGTGACCTGATCCTCCACGTTAAGCCAAGCGCAATTTCCATTCCCAGCAATGCAGTCGGCTGATGAATTCGTGTCATGGTTACAGAAGCTTAAGAACAGCTGTTTAGGAAAACCACTACTACTTATCACAACTGGATGCAACTAAAGGTGTCCTCTACTCAACCTCCAGTATACACCAAAAATTGGGACTGTCTAGTCCCTACAAATCATTCAGGCATGTTGTGGCTTGCTTGCCAGGAAACAACATCAAAAAAAAAAAAAAAAAAGAGGTCTCTGAGCAACAAAACCAAGCACCTTCTGGCAGACTTTTGACTCTTATTAGAGAGGAAGGGAGGTGGTTCTTAGGAAAGATCATAACCAAGTCCTTCCTTTTATTTCCACAGATACCTGTGAGGTGCCCCACACATGTATTTTTTCCTAAAACCCTCTACAAAGAAACAAGCTATCCTCAACAGAAAAAACACAGATGAGAGTTTCCACAAATAAGCTCAATGTTATTCAGATGTTATGCTCTTATGTTGACATATAGAGACAAGCTAAACAAACAGATACACCTGCTACTGCAGAAAACCGAACTGCTGACAAGATTGAAAACTGCACTCAGCACTAGTAATCCTCTCTCCACCCAGAACTAAAAAAAAAAAATTGATTACTCTCTAAGAACAAGAGGACTTATGTTTGAGATCCACATCTCCCCAGATACTTCAAACATCACCACTGGTTTAAGTTTTATTGCTCTATCATTTCTTGACGGACTCCAGTTCACCATAGATGCTGAATTTTTAAATTAAGTGCTATCTTTCCGCCTTTGATTTTTGTCAGTATTTAAAGTACTTTGCCTTCTTCCTTATCAAGACAACACTTTTTTTAATGTGGGTTTGTTTTTTTTCCAACATGCAACATTACATTGGTCACTCTCAGTTTCTACCGTTGATAGTTTACCACCCAGAAGTATTTAGCCATCATTCTACATTAAAAACTAATAAAAAACTAGGAAAGGAAAATTGCAGGAAGACAGACGGGGAAGCCTGCATCAAATTAAAACTAAAAGCAAGCTATGCGATAGGTACTTTTTGTACCAACTGCTTGCAGAAGAGCAAACAAACTAAGCAGAAAGATCAACAGCCACACTCCAGATGAGATCTCCCTGCTGAGTGCACTCTTCAGAGCTTGACATTGAAGAGCAAGAACTATTGCTAGTTTCTATAAAAATCAAGTTTTTAGAACTATGGGTTTATAGGGAAACCACCGGGTATCACTACGGATGTTTAAATCTGCATCTCACCTCAACTGGTACCATCTCGCCAGGCAGATCAGCCACTACAAAACCAAAAAGAATGTTTCCAGTATTGATCTTAATTTGGTCTCTAAAAGACTAACTACCCAATGAAGCTTAAAGGCAACTTGAGCGAACCCTGACTCGAGTTTACCTTCAGGTTCTCCCCAATACCTACTTCCTCCATTGCAAGACATGAGGTGAGCAGAAAACCAGAAGTAGTAAAGGGGAAAAATGTTCACAGCAGAACCAACAGCGCCCAATTGAACACTATTCTCACAGCACCCAATTGAACACTATCGAGTTAAATAAGCTAAAACACACACAGAATGAGTCATCTTCCGTGCATCTTAGAAACCTTGAGCCTTTGACTATCCTCTTAGAGACAAAGCTGCAAAAACAAGAGAGCACTGCACTTTCAGTCATGTCATCTTAGCATGTCGTTCAGCACAGGGTTGATAACTTGAGTGGTCAGTTTGTTACAGTATTTTCTAAAACAAAATTAAGAAATGAAAAGCAAGGCAATACAACTTACAGAAATAAAAAAACACAGTTTGCTAATACTTGGGTCAGCATGGCCCAGTCCTGAAACATTTCCACTGGTTTAATTTCTACTGCAACAAGGACTAAAGAAAGACATCAGAATTTAGCAGACTAAGTAATTTATAGAGCTTACAGTTGGACCTAAAACGTTTTTCAATGATCCTCCAACTCCACTTTAGTTATCATGCTGCACGGTGCCACCTTTAGCTCACTAAAAAGAGATTCTCTTAATTATCATGAAATTTCAGCATCTTTGATAGTAAGGAAAGAGCATTTAGTGAATTCATTTCACAAACACAAGTTAGCTTATAGATCTGAGATATCTGAGGATGGGCTAAGCTAATTCCAAGAGCTACATGAAGCTGCTTAGTCTCAGAAGCCAACAGTGACAAAATAAAACTCTTCATGACCTTGCTACTACTGTGAGACAAGCTACCTGGACACCTGTCATCAGCCAAATCATTTCTGTAGTGGGCAGCTCATTGTCCTATTGAATTCAAACGTTCCCAGTCCTCCCAGGATACTCTGACAGCCTTATAAATCTCCTCTTGACCTCTCTACTTTTCTAATCCTCAGAAGCATAAGAAGTTTTTTCCTAGTTTCCTGAGCAGTTTCAGGGGTATATAAGTCACACTTCAGAGCTAACACATGCTTCAAACAAGCATCAGATTGTTGCATGGGTTTCATACCAGCCCTCATAATCCCTGGGCTCCTAACATCTGTCTTTCATTTGTGATATAATTAGCCATTTATTTTCAATTTTACTAGTTTAATTTCATATAGTGTTTACTTGATCTTGGGTATGATTTTGCTGCAGCCAATGGACATCATGCTCCTTCTTACCCACATGAAAATGTTTCATTTGAGCTTACAAAGTTCTGCAGGTTTTTTGATCATAGATTCACCTATGTATGGAAGAAAATTGCTCATACAGTTTTCTTCCCCTAAATTACAAACATAAACACCTAGTGGAAAACGTTACAGAAGCTAGACTAGTTCTTCTATAAAAACTTAAAAACAATTGCAAAAGCTTTAAAAGTGTTCTGGAAGGTGAGGGAGTAGAAAGAGGTATCAATATTTCATCTACTGCTAAAAATGTAGCATCGAGGCTCCATCAAGGTGGCATAATGTTGCAGCTGGTTCCATTTTTGTGTTCTTACATTAAGAAACCAGATTTTCCTTTTGCATTATGTATTAAATAGTACATATTTTAGAATCTCAGAAAATAACCTCTAAGCCTTGCTAAGCCTTTATAATTGAAAAAATTGCAGTTAGCATTTTACTGGCTAGACATGCATGAAATGCCAAATTCCAAGACAGAGCTAATGTTAATTTCTTGACAGTCCCTTCTGACATACACCCCTCACAAACTCACTACGTCTGGAAAACAGAGTGATCAATGTCACTAACGTGCCTACCTTAAAGCATGCTTGCATTCTTCATGCTCAGACTTTCTGTCCACACAAATTCCTTCAGTGAGAAAACTGCCATCAGGTGGTGACTAGCTATCATGTATATGTTGTCTCTCCGTAGGAATGTCAAAAAGCCAAGAAGTTATGTTCCAAAACAGTCATGCATTCGCCAGAAGTTCCGCAATGAAAATCTGGTTTTGCAGGTTGCTACAGACAGGAATTGTGTTTTCACAGTCCAAAACAGAACACTAGTAACGGTCACTGCTTTGTAAGCTTTCGAATTACACACGCACACATCTCACTCAATACATGACCTCTAAATACCGCCACCTAACACAAAAAGTCTTTCTGTAAATTCAGTAAGCTAGGCGTATGTTTACACTGACAACATAATGCAACCATCACTATGGGGCTGAAGGAAAGCTGGATGAAGATAAATTGGACATATTGTTAACAGAATACACTTTTGGCAACCAAAGAGCAATTAAGATTAGAATTCTTAATCATCTCAAACATCTCCAAATTTGAGAAAAGCATTTTAGCATGTGGAAGAGTTAGTGGTAATGTCAAGTTTCACAGTCATCTTCGATTTGATGCAACGGCTTAGCGTTAGTATTGCCCAGCGTTGGCACAGGTCTATGATGCACTGCCTCAAATGAGTCACGTACAGATAGATCCTTCTCCCCCTCCAAGAACTACAAGGGAAGTGGCTGTTAAAAATGGGAGGGGAGATTGTTTTTGAGAAGACATACATAGCAGAATAGTACAATACATTTCTGTAGCATCACAGGTTGTCCAGGTTGCCACATCATTCAGGTTGCCCAGAGAAGTTGTGGATGCCCCATCCCTGGAAGTGTTCAAGGCCAGGTTGGATGAGGCTTTGAGAAACCTGGTGTAGTGGAGGGTGTCCCTGCCCATGGCAGGGGGGTTGGAACTAGATGATCTTTGAGGTCCCTTCCAACCCAAACCATTCTATGATTCTATCACAGAACGTGCTGGAAGCTGGTCTTACATGTCACTCTACAGACAAAAATTCATCTCAGACTACTTTCAAAATAAATAGGTCACATTTCCACAGTGTATAGTCAATGTCAAACTTTGCCATATTGTCTCCTGTATTTGTTTTTTCCTTGTTGTAGCTAAAATAAGTGCAACTGCAGCTAAAAGTTCTACAACCTGCCTGGTACTCCTTACTAAAAGCTAAGCAGATGTTTACTCAAAGTGTAACATCACTGTTTGTGAAGCACACAGGAACTGTTTGTACCAGCACAGAATGGATGCCATTTACTTCCACTGCCCTAGGATGAGTCGGAAAGCACAACAATGCAAGGCACTGGAGCACAGCAAAACTTGCTAATGCATTTTGATAGCAGCACAGACACCCACTGTATTCCTCATTGCTGCTGCAACGTATTTTGCAGCTAATTCCAAGCAGATCTAGATGCACACCATCATATTAAGCACTGTATTTCAACATGTTAGTTACCTAAGCACGGGATTCCTGCTACGTCTTTCCTATGCCGACTGATCAATGCAGCAAGGATTTACAAGCCCACTATAATGGAAGCTGTCTTCTCCACAAACTGCTCTTCAGTTCTTTATGCTCATTTGGGCCCTCCGTGCTTTAAGTGGGTTTCCCTTCTTTAATAAAATACTTCTCTGGTCACACCATTAAGAGTATCATCACAAAGTAACAGCATAGAAACACTGGGGAAAAAAAAATTTCCACTCGATACTTCTAAAAAACTAAACATCACATTAAAAAATAATAAAAAAGACAAACACTCCGAAATACAGTTTGGTTTTGTCAGCCAGCGTAGGTTTTAAAACTCAGACACTTGCATTTTACTTGTCTGCCATTACCAGCAAATTAAAGCTATGAACAAATGCTGCGTAGGCAACAAATAATTCTACTAACACGCCAACAATCACTTTAATCTCTTCCACTTAACAACTCATGAACCTTTTATGAACATAATCTTCTGGAAGGTAACTGGTAGTACAAGATAATCCCAGCATAAGTTTAATTAAAAATACAAACTACATATAGCTCCATGCTTACCAACTCTTTCATGCTGAAAAAGCAAGAGTGGCTATTATTAATAGCTCTGTTAATCTGGCAAACTGAAGTGCCAGAAACAAGCTAAAGCAGCATTCAACAGACCATTTCGCACTAAAAAAATAGTTTTCATAACTTGCCTTAGCATAAGCATTAAAAAATCTACTTTAAATAGCTGAACTGAAGCATGCCTGCAGAGTTATGGATCCTACTCTTCTATTTAAAAAGAAAATCCAGTGCAAGATTATTCGTTGGTACAATGGAATTAATCTGAAATTTAAAAAAGCCATTTTCCTTCAAGAAACACTGAATTTGCGTCACTTGGCTGCCAGATGGAAGTCAACATAGATTTGAGTTTTGAATGCCAAGAACCTTATTTGACTGGACACAAAATACATTTTCTATTTTTAAACATACCTCATGTAATCATTTAACCAGAGCCCTGTAATTCAAACTGGGGAGCTCTTTTCACATTAAAAAGCTGATCGGAAGACAGGCCGTTACCGTTCTGTTTAAGTGTTGGCTTGTTTCCATAAATACATTCTGCACTCCCAAGCTTCCCTAGTAATCATCTCCACAGCTCTTTCCCCTTCTCCTAAGCCCAGTTAGAAATATTCCAAACTGCCTGAAAGCCTCCAGAACGCTTTTGCTGCTTCCCTTTACCACAGCCCCTGCCCTCATACCTGTGGCAACTAAAAACTAGTCCAGTCGGATCAACACTGACCACACAACAGGCTACGTGTGCAGCCACCTCTTCTCTACTCTGACCAGGAATGATGAAGTTCAAAGTTTCACTCTACCACCTTATGTGGTGTTAACAATCAAACCTGTCACCAATGCAGAAGTGGCAGCTAACTCCATCCCAAACCTGAAACAGTTTCTCACCCCAAAGACTTGTAATTACCTGTGTAATTCTGAGCTTTATGGTAATTCAAAGTCACAAAAGGAATTCTCTAGAACATAGAAAAGTAAATATATCTACAATGAACTATCCTGACACACCCAGAATGAAGTGGTGCGTAGGTGAGCTGTGACATTCTTCTTGTTGAGAAGCACATTCGCCAAACAACTAAGTTTCTCATATAATCTTTTGGATTACACTGTGCAATGATGAAAGGCACTGTATGGGCTCTTTTCCCACTGAGAACATAGTAAGAAATCCCCTGTTGGAGGAAAAAAATAAATATGTGCACAAGCAAGTAAAATTAAACCTTGTCATCTAATACAGATTTCTGTAAACATGTTTCAGCTATGACACTTCACTGAGAACTAAATGCATAGCAAATATTTTTGCCTCCTACAAGAGAGCATCAAATTTTAGACACAGCTGAACGAGTTACCTCTACAGAGAAATATGGGTTTCCTCAAGCTCAGGATCATCAAAAAAGCAGGACTATACAAACCTTTTGTTTTTTCAGAAATATCCTCACCTAATCATAACGAACAAACGTAATTCAGATAGATATCCAGCTCCTCAAGGGGTTGGGAAGGGACGCTATTGCTCAACACAAGTTCTTTCGCATTTCCAAACCAACTCCTTTAGATGATGTGCTGTAATAGCATGTATCAGCTCCCTCCTCTTAAATGATATTGATGCATTTCATTAGCAAGGGCTGCCCCTAAATGTCAGGCTTTCTGCACCCCCTTTATCTCTAAGCAGTTTCTCACTGATGTGAAAACTTTCAATTCAAGCTTCTGCAGTGGTCAGTCCCCACAGCAGTACAGGTTGGGTTTGATACCAGTGGTTTAAATAAAAAAAAAATGTACTGTGCTACAGAGAACACACTTACAGCCCACCCTGACAGCCAATTTATCTACAGTCCAAGTCCATAGCTAATCAAGTCACTAGAGCAAGCTTATCAGCCACGTACCACGCTCTGCAAGTTCCTTCTGACAAACACTTAACATCTGCAGTCTGCTGAAACAGAAGACATTTTTCCACAGCTACCCAAGTCATGCTGTGCTATGGATGACTGGCCCCTAAAGTCCTATTTCTAAAGTCCTATTTCTGCAAGCAGGAGCTGATGACCTGAGAACTGTTAACATCAAGGAACAAGGCAAGCAACAATCTCAAAGGGACGTTTAAGTGATGCTACCCCAATAGGTTCTTCTGACATAAAAATCCACTACTTTGAAAATTTAAAATACTTTTTATCACTAAGGCATTTGCCTAAACTTAAATCACTAAAGACATGGGCTCTGCTGCTACAGTGAAGTGGTAGTTTTAAAGTACCTCTTAGGTCTGATGTCCTCCTGTATTGTCATAGTGTGAAAAATAAACACAGCGGACATTGTCTTCATTTTCTCTCAAAAAAAACCCACAACAAGCAAACTAGCAGGGGAAAAAAAAAATAAATCACATTCAACAACTCATGCATACTCATACACATGCCTAAGTACTTGCAGAAAAGAAGGAAACCCTCTTCTCCCAGACGTGCTCCCCTGTAATTGTTTGTATGATGTCAAGTTTTACTTTAAAGACTATTTTGGTTTCACCTGTGACACCAGCTCATTACAGCCACTGCCTCTTCTCCTAATGCCAGACTAGACGGAAAGGCTCTACAAGCTCCAAACCACATCCAGCCGCACAAAGAATCGACCTGGTTGGACTTGAAACAGAAACTTAAGATCACAGAAGGATCAGTCTGTTTTCTGCACTGCAAGCATTAATCTATTCTGCCTGATTTTCTTCTCTGGAGTCTGTCCTTCCTCTCACCTGGGGGCAGGGGGGTAAAACAAGCCAGAGAGAATATGAATTTCATCCTTCGTACACCCACTGAACCACAGACTGATTTTGAAGAATCATATTTAAATGAGCTTCAAATTACGCTCCTATCGAACTAGATTCTAAAGAAGATGTTTTTATTAAGAGCAAGCACGTACACAGGAAATAACCTTCTGGCTTTCCTTAGCTTACTAATAGGTGACACCACCTCTTTCCATCTTGGAAGGCTCATTCAACGTTTGTCTCTTCACCTCTGTACACCCAAAATCAAAATCCCAATTTCATCCACTTTATTTCCAGTACGTATTTCCAATATTGATTCAGAACTGTTCTCCAAATGAGCAAGTCAATCAGTGACAAGAGGGAGACTAAGTATAGGAGCATTCCATTAATAACACCTAGAGACATCCTGCCAGTACAAGGCATAAAGGCATATATTTTCTGCCAAAAGCCCAAATAAGTAAACCAAGTAAGAAGTTACAGTAATTCCAACGCAGCTTATTTTAAAGGCAAACTTGACTCAGGACAAGAATTGTAGCATACAATAGTTCTAAGAACCATGGCAAACAGCAAACTAGAAATTTAGTCTAAAACTTGAAGAAAAAAATTTAATATAACTCAAATTTGGCACCTAACAGAACAGACATTTAAAAAACAATATGTCTAATTTCCATTCAGTACTGAAGAACTAGGTATTTTCTACTGCTACTGTTATCAGAAGATCCTTAACTACTTTGATACGGACAAGTAATACCAAATAGATATTGATGACACATCAAGACACAAAATAATAAATGCAAAGATAAAACAGAAAGAACAACCATGTCTGAAACTAAAAGAGTGAGAAAGTGATGATCTATAGCCACATAGAACAGAGCTCACTGGTGCCCTGATGCAAATATTCCACCTAATATATCATAGAATCATAGAATGGTTAGGGCTGGAAGGGACCTTCAAATATATATAAATCTCCAGGCATCAATATGGGGTGGGGAGGGGGGAACACACTTCCAAAGCAGCATCCATACTTTTAAAGCACACCTTACCTCCCTGTTGTGTTCCAACAGGAAAAAAAATTCGTAGTAACATGGTAAAACATCAAAAGATCTTCCTTTTTCACTGAAGGGAAACAAGGTGCAAGTAACCACAACAAACTGAAGAGAGAGCTGCTCAAATTTTATTTTTGAAATGTAGTCATTTCTTAATCAGTAGAACAATAGGCTCCTGAGAGTTTACCTACCCTTCTCAGAAAAAAAAACACAATTGCAATGAGTTGTTCAGCTTGAGGTCAGGCAACAAGTTGTGTTTGGGTTTGTTTTTTTTTTAAAAAGTGCCTGGAGCACAATCCAAATATTGTGATACCAATGACGTCTAAATTCTTGTTATGAATTAACAACATGCAATCTTTCCAGTCTCTCTTGCTGCATGACCCTTCATCATCTTCAGGAATTAAATATATGACCTAATTAAAATATCTTTGAGATTTAATACAGGCAACATGTTTATAACATTCTGTTTGAAATTAAACAAGACGCTTCACTCATTAATAATCCTTCCCAGTCTTTGTTTCTATTCAAGAACATCTTAACTTGTGCATCAGGGCCTCAGAAAAGTCCCAGCAAGGAAAAGTGTGAATATAACTTACGAGGACTCAGAAGACTTCACTAAACATACACAAAAGTAATTACTTTCCACATCTTACTAAACCTGTACTTTGGGACAAAAGCTACGGAAGTAGTTATTTGATGAATAATTAGTGCAGGGAAGAGAACAGGGCTCATTAATTGAAGAAAGTTTGCACAGAGAGAAGTGACATACAATGAGAACACAAGTGGAGCCAGTTTCATTTTTCATATATTACAGACATGGAAAGAGAAGCATGCAGTTAGACAATAAAATTCAACAATAAAAGACTAAGTCTATTCAACATGAAGAGAAGCAGGAAATAAGAATCAAATTACTTTTTCCAGCTAGAAGAATGAGCAGATACCCTGTTTACAGAACTGTGTTTAATAAAGCCAGCCCTGGAAGGTAAGCTATGATAGTGATCGAGACTCATGGGAAAAGAAACGTATCCTCAAACACTCACATTAATCACCAAAAAGACAATAACAGCAGGCCAAATCCCAAAGTCTACAGCAGAGAAATCGGCATAATTACCACAAAAATGTAACAAACATACAAAATAATCATGTTACAAGCCACATGCATTTTAACCGACCTGACATACAGCAAGATATCACTAGTAATTCTAGCACATCCCTACAAATTTGTACAATAAAAAACTTAAAGCTACTAGACTATGAGCACCACTGTCTGCACCTACTGCGCTCCTACAACATCTCAAAACTTCAATGAAGACATTCAAAGAGCAGCCAGGACTGTTCCACAGGCTAGAAAAGAACTCAGATTCTGCCAATATTTTCTTTCAATAGCATACGGTAAAGTCAACTTCGTCCTTTTCTAACCCAAATATTATTCAGCCTTTCATCCAGAAGCATGCACTGCAGCCTCCCCCCAACACCAAGAGACTGCCTATAAACAGAAAAGCCCTAAATCCATATTCCCTTTATTCACACATCAGGCTGTTCTATCTGCCATCTCTGCCTTAGGAGAACCACTTGTCATTACCATACTCTATCCATGCTTCTTCACCAACAGTCACCTTCATAAAGTTATCCATTTTACCCCTTTTCACTTTAATTTCAAGCTTCATCTCTGAAACAATACCCTACTCTAGATTTGGCTAGCCAACACAGGAGCAGCCTTAAACAGTTTTTCTACTGTCATCATCTGAAAGCCTTCAATAGCTTCTGCCCCGAGTTCAGTTCAATTAAGCAGCAGGGAATATAAAATTTACCATGGAAACTGAGTCACAGGAAACACTGTGAACAAGAAAGGGGGAGGAGGTTTCCCTGACTGACCACAGATACAAGGGAGAAATCACAGCAAGTTGTCAAAAAATACAATAAAACAGAGTTTACTTCACTAAAAACATGCCCATTTCGATTTTGTTCCTAGTAACATCAAATCAACTTGTGTGTGTGATAACAACAAACCTGGAGTTTAAGTCTTACAAATAAAATACATTAGAAATTAAATGTAGAGCTCAAACCAGTCTTAAGGTAAGCTAGTTTATTTCCTGATGGCTCTTGCTAACTGGGCAGTTGACTCACAGAAATCTTTGAACTTACAGACACCTTTAAGTTCATTCTATCATTGGGCAAAGTTTCTCATCTTGAGGGTTCACATTAGAAGGCAAGGAGCATAATTCAGTGGCTTAAGGAGCAGTCAGAGGCAGGTCTATTAAGTTCTGTGAAAATGAATGACCTTGGAGACATAAATTACATTTCCTGTATCTCACTCCCAGTTTGTGCAAATGAGGATTAAGTGTTTAAGTCTCCTGCACTGACCTCATTAGATCTCTAATGGAGACATCGCTTTCCTTTTTATACAAGATGTACCATCCTGGCACAGAGATATCAGGTACCAGAAGAACACACAACTACTGTTAAACTGTGTGAGTTTTGTTCACCTAAAGAACCTGTGATCTTACCCATGTTTAAATTTTCTAAGGACATGGAGCAAAGCAAAGCTTTCTTTGCAAAATCTTGTCAGATACTGAGCCTTAACAAGACAAATCTTCAGCAACTTCACCAATGTAAGATCATGCTTTTATTTCCATACTTTGACATTTCTTTCATACTTCCAAGTTCATACTTCAGTTCTAGATCATACTGAAGTATGATCACAGCGAAGCTGATGAACACAAAGGTGAACCACCTCCATTAAAGCTATTGCAGACACAGGAATGGGAAAACAAGTTGAAGGAGAATTATAAAAGAACACAAGTAAAATTCCAAGAGACAGGTTAAGTTGTTTTTGTGAGCAAGAAAAAGTTGCAAAGAACAGTTGAGCACCACTACCAAAAAAAAAAACCAACCAACCACACACCACAAAAATCAAACAAACAAAAAAACACCACACACACAGTGGAAGACAGAAATTTAAGAGAAAAGCAGCTCCCTTCAACTCAGTTTTCCAAGCTTAGAGCCACTCTTCAATTACAGGTATAGGAAAAAGCATTTGAAAAGTTGTGCATCCACCCTATCACCGTGAAGAACATTACCACATGACATTCTTAATTCAAAGCAAATCTGAAAGTCCTGGCCCAGGCATCATGATTTTTTTACTGGGTATAGTTTCTTAGAGAAATACAACCCTTAAAGCATTTAAAATTCTATGATGTACTGTCACTTTCTTCTTTCATATTCATGACACTCTTCATGTTAACATGCATGAATAGATGAAGACTCCTAAACCAAGGAAAAGACAAAGAGGCATTTTACCATCAACACCATGTATTCTATTCCCTTGTGGTTGTTGGCATCAGGAGGCCAGCATCATATATACACCACCTGTTTAGGGAGATTCATAATCCTTTAACACTTAGATTTAATAACTTGGATATTTAGCTCAAAGCTTCTGATCCCCTAACATCCCATAACACTGAGTTAATTACTAACTGAACTTGCCATTTTTCTTTAAACTAGTTGCCAAAACAGTAAGCTTTGACAGAAACTATCATATTCTGGTTTAATTCTCTATGCCACCACACCAATACACCCAAGTCTAGATCATCCTGCTTTACACAGCAAGGCAACCACGTAATTATCTGAAGTATTTGGGTTTAAAACCAAGTACAGTCTGGAGAGCTGCCTCCAGACCACAGTGATTTCAGGAGCAGAATAGAAAAGTCCCATCTCTGGCACCAAAAGTCTGACTCAAGGCCTTTAGGTGCAACTCTTAACACTAAAATCCTACTGTTGCTCTCCCACTGCCTATACGTGCTTCAAACTGTTTCTCACTTCAAGGAAACTTAAAACCTCTCTTCACTAGAGCTTCTACTGTCAGCAGGACAAATATCTTTTAAAAGATACGAGCTAAACCAAGACAATTGTCTGTTTCTGTAATAGATGGGTGGAATGGCACGAGTGGTACTGCACAGAGTGCTCACTCAAGGTACAAATGCACAGATGAGGCCCCATGAATCACAGTCACCCTGTGCTAAGCGCCCAGAGCCATGCAGTAAAAGACAAAGTAAACAGGGCTGCTTGAGTTCCCTATTATCCCTCAGGGAAAGAACACCGTTTCGAACAGGTACTGTCACCGAGAGGGAACATTTGCTGTGTACCCAACACACAGGATGCTACAGAGCAACTTATCCCACACTGACTCATTAACGTGCCCCTACCTCACGTCAGGCACAAATATATGGATATATAGGTTACAGGCATCACAATTTGCATGATCCACAATCCCTGCCTCAAGCAGATTCCCTCATCCACTCCCCTACACACAGATTACCAGGATTCCATGTAGAGAAATCTAACTGTAAGATCAAGAGTTCTATATACCATATCTGCCCAAGAATTCCATACATACCACTTGCAAGATATCCGAGATCAAGTAAGATCTATCATTTTTCAGTCCTCTAAAATGAATTAGGCTTCCTCTAGATAAAGATTCATTTGTTAGAGAATTGGTGCAAACACACACCCCAAGAGCCATGCAAACCGAAAAAAAAGCTTGGTTTTCTAAAATCTTAACAGTGATTTCTCACTAATAAGAAATTCTGCTCCTTATGTTTTTATTCATTTTTAGCATAATATAACAAGAATGTTCCCCCTACGTATTTTAACCAACAGTTGTACGAGATGCCTGCTCCCAGACCAGTTGATCACTAAGAATGCTTCCAAACAGCTCCAAAAAAAGGAAGGAAGATCTGCAGGAAGATGGGCCAAGTGCCCAAGAACTTGTCTGTTTCCACCCCAAAACGGTATGCCATATCAAAAAGACTAACACAAAGGAGAAGCCGCTCATCACACAGACAGAAATATTTATTAGCACTAGGCGACAGAACTTCCTTTCTCTTCCTTTAATCTGGTCTCTCAGAGAAAATAAACTTTCCTAATTCACCTCACTTCCCCCTCCCCAATTCCTTTAGCCTCTCATTTCATGCCAGTAACTCCCGGTGCGTAATCAATCTCAAACCAGTCTGCCACGCCAGTCATCTCGGCAATAACCAACATTCCTGAAAGTTTTGTGCAAACCAGCAGACGGATAGGAAAAAACTCTCTAATTAATTACATCCCCACTAAGGCATGGCCAGGCAGAAACCGACATTTCAAGTTTTGTTTGGCAGCCAGCTACTCTGTAGCCAAACTTGCTATGCCACTTGCCCATTCAAGTGTTAGGAAGGACAAGGGAAAAAGGGGAACTAACCGGCGACAGGGACGAGGGGGTAAACTTCAGGACTCAGAAGCTCTTGTCTCCTCAGAACTACTAGAACATCAGCCTCAGCAGTACTGCTGGTCACAAAAATAAATTTACACTACAACTTTCAGTGCATGCAACAGAAAAGACTATGTAACATGCACCATTCTAAACCAAAAAATCATGTTACGTGTTTGAAACAGGCCAAAATTGACTCGCTGTCAGGGACTGATAATACCATGATAACAATTTTTTTTTTTTTTTTTAAGAGAGACAAGTACATTAAATACATAGATTAACTAAGACCTCAAAATTAAGGAGCACTCATTTTCTTCCTCTTATCTTGAATCTTAAAACAGTGAACCTGCCTCTCATTCGTGTTCTGCAGGAAGAACAAAAGACAACCTATGTGTTCAAAGTACCTGGTTTTCGATAACTCGATCATAAAAATTTACTTTTTAATCTATCACATTGACGCAATACCTAAGCTGAGGTACCTTTTCAGAGTTGCACTTTTAACAGAATTAAGATGCCAAATACAAATGCAATCCTTTATGCCTGGAATTCAGAGGAACATGATCAGCTCTGATACAGGGCATTTCATGCACGCATTTCTAAGAACTTGGCAAAAAAAGGCCATCATTATCCACATTAGGCAGAGAGGAAAAACCCACGTTTGTATCCAAGTAGTTTCACTTTTCTCTAGGTCAATGTACTATTCTGGATGCTCAGTGAACTAAACAGACATTTGTATTAAAAAAAAATTACAAAAAAAAACAACCACTAAAAAACAAAACAAACAACACCTATTGAGATGGGAACAGTCAGCTAATATTTCGATCTGTTTGGGTTTTTTCAGTCACTTACAGCAATTCCTTGCCCCAGAAGGCTTCTGAATCAAAAGGAGCCAGCGTAGCATTCATATCTTGTTTGCTCCTTTGTTCATACATCAGCCTCTCTGAAAAGAGCAGTTGGGCACAGCTACCACCGTTATAAAAGCTTGTGTAAAATGCTGCTGGCAAACCAACGCACAGAGCACAATACTGCGTTGTAGAGCCTGCTCCCCAACACCTCCTATCACTCCAAGGAGCAGACAGATTTTTTTTTTTTTTTTCCTAGTAACTTGCTGGAAACACCATTTCCAAACAGCATCTAATCGCACTCACCTCCTCCTGATGCCTTCCACGCCACCAATGCCAATCTCACACCTTCCAGCTTCCCTATTGCAATAAACCAACTTAGCATCAGTGGAGCAAAAGCTTCGTTTCAAGCAGCTTTAAAAAAGCACACTAAATAAGTAAGTCTCCAATCAATAGGGGGTTTGTTCTGTTTGGGTTACAAGACAGGTCTTTTTTTAAAATAATATGCTGTATTTTAAGCCTATTGATTTAAATTTAGGCACTGAGGTGAAGTCAGATACTATGCACCACTTTAAGTCAAGCAGGATGATTTGTTTAGACTTCACACAGCAACCAACCACAATGCATTTCCACAGCAAAACCAGAGTGAAGAAAAGCTGAACTTTAAAACAGTTAGTCTAATCAGGATACCATCCTAGAAAAAAACAAACATGCACATTAGAAAGTCAGAGAGTTGTTTGATTTATTTATTTTTTCTTAATGGTTAACTCCAACCCTGACCACCCCTTTTACATTCACGTAGCTGCTCACTCATGTCATTTCAGGATCACAAAATAACTAATTGTTTTCCAATTGTCATTATTTTTTAAACTAGAAGCTAACTACAAGTCGAGTTCTGTATTCATATGCCAACAACACAGAGTGTAACATGTTCCTGAAGCTTACAGTGTCCTTAAATATGGCACGTAATGAAATCAAAGCTACCCTCAGGCAACCTTAATATATGAACAGCTCTGCTGAGAGGATAACAGAGGTTCTGCTGTGCCATTACACAGCCAGCAACACATACTTGCAAAATTCTATATGCTCATTGCACTCTTTTTGCCTCCTGCTCCCAAAAGTGAAATAACTTCCTTATGGGCAAAACAACTACCCAGTATAGCTAGAGCAGAGAAACACATTTTGTAGCTATGACAGCAAATTTACCAACAGGATGTTACTAAAAAAGTCTATTATTACACTGAAACATCGGAATGCCATTTTTTCCTCACCTAAGCTGTAATCAGCATTAAGAATTATTATACACACCATCTCTCTTCACATTCAGGAACACTGTGGATTATTATACGTGAATCTATACCATAGCTCCACAGGCTGGACTTCTGCACGCATCCAAAGCCTCCACTAACGTAAAACAAGACCCTGGATGCAAAGAAATCACTGTTAATCCAGCTACATAATGACTGGTTAAAGCAGGTCTGTTTCTTCTAACTCCATCCACCTTTTCTGCCCAAGAAACGCTTCCCATTTCGCACAGGGATATCGAGAGCTTTGTCCAAATATAGAGTTATTCCTCTCTGCCCCTCCATAGTATGAATTCACATGCCACAGGAATCACAAGAGGCAGCAAAAGTATTTCACTGTACCTCTCTGTGAACTTAAATTGTAGCATTCATGCAGACAATAGCCCATAATAATGCTACAATTATCACTAGTCACACCAAAGCTATATGAGTGGCAGAAAAACACCAAAAAAAAAAGTGTCCCCAACGCAGAGGCAATCACCACATTTTATTCAGGTACGGAAACCGAAATAATTTACCCCAATTATACACTGAAGTCTGCTAAAAAGTCTAAACAAGATTTAGAGGCCTCATGACTAAACTACAAAAATCACTGCTGCCTGCTTTCCAAAGGATCTAGCATACTGGCTAGTAACAGTCTGTAACTGGTTTAGGTTTTTTTGGGGGTTTTGGGTTGTGTTGTTTTGGGGTTTTTTTGGGTTTTTTTTTTTTTTTTTTTTTACAGATGCTGCTGTAAAAACAGAAACATTAAACAATCATTAAGAAAGGAAACCATGCATACACTGAAATCGACTTCTAACCTCTGCACACTTCCTTTTACTTTTGTCACCCCGACGCATTTATCTGAAGCTTCTCCCTTGACAGTAGTTTTCCTTGCGCAGGTGTCTCCGGACCAAACATCCCAAAGCCAATACACAAATCTGAAGTGGAGCAATTTTTATTTCAAGCCAGCTAAGGTTTTCATTTGAGGGGAGAAGGCAAAACATGAAAGAAAGTTGAGAGGGGTCCAAAAGAGTGTACTTCCGAGTCTCACCTCGTGTGCTCCCTCTCTTAATATATTCACTTCGAGAGAGAAGGAAGCAGAGCCAGCACTGGGAGGGGAGGAGGAAAGAACATACAGGATGTTTTGGCATCCTTTAGCTTCTCACTTACTATTTTGCTTTTTTTGTAAGGTTACCAAAAGGCCATTCTGGGGAAGCAGGAAACAGGTAGAAAGTGCTTCTCATTCTCTATCTTTCACGTCTCCAACAAAAAAGATGCTGTGTTTGAGCGAGAACACGGTCCCAAACACAGCAGAGTGTACGGCAAAGAACAATGAGCTCCCAAGCCTGGGCATTGTGTGCATCCACCTCCTCCTCTTCCCTCCAGACCTCACCAGCCAGCAAGATAAATCTCAAAAATCATTCTTCATCCAAACCAGACCACCGAAATCAAGCCCAGTTCATGGTTTATGGTGCAAACCCAAGGAGTAAAACCAAGATAAGACATATTTACTAGAAGTGCTTGTATTATTATAGAAACGCCTCCACCCCTCTTAACCACTATGGATATCTCAATTCTAAGGGAACAGCATACAAAAAAAAAAAAAAAACAAATGTTTGCCTCATAGCACTAGAACTACAAAAAATATTATATATTGCATGCTAATCAGAAATTTGACTCATACCTTTTACAATCAACAACTACTCCTTTTGACACAGTGGTTTTTTTACCTGGTTAAAATTCACATCTAAGAACAGGCATACTATTTGAATTATGACACTTGAGATTTCTTCTGAGAAAGCATTTTTACTAAATCATAACATAAGAACTAGTAGCTGATGCTCCTGTTTCAGTAACATTAGTGTGCAAGCAAACTAACATATTTGATTTCAATGCTTAGTCAACATAAGTCAGGAGTAAACAGACAGTAGCCTGCTGACTGTATAAAAATGTTCTGAGCTTCTAATCTCCAAGAACATTACCACTTCGAGGAAAAAAGTCAGCATAAGAAGTCAGTAAATCAAAATAACTGCAACCAGTGTGCAAAAATAAATCTAAGGGAGAAGACACTTCAACAATGAATCATATTGTTTTCTTCCCAGCAATTTCTTGAGCAGCCAGTTTCAGCAATGAAGCCTCTAATGTTGTGTACCTCCTACTACTTTTCTGATTCCGGTCATCTTCTTTTCACACTTCAGAAAGAGAAATGGGAACAAACAAACAAAAAACAACAAAACAAAACGCACCACACCAAAAAGAAAAAACCCCATCCCTTCCTACGCTACCGAAAATGTTATTATTACATTCATTTGCATAAAATCTTCACTTCACAATTCCATACCTACCACACATGAAAATAAGTGCATCTTTTAAAACACCCAAGTCGATTTCCTGTGTGCGTGTGTCCATTTACACCGAATATTTCCCAGCCTCACGCTTATATAGAAGGTGCAGAAGTTGAACCTTTCCCTGAGAGCCCTTCTATTGATCACTGAACAGACACGACACGCTTTAACAAAAAAAAAAACAACACACAGGCAGACACGCCAAAAAAAACAGCCCCAGCACCCCCGTGCGTGCCCCCTCCCAAAACAAGAGCAGGGGGAGCTCGAAGGAGTCTGGGGAGCGACTTTATCCCCCGGGCTCCCGCCTGCGGGCACAATCCCCCCCCCGCGCTTTCCCGCGTCCAGCCCCGGGCATTCTTCCCGGAGTTCCCTCTCCAGCGCTCCCTCTTCTCGCCCCTCGCACTTATTAACACCGGTAACAACCGCCGCACCCCCGCTGCCCGCACACGGGCGGAGGGCAGGGCCTCCCCCCGCCACCCGCGGCCACACCGCCCCGCGCCCGCCTACCTCCGCGGTGCGCTACACCATCAACGGCGGCTCCGTCTCGCTGCCGGGACAAAGCGGCGGCGGCGGCGGCGGGGCCGCTGGGCGGGAGCGGGGGCGCAGCGGCGGCGGCGGGGAGCAGCTGCCCTCCTGCCCGGGCGGCGGCGGCGAGCGGCGGGGTCCCCGCGCGGTGCCTCAGCAGCGGCAGCCCAGGGGCATTTTAACGGGGAGACAAGGAGCGGGGCGGCGACCGGGGCGGGGGGCCGTGGGGAGGAGGAGGAGGAGGAGGAGGGGAAGGAGGAGGAGGAGGAAGAGGAGGAGAAGGAGGGGCGGCGGCGCGCGGGGTCCGGGCAGCCGAGCGCTGCCTCCGCCTGCCTTCCCGCACGCACGCACCGAACGGGCACCCAGCAACGCAGCCAGGCCGGAGCCGCATGCCAGTATCCGGCCTCGCGATTGGAGGAAGGCGAGCACCCCGTGACCCGGCAGGAGGCCGGAACCAATCGGCGAAGTGGATGGAAGTGATTTAAAAGAATAGGGGGAAGGCGGAGGGGGGGGGAAAGGGGCGGCGGGGAGCGGGTCGGTGCCGGGGGAAGGGGCGCTGCGCCCCGCGGCACAAAGGCGGCCGCCTCCCGCGGGGGGTGGCCCCGGGCGGGGCCGCGCCTTCACACCCCCCCACTAGAGTGCGTGGAACGAGGTGACACGGACACGTAGAGCCCCTAATTGTTCTGCGAGCTGGTTGAACAATTAAACGTCAAAAGCATCGAGGGGGAGGGATGTTCTTCTTAGGCTGCCTTCATCCCCGCTCGGCCAGAGGAAAGAGCGGGAGCCCCGCGGCCTCCCCGCCGCTCCAGCGCCGGGCGCGGGCACCGGCCATGCGGCCCTGGGTGGCACACGACGCCCGGTGCCAAGGCGGAGCGGGCCCGGTGCACGTTGCGTAGTGACCTCCCGCTGCGGGCGTGTTCACCGTGTGTCCCGCGGGCGGGTGGTTCTTCCGAGCTGTCTTGGCCTCGGGAATGAGTAAACAGTCACCAGCGTTCCCAGTAAATGCGTTCAAAGGGTCTTCAATGGGAGAGAAGACGCAAAATTTGATGGCTCGCTCAGAAGCTCGTGGCTCCAGCCCAGCAGACCTTTTAGGTCCACGCTCCGTAGTAGTCACGTTAAGCCGCTGTTACTGGTCTTGCACGGAAAGTCACGGTTGTGCGTACGTGCATTGCTGGACAAAAAGCTGATGCTGCTTCTCGTTGCTCTGTGCAGTGGGGAAGTTGTCAAAACAGCAGAATTCCAGATTATTGAGTAGCAATTAATAAAATAGTTGGTCGCTTAGGAGATTTTTAAGCTGCCTCATCTCTCAGCTGTCACATAGCTGGAAAAGATACCGTGGAGGTACCAGTGCCGAAAATGGAGCAAACTTGTTAGTTAGCATTAACCTCACCTTCATCTGCAGAACATGGGCCAGCAAAATAAATCGCATGGCTGTAAAGAAAGTCACGTGTTCTTCCTGGGGATCTGAGGAATTTCGTGTGGAATTACATCTTCTTTTTGAAAAAGCACTAAGAAATGTCGGGGCAGATTTTGCCCTCGATTACACTTGTGTAACCTCAACTGTTTGCTGTCTCTCTAAAGTCTTCATAGCTGATTTTGGTAGCATCACAGGAGATAAGTTGGAGGCTGTTAACATGACTGCCTTTGGCAGAAGGAAGTGGGAACTGTTTTCACTGATGAGAAAGGCGCACACGAGGAGATTTGAGGTCTGTACATCAGAGGAATTTCGTTCTTTGCCCTGAACACACAGGACAAATTTATCCCTAGCATAACTTCAGGGACATTACCACCAGAGGCTGAGACACAGAGTTGATTGTGTTCTAATAACTAATTTAGATAAGCGTCTGAAAACGCCCATCAGTTAATGTCTGACAGCCATTTTGGAGGCTACACTTACGCTGTCCTTGATGGAGTCTGATTCCATCTCTCCTATTTTCTCTGCTAATTACAATTTCATGTTCCTCGGTTCTGGATGTATGCATTAAAAACGAGGAATTGCCACAACGGCAGGCTTGCCCTCAGCTTTCTTCAGTCACTGTGATGGGAAAATTCTCACAGCAGCTTTTTTCTCTCTCTCTCTCTTTTTCCTCTTCTACTAACCTGGTGATCACGTCACCACAAAAGCATTGGAAGTGTTTTCTCACAATGTTTTGATGTCGTATTTTGTTGTTAAAAATAAGCATGTTTGGGGGGATTTTCTCCTATATTTTGTAACTAACATCTGTGTAGCCCCTGAAATCTACACAAGCTGAACTGCAGGAGTAGGTGATTATTCACAGCCAGTTACAGCAGGCATACCTGCATCCTCAGACCACGCACAAGTGGTCCAATTATAAGTTTGCTTCTTAACCAGAGGATTGTTGCTTGAATAGGACTTGAAGCTGCTGCCTTTTTTTTTTTTTTTCCCCCAAAGATGCAGCCCTCCTTGTGGACAATAATAAACAAAGCCAGAGAGCTTGTCCTGTAATATTCCAACAGCTGAAGTAGTACAAGGTTTGGTTAACATGGGGAAGATCAAGGAAGACCCAACTGCTGCAGAGAGAGATCATTGCTCCTCTGTCTAGTGACTGCAGATTTTCATGGTTCACATCCCAGAGGAGAGAGATTGATGGCGAAATGGCTGGGAATGTTCTACATGTAAAATATTTTATGTACATATAGATTGTCTATCTGAGATACTAGCAGGTCTCTAACAAGGCAGTTTCTGACATCTTCACAATGTTTCATGCGTCTGTCCCCGAGTGCTCCTGGGAGGTATAAAATTGCTGATGCAGAGAAAGGCTAATTGGCCAAATCCACATAGAGACGTGAATTCCAACATGCCACATAAGGTATCTACACACAAAATGTTAATCCTCAAAATCCTGTTCCTCACCGCTGGATATTTCTAAAGATCTGATGCAGCAACATTTCTGCTGAGTATTCTGCATCTGAAACACTGCTTCTGCTGTCAGCTGGAAATGCTTCTGTCTTGCCCGCGACCAGGATCACACCAGAGTCCCATCAGAATTCACAAACCCGCTGGCAGGGCTGCCTGTCCCCAGTGCATGCGTTGGCATCGAGGCAGAAGCTACATCATGGAGCTCAGTGAGCCAAGAGCATGCTCTTAGGTGCTCCAGGAGCCTGCTGAAGGCTACAACATGCCTTGTAGCAGAAAACAGACAGTGCTGCTCCTGCCTCATCTGCTGCTTTCCCATCTTCCACACTCTTATAGACCTCCTGTCCCGAGTTGTTCCACCAGCTCCCTTTCGGGCCTCTCAACTAGAGAGTTCTTTTCTGCTGGTCACGTATCCAGCATCCATTGAGGCAAAAGACACAGCAGAAACTTCAAATGTTTAGTATTATTATTCTTATGTTACGGAAAAATCATACTGTATTTTGTCTGTTACCATTCCATCTTCTTCATTATACCGAAAAAAAAACCCCAGTGGCCAAATACAACTTAGTGAACAGACAGAAAGCAGGCACTGATGCAAAAGAAAAATCACTTTCAGAAAAAATAGGTCATTGATGAGCGAAGAGTTAAAATGTTTCGTGACAACTTTGCTGCCAAATCCAGATAACACTCAGGTGGGTAGAGAAAAGTATCCGTAGCGCATCCAGCAAACTTTAGAAACACTCTGGAAGGGAATAAATACATTTGCATAATAATGATGTGAAGCGTTCCTGGATATACTAGTGTGATGCAAGAATTATTCTCACCGGGGCAAAGGGGGATTCTGGAGAAAACTTTTGACTCCTTTTAGATGCTGATCTATTTCCTGCGTGTACAGCAAACTTTTCTGACACTTCCCTTTTGCTGCAAAGTTTGCTGTCAGTGTATTGCAGTGACCATGAACTTACCCGTTCAGTCAGTAGCCGTGGGGTTTGTTACATGGATAACTGACACAGTTCTGGCCTAAATTGCTTTTCTCTTTGTAGTTTTATTTATTTACATTTCTTTATTTCTCCCTTTGTTAGCCCTTGAGTCTATTATATCTGACATCTATATCTCAGTGTATGTGGTACATTTAACTTTTTAAAATTATCTCTTTACAAATGTGTTTTAACATAGCTCTTTTTTTAACAACTGTCACTTTGCCAAATAGCTTGTCGTTTGTCACTGAATGAAACACAAATCTGTGAGGAAAAAACCTAACTAGGAACTATGAAGTCAAAAAGAACCAATACTGGGAATTCCATGAACACCGTTTCAACCCAACTAGTTAAAATAAGGGAGAGATTTTTTTTTTGATTATTCTACAGTCGTGAAATTACAAACCAGTCTCTGACCATGACAGATGAGCCAGGTGGTAACCTCAGCAATGCAGTAAAAACTCAGCTCTAATGAAACAGGCAAATGTCAATACAGCGATTAGCTTGGAAGATAATATTCTGAGAGGCTTTTACAGATGACCTAACTCCACTCACGAAAAAGGATTATATTCTTTCTTTGCCTTTGTAATATCTGAATACCAGCCCTTTAACTGAAAACTGTTTGCTTTAGGGGTTTTTCTGTTTTGTTTACTGTAGAAATCTCGGGAATTTAAAATCTCATTTTCACGCCTATTACTACAGAACTTTTGGGAGGTCTCATACCACTGGAAGGACAATGCACTGCATGATTGTGAACTCCTCCTGGACACAAGTTATCTCTGTTTAAAACTGTCTGTATGGGTTGAAAAAGTAAAAATAATGTAAATGAGATTTAAATCAATTTGAGCATATTCACACACATTCCAGTGCACACAAAATTACAGTGGCTCAACAGAATCTGTTAAAAAGACCACGTTATTCGTTAATCTGGAGCAACTTTTCAGAAGCTGGAGAAACAAGTTATCAACAGGATAGGCTAAAGTGACAAGTTGCTGGGTATCACCTACTCCAGGGCGACTATCGTACAGATGTTCATGATGTCTTGCAGGGCCACTGGAAGAGGAAGAAGGGGCTGGTTGTTTATCACGGGCTGAAAACATGCCCACCGTGGAGATGATGGTGTCAGTGGCACACAGCATGTTCACACCCAGCTTCCACCCTGGTGGCTTCTTTCAGATTCGTTATCATCAGGCTCCTAAGGCACCTTTGAATACATTTTCTGTGATTTGAAAAAGCATCTTGTCTGAATCTTTGCACATGGCTCAATCATTGTATCTTACCTGTGAAGTTTTGAATGCATTGATAGCACATGCAGACCTTAAATTTCTGTTTTTAATATTCTGAAACATCTCAGAAATGTGAAGTGTTTAAATTAGTTTCCTCTGGGAATAAAAAAGTATTCTTTTTATCTTTTAAAGGTTTTCCATTTCCCTAACTCAGACCATTTCCTAGTGGGTTCTGCATAATGAATATTAGCAGAGGTTGGCTTACCACAGTGTCTAGTGAGAGTCATTTATCAAAGCCCAGGATGTGCGCCGTGCAAAGAAAAAAAATCCCATTGAAAATGAACAAAAAATTTCATCCCTAACAATCGCTCTTCTCATTTTTGTATACTTGGGCATGTTCCAGTGCATGCAGCGAGAAGACAAAATGGCCATCTGCAGAACATGAAATGTATCTAACGAGAGATTTGTACACCTTGAAAGTCACCAGTGCTGAAGCTGCAAATGACTAATGACAGTCTTTCCTCATGAGTGGGATTAATTGCATCACCCTGTGATACTTATTTCTGTATCCCGTTTATACCTGGGGATAGTTACAAGGTAATTCATTCTGTGATTTACATACCAGATAAAATCTGGTAAGAGAAGAAAATACAACAAACTTTCAACCCAAAACAGCTTCTGAGTAGTAAAAACATCACAAACTGGAAGTAGTCCTTTTAAGCAGAATACTGTAGAAAGGCTCCCAAGCACCAGAGGTTGTTGTTGTGTGTTATGGTACCTTTTTACTTTCAAGTATCATAGCCTCGTGTCTGACAAGTGCATATTCATGCACAGAAACACACGGGCACGTTTAGGTCTGCTTCTGTAGCCACACACCAGGAAGCCAGAGGCATGTCAATCTGCTTCTTTCCGATCGAAAAGTGCCAGTTTTGCACAAGGTCACACCCTGCAGAAGCACATGTGTGCACGGACAAGGTGCTGTAAGCCCCAGCGGTGATCTCGCACAGCTCAGAAGTGGCTGAATTTCCAATTTCATTGGAACTCTTGGACTTTTGGAAAGGGACTTCGCTGTCAGCGACAAGCTTGGCACGTGCTGGCACATGCACAGAGTTGGCTCGTTTCTCCGCTTCTTTTGGTGAACATCAATCGATTGCTCATAACAGAAGCGTACCTAAAAACCAGTTGAATCTGAAATTACAGACTGGAAAGCTGACTGCGTCCACACGCCAAAAGCATGATGGTTTTGGTACAGGCTCACTGGCCTTGCAGGAAAGGGAGCTCTGGAATCCCAGCATTGATCCGGCAAGGTGCAGGGTTTCACTAAACAGGGCAGAAAGTGGTTTCCAGGCGCGGTGGAGAGCAGGGGGTGACGGGAGGGAATTCAGCTCTGCCATTCAGTCTGTGGAGCTGAAAGCAGAGTCGCCTGCTGCCTGGGGAGGCTGAATTCCACCACCCTGGGAAAGACCCTCGTGGTTTTGGTGCACCTTTCCATCTCCACAGTGGCAGGGAAGGGCTCAGGGGCAGCGACAATAAAGCTCCTGCTGCCAGCGCAGTGGGACCACAAACAAAGGGGGACTTGAAAGGGGATGTGGTGTAGACACCTCGGAGCCTTTCATGAAAACTCAGAGCCAGGGCAGTGGAGGGAAGATTAGTCCACAAAGCTGTTGGATATGTCTGATCCCAAGGCCTACATGCTTTCTGTTTGTTCAAAGGTTTGCTCTGATATTTTTGAGCCATCCTCTACTGCTAATGTGGAACACCTCGTCTGTTCACTTACTACATTTCCACTATAAATTCACCGCTTCTCCTTTAGTGCAGAAAGTAGTAAATGGATTTACAAGCTCCTCTTCTTGTCCTCAGTGACTGACTTCACTTTAAACGGTTATAAATGGCCAAAGCATTCAAGGGAGAGAGAGAGAAGGATTGATTTCGGATTTGCATTTTTGTCCTTCCCACTGCAAATCTGCTCCTCCAGGAGGAGGTTTCTGGCTCCCACCTCCCCATTGTAGCTGCTCTTTCCCTAGTGCTGCAACACTGCTGCCTTTGATGGTACATTTGAATGTACTTTTTTAAAAGGAGAGAAAATACAGTGGTGGAAATGGGAAAATTTCCATTTCAAGCACCATCTCTTTTTTCCCCCCTCAGCGCTCGTTATCTTCAAAGCACTGTACAAAATCGACTGATGAATTCTCCTCACCTTACTGGAAAGAGTCATCCATCCCATGGGACAGGTGAGACAAGTGACCAATAAAGAAATGGAACACCACATCTGCAGTCTCAGAATAGGTCTGGGGCTGAGGAGAGCTCACAACCTCCTGGCACCGGCATGGAGACTCTCTCCACTGGAGACCTGTTCTTAACACTCTTCATCCTGAACAGCTGGGCAAGAGGATTTTAGTTTTTGTTCAGTAACAGAGAAATCTATCTGCCTTCCTAAAGATGTATACCTCTCCTGTTTAGAGACTGAAGACAGGTTCAGGCTGTACATGCCTAGAAACATCTGCTCTCTGGATTTTGATGGGACAGTAGGCTTTCAGGCTCTGAATTCAGCTGTTCCCACTGTCAGTGATTTTATAGCCTACGTAGAAGCCATGATATGCATCTTTCAATCCCTGTTTATTGCAGGAGATGAGAGAAGAACCTGAGAACCGGTTAGGTTAGGACTTATTTAAAGGAGTGCAGTAAAATGGATCAGTCAGCTTTGCAACGGAAGAGCAGTGCAGCATCCTGTGAGCTTTTCTTCCCCAGCTTTTGTTTGCAGACCTGCTTCAATGAGGAGACAAATCAAAAAATAAAATAGCGTGGAAGTAGGAGCACATCCTGGATCCTGCCTTCACAGCAGCCCTGCGGCTCCACTCAGGTTAGCAAGCGGGTCTTTTTCAGGGATTTGTCACCCACCCTCCAAAGTGCTGGCTTAGGAGCTTTAGCATACGCTGCATTTTTCAGCTTCTTTTTGAGTTTGCATGTACTCACAATAGTGCAAATGAGACATGGTTGGCATTAGGCTTCTGATGCAAAAATGCCCAAGCCCAACCTATACTATAATATAACTAATGTATAATATATGCCCAACCTATAATATTCAGCCACCAGCTGGTGCCTCTGAAGCAATGGCAAGGCTGGGACTTCGACAGGGTGTTTTCCAGGCAGGACCCCATGTGGCACAACCACACAGCAACACTTCAGACACCTGAAAACTACAAGGACCCTGGTCACAGTGAGAAGGAAGGAAAAGGACAGCACAGATATCTGTTTTTCCTTGCAAAACCCCATCCCTCTTTCCTTCTTGGTGTAGCCAGTGTTTGGGGAGAAAGCAGCTTCAGACTCGGCACGTTTGCTGGCTTTGGGGGTTGTGTCTGTTTGAGACAGTGCTGAACACTGGTCACTGAGGCTGATACTAGAAGCCTCTGATCAGCAGCAGTCAGACAGTTACTGGGTCAGTTCGATGGACATTCATCCTGTCGCTCTAAATAAACAAAGGAAGGTCATGTCATCATAAGTCCCCCAAAATGAGGTCTATACACTTTGCTGGAGACCTTTCACAAGCAGATTGAAAACTCTCAGTGAAGGTATTTTCCCCGTGCCCTCTCCCAAGGCCATCCTCACCCCACACCTTCTCCCCACCACCCCCCCCACCTGATAGCAGGGGCTGAGCTGCTCTGCTCTCTGTGCTCGGAGATTTCACTGCTGGGACTTGGAAAAGCACCATAACTTGTATTTTGGTTTTATTACCTGCACAGGCAGTTGAATTAACAGAACCAGTCCTCTCATTTTTCAGCACTGGATGCCTGTTTGATGCAATATATATCATTCAAGACCCTCCTGCAAAATTTCAGGGAGCAAGAACAAGCGCTTGCAGTGAGACATGGATAAAGCCCAGAGCAACCAACTGAGGCGTGTTGGCATCTTGATGTATGAAGTTCTGTCTGTGTCCTTTGCTTTGACTAATGCAGCTGCTCTAGGACACGGAGCCTTCATGACTGGCGCTATTTGCAAGCATTTTGTAAGTAGGAGTCAGCTGGTGGTTTTGGACGGCTCCTCAGATTAAAACAAGTCATAAAACACTTGCTGTTAAAAGTAAGTGGGTTTTGTGGAGTGAGGGGTTCAGGCAACTCATGTCCTCAAGATAAATGCACACAAAAATCAAAGTTTTTGTTTCCCTGTCTACACACATGCTGAAACTGAGACACTGGGCAATGTGGAATGTTAGTAATGAAAATGTTTTGTCTGGCAGAAGTGTTTGGTTTTCTTGTTAGTTTGTTTTAAAAGCTTTCATAAGGAGTTTTCAAAAGAAACATCCCTTCAAAACAAACTATGTTAGTGAAAGTGTTTTGTTCTCAAAATGCTAAAACAAAACACACCATCACACAAACAATATTTTGAGCTCAAATCGATTTGCCAAGTTTGCAAACAGTTCCAGGTGGGCAGAATGATCTTTGCCGTTGGTCACTGCTAGCAGGTGTTTGATCTGTCCAAAGCGAAGCATCTGGCAGAGAAGGAGCCCCCACTGCTGAAAAAAACCTTTCTGGACGGTACAGGATGACGCTTGCATAGGGCAGTTCTGGTCCTTGCAAAGAAACCAAGGAAGACTGCATGTTCTGCTTTTGGAACGCACGATCCAAGTGCTTTCCCAGCTCGTTTCCGAGGGAACGCTACACCTCCCTGCCCATCACAGAACTCCCCCATTCTCCAATTACTCTTTGGCCGACTGGGTTAACCTCATACACCTTGTAACACTGGTAAAATTGCTGGTTGCTGCCAGCCAGCGTCAGTGAGGGGAGATGCTGGACCAGAGCTGAACGGAGCTGGGTGCAAGCACAGCCAAGGAGGGGGAGGCAGGAGGTGATGGCCCGGGGGTGCTCGGTGCTCGCCACGATGCCGCCGCTGCAGACACCGCTGTCAGCAAGGCGTCATTTTGCCTGGGCTTTGCCCAAGGTTTTTATTTTGCAGAACTAGTTTGTATTTATTTTCTCTCCTATGCCTGAAGCCTGTAACTGCCACCCTGGCTGATTAAACGAATGCGTTTCCAGACAGAGCTAAACCTGTGCATTGTTTTATGGACGTGGCATTTCACCACACGCACGTTTCAAGTGTGGCACAAGGAGGTGATCTGGACCTTGTGATTATTTTATTCCTTATAGTTTATTTTCTATCTCTGATTTTTATCATCTGGGTTCTTCACTCAACCCTTTTCTTCCTCCCTGCCTCAGTTGTTTTCCTTGGTTTTTGGAGATATTTTCCTCCTTTTTTTACCTTCAACTTTTCTGAGCAGAATTGAGTGCTGCAGCTGATATGGCTTTATTTCTTCTTCTTACCTTCCTCCACACCCTGCACTTCTAGTCTCTGTGACTGTATCTGTCCATGGAGCACAAAGTACACACAGAGTGCATCACATCTGATAGCACTTCCATTCCTCTTGGGGACAGAAAGAGGGAACACAAATGGGTGTATCTCTCCCTGCAGAAATGACCAAACCAGGACAGCTTGAGCACCATCGTGGTGACCCCAGCAGTCAGATGCAGGGAAAGGCCAAGTTCCCACGTGCTCAGAGAGGAGCAAGGTTCTTGCATTTTATTCTCACACCCACCCACAGCTCATATCTACAAGGAAATCATTTCACCCAGCAACACAAAGAGAACAGTAATAAAAGCTTTCCAAGGGAGTGGTGGGACTAAGCTGGTGCCTGGCACAGTTCTTTAAATCCTGCTGTGAAAGGGAGCATGAGGCCACAGCCTGAGATGCTGCTGCAGGGCAGGCAGGGCTGGCTGGCTGCCCAGCAGAATCCTCTCTCCCCGCATCCGCCAGCCACCCTCCTGTCTCCTTGCAGTCTACGCAGCCGCAGGAAAGCCAAATACCCTCTTTCCAGAGGGGAAAACACAGCAGCTGGGCTCCCTTCATCTGCTCTTACTGGTCCCTTGCGCTGTCGTGGGGCTTTTCCCCGCCGCCAAGCCCCCGGCAGCGTGCGAGGCTGCTTGCACAAGCCTTTATGTCTGTGATTGAGCGAGTGGGTGTTGACGAGGCATTGCAGTCAATGAATTTCCTTCAAAGAAAGATGGCTCTCTCCCCCAGCTTCTGCCTCTCCAGAGACAGGGAAACGTGGCACGGCTTGCTGAGATCCCTTCCTGGGGACATCAGGGGGCACAGCAGCCCCGGTGAGTGGTGCATGCCACACGCCCCCCCAGGATGATCACACTGCCTGTCCACAATGAGACAGTGACTTTTTTTTGTGCCTGGGATAAGCAAGCAGGAGGGAAAAAAGCATTGGGTGTAAAATTGTTCTCACCCACGTCAGAGGCAGTAAAATCTCCTACCTGGCAAGTTCCAAGATTTCCCTGAGCTAAGCAGTTCCTGCAAGGAACAGAGTCGATCCACTGTTGGATTGCAGTTTTGTTCCTTTTTAAAATCAACGATCTAAGAAAAAAATATTATTTCTAACATTTTTGAATGACACGAAAATTGGGGACAAAAGGTGAACAGGATGAAACATGGACACTGAGCCATCCAGATCACCATCACTCCAGCCAACATGTGTTATGGAGGCATGTAAAGTGAGGTCTGTGATCAAGGGACAGAGCTGTCCTCACCAGGAGAGTGATCTGATTGATGGTGAGCTTCTGACAGTACCAAACGGAGCTAGGAAGGTTACAGTACTGTTATGTTTGAGGCCATTGCTGCTGCTGGAAGATAGGGTCCTGTTTTGATGCCCACAATACCAGGAAATGAGTGAGCAGGCTCTATGGGGGGTTCAAAATAAGGAAAGGGTTGGACAACATGCCTTGCACTGCCAGCCTCAGCTTCTGAGAGCGAAGGTTATGACTGACGTGCGTACCCCCTACCAGAGGCTAATGTCTAGTGAGAAAGCCACGTGTTGAACCATTTGGTTTCTCATCGATTATAGAGGGATGGCAACATTCCTTTCTGTCCAGAACAAACTCTTTGAGACAGGGCCTGTACGAGACCTAGAAGCCAAGACATTAGGAAATTAATGCTAAGAGCAGGCTGAGCTACAAAGCAGAAAAGTTACCTTTACAAACATAGAAATAGAGCCAGTGGGTAATGGGAGATCCTTCCCACTCCAGTCCTTTGCATCACTCCATTATATATCCTGTTACCTGAATAGCTCCCAAAAGTGCTGCCTGCCTCTCCTCTCTGCTCATCAGTCATCTCTCCTGCCTGCTTCTTACTTCAGATCTGCTTTTAAGGCTGCCTGCTATTCTCAGAATAGCCTCTCAGTTCGTGTTTGCTAAGCTGATGCCTCCTTCTGCTCCAAAGAGTGCCATCCCTGCAAATTATTACAGTAATAAAGACCCTGGCTGTGCTACATTTGCACTCTGTTATAAAGCACAGCCTTTCGAGTAGGAGCTCCATGGGGACAGTACAGAAAGGTGAGGAGCTGTGCAGCGGGATCCAAGCCCTGATGAAGGAGCACACACATCTCTCCCCCTCTCTAGCACTGCAGGTTTAGGTCTTGATTTTCAGCAATCAAATCTTGCTCCCTGTTCACTCATTCCCCTCACTCCAAACACACACACAGAGTTACCAATCATTCACTTTTCTCTAACACACTTTAAATTCTTATCTACAAACCACAGTCCCAGGTTTCAGCACTTACCCATTCTGGTCTCTTTTCTTCCTTTGCAGGTAACTCCTTTCAACGCTCTAGCCTCATTAGGTAGAGCCTGAATCCTCTGCAGCTGGAAGCACCTTGCTGATCTGGCCCAAATACTCTCTAAGATTTAACTTGAAAGCTTTATATAGCTCTGGTTTGATGGGACAGGTGAGCACAGCATCTGACATTGTGGGATTGATTTGCTGGTGTAGGAAGAACCGTACAGTTCAACAGCATCTGACTTCAGCTTTTTACTTTAGAGCCCAAGCAATGTTCTTCTAACCCTGCCGTTTTGCATGCAATTTCCTCATTATTTTAAGACAACACATCTGGTAATTGTACTGTAGCTGTTCTCCATCATGCACTGAGAACAAGGTGTGCACGATAACGGGCTTCATTTGCAGCGTTCTTAACTAGCGGAAGTAGAAGGCTCTTTTGTCAGAGCGGGGACCAAACTCTTCATCTGAACAGAGGCGGATTCCAGCACAGGGCACCAGCTGCCTTTTCCCCCCAGGTCTGTGTGGCTGCACCCAAGTACAACAGCCCAGGTGCCAGCCACTACTCACAGCTGTCATTTCATCCCAGCTGTGCTGCCATTTAGGGTTTTGTCAATTTATGGCAACCGGTGACATGATTTCCCAGCCTTTTTAGCTTTCTGGTGCTTAGTAAGAGAAAATCACTGGGTGTAAATACCAGGCAAGGTGGGCTGAGAATTTGGACTTCACTTTCTGAAGTACCAGGTGGGAGACAGCCATGCTATTGCTTCCTAACCCAGTTCTGCTAAAAAGCTTTCTCAACTATTTTGTGTATATTACAGTCTTGCCTTTTGGACAGAAGAGGAAAAATCTCTTGACAGGATTTACGTGTAATTAGCTGGTTTATTCATTTAACAGGTCTAATTCAGAGACCAGCGATGTGTGAAAAGTGCACTGGGTTTCAAACCTGCACGGAGTGGAACCAGCTTAGACTGGTCCTTATGAAAGGACAAATACATGGGAGAGGAGGCATTTACCATGCACCGAGCTTCGGCTGGTAAATGTGGTAGTTATAGCAAAGCTTTTCTTAAGAAGGGCTTGACAGAGGAGATAACCTCATAGGGAGAAACAGTTGCCAACTGCCCAACAAGGGGATGTTCTCATTGCCTGCATCTGCTGTCAGCCTCCCTCTGCTGAACTGGCTGCAGGGCCTGGGGAAGCCTTCGCTGGGGTTGGGGTCTGCGTTCCACCCGCATCCCAGGGGACAGGAGTTCAATATTCCTCCTACTCCCAGTGTGAGTGAGCTCACAGGACTGCTGGCCACATCCCCTCAAGGGATGAGCTTTAGCCTTTTGCACAGGGGCTACTCACACCGGAAAACACGGCATTGTGCAAGACACAGTGTTTTCCTCCCTTCATGGTTTCAGTTACAGTGCAGATGCCAAAACCTCCTCCTTCTCCGTGTGAGGATAGTATTCTTGGTGCTGCAGCTTCTCCAGTCTTTATACAAGGTGTTTTGGAAATGCCAACAGCAGATGAGTCTTTCTAGTTAAAAAACATGGATCAATAGACCCTCTAGAAGCCAGGCTTTCCCATAAACGGTCCCCTGTGTGCTAACTGCTTTCACAGCTATTACTCACGCTAGTACTGGGCAGATCTGACGTCTCCCAGCAACTCTCAAACATCTCCGCTCTGGCTCTACTCCTCACAGGGCAGTCTCCTATCCCTTGTCCCCTGATGGCAGAGCGCTGTGTACAGGTTTGTTTAGGGTTATAACACACCGTCCTCACCCCTCAGTGATTTTTTAGCTCTGTGCTTCCTAACAGCAGTTTTTGAGATTAAGTCAGTGTTGGTTTTTTTTCCAAATTAGCACTGAAGATGTTCTTTAAGGTCCAGGGCTTAAGGTGAATAACACGTACCCTGCAGCATCACTGGCTTTAAATGTGCCATTTCCATCTTGCCAGTTTAAAACCACGGGAGAGAAAATGGGCACAAAGCATCACATTGCAACACACGCGAGGCCCACCGCGAGGCACTGTTGTGCTCCTCACGGAGGGTAGGAGCTCCCAGCCACAGGCCGCCTAGTTTTCCAGAATGGAAAGACCAGTAGAATAGTCATTGGAGTGAATCAGAAATTAATCTTTTCCGTACAGATCTGCCATAAGCAACGAGAACTGGCTTAAACAACCCCTGCCTCGATTGAGCAATAATTTGCTTTTTCCTGTTGGATAAGGGAACAACTTCGCAACTCTGCTCCCTGCTCCCCCATTCCGAGGATGCTGCCCTGACAAGCAATAGAACCGCAACAGTGACAGAACCTCTGAACAACCTCTTGGCAAGCCCCAGGAAAAGGGAATTCTTCCTCCTCGTCTCCAAGAACAAGCACTGAGGATGAGCCATGTGCTGCGCGTTCTCCCTCACCGCCTCCCCTTGCCTGCCTCGCCACACCAGCAGGGCTGCAACCTGAACAAAGCAAAGGGCTTTGGAAAAAGGAATGTTTGCTCGGGAGCCTTTTGTTTCTGGCCATCTCTTCTCACCCAGCTGGAAATCCCCCAAAGCCTTTTTTCCCCCATGTGAAATATGGTACCTAGATACTAATAGGGTAAAAATTAAAGCGCAGCTATCAGATCAGCTTTCAATTATGCCTTGTATTAGAGTGCAGTTAACAAAGATAAAACAGCAGCAGCAGTTAACATGGACTACGGCTGGTTTTCAGTAAATATGGCATCCCACTCATACCCAATATGAAAATATCTATAAAATACATCCCCATCTCCTAGAATCACTGATTTTGTGTGCAGCTTTTCCTTTTTTCTCCTGCAAGCACAAGGGTTCAGGAACAGTGCTGGTCCACAACTCGCACCCTGTTGAACTACATCGTCTCCTAGCAGCAACAGATAAAGGTGGAGGTTACAAGTTCACTCTCAACACTGTGCCAGCCTCTTGCTAAAAGCCAAGGATATCCCTGATTTTTTTCAGGAATACTGTGACAAGACTGACGAGCAGACACCTGCAACAGTCCGTGATGAAGGTTAACCACAGCACTTCTCACCAGGACACGCCTCATCTTTAATAAATGAAGGCAAGCCTCTGAGCTTTTTCTCTTCCCCTGCAGGACCACAATTGATCCAGGGGTTAGAAACGTATTCCCAGTCTTCCTTCCAAACGACACACATATCCTCGGAGGCCACCTCTTCATAGCAGGCACATAGACTCAGCGAATTCTTTTCTATTTGTCACAGCACTCCAACTCTTGCTCCCTGCAGAACAGCTCTAAAAGAGGGTATGATCATGCAGAGGGAGTAGTTATCCCTGCTCCAGTCTCCCTGTGCTGGTTTTGACTGGGATAGTTTTTCTTTTCAGCAGCTAGAATAGCTCTGTGTTTTGGATTTAGTCTGGATTTGTTATGAGAATAACATGGAGTGCACTGATGTTTATGGTTGGTGCTGAGATATCAGGGACCTTTCAGCTTGCTGTGTTTGCCAGCGTGCAGGAACACAACAGGCTGGGGGGGAAGCAGGGCCAGGACAAAGGGCACACATCTCTCCTTCTAGTTTGAATTTAAGATTTAGGATTGAAGACCAGATTGGCCAACAGAATATTCCATATGATGCCCAGTATATAGGTGAGGGATGACCAGGAAGTAGCTCTTGCTCTTCCAGGAACTCTCTTCCAAGGGCTTGCTCCAGAATTCTCTCTTTTCAGACCTCTTGCTCATCCAAGCATTTCCATGTCAGGGCTTACTTCTTTTAGAATCATTTGCCAGGACAGGACAGGCATTGGTCACTTGGAGGTGGGCAATTACTCTGTGCATCACTTCTTTGTATATATTATCGTATACATATATATTTTAATTTTGTAGTATTATTAAATTGTTCTCATGAACCCACAAGTCTCCTTCCCCTCTGCCCTTCAATTCTCTTCCCCATTCCCCAGGGATGAGGAGGGTGAGCAAGCAGCTGTGTAGCACTTAGTTGCCAGCTGGGCTAAACCACATCACTCCCCTGAAGTAACTCAAAGCCACACTTCCTCGGGTTGTCTGATGCTTTTATTTATTTCTCACATGTAAAAACACTACTACTTCTGTTCGCAGGTACCTTTTTTGCTGCACCGCAAGTCACACAGCTCCAAACATTGAAGACCAGACAGCAGAGGAAGGAATTAAAGTGTTTATGCCCAGAGTCACAAGGTCATGGTCCCAGAGGGTGTGTAACAACAGGAAACCCCCCACAGGGACTGTTCTACAAAAGCAGTGGAGCATTAGGAGTAACAGATCAGAGTTGGTGAAAACACTAGGTGAAGTCTAGGGGGAAAACAAGGACCTGCAAACTGGTCTTTTTCCTTCAGCTGCCCTTCTCTTTCTAGCACAGGTAATTGTGATCTAAGCAGACGACTAGTGCTTGGAACCAGAACGGGGTTGGCTGATCCACACAGCTTAGTTGACACGAGGGTTCCTGAAGTTCCTTCCAGCAAAACGGGCCTTGCTGCCAAGCTCCTCTTCAATTCTGGCAGAAGGGAAGAGAGTGGTAGATTTCAGCTGATGGTGTACAACTCCTGCATTAGCAATGTTGCTAAACCACCTGATCTACCTGGCACTGTAGATCCTTCCCCTAGACTCACAATCCAGTTCCCACCAAGCAGCTTCAGCCATACACGCTTTGCTGCACTGGTCAGTATCATCCATTTTACGTAACTTCACCCAAACATTTCAAACACTTGCCATGCAGACAGAAGGACAACGTCTCAAATATCTTATCACAGGGCACTCTGTATGATGTTCCCCTGTCTGTTATGGACATTACCCATTCAACTCATTTGGCCTACAGCCAGCTCTGCAAGCACAGCAGAAGCTGCAGAAGACCCAGCTGAGCATCCATTGTATGTCAGACTTATCCCTCAACCTTTTGCCCTCCCAGGAGTCTCACCTCAGCAGCTGGTTGTACTTGGCTAGACGCTCAGATCGGCAAGGGGCACCAGTTTTGATCTGAAAGGGAAATCAGAAAGTTACCATAGCAGAAGAAAGGCCGCAGATGCCAACACAGAGCTATGCTATTCTGTTTAGAGTAGTAAGCATAATCACAAGCTTTATTTCAGTATCAGGCTCTAAATATCTGTGTACTCAAACAGGATACGACTTAGGAGCAATAAAGATTGCTCATTTGTCAACAGCTTCAGTATCAGCAAATCCTGATACACCCATTGGAGCTGATTAAGATTTTTTTAAATTGGTGGTTAAAGATGAGTTTACACAAGATAACACGTTATCTCATCACACTCCTATTAGACAAATGAGCTTCCTCTACACAGAAACGGCAAATCCACATGCCTTCAGTCAGAACAGAGCCCATCTGCTGTGCAGCATGGCCTTATCACCATATATTATCACACAAAAAGGCAAACCACAGCAGCACAGATACCAACCTGACCAGTGCAGAGACCAACTACCAGGTCAGCAATGAATGTATCTTCTGTTTCTCCAGAGCGATGACTCACCATCACACCCCAGCCGTTCGACTGGGCAAGCTTGCAGCTAGGAGAGATAAACAGATAAAGCTCCACACCATCCCTGTTCACTTGGCAGCCTTTGCTCTGGCACTGCTGCCAAGCGGCAGGCATTACTCGTTCTGGCAAGACAGAACTGCCCTTGGTACGTGTTAGGGTGAGGAGCACGTGACAAGGCAGTGATAGAGCTGCGTCTACACATGCTCAGGCCCAGTGCAGCTGTCTGATTTGCCTATACTGCTGCAAAACCACCAAGGTACAGGTTTAAGTGTCAATATCCTCTATCAATCCTCCTCCCTTCACAGATGCCCCCATCACCAGATTTCTATTCCACTAGCCCCAGTCTGTACATTCATCTCCCTCAGACAATCCACCCCCTGGCATGGCCAAGAGGACTTACGCTTGCAGGGACTCTGTCACAGAGCCAATCTGGTTGACCTTAAGGAGGAGGCAGTTGCAGGATTTCTCCTCCACAGCCTTGGCAATACGCTTTGGATTGGTCACAGTCAGATCATCACCAACCACCTGGATGCCAACACTGCCAGTGAACTTCTTCCATGCAGCCCAGTCATCCTGGTCAAAGGGGTCTTCAATGGACACCACTGTAGAGGGACACAAGGAGCTTTCAGACAACACCACTCCAAAAGGTCTTGTTTGAAAACAGCATTCCTGTCCGGGTTTTGACTGGGACAGTTAATTTTTTCTTTTCAGCAACTAGAATAGCTCTGTGTTTTGGATTTAGTCTGGGATTTGTTACGAGAATAATGTTGATAGCACACTGATGTTTATGATTGGTGCTGAGACACCAAGGACCTTTCAGCTTGCTGTGTTTTTGTCAGTGTGCAGGAGCACAGCAGGCTGGGGGGGAGTGTGGCCAGGACAAAGGGCCCACAACTGCCCTTATGATTTGAACATAGACTTAGGACTGAGGGCCAAATTGGCCAATGGAATATTCCATACTATGCAACATGCCTAGTAAATAAAGGAGGCTCAACCAGGAAGAAGAGCTTTTGCTCTTCCAGGGGTGCTCTCGGACTGCTCTCTCTCATTCTCTTTTTGGGCCTCTCACTTATCTGGTGTTGCCATGTCAGGACTTGACTGTTTTGGGATTGCTTGCCAGAACAGGGCAGGTGTTGGTCAGCAGGTGATGAGCAATTACACTGTGCGTCACTTATAACCAGATATACAAACATATATATCTATATATAATTATTTTATCATTATTACTTAACCACAACAGGTACCAAAGTGCTTCAGCCAAGTGCTACCCACCTCAAAGAACATTCTTAAGACTCCTAAAAGGCTGGCTGTTCTGCTCTTGATCCCTCTTATAATGGAGGCCGCATCCTAACTCCTTCCTTCAGTAACCAACCCCTATTCACCACTACTACCATGCTTCTTGTTAACAAACAACTTACAGGGGTAGTTCTTGACAAAGCTCTTGTACAGGTCAGCCAGCTGATCAGGAGAAATGTATCTGCTGGGATCATCAGGGGATTTGAAGTCCAGGTCATACTTCCCATCACGGTAGAACTCTGAGGCAGCCACATCCATGCCAATGACAACCTTTTCAGAGTAGCCAGCCTTGCTGATAGCAGTCTTCAGCAACTCCAGAGCTGAAACACAGCAAGGTATTTCTGAGTTCTGGCCAAACATCTTAACTCAAAGCCATTAATTTACCAACAGTACATTGACATGGCAAAGAATCTCCATTACCTCCTATGGAAAGCCCAAAGGTCACATAGAAAAGGTTCTTAAACTCTCCATTTCTGAACTGACTGGAACAAGTATTACTTTAATACTGCTTTTAGCTTGCAATACCCTTGAGACACCATTATGGGTTTCCTAATCTCTTCAGGCAGGACTGCATGTCAGCCCAGAAAGCTTAGTACTAGATGATACTACATCCTTCCAGCTTTATGCACATGGGCAGGAGGTAGCACCTGCACTTTAATCCCTTTTAGCTTCAGATGAGGTGTTGACCATGAAAGCAGTAAGCACCCAAACCCTGACAGGCAATGTGATGCACAGCCTGGCTCTGCACAGGGCACCCTCTTTGCATCCACCTGTTCTCCACTTGCACATTCACATGCAGAAGAGGAGGGAACAGAACTACTCAGTAGGAGCCTGCGGATACCCACTACACTACCCTGTTTGGCAGAGTCCAAGCAAGGAAATTCAGTATGGTCACAACCACTAAGACTGTCCCAATCACCCGTGACTCAAAGCCAAGCAGCTGGGTCAGCCAGGCTATTTACAGCAGCAAGCTTAGATCAAGTGGTTTTGTTTGTGGATTTTTTTTTGTGGGGGTTCCTCCCCTGCTTCAGGTGGCATGGGGTATGTTGGTTGTTTTTTCTTCGTTTTGTTTAAGATGTTAATGTACAAACTGCAAAAGCAGCTGCTGCCAGCAACACAAATTCCTTGGACTGCAATGGTCATGCAAGGTCATCTTCACTGATGTCTGCTAGGATAGAGACCTAGCAAGAGCTGCATGTGACTCTGGGATTCAGAAACACCCCAATTTCTGGTGATGGCTCAATCTTCAGCATCAGAAAAGGCAACGCAGTTCAGAGGCCACATTCAACAATAATGTTAACTGAGAGCTTTAAAGTAACAAGTAGCTTCAGAGTTCTAGTATTCTACTGGCTTATTAGCAGCTCCGTTTCTGTGAGAGGCACAAAAAACAGCTCTCCTGGTACATTTTTTGTAGGAACAGGTATTTCACCTTTCACAAGAAAAACTGCCTCCCTCCCCCACAGGTTTCTGAACAGAACTGTTTGGCTGTGGAAGCAGCAAATGCCTCAATTTCCCAGGCAAGCCTTCATGCACTCCCACACATCACCAGGCATAGTTAGAACTGTTTTCCTCCTCTGTCAGCAGAAAAACAACTCCACTAAACTGTGACTACTGACTTCTGGGAAACCTTCAATGCATGCAGACACTCCCATATCACCTTTCAACTGGAAGGTGGTAAGATTCCCTTAAGCTGCCACAGGAATGAAACAATAATGAAGCACTGAAGTCAAAGCCATTCTGTCAAGCTGCATAAACTGATGTTCAATGAAACAGCTCTGTGGTCCTATACTGGACCACACCAGGACAGTATCTTGGAAAGCTTGTCAGGATAGAAGCAGAGCAAATAAATAGCAGCAAGTCTTACGACCTACTGATCTTGCTTTCCATTCATACTGGACAAGTGTGGTCTTTATTCTCTGGCTATCAGTTATGCCTCCTCCCACTTAGCTCATTCTTACCTTCTTTATTCTCCAGGATGTTGGGGGCAAAGCCACCCTCATCACCCACATTGGTTGCATCCTTGCCATACTTCTCCTTGATGACATTCTTTAGGTTGTGGTAGACCTCTGCACCAATGCGCATTGCCTCCTTGAAACTGTCAGCACCCACAGGGAGGATCATGAACTCCTGCATAGCCAGCTTATTGCCAGCATGGGAGCCACCATTGATCACATTGAAAGCCTTGGAGTAACCAAAAAGAAAAGTCGTTAGAATGTTTCAGGGTCAATCAGCAATAGCATTTATGTTAAGACTCTTCATTCTCTAGAAAACTTGATCCAAGACCACAAGACATCATGAAGCACCGGGTCAGACCAAGTCCTTAGCTAGCCCCATCGAGAGACTTACAGGAACTGGAAGAATGACTTCTGCATTTCCAGCAAGGTCAGCAATGTGACGGTACAATGGGACACCCTTCTCAGCAGCACCAGCCTTGCATACAGCCAGAGATACACCCAAGATGGCATTGGCACCAAATTTGGCTGAAATAGGAAGAAATTGTTTACTGAAACGTTATGTCTTCATAAAGAGACTCAGCAATACCAGCCCCATTGTTATGGAAGTGCACAGCATACGCCAGGCACCACCCATTGTTTCTGATAAGGTAAGCTAGAATTCTATAAACCAATCTTCATCTTTTGACACCTCACTGCAACACAAAGCCCACTTACATTTGTTCTCTGATCCATCCATTTCCAGCATCAGTTTGTCAATCTTTTCTTGCTCCACAACGTTGACATTCTGCAGAGAAAAGCAAACAAAACACTGCTTGACACCAAACATGGCTCTGTAAGCTCTCACCTACCCACTGCATTTTTCATTTCCCTGGCAGGCACCAAGACTTGCTTCAGGGCAACTACCAAGAAGTGAAGAGATTACTTCTTGTCATTATCACATAGCAGCATCTTCTGGTCACTTCCAGCAGACCAAGGCTGACAGGTAAGTTGGACACAACAAAAGCTTGTTTTGTTCTTTACATTCAGAGCTGAAAGGCTGTCATGCCCCTTGGCACAGTTCTATGTGCCTGGCATGGCACAGGAGAAAGCCCTAGCTTACACCCCCTGCCCCTTTAGCCCAAGCTCAAAGACAACCAGCTTGCTCACAACATACACCAATTTGTAACTTAGTAGAAGTAGATAACATTTGGGAATTGTTGCTAAGAACGTGCAATCACTTTAAGCATTACCACTTAGTTTTGCACCATCCTTTCTAGCTAGGGCTTGGCGATCACAAAGCACACAGGCACTTCACTCAAGCAGACTTCACTAAGATTCCCTCAGATTCCCTTCCAAATTAGCCAGCCTGGATAAAACCCAGTCCCTCCCCATCATTCAGCCACCCTTTTAAGCATAAAGCACCTTGTATCTTAACTGCACATCACTGAAGCTCCCAGGTGCTTCAGTACTTCTGCTCACTAAACACTAGGCTGCTAGAGATTGTTTTGATTAAGTGTTAGATACGCAGTCATTAAGTAAAACAATTGCTGCAGGTCAGTTTGTTCACGTGCACTCCAATACACAGGCTAACACCTCTTCATCTAATACGGCTCCTGTACATGTCTCTGGAGAGAGAACTCATTAGTTAGGACACACTGGACTGGCATTAACTGATGTTAGCAGAAGACAAATTGCTCCTACCTTGCTAATCAGTGCAGGTGCAATTGTTTTATTGACGTGCTCAACAGCTTTTGAGACACCTAGAAGGAACAAGCAAATCAGACACAGGTCAACCACACTGACAATGCATGCATTAGTAGGTGATCTCAGTAACAGTAAAATCTCAAGAATACCACCTCATGCCATTCAAACCCCAATCCAAGCTGAGCTTACAGCCAAATCTGAACACTTCTAGAGCTCATCTCAATGAATGGAAGTTGCACGAAGTAAGCATCATCTAGGAATGCCTGCTGCAACGTTAGTTTGCAAGACCGTGCACTGGAGAAATTCGTCCAAGGGACAAGGTTGCACTGAAAGCACATCCATTACCTGTGTACACAATGCTGTCGCCAGGAACTCGTTAACATATTTAACAGCTCTGGACACACCTGACAGAAGCCAAAGGGACAAGAGAATCAAGGAAGAGATGAAGACTCATGGCCAAAACAAAGCCAGTCATGCAAGAAAGAAAAGGACATAAGTCAGAAAGTGTCTGGTACCAAGCAGCAGACTAGAAACACAAGGGTTCAAAGGGTAGAGGAAATTGTGCATCGGCCAGAAAGGCTGTATTTGGTCTTTCCACCAGGTTTCCACACTATTGCAAACACCACTGTGGACCCAAGCCACACGTGGCTGAATGACAGCATTTAGAACAGGTTTTAGGATAGGCTACTCCTACCCGTTCACAGAATGGATGAGTAAGAGGAAAGAAAAAGGTTTCCCTGGAAGTCCAGCAAGCAGCAGCTCAGGCATTTCACAACGTGCTCACGTTTTGTAATGTTGCTAAAGCATCACCTTCACACGTCCTTTACACTTGATACAACGCAGAAGTACACTGCCGCTGCACCCGCATGCAGGCACAGAAACTGACTGTCTGCTCTTGCTTCAGACAGGGAACAGAGCACGAACACAGCACGATTCTTTTAATCTATGTGGACACACCATTGTGGAAGCCAGCAACTCCAGTATGAACTTGCTTCTTCCCCATAAGCAGAGACCATCATTAGCCAGCTACCAACATCAGCCAAAGGCATATTGTCATCCCTGGATAGAGTTTAAAGATTTCCAAAGGTCTAAGCTTCAGAACTGGTGAACGCTAATTAAGTGCACCCTGAACCACATTAATTGCCTTTTAAATGGTCTAATTCTGCAGATTCCTATTACAAAAGCCCTAACAGCTATCTGCAGCTCATCCCATTTGGTGATGATTTTTTCATAACTCATGTTATTCCCCAGCTGACAAAAACCTCCTGCTGTGACAGCCTGTTGTGGAAGCTCAGACTACTGCCTAGTTAAGCCCCATGAAGAGCTGCCTGCAAGATCAGATTTAACAGATCCAAGCACACGCACGTTGAGCACACTGAGGTAAGTACACATTTACTGCTCTCAAGGAAGAGTGCCCCAAGGAAACAGCACAAGCTCTGCAGCTCTTGGGGATATTCAGTCATTTAGGAGTTTATTCTGTGTTCAAGTAATAACAACCATGAATCTTTTTAGACAAGGCTCTCCAATTCAGCAGTTCTCCACTCTAACCGCTCTTTCTTAATAAGTACAAAATATTTCAGCTTCCTTTCACCTGACTGGCAGAAAAGTTTAAAGACAAGTAATTGTCTCTCCCAGTTGAGAATTAAGTTGATTGCATACACTTGTAAGGCTCCACCATGGTTTCACAGCAGCAAGCTAAAAAGGAGTGTGGACTGCCCAAGCTCTTAGGATGTTTATTAGGAACAGACATCTTGTAGGCAGCTATTCTGTTTCCAAGCCAGTCTGGTGACTGATGTGTTTAGTTTCCTTTCAGAACATACAATTGGCCCCCCAGACAACTAAAATATTATGCCACTAACACAAACTCAAGTATTCTGGCTACCTATAAAGACAGACAAAAAGCTGAAGCGGCTTTGGCTATTATGCAGCCTGAAACAAAAGTATCTCCATGATTACCAGTGTAAAGCTCCACGTTAGCTGTGGTCAGCAGTTGGCATAAACCTCAGGTTCAGGATTTAACATGCTGGGATCTAAGGAATCTACAGTGCCAGAGCAGACACATTTAATAGTTCTTTGAAAATTTGGTCTATGAAGAGATCTTGTGACTAGCTGCAGTATCACCAAGGGTTTTGGAGCTGGTCATTTAGATGCTACACTACTAAAGTACTCTGTATGCACCAACATGCAGGGCAACAGGAGTGGCACAACACACAGTATATTCACTCATACCATACTAGAGACATTATCACTTAGCTGGCACACCTGAGCTCCATGCACCCACTTTTGGAAGTACAGTGATCTCCACCACTGCACAGCTGCACTGCTGGAGGCAGAGCTGCTCTCCACACTGTCCTCTGGAAAATCCAGCAGTCTGTGCTTAACCTCTGCCCAGCCACACAGCCTATGTGTGGTATGCTCTGCTATTATGGTAATGTTAATTTCCATTGCTTTTCCTTAATTGCCATGCCTTGTACAGAACACAGATGGCAGTAAAGGAGCCCGTGCATCCTCTGCTACAATCCAGAAGTAACACAGGCATTGTAACAGGCCAAGCTGGATACTGAAATTCAGGTTTACCTTTCCCCATGTAGCGTGTTTTGTCATTGTCACGAAGCTCCAGAGCTTCATAGATTCCAGTTGAGGCACCGCTGGGAACAGCGGCTCTGAATAGACCTGTTTACAGCATAAAAAGAACTGTCTTAGCACATTCAAGCCCACAAAACATTCTCCACCAATACACCATCCCGACCTAGCAGATACTTCCAATCCCGGAAATGGAAGAGGTAATCTCTAAGTCTCACGTCTGCTCATTTATAGCGTGATCCTGAGAGTGCTCTCTGCTCCTTTACAGCATCACCACTTCACCTTTATCTCCCTCATACTGATCAACAGCAAGCTGACTCACTCATTCCCTTCCCTTGTGCATTTTGAGTGTTTAAATCAGGAAAGTCATCCATTCCCCTTCCAAAAAGGCAGCTTTATTCATTGAATCTACTTTTGAGCTCAGTCTGGCAGGCGAGCTCTTAAACTCTAAGATATGGCATATATGGGACAATTGGGAGACCTATTCTGTTCATATGAGTTCTGAGCTCTTCCAACAGCAGCACAACCACTCAGACAGCCCATTTTTCCAGCCAAGGATGCTGAACTCTATGAGCAAATGGGTACACTGGAGTCTGGTCTGCCTGTGGTTCAAGATGCCAGCTTCAGTCTCCAGTCTTTCCCTAATCCCACTACAGCAAAGAGCTTATTAGGGGCAATCTCATTAAATGACTGCATTAATCTTTTGAGGCAGAAAGATCAGCTATTTAGTTAGTGTATTACAGCTATTGTGCTTGCTCATTCCACCAAACCACACTGGTATGTGCTTGCACAATGTCTTTGTCAGATCCTATCAGACATAGGATCTGAACAACTAACAAACCAAGAGAAAGTCTTACAATAATTAAAAATATAAGATGTTATATGTGAAAACTCAATTAAACAAGTTCAGTCATGGTCAAGTACTTACACAGAAAAAAAACATTACCTAAGATTCAACTGTGCAGCAGAAGACTGTTTCATTACACAACTGCTAGACAAATCACGAACTAAACTTCAGGTGCAGTCATACAGAAAGCTAAGACCATTAGCAGCTACTAAAGAACAGGAAGGAAGGCTTTGTTAACTCCAAATTTGCAAGTGCTATCCCAGTTTACACTCTGGGCAAGGGAGGAAGGCAGGTTTGGATTAACACTTGCACAATTTAGACTGTAAGAAGCAGCACACTTCAAAACCCCCTTCACTGTCCAGGCCAGTATCTTGAGCTCAGCAAATTCATCCCAGAAGAAGGTGATAGAAGTTTTTTCTGCAAGTCCCACAGCAAGCTCAACAACATATGTTATGAAGAAAAGAGTAAGCACAACTCCACTGCTAGAAGAGGACAGCTGGTATACTTTCAACTGAAGAGGCAGTCAAATCAGATACAGGAAGGGAATAAACACACACAGCTAAGGACTCACCTTTGTTAGTGTAGAGGTCTACCTCCACAGTGGGATTCCCACGGGAGTCAAAGATTTCACGGGCATGGATCTTGAGAATGGACATCTTTAACACCTGAAAAGAAGAGTTTAGCATTAATCATAGAACAGTTTGGGTTGGAAGGGAACATCAAAGATGATCTAATTCAATGCCTCTGCCATGGACAGAGACATCTTTCACTAGATCAGGTTGCTCAAAGCACCATTCAACCTGACTTTGAACACTTCCAACAATGGGGCATCCTGGGCAGCCTCTTCCATTGTCATCACCCTCACCATAGAAAACTTCTTCCTTATATCAAACTAAACTTACCCTCTTTCAGTTTAAACTTTTTCATCAATATTCTTCAAACAGAGCCCTGTGCAATCAATAATTTAAAAAAAAATCAACAACACACAAAGGGCAACCCTTACACCTCTCCTTTTCGCTTGTCCCTCCTGAACAGTTTAGTCACCAATTACAGCACTCCAGTCGTGTGATTCATCCCACCAAGTTTCAGTGAGAGCAATTAGATGACAGCTTTCTAGGCACACAGGGGCTTCCACCTCCTCCCGTTTGTTACCTATGCTGCACTTCAGTTGGGCCACTAACTCTGTCAACTCTTTAGACCAAGCCTGAAGTCCTTTGAGGTACTTCACAACTATTTCCTTATTGGTTCCTAATATATCATCAGCCCCTGGCTCTTCTTTGTTACTCAAAACTCCATCTCTTTTCCACCACTAAGTCTAGTTAAAAGCTTTCCTTATAAGTCCAGCCAGCTTGTCATCAAAACTGCTCTTTCCCTACTTGGTCAGGTGAATCCTATCAGCTCCCCAAAGACCCAGCTTCTCAAATGTTGATCCATGATCATAAAAGCCAAAATACTGAGTATGGCACCAGCTAGGCAGCAAGGCAATCATCTGTTGACTTAATCTCCTTCCTGAACTCCTTCCTCTGACAGGGAGGACAGAGGAGAACACCACTTGTGCTCCTCATCCTTTAGCACTGCTTAAAGGGACATAGTCTCTTTTGATATTTCTAAGTTACACCATTGCAGTGTCATTAGACCCTACACAGAATAGCAGGAGCAGATGATAATTTGTAGGGTTCACCAGGCTTGGCAGTCTCTCAGTGGTGACATAAATGCAAGCTTCTGGTAGGTGATCTGAGCAGAGCAGCCAGCAGCCCAGTCACCAGCACATCCTTCCCACAAGAGCTGCCATACAAACTGCTGATGCTGCCCCCAACAGACTCCACTCCCCCGTTCCAAGCCCTGGTTGCTGGTGCTCCCAAGAGGCCAGTTGTGTGTGGCTTCCAGCAGCATGAACTAGTCACAGGCACAGCTGGCACCACCCAACTCTCACTCACCCCTCCCAAAAGACCTGCCACCTGGTCCTTCTACATAGCCCAAGGGTGCCAGGGGCACAGAAACCCCCTCAGACACCCTCCGTAGGGACATCATGAGCCTTGCACTCCTCTCAGCACGCAGTGACTGCTTCTGCTGGCATCAGCCTAACATCTGCAATCTCAAGAACAGTTCAAAAACATCACATTATTTCAGCTGGCAAAACTTTTTATACTTGGTGAGAGTTGTATGTTGAGAGGACAGAAATCCCAACCCAGGTGGGAAGAACAGTCTAAGAGCAGAAGCTTTGTTTCCAGAGAGATCTACAGCGGTGTCACATAAGAGCAGTGAAACAATCCTAATAAAGGAAATCTTTTTGATAAAAGACTGAAGTGCAACAGTTCTTAGTATGCACAGCAGCTGTTCAGAGCCAAATGTAACCTATCTTGAAATAGAAACAGTCACAGCAAGAACGTATTAATAGTTACACCCTGACTTGAGTATTTACAGGAATAGCTTCTCCTGTTAAAAGCCACCACAATCTTTTAAATATTTCTTTCGTCCCCCCTTCTCACACATCTCTACATTTTTCCTTAAGAAAACTGCAGTAAGGAATGCCTTATGTAAGCTCAAGCTGCACATTAAAAATCAAGTCATACAAATGCCTGTGAGCCATCGACTGGCACCAAACCCAGTTCATCTGCAGAGAAGCAAGCTCAGCCTCAGAAGCAAAACCATCTGGAAGCTGGCTTTTTGGCAAGATCACGTGGGTGGTAACACTGCTTACAGAAACGGTCACGAATCTCTCTGCAGTTACTGCAAAGTTAAGAAAACAGCATCTTAGAAGCACTGCTGCTCTTACCGGGGGTGGGGGTTTAACTTGACACATTCATTCTTTCTCCAGAGCAAATCTTCCCTCCCCATGTTAAAAGTATGTGTAGCCATTTGGTTTGTCCCCTTGGCTTTTAAGTGTCCCTTCCAGTTGTCCTGCCTCTAAGCAGCACATGGTGTAAGGTGGCTCAAACGTTTTAGATATTGCTTGCTTTACAGTAAGACTTGCACACCAACAGATAATACAACCAGCCTAAGCAGCACACAACTTAGTTCAAGCTGGCCTTCGTGCTGCCACCACTTAACTTTAATAAGTGCATACATAAGCTAGAAATAAATCCCTGCAACTCTCCAGTTATCAGTCCCAACCACACTAACACTTGTATCTCTGCACTTGGCACTAAGCAAGGGCTAACAGGAAGAATCCCTATTTATCCGAAAAGGCCTTTCAGAGCTCATGAGGCTGGCACCTGCTACACCTGACTTTCGTTTTCAGAACCATGACTTTGAAACAAAACATTAGGTGCCTTACTCTCTGAAATCACAGCCAGCTCACAGGAACTCAGTGCAGCGCAAGAACTGTTTGTTCAGCTTCACAACGAAGGTGGCACTTCTGCAATACACACTACAAGAGCTTCCGCTGGGAACGTCTGCCAGGTCTGACATTACTCGTGTCCTTGACAAGTGACCTCTCCAGTACTGCCTCCCTCTTCTTTAGGGGGAGGCATTTCACAGCACTGTGCCATTCCAGAAATTCCTCACGCTACGTTTTTTTTTAGTTCGTTTTACAAACCCCTTCACTTCTGTGTTCAAGTAACAGTTTTCCCACTGAGCTACATCTGGGTAAAAATCTGATGCTATTTAGCTCATCACAAGCTAAGCATTACGTGTTCTGCCTTGCTCAATTCAGTCAACTCATCTAGAAAGCAAGAGCTAGCTCATGCACAGGTCTAGCTGTGGAAACGCTAACTGAACACAAGAGAGCTCATCAGCAGCCCTGCCTGCTCCAGACCTTTGTACTCTGTGATGGAGCTAGCTGAACGCACACAAACACCAGAGCAGTGTTTAACACATGCATTGCCTTAAACCTTTTTTTGTGCTAGGAACTGCTGGCAAGGTCAGCGCCTCCTCCCACACACACTAGCTCTCCCGACCTTCCCAGGAGCACACTACCTCAAGGTTAAGTTACAGCCCAACACACCACTGCCAGTTCTCAGCACTGGCTTCACTCCCAACTGAAGTCCAAGAAATCACCACTTACTCCCTATGTGATACTGTGCTCAGCACAGGGAATGCAGTACGCTACGATGGACTACTCTGACTTAAAATTATTTCCAGAGAGTTTGTTTACAGCCAACTTTATCACCAAAAGCTGTACTTGTGAGCTATGTTGCAGCCACATTTCTCTTAAGTCAAGTCATGGTTAGGACTGAGCACTGCAAGCATGCAAATGGAGGTTAAAAACAGTGAAGTTTGACCACAGAAAGAACTATCCTAGTTAATGTTTTATTATAGACCTGCCATACAGTTACTAGTGGAAGTCTTACATGGCACTTAAAGGTCCTGTAAGACTGCAACTCTCATACAATCACCACTCCAAAAAAAGCTCATTAGACCTTTGACCTCACTGTATTAGATCCCAACATATCAATTCTACTGCTAAAACACTCCTAAAAACCGCACAAACGTGGGCCAACAAGGGCACCGTCCAGTTCCACTCGTTTGAGTTCCACGTGGTATAAATTCACTGCTATGCTCTGCAACATGATGCAACGCTTTTTAAATAATGCCTGGCAGGGAAGAAGTCTCAGACACGTTGAGCTACCTTCTCTCTCGGTGTTTAACAAGATGGAGGCCTGAAACTGCGTTGCCTCAGTCTGTGGGTTTGGATGACAAACTTCACTACTTCCTGCCAGGCTCAGAAAGTCCTAGCCCTGCCCTGTGACTCAGCAGCCAAGTAACGGAACAGGAGACAGAGATCCTCGCCTGCAAGCCCGCACGAGGCTAGCTGGTTAAGAGACAATTTTTTTTTTTTCTCCATGCCTTAACATCCAGAGATGCACATCAAGTTACCAGGTGCTACTCCCCGGGAACGCTGCCTGGAGGTAACGAGCACTTAATGAATCTCACTGGGAGACCTAAGGGAGACATGTTTGCGTGCTGACAGCAAACATTAAATATTTGAGATGCGAAGCTGAAGGACATCCATTGCCACTAAAGAGGGGAAGGTCCAAATCACGACATGCAATCCAAGAGCAACTGTTAATAATTAAGAGAGAGAGGTTAAACCCTGCCTTTGAAAGGAGCCTTGACTCACTCTGTTCCCCAGATTTTACAAGACCCCACCCCGCGCACGCGGACGGGGCCATGGCCGGCGCAGGCCTCCCCCCCACCCCCACATCCCCGCGATGCGGCCGGCGCCCCGTGTGACGGGAAGCACAGCCACAGCGGCCAGCGCCCGCTCGGAGCCCGCCTAGTCTCGGCCCGGCCCGCGGGCAGGGCTGGCGCGGCCCCATCTCCCGGGGGCAGCGGGGGCTCCGCAGCGGCTGCCCAGGGAGAGGGAAAAGGGAAACCGCGGATCCATCGGGACCTCTCGCCCCGCGCACAACTGCGGGGGCGGAGCCGGAGCCGGGACCGGGACAGCGACCCGGGGCCCGAGGCCGCTGAGGCCCCGCGGCCGCACTCACCTCCGGCTGCGCTCCGTACCTCAGCGCCTCACCTCCGACTGGGAAGAGACGCCTGCGCGGGCGCCAGGCTATAGCCCACCCCATGCAAATGAGCCGCCCTCCTCCCTTCTCTCATTGGTCGGCTCAGCGCCCTCTCCGGTCTCCCATTGGCCGTCCCGCCCCCCGCCGCCCTCCCATTGGCTACCGGCCGCTGGCGCCAGAGGCGGGGTTGGGTGCGTGCGCTACGTGCCGCGGCGGCCCGGTCGGGTCGCGTGGAAAAATCCCAGCGCGGGCGGGGGCGGAGCCACGCGCGGAGCAGGCGGCGGATGGCGGACGGGAATGGGAATGGGAGTGGGAATGGGGAGTGCGCGGGGAAGCGCAGGGCCGCGCCACGGCAGCTTTTCTGCCGTGTGCCGAACCCCTGAACAGTGACACCCGCGGGGCTTTTGTGCGCGTACGGAGCGAGCGGCTCCTTTGTGCGCGGGTCGGCGCTGCGCGGCCCTCGGCAAACCCACCCGTGCGCGCTTGTGCGGAGGGAGAGCGGGAATTGGATGTGTCTCTTGTCGCTGAAAATGGAAGCCGAGCCTTGGTTTTGCAAAGACTGAACAAGCGCGTGGCTCGGCTTAGTGCCGCCGACATCGCGTCCCTGCTGGCCTGGCACAAAGGCTCCGCCAGCATTCACGGAAAGGGTTAATTACAAATACAATAAAGTTGTGCTTTGATTTTTAAGTGAATATCCTTTACACTTCTCGGAGTGGATAAGGAGCACTCACTGGATCGGTGATGACACCTCATACTAACGTGCCAACAGGAACAAAAACTTCCAAGTGTTTTCCCTGGATCTGCACAAGGGCATGTGGTGCCCCAAGCCACACGACCGAAGGCTATGTTGTGACCAAAAAATAACGGAGCGGAACGGAGCTCAACACTAGGCCACAGAATTAAAGACTTTGCCAAAACAGAGTGACTCATGCTCCTGAAAAGCTCCGATCCCTCCATGGATGTTGAAAAAGCCATCAAATTATTCATTGATAATTATTTAGTCTGCTGCATTATGGTGGAGTATGAACCATGCACCGCTGAATGAACTGGGCGCTCCGTGATCGGCAAAGCCTCCATCCCTGGAAAGTAATACTCAACTTTCCATGGACTCAGCGGTGTCACAGTGTTTAATAAAAACATGACCACTCAATGAGTTGTTCTCTGCTGTGGCACTGCGGAGGGATCCTGGACACGATTGCTCCTGTTCAAGGCAGAGCACCATCCCCAGCCATGAGAGCGTGAAGGCCGGGGCCGGGAGTGGTGCTTTGCCTTGCTGGGACACTGCAGAACCTAGACTCATGGGTGTAATCCCATGGGGACTCCCAATTCCTCCGGGTTCGCTTCCTCCCGTTTCCCCCGACGCTACACAGCCTGTGTTGAGAGTGATGGGGCCCTGGCTCTGCAGTATTTCAAGTACGTAACAAACCTGCAAAGTTCCCCATGCCTGGAGTTGGGGTCTAGGGGCTCCAGGGGTCTGGCAGTGCCCAGTTCATCTGGACTGCACCATGTGGTTTGCTTGCAAAGTTAGTTCTGTTCGTGCTTGCTCCAGAACTGCCTTGCCCTTCCAGCCAGGCTACAACTGATCGTGTCTTCTGGGCACGTTTTTCTTTGCTTCCTGAGAACATGCCCCCGAGTCAAGCTCTAAGTCTAATAAAAAGCAGAAGAAATCTGTTGGACTGACCGCCTTCCCTCGGCATGCCATGCTGACGCCATGCTCCACCCCGGCACGACTCCCAGGCTCCTAGCAAGGAGATGCCGTTGGAAACCCAAGCTGTTTTGTGACAGTGCAATATGGCCCCCACACCCGGAGCGGCACTGCATGCTGGGTTTTGTGCTTTTTCTGCCTTGCTGGGGGGTGCAGAGTCGTGTGGGCTGCACAGCCATGAATCAGGTTGAAATGCTTCTGAGTTACACGCAGCTGAGAGAAAGCCCTTGGGATTAAACTGTCGCTTTATAGTTTGATTAACAATTTATAGTTTGATTCTTTGCAGTGCAAATCTCCCCAAAACTGCATGGTATACCCCTCGTAGCTGTGTCCTCGGCACTAGTTCCTGACTTATTCTGGAGCCTTACCCTTCCTGGTGCAAAGGCATGAGAACGGAGCATCCCCTGCAAAAACACGCTCCTGAGCGATCAGATGCTGGAAATCATAAAGCTGCAGTTTTATGCTGGATAACTGCTGAATTAGAGATGCTCCACCTTCTTTTCACTTTGTAACAGTCCCTTGATTGCTATGCATGGAAAATCACTGAGGTGCTGAGTCTTATAATGAGCTAGAAAAGATGGAGCGCAGGAAATCCTAAGGCTGAGGGAAATTTGACATTGTAGTAGTTGAGCAAAAGACTGACGGTGAAGTATGGTAGGGTGCTCTTTGGGAGCAGAAGATGTGCTATGAAAGGTCATAATTAGCTTGGTGGCAGGCACAAGTGGAGTGTAAAGCAAACCTTCTGGCCTGGGAAGCTGAGCACTGAGCCTCTTGCAGCTCCGTATTGCTGTTCAACTGAACCAAAGCTGCAAGAGACGACTGGCTGTAGAAGACCAGCCTAAATTCTCCCACTCGTCCCTTGCCTAGGCTCTTACGACCACAAAAGCAGCACAAAGCAAGCAAATTTCCTTCACTGGAGTGTGAGCAACAAGCTGTGTGCTGAGAACCTGTATCCCCCCCCTACTCGCACGGTCCTGTCCCCAGCAGGCAGGACTCACTCGCGGTCCTGGCCACAGACGCCGTGCCAAGAGCCACATCCGCTCCACTGAATCGTGCGTCCATGAGAGAGGGAGCAGCTGAAGACACTGGCACTACAGTAGCTAGAGGCAGCATTGACCAGGCATCCATGATCAGAAGGCTGGCACTGTTCAGGTGTTGGTATAATTTCTCCTGGATCAGCAGGTTTAAAATTGCACTGTACCATACATATTAAAATAAAAGTCAGAGCTGATATTAAAAATGCCACTGCTCAGTCATGTATCCTGCCTGATTTTTCTTCTTCTCTTTCTTTAAAGAAAAAGTTGAGCATCCCTAAGGCTATGAGATATCTAGCTGGCATGAGTTTCTGTGGGAATCCGGGCTTGTTACCGGTTAACAAAATACTCGGTGCGCTCTTTTAAAATAATATATTTCTTTCATGGTTTGGGAGGTGGATGTATGGCTAATGGGGTGAACACTGGGAACAGGGAGTTTCAGGAAACATGAAGCCTCTGTAGGTTGTAATCCAGTCTGACAGCCCACACAAGTACACTAACACGTTGGTATAACACGCGGATGGAGCAGATGGAGAAAGAACACCGGCACAGATCTGGTGCACAGGCATCCACCACCCAGAAATGGAAAACAGTTCTCGTGATCAAAATCCCCTTCCATCACAAGTCATTCCTTGTGCTTTACAGGCCATGGTAAAATTCTAAATGTAATACATGTGTTTTGATTGCTTGCAACATGCTCCTGAGCACAGAGGCTGACCTGCCCTGTTTGAAGTGCTCCGGCAGGAGGGTTCACAGCTTTGCAGAGTGTGAAAGCGCTGCTTCAAACAGCTGAGGATGCCAAGGCAGGGAGCAGAACCACCACAGATCAGGACTTGTTTGCCAGTGCATTAATATGCTTAATAACCATTCCAGGGCGTGAGCTTTTGTAGCACCTCAAACGTGCTTCCTGAATCCTCAGGGACTTCTCTTTCTCCTCAGTGCCTCACAAAGCACCCGAAGAACATGTGTCCGGGTCACCGTGTATGCACCACCCTCATCTGCTCCATCCGACAGTTCTGCAAGTGCCAGCCTGTTTCTGTTTTGACAGGTTCCTTTTTGAAAAGCAGTCCTGCACCTAGGTGGCCTTAGGAATGAGGCTTTCTGACGGCCTTACGACGTCACCGCCGTCGAGGTGAGGGCTCCGGAGGAAGGCGATCGGATGCAGGAGTCAGCACTCTGTCGCTCAGATTTCTTCTCTTCATTGACTCTGCAGACCGTGGTATTTTTAAGGAACATTCGTTGGAAAGGTAATGGCAGAGTCTGACTAATGCTGTTTCTGGGTACCTGTTAAAATTACTGAATGTCTATTTAAGATGTTTTCTTCCAGGCATTCAAAACCTCCTCTGACTTTACATCCTTCTCTCTTGCTTCTCATCCCCCTTTTCTGTTGTGCTTTTGTCTTACAGCTTAGCGCTGCGATTACCACCACAGGCTTTAGGCACATGAATAATGAAATCACTTGAGATGACAGACCTGGTGTCCTCCTTAATGCTTATAACTTCCACCACTTCTCTTAATTTTCCAGTCTTCTCCCAGGATTTTAGAAATGGACTGGTCAGTGTCCTGAAAATGATTTAAAAGCCACCAGTTCCTGCATTTAATAGCCAGTCCAAAGTAGCTTCAGTACAATGACTGGGGTCTGTAAGGGAAGGACCTAGACTGAGTTAGATCTTTCCAGATCCTCATATAGAAAACTCGTAATTACAGCACAAAAATTAAACTAAGCGTTATTAGTGAGGATCTGCTGCCAGAGTGACAAGCCCTGCATGGCTATCACGGCTATCAAGCCCTGCAGGCTAGCACCTCAGCCTGCTATCTCACCTGACAGTCTGATTGCTGATTTTCTCCAACTCCAGCTGGCTTCGGTAGGTTTAGGATTTGAATTTTCTATGGAAATTACTGCCCCCGCTTTGCAAGCCAGCAGGGACGGGGCAGAGAGCTCACAGACCTTGGCCAGAGAATTTTGGTCTGATTTTCTATGAAATGGGAGGTCAGAGATTATTCAGTACTAACGGGGGTTTAATGGATGCTGAAGCTGCTGGTAACGTTAGACTAACCGGCCGTTTTTGAGCAGTGACACTGTGGACACAGCTTTGTGTGTAGCTGTGAATATGCAGCGTGGGTCAATCATCAGCCTACATGAGTACATGAGAGCTGTGCTAGACACTCGTGTACGAGGGAGAATACTTTCACCATATTTAATTTAAAATTGAGCATTACTGCACAACAACCATGGCAACAACAGAAAAGCAGATACAATGGCTGGAATAGGAAAAATATATACGACTTTTTGACTACTGTAAATGCTAACCTACATATAAAACTACTAGCTCCATTTTCAGGTGATGATGAAGGGTTATTTGGAGGTGAACCAACGCACAAATCAGGCTGCTAATACTAAAGAGTGCATTCGCCAGCAGCTAATGATCTGATATGGTGATCTGAGGTGAGACTGAAAGCTTTTAAACCAGTTGGATATTAATTGCTGGGAATTGTGCATCCAAAGGCCATAGCTGCTCATTCAAACCGTGACGAAACCATTAGGTAATCCCCTTCGTAGAGGCCAGCCTGCAAGTCTCACGCTGCCTCTTACAGGGTGTTCAGGGCTCCTTGCTGAGCAAGTCTTTCCCTCTTACTTTGAAATATATTCTGCTATAAAAGGGAAAGCAAGCTAGGAATCGATTGGCCATTAAGAAATTATATTTGATATTTAGGGTTTTTTTAGAATGGAAACCTGGAAAAAAACAGTATGAGTAAAGCAATAACCACTCATTTGTTTTCTTAATGAGTGCATAGTGCTTATGTAAAGCACAAGGGTTATCTAGCAGGATTCTCTTGCCACAGAACAGGTAGAACACAGACAGTAGGATTTAAATTTCCTTCATGTTGTCTTCCTGCCTTAAAAATCGACCTCATTCTCATGGGAATCACTTTTAGCTCCTACCACCTTCGCCCCTCTTGCAGAGGCAGAGCACGGTGGTGATGAGCTACTGGGAGAGGAGGGGCTGTGGGCGCTTCTGATCTTGCTGAACATACCTGCACAGACCTTGCCTGCGGCAAAAAACCGCTGCAGGTCTGAGCACGCAAACACCGGGGCACAGACGACTTGGGGAAAGCAAGGACCGAGTTCTTGATCTCTGAAACTGGATGCATCTGTCCATAGTTTGGACCTCTGAGTCATGCGAGTCTGCTTTTATAATCAAAAGGAAACAGGCCTGTCTGGATTGACCTCAAAGGCACCCGCATGAAACATGGCATCTGTACCAAGGCTGTTTCTCTGCGTGGGCTAGAAGGGAAGCTTAAGGTGGCAAACTCGTACCTCGACACATAACTTTTACATGTCTTCCTGGATCTTACACTCACTGGGATATGGACTAGTTGCGCCTGTAACTCCCACTGAATACCAACTCCTATAACACCCACTGAATACCAACTCCTATAACACTGAATACCAGCGCTCACAGGCTGTCAGCAGCTCAGCAAATACACCCTGCTCCCCCACTCCGATCCCGCAGCACGTACCTTAAGCACAGGCAAAGAGCTGAGCAAAGTCTGAAATGCAGCACATGCACCCAATGCTACGATTGAACCTGTCAAAGACTTTATACCCACTCTTCCTCCCCATCAACCAGGGCCTGTGAAAACCCATCTCTTGGTCCACTTCTTTCTTTGTGGAACAGATGTTTGCTAGCATCAATCTGGGATGCCCTGCTCCATGGGTGAGACCCAGCTTTTTTCCACTGATTTGTTTTCTGTATCTTCCCATTTACCTGTAGCAACAGGAATCCTTACTGGGGGAAACTGCTGGGATCTCATTACAGTCACATTTCTTTGATTCCACTACCGTATTTCTTAATCCAAATCCATGTTTGCGCTCCCTTCCCTACCTTCCACATCTACCAACAAAGTCCTCTGACATCTTCAGAAAATCACTGCAGAAGCCTTTTCCTCTGACCAGGCCTCTGACAAAGCATCTCTTCCAAATCAGCTCTGATCCTGATGCATCCTCTCATATAACTTTCCCCAGTCCCTCATCATGGGCTCTCTTGCTCTAGGGAAAAAGAGCACAACCCTTCCCATAGGTGGGACCTCTTCATCAGATGATGATCCCTTATCTCTCAGCAGCTGCTCTCTGCAGTGGTGGGTGAAGGTCCTGTGCTCTAGCCCTAGGGCAAGCTCTTCACCTCCCAAGAGGGCTGGTTGCCATGCTTGTGGAGAGCTTGGACAGTGGTTTCCCCTTCTCATGTGTACTTTTAGGGTCACTACATTCATCTGCCTCACTGAGCTGTGTCAGGGTTAATGAATTACTGTTTATACGGCTCTTTGAAGATGAAAAGTGTGATGGAAGGGCTCTGTTATTGTTACCATGTATGAAGAGTTCTGTACCAAATCCAACCGTATTGTGTTTGGCCACTGGATGTCACAGCTGCTCAACACACAATGCAGCTGAAGCAAGAAGGGAAAAGTGCTTACCCAGCACTGGGCAACAGCTGCATTTCCAGAGCCGTTATTTTTTCTGTGAAGAGTGTTTGTTTGTTGAGGGGCTTGGGGTCTTCTCCTGTGTTTATGCACTGCTAATATTGATTTTCAGAGAGATTGAGCAGCAACTGTGCCTCCTCTGTGTGTTATTACACTGGGAGATCAGGAGCAAAATGACTATTTTTATGGAAGGGAGGTGCAGATATGTATAAAATATTAATGAGACAGTGTCTGAGAAGGTAGACAGGTATTTGCACATCCTGCCAAGCTGTCTTGTCATTGAATTATTCCTTCTTTAACCCACTACCATCCAGTACACAGCACAGAGCCCTGCTATGGCAGAAAAATTTCTCCCAGGCTGGCTCTCAACAGCACTCCTTCAATCACCACGTTCAGGCCATGTTCTTGTGTGCCTCACACTAAATGCAGAGGGAAGATTGACCTCCCCTCTCCTAATCTTCCCTTCACATATTGCATTTTTTCAAAGTCTCAAACAGGGATCCAGAACATGGAGTCACTTTCGGCAAAGTCTGCAGAGCAGACCTATATAGATATGACAAGCACTGTGATTACATTTCCTGGAAATTAAAATGAAGAGGGATTATTTGACCGTGTTCTCCTCTTTTTATAGCATCCCATTGTCCTTTTCACCACCTTGGGGAAGTGGTGAGTGAAAGGCTGCTCATGGTGGTGTGGCAGTGAGGTGATAACCACCCCAGAAGTGATGTGAACATTAAAGAGGGAAAAGTATTTTAGGATAATCCAAGGGCTATAGCTATAACTAAGAGTAATTGGCTGAAACTGAGAAAAAGAAAATTTAGGTTGACAGTGAACTGCAGGGAGTTAATGCTGAGATCTGTTAGACCATGAAATGGAATTTGCAGAGGAAACCTCCCTGCTTTAAAATGGGCAAATCCTGCCCTCGGGAACATCGGTGTAAACCTGCCATGTCCATCTCTGACTGCCTCAAAGCCCGTTTGCATCACAAAGCGTCACCAGAATCAACAAACATATCCGAATTTATGTCGGTAGAAGGTGAATTTAGCCAAGCACATCAAAATATCACGTAAGAGGAACGAGGCCTAAAGGGATCATGTGAACCGGAGAAATTAATTCCAACGCTTTTCTTCCTCTGACTTCTGTGATACCTGTATGTAGCTGAAGGCCAGGGGACAAAAAGGAAATAAAAAATTTAAAAAGCATGGGCAAAATTTAAAAGAAGTGAGGGCCAGTTTTGGAAGGAAGATGTAAAAACATTACAGGAATTGTTGAATAAAAGGATCTCATGTTTCAATCCGTGCAGCTATTGCCAGCTTTACTCATGGGTTTGAGCCTACCAGCCCTAGCTGCCTTTTGTCTTTTGCAAAACTCCTGTGTTCTCTGAACACTTTTATTCATCCAGCATGACTTCAGCAGAGAGAGCTCTGGTTGAAGAGGTTTTAGACTCACTTAAAAACGAAATAGCCTGACTGAAGGCAATCTGTCCGTCTCATATCAAAAAGCCGGTTCCTGGTCAAATGTTTGCTGAACTTGGGAGTGATGCAGCTATTACTGCAACCCCTGATGAAATTCCTGCTGATTCAGAGGGAAAGGAGTTAACCCTTTCAAGTTCTGGGTCAAAGGAGCGCTGAGGTATTGAGCCAGCTACTTCAATGCCATGTCAAGGTTTTAATGTGGCTGCCAATACTCCGAATGGATCTGAAAGTCAGACTCGAGCTGAGCTTTAGGCCAGCGAGGGCAGAGGGAATAGCCTGGGAGAAGTAGGATTTAAAAGATGGCAAAGAGTCAGGGAAAACTGTAGAGATAAAAGTGAATTGTGTGGAAGCCAACAATGTGGGATAAAAGGCTTATTTCCTACTGTACTCAGGGCGGGAGGGGGGAGGCTGAAGTCTGTGTAACTGCGTCCGTGTGAGAGTCCCCTGCCTTTGTGAAGACATCATGCCAAGAATATTCATGGCTGAGGTACCGGACATTAGATTTTCCCACTGGCTCAGTTCGGGTGCAGAGATGGTTCCTGTTAAACCTACAGTCTTCCTCACCTGTAAAACAGCAGGTTACTTCAAGCATGGTCCTGCCGTGATCCCTGGAGTTCCTAGGCACTGCATCCATACTTCTCTCTAGCAATTAGATTGAGGTAACAAAACAGCTGACTAATAAAGACAAGACTCAAGCCAGCCAGATTTAATATCATGTACACTAAAAAAAGCTATAGCTCTGAGAACCAATAAGCAACTGTTGACATATGCAATGCTTTATACAGGAGGACTCCTTCCATATTATCCAGCTTGTAGTTTGAAGCTTAATATTCAAATAGATTTAAAGAGCTTAATTTAAATTATTCTTCTGTCACAACTCCAAAACAAATTAATACTTAGTGCCCCTAGTAAATTCTCTTCCCAGACTGCTGTGTCTTCCAGAGTAGCCACTAATTTGGGGGAAGCTAACAGAGATGTGGCTTTTGGACGTGCAGAGCACCCACAGCTCCTGCTGATGTCAAATGAAATGGCACAATTTTAGCACGTTGCAAAAGCTCCATTAAAAACGAATTCACTGTCATCTCCAGTTTCCTGGCACCAGTACATTATCGAATGGGCTTTATTTCAAATCCTTTGTGCAGACTGGGCTAGCTGATCGATAAAGCACAGACAAGAGAAACAGCGTGTCCCCAGATGACACCCATTTAAACACCCTTGGCACACAGGCAGGGTGGCAGGAGGGATGCTTTGCTGCAGAGGCCACCTCCTGTTCTCGACTCTTGTTCACACCCTCCTGTGCTGCCGTGTGGAATCCGGGAGTGTACACAGGTATAAACCCCCAAAATTTCTCCCTCAGCTAATTTCAAAGCCTATTTACCCAACTGGATACACAAGGATTACAAAGTGCATTGCAGGGCATGTTTGATTAGTTTAGTCCTTACACAGTTCAGTGCAACTGTCGGAATAAATGACTTCTTTAGGGGAGAGAGGGGAAAAATACACATTTGGTTAATCACCTTTATATTACAGCAGTTCCCAAAGATTAAATATGCACTGCACAAAACAGCTAACTAGGAAAGCATTTTAATGTTACCAATTCACTTGCAAAAAATAGGCTTTGAATAAAAAACCCTGCTTCTGTTCTTCAGCAGTGTCTAATCCTAGAAACCTGAGTTCACATGAAATCTGTAACTCACCTATGGCTCTTGTTGTTGAATTGCTGATATTATGCACCTTATTGCTGAAAATAATAATTGCAGATATTATTAGAAGTGGCAGGGACATTGCAAACAGGCTGAGATTTCACGGATGTGAGCTTTTTTGCCAAATGTTTAATATTGCTGCCTGGCACCTAAAATTGACAGCAAAGTTGTACTGCATTTGGTGGAAGCTGAAGCTCTTCCCAGTATTGGGTGAAAATTCCATTTCTGGGGAGATTTCCGCTCCCCTTTTGTTATTAACCCATGTGTTTATGGGTTGGGAGTTACTGCTGGGCAGCAAGGGCTGTTGATAGCCCTCCGGGTGGGAGGAGAAGGCTTTTCAAAGGGAATGACATTTGCTTAGTAACAGGATACAAAAAGGCCGGCATGGTCTGTTCCCTGGTCTGCTGAATACCTTTTTCACTGAACCTCGGGCGACTGCTTGGTTCTGACATGTTTTTAAGGAAATCAAGTGTCTAAAGATGTACAAAGCAGCTACTGAAGTCCAAAAGAGCATTTAGACATCTGACACCTGCTAGTTTTTATTTGAATTCCTGTATGTTTTTTAAAAAGCCATCAGTGCTTCTGTACTTTGTATCTTGCCTGTATCTTTCAACAGTCCAAACAGTTTTTCAGAGCTCTGAATTTTCAAAAGGTTGCAAACCTCTCACATTCAAAACTAGATTTTCAGTGACTAGGGAAGGTGTTGAAAGCAAAATGCTTTGAAATACTACGCTTGTGGGCGTGCAGCACTTTTAAATCTGGCCTCAGAAGTCTGATTTTCAACAGAGCTGTGTCTACAATTTTGACTTCTGATAGGATTGTGAATGCTGAGCACTTTTGAAAACCAGTCCCTTAAATGCCTTCTGCCTCAGCTCCTGCGGCCGTGTAAGAAGGAAACAGCTGGCCACCTCAGGCCAGTGCTTTGAGATCTTCATTAGGTATATTTGCTTACAAAGCACCGTCCTACAGATACTTGCAATGAAGCTTTTCTACCTGCTCATCAGGAATGGACAGACAAGAGAAGCAGGCAGGGAGCATGCAGCAGCTGGGGTCAGACCACGACTTCGAAGCCATCAGCTTTGGCCATCAAGGGGAAACCTGTTCAGAGGATCAGTAAAGTGCCTTAAAGCTGACTGTCCAAATAAAGTCTTTGTGGCATTGTTTGCTGTGATTGTTTTGGATGGGTGAGGAGAAGGGTGGGATAGGTGCTGTAAAGGCCAGACCCAGAGCAAATTGGTATTTATGCTTCCTGAAAACTTCTAAAGAAATGCACTCCCCACCTTGATTCCAATTGCAGATACGGCAAGAGACATGTGGATCGCAGCTGCCTTGTTCCACCTGCTCCTGGTGCACCTGAGCTGCCCTCACCTAGTGCACTGGACCTACAAAGGTAATGAAAAATTAGGCTGTTTCAGGGCTGCTACTGGCTGCTTTGCTAAAGATGCTCCCACCCTTTTTGTGCTGCAGAAGCAACACTCAGCTTGACTCTCCGGTAGTGAAAGATCTCTGCAGAGCAGCTAATTTATTCCATAATTTATTCCACTTTGTCTTGAAAGTGATTCTCTTCAATGCCACCCCTTTTTACTCCTTTGTGTGGTTAGGACACGTCGTTGGAGTTGGCAGACCAATGAGGTTCAAACAATGTGGAAAATCTTTACAATGTGTTAGAATAAAAGCTGGCCTTTGGATGATCCTGGAAGGAAAAAGCTTTAAATACTGCCTGCTCATTATTTTATTGTCACATCCCATGACGTACAGATCACTAGGAAGTTTTTACTTATGTTTGTACGTATTTTGTGAAATTTTATCTGATTTTCATTTGTTTCATGGGGTTGCTTGCAGAGCACTTTGAAGTAGTTCTTTTATGATCTTCGCTGGGCTGAGAATCAAGCTGAAACAAAGGACATTGTTGAATAGATGCAATATTGCAATGAAGACACTAAACTGTTTGCAGAAGTTCTCTCTGGATTTTCGTTTGCCCAGGCTGTCTGCATCTCCTAAGCCCCCATATTTAATCAACGTCAGGAAAGAGAGACCTGCAAACTGACATTGCTTACATGAAATAAAAAGAAAAGATTTGGCAAATAGTAACATATCCCCAGGTGTGGCTGTAATTATAATAATTTGAAAATTAGGAAGGTGATGAAGCAGGTTTTAACTGTTTTCTTTTTAAAACAATCGCCTCTCCTTCCAAACCATCTCTGCAGGATTTGAAGTCAGTGAGTTCAACAGTCACATAATGATTATTCCTTCGCTCTATCTCTGTCTGACTCAGGCACACTTAACTCTGACACTGATCAATATATTGCAGTTCTGGGGTGAAGAAGAAAAGCTTTCCATACTGATTGTCGGTCATAGCCCTGACAGAGATAGAATAAAAATTTCTACTTATCCTTAAAGTCCTAAATATAGCACTATGGAGAGGGCAAATAGCCTTGAAGGGTTCAAGCATTTGTTAATAGTTCCAGCAGCACCCAGACCTCTGCAGGAAAGATTCAAATTAGGGCTAAGAGGCTTAGAGGATTGGAAAATGGATCGTGTCCAGCACGCCAGGTCCCTTGCACATTTGCTTCCTCCGTAGTTGACCACAGGAGGATTTTAGTTTTAAATGAGCATGTGCAGGTGAAGGTAGGGGCTTTAAGTTCCTAGTCCCATGTCAAATGTTTGTGTCTGAGCTAATGACACTGAGCAGGAAAGGAGCTGGTATTAACCCTTAGCATGACCTTTGGGGGCTGTTAGACCTGGGGGCTGAAGGGCCATCAAGAGCTCAGAGCAATCAACCAAATCCCGGATTGGGGCCCCCAGGTCCTATTCCACACCAGGAGCTGCCTCACAAAAGCAATGAATCACTTTGTCATTATTTGTTGTGAGTAAAAAGGGGGTGCCGGGAAGAGGCACAGCATTGTGCTCAGGGGAGGGGTGGGTTTTGTTAATAAAAAACACACCCAGGACATCAAAGCCTCCCCAGACCATTCCTGTCCCAGAAAACAGGCAAAACCATTAAAACCATTTAAACCATTTCACCCCTATTCTTCTTTTAGTAGCTCTCTCCCTGGGTTAAAAATAGCGAATTTGCTGCCAGTTCCTGATCCTAGGCAGAGACTTCCCACATAGTGCCCTGGTCCTGTTCACTCTCACATTGGTGGAGAACCTGATCCCACACCTTTGGCAGCTGAGACCTTTAAATCCCCATTTCTATATAAACACTGCTTCTCTGCCGGCGGAGGTTCAGTCTCCAGTGACCAGTAAGCTATTACTGCAATGCAGGTTTCTTATTTTGCAGCACAGCTGTCCTGCAGTCAGAATAATGTGTATTTTCACTCTAGGGAAGGCAGAGAAACCTTTTATTGCTGCAGCCCCTGGTGCTATAACAACTAGATTGGCACCCTTGCTGGCAAACAAGGCGAGTTTTTTGACTCCTGAGCTAGCAGCAGTTCTCACCACATCCTAATAACTTGCTTTGCTTCTCCTCCACGCAGAAGGAGAGCTGGATGAAGAGCACTGGGGAAAGCACTTTGCAGACTGTGCCGGCAAGCACCAATCTCCAATTGACATCCAGAGGAAAAAAGTGAGGTACAACCCCCAGTTGCTGCCGCTGGAGCTGAGCGGTTACGACGAGCCTTCGCAGGGGGATTTCACCATGACCAACAACGGCCACTCTGGTAAGGCTGGAGGGATCACAGATGCCTTTAATGGTAGGTCTGTCCTGAAGACCCAGCTGTCTTATCCACACCCCTTTGTTAGCTCCTTCACCAAGGAGCTCGGGTTCTGTGCACTTAGAGGGTTGATGGAAGAGTGCTGAGATGAACACACATCATAGAATCATAGAATGGTTAGGGTTGGAAGGGACCTCAAAGATCATCTAGTTCCAACCTCCCTGCCATGGGCAGGGACACCCTCCACTACACCAGGTTGCCCAAAGCCTCGTCCAACCTGGCCTTGAACACTTCCAGGGATGGGGCATCTACACTTCTCTGGGCAATCTGTTCCAATGCTCTTTTTTCTTTGGAACTCACCTTACTTTGCTTTGCCATCTCAATTCATTCTGGTCTCTTAGTTTTGCCATTTTCCCCAATCACACGGGAAATCTGTCCAGAAACTCATACATAAACCAACCAAATAAAAGGCAATTATGGTTCTGCAAGATATTTTTTCTGTTAGACATGAAAAAGGGATAAAAGGCAGCTAGAGCATTATAGATTGACCCTTTCTTTCAGTGAGCCACAAGACTACAGGACTATAGTAGTGAGTGGTATTTGGGACATACTGACTCCTCTCTGCATCCAGAAAATGCATCTTTTGCCCCTGTGCAGTAATAAGAACTAAAAGCAATAGAAATAGGGAACTGTAGTTGAGAAGCAAGTTTGCATCCCAGGTTCAGTTAGATGTAGGTCACACAAAGTACAACACAAAGGAGAATCCCCCCCTTACAGTTAGAGGACTGGTGTTTCAGGTTTGAGGAAGGGAAGCTGAAGCACAGCATGGGTTAAAACCCTTGCCTTTGGCCACACAGTCTCAGTGCAAGGCTCAATTTAGGAGGTCCTGGATTCCCCTGCTGCAGTCTATAATTCATTGTCTAAATAATTCATCAGCTGGTACTGTCGGGATAATGCTTTTGGACTACAGATGAGCAACAAGAGAATTTTCTAATAGCTGCAATGAGGAGAGAATGAGTGGTTTTGGGAAAGTGTTTGGAACAAAGCTGGTAGCTCTGTAATCCCACACAACAGTCCTTTCTTCCTCTCTGTATGGAGTGAGAGCAAGGAAATGAAGCGAGGAGAGACATACTGCCTTCAGAGAAAGACTGTTGTGATTGTATTTCTGAAAACATAATGAATAAGTACTCCTGGTTGTGGCCCACACAAGCTCAACATGGAGTTCCAAGCTCTCATGTCAGCATTGCTGTCCTGACTGCCTACAAATGAAACCCTGCAGCTTTCCCTTGCAGATCTGACTGCACGTGTGTTTTCCTATTTTCTTTTGTTAACATTGAAACAATGATTTTCTCACACCAGGCGTTTTAGAAAAGCACAAAGGCAAAATAACTGTCCTTATTCACAGCTCCTCTAAAGTCAGGCTAGGTTTTCCTACTGGTTTTGGTGCAGTGGGACAGGGTAGCAATATATCTCAGGGAAAATATTTCACTGATTCACATTAGAAAATACTCAGCAGATCTGAAAGGGACAGGAAATGGATTTATCAGCAGGACTCTCCTTGCAGGCTCTCAGGAGCTAAAGACCAACTGGCTCACCTTAGAAACCAGCTACACTTTCTAGTTGCACAATTACCAGGCTAAATCCCACCTGATAAAGCCTATTTGCAGTAGTGCAGAGTGTCTGCACGAGGAATTTGCACCTGAATATCCTATTTTATCTGTGCAGACACACGCTCACACAGGCAACCTTAAGTTAATGAAGCCTTTTGTATTTGGCATTTGGACTTTTGGGGTTTTTTTCCCCTTTTTCCTCACATTTTTTGCCCCTTTTCTTTACCCCCCCTTTTTTGCCCCTTTTCCTCTCCCATCCCCCCTTTTTTACCCTTTGCCTTTTTTTTTCCTTTTTTGCCCTTTGCCTTTTTTCCTGTCCTTTGCCTTTTTTTTTCCCCCTGCCCCTTGCCTTTTTTTTTCCTGGCTTTTTTTTTTTTTTTTCCCTGCCCGTTTTTTTTTTTTCCTTCCTTTTTTAGGCAGGATCAGTCCTCTAGTAGGCAGCGAGGACACGTACAGCTCTGCAAGATTAAAATGCCATCCATTCAGGGTGCGTGCAACTTCTTCCAGTAACAGATTTTTCTTAGAACTGGGACGTCAAGTGTGGCCTTCATTAACTCAACTGCCTCAGAGGCCAGAGATGGGAAAACAGGCAGCTGGGCTCAGACTCACACTGCACAATCCCAGCTGATTTCCCAACGCCGGGCCAAACTAGAGCTAATAGGAGTAAGGCACTTGCAGCCCAGAGCAGTCATACTTTCCACGGGTGAAAAGTAAAAGCAAACTGGGCTGTTACCTACCTTCGTGCTTTCAGCAAAGTATTTGCATAAAATTCCTTGCAGAAGGCTTAAGCTTCCCACAAACCCGGAGCACGATTCTCTGGCTGTGTTTTGCAGAAAATAGAAACCGTGGTGAAGTACTTGAAGTAAATAACCTTAATTATGGAAGGCAGTCAGTAGGGATTTTACATTAAAAATAAGGTAGATGGGTTTTTTCCCCACTCTAGACTCTTTGGGATATTACAAGGAAACATGTTTTCATCTTGTATGTCTGTAAATAGTTTACAAAAAAGGAAACTTCTTGCAAACCCAACTGTGACTCGTGAATCATATATCCTGTGCTACGTTTTGCAAGGATAGTTGCTATTTTTTATAATGCGCTCTGGGCTTTCATTAGGATGAGGCAATTCTGCATTTTCACTCCTAGGTTTGGCATATTTATTAACATAATATATGATTTGTGGCAGTACATGAGCAGGAAGACAAATGTTTCGTAGTCTCTTTGTGAATACTCCTTGGCAAGGAGAAGCAAAGAGATTTGTCTCTACAAATCCTTCAAGCGTTAACACAGCCTTTTCAGGCTTACAGGGCTCTGGCCCAGTGAGCCTGTTCCTAGAGGATGCAGAGTCCAGGATACTGGAAATTATGATGACGGGTTAGATGAGGCCAGTCACTTGGTTGATCTCTATCCTCCTTTTCTTCCTTTGAAATAAAGTAGTTAACAAATCTGAGCAGAGCCCTGCAAGATGTGACATACCACGCAAGAGACGAGCATTAAAGCACTTTTATTAGTGCCTGAGGGAAAACCCAGAGCTGCTCCGATGGGAAAAGAAGTCTGCAGACACAGCTAGTGCCTTCTCATCTCTGTGCCTGATGTGCTCTTTGTGGTGCACGAGCCTGAGGTCAGGAAGGACTTTAAGCACACCTAACTTTAAGCTTCAGTGGTTACCCTTGCATACTGGAGCCAGTTCCCTGGACGTGACTCTGCCAGCTTCTTTCAGAGACTGTTACTGGCAGAAAGCACTGGGAATGTAACTATAGAATGGGCATGGCTGCACCCATTGCTGTCTCCGATCCTGTTTTTCAGTTCAGATCGATTTGCCACCCACCATGCACATCTCCAGAGGGCTCCCAAGCCTCTACACAGCTGTACAGATGCATCTGCACTGGGGTGGCCTGGACCTGGAGACCAGCGGCTCGGAACACACCATAGATGGGATGAGATACTTCGCGGAGGTACTTGCGAAGGGAGCGAGCTGGAGGGAGGGCGCATTGCAAGTCTGGCAGTTGGGAAATGGGAAGCTGCAGCCCACAAAGCCTGCAGGAAGCAATGCAGAGGCAAGTGGGAGAGACAGGGCTCCCGTAAGCGCAGGTGGTTTGTGCAATGCAAGGGCTGAGCCTGATGGTGCTGGCACAGAAAACTAAGAAAAGCCATTGCAATAGCACTAATAGCCTTCAAAAATGCAGTTATTCCTCCACGTTCCTCACAGACCTATTACACTGAAGGTCTATTTGGCTGTGCGGTGAGGCACAAGCAACAGGAATGCGGACAGTGACTCTCCCTTCGGTCTCTCGGGTCCTTTAAAGCACCGAGGAAGCCATTTATAGCTGCTTGCTAAATGACCCTGTCTCTCTTCTGACAGCTGCACATTGTCCATTACAACTCAGCGGACTACCCAAGCTTTGAAGAAGCCAAAGACAAACCAAACGGATTGGCTGTGCTTGCCTTCCTGTACGCGGTAGGTTTGACGCCTGGGCTCCTGAGCAAGGCCAGTCTGTGATCACCATTTATACTATAATCACAGCCCAGACACACGCAGCCTGTACTAGGTTTGCACATCTATCCTGAGAGACATCCTGCCACCAGTTTGTGGGAGCTGTGCTGCTGCAGGACTGTTCTTCCTTTATGCCATCTAGGGTTCACACAATACCAGCCAATAAACTTAGGAGCCCCAGAAACATTTGCCCCATAAGAAGAACAGATGGATTATCAGGTGTGGCAGCTGGGTTTTTCCTGCTGTATCTCAAGGCCTTGCTCTGATTTGCAAATGGGAACACTTGGTTTTGTGTGGATTTAGAAGTGGTGAAAAAGGATCCTTATAGTTCACTGTTGTACCTGAGGTTTATGTGTACACACCTTATCATACCTAGCATTGTCCAACCAAGCAAGAGATCTGCAATAGTATTTGTTCTCTGTCTCCCAAGTCATCAATTATTCCCCGAAGCTCATTAGTAGTATAGAAGGGCAGGCAGGTCACTAACCTTTTGTTCATGTTTCTATGCTGTGTTTAGGACGGGCACTTTGAGAATACCTACTACAGTGAATTCATTTCCAAACTGGCAAAAATCAGGTTTGCAGGTAAGACCTGGGGATGCCTTTCTCCATCCTTCATATTCTCAAAACCTGTATGTATGTACTCCACAAATACGCTCTGCTTCCTGGGAGCTACTGGCAGAGCACTGAGGTGCAGTTGCCCACCACCTCCAGGACCCCCAGGTATCTCTGAATGACAAACCATTGACTGACTGAAAGGACCATCCATTTCCCTCCATCTTCATCCAGTTCTGCCAAAGGTCTAACATACCAGTGCTTTGGGCAAGGTGATTTGCCAACCCCAGCTCTAACATCACTCTCACCTTTCTCTGTCCCCCATTAACTGTTAATATTGCCTCTCTGTTTCCTTTTGAGGTCAATCAACAAAGCTCACTTCTCTCGATGTCCAAGCCATGCTGCCAGACAACCTCTCACACTTCTACAGGTACCAGGGCTCACTAACAACCCCACCTTGCTCCGAGAGCGTGATCTGGACCATCTTTCATGTTCCGATTGTCCTGTCACACACACAGGTAAGTGACAGCTGTTTACCAAACAGCTTCTATTTCCTTCATGCTTCACCTTTCCACACGAGTTTCCTTTTCTGTCCTCTAGTGATTTTGGCAACAGCCTGACAGAGGAGCAAACAGGGCATTGCTCATATAGGGCTTTTGGGATAGACTCCTAAGTGACTGGAATTACAGGCGGCTGTGATGACACAGTGATGCTACATCACAGCAAGGGTCAGTTTCTGTGCAGCAGCAGTTCACCCAAGGTCTGGTGAGCGATAACAAAGTGCTCCGCTCGTTTAAGCTCAACCACACTGAAGCACTATCAAAAGGAAGCTACCAGTCAGAATCAACCAGGCAAAGACTACTGCAAGATTCTCAAAAAAAAAAAACCAACCCCAAAAAGCATAAAAGAGCCATTCGTAACATTAAAATCATCACAGAATAATTGGCACATTTTCAGAAGAGTATTTCAGGTTTTTTTCTATCTACACTCACACTGTGCAGCCAGATTGGGTCATTTCAGGAGTGGCCTGCTGTGAACTTTGGCTGTGAGACAGGAGAGGGTTCATCCAGGCTCCGGTGGAGGCACAACCGAGGACGTTGCTGGGTGCACAGGAGCACAGGGCAGTAACCCCACCTGGGCCAGCAGCTGATTACCAGCACACGGCAGGACCCCCTTCTCTTCTCTCCATCTGCCTTGACAGGACAAAGGCTTTAGCAGAGAAAAAAGTAACACACGTAAAATTGGCTTACCACTGAGTCTTGCAGAGTGGTTCATCTTCCTTAATGAAAAAGCAGCATCGGAAACATTTTCTTCTAGGAAAAGAACAAGATAAAGTGGAGGCTACGGTAGTGGAGGATCACAGTGTGTTCTCATCCAAAAAAAAGAAATATTCTTTTTGGCAGGGGGAAGGCTAGTAGGCACTTGTGAGAAAGCCATACCCTACAGGATAGCAGCAAAATCTCCATCCATGCGTACCATCAGGCAGGTGTTAAAACCTTCCTTCAGGGAAAATATCTTTGTCATGAATTAGCTGTTAAGAGCCTTCATGTTCTGTTCTTTTCCCTTGCTAATACTCAGCTAGAGACCCCGTGGGTCATAACAAACTGCTAGGTTCAATCCTGAGCTGCAGGATCTACACTGCACTTCTAGGCAAAACCGTTGTTCCCGTTGCCCTCCGTAATAAGCCTGCACTGCCACAGATCAGCCTCCTGGAGAACACCTTGCTGGACTGGCACAACAGGACACTACGCAACGACTACCGGCACGCTCAGCTCCTCAACGGGCGGGTGGTGGAGTCCTCCTTCAGAGCCAAACTCACCCAAGGTAAAGGGAGTCAGCACACAGGACTCAGAATTTCCCCAGGGAGGGGCAAGAAACCCGTGTGTAGGGAGATAAGTTGCAAACCACTAAGCTAGGCATGCTGGAGATCTTTCCCAGGAGTAGCAGAGTCCCTGCACAGCAGGTGGAGATGCCCCTGCCAACCCATCGTGCTTCTGATGGTGCAGTGGTGCGGTAGGCTGTGTGCCAGCCCTTTGTTTTGACTGCAGTGGTGTCACACGGATCTCCCAACATAAGTGGAGCTCCATGGCACCACACAAGAATACTAGGTCCAGGTGCACCCGTATGGGTGGGGTACACTAACCACTAAGCACTGCCATGGCTGTTTCTAGCCAGGCACATACGGAGGTGAGATGCTGGATTTTAAAACAAAGGTTTTCTTCAAACCTTCTATGAACTAGAAGGCAGAAAATCTACCACGTGCAGGTCCTGGCCTTCTGTAAATTCAGCTGTCTGATTGCTCTAGAACAATGCCATCCAGAAGAATTCAACCTCCGACTGGAACAAATCCAGATGCAGCTCCAAGACATGAAGAAAGACTTGCTGAATGGAGTGAGCCATGTAGGTAAGAAACACACGTCTGTCTATCCTTGAGTCCAGCTTATCTTCCAAGGATGAAGAGCCCATACCCTGCTGTCCTCAATGGCCTAAATCATTAACAGGTTTGCTACTGATACGGGGCAAAATTCTACCTGCACATCTTTAGGCCTGCTGATGGAAATTCAGCTACAGCATCATTAAGGCTAGCCCTGATCTAGCTACTCTGACAGCAACTGCAGCTTTCTCCTGCAACATGTAAGCACATGTTTTACAATCAGTGAGGAATTTAAGCTCACAGTTTCCCTAGGGTAAATCATCATCTCTGTTTTACACAAGATGAGAACAGAGGAAGGGGGCGGCGGGGGGAATAAGAGAGATTTTCCCAAACAGTTGGGTGAGGGAGCTAAGCTTTTTGTCATTTCAGGTCCCTTCCCTGTTGGTACAACACACGCCAGTAACTGCGGCTCAAGACAGCTGAGACTGTCACAGCCTTGCCAGTTCCTGTGGGTGTATTCTTCAGGCTTTAGGCTTATTTATAGGCACAGCAGGAAACACAACAGCTGACTTTTTGGTTATTTCAGGTATTAAATCCAGCACTTTTCCAGCTTTCTACTTCCCAGTGGAAAACATTGAGAGTTTTGTGACCGTTCAGCCCCTCCGTGACATGTCTCTCCAAGCCTTCACGTTGTGTTTCTGGGCAAAAGCTCAACATGCTGGCAGTCAGACTGTTCTTTCCTACTCCACACAGGAGAGGGATAACGAGCTAGTGGTGACTGTGGGCACAGATGTGGGATTGTGGATAGGAGGCCATTCCATCAGCTTCCCCCTGTACTACAAGGCACAAGATTGGTTGCACTACTGCATGGCATGGGCTTCCCACTCTGGAATGGCGAATTTATGGCTCAATGGAGCAGCTGGTAAAGCAGAGAGTATCCAGAAGGGGTACGTGAGCCAGGCTGGAGGGACACTTGTCCTTGGGAAAGATAGAGACACTCTTCTTGGGACATTCTCCAATGGTTTTGCAGGGTGGATGACTCATGTGAACCTGTGGAGCCAAGTTCTCAGTCCTGCAGATGTTCGGGCACTTGCACTGTGCAAACCAGGGCAACTGAAGGGAGATGTTGTAGCATGGGGAGAAACCTCCATGACCCTCCTGGGAGGGGTGGTTCTGGAGTCTGACACCAGCTGTCAGTGATGCCAACTTTTTTTTTTTCCCCTCCCCCAAAGCAGCAGAAGACTCCAAACTGCTTGCTGAGGAAGCTAAGAGAAAACTTAGATTGCTTGTTTCTCCTTTTGCTATGTATAGGCTTCACTATGCACCTGCTAGCGTTCCAGGTCATCTTCCAAGAAAGCAAAGCCTCCATCAGTGGGATAGAGGCAAAGAACAGAGCAGAATTCAGCACAGTCCAGCACCTTGCATTGTCACATCTCTCCCAGGAGTCTGATTTATGTCCCCATACGTAGATCTTCCTGCATGCCAAAGAGACTCTCTCTTTGGTCAAAGGAGCCACTTTCTCAAGTAAAATTTCTCTCACATCCTTCATCCTCAGTTCCTCACCATCTTCCCCGTGTGCGTCCCTCCCTTCCATTCCTCACCATCAAATCACCACCCCTTCCCCTGCAGATGTATCACATAGGAAAGGGTACGTAAAGCCCCTGCAGGGCAGAGTGTGGTCCTATGCCTTTTCTGTAAATGGACATAGAGCATGAGCGTGGAAACAGCTGCTTTTTCAACATGTATACATCACAAGTTTGAGGGCAGGTATAAAACTCACCTTCTAAGGTTAAAGTAAATCATGTGAAGGGCTATCTCCAACAACACAAAATCCATGCCAGGCTGCTCAACAATTCTGCCTTTTTCAAAACAGAGGGCAGCAGCCCCACATAATAATTCATTAAATTGAATTTCCCCATGTTAAATTAAGCTGTAATTAACACCCAAACCCCTTAAACTAATAAATACTTTAAGAAATCCTCCATTTTTATCAGTATGCACTTTACTTTCTTCTGAGAGTCAGCACTAGTCCTTCAGACTCGGAGTTTTTCCAACCAATTTGGTCTTCAGGTGCAATGGTGCCCTTAGGAGACACAAGCAGAAACCAGTAGAAGGACGAAGCTCCAAACCATTTGAAGAGTTCACCAAGTGGTTGCAAGTACCTGAGAGCTGAGTTATTTCAAAAACTAAATTTACGCAACTCAATGTGAGAAGCTAAAAACAAGTTTGGACAACGTGCTTGCAAACACAGGCTCCAACCTGTACCCAACTGCACAGGAATCAACCTGAATTGGGCTCCTGCAACAGAGCAGGGAGGTTCTTAGTGAGTTCAATACCATGTATCTCTGGGGCACCAATGAGCTCCAACTGGCTCACGTGTGCAAAGTAGGGATATTGGGGTTATTAAAGGATTAAGAGAGGGACTGTTGGTCTTTGGCAACTGAAGTGTAAACATTAGGAAGTGAAATGAGCTAAATAGCTCAAAGACTAGAGTGCTACTGGAACAAATGAGTATAAATCGGCTGTGAATAAGCATCAGACAGATGGATGACTCCTAACCTCAAGAATAAGGCTTTGCAAGGGCTCATCAGCAACAGTTGAGGACTAGGTTTGGTTTGAAGGAGAGTTGGGTGAGCAGGTGGGAGTGAGATTACAGCGATAATGCATTTCCAGTTTAGCAGTCCTTTGAAGCACACAAAGGAAGGACAAGAGTTGACAGGATAAATGCCATTATCAGCCCATCTAACAAAGTACCTCAGAAAAACTGACACTATCTCCACCCCAGAGCACCAAAGATCTGGCATGACCCACACTGGACCCTCAAATACACGAATTACAGTTCCTCAGAGGAATATATTACACTCCTTGCACACAACTGACCAAAACCCAGCCCAAGTCACCCAGCTTATGTCACCCGAGACACATCAGTCAGGACATCAGGGACAGACATTACCTTATGACATAGCTTACCTGGTGACAGGAACTGAGCTGGCTGAGGACGTTGGTCTTTCCTTGAGACAAATACCATGAATAGGCAACGTGGCATATGGTATATGCCAACTTGGCAGTGGCTATACGTATTGAGTTTGCATGGTAAGGTTTTGGTGCCAGGAGGGCTACAGGGGTGGCTTCTGCAAGAAGCTGCTAGAAGCTTTCCCTTATGTCTGACAGAGCCACTGCCAGCCAGCTCCAAGCCAGACCCACCACTGGCCAAGGCTAGCCCATCAGTGACAGTGGTAACACCTCTGAGATAACATAGTTAACAAGGGGGAAAAAAAACAACTGTGCAACTGCAGCCGGAGAGGGGAGTGAGAATATGCAAGAGGAACAACTCAGCAGACACCCAGGTCAGTAAAGGAGGGAGAGGAGGTGCTCCAGATGCTGGAGTAGAGATTCTCCTGCAGCCCGTGGTGAAGACCATGGTGAGGCAGACTGCCCTGCTGCAGCCATGGAGGTCCACGGTGGAGCAGAGGACCCCACGCCGGAGCAGGTGGATGCCCGAAGGAGGCTGTGACACCATGCTGGAGCAGGCTCCTGACGGGACACCTGTGGACCCATGGAGAGAGGAGCCCACGCTGGAGCAGGTTTTCTGGCAGGACTTGTGACCCCATGAATGACCCACGCTGGAGCAATCTGTTTGTGAAGGGCTGTACCCCATGGGAGGGACCCACATTGGAGCAGTTCATGAAGAACTGTAGCCTGTGGGAAGGACTCACATCAGAGGACTGTCTCCCATGGGAGGGACTCCACGCTGGAGCAGGGGAAGAGTGTGAGGAGTCCTGCCCCTGAGGAGGGAGGAGCAGCAGAAACAATGTGTGATAAACTGACTGCAACTCCCATTCCCTGTCTCCCTGCACTGCTGGGGAGGAAGAGGGAGAGAATTCGGGACAAAGTTAAGCCTGGGAAGAAGGGAGGGGTTGGGGGGAAGGTGTTTTACGATTTAGTTTTTATTTCTCATTATCCCACTCTGATTTTGATTCGTAATAAATTAAACTAATTTCCCCAAGTCGAGTCCATTTTGCCCGTGACTGTAATTAGTGAGTGATCCCCCCCACCCCGTCCCTGTCTCAACCCACCAGCCTTTTGTTACATTTCCTCTCCCCTGTCCAGCTGAGGAGGGGGAGTGATAGAGCAGCTTTGGTGGGCACCTGGTGTCCAGCCAGGGTCAACCCACCACCCTATGCCATGAGGCAGAATGGTCCTGCTGATTACTCACAATGAGAATACTCTCAAGACACAACGGCTTATTTGAAAACTCCTGATGAGGGAAGTTTGCAGAAAGTCTGAATGAAGAGCAGTATCAAATGATGAATCGATGTATTTGTTCTCCCGCTGAACAGATCCTGAAAAATGTCTGGGCCAGGCAAAACGCTGGGCTGGGTCACAGCTCACTGCTAGAGACTTCTTTTTTCTCTTCCTGCCCGGCTGGGACAGTTTGGAAATCCTTAAGCTCTTCTTTGTCTTCCTGAATCTCCACCTTGTTCCTCTTGGCCATGATCCTGTTGATTTCCATGAAGGTTTTGTTCTTCGTCTCAGGAACAACAAAGAAGATGTAAATCATAGTGGCAAGGCAAACGCCACAGAAGAGGAGGAAGCAGTAGGACCCCAGTCCAGCCTAGGGCAACGAAAGAAGACAGAGCCGGGATCAGGGGAATACTCCAGCTGCGTACATTTCATGATTTGGATACGTTGAACCCTCCAATAGCTATAAAAAAAGCAGCAACAGTGATGTGCACATATTTTAAGCTGAACAACTAGAAGTTAGGGGTGGTTCTAGATTCTATCTTCTCATATCACCACCGTGGATTTATTGGAAACCACCATGGATTTACTGGAAAAGGAGGGCAAGGATCTGTTACATAAATCAAACTAAACTCAACAGCTCCCTTTGCACAAGCTAAAACCAGCGCCTGTAGCAGTTCATGGGTCATTACAACTGGGGATCAGTTTGAACTGGTGACCTAGAGAACAAATGCTAACATTGGCTCCCTGAGACACACACCCCACCCCCATCCCTCCATGGAAAACAGGGAGTTGGCAATCTTTTCCATGCTCCTGAATTGAGGATCAGACATTCACCTGGAAAAATAACTTATTTTAAAGCATGTGCAACAGACAGGTGTGAAAAAAATGCTGTTTAACATCAGTTTCTTGCCCTTAATATATAATCCTGCATACAGGTACTGGGAACCAACTTGGGCTCTCAGGATTAAAAAGGCTCCCTAAGAACACAGAGGTGAAAATACTAGTTTTAAGCCGAAGTCTTGCCCTGTTGTGCGACTTCATCTTACCTCCAGGTAGAGGAACACAAGCCCTACGGTGAAGTTGCATAGCCAGTGCACAGACCCACCCACCATGAACGCTGCGGGCCGGGATGACTGCAGGAACATCTCGGTGATCATCACAAAGGGAATCGGACCTGGAAGGTAGTTGCATATTTGAAAATCCTGAAGGCATTTCCCCTACTCTGAATTCCTAGATTACTACGTTTGTTTCAGTGGTAGGCAGTGGTTCCTAAACTACTAGTGTTTAGAAACACTGAATAAACCAAATAAGGGATTAAATTAAAAAAAAAATAAAAGAACACAACACAGCAATCATCCTCTTCTCTCCTATGGCTGCACCTTAGCCATAAACTCATCTCCAGCATAAATTGTAAAATAATATTCATAAACACAAACTGTCTCTCCAGAGAGCATCCTATGAGCAGCAACTAAGCAAGTCATTGCTTCTTAAAAAAAGAACAACAAAGAAACAGCCCAACACATGCAGGTGTTGGAAAAGCAATTGATGGACCAAGCTCTCAGGCCCGCACCCTGCACTGCCGCCCTGCGGCACCGTCAGCGGGAACAGACCGTGTCCTCATTAACGGGGTCAGGCCACAGGTCCAGCTGACCTGGCGTTCCCCCTCCAGCCACCTCCCTGTCCCCGGCGCTTGAATGTGCCTGATGGCATAAATGGAAAAGCAAAGGTTGTGTGTAATTCTGTCTGCCAGTGAAAGCTCCACAGGAGTTTCAAAACCACATTGCTGCATCCAGCAAGGGTCTTGCAGGGCTTTCCAAACTAAACAGAGTGCTCTACCGCACGGAGAAGCTGAGTCAGGACAAAGCCTTTCCAACAGCCACGTTCATCTGCACATCTCCCTTCTGCACAGCGATCTGCAGGGCCAAGCGTAAGTAATTTCAGTTGCTTCCAATGAGATTTGCTGCCTACAGATGCAAGCATGCAACATCTCTGCCCAGGTGGTGGGGCTCACTATCTCAGCCTAGTTTTGCTCCAGATCTTACTGGGGGAATCTCAGGCACAAGCACAATCGTGCCTTTGCTTTTCCTCTTGAAAGCCAGATGCTCTCCTGCCTCACGGACACAGCCAGCCAAGAACTGGGATATAAATAAGCCTAGCTGACAATCAACAAGGTGTATAGCCACGCAGAGAGGAAATTTGATCTCCTTGGATTAGCTCCACAAAGCCTTTGATTTGAAAGTGAACATAACACTCGGCTTTACCCAACTTGTGGAGGAGACTGGGCTAGACTGTGCATACTTACTGGCTCCAATAGCATGTCCGATGATGTAAAGAATGACGCACACAATGCTGAGGTAAGACATCCATGAAACAGTGCTCTGTGAAGAATTCAATCACAGGTTAGATGTGGTTCCTATCTGAACATCACCAACACATTCAAGGCACTATTTCCAGCAAGATCTGTAGGCATTCTAAAGCCAGTGTCACCCTCCATTGCCAGATATTGTCCATACTTAGCCACGAAAATCATTGCTTGGGTGTGATCCTTGCTTCCAACACATGGATGCAACAGGTATTATGAACATGACATACTGGAAGTTGTATTCAGACAAGTAAGATTACAGCTTTTCCTGGGCTTACTTTAGGTAGATATACAAGTACAGAGACTTTCCATACTGTCCTCTACCCCTCAGGGTGTAGAAGCAACTTCAAAATATACCAGTGACCCGTTCCCTGGAAGGTCCAGACACACAGGAGTAGGATCACCTGAGCCATTTAACTACACACCTGGAGATTGAGGGCCAAAGTTAACACTGCACAGGAGACACAGCACAATCCAAAGCCAGCGAGGAGAAGGATCCTTCTCCCCAGGGATTCCACAATGAAAACCTGAAAGAGACAGAAGAGGGTGAGAAACCGAAACCAGACACCTGGGGCACAGCACTTCTTATCCCAAAATTTATTAAGGTAGGCTTTGTCTTTTAAGAAATTCAGTGACATTTACACCATCTACTGATGGATTGTGGGCATGAAGTCACCCAGGAACCGCAAAAAGTTGGATATGTCAATAACACAGAGAACAGGCAGGCCATTCTTCAGCACCCAGTCCCAGTGAGAACTGCGCAGAAGCCCTGCATGGTAACACTGGACAGCAAAAAAGGGCATATCAGCCTGGAGACCAGAGACTGGAAACTTCTGAGGCATATGAGAAATCGTCATGATTAATCACTTTGATTAACGTAGCTGCCTTCAACCAAGTGCAGGGCATGGATTGTGCAAAGCAGTTCAGAGTACGCGTAAATAACATAACCGAATTCCAACAGCGATGGATAGGGGAGACTGGACAAGCTATAACTCAAAAAGCCCTAGCAGAAACTTACAGCTAGCAAAGTCATGACGACATTGACGGCGCCTATGGACACAGTGACATACTGAACGTTGTTGCTGTCCACACCTGCGAACTCGAAGATTCTGTCTGCGTAGTAGAAGACCTGCAGCAAAATCACAGCTGTGTTGACATGTGGCCGAATGCAGAACACAACTCATTTTGGCTGCTTTTACATCCTGGACCTGGTGCACAGAGCCTGAGGACTGAATTCTTTCATTTCTGGAGACATTGGTGTCTGGATCCAGGCATGAGCACCTTACTTTAAAAACGTCCAAACCATCCCTAACAGGATAGCTTGACTGTGCATTTAGCATGTGTGTACTGGATTTGGTCCTGGCCAGGGTCAACCCACCACAACGTGACGCAGACCAGTGTCCCTGAGGAAGGCATACTCCTGTGTCCCAGGTTCTAGCTCCTGTGTCAGCACTGCCCCACATCACCCCCTCTGAAGTCCCATCCCTTTATCACTGGCCTTTCTCACATGCCCTCCCAACTCACCGCATTAATCCCAGAGAGCTGCTGGCCCATCATCATGACAATGATAGAGATGAGCTGCCACCGCAAGCCTCTGAAGGTGAACAGGCTGAGTACAGAGAATTGACCCTCTTCCTTCTCTGATCGATCTTCTTGGCGCATTTCTGCTATCTCATCATCCACATCATCCCAGCCTCTCAGCTTCTTCAGAGCTAGTTGGGAGAGGAAGGTAAGTTATGGATCCCAGAAAGCAGGTCTACAGGGAGCTCTTCCGATTCAAATCAAGACAGAACACCACATCAGCCTTGGGAGCAGCGCTTCCACAGTGGGAAGTCAAGGATTCACACATGCAGAGAAAGGAGCAATTCCATCCACCAGCAACATGTCAATGGAGAATTTCACACTCACTTGCTTCACTGGTGATTGCTGTCAGTCATGGCCCACAGTCAGATCTATCCCATTCCACCTCCCCTTTCATTAAACAATGATGCTGTACCTTTCCGAGCTTGCTCTTCATTGCCCTTTTGTATCAGCAGATATCTGGGACTCTCAGGGAAAAAGGGCAATATAAGGAGCTGAATTAGCGATGGGATCCCAGTGAGCCCCAGCAGCACAGGCCAGCCTGTAACAAGTGAGACAAGACGACAACTGTGAGAAATCTTTCCTCAATGGAGCCCACAGAAAAGTCCCAAGCCAGGGCTTTACCTTTAGCATTCCCAAGGATGCTGTTGAGACCAAGGATCTGAGCTATAAGGATCCCAACAGTGATGAAGAACTGGGGTACTACCCCAGTAGCACCTCTCAGATTTTTGGGGGATATTTCTCCAAGGAACATGGGAACCACATTGGAAGCCAGACCTAGTAATTAGAAAACAATGTTAGACACGCAGCAGTCTGACATCAGCACACTCACCATCTTCAGTAAGATGCCTTTTTCATATGTGAGGCCAAAATGACCCTGCTGGACTACAGGACATATGGAAACCTCACACTCAAGTCCTTCTGCTCCAGTTAAAGATTTAATGTCATCTTCTGGCCAGTGAATAAGCTGTGTATATTTTCCTCACTTCAGTGAAATATGGGATGAAAAACACATGGCATTGGTTCACTCAGTAGGTGGAGAGGTACAAAATCCATCACTGCACCTAGTGCCCTCAGAAAGGCCCAGGAATCTAGCTTTCTCCAGAAGCCATTAGAAAAAGGACTTTGTCCCACTACATATCTATTCGTAAGAAATGCTGTCCCTTCGCCAAAGCTGTCAATATTACACTCATATCTTAAGACTGAAATTGTCTCTGTGACTAAGCTGCAGAGGCATTCCCATGATGGAGCTAACTCAAAGAGCCTGGAGGTTTCACCCATTTCAACTGAAACACAGCAAGGAAACAACCATATCTGCATGATGGGCCTTCGGAACAAACTGCCCACCTTCTGGTGCTTTGAGGGTCTAGCTTATTAACTGCTCAGCAGCACAGAATTTTAGGAGCCCAAGAAGGCTAGCAGTAGCCTGTCATGCCTACAGAGCTGGCAGATGATCTGGGGCTCTCAGTGTTCATCTTCCTAAAAGCAGCTTTCTCCCAGGAGGGTCTGTCAAGTACTTCAACAAAATAGAAAAGAAGAAAAAGAAGAATTGCAAAGAAAAATTGTGTTCTACTTTGGGTTTGGAAACAAACTCAAAGTGTAAGGGAGTAATTTTTATCTCCTCTAAAACAAGAAAAGAAATCAGTGTCCAGACTAGCTGATGTGACTTCTTGCTGACTTTTACAAATTCACTTCTCCTTTAATTGCTTGGCAGCATTTAACAGAGAGCTTTGCTGGTTTGAGGTCTCTTATGGGTAGCATGCTGGAGTAGATATTTCTACTCGAATAGGACTCTAAGGACACAGGTTATTTTGAGGAACATTGCATGATTACCCACAGTAACCCGAGAGCTGCCAGCTCCTGTGCTTACGCTGTAAATCCTGGCATGCAAAACCCAAACTCCTGGAGTCAAATGACCACGAGACTCTTATCTTACATTTCTAAAGTCCCTAGCCTACAGGAGCTTGGAGTTACAAAGGTGATCAAGCTGTTGTCTGAAAGCTAAAAAGCACAGAAACAAGTATTAAAGAAACTAGAAAACATTATAAGACTAAACTCATGAGATGTAGCATTTTAAGTTTGTGCTGGCTTAAAACGTCCCTTAGTATTTCGTCAGAGAACCAGCAGCTGCCAGGCTTAGGAGAGTTAAAAGCCAAAACCAAACCATTAGGCTAGCCACGTTTCCTGCCCTAGCTCATCTACTGCGATTGCTGCATGCCACAGACCAAGCTGTTTGCCTATGTTAGTTTCTTGTTTTCTCATTTTATCTTCACAGGATATCCCATCTCGCTAATAAACCATGGAGCATGTCAGTCTTGCTAGCCCAAAGCCAAGTAACTGAGCCTAAACGTTCTTTAGACCCTTATCACCCTGGCTCTGCACACACTCAGCACAGCACTGCACGGGGTACCCCGCCGTTCCGGGTGTCTGTTGCTTCCGTATTACTGTAGCTCTAATACAGTCACTTCTACCAGCAACTCACATACACCCTTTTCCTTGGCTTCCCACTATCTTTGCAATAAATCCAGTGGCTCTGAACCCTTAGCACTCCCTTTTAATGTTTCTTTTCTCCTGCAGGAAGAACAGGCAGTTCCAGGACTGAATTACTGGAGATGGCCTTGTCTCCAATGACTTTGACTTAGAAGGATTATTCTGTTTCTGATTGTGTAAAAAAAAAAAAAAGAAGAAAAAATGAAAAAGACAAAAGGCCAGGCCATCTGCTTTAAGATACCTGGGAAAACAGATTATCATCAGCATGTTTCCTGGCTGTTAGAACTCCAGAGCCTAGCAGATGCTTATTGCAGAGGATAGTTGCACCTAGACACACATCTCTGTACATTTTAAATCCCGGTCTCGTTTACTAGAGATCTTTAGTACTTCTGCAACATGCAGATGACAACTGTTGTTCGAGCAAGTACAGCATTGTTATGCAGATGTATGGTTAAAACCGTGCTACCTGTGAAATCGTCTGTTGTGAGAACAAAAAACCTTTACATAGCTAAGAAAATACTTATTGGTCTCCCTTTACCATCCAACCTCTCACTTACCAGCGTATATTCCCATGATAACACGTGAAAAGATGATTACTTCAAAGGTTTTTGCTATCTCTGAGGTTCCCATAAGGAGTGCAGCAACAATGGAGAAGATGTTATTTATCAGCAAAGTGCCCTTTCTGGAGAGTAATAGAGAAGGAAACAGATTCAGTTTATTTTTTCTACGGCTCCAATAGCAGATAGATTCCTGCAGTGTTATACTGCCCAAAACTCAAATGAATCACCATCTCAAACTCTAATCAGAGAAAATTGTTATTTGTCCCCTTTTTCCTGCAGGGAATGAAAGCTTTAAGAAAAAAATGAAGTTTCTCAGGAAACCCAAGCAGCAAAAGCTGGGCCTGACCTCAGATTCCAGCCCAGGACTTTCATCATTGCTTTGTACCTGGCTCAGTACCCAGCAGATAGCCTGGCCTTGACCGTGACCATATTGAAACTATAGAAATTCTTCTACACATGGGAGATGACACGTATTTCTAAATCCAGCAACTCATCACCAGCCCATCTGCCTTACAATCAAGGTGTGTGTGACACTATCATTCTCCTGATGGGCTTGGTGAGCTGGAGTGACTGGTGAGGCAAGTCTTATCTGAACCCAGCAAACTGTTGGTGAAGGATGTTAAACGTACCGGCCACAATTGTTGACCAGAGGCCACACCATGAGGGACCCAAAGAAACCACCCAGAGGGTACATGGACACAGTAAGAGACCAGAGGAACGTCAGGAAGCTACTGTCCATAGGCACTCCATTTCTGTTGAAGTAGGTTTGGTTGTAAAAGTCTTGCATGTACTGGAATGAAACACAGAGCATGTTTAGCACACTAAGTAAGATTTTCATGCTGTAAAAGCTAGTTAACAACAAACGCCATAAAGCTTTAAATTAATGTCTTGATAAAAAGCAGAACAGCTGAGGTGGAAGATGAACGCTAGAGAGGGATGGAGAAGCCTGGAGTAGATAACTTACTGCAAGTCATCCTGCCTTATAGGATTTGCCTGGTTCTCAGAAGGGAAGGCATTCCTCATGCCCCATCTCAGCCGGGCACAAAGTCCGAACAGCAGTGTTATATGCCTTAACAGCCCCCCTTTCCTTTCCTGGGGAACCACTTCTCACCAGGTGCCTGGTGATTCAAAGCACAAAGTACAGGCATCTGCCCACAAACATCCATAATGTTACGTTCCTGCCCTGTTTTGCATGTAAATCTACTCTCAGGTCATGGTCCACTCCACAGTCCAACCTACCGGCGCTGGAGAATTGATCACAGACACGTTGTAGCCATACTGGAAAGAAGATCCAAACCCAGATATCAGTGCTACCATTGCAAGCAGAAGTGTCATCTTCTGCAGAGAGGAGAGAAAACAGACAAAAACACCTTAGAAGCAGGTTTGGCTTTAGGCATAAATAGCTTTCAGTAAAAATAAATACCCTAAGACTTGCCTTGTGTGTTTTTCACTTCATGTTACTGTATAAAGAAAGCTCAATGGGTTGTTTTCATTATAACTCATTTTGTTCTGCTTGATTTGCACATAGTCATTACGGTAATTCATTCCACTCTTTCCTGGCACTGATGGATCATTTGGATGATGAATAATTTTTAAGTTATCCTTCTTAAAATACCACCCCCCAGGGAAAACGGTTGTATGCAATTATTCTTTCTCCAACATGCAAATTGGTTAGTTAAATAACACAGGATATTGGCACAAGAAAGCTTTAAATAGGAGAGATTTTACGTGAAGTGGCAAAATCTCTTTCCTGTTCATTTGTTCTGTTTTCACATGCTGGCTCGTTCTGCCTCCCACATTTCAGGATCAAGCTGTTTATGGATCTAATCCGATTGCTATTGAAGCCAATTAGAACTTATCCAAGTAGCTCAGTGAGGGCTTGGTTGTGGGGTATAAGAGCAGCACTTTGCAGTTAAACAGAAGAGTGAAACTGCCATCTGGAGTGGGATCAAACACCAGCCCTGTTTGCAGGTACACAGTCCTCAGGGTTACAAGCAACTTGCTTTTCACCATTTAGTTGCTATTCAGCCCTCAGGCTGGCCCTACTGCATTGACTGAGCTGTTCTGGGTTTTTTTGGTTTATAGCTTACTAATATATCTCGTTGCTGCTACATTGATAAAATAATTTTTCACTGACATGTATCATTCTGTCACCACCATTAGCTTTAACGTCTGAAAGGTTTTATGTTCCAACACTCAACTCAGGTCTTACATGAAGGATGTGCCATTTCCCTAATCCAGCATTTGTCCAAATAGCTGCCAGTACTCCCTGTATTCCTTATATTCCTCAGCAGCTCTAGCAGCTCATCTACAGAGATCTGCAGAGTTTAAGGCACTGCAGGAGATAAAAATTCAAGCCAATTTCAGACTAAGGATTAGGAGGACGCTGAGGCTTCCAGACACATTTTCGAGAAGTAGACTGTTGACGTTCTCTCGTTGGTGATGAAAAGCAGGCAAAAGCAGGCTGCCTTGCTCTTATTAAACAAATCAGAGAAGCTGAAGAGAGCCACTGGTGTTAATTATTCACATTCAGCACTTTTAGAAAACCACTGGCATACATGAGCATTGCATTGTGCAAGATTCCACAAAAATGCTGCTGGGAAAGGCAGCCCCCATCCAGAAGCATCTGCAGCCTAAAAGCGGTCTGAAAGTAGCAAAGAAAACTCACACACAGAAGGAGAAATCACACAGAAGTTACACGGCGGGTCAGCTGCAGACAGAGAGAAAGTCAGGAGTCAGGAGACTCAGTGCAACGCTACGCTGCATATAGACATAAATTGAGTTCAGGAACATATGTATCTCTGCTCTCCCTACGAGAGAAGTCGTGGATATGTTAGCCCAAAAGATCTTGGTCATCTCCTTCCTCTAAAAGGACCTGCAAATCTCAGAGTTTGCTTTGTATCTCCACGGGAGACTGAAGTTGGAAGTACAGAGTCCGATATACTTACCCCCTTTGGACTTTCATTGTTGTTGGGGCTCTCCTCCTTCTTTCCTTTCAACTTCATTTTGGTGTTTGAATCACGGACGCCAAGTACAGGCTTTTATAGCCAAAAGAGTCCACGCAGGGGATGGCAACGCCCTACGCAGGAAAAAGTCCCCTGCTGCGACTTTTCAGAAAAGATCCAATCAACGACAAGCTCTATCAGCCGAAGTTGTTTTCCAAATCGTTCCCTTCTCTACGTGACTCCCTCGTGTCTGCTCTTTCTTTTCCTTGTTCAAGTCTCTCACTGCTGGATCAGATTTCTTTTGCCAGATCCTGACTCAAAACAGAGGCGCTGCCTAGCTACAGGGGAAACAGGCTCATCTGTCCAATTAGAAGGGGCAGACTTATCGGAAAAGCTGCTAAATGAGCTGTTTTCCCCCAGCTGTATATGCACAGACCATGTGAGTCTGTAGCCGCTCCTTCACGTTGCAGCTCACGGGCAGCTGTGGATGGCACAGCTGGACCGGCTGCCTGGCAACTGCCGCATTCTATGGAAATCGGGGCATTCTGTGGAAGCTGCCTTGGCAACGGAGAGAGGTTTTGCCACGGGCCACCGCGATAAAACTGAACGGCATTAACCCTCCTGCAGCCGCACATCGCGTATCTGCCCCTGGGCTGCAGCACTGCTCGCTGTCCTACCTTGCACCCACCAACTTGCTCAGGGCACTTTGGCAGTTCGCAGGGAAGAGGTTCAGCCTCCCAGATTTGTATTTTTGACAGGGCACAAAACACACTGGTTTTCCACCAAAGCACGTGGGTTCCTTTTCCTCTACGTGCAAGGTATTCCACGTGTTGCTAGCTTAGTATTAACCTCCTACACTATGAGACTACTTTGAACAGTACAGGACTTGGTTAATAGTCAACTACAATTTCTAGAGTTTATCAGAGAAATGCAAAGTTCAGATACCTCCAGCAGCCAGAGAAACTGGAATCAAACTTTCTTGTTATCAATCCCTCTGTCTTTAACAGCCAGCTTGAAAAATTGCATCCTTTTTAGCAACAGCAGCTGTTCACGTGTTTCATGCATTCTTAGAATGGCTGCAGTCTCACTCCAGATGAAAGCATCTTACTCTAAAAATAGGAAGGGGAACAGATCCCTGTTGCTTTCAGAGTAGTGCAACTTACTCTCTAGACTTCTTGTTGTTTGACTTTTATTGCATTTGTTCTAAGTTAACATCCTCCAGGACTCTGTTTGCTAGGATACCTTGACAGTGGATCACACCTCAAGAACACTCCTGTGTCTTTCAGGAACAACTCCTGCTTCATAGTCCCACCTGTCACATAGGGTCTTAAGTGAACAGAGGTGCAAACCAAAACATTCATTTCACCCGTAACTCATCTTCCTCTACCTTTCTCTGCATTCCCATTGAGAGAATGCAGGTAGCTGGCACTAACAGACACTCTGAGCTAGCTCAGGTTTTCCCATTCTGCCTTCAAACACTGCTCAAAGCACCTTGAAACAAATACAAATGGGACAGGTGACAGCTCACTCAGCAACTAGTTACTTTCACAGATCTTCATCCAGAAGAGGGAAAATAGAGAGTGAGCTATTCTGCCCAGGTGTGGGGAAGTTGCAAGGAGGAAAAACTTCTTTCATGAAATTCCTTTTCTTTAAAGACAGTACCATTCTTCTGGGAGCTCATGGCAGAAAGACAGCCACTCTGATACTCTAAGAACCGGGAATTCTCTATCATGGTCCTTAAACTCCTTCTCTAAACTTGAAGAAATAATCTTGGCACCTACTGAAATCAAACAGGACGCGTATGTTTATTATCAGAAATCCTTTATCAGCATAAAAGTTTGCTTATGGCAGCAGAATGGTTTGAATATTTGTCAATCACAGCAAGAATCTGGTAACAACATCCATAAGGTAGTACTTGGCACTGGAATGATCTTGGAAGAGATCGACGAATGGAGACAGGATGGTGAATGAACTTCTCCTTGGACTTTCAAAGCAATTGCAGGGGTATAACTGTCAACAGTTGCGATCATGTTGGACTTGGGCAAAGAACAAAGGCAGTAACAACAGAGCCAATTTTACAGGCATTTTACAAGCACGTTTTCAATTTCAGCTACAGCACATATAAAGCTTCTTACATCTGTTCTTCTCCCAGAGTGCACTTGCCTGAAGACATTAACTCATCTCTCTTTTCTCGTCTGCACTTGTCCACCGCATGATAAGAGCTCCCATGCACGTGTGCAGGGATCTATTTACATTTAGTCCAATTGTCTGTGCTTAAAGCTGGATCCTATGAAATCCTGATATCTTTTGCAAAAATCATTAAGAGGGGAAGCTTAGTTTCCAGGAGAATAAATCTGCTGGAGAACATTAGCAGTCAGCTATAGAAAAGTGATGGCTGGATTACGAGCTGGCAGTCAGCCATGCTGCAGTGTGTTGATCACAATGCTTGCGGGTAAGGAGACTTATCAGCAGACATCCCACAGTGTATGTCCAAAAGAGTGACATTAGAAGCCTTTCCATCTGCATTTTGGGAAGGAATTGCATGTTCAGTCAAGGGTAATCCAGTATTATATGCAATATACTGAGCTACAATCGGGGCCTCAAGGTGAAACCATAGTTTAAGTAACAAACTATTTGCCTGCAAATAAGTCATCACAGATACTGCTTTCTTAGCTGCATAAATGGCTTCCAGCCAATTAAGTAAGAGGTAGATGCAGCAGTCTGAACCCCTAGCAATAGGAAAGGGGATTGCTGGATAAATAAGCACACTCTGCAGGCAAACAGTAGCAGACATGAAGCTCTGGAACCGAGAAGTAAATGAGACCCTATTTTCATCACACAAAGGCAATGCTAGGTAGCATCCTGTCAACCACTTTCCTTTTCCATTGCTGCCTTTGGAGACCATCTTAGAAGAGCCTCAGCTACACAGATGCATCCTCAAAATAAAAACAAAAGGAGCAGACAGATCTGTAAACCTACCATGTAACCATCTGTTAAGCTGGTCAGGGAACTATCTGGTCAGGGAACTATCTGGTCCTTTCTCTATTGGCAGGGCTGTGTGACCCAGAAGATGTTTCAGAAAGTGTTGGAATATGTGGACGTTAAATCTCCATCTGCACTTTGTTCAGCAGAAGCACCTGACAGTCAAAATACCCACACTGTCCTCTCAGACCTTAGTTGGCTCATTTTTCTATCTGGGACAGAAATACCAACTGTGCCAGCCAAGACCTGCCTTTTGCCAGCTCATGCCACTCTGCACCGATTTCTGTGGTTCCCCACAGGGTTGCACAGACTACAAGATTCGTGGAATTCAGTGCAGCACAGACTTTTACACTGCTTCTGAGTAGAAGTGACTTGTATTACGCAACCATAAGTCTTGCAAGCATTAAGTTTGGCAGCGTTAGAGTACTCCAGTGTCATCTCTGCAACTCTTCTTCATGATGAGAAGAGAATACAGTAGCAGCACAACCAGAAATTACTTCTCTAAGGCGCTCCTCTGCTTTAACAACAAGATTTATCCTTTTCTTGTAAACAGATGATTCGTTAAACACAACTTCTACATCTTAAGGTAAAATCAACATCATCCAAATCCTCCTGTACTACAGAGCTTTGGTTAACTCCTAGAGCCAGAGATCATCTGGCACAATTAGACTCAAGTCTTCAGAAGAAGACAAAAACGGAAAAAAGGAGAATAGGATTTTGCAATGACCAAATCAGTATAAACAGTACTGATAAGCAGTATAACAGCAGTGATAGTATAAGTGACAGGCGAGCTCACCAAGTTCTAACCTACTCCTGCCTGGGGAAAGAGCACGGACAAGCTTCCTCCAGCTGTTACAGCCCTTTGCTCTTTATTCTCATCAATCCAGAGCTGCATCTCACTCCTGCCTCCTTCACACAGCCCACTCTCCTCCACTCAATATTTTCATTGCAGGCTTGTACTTCTTTATTCAGTCAGTCTTAAAACTTCCAACTCCATTTCCAACCACCACAAGTCCTTCTCATCTTTCCAGCCCAGTTTCCTTCCAGCTCTTGCTATTTAACAAGCTCTGCTCTTTGCAGATGTAGATTTTCTTATTTCCCCTCCTCAGGCTCCACTCCCATAGTCCATAATAGGCAGCCAGCACCCTCCCCACACATACAGCTCTTTCTATCTTTATACACTTGAAACCTCTATGAACCTCAAATACTCCCAAGAATTACTGGAAACCAGCACACAGCTCAGCTCCCTGCCCTTCGTTCTGACATCAACCCTTAGTCCATGTGTTGAAGCTCCTACACTCAGTGTGGTCTAAGTAGCAAAGACATGCTCAGGGATGGCAATATTTAGGATAGAGAAACCGAAGAGCAACTCTCCAGGAGAAAGTAACATTTTTCTCCAAGGCTTGCCATGCAGTCAGAAGACAGAGTGTTGACACAAAGCACGTGTCACAAGCCCCCCCCGACAGAGCAGCCAAAATACTGCAAGGAGCCTTCAATCGCTTCTAACACTGCAGAACAAAGCAAGCTTCCCTCTGCTTGCTGTCTTCAGCATCTGGACTCCTTTCCTCGCCTACCCAGATCAACCAGTCAAATTTGAGGCACGTTCATAAACCACAGAAAAGCAGCTATTCCAGATGGGAAGCATTGTGCAACCCTAGCAATAGACACTGTTGCTCAATCAGTTGTGAATATTGCCACGGTCCAGCACCACTTCTTACACCAAGGGTCTTGGCTACTTCCAGCCCTGTGAGACAGCCAAAGCTGAACTTTCCTCAGAATAGATTCAATTCACATGTTGGAGTCACATGGCAGTTTACAAAGCAATACGCAACTGTCAGCCTGCCCACGCTTCAGGTTTTTTCCCCATAATGACTTAAATTTTCTCTGTTTGAGTAAGTCCTGAGATGGTACCAGCTCTCCCCAGTGTTAGTCCCAGCTACCTTACAGTCTGGCCTTATCTGGAGAAAGTGCAATTTGTAATCTCATGATTACATAGCATTTGTAATCTCACATAACTGAGAGCCACAGCCCACAAGGTCAACCAAGCCTAAGAGAAACAAAAGTCACTCATTTCTCAGAGGTCTTTTTACAATTCATAGCAATAGGCTCAGAAAAATGAACTATAACAACACATATTAATGAATAGCTTGCTCAAACTGACAAAAGGTTTACATTTCTATACGTACAAAAATGACAGGAAGAGGAATATATCTACAAATACGTAGAAAAGATTTGTCTTCCTATACATGCCTTAGTCTTCAAAGTAGTCACAAAAACCTGAAGGAAGATCTTGCAACAGTTTCTCATCCAAATTCTGAGGTGCCGAGACCTATCACAACACACTTGAACAACATCTTGGTAAAGAATAAAATTTTATTTTGTAAAAGTTGGAGAAAATGTTTTAAAACCAAGCAAGTGAGGAGCTGTAATTAAGGTAAAACGTTATCTCCACATAGCAAACAAAAACCCGTCCCCTCCCCAGCTCCAATAAAACACTCCCAAAGCAAGAACAGACTGCAGCTCCTGCTTCAGCAGAGCACATCTGGAGTTCAGAGCACACGCCAGGCATCATCTTGCTGCTGGTGAGGGCTGTCCTTGCTGGGGTCGTACATCCAGATATCCCTGAGCACCAAGGGGGTCTGCAGAGTTCAGATTTCCCCAGAAGGCAATAAGCATGCTGCCACCACAAACCCTGATGATGAACCCTGGCCACCAGGGAGAAGGAATAAAGCCATCAAGAGGAACCATCCATCCCCACCACAAAACAAGCGCATTTGCACACTATTGACCACATTCAAGTGATGAACAGGAGCCAGTCTGGAGCTCCCTGGAAGCCCTCACACACAAGGACTGAAATCCATGCCCAGGTAGTCCTATTCAGCAGTTAAAATTCTCCTATTGCCATGATATTTGTTCATCCCAGAACTCAAAATACATTTGCCTTGTCAGGCAGAAAAGCAAAACTTCAAACAATTTTTAAGATTTATAGAGGAGGGAGAGGGCAAGGAGAGAAGAAAACCAGGAAGCTGGAGTACAGCCAAACAGTATCTTCCAGAGAAACCTGAGCAAAGTTCAAGACCAAAGCAGCTGGTATCTGAACACGGAGAAGGAGCGGAACCTCTTCTGTTTGCTTGGCCACTCCAGCAGTGCTTTTCCCCAGGCTTTAGCTCCCTCTCCGGGACTCTGGCATGAACACGCACCTGCTCAAAATGAAGCACAGTTAAAATCCAGGACTGCCCCATCTTCCTGCAGCCAATGTGCACAGGTTTGCCCCAAGCCAGGACAACAGGCTTGCTGCAGCTCAAGCCGCAGGGACGTCACCCTGCAGCAGCTGAACACAGGCACGGTGGACCCATTCCTAAAGTACAGTCACATCCCCCAACCTCAGCCACCTTCAGAAACACCTGAGTTAAAATTCTCTAGCCCATGCCTGACAAGAAAGAGTTCAGAGTCATCTTCACAAACACTACGGCTGCTGGGAGAACTGTGCTCCAGCACCACCTCTGCACTTCATGCCAAAGACTGACGGGAATCTGCCAGGAGCAGCCAAGCATTTCTGTACGCCACCTCCCCTGTTATCCCATCACTGGTTATATTTAGGCTGCAGTCAGTTTCTTAGGAACTACCAACGCTTCTAAGTTCTCTGTTGGCTGTTCTTCTTCCTCTGTCCTTGCCTACATGAAGATGAGCAAAGACTTTCCACTTGTATCAGCACAGGTGCTATTACCAATACCTGCCCTTTACAAACCAGCATCCTGAACCCCTGGGAGCTGGAAATTTAATTCTGTCAAGTTGCACCTTCCTCCAAAAGCATTTCTCAGAGCTCTGTTATGGAAAAAGACAAATTGAGAACAAGGAGTCTGTTTCAATTACAGGTTTTTCTGAGGGAGTGGTTGGGTTTTTTTGTGTTTGTGGTGTTTTGTTTGGTTTTCCCTTAAGCCAAGTTGGTGGCAATTTTACTTCCCCTCTTCAGGCTGACTTCAAAAAACTGAACACAGCACAATTCCAAGTCTCATAAAATTTAAGATTTAGTACCCTGCCTTTCTGCGAGAAGCTTTTAACATAGCTCCTCTTTCCAAGTCACATGGGATTAACATGAGGCTGAGCTACCAAGGTTGCTACTTAGCTATCAGAAGTTTCAAAAAGCCTTTTGAAGGGAGGCAAAACCTCTTGAAGTCATCTATGCCAGAGATAAGATGCTTGCATCTACCCTTCAAAGACTCTCGGGATGCTAAAGAGCTGAGCCCCTCTACAGCCCCATGAAATGGGCTAATGAGCAATCAAGGACTCCACCTTCCCATGTTTACACAGCCGTTGTACAAGGAGGCTTAAACAGATTAATATAATAATAAAGTTAATGTCAAGTCTTCAGCGCAGGAAATAATGGGACTTGTCTCTGCCTACAGTCCCAGGAGATCACTGTCTCACTTACCTGTTCTGCACGCTGTTAAAATGACTAAAATTAAACTAATAAGAGCAGCTTTTGAACAGCTGGGTGCCTGGAGCAGTGGGAGCCTGACAGCTGCCCTCTCTCCCCAGGCAATTCATGAGGCTCCTATTCTTTTTGCAAAAAGCTTGTTAGAAAAATCAAAAAGAATTGTCAATTGATAAAAAAAATCTTTTTTTTTTGTTTTGTGGTCTGGGAGGACAAGAAACAGATGTACACGAGAAGTTTACTCAGAGACCTACCATACCCAATATGCAGCCTTCCTTCCAGGATGCTCAGCCCCTGCTGTGCCCCATGATCCAGACAGGCTCGCTGCCCTTGAGACTCAGCCCTTTTTACTGAGCGTGACCTGCTGGGTAAAGTGTACCTGCAGAAGTACACAGGGCTTCCTACTCTTTTCTGAAGAGGCTGCAGTTCCCAGCGCATCACAATTTATGTTTACCTAAGCAGTCAGGTTTTTACCTCCTTCAGCTGCACTCTCTTGCTGAAGAGAGTGCTATCAATATCTGCTTCACAGACAGCAGCCCACACAGCACCCCAGCCCCAAGTGCTCTTAAATGGATTAAGTCTTGACACTCCTGCGTGTTCTGTGACTAACACTCATGAGGTCAAGTGCAAAGAAACAAGACGCTTACACAACTAGACCAATGCAAGGGCATCAGTGTCCAGTCTTGAACCTGAACTGAAAAGCTTCTTCAAGTTTTTGCTCCTACAAATTTTCCACGTAAGCTTGGATGAATCACTTACTCTTCTTTTTATGAGCATCAGCAGCAGGGATTGCATTACCTTATGAGAAATACTTGAGGCACTAAATACATCGGAACTCTGCACTACTGGAGAAACGTGTGTGCACATGGTATTTCAGATCAGAAGGCGCAACTAATTCCTCTTCTTGAGTTTTACTGGTGTCCTGTCCTTGTGGGCCAGACAGCACTGCAGTCTATTTCCTCATTTTACAGGCTTGAGTAACAGACACTACCCCAGCTCACAAGGAAAGGGAGTGGATCGGTTCTATAAAAGGTTTCACCTCAAAGGAGCATGATGGAGAGCTGCATAGAGTCAGACAGGGAACCCCCACAGCAGCAGCAGAAACATCCTTCTCTGTCAACTGCTAATTAATAGCTGTTCCCCAGCTCTTACATCATGAAGCTATACACAGGCAGTGCAGGAGGAAAGACTCGCACTAGATCTTTACCGAGAAAGCAGAAATCCACACTGAGATGTAGGCAGCCCAGGCTCAGGTGCTGGAAAGCAGGGGTTTCGTCTGCTCAGGGCCTGGCACATCCTTGTCCTTGTGGGGTTCTGGGCACTGCCAGCAGCTGTTTGATCTTTGTGAAGGCCAATCCAACTCATCGTAGTGGCAACAGCAAATGAAGGAAAACAGACGAGTCCGGACCGCCCGTGTACAGAGAACAAACATAATACAGTTGGCACCTCCTTGGAACGTGTTACCAATTCCCTGCAAGGGCAAGAAAGGATTTAACTAGTACTGTTCCTACAGGCACCCCCCAGAGAAAAGCAAACATCATGTTGGACCAGCTATAGCACTGCCCAACCAACAGTGAGCAACTTCCATCTAAATCATAGAATCACAGAATGGTTTGGGTTGGAAGGGACCTCAAAGATCATCTAGTTCCAACCCCCCTGCCACGGGCAGGGACACCCTCCACTACACCAGGTTGCCCAAAGCCTCATCCAACCTGGCCTTGAACACTTCCAGGGATGGGGCAGCCACAGCTTCTCTGGGCAACCTGTTCCAGTGCCTCACCACCCTCAGAGTGAAAAATTTCTTCCTTATATAAATGAGAAAAACAGATTCAGAACAAAAAAATAAAAACAAAATAATCAAGCTTGCACCCAAAAGCAGAGCAGAGGCTGCTGTGGGTTGCCGTTCCTACAGCCTGGTCTAGAGGAGGAGCAGGCTGAGCCCTGCTGAAGGCCAGCCACCCAACATCTCTGGTCTGAGCCTGCTTTCCCCTCCCAGCACCGCCCAGCGCTCCTGCTGCAGTCATTCCCTGCAGCCACTAGATGCTGCTGGAACAGCAACTGCCGCGCATCCCGGCGCGCGCTCGCCAGCGGCAAGCAGATGTTCCTGCAACGTGCGCTCTGCTTTACGGGTGCGGGGGGCACCCTGCCACGAAAACAGCGATGCTACGAGCAACAAAGCCTTCTCTCCCTCCCAGATCCTCCTGGCAAATACTTACGTGCAGGACGACCAGGACTGAATTCTGCACTGCGGGGGAGTTACAGAGGGTCAGAACGAATCGCACGGTGCTCCAGATGCGAAGGATGATAAAGATGACAGGGATGAGGATCAACTTCTTATCTGCTATGGAGGTCCGGGGCTGAAATGCAGGTGCTCTTGAGAGAATGGGGCGGTACTCTGAGAGAGCTGCATGCTGCCAAGGAGGGTGGGAGGGAGACAAAAATGTGAGTAAAAAGCTACACACATCGGACATTTAGCTCCAGGGATTCTCTCCAAAGCAAACTAAATTTTTGCATTTGTGGGAAGTTAACAGGGACACACGAGCACCAGTCTTCAGCCACATTCTGCCCTTGCTAACACAAACATTCCTGCTGAAGCCAAGGAGTGGCAAATAAAGGATATCTAGCCCTTATCAGAGTCTCACTAAAACTTTATATTAACAAACATTGCTACGTAGTTGCCATAAAACCAGGTCATAAAAATGTAAAAGAAAAAAGGGTGCTCCACAAAACAGTTTTGCTGCTCCGGCAGCCTGGCCTCACTGCTGCTGGCTTTACCACTTTGCAAATGCATGGCTAAATCTTTAGCCTTGGGAAGGCCTCTTGATAGAGATATAGATATTTATCTATCTATACAGATAGATATTTACGTAGGGAGAAGTCTGGCTAATCCTTCTCAAACCATTCGAAGTTTTGGCCTTCACCACAGCCAGCAAGTTCCACAAGGAATTTATGCCCACATGAACCAGACCTTCAGTGTGTTTGTGTAGAATCTGCTGCCTGATTTCTGACCATACTGTCAGCCATGGGCTCCTGCAAATTTGGACAAGCCAGCAAACCTCTCTATACCAGGACACATAGCAAAAAAAAAAAAATCAAGGATCTGTGCTCTGGATCAGAGTGGTTGGAGACCTTCCTATGGTAGAAGCTACTGGATGCACTCAGATTCCTGGATGAGGGAGACCAGGTCAACACAGCACACAGAGCAGCTGCTGGGACACATGATGAATATCAGCATGTTAATGTGGCTGAAGAGATTAAATCTCAGGATAGCTACCTGCAGAAAACTACTCCTCCCACCATCCGGGCTACAGAGCACACACAATTTGATGCAGAGTATTCTCCTTCACTCCAGTACTCCCAGTCCTGACACCTTACTTCCTCCAGAACAGAGCTGTATGACAACACTGCGCAGTGGCTTGAGTCAAACCTCGCTGAGGACTTCCAGTACAGCTCCCCATCCATTCCCCATGGAGTCTTTTCCATTTGAAAGCCCCTAGCACACATCCTGTGTGTCCCTACAACAGCTACTTCCGTAATTTCTCCTGCCTCTTGGACTGTGCAGGAGCCACGACTGCAAAACCCACCTCAGCCAATATTACTGATACCTGAAAAGGAAACTGAACTTTCCAAGACTTGTTTTAAAGTTTTAGAAAGCAGGTATTCTTTATTGCAGCGCTGGGTGCACGGGGGATTTCTCCTCCTAGCGTGCACACCGGCTTCTGGACAGAAAATTAGTTATACACTACAATCATGCATAATTCATAACATATTTACATATTCTTAAACAATTGGTTAATTTTCTCTCGCTTTTCATGTAAATCACTTCGCATGCTCAGTTTTCCTCCTCCGCCCCTTTCTTTTGGGTCTGGGGTGTAATTAGGGTAGGTGGTCCGTGAGTCGGTGGTCGCGATCTCCCCCTGCCGGAATTACCTTTTCCCCCAAGTCACTGCATGTTCACAGTTTAGAAAAACATGATAACAAAGTTTATGCAGTTTCTGCAGTTTCTGGGATGTTCCCTCCAAGGGCAGACAGTTCTTGATAAAGAGTCTCTGTTTTAATCACTGCTGGCAGCTTCAAGGATGAACGTCTTGTTAGTTTCTTTAGGTATGTGTAAATCACCTACTGCCGACTGAACCCTTCATGAAACTGCTACACAAAACTTTAACCCCTTTATTGTTGGGTAACAATTCCCCCCTTTTCTTTATCCTTGCGAATTCTTTCGCAAATTTCATATTGTTCATGTTTAAGAATTGTGAGTAGTACCCAAACTCTCCTAGTCAACTTGGTTAATTGGTACCAGAACATAAAGTTTACAATTGTTAGTATTGTTACTGCTACTAATACTACAAGCAAAGGATGTATTAATAAGTGCAGCACTCTAGTTGCTGATGGTGAATACCCTATAAAAATATTCCACCAATGATGTTCTCCATCTTTCTTCACTCGTTCCAGGACGTGGTGTATTTCTTCAGCGTCGTGATGGACAGTTATCAGAGTTTTTTGTCCATCTTCTCGGACTTGCTTCAGCAGTCGTCTTAAGTCTTCATGTTGCACCAGTCTTTTCAGCAACGCTGAGTTCATTCCAATAGGGGTAGGCCGCAGGTCATGATACAATGTATAGTTAGATTTTAGTAATTGATAAGATGTGATGGGAGCTAAATAAGTAAAATCGCATCCTGTGATAGTTACAAAATTACAGATACAAAGGTTAGAGTGATCATTCATATTTCTAGTAATGTTATCTACCAAAATGGAATTACAGGAAGTTCTTAGGCAAACACAGCCATTACCTATATATACAAGTACAGTTTTAGGTTTTTCGTCAGGATGTATCTCAAAGTGACAAACATTCTGTTCAGTGTCAAGACAGATGTCTTGAGCTCTGATGGTATTGCTTTCACAAATGAATCCTTGTTGCCCTTGCACAATGCATGTGCTAATGTCAATTGTTTGCCATTTATTCTCACTCTTTCGTGCCCACACTCTGTGTTCCAAGGGATACAGTGTAGTCCCATTGTGATTTAATCCTAATGCAATGATTGGATATATTGTGTATACCGAAGCATTGTGTATAGTTAACACAAAGGCTGTGACCATATCATTTTTGGGATCATAAGTAAAATTAACTAACTGCCACCAAGATTGGAATCTTTTTTCAAAATTATTTGCCTTATCCCATATCACTTTCCGAATCTCATTGGGTAAAGTGCCTTCTTCACCTTCCTTTATAATCATAGCTGTTGTGGATTGAATCCACGATTGAGCTTGGATGCAGCTGAGAGCTAAAGAGATATTGTTTTGGGCTGCACCAAATGCATCTATAATGGACTGATGGTCTTTTTCATTTATGTTCTCCCACTGAGGTAATGTACGTGATAAAAGCCACTGTTCACTTCCCAGAGCCAAAAGGGAAGATCGTAAAGGATGTTCCAACTTGTTTAGGTCACTAGTTATTGTAACTAATTTATTCATTAGGACCTCAGAGTCTATATTATTTAGAATTCCCATTCCTGTTCCCAGGATACCAGTAACATCCCTCTTCATTCGTTTTTCGGAGAAGATATTTCGTCTATGTAACCACATTTTCCACCCCATGTAAGAGGTTTTCAGAAATGGTGAACAGGCTGGCTGGATACTGGAGATGTTACTTTGCATTGACAATTCAACTCGTCTGAGGGATCGTGACGGGTTAAACAATATCTGCTGTTGTCCTGTATTCTGAATTACGTAAGGTCCAATTTCAAAAAATAGAGTATTTGGCATAGGTGGCGTTGTGCTAGATGGACTTGTCATCATGTTAGGGCTGGGAGTGATTGTTGTCACTGGTTCAATAATGCCCATTTTGAATTTAAATGTGAGTGCCATGTCACCTTTCTGAGTATTCCAGAGGCAAATTATAAAGACAGGCTGGGTTAATGTAAAATTGCTCCAGCATTCTAGTTTTTCATTTTCGAGGGCACAAAGATTCTTTGTGAGCACAGAATTATTAGTTCCTTCTACAGTAATTTGAGTTGCTTTCTCATGGATGGTTCCATTGGTCATTCGGCAACCTATTTGGATCCCTTCTCCAATTGTTCCCATCAAGAGGGGAGCCTCACTGTCCTTGTCCCAGCCCCACTCATGTTCTGAGTATATTTGCATTCCATGCATAACCACAGTAGCTAAATTTAAGTTCAAAGATGGTCCCATACTTCCTGTGGACTTAAGGTAGGCGTGAGACCATGGCCAACTTGGAGTGGAAGTGTTTACCATTTCAATCATACTTATCAGAATGGTGACAATTAACATCGGGTCAGTCTTATTGTTGTTGGTCCTGTGGCTTCTGCTGTCCATTGTTCCTCAGGTGCTTTCTTCACCCGGGAGTAATGAATCCAAGCAGGTCGTTCTCTGATCTTGATCGCCGTGTAGGTTGTCAGCAATATCTGGAACGGTCCATTCCACTTCTCCTCAAGGGGGTGACCTGAAATAGTTTTAACATAAACCCAATCTCCAGGTTTGAATGTATGCACTGGAGAATCTAATCCCTGTGCCCTGGTGGACATTACTACTTTGTTTACTTCTTCCAATTGTTTTCCTAATGCTATCAGATATTGTTGTAAGCCCATTTCTCCAACTTGACTGAGATCTTGCCCTTGATACCTAGTTTGAAATGGTTTCCCATATAAGATTTCGAAGGGACTCAATTTTTCCTTAGTTCTTGGTTTAGTTCGAAGCCTTAATAAGGCAATTGGAAGGGCCTGATCCCATCTCAAGTTGGTTTCTTGACAAATCTTGCTTAATTGTGTTTTTATTAAGTGATTCATTTTCTCCACCTGCCCGCTTGCTTGGGGTCGATAAGGTGTATGCAATTTCCAGTCAATTTCTAAAAATTTACTAACAGATTGCACTACTTGTGATACAAAATGCGGCCCCCTGTCTGAAGAAATTACTTCAGGGACTCCAAACCGAGGGATGATTTCCCTTAGCAAAACTTTAGTCACTTCTCGAGCTTTGTTAGTTTGACAGGGAAATGCTTCAGGCCATCCGGAATAGGTATCTGTTAATACTAACAGATATCTATACCCGCCTTTTCTAGGCAATTCCGAGAAGTCTATTTGCCAATTCTGACCTGGAACACATCCTTTGTCAATGTTTCCAAACTTTACCCGGTTGTCTGCCTTTGAGTTATTCTTTAAACAGGTTTCACATCTACTAACCACATTTTTTACAGTTTGAAATAAACTTCGTGCTATTATTTGCTTAGAGAGAGAATTGTATAAAGCTTCTGTTCCCCAATGAGTTTTGCCATGTTCAGTTTTTATCAACATCCATAGTATTCTAAAGGGAACTATTATTCGATTGTCCTCTACTGTTGCCCATCCTGATGGATTAACCTTAGCTTTTAAATCTTTGATAAGCTTTTTATCTTTTTCATCATATTCTACCTTTTCAGGTAGTGATAAGGATTTTTCTGGGATCAAACTTAATACCTCACCTTGTTCCGCTGCTTGCCTCGCTTTACGATCAGCCAATTCGTTACCCACCTCCTTGTCAGTGTTACCTTTTTGATGACCTTTACAATGCATGATGGCCACAGCTGCTGGAAGCTGAACTGCTTCTAAAAGTCGCAGTATCATATCGGCATGTTTAATACCTTTTCCTTGTGTGGTTAAAAGTCCTCGTTCTTTCCAGATCGCTCCATGAGCATGTACTACACCAAAGGCATACCTTGAATCTGTCCATATATTTACTCGCAGCCCTTCAGCGAGCTCCAGCGCTCTCACCAAGGCAATTATTTCTGCCCTCTGTGCAGACGTACCTTTTGGGAGAGATCTTGCTTCTATTACCTGCTCAGTTGTTGTTACCGCATACCCGGCCATTCGGACTCCATTCTTCACAAAGCTGCTCCCGTCTGTGTACCAGGTATGATCGGCCTCTTCCAGTGGTTCTTCTTTCAAGTCCGGTCTACTTGCATAGACAGTTTCAATTGTCTCTATGCAGTCATGTACGATGGGGTCAGTTTCCTGTTTATCACTCAGGAAAGACGCAGGGTTAACTATTGTAGATGTAACGATTTCCACATCATCCTGCTCCATCAGGATCGCCTGATATTTTAAGAATCTTGACGGTGATAACCAATGTCCACCTTTCTGTTCTAAGACAGAAATTACTGCGTGGGAAGTATAAACGATCATTTTCTGCCCTAGGGTAAACTTGCGAGCCTCTTGAATGACTACGACGACAGCCGCCACTGCCCGGAGGCATCCTGGCCATCCTTTGCTGACTTCGTCCAATTGTTTGGAAAAATATGCTACTGCTCGCTTGTAGGGTCCCAGCTTTTGGGCTAAAATTCCCAGGGCCACTCCTCGTTTTTCATATGCAAACAGCCAAAAAAGTTTTGTCACGTCTGGTAAGCCCAAAGCAGGGGCTCTCATCAGTTCTAATTTTAATTCTTTGAAGGCTCTTTTGGCCTCATCAGTCCAAATTAATTGTTTCTGATTGTCTTTCAGTAGTTCATATAAAGGTTTAACTAACAGTCCATAATTATGAATCCATAAACGACACCAACCTGTCATTCCCAGAAAAGTTCGAAGTTCCTTTACCGTAGTTGGTTCTGGAGTCTTGCAGATGGCCTCCTTCCTTTCATTTCCGAGCTGTCGTTGTCCTTTGGAAATCAGGTATCCCAAATAGATCACTTCCCTCTGCAGGACTTGGGCTTTCTGTAATGACACTCGATAACCACTTAATCCAAGAAAGTTCAGTAAGTTCACAGTCCATTCTTTACATTCTTCTCTCTTTTCTGTAGCTATCAAAATATCATCCACATATTGTAAAAGAATGCCATTACCTGGAGGCCTTTCCCAAAGTTCCAATTCCCTTGCTAATTGGTTCCCAAAAATTGTAGGGCTGTTTTTAAATCCTTGAGGTAACACTGTCCAAGCGAGTTGAGTTTTACGTCCCGAATCGGGGTTTTCCCATTCAAAAGCAAATAAATTACGGCTTTCAGGGGCCAAGGTGAGGCAAAAGAATGCATCCTTTAAATCCAGAACTGTGAACCATTCATACGTTTCCTTCAGACTGGTTAACAAAGTGTACGGGTTTGCTACTACTGGATACAGATCCTCCACAATTCTGTTTATTGCTCTTAAATCTTGTACTATTCTGTATTTCCCATCTGGTTTCTTTACTGGTAAAATTGGGGTATTATATTCTGACTCACATTCAATCAGTAACCCAAATTTTTGGAATTTTTCAATTGTTTCTTTTATGCCCCTTCGGTCTTCCAACCTTAAAGGATATTGTTTTATTCTAACTGCACCAGAACCAGGTTTTACTTCCACCTTTATCGGTGCAGCGTTCTTTGCTTTACCTGGAATCTCAGAAGCCCATACCCCTGGATACACTTGATCTAGGATTTCTTCAATCTCTGAGGTACCTTCAGTTGGTTTTTCAATTTGGATCATAGCCAAACTTAAAACTTCAATTAATCGATCATCTTTTACTTTGAATTCTACCTTACCCTTTTCGAAAATTATTTGTGCTTCCAATTGCTCTAATAGGTCCCGTCCAAGTAAAGGTTTCGGAGATTCTGGTAAATAAAGGAATTGGTGAATCCCTACTTGTTTTCCAATCTGAAATTTAATTGGCTGTAGAAAAAAAGCCTTTTTCTGCTGGCCAGTGGCTCCTATTACAGTTACAAAATCATGATCTACAGGTATTAGTTCTTGATTCAATACAGAATATGAGGCACCCGTATCTATTAAAAATTCCACCTCCTCATTCTGGTTCCCTAGCTTTAATTTAACCAGTGGATCCGCCAGGGTAGATTCCCCAGGTCCCCGTCATTTAGCTTCAGCAACCACCTCAGGCTTTAATTTAGGGCATTCCTTTTTCCAATGCCCTTGTTTTCCACAGTAAGCACACTGATTTGATCGTAACGTTGTTTGGAAACTCCCTCGAGATCCCCGGCGAGGCCCTCCTCTGCCTCTGCCTCTGCCTCTGCCTCTACTTCCAGGGGATCCTTGGGGTCCTGCACTTTGTTGTTGTAATGCCGAGATTGTTGCTGTGGCTAATGCTCTACTTAATTTTCTCCTTTCATTGCTTTCTCTGTTCCTGTACACCCTCCATGCCTCTTCAATTAATTTTTCTAAATTCCGCACTTCAGGCTCTTTTAGTTTTTGGAGTTTTCTTCTAATATCGTCTGATGACTGACCCAAAAATAACGATACCAATTGTTGCTGCCCTATTTCAGATGAGGGGTCTAAAGTAGTATATTTACGCATCGCCAATCGTAATCTGTCTAAGAATTCCGTGGGGGTTTCGGTTTGCCCTTGTTTTACAGCATAAAGTGCTGACCAGTTTACAGCCTTTGGGATCGCGTTTTCTAATCCAAATTTTATCCAATTTTGATATTGCCTTAATGTGCGCTGGTCTGTATTATCATTCGGATCCCAGTGTGGGTCAATCAGGGGAACATACTGATCGACTCCCCCTGCCATCGTTCCGGCTGTAATTTGAGCCTGCACTTGAGTTCGGGCTGTTTTTAGAATTAACTGTTTCTCAGTTTCAGTCATTGCATCTAACAGTATGTCTATATCTTTCCAGTCTGGGTTTTGATTTTTAACTATGAATTCAAATCTTTTGGTAATTCTTAATGGATCATCTCTGTAATTTTTAACCTCTTCCCTCCAGGTGTCCAAATCTCCCATATAAAAAGGGACCTTAATTGTCATCGGTCCTGCCGGCCCCATAGCTTCTCTAAGTGGTGCCTGGAGAATTGGTCCTGTTTTACTACGCGTTCGGGCAGTAATCGGAGTTGATTCCCCCTCTGCTGCAGGAGGTGATGGTGGTGCTGCTGCTGCAGGGGGTGATGTTGGTGGTGTTGATGCAGGGGGGGATGTTGGTGTTGATGCAGGGGGTGATGTTGGTGGTGATCCCCCCACTGCTCCCCCTCCTGAGTTGCTGTTCCCATTGTTCCCATCAGGAAACCCCATGGGTAATGCAGGAGGTGGTGATATATAATCTTCAATCCTTTCCTCACTTTCCCGATCTTTTGCTTTCAAACACCTTTCTCCAATACTACATGCTGAACAACATCGTTTCAGCTTTCCTTGTTCCTTCTTTTTATCTTTCTCTAGTGCCAAAACAAAGGGGTCTTTAGGGACTAAATTTATACCACATTCCTTTTGCCACTCAGGATGATCTCTTAAAGTGAAAAACATATCAGCATATAACACCTCATCCCATTTTTCATTTCTTCTGAGAAACAGCATCAATTGCAATAGAGTATTATAATTCAAAGTTCCATTATTTGGCCATTTTTCCCCTTCTTCCAATTTATATAACGGCCACCACTGGTTACAGTATTTAACTAAAGTTTTCTTATTTACGTTTCCTCCTGGGGGACCCCCAATATCTTTCCAATGTGCTAAGACGCATCCTAACGGACTCTTTTTTAAAATTTCCCCGCTCTGTTGGTTACCCATTATTTGTTGGTTATTATTATCCCAATCCTGTTGTTACCAAACAAACAACTGGAATTAAAATTAAAATAACACGTTCACTCTTATTTTCTATTGCTTCGCCTATCTCCGGCTGTTTCCCCTGCGGGAGGACAGAACCACGGATCAAGACTCCGCACTCGCTTTGTACTAAAAGTACATTTCAGTCACACACACACAGAACAAAAACAAGTCTTACAATTGCAACCACAAAAAAATCCAACCATACAATTAATACAACTCTTAGAATCACACAAACAAACACATAGAATTCAATACAGGATTAATATTTCAGCTTCCAGATGGTTTCCGGTGGGACTGGAACCCACAATTGTAGTCACTTAAGTGTGTTTTTTTTTTGTTGTTCTTAAGGCGCCTTTGGTGGGACTGGAACCCACAATTGTAACCAAAGTATACCTTTAAGGCACTGGCTGCCCGGTATACGCTGTCCTGCGCAAGTCTCAGCTTACGGCTTACGGAAAGCTACCCCGAGTGGGACTGGAACCCACAACTGTAATTGCTCCCACAACTATAACCAAAGTATACCTTTGAGGCGCTAGCTGCCCGGTATACGCTATCTTGCGTACGGCTTACAGAGAGCTACCTTAATGGACCGGTCCCCAAACCAAAAGAATCAAAAGAATACCTTAATACCTTCTCTAAGATGGAAGATGGTCCTTGTCTGTTCCCGCAGCGATCCGATTGAGGCGAGGAGTCCCTCCGGGGAAATCCCCGGGGGTACCCAAGGGAGTCCTGTTCTCAGCGGGTCCTGCAGCCGAACAGAGAGAGTCCCATCTGGGTCGCCAAATCTGATACCTGAAAAGGAAACTGAACTTTCCAAGACTTGTTTTAAAGTTTTAGAAAGCAGGTATTCTTTATTGCAGCGCTGGGTGCACGGGGGATTTCTCCTCCTAGCGTGCACACCGGCTTCTGGACAGAAAATTAGTTATACACTACAATCATGCATAATGATATAACTTTAACCCCTTTATTGTTGGGTAACATTACTGCAGCCCAAACCCAGCCCTGGCTGCCTATTGCTCTTCCTTGGAAGCAGGAGACCTCCTGCCAGTAAAGATGCTTAGTAAGCAGGCTACCAGGCTTGGCAAAATCCCCAGTGATGAGAAGAGAGATTCTCCAGCCCAGACGGCCCTGTGCGCTGCTGCTCCAGTCCTCAGATACCCCATTGCAACAGACTGCAACAGCGACAACCTCACCACTGCCCCAGTAAGAGAGTCAGGGCTGGGAGCAGGAAAGGGAGAGCAGAGTGCCCGAGAATCCCTGGCAGAGCAAGAGGGTAAGAGCCTGGCCAGGCGGGGACCGGGTTCCCAGGCGGTCACACTGCTATCTTTGACAGCTGCTGGAACACAGAGTCCTGTCTGACTCGTGTCAGGTGATGGTGATGGTGACAGGCACTAGCAAACCCTTCCCAACTCCTCTTTCCCAGGACCTTTAGGACTGCTTGAGACTACATTGTTCTTCCAACTTGTCTGTGGGATTATGCCCTAACCAGATTTGTGTTTATCCTTAACTGCCACTGCCATAGCTTCACCACAGCAAGCAGGTTTGCAGTGGCAGTGCTTTCCAGAAGACATCTATCCAGATGTGGTTTTTTTCCCCTAATACAACTTAGAGAAAAAAGGAGTGTCTGGATGTAGTTCCTTCTGCCACTCTCAATCTAGATTTCGCTATTATGCAAACATTGTCCTAGATGCTTGGATTCTTTGTGTTCACAAGGAACAGCAGCAAATAAGCTTTTGAATTATGAAGCCCTCCTAAGACAGGGTCTCTTCCTGTATTGTGTACACACATGGTGCCTAATGCTGTAGTGTCCAGACTCCCAAACAGGGCTTCCTGCTGCTAGTACAAAATGGGTATTCATAAACACAAACTATCATTAGAGATCATGCAATGACTGAGGTTAGATAAGGCCAGACACCAGCCTCAGGCTTGGTCCAAGTAGAACTGTGAAAGACTGATCAAAGCTGAATTTCGTCCTTCACATCTCATTTCAATTCTTACTGTAGGATTTACGTTTCACTCATGCACATCCCATAACCCCTTAAGTTTTTGAAAGGCTTTTACATTCTTCTCGTGCTAAGTCATTGTGTAACGACGCTGCAGGCTGCTCACTCCAGTGTACCACTTCTCCCAGTGCTGGATGCATTTCAGCATATATGAAGCAATTCCTGCCTGTGTAGCTGCTAAACACGCAGCAAAACCTTCAGAGCATGGGAGGATATAATCACATAGCAAATCTGTAGCCCAAGCTGAAAGCAGCAAAATACTCACCGCTCTATTAATGTGCTTCTTGATGAGAATGTAGAGCACCGGCAAAGTCACATAGGCCAGTATTTCCCAAACTTTCCCTGTTAACAGCATCCACAAGACCCGATCCTCTGCATCCAAGTTGACCCAACACCAGCCCACAGAAACATTGGAGGCATCATAGCCAATCTTCTTCAGAGCAACAGCAGCCACCGTAATGCCAAGGGGGACTCCCCAGCTGAGGAAAGAACACAAAGAGCAAGGTTAGCCAAGGACATAGTCAGTTTAGTCCCTCCGCATCCCAGGGAAAACGGGTGACAGACCAAGGGATTCTTCATCAGACAGGATGCCAATACCTATTGCAGAACATCAACAGCCCTGCATCAGGCCTAAGGGAAGTGACTGACAAACAGGTATTTGACAATATATGAATGTGGGCTGCAAATCCACTTCCCAGGGACCCACTCCAGGAACTTGGATCCCTGGTCCTGCAGGTCAGATGCATAACAATGTGCTACACTCTGAACTGGGTCCTGGCCAGCACAGCAAGCAGTGAGGGTCCAGCAAGGAGAACAGGAGACATCCCAGTTACTCCCCTTCTCCCATCCTCTGCTGGATACAGGTGGGGTCGAGGACTTGACAAGGCCAGAGCATTGTACAGGGTGACTATCCTGTAGAACCCAGCCCTTCAAGAGCAAGCTGGCTGATTCAGAGCTTTCAGAACACAAGCAACCAAAATCTCACATTCTGATTCTGAAGTGTCACTTGGCACATAAAGGACCAGCACACAAATAAATCCACAATTTTATTCTGTCCATAGCTTTTTTGTTGGTTCTGTTTGTTGGTTTTGTTTTTTTTTTTTTTTTAAATGGACATGTAGTCAATATCTTGGGAGCAAAAGGATAATTTCTGAAGGACAAAAGGCAAGTTTCTTACCAAGGGAAAGCACTGGCAGTAACAGCAAAAAGCCAAGAAAGCAAAGAGAAGCCACATTCACACAATGTGGAGCTGTGCTTTGACTTTGGCTTCTCTCTTGACAGTGAGGGCAAATACAGGGAAGCATTTAGAAGAAAAATAACTGTGGTGACACACATGAATTAAGTCACTCAGCAGCTTGGGCTGCCCACAAAAAAAAACATGAACAAGAACTGAAAAACATCACAAGCCCAAACATAAAAATACTCAGCCCCTTCCTGGGTGTTGTTAATACCAGGACTTTAACTGCCCTGGCCTGTGGTGTACGACTCACAAATTACTCTACAAATAAAATAACTGCCCTGCATTCAACTGAATGCATCACCTGCCCTTCCCATGTTCATCCTCAGAGAAAGGTTCTGTGGATCCTCAAGAGAGACAAGGGACACTTCCCCAATAAGTGACACGAAACAGAGAGTGCTCAGGTTGAGTTTCCATCATAACGCTCCTGGTCTCTCCAGATGCAAAGAAAACAAAGCCATTATTGTATTGCTCTCATTACCTTCCTGGCTCACACTCGTCCTTCTCTGACAGTCTGGAGCAGCTGCAGAGAGCATGAAAGGGATCTTCCTCCTAAAATCAGTTTCACATGTATCAGACTATGTAGGCAACCAGCAGTTGCCTAGACCAGATTATCTGAAATTCCACAGTCTAATCAAAAATTCAGAGGTAATCCCATGACATTAGATCTCAAAAATATCCAATTTCCTACTCTTAAATAATGTCTAGGTTCATCTACTCACAAAACAACTGGAAATGTAACGCTGTAGAAAATTCAGTCAACCTTTTAGCATGTTTAGAATATTTTCTTTCAATGTTCAGTTCAGAACAGCCAGTGCTAATCCAAGCTGGTGTTGGTTTTTAAGGACAGTTCTGCTGCAGGAAGCCCTCCCCCTGCTATTATCAGAGCAGGCTTTCCAAAAACTTTCCAAACGTCACCACTACCATGAAAATTTCTACACAACTCATGACTCCTTTTAGTAAAAATTGTGATTTGCCTGGAAACGAGGACTAAGATGCAGAGACTGAAATTTCAGTACACTTGGGAGAACTGAGCACTAGGGTAAAGAATTCAAGAGAATTGGCACTTCCTTAAAGTAACCATATTAAGACACACAACCAAAACGAGTCCAGCACCAAGAAAAAGGAAGTGTATTAAAAACCTAATTTGCCTAAATAGTGATATTCACAGTGACCTGAAACTGAAAGAGGATTGTGAGAAGATGAAACCAGGCCAAATTACTAGGCATGGATATAAAAGAGACGGTGTAAGTACGTACAGACACAGTAAAGAGGCCACAGTAGGAGATAACAGACCACTAGACAAGAGACTAGAATATCTTCAGGTATCTAACTAGCAAAAGAAAGAAAACTGCCACCTATCGGGCAGTTAATTTTCACTTAAATAGCGTGCTGGGATCAGATGGCTGCTACAACTAACACCAAGCAGAAAGGATTACAAACGTAAGTGAAGTTCGAAAGAATCTAGAAAGTAATCAGGCATTTCAGTGAACTTCAGCTCCATTTTGGAAAACTGGAAAGGAACACTGAGACTAGTGACCTGATTATTCTTAAGAGCCCCTAAATGACATATTCCCAAGGACTGGAAAATATCAATGCTTTATACCCATCCAGAAGAACAGAGGAACAGAAGAATCAGAATATTACACACCCAAGGAACAAGTAAGGACTGGAATAAAAAGGATCCAAAATAACACAAGGAGGCAAAAATTTTACTGTGAGCCCCAAAGCCAGTGTGATGGCGTAGGCTGGGCCTCTCAAAAGCACACTTAGATCTAAATGCAATCAAGTGTGGGAGAGAAGAGAAAGAAGGCTACTCCTTGCATCTCTGAAAAGGTGGGCCATCCCACCTCTAAGGCAGATACAACAGTGCTTATTTCCCTAACACAGCCCCTGACAATCTATTAATAAAAACATACACAGCCCAGCAGAGCTTTCCCCATTAACACCAACGCTGCGTTTACGCAAGGTAAGACAAGGACCCTTAAACCATAGCAGCGTGCAGCCCAAGTTGTACTGGTTTTCTTGTCCTCGGTACGCCTGGGTGAGATTGCTTAATACCACATTTTGATTTACGCTGCACAGCTGCTTCTTTTTACCCTAAAGGCTCTTGCAAGGAGGGAAGATTTGCTGTCACCTGCCTGCACAGGTTAGACAAGAAGCCATCCTACCAGCAAGCCTGCAGGCAATTCCTTCTGGGGATGGGAATTTTTACTCTGTAAGAGAGAAAAATCAGTCTTCTGGATATAGCAGCCAATTTCAGCAAAGAGCTTTGAGCATACATGGCAAGCAGAGCTCCAGAGCAAATCTGCTCCAATTTAATTTTCGCTTCCTCCCCACCCAAACATTAAACAGTCTGTGGTACGAAAGCAGAGACTCCTCCCAGAGAGGCAGGCAAGAATTTAAAAGCTAAGGCACCAGCAGCCAGGTAGCTCCCACTTTGGTTGGCCTGACCTCCAAGCTTTTATAAACCAAGTGATAAAGCCACAGCAAATTTCAAAAGATCCCTGCACCTGACAGCACTTAGGGACTTGAGTTCAGTTCTGAAATTTAGCATCGGCACAACCACGCAAGAGGCAGTCCATTGAGGACTATACAATACGGCAGCACTGAAAGGATTCTCAAGTGCTCCATGAACATGCATGCGTACGCATGGTTATTAACAAATATAAGCACACACAGATATATATTATCTATATAAGCACACACACTATATGTATTTTTATACATGTATTAAAAAGTATAAATACGCTTATAAGCATCTCCAAAGCCTGATCACGAAATGCAAACACCTCAGAGGTTGACAGCGATTGCTATCAAACGCAAAGCAAGAAACAATCCCAAGGTGGGTTCTAGTCCATTCCTCACCCCGAGTTTGGATCAACTTTTCTCACAGTAAAGATGACATTACCCAACTAAATCACACTTGATATTTAGAAATCAAGAACAAGTGAGGTAGTCTGGGAATTCACGCTCTGGATGCCAGAACTTACACTTTACAACTACATAAATATTTTCAAAGCTAACTGTAAGCTTGTTTTCATAGCTCATCTGAGCTCAACCCAAGTTTAAAACCAAGCCAGAGCCTGCAGATTTCTAGTCTAGCAGTAGAGTAGGTGGATGTGTTACCACATGAATTAATAAGGAACAAACCTGTCTGACAGGTTTGATCCAGTGTAACGTCCTCATTTCCCTAAAAAGAAAATTTCAAGTACTGACTTCCAACATATATTTAGCCAGCTCCACTCAGGTAAAGAACAAATAGTCTCTGGTTATACTCAACATTTAAAAAGTATTTACAAACACTTGCCCCTTCTGAGTAACTGCTTGTGAAGAATAGGAAACAGGCATGACAAAACTCCATCCTGCCTTGAATCCCTTCCAGAAGTGTCTCAGAATGACTCTTCACTCAACGGTTGCTGCATGACTGCACTAGGAAGGAAAAAAAAAATCTCAGGTTCTTGCTTAAATGAAAATACTGGAAACCTATCTTTAAATCCTTAAAACATTATCTGCCCTTTGCCACCTTTCCTTTTGCCCTAGACAGGTCTCCCTCACCTACCTTCTGCAGTTAACGTATGCAAAGTATCTGTTCGCACCAGTCGCAGCGGCTCCTATCGGTGTGGTACCAAAAGATTTTCTCTGGCTTTTCATAGAGAAGCTTTAAACACCAGCTCTGCACAGAACGGAAGTCATTTACAAAGCAGAACCTGGAGACGGGTCTTCAACAAACGCTATCTGCATCACCCTTTCAACAGAGCAAGTGGAGCCCATCAATACCAAGAACAGAAGATGGCATTTGATTTTTACTGTGAAGACCTGAAAACAAACCCAAACTCACCCAGAGGAAGTTCCTCTTCAACACTCCCTTCCCCTCTGTTGCAGGGTTAGAGCAATCTTTCAGGATTTTTACAGTTTTTTAGAGTGCACAGATTACAACCAACATTATTTCAGTAAATCTGCCTGTTTTCCACACTTCATAGCCCATGAGGCCAAGAAGGATTACATCAGATGGAGAAGTTACAGCACAAAGGCCACAGAACAAGTGATTAGCAGACAGGAAAATTACAAACAGGCCAGATTTGCATCGTCTTTGATGTAGCCTCATGTAGACAGCATGCTTATAAAGAAGTCAGACTCCTTTTTTCTGTTCCTTAAGCAACATGTGGCTTTAAGAATTATGGAGAGGATGGAGTGTCAGTATAGTGCAACACTCTATTCACTTGAAATAAAATAACCTAACAAACTCCACAGTCTCACTGCCTCTTATTACAACTTCACCAAATAGCCTGGTGTACCCAGATGCACGTCCGGCCACCTCAGGCTTCCTCACGTGCAGACCTTGCTGTCCAGCAGTAATTAGAACAGGTAGGGCAGGAATTGATGTTCCTCCCTGATTCACACTTGGCCTTAATGTCTTTCTCTAGTCCACCTTTACCCGGACTCAAAATGATGCTGTCTGAAAACAAAAGTTAACAAATATTTGACTAAGAAAAAAACAGAGAAAATTCAGTACTTGCCCCAATGGATTTTTTTTTTTTTTTAAAGCAGATCATTCCTCTTATAATTTGTTGCAAAAGCTTGGCAGCGCAGAGGACTAAAGGATCACCGTTTTCTCAGTGTGGAGGTAGCACATGATTCCACAAGCTCAAATTGCATAATGAAAGCTTTTACTAAACATGATGTGGAAAATCAGCTCGCTAAATAGCAGAAAGTGAGACACAAAGCTGCACTGTGGTCTGTTTTCTGTCTTGCTTTCAATCAAACATGCCCAATCAACCTTCAGAGTGCTTTTCTAGCAGCCTCCTCACTTGTAGACTACGTTCTCCTACCAGTATTGAATTACAGCAACCTGCCTGGGGAAAGGGGAAGGATCTGCAGACCAGGCTGACACCGGGACCCGTGGAAACAGATCCCAAACACAGGAGTTTTGGTAGCAGCAAACGAGTATTGCAAACACAAGTTTCATGCTATTATTTCTAGGACGTCAGAGCAGATTGTGGAGGGAAAGCAGAACCCAGGATTTTCAGAGTCATTATCTCTTGCCAGAGATATTTCTACGTGACCTTAAGCAAAATTTTTTTTAACTTTTCCACATCTCCATTTCTTCAGTTGGGAGGGGGGAAATAAGCAGGGCTGTTTAAAGACAGCAAAATCCCCGTTGAAGAGGAACTTGAGAAGGGCACACCATCCTTAAGAAAAGAGTAGGTGACTCGAGCACCCATCCAAGCGCTCCATGGCAGAGCGGCGCATGCCGCACGCCGCAGCGGTGGCTCCGGGCCGCAGGGTGGGTGCCTACGGGGTCCACACCTCGCGTTCTTGCAGGAACGGCGGACAGCACCCACCTCACGATGTGGAAGCAGCAGAGCAAGCCTGTGCCCGTGGGTGCGCCCCTCACAATGGTGATATAGAGGTAAAGGGCAATGGCCATGGTCCAGAAGAAGGAGCTGGTGTTGGAGAAGGTGGACAGGGCGCCCTGCAGCACGCAGTCCCATGAGGTCCTGTCGAAGTCCTGTAGCACCCCGTAGAAGTAAGAGAGGGCTGAGAGGAGGTCTGCCAGCGACAGATAGAGCAGGAGCTGGCGGGGACGGGTCCGCAGCTCCGGCCACAGGGCGTGGGTGCAAACCAGGAGGCTGGAGCCCAGGAAGGACAGCACGCAGGAGACCAGCACGACGACCCGCTCCGAGGCGTACAGCTCTGTGGGGGGCAAAGGCTCGGGCATGCCGGAGACGGAGGCAGGGCACAAGGACACGGCACCCGCCCCGGGAACAGCCGCGCGGCAAAGCGGCAGGGAAGCGGGGAGGGGACGCCAGCACCCAGCAGCGCCCCGGGACGGAGCGGGACGGGCGGGAGCGCGGCGAGAAAAGGAAGGGAAGGGAAGGGGAGGGATGGGAAGGGATGAGCAAGGCGGGGGCAGGAGCGAGGCGGGGCGGGGAGAGACGGCGGCCCCGGGCCGGCAGCGCGGGGAGCGGCGGGGCCGTGCGGGGCTGCGGGCGCCCGTCCCCGTCCCGTCCCGCCCCCGCCCGTCATGTGAGCCCGGCCCGGCCCCGGCCAGTCGCCGCAGCTCCGCCCCGGGTCCGGTTCCCCCGGGAAATCCCTGCAGCCGGCGGGGGTTTGGAGCCGGTCAGGGAAGAGCTGCTGCCTTCCCCCATAGCCCAGAAAATACCTTTTTCTTTTCTTCTTCTTTAAATCAAAAACCCCGCCGTGACTGCCTGGTGCAATGGGACAGAAGGAAGCGATTCAGAAAGAGATGTTTTTATTATCGTCTCCTAAAAGCCGTACTTGATGCCTTTATTCCCCAAAGAGAGCACGCAGCTCCCCCCCTTTCCCAGACAGAACTATGCATCGGTACAGGGCGCGGGGGCAGCTGGAACCGCACACCTTCGGATGCCCAGGAGCACTTACCGGCCACCGACCCTCCGCCGGTCCCTTCACCCTCCCCCCGAGGTGGCACCAGCGTTACCTTCACCTTCCACATTCTTCACTTCGAAACACGCCAGCGCTGACTTGCAGTATCCTGCAACCTGTGAAGCAGAAAACGATAAGCAGACACAACAGAGCGTTCACTGCAATGGCTAAACAGATTTTACATTTCTGTTGTTCCCCCCCCCCCCTTCAAAGAACTTAAAAAGTTCAAAGCATGTCCTTGTTTGCTTGGAACTTGCCTCCTACTTCCTTGGCTTCCACACGGACATCTCACACCTTTGATGTGGATAGTGCTGTCCTCAGTTTCCAAAGGAGATGGTTATTGTCTCAGGTGTCTTGTTCTCTCAAACAGCTTAACCATTTCCTGGCTACCTGGCCATGAAAGATCCCTTCTGAACAGTTTTTAACAAGGTTCATTCTGACTTGTAAAACCAGGTGCCTCATCCCCACCCAACCTCCTCTCAGCACCCTGAAACCACCTAACACACCCTAGAAAGCACATCTGACATCTTAAACCTCAACCAACAACCAACCAAATTATTCAGTGTTTACATGCTACTTTTCACCATGGTGTTCTCTCAGTTTTACATTCCCATCTTCCAAATTGAGAAGGGGTTCTTCTCAACCTTCTAAATCACTTCTTTTGACCTGTGTTGTATTTAGAACACACCATTTTACAACTAAGTTTTTCAGGCTCACTAGTGTTTAACTGAACTCTGGTTTTGCACTATTGCCGTTTTACTGCAAAAAGACAATCGCAATTTTTGAAAAATAAACCCACATTCCCCTCGGATGTATAAGACAGCCACTACTGTTTACACGGTTTTTAAGAGCAGGTTTTCCATTTTTCCACTGCAGCAATTTCTTCTTCCACTACTCTGCTGCACATCTGTATTCAAAACCTGCAGCCATTTCCACTGCCTCCTTAAGCTTTTGATTATTTTCACCTGGTTTTGACTTCTAAGTTCAAATCCAATTTTCTGATGAATCCTGGAAGTCCTTGGGGATATATCAGTTTGTCAGGCTAAGACTTCACACCCTCTCTGCCAGTTCACAAAGAGCTTTTCACTAACATTCAGCTATGTCTTGGCTACCTAGGATTGGATGCCAGTTCTGAATGAAGCCTTTAGAGCTTTTTATCAGATTGATTTAAATCAGTTTTGCCACAGCACAAAACGAGGCCACACGGGTCAGCACGCAGAACATCCTGCAAATGAACCATCTACTAGTTGCCTTTCCTCTGCCATCCAAACACACTGCTGTGGCTCCAGAGATTCACCTCCAGGGACAAGTCACACCAACACTTTCCATGAAGTGGCTAAATAGAACATGATGCTTTTTAAATTCTCTTTACTAAGTCTCTGGCTATATCAAGGCTTGGTGTGCTGCTTCTTGGTCCCCTTGATGCATCTGTCACTTGCTCTATTAAAGTTACTTCCTTTGGAAACAACATCTTCTATGTACTTTTTTGACCTTTACCACTCAGTTAAACTTCGGTCAAGCAGGCTTTTACATTTGGAAGTAGTTTATTTTGGAGCCTGATGCCCTCTGCATGTTGTTTATAGCAAAAGGAAGTTGCAACAACTTGCATTTCCCCTGAACACAATCTGACACTAATAGCTTTTTTCAACTAATCATTATTCCAGGCTTTCTTTAGCTACCATCTGAACCCCCTAAAAAAAACAAACCACAAGACAAAACTTTGTCAAGGCTGCATTCCCAGTTGTTGCTCTTATGTATTCTTAGCTTCTTCCTTGTTCTTTGGTTTCCCTTTCCCCACTTTTATAGCACAAGACACTCACCCACCTATCACAAACACCCAGACAAACCACTTGATCAAACATCCTGGCTTTTGAGTGTTGCTTTTATTTTGGGGTGACGCATGTGGCTCAACAACACAGCTTAATTAAGTCTTGCGAGATAGTTGTTGATTTCCACAACTTATGATGACCTGACAAACTACTTTTTTAGAACTGGAGAGAAGGGAATATTCTCAATCACAACCACAAGTTAGCGGAAATACAAATTCTGGGTTTTGTCTTCATTCACTGAGAGATGTATCTTTCCCTTAGCAATCAAAGAAATAAGACAGGCACAGGATCTTCTGCTGGGTCTCTTCCTGTTTTCTAAAAATAGAAATATGGTAAACTTACACATAGAAGTCATAATTCAACAGAAGGGCATGCAGGAAGAGTTAGTGCTTCAAGAGTGAATAATAAAACTTCTTACTAAAGATTCCCACTACCTTTCATTTTCTTGACATCTGCATGTGCAAGACATCCACTACCTAGCATCTCTGCTGCTTTCCTGTCATCTTGATATTATTCCCTTCTAATGGCAGGGTAGCAGTGCAGCTGTCTTTGCCCAGACACGCATTCCTACCTTCTGTCCCATGGAATCTGCAGTTGTCCAGAGAATGGAAACATTTGGAAACTGCCCAAAGATTCACGACAATTCAAAGGCTTGTGTGAAGCTCAGAGGAGAGAGAATTAAAAATCTAAGCAACTAGCTTGTCAAAGCAACATACAAAATTAAAATTCTCCTTTGAGAATTTCACCTTCAGATGCTCCTAAAGCACAGGCAGGTGAAGCAAACCTGGTATTTGGTGGAAAGACACAGAAAGTCTTTTTTCCTGACATGAATTCATCTCACCAACTACTAAAAGAGCTTTCTGTCACACAGGCTATACTCTGCATCTTATAAAGCATCAGCTGAGCTGTAACTGCATAAATTTACCTCCACTAACTGTGAGATAGAATGCACTGACATAACCTTTTAAATAAAAAGCTTCAGCAAGAAGTTTTTACTTTGCCTTTGCAGCTGGCTAGGAAGCTAGGCTGAGTCATAGTTCTCAGTTAACTGGAAACCTGGTTATGTCTTAGGCTTTTAAGTGATTATTATGGGCTGAGACCCCCACAGTACCTCCGCATATCACAGACACAATGCTTGCTTGCATAGTACCATGTTACTCTCCTGATTTTGTGCCAGATCAGTGAATCAGCTTTTATCAGAGATGAAGACACTTCAAGAAAAAAGTACATGAACAGAAGTCCTGGTCTCACTCTCTCTTACTCCCCTGATGTGCCTGAAGGCCAACTCTGGGTTCAGCAGGGGCAGAGAAGAGTCTGGAATGCTCCTGAACAGTCAGGACTCTATTTCACATCGCAGCTTCAGAGCTCATATGTGTGAGGAAGAAAAGACTTAACACCATTTATACCTGTTTGGTTCTGATACCTAGCCAAAAGAATCCAAGTTTCCTTTACCACATTCACTTCAAGATCACAGACAATTACAACAGAATAATACCCTCTGACCCCAAGTGCCAACTGCCAGGATAACCAGCCATCCTCACCACCCACAGGAGGTCACTGCTGTTCCAGGCAGCAATATTTTTCCCCATCACCATTGTCCTGATCTAATAAGAGCTTCTCCCTCAGACCTGATGAAGACAGATGGCTGTAACACCAGCAGATGTACCTTGGTCACCTTTTGCCATCCCTGCTTCATGCGTGCAGCTTAAAAGTAGCTACAAGTAGGAGCTTGGACAAGAGTAGAGCCTAGTTTCATTGCACTCAAAAAAAAAAAGTAGATGCATACTGAAATAACCAGAATTATTTATTTATTTTTTTTTTAAAATCAGCCATTAGCAGCTCAGTTTGGGCAAAAACTCTTGAACATTTTGATTTTTAAATCACCATGCAGTTCCTCTCAAGGAAGCCAGTACAACTGTTTCTTGTACTCATTATCTTCTTAGGGCTCAGCCTGGGAGCAATGAGACACTCAACTCCCACCCACCTTCTCAGAGGAATGCAAAATTAAATGCATCATGCATAAACTTTCGCTGACACAGATCTTATGCATATCGTGGCTACTCCTGTGGAAGACACTATGCATATATGAGAACATCTAGTCAAGAGTTAGCAAACCTGATTCTCTGGAAACAAACCTAACTGGAATCATAACACAACTAAAAAAGCGAGCCAACAATTTCACCAGCACCTGAGCTCTTCGTTTCCAGGAGAATAAGACCATTTTTCTAAGTCATCACCTGATCCTTAGGTTCACTGCATCAGCTGAAAGGAAGCCAAGGGAGCATAGTTACAAGAAGGCTTCTGAGGGAGATGAAAATCCTCATGTTTGTCCTTTGTTGCTTTTTCTAGCATGTGACAAAAAAAAACCACACCTACTTTTCTAGCAGTCTTGGAACAGATTAAGGACATAATCCTTGACTTTAACCCTCTCTATTCCATTTTGGATATACACTAATGCAGACAGCTTTCAAAATAGCATTAATGAAAGACACCTAGGGCTGCTCAAGCAATTCCAGAAAAATCACTGACAGCCTTCTTAACATCTCAGTAGCTGCTCCCTCTAGACAACAACTTCAAACAGATTTAGAAGAATCAAGCAAAAAACCCACAAGGAAACACATTCCCTATTTATCTACTAAGAACACTAAGCATCAAGGCAGTCAGTTAAATAGGTGCAGACACTGTAGCTAACTCTCATGTGGCTTTTCTTCTCAGGAAAAAAGATATTCAGAGATTTGAAAGGTTTTATTTGGCAAACACTGGGGTTAAGATAGCTCTGTAACAAACACAACTAGGTACTACCAAATAAGTTAGGAGGAATCTGACATTCACGTGTGAAGAGTCATGCTGGAAGTTTGGCACAGTGGGAGGGCATTTTACATACAGAGAATTGACTTTCTGGAAGTAGAATTGCAATACATGTAGAAGTACATAGAGCCAATACAGTCATTTGGGGCTATAAAGGATATGTACACTGTTTTCCCTGACTCTCCTTGTGTGGGAAAATACAAAGCAGTTTCAGAGTTTTCTAACTAGTCAGTTTAAATTCATTCTAGGCCCTCTGGAATTAACAAATTCTATGCAAATTCTTATTTTGATTATGGAAGACCAAATACTGTGGCTTTCTCTGCTGCTGTACTGCTAAATTAATACCCACCACTCTCCTGCTTCTCATCCCTCTGTTGTTCAACAGTAAGATAGAAGCATGCCCTCCAGGGCAGGCAGGGCTGCTCTCAGTGCCCCAGTACCAGCTTTGGCATGTTAGCTGCTGCTCCAACCTGGCTCTTTGTGATCCTTAAGAGACTGAAACATGCCGTCCCCTTATCTTCTTTAACCAAACCAACATGACAGGCAACTGTTAGAGCAACACGTTTCCAACTGCTGGCAGGCTCAGCACTGGGATAGAACGGCCCTGAGGCGAGCACGACAGAGAAAAAGCTGCTGGATCAAGATGAGCCTGGGATTCATGCAGTCTTTCATGTTCCACCTCCAGCACGACAGAAGCGCAGAGCAGAGCCTGGGTACACCACTGCTGAAACAGGCCATGCTCACCACCTACCAGCCCAACAGCTTTTCCTTCTCCGAGGAGAGATGCTTAGTCATTTTAAGCAGTTTCCCATCAGCATCAAAAATGCCTAGTCAGGCTGCAGATATCTCACAAGAATTCAAGCCAGCAACTCTCAAAAAAGCCACCAGTGCTGAGAATTTTTCGCAGGCAGAACATAATTAGTTACACTGCTGGAAATAAGCCAGCACAATCAATGAATTAAAGCATGTTTCAAGTGTTGCGATAGCTTTTCATTTCAAATTTAAATTAGGAGATTAATATGGGATATTTCTTCATGCTATGGCTGAGTGGAGAAAAATAAAGGTATTAATATTGTACGTTCACAATGAAACAGAGTACGCCATGAACAAAAATATTAAATTTAAACTCAGTCTTAAGGTCATCCAGCTTGGACTCAAGCGTGTAGTGGTGTCACTTTGAGAAAGGGCACTTGCACAGAATACAACAAAGCACTCTTTGTAGTGATCTTCGTGACAATCTTTCAATGTCCTTTTTTTAGCCATTCTCATTACTTATAATAAAAATGTATGGACTGTATCTTCTGTATTTAGTAATGGGAAAACAGGTCAAATAGTATTTTTGGGGTGTAGCTTTTACTTTAAATCGGAGGTATACACTGTACTTTGCAACAGAAAGGTCTGCCTACAGCCTGTAGTTTTACCACAGATGAGACAGGAATATAAAAGCTAATAATGAGACCCTCAAGTATGAGAAGTCATGAAGCATGTCCACTTTCCTGGTTACTGAGCTAGAAGCCTCACTCAAGTTATTTCACACAAGTTATTTGAAACAGATGAAGTGCAAAGCAGCAAAGAGACAGTTCTGCTAAAGGGAAAGGGTGCAACAGGGCCCAGGAGACTCTTTCATTGACACAAGGACACTCAACATCTACAGTCCAGAATCCAACTATGACCTTGAAAATGGATAGTAAAACACTGTATCATACTCCTCACCCTCCTGCTTTGAAGGCAGACATAAAATACTTATGTTAAGCAAATTACAGATTCTCTCTCCGTGTATGGGTGCTGACTGCCCAGGTCCCTGCAGCCTGGTGCACAGCCACTACTATTCATCCAACTAAGTGGTCAGCCACAGTCACATCCCCAACACAGAACTCCAGACCACCACTTAATCAACAATGCTGTTTGCATCATGCCTCGTTCCCAGGTGGCAAAGAGCACATGTAACAGAGCTACTTGAAATACAGTGCCCACATATTTACAAAATTAACTGGATGGTTAGTCACTACCAGCTATCCTGGTTTAAGCACTATTGCAAAGTTACGTACAGGAAACTTGAAGAGCAGAACATTATCTTATAGCCTGGAATTCAAACTTACTGTCTTCATTAACACAGGTGAAGTTGCTTAGGAACTACATGCTAAGTGAGATAGGTCAAGCCCCACATTTGTCACTCTAACCACATTCCAGGCATTGCCTCAGTTCCACTCAGCCAACACCCAGCTCAGATTCAAGTATGAAGCAATGGCACTTTGAGAATGGGCACGAGAAAGGGCATTTACACAGAATACAAGGAGGCACTGTCATAGCAATCTTCGTGGTGAGCTTCCAATGATATTTTTTAGCCTTCCTCATTACCTATAACAACACACCCTGTTTCTCCACAAGAAGTGTGGAACTGATGGTCATCTTTGGCTCTATAGAGAGGGAAAAAAATGAAAGTAAAAAGCCATAGAATAGTAGTGTTTTATCAGGAAATCTGATGTACTAGCTTAACAAGTTTGTGTTACGACAATAACCTGCAAAGGCAGAGATGAAGTTTCAAAACATCTACAACAAAAGGATACCATACTCCCTTCTGGCCATCCATTACTCTTCTGAGTGCAGAACTTTTATAGACAGTTCATTAAGTTTCACAACTCCTGGTGATTGGTGCAATTACGTTAATATCTGGGGGGAAAAAATAAAAGGCATACAGAAGTGTGGGCAACCAAAGTCAGAGCTAGTTTCTTAAAGAAGGTGGCAGCTTCAGTGTTCCTGGATCATGACAGCCAGCTCATATCAAGTCAGTGAGGGCCACAGAGAATAAAACACAAAACCACCTTGGTTTGATCCAGTGAGCTCTTACCCTCTATGTGAGTACTGGAAGTCTAAACAAGACTTAGGCAAGGCCTTTCCTTCTTCCAAGGCTGCACTCTTGCATTTCCTCCCTTAGAACAATCCCATATCATAGATTTGTCCTTTTCATAAATCCTCTTCGCTTCCTTCTTATCCAGACAAGGTAAGAAGTAATATCTCATTGCATAATTAAAATCTAATTAATTATTCCCTAGAAAGATCAGCTAAGCTTTTGGGCACTTGACTACATGTATTTGCAACGTACAGCTGCTGATCAGCATCTAGGAGAAACAGTGACTACAGCTGAGTTGCTCCCCTTCTAGGCTCAAAGCCAAGTTAGCTTGTCATTACCAGCCTGAGGCTGGGATGAATTCTTCCTAAAAGCAGGCCCTTCTCCCAATATCGTGTTGCATTTTTGCAGACTTACTAACAATACTTAGTTTTTTAGTCTCAGGAAGATGTGTGTGGTAAGGACAAAAAAAAAAAGCAAAGTGACTTGCAACTTGTTTATCTTCTCTTTTCTTCATCTCTTGTCTCTGACGTAGTGACCACATCATCAAGCATCCTGTGGCATTTCTCACATCAGTCCTCTGCTCCAGACACCTCAAGCTCCAGCGCAACACAGTACACCCGGGCAGCATCCCAACCTGGATCCCCATCCACCTCTCAAGCCATGGAGACATGAGGCAGGCCCAACAACGTGTAGCACTTCTAGGGCAGTATACTTGCTGATTGCTTCCTTGACTATTGTTCACAACAACCAGCTAAGACACTGCCAAAGAAACACTCACAGCTGGCATCACATAAGGAGGAAAGTTAGGGCAGGTTGTTTGAGCTCCTCCTCTCTTCTCATTCACAGAAGGCAAGAGTCTGGGGACAAACAAACAGTCAATGAAGCAACAGCAGCAGTACTAAAGAAAACAGCTTTAAGGGGAGACGAGGCTTCAAAACCATAAATTGACAGTTACCTTGTCCCTTACCCCCAACCTTGGTTAAGGTCTCCAAGAATTACAAGTAGTAACAAGATAAACCCAGCTTACTTGTCTGCAATCCACATTTATCTCAATAAACTCCCAAGTTTCACACAACACCATTCAGGCAAGACAGTGGAATAAGAAAGTGTTTCCAGATACTTAATAGTTTAAGACACAAAACTGTTTAAACTCTTAGTGGGTTCACCTGGTTGCACAGCTCTGCTCTTAGGTCACGCATATGATATGTTAGACAGAAATAAATCACTGGGAACAGTCATCTGCAAAACAAATGAAAAAGGGGCTAATACTTATTTGTACTAAAGCCATTTGACTTTCCTGTTATACATGTGGAACAGCCCGAGATAGACAAGATATGGTGTTATCTAGCATTCCTGCAATCCTCAGTTCCTGGAAGCACATGGACATGTGAGAAGACAACCTTCAGGGCAAAGCAATTCCTTAACTCTTGCATCACAGCCTCAAAAGCAGGTTGTTACTCGGAGAGGAGGCCTCTTGTGCAACACTTGAGCATAAAAGTAAACATGCTGCATTACTAGAGGCTCACCAGCTTTCATCAGCCTCTAATTTCTCTCAGTGAGCCACTGGCAACACCACATCTGTATATTCTGAGACATCTAAGCCTTCTATTCCGCCTCCTAATGCACCAGGTTACAAATTCCAAAAACTCAGGAATTTGGTTTGTGTTGGATAGCAAGACAGCGAGACCTGAGACTCAATTCTTTGTTGTCCTCACTCTGTTTTGCTCACAGTGAAACTACATTTTATCTTCCAAGAAGTATCGGAAACCTGCCATCCTGCAAAGAAAAGCATGAGCACCAACCGAAAGGCAAGAATTGAAACACTTCAAACTGAAAAGCAGATGTTAAAACCCCAAACTCCCGGCTATCACACTGAGCCTTCAGAATGGCCAGCATTTGGGTGCGTGTGTTTTTTCAAAAGACATACAATAACCCAAAACAAACCTGTCTGGCTTATTGCAAGAGTCATGAGATAAAGTCCAGTGGCTTCTGTTGTACAGGATGACAGTGCAGGTGATGGTAAAAGCCCTCTACATAATATCAAAGGAGACTGACAAAGGTGAAATGAAGTGCTGTAACTGCATGTCCATCAAACGAGCACAGCAGAGAACAATACTCACCAGGCATTGTGATAACAGAACAAGGGCTCCATTCCCTGTGTCCCAGAAGACAGCACCAATTAATTAACCAACCACTGTAACCTTTTCATCCTGAGGAAAAAGCAAACAATTGCAAAACATCAAAATCAAGATTGGACAACAGTACCCACCTTCTTGCCCTGAAAAGATGTCCCACTCTGGAACTAGCTGTCTTGTTTAAACAATGACCTAATCATCCCTCCAACATTTCCCATCAGGATCAGAACAAACCAGACTATCTCAAAGGCAATTAACAGGTCAGGGACAAGCACAGCTATAGGACAGCAAAACAATCTGGTACAGAAGAGGAAGATACTACTTCATCTTTCATCCTCCTCCAGGGACATACAAGACTGCAGAACTGCTGTTTTGGGAACTGTAAAACTCTCCTTTGAGCCAGTCAAAATTAAGCACAAAAGGGCCAAGGAAGAGATGCTTTGGGGAACAACTGTGTATCTGCACAGCAGGATAATGATCCTGCTTTTAATTTTTCAAACCATTTTAGCTCCCCTCTGCTGCTTGCTATCTATAAGAATTCCTAGTGCTTTAGGAAAGGAGGAAACAAGTCACCCAGCTGAAACTGTTCAACACTCTGGGAGAACACGGAGCAGCAAAATCACCCTTGTATTCAAGCCTCACAGGAAAGGCAGCCCAAAAAAACGTGCCCAACATCCAAAGCAGAAAAGAGGGAGCATGCCACATTAGTACCCCTCAGCTGGTCCAGACAAATCTACTCAAGCCTTCAGCTGCAAGGGGCCAGCACATTAGATGCAAATGCATGTCTCAGTTGGATCTAATTCATTGAGTCCTGCTCCTGGCAGCCAAAGATCTCAATAAATCTAGACAATATCTATAAAATTAGTGCAGCTCATTATGTTTTTTCATGATACAATCTAAGATGTCAGCTGAATGGGGACTGCTGTACTAGGCACATACAGTGATATAGTAGAAGAAAGCATCCTTACCCGTAACGTTAGTGCAGAATCAACTCTTAACTGCATTGCATGAGACAAGATATTACTTCTTTCTCCCAAATCACTGCACAATCATCTTAGAAAAACATCATCTTTCACTAATATGGACAAAAATTTTCCTGGTATTAAGTATAAATGAAATCTCACAGGGAGGTAATGTAGGAGCATCCTTCTCCACCCTTCCTATTGATGTACCTGGAGAGGACACAAACTGCAACTCAAAGCTTTAAATTACATCAGTCTGGGACAATAGACACGAGTCTATTTTTTCCACAAGTCTCATCACATATATGAATGGGATTTACCATCATGCAGAGTCCAAACAAGCTAGCAATCACACAAAGATCCTTCAAGTTTTATAAGCCCAGTTTGAAAACTATGCAGCAAAAGCTAAGGAATAGAAAAGCATCCCCTCTGCTGAGACCTAGAATGATTTCACTGTGATTCTTCAGTGCTGTGGCTGCATGAAGAGCAAGCATTTGCAATACTGAATAAAGTTATCCAGCTCTTGAGTTTGCTCGTATTTCTAAATGGTCAGAAGCTATGCTTCTAGGGATGACTGACTTGGGAACAGCTTTGAAGTCTTACAGCAAAACCAAACAACTTAGTTCAGAGTTAAAAGAGGCCTGTGCAAAGGTGTTGGCCAATAAGCCCAGCAACTTTTCTGTTTCAGCAGTTTGTCTAACAGCAAATCCTTTTCTCCTCCCTTTAGTTCAAGTACCTGGCAAATTTACTGTGATTATGCGCTTATGGAAATGATTCTGCTTTAGGGAATTGTCTACAAGGAATTAGCCTATGAAGAAATCACTACTATAAAACAAGCAGCTGATGGGTGGGGAGGATGGAAATACTCTCCTGTTACAGAAATACTGCATTCCAAGAAAGGTAAAAAGTCCTGCCAGGTAAGATGTGCAGCAATCATTTTGTCGTCACTGAAATATGTGATACTATAAACCTCATTTAATTTAGCACATTTATTTCAAGTTCATTCCCAGCATTGTGTCATCTTCCCATTGTCAACAAGTGGAGTTTTAAACTATGACTGACCTAGTCACAAGCCTTGAGCTAGTACCTGAAGAATTACACAAAGTTTCTCTAAAGATCTGAACAACTGCTGGAAGTCTGATCCAAACGGATCCTCTGTCACTGGAGGCTTCAAGTAGTTGCTTTTTTGAGGCAAAACAAAGCTGAATTTTCATCTGTGAAATTTTTGGGTAAAACTCAGCAACAGGAGAAAGCTTGAATGAAAAAAATGAATGAAATTATAGTTTTCAAATTTCAGACAGGTTTCCCTTTTTAAGATAAGAATGCGTTTGATAAATTCTGACTCTGATTTGATACAAGTCCTATGACATGTGGATCCTGGGGTTTGGGTGAGTCTATCCACAAGTTCTCAAACTAGCGCTGTATTACCCCATCATTTACTGCAACACGCCACCAAGTCAACCAGAAAACGGTTCTAGGCTATGACTCCTGACAACGTTTATTAAGCACTATTATCGTACTTTTCATGTCACTTTTTTCCTCTCTTCCAAGCTCCCTATATCATCCTAATTCACCAAATACAGGACACAAGCTGCTTAACAAGTCCTGTTTGCCTTTTTTCATTAGTCATACAGCAGAAGCTTTATGAGATGCATTGCCATGACCCTAGATAGGAAGGATATTTGCCAGTTTCTTACAGTTCTGTGGAAAGGAGATGATCCAGCTGGCAGTGGTACCCGAAGTCCACATCTCTGCTCCCAAGTGACCCCAGCTTCCTGCTGCTAGGCCTGATATACCGCAACCAAGCTGAGCACAGGCTCCAGAGCACTGCAGACACCTGCTTCATGATTCAGACTCACTGCAAAGTCAGACAGTTCCGGCTTGCTTGATATAGCTATGACTCCACCCCACGTACCACCACCGCTCCTGCAGGCCAACCTCACAGCTAATAAGGAAATGGGACAATACCTTTGCAGTGACTCACAGGCAGAATTAAGAGAAAAGAATAGACAGTACTAGCAATTTTCTTCTCTAAAATACAGTTAAGACAGGCAAAAATCACGTGAGATAGGTAAGTGATACAACGACAGAGGAAAAACAGAGTCCTAGTCCGAGACTGGTCAGCATTCCTACCTGTAGGACAGCTGCATTCCTAACCCTACTGATTTTCAGCTAGTCACTCAGCTCGGAGGGACACAGCCATTTGGGTACCAGGCTATTTTTGTCTTATTGCAGGTGACAAGTGAAAAACCAGCAGCAGTTTTGTAGTCCTGGGATCATGTTGCAGCTGGGAGCCAGATCTGCTCTCAGTACCTTCTTTCAACAAGCTTTCCTGCACTCCAAGAAGCACAAAAGCTCAGATATAACAGGGAAAATTCAGGAAGGAGTTCAGGTTATGATATTACCGAGATCTGCAGGACAGCTATGTCTGTCACTAAATCACCTACTCCAAAAAATACATACAAAAAAATTCCATAAAACATGGTACAGTTAAGGATGCTATGAAGAAAATCTAGAGCAACCATTCCCTCTCATTCCTTTAAAGGCATCATATTTAAAATCTACCTCATCTCACCCAAATCAATCTTCATTTGGGATCTCACTGAGCCCAGCTAATAACAGTGGCTTAAGCAGTATTAAATCCCTACATCAAAACAAGATAAAGCCATGGAATTAATAAACACATCACTTACCAAATTTCTCCACATACTGCGCAGAAACACACACTACACCAGACATATCCCTTCTTCCACAGAGTTAAATCATTCTCTGCCAGATTCACTGCAACTTCCTTTCTTCCAGATTTCATTTTTCTTCTTACATAAAGACAAGCAAAAAAGCCCCCTATTTCTACTAAGTTCCATTCTTCCCCTTCCAACAACAATATTTAATGAAGCTTCCATTACCTTTTTTCCCCCCCTTTTCCCTCCCAAACAAGACCAGAGACGTCCAGCAGCAACATCTTAACTTTGACTGCAAGCCCTTTAAGGTAGTCGAGTCTCACTGACCAGAAGAGCACCTAGCACTTGTGTTACCAAGAAAGCAGATGCACCTTCATATTCCACACATTGAACTTACTCCATATTATCTCTTCCCTTTACACAATTCCCTCCCTATATCTTATCTAACTCAAATAAAACACACAGACCAAACCCAAAGGCTTAAGCAGAAGCAAAAATGTTCTGTTTAACCTGCTCTGTGGTCATTTGTCAAATACCATAAACATCAGTTCTCCCCATATAGCATCTTAGAGAAGGTCTTTAAGGGGTTCTTTTGGAGCTTACACAAACAGCTCACTGTTCTACTAGCAGCTGAGCTAGCTACTACATCTATAAGTGCCATTAATTCTTGTTTAGACACACCACAGACAAAAGCTCTTTCCAGCAGTGAGTTGTGTAAGACAGTGAAGTGCGGTGGGAAGCCCCATCCAAGGCTGCAATGCTGCTGTAGCTCCTGGAATCAAGGCTACCCCGTTTCCTAGCTGGCTCTGCTCTGCAGCAATCTGTATAAGCTGAGAACATCAGGCTATTTAGGGGTTCTGCTGATTCAGTACCTTGGGAGAGGCCTGGGCAGAGTCCAGTGCACTGCAGATTTCAGAGGACTGTAAGCCACACGTAAGCACCATGACTCATTAACCAAGCAATGCGCAAGCATTAGCCATAGATCATAAACCCAGAGTCACAGCCATCAGTAGCCCCATGTCTGCTTTAGCATGTCAGTCTAAAAAACAAAAACCCATTGTTTTATAGCCTAGATGGGCCTGGGAAAGACAAGTTATCCAACCCAAGAAGCTCCTGACCTGTCCCCCCAGTTCAGTGTCCTGAGACAGAAAGGACACTGCCAGGCTGACTCATAGCAGAGATTTTACTGTTGCAGCAGTTCTATCTTTTCTGGCTTGTTAAGCTCAGGTTCCTCCTTTATCAGGACTTTGAGGGATCTTTATGGAGTCTCCTTCTGGATATGGCTGTCTTCTTCCAAGGCCAGACCCACCTATTTGTACATCTGTGCCTCAAAGCAAGAGGCCAAGTGTCAAACAGGGTCTGCTGCCTGCACAGCTTCTCCCCTTGTCTGAGCTGCATTAGGGAAAATTACATTTTGATGCCCACTACTGCTCAGTCAGTCACTCACCACGGCAGCCAAACAACTTCAGAAGAGTCCCATGCACCACTGGCTGAAGTTGTCACAATCCTCTCTGCTCATCACACACCACAAAAAGCACAACGGGAGATGCGAAGATCACGATTATCAGCATGTTATCTGGCCTTCCCATCTGCTCAAAGAGATAAGAGCTACATTGTGACACCAAAGCTGGTGAAAGGGCAATAGGATGCCTGCAACACAATAGAAAAGTTACTCTCAGACGCTCTTGAGAAGCACATCTTCTTCCCCACACTTCCCTTGCCCAAGGTTACTTGTACTGGAAGAGTACCAGACATTGCTCCTGCACCTAGCTTCATCCTGGTTTCTGAGGTGAATAAAGCCTGCATTTAGCAAAACTTGACATGGGCTGTATCTAGTTGCACAAGAGAAAAGACTGTCAACCCTCGTAAAATGCATTTCAATTGATCATGAGTGCACTGCAACATTCTAGACAAGGTAAGAGTCTTGCATCTTAGCTGCTTGCCTTGTGAAGAGGTGTAACAGTAGACCCATATCACCAGGGGAGAACTTCTACAGGAAGGCTCAAGTCAAAAAGATTCTAATTCCATTTTCAGTAGTATACAATTTGTTTAATCCTTCTTACCAAAGCCTTCTCTTGTCCACTGGGTGAAGGATTCTCATTTTAGGGAGAAGGTCGCTTCAGACAGGCTGGGCATAGTTTTGATGCCTCGTCACTGCTCCTACAATACATTCAAATACAAACAGAAAAAATACATAAAACTGAAGGCTCAAATTAGAGTCCCACAGTTGTATAAGCCCCTTCAGCTGAGTCCCTCTCTTTGGAAACAAAACAATGGCTTGTGTGTTATTAACTTCTCTCCGTTTGCATTAAGAGATGGTCTGTACCAGTTACTGGAAGATTACTGGTGTTCCACCTTCAAAATACAAAGAAACACAGACTTGCCCACAAAATGGACTAGCAAGTTTCATCATATACTCAAAATGAGATCCCAGTCATATAAGGAGGAGAAGTCCTCTCCATCCAGCTGCAGAGAAGGAACAGAAATAGCTGTTTTGTTTTGTTTTGGTTTTTTTCATAGAAAGGAGAATTGACATTTTTTTCAGCAAGAAAGCACTGATGTTTTGTTTCTCCTTTAACCAGCTTTCTTTCAAGGCCATAGTATAAGTGAGTGCAAAGAAAAGATTTTTCAAGATCTGTATTAAAATCCTCTAGTTCTCCCATGCTTTGAGACAAGGTACATGCACTGACATGTCAATAGGTCAGGACAGAAAAAAGTTATCTTCTCATTATCAGTATGAAATCTGCTGTTATGTCCCTTACTTTATAAGCCTGTCTATCCTCCATGACACAGAACAGACCAAGACAGAGCAAAGTATTAGAGAATACAACTGGTCAGCTAGCAGCAATAGACAATTCATGACCTACTATTTTCAGAGGAGTTTTTCCTTTCGTGCTCTGATCAAACTCCTCCCTAAAGTTTATCCATAGTTCTGCCTAGATAGACATTTATGTCAGCCATTCTAAGTGAGAAGAATGTTAAAAAGCCCCACAAAACTAGTTTTGGAGGATCCCAATCTGGAGTCAAAGGGATGAAGCAACAAGCATCCCTAGTGTTACTCTACCAAAATCAGTGGAGTTGCCCAGGCAGTGACTCAGTGACTTCAGCCTTGTGTTACTGCTCCAACATCACTCACTGCTCTTTTTTTTTTTTTTTTTTTTTGTGCCTCAGCTTTCTGAAGCTACTTAAAATAGGTCAGTTAACTTTCTCTCAGGGGACAAAACACAGTGTGAGACGACAAGACAGAAACACGGTCACCAGACCAGCCTGTACTCAGCACCCTCAGGTCAGGTGCAGAGGGCAGCAAGTAGGAGGGAAGAAAAAAGGAGCCTCATTATTTAAGAATCCTTTGCCCCTCTTATTCTGTTTGGAATTTAGACTGAGTAGGTCAGTTCACAGAGCCCAGAGCCAAGAGTTTCACAGTGCACATGGCTTTCCTGCATTCATTAGGCCTAAAGCAGAGTCCAAGATGCCATCCCACCCGCAAGATGTGTTACGCTGTTAGACTACAAGTTCTTCAAAGAACAGAAGAGTTGCAGCCTGACCAATGCGCCCGCTGGAATGATCAGTGTTAAAGGGTTAAGGCCCAATCTGAAACTCCCTGCAGCTGCCTGCAAATGAAACACGTGCAAATGTAACTCTTTGCTGGAACAGTGTACCTTTTAACATTACTGGTCGTCAATACCATCAAAGGCAGACGCAAAGTAGTCACTACAAGACAATGGCATTCATCATAACCAAATATTACATGTTTACTTTCAGGTCGTGCAAAATAACTCTTCTTATCTCTTGTCTACTAAACAAAACAGAAAAGCACCTCAACAGCACTTAAAAATTATGAAGCCAATAACAACCAAAGTAGGTGGAAACTCCAAAACACACTGGCATACAGCTAACAAAATACCAAACCAGACTGTACAGATGAGAGGTAGGTTCCTTACAAATGAAAACATTTTATATCAGAGATATAAAAGGTAAGCATACATGGGCCCATCTCCAAACACAGAAGAACATTTCACATCCATTCACCCCACCTGCTCTGCTGAGATGCTCCCAAAGGTAAGAAAGGGAAGTCACACCAAACTCTGAGCCTAGATCTGTGCTGGTGTAGCAAATGAGCTCTAAGGGACTGGTACTTCTGATTTGAAATGACTCCTCGTGTCTTTTGCAATTCTTTAGCCCTTCCTAAGTAGTGGAAAGGCCCTCTCCTAAGTAATGTAACAGTTATCTAGATAATAGATAATCCCATTGGCAGTTTGTGCAGACACCTGAAACCTCTTAAGCAGGTGAGTGATGCACAGCGCACCCAGTCACAGGTAAAGCCAAGCTTCAGCACTCAGGAAGACTGAACGGCCAGTGGGGAACAAAGCCAAACACAGCATTACAGAGCCTTCTTCCCCTGCATGAGCATCAGCTGATACCAGCATTTAAGCTGTTATTATTTATCCTTTCCATTACAAAAGGAATGTGGATGCAACATGTGGATGTTGAGCCAGGTAACACCACTGGAAGTAGGATGGAGAGGACAGTTTGTGCTGAGTGTAGCAGGAGGGGAGAGCTGCCAGCTCCTAGCAAAGGATTAAGCATTCAGTTTCCATGTTCCCCTATGTAAATGCTAGACAGGACAATGACCCACAGAGTGGCTAATACCGCACAAATTCAGTTACCTTGACTCCTGGATGTAGAAAAATCACTTACTGCTCACTGGACTCAAGCTGCTAAGTAGCATCCTCAGCTTTCCCAGTACGCTGCAGCACACTCGGATAGTGTGAGCACACAGCTGCTTTTTTGGGTGCTGTTACTGTCTGGGATCTCTCAGAAACTAGACACTGACCAGTATCCCTAACTCCAATGTGCATTTGTGTATGAAGGGCTTGAAGGAAGGGGGCTACAGAACAGGAAAGTCAAAGAAAAGAAAGTAAAGCAAACACCCTTTACCCCAACATGACCGACTAGCAAGGGCAGTTACTGTAACGTTCTGCTACGTGACTTCCAAGACCTGGAAAGCTTACCTGTCTGTGCATTCTCGCACACACCACCCCCACCTTCCACAGCCCCACTCGGACACAAACAGGCTCTGCAGAACAGCTGGCAGAGAGCGTAACCCAGGCGGATCCACGGAGCACATCTGCAGGCACAAGGACGAGCACACACAGCCTGCACTTACCTGAAGAGCCAGAGAAGGGCTGAAAGGCTCCATCCCGTTTAGCAGATCGCTGCCCGGGTCCCTCAAGGAGCTCTTGCCAACAAAGCAGCTGCAAACGGCCGGGGCAGATCCTCCTCGACCCACTCCGGTCCCTGTGACCGCAAAGACAAAGGCAGGCTCAGGCCTGAACAAGCCCGGACAAGCCCAAAAAAAGCCTCTCCCCGAGCCTGCCCGTTGCGACAGCAGCCGCCCCTCCGGAGGTCGGAGCTCCCGGGACCGCGGCCGGGCTCCCGCACCGCTGCGGCGAGCTGGGCACGCACCGGGCGGTGACAGCGCAGCACCCAGGTCCTGCCGGTGCAGCATCCCTGAGCCCAGCGGGGCTGAAATCCGCCGAACGGGAGCGCGTCGACTTCAGCACACTCGTGCCAGGGCTGAATTTAATCTGTTTCACTGAAAGAAGCCCACGTTAGGAAGAATGCAAGATTTCTCCAGGATTCTTCTTGGCAAAGGAATGTAACCCGCAACTTTGCAATCACATCAGAGGCTCAGTAATTGGAAAAAGCCAACTGGCAACTGAGGGACATACTGCAGCAATGACATCAGAAACCCTTCGGTGCAGGACCCCAGGTTTGAAACGCACACACTGAGCCCATCACCCATCCGTCAGAGTCCGGAGACTTTCTTCTTGACAGCCCACGCAGCTTAAGTCCTCCCATCCCAAATCTGCCCCCCCCCCCCCCCCACGCTAATTTTGTTACAAACGTAGGGATGTGGAGGGAGGCTAAGGCACCTCATTCATTCTCCAGAGAAGCACTTATTGTGCACACAGCTAATTAATAACGAGCCCTTCAGAGACAGAACTGCAGCAGCCTCCTCCCCACTCACACAATGCAGATATTTTTCCTCTCCTTTGTATCAGTAAGTGTTCACAATTACTTTTCTTAATAAAGCTGCAGAGCCAGATTCCAATTTCAGTGCAGCACCAGCTAAGAGTAACCCTGCTGCCTTACTGCACAACACCACTATTACCTACTTGAGAAAGCAAGGAATTTGGCCCATTAAATCCATCCATGATAATGAGAAAAAAACCTGCATAAAATGAAACCAAGCAAGCAGTTTGTTGATTGGTTTGGTTTTTGTTTTGTTTTTGTTTAAGCAGACTTCTATACAGAACCACCCAATTCCACAGTTTTTTCAACTAACAGTTAATAGAGCCCCCTCTGAAGATTCCAGTGCCCACAGAGATCAGGCTAACTTACAGTGAGGGTGTACTGCTGCAGCAGCAAATGGCACTTCCCTCCTCCGCTTTCCTCCAGGTGCCCTTGCTTCCCTGCCATGATGCAAAAATGCAGCTGGGGGAAGGAAAGAGGGTCAGGATGCACAGTGTGACAAGTGTGAGTGTGGTCTCTGTAAGCTCCAAACCATTCTTTTTTTTTTTTTTTAAATCCATTTCCATGAAAACATTTTAAAAAATAAAATACACAGGCTTCCCTAAGCTTGTAGTACAAGAGGATGAGCCCTTCACTCCTTTCCCTCACACTTTCCACTTGGGAAGGATGCAGAGCACAGTCTCCCTGGAAAGGAGTGGGAGGTGTTGAACAGTGTTAACAGCAACCAGAAGCAAAAAGGGCCAACTCTGCATTTGCTCATACAACTCATCAGGGCTCTCCTACTTCAGGAGACTGAGGTTTCCACCTTACTCAAACTTCTAAACTGACAGCTTCCAAATAAAATAATAAAAAAATCCCCAAAATACTTCAACTTCTGAACAGCCATTCTTTTCCACATGAGACAGTGGAAGGTGCTCTGCAGCCCAGGAAATCCCATCATTTTGCCACCCAGCACCCCTCACAACTCCCACCTCCTAATACAAATTCAGAGTTTGATGCAGAGGTTGGCTGATTTGGTACAAATAACAAATATATCAAGTCTCCAGTCTTCTCGAGTCTCTGCACTTCATTTTACACAGGAAGCAAATGTAAAAGCCACTACATTAAAATACAAAAGGAAGTGTGCAAACCATGTTCAATCCTGATGTCAAACTTTATTATCTCTGCCTTTAAGCTAATAGTTTCCATGGTTTATGTAAGAAATAATAAGAGATTGCTTGCTGAGGTAGCACAAACAGCAACTGATTCTATCCCTAACTTAGGAAGTGCTACAAATACCTAAGTTTTCGCAGAACAGCAAGTGCCTCCCACCTAGTAAGAGTCACTGTTCAGTAAGGACTGGTTTTGATAAGCCATCCAAACAGCGAAAGCAATAGTCAAGATATCTGATCAACTTCTGAAGCATGACTGTATGAAATGTGTATATGCATTGGTCACACTGGGTAGCACACTGCAGCACAGCTCTGATGTTGCTCGAGAGATCAAGCAGGTCTACAGCCTCTTTTCAAAGAGAGATCTTGAATATTTTCATGGTGGAACTTGCATAGTTAACACACATTCACACTAGCGCATGCCAACACTGGACAACAGCACACAAGCAGAAGTGACTACAGCCACTTTGACAGCCAACATTTGGGCTAGCAAAGTGAAGAGATGTGCCAAAGCAGTCCTTTGGCCCTGAACTGAGAAAGCCTGTTACAGAGGAAGGAGTCTGACTCAGCTATACTCTACCCACACAGACCAGGATGAGAGAAGGCCCTTTAAACTGCGTGGCTCTACTGATGCTGGATTTGTTCCCGTGTCCACCACTTCTCACAGCTGCTGCTTTTCCTCCCTACATATCGCAGGGCTCCTCCTAGACCATGCTTTGGCCCTGAACAGCAGAAAAAGCCAGAGTAAAATGAACTTGTCCTCCAACATGGCATAAAAGGAAATGATAACTGGAAGAATGAAAGGTGGCCTGAAGGAACCAGGTTGCATAGGGACAGCTTGGATTAATTTCTACTCTCGTGTGCATTAAATTACTTCTATTCCCCATTCATTCTGGGCTTTGTGATCTCCCCAACCTCTTCAGCCCGCAGCAGCCACACATATTTGCAACACGCAGTGCTGCTGCTTGCCCGACTAGGGATATTCTCCAGCACACAGGCTGCAGCACAAGAGGAGGCTCCCCAGGTGTGCACCTGCAGCTGTGCCAGTCTCCACACTTACACATGACTGCATGTGGATTCCTTTGGGTTGGCCTTATGGCATCACCGCAGGTTAGGGCATGCCTGGAAGCTCCCTTTAAAAGCAGGGTTTGAAGCTAAATGCTTGAGATTTGCTGAGCATGGGTGGGTATTAGCCTGACAGACCCCAAGAAGATTTAATGGCTCCTATTCACTGTTGGGGAGGACTACCAAAGGAACAAGAGGATTTTTGTCATTTCCCAGACAACTGAGACGCTTTACAGTTGAACAGAAAGATTAAGCTGAATGACCTTGTTAAGTGGAAGCCAGCAATCCAAGGCTTCCTACAGGCATGCTGGCACCATGACTAAACAGGGTTTTTTTTGAGAAGGACTGGCATCCTGCTATATAAGGGGCTACTTCTGCCTTGAACCTGCATGAGCTGTCACCATGTCAAAACCATGATCCCATCCACCAAAGTTCATTAAGGATGGGTCTCACTGACGAAAGCTCTCCAGAGCATGGAAACAGCAACTGCCAGCTGAGCTTCTCTTGCTGTAATTTCAGCTCAGCTTACTCTGAGCATTTAGGGCTCTGCTGATACTTGGGGAGCGGTTGAACTGGTCTCACTGATAGTACCCTTATTGGTAAGCCAAGCTGCCTTCAGACATAACCCGCTTACAGGGTAGGAAGCTCTTCCCAGAGAGAAATGCTAGATGCTGCTGCTTGTTCTTTACAGCAGCAGAAGCAGAAAAGCCAGTGGCTAAAAGCCAACACCAGAGGTTCAGCTTCAACGAAACAGAGAAACTGCATTAGGGACTGAAATTCAGTACCTAGGCAAATGGTGGATTATTCTACCTTCAAATCAAGGTGAATCACCTTTCTGACACTCCAGCCCAGCAATCTAGTAGACTAACTGAATGAATTATCACTGCTTAGTAGTCAGATCCCTTCAGTAGATCACTTCTGTTCTCAAACTCTAGGGAACTATAATCTGAATGTGAATTTACTTTAACTCACATTTTACCTTCACAATTATCCTTAATCACAGTATCATGCACTAGTTAAAAACTTGTATTGTGTACAGGTATTAGCAGTATGTTTTAATGCTAGATGAGAAATATATATGCACAGAAAAATTACCTACCATCTTCACTGTCAGCTTGTTGATCTCCACTCTGCAGCCAAAACATCATGACTCCAAGTTACCACTTCACCTACCAAGGGTAAAAGAGTATTCTCAAATAATGTGGAAGAAAACAGCAGTTTCAGAGCCTTCTTTAAGTTCCCAACTATTCCCCATCCACTCTAACCCTTTCCCCTCAGTGGTACCACTATGGAGGCAGATTCATAAACACTTAATGCAAACTGTCAGTCACAAGCCATATAGATGGCAAAATTCTTGGTGAACAGGAAAAATTCAGGCTTTCCCCAAAGTACATGTTTCCAAATCTCCTTTGCAAGGCAGATAGGCAGAGGACTTTGTAGTTATTCGCCTGCAATGAGCAGAGGATCCAGTTACCTTAATTGCAGCAAAGTGGCCTGTTAACAAGGAATACTGTATGTACAACACCAGCTACCGTGTTCGTGGTTATATTTATTATACAAAGAGCTTGTGTCTACTCTACTTGTATCATGAGCATTTCTCAGAGACTAAGTCAAACATGGCTGAAACACAGCCCAAGGACTTCATACAAACCTGACAAACCTCAATAACCTGTTTTACATCTTCCATTGTGGAAATACCTTGGTTAGCACATTATCTGGGAAACTTCAGCAGCAAGTGAATGTGGAAGGCATCCAATTGCAGTGTCATATGTTTGAACAAGTCCCCTTAGCTTAGCTGAGGGAACATCATGCTCCTGCAGAGCTGGATTAACTACCCATGTGTACAAGCTCATAGCCTGTGTTAACAGGAGTTAACAACAAATACCAGCTCATGCTGAGGGAGCGTTAGCCTGAATGAGCTACCTCTCATATGGCATAGTCTAAGAGTACAAAGGCATGTTTCACCTACCAACTCGAGATAACATGATTGGGGTCTAAGCGTATCATTACTTCACTCTTGCAGCGAGCTCTCTGCTCAGGTTTTTAATTGCAGCAATTAGATGGACAAGACACAGTAACCAGGTGGAACTTGAACATAAGGATAAGTTCTCAGGCTGCTAGAGGAGCCCAAACTGCCATTGATTCACTGACTTGAAAACTCAGATGCAGGTCCAGTTCTCCTCAGCTCCTCTGCAGATACTTTTGTCCTACATCTGTCTTCTGGCAAGACTGCTGCAGACATACATGCCTGTACGTGCATACTTTGTAGAGGCTAATTACAGCTGATGAGATGAGGACAAAGTCTCTTCAGTTGCACAGGTGTAAACGCAGAGCAAAGTGACTGGCATCAGGGAGCACACTGCCACTCAGCAAATGCTTGGGTTGCTAGATTATTGGTGCTCCCATTCAGCTTGCAAATCTGCTACCACTTTCAGAGTCACATGAAGGACTCAGGTTTCTAACCCTGAATCTAGTTTCTGCAGCATTTGGATTGTTCTTTAGCTGTCACGTTCTACAAGTACACCTGTCATTGCTGGGCTTTCCTTTTGCTTCACATTTAAGGACAGAGTAAATGGAAAGTCTGCTGAAGATTGGGCAACAAGAGCAGAAAAGCCCTGATGAGACAGGAGTCTCTGCAGAGTGCAGTGAGCCTTCCCACATTCCTGCATGGCTGGCAGGTTGTCAGGGATTCTGCATGGCCCAGGATGCTGGCAGCAGTCTGGCTACGCTTGTGTCACATCCCAATTGCCAAACAGAGGTGCTGTGTTTGAAGAGAAAAGTAATCAGTGAAGATGAAGGGAATAAAGCAAGAAAAAAAATATCGATAAGCACTTCTGGGGATTTGTCAAGGTACATTTTGCCCAAGAGGGGAGAAATATCTTAAGGTATAAGGAAAGATCACCTCACAGGTCATGGTCTAACATACATACTACCCCTGCACACCACATGCTAATTAGCCTCCCCCGTCAGTGCGCAGCAACTCAGGGCCAGTTCCATTTCCTGCTACCTCTGTCTAACCAGCCAAAAACCTCTTTAGACATCACCAAAAGCATCATCTCCCAGAAGCTCCTGGTCTCCAAGGATGCTGGCAAATTCTCTCCCAGGCCATTTTGTGGGTACAACAGCTTATGAACATTTCCCCTTTTTGCAGAAACAGGAAAGAGAAGCAGAGCAATTAGCAGAAGGAACTGTACTAGTTCAAGCACAGAGCAAGGGATGACATTCCAGGCAACTGAGTGCGTTTCCAGTGACGACTGAAACATGTGACTGCTCCAACTGAAGTGCCTTATTCACTCTGATAGTCTGTTTGGCCTTGCTCTGACATATACCAGTTGCAAGATCAGGATTTTTGTCTCTTAAGATGCTCTCTCCTCCCTGATAAGATAGAAATGGAAGCAAGGGCACACACCGCCCTCCCCAGTCTCCATGCTGCACAGGAGACTGCACCCAGCAATAACTGCCAGGGGCAGAGGGGCAGGTACACCTCCACACACTGACATGATTTGCAACTGCCCTGTTAGAGAGGATTTGTACCACTGACAGGCTGAGGCAAATGGAAGTTCACTAGGCTGCAAAAGCCCGAAGTTGAGGCACTTGGACATATTCTACTTTTCTGCAATGCAAAAAATCTTTCCCTGTACTCTCAGAGAAAATAATGCTACAGAGGAGAAGCAATCGCATTATTCCTCTAAGCAGCACACATCTCTTCAAACAGCTGTTAATCTCCTCCTGGACTGTGTCACTGCTCCCTAATGTCACACCCACAAGAGCAGGGCCTGGATGGCACAGAGATTCTGCATATTAGTTGACAGAACAAATGAAGAGCAGCAATCTGAAGACCCAGCTTCAGATAAAAAAGGCAAGACAAAAGATAGACTTTTGTACTGAGGTCATAAGAGCAGAGTCGCAAGAAACTTAAGTCATTCGGTCCACTCCCTTGGTCAGAGTTAGGGCTCACTACAGTTCACCAAGCTCATCCATCAGCATTGCCACCACTTTCTTAGCATTCCCATCAGTATTTGACTTACCTCCGTCAGAAAAGCTCTGTCTCCATCAGTCTTGCCTGGCTTTGCCTCTTTAAGAGAGGCAAGATGCTTCCCAATTCATTCATTCAACTAATCTCTCCAAAGGCACAGACCAAGCCTTAGCATTTGCTCTGTCAAGAATCCAGAAGAGCCTGAACTAAGAATAGTATCTAAGGTGAAGGACAGAGCTTGCTAGCAGGATTAGCTGGTGCAATTACAGGTAGCAAATCCCTGCTACTCAATGGCTTTAGCGTTAAGCAGCAAGAGAAATGCCTCTTTTCTTGATGAGGTGGTGTGGAATTTGTTTGTTTGGGTTTTTTTTTGTTCGTTCGTTTGTTTTTAATGATGCCAGGGCTGAAAGAGCACAGAGGAGCTGAGGCAGGACCGCAGCTGGGTGTGCTGCTGCCTCCCTCTGCTGGGAGCCGGGCGGCCGGCGGGGGGGGGCCGGGGAACAGGGTACCCATCCCCTCCTCCTCCTCCTCCTCTGACCTGGAGAGCTGGTGGACAGACATCCTCCAAGGGTCTCTGCGGGAGCACAAGGCTACGGGGCTGCAGCAGTAAGGAGAGGCACAGGTGGAAGAGTCTCCTTCAGAGGCATCTGGGAGAAGCTCATCGCATTTTCCCTGCTAGTTCACAGGTGGAGACAAAGGATCACTTTGGTCAATCAGTTTAAGACAACCTGGGCTTTTTGCCATCAGCTTCCCTCCTCCCTGCAAATGCCCAACAGATTGCAGGTATTTTTATTTTGTTGCATGCTTCAAGTCTGTGGAACCAATTCAGCAAGAAAAGGGGTCAAGTTCAGTTGCTTCACATGCAGAGCTGCCCGGGGAGGGAAGCCTATGCAGCAGCAAGCACCCACCTTTGCACCAAGGAACAGTGCAAGGCCAGCAGAAAACTGACAGCTCTGTTAGCCCGGCCACGCTCTCTCTACTGCCACTGCAACCCCTTGAATCCTCTTCAAATGGCTGCCATGGAAAGAAATAATTTTCCTCATCCATCCCTCTCCAAACTCCCTGGCTGTTCCTGCCTAGTGAAAAGTAGCTTTGAACCCGTTGAGATGGCAGTGCACAGAGCAGGCATCAAAACCAGAACTGCAGCAATTCGAAGCTGTGGAAAACACTTGTGCACAGGTCTGCTCATCCCTCCTGGCTGCTTCTGCAGCCCTTCAGTATATGAGGAGAACACGGCAAAAAAGGCCAGCTTTAAATCAAGCTGCACAGGCACACAAATGCCAGTTCCATGTCCACAGCTCAAGTGGCTGTTTTTAGATCTTGTGCCTTGCCAAGTCGTTTATACAACTAAACACACCAATGTTGGTGCTAACATGGCTCAGAGTTAAGAACTCTGTTACCAGAAACACTCATCACATGTAAATCTGAGTCAGTTTCTTAAAATAGAGAGTCTGAAAATAAACATCATCTATACATAAATATCATGAATGCCATCTACCAAAGGAATACATTCATCACATGATATATTCAACTTGTGTGTTATACAGGAATGGTCAGAACAGAAACAATTTACCACTGCAAGTTTTTTTCCACATCTGAGGTTCTCCTGCAAACTTTACTTCTCCAATGCTAAGCTACTAGTTCACTTGCACAAGAAACTGCATAGAAGGTGATCTGAGCAAGTGTCTCCTCTCCTCTATTTCATATTGTGACTGTGGTATAAGGAGTTAACAGGTTAACTTTGAGACACAAAGTTAAAAAGCCTTACCACACCCTCTTGAAACTCCTTCCAGAGCCAGGTGGCCAAATTCTCAGGTAGCAGATTGTGCTGCCAAGAGGTCCAGCTTGGAAGCAGTGTAGCAGGACACCACCTTTATGAGTGGTCCTCTGTGTCTTTGGTAGACCGTGGTCAGCAGCCCGGCACCTGGCCTATAGATCAGTGAGGGTCGTCTTCCACTCTTGGCTTGCCACTTTGGGTGCAGTTCTTCTAAGAAGGGCGGAACAGATCATCTGACAGGGTGGCCTGCAGGTTGCAGTCTTCCTCTGCAGCAACAGAGTATGTGCTGGGGGGCCAAAAAAGGCTATTACTAATTGAAGAGCTTTAATCCCTTGTAGGTAAGACATATGAACTGCCCTTTGTCTTACTGTTTGCCTCAGGGTACAGTCCAGACACCTTGCGCATGCTGCAACAACAGTAATCCAAGGATCACCTGCACTGCATCAGCAGTTGGCCATTTCTTTGGCGTACACTTCCTTTCCATCACCACTGCTGCTAAATAACGCACTACATCTGTCATTCTAGTCCCCAGAACGTTATAACATCCTGGCTGAGGCAACTGCAGAGTGGATGCTGCAGTGGTGCCTTGTCATCCAAGTTCAATTCACCTATTGGAACCTTGCCGCTCCTTCCTCATGACTGTTACCTGAATTGTTACAATAAGCCCCTGAGGACACTCCACACACAGTATCATCCGTCGTTGCAATTGAAGGACATCCAGGAAAAGGACGCTGCATTCTACTCTCAGACATAAGGCACTGGACTTGGCCAACTCAATTGCTAAATGACTAGGGGGGAAGCAGCAGAGTACAGGGGTTGGCTGTCACAGTGCTTGCAGCAGCATCTTTCAGTCGTGTGCAGTCACTCGTCGTCCCCCCCCTCCCTTTTCCCTGCAATGTCCTTCTTTGCTGAAGAGTTTTCAGATAGGGCTTTTGCTGCAGTGCATCAAAGCGCGGGTGACTTGCCAGCAAACCACAAAGTGTTCCCTCCTCTTCACTTCTCCCCCATCTACCCAAGCCACACTAGCTGATACTCAGTAATCAGACACTGAACCACTGCCTAGCCTGTCTACAGGACTGAGCCTTCAAGGAGGAGCAGGTCCTATTTGCACCACCCCTCCTTTAAACTCCTCCAGGAGGATCCTGCTCAGTTTTACCCTGTGTGCCACAACCACATCTATACAGCTTCTCTGCAGAGCACTTTCACCTCTGCCCTGAGGCATGCTGGTTTTACTAGCTCTATAGGCAAGGCAGCCTTGGAGCTGGGAATATTTCCTGGTATTCAGCCCAAGGTCTGTCTCCTCAGGACTGCAACCCCAGTGCTCTAACTTGCATGCTTTTGCACAGCCCAGGTTAATTCCAAGATGGGCTTCAACGACCAGTTTCCCCCTGCCCTTCAGTCCAAGGATATTTGCTTCAGGCCCCTCTTTGCCTGGAGCAGTTCAAATGTTGCTCTCTGAAGCATAGCAGGCACTCTCAAGCACTTCTGCAAACCGTGCAAGCCAGACAGGTTAAACGTCACATGTTCTGCCCCTGACAGTGCTGCTGCATTAGCAGAACGATGACTTCTGTCAAAAAAAAAGTATGTTCTTTACTATGTGGAACGGTACATCCAGGCACCCCCTGGGAGAAGGCGCATGGGGAAGCATTTCGGAGCCTGGGAGCTCCACAGGAGCCAAAACACAGCACCTTAGGGAAGACCTCAACCAGCATCTTCCTCCCCCACTATCCCCAGTCTGACAGTGACCTTCAAAGCTGAAAATGGCTCTCCCCATAATTTCCTTTTGTTTAATCAAGTTGTACATAGTCAGCCAACTTTCCACCTTTTTTGAATAACAGGACTGGCAAAGGACTTAGGACTGATACTAAATTACAATCCACTGATATTTTAAACCTAAAAATTTCACCAACAATTCAAGGTCAACAGCTAGATCAAGGCCAGTTTCAAGCTTTTCTTGAATATAATATGCTCTTGTCCATGAGCTTTCTGGGGCAGGGACCTTATTTTGTTTTCACAGGATTCAACACAACTTCTGCTTCTAAACCAAATGAAGGGCATCTTCAACAAGCACATCCTCACTTAATTCTGTTATTTAAGACAAGAGCAGAGTATTTTCTTTCTATTCATGACAAGTGAGCTTTTAAAGGGAGGTAAGCTTTACCCTCTGTTTATAAATGTACACAGTTATTTGCTGCAGAATATTGATGCAAATTAAAACCCATTTAGATTTCCCAAATTTTAGTTCTTCCTCACTCAGCAGTAGAGACTCTCCCTTCTCAAAAGATCAGTTGTCTGAAAAGCAGGGGAAAGGCACAAGAAGGGTAACCGAATGGCAAGCCTGCTGCAGCTTAGCTCTCCCAGTATAATTAGAAATTCTAAAGGCTGAGCCGGAAAAATTACATCTTAAGGACATTTATGTCCAGGCATAGAGGTAGGAGAAAAAAAAACATTAAGATTCCTGGCACATGGGAATTCTCGTGTTCATGTGTCAGACAGGGATGGGCAGAAAGCTATTTGCAGCAGCTGGTAAGGCTTTTTAATCCATTGGTGCATCACACCGCACAACTGAGCCAACAATTTCCCCCACCCCTTCACTCCTGATCACTCTGGGTTCTGCAGTGAAAGAGCCAACTGGAAGAATCCGCAGAGGTTTTGCAAGAAGCAGCCTCTCTTCCTTGGCCCAATCCAAATGTTTCAAGTATGTGGGAAAATGGGCAAAACTGTTAAATGCTTTACATTGTCCAGGAAGGGAAAGCATATCTTCCCAGTTCCTCTCAGTTACAGGCATTACCAAATACCCTCCAACTGGGGTCCAGCAGCAACTTTTAAAATCCCCTTTGTGTAAGAGACCCTTCCTCACATCACTTCTATATTTCTTCATTCATAAAATCAGGCCTCTTGGCAGAAAAGAAACTTAAAACGTGAGTTTGCTGCAGTGGTAGGTAATACCCACGGAGTATGTCATTCATTAAGGGAGGAGGAAGCAGCAGCACACATTAGCTTGAAAACAAGCTACATCCCCTACAGTCTAGCATGCAGCCTGCTGTTGCACTACACTACATTTGCCTTAGCAGCACCAAAGGCAAGAGTTAAAACAAACTGTAGGTATATCCATTTATTTAAAGGATATGTGCCTTTGCAGTGGGGCAGCAGGCACAGAATCCATGACCTTCTCCAAAAACACATGCTGTCATTTGACCCAATCTTTCTTAACCATTTCTGTACCAGCCACTGGGAATAGAGAATGAAAAGTCAGCAGCAACAACCAAACGACCTTTTAAGTCCTACTCATCAAACATGTGGTGAAGCAGAGTCATCAGAGGCTCTGGTAGTAGTGCTGGCTATAACCACAAAGAATTTGGTATGGTAAATCTCTGTGCAAGCTCATGACCATCAAGAGCAGGTACTAGGAATAAACTTCACATTTTATAAAGCTAGTACTTTCTCAAGACACCTTACTCTCATTAAAAAAAAAAAGACTCTAGCAGGAGCAAATACCCCAGGCAGCCCAAAATGCTAAAAATCACTCTAGAATCAGTATGGCAGCCAGGAAAAGATCACTGCTTCCCAGACCAGAGACTGGCATTAAAGGAAGAAAACAGCTGAAATTTGGTCTTTCACCAGACACAGCGAAGTCTACATTTCAGAGGCACTAAATCTATTCACTCAGGCCTTTCAGTACACTGGCTTATGTTATATTCACACTATCTGGACATCTATCATGTTGGATTGCTGTAGGCATAGCACAGAAGTTTAAGGTGGTACTGCAGGTGCTATGATCTCCAGTTGAGACTTAATGCGTACTGAGGATGCCCCCCCAGGTGCACAAGGCAAGAACTGCTAGAGCAGCATAGGATGTAAGAGGATAGATAGCATAAAGTACATCCTCCCTCCCCAGCCCTTGCAGTCTGGTGTTATTTTGTCTTTTGCAACTTTTCTTCCCATTGCTCGGGACTGAAGGCTTCTTTGCCCTCAATATCCTTGTTATACTGCACCTGAATGGGAGGTTACCAGTATGATGACACTTCAATACAGGGACTGCTACTGGAAATGCACAGATCTTGGTTTCGGCTCATTTTTGTCCTCTATAATCCCTCTTATTTTCTGTATCTGGCAGACAGTCATCTTGCCAAGTTTTCAAGGAGACATGAAGAGAACTCATGTGAAAGAGTGAACTCCAGAGAACATAGCTGCTTCCCTGCAGTTCCGATGCTTCCACCACTTGTACCACCTTTGGAGAAGTCTGTTCTTCTGTTCAATTTCAGAACAGTTGTTTTTTTCTTAAGGCAGAGAATAATATGCTTTTATGTTGATTACCGTTCCACAAGGCCCATATGTTGGAACACCCGTCACATTCATTACCCCTTGGCGATTTACATCAAGCCTGGTGTTAACTCAGTTACATTTATTTTGTTCCTATTCTACCAGTTAGAGTGGTTCTTCATAAATGCCACAAACTTATGCATAAGTACTTCAAAATGGACTTAAGTCTCTTTGCTCATTAGCATGATGACGTCAGGAAAACAGTAGTAACATAGTATTAGTGGGCTGCATAAAGTCTGCATCACAATCATTTCGGTTTCAGTTACTTTAACTTGTGATTTACATCATGTGAAATTCAAGGTTTTGTCCTTGCATCCATGACTCTCCTTGTGTCTTCAAGACTTGGGGCCAGAGATATCTCTGATGGAAGATGTGAAAGTTTCACTGAATTTAAAAGAATGACTTTGAGTCGAGGTGTCTAGGGGCTGGCCTCTACCACCAGCTTGCATTGTGTGACCTTGAGAGATCACGCTCTGGTCCCAGCTCCCCTGGGCTGTGAAGAAGATAACACTTACCTTTCCTACAGATCTGACTGACTTTTCTTAGTCCTTGTGCAAGCACACGATAAAAAAGCCATCACAATTACAGATCTAATCAATGTAAACATACACTACTATGCTCAAATAAAGTTGCAGACACAAGTAATTGCCTCAGCTTCAGTGGGGACAAGAACACCCTTCCTGGTGTCAGGAGACATCACTAAAAAAGGGAAGTCAAATATTTGGTCATTTCAGATGCTGCTAATGTCATCCAGCATCAACTCCACAGCAGCAGCAAGGATCTAACTTGGCATGTGCTGTAACAACTGACTGCTGAGTAGCTTCCCCCCGCCTCACCCCCAGCCACATAATAAGAAATCCGTATCTACAGGAATTTCAGCACAGCTGACTTCACTGCTATTTCAACAGAATTGATAATTGCTCAAACTGCATTCTTCCCCCTTGCCCCATTCATGCATACAGTTACCAAGACTCTGGAATTGATAAGAAGCTATAATTAATACAGATATTTTTATACTAGAAAAATGCAGGTTGCTAGCAGACATACATGTCCAAGTGAATTTTTTTTTTACTTTGTTAAAAATTCAGTTCCCATGCCATTAACAGATTGTGTTCAGACTGCACATTTTTCCAGAAAAAGCAAGTTAAACTCCTGCAGTAAAAGGCTGTGCTAACACATTTCCAATTCAAATTCAACTTCTGAAGGCTGTAGAAAGGTATTAATGTTTGGAGGTCTAAAGACCACTTTTCTTAGAGTCCTGAAACACACTTTTAAAGCTAAGTTTAGCAGATATAAGCACACAAAGACATGGTCTTTTGGGAGAAGGGTGCTGAAGCTGAGGTCTGAATCCTGACATTTCAGGAAACAACTGGTTTTTAACTGATTGCTTAAAAATCATAAGTAAAGGCAAGCCATTGGGGCTGCAAAAACCCTGATTCCGGCCGGCAGCTTCGGAATTGCTCGGGATGAGCAGGAAAAGGGGAATCCCTGGCTAAGGCTGCTGCTTTGCAGATCCCTTGAAGGAGAAAAGCTCTGGCACTACTGCACTCTTAAAGCTGCAGTGCCCAATTTCTCCTTCGTCCTCCCGTACCCTGCCACGGAACCCGCAGTTTCTTTGAGGGGTGACAGGGAGCGAGAGCGGGGAGACAGGCTGGGAGGTGTGAAGAAAGGGGGAAAGGAGAGGAGGTGCAGGAAGTTTCCTTTGCTCAAGTACTGCATCAGCAGCAAGGCAGCGCGTCCTGCTGCACTCCTGCAAAGGCTCTGCAGCTCAGCACTGGGCTCGGACTGCAGCACAACTGCACCAGCCTCAAGGCATTAAAACCCCATCACCTGCTCGGAAAATTATCAGCAGAGATAACGCAAAACTAGAGGTCCTGGCAAGTAATTTTAGTGGCTTTAGTTCTGGTTTTGGGGGTTGGTTGGTTGGTTTTAAAAAAGCAGATTAAAAAAAGATTTCACTGATTCAGCCTCCTTCATAGTGGTCCCAAGGAGAATTAAAAAGGCAGAAAGGAAACGAACTGAATGATGTTTAATTAGCAAGCACACACCAGAAGTTGGACTTTTTAATCTTTCATCAAGTATTAAAGACAACCCAGCAAGAGGAAGGACCACAGCCTAATAAAAATGCCTCCCTTCCTGAAAGAGCATGCAAAGAGCTTCCATTAAACCAGGTTAGGAAACCCTCCCTCCCTCCGAAGTTTTCTCTTCTTACCCCAAATCCACTCTGCAGAGCTCTGCTTTCTCAGAGATGAAGCGTTGTCTAGAGCAGCAAAAGTTGCAGACTGCTTCTCCTGCGAGGGAGGCAGGACCTGGCATAAGTAGTGTCAGACGGGTCCTTGCACTGAAGTGATGCCGGGAGAGCCCAGAGCTGTTCAGACAAGCAAGGGGAAAAAAAAAAGGGGGGGGGAGGAGGGGGAGTTAAAAAGTCTTAAATCCCTGACACTGCAAGAACCCTGATCCTATAGGATTGTGTCGAAAAAGCAAGTGCTCGCTCTCTGTAAAGCTGTATTTCCCCACAAGGTGCAAACTGAGCCATTTGATTGCTGCTGGGTTTTCTCACCTGGTGATGTTGCTCTTGCAAGAGGAAAAAGGAAAAGCAAATCAGACATCTGCAGAAGCCTCTCAAACACACTCTGCTCCCACCTGCGCTAGTCTAAATTTGAAGTGCAGGCTGGAACTTGTCAGAAGTCAGCAGTGGCTTCTCAGGCAAACAGAAGCTGGAAAGATGCAGGGAGAGTGCTCCCTAATCAGTAAGGACAGGGGATGACAAAAAAAAACAACAGGGAGAAATCTCATCCTCCATGGTATTGCTAACACTTGTCTTAACTATATCAAGAATTCAGACAGAAGCTGCAAGTATAAACATTAAATATGAAAAAACCAAACAAAAACCTCACACCTTCCACATTCAATAGGTCAAATTTTTTTCCTGATACATAGAACAGCGTAAAGCCTGGTCCAAAGACCTACCACTAACTTCAGTGAAGTTATGCTGTTTTAAACCAGCTCAGGCCTAGAAAAGCTTTTTGCCCTGTGCACATTTGATCCTGCCTCTTACTGGTTCGACAGAACACACAATTTATCCCTTAATTATTCCATTGATTAAGCCCTTGGAAGGCTACAGCTAATGAAGCAATGCAGACCCCTGTATTTCATGGTGGATTCAGCCCCTGTTTTCATGGCAGAGAGATTCATTGAGCACAGAGACAACATGCACTGAGCCATTATCCTTCCGTTTCATGGAAGTGAGACTCAGCACTGAACAAAAGACCTAGTGTCCAGAGAAGAGACTTCACTTTACATCCTAGAGTTACCAATTACTAATGATTTCAGGTTCTGTTACTCTGGTCTCCAGTGCTAAGTGAGACTGAGGAAGGGGAAACCAGTTTAAGCTCAAGGTTATTGAAGGACGCTGCCAGGGGGACAACTGAACCAGGCAGCATTTAAAATACACGAGCAAGAGCTCTACAGCAAGCTGGCTCTGGAACCAACAGTTGCTGAGTGATAGTTTTGAAACATGTTAATTTTTCATCCACATACTTCAATGCACCATAGCAAAATGCCAAGTGTACATCAGGGTCAATCTAAATTTATTATTGCCTTTTGATACCACCCTTGAAAGCTTTTAGATCAAGTTCAGATATGCTGATTATCTGCATCCAAAAGAGTCCTGGCACTGACTAGAAAGCCTTTTCCTTCCTTTTCACCTTCATTGCTTTTCCATTTGAAGATTAGTTTTTTGACTGGGCCATTTACCCCTGCCTGCCAGTTGCATAACCCAACACACAGGATACCTGTTCTTTGCCAGGTGAGCTGCAGTATATGCAGATTAAGATCTGCATCCAGCACACCAGTCATTACCACCCCTTCAGCAGAGATCTAGCCTAGAATTCAGGGGACTGGGTCAGTTTTTACGTCTTTATACCTGTTGCATAAGGTAGCATACTCAATTCTGGTTTTACAGCACCACAGAAGAGCAGAGAGACAAAGCTGGGTATTCAGCTTTGTATTTATAGTCACTTGTGCCTTGCTACCAGCATTGTACTGCTGCAGCTCCTGCACAGCAGAGTTAACACTAACAGGCAGGATATTCTCAGTGTAAGGCAGCCCACTACGACACTTAAACACAGGCTAAAACCAGCAGGAAGGAGAGACTCCCCTGAATGTCAAAATGTTTAACTGAAATTTTATACATCTTTGCCAAGCCTTTGAAAAATATTGATTTACTGAAGTGTTTCACAGTACTCCAAGGCCACTCACTCTACAAAATGAGAAACACATAGTTAATCTGTAGTAGATACATAGTTAACCCGTCGTAGATAAGAAAAAGCATAATTTTAATGAAACAAAGCTCCAAGGCGCAGCCTGTGTGCAATATGCCAAGGAACTCACTGAACAACACATACCATCCCAAACCCTGCACCAATTTGCTGCTGCAACACAGTCCATTAATAGTAACATAGTTATGCATTTTGGTGCATTTCACTTTGTTACAGGAGAACAAATAAGTTATGATGAAGGATTTTGGTTTTAAACTTTATCGATCTGCTAATCTTAATGTGGCATTGAGATAAGGGCAGAGGGATATCTTTTCAACTTTGCTCTCTCACTCAGCTCTCAGCAAAAACCTGTAACTTTTCTCAGCTGTATTCATGCAGTTCAGCTGTTGAGGAGAGCAGCAGCCCTGGGCTAATCAGCCTTCTGACACGAAGTCCAGCTCAGCTTTGCTGCAGTATTATGCCATCAGATACTGCCTAGGCCACTATTTATTAGAACATAAAGGTGGTTGGTAGATAATGGTTTTGCTTTTATTACAGTTTCTGAAACTTCTTGAATAGAAGAAATAACCCTACTACAATGGTTAAACCTGTGTCACTCGTAAGAATTCAATATAAAGGTGGATGCAGGCATTCAGTGTTGCACTGTCCACTCGGAATGACAAAAACCTAGAACTGAAGATGTGAAAGTCAAAGTAAGAGCTAAGATATTTCTAGACTAAGAAGCCTCCATGTATTTGAAAGTTTCTTCTCATAAGTGTGCTATTTATATATTATTAATTTTGTTGTGGTTTGTGTGTTTTGTTTGTGTGTGTGTGTTTGGTTTTGTTGGGTTTTGGTTTTTTTATAATCTGAGACAATATGTCCAATACTAATTAGTCAGGAAACTGACTACCAGCACAACATCCATTATTCATTTCAATAGTTCAGTGTGTCAGTCTTCATCAACCAATATTTACCTAAGATATAGTAATTATTAAATTCCAATCAAGTATATTGTGGAGAACCTCAGGTAGCTCAATGGTTACAGTACTCCCTACATGCCTGTCTTCTGTCCTTTTACATTGCAAGCCAAGAAAAGTCATCTCTTACTCTCTCAGCCCCGAAGAAGTTGGAGAAAGGCAGCATTGTTCAGTGGACAAAGTCCTGCCACAGTATAGCTAAGCCTTCAGAGGCTTGCAGTTTCAATTCCTGAGCACTCCAGAAGCTGTCAGAGCCAGACAGACAGCAACACAAGAAGTTACCTGCCTTGTTCTTCTTTCTGAAGTAAATTAACCAACTATGACACAGACTCAAAACTGCTGAAGCTCTGAATCACTTGGGATTAATAAAAACATGAACTGTTCTCAATGTATTTTTCCACTCAGACAGGACAGATACAACTTATTCTTACCTAATGCGCAAAGAGGTCCTCAAGAGCCACAAGTAACTGAAAGCTAAGCAAAGCAGCCTGGCATCCTTTGTTCTCATGCACAAGAGGAAGATAACATTTCCCTACATTACAATGAAAGAAAAGCATGTTTAACCTGTAACTTCCATTTCCTTCCTCATTTACTCCAGGACCCAACAAGGGACTGAAGGCAGTTTGTCCCAGTGCAGGAATTCCTGGGGAAGATGCCAGCACTTTATCTTTCATCTGCTGATCAAGCTGATGAGAGCATCACTTTGTTAGAACAAAAGGCAGAAAGCAGGCACAGCTTACTTGATTGATCAGGCCTGTTCAGATCAGGTAGAGTACTCGGTGAAGATTAGCTCTCCTCCTGCCTACCCCCCAGCTCTTTTCCCTTTGTCACTGCTTCTATGGAGTAACTGTGTTGCAGCTGCATCCTGGTTACTGAGGGATGGCAGACTGCACCATTACTGCAGCAATGCTGTTGAAGGACTCATCTGGTCTTGGTGACAGAACTTTACAGCAAGGCATTAAGTCATGTTTTAGTCCCATGACTGGTTGGGGGTAGCAGCAGAGGTAATCGAATTAGCTAGTAATGCCATTCACTCAAGCCTCATAGCAAGTCAGCTGTGTTAAGATACTTTCCTGCTCCACTCAAGTTGCACACCTGTGAGGCACTCACTGGACAAGATTTCTACAGCTTAAAAGCCACAGTTTAAAAAGGAAAGTCGACAGACAATAGAAACTGAAGCTCTTAAGAGGCAGTATTACTCTAATACTCTCTCACCTTGGCATGTCTCAGCATTTCTTTGATGCTAAGCTCTTTAAGAGCCAAGCTGCCCAAACAGAACACCAGAGCAGTCAGGTCTTGGGAACATCACCTGCCATTGCTACAGCAGAGTCCTTGTGTAGACCAGCTTTCCAGCTTCTAAACAAAGTTTGTCTGGACACACAGAGATGGCATCGCTTAATACTAAACAGACATATGTATTTAAATCTAAATTTCTTAAACCAGATTGGACATTTCCCTCTATCAGGCCTGTTCAAGGTTTCAGGTGAGCATGCTTAACCACAAACCAACCTCAAGCACACCTGCAGCTCCAGAATTAAGTAGCCAAGTCACTGACTTGCCCCAATAGCCATAACAAAGCCCCTCTCTCTTGCTCTCTCCCGTACCAATTTAAGAACTGCTGCTATAATTTTCTCAGTTTAGTTTTCCAGAAGCCACAAGACAGTAATTTTATTCTCTACTAAGAACCCCAGCTGCTGTATAGCTGTTCTTTATTGCTTCGCAGCAAAAGTTAACAGCCTTACTCAAAATCATGGAAGCTTGATAGTCTAGAACTTCTGAGCTTTCCTGGAAGCTTGTTCCCCCCAGCACAGTGACTGACCAAGCTACACCAGCCTCTGCAGCAGCATGACCAAGCAGGGCTTCCAGCTCACAAAACAATACACAAAACCCAAGGAATGATAAAGCATTCACAGAAATTACTCAGTCATTTAGAGCCACATCTATAGATCATTGGCAGTAGATGCCTTTGCAGAGACTAATGAATTTGGCAAATACCAGGCAAGTTTCCTCTGGATTACTTCATTAAAAGGTTGCTATACTGAAGCACACCTTACCTCTTTAAAAGCAGTACAAACCGCTTTCTGGTTCAGAAGTTTCACCTCTCCACACCTTGAGACTAGTCTGTGAATGCACCACCAAAGGGCAACAAGCTCCCGCTGTATCACGCTCACTTTTAACACTGTTTTTCCCACTCCTAACTAAAGAACCACTTGCTACAGAACAGCTTTCAATTGGTACACCAAAACACAGCCTTTACCCAGGGTTTATAGGCTGGAGTCTCTCAATTGGTAAGTTGCTCTCTTCAGGTTAGTACTTTCTTCCCTGAAACACCATCTTTAAACACCAACCAAAAGAGCTCTCTTTTCTTACAGAGCTTTTATTTGCTTGTAGAACATCTGGCTCCTTAATACCCTTCCCTTGCTAACTACCTTTTATTCCTTTATTGGCATCACATGTCTCATCTGTCACACTGGACCTATTTCCCTTAAAGCAGCACGCAACTGAGTAAGTGTGAAAAGGCACTGGCCAAGGCACACTTCTTCTGACAAAAGCACATTCTGATCCAAACCATCATCCTGATAAAATCTTACTTGTCCCAAATTATGAGGTGTTAGAGCTCCTTAATGAAACTGTTGAGATATTTTTAACATGGTCAAAAAACCTATTTTATCTTCTGACCTTCAGCTCAGAAATAGATGCACCATTTTTTATTTTTTTCTGACTGCCTAGAGTGAACCACACCCCACACCCCCCCAATTTCAGCCTCAATATTTACGGTTTGGCATCGTATAGCTAGCTGAAAACATAGTCTCTTAACAGAAGCTGTTAAACAACTGCTGCTACTCCCACCTTCCAGCTCTATCTAAAATAATAACAGGCTTAAGTGACCAGGGCCTCAGCTGTTCATCTCATTCAATGTGCCAGAAATATGCAGCAGGGAGACTTGTACTTTCATGATTTCTGCTAAAGTGGATGACAAACCCCCTTTTTCTTTCAGAACAGAAAACAGACTGTAGAAGGGGACTCCCTGTTTACCTCTTCTCACAGTCTGCTATACCCAAACAGATCCAGATTAGATCCTAAGAGCTAAGCAAGCTTTGTCATCAGGTCATTAATGGGTTAAATACATAGCTATGGGATATAGCACTGATTCCTCTAAGCTTCTTGCTAAATGTATGTGTAGTAACATCACACAGACTAGTAAAAGGAGATCTCTGGAGCTGGATTATTTGTCCAGCTGCCTCTTTAAGATGAGTTATTTACCCCCTCACCAAGTTTAATTTGTTAAATTTCATTGCTTGAGTTATGCTTGTGATCTACTCTCTGCTGGTTTTCAGAAATACGGCCGCCCTTAGAGGCGTTCAGACCTTACCCAGTCCAAAGCTGCATTAGTAACATGGTCGGAATCATAAAGCGATGTGTAATGGGAAGCAGGGCAGACTGCAGTCTCCCTCATCCTAATTCGGACCCATATTTGCAGACAAGCCTAGGTGCTTACACCCTGTGTCACTCTGACACCTTTGCAATACCACGAAGGGCCTTTTTGAGATCAGGCACACATCGGCTGGAGTAACCTCCAGAACAGATTGGCGCAAAAGGTTACGGCAACAAGAAATTATACTGTAAATATAATCCAAAGTTGTATCAGAAATACAATGCAAGGCTTGTCTTATACATGTCATTGCTAGATTATTGGCCTGAGCAGCAAGGTACCCCAATTCTGTTCTCAGTTCTGCCAATGTGACTCAGTTTCCCCATCTATAAAGTCGTTGTGGTAAAGTGTATCTACTTGTGTAAAATAATTTGAGACTTTCAAGTGAAAAAAACAATAGGAATGATGTTTAGTTTTCCCATATGATGTAATGCCATTTATTATTGGAATCAGTAATAGCTATTTAACTGTTTAAGTTTGCGTTACGTCTCCTTGCTATTGCCACAGAAGTCATGGTTTGCAAAAACACAGCGTTTTCTGAAGTCTAGGGTGGTATCTGTGAAGTCTGGCTGGCCAGGGCTCTTAACAGAGGCGTTTTTAATATTCATATTAATTTTACGTGTCGCTTCATGGGGAGCTGGTGAATCCATAATTAAAGCCCTGATGTAGCAGTTAGCCAAATCCTAGCAAAGAGCCTGAGCCTTGACTACAGCCTGCTTAGATTTTAGAGCCAGCAACCGTAAAGAGGTCCGTATATTTATTTACTTAGTGGTGCCAACTAGGGAAATTATACCTATGACATTGTTCACCCAGTGAATTTGAAGACAACAGCTGAGTTACAGTGAAAGCTTTACATTGTACCAGGGCAGTTTATAAGGGTGCTCTGCTGTAGGCGGTCTTTGGGGGGCATTTGTAGAGTTTCACTTCTCTTCTGTGCCTCTCGCCACTCCGCCTGCCCTCTCAAAATCTGACGTGTCTAAAAGCACTGTCAAGCTGAACTGAAATGGGTTCCCAGAAGTTCAGAAGGTATTTCCTTTGTTTAGAAAACATAGGACTGGAGTTGTGGATGCACATATGTAGTTAGAAGGTAGTATGCTAAAGGCACAAGAATTTCAGGACACGAAGCAATGCAGCCTGTAGGCAAATATACCTACACGTACACACACAAACACGTCTGTATAAACTAGATCAGCCAATGCAACTGCGGAAAATGGGGAATTTTTCCTTCGGTGCATTACGGACCTCTTCAGCCCAAATGCGCTACAAGAGAATGCACCACGCGCCCATCCATGCCGACACGGCTGATGCAACGCCCGCGTGTCGGAAGGGTGCCAGCCTCAGTGCCCAGGGCGCAGCACAGTGACGGTGCCCGAGGGTGGCTGTCCCCCCCACACCGCGGAGGGCCGGCGCCCCCGGAGCCCCCTCGGCGCCGCGATTTTCGCCCCTCCCGAGCGCCGCTGCCCGGCGACAGCCGACGCCAACCACAGACTCTCTCGGCGGTGGGAGGAGCGACCCGGCGGGCGGGGCGCTGTGCCGGGCCCGCCCGCAGCCACCGCCGCCGCCACCGCCCCACTCGCGGGCCCGGGGTGGGAGGGAGGTGAGTGGGGGGCGGCGGGGACGGGTCGGGGGATGGAAAACGGAGGCGGCTCTTTGCGCCGCTGCCCCCGCCGCGGCGGCGTGGGGCGGCTCGGAAAAGGCGGCCGCCGCCTTAAATCGCCGTGCATTGCCGCCCCGTGCAGCGGCCTCCTCGCTGCATGGACGGGGCGGCCGTGCCGTGCCGTGCCGTGCCGAGCCGAGCCGAGCCGTGCCGAGCCGTGCCGTGCCGAGCCGAGCCGTGCCGTGCCGTGCCGTGCCGTGCCGTGCCGTGCCGTGCCGTGCCCGCTCCCTCGCCGCCCGTCCCCTGGCAGAACAGCGCGGAGCCGCCCGGGGCGGGCAGCTGTTTCCGCGGTGCGCGGAGAAGCGAAGGGCAGAGGCGTTTCTCGGGAGCCGAGCCCGGGGGCGCCGCTTCCTCTCGTGCAACGCACGTTGTCCGGCCGTCCCGCTTTGACGGTCACCGCTGTCCCAGCACCCCGCGCTGTGCTGCTTGGCACGGCCGCTCGCCCCTCTCACCTCTGCCTATTCTGCTCGCCCTTTCTGCGTCCCCAGTGCTCGGGAAACCGGGAGGAAATCCCCAGCGGACAAGTGCGGGGAAGGTGGGTGATGAGACCTGGGTCCCTCCTGGCGCAGGCCGGCTGTAACAGCAAGGTGCTCGCGCTGCAGAGGTCCCATCGCTTGGTGTCTGCGTGGCTGACATGCTGCCTCGCACTCGAGTCATTTTTCTCACTGTAACCCTGTCCTCCTGCTTTTCCAGGGCTTCGGAAACTGAGCTGCTGTCGCTGCGCTGGGGCCAGAGCTTGCTTTCACTTTGGACATTGCTGTGTTGGATGGTTAACAAGAAAGGCCAAAGGCTAATTCATGCATCTCTCGGCTTGCTTTTAATGTAAGTCTCCCCATTAAGCCTCTGACATTTCCAGGAGCTGGTGGTGAGGTCATTCCTGCTCTAATGTTTGCATGTGCCGAAGACCAATACTTTTTTTCCTGATTCTCAAGGAAGCTTGGTAACTCTTCTGTTCATGTGTTACATGTGCATGGCCTTGTAGGAGCCCCAGGCCATGCTGCATTTGGCTGTGCATCTCTTAACTATTTTTCAGGGAGGATGCAACAGTAACAAAAAAGAATTTTTTAAATTGTTCCTTATAGCAGGGGAACTTACAAGACTTGAAATGGGCTCTTGTCAAACTGGAACTCCGGTGATGGTGCAGGGGAATGCACAGTCTTATGCTTCGTGCTGGGTTAAGCTCTTACAGTGTTGTATGTGGATCAGGCCCAGCAGTCTTTTTCTGAAGCCTGACTGCGTAACTTTGTGCTGGCTAGCTGGGGGATATTAAGAGTATTATTTTTTAACATGAACAGTGGTGATTATCTGATATGAAAGCAATAAACAAACATCCCTGGATTTACCGTGCTTATTCTGGGCAGCGTAGCACAATATTTTGCAATTGGGAGTGTTGTGAAACTGGTTTTCAGTTGGCTTGGAAATACAAGTGACTGTGTAGCTCAATCTACCAGGACACTGCTTGGCTAATTCACTCTTTTCCTTGGGTACGTGGAAAAGAATGATCCACCCAAATCCTGCCCGTTCCATAGTAGGTACCCATTCTTCAGCTGTCATCTCTGTGCAATATCGCAGTAACTGCAGCCTGCCAAGCTGCAGTGAGCAGTATGTCAAACTTCTCTAGGTTCCTGGAACAAGGGTTGCTCAAGCAAATGTAAATATTACTTTATCACACTGAGAAACTTTGTCATCTGCATTAGAGCCCCATAGTCGGGGGGAAGGAAAACCAAACCTCTGCCTAAAATGCTGATTATTTCTACTGCAGGCAAAATCTTAGGAGCTACGCTTCTGCCCCTCTTGCAATTGCCAGCACTATTTGCTGGATTCCTTAAGTGAGTACGTGGAGCTTAAATAGCACATCAAGAAGGGAGGCAGTCACAACAGAAGGCTGGGGAGAGATGATAGAAGTTAAATTTACAGACTGTGAGATATCTTGTTGAAGCTCTCTGGAGAAGAGCAGTGAATACTGGACCATCTGTTCAGGGAGATGTAGGAAACAGGGAAGGAAAAGCCAAGGAGTCTCTATGCAAACTGACCTTTGAGAGGGAAGCCTGGATGCCCTGAAGGCACAGCAGCATGGAACAAGTCCTGTCCTAGGGGGGCTCACCAAAACTGCCCCCTTCTCACTGCGTCAGAGTTGGAGTGGGGATCTGCTCCTGGGGCAGCTCACTAGAGTCTCAGTTGGAGACCTTCAGCATTGATCTCAGCTCACGTGCAAAACAGAGGAGTTGGTCAGAAGACACGATGGGGAATAGGAGTTGCCACATATGCGTGTGTTTTGCCTGTTCACAAACGTCAGCCAAAAGGTCTAGCACAGCCGACGTGTATGGGCTGAGAGCTGAGATGTGCTGCAAAGCTGCTGACACAGGCCTGCTCATTTTTTTTCTCTGCTGTAACTGGGTCTTTCCTCCCATTTACCAGAAAGGGAACAACCTGCCTTATCTTACTTGCTTACCTGACCATTGACCAGAGAGCGTGCCGTATGCTCGGTCACAGCAGAAGAGAGGTCTGTGCTCTGGAGGGGCTGTGAAGAAGACAAGTTTCCAGCTACTTTTGCTGCTGCAGCCTCTGTAAAGCTCCTGCATTACTCAGGTGAGTCTGTTGGGGAGAGAAACATGAGATTTATAAAGACCAGTTCAAGCTGCAGATAGAGAGAGGTATTCAGAAGTTCCTTATTTTGTTTTAGTTATCCTGATCCTTCAGTTGACTTAGATCCTGTGTTGATTTGGTGATGGAATAGTGACTTTTCTGGGAGCTTTCCAGGGGTAGAACCAATAAAGAGCTGGTATAACATCTGTGTTTCATCCATCTGCTGTTTAAGGGGAGCAAGGACCAGGTTGCTCCAGGTTAGGAAAAACAATCCTAAGTCTGGGCAGGTAAAAGCTAACAGCTTTTGGTCCTAGGGCATATATACAGCTGTAACTGGAGCAATGGAGCCAGTGATATGTTTTCTAGCTGACTATGAACCTATGAATCTGATAAGACACTTTTCTGTCTTGTCTCTGCCTGCAGAAGGTTAAGATTATCTATCATGTTCATTCTCATACCCAAGATCCATTTCTCAGTTGTATGGTCACGAAACTGCCATTTTAAAATGGTGTAATCGTGCCAGTGCAAAGCCTAGTGAGACTGCAACTGCACCAGTATAAAAAAGCCATGTACGTTTTCCTCTTACTTTCAAAAATTAGCTGGTTTTCCTACACAGTTAAAATTAAAAGGTATACATTTATTGACCAGAACTGAAAGTTTTTAAAGAAGTTAATTATCTTGTGTGCTATGAAGGCTGTGCTCCAGCTAAACACAACTTCAGAAAATGAAATTAAGAGAATGAGATAGCCAGTGTAAGAGCTTCTGAAATAATACTTGCTGTAGGAAGAACAGCACAATGGTTTATTCACTTTTTCTGGATTATCTCTCTTGAGATGTAAAGTCATGTCTGTGTTTCTAGGTATAAGAACTAGATGTGTCATTTCTCTTAAAAACAACTTTATTTTAGATTAGAGAAACAGGAATAAATAAGAATGAGCAAAGGGGCTTTTTGGTCAGGGAGACCAGCTGTTACTGGCTGCAGTGGTTTGAACGGGTACTGAGTGGAGAGGGCCAGAACAGGTGCTGACATGCACTCTTCAGTGGTGGAAAGTTGCAGTAGGCAAAACACAAACCCAACATTGTCTCTTGGCCGCGTACACAACCATCATGAGACAGCACCTAGACTGGTTCATGTCTAGACTCAATTTTAAGGACTAAACTTCTTCCCCCGTGTTATTTTATCAGACCATTTGTCTCCTAGTAGCTCATTAGAACCTAATTCAGCTCTGTTCATGAAACTGGTGATGCACATGAGTCATGAAAGTGCAGTGTATTAAAGAGCCTGTGTACTGGAACTGCCAGTGGTCATGCTTGTCTCTGAGCTGCTATGACAATATTGACGTGAAGCAATGCCAAGGCAGCATAATACCATTTGAGCAAAGTCCCGAACAGGAGGTTGTTGAAAGCAGTACTTAATTTGCAGGCGCATGTGTGTGTTCGTAGCCAGCTCTGAAATTTGTGTTAAAATGGATTTAATTTGCACAGTCTAAAGGCATTGACAACCCGTCATTAACTGTGGGAACTATGCTTATGCTACCGAAAGACCTTAGGCACACGCTGTCTTCCACTTCTTGGTTTGCATGAGTAGGCTGCAGTCTTTTCAAGAGTCCAGTTACTACTGAGAGGAGAGACTGTTGGGTGGAGGATCCAGGCAGAAGTCCCGGGTTCTTCAGCCATGGGAAAGCAGGTACCTTGCATTGTGTTTTGCAGTGTTGTAACGTGGATTGACAGATTTTCTTCTTTAATCCTGTCCTCTAGTGTTCCTGGGTCTACCTCTTCTCTCCCAAGATGCTGAGAAGAGTCCTGTGTACAGTGTTGTTCATGGGAGCCTTGCCATCACTGGCCGAAGTGTCCCAGGGCCACATCTCAGTGGTCTTGCTGGGAGCTACAGGTGATTTGGCCAAGAAGTATTTGTGGCAAGGTCTATTCCAACTCTACATGGACCAAGTGAGCAGTGGCCACAGCTTCACTTTCCATGGGGCTGCGCTGACAGCTCTGGAGCCGGGGCAGAAGCTGATGTTTGATGTGCTGAAGAAGCTGGCCTGTCCCCCAGATGAACCTCCCAACAGGTGTGCTGTGCTGAAGGACCAATTCCTGAAGCTGAGCCAATACCACCAGCTGAAGACTGCCGAAGACTACACTGCACTGAACAGAGAGATTGAGACGGTGCTTAGTCAGGAGGGGCTGAAGGAGGCTGGAAGGATCTTCTACTTCTCAGTACCACCATTTGCCTACACAGAGATTGCCCGCCATATCAACAGCAGCTGCAGACCACCTCCAGGAGCCTGGTTGCGTGTGGTGCTGGAGAAACCTTTTGGCCATGACCTGGAGTCAGCCCAGCAGCTGGCTGCAAACCTGACAAGCTTCTTCAGGGAAGAGGAGATGTACCGGGTGGACCACTACCTTGGCAAACAGGTGAGCAGCTTGCAATGTGCAGCCCCCTGCCAGATTGAGGGACTTAGTGGCTGGGAATGTCAGCTCTGCATCTAATGAGGATGTTATTCCCCTCTCAAATTCAGGCAGATCCACCGAGTGTGTTCCCAAGCCCCCATTTGCTTATGGAGTCCTGTACTGTTACTCTTGTCCTGTACTGTGCTGCTGTCCGTCTTCTTACAGAGCAGAAGAAATGTGCAGGGCTTTCTCCTGTTAGTGATGAGGGTCCCCAGAATTCATCTGGTCTTCTCACCAAGGTCAGGGCTCTGATTTCGCTGAATAAGCAGTGCCCTTTCCTTCTCACAGTTCTCCCATCTCATTACACGCAGGCCTCTCTGCTTAGCTGTGGCTTCTAGAAACAGTTTTTAATTTGATATGATATGGAGCTGATGGGATGTTAGTTTTGCAGGATGCTTAGAAGAAGGTTTCTTCCTGCCCTGTGCTGCACTCAGGGCATGGAGGACTGGCTGCTGCAGGGACAGCTCTGGATCTGGAGCTGCATTGTCCCAGAGGGAATGTGTTCAAGGACATGCCACCCTTGTGTTAGAGGAATGTGATGCCACATTTTGAAAGTAGCCTGTTCCAGCCATGGCACTGTGGCTAGATTTTACTCCGAAGATTGCATGTCCAGCTGCAAGGAGAGCATCTCTACTAACAGGGGGAATTTCTTTTTTTTCTCCCAAAAAGAGCATATGGCTTTAGTGATGTAAGCATCTGATCTGATGCATTTCAGCACTTTGGAACTGTACGTTAGTCCCAGGATGGTCTTACTCAGCCCTTTGTACTTTGATGGATATAAACTGAGTGCCTTGCAGTTTGTAGCTCAGCCTTTTTCACATGAGACCTCAAAATGCCTCAGCAAGACCTTTAATGTCTGCTCTGTACGGTCAATGGAGACCCTATTGTGCATCTCTGCAGGCTCCCTTGCTGATTTTCTCTTCTCTGACACACTCTTCTCTCTGCTGTGTGGCATGTCTGCCGGCACTCCATAGCTGGCCACATCCCAGTGCTGGATGGGGCAGTGAGGCAGAGATACTGTGGAAATCTGGTGAGTTTCTGTTGGATCTTTGATTTTTCCCTTCACAGGCTGTAGCCCATATCCTGCCTTTTCGAGATCAGAATCGACAGTTTCTGGACCCAATTTGGAACCGACATCATGTGGAAAGAGTGGAGATTGTCTTGAAAGAGACTGTGGATGCTAAAGGTTGGTGAGGCAAGTGTGCAGAGGTAGGGTGACTGAATGAGAAGAACTAGCAGGTTCATAAATTATGTGAAAGTGGCCCTTGAGGCAATGCTGGTGCAGAAACATGAAAGAGCAGATGAATGATATGTTGCTCCCTGGAAATCGAGAGGGACTGTCTTAGGCTTCCTATTCTAGGGACCGAGTCACTTCCAGGTAGTATTGCTGCTTCGAAGAAAAGATTCTCATTGCAGTTCAGCTGGGAGCAAGAGCAGAATCCCCCACCTTTTTCTGCTGCAGAGCTTTGGGGGCATTGCACCTAACTCTCTATCCCAAGTCTTGGTAAAAGGCACTGGATTTGAAATTGATGCAGTCTAAGGCCACTTCAGTTCAGTGCTGCAATAATCTAGTGATTTTGACAACAACCCTTTTGTATTCCTGTCCTGTTAGCTACCAAGCTCGCACTGAGCGTACATTTGCACTATTGTTTGGAAGATGCTTTTGCATCTTTTGCCTGGATTTTACTTTTATTGGCTGGTGTCAGTCCAGGTACCTCGGTCAGTCTGTGTTTATCTGCCTGTTTCTTTCCCTTCCTCTCTGTAGTAAGAAAAGAGCATTGCAGAGAGAAAATCGAAGCTCAGAATTGCTAGCATGGATCTGTTGCTGAAGGACACGGCTGCAATCCCTCCCTGCAATGCTGCAGCATCCGCTCTGCAGTGCTCAGCATAAAGCACTCTGGGCTGGACTGCCACCCGCAGCACTTCTTGGGATGTCAGGCGCCCTCAGATTTGCAACATCAGGATTGCTTCTCCACTCGCTTTACCTCCTCTCCTGTTTTCCGCCTCCCTCCCACCCTCCCTTCCTTCCTCAGCCACCACAAAGTCAATTAATGGAACTTTATCAAACTTCGAGTAATCTTTGGTTTGGCAGCCCAGACCTCACCTGGGCCTGTTTGTGGGAGAGGGATGCACTGCAGAGAGATTTAGGGAGAACAGTGTTGCCTGCGCGTAGCCCCAGCTACATCCTGTATCCTCCTTGCTCTGAAGAACTTTGTAATTTTTCATTTGACATCTTTTTTCCCCTGTGTGTCTTCAGCTGGCAGCCGGGCTTCCAGCAAGTCTGCAGCATTGATTACGTTAATGAATGTGCCTTTGGATTAGAGCAAGAGAGAGAAATGTGTCAATCGATCGGGGAAGCCTGTGGCCGTGGTGCAGTCTGCAGCATGCAGCCTGCTGCCCATGGACTACAGGAAGGCATCTGTTGGAGTTACTTTCTTTTTAAGTGTATCGTCCTTCTCCCTGTGTTCCCACCTGCATGAGAAGTCAGGCGGGGAAAGAGAAGCAGGGCTTTGTGCATGAAATGTTGTCTCTCAAGGGCATGGCTCAGCCAGAGCCTTCTGAGGACATGAAAACCAGAGGAGAAGAGGCAGTGAAGAGCAGTGGTCGTTGCCAGGGCCCAGCTTCAGCTGTTCTGTGGACCTGGGGTGTAGCTATAGAGCTGCTGGGGTCCCTGCTCTGACCCCGCTTTCCAGCTAGTCTGTGAAAGCTTTTATGTAGAACTGCACGTGTGTGGAGTCCCCGGCCCAGGTGCTGTGAGCTGTGGGACAGGAGTGTCGGAGTGGGGTTCTACGGGGGCCCTGCATCGTGCTGTATGTGGGGGGTTTGAGCTGGATATTGCTGCTAGTCATCAATTGTAGCTTCTGAAAGCACAAGCAGTCCAAGAAAGCAAAGCCACCTTCTGCTCTGTGCGCTCAGGAAGTATCAGCCGAGAGTGTTACTCCCGCTGGGTTTAGGCTCTGTAAGCACCCAAAAGGAGGATTATGTCTGGCTCTGTGCAGGACAAGCAGTCCTGTGGGAACCTTTTGTCTTTATTTTAGTAGCAGAAGCATTTTGGAAGCCTCTCTGTGGGGAAAGGAAAGGCTTAGAATCATAGAATGGTTTGGGTTGAAAGGGTTCTCTGAAGATCATCTAGTCCAGCCACCCTGCCATGGGCAGGGACATCTTTCAGTAGGTCAGGTTGCTCAAAGCCCTGTCCAACCGGACCTTGAACACTTCAGTGACGAGGCATCCACAACTTCTCTGGGCTTGATAGCTTCAAGTTAATTGTTGGGCCAGGAGAAAAGGACCTTGGTGCAAACCAATTTGGGCTTGTGCTCTTTGTTCTCCTTGGCATGCATGTTATACATGCAGAGGGCAAGGCTGCAAGGAAACCACAGCAGCGTGCTAGCATCTTACCTCCTGTTTGTCCTCAGGCCGCACCAGCTTCTACGAGCAGTATGGAGTCATCCGGGACGTGCTGCAGAACCACCTGACAGAGGCCCTGATGTTCCTGACCATGGAGCTCCCAGCCAATGTGAGCAGGGCTGAAGAGGTTTTGCAGTGCAAACTGCAGGCTTTCCAGTCCTTGCGGCGCCTGGAGAAAAACAGTGTGGTGTTGGGTCAGTATCAGGCGTATGCCGGCCAAGTACGGGAGGAACTGCAGAAGGCACAAGATTATATCAGCACAACACCAACCTTTGCAGGTGAGAGTTTGGTCTGGACCCTGGAGAAGGGAGTAGTCCAGAGCTGAGGAGAGCAGCAGATGTGAGTCCTTGCGTGCTGATATCAGCTCCATGACTCTGGACCTCACTGCTGACGCAGGGGTGTCTCCAGGCATCCACCAACATGGTAACTGGGAGCTGTAACTGGATAATACTGTTGTTCATTAATGATCCAGTGAATGGGAAGCATTGCCTAAGAGCTAAGTCCCATTATTCTTGCGCAGATCTCTGCGTTATTTTTAGAAGTGGCCTGCAAACTCCTTTCCCTTGTCATAAAGTCAAGTTACTTTCTGCATCTGAGGGATAAAGCATTGGCAGTTCTCTGTGATTAGTAGACCACAAGGCCATCTCTGGCCATATTGTGTCTTCTGAACATTAAAGGTTTTGTCTGAATTATATTTGTGCATTGAAACTGGTTTTCTGCAAGATAAAAGGAAGCTATTCAAGGAGGATACCTGGGAGGAAGCACAGCAGAGTAGCTGGAGAGCAGTTAGTCCAGTGATGTCAGGAAAGGGCTGAATGTGGAGCAAGAGACACGGTGAATAGCAAGATTTCTGGGAGCTAAGGAGGGAGAACGATGAGTAGATGATAAGAGATCCTCTCAGATCTGCTTGCTGTTCAGGTTTAATTTGGCAGCTGAGATCACTGTCGTTTCAGGTGTCCTGATTCAGAGTGACAACCTGCGTTGGGAAGGGGTCCCTTTCTTCCTCGCTTCTGGGAAAGCTCTGGATGAACGGGTAGGTTACGTCCGTGTCCTCTTCAAGAACCGAGCGTACTGCACTCAGAGCGAGACTCTGAGAGATGCAGGGCACAGCCAGTGTAAAGCCAAGCAGATCATCTTCTACATCGGGCACGGCGCACTCAACACCCCTGCCGTGCTTGTGAGCAGGAACCTCTTCAGGCCCATCATGCCTGAAGGCAGTTGGAGAGAAGCAGCAGATCAGTCAGACCTGCACATTTTTGGACAGCCATTGTCTGATTACTATGTGTACAGACCTGTGAAAGAGAGAGATGCATATTCTGTCCTCATCTCCAACATCTACCATGGCAGGAAGGACTTCTTCATTACCACCGAGAATCTGCTGGCCTCCTGGGCATTCTGGACACCACTGCTGGAGAGCATTTCCCACCAGCCGCTGCGCCTCTACCCTGGGGGTGTGGAGAACCAGCACCTCTTAGACTTTGAAATGGTGAATGGGGAAGTGGCATTCACAGTAGCAGAGCCAGTGGAACTGCTGAACCCCAACAGGCTGATGCCAAGTGATTACAGGACGATCCAGTCCAAATTTCGGCAAAGTCCCCTGGTCTCAGCATGGTCTGAGGATCTGGTCTCCCAGCTGGCTTCTGACATCGAGCAGACAGCAAGCAGGACTGTGGCACACTCTGGGCAGTTCCACCTGGCCCTCTCAGGTGGCTCAAGCCCAGTGGTCCTGTTCCAGCGGCTGGCAAGACACCATTATGCCTTCCCGTGGAGGCACACCCACGTCTGGCTGGTGGATGAACGCTGTGTCCCTCTCACCGATGCTGAGTCCAACTTCTTCAGCTTGCACAACCATCTCCTCCAAAGTGTCAGAGTGCCCTACTTCAATGTCCACCCCATGCCTGTGTACCTGAACCAGCGGCTCTGTGTGGAAGAGGACAGAGGCACGGAGCTGTATGCCAAGGAGATCATGGCCCTGGTGGCCAATGCCAGCTTTGACCTGGTGCTGCTGGGGGTGGGCAGTGATGGGCACACTGCCTCGCTCTTCCCCCAGTCTGAAAATGGCTTGGAAGGGACTCAGACTGTGGTGCTGACTGAAAGCCCTGTCAAACCTCACCAAAGAATGAGCCTTAGCCTCCCCCTCATCAACAAGGCCAGGCGGGTGTTTGTCCTGGTTTTGGGGAAGGGCAAGCATGATATCACCACCCTGCTGAGCAGAGTGGGCCATGAGCCAAGGAAATGGCCCATCTCGGGTGTCAGCCCCAGCTCTGGCCAGCTGGTGTGGTATGTGGATTATGAAGCTCTGCTCGGGTGATGCCTTCGCAGTGTCCCTCCTCCCTTGTCTGCGTGGCCCTTACAGCCTGGATTTTCCTACACAATGTCCATGTTTTTCTGTTGCCAGCAGCAGTTTCATCTCTGACAGACTCCTCTAACCTTCTGAGAAATCCGTGGCCTGCAGTGCCTCTGACATTCGAGCCCGGAAAGGAGCTCGGCTCAGTGTTCAGAGCTAAGCAGGAGCCAAGAGCCCAGCGCAGCATTTCTGGCTCTGATAGGGATCCTGACTGTGTCTTGGACAAATTACCTCACTTTGAAGTGCCTCAGTTTTCCCTGTCAGGCCTTTGTGGTTATTAACATTTAACTACCTCGTGGGCACGACAGGAGATTTGTTAAATTAAGTACCTGCCAATTTTTTAATATTTTTTTTTTTAAACTCTCAGGTTAGAAGACAATAATAACATGTCCATCCTCTGCCCTGCTTAGCCTGGCTGGGACAGAATCGTCGTGTCAGTAAAATGGTAGTTCCGTGCACATGGGTCTGGTCTTGTCCGTGCGGCCCATTGCGGTGCCAGCCGGCCGCTGGCGATGGCGGTGCTCTCCTGGAAGCACAGACACCCGTTTGCCTTTGTGGCATGTGGCCCTTCAATACTGACCCCGATTCGTGAGCCCACTGCCGTCCTGAGTCCTTGCAAATGGCCCAGCAGCAGAGGCTGAGTTTCTAAGCAGTGATTTGCTGTGTTCGTTCAGCGGATAGCTGATACCATGGGGGATGGAGAAGGAAGACATGTTGCTTTTTAGGCTGTTAGGATAACGGGGACAGGGTGAGGGACATGGCAGTTCACAGAGCTGTTGTTTGCCTGCAGTGCAATAATTATTGAGGGGAAAGCTTGGCGTTCAGAGGAGTTGTTTGGGTTTGGCTAGCGAAGAAATGTTTTCTTTAACCGTCGTTCTCTGTCTCGTTCTCTGAACTGAACTTTTCTCCGTCCTCAGAATCGAAGCTTGCAGTGTCATTCAGTGGCTTATAAAACTTCTACTGGAGGCAGCTTTTTAAACTATCGACGTCTCCGTCGTTACAGCACACATTAAGGTAGTTAGGGTGTTTGCAGATGGTGGTGGTGCTGTTTGAACTCGAGGACACTGACTGTACGTATCTCTTGGGCACACGGAACTAGCAAATTGCATCTCCGTGACGGGACAGTGCTAAGTGGTTAGAGCTGTATGGTGCTGTTGCTCACAGGAAGGGTTGGAGATACCGAGTCCTACCTAGAGATCCCGCTCTCCCCTTCCTAATTTTCACCTTCCCAGGATGCTGCCACGCACAGTGGATGTCTCTCTGCTTTCGTGACATCCCCAATTCTCTGCGATCTTCCCGAACGGGTAACTTACCACAGCACACCGGAGCGCAGCTTTTGGTAAGGAAATCCCAGAATGTCAGGGATTGGAAGGGACCTCAAAGGATCATCTAGTCCAATCCCCCTGCCTGAGCAGGACCACCTAGATCAGATCACAATCTGAGACAGCCCAGGATGGGAGAATCAGGGCTGATGGTCTGTGATGCTCGAAACGAGCCTGCTCACCCCAGGGTGGCACCAGGATGGGACGCACCCACTGCAGGGAGCTGGAGCATGGGTGTCAGCAGGGAGGGTGCTGCAGAGGAGTGAGGCCACATCAGGGTCCCCACAAAGTGGAGTCTGAGGTGCTCCGGGGGCGGAGGGCTCACGGGGGCCCTGGTGCTGACAGGAGATGGCGCCCCGAGCCCGGGAAGCAGCGGGAAGCTGTGCTCTTCTTTCAGCAGTGCCGGCCTGCAGCTGCCCTGCAGCTCCCACAGGGAAAGTGGCATCCTCAGGAGGTGGACCTGGGAGTCTGGTGACGCCCGAGGGACCTGAAATTCTGCAGCATAGGGAAAGAATGAGATTTTGCTTTAGGAAGCTGGGCAATAGGCATCAGCTTCAAATCCTGCCCTGCGCAGGGATCTGCTGAATCCTTGGGATGAAGATGCAAATCTGGGTACAAATAGGTGCTAGGGTGTGATAGCACATGAAGCAAGGTGGGCAGGTCTGTTCAGCCCATGCTCCCAGATTCCCAGGAGTTGTTGCCTTTCAGCATAATGCTTATCTTAATACAGGTACCAGAATTGTTGTCCTCTGTGAATTGCACAGCTAAAAGTGCACTGAGCAAGCGCTGGAGAGCTGGTTACTTGTCAGCAGTCCCGAGGCAAACAGAGCCGGGGAGAACGTAACCTGGCAGGAGCTCTGCGCAGCAGAAAAAGACCAAATTCTCAGGGACTGGCTGTGATTTCTGGCAGATGCTCTCCTGCACCTTGCAGATGGTCCAGAAAAGCTGCGTTTTACATACTGTATTTAACCAACCTGAGCTGAGTTGCACTGATGTTTATCACTTTGCTTTTGCATGGGGAAGGAGGGCAGTTGTGCTGGTGCAGCTTTCTCGAAATCTCAAATGCAGAAGAGATGCAAGTGCTTTAACTGGTCTGGTTTGACCAGCGGGATGGCTGGTTATCCATCTTTTGTGGGTGTTGGGGAATAAGTTTGCTCCTGCCCGTTTCGTGGTTACTGGCAGGCTTAACTACCAGCACAAACACACAGGGTGAAAATAAATCACAGGGGAAGAGAGTAGTCTAGAAAAGCAGAGGGAAGGTGAGCACTGCAGACTCCTTGCTGCAGGACTTGCTTGTCCAGTGGATATGCTGATGGTGGAGTCTGGAGTGAGAGCATGTGCCTAGGAGTTAACTGGAATAACTCTTCTGGAGTAACTCTTTTTGTAGATGAGTGCTAGCAAACACTGGCTCTAAAATATACCACAGTGGTTGAAACAGCTCTGCAGAGGAAGATGCTTTAGGCCTGGTATGTCCGTAAATTCAAATGTCATTTTTTGGTATTAAACAAAAATAGCCACATTAACTTCATTCCAGCTCTTTTGTATTTGGTGTGAGGGAACAAGTTTTAATGAAAAATTGACCTGTGTGAGAATAAATATATTATTATAAATGACAGAATTTATCACTGCTTTACAGATGACTCTGGCATTGGTGTTTTCTTATTTCTGCATGCTTTCTTGTTAATATTTGGCTGGCACCTTCTGAAATAAGCACTGATTTTTAGAGAGGTTTATTTCTACTTTGAAATAAGCATGTGGTTTTGTTTTTTTTTTTTCCCCAGAGAACAGCTGTTCTTTCCAGCTGAAGATAGGGTTCATTTGCAAAGTCTCTAATGGGTCACCCCAAAATTAATCCTAGATTTTATTAAAATCTAGTAAAAGCTCACACGTGTTTTCCTCAGTGAACATAGCTGTCTGTGTTGTTCGGAGTTTTTTTAGAACTGTATTTTCTTTTTACACAGACGTTCCTGTTAAACTCTTTCATTTGCCAAATGAAAAACAAATATTTTTAAATATATAAAATTTGTGACTGGCAAGAGGGAGACTGCAGATGGGAAGAAGAGTTAAATGAGCAGCCAATTTGATGAGGAAGAATGGTAGAAATCCACTGGGCTATAGGCCAAGGAAGCAGTGCTATTTTTATTTTGTGAAAGCTATTAATAGGTGGTGTGCACCTTCTTGAGAGCTTGCGTTAACCTTTCTTTGTAAAAGCAACTCCATGAAGTAACTTCTTACAGTCTGTTTCTCCTGGAAGTGATTATTGATACCAGTTTTATTATTTTTTAAATGGCAAGTGCATTCCTAGAATTCAATGGTATGATTATTTATATGTTTTATAGAAAACTAACACTGGAAGTTATTAATTTTTCACTTCAACTTTTATAAATCAAGCTGTAAAATCTTATTTTCCCATGAGTAAGGTTTTGTGATTCCTTTAATGTTATGTAATGAATAGAGAATTATATTTATGAAAATTAAATCGTTTTTAACAAAAGTGTCTTTTAATTTCTTTCAAAGATTGATGTTAACTCTGGGTTTTTTTTTCCTGTCCTCTTGGTGAGTGAAGTTTGAAAGTTCTAGTTATACTAGATAGATACCATCACCATAGTACAAAGTTGCTTAATAACATAGACCTTATAATACAGCTGCATTTTTAACTATGATCTATTCAAGATCTGTGAGCCGAGATTATGCAGTTGAACTTCAAGAATGAGCTGTGCTGTGACTCTGGCTAGGAAGGCATTACGTGTGGTCCCAGTGCAGAGGCCCAGCCTCCAGTTCAGCTGATACCCAAGTGTTCCTGTCCAGAACCAGTCACCTCCTCCTCGGTGACAGGAAAATCTCATCTGGCACCTCCATTACATAGAAAGAGAAGGCACAGGGTCTCCCAGAAAGAGGAGGAGGAGGACAGCTATTTCATCCTGTTGCCCCAGGGGAAGACTTCATTTTCCTGGCAAGAGGAGGACAGGAGGATTTACATCAGATGTTTTCTCTTTCACAAATGCTGGTTCCCCTGAACACCGTTGAAAGGGCACCGTCATCAGCACTGCTGTGGGTTCTCAGTGGAGCCCCTGGGCTGCTGATGTAGCAGAGCGTTTCTATTGTACCACGTGATGTGGGTCTTTCCCTCCTTAGTGTCCAAACCTTCTCCAGTGCTCCCATGCGTGTCCAGGTACGCTTCTATGATGTGTGTGTGATACTTTCTCTTGCTGTTAGTGATGCTGAATTATCTAAGCAACCCATACATTTGAAGATGGTTGTGCAAGTGAGGATTTTTAAGAGTCGTGCCACAGGGCTGAGACAGTGTTTTCCCACCCAGGTCAGAAGTGGTTTAATTCTAGTTTAGAGAGAGTTTTCTTCTAGTTTAGAGACCGTTACACATCACTGAAGAGGGATACTCCAAGCCGTTGCAGGATTTGTGAATCCTCCTAAAATACAGGGAGCAGAGGCAGGGGTGGTAAAACCAGCAAAACTTAACGCTGGGGCAAGAAAGGAGGTGGAGAGGAGAGAGTGAAAAACGGTACGTTTCAAGAGCCAAAGCGATCCTGAAACAAAGTGAAATGTCTGTGGGTAATGTGAATCGATCCAGTTCGTTCCAGCTGCTCCCCCTGCAGAGAGCTGGCATGGTGTCCTGTAGCAATGCAGCATCAGGTTCTCCTGCAAGCACCACTGCAGACTGTGCCAGGCCTGTGCCCTCGAGCTGCTCCCTGCGGCGGGACATCTTGGCTCTCCTTTGACAGATTGCTCTACCGAGAGGAATTTCCCGCAGAAACTATGTCCTGGTGGCGCTCTGACCAGACATCGCCTCATTTTTTCCTTAAACAGGGCTCCCTTTTTGTAGGCATCTCCTTATCCACGAAACAATCTGGGTCTTGTGTGAATGATGTTTGGCTCGGAGCTGTGTTGCTGAAATGAGACCTGTGTGCAGACACAAACTGTTAAGCAGGTTCTTTTCTGTAGATCCCATCCTGTTTTTAACAGGATTCAGGGTGGGTTTTTGTGCTTTGCTTTTCTTACGTGGGCATATTTTATGGACTGGCACAGGACTGTGTGTTTGCAGATTTGGGGAGGCTCCCTGCTGCTGCAGAGAGGAAGAGAGGGAGATTGTGAGTTGGTGGGGGCAGTGGAATCAGAGCTCAAATACACGTCTCTGGCTGAGATATGGGGGACTGTAGCTGCAGCCAGTACCAAGTTTAGCTTAGTTCCCCACATGAAGAAGGAAAACCTGGGCTCAGATGCTAGGAAAAGGACAGCTTGCTTTCAGGGAGAGGGAGGAAATAGGAGGAAGAGACCAAGTACTCTGTATCTCTCTAAGGTGTGCACATCCTGTGTGGAAAGTGGGATAGACCTGATTGATGTTAAACAGCTTAATTTGGGAAAAACAAAAAAGCCTTCAGCAAAAGGCAGGGGAAAAGCATGGGCAGCTAGGATTCATCTGACTGCATGGATCCTGCATCATAGGGATACAGGATCCACAGACCACAGCTGTCTAGGGAACCAGTTTGGTAGTGATACAGCATCATGGCTCTGTGCCCCATGGAAGGATTGCTTAGGGGTGGGAGGGGTTGGGACTCTCTTGTGTTCTCAGCCCCATAGGAATCGCTGGTCCATGGTTAGCAGGAGAGAGCTGAAGGGGCAGGACTCTTCCACTGACTCACTGTGGGTGAGTCACGTTGCTTGCCTTAGTTCCCCTTTCTATGCAGCAATAGTAAATTAGCTGCCTCATGAGAATATGAAATGTTTGGAGGAGGCCCGAGGAAGGCTGCTGGAAGAATGGAGAGCTTTATCCTACAGTGTCCCTGTTGTGTGTATCGAGTCATGTTCATCAAACAATATCAGCCGAAGCACTTGCCAGGAACAGCAGCAGTCAAAATCTTTTCAGCACACAGCCAGGGCTAGTTCTTGTTGCTATTATCTGCTGCAAGCAGATGCTGCCTGGCATCTCCTTTCCCAACAGCAGTATTTTGACATGACCAAACCACCCACATGCTGCAGCAGTTCAACTCGCAGAGGGGCATTGCTGTAGACGCTTTTCCTGAGCTGCTCTCTGGAAGTACTTAGGTGTCTGTAACTGAAAAGGTGCTCTGGAGACAAGCACAGCAGCAGCAGAGGGTGCTGCTTCCTCGTGCTGCAGGAGCTGACGGGAATCGCTTTTTCCAGCCCTGCAAAGGGAGCTTTTCCTAAAGGCACAGACCTGGACAGCTGGGCCTGTGACACCGACTCTTTTGCTGCTCTTCCTTGAGCCACACACAGCGCAGAGGGGAGCGCTGATCTCCAGTGGCACACCAAGCTCTCTGGTCAGCCTGGTCTCCCAGGAGCTACTCCACAGCTGCTATTCCTGTATTATCCTGCTTGCTACCATTTTCCGTTCACAGGCCCCCACGGAAAAGGTAAGGAACTCATTTTTCTGCTTCCCCACACCCAATGGCTTCTCATGCACAGATTGCAACCATGTGCTTAGCCCCCCTCATACAGACTTGCGACATACAGTGCAGAAAGCAGTGTTAGGATGTGTCCTTTTTACTGCAGACAGTTGTGTCAGCCAGTAAAGTTACTGTGATTTTAAGGGGGTGCTCCTGGCATGTGCTGTCCTTAAGGGGTAGTCATATCTGCAGCACATGTACCTCAAAGGTAGCTGGGCAACTAGCTGGGCAACTAGCTGGTGTTGTGAGGGTTGCTCCAAATACAACTGGAAGTTTGTAGAGTGTCTTCTGCATCCAAGAGCTCCAGAGTCACATATATCCCTTTCTTTAAGGCAGGCCACTTCACATCCAGTGCCCTATGCTGAAGCAGAAAGGCAAAGGAGCAGTGACAGGAGACATCACAGGAAGCCCCTGCTCTCCAGATGAAGGTACAGCAATACACCTGGATTCCACTTTGTTTCTGATAAAGGGTTTCATTCAACAGCCTCATTTATCTGTGTTGCAGTGTGCAAAGTGTCATGTTGACTGTGCTGAGATCTGAATTCACAAGAAGAGACTAACTAAAAGGAAAATGACTATTTTTTTTCCCTGCAAAGGGCCCCTTGGGGATGCCTCTTTTTTCCTCCTCCATCCCACTCTTTTACTCCCTTTTCCATCACATTGAGGCATCTTCCAGCTGAGGAGGGCTTGTTGATTGTCCTCTGAGCAGGCTTGGCAGGATTTCTACCTCATGAGGCTGCTGTTTTAACAGTCTCTTTCTCTGTTCTGCCGCACACTGGGTTACTTTGGCTTTGTTGCTGTACATTACAGACGCTCATTGTTCACTATCTGTTGCATTGTCTCCCTTAATTCCCACAGGCAGAGCCTGCTTGCAGCACGTACATGTTTCCGGGCAGAGTGTTTACTCTCTCTCTCCCCCCCTCTCCCCAGGGCATAGAAAGCCACATGCTTTCTGCCTGCCTGTCTTTGTACAGCCCCCTCCAAATGCAAAGCAATAGGATCCCCTTTTTCAATACAGTCTACCACTCCGCTGCTGCAAGGTTAGTATCAGTCAGGCATAAAGTGCATCTACAAAGTCTGTACGAGCCTGAGAGTCCGTGCCCTTGAGAAGGATTTAAATGCTTAACTTCAGACATTCAAAGGGATCCATTTTTCAGAGAGCAGTTACTCATCCACTTCCAGACCCTATAGCTAATCTACAATACTGAATGCTGACCACAAAAAAGGAGGCATGCCAAGCCATTCCACCCTCCCACCTCTCTCTTAATAATCTTAGCATAAATTCACAAGGATGAGAGCCGGAGAAGTCTCTTCTAATCCAGGCTCCATCCCCAGTTAGTTTTCCGAACAGGCTTAGGGGGATTCCATTGCGGGCCATAAACACTGGCATTTGTCAGCCACCCCCTCTGCCACTGTTCTCACTGTTGTTTGAGATGTAGACAGTATTCAAAGCACATGATTGAAGAGTAGCAATTCCTGCTTCTTAAGGAAGCAAGGAAGTCAAATATTAAGGAAATAAAAGGAGACAAGATTCCATAGGAGCTGTGATCTCATCTGGCAAGGAGCCACCACAAAGCTGAAAAGTTCTGCTTCAGCACTTGTTACGTCTGGTTTCCTCCAACTTCCCTGCTGCTTTTGTACCTCCTCCACCCCAGTTCTCCCTCCCACTGTAAAGAACAGAGAAATCTGTTGGAGCAGGAAACCCTTGCACACCTGGACCTAGTGCATGAGAAAATACAAGCCTGTGAGTAGCGCTCAGACAAAGCAGCTGACATCTGGCAATGGCCATGTGCTGCGGGGTGCTCAGGGAGAGATAACGGGTGGGAGTGCTGACCAGTGCTGGGAGGCAGGTAGCACGACTGTGGTGGAGTTAGCAGAGCAGCTGAGTTCACAGGCAGACTAAAGCCTGCTGAGTTTCCTGTACAGTTCTCAGACATGATTCACAACTTTCTTGGACTCAGTGATGACATGTCTCTGCTGCTGCAGAAGGTGCTCATGCTGTGCTGACCCCAGACAGCTGTGGCTAGGCAGGCCAAGGAGAACCTGCTTTTGAGTCTCCACAAGCAAGATCTTGGGTTTCCTTCAGGACCCTGACCCTGGCCATTGCTCTGTTACTCCCCTGGGTCACAGCAGATGGGCAGGAAAAGGTGACAGGTTAAGAGGAAAACTTCCTGTACACATCTCTAGGCATCAAGAACTACTGTCAGCCAACTAATTAACAACTGCCTCACGTCTGCCTTTCTAGATTATGAATCCATACTTGCATTTGCCCCACTCCCACCAGGAGGCGTTACAGCAGTCTCCTACCTTGACAGTAATGAAACAGAACATTTGAAGTAGGTGTACTTCAGCAGGTGTAGTAGCTTGATTTACTGTAAAGGAGAATCTGGTCCACAGAACTCTGATTCTAAGCAGTTTTGGAGTCTCCCTAGACAACACTTCACTTTGTCTTGCTCTCCAGCTAACGTATGCCTGGCGCATTCCTCTAACATCTTTGGCATTGGCAGAAGAGACAGGAGTGGATCTTCTGAACAGTGGAGATTAACTGGGATAACTCTTCACAAAGTTGGATTCACACAAGAAGCTGCAAGTGTGCTGACGGAAAACACTGGAGCCAGTCTGCACTGTCAGAATCCTTCCTCAGCTCCCCCAGAGCAGTATTTACAGGATCTCTGAGTATGGGCCCTCAAGGTTTGGCTAACTGTCCAAGAGCTGAACAGTAATCTGCAGGAAAGGGAAGATTTTCACAACACGCTGGAGGAACTATTGCTGAAGAACTCCCACTGAAATTAGTGGGGAAAATTGACTTAAATGAAGCAGGACCAAGTCAAGGCAAAGTAATTTTGGAAAAGCTACCCAAATATATATCTATTTAACATAAAACTTCTCCTTTTTCTATCTTGCAGGGTGTGAAAGAACATATTTGTGCTGTATCTACAAACTCCCTGGTGTTTCTGGTGAGCTAGAGTGAAAAATTTAATCTAATGTGAGTGTGTTTTCCTAATGAGCCACAATGGCTGGCATAGAGCAACTATTCCCCAAGGGCTTCAAAATATGCTTGACAAATGATTGCCTCAGCCCTGCAAAGATACGAATGCAGATATGAACAACTTCACACGCACACGTTGTCCAGTGGAGTTCCGCAGGATTTCTTTCACTGCATTGACTAAAGTCCTCTTTTGGGATTTTTTTGACTGCCTGGCCTGAAATGGGTGACGAGGAGGGGAGTATTCAGCAGGCTACCCCACCTCGGCCTTCGCGTCGTACTCATTTCTTCTGACTTCTGACAGTTCAGTGGGTTCAGCACTGGGCCCTGCCCCATTATATGTCGCTGAACATCCCACTGTGACCACCTCACTGAAGACCCAACCTAGCAGTGAGGAGCATATGGCCTCTGGGGACCATGTAATTTCATTTTGTCCCATGTGCACCTGCAGGAGTTTTTTCCTTGTAAGCACTGGTATAACGAAGTTGTACGTTAACATATGGCCCATGAAACGTGACAAAAAGCCTGTTCAGCTCTCAGCAGAGTATACCTCCTTCTGCCAGCCTCCCAGAGATCCAGCACACGTATACACCCAGGAATCGCCTTCCCCACTACTCACCTGCCCACTCCCGAATAGGCGGACAGGCAGGAGAAAAATGACAGAGTATTCTGTCTAATTAAAAGGTAGGTGAGGGGAACGTACTTGCACATTTACGGTTGAACCTTGTTTGAATTAAGGCCCTGTGCTGGAAACGAAGTTCAGCCGGGATGAAAGCAAAGTCCTCTGGAAGTAGGGACATAAAAATGAGGACACAGAAATTAACCTTGCTCTTTTTTTCACATGTGCCCCAAGAGCATTAGTGATGAGAACTGGTCGAGGCCCAATGTTAATGTCCAACCCCAAAAACCAGTAAGTTCAGCAGCACGCAGGGGCATTCGTTCCGTACTGACTCAGATGGCAGCCTGCCACCTCCTGAATCACTCATACCACTTCCTGCAGCTCTTAGGTGGTCCTTGGAGGTATCCCATGCAATATGGCTAGCTTAATTCATTACAATCTACTGGTTTATAGCTCCAAGCAGTATTGCTACAAACAGACTCTTTTTGTCTGGGAATACTGAAAAATGAATCATCTCAAAGAGACATCACTGGGCCAAATCTGTCCCAAAAGTTGCTTTTTGAAAAAACACTGAAATGGACAGAATTGTATTTCCCCCGTTTATTTTGGTAAACAAATCAGTTTTAAAAAAGCAAACAGGCGTTCCCTGGAGAGTTTGTAATGCAAACATTGCAACATTGTGTCACTGCACAAGGACGCAGAGGATGCAATTCATTAAAAAGCGACTCGATTGTCCACAAAGAAAGAAACAGCGTCGAGCCTGGAACTCGCTGCTATTTTAGCCGCTCCTTGAGCCAGCGGGGCAGTAAAGAACTAAACGAGCCCGATTCCATCCCGAAACACGGCCGGCTCTTGCGCGTCTGCCTCCACCCGGGCGACGCGCGGCCCGGCCCGGGACGGGGGTCCGTGTCGGAGCCGGGAGCCGCCGTTCTTCCTGCCCCGCCACGAACGACTTTCCCCGCTACCGGCCGCCCCGCCCGGCCCCGCCGCTTCCTCCGCGCCCCCGGCCCCGCCCCGCCGCCCGCCCCCTCCGCCACCGCGGCGGGCTGCCCGCGGCGGGGCGGGGCGGGAGCGGGCCCGGGCGGAGCGGGCCGCGCCCCGGGCCAGGCCGGGGGCGGAGCGGGGCCGCGGCCGGGCGCTATTTGGGCCATGTGACGGGCCGGGCCCCGCTGGCCGCGCCTGGCGCCGGGAGGAGCTGGGGCGCTGCGGCTCCGGCCTCCCCGCCGCGGCGGGGCAGAGGCGGGCGCTGCGCTCTCCGCTGCGCACCGCGGCCCCGGGAGCAGCCTGCGGCGGGGCCCCGGCCCGGCCGCTGCCATGGTCTGGCCGGCAGCCCGGGAACGGTAGGAGCCGGCGGGGGCGGGCGCGGTGCGAGGCGGGTGCCCGCGGGCCCGGGCGGCTCCGCGGTGGCCCTTCCCCGGGGCGGTGGCGACCGGCCGGGCTCCCCGCCTGGGATGGGGCTCTGGGCTGCCGCGGCCTCCGCCGCCCTCCCTCCGCGGAGCCGCCGTTCCCAGCGGGCGCGGAGCGGGTCTCTCCTCCCCCGCTCCCCTCCCTCCCGTGCGAGCTGCCCGGAACCGATGCCAGCTTAACAAAAACAACAGCCGCCGGGCGGGGGGAGGCCAAGCTTTCTGAGCAGCTGGAAGGCGCTTGCGAGCCGCGGGCGGCTCGGGCACCGTGGGGCGTTTGCTGTGCGAGCCCCGTCCGTGGGGAGCACTGGTGCCGGTGGGGCACGGGCACGGTGGCCGGTTACTCCGGTATCCCGGAGCGCTGGGGTTAACGGGGCACCCGTTGCTCAGGCGGGCCCGAAGGGCTCCCGGCGTTTGCGGGGCTCCTGGAGCCGCGGCTGGGATGCAGGGAGGTGGGCGGCCGCCGGAGGCCAGCTGGTGTGGCCGTGCGCGGATTTGAAAAGCAAACACTGATAATGTCAGCTCGGAGGTCTTCAGGTCGCTGCGGAAGTCAGGTTGTTTGTTCAGTGTCTGTGGTTCCAGTGGTGGTCTCTGGAGCACACCTTACGAGGCCTAATTAATACGTCTGGTTTTTTACTATGTAAACCTGTGCTAATGCAACGGGAGCTTATGTAATCCTGGATTTGAAGTGCCTAGACTGTTAGGGGAATAGGTTAGTCTTGTGCTGAAGTATGCCAGTTGTTCCTCTTATTTTACCTGGCTGAGAAGTGAGTGGTCAGCGTGGCTGATAAGTGGTGGTGGCCATGCCTGATTAGAAACCTATGGATTGTCTGAGCCATTGCTCAAGATAAGGAAGTTTACAAAATGATTGTAAAACTGGGAGTTGCTACCTTGGAAAAAGATAAGCTTTTTTTCCTGATAACGATACAGAATGAGTTTATGAACCTTTTGTCTCGAAAGGGATCTTCATTTCTGCTGCACCTCTAATGTCTCATTTCTACCCAGGTTCTTCATTGCAAAGCACAGTAGTATTGGTAGATTAGTCTTGCTGGGTGCAAGCTGACTGCTAAATTGCTGGAACCAAACTATGTGGAGTTTCCAGTGGCTTGCAGTAAGAGAGATCTGCCCATAGGATGGATGGGGTCTAAGTGGCTATCCCAAGCCTGCGAGGAAGGATATTTCTGTGGTGAGTTGATAAGGGAACTATTGGGAATGCGATGGAGCTGTGCTAATGTTTACAAAGTGAATGGTGATGCCGAGAAGCACTTAACTGTGTTGTGGCGGAGTGTCTTCCCTGACCAACCAGTGGCTGCTGCGCCTGTCTCCTCCCTGCGCTGTCAGTACGCTTGGCTCCTGGCCCTGGCATGGCTCTCAGCAGTTGTGATGATGAATGCATAAAGCAGCGATTTATTTATCTCCCCCTTGGTTCTTATGAAGGCAAGGGATGAACTTTAGCAGTGTATTCCTCTGGGGGGCATCGTGTTGTTGCAGTACATCAGCAGCAGGCTTTTGCAGCCTCTCTCCTCTACTTCAGAGGTTACTGAAGTGCACTATAATGTTGGTTGGAGTTTGTTTGTAAACTTATGTTAAATACTTCTGAGATGAGGTCTTGTGTTCCAGGAACTGGCGAGCTGATATGTGCTGCATTTGTGTGGAGTCAGTCCACTGCTGCTAGATCCTGGACATGGAAAAGGTGCTCTGCTCATTGCTCTCCTGTGTCTTTTTTTTTTTTCCCCTGAGCCCCTACATTTCCTTTCCTCAGAACAAGAAAGCAGTCTGCAAGGGCTGCTTGTCTTGTCAAGTCTGTCTTATGAGGGCTAATTAAGAATTCATGAAGTTACTGGAATTAAAAATCTGTAGCTAGCGAGCCAGTCGGGACACTGTGTATGCCAGGCTTAGTGAATGAGTGCAGATCGTGCTGACAGTTAATCTTCCAAGTCACAATGTAGTGTTTGAAGAAAGTAAGATGTGGAAGGGAGTATTCTCTGCAGCTGTCTGAGGTTTGTGTCTTGGACAAATTTTGTGGCTGGTGCCACTGAATACGCTGGAATTGGCACCTGATAGCCAATTCCATCAGGCTGGCTCGGATAGGCCAATGCAAGTTTGTGCTTACAGTTTTGGGCTGTAGTACACCTGTACTGACTGAGGCTGGAGTCACTGAGGGCTTGTGTTGACAAGGGGACTGAGGATTGACTGGTGTTGGCAGGGAGTATCAATGGGGTGACCTCAGCTGGGCTGTGCTTATCTTCATGTCCTGTGGAAGGAGGCTTGTACTTGTAGTAACTAGTAGAGTGTTGTAGCGTTCTAGCAGTGGAAAACCATCTTGCTATATCTACATGAATTATACTAACAAGCTCTGTTTCAGTATGAGTTTCCCTAACCTTGACTCTGTCCAAGGCTGGCATATGTGGTTTGCTGAGAAACTCGCTGCCCTGCTTCTTTATATTTGCAGGCACATGATGTGACTTAACAAGTTGCTGGTACAAGATACAAGTTACACACTATTTGCTTCTAGACAAAGCTGTGTGATGCCTGCAGAATAGAAGTGAGTAAGTGTCTGAGAACTACCAAACTGCAGTCACTGGACTACTTTGCTGGTGGCCCTTGCAGAATGGGTTGATGTCAAGGTGTTGACTCACTTCCAGTTACTACACTGCTCTGAGCAACAAAAAAAATCTTCCCTTGATTTACTCCATGTAACTGCTACAACTGCCACTGTTTCAATAAATTATTGCTGGGGGAGATTATTGCATATCATTGGGAGACTTGAAGGACCTTCTTGTATGTCTTCTACTTGCCTCACAGCTGAGAGGTCTAGAACAATCTGTTATCTACCCTGATCCTTCCACCAAAAGGCAGACTGCTTAGGTTCTGCTGTGTCTGTGCACAAACAGCTTCACATAACTGTCAAGAAGAAGAAAGTTTGAAGCAAGAGAATGAATGTCAGTCTAGCTCTTTCACTGACTTCCTTTTGTTCTAGTTATCTTCCCTGATGAACTTGCAACTCAGTAGTAGGCATTCAAACACGTGTTGCTAGAGTTGTTAGGTATGTTTGGCAATTTTTCCCTGACTCAGTTGCTGGAATTGACATTCTTGGTGGCAGTGAAATCTTCCTCCTGTTCAGTGATTGGAATAACTGACCCAGCACTGAAGTGCTAACAAATTCCTGTACGTCTTCATCAGCAAGGCTTGACTTCCCTCCCTTGCAGTCAGTCCAGCTGGATTCTTCTTTTCCTTTTTGAAATACGAAGGTTTCTTCATGTCAACCAAAATGTCAGTTGCAAATTCTTTCTGTTATGGAGGATTTAAAAGCCAGTGACTTTCTAATAGTGTCTTGTAGTCACTAGACCATCTGTCACCATCTGCCTGAAACAGGGATCCAGTGTGATCTTGAAACAAACCTGTGCGAGCTCTGGAAGCAGGCTGTGCTAGGATGGTTTTGATCCTGGAAAGGCTCAAGAGTTACTGATGCTCTGGAGTTGCCCATCTGGAAACTGTGTGTGACTAAGGAATGTTTTTATGAAGTGAATGTGATTTAAATCTTCATTTTGTGTGTTAGTTGAGTATGGAAGCTGCTTTCTGTAGCTATGGGGTGGCACAAGTTGCCTCAACTCTGCGTAGTGTTTAAGGGAAGGAAATACAGCAGATTTTACCTAGTAAAAATAGAATTAGTGTGAGTTGGATGCTCTATTGATGTCCACCCCCAGCATGTTAAGGCAGTGACAGAACAGTCAGCTGAACCATGAATAATGTCCTGCTGTTGAGCTGAAATTGAGTAAAACTTAAACAGTCCTACCCCAATGGACTGCCTGGGTACTGCTGGCTGCCTTTGCAGAAGCTGCTTCTTCGGAAAGTGTACGGAGGGAGGAACAGTTTCTTAGCATCTTAACTTTATGCTTGAGCTCTGGGCCTGGACCACTGGGATGAGCAGATGTAAGTGCTGGGCAGTGAGATGGGTGCTTGGTGCTGTCTCATGACTGCTGGGAACTGTTCTTTTTGTCACATATTGTCATGCTTGGGATTCGGCTGAAGGTCCAGAGTTTTCCACCAGCTGGTGCTTGTGGCAATCTGACAGTATCGTGTGTGCCCCAGGGAGTGTGGTTTAGAGGGATGAGTGTAGGGCTGCAAGCCAGGAGGGACAGCTGTGGGCTAATCCTTTATATACATCTGACTTGATGTGTGGCCTTGCTTCAATCGCTCAACGTTTTGCTCTAGGATTTTTAAAAAGGGAGAAAATAAACCTAACGTTTTTCTTGTCTGATCACCTTTGGCAGGGATAGATAAAAATAACCAGGTTTTATTTAATGGCATCTACCCCTACCCTGTGGCTCTTTGAAGTGATTGGAATAGAAAAGACTTATGATGCAGGGATTTCTGGCAGTGGAGTGGAAAAGGTGGGAAATGCCGTTTCTGTCCACAGTACACAGCTAGGAGTTGGGGGGCCTAGCGGGCCATTGACTTTCTAGCGTTTCATTCATGTGGTAGATGTCTTGCCATCCTCCTTTCTAGTTCTGTGCTGTGCTTAAGCAGCATTGAAATTCAGCTTCAAAGATTTTTGGATTAACGTTTTTTTCTGATCTTGGTAGAGAAGCAGCCACCTGCCCCTGCCTTATTGTTTTTCTTTAATGCTGGAGAGTCTTGTCTACTAACATTTTTTTGTCTTATGGCTCTGCTAGTTTTTTTCTCTTCTAGAACACAAGAAGGCAGACTTCAAACTGAAGCAGCACTGCTACTGTATAATAGTAAGGCTTTTAACCTGCAAAACTTCCTCTGGGAGGAGAAAGCTTTTTACTTAAAAAACGAGACAAACAAACCCACCAAAACCACTGCCACCATCTGCCTGATTTCCAAATGAGAACAAAAACTTTTGACTTCCAAGCTTTGTGGCAGAAGGTGGTAATGTCTGAATGGAGTTACCAAACATGGGCTTTTTCTTTTAGCCTGAGAGGGGAATTTGATGAAGCTTGTAAGTTGGAGCAGCTGTGTAGATGTTAGTTTCAAACTGCTTTCTTTGGATAGCTGGTATGTTATCAACTCAGGAATCTGTCCCAAGGAGATCCCAGATGGGGCCTTGACACCATAAATGTACAAAGGCGCTTGGTTGCACAAAAACTGCAGAAACAATTTAGTTCTAAAGAACATGAGCCACAGATGGTAAACAGCCAAGAAAAGCAAGCAAGGGGTAAGGCCAAGCAGTTTTCTACATGAGAAGGCTACATTGGTCTCAGATGTTTAGAAATTCTTAGTTTAAACTTTTGAGAACTTCACTGTGGGTAACGTCAGGTTTGAATGGCCTTTTGGAAGTTGAAATCTGCTTTAAGTAGAGATGTGAAAACTGTCTGGATTTCAACTACAGTATTTGGAGACTTAAAGGAAGTCCCAGAGTTTACTAAAGTGCAGTTCTTACCTGTACCCTAATTCACTGTCATATCGAGCTTCAGGATCCCTGGGTCTGTAATGGTATAGCCCAGTGAGCTGTGCTGCAGGGAAAGAAGCATTGCTTCTCAGTGAGAAGAGAATGATGACCCTTGAAATGCTTCCAAACAGTAGTCTTCAGTCCATACTACGAAGGAATTGGGACACTGGGTTTGTGGAATGGATGGGGTAAGTGCTGCGTTGTCAGCAGTTCTCCATGGGGTCTATCTTTTTGATAGACAGCCCCTCCATGCTATTTAAAGGCTAAACTGGTCGTGTTATTGAACTTGGACAAGGAGGGAGGGATTACTTTCTTTCATGATAATCCCAGGGCACTAGTACATCTGGGACTTGAAGTTTCAAGTGGCGCCCATGTAAAGAAATACCTGAAACTTTGTGGACCAGCTGGTAAGGGGTAAGCTGAACTGGGAGAATTAGTGTTTATGTCCTGGTTCCTATGAACTGTTGAGCAGCTGTAGAAGAAACCTGTTGATGCTTTAGCTGAAAAGAGGTTTGGGATCTGTGTGAATCCAGAAGGTACCTGGCTTGACTCCTATGGGCAGGAAATGTAGTTGCTTGGACTTTCTGTTCTGGGGTTTTATGAGAGGCATGAGCTGCTGCAGGCTGTGCTGTGTTGTTAGCCTACAGCTTGCTGTCAAGGTTCTGTGCTACTGGCTTGAACACTTGGCTTCCTTGCCTGATGTCCCACACAGTTTCACTACTCATGTTCTGGGGTTTTCCATGTGGCTTATTGTGCAATTCCAGCTGGAACAAAATGGAGCTGGGGTGGGAGTGAATCAATCTAATGAACAGGTTTCATTATTTTGTGAGCCAGGTCATTGCTTTCCTCCCTGTTACCTCACAGCTTTTTTGGAGTGCTATGTGTCTCCTTGTGTAACGAGGATCAGACAGGCAGTTCTAAGTGGTTTCAGCCTCAGACTTGACTCTGGTATTGATTCAGGCACATGCATCTCTTGGATCTTGCTAGCATAGCTTAGTTTGCAGCCTAAGAGGAAAAGGGTAGAAGGACTGCACACATGGCACTGATTCCAGCAGGATATTGCTGTAAGGTTAGGTATGTGGCACACTGTCTTGCCAATGTACAGCTGCTGTGCAGAAGTTAAAAAGGGGCAGCTAATCTGCTGTGAAGTGACTGTGAGCTTGAGTAATGGTGAAAAGCCAGGGAGTGAGGCAGACCTGCATGGTAATATGCTACTGGTTTTCCAAGTTGTGGGTTTGATTTGCTGTGTGTTGGGATGGGAAGAAGAAAGGGCAAAGTGTTTATCTTAAGTTTGTTAATATGGGTCCATTTCAGTGGCTGAGGTTCATCCTGGAATTTAGATACTGTAGTTTGTTCTTAACATCTGCCGTAGTAGATCATCTCAAGGTGAATTAATTCAAGGACCAACAAGCTGCTAAATTTACCTTTCTTAACTCAGTGTTCTCAAGAAGCAACTTTTGAAGGAACTGAGAGCTTTCCTGGAGGGTTCACTTTACACATTCCCTAGCTGAATCTTTCCTGTTTCATTGAGATACTAGTGTTCCTCATGTGCTTCTGATCTTCTGGGTGTGAGACATGCCAAGTGGCTGTAAGATGTTGCTTTCCAATGAGAGTGTGGAAGGGGCCGGTCATATGTGCCCAAACAGGCACAAATCTGCACTTCTGGCATGAATAATGCTAAATCACAAGGCTTTATCCGACTAATCAGATAAAGCCTGGTGCGTGGACACTGAGCTGGATTTGCAAGAGGCACAGCTTTGTGTGTCAACACTTTAGGTGGGAGGGGACACCTGACTAGAGAGAGCCTGGAAGGAGTAATAACCCACATCTGCAGGCAGACTGTGATTGTGCAACTACCCTCCTGCTTGCTCCATAGCCAGAGCAGTGCGCCGTTTTACTAGGGGAAACTTGCCAAGTATGCTGTGTCACTCCAGGATGGCAGATATGTCCAGATGTTTGCCTACAAGGAACTTGGTGAATCTGCTGCTTTACTGAGCTTATTAGTTTTGGAAGAGGAGAATCTTTGCTACGAGGTGTACTTGCATATGTACGTGGTGGTACTTTTTCTATAAGGACTGTCTGCTGTACATGTTTTCTCCAGAAAGGAATTTGGCTGATGGAAAATTATGAAGTGCCTTCCATCTTTGTCCCTTGATGTAGGGATATGGTGGTAAGTGCATGCTGGTGTTCCCTTCCTAGCCAGATCCCTCTACGTAGAACAGCTCAGCTTGCTTCTGTGGGCACAACCACGAGGCAGCATATTAACAGTGAGGGTAAATGTAATTTCCATTGACTGCACACTGCTGGTGGGATGTGTAGTGTCTCCTGACTAAGCTTAGTAGGCAACTAAGCTTAGTTGGGCTTTGGGCCACAGGAGTGGCATGGCTTTTGGCATGGATCTAGAAACACAGAAGAGCAAGGTAAGATATATGGCTTATCCCCAACTGGGCTGTGTTTTATGGGATAAGTATAGCAACCCTTTTCTGTGAAGATGGAGAAGGATGGCTGTCGTTGGTTTCGCTGTTTCTGGTAAGAAACAGGGACTGAATAGCTCTTGGAGCATTAAGTGAGAAGAGACTTCTTGATGCAGGTAAGACCTCGGTGGGCACTGGGGAGCAGTGTACTGTACACCTTATATTAAGCCTGATGACAAATTCCCTGTGTGTTTGAGGTAGGAGAATGGTTTTCAAGCTTAAGGTGAAGAAGACAGAGTATTATAACCCGTCCTTGTTTGGAGGCATATATTCTTATGTTGTTTGGATTAGACTGTCTTCAAACCTTCCAAAAAAATGCCAGCCAATCCCCAGTCTAGATTGTTTGTGAAGAACATGGCCTCAAGGGAATCTCCATTTCAAGGTGCAAAACAGCACAGCAGAAGCCTCATCAGTGATTTTACTGTTGAGATGGCTTTTGTGCTAATGCAGTGTTCAACATGCTCTTAAATCTTGTTTTGGCATACCTAAGACACCCACACACAAAGCTTGTCATGGAAATCGCATCTGACCTAGGGTTGTGGTGCTGGACAGGTGTCAAATGGAAGTCCTCTCCTTAGGCCTGAGTGGACAAAGCAGATGGCCCAGTAGGTGACAGGCTGGCAGCAGTAGAAGAGATGGCTTTGCAGGTTGCTGAATGTAACAAGTTGCATGTAACTTTTTGCTTGCAAGTCTGATAGAAAAAGCTGAGCAGTCCAATTAATACATGCCTAGATGCATTTAGCCAGGGCGAGTATCTCCGTAGCCAGCTTTTTCAAGTCCCAATATAACACCACTAAAGCATTAGGATAATCTATAGGGGATGAGTGTATAGGGTGACTTCACCTTATACTTTCATTGAGTGTTAGAACTAGTAGTGCAATGAACGGACTGCAGAACTAGAGCTATAAGGTAAGATTTTATTCTAGTATGAGGCCTTTAAGGGAGGAAAATACTGCTGGATGTGGTGGCTTTGTTTGATACTCCAGGCATTAGATATTCTAACAGTCTGTTTCATCTTTGGGAGGTTGTGGTGCACTGAACGGTGGGTGACGGTGGGCTTCTTACTTTCAAATCGATGCTTCTACACAGCAAATCTGGGCAAAGCCTCTTCCAAAGGAAAAGCTGAAAAAACAGTTGAATATACTTTGGCTGAGACTGACCAGCCTTAAAAAGACAGAAGCTTAGATGCTGAAGGCAACAGTTAACTGTGCTTACATCTCTACAGTTCTTACTCACTGAAAAGCAAGGCAGCTTATCTCTTCTGCTTATTCCTGAGTATATTAAGTGCATCTTTCTTAAGAACAGATCTTTTGACTGTTTCTACAAGGTTTCTTCCTCTCTCTATTTCTTAAGTTCTACTAATGTGTTTCAAACTTGGTTTCCTCATTGGAAACTTTCCATTGATGTCATAGGAGCTTTCTGTGGCCCACATCAAATAGCTTTGTTCACGAGGCATTAAGTGACTGTACAAATGTTTATATTAAACACTTATTTAGAAGGCACGTTGACTTATGAGGACCTGTGATGACTGTGGTATGCTGGGAGGATAGGTCGACTGTGCAGCTTTTGTCTTGCCTTTGAACTGTAAAAGTACCTGGCAGCTGTTTAATTCCTAGATAAGACAACTCAGGCTCGCTTACATCTAATGAACTTGTCTCATCACTGACTGCTGTGCTGTTTCTTGTCTTCTGCATTGGAGAGGTTTTTGAATGGGTAATGTTAAGGAAGGGGACTCAGATGGCAATGTCTGTAATAGTCACAGCAGAAAGCTGTCGACTTAATTACAGGTACTGGAATTTTGCTGTTTGAGAGAGGAAACCCACAGTTTAGTCTGCTGAGAAATGCTGGGGAGGGAAGGAAGAGATGGTGAACATGCATGTTCTTGAAATGTTGCTTACTCAGGTGTCTGTGGTGGTGTCAGGGCATTTGGGAGGTGGAAACAGGAGGGATCAAAACCAGTTTAGCATCCCCTCACCCTCACATAGACCTCAGACATTGAGCAGTGGCCATCTCTTTCCTTCCCTGCAGGAAACTGTGCTTCCTAATTTAAAGGAAAGATCTTTTCAAAGCAGCTTGGGCTGTTATGGAACCTTCCTTATGAACATCATGTGTTAGTAGCTGCCATCTTTGCAGATAGATACAGATTTGTTTTGTTGCTTAAACTGACTGAGTTGTAGCTCAAAGTTGGTATACAGGAGATGATAAGGAAGCCACTTAAAATATCACTTGATTTATAGAGCTTGAAATAGTGGAACCGTTGCTTAGGAATGCATTTCTGAGTGTATCCCAGCATGACTAAGGGACAAATTCCACTCCTTTCCACTAAATTCCAGCTCCATTCCACTAACCAGTAGTGAAGCAACTGTGAACAGTGCTGTAGGTGCATGTCTTGGTCGTGCTTTTTTGGCAAAAACATTTGTTCTGCATTACCACAACTGTTATTTCCAGGAAAAAATTGGTTTTGGATATCTGGCTACCTTACCGTGCAGATGTCCTCCGAAGGCAGCATGTGTATTCCTGCAGCCACAGTTTGTATAATCCGCTTTAATACATTTCATTTTGGCGTGCTCTGCGCTTCCCAATCTGATTTGTCTAGTTGCACTTGTACAGGGATAAAACTTCAAGCAGTCAGGCTAAAAGACTTTCTAAACCTGCTGTTATGTGAAGCCTTTTGCTGGATGATGTAAGAGCTCAGGTGAAGCTTTTGGTCACCCTGCCTATCTCAACCAACCATAGCAATTTCCAAGGACACTTTCAGGTAATGGTGAAAGCAAAACATTGCATCATGCTGAGCCTGCCCAGCTGTAGTCTTTCTTGAGATGTACAGTGTCTCTCTTCCTAATTATGGCATGTCCTAGGTCAATTACATTTAAACACAGAGTCTAACCATGTCATTAAACTTTTTTGGCTAATAACAAGTCAGGAATCTAGTGAGGCATCATCCCAGAATGCTCTGCTTTGGGGAGTTGCTGTGTATGTTCCAGTAAAGCTGGCAGTGTGACTTGTCTCTTGTGTAATCTGTCTGCCAGGAATATCCTCCTAGTTCAGCACTTTGAGAGCTGCTGGGAGATGGCTTGTTGCTTGTGTGTATTCCTGGACGTGGAGGGCTTACCTTACTAAGCATACTGCTGGAGTGGTTTGCTGAATGTTGACAAATGTCTCGGCACTAGTCTGTTGTGTGTTTATCTGGTTCTTTCTTTGGGTTTTTGCTCATCTAACCAATGTTTGAGTTGGAGAGCTGCTGGCAGCTGCTTCAGAAATGAGAGGTGAACACATCTTTCTAGGGTTGGGTCAGGCAGAGTGCACTATGTTGGCTTCTCTTTGCTTGATAGTTTTGAAAAGTTTAAAGATTAGATAGAAGTAACTTTCCATGTTAACTGCTAATCTGTGGAGGGATGGAGATCCATGCTTCCGCTGCAGAAATCCTGGGCTGAAGTAAAGCAATAAATGTGTGGATAGTTATTAACATACCATTTAGATTCTGCAAATCCTATATTGGATCCATGTTTCATAGGTGGTTTTCATGTGAGCTTCTTGTACCTTTGTGCTAGTTGCTATCTAGTCCTGTCTGGATGCTTGCCCCAAGCTCTAGCAGATGAAGCTTGGTGCTACTAAAAAGCATGGGGAAAGGGCAGAAAACAGTCCTTCCCCACCTGGAACCTCAGGATGGCAGATCAAGGTGACCCTCTGTAAAACTAATGAGTCTGCATAGAAAATAAATTTACATGGACTTGTCTCAGAGATACTGGAGCAAGGGGTGGACAAGAGCAAGGTGTTTATACTCTTCTCCCTGCTTAGATGGTGTGAGTGGCACTGCAGAACATGAATTTTCTCTTCAGCTTGTTTCCAGCAGAAGACCTGTGTACACCACAGCATGGCTGCTCTTCCTGATGCTTTCAGTGCTCTGAAAGCTACTGTCTCTTCCCCTAATGTGTGAAATGCTAGTAAATCCACTTAAAACAGAGCACAGTTGACCTACCCTTGATATACACTTTTGTTAAAAACTTCAGTGCTTCTTTTACTGTTACAGAACTAGAATTGAGCATGTCTATAAACTTGTGTAACAAACTCATCATGATCCTGACTTGACTCTGCAAAGAACAGACCGTACTAGGCAGATGAGAAATGCCAATGCTTTTTTTTCCTCTATTGGCTGAATTGCAAGGTATTTATGCCCAGACATTCTGGAGGTCTTCTGCCCTGGGGTGACACTGCTTCCCTTTTTGCTAAGGGAGATCCCTCTGAAAATGCTTTCCCTCTGGAGACTTGGAGGGGAAGAGGGAATTGGAATCTGAAGGGGAGATATTGTGGACTTAAACAAGTCAAGGTGCTTGATTACACTAGGATAGCAAGTTTGGATTTGTCTGGATTCTTCACCTCAACTGGCTGTTGCAGTAATTGCAGAAGAGAAATTGCATCTTCTGGCTATGTTGTTGGGTTTGGAAAGGGTTTTTCCACAGCTTTTGTTATGCTTTAAGGGTTGTTGTTGTTCCCAGATCAAACTTGAATAGAAAACATAAGGCTGCTGCCAGCTTTCTGTCACAGACACCTTTTATCTTGCATTCATCTCTTCCAAGCAGATGCTGCTTTCATTTCTTCTACTTTTTTTTGCTACAAGACTAAAATTAACAGCCCTTTGATGCAGAGGAAGAAATTGTATTTCAAAGCAAAGTACCTAGTTAACTTCGATAATAAAACTGTTATTTTTATCTTGAAGGTAATTCTGTGTTCCTTTGAAACAAATCTGAGGGTTGGAAGCTCCTGAACCTTGCTTGCTCTAAGTTAACATGTAGATCCCTCCTTGCCAGGGAACATCAGTGACTGTTCTTTTTGGGTTGGAGGTATAGATGAAGCTGAGCTTCTCAAGGTGAGGCTGTACATGAGGAAGAGGGTGGCAGATGTTGATGCACAGTGTTGCTGCAGATTGTTTTCTTTCCAGATGACTATAAGCAGCAGCGTGTGGCTAATGCTATCACAAGAGTGCCAACTACGTAGCTTAAGGTGGAGCACAGCAGGGGGAAGGAGCTGAGGAGAACATAAGTCTTCAGACACTTCATGATGGTAGTGAAGTCATCTGTATCCTCCAGCCAGTTGTTTTTTTCCCTGTCCACCCTGCCCTCCTTAGCCTTCCTGCCTTCAAAGACTTGTACTGAGCAGGAGATTGGTGTGAACATCCAGCTTCTGGCTTTCATCTTTTCCACTTAAAAAGATGAACTCTGTTCCTGTAAGGTGCAGTACTTCCTAAAGGGTGATGTAGCTAAGCTGCATGTGTCGGGAGGATTGTTTCCAAGGGAGATGCTCAAGCATGCCTGCCCTCATAGGGAGGGCAGCTGGTGGATAAGGCCACAGCATTGCTCATGTGGTAGGTGACTCTGGGGAATGAAGAATTCTGAAACAGTCCATGGTTGACTTGGCTAGTGGTCGGGACATGGAATAAAAGATGTTGCTGTCATCATTTAGCATGTTACAAGAACTATCTTATGCAGCAGAGGCATGTCTGATGTACAGGTTATGGGTCCAAGATCTCATTTGAGAGTAGGGGCTAAGGGAAATAGCCCCTAGAAAGCTGTAGAAGCCAGATGCTTTTGGAGATGAATTGTGAAAGGCTTTTTTTTTTTAAGTGGTAGTGTAGTGGGTGGTTTTTAGCATGCATGGTCCTACTGAAACTACCAGACCTAGTGAGGATGGCCACAGAAGGCTTTTTTGCATATAGGTAAGTGCTGGAGGCATTGAAGAATCTGACAGGCTTTCAGGTTAGGAAGCCTAAACTTGATTTAAACACTTGATTTAAACTCGCGTGACGAGCTCCTGCTTTGGATGCATGTGCAGGGCTGTTGACTTCTGAAAACATCCTTTTGCTAAGTGAACAGAATGGTTTCCTAAACAGTATGAAAAAAATCACTTCCTCAGTGACTCAACTGTCTGCTCTTGTGAGGTTTTTGTCTGCAGTGGTGACACCCTCAGTCTCCACAGACCTCAGGACAGGAAAGACCTGAATCTATAGTTGAAGTTACGAAAGATCTACTGAGTCTTTCTACGCAAGGATGTAACTTCACTTATCTTTTTCTACACTTAACCAAGCCTAGGATGAAGAGATTGGGGTAAGCGTTGTAGAGGAATGCTGAGCTTTGCCATGTGACATGTTAAAACAAAGACCTGTGAACTAGATCTGTGTTCTTATTGCTTAGGGTAATTCACTGTCCAGTAAGAAGGCACAAAGAGCTAGTACAAAAGGCTGAACGACATTTTCTTGTTTAGGATTTATTTGACCTGAGGCTTAACACTAAATTCAACCTGAAACTGGCTGATTAAGAAACTGCAATGACTTGAACAGGGAGGAAGATGCATAACCCTAAGTATAAGGAGAAGTTTTGTCACCATGAGGCTTGTCAAGCATTGGAACAGGTTGCCCAGAGGTTGTACAGTATCTGTTTTTGAAGGTTTACAAGAGTAAACTGAAAGGCCTGAGTAACCTAGTCTGACCCTTCTTTGAGGAGATTGGACTAGAGACCTCCTGAGGTCCTTTCCAGCCTGAATTAGTCCATGATTCTATGAAATAAGCTTGTATAGGCATCTTTCTGTGATACTATAAGTTAAAATCTGCAAGTGGGTAGGCTGCTTTGTTAGCTGATAGACAACAAGACTTATCTCCTGCATAGCCAGTCTAGAATCTGGTGGTTTTGGTTTTGTTTCCCAGCTTATCTAAGAAACTCTCATAACCAATTTCTGTCCTACAAATCACCCTGAAGCACAGAGGAGATGAATTAGTTGTTTCAAGTCTCAGCATTTCTACTAAAACCTCTTTAATTAAACATTGGTATAAAGAAAAGCTTGCTTCTGGTGTTGTCTCAATGTCAAAGGTGAGCTACAAACCAAAATTTGACTCCGATCTAATTTCGCAACTACCCTCTATCCTGCAGTACTGCTGAACACTTAGTAGCAGCAAGTCTTTTTGCTTTGACAATAGTATTGTTCCCTTTAGAACAGGCTGCCCTCAGAAGGATACTAGTGTTTTTAGGCTCTCAGAGCAGCCACGCAAGTGTGCTTTATCTTCTTTCTCTGAACCCATCCATCGATATGTCATGAGGTTTTCTACCATCATCATATAGGGGTTTATTTTGCCATAGCAGTTGGCAGTACTTGGCACAATGCTGTGCCTCTGGATCCTTAGAAAACTTGTTGCACTGCTGTGGGCTGGACAATGGAGCTAGCTCTTGCTGGTTTTGTCCCTTCTGGGCTGCTGGAAGAATGTGGTATGAGAGACAAAACTGAGGATCCTTTCTCAGAGAGCAGTGGAGGACTAAGTTTTAAGAAAGCAGACAGTGCACTGAACAAGCAGCTTCTCACTGCTTTTGGGATTTATAGGAAGGAGCAGCATCCTGAATTGTGTCTTTAAAAGGGGTTTGGGATGTGAGGGAATGATTAACAAGGCAAATTATCTTTCTGCCCAGTATTGTAGGAAAAAGGTTGTATCCCTTGAATCCATAGGATGACAGATCTGACTTGCAAGGTATAACTAAGATCAGTCAAAGGTAGCTTTACAGGGTGTGTGCTGGCCCTTGGAATTTCCTCCTTAGTAGCAGGCAGTTTGTGGGGCATCCTCTGTGATCCTGTTGTTCACCTTCACCTCTTGTCCCAGTTATCTCCCTGTGATGCAATGAGAAGTGTGTAACACTTTCGTTGACCTTCTACTAATACAAAAAGCTCTTTCTCCTACTCCACATGGTAGGTTGATAGTGGTATCGCCCATCTAAACGGGGGAAATGCAGATTCAAGGAAGTGATGTGCTGAAGCTGCCCAAGCTGAGTGGCAATGAAGCAGGGATGGAACATAATTGCAATTCTGCACCATAAGGCCCTGATTTTGCTGTGATTGAACGTGCTGCTCTGCTCTCTTTTGCAGAGAACCATATTGTGTTTGTGGTGCTGTAAGAATCTAATGCTCTGCTTAGAGGGAGCAGATTGGTACTGTTGTAATAGATGGAGAATTACTTGTTTTTAGTACATGGCCCAGATTTCAATATGCTTTTTCCATAGCGCTGATGAGTGGTGCTAGTCACTTGCACAACTTCCCCCCTGGCGTAGATGTATTTGATGTATCTACATGTACTGAAGCTTCAGACACAATAAACCTATTTGAGGGCAACAGGCTGAGTAATCTGGTGCTTGGCAGCTGCTCTGTTGTGGGGATTTTTGCTTTACTGTTAGCAGTGCTTGTGACATCTTGAAATGAAAAGAGGAAGGAGGAGGCAGTAGCTGGGCAACCTTAATATTAAAATAGCTCAAACTGCAAATGGTTTTCCTGAGGAGGAATCCTGCTGGATTCTACATGTCTCCTGACAGTTTACCGTATTGCTTTTAGGAGCAGGGGTTGAAATCCTCACAATCTGCTGTGTACCTTGCATTTTCAAGCCCTCTATTTGAGAAAATGCTGCTTTTCAGGTCTATAATACTCAAATCTGTGTGACTTGAATACAGTAGGGGCTCATTTCCTGTTTTCATGCTGGTGTTGGTACTTGATGTGTACTAAGGGACTTCATTCAACTCTTTGTACTCTTTTCTTTTTCATAAGAAAGAAATTCTTTACATTGAGGGTGGTGAGGCACTGGAACAGGTTGCCCAGAGAAGTTGTGGGTGCCCCATCCCTGGAAGTGTTCAAGGCCAGGTTGGTTGGGGCTTTGGGCAACCTGGTGTAGTGGAGAGTGTCCCTGACCATGGCAGGGGGGTTGGAACTAGATGATCTTTGGTTCGGGTTGGAAGGGACCTCATTCTCTGATTCATGGGCTCTCTGTGTTTATGGAGGTGTTGTGCGTTACTTTATTTTGCCTTCTGAAAACAGAACAGCAGCTATTCTAGAAAAAACTAGGACTGCTAAACTAGCACTTCTAGCAACTGGGATACCATGGTTTGATGCTTAAGCCTTTAACAAGCTTAACCGTGTTGCTTCCCTCATTCCTTGAAACACATGGCATATGGGAAAGGCTTTCTAAAAATTTGCTTCTAGGCAAAAGATAGCTAAAATAGGAGGCTGACCTCCCATGAACTGGGAGAGGAGAGCACAAGACACAGCTGTACAAGTGTCTGCCCTGCTGTCAGCTAGGAAGGAGGCAGAAGGGGAGTTCAGGTGACTGTGGAGAACTTTAATGTGGATTTCTTTTAATGCAGCTGCTGCTAGCCCTAAACTGCAGTGATTCATTGTTAACTGTTTCAAGGGGAAAGCAGTGCTTTGTGACCAAAACCTTTGTCCTAATGCCTTGTTTTGTTGACCAATCTTGCAGTCATAGCAAAAAAAAGGGCTTTCGATATAGAAATGGAAACTCTGGTTAAAGGTAGAAACATCAAGCTTCAATCTTTCCACCTACTGTTCCCCTCCCCATCTACTGATTATCAGACAAAACTAATGAATCAAAATACTTAAATGGACATGAGGGATGGACAGTGGACTGTGTAGGCTGTGAATTAGTAAGTGGGAAAATAACTAAAAGCATGGAGTTCTTGTGCAAGAGAATGGCTTACTATGGATTATGTGGAATTCTTTAATGCAAATGGATCTGAACATAAACATCTACTATTTAAAATTTATGGTGGCTTAATTGTGGAGGAAATGCCTTTCTAAATGCAGCCTGTCTTGGGATGTTATGGCTCTAGTGCTGGAGGGAAGGAGGGAGAAACATTAGCCAGACCTGGCAACTTGGCCAGGTGCTGACTTTATTTTTCAAACACCAATGCTGAGCAGTTTATTCCTCCTGTTGAATTGTTTCTAGAGGGTAGTGGCTCGCAAAATAATTACTGCCTGCTTCTGCTCCTCTTGTGAGCTGAGGCAAATGCTTGTAGCATGTAGCTGTGAAACAATATCATCCTGGACTGATTCCCCTATTGAGTCTTCATTGTGATTGCACTGATGTTTGCGTTGGTACAGCAGTGTGAGGGAGTGGGATGGGAAGGGCTGGAGGAAGAGGAAACCATAACTAATACTGTTGGACCATGGTTTTCATTGCACTGGAATGAGGCTCGATCTGATGATATCCTCTGGTCCAGCTGATAACTACAGTGAAAGGATAGACTGCCCTGCTTCTCCCCACTTCCAGATCAGTTTTCAACAAAAGGTTCCGAGTAGGTGACCACCTTAGTCACTGTTTTTGAAATACTTTTGAATGGGAAGCTAAAGCAGACCAGTGTTGTAGTTTAACTTTGTCAGGGCGGGTACCCCTTCAGTCCTTTGTCATTCCTGTTCACTTTGGGAACACTACTTGCACATCCTTTGTTGATAACTTTGCAATTTAGATTTTAAGGCATAGTTCAAAGGTAGACTCTCTAAATGTTTGCTGCTTCTCCTGATACATTTTTTTTTGTGAGGATGGACTAAGCAGAGCTCTGGAAGACCCTGGAACTTCTTCCTGAGTAGTTGTCTAACCTACAGGTCCTGAAGATAAGCTCATTTGAGATGCTTCCATGCTGGCCGCATTAGCGTTTGGCTGTCTTGGAGCTGCTGAGCTCCTTGTACAAATAAAATGACAACCCCATTCTCTGAAAGAGGTTTTTGTCTAAGGTCGATACTATATGGTATTTGAACAGTAGCCTCAGTATAATCCTTGGTTACAGAAGAAGTTTTAAAAATTAGGCTGTTCTTTAAAAATGTGTGGCAGTAGAAAAGCAAGATGGAGTTGACTGCTAAAGACAGGGAAGTTCTAAGATAAGTACTTTTAGACAGTGTACTTTCTAGTTCAGTCCTGCAAACTAGTCTTTCAAGTGGAGCTTGTTGATGAAACTGTGGGTTTTTGTTTGCAATGTGCCAGGCATAGATTTCAACCTTACAGGGATGTGAGGCTTTTTCTGGAAGGAATGCTTGTTATATTTCTGGAAGCAATGCAAAGTCTCAATAATATAAGGAAAAATGAACTGAAATTAGCTGGACAGGTACAAAGGTGTAAGAAAGGTCAACCTCTGGACAAGGTGGAAGAAGGTTGCATGTGACCTTTCTTCCTGCTACCTATGTGACTTATTTCCCATAGTATTTAGTCTGCAAGCAGATCATACAGCCATCTCTTGAATGCATCCGAAGAAATCGGAACTGTGAAAAGACTATAACTTTTTCAAGTGACTTCTGCAGTTGGTATATCTATGCTCAACTAGTTTATTCTCCTTGGAATAAGCTCTCCCAAGGCACTAGTATCTTTTTCTTAAGGCAAAAACTGCAATGAAGCAACCTGGGAGCTGCCTTCCATAGTTGTATCAAACAGTCTTAATGTCAGTACGAGCAAACTCCATCCTCAGAAAATGGATTCTTAACACAACCAATGAGGAAAGGCATCACTTATCTAATGGATCTAGCCTGGAAATGGTACCTGGAGCTAAAAAAATAGGATTTTACCAAATGCGACCAGTGAGATGAGAACCTGGTGTGTGGGAAGTATGTCTTGCCTGGTCTGGAAGACATTTGATCTGGTGCTGCTGTGCCCTCTAAATGGCTATCTGCCTGCTGAAGCATGCCAAGAACTTGCTATGCTGGTGGAACATGTTGTACCTGGAGTGCTATAGTCTCTCATAAACTGCTCAAACCAGTGCATCAGCTATAAACAGCTTGCAGTCCAGAATGGCTGTGCTGATGACTGTGTGCAAAGCACTTCGATGGGGATTAGAGTTGTACATCAGGGCATAGTAATTGCCACTTACTCGTTTTTCTCCAGGTTCTCCACCTGCAGTGGCTGCATTGCTTTGTGCCCCTGCTATCACATCTCCCTATACTTTGTCACAGGATGAAGTGAACTGTCTGGATCTTCCTGCTCCTATAATGCTGTGTACAGGGGCTCCCTCAGCTCACACCTAACTACCAAACTACAGCTGTTTTGCTGTTTCCTCCAAAAGAATCTATCTGGAGTGCAGGTCTGTGGCTCAAAGCTGAACTTGATGCATCTGATCATCATCATCAGTATGTAGCTTGTCCGCAACTTCTGCATTAAAAACAAGTCATGTCTGCAATTCATTTGTATGTGTTGCTAACTTGAGAGCCACAGGCAAATGGTTGGGCTGCTAGCTGAGCTGTCATCAGAGCATGGGACAATCTGTTTTGTGGCACCAAGCATGAATCAGATTCTGAATTCTACCTGGAACCCAAGTTCATCAAGTAAGTCTTCTAGGTTTGGAACAACTGCCTGTAAATACTTGCTAGAACAGAGTTTAAAGTTGCTTCTGGAAAACAGCACTTCACCAGTTGGCTACAAACAAATATTCTAGACCAGCAGGAAGTTAGAGAGGAGCAAAGGGGAGAGGTGTAAAGAAGGTCAGTGCTGCAGCTGCAGATGTGGGACATGGGAAGGGACTCTGGCTAAATTTCTCAGTGCTTAGCTAAGATGCAGAGCTGTCAGATCAATGTGGGATGGTAAACTCAGGGCTCCATCCTGCCTTATGGAGAAGAGCTTCAGTTGCTGGCTTTCTGGCCTCTTCGGGCAGCTCCTACTCACTGTGCATATTTTACTATGGCTTCTCTCAGACCCCATGGTCAACTTAGCAACCCTTTTTATGCTGTATAATGCTGCGTAGTCTGCAGTACAGGCACTTGCATGCCTGTGTGGCAGTGTTCTGCCATGTTAGGGAAAAGTGTTTGGAGTAAGCTTCTGTTGTACAACTAGCATGCTGGGAAACCAGAGCAAATTGCTTAACTCCTTTTAACATATGTATGTTGCACTGCTAGTACATTATTTCTAGCCAGTCTCATTGTCCTGACTTGAACACAGATTTTGCTCTGTAAAGGCCACAGACTGTGAGTGAAGGTGGAAAGGAAATGGATGTATCAGACAAGAGGATAAGGAGAAACTGCTGTTGGTAACGCAGAGGTCTGAAGCCAGCAGTAAAAGTTGTTAACCTACATAGCTTTCTAATGCCACTATCCTCAGAACAAAGTGTCCTCAAGGTAGTTTTGGAAAACGTGTAAAAATTGCTTTAGAGTACTGGTCTAAGTAGACTGATTGTAGGAAGATGGACTAACAGTGCCTCATGCCAAGAAGGTAATGGCTTGCAGTGACTGAGTCTTCTAAAGAGCTGATCCCAGTGTCTTTATGGATGCAGATTACTAGCACTCATGCTTACTTCCTCTGCTTCTCAAGGGAGGCAAGGAAGCAGAAGTCCTGATGAGATACTTTACTACCATTTGTCCTTTAAGGAAGGAAAGTCTCCAGCCTGACATCTCTGTTATGAAACCATCTTTTCTGCAATACACTACAAAGTATGGTCAGGTATGTGGGATGAGTGAGAGGTGATGGATTGTGCCGGTGCACAGAGCCATTATGTCAGTATGGCGTTGTGATCTTAGTGCTGTGCCTGTGTACCTGTGAGTCACGAGTGGGAGGGGCTGTGGAAGAACACATGTTCCACTGTGGCTCTGAAGGCTTGTTAGGGAAGAGTCTGTCACTTTAAGTACAGGATTCGAGTGGAAAGGAGGACTTAACTCTAAATATTTGACCATTTTAAGAATCGATGCCCACCAAAGATGGCATTGGCAGAGCAGGAGAATGGCTGGAATCTGCCTCTGAGAAGCTATTTTAAAGAGCCTTGAGGAAACATTGTGCCTGGTCTTCAACATGGATTTGGCATTCATAAGGTACCTGGGAGCCACCTTACACAGAGCTGTAAAGAGCCTAATGACCTTTCTGGAACATCCACTATACTCCCTCTGTGAGGAAAACCATCCAGAGTTCACTTTTTTCATTTCAAGCAATGTCTTAGTTTCTCTGCAACCAAAACTGCCATTTGTAACTAGCCTTTACTAGGAGAGACCATCTCTGGCAGGAAGTTGTGGAACTCCTTCTTGTCTGCTTTGCTTCCATTGCTACAGATACTTTGCAAAGTAACCTCTCTTCTGTTGCTCAGCAGTGTTTTTTGCTGGATTGTGCAGAACAGCAGTTAACGGGAACTGGCTGGGTAGGTGGACAGTGGAAACTTGCTTAAGTTGGTTTCTAGTAAGTGGCTTAGTTGAGGATGGGTGGTTGTTACTTCAGGTTTTAGTTTACTCAGATATGCTGCTCTGAGTAACGTCAGTGCTTTGCTTTGGAGAAACACACTCCGTACACGGTGTAAGAGGGCACGCTGCCTTCATCACGCTGCCTTTCAACATTGCAAAAATGGCTGGAAAACTTCTGCAGAAACTGCTGGAATCATTGCATGGAGAGGAACGTTGGAGTGCAGCGTTCATACAGACTAGCTGATTGAGTGGTTACAAGTCCTAGCAGCACTGTATGATGACATGCTCTTGGCTTCCTTGGACAGAAGCCTTTTCTGGGATGTCTCAGGGTGGGCATGCTTATGCTAGCTGCCTCATGTACAGAAGAGCAGAGCTCTTGGTGTCTGCTTAGTAGATGAATGAGGCTGTTTGCTTAGCAAGGCAGCTTGTTAACTTTCTAGTCTAGGTAAATCAAGCATTGCCAAATACTAAGTGTCTTGTTCTCCCCATCCCTGGCATATCTTGAGCACAGTTACTTGTCAGGGGCCTCTTACTCTGCTGCGGGATTTTCCTTTTTGGTTTTTGCTGGGACACGTGCCAGTCTTTCTCAATTCTTTCTTGCCCAACCCTTTGTGATCTCAGAGTGACTGCAATTTCACTTTCTGTGGAGGCCACACAGCCCTGCCAACAGCTAAACCTGCTGAGCCAAATTGCTTCTGCTCTTCAGTAGGTGGGGCTGAGGAAGCTGCCCCTGTGGCAACCTTCTTTGTGTTGGAGTAAGATAGCAGTGAGGCTGACTGCTGCCAAAACCAAGGCTATGTAATGAGGGTTGCCTGCCCAGCCCTGATCTAAGCAAAATTGCAACACTCGGAAACCAGCTCTAACCATGCTGTTAGTGCAGTTGTTCCTGTCATCTGTTCTGTAGCTGCTTGATCTCTGCTAACGCAGCACTGGAAAACTTCAACAGCATAGGTGAGCTTCCTTTTTTTCCAAGGTTTGATCAATATTCAATGGTGTGGAAAGGGTGCTGAAGCCAGAACAACGCTGGTGAAGTGATTGCATCAGTGCTGGATGGGGTGTCACAGCTGTTCTGTGACCAGTTTCTGCAGTAGGCAGAGATACATGGTGCGAGTAAGGTGGTGTATTTTTTGATGCTAAGAATTAATGCCAGGGAAAATGGAGTGTCTTGGTTCTTTGGGGCTAAAGTTTGTGTGTTATTTGAGGCATGCGAGATCTTCACTCTCCATGCCAGTCAGGATGTTTTGTACCATTGCTGATCCATTTTGGCTTTTAGCTTGGTTTTACATCAGGTCTGTGTGATCAAGGGATCTGTTCTTCTTGGCACCACCAAGGGAGGAAGGGCAAAACCTCTGGTGTTGAAGTAGCTTCTCGAGATCATGTTATAGAAGGGCCAGCACTGTCAAGGGTCTTTGTGAGGAGTTTTGCATATATCCAAAGGATCTGAAAGGTGACTCTGGGTAAGGTGCTGGCAGCAGGTTAGTCAGCAAACTAGGAGTAATGTAGCTCCTTTGTCTGTTGGCTTGTGGAATGAACATTCAGCCCAAGAAAATGGACCAAGTTTAATTAATGTTCTTCTAGTAAAATCATGGAAAGCTAAGCAAAACTACTGTGGTTGTTTTAGTCTCATTTATTAGTATTGTCTAGAATCTTTTAGTTCCCCTTTCCAAAGCTGTAAGCAAGTAAATGATTGTGTGCAGAATATATATTTTCTTTCCTTCTTCTGAGGTGTTTTCCAGGCTGGAAATCTTTAGGGTAGGGCTCCAATTCATTGACTGTAGTGCACCCAGAATGTTCTGTGTTTAAAGGTCTGGCCTCTTATCTATAGAAGTACACTTAAAAAATATAATGGGGGTAAAACGGAGCCAAAATAAACTGACTAGAAGAAATAGACTTACAGTAAAACGGGATCAGAAATCAAGGGATTTCAGGGCCTTCATGTATTCTTGTAATTGATGTCCCAGACAGGTGTCCTATAGGTGTTGAGCTGCAGAGCAAGGAAAGGCCTATGAGGAACCATGGGTTTTCTGAACTAAAGTTATCAAACTTTTTGTAACTGTCTGAAGTGTTTCTGGTCCTTCTTTCTGGTAAAGTTTGAAACTGAAGGAGAATGGTTTGCCAGTATTCACCTCAAGAAATCAGAAGTTTTCAGTGGCTAAGTGTGTGCCTCACAGGTGTGTGAAGAACTGCAGGCATCTTCCAGGAAGGTGTTTCTTGCTTCCCCTTGTTTTGGAGAGGATGCTTCTGTAACTCTTTATCCTCTGTATTTTTTTCAGTTGTGAACCATTGATGCTATACCAAGCCTCTGGCAGCACTTTGGCAGCTCAGGAGTTGGGTTGATTAATGGAACCAGCAGAGACAGTGGCTCCTGAATGGCTAGTACTAATACTTTGCCTTGTGTGTAGATGTTGGACTGGGGCTTTGAGGGCTCTTGCTGCTGTGCAATCTGCCTCCAAATGGAGCTGAAAATCTGCACACCAGTCTGTTAAAATTCCTATATCACTTTGAGATGTAGCTACCTGAAATAACCTCCCACTGTGCGATAAAACTTGCATGGGAACAGTCTTTTGGCTTCAGGTAAAACAATGAGGGCATCGTGGGTGAGTATTCTTTGGCTTAAGTTCACCATATTGATAGCTTGGATTGCATTTCTAGTGTGTGCTCAGATGAGGTGAATGGGTTTGAATGCCAGCATAGGTAGGAATGAGGTGAATTGCCTGGGAACAATAAGGAGCCTTGTTTTGAATGTGGTTAACTTTTTTAAATCTAGTTGTGTGAATTGTTTAAGGGGCACTGTTTAGTTTCATGTTTGCAAGGTGTTCCTCTTGGTTTTAAGGGACACTAGGGAAGTAACTGAAATCAAGATTTATTTGTTTGATTCATACTGGGGCACAAAATATTCTGCTATGGGTAGCTGAGACTGCTACATGCATGACATCTGCCTAGCTGGGTTCTTGGCTGAATTTTGAGGCTCACTGCTAGCTGAAGGGGGTAAATGTGGCCATGGGCACAGAGTATGGTTCTGCTGTTGTACACAGCATTTTGAGTGAAATCAAGATGACTGTCTCAGCTGGTGAGGTCTGTGGTAGGCAGTTATTTTGTCTGGTTCATGTCAATGACTAAACAGAGGAAGTTGGACACCAACTCTGCTCTGCCATATACATTCTTTTCTTCGCAGTGCTATGTTCTCCCCATTTGGCAGCAGGGACTTCAACACCTTCCATGGAAATGTCTTTGCTATCTCCTGCCTTGATCTATTTGCAGCAAGGAGTTGTTTTGAAACCTGGCATATCTTTCTAGTATGGCAAATTGCCTGCTTGCTCTGAACAGCCAAACTGAGGGGAGATCTAATTCTCGCTGAAAATAGCAGTGAATGTTTTTTGAGACACTCTTAAGCATAGAAGGTTAACAATAAAAGTGAAAATAGCATGGGAGCAGAACAGGGCATCACGGAGATGAGCTTGTGTTTATAAAGCAGAGCAGAGTTGCAGCAAGCCTGAGCTGTTGATATGACAGATAAAAAAGCACTTGCAGTGCTTACATTTATACTTAAACTTGTAACAGTTGGAATGTTTTGAAGTAGCTAATTCCTTAGCATATCTTTTCATTTACAGCTGGCTGTCTTATATCAAGCTGCCCAGGGCATTAATCCATTAAAGAAAGAGAGTAAGCTTATCTCTATCTGTCCTGCTGAGGGAAATTGCCTGTTTTGTCTTGTGCATAAAAATGAGGGTGTAATTGTGCTGTAGGGCAAGGTACCACTCTGCAGTTCTAGACCATGCTAGTGCCAGGAACAGTGGAGACACCTCTGAGCAGAAATTGTTTGTTGCCTTGCTCCTAATAAGGAGCCATGTTGCACTTAGATCTTGGCATATGATGCTTGGTATCTGACTTGTTCTCACTCTAATTGACCCTTTTTTCCATTTTTTTTTCTTTCCCTCTTTCTCTTCTTTATCCTGGTAATTGTTCTTCATCTAGTGTCAATAGACTGCCAGGGAAAAGTCTTAACTAATACAAGTGATGTGGTGCTTGTGCTCAGGAAAGACTGCTTTCCCTTTGGAGGAGGCAGTGAGATGGTATCCTACCCCCTGTGCTTCAGAAGTCCCTGTTGTCTTTCACTGTGGTGATTCCCTTTCTGCTGCAGCAGCCTTGAGAGGAATATGATGAAGCTTGTGTTGGCAAAAGGCAACAAGTCATAACGAAAGAGGCATTGTCTTGCTAATGAAGAGCACAGAATTGTAGTCTCTTACTTTTCTTGAGCATTCAGGGCTTCAAAGTGGTCTGCACTGATACTCCTGCAGTCTGGCAGTCTACTTTGTTTTGGTTCTTGCTTCCTATGCAGTGTTCTCACATGTACTGTACAGCTCTCAGGAAATCTCTGCCTCTCTTCCTTCTGCCAATGTTTTGTTCCTTTATCCTGATCAAGGTTCCAACTGCTGAATTTGCTTGTAGACTTCCAAGTGTGGTTCAGCCAGTGCCTTGTTGACAGCCTTTGTCCATAGGCCTTGGGAATGCCAGGTAGTTCCATCTGGTACTTTCCGTAGAAGGCTGCGTGATTTAGTTCTGTCCCAGCTGCCTGATGGTTTTATCTCAGCCTGAGCAAATGATTTACACTGAAACTTTTTTAAAACTATTGCTTCTGGTCAGCATTAATGTGCCTTTTCCAGGGAAGACACTTCTTAAAGTGAATTCACAAATCTCTTCATAACAGAGATGGTGTCAGCTTTGAGGTATAAAACTGAACTTGAGTACACACAGGCATGAGGGCTTAAAGATGGGAGAGTGGAATGCTTGGGAGGAACTGCTGTTAAACCCTTGAATGATTGCATGCAATACATGTGCTGAGTTGCAAAAGTAGATCAAGCAACTTACCAGGTAGGTTTGTAGGATGCGTTGTGATGTTATGACAGTCTCTGGAAGACAGTTACAACAGTGTACTTGAACTTGTGTACCAGCAGCTCAGCTCACATATGTATCAGCATATTTTTGGGATCCCTTGGTTTGAGATATTGCTGATCCTTAGGCTTACAGAGCAAGGGAGCCTGTGCCCTTAGAGACTGGGAGTGCGTGTATATCATGGAAAAACTTGGACGTGAGCACCTGAGCTGTGGGGCAGAACTAAACTAAATGTGTTAGGGGAAGTTGATGCACTGGCTTCCAGTGACTGTGGCATCTTTCAATTGTTTTTGCTGCTATTTGGTTATTTTCAGTTTTTGACCAGCTGGTTTATGTAATTCAGGATTTGTTTTGTTGTTGTGGATGGTACTTATTTAACTTGCAGGATGTCTCAATTATCTTTCCAGCTGATCATGCAATTGGACCTTATTTAAATGGCAGTTGTTTAATGAACCATCTTCTGTCTGTCAGTGTTGTACATATGAGATCCCTGAAAAGTGTGAAATAGCTATACTGCTGCTGAGTAATGTCCATTGAGTTGTGACTTTTGAAGAACCTCAGGCCTTTTCCTCTCTATACTTGAAAAAAAAAAAGAAGAGAAGGAAAGGAAAAGTAGTCTTTTTTTACTTAAGAACTACAAGATTTGAGCTCACTGTTCCATGGGCATATTCTGGGCTAGTAGTAAAAACCTGTAGGGAAGCTGGTGAATTGATCTTTAACTCAGAGGATCCATGAGCCTTCTCTGTCGTCTTCTAGCTGAAGCCTTGCTGCTTATGTCCAGTAACCTTATTTTTAAACCAGATCTGATTCATGCTCTGTTTTCTATGCCAGATGAGGTCCTTGGTTGTGAGTGTTGTGACTGTAGCTGGCAGGAGCCCTGCGTGATTGCCTCACTTCAGGAAATGTTAAAATAACACTTTTTTTTCTTAGAAAGCTAGTTCGCTCCCCTCTCACTCCTAATTCTTCTAATAGCTGCCCCCAGTTTGGCAGCTGTTTTTACAGAGGGCTGTTTGTGTTGCTGAGTGAGAGCAGAGACACTTTGGTGGATGCAGTGGAGGAGAGGTATGCAAAGTGAGCTGGTGTATCTAGCCAAGCTGGCTTAAACTTTTTAGAGGTTTCTCTGAAATTTGGAAGGAAAACTACTCAAGTGTGAGAAGAATCTTGCTCTTCTCCCCTGGACTCAGCATCTGAAGCTGAGGATTTTTTTCTTCTTGGAGAAAAGAAGCTGCCCTAACTGAAGCTGCTCATTTGAGACAAACCATACAGCAGGTTTATCTGCTTTCTTGACTATATTTAATTCGGTGGGGCCAATAGTACCAATAGCTGCTGGAACCAAAAGCTGTTGCTTTACCAGCGAATGTGTGGAAGGTTTGTAACTCTCCAGATAGAGAAGCTTTTATTTTTATTGCCTGGCTCCTACCTTGTTTGATCACTGCTTGTGGGAGGGTGGTTGGTGTTCAAAACTTTATTTCTCTTTTGGAACTGTTTGTGCCGAGGGAAGAAGACTATTTATGGCTGGATCATAATGACAGGGAATACTTGTGTGTGTCTTTGCAGTATGTACCCTTTACTCTAGGGTATGCTTACATCGGAGAGGTTTCCCAAGAATGTTCATTTACAACTGTTGGCCAAAAAAGGAAGGCTTGAATTTAGTTGTCTTCCTATAATGTCTGTCAGATCTGGAAGCACTGCAAAAGAGGCACTGGAGTAGCAGCTAGGACACAAAGTGCTCATCTAGTGTTACATGAATAAGCTGTTTTGGACCCTGGAAAAACGTTGTGGGTACTAGGCCTGTTTGTAGTGCTTGTTGTACTTGCCAGTCTGTGCTCCTCTTCCTGAGCTAGAACACAAATATATCCCTCCTGAAATGCAGCCTGCTTTCCTTTGCCTATAGTGGAAGCTATACTTCAGAATGTTTTGCATTCTGAAGGCTAATTCCAACCTCTCTAAAGCAGCAGAGGCAGAAGTTTATTCAGTAATGCCACTCTTCCCTGCTAGGGACAGCTCAGACTGAAGCTTGCAGAGCAGCTATTCATATATACCAATCCCTCACTACTGGTCAGCTGTTATACTGCATTACCCTTCCGTGCTGGCAGAAAGGAGGGTCAAGTTGTTGGGATGAACAGATTAAAACTGTGCTCTGTAGATGTTGCATGCAAGGCTGTACGTACTAATGTTTAACTCGTCTCTTGTTTTTCTTTCCATCCATTAGGCAATACTGACTGGTGCACATCTTGACAAGGTCTCCTAGCAACCTCTTCTGTAGGGCTGAATGACAGCAGGAGCGGCCGGGTAAATCGATGAGCTTGCCTTGGGAGCCTATAAATAGGCAAAATCAGACCACGCCATGGGTCAGAAGGTCACAGGTGGGATAAAGACTGTGGATATGAGGGACCCTGTATACAGGCCATTGAAACAGGAACTCCAAGGACTCGACTACAGCAAACCCACACGTCTGGACTTGCTACTGGACATGCCTCCGGTATCATATGAAGTCCAGTTGTTGCATTCATGGAACAATGATGATCGCTCACTGAATGTATTTGTGAAAGAGGATGACAAACTCATATTTCACCGGCATCCGGTGGCTCAGAGTACAGATGCCATCCGAGGCAAAGTGGGATATACACGAGGACTGCATGTGTGGCAGATCACGTGGGCAATGAGGCAGCGAGGCACGCATGCTGTGGTCGGGGTGGCAACAGCAGATGCCCCTTTGCATTCAGTAGGGTACACGACACTTGTAGGAAATAACCATGAATCTTGGGGTTGGGACCTTGGGCGCAACAGACTGTACCATGATGGCAAGAACCAGCCGAGTAAAACCTATCCTGCCTTCTTAGAACCAGACGAAACTTTCATCGTGCCGGACTCCTTCCTGGTGGTTCTGGACATGGATGATGGGACACTGAGCTTCATTGTAGATGGGCAATACATGGGTGTTGCATTTCGGGGACTCAAAGGGAAAAAGCTATATCCAGTAGTAAGTGCAGTGTGGGGACACTGTGAAATACGGATGCGCTACTTGAATGGACTTGACCGTGAGTACAACTCCCTGTATTTGTTCTAGCAGCACAGATCTGTGTGCCACTGAAGTGCGGGCTTACTAGGCTATCCCAGGCAGGGCTTTAATTTTTCTAGATAGGTGAGGATTTCATGTTAGCAGTAGGATTGCTGGATACAGCTCCGAATCCTTAATGGCTAATTCAAAAAGTTTATCTGGCTGTACACATGTAGTGTTACTAAGGCACTGCAGGGAGCAAGCAGGGTTTGGGGAGGTGGTATGGTGGGAGAAGGTGATGCCAATTGTCTGTCTAGAGATGACAAACCTTTCTCTATTTCTACCAAATTATCAGTAGGAATGTCCTTCTGACAGCCACATTGTTGGCCATGTAATCCTGGTGTCTCTTTACAGGAAACAGTCTCTGAGGGACAGTCACCTTCCTTAAAGGCTAGTGAAGGGACTTTTAAAATCCCTTGCAGGCAAGAGTGGGAAGATATGTCTCATCTTTCAAAAAAGTAGCTCACTTCTCTGCCTCTTTCAGGGCAGGGTGTGCTCATTTCTAGTGTGAGGCTGGCTATTGTAGCCAGCCCAACTTGCATGCCAGGCCTTTTACTAATAGGGATATCAATCTCTAGCTAAGCTTAGTAATAAATTTGGCTGTCCAAATGTGTTAAAGTCTGTTATCTCTCATAGTCAGAAGTTCCCATTGGGCCAGACTGTGACTCAGTCCTCTGGGTAGGGTGGAGGAGAGAGGTGAAGGAAGCGGATGAAAATCTGGATTTATGTTGTTAGTGAAATAAATTTGGCAGTATTGATATGAAGAGAAGTGTTTCCCTTACATTCCAGAACAGCATCTGCCGAAAGGCTGTAGCATACTGAGCTCTTATTTGTGCTTAGAACATGTTCTGATGCTGGGCCAGCAATGGCAAACCCCTGGCAATGGTGACATGAGGTACAACAAAGCTGATGCTGGTTACCGGAACTGAGCTATCTGAATAACCAGGAAAGCCTTGCAAAGGGGTAGGAGCAAAATCCACAGGCGCTTTGAGAAAAATGCTTCAATTGACCAAGACCAAATAGAGAGTTCTTGGCAGAGCACTTTCTCACCAAAAGAAAGAAACCTAGCTCATTCTGCCACAACAGCTTACAGAATGGTGGCAGCTCCAGTAACCAGGTTTTTCTGAAGAGTCAAAGCCAAAATCTGCAGCTCCCCTCAAAGCCAGTAAGTCTGTGGAGTTGTTGGCACAGAACTGCACCTAGAAAGGAAACGGCCACCTCTAGTATTGGATTTGGTTGTAACGTGCTCTCGGCATAGGAGTCAGTTGTGGGCATAAGGCCAGGAATGACGGGATGCTATTTTGGCACAGACAGGAAAAAGGTGTCTGCTCTAACCACTCCTGAGCACTCAATAGCAACACTGTCCAGTGCTTGTGAATGGAAGGAGGTCAGATACGTGTGTGCTTTTTCTTTTGCTCTCGAGGTCTCCTCTCAGACTGGGTTATCAGTGCAAACTAGTTGAGGACAAAGTTCTTGCTCTTAATCTCTGTGGGAAGAAGATCCTCTCCTTTTAAGGCCATTAAACTGCAATGTATTTGCATACTAATGTCTATAGGCTTTGAAGGTCAGAGCCCTTTGTCCTCTGGGATGCTGGCTAGACAATGCCTCTGTCTCAGCTATCTTCATATGGAGCAAGAGGAATTGGGACAGACTTTGAAGACAGCATATGTGTACCCCAATAGTTTCAGAATAACTACATTGGGAAGTGCCAAAGGAGTGCTGCCAGTAAAAGGCTTCTCTGGCAGTATCACAGCCAGAGCTGAGAGGTGCAGTCCAGCTGTAGAGAGCTGCCCTGCGGAAGAGGCAGGATGGATCCTGGAGCAGGTCATGAGCAGGCAAGACCAGCAGTACCTTGGGTGGAACACAGCCATGTATTCATGTGTGGCACAGCACGTGTGACTAACAGTGGGGCTTGGGAAGCAACAGCAGTACCCTGACAGATCTGTTGCTGTATACCCAGCTATCAGTGCACAAGAGGTGTGCATGTAGACATATGACTCCTTGGGAATAATTAATGCTTGAAGCACTGGGAGAACTTTGGAGAACTGCTAGGAAAAAGCATTCCAGGGCAGCTTTCCCTGGAGCCAGGTAACAACTTGTGATCCATAGCAGAGAAGGAGAGGGTGGGAAATAGGGCATTAGTTCTCCTCTGGCTGCTAACTTGAGGAGGAGACAGACCAATTCAAGCATGGATTTCCTGACTTTGTTACCAAGTCTCATGAGCTAAAAACTCTCCTTCTCACAGACTTTTTGCCAAAAAAAGAGATAAAAATTAGCTTTCTCCACTTTTCATTGGAAGTGTTTTCTTCATGGAGCTGTTTACCTTTTCCAAAGTAGAATCAGGAGTGGCCTGATAACAGGCTACTAACACTTCTGTTTGAGCTTTTCAATGTTGGCTATCATCTTTGAACCTGGAAGGAAGGGACTTGTATCCATCTTATTGATGGAGGGAATACTGGTAAAAAATGCGGTAACATGACCATGCTTAGAAAAAACCTAAGCTTTCCCTGTTTCTCAGCTGTTTAAAACCGCTGTATGAAGTCAGACTAATTTGGCTTGTAGTAGTGGAAGCTAGAGCTGTTGGCATCTATCAAGGTTCCTGAAAACTGCAGCTTCTCAGCCAAACTTTTCCATTCGTGTGGATGTTTTTAGGTGTGTGTGTTCAGCCCAAGATGTCTGTAAAGGAAGCTTTCTAATGGTTCGTGCTGAGCCCTCAGGCTATTAGAAGGATGTCCAGTTATCTGCTTAATTTGGGATGTCTTTGTGTTAGCCCTCTCCTGGGGAAGGAGAAACCCCTTAGGCTTGAGCAGCAGGCTGTGTAAAGGTGAGCTTTGACAGACTTAGCAACGGAAGCTATGAGAAACTAATTTGTATCTTCCTCCTGTGCAGCTGTGATGTGTTAACTCTGGCTTTGACCTTAGTCCTCTGCATGTTGTGAATGACTCTTCAGCATCAAAGGGCCCCATATGCCATTCTTGAAAAACTAGTATTATCTTGTTCAGAGTTTATAAGTACAGGGTGCAAAAAAGATAGCCAAAGGCTTGTATCTTTCCCAGATTTGACACAGGAGGGAATCCTCTAATGGAAAATGTCACAAATAGTGACACGAGACTTTGACAGATGGCTTTTTCATGGGAAGTATGTAGTACAAATGAAGGGGTTGACGGCTGTTATTCTGCTATATAAGAGACAAATCATGGTACTTTCTGGGTATCCATACCACGTAATGCTACCAAACTGTTTGCTGCAGTCTTTTACTTCTGTGGATCTCTTACAAAGGTTTTTGGATACTGCAGTAAGAGGCAGAAGCTGGAAGATGTATTCTGACTTGAAGAAATGGTATTCCAGAGGGGAAACTTCCATTAGGGATTTTAGTATTTTTTTCATTCACACACATTTATGGCTTAAATAACCTTGACAGGTTATGCTCTGCCTGGGTTTTTGATGAGCTGAAGTTGCTGATAGGTGAATGCTGAATGGTTTGGGTCCTGCAAACATGCCAGGCATTCACTTTTCTGGCTCAGTCTTTTCTAGGGGATTTTTAGAACTAGGAAAATGAATGTGTAACTTGTGGGTTGGGATGTTAACGTCTTGGGTCTCTTTTCCCAGCTGAACCACTGCCTTTGATGGACTTGTGTCGGCGAGCTGTGAGGCTTGCTCTGGGCAAGGAAAGACTGAACGAGATCCCTACACTGCCACTGCCTGCCTCCCTCAAGAGTTACCTGCTCTACCAATGACCTTCATGTTCAAGGAGAGAGAGTTGGAACCAAGGCAAAATATCAGAGCTGACCCACTGAGCAATGGGTTCTCCACCCTCATGTCATCGCTACTGTTGGAACTCCTTGGCCAAAGTATCCCTGCCACTGCTTAAGTCTCCATGTGCCCTTATTGGCAAGCTCTCAAGTAATCCCTGTTTCACAACTGAATGTTTTGTTCTTTGGAAGTCACTTCCCCAGCACACTTACAAAAGGAACATTTACAGAAGCTCTGTGCTTCCTTGCTTCTCCTGAGAAAAGGCTGTACTGCATCCTTTAGGTTGCAGAGCCTAGGAGTGAAAGATTTTTCTGTACCAGCTAAAGGGAGGAACATAATTTGGGGGAAGGGAAGGAATTAAGAGTGGAAATATTAAGACCAGGTCCTAAGAATGGAAAGGCACAGAGTATTCGGCAGAGTTGGGAAGAGTCTGGAATACCAAGAAGAATTAATTGCCGAGTTCTTAAAAACCAAAAAAAAAAATACAACCCTAAGCCCTGAAACACCAAAACCAAGAACCTTCTACCAGGACACTTTTTAATTTGCAGAAGGTGGTTATGTTGCTGATGTCTCAATCTCTGCCAGGACTTCTCACCATATGCTAATGTTATTTCATAGGCAGTGAATCCTGTTTTCTTGTTTATCACCATTGCTTTCTCGATTCTCCTGCTCCGTTCTCTGTTCTGCCTCTTAGTGGGTTTGGCTCAGCTGATCGGGCAGTCATACTGTGTCTTCACCTGCCATCTTCTTCCCAACTTAAAACTGCAGGTTTTAGTGTGGGATCAGGGGTTCCTTGCTGATGTTGGGGACAGGGAAGGGACAAATTTCTTTTGCAATAGGGTGAGACAGGTTGCATGAGCTGAGATTTGTTACACAGCTATAGGTCCTGCCACCTTATGTCTGCTTTCTGTGTAGCCTATTCCATGCTAAGGCTTTTGAGAAACATACTGACGTGTTTCTCTAATGGCTCTGCCAGGGAGTTATCTTAGATAAGCTGCTTAAAGTCATCCAAACCGGGCTCTGGTCTGTCATAGACCATTGGCATAATTTCCACTTAACTATGCAGCAGGAATAGTTCTCTCTCTTGCTTGGGTGTGGGAAGTTGTCCCAGAGAAGGTGGTAGCAGTGTGGTTGCAGAAGTACCATCAGCATATGAGAAACCCAGGAGGTGATTGCTGCAGAATGTCACTTGTGAGACTTTAACAGAGGCCAGTGGGGTGATCTTCAGGCACAGCAAGAAGAAACTGAACCTCTCCAGAGCTAGAGATGGAGGGTGGGAGAGAACTGCAATAAACAGGACAAGCAATTCAGGCAAAATCAGCACATCCCAAATAGATTCTCACCTCAGTAGCCAAGTAAAGAGGATGACACTCCTTTACTAGCAGGAGCTGCTCTCTTGACCTCTCCACAGGTTACTATGCTGCCTTTCTGGGGTTATTTTGCACATTTCTTTGTCTTGAAAAAATGTTTGTGTGGTTGGTTTTTTGCTCTTGAGTTATCCCTTCAGTTCTGTGTAGGTACAAATGAGTTTAGTTGTTGAAAATGTTAATATATATATTTGTGGTGTATGTATAAGAACATGTTTTAAACAGCTGCTGTAGGGTACCTTTTTTTAAAATAAACTACTTGCATAGTATATTTTTTAAAGCACAGAATTGGTGCCAAGACTGGGTGGGGTGTGATGTGCCCCTTTTTTAATCTAATATTATATGATTTTTTTTTTAAATGTAGGGGTTTGTACTAGTTTCTGTCACAGAGTGGGACAAGAAAACTCAGTGTGTATGGAGCCCTATGTGGTTGCCTTCAACTTGAACCAGTGTCTTCCAGAACTCCAGGGAAGCAGCTGTGTTCTCCCTACTTTGAATGCTCTTTGTGCTCCCTTGTTTCCATCTCTTCTCTTCATCAGTTTGCTTTGTACAATTTCAAATTCTGACTTTCTATTTTATGACTGTAGATAATACTCAGTAACCTAATAAACTTTATTAAATATTACTTGGTGCTGGTTTTTATTTGCTTGAAATTATCAGTTCTTTATATCTTGTTTCTACATTAATGGTGAGCTTATTCCCAAAAAGCCAGCCCAAACAGGTGAAGCTGTGGCCTTGGCTCTGGAAGAATAACACTTTAAAGCTGGCATCTAAAAGGTGTGTACAGGTGGAGGGCAAACTGCAGCTATTGGTACAGGCTGGCAGGGTGTAGTAACTCGATTTTGTGCAGCTGCCACTAGTGCCTAAAATTGGCTACTCTAGATGGAGTTGAATTAAGTCTGTGATGAGACAACAGCCTTGTTTCCTAATTTATCTTGGTTTACAACTGACTTATTACACTATACTCCTTTTTCTTCAAATAGACTCAATTAGATTCAATAGGCAGGGCTCTGATTATCTTGCCAAACTCGATGCATTGTGCAGGTTTAGAAATTTCACTTTTAGATTACAGCTAACAACTTTTTTCTTCCAGAAAAGAAGCTCATATGAAAACAAATCACTAACCTACATACTTAATGTTGATGCCTGACTGTCCTTTTTCTGAGGGAGGGAGATCATGGATAGAAGAATGCAAAGTAGAACGGTGAGGGCTAAAGGGATCTCTAGCCAGTAGAACAGCACAGTTAATTATAGAAGGTGCTGTGGCAGGTTAAGGGGAATGCTGGGAGAGTCACTCTTGTATCGTTTGTGCTTCAAAAATGGCAGATTGATTTCAATGTGTTCTGGGTAACTTCTTCAGGTCATGAACTTGATTTAGCTCAGGTCACTTAGTATTAGTTTTCAGTCACTCCCTACCCACTGCTATAAGTTGCTGTGGGTTTTTTTTGGTATTTTTGAGATCTGTTTGCACAAGGAGCTTCATTCTTGGACTATGAGGAGATACTGATTATACTGTTAGTGGACTACAAACTGCTTGCTGGTTGTGCCTTCCATCTCCTGCACTTCCAGCCTGTACAATATGGAGATGCTATGGAGTTCTATCAGTAGTTAGGTTAAGTTTCTCCAAACTGACTGCAAGTGAGATGACTTGGTACTTTTGTCAGTTGTGACAAAGGCTTTAATTCCTTCTCCTGTCCACACACTTTTCTCTTCTCTGCAGCTACCAATTTGTGTGTGGAATCCAAATGATTTAATCAGTTCAGAAACACTACAACGTGAGGCTCAACTGAATCTCAGAGGTATGCTTGCAAACTGCCTTATAAGGGTACTGGGTGAGGAGAGCTTAAATAAAAAGTGGTTTCTTGTCTTTGTCTCCAGTTAAGGCAAGAATTTTTTTTAATTTTGGATGTCTTAATCTTGTTTGTTTTTCCTACATTTAGGAGACAACTGTTAGTAGATCTTAAGTCAAAATATCCAGCATATGCAATAATTGTCACTTTTGTTTTGCTGCAGGTAGTGGAAGACTTAAAGCAAAACACTTTTCTGCCTGTATGTGAACAAGGCCAGCTTCCCCTCACCTTTCAGTGGGAGGCTGCCTCTGCTTTGCTGGAAGTGTGACTAGGGGGGTCCTGGGAGAGCAGCAGGATGGGGAGGGTGCATAAGGTGGGGCTGGTGCAGAAAACTGAGAAATTAGTTCATGCTCAGCTCCAGACACCCAAACAGGCTTGCGTTCCAGCTGCATGGAATATTTGAAACAAATGACCTGCTCAGGGCTGGGAGTATGCAGTGTTTATGTACAGTGCCATGGTAACAGTGGAGGAAGTCATGAGATGGGGATTGGACCTGGTGGAATCAACAAATGATATCACAGATTAGCAAATCCTAATGAATCAGTGGCTCTGTGCTTCCCCTGCTATTGCCTGTGCTAAACACTGGCATGTGACAGGCAGATCTACTCCTTTTTGAGTAGCGTTAAAAACTGCGAGTCCTACTTGCGGGGCCTCCTTGAAAACCAACTCTGTTCCCCTGGCCAGTGTCTCCTCTTCCTGCTGTTGCTGACTAATCACGTTTATGCACATGGAAGTGTTCCTACGTTTTATAGGAGGCTTCTGGCCTTGGTTGTTTCCCTGCTGTTCCCTTGCTGGTGATACAGAAGTGCTGTGGCAGTTCTGCAGAGAATCTTGGCATCCTGATGCTCTAGATAAAGCAGTGGAGCAGCTTTTGTTTTTTTCCTGGAAGTTGAGGCTTTGGTGAAAGTAATTTAAGTCTAGAGAAGTGTGCAAGAGGGGAAGTGTTCAGTAGAGGAGTTTAGTAACTGATAGGAAGTATGTCATTCTACTTTAGCAGTCTTGTCACAATTCCTTTCGAAAGGAAAGCCCCTGTCTTGGATGCAGGTTAAACCCCTGTGCAGCATACCTGTGCCAGGAAACATGCCTGCTGTGGGTCTCAGTCAAAGGTATGACAATGTCAAGGCAAAACGTTGGCAGGGAGGACAGTTGCCAATTCTCTCCTCAATCTGTGGCTTCTGAGCTCAAACAACTTCCTTGATGGAGCCCAGTTGTCAGTCTGTACCTGTCAAGTCCTTAGCCAGTACCAGCACAAGGCAATTTTCCCCTTCCCCGTGCCCGAGATGCGCGAACTTAGAAGGATCTGCATCATACTTGTAAGAACTATGGCAGTCACACCTTCTCTCCTGCATAAGGTAAGCAATTATGAAAAACACTTCCTAGCATGCTCCCCCTCTTCTCTCCTAATGCTTCCTATGCAGAGCTAATGCTGTTGATCTTATGCCAAGGAGTAAGTTGTATTTGACTGGAGAAGGAAATTCATACTGATTTATTTAGTAAAGTTGATTAAAATTGGAAACATAACCCAAGGCACAACCTTTCTTGGCATACAAAACAGTGCTGAAGGGAACAAAACTCGTTCAATGCTTGCACAAAACACACTGGAGCACTGATCCTGTCCTTGCACATGTTTTGATTTGAAACTTTTGCAGGCTTGTCTGCCCTTCAGACAGAAAACTATTTGAAGCAGCTGCCAGATGTTTTGTCTGAGTTGTGTTTTACAATTTGCTTACTGCTTAGCAATGCTCTTCCCTTTGGGTGTTCAAGCTGCCCTTGTGCATTCTGTTCCTGTGGTACCTCTGTCCTGGATTCCCACCCCTTCGCCCTAGTCACGTACACACGTAGCACAGGGGAGATACAAGTCGGAGTATTTTACTCCAAGGCTCGGTATTGCTTGTCTGCTGGCCTCATCTGGGAGCTTTTCTGGGACTAGCACAGACCAGCCACATTCCTCTGCTCACATGTTGCCACAGAGTATAAAAGTTAAGGTGATTTACGGTCTCATATAAAAGCACTTATGGCCTGAATTTAGGCCTTGCTGAGCAACCTTACACTGAACACCCACAGTTCATGGCTTGGGCAGCCTCTTTGACTAGCTGTAACTCAGCTGAGTTATAAATCTGTTTTTCCCTCAATGAGTAAATGGGCAATAAATTCTCAAATACAATGACGCAGGGCAAAGACCTTTGTGTTTTTTTCAGGACTGTGACAAATTAGACTCAATTGAAAGATATACCTGCTGAACAGGGATAGTTCAAGGTTTCCTTTGAGTTTGCCCAGCTCCAGCAGCATCTCAGCCAGGTACATGAGTTGTGCAAAACTTCTCAGCCGGGAGCAGTCCGACATGCATGCAGGTTTAGAAGCACACATCCTGGGCTCTCTGTGCTTCTGCACCGCTCATGCTCCTACAAAACTGCATCTATACAAATACAGCATCTTAAGGCAGAGTCCTTGTTAAATAGGTTTAACCTGCAGTTTTTCACTTTGCTCAGACTTGCATCTTTCCATAATCAGAGGCCTCGGATCCACACTTCTTGGGCACCTAGCGTTGCGTTTTCCTCTAACATGAATGACTGTTCTGCAGTCAACAGCTTATGGCCCAGGGAAGCTTCCCTGTGCAATGGTGGTGTGGGGGACATAGGCCAAGAAATAGATGCTACTTCTGGATAACCTTCTAGATAGCACCTTGTTTGTCCTGAGGAATTCTGTAAATGCCTGTTCCTACCAGAGTATGTCATTGTTCCCTCTCATAAACTCTAGTTAAGCCCTTAACTACCACTTAGAGCCTAGCAAAATTTTACTGTCTAAAGCCTGCATAAGCAAACATGCTCTCAAACTTACTATTATGAAGGGTACATGGGCAGGCAAGAAACACCTGCCTAAACTGGCATCTGGCCAGGAGACAGGTGTTGATCTTTTTTTCTTTTCCTTTCCTTTTATGAAAAAATACTGACAGTTTCCCACAACTGAGGCTCTGAACTCTTTATTCTCTAACTTTGCCCAAAGCAGGTACCTTTGGGAGCGCAGAACTTTCTCGCAGGCTGCACAAGTGGTACATTGATCTGAAAGGTGAAGTGCCACCTACTGAATCAGTAACTTAATTTCCTGCAACACGCTGGATGTTTCCTTTGGAAGAGGACCACCTAATACTGATAGGGTCTGTTTCTACTTAATTTGAGGTCCAACAGAGACTTGAGGAGTAACAGCTGCTACTCCTAAATATGATCTGTATTTTTCAAACTGTCTAGACACCTGAGTGGGTTGCACACATTACCAGCAAAGCTAGTTAATCATGTCAAACTTTTTCTTTCTGTAAAGGCCTGGTTTGGGTTTATTTTGTTTAATGAGCTATATGGAAACCCAGAGGAAGACAGTGAATCAAGCAGACAAGTGGGGAAATTTGATCACTAAGGCTGACATTTTGACATTTTTCATTCTCAGCTGGGATAGACAATGCATAAATTTCAAGATTTCAGAAGTTATTGGCTGTGGTGCTTGATAACAACACTGACACAGTAGACCCTTAAAACACTAAGTTGGATTGATGTATCACATGTGGTCTCGGAAATGCTGTTAAATGAAAAGCGACATTACAGCAATGAAAATTAGGTTTACAGAATGCTAGAAATGAAGTCTTTGATTTTCTGAAGGAAAACCTAGAAGAATGAGCACTTACAAGTCCTTATGATACATCCTGCTTGGATAAATACAGATGTTTTCAATTAATGTTCTTGTAGATGCCAACTATCTCTTCCAAAGTGAAGTGCTGTGTGATATGATCCTCATTATTAGACAGGAAAGAAGGTGATTCTTCATAGGCACTCTGACACTTTTATTTGCATTAAAAAAAAAAGTCAGAAAAATGCAAATAAACCTGGAGTTTAAAAGCATGACAGACATTTCTGGACAGGAATCCACTCTGAGAAGCTGCATCCTGGAGTTCAGATGCCCTTGAGAGGCTTGGAGAACCACAGATAGACATCCTCCAAGATATTGCTTAGCAATTACAGTAATAGACTTGTGCCACACATGCTTTTAAGTCTGCATTTTCTTGTGTTTATGCTTGTGTTTGCTAACTGTGTTTCAAACTTCATAATCAAGACTAACCATGACCTTCAGCAGAATAAACTTGTCTTCCTATTCAAGGTTGCCTGGCACTAGCAGGAATATCAAGTACATTTCAGGAAGAACAAGGTATGTATGTTTCTCTATAAACAGCAAATGCAAATAAAATAATATTATGGTCGTACAGGTAGGATACCTGCAACCTAAACAAGCATGAGAATCCTAAGACAAGCTATGATGCATTTCCCAGGAAGCTTAACTTGGAGTCTAGGAGAATCGGGCACCAGCATTAAATGCTGTCTCTGCAGATGCATGTTAAACAGTGTTTTCAGGAAGAGATGAACACGGAAAGCGCAGATCTAAGAAACTTTCTTTCTTTCTAAAACTTAAGAAAAAGCCAAGGTGCAAAAAGATTGTTGGTCAGGAAAAGTCTTTGGCATGTTAATCTTACCAATGCATTTGGCAAAGATTCAGAATCATTCTTGGGAAAACAAAGAGGAGAAAAATACGTAGTCTAGGGGCTGGTTCAATGTTCTGATCATGGACCCAGCTGTTCAGCTGTTTGATGAAGGTTGGTAGGTACAAGCTGGCAAAAGAGGCTGAACCTGCATCCTTGCTGCATCTGCGAAACGTCAGGCTGGGTACCTGATCAACAGTTAGGGTACCTTTCTTTGGTTGTTTTCCCAGTGGTCAGCTGCTGAAAACAGTGCTAGAAATAGTGTGGGAGAAGTAGCATGCTTCAGACTGCTCTGTTTCTAAAGTCACTTAGATATCCTTCTTGCCAAATTCTCTTGGTTTGATTACACAATCTTCCTCCGAGTTGCATGTAAAAACACACTTGTGTACGTCCAGGCATGCAGGGTATTGCCAAAGTGGACAGACTGTCCTACTTGTGCCTGCCAGAAAAGTTGTGTTTTGTCCAGCGGAAAAGAAAACATCCTTTTCTCTTTGTGTTTTGGAATTTGTCAGACTCTGATCTCATTAGCAGTGTCTCCATGCTGTGACAAGTGTGGCCATCTCAGGTCAGGACCATGGTCCAGTAAATTGAGTCTTGAAATAGTAGCCAAAACTCAGCTCTTCTCCACAGAAAGTGGCCCTCTTGGTAATGTGGCAGATGCTGGGAAGACTGCAGACAGCATGCAAGAAGAAAGGGAGCAGATCATTATTTTGTCATCTACAGTCTTTTGTGCTAGTTGTTCTTTGCACAAAAAACTGTATCTGCCTCTAAACAAAGTAGAGGGAATAGTTTCATAACTGGCATGTTTAGTAGCTGAATTTTAGAACACAGGCAACAGAGGGGATTTTCACAAGGCTGTCTATGACCGTGGCAGCGTTGCAGAGGGCAGACCAAGGGCTCCTGCTATCTACCTCTCTGCTTTTGCTTTTTGCTGCAGGCAGATTGAAACAAAAATATAGCAGCTCCCAGTTCCAAGGATTTTCTTGGAAGGGTAAGAGCTGTCTCTCTCCTGCCCGACCTTTCAGTGGGATGATCTTGTTTGGAAACTTCCTTGTTGGGAAGGTGGACAGGGATATATTTAAAGCAGCCAAACAAAGGTGGGAGGAGAGGAAGCAAAAGATGCTCTCCTGGAGCCAAATTGTTTTGGGGAGGTTGTTTTGTTTTCTCAAAAAACATCTCTACAGCCAAGATAAACAAAGATGCCTGCTCTAGATCTTGTTACCTTTGGTCTCTTTGGGCCCTGTGTCAGTTCCCAGATTATTTTTATGAACTGTTTGATCCAGAGCTTTTATTTCTCCTGTAAATAAATACTATTTCAGATTCCAGGACAGCTTCAGATACTAATACCAGCTGTCTAGACAAAGAGTGGCCTATGATCATAAATAAAAAGTCTTGGGGCTTTGAGTTGTTGTGTGGTGTTTTGTGTGTTTTTTTCCTTCTCTTGTCAAACTAGCTTGCAGACAGAGACTGGCAGGAGCGGCTGGCCGTGTGAAGGCAGGCACAGCACAGTTCTCACCTCCTTTGCCATCTCTTGGAGAGGGTTTGAGCTGGCTGGGGCCGTGCCAGGGGTTGCTTGATATCTTAGAAATGTAAATATTTTCCAGATAAGGAACCAGGGGATGGAGCTCACAATTGCATAGCACATCTCTTCATTTCCAGAGCTCCTCTGTGAAATCTTTTTTTTGCCTCCCATGGCAAAACAGCTCTTCAGCTGGCTTTTCCTCCAAGAAGGGGAAAGTTTCTTGCAGTTCTTCATTACAGCTGTGCAGAGCAACTGGGCAGCACTCTCCAGAACCTCCCTTGTCCAAGCATTGGGAGCATGCAAGAGAAAACAGTGTGCTAAGACCTGCATTTATTAACTGTAGGAACCAGCAGTCTTTATAAAATGTGGACACGTAGCTCAGATTGCCAAGGGAAGTGCTGTGTTTCTCTTTGGCAGCCTTTTCCATGCACCTGGCTTGCACCTTGCTCCCTTTATTCATCCTACTGACAATACTTAAAAAGAACAAGGAAAAGTAAATTGTCCTGATTATGGGAAATTCAAGGTGCAATTCTTTAAGGTTCATCTAGCAAATCCAGGTTCCTGGCAAGAAAACTGCAACGTATGTGACATCTTTTACAAACACATGTACAAGTTCATTCTCAGCTGTTCAATATGAAAAAAAAAAAATATTCTCTAGCTGCTTGCCAACAGAACTGATTGATGTTCTTTGTTTCAAATGGAGGAGATACGCATGAGCCTAGGGGTGAGAAGTGATGTTTAAGTCACTTCATTTAAGGTCCTTACAATCTTGTTATTTGGCTTTGCTTTCTAGAAATTATACACATGGCTTAGTAGTGACCACCCAAGGTTCCTCACAGATCTCAGCTCTAATGTCACTCAGAGCCACTCTTAGAGCTGAAAGGATTCTGCTCACCTGCTTTTATTTCTCATCTCCTATCCTAGACAATGCTTATGCATCAGGAGAGTCTCCCTACAGCAGCTGCAACACATACCTACTGGCTCAGCTGCAGAGATGCATCTGAGGATCCTGGGGCTGCAGTAAGACACACAGTACTGATTCCCTTTCCATCTGCCCAAACAGGAGAACTTTGCTACTGTTTCTAAGAGTATGTGAAAGAAAAATGCAACTGAAGTTGCATGTTTCTTTTTCATGTTTCGGCAACATCTGTGGCACTTGCCTGTGCAGGATCTGTGCACTAAGCTATTACCTTTGCTTTGTGTGAAGGAGGTATAGATGGAAGGGAAGGAAGATGAAATTGCCATTAAAAAAGTACCATTAGCTGTGTATTCTTAATAGTTCTGTGCTTTTTCTCATCATTGTCAACAGATTTATAAGCCAGAGGTGTTTAAAATAATCCCTTATCTTCCAGATAACTGCACTGGTCAAGTAGGTATTATATACACATTGAAAATAACTGCTCACTTGTAACCCCAAAGCCTCTGAATTTTCTGTTCTAATACAGACAAATAAATCCCTTCCTGCCTGTCAGTAGCATCTCCTTCTACCCAAAGCTTCACAGAAATGTTTAGTACCAATTGAAAGAACAAACCTTTTTGAAACAGTGATGGCTATGTCCACTGAGAATGATCTTGCTGTTTGCACCCAGAACTGGCAGAAGCAGCCAGTTAGCCAACTGGATCCCCACAGTTACCATCACAGCCAAGCCATAACCAGCCCATGAAACCAACAGCCTAACTGCAAGTACCCCTGGGGAGCAGGACAATATCTTTAATTACCTGGAGAAGGGTCTTTTCAGATTTTCACAGCAGAAAGCATTATACTGCCTGTCAGGGCCCCAGGCAGCACTTCTTTCCAGGGACCTTCCCAAAAGGCCTCTTAAAAGAAGGAATAGTCAAGCAGAAACCATTTTAAAGAAACATTTATCATTGTCCTTACACCCAGTAATGACTCATGTGGCCTTTGCTAAACTGTGTAGAAGGAACGGAATTTATTGCTTGACTCTGGAACACAGGGCTAGGTGCCAGAGTGGCATCCGCTTGGAAACGGCCGTGCTCTGGAGTAGACAAGATACTTGTGCGTGGAACACATTCTCTTCCGATTGGAAATAGTAGTTGCACTTTATAAAAAACAGATGAGCAAGGCTGTGGTTAAGGGTCTGTGCGCTCACATCAACGAGGGATGAACGGCATACAACGGTGCCTAGATACCAGAAAAACAAGGAATTGCCTTACAATTTTAATGACAATTGTAATTAGGAATGGGCTTATGCTAAATCCTATTGATGTCATGGCAAAGCTTCATTTGGCGATCCGGTGTTTGCCCACCCCTTTGGCCTCAGCTCAGGAACACGCTAAGGTCGGGTTTTAGCATCGGCTCCAATTTAAACACTCACATAGGTGAACTCTGTAAAGAACACTTGAGTTAACTTTGTTATCACCACTTCAAAGCTTGTGTTCCTAAAGAGAGATTATTGCACAAAAAAAGAAGAAAAATCACAAACCTTAAAAAGCTTTTGGTGGGTGGCTTTTCTCTTGACACATAAAGGGGCAGTCAGGTATTACAGAGCAAAAAAAGGTTAAAATTTTTATGTTCTCTTTTAAATATTGGGAGAATCATGCTCATACAATTGTATTGAACATGGATATTATTTCGAAAGAAGCAAAATGATACAGTTTGGTGGTTCCTGACCAAAAAGAAATCAGAACTCTTATTTTGTGGGAAATGTCAACATTTCAACATTTTTCCAATACTGTCATTTTTAAGAAATCCCCAAATTCCTGCTCTCAACCAGCCTTTCTGGCCAGCAGTATTAGAGACAATGCCAAAACCCAGCAGAGTGTCTTTTAATAGTGTACACACACCATGTTTATAAAACCTGCACTTTGTTTTTAGTTGACTCTTTAAGAGGATCTACAACTTCCTCAGCAATTCATTCCCATAGGTTCTCCAAAGGCTTGGGGTATTCCAAGTGGGCTGTGAGCCAAAGCAACCATAAATCAACCATGACAAGAAATTCCCTTCTCCTCTGCATTGCTTCCCCACAACAGCATTTTGGGGAGCATAATGTTTTCATTTTACATGCACCACTGGCCTCTGCAGGGTCCTTTCTTTGGTGCTATGATCTGAAGGAATTTTTAAAATAACTATTCTATGCGAAAGGCTTAATATATTCCATGTAACCAAGGAGCCTCCTCTGGCACTACTCAGGGAAGTGGTGCTGTGATGCAAAGGCAGCGATGGACATGACAGAGCGCTGTGTTTTAGCATCATTTTGCTAGGCTTCAGTCTTCATTAGGATGCAAAATCCAGGACTAGAGCTTTGTTCTGAACAGAAACGTCCTATGGATAAGCCCTGGAATACGTGTGAGAAGACTCAAGGGACTTTTTTCACTGGAGTTGCTGGAGTTGGGGCAGGGAAAAGATTTGGACTTCTTTTCTCACATACAGAGAAAGGCCTGGAAGGTCTGGGGTTTTTTTATTTCTTCTAGGAAATTGTCTGTCCCTTTTAGCCTTTCCAAAAAGTGATGACAGGTAGTGGAAAAAGTATGGAAGTCAGAAAGACAGCAGTGTTTCTATGGGCTGGTATGGTTTCTAAACCTGGTATGTATTACTACAGGGCAGTGTCTGGCTGGTGAACTCTCAGAGAAGATACATATAGGCCAGGGAAAAAACACAGAAGTCATGAAATACAAGTGTCCTACCATGGGATGTGGCGCTTCTGCCAGAAAGAGAGTCTGTCTCAGGGCTGCCTGGTGCACAGCTCTCCCACAGAGTTCTCCAGTTCAGTCCAGGGCATGCTTCCTCCTCCAGGCATCGGATCAGATCTGCTGATTTTCCTCTAGGAAAGTGAGGTGAGACTGGCCAGGAAGCTGGTGCCATTACAGCTGTCTCATGAACTTCCCCATTTTGCTAGCAGCCAGGAGAGAGGAATGGTGAAGGGAGGGGGAATGGGCAGATGGATTTTCCAGGTAACACCTGGTGAAAAAGGGACAGCGGAGTCTCACTCAGAACAATGCGTTTGTTTTGAGATGCTGGTCAGGAACTGACCTCTTTCCCCTCTCATCCTCTGAGCACATGATCCTCGGGGTCCTGGTTTTCTTTCTGCTCTCCCTCCCTGAGGTGACCTTTTCCTCTCCCTCAGAGCAGTGATGCGCACAATGTCCATCAGGTCTGCTCGACACCAGTGCCTCTAGGCTGGGTCCTTGCTGGGGTCTCTATGGGTGTTGAAAGGCTGTGAGGGTGGACTCCAGTTGCAGAGGCCAGTTACCTTAACTCCTCTCCCAAAACAGCTGCCTCCTCTTGCAGACAGCCCAAGGCTTTTGGCAGATATGGTGGCTATGTGAGGGCATCTGTGTTTAACTCCCTTCCACCCACTAGCTGAGCATTTTGTGCAGGACAGGCGCGCTCAGGAGGTCAGTTATCGTTGGGGCTGCAAGGAGAGGAGGTCCAGCATTTGCTTGAGTTCTGATGAAGGAAAATGCAAGTGCAAGCCTGGTGGGGAGGATGCAGCTGCATCCTCTTGGGTGTACAGGATATGGCCCTCCCTGTCAGGGATCTGTTGCTGTTCTACTGGCTGCTTTCTCCGGAAGCCATAGCCGTGATACACCCACTAGGAATGAACGTTGCTCATAGCCTCTGTAATCAAAATATAATCTGAACCCACGGTTACAGCATGTCCCCTACTCAGAGCCTCTCTGCGGAAGTCCTCGCCAAAGCAATGAAGTCTGGGTAGATGGGGGGAGGCAAGCCAGGTACCAGGCATCAGGCTCTGCTCTTCACATGGGGCTAGCAAGTTCTGAGAAGGGTTCTGATGCTGTGTTCATCCTTGTGGCATCCATCGCCAGTCTGCCTTGAGCCACACAGTGTTGATGTGCCATTCCAGGTCCCGCAGAGTGTGCAGCAGCCTCTCCCCACCACAGCTTTCCTGTGCTGGAAATGTCCCTGCCTCCGAGGACTGGGCAGAGTTGGGGCCAGGCAGGGTGAGGAGGTGCAAAAAGGGTGAGCGACTCCCCACGCTCCCTCCCCGTCCACAGCAAGGGAGAAATAACGGAAACAAATTGTGTCTTTTTAGTCGTAAGGCTGAACAGCTGCTGGAGCAGGTGCCCAATGGCCCCCTCAGAGAAGAAAGTTGTGAGGATCTTTGTTATCAGGAGGGACAACGCTAGCCTAAGCATCTGTGCCACAGCGTGCTTTGTCCTGATTTACAACTAAAAAAGAACAGAAAGATATAAGAAGAATGAAAATAAAAGAGAAAAATCATCACGCTGTCTGCAACGGCAGAGATCAACTTCTCATTCTCCGTGCAGAAAAACAGCCCTGCGAACGCCAGCAGCAGCTGAGGTCTCCGAGTGCTTCTCAGGAGCTGCCTGTTAGCAATTCTCACCGTGGCAGCAGGAGAATGGGGTACACCTGCCCTGGGCACCACTAAAAGGAAGTGACTTTAGCCTTCAAATGTGCTTGGTAGCTAAGACCTGCCAGTGAGGCTGCTGTGTGGAAATTCTCCTGGGAAGAGGTCAGGAAGGTACTTTTCAAATTTTATGGTAACTGAAATCACAAAAAGGGGATGAAAAAGGGAAAAGGGCTTTTCATTTTTTCTATTATACTTTTTTTTAAAAAAAAAAAAAAAACAACTTGCTGGATTCTAATTAGGTGATGCAAATTCTTCATATGAACTTTGGGTCTGAAGGGGAATATAAGGTTTTATAGAGCCCGGCATGAGGTTGTGTGTTTTGTACCTTGTCTCCTAGCAGCAAAAACCACATGGATGTGAGAGGCTGTTTTATGATCCGCCGGGGCTGTTGTTGGACAGGCTACAGTGAGCAGAGTTATTCCAACCACGTTGGATTACTGTTCCCTCCCTCTTTCTTTTTCTCTCTCTCCCCCCTTCCCTTCTTTTTTTGCCTTCTTTCTTTTACTTTTTTATTTCTTTTTCTCCTCACCAGGCAAATGCGAGAGAGGGTGGATGCTTTCATCTTCCTTGTGCCAGAACTCTCTCACTGGACTTGGCATCAGTGTGCTTCTCATCTCCCTTGCAAACCCTTTGCCCTCTCTGGCTAGTATTTCAACAAGCATTTCTAAAGAGGCAATGAACTATGTTGGTTACTCTTTCAATTGCTCATCTCTTTAGTGTTTCCAAAAATGAGAAAAAAAAAAAACAAAACTAAACCAACCCAAAAAACAACAACTTTGTGCTCATGCTGCACAGCAGCTTCTGTCAGAAGGTTTCTAAGCAGCTTGGCAAACATTAACGAGCCCAGCCTCACAGTGCCTCTGTGTAGGAGGGAAGGGCTGTCATCCGTATTTCCCAGCTGGGGAAACTGAGGTGTGGGGCAGCTGTAAGATTTGCCTGGGCACACGGAGTGTCTCAATTCCACCCTGGTCTGGGCTAACTTCCTTTCTTGGTGCTTTAACCTGCTCAAGTGGATTCTGGTTTTGCCCCTCCACCACCACCTTTACTACTCTGACTGCAATTCTTCCTTTCACTCAGTCTGGTGGCTTTGCAAGTTGTGATTACAGAAATAACAGCCATCTTCTCTATGCTATCCACTCCCAGTCAGTCCTGGGAATTCCTATTCATTGAATTGACTGTTTCCTTTTGTTGGAAAGGAGCTTGTAACTGCTGCTGCTGGAGAGAGACAACTTCAGATTTGCATCAGAGCATCACAATAGCCCTCTGTTACATTCATGTTTCACATTGCTTTCCTTATACTCCTTTTCTTTAGTTTTCTGCTTGCTGGGCCCTATATTTAGTTTAGCAGAACTAAATATTGACAGATAACCCTGCATTTAGCACCAGTTGTGGTAGAGCCTGTCAGTGTTAAGGGCAGTATTGAATTGTTTCCCCTGGCTTTGGAAATATCACCCGGGCAATCTTTTCACCTCACCTGAAGTCCAATCCAAAGAAAGCTGAAAGAACTGTGAGTGTTTCCATGGGCTTTAGAGGCCTTTGGGTCATAATCCAAACCACATAGTGAAAGATTTCAAAGACTTTTGGGCAAGAACCTTCCCTGCCCTTCCCCTCAATTCACAGGGTTTCACAACACCAATAATTCCCAGCTTCTTCGCTGTTCTGCAAAACATAGAGGAGAAAAATCCCAGCAGAGGAAATGCAATTGCAGTGCAACTTCCTCTCCATGGAATGCTTTTGGGCTGTTCTATCAGCTGCCACCCACAGCTCTGCAAAAGACTGAGTCATGGCAGAAGGGAGCGGAAAGCCTGAGGCATGAACTAGGAAGTGGATTTGAGATTGAAGATGTGATGCTGAGGTATGACGCTGGCTCCAGGCAGTGAGAGATGCAGAATTCAAGTTATGGTTATGAATGAAGAGCTGATGGCATCAGATATGAAATGTAAGTGTTCCTCGAATGACCATGTGTGACCCTGAAGTGCTAGTTACAGAGAAGGTCGTTTTACCTTTTATGAGCCTTTATGAGGCTTTTACCACCTCATTTATTTTAGCCTGGATTTAGGCCGATTATCTGTTTCCCCAAACAATTACTGGTCTGTTGCAAATGAGTCTAATGGAGAGGAAGAGGTTCCTAAGTCAGTAAGTTCCTGCAGGATTCATAGAAATGGCACCTGGTCAAGGACAGAGGTCCTCTTTGTGATAGTCTCTATTGGGAAAGGTTGCTTTGTGAGTTCAGTTCCCAAAAATTCAGATTTTTACCTCCAACATAGTGAGAGCTACACCTTATTAGGCGTGAGGGAATCCAGTCACGAGGCTTGCACACATAAGAAATCAGGCTTCAATTAGTTCCTTTGCTAGAACAGATACACCTACCTGTAATATACACCTGGCCTTTGTAAATACAAGGAATTGCTTCCTTGCTGCTTATTATGGAGAGAGAATCAATTTGACTTTTAGGTGAACTCACACACATCACTTGGCTATTAAGTCTCCTGGGTCTCTATCTGCTGTCAGATGCAGTCAGTAGTATAACACACTTCTGATTTGATTTTTCAAAAGTGCTGAGCACATTGCATCCTGTGAAGCTACGGGGACTTACGGTTGCTCGGCATCACTGAAGCCCAAGCTAGGAATGCATGTTCCCAAACCTTCATGCATATCATACCTTCCATCCAAAGATGGCTTGCACATAAGAAAGGGTAGAGAAGGAACTACCAGCTCCATTTTTATAGCTGGGGAAACTGAGATGCAAAAGGTCCAACAGTGAGCTGGTGGTAAAGCTCGCAAACAAATCCGTGGAAATCTGACTCCCTTTCTTCCATCAGGCATGCTGGGCCTCACAAACCAACATTACTGGAGAACCAGAATAGTGAAAAAGTCATAGGTACTCTATCACAAGCCTGAGATCTGGTATCTAACCCATCTATTGATGGGACTAAAGGAGTAAAGATCACAGCAAGCTTGTTGTCTATCTTGTATTATTTCCTTAAACATCTGTTGCAGACCACTGTCAAAGAAAGATACTTGCTAGAAAAATGGTGTATTCAGTGTGGCGTTTATGAATCCTGGAGCAGGAAAAAAACACAAAGTAGCTTTTTGCCTTCTTGCCCTTCAGAGGGGGAAACTGTGCATTGTCCTTGTGTTGCTGTGAGTGGAAACAGGCTGCTCATGGAAAGAAAGTCTGTTCTGAGGTGAAAACATCTGGCTCAGCTCAGTCTTATCCAGCGCAGGCTGGGATTTGCACCAGTTGTTATGTGAAGCTTCTGAGTGCTTCTTTCTGTTCTGCCAAGGCTAGCACCAAGCTTTTATTCACAGTAGGGATGTTATACACAATGTGCACATCCAGGTAGGGGTGGGGAGGACTCAGTTGATCGTTTTGATGACTAATTGTAATGTCAGCTGTGTCTCATCATCAGTAAACTCAAGGCCAAACTGCAACATATCAATCTCTACCTAAATATGTGTGGTCCAGAGATGCCCATTTCAGTCCTGGATACAAAGAATGTGAAGATGACAAAGCCTGTCTGTAGACTCAGCTTTTGCCTTAGCTCCTTAGATCGCTTTGGGCCGGGCAAAACATCTTAATCTGTACATGTCCTGAATGTTAGGGTGTCAACTCTGCCCCAGGCAGATGGCAGTGAAAAGTGATGATACTACTTGCATCCTGTGGCCCCTTGGATTACCCTTTGCTTCCTAGTGGTACAGAATTGGCCAGGATTTATTTGCCACTGCCAGAGGAAATGTCTGTGACGGATTTTTTTTCCTGCACAGTTTGCTCTGTGTGAGACAGGTCAGGTCACAAGTCAGCCAGAGTAGGAAGTTTGTAAAAGACACAGACCCCAAAGATTTTGCCTGATTTGCTTGTAACTATAAGGATACATGATTCAACATGTTAGAGGACTATGACCTGAGGCACTATCTAGGGAGATGTTGAATGCAATGCTCTCATTCACACTGGTATAAAGCTGCCAGCTCCTTCCTGGTGATTACAGAAGTATAACTGGCTCCTTTTTGGTATGAATAAATCACCAGGGAAGAGAGCTGAATGATGGGGAGAATCAGCAGAGTTCAAACCCCTATGTTTACTCGTTGCTCTTTTTTGCCAGGTTAAGATCACTGGATGTACATATGATTCCTGCATATAGCTGGTGGCCAAACACCACCCAGGCTAAGCATCAGAGGCAGAAAAATCATCTTTGTTTAAAAAGAGAAGGACAAGCATGGAAAATCCCCCTAATTATTGTGAATTTCAGCCAAAACCACTTGAAAGCAGAATAGTTCATGCTGGTTAAGCAGACTTCATAGGTTGAAAATGTCGTGTTTAGCAAATCACTTTGATAAGGTCACAGAGACAAACTGGTATAAGGTGCAACAAGAGGTATATGTCAAAGTTGCTGGAAGCAAGCTGAATGTGCAGGAAACTCAGTGGAGATGTGTTGTCTTGGGAGCCCTGTAGCAGCTGGTGTTTAACATTTATGCAGAAGAGACCCTTCCAAGAGCAGAGGTCACACTGGAAATGTCAGAGGAGCACAAGTGTTTCATCTATAGGAAATCATTTAGCTCTGGGTTCTTGTAGAAGTCCATCTGATTGAATTTGTAATGAACAGACATCCACCACCCTTTTCTTACCTCCTCCCCTCTGGGACAGTGTGCCACTGGAGATAATCCAGGGTTTGTACTACAAATTATTCTAGGAACTATGAATTTGTTCTAGATCAGGCTTCCTGTGCTTGAATTCTGGTGAGGAGAGGACTGAGATGTAGAGATCCCTTGCCCTTTTAGCTGTGGTTCGATCTCCACCCCTTGGTGTACATATTGCTCTGCAGCAAAATGGTTCCAGAAAAGAGAGGGAACATGCAGCTGTGATTTAAGGGAGTTTGTTTTCCCTCTGATTAAAGTGACATAAGTACTGTGTGTAACTGCAACTAGCAGCAACACCTCTGCGATTTTTTTATCTAGGGAAAATGCAATTTTGCATGAGCCAGGTCTATGTTACCATTCCCTGTTCGTGGCTATTGATCACGAGGAAAAAGAGGGAGTAGAAGAGGCTAGTTATTACATTTACTTGTTTAAAGTAAAGGTCTGATTTAAAGGACTGGAGGAAATTAGTGTCATGAATGATACTGGCTTCAGTAATCCCTTACGCTCACCTATCCCCAGGTATAAGAGAGGGCATAAGGTGTGACGTGTGAGCAAATCGTGCTGTGGGCTGGAGCACACATTGCACATACGTAATGAACCTGGCTGTGTGCACCAGACAGAACGGCACACAAGTGTCCAAGCTCGCTGCCCCAAGTCTGTGATGTACCAGATGAAGGTATTTCTGAAGGGAACAAAGTTTGCCCCATTAAAGTGATCAAATCCGACTGCATAGTATGTCTGCCTGCTGACATCAATGGAGTGATACCACAGATGGAATTGATCCAGTCCCTCAGCCTGGTTCGTCTCAGCCTTTGTGAAGTGATTTATACCAGCAGCTGGATTCACTTTTCTTGCTGCTCTTCTCCCTTTGTTTTGTTCTTCCTTGCCTTTCTTTCCCACTTTACACTCTTCCTCCCTGTGCAGGTCCCCTGCTCTGCGCTCCTCCTCTGCCCCACTCCTTTTCCCACTGCACATGGAGAGGATGACATCCTCCTGCAGCCACCTCTGAGGCCTCTGTCCAGTGAACAGAACAGCTTCCTGACGGAGAAGGGGCCAGACACTGCGGTGGTTTGTTCCTCCTGCTCTGGCTCTGCTTCAGAGCGCCAAGGCAGGCAGCCTTGTGCGAGCGGGGCTGCCCACACGGCTTTGTGGAGAGGCAAGAAACGGGCTGTAACTAATCAGGATTACACCACAACTAAATAAAAGGCAAAGACAGTGCCCCGTGTAAGGAAGGGAAAGAACGGCCATGAGGTCCCGAGGCCCCAATCCGCACAGAGAAACACTGCTGTAATGCTCGGCAGTGCTGTGTACCCCTGGGCATTGCACGTATTTTCACTAAGGCTGTTATTGCTGCCCTCTGTATATCTCAAACAGAAAAAAAAATACAGTTTTCTGCATGCAGGGTAAGAACTAATATGGTTTGTTGGGGCCTTGTCAATATTTTAGACAAATCGTGTCTTGCTTCTAGTTCCACTTCACTGCGGACTTGTCCAGCCCCCCCAAGCTGTTCTGGATTACTTGCTGTGCTCTGATCTCAGGAGTCCGGTGAGCAGTTGTTAGCAATGTGTATACATGCTGGCCCATCTTATACATTCCACCTATGCAGCAGTGGCCTAAATATGCCATGCAGCTGGTGTGCTTTGCTTTCTGTGCTCTGCCTGCTTACGACTTATTTGCTGTAGTAGAGATGATTGTATTTATTTTTTGTGTCTGGTTCATATGCAGCCAGCTACAGAGAAGCAAAGTGAAGAAACAAGATCCAGTGTAATGGTGTTTACTAAACATACACTAACATTTTATGCCTGACTCTGTACATCCTGCTAGTTTCTGGAGTGCTCCCTAGCACAGGACATCGTGCCAACAGAAAGCTTCCCAACTGTTTGAAGAAATACCTCCTCATTGCTCTGCGCTACGGCACAGTGTATGCACTTGTCTTTTCTTTCATAGAAACATAGTTCTTTCATTCACCTGCATCACAAAAGGGAGTGAGAATGTTTGTGTGTAGTAAAACAAGACAGAAAAGAGATTGCTGTGGAGGGTGTGGGGATTGATTTCAGTTTCTCTCCTGCCAGAAGTATTTCATTTGGGAGGAGAGGGGAATATTGCTTCTGTGTGAAAGGCACCCACAAAGGCAGAGCTTAAAAGGTGCCTTTCTTTCTGTTGTATGATGTCTTTAAATCCTCCCAGTTCCTCAGACCGAAGAGCCAAATGGAGCAACGTGAGGCTTGCTATTACCAGCGTTCTGTGCTAGTGTTCTCTAGCAAAGAGCGTGGTGCTGGCCAGATGTAGAGCAGCCAGACACATTATATCCACAGCTATTACAGTGCTGGCACCCGCGATGGGTACTAGCAAATAGCACTGGTGTCCATTCCTGGCATTTCCTGGATTGTGCGGGAGGGTTTTCCGTAACTTACTGTCAGAGAAGAATGTGCTCGATAATCGGTACAAATGCAGATAGAGACGGGTACTGCCTTTTTCTGATTTCATGGCCTCCTGCAAGTCTGGCATGTAGATATTCTCTGTGCTCTACGCTAAGTAGAGAGCGAGTGCTCAGACCAGAAGTGTAGCTGTGAAGACTGTTAAGACTCAGATTTTACCCCCTACCTCAAGACCCAGACAGATTCTTTAAACCCATTGAGAGTCTAGGTAGTAATTTTAAAAATCCTGTGATCAGTGTTCTCTCTTCACTAGAAATGTTTTATCCTGCTTCCACTATTATGCTATAGGCTCATAATCTGCAACTATCCAGACTGCACTTAGACTTATCAATTGTATAGCAAGAACAAAAGGGTTGTGCAGATCCTATATTTAAACACACTTTGTTGGTCTAACTTAGCCTATGCTTCCTTAGTAGGATTAGAAAGAGCACTATATGGTGTGTAAAAAGTGTGATTTTTCTACTGCTCCCCTTATTCCTTCCCCTTTACTTGTTGGAAATAGCCTGGATTTGGTTCTGCTGTTTGTTGTACTTTAATAGTAGCTTTTAAAGGACTCCATTCAAAATATCATTTCCAGCCCAAACGCTGACTGATGTCAAGGAAGAGTTCCTGTAATTTCACAAGCAGAAAAATGTTGATTGAATTAACTGTAATTACAGCAGATATTTCTATCAGTATTTTCCTGCTGAAAATGGTTAATTTTGATTACAGGGTCAACCTTTGCTCTTGCATAAAGCATAGAATGACCCTATCACAGAAGCAGCTGTAATATCAAAGCCTCAGATGCAAAACAGCAACATCTTTACTTTCTTCATGCAGGATATTAACCATTTTCTGCCATTATTTCTTTTAAAGCTAGTCCAAAGTACGCTTTTTTTTTTTTTTAAATAATGTCACGCTTACATCTCTCAGGTTTTGAGGGAGGAACACCTTTTCTGAATGCTAGCAACATGAGCCCAGCAGAAACAAAGCTTCCCATTTTGAGATAAACCTTGGGGTTTGCAAGGCTGTCTGCTGTCAGGTGTTGCTGCAGATGATCAGCCACAGAGCTGGGGGAAGTTTCCAGTAAACACAGTTTCAGTCTCTCACATACGAGCTCTAGACAGACTAACCACAACCACAGGCTATGGCAACTGTGGCAGCAGCGGACAGGAAGCAAGGAACATCTGGCCTTTGACTTCCTTTAAAGAGATTTGGGGTTAGGTTGCTCTCTTTTAATTTTTTCTTCTCCCCTCTCTCTGTTGGCTTTCACTGCTGCTCAGTAGGACAGGGAGGCAGACAGGATTTCAAACCACACACCTCGAGGTGCCAGAGGAGACAGACACTAGGGTCAGTCCAACCTCTGCTGTGCCTTCACGAGGTCGTCATTGAAAAAGGGACATGACATGACCTTGTTAGGGTCTTCTTTATACAGCCTTCCTCCTTCTGCCCAGCTACAGGAGTTCATTTCTGCACAGTTTCCATCTTCCTCTGCTCCCCAAATTGAACACACCCTCACTTGAGGACACGAAAACAGCTCCGTTCACAAAATGCTTCTTGGACAATTAGCAATTTGCCTGGGCAGGATGTCACCTAGCCAAATAAGTCTCTTTGAATATATTTTTTTTCCTTCCTGGCTGTTGGAGTGGTGGCTTATTTACTTAATAGCATATAATTTTTTGCCTTTTATTCTATGGATAAGTGTTTAGAAAGAATGAAGTCTAGTAAACCCATCAGAAACAGGGATCATACTGAGGCTGAATTAGGCTAGCCCACTAGCAGCAATATTGAACATTAGCAGTGTTCAGGAGCAGGCCCCCAAGGATGTCTGTATCATTGCCTGTTACAGAAGTAGGGAAACTGAGGCACAGATAAATGAACTGCCTCAGTGAACAGCAGTCGAAAGTCCAGTGTAGAGTTAAGAATCAAGCCACAGTCTCTTGATTTCCAGCCCAGAGCTCTCTTCATAGGGACGCAGTGCTTCTGGGTTTGGGTGTTGCCTAGTTTCTATGTTACTCTGTCTGCACAGGGAGCAGTTTACTCAAGACGTGAATAGTGCTCAGAGTTTGAATTTTCTGTGTATGTATTTTCTTTTTAAAGTACAGTCTCCCAAAATAAATGTTCCCTTGAGTCAGTTCAGGTTCTGGTAGGAAGAATTTCCACAGAGTAAAGACCTTTACCATCAGAAGTGCACAAATGGGTGAGTCAAAATTAAAAAAAAAAAAAGCTTCATGATCATATAACTTGCTATATTAGGAACTTGTGTAACTGAGTCTTCTGCTCAGTAACTTCTGAGAACAGCTAGTATAGATACTTCAGGGGAAAACAGAACCCTTTCCTCCCTTTCATTTGCCCCTGGGTCTCTATAAAAGACAATTGTGTAATATTAATTTCTCTGTAATCTCAGCTGTGTCTTTGGGACCAACATTGTTACCCTTCTTTTCCTTGCTACCTAAAAATGGCCTAATCTCGATTTTGACTTCCCGGCTGAGATTCTCATAGCCTGTGACAAAGGGACTACTGGATTTGTATGCAGCATTGCCCGTTCCTCAATGGCTTCACTGCTGCCTCTGGTATGTCTTTTTCCCAGACTTGGAGAGTTTGTCTCGAGCAGTTCAGGTGTTGTGACTTTCCATTCCTTATTCACTTCTCTCTGCCCTGACTCACTAGTATGACCTGACTGTAGCTTCTTTACTGAGGACAGTGCTTAAATTACACTAATTACTGTCACAAGGGCAGCATTGGTCAGGCACCTCCCTATTCCATGTCAGAATGCACTTTCCAAACCGTAGTGTCAGGACAGGAGAGGATCCTGATGAACAATGTAATGATTAAAGTGAGTGTCTGCATGTGTCTCTCTCACCACGCTGAAGAAAGGAAAGAGAACAGGAATTGGAGAGGAAAAGCACTTGGAGACATAGGAGTTAATACCCTGTGGAGCAGACACCTCTAGGAAGGGAGTTGAGAGCGAGACAGACCAAGGGAGGGAAATGCAGTTTCCTGATGGAAGAACTTTGGCCGACACACTCGCTGTGAGTAACACAGACTCGGTGACCCCTGTCTGATAGCTATTTATAACTCCTCAACAACGATTCCCTTATCACGGGGCCATGGTCAGTGTCTGCGCACCAAGCAGAGGGAGAAATCAAATCAGAAGTGGTGTTTTTGCAACAGGAATAAGTGAATTGCCAAGAACCCTCTTCTCCTCTGTGAGTGAGACCGTGGTCCAGCAGAATACGTGTACCCAGAATCAGAGAAGGGACCCTTGTGCTACCCACTTACTGTGCGGATCAAAGGAATCGAACACAAGCTGTCATGGCTCTTCACCAAAGCACACAGATCCATGACACTGCCCCTTTCTGGAGGCACTCCCTGATTAGGCTGGGTGCAGTACATGAGGTACGAAGGTAGCCAGCAGTTGTCTCCTCGGGACATTGCTGTTCTGTTGTGTGCCATGACCATATGTGGTCTGAAGTTCACAGGAGATTACGCACAGATGGCCCATAGTGTAGAAAGGTGTTCGTTCTCTACAGTGTCATTTACTGTCTGTTTATCTATGGCATTCGGTAACTAGCACTGAAAATGAGAAATGTACAAAGCCTAGATGTAAAATTCCTAGAAAAAATTTAGGAGACAAAAGGTAGTTCTGTAAAGTAGAATTAGTTCTGTCCTTCTTGTGTGCGTGTATGAATTTCTCAGGAATCTTTAACAATAGAAAGTGTGTTGGATCTAGTTTGTTTGTATCATTTCCTTCCTTCCCAACCCTAAGAATTCCCTAGCAATTTTTTCATGCTGCTAAAGTTGTGCTGCATTACATATCAGTCTTACACATTGTAAACATGATGTTCCTCCTTGTGCCTGAGCTACATCTTACACGTGAGGCCGATGTAGTTAGTACAACGTCCTGGAAGTCCCTGGCTGTGAAACAAGTGGAAGGTACTTACAGACCTGAGAACTATCCCATTTTCCAATTTCCCATCCCTGGAAGTGTTCAAGGCCAGGTTGGATGAGGCTTTGGGCAACCTGGTGTAGTGGAGGGCTTCCCTGCCCATGGCAGGGGGGTTGGAACTACATGATCTTTGAGGTCCCTTCCAAGCCTAACCATACTATGATTCTATGAACTACTGTGTATCCATATAGGTGCTACTTCCCTGTTAGCTATTTACACTTAAGTGGATCAAGATTTGTTTGTAGCACTGAGGTTGTGTGAAAGGCCATAGAAAAAGACAGTGGAGTAACTGGGATCCAATGGAGATTACAGTCTAGCTTCAGAGGTGATGACTAATAGCAATCTTCTGCAGAAAGACCGGGGCAAGGTGTGTAATTTAACATGCTGATGTTCCTGATGGTTCCCTGAGAAGGACTAGCTGCTTCCTAATTTATGTCAATCTGGAGCCATTGTTCTGTGTTCATGTGTAATAAATCGAAACGAAGCATCTTCCCTAACCCAGCTGTCGGGGCTGTAGCATGCAGAGGTGAGAAATCTGCTATCTGGCAGGCACAGCATGACATGCAGTGAGAATCACAATGCCCAGTGTAGCTCTGAATTTGTTACAGTTTGAGTCAGGGAAAATTGGAAGCTTGAATTGGGGATTGTGGTTTTTTTTCTTTTTTTCTTTTTTTTTTTTTGCTTTTGTCATTTTTATTTCTGTTCTCTGCTACTAATTAAATGGCCATGTTGAGAAATTAATGTCTTTACGTTAAACAACTTCTATACTTAATAGTTTGAGCTCTGTTTGAATTTGACCAGAGCTGGCAGTAATTAAGAGGCAAGGAGAAGGCAGCAGGCGAGTAAGGACAAGGATGCAGGCTGTGATCCAGTGGTGAGAAGATAGCATCAGTTAGGCTCGGGTACTAAAGAAACTGGAGAGCGCTGCTCACTTCTGCCAAACTTAGGTAGTGAAGGAGAGGGGAGAAGTGTTTCTTCTCTCCAAAATTAGCACAAACTTCTGTCCAAATAGGAACAGCACTTGGCCTAATCATAAGGGTGAAGATGGGGAACAACAGGTTAAAACTACAGCAAGGGATTGAAGGAAAGAACCCAGTCAAACTTGCCAGCCCAGAGTGGGTAAGAGGTGGCTGCACATCCCCCAGGCTCTCTCACTCCCAGGACCAGGCGAGTACATGTGAGCCTGTCCGCTCCCAGTCCTTGAGTGTCTGCTGCTCTGGGAGGGGAAGATGTTCTTATTATTCAGCCAAATAGCTCTGCTTGTGCGGCAAAAGAATGACTCAAGAATGCCTTGGAAGCTGTGGTGAGGGTGATGACATCACTGGGCAAGTGCGTCACTACAGCAAACTCAGTAAGCTTATTAAAAGATAAATCTTAATAACAAGACAGGGAATACAATGATACAGATCTCCAGCAGTAAGCCTGGAAAAGTGTGAAGGCTTTGGGAAGGGATGAAGGGAAAGCACGCATGGATGCAACCAGGTTCTCACTGTGATGCTCTGAGGCAAACTGGGCCACCCCTTTAGGCATATGGGGCCTCTCACCTGAGCTGGGAGATTGGTGCCAGTGAGGGACTGCCCTGGAGGGAGGACTGTTTATCATTCTCCAGGTAAGGGTGGACCATTACAGTACACGATGAAAGGACTTTGTGTAGCCCAGAGAGAGCTGGTTGTGCCACCGATATTCCTGGATGGGAATGAGCGAAACCTCAGCACGGCTGCAGAGATAGCTGGATGGAGGCGGTACAGCTTAGCGCAGAGCTCTCTGAAATGTGGCTGAACCTGGCATCATGGTCTTGCTGCAGCTGCTAGGACTGTACTCCATCCATCTCCCAAGGCTGGATCCTTTTGTCAGTCCTATCATCTTTAAAGCCTTGGAGCCAGTTGCTGTCCTGCTGCTGTGGGAGTGCGAAGGAGCAGTGGGGATAAACCTATTCAGTCCTTGCAGATTCAAGTTTTGATTAGTGCCTCATCTGCTCCCCAGGAAGGAGTGTTGGAGATTGGGAGCAGCAAACACAAGCCATGACCACTGCATGTGCAGGCTTCCTCACCTTGTCCTGGGTGCTTGCCATTTCTCTTCATTCCCATACAATCATGCTTGAGTTTTGCAGGTCTCTTACGCTTGCTCAGGAAAGGGCAGTGGTTTAGGGCACACCATCCATCTCTTTCCTCAGAAATGAGGGAGACCTACGGAGAAAGAAACAAGGGCCAGATGCACTGCAGCCATCTGTACAGGACAGCCTCACTTCACCAGTGTGGGAACACTGATGCTGCAGCAGAAGCACACATCAACATGGGAGTCTTCATTTTGCCCATTCCTTCTCCACACAATTGCTGCTAGATTACTAGCTCTTTTCAGATGCCATTCCCACTTCCTTTCCCAATCAGAAGAGAAAGAAGTCTTTGAAATCTGCTTTTGTGTTGGGGAGCCTCTTGGAGCCTCTGTCTTCCCCTGATTTCTTTTATTATGCCTCCCACTTCATCCAAGCCCATGGAGATGTGAATTGTGTTCATATACCTGCTTGCATTCATTAAAGAGCACAGGTGCTCTCAGCTCTACCTGTTTAGGAACTTGCCCAGTCCGCTAGTCAGAGAAAACACATTTGACATACTGTCAGACCTCCCAGGCCTCCTTTCCATCTGGTATTGGTGGCAAAGTAGAAGAAACATAAAAGCAGGTGTCTATTACTCGGGATTTCCAAGGAAAGCTTGGGATGATGGATGCCCAAGTCATGGAGAAAGGGAAAGACCAGAGCCAACTGTCTGGCTGGAAAATTTTGTAATGGACACCTGGAAGGAGGTTGCTGCAGTTTTGCCATCGTATCCTTTGTGCCACAGTTCTCTAACCATTCCTGGCTTTCAGAGTGCCCTCAGTCATCGCACTGTGAGAGGAGTCACAGCTACAGGCTGGTTCACAAAGAAATCACCTTTCTAGCAAGACTGCCCAGTTCCCCCAGACACGGAGCCTCTGCAGGTAAAGTACAACATTCCCCTAGCTTTCCAGCTGTCCTCGCTGCTGTGAGAAGAGAAAATTATGAAAGAGAAAACCTTAGCATGAATTTTCCCTGCTACTGATCCATGTAGCCATACCACCGTGTATTTCTGAGTGCCACTGAGCTCCACCTTGTCAGTGAAAAATTGAGTGGACACAGATCCCTGCAGGCTGACATGTTCATTTCCTTGGCAGATCAGGGAGTTATTCTCAGTCATCCAGCAAGTTACTGTGAGTGTGATGGGCAGGGGTGAGGGAGAGATTCTAACATGGAAATTTTGAAGGTGACAGTTTGAAAACCAGGTATTCCAAATGAAATATCTGGATTTTTTTTTTTTGGTCCTCTTGAAAACAGAAGCAAAATGATGGGTTTGCTATTTTAGCTAACTGAGGAAATGTGTCTTGCTTGTTGAAATCTTTCTCCCTATATGCTCTCTTCTTTGTTATATCGTCTCTGCAACTTGAGAAACTTGGGTTCAACTCCTTTCTCCTTCACAGATGTTATGCAGGACCTTTGCTCTCTACACACACCTGGGAACTATGCCCTGGCCCAGCTCACAGAGGCACTACAAATACTTAGGATACTTGGACATTCAACTGCTATGGTGTTGCAGACCAATTCAGTTTCTGAGATAGTTTTAAGCTAGTTTTGCAATAAGGGTAATGAGCATAGAGATGGAGTGGACTACAGGTAGAGAACCCAAAAGTGAATAAAAAACCCCAAAACTACAACAGGAAAAGAGGTCAGTCTATTTCCATAATTCAAACAGAGAGAAGATCAACACCTTCCTCCTCTCCCACCCCCATCTATCCACTGGCTGTTTTTACAGTCTCCTGGCACCACGCTATGTCAGCACCTTCTACTGAGGGTAGATACTGGCCTGGGTGAGCAGCACAAAGTCTCCTTTCCAAAGAGGTTTGGAAACCTTCCTTTTCAACCAGTCATCAGCAAATCATCTATGAGCAAATCTGTTGGGGATATAGGAAAAACTTTCAACCTGCTATTTGACATGCCTGGTGCAGGCAAAAACTGACTGTGAGCTCAGCTGAACAAAGAGCGGCTGAAGTCCAGAGCCAGCAGAGAATGGAGAAAGCAGCAATCGCAGTTTAGAGGTTGCAGAGATACAGGGACACTGGAGAGAGCAAATGGAATTCCAGAGATTTTTCACGTGCAAAGGGATATTTCCTTTGAGAGTCTCTAGACTAAATAATACTCCTTGTCTCTAAACGGACAACATATCCTGCTGACCTGGCGGCATCCTCTGAGTCCGGCACAAACCAAATAATGCCCTACAGCTGCTTGAGAATAGAAAAGGGGGAGAGGAGGAAGAGGAGGAGGCATGAGACAGGTCGATCTTCTTTATATGTTCTCCCTGCCTCTCCCTCTCTCTCTCGCATTTGTCTTTCCTATTTTTCATACCTGCAAAGTCTCAAGACTTCAGTTAATGTTATGCTGGAAGTCAAAAAAGAAATGGTCTGTGCTGTGCAGATGGTCAGCTCAGATAAAGGAGACAGTACTTTCTTGCCTTCACATGTAAAAGTGCAGAGGGGTTGTAGCTTGTGGGAACGTGGGACATTCAGAAGATGTTTGGACCATGTGCTCAGAAGCAGCCTGAGAAGGGTACAAGCATTTTTTCAACAGAAGGGAGAGTCTTTGGTTCTTTGCAGCTGGGAGGGTGCAGTGAGCGTGCTGCCAGGAAGGATGCTGATGTAGTTGTTCCCCACTTTGTGCATGAGAATGAACTAGGTGACCTCTCAAAGGCTCGTTCTGGGATGAGGTGATTCAGCACACCTACGCTGACACTTCTCCCTTCACAGTTGCATTTATGGCTGTCAGATAAGGGATTTGGCCTGCTGAGATGGGCAGTGGTTCACTCTGGTTCACTTCTTTTTCTGTCTAAATCCAGTTGAAGTGCCTGGGCTGACATAATTTCTCATCAGTCAGATGGGCATGACAGAGGGGAGAGGCTATTCTGACAAATCATAGCACCCATTACTGGTAATGGGGCCATCCACCAAAAAGCTTCTAAGATCTGTCTCTGGACTGTGTTGTCTGTCCCTCTCCCTCCAAAGACTAGATGCTGCAGAAACCAGTCTCTGCTGACATCCCCTTTCACTTCACAGAAAAGGCAGCAGATACTCAAAAGCAGAGAGCCCTGGGATCCATGCCGGTGTGAAAAGGGACTCAGCATGGGGAAATGGCACACTTTTCTTGCAGTAGGGGAGAATCTTGTTTTGCTGAAACTCTTCCCTTTGCACATAATGAAAGACGGTCTCTTGTTTTGGCCCCTTGCAAAGTCAATATACAAAACTACAGCTCTAAGTGGGAGGTGTTTGCCCCACAGTTTATCAAAGTGTTGTACAGCACAGTGTCGGGGGCCTGTGTTCGTGGCCAGAGAGAAACTGAGTAAGGCTAATCTCGTGGGTTAGGAAAACGGCCTCCTTAAAAACCTGCTAGGGAGAAGGGGCATTTTCGTAGTGAAGGCACGGGAGGGTTTGACTCTTTGACCTGTCTCTGACTTCTGGGATGAGCTAACATTTGGGCAGCATACTTTCTGCTTGGATAATCCATCGCTACCTACGAGTGACAGTGACATCTCTTTGTTCAGGGCAGATGTTTGCCCAGTGCATGGGATTCTCAGGAGAAAGCACTGTGTTTGTGCAAGCTATTATTAAAGCCAATTAAGTCTAAAAGTTTCTTTCCGGGTGGAAGGTTGAGGTGTTTCATGACATGTAAGTCACACAAAGGACACAGATGGGTATTTATTGCCACACGAGTCCACCCTCACTCTTCCCCCTCTGCTCCTTACCATCACCTGCACAACCGGTTCTCCCTACCTAGAATAGGCAGTAACCTAAAACTCTTTGTAGCAAGGTGAAGAAAGGAGAGGGAAGAGCAGTGATGTCCAGCTCTTGATGTGACACTCCTTTCCCTAAAGGTCTAAAGCAAGATTTGACATGGAGACTCTCTTCACCCTGTTATCATTGACTGATCCCATCACTTCGCCTGGCTGTCTCAGCCAGCCTGTCTCACAGGGTGTCCATGCTCTGAGAGGCTTGGGACGTTAACACACACCAGACATGACTTAGCCACGCTACAATAACATACCAGAGAGCTGCTGTCTGGTGAGGTGTATAAGCAGTTAAAAACCCCATCTGATTCTTGCATCAAGGCCAAGATGGAATCAAAATCATCTTATGAGCCCACTCTAAGGGTGCAGTTTCCACAAGGAAGCCAGAGAGCTGGCTGGAAGCTCAGACTCCCGGGCAAATAATAACACATTTTGCTTCCATCCCATTTCAGCCCAAGAGCTCAAAGAGGTCCATAGATATTAACCCTCCACTACATCAGTTTTACCCATAAACAGGCTAAGATTCTGGAACAAATCATTCTGTAACTCTTCTATTTCCTCAACTAGATCTTTAGCTGACATTGTCAGCTCAGGACAATGTTGCCCAAACCTTACTCGACAGTGGACTGCATCTATGTGGCAGAAAACTGAATTAATTGCAAGGAGCTGCTGAGATTGTACATCCAGTAATGCCTTACTCCCTTAGAGCCTGAGCAGCCTGCAGGCTCACTGTACTCGTGTTCTCTTGTATCCAAGACACAGTACAGATGCTGACTTCTGTTACTGTCATGAATTAGTTGGTTCTTAGACTTGTGAGAGAGTTGCTGCCACTCAATCCACTGACTGTGAGGTGTCAAACTGTCAGTAGAGTTTAATTGTGAATATCACCTGCTGAACATGGACATTTTTGCTGTTGTGATTGAATGGAGGTTTGCTTACACCTGGGGCAACGGCTAAGCCATTCATCTGCTCCTCAGTCTTTTCATCTCTTGTGGCAACAGGTAAAATCAAATTTATTCTTGAAAAACAACCTACCGCAGTTCAAAATCACCAGTGGTCAGTTTGGTGTCTTGCTGGAGTTCAGGTAGGGGATTAGACAGTGACCTCGACTCCTGTTGTGTCTCATTCTCAGAACCCCCACTCCCACTGATAGTGCAGTTTCTTCCTATCCCCAGTAAGTTGTGACCTCTGCCCTCGGGGCTGTGGCACCCTACATTTAGCACCCTGATGTATAAATAACTTTGCGCCTCATCGTTTTTGAATGTTGTTTATACCCCACTGCCTGCCACGTCATGTGCCAAGGTTATAAATACGCTACTGCGTCTAGACTGTATCTAAACTTGGCATTGGGCACCCAAGTTCATGAGAGGAGTGGTTTCATCTAGTAGCACAAAGGGGGTGCCCCAATGTGTTTGATCAGGGGTCCAGAGGGGACTTGGCAAGAGACTTCTCTCCTCCTGCCATGCCAGAGTTGCACTGGCCCCACTTTCTGAAGGGGCCTTAGAAACTCTCTTCCTCCCCTGCTCCAAAGCTACTGGGCACCCAGCCCAAAGGAAATACCTGACCTTATCCTTTCCTGATGTGCTTCAATGCACCATTGAGTGCAAGAGGCCCGAAACATCACAGACTCACCTTCACTAGCCTGAACAGGTCCAAGCTGAGGCTGGACTTGGGCTGGCAAGGCAGACTGAGATGCTAGGGAGGGGGATTGCTGCAAGACTGAGCTGGAAGGGAAGAACAAATAAGCATTAGCTGCCTGTTAAGGCCATGCTGATATAGCTGCAGCAGGAACCTCTGCTAGAAAATACAGAGTCACAGGCAAAGCTGATGTATTTCCCCATACAAGATGTATTTTGACTAAGGACAGTGAACCACTGAAGGCCAGATTGTCTGTGTCTATGTAAGGGAGGCTACATGAACTCCTTCCTCTTCTGGGTTTTGTTTGGAGGCTGAGAGCACTCTTGGCATATTGCGGGGCCGTTATATGATGGACGAATGACAGAACAAAGGATCACATCTCACATCAGAGCACTGGCTGTAAATATATTCTGTGCCAACAATGGTCAGACCCATATGAAATCTCACTGGACCATAACCTCAGGAAGTAGCATGGTGAAGCCTGGTTGACTCCATAGGCTGGCTCAGCGCTATACAGCATTGCTCCTCTCCAACTCACAAAGGCCACAGCATTCCCTGAAAGAACAGGGAATCGGGACAGACTTTTTGTTGCTTGACTGGGTGTGGAACATCTCCATGTAGGCAGGCAGGGAGCACAGCTCTATGGGCACAGAGGAACTGAAGTTGCTAATTGGCGATGGTTTCCTACCTGATGCATTCCCTGACCCCCACTCCAGCAACCACCTGCAGCATCGAGGCACAGCACTTGCCTCCTACATGTTACTGGTTGTAACCTGACTTGGTGTTTGTTTCCTTGTGCATTAGGCCAGAAAAATATGCAAGGTACCACCACTACAAGTCCCATTCACCCCTTTGGCAGCACCCTTGTTTTGGTCATGATATACCAAGCCACGTACAGATGCGTTTATTTTGTTTCCTGATAGCAGGTTGAGCCTCAACGCTGCAAGAACTGTGTTTTGACTTGAGAGACGAGCACATTTGATACGAAGGTTGTAGCAGGGACACCAGGCTTGATGAGATCTGCTTTCAGCAGATGATAGTCCTTGCGATTTCAGTGAGTGAGTTGCCTGCGTTAGCAGTACAGGATTGCTGAGTGCCTGCCACAGCCTTCGTTCCAGCTCCTTAACCCCTTGCATGGACTGAAAGGCTGTGTGTGATGAGTGCATGTACCTCAGTTCAGGCTGTGGCTCAGGAGGACAGAGTATGTGCTGCAGCATGATAGATTTGGCTGTACGTGTGCTGTGTGTGTGTTGGAGGACACATACTTTCTAGAGGATGTGTCGATATGTCGTGGGGCCTGCCTTTGCAGGCAGGGAAGAGGTGCCAACGGGAGTGGTGGGAGCTGGATGGCGTCTGCCTCATGGGTTTGCATGTGTTTGGAGAAACCGAAGGGTGTGAGGGGTGGAGGGGGATGCTGTGGATTTTGTGTCAGGCGCTGTGTGCTGAATGAGGTGCCTGCCCAGGAATCTGGCTGGGGATGTTTCTCCTCCAAGCTCTCCAATATTCTGGGATGTCCTGGGGAGGCTGCAGAGCTCATTTCCTCAGTGCCTGGCACTAAGTCTGCTTCCCAGCTCTCCAGCAGCCATGTGAAGCTGCAGGGAGGCCATGAGGTGAGGCATGTTTGAGCTGTTACCTGGGCAACAGCTAAACATTGACTTCAGATAATAATTGTAAAATAACTTAGCGTCAGGGTGATGAGGCAGGGAGAGAGAGGGGCTGCCACTGCTCGTGATCCCAGTAAGCCCCATAAAATCCTCAGTAAAAAGCTTCTTGTGCAAGCCAAATTGGCTGAAGCTCCACCTGTGCTCAGAGCTCTTGACAAACTGTGCCCAGGCAGAGGCACTGTGCTGCCCTGGTCCTTTCAGGTGGCCTCCTGCATCATCATAACCAGCCACCTGCTGCTGCCTGCCACCTCTCTGTGCTGTCTGTGGCTTTAGCAAGACTCTGGATGGCTCCATGAAACACATCCAAGGGGAAAGATTTACACACAGACTGTTTCCCGAAGATCCTTGAGGCAGTACAGCCTTTGGCACACTCCTTACAGTCTCTGAGCAGCAATCTGGGTCCCATGTTCCCAAGAGCTTTGCTAGACTTTGGTCAATATAGCTTAGTTTTCAGGTTCATCCTTGAAACTAACAGCAAAAGAAAGAGAAAACACTAGGGCAGGTTGCAGCTCTGCCAATGTCAGTCCAGTACTGTGGGTATGTGTGCTAGGAGCTGGGGACAGAGAATGTCCTTGTTCTGCATGGAAGTAGCCTGGGAACTATGAGCATGGCTGAGCCACGACTGGCATCTTGCTTTGCTGTGACAAAAGTTTGGCTTGAATGGGAAGCAGAAAGCTGCCCCTGGGTATTCAAATGCCTCAGAGATGGGAGGGAGGAAGGAAAGAGCAGCAATCTGTGGAGAAAGTGACAGTCTTTCTTCCTTGTATTCTGTGCCTGTGCTCCTGGATAAGAGGCACGGAGACTTTCTGCAGCTCTGCCCTCCCTGTCCAAGTGACAATCTGTGGTCAGTTCTCGCATAGTTCATCAGATGTGTAGGACACAGGACGCACCAGCTGCTGCTGGGATGGTTGCTGCAATTTGCCCTGCCTATCTGCATTGTGTTACCTAAGGGCATTCTGCACAAACTGAACAACAAAAGTGAAGCAGAGATCCTCCTGTCTGCTTGCACAGCACCTAGCACTCCCAGGATCCAGGTCCATGACAGGTCTTTAAGCACAATAGGAATATCGAGACGAATCAAGGGTTTTAGCACAGTGTGTATAACATGACATAAACTTGTACCTAAGCTCACAACCATTCTGCATCACGTACGTGTTACAGTGCAGGGCTTAGTATTTGTTTGCTGCTCCTGGATTTACTGGAAAATGCCTTGACCAGGGTAGGTTGTATAATACACAGTCATTAAAAATTACTAGCACTGTTCTGTCTCTCTGGTAAAGCTGGCGCTGGTGCCGTGGGGACTCGCTTCCAGACAGATGGAGCTGTAGCATTAGGCAGTCATGGGAGGGATGGGATTACATTTGACAAGCAGCATGAGGTCACTTTTTCAGTCCCCTTCGGGTGGGATATATCAACAGGCTGCCGTTTGCCTTGAATGCAGTGACTAATTTATTTTTTAAAATCTGCTTATGCTGCTTCCCCTTCCCTCTTAACTCATTCTCACCCTTTGCCTTTCCTCATTGTTTCAATCAGATATTACAAAGAAGTGTGAACTACATCAAATTATGACATTTGCAGTGGCATTTAGGGCCCATGCAACATTTCCCTTATGGATTGGCTTGGGCAGCATGTTAGAAAAAAAAGAGCATGGAATGGAGGACCACTTCTGAAGGTGATGGGCATGAATTCTAGACAAGAAGAGCCTTGAGAGCTCTCCAGTTTGCCAGCAGATCTGTGTCCTGAATCCGTTTATGGCAAGGTCTAAAGTTAGCAAATGTGTAAGTGGTTTTGAGGGGAAGCATCAGCAGGTTACTTGCTAGGCCACAGCATAGTGGATAGATGGGTTGGTTTGGATACCAGTGCCAAAGCCAGAATGAGGCCCAGCAGCACTGGGAGAAGTGGAAAATGCAAAAGCCATTGTACAGTGAGCTGTTAAAGTACATTCCCTCTGCCTGCATGCAACCTTGGTCTGAACTGTATTTGTCTCAATGGCTCTCATATGAGAGACATATAGAGTCACTACCAGGTGAGCGACGTGCCAGACTGCCATGGTAACAAACCCCAACTCTCCTCCCAGAAGGGCTGGAACTGAAGTCTGACACGGTCCAGAACTGACAGTGTATCTCACCACCTGGTTGGGGAAAATGGTTATCAGCTGGTGTAAGTCCCTACCCAGTGAGGGAGAAGACACTGAGAATAAACCTGCTCCAAATCTTTGCCTCTGAACAAGATGTTCTTGGCGTCTGCGTGGAGCTTGTCCTACCAAATCTTGTTAAAAAAAAGGCAACTACATTTCTGTGCAAGTCAGGCAGGCGTTTTCACTCTCTCTCTGTTTGGTTGGCTCCTGGAATCACACCAGGTCGTTCCTTCTGGTGAGGAGTGCTTGGGGGTGGAGGTGGGAAGAGAGGAGTGAAACCCAGCTGATCTTGGAAGTTAGTTGCTATGATTTCTGTGATTAGTCTATGATTTCTCTTGTTAGCAAAGAAAGCTTCCATGCTGGAGTCTGTGCCACCGATGACAGACAGCATTGCAGCTCGAGAGAGCTTCATAGGACACTCGGTGTCTGACTCAATGGAGAATGAGGATCTAACAATTTATTGAGCTGCAGTTTCTCTCCAATGGCAAAACTCTATAGCTGTAAATGCTGGAATTGAAGCAGTAGCGTTTCTGTTTATCCAACTTTACTGACAGTAATTAATGGCATTTACACAGCACTTTGGATGTTTAGGTTATGTTTAGGCACTAGAGACTTACTCTTCAGAAAACTTCCTTAAAAGAGTCAGTGAATTCCAGGACAGAAACAAATTCTCTATTGCTGTCTTCAGAAAACCTTAGTGGCTGCTGCATCATCCAGGAGGATGAATGTCTCTGAAGAGCTGAGTTCTCCGAGCATAGGGGTGGTAAGGGGAAGACACTGCCTAAACCCTTCTGGGTTCCTGTAGGCAGCTGTCTGTAGTGACCCTCTGTGCCGTCCCTGGAGTGACAGATCTATGTGCCCGGAGGCCTCGCTGGTGGTCTGGTGTGCCAGTTGCCTGTGGGTTTATGCCAACAGCTGAGAAGTCTCAGCACATCTGCCCAAGTGAGTGCCTTTCCCCTGCACGGGGCAAAGACAGCTGAGGATGCTGGTAGAGGGGCAGAGATCCCTAAGCGGGAGGAATTAGAGCTGTGCAAATGGTAGACAGATGCTGAATTCCTCCATGTTTTGATTAGTCACCAGAAGAGAATGCCGTGCTGTAGGCATAGGGATAAGGTGTGAGCAGGAGGTGTGTAGGGAAGGGGGGAACCTCTCCCACCAAGAGTATGTGCTTCGTACCCTACACTTCTCCATTTTTCAGCCAGCCAGCAAAATGAAAAACATGTGAGGGGTGGAGCAGGGGGGCAGGGATTTATGGGTTGTTTTATAGGAGATGATATAAAACACTTTTATTTCAAGTTCTCTGTTGTGTCAATTTCCTCTCTCCTTCTTTTGCCCTTTTCTTAACCACATGCAGGAGAGGCACAGAGCAGGCTAGAGACAGGTCCTCTCCAGTCGTCTACCTACAGAACGCCCGTGATCGATGGCTTGCCCACTCCTTCTGTTGCCATGCCATTTATTCTGGCTTCTGGGCAATGAAACATGGAGCCAGGTGATGTCTCAGTGCTGTGGGCACTTCAGTTTGTGCTAGTTCACCAGCTCCTCCAACAGCTGTGCTGAAATGTGGAGTTATCATAACAGTGTGCACCATTTTCTTTATAAATGACCATCCTTCTGCGAAAGCACACATGTTGGGAAGAGTGGGAAGCTGCAGAGCATTCATGAAACCACTTCTCATTAAGTAAAACCAGCCTAGCCCCACAATAGTATTACAAAGAGATAAAAGGACAAAGGCACACTAAAAGAGCAATAAAATAGCCATGGTTGTGATTAAAACACACACCACACACGTACACACAATCGAGCAAAAGTAGAAGAGCTACTTTAAAGTGGAAAGAATGTGAGTGGGACACATTTCAGGAGGAAGCACATTCCAGGCTGGTGGCCCCAGCAAAGCAAAAGCTCCAAAGTCTTGCATGCACCACACACAGCAGCGCGACGGATGGTGAGCACAGAGTCCCATCTCCCACAGAGTCCTGGTTGTCAGTGAAATGAACAGAGCTCATACAGGATCTACAGGTAAAAAGGATGTCTGTGTAAATATCTCTAAGTGGACTTGATGTGGCTGAGGAAGCACATTGCAGCAAGGATGCTGAGGCAGCCCTTCAGCGTCGGGAAAAAGGTAAAGGACTGAGCTTCGAAAGATCCTTGGGTCCAGATTTGGTCTCAAAAGAAATCCTGAGCTATTTCAGGGCATTGCAGCTTATTCTGGAGTTCTTGGAGCATAGTCGGGGGTGGGTGGGCTTTCTGGAAGGATCTGGTGATCAACAGTGTCAAATTTATAGAAAAAGAGGCAAGGATGATAAAGCTGTAACAATAGGACACTCAGTCCTTGTGGGGTTTACTGCTGTATTGCAAGATCCATGTTGGCTCATTGCTCTTGTATCCAGACTGTAACATTACAGAGCATATTTAAATGAAAACCCTCATCCAGTGACTAAAAAACAAAGCCAGGAAAAAATATGTTCAGATCGCAGCAATTATTGCTCTTGTTTCTATAAAACTTAATCCTAATCTTGGGCTATTAGGCCAAGTCTTTTTAAAGCCATATTGGACAGAAAGGTTTACTGAGATAAATCTGGAGGTCGCCCAGAGCTTTAATGTTGTAGTTAGAGCCTCATCAATTTTAGGGGGTCTGTGCACAGACTTCGTGGCAGGATCAGGGTATCAGGGATGAGGTAAAGGAGATAGTCCTGGAATAATCCAATGATCCTTGTATGGTAAGGCAAGGAAAATGCTTGGTTACAATCTTGTTACTTACTTCTGGAGTGAGGAGAGCAAAAATCAAGAGACAGGAAAGGTTAGAAAGGACTGTTTAAAGATAAGCTAACGATAATAAAAAAGTACAGATGGAAGGCAATAAATCTGATGGGATGGGCAGCTATTTTGCTAAGCACTTTATGCTGATGTTAGCTAATAAAATAGCAGAGTGTTTCATAACTGAGCTTGTCTCCTCTGTGCAGTCCACCCTTGCTTAAATTATTTTTTTTCCTCTTTAAAAAAATTACTCTTTATTTTTAAGGGAAAGATTGAATCAAGCGATGATGTGCAAATCCAGGTGACAGGTATTGTTGAGATGAAGCATATGTCATTTCATTCTTGCAGGTATTTTTTTAGTTAAACTGGAAAGAAGCACAAAAATGGGAAACAATGATATTCAGAGTACTATCACACTGAAAAATTTCCACACCTTGTTTCTGCTCTGATTCCAGTTGGAGGATGTCAAGAGCATGTATAGTCCATCACAATGATATTATGGTTTAAACTGGAAGCAACTCCAGTTCTTCTGCGTAACAATTCTATTGTTCACTTACATTAAGACCCCAGCAAGGACCAATGTCCTCTCCTGTTAAACTCCGGAGAGATTCAGCACCTGCCCTAAACAAATCCTACCCTGAGTAGACAAAATGCAGGGAATTGTTGCAGGTTTCCTCAGCGAGAGATCAGGAATGGCACACGTTTTCTGAGCCCCCAAATTATTACACAGGCCCAGAGCACACTGTCTAATGCCAGTGCTTTTCTAACCAAAAGGACAGTGAATTGAGGTATTCATGTGAATTTACAGCTGAAAATGGCACTGGCTGCATTGTCTGTGTAGGCATTGCAGCATTCTCACCTACCCTGGCTTTCAAGGACTGAGATGAGGACATGCTGAGGAAGCAGTGTGATTGCCAGAGCTTCTGGACTCCCCAGGGAAAGAGAAGCTTGGCCAAAGAGATGCTAACAGCAAAAGGATGCCAGTGTGGCTCAGAGAAAACTGGTACAGGAACAAGCTGCCATTTTTCCACAAAGGAAACCTATGCAATTTCAGTGCAAGGGTGGTTGGGTCCACGATTTGTGTTTGCACTCCTTGTGGAAAAGGCATAAAGTGTGAAGGTTGGATGTGGATACAAACTCCCTCCAGCTTTGGGGACATCATTATTCAGTGATTCTGGCTGGGGCCATTCTTCCCTTCTTTCATCCAAAGACAAGATTCATAGTTGTTGTATAAGACAGAGTAACTGCACCGTTGGTTTGCATCATCTAAATGTCTGTCCTTGATACTTCAGACCAGTTCTTTCATATCCAGGACAGACTTTACTCTGTTCAGTTGCTCTTCTACAGCTGTCCCTTGCCTGTTAAGTCAGATATTTAACTGGATTTTATTTAAATGTGGAGTGATGGGCTTTGATAATGGTTGCTTTGTTCTTGGGATGGACAAAAGGAAGAAAATCCAAAGAGAAGGAAAGAGGGTGAAAAAAAAAATGGAGCAGAAAGGAAGATAAGCATTTATTTGTACATACACAGTAGCAAGCCCTGGCTGTGTCCTTGGTGAGGCAGGGGAATCTGCCTCCACCAAATTCCGTACAGGGATTGAGCTCCAGCCTCTGAATTCAGTCTTCAGCTCTACCAAAGTTGAAGGGCATTTGATTTTGTTATGGTCCATTGCTTGCAGATGTAGCTTCATGGAAGGGTATGGTTAGTGGCTCTCACACTTTGTTGTGCTGGAACTGGAATGTTCCTCTCAGACTGGCATGTTGCCCTGGGAGGGTGGGAAGCACCAAACTGGAGTCTGTACCTTTTAAGTTCCCCACCCAGCCCACTCCCCATTCATGAGATGTTTGATCCCTGAGCTCACTCCTGAATGGGGTCCAGGTAGCTCCTCTGTCTCAGTTGCTTGTCCTGGAGCCCTGGATCACAGACTCTCCTCCCACATGTTTCCTATTAATCCTAGTCTTGCCTTGCTATGGGGATGTAGGGAAGTGGGTTCTCGGTAAGGGATGCTGCTGCTCTTTTCCATTGCTCCTCTTTGCATTCTCCAGAAATCAAGATTCCTTCTGCCTGTACTTGCCTATATAGGCTATATTTGCACTAAATTGTCAAGGTTGGAGGAACTCTGCTCACCCTCTGCACTTCAGTAATGCTGGCTCTTGGGAAAAGGCTCTCATGGGCTCCTGGTATTTCCCACAGACTCCCAGGAGTTTCATGTATCCTTTAGAGGTAAAACTACTAAGGCATCTCAGTATTATGCTACGGGTCATCCTCACCCACAGCGTAGACATTAACTACAAGTCACGGGATTTTCCTATGTTCATAGCAGAGGCAGAGCTGGTCTTCCCACAGTCAATGGCTGGCATCTCCCTCCGTCAGCACTGAGCCAGGCTGTACAGAGGCAGTCTTTCAACAGTCTCCCAATAACCAAGGACTCTCAGGGCTCTCAGTCACTCGTTCTGACTGATCGCACCTACTATTCTTCTAGAGAGAAAAACCAAGACTGTAAATTCTTGGCCTCAGTGGCATCCTCTTACCACAAGCTCCTGAAACTGGTTCCATGTTAGTGTCGAAAAAATAATTTTCTTTTGCCACTTCTAATTTTGCCCAGTTTCTCATTCCCTTGAATGCCCTTCTTGTTCCTGTGCTGACAGCCTGGTGCTCCTGGTGTTGGGTCAGCCCTGCAGTGGTTGCATGACACAGTATTTAAAATGGTAGCTGCTTCTTGGTGTTTTGGCCCTGAAAGTGGAACCAAGCCCATTTTAGCAATGACAAGATGTTTAGTAACAGTGGCCAAGTCTTGTAAGAAGCCAGGCCTTCCATCTGGAGCATCTGAGCACAGCTGATTGGGAGGCAGTACATGTTATGACAGACAACTGCTGACCTTTGGGCAGGGCAGTCTCTGCCCTGGCCTCATCTCTGCTTGCTCGTTTTGTGCCTGCTGTCTCTGTGCTTCAGCTTTCCATATGTAAAACAGGAGGAGTCTATAATTGCTCACTGCAGAATGAGACAGAAGGAATTCAAATTATGGGTGTATACTTTACAGCCTTTAGGATGTTCATTAAATCATTTAATGTACTCTCAATAAAATTTTGCTGACAGAATAGCCAGGTGAGGTGTCTCCTCGCTGTGTTTGTAAAAACACGTGTATGTCCTGCATGCTTCTACACCCTTGGACTTTGGATACTCTTTTTAGCCATGACCTCAGCCATTCTTAGGGCAGCTGAGTGCTATCAGTATCTTCATCACCACCAGAGAGATTTCTTTGATGACGCTCCTGGCAGGGATGCACTTTGGAAAAGAGAACAGAGCTTCATGTACGTATCAGACTCCTGACAGACACCCACTTAATGCAGGCTTCTAGATTCCTTTTGCCAGGTGCATTTGCTACTCTATGTTCAGACCTTCAGTGTGTTCAGGAAAGAAACATAATTCCTCATGCTCTTGCTTGACTGTGTTGCTGTTTTTAATTAGAATGCCAGAAAATAGCTGAGTTGCAGGCATCTATCTGTTGTGTTGGACTATTTTACCAATATTTCAGCTAGCTGAGGACTTGGGGCAGAACTGTTACAGAAATGTCAGGTCCCAGCTCCAGCTGCACTCAGTCGAAAAAGAGTAACTGATTTCAGTGGGAGCTGGATTGGGACCTAAAACAGTGAGTGCAGTGGTGCTGCAATGTCTTTCATCTCAAATTTGCTGGGTGAAATCCAGACTATGCTGGTAATGGTTGGGAAGCTGCCAGCTGCTAATGATGTGGAACAAGTTGGTGAGTCCTTGCTCCACTTTGTAGGAAGCCACCAGACAAAACAAGTCCCAAGAATAGCCAGCTCAACCCTTTCCTGATCAGGTTCGTGCTGTACTGGCAAGGCAGTAATTTAGGAACTTCCCCTGATGTGGCTCCTGTGGTGTCTGATCTGTGGAGGCCACAAAGCTTCTTTGCACATTTATCCTCATGAAATTCCCTAGAAATATTCAACATGTTATAAAAACAGCGTCTGGAACATAGTGCTTTCCCAGATCTGGCCCACTCTCCTGGTGCTCTGATACGCTCATAGCATAACCACAGAACTTGTCCTCCCCTTCAGTTTCCCTGGCTATAGCTGCATCTCCTGGACTGAATACCTACACTCTGCAGTGCTCGCTCTTTCAGCTCCTGTAGGTGAAGTGCACTGTGTGATGGAAGGGCAGACACATCATAGTGTGGAGCACCCCAAGAGCTAAAATTCAATGGATAGCTGAAGTAAGAAAGAGATTGACTTTATAAAAATATCCCACTGGGCATGGGAAGTAGTGTGGGAGATTAGACAGTCGATATTTTTCCCATTTTCAGATGAACATTGGAAAATGATGATAGGGAAGGAGAGGCAGCCCACGGCGCAGACCATCTGTACAGCTGCTGAGCCAAGCAGCTACAAGCAAACATACCCCCTCGTTCCACCTGGCTGAGGAAAATGAAAGTAAAGGTGATGACAGCCAGGAAGCGGGTAATACTTTTGCTGTCTGGCTCAAACAAGCGAGGCACTCAAACAGTGCCAATGGCTTTGTTTTCCAGGGCTTCACAAAAAGTCATCAATACCTGAGCTTTTTAGAACTCATCTCCCCTTTGAGATATGTTTCGTGAAGAGGAACAGGAGCCACAAGACAGAGTATCTACAGAATGTCCAGGAGGAATGACAGGCATATACAGGCAAAACTGGAGGTGCAGTCAGAAAAAAGGCACAGGATCTGTTACAGAACAAACCTGAGATGCCCAACTCCTCGCTGCTTCTAACATTGCTCTTACAGTGCTCTCTGCTGGGGAATGAGAGGTAGAGGCAAGCATGGCTGCAAGTATCCTTTAGCCTAGGAGGTAGACAACCATCACAGGCTAAGGAACAATGTCCAAATTTAGCTTATGCTAAATATACATTCTTTGGAGCTTATTGCTCCAAAGAATGTATACAGCATTGCATACATACCTGCTAACTTTGGCCCACTCGTACAAACCAGGCTGAACTGTGCTCCATGAATAAGTCTCTAGTCAAGGCAGAAGCAAGTGGCATAAATGTCTGGAGCCAGTAACCTGTTGCTGTTCTGTTGGTGTGACAGTGTTCTCTGGGCAAACAGGCTTCTCATGCAGCTCGGAGCACATTCAGGCTGCCCAGCCAAGATACCCAGCTGGAACCACGTGTAACAGATTCCTTAATGAGCTTGGCAAGGCAATCAGATTAGTGTCTTTTACTGATTCCACTATGCTGCTGGCCATGGTAAACAGGGTAAACAGTAAATTTCACCAGGAAAATTAATCACCTAGTAAAATGGAAATCCATAAGCTTTGATCACCTAGCTAGGCTAGCTAGCGAAGGCCCTGCTAACTTTGGATTTAGTGATGGAAGAGCACTTTTGTCACCTTAACGCATGTCATTTTCAGAAGCTGGTAACGGTGGCCTGGTGAAAAAAAACACACCTTTCTGTGCTCCTGGATGGTACTTTCACCACAGGGCTCTGCAGACATATCTTCACATTCAGAAATGCCTCTAGAGTAGATGAGCAATTAGGTGAAAAGGTACAGTTTGAGTCAAATATTGGTTCCAACCAGTATGGTGTTATGTTATGGTAGAGTCTTCTCCTTTAATTTGTATTCTTAGAGGCAATCCCGTCTGTAAGTAGCCTATAGCTACCTTACTAACATTATATAAACTCTCGATAGCTTGCAACTTGTTCCTAAACATTCTTAGTGGCGATAAATTGGGATATGTGGTCTCATACCCTACAGCAAATAGAGAACTAAGCAGAAAAGTTCAGAGGTGGACAGTCTTGATGATGGCCCCAAACCTACATTAGCTGCTGCAATGTATTAAATTTAACTGAAATCTATAAACATTTAAATTGCCATGCTGGGCTGTAGATGCCATGACTGAGGAGTCAACTCTGTCAGTCCTGCTGTCAGATATCTCCTGAATTGCTTCCACATGAATTACGAGAGCTCAAGTACCGAACTTCAATGGCTGCTGCATGTCTCCCTGGCAGAACCAAGGGGCAAAAGTGAGTGAAGATGCTTCTGTAAGAGCTGAGTATTTAAAGAAGTCGTCATAGGCTTGGTGAAGCTCATGCAGGGTGCAGACAGGGAGGTGCTGGGCTGCAGGCTGCCCTTACGGCTATTTTCTATTGCTGCCCATCTTTGCTTTTGTGCGGAACCATAGGATGCAGAGTGTACATTAGAGCAAAGTTATAAACAGTGTAAAGTTTGCTGACCTTCATCTCTCCTACCTCAGCCTAGCTCACATGGAAATAGAGAAAGTGGAAATCAGGCCCTACAGCTTTAACTTTAAGAATCCTAACACGACCTCCCTCCTGCACACGTAACCCTGCCATGCCAGCCAGTGAACCGACTCCAGAACAACACAGCTCTGGCCACATCCTTTCCCAGGTCTCAGATCACAAGCCGTCCTGCTAGAAACCCTTGGCCAGAGGGTTTTCTGGGAAGCTGTGTGATGAGTGGCTGTCTTGAGCCTACGCCTCCTGCACACCCCCAGCACGGGCTGCCACCCGAGACAAGGGCCCTGGCGCTTCCCTCCTGTCTGGCAGCTGCTCTCGCTCCTGCCTGGCCCTTTGCCTTACAGAAAAGTCCACTGTCCAGTTCCCAACCGACAGCTGCAAGAGATTCTTCACTGTGCACAGCATAAGGGGAGGGAAAGGGCAGAGGCACAGCAACAGCACCAAACAAACCCAGAGAAAGGTCACCCGTCCCATGTGCAGGTTCTGAAGGACCCTATAGACTCCTATAGGGAGGACCTATTCCCTCCTGTACCCAAAAGGTACAGCTGCTTCTATCCTCGACCACCAAATTCCTTTTTCATATAGCTTGCACAACTCTGGCCTGTCAGATCCTGGCAGGATCAGCTTCCCCTCACGTCTTTGTGCCCCTAAAACAGCTGACCAATACTTTTCCTACTTGAACATCTTTCTTCCTCTCCCTTTCATGTCACAGTCACCTCATCCACTGTTGTCCACAAAAGCCAAATTCTCCTTCCTTTCCTCTGCCTCCTGCTTAAAGCAGATTTTCTTCTGTCACTCTTATCAAGCTTCTTGTTTCCACACTGTGAAGGACTGCCTGGCACCTCCCCAGGCTACACGAACCCATTTGACCTAGAAACTGTTTTCCTGAGTTTGCTGGTGGGCTAGAAATAACCTCCTGCCACTGCATATCTCTCCACAAACTGTTGTGTTTGTGCACATTTGTGCACTGTGGGAAAGGCTGCTTTGCCTCTGTAGAGCTGGGAGCTTAAGACTGGAGCTCAAAACTGATTTGGATGTGTGAGGGGAGCTTTTTCACTAGGGCAGGTGGGAAAACGCTTGGAAAAGCCCCGTCAAACTATGCGTATGTGTATGTAATAGGGCCCTAAGTGTGTGAATATGGAAGGCTAGTGGTCCTGCCTTTGTGCATTTGTAGTTTACAGATGTGTGTAAATGAGAACGCTTGGCTCAGCTTTCACTGTGTACAGATGTGTGCTTCTGTGGATCCTTGTGTTCTGCTGAAGTCTTAGCAAAGGGCCCTTACAGTCAGTTCTGGTTGTGTTGATGTTGTCAGGTTCCCTAGATTTCTCAATGCTTAGACCTACCTGGAAGTTTTTGTCATTGTGATGAGATTAGTGGGCTTTTTGGCTGGTGAGAGGCACTATCAACAGGGTGTGCCTCCAAAGATCACATGGTGGCTGAATCAATACCTTGAGCAAACAAAAGAGATATGTTAAGTCATCTACACTGCAATGGTTACCAGCTCTCATGTGAGTCATGTACTCTCCAGATTATTTTATTGTTAGATTCATTTGCATGATCTGTTGGGATTACACTTTAGAGAAAGCTCTTCATTTATCTCACTATTCGACAGGCCCAGCATTCTTGGTATGTCTGCCCCAGCGTGGATGCAAGTATTGCTTCATCTCTTGGTTTTAACCTTAAGCCATTTTTTCCTCTGAGTAGACTGAAGTCTAAATACTGCGAATGTGCACACCTAGATTTCAAACTCCAGCATCTAGCAGTATTAGGACTGGGAAGTCTGGTTTGTGCCATAAGGCAGGAGTGAAGTTCATGTCTGGATCTGAAATTCAGCTAGGAGGCTATTTGTTCAAGCCTGTTGTCAAGGATGATAGAAAACTCCTGTGTATGGAAAACATGCAGACTTAGGGTCTTTTTGTAGATTTTAATGTTTTCCTCAGGATTTTAACTTCAATGTTGTAAGTCAGATATTAATAAATGTCCTGATTGTGAAATTAACCCACAGAATAAAAATTGATGGTGTCTGTCCTACAGATGAGTGTGAATCACTGCACTGGGCCAAAGTTCTTCCACTGACTTTAGAGGAGTGCAAATTTTAAAAGCCTCATGTCATGTGTCCCTTAAATACAGATACTTCTAAAGATCATGTTAAGCCACCTCTCAGAAGTACTCAGCAGATCACTTAGGCAGTGCAGATGTCCGAGCTTTCCCCCAGAGCTCTCAAAGGACTGGAGGAAAGCTGCTTTGAATATGGAAACAGCACTTTTGATTTTTTAAATTGGATTTGTCAAATAACTGAGGTATTTCTTCTGTTCTTAATATAAAAACAGAAGAGCCATTTGCACAAACAAGAGCTTGACATTTCAGGAGTCCTTGGGGACTAAGGAGGGAGAAGGACTATTTCCACACTGCTCCCTGGATGCCACCATTCAGACATGCCAGAGCACAGGCACAGCACGATTTCCACAAGTTGCTGTGTGTCCATGCCACTGGCCCTCTGGGCACATCTATGCTCTTCTTGCAAGGTCTCAGCTTCAATGAGCTGCCTACCCCACACACCCTCGCAGTGTGGGATTGTAGGACGTGTCGTGAAAGGGCAGCTTATCTGCAGCGAGCTGCTGCTGCCACAGCTGCCGGATTTACCGCGATGGAGCTGTGCGTGCCAGCGGCTCGCACCACGAAGGGCTCAGCCTTCTTCCCTACGCTCCGGTTTACCTTCCATCTGCACCTGGGTGCAGGTGTACACCTAAAAACGGGGGATTTAAGGCAATGGAGCTGTGCATGCCCACGGCTCGCATCACGAAGGGCTCAGCCGCCTTCTCTACGCTCCGGTTTACCTTCCATCTGCACCCGGGTGCAGGTGCACACCTAAAAACGGGGGCTCAAAGCGAAGCTGAGCCCTGGCTCACACACAGCCCAGCCCAGATGTGCTCTGCGGAACCAGCTGCGGAGCTCCGCGGGCGCACGGGCACGGCACAGCACCGTGCGCACGTGCACACAGCGGGTGCCGTTTCTCCGCGGTGTCCGCACGTACGATGGCCGGTCCCACGAACAACCCGCTACGTGTTTCTGACAACACGGCGCGCCGTAACGCCGCCCTGCCGTCCGCCCGGAGCCGCACGGGGATGAACCGGCGCTTCCCGAGCGGGCCGGAGCCGCCGGCCCACGAGCCGTCAATAACTCCGCGTGTTCAGCCGCTCCGGGTGACGGCGCGGCTCAGCCCGGCTCCGGCGGCCCCGCACCGGCGCGGCCCCGCCCGCCGCTCTCCCGGACGCGGGGCGGGGCCGCCGCGCTGACGTCACGCACGGCCGTTTGACGCATCACACGCCGCCCGCGTCACGTGCGCGCCGCCGCCCGGCCTTCGCTGGCGGAGCCGGAGCCCGAGGCGGCGGCGGCGGCGGCAGCATCATGGCGGGAGCCCCGCAGGAGAACACGCTGCTGCACCTGTTCGCCGGGGGGTGAGTGCGGCCGCCGCGGCGGAGGGGCTGCGGCCCGCTGAGGAAGGCCCCGCGGTTCCGCGCCGGGCCGCCGCCTCGGGTGAGGGGCGGGATGGCGGCTGTGGGGCGGCCGGCCGCCCCCGCTCCCCTCGGCGTGCCGGCTGGCAGCGGGCAGATGCGCTGTGGGCGCCGGGCGCGGCCCGCGCCTCTTCCAGCGTCTCCCGCAGGAACCGGCGCGGCCTCCGAAGAGCCGCGGCCGTGGCAGCCGGGCGCCTCTGTCCGTGCGGGCGGTGCTTTTCCGCAATTAGAAAGTCCGTCCTTAGCAAGCCGCGCGGGAAGGGTGCGGGAGGGCGATGGTGCGAGCTGAGGCCCGTGCTGGGCAGTGAGTTGGGCTGCTGTGGCCCTCAGCTGTGTGGGATTTCAAAACCTGAAACGCTTCACTCTGCATCAAATGGAATTAGATGGAACACTTCACGCTAAATCCTGCCCTCCTAGATGGCTCCTGCGGAACCGAGCAGCAACAGAGGGATGCCGTCCAAAAACCGTTGTCCAGACGGCAGGCTGTATGCTTTTTGGTGGATCATGGCTTGATTTTGTAAAGGAATTTATTTGCATAACGCTTCAATAAGCTCCGCGTAGGTGACAGCTAATAATGGTGGCTCTAAGTAGTGGAGGCAGTGTAATCGCCTGATTCATATAATTACACTGAAATCAAGTACTCCAAAAATGGAAAAGGGATGGGGGAAAGAGGGTTGGAGAAGGTCCTGGTACTTCTGAGTGAGTGACTTAGATTGCCAGGCCATTTCTTTTTAAGTTCTTGCAAGGAGTGCAAATTCCTTGTTTTTGTTGTGTTAAAAGCTTGATGTAACAACCCCGCCCACTCCAGCCCACAAACCACCGACTGAAAACTCTCCCAAAAAGCGTTGTTAATTAACTTATTACGGTAATTTTAATAGTAGTCCAGTAAAATCATTTTATGGTGTAAATTAAAAACAGTTTTAAAAAATCTCATCTGTTATGCAAATGTGCTGTTGTATGCACTTCTGTCCTTATCAGAAATCGGCTTTTGCGTCTTTTTTTAATGGCTTAAGCTATCTTAAGTAGTAGGATATTCTGCAGTGCTAGTCAGCTGACAATAATTAGGAAGCCAACATGCAATCTATCGTTAGTTTAAATTTGTTTAATAGTAGACCATTGTTTCTTCTGTTGCTAACCAGACTTTGTTCTCCTCTGATATGTCCCTGGAGCACTAAATTCATTTAATACAATATTAAACCCAACAAAGCTAAGTTTTTGAGAGACGCTGCCCTTCTGCTGACTTGGATACTATGTGTTAAGTCCTCTCTTCCTCCTGCCTCCTCCACTTGCTAATGCAAATACCTGGAGCATGTGACAGAAACTGGCCCTGAATGTACATATGCAACTTGTTTGGATAGTTACAATGCCTCTCCAGAGCTCTAGGTGTCCTCACATCACTCATCAAACTATAAATAAAAAGGAATTTTAAACTCATCAGTGTTTTAATCTAGTGCTGGGTGATCAGCATCTTCCTTAGTCGTTTAATGTACCTTCTACCTTCTCTAAGGATCCTACTAAACAACCATTTTCAGCAGCATGCCCAGGAAGTCACCAGGTTGATATGTTTTTGAGAGCGTATGGAAGGAAAGGATGAAAGCACGGCAGAGAACATCTCCCTGGCCACTCTCGTATAATAAGATTGAAATATTCCTAGAGCAGTGGTGAAAATAAAGCACAGAGGAAAGAGATGGTCTTTTAGGTTATACAGTTTTTTTTAAATGTTCATTGCTGGACCTGATTCTTGTTCTGCATATCTTGTTACTTACAGAGATATGAAGAAGTATACCATCATTTATCTTGCTGTGAATTTACAGAAATGAAAATGAGAGCAAATTTAGTTTTCTCATGCACCAGCCACCATTCAAACAGTTTATTTCAGAGCAATTCCTCGTACAAGGCCCTGAACTTCCCTATTCTGTGTGTGTACATGTCTACTAATGCTGTTATCTCTGCTTTTCAAGCGAGACATGCAGACTTAGGGCTCGCTGGATAGAACAAGAAATTGAACACCAGTTTCAAACTGTCGCCTGAGCTACTAAAACACCTTTCTCTATGTGTAAGAAATGTAGTAGGAAATACATGATGTGTTTGGAAGGGTGGTGGAGCAGCCAGCCAACAGGCAAGCTAGAAACCCAAATCATGTTAGATAAGAAGCTCTGTGCTGTGTCTGCCTTATGCATTTTGGTTTTTAGTAATAGTAGTGCTAAAGGATGCCTGCTCAATCAAATCTGATTAAAGGAGCTCAGCTGTGATAATATTTTGCTACATCTGTTGCATCACCAAAGGAGTTTTGCAAATAATTGTTAGTGTGTTAGTGCTTGAGTAATGGTCTCTGAGGTCCTTCCTCGGTCCTTCAAATATTCTTACCTTTGCAATTTTTCACTGAACCTTGTTATAATAAATGGATTATAGTGCGACACAAAGCTGTTTGCAGAACTAGGACCTTAGATAAAATTACCCCTCCAGCAGAAAAAAAGTGTTGGGAGTTCAGAGTACATTATAAGTTGTGTAAGATGCTAACCTCTGTTCAGTTGTAAAGTATTTATTGGAAAGAAAGCAAGAACAGCCCATTCACTTGAGATCATTTTGATAGAGACGTTATTGATACTACAATAGCTTCCTGTGAAGGTGGGGATGGGGTGTGGTGTCAGCTTCAGAAGATGGAACAGTGTCTTTATGCGTGCATAAAACATGCAGGCCAGCCTGAGATAATCTTGATGGCCAGAACGGAAGCATTTAGTGCTTCAGAGGGTAGGGGTGATGAAATGCACTTGAATATTAGAAAGTGTTCTCCAGTTGTTGGTAGAGACGGCTTCCTGTTAGCTAACTTACTGTAGGGAGACTCACAGGCTTCCTTTTGTTCCTCTTAGTTCATTTTAAGATTGACAATAGTAACAGCAAACCAAAAGGTCTTGGCATTTTGATGGGAATTTGACTCTGGGGGCAGGAAAGCTTTCAGAAGCAGCAAAGGGAATGACGCCTAAGTTGCACAACAGATGTAAGTCTGTTTACAAGTCTGAGTTCCTGCTTCCCTGCTGAAGTCAGTGCAGTTGTTGCTTATTTTTGTTTGGGAAAAAGTGTGATCTAGGCTGCAGCAGAGGTTACTCTATGTTGTCTTTCCAGGTGGAGTAATACTGTTTACTACAGAGATTTCCTAACTGGTATTTAGAGGCTGCTGTGCCCTTCACAGAACTGGCAAAGAGGGAAAACTGGTAACACACTTTTAATCTTGATTTCATACAGGTGCTGCGTGATACGTATTCTTTAGTAGTTTGGTTCAAACTGGGGGGACTGTTTGAACAAATCCATGTTTGTGACATTTTTTTCTGTCTTGGTATTGAGGCCTAAGTTCGTAACTCCCTTGCTGCTGTGCCTCTGAAAAGCAACCTTAGATACCAAAGCTTGCTGAAGCCACCTGTAAAAGACCTGGAAGCATACTTTGGGAAGGCTGGTGACATCAAGCTGCTTTGAATTGAAGGCATAGAGACATCTGCCTCTGCAGGCATAGTTTGATTGTTTCAGTTGCACCGAGAGGTGTTTGATGCACTTTCAAACAAGCCTTGTTTGAAGTGTTGAATTTGACCTGGGTTTTCCTGAATATCTAGTACAGGTCACAGAACTAAAGAAAAGTTACTGCTTGAATTAGTAACCAAACAAGCTGTGGGGAAAAGGGACTGATGTAGTGCTCCCACAGATGTTAAGTGATGTGCTAATGCTGAGAAACCATTTGGGAAATAGTGTTTCCGTTTGTAAAATGGAGAGAAGCAGTCTTCACCTGAAGTATATGTGTCTGCTCTTCAGTGCGTGGTCCAGGACAGCTGGGGTTGATAATGAGATTGACTGTCTTCCAGCCCTCTGCCTAGTTTACGTTCCCGTGTGCATTATATAATTCACTAACAGTGTATCAGCTCAAGGAACACAGTAAGTGCTTACAGGAATATCTATACCTGATGATAACATTATTAGCTGGAAATTTATTGAATACTTAATAACTCAAGGCATTAGGAACAGTCTGTATTGTTTTGGTACCCAATTTCCTATGGCATCTAAGAATGCAGGAGCTTGTTTTATTCGCAGTCATGAAATATCAAAGATGTAACTTACTTTGCTACTGATGTTATGCATGTTGTGCTAGAGCATGTAGCACGTTTTAGAAAAACAGAATGAAATTCCCATTACCAATACAATCTGGTTTAAAACTTGTTGCGCTTGCTGTGAATATACTGCTTACTTTGGGATTTCTTTGTCTGCCTCCATGTGATCCTGTGTCAGCAACCAGGAAAGCAGATAATACTCTGCACTATTAGTGCCATGGTTTAGCTGTATCCCTGGCTGTGCCACCGAATTCAGTGGGACAGAGTCTTCCAGCTGTGTTTGAGGAGCTCTGCAGGCTTCTGAATTCATCAGAAGGGTCCAGTGAATAGCACCAAATGGTTTCCCAAGGTCTATTTTGATGTTTAAAGTCATATGTGGAGCCATCCATGAAGCGTGAATTGATGTGTACTTGTCAGCCTGGCTCTTAATAGTGGCCCATGAAGGTGCCAGACTATTTGCACTAATAGTTCTCCTGCAAGTGTTTCACTTGATTCCTGCCTATCAAAAATTCACTGTGAAGTGTTGAGAGTAGTTGCTGTCCTTTGGGGGGGAAGCGGTAAGTTCAAATCCTCACACAGCAAAGTGTCAGGTTGGGTTATAAGTTAGGATTCCTCTAACCAAGCAGCTTGTCATTTTTGCTCATGATTTTGGTAAGGTCAGTGGCACTACTGAAAGATCATTAAAGGTTTGGATGCTTTTTTTTTTTTTTTTCAGAACTGCCTTTAACATTCAGCATTGTGGTGTTACTAATATTAAGAATATTGCTCAGTGATTGAATCTAGGACAGATGAAGTAAGCCCTACTCTTAATTAAGATTCCTGGCATCTGTATCAATTGTGCTAGTGGGTGCTGAGAGTTTATTTCAAATGCAAGTCACTGGTGTATCGAGGTGGGCTTTGTAAAGATAGAAAGCCAGCAGCAAGAGAAAAATTGGAATTGGATTTTGAGATTCACATCTTTGGCATGTTTTTTAAGCAGTGTGTTCTTTTTATGTAAGTAAATAATTTTCCTGCAGCTCTTAATGTAGAGTATATTAGGCATCTCCATAAACACAAAGTATGTTTCATATTCTCAGACCAAGTTTCCTTGGTTCCTTTGTTTGGGCATCGCAAAGCAGAGGACTGTATTTTACTGCTCTAATAATGGCAATACGGGCCTGGCCTCATGTAATTAGAGGAGGCATTCAAAGCCTGGAGTGCAAATACTGTTTTTCTGGCAGTGACCGGCCAAAGCTGATGAATTGTTGGGTGTCTCACATTGGAGAGATTTTGTATCTGTGATACGTGCAGAGTGTAGCTGGGAACCTCTTGGTATGTGCTTGCCGTGTGACCTGTTGAAGACAATCTACCATGATGTTTTGTTTCTGGAGAGGTTTCTGTCTTTTAACTAAGAACGGATTTAGGCATTGTTTTGGGATTTTTGCAAGAGGCGAGTGCAGTAAACACTGCTTAACATCTCTGGAACTGTGGTTCTGCTCTGGTGTATCAAAAAAAAAACCCTGACTCAAACCAGTATGAAGGTTTGGAGGTTTTGTCTCAATTGCAGCGTAAGATTTTCCCAAATTAAATTTATCTGGCTGTATATCCGTAGTTGGAATTTTTCAGGGTTTATGGCTGTTCATGTAGCTGAGGAAAGCTGGTTGTTCTGCCTTTGTTCCCAGATGTAGGCATTTGGAATGCCCTAGGAATACAAAATGTTTCTTTTATGCACAGTGTGTTATTTTTCAGCCATGTTTCCAGGGAATAGAGCAACACTAGGGTATGATGCTTAGAATTCCCATGTGGATGAAAATCAGCTCATCTGAAAAAGCTGCCCAATACATCAAAGTCCTTACTTGAACTCTCTGTTGTGTGTTTGGGGCATAATGCTTGCACCCTGTTGACGTTCTGAGAATTGCTCTGTTAGATAATGCTTTCTTCTTAAATGTCACGCTGACAACATAAACTCTGAGCTGATAAAAGTGATGATGCAGATATTAACTCATTGTGTCGAATTTCAGCGGACTACATTTGCATTAGCAGAAGTACTTACATATTAAATGCTGCATAAATTAACTAGACTATCAAACTAAAAGGATGAAAGGCAAAGAGTGGGGTAGGAAGGCGAGAAGACAGCTGATGCAGGAGGGAATATGCCAGAGGGGCTAAAAAATTGTATGGCAAGATATCACTCTAGACTGAGCAGCCGGCAGTTCAGAAACAGCCAGTGGAGTTAGTGGTCTGAATTTAGGAATTGTTACTGTGAAAGTATTGTTTTACTGTTCATAAATGTGAAATAAATGAGGACTCTGTGAATAAATGTACTCTCTGAAACAGAGTACAGAGTAGTGGAGCGTTGGTAGATAAATGAATTGGGAATTACGGCGATCAAATTCTCTTCATAATTTCTCGAGTGTGTTGATTATCAGGCGTTAATTATACATACGTATGTCTGTATTGGATATACATAGTAGGAAATGTGGCAGTGGGGATTTGCAAGAGGGATCCTGAAAACACTTCCTGCTCGGAGTTATGTGAGCTGTAGGAACAGGAAAGTTTTTGTTGGAGAAGCCGTTCCTGACCTCTCTTTTTCTTCTCAGATCTAATTTCAGAGAAAAACAAGCAATGTGAGATGCATCTAGCAAAACAGAGAACGATAAAGTGAAGCCATGTCCTCTAGTGTAGTATTGACACAATAGAAGGCTTGTGTCCAAGCCCAGGTTCAGCACACAAAATAATCAGAGGCCGGATAAGGTCTCTCTGAACACTGTAATTTTTGAGCCAAATGACACAACTTCAGCTGCCATTTACCTAGTTCCATGTTTGTGACTTTATTAAACTGCCAAAGCATAAGTGGTCTAAAAGGGATGAAGGCAAAGTTCTTACTTAGACTCTCTGTCACTTTGGATGTATGGATTGTCCCTAGTTTAGGTTAAGCTTTTTCCCCTCTCAGCAGGAGAGAGGAAGAAGTAAGAAGGTAGGGGAGAAACTCATTGAAGCATGCTGTTAACTGGTGTTGCCAGCCGCAGTGAAAACAGTTTCTTCTGTTGGATGCATTTGTATCTGGAAAGCCTAGTGCTTGGGACTGTGTGCTTGGACAGAACTTTGCACAACATGAAGACTGTAGTGAGGAAGTTGTATTTCCTGACCATGGGGTGTGAGATGTCCTGCTGAACCTTTAAAGAACCTTTATTTTTGTAGTTGTACAGCCAGGGTGGGCAGGCTGTTAGTGCAAGTTTCAGGGTTTTGGCAAATAATGGTTACTGTTTGATATAAAGCATATCGTTTCAGCAAGCAAAATAAACTGTGCCATATCAAGGATTTATCAACTAGTATGCGTTTACAGCTTGGATTTTTCTGCCATTCTTTAATTACCATTTTCCTTGTGCTAAAAAAAAAAATTGTCCTAGTAAAATAGTTCATGTATAGATGGGGCTTTAGAAAATATGCACTAGTACCTTTATTAATGCCTGTTTATGGATCTCTGTTCATAAATTAGTGCATGCAAACTTCTTAGGAATCTAGCAAGCAATGCTTTTTTTATCTGCAAGACAAAGGATAGGATTTTTTTAAAAAATTCATCTCCCTTTCATGGAAAACTACTTAAATTACAATTTCACATTAACATCAAAGAGGGTTAAGTTGTTGACTCATGATGTTTTCTAAGGAAAATCACAAACAAGTTTTTGAAGGGATCACATGCTTTAACACTTGTGTAAACAAAGGAAATATTTCCTAGTCAATAGGTTCAGTTGTAGTAAACCCCTGGGAGAAAACGGAAATCTTCAGTCTTCCTAAATCCCAGTGTGTTTGATTAATAAAATTTAGATGCAGTGCCTTTTTGTCAGCCTCAACGTTATGTTTAATTGTGAAGTTTGACAGAAGGGACATTCAATTACCAAAGAGGAACAGCAGCAGAAAGAGAAATGGTTCAACCAGTCGCTTCCCAGGTCACTGATTAAAACGAAAATTAGGGCTCGTACACCTTATATTCTTGGCCTGGTGTGCTTTTTCGGAGGCTCGGTCTGACTACCTCAAAATGAGTATATGCTTATTATAGGATCATTTACTACTTCTTTATATATGTGTGTGTATATATACACGCATATGTATGTGGGTGTATAGTATTTTATTTTTGTCCTTCTGTTGTCAGAGTATGGGAATTCTGTTCTTTAGTAGCCTTTCTGTCCTGTTACTCTGTTTTCCCACCCTCCTTCTCATCCTTGCAGCTTCCTTCCCTCCATCTCCCCCCAAAAAAGTTGATAACCATTCTTTTTAAGAGGGCTTAACAGTGTAGTTTTGATATTTGCTACTTCTGAAGACAACTGTTTTAATCATAAGTATTGAAATGGTGAAGAATTCCATTGCTGTGTTTTCAGTCTATAGTGTCCTAATCCCCAGTGGCTTGTTCTCATCTGCCAGCTTCCTGCTTCCCATAAGAAAAATCCATCCAAGGGTACGTCTGTTTTAGGAAAACAACCTCTGGAACATGGATGCCTCTGAAGTTTTTGCAGGCAGAATTCCCAGTCCTGTCAGAACACGGGACCAGCAGATAGTCAATCAGGGATTTTCGTTAGTGCTGGGCATCATCTTCGTGTTTACCAATGTCATCACTACACATGATCATTATAACAGTTTCTTAACCTTTTCTCTCTTCCCCTAGGGCTTAGGAACAGTCTCCCTTGCTTAATGCCAAAACTGTCCTGCTTCCTAATAATTTGTCTGTGATGTGGAGCAACTGGAGACAAGTCTTCAGACTTTATTGATACACCATGCTGTGATTTGACACATTTGTGCATCCATGTCTTCCTAACTCTGTCTTCTGTTTAAATTGTATTTTACAGATGCGGAGGAACAGTTGGTGCCATCTTTACTTGTCCTTTGGAGGTAATAAAGACTAGACTCCAGTCTTCAAAGCTAGCCTTCCGGGCTGTCTACTACCCACAAGTCCAGCTGGGGACCATCAGTGGTGAAGGAATGGTCAGGCCAACATCTGTATCACCTGGGCTCTTTAGTGTTCTCAAGTGAGTACTGCTCCTGTCATCAGTGTTGGTTGACACAAGTGATCTGAGTTTCAGTTACTCTGTGCAAACACAAAAAGCAAATTTTGCTCCAGACCTGCACTGGAAGGATTCATGTCAGTTGGGCTTCTGCATTCAGCATTAGAAATATAAATTACTCTTTTAAAAACATATACATATTCAGGACTCTTAAGCGTTCCTTTGAACTTCACGGAAATTTGTTTCCACCACTTAGAAACTTTACAAAGTGAATTGATTTGAATAAATGTCTGGAGGTGGTATTTTTAAATTCCCTCCTCACATTTAGACTTGTTGGTAGTTATGACTTCCTAAGGGTCAATACACAGGACATACTGTAAACTTTTGATATGCCTTAGCTTTTGGGAATTGTCACAGAAAATATTCTGGAGGAAAGGACTTTTTCTCTTTTTCAACACTGAGAAGTGTTGTCTTTGTCTCTCACTGGGAATAATCACGTTTAGTGTCTTCTTTGAGCATTGGAACAGGTAATCCTTACTACTACTATTCTTGACAACTGACTGAAGGACTGAATAAGCCATATACACTGTCTTTTTCTTTTTTTCTGGAGGCATTCCCAGTTTGCTCTCAGTAGCTAGCAGATACTTGTTGCTATTGCTGCCCATGCTATTTACCTGTTTGACGAAGGGAAGTTTTAATTCCTCTCTTGAAGCACCCTCTCTTTGGAGCATCATGTAAAAGTGAGACCCTCTAGCCTTTCCTTCACTGTTAGGGACCAGCATTGTAGCAATATTCTGATTCTCTGCAATTAATGACGCATGTCAGCCCCGATCTGTCTTTGAAGCCTGCCCTGCTTTGAGCATGAGTTTGAACCAGATGACCTCCAGAATTCTGTGTTCCCATGTATTATAAGTTATGTTTGTCTGCACTCTTGTGTGGATGATCTATGACTGAAACTTATGGGAGGGGGGAAAGGACGCTTTTTGTGAAAGCAATCTCACTAAATTATAATGTCTAATTGGGGTCTTGGAAGCTTTTATCTTTTCTTCAGCTATACCTGACTTAATGACCTCTCCTCCATTTGCTACTAGGTGTTGTCTTAGCCACTTATTATTATGCATCAATTCTATCTACACATGTATTATGATCTGTTAAAAGCCTTTTCTGTGGTTCAGACTGCAGCAGTTGATGCTCCAGCTGTTCCCTTTTCAGATGTGTATTCAGAAAGAAGAGGAAATGTGAAATCATGTAGCTTACAACTGCTGAATAGTTTTACCAGCAACTCTGAAGTCCGAATCTCTACTACTGTATTTCATATCAAAGCACCATAAACTTATAGTTCGGAGCTCAGGCAAATGGATTGAGTTTATTTGGATCATTGGGCACCCCAGGGTGGTGCAGAGAGGTCCTGTTTAGATCAGGTGGCGGAAATGCCAAAGAAAATAATGACTAGCGAAGCAAGTTGAATGATTTTATGTAAGGCCAACACAATTGGCAGATTGCCTGGGGAGAAGCTGCACAGTTATATAACAGTACAGTGCTAATTCAAATTCTCTGCAGAGCTATCTGGCTAGAGTCATTCTGAGACTTGAGTTTCTGCATTGTAAACAGTGCTTCTTTCCCTTGCCAAACATTTCTTTGTCTATTCAGAGGTGAGTCTAGAGCAATTCGTGACTGAAAATGTGAGGTAGTGCCAATTGCCTTTGATTTTCATCTCCTTTCCCTTGCTATCTTTTCACCTTGCAGCATTGGACTTTAGTCAGCTGTAACTAAAGTAAGTGAAAACTTCAAGGCACAAGGCTCTTAATTTATCTTCTTGGCCTATCTTTTTCTAGAGTTGTCCCTATTTTTTTTAGGGAGAGAGGAAATGGTTTACAATTGGGTCAACCTTTTAATATATTTAAGCTCGTAACATTTGGTGACTATTATCTTGATTTCATTTGACTTCAGGAATTGCTCAGCTGCACGTATCACCCAGTTTTCCATCTGCTTACTTCAGAGGATGGAGAAGTGAGAGCAAAATATTTATTCTGTCATTCCCTTGCAGGCAGCATCTGTGAAGAACAGATAATGCTATTGATTATGATCTTTCTTTCTGATAAAATACGAATGTACGAACAAAGTAGTGAAGTTAGGTCTCTTGCTTTTACCCTTCCATCACTTTCTCAATCCTGGTCACACATGTGTTGCCAAACTGGATACGACTTGGGCCTTCTGGTTTGGGAAAATTGTATGGCTAAAGAAGCAGCCATTAGAGCCCTACATATAAAATCACTCTTAAGATTTAAAGGTGTTGAGTATGAAGGCCCCTTAACTGCTATAAGTAGAAAGAAAGATATTCAGGAGGGCAGATTAAGCCTGCTGCTGAATAGGAGGTGCTTCAGAAGGACAGGCTGTATTTGTCTAATCCATTTAAGATTCTGATGAGTCACCCCAGCTGGAATCTGTAGTCGTGACTGTTAAGTGACAAAGAACAAGTAGTTAGTGAATCTGTCTCCTTGGAGACACTCAGCCCTGGAGTTTACACAGAAAGTTCAACTCTGCTGCAGAAAGAGTGTTTCAGAAGCTCCTATATCTTCTTCTGTCTAATGAGCTTGGTTTCTGAATCTGTGGGGAGTGTTCTCAACAGTGCTAATGACCTAGAAAGCAAGTTTTGAAAAATTGGCAGTTCCAACAGGTGCACGTGAACGACCCATGGAGCCTAGTGTTATCTGGATTTTCTTGCATGGTTTTCACATGGTGAGTTCAGTTAAGAGGGCTGCTGTCTAGCAGATTGCACACTGAAATCCCATGATTACTGGACTGTACGTGGCTTTCACTGGTAAATACTTGGCTGTTTGCTAGTGTTTGGCTGTTGTTTTAGTCCTTGCAAATATGTCTGCTGTTAGTAGTGCAAGGAATTTGTGAGGTAAATCGTTTTTGATGAGGCACTCGGCAAGGTACCGCACAGAGCTCGGCAGCTGCTGAGGAAGCTGTCCAGACTCTTTATCTTCTTCAGGCCCAGTGTGCCTTGTAAGGCGTGAGGGAAGATGGGTGGAAGTAGCTTTGGAAACCTGGGTTGTAGCAATTGCAGAACTGCAGGAAGGCATCATTTGGTGGTCTTCCTGCTTTAGACCTGATCGTGAATTCCAGTCCTGAAAGTGATTCACAGCAGTGTCTCTGTAGTTGGAGTTTACTTGGGAAAGATGGTGTGAACTCTTTTGAATGCCCTCAAAACCAGATATTCCTGAATGCCCTGGTATACCTGGGGAGGCATAGCTTGTAGTATGGTTGCCACATTCAACTTTCACACTAAGTAATTATGAAAGGGAAAAGGATTTTTTTTGTCTCTAAACAGGAAGCAGACTCCTGAATTGCTTAGATATAGAGAATGCCCAAAATATTCTTTGTTCATTGGAGTTGACTATGACTAGATTTCTTTGTGAAACCTTAATTCAATTCCTGACAGCTTTCAACGAATGGAAATTATAACCTTGTGCCATATGACACACATTTGCCTGTAGTGCACTGAAGTTTTACGGTATAGTGGCTTTTATTCAGTAGTGTGTAATTCTCCTGATTTTCAAGTATATTATGTTGCTTAAAAGCTAACAGCTTCACAATTTGTACTCATTGCTTTTGTACAGTTATTTCGACTGACTGTCTGATAGAACAAGAAACATAACTTTTAACCCAAATACGATCTTTTTTTACCACCCCCGTTTGTTTTTATTTTAAGATCAATTCTGGAAAAAGAAGGACCAAGGTCACTTTTCCGAGGGCTGGGTCCAAACTTGGTTGGAGTTGCACCATCAAGGTAAACAGTTAAGCTATTGCTAAAAGACACGTTAAGGTACCAACCCAAATGTTGCAGTATATTCGTGGTTTGAAAGAATATAGCATGAAGTTATCCCATCTGTAAACTGAGATTTATGCATGTGTACTGCACAGTATACATACCAAGACATACTTCTAAAAATCTGCTTTATGCTTGTATACAACACTGGAAGGTGCAGATTAAATAAGGCATTTAAATTCCAAGTCATTGCAACAGCCACTTACCATGTGCCTGAGAAAACAAGAGAAAATAGTGCAGAAAAATCTGTAGGATTTATATTTGCATTTTTCTAATATGATCTGCTGCTTCCCTGCAAATACATAAAAGTATTTGCCAGACATTGAGTAGGAGCTAGATGCCAGGGGAGAGGAGTCCCTGTCTGGTCCTTAATTGCCTGAATTGTTCTCAAATGAAAAACTGCAGCTGAGGAGGAAAGACTTGCAGTGCTGCCACATAACCCTGAAGGGAGTGGTGTGTGTTTCTCTTTTTAAACAGCATTGACAAAGGTAGCTACAAAGTTTGTTTATATTCAGAAGTCTTACAGGCACCTAAATGATTTCCACATGTACCTGTGACTGTCCTGTTCTGGGCAGGGCTGAAGATCTTTGTGCCTAGCAAATATTTAAACTTGTTAGCTATTGGGAAATTGGCAGATGTTCTCTTCCTGAAACTGAACCAGTTAAAAAGGAACTTGAAAAGTGGTGTACTGGCTCTCTGGCCTCTTGCCTAGTAGGTGGGATGTTCCCCCTGGAAGTGGGGAATCCTATTTCTGTACAGATAATCTTTGCAGCAGGGATCTGAATCCAAGACTGCCTACTTTTTCATGCAACTCACTCTTGCTGTCTTTTGTATTCCTTCATATTCTTCCATAAGATTGGAATAAGGTACTTCATGGAAATTCTCAAATTGTAGCCACCAATATCCACCTTTTTGTAGCAGTTCATTTCTAGGAGCTGTGATCTCAACATACTTGGTTTAGACAGCTGCTTACTCATCATATTGACTGTTGCAGATCAGCTGAGCTTCCTCTATTCCTATGCATTATGTAGGGATTTGAGGTGTGTAAAACTTCTTCATTTCAGTCCAGGGTTGCGTGTTTAAAGCATGAAGTACAGCTAACGCACTTGCTGAACAAATTTATGGAAAATGCTGGCTCCAGGTGGGAAAGTGACATTCTCAAGTTCACAAAGTGTGTTTAATGCCAGACTTGGTGTGAAAGTAAAATATTTCTGTCGTGTGGATGTCAAGACAGATAGTGACACTGTAGTGTAAGGAGAAAAAAAAACAAACAAACCCTGTGTCCTTGTAGATGGAAGTAGTCATGCGGAGGCCTCTTTGTAGAGAAAGTCTTGTTTTTCAGGGGGTGAGGGGAAGAATAGTAATGTGTCTAATTTAACATTGAGTGTATCACGACTTCTCTTTCCCCTGGCCCCTACAGAGCTGTCTATTTTGCATGCTACTCCAAAGCCAAAGAGCAATTTAATGGCGTATTCGTGCCCAACAGCAACATCGTGCACATCTGTTCTGCAGGTTCTGCAGGTACGTATTTGTAATTCATCTTCCGTGTGGTCTGCAGCAATGCCCAGTGTCCAGCCTCTCGCCAACAGCAGGCAATGCATGCGTTGGTATCTGTGTGGCTCTGAGATGCACCTTAATTCGTTAAAGTATTTATTCCAGGCTGTTATTGCTGCAAGACTTCTGTCTCTCTCAATAGTTAGGAAACAAATACAATGAATCGTAAGGCAGGGACTGGACTTCCAGTCTATCTGTACAGGACTGAGGCTAACACACCAGTCTTGGCTGGCAGCTCTGGATAATTGTGGTATATGACTGAAAATGTACATTTAGTTTGAGGTTGCATACACCAGAAAACAGGAGTTTGCTATCTCCTAACTTACCTTGTCTACAGAGGAACTGTTTTCCTGTTCAACACTTCAAAATATTTCTAGATTGTTGTTTACTAACTTGGAATGAACTTTTTACCAACTGCAATTCTATGGTAATGTCTCTGAATGTAAGAAAAAAAAAAATTAGTAGGCACTAGCTAAGTTTTGACACTGTTTTAGCCAAATTGTTTCAGGAGGTGGTATTTTTCCTACCAGGATGGGGAAAATAATTTTTTCATGTAGGAAAAATACTGCATAAGGGCTCCAGCAGTTCAAGCGTCAGTCACCAGAGTGATCACTAAAAATAATCTTCCCCAAACTAACACCTTAATTATTGGTGGATTCTGTTAATGAGATAGCTCAACGGCACCACCTAGAGCCTTGGGGAAAACAAAAGACTAAAATGTGTGTTTTCCTCACAGGTTTTCTTTTATTTATTATCCTAAAACCCAGTCAGTAAGTAAGATGTCTTGTCTACATCAGTCTTTAGGAACATGAAGTATGTATTAAAATAGGTGCAAAAACGAAGACTTCTTTAAGAAGTTCCACGGCCATTGGTTGACACCTCCTGAAGTTTAATGTGAGATGGTTCTCTGGCAGGAGAGAGGTTGTAAGCTACACACCTGCATGTGTTTTGAACCCTCTAGATAGTGCTGGTAACTAGAACCGACCCACTGCACGGTGTATAAAGTTCATGTTTGCCATGGCAATACACCAGCCTGGATTCAGCTATACTTTTGGTTTTCTTTTCTCTTTTTCAGCCTTTATCACAAATTCCCTGATGAATCCTATATGGATGGTGAAAACCAGAATGCAACTGGAACGGAAGTAAGTAACCAATTGAGGGAGACTGCCACTGAGGGGCTAAGGGAGCCTCTGGAAAACAAAACTTTCACAGCAATAATAGAGGTTATGGAAAGGTCAGGAAGAGCTCATGCAGGAGGCTGAGTGTGAGGTTGCAGTCTGTGTCCCGTTTGGCAACATCACTTTTACTGATCCTAGATTGCAGTAACACACACCTGTGCATCGAACCAAGGTTAGTGGTACACAGCTAGGTAGCTGTAAACAGAAACAGGGATGTTTTTAAACACATAATGAAGCCACATTAGTTTAGTTTCATAAAACATTCCAGAGGCACAAAGAATCTGTTACAGTGGTTTAATGTTCTTTTGCTTCCTTCAGCATTGTATTATTAACAGTACCTCCTGAAGACAGAAAGGGAATTTAACAGTTAATATTTTTTACTTGAGTGATTCAGAGTCACTGGTGGATATCGAAGCAAGGAGGGACTCTGCTAATAATGTGGCCGCTTAGAATGGAAATTCCTTCCTGCAAGAACACGTTAGGTCAGATAAGAAGGATCCTTTAAGGCACCACAACTTAAAATAATTTCTAAGACTTAATTCTAGCACTTCAAACGGTAGCACCTTTGAACTGAGTGCTGCTGCTTAAAATGAAGGATCATTTCTCATGTAGCACACCTCTGTCTCTTAGCCTGCTGAAGATGGCTTTAAATGGAATTACTAGTTTAATGCAAAGCAGTGTCTCTTCAGTGCTCGTTTTCTTTTAAAGCATTGGTGTGAACTGTGACAGACTGGATAGAACTTGAGCTGAAAGAATTATTATGAGAACATATTAGTGAATTAGCAAAGCCAAGTGTGCACTCTTAGCATGATAGTCCTGCTCTGTGCAGCTTTCCTAGAAGATTTTTGGAGTAAAACTTAGCAGAGAACCATATCTGTAGGTGTAAGAACTATTAAAAGCCATGATTTTTTTGAAATATTGATTCTTTTTCTGGGCTCATTATATGCTCTGTTCTGTTTGTTTTTCAGAGTCAGAGGTTCAAAACCAATGAATGCTTTGCAGTGTGCTAGATATGTTTACCAGACAGAAGGTATCCGCGGCTTTTATAGGGGCCTGACTGCCTCCTACGCTGGGATTTCTGAGACCATTATCTGCTTTGTTATTTATGAAAGTTTAAAAAAACACTTAAAGGAAGTCCAACTGGCCCCTTCTCCTCCTAATGGGACCGAAAGGAACTCGACAAACTTCTTCGGACTGATGTTTGCTGCTGCTGTTTCCAAGGGCTGTGCCTCTTGTATTGCTTATCCACATGGTATGTTAACTTTTCCATTTGTGACTGCAGTAGAACAACTGTTGCCTGTAATCCAAGACAAATGATGGGGTTTAAGGCTGTAAAATTCTTAGTCATTTGAATGGCCAAATGCATGTTACAGTGGCATGTGCATATGCACTGGCAATTTCAGTACTGGTCCCACCATTCCTAGTTAGCCACATAGTTGGTGACTGGGACTTTCTAGTTTAAAAATGACCAAAAAAATGCCAAAAAGAAATTGAATGCTTTATGCTCCTGTTCTTGCTAGTAGCCTCATCTAGCTGAGTACCCACAGCCTTTGGGATTCTGTGATCACATGGTGGGAAACACTTAAGTCTTTTTGGGTAGACATGAATGTTATGGTTGTATAGAAAGAGCAATACTGATTATGTGAGCATCAGTGAAGCATTTAGTTTTGTAGTAGCTTGAATGAGCAAATAATTTATTCTGCATGAAAGGGAACTCATCTTCAATTTTGTTTCTTGCCTGAAGGGCAATGTGTACAGGATTCCATGGCTGAAAGCACTGGCAGGCAATTGGTACAGGAAGGCTTTCATGTCCCTGGGTTTTGCATACTTTTTCCTGGTAATGGCATGTTTCTCAATGGGAAGGTTTAGGTCTTGTTAACTTTGGGCTCTGTTTTACTTTTCTGCAGAGGTCATACGGACACGGCTGCGAGAAGAAGGCACTAAATACAAGACTTTCATTCAGACAGCACGTCTGGTAGCACGCGAAGAAGGCTATCTCGCCTTCTATAGAGGACTCTTTGCCCAACTCATCCGGCAGATACCAAACACAGCCATTGTGTTGTCCACCTATGAGTTAATTGTGTATCTGTTAAAAGACCGTGCAAAGTAGCAGAGCCAAGACTCCTGTTACAGACTGTAGACCAATTTCTTCGTTGAACAAATAGTCCTTTAAGAGACTGATGCAGGTGGCCGTGCTGGTGGGAAAACTACAAGTCTGTGATCACCTGCTGGATATTTCCTTTTGGATTCATGCTTTCTGAAAGGTCTCAAGTCATTAACGTTAATAGTTAATTATAACTTTTTTTAACTTAATGATAATTAAACTGCTACTAATTTAAATTACACTATTTAATTTATGTTTGTCCTTTTCCTTAAGCACAGCCATATGTGGTCAAGGAATGTACCTCATACTATCAAGTGATCTCTTGGACTGATGTTAATTAAAATGGCATTAAAACAGGAGAAAAAACTGGTTTGGACATCTGAAACTCTTGTTGTCTTATCACTGGAGTCAGGTCACTTTTTAGCCCTGTAATACCCTAATGCCGAAATAACTTTGACAGTTCTTCTGGTTTATTCGAGGTGCATCATTCACTGCTGTGTGAACATCCTGAAGTGTTCAACTAGGACAGTCTTGTAGTACGTTTCTCTGTTTTGATGGTATGAAGTATACGCACCAGAGTCTCTGACAAAAGCCACTTACACTGGCAGTATTGCTGGAATATGATTGTGAGAGGCTGTTAGTACCTATTCATGCACCTTCATATTGTGAAGGACTGAGAGCATAAGGACAGTCAGTGATTGTGGCCTGGCTGTCCTGTGGAAATTCCATGAGATGCAGTAACTTGGTCATGTGTCCTGACCTCAGCCTTTTACTGCTGTGGGGCTTTTTCATGTTACGTTTTCCTTATGTAGCAATGCTGGAGGTCTGGAGAGTGGAAGAGAGGATAAGATAGGTCCCAAACACTATAGACTAGAAATGCAGTTCTAGATTCTGCTTTACAATATGATGCTCAGGAGTATTGAGGTGCTCAAGATGCTCTTGATTTGATGTCCTTGTAGAGCAGTGTTTCTGATCGGAATGATAAATGTCATCTCATGGATGCATCACTGGAATTAACACTAAAAAAGTCCACAGCTCATGTAAATAGTTTCTTTATGTCATTACTTGATTTCTTACTGAAGGAAACAAGGATTTGCCAGCTTGGTGCAACCTGTTGAACAGTTACCATGTTTCATATAGATAAGATATCTGCCTGCCCGCTCAAAGACCCAATATCAAGGGGGTGTTCTTCAGCAGTAGTCACAATACAGTTCTTACCTTTCAGTTATAAATCAAATATCCTGCATACTTGCAATGAGTCCTTCCATAAATATTAGAATATACTTTACATTTTAGTAGGCTCTTTACCACTTGTGTTGCAGCAATTAAACAATAACCTTGCAATTAAAGTATTGAATATGAATAATTACTGATGGTGCACGGTAAAATATTTTAGAACTCAAATGGGTAGATTGGTGTTTTGCTTTGGCCATACTATGCTCTCCTGTTCATTAGTGTCATTTGCTTTGGCAGCTGAGACAAACACTGCAGCATTTGAGCCCAGCTTCAGTCCTCCCTGCTGCTGAACTGAACAATGAGCTTCTCATGATTTGAGCAGGTGCTGAGTTCTTGAGCATAAACAAGTGTTTACGGATGTATTTGACTTCAAGGATCACATGCAGCAGAGGTGCTGTTTGGACTTGGAAGGATCATGCAAAGCATTCAGAAACAGCCTAGTAGTGAGTAGGGTTGTCTTTTTAAAAGTTTTCAGGCTAGTATTTTGTTGCAGAAATATAATGGGTTGATAACTGGATTCAAACATTCGCATTTGTTCTTGTTAGAACCTAGCTGATGACTGGTATTTGAGGTCATATTTGACATCAATGTGATGGAGGAGCATAGTGCCAAGAGAGTAGTCTGTATGTATACCTCATTATGAGGCAGAATTGCAAAAATAACTGATTTCTATTATGTCTTACTGAAAAGAATATATCACAGTACCCCTAAGCTAAAATAGGAAGCAGTTGAGTAAAAACTGGCATGGCTTTTTTTTATGGAAACGATGAGTAGCAAAAGCTTTAGTCTCTTTATGGGAGTCAAAACTGTCATACAGTGCTGTTCCTATTTTTGAGAACTAGGACACTTGTGCTGCTACTTTGAAACATTTTCTGAGATTTGCTTTCTTAAATTAGTGTTCCTCTGTACTTACAGTTCACTAGCTCACTTTTAAAACGTTAGTCAAATGTGTAGACTGCTGATGTCTTTTGAGAATGAGGGGAGGAAGCTCAAACCTGTTGAGGAATTTGGGACTTGGTAAGAGAGAAAGCAAGAGAAAGTGAACAAATTTTTGTTCCACCTAAATCTGGTGGAAAATGGAATTCTGCTGGATTTTTGTTTTTATTCTTTAAGCTTTGCTGACAGAAGTAGTCTTAATTTGAAAGGAGTTAATAAGCTATATTGGGAACTACCAATTTCTGAATTAGTATAATTTACTCCTTTTTCCTTCCTTTCTCTACAAGAATTTTAAAAATTCACTAACCTTTGATTCCTTAACCCTGTAAAGAGTTAACACTTTCAGGTGATGCTCTGTGAGCAATCTCACTGATGTCACTGAGTATGGAATAAGCCTTGTACCGGAGGGCAGAATTTGAAGTTTTTTCCCAAAGGGATATCTGAATTTTAAAAATAACCAACTCTTCTCTGGTTGTGAAAGAAAAATGAAAAAGCATTTTTCGCTGTTTGTTCCACTTCTTCAACTCTCACAGAAAGTCGATTTCATGGAAGGTAGGTAAATTTGTTACTGGTTGGAATTTCCAGGGCAGTTTTGCTCCAGGTTTAGGCTTCATTACTAGACCCTTTGTAGCTTAATGATTGCTAAGGTGGTGAAACTATGGTTGTATCTGAAGTGACCACAAAGTTTCCATTAACTTTACCAGGACTGTGTCTGTTCCTGTTTGTAAATCAACAGTTAAATTGAAATTACAAACGCACTGTTGCCACACTAGTATGAGCTACTCATGTTGGTTAATTTAACATCGGAAGTATTTCTTGGGCATTGGAAGATGTCTCAAGTCCTTACACTCTTAAGACTTACAGGCTCCCTTTAGGTATCCATGGTTGCTTTGATATCCCTCAATTACCTGCATTTACCTATGGGTGTGATACGTGTTTGTGATTGTGCCCCTCACTGTGATTTGTAGTTGTTTTCCACGAGTTCCTCATTAGCTCCTTGAAGGAGGAAACCTTTGGTAAACAGTGCATCTATAGTTGGACTGATACACAGAAGTGTGTATATCTGATACACAGATATAGTTGGTAGGAACCAAGGGACTTTTGTAGAAAAAAACAGACATGCTTTTAAGTACAGAAGTCCTAGAGGACTTGCAGAAGGGCTTGATGCACCAAATGACTGGGGACTTCTTCCTCCTTTCCCTATCATTTGGTCTCAAAAAAACAATAATTGGGCTAAACTATGGAATAGAGATGGAAAATTATGTCCCCCTCACATTTATCAAGAGGAAATAGTCTATGGAATTAATTTCCATGGTTAAATCTGTGGAGATAGAAATGGAATGGTTGAGACCTCAGCCATAGTTAAGACAAGCTTAAAGGTACAGCTTACTACCAGTACGAATATTTTTCTATGAAGAATTTTTCCATTTGTGTCTAAATTAAAAACATGATGTTGACACAACTCGGTTTTCCTGAATTTTAAGCAGTTGTCTGTTGTGCTGAAAGGTTTTGGGTTTTTTTGTTATAACCAGGAGAACAGCTGTGCAATTTGAGGTGGAGAGCTCTTACCTTTTACCTTCATATAAAAGCAGGGCACAACTGTCAAAGCACCAACTGCTTCCAGTTCCGTAAGGACAGTAAATCCCACCTATGCGTGCTGAGAGGGGCAGAGCATAAATGGGTGTTAATTTGCTTTCTAGGGGAGAGGTTCTGAACAAGTCTGACCTGGGAACTACTCCCATCAGAGACCTGAGGGTCTTCTGCAAAAGTTTATCTATCCAACCAGAGAGAGGGAAGGGAAAGTCTAGAGCAGCAGTCTTCAGCTTCTGGCTCACAGGTAACAAACCCCCCCAAAGCCCTGTACTTTAATTCCTGCTCCTCTTGCCATACTATCCCTTGCTAAAGAGACATTTTATTTGCAGCACGTGGTTTACTGGGTAAATTTGTTCAGGGGCCACAAAAAGGCAATAACGTGCTCTAAAATCAGTGAGGAGGGTGCAGTAGTGTCATTTGGAGGGATGTTCCATTTTCCCCGGACAGCTAGGTGGTTTGGTAGGAAAGTACATCCTAATGGAGACCCTGTTCTCTTAGAACCATCTCCTCTTCCTCTCGTTTCCACGGTTCTCCAAATAGCTGTCCTTTTGTCTCAAAAACGCGCGTTAAATTCAATGCCCTGTTGTAGACCTCATTCTTTCCAGCCCCAGTGTGCAAACGACCCTGGCGAGGACCTTCCCGGGGGGGGGGGGAGGTGTCGTTCTAACAGCCTCTCCCCGCGCTGAGGCCGGTAGCGCTGCAAGTCCCGGGCTGGTGCAGCCGCCCTTCACCGGGGCTTCTGGCTCTCTCGCTCCGGCAGGCCCCGCACCCAGAAGCTGCTGTTGTGATACAGCAAGTCCCGCGGCTAAATTTAGGGAAAAGAGAGGGGGAAAAAAAAAAAAAACAACACACACAAAAAGAGCGAAGCTGGCTGCAGCGGGCGCCAGGCCAGGCACGACGCGCCCCTGCCCCGCGCTGCCTCGCTCCCCGGAAGGGCAGGCGCCCGCCGCGCCGCCCCCGCCGCCACGATCGCGGCCTTTGCGGCGCTGACTCACGGCGCCGCCTCACGACTCCGGCCTTTCACGCCGCGCGCCGTGAGTCACGCCGCCCGCCCCCGCCGCGGCCGAGGGGCGGGGCGGAGCGGGGCCGGGGGGGGCGGCCGCGCCGCGTACAAAGCGCCGCCGCCGAGGTCACCGCGCCGGCGGCGGCCCGTGCGGGGGAGCGGCATGGAGGGAGCCGGGGCGCTGCTGGCCCGCTGCCCCGGCGGCGGGCTGGGCGTCACCGTCTGCGCCGCCGCCGCCGGGCTGCTGCTCTACCGCATGGCGCGGAGGTAGGGGCCGGGCGGGGCGGGAGGGCGGACAATGGCCGGGCCGGGTGCGGGCCGCGGCGGCGGGGAGGCTCCGCGCGGGGCTCGCCGTGCGCGGTGGCGGAGGGAAGGGGCGGCGGCGGGGAAGGCCGGGGTCGCTGTGGCTTTGTCCCTGTGGTGGTATCCATGAGGCGGGCGTTTAGGGAAGGATCCCGCCGAATTGTCAGCGGCAGCAAAAACTCGCAGGGAAAACGGCTGGATACGTTTTTCCGTATCCGCTGGAACTGCTTCGTCTCTTTGTGCGGCCGCACCGAGCATCAAGGACTTGCTGTGGGAGCTGCGCTTAGGGAACCTGGAGCGTTTCTGTTTCTGGCGGCGCTACTAGCGGTGTTACAGAAATTGCTGAAGGTAGGGGTTTTCCTCTTTTGTTTTCCGGCGTGTTTGAGGCAGGGAGAGAGAGTGTTTTGCTTCTGGAGTTGGTTGATTTGGAGGTGAAGGCATGATTGCAGGGGACCAGTGGGTAGAGGGCCGTAGAAAGAAGAGCGCTGTGTGTGCAGTGCCAAAACTTGGGATGGTTACATGGAAGTCAAAGTTATTAGTTAGTGACCAAATTCTTTGGGCATTTTTTTCTTAATTGCACGGAACATTTCTGACCTTAGAACAAATTTAAACAGGTCAATAGAAAACAAGGTTTGAAAAGCATCGGGAGAGAAGTCAGTATATAGCTTTCATAAAACGAGTAAAGCTTAATTTGACAGGTTTTAATCTGGCATATCTTGAAATTAATGTGGGAACAGATGGAATAAGAGGCACTTTAGACTGTATAACAGAACAGGCTTGAGCAGTCTGCTCGTCTATTGAGTGTTTCTGTTGGAGAAAAAGACGGTCCTGAGGGCTTGTTGTGTCAAGGTTCACTTCAAGTTTATGCTTTGAAATAGAAGCATATTTCTGCATCCACAGCAAAATACTGAAAGCTTATTCTAAAGCATTTTCTGTTTATGTAACCGTGTAAATGGTCAGTGGTATATTAGCCTATATACAAGACTTGGCATTTCTATGGCATATTGAGGGCAGCTAAGAAATACTAGTGGCCCAAAGCTATTTTCAGTGAGGCAGGCAGCGTTTCTTTGACCCAGTTTGAGGGAAGAGATTGGATTTGTTTTGCTTAAGTTCATCAAAAGGTCTCTGGAATGGAAAGCATTTCTTCCCAAGCCCTTGAAAACTGCTGGTGAGCTGTAAACGTTTCAGGAGGTGACCTTGATAATTCTTTGGGGCTACATATTTGTGTTTCTCAATACTATACTAGATGTGATGCTGCCTTTGCCTTTGGTGTTAATGTTATGATACAGCCCTGCTTTGCTCCATTTTCAGCGTGAGTGCGCTTACATATCTAGCAAGATGCCCTTTACCAGCCCCTGTAGGAAGAGAGATAAAACATATCAGAACAACCTAGTTGAAAGTAGTTCTGGAATAACTGTCAATATGTGGAGTTGCACTACGGTAACTGTGCCAGCCAGCTAAGACTGTGCTTTTTGTATCAGGGAGAAAAAAGATTTGATGTCCAGGTATGCACAGGAACTCCTTAAACCTCATGAGTTTGGGCCAGATAGGAAAACTCTGATATGTTTTGTGATCTTTCTTTGAGATCACAGTTTGTCTACTTGTTTGTTACGTATTGTTGGAAGCCTGGTTGCTGAGTTCAGACCACCGGCTGTAGCCATATTTCCTTCTCCTTCTGTGCCCTTCCTGATTGTTAGCTCCTGGCTTATGTCGGTACCGATATAGAATACCCCATGAGAATATCTTTCTTGGGACTTGTTGGGTCAGTGATGGCAGAGGTGGCTCCTTCTACAAGTAAAGTCAAGATAAGCCATTGCTCACTCTGAAAGAGAGCCTGGTAGGAACTCAGGAATTGCTGTGCAGCTAGTTCATTTAGTTGAGAAGCCTGTCACAGAAACAGATGGCAAAAAGAGGCACCTTTTCCAGAGGATCCTGTTCTGATGGCTGGTATTCTCCAGAGAATTGAAAGTTGCTAAAGCTGCAGTTTCACAGAAGACAGCCTTTGAGGGAGTTGAGTTATGACTGTGGATCTGTGTCCCTGCCTAGGTCCACTGGGCACCTTGTTCCCTCTTAAGAGAGCACTAAGTCTGGCTCTTGGGAAAAGATAGTCTGCATTGTAACCTATGACACTGCACTAGAAATCTCGTCTTGTGGCTAAATATTCAACCCTGTCTGCAACTTGCTAGTTCTGAGAAAATGCATCTATGTTATAGTTCGCCTGCTGGAATCTAGACAGCTGTGATGTGTTTTCCTCACATTGGAAAATCTTTGTTGACTAGTGATGGACATGGTCACAACTTGGAATTATAGCAGCTCGATGAGCTGCCACCCAGGAGCTTCCTAAACTGTGAGCTGAACATGGTACTGGGTCCGTTGAGCACCTCTTAACTCAGTCATGCTGACCATACTGTGCTCTGGGTTTGCTCTGTACCTTGGAGCTTTGGCAGCTTGGTTATGTTAAACTGCCATCACATCTTGTTATGATCAAAACTGATCTGTGCAAAACAGCTAGTCTTCCTAGAGTGTTTTTTCTTCAGATTTGCTGGCATAGCCATTTGTATAATTGCTTTGTAAGGCAGTTGTGTCAGAAGAAGTGTTGCTTTAAATAAGAAGAGGAGTGTTGCTTTAAATACTCCTGATGGAGAATTGTTTTTTCTTTTAATCTTTGGCAGAGGATGAGGGTAACCCAGAGAAAAACTGCACATCCACCTATGGCTTCTTTTAGGAATACGGAAGACCAAACATCTTCATCTTCTGGCAGTAAAGGGAGGGGAGAATAGATGTAAATAATAATAAACTGGATTTCGAAGTATTTTTGTCAGATAACTGATTTGACCTGCACTTGTCACTGAGACTGTTCTAGTAATATGTTAAAAGTGTAGACTTAAGCGTGACCTTAAATGTATGTATAAATGGGGAATAGTGGCGAGTGTTGGGAGTTGGAAGGAACATAAATTCCTTCTTATGTTACGTGAGACACAAACTAGTTGCTAAGCAGTGTTTGTTAGTGGGTATACCTGCAGTCTGATTTTTGCAAGCGCTGTGTACAGGACAGAAAGCTCGTTAGCAAGGTAAAGGAGTCTGATAGCCTCTCACAAAGGAACGTTTTGTCGTACTGTCTGAGCAGTATCAGCCATTTAGATGTTGATCTCATAACTTGAGTTTACTCTACGTGTGTCCCCCAGTGTCATCCTAAGCAAAGATCTACATGCAAAACGATTTGTCCAAACCTGGGATCTTTTTCTATCTTGTTATGGTGTGTAGACCACATACTGAGTTAGCACAGCAAGTCAGCTTTTAATGGAATCTCTCTACGCCGTAAGTAATTCAATCAATTCTTGCTGCTCAGGTTTTATTTTTGCAGCATGATTCTTTGTCCAGTGAAGCTAATTCAACATAATGCAGTGTTAGATTATAAACTCCTTAAGGATGATTTGCCTAATGTTTTGCAAGGGATTGAGCACATGGTAAATGCTTATATGAATTTTGCATTGTCTGTCTTCTCATAACAGAATGTCTGACTTCAGAAGCAATGTGTGCTCTAGCTTGCTATGTTCAGCTGCTGCCTGAATTCAGTCAAGAGTCAAGGTATATATAGTTCCAAAGTCATTAAATCCGTATTTGAGAGTCTTTCCAAATGCAGTACTTGTTTTTTGTTTGTAAAGTCCTGCCCAATTACTGGAAAATTAGCACCCTACGTATGTGTTCTTGCCTCAAAGGACCTTTTTTTTCCCTCTTCCTTTTCATCCAGCCAGTTGGGAAATTCTGGGGTTTTTTTGCACCTATTCTGTGACAACAGATTATAGGTTCACGAAAGGAAGGGTTATTGCTTTTTATCCTAAATAATCTAGGACTCTCACAATTTCTTTTGCATACATTGTGAGAGTGAAGGGCTGCTATTTAACCGTTGGTAGCATTTCCTCAGCCTCAAGAGTGAGAAATAAAATTCTGTTTGGAAAAGATGGAAAGGTCTCAAGTATACTAAGCATTTAGTCTCTGATATTAGCAAGTCCTCAGGCAGAGTTTGGCGTTGATTCTTTTTGTGCTTCATAGCATGCATGCTTTGCTCATTTTTTAGCCTGTGATTTCCACTTCTATATTATCCTTGAAATCAGTGCTTCTACCTACCTATTCTGTCATGTCATGGAAGTTCGAGACTGGTGGTAGGGAGAGACTGAAGTGTGGCATGTCTTATTTCCATGGGTGCCAGAGGACGGTGCCACAGTGGCAGGAAGGTGGGATTGTAGCACTTCCTATGGTACCAGGGACCGGTGCAATAACCTACATCAAAGGATGGATTTTAGGTTGTGCTTGCTGTTGAAATCTATGCTCAAGGTGCAGCAGGATTTGTATTTTGGTCATTAACATGCTGAAGCCTATGAATTATTTTTTCATAGCTTTTGCACCTATGATAGTGAGATGAAACTAGCACCGACAGGTGTTGCTGTCCATCCATCATACGGCTGTTTTGTCCTGTGGTTTGCTTGGCTTTTGGGACAGTAGTGGCTTATGGATAACTTGGACTAGGGACCTAGATTTCTGTCTGGTTTAAACTTTTTTTTTTTGCCTGTCAGTTTCAATGGTGGTATTTTTAACTCGGATCACTTACTGTTTTGAGCCTCCTTGGCAATGAACAAAGTTGAGCAGTGAATATTCATTTGAAGAGGAGTGTGGGTGTATGCATCTATTTTGAGATGAGAATGTGTCACCCTAGTAGCTCCAGCCATTTTCTTTCAGCATCTGGCAGGGAATCCTCTGTGCACTCTGGCTTTTTAGGCTTCTTTCTGGTGCTTCGTTTCAAGCTTATCCTCGTCATTGGTACTTAAACAGAAGGCGCAAGCATCACTTGAGGGTTTGACATATTATGAACCAAGTTTCAAGACATGGTCTATGGAAATGGGAGGGGGAAAGAATATTAATTGTAGGCATCAAGCTACAAAGGTGATGGCCGAGAGAGAAGCCAGCTTAAGTAACGGGAGAACCACCTGCCTGTTTGGTTGCAGGCTGCCAGACAACATTTCTACAGCACTCAGAAGATGTTTCGCTACAGAATGTTGTAGCAGCAGAGAAGGTTTCCTAGAGCAGGAAGAAGAGAAGTTGCTCTCAACTGGTGAGCACTTTGGCTGCTGTTACTTGCTTTTCCAGGCTTTCAGTGAGCCTCTCTGCTCAGTTGCTTTCCCTGCTGCTTTAGAAGCTGTCCAGCCCGAGGCACGCTGGTAACTTGGTGGAGTTAGGCAGCAAATAGGGCTGGTGGCAGCTGGGTCCACCTGTCTGCATAGCTGCCATAGCGGGTCCCTGCCTGGGCTTTGCCTGAACAGCTGCCCTCCGTGGAGGTTTGACTGGGACTGGTTCTGATAAACCCAGACAGCTAGGCTGTGTTCCCTTGACCTGCCAGGAAGCTGCTTTGTGGGTATCATACCAAGTTTCAAGACAAGTGGAGACCTTCTTCAGCAGGCAGGCTCAGTGTGCCCTTGAAGTTCTTTGCTTAAACATCTGTCACCACCTGTTGCAATGGGGCCACACCACAGCTGTCTCTCTTGTAGTGGCTGTTATTTTAAAAGGATTGTTTTAGAAAACAAGGGGCTTATGGATCCAGGTCATTAGTCTTTGTCTCTTCAGTTCCAGTGCATAAAAACTGAGGAAGACATGTTGATGATTCCTCGGTTCCTTCTTATGTATCCTAAAGCTGTGAAGAAACAGCTATTTACAGTGCCTGAAACTTAGGTTTCTGAGTACTGTCATATGCAGTTCTTGTGGATCTTAACTTCTGTTTCTCTGTGTATTAAGCAGCAACTCCACTGCACCTTCCTCATATACTAATGCTGCTGGTTATGGAGAGGACTCGCACCTCCAAATATGCCTCTGAAAAACAGTGAAGTGGGTTATTCTCAAGGTTGTTATTAAAGTTCTGGCATATCCGTGGTACTAGCACAAAGAGATATGAGCATCGGGCAGAAATTTATTTCTACTTTAGTAGTCCAGCTTTTCATTGCTAAAATGGCTACTCTGAGTCATAGCGTTAAACAAACTGAGTGGGAAGATTGATTTTAATTCCAGCTTCCCTTGCATTTCCCTGTTTGAAAGCCATTGCTTTCCTCTACGTCAGCTGAATTCAGTGTTGATGCCTGACACGTTTCCTTTGCTAACAGGAAGAAGCCCACGCATGTGACTGTGAACTGCTGGTTCTGCAATCAGGACACGGTAGTGCCATATGGGAATCGCAACTGCTGGGATTGCCCCAACTGTGAACAGTACAATGGATTCCAAGAGGTACTGTGAGAAATTGCTCAAAGGGTGGCTGGGAAGGTGCATGCCCTGTGGAGCAGTGCTTGTGGGAAAACCCTGCTCCTCGTTTAAGATGATACAGGCGCAGTGCAGGTGAATATCCAGCAGTTTGACAGCTGGCAGATCTGTGCTGAGCACCTGTGAACTCAGCAACTCATGACTTTATCAAATTTGAGAATCTAGTGTACAGGGATGTGCTGGTGTAGAATGATAAAGACAAATTTTCCTCTCTTGCTTCAAAGGGCAAAAAGGACCTTGACATTTTCACCAGTATATCTTAAGAATCTCTTTTTTTAATATATGGAACAATTATTCGGTTTTGTGTTTTGGAACAGCTGAATTGCTTTACTTAGGGTGTTAAATAACAAAGCCTGTCTTAAGCCAAAATCCACCACCAACTGCTTGCAATGGGGGTATAAAACAATGGGATGGGGGAATTTGAAGCATTTTGTCTCTTTTTTTACTTATTTCTTTTGTTATATGGGTGAATGCTTGAAGTGCAGAGCTCCTGACGGAGTTTAGGGAATCTTGTTATCAACTAGAGCATACCTAGCTTTGATTTTATGATCTCATGTTTGCTTTCCCTCCTGCCTCCCTTTTTGCTTTTTGTCAGAATGGAGACTACAACAAGCCCATTCCTGCTCAGTACATGGAACACCTTAACCATGTTGTGTCAGGTGCTACGACTTTCTGTGATCCTACCAAACCGCAACAGTGGGTGAGCAGCCAAATTCTGCTTTGCAAGAAATGCAACAACCACCAAACCACGAAGATCAAACAGCTGGCTTCATTCTCACCAAGGGAGGAGGTAAGTGTTTGTTAGGGCCTGGCATCACAGGAGAATGTTTGTCCAAGGCATTCCCATGCATGTATCTGCTATTCCTGCTCTGTTTAATTCCATGCTGCAACCTAGTAAGCAGGAGAGAGAGGAGTTTTTCAGTGTGCTAGGTAATGATGCTCCGGTAGTCTTCAGAAGCAATATGTGGCACTCCAGGGCAGAGAACAGTACTAATTAGTGTTGCAAATTTACCTAATCCTACTCCAAAGCCAAAATGTAGCGCCCTGTTCTAGGTGGACACTGGAAGTTGCAGCTTGAGCCAAAACCAAGCATGCACATTGCTGAGATCAGCTTACAACTCCAGTACTTAGCATTGACCCAGCTGAGCTTGCAGGATCTGGTAGGCACAACAGCCCAGTAGTCACCTTGAAGCCTCAATAGATTTTGTTTTCCCTGAGGCCTTGGCTGTGCTGCTCTGCTTTTACTAGTGGAGTGGGAGAGGAATCCTGTGCAGCCACATCATCTCCCTGGTTAGGCATTTGTGCCTAGGAGGGCAAAGGGATATTACAGTTACAGCAGCAGGATTTCCTGCTGAGCAACTTCTTGGCCTTCCCATTACTTAATATGCACAGAGGGTAGGATCGTGGGGTTTCTCCTTCACAGTTTTATGGCTCCCAAAGTTTCATGCAGAGAATTTAGTGCTGCACTCCTTAGCTTTCAACCATGGTCAAGCCTTGGGGTTATAAGATTGTGCTATAGTGAGATGTGTTCTTCTGGGTTGCCCAATCCAGTCTGCTTTGTGTGATTGTAATGAGTTTAATCAGGATGACTCCCAGGGAACAGATTTAAATTTGATCATGCTTAATGAGAACATTTTCAGCCGATTCCCTTTTCTCAGCTTTACCCTGCCTCTTGCCAGCCCTATCCACTTGCTCAAATAATGCCAGCCTTTGGCCCCTTTTTAGGCATTCAGTGAACTGCAGTGTCTGTGCCTGCTAAGAAACATGGGACTGTGTCATCCAACACAGTTACATATGTGTGTCAGCGACAGCAGTGGCCTCTCTGAGCTTTGCTGGCCTCTGCAGTAAGGGCTGAGCCTGCTGCTAGTACTCTCTCCCATGTGATTCCGTCTCGATTCCGGCAGATGGAGCCTATGGAACTGCGGCAGCAAGCCCTCGGGCAGCTACAGTGCATCTTTCCATTTCCCTCTCCCAAAGAAGCTGTATGCTTTCAGCTGTATGCTTTTGGAATAGGGATTTTGATAGAGGCTGGAAGTGGAGATGGAAGAGCCCTGGAAGCCGCTGTGATGTGATGTGTCCGCTGTAGTGACGCTGAAAAATGGACCTTTGGCCCTACTCACTGACTGTTTTTACAAGTGCTATTAATGATTTATGGAGCTCATCTCACCAGGACCTTCAGACTGACAACCTTCGAGTCTGGGGCTGAGTTTTTGAAGGAGCTTGTCTCTCCTTTTTCCGGCACAGTAGTGTGAAGGGGAAACAGATCTTTTGTGTCCTCTCACTTGAGGAGGGGAAGAGCAAGTCTAGTTTTTGTCTCATCTTCTGTGTTGAGTTCATACGGTCTCAACAAAGAGAGCAAAATTGGGCCATAGGAATTCAACATCCTGAAATTGGGCCACAGCAGCCTTCTCCAAGGACTCTTCTGTCTCTTCTGGGGCATGGAGGTTGCATCAGCTGTATGTGAAGCTGGTTGTATGGCTGGCTCCAGCTTATTTGCTGTTCAGGCATGGCTTCAGGGTGCTGTTCCTCTGGAGACTGGAAGCACGTCTTGCTTGCATGTCAGTAGCAAGCATGATAACTGGTGAGGGACCTGCAGTTCTCGCCTACATTTTCTCTCCTGTTCTCTCACCAGGGCAAGTATGATGAAGAGATTGAGGTGTATAAGCATCATCTGGAGCAGACCTACAAGCTGTGCCGTCCATGCCAGGCTGCTGTGGAATATTACATAAAACACCAGAATCGGCAGCTCCGGGCGCTGCTGCTCAGCCACCATTTCAAACGCCGTGAGACAGACAAGACCTATCCTCAGGTACATGGGGGGAGAGGTGAAGGCGTTTGGAGGGAAGTGCAGAGAACTAGGTACCTCTGCACCTGGGTTTGCTGCTGGGAGACGAGAGCAACAGCCTTGGGGCGCGCTAACTCTGGGAGAAGTTTAGAAGAGCACAGGACAGTTGCTACAGATGCTCTTGAGGTTTTCCTCTTGCTGGTGTCATTCAGTGCAATTGCCAAAAGGTAAGTCTAATGTCATAAGAACAGAGTGGAAGGAAAATAGCAGGACAGGCAGAAAAGGGCAAGTGGGGAAGCCAATTCATGAGTGCAGGTAACTACAGAATATAGGGGGGAAAAAAAGAAGTAAGAATGATGGGAAGTGAATTATGACCTTCTCTTTGCCTCACTGCCCTGCCTGACCTTAGCTTCTACTCAGAACTCTGCTGTTGCTCTTTGCTAGTCTACAACATCCCATGTGGTGTTGGCCCAGTACAGACTTAAAAAGACTTGAGCAAAACCATCCAGTAAACCATACAGTCTGGAAGTGTTTCATAAAGCACCATTTCAAAACCTTATCACAGTTCGTTCAGCTTCTGACAACGTGTTTCTCTGTTCCTCTGCAGAATTTATGTTCATCCTCCTCTTCTGCTTCCATAACCACACCAGCTCAGGTGATATTTCTGCGGTTCTTGGCCTTTCTCAGCTGCGCGTTCCTGGTTCTGATGGCCTTGTATGGGTCAGGCGACCCCTTCTCACTCAGTGCAGCAGTCCCTGCTCCTGTCTCATCTGGTCCAGCATCTATTCAGAACAGGACTGGTACAAGCTCGCTTGCAGACTTGGAAAATGATACTTCCGTGACGGTGGCAGGCTGGCGGGAGCTGCTCCACCTGCTCCCAGAACAGATGGTGGAGAACCTGAGTGTCGCATGGGCTTACGGGAAGAATCACCAGATGGCAGTCGCTGTCCTTGGGCTGTTCACCTGCCTGTTGGCCATGTTCTTAGCTGGTCGGATCAGGTGGGTGTGCTCTTTTCTTCGGTTTCACTTAAAGGAAAACTGCGTTATGTTGGCGGTCGTTCGCCCTGTCTGGACTCAGCGAGCGGAGGGTGAACATTTGCCAGAATGGCACACATGGTACTGAGTGGCACAGTTGTCCTTGCTAGTCTTTGGGTTGCCAGCTGGCTGGGTGGAGACAGCAGAGCTTACTTTGGGTCTGTGCCTTGGTTCATTCAATTTGAGATTGAATTACTGTGAATGAAAAGCTCCTTATGCTGTAATCTGGTAGAGGATGGACCTGATCTGTTCAGGTACTCACTGCAGCAGTGGGAAGGGCTGCAGATGATATAACCATAGTAAGAGGTAGTACATAACCTCCTCAGCCTGTGTACTTCCCCACCTTTTCCCCACCTTCCCTCTCCTTCCTCAGGACCAAGGACCAACATCCATTGATATTTAATCTCTTACCTCGTGTCTTGTTTGGTTTCTTTTTGGCATTGCAGGCTCCGGAGAATTGATGCGTTTGCTTCAGTCTTGTGGTTCGTAGTGATGAGTCTGCATTTAGCTGAGAGTTACCTGAAGACGGAAACGCCCAACTGGCTAGACACAGCCAAATTTGGTACCACATCCTTGTGCTGCTTGGTGGGCTTCACCGCAGCAGTGGCCACGCGGAAATCAACGGGCCATCGGAGATACCGGCCCCGAAGGTCAGAGCCAGAGCAGTGACGCTGGGGGAAGGAGGAAAAAAAGCCTTGTGAACTCTTTGCGACTGGTGCTTCTCTCTCCTCTTTTTATTTTCTCTTCCTCTTTTTCTTTTTCCTTTTTTTTTTTTAATTGGATAAACAGTGAAGATCTTTTCTTCCTTTATATATATATTTTTTATTTTTTTCTTTTCTTTTCTTTTTTTTTTTTCCCCTATCCTTGCTTCCTGATATGCTAGCTGCTTGGAGCATTTCCACTGCTGGTGCTAGCCAAGGAAGCTACTCCTGCTGCCTCCATTCTCCCTTCCTCCTGAATCCTACGTCAGCAGTGCAAATATCCAACTTCCCCAAAACCAATTCTTCCAGCAGCTGCTTCACAAACTGCTCCATAAATGCAGCCTCCTCCCCATTCTGCTCCTCCAGCCAAAGAGATTCTGGCTTCTCCTGTCCTTCGGTTCTTCTCACTGCCTCCCCATCCTTAGCTGGTCACAGAGGAATCCTCTGCCTTGATCCTCCATGAGGCCCAGGCCACCTTCAGTTTTCTAATGGTGCTGGTCATTTTAATTTTGAACTGATGGGAACTTGCCTCTGGATTCCAAGTCCTCGTAACGTGCTGTAGTAACACTGCATGGTGTACAGGCATGCGAGGAGGGGACACACATAGTCTCTAACCTGGTGGTTCTTGCCATCCACTGTGTAGCATCACTTAATTGCATGCTCTCTCGCTCTGCCGTTCTCCCGTGGCTCCTATTTTAAATGGAGAGATGTCCTTAAGTGCTTTTGACTGGAACTTCAGTAATTTATTTAAAACGGTGCTTTAAAGGATTATGTAGCTCAGGGTGTCTTGATTGAATATCTGAAAGTATTCAGCTGTTTTAGGCTAAATTTTCAAGTCTACTAGTGGCTGTTGCTTTCTATGCTGGTTTTCTTTGGGTTTTTTAGCCACCCACCCGCCCCACGGAGCATCTGTGTAAAAGCACAATTGATAAAAACTGTGTTCCTCCACTTCTGTAGCCTTAGAAAGAGAAGACATGGAACTAACAACCACAAGCCGTGGTATATGATCAGGTTTCATCATACATCACTACTTTTTCAGTCAATGTTTTCCTTATCGTTGAGAACACAGATTAGGAGGATGTACTATAGGAGGGGGTGAGAGCCTCTGCTGCAGGACCACATGGCAATAGAGATGGATTTTTACTTGTTACTTGGAGGGGTTCTTTTTTGAAGTCTGGTGTTGATGCTAGCACTGCTGAAGAAAGGGGTCTGGAAAACGTAACTGGGCTGAGTGCCTGACAGTCCTCTGCTGAAAGCTGGGATGACTGGATGTTACTGTGTGGGGAGGAAGGAGCTTCCAGCTGCTTGGGGTTTTTGTAGGATTAACTTGTTGAGGCCTCTTAGCAAAAGCAGTCTGATTATGCTGCACTTTTTTGCAAGGCACTCCACTGAGTTTCTCATCTGGATTTGGGTCTTTCAAGAGGACATAGCATTGTTACAGATGATCGGCTATTTTCTTCTGTTCAGAATAGCGCAACGGAACTTGCCACACTAATCGTCTGACATAAGTTAATTGAGTGTCTTGATCTTCTTCTGTATAAACTCTAAAATAATCAGAATGAAGCTCTCACTATGAAGTGTCTGTATCTCCTGCTGAAAGATTTAGACACTACTGGATGGTGCAGATGCTTGTGAAATTCTAGAAGCTTTTTTAAAGGAAACAAAAGATATTTCATAGCTTTTCATAGGTATTTTTCTTCAAACCGATGTTCATTGTGAAAGCAGAAAGGTAGCACTAACAAAAGCTCTGTAGAGATTCATTAACAATAAGCTGAGTCGAGTGTGTCATGGGAAGATGTGACTCCCAGCGGCAGGACCATGTGCCTGTAACTTAACAACTGGCATGGGAAGGGGACACGCAAACCTGCTTCTCATGTGTGCTCTCCTTTGGAACTTTTTGCCTGGTGCCTTCAGATAACCGCAGTATCCACCTCCAAGCAAACAGAACATGATTCTCCGTTCTGGTGCTTGTGAATGATGCTACTCTGAGGTTGTTTACTTACTTGTCCACAAAAGGAGTCCAGCATCTGCAAACTCTGGTTCCACTCTGCTGTTTTCCCATCGTTGAGCAATCCTGACCCAAAGGGTTTGTCTTCCAGCTCACAGTCACGGATTGTTTCTTGTTCCATTTTCAGGCTTTCAAAGTGCTAAATAATAATTATGTCCTGTTTTCCTCTAGGACAATCTGTTGAATTTAAAGAATTATTTCAAAGTAAATGCTACAAGAAGCCTTGTGACTTCATCAAAACAGGAAAAAAAGCCAACAGAAGTGTGCAGGGTCCTCAGTGCTGGGTTAGACTTTCACAATCTCTCCAGCACCTCTCTCCTACTCTCGGTTGGGAGATTTAGTAGGAAGCTTTCCTTAAAAATCCAGTCTTGGCAGCCTGTTGGAGCAGGGAGCAATGTTAAGACAGACAGTAGTAAGCTGGTGAAAGGACAGGCAGTGGCAGGGGTAAAAAAAGGGGGGACAGATTTGTGTATGGATGTGCTATCACTGTCTGCTCAGCTTTCCTTTCAGTGCAGTGATTGCTGTAATGTTTTCACCCCTGGAGAACGCCCTGCTGCAGCGGTCTTTCCAACACCATTGTTCTGCAGCCCATCTGCAGTTAAAAGTGAGGTGGACAAAGCCACCTGATGAAATGTACACTGGAACTGAATCCACTGCCAGCTCTACCATTCTCTAAACAAGCTGCACAGAAGACCCAGGAAACCTTGAGCTAGTATGTCCATTAAGTGAAATTGAAATAAGACATCTCTACTTCTTTTCCCTCTTCCCTTCTTCCTGCTTCAGTACTTTCAAGTTTTGCCTGTAAAGTTAAACACAGGAAAAGACTGATGTTTCTATTTAGAATCATAGAACAGTTTGGGTTGGAAGGGCCCTTAAAGATCATCTGGTTCCAAATGCCCTGCCATGGGCAGGGACACCTTCCACTAGACCAGGTTGCCCAAAGCCTCATCCTTCCAACCGCCTGGTGTAGCAGAGGCAGGCAGTTCCTCTTGCTGCCCTGCTGTCAAGTGTGCCCAAGTGATGGGAGGAATCTCGTGTTTAGAAGGATATATTGAGACAGCTAGAAGGAGGAGGGGTGTGAGTTGCTGACAAACTGTTAAAATGTGTGGGAATTGTCATGATAATGTCATGTCTGATTTCTAATGGCAATATCCTTTCTGTTTTTAGTAAGAATAAAATTAATCTGTCCAAATTTTCCTGCCTAGTAGCAAGGAAACTCAGTGGCAGCCTCTAAAGATGCTTGGCAGCCCCTTCATATGTTTTGCTTTCAGGAGCTGAGAGTCAAGGCTGTATTAAGTTTTACTTTGTCCTATTTCATGTGGCCTCCTATCTCTTCTGAGCAGCTGTTTTCCTCTCTTCTTTTTGGCAGTACTTTTTTTTTCTTTGTTTTTCCTCCAATTTCAACATGCCCCATCTTTGAGCTCCCTGGAGTCTGGCCCTTTTTAGGATGTTTTGCCGTTAAGTCTGATGTTGTTTCCTGTGCCTGATCTTTACTTTTATTCTCTTGTCTTTTTTCCTGTACAGTACTGTGGTGGGGATGGGGAGGATGCACACTAGATATCAGGAACAGGCATTTGGTAGAACTGTGGGGAGGAGAGGGGTTTACACTGTGAAGCCTGAATGATACCGTTAAGAAATATTTCAGCTGCGTTTGCCCAGCAAGTGCAAATCTATACTGAAAGAATTTAAAATCTTTTCATCTGGGAGATGCGTTAACTGCAACTGACATGCAAGCAAGAAATCCATTTGTCTTCACTTTATGCAGATTAATACAAATGAAGTATATTTACAAGTTGCACTAATTTTATATGTCAGAACATCAGAAAGCTGCTTCGTTTTATGGCCAAGCTGTACAACTGAAGCCCTGGTCTCTGTGGTGCTTTGCCCCCAGCTTATAATTGAAGAACTTTGGGACTCATAATTGGAAAAATTTCAAAGATGAAACAAAATAACAAAACACATATCGAAGCGTGGTTCAGTTTTAATGCCAAAGAAGCTTTTGTCTTTGCTCAGGTGTCAGCTTATTGTCCCACTTCTTGGTGCCTCAGCATGTCTGTGCTGCTGCTTCTAAAAACAACAAAAAAACCTCAGAGCCTCAAAACCAAACTTGAAGCAGTTGAATTTTTGGTCTTCTAGAGACTCTGATGCTGGCAGTCTCCTCTCTTTCGGCCTTTCTCACATGCTTTTCTTGCATACTTTTGCTGATGGGAGCAGATGATTGATCTTTTGGAGGAGAGGGAAGAAAGGACAAAGGTGTTTTTTCCAGAGTTGTTCTGCATTCGATCTGTATCACTTGCGTCTATGTAGACAATTAGGCCTGAAAAAGATCAGTTAGCAATGTTTTACTGTTTACTGTTCCTGGGGGGGAAAAAAAAAAGTTAAACCACTGCTGCCTTTGCTGAGACTGTTCCTGCAATACTCGATTTCGATGTCAAATAGACTGTTCTAAACACTGTGCCGTGCTCCAGGTTCTGTACGGAAGGTGCTTTTGCCAACTTTGCCTTTTTTACTTGAGGTTCGGTTAGGAAATAGCTCAGCAGTTAGATGTGCCATCTAACTCTGCCTGGTTGCTTCCTCCCAGTGAGTCCAGCAGAAGGAAATGTGTGCTTGCAGCTCAGGTATTTTGGTGCAAGTCCAAAATCTGAGCGTGGTGCCACCGTTCTCACGAGGTGCTGTTTTGTGTGACGCACGGGTATACATTTCCTTCTGCTGAGGGGCATAACAGCTAACAAAGGGCTGGGAACTAACAAACACAGCTGACACAAAAATCATCCAGAACCACTTGATCAATGCTTTGAGCATCTCATTTTCACTTAGCTGGACTCTTATTTCAGGCCACAGAGGAACATGTGGTAACCTGTGGTCCCCTGATGCAGCTTTGGTGCCTGAGGATTCTCCCAGCCATGCAGGCCAGAGCGTGCAAACATCTGAACAATATTAGAGGATTTTAGCCCAAAAGCCTCTAATTTCAGGTGCTGCTTTTTCACACTGGCCATGTGCTGGTGTCTGGACCAGAGGATGGTACTACAGAATGGTGGTGAGGGATTGTTAGTGGGTTTGTGTGTCACTTGAAATAAAACCTGCTCCAGCCCAAAGTGGCTGCCTGGTCTTTGCTCTGGCAGTGGCCATGGCTGATTTGCCAACTCAAAAGCGTCTTGTACCCTGTCCAGCAGAGCTGGATGTATAAAGGGGCTGATGTGTGTTCATTAAGTGCCTTTCCCTGGACGAGATTTTTGGCAACACTGTGTTCCTCTGCTTCAGTGGAACTGATGCAGCTGCAGCTTGGGGCAGCAGTGCCAGTGTGTTTGCCAGGCCAGTGCTTTTGTCCTTCATTTGCCACCAGTGAGTGTGGCTGGGAAAAAGAGGACGCTCGGGCAGAAATTCAACACTCTTGAATTTCTGATCCACTCTGTAGACTACGGGGGGGTTGAGGGAGAACCCAGAGCTGGCAACCAAGTAAGCATCTCTGCTGCTGCTACTTCTGGTCTTCCTGAAGCCCTCCCTGCCATCAGTGCATGCGAACTGATGCATTTGTGGCCCTTTGCAATGCTAAATATGCCATATTTATATCTCATTCTTTCCTTTCTCTTAGCTCCTTCTTTCCTACATCTGTGCTTTGCATGCCCTAGTGAACTCAGCTTGGGTGTTTCAAAGGGTGAGGACAAGAGGGAAATTTGAAAATGGTGTAGTGGTGTTTTCTTTTGGCTTTATGAATATTTTTCAAGTACGCTGAGATTACATGAAGCTAATAATCATGCTTGGATACTATAGAAAGTATGTATTGATGTATTGTGGACAAATTATTTATACTCCTATAAAAATTAATATAATTAATAGCCAGATGAGTGCTCCAGACTGACTCCACCTGTGAAGGCAGGGAGCTGTGATGCATGGCTTTACTTTGGTTTTTAAAGAGATGCTGTTGCAATTGTGTACTGTCACATATAACCTGCCAGTTCATTCCAGTTGTGCTGTCACCTGCAAGTACACTTGACACCTCTCTAAGCCCTAGCAGATGCTTTCATATGAAAGGGGCAGTACTCAGTCCTGAAGTGTACCTGGGGTCCTCCCCTGTAAAGCCTCATTTGGAACCAAAGCTAGCAAGTACACAGGCAGGGAAGAGGTCCTCTGAACGTTTTTGTCGTGCCAGCAAGTCTGGATTTTTGTAGATGTGGGATGTGTGTATAAACGCACCCCTCTACCTTTGTTCCACCATCTAGGGAGGAAGGCAAAATTGATGGCAAACGTCTGTCTGTACTCTAGAAGGTATTAGTGCAGGACCTGGCAGCTGAAGCATTTTCAGCTACAATTCAACCCTCCTTTTTCATCCAAAGCAGGGCAACGTGGAGGAGAAAAGAATTCTTAGTCTTGGCAGCTAAAGTTTCTAGCTCTCTAAGTCACATATCAAAATCTTAATATATCCGAGACCTGTGCCCTTTTTTAGCATTATTCTCCCCTCTCCCTGTGCCTGTTTTTTTAATTCACTGTATTGCTCTTTACTCCTGATTCTGTGAGCTTGGCGGGAGATGGCACAGGTTATGGCACTGGCTGATGTGGTGCAGCAGACCAGGCAAGCGACTGCGTGTCAGCTCCCAGACTGCAGCGAGGCCACAGTGAGCTGCTTCTGCAGTCTGGGCAGCAGCACCCATGCTGCCTGGAGAAAGTGGTGCAGTTGTACATGGATAACTCGTAGCTAAATTACGATGGGCCCTCAAGTCTGGAGGAAGTGTTTTATGCCTTGACCAACACCTGGTTCCCTGGCTGCTTCCAGGCAGGTGAAGCTGGGCACATACAGGAGGCTGCCTGCCTGCGACTGCACGTTACTTTCTTACTTCATGTACTGGATTATCTGGTAGTAGGAGTGGGTCTATCTACAGTCCTGTAGTCTGACCTGACCCACGCTCTCCCATGTCTCTCTCTGTCCCGGGGTGATGCAGAATCTCTGGTTAAAATGTGAATTAAAAAGGCACACGCATACAGTGTTGCCTTTGGATAAGAGGCAGGTATTGGGACAGAGGAGGGGAGGCTCTGCTGCCAGGAGGTGTTTCTTCAGGACAGTGTACGGTCCCATGCCATGTAATACTCTGGAACCTTATTTATTTATTTTTAAGCTATCTGTGTAGCAGAGTTGTGCCCAACTGTCTAGTAACGCTGTGATCATTGTAAACACTAATTAAGATATCCAATTTTTGATGTTCACAATACCAAGTTCTGAAATAAACGGCTTCCGGGCCCTGACTATTTCCACAAACTGTCTGACTCCAGAGCCTTTTTTTTTCTTTTTTTTTTTTTTCCCCTCCTTCTTCCTTTTTTGGTTACTTTTTCACTATTACCATACCCACGATTATCACATGCACAAATGACTTGGAGCAACGTGGTAGTCTAAGAGCAAAGACACAACTGCACTGCTCCATTCCAGGGCTGTGATGTGGCTGCTTCCTGCCTTATGATCCTCTTGATCTCCTCACCTTTTTATCTGCTTTTGAAAGAAGCTTTAGTTCAGCTGACCATTCTCAAGCGTGAAGCACATTCCCATGACAGCACCCCTGCTTTTTAGCAGCATCTGGCCCTCTCAACGTGACAGTGACAAACACTAAAGAGTAGAGCGCATAGAAAGGGAACAGGGTTTTGCACACACTGCAGGAATTTACTTTGTTCTGAGCAGATCAATAGTTAAGCCGTTCTTCGGTCAGCACGCAATCCTAAGGCATTAATATGCTATGCTTAAAATTCTTTGGCTCGTCTTTGCTAACCAGAAAAATTCCTTTTCTGGATGGTGCAAGAGAAGTAATTCATCAGCTGCCCAGAGGATCTGACTGCTCTTGATGAGGTTGAGAAGTGGGGCTGTTGAGCAGCAGGGCACATAGAAGTTCAATCCAAAAAAAGTTGCAATCCCGGGAGAGAGATTGTGGTTATGAGTGATAAATGACTAATATCTCCCAGCCCATTAAGTGAAAATCTTCCCAAAAGCCAGTAAGCCAGATAAGTTGTTTTCCACTGCAGCAAGGAGCTGTGTAAAGTTGGATCATTTAGCCCAAAAATACAGAAGGTGCAAAGTTAGAAAAAAAGAGCCGTGTTGTTGACAGGCGATGCTGCGACTTGGCCCTTCACAGACAGGGCGCAGTGAGTGGCAGGTATCACTCTTTCTGATGTGATTCACATCATAATCCTGAGCTGCACTTTTAATTTCCTTTCCCATTGGTTTTCTCTTACAAAGCCAAGACGGACATGCACATCTGCTATTTACATCTGTATGCGTGGCGGGGCAAATGTGTGTCTGTATGTGCACTAAAGGACCCTGCACGTTTGCCAAGCGTGACACCCTTCCCAGGTCCTCTGGAACCTGAAGAGGTCGGGCAGTTTGTGCTGCAAGACTGAGGAGTTCCTTGCTGCTGTTAAAGGCATGTCCTGCTTGCAAGCACCAGGAAGCTGGTTGGCTCAGATGTTGTTCAGCCTGATTAAGCTGGTCGGGATTGTTGATGTCTGCCTCGTACTAGCAGATAAGTAGTTTTATAAGATATTTTAAATTGCAATCTTAACTCGAGTGCTTCTTCTGAACATGCTAGCGCTGAATGATGCTGCTGCATCACCTCTTTAATCTCCAGGAGAGAACGGCACATGCGTACATCACCTCACAGTGCAAGACAGCAATACGTATATTCCTTCACACTGATGTACTAATGGCTTTCCTCTGACAGAAGAAAAGCCATGTTGCTGCTCTCATCTGTCTCTGTTTTCACCAGAAGTGAGATTAAACCTCCAAATTTTGCAGTTTGATTTTTTTGGTGCTAAGTCTGATACCTCCATTCTAAAATATATATACTTCATATTTTGTTAGTACTTCATCATGACTTATTCGACAAGGGTAATACCTGTTTCTAACTAAACAAAAATATTACAGCAGATCCTTGAGAAATCTTGTTCATATTCTAGACTTCCTTTCATGTATTTTATTCAATTGTTAAAAATAATACAAAATTCCTATACTTTCCACATTGCAACCTTCTTAGAATGCTCATTATGGTGGCATGAAGACACAAGTGAGACTCCAAAGTTGACTCCTCATTTCTAATGTGATATAATCAACTAAACTGTACACATAGACTAAGATCGCTATGTGATTGCAAGGAAGAATAGAAAGAAGGTAAAAATAGGAGTAAGTTTTTGACAGATTGTTCAGCTTATGTTGATTTTTAAGTTTTAAACCACTGCAAAGTTGGTGATGAAATGAGGGTATCAGAAATTAATTGCATAGTTTTTTTGCATATAGTAATTGAGTGTGAAATACTGTGGCAGTACTAGCAGTGAAGACTGTTTAAAATACCAAGTCCTCTCATGCAGTTATTTTACCAGTGGAATGTCAGTCAGCTTATGTCTCTAGTACTTAAAAAATCAAGCTAACTGGTACAGATACCCTTAGTATGTTTTGCCTGTTACCTCTCTTCTTGTATTCTCAGGTTGGACATGCTGTTCTACAGCTCCACTCTTTCACTTACAAAGAACCACTGAAAACAACTCTCAGACCTAGCAATACAATTTCCATTATTATTGCCGATTTAAATTTTTTCCAGGCGCTATAGTAGAAACTATAGAAAACTTTGGTGGTTTTTACGCACCAAAAGCAAGACAGTTGCTACAGGAGCACAGTTCCCTCTGAATGGCTATGCTAGTACATATTTGTGGCTAATTGTGATATGCAGAGAAAGGAAAACGTAGTGGTTTACGCCTCAATTTAGGATTGGGAAACCCAGGTTTGTGTCTCTGATCTATCACAGGATTTTTATGTGACCCTCAACAAGTTACTTTTCTTCTTTTTACTTCTCTTTCCCATCTGTAAAATGAGGGTAGTGAGTCTTCATCACCTCACAGAAGTATAATAAAGGCAAATATATTAAAGAGGTTTGAACATCAGTTTTAAAACACAGCTCTTGTGCCTAAATCTTACGTAGGTACCCATAGCAATACTTTTCTCTATACTGGCATCAGAGGTAAGATGTTGCTTCTGGTTTCTAAAGACAAAAAGACTAGGAGGTAACTACTTGCTTCCCGCAGTCATGATGTTTCTAAGCATGTTGTTTGCATGTGCACATAACAAACACCAGATGTACTCTATTGTTGGTCCTACGTGTATCTGGACTTTGTAAAGCATTCTGGTGGTCTCTGGGTAATTTTCTTTTCCAGGGAGAGAACCAAGGTACTGTGCCTATTTACACCTGAGTTCCTAAACTGTTCCACTGTTTTTTCCACCCTGTATTGTGGGACAGGTTGGTGCACGATAATTTAAGTAAGGTTGAGCAGTTCTTCCTTCCTCAGTTTCAAAGGTGTAGGAACATTCCCATAAACTCTTAAGCATTTTGCATCTTGCACTCCTGCACTGTAAAATAAGTACAAACCTGCTAACAAAGCAAGTTTTCATGCAGGAGGTACAACTGAGAGAGGGAGTTGCTGGGATGTACTTCTTGCTAAATGTCTGTCACGCGTGTCATTTGCAGGTACCTTTCTGGGGATTCGATTACTCTCTTTCCCAGCGGTACTGGGACTGGCTTCCCTTCCTCTGCTACATCTCTCTTTGTCCCAACACCACCCAGTATTCTGCAGCTGACAAACCAACAGCTCTTCAGATCCCCACGCAGAACTTCTTCTTCCTCTCTTCCTGGTCGTCTCAACAGGGCACTCTCACTGGGCACCATCCCCTCCTTGGCCAGAGCAGGTAAGTGTGCAAGGGAAATGACAATGGAGTGGTGCAGTGCTTCAGAAGGAAATGGGCTGTGAGGTATCTGTGTGTTATAGTCTTGTTTAGGGATTGCTGCCCCTGTGGCACAGAGGGGTATCTGGCATTGGTGATTTGTTTTTTGGCATTAAGAAATTATGCAGCATACCAGTGCCATCTTGGTGAAACAAAAAGTCTCACTGAGTGCTTGCATGCTGTTTGCCTGTAGTTAGGTAAATCAAGTGCCTAAGAAGAAGAAATTATTTAAGGTCTGAACACTTCTTTTTCCTGACTTCAGTACTTTTAATTTTTTTTTGTTTTGCTGCCTCATTATTATGACTACCGTGCATCATGAGAATTCATCTTACCCTGTGATCTGTTCTTAAGGCTCTTTTCATGAGAAAAGTACACAACCATATCTTCATCTTCTTCCTTCAAAAGTAGAGGCAAGCCAGGCTGTGATACAGTCACAGGGTTGGTTTTGGAGCCCGCTGGACAGATCTGTTCTGCTGCAGCTGGGAAAAGTGAGTTATTCTAATGCTGGCGTATAACCTATCCAGGAAAACAGATATTTTTCCTGCCTACGTTTACCACCAGTTCCCTTCTGAGATTGATGACAAGATGATGCAGTTACATTTCTGAAGGATAGCTGAGCCCACTGGATTCAAACTATTTCATTTTTGCTTTTTAGATTCTGGCTACTTGTTCAGTGGAAGTCGACCAGCCTCACAGTCATCTCAGTCCAAGGAATCTCCTACATCAGGTAATGCACTAGGCCTTTCAGAGCAACTGTCTTTGCAGGATTTGCAGTGAGCAGGTCGAAACACATGATCCAAGTTTAATTCTTTCCTCCCTGCTCACACCCCAGTGAAAATGTCAGTTTTGCTGTTAGAAATGCTGCAGAGAGCGTTCACACTAAGAGTAGGATTGCGTTAAAATAAGGTGCTGTATGTGTTGGAGGTCCTTCTCCCTGGGAGAGCCCACGGCAAAATAAATCAGTGAGACAAAGCAAGGATCCCTTTCCTGCTCTACAGCTGAGTTGAGATTGCTTTCACAGGAGACTTTAAACTGTTCCTAGGGCAGCTCTTTCATTTCAATTTTCTTCCCCAGCCGAAGGAACTGCTAATTTGGCTACCCCGTCTGCTCTGCCCTTTTGCTCCCCTGTCCTCCAGTGACCTGTCTGTTGCCCTCCTGACCCCAAATGGATCCTTTGGCTGTTAGTGCTGCTGAAGTGCTTGCTGCTGGAAATGCAGTCACAGCCTGGACTACTGCCATGGTGCACACCTCCTTGCATCCTGATAGCGTTCCCAACAGCCTTTAAAGGGCATGCCAGAAGGGGTAATTTACCTGCAATGCAGGCTTTCCTGAGTGCTCATGACTGAGCAGAGAGAAAACTCACTCGACTCTTGATAAACCTGTCTCCAGTTTAAGTCATTCTTGAGCTACCAAAGTGCGTGTGGAATTTCTCCATGTTTTTCAGTGTGGGAACCGGAATGAATAAAGAATTTTAGTACAAGATATGTTGGACATCTGCAACTCCTGTTCCCTTTTCTTGTAGAATTGTTAAAAAAACCTGTGCCTATTGTATTGAGATTATAATCTCATCATTTTCTCTTTGGGGATGTTTCCATTTCAGAGCACTTCTCCCTGCTGTCAGGCAGCTGCGCTCCCTCCCGCATCCCCTCTCCAGCACCGTCGGTGGCTGGCTCTGTGACTTCCAGCTCGGGTTCCTTGCGGTACCGCCGGCCACTCATCAGCCCTGCCCGCCTGAACCTGAAAGGACGGAAGCTGCTGCTTTTCCCATCTCAGAATGAGGCTCTGCTCACCCCAACTAGCTCAGAGGAGCACACCCACTCAGACAGCAACATCTTTGCCACCGAGTTGTCCTCCTTTCCAAAGAACCACCTCAGCGAGCGGGGAATGCATGGTATGCCCGCAGCCTGCTGCACTCCTGGAAATGCATTTGTAGGAAGGAGTTGGTTTGCAGGCAAAGCTGCACATCATCTCAGACACACAATAGGTGGGGAGCCTTCAGGAAGAGCCTAAGTGGTGATGACTGATGGGCTACCAAAGCTCCTTTAAGAATCCACTGGCCTGGAGAGCCTCTTGGCCTTTTCTCACTTAGTGGTGCCCCAGGGATACTACTGCCACTGCTGTCACCCTTGTTTGGATAACTCCTTTAATCATGGCTGTGGTGATGCCAATACGAACAGTATACGAGACAAACGTGCAGGCAACTTCTGCACAGCGGTGAAGTTTGCTTTTTGCTTCCAGCTCCTGTCCTCCATCCTTTAATTATTTTACCAGGCAGCCATTCCATACTCATGTCTAGCTTTAGGTAACTTCTGCCTTTGGCTTCCAGTAATGCCTTCTGAATTCTCATCTCTCTCTCTCCTTGCAGATATGAGATCTGCTGTGGAAGGAGGGAGTATTTGCAGTGATAATTCTATCAAAAAGGAGGATCGCTCATCACACTCATCTACCTGTGTGGTAGACACAACTACCAAAGGGGAAGATTTGGCAGGCTGGAGAGGTAGGTGCAAGTCATGTGAGTGCTTCGTGTATGTGTGAGCATTTCTAAGAGGGTAACTGAGATCTGTCCTGTGCTGTAGTGGTGATCGGATAAATAAGTAGTAGCGAAATGGATCTTCTGCCTGCTATTCTAAGGCCTTAATAAGGCTATTCCTGCTCTTTGCACTGTCTGAAGAATACTGACAGTGCTAAACTGAGACAGATGGAAAGGGGTGGGGGTGCAGGTGTTGAGAAGAGTGATGAGATGAAAATAGAACCAAAGAGAGCAGTGGCATCTTTCCTGACAGGAAAAGTGCTTCAGCAGTTTCTGCTTATGGTGGAAATACTGGGCAAAGAGAGAGAGAAAGAGCACAGAGCACAACATATGTTCACTGTTATTTATCTCATCAATTCTTTAATATCTCTTTCTACTATTCCCTTTTTTTCTTTGTGTTGTCCTCTTCTACTAAGGTCATTTTGGTAACTCCGCTCTCCGAGGTCTACTAGCCGTGAGTCTGACTCTCAATGCCATCTTCACATCAGCCTATGTCTACCGAAGCCTGCGCTGATTTGTGCCAACACTCCCATTCTTTCTGGTTCCACCTGCTTCTGAGGAGACAAGAAGAATTCAACCACAGCTTTATGTCTAATGGCCATGCCACGGGTGCATGCTGTTTTTTAAAAAACTACCGTATGCTCAACTGTCATGACAAGGAACCCAGGTAGCTGCTGCCATCAATTCCAGGTAGAACATACCACAGGATTGTCCCTGGAGGTGGCAGGCAGAATTCCCAGAAAGCTCCAGCTCAAAGCAAGAGGCCAGTCAAACGGCCCGTGTGCTTTGTTTGAAAGGAGCTGACCTGAGACACAAACCTGAAAATGTGTAAGCTAGGAACCTATCCCCAGCTCTTCTTTCTGACATATTAACCTCATGCTGATGGTGCTGGTAAAATGAGGAGAATTAGAACAAATGATCTGGAGAAGAGGGGTGGCTTAGTAGCTGGTGCTGGGCTCGGCTACTGTAACAGCATTTCCAGCCTCTTTGCCCAGTGGTTCCTCTCTCTCTCTTCCCTTTGGCACTCTCCTCTAAATTATTAGTGAATTTTCTTTAGTTGCCTTAAGCTTGCCTAAGCACATGGGTGACTTGGCTGCTCTGTCATATTCTTGCATCTTGTATGTCCACGTGCTTCCAGCTGGGCTGTGGCTTGAGTCTCCTTTCACCATTTGCCATTCTGGTCATGCTGGTCCGCAGAAGCTTCTGCCTGTACATACCTCCAGCCAGCACTGTTGCTGTAGGTATGCACAAACCCCAGACAAACATCTTTTTGTGGTTTGCAGTTGGAAGAGGAAGCCTGTGCTTTGCTTTACCCAGCTTTACCAAGGAGGCATTAGTTCTGTTGCAATTAATTCTATAATAAGAAAGGATCCCTATGTGATTTGCATCATAGTCAAAAGGCTTCAGCTCACAACTCTGCTGGCGTTTTCACTGAAGCAGCAAGTGGCATAGCTTGTTCTTGCTGCAAATCGCACAAATCTGTTCTATTAGAGGATACGTGAGGAGCTGTCTGGTTGGATACATTTATCCAGAAACCTGATGCCTCAATCTCATATTGGGATTTGCTAAGTAACCATTTAAGATATTTCTTACTTAGTTAAATGCCAAGGTGCTCTCAGTGAGAAATGCCAAACCTGCTTCTGGACAATTCAGCCCTCTGGGTAGGTTCTTCTTTTCTAACCCAAAGGAAGTAGCCCTAGATTTTCAAAAGCAGTTTATAATTTGGGCACGTCTGCTGTTGGGTGAGTCTTCAGCATCCCTTAGAATTCAGGGGCCATTTAGAGCATTGTGCTGAATGCTAAAAATCATTTAGTACATCTTAGGAAAAAAAAAAATCTTTATGTTTTGATTCTTAAATCCCAAATGCAGAGAGTTTACCAATGTGTCAATTAATTGAGAAGCCAACTGACATTAGCTATGTATTTCCTGAGGCAGGACTGACTCTATTAAGAGTATTTTATATTGTCTCTTCCTTTGGGCTCCTTTACCTCAATCTTCTCTCTTTCCTCTCCCTCACCCCATTGTCCTGTGTTTGCATCTTGAATTACAGTGTTAACGCTTACTGTGTCTTTCCCTCCCTTTCAGTTCTGCTGCTGTTCCCTCTGTTATGTTCTTGCACGTGCACAGAAGCAGAGCATATCTCTGCTGATAATTCTCTGCTCTGAACCTGAAATTCACAACTTGGTGTGATGATCACCCTTCCTTTCACTTCCTTTTTTTTTCTTGCATGTTTTTTTTTTCTTGCGTGTTCTAGCACAGCCTCACTTAGTCCATCACGTGAGTGATGGCCAGATCAGCATGCTGCATGACAGATTAAATGGGGCTTTACTGCCAGTGATTCAAGCACTGAAAATTAAGTCTCTCTTTGTCTCTTCCATTTCTTCCTGCATTGTTTTAGCAGCCCACTTCCAGCCCTGCTTCTCATCCTCCCTTGTTAGTGAGACCTGCTCGTTGCCTACTCTGCATCTTGCAGGCAGAGGACAGACCTCTGCCCGTGCTTGCTGATCTGAGAGGCTGTGGAGATGTCATCCCTGCCTCTACATCTTTCTCTCAGCCTCCTTAGAGTGTTGGTGAAGGGCTGCACAGCCAGCACTTCCTATGCAAAGGCCAAGATAGAGACCTGCAGCAGAAAGGTGTGCTGCAGGTTGATGATTAATTCTTTTGTGGCTTGCATGAATTGCTGCTTGTAGCTGAACCTGACCCGTAACCTTGCTGTTAAGAGATTTTTGTCCGTTTTATAGACTTGTGCAGACTCACGTGAGCATGTGTATAGGCAAGATGCTAGCAGGCCAACTTACAAGCTTCTATTTAGACCTCTGCTGTTTGAGTTTGATGATGTCCTGGTGCAGTATGTGACATCCCATTCACGGATCCTTGTCCTGACTCCCAGCATACCTAGGGGCCTCCTATGCAGAGACCAGCCTGCCAGAGAATACTGTGGGTTTCCTTGTCTTTATTATGCCAACAGATGTGCACTGTGACTTCATGTATGCAAACTTCCCACTTTCACCTCCCAGTCTGCACTGAGTTTTACCATCGCACTCACCCGGAGTCCCAGTTGGTCTCTGCCTCTACCAGATTGCAATACAAATTTTCTCCTCCTTTCCAGCAACCAAGGAGCTGCAGCTTCTCAACCCACCTCTTCTTCCCCGTGTTCCAGAACAGGAACACTTGAACCTGTCACTGCACTTCCGAATCTGCTCACCGAAACTGTTCTTGGAAGGGTATTTGGAGACCTTGTCCAAAGCAATATAAAGACTTTGGATTTTATTGCTGAAGAGGGAAACAACCAACTCTTCCATTCTGGTGCTAGAACACTCTCCAGTGGTGCTTTCACGGGTGTGAAGCCTTCGCTTGAGTAGTACACATGAGGACACGTGTGTGTGTGCGAGTGCATGCATATGTATAAAAATATTTGGAGGGTTTCTTCATTTCAAAAGGTCTGAGCCCATGTTTGTCTTTATATTGTTGGCCTTAATCTAGCTCTTAGATACTGTGTCTATCTTGCTGCTGTTTCCTATATGAAGCTGGTTTGGAGGAAACAAAAGATTATCGAGTCCCCTGTAAAAAAACCCTTTGTGACTGATGATGTTAATCTTCATACAGTGTTGTTCAGGGTGAGATTTTATTTTTCTAATATTTTTCCTACTGAAAAAATGTTGGAGAGGATGGAATAGAAAAGATCTTTACAAAATGGTCTGATAGAGATCTGAGCATCACTTAATAATACCAACAATTAATGATCAGGTGGAATATAAATGAGCTCTGTTTCCAGACCTTTTCCATTACCTGCCTTCCCTTGAAAACACCCAGGTACTTTTTCTTTGGATATGGGCTTGTTAGCCATGTTCTGAGACCTTGCAGAGACTTTTGATGGTTTTGCTGTTCTGAATTAGGAAGAATTTGGATTCTAGAGTCTGGTTCCAGTTCCGCAGTCTGGGTGGTTTGGCAGATGTGACAAATGTTACGCACATATCTATTTGATGGGATAGAGAGAATTGGTGGAAGGAGTTGCTGATTTCCGAAGGTCATCATATCTCTTTGCATAAAATCTTAGACATGAAATTGGTCACTGTGGCAGTGTGGGGAAAAAACTCATTGCTGGCATATGTAGGCCAGATTCACTGAATTTTAGGCTGTCTGTTCAACAAATTTGGCCTGTGAATGTTTTATTCCCACTCCCTCTTCTTGGGTGATGGGAACATCTGTAAAACACTACTGAACTGACTGGGTTCCTTAAAACAGGGCAGCTGGAATCTAGGGCTTGTGTTGCCTCTGGATGCTGCTATATTTTTTCTTCCAAGCACCATTCCTGGAAATAACTATGGTCTTAACCTCTCACATGGACATTTGTTAGAAGGATAGAAAGGGCCAATTTGGCCAAAACTTTTTTTTTATTTTCAGTATACGTTGCATCCAGAAATTATCATCACTGTGTCCTGTGGTGGGAGTAAGGGACAGAGTACTTTTGGATGGAGTGGGTATCTAGAGAGGGTGAGGAGGACAATTTTGAGTCCTAAACCTTATTTCCTGTGAAAGAAATACTGTGTCATGTGTGTATACTTGTTTGGGGAGCTCTAACACTGTACAGTTTAGTTAAATGCGTGCGTGTGCGCTCCAAGGGAGGAGAAGCTGTTCTCAGAGGTTTATAGTTCATGCTTTGTGTTTAAAGAGGAATATTTTTCTTTAAAAAATAAAAACGGATACGTTTTCACCTTAGTGTGATTCTGTTTCTTGGGGAGCTGAATATTTTTTGGGGAAAGGAAGACAGTATTTGTGCTTGTGTGTGTGTCTGGTCAAATGAACTTTGATCTCTTCACTTTTAAAGCTAGCAAGAAAGCTTTGTGCTTTCTCTTAGCTTCCCCAAAAGCAAGTGAACTTCCCCAAAGCAAGGAGAAGCTCGTGACTATGATTTGGAAATGGAAGTGTAAGTACATTGTTATGCTTTGAAGGCTTTCCATCAATCAAAAGGGGAGTCATCTGCTGTTAACTGATGTTCTGAACTTCTCCCCAGATGCAGCTGCACCCCCATAAGGACTTTGCTGTCTCAAACTCCTGTAGGATAGGGACTGTCATTTACGTACCTGTTTCTTTAGAGCCCTGACCTCAGCTGATGGCTGTAGAGTTCTGTGGTAACGCCAGCACTATTTCATTTTGTCTGGATTTTCAGTACTTTGGTAGGTGAGGAGGAGGAGTGTAAGGGAGGTACTGAATGCAGGTGCTTTGGTCCTGATCCAGTCATCTTCCAAACGTGCGTATGTCAGCAAGAAAGACAAGATGGTTATTTATATGGGTAAGGAGTGGACACACGTAAGGGATGTTCAGTAAAGCCTCAGAATTCGTCCCAAGATACACACAGTCACAGAGTGTCAGAGTGGTCCAGTTATATGGACACCTTACGATTTGTGTGTGTTTGGCACATAAAGGATTTTTTCCTCTGTGAGATGGGGTTGAGAGTCTAAGATTTTGCTTTTATGTGTTATTTTATCGTCTTCCTATTTTGTGATGTAAATTGAGACAGGTGGCATAAGCTTTTAGACAAGCTTTCTAAGCACAGGCTTCAAAGGCTGTAGTTTTCCTCCTTTTATGATTCTCATGACTCATGTTTTACTTTGTTAAAATGTGCTGCTAATTTGTTTTAAGACCTGGCAATGTATTCTGTCTTGTCTTTAAAAAGGTGGAGAAGTTCTGGGTATTGCTATGCAGGAGGGAGTGCACTTCTCACTCTTCCTTTCTCCCCCTCTTCTTTCAGTGTTAGAGAGCTGTTTGGTTCTGCAAGCTGTTTTTATTTTCAACAGTGGTGTTCTGTTGACTTTCTTTTCCATTACACAGGGCTAGCAGAAAAAGAACTAAACTGGTCATAAATGTGAGTGAGCCTTCCTGTGCTCCATCAAACAGCTTCCTTCTGCTCTTGGCAGATTTGTTATAACCAGTAGGATGTTTCATTCTTAATAATGTAAATATTTCCGTCTAGCCCAGTTAAATTTTTCCGATTGAAGACTTGTACAGTATTTTTTAAATACGAGACAGGACAGCATTGTTTGACCCACCACTATCAAGCTACTGTTGATAGTTTTTGTAAACTGAGACCACCACCCTGATAGTCATCCATGTTTTCCTTCTGTTTCTTAGCTCTGTACAACTTTTGGAAAAGAGGAACTGATTCCTTCCAGACTAGTGAGTAATGATTTTTTTTTAAATTAAGGATTGTTGGGTTTTTTTAATTCATTAAGGGTGATCGAAGAAACACTTTTCAAAGAAGGATGTGTGTTTTAATTAAATTACTGGCAAAAGCAGGTATCCATCATCCCACTAACAGTTCTGTACACACAGACGTACTTTGAAGCATCTGGTGAACTTTAGTGCTTGCACGAATGCGACACGGATAAAATCCACCAGAACTGCTGCAGCACAGAGCTCTGCTCTGCTGCTCCCCTCTTGCAGCCGTGATGCTGGGGTACCCGTGATGGCGTGTGGTGCTCAAGTGCCCAGCCGTGATGCTGGGGTACCCGTGATGGCATGTGGTGCTCAAGTGCCCAGCCGTGATGCTGGGGTACCTGTGATGGCGTGTGGTGCTCAAGTGCCCAGCCGTGATGCTGGGGTACCCGTGATGGCGTGTGGTGCTCAAGTGCCAGATGCGTTTGCATCTGGAAGCAACAGGTGTGCAGCTGAGCACCAGCTCCCACTGAAACGGCGAGATCCAACCTATTCGATGGGGTTTGCTGAAGGTAAAAATCTATGACAGTAAATCTTTTAGTGGGTTTACAGCGTGGAGCTCTGCCGGGCTGCCCTTGCCCTCAGCTCCGCTCGCTGCCGTGCACGGAGCCGGCCCCTCCCGCGATCCCCCCCTCCCCGCCCGTAGCCACCGTCGGGCCGGGACTTGACCCCCTCCTCGGTATTTGGGTTCGCGAACCGAAAGCGACGTCCTGACCCACCCGCGACCCCAAGCAGCCCGGGCCGGGGGTGGGGGGTGAGGAGGCGGGGAGAGGGTTTAGAGAGGGGCAGCGGCGAGGCCGGGGGCAGAGCGGGCAGAGCGGGGCCATGGGGGAGCCGGACCCCGGCGAGCCGCGGGCGGCAGCGGGCAGCCCCGGCGCGGTGGAAGCGCCGCAGAAGCCGCCCTACTCCTACGTGGCGCTGATCGCCATGGCCATCCGCGCCAGCCCCGAGCAGCGCCTGCCGCTCAGCGGCATCTACGCCTACATCGCGGGCCGCTTCCCCTACTACCGCGGCGGCCCCAAGGGCTGGCAGAACAGCGTCCGCCACAACCTCAGCCTCAACCCCTGCTTCCGCCGCCTGCCCCGCCGCGCCGGCCCCGCCGCTCCCCGCCGCGGCGGCGACTGGGCGCTGGACCCCGCTTTCCAGGACATGTTCCCGGGGGGCGACTACCGCCACCGCCGCCGCCGCCGCCCGCGCCGCCCCCCCCCGCCGCCGCCGCCGCCGCTTCCCGCCGCGCCGCCTCCCACCGCCGCATCTTGGCCGCTGCCGCCGCTTCCCGCCGGCTGCCCGCACGGTCCCTGCGCGGCGATGCCGCTGCCGCTGCCCCGCGGCTGCCGCTGCGCCGAGCTGCCCGGCTGGGGCCCGCCCGCCTTCGTGGGGCCGCCGCAGGGGCTGCCCGCCTGGCCGCTGGCCGGTGGCCCCGGGGCGAGGGCGGCCCTGGATGCGGGGATGAGCTGCGACTGGGGCGCAAAGCTGCCCGCCGCCTTCCAGTGAGTCCCCGTCGGGAGAGGCGCGCTCCTGCCGGGCAGAGCTTGGGGCGCGTTGCCGGGTGGTTCTGCTGCATCTCGGCTGGGTTTCTGAGAAAGCGGCTGAGAAGCGCTCGGCCGTGGGAAATGCTTGGAGGAAGACTGATCCCAAAAGTTCCTGTTGCGGCGACGAAGATGCGCTGCGCTGTTTTCGCTCCTCTGCGCTGTGAGGAGTGTGGATTGTGCTTCTGTACTGCCTCACCAGTTTGGATTTGGGGATGGGGGGGTTATGGTTTCGTTGTTTGAACGAAACGGAGGGCTGCAGGACCGGAGCAAGCTCATCAGTATCTCGTGTCTTCTCGAATCTGAAAGTACACGAAGAGTCGGGTAGATGCGAAAGTGAAGCTTGATTCATGCAGGGAAACTATTTTTTTCAAGTGTCCTTAAACTCGTTTTGGAGTTTTTCTTTCAAGGTTTGTGAAAAAGCAATATGTGTGTGTTTTGCTTTGAGGAAAAAAAACCAACCCAAACAACAAAACACAGAATCCAAAGATCTTCGGAGTAATACTGGGAATCCTGTGGTTTTGTATTTGAAGTGAATCTATGTGGGATTTTTCATACAGTAAAGGGTTATTTTATATTGTTGCTTATTATATATGTTTACAAACGTTCATTGTTAATGTGTTTCTCATAAATGATGCTATAAGTACTCTGTAAGCGTCTTTTCCCCTTTTAATATCACAGGGAGTAGTTTCTATGCTTTTCCCTCAAAGTAAGGGTTCAGAGACAAAACATGCTTCTAAATAAGAACTGTGTTTTCAGGTTGAGGGAGAGAAGAGTTCAAATGCTGTTATGTGAAGAGCAGCACTGGTTGTATGTTATATTTTATGACTTGTTTAATAAATAGTACTTCCTAAGAGTTGTGGCTTCAGAAAGTATTTCAACTATTTTGACTCTTTCTTGATGATCCTAGAGAGAAGATGCAACTGACAAAATAATTCTGGATGTGGCCTTTAAATTCTAGCAATATGATACAAACAGTGCTGGAAATACTGTTAGATTTAGCTGGGGCAACAACTTTACAGTTCTTGCAGGATGCAAACGTACTGAAGACACTGCAGTTTTATGATTTTTCAGGGTTTTTTTTTGTTTTCTTTTTGTCTCATTTTTCATGTAGCTCCTGATAATCTTGAACACTAAACCAATTGCTGTGCTTTGAAAAACTGTATTTGACCTTTGGTTATAAAATCAGCGCCCAAAGTGAACTGCAAGTACATAAGAATTGTTGCATTTTGAAGCTGGTGGTAAGTCTGTTTGTAATCGAAGCAAATTCTTCCAGGGTTTTTGTTTTAAATAATACATGGTTCTGTTCTGTTTTGGCAAAGTTTTTAAGTCCCTGCAGCGGTTTAGACCATATGTGAACAATACATCTATGTGAAAATACAGCTGCTGAATTTTGGGTGTTAAGTTTGCCCTCTGCACTCCCATTAGTTCCACTGTGCACAGAATTATGAAAGTAGGAGGAGTTTCTGAAAGTCTGACTTTCTTTGGGTGTGCTTCCCACAGGTCGTTTTATCAGCTAAGCACCATGTGTAGGTTATTAAATCCGATGGTGTTTCAGCTGATGTTTGTCTTTTCCATAAAACAGACCTTAGTCTTTGGAGCTTGAAAGAGTAATAACTCTTTTCTTCTAAAGGACTCCCATTTTATTCTAAAATAATGAATGGAGGTGTGCATATGAAGAACAAATCAGTTTTCGTGGATAATGGTTTTGGTTCAAATAGAATTGCCTTCAAGGCATGGTATAGCTGGTATTAGTACAAATAGACACAGTATTTCTTCTTTTGGTATTTCTTCTTCCTATTCCATTGCTGGTAATGCATTAAGAGCGAAAATGTCTACAGTGACGCGTGAAATCTACAGTGACGCGTGAAATTTGTTGTACACTCATGCATTAACTAATTGTTTGCCCAGGTATTAAATAATTGTTCACTCCTGCATAAGCTAACTTTGCCCTCATTCATGAACCTGTTGTGTGCTTATGTGTGAACTTTTAGCTCATGCATGGACTCATTATGCCTTCGGGCATAAAATAATTGCTTGTGTGTAAACTAACTGTGCCGCCCTGCTTTCAGAACATGGTGTAGCCAGTGTTAGAAGACACTGTCAGGGTCCAGGTCCATCTTACTTTCTACTCTGCTGGGTAGATAACTTGTGAAGAGTGAAAGTGTCTGCTTTTTTGTGTGTGTGCTTTCGTACGTGGCTCTCCAGAGCTAGAAGTAGAAAGAAGTCAAGTTTTGGAGGAGACTTGCTTGGGATTTTCTCTATGGCCTTTGCTGTTGTGCCTCTGGGACAGGCACCTTCACTCGCTGGCTCCATCACGCCCCATCCCCACAAAGAACAGGATTTTCTGATTTTCTCTTTCCCAGGTAAAGCTCCAGTGCATGGAGTCTCCATAGAAACCCCCTGGTGGGCTATGGTCTTTAGTGCCAGGTGACCCTGTTACAATTTAATTTAATTAATTTATTGCCAGTTAGTACAACTTCTGGTCACTGATTTAGGTACTGGGAAGAAAACACCCAAAACAATAAAACACACACTTAGGTAAATGCCTTTCCTCCCCTTTCCTCAGGCTCAGTTTAAGTCAAAGACCTGTATTTCTCCTTCCTAGTGTCAACTTCCCTTGTTTTTGCCAAGAGTTGTGCTCAGTCCATCCCAGTTCCTCTGGGGAGGTGACGAGTGGCACTGGAGGTTGGTTATGTGCATAAGGATTTCTGGATGCTGCCCTTCGTGCTTCTTACGGGTTTTTTGTCACCTGTGGGCTGCAGGCTCTCAGCAGGGCGGCAGGGCCCCAGCCTGACTCATTTGAATTGTGCTAATTGTGCCCTCCTGTGGGAGTGCAGTAGAGGCTGCCATTTATTCTCAGTGCAGGCTGCAAAGCCACGGCCCAAGAGGGGCTTTTTGAGAAGGCTTCTCTGGTTGTTTTGATTTTTTTATATGAAATACCTTCTCTTGGAGAGGGGCAACAGCTGCTCCAGTTTCTGAAGGCTCAGTTAATAATTTTTCTGAGGTAACCTCATGTTTCCCAAAGGTCCAGGGTCGGCTGGGGGGTGCGGTGCCCTCCCCTCAGCCGGCCCAGGCACCTGGGAGCACGTGCAGCTGCAGCTTGTCTGTGCTAATGAGACCCAGAAGCTTCTTTGCAGGCACAGCTGGTCTCAGTGAGTCGTGGTGGGCCTGAGAGGTTCTTCCTGTGCTGGGGACCCACACTTGCCTAAGCCTGTGGGTCCTGGCTACTTTTTGACTTCTGCAAGGTGTGTGCTTCTGTGGGAACCAGACCTGAGCCAGGGGTTGCTTTTGGAGCAGAGCTGCCTGTAACCCCATCAGTTGCCTGGCAGGGGATGGACTGAGGTAAGTGATGGTAATTTCTTGTTTCAGTAGCTGGGTCGCAGGAGGGGAGGTCTCTGCCTTCCCCATTGCAAGTGCTGTCTTGTGTGTGCTCCCAACAAATGCACAGGCAAGGCTGCTTTTATGTGCCTTTAAGTAAAGATGACTCTTGCCTCCGTTATCTCCCTTGAAAGTCAGAGAGAATAAGGAGTGTATAAAGTGAATTTAATAGGCTAAAGAAAATGGTCCAGGTGGTTTTCTGGGAGGCTGTGTGCCCATGGCTCATAAAGCACTTGGCAGCATTGGCTTTGCATGGTTGGTCGTTGGTTGATTTTTTTTTTTTTTTGGTGTTCACTAGCTGAATATCCTGGTGTTTCTCAAATCAAACACATAAGCTCAAGTCACACGTATCTGCTGTGCAAGTGCTGCGTTTTGTGTCAGAACTGTGCATTTTGAATAAGTTGTTTGCTGCCCTTCTGCGGTCTCATTTCTGTTAACAGAACACTGGCATAGGAAGACATGGTAATTTTTTATTATACTAACACATGTGTTAGCTTTAAAGACACAAAATGTAATTGAGTGATTACTCACTCTTCAAGAAAATGGGCCATAATTTTCTCTGATGTTAAAGGGCACTGGAATTGCTCAGTTGTCATGTAAGTCTGTCCAGAAACCTCATACCAGTATCCCTGTGGTGACTCCTGGGTGTTATATAGGAGGTTTGGAGTCTGTGATTTAGATTGTGTGGTGGCTTTTGCAGCAAACCATATCATCTGGGCTGTTTGGATCCATCTTACCTGCTTTGTATTGGTATACGTGTGAGACTGAGGGTGTCTTTCTATATGACCCTTGGGGTGACCTGCTGCCAAACGTTTTGCAATGAATACCACTTTGACTTTGGTGCCAAATGGGGTGATAAAATAAGGGCAAAAATCTGTTGGCCAAAATACAACAATGTGGTTTTAAACCCTTCTGGGGATAAAAAGGCATGTCGTGCTGTCCACAGCTTTTTGGTGGAGCTGAGTTTGATCAGGAAAGGTGTTGGACCTGGATTGGCTTGCACACAGTGGAAGTAAATAGTGATTTAAATCCATACCATATTGCAGACAAGGAAAAGAATTCTTGTGGGATTGTCTAATCTGTGATACAGTGGCAAGTGCTGGCTGGTGTGCTGTCACCAGTTGTTAAAACCAGCAGTAGACCCTGCAGTTGTGGCGTGAATGAGTGGGCAGATTGGTATCACTTATTTTGTTTAGGCGTAAAATAAAGGAAATAAAGATAGTTTTTGTCTGCAAATGAATGAAAATTTATCTATTTTAATAATACAGTCATTGTTCAGAGGGAGATATTTGTTGCCAATTTCCACCACAACACAAACTACAAGCTTCAGTCCTGGACCAGGACCCAGCTGAGATAGGCATAAAAAAAAGATGTTTTATATTTACAGCAACTGACAGCTAAGCAAGCACTTTACTGCGTGTGTTGTCCAGCTTGTGTAATCCTGCATGTAGCAAGAAATAGAAATGTCATACTCAAAAGTGGGCTTTATTCTTTTTTTGTGGCTTTTTTTTGGTTGTTGTTATTTCCTGTTTTAACTTTCAGATGACTCTGAGGCATCCCTTCTCACACAAGAGGTGATGAGCACAGTGGAAATTATTAGCTACATCTGGTCCAAGATTTTCAAAACCAGCTGGTGAATTTGGACCCTGGACACATACCCTCAACGTTTTTGAATATTAAGCATTTAAAAGTGTTTCAGTTTGGACTGCTACAGTTGCACTTAAATTTGGGAACAGCTAATTTGTTATTAATCTCCTGCCTTTGCTGATTTAGTAGCTGGAAATTCTTTTGTATGTCTGAAATCCTTCAAAGACCGTCTTGTCCTTCATCTTTGTGTGTTCTCTGAGTAGATGAATGATCTTCTTGATTAAATTTGACTTTTAAAGAGGTTGGCGAAGGGGGAGGTTCTTGGTGTTTGGGGGTAGGTGTTTGGTTTTTTTGGTTTATTGGGGTTTTTTTTGTGAAGTCTTCAGGATTTCCTGGAGCAGTTCTAGTTTTAAACTTTTCTGGATGTATGTAATTATAACTGTAGCTTACCAGCTGACTTCTGTGTAATAGTCTTCACAACTACAGCATTCGGGCCCCTGGCATTTCTATCCAAAAAACACTACTGTCTAGAAAAGGAAATTGTGGTCAGTACATAAGGCTCTGTTTTATTCACCGACTGCGATAGAGACACTGGAGATGACATTTCAAGCTTTATGTAATTACGAATACATAGAAAGAGCTCTGTTTATGTGTTAGGTTTCTGAAGAACAGGAAATAAATATGGATAGGGCTAAATCCTGAAAGATAATAGTTTGTATTAGAAACTGGACTTCCAAATCCTTAGATAAATTTTCTTTCCTGATCTTTGAGTGCTGCTTCTTGTTGGAAAGACATTTCTTAGGATTAAGTGGCGAAGGTCTGAAGGGATAGTGCTGGGCTACAGTGAAGAAAAGACTATACCCATCCAATACCTGGTATATGCATTTTCCCCACTACTTGTGAATATATGTGGCTGCATATATGTACTAGTTGTTCCTGCAACCTTTATAGAAAAACAAATGTTAAACTATCCCTGTCAGCAGGGCAGAGCTATTGAGGCTCCACTATATCGGTGAGGCTCTTCTTGCACAGTCACTGTGCTGTGGGATTGCATGGCAAGCAAAACTAAATTCAGTGGTGTGCCAGTGCCTTGGTGCAACGGATAAAAAGTTGTACGTGATGCCTGAAATGCTGGATGTCTTCTAGGCAGTAGAGACTGTGAAACAGAATACAATATATCAGGCAAAGCATAAGAAAGTCACAAGTTTCCAGTTAAATCCTATTTTAAGATTAACGTTGTAAATAAATGGGCACAGGAGTTCTTTGCATCAAGAAATACTAATAATGTTGTCAAATTATACAAGGCGATTATAGAAGCAGGAATTTTACATTGTTCAGCGCTTGATTTTCATCTCTCTCAAAAAATATACAAGTGTATCAAGCCTTTGAGGACGCACGGAAGAGTTAAGAGCTTTGTCTTCTCTCTCCAGTGGGTTCATGTGTCATGTTGGCCCTTGGTTACTTTTAGCAGCCTGTTTAAATTGGTAAGAGTGACTTATTTGCCGGTGCTTTTTTTGGTTCCACAGCTTTTCCATTCGCGATTGCCACTAGGTGGTGGGTTTGTGCCAGCGCACCCACCTTAGGGATCGCTGTTCGTGAGGCTGAAATGGGTCTGTGGTGGAAGCCCTCTGGAAAATGAAACAATAAATATGCATTGGAGCAACGTCAAAGGGAGATTCTAAAAGTCTGCAAATGGAGATGGGAATGTGGTTCAGCTGCTGTTTCCACCTGCAGTGGTTTCTCCTGCTCGCCCCCTCCCAGCAGCATCCCCCATTGCGCTGGGCTTGATTAATTTTTCTTAAGGTGATGGGGCCTATGGGCAGGTCCAGTCAGGTGTAGGTGGAATTGATTGTATTCCTTGTGAGAATAGTAAGGATGCACATGGCTGAACTATCTGTGGTCCCAGTGTTTGGATCGCAGACCACACTGTAAGTGACCTTGTTCTTCCTCCTCTCATGCTCCTTGTTGCACCTGCTTTGTGCTTTTTTTGAGCAGGTTTGGATATGAGCCGCAGTCCCAATAGCAAATAGTTAGGTCTCTTACATAGCTGCCCTGATGTGAATGCCACAGAAGAGGTAACCATCTCTTCTAACTGCCTACCTTCTCCAGAGGCTCCTGCAATTTTCAGCAGAGATGGTCTCTTCCAAAGAGTGATTCTGAAGGTTTAGATGAAGGCCCTGCTCTGAATCACTGCTTGTAGGAGCATCTCTCTTCATCAGTCATTTAAAAAGTCAAAACAAAAACCCCAAGAGCCTAGGAAGGCTTGCTGGCTGGCTCTGCCAACAAAAGGAGATGCTAGGAATCCCCCATAGTCTCATTCAGACACTCTTAAACCCACGACCCCCTCCTGCTCCCTGCCTTACTTGTGTGGCTGAACAGAAAGCTGCAGTGTTGGCTGCATTTAAAGCAGGGGGATTGTTCATGGTTTGCATGGCTTTTTTAGCAGCTCAGAAGTACTGGGGCCTCTCCTGTGTTTTGCATCCCTCTAACAGCAGAGAGTCTTACTGGTAAGCGTCTTTCTCTTGAGTTTGCGACTGCATTTAGAAAACTTGACCTCTGCTTATTTTTCTTCAAGTTATAGCCTTAGGTCAACATTCTTATAGGTTTTATAAATAAACCACAGCACAGCATATCCCTTTGCAAATGGTACACCAGCTTTGAAAGCGACCGAGGAAATATTGCATTCCCCTTTCCCACCAGTAGATATCAGACTGTTTAGTTCTTTTCCATTGTGTTGCCTCACATCTGTCTTCCCTTCTTCCCCTTTTAGTTTTAGCAATTAAAAAATTGGGTTTACACTTTGTTAACAGTAGAAAAGAAGGACAATTCACCTGTGCACAGTGCTGAATTAGTACAGATGTAAAAGACTTTTGATTGACCAAATCCAAGGTAAGTGCAGTGTAGGGAGATGCTGTGCTGACATCTTAACGCTTAAGGCCTGTAACTGATTCTGAGCTCTCACTTACTATGGGATGTGCTAGGTCATTTTGTGGCTTCATGTGGTGGACTGTTACCCACTATGGCTCAGGGTCACGCTTATCCCACCTGTGTTCACTTTGAATTTTGAGCCCTGGTCTCCAGGAGCGCTAGCCAAGCTGTGTTTTGCTTTTTTGGTCTGGCTTTTTCCCTTGCTTTCAACATCACCAGAGTTCCTGTTATTTTGCTTCTTTTCCTTTTGTTTTATCCAGTTAGTCCGTCGACGTAAAAATAGACGTGGTTACATGCAGAGATAAAGTTGGAAATACTTTCTATGAAATGGAAGCCAGTGTGTGTGTGCTTGTTTGTCAGGGGTTTGCTTGGCCTTTCTGTCCCCTGCCTGTGTTTTTGCCCCTAGCTGTTGTCTCCACCCTTTTAATCTCTCAGCCTTTTGTAGAAGACTGAAAAGATAAGGTGTGAGCAATGAAGACTCCTGCAAAATAGAAGCCTTTCTGTCGGAAGTGGCCAACAGAGGGTGAGTCGGGAGAGCTGTGAGCGCAGAGAGCTGCAGACGGGCTGACCCCCTGTCCCTCTTTAATAGATAGATGCCACTCAGAATCCTTATTGCTTAAGTAGGTTATAACTGGGTGTAAAAACAGTGCTAAGAGCTGTTCAGATGCAGCAGGTCATAGGAAAACCTCAAATAGTCTTTGGAATGGTCCTCAGTAGGTACTTGAAGCTGCAAATCTGAACTCTTGGGGGTAAAAGGGTTACGTACTTTTCCTTTATGTTTATATAGGATAAAATGGATGCAGAGCTGCCTGTGGAGTAGTGTCTGTTTTGACCTATTCCTTTTCCTCTGTGGCCCTGGGACCTTTAGAGCAAGAATTAGTCTTGTGTTACCTCCCAAAGCTAGTCTAGCTTTAGGACATCTCCTATGCACGAGGGACCAAGAATACCATATCCAAGCTACAAAGAAAGCAGTGCTTTAAAAAGCTAGCTAATAGCTGAGTGACCTACTGCAGAGGCTGCGAAAGGAACAAAGAGGCAACAATTCAGTCTTGTATCGCCTTCAAAAATCCCTCTTTGGCCTACAAGAATTGCAACAAAATCTGTTGAACTTCTTGAACTCGGTGTGCTTAAATTGTGGCTGACAGTGGTGGTGGAAAGGCCAGCTGCCTTAGCAAGGGATAAGTAACAGGAGAAGAGAAGGGCAGGCAAGGAGCAATCCCAATTTCCAGTGAGCGCGACGGGAGAGTTTTGAGAGGGAGATGTATGGGAAATGATGCTTTGTGCATCGACTGGAGGGAGGTAAGGCACAGCTCCCATTCCCCCAGGTGCTCTGGGTGTGCTGCACCCTCTCCAGCCTGTTCTCCTCTCCCCAAAGTCCCTTGGTCGTTATTCTCTGTATAGAAGGGCAGTTGCTGGTTGCAGCCAGTTTGGCAGCTCTGAGCGTGGCAGGGTGGCTGCAGAGCCCACGTAGACCTGGGACAGGCCCTCTGCTTGCCTTGCTCCTGCAGCCTCTCCAGAACCAGGCTGCAGGATGCCGGGCCGCTGCGTCGCACCCGGCCATCCCCATCCGCACAGCCTCCTCAAGAAGAGAGTGTGATAACGGGAGCTCTTCGCGCTCCGTCCTGCCTTCTCCACCGCGCAGGAGCGGGCAGCATGTGCCAGGACTCGTGTTGATAGAGAAGTGTGGTGGGCACTCCAGGAACCTCTGATACCTGTGGCTTTAGTCTGACTCTCTTAATATCAACTCTCCTTCCACCTCTCCTTCCGCCCCACCGCCCCCAGGACCAGCAGAGTCTGGTGAGACACGTTTCCCTTCGTGCTGCTGGATTTCCCCTCCCTCGGTGGCTCTCTGGCCATGCAACTCCGTAACCAGTTTCCCGTCAAGAGCGAGTACAGCGTTTCTCACCAAGGACGTGGCCTGTGGTAAGGGGGTGGGAAGGGAAGAGGGGGTGGGGTGCGTGTTGGGGGAGCTGTTGCTGTTGCAGTTTCGTGCCTCAATCTGTATTCTCTCTCTTCTCTGCATGGCTTCCTGTTTTTTCACACCACTGCTCTTTGAAACAACAAGCAGCAAGGAGGGCAGGGGGTGGAGGTTAGTAGCCTGGAAGAAGCCTCTGGCGATGCTTGCAGAAGCCCTGGGTGTAGGCTCTGGAAAAGGCACTACGTGCCGATGTGTTTCTGCGGGTGCCATCCTGTCGTCGTGTGCCACAGGAGGTGGTGCCACGGTGTGCATGTGCTCCTCGGAAACGCGCTGCTCGGTGCTGCGCAATTGCAGCAGAACCGTCGGCTCCTTCTCTTGGGCAGTTGTCTTCCTCGGCTGCTCTTGAATGGACAAAACTAGAATTTTTCCTATACTTAGGCATCTTGTGGTAATCAGTCAGAAGTAGTCAGCGTCAGAATAATGCTGAAAGGTGAACCACCAGTGCTGATTCCTGCAGAATTTGGGATTTCATGCTTTAAAAGACCCCACGCAGTCCAGGCTTGCTTAATGGGTGAAACGAGCAAGCATCTAGTTTGAAGTGCAGCAGTTATGAGTTGCTCTGCCTTTCCGTGACCTTGGGCAGCTGGCAGCTTGTACAAAGGCTGGACGATAGTGAACTGCTCGATTCCCAAACGGTGAGCCAGAGAGCGATTGCTAGGTTTGCAAAGAGCTGAAAATTCTTGAGAGCTGTGACTTCTGCTTGTCAGATGCCTGGCAGCGTTCATAGAACACAAAGAAGTTTCACTGGGAACTCTGCTGTCAGTGTAATTCCTGTATTTACTGCTTTGTTTTCTCCCCTCTGTTTTGAGAGGAGCAAATAGTCCTGTTTGATCATCAGTAAAAGGCAAAACGTGAAGAAAGCTATTTCTAGGATATCCTCAGGATGAGGGAGCTGCACTGTGAGGTGTCCTGCTCGAGTCAAACCTATAGCAGAGTCCTCTCCTGAGCAGGACTGTTAACAATGTTGTTTGAAAACATTTTTTCTGGTCTCCCACAGACTTAACATGAGCGAGTCTCAGCTCACTCTTCTTAAATCTGCAATTTGTCTTTGGTAGATGGATAACTTGAAGGGTCGAGGGAGCTGTTCTACCATAAAGGACCAATACCATGTTTGTTTTAGCATCTGATCTGTGTTCTTGTTCGATGTCTTGTGTTTTAGAGAGAGGCACAAGGAGTCCTGTGCTCCCGTCAGTGTGATTGTTGCAGAATGAGAGATTAATTTTAATCTGAAATCACCGTGTTGCTGCCTTGTCTGCCAGTGAGTCAAAAGATCAATTCTCTAGAAGCAAAAATTTTTGAGGAATGGAACTAGATGACTGCAGATAACTTTGGTTCGAGGCACGACATGAATTGGTGTTTCTGAGATGCTATTTTTATTGGTGACATCAGACCCTTGCTTTGCTAACGTGTTGCTACGTGGCTTCAAAGGCTGCTCCTCTGGATAACAGTTGCAGAGTCTCGAGTAAGGCAAAGAAGAGGATTTGGTTGCAAAGTCTGGTTCTGGCAGTGGTTCCTCCTGCAGGAGGCAATGGGCAACCAAGGGAGCACAGCTGCTTGTGGAGTTCCTCGCTTGCCAGGCAGTGCTGTGGGAAGGAGACGAAAAATGGGAAAGATCGCATCAATTATTGAGCTTTGTAAAAATAATTAGCAAGACAACAGCAGGCAAATGGTCAGGTAGGAGGAGAAAAGCAGCTGTCAAAGCACAGAAAGATAGGACTTCACTAGAGGTAAAAAAAGTAAGAATTGAGTAAGGCACCCCTTTAATCAGTGACTGGGGAGAGATGAAAAACTAATGTATGAGGTTTGGGTCCACGTTAGAGCAGGGCAAGGAGGGAGGGGACGTCTCCTCATTGAAGTTGCCCACTCTTGGCTTCCGCCAAAGGCTCCTGCAGATTAAATGCCATTTTCATGGCTTTTCAACAGATGTTATCAGTGGTACCAGATATGACCACTGGTATAAGGAGAGGCAAGGACAGCTTGTGCAAATGTTTGTCGAGAAGCATCGCCTGGCTTTTCCATACATGAATTGATACCAGGGCTGTAAAGGAACTGGCCAGAATGCTAGTTAGTCCAGGTTCCCAAATGCCTGGAACGGGCTGCTGTTAGGATTCAATTTTCTCCTCCTTTTTATAGTTCCTTCCAGAGCCACCAGCAAGAATCTGAACGACTTTTGCACTGTAGTGCTCTGGTCTCTGATCTGTGGGCAGAGCCGTCTACACGGATACAGTTGATGAGATTTAACAGTCTCTAGTGTGTGCTGAATGTAGCTCTGTCACTGCTGATTTCATGGTGATGCCCATGCATGTCTTCCAGATTAGTTCCTAGGGTCATCATCCTCCTGGATTCGTTTCCCAGGCCTAGTCTTCCAGGCACCTCTGTCTAGAATTTAGCAGATGCTCTCTCCTCCTGGGAGCTGCATCTGACTGGTCTCTCACCTGGTTCTATGCAATCTCTTGCAGAGATCTTCTTCTATATTACATAAGCAGATTTTTTTTTTTAAATATGTGATGCTCACAGATAGCATAAAAGCTACAACTGTCTTGTATGTTAAAGGAAACAACCTGTCATTGGGCAGCTCCTGGTCTTCCCATCAGAACATTGTTCTTCACTTAAGGCAACCAGCTAAAAAGGGAGGAAAGCATTGCAGGGAGAAGCCCCACTACAGCCCCAGACGACTCCTGAGCACTCTGATCTCTGGAATTGCTGATGTGCTCCTTTCCTCCAGGGAGAGTCAGCTACATGTATGTAGTAGGGGGGATAAGACCTAACAGATATCTTAATTGAAGTAAATAAACAAGCATCAGCACAACTTAATGGCTGCCTTTACTAGAGCTCAGTTGCCTCTCTGTAATGGAAAGTTTCAGGGAAACTTTGGGGGAATTTGCACACATGCAATCAGAGCTGCTGACTCTTCATTCAGAGCAGAGAAAAACATTGTTTTCAGAATCAGTTACGCTGGTTGGTTTTTTTTTATGGCCTCTTCCTCTATTTTTTGCAATGTAAGAGAAGCAATGTGACTCGTTTTAATTTTCTGCTATAAGACTCATTCTGAGGGAGTAAGTGCAGAGTTCTGCTGGACAATTCAAATTCAGTGTCTTCTCCTGATGCTACCAGCATGGAGGAGGACCACTTTCCCCTGCACCTAGATGCTGGGAGCACTCTTTACTGGGCTCATTCAGTCTTTGCTAATTTACATGTGGGCAGAACTGCCGGGACATGTGTTTACCCATGTCAGCTTGTAGCTACAAGGTCTTCAAAGTACAGCCAAGGTAGCAAGCACAACCATTTGTCGATGAGCTGGAAACACTGACCATCAAGAAGGTAATAAAAAAAACTTATGAAGATTTGATTGTCCCACTGTGGCCATTTTGCTATCTCTAAAGTTCCTGAAGGGGGGGAAGACTTTGCTCTGTGAGCTCTCTTTCCTGTGCGAGTTTGTCCAGTGTCCTCATCTTTACTTTTTTTGCAACATATCAGGGTTTCATATGCTGTTTTTTGTCATTTGTGACTTGAGTGGACTTTTGACTGCCTTCTCTCCTTTGGTCAGCTGGACCCCACAAAAGAGGTTCAGTAAGAAGAGTAGGGAAAAAACGCTGTGATGCTCTGGATCGAGCAGTCCCTGGTGCCAGGTAATCTGCTATTGCCAAACATGCTGGTGGTGTCTGTTATCAGAGATAAGGGAAGACAAAGGTTCAGTAAAGACAGGAGCCATGGGGGACAAGAGCTCAGCCATTCTGGTAAATGAGATCAGATGCATGTCCTTGTGCATCTCTACTCTTGGCAAAATAAATTTCTAATCTCTGTGGGCTTTTGCTGGTTTTGATTCAGCAATGAGAAAAAAGATCAGGTGTGTGTTTTGAGGGGTTGGTTGGTTTGTTTTTTATCGTTTGCTAATGAGGGAGCTACTCCAGTGTTTAAGTTTGCTATGTGGATATTTATGTGACCACAGGGAAAAGACTGTCTGGTGTTTCAGGAACAGAAAGTAGTGCCAGCCTCCGTTCCCCCACTGCTGCGTACGACCTCCCAACACAGGGAATGCACAAGCAGAGCGCATGGGAATAAGCAGCAGCGATCAATAAAGCATTGAAGGAGGAGAAGAATGGTAAATAAATAATGTACGTGGAGCAATAGTCAGAGCATGACCTGTTAGCACGGAATGGTCTGTAAGTGGGTGCTGTGCCTGGGGTTGTAACGGCATGACACTAAAAGCCCATATGGCATCATCAGGAGCTCTGTGTTTTGAGAGGGCATTTGCTGGCTCCAAGGTGGGAGCTAGTAAATGAGGCAAGTGTGACAGGCTGGGAAATGACACAGAAAGAGAAATGCTTCTGTAAAAGGAGAAGTGTGAGGAGGAGGAAGGATATATTTTTAGTGTCAAAGGGCTTATGAATTTCTTTTGCTTTTGCCACAGAAGGAATCACATGGGTAGTAGCTAGTTATATTTTTGTTGGGGGCTTTTGGGAGTGGGGAGGAAATATCTTTAAAGGCCCCTTTTCTTTGCAAACTTTTCTTTAGGGAGTTGAGCAGAGGGTCCCAGAGGAACCTGGCGGATGAGCAGGTGGGTGGTGTGTGGTCACCACAGAAGCAGGCAGGAAATGCTGCGATCAGGGGCTCACTGGAGTGTTGTGGCGTACGTCTGCAGAAGGCTTGGTAACCTGATGGGCATCTGTGTGGTGAGCCACCCATCTAGCAAGCAGATAACCACAACAAGAGGCGTTGTCAGTCATGCTTTACTTTCGCCCCCCCCCCCGCTTCTCCAGCCTGTAGCCCAAAACAGTTGCTGGTACAATTTGCAATTTTGCAAGCCACGTGCATCTGCACCATCGTGACAACGCTGGGATTGCCCAGCTTGCAAAGCATGGCAGGTTCCATGCTACAGGCAGTTCAGGGCCCATAAGCTCTTTGGACAGTGTTGAAGCCAGCGCTTCACAGCAAAACATCTACCTCGAGACCTGGCGTCTCTAACCCCTCAGAGCAAAGCAAACAAAGTTTCCTGCTGTTCCCCATCAAGAGAGAGCTGCTCTTCAGCTGAGAATATAGCAGTTGGAAATGGAATGCTAAAGGGAGACTCTTTGCTGACACTAATGTAAATCAAATAGTTCCCTTTTCTGGTGTCTCATTTCTTGTTACTAATTCTTTCAAAGCTTTTCTTTCTAGAAGTAGGGGTTTATGGTCAGGTCAATGGAAACAAGCTACATCCCCTCTTGCTGTACTCTAGCAATTGGCTGCACTTGCTCTATGTTTTCAAGTGGCTTCCATGTTTCTTGGTGTTTCCAATGGGAACTCCAGATCGTTTCATTCTCAAAGTCACGCAAAGCAGTGTGGCTTGGCAATGTGCTTTGGCAATATTACCGCGCCGTACGTAATAGCACATACCTGTGAAGCTGGTGCTTATGGAAAAAGACTGCACAGATTTCACTAAATTTTTTCCATTAAATTTCCAAGCCTAATTCTGAAAGCATCACCTTGCCAAAGTCGTGCGTGAACTCAGTGGCACAATCCATCTCCTTTTTGGCAGTGGTGAGCCCTCGTTTGTCATTTTATCCAGGAGACTTTGCTCTTTGTCTTTCTACCTGTGGCCTTTAGAAGAAGCCAGAAAATCTGGCTCCTGACTGTAGCTAATTTACACTCAAAACACTAAACAGAAAGTGGGTAGGAGGAAGGAAATGAGAGGTTGAGTTTTTTCCTGTTGCAGGTAACATGGAAAAAAAAATAGGAAATTCAATGCAAAGTTGTCATTTTGCTGAGCCCCCACCAGCACCACAGGCTGCAGGTGCTTTATGTCTGTTTTTATTTCATGATTTATTCCTCTTAGTGTCAGAGTAAAGCTGGACTTAAGGTCTTTGTGATGGTGCAGAACAGCAGAGGTGACTTAGAAAAGGGACTTCCTGGCAGACTGGATAAGACTGAAATTTTTACTGTTTAAAAGAGGCAGAGGGGTGAGTTGCTGTGTCCTTGTCACGTTAATACAGAAGTTATTGAGGACCTAGGGGAAATAAAGTTGTAAATAATAGGAAAAAATATTCCTCCTCATATTTTTTTCTCTGTTGGGCTATCCCAAAAAGTTGCTTCTAAAAATAAGGATGATGGAGACTTTTAAACCCCTTTTTAGGGCCCGAGAGCCACAGGGCTCTGGGACATCCGTTGTGGGGAAGGTCAGTGCAGTGGTTTGTGTGCTGGCTTTGTGCAGGGGAGCTCTGGGAGCAGATTTGCTGCTCTGGTCCAGATGAAAGTTTCCTGAAAGGGAAACTAAGGCAGGGAGTCTGTGGTATGGTCAGTGTTATGGAAAGGGGCAGGGTAAGAGCTGCAAAAATCTTTTGAGATAGCAAATTTAGCTGCTGAAGTGCATCCTGCTGAGGTGAGGAGAGACCTAAACTTGCTCAAATCCTGACTGCTGCCACGTTTTAAATTACTGTACTGTAATAATAAACAGTGAAGCTTTTTGTTTTATTTTGAGAGGCACACTCACCCCTGTAGCATATAGTGTAAGTGCTTAATGCAGTTAATGCTTGTCCGGCATGGTTTCCCAGTCCTAGTTCTGTTTAGGCTGGCTGGAATGTTTGCTTCTGTGAAATACATCTTCTCTTCTTTGTAAGTATTTTTAAAGACTTAATGAAAACAAACATTATCTATTTCTGGACCAAAATTTGAGGACAAAAATTTTGCACTTTCCTGCTACCGAAAAGAGTTTGTTTTTCCTTCAACGTTGTTCCCAGGGTAAAAGTTGTAGTTTTACCTCCCGCTATGTAAATGATTCTTCATCAATAGGTCTCAGGTGGAAATTCCCTTGTTCACAAATGGAAATTTTACTCTGGTAGCAGTAAAAATAATAGTTTCCTTTCAGCCAAAACCATCTCTCCTTTTAGAAAAATAAAGGGAAAAAAAAAATTCCCTTCACATTCCTCTTCTCCTTGTCACCAATGACTCATGCAATGGCCTTTGCTGCTTATTTCTGACTCTTAAGTGATTTTTCAGGTGGCTGCTAAAAAATTCTTAAAGCATTTGTCACTGGCATCTGCCTGGTTTTGTAACATGATGCATATATTCTGGTTTTTATGCGGAGAGTGTATTTGTTTGTGTTATGAATGTTGCTTAGTTTGGAATGCTCACTTTAAACATCAAATAAAACTAAACAAGCAAAAATCACCCAAATATAACAAACTCATGAGTTTGTGCAAAATATTTAGTGCAGGCAGGCACCTGCATCTGTCTGTCTTCAGTGTGCAGACAGCCACCCACCCACACAGAAGTTTGCCAGATCCGGTCTTACTGGAAACAATTAATAAGGACCCCCAAAATTCCCAAACTGGATGAAGGGCTTTTTTTTTTTAGTGTTTTGACTTTATCACTGAGGTCTTGTTTTACATTTTTTGAGAATCTAATGCTCATGTGAACTTTAACTGTACTTCTGAGTGTGGGAAGACTAAGTCCTGCTTTGCTTCTGGTAGCAAAGAAAAGGATCCAGAATCCCCTAACAGTAATTTCAAGATTAAATAGCGTGGTTTAGATAAACAGGCAGGTACAACTCATAATGGAAATTTGTGGGTTTATAGATCGCTCACTTTCTGCAAAAAGTAGTACTCCCAGGAAATGGTATTGCAAAAAACTGAGAGGAAAGTTGTTTGTCCCTGCTGAAGAACCGATAGATAGTCAGAAAAGGGATGCAGCTTCTGTCCATTTGTGTTTGACGTTCTTTGGTTTTGCATTAAAAAATAAAATCTTCAGCAGAAGTGAGTTTTTGAGAGGCATTCCTTGTGTGTGAGGAGAAAATGCTGTGCATATGTGTGCAATTATATTTGAAGTGATAAAGAAGTAAAGGATATTGTGTTGAGACATTGATGCTTTGAACTTGTGTAGCCCCACCAGGTAAAGACCTCAAATGACTCGTACAAACAGCAAAGCTTCACAAAATGCCCTGTGAAACACGGAAGTAATATTATCTGTATTCTGCACGCAGAGAAACAGGTGAAACAACTTGTTAAAAGCCGGTATGAGGAGTAGAACATGCGTGCCTTACTCCAGGTCCTGTCCTTGAAAGCATTAAGGCTTCGGTTTTCAGAGAAGCGTGTGTAATTTTGGTGGGGATTTTTGTTGGCGTTGGTTTGGCTTCGTGTTTTTGCCCAAAACCATTTTGTCTCACGTTTTTGCAGTCAGTAACTCGATCTGTAGCCCTGACATAGCTGTAGCCTCACGTATCTTGCAGAACTGGGTCAGTAGCATCTCCTCCAATCTCGCGTTTGACTAATACCTTCCACTCGGTTCTCTAGGATGTGCTGCTTGCAACACTAACAAGTAAGAGAACCTGCTTTTTCCTTAACACAATACTTTGGCACAGGCAGAGGTGGTAACTTTGAAAGTCTGATGAAGAAACAACTGAAGAGGTATCAAACAAAGCCTCCTGGTTTGTTTTTATAGCCTCCTAAGGAGAACTGCCTCCAGGGATTTTTCTTCTTTAGAAGTCCTGTGGTGCTGCTGATGATCAAGATAGGAATCTCAGCTGCTTGCTGTAGCTGGCTCAGGTCAGTTCTTGTTGCTTATTTTTCCTCTGCAAACATTTATGGGGAAATCGTGGAGGAATGTATTGTTCTCAAGTCTGCAATACCCTTATTTAAATGCGTAGTCACACAAATAAAACAGTGTTTTTGTCTGGGCAAGGACACCAAAGTACGTCATTCTGGCCTTCAGCAAGAGAGCTGAGTGTCTTTGTCATCATTCTCCCTTCTCTCTGTCATTCAGGAGTCCCAGGCTTGACGCATTTGAGAGGCTTTTTGAACAAACGGGCTGCTCAGGTCCTTGAATCCCACCCTCTAATAATCCACCGTCAACTCCAGTACAGCTCGAGGAAAGATTTCGCTCAGTGAGTTTTTTGTTCGAATGCATGTCCATCAAACAAAGAGAAAAAAGTGCTGAGGCTTTGTCGTGGCTTTCTTCTCTGAAATATCTCTTGTGACAATATCAACAAGCAAACTGTGCCCTTGTTCTTGAAAGAAAAACAGTTCCTGTTATAACCACGGTGCACCCAGCTGTCCCAAAGTCCAAGCTATGAAATAACTGCCATGTTTTTCTTCAGAGAAATATCCTCCTCCTGGGAAGATTGCTTGAGTGTGGAGGAAGAATAGGAGAAAAACGGCATGTTTCAGGGTTGGTTGAGGATGTGTGCTTCAGGATGTGACAAGTCATCAGTGTGGGGAGGTGGTCAGCCCAGGGCAGCAGAGAGCTGAGTGCTCAGTGAGGTCCTTGTCCCTGTATCTGGTTTCCTCAGGTTAATGCAACCCGTGCTGGGTAAAGTTGGTAAATGTGCTTGTGATCCTTTGGTTTGGGTTCCCCTAAATATCATTGCTTGGTGTCTGTCCCCTGCTTCGTGCTTAGCAGGGGACATGCCATTTTTGTGGGACTTGGCCTGGGGGAAAGTGGAACACGAGACGTGTGATAGTGACCTCTGGAGAGAGGTGGTAGTTTTAGTCTTCATTTTAAGGTGTTGTGGTGAATTTCTCCTCTCGATTTTATTCAACACGGCCTTTTGCTAGTTTCTGTTCTCTCTGGAGACTCGCATCAGGGGCTGCTGCCCTGCAATCTTAGCACTGCTGGCTGCAGCAAATCCCTGTTTCCTGGATGTGCTGCTCTGCCCAGGGAATGTCTCTATGCCCTCACAGCCGCCTTTCTCCTTTCTTCCCTTCCTCAGCCCTGGCAGAAGCCAGCATTATCATAGGAACCGTGGGATCGACTTCTTTGTAGCTCTTTCCTGGGTGGTCGTTGCCCGTCATCTCTTTACATTTCCACCAGTCGTGGGTCCCAATGCACTCGCTGTCCTTTGCCAAGTCACATCCCAGCCTGCTGGAATTATTTGGGACCTAATTGGTTTTTTAAGTCGCTATTTCCTCCACTTTTCTTCTTTCTTCTTCTCCTCACTGTACATATAGATGTTTTACAAGTAAATTTACATTGTCTTAATAAAATAAATCCTTTAGCGAGGACATCAGAGATTTACCATGATTTTTTCCACCATCCCCCCATGTAACTTTTGGCCACTTCATTCCTGTGCCTTGGCTTTCGTGCGTGTCAAGAGCAAAGGAGGAAGAGCATGGGCATGCAGAGTTTACAGTACATACTACTTAAGGTTTTTAAGCAGTACAAATGAAAGTGTATATATTCTGAATATATTAACAACATTTACTATTTATTATTAGTAGTGCTATATTCCTATCAAACAGGAATTTATGTCGAATTAGGTTGGTGCTGTCATGTTCCCAGTGCTGGATCAGAGCTTAATTTCCCTGGGATGAGTGTTTGCTTTGATAAGACTTCTGACTCGTTGAGCCGTTTGTGCATCTTGTCCCTAATGTCCTACACACTGCTGACATCGAAACTGTAATTCATATCTCAATTTCCCCAATAAAGTTTAGGAAGTTTGGGATCTGCAGTTGGTTTAGATTAGTCCACTCTTTCCTTAGAACGCTAGCACTGACTTTCAAAGTGGTGAAGGTCTAGTCTTCCCCTCATCTTTTTACATCGTGTCCTACTTGAATAAACATGGAAAATACAGCAGTATTAAGCTCTTTATGAAGTTCATCGTAATCGGTAAGGCTATGGCAGCTCTGGCTATTTGCAGATAGAGAACTGGGAAGTTCAAAATATGAAAACGAATGTGTAGAGCAGCTGGAGGCTGTGAGCTGCAGTTAAAAACTTGGTACAGTTTATCCTAATATCCTAACTTCCCTTCAGTGCGCACATTGCTTGCTTGCAAGAGAGCCCGGGGACCCAAATGATATATATGTTTAAAGAAATCCCAAGAAAGAATGAAAAGCCTGTAGCTTTGTGCTATAGGGCAGCGACCGTTCGTGTAAGGTGCAAAAAGAAATGGTGATCTTCACGTCTTGAAGTACCGTTTGGTTTGGCCATAGGCATTTCTCAGTGCAGGATGTATCCTGTGGCTGTGCTTCCACAGGTGAGCTCCGCTGCTCACCTCTGCGATAGCTGGTGTGGATCAGTGCTGCACGCTTCCTGCGGCTGTGATCCTATTTCAGATCTTGTTGCCAAAAAAAAAAAAACCCCAAAAAAACTCTTTTGGCTTTTAAATAAGGGCAGGTTACCAGCTGTACTTGCAGACCAACTGCATAGCTGAAGCAAAAACGCGGTTTCCCGCCTGTTTGGTAGTGTTAACCACATGGAGCAAATAGTATCAACTCTCCTAAAACTGCTCTGGCTTCCTGTTTGCTTTGTGGTGCAATTAAATGTGGTGAGTTTTGTGGGGTTTTTTTATTTGTTTGTTTATTTACGCTGCATCCCAGTAAGTGGAGGATAAGAGAGTCTATTTCTAGCCTTGTCTGTAGAAGTGGTGAATACAGCTTCAAAATGTTACTGTTCACTAAAATCCCCAACATCTATGTGACTCAGGACCCCGGAGGGGCAGGCATGGTGTTTTTTTTCCTCCAGGTACCCCACTGGCAGTTGAACACGCTCTTGCCAAGCAATCCTGTAGATACCAAGGCACTGTGGTTACATTACTTGCTTGTTGTCATCCTCCTCCTCTTTCTCCCCCTGTTCATTTTTCCCCCAAAAGTTGACCAGCTGTGGCATCTAGGCTATGAACATGGGCTAAACTTCTCATGCAGCAAATTGATGTGGAGAAGGAATTTGGAAGGGAGATGGTTAGGAGCCGTACAACCAGTGTTTCCAACCATGTCCATTGCGTAAAGGGATGTCGAGATGGTAAGCAGGTCAGCCCCTGCAATTATACAAAAAGCGACCCTTCTTCCCTCCTAATGAGTCCTGCATAAAACTTGGCCCATGGTGTGACAGTCGTGTATACCAGGCTGGGGTCTGCATCGTTCGCTGAGCTGGACAAGGCTGACCCCTGACTCAGCAGGAGCATGGAATCATGATTTTGGCAAATTCACCAGGATAAGTGACATGGAGCCCACGGCCACTGTGTGGCAAGAGATCTTAATAGCTGAAATACAAAATGAACCTTCCAGAGTTTTGTGAACAACTGTGGGTAAATTTATACCAGAGTGGCATGGCATGGAGTTGGTCTTTTTGAATTGGTGTGTCTAATATTGGATGTTTAAAATAATGCCATGGGCCCTTCTTTACCAGTGTTTTCTTCAATCCTTTCAGCACTGTGTTTTGTTCTCAATAACACAGAGGAAAAACAAGTAACTGACCTTTCCCTTCTGTTCTTCCTGGAGGTCTTGGATCTTTAATCTAGCAATTATCTAGTTGCAACTATTTTTCTGACTTTCAGTTCCTTTTTCCCTTTCCTACAGTTTGTTGTCCAATTTCTCACAGGCTGAAATGTCCTGTAAGTGTTCAGTACAGTCCTATATGTGAAACTTGGAGATGATGAATAGAAAAGCTGTTGAAAAGGAAAAAAATAGCAGAACAGAAACCAGAATTCCTGTAAACAGTCTGTTAAAAATATCTTCAACACATGTCAGGGCCGGTGATTTAAAATAGACAGTTTCTGAGCTTTAAAAGGTCACATTAAGACATGATAGTAGATTCAAATGGAGTTGAAGAACGAATGTTTCAACAGTCACATTTTGTGCTGATGGTAAGATGTCTGCGTTGCCAACCAGTAATATTCAGGGAAAAAAATGAGTCAGATTGCAAGAATAATGAGCTTTTCTTGGATTATAACATGGGGGGAAAAAACAAAAAAGAATTTATACCTTAATCACATGCTTCCAGGAGTAGAAGCTTTAGGAAAAATGGTGATTCTGGGAGTCGTAAAATTGCAGGACCGGTTGGAGCAATGCACTAACGTGAACTGTGTCCTATACTGGGATCGTTTGTTTCCATGTGTGGGAGTGAAATAAAAGCACAAATCCAAGTTCCCAATCTTTTATTACGTGTGACCCAGAGTGCGGTGGGCATTTCTCAAGTGCAAGAGGAGATGTGTGAAGAGAGAGAGATTATTTCAAATGAGCAAATGGTCTTTGGGTGTCTAATTGCTGCTGAAAATTTAATGAGACAGAGGAGAGTGATTGTCTTTGAACACTGGAAACATTCCTTATCCCCGTCTGCTGCTGCTTTGGAACCACTAATTTCCGATGACGAGTCGGAGAGATGCTCTGGGTGACAGCAGCCCCACGGGGTGCTGGAGAAGCCTTGAGGCACCTTGGGGCTCTGGTGGGATGGGCCCTTGCACAACGGTTTGGTGCCTGGGTGGGTTTCCCCTGCAGCCAACGGATCTGTACAACAGGTTGAGAGGAGAAAAAAACCCAAAGTATTCCAGCATGTAAAGGTGCACTTGGTTCCCCTCTCTCCCGTGATTAGCAATGCTAGTGAAACACCAGGCATCTTACAACCTGTTGCTTCCTTCCTCCTACCTTGGGCCCCATGGGCTCCTCGCCTGCCTCGGAGGCTTTTCTTCTTGTTTCTCAAATCACTTGATTCTCCCTCAGAATTTGGGGTCCTCCCCATCCTTATTGCTCAAAAGTTTTCCAGATGAAGAATGAACGATTGCATGACTGAGATTGTCAAAGGAGCCCTTTCTAGGGAAGAAGTGAATCCCAAACTGTTTTAAATCTCCTTCGTGCGTAGTTTTTACACAAACATGTAGATTTAGGGCCTATATTCAACGTTGTATCCTATAGCTGGTCCTTCAACTCTGGTGGTAATGGCACCTGTGTCTGGTGTTACCAGCAGCATGGCAGCCATGGAATGCCGTGGATGTATTCTGTGCTTGGCTGCCAGGATTAATTTCTCCTGGGGGTGTTGCATTGCCCGTTGTGCGCCAGGCTGCACAAACCAGTGCTGCGTAGGCTACTGGTGTGCAGTCAGAGTGCCCAGCGCCTGACCCAGGGTGACTGCTGCGCAGCGCGGGATTCATAGAATCACAGAATGGTTTGGGTTGGAAGGGGACCTCAAAGATCAGCTAGTTCCAACCCCCCTGCCATGGGCAGGGACACCCTCCACTACACCAGGTTGCCCAAAGCCTCATCCCACCTGGCCTTGAACACTTCCAGGGATGGGGCAGCCACAGCTTCTCTGGGCAACCTGTTCCACTGCCTTGCCACCCTCTGAGTGAAGAATTTCTTCCTTAGATCTAATCGAAATCTGCCCTCTTTCAGTTTAAAGCCATTGCCCCGTGTCCTATCACTACACGCCCTTGGAAAAAGTCCCTCTCCAGCTTTGCCGTAGGGCCTGCCGGAGCGCCATGCCGCATCGCTGCTGCAGGCTTGCTGCTGCGTGACGTGCAGCTGCAGCCGCGCGGGCGCTGGGACCCGGTGCAGAGCGGCTGGTGCGCGGCGCGCAGCTGGCGCGGGGCTCTCCAGGTGCATGGCTACCTGCGCACCGTGACCGCTGGCCCGGGGCAGGGGGCCCGGTGCGCGATGCGCGCTCGGCGGCGCGCGGCCCTTTGCAGACGGTGCCCGACGCCGCGGCGCGGGCGGCCCTTTGCAGACGGTGCCTGGGCCGCGGGGCCGGGGCGGGGCGGGGCCGGCGGCGGGGCCGGGCCGCAGCCGCAACCGGGGCCGGGGCCGGGCCGCGCCGCGCCGGGAGCGCGGCCGCCGCGGGCGAGCAGCGCAGGTGAGCGCCGGGACGGGGACGGGAGGAGCCGCTGGCGGCGGCGAGGAGCGGGGCTCGGCAGCAGCGGCCGCCGGGGCCGGCGCGCACCCCCCTGCCGCGGCACTGAGGGTCTCTGGCCGGGCACGGCCGGGGGCTCCGCGGCTGGCGGGGGCTCGCCCTGTTCTCCGCGTCTCGCTCCTGCGGGCGCGTCTGAGCCGTTTGTGGCAAATCCGAATCGCTTCTCGGGCTCCTTTAACAAACTGTGTTCTTAAGGAAAAAAAAAAAACCAAACCGCTTGCGCTGCAGGAAAACGGGGCGTTTGAAGACTTGAAAATCTGCGAGCTGGACGTAGATTTTTCGCTGCTTTGGGGGCGCGGGCAGCGGCACCCCGCTCGGTTCCCCGGCGGGCGGGCGGCAGCGGTCTGGCGCGTTTGGCCGGGAGGAGTTGGCCGGTGACCGCTGGTGTCACCTGCTGGGCAGCTCCGCGGGGCGGGGGGGGGGGGGTCTTGTCCCGTTGGGGTTGCTGCCTGGTCGTTACCCGGAAGGTTTGGCACTTGGCACCTTAAGAGTCATCCAGAGATGCGCGCGTGCTTGGCAACATCTGGCCGCGTAGCTGCTTTGGGGTTGCGGTGCCCGGGCTAGCTGCTGCCGGCGGTGTGTGATCATACTACAGGCTAGCTTTGGGTTGTGTGTTTTGGCAGGGCACGAGCATCTTTTAAGGGCTTTCCGAAGAGACTCTCTTAACGTCTAAGCGAGGTGTGCTGTATGTGCTCGAGATGGGAACCCGAAAGTAAAGAAAGCTGGATGTAGTGGTGGAGGGTCATTAGAAACGTATGGCTTTTTTTTTTTTTATCGGCAAGATGCACTTGGGTTTCTGGTGTTGTCCACTCATGGGAGCAGTTGAAAAAGACTAATTTCAGCAACTTCTTCAGCTCGAAGCTTTCGTTTATTGCAGCTTCCTCCAACTCCCAGGCTATGCCTGTGTTAGCAGTAATAGCAAGAGTGCAAAGATCCCGAATCACTTTGCCAGTGTTCAAGAATTGCAACATCCTTTGTGAGATACAGTTATGCACATGAGAAAACTGAAACACGGAGGAGTGAGTTGTTTGAAGTCACGCATCAAACAATTGCCAGGGTTGGGAATGGAACTTTGCAAGTTGTCAAGCTCTTGCTTTAACCACTAAACATGTTGTTTCTCACTAGATGTTTCCTCAGACAATACTGAAAGCATAGTTGTTTGACTGTGCGCTTGCCTAAAGGGCTGTTTGAAAGTTTCCACCAGAGCCAGGTCCTTGAGTCCTTCCGTCAGATGCTTTTCTTAATCGGTGGCGTTCCTCTGCCTCTCTCTAGTGATACTGGTTTACTTCCAGAATGAGGTATGGCTTTACATTTCCATTTTTCTTAAGTTGCTTTACCTGATCTCTGTCCCTCCCTCTGACTGTTACTTGGATCTAAGGTTCTGCGGAGCTTGAACGATGGTATATCACCCTGGTGCTCTTTCTCTAGTTGCTCTGGAGCTGAGAGCCCCATAGAACTGCAGCCTGTTTTTATCACTATGTGTACATTCTGCTTTCCTATCTCTTTCTTTGCTGACAACCCCTTTCATCATCGGCCCTGCACACAAACAAGGTTAGCTCCGGTTCAGATTACATTAGTGTAGTTCTGCTTCCCGTTACTTCTCGCTGTGAGCCTGTTTTATGGGGGTGTGCAAGTGTAAGGCAGGCATTGAGCAATATAAATGTTCAAAGTAAAGGAGCCTTTATTTGCTAATAGGAAGGGCACAAGCCAAGGGATTCTTTGAGTCCAGTGGTTGTTCAAAGCCTGATCCTTGTAGTCTCCTTGTAGCTAGAACACTTCCTTGGAAGGTGGAAAAATCCATCGTTCTCTGCTGACATCTCCATGCATGGAAGACACTGATTTTGGTACGTAAATGCTGGTTTATATCAGCCACTCTGGTAGGGAAGGGGATTCTCTGTAATGTTTTAGAGGCCTGAAGAGTTAGGTGAGTGCATTTTCACACCTTGCCCAGTTATCCTGGGCAGATTCCATTGTACATCTACAGTTTGTATAAGCAAAGTAGGAAGTAAAGGTGGTTAATCAGGGGCTTAGAAATCTCTAATAAAAGACGTTATTGAACCCATGAAACTATGTGTCTACTATATAGAGTTGGATGAACAACAAAATACTGTTGAAAGAACAAATGAATCGGTTCAGGGAATTGTGTGGCGGGATATGAGGGATCAATGTACAAAACATAAGTTGATCTTAGAGGTAGAAGTCTTATTATGGCAAACCAAATAAAGGACATTGGAATATTCTAAACTAGGATTTGAAGAAATGAACCCTGAAGATAAAAAAGCATTGATGTTAGGGGTTGTTCAGTACTTGAATGCTTCTCAACACCTTTTCAAGGAGTCCTAGTTTTTTCCTACCTAGTTCGTGGGCCAAGTCTTACACCTGTGTGTATATGTTGAAGGAGGAACCAGAGACAATTAGAGCTCTGAGACAACTCAGGTCTATACTGAAAGTACAACACTGTCCCAGGAACTCGAAGAGAGAGAGTGGCCAACAGCACAGCTGGGACACCGATTCGTATTTTACAGAATGCTTAATGGAAGTTGTAAAGGAAACACCTCTGTTGACATGAGAGCAGAATCTATCCTATTAATGCTACCTCAAAATGAATGATGTTCAAGAAGGCAGCAAAGCCGTTCTTTGGGAAAAAAAAGGCTGCTGCTAGCTGAATATCCAGGCTCAGAGTCACTTTTGGTGGCAGTCTGCAGGGGATGGCTGTGGTTTCTCAGTCCAGCTTGCTGTGGATCCTGTAGGCTGGCTAGAGCATTGAGTCTGATCTGCTGTGTTGGAGGTCCCTGCTCAGTTTGGGTGAACGGGGCAGCACAGCAGACACTTGCACCTCTGCAGGCCGGCAGTCCCTGAGGCTGTTTCTAGCACGTCTCACCAGCGTGCGTTCGTTTTTAGGTGAATAAGTAGCCAGGTTGTCGATACTGGTCAGAAGGCAGAGCTGCAAAGGCCAGTCTTACCGTGAGCTTCTGTTGGTTGCATCCGTGTCATGGGACTGGAGCCTGAATCAGGATTTTTTTACGTTATGCCACAAAGGAAGCAGATACAGCATGGTTTTTCTGTGTGATTAAGTTAAGTGGCTGGCACCTGGGCCTGAGTATCCAGCTAGCCCTGTAAGGGGAGGGTCCCCCTACAAAACTCCCACGTGCAGTCACGGTTTGACTTGTGTGTCTGTCTCAAGGCATGCTTACCTGCTACGGGAGTTTTCCCAGCCTGTTCTCGGAAGGGAATTTGTAGGTTAATTTTACAATCTATCAATGCTCAGATGACTTTCCCGCAGTGTACAGTGGACCTGTTTTACCCTGTGACCTCAAGCCTGAGCTTAAAACACCTTCAGAACACTCGCTGAGATGGGTCTGGGTCTGTGAAAGCTTTGGTTTGGTCCAGATCTGCCAAGCGTATCGACTGTGTGGTAAAGACATGTCAAGCACGTGTGTACATAAAAATTCCCGTGGTCTCATCCCCCAGCTAGCTCGATGCCTGCAATGAAAGTGACTTCCTGCTGCCTCCCACGCGACACGCATCACCTGTGAGCTCTGCACCACTCATTTCTTATAAACTTGAAAGGTATTTTTGTAGTCCTGGGGTTTAGTAATTTTGTAATCTGTTTGTGGGCGTTAGAGCTTCCGTGTCTGTCTAACGCTGCAGCCTCACAGAGGTTTGTGGAACGCTACTCCATGTGTGATCTTGTTAGCTTGCTGCTTTTTTTTTTTTTTACCTTTTTTTTTTCCTCTCAACAGCAGTTGTATGTTGTAAACACCAGAGCTGTGGTTGATAAACTTCAGAGAGGAGGTTTGTGTTAGTGTGTTTTATGTTGACTGCTGGCTTGTTAAATATTGGCTGGGTGGTTTCAAATGTGTCTGTTACACGCGCGTAAAGGCAAATTTATGCAGAAACTCTATTCCTCAGGGTGTGTGGACTCAAAACACATGCTGCCTTCTGTTACTGATGTTGTGGGGTTTTTATGTTCTGTCCTGGCAGGCTAGTGCATGGACTAGTCCCATGGGCATATCGGCTCTGCCTTGGTCATCTCTCCTCTTTGGGAAAGATAGACCTTTGTTACCTTCACGCGAACTAATGCAAGGAGAAGCCTGAAGGAGCTTAGATAAGACATTTCCTATCTGATGGGATGTGGCATCAGGTAGAAACGCTCAGCAGAAGGAAGTAGTTCAGCCATCATTGAGTCTTCCATCTCCATTGGTCAGCAGAGTCTCTTTTACTGCCATGGGGAAAGGCAGAAGTAGAAGGTGCCCTAGAAACTTGCCGGTTTTGTTGTTAATGAGCAGAACACGAGGCGAGCTTGTTTTGCTGTATTCGAACTTGTAAACCTTGCCTCCTCCCCCTTTTACTTCCCTCCCTCTTAAGGCACATGGGTGGCTTTGTGGTCTCTGTATCCGGTCTCTGGGTGATACAGCGTGTGCGCTGAGGAAGCAGGACAGATAAAGCATAGCTCGTATTTCTGGGAATCCTTGCCTCACTGCTGATGGGGAAGTGGTGTGCTCCCAGGCACTGGCAGATAAGATGCTGGGCTTCTTGTCATGCTGAAGCATAGGGCTGGCTCACGAGAAGCTGCCAGCAGGACTTCATGATTTGGGAGACCCAAATCTTCAGCACGTTGCTCAATTTCTTTCTAAGTTTGTACACTGTCTGACAGCTGCAAAACTATATTTTAAGTTGTGAATGGGCAAGTTTTGTACTGGTTTCATGGGCTTGAGGATAAGTGACACTGTTAGACTTGCTCAGGGCACGTGCAGGGCTGAATTTAGAACCAGCAGAGAGTCAGACTGGCAGGAGGCTGGGACCTTGGTTTCCACAGCAGCTACGAACCCACAGCTGTGTGAGCACCCTCCAGGCTGTGCTACTGGCATGTTTCTCTGCTGACCTGGTGGAAAAGCTCTCTGGTAAGAGGGAATTCAGGTGAGCTGGTTTCTCTGCTCAGGTGGTTGAAGGGAGTTAGAGCCACTGTCTCAGTCTCTTGCTAGGAGCTGATGCTAAAAGTTCTGAGCTCTTCCTGCACATGAGGACACCACACTCTGCAGCCTGTCATCTGTGGAGGAAACTGGAGTTTTATACTGCTGTAGTATGTTCTTGTGGGCACATGGATAGAGCATGAGGGTTTCTCTGACTTTTGTATTACGTGTCTTTAGGAAAGAAGCCATATGATGGGCTTCTGCTGAATGCTTTTTGTTTTAGCTGTTGGAGTGTGCACTTACCCTGTGTTTGAAAACAACAGTTTGTACCTGATGGCCTTCAGGTTCTTTTTCACTTCTTTGTGTTCTTTGGATGCACTGAGAAGAAATTGTAGAGCCCTGCCAAGTGAAAGGATGCAGATGGAAGTAACAAACCTGTTTAGATTGCCTCAGACTTGGATTTCATTTTTGCTGTACTTGTAGAGGGGGCATATACAGTGGAGTATTATTTGTGTGTATAAAAATGCATAAATACTCGGAACTGGCAACACCTCTTTCTCCCTCTTGCAGACTAGAACTGAGCTCTGGAAAAAAAGTGGAGCTTGGAGCATGTGGCCTGAGGATTGCCGTACAAAGCCGGGGTAGGGACTCATTGTTTCTGTTGGATACTTGGTTGTAGATGAGCTGTTGGGAGAAGTGCCTTCATTCTCAAGTGAAGATAATTCTTTAATTTATTTGCCAAATACCCATGTAGATGTTAATCCCAGTCTAGAAGAGATCAAGAAAGGTTTGCATTGAAATAGAAGCAAATTCTATAGCAAGAACGCCTCTGTGGCTTAAAGGCACTGAGCTGGAAATTTGACTAAGGTGCATATTTTCCTGAGCTATGAGGATATACTAACCTTCCTTTGTCTGGGTCCTTTTGCACATTAACTTTCTCAGAGCCCAGCACAGATCTGAGGAGATACTATGTAGTCAACAGCAACAGACTTATTTCCCTTTTCTTGCAGGTGGTAGCTAAGAAGTGAGCAGGATGCCCCCAGGCATTTACTGTCCTATGGAATTCTGGTCCAAGGGGGAAAACCAGAACATCCAGGTGGACTTTCTGCTGCCCACAGGCATATACTTAAACCTCTCTGTGTCCTGCAATGCCAGCTTGGGCACCATCAAGCAGGTAACAGCTTTGTTCTGCGGTCTTGTCTGCAATCTTCTGGAACAAGGAGTCTGTTCTTGGGGAGCACCTGGGGAAAACGTGTTGGGTCTTAACTCAGTGGAAGTTGGGTTTCTTCTGTGTTGCTCTGAGGCAGTTCCTTGTGACTCACTGTGAGAGCCCCTCTTTTGTGGCAGCCTCTGCAGTCCTCCAAACCCATGTCTAGCCACTGAGACTGCCGGGAACAGTGTGCTCGTGGTGGTGCCAGTGGTGTCAGGCTCAGTTCTCTGGGTGCTTGTCCAACCTTGGGATGACAACTAGAGTGAGGGCAGATTTGAGTTGGCCACATAGGGCTTGTGGACTGTGTTCCATTACTGCTCACCTGAGCCAACCAGTCACCACACTGGATTTTTCATTATGAAAGCTCTTGCGTATGCAGAGGCAAGTAAGAGAAGTCACCCCCAAATAGTCAATAGTGCTGGACTGACTCAAAGCGTTCAGGATGCCAGCCCAGTCTTCTCTTGCCTCCCAGAAACTGAATACTGAAAACTGGAAATGGGAATGATAGAGGGGATTTTTCTTAGTGCTTCGCTGGAGGAGTAAAATGCTGAAACCATGTGTAAATGAAAAGTAGCTGCTTCCATGTTTCCTGGGTCAGGAAGCAAGCGTAGGGAAGAGTGAAGGAAAACAGTGGAAAAGGTTTTCTCTGCAGCAGTAACCTGTCCTAGATGAGTCACAGATCACAAGGGACAGAAGCACGGTGCCAGATTATTCCAAGTTTTCTCATGCTGTGATTTTCAGGTAAAAAAAACCCAAACCCAGCAGAAAAAACAACCTGTAAGTAGAGCTGATTGGTTCCAGCTGTTAAGTTACAGGTCTGTGTTTTACAGCCAGTTGGCACGCTGGGTCAGACCAGAGGCCCGTCTGCATCCTGAGTTTTGTCTCCTGTGGCAGGCGCTTGGGATGAGAGTGAGGAAATGGAATATGAACAGTCAAGTGGAAGTGCTGTCCACTGGGAACAAAGGATCTTTGGGAACTGGATAGTGTTGAGAAGACTTCAGAAGAGTTCTTGGCTCTTGTAACAGATTTCATGTTACTGGAGGCAAGTTGCTTAACCCAATTTTGCTTCCAGTGGGAGTAATACCTCTGTTTGAGAAGGCTGGCGGTCAGCAGGTGCTGTGAGGTACTCAGGTGGGGGTTATTTAAATACTCAGCCTGAGGGATTTGCTTTGCCTGGAACAAATGGCAAGCACAAAAAAAGGAAGTCAGTTACAGGCCCTTGCAAATAAATCTACCCAGCAGTTCCGCACCAGTTGGAGACACCAGACTTGGCTGAAAAGCAGTGATCGGCGGTCCAGGAATGCTGCGAGAAGGCTTGGCCGTGCGTTCCCGTTGCCACATGGTGTCTCTGAGGATAGTGAGGTTGTGGGGAAGAGGAGGTTCTGGCAGCGCGGTGGTGGTTTCACCCTGCTGTTGGTCTGGCCCAGGTGGTGTGGAAGCACGCGCAGTATGAGCCGCTGTACCATATGCTCAGCGACCCGGAGGCCTATGTCTTCACGTGCATCAACCAGACAGCGGAACAGCAAGAGCTGGAGGACGAGCAACGGCGGCTTTGTGACATCCAGCCCTTCCTACCGGTACTGCGGCTCGTGGCTCGAGAAGGCGACCGAGTCAAGAAGGTTATTAACTCCCAGATCAGCCTGCTCATAGGAAAAGGTCAGTTCCCCCATCGTTGGTCTCACGGTGGCAGGGGTGTTGGCTGTAGGTGAAACTTGCTTCTGTCCCAGACAGCCTGGCTACGTATGGAATAGTGATGGAGTCCTGATGCAGATGATGCAATCAGCAAGTTTGGTCGGTGCTGGGTCTGGTAAGGGAACAGTGTGTGCAGACCTGAGAAGGGTGATCTTTGCTGCTGGCAGAGGGCTGTAGGAGTTGCGTCGGTGCAATTGTACGTAGTCAATAGGCGGTTCCTGGTAGCTTGGCTGACTCTTCTCCTTTTGGCCAAATATTAAGCATGTGTTTAGGAAGGCTGTTTTCACAGACACTTGATTATGGAAGGCTGATTTCCCCCGCTGGGTGCAGGTGCTTACTTTGTCTTTCTCTCTTACTCTCCACTTAGGTCTGCATGAGTTCGACTCTGTGCAGGATCCAGAGGTGAATGATTTCCGCACCAAAATGTGCCAGTTCTGCGAGGAGAGAGCAGCAAAGCGGCAGCAGCTCAGCTGGGCAGCTTGGATGGAGTACAGCTTTCCCTTGCAGCTGGAGCCCGTGGCCAGAGGCCTTGGGACTGGCCCTCTACATACCCCCACCAAGAACATTTTTGTCAACGTCAAGTTTCAGTCTGGCGGGGTAAAGCACAAACTTTTCTGTGACAATGTTTAACTGGTTTGGGCTTTGCCTTTGGGAACCTTTGGGCGTTTGGAGAAAGGATAATGTGTGCGTGGACAGTGTTTCCATGTGTTCATCTTCATTCTCCAGATTCCTTTGCCTGTGGAGATGGTTGGGAGGGAGACTCTGAGCCTCCAGCCAAGGGAGCTGTTCCCCTTCCTGAACACGTACTGAGTGTACTGGTTAGCTGGTAGCGGAGGTTGCTGCATGTACATGGGATGGAAAGCTTTTTGGTGTTGGGTAGGAGAGGAGCACAGAATCCAATACATGCCTTTACTTTTGAAGCCCAAGAGTCTGCTCAGCTCATGCTCAGCATACACTGCTTGCAGGCATCGGTCTGTGTTGGCCATGGGCCCCTGTTCTTGCCTGCTACCCTTGGTTAATGTTGGTTTTGCATGTTGTGCCTGGGCATGAAGCAGGAGCCACCTCATGGCAGAAAGGCCTTCCAGAGCAGTGTGTTTGAGCATGGTGACCCTAGCCACCCTCTGCCTTGCTGGTGGAATGACAGTGGGAAGGTTTTTAATGACTAGCAACCACACGAACTGGTGATTCTGCTTAAACTGGACTTGAAGTTCCTGATTTCCAGCCTTGCGCTTGCTCTGCTGAAACGTGCTCCTGCCCAGTTTGGCAAACGTCCCTACTTATTTGCTAATGTGTGTGGGGGGGTAATTCTGCCTTCCCTATCCTTCTCTTTATTGTCAGCAGCGGGAATGTCGTTACCTATCCGCTGAGCTACTGCTGCTCCTTGTGCTGATTTCAGCCCTTTGCTAGTATTTAACAGTGTGTGTTGTTGGGATTGCAGGAGAGCTTCACTTTCCAGATCTCTCCAAAGGAGTTCCCCATCACGTTAATGAGCTATGCTATCAAGAAGCAGGCTACTGTCTTCCGCCATGAGACAGTGGAGAACCCAGAGGACTACACCCTTCAGGTGAACGGGAAATGTGAATACCTCTATGGAAACTACCCCCTGTACCAGTTCCAGGTGAGCCTTGTGTCTTGCTTTATCAATCAGTCTGTTCCTGTATAGCCTTGCTGGGAGGGTGGATTGAGATGTGTTATCCTCCATTGAGGAGGCAGTCTGTTTACGGGAATGCAGCACATCAGTGGCAGGACCTGGATGCTACTTAGGGCAAGGGATACTTCTAGCAACCTAACAGATCCTTACAGTTTTGGGGGCTAGTGATCTTGGCCCGTGCCTGGGTACCAAGTGCTGTGTAAATGCATTTATAGTCTATGGTTCTGGAAATATCTGTTTGTTTACATGGTGGGCTGGAGGTTCTCTTCCTGAAATTTGGGCAAGTAATCCTGTATCCTGTGTTCTGGCAGGGCAAACTGCTGTTGGGAGTGCTCCATCCTTCTTGGTGTTTTCCCTTAATGCAGCTGTTTATGAAATGTCAGCTATAAAAGGCACTTCATATTCTCAATTTTGGCAACAGAAGTCCAGCGAGTTGCAGGTTTTGAAAGCAAGAGGAGATAAATTAAAACTGGATTTTGATTGTTGCTGTGTCCTTTCCTTACTCCTTCCACCTGTTTCTGCTTCAGTGAGTTCTGATTTGCTTGACTGCTCTTGCCTGCCTGGCTCCGTTCCACGGGCGCTGACTCCGTCCTCTCTTTGCAGTACATTCGCAGCTGCCTGCACCGAGGCCTGACGCCCCACCTGACCATGGTGCACTCCTCCACCATCATTGCTATGAGAGATGAGCAAACCAACTGTATCACCAACCCCCCGAAGATGGCTCCCAAGCCTCCCCCGCTCCCTAAGAAAAAGGTAAAAAGGGACAGTGACCCAGTGGGGTCACCCTCGACTCATCCATTGACGGAGAACTTGCCTGGGAACAGCAGCTGGTTGTCCCTGCCTCTCTGGGGATGGGTTCTTAGCCAGGGCCTGAGAGCTGGGGATTTCCTGTCAGCCTTCCAGCTCCTTCCACGGCTTCCCTGGTTGTCGCAGACTTTGTGCTGCCCAGCTGCGGTGCCATGCTCTTTTCTGTTGGAGCAAAAAGCATGTGATGAGAGATGAGTTCTGGCCCTGGCTTGAGAAGCTTGTTGCATCTCTTTCTGATTGGAACCCTTTTGTTTTTCTAGCCAAACTACAGTTCTCTCTGGTCCTTAGAGCAGTCTTTCTACATTGAGCTGGTGCAAGGCAGCAAGGTCAATGCAGATGAGAGAATGAAGGTAGGTACTGACTCACTTTGGGGTTTTGGTTTTGTGTTTTGGCTTTCCCAGTTGTGTCTGTCTTGTTTGTGTGGTGAGGAAAGCAGGGGCTGACAGCTTGATCTCACGTGGTCCTCCAAGACGCTTCATTCAGCCTTTGGGCAGTTTCTAAACTGCAGCACAACAGGAAGAGGAAGAGAACTTGCTAGCCAGCAGCCCAGCAGTGCCTTCTTAGAAACACTCCCTGCAGAAGTTTCTGAGTAGCAAACAGAGCTGCTGCCCTGCGGTCACATCGATGACAGTGACGTGGAGGGGCAGGGAAGTCTGCAAAAAGCAGATGAGGGGAAATTCAGCTCTGAGAAGAGACAACGATGGGAGAGGTGGTGACCGGTGAAGTTAAGACGGAAAGCGCGAGGCAGCGCAGCCCTGGGATTTGCAAGGTGTTTGCCATGAAGGGCGAGCAGGCGAACGAGGAGAGGAATGGCTGCCCTTTGGGAAAGGAAGGGAACAGGGCAAGAAGATGTGGCAGGTACAGGTGTTCTGCAGGGCAAGGCTTTATAAAGCAACAGACAGTGAGATAGTTATTTCTTCTGCCCGGTGCCCCGTCGTTTGCAGGGAGCTTCTCCTGGGGAGGACTCCTGTGATTCCGATTAGGCATCAATACCGTAACAGAGGGAAAGTCAGGGATGAGCCGTGCGGCGATCTGACAGGCTGCAAGAGGGGTGTAGATTTGCAGGCAAATGTGTGCTTGGAGGCAGCTCACCAAGGGCACTGCAGGCCTGTTTGGGGTTTTTGCCTGTGCCCTTCTCCTGCGCTGTTGATTTGCCTCCTCTTCGGCAGAAGCACTTGCCCAGCACTGGGAGGCTGCCCTGCTCTTTCAGAGTGACGGGTTTCTGAGCTTTTGCATCATCTCAGGGGGCAAGGTGTGATGAATATTTATGTTGCCTGGCATTATAGGATGAAAACTGTAACACTCTTACCAATGGATTACCCAAGCATTTTGCGATGATTAAGCAGGTCTTGCAAGTCCACGTGAAGTAAAAAGATAACAATGCCCTTACTGAAGCTGAGTAAATGGGAAGATTGAGGAACTTAATGTCTCAGTGAACTGGGAAAGAGATAGGAGTAGGGCATCCTGTTCAGGGGAGTGGATGCCCTGTCCAATTCCTCTTCTAATCCTGTGTCTTTGGCAAACAGGACAAGTCCCTGTGGATTCATGGAATTCTCTCTTTTCTACTTCCCTCAGCTGGTGGTACAAGCGGGCCTCTTTCATGGCAATGAGATGCTGTGCAAGACCGTGTCAAGCTCTGAAGTGAACGTATGCTCAGAGCCAGTGTGGAAGCAGAGGTTGGATTTTGATATTAACATCTGTGATCTTCCCCGTATGGCGCGGCTCTGCTTTGCCCTCTATGCTGTCGTCGAGAAGGCAAAGAAGGCACGTTCCACCAAGAAGAAGTCCAAGAAAGCTGTAAGTAGAGCCAGTGTGGGATTGAGCCAGGCTTGTCAGTGCTGGAGGGTGCAGGGCACCACGCTGGACCAAATGCTCTTTGCTTTCAGAAGACTTTATTAATAAAACAGCTTCCAGAATGATGGCCAGTAACTTTTTTAACAGGAACAGGAAGCTAAGGCATGGCTGCCTTTAGGAAGGGTTGTTTAAATGTAACTTCTTCTCCAGAAAGACCATTAAGAAACATGCCCAGCATCTGAATGTGCATAAAGAGGAATCATTTGTGTTAGTGTCTCTGTTTTGCTGTTCTGCAACTTCCTTGTTTTGTAGTTGAGGTTAAACCATCTTCTGTGTTGCATCTTTCTAGTAAAGTCTTTCATGCAAATTCCCATGGAGCAAATTGACAGCTAAGAAGGGAGAAGAAAACGAGGAATGTAAATGCTGGTTACAGTAAAGCTTTTAGGTGAGGTAAAATGAAATTGCAGAATCTTCAAGGTTACTGTTCAGATGCCGCAAACTGAGGATGGAATGTGTTAAATCACTTTGGAAGCTGTTGAGCTTCCGAATCAGAGATGTAGCGATTTTTCTCACTTTCCTCACCTCTATTCCAAAACTTCCAGTGCATTAATCATTCAGTAACTAAACGTAGACAGAAGTGCAGTCTGTAATTGAATTGCTGGTTTCCCAGTGTTGTAACTTAAGCATGATGCCTCTAGCTCTTTGCATGTGAAGAGTTTTCTTTATGAGCAACAAATGCATTTGTTCCTCTGCAAATTATTGTTTCTGCAGCCATAAAAACACTGTTACCATGCTTTAAAGAGAGGATTAGTCATGCCATCTTTACTGGAGTGCAGAGAAATGAGAGACTGATAAATGTGATGACAGAAGATTTTAGTCTCAGCCCTGCTAGCTCCTTTTCACTGCTGGGAGGTTCACTGAGCTTTGTTGTGTTGACATCAATAGGGTTCTCAGGGTTACAGTATGTTAATGTCTGGGGAGCAACAGGCAACCCACGAGTCCCGCTTATGTGGACCAGTTTCTGGGTTGTAGACTTCAGACTGGAAACATTTTGAGGCCAGGAGCAGGATCAACCCTTTTATTGTTGGATTTTTACTTAAGAATAGCAGAACTCCTGCTGGAGGCTTTTGTTGAACAGAATATGTGATTCATCCACAGGCTGTGTTTTTGTGGTCACACTGGAACAATTTTCAGTTTTGAAGCAGTCAGAAGGAAATTTTGTTATTCAGATTGACAAAACAAAACCAGCCTGGTTAGTTGAGTTGTTAAGAGGATCTTATTCATGGTTACCAGGGAAAGGTGGATGCATTCTGGTGAGCTCTTAATATATAATTACAGTATTTGCTGGAGCTGAACTCTGCAGGAATGGATTTTTCCACATGGTCAGCTGCAGCTCCTAGTGAGGTGCCCCGATCTGATTTAAAATGATTAGTAAGAGGAAGTTACAGTCGGAGTGCACCCTGTTTTTTTTGCTTTGATTAATAATCTTTTTGCTTGCTTTGCTTACAGTACTGAAAGGTTAATTACATGCATGCTGTTTGTCAGAGCAGATAGGTGGGACTAAATAATTTACTACCACAAAAACAGGCATGCTTGCAGCCTGACTGAGATGAGTCAGAGGGCTAATGTCACCCCGAGGGCTGGCTTTCAGTGTTTCTGTAAGTCATCCAGGAGATATTTCTGGCCTTACGACGCTGAATCGTTGCTTTGCTGGACTTTATCCACCAAAAATCTTGCCTTGCGTTTTGGCAGGCTGCGCGCTGCGGTTTGGTGTCATTTACTCCGTTAGAAAAGGTTATTGCCGGTGGTGCTGTGTTGTTTGGCTTTTCCCTATGATCTGGAAGCTGATGTCTCAAATGGGATTTTACTGAAGATGCTTAGTCTGATCAAATCAATTCAAAGGTTTGTGAGAGGCCACTTGATGCGTTTTGTCGCATTAAAGGAAAACGCTGACTTTGCTACTTCCACCAAGTCTTTTGGTGTACCTTCAGGGTAAACCTGGTGCATTCTCTAGAAGGTCTCAGTGGAACAAGATGATGTCATGCTGTGGTTCCTTCAAACATGACACTGTTTGTGGGTGCGTCTTCACTGGAATTTTGCCTCGCAGCCTCTTTGCAGGTCGGTTTCTGTGCTGGCGTGTGCTTAAGCCTTGGTGTTTTCTGAGCAGCCGAGTGAAATGCTGGTGTTGCTGAAACTGGTGTATGAAGTAAACTGTTCTGTTTGGGGAACCTGAAAATCTGAAGTCACTTGTGGAATACGTCTGTCTGCTCTGGTGCAGGGAACTGGGTCAGAGCAGGGAGACGGGTTCTCTTTCTTGGCCACGTCCCAGTTGCTTTACTTGCTGGAGTCTCCCACCTCCAAAATGAGACTGGTGTGTGTGACTGGGTTGGGCTTGTGGGTTTTATTTTGGGGGTGTGGAGGGAGATTGGCAGCATAAAGTTTGATTTCTATAGATAGTGGTTCTTATCGTACAAAGGAGCCAAGCCTTTTCTTCCCTTTGTCAGATCTATCCAGCATTCTTTGTCTGGCTTTCTGAAATCATGCAAACTTTTGTGTTCCCTGTTTCAAAATTTAGGTTCTTCTCCCTCCCCTCAAACTGTGAAATATGTGAAGTATATATGTCGTAGCTCCTTCACATATCATTGAGTGCAGACTTGCAAGGCCTTGCTAGAAACTTAGAGATTCTTCAGCCCATGCAAAATATTGGGTGATGACGTTTTAGATGTATTTGTGAGGAGCGTTTGGTGCCATTCAGCACTACACAAAAGACCCCAGCTTTTGGCAAATATCTGAATTTGATGCCATCTTGTACTCTGATTTTAGGAGAACTTACAAGGTAAGCAGACAGCCGTGGCTACCTGGGTTGTTGCCTATGTGCTCTTGAATTGGAAGTTACCTGCCTGTCACGTTCTGTGTAGCAGTGTGCAGACTTGGAAAAGATCAAGTATCTTCTTATTCCTGGCTATTGTGAGGGGTTTGCTTTGCGTGGAGTTGTCTGTTAGTTCTTCTCTTCCCTTCATGCAACTTTTGCAGTTACAGCACCCAAATGAGCTGCTTTCTTTGCTCTGCAGGATTGCCCAATCGCCTGGGTGAATGTCATGCTCTTTGACTATAAGGACCAGCTGAAAACAGGGGAGTGCTGCTTGCACATGTGGTCCTCCTTTCCAGGTATGTCAGGAGACAGAGCTACTGTCTTGTTTTGTGTCTTTAGTCTCCACCACAATGACAGGAGACGCCCTGCATTCTGCATTGCTGCCCAGTAGTTACAGGAGGGGCCATAACAGTTGAGACTAGCAGACCCAGTACGGTCACTGCTCTATATTGTGATGGCATCTAGAGCCCTGCCAAGCTGAAGATCTTGCTTTGCTTGACATTACACGTATGCCATAAGAGATTGCTGCTGTTCTAAGGGTGTCATGTGTACCTGCTTGTGAGAGTTCAGGAAAATGACGTGAGCTGCTCAGGGCCAGGCAATGTCCAGTGACAGAGCTGGAGGCCACCTGTGCTCTGCTTTCGGGATCAAAGCTTCAGAAGATTTGGGTTCATGAGTTTTTACATACTTTGCTTTTCAGATGAGAAAGGGGAACTTCTGAACCCCATGGGCACGGTACAATGCAACCCCAACACAGAAAGTGCAGCAGCCTTGGTCATCTCCTTCCCCACCGTTGCGTTGCATCCCGTGTATTATCCGTCATTTGAGCAGGTAGGGGACGTGGATGCTTTGTTGGGAGGCATCGAAATTCCCTCGGTTTGCTGGTGCAAGAGCATGCAGAGTCACTGTCTCTTGAGTGGCTATCGACAGGCACCGCGTACAAACGGACTGGATGAACAAATATTGTTAATTAGAGACTTTACTTTTTCTCTTAACTAATGGGCCTTTGAGTGAATACTTTTCCAAGCTGTGAATTCCTGTGAATTTCTGAGGTGCAGCTGCTCTCATAGATGAGCATTTTTTTTTTAAAAAAAAAGGGGTTTAACTTGAGCCACTTTTAAACTTCAGGCAGCGTTAGGCTCTGTAGGAAGGAAGAGGCATAAAAGGGGAAATGAGTGGAAGTAGACAGCTCCCTCCCTTTCAGCATGCAGTGAAGACATGCCGTGTGGTATGGGGATTTTCCATCTGTCACCGCAACTGGCCAAACACTTAAAATGGAAGGAGAAATGTGCCTGTTACAGGAAAGAGAGGAGATTTGCTCTGCCAGCAACATGCACACATGCTCCCCCATGGTGCATGCTCTGGCTCAGAAGCTTTAATGGATCGTGCCAGTGCGCAGGGTGGCTTGGGCAGTGCTGTCTGCTTGGCAAACGCGCACCAGTTCTAAGAATCTGGAAGGGCTCGTGTTAGTGTGGAGCTCGGTGACCCAGAGCCCCCGTTCACAAACTGTACGGGTGTGCAGGTGTGCCCTTTTTGGGGGGGAAGGACTCATCCCTTCGTTCTTATTGCTACCAGGGAAGGGGCTCTGTGGGCAGTTGGCTACATCTCTGAGCAGAGGGGTCCTGCTGAATACATTGCCTGCGCTGGGGCTGAGAGGTGTGATTCCCTTCTCCAGAGGTGGCAAGTGACTGATCTCTGGTGCAGCATAAAGGCCTAAGTGATGGTGAGCTAGAAGTACAGAGGAAATGAGGAGCCTTTCTCAGATTCTTTATTTGTGTCCCAGTTGCTGGAGTTGGGGAGAAATGGAGAACCACCCCGTGCTGCACCAGAAGATCCTGAGGAGGTGAGTCTTCTGGCATCAGTTTTTCAGCTGTGTGCAGCCTATGTGCAAGCCTGGTTTCATAGATCAAGCTATACGTTTCCAACTTACCCCCAACCAGCTTTTTTCACCGAACTGGGTCATGCCCCAGTCCTACTTGGTCTCTCTGGGCTGAGCAAGTCCTCTGGGTTGAGACTGAGCACTGTGTATGCTCTTTTGTGATTCCCATGAGCAGAAGCTTCAGCTGAAGGAGATACTGGAGCGGAGGAGCCACACCGAACTGTATGAGCATGAGAAAGACCTAGTGTGGAAGATGAGATATGATATCCGTGACCAGTACCCACAAGCTTTGGCAAAGCTGCTTATCATCACCAAATGGAACAAGCACGAAGATGTTGCCCAGGTGAGGATGCTGGGGTCGGCAGCCAGGGCTCTCTTTTCGATCCATCTCTTTTGGTGTCTACATTCCTGTGTTGTGTTTGGGAGCCCAGCTTAGCAGGGGACCTTTTGCAGTGCCCCAGTGCAGGTAGGTTTGGCATCACTGAGGAAGGGTTTCTGTTCTCAGCCTGGCACTGCGAACGTATGCTGAGTGGTACCCAGCTGAGTGGAGGTTTGGCTCTTCTGGGCTCCATTTGGCTCTCTGCGCTGTCCCAGACTTGTTACCAACCAACAAGGTCTTGCTTATTCCATTTAGAAACTGGAGGCAAGAAAAAACCTGTTTAATTCGTGGCAGAAATAGGGCCTGGTTTGGATATTCTTAACTGACAGTGAGAGACCAGCACAAGCTACCCCCGGGGGTCAGTGAATCTCTTTCACTGAGAATGTGAGACATCAGTTAGGGATGGCATCCTGCTCATCCCTCGTTACTTCAAGAGCTTTGAAAGGACCTTCTAAAGGTCCCTTTCTAGTCTACATTGTTATGCTGTGGGAAAGGGCTCTTCCCAAAGAGCTTATTCCTCTAATTGTGCTACAGCAAAAGTAACCCTGCTGCGGGCTTGGATGTTTGTTCCTGTCAGCCTTGCTAGAAGGCTCAGACTGGTGGTTTTTGACCTGATGTCTGCAAACTCGTTCTGAGGCATCTATAAATAGTGACCACCCCCACAAAGAAGCTGCTCTTCCATCAGTAGAATTTTAGATTTATATCGATTGTCATAAAAACCTTGTTCCTTTTTTTTTTTTTTTTTTTTCCCTTACAGATGATTTCTCTGCTTCAGACCTGGCCAGAGTTGCCTGTCCTGAATGCCTTGGAGCTGCTGGATTTTAGCTTTCCTGACCGTTACGTTGGTTCCTTTGCTATCAACTCATTAAAGAAGCTGACGTAAGTGTTATCCACAAGGGATATGCAAGGCCCCTTTCTATTTATGTTTAGGGCTGGTGAGAGGGACTGCGAACAAGGCTGACAGTCTTGTCTTGACAGTTTTTTTGCAAGTGCACTTGTTGCAGTAAAGATAAGGTTGTCTTTTGTTTTTCCTTTCTGTCCAAAGAGATCACGAATTGTTCCAATACCTGCTACAGCTTGTCCAGGTGCTGAAGTACGAATCCTACTTAGACTGTGAATTAACCAAGTTCCTGCTGGACAGGGCGTTATCCAACCGCAAGATCGGCCACTTCCTCTTTTGGCATCTGAGGTAAAGAGCAAATGTTCTAGGTGTTTTCTCAGGAATCAAGTGAAACCAGCACTTGCTGGTTTCCTCATTGCTCCATGAAGTGAGACAGCAAGCATGTCTGGATGCCAGGGTGTTTATTTAAAGGCTACGGGCAGTCCTTTAGCTAGTGTCTTTCATCAAAGCATTGGTGGGGTTTCCTTGCTGTGACTACCAAAACCCAGGAACTGCTGCTTTTTGCTTTGAGCTACTTAATAAGGATTATTCCAGGAGGAATAATCAACCTTATTGCTTGTTATTTTGCTTTGTGGTGGTGGTTTTTGGATTAAGTTCTGTTTTCAGAATTTGTGTACATGTACAAAAGTGTCTGTGACTTGAAATTTACCTTGGATAGCCATGGCCCCCTGCCAGTTCTGACCCATAGGCTCTGAACTGTCCTTGCTCCTTAAGTAATGCTTCCAAAGGAGGGGTTAGCAATTTAGTCATCCAGAAAGATTTCTCGTCACTTCAAGCAATCGTTTTTCTACATCATCTTCTGGGGTGGATTTGTGTTTTTTTCCCTCCCTAGTACACAGAATCTAAACAGCAGCTAATATTCTGCACCCTCTTCTCCTCCTCTCCTCTCCCCCCATCCTTGTGCTGGCATGAATGGGAGAACTAGTCACTCACTGCAGTGAGTCACAACTTCTTTAACCTCCCTTCTTCCCCAGATCAGAAATGCATGTTCCTGCAGTTGCCTTGAGGTTTGGCCTGATCCTGGAAGCATACTGCAGAGGCAGCACCCACCATATGAAAGTTTTGATGAAACAGGTAAAAACTGCTTTTAGCTACAAGGTTGACTTCCCTCTTGCTTGGAGCTGGTTCTCAGCTGTTAGCTTTTCCCACTTGATGTTATCAGTAATACCAAAAAAAGCCTTTTAACTGCTATATTGGTTTTGGCACATCCTATTAAAAGCCTAGAGTTGCCCATCACATGAGACTTTGCTCATCTCTTACTCACCCACACACGTCCCAAACTACACTATGTGTCTAGAATGGTTTGAAATGGTCAGAGACTGCTGCTGCTATTAGGTGAGTTGAATGAGTTACTGTTTAGTAGGAGCTGAGCACAACAGGCCGTCTGATTGGGAGCAGTGCACTCTTGCCTTCAGTTGCTGTGTGGAGTTACCCTGCTCTTTACCCATTCTCCAAAACTTCTCTATTATTTATCAGCGATCACTGTACCTAATTCGGAAGCGGGGGGGCTCATGGATGCATGAAGTCGTATCTAAGATGTGCTGCTCCTGCTTTCAAGCCTGAGTGGCACTTTTCCGTAACCAAAAGCATGGAAGGGCAGGGGCTATAGGTCTCATCCTCACTTTTTTAGCCAGCACACCCCACTTCTTCCTTCGGTGTGTTATTCCTGATGCAGTCGTCACCTTGCAATGCATTTGTGCCCAGCAGAATATCCATAATTGATTACGGATCTCCCTCAAGCAGATCCTACAAAACTTGTTTTGTTGCAATGTGTGAAATTGCTACAAGTTGAAGAGAGACACATCCAAGGTTTACATTTCACAGGAGACTTCAGTAGTTGTTAAACTTTCTCCGCAATTTCCTATTTGTTAATTGTGTTCCATCCCTCCCTTTTTCCAGGGAGAAGCACTCAACAAGATGAAAACTCTGAATGACATTGTTAAAATGAGTTCTCAGAAGGCCACCAAGCCTCAAACCAAGGAGGTGATGCATGTGTGCATGAAGCAGGAAACTTATCTCGAAGCACTTTCCCACCTCCAGTCCCCCCTGAACCCCAACATTATCCTCACTGAAGTTTGGTAAGGAAGACAGCTGCATCTCTTAATTTGGGCCGCAGGCTTTGTTCAACAGTAGAGCCAGGCTTCTGGTTACCCCAAGGTCCTGTTTTGTCATGGAAGCCCCCAGTCCTTTAGTGTTTGTGAATGCTATTGAATGCAAATTTAGATAGATAAAATCATAGAGATTTTATGAGAATGCAAGTTTAGATATCCACTTTTTTAATAGATGGAAACTCTGATGGTTATGTTTTTGTTTCCTCTAGTGTGGATCAGTGCACCTTTATGGACTCCAAAATGAAACCTCTATGGATTGTGTTTAATAATGAAGAGACAGGTGGAGGTGGAGTGGGTATTATTTTTAAAAATGGAGACGGTAAGTCTTCAAAGAATATATTTTCACAGGTGTAATAGTCTCAAATATTTACTGTGATGAGCGGGCCTAAATATGGACCATTAAGATGTTGTGTAAATGAGGACCAAAAATGCATTTGAGTTTTTGGACAGTAATCTGGAGGTATAATAAACTCTCCTCTACACTTCATTAAGATTTTAGCACGGTAGTAGCTGGATACCCTTGCACAGTAAAGAGAAAGCTGATGTGAGGTCTGAAAGCTAGAGCAGTCCAAGCTTCCATAGGGTTGGAGCAACTGCTGCTCACTGTTGTGTCCAGACAGATGTTTTCTAAAGTGCTGCGTTGACTGCTACGGGAAGAGCTTTGGCAAAGTGAAGTAGCATATGCCTCCATTAGGATAATCATATTTGAGTTAAGGGATCTGATATGTTGGCCTCATGGTATTACTGCACTAGTAAACTTTGCTCTGTGCTGGTGTCCTTTACTAGCTAGACCTAGCAAGTGACAAACTTGGCAAAGGCCCCTCTAGCAGCCTGCTTCAGGGGCAGAACGAGTGCCACTTGCAAGAGCACTAGAGGAATGGAGAATGGGAGATACTTAGGACCCTCTTTTCCTTTGTAACGCTGCACAGACCTTCGTCAGGACATGCTGACTCTGCAGATGATCCAGTTGATGGACATCCTGTGGAAGCAGGAGGGCCTGGACCTGAGGTGAGTAATGTGCACACGGTTGTCCTACTGCAATGATAAATCATGTGTGGTGAGGCTGTTTTGTCTGCAAGCTTATTTTGTCCCCGACAGCAGCTAGCTAGTTTTTGTGGTACTGAGGAGTAGAAATGCAGAGTAGGGATGGAGTAGATAAAACAGACAAGGGAAAGCTTAGAAGTCAGCACAACCCAATTCTGGGCAAGATTTCAGTGGAAGGGTTTCTTTCATCTCTGCAGGATGACCCCTTATGGCTGCCTCTCCACAGGAGACAAGACTGGACTGATAGAAGTAGTCATGCATTCAGACACCATTGCCAACATCCAGCTGAACAAGAGCAACATGGTGGCCACTGCAGCTTTCAACAAGGATGCACTGCTGAACTGGCTAAAATCCAAGAACCCAGGGTAAGTGGGCTTACCTTTTACTCAGTGCTGCTTTACTGCATCCACCTAGAGATGTTTCTTCTGCTTTGCTCAATTTTTTTCCTTCAGTTGTGCTTATTTCCAAGCTGTCCCACAGTATCTATGGCTGCCTCACTGCTTGGCACACTGGAAAGCATCGTGTGGATCTGTGTAGGTCTTGGGCAGAAATGGAGGCATCTGGGATACTGTTTGCAAGTATTTTTGATCTTTGACAGCTTAAGGTGGTGCTGTCCAAAGGCTGGATCCAAACCTTGATCCTCCCATTGGTCCTGTTAGTTTCTCCAGAGATAGTCAGTGTTGTGGCAGCTGGAAAAGGGGCAGAAGGAGTAATGCCAAAACTGGGAGGTGAAAAAAGCAAGCAGCACAAAAGCTGGGTAGCTTGGGGTTTTATTGGATACAGAAAGAGACAGCAGTAATATATCAGTGCTACTCTGATGTAGCAAGGCACCAACAGGAATCGTTCCAGGAGCCCACTTCATCTTTGGAGAACTAGAAATGAGTTAATTTAGCTGAGGTTAAACCATTTTTGTTGAGATTGTGGACACAACCTTAGCCAGATCTCTCCAATTACAGACAGCTGTTACTGCAGCTAGTTTTTGTAAAGCATAGATTGGAAGTACTGTCTCTGGAGAACACTAGAGAAATTCAAACGTGATTCCCTTACCTTCTCCTGCTCGTTTGCATAGGGGAAGCTACAAAATCAACTTTTGCAGTGGTGTAGTACTGTGTTCAATGTAAAATTCTCTTTCAATCTTTTTTTTACCCTCTTCAGCGATGCATTAGAACAAGCTATAGAGGAATTCACTCTTTCCTGTGCTGGGTACTGCGTGGCAACATATGTGCTGGGGATAGGTGACCGGCACAGTGATAACATCATGATCCGGGAAACTGGACAGGTATGGGGATTCACTGCTGCTGTTGGAGTACTGGAAGAGGGGCATGAATGCTACTTAGCAATGGACAGATACATCCCAGTGCAATCCTACTGCTAAGGAGCGTACCTCACCTTCCAGCTGGGAGGCAGACTGGACAAATATTCTCAATAGCTTCTATCATTCAGAGGGTAAATACAGTTTTATAGTTTGAATTACAATTCTGTAAGCATCTCTGCCATCAGCTGCCGCTGTTAGTACCCATTTTGAAATTACAGTGGAGCAATTCATACTGCTCAGACCTAAAATTGTCTGCAGATGCAAACTCAAGCACTGAGCTTATCAGTCTGAAGACTTACTTGGCTTCAGCAGGGTCACAAATTGCTTGTAGTTGCTAGGTAAGATCCTCAGTTACTTACCCAAGCTGATATATTTATAGTCTTCTTCCTAGAAAAAAAAATGTTGTGTGGGGGTTGTTTTGTTGTTGTTTTTTTGGTTTGGTGTTTTTTTTTCTTTTAAATGAATGCAAGTGATCAACATGGTTTTAATTTCACACTGATACCTGTATTGATTCCTTTACTTGTCTATTCTACAAGAATAGATTACCAGAGATTATATCCTCGGGTAAACTTTGGAAGAGAAAGGGCAAAACTAGGAAAAAGAAGATCCCTTTAGTAACAGGACACATACATCAGTAATATGTGGTAAAGGGGGAAGTCTAAGCTATCTTGTTTAATTGTGAATTCTACGAAGCCTAAAACAAGCCTGTGCTAGATGGTGCAAGGTGAGTCTTCTGCAGGTTCAGTGAAGTGAGCTAGTTAGTTAATATTTGAAAGTAAGAAATTGGCTGCTGCTGTTTTGAGACTTGTGTCTAGTAGGTACGTCCAGCTGCATGGCTGCACTGTTTCTGTGTGGCATGCCACTCTTCTGCATCTTCTTCCCCTAAATCAAGCAGTCATGGTCAAAGAAACCTAAGAGTGACTTTGTTTCGGGGTCACAGCAGGGACAGAGACACCGTTTTGTTTGCTGACAAGACACTTAACCTCCCTCCCTGGGCTGTGACTAGCAGCAGCCCTTATTATCTCGGACTGCATCTTCCTCCCATTAAAAAATGCTTAGAAAACTGTTTTTGCAGAGCAGAGGCCACTCAGTTACTTGTCCACGTGGGGGAGCTGATGCCCTGCAGTGGGCAGCCTGGGGTTTGTATGCCAGGGGCTTGCAGCAGCTCGTAGTGGGCAAGGTTGTGCATGGAATCCTCCTTCCCATCACAGCACTAGTGCTGCAACGACTTCACTGTGCTTGGTATCAAAAAAGGAAAAAAAAAGAGGGGCAAAAAAAAAAGCCTTAGCTGAGCAAGGAACACTTTGTAGTGAGTTCAGAACAGGACAGCAGCACCCTGTGGGACTGCAGCCTGCACTGGTAGGGCGTCCGTTCCAGTTCTCTTTCTACTTCTACTAGTGGCGGGCTAAGGTTTTTGTAAAACTAGAAGTTTCTTCAGATATACCAAATATTGAAGAGGTAAAGTATCTTTTCTGTCCTATCCAACATCTAATTCCCCTAGAGAATATCTAGGCAAGTAAATACTGCCTCTTTTCCCAAAGGAGTACCATGGGGGAGGTAATTTTTTTGTGGTCGTCAGTATCTTTTGAATACAGTAACTGTGAAGAGAACTCAGTGCTGATCAGCTACAATAGATACTATTCTGAAAACAATTTATTTTTTCTTCCTTATTTTCAGTTGTTCCATATTGATTTTGGTCACTTTTTGGGGAACTTCAAGACTAAATTTGGTATTAATAGAGAACGAGTTCCTTTCATCCTCACCTACGACTTTGTGCATGTCATCCAGCAAGGAAAAACTAACAACAATGAGAAGTTTGAAAGGTAAGTGTTAGCAGTTAATCTGGACTTAAGCTTTTTAAGCTCTGAATTTTCAGAAGTTATTTCCACCAATGATACATAGCCTACAGTTGTCCATGCACATGAAAGCAAATAAATGATTATCTACCTGTTAGAGAAAGAGCAAGAGCTTGGTAGTCATCAATGCAGACAGCAGAGTTCAGACTAATACCCAGTCTTGCTTTACAAAATGATACAGCTTCATTGCTTTGCCTCATCTCCCTTTCTGAACAGATTCAGGGGTTACTGTGAAAAAGCCTATATGATTCTGAGGCGCCATGGTCTTCTCTTCCTGCACCTGTTTGCACTGATGAAAGCTGCTGGCCTGCCAGAACTCAGCTGCTCTAAAGATATTCAGTATCTGAAGGTAAGAGCAGCAGAGCCCAGATACGGTTAAAACCAAATACCTGATCTTGTAGCTCAGTGAGGGAGGAGTTCAGTGTGGAAGGGCATCTTCTTTGAGGCAAAAGAGGTCCAAAAGTCATGAATAGACATCCAACGTTCACGTGGAGGACATCAGAAATGCCAGATACTGGTGCTCAGGAAATAACTTCAGTTATTCTTCAGCACAAAGGCAGTACGTACCTTGCAGAACCAGCTTGCAGGGAAGGAGACAGGGCTCTTGTTGGTTGTGTATCGTTTGCTGTTCCCAGCTTGCCTCACGTTCTAACAGCCTAGCCCTGGCCAACTGAGAGACAGTAGCTTTGTACAGGAGCAGTAAAACCCCTAGTTTTCCTATGCCCAACGTAAGACTAGGATGCATGTATTTAATCAGAATGAAAAAAACCTCGTGCCACTACAGCAACTATTAAAAACTTAAAAAATTAGAATTAATGACTACTTCTTTCCTGCTTAGTGCTCCTGTGAGTAAACATCTTGAGCAGTCAATTGTTCAGTTGCACTTTCGGTGAGGCTATACTGATTTCTGCCTCTTACCTTCAGGATTCCCTAGCTCTTGGGAAAACAGATGAGGAGGCACTGAAGCACTTCAGACTAAAGTTTAATGAAGCCCTGCGAGAAAGCTGGAAAACCAAAGTGAACTGGCTGGCACACAACGTATCCAAAGATAACAGACAGTAGAGCAACATCAGCCTGCACACTTGCTCCGAGAGACCGTAATACCTGCACTGAGTCCAGCAATTGTAGATAGGTTTTTAAAGACTGATGAATGTTGCCATGTTGAAGATCCCTACCTGTGTTCCCGGAGATCAGACGTTTCTGCACGACTGAAGAATTGTTGGACTGTCATCAGCCATGTAATCGTGTCCGCTGTAGATCTCTGGGGGACAAGGGAGAGACATGAGGCAATAAAATTACTGCATACAGTGAAAGGTAGGTAGATGTACTGTACCCTTAAGAACTTGTTAAGCTTCAAATCCATCTTCTAATAGAAGAGTTCAAGCAGTTGTAACATCCTTCCAGTGTGTTGATGTGTATGTTTCTGTTTTCTTGAAAAATTAGCTGAACACTGAGAACCTGCTATCCCTGTAGCTCTTATGGTATAGCCCATCTTCCAGGTTCCCACCGTTTCAGCTCAGAGGCATTAACGTCACCACGCGATTGCTCCTCCCTACCCTGTCTCAGTGTACACCAAGGTAGGTCAGCTTAAATCACCTCTGAAGCGGACTTGGACAAATTGTTTTACTCTGTATTGTGACAGAGTAAAAAATACCCACGCTGTCGTCTTACTTTCTCTCTGCTACAGAGGCCAAAGTGTTCTTAAACTGAACTGGAACCCATCTATTGCTGTCAAATACCGATGCCACAAGAACAGGCTTGGGTGGTTTTTTGGCTTTCGTTAAGTCAGGCTTCAGTTGAACCTTAAGCAATTCCTGGGTTTCCGTGTTTATTCTGGTTTTAAGCCTGAAAAGAGTAAGACTGCGTTTTCAGAATTGGCATGTAACGTTGGTTGCTACGTGTGCCTCCTGTCGGGGTAGGTTAGAGCTGGTTTGCCTCCTGGTTTCCCCGCAATTTGTGCATGCAGGGCACTGGCCTACACCCACCTAATCGCTGGGAAGCACCACTGTAATTCCAGTGTCAGCTGGGACAGATGGTACCTTTCTGTGCCTAAGTTACTTGGCCAGTTCTGCTTTCCGTGGAAGGATAGAGGAGTGCCAGATGAGCGGGGTTAACACTGAAACACTTACAGTAAGTTGCGTCTCAGCTCCCATCTCCTTACAAACTTATTCCCCGTTCCTTTCCGCACTCTTCTTCCTTTCAACTACGGTACACGACTCCTGGTCTGTTGTTAGAGCTGGTGTGCAAAGACTGCGTGTCTGTGGGGGCTCGGCCAGAGCGCAAGCTGCGGGCATCTGGGCTGGCACCGAACTCCCGTCTACTCCAGCCTCCTCCTGCTCTCGCTGCTGCCGCTCTCCTTCCCAAGCAGAATCTGTCCCGCCTCCCACAAGGTGCTGTTATCAATCCCGTATTTCTACTCGTGTCATATTTTTGTCCTCACTTGGTGAGCAGTTCTGAGCACTGGTGTTGCACAGGGACAGGTGAACAGGAGCCACTGCTGCTGCCCGGTGCCTCACCCGAGCGTAGCGAGGGGCATCAAGCAGGCTGCAGCCTGTGGTTCGGCTGCAAGAGGTGGAGTAGCCTGGTTAGTACCTGCTTCCATTAGCAGTTCCCTGGGGTTGCTTCCGTCCATTTCCCCTGTTCTCCACAACATCAGGTTCCTATGGAGGTGCTATTGTTCCTGCCTTTTAAGGAACAGCGTATCTAATTTCAAGATAACCCTGTCGCTGCAGCCTAGATTAGATTTGTATGCCCTTAACTAGGTTGAGCAATCTTTAAAAAACAGTTCTGTGAATAAAACTCTCTTACTTGCTCTTACCTTATGTAGGTAAAAAAGTGCAGGGATTTCAGATCCTGTTTCTCAAGTGACAAGCGATGTGCATATTGTCAAATCATGGACTACTCTCATGTAAATTTAGCTTTCGTATCTGGTTTAAAATTCCCACAAAAATACCAAGTTTAGGACAGAGACTGGCCTTAAAAATCTTCCCTGTTATGGGATAAATTTGATTTGATAGTGTTTTTGCATCCAGCACACATGTACAACTCACTCCTGACTTTCAGCTCTTTTTAATGCTTTAAAATCAGGTACCCTGTACTTTAAAAGAATGGCTGTTTAAGTCCACTTTTTTTTTAAGAGGACAAGTTATAGATCTTTGTTATTCATCAGCTGTATAGCTAAGTTAACACTGCCTTAAAAAGGAACTTCTACACTAAGCAGAAATGAATAATGGTAGCTAATACTAGGTTTGGTCAGTGAATGGAATACTAAACACTTTAAATAAACCCTTTCCTCGTTACCTTTACATACAAACATACTAGCAGGTTACGATTTAGTGTTACACTGATGCAAATTTAAATTCTGATTTAAAGTACTTACTGTTTCTTTTCGTAAAGATGTTATGCGACGCAGTCCATTCTGTACTGTTTTGTATGTATTAATATAAAGCAGGTTGCCTCTCATAGAGCACCTGTTAGAAGAAGCAGTTATATAGAAGACAACTCATTTTAACTTCATATAACCCTTGGAGATCCCCTTTTTTACACCTTTCAGATGATACTGTGTATGACTGAGAAGTGGCCAGAACGTTTCAAGATAGAACAGCATGTACCCTTCCAATTGATCCTGATTACTTACTAACACCTTGCTCTGTAACAGTTCTTCAGCATGTTGATTAGTAAGTAGGACTGAAAGTATGTTTGCAACAAGTAATTGTTTTCTTGCAGTTCTTTTTCTGTGTTACAAACCCTACTCACTTAGCTAGAAGTGAAAGGTGGCTTCATGGCTTCCTGTAACTCTGCATTCAACCGTAACACCAGAAACACCCCAGTGAGCAAATGTGTGCCAACTGACCTGCAGGAAACAAAGCACCATCTCACCCGGAGCCAGAACTCTAGAACTGAAAGAAACTTCCTGTACTCCTTGAGTATTGTCCTCTGTGAAAGGTGAGCTCCCTGCAATATGCTATAAATTTCACTGATGCGGTTCTCCTGGCTCTGCAATATTACTGTTTTCTTCAGCTGAGCAGCAGATACTGGTCTCAGGTTTCAAATAAAACCTTAAAACTGAATCCATATTTGCAATTAGAAGTATAGTAGTGTGAAACTGACCTGGGTGACTAATTATGAGAGTAAACCATCAGACTTGAGTAAACCATCAGACTTTTTTTGTTTAGCTGTTTTAAATACTGTAATTTTCCTTTCCTGTGCCAGATTATAGAGCCTCATGCTTCACAGGCTAGGAGGGTGCTGGCTGTCAGAATGTAAATTAGGAGAAGGAAGATACAAGTATCTCTTACATCCAATTAAACAAAAAATCCATTACCATAAGGACTTGGAGAAATGCAAACGTTTCCATGAGCAGCAGATTACCATGTGTCAGCTGCTCTACCACAACTGACAGCGAGTCTGTGCTTTCACAGCAAGGTGCTGCTGTACCTCATCTGAGGACTGTTACTTACCTTATTGTTTTTTCCCCAGAAAAAGGTCACATGATGCTACTTCTCAGTTAATATGGAGGATTAATACATACAGTGAACGTCTGGTGAACACCCTGTTTGTGCATCAGACCTTTGTGTCACCTACCCTTTAGGATGGTGCTTCTACAGCGTTGCACCATTGTCCTCTGTAACGATGTGATGCTATTTTTTGTAATTCTTCAAGGTTTTTTTAAGAGCCAGATTTGTGGAGACCAAGTATTCCGCATCCAAACTTAATGGAATATACAGGAAATTTGCCACAATCATGGAGTAAAGTTAAGGTTGGCAGGAATATGCTAAATAGGAAACGCAAAAGGGAAAACAGCAGCTCAATGCTCAAGCTCTAACAGTTGTTTTGATATTGGAAGAAAATACGGCAGGGTTTAGAGCTCTGCATGCTCACCAGTGAGAACAGGGTACTGCACACATCTAAATCACTGTTCCCTCCGTAGGGAGAGGCAGATGTTTATGACCTCCGTGTTCCCTCCCTTGGGGTGCTACGCTGTTTGCTTGCAGAGTTCCCTGTGGCCACACAACTTGGACTCCATTTTAGAGAGTAGATCAATACTGCTATTTCCTTCCTTGCTAAACTAATTTACAGAGCGAAAAGCATGCAGAAATACCAGGCTGCAGGCAAGCTAAGATGCACTGAAACCACAATCACCTCATCAGTGGTTTACACATTCTTGTGGAAGAGAAGAAACATACTACAGTTCTGCAAAGGTAAAAGCAAGTCTCTAACATTGCCACAACCTGTCACACTGCAGCCAGGCAGCCTTACCTCCTGCTTTCCCTTAGTCAGGCCGAGTACTTGGTTTGCAGGCACACGGCAGTTCCTACCTTCAGCTGTTGTTTGGGTAGCATTTCCAGAAAACTCAGGCCCTAAGATAGTTTTACAGAAGTACAAAGCAGCAGTGGCTCGTGTCATCTGTCCTTCAATTTCAGAAGTGCAATAAAGCAGATTTGTATCAGCATAAACTGCAAGAACTGAGCAATTCCAAAGCTTTTCTCAATCCAGCACAGTTTTACAGAGAGGTTGGTACAGAAAATTGACTTACCTACAGTAAGTAAAAATATCAGTGAGTCATCAAGGGGACCTTCTTCCCTGTACACCACTGGAATAGCCTCTTGAATGAAACTCTGATGGCTGCATTGGGTCAGCAAAGAGCCTTTTGGCTCCAACTTTACAAAGCAGCAGCTCACCCGATAGTTTTCAGCAAGTTGAAACGTACGGAAGATTGAAACTTAAATCACTTTCAAAAATATTACATTTCACTATAAATAGTACCTTCTGATTCTAGAAATATGCTCAAAGTGATACTCCTATTTCTATTTATTTAGAGATGTTTCTGTGATTATTTTTTTTTAACTCTGTACAAACTGATTGTGCTTATTCTGTTGCCTTTGAAAAAAAGAAGTATTTTTTTAAGCCAAACTGTGGTTCTGTTAAGAAGAGAATGTTTACATGTTTAACTTTTTGGTTGCTTTAGATACATGTTTTGTAAGTTAAAAATAAAAAAAAAGACTGATAATTGTACACATATGCCACCAAAGTCTTACGCGTGAGGTCAACGAAAACAAAACTCTTCTACTGCCACCAGCAGAGGCAAATTAACACACAGCTAATTAACTCGATTCAACTTTGTTCCATTCAGTGAAAAAGAAATGCAAACCACCTTTAGAACCAGAAATTTATTGTAGCTTATAGACTTTCCAAACTGACCTGTTACCAATATACACATCTGAAAAGTTATACCCAGAGTGGCTACAAACCGCATCAGGACATTTACAACCTTTCAGTTATTACCATTAAGCCACGATCAGTTTTGGTCTAAAATACAGCAGCTACAGCAACAGTATATGGAAGGATAAGTCTTCTACACATTAACACAGGACAACTGTCAGACATAAGTTAAAAGTTTCCCAGTTTACTTAAAACTAGCAGTTATATTACCACGTAAGTAGTCAAAACCATTTCCCCATTTTAGAAATCTAAAATTTTACATAAAAAAAACAACCCCAAAAAACGGTAAGCTAGTTGTGTGGGTTCTCTTCCCTGCTTCCAGGTCCATCTACTATTGTAAAAGGCACTCCACAGTCAAGCGTTGCCCCAGATAAAACCCACCATTAGATCCCATTACACACATCGCTAGGTGAGAATAGGACTGCTTTGAAAATCAAAACTATAGAAACATTTGGATCAGTCTGTATCTTTTATCTCTTGGAATTAAGCCCCTTTGTGCCCCACCCTCAGCTTGCTTGTTGCTCCTCTAGCACGCTTACCCAGTGCAACATTTCCCTGCCCAGTACTGCCCGCCACCGAGCAGCCTGTTCCAGCAGTGGGCTGTGCACCCACAGCACGGGCAGACTACGGCCAAGATCAAAAACTGGAACTTTGCTTACCGTGCCGAGCAGTGCATGGAGTCCTAGTCTCCTGTTACAAGCCAAACAAGTTACTCTCTTTAATCCACCTCCAAACATAAAAACCAAGGAAGCAGATAGTCATTACTCAAGGCTCTGCGTAAGATCAAATAAACTTAAATAAACAAGACCTGCCTTACAAAAAAACTAGTGCTCTCCACCATGGGGTCATTAACTTACTTTTCGTACCTTTCAGTTTTTTCTTTAGAAAAGTCCTTTGCAATTCCAAGTTAGAACTTTGATCAGAAACAACCAAAATCATCTGAACTTGGAATAACATTAATGTGATTCCCAAGGTTTTCTCGTTGGATGGTTTATGCTATGGTTTTCACCAGCAGGAAAACACAATTACTAACTGTAAACAAAGGCTTAATACACCAACCCTCCAAGTTACTGTACAAGGGGTTACAGGGAATGAGCAGGAGTGTGTTTGTTTAACAGAAATGAAATCAGCTATGCCCCAAACCCTCCCACTACCAAATTAGAAAAATTGAACAGGCAAAAAAAATCCAAAATACCTTTCTATGTAGACTGGTAGCCAAGATGCACAGGTACACAGGTGGTCTCAGGCTTTCCAGCTTCAGTTACCAGTGTAACAATCAATCAACTAAATGAATAATCCACCCTGTCACCACTATGAACAGACCATCATTGTGCTACAGGCAGCCTCACTGTAATTAATAGGAGCTGTGGCAACATACCACAGCAACAGCACACTAATTTGCCTACTATCCAAGTAGTGTTTTTTCCCCAATAACTTAAAAGCCCTTATGCCAAGATTTAGTTGGAACAAAAAAAAGAAAAAAAAAAAACCAACCAAGAAAACATAACTGTATTGCACAGGGCAGTTGTTGAACCTCTGCAGAGATTCCTAAAGCCTTTACGATTTCTCACAAGCTTGTCTGTCCCCTCTGCAAAAATAAAGGAGATTAAAGGAAAGAAAAGGAAATTAAAGAAAAAACAGAGCGGGGCATGAGCGCACATGGCAGTCGAGGCCAAGGACACGGTATTACTGAAACATCTACACTAGGAACTGTGCCCGTGCTCCTGCTGCAGTAGTATGAGACTCGTAATATTTCATGCTTCATGATTTTTTTTTTTACTTTAGCATGTTTTAAACCCCAATCCCTGTTTTCACTACCACAAATGACATAATTACAGAATTCCCGTATATTTACAAAATATTAAAAAGTCTGTTAATCTTCTACATATTAACCTCATTCTGCCACTTTACACATGCACTAATTTGGGGAAAAAAATTAAAAGAAATCAACAGGCTGAAATGAGCAGCTTTACCCTTTGTCAACAAGCAATCTTTGCCTCTTTTAGAAAGAGAAAAAGGAACAAAGCCAAGTTTGTTTCACTGAGCAAAAGACGACAGTTCAGAAATTCATGTGCAATGGCTACAGATCTGTAGAGTCACTTAGCTGAGATGACATGAAGAAAAAAGTGCAAGGTGGTTCCTCACATAGCGTAAAAAAAATCCAGTCACTGAGGCATGGCTGAAGGAAAAGAGGTGCTAACTACAACTCTAGAAACAGCATCAGGAACTAGCTGACATAACACAAACACTGGGATGTGTGTGGGTTCAATCTACTGGCCAGAGTAATATTTTTTTTTTTTAAACACCATGATTCCTTGGTAACAATGGAGTGTATTACAGTGGAGTCTCCTAGAGCAGAAACATAAAGACAAGGGGAACAGCTAGAATCAATAACTGAGGGTAGAGTCATCCCATTCCAGCTGTTGCTGTCTGTTAACATTCTGTTGGTCCTCTTCCTGCTCTCCCTCTTCCTCCTCACTGCTTTCAGACTCTGCACTAGTGATGTCATCTTCTTCTCCGTCTTCACTTTCTTCTTCCTCTTCCTCCTCTTCCTCTTCACTGCTGTGTTGATCCTCGTAAGTCTGTTAAGACAGAAATTAGCTGTTGGTATCACACTGGCCAAAATCCTTTTTATTCTTTTGATACAGGCACAAGGCACTGTATTGAGAAAGAGCTCTTACAGATTCCTGACTGGTTTTAGATGTTCAGCAGTAATTAGGCAACCAGAAAAGAAAAAGGAAGTAGTGCTCTTCAAAACAGCTTTGTAACATTGCTATCAAGCCTGTCACTCCAAACAAACTCATCCTAAAGTGTGACCCAGTACTTCAAATTCTACTGGGAAAGGATCTTTCAGCAGGATCGCACAACTAACGTTAAGGTTGCACATCCATCTTGTTCCTGATTTTCTAAAAATTCAGATGTCAACCCCAGCAGAAGGAAACATCATGGACACAGATGTTTCGACAACAAATTCTTGCAGCTTTGGAAAAAAGCGGACCATGGTTAAGGTAGTGTTCAGCATGATAAACCCCGGTGATGGCACTGACCTGTGAAACCCAATGTATCATGAAGCTATAAGCCCATGCAAGATCCCAAAGATAACAGCTCCTGGCATCTGTCACTTTGGCATCTTAGTTAAAAATTCACATTTCATGTCTCTACTCCGTGTTCAGTGGTTGCTTTTGCTCCGTCCATGTACAACCACACCCATTATAGCTGGAAAAGGGTGTATAATTTTGTTAAGTGCTGAGACGTCAGCTTTACCTCCATGGGGTTCACAGTGATGGTCAAAGCAGAGTCATCCCAGTCCATCTCATTTTCCTTTCCAGTGTCCTGGTCACGCATCGTTCTCTGATGTGCAGCTCGGATTCGGAACACTCCCAGAATAATCATAAAAACCAGGAAACTGACACAAACTACAATCACGACAGTGGCTGTACTGGGAACAACTGCAATAAGAAAATAGAAAGTTTCTTAGATGATACTGATCAGTAAGTCTTACACAAAGCTAACAGCTAGTCCTCTGTTCCCATCACCTGCAAGAGGGAAATGGTGCTACACAAATACTGTATGTAGCTACACAGAGACAGTTTGTCTAAGGCCACTTCAAAAGTCAGCTGGAGAGTAAGAACTAAAACTTAGTTCCTTAAATATAAACACACCAATGTGATGGACTGACAACACATGGAAAGCAGATTTCACCACACACAGACTCCCCTCTGAAGTGCCTGTTTTTCTTCCTCTCGCATCCTACACCCATGCCAAATCAATATAATTAAACCAGAAAGGACAGATACCACAACTCATCAAAGGAATAATGCTGCAGTTCATTCCTCATACCACTCAGAAGAAATGTGTCTCAGTTCCTCACAGTCCTTTATCTGGGCCTTACAGTCCCCTCAAGACTAGTACACCTCCCATTTTCCAATGTACACACCCCAACAGAAAGCTCTCCTGCTGGCAGGAACAGAAACATCACAGATCTCTACTAACCCACTCCTCTCTGCTTGGACAATGGCAGAACAGGACTGAGTAGCTGCTTAGATTATTAGTCCAACACACTGATTTAAACTCTGGGAAAAACCTCTCTGCAGCAAGGAGCCTCTGGGACATTTTAACATGAGAAAAAAGACCAGCTGAACTTCAGTGACTGAGAATTCTTACCTGAAAATGGATGAGGGTTAGCTAAGTTGTGACCAGAGAGATCAACAAACGTATGATGCACTGGATGAACAAACTGTGGTTGTGCAGCTATGTGATTAGCATGTTCAACTGGGTTAGCTGTGTGGATAACATTCACCTAGGAACAAAAAGAAAATGTTAAATTCCAGAAATGCAACAGTTCACTTCTGAAGAGTTAGAAAGAAAAAGAAAAAAAGGGGGAAAAAAAAAAATTCCCAGAGCAGGCATCCAATTCTCCTTCAACACAGCAATGGCTCATCTCAGGGGACAATCATCCCAGCCAGTAGCTTCTTGTACATTACAATTCCTTGCCACAAAACCCTTCTGTTTCACAGCTCTCAAATCTGTTTTACTTAGTCTGGCAGCGTACAGACACCAGCATTTCAGAATAAAACAGATAAAGCCAATTTAAGATCAAATTTGGTAGCCAGCCATTTTAATCCCAAAATAACAGTATATACAAAGACACATAACACATTAATTACATTTTCTTCATTCTCATCTTTTCTTATTCAGCTGTATATCTTCAGCTAACATCAAAGAAAAAAAATCCATTATTACAGTCAAAGGGTTAAAAAAAATATTCTTTTTGTTTAAAAGTTTAACCCACACTCAGCATAGCTGGCTTTTAGGTACAACTGGAAGCTCATCATTTGCACAGTGTATTTCATGTTTCCTTGCCAAACAAGCAGAGCTAAATATATCCCTCCTGTGCTGGAACACTGTGCTACAGGGTACCTGACCAGCTGCACAACAGGAAGAGAGTACATTTACTGCAGAACAAGGAAAGCATTTCCAGTTGAACAGTTCGGTAAGATCCCAATTCAAGCTCACAGAATTTCCTCAGGAAACGAACCCACATGACTCAATACAAAAATTTATTCTGCAACACAGGAGGCTCCGCAGCCCACCATAACCACCCAACCAGTGGTACATACAATTAACTTCACTATTATTTCTTTGGTCAGCTTTAAAATGTAGAAATTCAAGCTCTTGGCTGAAAGATGCAGCGATATGTGACAGTTCCTCTCAGTGTAAGAAACTTCACATTCCAGCACCTGAAATTTTAGTGTCCTTTATGTTATCTTCTGCTGTATTTCCACATATTTGATATAAGCATACTTAGTAATAATTAACCTGTGCTCTACTCCAGAGGAAATGTAATTTTAGCCTGTCTGTGCTCTTAGGTAAGCCCTTAGTATCAGCGATTTAAGCATCACACAAGCAAAACAGTAAAGGGCCCAGCAAGTTCATTTGCAGAATCCCAGAGTTATTCATGAAGGCCACTCAAGCCTCTGGTAACACTACTCTCACCCATTTGCTAGTTTTTTTACTAAATTAATATGCTGTCTTTCCAATCCAACCTTTTTGCCTCCACGCTTCCAATAGCCATACTATTTCTTCACCTCTGTGCAGGCAGCCTTATTTAAAGCTGAAATGTAGGATTAAGAACACATTTATATATAAAATGCAGCCTGAAATGCACATGTCTACTAATCTTTATTTACAGGACAAAAATCTAAATCAATAATTGATCAATTATCTATCAGTTGAGGCAAAGACTTCCATTCTCCTAGCCATCCATGCTCTAAAATTTCTCAGAGCTACCAGATCAGCTTACATACCTCCACTTTAAACTCATTGCTGACATAGCGCCCATTAAGCTCAGAACAGACTAATTTGAACTTTCTGTCGAAGAGGGAAACGGTGTGCCAGTTCCTGTAGCGTATCAAATGCAAAACTTCTTCGTAACTCGCCATAGTATCAACCCCTGTGGAGAGAAATAAACAAGTAAAACAATTACTTTGCAAAATACTAGTACAACATTATATACTTGACAAACATTACTCTCTTCAAGTAAGTTTTCTTGGCTGACAGGTTTTCAGTTGGTAGAAAAAAGGTAACACCATAAAGACAGACACACACACATGTGGCTTCACTGAAATTCTGTGGATTGATTTTGTGATAAAATCCTAGACCCAGTTAGTCTTTAAAGGGATTCTGGGAGCCTTTCAAATACACTAACATATTCTGAATATAAAATAGAACAGAGTGATGCATGCTCCTAGGCACTGGATTATCTGTGCAAGGAACAAGCCTTTTCCGGGGGAAACTGTACTTCATCTCCACAGTCCAGAGGTAACCTGCAATTTGGGACATAAGAGAACAACAGAAAGGAGGTTCTAGAATGATTTTCTAGTTATTTTCTAGAATCACAGCTTTCCACAAAATAGTTGTGACACCTCTGAGCTTGAAATTCTAGTCAAAAACAAAGTATCTGGAGTAAGGTTTTACAAGTCATCCCTCTAGCACACTGTTGCCGTTATCCTCAGATCCTTCCTACAAAAAGACCAGAAGCAGTAACCCCTACCTGTGATTATCATGCCCAGGTTGGAACTACTCATCTCAATGCCTTTCTGCTGTAATCGTGTCATGTCAATCTCCAGGCTTTCTTGTTCCTGATTTAGTTCCTCTCCCAGCACTGTCACCTCACACGTATCCAGGTTATGCATGATCTCTTCAGATACCAAAGACTCTTGTACTAAAAAGCAGAGAAAAAGCCAAAGAGGTAAGCAGAAACAAAGATGAAGCAGACAAGAGCCCAGGAGCTATAAAATGTCACATGCAAACTCAACTCTTCTTCCAGAACAAATATTAAGATCTGGGCCTGAAGTAAAGAGCAAGTATTCATGAAATAATGATCCAAAAAATACAATGCAAACAAGGGATATTTACAGGAAGATAATGGCCTGGACTTAATACCATTTCCAGGTTAAGTTTTTCTTAGCCCAGAGAAGAGTATCTACACCTTGTCACAAGAGATACAGCTTTTTTTCCCCTGCTAGGTTCTGTATTAGAAGAGAAATCCACATCTCTTTGCAAGAGGAATATCCTGCAACGTGATCACTGAATGGGGTGAGGACAGGTAACAGTCCTAAGCAGAAAAAGATGTTACCTGTGGGATCTTCATCTCCATCTCCCTCTGGCTCCACCTCCCGTGTAATGGTGCTTATTATGCGAAGCTCAGGAAAGAGAGAAACACCCTCAGAACTCTCAAACTCTGAAGCAGAGCGGGCAAAATGGTTGATGCCACTAAGGCTGATTTTCGGTTCCTCTGGCTGCAAGACCATCACGTATCCCTCCACAGAAGGAATGGAGACGCAGGCCTCTTCGTTGAAACATCTGTGAGATACAGAAGCAGTTTTGCGCAGTCAAGGAGGCTACTTGACAGGGAGGCACAATTACTCAGAGTAATTGCTTTATAAATTTTTAAAAAGCTCTGTCTCAGACCCAAGAGTCTTAGATAAATTCATCAACTGTGTTGGAAAGTAAGAATTCCTCACCAAGGGAGCAATCTTACAATTAATTTTTACTTACAGTTAACATTTGGTCCCATTTTCTGTGCTACGACTAACAGCCACAGATAACACCTTTAATGAAGGCTGTAACACTGGAGACATACTCACAGCACACCCTTGAAACAAGGTCCTCCCTACCTTACACACTCCTTACTACATTCTTGAGAAGAAAACGGAGTGCTGGTGCAGAAGACCCCAACTGTGTGATGGTTACATACAGCAAGGCTCCTTTGCTTATGGAACTGAGATACATGAACGTCGTTCTAGGCTGCAGTACCACCGTACAGAGACACCTTATTGCAGCACTAGGACATACTTGACAGCACTGGTGATTTTAAGCCTCCGGATCCCAGGTGTTGGGAACTGGCGGGAGTTCAGATAGGAAATGTGCTGCATGGCCTTATCCACTCTGTCAATGTCATCCCCTTCTAAGGTCAGTGTTGACTGACTTGGGTTCATGTGGATCTGAAATAACAGAAAAAAAAAAAAAGTAAGAATACCCAAACACTAACATGATCTGTTAATTAAACTGAAAGTTCAGCACTGCTTAGTCTGGTAAACACTGGGATACCTAAATCTGTATTCAAAGCAGTAAAGCCATTATTTACTGGCCTTGTAGTACATAGTTTAACTTCCCTATTTGCTTCCTTATTCCAGTCAAATCTATTTTGAGTTTCATTCTTTAAGAAAAAAATCTGGGCACTTATCATAGTTCTGATGTGAAGATTCTAGTGATATGAAGGAGAGACAGCCAACATAAAGGAGAAATTTAGCCCTGTGCACACAACCTCGCTATTAGAAAAAGGCGTGCAAGTTAGTGCCATTCTGCTGCACTGCTTGTTAACAATCTCCTTTATTAGACAACCTGATATAGCTGGTAAAACAGACAGGCTCACAAACGTGGAATTTCTCTTCAAGACTTAAAAGAGAACACAGTAACTTTCATTCTTAAACTCCACTAAGTGATCATCTCTATACAAGAAACATTTCCTAGTTTTCATGGAATTTTAATGCAAAACTTCACAAGAGATTAGTTTGCTTTATTTGAGACACCCCTACTAACTCTGCCAGCAAAACTTGTAACTTTTATCAGCAAAGCAACATAAATGCTGCCCTTTAGTCACAGGCAACTTTACCTTCACGCCTTTGCCAACACCATCAGCCATTTGCAAATCCAGTCCCTCTTTGCAAGTATACAGGCAATCTATCACCTTCTTGTTTTCCAGTTTACCAGAACGAATCATCAAACCTGCCAGATTGCCTCGGAAAAACTGAGCCATGTGGAGTTCACCACCTTCACAAAGGGAGGAAGGAAAAATCTTTATATGTTTTCATTCTTTTCACTTTTTTTTTTTTCTTTTGTAAAAGAACAAATATGCCTTCTGGTACCACAAAGTATTATACACATGCAGGTTAGTTTTTATCCATTCTGGGTGTTAACCTTGTGATTATGTTCAAGCATAAAGAAAAAAATTAAACAGTTCACCATGCATATGGCCTTCGAAACAGGCGTGGCCATCTCGAACTGTGAAACTAAGGCGAGTACTTCCGTAACAAACATCTCAACAGAAATCGCCCGTACAGCGAGGTGGTGTTCTTCCGAAATTAAAGACGGAACCAGTGAGATGAACTATGAAACCTGAATCTTCACGTTGAGGTAACGCCTCCTACTAGTTGGATTCTCTACACAGTGGGCAATGGCCATCAGGACAGAAGACGGCAGTGTCCTTCCTCTAGATGTTAGAGGCTCTCTTCACGCTCAAAGGATAGACAAGAACTTCACAAAGTGATTCAGTTCATTCTGAAAAAGGTGTCTAAGAGTTAGCTGCTCCTCTCCAAAGGTGCCACCTTCTCTGTGTGGACTCAAGCGAGCAGTTTAAACTCAGGTAACTCATTTTTAGGTATCTGAGTTAAGTCTGATGAACTGCAACCCAATAAGCCCCTTATTGCTTACATTTTTTTGAAAATGACATCACAATGATCCCCTAGTCCGTATCTTGCTAAATAACAGGGGCCACAGAACATCACCTGGAAATTTGTATTTCAAGGTTAAAACTTACTAAGCTACTAGATTTTTAGAAAGATGCTTAACCTTGTCTCAAAGACTCTAGTAAAATTTTCAATAGTGAATTGTCCTGTTACAAATTAAGTAATTTTCAGTTCAGATTTGTACAGCTGCAACTTCTAGCCCCTGGATTCTGTTACCTCCTTGCCAAATTAAAATATGATGCACTGCTAGAAACCTCTTGTCCATTACATCTAAACCATTCCAGGAATTCTTAAACTTTACAGGAGTACATATCTTAAAATCAGTGTATATTTCTAAAAGCGTATTCAAGTGTCTCAAGACACAAAATCCATCAAACTATCATTAAAAATTTCTAAGAAAATAAAACCCTGTAGCCAACCTGAAATACCTGGTAGCCAAAGCTTTTGTGCCCGTTCACTGTAATTAGAACTTTACATCAGTTTCTAATCAACTAAGTATCCATTGTAAATTACAGGTCTGTTTTCGAGTTATATGCAGGCAACCTCATCTAAGGATGAAATCGGTCTTGCTTTGAGTGGGGAGCAGAGCTATCTGACTTCCAGAGGTGCTTCCCAACCTACTGAGTAATTCTATGATACACACACATACCTACATACATATATTTATATAGGATGAGGTGCATTTATGTTTTAAAAAAAATGGATGAGTAGATTATAGCTGATATTTTACATCAGCAACTTATTTTACACCACTTCACTGCAATCACAATGGTTGCAGATGTACATGGATGTGCACTTGGGTGCAATCAAAAAAAAACAAACAGAAAAGAAAAAAAAAATCAGCTGATGAAGCTCTGCAAATAGAAGCACAATGAAGAAACAAGCCTAGGAGAGGATTATGTGAAGGTCAATGGCCCGAATGCAATGCCTGCATTTCATGCTGTGTGTGAGATGAAGCAATGTCTTGGCTTAAAAACAAAATAAAACAGTAGGGAAAAAACTCCAGCAACCTGCAGAGGTCTCAGGCACAGTTTCATTGTCATTTTCATTTCCTGTATATTCTGTAGGAAAGCAAGACAAAGAGTAGGACAACAGGGAAAGGACCAGTAGTTACAATTTGGCAAACTGTCGTATCACAGAAAATACACATCCCCCAAAAAGTCTGCTTAAACTCGACCCAGCTTCTCAAGGATTGCGAGTTCTTTGAAACACTGATGGCTGCAATAGAGGGAAGAAGCATCACTACGTTGTTACAAGAACATAACCTCCATGACAAGACGACCTGAAGAGCCCCCCACACAAGCTGCAGTGAAAAGCCACACTGGAGAAGACTTCAGCCACAGATACCCAATCTCACACGAACCACCAGTGTTAATGATAATAACCACCAGGTCCATCAACTGGCTCCATGTATGTCCTCCTCTCCCAACTAATAAAGGGGAAAATTAAGGTGAGATCCAGCCTATATCAGCAAATCACCAAAAGGTATTAAATGCTGATCAAAAGGAGCCATTACCAACACAGATTTTTTTCATCGTAATAATCCTATCATATGTATTAAGCAGGCTATTTATCAGAGGGAAGTGTTTGAGGAGGACAGCACTAAAAATGAAGAACAGCTTTTAATCTTTTAAAAGAAATGTTGAAAGAACTTTTTCAAAAGCATAAAAACTCTCTCTTCTTAGAGGTGAGCTGTACATGTAACTTAAAGCAGCCTGATTTATTTTAAAATCTTGCTAAGACAAAGAGGATGGCCTTAAGCACAAACTTTGTTCCTTTGGCATGCTTTTTCCCCCTGTGTTCCAATTCCCCAAAACCCAGGCTTTTGGTGGAATTTTGACAAGGTAGCACCTCAAGTTCTTGTATTCCAGACTTCAAATGCTCCTATTTCAGTCTGCTGTCATTAAAAGAAAATTCATGCCCGAAGAAATTAAATAATTAGGTAATGGTGCCAATATGAAGAGCACAGGAGCTTTGAAACTAAACGTATATGCTTTTGTTAGGATGCGGAACATATATGGAAGCCATTACACAATCCATCCACTTAGCTGGAACAGAGATTCCAAGCTCCAGTTTCTTGAATACCAGCCACTATAGCTTCCCTTTGAGCTAGAAGAGATAGTTGGAAAGTCACAACAGAATGAGATGAATTATGAAGAAAATAATTGACTTAAAGGAAGGGACAACAGAATGAGTTTAGCACTGACATAACAATACTGAAAGACAGTGAACTTGTCACAAAACAGTAAATTTGATGGAGAGGATATTTTGATAATTTAACTTTCATTCACACTTCAAAGCCTTAAAACTTAAAGAGAAAAGAGACATTATAAGACATTATGATAAATGACATGATTAAAATGTTTCAAAGCTTTCCATTTGCCATTCATTCACAAGCTACTTCTATGCATTGTTGCATACTGCAACTATAGCCTATATTCTGAACTACAGCAAAATATGAATTATTTAACACTGTTTTATCTCTGACCAAAAAGATCAGCTTTATACCAGCTAGGGTGTAAATTGGCTAGCAAACATTTCCATTCAGGACTGTGAAGCAAGAACTTTGGTACAATAATCTCTGGTCATCAGCCTCTATGTTCACATGCATTCTTCTCCTTTTTCTCTAGCTTTGAAGAGTAAGTTTCACAAATATTAAAGCACATGAATCAGCATTTTACAGCTTGCAGAATACTATGTTTTAAGCCATAGTCTGCACATAATAAAGCAGATGCTTTCTATGTTTATTTTTGTAAGCAGAAATGGTAAAATATCCAAGAGACAGCATCACTGTGTTGCTTAGCTGAACTGTCTGCTGGTCATGCTTCCATTTATGAGAACACTTTTTCTACAACATGCTTTTCAACCTACATGAAATTAAATGTCCTGAAATTTAATCTGAATAAGTAATCTGAAGTGTATGATGTACTCTTACAAATATTATGAAATATAAGCTGTCTATATTCCCATGGTTACCACAAAAATCACTTTGATAGAATGCTGCTAAGTGAGCAGCTTCGTATTTCATACGCACCTGTGGCCAACGAGCAAAAGAAAAAAAAGTCATGGCAAAAAATGACTAAAAGAGGAAATATGTGATACTAGCTAGGAGCAAAAATAATCTGCAGAAGACAAAACAAATCATCTTTCATGCACTAAAAAGATTTTCTGTGTACTTCTAGGCTAACCAAAAGATTTCATTAAACAAAAAGTTAATTAAAAGTATTAACAACTGCGAACAGTTACCTTGCCAACATGCTCCAACTACCAGCTGCGTTTCTATCTTTGAAGGATGAAGTGGGTAATCTTCAGTCACTGGGAAAGGATCATATGAAACACCGTCTACATAAAGAGTTACTGCAGGAAATTCAACATTGAGGACATAATGATGCCACTCTTTGTCACACACCTGAGTAAAGACAGTTTGAAAAATTACACTTTAATATTTTTTTTAAATTACAGTTGAATAACCAATCTGATGCACGTTTTGCAGATACATCATGTAGACACACTGACAACCTCCAAGCCCATACAGACATACTTTATGTTTCACATACATGGCATGCATTTGAAAAAAATCAAACCAACTGTCAAACATTTATAGTCAGTTTCTTTTCTTTGTCAATATAGGAAGCTGCATGTATTTCCATTCTTTTAATTTTTATAATATCTAGTAACACTTTTCAATCAAAAAAATACTTATCTACACACAAGCATGTTCTGAAATACTGTTATAATACAACAGTACTTGACAAAGGACTTGCATTTGCTGAGAGGGACTGTTCAGAGAAAAACATAAACCTTTTTGAATAGAAAAAAGCCTTTCCATGACAGAATTGTTTATAGTGAAAGCTGATCAGTTTTTGGAAAGTAATAATCTTCCCACAAGGACACATATGGGCATTTTACCATTAAAACAGTATTCATTGCCCTGCCCAGAAAACAGGATATAGTTAGGTTTGTTAGAAATAACTCACTGTTTAGGTACCTGGCAAACCAGCCCTGTAATAGTAATCTACAGGAACTAAAGGAACCCTTATAAATTTACAGATACAGGGTTATTTTATCACTCAAATCCAGAGGGCTGGAAAAGCACACAAAATATTTAGGCCCTTCTGTCTCACTCTTCATGATCATAAACATAATGAATTCATAGAAAGAAGTTCTGCAGATCAAAGTAAAGATTTGTTATTACAGCCTTCACTTTCAAATCTAAAGTAATGAAAAATACATGACTGAAAGAATACAGACAGACAACTTCTCTCTAAACAAGAAGCAGAAACTACCTGCATTCCTCAGAGGCCTATCAACTCTATTTTTGAGGAGTAAAATCTAATTAAGAAAACTGATTTGTAGCTCCTGCTTGCCATGTGTAAACAGTCACAAATTTTATTTCAGTGTGAAAAAGGATTAAGAAGACAAGTTCTTCTGTTATCCTATTAACATTCTGATCTGCAAAAATGCTGCATGCTCAGAAGAATTTTAATGCTATAAACAAACTGGAATATTTCTTGTTTTCTCACAGGCATTACCTTATCGCGTGTTTAGTGAGGATAACTGACATGGCAGATAAAAGACTGACCTCGTATTTTCACATATAAATCCACACTTTACTACCTTTCAGGACAATGACTAGTACTTTATTTCATGAGCATCCCACTGGGTTTAATAAAGCCACTGAAGCAGTATTTTATATTCAAGATGAAAGGTTATAGCCGAATCTCCCTCTGACACTTCATCACTAATAAAATAAGTATTGCTGGGTTCTATAAAACATGACATCAGGAGTCCGGAGTAGCAAAAAGTATTACTAATAATTATCCTGTCAGGGAGTTTAGTCTCCAATGGTTTTCACTGCATTCTAACATCCAACTGTCCTTCCAAACTTACTTGATTTAGTTTCCAGTGAAATTCAGCAGGTTTGTACGTTTTTCCCTCTGAAGGATCTTGGCGGAAGAGGAAAACAAGTCGGCAGTTGTGTACGTAGAGCGTGTAGTGGTGTCGGTTCATATCTGCACAAGAGTTTTAATTAACATTATTATTTTCTGTAAACCTTAGGAACTCTACAAAATTCACCTGTTCTGTAATTTCACACATAAATCCCCAAGTAACTGATAGGAAGAAACAAACGTAGAAGTAAATCAGGCATGTTAAGAGGAATGAGAAACATTTCTAACAGTAGTCAGGGCAAACATTCTTGACCAACCCATGAGTCATACACTGTACAATACATAGACATGTCCATCTCCAAATCCAATCTAAACCAAGGCACACGACTGAAGACTCACAGAGATAAACCTGTCAGCAGGAGAAAAAAAAAGAAAAAAGCTCTATTTGCAAATAGAAGAGATTTTTTGTTACAAATTAGTAGCTTCTACCGCATCTAATTGCTGTTTTGGAACGTGTACACAGGATGGCAGGTGGACATGCTTTCCTAAGAGAAAACTACATAGTCATCGCTCTAAAGGATTTAACATTTAAAATAAATATAAACATGAGATGCTAGATAAACAGGTAAGAATAAGGAAAATAAACATTTTAACTATGTCATCCATTCCATGGCATGGATGAGCCAAGAAAAGAGGGAATTAAAAAAATACCAAAATCACGTCAATTCTTCAGCCTGACAGCACTGGATCTGGCTGTATTGTTCCAGTGCAATATATGCTAAATCACCTTCTTCCCAACAAAACCTAGTTCCAGTCTTTCAGCACTGCACAATGTACCATTGAAATGAAGGTCAATGATATTTATGCTACCAGAAACGATCTGTCGCAAAAATCGTATAGTTAGGTCAAACTAAGGGATAAAAAAAGAAAAACTTGTTTTGAAAATCTGCTTCCCATGAACTTTAAAACAGGAAAAGCTGTATTTAAATTCGCCTTTTTTCTCCAGGTCACTTAGAATCATATAATGGTTTGGGTTGGAAGGGACCTCAAGGATCAGCTAGTTCCAACCCCCCTGCCATGGGCAGGGACACCCTCCACTACACCAGGTTGCCCAAAGCCTCATCCAACCTGGCCTTGAACACTTCCAGGGATGGGGCATCTACAACTTCTCTAGGCAACCTGTGCCAATGCCTCACCACCCTCTGTGTGAAAAATTTCTTCCTTAGATCTAATCTAAATCTCCCCGTTTTCAGTGTAAAGCCATTGCCCCGTGTCCTATCACTACACGCCCTTGTAAAAAGTCCCTCTCCAGCTTTCCTGTAGGCCCCCTTTAAGTACTGGAAGGCTACACCTGCTTCCATCAATCCAAAGGTTTGGGTTTTGATTCACAGGAATGGGTAAAGCTAGGGAAAAGCAGGAGAATATTTGTACCTGGTTCTAAACAAAAATCACTTTTCTGCTGTTCAAATAAATGCTTTTAGGACATTACAAATACTGTTAAATCTTTCTTATTTTCAAATAAAATTTAACTAAGTTAAGACTGAGGGCTGCTGTGTTTGCTCTACATTCAGCATAGTTTCCTCTAAAAAACCTAGCAGCGTTTTTAAAAAAGCATCTGATACACTGAACGAATCCACCGTTCCAGCTAACAAAGACAAGAATTATTTTACCCCCATTAGAGAGCAATTACAGAAACAGGGCTATCAGATTTCCTCTTTATTAATAGCATCTTCAAAATGATTGTGCCTGTAGCATTCACAAACACTGAAATTATGCACAGGGTGGAAAAAAACTTCATCAGTGGAGAAAGAGAAATTATGTCCTCCTAGGAAAACAGATACAGTAGCAAATGCTGTCACTAAAACCAAAATATGTATCTTAATGATTTCAGGCAGCATCACGAGTAAGGCTATCTTTGGAGACATGAAATCAAGATTGTATTGCCAGAATAAGTCATCTACCGTGGCAAAAAGAAACAAATAATATAATTTGAAATAGAATTAGAAACAAAGTCTGCCTAATCTGAAGCTGGATAATCTAAGGCCACGCATCGGTAAGTAAGCACAATGAAGAGCAACTTTACACTCCCTTTCACTCCCACGAAAAACATAACCTTGAGAAAAAACTTAATGTTCTCACATATGCTGCCACAGCATAGAAACCGAACAAAACCCAGCAAGGAGACTGTTTATATCTGAAGTATTGACAAACCTGTCTTGTCTGAATTGCACAGAATTGTCTCTTTCTCTTTGGTTCCAGGCCCATGCCTCATCCACACTGAGATCATGAAGGGCTCTTTCAGATTGACTGTGACAACACCATCCGGAATCTTCACAGCTTGCGTGCCGTTGAATTCGAAGACTTGGTCACTGTCATGACCATTGTCAGTGGGAAGTCCTATCGTCCAGTTAGCAGCACTACTCGGAGGGGGAAGTAGCTCAGTTGTGCCAGAAGCAGCACCTACAGTAAAAACACTCAAATGAAAAAAGGTAGAAACTAAAAAGACCACCGCTAGTTTCAAATCAAACAGTTTTTCTGAGCACTAATTATTCAGCGCCAACGGTCAGGATTACGCACTACCCCCACCTGTCAGGCAATTCTCCTTTGAAATAATGTGGCACTAGTAACAGGCATCTAATATCACGATGACTTCCACGAACTTAACTTCAGGGTAGACAACTGATCTCATTGAAGTGGTTTTGCTTGCTGTCCCTACAGCTGTAGAACCTTATTTTCCCTCTATTTCAGGAACCATTTTACATTAATAGCACTCATCCCTCAGGCCCAAGAACACGAGGCCTTTCTCTTGACACTATACTAATTGTAAGACTGATATCCATCCAGTTGAGAGGGCTGCATGAGCATCCCCTCCCAGATCACTCTAACAATATCATGGTCAGGAGCAATGATACCCAGCAGGTACTCGGCTTGCTGTTTTTTCCCCTCTTAAGCCTAAATCATTACCATCAAAGTGACCTCATCAGGCAATAGCTTAGGAATTGCCTGGGTCTCTAGGGTTACACCGTACTCACATGCTCAACTAACGTCAACTGAGACATAAATCATCAGTGATAATTTGTCCTGTAATCTCAATTCTTCCATATTGGCTACAAAGGATTCATAAATTTTTCGTAAGACCTTTAACTGCAGCGTACATGGATGCCAAAGTGCCTTTTATTTCTAGGGCAAGCACGGTATAAATTTAACCAATGCAAGTAAACTGTTTTTCCTAAACCACACTTTCCCAGTTTTCTCGTCTACTTTTCCACCATGCATTTCTTACATCCCATCCTTCACATCCATCATGCCTCAGAAAAACACAGAGGTTTTAATGGCTATAACCCTTCCATGTATGTAACATCCTTTCAGCTCCTGAACATCAATCTTATGTGAGGGAAATTATTAGTCTATATAAGCCAACGGAGAGGCAAAAGAAAGATTACTTGCTGCATTTGAGAATTACTTTAAAAGCCACCTTCAGACAACTTCATGCTTTTTATTGCCTGGTAGGAAGAAAGCTGGAGGAAACTACATACAAATGAAGACCATGCTTATTCCTTGACTTGTGGTGTAACATGATATTCAAAGGAAAACTAATAAGGAAGAGAGAGCACTTTATTTTAACAAAAGCAGTCTTACCACAGAGCCTATGAATGGACTTCTCAGAGTAGGTGTCTCGATCACAGCCTTTACCAATATGGTTGGTTTCTAGTTCAACTGTTGCTTGAATTGAGGTTATTGGCTCATCACATGTCTCCAAACGCATGCCAGGGAAGAGAGCTAATGATCCAGTACCAGGCTCATATTCTATTCTTTTGCTCCAACCTGCGTATTTACCCAAATAAACAATATTAATTATCTCTCATGTTCAGCTGAAGGTATTGGCCAATGCTAAAAGCAGATAGGAAGGAGATCGAACTAACCTTGCCAGCCAGGCTTGCATGTAGGCTTAATGCTAATTTTAACCAACACATCCTCAGCAGCTCTCTTCTTCCCACAGTCATATGCTGTTACTGTCAGTTTATACTGATGTTCTTTACCATAGTTTAACTTTTCTGTGTTTTTTATATAACCTGACATACACACACAAAAAAAGCAATAATCAGACGTCAGTATCTACTCATTTCTCAGGGTCATTGCTGCATTAAACGCATCCAGGTACCATCTATGTACTTCACACAGGTACCAAGACTTTAACAGACACACCTGCAAATGTGCCCTACACTGTTTGAGCTTTCAATGCCAGACATGAGGCCCAGATCCTTAAAAATTACATAAATCCAGAGATGAGCACACATACACAGAACAGCAGGGATACACTCATTGGGCTCTTAACAGTGTATTATGTTACTCAAAAGGAAACTGTTTATATGTGGTAGCTGATACACAAATTGTTTGACACCTGCCAGGATTCTCTAACCTTTTTAAACTTGCACACCCATGAAAATCATATATTGGTGACGTAGATCCCCCACCAAAGCCCACTAGAAACTGTCTCGCTTTGCTTAATCAGCTTGCTTGAACCCCTAGAAGCAGTCTATAGATTCTGAAGGGCCCACAGATCACCAGTGGAAAGGAAATGACCTAAACAAAATTACTATACTTCAAAACCAATAACCATGATACTGTCATCTCCACAGCTACATAGGAGCATCTCAAATGAGAAAAGCACACACATGGAATCCTGCTTTTGAAAGTTATCCTAATACGGAATAGAAAACTACAGGAAAAAAAAAAAGCACCTACTAAGAGCTGGTTTAAAACATAACACAGCTACCCTATTTCCTTTATTCTGAAAAGCATTTTACAAGAAACGACACACATGCAACACACCATCTGCTCCTTACATGAGTAGATAGCACATGGTATTGGCACTGAAAGACATTTCCCTTTCCATGATCAATTCAAACTGCTGAAGTGAACACCTCCATTTAACTATGCTGTAGGAAAGGGTTAAAACAAGGCTGCTGTAGTTTTATGCTGACCAGTCTGAAGTCCTGTTCTTAGGGTGGCAAATGATAGTAATTCCCACTCCATCTCACATCACTCTTACCGTCTTTGTCAATAGCAAAAGGTACATCCGGAGTCACGATTTCGTAGCTGCAAATCTGGCTGAACTGAGGAGAACAATCCGCATCCACCGCTTCCACTTTCAGGATGTTGTCGTACCTCTTCCCTTCAATAACTGTTGCCTTGTAGGACTTCTCTTTGAACACAGGAGCATACTCATTAACATCGTTCACCTGAATATGTACTGTGGCTCTGGAAATAAAACAGAAAGGTCAGCCTCCTATATATTGCAAAACTCCCACTGATGTAAGAAATCTGATAAAACAGCTTTTGGATGAAGCTATCCTTTGGAATTTAAGCTCCCTGAAAGAAATGACCAATGACTAACAAAATTCACAATCTCAACTACTCTGACTAGGAAAGCAGTGAATGTTTTTCCAGCATGTTGCTACATAATTCAATGCAGTTTTAGGTTATTGCTTACTATTGCTGTTTATCTGCAAATAAAATTCAAACCTTTGTATTGCCACTATTAAATTGCCGTCATTTTAGAGAAATACAACAAAATACAACTGTGACAAAATAGGCTTCTACTTGTGTTAAAACAGTACGATCCTTCTAGTTCTTTCCTGCTGTCAGAGTATTTGATATAAACACCCAATCTTCATTTCAGGTGAAGAAGAATGACAGTTAAGACTGGTCTTAGACGAAGTGCTCGGTCAAGTGCATTTGATTAGCTTTCTTCTGGTAATAAAGTACTGAGCTGTGTCAGTCAGTGAAAATCGGCTTATTTACTGGACACAGGAATGAGAGATCCAGCAATTTAAATGGAAGAATCACAGAACTGGAAGGCACACTTCAACAAATCACATAGCTGGCTAGATTATCCTGAACAGATTGGATCTTGAATTCCATTGTTTTATGCTTGTCACTGATTGCTAGTATATACACAATAGGAAAATAATATGGTTTCTGTCAATTACCAAGGAGAAAAGGTGAATAACAAAAAGTATGTGGAATGTAAACTAATACAGAATTCAATCACTACAGTCCTTCCATAAAAGCAAGAGTTTTCTAATGCTTATGCTAAAAAAAAAACCCACAAAACAAAACTTTAAGGTTTTATTTTAGCCTATGTGCTAAACAAATGCCACAAAAAATGGCCTCCTGTACCAAACACACTTTATATTCCTGACTAGGAGCTAAACTCCAAGATGTTTAAAAGCCAGAAAAAAGGTAACACAGCCAGCCACGGGGCAGGGGAATTTCAACAGTGGTTTGTAGGTGCAGGTCTTGGAAACCCATCATTCTGCTGTGGGAAGAGCTGCAGAGCACGCTGCTAGATCTGCACTGCTTCACCACAAAGCCATGAACTTGGATAACCATAATTTTTACTAGATCCATCAGAAGAAAGTTTATATCTCAATTAACCAACGCAGGTAGAAAAACGTGTAGAAAGTTCTACAGTGCAATAAGGAACAGTATACTATCAAACTGAACAAAGAACGTAATTCCAGCCAACCCAACCAAACATTTGTTGCTATCTTTCTCTTTGAAATCATTCTTCAAAGACAAATGGAATATCAAATAGAGTTTAAGGGCATACCTATTTTCCATAAGTGTAATCCTTAAGGTGAGAACTTTCTGCTGCTTACTCGAAGCACTATAGAGTAACATGGTTGTATTTATCACCGAGATGACTGCTGCTAGTCTACTCCTCATCTTATTTATGCACTTCTTTGCTTCACACAAACAATAATCTTCCACATGCTCTGCAGATGTTTACACCAGGGTGTTAAACAGCTTCTCTCAAGTGGATTTTCTACAGAGCATTTTACTCTGTGGTTTTTCCTTTAGATAAAGATCAGCTAAAGATTGCTTTGTTCCCATTCTTTAATCTAGGCAGAGATGAACCTTATGCTATTGATCTTGCTTTTTTTGGTGAGGCTGGCTGGAAATGAGAGCAACATGTATTTTCTTGCATTTTGTCAAGTTTAATATAGATTGACCTCTTCGAAACTGCATTCTGAAACAATGCCCAGGCTTGGCATCCCATGCAAACTCTCTACATCAACTCAAGCCGGATTTTAACTATATCACCAGTCTTCCTGTTTTCTAAAGGAAATCCAGAGACATCAAGATATAAAGCAGTATCACCTAGAATACAGATAAAGAGATGTCGAAACAGTTCATTTCAATTTTGCTGCTATTTCTATTACCTAAATTATATGAAAGTCTTCCAGAATGAACACTTGGTTTACATTTACTCCAAATACACAGACCATAAATCACCATGAGCAGGAGATGGCGTGAAACCGAACTTCCCGTCAGCCCACCACAGATGTACTTACTTGTGGGATTTTTTTGCATTGGCCCCATCTGGTCCCTTCCCGCAGTCGTAGGCCTGGATGGTGAACGTGTAGTCCTTCTGCAGCTCACAGTCCAGCTTTTCTTTGGAGCGTATTATTCCCTCACCAGTGGATTTATCCACTACCACTGCTTCAAAGGGAACGTTTTGCCCGTGAATTTTAAATCCACAGATCTCACCTACAGATTCAAAGTAAGAGAGGTTAGAACCAGTCAAAATTCTTACACATTTTTGAAATAAATGACCAAATATTTTGCAGCCAAGGGTTTGTGAGGGTCTGTGGATAAAGCGAGAGCACTGTGCTTTAAAATGGGTGATTTCTGGGAACTTTAGTAAAAAGAAGCATACGTCTGCCTTCCAAGCAACTTGTTTACTTTGCATCCATTCATGCAGGAATACAAAAGAGAAAAAGAGAAATATAGACAGGCATTTCACAGGAGTACTTGAGATAGCTCTAGGGTAAGAGTAGATCTTATGAGAGCATACAGCCAAGGCCACTGGTAATATCTTCTATGCCAAGCCACCGGGAATAGCTGGGCAGCTTGTTTGTTTTGACCGCAGCAAAAGGTTAAAGTGCACAGTTACGAGTCAAGGGATGAAAAAAGCTTCAAGTACAGGTTCAGCACCATAATTACAGAAATTCTGTCAAAAGATCAAAGAAGAAAGTCTTCCTGTGCAATGTACCTGGCTAAAATTAGGGAATCAAAATAAACTACTGAATGAGAAAGGTAGAAATACCAACTTCTCAGGCATCCATTTCAACAGCTATCTACTAACGCAGACCAAACGTTCGCCAAGGAAGCTCTCACATGGAACCATTTAGTAGGCTTTCCTTTCCATTCAAACTCTTCGACCTAACAAACTGGCAAGAGAAGTCCCTAGCACATCGTTTTAAAGCACACCGAAGCCTAAGATGACACAAGACCTCTTGCTGGCACGGCTAGGTCGATCTGGCAGCACGTTATGCGGCGTGAGCCCAGCACATGTAGCTGTGCTGACAGAAGCCACTCAATAAACATTTGGTCACCTACACTCTGCTTTCACCCGTGTAACTTGTGACGTTTTGGAGGTGATTTTCTTACACCAACATAAAACACAATTTTGCTGTTATAGCTGCAGTGGTATCGTACTACCAAGAATGCACTTCTACGGTAAACATGCCTAGAGGTATTCAAAAAAAGGTGTTTGATTCAGGTTTTAAACTACCAAAGTATGTACTGAAGGAAGAGCACTGCAGGGAGGTGCTATAATGCTTCGGCAGTTAAATATTACTTTACAAAGCACAGGAAAAAACTTAAGATGCCCCAAAGTAGTAAGCTATCAGTGAAAATATCAGAAAACGCTCATTTCCCCCAAAACAACTTCTTCAGTGTCCACTCAATGTACAATAATCCCAAATGGTTCAAATGGATGTCTGATTTACAGATATTTCTAACCAAGGGTTTGGTTACAGAACAGTTTTTATCGGTATCTTTCAAAATAGAAAAAAACTGGGAGAGTAAATGGGACAAAAGAACATGACAGGATCTTCTGTTTAAGTGCTGATTCCCCATTTCATAACCAAAGTTAGTAGGTTAATATTCATAAAAGGGATAGAAAGAACCCTTTATCACCTTCTTTGGTGACTGTCACCTCAAAACTCTCTAAAGGGAGAAAAGATAAACCCAAGTCAGTAACAGGAAAGACTGAAAGGGAACAAATAAGGAAAAGGCAAAGATGCACACATTACACAGAGAAGCTTTGGAAAAACTGTATTTTAAAATTCCAGTGGTGATTTGCTGTAACTGTTACAATTTTAGAGTTTTAGTTATGTTAAATACGATTTAATCTTCAACATCAGTTTTTCATTTGTTGAATTTTGAAGTATTTAATAGGTTTATCAAAAGGCTTTTTTTTTCTTTTTTCTTTGTAATAACACCAACTGCTAAACAAAAGATATTTTCAAAATTCCATGTTGATGAACTATCCATAAAGTAGAATTTTCATCAGAATTTATTCGTACTATTCTACTTAAAGAAATGATAAATAATTTAAATAAGCTTTTATCTATTATACTAAAACCATCATGTTTATACATTAAAGAACTTCATATTTCCCTTTTGATTTCCAGAAAAATATTTTTTTTTTTAAATAGTCATGGGATTTTTCTTTTCCCACATAAAGTTTTATCAGTCTAGGTTGTATAACACCTAGCATCTGCAAAATTTAAATTCTACTTCAAACTCAACTTGACAGCATTGCCATAATTCATGATTAAAAACATACACAATAAATTGTGATCCTAATGAACATAAAAGCTTTAATGTAAGAAATAGGGGGAGGAGGGGGAAGCTACATATTTTCCTAGCAGCATGTTGCTTTTCCACGTTAAAGCAGCAACCAACAGCCTCTATCATTTTATTCTAGCGCTGAAACACTGTAATGCCGGACAGAAGAGACGCAGGTACTCAGATATATTCACCTCCCAGCACGGAGGATGCCCTAGAGCAGCCTGCCTTGTCCCCTCCAGCCACTCCAGAAAAGCACAGGCTTCCACACTGGCCTGGAGCTTCCACACTTGGGAAGAGATCTCAGCTGTAACTGAGCTTTACAATGGTATCAGATGACTGTGATAGGCACCTGGAATGATTTCACAGTTCTAATGAAACAACAATTAACCCTGTTCTTCACTCCCCTGGAAATGGTAATTTGTTAAACCTCCAGACTACTGCCTTTTAAATATCATCCAGCCTATCAATTATTTTTTCCTGATTAACATCATCACTGACCTGAATTCCAGTACAACAAAGCAGACCTGTAGCCTTAAAATCACTTTCAGCAGATCTGTTAATTTTAACACATTTCAGACAACTTTCAGTAACACAGTTATTCAAGTCTCTATTCTACAGTGGCCTTAAAAAGAGATGAGGCACTATAGTTACAGAGAATTATTCTTCTTAAAAAGACAAATTTACATTTAATATTGAAGCAGAAATATAATTAAGGGAAATTACCTTATACTGTATCATGATTTCTATTCCTTCATTTTAAAAGGAGCCATTTTCTGAAATAGTTCTCATTAAGTTCTCCCTGAAACTCACTTCAGGTAATCCCTAGATTTATAATCAGCTCTTTATTTTAACGCACCAAGTATGCTGCCTCTTGTGGCACCCACATAATTTATTTCAGTCTATTCTTACACAGGATATAAACAAAATCCCAGATTTTAATGTGTTTTAGCAATAGAATCATTGAAGAAAATTTTACACTGCTTAAATTTGCGGCTGACAAAATTGATTAGCCAGAGTGACATTCCAACTGCAAGCTTTTAAATATTCCACATCTCTTACTCCTGTACACCCTCCTCCTTGCCCCTTTCCAGTAACTCCAACCTTGAGAGTCAACCATTGTGCGTGAAACATTAAGATTACAGGAAAAAACACATGGAAGGGAACATTATAGCAGAAAACCTGATAATGGAGAGAAGAATAGGGTATTAATGCAGCAATTACCTATTTGGGAGAAGGGGAGGCTGTTTAAAAACTGGTCAGTTCTTTATCATCTGAAGTGACCTTTAACTGGCACCAACACCAATCTGGCTATTAAGAAGTTCAGGCATTTTGGTTTTGGCTCCTGAGCAGAAGACATAAATAAGCTCTCCAGTAAGTATCTGAGTGTCTCCAGATGCTTTTTAAGGTGTAAAGCTCCTGCCCAAGGTGTACTCTAGCTCAGTTCCTGCCAGATGTTTCTCAGAACAATAACTGACTCACACAATCGTGTTTTCCACTTCACACAAAAAGCCCTTTTATTACCATACAGACAAGGTTCTTGTGACCAAAAAGGTTAAATGCATAAAAACTATGGTGTTGCTTATGATACAAGTGCTCTAAATAAGCAAATGCAGAGCTCCCAACCTAACAGGCTTTTTAAGCTCCCATCTTCAAAGTGTCTCTACAATGAAAAGCAGCCAAACGGAGTAATTCTCTGAAGTACAAAATATTGCAAAAATTAAAGCTCCCTCTCCTTTCTCAAAAATATATTACAGACCTGTTTCAAGACAAATTAGACAATTCACAGATTAATATTCCCCTAAACAGAGTATATTCATTTTCATCTCAGTTATGAAATAGATTTAGATAGTATAGGTAATTACAGAATTCCTGGCAGTGAATTTTTTTTATTGCCATTAAGCTTAGTCCCACACCACGCTCCCCAAGGTTTCATGCTATTGTCATATGTGCTTAATGCTTTTTCTCATTTCGTTCTGAAGCTGAGATATGTTACTGAAATAAATTTCTACCTCTCCTAATCTTAGAACAATGATGATGATCAACCTGTAAATTAGTTTATATTTGATATACTGGAAACTGTTCAGCTAAATAAACTGTAACTAAGTTAGAACTGTACAGTGTTTCACTCAGCTGTAATTACAGCTGAAAAAACATTTTACAGATAACAGGTTTGTGGAACTTGTGTTAGCCAGAAAACATACAGTAATCCTATATCCTAAAGGCATTCTGTATTTCTCTCTCAAGTGTAGCACAATCAAATGACAGGGAGGAGTTGGTAGAAATTGAAGGTTTTGTTGATTTTTACTGTTTTATCTCTTTCTGTACTGTTATGATACAATGATGTAAAATATTTAATTATATTATATAGTTATAAGAAAAGGTTCATAAGATATTTATATTGGATATACAGTATTTGACTAGACACTCTTCAAACTCTGGAGTCAGCTATGCCTCTGCATTTCCATTCCACAGAAGGAGAGAAAGTATCTATATATAGAGAGAGATACTAATACATATATTAGTAGAACGTCTCCTAAACAAGTATTTCTTAGTAATAAAACTGTTAAAAAGTGAACGAATTTTACATGTCAGTGATAACTCCATTTCAGTTTGTATTTGTATACATGAGAAGTACGAAACAAAAACGTCACTTCATGCATGCCTTAAATTTGATGGGAAAATGGCTGAAATGCTACTGCAACAAAATTTCCTCCTAGGTTTGCCAACCAGCTGTGCAATTGAATCGCTCATTGGACGCGACACGATCAAAATTCTTCTCTGTTTGATGACGCAGTGTCATTCCTCTTCTCTGCACATCATTCCTTTACACCAGCACCCAGCCGGGCGCTGCGCGGCACGCAGGGCTGCTGCAGGCAGGACGTCAGCACGGCTCCCTGCCCTGAGCAAACAGGGGCTGGGGATGCAGCATGGAAACACGGCATCAGCACTCGCCCACGGAACGTGGGAACCCCACACACCTCCGGGGAGAGGCTGTCAGAAAGACTTAGTGGATTTGGGGGATTTGGTGTTTTTTTTTTAAAGAATGGAGATTCTGCAAGATCATCTTCAAAGCTCTATGCATATTCATGCTTTAAGTCAAAAAATTCCTAACTCCCACAAAAATACTTCTTGCATCCCAGATTAGCTAAAGGGAAAATAAAGTATTTTGGCTGAGAATGGGTTTTCTCTAGGGGTGGGTGGGGGAAGAGGGATTAAGACCCTACAGACAAATAAAAACCCCAAGGAAACACTTCCTTCTACAAGGGAAACATTTCAACCACCTTGCTAATAAGACCCTGCATTACACTCTCATAACAAAACACATTCGGTGATGTGAAGGCACCCAGATACAATATTTTTTGTCTCAAATGCAATAAAACTTCAGTTCCTTTCTGGATAGTAAAGGGGAAATCCGTACCGAGAGCTTCAGACATCAAACTGATTTTAGACACAATTTACTCTAATGTACAATAGAAAACGTAGCTGTCCTGTATTTTATTTTTCAGCAAAACCCTCTAGGATCAAACTCCAACATGACTCGACCTGTAACGTAGAAATGTTTTACTGAGGAAGGAGAATGGTCATCATCTTCTCAAGCAGATCTGTAACAATCATGGTACAAAAGACTAATTCCATAGGGTCTCTCCATGCCGGGCATTACGATGAGGCAAGCTGGCATGACTATATTCAAACTCGGTTTTCAAAAGCGTGTCATTTCAGATGTAAAACCATACAAATTATCCTAGAAATACATGTCTATATAACCCTACTTATCTTTGCACACCTGAATTTTAGGATCCTACTCACAGCGTGGAGCGAGCAAAGCAATAAAATATTACTTTTACTTGCCCCACAGTTGTGGTGCTACAAAGCATTTAAATGAACTAGTTTCAAGATGTTTCAACATGCTCAAAATTGAAATAAAGCAAAAAGTTCTATTTAAAACATTTTAAACCTGCAGACGGTTCAGAAGTTTCGCAGCTCAGCTAGAGGGCACAGTTAATTAAAATATCCAACCTTTTGAAGCATGAATAAATTTGATTTGTAAGTAGGAATATACCAGTTAGGGCTGAAACAGCCATTTAATCCTGAAAACTCTTTGTTTTCCTGTGAAAACATGTCACTGCTCTAATGGGCTTCTCACACTTAAACACCCACACCGATGCTGCCGGACAATAACAGCGCTATTCTCCATCCTAGGACATGACCACAGCACCACCAACTAGAGCTGATAACGCTGATTCAACACCACTCCCACATTTGGTCTCCTCAAAGACAGACTCAAGCATTGTTCCATTTAATGGCAGACAAATACTTTTACAGTTTCCCATAGCACAGTCATTCAAAATTTCCAACAGAGTCATATCGAGGAGAATCGCTTCGCAACATTAGCGTGCTATACTCAGAATTTAAGGTAACTTTTAAATCCATTGTTCTGCTGCTGCTTAAGAACTGTTGGTTTTTGAAAGCCAAAATATATAATATTTATATAAACATTTAATAAAACCAACTTCCAGTTGGTAAAAACGTTCATTAAATGAAAGCAAGTTTATACAATTTACATCAACAACAATGGAAAAGTAGTCTAACTTGAAACGATTCTTTGACATTGGATTTTCCTCTGGAAATCTGGCAGTATGTTTGAAGATATTCTGCCAGTATTTTCTTAAAGCTTCATGATATCCAGCACTCAAGAAAACTTTACTATCCAGCAAGAGGTATAAAATTGCCATTTTCAAAATCTGTTCAGTGCTGTCAAACTACGAGCACCTACATTGAAAGCACTTGAGAACTGCGAGAGATGATTCATTTTCACCTCATCACCAAGCACACGAGTCAGTCTTCCTATACCTCTTTTTACTTAACGGATTTTGTCTATCCAAACACACGCATCTTCATTTGGAAACTAAAAGGGGTTTTTTTGTTCACAGACAGTAGTTTTATTTCCAGTTAAGATGACTTAAGAGCCTCTGCCATGTGTATCCAATACATGATAGAGTTTGAATTTCAGAGGTTAACCATTACACCTCTGAACTCCCCTAATTTATAAGATCGCCTTGGAGATAATTAGCCTCATGACAATGTAACAAAACTATTACTGTAAATACTACTGTGAGAAATTGTGATGGAGATGCTGTAATACAGCTCACAGCACACAACGCAGTTAGCACGGTGAACATTTCAAATGGCTAATTTAATCACACTCTCTTTCTGTCACTTCCTCCTTGAAGTCAGGCTAAGCAATGTTCCCAAAAATGGCTAACGTCACATCCTCTAGGTATTTTACTAGGATTCTTAACTCTAAAATTTTACTTACCCAAGTAAGCTTCTGCAAGCATCTAATTTAAGCTTTGTTATCCACTACGATTAATTCAGATAGCTGCAGATTCCTGATGGCTTTCTTCAAACACAATTTTCTAATATTTTGTCAAACCAAAGATGTACTTCCCATCCAATTAACAAATACAGTATTCTTAATCAGTAGTTTCCAGAAAAAAAAAACCAACATACTGTGGAAGTTTCTAAGAAAACTGTCACCTGTCAGTCCTATGCTGAAAGCAAAGAACTAGACTGTTTTGCAAATGGCTTGTGTATCATTCTCTATATTCTTTGTTAGAGAAGAAGTCTTTTTTTCAGGTAGAAGAGGCTGGCCATTTTTTAAAATTCCCTAAATTGCTACGCAAACTTTTCACAGAAAGTCTGAATTTCTACAGGAATTCTCAGTTCAAATACTGCACAGAAGAAATGCATGCTTAATTCTCCTAATTACCATTTTCAATCTATTAAGATACAAACAAAAAACACTAAGACCACCAAAAACTCTCTTCAGAACGACAAGAGAATTAGTTTCAGAACTCCCAGATAGAATGCTGTGAAATGTGGAATCCAGAGGATTGAGGAAAAGGCTAGACACTATGCAAAAAGAAGAAGAAGAAAAAAAAAACAACACAAAAACAACCCAGAAAAATTAACATACATACATGAAACTGAAAGAAGTATGGAATATCTGTAACACAGAGTACTCTGTGGTTTGGGTATTTGGATACAGCTGTATTTTTACAGCTGTAAATATGAAATAAAACTCTGGTTCATGCACAAACATTTCCTAGTGTCTAAACGCTTTGAAACATCATGCTACTGTTAGGGAAAACACTAAATAACAGAGCATTTGTCATCAAGAAAGCATTTCCACTTCTAAAAAAGAAATGCAGATGAATTCTTTACCTGCAAAACGCAGCGGCGCATCTTTGTCCAGGGCTATTAAAGGAGGGTCCAGGAGCACCGTGTTGTCATTTTCTGTAACTATCCCGTGATAGGTGGTTTCAATCCATGGCTTATGCTTGTTAACTGAAAGGAAAACAACGTACAAAGTCAACGCCTTGGAAACTGACAGCTTCTTTAAAAAATGCTTTACAATACTGCTTTCAATATTTTCCTCTTTCATTTTTTAAAACCCGAATCAGCATTTTATTAAACTAAAAAAATTTGAGGCAAAATCCTGGCTAAGTATGTTCAGAAGAGTTCAGTGTCCCTGTAGGCTTTCCAAAAGTGACTCAGAATCTGAATTAGTCTCTTAACTATGCTGGGATTTAAGATGCCCCTGAAGTGCAATTCAAAACTCTGTAACAGTAATGGGGAGCCGCTGCCATCAGTGCCCAGTGTGGCACCAGACAAACCTGTATTCAGCACCAGATGAAAAAAAGACCAGCCAACACGAAACATGAGGGTTTGCTCACACTCTACTTCTCTCCAACTTGAAAAACTTGGGACCCAGCTGGCAGACTATTCTTCAGAACATGAAGGCTTTTTCTAGTGTCAGCATTTTGTCTTGTACGAGGTTTTTCGTTAGAGAATAGGTGGAAAAAGAGATAAAACTTAATTTCTACACAAGGCCTAAGAACATCCACCAAGGAAACAAACAGGGAGTGACAGCTACTTCTGTCCCAGCATAAGATCTATACCTAGGACCTCTGGTACCAGTTTAACCAGCCATTTATACGGCATCCCAGGTAAAAGAGGACTCCAGGGGCTCTCCTGAAGCTGGGGAGCTATGCAAAATGCAAGCAAGGGAGAAGAGGAGAGGCAATCAAAAAGGGCAAGACAGAGGCTTCGCAGTCCCACGCTTCGGCTGCAGGGATGTTCCACACAAGCATTTCAGGCCATTCCGGGTTTGGAGGACTTGTGCTTTGTACTCTTTAATCCAACATATGCCTCATGCAGATTTCAAACACTACTGGAAGAAGGCGTCAGAATCTCAGGCCTTTCTGTCATCTGATAGAATGCCCTGAAATCCAATTAAATTACTGACTACTTTTTATTTCACTTACTTAGCAGTTGCTTTTAGACACTGGGAAACTCCACTAAAATACCTCCTGTAAAAGCATTCTTCAACTAGGCATAGAAGAATCTGTGGACTGATCACCTGAGCATGTTTAAGATGACTGCTCTTCTTCCTCTGCCACAAAGAAATGGAGTAACTTTCCTTGCCAGCTTGCAATTTTTTTTTTTTTCTAGAGCATCATGAAAGGACATGTAAATGAATGATTAAACCTAGAGGTAGAGAACTCGTACAGGAAACCATAACACCTTCCCAACACACTTTCATCTGCAATCTTTTACTGGTTAGTAGCAGCAAACAGCTAGACAGGATATAGTATCTTCATACATCATAATGCAGCAAGAGAGAACTCACAACAAACTATTTTAATGCAAACAGTGCTTAATTACCACCATGTGGTTTCACTCAATATGGCAACACTATCTTTGCTGCCTCGATGCACTCACATGGGCACGCTTTCAACATTCAGCATCTCAAACAGCCAGCTAAATGTCAACCACATTGTCCTGTTTACCCAGAGCAGCACACTGCTGCAGCACCCTCCAAGGAACTGGGCGTCTGAAAAGAAAACCAGTCGTGCTCAAAGGGACTAACGCGTCGTTCCTCCCTCCAAGGGAAGGCACCAGTAACTGCTGGAGTGTGAGTCTCTCCGTTCAAATTTGGTCTGAAGAAAACACAGCTACATCTGTGAGCAGCACCAGGAGGACACAGTTGTCCATTTTTCTGTCAGTGCATCTGGGACAGTTACACCTCCACTGAACATATCAGAGCTCATCTTAGTCTTTGCAAGGACCTAGTATAAAGTACTAGAACAGACCTCTGCCAGAAAAATCTCCATTCTAATGCTTCTGAATGTAGATTACAATTTTTTGTCATTTTTTTTTAAGCATTGAGAAACCTCCTAATTTAGCGACCTACAGTAAGTCCCACTACTGTAGGGTAGGGAGTTTGATAACTTGAATACTGTAACCACATATGAACAGAATTATCAGCATCTGCAGAGTCTAGTGAACCTTCAAACAACAGGCCCAGTTAAAAGCAAAGTCATGTCCTTTTATTGTGCTGTAGACAATTAAAATCATAAAGCTTAAACCCCTTTGTGTTTAGGAAGGCTAAAACATCACCAGATTTGAAAACATAAAGCTTAAATGCCTTTGTGATTATGAAGGCGAAACATCACTGGAGTTTAAACAGTGACCCAACTTACTGCTGAATATCCAGGAAAGGCCCGTTATCCATATTTGTGATCTCCTGACTCCAGCATAACCACATACTGTAAGAAATTCTCAAGCTCGCATTTGAAATCTGAGGCACAGCTTATGAGTGATATATGTTACTGCTTCCCTTGAACCAACTGCAAAACTGAACCAAGTATTATTCTGACCTCGGCTGGCTTAAATATTATGAAATGTCGGACTGAAAACTATCCTTTCATATTTTTTTCTTCTTTAATTGTCACAAAACTCCTGAAACCTACAGAGAAAGTTGTTCAAAGCCAGACTGTTAATTTCAAACCAAAACAGTCAGCCTGTTCCAAGCTTGACACTAACAAAGTGCCCTGAGCTGTTAATCTCTTGCCATTTAACTGGGATAAAGTACACTGGTTTCCTTGAAATACAATATTCACACTATTTGTAAGCGCCTCAAGTGGAATCTGTTGTAAATCCCAACCAGCATTTAATCTAGTCAAGTGGGGGAAGCTACTCTGACACAAGACAGCGAGGTGACTTCTGCTTAGCTTTTAGTGGCCAAAAAAACGGAAAGACAGCTGAGCATACCTCTTTTTCCAGGTAGCAAATTGAACTGGAAAGCCAATACTGCTGCCAAGCAATGACTGCACGTGCATTTGCAAGGCGAGCACAAGCCACCTGTCTGCCTTGGTTTATCTAACACTAATTGCTGCTCAGCTACAAGAGGAAAGGGAATTGGTGCCTGATGTGATGTGTACCTTGAACACTGGTTTCTAAAATCCCCTTCTAAATGCACTCAGTTTCTCATGAAACTGAGCAGACCAGCGTTTACTACTAGGGACTGGAACTACTACTGACTGCCCCGCAGAAAAGGAATGTACCTTAAAGAAAGGATGCCTCACCCAGAGCAAGGGCTGATGCTGCAGAACACAATCCATCAGATCAACTAGCAGCAACTTTCTCCTGCTGTTTAAAAGAATTAATGAATGTAAACGAATATGTAGGCAGGGCAATGGAGTTCAGGGTTAGTATGGAAACTTTGATCAGAAGCTATAATCTTAAGACAATGAGAATTAATTAAGTTCTAGTATTTGAATGCGAACATATTAAAATTAAATATACTTATCAAGGTCCTTTCTGAGGACTGCATTATCTTCTTACAAGTGGTCAGAAGTTCATTTGACTTAAATGAGATCTGGCATCTACATAACTAAAGATTTAGACACAACAAAACCTGAAAGGATTGTAACTGAAAATACTTTTTCTTCTGGATAACTGCTTCTAATACGTCGTGTTGTTTAGCCATGCTACGTCTCTTTAGAACTAGATCAAGGTGATTTCTGTCAAAACAAATTCTTGAGAATTAACGGGTAAACCACGTTGAACAAACTCAGTAACAAGTATTAGAGTTTGAAAGCTAGATGCTCAATCTAGTGACAGTAGATAAATATACTCATTTTAAAAATCCACTTCTGAGACTTCATGAAAAATCAAGAGATTGCATAAAAAGAGAATCATAGTCTCTTGTCAATTCAAATGAACTGCACTCAATCAAATAAACAGTCGTTTACTCCTGTCCTGAAGGTCCTACAAAAATTTTGATTACTGTACATATTTTGTCTTCCTCCTGATTTAAAAGAATACAAGCATGCCTTTCAGTGAGACAATAAAAAGTGTAAAGCATGAATATTCATAATTTAGTACTGTTCTGATGAAATTTCAAGCAATATCATTAAAAGAACAAGCTCGTGTAGTTCATAACCACAGAAAAATATAGCTCAGCCAAGGAGTAAAGACTTAGACAATAAAATGCGCCTTCTCCACCCTGAAAGCAAAGTTTAACAAGAAAGGGTGTAGCATGGTCTGATTATAATGTGTGTTCTGTTCCTGCTCTAGACTCACCAGCCTGCAATTCAGAGCTGTGCCTCTATTTTCTATTAGAAAAGGGCGAGGATTAACTTTCTATATAAACAACCTGAAATACATCAGTGGTAATGAAAAAAATTATTTTTTTTTATTAAATTGGGTCTTCTCATATCTAGAATTTTATCAAAAACATCATCTTACAACCAGGTACAAACAATGGGATAAAACAGAACACAAGTTTTGCTCAAGTGCTGAGTTTCTTGATTGCATGGAACGTTTCTTATCTATAGTATGGGTTTCCAAGACAAACTACAATTTCCACTTCTGGGACACGAAAACTCTAGGCAGTAACCAAATACAGGGGAATGAATCTGTACTAGAAGAGAGACTGAGTAAGGGCATGGGCGTCCACTAACATTAATCTCTACAGTTCCTAGCTGAAGGAAAATCAGGTGGTAGAAATTCATCCCATAATTTCAGATCTCTATCTTGGATTCCTTGCACAGTTAAGGAGCACTAGTAATTTCTGCTCTGGAAGCTCAACTGTCATACATTGGGAGCACAAGGTAATGTTTATAAATTTTTCAGGTGCCTACAGTTTGAGCCTGTACAGTTAACACTAATTCTCCAAACACCATATTCAAACTAATGGCTGTAGGAATTCAACAGGTTTTATTCAATTATGTTTTACTTTGGTAAAAATCTCTGGTTTACCACCACTTACAGACAGCTTCCTGTTCTACACTGAACCAGTTGCCTAAATCTGATTTTATTCATACAAAGGTACATGGAAGTTTTGCTATAAGCCTAAAACAAGGCACATGCAAATGACAGATTGAAACTAGTCATGATTTTTATTACTCATGACTGCAGCAGAAGAAATGTTCAGAGTGCCAAAGACCAAAGGATATAATGACCAAATTTCAATTTGGATAAAAGCCTGGCAGAGAAAACAGTAAACAAAAATATCCCATCATAAAATAGCCTAAATAGGATTGAGGCAACAAAGCCTTAATTTTTGAAGTTAAATTTAAAATATTTAGTTTAAAACCGAATGCTAAAATAGAAAACGTAAGCCTCTAACCGTAAACATTCATTTAATGTTCTCTTAAAGGTTGCTAATTATAGTGCAAGAGTGGAAATCATTTACTTTCTAACTGTTATCATATTTATAAGCTTCACTCCTTGAAAGGGCATCTGATTTACAAACACAGCAAACATCATCTCAGTACAGCCAGCACTTCTGGCTCTACTTGTTGACTCCATTTAAAAACAAGGAAACCAACTGGGAGCAGTAGCAGCAACTTGCTTTCAATCTGAATACAAAGCAAGTGAGAGGAGACCTAATACTATGAACAAAGGACAGACAGTTCTTCAAAGGCACTGAGGTTTCCAATAATCCTTTCCAAAGGCTCCTAAGGAGGTTAGTCCCTGCTGAAGCCAATGTGACTCTATCAGTACAAACCAAATAAATTAAGAGAGCAAAACAAGATTTAAGACCAAGGCTTCCAACTTACTAAACTCCCACGTTTTGAGGCATCGCTTCTGTCTTTGACAATAATGAACAAGATGTCTGCCCTTTGATATAATAAATAAAATTTCACAGAGACTTCTCTGAATACAACTAAACAGAAAGAGAGAGAAGGCTCAGAAAAATGGTACAAGTGCTTTGTTCAGAAAATATCAATAGCTGCAGAAGTTTTTTCTCCACTGCAGAACTGTTTCATAGCCATAAGCCACTGAGCTATCAGATACTTAAATCTTCATGGCAAAAAATGTCACTTTACCCAGAATACCAGAATTCTAATTTAATTTGTTTGAGATGAGATAGTCACATTATGCTGTCCTGTGGCCTGATCTAGGCTTAACTTCAAGCCTTCTAATTTCCATGAGAAACAGAAGTCTGTGAACCTAGCTTCTGTCCTTCTCCTTAAAAAAAACACTCTTTGCAATAATCTGAAACTGGTGATTTCAAGTCTGCAGAAACATTAAGATCTCAAACCAAAGATACACTTACAAGTCTAGAAAAGTTCCTATTGATAAATTTTCCTGGTAACATGATACACACAGCACAACCTGCGCTCTAATAATACAGGAGAAGGCAACTGCACGATAGTATTCCAAACACATAAGTAAACTATTCTTGCCCAGACTCTCTCTCCTCCATTTCAAATTCCACAGCAGTATATTATCTTATATAAGACACATAGAAAAAGAGATCAAGATTGTTTGCATCTGAACAGATGGCCGTATATTATGCTTTCCCAAGCATTATGCATCATAGAAAGGTCTAGCACTGGTAAATTCTGTTTCTTCTCGGCAGTCTTTTAAATTTCCTTGTCTCTGAAAAGGAGGCAGAAACCCAACCACCAGCCCTACACTACAAAGGCTATTACTGTGTCAAAGAAACATCTGCAATAAGACCGTGCTAGTGAGAAAGTGGTTTGTGGTTTGGATTCAAGATATTGATAGCACCAGATGACTTCCTGAAATAATCACAGATCACCAAAGTTTCCTCAAGATACTGTCATTTAGGAAGGGTACTGATCCAAATGATGCTACGTTAGAAGAGGCCCAAGGCAACAGAGGTGTACCGCTTTACCTGGTCAGTAACCATGGAAGAAGCAGCCATTAGATGCACTGCCTTCTCTTCCGAAAAGTCACTCCATTCCATTCCCCACTGAGCTCTGTCGATAAATATCCAATTGTTCCACTTTGACAAACACTATTTGAATGCACTGTTAACTACTGCTTTTCCACTGCAACATTAGTCCAATAAGCTTAGAAATACTTGGATAACTCAACCAACTGCAAGATAAATTCAGTTAAATTAAGAGTTTTGCATCAGCTGGACAGGAATATACCTCTTTAGAACCCGAAACCACTCTTTGCACCCTTTAAAAGAACTACAGGGAAGATGGTAGGTCAGTTAGATCACATCTAACTTTGTGTAAGATCACATCCCCCAAAAGCTATTCTAGTTTATTTCCATCATCACAAAAGAAACTACTTTTCACTCCCCTATTCCAACCACAGGAATACACAGGACTGGAGAATGGAACTCACCACTGTGGTGTAGCTGTGCCAGTCCATTTCTGCACAGCACTGAACCAAGCACAATTCAGCTTTCACCACTTAAAATAAATCTTAGCGATCTCCGTAACAAAGACTTTTAAAGTCACAGAGGAAAAAAATGAAGCTGTACTTGAAAAAAAACCAAAAACAAAAAACAAACAGAACCGGCAATACAGCACAAAACTGAAAGTTTACCATAAATGTTTACAAACAAATGTTTCTCCTAACAACAGGAAAATGAAAGTAAGTTGCCTTAGCAGCTTTCCAGCTGTTCTCCAGCACCTGCCCGTTGTTAAATGCATCTTCCTCTACCACTATTACCAGGTCTACCTGGGGGAGCCAACGTGTCGTGGGGACTAAGGCAAGTGCACACACTAAGCCAAACCAGACCTCATGCTGTAACTCAGTTATGTGTGATGAAGTTTAACAGATCAGGAGCTGCGGTCCAGCAGCTCTGTAGATGAGACTGAAAACAAACACAGCCTCTAATAAACGGCAGAAGAGCTGAGTAACAGAGCTGTTCTGTGCAATGCTAAGTTTGCCATTTGTTTCCAAGGATGTATTACCTTTCTTTGAGAACAGTTTTTGATTGCGGTTTTAATTGTAATTTCAAATGATGGAAAAGCCTCGCAATTTAATGAAATCGCGCTTCGTATTGGTGTGGTAAGCGTTAAATTTAATGGTTCCAAGAACACTAGTGAATAGGTCGTGCTTAAGAGGTCTTATACAGGTAAATCACGGTCACTACCTAACCAGCCGGCAGACTTCTTTATTACAGCAGCAGCTCCTTTATCCTGCGTAGGGAAATCACAGCGAGATGTGTCCTCAATGAGCTGGTTAAAAACTTCCCTTCGATGTATCTGTAAGCCATTTTAAAGCCACACGTCTAATCTACATTCGAATTAAACGCAAGATCTCAAATCTCATCACACGATCCGCTAAACCTTGCAGAAGCGGCATCCTCAGCCCAAGGGGTAACCTTCAGCCGCTTACTGAAACCTGCTCGAAGGAGACCTGCAATGCGTATGCCGCTAGCCCACAGGATCAATCGATAGCCACAAGGCCAGCGTTTAAGAACGCCGTTCCGCTCACGGTTTACCGAAGCGATCCGCTCTCCCTACCAACCGACCGGGGGTTCCTCACGCCAGGCTGCAGGCCCGGCTCCCCGGGGGCTCCATCGCCCCTGCCCGCCCCGCCGCCATCAAGGCGCTCGCAGGAGCCCGAACCCCGTCACGGCGCGCCCCGGCGGCCGCCTCCGCCGGTTCCCGCGGGCGGAGCCCTCGGGACAGGGCGGGCGGAGGGTCTCGCTGCATTTCGCCAGCGGAACCCTCCCCGGCAACAAGTGACGACCCTCTGCCCGCCTCGGGCAGCGCGGGCCGGCGCCTGCGGGAGCGGTTATGTAACGGGCGGGCCGCCGGCAACCGAGCGCCGCCACCGCAGGTTCCACCGAGGCCCGCGGGCGCCGGGACTGACCTTCGGCGGAGGAAGGTCTCGGGGAGGGGGGGGACACACACGACCAACGCGGCGCAGGTGAGCGCGGGACCGCCCCTTCCCTCCCCGCGGCGCCGCAGGTGCGACGGCCGCGGCGGGGTCACCCCGGCCCCCGGCGAGCCCCGGGGAGGGGCGGCCAGCGCCCTCCCCTCCCGCCCCGCCGGGATGCCCTCCCCTGCGCTCCCTCCCACCCCCCGCAGGGCGAAGCGAGCCAAGGGCGCCGTTCCCTCGCCCAGCAGGGCCGTTCGTGCGGGACACAGCCCCGCAGGGCGCCAGGGAGCGGGCGTGCGCGCCGGGGAGAGCGGGGGGGGGGGGCGCGGACCCGCCGCCATCCCCTTCCCCCCGGCTCCAGGCAGCCTCCCCCGCCCGCCGCGGCTCTGTTTACCTCGAGCGGCCGCTGTTCCTCCGCAGAGCAGCGCGACCAGCAGCAGGGAAAAGGCGGAGGCCGGTGGCGAGCGCGGCATGCCCGGGCGGCGCGGCGGCAGCGGCATGGCAGCGCGGAGCGGTGCAGGGCAGCGCGCAGCCCCGGCTGGCGGGGCGGCTGTGGCGCCCCCGCTGGTGCGGGCTCCGCTCTGCGCCGGGCGGAGGGCTCGGCTCGGCCCCGAGGAGGAGGAGGAGGAAGAGGAGGAGGGAGGAGAAGCGCTGCGCTGCCCCGCTCCGCTCGCCTTTTCTCTCCTCCTCCCCTCCCTCCCCCGCCCGGCAGCGCGGCGCCCCGCCAGCGGCACCTAAAATGGCGGCGGCGAGCGCTGCCGGTCCCCCCGCGCCGGTTGCCAGGCGGGGGAGGGAGCGAACCAACGTGGCGGGGGATGCGGGAGAGCCCATGTGCGCGGCGGGGCGAGCGCAGCGCCGCGGGAAGGCACGGCTCGCCGCAGCCCGGCGGCGACAAACCCGCCCCCGCTCCGCCCCGACGCCGGGCGGCTGCCGGGCACTGCGGCACCGCACCGCTCCCGCACCGGCTCCTCCGCGGCTGACCGCGACGGTGGGGCGGGCTGTGCCGTGCCGGGGGGTTGGGGGGGGTTTCGTTTTGTTTGCACGAGCTGAAGCTGCGTGCGGTGGTGCAGCTGCGGGCGGGCGGTAATCAGGGCTCAGCCCGTGCCCCGCTGCAGGCTCGCAGCTGATCCAGGCAAACGCTGATTAAACCCCCAACACTTCAGAGTTAAAACCCCTATAAAGCCATTTAAACGCTTTCACCTGAACGTTCGCAGATCTTTTGCGCGAAAAGCTGGTTTTTACCTAACCCGATGCTGACGCCAGAGGCAGCAAGGCCACCAGCAGCAAGCCCGGCACTTAAGGCACTGGGAGCAGGATGCTCAAACCACGCCAGGATGGAACAAACTGCCAACACCTGCCTGCAACAAGCACCATTATGTGCTTTCTCACCATGTTTTCATAGCTCTAAAACTGCAACCCTGCAGAAACGCGTCTGCTTTAAACATAATTACACCTTAGAGCACTGTCGTGCCTCTCTGAGTTAATGCTTGTAGATTTAGGGATTCCTTGATGCTCGTCCCCAGGTACACACGCTGCAGAGAATCACTGTCCTGTGACATGGCATTAACCCTGCCCAAATGGAGGAACAGCAGCGCTCACAGTTCAGACAAATACTCTGCATCGTGAGAAACTGTTTTAGTGTAGGTTTACTGACTTTTATCACAGCAAAAATCTATTAGTTGTATTTGGAAAAATTCACAAGTATTATCTGAATCAAGAAGTTTCACAGGAGTAATGAAGTTGCATGGAACCTGTCCTGCAATAGAAAAGATATTTGCTCTTTGGTCAAAAATTTCAGTTAGAAAATGCTTCATCAGAGGAAAAAAATATCTTAACATAATCAGAGTTTTAACAACTAAAATGGAACCAACTTATCTTATAATTAGATATGACTACTCATGCTTTGTACCTATTAGCCATTTCACTCCCACAGTGAAATAAAAATAAAGTCCAGAATGTTCAAGATCCTAGAGATGTGGCGTTTCTTTATTTTAAAACACTATGCAATTTAAATACCAAGATTGATCTAGTCTGGAAAAACCTCCCCCTCCCTCCCAAGGCAAGCCCAATACTGTTACCTTCCCTGCTGACAAGTTTACCCCAAACTTGAGATGGGGGGGATCAACCAACCAAAGGTGAGAATCCAACTTGCTGCCCTTGATGGTCACTGAGGTCTCAGCAAGTTGACAGAAATGGGCTCTGCAGCGAGCCAGTGCACTTGGATATCCAAAGGCGAGCTGTTCTGCCCATCCAATAGTTGCTTCCATCCTCAAAACCAACCATCTTTATCTGCTGTATCTTAAGCATGTTGGATAATATGAGTGTGCACAGAGCAGAAAAGGAATTTGAAGAGAAACACACTTGGTGCAATACAGTGAACAATACCCATTTGCCATCCTGTGCCATGGAGCCATCCCTTAACCAAGAGACCAAGTTAGTCCACATTTATTTCATTGACTGCGTGCCGTTGGCCACCCGCTCTATCAAGAGCTAAAACATCTTTCTTTTTTTAAATGAAGCTAAAGCCTCCATCTAAAACCCCTTGATTTCTCAGCCTGCCTAGCATATGCTGGATGGCAGATCATGTCAGAAGAAGCCTGTAGCCCATCTGTTGCAAGATAGCTGAGTCTTTATATTCTGCCAACGCAGCTTCAGCTGACAGTATGCTACATTTTTTTCTTTTGTATGGAGAGCAGAAAGACTGTCCAGCTCAGTATGACTCTCAAACTAGTCTTACTAACTTAATGCATGAGTAAGAACCACCTCATTAGTAAGGATTTGCAAGGCAGAAGAAGGTTAAAAGATGATTGCCTATTGATGAATGCATGATACAACACAAATCTATTTGCCCCAATAGTGGATTTCGATCAGGAAAATAACTAGAGCTTGAACATCAATATAGAAGTACCTGAAGAGGGCTTGTAAGTCAGTGGCAAGCTAGCATGCAAATATGTGCACGAACTCCAAAGTATTTTTTGCAAAATAAACTATTACCATGTTTAAACTGGAAAACAACCTGGGTTCATTAGGTGTGGCAGAAAAGACAGCTTAAAGAGCAAAATTTGCTCTGCGGTCCACTTGGGCTATACCGTGCATTGTCGTGGAGGAAAGCACACTACCATTGACCACAGGGAGCTTCAGTGTTACCATCAGGACTCGTTTAAATGATTCTGATTCTGCAGAATTAGGGAGGAGAGATTGTTAAAAGACGAAATGCTATGTCCAGGTAAACCTTATTTATTGCACAATGACACTACCAGCCCACATTAATCAGCTGAATCAGTCAAGATGAAACTGGGGAATTTCCAAGGAAGGAGAAGGCATCGATTGCATTTCACTCTCTAAGCAAAACTCCTCAGGGTCAGTTGTGACTAAGGCACTGATTCAGTAAAGCCAATAATTCTTTAGTCTGTATTTTAAGATCAGTTAGATGACTTTGTTTAGTTAGGTGACTAAGTGGTTTGAACTGGCAGTTTAGTGGTTGAGGATACAGATAGTACGGGTACTCCACCTGTGGTGGAGACAGCAAAATGAAATTATGATCCGTATCACCACTAATTGGCACTTACTCTAAAAGCATGGCAAATACAACATCCTCTCAAGTACCTTTTGTTTCACAAAACTAAATTTGATTTAAATTGCCCAGTGAGAGACCTGCTATGCACCAGTCCTATGTGCTGTTAAACAATAGCTATACTGTTTGCCAGAGGTAACTGTTTCACAGGGTGACAGAAAATCTCACTTTCCCTGAAATGCCACATGCCATTATTTCAGAGAAACTCTGAGAACTAACTTTGGCACCTTCATTTTTACCACCTATCTCCCTCCTACTCTCTGACCTGCTTCTCAAGCTCCAAAAAACCACTGATTTTTATTTTATTAGTAAGCAACAAAACTGGAACAAATGGCTCCTGGCAGAACATGTTATCTGTTACAGCTGAAAAGCTATCGGACCAATGTCCTTGAAATGCACAGTGTGACAAATGCCCGGCTTGCGAGGACCCAGGAGGACACATTTATTGCACTTGTCAGAATGGAGCTGAGCAGCCAGAAATAAAAAGATAAGGTGATAGGTAAAAATTGATGCCTTTGCTTGCTTCTTAAAGGAAGCCAGTGCATACCATAATAAATACAGAGAAGTGAGACATGCTCAGTTAAGTCAACAGCAGATCTGGATCTGACTGTTAGAGTTCAGGCTCATAAACAATTTTGAATACACATGGAATATGCACCATTACTTCTAGATATTAGATGTGGGCCCTTGTTCAAAAGGAGAGGAATGGGGAAAGGGTCCAAACTTCACATATCGCAGAACTGGGTTGAGAAAATGGTCCAGTCCTTAAATAAAGAGGCTAGAACTGGGTGTGGGCTTATTTTCATCTCAGTACAATTAATGTCTGCGTACTAGTTTGTTTCCAGATTGTGATTGCTTTTAATGGGAAGTTAAAACTCAGAACCCAGCTTTATGTTCTGAACTGAGCATTTGGTTTGTCACAGCTGCCCTGAAACCACTTCTGAAAGGGGACCAATTGCCATAGAGACTATGCAGTAATTAAGCTTATGAGAGAACTGCATGCACAGCCAAGCAAAATATTAGATGAAGGCAACAACAGACCAGTTTCTGAGAAGCTCTATTACAGCTCCACTCTAGCTCCTCCCATTCCCACTAGAGAAAGCCAAAGGAGAATCCCCAAGTATTTTGGGAATTTGAATACTATTATTTTTTGGTTCTGATATGGCTTTATCAGTCTAAGCCAAGAAGAAAGAATCTACAATAATGACGTTAAGAAAAAGCTAATTCAAGGTGAATATAAAAAAATAATTCTTCACAATGAGATCCATAAAACCACAGAGTACTCTTGCAAGGCAACAGGCAGAAGTGGCATCTTTTGGGTCATTCAAAAGAAAACTCCAGAACAAAATGCTAGAGCACTGACTCTACCAGCTTGAAGAGAAAACACGCACAGATGACCTGTTACATCTTTTCTAGCTTGGCTGTCCCCAATATGCACAGTTGCAATTTTCTGAACGTAAAGAGGCATAAAATTCATGTGTTTTTAGATTCAGTGGATGATTTTTTTTTTTTTTTTTTTTTTAGTGCTTTGGAACCTGACCGTATATATTAGAGGAGAAAGAATTAGAAGACTGGTTTTCCCCACACTTGAAAATTTCCAGAACTGCTTTGATCATGTGTGCGAATTGATTTAGGGAATGCAAATGAAGGCCTTGGCAATCCGAAGAAGAAAATCTTCTCCCCTGACATTTCTGAATGTTCAGAGAATTCCCAACAAGCCATTGAAGTATGGGTTCATCAGAGAGACAAAAAGAAAATTCAATAAGCAAAGAACTACCTAAAAATCACTAGCTTCCTCACAAGAAAACTAGCAGCATTAGCAATCTTTCTACCTTGTTTAATCCTTTTTTTCCTGTTTAGACTTACCTTCTATTGCAAAATATGCATCTGGAAACATGAAAGGAATGAAGGAAAGATGTCTTTCCTTACAAACAGAGAGAGACTGAATATTTTGCAACATCATTATAATATTTTACAACTCATTAGCACCTTCCATCCTAGGATCTCCAAGCATTCTACAAGCGTTAATTAATGCACTCTCACAATACTTCTGTAAAGTAGAAAGGCAGGTGTCTAGATATTGTGATGACAGGTGCATTGCGATTGAATAAGACACAATTTCTAGGCTTTTGATTTGCATATTTAGGAAAGCAGGGCACAAAGAGGATAAGCAAAATTAAGAAGTACTGCAATACCTTGAAATACCTGGAATTAGGAAATACTGTAATGCCTTGAACAGGCTGGCCCTCAAGCACTTAGCTAAAAAGCAATACTTGACTTAAGGACCTCAATAAAATTTAGGCTTTATTAACATGAGCCTGCATCTAATACCACAATGGCTATTTTAAGCTGTATTATATAAATACAAGAGGAATATGAATGAAACTGGACCTGTTTCTTAAAAATTTGTTTCCTTACTGGCAGGGGTACTGAGGTCTCCTAAGTCTCTGAAACCACCTATGGCTTCTGAAGAGCATTAAATTAATTATTTGTAAAGCTTAGTAAGACACCACTAAAGACAAAGAGTGAGAGAGTACAGAAAGTGAAACAGCATCAGGATTAAGTTGTTTTAACTAACCATCCTCAAACTCAATAAAGTAAGAATTACAGTCAGGTGCTCTGGATGAGCCTTTCTACAATGTGTGTCCACAAAAAACAAGGACTCTGGTGGTTCTACGTTGTTTCTTCATATACTGTACTAACCTATTCTGAAGAGCAGCATAGTGGATCATGCCCACGTTAACAATTGCTTTACCTCCCTAATTTATACAGAAAACTGAACTCGTGATTTATGCTGTGGGGAGAGGCCAGGAAAAAGAAGGCAGGGAAAAAAAAAAATTTTTTTTTTTCCAGTTCTATCACAGATGTCCCTTTGGGTCAGTGGCTAGCCCCCATCCTACCTATTTCCTTATCTGACAACATAATACAGTAGCATACCGTGTATAAAAGGATGGATGGATAAACCAACTCAAATATTTGCACCAGGTACTGGTGACAATGTTTAAATTACTCAGCTTACAGATTTTCCGTATTCTTTAGGATCATGGTATTCAGCAAACATCTGGTCATACAATGAGGTTTTCCTCTTCTCTCTGCCTGTCTTCCTGCAAGGGAGAAGAGCCATGTGCATGAGTATTCCCCTCCCCAAGAGCCATATGGGAATGTAAAGGCATTCTCTGAATTCATTACCCTGCCCCACAATATGATTCTGTCTTTGTAAGGGCAAGAAAATGGATGTTAATTTATTCCTTATTGCTAATTTGAAAAGGAGCACAAACACAACAGTTCTATTGCAGAGACTTCTACCAAGGGTGTAGTTTAAGTCCAATTATGTGTTATTAGTACATTTGCTCTTTGTTCCTGTGGCATATTAATTACATGTCTGGTATACTGATAATTAACACAATTATACTCTTTATTTTCCCCTTTCGTTAGACAATATTCTTGCATTTTATTCATATAAGTAATTTTCTGTAGGTAAAAAGAGCCAAATTATTACATATTAATAAAATCAAGCAATGGGTTTTAAAGTGAGCTTATACAGAGAAGTACCAGTATTCTTCAGCAAAAAGAAAAGCAGATGCTGTCCTGTTGGGCTGCACTCTATCCCAGAGACTTTTAAAAGGAAACCAAATTACAAACCTCCAGTTGTGTATCCAGCATGATAATCACTGGCTGAAGCAGCAGGACCATAAGGACTGCACCAGCACTGCCACACGCCGCTCTTCCAGCAATGTCATCACTGCTGTTCAAAGGCTCACTGTTACCAAGATCTTTAATCTCCTCCTGACACCCACGAAACTCAATGACATTTAGCAAAAAAATGTTACAAAGGGTCAACTGAGAAGGTTTACAATTACACAGATCATCCACAAATGAACTCTTATCAGATATACCAAAGAAATATTAAGGAACGAAACAAAAAAAACACTCTTACTAATTAATATAAGACAGGAAGGTGGGTAAATTTGACTAAATTAAATAGGTATAGATGTACTCCACACACACCTCACAGATTAATTTTTTTTTTCCCCCTCCAGGACAAATTATTGTTCCTCTGAAAACAAGTTACGGTTTCTCTCTAGTTTTCTCTAAAAGCGTATCTGAATCTCCACTAGGTCTCATGTGCTGCTATGGCTAAAAAAGCCCCACTGTAGACAGACAGATACCCAACAGTATCCTTCTGTAAGTGGTTGGTTGGGAAAGGAGGAAAAGGAGGAGCAAAATATTATATTTTCCTGCAACAGGTTAGAAACCTAGAAGGTTGCTGAGGGCTCTGTCTCCCAAATCCCTCATGTCCAGGTCTCCAGTGGGTCTGGCTGCAACACAGCTGAGTGTGCAGGAATCAGGGGTGTCCCCCAGCAAAACGACTGTCACCTGCTCCCTCCCAGAGACAGCACTGGCCATTCATTACTTACTGCTTTCTGGTACACGTTTTACCAGTCAGGAAATCTGAGGCTTGCTTACGATGGCAAATTGCCTTTAGCTGTGCCTGCCTCTGTTACTGTTGTTTTTTTTTTTTTAACCCCCTCCCATTGTACTGCACTCCCTTTAAGTCCTTTGGGAAGAGGAGAAATAAAACCTCAGCAGGCAAATATTAGTGTTGAAAAAGTTTGCTCTGCCTTTCCTGAAAACACCATCTGGAATATTTTTTTTTTATTTTGAATGGTTGACTAGTAGATCAAAATTATCTAAGGGCTCTCTGGAAACAGTTTTTTTTCTTATTTCCTGTACACTCCAGAAACCACAAGTCCCCAAACTGATCTTGGAACCCAATTGCACTGATCCTATTCAGAGAGCACAGAGCTCTTGCCCCAAGTTTTGCAAAGGTCAGATTTTGAGACAGGACAGGGCTGCTGTCTGCCTGACGATACCACTGACACTCTACCAACAGACAAGTCCCTTAATCTCTCTATGCCTCATTTATCTTCTCAATTTAATGCAATTTGCCTATTCCACGAGGACATAGTAAGACTTCATTAATCATTTGTAAACTACTATGAACATCCTAGGATGAAAGCCTCTCTAGAAATTCAGAGTAGTATTGTTTTCATTAAAAAGGCAGCATTCCCTGCTATTAAATGACCATATATAACAAACGGCCAGTCCCAATTTCCAAACAAATCTTGAGAGGCACAAAGTCTGATACTATTTTAAATACACTATGCAATAGTAAATATTCAGAAGCAAGAATATTACACCAGAGCACCCACATGTTGTCATGATCCCTACTTGACTGTTCATTGACTTTCAATGTCCAGATTTATCTGTGTTTTCTTGAGAAACACATTCTGAGTAAGGATTGTAAACTCTTACACTACAGCCTAGAAGAAAGATATCATGGCCTGGTGGTGGTGGTCTCGTTATTAAATTGTATTAAAAAATTAACAAATATACAGACTGCAAAACTGCTTTTGTCTTTCCTGCCTAAACGTAGACTTTTTTCCTGAAAATGTGCAACACTTCTTAGAGCAATCACTTAGAGCAATCTGCATCTTCAGACTTGTGCTTGAAGTAGCTTTAGAACCTAAGTAGGACATGGGGAACTTGGAACAGTGGAATGCCAGAAAAACAGATTATTCAATATTTGATTATTTCTTCAGTACTACTCCTTTCCAGTCCTTGTAACCAGTCTGGGAAGCTGAAGTTATACTACTATGCTACCATATTCTCACGAGAAAAGAAAACTTGTATCTCTTCTTTTCCTTTGAGTGCTATTAGCAGAGCAAATCTAACAACGACAAAGACCAGCAGGCACACCACCACTACAGGACAGACAATCAGCACTGGTCTTCCCATTGTCAAACTCATTCTACTGATGTTCTCATGAGAGACACTGGAAGAAAGGTCAGCATAGAAACTAGTTTATGAAAGACATTGGAAGGGAGCCTGTTAGGGTTAACTGTAGGCTATTCACAGGTAAATGAAATAAAACTATCCTGCAGCAACTGAGAGGCTCAAAAACCAGATGGCTCAAGAGGGTCAGAACTCATTCTTCTTCACCCACAGTGTTCAGATTTTCTCCTGAGCTCAGCCTTTTAAAAATAGGGCATTTTTAAACATTTGTCCACCTATATCTTTTAATAATAGCCTTAAAAAAAACCAAATAAATAAAGGTCACTATGTTAATTAACTGCCTATACAGAAAACATTTAGAGTAAAGGCTTTTTATTGCCCATACAATTATATTTACCAGATTTATACTAAGATCCTGCTGTGCAATACAAGCCATGCAATAGGCCTGTAAAAAGAATCACGTTGTCTATCTGAGGCTGCCTTGTTAGGTCAGAGATGGCACAAGAATCTAGGTTCAAATTCCCAGCTCACTGGAAACAGTTTTGAATTCTCACAAGCTTAATTCTTTTGTTTATCCTTCTGTAACAGACAAGTATCAGACTACTAAGGATAATTGATAAGATAATTGATAACTCACCCAGATTGTGTGTTTTAACTACTGAATCCGACTGGTTGTGCTCAGACTTTGAAAACAGCTGTCTACCGTTTCCCCCCACGAGTGTGCTGAATGGATGCTCTGTGGGACTGTGCGACCGGTGCCGACGCTGCAGCCAGGGTCCTAAGGACAAGTCCCTCTGTTTGCACAGATTCCACTTAAATTCGTTAGTATCAGTGAATTGATTTCCAGGATCTGGACTATGGATTCTAGGTTTCCCAGATCTCCCTGGATCTTGAAGGTATAATTTGAATTTTCATCATGTAAATCATTAGAATTCATATCATTACATGCAAGTGCCTCCTACTCCCGAGAAAACAGAGAACTGCAGTAAATGGGCCCAATCTTGCTGTCTCTGAAGCTGATGTGAACACTATTATTCAGATGTGGAAAAACAGGATCAATTTTACTAAACAGTTCTTCTGAGACAGAGTTCTAGTTGCCATATTTTCCCCATCACATAGGTTTTTCTAAAGACAACAAAAAAAAGCTAAAAATATGACATTGTTTGTCTTGCAATCAGCTTCAAGGAAACTGTTGTTCTTCCTCTACTTGTAGTATCAGACATGAACTCTTGACTCTGGCGTGCTCAAATTCATCACACTGGGCAATAACAGTCTGCAGCTTTGCTCGAAGTTTTCCACATAGTCTCAAAGCATTTCACACACTGATATATTAAAAGCTTCATGAACCTCTGCAAGGTATGGTCAATACCATTACCGACTAGCTGCTAAAAAAAAAAAAGAGACGTCCCTGTCTATCAGTCACAAAAAGTGTCTGGGACAAAATTTAGAATTGATGCAGACATCCCAATTTCTGAGGCCGTGTTTTAGCTACATAAACCATCTCTGGTGCTTTAAAAAGCCTCTTTCAAAATTATCTGGTCCAGGAGAAAAGCCCCCTTTTACTTTTTTTTTTTCTTTTCCCTTTTTCTTTCTCTAAAATTCCAGTGCTCCTAGCTTCTTCCCAGCAGTGCCTTGGCTATTTCAGTTACAGCCTCCTCAAACAAGAGTGCAGCTAAATCCTTTGTCGTTTCACCTATTTATCTCTATTCTGACAGATACCAGTCGTGACCCTTCCTTGAAGTAAGCCACTGCCCTCCTGGCCTTCACTCTAATTGCAGATTTGCTAATCAGGTTTTGGATCACCCGCCCATCTAATCGCCGCCTGCTGCCAGCCACCGAGCCGGCCCTGTTTTCAGTGAAGAAGAGCGTAACACGCAAACGCGACGCTTGTGTCCTGGTCCGTATGGAAGGGATCAGAGGATTAAGAGGAACAGTCAGCCCTGATTAACGCTGCCGAGTGAGAGCGAGCTCCTTGCCAGCAGCAGGGGCCGATTGCCTCCCCGTGGGGAGCTCCAAGGCAGGACAGTCTCCCTAGAAGGACACATCTGTCTTCTGTTTTTAAAGCTGGATGCCGTTTTCCATTGCTATTCTGCAATAGAAAGGAGGTTAAATGCTGACAGCAAACTGTCCCTGGGGTGGGAAGGTTGTGTTAGAGGAGTGGAATATTGTTCTAGGAAAGTACTGAAGATAAACAGAGGTTGTTTCTATCAGGGACTCAGCCACTGACCTACCACCAGTAGGAAAACAGCAGAATTCTATTCAGTGGCTTTTGCACAGGCTGAATAGGTGTTACGAACATATTAACCTTCAAAGGGAGCCAGCAAAGACCTGTATTGTCTTAACAAAGAAGGAAACAAACATACACCCAGAGCTAAGGCTCATCCGACATCACCACGGTTTGTACTCAGCACGCAGGTAAGGATGTTGTCCTCGCTCCCAACCAACCTAATACACGTAAGTGAATCCGAGTGATTTAGAATAACCCCATCCCAACATGCGCTGCTTTTATGTATCCATGAGATTGTTAACTCCATGTTTTCCTCTGCTCAGTGAAGGAAGGTAAAACATTTCTAATGAGTTCTTTTGGAAAGGTTATGCGTCCACTTCTTCCGTGGGATCAGCTTCTGCTGGACCCAACATGATCTTAAGGACCATCCTGCCACCTAGACAAACCTTCAGCAGCCATGAATTTCCATTCCACCTGTAGTTTTACCATTTCTGGTTTTCTCTTGGTTTTGGTATGGACAATGAGCCTCTGATGTAAGACTTCTTACCTTTTCTCCTTCTGGCCTATCCACTGCTCTTCTGCGTCAGTCAGAAATGGACCAGCTGCGTACGTGGAATGACACACTGTCGGCTGGAAAGGAAGCGGCGGGGGGCTGTAAATCCCATGTTGTGTTAAATGACTGAGAGTACAGCGCTTTGCACTGCATTCTAACAGCACACGTTTCTCCATGTTTACTGCTGCTCCAATGCTACATTGCCCATTGAGTGTAAGTAAAAAGCTTATGAGATGAGACAGGCACATCATCCTGTCTGAAGCTCAGCTTGTGTAGGCAGCTTCGCGCAGCGCGAGGAAGAGCCCCTGGGAATGACTGGTGTCTGTGTAACATGACATTAAAATACAACTCAGGATAGGGCAAGTATTTATGGACCTGATCCAAAAATGAGTTTGAGTGCCCAGTTTTCGCCCGTTTGAACAGGAAGTATATGATGACAGCTACAATTCCAGAGACTCTGCAAGGACTGAGGAGTCCTCAAACCGAGCAAGACGCACAGAAGCTAGTCTTTCTGCAACGGAGTAAACAGGATAAATGGAACAATGTGACGTCTTTGCTATTTGTTAAAGCCATGATTTACGTACGGGATTATCATATGCCATTCTACAGTCCTAATCCTAGACCCTGAAGTAGCAGCGTAGATTAGGGTTTTTGACCATTTTCTAAAGCAATGTCACTAGTAACCAGTGAGACTTCTCAGACAGAAAAGATACTAGAGCAATGAAGGGGAAAAAAACCTCCTAACTATCTGTAGAATAGCCTTTTTTTTTTCAATGAAAGGCACACAAAGCCACACATCATACACTAGATATGCACAAGAGAGTTCAGCATTAGAGTATCTTTATACTCTTTCCCCTCAAGCATCTCTGCTCCCTTTGCTGCCCAGCTCTCATTCTGCCTGACAGCTCCTTAATCACAGTATCTCTGTCACATGCATAAAATATTATTTAACCTCCAGCACAGAGGAAAATGCATTTATAACTACTGGGTTTTCCCCTTTAATCTCTCTCTTTTTTTTCCCCCCTTACTGCTCCCCCTCCCTTTTTAGTAGCTCTAAGCCAGAACAGTGCTAACAACCTTCATAAAGATTTATTCAGGTCCAGACAGGAACCATCTCTGCGCTCTGCCAAGATAGGAGACTAAAGAAACAACACACACGACCTCTTCTTTCTGCCCAGGTGGCAGAACACGCTGTCCATCAGATCACAAAAGCAGCGTGGCCTCTCCTTGCAAAGATGTCAGTATGTGTCATTTTAGAATTACAGAACAAATTTAATTGTGGCTGAAGCTCAACGAAGTCACTACCCAATCCTGCAGACTGAATAGTGATATCTAACAGTACTTGTGTTGCAGAAGTATTTTTGAAGCTTTGCTCTACAGCAAGCCGACACAGTTGAATTTAACATTCCTTCTATCTGAGCTGAATCCGAGGTGTTCACTTTAAGCTGTAAGCACTACCAGGTCCAGGATCTTACTACGCCTCAGACCTCATTCTCTGTGATCCATCTCACCAGTCCTTAAGCCACCTGTGCCTTTCCTGACAAATTCTCTATCTAAACCCCTAAGGACAGAGGAAAGAATGTTCCCTATAGAAGGATACGAGCTGTGAATCTTGGCATACATAGCAGTGTTACCACACTACTCTATTTACCAGAGCAGGTACATGTCTGAGCTCTGCTGGTTTTGGTGTCTGCAAAACCCTTAGAAAGCTTTTCCTGTTAGTTACTGGTATGTAGTTAATCTAAACACTTCTCAGTTATCCTAGTCTTGCCTTCTTCTTTTGACAATGGCACTGAAAGAGGTAAGATTTCATTTCATTCCCTGCACTGCTACAATCCTCTGACATCTAGACTTCGCTATGTTTAGAGAGAAGAGGAAAAAAAAAAAAAAAATCAAGTAAAAATGATCATGTAGCTACACCAGCCAGGATAAGTCCCAATGTCCTATTTAGTTTTAAGACGACTGTGACCTCAAGGTCAAGGCCAGACTAAAACAAAAGGCTCTCCTGTATGCCCATATGGTACAAGCAGCTAAGCACGCTACAGAACCAGCATGCAGCACAGTTCCTTTTAGAGGGAGACTGTGAAGTCTGGTGCTGAGGCAAGTCAAAAGCTTAAGATTCTGTCTAGTTTAATTACCATCTTCCTCCAGGCTCAAAGAAGCTTACGAGAACACAATAGCGAAGCAGAATCCCCCTGTTATGCTTCCACCTACAGATATTCATCCATTCCTGACCTGCCCCTATCTTCCTCCTCACACACCCCAGAGATTTAGCAGAATCTAGCCATGGAAAAAATAAACCATAAACCAGAGTACAGACTCTGTTGTGAACTGTTCTACTTGCAGGAGAAAACTCCGTGCCTAGCTGTGACCAGGCATCAGGCACACACTTCAGGCATTAACTGCAGACATCCATCAGGTGACACACAGTTAATGTCTGTCTGCTCCAGGCACTTGAGATACACGACAAAAGACTGAAGGAAAATGCTTGGCTCCCACTGTCCATTCCAGTCATGTTCAATGCAATTTACACTGTGCCCTCTGATTAGGAGGTCACAAATAAAGCTGAAAATGGATTACAGTGCACAGTCAGCAGCAAGACAAGCTTCTGTGTCATTCCATGATCAAGTAACTCCATGCATTCTCCTACTTCATGGGACAAATGTATGTACATAATAAAAAAACCAAAGCCAAACCCCCAAACCATCAGTGACAAAGCAATGAGACCATCATAGTCTTACCCTACACTATAAAGACCCAGACTAGTTCCATTGCCATACTCCCTTGCTACTGCTGCTGAACACAGGGCTCCCACGTGCAAACTAAACATGATGAAGCTATGTTTTAGTTCCACTCACAAGTTGCTCTGCAGTCTTGGACCACGATTATGCATTTAGCTTCTCGGAAGGAACAGACCAAAGGCAGGAAAGAAAAGCAATTCTTGAGCTCTTGTGGCAGCTTAAAACAAAACCCCACAGGGAGAACAGCTTGAGAGCAAGATTTTGGAGCCATTGTCATTCTGGTGTATCTCTACATAAAACCTTGATGTGAACTTGTATTATCCATGCTCATCTCACAAAATTCCCCTCATTTGGGGCAAGATATTTTGAGAACAAATCATCCTTGTTTCCTCCATCAGTTGGAATATTGCAAGCATCAGGAGAGTACTGAGTCACGGTCATATCTGAGAAGAGTAATAAAATTACTTTCACCTCACTGCAAAATGGGAATGTGTTTTATGTGGACTGCAGTGTAAACAGCAAACTGCATGCTTGAATAACTTAATTATGATTTGTGTCTTTTGAAATTAGCTGTACAAAACTGGTGTACAGTGCAAGGACGCAACTCTTCACTTGGGGCTAAAATCCTAACAGTTAAGCAAAGACCACTATTAAATACCTATTCAAACATAAATCTAGCTAAATGTGTCTCTAATATTACAAGAGTCTCAACTCAGAATTCAGATGTAACCTCAGGATTCAGCTCAACCAACTTAAAGTAACAAGGTTAATTGGAAGTATTGTACAACCTTGGGGAAAAAAGTTATTAACCACTTGTGTTACTCACAGAGTGGGTAAAAGGGCCTTTTTTTTCTGGGGAGCTCCAAAGAGCTCAGATGTTGTGTAGCAATGACATGCACAACACGTGGGGAGAGCGTGCTTGCTATGCACTGAGTAAGTGTCCAGCTGCTCCCATCAAGGGTACAGACAAGATCATTTGCTGGCTCCATAGGGATTGCTCTATCAGTAATGGCATCAGAAAAGGGCAGCAATAATAATCTAAGGTGAAAAACTTAAGTATAGATGCATCAGTCCACATCTGGTTTGGAGTTAGTATTGTAAATGTTGAACAAAGGCTGAACACTTATTTTCTGAGTTTCACAGACCAGCATTTAGCAGCAAGGAGAGTTAACCTGGAAAATGTCAAGAGAGCAAAAAGCTCTGTGCATAGAACTATTTCATGCTGATACATGAGGCAGCTTGTATGCAGGCCAGGTTATAAAGCTTCAAAAATTTTTTTTCTCTTTTCCAAAATAAACAATCCCCAAAATTGAAGTGCTTCAGGCTACAAAGAAAACTAGCCAGGTTGTTTATAACATACTGCAGGAATTCTGCTTAGGGCAAATCAGCTGCAAAGAAAATCAAAGCAGAGCTCAGAAGACAGTAGGTGATTTCTTTTCTGCCTTTGTATAGGAACCTACTACAGTCTGACAGGGAATAGATCCAAGCTCCTTTCTTACCTTGGTAAGTAATAACAATGCTCCTCCCTGTCATACAGCACTTTCGTATCTGTAAAACCGTGACAAGCATCAGTACAAGGAAGTTTAAGGGAAACTGCAGTGCAAAGTGTCTGTAGAGACTTGCTGTATTTAGGCAGCAAGTCTAAGGCAGATCTGGAAGAACCCCAGCAATCCAGGGACCTGCCCACTGCAGCTCCGAAGAAGTCACAGGGACACAGGACACACAATTTGCAGGATGCAAGCACTGTAGCAAACTGATCATGCTACACCTGAGCCTGCAAGAAAAATGTCTGTCTAGTAAACCCCCATCAGCACTATGCCTGGCTCATAATTACCAAAATTTGTCACATTTTAACACCTTTAAAAGCTAGTTTTGTGCAAGGCCGTTCTTATCGTCTAAGTTTACTGAAATAATTCATCCAGGCCTAACTGACAGGATCCTTAGCACTACTCTGCAGCAGAAGGTGAAATAAAACAAATGAAAATATTTCATCTAAAAGAAATAATAACAAAAAAATTACTTCCTGTTGATGCTGGGAACAGGGAAGGATTTTCCCTGCATACACCACACACCTCTGACTGCAGTGCTGAGTACTAAATAGGTCCAGTTTCATCCAAGTGCTGAACAGGTTGATGCTGAGGGTTGATTATACCATGTTGCTGATTTAAAAGTTAACTGCATTCAGCAAGGACCCCACCAAGGCAGCAACTGTGCAACACTTCAGTGCTTCTGTTCCTCTTACACCTAAAGCAGCTATTTTGCAGTTTTAACAAACCTTCTTTAAAGCTCTGTATTAACAACTAAGCTCCGGAACACTTTGTTACTGATGAACAACAGCGAGGAAGAGATGCTTACTCACTAAGGACTCTCTTTTGTAGAAGATTTCTTAAACCTCCAGAAATTGTTCTTACTGCACTGTTGGTTTCTGCTGGTCTCAGTGCCCTGCAGCCTTTTTTGCTGTCAGCTCTGCCACACAGTCCTTTAGGAGGCAACAAACCAAAAAGAAAGCTGAAGGAATCCAAATCATACATTGCCCAGGCACTCACTATGTATTTCATAAAATAATTTCTAACACATTATATATATTTGATTCAAAACCTTCAACTTTGGGAGTTTTTTTTTCCCCTCTTGCATTACAAAAATAACTTTAGACAGGGCACTGCTCTGATCTTGTAACAGATTCCCAACAGCCATAGAAATTTATCCCACATATGACCCTGGAGTCTTATTTAGGATGGTCTCCTTCTATAGGTGACAGAGGTCTTAGAATTTCATGGGCCATTTAATCTTTAGCCTTCACCAGAACTGTTCAGGCTGGTGGTGAATTAGAAATACAGACCTTATGGAACTGAAACTGATTTAATAATAAAGCACTAGAAACTTTCACACAGACCACTGAACAGCCAAGAGAAGGAAACGACTTATAGTAACTACTTACCTTAAACAGAAACGGGAACAAAAAAATCTGAAGAGTTTTTTATTTTATTAGTGGTCCAGCTACTTTCAGGCAATAGCTCCTTCCAAAGCGTTGCTGTGCCACCAGCTCACATGTTCTCTTACTCCAGGGTTTATTTTAGGACCTGGGAGAACCAATCTAAAGGTCTATCTGAATGGTGGAGTCTCTCTTTCATTTACAATGGGCAATGCTCACAGACACAATGACCCACCAACAATTACAGCAATTGCTGCACATCTGGAGAGAGGTGAGAGGAGTATCTGACTCAGCTCAATCTTTTCCTCAAGCTCTGGAAAACAGTGTGTTAGGAGAGGAAGAAGGTAAGCTTGGTAACAGAAATAGTACAAGAGCACATTTTGAGTACCTAAAGGAACACACATCCCCAAAAGACCATCCAAAGGACACGTGCTTTTTTGAAAGATGCCTCTAAAGTTTTTACGCTTATTTACTAAATGCCTTAAGCACTGTCTGGTTGGTAGTTGAACTATACACCCTTTTCTGTTTACAAATGTATTTCAGTTTAGATCTATACTCACCTCTGACCTCTAAAACATTGGATTTCTTATTTTTAGCAGTAATAGTTTGCTTGAGAAGGCAAAAGCACAAAGGTAAAGCTAGAGAAACGTGTACATAAAAGAAACAAGTCAACCATGCTGATGTAGTCTGTGCAGGTTTCTCTACCTCCCAATTAACCCAGGCTCCACTAGGGTAATGGGGATTTAGTTTTCGTAGCAAGAAGATAAATACTTAGAAACATAATTCAAAGGGAATATTGGAAACCCCTCGTTTCCACTACTTTCTCCCTGATTTATATATGTATTCATTATTATAAATCTTTTAGCCCTGGTTTAAATGTAAGAAACCACCCGTGGGGAGGGGGAGAGCACACAGGTAACAAATCAAGCACAAATATTCTCAAGAGACTGCATCTCCTCCAGTTCCTGAATCCCAAATCATGTTGTTACACAACACAGTGCCATTTCTCAATATATCCTTCTCAACATACGACTCAAGACTCCAAGTCTGGAGTCTACATGGAAGTCTTCCACACAGGTGAGGCAAGTATTTTCCGTTTGGCGGTTTAACAGTATAATAAATCAATAAGAAACAAGAGTAGCTATTAAAAACTGTATTTTTCTTCCCCCCAACAGTTACATACTCAGTGAAAAGATTAAACCACATAAACACTTCACTCTTCTCCTTGAAAAGATTGAAGAGCTCAGAAATGCCATAGATACACACCGAGGATGCACCTTAGCTTGACAATGACAGGCCACCACAATCCAGCCCATTCATTCCAGCCAGCAGCCAGAAACACAGTATCCCTTTACATTAACCCTTCAAGGGCTGCCCCACTTTGCACCAAAGTTAAAGTGCCTCCTAGGCAAGCAGGTAAAAATTTAAAGAAACTTTTGGGCTTATGCCTGGTTTATTTTAATAAAGAAATTTCTTATCCAGCCCCAACAAACGGGTAAAAGATTTACTTTCACACGGAACTTCACAAAGCTGCAACTGAATCAAAAGGATCTTCTTCAAACAGATGTACAGTTGTTCTGATTACACAATATTTATCTGCTCAAGATAACTTCCCTCCTTGTGCTCACAAGTCCATTCTTCCTTATGCATACATCCCATGGTTTCTCTCCAGCTTCTTCCACATTCTGAGACCATAACAGCATCCCGTCATCATAATTTCTTGCCATGAAAATGGTCGTGTTGTCACAGTCAGATTCTGGAATTGTTACTTCAAATAATTAACAACCTTATGAAAGGAATCAGGAACAGGTGAATGGAGTTCTGCTTTAATAGATTTTGAAACATCTTAAAGTCAGTGCAACCCACAGGAAAATCTAGAAGTATTGTAAAAACGACCTGCACATGTGAGAGAAAACGAAGTGTTCGGTTTTAGGCAGCAGTGCTAGAAATTTCACGTGCAGATTCCTGAACAGTCAGTGCACTTCAGGAATTTCACTGCAGGCTTTTCAGTTCGTAAACGTGTGTGTGTGCAGCTGCAGGGCCCTAAAACACTAACAGAGCAAACCTGAGAGCGTCACCTGTACACTCGCTATCGGGCAGCGTAATGCAACGTTACTGCCTCTTGGAACAGTGCCTAAAGAAAATGGGATTATCTTCAGATCCAGATAATTTCCATATCACCAAAGAGTTGCAAGGAGCCAAACCACATGCAATTTTTCAAGTGACTAGAAACTTAGTTTATTAAAGCCCAGAGCAAGTTGGATTTAAGTTAATAATCATTAATTTTTCCTCACGTGAGAGCTAGACTTGTGCAGCAATCAAAGGGTTAAAGTGGAACTATATGTAGTATTTTAAACAAGGTCACATATTCTCTATACAAATTTGGCAAATTCATGTCACAGCCATAGATCTCATTCTTGCAATTCCTGCAAAACATCTACAGCTCCTCTGTCAGAAGCAAAGGGAGAAGCCACCTGAGCAGCCAGGTGTGCCAGGAGCTCCTAGCACAGCCCACGCAGCAGCACGGAATGCCCGGTGGGCTCCACGTGCCAGCTTGAACAGGTAGACTTACTGAACTAAATATGCTTTTGACACACGCTCCCAAAAGAGCTCGAGGCCACCGAGCAGATGAGTGTGGAAAAACTGATTGCATCAGAAGCACTGCAGCCAACAGGAAATCAAAACCATGACCTCAAAGCCAATCAAAAAACCAAAACAAACCCCCAAAAGCAAGCGTTTATATGTGTGTAGACGTAATAAATACTGCAAAGCACATTTCTCTTTTTCCCCCAAATCAGTAAATATAAAGAAATAACCAATGCACCAAAACATCGGCTTTCTGCAATGAAAATGCTGAAGTCAGCAAAATACCTGCAAGCCAACTGAAGAGAAAGCATTTGCATTGGCAACCAATCACAAGTTGCTTCCAGTTCTACGTGGCCAAATCAAACCCTCTTCAAATTCACAAGTTTGACCTAAATAAGCACCACAGCATGAAAAGTTTCTTTAGAAGCAGGATGTCAAGAGACTTTCTTTAAAATATAAAATAAAATGCGAGAGAAAAGGTTTTCATTGGTCAAGTTTGAAAAATTGTCTTCCTTTAGCCTGTCCCTTCGAGCCAATCAAAGCTACACCTTTAGGTTTGTCCTTAATTAACACAGCCCCGCTGAGAAACAACGACTTACAGGAATAGATGGCTGCAAGATGCATTCTGAGGGTTGGGCAAAGGGAAGCAAAATTACAAAGGAGAAGGAATACCAAGGAACAATTAGGGTGGGCAAAGGAACTTAGTAATGCTCAGCCATCCTCCTCTATCTTCAGGCATCTCACTGTCCTCTCCAGATCTGTGTTGTTCAGGTATCCTGTAGTTACTGTCTTCTGTCTTCTGTCTCTGATCTGGAAAACGCCATCACAACATCCTCAGCACCTGTAGTAACAACGGATACAGGAAAACGTGTGCCACAATTACTTCTTTTTAAGAACAGTGGATAGATGCAGTACCCAAACTGTCATTCTACACATCCATAAAATGAACAGGAAAGAAAAAAGAGGACAGAAAGAAAAGAAAGCTGTGTGTTCTTATTTTTCTGGGACTGGAACCTGAAATAGTCTAAACATTTCAATTGTGGACTTAAAACATTCCTTTGCAAGTGAAATCAGCTTGTTTTTGAAGAAAACCAAGAATTCTTTGCTTTCACATATTTCTAAGAAGCAAGACTTAAAAAAAAAAAAATCATAGGATTGTCACCACTGGAATGCAGAAATGATTTTTCTTCTGGTTTCATTGCCCTGTAAACTCTGGCACTGCTTACGAGACTTAGTGAGCTCCTCTGAAGTACGAGGAACTCAACTGTTCAATAAAGCTTGTACAGCCCTATGCATCACACTGTCCTTTTAAAGGGATATTCTTAACTTTACCTTTACATCTAGATATTCATTACTCTTTGCTTTTAAGAGTAAAAATTGTTTCAATAGAAAAGCTGAAAGGTTTTTGCCCCCCCGCTCCCCCAAAATCACTTAAACATCCCTTATAAACTAACATGTCTTGAAAACATTCCATTCTCCATGGAAGTGCAATATTTTCTTTCAAACTGAAGGCTTCCCTTTGCCCAGGGAACAGATACTGCTTGGCTAAGTAATACTTTTATCCCTAGCCTGAAGAGATCTTTCCCAGCAGAATTCAGCGCATGGACTTGCTCAGTTATCGGATTTTTTTTTTCCAATTGAAGCTATCAACTGTGTATAATTACCATCAAACCCCATGTCCCCTAAGCACAGAAAGATCTTATTGTCTTCCTATAACCACCTCCAAGTCTTTACAAACTTGTGTGGCCTTTCAAGTGGGCACTTATAGCAGAAAGACCCGAAAGGTTTGAGATCCATGTCTGATAAAGGCTTGTAAAGAACAGTGCTAAGCTTTCATTCTCCAAAAAGAACAGAATATCTTGAGATATTCAGAAAAAAATCAGGTCTCTGGACTTCCCAACTATAGAGCATGGTCTAACAGGCACTTAAGGAGAAATGTCTTCAGGACAACATGGAAATAAAAATACATTGTACAGTAGTGTCAAAGCAGTGGTTTAAATCAGTATCTTTAGTGTAGGCAAAAACTGGAAAACAATCCCGAAGGGCTGCGTGCAATATTTTTAATTTCTGGTAGAAATTTGATCCCCAAGAAAGTCAGGTAAAAGTAAATGCTTTCTTTCACCTGTAGATCCTCTGCCAACATTTACCTAGCTGACTAGAAAACATGATGAATCCTCCAGTCACTGTCTATGTAATTTCTGAGAGTTATTTCCTCCACTCAAATGATCTGAAGTGTTTAAGTGCCGCAGATGACTCACAACGACCATTCTGAACTTCATTAATGAATTCGGTTTGCTTGAGATAATTTTGCTTATTAAGTTATTCTTCAAAGCTTCTATTAAAGGATTAGATAACAAAGTAGGAAATGCCACAAGTAACAATGACTGCCTGTCCCACCCAGGTAACTCATCAGCTGTACAGAATTCTCTTAATAGGGTTTGGAAAGTTCAAATTCAACTTGGATGGAGCATCAGCATGTAAAAATTTTCCAGTCTTTTACTTGAAGCATATCAAGAAGCAGATTTCGGCTCTGTGCCCCAAGCGACTTCTGCCTATGCACCTGCACACAAGATAAAAAAGAGGACTAATAAAAACTCCTCATCTGTTACAGTTATATGAATTCTATTTCTCAGTCATCTAATTTGCTCTGTAGTTGCAATATAGAATGAAGAGTGGCCAAAAAAACAGGGGAGGTTGTAAATTCCTCTTGCTAATATCCTTAAAAACTAAATCCATTCTTATGAAATGCAACTACATTTATTTTTATACATTTCACAATTTATTTGTTATGCATACTCAGAGGAGGAAATATTAAGGACCAAGCAGTAGTTTGTTTTTCATATGTAGGACCCCCCATCTTATAGAGCTACATCAAAAACTGCTCTGATGTGCTCTCTTGCCAACACTGAGAAGCCCTGCAGTCATCTCCCTTTTCATCTCCACAAACTGTTTTTTCCTTGATCAAAACATAAACGATATATAGCGCTAAGATCCAGCTCTGAATTAACAAGTTGCCATGTTGATTCATGTTGATTTTTTTTTTTTTTAAATGCAGAACTACCAGCCTCTACAAAAAGGAGAATTTTATTTGCAAGGATTCTGAAAACCACTTCTATGCTAAAAAGAGGGGGGAGCAATGACACTTAGAAGCATTCAGAAAGCAAGAGCACATCAATCACAACCTATGCCACTGTATTTTACATGCATCCCCCTTTCAAGTGGAGGAGGCTTTGCTGTGCAAGTCCAGAGCAGCTGGAGTAGCCTAGCAACCGCAAAATCACGGATGACGTCACGTTAGCACAAGAGATGAGCTGGATTACTTAACAGATGCTGATTGTTTCCCTGGGGTCTCCCCCTTCTACAGCCTAAATATGAAAAAAATTCTTACAAGCATCCTTACGAGTTTCAGGCAGAAAAGGAAATTTCGTTCCAGATAATGATGCAACCCCTTGAACAGAGAGGTCAGTACTTCTGGCTGTCCCGAGCTATCCCAGCTGTCGGCACGGCTCCTGTGCCGAGCACACCGCCGTTGAAAGCACATGATGAGCAGAAATAGCTCTTGGCACAAAGAATGTTGGGAATTCTGCAGCTCGTTTTGGCTTTCGCAACCCAAGCAGCTATCGCTGAGGAGCAGGTTCACACTCAGCTCGCTCCTGCCCTAATTTTCCAGGCCCACCTGGCACAGCTTTGATACCAGTGTCACTGTCAATAGGAACTTCTGATTACTGGCCGTTGGCGTGGACTTGGAATAGGAAAAGAGAAGGAGTACAAGAAATACAGCTTGTCAATACAACAGGAAAACAGAAAAAGCCAGAATTTTAAAAAGTGTTCTACTTGGAGGAAAAAGCAAGAGTACAGTAAAGAATACAATGTAAAAGCGTGGAAAATGCTTGAATACCTATAGTATTACTGAATAATTATGTGCATCCTAAAGGAAGAAGCAGAACAGTGGATGGAGAATGGGTCTAGAATTCCAGGTTTTAGTCTTTCACAGCCAAAGCTAACTGCACAATCAGCGTGCAGTACCCTTGCTTTACCACCAATGTAAAGATGATAACTACAGTTTTAAAATTACCTGAACTCATGAACAGAGTGCTCTTTCTTTTCATCACAACATCATCAAAAAGCATGCTCCCTCTCTGATGCTCTTTAGCACTATATAATATATAGTTTCCCATATGGTACTTTGTCAATTCAGATGGGCAATCAGTACAACAACCAGGGTGGGTAAACAATTCGTTAAGGAAAGATTATGAATTGTGTTTGAAAGGATAATCACTGGGCTGACAAGGAGATTACGACTGCACTTTCTCGATGGTTGGCCTTTGCACCAATTTTAATTAATACTTTCCTAAATTCTCCTTGAACAGAAAAGCAGTCACACAGTAATGCAAATCAATGGCAACATGAAGTTAGAAAGTTCCACCAAAACACCAGGGAGAGCAAAACAATATATGGGAATGAACAGGATAGCAGCAAGGACCAGAAGTGGCAAAAGGGTTTAGCTATCTCTTTTAGAAAGGAAGGAAAAAAATAATATTAGAATAATGTATTTCTGTGTCTCACGGTACAATTTTAAACAAGATTAGTAAAAAATGTATTTTATGCACAGTTCTGAACAGCTTTATTTCCTGCTCCCTCCTCAGCTGCTTTTGTTATTTGGTAGAATCGCCAATGTTTTCATTTTCAGGAATTACATGCAACCCAGCATTTGCAAGCACCTCAGATAATTGCCTTTAAAAAGACAATTTGATCTATCAAATAAAAGACAATAATACTTTCCAGGTAGACAAGTAAGCGGGTGTGTAACCCGAGGGCACAACAGAGAAACATCTTGCAGTAAAGACTCGAGCCTGTGCTGATTTCTTTTATTCCCACATTAAAGATCCAATTTTATCCTTAGTGAGGTGACACATTACTACAAAGAGGAAGGCATCCTTTGTCCAAACAACAGCAGCCACATAGAAAGTTCTTGCAGGCTCTCAAATCTGATGCTAGCATGAACAGGACAATCTAACTCACAGCAAAACTGATGGCTGCCAGACAATGTCAGCCCAGTCACTTCCAACACATAAATCACTGCCCTCTGGGTACTGCACCTCGTAGCCTGATTTCACATTCTCTAACGAAAGAGATGGCTCATTATTCAGCACTTCTCCATTCTTCACGAAGACCATGAGTCTTGACTGTGATATAAAAGGCAGTAGTATTTCCCAGATCCAGAACCAGTTTGTTCAGGGGACTTGCAAAAAGGGAAAAGTAGCTTCACGTCCGTAAGCTGAGTGGTTAGTTGTAATATAACAATGCCACAACCTCTTGAAGGGCATAAAGTCCAACTGGTTTCAGGCTGAGCATTTCAATGATCTGAAAAGAAAATGGAAAACTTCTCTGCTGAACTCGAGTAAGGGTAAGAGTGCAGTATGCAAATGAAAGGGATACTCTCAGTGCTCCCGACCTGCCAGAAGCCTCTCACGGAGCATGATTATTTCTGAGGATGTCCTGTAGCAAAAGACCCCAGGGTGACATTTGTCCAGAAAAAGGTCATCCACGTTCACATTTCTGAGCACAAAAGCAGGTTTTGTTCAAGTCCAGTCCTACAACCCAAACTATCCAGAGCTAAATGAAACCAATCTAACAAGTTTGCTCATTAAGCAATTCTGCAGCCGGCTGTGCTCGTGTACAAATACAAACATTTCCAGAGAACAGAGCAGGAGGTTATGTGGTGAAAGGAAAGCAGGGATTAAAGTACTAGTGAATAGAACTTGTGCTGCAGCCCCACTTGGCTCCCACAACGGATGTTTTCTTTCTAATCAAGTGAAAAAAAAAAAAAAATTCAAAAAGGAGAGCACAGGTTATAAAGTTCGGCTGCACATTGCCAAAAGGCTGCAACTAAGACAATAGGACGGTGAACCACGTCTACTTTTAGCACATCCTTCACTAAGCTTTACACTTCCAGCAATTAATGTATAGAACAATGAAAAAGGCACACTTATACCTGACCTTCTACCTTCTATACATACAACTTCTCTCTCCACAGCTGTCTCTTTTCTGGGTGTACATTTCTACACCGGAATAGAGACTTACATACAGCCAACAAAACATTCCCCATCATCTTCCATGAGCAACACACTGATTGCCACAAACTTTCAGACATGCAAATACTTCTCCTGCTTCTTCTGCCTTACATTTCCCACCCTCATCCTTCCTAGAAACTAACAGTAATTAACTGGTAGGCTTATGTCCTATCTTAAGCAATAGTGACAGCCTTACCCCGCTAACTTTCCAAAAAATCCTGCTGCTATTATGTTCTAAATTGCAGTTGTTTGGACTGCTGAATTTAGTAGTTCTTTTACATCACTCGGATTTCAGTCTGAGCAAGCCAAGATGATGTGAAGGTCAAGTGACTTTACCGCACAGCAGCAAAAACTGTAGATAGCCACTGAGCTCAGCACATGCGACTGCTCATCAGCTCACCTAAGTTTCAGAAAATTTCACCAAGATGACTGCAGTCAATGCCTTCCACAGCAAGTACTTGGCTACAGTGACATCAAGCCAGTAGGGGACAAGCTGGATTAAAACCACGCTACCTTAACACAAAGGAAGATGCTGACACATCTAACAGCTGCTATTTCCAAGTGTTCTTTGGATGATGAATAGATACATACACCCGATTTGGCTGTAGTCACCTGCAAAATTAATTAAAACCAAAAAGCCTTTAGAGATCAGAAGGTTAAGCCTGTCACGAACTTCTGAAGGCTGCCAAATCAAAAAAAAATTCTTTACTTCCCTCAAGATCTTTGTATGCACACATTTCTTCAATCACCTTTCAGCACCTATCTTCTAAATATTAACTTTTCTCTGAAATCCCTAGTATTAGTATCCTAGCCTGGCATTCTAAAAATACAACATGCACTGCTGAGAGGAGGAGCACATTAAAGCAAGCATTGTACTCAAAAGATTAAAACAACACCGAGAAGAGCTCTAGCTCCATTTCTGCACCACTATCTGGTACTCCATGAGCATGGTCCCCCTCCTAACTCCACGAGCAGCCTGGGTTCATTTTTAACGCCCTACCATCCAGAGAATGCCTCTAACCTAGCTGAGGCATGTGTTTGCATCTCAGCTTTGCCCTCCCCAAGGGACCCGCTTTCTTCAAGAGCCAGCACGACACTCCTGTTGCTATAGGAACAACAGAGCTGTAATCACCAAGGTCTTCCTATAATTCACATATCAAGCTTTCTTGCAGCACAGCTTCCATTTGCAGATTTGCCAGAGCAGCGACTTAAGAAAGCCAAGCACTAGCCTACCAATTAGGAATGTAAGTAACTGGGAAACAGGAAATATGGGTTTTATGCAGGAGATGCTTCAGTGCCTATAACTTCCTGAGAGGCATTTTGCTTGTATTAAAAATATGTGAGAAAGCCTTAATTTCACCATTTCAAGCTCAAAAAACCCAACGAGTTTGAGCTGCGTTAGTTCTTGCTGCAATGCAGGGAAGACGACTAATAGGTTAATATCTCAAAACAGCTCATGATTACATCCACTCTCTAGCATATACAGTGGTTGAACAGAGATGCCTTCGGCCTCCTCAGATATTCTTGGAGCCATAAAAACAAACCAACAAACAACACACAGATGTCAGCTAAAAAGGTCCTTGAGTAAAGAAAAATGCCCTATACTTCGCATTTTCATACAGGTGTTAACAATATCACAGTGATGAGCAAAAAATAAAATGGTTAAAAAAATGTAAGTGTGACATAAATCTAGTATTAAGAGACTAAACATTAACGTATGAAATACTTCAGCTTAGAGTTTTATAACTGTTGTTGAGGCTTTCCTGGGTTACCGAGATCTCATCGTCTCTGCTAGCAGTTCCCCTTTCAATGGATACTGAAGTATCTTTAATACATCAGGTAAGTCTCATAACTGTCATGGAAGCAACAACTGTCTGGATCAGCTCAAGAAGAGAATTGGTGAACAGGCCAGAGTATTAATAAAAATAACTAAAACATCAAGCTGTGAACAGAATCCAGACATCTGAATTGCCTAAACGTTCCCTACTTTTGGTGGACTGTAGCCTGTGCCAGGGAAACAGCACCTCTAGAGAAGTGTATCAAAGTCAACACACCGAGGGACCAAGCACTTCCTGAGATTCTGGAATACACTGAAAAGAAAGGGCAAACAGAGCTGGAATAATAAAAAAAAACACAACTAAAAAAATTCTAAATTATTTTAAGACTGGAGTACGTCTCCTGGTCATTCAAGAACCCTTCACAGACCTGTTGCTCCAATATCTGTTGCAGCCATGAAGAGTTTAGAACATATACTAGAAAGATTTGCAGTAATTTCAATTTGTGATCTGCTACAGCACATCAGAGAGCTCTGGACATGTGTCATTATTACCCGATTTACACAAAGACCTTCAGTAATGCAATCAGAATAACTCTGAGCTTCCTGTCAGGAAAACAAGATTCCCTTAAACAGTATACAATGGATATGCCTCAGGAGGGAAGGTGTTCCAAATGTACCTTTCAAATGTAAAAGGAGACCTGTAAACAATCCTAAAACACAGTGATTTTTGTCCATCTGAAGTGACGAATTCCTTTTGAAAGCAAGATGGGAAATAAAAAGATAAAGAGCTTCCCCTATAAAAAATAAGCACAAATCGAAGGGAAGTCTTAGACTTCAGACTTGCTTAAAAATTACAGAGGTATTCTAAGATGCTCCTTGATCAAAATTAGCAATTAACTTCTACTGCTGAACCCTAAGACAACAAGCAGAGTATCATGGAGGAACTTTAAATGAGATGTTATTAATAGTGGCTCACTAAAGGTTTATGGCGCAAGCACTTGAATTCAGCAGGGACAAGTGTAAACTACTTTCTTCAATGCACTGTCACATTGCTGAAAATCTGTCTTGGACACAGAGGTTGCAGTGACTCCCTGTGGTCAAACAAATAGACTCAAAGTTAACAGATCTTTATCACAAACCATAGTCGTGAGCACCATAAGTGACAAGCTCAGCAGTCCTGCCTCAGGTAATTACTACGAGGCCACCAGCCAGCTGTTCTAAGACAGTATTTCATGGATGCACAACACAGAAAAGCATAAAAATTGTAATACAGACTGTGATACACTTATAAAATTCTAGACCATCCATCCTCTATACTCTTCTCAAAAAAAACCCCAACCAAACAAAAAAAAACCCAACCAAACAAAAACCACAAAACAAAAAAACATCAACCAACTAATAAAAAACGAAAACAAAACCCAAAACAACCTTCCTGTAATTCTGGAGCCAGAGTACAGCATTTTTAAGTGACACACAAAAACTGCAGGTCTGTAACAAAACTAATTTTAGAGTGCTAAGGCCAAGAATGTAGTTCCTTTTTTTTTTTTTTTTTTCCTTGAATCAAACAGGGGTGTGAAATCAGCTTTCTGTCTTTTGTGTGTCTGCTGGAGGAAAACGACTCTAAAGATAGGTCTGGGACAAGTTAGGCTGAGAGCAATCTGTCCTACTATTGGCAAAAAGATTGTGAAATCCCCTAAAATACTAACTCTTTGTAAATTACTCCTTAATAGCGCACCTTTTCGTTGTTATGTAAGGAAAAAAAAATCTCCAAAGGAGGTTCAATGCAAACAGCAGAAAAGTAGCGAAGAAAATTCCTTTAAGCAATCTTGAACACGAAAGATTGAAGTACCTCAGTGTGTGGACTTGGGACAGCTTTTCAGCGCAAGGTAATGCCACCTAGTGGAGACGGAATCTCCCTTAAAATGGCAAATTGGACACCTATGCCATTTGTGGTCTCTATTTCCAATAATTTCCTAATCGATCCCTTCTGTTTCACCACCAGCAGGATACAGAAGAAGGTACAGACAGACACCACATCTCAGAGCAAAGAACAACGTTATCATAACTGTTAGAAACCTGGAGAGATTTCTAAGGGAATCAAAGTCCTGAGCAATAAATTACAGTTGCTTATGTCTCTACAGCATACTACAGCTTCATCTTTCTCCAAAGGAAAAAGTATTTGGCTAGGTTTCCTCGTTTTCATTTGTTCTCCACGCTATTCACTACTTTATTTGGAGAGATGGCCTATCTGAACATGAAAAGAACAAACGTCCTTTCCCACTTCTCTAAATATTTAACTATTTCCTTTCTCTGTTCTCTCTTCCCCTACTGAGAAAAATCTTAATGGTCAGACCACCAGCTTAATTATAATTTGGGAGCATCGAAGGCAGACTGTGGGGCCAAATCTCCCAGGAAAGACAGCAGTGTCTCAGATTAGATCAAAGGAGGAATCAACAGGGAGGACTTCACTTCCCTATGGACAAAGTTTTAAGAATCTTCATGGACTTTAAGAAAACGATGACAGAGAAATCAGCATCTGTTGAAATATGGGACAAAGACAACTTTTTGAACAATGTATGAAGCTCTTACATTTCCTGTATTGCACGATTAGTGAGTCTAGAAGCAGATGAAGTGACTGCTGGTCTCTCTTGATTACATTTAAAAGTTATGTAAAAATTCAATCTTTTTAGTCTCCAAAGCCCTCTGCATAGTGAGAAAATACAATTTTACAGATAATAAAACCAGACAGTTTAGACAAAAAGTGCAGGTAATTCAGCATATATTTTCATTGTGAGAAATGAAACTGCTTCAGGGATAATGCTGGAAAATGCAACTGCAACTAAGGCTTAACTGAATGTCTTCCTCAGTTTTTAACAAGAAACCAGCAAATTTTCACTTCAGACTGGCAGAAAAGTTTAAGAATTCTGAGCCAAAATACACAAGTATATCTACCTCCATCAATCCCCCAGCTATGTGAGGAATGAACACACAGGCTTAAATCTGAAGAGCGAGTTGGTGCAGGTTGTGTTTCTAATGGTTTTCTAAATGTCTTAGATCTATATTAAATTTCTGCTCAACTCTGTTCTTTCTGGCATACGAGTCTTACAATTTTCCTTCAATACCGAATCCTACATTACGAATGTGATCTGGCACGAGGCCTATGAAGGGGAGGAAAAAAATCAGAAAAGCAGCATTCAGGTTCAGAAGAGATTAGTAGATTCAGAGTAGTGCCACACAATTGTTCACCAACACTTCTTCAAAGAAATCAGGAAAGCAGCACGTACTTCATCCCCTTAATGGGAATCTAAGCAAACCAAAGCAGATTTGTAAACTTACTTCACGTCTACAACCTCTGTCTGGGAATTAATAACGTTGTGCAAATTGAAAAAATGCAATGAGAAACAAATTCCTCTTGTTGCTAAACTTTCCCTCTTGCTCTGCTGAAACAGTAACTTTGCACCTCCACGTTCATGGAAGTGTGACAAGGAAAAGATGTTGTTAGATGATTCCATTTTACTTTGCGAGAAAAGTGTGATCGAACAACTGCAGTCATAGTAACTCAATTATCACAACAAATTGCTTCTGTACTTTAGAAATCTGTATCTACTTCACATTTTATTGTTACAAAACTCCCAGTTTGAAGCATACAAAGTGCTTGCCACCCTGTCTTGTTCCTTTTTAAGCACAGAAGTCCAGTTTAAGAATAAATATAAAAATTTATATGAAAGTTGTCTTATGCAGAGGATCCGCACTGAATACAGTAAGACACTCAGAACTAGAGGGATCTATGCATACCTGAATTTAACTTCACCTATAGCAAAAAATCAACCAGGTTAAAATTTATGTCTATTTAATGTATTACACAGAGTAGGAAGCTACATGCATGCACTCAGTTCACACGACTTGGGCCACCAATGTTTTGAGTCACCATGGAGAATAAGATGTCTAACAACGCTCTTCATCCTGATGAATCTTGGGTATATCTAAGACTGAATTTACGTGTTAAAATAAAATCACCTGTTGGAACAGTACTAGTTCTCTTCCAAAGACTATAGCAGGCAATGACTTGCACATCCCAGATGGCACGATGGGTTTAAGTAGGTTGCATGTTATTACAGAAACGGAGGAACCCAAACTTGGCGTTTTCTGAGACTGTTCTCACAGATGAAATAAACACAAGGCAAACAAATCCAGTACTCACCCTGATCAATTGAGTGTTGAGGAAGCTGGCTAAGTTGGCTATTCACTACACCTGCGTACGTGCGCAAGAACTCCTCTTCACTAGCAGTCAGCTGGAAACGTACAAAGAGACAGTCAGCAAACAGGAAAATGAAGAAAGACTGAAGATATTATCTCTGACCTCCCCATAAGAAAAGTCACAGTTGGCTCTGTTCTACTCTTCAACAGTTTAATCTGTTATTTGTGCAAACTATACCATCAGCAAGAATGCAGCAGCAAACTGGTAAATCATGCATTCATGGAGAGATTCAAAGCTGCCTTGAAACAGTTGCATTATTTTGCTGGTTTTCCAGTAATGAAAAACTTCACTGTACATAGGGAAATGATCAGATGCTCAGATTTAGTTTCAAGCATCACAAGTCTCATAATATTTAAGCAAAAATCAATTGTGCTTAACTGCAGATAATGGTTAAATCAATGGCAGCTAAAACAATTCAGCAATAAAACCAGACCACCACCTGCCCCTCTCAGTAAGCACTATCCCAGTTACTACAAGATTACGTATGGAAAGCCACAAAACATAAGCTATGACAGTGCATCTTACATTTGATCCCATCTTCCTCAGCATGAGTAGGACTCTCACTTTCTGCTGAATGTACATCTCCTCCGGACTCTTTCCGGGGACACCCTCACGGTTCATTCCCCTCCTGCCAGCTCCTGGATGTCCTGAAGATATAAGATCAGAAAAAGACAAACTAAAATAGGTAATATGGGTACAACAGGAATAATAGGAAAAGTTTCATTTCCAATCTATTTATTTTTCACCAGTGGGCAGATCTCTTAATAGCCTGGGAGAGTAAGGAATCACATGCGTCATCACAGAAATCCTTCAATATCTGAACAGCTAAACTGAGCCTTACATGCAACTCAAACATTCAAAAAGGCTGATGTTCACATCCCTAGTAACTCATTATCTGTTGTTACATTACTGCATGAATAGGAAGAGAGAATTCTAACAGCTAGATGAAAGAATCACCCTGACAGAAGAGCCTGTGGTTTTGTTTTTTTTTTTCCGTAAATAAGCACAACCAGTATGAAAACAGGATGCAGAATGCACAGCCATCAAGCCTGCAATGGCTAAACAAAAGCTGGATGAAATCTAAACTTTTAAGTCTTTCTCCTCTCTCTTTTACTTATTTTCCTTTTTGTATCATATAAAAAACCCTGTACTTTCATAAAAGTTAATAAAATTTATAAAATGGTTTTGGAGAGAAAGAAGAGCTAAGAGGAGCAGGGAAAGAGTAGAGTTTATCATCCTTTCTCAAGTAATTTAAAAGCTGAAGTTTTGCTTTTGTATTTTAATAAAAAATAATTACATTATGGAATAAACAGGCTATGCTATCTAAATTCTATAGCACAGAGCATGATTATACTTTGTTGTCTGAGTATCTGGTAATTATTTAAGTCCCACAATAGGGTGTTTACAGACAAAAAAAAAAATTATTCGGGCATACTCTTCAGCTGATATTAAAAATTAACTAGGAGCATGTTTATTAAGTCAACAATAGTAAAAATCTTAACTTCAAATTTAGAAAACAATGGTACTTCAAATAATACACTAGTACAGCTGCATAACAAAATAAACAAACCTGAGAGAAGTACTGTGTGTTGGAGAAATGTAAGCCCTGCTAAGGAATCTGTGGACGGAGGTGTAAGCCAGCCACTCTTCCACCACGCACAGCTCGAAGAAGCGGCTCCAGAACAATTCTCCGACCAGTTTTCATTCACAGAACTGGTCTGGTCCTACACTCAGCCATAAATCTGCTTTCCTGAAGCTCAGCAACCAAGGGAAGACACTGGACATGATGCATGCTTAGTGAAGACTGTATCACAGCAGGTTCAAAGACAGTTTCCCATGTAATGGTTTCCTGTAGTCATTACCAACCTCTCCCCCCACTTTATTTTCATTATTACTTTTAAGGGAAAGTCATCTGGGTGTGGAAACAGTTTAAAATTACACATAGGCCCTCCTGAATGAGTCAGAAGCAATGCAGAAGTAAGCAGCTGCTGGGATAGGCTTTACCACCCACATTTCTTAGCACGGAGATAATAGTAGTAAAAAGGGGAGAAAGCTGCATCACCAGCCCTAATTGAATAAGTTTCCAGTGGGAAGATTTGCATTATGCTGATTCGCTATAGATGGTTCCACTTGGAAACTCACAGCCTGTAAATGTGCGAGGTGATCATTTTTTTTTGCTATAATCAGCAAGCTGCTTTCTGAAGGAGGAATAAAACATTCCTATGTTTTCACGTAGTGTCAACTCAAATAAGTAGATTGGATTATGTTACTAAGCATATACTCTACAGTGCAATCTACTGAGTGCTAACAAGTGATGTCAATAAGCCAGTGAGCAAGAGACATTAAGTTATGCACATCCAGAGACTGATAAAATAATAAACATTTATTAAGATACCAAGTAAGTCTGAAAGGTTGTGACTGGTTCTTAATATTATACTATACACGCTTCCCCCTCCTTTTTTTTTTTTTGGAGTATCATTACTTGAAGAGGGAAGGTGCTGCACTAGTAGCCAAAGAAATCAATTTAAAAAAGAAAAAGCACAAGAAAAATCTGAAATGTGGTAACACGCCTATCGTTTAAAAATGGAACAAATTGTATGGGATGTCTATCAATAGGTGGCATCATACACAAGTACCAAGAAAACACCACAGCTGCCCCCACAGCAGCTAGGGAGACCACATTTCAGCATTCCTCTACGCATCAGATATTACAAGAGATTTGTAGTCTACACATGTAATTATTCATTGCTTTCCATCGTAATAGTCTTCCTGTTATAAATTTTTCAAACTTTAAAAAAGGTGATGGAAATCCCCATCTAAACTTCCTTCTTCTAAATTAAACTTCAGCCAAGACAGATTTATCAGGAAGCCACCTATTTAACAGGAAGGATAAAAACACTAAAGCCTGCCCATTCAGTGAATGCCTCACCAAGTCAGTAAGCAACACGGGAAAAAAAAAACAAACACTAAACATGGCTCAAAAGCTACCAAAATATATGTATAAAGAGGTTCAATTAAGATTGCAGAGCAACAGCACTTTGCTCTTCACACACTGCACAATTATTTTGGGCGATAGCCTCAGCCACCACAGCTTTTCCTACTCGATGACATCAAGGTAGAAAGACAAAAGACAGTACTGAGACCTCAGCATGAAAAACGTTAATATATCTCTGTTCCTGTTACACACAGCTTTTGTAAGATGTGGTTTAGGATGAGAACACTACCCAGCACATATTACATCAGTAAATTTCCACAACCACGTACAAAGCTAGTCTCTGCCCAGAAGACAGCACAATCCATCTTTACAAATGAAGGACTGAAAAATCTTATCAAAGTACTTATGAACGTTGCTTTCTCAAGAAAGCTACATTAGTACGCTGTAAAACATTACTTAAGCAGAATTGTGCAATTTTCTCACACATAAACGAAGTCATCGTCCTCCTGTCCCCAACCAACAACACATCAGCGATTCCCCTGCCAACGTACCTGCTTCTAAAAACCACGGAAGATCAGACAACCCACGTGTTCAGTCCCAATTAATGATCGTAGCTGGAAAAAATGTATGAGGAAACTGTCCTGTGAAAACAAATAAGCAAAGAATTACAGGAATATACAACCCTGAAAACTAGAAAGACCTTTCACTCAGTATGGTTTGAATCACAGTCTGCTGGAGAATACGGTCTAGTCAAAATTCATAAAACTGTAGGCTTGTCTGGAGTTTGTAGACCTTTTTTATTTTTAAAGAATAAGTTTTTTAAAGGTCAAGCCATTCTTCATCTGCAAGATTTACACCCTGACCATACCAATGGCATTCCCAATCACTTGAGAATGGAATGCATTCAAGTTTTGCATTCTTTAAGGTTTCAGCATAAAACCCAACTCCCTGGAAAAACCATAAGCATCGTGACATGTAATTTCTTTTAGTAAAAAAAAAAAAAAAAGAAAAAAGAAAAATAGACATAGCTTACCAAAGACTTGAGGAAAACTAGGGAGAAATGTAAAGCATGCTTATTTTGACCGAAATTATTGTTTTCAACTATGCATGTCATCTGAATATAGCAATTATGAAGACTGGCACTTGAAAGTTGGGCTGAAAAACCCTTTGCAGAGAATTTTTCAGACCAACCTCACTGTTCAGTCACCAACAGCTAGCAGTTATAGACTTTTTTTTTTTCAGACTTGTGACATATTTCTGAACATATTTTACAACTGACACTGGGTATCAGGGTATGGTAAGTGTAACTCCTCATATCCATCACATGAGCCTCTAAGACAAGCAGCTCAATCTCACAAATGAAGTAACAGTTCAAGCCCTCTGTAAAGTGCAATGGAATAGCAAGTGCCTCCTGCTCAGGACAGCATCACAGCTAGCATCATGTAAGTGTAAGTTGCTGTATTTAATTCAGAGATTCTGATTAGGGAAGGTTTGCACACCTGCACTATTTGTTCATAAAATCCATCTTCAATTTCCCAAACATACTACATTTTATTTTTTTTTGTGGTTAACAAGCAAAGGCAGATCTAGATTAATTCCATTTCCTTCACAGCTGCTCACCACCCCATGCAGAAGTCTTTACTGGCAGGGAAACAAGACAGGAGTAGCTACAGCTACTCAACTGTTCTGTACACCACGTTTATCAGAGAAGTGCTGAACCCAAAACACCTGCTAGCTTCACCCACAGGTTCTCTACAGTGTCTCTTACTAACAAGCGCTGGAAGCAGCTGAGCTTTATCAATAGCTTAAAAGAATCATTTCACCTCTCCAGAGGAGAGAAATTGCCTGCTCTGAAAGGATTATTTAAGCCTTACCTCGCTAATTAGTTCCCACTGTTCTTGCCCTCTAAATATGCAGCGCAGTCCCAAGAAAGATTATCTACCACACTGACAACAGAGCAGTTTGCAGTAACTAATTGCTGTTCTCATTTCTACGGACTTCAAAGCCACGCTCCCCACCACCACCGCTGTACAAACATTCACCACCCCACGGTACAAACCCCTTCCTAGAGAAAAGGATTACAGCACGGGAAGTAACCACTTCTGAGATGCACCTCTGTCCTACTGACAGCAACAGCGTATTTATAGTTACCATTAAAATTCCCCACGCACACCCCAAATTGCAAATAACAGTAATCTACGTGTTTGTTATACTTAACAACAAATACAAAGGGAAACAGAAAGACCAAATGTTTTCCTAACCCTATAAATTCAGAGGAATTCAGCTGAGAACCGAGACAGCCTCCACAGCCAGGCCAATCTCACCATCAGCCAGGTTTGCACCACGCATGGTTCCACTTTTGAGCAGAAGTCCAGTCCCTCTACAAGTCAGCAGCAGCACTCAGACCATGCTGCCTGCGTCCGACCCACCCCCAGCTCAACTCCTCTCACCCCTGCCACAACAAATACACGAGTGGAACATCGAGCTTGCACATCACAACTAGAGAACTTCTCTGCTAAACCATAGGGCACATCCTCTGAATAAAGAGCAGCTTTATTGCTAAAGGCTCCAAAGATGACTGGAGTCAATTAAAAATTAGGTCTCATTACTTTTTCTTAAAAGTATGAGAATAGAATATCAATCCAAAGCCACACAAAGGTTCTCCTACTAACTTGTTGCTATCTATTCTGAACAGCAGCTCGCACATGCCACCATTTTCAACTTCGCATCAACATTTCCACATTCATTTCTAACGAACCCTAAGAAATAAGATCTAAAACTATTTTGCAACTGTGTATTTTGGGGGTGGGAGGGAAGAAGTGCAAAATACATGAAAGAATTTAGCAAGACAGCTGAGGAACAGCTGAATCACTACCAGCACGAGTTCTGCTCACCATCTTAAGAGCCTCAATAGACCTGTGTGATACACAACGATCCATCCCTGAAGCATGTTTCAGGTAATCCTTTGCCTCAGGTGCAACTACCAGCTCTGAATTCTGCTCCTTTGCTCACCTACATCCACCTTCTATTCCTGCAAAGTCATAACATTGTTTTGCCTGTGCTCAGTTCCCATTTTTTGTCTCCATCTACACAAGCGGTGACTGCTTCGTTTAGTCTATTAATGCTGCAGGACTTGGGTCAGTGTGGAACACTTGACCCTCACACAAGCTCCACTTAAGCAGGTACTAGAACAGCTGCTTGGGCTCGGCACACCAATCAGCACTTCTACCATGGGAAGCAAGATTCCAATTTTCTCCTGATCACGAGGTTCTGTCAAAACTTAACTCGTCTACTCCCACGAGTATGAGAAAAAAGTAACTGAACACTTTCTGACTCAGGTGTCACTAGAATAAAAGAACATAAAACCGTTTCTCAAACTTACAATCACAAATCTTCCTGCCCCGATGGGCTTATGTTCCCAGCTGGGATTTAAGAACAGATAAAGCCATGCAAGGTCCTTTACCATGGAAATTAAATGAAAACTATTCTAAGCACAAAGACTCCAGTTTCAATCCATCCTTGCGCTTCTATCTCAAGTAATTCTACTTCCTTACAATGATTTACACTTGGGTCAGAGATCGCTACAAAGAGTACTTTTTAACATACAGAAAAACTTAAAAGCAGTGAAATAGTGTTTACAAGTTCAGAGATGTCCATATGGGAGATGGAAAAAGGTCAAAGTCTTAGCTTTAGGTTCTATCACTTGGAGATCATGCTGCTTCCCCAAATACCACTAGGTTAAATGAGCTTTTAAACTAAAATGTAAGGCACACTAATTGAAAAGAAATATGTTTTTGAAGTACACGTCACTGGATTACAACAGAATAAGGAAATTGAACCGGCATCAGGATGCAACATGCCTCATGCAGGATGCTGGCAGTTGAACGTCAGCTGATCAGTAAAGGAAAAAACAAATTTTGCACATCCCGTAAACCATAAATAAACTTTTATCAACAGCTTTAATGAATCCTAGTGTTTATAGTTAAAACATGGAACTAATTTATTCACCTGCTCTTGACAGATATATTGTGTATGAGAAACATTCCCTGAAAGATAACATTTCCATCTGTATTTCTGGCACAAAAAGCCGGACAGGGAGACAGAAAAACAAGAACTGTTGTGTACTGGGCTGAAGGAATCCCCACAGCATTAACAGAACTCAACTGGAAAGCTCTTCATGCAAAAGGATGAATAGCCAAAGCTATTCAGAAGCCCAGTTACAAGTTTACTGATACTTGCCTTAGCAAAGAAATACAGGGTCTCAGCTGAATTTCTGGTAATCACATCTCGGATTACTGGCACTAAAGGAAGAGATGCCAAAGGCTGATGAAGCCAGACAGAATGCACTGTCAAGTCTGGAACTGGTCTCTTCAGGTACGGGCAAGGCAGATGTGCAAAGCCAACGGGAAAGTCTGGGCTGTCAATACCTTATCTATTTTGCAGCTAAGCACAGTTCCACTCTCCAATGCCATTATTCAATTCCTTTCTCACGAAAAAGACTAACCTGTGCATTTCAAAAGCTGTAGTTTTAGTGTGAAATTACTACATTTTCCACTAAACTGTGTTAAAAGACTAAATCCTACAAGCTTGCCCGGCTGTATCCAACACACTGCAATTGGACATAATTGGGTCACCCCATTTTCCCTTGTTTGGCAGGCACAGGGAATGAAATTTAGTTCTCATTTATTTTTAATATGATTCACAAGACAGAATAACAAACGAGAAAGATCTATATATTACAGCCAAAACTGCCAGCCCAGCTTTGCCAAAGCAATAAATTTGGGTGTAAAAACACTCCCTCCCTTTCCCAAGCAGCAAACAAGGTTGGTCAGTAAACAAATGGAAAAGCTGTCCTGTTCTTCAGCACTTGGTTCCCCATGCTGCCTGCAGAAGGGCTGGGTGAGGATCACAGGAATGCCTTCTGCTTTGCAAGGCCCAACACGCGGACTGGGCAGAGGCAAGCACGCCTGACATCCCCTGCTGATCCCTGTCTGCCTGCCTCCCAAACCCATCTCTCTGGCTGCAGAAAGAGAATGTGCAATCATGTTCCCTTGGCAAAAGAAACTCTAAACATCACCTTGCAAACCACGACAGATTGAAGTTATTCTTTCTATCAAGGCAGTAAGTTAGAGATAAGAGCAAACTGGAGACAGTTTTCCAATCAGATGTAGGTATGTCTACATCAAAACACAGATGGGCTACTTTACAAGTATGTTACTAGCCTAAAAGGGGATTAAGTATTTTTAAGTTTTTCACTAGCATTAAGAGATGCTTCTCTCCCTCTCCACATCGTTATTTGGCCTGAAAAGTTTATAGTGAAAATAAAATATAATCCTTTCCAAAACCAAACTAAAAGACTATACTGGCTATTTCTTCAGTTACTGACCCTGGACATAACAGTACAGTCCGTAATGAAAAACTATTGCCTTTGCAGTTAGCCCTCCTTTTTTCTTCCCCCCTAACTAGATTTAGAACATCAACTACCATGTTTTCACTTAAAAAAAAATGCAGACAGGAGAATCTGTACTTGATCTCAGTTTAACTAGTCTGTTTTATGACCAGATGGAACACCTCCTAAAGAAACTCAAGCTCACTGGCAAGAACTGTTTTGAGTGAATGCTTTCAGTAGAGGAGGAATTCAACACACAGCAACTGAAAATTACGGATTTGTAACCACGTTTCCCTCACTTCTGCCTATGCTAGTATGTATCCAAAACCTGGAAGGGCTTCTCTGATGGACAGTACCACAGATGGGTTCACAATAAAGAACTTCTAAATTACTCTGACTCTCCTCCCAGCAATCCTTTTAAAAAAAAAAAATAACCAAAAAAATTTCACATCCCAACAGAAAAAGAAAAATAAAACACTAAAAAATGGTATGTTTGTAAATTTTGTATAAGGGAAACTACTTAAGTTTCCCATTTGATTTTAAAGACATGCTTATTTAATGCAATGAGAAAGCAACACAAGCTTTTGTTCCTTCAAATTACATATTTCACCCAACACCACAGTCCTCTGTAATGCTGAAATTCCTAAGATCCACATTTTACTAGTATGGGAAAAGACAAAGCGAAATCAAGCAATTTGTGCAGCCCAAATCAAGGGGAAAAAAAAAAAAAGCAGTAAGCTGTCACTAAATGTGAGTTAATATTTCACACATTCAGTCTTAATAATTTAAAGTACTTAGAGCGGCCATCTGGCAAGGTCTTTAAAATATAAGTCACAGCTGACCATCTCTCTAATATCTTGTATCATTTCCAGTTACAGCCAAAAGAAATTCAACAGGAGTTAGTTCAGCTGCAGCTGTTTTGCCTTTTTTTTTTTTCTTTTTGAATCTGGCTTGTTCTGTTCAAGGCAGCTAAAAACCTCAATTAATGGGACAGGATTATAGAAGCTCAGCTAAGGAGTTACGGTGAATAAAACCAACTGCTGCAGGTTTCCTCTGCACTACACAAATTGAGTTAACAGCCAGCAGGAAGAGGTCCCTTTAACTCTATGATACCATTATCCAAGGTTAAGCTATTAGCCTCCGCTCGGCGTACTTCAGTGGTTAAAGCGTGGTCATACTGGGAAGCTTGTAAGTGCAAGGGGATGCTGCACATTTAAGCTTTGTTAATTTTCAGATGACATTTTCCAGAGAACAGCCAGAGCTCTAAAAACCCTCCAAGCTGGAGCCTGAAACCTGAAGTCAGGAACCAGAGTCTGCAAAATCCTGCTACAAATTTTCCTCTAATTCAGTCTGACTCATGACCTTCAGTCACAGGCAGCTGGAGACAGCATTAATTCCCATCTCCAGAGGGATACAACAATGAAGAATTTATAACAGCTACCTATTTATAGGTGAACAGTAAGAGCTGAAGTATTTGACAGATTTTTTGTCTTTGTTTCTATGTTCAGTATTATCTTTTAGCTGACTTGAGAATCTGAACCCCAATGTCAGATTTTGGTCAATTTACAGCTGGAACTCCAGTGGCAGGTTCGCATCTCTTAAACATTAGATATAAATTTTTAACAAAACAGTACAGCTTTCCCTCCTGAAGAGGGACAGGAAACAGCCCAAAACACTGCCATTTAGACATGAGAATCTATAAAAACGAGCAGGGTTTTTTTCCTAGTGCTGGATGAACTTCCAGAGCTTCAGAAAGGACTTCAAAAGTAGTAACGAAGGGCGTTCAAAAAAGCTTCCAAAATACCAGAACAGTTCTTACATCAATACTCAAGCTAACTGTAAAAAAAAAAAATAAAAATCCTACCATTATAATCACCACTTTTATGACTTTAACGCTTGCCTACTGACCTTCAGGCACACACAAATGAGATTATTTTTTTGCTGTACCACAGCAGCAACCCCTCAAAGAGAAGACATCTATCACGTCTCATACAGTTAAGAGGCAGCACAGGTTTTTAGGTAGTTCACGTCAGTCAACTTGAAGCCTCTGAAATTAAATGTAGTAACAGTAACAAAACCTTAAAAAAAGACTTTCACTTCACAAAGGTATTCACACTTCAAAGATGAATTTATCAAAAATTCTTTAAAAACTGACAACACTTAGCTACAGCAGTTTATATGAAATTCTATCCCACTCAAAGAAACAAATCTAAAAAAAATGTTACAATACTTGACTCAAGATGGTCTTCAACAGCTGGATTGATGAGTGCTGCTCTTGTCCTAACCATCGGCATCTCTCACAGAGGCTCACGCACCTCTTCCCCTATTTATAACAAAGCTACAAATCTTCTGGACAGGAAATTTAGCACTAATGACAGATAGACAATATTTTAACTACCAGGTATGCCACACAAAAGAATTACTGCTGTAAAAAAGTGTTACGCATCCATCATCAAAACAAAACTCTATGGCAGCGCTTTTTATGGATCTTTTTGTAAATACTGCATCTTTTCAGAAACGGAAAAAAGTTTCCAGCACACAGACATAACAAACTTGAGACGCCTTTTCTTGCTCTCAAGAAATTCACTTTACTTTCATAGTTCGATTTTAACTTGAATCGTAAACCAGAGGAAAAAAAATGGAGCACCAATAGTAGGCAAAAATTTTATCAATGGCTTACAAGAATCAATAAATTATTTTCACTATATCTATCCGATTTTATATGGTAGGCATGTTACATTGTACAAACACCTGCACCTATTAAGTATCATATTTTTGGACTACTAATTATTGACACCAATGACAGAGTCTCCTGCAGCACGTCTATTCTATGATCATTGCAGAATCTGAACCAAGGCCAATACACAAACATGCACAAGAAAAATTGAGACCATTAATTGTGGTCACATAATTTTCTTCTAAGTCAGCCTGATGCCCAAAATCACATTTTCAAAGCAGCTCTGCAAGAAGTGGTAACGCTGGACTCACAATCCTCTGAAGCCTTACAGATCATTAGCATTAAAACTGTGTTTTACTGAAGGCTGCCATTTATACCACAGAAACTAAACTCAACTGGCTAAAAAATAAGTTAATACATAAACACCCTACACTCATGAAGCATAAAAACTGAAAGAATTAGTTGACTGTAGAAGCAAGAGATTCATTCCGTCTTCACAACGAACCTAAAATAAGCGTACCATGCCTACACGACGGAGTACAATGTCAAAACTGATGCAAGAATATGTATATGCCCAAGGTGTAGGATGGTTTTTCCTCCTTCTTCAGTAATTCTCGAGTGGCTTGAAATGGAACAGGAACCAGAAACACACGTGAACAAGCACACATTCAGAATTACCAGCAGTGCTAATGCAGAAACACTTCAGTATTTGGTATGTTTCCAACCAAAGAGTTTCACTAATCCTGTATTTGTATTTTTTTTTTGAAACTAAACTATGTCTAGTGAAAAAAATTTGACGTTTCAGTCGACTTTAACAAAAAGGCACGCGACGCTATTAACAAATCATAAACCATTACAGAACAGCCTAAAATCAGAACACACAAGATTAAATGTTATTGTTATTTTAACTGCATATAGATACTTACTGTAATTTCCATTTACAAGCATGCAGTAAGAGTCCCCAAAAACCAGGACGACCATATTTGGAGTCAAACTGCCTGTGGTCTAGTGACCAACTTCCCAGTAACCAACATAGTATCTTTCTACAGATGCCCAACATATTAGAGCTTTCAATTTAAACACGACCTATGCTGCCCTGTAATTTGTACTGACATCTCAACATCACTAACGCCAGATCATATACCTTTTACACTGAAAATGCCTACAGATCTTTTACAATAGAGAGATCATGGCTAACTAGATTTTTTTTTTTTTAAAGTAATTAAAACATGAGCTGTCATTAGGTTGGTGACTACTTAGCATTTAGTATTTTGCAATACTGTATCAAAGTATGGTGTCAGGACCAGACACTGAGATTAATAGTTCGTGACTACCAAAATTGCATAACCATTGGACAACAACATAAAATATTGTTCTGTCCTCACACATCAATAAAATGTGCTGTAAAATAGTGATAAATATAGCCCTTACAACACCTACTTATCCTGTCTCTTTAGAGAAGGAGGGGAGGAAAAAAAAAAATCTACTGTGCTCCTTTCCCCATGGATGCTCTGCATAACCAAAAAAAGCAAAGAAGTGGTTCCAGTTTTGAATCAATGTACAGTTAAATTTTTTAAAACATTTAAAGAGGTATTTTACTAATAGCTCTTGCTGAAAGTTGAACTAAGAATTAATGGCTATTTGTCTAACATGAATATATTCCTTGGTCATCTTTTTTGCACTTACCACAACACAAAACCTTTGCCTCCTCAGTGATCTGACAGCATCATTAACGTTACCAAAGACTATGGGCAAGAGACCCCTGCTCCTAGGACTTTTGTAAGATAATACTCCTCAAGAACTTTCCTTGGTAACATTCCATAAACTGGTCTAAATAGCTGTTCTAATCAGATGTACAAAAGTATGCCAGTTCCTCTCGTCTCTGAAGGACTTATTGAAAAACAGAAAGCACAAGAAAAGGATTTTTGTTACCTTCTCTAGGTCACCAAACAAGACCACGCTGCAAACATATCTGACGGAGAGAGGAGGAAGGAAAAAAATCCTTGTCAATTTTAAGAGAGAACTTTTAACGTTCACAAGTTTAAAACAAATTCCTAATTACACACCAATTTTACCACGGACGTTTTGCTTTCTATAGCTTTTGGTGAAGCGGGATTACAAGGAAGGAAATCTTGCCTTCAAGAGACTTCCTATTTCTCAGGAAAAGGGATGCAATTTCCTTCCTCCCTAGCCACAATTTTGAATGTTACCTTAATTATATTAGCCCTGAACTGTGAAAAAAACCTGTATGAGGTCATGAGTTTGACAGCAGAAGTCTCTCTTTAGCACTACTGTACAAACACACACAGGCTGGAGAGAAATAAACTACTGACTACGAGGTTTTTTAAGGATTGTATCAAGTCCCCATCAGTGCTGGGAGTGATTCATTTCACAGCACAATGACAACTGGAAGAATCACAGGCAAAACTGAGAATGCACATGTCTTAAAGGCAACCAAGCTTAGCTGCATGGAAAATTGTATGTGGAATTGTGTGGCAAGTTTGATTCATTCAGAGATCAACACTAATAGAGTCAGATACTTAAAGCCAATTGCTTCAAGATGTCCTATATATGTAATATTCAGAGCATTTACAGGATAAATGGCAATCACTCCCCTAAGAATGGGGGCATCATGCAGATGGAACAATACGTATTTTGATTGATCAAACTCCAGTATACACCAATAATGACAAAAGGTGTTAGCCCAGGGACCATTAACAACAATGCTCGAGACAAGGCTGATCCTTCTAGAAGTTAAAACTACTGTAAAGTTCCAGATGGCTTCAGAAAGTTTCCATGAGCAGGACTGCATGTAAAAGCAACCAAAAACTTAAGGCAGAATCGGGAAAGAGAATTAGTGAAGCTGCTGACAGATTTCTGCACTTCCCAAACCGTTAGTACAATTACAAAAGTACACCTTTATTATATTTAATTTCTCAACAAAAGGAAGGAGCTTATAGCAGTTATGTCAAAAACTGCAGCTATCAAGAAAAGAACAATGAAGAGGACACACTAAAAAGAAAGTTCCGAAACTGCATTTCTGCACACATGCTATTACACACACAGAGTTTTATTTGAGGTTTAAAATGTGCTTTGTAAGAGCTCGTGCACTGAGACTCATGACAGTGAAAGATTAAGAAAATGGCTGCAAACAGTTTTATGTGAATTGTGAAAGGTTTATTTCACAGCGTCCTCTGTAGCTGCTGACCAAATTTTCAGTGATAAAAGTTCTATTTCAAAAAATCTGATGTTTCTGGTCACAGAAGTTAAGCAAAACCTTTCATGAATTCCACATAAACCAATGAGTATTATTTGGCATCTACAGGCATTCCTGAAAAAAAAAAGCAGCTAAGCAGATGTGAATGCTCCTATTTTTCTCAATTTGGCATCAACTCTTAAAGTTAATTATATTCAGTGTGTTATTGCTGATCATTTTTGCATAAACTTGCAGTTGCTGTGTTTATCTTGAAGTCTGATATTACCTCCCACGACACGCTGCCAGGACACAATGAAATTTTCAGTTTTCCATATAAGATCCAGCACACTCTAAGCTAGGAAACTATTAAAATCACATTAGTATGGCAACAGGCACCAGACATCACTGCAGTTGCCCTATGCTGTTCTCATTTCTACAAAGAGCCTTCCATCAGTAGTTTACTTGAAACTGTTTCAGTATTTACACTGTTGCTCTGCAGAAACTCTGCTGCAAAAATTTAGGTCACATTTCCTTCAAGTGTACATGGGTGTGCATATATGCATACTTATTTAAAGCTCAATGAAATTAATTAAAAGCTCCTCACTGACTTCAATGTGCACTGAATCAGGACCTGGATGAGTTCAGAGGCAAAACAATTACACTTTAATTAAGCATCTTAACATTCTTGTGAAGCAGTCACCTAATTTTATAGAAAGATGAACTGAGTCAGAAAGTTTCAGAGGTTGGTCACGGTCATAAACAAGAGTTGATACTTAAGGTGCTTTGATGTTTGTTAGTTATCCTTGTAACATAGAAAAAAAATTTATTTGATTTTTCTGAAAAATCAAATAAATTCTTGGTCTACATATTTGCAGGAAATAAAACAGAACATCTGGAGGGAAGTGCCATGGTTGTACAAATCTATTGGCTCCATTTCTGTTCCCCAATTGGTAGTTAATTTAGTCAGTGTCAGGAATTCCACTAATGCAAGAAGTTAAAATTTTCAGGGACTTTTCATGGTAGTCTATTGCCAGATGAAATTTTTAGGCAGTGAGGTTTGTTGGTTTGTTTTCAAAATAGCATTAATAATTATGATATATACCTGTATTACTTTTTACAAAAGAAAAACAGGCTTGGCAGATTAGATATGCTATAAAACCTTGAAAATAGTGATTGAAAAGCAAAAACTATGATTCCACTTACTAAATTCAAGCTGACTTTTATACCATACATGAGCACTGTAACATTCTGTCAAATCACCAGTAGCAAGCAGAAACAAGAAATTAGCTTTCCTCATTTTTTTTGAGCATTTGTACATAATGCTTCCCCAACACTGAGTCTGCAATTAAATCCCAGAGTCAGAAGAGTATTCCCCTCATTCAATTATCAACTAAAATTTTTTGGTTATTGTTCTGGTCTTTGGTTTCTTCTCACCTATTAACACGCCGTAGTTTTGCTCATTCTGGTCTATCTGCTTTCTTATGCCAATCGAAGTTCACGGACAGGCCACGGCTCTTTAAAGGGAAAAAGAACTGTAAGTCTCATCCATTCTCAGAGATACAACAGCATCAACAACAGTAAACAAAGTGTTTTGGGTTTTTTTCCATAAATTAAATTAAGTTTGTTGGTAACAAACACTATTTATGCAACATATTCTCATGTACTTAGAAGCAAGACCATTAGACTATCAACATTTCTTAGGATGTGGAGTAGGTGACAAAACGTTTCATTCCAATAATTTACACCTTTGGTGTACATCAGCATCAAAACATAAATATCTTCTGGGACTATTCACATGCTTGTCTAGATGCAATAGCTTTACTGAAACTAAATTAATGGATACTATTACTTTTCCAGCAAATCGGAACTCTTGAACCGAAAAAAAAAATAAAAATCTTGACTACCTGTGATGCTGAGTTATTTTAAAAGAAATTTTTTAAAAGTCATTATAAATATGAATTATGTATGGTTTCTGCTTATATGGTTTAACACAGAAGACAAAAAAAATATAAAAAACCCCTTATATACCTATACTTACAATCTTACAAGATATGACGGGTTTTAGTTAGTCTACTGGAAAAACAGAACTAGGTGAAAGAGGGCTCATTTAAAACTATTAAACATCATAATTCTTGGCATCTTTCTTATCACACATCAAGGTTTATTTCCAGCTTAATATCCCACCGTACTGTTACAGAAGTATCACATTGATAGTTTAAATAAAAAACATGACTGGCCAGCTTTACCATCAGCACTATTACCGTAGTCGGAAACATCGCTGAAAAAGTTATTTACTTGAAAACTGAATCATAACCACCTTCTAGCTACAACACTTGTGCCAACTCCCAGAATATAAATATTTGGCATATTTATTAGGATGACAGTTTTTCCAATTAAATCATTAACACCAGGTTCAATCGCTTCTGCATTGTGTACACCATGGTGTGGTTTGGCTGCTACAGTCCTTGCTGCATTTCAGCAGGAAATCCAATCTGATGACAACTTGCAATAAAACGAAATACAGTTTTGCATCTGCATGTACAGAAATATATCTAAAGATACTCCATCTTTCTTTCTGAAAAAAACTCTACTGGAAGTTTCTCCAAGCATATTCAACAGAGGCCTCCAAAAGCCTCGCTGTATGCACAGCACCCGAGCGCATTTTTGATGCTTAAAACTAGGTCAGATGCTCAGGAGAGATGCTTTGTAGTCAATAACAAACTTCCAAATCTAAATACTTACCAAAAATCATAAATGTTTATGTTGGTTACAGATAACAAACATTCTGGAAAGGAGAAAAACCTCATATTAAACTAATATAAAGAGATGTTTCACAGAGGTGGTTTCCCAGGCAAAGCATCAATCTTCAGGATGAATCTCACCACACCAGACACATTCAGCTGTTGCCTTCATTTGCCCGTACGCAACTGCAGGATGATTTTTAATTTTTAGCAACAGACGCACATCACATGCTTGCAATTATAAAATTTAGGTTGTGTTTCAGTTCGCTTTTAGTTTTGTTCAGAAAATACTACAAATTGGTTTAGAAACCTCTCTCTCCTCTTGGAAAGTTACAGCACTCCAAAACCCTGAGAGAGGGAAGGAGAGAATTGACAGAAGATGGAAGAGAGAAGAAATTGAGACAACTACAGATTCCCCATAAGACTGGGATTCAGAACTTGCTTTCTGTACAGCCCTAATACTTACCATTATTATGTTATATATTTAGTGGAACATATGAGTTTTAACCCTTTCTTGTTAAGACAACGGACAGAACCATCACTTTGTTTTGTGAGCAAACAGCCCTCTTTTCCCACGCACTTACACTGCCTGTGCAATACACAGAGCTCCTACACACGGCTGCAAACAGGCATTCAGGCAAACAACGACCGTGGTGTATCTGACACGTATTTATTACGACTCCTATCGGGCTACGGGATGATTCTCCTGATGAAAATTTCAGTATCTTCCCACTTGGATGCCAAAAAGCATCCTAAAAGCACTTTTGTGTCCGATACAACTTTTCCTAACTCCTGTTGCGATGCTTCAAATGAACTAAAAAGAACTACTGTTTTGAAGCAATTTTGGGTAAGCCGTAAAACTTCAGGCAACCAATTATCAGTGAACTTGTTCAAAATGGCTTTTGCTCCTGCATTTGTTCAATCTTACATGCTTCCTTGTAGATTTACACTTTTACGATGCACCACACTAAGAGAGCATGCAAATCCGCTTCCCAACAACTCTAAATTATACTGAAAAAGCTGCCAATTTCTACCAAGATGCCAGAGATACAATAAGAGATGATGCTTTGTCAGTTAATGCCAAAGTGAAGCAGCTCCAATGTATCTGAAGCACACCTGCCACCATTTTCCAGCTGAATGTTTGTCAAGGCAAACAGTAACTTTTAGATTGGTAAGAAAATAAGCCTGCATTCAAAAAAATTAGTAATATGTAGCTTTCTGTATGCCTTCTCACCTTCAACACCTGTATTTTTAAAATAAACCCCTTGAAGTACATAGTTCAGCCCCACTTTTCACCATTTACATAGTGTTCCTCCTTCAGCAGGTGATTTCACATCATATGTGAGCTCCAAAAATACCAAGGGCAAAAGAAGTTGACAGCTTTCAAGTTCAGCAGCCAGCAAAAACTAAATAAAAAAAATTTGATTTTGTAAACGTATTTTAAAATTATGTTCTTAAAATACTTGACAGACATGCCTATCACCATGCTGGAGCCAACTCAGATCAGAAAAAACAAGCATGCCTCACTTGCCTCCAATGTCTGCTGTTTTTTGGAGTTGGTGGTTTGGTTTTTTTAAGTCACCACATCTGCAAAATGTCTTGCTCTCCTCTCACAGAGCATCAAGGCTGATTTTGTTCAATGTGCCAAGATGAGGAACAGTCAAATAAATGATGACATACAACAGAGCAAAATATTCTCTTCTTGAGGAGAAGCAAACGCAAGTCTGAAAGTCAAACCTACCCCGATGAAGCACTTTTGGATCTCAAACAGAAACTAGTATCATCTCTCATCTGCCTCCTGGAGTACTAGTGTATTCCAATTGGGAAAACGATGCTGTTCCTCTGCCACGTACCTTTCCAAGAGATACAAAACTATTGTGCGCCAACAACTACTGTCCATCTTTACACCAAACTGAAAGTTACTGAGTGCTGCTTCAGACGCTCTAGAAACACAATTTTTAGCCAAGGCAGACACTACCTCCAGGTGAAGCCTCTATTCAATACTGCCCGAGATGCCCTTTTCCCACGCGAGCTCCCGGCGTTTCTCGCCGAGGGGCAGGTGCTGCGCAGCACCGCGCACTTTTTGTGGGACAAACGGGGGCTGCCCCGAGCCGGGGAGCCCCGACTCCGTGTTCTGCCGCCTGCGGACGTGACACCTGCCCTCCCGGCGGCTCCAGCGCTCCTTAAGCAGCTTTCCGTGGGAATGACTTCACCTGCCACAAAAACGCAGCCATTGCTGGGGTGGGACCCCGCCGCCGCGAAACAGGGTGCCACATGACGTAAGAGATGATGCCAGAAAATTAAAAAGGCACCTCCCGTACCTGTGCCGCGGGGCCACGGCCTGCCAGCGCCCACGACCGCTCGGCCGCCGCCGGGCCGCGGGGAGGTCGGGGGCCGCGGCGCCGAGCCGAGCTCCGCGCGGGGCCGGGGAAGGGGCGCGGGAGCCGGCCCCGGCGGGGCGGCGGAGGGGAGGCCCGGGGCCGGCGGAGCGGCGCCCCGGGCCGGGCGAGCGCCTTTGTTCACGGCCGGGCGCCACGCACAAAGGGCAGCCGCGCTCACCTGCGTGCGGGGCCGGGCCGGCCCCGGCGGTCCTGCGGCACGGGCAGCGGCGGCGGCCGGGCGTGCTCAGCGCGGGCGGGCGAGCGGAGCGGAGCCGAGCGGCGCGGCCGCCTCCTCCGTCGTGACTCACCGCGGCGGCCCGAGGCGGGCGGGAGCGAGGGAGGTGCCTGGGCGGCTCCGGGGGAGGGACCCGCCGCGTCCCGGCGCCCAGGGCAGCGGCGGCGCCGCAGGCACCACCCGCCAGGCGGCGGGAGGAAGGGGCGGGGCCGGCGGGGAAGGGGCGGGGCCCCGAGGGGCGGGGCCGGCGGGGAAGGGGCGGGGCCCCGAGGGGCGGGGCCGGCGGGGAAGGGGCGGGGCGCCGCCCGCAGGCGGGGGCAGGGGCGGGCGGGAGCCCCGCCGGCCCGGAGGGCGGCAGCCGCGCTGCAGGGCGCGGGGACCCCCGGCTGCAGGACCCCGGGAGCTCCGGCAAAGCCGCGAACAGCCGCCACTCATCGGCTGCCGACCCCGCTGCGGGCCGCGGCCCGCCCCGCCGCCAGAGCCGCGCCGTCGGGACCGGGGGGCACACAGGACGCTGGCGGCAGAGGGGGCGCGAGGTCCAGCTGCTGGAATTGGCCGTACGCTCCCCTTAGGAAACGTCCTTGGAATCAGGCTCCATGAGCTCCCGCGTTCCCTCTAGCTGCCTGCTGTGCGGGGCAAGGCTGGGGGGCACAGCTTCTCCGGCAGGGCCGTATTAGATCAATCACATCAGTGCTAAAACAGGTTACGTGCCCACCTGTAAGCGATGCTATGGTAGGGAAGTTGAAAAGCTCTGCGAAACTCAGTACGGCTTAATTCGAAGTACAGAAAATGCCATCTGAGAATCTCCAGCTAGAATGAGCATCCCTTTAGTCATTCAAGCACTCAAAAATAAAGTAATCCTTCCCCTAGACAGACTGAAGCAGAGGAAAACCCACAGTGAACAGAGAAAAATAAAATAAAATAAATTAAAATAAAATAAAATAAAATAAATAAAATAAAAATAGAAGCCATCAAAGGTTCGCCACCTCTGCTGCACCACTAATCTGCATTTTGGTATACCACTAGGCTTAACAGAAACGCTGCTTACCTCTGACATGCCTTGATGGGGTCAGCAAGGTAAGTGTAAAATTCCTGAAGATAACAATGCTTTGTGGACTAAGTGTTATTTAGTAAAATGCATCTGTTTTCTACTTGGTATTTAACTTAATTGCATAAAAATAGTCACAGTAATGAAATAGGTGGCACTTCCTTGAACAGCTTGCTACTTAACGACATCAAAGCCCGATGCCACTGAAATCCATACCCCACCGCCAGTTAATGAAGGTCTTAACATGAAAGCCTATGCAAAGAGCAAACCCAAGCTGCTGACAGGAACAGGAATGGTGCAAATATGCTGGGATCTGAGATCACTAGCACATACCCACAGCACAGCAGGCAGTAATGATTATTAATTATTTAAGAAAAGAACATAAGAGCTCCAACATAAGCTGAAAAAAATATGCAGCAGCATTGCTCTGGGATCCTCCAGTTGGATTACTGTTAATTAGCACAGTACATGAGTCTGAGAGAAAGATCTAAAAGCATCTTATGCTAGTAGGAGCGTATAATTAAGCCATCATTTGCATCTTTGCAATAGTATGGATTTTCTTACTGATAACATCATGGGCAAAACACCATTTTATGACTAAATATCATCTAGCTCTCCCGTTCTAATTTAGCTAGCTGACTGTACAACAGTCTAATGCAATCTTACACAGCACCAATTTAACACCCTGCATCTATTTTTCAGCAACCTGGTGTAGTGGAGGGCTTCCCTGCCCATGCCAGGGGTGTCGGAACTAGATGATCTTTGAGGTCCCTTCCAACCCAAACCATCCTATGGTTCTATGCAGAAAGGGGTTTAGGGGAGAGAGATACTATAAGGTTTCCTCTACTCTTAGCAATTTTTAGATTTATTTTCTTAAACTTAAGTCTAAATCAGTGTCTGCCCCACCTTAGTTTGTTACCATCAAGCTTACCAAGATGTTTAGCTGTCAAGCAAGGTGATGTCTTGCCATTATAGCAGTCATTTTTATCATCCTAAGACATGAGAGATGCTCAGGAGACCTCTTAACTCCTAGCTCCGCAACTGATTTAATAGAATATTGTTCATGTCCCATGGGAACGCACAGACCTTCACAAAGTAAACAGAAGAGCACTGCACTTGATCAAATCTATTATCTTACCGATTACCACCCTACTTGCCCCAACCATGAAATGAGAATAACACAGTTTATCATCAGCAAGGGAATGTTAGGAAATTTAATTTTCTAAAGGTTAAGTTTTTCTAACATTTTTACAAGTATTGTATAAAGACTGGATATTATTTTATAAATATCTAACAGATTAAATGGATTTTTCTTTTCAGTAGCTTCTATCTCTTCTGTTTAATGAGGCTACTGTTCATTCTAGTAAGCCAAAACTTCATGAAACCTTCTCCTTGGAATCCCTGCTTGACTTAGAAAAATTCTCTCAATTCACTCCATACTTCTCTGATCTCCCATTCTTTTCTTAATCAGCTCTGAAATTCATTTAGGATTCCTTCACAGTACAGCTGCTTCCACCCTCCAAGTCCCTCTGTATTTTTTGGCGTCTCCCTCTCATTAAGGGCTTCCAGCAGCATCTGTACACACAAGCCCTGCTTTCATTATCCATCTGATTTAATCACATACAACAATAATGAAAACTGTTTTTCTCAAAGATGTGTACGGCAGCCAATGAGGGAATTGTTTTTAGTTGGGAATCTATTTTCTTTTGGTCATCTCTTATATTTCAGATTCAGTCCGACAATTCCAATCCATCAAAATCGTGCTCTGATGCGGAAACAGCACAGTGTTTCCTGAAAATTAAATGCAGTTCAACCAATCAACTCTTTGCATACTTGGGACACCCTATTAAATGATGTAGGGTCACAACAGTCAGTTGACATTTCCATGATGAGCGGGGAGCACAACTTCCATAGATTACAGAATATACTGGAAAATTAAAGAAATTGTTCGGCTACCTTAGTTAAAATATTTAATGTTTCTATAGACTATGCAGTGAGGAGGTATGCAGAGATATTTTAGAGGGATGGACAAAAAAGCTCTTTAGTGTAAAAAAGGCCATGACAATCTTTTTTTTTTTCTTAATCCAGACTTAGTTTGTACAGTAAGAAACCTTCCCAGCTGCATATTTTATTCAAAACCAGAAGTGTTCCCAGATGAAATTTGGTATTTACAAAGTTGAAAAGCACTCTCTTATGACAACATTACAGAACTTAATTTCAATCTCCACCTTACAAGGATATTAACTGGACAATCAAAAGAAAAGCTATTTACCCAGACATTAACACTTCTGTCCACAGGATGTGCAGGTGGTTCTGCCTGATGGTTTGCAGTACATCTGTGATTATTACCGACTCATTTTTGGAGGCATGTTGAAAATACGATCCTAAACATAATCAAGCAGCAAACTATTATGATAGCAAGATAAAAAAAAGAGATGTCCACAATTAGAACTTGTTTTAAAAAGAAATCTGCTATTAAATATATCAACATATTAGTGTGTTAAATTGCGGTAGATATTTCAGTGCATGATACAGCAATGCCTTACGTATAGTTGTACCCACTAACCTTATGTCTGTATTTTCTCTTTTAAGACCTTATTTTAGAGACTACTTATTCTGAAATGTTTTTATTTATCGTGTCAGATACTTTAGGCCACCTATTCAGATGCTCTGAACATCAGCAGCTCCTGCTTGACTGAGATGGGAAGCTTGGATGTTTAAAAGTTATAGGAGAGAAATCTTGGGCAACAAACTCCAGTAATTCTCCCTTCTCCCTCACAGGTGTAAAAACCTATTAAGGTAAAGTTAAAAAACCCTATGACCTCATAGCAAGACAAGATGTCAGATTTTCCATGTCTTCTACAGAAAAACTCCAATATGAGCACTCCTGTTCCTCTCTCGTGGGTAGCTAAGCAGGCAGAATTGAAATAATGAGTTTACTTCCCTAATAGAAAAGACTTCCCCAGAACTCAGTGAGGACAATTTAAAAATGACGGTAGAGGGGAAACAAAGACGCCTGCAAGCTGACTTTTATTTTTTCACAATGTAAAAATTATATTTGTACTTCTATAGCAAGGGAACGGCCATACTGGAAACAAACCCAAACGGTTATGTTTTAATTTGCCTGCCATTTCAGCCACAAGCGATACAGCCCTAAATGCCTGGTCAGTAGGGCACCAGTAATACAGTATTCCCTATCAAAATGATTTGATTTTAACAGGCAAGATAACGTGATGAACTAAAGGATCTCTTAAGAAATCTTGTATTTTTCCTTGAAGACAAAGATAACCTGCTACTTTTCCATTCAAGATCAAAGAAGGGAAATAATACAAGGAGACAAAGACAGGAGAGAGAGAGAGCACGCGGGAGCATATTTGAAGCTTCAATTTTCTCTCTAACATTTTTTCTTCTAAATCAGTACAATCACTAGATTCACGCTATAGAGAAAGAAGATTAAAAAGGGAGGTTATATATGGCCAAAAAGAACTCTAGGCAACTTTGCTGATGTGTTTAAAGCTGCTGTATTTTACAATTCTTATTTCAGAAGTAAAAATGATAAACAAAAAACAAAGCACTTTAATCTTCAAAGCAATGTATGATCAGTAACAACTTCATAGCACTCAATATTCAAGTATCATAATCTGTATTTTACTCCAGGAGAGAAAGATGTGTAGAGAACAAGTGATCTGACAGGGTCTAAGGCTGAACCAGGGATGGAACTCAAACATCACAAGCTTGTATGTTAATCATAAACCCGTGCTTTCATTTAAGAGTTGTTCTTTTGTTATCAGTTTTTATTTCAGCAAATGATTACTATAATAAATAATTATGGTCCTTTTTCCAGCCCCTACAAAACATTTGCTATACTAGCAGAAGTATATGCCAGGATTATTTGGCAAAATATTTAGCACAGCATACCCCTTAACTTACTATGCTTCTGCTACTAATCTAACCACTTCAAGTAGGTTACTTGACTATTTGCTCAGGTCAACAGATGAATAGCTTCATACTGGCAACAGCTTCCTTGTTAGACTACATTTACAGTCAGGGCATGCTGCAGGACATATCCAGCCTCTGGGTTAGAGCGGTGCTTTCGGACCCTTCACAGCTTTTGAGAAGGGAAGCCTGGCCTGGCATACTGAATCTTGCAATAATATTGGTCATTGATGTCAATCTCATCTTGATCCATCTAAATTACGAGAGATCTTTCAAGAGCAGAAGCAGCACAACGTAAAAAGATATTCACTCAAGGATTAATTTAATAGGAATTTTACAACCGCCCGCAGTACAGAAAGTTTGAAAAAAATCCTGAAATATTTGCACATCTATTAAGAAAAAAAGTTTCTCCTGGAAACTTACACCTCTCAAACTACAAGGAAAAAGATTTCTGTTTTATTGTACTGTAAACTTACTGTGATCTGTAAGAGTGCTGAGAGGTTTAATTTAAATACTAATACTGCAAGCAGGTTGAGGGATGTAGGGGGAGAAGAACTACTTAGCACCAGTAATGAGCAGAAAGAAAAAGAAGGCAGCTACAGTCCCCACAGACTATTTTGTTTTCAATAATTTTAGACTAATAAAGCCTTTTAATAAGCTACTCTCAGCTATAAAGCTGCAATCAGCCTTTGTCAGAGAACATAATACTGCCCCAGACAGGAAAATAGTTCTGATATAATGAACAAGAGATCATCTAAATAAAAGCTTATTAAAAAAAAGGAGAAAAAAGTTCCATCAGCAAAAGACATAAATTATGCTGTCTACACAGCGTATCCTTTCATTTCTAAAACACTAGATTTCAAAAGGATATCTACTAAAGCAAAATACATCCTAAAACCCCACATTTTCTGGTTTACTCTACTCCAGTCCTAGTTTACAACTAGATTAACTTGCTTATTTAGAGGGTATTTGTGCCCTATAAATGCAACCTAAATTATGACTGATCATGTTAATTTTCTGGTTATAGCTCATGCTACCCACTTGGTCTCTAAGTGACACTGAGATTAACATTGCAACAGGATATCTAAATTTCAGACTATTTCCACTCCACTCCCTCAATTTAATGGCAATTCTCACTGAAGCTCCTGTCTAGCTAGAAAAGCCTAAGATGTACACACATGACAGGTACAACACACATGTTCTACTCCATTAAACACGAGGCTCCTCAAAACAGCAGGTCACCTTCACTGCTCAGAAATGCGGGTCCAACTCCACTGTTGCCAAAAAGAGTCATGCCCTCACAAGCTGGGACTGAATCTACTCAACATTTGGGTTTAAAAGTTGGTTTATAAAACATTACTAATTCTAGAAGAATTCACTATATCATCCTTTCAGTACATGTACTTCTTAATTTTTATCATTCAAAGCACTAACAACAGGGAAACAATTACCCAGGAATTCTTCTCATCTTTCCAGTATTATCACCAGCCTTTTCTTCCCAGCAACAGACTGTTTGTGATGGTAGTTATTGCATTTCACTGATCACTTAAAAATTATGGCTAAAACTTAAGTAAGACACGTTGTCAAAAAAATACCCAATCACTAAAACCAGCATAAAATCTGTCTTGAAGACACACGTATCACCTTCACAATATAGGTAGAGATTAAACAGAATCTCTTTTAAACCTCTTTTTAATGTCATTTGCTGGAGAGTTGGCACAAACCTCTGTGGCACTTGGTTATTGTACTTTGCTCTCATTTAAGGAAAAATAAGTTTATCAGAAAAAACAGGTAATTTAGGGAGTTTTAAGCAGCAAAATGGTAGCTTTCTTCTCTTGATACATTTCTGTCCGACCTCATGGGAAGGGGAACTGACTTCATCTGCAACTCAGGAGCTCTCCAAAGTACAGAAGTGCTAACTCCTTGTTAAAACATATAGTCCAAAGGACCCCAAACTGTCTAATGTTTGAACTCTCTTTGCACAGAAATAGAGGGAAATCACTCTTTTTGCAGGAGATTTTTTTTTCAATTTTTTTTACCGCTAGAAGCCGTAAGCTGAACAGATAGATCTACATGCAACTACAATGTGTTAAAGAACTTAGGATTTACTGCTTTTAGTTTCAGACAAAGCAATACTCATAAGGAAATGTCAAGCTTTTCTCCTCCTTCTGTTCAGAGGAAAAAGATAAAATTGTTAATAGCTAAGATGACCACAAAAATGCTTTCTGCTTCTATCCATATCATTTTCTCTAACTAGTGGTAAAATAAGAACAGGTATGAAACTTGATTAAGAAATGCCTTTTTTTTTTTCTTTTTTTTCGGTTGCCAATATCATTAGATCAGTGCCTGAATATATACCAAGGATAGAGCAGACCTGAAACGCAGATTTCTCAAGCTGAAAAAATTCTCAGTGAGATACAGGCTTCCAATCAGCTCAGACAAAATGCTACCAAGTACTGAATTAAAGTGTGAAGCAGCCAGTACTTTAAGAACAAGATGCCTAACACTGATTTTACAAACAATAGTTGATCAGGAAGTTAAACACACATCCAGAGTCTCACGTAGTTTCTCCACACTCAGAGCTAAAAATTCAACAATATGAGATTTTAAATCCTCCTGCGCTCTGAGATTATTCAGGATTCTCCTTTCCTGTGGATGCACAGACTCTCCCCTCCCCACAGCATCACCATCTAATAGACTGGGCAACACTTGCACCAATCACCTAACGAGAGCTTTTTCCCCGTTTTAAACTTGTTTGTACTTTCAAACTATTTCAGGCTATCTCAGAAATACTGGGCGTATATATAGTTATACACACCCAGAGCTACAGTAAGAGGTCACAGAAAGGGCTTCTCATTGCCATTTCCTAGCAGTTCCCAGCCATTTCAATACGAAGGTTAAATCACTCCAGAAGCCACCCTACAGGGCTTCCATTGTTTGTCAGTCCGGGCTGGGACACAATGGCACTCATTCATCTGCACAGCCAACGAGCAGCCAAGGGCCAACCATCAGCATACGGTCTCATTTGGGGTCTTCTGCAAACAGTTTGTAGAAAGATGGCATTTCAAATCAACTGTGTCAATTTCTCAAAGCTTCAGTGCATTCCCAGTACAAACCACTTGGTAGGGAGTCCAGGCAAAAATTAAGACGACTTGAGAGCAAGATGAAGAATCACCCAGAAAACCACTCACTCATTAGGACTGCTCCTGAAAAAGATCTGTTTGCTACAACCACATGCAAAAAGATTACGTTTTAATAGTTAGAGAAATACACATTCAGAAACGTTCGACATGGCTGATTCTTTCCAGAGACAGTCACATCACGCTTTTGTTTTTAGAGTACCCCTTAGTGTTCAGCCTCAGAGCTTATGTTACTAAGGGGTTCAGACACCAATGTTCCAAAGTGCACTTAAGGCTGTTTACTTCATATCTTCTCGTTAAGAACCCAAGTGGTTTAAGGTTTGGTTTTTTTTTGTTTTGTTTTTGCTTGCATTTCTTTTGTTTCCAACATGTTAAAAATAGAAAAAACAAATGCAATATGACAGAAGTCCAATGCTGCTGATAACTGGAGAGACACAAGCTTCACGCACCTCTTCACTGTTTTGCCTTTTCTACTTCAAAACTTGCTAGAGCAAAGACTTTGTCTCCTGATCCTATGAGAGGAAAAAACATTTTCAGTAAGCAGTAGGAGAAATTGTGCATTTCCTTATATACAATTTAAATCAAGTGAAAATTTGAGATCAAAAGAAATCAAACCTACATTTTGGAAACTAGAACACTTGACCTAATTTTTTAAAAAAAGGGATACATACTGGTGTGACAGGTCTGAAACCAGCCATGTTGTATTGGGTTTGGCTGGGATGGAGTTAACTTTCCGCACGGCAGGTCACACAGTGCCACGCTTTGCACTTGTAGCCAGAGTGGTGTTGATAACACAGGGATGTTCTGGCTACTGCTGAGCAGTACTGGCACAGCATCAAGGCTGTCTCGCCCCCAAAGGCCAGTAGGCTTCCGGTGGGCAAGAAGTTGGGAGGGGACATCACCAGGACAGCTGACCCCAAATGACCAGAGAGATAGTCCATACCACATGACACCATGCTCAGCAATAAAAGCGAGGAGAAACGAGAAGATGGGGGATTTGTTACTAAGGCATTTGTCTTCCAAAGGAACTGCTACACGTACTGAGGCTCTGCTTCCCAGGAAGCGGCTGGACATTGCCTGCTGATGGGAAGTAGAAAATAAATGTTTGTTTTCCTTTGCTTCTGTGCGCAGCCTTTGCTTATTTAACAGCCTTTACCTCGATCCATGACTTCTTATTTTCTCCCCCTGTCCTGCTGAGGAGGGGGCATGAGAGCGTGGCTTGGTGGGCATCTGGTAGCCAGCCAAGTCAACCCACCCCACACACAGAGAGCTTCTAATGAAGTACTCTTGGCAACAAAAGGGTTCTCACTCTGCTCACACCCTCAGAAGGAGGAGTACTGAAAGGTAGGTCACAGAGCCAGTTTATTTGTACCCTGACCTGGTCTGGCACGTTCCTACCATTCCCAGTTCTTTCATCACAGTTCTAACTGTAACACTAGAATGAACTATTGTGCTTACGTAATGCATGTTACAACTGAACTTTTGGTCTTGTCAGTATGATTGGAGTTCTGACAGTCATGGCAACAAGAGTGCTTTAAAGCTGTATTTTGACAATATGCCAATAATTGCCAAATTCTCTGCATCAAGCAGAGGAAATAGGTCTCCAAGAAAGTCACTAATGCAAAAAAAAAAAAAAAATCTGTGTTTAACTGTAAGAGCGGTATCTTTGCTTGAGAGAGACAATTCATACCTTCAGCATTATGAGTTAACACTTGGCTTTTTATGGACATTTGGCACGGGATTCATTTATTGCCTTACTTTTTTCTCATTGATAGCGTATCAGAGTTTCATTGCTACTAAAATAGAAAACTGCCATCAAAATTTAATGGCATGAATATTTTGTTTGTATTTTCTCTTTCATAGGGGAATCACAGGTATCTCTATTAATCAGTGTTCAATGAGGCAAAGAAATTGGAAGTTATGAGAATGAAAACTTACCAAGGTCAGCGGAGACTCTCTCAAACTGGCTCAGGGCTGTACCAGCATTTGCTGACAAGAACATCTCATCATCTGGAGTGAGCTAAATCAAGAAGGGCCATAACTGTGAACTTGGTACCTTAACTGTGCACATTCCCACCACTGTAACTGCCATCATCTACATGGGCATATACACAAACCACGACAGGTTACAGCGATTCTCAGCTTGCAGCTTTTAAGCAGCAGTGTTATCTAACATATTAAAAGTGAAAGGAAAAATGCAAGCTACTCCTCCCATCACTGAATTTTTTCTCAATGGCGTCTGTCAGTCCAGAAAGGACAGTGACATCAGACATGCCTCTACAAGCACTGTTAAGTTTCAAGCTGACCTCCAGTGATAATTTTTGATGGAAAGGTCACACTTTACCCTGTACCAAAAAACTAAGCAAAAGATGTCTATTAGTTTTTTGTCATGTAGTCAATACAGTAATGAACTTGCTTCGTATCATCTACTGAGGAAAGTGAAAATATGCAGTTACTACCAGCTTTAACCATGATAAAAGTCAATGACCTAGAAACAGTTCTCTTCCTTTAAGTGACATTTGCACACATGTATTTTGCTTTTATGTACGTGCTTTGATGCCTTGTGACAGATGCCCATAAAATATTTACAATAATGAAGTAGTAACCTACATTTGGAAGGTTCAGATATTCTAAGTTAAAACTCGCTCACTTAAGTAGCCTCAGATATACATCCTTATTAAAGCAAAGCATAAGCGTGTCAAACTCTCCACACTGCTGACGTCAGTTTACTTATTAAAAATATAACAATCAGGTACAGGCATTCAGAATTACGTTGGAATGAGGGAAAAAGTATTACTTACCTGCCTTTGCTGTGCTTTGTAAGCAAGCATCTAACTACTTAACATTTTGCAGTATTGTGCAGACAAACATGTAGTATTTACCATCATTTTTCACATTCAGAACAGATGTGAAATTACTATCCTAGCGAGTCCTCTGTGAAGTAGGTTACTGATCATTTTAAAAGATAAGAGGATATGGCAAAGCACGGCCAAGTGGTTTGTGTGAAGTGATCCAAGGGACTCGGGCCAGGAGGATTAGATATCTTCCTGTACACAGCAACCCATTTTCTTCATATCCCATCAAGAAAAAGAAATAACAACTTCTCTTCCTCCCTCTAGTGGTAAAAAAAACAGAGATTGTTCTGCCACTGATGTATTCATGGAGGAAACAATCAGTTTATCACTCCTCTCTCCAATTTATTTATCTTACACCAAGAGGTATGTATCATCACCAACACAAAACTAAGTAAAGCTCAATGCATGTCAAGGTCTTGGATAGTTCCTGCCAGGTGGACAGGTGGAAGTCAGTCAGTAAAAGACTTGTTTTGTAGCTTTTACAAATATCACCAACTTGTACCAGCTTATATGCAATTCATTCGTACGACCTACCCTAAAAAGCATTTTGAAGCAGAAACTACCTTATATAAACGTAAAATACTATTTGATCTATGTTCAGCAGTGAGTGCTCCAGAAAGCTCAGCCTTACAATGGAAGGACATTTATGTACTACAAAAGCAAGCTGCATTTCATCATTTGTTCACAAACAAAAGTTGTAATTTCTTATTTTAATGATTCCAAATTCCTCTTCAACACATAGACAGAAACTTCTATTCACTTAACTATCATACCAACACCTTACCTTCTCACCGAGCTTTCTGAGGGCAGTCAGGATTTCCACTTTCTGCTGTGTGTACAGGTCTCGTCCCAACTTCCCCACCATTAAGTCTCGGTCCATCTGCATACCGGGGTGGAGGGGAAATAAAATATATATGCTTCCCATTAGTTTCACTCAACCCAACAGTATGAGCAATGCAATAGCCTAAAAACATCATCAGTAAGTGTGGTACCCCTGGAAGTAAGGGACAGAGCTAGCCATATTTCAAAAGATGGCTATGAAGTTTTTCTGACCATTCTGCAAATACTCTTTTCATCTAGCCTTAGCATTCTTGTTTTCGCCAAACTTGAATTCTTTTAATCAAAGACTGCTATTCATTCAAAATTACGGATTCACATATCACTGATACATGGAAGAATCACATTTCACTTCACTTTATCTGGATCTCAAGTTTAGTCTAGATCTCTGGAACATCATGTGCACTCTCCAGCCCCTTAATACAATTAGATTCATATTCTTCACATTTTTTATTTGCATTTATACTTAGTTCACTATTAATCACATTTTCTATGTGTGATAGATTAAAAAAATCTATGATTTTTGTTTCGAAGCACCAAGATAGAAGATAATTCACGAAATACACATTGTAGTTCCCATTACCTCAATGAACATTTAAAACTGCACAAATTCTGAAAGAGAACTTCTCTATCTCCTTATGATGCTGCCACCAAGGTTTCCAAAATACTTGGTGCTCTCCTTGCAATCATCACATATTTAAATCAGTCTAGCTCAAATAAACAGTTTTTACAGTAAAACAGAAACCTTCACCTCTGCCAACCTTGTCCTCAATTGCCTTGGCTGTTTCTTCGCAAACATTCTAATTACTTCTGGAGTTTTAAAGGCTTGGCTGATGGCTGCTTGTATTGCCTACAAGGAAAGAGCAAGAATGACCACGACTAATAGCAGTTACAAGCTATAGCTGCTGACAAGATTAATGAAGGCTCGAAAGCACCTCATTAGGATCCTCTGCATCATTTGATAAAGACAGCTTTTCTTTTTTTTGCATAACCGCGGAAGCGAGATGAAAAAGCATATGACCTTTACCCATGGCTTGAAAAATCTACTGATTAGTGCAACCACATTGAGAAAGAGCTGTGAAACTTTTCATTACAGTCCAGGCCTTAATTTCTAATAATTTCCAACATCTTCCCAGTATTAACGCACCACAAGTGGATGTGCTAAGCTATCTTCAGCAGTTTTAATGCTCACACTAATGATTACAGCTCTTTTAAGGACAAGCAGAATATAAATGATGAGGTAAATTCCTACTGCGAGTCAAAATCCTCTATGGAGTATCAAAACTATTACGGTTAAGTCTCACCACAGGTATGTTTGGACAAATCATGATCTCTCTGGAAACAAACCCCTAAAACATATGGCTCAGAAGGAACAAACAATGCTCTAACTAAACACCTAAAAAGCGACAAAATAGATCAAAAGTTTGGAAGCCTGCATAAAATAAGATCGATTCACTAAAAGAACTTAAAGTAACACAATCACTCCTACAGCCTTTTCATTTGGACTGGTATAAATCTCTGAAATATAAATCAGCCACAAAAGCACATGAAATGTTATCTTTATTCTTTCTAACAAAGAGGCATGAACTTTAATTCTCATGATATATATATAGTCCTGGATTGTCCCTCACACCTTTTATATTGATTTGTATTATTTTGTGTTATTTTCTAATATTAAGGATCTGATATATTAGTCCCACAATTGCCCAGTTTTTCCTACAGTGTTATGGTTATAATTCTTCAACATTTTCTTCCTGTTAAAATGAAGAGACTAATCAAGTTTTTGCATGTACACATCTATCAAATAATAAAAACATCAGATACCTAGATCTAGCTTTCACACATGCATGTCTAAAAATTATAATGAACTGCTTGTATCTATTTTCTGTTTCATTGAGTCCAGGTACAATGTAAACTATTTTTAGTAACATGTCATCCTTACCAGTTGCATTCCACTGAGTTCGTCCACCAAAGTCATATCTCCAGACATTATCTTCTTCAGCGAGTCATTGATCTCACTCAGCTGTTCTAGAGTTTCTTTTTTGGTCTCTTCATACTCATCTGCATCGAGCTCCTCTCTAAAGAGGATGCAACAAGACACATTAATTCACAGGATTAAACCTGAGATGTTAACATGGAGGAAAGGGTATCAGGGAATATCATGAAACATACTTCCTCAGAAAGCAAGGAAAACATTCACATCCCTTCAGATTATTCTGCTCTAGCCCTCTTAACTGTTATTTGCTAACGCATAGAGAGTTTTCTTGGTTTTGCACCACCTTCCAGCCACTCGTGCACTTGTGGTGTTTGATTAAAAAGGCCCTGACGACTGCAAAATGTGCTTTTAAATACCGCACCAAGTGTTGAGTATTCTGCATCTCAACAAAAATATGCAGTGAGATTGTCTTGCTCAAAGCTATGGTGAATCAAATTACCTGAAAAGCCCATCTCCTCACCCAAAAAACATCAAGTTATGCAGGAATATCTGATCCTGCTGCCTAAACCTTGCCCAATTCAAAGTACAACACTACCAAGCCTTTCAGTTCTTGAAAAAAACAGGTACTGCTTGGACAAGTTGGAATTAGAGAAAGCATTTAAAACCACACATGATATTTAAGTGCAAGTACTGAAATAAAAAAAAAGCTTTTCCTTGGTAATTCAGTCTATCTCAAATTTTATTAGCCCACAAAAACCTATAGCAAAATCACGTCAAACAAACCACTAAAACTTTAGGTAAACTAAAAAAAAAACCCAAACAAAACCCCAAAACCCCAAACATTCATAACTGTAAGTCAAAACAAAGCAGACACAAAAGCTATTTGCTGCTATTAAAAAAGAAAAAGCCCGTATAAAAATTGTGAATTCTGTGAACAGCTACTAAAAGTTCAAAAGTCACACTGAAATATGGAATTTCAAAGAAACCAGTAATGAGTATTTCTGCCCGCATTTTCCTCGAGATGATAAACAGAATGATCTTAATAAAAATAAAGGTTTTTCAAAGTAATTTTTACTACCTAACACAAACATCCTACTCAATTTAAAAAATATAAAGCCCCAGCAAAACACAAAATAGAACTAAAAACTCACGAGATTTTTAAAAAGTACCACTTTATTCTGCCAATCACGTAAGAAAAACATTCCCATATAAGAGGAAAGCATCTGTTTTTATTACCTGCACTCCTCCAGATCTTGAAGCTGCTGCATTAATCTATCCAACTGCTCTTCCAAATTTTGTTTTAGTTTACTGGTCTCTGTCGTTCCTCTTGAAGCCATTTTCTGTTTTCACATGAAAATTTTCACTCGTTACATGACACTCCTAGGAGAAAGAATATTTTATTTTTGTCTATTAACAACTGAAAACTTATTTCAAAATACTCCAAGCATCAATAAAATGATGCAACCCCTTGATGACGTAACGTCTCATCAAAACACTTGGAGACTCCTTGCAGGGGAAACAGCGAAACGTTAGGCTGGGTGTACTGGGTTGCTCTCTTTGCAGCACGAGGCAGCTCATCAAGGCGATAATTGAGAACAGCCGCGGCACAGGAGAACAAACAAGTCTGAGCCCAATTAGCGAATTACAGAGATCCCGCTATGAGAAACAACCGATTCCACCCTTCGGCTGCCCGCGGGAAGCGATCTAAGAGACAACCACCCGGATGCAGATGCCTGCAGCGTGCGAACCCCCGAGCCAGACTCGCGCGCTGTAGGAAGCGCAGCATTCCACAGGAAATTCCTGCTGCTGTGGGTACCAACGGGAGCGGGCGCCGCCGGCTGCAGAGCCGCTCGCCAGCCCGTTCCGCGCTGTGCACTGACAAGGGCAGACAAGGAGACGCGACCCCCCCGCGGGGAAGGCCGAGGATCCCCCAAGCCCCCGCCGCCGGGACCCCCCGCGATCCGCCGCCGCCTCACCTGGCGCAGGCCGCGGCAGCGCAGCGCGACCCGGGGTGAGCGGGCCGCGTCCGGCCAGCGCCACTTCCGGCGCGCCCGGGCCAATCAGAGCGCGCCGCGCCGCCCCGCCCCGCCCAGTGCGGGCCCGGTGCGCGGAGCGGGCGGCGCGGCGGGGCCGCGGGCGGTAAGCGCGGGCGGCGGCGGCGGCGGCGGCGGCGGCGGCGGCGGGGCCCGCCCGGGGGGGCTGGGTGGGCTCGGGGGCCGCAGCTGTCCGGGCCTGTGGCGGCGGGGAGCCGGGGGGAGGAGGGCACGAGAGCTTCCAGCGGCAGCCCGCGCGCCGTAACCCCGCGCTTAACGGTGTTCCCGTTCCGCGGATCTGTGGTTAATAAACGTGACGTCCGAGATGCAAATGGGGTCGGCCAAAGCCTGCGCGCCTGCTAATCCCCAGAAACCATCGGGTTGGGTTTGGGATGGTTCCGTAGGGATGCTTCGGCGGTTTGTAGTGCACATACGCGTCCGCGCCAGCCGTGCGCCAGCAAGACGACGAGTAGCACCTGCGAAATGCTGGTGAGGTTATGAGTCAGCACCGTGAGATTATATGTAAGCGCATACGTAAAGGAGTACATCGCAAGGCACAATAGTTTTCCTTCTGAAGAAGAAAAAATGATCCAGGATGTCCTACATCATCACTGGAACCTCATCGTCTTCTCTCCTGGGATGTGCAAATCGCGCAGCGTTCCCCAAAAAGTTATGTGAAGGCCGTTTGATACAAAGCAGATCCCGGCTGTGATGGTGCTGTACTGGTTGTAAGGATGACAGCAGTGGGGGTGATCATGGGGCGATACCTCTTTGTCATTTTCTCTGCTCTCCACATCAACCATGCAGCTGTTTTCCGTGAAAACAGTGCTAGGCAGAGGATGTCAGTCAGGAGACCGAGGGTGTGTGCAAACTGTTAAATTATTTCATGTTCTCATCTTCTATGCAGACATGAAGTGCTACACGGTGAGTATATGATGCAATAATTGCCTATTTCTGAAGAGTGTAAAGTTAGCTCCTGGTGTGAGAAAGGACATCTGACTAACTCCAGAAAAGGCACTATATATTTTCATGTTAAAATTTTCTATTCTTTTTGCCCTTGCCTTTTTTTTTTTTTTGAAAGGAGAAAATAAACCCCTTTCAAATGTGCAGCATGAGTCACTTTCTTTAGAAAGTAGGGCTCGGTGCATTACAAAGGCAAGTCCAACTCCTTTCCTTGCTGTTCCCATAGTAACTCCTCTAGCTGATGCCCCTGTGAGAACTGCCTTCCAAGTAACTCCAAACCCTTCAAACGCTGAACTACTCTGCAGTAATAAAGAATACTTTAAAAGTTTGTGAAACTCTTAAAAACACAGAAAAGTACTAACACTTGCAAAACGTGAAGCCTTGCAAGACGTGCTTTTATTCAGGGGCTATTTGATGTTGGTACATAGCAGCTTTTACAAGATTCAGCTGTGATGGTGTCTCAGCACTGTGGTGGCTGAGAACATCACTCAGCTTCTTTGTGAAGGACACAGAACGCGAGGGTGACCTTGAGGGATTTTTACAGGCAGTGATGTTGCTGCAGAAGCAATGGCAGACTATTCAGCGCTCAACACAGATGTCTGGGACATCTCACAAACAGCAAGAGCAGGAGAATGGCCCATCACGTATTCCAGTTTTCATTTGTTCAGAGCCAGGCTAGGGTAAACCATCTTGGCAAGCCAGAATATTCTCAAGAAAGAAAAGAACACTGAGAAGCAAAAATACATGTAGTGTTGCAAAAGATAAGTAGTGACATTTCCTTGTTTTCACCAGTTCTTAAGTGGCTTTCTGAAACTGAGGTTCAAAATTGGAACAATGCTGTTGTATTTTAAAAAAGGAAAAAATATCTGGTATTTAATTGCAGCTTTCACTAAACTTTTTTAAATTCGCTATTCTTCTATCATTTGTTCTGATGGTACACCTACCACTTACTTTCTGCAACACAAAGAACATTGGTTGTTTTCATCTTTAGTCCATAGCAGTCTCTTCCAGCGTGCCCAGAGTATGCAAAACGCAGCCCTGCAGATGTGTCTCTTGGCATCTTAACAAATCTTTGAAGTTCTAATAATCTAATCTCTCCTCATGAAGTTTTCCTGCACGAGCTGCTTTTCTTCAGAACGGGCAGGGTGCTGCCCTCTCTTCAGGCAAGTAGCCTCTTTTCAGTGGTTTCCTTTTAAAAGATGCTTCCTGTTGCATACAGGAAGGAATAGCAGCTGCTACGATAATACATGGGCAAGGCAAATTTGGGTTCAGTTATCTATTATGTATGTCTTCTTCCTAGCACGCTCACTTTACATCCTTGATTTCTGAAGCCTCGTGGAAGAATTATCCTCTTTTCTGCAACATAATGCCACTGTTGCCTCAGCTCCTTGCATTGTGTCTCTGTTCAGGGATAACCAGAAAGAGCCACCAGGCAGTGGTTTTGATCTCTTAAAAACTGGATCCTGCAGTATCACCTCAACAATGACAGGCCAAATGTTGATGGAAGGAAAATACTGTGTTCAATGTAATCTTGAAATCTGCTGCTTATTGGCAGCACAAATAAGTAGGAATAACTATTTTTTAATCTCCTCTTTTCTTGTAGTGGCTGGTAACTAGCACCAGCATTCTTCACTCCCTCTGTCGCTGCAAGGAACAGCTATGGAAGATCCTGACAAGAAGACTGAGGTAGTACTGCTGGCCTGTGGGTCCTTCAATCCCATCACCAACATGCATCTAAGGCTATTTGAGCTGGCTAAAGACTACTTTCATGAAACAGGTAGGATGGTAATTGATATCACTCGAAACAGCTCTGATAACTAGACACTGAAATGTTAAGGTGAATATTTTGTGTATATGAATGCCCGTTTGTTTGACAGCGACAGATATTTTTGGACATACTAATTAGACACTGAAGCTAGTGTGTGCGTGTATGTGTCATACAAAATCATGTAGGCCAAATACATGAGAGAAGAGTCTTACGTATGTGTTGCTTATTACTAATTTTAATGAGCTAAAGCATAAGTTTTATAGGTTTTCTTTATAGAAATATATCTTTCTACTATATCTTACTAAATATTTAATTGTGCTGCCTTGCACAGTGGCAGAAGTATACTGTACTTTTCCACTGGGCTGGCTATCAGAGCTGGTGTTGGTGTTTTTAGAGGTTGCAGTGAATAATGGTTATGTAATAGTTTAAATACAATACAGCGGAAGTAACATCTGCTGAACAACTTGTTTGTTCTTGTGTGATGTGTTTTTTCCACAGGAAAATACAAAGTAATCAAAGGAATAATTTCACCAGTGGGTGATGCATATAAGAAGAAAGGTCTGATCAGTGCGAATCACCGAGTAACTATGGCAAAACTAGCTACAAAAAACTCAGATTGGGTGGAAGTTGATGATTGGGAAAGCAGCCAGAGTGAGTGGCTGGAAACACTAAAAGTTTTAAGGTATTCTTCAGCAAAACCCTAAAAAATCTCAAGAACCTGTAGAAGGAAAAGGAGTCATGTTAGCTCTAACGAGTTAGAATACTAACTAAAAGGCTAACTCAAAATCATACGAATAGACTTAGTGGAGTCAGAAGTCCTATTTATGTGAGTGTTGTAAATGAAAGATTGCACCATTAGTCCTAAACGTACAAGAAATGAGGCTAGGAACAATCTTTAAGATATATTGTTTCTTAGGCTTTATTGAATTTTTCTGCTGAAAGAGTACTCATGAGGAAGGACAGGAGACTAGCATAGGGTAGACCCATGCAAGCTTCCCTCATTCGATTCTGATTAAATCGGTGTATTTAAAGGCTGGCACGAGAATTGTCTGCAGGAGTATCTTTTTTGAAGTTTTAAGTTTTTTACTCCTTCAGTCACTGCTATGTCACCGAGGTCCTTCTTTTTAAAATGTATTTTTATTAAAAAAGAAATAAACCAACCTTGTAGTTGTTGCTTTGGAATCTTTGCGCTCCGACCATCTTACGAGCCAGCACTCACAAGTCCCTCTTCCAGCAGATCAGTTCTTGGATGGCTTGTCTGTGAAAGTACTGCAGGAGGAAGTGGTGCAAAGATTAGTAGGCCATACTCTTCTCTGTATTTTCCTACATCTTTAAAATATCTAAAATGCATCTGTTTTGCAGGTACCATCATCAAAAGCTTTTATCTCCTGATCCCACCAACAGTCTGCAGAATGCTATACCTTTATCAAGGCCAGGACGGAAGAGGAAACAGGAACCAAACAGGCATGAGCCCGTTAAAAAGAAAAATCAGAGTCCAGATATAAAAAGTTAAGTCTGTTTGCAAATTAAACACCTAACAGTATTTGCTGTTTCAAGGGAATTGTGCTGATGAGTAACTTTTTTGATGCCAGTTCTTTGTTCTGGTTTCACTGAATACGTTTATTCCCTTAGATCCCACCGCATAAAGCAGTAGGCATCCTAACGAGTTGACTGTAAGGGTAAAATATACAGGGCATGAAAAATGCTCAAGATAATAGAAATTTGAACTGAAACAGCTCTAAGCTATCCATTTTACCTCAGAACTTTGCTATACTGCAGTTACAGCTGAGAATTTTGGGTCATATTATAAGATGCGGAAGCAAGAAAGGACAGGATTAAGTCCTGAAATTCAAAATGTATCTGGGTACAGGATCATTCAAAATTGTAATTTAAAACTTCATCCAACAGATATAGCTTGGCTTTGTAATTTTAGGTAGCATTCATTTTGCTTATTGATTTTTGATCTTATTTTTAGTTATTTAGCTTAACATGTACAATTATATGTATTCATATAGAATTTGAATGGCCTTGCACAATGACCATCTTAATCCTTTATATTTTTATGATATATGTATATATTTAGCAAATCTTGACTTCTGCCTGACTTCTTCCCTTGAACCTTCCCAAATTCTACTGTTTAATTGATAATGGTTTAAAGTAAATGTATTAAATGTCGAACATCACCTCAATTTTGCTTCCATTACTTCAAGGTGGTTTATATCTGCATGCCTCTCGAGATTCCCTACAGAACATAGTCTGGAAGAGAGTCCCCTCAAGTCAGGCCACACAGTTTATGGGGCTGGGTTTTTTCGGTTGTATTTTCTTTTCTTTTACATAATCCCCTTTGCCCCCTGTCCCATAAAAGCCAGCTCTTCTGTAACTCCATGGAATGTCGGATAACGTTTTAACAGCATTGCAGTATCCATTCATACTCAGCTATTCTGGAATTTTCTCTGCATTTTCTTTTACTCTGATCCTCACAGGGATCCTCACCCCAAGGCTAAATAAGCATATTAGAGTTTGTTTTCCAGGCCTTTTGAACAAAGGGACTCCCATGACCTTTTTTTTTTTTTTTTTTTCAGAAAAATCCTCTATTGAGACTGCTAGTTATAAATGATATACTCTGAATCTTTTTAAATTTCATTCCATTGTCTCACCTTAACCAAAGATGCAGAGAGGTAGCCTAGAAATTAAATGTCCCATCAAGTTAGCTAAAATCTGATGGCTTAAACCAAACCCTGTTTCTCACTTATTTTTCTTTTTAAGGTGTCCCGCAGGTTAAACTGCTTTGTGGAAGTGACATGCTGGAGTCTTTTGGGATCCCCAATCTGTGGAAGTTGGAGGACATCACTGAAATTGTGGAAAACCATGGCCTTGTATGCATCAGTAGGGCCGGAAACAGTGTTCAGAAATTCATCTATGAATCTGATGTTTTATGGAGACATAAGAATAACATTCACCTTGTGGAAGAATGGATCACAAATGACATTTCTTCCACCAAGATCAGGAGAGCACTGCGGAGGGGCCAGAGCATTCGGTACCTCGTGCCTGATGTAGTGCAAGCATACATAGAAAAAAATAATCTGTATAGTCCGGAGAGCGAGGACAGGAATGCTGGGGTTGTCTTGGCTCCCTTACAGAAACATGCCAGTGATTCCAAGAACTAACAGGCGCTGTACAACTCACTGACTTTCTGCTGTGAAAAAAGCCACAGTTCAGGACAGGAAATTGTGCTTTTGGGGGGTTGGGTTTTTTTGTTTGGTTTTTTTTTTTCAAGTCAATAGTGGGCTCGTTCTGTGGCTTTAGTACGTATGTAGTTGCTGTTGAGGTTTGGTGCACTCAATACTTGGACCTACACAATCCTTTTTAAATCCAGTAATAAGATTTTCACGTTTAAACATTTTGTCACTAAGTATAAGAATTCACACTTGCATATGAGAATTAGAAATTAACAAACAAAACAAATGAAAACATTCTGATGAGTTTTAACTCAGACTGCTCTGACTGCTATTTATAAAATACTAACACAAATATTTTTAATAACTTACCGTGTCTTAACAAAGCCATTTAATTTCAAAATGTTCCACTTACTGATAGTAAATCTATGTAACTCGTTTTTTTAAAAAATTGCCAACATGTGGTGCACCTCAAAGAAATTATTTAGCTCTATCCTGGAAGGGAAAAATTTCCTTCTAGCTGAAGTGGTGCTGGATATACCGTGCTTTGAGTTGCTCGCTTTTCAAATATTGAGCCAGTTTGCTCCCAGGACTACCTTGTGCTTTACTTTTCCATTGTTGTTTCCAGAGCTGTACCTTAAGCTCAGCACTGTTTCTGATAAAAGCACAGACCTACTTCAGAAACTGGTTTATAGCCATTGATTTAATGGATAGAAATTAATAATAGTGTTGTTGCACTGATTCTTAGACAGCTGTCGCTTTATTTCAAATAATAAATGAGCTTTTACTTTTGAGCCAAATGTATATAGGCAGAATTTTTTTCTGTAACTGGAATTGAGATGAAATGGAGGATAGTAAGACTGTACAGAAGTGTTTCTCTTTGCTAGAAATCTGGTTTTGAATCTAACAGTATATTGGCTGTAAACTAGAGAGGCACTGTGAATGTCATGGTGATAGAATTCTACCTCCCTTTATTTGCCATCATCCCATTTTTGTTTGTATTATGTGCCTTATTTAAAATGTCAAGGTTTCCAAGATGCTCCCTAATGAATCAACAGCTTTTTCATACAATGTCCACAAGATGACTCTGCTCACATTATTCAGATCAACAAATCCAGCAGAACGTGAGACTCTGAGGGCAGGAAGCCTAGATGCTGTCGGGCAAGTCTAGAATCAGGGACACGTTCCAGGGCCATAACTGTGACAACCCATCATCCTCCGTCCCTGGGCAGAGGATCCCCAAAGAGCTGAGGCAGAAGTGTAGGCTTCCCTGGGAGCTTAGGGGGAGTCTGGAAGCCAGAAGCCAAACACAGAACATCACAAGTGGCCCTGGGGCCTGCAAGGCTTGTCTAAAACCCAGCAGGGGAGTTGAGCACTATCAGGAAAAGCTGTAACCTGCAGTGGAGCTAGCATTGGGCATGCTAGCTTGGAGCCCCACGCGAAATTCTGCAATTGGCGTACATTAGAAGAACATCTGTGTTCTGCTAGCTCCAGCCTGTAAAAGTGGCTGTCTACAGAGAATCTACAAGGAGCTTAGTGTAATAAAATCAAGTCAGAAGTGCAGCTGTAACTGCACTGTGACAGAACGTATCATCAAAGGCTCTTAGGTCTTTTTCTTGGTGATTCCTGCATCAAATGTGCTCAGTCTGCCATTTTTTTCCCCTAGAGGCCAGGCAAACTGACACTGTCCTTTGATAACAAGGCTGGGTTCGCTTGTCGTCAGTAGCAGCGATGGATAAATTTGCCCCCGTGACACCTTGGCAGTCAAACTGCCCTAACGGATTGAAGGTAACCAAAGTATTGATGGGGCACAGGAAAGGACGAGATCTGCTTTTCTCTTTTGGCTGCTGTCTGTCTTTATGACTGACAAGAAGAGAGGGCAAGAAAGATTTCTTTTCAGTACTCAAGTCAACCAGCGTGCTTCTGAATAAACAGAGCAGATCTTTCTAATGGGAAAGCACCCTATTTATGTGGTCACCTTTCAGAGTAAAGCTGCACTTTAGGTTTATTCTTTGAAATATAAATGATGCTGGGATGTCTTGATGCAATTTGTGTAATTCTAGAGAAACTGCAAATTCAGTGGGGTGTTTTATAAAGGTTTGGTCTTCACACAGTTGTATTTCATTGGGTTTTAATCTAGTTATGTGTGATAGGTCTTTCAATAAAATAAATTGCATGTAATATGCTAATTTTGGTCATCCTGTTATTAACCAAATCTGATGTCTGATGACTGCATGATTTTTAAGTAGGTACAATGATGTCAGTACAGTTTTGTCTATAAAAACCACAACATAGTTCAAAAATTACACTGACTGCTGCATATGGATCTTTTGTTTTACTAGTGGGATCCAGAACCCTGACTGTTACAACACTAGAAGTAACCAGACACTGACAATCTATTGTTCCAGTCAGTTGTAGGTATCAGCATCACAGTCAGTGATGTGGCATATTCAAAAATGTTAAACAAGTACAACTTTCAAGAGTAGACTAGGTCTAAAAGAGATTCTGTATACTTGAAAATGTAAGGTTTGTGAATAATGCAGTTCACTCAACTTGTTTGTAGAAGAGTTACAATATTTGTTCTACAAACGAAAATGAGGCTTTTTTTTACATCACTGCATTTGGTTCTGCTCTATTAAAAGAACACACAGCACTTACACCACATGTGTAATTCAAACTCAAAATATTTTATAAATACTGCAACAGCAGCAGGAACCACTTTATCTAGTTCTGTAATGAGGCCACATCCTCAATGGAATGTGTAAGATGCTCAATGCTGCACAGCCATTACAAAGGGAATGGAAAAAAATTCCTTCCACAAAAAGAAAATTGGGAGTTCGTAAGGGAGAAAGAAATGAACCATCACAGGATGCAGCCAGGGCACTTGGCAGTTTTTACTGCAAGTTCCATGGGCAATGATTTGGCTGAGCCTTGAAATAGTAACTGTAGTACCCTCTATAAACCTTAGTTTGAGAAGTACTGATTTACAGGAAGAAGCACCACATCCCTGACAATCTGCATAATCTCAATTTTCAATTGAAATGTTATATCCAGGCTTTTACACAGGATTTATCCAGGTACTGACTTGTCTTGGAAGAAGTCAGCAGTATCGCAACAATGCTTTATTACCATAGCCCCATAATAACAAATTATGGGTGAAATGTTGCTATTTGAGTCCAGAGGAAACATTAATTTGCATTTCTTTGTGCCTTTCCTAGTTTAGTATAGCTAGAGAACAATATCCATCTGCAAACAGGAAACAAGATTTGACGTCTTAATTTCCCACTGGCAAGATTCTGTGAGTCATATGGGTCAAACTGTCAGCCCCAAAAATGTAGCCAAAGTTCAGGGAAACTGAATTTTCTCTGCAAAATATTATCTTTTTATTCAGCCTAACCTGAGTCAGTAAACAAATAAATGTAGAAGCTATAGGAGAGCTTCCTCACTCAAGATTCAGAATACCAAATTCCCCTTTTACTATGGGAGCAACACCTGAGATTTCCCTTGCCCATCATTTTGGGTTTTTCTTTTAACGTAGCTTCCATTGTGGTGCTCATTACTGTCCCATCGGACCACTTAAAATGTGGGATTAAGCTAATGCTCAAAACATACGTGTGACTTTGGGAATGATTGTTTTCCCCATTTTACCGATGAGGAAACTAAGGTACAAAGTTATCTAGCTCTCCTGTATCTAGCAACTCCGGAGTGCCCAGTTTTTCAGGATTATTAAATTCTTATTTCTCACTTGGTAAATTGTAACAATAAAGCATACAGTTTGCAAAAAGTAACCACAGATGGAGGAACTGCAAGAGACTGGAGAATTATGTATCTTCTAAAGGAAAGAAAATCTCACTTCCAAACTCCTCCTAGGTCCTTTCTCTTCGAAGTCAAGCATTCTTGATTCACTTTTCAAAACACATTGCTGGGTCATCACTTAAGAGATTTCTTTCACTTCTTTGCTCAAGATAAAGTCCAACATTGAAGGTTACCTACTGCATCCTGTGCTCAGGTCTCTAGATCTGCTGTCTCATACCTAACTGTTACATAAATTTTCTGGCTGGTAAGGGATCTGAGAAAATGAAGAATTCTGTATATGTATGTTCATTTAACTAGGATATAACTAACAGCATTAAAGAAACCAGAACATAAGTAGGTAAACTGAGGCACAGCAGAGCTATGTTGAGAGTCACATCAGAAAATAACATATACCAACGAGATTTGTCTTTCACTTCTCTGTTATAAGCACTGGACAACGATGCTGCCTACTACTATGAATATGTAGATTTCAGATCATAAAGCCACAGATCTAACATACATGCAGGGAATTTTAGTAATGACAAAATCCATCCCTTATTTCCTTTAAAGCATACAAGATGGACACATATGGTTTAAACCAGTTTTTTGTTTGCATTGTGACTCCTGTGCTATTAACATTTGCTCCACACAAAGATTTCAGAAACTGAACTTTTCCCTCCAGTGCAGCTGAAGCTCATCTACAAATACCCTCTCACCTATTGGCTCAGCAATAGGACCCTTGCCCTCCATCAGAAAGGCTCTGGGACATAATCCCACCCACAGTCTTCCTTATATAAGGCCTGGTTGGAAAACTACTTCTTCATTTTGGCTTTTTGGTCAGAGGTTAACTGTGTCTTTTCCACAGTCTGGCAATGCCTGTGGATTTCAGTGGAACCTGGAACCTTATCAGCAATGACAACTTTGAAGGTTATATGGTGGCCTTAGGTAGGTGAAAATACCTAATTCTATCCTTCTTCCCTGCCCCTATAAGGATCCTCCTGAGTTTTAGGAGTCTGAGTTCTTCTATAAACTAGATATTGCTGAAGCTTTTGTTTCTCTGAAAAACAATGGAAGGATCTCTGTTTCTTAATAAACAGAGTAGCCTGCCACCCAATTGTCCTTGCAGCTGTCAGGAATTTCTCAGCCTAGTACTTGTTAAAAACAGATTTATTTTTTTTTTATAGAGACAGGTAAGAGTGTGCCCTGTTCACTCAATTTCTCCTGCTTTTTGAGCACAAACTTAGAGAACCTATGTCTGCTAGGTTCTGTAGGGTTAATTAAATGTTAAGTAAAAAAAAAGGGCTTGGGTATTTGCCACTTCCAGGCAGTTGTTTAGCTTGGTGTCATTTATCTTTAAACGGTTTACAAAATACTTTTCTCATTACTATGACTTGTTGATAAGTTTCTCCGTCCCTTTTCTGGAGTGCTGGAAGCTAATCTCTTACCTAGATCTTTTAGAGAGAGATTAACAGTGCTTTAATGGGGAAATAAGGAAGTTCTCAGTGCTTTCTTAGCTTTCCTGTACAAAGCTCCTTACAGACTGCCACAGCTCTCTTCCCCCTGCCTCTCCCAGCCCTTTCTGCCTTTTTGACTTGTGTAAACTGATGACCACTAGTGTCCCTTGTTGGCTACTGTGTACACAACTAGAACCAAATCTGTTTTCTGGCTGTATCTATGCTGGGTGAGCTACTTAAATTGTCTACTTGGGATCTTTGACATGGTGAAAGGACTCTCCTCTGTTTCTAATCCTGTTGTGTTATCAATTAGAAAAAAAACGAAAGAAGTATTCCCATAATAAGAATTTATTCCTCAGTTTGAATACTAACATACTCTTAGTGTGTTAATGTCTTCAAATGGAATAGAAATTTGGTCTGTTCCTTGATAGTAGACATTGTCTAGCTAAGTAAAGGGCTTTTTAAAAATGAAATGTAACTACCAATCTCGTGAAAAATGCAGTTTGTTTTCAGCATGCAATTGAGGAACTTACTTATGAAGACAAAGAATCCTGTTGATGATTTACAACCTATCTTTAGTTACTCCTGCTTGGTTGCCAGCATGCTGAACAAAACTAGGACTGAAATCAATATAGTAGAGCTAGAATGAAAAACTTTTCTGCCAGAGCAAGTAGAGGGAAGAGGCTAACATCTGATCAGCTAAGTAACTAGAGGGTTAGAGGTAAGGGCATGGCTACTCAAGCCTAGCCTCCCCTTTAATTAACCACCTCCCTCTAAAGAATGGATTTGTAAGTAACTTATACATTCTTATAACTATGCTAAGGCTTAACAGGTACGGCTGTTGCCAGTACTGAAGTCAAACCCCTCTGTGCTAAAATAAACTTGTAACCATGAGAAAACACGACTGACAGATTCTAGCACTTCTGTAATGCACAGAGTAATGAAGTCCCACTTCAAACACAGGCTGCAAAACGAGCCATATGGTCCAACACATGGCATCTGAACACACTCCTTCAAGAAGATCACAACCCCAGCCCGCATGAAGTGAGAAACAGCTCGTGGTCCTGTCAAATGATGCTTTTAATCTAAGTAATGAAAACTACTAAATTAACACACAGTCCTCTATTTTGGCCATTCCCCTTCCTGAAAATCCAACTTGGAGCATGCTATTGGGATGCAATGTAACTTAGTTACCTGCCAAATAGATGGCCTGTTCCTCTAAGAAACAAACATTCACTGGAGAGAGAAAAAAACCTAGAAATCTGTTTTAAGCTCAGTATTACCAAGAACATTGGGATTCTGGTAAAGGTGACTGATCATTACAGATAACCAGGAAATCCTTTGACAAGTGTTATGTTTCCTATTTGCACTTAAAAAGTCCTAATAGCAAGTGGCATGTCCTGAAAACAAGCCCGAGTAATTCATGTTAGGAGTGCCCTTCATTTTGCCCTATTTAAGGTATAAGGTGCAAAGATTTCTTGTTAATTCACATAATGCCTATCCTCTGACAGGGGAAGAGAATAGGCATTAACTATTCCTTCTAGCTAAGCAGGGGTTAAGTCTTGAGACCAAGCCTGGGATGTCTATGTGGGGGAAAACCAACTCTCCCTGACTTCTAAAAGGACTCTTCTGACTCCAAGTCCTAGAAATCTTGCATAGGAATTGTGTGTTTTCTCTTTGGAAACCAGTTTACTCAATTGTTGCACAAGAACATGACTTGATCTGTGCAACATACAGCTTTAAACAAAAACCCACAAAAAGCCAAACAAACAAAACCTTGCATATCAGTAAGGTCAAACTATCTAAGAAATGCTTCTAGTAGTAAGAAAGGTAAGTCCTGGCTGTCAAAATGGCTCGTGAAAAATACAACTCTGACCTTTTTGCCTCCTGTCCAAGGTATTGACTTTGCAACACGCAAGATAGCGAAAGTGCTGAAGCCTCAGAAAGTGATCAAACAAGACGGTGATTCATTTTATATCCATACCACTAGCACGTTCAGAGATTACTTGCTTCAATTCAAAATTGGAGAAGAGTTTGACGAAGATAATAAAGGCCTGGATAACAGAAAATGCAAGGTAAGACTGAATATGTGAAATCAAGAGCCTGTGAACAAGAGGTCAGTGTAACTGCTTCAGATGAAATTGTTCCAAGTATACTGTTTGTAATACAGCCCAGAGGTAGAAGCCTGAGTTACAGGCAAGGAGTTTCACTTTCCCTCAGGAGTAGTATATAGGTCCCCTTTTATCCAGGAAGAAAGGACATTATCTCAGTTCTGCAATACTCTTGTAGGCAAAGATATAGAGAAACACTTTTTTTTTTCTCCTTTTCCACAGAGCCTAGTTACCTGGGAAAATGACAAACTTGTCTGTGTCCAGACTGGTGAGAAGAAGAACAGGGGCTGGACTCACTGGCTTGAAGGAGATGACCTCCATTTGGTATCTACTTCAGATTTCTACTGATTCTGTCTTTATATGACAAAAATAAGCTCTGTAATGTCATCATGGTGTGCGCAAGTTGTCTTCTAGCTCTGTAGTATTTGTAATGGATGGTAAACAGGGCATGTTCTGCTTTGATTTTTAGTTTAGTTGGAACACCTTCATTGTCTTGTATAGTTCAATTCAGAATGTTAAGCATAACTTCTTAGCCTGGCAGCAGAGTGGTGGTCAGTAGGCACGGCAAAGGATCTGTGTTCATGTTTAGAAGCAGTTCCTTTGATTACTACATAGATCTATACTCTTGGTCTTTTTTTCTTTCTGGTAGGAGCTTCGTTGTGAGAATCAAGTATGTAAACAAGTCTTCAAGAGAGCTTGAATATGCGTACTGGTTCCTGTGTGGAGAGACAGCTATATACAGGAGACTATGCATGCTGATGTCCAGTGATGGCTGTATGGACAAGAACTGATTCCTTGTACCTATTAACCTAAATGGTCTGATGCTTCTGGCTCACGAAATAAGTCTGCTGTTGCCAGTGTTAAAGATCTGATTTTTGCTAATAAATACCCCAAACCAATCTTCAGTACCTGACTTCTGAACGTGGTTTTGGAGGGGAAAAAAACAACAAACCCACACACAAGTGATAGAGCTTGGGTCTCTAGTTAACTAAGTCTAAATCAAAACAAGAAAAAAATGCCTATTCCAAAGGGGCATGCCAACATCAAACAAAACAGGGGGAAAAATGGTAGAGAAGTGAAGAAAACAGCAAAGGAAGTGGACAACAAAGGATACAGATTTATTATTCAAAATGCTTCTCTTTAAGATGCAGACTAGTCATTAACTCCACTTGTTTGTATCTTAAATGTGTAATGTAAGGTCCTATATTGTGCCATAGCTGCTTTGTTCTCAAAATAATTAAGTTCAGCTTACCAGAGGAGGCCAGCCTGTGATCAAATCCCAGAATACTGAAGATAGGTTTGATTAATCCACGCAGATTCCAGTCTGCAAAATAATTGAACTCTATCAGCCCATATCCAGAGTGAAAACAATGCTTCTTTACTTAAGATTTATTTGCATACATCTGTTCAATTAAATGCTTTTCTTTTTGACCTTGTGTAATGTTGCATAAAGTAGGTTTTATTCTGCCTCAAGTCAATATGTCTAAGCAGTCAGATCAACTTGGTAGTTAAGTGAAATGAGTTTCTGCATATTGGTAACACTAACATTAACACTAGAAAGAGAAAAGAGTTTGATTAAATCTGGCTTAAGCTTAGTAACTTAATTACTTTCTATGCAAACAAACAAAAAAATCCTAAAGTAATCCCTGATATTTTAAAATATAAGTAAGGGCACCTCTCTGATACTATTTCTTGTCAGTTCAGAATTCTTAAAGCTACCACCAAAGGCAGACAAAAACCTGTTGAAGCTTGGAGGGCTTTTTGTTAGATGGAACTCACAGTATAATTACTAGAGAACTACGTAAACTTAAGCTAGTTTCCAAAACATGAAGAAAAAAACTGGTATTTCTTATACAGCTAGGGAAATGTGGGAGAACAGCGGTAAAATGCCTGGTGTTTATTCTATGGATCCCGACTGTGTCTTCCTTCTGGAACTGAGTATTAATTTGAAAACAAAACTGCTGATACCATGTTATTCTAATATAAATAACAAATTAATGTGTTCTCTCTATTAGCAATAGGCAGCAACAGCCACGCAGATGTCGTCACTCCACTAGATGGCACCTCCGCAGCGCATGGCCTCTACTTAGTTGCAGAGGTTCCTAATTTGAGTGTTAAATATTGCAGATACTCACAAGCTCCACAGCTTTTAAGCTGTGCACTCCAGTACGAGGTGCATGAGAAGCAACACAGAAAGGCAATGATGACCTTAAGAACTCTGGTTAATACAGAGGGAGATTCCGGGTAGAAATCAGAAAAATGCAACCTTAGAAACCTGTGTGACTAGAAGTATAATTCATTTGTAAGGCTCCCATTAGGAAGTCCTTACTGTTAGAAATATAGAAGAGTTATCAGCAGTGATGTTGCTTTTCTCATTGCTACCTTCCTACTTCAAACTGTTTATTTAAAAGCAGGTAATGCTCTGCAGAACTCGCTTGAGGATGCTTTGGAGATCTTGAGGATGGGAGAAGCTATTGCAGTAAGGAAACTGCTTATCCTAATTTCATTTATATGCAAAACAATTCACATACTTTCACAAAATACAAATTAAACATCTTGAAATGCAAGGTGAAAAAAGAAAGGGAGCAGTCACATGTTCTGGAAGTCAAGGTGGGACAAGAACAAAACTCTACAGAGAAGCACTTGATGGGTTTTACTCAAAAGATGTTTCAGACCACTTCAATTATCTTACACTATTGCTTTGATGGTGAAACTTTTTCATCAAGCAACCTCAAAGCTTTTTAGTGCAACTGCTGACGATGTGTACTATCACCAGCTGCATGTGGAAGTACTTTATAGAGGTGTACAGAAATGTATTGCCTTCTGGATTCTACATTCAAAACAGACAACGAAAAACCAAAAGAACAGCCAGCATTCACAGACTCTAAACCACTTTCTCTAATGATAATAGAAAAAAAAAGTTACACAAGTGATATATAAAAACATAAGGAGTCTATCACCGAGGGTAGTTTGTTATTATTGTTTCTAAAAGTTGGTCTTTGTGATACACTTATATCGACTACTTTTAAACAGAGCACTGTAACTCTTTCCCTAACATCATGAGAAGTAACTTGAAGGTTACTAATTTTTACTCAAAAGCTTTTAAAACATAAATTTGTGTGTAGTCCCCTAATCATTTTCTTGCACACTATTCTGTGCCATGACTATACAATTTAGCATAAGAACAAACCAGCAAGTGAAATCATGTGTTTTGGATTATAGCCCCAACTTCATTGGGGGGAAAAAACACACCAAAATGAAACACAATCCCAAGAAGATACAGAAATGTGATATGAAACCCCATCTAAAAATCAAAGGTAACAATATGCATATGTTGTACAAAAAGATGGACAACTATATTGTGATCCAGTTATTTACGAATGAATTTGTTTCCCTTTCTGGGCACCTTGGTTAAATTATCAAAACCAGTTTTTGTTCAAACACCTATAAATCAATAGGGTACGTTAAGGAAGATGGATACTAAACCACAAGACCAAATATTGTATCTGCCTCACATGCATAAAAAAAATTGATCAATTTTATTGCTTTATAATTATTCGCAGTGCGAAGCACTGAGAAGGAAGCAAGTCTTAATTCTGTCCCTTGTTCATACAGATCAGTTTGCTTCCACCTTAAGAACATCCTGTTGTCCTCCTTTTGTGGGATTCTTTCACTTGCTGAGTCAGACTGTGCTGCGCTGCACACAGCTGCCTATTAAGAACTTATTAATAGTGACTGTGCATCCTGGAGCAAAAATCTGCTGACGCAACTCCCATTTGTTTGTCCTCTTCCCAAAGAGCAACTTGCCAAAACCCCTTTGCTTTTCACCGACGTGGGGTACAACCGATGAAAGAAGCAGAGCTGGAAGCGACCGTCCGATTCACTGAAAGCCAGCGCAGACCTGGCTGTTCCGGTCTGGTCTCCAGCTGAAGTTTCCTTTTGAGGGCAGGGAAAAGAAAGAGGAGGAAAAGAGGAGGAAAAGAGGAGTATCTTCCACAAAAATATCATTTTGTGGTGTAATGAAAGAACTAGGGGCAGAGAAGTTTGTGTTTTTACACAAGAAAGGAGAAAAGTACCTCAGACTACACTTCGAAAGGGCAAAGGCCTCACTGGGGGCGCAGTGCTTTCGTCCTCGCGCGGTGCGTTACACAGACTGTACACAACGATCACACCAAAGCCTGCAGCATCTCGACCGTTCGTCCCTCAGGAGCGGGCTGGCACCTTGAAGCAGCGGCGCACGCACGGACCCATGAAAACGGGTTGATGTCAGCCGCCTGCACCCCAGCCTGGAGCCCGGCGTCCGTACCTGCGGGGCTCCTCCCGCCTCCGGCCGAGCGGCGACGCGTCCACCGGCGCGCAGACCGCTCCTTCCCGCCTTCCTCCCCGCACCGACCCGCGCCCCGGCCCCGGCCCCGCGCCTCCCGCCGCCGCCTCCCCTCAGCCCCGCCCCGCCCCCGTTGCCATGGCGCGCACCGCCCGCCCCTCCCGCGCGCCGCCTCCCAGCGCCGCCATTGGTGGGCGCCGCGCGGGGCCCGGCATGCCCGGCTCCCTCCGCGGCGCCGCGCGCTCTCACGTGATCCCACCCCAAGATGGCCGCCGCCGCCCTCTTGTTTTGATGAATAATCTCTGCGCGGGGCAGTGGCCGCGGCGCGGGCGGGGGCTGCGGCGATTGCGGGGAGGTTTCCCCGCGGCGGGCGGCGGGGCGCGGCGGTAGCTGAGGCGCGGGCGGGCGGCGGGGAGCGGGCCGGGGGCGGCGGCGGGGCCGGCTGCCGGCGGGCGAGGTGCGGCGCGGCGCGGCCGCCCCGGAGATGCCCTTGTGAGGCGGCCCGAGGGGCAGAGGCGGCAGGAGAGCGCTTCCTCGGAGCTGCCCCTCGTCGGGGCGGAGGAAAGCGCCCTCCCTCCGTTCACCATTAAGAGGAAGGCGATGGAGGAGCTGAGCGCGGATGAGGTGGGTCTGCGGGGCCCGAGGGGGCGGGCGGGAGGCGGCCGGGCCCCGCGGGGAGGGGGCGCCGGGCTCTTTCTGGGCCCTTTTCCTGACCCGAAGGTGGAATTTGTGTGCGGGGAGGAGTGTTGCCGAGGCGTTCTGCCTTCGCCCGGTGCCTGCGCTCGGTGTTTTTCGCGTCCCGCCTTGCTCCGTGCTGTCCCTGCCCCGCGGCCGCCTGGCTGCTGGGTGGGGGTGGGTTGCGTTTCTCCTGGGCAGTTGTTTGCTTTTTGCTTCCATCCGCCAGGTCGGCTTTGTCTGGAGGATGTCTCTCTGCTGTGTTCAACGCTGGGCGTTTTACGTGTTCTCTGTGTGCGATTTAACAAAAACCTCCTCCTTTTTAACGTAGAAAGCACTTAAAATCTTGCTTCCTCAGTGTCTTTGCTCAAAAGCAAGGGGTGTGTCTTATATTTAATATAATTTCTGCCTGAAACAGTTTGCAACAGACTTGCCAGTTTTCCAGTGCTTCCTTTGATTTACTTCTTTTTTATTAATTCAACCTCTTGTTATTTCACTTAAGAACTTATAGAACACTTAGGTGTTGTGATCGACAAACACCTGACATTGAATAATGTGAACTGTTTCCATTTTTTTCCTTCTAAATGTGGTATTTTCCTTTTTTTTGTTTTAATTTTTTTTTTTTGCTTAGACTAAGGTCTTATGTTTTGCTTGTATGTTGGAGGACTCCCAAATGAATTCTCTTGTGGTACTGATCAGGATATAGGGAGTTTTCCACTGGCCCAGTGCAATGCCCAAGTCATGTACAACTTCAAGTCTTCCCTCATCTCTTTAAAATAATATTTTTGTATTTAAGTGTGTTGCACAGGACCAGCTGCAGCACAGGCTCGTTCCTATACTTATACTCTAGCAAGGATCAAAATAAGTTGGTTTTGTTCTGTGCCGTATCTTATGGTAGGATTGTAGAGCAAGGTGGCTTCTGTTGTCGCTCAGGTTTGTATTCCAAAAAGTTAGGATGTTTTTGATAACGTTGTACATCATGATTTAGCAATCCTACCATGTTGCAGCAGGAACTAGGAGGAAATGCTTCATGCTGTTTACTTACATGAAGGTGGTCGTACTCTATGGAAGCATGGAGGAAAGGAGTACGATTCCCAGGTTGAGGAGAGTGGGATAGGACGCTAGTGTTATAATTTCTACTGTGAAAAGGCATCTCTGATTTTATAGGTGTATTTCATCAGTGCTTTGTTTACATGCGGTTCTTCTGATTGTTAAACTGCATCTGATTATGAGGTGTTTTATGATTAATTTCAGAATTATTTAACCTATGCAAGCTTGTTTGTGTCACTGCTTCAGCAAATTACTGACATCATCAAAACACTGCATCCTGGAACTGAGGCTGCAGAAAATGAGTTCTCCAGTAGGGACTCATCCACCTTTTCTGGCAGAATGTTTATCTCAAGTGACTCAAGTTTTTCTATGTGTTTCTGGTACTGTTCAATCAGGACTGTTCAAAGCTGACTTTTTTTAGGTGATTGCAGTGACTGAAGGGGAAAAAAACACTTAACTAAAGTTGAAATTAATTGCAGACCTCTTGTAGATTAGATTATCTTCTTACATTGAACCATAATTAAGTATAACATTAACAGGTTGTAACTTAAAAAGAGGAGAGACAGCTGTAATTGATAATGGCTTTGGCATTATAAGATATATTTTAGCTTCAAGAAGGTATTTTCCACTGCTGTCAACAGTGTCTCTCACTGAAATTTTCTGTGTTTACTTTGTTAAAGTGCTAGAAGTTGTCATCACTACAGATCATGCTAAAATCTTTAGGAGGGGATAAAAGAAAATTCCAGTTTATTGTGTGAGTTTTAGCATGAGTGAGATAGCAAAAAATGACAATAGAGACTGCATAGAAAAAAGCAGAATCAAGCCAAATGTGGCGTAAGGTGGGAAGGAATGATGTGTGAGCTTAGCGTTTTTTAACATTTAGATGACTTTTGAGTTGTATTTTCTGAGCGTAGAATTATGACCAGTGTCACTAGAAAATGAAGCATTTCTTAAAGCAATTTAACATGCTCTGATGAATACAAGAAAAATAAATCTGTTCAAATTGCCCTTTATTGTACAGATTTGGAACTCCTACGAATATGGTAGAATAAAAAAATTTCCTTAGAGTCTCACCAAGCAGTTGCCACTAAAGCAGGCGTGGATGCAGGGTTTTTCTTTAACTGAGCATGTGTGAGCCTGAGGGACCCGTCTTGCTGCTTGCCTCTGTATTGCTCTGCTGCAGAATTAAATTACCAGTTAACAGTCTTTAACAGCGTGCTATTTTTACATTGTTTGTTGTGGTCTGTCCAGCTAACAGCTTTTAAGAAGCCCAGTAAGACCAAAAATGTATTTCTGGAAACTACTACTCAAAGACATAGTCCAGATGTGTCCAGCAAAAACTTCACTGATTAAAAACCAATGTGCTTTTTCCATTCAACCAATTCGATTCTTTATTAACCTTGTAACCCGTGCGTTAGGGAGTTGTGCTCCGTGGGGAAGATGAGCATTTTGTTCCATAACCTGTGTGATAATTAGTACCAAATAACTTGTCACTGATAGGTAATTTAATTCACAAACTTCTTTCAGCCTGCACCTTTGCCTTTCTAGCGTAATATCTTTGTTTTTCCTCTTTTTTCTCTCTCACTTAAAACTTTCGATCTTCAGATCAAATTTTAGATTTCTGCCACGATTTTCTGTAAACCTGGAGGAACATGACAGCTCATGTTCAAGGTCTCTAGGAACGGGATCTGGTACTTTAACAATTGCTAAATGTGCCCTCAGTTGTGAAAACTGTCTCTTTCAGTGGAAAAAATATTCAGAGTTTGTTTATATTTTAATGTTAATTTGTTCAGCAGTAGGGAGGATAAGCATAATTTGCCTGTCATCCTTAAAGGGGCAGGGAAAAATTTTGTGTTCGTTTTTATTGCAGTGTTTTATCTCAAAGCTGTGTGGCATCTGTGCAGACATTTCTTTGTTCCACGGCCTTTTCAGAGTTTTTTTTCAAGGCAGGTTACAGTCTGGGGGATTGGTCCATGAGAAAGATGGGTGGTTGAGGGACTAAGAGTGACAAATACAAGGCAGAAAGTTGGTCTTGGTGTCCTCCTGTTTCAACAGTGGTGGTTGCAGCTGGTTTTGGTGTAACGTAGGCATTGATCTAGCTTAGTGCTGTAGGTGAAGGAATGCTGAGTGGCACAAGTGACCTCAATTATCTGCTTGAAACTGGGAGGTGATGGAGAGAATTTGTGCAAATCGTACCTTGTGAGGGGTATAACCTTGTTTGGATAATCAATGTTTGTATTTGAGAGTAAATTGATAAATGTATTGATTATCATCTATCCCTTTTTCTCTTCACATAGTTCTTTCTTAACATCAGATTTGGATCTAGCTAGCAAGAATGTATAGGAACAGCTGTGGAAAAGTTTCACATCACATTTATTTTTCTTTTTACATAATTAATCTTCTTTCTCCCTCAGCCGCTTCTGCATATATGGGCTGTTTGCGTGTGTATTTGTATTTACCTTTTTTCTTTTCTGTTCCTCCCTGCCATTCCTTTATCTGAAAAACACGGTTATAGATCAGTTGAATGGCAAGGAAACAGCTTTTAAAACTTGAATTCAGTGCCTTAGTTCAAAGAAGTTACAATTCATCCAGGTTGTTTTACTGATAATATTTTTGATACAGCTTTGAACTGTATTTGGATTCAGCAATAGGGACAATGGATATTGGGACGTGTGGCTGACATTTTCTCATGTGAGCCTCTGAGGGGTGAAGATAGTTCTGCAGTTTTTTCAGATAAACAGCTGAAATATTAAGATATAAGTGGAGAAAAATCAAGATATTTTTAAAAAACTAGAGATCCTACTATATAGAGCTTCTATTTATGGCAAAGCTAAACAATTTATTTATGCAATAAGCTCCCCTATTTTGCTTGACAAGGAGGAGGGATTAAGACATTATAATCATAACCTTTTTTTTTTTAATCTTAAGAACAGGAAAAAAAGGAATTTATTTTTTAGCTGCCTTGCACATTCCTATGTTGACACCTGTCATAGAGGGAGATGTAGTTCCAGACACTTTTCCCACAGGTTTTGAAGTCTGATTTAATTTGATCTGTTCTTCTTACCGTTGGAGTAGGTTTCCCAGGCCATTAAGTGACTGCAGTCATGTAGCACAGACATTGAATTGACACAGATCTTTTGTTCACTCTTTCACTTGCTTGGCAGTTCTTTAGGATTATGAGCAGAAATGAAAACTGATCCATTGCACGCAGTGATTGAGTATCATAGGGCGAAGAGGGAATAACAAGAATTGCTTATTTTTGCCGGGAGTGGCCACCATCAAATACGATACTTTCTATTTTGTGCTGGCCTATTTCAAGCTGGAGATGTAAGCTTTAGGAACAGATCCTCTGAGGTGGCCTGTAATAATAAGTAATTTATTTCCTGGTTTTAATTTATGCTTATAAATAAAGAGTTTTAAAAGTTTTATTTTCACAGAATTTATTTCTCGTGTATAGTTAATGGTCACATGCTAATTTTAATAAATAAGTTCATAACAGTTTTCCGAAGTCAGATTTGGAATACAGGCACTTTTCTGTCTTACTAGTAACAGAAAAACTTGTTAAAATTCTGTGTGGTGGAATGTCTCTCGGTGATGACAGGATGTTAATCGCTGTCTGTCTTTACTTCCCAAGCTGCTACTGTCCAGTAGATGAATTGTAAGTTTTTAGTGTTGCAGGTCTGTTTCAGATGAACTCGGACAGTGGTCTTCAATAACTTTCCATTAGTATCACGTGGTGTGAAATTGAGGCAAAGGTCATGTTCATATTGTCCTTTTTATCAGATTAATGCAGTTTGTTTCATCAAGTGCCAAAATAAGTGGGGAGGAGCGTTACAGGTTTTGAAATCCTGAGCAGCAAGCGTTAAGCTTGTCTTACACAACCGTTCCGAGGGGCAAACACAGCATTCTCCTGTGCAAACGGTGTTCCGAGGCAGCAAACACGTGCTTAAAATGTCAGCATCAAGGATATTTAGTGTTGTCACGCAGATCAGAGGAACGGCAGCGAGACTGGACTCCGTTTAGCAGGTTATCAAGTAAGGCTTCTGCGTTCGCAGTTTCGCAGGAGTGAGCACCCCTGCAGTGCAGGAGGGCGAAGGGCAGCCATGGGGTGCCCGGGCACATGTAGGTGCCAGCAAACGTGTTTATTTGCTCTTTTTTCGTTTCCTTTGTGCAGATCCGTCGAAGGCGCCTTGCTCGGTTGGCAGGTGGACCATCTTCCCAACCTACCACGCCACTTACGTCACCACAGCGAGAGACCCCCCCTGGACCACCTGTAGTAGCAGCAGCCCCGGGGCCATCCCATAGTCTCGGCCTAAATGTCCACAGCATGACCCCAGCTACCTCTCCAATTGGTGCATCAGGTGGGCTGACACGTTGGTGACAAAAATGATTATCGTGTGTCTGCTGAAAGTTACTGTGCAACTCCGTATCTTTAGAACACGAACACGATTACGGGTGCTGTTTCTGCTGTTACTAAAAATAATTTTCAGAAAGAAACATGCTAAAACGGTGAATGACATTACTTCTGTTTTCATTTTCTAAATAATAAATGATTAGATACAATTTTTTCCCAGGTGTAAGTAAACTAATGGCATTTAAAATATGGGTTACCAAAGCTTGAAGAAGTTTGTAGTACAGTTTAATATCGCATAGTATTACAGAAAAGAAAGCCAATCTATCAAGGAGACGGGGAAAAAAACCCTTCCAAGTCTTGCAACAGTTTTTATTGCTTTGTTTCTAGGTACCTTTTAACCGTCAGTCCCAAGTTCACTTTTGATCTTTGATTACTAGCATTTGGCACAATTGAAAATAGTAGGCTGTGGCTGTGCGTTGTCAACGGAAGCATAAAGTATTTGCTTTCTCTTTTGTATGACTTGGCCAATTTCAGTATTTACTGGAGTGAATACAAGTAGGATGTTTACAAATGATATTTATTTCAGAAGATAAAAATAATACCTGATTTATTAAAATCAGACAAATGTAGAAAGCATGGAAAGTTGGGAGGTTTGCTCTGCAGAGAGGCGAAGACTATGATCTTATACATAATACCACTTTTGACCTAAAAAAACTCAAACTTTTTATTTCAAGTTGGCTCTCTTGGAAATCAAAACAAATTGGCATGTTTTCCAGCGTTATGATCTTTATCTGAAAACTTAAATTGTTTTGCATGTTGTGTTACTAAGCTAAGAGGTTCACAAAACCAATCGCAAAACAAATATTCAAGATTGTTTTAAACAGGTTTTTAATATTATTTCTAATAATTTGGTAAGCATGCAGAATTCTTTATCTATTTACCAATTTGCTTTCTGAAATGTTATATTTTTCCCTTTGGCAAGTACAGTAATTTACAAGCTTAAATCTTGTCATTTAATTACAGTGCTGTTCCAAAATACCTAGAAGTGTCTCCGTCCTGCTTATTTTGTTGCCTTGCATCCAAAGCAGGACAGATAAAAGCTATTAAAAGCATTTCCTGAGAAAAGCTCATTGCAGATGGAATTTAACACTGTGTATTGTCCTCATGATTACAGACAGCAATGCAGAAGCAAAGGTGACACTTTTTTTAAGAACAGTGCAGAGGTCACTTACTCTGTTCACGCATCCTATAATTATTTTAACCCATCTTAGGCCTGACTCTGGCTGAAAGGAGTATTTCTCGTTGCCTCTCCCTCTGCTGTCCATAGCAACTGGGTGGTGAGGTGGATCATGGGCTTAATCCTGGTGAAAACTGACTGAGGGAAAATAACTGGTTGGTTTTCAAAGAGGTGAGGTTCTGATCCGTCTTAGTGCACAGCTGTATTAACGATAATGCAAGTAGAGCAGGAGGTGTGCAAACTACCTGAAGGTAGAAATATTTGTGTATTGGCAGACAGATTTATCATGATTTGAAGGAGTCAGGTAGCTAAGACCTTAGAGACTTCTGTTTTAAGAGCTCATCTGTCTGCACTGCACAGTGCCTGACTGTGCAGACTAGATTATTGGATGATCAGGAACAGAAGTTCCCTAGTCACTGTTTGCTTCCCACGGTGCCACGCATTGCAGCGGTTTAATAATACTGTTTTTTTCACACCAGGGTAAGAGATATGGTTAAATTGGGGGATAAATCAGGAAAAAAGTGTTCACAACTGATTAGCTGCTGTATTCATGTAGCGTAAGTGAAGACTCAGCTAACGCTGTGTGGTTTGCAGGAGTTCCTTTGAGCAGTAGCCTAAAATGACTGCAGAGGATTTCAATTCATGTGGACATGCAGAGAGCAACCCCTGCAGTATGATGTCCTTGTGAGCATCCATTTGTATAGGAAGTTGCATGGCACGATGAGATCAGACTTACGCATCAATTTAATGGAAAATATGGTTCTTTTGTGTATATTTTGGAGGGCCTAAAACCAGTGTATCAATGACAGCCTCACACTGTGTGTGGTCTTCGTAATTTTTGCATGTCTCTATATGCTGTTGGTTGTTTTTTTTTTTGTTCAAATGAAAACTGGAACTTCAGGTGGCGGGTATTTTATTGTATACCTGATCCAGCAAAGTACAGATGGAAGTGAATTCTGGAAGACTTGTTGGGAAAAGGTGGTAGGTGGGACAGTTTGAAGAGGCCTATCAATGAGTTTTGCAGTGTAACTGTTAAAGCACACTGTCCTGACGGTGGGAGTAAGACCCCAAGGCATCATAGAACGATGCAGTTCACCTTGATCAGCCAGGTTTGCTCTGGTCTCTTTGTCCACTGACTTAGCTAGCTTTTTGTTTGGGAAGAGGGAGGAGGAGAGAGGAAAGACTCAAGGAAGACTACCCGTTTATATTTGGGGATGTACTGAAGGAAAACAAGAGTGTAACTGGGATATCTTGAATCAGTGGCATGCTGGAAAACGCTGCCGAAGTCAGCATTCCCTGCTGTGGACAGCATGTTTCTGCTGGGTGTTATCTCGAGGGAAACCACGTCGTTGAAGTTCTGCTTTTAGAAATTGCTTTTATTTAACCTGGTTGACCTGAGCAGCTTTGCTTGATATTCCTGTGTTCTTGGTTTTGTGGAGGAACTTGTGCCTCGTGCAAGGATTTTCAGTGTCAAAGCTTTAATAGGCATTGCTAAAATTTCGGGGCCGGAGGAAATAGCTGTTGAGAACTGAAATGGAGTTTTTCTTGACATTTTCCTGCTTCCTGGGTGAAATATTTGCTGATGTTTAATATTGACAAATAGGTGGTTAAGTAAAATCTAACTTTTCTTGGAGTATCTTGGTTCCAATTTCTGTTTTTCTTTTCATACTGAAAACCTAATGGGCTCAAGAACGTTGTTTGAATGTTGTTCATGAATGAATGAATGGTAATACCCAGCTACAGCCCTAAAGTTACTAACCGAAGCATAAAGCTTTGTACAAAACTGAGTAAAACTTATATTTAGCAAATATTTTGTGGTATGTGCAAGTTACATGTGTTCTGTGGTGTCCTGCTATATCTTAGGGTGCTTTTACATCAGTTATAGAAATAGGTGTTTGGACAATCTGCTTGTTAAATTCTTTTCTGAATACCAATGCAAATTAATTTTACCTTGCACATCTTTTCTACTTTTTATTTGAAGATCTGAGTGTTTTCTTAATACTGACTAATTTCCAGCCTAATATAATGAGTTAAATACAAACTGGTTTTATACCCAGGGAAGTAAAACAGGTGTTTCAAAGCAGTAGAATGAAGCAACTTTTCCTGCTTCCCATGCTGAATATCTAGTTGTTCTTCAGCAAACTGTCTTCTAAATGGGATTTTTCTGGCTTCTGCAGTTTTGTTCTGTAAAATGATTTGTTTCAAGACCTGGAAAACCTTTAGGAAGGATATTTGAAAACAAGCAGCTTGTGTCAGAGAGCATAATCCTTATTTGTTCTGTTTTGCTGCCCCCACTTTTAATTTCAGAATGTGTTGCTGCCACAAATGTGGGACAAGCTTGCACTCTTCAGTAGTAATGCTGAAATACAGCTGATGCTGGAATTTAAAAATAGGTTGTGAATCTGGTTTTACACTTCTCACCTGAAACCTAGTAATGTTTGAGGAATGTCTTGTAAACTGCAGGCAAAAGAACCCAAAGGAGTAAAACCCACTGCTGCTTGCTTTTTAAACAGCCAGACAAATACCTTTTTTCTCCTCCAAGGAGTCTGTTTACTGACATGCAAATACCTGATACTGATAAAACTAAAGTTGCAGCTTGCAATGAATGCTGCTTTATTATAAATCATGACTTTGAACAGCGTCACTAGGCACAAATTTTAGGAATAGACTACGCTCAAGAGCCCTCTCCATTTAGATGCTTGTAGAACTCATTCAGCTTGCATTGTTATTGAATGCAAGGCTTTTTCTGCACTATTTGGATTTATGCATGTAACTTTCCTCCTACTGTGCTAGCATCTAACACTTCTCTGGAGAAGTCTTCATTGCAGAGTAAATCCATCTGTTCATATCCTGATGCTCATCAGCCATGCTCCAAAGCCCTTGTATTGCTCTCCAGTTGCTGGTGTTGCATTTAGTGCATGTTAGGACTTCTTGGATGCTTATTTTGTTCTTGTGGAGAAGGAAAAATACTGATAACTTGCCAGTAAATTTTGGGAAGACTATCATAACTCAGATTACTTTTGTCCTGTATTCTCACGCAAGTTAACTCCATTGTAATGACCTGGTGTGAAGTCCTGTTCTGATGGGACTGACTTTAGAGGATGACTTACTCATGGATGCAAATTGAGTTTTGTTCTCTGTGTTGTAATGCAGGTAAGCATTCCTATATTGCTGCTGCAAGGGGAAGTAGAAAATGTGATTATCTGTAGTCAAATGTGAATATTATTAACATTTATTTCCTAATGCATTACTAAGAATGCTTAAGAGCTGGATTGAAAAACAGTATTTCCTCTCCTTTTCCAGCCAAATAATTGTGTAGTGCCTTCTCATCTCTGTAGTAGTAATTCTGGTGGTGCCTTTTCTCTAGGAGTAGCCCACCGAAGCCAGAGCAGCGAAGGAGTGAGTTCACTCAGCAGTTCTCCATCTAACAGCCTTGAAACACAATCTCAGTCTCTCTCTCGGTCTCAGAGCATGGATATTGATAGTGTCTCCTGTGAGAAAAGGTAAAAAATGCAGCTTGCTGTGCAGTGCTAATCGTCAAAACCACTTACAAAGGAAATATTCTACCATTTCCCACTTCCAGCTGTTTTAATGCAATAGGGTTTAATGCTTAAAAATGACACACTGCTTAGACCACTGTAATGCTTTTTCTAGTCTGGTTTTAATGGAATTTCCTGACCTAAAGTGATAAAAGACAAAGCGTTATCTTAGACATGAAGTGATGAGCACGTCTGGTGGGGATAATTCAGCTACTCTATTTAAAAAATAAAAGGCTATGGGATGTGATAGCTGTGTAGTTTGTATTGCCTGCTGAAGAAATTCGGAATTGTGTTTCTCAAATTCAAAATATATGTAACATGAGAAGCATTTATCAACTCGTGATTCTAATTGCTGTTTGTGCATATGGCTGTTCCTGTTGCGTTGGGTTTTCTTTGCTACTTTTACTTAAGGTGACACTCCTTCAGTCAGCATCTTACAGGGGACTGTCTGCAGCTTTCTACAAGTTAATTTTCTTCTCTTATTTCCACCTACAGTATGTCCCAGGTAGATGTGGATTCAGGAATTGAAAACATGGAGGTCGATGAGAATGATCGCAGGGAGAAGAGGAGTCTGACGGATAAGGTTAGTCTGGTTTACGTTGGCTGCACGGAGGAGTGATGCAGAGTTTTAGCTTGCAGCGAGTTCAGTTATCTCTGTGTTTTGAATTCGTGCTTTCAAGAGGATGGAACTAGCCCTCGGATGTCATCTGTGAGCAATTTCTTCACTGCATTTCCTCATTAAAGTTTGTGGGAAGGAAAAAAGTCAAAACTTCCAATATCAAAGCTGCATTTCAACTATCTCAGATTGGTTTATGAATGGTATTTGAAAACTCTGAAGAAAATGTTTTTGTTACATATCCTAGAAGAGCAACCTATTAATGCCCAGATCTAATTTTTTAGTGTGCAGTAGGCCTGAAGAAATATTTCTTGAGACACTTCTGAAGATTGTTGCAGCTTATTTGTGTAGCGTTTGGAGGTCTACTAACAAAGTACTGCCTCAGATGTTAAGTATGCTGAAGTAGTGCTATGTAGTAAGATTTTCTTAATGATATTGTAAGAAAATAAATAAGAATATTTAGCTGTCAAGGTTTAGGCAGGTGATAGAACCCTTTAAAGTAGAAAAAGAAAGCAAGCAAGTACAAAGCTCTAATTCACTCCTGAAACTGTCCTCTTTGTCATTTTAAGCCCATGTGAAATAAAGCCATAAAGAAATGGAACGTTAGTGTAGTGGAGAGAAGTTTCTACAACAATTCCTGCAGTGCTCATTAGGTGCCTTTGTTTATTCCTGCACTGTCAGTAATAAGGTCAGTTGGTAAAAGTCTGGCTTAAAGCCACGTAGCAATAACCCTGCTGCAGAATCCTTTCCAGTCAATGCCTAGCTGCAAATCAGGCAGTTGGACAGCTTGCATTGTGCTACCATGAAATAAATAGCTTGGAATCAAGGACAATCTTGAAGCAGGGCAGGGGGGAGCAGTGGAAAGTAAAATAAAGCTTTGCAGACTTGGTTCAATTCTTCTTACTCATTTGGAGATACCAAAAAGTTAAGTGGATAGGAGACAGCATAGTCCTCAATTGTGAGTAAAAATTTTCTTGCCTCACTTATCTGCATTGGAAGTGCTGTCAGGAATAAAACCTTCTTTGCTGAAATAGGCAGGAGAAGTAGAAGCAAAAGCTTTTGAAAAAGGTACAGTCCTGGTAGTTGCTGGAAATCTCTGATAAATCTAGACTTGCATGGTGGCTATTATGAGGTCTCTAAATTTAAAGAGGGAAAAAAAAAACTTTTTAGTGGCAACCATATATTTTTTCAATCTGCGTTTTGTTCTTCCTCACTGACTTATTTTTTCTAAAAGAAGAGAGTATTACTCTCTCAAGAAGTATGATACATAGCAGTACAATGTCCACTTGTATTAGTCAAATATCAGAAGGTTTTTTGTCTCGTAAATATCTACAACTCTCTCAGGAGAGCTCTTGCAGGAAAATAGCCTGGAAGCTAAAACTTTTCCATCTTTGAAATTCTATGCAGCTGAATTGTCTGGTTTGTGTATTATGTTGCTTTTACAGTGTTGGTAGAAGAGTGTAGGGGAGGACAGTGATGTTGCTGGCTTGTCATGTATGTTTTGGAAATGTTTTTAAATGCCACCTCTCCTCACATTGCAGGGTAACTACTTGAGTTTTATTTCTTTTTATTCCACCATTTTTTCAGGCATGCACTCAAAGCTGCCTTAGGATTGACAGAACCCTCCCATTTAACCTTTGCTAGCCACTATATATGGTAGCATTTTTTTAGAGAAACTAGTCTTTTATTTTGAGCACAATTTATATGATGTTACTTTTTTGCAAGAAAGGAGAACAAGGCAGATTGTTGTCTTTTGTCCTGTCCTCACTTCATTCAAGTGAAAGATGTCTTTATCTTGGGCAAAGATTTGAGAGCAGGAAAGACTACGAGAAGCTTGCTCCTTTGTGTGCTTTCGTTTTTACAAGAAACTGTAAAAATACTTGTGCATAATGAAAATTTGAATCCCCAATTAATTCCTTAAAGCAGCAATCATAGGTATCTTGGTTAGATTTCCCTTCGTAGTATACTGTTTTTGAATGTGTTTTGGGAATTTGCTACATCTTTTCTGCATCTCTTACGCTTCTTCAGGGTTTTTTCCAAATAAATTTTGACAAATATATCTATATTCTTTCATAAGTATACCAAATCTGCCATTAAGAGTTAGTCTGAAGCCATTTAAAGATGACTTGCATCTGATTGTGACTTGACTAATACAATTGCAAATAAATTGATTTTACCCCCACCCCCCCCAACCAAGGAACCTCTGTCTGGGTCTGAAGTATCTGAGGAGCAAGCTTTACAGCTGGTCTGTAAGATCTTCAGAGTCTCTTGGAAGGACCGAGACAGAGATGTTATCTTCCTGAATTCACTCTCTGCCCAGTTTAAGCAGAACCCAAAGGAAGGTAGGTACCCGAGCTGTTACCGTTGTTAGGGGTTGTTTCAGTTGAGCAGCACATTTCCTATCTTATTTTTAGCTTTTTCTCTCTTTGCTACAATGCCAGAGCCACCTACTTGTGGTCTTTGCTTGATGTCAACATCTGCTAGCAGCAGATGTCGCAGGAAAATGGAATCCCGAAAAAGGAACATGGACTGGGTGTTCATGGCTTCTGTTTTAGTCAATTGCTGTGCTCTCGTTGGTTATGTTTTCTGGTGTCAAACTAGTGTGCTGATGTTGCGGTGTTGCTGGATTTTATTTTTTTTTTCAGAAATTTTTTACTGATTTAACGGGTTGTCTTGCATCGTAATAGACATTTAGCAGTTAACTTGATAAGCTAAGAATTCCTGATTATTTTATATAACAAATTATATTTTATGTCTGCTATAAGATGTGACCAAATTAAAAATTGTTATTTTTTGTGTGGGCATGTGCGGCGGGGGGTGTGCATGTGTTGCTTTCCTTTCTCTATGACACAACTTACCCAACTCAACAGCAGGGTGGGCAAACGTGAGAGGGACAGACAAGACAACTTTAATAATCAACAACAACAACATTAGTTCATCTATGATTTTTTGAACTCTCCATAAAAGTTACATTTTTGGGTAGCTGTAATTCCAGAACCGAGTTCATGTAGACAGTGATAGTTACAAATGTGTCAGTCTATTGTTTTTGCCAAAAGCAGCACTTAATTCAGAGAAGTAAATTACTATCCTTTTTAGTTGAAATCTCTGACTAATGTGTAGATCAAGACAGTAGGGGAGGATACTAACTGTCTTACTCTTAACAGTGTTTTCAGATTTTAAGGACTTGATCGGGCAGATTTTGATGGAAGTGCTGATGATGTCCACCCAGTCAAGGGATGAAAACCCGTTTGCCAGCCTGACAGCTACATCACGACCAATTGCTGCAGCTGCCCGGTCTCCTGACAGAAGCCTGATCTTAAACATGGGCTCTAACCCAGGAAGCAGCCCTATGTTCTGTAATGTGGGCTCCTTTGGCTCCAGTTCATTATCCAGGTGACTTCTGATTGTAACTGAACACTGATTGCACTTGAATGTTGATTGGTAGGCTAGAAGAGAGAGGGGCATAGAAATGTCCCGAGAACAATAAATAGAATAGGTTTTTGAAGTTCTTCACTCTTTCATGTGAATGTCCCTCCGTTTCACCATTTTTTATGATGTTGCCATGGCTAGAAGTGTATTTGACAGGATAAAGCCGTGTAGCTGGTTCCTTCTGAGACATGTCCCTAACATGCATCATTGAAGGCTATGACTCTTAACTTAAAAGTGTGTGGATTGTGACATAGTTTGATTCAACAGTAGTAAAAAGGAATAATGTGTGTGAGCTGCAGAATTATTGAAGAGTCAACAGAAGGGCAAGGGCTTCTCTTGCTCGTTTTATCTTTTTCAACCTTTTTCTGCATATCCTAAATCGTTGCTTTTTTTTTTTCTTTTTCCCCTGTAACTGGTTTAGTCTCTATGGGGCTAGTCCAGCTCCTACTACCAATTTCACAAGCTATGTACCAATGACTGGTTCATCTCTTACCCCACCAGCCAGTTCAGTTGCCACTACATCTGTGCCTTCCATTACTGTCAGCTCTCACCTCACAGCAACAAGCCCTTCTTGGACGCAGCCTTCTTCTCCGAGGTACCGGCCATACACTGTTGCCCATTCTGGAGGCTTTTCAGCTTCTTCCATCCCACGTTCCTTGAGCATTTCCATCCCATCTAGTTCACCAAGTCCTCCAGCCATGGCTGCTAGCCCTCCAGCCATGCCAGTCATCACCTCCAGACAGAGACCCACAACAATGGGTCCACCTTTGTTTACTGCTTCACCCAGTACCTTGCGCAGGCGTTCTTCTTTACTGAACAGGATTCCATTTAGGTATTTCACAAGAACAAAAGTGTTTTAATGTGCTGTGCAGGGTGTGGCATGATCATGCAATTTGGAAGAACTTACGTTTGTGCTGAGCTCACCCTACTTACCCTGAGTTGATTTCTGTGTTTTGGTTTGTGCTAATACGTTGACTTGCTAACAAGCCATCTTTGCCAAAATGTTAAACTTGCTTCTGCGAGCATTTGAAGTGTATTGTAATTACTTCAAAAGTAGTAATATTGTTTTAATTTCTTCCTCTTCTTACTTCCATTCTAGTTAAGCTATTAGCTTTCTGTTCAGTTGCTGCTGCTGGATAGTAAACCAAACCTCCTGCTCTGAAATGGGTTTTCTCAGTAGGACCTTCGTTGATTTGTCAAAAGCTGTTACTTGCTGGACCATGTTAGATTTGATTCCCCAGTGCATAGATTTAAATTACAGATTAGCCTATTTCAGTATGCCAGGCCAAGTACTACTGTGTTTTCTCCGTTGGCTGCCCCTGGAATCCTCAGTCCCTGCAGGAGGGAGAAACAAGCATGTAAGGTTTTGAGACCACTGCTTTAAAGTTCAGTAGCTTGGAATCATAATGCTTATTATTTGGTCTTGTCTAAACATTCCCACTCTAGCCAGAGTTTTTATTAGGTCTCAAAAATTCTGTTTAAATTTCTGGTTTGTGAAAGTGTGCTGTTTTGATACATGAATAACTTGCAGTAGTGTAACGGAGCATGTTAGTATACTCTTGGTTTCACTAACATGGAATTATCCCTTGTCTGCATGTTTAGAGAAGATGATTTTTGGCAGACTTACAAAAAAAAGCTACCGTTTACTTTTTCTTTTGGCTTAAAAAATCTGATGGCCTTTTTCATTTTTGTTGTGGTAGTATATACGACAACCCTTTCTCCCTCCTCCTTCTTGCCGTTTCTGATGTGTCTGAGGACAGTAGTGATGAAGAAAATGAAGATGATGATTTTTCTTGTGTCCAGTTTGGGTCCAGGTATTCGAGAAAGAGAATGTAACCTGCATGTTTGGTTGCTTAGGAACTAACAGACTGTATAGTGTCAAGTGTTCTTCAAAGTAACTTGGGAAATGACTAAAGCCAAGGAGATGACTTGGATGGGTTTTTAAGATGGCGTACAAACATGGATAATGGATGCTCATTAGTCAGCTCTTTTTTGAAGAGCTGACTAAGATAAAGTAAATGTTAATCATACTGCCTTTTAGGTTTAATGAGCATGGTTTCTGAAATGTTTGAGTGGAACTCCTCATTGCCTGTATGAGTAGAAGGAATATTATTCACCCATGGTGGTAATTTTGAAACCAGTTGTACATCATATGCATGTTTTCCTATCAAAAACTGTAAATGAGGACAAAGATTAACATGTAGAAAAAGATAAGAGTGGCAAATGGCCAACTGATGCAAACAGTATGACTTGGCTGAAGATTCATTGCTGCTTGACAGCTGGGGATGGCTCCTCTAGCCTGTAAAGAAAATACACCTGAAAGTAGAAACTGTTCCTTTGACGCGGTAAGTAGTAGAGTAATTGGAATAGCCAAGAATGGAGAGGGCAGAGCAGAATAGTTTACTGTAAAACAGACTTATGAATCATATAGCAAAGCCCTTTCGTTTATAAGACATAAAGATGTGAAAACAAAATGAGGTTTGATATTAGTGAGTTCTGTTTGGAAGCTACCCAGATAGCTGTGCAAAAAAAACCCGCAGAAGACTGGATGTGCCAAGGGAAAAAAAGCTTTTGGAAATGTAAATGCAGGTAGGATTGTCTAGTTTTGCAGCATTACTGTGCAATGGAATGTAATGTCTTGACTGATACAGAAATATTTTACCAAAGAAGTGCCCCATTCTTTTGTATCAACTCAAATTGGAGGGAAACCTGTATTTTAGGAAGCCTTTTCTGAAAAGTGATACTTCTGTAGTCTGGCTAGTATCATGAATGTTTTCTACGAGCATTCAGAGCCCTGAGGATGGTTGATAGTAGTTCTGAGGTGGCCTGCAGCTGGCCATGTAGTCTAATAGAACCGGTTACAATTTACTAATATTTAAGGGAAACAAGATGGGAGTTTTAAAGACTACATGCATGTTGATCAGCTGTGAAGAAGAGAGTTCCTCCAAGACTTTCAGTCCTATTCGAAGTATTTTAGTTACAGCAAAAGTCAGGGGAAATCTAATTGCTTGAGCCTTCTGAAATTAAGCTAGGTCAAGACTTCGGGAATGCCCCAAATGTGATGTCAGGGAATGCCCCAAAATGTTTGGTATTAGATGATCTTCCCCCCCCACTAGCTTTTCTGATTGTTCCTGTGGTGTGTTGGGACACTACTGCTAAAGTCAGACCATTAACTGGAAGACCTTCCAACAAGGTCTCCTCTTTTCCATTCCAGTCTAATTTCAGGAGGGTGAACTTGATAACACAGGTTTAGTTTTTTTTTGTGTATGTGAAATTTAGGATTATTTTTCTCCCCACTGTTGTTTTTAATTTTCATCGTGTTGGCAATTTAACCCGAATGTTGTATGGAGTTGGAAAGCCTTTGGTAAGGATTTCTGAGGCTGCTGTGCTTCTGGAGTCTTAGTTTGTAAATGCTGTCCTGGCATTCTGCAGGCAGCAGTAAGATGTTAGTTAAATTATAAACGAAGTAATTGTACAATTATGCAACAACTTGCATTCTGAAAATACCAAGGCATTCAATATGTCTCTGAAGGATGCGTGAGCTTTTCATTGGAATAATTTCAGTTACTGCTGCAGTGAAATCATTAACAGAAAGACTAACTATAGTAGTAGTAGAAATTTTTTAATATAAATTGATGTTTTTAAAAGAGTAATCTTTAAACTGAATGTGAGAAGTCAAGAGGTTTAAAAGCAACTACAGAAAAGATGTGTATGATTTCATGGTTACTGACTATTTTAATAAATCTGCGTTTTACGTGGATTAGTTTTAATTGAATAACCGAAAACATTCTCTCTGCAAGAAGAGATTGCTGCTATTAGAAGTTCCATTTCTTAACATGCTGAGCTACCAGATGCTTAGCAGCAGTAACCTTTGCCTGATTTATTTGGTGGACTGTAAAGCTTGCACAACAGATTTGTACAGCTTGATTATTAAAATGTAAATTATCTTACAGTTTAAAGGAAATTCCAGTTCTGACAGTTCGTAGTTTTAAACATGTTTTTAAAAAGCTTCACTTAAGGAAACAAACACTCTTATTTTTCCAGTTTAAGATCTGGGGCTTATAAATTGGTCTTCATTTAAATCCACCCTCACTGTACACAGACTTTTCTTTGAGGAATAGCAGTAGACCATCCACGTAACTGCTATTTTTTAAGTTAATTTACATAAAGTGAATATATTTTCTCTTTATTCCCTTCTGTAACATGAGAATTTTGCTTTTAATTAGCTTTCCCAAGCTGTTTTGTAGAGAAGAAATCTGTTGAGATAACAAGTCTTGAGATTGAGAGTTGTGAGTTCTGTTCTCACTTTTGTATTTTATGTCTCTCGTCTCAAGCGTGGTTTTGGTTTTGTGGATTTAGTTTTCTTGTTTACAATATCAGTGTCCCCCTCTGTTTCCCTCCCCTTGAGGCTGTAGTATTTAATGGCATGTTGTAGTGTAAGGAAATTGAAATGAACTGTGGTGAAATTGAATTATATTTAGCGTGGAAATTTTAAAAGGAACAGCCTCTTTGATGTATTACCTCCTGTTTTGTTTATTCTCCTTCCTTAGAATATATAAAGTGTTTACAGCCCTGTCTTATCAGCTAAGATCTCTTCTCTGCAGTGGGAGGATCTTACCTTCCATGGTTTGGCTAGTGTTAACAGAGCTGGTGAAATTCCCACTGTTTTGAATGCTGCATACAGAGACTGTGCAGAGATTGTGTGATGGCACAGAAGTGTTGTGATGTCCTGGGTGTCTGAACAGTTTTGATGTCAGGTACAACTTACAGACCGTTCAGTTTTGGTGTTGCCATGTGAGAACAAGATTTATCGATTCCCATTGAAGTCGTGCACCTTGTGGCTGTCTTTCAGATACTTATTTAATACAATAATTGATTCTTCAGTCGTGTTACAGTACAGCTGAACTTTGAGTTGGACAAGCTGTTAAATGGAGAGCTCTTCATAGATCACAGACGTGATCTTTGTTATTGAGCCACGTATGTGATAGGATGGAGTCTTCAGAACATTGACAGAGGAAGTCAAGAGCTTATGGATGATTTGATTGTGCACAGATGAAGGAGTGTACCTAATGCTTTGTTTCTTCTTTTTGTGTGTGTTAAAGTATGGGAGGCTCTGGCAGCTCAAGTGTTTCCGATTCCTGCAGCGACCACTTCACCATTGAAACTTGTAAGGAGACAGAGATGCTGAACTACCTCATTGAGTGTTTTGACAGAGTTGGAATAGAGGAGAGGAAAGCACCAAAGGTATATTGCAGATGAGTGAAGTTGTCTCAGTGCTGTCACAGACACCTTTTTTACTGTTCAGTGAGGAAAGTTGGTGGAAATCTATAGTTCCTTCTTGATGGCTTTGTGTAAAAATAGATTTATAGAGTTTATAAGGTCCCTTTGACTCTTACTAATCTTTATATTCCAATCATATATATGTTTTATCTCTAAAATAAGCAATGTGTTAGAAACTGTCCTTCCCCTTTTGATCTCTACTGCGTTTTATCCAAGTTTATTCCATGTAAACCACACTTTTCTAAGACCAGCTCTCTGTCAGCGTTCTATGAAACTTTTGCTTCTGGGGAAAGAACCAAACAGACAACACTTCTGTAATCTGAAAGGTTTTCAGCTGGAGTAGTGCTAAATCTTAGTTTGCATATTACATTCATACTACATGAATAAAGAAATTTGTCACATTTCCTGTCTGTTCTGTCTCTGAATACTTTTAGTTTGTATTAAAATAAAGTTATTTTTACCAGATGTGTAGCCAGCCAACAGTTAGCCAGTTACTGAGCAACATCCGATCACAGTGCATTTCACATGCTGCTTTGGTGCTACAGGGATCCTTAACACAACCAAGGTAAATACAGCTGATGTTAGTCATGAAAGGTAGATTGTTCTGGGATTTTTATTTTTTTTTTCCTTCTGAGGATTAGATAAAAAAACTAAGATCACTTGTTGGAGCAGGGTACAGTTCTGTGCCAGAGGAATAGTTTATTGCTTTGCCATTGGAGACTATTGCTCCCACTGATATGTGGGTAGAGAGTAGTGTAAGTGTCTTCTAATTGTGTCTGGGTAAAGTCATCCAGGTTGATTTGAACGGTTTAAGTGGGGGATCTGAGTTAACCAAGCTGCTTTCTGCCTTACCTCATGCATAAACTGTTTTACTTGCAGATTGTTGGGGCAGTACTCCTGGGAAAGTCAATAACCAATAGAGCTGCATCTGAGAAAGTTACCAAAATGTGTAGCAAAAACTGCTGAAGTGTCATAGCACTTGTTTACTTCAGAGAGTTTACCACAACAGATTTGGTAATGTAAATCTGTGTGTAGACATTCTACCCTAAATCAAGACACATTTCAAGTGCAATTGTTTCAACAGCAGTTGTTTAGTTAGAACAGTAAAAGGACTTTTAAAATAGGATATATGACTTTTACTAAAATCTGCATGGTTTTATGTTTGTGTTTCCAGACAATATTTCTATAATCTTTAAAGATGCACCAGTTATCCACTATCGTAGGGAGCAGTTGAAAGTAATGCCTGTAGTAATTCAGAAAAGACTACTGTTATGTTCTGTTCTTAATCTGGAAAAACAAACATCAAAAAACATTGTTCCTCCACTGGTTGAGCTTAACAAAAAATATTTTTGTTAGAGAGGAGTAGGAGGGAGAGCCAATTACTATACAGAAGCTGCTATTTTCTTCCAGCTTCATTAAGCTGAAGTGGGATGTTGGCAGCAGCATCTGTTTCAGAATAACCTTTCCACAAGTAACTTGAGAAGACAAGTTAGATACTTCTGAAAGGAGTAGGTGTGTCTCCATGTTGATAATTTGCTTTGTGGCACATCCTTAGATGTTATTACTCTGACGTTTTTACAAATACTACTACGAATAATCAATAGTTTTGGATTATTTTTTTTTCTACACAAATAAAGGTCATTGCAGCAGCAGTCCTTGCTGGTACCATATATGCTGTGTAGGAATCTCCCATTTGGCTTCATCCAGGAGCTGGTGAGAACGACTTACCAGGATGAAGAGGTGTTCAAACAGGTAAGGCATAGGTAAAACATAAATAATTATATTCTATGATTCTGCTAATTGTAGTATCCAAGAGAGAGGATTTCCAGAGCTTTATTCTGCATCTCACAGTTACTTCACTATTACTTCAAGGCTAGCAACCTGTTAAGCGGTTGGAGTTTGTTTTTGTTCGTTTTTAACTCATTTAGCGTTTTGTGAAAAAGACTAACCTTCATTATTTGCTGGTTCTAATTATTAAAACCGCATTTGTTAATAACCAGGGAATATTATGTAATAGTGAAGTAAACTACTCGGAATATGCAGGCATGTACTACAGGATTGATCTTGGGTTTTCATTCTTCTGTGCTTCTGTACAAAATATCCTAAAAATGTGTGTGTAAGACAGCAGTCTTCTGTAATCACACTCAGAAAGTTTTATTGTTTTTTCTATATTGCAGTCTTTACCCTTTGCAAGTTTAATAGTTTGCATCTAAGGTGCTAAGAGCATTTTACAACTCCTAGTCCATTACGTGTTTGTATTTTACAGAAGAAATGACTGAGAAACATTAGATGGTTTATTCTGTGTGTCAGAGTAGATCACTGAGATGATAAAAAATTGGAGCTAGTGGGCCTAGTAATTAAAACAGAAAACTAGCAAACTTCTTCTAGCCCATACAATGTTGAAGCAGATCAGTGAGGTTGTAATCCTCTCTAATCAGTGCTCCTGTAGTATTATGTGACTTAGCTGTAAGGAAGAGGCCTTCAGAATGGCATTTGATCCTTCCAATTTTGGAAAAAATAGCATTAGCTAATTTTTATGCGTAGTACAAGTACCTTTTAATAATTTATATCTCTGTCTGAACACCTTTTAGTAGAGGTTCATGCAGTTGAGAGTATGTTTATGACTGTCAAAAAGTGGTTATGGAAAGTTTTAAAGGTCACCTACGCTGGAGAGGAGAACCATTCCTCTAGCTGAAGCAAACGACAAACTCTTTATAGTCCTTTTCTGTAATAGGATTTAATAATAGTTTTTTGTGTCTTCTTAGAAGCAGCACAATATACTTAAATTGAAAATTCAGTGGGACCTCCTGTTGTTGCAAAATTACTGTAAGAGTTTATTTTGTGAGGGTACAGTTGTCAGAGCTGTGTGATTGGGACTTACTAATTGAGTATAATTACTTCTGATTAATAAGTTCCTGTCATGTCACTTCCTCTTTCATAACAGTCCTTGACTGCTGCTTATTATCTTTTACCGCAGTTAGAACTTACCAGCACAAAACCAACTTGCTTACATGACATGCAACTTTAAAGCTGTGTTATTGCCCCAGGTGTATAGGAAAATAAATTACTGCCCATTTGGGCAATCACGTTGTTGGAGACCTCTCCAGAGTCTGTGTTCTTGTTTGTATGTATAATATACATGCTTGCACACATGTACACAGTTATCTTCAGGGGTCCTGTATGAAATGTGTGTGTGCTTCCCCGTGTGGTTTCCACGTACGGAGAACTTGATGGAACAACAGCAGGTTTTTGTCAGTGTGCTGACATTACTGCTTGTCAGCTTCAGGTTGTATCTGTCAGCTTTATGTTCACATCTAGATGTCTGTGTCTCTGGGATTATTTGGTTTGCAAAGTAAATGTTTAAAAACAAGTTAGAATGTAATGAGGAAAAATACAAGTGTTTGGGGAGAAGTTTTTATGTATAAGTTGTTATGCTCAGTCAATACATCGCTTGTACTAGATCAAGAAGTTTTTTAGCTTTGAATGCTCTCTTAAGCATTCAGACTTATAATAGAAAAGCCGTTAGTTTTTCTTTTGTGTAACTTGCATTTGAAGAATGAACAGACATTTCATGCTGTGTACAGCAATAGTGTCATTTGATTGCTTTGTATTCTTGAATAAAGTAATCTCCTTCTGTTTTTACAGATCTTTATTCCCATCTTACAAGGCCTGGCTGTAGCTTCCAAAGAGTGCTCCCTTGATAGTGACAATTTTAAATACCCCCTTATGGTAAGGACTGTTCATTTCTAGCAGCAGTTTCTTTATGATTACGGATAACTCTCTACAAGATAATGTCCTTAAACATTTTTGGGCTTTCTTTGGTTAGTGGATTTTTACTAAACTCTATGTTGGAAGCTTGCTGTGGTATGGGATCTGTAAAAGACCATTAAAAAGCCAGCAGAGTCTGAGGCAAATTGTGTCTTAAGCTTAATGTACAGAGACTGCATAGAGGGTTATTGAAATGTTTATATGTATTACTTGTAAGATTAATTGAATGTATAGATTGCATCATCCATACTAGTTCTAATACTATGGATGGTTATAAAATCCTGCCAAGCTCCTCCCAATTTAAGCCTTGGAAATAAGGCCCAGTATCCATACCAGCGTGTGTTTGGACTCACTTTTGTATGTGGGAAACTAAAATCTATTGCATTAAACCCAAAATTATTTGAATTGGTGACTATTTACTGTAGGAGAATGTTATAATATTCCCTGGCTGAAAAGTTGGGGGTTTTAAGTGCATGCTTTAGTCCCTACATCTGCCTCTCTCCTACTGCTTTTATTGACAAAACAGAAGTCTTTTGAAAAGCGTGCTTGGCCACAAAAGAGCAAGCTAACTTCTTGGCTAAATTGAGCACTGTCAGGTTTTAGCATCTTTAGTGTGTTATGCCAAAAAGGCTTTTACATCTCAGGTTTAGTTTGTAATTCAGGAAATTAGCTGGACTGGGGTGCTGCAAATCAAGTTGACTAAGCACCTTGGGTACTTTTGCAAAAATAACAAATTTTTTTGGTTCTGTGCTTTCTTGCTCTTCTGTTATTCCCCTTGATTTAAACTGCTAACCGTTGCAAATTTGGTGGTTGGCTACACATAAGGGCTACTTGTGATCATTTCTTGTTGGCACTGCGTGCACCAAAAGGATGGAGTAGTAGTTACTAGCTGTAGTATAATTGAAGAATGAGAACATGTAATACAGGAGAAGCAGCATATGTGCAAGCCTACAGTATTCTTGTGTTTTCAGAATCGTCTGTTAGAGCTCCCTTCTTTTTTCTGTGCTCAATTGAAAGTGAGTGAGAGATCTTGGGTAGGGCTCTTTGTTTCTGGCTTCTGTGCTCATCTGATGCTTTTCCACTCTGATTCAAAAGACAAAGGCCTTGGTGTATGTATAGAACAATTGCTCTATTTATTATTGTTACTGACTTCCATGTGGCAGTTCAGGAGTCCAGCAAAGGCATTGTTAAGTTCTGAACAAACAAACAATTTGCACAGCTAATTTTTGAAATAAGTGCAATAATTTATTATCCTGTCAGACATGTTAGCTTTTTTGAGACAACTTGGAACAAATGTGGAGACTAAAATGGGAGCAGGGTGTGCTCCAGCTCTTTTTGGACCTCTTCAGCATTGTAAGTTGGAAGTTTTTCCACTGGTTAAGGGAAAAAAGTTTGGCTCTTTCAGCAGTTTACTATCTTAAGCTTGTTATTTGCAGACAGGTTACTTAAGAATTACACACAGAGGTAATTTTTCTTGGGATTTCCTTATAGGCACTATGTGAACTTTGTGAAATCAAGTTTGGGAAAACGCACCCCATGTGCAGTTTGGTAAGTGTATCCAGTCTGATTATTTTTTTTTTCAGGTTAAAAGAATGATGTAACTTTGTTATATTGGATGATTCATGTTGATAATGTTCTTCAGAACTCTAAACAGGGACTACCCTAGTATCTCATGCTAAACAATAGTTTAAACTGGTAAAGGGAGTCCTTATCCCTGAGAATTTAGAAAAACTAGGACAAACAAGACTTGCTTAGACTGCTGAAATAGTGATGAGAGGTTTCCATTTAGCTATTGGTGTGACTGAATGTTGAAGAATCGAGGGCAAGGGGCAAACACTGGAAGGTGACAGTGCAGATGAACTAGTGTGGCCGATATGGCAGCTTTGATTAACTTGCAATTTCTCCTATTTTCTAGGTTGTCTCTTTGCCCTTATGGTTACCTAAATCTTTAAGCACAGGTGCAGGAAGAGAGTTGCAAAGACTTTCCTATCTTGGAGCCTTCTTCAGTCTCTCTGTCTTTGCTGAAGATGATGTAAGTATTACAGAAGGATGTTGTTAGTAGTGTGGTGGGGTTGTGTGTTTTGTTTGTTTGCTTGTTTTCCCTTCCCCAGTATGTTCAATACATTTGCCAATATTCATCCTACTTTCAGAACAAAGTAGTTGAAAAGTACTTCTCAGGGCCTGCAATTACTCTTGAAAACACCCGGGTTGTTAGCCAGTCTTTGCAACATTACCTGGAATCAGCAAGGGTAAGTGTTCTCATGTTTAAAAAAAAGCAAAAATATTGTATGTTTTTGGTTTTGACATAGATGAAGAATATAATCTAAAATAATCTAGCTTCTGTATTAAACAACAAATCTGTTAGGATATGGTTGAAGGGAATTAGGGGAAAAAAATTACAGTGCTACAAATATTTTTCGAAGGCTGTAAGCCAGTTCAGAAAATAACAGAATGATTAGTCATGGATTGTAGTTCATGCTAAAGGATGAGGAAAAAAATGCATAGTGTATTAGAAATGTGTGTATTGCACTGGTCTGTATACATCTTTTCTGTAATTAATTTCATAACTAATATATGCATATGATGGTGAGAAGACAACCGTAACAGAAGTTGTAGTTAGTTTTGTGGAATTCGTAGAACATAAATATGGAGCAATAAAGTGGGAATGCGATGTTGAGAAGTATGTGCAACCTGACAGAATGTTCACTTGAAATTCCAGCAAGAGCTGTTCAAGATTCTACACAGTATTTTACTGAACGGTGAAACGCGAGAAGCAGCTCTCAATTACATGGCAGCTATTGTTAATGCCAACATGAAAAAGGCACAAATGCAGGTAAGTGGAAGGAACACTCTCCCTGTCACTCCTGGACGTAGGCAATGCACAAGCAGCACTAGATGGCTCTTGCAGTCGTGGCTCTTGAATGGAGGATGAAAGAATTTTGAGTGCCTGCTACAAGAGGCAAGAAGCCCTGCCATCAGTCTTTATCGCTTTCAATACTTTTCCCACTTCTGAAATTATTCTGTTTTACTTAATTGATCAGTTTATGTTGTTCCCTCTCTTAGGACTGACAGGTCGATTAACAGAGATTCTATATTAGGTGTTTAAAGCTCTGTACTCCCCACGCCCAACCCTGTACACTCCCCTCGCCCTCAGTCTAATAGGGGGCATTAATTAATTCATTCCAGTTGGCTGTGTTCAAAAAATACTTTTCCCCGCTGTTGAGTTGATGGGCTTTGTTTGTGTGGCTTCTGTAGAAGGAGCAATGCAGCTATGAACTGGCATGGTTCCAGTGAAGCAACAGGGATGTTCTTTTGCCATTGTTTAATTAATGCATTGCACTCATTTCCTGTGATAAAATCTGTGCATGAATCCTGAACAACTGAAGTTTGCATCATTGTTGTCTTCAAGTCCCCTTTTGAGAAGCAAACATTTGGAACCATGACTAGGAATATTTCTGTGAAATTCCAGTGAAGAAGTAATAGAAGCTTTACACTTAAGACAAAACTTACGAATTGAAGCCCAGCAACTCTTTGACACTCTTCTGTTGCTGTCTGTATGTGTGGCAAACCATTCTTGAAAGAGGCCCTTTTAATTTCTTAGGTCTACTACTTCTTTTTTGTGTGTTTGTTTAATGTTCTTGAGAATGACTACTTGAACCATAGAGAAAGATAATGTGTTAAGTTAGTCAGTGACCTTCCTGATACCATGAAGGTCTCCTTACAGATCCATGTTCTTCATAATTTCTCCCTTTTCTTGAACTTGCATATCTGCATTTATGTTGAATACTGTTAAAGCAGCAGAAAATACCCTTATACTTCCAAGCTTACATCTTGAACTATTTTCTTGCCCTACAGACAGATGATCGTTTGGTATCTACAGATGGCTTTATGCTCAACTTCTTATGGGTACTACAGCAACTAAGTACGAAGATAAAGCTGGAAACGGTTGATCCCATGTACATATTTCATCCCAGGTGTCGTATTGACCTCCCAACAGATGAGACAAGAGTGAAAGCAACAATGGAGGATGTTGCAGCCTGGATTGCCGAACTTTGTGAGTACTCTGTCAGAGATATGTTAAGCGCTTATTCTGCCTTCTGTTTTTGATACTGGGGGTGCTTAGAAGTACTTGATTCCAGCAAATAATCCCCCTATTCCTAAATGTTTTTTCTTGATGCTCTTACTTGTTTTCAAGAAAATTGAGTTCAAGGTTTCACCCCTAGATAAGGCAGTTCATTTTCTAACTTATTCACCTATACTGCGTTTTTGTTTGCTTTCTAGACAGGGATCCGTCTCCATTTTCTGAGCCGAAATTCCCAACAGAATGTTTCTTCCTAACCCTGCATGCCCATCATCTCTCAATCCTGCCAAGCTGCCGTCGGTACATACGTAGGCTTCGGGCCATCAGGGAGCTCAACAGGTTAGAAGTTGTTAATTGTCTAGTCCATCTGAGAGTCCTAGCATTCCAGCGATGTCGTTTTCTCATTGTCATGGGAAAAGAGGGAAGCCTTCAGTGGTAAACTCTTAGTATTGTTGATGTACATGTAATTCAGCACGTGGTTTACCATTTTAAAAATTACAAATAAAAGTTATGATGTTGATATGAAGATACTGCTGTTTTCCATTTCTCTTGGCATAAATTCAAATAGGCTTTTATAGTTGCTAAACCTCGAAGAATACTCTGTTAAAATTAGAACAGATTTTTGTACCGTCAGTATTTTCCGTTGTTTATAATTGCACTCATTGCATTTTGGTAAACGTTCCTTGGCAGTAATACCATGAGTTCATGACAGGATTTTTGGACTGCGTTTGCAGTGATTTCATTTTTAGTTTTTAAAGCATGTGCAGGCCAAGAACCTGGGAAGCTGCAGAGAATGGAGCGGGGAGAGTCAGTATATCTTAAAGAAAAAAGTATTTTCGTATAGAAGAGCCTGTGGATTACTTGTAAATAAGCCATACATTCAGCTTGAAAAAGGAAATGCTGCTTTTTCCGTATTTAGAATTGTTGCGAAGGAGTTGCTTAAGCAGCAATCTCCATCTGACAGTGCAGAGGGAAGAGCTCTTGGCTTTTACTCTTATCAGTAGGAGCTTAATGCTCAGCATTTTCCATGAATTGTTTAGTTGCAACACTGGGCAATGTAGTTAGATGTTGGTAATAAAGAAATTCAACTGGATATTTTTCTGCTTTAGGCAGAGATGGATGAGGAAAAGAATTCATGTTTAGAGGAGGGATGAAAAGGGACTGTATTCATATAGTTCAGTGTATTGAGTTTTGTTCTAATCAGCTGCCGTTCCTAAAAAGGCATATGTAGGATTTTTTAAATGTAAATGGTTTGTGTAATGTACACTTAAGTTCTCTCTTCCGTGGGGCAGAGTGAGAAGATGGGTAAGGGAGGGGAGGTAACATCAACCACCTTGATTTACTGGCCCTTGTGCTAACAGGGGGACTACAGATGGTTTACGTGTCGTGCTCCTCTGCAAACCTGAATTTCGTGGGGAGTTGAGCTTGAGAAGGGTAGAATAAAACTGAAAAAAATCATTTACAATAATGGAGAGTAGGAAGATACACAGGATGCAGACTTGTACCTTTTTGGGAAAGGGAAGGTGTTTCTAACAAGTCCTGATGTCAGTCACCTTTTTCTTCCTTATCTGATTCTGTTTTCCATTTTCCTTTTTGATATTAGAAGACGAATGAGATCTCTAAATACCTCATCGTTAGCTGGACCAGCCCTTTTTTGTGTTAGGGTTAATTTTAGTGATATCCTTTTAACCTTCCTTTAGAGTCACTGTGGACTTCAGCGGGGGGAAAAAAGGCAAATACAGTGCATAAAATACAGGTTTTAATACAGTGGATAAAAACTAGTTTGTCAGGCAGGATAGATCCCTTCTGTATTTCAGCCTTTATTTTTTTCACTGTTAGGATTTGTGTGACAGGCAGGTATGTTGGAGTTAGCGTATGGAGCGCCTTTGAATGCACACTGTGTTCAGCCTCCATTTACAAAAGCAATTTATTTTTCTGGTTATGATGATGGGTAACTTGTATGAAAATTATTAGCATTTTTCCCCACTTTTCTTCTCAATAATTCCTCAGCATTTAGCAGATAAGTAGGTTAAATGCCTTGTAGATGGCAGTGCATATTCCCTCTGTCACGATAACCAGTTACTGCCTATGGTTTTCAGGACTGTTGAGGATTTGAAAAACAATGAAAGTCAGTGGAAGGATTCTCCTCTGGCCACCAGGCACCGAGAAATGCTGAAACGTTGCAAGACACAGCTTAAGGTTTGTAAGTGATTCAGTTCTCAATTAAATGCCTTTGTCAACCTGTCTGTACGTTTACTTCGTGTCCTAATGTTCAAATGCAACTTCCCACTCATGCTTCTTGGAAATGGTGGGTTTGAGTCTATGAACCGTGTGAGCTTGTTAAAACATATTTTTGACTGCCCTGGATGGTGGTCATGATATGATATAACATTAATAGTGTATTTAAAATTTAAAGTAACACCAAGATAAACTTAGCCAGTATTCCTGAGAAAGAAGAGAAGATTTTTTTTTTATTGGAGAGAGAACAGCAAAGGGATTGTGATTTGTTCAGGGGTAGTTGCACGTGCACAATCCGTGCCCAAGATAGAGACGGAACTCTTGAGTACCTAATCTGACATAGAATTCTTGCGAGGATGAGTGTGCTGGGGTCCTCTCTTTTGAAGGTTTGTCCTGCTTAGGTCTTCCTAGTATAAATTGACACAAATTCTGAGCTATATCACCAAAATTACTTTAATTGCATGTTTTCCCACTTTGATACTCTGTTATTTCTTTCGTTGTTCCCATAGAGCTTGTAAAAAGCTCCTCTGTCTCTGCAACTCTGAATTAGGTGTGTGTTTTTCTTGGTATGTTGGGGCTTAAGTACCCTGTTTGCTTCAAATAACAGTAAACTTCAAGAAGAGACCATTGTACGATTGTCCTAATTCACAGCTACATTGATGGACTTGGGTAGGCTTGGCCTTCCTTGTATGTTGGCTTGCCCTGGCTTAGTTTTTGTGTGCATGTTCTGCAGAAACTGGTGAGGTGCAAGGCTTGTGCCGATGCTGGTTTACTGGATGAAAACTTTCTCAGGAGGTGTCTGAATTTCTACGGCATGGTGATTCAGCTGATGCTTCGCATTCTTGACCCTGCCTATCCCAAGTGAGTGTCAGTATTGTCCGTGTAAACGGTATCATGTTGGATTGTTTACTGAATTAAGCAGCTCTAGAATTGTAATTGTGGGTTGTTTTTTTTCCTACAGTGTCTGCATTCTTGCATGTTTCTTATTTATGTCACTGACATACCTCTTTGCGTGGAATATGTGTCTTATAGTTGATGGGGGGAGGCAACCCTTGGGTATGTTTACCACTTTTGAAGTACTGACACTGATTTTTAAAAAGTCAGTGTCAGTATTTTTGTAAAGTGTTCCCATAGGAGAATTTCGTAGGAGAAATTACACTTTTTACTTAACAAACAGGACAGTAAAATAGTGGGGTTATCTTTTTTATTCTACAGCATAAAACTGCCTTTAACTCCTGAAGTTCCGAAGGTATTTGCAGCATTGCCAGAGTTCTACGTGGAAGATGTTGCTGAATTTTTATTTTTTATTGTACAGTAAGTAAAGTTACATCTGAAGGAAATTTGTACTGCCATTTACCCCTGTAACAGGTGGTGTGCATGTGAATTTAGGGTGTGAAAGTAGCTTCCTAACTATTCTCTAGCTACTGTTCTGGTTTTTAACAACAGCCATAAGATTATAGCATTGGCAGACACTGCTGCAGATGCAATGCCTAGATGAGCTCCAGAGCCCTCTCTAGCCTAATCTTTGCTTGGAAGAAAGTTGAAGGTGTTTTGATTCCCTCTCCTTAAAAATTTTCTTTATGGTTTGGACTGAGACCTTTTGATCTCATGATTTGTTAACTCATCACTAGAATAATAGTTTTTAAAAGTCATAGCTTGACAAGTAGAAAAGTCCTCCATTTATAAATTTACTGGGACAAAATACATTTGTGTAGTTTTAGCAGTTTAGGTGGGCATGAATAATATTCAGGTGTAATCCTGGAGTTCTGAAGTCACTTTCTTCCTGAAAATCTAGCTGCAAATTCAGACTTTGCTGTGTTGTATGAGGAGGTGTTTGCTTTTGCCTTCCTGAGGTGCTGTTATGGTGATACTTAATAGCAAAGTTGCTATTATGCACAAGAAAAGAATATGATAGTGTTTCAGGGTAAAAGTCAGCTTCCAGTGAACAGGTGGCAAGACCTTTTGGAAGAGTAAGAATCTAGTTTCTGTAGCAAAAGATGGCAAATGATGATAAAATTGCTAAACTTTTCCAGTTGCTAAAGAGTGATCTGAACTTACTTGGTGTATATGATCAACCCTCTATTGTCTACAAAGGATTTGGGGTTTTTATTTTGTTTTCCTTATGTCATTCTTCAGATATGCTCCTCAGGTGCTTTATGAGCCCTGTACTCAGGACATAGTGATGTTCCTTGTTGTGATGCTGTGCAACCAGAACTACATCCGAAATCCTTATCTAGTAGCCAAGCTGGTGGAAGTGATGTTCATGACAAATCCAGCTGTTCAGCCCCGGACACAAAAGTTCTTTGAAATGATTGAGAATCATCCTCTCTCCACCAAATTGTTAGTCCCCTCCTTGATGAAGTTTTACACGGGTAAGTGCTTAATCTATAGTTCATCTATAGTATTAGTTATTGTAACCTTTAAAAACAAACCAAAAAAATACAAGTAGGTCTTGAGTCTTTTAAAGATGAGACTTTGTTGCTCAGGAATCAGAGGGAACAGCATTAGATGGAACCTTGAGAACTCTAGTTGTTCCGCAAGCTGCTGTGCCCTGACAACTCTAGCACTGTAGATTGATGTGACGATTGTTTTCGTGGTGTTTGGATTCCAGACTGGAAGATTTTGTTTGTTTTGTAAGGGAGTATGGGGATTTTAAAATTTCTGACTGTATTTTTGCTAGCCCTGTAAATTTGGGTGCTTCAGAAGGGTTTTGCAGCCATAGAAACAACTATTTTTGCAGTGTTGCCAGAGTTTTCTTATTAGTGAAATCTTAGACTGTGGGATGAAGAGTAGAGTGGGGTTGAATAGAACAGAAAGTTTTGTTTTCTGAGGGTTTTTCTTCAGAAATGGGACCGCTTCTGGATTAGAAAATGCACAGTGCTGCTTCTTTTAACGGGGATTAGGATGGACACTGCTGAATGGGAATTGAATTTTCTCCTAAAGGTTGGTGCTTCAAGCTCATTACACTGGAGACAGTAGGAGAGAGATGTAGTGTGTTGCTGGTGAATCCTGGTGGGAAAGAGTTTTGATTTCAGTTCTGGGATTGGTTTTTCGTTTCAGATGTGGAACATACTGGAGCCACTAGTGAGTTCTATGACAAGTTTACAATCCGCTACCACATCAGCACCATTTTCAAAAGCCTCTGGCAGAATATTGCTCACCATGGTACATTTATGGAAGAGTTCAAGTGAGTAAGAAATTCTGTACGATGCTGCTTACAGTCATGCAAGCTGCTCAGGCAATGACCTGAGGAGGCCATTACCGTTGGGAATGGGTGCCGCTGCTTTCCCTTGTATTTGGAATGGCAACTCCTTCCAGTAGAACTGGAGTGTTTCCAAACTGAGCTCTGGACACCACAATCAACTTGGCTTGGGGAATGGGATCATTATTGAAATACACAGTGCAGAAGGAGTGTTGCTAGGGTTGCCCTCTGGTCTGCACACCCATCTACTCTGCCGTGGTAACTGTGTTTCAATGTTTTCAGCTCTGGGAAGCAGTTTGTTCGCTACATCAACATGCTGATAAATGACACAACTTTCTTGCTGGATGAGAGTCTGGAGTCCCTAAAACGTATCCATGAAGTGCAAGAGGAGATGAAGAATAAAGAACAATGGGACCTGCTGCCCAGGGTGAACAGAGCTGTTTTTCAAAGTGCCCTTTACTTAATTTTAATTTTTTAATACAAGACCATTAAAAAAATTAAAAGTTTTTAACAAGAGGCAGCACCAAATTGCTGCTCAGGAGAAGCAGTTCTCAGTGATGTTTCTTGCTGCCAGTATGGCCGTGGTCACTCTGGATGACATTCTGCAAAAAACATCATTTTTTGTAGTTGTGGCTGGCAAAGAGCGTGGTATGAAGTGGAAATAGTATAAAGTTTTCAACTACTGTGCACTTAATTCTAAGTGGAGAAACTAAGACTTTAACCTTCTTGAAGGAGGTTTTGGAAGATGCTCGCCAGTTGAATTGACTTCAAGGAATAGAAGCTTTTATTTTTTTGATGCATTGATCCTGGGTAGATTCGATGCAGGCAATTAGAGTCCTATACCTCAGACCTTAGCCTGATTAAACAATAATTGTGTGTGTTGACCCACCAATGTCAGGTACTTCTATTTTAAGGTTATTGATTTTTTTTTTTCTTTAAAAAAAATGTTTGAAAAGAAAAGCTATAAAGATCTTGTTTGTTAAATTTGTTCTGGTTTGCTCTTCTGAAGCCTTTGTTCTGCTTATGCCCACTAGCAAGGTAAAGCCATTACTGTAGTGGCAGAACGAGCTGGTACATCACCTACAGATTGTTCCAGCCTGGAGTGTTTATTACTGATGATGTCGCATGAATTAGAGAGAACCTCACTTGATTCTCAGATCCCAAGCTGGTTTTGAAGTATTGGCATTTGGGTGGAAAGGAAGCATAAGCCAGCTCTGCAGCTGTGAGGAGCAGTTACAGGATGTAAACAGACTCAGTAACCATGGAGTCTTGTGATACCACTTGCATTCATTGTTAGTGTTGCAGAATTCTGGGAAATTGGTGCAGACTCTGTAGTATTGGGTAGTAAAAGTGAGATGTACCTTAAATTAAAAAAGGTATTGCACCTGGATTTGAATTGCAGTCTGTTTGTTCGTCTGTCTAGGTCATGTTAGCTGTTAAGGCGTTGGTAGGTGATGGTGTGGGAAGTTCTATGGACTTGTAACCACTGAATGTTTGTTTTCAGGATCAGCAACAGGCTCGGCAGTCGCAGCTAGCTCAGGATGAGCGTGTGTCTCGTTCATATCTTGCCCTGGCAACAGAAACTGTTGATATGTTCCATATCCTTACCAAGCAGGTTCAAAAGCCTTTTCTCAGACCTGTAAGTCCTGCTCAGATTTAACTTGGTTTCTAGCTTCTCTAACATCTCTAGTGTTGAATAATATCCTGGAAACATTTGGTAGCCCTTTGTCTGTTTTCTCCTCCCGTTTTTCCAACTCATGGAGGTATAATTGCTGTTGAAGTTACGTGATGTTAAGAGCATTACCTGAGTCACAGAGATGGTGTGATCCTTCTAGACAGAAGCTTGTTTGCATTATATTTTTTTAATGGAATGCTTGCATAAAGAAAAGCTACTTCCTGCAAGCCTACAGATTTATGATTTTTCTAGTTAATAATTCCTGATCTCGCTGTATGCAAATCTAGTGATAATCTTCTTTATCACTGCCTTCATGCTGTGACCTGTGTTTTACTTTGGTCTTGTAGGAGCTTGGACCGCGATTGGCTGCTATGTTGAACTTTAACTTACAGCAACTGTGTGGCCCCAAGTGCCGTGACCTGAAAGTAGAAAACCCTGAGAAATATGGGTTCGAACCAAAGAAGCTGTTGGACCAACTGACTGACATTTACCTACAGCTCGATTGTGCTCGCTTTGCTAAAGCCATTGCTGATGATCAGGTGAGCTCCAAAAAGACGAGAGGGGGAAAGGCAAAAGCACTGTAGGCAAACAGGACTTTGCAGGATGCCCTGGAAGAGTTTCATCTTGCTTGTGTGCTGCCACCCAGTTTCCATCATGTATGCTTGCAATTTGTTTCCTTTTGGCAGATGTCTCTGTTCATGTTGTCTGCTCTTTGTACATGAGTGTGTTTTCAAAGTGTTTTGCAAACCTAGACACACACAAACATCTATAGCACGTCACACACATAGGAAAGCTCCTGAGCATTAATTGCTTATTAACTACAGCCTCACTGCAAATTAGCAGAAGTACTTTGTCTGAATTTTGCAAGTGGGGAAACTGAAGCATACGAAGAGTTTTGACTCTCTCCCCGCCTTCCTCATCGTGAACACATGAAAAAGGCAGAGCTGGGACTGAGAATGAGAGCCTCATTTAACAATCCAAAGTTCATTCTCTAGACTAAACGTTTCCAAATCGTATTTCCTTTTATATCGCTTTATTAAATGGCTGTGTAATAAACTGACAAAACACAGCATATATTGAGATGCCTTTAAACTCCTCATGGTAGTCTTCAGAGCAGAATGTTAATTCTTAAGGTAGATGAGCTATTGCTCATCTCTCTTCTTGTAAAATTGTCAGACTACTGAGGCGCATCTCTCTGTGCCTCTGTCTCTTATCGTACAAACTTTTCAAATCTAGAGGGGAAAAAAATGTTCTTAATGGCTACTTGAAATTCTAGTGGAAGCTATTTTACAATACATGAAACTGTATTTGCATGTCTAGTGAAGCAGAGGCATTGGAGTAACTCATGATCTTTTTTTTTGTAATTATTTAAGTTCTGGTAATTGCAGTGAATATCAGTAACACTTCTGAAATAGACCTGTGTTTGCATGTGTGTAACGAGCAGGTGGTGTGTTTTCTTGTGCTGTTCAGAATACGTGAAAGTGAGAACGTTATCCATGATGCATTTATCGATGCTAGCCACAGCAAAATGCACAGCAATGACATAGGGATTAAAAGGAAAGAAGCCTGCTAGTGTGGGAACTTGGAATAAAGCTTAATTAACAAAGTAGCCCTTCATAAAAAGGCAGGGGAGTGACTAGTATCTTGGAAACTGTCAATGACAAGAAAGAAACACCAAGGAAATGCACAGTTGGTTAATGGCTACTGCTATTAGGAGGAAAAAAATAAAACAAAACAAACAAAAAGTTGCTTGATCATGGCAGGGTCTCTCTAAAGCATTTTGATACATCTCCCGTTTGCAAATCCTAGCACGTATTAGGAGGAATCTAAAAACATTTATAAAGCCCTGGGCATGTTGCCATAGTTCTGTTCTCCTCTGTGGACTAGAAAGGAGTTTGGGTGGGCACTGTGCGTCCCAAACAGTGAATGGTATTTCTTGGTGCGATGTGGAGTAGATGAAAGAAGTAGGGCTGTGTTGAACATTTTAAAATCCCCAAGGAAAACACGAATCTGTGAGACTTAGTGTGTTCTGTTTTGTCATTTCGTTCAACCTTGCACTGCAGTGTAAGTAACAATCTTTAATAAAAGACTTGTATCAAAACACAGCATTGTGAACTTAAAAGAAATTGGTGTCTTGAACATAAGCAGCTTTCAAAAGTCCTTGCCTGACATTCTTTTTTGACGTGGAAGCAATGCTTGCTCCAGTGGGAAGTGCAGGATATGTGTTTGGTCTCTCGGAATGTTGTACCGTGTAGCTGTACAGTTCTTGCTGCACTGGCTGGCAAGTCTCCAGCAAGTATCAGCTCCCTCTGAGCTGCCTGACTATTTTTGCAACACCATGGGGTGGGTTTTTTGTTTGGTTTTGTTTGGGTTGCAAGAAAGAATCACTTTTTTCCCAGTACTGCCTTGCGTGTTATCAGAGAAGTTAAGAAATAAAAAAACCTTTTCATTTTATGCCGTATTTTCAGCCAAGACTTGTGAGAACAAGAATACAGACAGGAGTGGCAAGACAGATGTTTTATCTAAGGAACAGTCCTAATAATTATAGTCAACCTCTCAGAGTGTCTTACTGATTTTGATTAGGGGATGTTGTCTTTTTTTTTTGTCCTGAACAGTTCTACAGTAGTCATGACCAGTAAAAAAGGTTTAAGTCTACCCCAAAGTTGAGATTTTGATGCTAGATGAAATGTTACCTGCGTACTATTTTCTCTCTGATGTCCTGCTTGAGGTTTCATTGATCCCTCCTTCTGAAGTTTTAAAAATGCATTAAAATGTCTTTAGAATTTTTATGGCGTGTTAGGATGCTACAACTCAGCAAAGTTGTCTTTTTATGCTTTGCTTGTAGAGGTCCTACAGTAAAGAGCTCTTTGAAGAAGTTATCTCCAAGATGAGAAAGGCTGGCATCAAGTCAACCATAGCAATAGAGAAATTCAAACTGCTGGCAGAGAAAGTGGAGGAAATTGTGGCCAAGAATGCCCGAGCAGAAATTGATTACAGTGATGCTCCAGATGAATTCAGAGGCAAGTTGAGTTTTCTAAATACTGACTTTTTAGGAGAAGGAGGATTTGGTTTGTTACTTTGATTCTAAATATGAGTATGTATTGGTAGAAACTATGTATTGTTTGTGAAACCTTACATCCTGCTCTATTTCAATTAAATAGTAACGTAAACGTAGAGAGCTAAGGGTTTCCTTGTTTGTTTATCCCTGGGATTGTACTGTCCAGTCCTGTTTTTGTGTGCAGATAAAATTTGTAGCTCTTGTCCTCAATTTGATGAGGAGACACTTGTACCCTTAGATCCACTTATGGACACTCTGATGACTGATCCTGTGAGGCTGCCATCTGGAACTATCATGGACAGGTCAATCATCCTGAGGCATCTGTTGAACTCTTCCACTGATCCTTTCAATCGCCAGACGCTGACGGAAAACATGCTGGAACCAGGTATCCATTTAACAGGGAGCAATGGAACTGCTCAAAGCACTTTGTGTGCAGTTTGTTCTGTGTACTTGAAGATAGTGGTGAGGCCTCAGGTGACAGTTCTTTCAGCTTGCACAGAAAAGTTCATTCCTTCTGTTTTCCCTTTTCTGGGGAAAATAAAACAGGCCCTTGCCCTCCGAACTACTGGGCTAGAGGATATTGTTATGGTAGGTAAATGAGGAATTCATTTACTCCAAGCTGTGCAGAAAATGTATTGATAGAGAAGAAAATAGCAGTAGCTATTCCTGATGGAGTTTCCAGAAAAGAAATTGCTGTTGAGCATCAGGAGCTCTCTTACAGTAGTATTACTAAATAATTCAACTGCTAAGCTAATAATTCTTTTTTTTTTAATTTTCTTTATGCTATTAGTGCCAGAACTTAAAGAGCAAATCCAAGCCTGGATGAGAGACAAGCAGAATGCTGACCATTAAAATTCCCTCGCAGCGCACGCCAGCACCGCTGGGAAGAGCAGGGCGTGGGCTGTGCTGGTGACAGTGGAGCGGATGCACATGGAATTGATGGGATTCGCACGCCCACTGGCACCGACGTGCCGGAGTGCCCAGAAGCATGTGGATGAGGAGAACAGCGGCTTAATTCTTGTACATATATTTAAGTGGTAACGATGGTCAATAACATGGAGGACAAGCTAGGAAGTTGCTTATGTTACAAAACTGTCCTTCAGTGTCACATCTTGGAGTTTTTACAGCTGAATTATTTTAGCAAAGATGAATGGATCAGGGCAGCATCCCTTCAACCTTATTTTTTACAGCCAGATATCCGTTAATTTGATTGTGGTTAGAACCTTGGACGTTTTGCTGCTAAAGTAACTTTTTCCTTTTTCCCTCCCTTCTTCCTCTTCCACCTATTAAACCTGCACTGCTGTCTTTTTTTTTTTGTAATGCAAAAAAAACCCAACAAAAAACCCACAAAATCCCTGTGAAAATCAAAATCATTCCCCTGCCCTCAAAAGAACATATTCTGTGCGATAACTGTGCCTGCAACAAAGTGTTAATCTTGGGATCGTATTTTTATATTAAACATATTTGCATATTTGGTTTTTAATTGGTGTTAGACACAAGGATAACTTCAAAAAAGTGAAGATTTCACACGTGGATTTTAATTTCTGTTCTTTGAAATGTCCCTTTTCTTTATGTTGATCTTAGATGCTCTGGTATTTTTGAAAAGTCTTGAAAGAAATATGTTAAAACGGCTGCCACGAATGAGATGTTTGGGAATACCAGGATTTCACTGACTTTTTAAAAAACAAAACCCATTCTTTTAATGCTGCAGATAGGAGATGCGAAGTGATAGTTCTGAGCCATTAGAGCTTGTCTGCAGAGAGCAGATCCTTTTATTCTTGGAGGCTGCAGTTTGGGGCAGGGGTCTTTTTTTTTTTTATGTTGCGTACCAATTTGTATCCATGGCTTGGCCTTACCAAAGCAGAAAGGGTGCAGGAAATGTAGAATTACATTTTTAGAAAAAAATAATAAAAAAAAATTCACAAACATTTTTGTATTACTGCCCCCTGCATATGATACTTGAATTTCCTTTTTAAAAAGGATTTGAAACCACAGTGTTTTAAAATTGTCTGAAAAAAGGTTGTTTTTCTTTTATTTGTTTTTCGCTGTGTCTTCTGTTCAATTCCTGACTCTTGAACTACAATAAATGATACACACTCGCACAAAATGCTTCCTTTGTCTTTCTTTCCTTTACTGCCACTGAAAGCATAAAAAAATCCAAACGCTTGGGTGGCTTCGTTCGGCTTTGCTGATAGTGATTTCGGGTTTGGAGCTAACTTGGAAAATGATGTGAAAAATTCCTGTGCACGCAGATATCGGTACTGCTTCAGACCGATGCGTGTTCCCAAGCGGGTGACTCGTGTCCCTATTTATAGCTGCGTGGCAGTTGGTGACAGGCTCCAGCGGAATTTCAGTTGGGTTATATGTAATCCAGTGCTGACCTTCGAGATGTGCAAGGAATGCTAAATTAAAATATGAAGGTACAGCGGGGTTTTGTTGTGGAGTTCTGGGTTTTTTTGGTGCTCACCCCCCCGGGGTGTGTGTGTTTTCCCTAAGGGTGGGAGGAAGATTCCAAAGTTTGTGCCTGCATGGACTGTTGGAACAGAGAAGGTTGGTTGTTGACTGGTTAACCTTCGCTCCTTCCACAAATGCAAATCCCCCCTCTTCTTCCTCTTCAAAAGTCACGGAACAAACTCTGCGAGGTGCTCAAATCCATCCTGGTTTCCCAACAGGTTACAAGGGTGTGCAGCCAGCTACAACTTTTCAAGGTGTGTTTTCTTATTTAGTAAAGAGGTAATTATTTTCTACATAAAGAAAAACTTCTAAATGTTCCACTGTCACCTCATCATTAAGGATTATAGCACAAAATCTCTAGAAACATATGAATTTGGGGGAATTTATACTTTATTTGATGGAGAACAACTGTTCAGCAGCATGTACTTGTTACACAGATTAAACTGCTATGGTTTCATTATGGGTTTTTTTCTGTAAGTTAACATCATAAAGCTTTTAGTTTTACCTCCAGACCATGAATGTATTGGAAAGGTGGAAGAAATGCTTTCTTCTCATGTTCTTCAGCTATTACAAACTCGACGCACCACCACCTTCTGTGAACAAGGATGCTGTGGAAACAAGGAGCAGTCTCACAAAATGAGAAGAGCACAAGCAGAAATAGTCCATCCTTAAATTAAAAAAAGCTGATTGCTTAAGTGTATTCTGTACAGGGCTTGATGTCAGCTGTTCTCTAATAGTTCCTGATATTTCACATTTGGAGTGTTATAAATAATATCAGAGAGGACTGTGAATGTCAATGTTTCACCGGAAAATCTGTATAGAACTAGCTCTTTTTGAATGCAAGTATGAAATGAAAATCCTAAATTTTTTATTTATTCCATTGTACCAACTTGAAAGGCTTGTTTGAACAAATTCAGGATGCTTCTCTCAACCTCGTCTGGCGAGAGGAAATGGGAATATTTACATAGGATGTATTAATCAAGCCAATGCCCTTCAGAATCTGAGTTTATATTTATTCTGCCATCGTATCAGACTTTGACCTGAGGAATATAAATAGCAAAGTGTGTACTGAACTGTTTTGTCTAATTATGGCATACATTTGTCACTTGTAAATGCATCAGTGCAGGTATTCCAGAAGACACAAAGGCCAATGTTATGTGGCTAAAACAATTTTATGTGGAGAACTAGTATCAAGTATTTCAAAGGTGTGAATTTAGACAAATGCTCTCCCAAATTCTGCCTTCATCTACAGAACAATGAAATGTATTTTAATACAAGCAACTGAAAGTACCATTATATTGCTGTCTTCTGGGTACAAAACTGAGTCTGAACCCTGTCTTTCTGTCGATCCTCATGTGCACTAACTGAAAAGGGAAGCTGAAGTTAGTATTGGATTAAGAATAAATCTTCCTCAAGTTTAATTCATCTAACACCACCTGCAGTTTTTTGTGATTCCTCCTCTCACTGAGTTCTAAATGACAATGACGTGTCATTTACCTTTTTCAATCCAACTGTAACCTTATTACATAGGCTTTATTGGAGAACACAAACTATCAATTGATTAAATTACCGTTGGCACTTACATGTATCTGCAGTATCTGAGTAGCTTTGAGCTGCGAGTTGCTCAAAGCAGTGGCTAACGGACAGAAATGTTGCAAAATGTCCTTTTCTTGGAAAATCATAAGTTACCAGGTTGTATTGCTGGTCTTTCCTTGCCCTCCAGTTATGTGACAGAGAAATTGCTGGGGCAAACACTGATGTTGATAGCACTACAATTCAGCACAACTGATTCTGTTATATCCCAATTTACACTTACATAATAGCAATACTAATAAATGAAAAGTTTTGCACAGTACTGCTTGCTGTCATTTTTCTGGTATCATAATGGTCCAGAACACTTTTCTTGTGCTGAGGGTCTTCGGTATGTGAGTGTTTTCTTGAAAAGGAAAGCCTAACTTTTAGTTTTCAATGCACACACGCTTGTAGGGAATTGGAACTTTCTGCTGTTTTGCAGGGTTATATGATATTGGTCAAAACCATAAAAGGAGTAAGAATAGTCCCTTTCCTATAAGGCAATAGACACTAATTTTTTTAAACAGGATTAATAGGCAGAATATTGCAGTAGAATTCCACTTCATCATGTTTTTTGTCAGTTAATTCTGCGTTACCCAAGGAGACCTGACTTTCCAAAAGCCTGAGAAGGCTAGTCTAATTAAATCAAGATAAAATGCCTAAGATCTATAATTAAAAATGCATCATAACTAGTGAGATGAGGACTGCCTTAATACCTGACTACCTTTCAACTCCATACTTGGATACTTTAAGAGGAATTTTCCTTGTCTCCCTTTGCAGTGAGACCTCCCAGATGCTACACGGCCATGTCTTTACCATTTTCTTTCTCAACATGCACCTAGACTTTCTCTGAATGTTTCAAGCAGGTTTTTCAAGGCTCTGTAAGCAAGCAGCCAAATTAACATCCTGGCAGAATTCCATGTGAGTACTCTTCAAACTTGGACATAAGACAGTGATGCAGGAACTACTGTTCCTAAGAGACACTACGTAAACTTTGCTGAAGTAAAATTAATCACATTGTCTATTACCATGGAGGACTATGGTATGCACTCAGTGTTTTGATAGCTTGTTGATTTCGAAACAGGTTTTGTTTTCTTTTGGAGGTTTTTTTGGTTTGTCATTGTGTTTTGTTGTTTTTTTTTTTTTTTCCCAGAGAAATTTTTAACTGACCTAATTTGGCATGGCCCTGGTGTGGTTGCACCACACAAAAAACACCACTCCAGCAGATGTTCCATCAACAGGAAGTCTTCTGAAGTTCAAATAATGGTATTTTCTAGGACATACAAAAGCCACCTATTTTTGCTTTGTTGGTTCTGCAGCAGTATTTCCCTACAACTCATGTAGGGAATGTGTGTGGGCTATGCATTGTCAGGCTTTTGAATTCATAGGCATACCTGCAGTGATATGCACACGATGAGACTGGCAAGGGGGAAAGTCACTTTTCACCAAATAAAGTAAGAAATAACTCATTATTCTCAAACCTGAAACTGATGGGAATACAAGAAACAGTGAAGAATCATATAATTGACAGCCAGGGACCTGTGAATAAGAATAAATCTAATTCTTAAACTAGAAATCTCAGGTCCCAGCTGTTTTCAAAACCTTAAACCAATTTGCATATAATGGTGTGGGCATGGAAAATACATAATTAAGGTAGTTCATGTAGTACTGTTTTCTTTAAAATGCTTGTAAGATCAAACACAAGCCTGTTTCTAACAGTAGAAATGATCAAAGAATTAATTGAAAGGAGGAACTTTACAGCTGAAGTTCTCACCACAAAAACAAATTTGTACTCTGAGAATGAATAGCATGAAACTATTGAAAGTACAAGAGCTACCACAACACAGCCTCAAACAATTTAATCACATAAAACCACACAGAGATCTACAGAAAATATCTTCAGAGTGCACACACGCAAAAAAAGTTCTGAAGGGGGGAAAAGGGAAAATTAATCCCTCTGCTCTGAACTACCGCCGTTGGGCCTTGCTCAGGACTCACGACCCTACTGAATTCCAGGGAAGTTGGCCGGGAATGGGCGAATGCGCCATTTCAGCGGGCTGCCGGCCCTTCCCGCCCGCGGGCCCCTCGCCGCCGCGGACATTAAAAGGCCTTTTTCAGTCACAAGCGGCCGGTTTCTGCTCACGTCTCCGCCGCTCCCGGACAGCGCGAACGCCGCCTCAGCTCGGGGAGGGCGGGAACGGCGCCCACGGTCCCTGCGCCGCTCCTCGCAGCCTGACAGAGGGAGGACCCGGATGCCGTCCCGAGCCCTGATTGGCTGCGAACGGAGAAGAACCGATTCCCTGAGGCTCGGCGGAGGGATTGACTCAGGGGGAGGGGTGGGCAGCGAAATTCCAGAGTTGTGATTGGTGCAGAGCTGTGTCGGCCTGTGATTGGCACTGAGAGAGGCGGGCAGGAGCCGATTCTCAGCCTGGCGATTGGTGGGCTGCAGGGAGGAGGGCGCTCCGGCGCGCGGCGATTGGCGGGGCGGGCATTCCTCCCCCTGCGGAGGCGGATTCGGGCGTAGCGCCCCGCGACGCTGTCAGTGTGGGAGCGGCGCGGCGGGGAGCGCCTCGCTGCGCTCGTTTTTCCTCGCGCGGCCTTTCTCTTTCCTCCCTCCCCCTTTCTCCCCTCCCTCTTTCCCTCCTTCGCCCTTCCCGCTCCCTTCCTCCCGGCGGCGGCGGGGGGGCGGCGTCTCCCAGCCTCGGTGGAGGCGGCGAACCGTGATGGCGATGGCCGGACTCTTCTTTTTCCTCCGCCCCGCGCCGCGCTGCTTCAGCACCGCCTTGCCCAGCTGCTGACAGCGCTGGCGGCCCTGCGCTGACCGCCTTCCGCCGTTACCCGTGCCCGGCCCCAGGTGAGGGGCGGCCTGCGCCGAGGCGGCTCGGCCCGGCGGGCGGGAGGGGAGCGGCGAGCCGGGGAACGGCTGGGTGCCGGGGCGGGGGCGGGGTGGATGCCGTAATGCGGGGGGGAGGCGGGGGGTGCTGGTTTACGCAGCCCTTCGGCAGGGGGGACGCGGGAAGTGGTGGGGCCCGGGAGGCGGAGGGGGGGTGCTGGCAGGACAGGGTGCCCGGGGCTGTCCGGGCAGCGGCACAAGGGCGTGGGGCCCGGCCCGGCCCGGCCTCGCCTGCCTCTGCCCGGTGTCCCCCGGGACGCCTCCTTCCCTTTCCCTCCGGCGCTCCGAGCCATGGCGGTGCGGCCGCTTCCCGTCGTTTTCCTCGCCTGAATCGCGTCCGCCGTGCGGGGCGCGAATATCGCCGCGTTTCGCCGTCCTTTTTTCCTCTTTTCTAGCTCGGATGGGGTGGAGGCGGTAATTGCTTGTTCAGGAGGGAGGCGCAGTCCCTCAGCCCGCTGGAAGATGCAGGAATGTAGGAGGGTTGTGTTTTCCAGGGTGTTTTTTTTTGTGGACCTGTAGGCAGTGGATCTGTGCCTGGATTCAGTGCAGCACAATTACGAGGCAGCCATGTTGGGATGATGATCTGACAATCCTCGGTGAGCTGTGGCAGGAGGCAGGACGGCAGCCCTGGCAGTTTTGGGGTCATTGGCAGAATATGGGCGTTAAACTGAGATTGGAGAAGTAAAATTCGCCCGAAGCAGATAGTGAATTTGTATCTGTTTTCTGAAACGTAAAATACGTTCTATACCAAATTTAAAAGTATATTTCGCTTTACTTCCAGCTCCTTCTTAGCTCAATTCTTTTTGTTGTTGCACAATCCTGTGCGTTGGTCTGTTGATAAATAGCCATATGTTTGTGTGATCAGATTTTCCCTCGCCACGCGCCGCACCACGGTTTTATCTGGCATCTTCACTTAGCGCAAAGATAGCAATCCGTGGTGTGCGAGTTCAGCTGATATGTCAGACGGTCATCGCTACGTGATCCTTAGTGGAGGGCCTAAAATTGGATTCGCTGTGATCCTCTTGTTCATAAACCCCTGCTGCTCTGAACAGCTGTTTTGCTAACTTTCCATGTGCTAATCTCTATCCTTGTTCATTTTCTTTCTTTAGAACTGTTGTATGATTAAGTTACAAGCAATTTCTTTCTTTTGTTTAAAAGTTAGCACGTTCTGTGGTAGGCATACCTATGCAAATATGACCCAAAGGCTGGCTATGTTAAATAAAAATAATACTGCATCATTTGTGATATGTGGTGGCCTTTTTTTTTATTGGAATGTAGAGATGCAGATTCTGAACATTGTTTTTGTAACCACTTTGAACTTACTGCAGACTTATCTGAATATGTAAATAATTTTCTGAGTCTAAATCCCTACTCTGCTTGTAACTTTATTTAAAAAAATAGCAATATATTCTGTATTCGATATTGTGTAAAAACTGGTTTGTCAGAACTTTCAAGTACATCCCAGGATCCAAGTCCTAATGAAAAGCTTGTTTCTTCAAACGTTTGTGTGGAAGTGGGAATCTAGTTACAAGTGCTTTGAGACCATGAAGAGTGATTGACCAACATCTTGGGTTTGTCAGCTTGAGTAACAGGAGACAGACTAGATGTTTAGGTGATTTGTTTAGTGACACACTTAAATATTAACACCTCCCTGTGTGACTTACAGGGTGGATGGTGGGTATCTTTTAATAATATCCTAAAATAAGTGTAAAAATAATAAGTAGGATTTGCTTTTGTGCCGATCGAGCTCACTGAAGAGCTCAAATGTTATCTACCACCTGTTTTGGAGGCAGTGGTATATCACGTCAGAGACTCGGGCATGCAATGCCCTTCTTTCCTTGGTTCCTGATTGGGTTCCTACAGAATGAGCGTTAAAAGATACACAACCAGTAGACTCTTTCCAAGATGTTAGGAGAATGATTCATTCTAGCATGGATGGCAGCCTTCTAAGCCTATAATAAATGTATAAAAGCTGCTGCTGATTTTTTTTTTTTTAAAGATTGTTCTTCTAAATCTATACCACAGACCGTATTGTACGTTTTGTTTTGCCCTGTTGCAAGTTACATCTCCTATTACCATTTTGTAGTAGTAAGTGATACTACTGGGAAATGTGAACCCTGAAAAATGAGTTGCAATTTAGTATCTGTGATGTTATGCAACTTGGACTCATTTTGCTTTATTTTGTCATTCTGTATGATGAGGGCACTACTGCCTTGATAAAATGTTACAACCAGTTAAAGTTGCTGGTAAGTGGAAAAAAAACCACCTCAAAACCCCAACAACTTAAATCTGTGGGAAGCTTGGAAAAATATATTGTTCTTGGTTAATTTTCTTATTAATGAAAATTAAATGTTGTGTAGTGAGATGGTGTTCAAAACATCTGAAATCCTTGTGCAAGTACAAGCAGGCGTTTTACTTCAGCCGTGAAAAACAGCAGTGTTGGGAATGAATGAGATTTAAAATTATGCCACATTTAATTTTCTATGAGCACAAAAGTTAAAGTTGGGAAGGTAATTACAGAAGTCTAGCAGTCAAATTTTTGTGCTGTTGTAGGTGATTTTGTGACCTGTTCTGTAAGAATTTCTTCACAGCTATGATTCAAACAAGGCTATTATTTAGCTAGTGCATATGGAGTCTCTGGTGGTGTGCTTTTCATGCTTTATTATTGTGAATATGGTGTGCAGGGGTACTCAAGAATTATTATTTTTTTAAGTGGGTGGTTCTTTCACTTCATCTTCTGTTCGCCAATTTCCTAGATACGCTAGTTATCTGTAGAAATTGATGTAGTACTCTGAGAGGTAGTTTTATGAAAACATCAGAAAAAAAATAATCTTTGTATATGGGACTCTTCAGTAAGAAGGGAAAGTAAGCTCCCTATGTTTCATAAATAGTACTATAAGAACTCATTGGTTGTATTTTTGTTTTCTTTTTTTTAAAAAAATAATCCCCTTCATCAATGGCCATATCTTTATTCATTGGTCCATGTGGGAAGCTGGCAAAATTCTGGTTTTCACACGAGTATGGATAGATGGGGAAAAGGAAAATGAAAACCACTAAGCTGCTGTCATGATAGGTACACCCTATGAAAATTGCACCTAGTCGTCATCTTCTGCAATCCAACAAAGTAAACTGAGTCACTGTGAACTTGATCATAACAGCGATTGTGCACTTGATGGATTTCTTAAGTTGTGTTTTAGAAACAGAATGCTTAGTGGCTGCATACGGCAGCATTCCTGTTTTCTAGCAGCCACGTTCAGGGTCAGTTGAGTAATGCTACTGGGATGCGTCAGGATTAGTCTTGTCACTTAGCTTTCTTGTGAGGGCACAGGTACTTATGCAAGGGTCATATTAAGAAGGGAGAGCCAAAATTCTACGTGGTAGATACTCAGGAAGAAGGTTGTAATGAAGCTACATGTTTGATACACCTTGTTATATGAAAAAGCAGGCATTCTGCGCAAGAGTGAGCACAGCAGTCCTGTGAAACAACTCAGAATCTCTTTTAAACTTTGAAGATCAGGTGAATTCATTCCCATTAATTCTTTTCTCTAATTTATATTTAAGTTTTTAGTGAAACTTCTTAAAATTCTGTACTAACCTGAAGCTGACTGTGTGACTGTCTCATGAATCGTTACTGTACCAGTTTGCTGTGCCACTGACATGGAAATTCAGTTGCCTTGTTCCTAAAGACATCCCTATTCTTCTAGTCTGGTGAGGTACCTGCTGAAATAAGGAATGCTTTAAATTACTTGCTGGAGTAATTTAATTTCTGCCTTCACCATGTGATGGCATTAATGAAGTAATGCAATTTTATTAAAAACTTCTTGTGTTGTGTGAAGATGTGTCATGACTTGAATTAAGCATGTCTAAGTATTTTTACTAGCTGTAGAACTTACTTTAGAGCTGAAATACTTCTGCTAGTAAACTTTGTACTTGTGCGACACTGCGATTACAACCCTGAAATGAGCATTTCCTTGAATATGTGGTGTTTAGATAAGCAGAAAAGAATATGTCAAGGTTTCTGGGCCATTATACATAATGTGAAAGGTTGGTTGGGAACAGTCCAATTGAACCAATCTTTATTAACCCTGCGCTTCAATATTGTCTCGGACATGCCTTGACGTTTGTTTTGTGGCTATCGGGGATAGTTTCTTGCCAACTAAAGTGCCCCATCATTTGGATGCAATAGGATTTGGACAAGTATTTTGATAATGAAGGTGAATTCACTGGTGAACATTTGCTTAAGAGAGGTAGTAATGTTTACCTTGAAGGCAATAGTTTTTTATTCCTCTTCTTCCTTAGAGCAGCGTGTCCTTTAATCACTAGATAAAACAAGTAGTTAATGAGTTTTCACTTTGACAAGAGGACATTCCTGGGACTGCAAAAGGTTCTTTAAGGTGGTTGGGTACAGCCTTTTCTCTGGAATGCTGTGTGTTACTGAAAGTCAGCGTGATATGGCCCGTCACACTTGCGTTAGTTTGAATATTATTGCTAACGTGTTGTGGCAGCAAGGCTTGACAGCTAGAGAACCCAGATATGCAGTATCTGATAGCTGGCTCATGCTGAAATCCAAGTAGCTGTGTCTTTACTGCTAAAATTATCTCTCTTAGGTTAAGCCTAACACGTGTTGCAACCGGATCTTTGTTTCGGTATTGGCATCCCTAATTTCTGGGAAGAAAACCAAGTAATAAAACCAAATATGTTTGTACACTTTAGAAGAACTGCGTCAGATGGTGGAAACTTTTGACTAGGGAGAGAGCGTACAGGTGCTGTTAAGTGTATTTCCAGTTCTGTGCTTGAAATGACAGGTTTTCAGAGGGGAAGGTCATTGCAGAACAGAAATTGAAGTTATCCAACAGCTTTGAACCTCCCCAGTTTCATCAACACCTTGAATGCAGCAGCTGTAAATAACTAAATTGTATTTTTTTTCTCTTTAGAAAACACGAACAAAGAGGATAACTTGAAACGCTCTTGACCCCTTCACTTTCAATTTCTTGACTGCACTACAAGAAACCAGAATGTCGGGGGCTTCGGTGAAGGTGGCTGTTCGGGTCCGGCCCTTCAATTCCCGAGAAACCAGCAAAGAATCCAAATGTATCATCCAGATGCAAGGCAATTCGACCAGTAAGTTTATTTTAATCTCATAAGGGAGTCTTTCTCTCTCCTCTCCCTTCCTGCTTAATTCTCTTCTTTTTGTCAGACTACGCTGAGTACTGTGTACATTGTATGAATCTTCTATTCTGAGGCCGTCATCACAAACTAGATTCTCTGAATTTGACTAGAAAGTCTAAATCACGAGTGTCTTGATTTTGGTTCAGTTATTTGTGGTGTTTGGTTATGGTGAGTTGAGAATTCTACAGAAAATTTAGAATATCAGAGTAAAAAACCTTTTTGTTCATTTCAGTGTGTGGGAATGTCAGGTGGGCTGACAAGGGATAAGTTGCAGACCACTGCATGATAATCGTTGTGGTGTACCTCCTGTTTGGGTCGGGGGCTTTAGTTCTTGGTGTGCTTATTCTGCAGTCTGTGCCTTCGTTTAGGAGTGTAATTTGAGTGAGAAATCTGAGGGGGAAAAGGATGTCAAGTTCATGCTTTCCATATTAGATGTCTAAACAGTGGCAAAATAACAGACTACATAAAATCATCTTATTTGGAGAAGGTGGCTCTTCTGTGGGAAACTGAATATGGGCACACCGTTTATTGATGGATTGATTTTTTTTTTTTTTTCCCCCTAAATTTTTTTTTTAAATGCTTCTTAAGGTGGTGGCAGTATTGATAACCATTTGCTGCAGTGTCGTTGGTCATGTGTAGACTAATAGCTCTACCTACAAACTGCTGCTCTTATGGTAGTTTTTCATTGTTAGGTAATCAAGTAGAGTCATCTTGTCTGTAGCTGTGGGAAGTAACACTCCAGGAGCACCGAGTTACCTTGCTGTCTGATTATTTGAGTATTTAATACAAAGGAGATTGCGTACGGGCTCCTCCCTTTTTTTAGCCAAGGCTGTACTGCAGCCTGCTTCTGCAATGGAATTTAAGTTCTTGTTGTGGTCAGGTAAATTACATACAATTTTTATGGTTTCATTGGAAGAGAGGCATCATACAGAAGAGAGCTTGCTCTTCAGTGCAGTAAATTCTTATCTTCAGACCTTATGTGGAATATTACCTGACAAAACTGGTTTTTTTTGGTTGGACTTCAAAATTTCCCCTTAAAGTGGGGGGTGCAGAATGTTTAGAAGTCATCTCATGTAGAAACAGGTGCTTGTGTCTCAACTTTGCCAAATTTCAGACCGAACCAGTGTAGAATAGAAGAACTATAGACTCCATTAGATGGCATTTGGTATGGAAATGCCACCCACCTCTGAAGTACAGCAGCACCACTGGGTGCCACTGTAGTAGGTTTTGTTGCTGCTATCGTGACGTGACAGCAATAATTTTAGATGCTTAAGTGTTTTTTTTAACTCCAGGAGCCTGTGGAAGCAGCTTGTTTGTGGTACAACGAGAAGGGTAACCAGTGAATTTTGGGCGATCTGTCTAAGTTTGAAATGTAGTGTAGCCAAGAGACACAGGTTCTGTTTCTGAATGCTAGAGCTGTACTACAGAGACACATTTTCAAGAAACTGCATTAGCTTTCGAAAGGAGAAAAATACTTCCTGATTTATCTAGTTGGAACTTTCTTTACAGCTTTTGCTGTATTTTGTGCTCTGGAAATGTTCTAATCTGTAGCCTTCTATTTGAGTCTATGGCTCTGACACAAGATGGGTGATATGACAGATGGTCAGGTTTAAGTCATCAGAGGCCAGTACAGGCTGTGGGAAAGCAATCATCAGTGGCAGTAGTTATATGTTCTTACAGTCTGTGGGCTATTTTTTCCCTCTTAGAAGAGAAATACAGAGAAAAGCAGTAGACAGAGGAGTAATTTTACTCATTGAATAGAAGAGGATCATACAATAAAAGATATGAATAAGGCATTGTTTGGTGGGGAAAAAAACGTGAGCAGAAATCTTTTTTTCCAAAGAATGTCCCTAAGTTGTTTGATGCACATAAATTGAAGCCGAAATTCTTCTGGTTTGGTTTTAGGCTACAGATTAGATTTTGGGGGCATAAGTGCTATTGCTATTTCTGCAAAGTATTCTCTGTTTTTCACGATCCCTCAGTCTTTGCAGCCTCACAGTTATTGAACTCATATAAGGTTGGAACTTGTTGGCTAAAAACTGGCTACGGAAAGTGACATTAATGTATCTGATGCAGCAATTTGAAAATAAAGGGAATTCAGTAGTAATTCTAGCCTGTGGAGTTTCTGCTTCAGATGTGTCGATGAAATGATCAAGGCTTAGATATCTTGCCTCTGAGAAGGTTATTTTTCATTTGTGTACTGATCAAGTTGACAAGAGGCAAATCTGAGAGGCAGGTGATATCTTGGGTAGTGACTATTTTAAGCCTCCAGGACAGTTACTGAGTTCCCTTATCTTGGAATTAAAGCCTAATGGACTGTTATGATGAACAGGATTTATGAGAGAGTGTGAAGTCTGATAGCTAAGCAGGGGTTTTGACTGTTACGTGGACTTTAATTCTTTATATATTGATTGGCCAGACTATTCTACGAATCCTTTGTGGGTCAGGAGTTTAAACGTTGTCCAAGTCTGAGTTTTCTAAATGTATTGGCTGATACAGGCAGAAAGAACCTTATAGTGACGCTGGGGCAAAGTGCTGGGGGTTATTTTAGAATCATAGAATCATAGAATGGTTAGGGCTGGAAGGGACCCTCAAAGGTCATCTAGTCCAACCCCCCTGCAAGGAACAGGGATATCTCCAACTAGATCAGGTTGCTCAGGGCCTTGTCCAACCTGGCCTTGAACGTCTCCAGGGATGGAGCATCCACCACCTCTCTGGGCAACCTGTTCCAGTGTTCTACCACTCTCATAGTAAAAAATTTTTTCCTAATATCCAACCTGAACCTACCTCCCTCTATTTTAAAACCATTACCCCTTGTCCTATCATAACTGGCCCTCCTGAACAGCCTCTCCCCATCTTTCCTGTAGGCCCCCTTGAGGTACTGGAAGACCGCTATAAGGTCACCCCGGAGCCTCCTCTTCTCCAGGCTGAACAGAAAACACTCTTGAGAAGGAAAACACTCTTGAGATATAGATAATAGTGTCATAGCTGTACTCTGTTTATGTTCTTTAGTGGATGTATGAAAAAAGGGGTGTTTTCTGACATCCATAATGAAGTATATTCTCGAAGTCAGAATGCAACCAGGATTATTTCCTGACTCGCTGCTTTTGTTTGTCAGTTTTTGTGTGAGTTTAGCTGTTTACAGCTTTTGGGATTGCCTGTCATTCACGGTGGGCTTGCCAGTAAAAAAAAATAAAAATCCTCCTACATTAGAAAGCTTATTCTCAATTTTGTGACAGTTGAACTTTGCATCAGAAGCAAAACAAGTATAATTTTGTTGTGTACTTGAGGTCTCCTACAGAATTAACTTGTTATTCTAGCTGGCTTTTGTGTTATTTCTCATAGAAGATCAAGGCCTTGAATCGAGATCCATAGGAGATCTTCAACTCTATCATTTCTTAGTGTTTAAAAAATGATAAAGTAGCTGAATACAGTTTTATATATGTCTCATAAAAAGAGGGTTTTTACGAAGGTCTTTAACCTACGATGTTAAGAGTACTTACTGTGAGTGATTAGGACATCTGTTTTTCTGTTGGAAGGATGCAAAATACAGCAGTTTTGAAATCGCTATTTGAAACATGCTGTCTCTTGTTTTTTGTCTAAGATAAGACTATTTATTTTTTGTCCTGTATGGCTGCAAAGGTATTGATCTGCAATAATACAGTATCTCGCACTTAAAGAATTGTCAGTCTTTGTTTTTAAAATTTCTGTTGCAGAAATGAGATTCTGCAGTCTGGCAGAGGTCACATGTGCTGATGGCATTAAGGGGCTGATATTTTGGCAGAAGGGCTGTGCTGCTCAGATCGTATCTGATTGCAGATGGTTTGAATGATGCTGCCAGCTCTTCAGTGGGTATGGGAGAAATAGGGGTAGGAGAGTAGAAGGTGATAGAGGAATTCTTCAAGACAGGAAAAGTTAGAAGCTGCAAAATCCCACTGCTTAAGTTAACTGGGGAATGCAAAACGCTTCCCAAAGAAGAGGTAATGTCACCATCAAATTACTAATTACGAAGCCCCACCAAAACAGTAACTGAGAGGGATTAATGTAAGAAAAGACCTTCCTTGTTTTTTATTATCACTTAGATATGATCTTAAGAAAAATTCAGATTTGTTTTTAAAAGTACCTGCTATGCAAGTGGATTCAGTTGACCTAAATGCTTTGTTTTGATTTGGAGTTATGTCCAGAAGAGCATTCCTGTATGTCCATTGTACAGATGTCACCCCTAGAGATGAACTCACGCCCACATCCCACTCCGGACCAGGCCCAGTATAGCTGTGTTTGTAGCATTGTCCACAGTGCAGTCAGCTGTGGCAGGGTTCCTGGTGAGAGAAGGGAAAAGTTAGTGGGCTCTGAGGACTTTCCATATTGCTAATTAATTCCCTAGGGTGATTCCTTACTACTGGTTAGCTTGATGCTGCCTAATATGTTGTTTGTTTCATGTTCTGCTCATTACAGAATGTTTTCAAGCGAAAAAAGCATCAGCGGGCTTTTAAAATGCTTTTTATGGTGGTGGCTTATTGATAAAATCCCGCATAATATTGAAACAGACTGAAACTTCTGAAAGAACCCTAATACACTTTTGTCTTTTCCTCTGAGATAGTTTTGTTTAATTTTGTCAGTCTTTAAGTAAATTTCCAAAACTATCTGCTTAAGTATGTTCTTTAAATTGCGGGACAGGTGGTTTATTGTGCTTTAGGTCAAACTCACAAGCAGCTTTTTGAAATGAATAATTCAACAACAGATATATGGTTGTCAACATACCTTGATTGAATATGTTTTTTCTAACTCCTGCTTTTTCACTTTTTGTTTGTAATGATCTTATTGCCTGTCCACTCCATAAATTACTGTTTTTGTGGTAAGTGGGAAAAAGTTTCTGCTGTGCAGTACATGGAATGGAAGATGAGCTATAGATCTAAGAGTATTTTGTGTGTCAGTAATTCTTGTACTCATTCTTGTATCAGGTTTTGAAATATAACAAATACGAACAATGTTGGCAGCTGCTGTCTTGGATTATCGAAATAAAAAGATAAGCTATTCTGTGCCTGAAGACTTCCCTAGTTGTGTAGGTTTTCTATGTGGTGTTTTTTTGTTTGTTTGGTAGGTTTTTTTTGTGGAAATGATTTGATAATCCTGTTAGTAAATAATTAAATAATGCATAAAATAAAAACAAATTAAAATGAAGCAGAGGTTCAAGTTATTAGCTATAAGACAGCATTTAGATATTCATTGCTAGCAAAGAGTCCAGCTAGCTTATTCTTTTAAAAAGCTAAATAAGTGTGTAGAGAATTAAACTAAGGAAGCAGGGAAATAAGGAAGTATCCCTTGGAATATGTCCTCTGCAATTCAGGTCACATGAATTGTGCACTAGATGAATGAAAATAGGCTTTAGCATCATGTGGGTGCCAGTGACAGGGTAAAACAGATTTCTCAAAATTTTGTTCCTCTGAGATTGTTGTATATTCTGATTTGCTGTAAACCATATTCACATAGAAATGTGCCTGCACAGTCCGGGTTATCTTGAAAGATGTGAGTGCAACTGGATCCTCAGGTTAGGTAATCCAAATTACCTGTTTGAATTTTAACTTGTTAATAGTCTCTGTGGCTTGATAATGTTGGAAGGTTCTTTTGTGGGCTGCTGAAGGTATTGGATGTTTAATGAAAATAGGCACAGTGGAGTGGTCTCACCTGTCAGGAACAATAGTCCCAGTTGCTGCTGTAGACATGCAGCAGTTGGGTTCTCAAGCAGGCATCCTTGGCATCAGAAAAACTATGGAAGGCATTCCAGACTTGATTTGTAGAGGTTGAAGGAAAAAAATGTTTTTCTTCTAATGGTAGTCAGTTTTTTTTTTTTCCTCTCAAGATCTTTAAACCTAAACATTTAAATTAAAAAATAATAGAAAAACATCTGAGTTCCTTTTCTGTTTATTTGGGTTTTTTTTTTTTTTTTTTTCTTTAGGATGTGTCCTGCTTTATGCGATAGTTCTGGAGCAAAATAAAAATGGGTGGGAAAGCAGGACTTGACTTAAAAAACTTGATTTATGGTGTGGTTGCCTAAATTAGTGATATTTGAAATATAACACTGAAATTACTGATATTTGAAAAATAATAAAAAAGTCAAAACTATTGAAAGTTTCATAGAGCAAGGTAACCTCATGAGTAATTTGGCCGGTACTTTATTGATATACGTTGCCAGGGGAGATTGTTTAATTTCTCTAAAAGAGGAATGAGGAGTATAGTTTGCTGATCTTTTTTGTTCTGATCTAATTTTTAACTGTTTCCTGAAAGAAAAGACATACTAAATGGAAAAGAAACCTTATTGTGTATGTATACCTTCAGGAGAATAAGTTTCATTATTTTTTTTTTAATTTTATTTTTCTTCCTCTGCAGTAGCATTCTGTAAGCATAGTTGGGATAGTTTCACTAAGGAATTTGTATCATGGAAATAATCTTTAATCGACATTACCGATGAGAGAAGTCTTTATAAGAAATTGAATTTTATTTAGACTAGCACTGAGTACATGTAGATAGTAAAATAATGGGAATTTATGTGGCGTATGCTGCATAGGTAGAAAAGGCAAGCAAAAGAGTTTGTCGTAGCTGTCTTACCTAATAACTTTACCTTTTTTCCTTCTCTTGATTAGACATTTTCAATGAAAGTATTGAACAGGTGGGAGGATTCATTTTCATAGACAGATTTCAGTGTTGACTCTCAGTCTGTCTGCTGAAAATGAATAATTTCAGATATCTCAAGAAAATAAGCATACTCCATTTCTGATGACTTGTTCCTGCCAAAAAGCATGTCTTGTGTAGTGTTTTTTCCACATACAACTTGTTGTGTGGGGGTTGTTTTTTTTTTTTCTAAGTGTTTCCAGTTTTTTATGCCTGCATCATGCATGATGAGGTGTTCTTGGGAAAATAAACAGCAGTGGAGGAAGGTCACTTAACCCTCACCCTGATTTTCTGGTCTGTAAATGCTCATAACTGTGGCTAAAACTAAATGAATGCTTGTCCAGTGTGTTAATACTACATTGCATTCATGGTAGATGTGTTATCAAAACAGGCTGTTTTATGGGAAGATAAATTGTGTGTGGTGTGGAAAATGCACGAATTGGCTTTCAAAGCAGTTTGCAATTCAACTTCCACTGCAAGACACGTCAAAGAAGTCACAACAGTAGAGATGACCCAAGTTGTTCTAATAGCTGTTCTGCTACCAATTACTACATTGGTTGCAAATCCTGTAACAGGCGAGAGAAGGCTTGAATGCAAGTTTGTCTCAGACAGGAAGGAGGTAATTGGTATTTTTTTTAAATAGTTGTTCCAGCAGTGGAGTTTGGTGGAGTGTCGGTTTTGCTGCTTAATTTTTTTTTTTTCCTACTAGCACTGGGAATCATAAAATGGCAACAAAGGTAATGCTGAATGCAGACAACAAGCAAAGGCACGACGTATGAATGTTAGAGCTCTTTGTTTTGCAGGGTTAGGGATTTCTGTTGCTTGTCCGTAAGTCTGTCTTAATCACCATCCCTGAGTGCCCTACAATATTGACAGTTCATAGGTTTTCTTACAAGTCTTGAATATCTTTTTGGAGAAGAAAAATAATACTGGAATTTTTTTAGATACTTGGTTTTCCTTCTAAAGCTTTTCTCATGATCGTATAAAAATAACTTGAGAAGTGTTAGTTCTGCACACTGTTAAAAAAAATAACCTGGTTTGGAAGATGACTTTGGGGAGGTGGGAGAAGGCGAACATTTAATGATTTTTAAATGTTGGAGGTACAAATAATGGGCCTGGAGCAAGACTGTGGGATGGCTACGATGTTCCAGCTAACGCTAAATGCAGTTGGACTACATTTAAAAAAACTGATAAGGAGTTAGTACAGAACTATAGTAGGGAGAGATAATTTTACTAATGAACCCAGAAAAGTTTTCTGTTAGTGGTGACTAAACCATATGAAACGCTGCCCCTTCGGAATTAGTGCCCGCTGACACAGAACCAGGCCTTTAGAGATTATTCTTTTTATCAAATGCTTAAATAATGTGCTACTTCTCAGTGTGCAAGTAGAAGTAAAGAAAATGCAAATTGTGAAGTACTTTAAGAACTGGGTATTTTCACTACCTGGATCCTTGAAGATACTGAGGCTGGCGGAAGTGACTCCCCAGGATTCCAGTGCTACATGATGTTCTCTTAGTGTAGTGCTGGCACGTGTCTGAAGGTCAGAGTGGCTTTTGGAGAAGGCTGTTGGGTCTTGGAGATGTCGACAAGTTAAGTAGGGGGCAAAGGGAGATACTGTTTTGTCTGCCTTGACAAGGAAAGAATTCAGCTCAAGTCCAAGTGCTTAGCCAGCTCCATCCATAGACTTGATATGCATCTTCTGCAATAGGACATTTTCAGTTGACAGTGGAAGTTTTGGAAGGGTTTCGGTTCAGCTTTCCAGAGAGGTAGGACAGTACGGTTCACCTAGCTCCCGCTTGGTGCAAAGCCTGCTGGCATGCTGTTCTCCCAGAACGCCAGCTGTAGAGATGGTATTTATAGCACTTGGATCTGTAAGAGCAGCTGAGGATGAGAGCAGCTTTCTAGCAGCTTCTGTGAGCCTTGCTCTGGTGCTATTGAGCCCAACTCCCTCCCCCATCCAGTCTTTCTCCTAGTACAGGGTTGAAATTCCACAGTGGGGAGAGAATCCGGTTGAATTCCAAATGAGCTGTTCTTAGCTTCTGCTCGGTTTCCTTCCCTTTTAATGATTTGAAAAATGCAAACAATGCTTTGAAAAGCAAGCACTGCTTTACAAGCTGGAAGTCTCCATTTCCCTTCATTTATCTCGTATAATGACAACCCTGAAATTCTGTCTTATAAAAACAGTATAGCCATATATCTGATTGCAACGTATACCCAGGAAAGAAGCCTGTATTAAATTAAACGTGTCTTTGGGGTGTCATTCACGTTCCAACAAACAAAGAATGCCTGCTCCACCCTGCTCTCAGTAACCAACATGTTCTCATTGTTGTCATTCCAGTCTACAGATGGCGCAGATATATTTTTTTTCCAGACCCATGTGTTTTAAGAGACTCTGTATTTAACGTTAATTCAGTCTTGTGGAGTCAATTCTGAAAGCACCAGGTCTTTTATATTGGTTAAATTGATTATTCAGACATGATAAAATAACACTACTGCTTATGTTGATTTGAGTAGAGTTTGAAGAAGGCACCAATGGGTTATTTGGTGTTTGTTTTCCCTGAATGTTACCCCTTCTGAAGTTCTGTCTAGACAATAATTTTTTTTGGAAGATTTATGCCTATTCCTTTACTAATGATTAATGAGAACAAAAATGAAGACAGGACAGTGCCTTTTTTTGCTAGTTGTTATCACTTAATGTGTTGGCATTTGGTAGGAATGTGTCCTCTGTGTAGGTTATTGCTGCCACTGGGAGAATTACTGAGGCTGGTGTGAAGCCTCTTTGAGATGAAACGTAATTTTATTTCATGTGTAGAAATTACAGAGGCTTTGTGCCTTCAGCACCGCCAGATGTGGTAGCAATGAGGGAATGGAAGATGTGAAAGAGAGAAAGCAGGCTGTATTGGACAAACGGAATTTTGGTTTCTCCAGTTCCATACCTGACTTTCACCATTACTGGGTTTTATTTCTGAATGGCAATTGATAGTTCCTTGTGTTGTGGATTTTATTTTTTTTAATATTAATCTCTCAGTCTGTCTCACCCTGCAGCACAGACTCTGTACCAGCTAATCCCAGGACTTAGCCCAAGTTAATTCTGTCTGCTGGCGTTTATCTGAAGGGCAAACTGCAGTTAGCCAGTTCTTCACTGGAGTGCCCTGCAGTGACTACTGTGTGGCATGCCTGATGGCAGGATGCCCTGTAATATGAGTCTGATTGCTAACAGAGGTGAAGCTGTTGAATCTGGTGATTTGACTTTGAATGCAGTGAGGGATAAGAGAATAATTTCAGTTCTTAACTCTTGCTGTCTCTCTATTCAAGACCTTATTAGAAATAATTGCTTGTATCCCCAGATACTGAACTGCAGATAATTTCTAACCTGAAAAATTTGTGACGTGCTGAGGAGCAGTGCTGACTGGGATGAAAACAGATTAGGCTTGGACTGCAAATTCAGTGTCACTATTATCTGACATGAGATTTATTTGATTAAGAAGTAGTTTTCATCATTCTTGGTGCCTGCTAAAATATTTATGTGACTGAGTAGATGGAATGGAATGAGGGGGCTGATCTTGGCTAAGCTTGCATGCTTTTTGTGTGTTTGGTTTTTAGTGTGTGGTTTGTGGGGTTTTTTTTGGTGTTCTGGTTTTGTGTTCCCCCCCCCTCCCCATAGGTTTCCCTCTGTTTACTTGACTAGTTTTAATGGAGAATGGAAGTGTAAGTGCAGAAATAAAGGCTTGAAGTGGGAATGTTTGTGTGTATGTTCAGAAAGGGGTGAGGAGACAGAGAATGCTGCTTCTAGTTGAAAATATCCCAGTAGACTATAATTTGGCATCATCTTTCTGTTGTGCTACACAGTCTGGTTATAATTGTAAAATAAAGTGCATATTTGAGGTGTGCTTCTTGAATTTCAGCTTCAACAAACCAGGATTGGATTGTAAGGCAACATTAAAAAAATTAGATGTCCAAAATGACAAAAAGAATGCAAAATAATACATAATACAAAATATATGGCTACTGTTTCAATAGTAAAGTTAGTTAATAGTTTCAAAGTTTGCTAACATTTTTTGCTAAAATTAAAAAATAGCAATTAATTTGATCTCAGATTTGAAAAGTTGAAAGTGTATGTTATTTTTGTGCTAGCTGGTAAAACAGATGGTGGATGCTTTGAAAAATGTTAATTAAGGAACAAGTAGGATGGACTGTGGAAGTACCTTATGCCGAGAAATGTAGTTGCCTGTTTAAGTAAGGGCATGCAAAAATCCAAATGTTTTGTGGAGATTGGTTCCTTACTGTTGATACAGCACATCTAAAATTGTAATTCCTTCATTGATTTTGCTCCCACTTTCTCCTTTTGTAAGGCTGTACTGCTTCTACTGTATACCTCTCCTGTACAAGGACTAATTAGTTAAAATATGTGGGTCTTATGATACAAAATTTTAGATTATTTGGTGTGAAGAGAATGGCTTTGAAACTGTTGGTTTCCTTACCTTTCGGTCATATGTTTGTAGTTAGAGGTATCAAAAAAACCCCGTTGTGAGAAACTAGGGACTATGGTATTGTTTATTAAGATTTATGTTAAGCCTAATGTAAAGGTTAGACAACAAAAGAAAAGATAACCGTAATTGCTTACACAAACTAAACCAGACACCACTTGCGCAAGCTAAAACTATCTGCAGGAGGATCTAAAGAACTGAGACTCTTGCAAAACAATAGAAGACCATCTAAAGGTAATCAAGGAAGACTTCAAGCCTTCAGCCTCAACGATCACCAGGAGGCAGATAAAAGACCCCCTAACGACAACTAGGACGTGCGCAGAATATTCCGCTTAAGACACGATTGCGGAACTGGAGGACTGATAAAAAGAGACTGTTTTGAATCCGAGGTACGGCAGTTGGCGGAGCGCAGACTCCCCTGTCGTCCAGCGCTGTTTTTGCTCATATTCTACTTGCTATAATTAATAAAATTCTAATTGGAATGATCCATTGTGGTCTCAATTTATAACACCGTGCCTTTTTCTCAGCCTTCCATTCCAAAAGTAAACGATGGACATTAATCTAGACTGTGGTTGCTGCGTCGATCCCAGAAGAGTTTTTAGTCTCTACAGTAGGAAAATACTGTCTTCAACTTCTCATCCTTTCTGCATTTCTGAATTACGTATGCAACCTTTTTCAGTAGCAATGGTATAGGAGGTGGTGATTTTTGTGAAGTACCCCTGCCGTTTTTTGTTAGATGCAGAAACTTGAACTTATGGAAAGCTGAAAGATTCCACATGACCTAAGAAGTTGGCTCGTGGTGAAGCAAGGGGCCTGAAAAAGGGATTGAGTTTCTCAGAAACTGGCTGCTTAGGCTGACTTCAACATTGAAAGTTGCTACGGTGCCATGCTGATGGTAACTAATTATAGCTGCAGCACAAAGCCTTAGTGTCAGTTTGCAAACAGAAAAGTTAATTGCCACATTGGACCTTTGAAATAGCAGATAAACAAATTTATTCTGTAAGATAAAAAGGCCATTAATGTGTTCCTGCTGTGATGGTCTGCCTTACTGCCTTTCCCATTTCCTGAGGCTCTGTAATTAAACTATTAGCTTGCTTACCATGCCCTGAGTCTGCTGTGGTGAGAGGAGATAGATGACGACCTATTTCGTGATTTACTAGCACAATTCATCTTGGCCTTGCATGGTTTAAAAAACAAACAAAATAACTGAAAAGCTTTTAGTGGTGTTCTGGGTATTGGAGACACTGGAAACAGTCCTCTTTTTAAAATTCTATTTGTTTCCTTGTTCAGCTGGAAGCACAGCTTGCTGAATAACACGGTACATAAAATCAATGTTGCCCACTCAGTCGAATTTCTGCATGGTCATGCTTGTTTTTTGCAATTTCGCATACGAATTTTTAGGATAAAGCTTACCTGTGTTATAAGAAGTCTTTAAATTTCTTCAGAAATAGCCATTTCCTTACTTGAAAAGTAGCTAGATTTCATGGATTTGCTTGTCCCTCCAAAGAAGATGCTTGGTGCAGTAGATACCTTCAAGTTAGGTCAGTCAGTTCAGTTTGAATTCCTGGTTTCTTAGCTGCCTCATCATCTTCTTTCAGGTGTCTTATCTCAAATTATTGTGAACCTGATCACTTGGTTCAAAGTTGGACGACATCAGACAGGACTGACGCTAGGAGCTACCCATCTGGTGCTCAGTTTTCCAAATGAAGAGGGTTTTGTTCCTATTGAAATCCATTGAGATCATAATCTTATATTTTCTCAATCAGTCAGCTCTGCTGGATTCATTTGTAGACAGATTGAGAATTCTGTTAAGTCAGTGATTCTGAAAATGGAGGATGTAGACTCTGTGAGAAACAGGAATGGGAATAAATAGACTTCAGGCTTGGACTAGAAGTGGAGAGAAAAGGCTGTGACTCGATGACAGTAGTGAGGGACAGCATGTAGAGTTCTTGGCAGCCAGGAGGTTTTCTCTGACCAGTTTCTGTTGCAGTGGAAGGTTTTGGCCAGGCAGCTGCATTCCCAACCTCTGACAGAGCTGCCTTCTTGCACATTAATCTGCCTTTCCTGATATGCTCCTCAAGATACGCTTTGCAAAAGCTTGCATCCTAGAAGGTGGTTGTCAAAACAGTGAGCTGAACATGGAACTTAGTGTGACGGCACTGAGGAAAGCCTATCTAAGAAAATAATATTAAAAAATGGTTTAAAAAGATGGGGCAGGGTGGAACCACTTGCATAAATCGTGGAGCCTGAAGTTTACTGTTCACGTATGTGACGGGTCGAATGTAAGGTAGAAGCCAGCAGGCCGAAGCTGTAACAGCAAGCTTGCAGTGCCCTTCCAGGCACTGAGCCTGTTGCATAGCTGGAGATCTTGTCTTTCCTGGGTGGTCAACGTGCCTTTATGCACCGCGAGCTGAGTGGAAAAACCAGCTATTCTGATTAAACATTTGGCTTCTTTGCTTTCTTTTTGGAAGCGATGGACTTTTCCTAGAGATTTTTAGTGTGTTTTTTTTAAAAAAAAAATTAATGGGAAGTGTGTATTTTCATGTCAAACCTGGTTTTGGATAATATGGAAATTTATGCTGCTTGTTCCATTTTCTGTTTCTGACACAGTAGAATCTTAGAAGGCAGTTTAACTCTTTTTTCCTTGGCAAGACCAAGTGCAGCTTTGCCTTGGCCAAGAGAAATGTCCTTTTTACTTATAAACAGCAATATAAAAATGGAAAAGAGAAAACTGATGAATACTTGCTAGTTCACTGTAGATTCTAAGCAGAGACAAATCAATCATGTCATGAGGTAAATAACTGTTACATTGAACTGTTGCAGAAATGGTTTTTATTTGTACTGCTTTTTTGGGTACCTTCTGGGTACAAGACATGACTTCTTTGCCTTTCAGAGCTTTGATGTTAAATGATTGAATGAGAAATGAGAAGTTGTTGAATTGTAGCACTCTAGATGATACTGAAAGGAGAGAACTGATTTAAGTTTGGGGCAGGGGAGTTGTCTTTGGCGATTTGTTATTTGTTCACCTCTAGAACTGGTTTAATAGTGTGTGCTGTGGATGTACTGCCGTTTGGTCAAAACCAGTAGAGGGATACTAAAGCAGTGTATGATTGCTTAGGTTACCAGTTTGTTATGTGTTGATGCTCGTGTTGCCATCCAAAGCCACAAGCATTTTTGCCATTTGATACTGTACTGGTGCAGGGCATGTTATTCATTGGCTTTGCAAGTCTGTCAGCTTCTATAAGGCAAGAATGTCAGCACAAGGTGCGTCCAAGTGAAACGGAATTGGCCACGAGAAGTAGAGTAGCAACTGTTGCTGTTTGTAATTCAGACAGTGGCCTTTCCTCCACGCTGATTTTGGAGAACAGGCCTGCTCAGGGTCACAGCATCTGATAGAGAAGCGATTTAATTTTAATGGAGATTCTGTAACCACATTTTCGGGGATTTCAGTGCAATACGACATGAAGTTTATGTTTGAAATGGTAAGAGATGTGGGTGTTGCGATTTTTATTGATTACAGAAGGAAAGAGAGAAGCCCTCATCTCTCAAAGCATAGCCTAACTGGTATGAATATGTGAGAAATAATCATCCTTTGTTTAGGATGACTGGGATCAGGATGTAGATCATTCCCAGGAAGACTGTCACCACCTTTGTATAGCTTTTGTCTTTGTAGATTTTGTTGCTTGCATGCATCATAATTAGTGGATCACCCCCAAAGGCAGATTGCTGCTTTAGGTGCAGATGGATATATGTAAATCTGAGATGGTTTATCTAATTTTGATACCCTCAAGAGTATGCCTTTTCGGAATCCTTGCACAGATGGTATTACAAACAGCTGCTGGAAATAACAGATTTAAGTATTTCCAGCACTGTGGTATTGAAAAGAAGAAAGCACTAGAAATTCACTTCTGCAGCAAGAGCTGTGCTTACAAATTGCCCTCCTTGGAATACAGAAACTCCAAACATTCCATATACCATTAAAATGACAGCTGAATCCAGTGTGTGTTACGCCCTGCCAGGCAAGAGTTACAGGAAGCTGTTTTGTTGCTGGGAAAGAAAAAAACCCACCACCACAAAACATAAAACACCAAACCCAACAACCTAAAAGGTATCTGGAAGAGCTTTCATTAATTGTCGGGAATGTGCATGTGTGAGTCAAATTCTGAAAGAATTAGAGGATCTGAGAAAAGGAACAGAGCATGTAATTTACAAATGTACAAGTTTGTGGATTTTGTGGGGGGTTTTTGTGGGTTTTTAGTTTGTTTGTTTCAAAGTATGTTTATTCTGGTATTTGTAAACTGTTCAGTGACTTACCTGAAGATCCTTAGTTTCTTTTACATGAATACCTTGGAAAGAAAATGAAGTCAAGATTGCAAGAGCTGAAAAGGCAGTTGGAGGTCACCTTTTTGAATGGGACTTTTAAATGCTATAACACAGGAACTATACACAAGCACTTTTTCTTTCTGGGTTTTTGTGTGTGTGAACTTCATCATAGGGCTGTTGTATATTATACAGAAGTTCCAAAGAGAAAAAGTACGTAAGTTGGTTGGGAGTCACTGTGGGATTCAGTGGCTGTATACAGTAAGAACATTTACCAGTAATTTGGTTGGTTCAATTAATGTCAGTCCTATTAAAAAATCTGTCTGTAGGCTTTGTGCCTGTAAAAAAACCATTGAAATAAACTATGCAGATAATCCCTGAAATGTCTGTAGATCCAACTTTTTCGTATTATTTTCTTCAATGCCCTGAAAATACTTAGCTTCTTAAAGAAAATCTTTCTGCAGTGAGCTCTTGTACTGTGTAACGTGTATTTCAAAATAGCCTTGAGTTCTGCTGCTGTGACATGACCAGGGATTCCTGAACTCTTTGTGGTTTGCATCTGCTTGCTTGCTAACATCCCTCAACTCCTAAAAGCCTGTCCCATTCTAAAAGCCAAGGTACCAGGATGACCACCTTCTGGCTTTCTGTCCAGCAGAATTTTCTTTAGCAGCAGCATTCCTCCTAGGAATTTTTTTCCTTGGTTTATTTCAAATGAGGCCTACAGAAACACAGTGGTAGGAAGCTTGAGTCTTCAATCTTATTACTCCTGTGCAGTGTGGCAACTCTGAATACTCAGATTCACAGGTTAAGTTGAGTGTCAGCAGGCTCATTAATTATGCTCCTGTATGTCAAGGTAGCTAAGAGTTTGAATTTTATTTCCTGTAGGTATTATCAACCCAAAGAATCCTAAGGAAGCACCAAAGTCCTTCAGCTTTGACTACTCTTACTGGTCCCACACATCGGTAAGTTCTTTCACTTATGAAAGTTAAGTGATAAATAAATAAAATGATATTTTTCTTTTTTGTCAACTGGCTTGATTTAACTGCATTCTCTTCTGCTGATCATGCCGTCCCTGCCAGATGTTTCTGTGCTGTCTCTCTCACCCTCCTTCAGGTTAAAAGCTTGTTGTTGTGGGTTGTCTTGTCCTGTTTGGGGGAGAGCAGAAAGTGAAGCTCCTGGAGTTTGATCACAAGTTGTGGTTATCTGAAAGATTACTTAAAACATTCTCCATTCAACAGTGTTCTGTTCTAAGTATTTTAAGGGTGTGTGTGAACCACCGTCAATTCAGTTTTGCTCTTACACAAGTGAAAGTTGCTCATGTTCTTACAGTTCAAGGAGAGACGTGATCTGGTTTCCCTTGGCATGTCTGGAACAGACAAGAGTAGTGATCCATGTTTCCTATAGCTGCAAAAGCAATAAACTCTCATCTAGCTCCTCTGCCCCACCCTCCTGCGAATAAGTGCTAAGGTCTTACTGACTTCCAGTAATTGTTCTACAGCAGAACTGTGGTGTTCTGCCATCTACCCCTCCCCTGCTTTATTTTCTCGAAAAATAAAGAAGAGATAATGCATTTCTCTAATTTTAGTAACTTGAATGGTGCAAATAAGACTAAATATTTCTGAGCCCAATCTGTGGCCAACAAGATTGTTTTCATGATGAAAAACTTGGATTTGTGCAGCTCTTTCACTCGATCTTCCAGAGCACCCATGCAAGTAGATTACAGGATCAGTCAGAGGGACATTACGAACATAATTCCTGAAAACAAGCCGATAAGTAGCATCAAGGAAAAGAAGTGGTCTGATAAAACCTTGATTTCAGCATTGGAATGTTAGCACAGCTAAATTTGTCCTGATTTCAGGAGCAAGTAATGTTAAAATCCAACATTTCGGGAAGCGAGAGAAGGCTAGATTGAGGAGAACATAATCACATGCAGTGTAGTGACATACTCCTGCAAAATAAACTTTCTGTGGTGTGTTATCTGTGCAGTCTCTTCTGGTTTGGGCAACATAAACCATCTGCATAGATAATTAGTATGGTAATTTTTTCCAGTTTATTTACCAAGGACTTTCCTAAATGATCAAGAGAAGACATCAGAAAAAAGAGCATAGACACTGAATCCAGCTTTCTGTCAGTATTTTTTGTATCCCGTACCATCCCTGGGGCAGCATCTTGGATTGCCTCTTGTGACTGGATGTTGGAGTCTGATCAGTACAGTGCCTGAAACATACTACTTAAAGAATTAATTTCTGCAATGAATGAAGTTTTATTTTGAACAGATTCTGTGTTTGCCTTGAGATCTGGCAAGTGTATTCTTTTGTGCATCTTTAACTTGTGATTTAATTTTATTTTCGTGGCACGTGCAGCAGTGCCTTGTTTCAAAACATGACAGACTTTTCAAATGTTTGAAGGTGATAACTTGCTTTCTTCTCCTTATGCAGATTTTTACAACGGGATGCACCTGCGGTACAGTTTTTGTTTTATCACTCGACTAAATTGCTTTAAAGTACCTTCTTTTTTTTTAATGTTATATTTCCGTTTTATTGCTAACTTTGAGTTTAGCCATAGAAAAATGTTCTGATACATTGTCCCTGACTGGTTCAGCTACTTGCTAATTTGAAGTATGTATTGACATAATTAGGGATTTTGTAGTCACCAGTGAGGTTGTAAATAGAAACTTGGATTGGATTAGACAGTGGAAATGGACCAAGGTTTTCTTGCAGCTGTTATATTAATGATTTTTTTTACACTCTTTTAATCTTAAAAAAACTCCAACAAAATAAACCTAAGCAACTTTTGCTTATCTTTTCCCCTGCTACCCTTCAGAGCCCGTATCAAGACCAGCCACTGTCGGATTTTTGTAGCTTCCAGGCCTTTATTCATTTGTGTTCACTCTCTGAACTCTGCTTCTGATTTTCTCCCCATGCTTCCCTCCCAAACACCCTGATTGTTGGTTGTTGGTGATTTTGCGTGAAATGTTTCCAGTAGTGTAACAAACCAGAACTGGTTGGTTTCTTTGTGCAGACTGTTTCCCCAGCATCCATGCAGTGGTCCTGCTGCAAGGGTTGTCACTGTCATTCTCCTCCAGCTGGTACTGCCTGGGGAAAAAGCTGTGTGTAAAAATGTGCTACGTTTGCCTCTGCTTAAGGATTTGACCCGTAAGACAGAAGTAGAAAAAAAAAAACAACAGTTGCTTTTTGAAATGTGACTTGAATGATAGAATTAGACTGTATTTGTGCTGTTTTCATGTCTTCTCAGCCGGAAGATCCCTGCTTTGCGTCTCAGAGCCGTGTGTACAATGATATTGGGAAGGAAATGTTGCTGCATGCCTTCGAGGGCTACAATGTGTGCATTTTTGCCTATGGACAAACTGGAGCTGGGAAATCCTACACAATGATGGGCAAGCAGGAGGAGAGCCAAGCGGGCATAATCCCCCAGGTAGAACAGAACCAAGAAAGGGGATTTGTTTTTGTTTTTTTTTTATAGCATATTCAGACAGATGCTTGCTGATTGTGCTCTTTATATTGCAACAACAGTTAAGAGAACCACAGCTTACTTCTGAATTGAAAGAAATCTACTGGAGGAAAAAAAGCATTCTAAGTAATTTTCCCTCTATTACTCGTTTTTTTCAATTGTTTTGAAAAAACAATTTTTTTTTTGTTTTGTTTTTGTTTTCAATTGTTTTTTCAAGCGTTTTGGTTTTATTACAGAAGCAGTGTAATAGGTGAAATGAGTTAAGAATCTGTGACAGCAACTTTGTGGAAAATTTTTTTGTTGTAATCTTGATATTCCTATTTGTTTTTCTGAAATCTCAAATACATATAAATTAAACATTGTCCTAAAAAAACCCCAACTTACTGATCCTCCTTTAGATTTAATAATACTCCTCTTATCTACTACAGTTTTAAAACAAAATAATTTCCCTCCAGTTTTACTGGGAGGCCTTCTCGTAAAGGTACAAAATCAGTTATCTCTTCAGGGAGACCTTGTAGAATCTGTTCTCTTTCTTGTGACATACTCAGAAGGTACAGCACAATCTTGTTCTCAATAATATGGGTTGTTGACATTGAGTTCTTACATGTGGGTAAATTTGCCTATCTGCTAGTCCCTAGTGTGAAACTTTATACTTTAACCATGTGTTGACTGAATTATTCAAAATTGCCTGTATTCTTCATAATATGTTTATTTTTTATACAGTGGCTTGTTGACATTTGTTCCAGAAACCTCTTTCTATTCTTATTCCTCCCTGTACCTATGCTTTTTAATCTCCAAATACATATCCATGGCTTGTTCGCTGTTGATTTCTTCTTCCTTTCTTATCTTAATTAAGGGTCTAATTTCAGTTACTTGTAGAGAAGCGCTCTTGCAGCAGTAGACCACTGATGGTTGAAGTATCCTTCATATGAAGATACTGTTATCAAACTTTGAAATAATGTCTGCCTATTGATTTAAATCTGAATCCTGCAACTTCAGCACACTGAGTAAACAGACTGTTTTTTTATGAGACTAGGAGAGGATTAAGGATTTTAATAATTCATTTCTAAAATTATTACTTCCGATTTCAGTTATTACAGACTCTTTGTAATTTTCGAGCACAGAATTGGTTAAACCTGGAACAATTGTTGAGATACTACATAAAATAAGATTGATAGTTATGTAGAATTGAAATTAAGTATCTTCCCAGTGAGGTTGTGTGGTTGTGCCCTCACTCTAAAGCCAGTTTAATGCTGTGTTGTAGTAGTTACTTGTTACTACGCGGTAAAGGCTAATTCCTGACTTGGGTTTGATCTCTTCTCTAGCTATGTGAAGAACTGTTTGAGAAAATCAATGACAATAGCAATGAAGAAATGTCATATTCTGTAGAGGTGAGTATGGTGAGGGATGAAAAAATACCTGTGTGTGCTGAACGTCAAACTGAGGTTAGGTGCTGCATTACTGATGTAGCATTAAAATGATGATTTTTTTTTTTAGCTTTGTTTCTTTTCTGTTTCCTATGTGAGTCAAATTAAAGAAAGCCTTTCTGGAACGTTTTTTCCCCACCAGAAAATTGGTATACCTTTGCCTGTGTAGCAATTCTGAAAGAAAATGATGGGCTGAAAGCCTAAAGATGCATTTACAGATTTTTTTTTTTTTTTTTTTTTTGTGGCTACTGGATGGAAGGCTACATGTTTCTTGTCATTTGCTGTAGTAATTATTTATACCCTATTTCTCTACAGGACTTGTCTAGCATAGCTTAGTCACGCAGTCTTACCTGACATCCGATAGTAAGGTTGGTTTACAGAAAAAATTGTTTAAGTTGTGCATACGTGAGAAATTGGTCAGTACTTTTCTTAATTATTATCCTTACATAGGTTGGTTTATGTTTAGAAAGTGGTTTTTGTACGCTACCATACTACACCATTTCTCTTTGTCTTGAATCCTTGCCCTGCTCCAAAACAAAAATAAAAGCAGCTGCTTGGCAGAAACAATATTTCTTTCTTTTACTGGTTTTTTTTTTTTGCCCCAGTCAGTTTTAATGGCTTGACATGAAATGTGTTGCAGACTTGGAAAGAAAGGAAGACCAAAAAGCTGGCAGAAGTGAAATGTGATCGTTATTAATAAATGTGAACTCCAGTCCTTACTGCTTCCAAATTACAGAACTGGAAAATGACTAGTTCTGTGACTTTGAATCTGCCCATTTTAATGCTTCATTTACTTGTAATCTATTAACGTTTGATGACTTAATGCTTGGATACCATAGGAATATCACGTTTAGGATTTGTGAATGACAAGATTCCTGTGTTTTCAGGATGTTTTTTCTATTTGGTACTTGTTTATGGTTTTGATTACGTCTCCAAGCATAGATTTGTGCATGTGAGAGAGAGAGAGAAATAGTCTCTCTTTTAATGGAAATCCAAAAGAATGAACATCTGACAAATAAGCGGAGAAGAGAGACAGCAAGCTAGAAATAGTGATGGAAATGTATAAACAGCGTATTGGATCTGTTTTGAATATAGAATTCATTTTGCTGAATTGCACTTAAACAAAAAGATATCTTCAGTATCTGAATTTCTAAAACTGCTGCTTACATCTGTAATCTTTCCACAGAATGAAAGTGAATAACTTGCTGTCTCTTTAATATCTTGACTGCTGCAGCTGCTAGTTACCTGTTGGACTAGGATAAGCCTAGTGCCGTAAGAAACATAAACATTAAAGAGTGCATTACAAAATAATCTTAACTTTATAATTGATTTCAAAGTGTGCAGATTTAAGATTGCTGTAGTTTGAATAGTTGTACTGATGACTCAGGAATACAGCAGGACATGGGTACAGCTTAGAAAGCTGCTTCTGCACACAAAGGAATTTTTTTTTTCTCTAAGTTTGTTTTGGAGGCTCATAAGAGAGATTCCTTGTAAGCAGACTCCTTTTACCATCTGTCTTGTTTGCCTCTTTAGAAAGATAGCTTTGCTGCTGTGTCATATTAAAACTGTTAAAATGATTGTAAACTGAAGCGTGTGATTTTTAAGCACCAATGTTTTTTGAAACGGTTGAGGGATCTATACATGGGTGCAGGGCCTGCAGCTTATGTTGGAGATCTGATGCATGAGACTAGTGACTCTTCTTCCCTTCTGTCATTGTCTCAAGCTGTGACGTGAACTGAGACACCCACCTGCAGCTTTCCTGCAGTGGAATGGGAGAGTTCCTACCAGTAGCACTCTGAAATGCTGCAGAGCTGCTTGCAGAAGAAGCCTTAAGAATCACTCAATTGTCTGTGCAAATTCCTGTTTTCAGGTGAGTTACATGGAGATTTACTGTGAGAGAGTCAGAGACTTGTTGAACCCAAAAAACAAAGGGAATCTGCGAGTGCGAGAACATCCTCTGCTTGGGCCATATGTGGAAGACCTGTCCAAGTTAGCAGTCACGTCTTACACAGACATCGCAGACCTCATGGATGCTGGGAACAAAGCCAGGTTAGTGATGGTGGCGTGTTAGATGTTTTATCTCTGTTGTGAGGATATGTGGCATATAGCAGCAAATTTAAAATAACTTCTGTGATGCATTGTTGCTTTTAGAAAAACTCATGTGACATGAGGAGTATGGTTGAAATCTGCACTGATCAGTGCTATTAAAAGACTGAAATTGATTTGTGTGGTGAAACAGTGCTGCAAATCACAGTGTAGATATTTAAAGCTTGGAATGGATTGGGATGAAGTATGTAAATAGTTATACTGGCTTTTAGTTCTGCCTTCAGTGTGCACTGCATCACTATGTTGGTAAAAACAAGCGTGTGAACAGTCTCCTCTTCTTTCATTCAAGTGGTCAAGACTAAAGTTGACGTTCTAGCTTTAGGTTCTGGTTCATTAGCAGTTGTTTTCGTGTCAGCTGTAGGCTCTCTTTCACAACGTGTGGGAAAGACTGACATAAATGTCACTCATGTTTTCTTGGCTGTTTGGGTGTGAGGTAGTCTTGAGTACACAAATTGAGGAAGCTCAGTTCAAACTGTGATGAAGATAGGAGTAATTCAGGAGTGAAACATCAAAGGGTTTGTTAATGGTATTTGGTGTGGCTTGGTGTTGGTTACAGGGCAGAACATCAACTGTACAACCTCTTGGCCTTATTCCTCTACAGCTGCATTGAACCCTGCAGGTAGTTGTACTTGCAGAATAGAGGCTCTTGTTTTTAAACATGTCTGTGTCTGTTCATGTTTTAGGACTGTGGCAGCTACCAACATGAACGAAACCAGCAGCCGCTCTCATGCTGTGTTTACAATTGTCTTTACTCAGAAGAAACATGACACAGAAACTGATCTTTCCACAGAGAAGGTATGTTACAGATAAGTGGCTTTCTGACTGTTTTTCACCAATCTTCCCTGTGGTGACTTATTCTTACTGGCAAAATGATGAGAAAATGAGAATTGTTTTTTCTGATGTTCTGTTTAAGGGTGAACTTGCTGTGTGCCTTGACAGAGCCCTTTTATTTCTTACAGGATTTTGTTTGATTATAATTCTAAAAACAACTACACAATTTGTGCAGGAGAAGAATATATAGATGTGCGAAAAATAAGGCCTTAAGGTCTAGGTTCTGTGGAGAGGGATGTATGAAATAATCTTCCCCAGTCTTGTTCCCAGAACTTTCTGTGGTTTTGCTTGTCAGTGCAAAATATTTGCCTCGTTAGTTCTTTTCTTTAGGCACAGGAATTGGGATGTGAGACTTAGGCACTTTCTGGAATTTGCAGGAGGTACACAGTTTAGCATGGAACAGTTTTCTGGCCTTTATTGGTCAGAAACAGAGGTTCTGCATGCAAAAGTAGCTGAAAGTACAGGTAATGTTTTGTGTTTCTGAGCTGACTACTGTGGATAGATCTGAAAAAAATTATGGATTGAAGACATTTCCTCCCCACCCTGTAAGATTATCATTAACTGACATGCAGTCTGTAGCTTGAGTTAGGTTAGTGCTTTATTGCTGGTGCCACTAGAGTCAGGATGAAACATGAAGTTTCTGTTCCTTTGAGATTCTTGTGTTGTCTGTAGCAGTACTGCCTAATTTCTTTTGACTGCTGTTCTGCTCTGTTCATGTGAGACCTCTTTCTCTCTTTTTAGGTAGAGTATGCTGGTACTTAAAACAGCATCATCCCAGACACTTCTTATCCATAAGATAACAGCACTGAGCTAATTGGTTGTGGAAACTTTGTTTAACTGTAGTTGTAAGCACACTACAGTAACTTCTTAGACAGTAGAGTTCTTCTCGTGCCATAGAATTCTTGGAAGTTTTGTTCTTTCTCTCGTTCACCAAGAACTAATCCTTGTTGTTAATGTGCTTTCTCTCTTCAGGTCAGCAAGATTAGTCTTGTGGATCTGGCTGGGAGTGAGCGAGCTGATTCAACTGGTGCCAAAGGAACCCGATTAAAGGTACTGGGCCATTGATGTATGTGGAAGGAAAGGGAAGTGTGTGCACAAGCATCATGTGGAGTCTTTGCTTGACAAATAATAAGGAAAAGAAATGATTGCTATTATAAGAATGGAAAAAATAGTTGCAAAAACAAAGACTTCCCCCTGGCACCTGATCATGGATGTGACGTTTGGCTCATTCAGTCTACAGAGATTCATGGTTGAGCAGTTTTAATTACTATATAATACTGAATTCTGTTTTCTCAGGAAGGAGCAAATATAAACAAGTCTCTCACAACTCTGGGCAAAGTTATTTCAGCGTTGGCCGAAGTGGTAAGTGCAGCATTTGCTTACCTGTGACAACCTTTCCATAGCGAGTGAGACTGAGACAGTAACAAGCCATGGTGTGCAGCAGAGTCAGCCACTGCACTTGGCCTGGCGTTCTCAGCCACGTTATCTGTGTCTATTCTGATAGATGAATAGTGTTGATGGTGTTCTGTGAGCATCACACAGGCTGGTAGAAACTTTATTTGTTGAGAGATTGAAGCATTGGTTTATTTAGCTGTGAAGAAGCCTTGCAAAAGAAGCCTGCACTTGTGTAGAAGACACGTTCATGTAGCAAGCTTTCAGTTCTGCAGAGCCGTAATTTTATTTTTATTTGAATGAATAATTTTGGAAAACTAACTGCAGCTTTGATGTTAAAAATTTTAGAAATGCCAGTGTAGTAATTTGATTATGACTGGCTTTTTTTGTAATAGCAAGACTTAAAAACGTGCAGAGTTGCATGAGCATGTTTATCCAAACATAATGTTGTAGGTTTAGAAAAGCACTTTGTCTTTTACTTGTATACTCAACTACTATTTGAAAAAAAAAAAAATATTCCTATTCCTTTTTAAAAAGTGAGTTCTTCACAGGTTGGACAGGTTGAATATGCTGTAGTGCTTTTTAGATTTTTATTTTTTTTAATGATAACTGTTCTCATTCATTGGGGTTCTCAAGAAAAGAAAATAGTATCCAAGATAACATGGAAATTATATATAAATCTTGTATCATCTTGTATCTTCTTCCTCTTTCTTTAATGCTCTCATATTAGGATAACTGCACCAGCAAGGTATGATGATCTGATTAGTAGTGGATGTTGTCTTTTTTTACCTAAGTGTAAGATTTTATTCTCTTCGTTTTGGAATCAAAGAGCAGGGATCTTTTATGTCAGGTCTTTGAGAAATTCCTGTGACTATAAATTATGGTCATGAAACCTGAGAATTAACAGTAGTAAAATTTAGAAATGTTCTAAGGTTGGGATAAATTAATGAGATGTGCATATTTAAGTGTGTACTTAGGAATAATCTTTTAATTAACATCCCTGTTCCTGATTTGGTGACTGACTTTCGCAATATTTACTTTTAGTAGAGATAACTTTGCCTTTGCTTTCATGCTTCTGTTCTCCATGCTTTTTTCTTTACCCCATGTGATGGATTGTAGGTGATAGTTCCAGTTTTCAGCTTTAGCATCTGAAGCTTACCTGCCCTTAGTAATTTTACTTGTCCATTGTAAGGTTACTCACCTTTGGCAAGGGACAATAGAGCTATTGTAAGACCAACACTCACATTTTAAGCACCTCTTGAGTGCTAAGAGGAGTTTCACACAAATTATAATCAGGCCTTTTATGGCAAAGCCATATCCTGTGTTAAATGTTGCATAGAATTAAACTTTTGGCATCTCTTGAAGCAAGATGTTTGCCTACTGAGTATTCTCGTAAGTAAATAGATGACCCAAGATTCACATTCTGTTATAGACCTTTTGAAGTTGATCATTGTTTCTTTTAGAGCAAATAAAGAAGCTAGGGAAAGCCTTGATCATGAAATTTGGAAGGAAGTCTGCCAAAGATGCTGAGAAGGCCTCTTCTCTTGTGTGGAAGTTCTACATTTGTCATTGCTGATTTGGGGACAGAGTACTTAAATATTTGGTCACCCATCTTTGTGGCCTTGTGCTTTGGTTTGAGTAGTCTCTATGGTTTTTCTTTTTAAATTTAAAAAAAGAACAAACACAGAAAAAACTACCATCCCCAAGCCACCCCCTTTTTACTCATACTTCTAATTTCAGTGTCCAGGAACTTTGATCTTTTCTATCCTCAAGCTTCCCAATAACTGCTTACAGAAACACAGGAAGATTGGGTGGTTGTCCTTTCACATGTGCACCTGTGTCTCGGTAGCTGTGCAGTCTCCTGTAATAGACTTTTGACTGCTCTAAAAAGCTGTAATTTTTCTAGCAAAGGAAAAGTTAATCTTCCCCTGAATGAGTAAGATGTGCTACTTAAATTCTCTTGGAATGGTGTTAGAACACAGAATTTAAATGTCACAAAGATACTCTTCATACACAGAAAAGCCTTTCTGAGGGTAGTGCATCCGGGGAATTCTCTGAACTGCTTGTCATCATCTGTTTAGATGTTTGGATATGTTGCAAGTTATCTAATAGGAAACTCAGTAATCACTTGTACAACTGAGGATGGACCACCCTTCTGTTTAGATAGCAGCATATGTGTATGCTGTCATGGCTTTTTTAATACCTATACTGGTATTTTTATGACTTAAATATTAATTTTCTTTTTGGTGTCTGTTTTTCAGTAGTGTATTCTTTCTTTGTAGAGTAAAAAGAAGAAGAAGACAGACTTTATACCATACAGGGATTCTGTGCTAACATGGCTGCTTCGAGAAAATCTGGGTATGTCTGATTTACCTGTGCCAATATGGAAAGAAATTCTCACTAAGTTTTCTGATTGCTTTTAACTCACTTAAATTTGTATCAAGTCTGAGACAATTATTTTTAGTAGTGAAATCTGAATCATGTAGTTCCACCTTTTGTTGAAGTCAAAACTGTCTGTCTTATCACTTTGGTATGTTCCTTAGTAATGTAGAATATAGTTGAATTTTATAATTTAATGAAAATACTGATGCTTAGTAGGTAATTAACGCATAGATTTTTGCACTGTAGTTTCATCTAAAATCTTGTCTGTTCATTGTAGGTGGTAACTCCAGAACTGCGATGGTTGCTGCTTTGAGTCCAGCAGACATAAACTATGATGAAACTTTGAGCACTTTAAGGTACTTTGGTTTTATTGGGGATGGATTTGGGTAGCTGTTGGCTCTAACGGCCACATTCTATCCTTCAGACCTTTGGGTTATTACGCTTCGAGAAAATCTGTGGGGAGGAAGACTCTATACTGGCAAGAACTCAGTTACCCTGAAAGAGGAAAACTAATCTATTGTATGTGAATAGGGAGCTAGGGTTTTATTGCCTACTCTTAACTTGGAAAATAAAACTCATTTTCTCATGTTCGTATGTTCGTTCCCAGGGTGGTCCTTAAAATTGAGCACATTAGTCAAGCTGAGGCTTCAAATCACTGCATAAAGAAAAGGAAAAAAAGCGTGTTATCTGTTGTACATGTTGTTAATCCATCTTGAATAGGACATGTCTTTTTTTATTGCAGCAATACCCTGTATTAAACATTAATTCAAATGCATGATTTACTATAATCCAGGATTCTCCTCTGACATAGAGCAGCAAGCTAACTGTCTCCTATATTGCTGCATTCCTGCCTTGTGTATAAGCACTTACATGTTCATTGCAAGCTTTCCTTGTTTTGGTCTGGTTCCAGATATGCTGATCGTGCAAAACAGATTAAATGCAATGCTGTTATCAATGAAGATCCCAATGCCAAGCTGGTGCGTGAGCTGAAGGAGGAGGTGACAAGGCTTAAGGATCTCCTGCGAGCCCAAGGGCTGGGAGATATTATTGACAGTAAGTGGATTAAACAAACCTTACCATCTTGAGGTTGGCTTCTCTTGCAGAGGGAGAGAAAGGGGTTTAAAACATTGGAAGTTAAATATAGGTGCTGATAGGAAGTTTTGAACATGGTTTTAGAAGTGATAGGTTTTAGAAATGATAGCCTCTTTTGTCTTTACAGAGAATCCTAGGATAGATTGTCTAGAGGTGACAGGCCACCTTCAAACTCAAGGGGAAGCATGGAGATTGCGTTTCTTGTTACTGTAGAAATTATTTTGTATAACAGAACTTAGGCATTCCGGAGTTGCCCTGGTGAGTTGTAGAGGGCTTTTTGTCTAGCTGCCAATGAAAGGATAGTTGAGATAAAGAAACTTTCATACTGAGAGAGAAAACATCTTTTCTTCCTCCTTAAAGGGTTAGGGTGATTAGTTGATACCTGGCTTCAATGCCATCATTGCTCAGCAAAGAAAATGATGACTAACTCCTGTTAGACAGTGTCCTGAGTGACAAAGCATTTGTCATCTCAAAATAACTAGCTATGAAACAGCTGTTTGTGAATAAATAATGAATTCTTTTGGGGCGAGATTTTGGTTTAGGTTGGCAGAGCAATGTAATACTGATTTGCTTTGCCAGCAACCTCTTATTTCAAGCACAAGTGTGTTCTGGTGCTTTATTTCCTTGTCATCATTCCAAACTAGGCAAATGAACAAAAATTTTAGCTGCTACATGCTTCTGTAACATGAACAGTGATTTAATTCCTAGTGAAGAAGGTGCCCATAAAAACATAGAATGTATTCCAGTGGATTAAAAGATTCTTTGACGTAATAAAAAAGTGAATGTTGCACCAGTTTCTGATTTGTCAGAGCTTATCCACCTGTGAAGCAGAAATCCTGACTTAGTCACAGACTACTTAAAGATGTGTAACATGTATTTACATTTTTGTTTACTTGTTTGCAAAAGAATGGGGCCAGAAGACAATGAAAGGCAGGTGTTTTCATGCTTGATACAGTCTAGTTTTTGGTTCGAAATGAAAACTGAAAAAGCACTGTGTTACTGAAAATTGTGTTTTATTTCTTTGAACATCAAGTAATATTACTCTTCCCTTCCTGTGTCACTGGTGAACCTTCAATTTTGATCCTTCTTGTATTTTCCCTCCTGCTTCCTTTCAGTTGATCCAATGGGAGATGAATACTCTGGAAGTGGAGGCAAATGTGTGTATTGTGTGGTTCTCTTTTTAACTTGCTTTCTCTGGGTCAGCTTTTAACTGAGCTTTGCATGCCAGCATTTCTCACAGGGAAATCCCAGACAGAACACTCACTGTGGAATGCAATGCAGCTTCATGGAAACTAGCTTAACCAGCATTTCTTAGATTGAGTCGACAGTTTAAAAAAAAAAAAGCACAAAGTATAAAATGCAACATATGTTCATTGCTTTCTTTCTGGCAGAATATAGAAGGGAGAGTGGTAATTCTTTAGTCTGTTTTCATGACAGCCAACAGTTTAGATTTGAGCTAGAAAATCTTTTTCTCAAACCTTTCTCAAGTTACTCAGTTGAAACAGCTTCTGCTCATCTAGCTTCCTGGCCTTTTAACATCTCTTTTCCACCTAGAAGTATTTGTTTTAAATGTGTCAATTGATTACCTTAAGATGAAGTGTTATCAGTTCCTTCTGGAGACTGAGATTTATTGATTTTTGTGTAGTCTCTTTAAAAAACCAAAAAAGCTGGACATCTTATACTAATGAAGGTCTCTTATTTGAGCTCAAATACTTGTTTGCAGATGATTAACTTAGTGGGGTTACAAACAGTCAACAAATAACGTTTTTATTTCTGTTCTACTGTTTCCTTCCATGAAAGGGAAATACATGTAGTCCATTGCAAGAGAAATGTATTATGTGTAAATTTGGGGTTGGTAGACTTTTTAAACTGTTTCAGTCAGTCGTCTTCACCCTCACGCAAACAATATCAACTGGAAGAGATCTGTCTGAAATTTCCTAAAATTAAAGCTACTGGTGGTGTAAAGACTCATCCTGGCCTTGTCTTACGTTCTGATGCCGCTTCCAGCGTGTGCGTATGTCATCCGTGTGAAAGCTGCAGCCTCCGGGCGGAGCGTGCATGGCGTTGAGGGTTTTGGTTCTCTGTGGTCACGGCAACTGTGAAACCTATTGCAAGTGCCACTTCCTTTGTCTTCAGGAGTGCATGTGTCTATTTGCCTTTAGAGACTTCATCCTCCCTGCTCTGTCATGCCTGCTTTCCTCATCCTGATGGCATTCCCTTTCCTTAACCTCCTTTTCTTCTGTGAAACTTCCACCCCTGCTTCCTGTATTTGCAGATGGTGGTTTTCAAACTGACTTGATCAGTTTTATGAGGCTGAAACAGCAGGTGGAACGTGGAGTGAACTAGGGCATAAAGCTGACAATAGCAGAATTGTTCAGGGTAGGAGTAGAGGAGATGTAGGAGGACATGGAAATTTGTGCGGTGTCTGGGTGAGCATCTCATTTTTGTGAGTGTGGAGCCCTTGTTTATAACTTGCAAGGTCTGGTTTCACCTGTTTCTTTCCTAAGGATACTTATTTTAAAAGACTTGGTTTTCAAATAGAATTTAAAACCATCAAAATTATTAAACCTGAACTATTTAATTGACTGATATTTCCATGTTAGAAGATTATCTTTGGTGTGTGATTATTCTGAGGATATGCTTTACAGACATATCTGAGAAGCTACGTTTGGTTTAAATTAGTCAGGTTAAAATCAGTTGCCTTTGGATAGTCATTCTTGAATCATTCATGCACTTTTTCCTTGTTTTCTGTCTTTCAAGGAGACACCTTTCAGGCCTCCGGCTTTCAGGCTACAGAAGATGCCTTATTAAATTTTTGTTGCTTTTTTTTTTTTTAAGGCCTTCCTTTTCTAAACTAAGACTAAAAAGCTTTAAAGCACCTTCTGAAGTGCGAGAGCTTTATCAGATACTTCACTGATCAGGTGTCTTAGATTTCCATTTTTCGGATAAGGAGGGTCAAGAGGAAGCGTAATGGTGTTATTGTGAACTCCTGTTCTCTTCTCCCTGGCATGGACTGACAGGTGATTTACATACTCTCCTGTGGGAATTTGAGGAGGAGTAGTTCTGTGTCCTTGTGGTCTGGGTGGTTCAGCAGCAGAACCACTTCTGTGGTAAAGATTTACTTAATCATTATTTTAGATTAAAGGTGACTGGAAGAGAATGTTTTGCTGAGTTTAAGTGGTTGGTGTCTATTCAGGCTTCAGTCCAAACTGTCATCCAGCTCATCCGGAACTGAAATCTGCTCCTGCTCTGAGCTCCATGGTGCTTAGTTTAATGTTCAGTTAGGAGTAGGATGGTTTATTTTTTGGCAAGTGTGTAATTCATTTTTTTTCAAGCTTTTTTTGATCAGAAGAGGTTTATGATGCAGTCCTTACTAATAATCCTCAGGGTCTGAACAGAGTAATCTTTTTCACGGGTACTAATATTAAAAGATTTGTTTCAGAACTGCCATCTAAAAATTACAAAACTTATCCTGTTGCTGCTTAAATGCTTTCCTCTTACACTGGTATTTCCTTCCTTTCCTTTTTCCTGTTCCTTCCCTCTTCCTGTTTTCCTTTTTCCCATCTTCCTGCCTTCCCTCTGTCTGTGTGTCTTTCTCCCAGATTTGAAAGATTTTCAGAACAATAAACATAGATACTTGCTAGCCTCCGAGAATCAACGTCCTGGCAATTTTTCCACAGCCTCCATGGGGTCCCTCACTGCATCTCCATCCTCCTGCTCTCTCAGTAGTCAGGTGGGCTTAACATCTGTGTCCAGTATACAGGAAAGAATCATGTCAACACCTGGAGGAGAAGAGGCAATTGAACGTTTGAAGGTAGGTATCGCTGTAGATTAAGGAGGCTGTTAGTTTGGTCTTGACCAGGGCTAAATAGGAGTGAACCCAGGAGAACTTTCCTTGATAAATACATCCAGTATCCTTCTGTTTCTATAGGAAGATGTCTGAAACCAACATGCCCTTTAAAAAGGGCACTTAACTGTGGTGGGCTAGAAACTGCATTCATGCACAGCCTTTCATTTTAGGATTATTCAAGTTTCATTGTAGCCTGGAGCTACAAGTAAATTATAAAAAAAATCTTGGTTCTTGTTTACAGGTCCTCTGATGCAGTGGTAATGATGAAAAATTTGATCATAAGTATAGATTTCAGCAGGCCTGGTCAGCACTAGAGTGGACAAAGTCTGACTAGCAAATGCATTCAGCTTTCAGAAAACTAAATTACCCCAAAGTTGAAAAAAGGAGGAAGAATAATCCTGCCACTGTTGTACTTGCCCAGCCCCCACAGATTAAAATGTGAAGCACACAGAATAGCATGCTTTATCCAGACAATAGCAGCCTTGTCCCAATTCTGCATAGAATTGAACCGCATCAAAAGTGCATTACAGTGAAGTATTTCTTAATTTTTATGAAAGCCCCCCCAATCTCCATGGGTGGATGAGTGGGGAGAGCTGGCTGTGTTGAATCTATGCTTCATTCTCATGTCTCGTCCATGAGACACTGCCACAAGGATTGGAATGGGCTGAGACACATGCTGCGTATCCCTTTCCTATTAGAAACCCGCTGTTGCCATGGAAATAGCGGTGTTGTCTCTGCAGTTCCTTGGCATCCAGTTACTCAATGATGTCTGTAAATCAGACTTAAAAAAAACCAAACACCCTACCCCCCTCCACCTTCCTTCTGCCCCTGAAAATTTAGGTTGTTCAAATTAAAGTCTGATTGCTGTTAGATATGAAGTCGTCTTTTCTTCTCAGCTTGCCTTCAAACTATACACTTTTAAATATTAAGGAAAACAACTTAGAATTTTGATGTGCTGAGAGTGCTTTTTATAAAGAAATTTAATTTGAAGTCTAGAACTGAGCAAAAACTTTAATTCCTTTGTGTATTACGTAAAGAACTTGGAGAATAATTGTAAAACAACTTCTGGGATTTTCACACAGGAATCTGAGAAGATTATTGCAGAGCTGAATGAAACGTGGGAAGAGAAGCTGAGGAAAACTGAGGCCATTAGGATGGAAAGGTCAGGAATCAAGTGCTGTAGATGTGGATGGTCGCTAGAAAAGAGACAAGTGTGGAAAATGGAAGATGTTAGTCTGTTCAAATGCAATGGAACAGCAGAATACTGCTTAGTGATAATTCTTCTGACCTTTGTGTTATATGTAAGAGTAGGGGCAATGCTGAAGGAAAGCCATATTCTTTCCTGTATTTCCTACAGTTGGAAGTTCAGCATTGTAATTCCAGGTAACATCTTAAACTTCTGCTGTGAAGCAGCATGGAGTCTTGGTCTCTTTCTTTCCCCTTTCCACCATTCTCCAACAACTCCAGCTTTCCAGCTTTGGTTTCAATTGTGTCTTAGAGCAACAACACAGATGCTTAATAATTTTCAGAAAGTGAGTACAACTAAACAGAGCATTACTTATTTGAATGTTAAAAGCTTACAAAATGTCTGAGGGAGACATCTTTGCCTGGAAACAATGTGACTGAGCAGTTCCTAAAATCCTGAGAGGTATGAAGAAAGTGGATACAGATTGATTATTCACTGACAGAGCTAAGGAGGGATTTGAAACAGGAAGCTGTCACAATACAAAGGCAAGCTGTGCAAGTCTTTGCTGCATGATGTTGATGATGCTAGTTGAATTAGAAAAAAAGATGACAACCTCAGAAAACAACCATAAAAACACTTTGGGTAACTGTTTAAAAGAAATGCCACCATTAATTCTAGAAATTCCTTAGGAAGAATTTGGAGACTGAGAATTCTTTGGGGAAAATATCACAGTATTTGCCATCTTCTTACTCTTCTGTGTTCAGGTCACTGTTGTGCTTTGTCAAAGCCAAGAATACTGTGTTACGTGAACAGTTTGAGCCAATACAATCCTTTTTATATCTTAAGAAGGGGAGAGTACTTTCTATATTAGATCAGGAAGAGCCAGTTAAGTCTTTTTAAATTAACAAATAGTAGTAGCTCCTTTTAGCTAAATTAAATATTTAAATTTACAACAGACTTTAACCTTTGTTAAAGAAGCAATGAATGTAATGTCCTAAAATTTACTTATGTTGTGAGACATTGTTGCAGTAAAATTCTGTTAGATCTCTGTAAGATTCTTGCTGTTGATGTTGTGCAGGCCTATAAACTCTTAGGACTAAAGTTTAGAAACTTGCCCTGTTGTTATGAGGTGGTGACAGTCCTGCCTGTATGGTCAGTGGATAGGCTGGTTGAAAGTCTAGTGTATTTCGTTACATGACTTTGATTAGACTTTATTCTGTCTAAGAAGCCTAAAAAGTGGTAAATATCTTGCTTTTGTCTCTCAGGGAGGCACTGTTGGCAGAAATGGGAGTTGCCATTCGGGAAGATGGAGGAACACTTGGAGTCTTCTCACCTAAAAAGGTAGAGAAAATTGGTAACTATTGCATCATGTCTCCAAAAGGCTGATGAACCTGGGAGGAGAGGGTGATGAGGGAGCTGCCATTTTCTCAAGGGCTTGTAGTCATGTGAGGTACAGGAAAAACCTCAGTGAGGTTTGGACCCTGAGTAAAAGTTCCTTTTACAGTATCTTGTTGGAAATAGCTTTAGTGTTAAAACACTCTGCATCTAAGGATTATTTTGCCCATAACAATGAAGTTGGATGCTGTTCCTCGTGCAAGTGGTGCAACGTAGTGCTTTTAGGGAGCTGTGGAAAGGATTTCATGTGGTAGACTCCATTGATTGTTCAAGTAGGGAAGCATGTTCTAGCCTAATACAGTGATGAAACAGGAACCATGTGAAAAATTCCTGGGGAGGCTTCTGAGATAAAAAAATGATTTTTTTTTTGTACCTTCCTTTATAAAAATCTGTGCTGCAAGGAGAAGTGTTTGCGGCTTCTTGCGTATCTGTTGATTCAGTAGCAACTCAGAAATGCTGCCTCTGAGACCGAAGGTTTGTAGAGACGCTAATTCGTTGAGTGTTCTTTACATTTCTCTTTCTTATGTTATGGATCCTAATCTCCTTTTAGATTTTCCCTCAGAGGCCCTCAGCTCTTTTTGATGACTCTTTTGGTGCATTTTCAGCTGATCAGGTTTGTGTATAAATGCCATCTGGATTAAGTAGTTGCCTAGATCATAGATAGTATTTATTTTTACCCATATAGGAGTCTTTAGGAGAAGTAAAACTCCTGACCTAGTCCTCTCTGCTTCTGTTCCTTGCTCTCCTTAAACCTCAGTTTCATTAGTTCTCCTTCTAGTAACTGTGGCTGGTGTTGTGAAAATGTAGAAGATGTAGATAGCAAATGAAGGTGTGGGGTTTTTTTATGAAGACTTTACACTTCTGAGGTAGCAGTATAAATCTCATCATATGCTACTAGGACAGCACTGGTTCTTTTACTAGCTGAGAACTGTAAGCAGAACTTTGTAAGGCAAATTTTGCCCACTTCATGAATTAAAAGATATCACGTTGTGCAATCATTGTTGTATCTACTAGTTGTGCCTTTGATGGTAGGAAACTTCTTGAAATTGACTGTGGAAATTTAACTGCTTGTGCAGTTGTCAAAAATGGGAGCAGGGAAAAATCCTTCAGCTCATGCTGGAGGAATGCTGTACAGGAGAAAGGTGAAGATGTAACTGTGCATGAATAATAGATCTCAGAATGAGTGAATAGTCAGCTTTACTAGTATCATCTTTCAAGTTGATGAGCTTTGTTTCTTACAAAGCTCTCTGTTGCCTGTGAAAGATCCATTCTGACTTCAATGTAGTAAATGAACTCGGATGCTAAAACCTGTACGTGTAGGGTACAGCGTGATTTTCAAAGCATCCATGTGGTACAAGTCATAGTTGTGTTAAAGCAGTTGACTGTGTCTGAGACTTGTTTTCTCTCCAGTTTTCTCTTGATTTAAGAGCTTTTTACAGCTCCAAATGTTGATTCGAATGCCGTGAGTAGTGATGACGGCATGGGACATCTTCAGCTGCGGTTTCAGGAGCCTCCTATATTTTTATTGGTGGAAAAGGTGTCTTTTTTTTTCTCCTTCTTTCTGTCTTTATAGTTAAGTCTTCCATTGGGCAACTGACAATCAGACTTCTTAGTTCAAAGACAAATTTCATTGTGAACATCTAGAAATTTCTGAGCTTCTGTAAACTGCATGCTGTTAACATCTCTCTTAAGTAAACTCTTTTGCAGCTAGAATAAGCTGATGAAAGCAATGTTCCCAAGGAATCTTAGCCAAGTTTGTTTCCTTTTGCTAAATTTATTCTATTTGAGGGTAACAAAGGGACAAGTGGTCTATTAACAGTTTTATTTCTTTATCGTCTTCCTTCCTTAATTCCATTTAACCATTTTTGCCTTTTCTTTTGTGCTTGTGCTTACTGCTAACTCACTGGCTAGATTTTCACACCAAGGCCTTGTGACTTGTTTGCTGATTCCAGTGGGGTTTTTTCACCAAAGAAGGTTGGTTTAGTAACTGTAGTGGATTTAAATCTAGAAGAACTGTAGATGAAGAGGTTTTTTAGCTGTTTGTATCAGAGAATCTTAGTAGTTTTAGATTTTCTTTTGACATTAGCAGACTTTACCAAATGATCACCTGACCTGTATTGCCCAAGAAAAGCCAAAGTTGATTCCACTTCAGTATCAGGATTTTACTGAAGCAACCTTTGCTGCTGTTGGACTTCTCTTACCAAAGTTTACAGAGACTTTACAAGGAACCTTTTTTTTTTTCCCCCAGCTGAAGCCTTTATTCCCTCCATTGATTGATATTTCAGATAACTAAGCAATCTGAGCTGTATTTCTGCTGTTACTTTGTGGTGTTCCTCAGTACTGCAAGAGGTTATATTTGAAAAAATGCATTATGAAGTAACTTCAATATACATAGCAAAACTGCTGGATTTGTATAAATCCCCTACAGTTGTTGGAAGAAGCCTGAAAGTAGATCCTCAGTTCTTAATTAATGTTTCTTTTTTCTGCAGACTCCTCATCTTGTAAACCTTAATGAAGATCCACTCATGTCTGAATGTCTGCTTTACTACATCAAAGACGGTATTACTAGGTGAGGGCTGGTACTAATACACTCTGAAGTCTGCTTCTTTGCTTGCTTAAATCCTCATGCTGGAGACGTCTCAAATAATAATTGTGCCTTGAGCTATTCAACTTACAGATACAAATGAAGCATGAGATTTCTGTAGGTGGAAAAAAGTACAGAAGTGCATTTTCTTTTAGGTTGACTTTGTGCTTTAAAAGTAGTATGTGCATTCAGTCAGTTTTGTAAGAAGTTTGTTACTACATCTGGGCAGTAAAAGAAAGCATGATATCCCTTTTAAGACAGAGGAAAACAAAAGTAATAAAACTTACTGAAAATGTCTTTGAGATTTTGATGGATGGAGGATTGAAAACTTGATAAAAGCAACCGGAACATGGATGAATGTTCACTTCGTTATTTAAATAAACTGTTATCCATGTCTTTGCACAATTAATGTATTCTGCATTCACATATATGAGATTAAATTTAATTGCCAGATTTGGAATTTAAAACAGATTTTATTTCAAATCTTGTTGTCAGGACGTCTGGAAGAAGAGGTGGGTTTTGTTATCTTTGGGGCACTAAGCCATATTTGGTTGCTTAGTTTGTATATTCCAGGGGAACAAACGGAGAAGAGTACACAAAGAGGTGCTGTTGTATGCCACTAATCTACCAGGCATTGGACCTTCTGAAAAGAATATCAGACTTGTAGAGAATTCAGCACAGAATGTTCAGAATAGCTTAGGGCTTAAGAAATCATTACGAAGTTTTGAGCCTACCCAGCTGACATCAGAAGTGTGTGGAGTAATAAGTACAGCAAGAAGTTCATAAACATTAGGATTGGAAATTAAGTTGTCTGTATCTAGAATTGCTCAAATATTTGAGTTTGGAATAGATATAAATCTTTGTGCTCCAGGGATACAGCCAATCTCTCACTGTCTGGAAGCTGGGTGAAACTACTCATGGCATCAAATTATTCAGCAAGAATCTCCTGAGCTGTTTTTACTTCTCTGTTAAAGTGCAGATAGTGATTTTTGGAAGGGGTGATCACTGTGTGCCAGCTGAAACACAGCCCTGGAAGTTCCCGTTACTTTGTTTTTTTCCCTTCTGCGTTCTTTTAGTAAAGGAAGAAGGGTGTGCACAAGAGGGAAGGAAACACATTAAGTCCAGAGGTGTTTAAATTACATGTTTAAGAGAGAGAAAACTTCTCTTTCGTTTTGTCAAGTTGTTATCCTTCGATTCATGGTACATCTAGTAAGTTCTCTGCGAAGCAAAGTTAAGCACTAGTTCAAACCTTTAAACTTTAAGGATAGTCTTAATAGTTTAGTCTTTTTTCCTGGATATTTCTGGGATGTATTGTCCTACACAGCATTGTAGAAAGTCTCTGATTTGCTCTTGAAATATCTTCTGTTGGACCCAGGGTTGGCCAAGCTGATGCTGAGCGAAGGCAAGACATTGTGTTGAGTGGGGCTCATATCAAAGAAGAACACTGTGTCTTTCGAAGTGAGAGGAACAACAATGGTGAAGGTAAAACCCCTACCTTTCCTGGCAAATTGTTGCCGAATCTTTCACTCCTCACTTGATAATTGGCCTAACGTTTAATTTGTCAATGTTGTTTTCTCCATAGTTATTGTTACTCTGGAGCCTTGTGAACGATCAGAAACGTATGTTAATGGCAAGAGGGTTGTACAGCCCGTGCAGTTGCGCTCAGGTAAGAAGCACTAGAATGGAGTTTTTTGTGAACTCTCCATCTAAGAATTGTCCATGCAGGACATTTGCATTATACGTAGTAAAGGACAGCAGTGTTACCTTTTTGGAGTGTAGCTTTTAAACAGGAGTTGGTACCATTCTTCACTTGGCAGTAGTTAATTTTTTTTTTTTCATTCTTTGCTGCAGTAGCTTTAAGTGTGCTTAAATATTCTCTGCCACGCAGCATCCTCCTTGTCCTTCTGCTTACCCTGATATTATTCATATACATTCTTGCCCAAGCCTATTGCCCTTGGCAGTCTGTGAGACAGCAGACAGACTGCCAGTTGCTGATGGAAAATTCCCAGTTTCTAGGCAAAGCTAATACATGACCTCTGCAGGAGTACAAGAGCTTGTCTTTGCTCTCGTAAGATTCCCACTCAGTCCCCTACATTCCTTTAGAAAGGCATGTGGGAGAAGAATTTGAGAGAAGGGAGTGGCTTTCCTAAATTAAGAGTTTTAACCTATGTCTTTCAAGCTATGATGCTTTCTGTGTCCCTTCTTCATTTTTCCACTGGTAACTAAAACGCTCAAAAAAAACAACCAACCAAACAAAAAAAACCCACCTTGGAATTATTTGCACCAAATTTTAAGTGAACGTTTTCATGGAACCAAGCGTACGGACTTGAGCACAAGTCTGGAGAATGAAGGAAGAACAGTTTTTGCTGTTCTGTGTCTCCGTGTGGCTCATATTGAATGCTATGAGTTTATCGTTTAGTAATTACTTTCTTTTTTTAAAAAAGTAGATATTTTTCATTTTCTTCTCCATCTAGCTAAAAATCGAGTTACTAGAAGAATATAGACATGGTCTCTGACATCTTTAAGAGCCTGTATTTTAGTAATGTATTGATAGGACAATTTTGGTTACTTTGGAGGTCTATTTACGAGAACACCTTTTTGAAATTTTAACTACATTAATATGTTCTCTGGAAAAGCAGAGGTCTTTTACTGTCTTCCATCAAGCACTTGCCTCAGGCTTTGTGGATATTTGATGCATGTAGGATTTAGCTGTAAGACATAACAATATTAGATTTCTTCAGCTCTTTTGACATTAGTGTGAAAGGAGCTGTAAAATTGTTCCATAAATCTCAATGATTAGGACTCCCAATAAAATCAATACATGTAAACAACACTTTAAAGAAAAGTAACCACAATGCATTGCAGTGTTTGAAGTTAGGCTTTTCCAAGCTGAAGATTCTTCTGAAGTGGCCTTTGCCCATGTTTTAGCGCTGTCACCGGGAGGACAAGAGTGGGATGTAGTGATGTGTTTTATTTCCTGAAAGTGTTGGTCAGTCTCCAAGTTTATCCTTTAATTTTTGATAAATTCTGCAAGGATATTAGATTGTACCCTTGATGGTGATGTCATCCTCTGAGTACTGCTTTTGTACCAACCAGGCATTCTTTTCTCTCTCATCACCTAGACACCTTGAATGTATACAGAAATCCTTATAGGGCAATCTTTTCTTATGCTGTCCCCTAACAGAATAAATGGCATGAATCATTCAGTGGTATTTTTCAATGGTTTTGGAATCCTTACCTGAAAGAGTTAACTTCTGTTCCTGTTTTTAGGAAATCGTATCATCATGGGTAAAAATCACGTCTTCAGATTCAACCATCCAGAGCAAGCACGAGCAGAGAGAGAGAAAACACCATCAGCTGAGACTCCCTCTGAGCCAGTCGACTGGACGTTTGCTCAGAGGGAGCTTCTGGAGAAGCAGGGCATTGACATGAAGCAGGAGATGGAGAAAAGGTAACAAAATAACTCAAAGTTTCTACCTGAAACAATGAGGAGTCAGCTGTACATTATTTGGGTGGTGTCTGTGCATTATTTGTGTGGGTTCTGCCACACAGGATCTCTGCTACCTATTCTGAAAGTTCAGAAAGCTTCATTATTATTTTATTTAAGTGTTTCAGTACTCTAGCTCCTTTAAAAATCGCAGGTAAGCACCTGCCACTAGCCCTGCAGATCTTTTGGGGAAGGACTGAACTGCAACTTAGAAGTTTCACTTCTGTAGTACTATAATAGACAAACAACAGTTCCTTTGAAGTGGAATGACTCGTCAGTGTAATTGGGTGGGCTGTGTGTGTAGAGTAATACCAACATGAAAATAATGACCTCTTGGGCTACTTCTGTTCTTTTGTTCATCTTCAGATTACAAGAAATGGAAATTTTGTATAAGAAGGAGAAGGAGGAAGCTGATCTCTTGCTGGAGCAGCAAAGGCTGGTATGTGTCCTCACTTCAAATTAACTATACCTCTGGCAAACAGTAATTCCTGTCCTTGCTTATCTGGAAGTTTAGGAAACCTGCTTGGGTTGTCTGCACAATGCAGTTCTCCCTTTGCTTTCAAATACTTTGTGTCTACTGTGAATTATTAGCAGTGTCCGTGAGCTCCTTCATGTTAATTCAGAAATTGGACAATGAAGTGGCTGTAATCAGTTCTTGTTGGGACAGGTTGGATTTCTTGCAACTTAACCTGAAAGAAGGGCATTTCTATGCTCTGTGTTTTTTGAAGTTCCTTTCCAGTAGTCTAAACAGCTACTTCTTGGGATGTTTTTCTTTATTTTTGTCTTGGATCACCAGAACATACTAATTTGATGCTGCCAAAGAAATTCCTAGAACATTGATACACTAGGTTTATTTTTTTGAATGATGTCTGAAAATGTTGCTGCATTGTGCATGTTTTAACCCTTCTCCCTCTCCCTGCATGGAGTTCCTTGTAAGGGTCTTAATGGTACACATGTCAATGGTTGGGTTATGACTAAGGAGCAGTGTGCAAAGCGAATGTTAACTCATCCAAAACAATAGGAATTCCACCATTCCACCTATTTCTTAAATAGGAAGTCTGATAAATTAAGTCTGATATAGGAAGACTTCAGTTTTCTCACAACAAATATCTGAAGTGCGTTACAAATAGAAACGCGTGCAGTCTTCAAGCACCCTGTGAATTTTAAAAACAAGACCAAGCCCAGACATGAAATCTATATTTCCTGAAGAAACCTGAGTCTCCTGATTCTGCTTTAACTACGTTGGGTTGTCTGTTAGCCAGAACGCAAATGTAGTTGTGCCTGAATTCTCATGAAGATTTCAAAATCATGATTCGTTTGTTTGTAGTATTAGTTTGAGACCACTGAAAACTGTGGATTAAATGCATGCTGGGTTTTAAACTGTAAAGCTCTTTCCCTTCTCCCAAAAGCAGAAGGGAGGAAAGTACTGTGGCTTCCATAGGTAGAAGCTACATCATTGTTTTTATTTATATTATACGCTTAAAGACTTCTGCATCTCCAATTATTTCATTGCAAGGGACTAATTTCTTGGATGGAGAGGAGTGGTTGCAGGCTTGGAACCAAAGCAAGGCTTAATTCAGAAAGGAACTTAAGATGTGACTAATGTTTCATCTCTGCAGTTTTATAGTTCAAATTTGGGTAGCTGAAAGTGGTACGGCAAAAATCAGTTCAATGTGAAAAGAAAAACAATTTCAATATTGAGTAAGTTTTGGCTATGTGTCCAAGGAGATGCAAGTAGTGGAATTCTCTCCCTTAAACTTTAGCTGCCAGGCATAAGCTAAGCTAGTGTATGAATTAAAGATGTGAGAATTGGCTGTCTGGGGAGCTGCTTCTTTTAAAATGTGATGTGAAGGGAATTTGTTTCTACTTAAGATTACGGAGAGGTTCTTTAGATAGTGGGTTGTTTAATATTGTCATAAAGTTGCTGATTTCTTTAAGCTTGTTTTGGTTTTGCTGGTTTCAGTTAGTGGACAAAGATAGCAGACTGTCCTCTGTGCATTACCGAGATAATTCCTGAAGGACACCTTTCCTAGTTGTAAGGGATCATATCAAACGAGATCCGGGGTCTGTTACGCAGTATCCTGCTTATTGCAATGCTTAATAAGAATATTTCAGATGACCACAGAACTTCTCGACACATCATGTCGTTTCTGTGTCACTGTATGCAGAGTCTGGAATGAACAGGATTAATGCATTCATGCAACAGTAGTTCAATGATTGGGAAACCTGGGAATGCATTTCAGCTTGTGTACCTTCAAAGTATTTACACTGCTGCGATATCTAGCTGCAATATCAGGTCCTCTAACTTACTGCTATGTAAGATTGATATTGAAATATAGATATTCTTGTTCTAAATTGGAGTGTAATCTTGGATATAAGAAGCTGACTAATCCTGTTACAATATTGTTTTGGTTTTGTGCTGAGATTCCAACCAATTTGGGTATTTATTTGTTAGATGTGCTATACAAAAAAGGATAAACAATAGCTCTTGTCCCCCAGGATTTTCAAACAACATATATTTGCCTTGCTAGTGTTACTAGGGAATAGAAATAATTGCTCTCTATTTTACAAAGTGTGAAAATGTGTTTAATAGAGCTAAAATTATCTTCCTGGTTTTCTTGGTCATAATGCCTTTGCAGTGACCGCTTGATATCAGTATGTGGGTATATATTTATATTAATTGATCTGGTTAACCTCTGAGTGAACGTAGGGCAATGACCACGTAGTGTCTCTTAATCAGCTTTTTATACGCGAGACATGCTTCACCCATGAGTAGTAATATGGTAATTTTGTAACCTGTAAGAATAATCCTGTGGAACTTGTGACTTACTGTTGGAGTAGTTTGCGTCTTGCCTTCCTGGACGTAACCTTGAATGTGTAGATTGTACAGTGTCTTCCTCCAGGGCATCTTTTGTTTCCGCTGCAGTATGTAGTTTGTTAGGTGCTGTTTCCTTAGGCCACGAATTTTGTTGGCTGTAAACTCACAAAGAGTTTATGTTCTGTTTCTAAACCAATTTTTTGCTTATATTTTGGCCTAAACTAGGAGAAATTGATTCTCTAGTGCTATTCTTAAATATTTAAAAATACATAAGGTCACAAAAAGCTCAAATAATGTGAATCTTAGGCTCTGGAGCTGGTTGACCATAATAGGGCAGAATAGTGTTTCTTTTACTCCTTTTCATGATTCCCAAAACAAATTATTCCCTATTCTTCATGGTCTTCTACTGGAAGTCTGAAGTCTAGGAACCTGTTATTCTGAGTCAACAACCTGGGTTTCCTTTGGTTTTAGAATAACTGGCTGTTATTGTTCCTGATTTCTCATGTATTATAATTCTCGGTGTGAAAAATGGAGTTTTTAGATAGAGGCTTGTTAGAGACTGACTGCTGTGTTTTATTGAAGATGTTTGGATCACAATAATACATAGGACTTTTTGTTTAAGAGATTTCTTAAATTAATAATCCGTTAAAGAAAAGTAGTCTGACTTTAATTCCTGGTTGCAGTAAGCAGTAATGGATATCCTTAACTTCTGGTGGCAGTATGCCTGAACAGACATTGCTAGCGTATGGAAACCTGAAGCACTGCTCATTAAAAATAATTTAGCAAAAGGTGGAAAACTTGTAATGAAGAAGCAAAACATGCATAACTCTTAGCAAGTGTGTGGAAGCTCCAGGCTCTAGGGTTTGAGAAGAGGACAAATCAAGGATATCAAATAGAGAATTCATATTAAAACTATTTAAAAAAAAAAAAGTTATTACTGCTACATTCTTCTGAAACTCATTCTTCGGACAGACAAGACTGTTAATTTTTTTTTCTTTAAACTAAGCAACAAGGTGACAAATGAGGAAAAAAAACCAAACCACAACCCACCTCTGAAACTCTTGATTCTGGATATCCTTTTAGCTTGTAGCAAGTCTTGGAGTATGAACCACTTTCTTCACCTGTCCTAGTGGCACTTACAGCCCTTTTAACATTGAACCTTTCGGCTGCTTCTGTTTCATTTTTTCTTATCGTCTAACACTTCTCTGGCTGCTATTGTAGTGAAGTGGATTCTAAACTTGAGCATCCCTGCAACCACGTGCAACGTTACTAACCAGTGTTAACCCGACTTACTCTGGCTGCTCATGACATCTTCTATGATGGCTGTTTTGTTCACCTACCTGGGGAGGATTTGCTGAAAGAAGCAACAGCAGTCACCAAGGCAAATGTGTGTGGCGGGGATTTGCATGTCTTTGTAGCATGTGTGAAGTGCAGTGTACACTTGGTTTTTGATTTTTTTTAATCAGGAACTTGGTTTTAGTTGATCTATTTAAAGATTTCAGAAGGGATTGGGAGGGGAGAGTTTAGATTATCTGCTATTTTGAGATGACGACTTTAAAATACAATGTTAATCTTAATTTTGTGAAGAGCTCCAATTTGGACAGTCCATGACTCTTGAAGATGCATTTTAATGTCCTAACACTCAGTCTTCAGGGACTTCCTTATCACTTGTTCTATTTTGATTTTTGATTTAGTTTTCTTTGCCTGCTACTTCTTGTTTAGCTTTTCCATTTTCTTACAATTTTAATTTTGGTTATTTTGGGGCCACTTCTTGATTTTTGTTTTTCCAAAGGATGCAGACTCTGATAGTGGGGATGATTCGGACAAGAGATCGTGTGAGGAGAGTTGGAGACTGATCACTTCCCTGAGAGAGAAGCTGCCCCCCAGCAAGCTCCAAACCATTGTAAAAAAGTGTGGCCTCCCCAGCAGTGGGAAGAAACGAGAGCCTATTAAAATGTACCAGATACCCCAACGTCGACGCCTTAGCAAAGACTCCAAATGGGTTACCATCTCAGACTTAAAGATTCAGGCTGTGAAAGAGATATGCTATGAGGTAGCACTCAATGACTTCAGGCACACTAGGCAGGAGATTGAGGCTCTGGCCATTGTTAAAATGAAAGAGCTTTGTGCCATGTACGGGAAAAAAGACCCAAATGAGCGTGAATCGTGGCGAGCTGTTGCTCGTGATGTCTGGGATACAGTAGGAGTCGGAGATGAGAAAATCGAAGATGTTATGGCCAATGGTAAAGGAATAACTGATGTGGATGACCTTAAGGTGCATATAGACAAACTGGAGGATATTTTGCAAGAAGTGAAGAAGCAGAACAATATGAAGGATGAAGAGATAAAAGTTCTTAGAAATAAGATGCTAAAAATGGAGAAGGTTTTGCCTCTGATAGGGTCTCCAGAGAAAGCTCAGTCAACTGTAGCTAATGCCAAGTCTCCAGACTCTGCGAGTGTGGTGGATGTGGATAAGCAGCCCACAGATGACTTAAAAAGAAGCGAGAATGATGATCTTGCTAAAGAGGAGCGTGTTTCTCAGTTAATGGCAGGTGATCCAGCTTTCAGACGTGGGCGATTACGTTGGATGAGGCAAGAACAGATTCGATTTAAAAATCTGCAGCAGCAGGAAATAGCGAAACAACTTCGTCGACAAAATATGCCTCACCGATTTATTCCGCCTGAAAATCGCAAACCTCGCTTTCCTTTCAAGAGCAATCCCAAACATAGGAACTCGTGGAGTCCAGGCACCCACATAATTATCACAGAGGACGAAGTTATAGAGGTTAGAATTCCAAAAGAAGATGATAAGAGCAAAGATGAAAACAAAGAAAAGGAAAGTAGAGCTGCTTCTAAAGACCCTCAGCAGCTGTGGAATCTTTACGGCCCTCAGAGGAACCAGGATAACATCCAAATTAACAGGCAGCAGTTAAGCACACAGGCACAGCCTAGCAGTCAGCAGCCATCGCCTCAGTTGCGCTGGAGAAGCAATTCTCTCAATAATGGCTCTCAGAAAGGCCTGCGGCGTCAGGCGTCGGGCTCGTCTGAATCCTTGCACTCCTACAGCGGGCAGCCGAACCCGGACCTGCAGGCTTTCCAGCAAAAACGCCACATCCACCAGCACCGACAGCCTTACTGCAGCCACAACAGCGGAGGCAGTGCAGAAGGAAACGCGGCCAACGGCCACCCGAAACAGACTGACCGGCCTAACCACTATAACCAGTTTGTGACGCCCCCGCGGATGAGGCGCCAGTTCTCAGCACCTAACCTCAAAGCGGGCAGAGAAACTACAGTATGATTAGTTGGCCAAGAGTAGGCTGGGGGAGGAGGGAAGCGGGGGCAATTCTGGCCTGTCGTTAAGAAAGAGCCAGGGTTGGCTTTGCTCATGTCTTGGGTTTTGTCTGGCCAGGTAGAACTCGAGTAACTCGACGTACAAACACCAGGTACTGGCCCTTCAGCCCGTGCAGCTTGCATGTGACTTCTGTTGCAGTTTTAACCACGTCGCTTGGAAGAACGTTCTGAAAAATTGTAAGAACTTTTTTCATAGACTAGAAGACGTGGAGGGAGGGATGTGGAGGGGAGAACTTCCCTGCTAGCTCATTTACCAGTTTTTTTTTTTTGTGTGTGTCTTGAAGTATTTTTCTAATGCTGAAAATATTGTCTGGAACTTACAAAGTGCTGCCTTCCTCCTGTGTTTTATGTAGACAATCAAAACAGGAATTTAGTTATAGCGTTGAATGTTTCTTGTGACCTTTTTCTTAGCAATAAGGAAACTGACCATCTGTTTTTAAATTGATCTGCCTCTTCAGAACAATATTTTCTACTCTTAACTCAAATTCTTAATAATAATCTGTAAACCAAAAGTTGGCCAACAAGATATGTGGCTTTTTAATAGAGAAATTAAGAAGAGCTATTGAGTCACAACAGTCCTACTCCCTGAGTAGGAGATGTCTTTTCTCCTTCTGCTTAAGTTTGTAATTATTGGTAGGAAATTGCTGTGACAGTTAAACCTGCCTGAATGCAGTTTTATATCAGAATATATATATATTGCTGAAACAATACTTTGGAAATAAGATTTTTCTAATTCCCATTGTATCTCTAAATATAATAGTTTTTAATTGTTATACAGAGATTGTGGAAAGGAACTAGGATTTTTTTTAACACTCTGGTGCAGGAAGAAGCCTCAAAAAGCTAATTATTTTTATTTTATGTTTTCAGCTTTCTTGGGCAGGAGTCTGGGAGATGTTCTTGAAATAGTTATTATGAAGATTTATAGATCACTGCTTTGAATTGGCTGAATTCTCCTCAAAGATAGGAGAATTGAACTGTTTCATCTTACTGTGATACCTCATGTATTAGTGCCTCTGGTCTTGGATTAAACCCCTGTTTCAAGACTTGTTTAATAAAGCAGAAGGTCATTTTGAGGAGAAAATAGGATTCCTTTTCCTTCTCCCCACACTCAAAATGCAAGTTTAAAATTTTAAATACCTATTCTGATCTGAAGAGGTCTATACTTGCAGGTGATTTGCCATAAAACAAATGCTTGCGGTCCTTACTTTAAGAATTACAGAAAAACTATTGATTAAGGAATAGGCTTTATGAGTTTAGGGTTTTATCTTCAATTGGAGAGTCCCAATTTTAATTATACACTTTTTTCTTTCTGAGTTTAAGTGCAAAACAAAATTGCACTTACTTCTAAAAATCTGTGGACTTAAGTATAAGCCAATCGAAAACTTTGAGGACTGACTTTGCTTTTAAATTTAACTTGAATGCAATTTTAAAAACAAAATTTGCTACTATACTGCATTTTGTGAGATAGGTCCACTTTGTAGCATATTTGTACAGTTCAATGCTTTGTGCTGTTTTGCACAAATATCCTTAATTTACTTGAGGGTGCTTATTTTTTGATAAAATAGATACCCTACTGGTAATTGTTACTTCTGCGTGTTTCAGCACAGTTGTAGATGAGCAAGAAGTGCCTCAAGCTTACTTTGCATCTTATTTTTGTTTCCTGTGCTGCTTCCCTCCCCGGTCCCCCACAACTGTGCATGGTGTAGGTGCTGGTTGCAACACCTGGTAAGTGGCAGCCATGCACCATTTATGTATTGATTAATCAAGTGTCGACTCTAAGTCTTTGCACATGTGTTACTGACAGGATACTGGCCCTCTGTAGGAGATACAAAGTCAGTCCTCTGACTATCCTAAAAGATTCAGCTGTTCCCATCGCTTGGGACTTTTTTTTTCCCCATGGCAGGTTTAATTTTGTGTCCAAATACGGCTTTGTAACTTGCATTTGTCTCACGCTTTGGCCTACTTGAACGAAGGAAATAAATTTTGGAATAAATGTCCAAATATGTCTTGATTCTTAAAGAAAAGAAGCCTTGTAGATGAGCAATACTTTCTTTGAGCTTGAGTCAGAATTGCAAAATGAGTTTTGGGCTGCAAATAATATTTTACTATTGCCTTTATTTTAGAATCCTGTTTTAGTAGTGCTTTGCACTTTGTTTTTTGTGTATGTCAAGAGTAACGAGTTCTTTCATATCTTCAAAAAGGCTTGGACTCTGCTAAAAATGCATGGTCTGGAAAAGCCTCTCATTTCTGTAGGAATATGTGAGCCAGACAGAGTTAGTCTGCATAGGATAGGTCGTGAGAGAAGACCAAGCCAATTTTATCTTGTCCTGTTTTTGTTGAGGATTGTGACTGCCTGTGTGAAATCACCGCGTGATGGAACATGGAGTAATTCTGAAGTCCATGCAACTGCATGTACTGACATGAGATTAAAAACTCCTGCTACTTGATGTTTTAATGCTAGACACTAAGAAGTTTTTGCCAACTTATTTCCGCTTAAAAATCTGAGAAGAAATACCTGTAAATGCCTGGGTGGTGGTGGTGACGATGAACAATAAGTTACGGTCAGGCTGTCTTGCCCCACTGTTTTGGTGCAGCACTAGAAGAACAACCCTGCTTATTTCGTTGTTGGATGATTTGACAAAAAAGAAAAAGGATAGTCAATGTCGAAACGGAGCCCAGCCTGCTCAGAGGAAGCAGCTTTTTTCCTGGCTTTTAGGAGGATATTACAGAAATGAAATATTGGAGGAAAAAAAAGCCTTATAAAAAGAATTGCCCACTTTTAAGAATTAAGTATTAATTACAGTGCAGTGCCTCATCTGATAAGGGAAGCAATGTGAGAACTTGTGGGTCTCTGTGCCCTATTCAGAAACATTCACACAAATTCTGTATTAATGGAGCTAATGAATAGTAATACAGCTGCTTCCATAGAAGACTGTGTGAAAAGGCTTTCAGGTTGGTGGAAATGTGGCATCCATGATGGGAGTGCTGGTTTAGTGAGCTTAATTGCCACTTCTAAGTGCTGATGTGCTGTGTGCTCTGACAGCTGGCTTGTGCCCACCTGTGCCTTAGTGATGATTTCTTCATTATCCTTTAGGACTCACTAGGGACACGTGGATTTGGGGGGTTGGGGGAAATGCATACCACTAGTGCTCCTCTGATTGACTTCAACATCCTTTCCCAAGCAATCTGGATTTAGGGATCTGTCAAATTATAGGATGCTATTTTTATCAGTACATTCAGCTTAGTTTCAGAATTTCCCTCGCTGTTTGTCCTTTATATGTTGAAATTTGTTCTTTATCCTTTATATGTTGAAATTTGACTTGGATACTTGCCACTGAACCACTTCAGGAGCTGCCACATGAGAAATCTATGCTGTGTACCCGTTTGTACTGTAAAGCAAGCAGTGAACTGCCTTGGAATTAAACAGGATTTTCAGATCTGTTCATTGTTTAAGAAAAAAAAAAGTTTGGGATTGTCTTAAGAGCAAGCATCTGCCTTGTGAAAAGCAGAACTGGTTTGTATTGTAACAAATGCTCTTTCAATAAACTATGAAATACTCTTGTAAGTGTCAGACTTGTCTCAGTGAAATGGAAATGAAACTTGATTGCAGACTGGTCCTGATTTTATTTTTTGTCTTGGGGTTGGTATTGTTGTAGCCAAAAAAGAAAAAGGAAACTTTTTATAGCACAAGGGTGTACAAGCCATGCTCCTCTTGAGTGCTGTCCCATTGTACCATCTTGTGTGCTGCTTAGCTGAATTCTGGAAGACTGAGAGCTGGCTGTTCTCTGCTTACTGAAGACAAAAGAAACTTGACTTTTTTGTATACCTCAAATCCAGGAGGGAATCACGTACAGCACAGTACCTTTGCAGACATCACATAGATCCAAAGAATCTTAAGTTGTTACGGTACAGTGTTCTGCTTAAAAAGCTGATCCAGCCTTGTCTTAAAAAGCTTGGCCCAGTCAGACTGCATGGTGGTGGGGCTTTTTTAGTTTGATTCCTCCCCCCCCTCCCCTCTGTTCAGAATATCTGTGATTGTTGTGACTTCAGATATTTCCATGCCCCTGGGCAAAATAAACTTTTCATTCCCTTTGTCCACATTGATGGAGCTAATGATACCAACCAGTCTGAAGCTGTACAACCACATGCATTGGGTTCCAGGGAGTCTAGGGCATGGACCTTCAGGGCAGCTTCTAGACGAAGGGCTTTTTCTTTTCTAGCAGTTGAGGCACCTTTAGATTGATACTAACAATTATATGTATATTATAGCTAACCAGATGTGGAAATGTTTATCTGCAGAGCTGACCAGTCTCTCAGTAGATCAAACCAACCCCTTTTACAGTGGAGTCAGTGCACCTTCTGTGTGAACCAACCTGAAATTCATCTGTTGCTCAGTGCTAATTATTTTTAAATGCTACTGTGGTATCAACTGCCAGGAGGCAATCTTAGTCCTGTTTTTCTGCCTAGTGGAATGGTGCCTATTTCTTTTTTTCATTATGGGAAAATAAACTTCAATTCTTTTACTTAGTTTTAAAAATAATGTTTGTTAGTGTCTGCTTATATTAAACATTTATTTATCTAGGTTTTTAAATGTACAGAAGATACACTTACTTGGCTCGCAAGTCTGAAAATAGAGAAGACAAGAAGCAGGTCTTTGTCTTTTGAGTGTATTTACTGTGCCTGGGTTTTTCATGTTGGAAGTAGAATTTTCACAGTGGAGTGCTTCAGATTTTTGACCATTCCTCTGCAGCTCTTCAGTTTCTCCAAAATAATCTGATCAAAGATTCGACTTAGACACTGCTTGAAGAGCTTTTCATTTCTTCACTTCTACAATCTAGCCGCTCAAAATGACACCCTCAGATTATCTTCTTCAGACTACAGGATAATAAAGTATTTTGCCCTTGCTTGCAAGTAAGAGAAGCTTATTTCTGTCACTTCGCATCTGACCTGTTTTGTCTTAGTTTCAAATTTAATAGCATTTACATGGATAGGGGAAAAAAAAGATCAGACAGTGCCTTTATGTTAACAAATTTTTAAGAGTACATTGGTTATTTCAGAACTATAGATAAGTCTGAAACCTCACTGATTCTAGAATAGTTTTTTGGTGAATCCTTAAGGATTTCAGAAGGAATATCAAAACAAAGGAGGTATGTTTGCTTTGTCTGTAGTTCTTTTGCTGCTGCGCTGAAGTTTACTTAAAGGAATGTACTTCAGGTTTATCTCCTTTCCAGATACCATCTAAAGGTCTTTCTGACTGAACTTGTGCTAAATTTGACGCAGTCACTTTGTGGCTTGTTAAGTACTTTACTTGGTGGACGAAAACAAAGTAATGTGGCTGTTTAGGTGGCGTGCTTGGATAGGATGGGAGGAAGGTGTAAAGCTTTCCTTCTGTAGCTGTCGGACTGACAAATGCCTTACTGCAAACAGTGCGTTGGAGAAGAATTCTAGGATTTGAAACTCTGAAAGGGAGAAGGTTGGAATACAAGATGAATGGCGTCAAGAATTCTCCTTAAGAACTCTGTAGCACTCTTGGTGAATTGTTGTTGCAACTCTTGCATAAAAATCTTAAGCAGCCAGTTTAATTTGTGCAATATATGCCAAAGGATTATCTTCAAAAAATGAAATACAGTATTGAAGTAGGCTCTCAGACCAGGAACGCAGTGACTGTGTCTGTTCTAAATATCTCAAATTTGTGTTTGTTTTACCAGCAAATAATAGAGTCATTAGGTCTTAGTAGCATTATGTCAAGGCAAGATTATACTGAACAGGAAGAAAATGCTCTTACACCAGAAGGTATTGTTGGAAATGCTCCTTATGGGGGAAACCTTTGCACAGACTTCTTTGCCTGCTTGCCAGGGCGGTGGTATTTTTTTCATCTTCTGATATATTAAATACACATGTGAGAGAGTGATACTTACATCCCAAGAGAAGAACCTAATTGAAAACAAAATGTCTTTTTTTTTCCTAAAATCTGAAATGAATTTTTTTGTATCAAAAGGCAAATCAGTGGTGCTGTTAATCCTTCTGTTTGAGAAAATGAAGGTGAATAATCCTCCCTTTTTAAATGTATTTCTGTACTTTTCTCTGTTTCTGCCTCTTTCCCATCCTGCTGAAAGCAGCAAGCAGGTTCCCAAAGAAATCCCTTCTCCAGTCTTTACCCCCCAAAAAAATTAAAAAATCCTAAACCTTTTCCTCTTACAGATACTGTGAGCATGTATATCTGATGATTTTAAAAACCAACACTATCTTAATTGTATTGGCCTCTGTCTTCTCTCTTTTCGAGGACAGATTATATTAAAACAACAGATGTTGGTATGTGACCTCGGAGTGTTAATGGAAGTGTCTTTGTATTTGTTCTCTGTCTGTCATTCCATCTGAGGTGTTAGTCTCTTAACTGTTCTCCTTGCTTTTGTCTGTCCTCCTACACGGTATCTCCTCTCTCCCCACAGGACTATGAGAGTAAGCTGCAGGCCTTACAGAAGCAGGTAGAGACACGATCCTTGGCAGCTGAAACAACGGAGGAGGAGGAGGAGGAGGAAGAAGGTGAGTTTGAAGCCAAAAATAATTCGGATATAGCCAAGTCTAAAGGAACAGTTGCTGTAATAGTTCTTGCAATAGATAGACAACTTGCTTTGGAAAGCTGTGAAGCACTTCATGACTTCTTGATCTGTAATCTTCAGAGCATAAAGATGTAAAATACCTATTCATAGAGTAAGTTCCACATAACCTTTGATTTGGTGGTCTTGAATTTGAAGGAATCTATCTCTTTGGCACTAACAGCATTCAGACCTCTTAAGCCAAAATAATACTGTTGCCTTTGTTTCCATGTTTTGATTTTGAAGTTTCTTTTTTCTCCTTGGTAGGGATTCTTAAAATTCTTGCTGTGACATGTCTGTATAACTCCCATTTCTGAACAGTAAATAGAGTTTATTATTCCCGTAATACGTGCTTTCATGCCACTCTTTCAGCATTTGGCTTTAATAATTGTTAACTAATCTAAAATAATAAGAGTATAATTTATTTTGTGGGGTTTTTTTCTGTTCCAAATCTCCTTACTTGATCATTAGATCTCCAGTGCTAGTGGTGAGGAAGTTTGAGTCCAGTTTTTCTTCACTGAATAATAAAAATGCAGGTTTTTGTTTCCTGTTCTTCTTTTCCAGAGAAGGTATTGAGAGCTTGATGACACAGTCAGCAGTAGTATTAGATACTCCATGTGATGGTTTAGAGAAGAAGCCAGAGTGTTTTATTTCTCTGTTTCTTTGCTCATCCTAGTACCCTGGACACGACATGAGTACGAACTCGCCCAATGGGCGTTCAGGAAGTGGAAGTTTCACCAGTTTACTTCGCTAAGGGACCAACTGTGGGGAAATGCGGTGTATCTGAAAGAAGCCAATGCAATCAGTGTAGAGTTAAAGAAAAAGGTAGGGATACGCAGAGTAGCTTTTTGAATTTTCTGACTCATCAGTTTCGAGTGTACAATCCTGCTTCAAATGCTCAGTTACTTGTAGTCTTTAAAGTGGTGTGTCTCTTATTAGTTTGGGCTTTAAAAGGGTTCAGAAAATCATGAGTCTCCAATTCAGACTTCAGGCTGAATGAACATCCTGTGCAAATCTGGTTGATATATTCTTCTCTTCTTCATTTCCTGTATGCTGTTCTTGTCAGTATGATAAACAGATGTAAGGGTACGTCTGCCCAGGTCCCTGTCTTTTCCTTTTTGCTTTTAACTTCATGTGGTCATTCAGCTTTCCAAGAGAAGTGGGTGCTGCAGGATGTGCTCGGTCTATAGTTTTCCAGACCTCTGCTAGCTGTGACAATAAAGGCAAGATATGTGTACTCAGTTGAAAAATATGGTTTATGCTGTTTTGAGACAAAAAAAAAGTGACATTAAAAAAAAACCTGAATCTGTTCAGAGATGAAAGTCAAACTGGCTTCATATGTTGCCTTACATTAGGTCTCTCTCCCCATTGTGATGCTGAGATCTGACTCCTCGTGACTAATTTTTCTTTTTCCATTCAGGTGCAGTTTCAATTTGTTCTGCTGACAGACACCCTCTACTCACCACTGCCACCAGAGCTTCTGCCCACTGAGTTGGAGAAGACCCGGGGCAATAGGCCTTTCCCCCGTACAGTGGTAGCTGTGGAAGTCCAGGATCTAAAGAATGGAGCAACACATTACTGGTCCTTAGAAAAACTCAAGTATGTAAATATTACTGGACAACAAACTTCCTCGTATCCAAGGAGCTTCACTGCAAACTTTAACCCCTTGCTGTTCATTCTCTGTTGTATTTGGCTTTTCTCTCTGTCCTCTCAAATGCAAACTTTCCAGACAGTGTGATATGTTTTAAATATCAGGTTTCTAGATTCTTTAAACAAGTGCATTTGTCCTCTAGCATCTTATCTCATCTCCATGTTTAATTTTTGTAACTTAAGGTTAGATTTCATTTTTGAAATCTAATAAGGCTCATCACAGCTCATCTCTCTGCATTTTTTTCATGTTCCTTTCACTGCTTTTGTATAACCTAGTAGTATAGAGCATAATTTATAATAAAAAAACTGTAATAAAGAAGACTCTATTTCTAGGGAAGCTACACAATTCTGATTGTAATCTGAATTATTTGCATCATATTCTTGCAAATAGGCGAAAGATATTTGTCTCTTCCCCGTTCTCTAAATACTGGGTGAAGAACCTTTTTTCCACTAATAACTTCTGGATGAAGGATCCCGCAGCGTGAAACACTTGTTTTCTTCAATAAAATAAATAAATAAATAAATAAAAGTCTATCATGGAATCAGTTGACTTCTGAATCAAAATGTCAACATTTCTAGAGTGGAATGTAAACAACTGCCTAAATTACTCAGCAATATTGTCTGATGCAAAAGAGGAAGCAGAAAATATGCCAGAACTAGATGCGAAAGAAGAATATTTAAAGTTTGAATGAGATCTGAGAGTTACGTGAGCTTCTGCAGTGACCTTGCCTCATGCTTTGTGGGCTTAGACTACAAAATTTTTTCCAGAATCCATACCACGTCAGAGAATTAGTGGTGCAGCCTCGTCTGTTCTTTATTCTCCCTTTCCTATGCGTAATTCGGTATAGGTGAAGTCAGTGTGCCCCTCTTTGTGTTGTCAGCTTTTTTTAATTCACTCTCTAGTAGTTTTTCAATCTTGCTGTCTTCTGTGCAGGCAGAGGTTGGACCTGATGCGTGAGATGTATGACAGAGCTGGGGAAATGGCATCTAACACCCAGGATGATAGTGAAGGCACACTGACGGGCAGTGACCCCTTTTATGATCGATTCCATTGGTTCAAGCTGGTGGGAAGGTATGTGACCATAATCTCAACTGCTGGTGCACTGGTAACTCTCTTCAGTACTGGATAAACTTTGACTCTGAATGTGGCCAGGAGTGTTAGTTGTGTCTGTCTTTCAGGGATTTCTGATAGACGTAAAATACAGTAAAGAGCAGAAAATGTACTTTAGAATGTTGCCAGGTCTGGTGTAACCTTGTAGACTCTGATTTGACTGAACCTTTAGTAAGTAATAAGTTTACTTTTAAAAAGGGATAGGTAGCTAAGTTCTGTCTGAAGTCACTGGAGCAGAGCTATGAGAATGTGAAGAACACTGGAAACTGAGGGAGAAAGTGGCCCAGGTCCGTACTTACATATGTGATCCAAATAGTTTGGTCATACCTTTTGGAAATACCTAATATCTGATGGCATTCTTTAGTATTTCCTGATGTCAGCTGCACCTTTACGATATTTTTATTTACAAAAATTCTTCATGTTGGAAATAAGAACTATCGCTCCGTTAAATGGATATGTTCTCAATATCTGTACGTTCGACCAGGTTTATATTCATTTCTCATTTGCTTTCTGCCCGGTTCAAGGATGCTCTTTCTCCTGACTTTGTTAGCAATGCCTTCTCTTTGCTTTTTGATGCAGTCCAGATGGTTTGACGCCTTTGCTTGTTGTTCAGGTGGTCTCTGTGCTGATGGCAACAGACAGTTAAATGAAACATTCTTCTTTCCCCTCACTCTGTTCATTGGTATTCCGTTAACTGATATCTAGCTCCCCCATATTCCATGGCTGCGTGAATGAGCGTCTTGCTGATCGCACGCCCTCCCCCACTTTCTCCACGGCTGACTCCGACATCACTGAACTGGCTGATGAACAGCAGGATGAGATGGAGGACTTTGATGATGAGGCCTTTGTGGATGATACTGGCTCCGACGTTGGAACTGAGGAGGGATCAGACCTCTTCAATGATGGGCGCGACCCGTTTTACGACCGATCCCCTTGGTTCATTTTAGTGGGAAGGTTGGTGAGGTCACTGTGAGAATGGCCAAAAGGGACCAGCTCTTGCTGTAGGCTGCAATGGCTTTGCCTTGTGCTGCACAGAATATCTGTCAAGCCAGCCAAAATATCTATATCCATAAATTGGAATTGCCAGGGAAGGAGTGTAGTTTAACATTAAATTCCCGTCAGAGGCCATAAAGATGGAAATAATAATTGAGAAAATAACCGTTAGATGCGACAATGTGAGTAAATCTATGTTGTGACAGTTATCTAGGAATAGAATGAATGTGGCTTTGCCTGTGTACAATATGTAAGTGTTACAGAATGCTTTACTTAGCTGTTGCAAGATCACTAAGATAGTGTTGTAGTATGTGATTTTCTCCCATAGAAGAGAATCTCAGAGTATGGTGGAAAGTCTTTAAGTCTAATTCAACAAATCTATTTTTTGACATCTAACATCCTCTGTGTCTGAAGAGAAAAGATGGCATGAGGAGAAAGAAGAATGATCCTTTCTGGTGGAGGAAGAGAGTATTCTTGGAGATGATTTGGCTTCTTAGATTATGCATGAGTCTCAGTAGCAATTATTCGTAGTGCAAGGTCATCATCATTAAAATCACTATCTAGTGGTGTTGATCAGCCCCTTCCCTGTGCACTGTGCTTGAATTTCTGAAACAAATTTGCTTAATGTGTTTTAGAGTATTCTCTGTTTTGCCAATCTAGATACGATTAAGGCATTATCATGGTGGTGTCTGTGGTGTAGACCCTAAGGACAGCAAATTGCATTAAAAAAAATGTAGTACTGTTTGTTCACAGATAGTGTGGCTCAAACATGTTACTCATGACAAGAGACATATTTTATTTAGTGATTTTTGCTCCTTTTGCTTCTGCTCCCGCTCCCCCAATTATGCTTTTTTGCCTGATTGATTACTCTGTAAGCCAATCTATCACTAAGGGAGGTGGTTTCCACAGGCGTCGTACAGAAGAGGGGGGTAAGACTACATGGCTGACAGAAGGGAAGAACAAAGGAGAAAGGACCAGAGCTTGACTTCGTCCTTTTCTGTGACTGTAAGCAGGGAAGACTTCATGGTCAGAAAGGCAGGATCTTTTTGGAGTTTCTTCAAATGCAGGAAACTTGATTGCATTATTTGTAAAAAACAGGGTCTGAGTTTCAGCCTTTTATCAAGCTTTTAGATCAGTTCAGCTGTATCGTGCAACCTCATTCTTTGTCTTTAGTTGGGCCTATGTACAAGCTGTGATTAAATCTTGGAGCTTCCTTGATCTAGTCTGTGAAACAAAAATTACAGTTAATGAGGATGCAAGAAATTGCAGTAGTCCTCTTTTGATCTCTGTGACTTTGTGCCCTTATGTGCAATGTCTGATAGCATGTTTTATATAATTTAATTCTTTCAGGTTAATCTGATCCACAGGAGTCAGTTTGGAAAAGCCAGCTTAACTGGCTTGGAAGTGGTCATCAGCTAGCTAAAGCAGATGTGGGACTGCTTTCTTGTAACAGCGCTGGCGAACTCGGCGTATTCTCCTGTTGTGCCTGTTCTTTCAGAGCGGGATCTTCGGTGCTTGGGAAAAAGTTGAGCTGTTCATCTTCATTTCACAGACTCATCAGGAAGCACAACGCAAGCTGAGCAAATACAGTGTGTCATGCAAACAGTCGTGCTTCCTGGCAATTGCACAACTTGCTGCCTGTTTCCATGTAGGAAAAAGAACGCTGAGCTCTGTCTTTACAGGCAGACAGTGGAAGCTGCAGCAGCTAAGGGTACTAGCCTGAACTACGTAAGCTGCACGTGTTAAGGAACGCTGCTTGGGTTGTAAATTGTGTTGAGGAACGACACTTAGTTTGTATTCTCTCTGAGTAGACAGTTGAATTACTTTTTCCCAGTCATTGGTTTCTATTCTGTTCTGTTTCTATTCCTGTTCTCTTCTATTGTGCTGATTCTGTCAGCAGAAAGCTGTTAGACTGTTTAGTGCCACTGAGTAGAAACTATTTTGATTCCTCAGTGTCTTCCAGCATGAGAATGACACTTTTGAACAGTGTGACTTACAAGGATCAGAGGGTATGTCCATCTACCTAGACATTGTCTTGAGCACAAGGTATTGTTCAATTCATAACAAAACCAAAATTCGTTAAGACTTTTAATTGTGTACTGTTTTATATGTTGTGGAATGTGTAGAACAAAAGATAAATTGTAATATTTTTTGGGTGGTCATCAGCAATAATGAGTCCAAGTTATGAAGCAGAGGATGAGGAGGAGAAATTGATGATTTAGTTATCCAACTCCTTGGGCATCACAGTATTTTTTTTTCTCTCTGTGCTGTGACTGTCTTTTATTTACACTGTAACTATTAAAGAAAAGGAAAAAAGAGCTGGTCCCTTTAGCCATCTCTTCTGGCATGTGAAACTGTCTTTAAGGCTGTTTCTATTTAATGGTGTGACATATCAAGCATTTTCTATGTTTTTAAGGGAGGTGGGAGAGGACTACGGGATGACTTTTTAAAATCTTGAATTGATGTGTGTATTTAAAAAATATCCATCATCATTCTGAGTTTTGTTGATTTTTGTTTTGATTTTTTTTAAAAAATGTGTGTGTTAAATTTCATTTCTAGTTTTGTTGTGACTATGCCATTCTGCCTCACCAATCTTTCTGCTAATACAGCTCCCCCTCTTTCAGTCTGCTGGGCTGAGGTGCAGGAGAACACTTGCATATGGGATTGTTGGGGACTGGGAGTCCTCCCAGATGTGGGAAGAGGAGGAGGATAACCTTAAGATGTCATCCACTCCTAACTTGGTACTGTCTTGCGATGAAGCAGATGGAATGGCACTGGAAGGCAGTGTTGCTGCATAAAACAGCTCTTTTCTCTGTACAGCAGATGTTCTACTGCTCCCCATTTTACAGAAGAGATCCAACATTTTCATCAGCAAACAGGAAGCTTAAAACTTTTTGCATTATTTGCTTTTCTTTCTCTAAGCTAAAATGATTCCAGTAAGCAGGATGACTGGATGAAAGGAAATTAAGAAAGATAACTATTTTTTTTTCCTTTGGATTTCACTGATGCGACAAAATTGTAGTTGCTAATAAAGCTGAATGCTTTTTATGCAAATAAAAATATATTTTTACTTTTCATGCAGTTAATGCTTTCACTTTCCACTAGTTTGGCTTAGAAGCAGGAAGGCTTCTGTACTGACTTGCCTCTATTAGTGAAACTGTCTCTTACTGTATACATATCAGTGCAAGGCTGTTTGGATTCATTTCTGTTGGGGGAAAAATGTCCATTCTCCCTAGCTCGAAATGTGCTTTTCAAACTGCATGTTTTTTGTGTTGAACATATAACTACATACCTTCCTGAGCTCCATCCCTGGTCCAGTCCAAGTGAGTGATTCCAGATTGTTAATGTGGGAGACTGTTTTCTTGTACGGTGGGATGCTGCTTTCTCAAATGAGCACCACCTGAAATTCCAAAACTAAAAATGAAAATGCTTTCTTAAAGAAAAAAAAAATAACTTCCCATTCTGCTACTTGAAATTTAGTCTTTTCTCCCTTCTCCTGCTTTATCAGTGCTTACATCACTTTGGAGCAGACTGAAAAGGGATTAGATCCTAATCTTAGTCAAGTGTTACGTTGCAGTTGGTTTTGGTTGTATGATTTCTTTTTTTGTTTGTTTTGCTACTTTTATAGCCTTATTAATCATTCTCTTCTCCATTGCATTTCGTCACCACTTTGTTTTTTAGTAGTGTTATTTTTGTCTCTTTGGTTTGCAACTGACACCTGTTTGACTACCTCGTCATTTCAAGATAATCCATTCATTCTGGGAAGGGCCATGTGAACCCAAGGAGAAACACTTCCTTCTCTAGCTTTGGTCCTTAGCTACGTGTCACAAGGAATTGTGTTTGGATCAGTTCACAGAACAAATTCTGCAGCTGATGTCTCCAGACAGGCAGTGAACATCTTTATTTCTCTTTCAGTCCTCTTGTGTCATGCAGGACTTTCCCTTTAAATATTAAACAATAACAGTTATAAATTTGAGGAATTAATTATGCTTAATAATAAAGACTAATAAAAAGGACTGCAAGAAGGAAACCCAGTTAAAGAAATGACTGGTGTGTCATATAATTTAATATGCATAAATTCATAATAATTAGACATAATTGGTTAGTCACTTTAAATTCAATGACTGGTAAAACTATTGGTGAGATTTCTATGCACCTCACTGCTCTTCCGAACTCTGAAACAGCTCAGCCTTCCATTTTTTTCCCCTTCTTTACCTGACTTGTTAGGCTTCTCAGCATTTAAAGTTTGCTCGGGCTAGTCACACTGAAGTGTGGTATTTTCAGAACTTTTGCAATTCATATCAGAAACTAAAAATAACTTAATAACATTAGTCTAACTTTTAATTAAAATCTGTAAAATAGAACTTGTTAACTTACTGTTCCAAAAGAGACCCTGCTTGTATACAACTTTAAAAGTTAGGGTATGGCAGCGTTGTCCAGTACTGGGCCTAAATGCTGCTTTTCCTGTCATAAACTGTAATTTCTAAATGATTGCTCTAGAGTACTGTTGTAGTGCTGTGTAGGGGTGTTTCTGCTTGGTTTTTGGGGTGGTTTTTGTTGGTTTTTTTTAAAAATAAATATAATACTCCAAAATCTATTTAGCTGTGAAGACTCTGTCTTCCGCTATCCGTACACTTAGTGAATCTTCCAAGAAACCCAAGAGATGGCTTTTGCTTTATTGGGGATTTCAGATTAGTCTGTGTGAGTGTTATCAAATGTACCTAGAAGAGAAAAAACATTCAGATTTGAAGGATGTTTTTACATGTTCAGTAAAATATTTGAGGCTGTGTGAACACAGTAGATCAATTCTCTTTTAATGTATCCCTTCAGACTACACTCATGGGGTGGAAAACTCTAATTCTTCATAATCAGTAGTTCCTTGGTAGACTTCTACTGTCTTGCTAACAGTTCCATTTACAATTGTAGTGCATTTAAAATGACCTTTTATAGAGCCATCATTTTAAATTGTGTCCTTCATATGTTTTGTAACTCACTAATATAAGCCCTGTGTCTCCAGTATACTCTGATTTATCACATTTTGTGTCTTCACTTGGCTTTGACACTGCTGAAGAGCCCTGGGTTGTCACATGGACACATGGCCACAGTGCAGATCTAATAGGAGGAGTAAAATAGACTGTCTGAAGATCTGAATGTGCCATTAGCCAACCAAATATTGCAGTCGGGTTTTGCAGATGATTGCCTAACGCTGTTTGTGTTTTCTTTCCTTCCAGAGCATTTGTGTACCTGAGCAATCTGCTCTACCCGGTGCCTCTTATTCACAGAGTAGCAGTTGTTAGCGAGAAAGGAGAAGTACGGGGGTTTCTGCGAGTAGCGGTGCAAGCCATAGCAGGTGAGATACTCCAAGAGCATTACATTGCACCTCTTTAGTACACTATGAATAGCTGCAACTTTAAAAAGTAGGCAAACAAATCAAGCCCTTTTTTCCCTTGTACTCAAACCTGAATAATTTTAGCATTGCAAAGAAGACTTTATTATTAACTTGCTTTTGAAATTTTTTCATTGGTGTGAATCATATGGACCAAGCATGAATAAATCTTGAAATAGTGCGACTGATCAGAAGCTTTTAAAATGATGGTGTTGACCACTGAAGTTTATAGCTGGCAACTAATGCAACACTGCTTTTCGAGTGAAAGGGCTAACTTGTGTCAATAGGGTTAAAAACTAAAAATAAAGCAAAAATATTCTTTCTGGCACTCAGTATGAACAGTGGAGAAAGGTTTATGCAAGTTTGATAGTTGTGGTGACTTGCAGAAAAGTTAAATGTACCAAGTGTGTTCTCTTCTCAAAATGTCCTTTTAAATAACGTGCAGAAGTGTGCTCCTCCCGTGTCTTGAATAGATTTGGAGAAGTTCCTGAACTGACGGATTTCTGCATAGTATAAACAGAAATCAGCAACATTTTTACATTTCATTGCCTCCCCAAAAAGTTGTGACTTGGAAGCTGCTTTAACACACTGTTTAATCCCCAAGAATTATCAGCTTTTCAGAAAAGAAGGGTAGATACACATGGATGATAACTGCTCCATCCAGTTTTGAACTCCCGTTGTACGCATGCCAGCGCGTAACGGCAGTGTGCTGGTCAGCTGCTAATATCTGATACTCCTCCAGTTTGGGGGGAGCTAGTTAAGCTTTGCTGTTGGTAGTTAGCCATGTCTGATCCATGCTGGGTGAGAGCACAGGTATTTCCCCTAATTTGTCCTTTCTAGCAGTGGCTAACTGCCGACGTTCCTTGTTCAGGCAGGGTAACCTTGGAAGTCTCACTCTCCATGGGAACGTATAATTAAATACCCGTCTCTGAAGATGTAAGAATCACTCTGGCAGGGACTAAAACAGCAAGTGAAATAAAATCTATCTTAACGTCTACAAAAGTCTCATTTTTAGTTTGATTTGATCTCTTTAGCATTGACCAAGTATTTCCAAATAAATATTCTATTTATCCATCCAAATAAATAGAATGTACTGTGACAGAAATTGAACTGGGGACATCTCTTCACTTAGGGACCAAATAATGCCATGGCCCTTTTTGGAGTTTCGAAACACATTCTGAATCTTGGGATTTCTCCCACAAGCATGCATTTACTGTGGAAAAATATCTGGCATTTAACCAGGCCTCGTTGTTACTCTCCACAAAGAGGAGGAGGTTTAAATAGACAGATGGTATGGACAGAGCTGCCTTTCAGACTTACAGTGTGTACTTGGGAAGCTTGGCTAGTGTGACTGCTTTAGTTTGTGGCTACAGGATTTTAGATGGCAGTTTAAATCAATGTAAGTATGCATTCCTGTGTGGGTCGTCGTATTATGGTATGTTAATTTACCTCAGGTATAATAATCAGAAGTAAATAAATAATCCAAATGAGTACTAAAGTTGATTTGCGTTCAAAATTCTCTAAAGTTAAGTATATTCATGATGAAACTTCATAGCTTGTCTTGTTCTTTTCCCATTCTTGAGTTCATGATGGGTAGATTTCTGCTATGATTTTTTCCAGCACTTATTCTAATCTGTTACTGGATTACTGGAGCCAAACCTACTGGACTGGTTTCCATTTTAATCAGAATTTCCATTTAGATAACTCTGAGGGGTTTTTTCCTCTCCTCCTCATTATTATTTTTTATTATTTTTAATGAATTTTATTTTTCCTGGCTTTTAGCTGATGAAGAAGCCCCGGATTATGGATCTGGTATTCGACAGTCTGGCACAGCTAAAATTTCATTTGACAATGACTATTTTGATAAGGTAAGAAGTCTTAAAATTTGAGTTAGATTTTTTTGAGTGCAGTAGTTTGTGCTTCTAAATAAAGAATAGGTGTTGCGGGGATGGGAAAACCATAAGCTGCAGCAGTCAGTTACATGCAGCTTCTTTTAATTTTTCAGAGTGATTTTTCTTCAGTTGCGATGACTCGGTCTGGGCTGTCATTGGAAGAATTAAGAATTGTGGAAGGGCAAGGACAGAATTCAGATGTTACCACTCCTCCAGAGGAGATGAACAGAATGAATGAGCTAGGTAAGCAAGAAATATGTAGTAGTTTTGGAGAACTAAAGGGAAATCTGAGACACTTTCAGTCAGTGATAGAAAGGGGTTCTGAGTGTCCTTCATATGAAGGAATATTTTAAGAAAAGAAAGGAGGGGGGGAGGAATGAGAAAAGTGATTTCATGTGGGATGTTTGTGTCTCCCTCAGACTTGAAATCAGCCACTTTGGATGGAAAGATGACTATGGAAGGATTCACAGAGGAGATTGGTGATCACTTGAAACTGGGTAGTGTGTTTACCTTCCGTGTGACAGTGCTGCAGGCCAGCGGCATCCTTCCTGAATACGCAGATATTTTCTGCCAGTTCAAGTAAGAACTTGTCCTTATTTACATCAGGTGATGAATGGTTTGATAGAGACAGCAAATAATAGTGGGCAATGGAGGATCTGACAGAGAGCTTCTCGAATCAGTGGCAGTGTGGTGTAGCAGAGAAAAACACCGTGTCAGGTCCTGGAATTCGTGTTATGAGCAGTACCTGCCTTCTGTTAGCATGGTGTTAAGGATTAAAGTTTTGCAGAAAGGAATTGAGAATCAGAGTGGACTCTGAACTTACTAGTAATAGATATCTTAACTTTTTGCTTGATAATGGCTTTTAATGTGAAAAATTCAATATTAGATTGTACAAATTCTCAACTGGAGTGAAAGCTGTACAACCCTTGAGTAATGCAGTAGCTCTCAAGTGAAAGTGTTCTTTGGCTTAGTTTCTGAAGAAAGAGAACAAAAAATGGGAGTAATAGACACAAAACAAGTACAGGAATTGTGGTCCCAAACACTAGGGTATTTCTAGCTTTAGGCATCACTCAACTCCCTGTAAAGTTCTAGACCCATAAATTCATGGGTTTCCTTGCAGCGTCGGGTTCGCAGCACAGCGATCTTCCATAAACTGTTCTGTGGCGGTTTACTTTTCGTTTGGTGTTTTTTGTTTTTAAAGCTTTTTACATCGGCATGATGAAGCTTTCTCGACAGAACCTCTCAAAAACAATGGTCGAGGGACTCCCCTTGGGTTTTACCACGTTCAGAATGTAAGTAAAACTTTACATTAGGAGTAAGTGCCTGTTTTAGCACTGGGAGTTGTGTGTATCCTTTGTGTTAAACTCATAGGGGGTACATGGGAAAGGGGGGCAAGGGGAATTATTAAGAATAGACAGTAGGAGGAATGATCAGGTGAATGATGTAATCCCCAGTGGAGAACAAAATACAGAATGATTATGTGTGGCAGGTTTAACTCTTCTGTTTCACCTCTACTTCCTGCCTTTGAATTCCCTGTTTCCTCTCCAGGATGTTCAATGAAAGCAATCTAGAATTCAGGAAATAAAATATATGTGACTAGCAGTCCTCACGATCTCAAATGAACTCGATATATCTATTTTTGTAACAGTGTAATGCTTTGTTTTTATCAGAGAGTAGAATTAATGCCTAAACCAAAAAGGAAGGCAGTTGCTTTTACTGTGAGTGGCGCTAAACCATATGAAAAATAGAGACTCCTAAAATTTACACTTAGAAGGTTTCCTTTTCGTATGTCTCATTTTCTTTCCTTACTTTGCCTAACAGATTGCTGTGGAAGTGACGGAATCATTTGTAGAGTACATCAAAACAAAGCCTATTGTGTTTGAAGTCTTTGGGCATTACCAGCAGCATCCTCTCCATCTGCAGGGACAGGATCTCAGCAGGTATTGTTCACTCTTCTGGCATAAAGGCTGTTAGTGACTGCGCTCAGGTTAGCTCTGCGGTTCGGGCAGAACCTTTTTGTACTCCTAAACTTACACAGCCACACTCACAAGTAGTATTCCTGACTGATGTCAGAGGGCTGACAGAGGCCTGTTTACCCAGTGTAGTATGTTTTGTTAGGGAGTGATGGAATTGTTCTACCATCTCAAACATGGAAAGCTGTTTTTCCAATACAGCTGCAAACGTGCCCTGGCTGTGGTGGTGGAATACTGTACTGAGAACTTCAGGAGTGATCTCAGTGAGTTCTGGGTAAACCTTAACAGTGCTCCAAGGTGCAATGTTCCCTCAGGGCAAACGGCCTGATGCATAAAGTTAGGATAGCAAAAGAAACAAAAGAAGAAAGGTGAGATTAGGGGAAAAACAAAAGGCTCTCAACCTTTTGACATACTCGTGCCAAAGGTGCTGAGCATTTGAATTTTTGGAATCGGGGAAAGGACCCCTAATCATCATCTGCATAGCTTAAGGGAAGAGGCTGTTGCCTGGCTTGCTTGGCCTGGTTAGCCCTCCTGCCGAAGGCAGCAGCTGCAAAGAGGAAGCACTTGCTGGTTTTAAGAGGAAATGCCAGCTGAGGCTTGTTCCTTTTCCTTAAATTATTTTGGGAAATGCCTGTTACCTACTTAAATTTTCAGTGCAGAATGGGGGTAGAGCAGATGGAAATTGTAAATATTTTTTTGTCTTTTTTTTTTTCTTACTGACAGCCAGGATTAATTAAATTAGACTAGGAAAAGGATATAGGTAATTCTGAGAAGTGTACTGAGTCCACTTGTTTTCCTGACAGGTGATATTTATACCTGTGTTTATGGGCTTGTGAGGATATTTTTAGAGACAAAAATGGGTGGAAGGACTGTACTGGGGGTGTGTATACACATGCATGCATGTGTGTGTATTTGTATGTCTTTTTTATGTTTAGTTGCCTCTCTGTTGATAACTCTTTTCATTTCTCCGTAGCCCTCCGCAGCCTTCCCGAAGATTCTTTCCTCCTCCTATGCCACTATCAAAGCCAGGTGAGACCAGTTCTCTAGTTCTGTACATCTGTCTGCTACTGAAAACGAAGGTTGTAGTGTATTCCTAAGCTATCCAGGACACCAAGAAACTTAATGGAGTGAATGTTGCAAAGGGCATTGGACTTACTCTGCTGGCTGTCTTCCTTTTCCTGTGTTCTTTTCAACCTCCTTTTGCAGGAAGTGCTTCTTGATTCATTAAAGGGAAGAATTTCACTCCTGAGAAGATGACCATATTCCATGAGATGTGGCTATGGCTCTTTATGTGCTTACTGAGCACTTGACTGGAAATCTTCTTATTCATTAACCTCTTCATCTTTTTGATCTCTAAGATTCTTGTTTAATGAGTCAGTCTTGTTGAAATGATCCTTGATTTTCTTTGCTTAATTGTAATAATGCATGCTGAACTCTTTTGTGTTTTTTTCCATTTCACCTTTTAATTTCCTCCTCCTCCATCTTTCTCTCACCTATATATTTCTACCATCTTTTTTTTTGTGTGTGTTCCATTCCATTTGCAGACCATGAAAGAAAAATTGAGTTGATTAGGTATCTTATGTCTGGCTATGTAAACGTGCATGTGCTGAACACGCTATCTGAGCATGCCAACGTGCTTGCATCCTCTGCTGTGGCTGCTTTCCAGGATGGAGCTGACCAGCTGCCACCTTTTCTCTTTCTGCCTGTTCCCAGTTGTCAGAGTGAGCGGGCTCCTAAAAGAGATGGTTAGTAGCCAAACTTGATTTGTGGTAGATGTAGAAGTAGTTCCAAAATGTGCTTCAAAAGTCCTTTTTTTTTCTTATCTTTATCATGTAGCATTCTTGGGACTAGAAACTGCCATGGTTGCAGTCATGGAAGGACGATGCTGTGCTTGAGTTTAGGGCTATTCTAGAGAAGACTAGAGAGAGAGAGAGTCTATAATAAACTCCAGTGTGCTAGGTATTATGGCTATTGCAACTGTGGCTATTGCCCAGATTGCCCAGCTGGATTGAATTGATTGAATTTCCTAATGAAGGTTTAGACCCTGCCTACAAAAGGTGGGCCATTTCCTCCTGGCTGCGGGAGATCTAATGACATCCTTGGAGCCGTAGCTTAGGCTGGTGAGCAACAAGATATCACAGATTTTTCTGTGTCTCTGGATCTATTCCTTGAAACTTCCTGGACCTCTGATTTTTTTGTTTGTTTGTTCTGTACGTAGTTTTGTGATATTGGGAGGAGAGATGCTGCATATGAAAAATATCTAACTGTAGAGGAAACATTCTGCTGTGTTCTATTTTTTTTTTCCTTTTTATTCATCATCTCTTTTTTTTTTGCCACTAACAGTATTGTTCCTCACTTACGTTTGTAATTAAATTAATTTAATTAATTATTAATTAATTGTATTAAAAAACAATAACAAACAACACCAAAAAAACCCACAAAACTGAAAAAAACCCCACGCTGGTTATTAATTGAGCCAAAGCAAGTCGATGAAAACCTCTAGAACTGGCTTTCATGTTTAGTTAAATGTGTCTTTCTGTTGTTTTTCTCTCCTGGTGCTTTTCAGTGTCTGCTTAGCAGTAAACTTGAGTGACTTGTGTGTTTGATGTTCCACTTTCTATCAACAGTGTTGAGTTCATGTGCAGGTACATGATATGACAGGTATGAGAGTGACTACCCTGAGTAACGAATGGGAAGAGTAAATGATGACACTGAAGCTTGGTGCCTAGCATGATGGAATTGTAGTGTTGTAAACAACCAGTTCTTGTAAAAGCTGTCCCTCTGAGGTAGCTGCTGTTTTACCCAGAAAAGAAACAGAATTCACTTTTTTTCTTCCCCCAAAAGAGACTACATGGCATACCTACAAGAAGGACCTTTTCTTAACCGGGGACTATTATGCCCTTCCAGTGCATGGGAAATTAAGTCATGGTGGAAGCTGAAGGATACACAGAGGTGTGATGATAGGAGAACCTAAAGAACACTTGAGCAAGGGAAGAATGGGACTTGAGAGGCTAGAAGGGAGAATAATTATTGGGCTTAATAAAAGCAATGAGGTTAGTGTGTGAAAATCAATTGCAGAGTTACCAAAATCCCTGTCAGAGTACACAGGAACTAAGCTTTTTAGAATGTTCCCATTTACGAAAATGAAATGAGTGAACAAATAAGAGAAGTCACGTAATGATAGGTGTGATATAAGTATGCTTGAAGGGCTATTAGGTTATTTCTAGAATTTCAGTTGTCTCACTATTTTTTTAACATGGTTTATCCCTACGTTTGTATGAAAGGAATTGGAGAGGATCTGCCCAGTAGTAACAGCTACACGTTAGTCTGGAAACATACTTTGGCAGGATTATGGCTCTGGAATAAGTCTTGTTCAGCCTTTTTATTTAAACTGGTACAGGAGACTAGCAATTTGTAACATGAAGAAATGAAGACCTAAGTTTTAAGTTCTTGACTTTTTTGATTTCCCCCCCACACCTTGTGTGGGGAAGGGGAAATGTACTTTATGGGTGAGTGATGCTGCAGATGAACAGACCTAAGCAATTCTAAATCACAAACTGTTAAGTTGTAAAGTAACTCATGCACATTTGAGGAAACTTTTTCTGTGATCTAGAGAGACTATATATTTTTGCAAGCGTTTTGGATATACTTTTGCTTCGTTATTTAACCTTTTTTTAAAAAAAAATGAAGACTTTGTAAGCAGCATCCTTTTCATGGAAAAAGATGTGATCTGCATATGTACATAGAATACACAGGATCACTGAAATTACATGTTTCTGTGAGCCCTGGGGTAAGCTTTGCTCGTCTAGTCTTTGTAAACCGTTCTTTTTTTTCCTTCTTTCTTTTTCCTTAAGTGCCAGCTACGAAGCTAAATACTATGAGCAAACCCAGCTTGGGCCAGAGTGTGAGCAAATATGACCTCCTTGTGTGGTTTGAGATCAGCGAATTGGAGCCAACTGGGGAGTAAGTCTTATTAATCTTATGTGTTTTAAGAACAGTGGTTTATGGGAGTTTAATCTTTAACCTTTTGTTCTGTTCAGGCAAAGCTGATGTTTGACAGTCATGACTGGGCAGTGGCCTGGCTTCTGTCAGCCTGGTGTGTGGCTGCTTTGTAGTGAGCGGGTAAAAATCCTGCTGGCATTCGTTGTCCCCAGGGGGAAGGACTGAAAAGACAGAATGACTCTGTCACACTTGAAGAAATTGTTCCACTCTGAAAGCCCATGGACACCAGCTGAACAGGTGTTGGGAAAACTTACCTTATGTAGGCCATGAGTTTAGATTCTTTGGGTCACTAGAGACTCGATGCTCCAGAAGCCATCCAGCAAGGCCTGTTGTGTGTTCACCTCTGCTACACAGAAGGTTTTTTCCCTGACAGGTCTTTAAGGATTATATTGAGAAGCAGGTGCCACAGAGTTTTCCAGAAGTACTGAACTACAGTACATGATACTCCTATATTTCACTGATACTGTGGTCCAGTAAGGTGTTCGATCTGAGAGTCAGTAGAAACACTCTTATTTCTTCAGATGTTATATGGAGAGGTAACTGTTGGCAGCAGAATAGAGAGTCAAGTTGCTGTGCTAGTATATCTTTCCTGCTTGTTGATTCCACTGTCTCACTCAGGTATATTCCTGCTATTGTGGACCACACTGGAGGCCTGCCCTGTCAGGGGACGTTCCTGCTTCACCAGGTACTCGTGAACGCTGTAGAACAGCAAGCTTCATCTCCATGATGGGGTTAGAATGCTAATGACTGGCTTTTGCATCTCTTGTCTTCTCCTTTCCCACGCAGCTGTCTAATGATAGCTGTGGGGTCAGTCCTTCAGTCTGTACTTAGTCTGTTAGCTCGGGGCTATGAGGAGACTCCGTTTGGCCCCGAGTATATTGGTGTTTCCTTTGCTTATCAGTGTGTATCCCACTCATGAAAGATGAAAGCCTTTTAAAAAGCAGGAACCTTTGGGACCAGATCTGTGCCTTTGGTGTTCTCCAACATCTCTACCAAGGACACATCATGTGGACTCAACTTTCATTGGTTCCTCTCACTGCATGTGGCTGAGACAGATCTACACAATGACCATGTCTCAGGGCATTTCAAATGCCCGTAATAATCCTTAATAATAATTTGTCTGTAGCTAGATTCTAAAGATAATCCTAGCTAAATAGTGTTTATAGGTTTGTTATGTTTTTTCTACTCTCAAATTCTCAGTTCCTTTTAACAGAGTTTACCTGTGACTTGCATTTCCTCCCTTTCTTAAGTGATAGAAGCAGTTCTTATAGGTTAGGAATAACTTCCTTAAAAAAAGAGTTAGTAAAACATTACTCAGTTCTAGATTTACTAGCGTCCTTATCAGTTACTTCCAGTTCAAAGCAGAGTAATACTTGCTTCTGTAATTCCATTGCCAAATCCACAATATAGGGAAACATCTTTCAACTTCTTTGGGACAGTTACACCCAAAGTACCTTATCCCTGGATAGTTGTCTTCTATGTTTGCAAGAGTGGAATCTGTTGCAACCAACACCTGGGGAATTTTTCAGATGTGTTTATTCCTATTCTAGAATTTTACTTTCTTCCCAGCTATTACAGAGTTTTATTACGTTTTGACTTGTAATAGATACATATGACAAAGGAGGAGAATATCTGCATGAGTAGTTGCTATTTTTCACTAACTTCTTTTGGTAGATACTCTTTTAATATAAGTACATCAGCATACATTACCCAAGTATTTGCTTGTTTTTGTGATCAACTCTGATATATCCCAGGGACCATGCACATCTTTGAGAGCACAGAAACAATTTCAGGACTATTTTAGGTTAAAAACCCTCTGCCTCTGTGGAGTTAGGAGGGAGAAGAGTAATTTCTGTTATGTATGAGAATATATTGTTCCTCTTAAATTAATTTTAGGGCCTTGAAACACATACATGTTTGTTCACGGTTACAGACTAATTTAAAGGATCTTATTTGCTTCATTTTGCAGTCTAAGTGCAAAATAGATGATATTAGAGTGTGTGTGTGTGAATACTTCACCAGTGTTTTGTTTTTAAACTCCACCAGGGAATCCAGCGTAGAATCACAGTCACCATTATCCATGAGAAGGGCAATGAGTTGCACTGGAAAGATGTGCGAGAGCTGGTTGTTGGTGAGTATATTGTTTTGCCTGTTGCTATGTGATGAAGAAAAAGTATTGATGGTAATTTCTCTTTGTATCAGATTCTGTCATCTTTATGAGTATTGGGCTGTGAGAGGAGGGTTTTGAAAAAGAGCCAGAGGAAAAACTGAAGTTTTGTACCTTCCGCTTATTGCTGCTTGTTAATCACATATTCTGAAATGATATCTGGGAAGACAGATTCCTTCTGTGTTGCAGGTTTAGTTTTAATTGATTCCCTCTCCTGTTCTTTTCAGGACGTATAAGAAATAAAGCAGAGGTAGATGAAGCTGCTGTGGATGCTATTCTGTCTTTGAATATTATCTCTGCAAAATACCTGAAGTCCTCTCACAGCTCCAATAGGTAAGTGAATAAAATGAGCACTCTAGCAGGAAATCTAAAGTTCCTTTGACCTCTGAGGTATTGGCAGGATATTTGGAGAGCTGTGGACGTTGCTAATTATTAAATGTAGAGTTCCATGGACACAGGGCATACAGATAGAGCATGAATGTTACCATAAATTCTTGCTAAAGCGCTGAAGGCCATTGATCTGTGCAGAGAATTCATTGATAATGTGAATTATTTTCCATTTATAAGCACCATAAAGGGAGGATGGAAAGGAACAGCTTAAGGGAGTCTCAGAATTTAACCTAGAGCTTTTGAACTGACATCAAGGTTTGTTGCTAGAATATGGCTTTGAAGTACAAGGGCAATCTCAGGAGATCTATTCATGGGTGTGTACATACCTAAATTATTCCTGGAACAAGCATGTGACGATTAAAGCAAGAGCCATGCTTTGTAAATTAAACTTCGTAATTTGTGGATTTATACAGATGTACTACAAATTGACTCCAGTTCTAGTAAGGGAGTGTCTGTTCCATGTAATTGCAGTCATTTGGGCAACAGCAGGGTCCCTCTCAGAGGTTTCTGGCTGCATGTCTCCTTGTGTAGGAGAGTTTTAGGGCTGCAGTGCTGTAAAGGTCGGTCAGCCTCCACATTGTGTTGCTTCAGTGTCTGCAACAATGGGCAGTGAAGCAGAACGTGGCGTTGCCGGCACAGCCTCTCCCTGCTCTGACATCAGCCGAGTCACTTGACCACGCCAGGGCTCTGTTTAGCTGGTGCAAAGCAGGAATATCTCTGAAATTTAACTCTGCGTGTTTCTGGAGGCGAGGGGATTGTTTTGGAGCCCATCTCTGCCTGAGGCACTATCCTTCTAGGCCTGAAATGGCTTCTTCCTTCTCCAAGTTAGACACTCGGGCTTTGAAATACCACTGTGATGTTAAGGGTGGACTCAGGACACTGCTCCTACCCACTGGATGCCTGGCTGCCACCTGGTGTCTGTAAGTGCACGCCGTGGCAGGGGTGTTTAGCAGCTACTCTCTGCCTCCCACTTGAGAAGTGGGTGTTGTGCTTTCAGTGTACTTGAATTAATGGATCACTGTAACTGGAATGGAAGGGGACTGTTGGTATTTCCAGTCTGCTACTATTGGATTTGCAGTTGGAAAGCCCTATGCTTTCTGTTCTCTAGCAATTTCAAGAAATTCCTGTGTAGCTCTGTAGTTTTCTATTAGGTGTGCTGCTGCTTGGACGAAGGATGAGTGTGAGTGAGGCTGTTGACCATCTTTTACCAAAATGCCAAGGTTGAAGTTCTGGGATGAGTGCATGGCAGGGTGGTGGAGTGGGATTGAAGCTCTGTGAAGGATATGTCTTATGTTTGCTCATTGTCTGCAGGCTTGTTTTCTGTTTGGTGTGTTGTTCTGGTTTGGTTTGGTTTCTAAGTCCGCTCGTTCTGTCCCTCAGCTGTTGCTTTTCTGTTCTGCTTTTGGCTGCACTAACTGAAGCTCTTTCTATGTTTTTACAGGCTCTTTCTTGATAAGGATATGCCTAGGTATTTTCTGTTTGCTTCCTTTGTACATAAAGATTCTTGAAAATAGAACGCTTTATGTCCCACTTGTATTGCTGCTGCTTCCTTTTAGCTTTTACTGAATTCTGTTAGAATGCCTCTTAGCTCTTCCAGAAGTAGTACACCTCCTCCTCCTCCTTTGTGTTAGATGCTTATTCTTGTACAACTCGGTGGGGGACTTGGGAAGGTAAACTTTACTTCACATGTAAGAGAGAGCTTCTTTCGTTCAGTCTTTCCAATTCTCAAAATGTGCCATTGGAATACAATTCCTCTTTGTAGTCCTTGCTATTTTCTTCCTTTGTTCTGTATCAAAGAATGAAATTTGGAATTTCTTTAACTGCGTGGTGCTTGCCATGTTTGAAGTACCAAGTCAAGGACTGAATGCTTAGGTTACTTGAAATTCCAGCTCAGAGCTTCGCTGAACAAAAAGCAGTGGCTGCCATGTGACTGGCATTCAACCTCTGTTCTTAGGTTGGATTTGCATCTGAAATTTAACCGTGCCGTTGCTACTTCTTAGTTTACCAGTTGGCAGAGAAGCGAGACGTGTAGTAGCTGCTCAGACTGGATTCCTCTTTCACCTTCCAGATTGGATCACAGCCAGGCACGCGCTGGGGCAGTTTGCGCTCTGCTTTCTGTGGTCTGCCTCTTTGAAAAAGAGAAGTCTTAGTTCACCACCTTTCACTAATGCTGAAATCCACGTAAAAATCAGTTCTAACTACACATTGGTGCCTTTAACCCATTTCTCCTGTTTTCTGTGCTTTGCTTGGTCTGTCTTCTGTTTCCCCCCTTGCGCTATTGGCTGTGCTGAAAGAAGTTTGCTCACTTCTCTTTTTTGTCTCCCTCTATAACTATTCTAGTAAATTCTGGTTTGGCCAGGCAAGGCTGTGTGTATTTAACTTCCTGGCTAGACAAAATCCAGGAGAGTAATAGTCTCGAAGCTGAATTTGACTTCAACTTGGTGTTCGTCCAAAAACCATCATTTAACTGGAGAGAGACGTTTAGTTCTGCACTGATGAACGTTTACACCTGTGTTCTCTGCTCACGATGAGACGTTGTGTTTGGCAAACGGTGCAGAGCTGATTCAGGGGCTAGGAACACTGGCTTTCCCATGTCAGGAGAACCAGATTTTACTGTTTTTATTTCCACCCAAATAGGAGATTGGGAGCTTGCTAAAAGTTTAAAAAATTGCTCTCATAACTAAGATATGATGAAAGATTACAACATAGGGACTCAACACGGATTTGTAAAGGGTTAGAGGGCAAACCGTGGTGTTTGCCTAATCTAACTCAAGTAAGGATTATTACGTTACAGTGCTTTTAAAGTTACCAACTACCTAGCTTTTAGAATATGTTTCTCTACCATTGTTAATAGAAGCCAGACATTTAGAAGTAATTTCTTAAGTATGCTTCTTCAAATACAAGTAGTATTTAAGAATATTCTCAAATTATATTACTTGACTGCACAGTTCATGGTATCTCAGTGTATTCGCTCAGAATTGTGTAACTGATATCAAGAAAGGAGGATTCTTGGGAACTCTATAAATAGAGATCAGAACTGTCTGTTTCTGATATATCTGCTCTTAGGCTGTTTCATGTTTCTTTTTGTTTTGGTTTTTATTTCCTTCTTCCACCTCCACCCTGCTTTTTTGTCCTTTGTTTTCATTTTCTATTTTTCCAAGTTGGCCTTGGGCATTAGCACAGAAGCTCTTTAGTGATCCAACTTCTTCTAAAAAACAGTATGTGTGAAGCACTTTCTTGCTTTTAGCACCACATCATTTGGACTCAAAATGGGATGGAAAACCTCAACGGCAGTGGGTTTGGGGAGGGAAATTGTGTGAAGGTAATGAAGAATTAATACTGTCTTTTTCTGCTACCAGTGTAGAAAAGCGTGCTGTATTCCTGAATAAGGGTACAGGACTTCATTCCAAAGGAACCTACATGAAATCAGTCTCTACCTGTGAGAAAGGAGAAGGCTCATTGCCCTAAGCCCCTGTTAGGAGAGTGTAATGGTGACTCTAGATCTGATGATTTGGCTGTCCTGTATATGCTGCTGTCTTTCACTTTTTACTTGAACAGATTAACTTTCCTGATCGCTGGGGTAAAACTGTGGGAGCCTTCAGCTCCTTCCTTTCCATGTACCAAATTGAAGAAACTTAGTACCAAAGTTTGTGTTTCATCTGCAGGTTTTTACTTGAAGCTAGCAGGGAGATCAAAAGAAATCTTTATCACTTGAATATAAGACTTATCCCTACCTACCAATCATTCTGATTTGCTGTGAGAAGCTGCTGGTTTTATTATGTATGAGGGATCTCTTCTGTTGCTGTATATTAGTCCTAAAATACGGTGTAGACTGAGTGTTGCTTATAAAAAAGAATCTTCCCATGCACTTTGGAGGTCCAGCTGGACTGGATTGCGCCTGAAGCAGTAGAGAGGAATTCTGTCTGTTCAGAAACACTGTTCTTTAGTGCTGAATTCCCTCTAGTGTTGTGACAGCTTTTGTCCTCTTCTATATTCCCTCTTTTCTCTTTCAGATGAGTCAGTTTTATAACAGGCAATGGTCTCTTATGCCACACTATTTGAGATAGAATTAATTAATCTTGTGAAAGAAGAGAAGGTCTTTGCTTCAAGTGTTTATCTAAGCCACTGACAGTCATAGCGGATGATGTTAAGGAAGAGATGCTTTACGCTGACTGATGAGAGGGATGCAGAGGAACTCTTACTATTGAGCTCTTACTGTACTTTTTTTCCAGGACTTTCTATCGGTTTGAAGCAGTTTGGGATAGCTCCTTGCATAACTCCCTTCTCCTCAATCGAGTGACACCATATGGAGAGAAGATATATATGACCCTTTCTGCTTACCTGGAGGTAAGCACAGAGACCTATGCCTTACTTTTTTGCTTGTGACTCAAGTGTAACTTTGAGACATCAGACAGTGTGTACCTGAGATAAATACTTCCTGGACTAAGTGATTTTGAATCCTGAAGCCAGTGAAAGTCTTTTTTCACTACATGAGAACAAGGTGGAAAAATTTATTCACAGTTAACGTCTTGATGTCAAGGTATTACTGCCTCGCAAAAAATGTGAAGTGAACCTGGTGATCTCTTACCTTTCTGTGCCTCACTTCATCGATCTTTGTATCAGAAAATCCGTTGAAATCGGTGAACGTTACTATGTAAGCACTACTAGTGTTAGGAACACTGGCCTAGCTCTTGGCTGTGTGTCCAAGACGCTGTTGTTTTGTGTAGTACAGTTGTTTCACCCACAAGATGCTTTAAGAAATTTGGCAGCTCTCTTTCACAGAAGCACATGCAAAAACCCTTCACCAAAGACCCAAACAAGAACAAATTTCTAAAAGCTGTCCCACTAAAATCAGAAAGCAGCATAACTTGGCATAGTTGTCTGCAGCCACTCATTCAGTCCTGTTGTTTCTCTTAGCTTGACCACTGCATTCAGCCTGCCGTTATAACAAAGGATGTCTGTATGGTCTTTTACTCACGCGATGCCAAGATCTCCCCGCCACGATCACTACGCAATCTCTTTGGCAGTGGCTATTCCAAATCTCCAGATTCGTAAGTTCAGTTACCAATTTTGATATTGATGTCTTATGTCAGCATGTGCTTTTTCTCTTAGAGGGCATGGGGAGAATGTAGCTTAATTTTCTTTATTTCTTCTTTGAAAGTCTTACCTAGTTGTAGTTCTCTGGTCTGGTTTTGAACGTTCTTTCTTGCTCACATTTATTTCAGTGAAACTCTGACGGCTTCTCTCTTTACTGACCCCTTTTTGCAGCCTTCTGACTGAACAGTTGGGAAGAGTGATCCATTTTTCAAGCTTGCACATAGATGACCTTGTTCCTGACCTGGAATTTACTGCAGCAGCTGCTCTCTGACTCTAATGGAGGGTGGAGGGGAACATGGGGGAAATGACATTTTTAGAGGTCTTGCAGTCTGTCCTGGTTATTTTATGTCAAGATTAGAATTCAGGTGTGGTTCTAACCAACGGCTATACTTAAACTCCCAATTTGGGGATCACTTAACTAAAGTTGTACACTTTATTTCTGAAGATAATAGGATGTGTTTTTTTTTTTCCCTCTGTCTTCTTGCGAACAGCAATCGAGTAACTGGGATCTATGAACTAAGTTTATGCAAAATGGCAGACACAGGAAGTCCAGGTAAGCAGTGACCGGGTGTTCAAGTGATAAAAATGCTGGGAACTGAAATATTGCAGAAAACTTCGTAGGTGGAATGGAGTAAACACTTCTATCCTGATGGGAAGCAGTTTTTCTGTTTCACAGGAGCAATGGAACACTGCTATTCCAGAAAATATTTATGCAGGCTTTTACTTTTGACTTGAATCTGTGTTTACCGTTGGTGAACCAAGGATTCAGTGAAAACTGCATTTTCTGAAATGGATGTATTAGGAAACTGGGCATGTACGTGGATCAGAGGCGTATGAGTCATGTGTTATGCCCCCTACCTGACAGAGTTGAGACTGGTTTTGCAGCAATAAAGTTTTCTCTTGGTCTTTTGAAGATATTGCTGATATCCGATGCAAGCTGGATAACTTGCAAAGAGTGTAGTTCACATAGTATCAGTATCTTTTTCCTCTAAGACCTAGCAATTGAAGTTCTTGTGCTAAATTAGACTGAACAGGAGTTAGCATTATATGGTGGCCAATAGAAAATATGTGAATGAAGAAAGCTGGACTAAATCAAATCTCTTTGGGCTGTGTGATTGCTGTTGATGAAATCATTGCCTTTATATTTCCAGCCAGACAGCCGAAGTGTTGGCTCTTCGCAGATTGCTAACTGGTAAGTGTTTCTTAGTGGCATCCCTCTGGCTATGTTTCTAACTTGTTTTATGTTGTTTTTTTACTGCTCAGGAATGCAGAGAAGGAGGAGGAAAGTCCTGGATACATCTGTGGCATACGTGCGAGGAGAAGAGAACTTGGCAGGTTGGAGGCCCAGGGGTGACAGCCTCATTCTGGAACATCAATGGGAACTGGAGAAACTGGAGCTGCTACATGAGGTGGGTAAAGAGATAGGGGAAGTGAAAGAAAAAGCACAACCATACTTTTAAATTTGCCTTTCATCTACCCACTGTGAGAGTTTCGGAGCTGAACTGGTTCCGAAATGGGAGTTTGTTCTCAAAGTCCAGCTTTAAATAAATTCTTCAATAGAGAAGACAGTGTGTGGCTGGCTGCTGAGTAAAATCTTCAGCTCAGAATCTCAGCGTAGTCAACAAAGGCAGATTCAACTTCTAGTGCCATTGTAAACTCCCCTCTCTGGGGAAAATGTTTACTGGTATGAATCTTAAAAGATTGCTTAAGAATTCAGTGCCTATAAAATGGGCAAGATCCTGGAGCAGATGGTACTGATTTCTTTTCTTCCTAGGTGGAAAAAACCCGACATTTCCTTCTGCTTCGTGAAAAGCTTGGTGACAGCATCCCCAAGTCCCTGAGTGACTCATTGTCTCCCAGTCTGAGCAGTGGAACCCTTAGTACCTCTACCAGCATTTCCTCACAAATTTCGACTACAACGTTTGAGAGTGCTGTGACGCCCAGTGAAAGCAGTGGCTATGATTCAGCAGACATAGAGAGCCTGGTGGATCGGGAGAAGGAGCTGGCCACCAAGGTATAACGTGAGAAAAGCATCGTGGGTCTAAATTGAGGTGGCAAAGAAGATTAAAGATTAATGATGAACTTCTCAGAGAGCATAGTGAATACCCAGCATTGTGTGTTTGGTTTTAATATGCTCTGTAGTGAAATCATCCATCCTTACCAGCCAGTGCTGGTGTCTAGATTTGTGCTACAGTTGTACCTCATTCCCCTTGATTAGTAGCTCTGTAAATAAAACTTCCAAATTTTATCAAGGGAAGTGATTATTCCCCTGTCCTGGGATTTTTCACAAAAAAAAAAAAAAATTCACAGTTCAGAATTTGTTTATTCTTTCATGAGCTGCCAAATATGTCTTGGCAAATTGCCTCTTGTGTTCACATTGCTCTGAAAATCGAAATGTAAAAATTCTTTTCTGTATTTCATTTGTTTCCCCCTCTGGCTTTAGTGTCTGCAGCTTCTTACTCACACTTTCAATCGGGAGTTTAACCAGGTGTACAACAGCATCAGTGATTGTAAGGTAAGTGTGTCAGGCAATACAATATGCTGTATTTGTAGTACAATAGCAATACATTTGTAGTTTGTGGAATCTGTTGATACTAGGCAGAGACAAAACACTTCATATTAATTTTCTTTTTTTTCAATCTGTTGTAACTATTTGACTGTTCAGCATCAGGTTCCATCTATGGCAGGAATTAGAAATGGTGTGAACTCGGACGATAGTATAGCTTCTAGTTTATTAGCAGACTGGAAGTGCTCTTATTATCTTTCCCTACATACACTTTCCCTGTATAAAAGGATAAACTGACTCTTTTAAAAATTCTGCCTGTAGGCACAGCAGACACCAAGCTGCACACTGAATAGTCTAATATTCTGTTGAGGAGGTCAGGGCGTGAATAGTCAGAAAAAAATAACAAGCTGTGGCTACAGAAGTGCCGTTGTATTTTCACCCCTGGGTGGGTTTATGATAGTTGTCTTCAAAAATTTGACTACTGAATATAGGGAAATGGCTGATAGAAACACCTTTTTATTACCTGAGCCTTCCACGTGCTGAATGCCATGTTCTAGCCAGGACTGAGCACTAGCTACGGAAAGAACTCCTCCGTAATACTGGTCTGTCTGTATCCGTGCAGTTGTCGGATATTTCTCCAATTGGGCGCGACCCATCCGTGTCGAGTTTCAGCAGTGCTACCCTCACACCTTCATCTACCTGCCCTTCTCTGGTGGACTCCAGATGCAATTCAATTGATCAGAAGTGAGTACTGAGCATTAATAGAAAACCCATCACTTCTCAGTGGTTCACAAGTCTCTTTGCTATGTTTTCTGATTTTTTTTTTTCTCCCCCTTTCTTCCTTTTCCCTACTTTTAGATATTTCTCTGTATCAGCCCCTTTGCCTTATCTTCTCTAATCAATTATTTTTTCCTGTTTTGTTCTTTTGAAGTGTTTGGGTTTGTTTTTTTTTTGTCCTGAAAGAACAGTCAGATGCCTGTCATTCCAGTGACCAGTGCATCTTCAGTGTGTAGAGTCCACAAGTTTTTTTCAGAGGTCTATTAAAAAGACCTACTAACAACAACCCAGAATAAACCAGTTTGGCCAGTCATCTTTGTTTATCTTTCTCAACTGTATCTAGGGAAGATATTTTTGATGAAATTGGGAATACCTTCTTAGTGAAAGACCTGTGATGTGTACCTTCTCAGTTTGCCGTCCTTGAAAGGAGGAGTGCTGACGTAGTATGTTTTACATCAAACCATAGTAAGACACGTCTGTGTTGTGATCTGTTTGGCAAGAGAAACGAGGGAGAAGTAGTGGGGAAACAACTTGCTGGCAGTTCTTGTAAGTCTTATTCCACGGATTTCAAGGGAAATGCTATTTGATATTGATTTGTACAATACATGCTATTGTACAAAAGGATCCTAATGCCTTAGAAAAAATCTGGACTAGAGGATGAAACTTGTAAAACAGATGAGGCGGTAGATGCACTTCACATTCCGTCGTCGCATTCGGTTGAGCTGTTGTGATTGACTTTTCTTTCTGCACTTTTTTTTCTTACGAAGAACACCAGAAGCAAATTCTCGTGCCTCCAGTCCCTGTCATGAGGTGGAACAGTTCCAGCTAATGCCTACAGTAGAAACTTCCTATCTTGCCAGAGCTGGAAAGAATGAATTTCTAAATCTTGTTCCTGATATTGAGGAAATCAGACCAGGGTAAGTTTTCCATTGTAATGTCATCATGGCTTCCTGAGAGCTGTCACAAGGGCTTTCTGAGATTTGTAGCTGCTTTGCCCCGTTTGAGAAAGATAAATTAAAGAGGTGATGGCAGAACTGCAGAGTTCTGTATGATGAAGGCAAGGTTGATGACTTGTGATGATATGTGATCTCTGCAGCATTCGTTCCCTGCATCTACTTAATGAACAGGATTTCCAGCGACTCAAACACGATGTCTGTTATCATCAAAACCATGACTGAAATTCACTGAAGTAGAAATCTTTGCGGGTCTGTCTTTCTGTCAGACTTTTGCGTAGTTCTTGAAGACAAAAATCAGCTTGCTATAGAAGAACTTTTTCATAATATTGTAGCAGACAAAACATATTAAAGACCAAGTGCCTTTTACAGTGTTTTGCAGTTAATAGAGATACTCAGTAGGTGCCTTATTTAGGAGAAAATGTATTCCTGTTTATCTGTGGGTTTCGTTTGGTTTTGTTTTTTCCAGCTCTGTGGTATCAAAGAAAGGATACCTGCACTTCAAGGAGCCACTCTCCAGCTCCTGGGCCAAGCACTTTGTGGTGGTTCGCCGCCCCTACGTTTTTATTTACAACAGTGACAAAGATCCTGTAGAAAGAGGAATCATAAACTTATCCACAGCTCAAGTGGAATACAGTGAGGATCAACAGGCAATGGTAAAGGTCAGTCTGAGAGCTATTGTTTCTTTACCCACAGTGCAGGAACATTACAGGTAGTGGTGCATCTATACCATCCTGTGTGTCATCTCTGGTCTGAGGAAAATGCATCTGTGTCTTGGAGAAGTGTCTGGCATTTGATGACTCTGCCCACAGAGTTCCCAGTTTGTTCATGGTTTCTTGTGTTTTGGATGCAGTTGTACAAGAGACTGAAACTGACTGCTGTTACGCATCGTATTTCCTTTTATGAGCATGTTTTGGTGCCGTGATCCTGTGTGTTTTAGTTTTTGTAGCTTTATTTGTGTAGTGCTTTGGGGTTGTGTGGGGTTTTGGGTGTTTTTTTTGTTGTTGTTGTGGGTTTGTTTTTATTTAAAAAACAAAAACCACAACAAAACCAACACACACAAACATTCTGTAGGAATCTGACAGAACAAACTCTTCCTCAGAGAGGAAGCCTGCATCAGCTTCTGTGCTTGTAGACTTCGGTATTTTAAATTGTCCTTAATGTTCCAGACACCCAACACGTTTGGCGTGTGCACAAAGCATCGTGGGGTCCTGCTCCAGGCCATCAATGACAAGGACATGAATGACTGGTTATATGCCTTCAATCCACTTCTTGCTGGCACAATACGGTAAGAAGCAGCTCCTGGGCAGACAGTGCTGCAAAGCATAAAGGTCGTGAGATAGTCCTGAGCAAGGAGGCAATAGTTTGGCACACAGTTTAATCTTGTTCTGAAGAATTTGGCAAGATGGGTGAACTGAAGGAGGGAGGAGAGTGGGAAAAAAAAAACAAAAAAAAATTCGAACAAGCCTTGTATTTGGGGAAGTGCAGTGGCTGTTGCTCTGGTTTGTGACACTCTTAGATGTATCCAGTTTGAACAGGTGTGATATGCTTCATGCAATGCCACATTTGAAGGCCCCAGAGTGGTTTCCTTGTATTGCTGTTTTACAAATTTATAAAGTTTCTTACTATCTCTGTGTAGGTAGGTCTGGACTGCCTTTTCCTTCTATTGACTGTGAAATAAAGCAGAAATTCTCATTTCCTTCCCTTTTTTGAACTTCTCTAGAAGCCTTCCCTTTAACACGGGTCACAGACATCCCCTGCTTGCTGGAGAGATCTTACTATGCTGCAGTAGCTCTTCCTTTCAGTTAAAAAAAAAAATTAAAATAATTAAAACCTAAGCTGTTACTGTATATTGACAAACGATTTCTTAATGGTGCAGTCCTTAAAAGAGCCCACCTTCCTTTAAAGGAGCACAGCAGAAGAGTGAGAAGTCATTCTTATTGCAGCCCTTCATATAGTTTATTTGCTATAAAATTTATTTTATTTACTATACAAAAGGATTTTAAAAAAAAAAGGTGTACAAACTGTGGGGAGGGAAGAAAAATAAGCTTCCAGAATTCAACAAATACTTTTTTACTTCTTTCTTGCACAGGTCAAAACTGGCTCGAAGACGCACGGGCCAGCTGAAGTACTGAGTCCATGTAATGTTCTCATCTGTTCTGCCCAACTCACCTTCTGATAGATAAAGTGTTACCTCTCATTTTCTCTTTGTGATTCTTGACAGTTTCTCTTGTATGTAATCCTGTGGCTTAACATCCCCTACCTTCCCAACCCCTTCAGCACATTTTCTAGCTATTCTAACCCTACCTTGTTTATTTTCACTTGTGCTAAGAATCCTACTAGTAGCATGTGGCCAAACAAAAACAGAAAGAAAAAAAAAAATCAAAAAAATCGAGTGATTATGCACGACTAAAAACAAACAAAAAAAAGTATTTATTTTTTCTTACAACAATTGTTTTCCTATTCCAACTGCCCTTTTGGTGTCTGTCCCACTGTCCATTGTCTGTCTAGACTGCTGCAGGTTTTTATTCAGTTCATGACTTGGCAGTAGTCATTGGTTCCCTCAGGGCAAAGTTCTAATGCCAGGGAAAGATAAATTCTTTTACGTAGACATTACCCAGCCAGGAACTGCAGTAGCTCCTCAGGCTTTCTGGATCCAGCCGCTAATTTAAATTCTGTTGAAAGCTGAGATTGGACAAATCTATCTGGGCAGACTGGATTTTGGACTTGGTGCAAGTTTTTTTAGTTTCCAGAGTCCAACAGACTTAAGGCATGAGCTGGAAGAATACAGGGGACAAACAAAGAGAGGCTGGCTAGAAAAATCTGCCTTCAGACTTGCTGTGGGGTTGCAGGTGGCTTTAGCTCTTTCCCAGAACATGAACACTCACTCCTCTGCCTCTGAACTGGGCAGAGGAGTTGGAACTTGTGCTAATGCGAGGAAAAATAAACCACACCACCGAAATACTAGATGCAATACCTGAAGTTTTCGATGTTCAGCCCCGGTTTTGACAGGTGGGGAGTGTTCAGCAGAAGTGTGGTTGTTCCGTAGAGCGCTTTCTGGAGATGACCACAGGAGGGCAGGATCTTTTCTGCTTTTAGTCCCGACTTCTGGGTTCCTGGAGCAACAGTTCTGGCCTCTCTTGGCACAGGTTTACGGTTGTCGTTGGTGTGTTAGGACAGACTGCTCTAGGGCATCGTTCTGAAAGGCCTGCTGCACGCATGCATGACCGGTGACATCCCATTGTTCATGGGGAAAGCATCCTCCAGCTGCAAAATGCTTTCTAGACCGAGCACTGGCAGTATTCTCCAGGGAACAGCAGGATGCTTTCACTTCATTTTGGAAGAATTGTTGAGTGTCTCCCAATTTCTCTGCTAAATTTTCATCAGCTAAAACCTCCTCCTTAGTTTTATCTTCCGAATTAATCCTTCCCGGAGGACGGATCCAAGTGGTCAGTGAGGTGTGATAATTGGCTTCTTGGAGATCAGCTGGGTGGTGTTAGTTCTTGACCTATGATGTAAGTTCTCCTTGTGGCTGAAGTTTTGGTCCTTGCCCCAGGAAAGGAAAGCGGAATGAATTTCCTTGGAGAAGTGAACTCATCTTTCTTAGCTACGTTTTCAGGGAGGTTGGGAGGAGGCGTTGCTTGTTTTCTTGCATTGTTTCAGGTTCCTGTGCTGTACTTTCTTGCCTTACCTTGGGCTCTGATGGGGCTAGCGGTGATCCTGGGGAATGTACAGGAATTTCATCCTGAGGTTCCAGCCTCCCAAGGGAGAGGTGAAAGGGTTTTGTTCTACTGTTGCAGTAGGCACATCTAGGCACACTCCAGCTCAAGAAGGCTGTTTTAATTCAGCTCACTCATCAGCAGGTCATGCCATGCATTGGAAATTCTGTGGCCAAAAGTGAACGTGGGACTGGCAGCAGTTGAGCAATTGTTTAGCTTTATGGGGTTTTCATTCTCCAGTAAAGTGCAATGCGTAATGAGACCTCCTAAAAGTGTGGTTGGAAAAGGAGCAGGGAGATGGAATCTGACACTTGCTGGGATATATCTTTATATGTTTTGGGATTACTCAAGCTAAATCACGTGCTCATGCTGTCTCCTGTGGTCCTCAGATTTATTTCAGAACTGGAAGCCAGAGTGAGGGAGCATCCTGGGGACCCAGAAGCTTAATAGGGATGTCTGTTGTTTTGGGTTTGTTTTCTTTTTTCCTTCTAGTTTTGTCTTGTTTCCTTGTGTGTGACTCTTAACACAGTGATGATATCCCTTTGTTATGCAATGGATGATAATGCCCTTCCAGTGTGTGCAGAAGGAAGACTGCTAGTGCTGCAAGACGGCTCCCCAAGCCGGAGCTAAGCCGATATTAAGAATTAAGTTAATTTTAAGCACTAAGTTGTTGCTGCCATCACCATCGTTTAGAATGAAAGTGGAACCAGTTTGAGGAGGGGTAGCGATTTAGGTGGTGGTGTTTCGTGGCACACTAAGATCATTTTAATTTTTATCTTTTTCTTTTTTTTAACTAGAAGAAAACTAGTTTGCTAAGTCTTTGCTTTGGATAAGCCAGAAACTGAACTAAAGGGGATACAGGCATTGCATAGAAACATGATTAAGGGATCTTCCTTTAAAAGCAGGAAGAGACAGATGCCTGTTCTACACAGAGCTGGAAATGTTACAGCTGTGTTGCGTAAACGTTACTCTTCTATCTAAAGACTTCAAGCAGCTTCTGATGACTTGATGTCTTTGTGAATAACAGATCACTAGAAGAGCAAAATTCTATTTTTAAGCATCGGTATCTCTTAAAGCTGCATAATCTGTGACAAAATAGATTCTTGTTGTGTGGAGTTCAAATGGGCATTACTATTCTCTTGTCTGACATAAAGGCATTCAGTGACAGGTTTTTCACCAATTACTGAAGCCTAGTTTGAGACATCAGCTTCCCGACTTAAAACCAGACTGAAATAAATTCAGGTTTTCTTTGAAAGGATAACAAAGGAAAACAAATGTGGATTTCCATTCTCTTCAAAGCTTTTTTGATCTAGCCCAACATGTTAAAAATTTCTTTTTAGAAATGGAGCAAGAAGGGAAAAATGGGCTAATATATCTTCTCCTGACGTTTAAAAACCAAAAACCCACTCTTGGTTGCCTGCTGTGCGTGCATGTGAAGTCCTGGAGTCAGACAGCTCTTGGGACTCAGCCCCTGCAGAGGCAGCATCATGCTGTGGGCCTGCCAGCCCACTGAGCATCAGCACTGGTCGTAAACGTGACAGGCATTCCGTGGAGAGAATGAGTGTGACCCTGTGCTGTAGTTTGGGGTTTTATGTTCACTAAAAGGAAGGAGAAAATCCCCTTTTTTGTCCATTGAAAATTATGTCTGGTGTTGGAGCTTCCTGGGTATTTTAAAACTGAACTAAACCTCCTATACTGTATTTTAGAAATGCACTTTAAGTACCTTTTTAAAGAAGATTCCTATATTCTGGGATGCAGAAGGGAATATTATTTCCAGACCACTGAGAAAAGGGTTTTTTTTGGTCAGTGTCTAATAGTCCTTATTACTGATTAGCAAGGTATTTCAAAGCAAAGACTTTACTTTTTGCTGCTTGTTATCTAATTTACAGGGATTTAATTTTATGTAATGTATTGTATATTTATACATCTGTAATTAATTGCACATTAGATAAGAAAGAGGATTAGCTTTGGAATAACACCCAGTGGTACTCTACAATCAACTAACACTGCCTATGCATACGCATCTCTCTGGTACTCTTGCACAGCCTCAGTTGGTGTTAGTTTATGCTGTGGTGGGTGATGTTGTTGGAGATGCAGCAGTTACCTGCTGCTCACAGGAAGGTCACTAATGCTGCTCTGGAACAGTTTGCTGAATGTACTTTAAAAATGGGTCTCTAACACGTGTGCGTGGCGTCTCTCCATTGTGGTTAACAACCCCAGTATGTGGTCTGAACTGTACTCCGTGTAGCGGGACTGTGTTAATTTTGTGCTTCCTTGTTTAAAAACATGAGCTGTTCAAGAACAGGATTGACCTTTTTAATTATTTTTTTTGTTTTGTTCAGAAGGCCATTTATGCGTTCTAAGTATTTGAAATCCAAACTAGTCCAACACTAACCAGATGGCTGTGTCCAATGTGTTTGGAACAGTTTTTAAGTTAACAGGATCCACTGCGTATTCAGAAAACTGAGGGTATGGAGGTCATGAGTCTTCAGTTCTTCATGTTGCCAAGTTTATGGCCCGATCCTGAGCAGTGCTGAGTTACCTCTTGCTGACCTTGAAACCAAGGACTAGAAGCAGAGGGAGTCTTGAATGATCATCGCTTCCCAGGATCAGTTCTTAATTTTCCACAATGCTTGTTTATACTTCACGTGCAGTTGGTTGAGGTTCTTGAATTTGGACATTAGACATGCTGCTGCACTGAAATCCATACTTGTTTTTTTTAATTGCGGTCTCCATTTCCCTGTGTAATCTCTCTGTACACAAGGTATATGCTGTATAAGTGGCCTTCTTGAACAAATCTCTTTGCAAACTGATTTCATCCCAGCGAAGGAGTGTATCAGCAACACTGTACATTAATTTCAGGTTTTCATTTTCTTATTTTATTTTGTAAATATATCCGATATTTGGAGCTTGAGTATACAAAATGTAAATATAGTTCATGTATTTGTACTAATTCTGATCCATTTGCTGTATAGCCTTAGGTGTGCAATGCAGATATCTAACTGTGTATGGTAACCTTGCACCACTGAATTGTTAGTGAACGAGGTGAAACAATAAAGGTACAACCAGTGCATTAGCAGAGATCCTGTGTGCTCCTTTTATTACCGTTTGATTACTTGTGTCTTACACTGATTACACGTTTTCAAAACCTGTCCCCAACAAGCTTTTGCTTCTGTGAACAGAAGTTTGTCTCAGCTGTTCTTGAGAAGGATGAGAGGCCCTTCTTACCCTTCCTCATCCTCTGCCCTTTGATATGTTACGCGGCATCTCTACGTAGTTTTTGGAGGCTTTCAAAAGATTATTTTGCTTGAAAGATAAAATAAGGTCATCATAGTGCTGCCAGCACTGAATTTGCTTATCTGGGGGAGATGTTTAGAAATGGCACCACCGAAACGTAACAGCAAAGTCCCAAAAAGCGGACAAAGATGTGTCAGGGAATCCCTGTGCACTGCTCGTTCCTCGGTCTGGACGTGGAAAATTCTCTGTAGCTTTTCAAAGTTGTGGTGAGGAAACTGGCAGGGCAATCTGAAAGCGTTTGTCACACACAACCGGGCTGCCGCTTGCTGTCAAACACCTCTTGTAACTGCAGAATGGCTGCAGGAGGCAAACTGCTTTTATCGGGCTGCTGCTGAGGTCTGCTCTTTATCCAAAAGCTCTCATGGATGTCTTGCTGCTTCCTGCTGTTGCTGGGTCCTTATTTTTTCCAATTAGGTGCTTGAGTAACCTTGTAACTTTTTCTGGTCGCTCTTCTGACAGATTAATGCTTCGGAGAAGCTGCGACCTGTTTTACTTCTTTCAGACTCATTCGCTCGCTCAATGCCCCAAAAATAAGGTGAAATAAAAATTCGATGGGTCAGTTTTGTGCCATCTTCCTGTTTAGAATGTGCCTTTAATAGCAGGTGAATGTGCTGGCAGTGCAGCTTTGTCTTGATGGGGCATCAGGCTGGTTCGGAGCACAGGTCTGAGACTGGCAGCTTCTCTCAAACCTGGTTTTTATCTGTTTTCTTTTGCCCAGATTCTAGGGCCCCTCAAAGACAAACTGGTAGCTGGGATGCCGAGGTGTTGGGAGGATGTTTCGACAGCTGCGTTTAAGGCAACAAGTACTGTACGTGAAGGAGAGAAAAGACGAAACGGGCAGTGCCCATTTTGGTGCCCATTCGGCTGCCCCCGAGGCGCCGTCTGCTGCGGAAACAGGCACAGCGGGAGCACTCGGGCCTGGGGAGCAGCGCGGGGACCGACCGCTGTTCGGGAGCCCTCCCTGCCTGCCTAGTCGCCCCATTCTCGGCCGAAGGTGTATCACGCCTGCTGCCTGCTGTCGCGACACCGAGCGCAGGGCTGGCCCGCGCGCTGTCCCTTTAAGGGGGCGGGGCGCTCGACCCATCGGCCCATGGGCGGGGGGCGTGGCTCGCCGGAAGAGCCAATGGGCGCGCGCCGCCGCGCCCCGCCCCGCCCGCGCGGCCGAGGGCCGAGGGGCCGCGGGCCGGATCCCCGCAGACGCCGCCGCCGCTTCCAGCCGCCGGGATGGCGCAGTGAGTGCGGGCGGGCCCGGCGCGCAGCGGGGCCTCGGCACGGCCGCCTGGGGCGGGGGGAGCGCCGGGACCGGGTCGCGGTGGTGCGAGAGCCGAGGCGGGGGGTGCCCCCCGCTGAGGGGGAGGCCTCACAGACCGCGAGCGGCGGCGGGGAGAGGCGGGAGCCCCCCCCGGCGGGATGAGGGGGGAGCCGGGAGCCTTTCCAGCCGCTGCCGCGGGACTTGCTGCAAGCCCACGGTTGGTGGCCGGTTTGGAGGGAGCGCTGGTTCCGGGCCGCCCGCGCTCTCCTGCTTGGCCGGTTCAGCGGCGCGTCCGGGGGGCGGAGGGAGGAGACGGGCCCGCGGGCCGCCTGGCAGCGGGGGGGTTTTCCCCGTTAGCGGCTCTGCGGCGGCTGCAGGGCCGCCAAGGGTGGTGAGCCCGTTGGCTGAGCGACTTTTTGACAAAAGTCCGGGAGCGATCCGTTCTGGAGCCGGAACCGTGGAGCAGGAAGCTTGTTCTCGCCCCGAGGAGCAGAAGCGGACGGGTTGGGTTTCTCAGCCCCTGGCACGCCGAGCTGGGCAGCCTCGAGCCGAATGTCCCGTTTCCCTCTTTTCCTTTGCTCACCCCAAATCCGAGTCGGTGTTGCGGAAGCGGAGGGTGCGGTGCTCCGTGCTCAGATCCCATACAGTGCCCAGCTGGTGAATGTGGAGCTCCGGTGGAGCCGGAGCCATTAGTTACTCGTTACTCCCTGCCTCCTCGTGCACGGTTTTGGATAGCTTCCTTTTCCTACCCATCCAGTTGTGTCTTGGTGGTTGGGAAGAAGTCTTGGCGACCTGAAATGTGTTAAAAGTTGGTCTCCACTCGGCTCGTCTCATTGGGAGCCACGGGGGTCTCTTGCTGGAGCAGCCCACAGCAACAATTCGGAGCGCATTCTGCAGGGTTTGTCGGAAAGGGGTGGGCTGGCCTGGCAGTTGACCAGATCAGAACAGCCTGATGGAGGGAAGGATGCCAGTGCTAGATCACTGCTGAGGAGGCTTACCTGGAATTTCTGGTTTTCTACTTTCCAGAGCTGACATTGCTTTGATTGGGCTGGCTGTGATGGGCCAAAACCTGATTTTGAACATGAACGACCATGGCTTTGTGGTAAGAGAAGGAAAGCTTTGTTCAGAAAGGCTGACTCACTCGCACTTGGGGTGGGAGCTGAGCATTTTGCGGGTGGTTTGGTTTTGTTTTGGTTTTTTCCTTGTCACCGTCTAACGGGCGTTGTTTCCTCCTTTTAGTTCTAACCTCGGCTGCCCTTTGTCCCGTTTCCAGAGGAAAGCAGCAGTGCATGCCTGAACTCAGCTAGCCACCTGATGTGTCAGTTATGTACGACTTTCCCTGAAGTTTGCTTTGGGCTTGACCATTAACCATAGGTTCCCAAGGCACTTACAGAGACGCGCTGCAGGGTCACCCTTGCCCTGTGCCTTTAGGGAACGTGGAAGTGAGGAGCACGTGGTACTGGACCTCGCCTGTGGCATTCCTAGCATGAGCTGAAGTAACTGTTCTGTTGGCAGCTTCTCTTAACGTGCTTTCTTGCTCCCCCAGGTCTGTGCTTTTAACAGGACGGTTTCCAAAGTGGATGACTTCCTGGCCAATGAGGCCAAGGGAACCAAAGTAATTGGTGCTCACAGCCTGGAGGAGATGGTCTCCAAGTTAAAGAAGCCCCGTCGCATTATCTTGCTGGTGAAGGCTGGAAGTGCAGTGGATGACTTCATCAATAAATTGGTGAGGCAAACATTCTGTCTACCTGTGACTGCTTGCTGGGTTTTGGAGAAGTTTCCTCTGGAAGATCTCAATTATTTGTTGTAAGTGAGGTTTTGAATGCATGGAGAAAACCAAAATGCTGATCAATTTTTGGCAGGTGCCATTGTTGGAGACTGGAGACATCATAATTGATGGTGGGAATTCGGAGTATAGAGATACCACGGTAAGCCTGTTTTCTACCAAAAGTGAATGATTAAAATACACATGATTCTTTCTCCTCTGATCATCAGAATAGTCAGTTAATAAGATGCCATCTCCCCTCTGCTCAGGGAAGGCCAAAGTGAATTATCTCTGCAGAACTAGATCATGCAGCCTATTAAAAAGCAATTTTTACAGTAGTTAAGGACTGTTCTATAAGTGTATTTTTATAGAAATTGTGCAAATCATCGAGGAATATTTTTATTGACTTCTTTTAAAGCATGAAGGCCTTTAGGCCTTTAGAAAATTTCCTGTTACAATCTTAAAGAGTTTTCAGGGAGACTTGAAAATCTGAAGATACTTACAGATTTGTTGTTCTATCTCACTCCTACAGGACCATGGGAAAATACAGTAAGACAGAACTGCTGGTTTGGCTGTCTTGGTAATGAAAACAGCAGAGTAATTATCTGTTTAAAAAAAAACAAAAAAAAAAGTCTGCTTGTGAGCAGGCAGTAACTGTAGAAGTTATGTTAGTGTATGAAAACATTGCATTCGGATCGGTACTTCTGACTCGTAGGAGGGGTGCTGGTATTAGTCGTTATGCTTTGGCATCCTGGTCTTGGCTAAGTGAGTTGGCCATGCCGGAGTAAAAAACAGGCACTCCATGAGGATTGGTACTTGGGGAGCTTGCAGCTCCCCTTATGGATCTCTCCCACTCAGGGGCAATTAGTTTCCCTTACAGTTGTCCACGCTCTCACCTTTACTCTGCAGCGAACACAGCAACTCCCCCTTGGGCCTAATCTGCCTCCTCCACATCTTTGCACACAGCAGGTATCACCTGACGCTTAATGCTGAGCCTTTTCCAGTGCCAGCACTGCTCCTTCTGTCTGGTGCTTATAGGACTTTGTTTTCTCAGCATGTCTCTTTTGCAAGGATCCATGTCCAAGCAGCAGGAAGTTTCCTAATGTTCACTTTGGTGTATGAACAAGCTTTCTCTAAGGTTGTCTTCTAGCATGTCTAAAGCAGAACTGAAAAGCTAATTTTAGGTGTGAATTGCTAACCTTTGTTTGTAAGGCTCTGGCATTGGAAGAAATTAAATAATGCTGCTCTGCTTTTTGTCCCAGAGACGTTGTAAGGAACTACGAGAAAAGGGCATCTTATTTGTTGGAAGCGGAGTTAGTGGTGGAGAGGAGGGTGCCAGATATGGTCCTTCACTTATGCCAGGAGGAGCCAAAGAAGCCTGGTAAGCAAGAGCTGGTATGTTCTTCTGCAGATGGTCCACAACAATTGTCTCCTGTTCACACTGAGAGCGGAGGGAGGGAAGGAGGAGGGCGTGGGTGTGGAGAAAACGAGATATGTTGCCATCTCACTTCCTCAAAGCTCAAGATTTCTCAGCCTAGCTGGGGTCACAGGGCAGTGCTGAGCTTTCATGGCAGGCAAAACAAAGGCAGGTTTTTCTTCCAGGAATTTACAGGCAAAAGCAATCTGAAGGGAGAAATGTGTGCCAGGGGAGAAAGGAATTCTGCTTAAATTTAAAAAAAGTACTGTTCTTGATTATGATTTTTTGTTTGGGGCCCTACACACTTGGAAAGCTGTTAACCATGGAACAGGCAGCTGCAAACACACGTTGTAAAAGGAGGCTTCAGTACGTGTTAGTACTTGCTATTGAATACAGGAATTTTTTTGCAAGTTTCTGCTGTGCTGCCCTGCTGTTTTGTACTCATGTTAGTGTAAAGGACTGCACATCAATGTTCAAATTAGACTTTATCCCTGGTTGCTCATTCTCTCTGTAAATGTAGGAAGAAAAGGTGTGTCTGGGCTTTACCTGAGTCATGGAATCTCTGAAGTCCCTGTCCGTCTGCGTTAGCATTTCGTACTAATACCAGCCTGTTCAAATTTGACGACACAAAGGCAGAAACAACATTAACAGTAATTTGCTGTCTGATCCTTTTTTTGCCATAAACAGCTCAGTAAAAGACAGCTTCTGTGTGCCACCCTTACTTGAACTTTGTTCCCCCTCTTCTTCCACAGCGCCTGCAGCCCATGTGCCACCCGTGCTCCTTTCCCAGTGGTCACTTTCGGTTGCTCCAGACTTGGCATTCTGCAGTGCTCTCCTGTTGGCTAAGCAATTTGCTACACTTGGGGAGCCTGGCAATGACAAAAGCTCCTAATTACTGCAATAATGCAGATAACTATATCCTGACTTGCGTTTGTGGAGTTCCTTCCTTCCTTCCTTCCTTCCCTCTCCTGCTCCAGATCACCCTGGCGTTTTCTTGTGGCTATAGAACAGAAAGATTTTGTTTCAGCTCTGCCACTGGTCCTCTCTGAGTGTGAGCCTGTATCATAGCTTGCCTCTATTTCCCCATTTCTAAACTGGAGAAGATAATATTTGGTCTCCTTTAGGTACAGTAAGCTTGTCTGCACAGTGCTGTAAGCGTGACATGGAGAAACTAGACTTGTTTCTTGCAAACAGTGTCTAGTTCTGGGAAAAACATACATTTTATTTGACATTGCTGTGTGGTGGATTATCAGCCTGCCAGCGTACCTTCTCCTCAAGCTGCCTTTTGGCAGGTTGCAGAATAACGCATCATACTGATGGAATTTTTTTTTTCCCTCTCTCCTCCTTGTGGTGTTTGTCTTCTGCCTGTCTGCTGAGGCATGTTATTTCTCCCCACAGGCCCCACATCAAGACCATATTTCAAAGCATTGCTGCTAAAGTGGGATCTGGGGAACCTTGTTGTGACTGGGTAAATATTTCTGTGATGCTGACCTTAGCTTGTGGTTAGATCCATCCTTTGGTGGTGTGGTTGCTGAAGCTCATGCATGTTTGTCCTTAATGAAACTAGTGACATTAGTGGGTTGATTTTTTTTGGCTGTCTGCATTTAATTCAAATCTACCATCTCTAATAACTCATCCCACACAATGGAAAGACAAAGTTTTATGCCTGGGTCATGTGCTGGGAGAGCTAAATGGATCTGCTGGGCTTCCTTCCTTTAGGCAGAAGGAAGCCATAGACAGGTATTAAACACTGGAAGTGGTGACCGATGGCATTTTTTGATGTTTCCTGACAGGTAGGAGATGAGGGTGCTGGACACTTTGTGAAGATGGTGCACAATGGGATTGAATATGGAGACATGCAGCTGATCTGTGAGGCCTATCACCTGATGAAAGATGTAGTGGGCATGGAGCATGACGAGATGTCGAAGGTGATCTGTAGTTCTAAGTGTCTTGACTTCTTGAGCCATGGTGACTGTCTGCCATTGATGGAGGCAGCTGGGCTTGGGTAAAGCTGCTGAACATACAGGAAGTTAATTATTCTGACATGCCTTCTGCTAAGGGCAACGCACAATATTCTTGAGCTTCAGATAAGATGGGGAGCAGCAAGCACGTACACCTGAATGTTTGTAGAAGTTGTCTAAACTCTTCCATTCTACAGCTGATTTCTCCCCAGGAAGCACCTTCTTGTGTAGAGAGATTAATACCTTGCCTGAAAAAAAGCTAGTAAAACATTGAGCATTATAATCAAGAAGGCAAATCTTGCGAAGACCTTGTTGAAGCAAGTCAAGAAGTATGATGTGTCTTGAACGAGCAGTTGTGTTTCCAGCTTTCAGTGCCTATGGTGATAGGCAACAGGATGGGCTATGCCTCTGCCTTCCCAGTTGGAGATGGGTGTTCTGCAGCTCAGTCTGAGGTGTGCTCCTTCCAGTGCAGGGCTCCTGCACAGTGACCTTTCAGCAGCACTGAAATTGTTGGTAGATGCGACAGGGTACCAGTAACTGAGGTAGCATGACCTCCTCTGTATATATACATATGTCAAGGAGTCAGTTAATATATATAGTAGATACATGTGAAATCAGTGTGTGTGTGTATATGTGTGTGTATACATATGCACACTTTGTCTCCTCTTCCAGGTGTTTCAGGAATGGAATAAGACAGAGTTGGACTCTTTCCTGATTGAAATCACAGCCAATATTCTCAAATTCAAAGACAGTGATGGCAAGTACCTCCTCCCAAAGATCAAGGACAGTGCAGGACAAAAAGGCACAGGAAAGTGGACAGCCATTTCTGCCCTGGAGTATGGAGTCCCTGTCACACTCATAGGTAACTGGTTCTTCAGTCTGCCCTCATCTTGCCTACTGACATGCACCACATCACAGTGAGGAGCACAGTAATAGGTAATCCCAGTGCTTGGCTTGCAGAAGAGGCTCTTCTAGGTGTACCTGTTGTGGTCTTCCTGCCCTTGAGAGCTCTTACTGTGGTTCTTTGCTGGGCGTGTTTTCACCTTGTTTCTCAAACGTTGGTAGTGCATCACCTTTGTCTCGTGCCTTTGTCCGTGGTCTCTGCACAGCACTGGTGATGACTTGGTGACCGGTGAATGTAAGTGCCATGCTAGATGGATGCAACGTTCCTTTCAGTAATCCTCCACCTTATCTGCTACTCCAGATCCCATCATAGCCTTAAAAATGATTGTTTTTTTAAAAAAAAGGGGGTTGGGGGCAGACAGTGCACCCTCAAAACCTTGTTGCTTGACCACTGCTTGGTAAGTACATAGACTTCTCTGAAGGCATAAGAATTATTTTTCAGATGTCTACTTAGGTCTTCTGTTGCTGTGTTCCAGTATAACTTTGCTAAGCCAGCGCTAGCGTGACTGAGCAGGAACACGAGGGCCAGACTGTATTATGGGTTGAGGAACACAAACGTTTTTTTGAGAATGGTGGCAGGCTGCTACCCTGTGATGGTGGCTGCTGTTTTTCCACCGCAAGAGTTGATTGTGGTGTTTCTTTGTACACCCTGGACTGCTGCTGGTTTTTATTTTGTCATTATAAGGCTACTGATCCAAAGCCAAACGAAGATGATGGAAACGTATTTTGTAATTGCTTTGAATTATATCCTAAAGTGTGAGAATTTACCTACTTACATATGTACCTAACAGTCTCATTACCTTTTATCTAACCTGGCTTCTGAACGGAATTGTGTCACAGAAGTTGTAATACATCAGCAACACATTAAGAGTGCTCTCTTACCACAGGTCCAGTGTAGACTTTCTCATTGAGTAAATAAGTTGACTCAACAGGTGCTTTGCTCTTGGATTTGCTTATTTTCATGCTTTCTCTACCTCTTTTTCCTTTGCCTTGGCTGGGCAAGTCCTGGTTTATCAGAAGATAAACTGTGTTCAGTAGGCTAAAAGAGAGTAACTGCAGTGACAGCTCTCAGAGAAACATGGCAGCATTCCAGCAACATACTCTTACAAAACAAATTTTGTAAATGGTTTTCATATTCTACAGCTATGGTCTTTCAGTTCTAGGCTTGAAACAGTGTTTCTCGCTTCTTCTGTTCATGTTCTCCTGTTTGGGGTTCTTGCAGAGATGGAGGGTGGAGGAGACACTCCCTAATTGGGAGCGTCGTTAGGTAACGAGCTGATAGGGAAGTATGTGCAATAGCCCTTGTGCAAACGTGGCCGTTCCGGGGGCAGTTGCTGTGTGGTTTTACTGCCTAAGCATGACTTGCAGACTTCTGCTTGTAAAAGCAGAGTCATGCTCCTCCTCCCTTTTCCTGATCTCCCCCCTACGCTTCTCCCCAGTGTAGAAGGAAGTTTTTGCAGAAATGGAGAGGAGCCAGTTCTGATTTTGATACGATTGGTTAATCCTGCTGCAGGGAGGATCCAGAATCCTATGAAAACATTACTCATTCATCTTTTTTTTGTTGTCGTTGGTTTGTTTTGTGTTGAGTGTTTCAGTTTGTGTGGTGTTTTTTTTTTTTTAATTCACAACTCACTTAAAAAGTGGAAGAAAAGTTCAGTATGAAGACTATAATAAACTTGATTGCTTTCCTTCTATCAGACCCTGGAAAGGAAACTTTATTTTTTTTTTCCATTTAACAGTACCATCTTAAATTGCAAATAAGTACAACTTAAACCTGCGTGATTAGGAACTGACTGAGCCAGATCAATAGATTTGCATTCAGGCTTTCTCTTTAGGAGCTGAGGACACTGCTTGGCTGACTCCTTAGCACTGGAGAATGACATTTAGTAACCTGCTTAGTGATGGTATAAATCTTTCTTAGGGGCTTCTGAATACTAGTGTTATAAGCCTACCAGATTTATAAAACTTATTTCCTCTTATAAGTTAACCTGCTGATTTATTCTTTATTTTAATTGCTCTTTATTCTGCATGGGTGTATTTCAAAGCAGGTCTAGTTAATGTGAGTTGGCATTTATGCAACAGCTTTTTGTAGTGAAGCCTTCAGCCTTGCCTGTCCCTAGACTGCAGCGCAACACTGTCTGTCTTATAGATAGGAAGAGATTTTAAAGTAAATTCTTAAAAGGAAGAGCGGGTGAAGATTCATGAGGATAAATTTTCATATGGATGGCTTGTGTTTTGTTTGTTTGTTTTTTTTCTCTTTGTCATTTGAAAGCTGTATCAGTCAATATCTACCCAATGGTTATGCTGTCTGGCAGTTTGGTCCCCCAGTAACGATGCTGAAATCATTAATTTGAACACCTCTCTTCCCATGTGACTGTCCACTGTGTATGTGGCTCAGCATTCGGTGGTGCTCTCACTGTGTGCTTGAGGGCAAATTTCTCAGACTTTAACAGTGCTGCTGAGCTTTCTAATTATCTGCCCTTTCGTCGCATGCTTAAAGGTGAAGCTGTGTTTGCACGGTGCCTGTCTTCCCTCAAGGATGAGAGAGTACAGGCCAGTAAGCTGCTGAGTGGACCTAAATTCACTCAATTCAGTGGGAACAAGAAGGCCTTTCTGGAGGACATACGCAAGGTGAGTCACTGTGCTTGCCAGGGTGCTGTATTAAAGCTGCACATCTAAGCAGGTTTTGGATCTGTAAACCCTCATGAGGAGCTCTTGTCTTTACATTTCATCACAATTGGTTCCTGCTTTCAGCCGTCCCATTGTGCATTGTCCAGTGGTGTCCACAAAGCATAGCGCGACCAGATACTTTCCTGACCAAAGAACAGTCCTGAAGGAATTAAAGTCTAAGCCACAGTGGGCAGTGACATCTAGCTGGGGTGCAGAGGTCATAATTCATGCACAGGAGCTTACTTTTTCACCCCTCAACACTCCTGTCTTTGTAAAGGGATAGTGGCTCTTGATCTCTGTCTGTTGAGACCAAACTTTCCAACAATTGTAAAGGGTATTTTGGTTCTCAGATAGCTGGAATGTGGCTACTCTACTCAACCCTGATGAGGTGTGGACTAAGCAACATGTAGACTGTGAAGTTCCTTGTTCAACTTTGCATGACTTCACTTGGAATGTGAATTTGTCTTTTTAGGCTCTGTATGCTTCCAAGATTATCTCATATGCTCAAGGCTTCATGCTGCTGAGACAAGCGGCCAAAGAATTTGGATGGTCACTGAATTATGGTGGCATTGCACTGATGTGGAGGGGAGGCTGCATCATCAGAAGGTAATTAAGATGAAGAGGTAATTTAGTTGCTCAGGGGAGAAGAGCAGGCAATTTGGTTTATGTGGTGGCAGACTGACAAGTCTAGAACATCCACGGAGTTAATCTACTGTTAAGATACTGAGAGGCTGTTTCTGTAGATGATACTAAAGGTTACCAGATGAAGCCAATTTTCTGGTGGCTTAGCTACTGCAGATTTTTTTTCTGTCATTGTTTTGTTTGTATCTTTCTCAGTGTTTGAAATCTGAGTCTGACTGAGTCACATTTTGGCACTGTTAAGTTTTGAATTCTGGGCCTTGGTTGGAAGCTGTGAAATTTTATTCTTGGTTTACATGTGTTCTGCCTAGTGTGTTCCTGGGAAAAATCAAAGATGCTTTTGATCGAAACCCTGAGCTCCAGAATTTGCTGTTGGATGATTTCTTTAAGACAGCTGTTGAAAACTGTCAGGTGAGTTTCAGTCAAGGAAGAGCATAAAACCAGTAGTTTACAATCTGGACTTGTTCACCTTCTTTCCCAGGAGTTACCTTTACGAGTATATTTAGACTGAAAAATGAAAAGGTAGAGAACATCCTTGAAACCTATTTATACAACATCCTTAATCCCCAAGATCTCTAAACAATCCTTAAGGTCTTTGGGACTGTGTATGTGTGTCTGTACACACATAATGTGTGGGTGTAGAAACTCATCATCTATGGCTTCAAGGTACCCTTCTTTAACAGAATATATCAGTTTTACAGGATCAGGACAGGAAATAAACTATATAGTTGGAGCTGGTTGAAATTGAGCAAGAACATTACTGTGATGAGGTAGGTTATACTGAGGTCTAAATTAGAGTTTTGCTAGACACCAGGGTTAGTGACCTGTGCTTGAAAAGATGCCTACAAATGCTTTTTGCCTCTATTTCATCAAAGTTGGAGAATGTTAGTTATAAATGAAGGAGAAAAAGGGGGTTGCATCACCAAAGCACTACTTCAGAAATCAGCATCCAGATACATCAAGTGATGAACCGAGGCAATGTGTAATGTTGCAAGGTGTATTTGTACTGTCAACGTAAAGATAATACAGGAGCAAACAAACATACAGTCTTTGTTGTGTCATGGTCCTTCTCTCTGATATTAGCCATGCTACTACTAGAAACTTAAGGTTTCCGTTTTACTGTTACAGAAGAGCCTTAGGCAGAAATCTAGCAATTCAGAAGAACCACAATGTCAGGAAAAAATGTCTAGCCTGTGTGAACATTCTCATCGCTGCGCTGTATCTTGTATTTGCACTTGGATTGCGGTTGTACAGAGTATAAAGCTGTTTTGTTACCATTGTTTGCAGTAGCACCAAAATAACAGTGTTCCAGACCCGCTGTTCATTAGACGTAGGTCTGTCGAAACAGCGTCGATTTGGACCGAGTCAACAAGCAGAATTAAAACCAGATTATCTGACCAACAAAGAAGTCATCTGTTATCAGTAATAATTCTTGTAACTGAAGCTGAATGTTCCACGCAAGTTACTAAATCAAATGTACAGTTGAAACAAGGATTATCCACATCTGTTTGAAGTATTCTGCTGACCTCTTGTGCCCTTGGGCGGGCTTTGTACTGTGCTTCATTAGAGGTCCTGAAAGCGCCCCAGTGTTTGCTGAGTTGTGTTCCCCACTGTGTTCGTGCTTCTGGGATGCACTGATTATGTTTATGTGGAAGAACAGCATCCTCGCTGGAGGCTGTGGTTGGATTGCATGTGAAGTATGTCAGCACTTTTAATGTCATGTTTGTTAGCTCTATCTTACTTGCCATTATTTTGGATCAACGTTATGTAAAATCAGGAATCTACTGTTTGTTAAGACTTGGTCATTAGATTTCATATACTGTGAAATAGCACCTGCTGTTTTAGTAGAATAGTTCATATGGCTGCAAATACCTCTGAGCAAGCACTGATTAGTTTCTTTTTTTCCCCTCTCCCTCTCTCCCAGGACTCCTGGCGACGTGTAATCAGTACTGGAGTACAGATTGGTATCCCTATGCCCTGCTTCACTACAGCACTTTCTTTTTATGATGGATACAGGCATGAAGTATTGCCAGCTAACCTGATTCAGGTAGGTGCCTGAAATAGTGTAGCAGATCATCTAGCTACTGAAAAATCATCTTGTTGTTACTTAAATACTGATCTAAAGGCCATGATGGCAGTATGTCCTGATCACTCCAACACGGTAAAGATAAAGGCATAGATTGCCTAATAAAGTGCTGTTAAACCTGAACTCACAACAGTAAAATACTATGAGATGTCTGGATAAAGAACACCAGAGATACTGGTATGACAGTGTGTGTTAGTGTTCCATCTGTGAACCAAGGGTAATGATATCTTTGAATCAAAATGCTTTATAAAGAAATAATTATCTTTGGACCTTTGGATGTATGTAAGTGCTTATTTTTTAGTTTACTGTCTAGCAGAAATAATATACTTGTCTTTCTACAGAACTCTTAATTACTAGTATGTATTAGTAAATGTTTTAGTAGATTACTAGATAACTGGAAATGTTGCTAGTAGATATTAGTAAACGTTTCATTGCAGTGATTTTGCTAATAATGAGAAAATAACTTTGAATATTATAATATTGGAGTCAGATCTTATTTCTGGTATTCCTGTAGTCAAGTATCAGTAGGTGCAACTTCTAGTACTGATATGGCTATGATGACATTCATGTGTCTGTTTTGTGTGTGTTCTTATTCTAGGCTCAGCGCGATTACTTTGGTGCACATACGTATGAATTATTGTCGAAGCCAGGTGTATTTATCCATACTAACTGGACAGGCCACGGAGGAAATGTGTCCTCTTCTGCCTACAATGTCTAAAGGAAATATTTCCTCTTGAAGCCAAGATACTGTAGATCTCAGATAATCCTCCTAGAATACCACTTTTTACTGTCCTGTGCTAGAACTTGTGTGTGGACACTTTTGTAATAACTCGTGGGTATATTTCGTATATATATATATCAATATATATATATATCATAGAAGAAAGCTAAATAAACTTGCTTAAAAATGCATCCAGGTGTTTTCTTTCCACTGCTGCTGGCCAAAACCGGCTAAAATGTCTTTGTGCAGAACTTAATAGAATACATTTTAAAATTATAATATTTTTATTGTATTATAGTGCATAAACTGACAGGGATCAAGATAGAGATGGCTGCGTGGCAGTAATTGCTACAGTGAAGAAGAGCAGGCAGTCAGCGCAGTAACGCTACACAAGATTCCCGGGAGGTAAAGGCCTTTTTTTGGTTGTCATTGTTTGTTCATAACAGGCAGTAGCTCGATCTTAAAGATTAACTCCTGGGTGCTCACCTGCCCACAGTCTTTCACACTGTGAGCTCCGTTTTGTTTTCTGGGAAAGGGTGACGTGTGGGATGGGTCATGGAGAAAGCTGAATGCAGGCCAAGGGTGTCAAGACTCCTGTCACCAGGCCGTCCTCCCTCCAACTGTTGATCCCAGATTTAAGATTTGACATAAACTGTTGGCTTAGTGCTGTGCTTGCACTCTTTTCTCCGAACCTCCCTGCTTTTTTTGCCTCTCCCTCCCGTGGGGCAATTAAAAATACCTGCAGTAGCATGCCGAGTTGGCTCTATTTGATAGCCTCTTCCTGTAATCCCACTGCCGATCATCTTCAGGACTTCCGAAAATACACCTGGCTGCCCATATCTTTTTTTTTTTTTTAAGAACCTCTTAAGTGTTAAATTTTATGCTGTGCACTGATTTTTGTATTAATTTCTTGTTCCATTTATTTCTGCTAAGACAGTTAGCTACCTAGTTATTAGTTGGGTATCTGTAGCATTAGCAACTTTCGATATAAAGCAGCTTCTCTCCAAGTTATGTTGTAAGATTTAGGAATTCCGTAAAACGTCTGGGTGACAGATTGCAGGCAGCGGCGATACCTGGAGGGTGGTGAACGTCTGGGGGGTCAGCGTGCCCCCGCGTTTGTGGCTGAGGGCGCCCAGCAGAGCTGTTGGACACCGCCGCGGTGGGCAGTGAGTAGTTCTACCAGTTTGTTGTGTGCATAGTGGGGGCGCTGGGGGGAAAACAGGATCCTCCCGCCAGTCTGCTTTAGTGCTTAGTATGATGTTAGTGCTGAGAAAAAAAAAAAAATTCTGTCTGAAACGCTGTTCTGCTGAAACCTGACAGCTCAGAGTCGGTGCGTGGCCCGCGGGCATCATGGCGAGCAGCGCTCGTTCTGTCACCGCGTGTGAGCGGAACCGTCCCGCGGCGCGGGCGGCGGCTGTGCCGCTTCTCTCTGATCCCTGCCGCCACACGCATTCACGCCGGGCAAGCGCGACAACCGGTCGTGGTCCCGGGGGAACCGGAGCCTGTGCGGTGTTCGGAGCGCCCGCGCCCTGTAACCACCGCTCCGACCCGCCCGCGGCAGCCGCCTCACGGCGTGAGGACGGGACGCTCGTCTTCCTCGCCGCTGGAAAAGCATCTTCAACCCCCTCGCCCCCCCGTTTAGCGACGTGGCGGGCGATGCCGGCTTCTGGGGAGGGATCGGGATGTCCCTCGCTGCGGCCCGTCTCCCGCAGCCCCCGGGCACCGCCCCGCTGGGGCGGTAACATGGCGGCGGCGCCGCCCCGCCCCGTGGCGCTGGGCGGGAAAGCCGGCGGGGCCGCTGAGGGCCGCGCCATGGAGGCGGAGGAGGGCGAGGAGCGGGTGCTGCTCATCCAGGTACGACGGGGCTGGGGCCCCCGGTCCCGCTCCTCCAGCGCCGCGGCTGCCCCCAGCGCCGCCGGGGGACGGCCCGGGCGGGACAAGATGGAGCCGTGGCGGAGGGCGGGTGTGGGGCACTGGATGGTGTTGCGGAGCGTGTCGGGGCCCGTAAACAGTCGCGTATAGTCGTGATGATTCACGGCAGAGCTGGTGCACGGGTGTGCAGAGCGCTGACCTCGATACCTGGAAAGGAAACTGAACTTTCCGAGACTCGTTCTGGAGTTTTAGGAAGCGGCATTCTTTATCGCAGCGCTCGGGGGATTTCTCCTCCTGGCTGCACACCCGGCTTCTGGACAGAAAATTAGTTATACACGACAATCATGCATAATTCAGAACGTATTTACATATTCTGAAACAATTGGTTAATTTTATCTCGTTTTACATGTAAATCACTTTGCATGCTCAGTTCTCTTCCTCCTTTATTCCCCTTTCTTTTGGGTCTGGGGTGTATTTAGGGCAAGTGGTCCGTGAGTCGGTGGGTGCGATCTCCCCCGGCCAGAATTCCCTTTTCCCCCAAATCACTGCATGTTCACAGCTCGGAAAAACACGAGAACAAAGTTTATGCCGTTTCTGGGATGTTCCCTCCAAGCGCAGACAGCTCTGGATAGTCTCCTTTTTAATCACTGCTGGCAGCTTCAAGGATGGACATCTCGTTAGTTTCTTTAGGTGTGTGTGCATCACCTACTGCCGACTGAACCCTTCATGAAACTCTTGCACAAAAACTTTAACCCCTTTATTGTCGGGTAACAACCTGTCGCTGCCTGGCTCCCTGCAGAGGCTGAAGGCTGCGGTTCACTACACGGTCGGCCGCCTGTGCCAGGATGTCGCGGAGGACAAGGACGTGCAGTTCAGCAAACAAACCATCGCGGCGATTTCAGAGATCACCTTCAGGCAGTGCGGTACAGAACTTTGCGTGTTATCTGTTTGTTCAAGAGCAGTTGCTGCAGAAACGATGCTTTTATAAAAAAAACAGCGCTGGAACTAGGTATCACTGGTGCATTGCTTCTTGCATGATGTTTTTAAAAGCATAAGAAGTGATGATTCGATCTTTCAGACCCAGAAAAAGAGTTTAAATGTACGTGGAAGTATTGTGTGGGTCGCCTGCCTGTGCAACAGAGTGGCCCGTAATAAGAAGTTATGGTCACTTCTCATAAATAACTTGAATAATTTGCAGTTGTGCCCTTGTAACAACTAGAACTGTTTTCTGTGTCTCTTCCTACTCAGAGTTAGCATTTTAAAATATGTGGCATCTTTGTGTTTTCTCCAGACAACTTTGCAAAAGACCTCGAAATGTTTGCAAGGTAGGTACTGGAACACCTGATTGTTACAAAAGCTTTCTCTTTTTTGTATTCAGCTCCAATAACTAGATAATCTTTAAAATACATCTTGTAATTCAAGTTCTAAAGGGTTCTATTAGCTGGTTAAATAGTGACTGTGAAGTTAGGAAATAGATATTCCACTGTAGGTTCTTCCTGATCTCAGAAGTTCGTTTAAATGGTACAAGTGACTGTTTAGGTTAATGACTGTATATAATTATCAAATGCACTGATACATGCCAGCACTGGAAGGTTTGGGAGTGACACAGGCTTACTAGCATGCCTATGTTTCATCTGGTTGCTCCAAGGAGGTGAGGGAATTAATGTTTTAAGGAGTCAGAACTTAACACAGTGATCTACTGGCAAGTAAGAGGGAATGGAACAGTGGTGCTTGAAGTTCTGTTTGCGAAATTCTACTGTGTTTTCACAGGAAGTGTGGGCATTTAGATATACACATACAAACTTGTAAAGTAGATTTTTGTGTATTATAGTTGGAAAAGATAGGCATGTTTGGTTTACTGGGTCCGTATTAAGCTCTTCTAGTTAGTATTTTTAATTAGATGCTGTAGGGCCTCTTACAACCAATGCTGGCAAACACATTAAGGGGTATTTTTTAATTTTATGCAGGCATGCAAAACGAAGCACAGTCACTACAGAAGATGTGAAGCTTTTGGCTAGAAGAAGCAATTCTTTGGTGAGATTCGCTGTTATTTTCTGTCTCACAATGTTCTTAAACAATTTGTTAATTCCTTAGAGCATTTGAATGAAGTCTATAGATGATGAAGCAACTGTCGCTTAAGCGATTTCACTGGCTTATAGATGATGGATGGGCACGATCCAGGGATTTTTAAATTTTCATCTTATTTTGCTTCATGACGCTGTGCCTTACTGTGGGAAGACAGATCTGACTGCAATTCAAGCAGCAATGTTCTGGTTGCGATAAAGCTGCTGAGGTTCCAAGTGCAAAAGTGCCATAAACAGACACATTACAGCATTCACAATCTTGGAAGTAAATAACTGGTTTTACTTAATGTCGTGTTTCTTTTTTTTATCCTAAGGTCAGGAATAGCTTCAGTCCACCTTGAGGTGCTAAGTCTCCCAACATTAATATAGAGATGATTCACATTGTTGTATTCTGTCATGTGCTAATCCATATGATGTTCAGTGGACTTAAATTCACTAATGTATTAAGGCATACCTGTAAATGCTTCCATGAAGAATATTTCCAATACTAATTTTATGTGAGGGGATTTTTTCCTTCCATCTGTGACTTGATATATGCAACATGAACATGCCTGAGAAGGCATAGTAACTGCTGGAGCTGAATTTTGTATCGCTATCGTGTGCTGTTTATGTCGAGTGGGTGCAGAGGAATGAGGAATCTTGCAATGTTTCTGTACTCGGATTGTATCACTACAACTTTGAGTAACTGCTGATGTTGCCGTCTTGGTTCTAGGGATGGTTGTAACGTATGCTTATAAATTCTAGTCTTGCCAGGGCATTTCAGTATCTGAGTATATCCAGCTTAGACTGAGGGCTTCGTGCAAGAATTAAAACTAGTTGATGTTTGTGTCATGGTTTAATCCCAGCTGGCAATTAAGCACCACAAGCTGCTTACTCACTCCTTCCCAGTGGGATGGGGGAAAGAATCGAAAGAGTAAAAATGAGAAAACTCATGGGCTGAGATAAAGACGGTTTAATAGGTAAAGCAAAAGCTGTGCACGCAAGCAAAGCAAAACAAAGAATTCCTTCACTACTTCCCATCGTCAGGCAGGTGTTCAGCCATCTCCAGGAAAGCAGAGCTCCATCACACGTAACGGTGACTTGGGAGGGCAAACGCTGTAATTCCGAACATCCTCCCCTTTCTTCTTCCTTCAGTTTTATATGAGCACGACGTCATATGGTATGGAATATCCCTTTGGTCATTGGGGTCAGCTGTCCCAGCTGTGTCCCCTCCCAACTTCTTGTGCACCCTCAGCCTACTCGCTGGCTGGGTGGTGGAGAAGCAGGAAAGGCCTTGACTCTGTGTAAGCACTGCTCAGAAACAACTAAAACATCCCTGCATTATCAACAGTGTTTCCAGCACAAATCCAAAACATAGCCTCATACTCGCTACTATGAAGAAAATTTGCTCTATCCCAGCCTAAACCAGCGCAGTTTGTCAGCCTTTTTGGAGTGTCTGTTGTCTTTTATTTTTTTTTCTTAATAAGAATTTGTCCTGTTAATTTCTCTTTAAACATTTCTCTCTAATTTCTCCTGAATAAATGAAGTTCCTCAGTAGATGACTAATTAGTTTATTGTTCTCAGCTAAAGTATATCACCCAGAAGAGTGACGAGCTTGCATCAAGTAACATGGAGCAAAGGGAGAAGAAGAAAAAGAAGTCCAGTGCAGCAAAGGGAGGGAGAACTTCTGGGGAACAAGAAGCAGCTGTGACTGAAAGTGAAGATTCCAACATGGCATAATTGACCTTTCAAGTAATGTCTCTGGTGATTTCTCTTATTATCCTAGGGGAACCAAAGTTAGCCTGTGAGATCCCTCTTGCAGGTTAGCAACAGTAATGAATCTTTAGGTTAACATGATTAGTTGGATATTTTGTTCCAAAAATGAAAAGTCTGTCAGAATTCAGTAAAATTTACAGCCAAAATGCCTTAATTGCTCACCAGAAGGTATCTTACTGTTACTAAAATCTTTTCAATAAAGGGTTTAAGGCAGAACATTCTCACTGACCATAATACTTCAGTATGTGCAACGCCCTCCATGCCGCTACTTAGTTTCTCCAGTTTGACTGCCTCCTTGCTTCCATTTTTGATACTTTTGCTTAGATATTTTGAGTATTTTATTTTTGTTTTAATAGGCATATCTCTCACTTATTGTCTTGACAAATAAAAGATGTTTTGTGTCATTTTTCATCCGTGATGCTGGTGTACAATCTTCAATTTCAGTAAGTTGCCTTACACTTCTAATTTTACTGTAGTAACATGGCTCCAGAGCGGTGGTGAGAAATGTATCACCATTGCCCTCTGCTAGACTGACAGAGACTTACCAAATGCTCTTGATTCAGAAGAAGCAGGTTTAAAGACATAATGTATGTGACAGATAGAGCCAAGTGAAATGAGAAGGCTGCTTAAGCTACTGCGTAGGCAAACTTTATCAAGCAAGAATATGCTTGCCAAGGGTAGTCTAAAACATGCAGCAAGAGAGGAAAGACTCGAACACTGTTTCTCGTCCTCAGCCCATGATTCATGAGACAAGCTCTTCCTTGAAGCCACTTGATCCTTCCTAAAGGCTACAGCTTAAGGCAGTTCCCCAAAACTAAGTTTAAAATCATCAAGTTCTCATTTTAGTAAGAATCATACCTCAAACACTACTCCAAGATAAAGAAGGTACCAGATGACAGAATATTTTTGGTCACCCTTGAGAACTTCCAGGTGTAGCCTTGCTCCTTGTTTAAAACCCTTCTCTTGAAAGAAGAGTGCACTTTCTGGACTAGTTCCTCAGCTATGATGACACAATGGAAAAAAGAGTAATACTCTGGACTCCTTATATGTGCTCCCTTTTATTCTTCATCTGTATTTGAGCTATTAAACAGTAGTTCATAGGGGGGAAAAAAAACAGCTTTTTGTAGGCTGTAACGATCCAATATTGATCAAATAAAATCAAGTGCTACAGTGTAGAAGAAAATAGCAATGGCATGAATTCTTATTTCTTGCTTTATACAGGAAATTTTACACAATGACACTTTAAATATCCTCCCTATTCTAAACTTCTGCTTTCAAGGATGAGGTATCTTTTAGAACAATTATTCTACTAACTGATGTAGGCTGGGTGTATAGTAAACTAGCAATTTCATAATCAACAGGAAATCTGTCCTCTTGGCATACCAGTATTTACATTACTCAGTTTTCATATTTTTTTTTTTAATGGCACTACACATGACTTCCTTTCTTGAGGTTCCTGGGCTTTATTTACCTTAATGTACCCTGGTCATCAACCCAATCCCAAAAGATGCAAAAGGTTTTTTGGTGCTTTACGGGAGAAATCGTTAATGCAGTGTTGAAGACCATTAATTGAGGATGCTCATTCATGATAAATCTATTGCAGAAGAAGGAATCTGTTACAAGGTAGGTTTGTTTACTTGAATGTATTAAAGACTTTAACTCAAGGCTTTGATGTTCTGAAATTCTTACCCTGAAAAAAGTGTAACAGCAGCCACCCTAGGTTTCCACACATCTTCTGGCTATGTTTTAGACTTTCCATGCTGTATCCCTCCCTCTTGAACACCTGTACAAAATCCATCCTCATGAATCATGGGCAGGTCAGTCACTGTTCAAAAGTTAAAGCTTTTTAGATACTACAGGAATACTACAGGAATAAGATCAAGGAAATGCTGATTTTTGCACAGTTAATGCATCTGTGCAGCTTTAATAAGCTTAAGTGAATCAAACATACTTTTATGTCTACAAAATGCAGATCTAATTTAAGGTTAAATTAGATTACAGAGCATGTTTTAGGTGGACAGTTTCTCCTGACTTGCACAGGTAAGATAAGCAAAAAATGAACAAGTATCTTGTTTTTATCCACTGTTCTGTCTCTATAGGAACAACTTCTGTAGGGCGCTGGTTATCAAGACATGCACAGTTCTATTTGATTTGCTCCTATCGTTTATCCTATTCCTTTCTTGAGTAGAAAATTGATATTTATTTCAGAGGATTCCTAGGCCTTTAGATGCATCAAGTATTTTCATAACACAGTAGCTGTCTTTCAAGGTAATCTGAAAGATAGCTGATCTCTTAGCCAGTAGTTAATTTCTCATTTTTCATGGAGACTTTGGAAGGATGTTGACTACAATAGAGCTTTAAAGAGAGTTAAGTGTTATATACCTGCTCTTTTTGCAAATAATACTCAATATTACTATTAAACTGCCAGCTCAGTTTCAGGATAGAGAATAACTGTAGCTCATGAGATGAAAATCTGGTAATTTTTTTTGTTAGATTAGAACAGAACAATTAAGACAAAAGTAACAGTTTAAATCATATGATGCTAGGTCTAGTTGATAATTTGAATTCTGTAACATAAGAATTTAATAATTTACAGGCAGCTAAAGGGCTCTAACCTTGGTAACAGAAAAGAGGAAAAGGTAGCAATGAAAACCCTCCATTTGTTCTTTTCCTTAAGGCTATATTGGAAGGACCATCACTGTCTTCCTACAAGAATGATCAGCATGGTCTCTGTGACTCCATCTCAGTGTTTGCCTGGAAGTAGGTGAGTTAGATATTGCTAATACACACAGGATTGAAGTAATTATGCTATCTGCTATTTTAAGTGGATATGAGAAAGCCACAGGTAAAAGCCTTCTTTCCTCTTGTACAGCATGAGTAGAATTTCCATTGCTAAGTTGAGCTTGAAAAAAGCAAAAGCATTGCAGCTTTGAGCAAGACTGAAAAACTGGTTTATAATGGAGAGAGTGGTGATCACCAGCTGAGACATAAGCTCACCGAAAAAGCCTGCTGACAGCCAGTCTGCTCAATGCATGCCATTTCAATTGGTAGCCAGTGTAATGAGCTCTGAGGGCAATTGGGCGTGCTTCAAAAATCCTGTTAATGCACAGCCATATATGCTATTTCAGAAAGACTTGAGCATGAAAAGCTTGTAGCTCTTTAAAACAGCAGGAAACCTTTTTACCTGCCATGGCCTATAACGTTACAAGCTAGAAGTATCTTGTAAGAAGGAACTAGTTGCCTTAGCAAGACAGATTGGCCAAAAAGCTGACTGCAAGCTTCCCTCCTAAGTCCAGTCAATTCCCATATGGGTAGCTTCATCTGAAGTTAGACCCTAAGTATTTTTGCTTACCTGCTTAAAGGCACTAGACTGTTTTATTAGTTAAACTGGCAGTCTAACTTTGAGCGTGCCATAATTCAACTGGAATGTCTGTATGCAATGGGTTCATCTGAATGCCTGCTGTAGGAATACCCCATCAGTTGGCACCCTGTGCCCTTTAAGGTTATGTTAAGTCAGAGAGTTGTGCATGATACTAGAAGACATTTGTACCTACTAAAACATTCTCGAAATTTCAGCTCACTTTTCAGATTTTTTCATATACATCTTCTCATAAGAGAAGAACAGATTGTGACAGGTGAGAATTCTGGTACAGTGTCACCAGTATGAACGTGCATTCTACATAAATACTTTGTACAGGTTAAATACAGAGTACTTCTGTATTTAATTTCTTCTTCCTCTATCCCTGAGGTAATACTGTACTTACCAGCATATTCTTTAATCATAAAAGCTGGTGGGAATATCAAAACTAGTCCAACAGTAAGGTGAAAAGGTTTTAATATTAGAAAAAAAGACTTTAACACATTTAAAAGTAAGCCAGTTAATACAAAAGCATCATGATACTACACTAATGATTAGGAGAGTGGTACAAACAGGCCACATGTAAGTCTTCTGCCCCTCAGCCTTACAAAGCAAGTATTTCTGCCTTAGCTGTGTTTTACAAGTTAGTGCCTACACTGTACCCAAGAGGCTGGAGTTGCTTACAGAAAAAGCACACAAGTTAAAGGTCTTTGAATTTACTTTTAACTGATGAAATTAGCATGAGAATTCAAGTTCATAGATCCCAGGCTGGAGCTTAAAGCCAGAGAGCAGCTGGAAAAACTGCACAATGACAGCTTAACCAGGCCAATTCACAATAAACCCCACGGAAGAATGAGCACTGTGTGTTCAGTGAGCAATCCCCCAAGCACTGCCTTTCTGTTCATTGAACTGCCTCGAAGTGTCTTCCAGAGATCTTCCCTCCTTTACACTGAAAATGGTGGGAGGACAAAGTAAGCAAAACTGCCTGGGGCTTCAGAAGCTAGATCCATCATTGTCAGATGGAAGCTTCTGGCTCCCAACCAGGTATTCAAAACTGAACTCTTGCATGCTGTGTTTAGCAATACCATTGTTCTAGTATTCTGCAAAAAGTCAGAATCCCTTTGGTTGCACATGATTTGAATCATCGCAGGAGTTTAAGCCTCAGGACAATGTCCAGATTTTAGCTGTCTATAGCCAGACCACAGTATGACCAGCAAACTATGGCTCCAGGATGTATCTTTGCTCGTACTGATTCTAATGAAAAAAAAAAAACAACCAACATTACGAGCAGCGCTACGGTCTTATTTTTTGCGTTTTGAACTAAGCCAGTCTCCCCAGGGTAGTGTTTTCTTGCCCTTTGACGTACTCCTTAGGGAATGCAGAGCCTGCACTTGTTGTAGACGCTTGGAGAGCTCCTGATCACAGGCTTGCTGCAGAGCTTCAGCCTTCTCCTTGTCCCATCTCAGAGCCGAGGCCAGGGCTTGTGTGTCTTCTTTGGAGACCAGCTGTAGCAAGACAGATTTCTAAGTCTTTTCTACTGACACTCTCCCACTACTAACCCCTCTGCCCACCTTAAGAACCACCTGTTTAATACTGGCACTTCGGTACTGAAGATGTTCCCAGCTTTCATCATCTATCCCCTGGGTAATGTATTTTCAGTGTTCTATCAACACTTAGAGCTTGAAGCTATATTCAGATACTCACGGAAAGCAGTTACTTAGTTTCCACAGCAGGGAAAAGCAAGAGGAGCAAGTTTACAGCATTAGAAAGAACACACTTTCTCATGGTTAAAGTTTAACTAGACTTTCCTTTCTAAGCTATGGGTTTATTTACACTGTTTCCCAAAATAAGGAGGTTTTCATTTTGATTTGGGACATAAAAAAGAAATACATCTGCATACAAAAAGAAAACTTTCCAGTAAGACAGCTGAAGCACTGGCTGATTATGATTTGGCAGAGATCAAAACCAAAATTATTTTGTGGCTTTTCAAAGGACAGACTAGAGTACTTGGAAGAGTGTCAATTGGCAAGTGTCTGGCTATTGCAGAGGAGCTCCAAGCAGGGGGTACTGTTACTGAGGAAGAGAAATAGATTAAATCTCACTACTTTGAGGCTGAGATACATGGACATTAGAGTCTCCAGAGCAAGGACAGCTTCCCCTATAACCTCTCTCCCCAGAGGGAGAGATTTGCCAGAATATGGTTATGCCAGTCTCACCCACCTCTAGATCTTGACTGTCCAAGCAGAGCTCTGGAGCAGGTTTCTCTTTCAGAGCAGCAACGATCTGGTCACTGAGCACTGTTTTGGCTGAAGTGCCCATACTGCTGGTACCTGTGTCAACCACATCCATCTCCTTTTCTGGTACAGTCTCACATTCTGAAAAGCAGCAGAATGATTTTAGCCGGTGACAAACACAGGACAGGAAAAGTGGCCTGGACTGCTTTGGTGGTTTTGAGATTAATAAAATATGCATTCTGTCTAGGTGCATCCTCTAACTTAAGAAATCCATAACGTTAAGGATGACTACAGGATTTAAGCTTTTCTCCCAATATTCTACGTTCAGGCATTGTAAGATGTGTGACACAGCAGTGAGAGAACTCCTGTTCTCACCCAAGTCAGACAATTCTTACGCTGTGTCAGCTGTTACATCCACCACATTAATAGCTGCTAAGCAAGTGACTTCACTCTGCCTTATTTATTCCACTCAACTATTTCAGGCATCTCTGAAAAGCTCCTTCTCTGGCATCGTAATGCTCCCTACCTGCTACTTTGCTTAAGATACTGTCTTCATTTTTCAAGGCCTCTAGGTAGAGTTCCAGGAGCTGTCTTGACTGGCGTTCCTCTTCTCGTCTGTCCAGCACCTGCTGCAGGGTGTCCTGCAATACTTGGACTTTGGTTTGACTTTGGGCAAGTTCTTCTGCCAGGTCTGAACGTGGTACATCAATAAGCACCTTAAAACAATGAGAGTGCTCCAGTTACACGGACTAACTCATTCCGTTACACTGATTACAGTACAAACACCAAGCCTCCTGAATGACAGAGCCTCCACTTGCATGAAACCCAGCATGTTTCACAAGGTTTCTTGTCAAAGCAAAGTCAGCCTAGGTATGAGAGACTGTAGTGGCACTCCACCAGCCAGCATTCTTTACCAGAAGCCAACAGGCATCCAGGAAGGTGTGGAATCCTGTGCATTTTTAACAGAAATCCTGACAACTCCTGGCAATCAAAGTACCACTTTCCTACAGGAAAGCCAACAGCCTGGCACGTGGGAAGCTGCCGTTGGAGGAGCACAGGAAGAGGCGGTTATCGCCATGCCTGGCCACATACAAGGTGTTAAGCTGTCAGATACTCCAATCGATCAGCTCTGGAAACTGGCAGCAGTTCTTCAAAACCCCTCTGGAGGACTCAGCATGCTGCTCAGCCTGCCCTTTTGACACATTAGACAGGTGTCTGGTTTTAAGGAAGAAGCACACCTCAGCTGCCGTTTGGCCAGATCTGGACTTTTTGCCCTCCCACTGCCAGAACTGGGAAGATGTGCTGTGAGGGACAATCAGTGACTAAGAGCATCCTCCTCAGACACTTGCTAGTGTTTCCTCTCAAAGAGACAATTGACTCTAGCACCACAGCCAAGCAGCAGCAGCTGAATTAAGCTCAAGATGTTGTTTATTCTGTTCTCTGCCATCCATGGACATAAATGGATGATGGGCAGAGCCAAGGACAGCAATTAGACGCTTCCCCACTGTACCTGGAGGTCTTCTTCAGACATCAAGATGATATTGGACAGGTCACCCTTCAGCTGCCTGGCCAGCTGCTTCCACTTCTCTGCAGCACTGTCCACTTCATCCACAGACTCCGAGAGCCAGGCTGTTCCACTGTCTGACACAAGAGTCATCAGTTTCCAAGGTCATTCCCGACCCACCTGAGACAGCCTAATTTCACTAGATGTATTCCGAATGCCCCTCCCATCCATGCTCCCGCATCCACGAGTACCTAAGCTTTTGCCGGACCATTTCTCATTCTTGGCCAGTGCCACAAACTTGGTATTAGATGGCAGACACAAAAAGTAATCTTCATCATCCACAATGGTGCCATCTTCTGCCAGTACTAAGGTGATGGGCTCCCTGGCCTTGTCAAGAGCCAGGATGCCACTAGCTGCAGAACAGAAAAAACACTTTTGAAATAGTAAAAGTGACATACACACTGCCCTTTTATCCCACCCATCACAAGAGACGGGCAACTCTGTCATTCTGGCCAGCGAGCGGGACCTGTCTCCAGGCAGCTCTGCACATCAGCTCTTTTTTGGCACATGCTCACGAGTTTCCCCTCCGGACATTGACATTCTTGCTGCAAACCTTGACGCGCACACAGAAGAAGGTTCATTTCAGTGAAACTACTTCCAGACGCTTATTCCCACCTCCCTTCGCTGCCTCCATGAGGAAGCGCCACGCGGAGATCCGCTCTCCCGTCCCACGGCACGGATCCGTGCCCCGCCGCCTCCTACCGAAGGAAGAGCCGAGGAGCGAGGCCGCAAACCGGCGGCGCACGGCGGCCCACCGGGGACCGGGAACCGCCGGCGCACGGAGCGCGGCAAGGACCCGGTGCGAGCCGCCCGCTTCCCCGCCCCGACGCGGCGGCGCGTCCGGCGCCTCGGCACCCGCCCGGGGCCGCCGCTCACCCTTGTCGCGCAGCTCCCGCAGGCAGGAGGCGGCCACGCCGTGCTGCTCCCGCCCGTCCCGCCGCCGCACCAGGCAGCGCTTCAGCGGCGCCGCCATCGCCGCCGCCGCCGCCGCCGGGCCTCCCGCGGCGGGCGGGCGCGCGCGGCGCTCGCCGGGACGGGCCGCGGGGCGCGCCGGGACACGGAGTTCGCGGCAGCGGCGGGCGGAGCGCCGGTGGCTTCAGAGCGAAAATGGGAACGGCCGGAGATGCTTTTGCTCCTCGGTGGCCGTTGTGGCGCGCCGCCCGTTGAACCGAGCGTTGCGGTGCAGCTCCCGCGCGGGTGGCGCTTTTCCTTAGAGCTGCACCGCAGAACTTTGGTGCTCTAGAAAGACACGATAACTGCGGAAAACTTTCAGCGTTGGCAGCGATTCGGTTGCTTGTGAGACAAAGTAACAGGACAAGTGTGCCTGGGTATGTTCAAATATACGCTCCCTTACAGACAAGTGTGCTGGTTGTGAAACTGTAACATAAACAGAAGAATTGCAGGCGTGCAATAAATCCGCCCTGGCACGTACCGGCGCAGCTCCTTCGGGGTGGGATCCCCTGGGGCTGCCAAGGCGAAGGCCATACCTCATGGGAGCTGCTGCTGGTCGTACTAAATTGGCCCTGTCATTTACGCCTCTTGGCAGACTTCTGGGAGCCGTGAAAGTAAAGCGGCAGGGAATGACAGCCACGGTTGCGCCTGTAACCGACGTACCCGATGGCTCTGCCGCAGCGCCCGGATCAACGCGCGTTTTGTCAATGGCCCGACCGGCTTTTCCAGGCAAGGCAGGACTCTGTAGCCCACACAGTCTCGCAGTCTGCGACTTGCTCTTCTCAGCCCTGCCCCGTGCCGGCCCACCCGCTGCCTCCCGCCCCGCCGGGAGGCCGTAGAGACCGGAAACTCACGGCAGGAGTGGTTCCCCGCGGGGCGCATCGGTGCCGCGGCGTTCGACTCGTTCTGCCTGCAGCGCCAGCCGCGCGGGAGGGGGGAACGGCGGTGAGGGCGTTCCATCGGTTGGGCGGGGATGGATTAGCCGGGCCTGAGAAGATGGCCTCCTCGGAGCAAGCGGAGCAGCCCAGCCAGGTAAACGGGGCCGGCGTTCTGCTCGCTCGGCTCGGGCAGGGGGTGGCAGGGGCCGGGCGGGGCGGGGTGGGGCGAAGCCGCCGCCGCCTCCTCCGCGGGGGAGCGGGCGAAGGGAGGGCGCCGCGCCGCTGCCCCCCCCCCGCCCCCGCCGCCTCCTCTCGCCGCGGCCGGCGGTGGGGGGCGCGCGCGGTGGCGCCGGCCCGCTCCGCTCCCCCCCGCCCCGCGCGCGTGGCCTTCCCGCCAACTGCCGCCCGCCACCCGCACCTGTCGCGACAGTGGCTGGTGAGGGGGTGGCGGGGCCGCCCGCCGCGGTGGGCCTGTGGCCGCCGCAGCCCCGGAGGGGCGCGGGAGCGCTGGCCCCGCGAGGAGGCGGCGGCCGGTGGCTGCGGCTCCCCCCGTGTGCGGCCGTCCCCGGGCCGCCGCTGCCCGGGCGGAGCGGCGGAGCCTCGTCACGGCCCGGGTGCCGCACCGGGGGCGCTTGGTGCTTCACCCCGAGTGGCGGGAGCGCCCGCGGGGCTGCGCGGCTGGGGGTCGGGGTGCAGTTCGGCACCCTGCAGGCGTGTTTGCGTGTCAGGGTCTGCAGGTGAAACTCAAAGCACTTGAATAGATTTTTTTTTTTTAAAAAGAAGCACCGCCAGAGGGAAAGAAGGCAATTTATGCGTCAGCTGGGTTTTGAAGTGAGGTGGTGTACCAGTTAGACGATATGTTTCTGGGAAAAAGATCCCTGAACCAACAGCACACAAGGGCAAAGCAGTGATAGACGCAGTAAAAGTGGTGTCAAAAACTGAATGGAGAGGGTGAAAGAGACAGGTGAGTTCGCTGGCTTGCGTGCGCGCTTAAGAAACAGGCTTAAAGCGTAAGATATTTTTGAACTAGGACCTGAAGTGAACAGGGGAGGCACAGGGAAAAATGAAAGTATTATGGATTCTATATAGGGTAAGTTTCCCATCACTTCCACTGGCTTGCTCGTGATCCAGGGTAACTTGTATTTCATTGCGAACTCTACTTACCTCAGATTTAGTGACCTCCTGGCAGCTTTCTCATCTCACCAGTGTCTTGGACAGACTCCTGAGTATGCTATACCTGTGGAATTCTGCAGAATCCTTTAGGTGGCCGGAGAGGGCCCTCCTGCAGCAGGTGGGAGATGAAAGGTCTGGCTGTTGGAGCAACAGGGAAGAAAACGGTGAAGTCCGCTGCCAGCACACTTTATGTGCAATCATCCAAATCTGTCCGGATTTGACTAAATCGCTGTGAACCTCCCTGTTGATCTTTTTCTTTTGGACTGAGGAGGCTGAGTTTGTAGGTAACGTTGAACTAAACTCATGTAGAAATAAATTACGTAAGGTTCATACTCTGACTAACCAGCACAAAACTCCTCCTAAATTGTGAAAGCCTGAGTTACCAAACTCCCAGCAGGCTTACTGGGCCATTTTGCATCGGCCACGTGCTTTCATCAGCTGTAGTTTGAGGTGCAGGCACTACAGTTGGTGCCTCATGCTTTGAGGGAATGCTTTCAGAAGGAGGAAAGCTGAAACAACCTGCAACTGATCCATAAGCCACTTGGGCAATCTACAAGGCAATTGACTAGAGGTTTCTGAGAAAGAAATCTTGTTAATTAGCAAATGTGGTTTCCTGAGAAACATTCAAGTTCTCTTGAGTTTGGATGTAGTATCCTCTCGTTGCACCCTTTTTTTTTTAACATTTATTTAGTGTTGCTTTACCTTGAAAGAAGGCTTGATGTTTGGAAATGGTAAAGTGTTGGGTTTTAGTGGACCTCATACATGTAGCCAGAGCATCTCCTGGGTTTTAAAATTAAGGGCATTAAGAAAGTCGTTCTGTCACTGTCTCCATAGCGAAAAATGGGAGTGGTAGCTCTTACCTCATGTGTAACATGGAGAGCTTTTCAGGCATTGTCTGTAAAGAGCATAGCGGAGTTAATGCTTGTGCTGCTCTCTAAATGAGGAGGAACTTGAGATAAGGCAGAATACCCAGGCTGCAAAGTTAACTTTTCACCACAGAGAGACTATTTTGTGTCGGCTCCTCTGAGGAGAAAGGTGGTCTGAAGCCACCATGGGAGAAGATGGTTAATTAACTGCTCCCCTGCTGGATTCTGTCACATTGTATGCAAAAATGCTGGATTCTCAGGCAATAGCAAATTAATTGCACCCCTTTTAGCTCCTGGCCTGTCATGACTTCATTAGTGGCAGAGTTTGTTCCAAGGGTGGCTCTGGTGGCCTGCCGTGCTTCAGATACGTGAGGTAAGACTCAAGTTCAGCTAGAGGGTAGCCACACTGACACATACCCCCTCCACACACACGCTCGAAGTTCTTCGCACAATCCAGCGTTTTTGCATATGATGTGACAGAATCCAGCAGGGGAGCAGTTAATTGACCATTTTCACCCACAGTGAGCCCTGCTTGTGTATTAACTTCCCTCCTTCCCCACGTTGTGTGCTTGTGTGGAGACAGAAGGGTTGTTCTGTGTGTCCAAGGCTGTCAGTGCCTGCTGATGCCAGATAGCCCCATCTTCACCGTCTGGTATGTGTCTTGCACTGCTTGTACATTCCTCATCCTGAGAAGTGTCCAGGGCTCTCAAATTCTGCTGGCTTGGGTGGGATTTGAGAGAATCTTGCAGCTTTGGCCAGAAAAAGAGGGTGTAATTGACAAATAGATAGCACAGCAGATGAATTCTAAAGGGGGCAATTTTAGAATGAAACAAACCAATAAAAATATCTTTATTAGTCTACCAGAATGTAAATGCCACGCCTCTTATGCAACCATTGCAGTTCTGACACTTATCAATGCGTGGAAAAAATTGTCCTCATGGCACACTAAATATTTAGAGAATTTTAAAAAAATATTTACTTTCCACCACTGATGATGTTTGTTTATTTATTGCCAGGCATCCGAGGTAAGGCTGTGAGTAGTAGCACTGCCTTACTTAATATGTTTATGTTTGAGTCCTATCATGTTTTCTATTACAAATCTAGTTAGTTTAAATGCTGAAAAGGGAGTGTAATATCTTTTGGCTTATTATCTGTTTTTCTTAGTTTAATTTTCTCATTCTCAGAAATTAATATGTTGCCTCAAGCGTTGTGGGGAGGGAGGAGTGTTGCAGCTCAAATGAAACCATTTATGTAGGTAGAATTACATTCTAAAGGCAATAAGCATTTCTACTAAAGATTTTAAAATATTTGGTTTTGCATAGAAATCATGTTCCTTGGCCCTTTAGCAATGTCTTTACTAAAAAATAAACGGAAGAAAGGATCCTGTCTCTCTTTTACTACTCCTTATAGTAAACGAAAGGGAAGAGCAAGATGATGGTAGCCTGTGAACAGAATAACTGATTTCCAATTTTTCTTGGCTATCAGTATTTCTTTGATACTGATGCTGAATTTTATCTTTGCTGCCCTTCATCTGCCTCTTCTAAGGAGTTCTGACCCTTTGCTAAGTGAATTTGATGAGAATCTTTTCTTTGACTTCAGTGTGCTATGAATCAGGCCTCAATATTTTAGAGTATTGGCCATAGTAAGATACCTATATTAGTCCTGGGGTTTGACTCTAGAAATAAAATAGAGCATGTGCTTCTAATACGTTTATCCACAACCTAAACAGGTTTGATTTACTTATTAATAAATCCTGCAAGCCATATTCTTGTGTTGATTCTCGTGTATTTTCCATATTTTTGGAGCAGTGGATGCATCTTGAGACTGTTCTTTTTTTTTTTTTTTATCCAGTTTTAAAAGATTTGTAGAAAATACTTATATACCATGCATATAAAAATGGGAAGCCAGTGACAACATGTAAGAAATGCCCTTGGTGTCACATAGCATTGTCTCTACTACAGACAGACCAGGCCGTGTGGCTTCCAGTATGGTGTCAAAGCTGATATTTGCAGTGGTTACGTCAAGTAAATACTTAGTGGCTGAAATTTTTGCAGATACATAGTGGAGTAACAAAAATTATGATGACTGCACGTGAAGAGACGAAGGGCCTGTCTAGAGAATCACTGCCTAGCTGTGAGATCTGGCCCTGGTGATGATGCTTGTGTGTGGAAGCAGCTGAGTTTTAGTATATTTGAGTTTCTGGCACCCTCTGGTGGTAAATACCTATTTTTAGCTATATTTTTTATGTTATCTTCTAGATGGGAAAAAAATTCCTGAGATACTTTGAAGGTGTGGTATATTGCACAAAAGCGATGAATACCATTGGAAGACAAAAAGTCTCTTAAGCTCCTTGATGCCATCACTTCAAAGTTTAATCTTTCCCTATACTCAATGAATAAGATCCCTTTTCTCTAACTGAGCCTCAAAACTTGTCTTTTTTTTTTTTTTTTTACCATTGAGGTAACCAGTATGTGTCACCTCTCCTAAGATTAAAAAAAAAACACAGTGAAGGCATTATGGTTGAGATCATCTTAACCTAATATGAATCCCATCTGAAAGTAGATAGTTGACCAAGATAAGTTTATTTCGTGGTAAAACTTAGATGTCTCTACCTTGGGAGAGCTGATTCATGCTAGTTACGTAGAGATCAAACTGCTTTTTTTTTTGACAGTAAAGGAAAGCCCAGAGAGTAATCTGTAAAACATGGGACTGTGCTAAAAAGTTACACCTGTTCTTGATGAGGGAGTGAATACCAGCAAAACTGCAGGTGAGCCTGGAGAGTGGAAGCTCCTGAAATTTAAGTCTAGTCTGGTCTTTGGCTTGCTGTCTGCTTTGCTTGAATTGTTTCCCTTTCCTCCTGGGTACCACCCTTTCCCAGCGTGCAGGGTTTCAACATCTGCCCTACAACTCCGTCTCTGAATTATGTGTGGGAGACCAGGACGGTGCAGGTATTGCTGACATATTGTGAGGTTTAGCTAAATCAGAGTTGGTTTGAAATCTTTAGAAGAATAGTGTGGAAATCATGGAAATGGGAGAAGCTTGGTGTTAAAAAGTTTAGTCCTTCCAGAGAGGAGAAAGCGAGCCATGGAATCAGAGTGAGGTACCTTCGCATCCGCTTCAGTAGGAATACTGGGGGCTTCTGCAGCGTTTCTCCCCTTCAGGATCGCAAAGTTCTTCTCAGATGTCCAGTACTCGTGAGGTCCCTTTGAGACAGACAGGTTATTATTTCGTGTATGACAAAAATGGCCTGTCTTACACCACGCAGTGGGACAGGTGCTGCCACCAGGAGTTAGCAGAGGGAGTCCCACGAGCTGTGTTTGGTCGCTGCGCCGTGTATTTCAGAATTTGAGTTAGGATGAACGTTTCTTCCATGACATCTCTCAGTAGTCTGGCTCTTAACTGCTGACTCCCTCAAGCAAGTTCTGCAGATTCTGTGAATTCTGGTTTTTCACATGGGGACTGCTGGAACTATTTTTTTTTTTCTGTGATTGTGACAGTTTTGTCTTCAGTCCATCACAGAACTGCTACTGATAGCAGAACCAAGTGTGTCTGCCTAAAACCCGCTCACGGGAAGTGATCTTAACAGACAAGTATTTCTAATGGTGTCCATCAGGTGGCAATGGAACCTCACTCTTCTTTTTGCTTTACAGGCTGGCTCCTGCCCTGCGACTGAAAATGCAGCATCTCGGGAGCCACTGGTAAGTTCTTCACGAAGCAGCATACGATTTCTTGCTGATAATATAATATGCATGGGTTTTGCTCTTTGCTGCATCATTTTGCAGCCGTTGTTTTGCGTTTCTAAGGAGCTGGTGCTTTGTGGAAAAGGTGTAAACTGCCTTCTGTTGTCCTGCTGTTGACCTCAGAATTCTGACCTGTGGCCATAACCTGTGTCTTTCTGGGATTAGACAAGGGTCACCCAGGCCATTGAGTTGTCCTTGAGCATGAACTGCCTGTCCTAAGCGTGGGCAATGCGTGCTCTTAATCAGTGCTTCTTTGGTAGAGAGTCTGAAGAAGGACCTGTGCAGCATAATTTGATCTGAGATTCTTAGTGCTATTGTCTAATAAAAAACCCCTCTGCTACTCAGAGACCTCATTCAAGGTGTCTTATTTTGAGATGCACTCAGAGTGAGCTTAGAAGTCTCCGGCAGCTGGCAGTGCATGTGATCCAATGTTTTCACTCTAGAACCGTTTTGGAAAGAGCTCTGGGATTTTTTGTGTATGAGGATAACTAAGAGAACCCTGGTTTGTTTTCGTTTTTATGGTGACACAGAGTGGGAAGTGAGCCACCACTCTGAAGGTGCAGTATATTTTTTTTTTTACAACCTTCTTTTCTTTTTTCCCCTTCCACTTCAGCCATCCATAAGTCAAAACTTTGCCAAAATTCTTAGCCCATGTGATTGTCCTGAACATATAAGTCTGTAATTGAGTTTCTTCTCTGGCTTTCATTTGGTGATCATAGTGAATACAAGCTGCTTGCAGTGAGAAGACTGAAGTACTTTCCATAATGGTGTGGCACTGGCCACATCAATGTATTTTTACCTTGTAACTCTTATCTGGAGAACCCAGGAGCTGAGAAGGGTCAGTAAAATACATCTAATGAAAGGGCTGTTCTTGAATTCTGTTAAACTCTGCCGTGATAATCTCTCTATTCTGGTAACGCTGTGCCATCCCTCAATTGCATAGACACCTTCAGATTAGCTGAAGTTGCTATTGACACCATGTACTTTGTGGTGGATTTGGCGGTTTGTTTCTCTGGGGGTTGTCCCAGTCTGTCCTGCCCACCCCAAGGAAGTCATAGCAGGCAGCAGATGATCGCAGCCTGTGCTGGTCGATGGTTTGTACTCTTTCTCAAGGCAGATTCTAACATTACCTGTGATTTAATTAATGTCTTACTGCGTATGCAACTGAAGAATCCACACAGCAGTTGTGGATCTTTCTGTATAGGTGTATGTTCCTACCACATAAAAACATTTATAAATCTAAAGAACTCCAACGTAAACTTCACTTTCACAGTAGTGAGTCTTGCATGTGAGCTAATTAGAGCCCTTTGAAAGGTGGAGGTTTTCTCCTTGTTTTTTCATTAATTGTGTTTTTTTTTTTTTAATATTAAACTCTCCCAGTCTGTGTCACGTTTGCTTCGGAGTCATTATTGCTTCCAGCTGAGTATCGGTAGAAGCCTTATTAAATGAGCAGTTCAGTTCTGTGAGCCAGATGACCTAACTTCCACCACACTACTGTGGCTTCTCTGTAGCCAGGATCATGCGTGGTGCCTTCTAACACATGCAGTAGATCTTCATCCGCAAAGCAGACTTGTAGGCACATGGCATCGTGTCATAGGAATATTTATGGAAACGCCAGAACAAACTATGGCATGAATCCAGCAAATGGCTCTGGATGGGAAGCCAGACATATCATTGCTGACTTCAAATTTGGTGTTATGCAGTTGAAGAAGACTTACAGAATCTAGAGGAGGGAGGAAAGAGTCTAATGACCAAATTTTGCTCTGTACCCCCTCATCTTTTTTGACTTAATTGGTGACTGAAAGTATTTGGTGCTTCATAGGGCTGAGACCTGTTCGGAATACAGTAGTGGTGCTATGCAGAAGTATGAGAAAGCAATAGAATTAAAACATCTTGCCTTGTATCAGCAGGTGTCATTATAGGCTGAAACTGCTTTTGTGTTGTATTTGTGATTCTATTGGGCACTGCAAGGTGCTAAATACCTTCTGCTCTGTGCTCAGTGACACCATCTTTGGTGTACTCTGTACCCCACAGCCTGCTGCTCTCAACAGGGACCCAGGAGAAGCAATGATTTTTAGCTGTTTGCAAGGGACTTCAGTGTTCTGCAAGATCATGTAGCAGATGCAGTTTGACGCATCATATTGTGTCCTGCGTTTTGGGTCTTCAGGGCATATGTTGCTAAGGTTTATGGCCTTACTGAGTCCTTCAGAATGGAGCCACACAAACTCATGTGACACTCCTAATTGCTCTTTCTTCCACCCGCTTTTGATGTTTCGAACTACCCATGGAGCTAAGGGACTCCACGTCCGTGCCATTAATCCCTTGAGTTATCCAGTGTCCTTACAATAAACTGTCCCAACTGAAAAATACTCCCTAATAAGAGGTCATTGTGTTACAGTACTGACAGTGGAGGATGAGTTGGAGGGGGATGGGAAAAGCTATAATTTTTGCAGCAGAGAGCGGACACTCATTTCCCTAGCTGTCGGTCTTGGCCCATTAAAATTTGCCATGTAGCTCCATAGTGGGAAGTGTAACCTTGTGTTAGCAGAGTGTCAGCATCTCGCTCTGCTGCTGTTTACAGCCACGTTTGTCATCGTCAGTGCGGGATCAGCTTCTCCTTGAGTCCAGCTTATCAGTGAGCGCTGCTGCATTCCTCGCTGCTTGTATGTGCAGCCGCCTCCGATAATCCTCTGAACACTTGTGGAATTGGAATAGGTTTGTCTTTTTGCAGCCACTCCAGGCAAAGTCTTTGGGATGTGCAAAAGATGTAACTACATAGGACAAAACCCCTTTCTGTGAGGTTAAACATTAGAAAATCCCTTTTTATTCTCAATCTTTATTTCTTTGGTTTAATTTTTCTCTTCAGCGTAATTATGTCATCTTTTCTGCTTCTCTTTTTGGTTTGTTTTGTCTCTCCCTAGCAGCATCTTGTTGCTTTTTAACCATACCGTGCTGCTTTTGAGATGTTTTCAAGAGCTTGAATGTGTTTGCTCTTCGCCTTTGCTTTCTGCCAAATCTGCTGCAGTCTAAGTTGCAGCCATGAAGATTATACATAGGAGAGCCCCTAAAATGAGCCCAGGTTGTAGGGAAAACCGAAGGAAGCAGAGCTTGTAAGTGAGGCCTTTCCACATGCATCTTGTTTGTTGTTTTGGTTTGGTTTGTTTGTTTTGGTTTGGTTTGTTTTTTCCTGCCATGAAACATACTCATTCCCTTGCTGGTGCTTGGTATCTGGAAGAAGTACTAGTTGTAAATATAAAAGTACTGGTTGTAAATGTGAAACACTCTCTGGTTTTCTCACTAAGTTACAAAATCCCTGGATTGTGGTATGAGAGGCAGGGTATTTTCCTTTGCAGGATTATTTAACTTTCCTTCTTTTATTTTTAGCATATGCTGTTTCTTTCTGTTTCTTGCTGCAGATGATAGCAGTTAGCACTGAAATACGGACATTTTATTCGCTTTTTTACAGGCTGTTGAAAGGTACAAGGTAGCAAGAATTACTGCTGCCTCTATAGCAATTAGTGTAGAGTTTGTTGGTATGTGCTTATATTGGAGAAGACTTTTGAAACTGAAACTGGACAGTTACCCTTTTCTCAGCTGCCTTGATTTGGGGGACTTAACATTTGGTGGCAGACAATGGAGTTATTAGATCCTCTCTGTTTTGTTGCCTCCTTATCTATTTTGTTAAGCTTCCTCTTAAGTAGGCTGCGGTTAAAGAGAATTTCATTTAGTTTTCTGAGGAAGGAGCTTTGCAATCAAGATTTTAAGTTTGACTACTTTTAGCTCTAACTGATGTAATTAGAAGTTGACGGAGCCTAATATGAACAATCCCGAAACCCTGAGTAGAAATGAGGAAAGGTTACAGAACTGTGTCGTAAGACTTGAGAGAGCTTCTTGGGGCTAATGGTGCTAAAAGTACTCAGAATCCACTTTTATGAACAAATCTTTGGGTGCATTGAGAATCCGTGTCCCTCTTCTTCTTCTGGAATAGCAGATGCTCTTTCTGCCCTATCAAACCCTACAGAAGACGAGATACATGGAAATTTTTTGAAGATTCTCCTTTGACTGCAATTGTTTGAAACAAGAAAGATACTTTCACTGAAAAACTCATACTTTGTTTTCTGGAGCACATTATTATGGAAGGGATACCATGTAGTATCCTTATCCTTTCTATCTAAAGTTCAAAGATCCTAGTCTAGATTTGTATTTTTTTTCCGAAGGACTTTTGTTTTTGTTTCAGAAGGACTTTTTTGGTTTTGTATTTTTTTTCAGAAGGACTTTTGTTTCCAGCATGATGTGAGGGACTGGAGTGTACTGGAGGGACACTCCCCAGCATACTTTTGCTTTCCATTTTCCCACCCATTGTTATTTAAGACAAGATTTATACCTGTTTACTGTACAAATTTTCTGTCTGTCACAGTGGGTTTGCTCAGAGTGGTGGCCTACACTGAATGATTCTCTAAGAGTAAATCTATCCAGAGGGGATTTCCAGACAGGCAGCGTCAGTAGGAATCTAACTTACAGCCCCCGGTGAAACATTAGTCAGGATAATTTACCACTGTCAGCAGGGGGGAGAGAGACCATCAGCTCTGTGACCTCCCGTACAGGCAGGAACCCTGCTGCTGTGCTGATGCTTCCCTTGGTTGGGGAGGTCCTGAATGTGTTGCTGTGGATTCCCAGTGCTGGACAATAATTCCATCAGACTGTGGAGGGCAATTGCTCTGCAGATTTTGGTTTTATTGGGCCAGGAAAAGGGAGCCAGAGATGTGTGACTGCCTTGGATAATATCCTTTGGTTTGCTGCAAAGAGAGTTCTGTGATTTACTAAGCAGACCTCTCCTGTGCTTGACCTTCTGATAAGTTTGAGATTATTGTTTTTTTGCCTGTTCTTGTCTCTTACGTCTGCGTGTTCATTGACTTCTTTTGTTGTTCATGCAAAATGTACTCGCTTAACCTGTCAATTTTACTGTTGATTTAGACAAATATATTAATATGTGCAAAACACCAATGCAAATTTAGATACTGAGCGTAGGTAAAGAAACACTGTTACGTCAATTTAAATTGCGTGTCTGAGGTCAACAGGAAAGTTTTCATGGAATTCCTTTAAATCCCAATTTTACAAGGGGGTGGATTGTAGTAGGCTGGTATTTAACTTCTGTTGTAGCTTTGTATGTTAATGTGTGACAGTTGGAAATTGGCAGTAGTTCAGGTCAAAGCAGGTTGAGCCTCTGTCAGTCCGTACAAAAGGTAATTAATAAGGGCTTTGCTGTCCCTAGGAGGTTTCAGGACTCTTCACCACTGGTGGGTGAGGCAGCAGAACAACTGGATAGGGGCAGTCATTCCCTATTACTGACAGTGGGGTGAGTTAGCAGCTTCTAGTCTTTTCTGTGCACTTGTGGAGAAGAGAGCTCTGAAAACAATTCCTGCTTGCTTTTTAGACAAACTGACGTTACTGGTCAGAAGACTTTTAAGATAGTTTTAAACCAGTTGAAATACTCTAAGTTGTTCTTTACAAAACATGCAAGGAAATTAAAGTACTAGGTTAGAATCTTTTTTTAACATTAGATAGGATTTGACTTCCAGAGATCCCAGATCTCTCATTGAAGGTAAACTGGAAGTTACAGTGCTTTGTGACATTGGAAAAAAACACTGGCACCCAGTTAGGAAATACTTAACATTACTTGGTATTTCCCCCTTGGGAAAAATTAATTTAATTTTTTTTGTTTATATTCACGTGATGTTTTGGAGGCCTAAACGTGCTACACGTACAAACAATTTTTTGCAGATCATGGCCTGCTCTGCTATCAGCAGGCTGTTCCGTATCGGCTGGCGACCCAGCTCTCTGCCTGCTCGGAAAGATTGGGAGCACTTTGCCGTGTGCATCCCAGCCATTGGAAAAGTTACCTGTTCATTTCAAACAGGCGACGGCACACGGCAGCGAAGTGCCTGCATGGTGTGCACTTTGGTAATGATGGGTTAGAGGATCAAGGTGAGATCATAGTATCATTTCAGCTACATGTGTGTGCAAAACCTGCTATGTGCAGAACAACTTGTAGAGGGCAGCAGTTGCCCACAGTTCTTTCTGCCGAGGGAGAGGAAGGACCATCTTACGAACTTCACAGGAGTGTCTGCCTTTTTAGCTTCTTGAAATAACTTTATGCAGGAGACTTGTTCTTTGCAGTGCCTCTTGACTCCACATTATTAAATTCTTAACTTGGAAAGCGTTGCCAGAGATTCTTCATTCCTCTCCTACCTGTAACACCACCTTTTGCCCGTATCCAGATGCTGCCTGTGTCAGGGTTACTGCAATCGAAAAGGGTCTGGTGACAGCTAGTGATTCTAATAAGATTATAACTGCCTACATGTGGTAACTTGCTTCACTTCTTGGCTTCCTCCTGCTTTTACCTTGGAGATCATGCTGTAAGAAAAATTTGCAATGTCTATGGCGTCTTCGTTGTGCCTCAGAGCAAAGGCTACGTTTCTTCTTCATCATCTTAAAAAGTGAGGTAGCTGGGATGTAAAAGGCAGAATGGCTTATCCAAGAACTTTCCCCAATTTTGATGCACAGGAATACATCCTTCAGATACTTCTGATGCCAGCACCTTCAGAACCAAGATTTGCCAAACTAGGAAGTCGAGAGTCGGTATAATTCTTACATTTGGAGTTCCTAAACAACTTCCTGTAGAAGAGACTTTACCTGCTTTTCATATTTCTTGCATTTCTCTATGTCAGTTACACTGCAAATCCTTCCAAACATCTTACTAGGTTTTTTGTTGTTGTTGTTTTGGTTTTCTATGCATGTTTACCTATCTCTTCTCCTTGTTATAATTGTACAGACCATGTCCTCTTCCCAGTTGTGATCCCATAAAGCACCACTGCTACTTTGACAATTGCCTTTCTGGAACAGTAACAATGAAAGCATGCATAGCTTGTTAGTAAAAGGATTTTACATCTGGAGAGAAGCAAGAGAGAGAGCTTCATAAAATCAGCTGCATTCACACTTTTTTGTATGATCTGTTTTATCTTTTGGTCAGAGCAGGATTTTCCTCTGCCTGAGTGATGCTATTCCTTGGGATACAGTTCTACAGCACAGTACATCTTGCTGGAATGGAGTTTCCCTGCTATACAGTGAGAATTTCCTGTGTCTTCCTTCCAGCTTGCTTCTCCTGTTTGTTTTATGTGCCACCCTAAGTGATTCCTTTCCTCCTTAAGCATCTGCACCCTTCAGATGTTTGCAGACAGTTATCACATCGTTTCTCCTTTCCCCCACCCCCATCCTGGTCTCTTAGCCAAGCTCTACATATTTAGCTCATTTAATCTTTCCTCATAAGTCAAGCCCGTAATTGACAGCTCTGACACGAAGAGTCGCATTGGTTACACATGCTGCCAACAGGATATAAATACTTTCTGTGCAGTGATTGAGAATTACAGTCAAGACTGAGACGAGCCCACCCCCCTCTGTATTTTTGACAACCCTTTTCTCAACATCAGGTTGCCGCAATCCTGTGGAGATGGACTTAGTTCTCCCTGTAATGGTCAGCTACCAAGCACCCAGGTGCTTCGAAGTAGTGGTGTCAGATCACTTGGGAGATTCAGTAGTAGAGCCCCATGGGATCCCAGTCTGATCCTGAATTCTTACAGAGGTGGTAGTGTTCCCTATGCTTTTTGTGCCAGGCATGCAGGTGCCTCAGGCTCCTGATGGTCCTTCTAGGAAGTCAGGGCTGAGCTCCATGCAGCCGAGTGTGTTACCTGAAACGAAAGGGTCTTGCTCTGCACATACATGCAAAATGAAAGAGGTGTTGCAGCTGGTACTCCGTGCACGTTATGCTCTGCCATCAGGAGGCTCACAGCGCTGGTGCTGGCAGGGATCGGTTGTGCAGATGCTCTTGGCACTGATGTTCTTCACTGTCTCTGCCAAGAGGAAGCTCAGGATGCTATCGATACGGTTGGCAGGGCTGTGAACAAGTTTGAGGTTCCTGCTTATACATGTAGGCTCTGGGAAGAGGCTTTTCGTCTTACCCAGAAAGGTATTGCGCTGGAGGAAGAGGGAACTCCACACTGCATGTCCATGTGTCGGTGCACACAGATCTGTTTGCAGCTAAGCATGTTTGGAGGTTGCTTTAGATCACTCGTGTGCTCATGTTTGTTGCATTTTCTTGAAGAAGATACGTGCAGCTACAAAAGTTGAGGAACTGGTAAATTAATTGTCTAGCTTCTAATGTTGCATTCTGTGAAGCTTCATATGATCCAGCTTCCCCAGCGGGGCTAGTTCACCAACATTACATGTATTATTGCAAAGCATGCAACATAAAGAGCGCATTTATGAAAGGGAATATCAGAGGAAACATTATAGCAGGGACCTTTATAGCCTTTCCATTATTATGGTTTAAATCTTGACATGGTCTTTATTTGCAATGACACTGGGACCAGTAAAGAAGTGTTTTTTCTCTTCCCCTCCCCTCCCCTTTCTCCCATCTCCTTTTCATTCTTTTCTTCCACATCCTGCTCTGAAGCTGTGGTGCAGAGATACAAATCGTTAAACATGCAAGTAGTCAGAGCGCCAGGTTTCAGTTTGTGTGGAATCAGCCCCTTTTGACTCAGAAGTTGGAAACCAGATGACTCACTGTGATGCATGTTTGTTGTTTTTAATAACTGTCATTTTGCAAAATATGGTCAAAGCTTCAAACCATGACTTCTGGAGCAGGGGTGGTGTGTATTTATTTTTAATTTGGGAGGCTATAAGCTGGAATGTGTTTGTAGCTGCAGTCTTCCCTTAAAATCTGAGATAAAATAAATTAAAGCATTGACAATGTGAAAGATTTTAGAGATATTTTTTTCCTGTTACCTGAAAAAATATTTATTTTCTTGATCAATTACTTGAAAAGGCTCCAGGTGCCAAACATCTGGTGGGATTGTAGGCCCCTGGTTTATGTTTTTTTAATATATACCCAAAGGGACAAGTTTCTTAAAAAGAAAGCAGGCAGATGTTTTTCATTTGTGGAGTTTTGAAGAATAAATGCCATTCCTGCTTTATCATTCCAATTTCTAACAAAATTGTCATCTATCTCCTTTCTTTTATAAGAAACTAGCAAATGTAGTATTTTAGTGGCAGAATTCCTTATCAATAAAAACTCTCAGCAGTATGGAAAATGTGCAAATATGTACACATTTCATTTTCTAGAGATTTATGGCTGCTTATACAACAGTTTGTAAACTATAAGCTCAGTATTAAGTACTTTATGAGTTTTTTGGGTTTTACTTTCTAATTTGCCTGAGGAAGCGTTGTTTTAATTTGTTGAAATTCTACAGGTTTGTTTTGCAGGTCACTTAATTCGCAGTGTAAATCTATAGCCACTCCATCACAGAAGAATGGAGGTGTACCAGTATAAAATCTATATATGTGAGAACAGAATATGACTCTAGGTATAAAAACTGTATGTAGTGGCCTTGTGACAGAATTCATTGTGGTCATGGATTTTCCTCCAGTTCAGCTTTCAGATTTGGATGCTTTGTAACCATTTTTATCATGATTTATATTATGGTCTTTTGCAATTGCTGTTGCAAAATGATGTGCTGCGGTATAGTCCAAGGGGGAAGTAGACTCCTAGCCTACCTCAGCCTGTTGCTTCTTGTTAGAGAGTAAAAAAGCAGCTACTTATTTAAAACAGAGGCTTCAAGTTTGGGTTCTGCTTTTTAGACTGACATGGGGCATGTGTCTAATTGTAAAAGTGCTAGGAAAAGCATATTGCCATTACTGCGAGGAAATAGGGGTGTATGTGCTGGCTACTCCTGGACAGCTGTGGGTCTGCCTGGTTCATTATTCTGATCAGGAAAGAAGTAGGTTTTGGTCTTTATTTTTTGAAGAGAATGAATTGCTTGTGAAACATAGCGAAGCGATGGCTTTGGAGACTTAAATCACCTTCTCACAAAACTTAAACCGCAAGCTAGGATATTGCAGGATTCCCCACTGGCATGATAGGGAAGGGACCCCTCTCTTTCCCTGAGAGATGGAAGGAGAATTCGGTCTCTAGCCCATTTGATGCTTGACTTCCCTCTGAAGCTGCCAAGAAGGATGCCAATTTTTCCATTTAGCTGACTATTGTATAGACCTTAAAAGGGAAGGTTTTAATGCAGTTGGCTGCGATATAGACTGTTAAAGGGAAGTTATTTATTTTAACTGGCTGCTGTATGGATTATTACAAGGGCATTCTTTTAGCTGCAGCTGCTATATTGACTAGCGAATGTGCCGGGCTGTATTGCTAGTAGCTGTCATATTGACTGTTACAGAAAAGATCTGTATTTAAGCCATAACGCTGCACTGGGATCTCCCAGGCAGGATATTAATGCTAATTCATCTGCTCACCCCCTGCTGTGAGTGTTATTTGTTTAAATCTGTAGAATCCCACAGCGCATTTATATCCTCGCTAGAGTGAGCTCCGCTCCCTGTAATTATTTAACATTATATGCTGATATAAATTGTAACAGTTAAAGAATGGTAATGAGTAGCAAAAAAACCACAAACTTAACCTTAGAAATGGCAGAGTCAGCTCTTAAAACAACAGCCAGCAACTTTCGCTGTTCTCTGTCTTTTCCCAAGTCCACATGCACAATATTGTGCATACATTATGTGTGTGCGTGTGTGTTCATGCTCGCACTGGCAACTGTGCCAGGCGAGGCTGTAATTATGCAGAACGCACTGTGAAACTTGTGCACACACTCATAATTACATACAGTGCCTACGTACGGCAAGTTTTATCTCTCTGCAGTTCAGCTGCTTGATGAGTTGTTGCGATAGGTGATTGGAGTTGGGGCTACCATGCTGGCAGAGGAAATGGAGCCCCTGGATTCTTCTCGCAGGGAACGCGTGGCCGAAGGTTAAGCTGAAAGCCATCGGGTGTCACTGTTGCTCTGCGTACGCTCCGCTGGCAGTGGGTTTGTCTGGCAGCACAAACTGGACTTTGGAAGTAGCCTTTTTGGCTATAAACATCTAAGGCATTTACACATAATTTATATATAAAGCGCATGTCCATACAACACCGTGCATGTGTGGGTGGAGTGAGCGGAGGTAGCTCTGTGGTGTGTTAGCTGAATTTTTTGGCAGTTTCTGTTGCCTGTTACAGCGGTCTCGTCCCAAACTGGCAAGATGGCCAGCTACTGCTGAATAGCTGTGCGTGCTGCTCTGCAAGTGACTGTGGTTCAACAGTGGAGGGGACCCGATTCCTGTGTATAATTTGCCTGTGAACTTTAAGCTATGTGCGAATTTTTGGTTTTATGATGTGCACAACTGTGGTGTAGAAACAACAAAGTTCTATTTGGTTTAGATTTTCAAAGAGCTTTGGAGCTACTGGGCTTAAAAGTTACTGCAGAAATTTTTTAACTGTAATATGTGTGTCAGAGCTCATTGAAAAAACACGTTTGCAGTAAAACGGTTCATCAGTAGCAAAAGAAAACTTTCACTGACTTAAAATGGAAATGACAGAGAAAAGCCGTGTAAATAGTGAAGAAAATGTGTTTTAAAAAGACTTCTTTGTAGTCTCTGTCCCTTCTGATTTCAGGTAGGGAGTAAAAGCTGGTGTAAGAGGAGCTGAGCTTGTACTTGATTTGCAGAGTAGCGTGATGGTCGGTTGGGCTGCGTTGGCAGCATGGACCTGTGCCAGACTTCACCACAATTCATACTGTGTCAGTTTAATAAATGCACTACTTAAATTATGAAATTACAAAAGAAAAAAGAGAATGCACTTATTCAGACTCTTAATACATTAAAAATAAGGCATTAAAACACTGCCTTTTTTTTTCCCTTCCAGAATCAATAATGAACAGGAAGGGTTGTAGACATTAACAGTCATGGACATTCAAACTCTTATACATAAATTATCTTAGAAAAATGCACATAAGACTTGAATAATGTAAATACATTAATGCATTTAATAATTTAAACATTAAAGCGCATTCAGGAATTCGTGGCAGAAGCTGTTCTGAGATAAGGAACGGTCCTGGAAGTTGTGTGTCCCAAGATCGATGGCTGGTTTCTCCTTGAGAAAATTCTCTGGGGAAGTCAAGCTGTACAACTAGAATGACCGCCTGTCCTAAGAAATCCCAGGACATTCGCCAGCTCTTTTGCTTTTCACCTCCCGTTCTCGCTCCACCGCATGCATGAACATACACATGCAGAATCTCTCTTGGTCCGGAAAAGGCCAGTGTGCATTTTGCCATTTCTTTTTTTGCATGCGTGCTGCAGTTTGTCTAGAAATTGGGTGAAACAGCTTCAAAGAATAAAAGTGCCTTGGCTAAAGGTAAAATATCAATAAATGCTAAAGAAACTGCCTGCAGGAGGTTCCATGGTACCATGCAGGGCAGGAAGAACTTTTTGGGCAGTATCTGGACTCTGATCTGTCAGTTCTTCTGGGAGACAGGAACAGGGAGTCTTAAGTACGAACAGTGAAATGGGAATCCTGTTCTTCTAGGGCATTACATGGACCTATCATTCAGACTTGGTCCTAGCTGTTGGTAACAGTGTCAGTTGGAGAGAGTGAGGCTTGGGGGAATAGTGCTCTCCGGGAATGCTCAGCTCTTTCTTGGAGCCTGAAAATCACAAGGTTGGCTCCAGTGTAGTGACAATAAGGGCTTTTATTCTGTTCCTGCCTCTCTGCTCTTTGGATTAAAGCACCTTCAGTGCTGTAGCAGCACCTAACTGGTACACCAAGGTCCTCCTCATGCAAGGCTTTTTCCTTTGGATTTTGAGCTGTGTTGCTTTTGCTGATGTAATTAAGTTCAAAAGGTGTTGTATCAACCCCTGATGCCATTTCCCCTTGGTTCAAAGACTTACTTTCTTTGCCTCTTCTGCAGGCAGGTGCTTTGGAGGTCATTTGCACCCTACAACCCCACTCACAACGTGGTATAAGGTATCCTGCTTAGGCCTAGATACTGGTGGAACTAATGATGGAACTAATAAAAAAGAGCTTAGTCTGATCCCAAAGAGAGAAGAGTTAGGTTGGTTAATTAAAGGAGCCTGGCACAGGGCACCTAGTAATTATAGGTGCAAGAAGTCTGAATTTGAAGAGGACTGTGCAGCTGGAGAAGGATAGGGAGGCACCCAGAACTCTGCAGGCTGTGGGCAAGAATGCAGCAAAACCAGATCTGGAACTCAGACTCTGGCAGAATTCCTTGGTGAATTCTTATTTATTTCATTTTTTAATGAGGACCTCAATCTCTCCTTATGCGTTTATGTTTTTGCATGCACATGTGTATGTACAATAATTCCAGTTACACCCTATGGCTGGGAGGGTGATTTTATTAAAGACCAGAAGATTGAGAGACAGATGTTTTAAAACACACAGGCCTTGTCCTGTAGTAGTTTGGAATAATTAATGCTGACTGCTGCATTGGTTGTATTATCGATGCTGCTGGGTCTTTATCTCAAGCATCATCTCAACACCCATGAGTCTGTATCACTGTAGGGCAGAGCTTTTGAAGGCAAAGGGGCTGAGGCCACCAGGACCTGCTGGGAAATTGCTCCTAAACTCTTCTGTAGGTGTGGGGTGGGGAGCAATGCTATGTCATCACATTGTCGTCACCAATGCTATGTCTTTTTGGTGAAGTTCCTTAGAGTAGTGTTTCCCAGACTTCAGGTATAACCCCCACAGGGATGCAGAAGTCTTTAAAGGAAGTCACAAAGTCACTAGTCAGTAAACAGCTTTCTCCTTGTAATTGCCATTAGGAGTTTTGCTCCTCCTAGTTTGAAGAGTTAGCATTTATTCCAGTAACTCATTTTCTTGAAGGAACTTACTACCATCTCAACGGAGAAATGTGGGATGAGCCACCACAACAGACGAGTGCAGAAGGGAGTCAAGCTTGCATAAAGTTTGAGAAGCAGTACTTTAGCAGATTTTATTTTCCAGGGACAAGCTCTGCAAATGTTCCCCAAAATGAATCTTTTAATTTTACCCGATCAAAGATAAATACAGTTGTTTTGTCTCCAGTGGATTTCTCAGTAGGCCCCATCCGGGGAAGGTAGGACTGTCTTTGCAAAAATGTATAATTTGTTTTAGAGCTCAGGATTAAGTAACGAGGCAAGAAAACTGTAGCTCTTATTCTACCCTTAGAGCTGACGTGCTGTATATGAGTAGGTGGATCACGCTGGAAAATGAAATGCTGGTTCTAAGCAATTCTAGCTCAAAAGATGAAAAGCACCAGTTTTGTCAAACTATGGGAGAACACGGTCCACAGAAGAAAACTGCTCTGAGAATTTGACGTGTACTGCGTATATGTATGTGCTCCTTGACTGTCATAAGTGTAAAATAAACAAATATGAACTTGAGACACTTTTTTTCTATGTTGCAATGGACTAGAGGAATGCTCATGGTCATTTTTTTCCAGTTGAGGTGACTGGATAGCTTCTGATGACCTGTATGAAGCCAGGGCTGAATGCCCTCAATTTTCCCATCTCAAGCAGGCAGTGCCCCGGTGTGCATGGAATACATTTTGAGCCTCCCACACCCCAAAGGGAGAAGCATCGCTGGTGGTAGCGAAGGGGTGTGTCTGTTGCATGTGGGAAGCTCCTGCAGGGGATTTTTCATAATCCAAGGCCTGTTGAGGAGAGGACTTGAATGTTGGGATGCTCTGGCCATGGCCTGCAGGGAAAACGGAGGAGTGGGTGGGGATCTCCCTAGGCTCTCATGGCTTAACAGCCACATTTAGCTGGATTTAAGAGGCGTAAGCGTTTATAGTAAATTCTGCTGCTATATCACAGCCTGCTTTCTGCTTTCCTAGCTTTGTCTCCATGGGGGTATTCCATGCTTTATCCCATTTCCAGCCTGAACTATTTCCCCTACTTAAACGATTACGTGGGGCAGAGATGTTACAAGAAAGGGAATCTTGCCACTACTCCATCTCTTTATCTCTACCTCCATGTATGTCTGTCTGGCTGCTGTTGCGGGGGCCAAGCCTTCTGCCTTCCAAAACACTGCTCTGAAATTGCTGATTCGAGCAGGTAGCAACTTTAGGACTCCTTGCAGAATAAATGCCTCTTGCATGCTCCCCTGGCACTGGGATTTCCTCTCTGATTTATCATGCTCGGGTCTGCTAATGTCCCTTGGCTAAACTGGGCATGGTGTGATGGTGTGAAGGTCATTTTATATATGCCATATACATTTCCGGAGACGTGGTGGGAGGGCTGGACATCTGAAGCAGCATATCCTGCTGGGAAAAGGAGGAAGAAAAGGATAGTCTGGCTCTTCTTTTCACAGCCTCTTGCGGTGGGATGAAGGTTTTGACAGCCTAATTCAGCAGTTAGAGAAAGAACCAAGCAGAAAGATTCCCCCTCACCCACTCCTTGCAGCCCAGCTGTGACAAACTGACAGATAATTAACAAATCAAGACCTCCTATTAGCCTTGTCCCTGATGCATTAAAGCAGCTCCTATGTTGCATGTGTCCTTTAGCAAATGCCTGTACTTTATGGCTACAGAGGTAAGTAGATCACTTTAGAAAGGCAAAGGGTTCTTTAAGGTGTCGATGCACAAATATTTTCAGGAATGGAAGATGTTGTTTGTAAAAGAAATTGGTGGACAGTGGGTGGGAGAGCTGTACCATGACCAAATGGAAGCTACTCTAATGGTACAGTGTGTGTAGGGAGTATCTTCTGGGAATACAGGACTGAAGGGGATGTATGGAATTATTATGGAGCCCCTCTTGTTTTTACAGAAAATGACATAAGTTGAAGCAGCAATTGACAGGGTAGATTTTATGACTGAGACTAAGCAAGCCTGTAAAAATGACATGCCAGGAAATGTGGTTTGTGGTAGAAGCACATCTAATGTTAAGACCTTAATATTACGTGTGGGTAGTGTCTTGCTTGGTGCCCTTTCCTTTCTGTCCTCAAGTTGTTGAAACTGCAGGGGTGAGCCCCAAATAAGCCGCCTTCTCTTCACGTTAGCTCTGCTCATTTGGAGAAGAGTGAGGAAGAGTGTCAATATCCTCCTAGTTCAAGATGTTAAATAGACACAAGCCATTGGTTCAGCTTAACACGTGTTAAAGGAGAGAGAGATATCTAATTGCATCAAAGCCACTCTTAAGTTCATGTATGTGGAGCCCATCAAGCTGAAAGCATCCAGACAGCATCTGCTGTTATCAAATCACTCTTGAGTCGAGCTAATTAAAATAGAGCTTCATTTTTCTGAACCATTGTTTGGCAGGAATTCGAAACAGGTCTAACCCAATTTCTGTGTGTTTATGAGCCTTTATTATATCAAAAGTACTTTTCTGTAAATGTACAGGGCAGTGTTAAATGAATTGATCCGCACTGTATCACCGTAGATGCACTATGGACTTCCTAATGATTTCTCTTCTAGCTTTTTCCAGATATACCTCAGAAAGCTTGCTTTGTCCCTTATCATGTCATCTTCTTTCTCTCTTTTCCTTTCTATCTCACTCTCAAGAAAGTAAATGTCCTTGTATTTCTTTCTTTCATATCCTCCTCCTCCGCTCTATTGGGATTTTTGTATTATTAAAACATTTACACATTTGCTGCCACATGCAAATGCAGAATAATAAACCAGGACTCTTTACACTCCAGACAGGAGCAGGAGGTCTCTCACCACTGATTCTTACCCAGTACTCTTCCCTGTTGATTACAGGGGACGGAGAGGAGGGGAATCTAAACATTGCTGTGTTGAATCTGTTTGATACAGGTTTTTTTTTTTCTTTAATTTTTAATTTTAAACATTTTACAGTTTGCAAATTCTAGGTATCACATTCCTCTTCATAATTTGCTACATACCAAGCACAAAAATTAGAGATGTAGAAATTGCTCCCTGAAGACAGGTTGTACTCTTTGGCATCTAAAAGCTGATGCATGAATATTCTCTGCAGAAAGAATACCACACATAGGGTCAGCCAGTTCAGAACATACGAGTGTGAGTGGCAGCCCAGTGAAACAGTAAAGTCAGGAAATAGCTATTTTTCTGGTACCCGGTACAATCCAAACTGTTCATATGGTATTACGTCTTAAATTTATTTCTGAACAGTGGATTCATATTACAAAAAAAGGAAGGTAAGGGTTAGCATTAGGTAAAAATCCTGACAATGATCTGTCATGAAATATTCTCCCTAGAAAGGTAGTAAAGTACTTTGGGCTTTTAAAAATAGATGGACAGACTACAAAATAAAAATTCTTTCTGTAATATAAATATAAATGTACTTCTGTATAGCTCAAGGAAGTTTGCTTCTTTTAACTCAGTTAATTCACCTTGCAATGAAATTTAAGTGCATTTTATTTTGCATTTAATGCAGTCTGTTGTGAATGTGTATATTCAACTCCTCTGTGTAAAGCTGAAGAGCAGCATGAATAAGTTGATACCCGAAGCAAGTGTAACATTTTTCTATAAGCAAACCCATGGATAAGGTTCTATTAGACGTTTCCAAACTTACGAAGTGTCATGGTCTTCTGTTGTGTGGTTTTAGAGAGATGAAGAAAATTGTTACTCAGAAGTTTAATCTTCTTTTCATTGACAGTGACTCTCTCCTGGTTCCTCTTTGAATAAATTTAAGTTCATTTGATGCTGACAAAAAGCAGCAGAGTCACAGTATTCAGAGAGACAGACCACGGACATTGTGCTGCGTGCTTTTTCTGCAAGTCCTGCTAGGGCCGTATACTGCTAGGGGCTTGACTAATCTCATGATTTGTTCAGTTCTTGTCTTGTTTTCTGAGACCATCAAGGTGTACAGTGAGTCTTTCTAGCAACTGTCTCATCAATATGGTCACTTTCCCAGCCAAGGGACAGGAGACGATGGCTTTGAGGGAAGGATTTCTGGTAGAGCACAGTAGAGGTAAATCCAGACACTCTTACATGCAAAAGTAATTCAAACAACATTTCTGCTCACATCATGGTGAGTACTGAATGAATGTGTCAGATCTAAGAATATCTTCATAGGCTTTTCAGCACTTCCTGCATATGCAGTTGTTGCTGTAGTTGCTACTGCAGAAAGAAGTTTGCCATTCTAGCAAGAAACACTCTTTCTTTTTTTGTTTTACAACAACAGCAACAACAAGCTCAAGCGTTTTGTTTAAGGATCCAAAAGCCCAGCAAATGCATCTCTAGGGCTCCTCGTCAATTTGGGACCTAATGAAATATAGAAAATACTCAATAAAAGCACCTTTATTACTTTAAATGTTTAAATGTGGAGTTTTTAGCCATCAGGGTAATGTTTTTGTATCATTTTTTGATTTGATTGTGAGCACTTTTCCAGGTATCTCTGCCACTTGAGCACTAATTGGATTTCCACAGATAAACGGTGCTAGCTGCAGCCCTTACATCACTGTGTTTCTACTTCATCATTATTTTATTTGTTTTTACTGTAAAGGTTAATAAATCTTGGTGTGTTTAGAGTATGAAACAAGGCAGGCAGGCTAAGAACTACAACATGAAGGGGCGAAGTTTTATATGCTGCCTTCTCAAGTCTGAGGGGTGGAAGGAGAAACAGCGTGCCCTTTGTGGTATTTCTAATGGCTGTTGGGTATGTTAGTCAGCCAAGTGGCGATCCATAATCCTTAGATAAAAAGCGTTGATCTCTCCACTAGTTCTCAGACAGAGCTGTAAGGCATTTGAATTGGGTTACCATTGATTTAGGGTGGGGAGAAGACTGAGTAGCAGGGTTCTGCTTAAAAAGGGGGTATGTGGGATTTATTTAACTTTATTTAATTTTTAAAAGAAAATTGGAAGCCTTTCAGTGCAAGTGCATCTGAGTTCCCTCTGGATTCTCGAGGAAGTTAATATAGAACTTGCCAGTATTTTAGGGAAGAACTAATTGAATGGCAGATTTTGGTCAAGATTTGGGCTGCAAATAAATTTCAGTAAGAATTTATCAAAGTCCCGGAGGTTTGCACTCTCACCTATTTTCTTCTCTTACAAAGACAGAAAAATGCCTTGTAGCTCCTATGGATCAGGTGCAGAGTCTTGAGAAAAGTGCAACGTTACAGACTCAAGCTTTCAGTTGTGCCAGTTCTCCGTAGCAACAATGGCCATTCTTACATTGGTGCTAATCCCTCGCTGTGGTGTGGACCTGGATTTCAGAGGGATTGTTGATGCTTTCTGCAGCATTTGTCAAGGAAATGACTGCTTTTATTTTTTTTTTCTAAAGTAAGTAATTGTTTATTAATTTTTCAGCACGTAAAGAGTATAGTTATAATTGTCCCTGACATGTGCTGGCTGTGCCAAGGTTTAAGGAAAACAAAAAACAGTGGAAGTGCCATTTTGAACCTTCTTTGATTTTTGTAGGCCTTCCTGGTTTGAACCCAAATTTCTGTGTGGAAAGTAGGCAGGAGCACCCTGGCTTGAGTATAATTCTCTGTAGAACTAATTCTCTTGGACATTTTAATTCAGTTTAGGATGGTGGGATCTTACTCAAGTGTTTCGAGAGAGAGGAACGGGTGATAGGTACACAAGATTTTTTGGTACGTACAGTGCTGTATTGGTTGAGCAGCATCCTGAATTTGTCCTGACATCTGTATGCTTTGTTTCTTTAAATGTGAATGTAACATCCGTGAAAAATGCCAAATTGACCCCAGGGGAGAGTGAAGTGGACCCGTTGTTTGCAGAATATTTACGGCATGGACAGCTACAGTGGAAGTGTTTCTCATGTTTGCCCTTATATTGTGTTTTGCTCCTCTTGTAGAGGAAGCATCCTAAGGGTTGGCAGGGGAGCTCACTTGCTTTTGAGGTGTCTCCTGCAAGTTCCTACATATGAAGGAGGAATTCTGTGATGTGAGCTTCTTTCTGTGGAGAACTGGACAAAGACGAGGGACGCAGCTGCTTTCGAATCTGTAAAATTGTTCCACTCGCAATCCCCATAGACTAGGCAGCTCTGGCCAATCACATTTCTTGCCCCTTACTTAGTTTTTCCCTTAATGGGGCAATTAACAGCAGGAACAAAGTGCATGGTCTGCTCAGTCTTTATTATTATTTGTGTTGTAATAAATGTCTAGGAAGCCAGTTGCAGACCAGCACCAGGCACTGTGTAAATACGGAGTAAAAGGGCGATTCTTGTCCCAAGAAATACTAAATTTACTAAGTCTTCCAGTGTTTTACGTCCTTCTCCTTTTGCTATTACTTCCCAGCTACTGTGGTTAGCATGATTTATTGTGCATCTGTCACAATTTCCAGCTTCTTTAATGTTTCCAACATGAAACCTTTTGTTTGTTAGATTCTGGTGATCCAAGTAGTTTCCTCCAGTATCTCCTTATTAATTCTGTCATTCAGATCTTCCACGTAATAGTGCCATCATGGCCCCGTGATTTCACCCTGAATTGTTTAGGGTTTCATTGCTGCAAGGAAAACAACTTGCTTTCTAATCTACATTTCCCCTGGATTAAGAATTCTGTTAAATGTGGTTCTTGAAATAGCAGGTTCAAGGAATAACAGCTTGCTGATTTTTTTGCTGTCCTTTTGAGTCATTTCAGTCTAAAACATCTTTATAGCATCTTCCATAGATGGATTCTACTTTCAATCCTCTTGCACTAAATCTAAACCATTGTATTACTAATATCTTCCAGTCTCTTGACTGTGGAATCAGAAGAATCTAAGTCTGAACAATGATCCTGTTCTGGTGCATCTCTTTGATTGATATCTCCTTCTGGAGTCTACCTTTCAGTAGTGATTTGAAGTACTGAGGAACAATTGTTGGATGTGACACGGGCTTCCTATCCTTACATCATCTTCTAGCTCCCTGGCATGTGAATGAACCTCCAACAGTCCTTGTCTGCCCTGTACTTAAAAGAATGAAAATATAATAAATTACAGCTTCATTGTTTTTTTTTTTCCTTCTGCGCACGTGAAGATAATAGGGTAAAAGAGATTTCTTTCAAAAGCGGTTGTATTTGAACTCTTTAGTTATGGCAATATGGAGAGAGGAGTGGAAAAGGTAGGAGTTGGAGATGCTTCCGTCCACTCACCTGAAAGCTGTATCATGCATTTTTGTGGAGCCACGGAATGATCTTTGTTCTGCTGTAGTGAGCATCTTGGACACTGAGTCATTACATTCCTTTGGAGTGATTCAGCTCAACAGCTTGACACTTGCATTAATTTTAAAGCACAGAGCCTCAGTGATCCCTGAGCTTCCTTCTGTAAGAAGGGAGAAGCAAGATGTATAAATTGGGTACTGTCATGAAAAGTTATAAAAATCAGATTCCTTTTAACAAGTTTTGACCTTCTTTTCTCTCGCATGTATCTTAGGTCCTGTTGCATCAGTTTGTTAATCTTATGACACACTGGCTTCACCCACACTTGAGAGCTAGGTGCCTTACCTACTTGCATGAGACACTGACCTAGTCCATGTATTATCCACAGTGATCCAGTACATTCAGCACTGAGGTTATTGCCGTTTTTGTGTAAACAGGACTTCAAATAATTTGCTGCCAGTTGGACTGCCAGCATTATTCCCCCCTCCCGCTGCACCCCCCCACATTGTTCATCTTGCTGCAATACCTTCTTTGGTGGTACTGGTGATTATAGGAAGCTTGCAACCTAAGCTTAGGCAGAAGTATAAAAAGGGGATTTTTAAAGTTTATTTTTCCTCTGAAAGTGAGATTATATTGCTTCTTTTCAATAAAAAGTTAAAATGTTTGAACTCTAGAAAAAGATTCGTGCCACTCATTGATTAAAATTTATTATGACTGCATTATCTGTTTAATATGTTTAATTTGCTCTTCTGCTCATATTTCTTATAAGACATTTTTCCAGCATATATCACTTCCCAGTAACAGTTTGTGTTGCTTTAAACCTGATGTTATGAAGTCTTGTTTGGAGGTGTTTTGCTTTCTGAAATAAAAAAAATACATAGCACGTTTTTTCTGCGTATAAAAATAGTTATTGTACGTTTCTTTTAAAGCACGTGTAAAAGTTTCTTCTTCTCTTTAGTTTTATGCACGTATTACTTGAGTATTATTCCTCTTAAAAAGAGAGGAATTTTGTCAAGATGTCCACTATGTTTTAAATCGAATCAGAAAAAACTGAAGATGGCAGAGATATTTCACTTTGAAAGGTGACTACTACACAGACGAAGTTGCTACTTTTCATAAGGGCTTTTACTCCATATATCAATGTGTTTTAAGAGAGACTTGGGTCAATAATACCATGCTTTAGAATTCCCTAAATACATATTTACACAATAGACCTTAAAATATATTAGTCTATCATGTCAGCTCCTGTACACTTCTATCAGGGATGTTTTATGTCCTTAACATATGATACAATAAAACTTTATTTTATATAGCATTTTTCATACAAATTGTATCCTAGAATGCATTGTGGGGTTAAATAAGACTTTCACAAGGTTAAAATTAAGAAAAGCTGAAGGGCGCAGGAAAATCAAGGGCTTTGCTTAGGAAATATTTATTTAACTGAACAATGGCAATCTGACTGGGGAGGCCACCGAGCGAAGAAAGTCCCTAAGTGTGATGGGAGCTGCAGATCAGGATCTCTGGAAACGGTGAGGTTACGGGAGGAAAGACTGGTTCCGTGTGAATAAAGAAGGTGGCGAGGTCGCGCCTTCGGGAGCAGCTGGAGGAAGTGTCCAGTGGCTCCTGGAACAAAGAAGTTGGGAATGGGGACTGTGTGGAGCCACTTCTTTGTAGTGAGAATAGTAGGAGAAACGAGGGGAAAGTGTGTTGGAGGGAGAGTGTTGCATCTGCGCACATGCCGCGGGCGAAACCGGTGGGTGAGATTGATGGGAAGAGGATGCAGTGTACACCGAAGGTCTTCCAGCTTCTGCTCATTCCAGCACGGGCAGGGAGCGGCGGGGGTCCTGGCTCCGTGGAGGCTGTCCCTGGAACGAAGTAGGCACAACAAGATGACACGAAGACAGCTCAGCTTGGATTTTTCTCTGACTTTTATCAGGGTTTTTTTTTTTTTTTTTTTTTTGGTCACCCTATTAATGTAAATTAAGTAAGGCTTTTTTGTGTGTGATAATTATAGATAAATGTATTTAAAGTAGACCTGGATTTTGTAGTCCTCAGGAAAAAGAGGAAGAGTAATTTTTCCCCCCCGTCCCTGTCATGTGTTCATTTTAATGAGCAATTTTAAAAAATTGAAAATAAAAGAGGAAAATGAATAGGTGTTGAACCAGCCTGTGATATGTAAATGCCAACTAGTAATTACCTAAAACCTCAATTTTCTTTCTGTTTCATCTTGCAAAACATTTCATTTCCACTGAGTGAAAACACTTAATTTGGGCTCCGCCGGCGGGTGCAGCCGCCTCCGAGCGCGCGGCTCCGCGGGCCGCCCCTGGGGGGCGCGCTGGGTCCGCGCTGCTGCGCGGATCCCGCCGGGAGCCCCGCGCTGCCCCGCGCCCGCCGCCGGGACCCCGCCGCTTCCCAGTGGTAGCGGGAACTGGGCGAGAAGTGCGCGGCTGGGAGTCGCGCAATCAAGGAGTTTGATTTCCAGTTCGATTTCAGGCGCAGAGCTCTCGGCGGTCGGAGTTTCTGGGCACCCGGGAGTTTTCCTTTTTGAGCTTTTATTGCCGTTTTTTTTGGTTGCGATTCTGTATTCTTTTTAGTTCTTAATCTCAAATACGGTTTCAAGCTTGTTTCTTCCTTGCCTTTGTTCTTTTCTGGTTCTGACTCCTGTGAATCTTGCTTGAAGTTGTATTTTTTTTTTTCCTTTGCTCTGTTCTATATGAGGGTTTTTAAAATTGTTGTTGTTGCATTTGTAAACTTTTCTCCATAGGACTTTGAGATCTGCCAAACCTTGTAGGTTTCTAGGTTCTCTCACAACAGAAATAATTCCTGGGGTTCTGAATGGTTTCCTGAAAATTTCAATGGAATCATAGGAGCTTTAAAGGGTTTCCTCTCTCCTGACCAACCTGCAGATACTTTCTTCGGAAATAATACGCAGTTTCTGTGAAATACAAATTTCACAGGAGTTCTGGGGCCCAGAACACTGAATTGGGCTAAGATTTGTCCTGGGAGAAGGAAGCTTCTGTTAGAGAATATTGTGTATTTAGTGTCCCAGGACCCCGACTCTGAGAGAGCTCTGCCTGGAATCTCCAGGAACAGTGCCTCTTTAGTGAGATATATGGCTTCATAATTAGCCCCTTGCATTTTTTCATGAGTGCTAGCATCAGCGTTCTATGATGTGTTTCCCTGATTAACAGCTGCTTTGCAACTATTTCCGTGTGCCACCGATAACCATATTTGTCAAGTTAGTCCTGGCAGAGCACTGATTTCTTACTAAAATGCAGCATTTCTGTTTGAAGGGGTTTTCTTGTTCGTTGCAGTGCCGGGCTTTTAAGTCAGCCCTTGTTAAAACGTAAGTTGGCTTTAGCCTGATGCTTGTTAACAGGATTCTGGGTATCTCCTTTAGAGTAGGAGTGCAGAAACCTTTCACAGACAATTTAATCTTCTGAGCCTTGCAAACATACAGCCGTGCACTGAGGGGGTGTTGCTGTAGGCTAATATATCGATCAGTTCCATTTGCCCTATAGCCGTGGCCTTCTGCTCTGGCTGAAATAGGTTGAGTGTGTGTTGATACTGCCATATTATTATTTTTTAATACACTGGAAAAAAATTAATTCCGACTTCTTTTACATATGTCATGTATATTGCCAGTGTTGATTGCTTCCGCACATGTAATGTAAACTGTCTGTGCATAGTTCATGGCCTGTGCCGCCTCTGCTTAATGAAAAGAAGTGTTGCATTTAAACAGATACAGATCCACTCAGAAAGACAAAATACCGTCCCTTGCAACGTATAATTCAGACCCAACCTTTACATCACAGGTCATCTCAAAGTCTCAGTCTATCAACAAACGCTCTTTGGTAATAACCTGCAGAGGGTTCCCAGTATTAGGAATATCTATTAGAGCTCCTGCAGGCTGCGCTCCTGGTGGCTCGTGATTCTGTTTGCCACTTGGAACTCGGTTACCGCATCCCGTGGAACTTTTGTCGATGAAGGCGATTTTCTTTTAGATTTTTGTTAATCAATTCAGTTGGGATTTTTTGAGATGGTAGAAAGTGGGTATTTGCTGCAGTATTTTAAATTTCATGGTTTATTTTTCTAGTGCTAGTAACTAATAAAGTAGCTTAGACTAATAAAGTAGCTTAGAGTTTCATTGGAAACTGCAGCTTTGAGCATAATAAGAAATAAGGCTGGCTTTACTTTCCCTGTTTAACACAAAAGGGAGGGAAATTAGGAACAAGGGGCCTTGGCTATAACGTCCAAGTGCTGTGCTTTGGCCCGGAATTTCGCTAGCCTGCTGCACTCCCACAACATCTGCAATAAAGTTCCTGTCTCCATTTTATATCTTTGACATTGAAGCGGAATATTTGGCCTGAATTTATGTAATTTGGCCAGGCACAAATATAATCCATGAACAGTTAACATTCATCTTTTAATTAGAAAATTAAACTGTAGGACAAGACCTGCTGCAGGATTCTACCCACCACCAGCCAGTCGGAAATATGTCTTTGTGTATCCTACCACTGCAGGAAAAGTGGTGGTAGGATAGCAAGTTTATGGAATTGACTTGCTTTTAAAAGCCCAAACCAGTGTCTTTCATTAAGAGAAACGTGTACCTGATCCACTAGATAAAATTAGTTTGCTGGCCAGTGTGTGTTGGCAATCTAAGAATCAGAGTAGTGATACAATGCACGCTATTTGGCAGTGTCCTAATACTACAAAAATTTGGAGAAGTGCTGCATATGATACAGAAATAGTATGGAATGATGTTACCAGCTGAGTCAGAGTGCTATTTGCTGCATGATTTTTTTGGCTATACACAGGACTGCAAAGTCTTCTCATCTTCCTCCTCCTTTTTATATTGTTTAAATTATGGACTGCAGTTGCCCTTGTTTGTGCAGAGAAAATGATCCGTAGAAGGTAGGGAAGTTCTTGTGTATGTTTGTTGAAAATATTGGCATTTTGATGTGGCCAAAATTGCTTCATAAGTTGCTCGTGTATACAAGATGAATTATAAAAATGAAGAAGTTTCAGCTCAGTCTATAGGAGGAATGTTCAGAGGTAAATGCAAACACAAATATGAGAAACATAGGGTTATTGGGAGGAGGAATACGTGTCCAGGATTCTTTTTTATGAAATTTGGTGGTGGTGGTAACTTTTTTTTTTTTTTAAAGATTAAAAACTCTGTGAATAATGGAGGAAGTGATGCAGGGAAGAGATAAACCAGAAATTTATTTTGGAGTGAAATTTACTACTGAAATGTTTACATTTTTACAAGGCAAAAATAAGTTTTAATAAAGAGTTAGAATCAATAAAATGTTCACATGGTTGTGATTGAAATAGCACAATGAAAAATACTGCTTATTTCTTACAGGTTTTTTAATGCTTAAAAACTGATAATTAAATCTGAGAGCTTGCAGAATTTCAGGTCTGCAGGCCTTTTGTGTCTGTGTCTCGCCACTAAATGTGAGAGAGAGTGCTGAGTTTCTGAAGAAACAAACAAGTAATTATTGTTAGAAGGAAAGTGCTTTTGATATGTTCACATATCTGTTGGTCTGCTCGTTTGGGCATCTTTCTTATTCAGCATATTATCTTAAGGTTATTAGTTTGGGTGCTTTATATTTCTGCATCTGGCATAGCAATATCAGCACAGTTTAAATCTGTGATTTGCCTGTCACCTGCGTTTCAGCTGGAGACAGATCAAGTGCACATAAATGAAACTGAAGTGTACTTTATGTGGGGTGTTTTGCCATAGTATTTTATGGTCCAAAATTACTGAATATAAACTTAAGGGAAAAAAGGAAGGAAAATAAGAAAAGGAAAATAATTAAAAATACTCCATTCATTTTATCCTCCCAACTTTGAAGTGTGCTGGGACTTTGTCAAATTCCCGTTAAAATAAATATGTCAATTTCATCTCTCTCCCAAATTCATTTATCATGCTTTTTTAAAAGGTGTTTTCTGCTTTACCTGATGTTTAAATTGGATTCGCTCGTTTATGCTGTTCTTTGCTGTATCCCCCATGTTTTTCTTAAATGAATTAGTAATGACAGCGTACTCCATCATACCCTCTCTACAGCCACTTTAAGGGAAGCCTGGTGATCTAAACCTTTTAACCTATTAAAGATGATTTTCCCCAATTGAATCAGACCCACCACAGGTGTAATAACTAATCATTTAAACTACACCTGCTATTATGTATTTTTAAGCCATTATGCGTGTTGGATAGATGATAATTCATGTTTATTGCATTGTCCAATGGATCCGTTTTGCCTACACTAGCCTGATTAATGTATTTAAAGAAATAAGAGATGCAATTTAAAAGAAAAAAAACATTGATGGAATGCACTGAGGAGTACATTGAAAGTGCCATTAAACCCATCAGAACTTTGCTCTCTGACCAGAAATGCATATTGGAAGGGTTTGATTCAAGCGCAAAGTGAAACTTAGTGATTTCAGTAGTGATGCTGGGGTTTTTTTCCTTCTTATTCTGCTGTGAAAAGTTCTGAAAACCTTTTTGGAACTGAATTCCAGAAACCATGTTTTAGGATAAACTCTTCAAGACCTACCTAACATAGGTCTAGCATATACCACCATTTTAGGAGAAGGTTTAGGCCACTGTTTGGAGAGAAAAACCTCTTCCATGTATATGCGTGGTTATTTTTAGCTCTAGAGGAAGGAAGTCATCTCTTCCATAGTTCTCATGGATGTGTCCATCTCCTAAGTGCTGTTAACTTCAGGCAAATTGTTCCCTCTTCCACAATCAGAACAGATGTCTTTGTGTAAAAGTAAAGGGAATCAACTGTTTTTCACTAGTGCAGCGACATGCAGTAATGTGTGTAATAGCACAGGAGAGTATGTGGAAAGTCGACCTACCACATGAAGAAAAAAATCAAATACTTTTCATGGCCACAAAATGGAAATGTAAAAAATGTAAAAAAACTAGTGCCGTTGTCGTTGATGCCACTGAATATTATCCCATACTTTACCCTTTGTTGGAATAAATAGTTTGTTTTAAGTGCTGTGTCATCTTAAAGGATGTAGAAGCCAGTCTTTAGACAAAAGTAATGTGTGATTTCTGCTGGTGTGGAACATAGATTTAACTGCCCACCTACCCATTTATGTCATGAAAAGTGACTTTTCTGATATTTTTGTTACGTGATGCAAAACTCGTGAAGTTGCTTCTTTTCCAGTCATGACAAGCTGAGGTTTATTTAATGCTTTCAGAAAATTAGAATGATGGCAGAAAAGGCCTTAATCCCTGAGAATTTGTAGGGAGCTTTAAATCAGATAGAAAGGAAGCATTCTTACTAGTGAGCCTACTGTTACAGATGACATGCATTTTCGTAAGGTTGTCCTCAACTATAGGAGCCAACTTAGGTAAGAAGATCATAATATAAATTACAGAAACCCCTAAGAATCTTAATGGAGTGTTTTGTGCACATTGAGCTGCTCCACGAGTAATTCAACAAGGAACTTCTAGGTTGAAATACCATAATTGTGCTGTCTGATTAGAATTGAGCCACAAACTCTGATGCTTGTTGAACCATTTCTGAAAGTTGGATCGATATCAGCTCCAGACCATCTCCATGTGTTGGATGTGGTGCCTTTCTTTGCAGTACAGAATGCATAACGTAAAGTAGGAATTTAACCGTTCCTAACTTGAATCTTTTCTCTCTTCTGTTTCTCCAATCCTCTTACTTTCATCAGATTGTGACAGCAGTGAAGTTTTTACAGAATCCACGAGTACGCCAAAGTCCTCTTGCAACCAGAAGAGCGTTTCTGAAGAAGAAAGGTACCACTCTATGATTCTATGATTCTAAAAATTTGTGGTCTCAGTGATAATGAGGGAGCTTGAGTTAACGTAAAGCCAAAACGTACTGCAATGGAAAATGAGATGCTGAGGGCAAAGCAAGTAGTCTGTCTCAAAAAAAGATTTGACGTTTGTAAGAAAATGTTTTCTGCCAAACTGACTAGAGCAATATTGGCACCAGATGTGGAATTGTGGAATACAGAAGACACATTGGAAGGTTTTGGGTTAACTACTATCAGATCTTTTCTGAAATGAGGACTGAACTGTTGTGGATTAGTTGGTCAGTTCTAACCTTAGTGACATTGGCTTTAGAATGACCAGCTTCTAGGTGAAAAGGTCGAATGCTTCCGAAGAGACCAGAGAGAGGAATGAAGGGCGAAGTACTTGGTGAAAGTAAACAAGGTCAGGTTAAGGTCAAGCTTGGAGTCAACCTGACTTTCAGGCTGAAATGGTAAACTACTGACTGAGTTTAGCCCTTTTCTATAGCAGGGGTAGAACAGATCCTGACAAATCCTATATCGTCTTCGACAGATGGAACGTACTTTGGCCATTGCCTACCGAGAATTCATTTTACTTTCTGACTCATAGCGGAACTATCTTTTGTTCTTTTTCTTTCTAAAGTTTTTAGTCCACAACTTACAGTGCATTTCAGGTCAAGTTCACTCCATATTACGCTACCCTCCTGGGACCATATTGCTTAGATCCTTACCACAAGATGTAAATAATAAGGATGATCTTACCTTAGAGTTAATTACATGCACTATGGAGCGCTTTAAGCAGTTGGAATGATACTGAAAATACAAACTCCAAACTTCAGAGGGCACTGACCCACTTATACATTGAAATTGTAAGTGCTTCAGGATACATCAAATTCTACAGCTAAAGAACTTGAGTTTTGAAGAGTAGGGAAGCCTATGAAATATATATATTATTTCGTTTGGGGTTATGAACTTTTTATTGAAATGCCTGAGATCTGAGAGAGTTCAAGTGTACGTACCACTTTCCTCATCTTGACTAGCAAACGAGCTGGAAGGGAATGGCAGTCTTGTGTTATAGCAATGATGTCATGACAAGTGGTTCATGGATACATCCTTTTGAGCACGATCCTCTCACTGCTTGTCTCAGTGCCAGTTAGAGAACATTCCAATCACATAGGTATGTTGCTTGGCCTGCCCTACCATCAGGATGGCATTAAAATTTGGAGCCTGTTGGCCGCTGTGCTCCATGAGTTTTTCCTTGAAATATGTGGACCTACAGGGAGTAATTAATCATAAAAGCTTGGGGATTTCAACTCTATCATCGAAGCAATGAAGCAAGGGAAAGCTGAGCCTAAAAGCTGTGCTGATTACCCGGGGTAACCTGATACAAAATCTATTGTTGCCGAGAGATCCTTAGCCCCCAGTATATCGTGCAATATTATAACTGCCTGATCTTCTTCTGTGCTGACAATGACCAGTTATTCCTCATTTTCTCTCTCAACACAGCTGGGTTAGAATTTCATTTGCAGAAGGTATTTAGAGCAATTTAGAGACAAATGTCTCTGGTGTTTGCTCTGCACTTCCCCACCGCAGGCTTCGCTGAACAGTTTTCAGTATCAGGAGCTCCATCTAATCTGTTTAATTTTAATAAATCCCTGACTGGGAGAAGAGAAAGGGTGGGGAGATGGAGGCACACAGAAACTGTGGCCCGTCTAATACTTCTTATGAATTACTTGGCTAATAATTACTAAAGAGCAGAAATGGTTTGGTAGAGCTGTTTGTTTGTTTCTGACTGTTAATTAGCCCTCCTTCCCTTTGTGCTAATTGTTTGTTGGAAAACTTAACAGTAGGAGACAGGAAGGAGCAGGGTCCAGTAGTGCCTGTACCCAGCAGTCACTGGAAATACGTCCATATGGAATCTGACCACGGAGCTTACAACATGACCTCTGTTCAGTGCTCGAGAGCAGAAGGTACATGCTATGTGGTACCTATGTGCTCTAGCAGATGGAGGCAATTGTTCTTGAAACATAGATGATGTGGCTGGTTTAGTCCTGAGCAGATGAGAGATTACACAGTTTGGTAGGCTGTTCCCTCTATTCTGTGATACACAGTCATTGCCATCCCAATGATAATGTTTATCCCCATTTTACAGATAGTTAGGCTGTCTGGTAGAGAAGTTCTCACTGCCAGTCAAACAAGCATTTTCTGTAGAGAAACCATTTCAGTTACAAGAGTCTCTTTTAAAATTATCTTTGTAGGAAATAATGCAGGGGTACCCTTGTATTTTTTTCACAGTTACTGTGACCCAAAGTTTCTTCAAGCAGAAATGGCAGTAGAAGATCTTTTTATGGACCCTAGAAGAATTTCTGTGGAGGGGAATTTCCTATCTATAGATAATTGCACACCATGTGTAAACTTGTCTATTGTAGTTACTTTTGTGGAACTAGTACGGGAGAGGTCTGTGACTCCCCACTAAGTCTGGTTAAAAACTCCTGCAGTGGAGAGTGCTGGGTCACCTTGTGTCTGTGAATGCTGAGGGAAAAGGCCAGGTGCCCTATCCCTGCAGGAGCCTTCCACTACCTCAGCTACAGCCTGTGTAGGCTACGGGGATAGGACTGGAGCATCAACTGTGGGTGAACTTTCAGGTCCTGCAATCTCTACTTTGCCTAAGAAATTTCACTTTTGAGACTTGCAGAGATGCTTCCGCCTTGAATTATCATTTCTTCTTCCTTTTTATAAGCGTCTCCTTCCTAAAACAGGCCAGTCAAATTTTATTTTCTTTCAACATTATTTAAGATTTAATACAGGAACTGGATTTTGTTTAATCCATTCCAGTGCAGTGAGAAATGAAAGTTTCTTCAGGATCATCAGCTAGACTGGGTTTGGTTTCTTGTGAAACAGTAGTTGCAGAGACTGAAAGTAGGCTTTCCTGGTTGCTTACAGGTCATGGGTTTGCTGAACTGCACTCTCTGGAACATGTGATGATAGTGTTGATGACAGTTGGGAGAGTGAGGGTGTCCTGGATTTGTGAAAGGTCTTTCAAAAGTTGGATGAGATTTCTCTGTTGTCTTAAGCACTTTTAAACTCCCAAATACAGAGGCATTAATGAGAAACATGAAGTTATTACAATCATTTATCATTTTCTTTGAAGCTTACACTGGCATTTTGTGTAATTTATGACATTTCCTCCTTTTTATCATGAACTTCTTCAGATGAAGGGAAAAACAGCTGTTTCCCCTCAGAGTATCTGAAAGAAAAGAAAGGAAAAAAAGATGCTGTTTGTTTTTTGTCCAACTCGCTGATTCTGCTGATGACATGCCACAGAATCAGCGGCGCCTTGGGAGTAATTAGACAGCATGTGGGGTTTAAACCCTTGTGGAAATGTGTCTGTCATCTAACTGTTGTGCCTCAGATGTCCTGCACCGCTCAGTTACCCATCCGGTAACTCATGCGGCTTGTTAATTTTGTGTGCTCTGAATCTGTAACTTCTGGCAAGATGGAGAAAGGGGGTGGAAGTGCACTATATTTGTGGAGCTCTGTTTTTCAGGGTGCTAGTCTTTTGGGGCAGGGAAGGGAAAAACTGCTAGGTTACAGACTTAGTGTGTAATCTTGGATGAAGAACTTTTTTTCTTAGTTGCTCGTTCTCTCTGTCTGTAAAATGAGTACAGTAATGCCTTCCCAGAGTGGGATTGTGGGAACAGACAAAAGCATATGAGGAGCTCAGAAATTATAGTGATGGGAGAACAGAGCTGCATTAGGGCAAGTAAATGTATAATTGTTGAGTTATATTGGGAAAATACCTACCCAGGAGGTTGGACAATCTTCAGAAGATATGCTACCTGAATTGATCTTTTCTATATATATGTAACGTAATGGGCTACAAGCTTCCAAAAGCAATCGCACCTTTGCTTGGTGAGTTGGAGGGTGTTGGAAGTGTTGGCCTTATGCATATTGTATCTGCTAATCCCCTTCATTGCTTTGGCTGGTAGGAAGTGAGTTACTACACAAGGTTTTCATGTAGGTCTTGCGCAGTTTTTTGTAGTGCATCTGAGTTCCAGAACATTTTGCCAGTGTCAGGCTATGGTGATTTCTGAAGAGATGAATAAATTATTTAATTGTACATGCCCCTTCCCAATGAGAGCTCAAAGACATTTAGTTCCCTGGAAACAAATGCTGTCAGCCCCAGAATCTCCAGTAGCAAACTGACTTAATTTTCTTCCTCTTTGCATTCTCAGAAGTTGAACCCCTATCTTTTCTTCTTTGCCAAAGAAACCCATAGTGGATCACCTTGAGGACCTGAGAGAAGAGGGCACAACCCACTGCTGGAGGGCTTTAAAGGAAGTAAATTCTTCAGCAGATTTCAATTTAACCCTCTTTTATTACTTTTCTTTTTTATAATTTAAGTCCATTTCATGAGGCAGTTTGCATGTCCTTGAATGGAATCTCGTTACCATGAAAGCTTTTTTAGCATTGATTTCATAACAGTCTTAATTTAATAGCGCCGTCATTACTGAGAAGCCCTGAGAGTGAGGCCCTAGCTTTCCAGGTCACTGACCTTTTAATTACAAACCTTGTTCTGATGGCCAGGTTATCGACTGGACAGCTCCCAACTCCTGCCCCCAGCATGAAGATGAAAATAACTGCCTTTCCTCCCCCACTTCCAGAAAAGGGAGGAAAAGAAAAGTAACCTCTTGTGTTTCCAAAATTAATTTTCTCCTTCAGCTTTACTTTGTAATTAATTCTTTAACATGTCTCAGTGAAGCTCGAATAGTTTTTACAAAGCTTTTCCTTGAGAAAAAAATGCAGTGCAAGCCAGCAGAGTCCAGTGACAACTCATACAGAAAACAGAGTTAGTAACCTGTGCTGTCAAAGTACCTATTTGGGCCAAACTGCTGTCACCCTCTAAACCTTACGCTTTTCTAGAAATGACCATGTTTGATACAAGAATGTGTGATTAGACCGTAAGTGTAGACTCTTCAGGGAATGCTAGGTGATTTGTCCTTCTCAGACTTGCTCACAGGATACAGATTTAAGAGACGGTGAAGGAGTGAAGACTTAACTTCACTGTGCAACTGATGGTGTGCGTGAGCACTTGTCCTGTTTTGTACTTGCAGATTGGGTAACTCGTTCTGTAGCTGCCTAGTGGGTGTTTTGTGCCAAAGCCTGCACAGACCTCATCACTTGCACGCGGTGAAGCTACAAGTGGAATTCAGATACTGATAAGAAAAATGTATTGCAAAAGTCTACTTAGTGTATTAAGCATCTAGAACAAATTGCTTTAACACACGATGAGAGAAAGCTCACTAGCGTAGGTAGAAGCAGGGAGGATGTGCCTTCTGATTATTAAAGAAGTTTGGAACAGGTATTCAAGTAGCATAAAGCAAATCGAACAGCTTGTGCAGACTTACAGAAATGACTGTACAGGTTAAACAGAAGTCAGAGCATTCTGCGTTTTTGTGATGCTTTTCATTTGAGGATCTTGGAGCACGTCGTGCCCGTTAACCACTGAAACTTCACGGCTATTTGCATGGAGCATGTTTGATGGTGTGTGTAGGGTTATCTAGAGCTCGCTGTGCTTTCCACTAAAAAGCATCCACCTCTGAGGTATAGGACAGCAGCTGCTTAACATCACTACGTGGTTTTTAGGAGAGGAAATGAAGAATGCTTTATCTAAGTGATCTTGCAGAGGGAGCTTTAGGGACAGACAATGTAATTACTGAGTAAAAAATTTACTAAGATTCTTGAAAAGCACTATGGGATATTTAATTGCTAAAGATGCTGAGGCCTCTGTTTATGACTTTGAAAGACAACTAATGGGCCTTATAATATTTTGCTTAGGTTAAAGAAAAATATATCCTACACCTGTTCATGCTACCAGTTTGTTTAGGTGCCTCCCATCCAAGTTTTGGGTACATACAACCCTGCATAAATGGGGAAATCTGGGTGTCTCCCAAGGAACTTATTAGGGCGGCAAGGAGTGGAGAGCGAGAGGATGAATGCTTTAATTGCTAATGAACCCAGCAACAGTTCCTATCTGAATCAACGTTATCGGTACTCACATCTGGTTTTGGCACTCCACTATGTTTGCCCAATGCTGATAGTGTTCAACATATAGGAAAGATTTCCACTGCTGAGTTTCATGATCCAGAAGAATAGATGTGCTTGTGATGCAGAAATTAATTCCGTAGTTCTGTATTTTGTATTAGTTGCATTCTTTTTTCTTCCTGAAAATGATTGAGAATCTCTATCCATCTGCTGTGAAGGAGATGTCTCCCTGTCTTGCCAGTCTTCTGTCTGCATATCTGTCACTTGCTGTTCAGCACCAGCCTATTCATCATGATGACTCTTTTCCCCCATCAATTTTATCGCTGTTTGTGTTATCTGAACTTGTCATGAACTTTACAGATTTTCTTGGCTTCTTTGGCAAGAAAAGACCTGCAGCAGTAGCGCTAACAAAATATGATAAACTCAGGACATCGTGGGGAATCAGATATGGCTATTCTTTGGAGTTGTCAGGGTTTTTGGAAGAAAATCTTTATCGTTTATAGAAAGCTTTCACTGTCATTCCTCAAGATTTGGAAGGAAGTTTGGAAAAATTAATCTATTTAGTTCCTGTCCAAATGGAGAAATCAGTTCATGTTTCATCTTTGACTCTTGTCCCAGTCACTAGTGAGTCAAGAGGGCAGAAAAACACCTGGCGTTAGTTTAGGCATAACTAGCCGTGTGATGCTGCCTTTTAATGTTTATAATAGTCAGATGATTAAGAAAAGTGTGTGTGTTTTATAGGAACTATAGTTACTTACAAGTGAGTTTGTTATTTTAGAAGCATGTTGTACTCTCTACATTTCATTGTTTTATAAATATTTTTTTTAGTACCTGAACAATACATATCTATTCCACTGCAAATTCTGAGATTTGGAAATTTGTTTTATATTAAATAGAGATTAATATTTAAAATCAGAGACTTTTTTTTTTAATGAAATATTATGGACCTGTCAGATCACACTATTGATTAGATGGGAGTCTTTAATATTGTAACTGATAATGAGACTGATAGAATAGTGTGATATGTACCATAATATTACAGTGAAACTATTTGGAAAAATGGTTTTAGAATTGCTATGAAATCATTACTTTTCTCCAGAACGTTTTGGGGTTTTTTGAAGAAACACTTTCTGTATGAAAAAATTATGTTCTAGAAGTTTGTTAACGAGCTCTACTTGGAACTGAAGAATTCTTTCGCAGAAGTACTTTTCACTAGCAGGAAAATACGTCATCGCTGTTACTGGATAGCTCCAACAAGCTGCTCATCTTACACTGGTTTGTACTTGCACGTTTGTCTTGCATACTCTAGACTGCTGGCTCTGAACTCAGTATATTGCTGAACATGAGGGAAGAAGTCCTACTTGCACCTGTTTAAAGGGAGCAGGAGAAAAAAGTCATAGAAAACCTACGGCCTACTAATCTGCAGTGTATTGGTTTAAGCAAGATTGTTTTAAAGGGCTTTGGCACAAGCTCTGCTATTTAATATTAAAAACATGAAAGTCTCAGTGACTTTCTTTTTAGTTTCTGTGTGAAGTGTTGAGAAGGTGCATCACAAGAGGCACCTCTTTGATGTTTAACGATGTTGTGAAGAAGCCATTGAGGGTGTAACTCTCAAATTTTGTGTCCTCTAAATGCCTATATATGTATTCTATAACAAAGGATACAAGTCAGTTAGTGGTGATATTCTTCCTCTCTCACTTCAGGTTCAGTTTACAGTGATCTTGAACCATTTAGATCTCTGCTCCATAGAACAAGAGAGGTGATTCATTTAGAGTATATTGTGTAAACAGTCTGCTGTATCTCCTGTTTCTATTGGGCCACAGAAATTCCTCACAATTTCAGTGAAGAGTCCAGAATCACCTTTGCCGTGTTTTTGTAGCTTGAAAATTATTGATAAACTGGAACAGACTGGTTTGGTGCCCAGGAAGTTGTGTATGCTACAAAATGTTGGTTGTAAGCTTAATTTGAACAAATAATTGGAATGTCATGGGTTTAATGATGTCTCTCCACTTGGCTGTGTGACAGTAACTATGTAATGCAAAAGAGCCGTTAAAAATGGCTTTGCAAAATTAACTCCTATTGCTCACTGAGTGTGTTTTGAGTCATATCTGCCTTGTTTATTGTCAAAATAGTTTTTCCGTTCCTGGTAGCATTGAAAAACCAATATGATTACAGCAGAGTGAGTTGAAGTCTATTCTAGTAGACAGTGCTAAAATATTCAGTTGTATTCTGAGTCCTGAAATTGTTAGCCTTAGTGATGGGCAGAAAAGACCAAGACCCTTAAGTCTGACTTGTAAATTTTAGGATTTATTTATCATGTTTTCAAATGAAAGTAAATGCAGAGTGCCAAAAGAAAGTAACTTCTCTAGTTAAAATATAAGAGCAGGCGTTGGAGATCTGAGATATCACTGCTTGCTTGGCTTTGGGCAAGTTACTCGTTCTCAGCTTGCCCATCTGTAAAATGGGGTTAATTACCACTTTTCCATTATTGACTCAGTAAGATTTATGTTAGCCAGGTTTATAAACTGCTTTGCTATGCTCGTTTTGGAGTTCTTGGTGCTGCAGCCTGTGATTTTTGAAGTTGCTTGCTGCAGTAAAAGCCACACTTGCAGAGAGGTTGAGAATTTACTTTCATCAGCTGTATATGGGAGGGGAGAGCTGCAAACCTGAGAATGTCAGAATGCCAAGGCTCAGGCAGATTGCGTGCAATCCTAATCCAGCCCTGCAGCTTTGACCTTTGAAGCAAGCTTCACCTTGAGACAGTTGAAGAAATCTATGTACGCTTATATCAAAATATTTTTGTGATAGAAGGACTTTGCTCTTCATGGTCATCTAGCCCAGGGTTTCCCCACAGTCTTCCTGGAGCAAGTAAAGGAATTCAGTTCCTGATCTGCTCTGTGAATGAACCTGGTATTTTAAGCCGAAAGAGACAGTCTTCTCTCTCGGGGCAAAACCAAGGAGTGTAATTAGCATAATCTGCGTTGCCCTTCTGTTGAAATCCATCTCAGACCTAATGATACTTTCCTGCTAGGAAAGATAAAATAAGTTCCTGTATGAGATAATTCTCTAGGTTCTTTCAGATAACATTTCTACCCTGTGTAAAACTGTGTCTTGGGTGCCTGTGAACATGAAATCCTACTATTTGCTTTTCTGCTACACACTGTTCCCTCTTAATTTTTATCTGGAGCGCAATCATTCTTTCCTGAGCTAAAAGAGGAATTTAGTCTTGGTTCATTCTTTCCTGTTCTTTCTGATGGAACCTAGTCCAGGAGAGACTCCGTTCCCTTAGAAGGAGAGCAGAGAATTCATTCTCAATGAAATCTGATGCTCTCTGAAGTAAAAGCTGTTGACTTTGTCATATGGTGTGAATGTGCATTGCTTTTAGCAAGACAATAAAGGGTAAATGGGGTGATCTCTGCTCCTGTGGAGAGGTCGGGTGGTTACATTACACAATCTTCTAGAGCATCTTGCAGCAAATACATGGGTTATATTAAAAGTTGCAATCATATCATTTTTTAAAAGTAAATTGCTGACCTTATGCAGTGGAATCAGCTTTATTGAATTTCGCCAAAAATGCGTTTATAATCCCCCCCGCCCCCGCATACACATGATATTCATGTCCTTGCTGCCCATGTGGAAATGTCCCTTTTTATGGTGATAAAATTAAATTTGTCTTTGTTTCTGCCTTGCCTCACCTTTTAAGATTCCATCCTTAAGAGACACCAGTGGATATCTGTACCAGAGAATGAAGATGGGCAATATCCCTGCATGGATGGCTGGCTGATTGTGAGCCAACTGCCACAGAACAAATAAATAAGCTTTTCACATTTACAGGACAAATAAAGCTGAGGATAGGTGTAATATGGGTATTTTTCTAGGAGTGTTTTGGCCTTAGCATAGTGAGAATTTATTTAGACTTGGAAGTACTTATGCTTTGCTTCTGGATTTTTTCTAATTGCTGTATAATACAAAATGTGAAATCCACAAATAGTTACTGTGCTACTCGTGTAATACTGTTTTACGTATCCTCCTTCAATAATCACTAACCATAAAACCCTCTAGTCTTTGGCCACCTACAGCCTCCTTCCTGAATTCACTTGAGAATAAAAAGGGGTTTGCAGCATGCTCAAGAATTTAACAAACATACATCCCATTTTTCTATTTGGGATAGAAATATCCACTTTGCATACTCTCTACAAAGTACTCTACAAATATTAAGTGACTAAGCTTGTGACACCTTGTGTGGAATGGCAAGATTATAATATTAATTTAATGTACTTCTGATTACGTTTTATCATCTTGGTTAGACCTTTAAATTCTCCAACCAGTTTGTGAACTGCAAATTTCAGTAAGAAACAGAGGAAATACCATTCCCGTGTTAGATGGGGAAACTGAGTCAGAGAAGAACAGTTAGATCTGAGATAATTCTGACTCCCAGTCATATTTTCCCTGCAGGAAAGCTGGAGAGAGACTTTTTACAAGGGTGTGTAGTGATAGGACAAGGGGCAATGGATTTAAACTGAAAGAGGGCACATTTAGGTTAGATATAAGAAAGAAATTCTTTACATTGAGGGTGGTGAGGTACTGGAACAGGTTGCCCAGAGAAGTTGTGGATGCCCCATCCCTGGAAGTGTTCAAGGCCAGGTTGGATGAGGCTTTGGGCAACCTGGTGTAGTGGAGGATTTCCCTGCCCATGGCAGGGGGGTTGGAACTAGATGATCTGTAAGGTCCCTTCCAACCCTAACCATTCTATGATTCTATGATTATATATATATATAAATATAACCATACTGTGCCATACTGTCAGTGTCAAGTACTGATGTTTATAGCATTTTCAGTAAAATCACTCAAAGTATTTTCGTGTTCATCCTCTTCAGGCCCAAGCTGCTGGGGGTGGGGTGGGGGAGGTTCAGCTAGTTTTATTCAATAAAATCAACGCAAACAATCTAAGTAAATGGAGGGGCAAATTGGCCTCTGCAGTGTTGGCATGTATCCCTTCTTACAGCATCTCCCCCAACCTGTCTGCCTTTTTATGTAGCATTTAAAAGGCTGGTTGCTCAGAGGTACAGAGAAGAATATCAGAATATCATTGCTCCTTCTCTTCAAGTAACCAGGAGATTGCAGCTGTTAAACTCAGAAATATAAAATACATGTTTAAAAGATGACTCTGGATGTGTTTAAAAAAGAGAGCGAGAGAGGATTCAAGGGAACCAAAAAATAGCAGCTTCCATTACTGTAATTAAATGGCAGCATTTAACCTATCAGGCCGTTGCGTGTATGTGAGAGACGAGCAGGGAGCTGCATTTGAAATGATCACTGTCTTCCTTGGGGGATAGAGTAGTTAAATAATTTGTTTGTGAGGTGTGAGTTCGGTGTCGGGGAAAGCGAGTGCTTGCGTGTGTGTGTGTCTTGGAAGCTGGGGATGGCTGCGTGTTTGCTGAGAACACCCTGGAGGTCCGTATTTGCCAGCACGTGCGCTGTCAATGAGAGCACACGCTGCTCTTGCCCGTTTGTTAGGTTATCTGCAGAGTCAGGGCCTCACCTGCTCCCAGATATTGCATCACTAAAGGAGAGCTTTTTTCACACTGGGCCACCTGAGACAGGCAGGAGTAGCAGTAAAAGAAAAACCAGGGAGGAAATGGAGGAAGAAAAGGATCAGAGTCCTTTTGGTGAACTTCACCTACTGCGGTGACTGTAAAGGGTGAGTCGTTCTGTCTGGTTGATGGACTTGGCACTCAGGGGCTGTGTCATCCCTGAGGGACAAAGGGCCAAGCTGCTGCTCAGAGGGCTGCCCCTTAAACAGCACGTCAGACTTCCTCTGCAACAGCGTTCCACCTGTGCCTGGCATGGTTCCTGTGCTGCAAGACTGTGGTGTGCAAAATTGTGTGGAGAAGGAGGGATCTGCAGCGTGTCCCTGGCCCTTCGTCACTGACCCCAACTCCGTGAAAAGCTCTTTGGGCACCCCTTTATAGTGATGTTTAGTCTCTTGGCACTCGGAAAGGGGACACGTTCTTATGTAGTGCCCAGAAGGGAATATCTTCCCATTTTTATTCACTGCCTTTTTCTTTGTGAGGTGATCCCTTTGTTTAGGGGTATGTCCTAATCCTGGAAATCCAAGAGCCCTCCTTGTGCAGTATGAGTTGATAGTAGTAGCAAGTTTTCCAGCTGCTTCAGCTGCCTCACCTACTGATCTGACTTGTGTAGCTGCAGGAACATGCCCATAAATGTTTCTTAATCTTCACCCCAGTTTCTGTGTGAATTCTGTGTAGCCACTCCTGTTTTACCTCCTAGAACACACTAGAAGACAACAGACGGTGTTAAAATATATATATATATATATATATATTTTGGTATTTCCATTCGACCCCAGTGACTCCATTTTGAGGGCAACACTTGGCCGAAAGGAGACCAGAGAAGTGGCGTGTGTTTTAGCACCCAGTCAAAGCAAAGCATGAATTTGAGTCCTTGTGTAGTTTGGTGAGAGTTAGAAATCTGGAAGTAATTCCAAAGATGATCTACAAGCACACACAAAAAAAGGCTAAACTTGTTACTTGAATAAATTATTTGTTGCAAATGCCTTACATAGCTCAAATGCGTATAATGGATGTATAGATTCTCAAAACTGTCAGACTTTGTACATAGTAATTGTCAGTGTCAGCCTCAAACGTTTTGCAAAGGATATTGTGTAAGATTTTTCCTGTTTTACAGATGTAGAAACTGAGGCAGATGGAGGTTAAATGACCTACACAAGGTCAATGGCAAGGCTGGGAATAGAACCCAAATGTGTAGAGACTTTTTATTATACTAATAAGGAAACTCTGGAGGTGTGTTTGGCATGGTAATCGGAACCCTAGAGAACTAGAAGCAGTTAGTGTGTTCTGTGCATGTCCCGAGGGAGCAATGATGAAACTCCCTTCCTACCTTACCACTCCAGTTCTCCGTGTGTGGTCACCAGAGTTTTTCCACCACTTAACCTCGTTATTTTTAGTATTGTTAGCATTAGTCGTCCTTTGGGTGTTTAATACAGACTCCTTTAATTTTCTCCAGAACTCTGAAGAGCCGTTGAAGGCACATGGGAAGAAAAAACTTAACAATAAACAAACTGAAAGATGAAAAATGATCTTTTGAAACTTCTGCTGTTTTGTTGACTTGTCCCCTAATATTTTTTGTCTTCGTTCTTCTTTTATCACAAAGGACCCCGCTTGAATATGTAATCTTGGTTTCTTAAAAGTTCATTTGCTATTGTTACTTTCTTCTCCACCCAAGATTAATATCCTGTGTGATGACATAGATGGTTGTTGTCTAAATGGACGCAATGTAACCAACAAAATTGTGAAGGGTGGGTGGAGAAATATTTATACAGTTGTGTTAAAAATTACAAAGTAGGTTTGCCTTCTAAACAGAAGGTATTTCAACACTGCTATTGGCAGCTTCAACCTTTAATTTTACAGGTGGCTAGCTTTGTAGTAGCATTCAGCAAACAATATTTTAATGGCATGTACAAAAATTTCTCTAAAACAAAAGAAAGAAGCATGAGGGTGATTTATAGTCTGTAATGAATACTTGCTGACATGTCTTTTTATAGTGTCTCTGGCTTTCTGGGGGAAGTGCAAACCAGATTTACCTGAAACATTTCTACCATAATAATCAAATATGTAGTATTTAGATGTCTTTTTCTTAATTGAGCTTATCTTCTCAGTGCAATGATACCTGACTCTTAGGTGTCCAACGTTGATGCCACTTTCAAGAACCTGGGTTAGAGCAGCAAAGACGCTTTGGTTGTGAGAAAATATCTGTCAGAAAAAGGACTTAGACTCCAGTGTTCATGTCTCCTCACCCAGGGTTGTTTTCTTTACATTTCCATGTATTTTTCCATACACACTTCCATGTATTTGTACATTTTCTTAGGAACATGCAGCGGTAGCTGCTGTTCTCTGTGCTCCTTATAGCAGCCTGGCAGAGAGAGTGCACAGCGTGCACGGCCGCGCTGATAGTCAGTGGTCCGTTCTCTGTGTTCCTCAAACACTGGAACTTCATTCAGGATGCACTTTGTATGATTTTTTTGTGTGATAAGTCTGACTAAGGGGTTTATTTTGTTCCTTTCTAAAGTTGAAAGTTTGGAAAGTAGAAGAGGAAATAAATGACATTGAGGCAAGTTGCTCTTTACATTGCAGTTAATCTTACTCTGCACAGGCTGCTCTGACAGGTATTGTCTAATGTAGAAAATATCCAGATGCTCTTGTTAGTGTGTTTGGGGCAATCAGTAATTCCAGAGTAATATAAGGAACTGGGAATGGTTCATCAGGACAGACTTTCTCATTCTTGTATGTATGAAACTAAGTCATCCTTCAGATTTTCTGACACATTTGGTTGAAGAATTCCTTATAATGGCTTGAAATCACTGTTCTTTTACAAAATTCCTTTCTTTTGAATGCAGAGTTGGAGAGAGAGTCTGGTTCTAGAATCACAGGCCAGCCTAGTCCAGCAATAACAGATCAACAGTGACTTCTGATCTGTAGCTATTCCACACGAGGGCCAATCTGCTAAGTCGAACCTAGTAGAGACCTTACTGAGGTCCGTACCACTGGAAGGCCTGGTTATTTGCTGCAGTGACTGACGAGGTGTTAAGGATAGCTGGCTGACTGCAGATCCTCCAGGCCAGCTCCTTCTACTTCAGTGCCAGAATTCTTGTGACAGGCTTGTTCAAGTTGTTGGAAATACAGTTTAAAATGTGAATTCCGAAGGTAGATCAAAACCAAACCTTCTATGTTGCCAATGTTTTACCTTACCTGAATTTAAGACAACCTCTGGCTTTCTCCTTAGAAACTCCTAAAGATATTATCACAGATCAAAGAGTAGGCAAAGGCCAATCATTTTGTTACTATTGCTCAACTAGCTGCTTAACAGAATATTTTCCTTTCACACAAAGTAAATGGATCTGTAGCACAAATGTTTTCTGACACTGCTGTTTTTAATTGTGGTAAGTTTTGGTAATGAAGTTTAGTTTATAGGTTTTTGAAGTGCCGTCTAACAAACTGTTCTCCTTTTGGAAATGAACTTGTAGAAGAAACTAATATCCTTTCACCTTTATAGAATGTTTTTTTGTTGTAGTTCCCAATTTAACAGAAAAAGAAATTCATAGACATGCTGTGTACTCTGGGTAAGTTACTTCATTTATGCGTGCAGTGTTTTTCTTTCCAACCTTCACATAGACTGTTGAATGCTTTGGGTCTGACTGTCTTCTACTCCATTTCTGCGCAGTAGCTGGCACAATACCTGCACAGTGAATGCTTTTTGGGGTCTCTAAGCAGTATTATAATACAAGTAATGAGGATCAGGATCCATCACCATGAGACTTGTTTCTCTGCAGGGGTGACAGCAAACGTTTGCAGATCACAGGCTGGATAAGCTTGGAAACTTATCTGTTCAGTGTATCTAATACTTGTCTTCTCTGAACGCATAGTCCTATTTCTAGGGAGGTTGTCAGTTGTGGTAAAAAATTATGACAGCACTGTGGTTACTAGAGTAGTGTCTCTTCCAGTATCTGGATTTTCTGTCCTATCTGGGCTTCTTTTAAACAAATATCAGAGCTTTGGTTATGTTCTATTCCTGATAAACTACCTTGGAGTTGGCGGCCTGGCACAGTCTTCAAAGCCTTCAGACATCAAGGTAGATACTAATTTGAAATCTTTTCAAATATGCAGAGGTTTTTCTTCTCTATGTAGTGTTCTCAGATCATGTCCTGCCTGAATTGGATGTCCAGTGTTTCTGTATTCCAACATTGGCTTCCAGCTTAGTCCCATGCGTTGTCTCTTCATTGCTAGTGGTGCAATAGACAGGTGGACTTGCTCTACTGTTGTCCACTCAAAGGGGGCTTTCTATCAGGTACTGTTCTTCTTGTATCATAATAGAAAGGCAAAGCTGAAGGCAAAAGACCTAAAAATAAAATGCACAAATGATAGTAAAATAAAATTTCACCCTGTTTTTAGAAGGAGAGTTTTTAATTTATGTTACAGAAAGACTTGTTTCTTCTGTCATTTTTGCTGATCACAGTATTCTTAGAATGACTTCGTAATAGACAAGTCTTTGGAAGAAGGTACCCAAGATTGAAGTGTGGCTGTGTTTTTGCATATGCTTGTTGTGTAGGAATTTAGCAGGGCTTTCTAACAAAACTTCTGGTTCTGTAATTTAGGTTACTGAGACTTCTGGACATGCCTTGTTTGATTTAGAGTCGTGTTGCTGTCTGCCTTTTTTACAATTTGAACTTTTTGCAGAGCAAAAATTGTGCCTGTTGAATTACGCTGTCTGCTACCTGAAGATTTGTTGTAGATTAATTCAAAAACAAGGTGTCCAAATCCTGTTAAGGCTGCGATAGCACTGCATCTAATAGGCTGTTTGCATTTCAGAATCCCGAGGCTGAGTCCTGTTATCCAGCCACCTCGTCCTGCATGTTGTTCCTCGTGTTCTGCTTAGTGCTTTGGCCCCTCAAATACGTAGCTTAGTATTGGGAGCTTTTACTTAAGGTATCCCTTCCATTTTCCTATGTGGGACAGAGACAACATACTACATATAAGCAAGGAGCTTGCTTTACATTAGAAGAGGAAGACCTGACCTCTCTTATGACAAGCGAAACTGTATTTTCCCTGCCTTGAAACTACCAGTGAAATACATTTTGCACTGACTTACAATGCTGTGATTTATGCTGTGATATGCTTTGTGATATTAGAATGTCCTTTTGCCTTTGTGTTTGATTTTTTCCCCTCTAATAAATTGTAGTGGGGATGGTGTCAATGAACGGGGTATTTACCCAAAATGCCCATAGGAGAATGAGGCATTCTCCCTGCTGTCTGCTGCCTCCGAGAAGGAATCCTATGCATTTTTTTGCCTCCCATTAATCTTACTGCAGGTTTGGTTTTTTTTTCCTTTATCTTTCCTCCTTGTTTTGAAATAGTGTTAACAAGGGAGATATTTTTAAATAGAAAGCAACTAGAAGGAAACATATTTCTTTCTCATGTGCATACACGTGTTACACACAAACGTGAATGAGTGACCAGAAGCAACTTTTTCATTTTACATTTTGAACTTCTCGTATATAGAAAACCGAGAAGAGAAGAAAAGTTGTAGTACTTGTTCCTGTTTTTTCCATTCCAAGACATGCTTGCCCTTTCTTATTCAGAGTGAAAATACTTTGATCCAGTTTTCTGAAGACAATACTCATTTCATAAGAATATTTAATCAGTAGAAAATAGGGAGGATTTAGTTTGTTTGTTTAGTATTTAACCAAGTGAATAAGGCGGATTAGGGGAAGGGGGGGGACTGGACCCATAAACAAGGTGATATATAATATTTTTTTTCGTTCTCCTTTTAAATAAATACCGATCAGCTTTATGTTCAGAGACAATAGGAGCCGTTGGCTTAAATTTGCAGTTTACTGTATTTATGGCTGTAATATCAAGGTGCTGCCGTCGTAATTTCATGCCCCAATGAGAAGAGCAAGGTCGAAGCAAATGCTTCCATCGGCATCTGCTAACACACTAACTCATAAACAAGGCCCGGCTGGATCAGGTGGCACGGAATAATACAGGCTAATGAAATACAGCACAGCTTTCCATTACTGTTAGTTTTTACAGTGTCGTCATTACGTGTAATTTATGTTTAAAAAATTCAATTTTATACAAGGCTCTGGGAAATAGGGGTCTGCAGGTCACCCGACGACTTTTAACGGCTCTGAGAGTCCTTATTGCACTCTACTGTTCCAACAAAATGTTAATAATAAATAAAAAAAAAAATCCTCTTTTACTTTTTCTCTAGTTTGCATATCTTGCTCTGTCTTTTTAATTACAAGTGGCTAAGGAGGGTTTGGGGCTCTAGATGATGTCAGGAGTCGTCGCCTTTACTGATGCTCCCAGAGAGGGGTTACTGTCTGCTTGCTTTGCTTTTGTCTGTCCATCAATCACCCGGGGTCCTGTAAATGGAGTAAACACAGCTGAGGAGAGGGAGATACTTAACAACCTCTCTCCCAAACCCTCACCCTCTGACATTGCCCTCCTCTCCTCCATTACACTTCATTTTATTATAGACTCCAAAAAGCTCGGCCAGGAAGAGAAACTGCTGCCAGAGTTATTTATTTATTTATATTTGTTATGCCAAAATACTTCTTATTTTAACCTTTTCTTTCCTGCTTGGCTCACTGTAATTCTTAGCATTGTACTGGCAGTCAGGTTTTCCTTCCTTATTTTAGTTGCTGTGCAACTGAGGTTAGAGCCCCCTGATCAGTTCCGAGTGCTGCTTAGTCACCCTGATGGGTTAAAGTGTATCGTGTTTCTTAAAGACTCTAATTGCATAATTAACAGTCTCATAGATGAATAAAGCTGTGAGAATTCAAAGCCCTTTCAGTAACTTTTCAAATTACTTTTATTTCTGCGTTTTTCAGCCTGACAGTTGAGCCCAGTCAACTTCCCTTTGATGTTTGGGTTCCTTTACACAAAGTTTGAGCTGGAAGTGCGGCAGCAGGATGTTTATATTCAAATACAGCATCTTAATGTAAATGAAAGGTAAAAAAGATCAGTGTGATGTTTCTGAGACCTTAGGTTTTGCTAAAATGTTGGTTTGGGCTCGGCCTCGTGAATGCCCCATGAACCAAGATGTGTGAAGGAAAATGGATCAGGAGACTGTGCCTTTTTGACCTTTTTGAAATGCGATCAGCTGAGCGCAGAGTAGGATATAGGATAAACGTTTGATAAAAGAATCGCCCAACGTGGCATGTAACGGACTGAACAGGTGGAATCATTAGTCTGGATCAGATCCCAGAAGGTTTTTATGATGATTCTTTTAAAATGTGGCCATGTTCTTTCTGAGCAGAGTTGACTCAGTGGCTTCCAGGAACAGGAGTGTAATGTTGTTTCAGGGTGTCTACCAGAAGGTCTTCCTTTTAGTCATATGATACCATGCACTGACTTCTTATAGTCATGTAGTTCGTTGTAGCTAAGTTGTTTAGTTCTATTTTGGTTTCTTCTTAATAGAAAGTGTGAGGAAAACAAGAACAGATACCACCCCCCACCCCACGTCCCTCCCCTGCCTTGTCCCAGCAAAAGGGTAGGTGTGAGGATTGCTCCAGGGTGGTCTGTCAGAGTGGTAATAAAGCTGACTTTGGAAACCCACAAAAGGAACTTAATTCTTTCCACCGCCTTTCCCTATTATGGCAGAATTCTTAATTTCTTTCTAACCGGAAATTTTCTCCCTAAAACTAATGTTACCTCCAGGTTGTGAAAATCTTGCATGAATTACTGGGTTGAGCAATGCAAGGAGGGATGAGAAAAAGGGTTGTTGGAGCCTGTGTCAGAGAAGGAGAAGAAAAACCTTAGTGGCTCATCTAGTTAAGCTCATGCAAGGGTTTTGCATTGCAATTATTGCTACTGTATTTCATCCAGAAAATAGAGAAGAATGGATTTACAGTGAAAACATCGGATTGGGACTCACACCTCCTGAGTTTTATTTTCTGACTGTCAGAGGTTCGGTTCTGACTTTGGAGCACTTCTCATATCTGTAGGACTCAATTCTTCCTCATCTGTAAGATATGGGTAACAGTACTCCTCTACTTCAGAGTGGTCATAAGAGGAACAGTATTTTGATGTACATGAGGTCCTTATATTAAACAATAATAGGTAGTATAAAAGGACCTAAATAAACAGTCAAGTATTAAAAGTTCTTGGGCAAAGGAGCTTTTTATACAATATGCGAGGTGCAGGCACCAGGAGATGTTTGTGACAACCCATTTTATTCTCTGACTTGTTCTGATTCTGTGTTTGACTACAATTTACAGAGGCTGAGTGATCCCTGAAAGTTGAGTGGCAGCAGTGACAATCACAAAAGAGGGTGAGCAAGAACCTTTGAGTGCAAAACAATCATGGGTGCTGGATTATTCAAATCAACACCCTGAAGCCTGAAAAGGAAATTTTAAGGCTTTGTGAAAATTATGACTAATTCTTTGCAATGGCTGTGGTGCTGTAGAGGTATGAAATGGGTGGTTGGGGGAAGGGAATAGGTTTGCATTCTGTAGGGCTATGAAGACAGCTTCCTTGCATCCTCCTCAGCTCAGTCCTTGCTCAGTACCCTCTGCGGTTAGATTATTCCTTGCAGATAGCAATCAACTGGAAGGAAGTGTGTGTCTAATTTGCATGAGATTATTTAAAACAAAAAAAAAGGTCTGCATTAGTCAGGGTGATGGTAAACAACGCAAAGAGATGCCTTTTATAATATAGCCGTGGCTCAGCTTTCAAAGCCAAATATAATTCACTTACAATTGGCAGTTTCCTTTATTGTTCCTTTTAACCTTTTGCATTCCGCATGGTCTTGATCGTGCTGAAACTCCAGAAGAACTAAAATGTTAGTTTTCCAAAGTGTTGAGAAAGTGGATTTAGAGCAATTTTTCTGTTAAACTGAGGTGGTTTTCTTGACATACCTATTTGAGAGTTATATTAGACACAAAGCTCCAATTTTCGTGGCACTGGTTTTGCATCAAAGGGAAGTGGTATTATTTTTTGTTTACCAGCTTCCTGCTAGATTAGAACGATGAATGGACCATGGATACTTTTTTATGTAATGCAGTGATAGAAGGACAGTGATAAAATAAAGCAAGGTGAGATATCGGAACAGGTAACATTTTGATCTGGCCACTTTTCTACATAATATATCGAGGCTAAATAATTTGGGGCATGGAAAACTCATACCGTGTGCGTACATGTGTGTAGATGGTGAATTGGAAAAAAAATCAGTCCAAAGGGAATTTTGATGAGTTGGTTTATAGTTGCCTAAGGACAGTCTTAGAATATCTTGTACGTTTTTGTTAGTGTGTGTGAGAAATGACAACCATGAAGACAGGTATATTTCTGAATCCACAGGTGACTAGTTGCAGTGCTGACTTACTCCATATATATGCTTAAGGAGTCAGCTCTGGGAGGTTATTCCTTTGATGCTTGGAGGCCAAGATGACAGGGCCTTAAAAACATCTTATTCAGATGAATAAAAAGGAGATGTTTCAAGGAGATGGTGCTCCAAGTCTTCTCCTCTGATAATTAAGAAGGGATGTAGTTGTGATGTTCTTTTGTATAATGCCACTGGTACCATGAACAAGACCCCTTCACAAAGCGGCAGAATAGTTCAAGGAAGTAATAATTTTAATTGCTTTACTTTGCACAGGATTCCAACCAGGAACTCAAATGTGAAAGGTTTCCCATCGTTCTATCATTCACATCAGCTTTTTCCTCACAGCACAGCAGACTTTTAATGGAAACAGTGATACTTGAGTGTCCTGTTTGGCAACATCAGAATAATCCTAGAAGTACATTTTATCTGCAAAAGATTTTAGTTTTTTTTCTCAAACATTGAATAGAATAAGAATAGAAGGGGCAGTATGGCTAGGAAACATTGCATTGTTTCCTGCTCTTCTTGTAGAATAAAGTAAGGATCTTCTAACTTCCGTACGTTTCTAAGTGTTAAAGACTATCAGATTTGCTATCTTTGCATGGAAATAGAACAAAAGGTGCAATTCTAGTGGGAGCCACGTTTGCAGCCAGAAGCTAATGTTGTTTCCATCTTTATGAAATCCCATAGTTGCTAGTGATCTGCAATGTTGACATCTGTTTGTGCTTTCTCCTTCATTGGATAAGTAGGAGCTGGTTAAAAGAGTTTCCTTCTGATTAGGACTTCACTTTTTAACATGGATTAGACGCCATAAATATTGCTTTTGTGCCTAGAACAGTAGGCTGAGTTGTGTCCATGTGCCTTTTATTACTCTCACTGCAAGTCTTGTTCCATATTGTTATGTGTGGTTTTGGTTCCTTACTCTTTGAGCCATGCATCAAATACAAGTAAAGGAGTGATTTTGTCAGAGATGGGGAACTTCTCCCTTCTGATACTGTTTCTGACACTGACAACATTCTGCTATGTTACAGAAATCACCTAACTTCTCTGTGCACCAGTATCTGCGCTGCAGAGTAGGTAGAATGGTCTCTCACAGGAACTCCCAGTATCTCGCACACTCACAGGAACAGGGAAAAGATCTGTTAATAGTTATAAAGCCTTCTCCATACCAGAAGCACTGTGTTAGTGCTTTATGATGATATTAAATAACAGTTCGGAGACAGGCTTGTGTCTTTGTTTCTGGCAATATTGTTTGTGCTGTAGATTGTTCTGTCTAGATCCCCAGTATGCAGTGAAGTTTAAGATTCTGAAAAAATGTCTCGAAATTTAGGTAATACACCCAGAAGCCTGGCCATTTTCTGTATTGTATCTCCCTGTCATGTTAAAAAGCTAAGTGTTTTAAAGGATTAAGTTCAGGAATTTCATCTAATGGCAGTACTTCATGGATCTCGAATGGAGATGATGGAGCGAAAGTATTCCCCCATTTTTCTCCCACTGCTGTCATATTCATACCATTTTCCTCACCGTGCTCAGTCTCTACAACTGCTATGCAAGAATCAAGTGGCCTGTCTCTTCTCTTCTAAATCTCTTTCCTTAAATTTATACTCTCACTTCCAGCCATTCTGAATGCTTTTTGCATACACGCTGCATGTGTAGTAAAAGGTCCTGAATCACTTCCCACGTTCCCCATAGCAGGGACACTGGCTTTTCTGTCTGCTTCTGTGCAGGAGAATAACGTAACAAGTAATACACAGCTGCCCAGGCCCCACATCATGGTTGCCATCTGAGTACTAAATTCTTTTTCTAGAGGATGTTTGCTCCTGTTTGAAAAAATAATCCAGCTGTGCTTTCTTCTTGACAGATGCTGGTCATTGTGAATCCTTTAGCTACTTTTCTTTTCCCCCTTGTTGGCCAAATCCTTTCCATATGTTGTGGCCAATTACAGATGGTCACCCTGGCATTTCCTGGTGGCAGGAGTGACTGCACCAACGTGTACCATGTGTGCAGTGTTACTACAGCTCTGCGTGAAATAAAAACCAGGCTGCCCCAGGGCAATCTAATCATGCAGCAGTAGGCCAGGGCAATGCTAAGCTGAAAGTTTGGGCTTGGCCTTGTTTTGATCTGTTTTGTTATAGTTTTATTTCCTCCTTACATTCTGTGTCCCATTCATACTAATCACAGTCAGTCCTGATTTTTTCTTTTTATTTCTGCATTTGTCATAAAATAAAGCAAATTATTCCCGTCTTCGGAAACGATCTAGACTAATTAGTCGTCTAACCCAATAATTAGTTTTTTGTTTCCCTGTCTGTTTTCATGCATTATTGTTAGTTTTTTCCCCTCTTTTTTTTTTTTACACCATTACAGATTAAAATGAGCCACATTTGCAGTTGATGGTATCTTTTTTTCGGGGGAAGAATGGAGAATTGCAATAGAAAGCTACTTCAAAAGCAGCAATAAACTCAAGGATAAATTAAGGAAATTGAATGAGCCACATTTGGAAGCAGCGTTGAGGCTAATATTCTGTCGCTTAAGGTTAAATTGCAACAGAGAAAGAGAGAGGGAGACATTCCAGTGAATCCAAAATTGGGGAGGCATTACTGCTCAAGTCAGTGCCAAAATTCTTTGCAGCTTGAAAGGGTTCTGCCGGGCTTGAGAATTTAATTATGCGTGCATCAAGTGGGTAAAGGTGCTAAACTGATTTCATTTCCTCTGCTCCCCCAGGCCTGACAGATGAAGAAATTGACCTGGCTTTCCAGCAGTCGGGCACAAGCACGGATGAGCCACAGTCCCCAGGTCCTTCTACACCGCTGGTGCCAACTCAGCCCTCTCACCCTGTGGTGTATAGTAAGTAGCATTTTGAAAGACATCTGGTCCTGTTGCTTTCTGCAGTGATTTCTGCAGCAATTTCACAGATTTCTGTGCCAGATCCTGGATTTCAGTTCAACTAATGGCATACTTTTTGTCAGAGTTGGACACCAAATGTTGCTTTGAATGCATTTCATAGTTGTTGATGCCTGTAACGAGATTATATTACACAAGGAAAATGAGAGACAAATGATCATCGTCTGCAAACAAACATCATACATATTAGCCTGTGACACCTCTTGACCTGAAGGCATATAGTCAATACAAACTAGACTCTGACCCACTGTAAGGACTTGAAAAAAGCATTAGTCAACGTAGGACTCGGTCTTCTAAAACTTCAGGTCATGCTTCCCTTCACCAGTAGGGTTTTCTAGTATTTATATTGTTAAGATATGATAGAGCTGATAGATTCTGGGATAGAAGGTGCTGTAGAAGTGCAACACTGTTACATCTTTAATTTTTGCACCAGTGGACTCTGTTGAATTAACTGTTGGACATCATGACAAAGTCTTGAATTTTAGTTAGAGGACTTATTTTCTTAACTAGTCAAGCAACTGATCAGTTTATAGAATCATGGAATATCTTGAGTTGGAAGGGACCCATGAGGATCATCGAGTCCAACTCCCCGCTCCTCGCAGGACTACCTAAAACTAAACCATGTGACTAAGAGCATCATCCAGACACTCCTTGAACCCTGACAGTTAATGCCTTGAACAGTTGCGTGAAAGTTCATGTATTTTCAGCATGAACAGCAAGCTAGAAAATAAGGTCTTCGGGACTTAGCCTGTGACTTCCTGTGCGTGAGTTTAGGGTCTGGCACAATGGACCCCCAGTGTGAATGAGTTTTAAGAGTGTTATCAGGTTACAAATGATAATAAACAGTTAATAAGGATCCTTAATTTTAACAAGCTTTCTCTCTTCAATCTTGAATAATCTGAGGGGTGACAACAGAAATTCTGTGTAGACTCTGTGGATGTGATTGTATGGTTTTGTGTACAAAATACACTCTCAAAGAATTCTTAAAGTCCCAACATAATCTGTGTAGACTCAAAATTTACATATATATTTGCATTTTAAAACAAACCTCGCAAAAAAGTATCTAAGCTCCAAACAATAAAAACCGAAGTACACACCATTAAAAAATCCATCAAAAGAAGCTGTTCAGCTCACGTGTGTGTCTGGCAGTTTGAAAAGCTCTTCACTTACCTGCCAAGTATTAAGAATAGAATTTTGACTCTGCTCTTAAACAGCTCTAGGTCAGATATTGACCACTGTAACAGTCCACTTAGGGCTGTGTTTATTAGTTTATGACACAGTTTTGCGATGGCTAGAGACAATACTAGACTTGCTTTCTGAGTTTCTAAATACTCTGGTTTGGCACAGTTTGGGAAGAAAACCATTTCTGATGGAGTTGGGCTCAGAACTGGAGTATTGGCTGTGCTAGTGAACTCTGAGACTGAATTCTGCCTCCTGGGCTCATACCTGTCTGCAGTAGTTCACAGAAAATGCCAGAAAAGCAAAATCTCTCTTGCTGAAGAAACAGTGCCAGATCCCTCTTAGTGCTCTCCGTTGCTCATTCAGCGAACTCTTATCACGACCCAGTTAATCTTCCCTTATTTTATAGTGTTCCACTAACATGAGTCAGGTAGGAAAGAAGTATTCTATTCAAACTGGAAAACATTGTCATCTTTACTAACCCTTGCAGCTTTATCACTGTTTGTTTTTTTTTCCTTTTACTATTTTGGCTTTCCTCGAAGCACCAGCTCCCAATTTCTTCTTACTAGGTAAGAATCTTAACAAATATTTAAACATTAAAACGTTCCTAGTAACAACTCCAAAGAGAAATCTGAAAGTGTTATTCTGTAATGCTCAGAAACCAAAAGTGAAAAAAAAAATACCACCAAAGTAAGCTTTTGTAGGAGTTGCAATTATAAACTGATGCTCTAGCTGTATGATCTGATTGGTGCTTTTTAAATAATTTGAACCAAAAAGCTTTTTTGCCAGTGGGCCAGTCTTTTTTAGCAACCCCTAAAATTGGTGAAATGGTAACAATAGGTTCATGAGGTATTGTTCCTCCCCTCTCTAGCCATTCTTTGTAGACCTTCTATTTAGGCTTAACTAAATATACAGAGTATTCATTTGACCAAAACATTTGTTTTGATTAGGTGTCATCTGTGCTCCGTTCCAGTCCTGGACTGGCGTAATACTGGTGTTGTTAATGATGGATCCATCTTTATCCATCTTCCTGTTAAGTGCTTTCCATAGTATCAGAACTACAAAAAGAATATGTGAATTTCTCTAGAGCTGGTGGATGGCACTGTGCCGTGGCTCAGTGCTTTTTCAAGATGTCTTGTTTGCTCTAGGTTATTTCATCAGTTGGATGCTAATCCTGTAATGAATATTTCTGAATTGGTCCAAATCTGCTCCAGGACAGTTGTTTCTGTGACAGTTACTAAGTCAATTTATCTTTCACAGGTTTGTCAGGGTTTGTCGTGTACAGAGAAAGATAGATACTACTTCTGTCTATCTGTTATGCTTATCTTCTTACAGAGTATTCCTGACACTAGTGCTGGAATGCTTCAAGGTTTGAAGTTCAAAAGTATTTCCAAAGGACTAATGAGATAGGTAAACTGCTGAATCTGTAGTTGACTTGTTGATGGGAACAACTCATATTGGAAGAGCTTTTATTGAAAAAGTTTATGAGCTGTGTTTGCCTTCCCCAAAGAAGACATCTGAGTTTCTTGTGAAGCAGCATCTGATCTGCTGGAGTTTAGGCCTTTAAGACTGTGAACCACTTTGTGTTTGATATTTTTGGTTCTTTTTAAGTTTTTTTTTGAGTAGTTTTAACACCTCTAGACAAAATCACAGAACTAGAGAGAAAGAATTACCCCCCACAGAGCAAAAAGGAGACACAGTTGAGGAGGGTATTGTGCTGAAAAGCAGTAGCTACCATCTTAAGAAACCTAATTTCTCTCTGTCCCCCTTCCCCACATGGTGTTACTGCTTCACGTTTTAAAATTACATTAAAACTGTGGGTTATGAGTACAGAAGTTCAGGATGGCTTCAGAACCATCTCAAGAGTTCATTCAGCAGGAATGGAGCAAACAGCCGCGTTGGTGGTCTTGCCAGCAGCTCCAGTGTAAGATGTCCACTCTTGTGAGTCCCAGTGTAGGCATTGCTTAATGTTCTAATGTTTTGTTGGAAATAGCTGTTACCTGTGTAAGAACTTTCTTATTCTTTAAGAGTTAATGAGAAAGAAGCGTATTTTTAAGCCTTCAGAGTAGCATAGTACTTCTATGTTGAACTCCTCTTGGGTTTGGTTTAAGAAAAACAGTGATAACTTTTGGGAGGAAGAGACCAGAATTAAGTTAAGTTTCTAGACACTGTATTTTAGCTCAATACCATCTCTTCTATTTCTTCTCCTGTTCTGGAGGAGTAATTCCTTCCTTCCAGTTTGTACTTTTGCCAAGAGGTGTCAAAACTGCTTAAAAAAAAAAAGCTTTAAAAAAGCTTGAATTTGATTAATATAGAGAAACAAGACTTTGCCTGACTGATAATAAAACTGATAAATGACATTTGAATTACTTGTAGCAGTAATTTATTACATAAAATATCTTTTATTTGACATGCGATTAGTTGCTGGAAGCATCACTCAATCTGACTAGTTTAAACATGCTCTAAAATGAACCCCCAGTAAAAAACCCGGGCTGTCTGCTGTTGGCGTTATGAAATATTCTAACCCAGCAGTGAGGACAAAAATCTGACTTTAAATATTTAAATGATTAATTGGGTTTGTTGTGGTTTTTTTTTTTTTTTTTTTTTACCTTTCTAACCCCTATAATTACAAGCAAACTCAGGGGAGTTTCTGAGCTAGGTGTGCAAAGCTGCACACTTATCATCCAGGTATTGTCTGTGTTCTTCCCCATGGTATTTATGGTCTCCATTTATGAGGTTTTGTGCAGATTTTACACCTGCTTAAAAGTCATCTCCAGTGACTATTTTTCTTGCCATTTGGATCTTCTTCTCCCACCCCTGTGTCTTCATTATGTGGGAAGCTGTAGAATACAGACTGTTTTCTCTTACAATTAAAAATGGTAACTAGAATCCAACTCTTTTTTTTTTTTTTTTTCTCCCCAAGTCCTTTCTGTGGGTTCACTCTTCGCTCTTGGAAAATCACCTCTTCCAGCCTCGGTTTCTACAGTTTTAAACGTGGATACTAGTGAGGCTGACCTTACTTGGATGCACAAGGCCTAATTAATTGATGTCAGGAAAGTTAATTCTGAGATGAATAGGGATCTTAAAAATATTGTTTACTCTGGAATGGCAAGTTACAGTTGCTGCTGTGAAAATTAAATATACTTACAGAAAACATGGACTTGGAGCTGGAGGAAGTTTCTGCGTCCCTTCCATTTACCTTTTGAGGATCTCTTATGTAGAATTGCTTGTTACTTCCCCAGTATGTAGTGTGTGTCTTTCAGGAGGATTTCAGTGCCTAAACTGAAGAGTAACTGGGCTATTAGTGCTTTTTGACTTTCTCTGAATTTTGTTCCAGTTCTACAAGGGGGGGAATTGAGGATATGCAAAGAAGTCAGTGAGAGCACTGAGGTTATATGAGAAACTTCTAACCTTCTCTCCACCCCACGATTTAGATTAGAGTATGGCCGAGAAAAAGGAAGATTGAATGTGGATTTTAGGCAGAGCTGTGACATTCTTCATAACATTGTAAAGTTGATGTGGTCAATGCAGAGCCTTTACCACGTCCCTCCCTCCCTCACTTTTCCTCACCACCCCCCTCACTTTTCTTTTGCCACAAGACAGAATTATTTCACACATCTCTAAAACGAGTAAAATGGCATTTCAGCTTCTTGTCTTTATAGACTCTCTGAACTTTAGGAAAGATCATTCTGGTCCCTTTTCATTAATAATGAAAACCAGGGGGCAATAAAATGTTCCTAGCTCAAGTATTACAGAACGGCGGGAGAGATGAGTGGGGTGAGAGGGCAGAGCGGACAGGGTCCTACCGGTGCCTCTCCGGTCTACTCGGAGGTCACCGCAGCTGGGAGGTAGTTGGGGACAACCAGTCAAGGGCTGCCATGGACAGGGCACAGTGGGACCGTCAGAGCCTCTGAGATTAATTAACCCTTTACAATAGGCAGCTCAGCCTGGAATGAGTTGCATTGTCATAGAGGGATGTTTTCAGTCGGAGAACTGGACAACCAAGAGACTTCAGATACCAGAAATGACAGTGGGAGCAGAGTAAGGAGGGGAAAGTGGGATGGATGACTGGGGGTTGCAGCAAGATTAGCTAGGGATCATTTTAAATCCTGACATGTACACAGCCAGATACTGCAGCTTAGCTGACGTGTGTTAACTCGTTAAGTTAAAAAGTTATGATAATTTGATCATGTGCCTCAGCTCCAAAACTGCAACTGCAGCAACCCAAAATACTGCTGGTGACACTATTCACCAGTTCTGACAGAGCAGCTTTAATTTGTTCAGATTTCTAGCCAGTGCATAATTTGAGGAACTATGTCCTAAAACGTAGCAAGAAGCTTTGAGTGCCAGTATTTCAGAGCCAGTGCCTGTCTGTTGAGCCTGAGGGCTGGGATTAGGAGTACCTCTTGCAATGAAATGCCTGTAGAGGATCTCAGCAACAGGGAAAACAGCAGTAGGTGAGCAGAACAGAAAGGAGAGATGCTTCCAGCCATTTCAGACAGTTAAGCCTCCCTTTGAAAGCCTAAATTGAAACTTTGGAGGACAGAATGCATTTCCGAGACATTGTAGGTCACATGTAGATTTGGATCTGTCTGTTTGGAGACTGCACACCGGCCTCCACCTCATCAGTTCTGCCTACATCCTGCCACTGAACTTTAGGAAAGATCACTCGGCATCCTCTTTATTATTAAAGAAAACCGGGGGCAGTACAGGATTCGTTAAGGGAACTGCGAGGGAGGTGAAAGGATAAAGCTGGTGGAAAACTACAGGTATCTCTTGATACTGCTTGAAGGAGCAGAGCACACCATATCTTTGCTTTGCTCTGTAGAGTCTCTAAGCTTCTGTGCAGAATTGTGTGTTAAATATCTCAAGCTTTTATCTACTTCTTTACCTCTCTTTGTAAATATTTAATTGTGTATTTTCTCTCTGCTGTTTATGTGTGCTTTGGTCCCTGTTCGTAATTCCGATTTGAAAGACACTGGATCCTTCCTTATTGAAATGGTCACTCATTGCTGACACAGTGTTCATAAACCAATTTATTGCCCTGGTAGATTTATCTTCTTTCTCAAAACACTTTTCTTTCTTTTTTTCTGCACTTTTCTGGGTCTCTGGCTCTGTCCCCATGTTCAAGAATTACGATAGCAGAGAACAATTGTTATTCAAGTAGTCAGTTAACCTTAGCTGGTACCAACACCACACACAGTTATCTGGGGAAAGCACACCTGGGTTCAGAGTGCCTTCTGCAAGGAAAGAGTAGGGCAAAGCAGCTTGATGGAACTTATTTTAATTGCTGCTATGATTTGTCTCCTTTTGACACTTTGTGCAAGACCAGTGTCAAGGCTAGAGATCTGGACAGATGTTTCGGTGTCCTAGGGCCAGAAGCCTGCACACTGTACCTGAGGGACTAACAGCACCTTAATGCCCCCTGCTCAGTAAATCTGTGCCTGCTAAGAAGCAGCAGAACTGGCATTATTCATTGCTCTTTTCTCTGATAAAACGGGTGTATGAAAATACTGTCACCTGCAGTTCTGACTATGATTATTTCTTGATTTTGGCCTTTAGGTCCACCTGGCTCCAGATGGCGAGATTATGGGGCTTTGGCTATCATAATGGCAGGAATTGCCTTTGGATTCCACCAGCTCTACAAGGTAATATCTCCCTTCCTACTCTTATATTGTACTCTTGAAGAGCAATGTTATGCTGCTTGTGTCCAAGCAATCATGTTGATTCCCAGTTGGTGAAGCATCTATGTTCTTACTGACATTGCTATTGGTATATTTGAGAAACGTAGACACTTAACATGAAAATGCAGAGTCAAAAAGTGGCAAGCAAATGAAACTGGTTTTTAGCAGTGGATCCCAAACTGCTAGAAACAAGGTAATTTTCATTGCTTAAATATATATTTGGGAATTTTTTAAGTTGGGCAAACTGACCACAGTTCAGTAAAGGGATTCTCCCAGCATTGGCCAGCAGACATTACCGTCATAGCCGCAGTCTAATGATTTGTCCACTGGTAATCCTGCACCACTGGTAGGAAAGAATCTTTGACCAATCAGAACATTGAAAATAATGTGTTAATTTCCAAGTCTGCCTTACATCCTGTAGTTCTGCTCCAATGTGCTTAGAATAAGGTAAAGCAAGCATGTGTCTGCTTGTGTATTGTAGAGACAGCAACCCCTTGTTATTTCTTGTGCAATGTTTCTCCAATTGCCCGTATTCTTTCACTCTGGATTTGCTTTCCAGCAATGTGGTAAGTGACATTAGATAATGTCTTGGGTAAACAATCATATTCTGTGGCTACATAGAAAGACGTGAAGGGTTCAGGTCAACACGGCAGTGTAAAGAGCTTCGGTCCGGTAGTAGTCATGTTTTATTTTTGAAAAAAGAACAGAAATGAAGATTTAACGAGAGGTTGATGGTTTTCATATTTGTTTGTTCTTAACAATTAGTGCCTTGTTTAGTAAAATCTATTTTAGAAATAAAAGTATTGGCCTTCTAGTTTAAAACTAGTTTTCTTATCCTGCCTTATCATTAATTTTCTGGGTCTCAGGCTGAGAGAGAGAGGCCAGATTAAGCAACGTGTTCCATCTCTGCAAGTAAAGTTACAGGACTTAAGAGAATGCCTTTTTATTGCGATATGTTGTCCCTATGTTTTTATATTGAAGTAGTTATGCCAACCTTATTGATCTTTTCATTTTTGCAAAGAGCAGTGGGGCTGGTAAGTGTCCAGAGAGATGTTAAGACATCAGTTGCTGGGCCATGCAGACCTGAACATATCGCTGTTACTAAATGACACATATCTAACACATATTGATGATTTACATAATTTTTTTGTCATAAGGTCACTGATGCTGTTAATGTATCCTCCTGCTGTGTTCTTCGTTTACAGACGTTGCTCTGCTGTCTCTCCAAACCTCATAAGGCATATTGTGTGCCTAGCAGAGACCCATATTCTTTTATAGGAGTGAGACATCTTTGGAAACAGTTGATAAATTCCCTCTGCCCTTCATAGGATTTTGAGGGAGTTTGCAAATAGTCATTTTTGTATGAAAGAGAGGATGCTAGCATACAACATAGTTGTCCATGTGTGTTCTGTGAAGATTGAGAGAACTGTGTATGAGAGTCATCAAAAACTACTTGCTTTTCAGGATGTCTTGAGTACGTGCCCATGTGCTTTGTGAGGGTAAGAGCACTTTGTGAGTACAGTGACACTGAAATCTTAAACCAGTGTTAACTGTAAAAGAAGGCTGTCCTACACGTATCGGTTTGGATAATCAGCTCTGTCTCAGAAACCATCCTGTTCATATGTCCCTGCAGTGGGTGTGCATGGATCAAAAGCCAGGATGAAAAACAATTGATAGGCACTATCAGGGCTGTTTTCACATCCTAGACCATCCTTCTCTCTCGTTTTTTTTGCCTGATATGTTGTTCTTGCACGTGCCCTTGTTAAAGTACATACTCAGGTCATAGGAGCAGTGCTGCAGGAGGATCCATGGTAGTTAAAGGAGAGTTGTGACCTATTAGATCCAGTCCATCCTCTGCCAGGGCAGAATGAGGTGGATTTCACGGCTGCGTGCAGTGTCCCTGAACTGCCTCCCTTCCTCTTCTAGCTTGGTTCTCGCTTCCTTGAGCCCTGGTTCCTTAGTTCTGTTCCCTGTGCTCCAGATCTCTGCTTTTCCCTCCATGACTTGTAACCCTTCCCCTGCCAAGGTTCAAAAGATTTTATAATACCTCTCATTCCCTGACTTGTTCTTCCACTGACAGGACCTTTCTCCTCCTCTTCCCACTTCTGCATTTCTTGCCTTGCAGATGTAGCTCAGATGTTGCGACACATCAGGCAGTTCACATTCGAGAGTGTAAGATCTGAAATTGTACACTATATGAGACGGGTGTTTCTCCCAGGAAACCTTATTTAGAGTTAGGATCTGTTTTTAGCACCCCCAAAAAGGTAACCATGGAACTCATATCTTCTCTTCTGCAGTTTCTTTTAACATCTGCTGTAGAGGGAATTTCATTTCTCAGCCAGATGTGTGGATAAATGATCACTGGCTCTGTGATAAAGGCTGAGGTTTGGGTGGTGGGCTTTGAGAATGTTTCAGGTGGATTAGAAAGATCACTTTGCATATCCCTATTTCCTAAAAAAGTTCCTGTACTCCATGCAGAAATACCTGCTTCCTCTCATTATGGGAGGCAAAGAAGACAGGAAACAACTTCAGAGGATTGAGTCAAACATTTCTGAGATGAGTGGCAGTGTGACACAGACAGGTAAAGATTAATGACTCCATCAATTCACCCCTCAAAGCCTTTCTCCCTGTATCCTCCATTCTGCCAAGACCCCCACCCTTTTCTTTCCCTCCATCTCCACTTTATGTGGTGACTTCATTTATCTGCTCTGAGAATCTGTTCACATTTGCAAATGAAGCCGCCGTCATTTCGGTTTAATTTGAAATTGCTTGTTTACTGTCGGCGCGGCCTCAATTAATTATGTTTTTACGGAAAGGCTCCCAACCTCAGAATATTAATAAGGGGAATAAAATGACAGCCTTTCGGAGGGCTGTAAAGTTCATTTTTAATTTCTGCTTCTCTGATGTTTTCAGGGGCTTTTTTTTTGGTGTTTTCCCCCCACCTTCCGTCTGAAAATCCGAGGAAGGGTCAGGAGAGTCTGTAATTACTGTGCCTCCCTGACCTTAGCCACCTTCTCTGTTATTGACTCTATAGGGTGTCTGTTCATTACCCAATGCCCTAATGATGGTCTGGATTAGCTGTTACCTGTCACACCAATAGAGTTTTTAATTTTATTTTATTTTATCAGCTTGTTTACTGCCTGGAAGCTTTGAATAAAGTACCAAAGTAGAAGAAGTTCTCTCACAGCTGGAGCTGGAGTCCAGCAGAAGTTCTTCAGTGTTTGCTGGGGTTTAGGAGGGGAATACAGGGTGTTCTTCTGAAATAAAAGGAGAAAAGCGTGAAGTATATTCAGTTGGTGGCATGGAAAAAAGTATGATTTTCAGCAGTAGGTTTGTTAAAGATGTTGAGGTTGAAGGAGCTGGTGGGTTGAGAGTGGGAGGATGCTAATTACACTTTTTAGTGGAGGGTGAGAAGAAAAGTGTCCTTCATTTCTCATGATACCCTAAGGTCAATCCTGAGACCAGCCTCTTCCTGAATTGGAGCTAGCCCCAGCGTTTGCCTGCGTGAGGCCCAAGATAGATAAATGATACAAACATTGTGTAAGTTCAGGGAGATGTACAAATCATAAACCAATATAATTAGAAGGGAGAGGTTTTGGACGGATATACTGTGGGCTATAGACATCTATACAATGGAAAGATAAACTAGAAATACTGGAGGTTAGATGCAGTGCAGGTAGATTGCCCGTAGTGCAGATAAATCATATGGATTAAAGTGAGCAGGCGGGCGTAGATAAATTAAATATAGTAGGAATAGAGGCATCTTTGTAGCTAGACAGCAGGAAGGACGTGTGTGAGTGCGTGTATGTGCATGTATCTCAGTTTAACACTCTCCTGCTTTTTCCTCCACAGTGACTCAGTTACAGACAACTTTAGCAGCTGTCCAGGAACTGCTAATCCAGCAACAACAGAAAATCCAAGAGCTTACCCAAGAACTGGCTGCTTCTAAGGTATCCAATTCCAACTATTCATCTTTAGAACATCACTGTCTTCTTTGGAACATGCATGGCTTCTTTTGTGGGCATATGGAAAGCACCTTGTTAGATTCACAATCCAGCCTTCAGCTCTGTCATATCTCCAGCCAATTTTTCTGCATCTGACTTCTCCCTAGGTTGTCTGTTTAAGGCGTTGGATATTAATTGCATTACTCAATGAAATATATCTGACTTCTGAGAGGGCTTTGCTGTGTAACTTTATATGCAGCCTATGTGTCTGAGGCCTCAGACCTGTTCTCAGCTCTGTGTCTTCTGCACTGCCTTTGAGATTAAATAATTGTGCTGTAGTCCACTGACCAAAAGAGGTAAAGGCCAGTTGCGCAGAGGTTATATTTGTGTGTAATATGTAATTTTGCATGTTTATATTTCTCCTCTACCATTGTACATTTTCAAAACAATGACTTAATCCTGTTCAGCCAAGCACATATATGAGGTACCGTGTTTGAGTCACTTGTTCAGATCCAGGCCAGGTAATGGCCAAACATTCTTACTCTTTGGTTCCTTGTTTCAATGATCTTGGTCATCTCAGTGTTAACTGGTGGCCCCATCACAGCCACCTTAGTGACGCACTGTGGCCCGTAGAATCATAGAATGGTTAGAGTTGGAAGGGACCTTAAAGATCAAAGGGATCTTTAAAGGATCCGTTTGAAGGATCCTTTAAAGGATTAAGGGACCTTAAAGACCATTCCCCTTGACTCCTGAGGACCCTAGCAATAAAACCATCAGTTCTGACTAGTTTGTATTGTTACATGTGTAACTACAAGTAACTACTTTTAACCAAAATTGATTTTCTTTCTGGCAATGAGAATTAGTGCTTTTCATCTCCAAAGTACTTTGCAGACATTGGCCTAAGCATTCTATCAGCCAGTAAGTGTTGGTTACACCTGAGGTGGGATGGATTCGAACCAGTCACATAGAGATGAAGTCTTCCTTTCACTCACAAACTTGTGATTATTCAGGGTCCAGTCATCTTGCAGTATTCTCTGTACAGGGAGAGATTTTTCTTGTTGATGTGAAATCCCTTAGACAATGCTGACAGTCTTTTATCTACATGATAAAACAGTTGTCTTCTCCCCTTACCTATACTTTAATCTCGTACAAACCTTTGATGGTGTGTAACTGGTGGACCACAGCTGACTGTGTGGTGTGCACACTGTACAGTAGGAATCCCTCAGTGGCACAGCTGTAAACCAAACCATGAAAGCCAGTTTATGGTCACAACACTCTACTTCAATTTTCCTTGGGAACTGTGGCCTGTCAGTGGCCTGGAGCCAGTCCGGAAATTGGAAAACTGTTTTCAGGTCTTAAGTGTTAAGATTAAGACCACATGTTGAGCTTTAAGAAGGAAAAAGGGCATAAGAGCCTTGGTGGTTTAGAGAGTCTTGAAGAAGTTTTTCCTCCCCTCTCTCTACCCCCTGCACTGAAATGGTAGCACACATTGTTATGATATCTAAACCTCATGTGTACAAAGAAAAACTTGGGCAACCCCACAAACCAGAGAATAAAAGCTGTGTTTTCTCAGCTGTAATGTAAGTTTTTATATCTGCTTTTCAAACTCCTACTGGCATGCTGTAAAAAATTAAAAAGAGGGACTTTAAGTAATTAAAAAACATACATAAAAATTCAAGGCTTGAATTTTCTACAACTGTTTTTTAAAGAGACTGGCTAAAAAGCCCCAGATGTCAGATTTTATTTCTAAATCCTAGGCATCTGGCACCATATGTGTTTTGGAAATCTGAGTCCTTTGCAGGCCAGTGAGTGGAAATCACTCCCTTGTTAATGTGCTGCTGTAACTTTCAAGGTCTTGGAAAGCCAGAACAGTGGCTCCTGGATTCTTGCTGTCTGAGGGCTGGGAGTGTGAATCCCAAGGGAACGCATCTGTGTATATCACAGCTACTACAGGCTGAGCCTCTCCCAGCTCACTGGGTTCACAGCCCAGAAGTCACTGTGACGAGTGCTGGCTGTGAAGGTGTTCAGGGTTACTCAGCACTAGCTGAAGTCAGTCTGAAAAATAATAACAACCCGTTCTGGCTGCGTCTAGTAGGAACTGCTGAGGAGGAGTTTTGTGTTATTCCAGTTTGGCTTCCTTTGTAAGGGGATTTATTAGGAGTATCTCTGGAGGGATGCTGACAAGTTAGTTCATTCCTAATGGCTTTTAGCAGAAATTACTGTGGGAAATGCTAGACATGAGTGTTCTCTGGTCCCATACTCAGCCCATCGCTACAGGAGTTGCTAGAGTGATACGATGGGGTGACCATAGGCCATGATCTCTCTTTCAGAATGTTCCTGCCATTTCTCAGGTTCCCAAAAGGGTTAAAAGAAAGATTGCCAAAAGTTCTCCTTAGTTGTTACCTTACTCTAATTTCTCCTATAGCAATTCTGATGCAGTGCCAACAGCAGCTGGACAGGCTTCCATGAGTTACTGATCATCTTTCCCCACCAAGCTGCATTCATTGCCTTGAAATATCCAAGAGACAGTGCCGAGTCCAGCTGCTTCCTGGAGATACAATCCAGTAACTCAAGCATAGCTCTAATTCTTCAGATCTAGTACGGAAAATGTTTGCAATTTTCCAGGACTGATTTATCAGCCCACCTCTAAACACCACAAGAGCGTAGATAACCTATGGTTTATTTCATGATTTAGGAGAAATGAACAAATGGTTTTAAAATAGTTGTTAATACATAATACTTGAATCTGTTGCTTCAGCTAAGCGCAGTCACAAGAAGGAGTAAAGAACCTGATTCAGTGCAACTCCCTCTGCCTTTCAGAATCCTAGTTCTAGTTCTCCTTCTCTAGAAGTCATTCATTAGGTCAGTGTCAAATGACTTAGTTTACCTCTTTGTGTATTGTTCTCTGTTTGATATGTTGGTGGAAGCCATCCTATGTAGACCTAGCTTTGTGTTGGCCTCCTTATCAAAAAAAGAAAGATCCCCTTGAGATGCTTCAGCAATGGCTGTGCATGGTGTGTTGGAGGCAAGGTTAATTAGTCCCCCAAATGGAAAGCAATATTTGAATAGTCTTAGCACCTTGAGACAATTATTATGTCTGATCGTTGCGGGGATCCATTCAGGTCCTTTTTTTATTGTGGAAGTTGTTTTGCGCAGATCTGAGATATTTTAAATGATAGAACTTATGTATGTTATCCTCAGGGCTCCAGATTCCCAGATGGAAGGAGAAGGAGGATAATGTAGAAAAAAGTTACGTTTGTGAACTATCTCCCAATTCATACCTTGATCTTTATGTCTTCTTTTTCACATTCCAGGCCACAACTTCCACCAACTGGATTCTGGAGTCACAGAATATTAATGAATTGAAATCTGAGATCTACTCGTTAAAAGGACTTCTCCTGAACCGGTATGGATGGAATATGTGAGCAGATTATTGTGTGGGGAAAGGGATGCCTTCTGGGATTCTCTCAGTCATGGAGAGGAAAGGCATTTCCAACAGGAACTAGCTCTATATCCTGTTACTGCTATTTTAATAACACCGCTTTGCACTCCACTATCACTTTCTATTTGCAGGTCTCAAAATGCTTTTCAAGCTTGCCTTAAATCACAGAGCGTTTTGGGTAATTAATAAGATTTTTCCTTATTGTTTACGATAGAGGAATTCTCTGCCATTCACCACAGTCAGGATGCCTCTCACCTCGTTTGAGGTATTGACTGTATGTGCACCTGCATCGTTACAGAGAGTCACTTCTGGGTACAGTTCAGCTGCTCTGTTCATGGGTAGGTCATAACCAGGATTAAAAGAATGGCACTTCAGCAGAGCCTGTTTCTCTCCATTAGCTAGCTCAGGTGCAGACATCTTGTAACGCAGTAGATGTCTGAAATGAGGTGATATAAATCCCAGCCTGTGGGACAGTCGTAAGAACAGAGATCAGACCTCAGTTCTTGAGGAAATTCTTTTTTTCTAAGTGCATTGCTTAGATAGCTTTTCAGCTATTGATCCTTTCACTCTCACTCCCTTGCCGCCTTCTACGTGGAACTAAGTCTTATCAAGTCATCTGTTTCCTAAGAGATGGACTTCAAAGATCAGTGTAAGATTGGACTAGACATGTTCTGGATCTCGGCAAGTGGGCTTTTCAGAAGTCTGAAAAGTGTATTGTCTTTAATATCCTTTTAAATTCTCTCTACACCTTCCATTCCTCCCAGGAGTCACAGTAGAAAGCTCTGGAGGATTGAGGACACATATGACGTTACTGTCTGTTAAGTTGGGTTGTACTAGGGTCGCTGCTGGGGAGAGAGCATTACTTAATGACACCTCTTCAGCAATGGAAAAGTTGCAGCTAGGGGATGAGTGTGTCTTGGAAAAAAGAAAACTTTTTGGGGGGTTGTTTTTTAACAAAAAGCCCAATGTTTCTGCAATGAGGAGGCAGCAGCAACACCAGAGCCAAGAAATGTTGTTGGAAGTTTATGATACTGGTTGAATAATGCAGACATTGGCTTACTGCACTCACAGGAGATGGAGGTTAGATCAGCAGAGGTTCTTTGCTGGCTGGTGGTGTCAGCAGGACAAGAGAAGTGAGAGCAACTACTGTTCCTAGTTCAGTGTAAGAAAATGTAACCTGCTGTGTTTGAGTGCTCACTGTAGGAGAGCAGCCAGCTTTTATCTGCTCTGGTCTTGTCTGTGGCACTAGCCAGCTCACCTGAGGGGCATGAGGACTCCCTGCCACGCAGCATCCATTTCAGAGCTTGATCTGATACCTCTTCATACTCCCACTTTTCACATACACAGGCAAAGATGCATGGGGAGTACTAGATCAGACATGCTTTTTGCTTTGCTCTTCCTGATGGATGACTTTCTGAGGGCACCAGTGCTCCCCACTGCACTTGTCCTTGTCCTGTTTGGTACTTGGGCATTAGCCAGCCACTATCAAATCCTTAAAGCGCACCTGGAAAGGACTCGAGGACAGAGCAGCCAGCTTTCTCAGCTGGTGCAAGTTAGTATGATTCCATTCAAGTCAGAGAAGCTGAACCAGTTTGCCGCAGCCAGGACCTGGCCCAAACATGTAAAGTGCATGCTGGGACTAGGAGATAGGCTCTGGACTGTAATGAGCCAGAATGCAATAGCTGTGTATCACAGTGGAGGTGAGAGCCAGGTGGTGTAATTCCTTGGCTCAGGCACAAGGACCCAGTGTGTCTTGACTTCTTGCTCCACTGGGAATTTTCTTTACCAATTGATTACTGATTGTTTTATAAAGGGACACCCATGTCTTTCCACAGGCAGCATTCCTGAGTGCTAGCTTACTCTGTGAAATTGGCCAAACCAGGTAATTTTAGTACTTCAGGTTGCCCAGCTGTAATATTTTCATTGGGTGCTTGTAAAGCACTTTGAGATTCTGGCTGAAGAAGTGAAGTGGCCTTAGTTTTGTTCATTTATGGCAAAGGAGACTTGCAGTTTCAGTCCTGCTTTTCAAATACGATTCTCTCCAATGATAAGCCCTCAGTGTTTTTAATAAAAGCCCCTTTCTCTCCTTTTCTTCCCCTCTTCCCCTCCCCCAAGGAGGCAGTTCCCTCCCTCCCCTTCGGCTCCTAAGATCCCTTCATGGCAGATCCCAGTGAAGCCAAGCTCACCCTCCAACCCTGTTGTTGCAAACCATAATAGCAGCAGTGACATCTCGCCTGTCAGCAATGAGTCTACCACCTCATCACCAGTCAAGGAGAACCACAGCCCTGAGGGTTCCAAGGTCAGCTGCCATCTGCTGAGCACAGAGGAGGGCAACCAGGCAGTGATCGACGTCAAGAGCCAAGTGCGGATGGAGGTGCAGGGTGAGGAGGAGAAAAGGGAAACCAAAAGGAACGAAGAGGAGGAAGAGGACGATGATGATGATGATGTTAGCCATGTGGATGAGGAGGAATGTTTGGGTGTCCAGACTGAGGACCGGCGAGGAGGGGATGGTCAGATTAATGAGCAAGTGGAAAAGCTACGAAGACCTGAGGGGGCCAGCAACGAGAATGAGATTGACTAAAGCACCCTGGCTTCTACTGCTGCTGCTGTACATCTTCCCTAGCCTCCTGCACTGTCCCCGGTGCCTCTCCCATTTTGTGGAGAGAAGTGCCACCATCCCCTCCAGTGATTCTCCCATGACTGACCTTGAGAAGGGTCATGATTGCCTAGTGAGCAAGGTGGGCCCTCTTTCACCACAGGGCTTTGCAGCGTTGCAGTGGCTTTTTCTCCCCTCCCAGACCCACATTCTCCCCATGAGCTGGGGTCACTGCCTAGGCTGGAAGACCAATCGCCTTACCATACACCACAACTCTTACAAAACACCATCTTTCCTGAAACAGCCTCTTTGCTGCATCCTAGAATCCTTCTATCCAATTTGAGAAACAAATCTGTCCTGAGTTCTTTGATTTCACAAGCCTTTAATCCCCACGTAAGGCCCAAACCAGTTCTCCGTTTCCCAAAATAACCCTCTATTTTATTTCTCAAACTACTTGATATTCTGTTGCCAAAAAAAAGAACGTTTTAACCCTGAATTCCTCACCAGATCTCAGTCTTGGCTCTTCCAAGCCTTATGTCAAGCCTCAAACTCCTGAAACTACCTAGCATCTAGAAACACTAAATTTCTGTGGGGTCCAAAGAACACTATTTCCACGCCACATGCTGACATCAAAGTGGCCTCTTGCTAGGGACCAAGTCCAGGTTTCATGGCCACGGTAAAATCCATGAGAACAGGTGGCTTTGTTACTGATTGCTCCCCAGTAAAAGAAGGCTTTAAAAGAAGTTGACCCCACTCATCCCAGTTATTACCCTTCCTCCTACAAAGACAAGAAGCTCACCTCGCATTTTGACATCTTACATTTTATTTATAGCTGCCCTGAATCAATGAATGAATGAGGTGAATTCAGATGCTGAAACAGTTGGTTAATTCTGAATCTTTGCAATGGTTCTTAGCCTGTTTTTCTCCCTAAATGACGAGAAAACATCTTAAATGATCAGCTGAGACCTGCACCTACCCAGTGACAGGCACCTGCAGCCTTTACAGAAGAGAGAACAGTTCCAGCTCTGAGGTACACCACTGGCCCTTCTTGCCCAGTCCAGCCTTTTTTTTTTTTGCCCCATTGGGGCTATACACAAATTAATCCAGTGAATTTTGAAACCTCATTTGCAGCATTGTGTTCTCAGCTGGTAAAATGGTGGTGTCCAATGATATTATTCACTGCATCAGAGCCTCTTAGCAGAGCAATTCTTGTAACAACTGAGTCTCACTGTCCTCACCAAGCAAGTGTGCTTGTCTGTGTGATCATGTATAGATTTCAAATATAAAATACGATTGTATATAATTGTAATAAATATGAGTTACCACTATTTAACACCAGGCTGTTACTGGATTACTGTGGCTCTTATTTTGGGGAGAAATATGCATGCAGGGTGGTAAAGGGAGGGGAAAGGGACTGTTACAGAAATTTAGTCCTCCTGAAATGTTTTCTGGAGGCCGTTTAGGGTTGATTTTCTGGTTGCTCCAATATATCAGCAGGAGGCAGTGTAGGGAACGGTGCAAGTGCAACACGAGGTATGCTATAAACAGCTCCAACAGCACTGTAATGCTCTGTTGCCTCCGATGTTGCGGAGGGTGAGATGGGTGTATCCTCCCGCGAGTACAATGCCAGCCATTCCATTTCCTTGGCTCCCAGCAGGAGGCTCTGCAGGGTGCAGAATGCAGCATCCCGCTCCTTTCCAGCCCTGGCAGCAGGAGGTGCTGAAGGGAGAGGGTGAGATATCCCACGGCCCCTTGCTCTTATCTGCCAGCAGGGAATGCTGTGCCGTATCCCATGACTGCTCTGGCCCTGCCATGTCAGTGCAGAGGCCATCGGAAGAAGCGTTCCGGCGTACAGCAAGTGATTGGGAGCTACCGCAGTCCCATCCTTGCTCAACAGAAGAGTTTGGCTCCCTTCTTAAAAATGAGGGATTTACTTGATTCCTGAGTATTTGGGTGTCTGGTACACAGTGACATTTTCCTGCTCAGGGGGAGCGAAAGGGACCTTCATATTACTGTATTTAGACCTGCTGCTGAATGTGATGATTTCTCATTCCTTAAATGGACGAATATCTTCCCCAGGAGTGAGTGAGAGTGTGTGTGTCTCTCTCTCCCTCTCTCCCTCTCCACTGTTTAACGTTCACAAAGAACGTCACGTTTAGCTAAAACAGGGCAAATTTGAAAGTGTTTAAAAGGAAAGGCTTTTCTTAAGAGATGGCACTTCTCATTTCTCCAAGCCAAGAATCCTTGTGAAAAGAAAACACGACTGAATGCAGGGATGTGATGAAAAAGTATTGTCCTGCCTGTGTACATTTTATATACATAGAAGGTTTTGAAAATAGAAAGTGCCTGGACAACAGCAGTTGGTGAAATGTGGAAAATATGTTGCTGAGGTATGTGCCTCGCAGAGTGACTTACGAGGTTTACAGTGCAAGCATCCCTGCGGGTTCATTTTTCCCCCCTTTCCCTCCATGTTGCCAGTGTTCAGTTCATTTACCTCGAGATTTCTGGTGCAGAGTTAAAGACAGTTTTCTTCAGCTGCCCTTTTCCCTCCCTTCGTTTTTGCTTTTTACAACCTTTACCAATTCAATAGGTCACGGTTTTTCCTTTCCCCAAGCTGATGAATCCCAGAAAACTCCATCATAGCTGCTGTTGCTCACAAAATCTAACTCTGGGCCTCTGACTGCTGCTGGGGTGTTTGTGTACTTTGTTGAAGAGATCCAACCCACCAGCAGAGAATTTGGAAGAAGCCAGACCTTCCTACCAGCAGGTATTGTCATGAATCATGAGTTTTATTCCTCTGTCTCATGTTCCTTGTCTTTCCAGCATAGTTACAGTTGTAGGGTAAGTATTTTGCTCCTTAATGAACCGTGTAGCCTGACTGCTAACTTGTAATTTTTTTTCTTTTTCTTTTTTTTTTTTTTGCTAGAAACAAACTTCTTAGATCAGCTGCCCTGTGAAATGATTAGCCCACTGGCCAGTAGGCACTGAGAATGGCATCATATTAGCTGAAAGATGACCAGGTAGTGAACCTTTTTTCTGCAGAACAAGACAGACAGCAGCAGCAGTTACCCACCATCTGGCTTGTTCAAGCACTCTGGTTTACTGTGTCATCAGCCTTTGTTTTGACACAGGAAGAAGAATAACAGCAGCCCGGTTGGTGAGTTCAGTGGGTTCGTGACATGGGTTCTATAGGTCCCTGAGAGCATACAGAAAGCGGGTGAAGGGAGCTCCCTCTGAACACTGTCATTTGAGCACGTTGCAGTGAAAACCCGTGAGCCTGTGCTCTCTCTCCTCGAGGAAATGGTATCAGGCTGCTTTCCACTAACTTGAGGTTAGGAAAGTTCCCTTTTCAATAGGTGCAAGGGAAACGTGGGGAACTCAAAATATGTGACAAAGTGGGAAAGGGTTAAGAGAGATGATGTCTCCTGATCATCTTTGTCCAACCTTCCTCACCTCCAGGTGTTACAAATAAGTCCTATGTGCTTTTTTTCTTTATTGCCTTTTGTGTGTTGGGGGTGTAACCTAACAGTGTTTGGGATCAGAAGAAAGAGGATGGACTGTAGGATCCCTTGTGATCTTGCTGCTTTCCTGCATAACGCTTTGCAAAGTATTTTACTTCTAAGTGTGCCTCAGTTTCCACATGTGATGGTAAAAAATACTGGCTGGTAAATACAAAGATGTGACAAAGACAAGTTGCAGAGAAAGTCAACTTTGGGAAGCAGATTTCATGCTGGGTCCTGCAGCTGGCACAAAACGCCCAGCCCCCATGAACTGCTGTGCCCTGGAGCGAGCCCCCCAGCCCCCGCTGCTGGCTGTGCTTTGGGTGAGGGCAAAGCTGCCCAGCTGCAGCCACTGTTCCCTAACAGCCTGGGCTGCACAGCTGGGGTAGACGAGCTGCCCTGTCCTCCAGGAGCAGCCTGCCTTGGTCAGCCAGCTTGCCCTGCTTGGAGACGGATGGCTTAGACTTGGCTTTTGCTTTCTGCAACTCAGGTTCTTCTGGCAAGTAAGTGCTTTTTAATAACTATGTTCTCTCTTGCTTTTGTCATCAGGAGTGGGGGAACTGGCTGCGTTTCCAGTGGCTGCCTCACCCTGGTCTGGGGTTTGTTAGCAGGGTTGCCAGAGGGTCTATCCTGATGCATACTGGTGGAAGGAAGCGTGATATATTCTGGGCTGCTGCCTGGGGCAGGGAAGGTGCTGTAGGAAAACCCAGTCTGTGTCTACTGGGTTGCTTTCATTTGCAGTGCCTGCTACAGAAACGGAGGCTGCCTTTGCTTTTCCTTTGGTGAGGCAGTGTCATGCTTGGGAAAAACAAAGGCTAGACAGCAGGTTCAGAGTAGCTTTTTGTTGCAAACCTGTTGTGTTAAAAATTAAGGTCTCCCTGCTTGACTAGACCCTCCACACCCAGCAGGTTGTGGAGCACGTAAGTGTTTCCCAAGGGCTTTGACAAGAGCTTTTCCAAGCTTTGGAAAGTCCCTTCTGTGTGGTGGTGCTTTATGTTAAGCACAAATTGCATGTGGTGGTGACCCTGCACACCAAAAACTGATGTTAAGGTTGCGCTGAGAGTCTTCCAGCTTGTAGTATGCAGGTGCAAAGTGAGAGAGGGGCTTGGCCTCCAGGGATTGAAAACATAAATAAAGGGATGCTGAGAGGTGAAATGTTGGAAATTATTTACCTAAGGGCACAGGAGAGAGCTTCTAGCTTTCTTCATTTTCCCTTTTATTGTCTTATTCCCAGACTATGCTGCTTCCTCAGGAGTCAGCCTCTGTAGGCATCTTTAAAGCTGTGTCCACCTATTGTGCTGATGAAAGGCTGGCTCTTCCCACTATGTACACTCCCAAAAAATTAAATAAAATAATGGAAATGTACTAAGGTGAGTTTTGGGGTATCAAGGAAAAGGGAGGGCAGGGCCCAACTCCTCCATTTGCTGTGCAGCAGAAGCTCTGAACTGTGCACTTGCAGATTGAGGGGCTGGCATGGTCTCTCCCAGCTCAGGGAAAAAAACAATCCCATCCCCAAAAGGGAGCAAGCACTAACCTAATAAAGGCACCAGCTGGACGAAGGGAAAACCAGCTCTTTGGAAAAAAAAAAAAACCAACCACAACCTCCTTTCATTAGAAAAATAATATATTTCATCCAAATAAGGTAAAAATATTTGAAATGGGGCAGAAGTGAGCACTAGGCAGCATCTGTCAGGCCCTTTCTGAAAAGGAGAAGATTATTAAACTCAATTACAATTTATTTTTGTAAAGTGTCTTTCAGACTAAAAATCTCCCCAAATGCTTTGCAAGGACTGCTCAGGGTTACTTACAAGATGGAGCATCTTAGAACATCACCCCTGTTTTCCCACCAAGCCCTTTTCTGCATCTGCTGAAGGATTTAAACCTTCAGGATCTTTTTTTTTTCTTCTATATTTGTGCAAATAATGAGAGATATTCTATGGTGCTGGCTGCAAGAACATGCCTGAAGAGGAGTGTGGAGGGATTTGACAATTTGACATTGTATTTTTTTCTGGTTTAGGTAAAATACTTGCTTTTCTTTGGGACTGTGTCTCCTGAGAGGGAAGGTGATTGGCTGGATAGGGCTGATGCAGAGGATCTACAAGTACAACTGGTTTATTTGTTGCCCATTTTTCTTTTGGTGCCCCTCGCCAGCCCGCTTGTCTGTCTCTCAGTCACTTTGTCTGCTTGGCAGGTCTGTTTTGTGCAGCATCTCCCTTGTTGGTTTTCAGCCGTCGTCATGCCTGCCTGTCTCCTGATGCCTCATGCTTTTCCCTTTTTCTTCCTAAAACTTCAGAAACGGGCTGCTTCCAACTTTATCCCTCTGCTTCTGTAAGCTAGTACTGAGGTTTCATCTGTGTGGAGCTAGAGTAAAACCTCTCTAAAATTTCTTTCTTTAACTGATTTAATTAAACCAGAGCAACATCTTGGGTGGACATTCTTCCATCCCTTTGAAGAGATTTGCGTTACTTAAGGAGCTTCAACTGGTACATCCATACACAAAAGACTGTGCTAAATTCCTGCAGCTTTCCTATGTCCACGAACTATTCTTTGCTTCCTGCCCTCTGACAATATCAACAGTAGATTTCTCGGTTTATCCTCTTTAATGTTTCAGACTGTGGAGCTCTGATGTTTAGGCAGAGCTTGGCTGTGGCCTGGGATCACCAGAGGGTCCTGGGGGCTGCTGGTGACAGCAAGGGCTCCTCTGGCTTCCCAGCAGGAGCACAAGGCAGCACCCTGCCCTGTGGGAAGGGAAGGGGGCAGGGAAAGGCTCAGTCTGCCTGTCAGATAAATCTTTGACTGTTTACTTAAATCCTCAGTGTTTCTTCATTTGTTTGTTTAAGAGTTTCCCTGCCAAAAAAAGAGAAAAAGGAAGGAGGGGAGCTGCCTCTTTGTTGGCCACCCCTCCTCAGCCAGGATGGGTCTGGGGCACTTCAGGGGCACTGACTGCCCTGGGTGAGATGGAGGGATCTGCCTCTGGAGAGGCCACGTTCTTCTCTTCTGAGCAGACGTCCCTGGTAAGGGAAGGTGCGTGGTAGGACTCCAGTGAGCCCACTCTTGCCCCAGGGCTGGCGTGCAGAACTTCTAACACCCACTGTACCTACAAATGCTGTTCATGCCTTTCTCCCCTCTTTGCCCTCACCCCCTTGGTAGGGATTGTTGCCTCCAGAGTTAGGTGGTGTCAGCCTTCAGGTACTGGTGAAGTTTCTTCAAGGAGAGCAGACAAGGACCCCAAAAGCGGGGGCTTCCTACCTGAATGTTGGATTTCTACGTAATAGTGTCTGCAACAGAGGGACTCAAAAGCATCTTGGCTATCCTTACCTTTTTATAGATGCCCATAAAATATATCAGGCATGGTAAATATCACACATGCAGTTCCTTCCTATGCAAGTGCGTGCTTTCACCCAAACTGGCATACTTTTTTGTCCCCACACGAGTGTAAGGCAAACCTTATATTTTGCTGTAGCTATGCGTGTGCGAGTCTTGTGTACAGATCTATTCATGCATGCTCTTACTCTTTCCAAGTTTGGTCATATTAAACTAAGTTCTGCCTTGATTTGTAGAGAAAGACAGAAATTATTTATTTATTTGTGTGTGTGTGTGCGCGCATGTGAAACTCCAAAAACATTCCCAACAATCCACATGCTTTTTTTTTTGTTTGGAATAGGTACAAGCTGCTCGTAGACTTTTAGAGAAATCTTTTAAAGTTCATGTTCCCCTCGCAGATGATGTGAGATTTTATTGTCGTGTTTGAAAGCTTCAGTCTTTTATGCAGATTGCATGCAGATTTGGGGAGGATATTTGTATATATTTTTATATTATAGCTCTTCTCCTTCCCTTTCCCCAAGAGCTGCTTCTTTAAAAGGGCTTCCCATGGTCTTTAAAAAGGCACCTGCAGGTTTGGGAACACAATTTTGTGCCTGTGTGCAACAGCCCAGCCGTGACAACAAGCAGTTGATGCAGCCTGTGAGTACCATGTAGCAGGACTGTTGGTTCAGAACTTTACTTCTTGGAAAGGGCTTCTGCAGAACTGTGGAGGAAATTTTAGAGGTCAAGTGAAAGTCTTAGCTTTAAACATTTGGTTGACACTCTCTTCTTCACTTGTGTGTCATAATACTTCTCTCTTGCTTCGTGTTATTATACCCAATGCCCAGTGAAAGTATTTTCTGCAGGCATTCTCAAGGCATTTGTTATCTATTAGCTAGTTGTGATCCGTTAATGGCTGGTTTCCATCTTAGCTGCCATACCTGAGCAACATGGGCAGTACCAAAAGCTGCATCCATTTTTTTTTTTTTCTCTGTTGTGTGAATGTTTTTTCCCCTTTTGTGTCTGTGTTTTGTCAAAGTTTCTACTTCTAGCCTCTTGTTCCGTTGCGGAGAGGAGAATGCATTGGAATAACTCTTGCTAGTCTTCTAAGAGAGCTAGGGGTCTCCAGTCCTGCCACTCGATCAGAGGCATGCCCTATTTTCTCAACAGTAGGTTCTTCGAAAGCTGCAGCAGCACACGTGTAGTTCCCCTTTCTGCCCTGTGGATTCCCTTGAAACTGGGCTTCTGTGGCCCTCTCAGCCACACTCATACCCAGGGACTTGACCACTGCTCTTCTATGCTAAAATCCTGCTTAGTTCCAAATCTGATTTGCTAATCTAGAGGTATAAAGACGGGCTTATTTAACAAACCTATTTCCCTAGCAAGACTCCAGGTCTTTCTTAATGTCATTCTGCATTAGGAAGCCAGTGTTGAGCACTGGTCCTTGCAAGCTGCAAGTTATGCCCAGTATGTGTTGTGCGTCATAACAGCTGCTTTTCCTCTGTACCAGTAAGCATCACAATTCTGATTTCCTTCTGTCCGGGTGTAGGAGGCATTGTGCTACTAGAGTAAATATCCTCCCGGAGTCAGACATGCTTTACTGCATTCTATGCTATGAGCAAGCTATGAGGAGTATTTTGTTGGGCATGTGCACACCAGCTCTGCACACCTAATGGTGTGGCTCAGAGACGACCGCTGGCCGCCCTACACCGATTGCTCCTCATGGCCTTCGCAGCTCCCTGTGAGATGGCTGCTTGACTAAAGGGGAGTTAAGTTGGGAGCTGATAAGAGCTTGTAAGAAAGATTCCTGCAAATTAAATGAATGCCTACCACAGTATGAGAACTGTTCCTTGTAGATCTGGGACATAAAGAGAGATGTAACCCAAAGTATTATTTTCCTAGTAATCCCGAAAAATACACTTGCTAGACTGTGAGAAGTGCTTGGATGAATAGCAATGATGGTCTTTCTAAGCCACCGTGATGGCTATTACCTTAATTTTCAGCCAACACTGATAAACTACTCTCTTTATTTCTGTCCTTGTTTGCCCTTATGGCTCCAGCAAGGACAGGTGTCCATGTGATAGGACTGGACTAGGCGTGTTTGGTGAACGATGTCTAAAAATCAGGATGACTGGAAGCAGCAGCAGAACCATCTCATCTCCCATTCTGTGAGCTACAATACCGTGAATGCTGCTTCTTTGTATTTGAGGCAACCAAATTTTTGCTGCCTCTGTTGGTTTAAAGTCTTGAATTGTTCGGAAAGGGGAGAGCAGTGCTCCTCTGTTTGGGCTGGTGCCAGGGCTGTGGGTGCCTGTGGTGGTGGGTGCTGCAGAAGACTTGGTAGTGTGCTGAAAAGTTGGTACCTAATGTCTTATGTAAACCAGGCAGTGTCTTTTTGTGGCTGTGTGTGTAACTGTACAGTCCTGCAGTCACAAAAAAATGCTGTTACGGGGGACGCTGCGTGTAATCCAAGTGTAATAGCAGCAGCAACCGCCTGGTTATTGCCGTGACTGCGGGAGAAGCAGCCTCGCTGGGTGGCTGCTGCTTTCCGTGGCTCACCAGCTGCAAGGGCTGGCTGCAGAGCTGCAGTTTACCACTCGCAAGGATTTGGAATGGATGCAATAGTGAGGCTTTGATTCGTTCAACTTGCAGCTTCTCCCATGACTCGGTCATTCCTTTATGAAGTGCCGTCAGCGTTCCACAGAGAGCAGGCAGGTTCCAGCAAGGGCTCTCGAGCAGTGAGTGGTGTCATTCACGTCCCCGTCCCCCCTCCCTGGAAACACAGTCCCGTAAACATCCTGTGTGCTGTGGGCAGAGCTGCAGTGAGAACCGACCCCTGAGCTCCAAGGTCGGATTAGGAGCGTGTTCAGATAATGACATCTGAAAACAGGATGGCTGGGAGCTGCAGCAGAGCAACAAGGGGCTTTGAAAGAGAGAGGGGTCTAATCCTCGCTGCTAATAAGCAGGCAGCTGCTGCCAGTGCATCGGGCTTGGCAGGCGCCACTTTGCTGCTCCTGGGTTCTCGGGCAGGCAGCAGAGGAGCAAACGCCCAGCTGCTTCGAGCTGGGAGGGAGGAGCCACACGGGAGGGGTTTTCTTTGCTGCCTTTGGGTAAAACAGCAACTTTGACGTTGCTTTTGCCCCCATCCTCAACAGCACTTTGGCAGGACAGGCATCAGAGTAGTGTTTCGTGCCAGGCCAGCATTTAGGAGCAGTTCACCTGGCACTGCAGCAGCCGTGATGGCCACTGAGCAGGGACAGATACACAGACACCCCAATACCTGCCACTGGTGCAGAACCAGTTGCAATTCCAGGGTACTCAAGCCCGGCCTTGTCAGGAAGGCAGCTGGACGTGTGCCAGTCTGTGTGCAGTCTTGGTGCCTCACCAGTGAAAGAACAACTTCAGGCAAGGTGGGGGCATAGGGGAGGCAGCACAGAGGCAGCTCTTGTGCAGTTATGTCTCGATATATGCACCAGTTTCCACAGGGAGTGCTACAGTGGGTGCTCCAATGGTCTTCCACCGAGGGGTGAGTACTCAGGGGCTCGTTGTTCCCGCTTTAGAGCACGAGAAGTGCTGTGAACACACACTTCCTGCCCTTTTTTCAAAGTAACTTGCTTACTGCCTCCTACAATGGCATCTACTGCCTCTCCCCACCTGCCTCGTTCTGCGCAGGGATGCTGGTGATGAAAGCCTGTTCTAGACCCACCTCCGGTGTGGAAGTGCCCACGCCTGGGATGAGTCCTGGATAGGAGAATGGTGGGGACAAGCTGTATTGAGCATGCAGTGGTTTGATCTAATCTGTTGTTCCTTTACCATCAGCACTCAGGACTGCTGGATCCTATACCGGGGCGGTGCTGCGGCGCGCTGTGGCTGTCAGGACACCCTCTTGCCTGGAAGACTTTCTCATCCCAGATGGCAGTCACCGCACTTCGCAAGCGCGTGGTGTATAGGAGTTTCTGCAGCAGGAGAAAGCTATGGAGTGGCCGGGTAAGGAATGCTTTCTTTCACGTCTTTCAATAAGCGGCATACAGCTTTTTGGATTCTGTCAAAGTATCTGGCTTCAAAATTGAATTTTAGTGGACATGAGTAGATTTATTAGCCCCCACCCCTTCTACGCGGACAGGCTGTTTGATTCATGCTCCGCGTCGCTCTTTTGTTAGGGTGACAGTCGGAACATCTAGTGATTTAGTGGACTTTGGATGTCACTGTGAGGTTTCACGTGGGTGACAACAAGCACAGCTCCACCACGGATCCCAATCCACCACCCTGAGTTTGTGGGCCAAAGTAGGAAGAGAAAAGTCAAGATGTGAGCAGTCACATCTCTAATTCCAGGTCCCAGTTGAGCAAATCGTGGAGATTTAACTATCCCTTCTGTCAGGGGCCCTGACGAGCACTTGAGATAAAACTATAGTGCTGCTTCAAAAGCCTGAGACCTTAGTACCAGTGCTGAAACAGTGGCTGTTGAAATGGGTGCAGGGCCATTACTGGGACTGCAGTGCTTTAAAAGATCCAAACTGCTCCATGACTTGTTAGCTCTTAAAAAAATAAAACACCTCCTCAATCAAGAAGACAACTTGCTCACTTAAAACTTTGGGGTTTTTTTTCCAGTTTTTATTGAGTGAAAATGTCAAACCTTGCATCAGTCATGCAAAAAAAAAAAATCAAATAAATAAAACACATATATTAAATTTCTAATAGCACTAAATTCAAGTGGAAAAATATTCAGTTCTTAATAACGCAGGTGCTGAAGAGACCAGATTCAAGTAAATCAGAGCACACCATCCTGTTTAGGGTGTTTTTTTTTTTCACTTTCTGCATTTTTGTCTCAAAACCTATATATATATCTATATATCTATATATATGTATATACATATAGATATATACACACACACATATATATGTGCATACATATTATTTTTATATTTATATATATACACATACATATTTATAAAACATTAAAAAGAGCATTGGTGGTTCAAGCATTTATTTCCCCCCCCTCCCCCACGGAAAGAAAAAAAACAACAACAAAACAAAAAAAATTACACATTTAAAATTCAAAATGAGCTAGCAATGGCTTATAGTCCTAGTGTGCAATATGGATATTACAAAAGGCTAGAATCCTCCCGCTTTGTCTTTTTTTTTTTTCATTTTTGTTTTTTTAAAGTTTTTTTTTTTTGCTACATTGGAAAATTTTTTTAAATTTTTTTTTTCTTTACAAAATTCCTTCCACGCAGACTTTAATCCAGTTGAGTTTATGGCTAGAATGAACAATCTAGTCAATAGTTTTTACTTTTTTTTTGCTCTTCAGCAGTGAATGGTAGCAGAATCAGGAGGGTCCATCTGAAGGTTTATTTTGTTTGGTTTTCATCTTGTTTTGGACAGAATAGTTCCGTTTCCTCTCCCCTCCTTCCCCCTCCTCATACGGTTAGTTGAATCTCCCTCTCTTTCTCTGGTCATTCTTTTAAGCACAAACTTCAAGAGTATTGCGTTACCAGTGATATGATCGCTCGACGTGAAAACCACCGTGCTGTAGCAGGGATCTTGGTGCTGCTGAGGTCTTTGTTCAGGAAAGCACTTAAGCCTGGGCTTAAACCCGTGCCCGTGCAGAAAGCATCTGCTTAAGAGTTTTGCTGACCTAAAGCCTTAACATAGCAGAATAAAATACGGGTTTAACTTTCTGAACTTGTTGTTGTTGTTGTTGCAAATAGAGACATAGTAAGAAAGAGATTTACAGAAACTAGACTGGGAGAAGGTTAAGTCGCGCTCTGGGGTCGGGACAGCCTGCTGGGTGGCCCTGTTGGGAAGGGCAGGGTGGCCACTGTTCTGTGAGGGCATCTGACCTGCTGGGGGGGTCAGATGGTGCATTCAGCAGTAGCCTGTTGGGAAAGAAATCTCATTCCCTGTACCAGCTCCTGGAGAAGGTGTGATAAAAGTTTGGGAGAAAGGCTGAGATGTTAGGGAGAAGTAGGGTGCCTTGGGGGAGAAAATGGTGTGCATAGATAAACACAGGCCCTTCTGGCACACTTAGCCAGGCAGAAGGACGTGTGAAACCGCCCCATTCCAGCACGGATCCTGGTGTGGCTGCACTGGCCGCACCTGCCTAAAGCTGCCTCCTGGGATGGTGTGTGATGTCCAGTGCCAACCCAAGTAGGCTGGCACTACCAGAGCCATCTGGTGACTGTACCAGGTCCATCTTTTACCCCTTTTCTCCACACACTTCTGCTTTCTCCCACTGTTGTGCAGTGATTCAGTCAGTGGAGTCTGGTGAGATGTGAAAGGGGAGAGGTAAAAACATTACATCCCGGTGCAGGTTCCCAGGTTGGAACAGCAGGGAAACAGCCTGCCTATCCTGAACGGAAATAAGAGTGAGCCCCATGCCCTGCCACTGAAACCAGGCTCCCCCCTTGCCTTCAGCACTGACAAGGCTCCCAGGCAGGGCTCGTGAGACCCTGCAGGATGCTGTACTGAAGGCTGCAGGCTGGATCCTGCTCCCACAGAACTCACCGACAGCCATCACGTTGATTTCAGTGGTCCAAAATAAATGCATCTGTTTTGCAAGATGCAGCTTGTCTTACGTACAAGGATTCCTCTTGGAGCCCATCACCACACTATCTAAGTAGCTGAATTTGGGAAAAATGTACAAGTGTAGAACCTGCAGCAAATGCCATTAAAGTTAAAATCTTTTTGCCCCATCCCACTTCTAGAAATTCCAGGGCCTCATTCCCTCACTCTGCCCCAGGAACATGAGCTTCATTATATTCAAGAATTGGATTGTGCTAGAAAACACACAGTTGAGGGCAGGGGATATACCAAACAAAACAAAACAAAAAAACAAACAAAAAAAATAAAACCCTATAAAAATAAAAGCCACACAAATAGCTGATAGAGGAAAAGAACTCCAAAGAATTAAATAAACTACAAACTAGTAATAACAGTATTTCATTTTTGTTTTCATTTGTTTCATCTCTACAAAATTCAAGTTAGAATTCGGAATCGTGCAGCTCGGGTCAGTGCTAGGAGTGTGAAGTCAGCCTCAAACCGTAGCATTAAGGCCCCCCCTCCCCTGCCACCCCTACAAACAAACACTATGTTGAAGGGGGGGGGGGGGGGGGGGGGGGGGGGGGGAAGAAACTAAAAAAAAAAAAAAAGAGAGAGAAAAAAAATTGCACACAATTAACCATATCTAAGGGCTATCCAGAAGGCAGATGACCCCCCCCTCATCCCCCGGCATTGGTGGTTTCTCTTTTGTTCTATATATAGTAATAACCTTTACAGGAAAAATACTGTACAACTTTTTTTTTTTTTTTGCCTTTCCTTTTGAAACATTATCTGAACATTCTGTCCCCACATTTACACAGCTGAGCTGCTTGTTTATAAATCGGACCTGATCTGCACCAGTTCCTTAGGGAAATAATTAAAAAAAAAAAAAAAAGCAACCGAAACTTCTTGAGGCCTTTATGTGTTCAGGGTGAAAACAAATTATGGGGATCCCCTGGAGCTGAAGTGCTCATGGAGTTGGGGGGGGTGGGGGGGGGGGAGAGAGATGCCTGCATGATGTTAGGAAAAAATAATTAGTTGTTTGTTTGTTTTTTTTAAAAAAGGGACAAACTTCAGACCTAAGGAACCTTTTGCTAGGCTGGTATACTTACAAACTGGCACTGAAATAACTGTTGTCAGAACGAATTCACAAAGCTAGTCCTTCTGGAGCCCAGGTTACGTAGACAAGCCCTCTCAGACTCAGGTGAGGATTTGGGGGTCAAACAGCTACTGTCTCACCTGTCAGAGTCTGGGACAGTATCCTGTAGTGTGTGTTCCCAGACAGGGCTAGGAAAAAAGAGCAGGGAAGAGCGTGTAACCAGGGGAAAGCCCAAGCTTCTGGAGGCAGGTCTCAAGGTCTCAGCACAGTGTAGCTCCATTTGCTTATGCAGTGCCCGAGCTATTAGCTCGACTGTCACAATTTATCAGCACAGACCCAGAAATGCATTCTTAGCTGGCCGACACCCTGGCCTCAGCTAGCAGCTGCCCCTCTCTGAGGTCCCTGTGCTGTGCAGGTCGCAGCAGCCTCATGTTCTGTAGCTGCAAAAACGGTGACTGTGCCAATAGCTACTCAGGTGCTGCAGAACAGTGGTGTCCTCCCTCCCCGCCCCAGTGCTGAGCAGGACGTCCCACAGTGGGATGCTGGATGTTTGCCTGCCTTCTCCTTCCTCTTCAGTGGTGCCTTCACCCTCTCCCAGAAGTCACCAGAGATCCGTATCAGTCCATGCAGAAAGACAGACTTGCCCATCCCCAGGGGAAGGCTGGGGGTGAGGGCTTGGGGACTGGGGCCATACCTGTCATTGTACGACTGCCTGGGTCAGAGAGCAAGTAGTATTTTCAAGGCTGCTTTAGTGGCTGGGACGCTCTTCTGTGAGCACGGTGCTCCCTGTGCTGCACCGTGGGACAGAGTGTCAGCTCACAACCTCCTGAGATGGGGATACTGAAGCACCACAAAAACGCCTCGCCCTCAACAGAGAGAGGAAGCACCTGGGGGTTGGCATGAGATGGAACTGGATGGGAGATGAACCCCAGTCCTCCAGTGTGACAGCCCCTTTAACTGCCCACTGTGTTCTTCCCAAGTTACTTCAGCTAAATCCCTACAGGCAGAACAGCAGGGATGAGGAGAGGTGTCCTACAGAGAAAGTGAAGACTGAGAAAGTTTTACAATATAAATAGCATTCAAAATTATTATCATTAATAGTAAAAAGGATCTGGAAGAACAGAGGAGTGTCCCATTCCCACCCCTGCTCATTCATTAATGCGTCCTCATTTATGTGACAATAAATACCCACTCCCACCCTTGCTGTCTGATGCCATTCATTTAATGCTGGAGAAAGAAGGGGGGAGGGGTGAGGAGAGAGAGAGCACGCACCCCTCACCCCTCCTTCCCACTGGCAAAAGCTGAGCTAGTTGTCTTTGTGACACCAATTCCTTGGATTTTATATATGTGTGTGTGTGTGTACATTATATATAGAGAGAGAGACACACACACAAATATATATTTCTAAAATTCATTACCTGTTGTTCCCACCCACCCCCCTCCAAGAAGTGGAGATTATTATTAATATCGTACAACTGAAAACATGGAAAAATAAAACCCAGAAAGAAAAATGGGGGGGATAGAGCCCCACCTATAACAAAGGGTCCCCAGATGGGCACAGGCCCCACGCACCATGCAGGGAGCAAGGAAAAGCAGCGGGTACCCTCGAGGTTCATGTCCATAGAAAAGGGTGGGTTTTGCTGCATCCTGCCCCCGTGTTCTGCGATCCGCCGAAGGAAGCGATGCAGCACCAGTCCTGCTGCGAACCTGTCTCCAGTGGGGCCTGTGGAGGAGCATGGGCTTCCTTCCTCCCTCTCTCGTGTGTGTGGCACGGAGTTTGTTTTTCACTTGCCATCCCAATCTTTGTTCTTGCCTCATATGGGGTCCTCTTAGTAATTCTGTGTAAGAGCAAAACCAAACCACTGCCGCTGTTATCTCTACGATTAAGGAGAAGCTGCTGGAGCCACGGTGGAGGCTGGGGCAGCAGCTGGAGCTGGAGCAGGAGTTGAGGCTGGAGTAAGGGCTGGTTCACCCTCTGGCCTGGAAGCATCACCATGGTCTGTGGAAGAAGCAGCCTCCTCTGGTTCTCCATCTTCTTTAGTGGCCAGGCCCTCAGGGTCAGGCAGTGATTCTTCAGAATCTGTGTTCAAGTCTTCCTCTTCATCATCTTCCTCGTCGTCATCATCGTCCTCCTCCTCTTCATCATCCTCCTCTTCTTCATTCATCTCCTCCTCATCATCCTCTTCATCCTCTTGGGAAGAGTCATCCTCGTCCTCCACATCACCAGATCCAGATGCCACCGCCCCCCTTTCCTGAGGTGCGGCCCCGGCTCGGCTCGGTGATGGACCCTCAGTGACTTCTGACTGCTTCTTGCTGAGGTCCAGGGAATCATTGAGGCCCACACCAGCCGCGTTCTGCAGGAAGAAGAGGGAGCTGTTGTTGTCAGTGCTGAGGTTGAGGGAACTGTCCAGGTTGATGGAAGAGTTCTGGATGTCATACTCAAGAGTGGAGTGGGCAAGGCCCTCAGGGCCAGGAGAGATGGCAGGAAGCTCCCCTCGCTCCTGCTTCTCATGTTTGCGCTTGTGGGAGTCCATCTGTGACATGCCCACCACTGTGTGTTTGCAGCCAGGGTAGGTGCAATGGAAGTGGGAGCACTTGAGTTTGTACTTGCAGTCAGGCACCTCGCAGTCCACGCTGGAGCTGAACTGGCAGAAGCCAGCAGCACTGATGACGTCCTGCTTGCCGTGGTGCTTACGGTGGGCCGTCACCTTAGTGCTGTCAGTGCAGCGGAAGCCACAGCGCAGACAGTGGAAGTGTGTGCTGTTGCCAGAGAACTGGCAGTCTGGGAAGTTGCAGCTCAGTGAAGACTTGAAGCGTTTGAAATCATCCAACACCAGGTTATCAACACGATCGTGGTGCTGGGCGTGCTTGTACATGTGGGTACGGCCGCAGAACTTGTAGCCGCAGTTCTCCCGCGTGCAGTGGTAGTGCGTAACCTTGAGAGAGAACTGGCAGCTGGAGTCCTTGCAGTCCTCGTAGAGGTCATAGCGCCGAAATCCCTCCAGCATCATCCCTTCATCCAGCATCTTGCGTGAGGATGCGGTCTTGCGGCGCTTGCCAAACGGGGACATGTCCTCGATAATCCAGAAACGCTTTTTGGCCCCCGAGGCAGTTGGCATAGTGATGGTGTTCCCTGAGGAGAGAAAGCAAGAGTGGTGTTGCTGACAGCCATGTCTCTCTTCGGCTCCTAACCATCCCGGCAAGCTGCGTGTTTGCCAAGACGTGATGCTGCAGTTGTTCCCACCCAGTGGCTCATCCCTCAAGCTCTAGGTATGCCTGAACTCCGGGATCGTGGGCTGGCTGATGCCCGCTGGACACGGCTTCCTCACTTCTCAGCATATTGCACCTTGCCTCTGATTGCTGCTCTCGTGTATTGATATTGGCCAAGCACTAACTGTTGCTTCTCTGTTTTGCTACTCTCAGGGTTTCTCCTGCTGCTTAGTTAATCTCTAGTTCTATTTCCCTCAAATCAGACTTTAATACAGAGGAGCTGGCTTCCAGTCCAAGGACTGAGGTGTTTTACTGTCGTTCACTGGGGTTGAAGTGGTAAAAGGGTTTAAGCGTGCTCAACGCTGGTACGTGTGTGCTGTTTCCCCCTACCCAGGCTCTTACAACACACTACAGTTGCCAAGGACAGGCAGGAAGTGAAGGAAGATCCCATGCGTGATTAAAACTGCAAGGGGGGGATTTATAGAAACAGGATGGACTTTGGCCAGGAGACTGCAACATCCCTCACTGTAATGAGCCTACATGTTAGGATGAGTGCACTTAGAAAGACAGATGGACAGATGTTCAATGGGGCTAATTCTCATCATCACTAGCCAGTGGACTCTGAGAGAAAATACCAGTTCTACAGCTTTCCCTTGGGTCTCAAAACTCACATGATGCCCCCAGTAAATAAAGAGCCTCCATCTATCTTCCACTTTCATTCACTGGGCCAGCGTAACTGGCTAGTGCTCACGTCCCCTAGGATCAAGCTGACATCAAGGACTTGACCTCATTATATCTACTAAGTTTTTTTTCTTCTCTGCTTGCTATTTCCAGAATCAAACCACAATCTCCAGTATCAACATGCAGCACAGACACCGTTGGAGGCAAGAATTTCTCACCAGGTGCAGAACTGTGAGTGTAATTGGAAATTATAGCTTGCAACTAAAACCTACTTTTCCCCCCACACCCCCCCCCCTTCATGCTGAAACTGCCATCCTCTTAAAAAGAGGCATGATTTGTGACATGCAGTGCCTGGGGCCTGAGAATCCAGAGCAGTCTGCATCCTTGTCTAGGAGACTGAAGACACAGTCATCTGTTTGACTGTTGTAGAATTACTTTTTCTTTTTTTTTTCTGGCTGATAAGCAGGTACTAAATGTAGTGAATGCTATTCTTGCCATATCTAGCCCTTCAAATCACAACCCTTTGAGAGAAGGTGGCAATCACTGAAGGAAGCTTCCGAAAGTTCAACTGGCACTGTACTGAAAGATACAAGTCAACGGAAATGGTACCAGCAACCTAATCTCCCGCGTCGTTGGCATGCCTGGGCTATACATTGCAGGGTAAGCAAAGAACAAAAGATTTTTCCACACCCATTCTTACATGGCACACTTGCTCCGACTGCAAATCAGGACACCAGCTTGGGGCATCCATGGTGAGGCCATCTTAGTGACACGCAGCTGGTGGAAACTGCACATTAGGGCTAATTTAACCAGCTACCAGTGAAAGAAGAACTTTCTGCCACTGTAGATTTTAAATTAGCAAGCCCTTAGCTATAGAATCTGTGGCCAATTACTCTCTGCTCCCCACCAAACATCGGATACTAAAAAATCTCATTCTCTGCTTCCAGGCAACTCGTGTAAGTACACTGTTGCCTGGACAAATCGCTGCTACCCAGATCAACTCTTTACTCCTTCTTTTTAAAAAAAATTACAGCCAAACCATCAAGACTTTTATCATTAGTATGAATGGTCATCTTGTCTGCTCTCAGACAGAACTACGGGATAAGCCATCTTAGAGGAAAGACTCTGGATGGAAAATCTGGGAAGTAAGTAGAATTTAAATTTTACCTGGTTTAACTCAATGTATCTGCTCACCTTTTACAACAGTTCAAACAGATCGCTTAAAACTTTAGTTAAATCTTTTTTGTTTTTCCTAATACAGGCAAAGCTTCAGAATAAGGGTACGAAAAAGCAATGACAACCTGGAACACTCTCCTCCTTTAGCCACGAGACAACATTCAGTGCCTAGCACCCAACTGAGGATTGTAAACCTCAACGGATGTAATCCCAAGGGCAAGTGCATGCCATAAGCTTGTCTTTTCTACTACTACTAATGTAAACATTCATGAAACTATACAAAGGTGAAAAGAAAAAAAGTTAAAAATTTAATTAGAGGAAAGCACAGCACAAGTTAAGATGTTTCGGATTGCATGCAAATCAAGTTTAAAAAAAGCAGCAAAAATATAATTTCCTTTCAATTTTGTTCATTGGAACACATTCCTCTGGACAAGGCAGAGATCCTTCTCCTGCCAAGGCCCATGAGAAAAACCTGTGAACTTCCAAGTGGAGCTGGTCCTTCAGCCAAACTCCCAACCGTTTACCTTGGATTTGTGCATTACTAAAAGTGGCAGGAAGAATGACTGGGACATTTGTAGGCTGCCAGAATCCTCTTAAGTGTGAACTTTAAGCACAAATATGCCTTTAATTAACTAGAAAAGAGCTGGGAGTTGGGAAAAGAAGCCAAAACTGAGACACACCCTAAAAAACATTCCCAGCTGGAATGAGCATCTCCAGCCTGAGACGTCTCTGATCTTAGTCACACATGAGAAACATGGCAGCTTAAAACTAAAAATCTGGCTGTATTTTCTGCAGCTGTTAAGAGCAGATGTAAATAACAGGGAGTGTGAGAAACAGCCTGAGCTGGCTGATGTCATCGTAGCGACGCTGACTGTACTTCACTCTATTCCTGGTGCTGGGGAAAGCAGCCCTGAATTTTATGGCTTCATATATGAATAGGAAGCAGAGAAGCTTACGAGATCTATAAAAATATGGGAAGGGGGTACCTTGTCAGACATTCACCTGCTGAGATGCGTGCAGCAGACTATGGTAGGCACGGGGCTGGGTGGCCTGGAAGGTCTAAACAAGAATTCCAAGTCCCATTAATGCTACATGAGCAAAAGTTTGCTTGGTGGCCGTCCTGCTGCTATCAAGAGAGTGAAAGTGCATTTTTAACTATGGCTTTTGTTAGAGTTTTGTCATAGTTGGGAATTGGTGGAAATTGCTCTCAGGTATCCAAATGTGTCTCAGTGATTTGCTGTGGTTTTGGTTACCCTTCTTAGCTGTGGTTACTGTGGCAGCAGTCAAAAGGAGCAGGCACGGACGGGCCCTCGGATAAAGGTAAGTAAGACACGGAGTGACGTATGCTTTTTTACTGACCCAAAGGTGCAGAGAAAAAAACGTGGGCAGGGTGAGTGGGGAAGGAGATGGGCACAGGACACTAAGAGAGAAAGCAAAGAAGTGTTACCTGCTGCATCCTGAACTAAGGGAACGTCACTTTTTACTGGAGTTGGAGTGGCAATGATGGGCGAAAACCCAGTGGTGCTGGCGGCAGGCATGACAATGCCTCTGCTGGATCCAAGAGTGGCACTGAGCAGAGAGTATGAGAGACAAGATGGAGAGAAAAGATAGGGGAGGGTGGGAAGGGGAGACCTAAGCAGGGCTTGTGAGAAAGATGGAGGCAGAGATGGTGGCTGAGGTTGTGGTGCATTGTGGGTAGCATCATCGGCAGCAGCAGTAGCAGTAGAAGGAACCAGGCAGCCTGGAGAACGTGGAGAGAAAAAAAAAAGCAGAAAAAAAAAGGAAAAAAAATAACACAACAAAACCAAACAAAAACAACAAAAAAAAAAAAAGAAAAAAAACAACAAAAGAACTGAAATGAGAACCCAAGAGCAGAAGCAATATGATGAAAATGGAAAATACATTCACAAATGCATGAAACAGAACTGTAACAGAGAAGAAACAGAAGGTGAGGAACTGACAGCATCAGAAAGAGGAGGGTTGTCTCTGCAGAAGGTAAGGTGGCTTGAGTGGCACGGCCGAAGAGCCACGGGCTTTAGCACAGGAATTCCTGCTGATGCATCTTTACGGTGCCAGCGTGTGCCAGCTAACAGCTGTAACGGTGGTCTCACGCGTTGGGTGGGTGGACTCGCTCACCACCTGGATGGCAGTGGGGGCTGCTTCCCAGGATGCATGACTTGGGCCAGACAGCATACAGAGTGGCAGGAACCACGGTCCCACCAGGACCCTCTGGAGGAGCTTTAATGCCATGGGGCCACCACTGTCATGACCCAGCAGTGTTCATACAACATGTAGTTACGTGTGCTACATGATAACCTTCATCTAACTGGTGTGGGAAAGAAAAGTAGGAAAATGTGTGCAAAATTAAAGCAAACTCAGTGAGGCAGCCTATCTAAAATGTAACGCTTAACCCTGGGAAGGACAGCTAAGAGATCTCTGGATCACCACTAGATCACAACAGAATTCATAAAAGATCTGACTACTGAAAAGAAAACCCTGTAATCCAGGGCAGTAGGAGATGGCTACACATTATCCTGGCAAACAGGAGACAATGGCAGAAACTTCCTTCCAAAAAGAGGGGATGATGGAGGTTTCTCTGTGCAACACTGCGCAAAGTGGAGCAAGAGTTTGTGCATGAGGAAGGGAGCTCGGTGAGCTCTTTTACATGTTGATTTCTGAAGATGGGGTAGGTTTTTATATTATATCCCCCTGTGTATATAATATTTGCTTTTGTACAGTCTTTCTGTACCTCAACAGAATGGCAAAGTGCCTGAACTTCAGATGCTGCACAAGGAAATACGAAAGGACATCAGGGGAAACGCCAAGTACAGAACAAAACCACAATTTTTTTTTTTTTTTAAATCAGTTATTAAAATAGATCCAACTCCAAGACACAGGATAAAAACCTCTCTTCAGGGGAGGAAAAAGTACACGCTGTTAGTTCATGGATGCTTGAGGTGCACATTTTGATGGATCTCTTCTCACAATGATGGAGGGAGCTAGGTTAGTACGAGGCACTACTGTGAAGCTGGTACGGTTTATATTTTAAGGTGCAGTTGTCCTTTGGCCTCTCTTCGTGAGTTTATCTCCCAAGAGAGCAGGCAACTGATGATCCATTTCACACACACCCCCCTCCTCTCTTACCTGCTGATGTACTTTCATTGCCCACTGGAGTGCTGGAGCAGCTGCGATCCATATTGGAAGATTCAGAAGAGATACCTCCAGGGCTACAGCCAGTGTAGTCCATGTACTCATCTGTTTCCGTGTCCATCATGCTTGGGGGTCCCTGAAAGGAAGCTGGGGTTCCTGATGAGGCTGGGCTGGGTGCCATGCTGCCAACCTGGGGCAGATTTTCATTTCTTGGAGTGTGGCCAATAACCTGCAGCAAGAAAACAGGACGGGGACTTTCACACCAAAAGCAAGACTCCAAGACCAAAACCATCTGTCTGCACATGTATTTCTCTCTGCCGCAGTTCATGAGGGATAGCTGGAACATGCTCATGAGTGGAACCCATGGCACTGTGGCTAGGAGCTCCCTTCCTTCCTTGGGAGCTCAGAGCACTAAACTTGGCACAGGTATCCTGGTATGTGAATTGTGATGCGCTCAGAGGCTGGGAGTGTTAATCTTGGCACCGCTATCCTGGTGTGTGGGTCCTGATGCATTCAAAAACAGGAGGTGTTAATCTTGGCATTACTACCTTATTGTATAGGTCCTGCTGCAGTCAGAGACTGGAAATACAACTACTGACATGACTGTCCTAGTACCTGCATGCTGAGACATTGCAACAGGGGAACGACTGAAACCAGTGACACGTGTGTGCTCTGTTCACAGGCAGCTGTTGCGGCCTGGCATGGCGTGGTCTTCTCGGGGGAGTGACCTGGGAAGGTACCAGAAGCTATGTATATCCAAAAACAACACAAAGTGCCTACTGAGTGCTGAGGAATGGGAAAAACTGGAGTTAGTACATTTAAATGCAGAAAGGCAGTGGCAGCACAGCAATCTGGTTAGATTTGCCACATGGCCTGATCTGTAGATTCATCCTTGCTTTGTTGTGTGCTGGACTGCTCCACGGGCTAAGGACAGCAATAGAGTAAGACCAACCATGCATGATCCCAGGATTGCTCAGGCCAGATTACTACTTCTCCGCTGCTGAAGTGAGATAGGATTGCCAGTGAAAGGAGATGGAGGTCAAAACTAGCATCTTCTGCTCGGCGTGTGCCAAAATTCCTAGGGCTAGACTCAGCATGTAGTGAAGACAACTCTGTTTGTTAAATCTCTCCTAAGTTTGATTCTTGTACCTTAGCTTTTCATGTTCAGAACAAAAGCTACCGCAACAGTAACACCAGTTCCTCGGCATCTGTGAACTCATTAAATCTAACAGCACTAGACTTGAACAATTAACTTATTGACAGTACTTAATAACTAACTAATAGGGATCTCTCATTCCCATGTTGTGGAATGAAAGGGGGTTCACAACTTTCTTCTACAGATGACCCTTTTTGTTCTTCGCATACCGGAAGATATCCTTAGGGTCAGATCAGTCACAGGCATTTAAATAAAGCTAGCTAGTTTCATCTCCCAATTCAATGGAAGTTAAAGCAACTAAGGAATAAGAGCAAGAAGCAGGAGGCTGCAGGAGTGCTGCCATTCTGAGCAGCAGCTCAGTGCTGCAGTTGAAATTCTTCGTGAAACAGACAAACCTCATCTGCCAGTTGCTCTCAGTTATGTGTTAGAAAAGAAGCAACTGCATCCCTCTGCTACTTCCTGAGAGAGGACAAACTAACTCCAAATCAATGAGGGAAGAGAAATTTCAAGACTGGTATTTCTAGGTGGAAGCAGCAAATCATTCCTTATGTGCAACAGGAAATGTTTGCTTTAACCAGCACATTCAGTTCTTCCACATCCTAAGCACTTTAATTTTAATAAGCCAATTGGTGTATATTGAGAGAGTAGAGAGGGAGTGCAAGTTGTAAATATGAGTATTTTAGTGTTATCCTTCTCAATTTTTTTTCTCTATAATTCACTAGAAAAAGCTGTTTACACTAAGTAATGCTCTGATGTCTACGCTTCATCATCTTTCCTTGTGTTGTGGAAGTTCAAAGCCAGTTTGGGAGAAAGCACACATCCCAGTTGCATCCTCCAGAGCAGACATATATCCTTAAGAGTTTGGATACGAGTGTCTTGGCACTAAAGCAGTTCTGCAGAAAGCAACCAAAGGGACCAACACTACATGCAGATCTACAACTTAAATAACCAGTGAAGTCACCTGAGTAGGAACACGATCAAAGTTCTTCCCCAGCATCCTTCTCATGTGCTTTCGGGCATGGGATGTCATTTGGTGCTTGAGCAGGAAGGAGAACTGGCAGCCCTCTCGAATGCAGTGAAAGTGGCTGTTCACTTGGTTGTATTTGCAACCTACAGACACAAAACCATTGTATGTAGAACATGAAAGGTACCAAGAGGGAAAGGGACTGGAGGGAAGATGATCTGGAGATGGGACAAGGCTGCTGCTACATGGATTTCTGGTGGATTGACGATTATCAATGATCATGGGTTCTTTGGGAACAGTCCTGAATTAAAAAAAAAAATTAAATTATCTTTTGCCTGTTGAGCAACTGCAAGAGAGGATTACTGTGTACATAGATTTAAGAAGTGAGACTGAGCTACAGACTAGTCCCATCCCTCTTCGTTTTGTTATTAAGAAGGGAACATAACCATTACATCTAGCAGTGCTTAATGGTCTCCAGTCTTAGCTAGCACCTTCTCCTTTACAAAGAGAACAAACCTGAGACATTTAACTGTATCACAGAAGTTACAATCGAAAATACATGCTCATAATTACATTAGAAATGAAAAGTTCTCTTTTTTCCTTTAACTGTGCTCTCAGAAAAGCAGTCTCTTAAAAGCTCTAGCTCTGGACAGTGTATGCTCTCTAGTCAGACAGAAATCAGCCAGGAAGTGTTTGCCACTCTGAATTTGTTGTGTAATAGGGGCAGCTACCAAGCGACAAGCAATTCATATGGGTTCTGGCATACAGCACGTGACATGGTTTTGCTCCTCGTGGTTGGTGCCATGTATGCTGGAAGTTTGTGTATCTCATTAACAGACAATCCTGAACAGCCGCATTCTATACCTGATAAATAATGGCTTGTTGCAGTTAAAACACAGCTGTATCAATAATCAGAGTCTGTTCTCCATCATCTCTTGGCCATACCCTTATACACACAGAGGTACAGACAGGCTTGGTTTCACTCACCTGTCTATCGTCTAGCTCCACCCATCCACTTTTACTTACAGACATACATATTTTTAATCTCTCTCCCCTCACCTATGCATGCACGTATATATTTATACATGCACAAACACACATATAAAAAAATCTATCGTGTGTGTGTTTCACGGCCCTTAAAGTAGGCCAGTGCTTTCTGCACCTGCTGTCTATACACAAAGCAGAGATGCACAGAGCAGGAGACATGCATTTACATGTTGGTATAACCATGTACACCTACACGAACACATCCAGCTACACCATCCCATCATGCTGCCTGTACCTACACAGGCCAATGCAGAGTGCTGCTGGCTACACGTATGTTTATTGCACGGCAAGCCCCACCTATAGCATGTGTACATACTGCTGAACGCACGTACCCCATGGCTCCCAAAAATAAACAGTGCTGACACGTGGCCAGCCTGTAGATGCCTTGCTGCCAAACAGCTCCTGAATCACCCAGCCCCTCTTTAGCTCCCAGATAGTGTTTTATGTGCACGCCAAGTTTATGTTTGTTTAGGAATTGCACTCCCCACAGCCCCACCTCATCTGCCCTCCCCATCACGTTGTGCTGTTCTTTGGGACGGAGAACAAACAGTGCTGGCGGGACTGAAACACTATCAGCAAAGGGCAGGTGAAGGCTCGCCTGTTGCCAGGGCATCCGTGTAGGCTGGGTGTCATATATCACTGTCCTGCTTTGTCTAGCCCCGGTATCACCTGAAACACCTCAAGTTGAACAAATAACAGCAACTGCTGAATCTACTGACACGTGTAAAGGAGACCTAGGTAAGTACTGGCTGTGGCATGTTGACACGCAGTACCCTGGTTACCACAAACAAGCTATCGTTTGGAAATAAATTCTTGATGTATTCAAAGCTGAAAAGGAAAGTTTGGTTCTGGTTATTGTGGCTGTTTCCCTGCAATGTGAGAGAACAGCACCTGGGAGTGTTATTCTGAACCCTGTTTTGTTTCAGCTTTTGTTACAACCAGGAGCGACAGAGAAGACTGGGTCTGAGATACTGTTAAGCCAAAACTCAACTAGAAGGGTTAAGTGAATCCCAGGCAGTTCAGGATAGAGCTCTGCTGGAGCTCTCTTTAGGGATTTCCCCATCTCAGAGCCCTGGGTTTCAGCTCTAGGTACCACCCTGGGAATGCATTCTGCTTTCTGTTGTTATGCATTTGTTTTACCAGCTTTACACTAGAGGCACTTAGATTTAATAACTACTGCAGTCCTGCTAATAGTTTTGGCAAGGGGGCAAGCCACAGCCTGAGGCTGTGCCACATCTCAGGTGGCACGAAGACTCCCTGCTGCTCACAAGTGTCTCTGGTGAATGGTTTCAGAGGAGAAGGGCATCATTTATTGAATGCTCTTCTCCATACCTCTATCTCCAGTTATTTGCCCTTTGGCTTTCAATGTGCTGCACTGGTTAAAAAAAAAAAAAAAGTTTAATTTGAAGCGGCCTGGAATCAAGCAAGGCAGTGACTTCCTTGATACAGGAAGACTTTCACACAAGGCACTCATCAGAGTGGCATTTCCTCTATACCCTTTTGTACTCCTAAGAGCACCCTTGAAATGCACCTAAGACAAGCAGTGGGCCCAAAAGACTACGAAGAACACAAAAAAAAACCCACAAAAAAAGCCTTGACAATTAGATAAAAATGAAAAACAAAGAGGAAGCTGCATCTCCAGACTGCTTTGCGTTTTGTTCCATTTCTTGCTTAGTGACTTAACGACCAAATACATCTTAAGCACAACTCGCAAGCTCTAACTCATGGCATTTTATCCTGGGCAAGGACCACATGAGAAAGGTGATGGGGACAGAGAAGAAAACTCACCTAGTCTGCCACACTCTTCTCGCTTGGTAAAATACTTGAAGCCATTGGCTGCCCTTCTCTCTGCCTTCTCATGTTTTTTCACGTGCCAGGGCAGCTTGGTGGTGATGTTAGTCACGAAGTAGCAGCCAGGACGAAGACAGTGGTAATGCCCTCGCATCCGGAATTCACAGTGCTAGAGGAGCAAACAGGCAGGTTGCTTTAAGCACAGCTGAAACAGAGGCACTCTCATCTGCCTGCTGCTAATGCTGTCCCTCTGAGAGGGACCTGCACTGATACTCCAGACCACATCCATCTATCTTCCACAAGCTGCAGTGCAACCTTGTTCCTGTCTTGTATTTTGTATTGCTGTCACATATTCTGTATTGAGCTGTTCTACGCTGAAATATCCCAAACCTGACTCTTGGCTTTCCCTGTTGTTCATCATAGATTTTTATTTTATTTCAAATTGTGTCTCTTAGATCATTCTAGTTGCCTTGTCCGCTTCACCCAAGTCAAAGAAACATGAAAGCACTGTGGTTTTCAGTTTGATGGAAACCAAACATTTTGCTAGACCACATAATTAAGACCCTTCCATGGTTCTGTAGTTAGACCAGGAATGAAACACAGCCTCACTTCCTAGTCTACTTGCTCCTTCCCATTCTTCCTTTCCCACACACACACTCAGGCTAGAACGTTGCTTTTGAATTGCTCTTACCTGGTTCGGACAGAGACACTGCAGCGAATAGTAAGCAAACTGGTCTCGCACATTTACCAAATTATTGTTGGGGTTGATGTGGTCCAGGCAGTGGGATTCTGCTTTGCCAGAGGTTTTGCACACATACTTGCAGTTCCCAAAGAGACAGTGGAAGTGGAATTTGTTGGCGTACTTGCAGTCCGTTGCCAGGCAGGGATCGCTGGAATACATCCAAAACCCAATCATCACCTTCACTCATTTCACACATTTGTTTCTTTGCCAAAATTTAATTCAAGGGGAGCCCAGCTGAAGCCTCTGTGTCAAACATGGCCTACGGATTTCCCATAGCCACCTTCCTCTTTAGTAAAACTGATGCTGGCACCACTACTGCAATTCTACCACGCTAGTGCGCCTTCTTGATTAAGATTATTAAAACACAGCAATTCATGGTGGGTGCTGTAGTCTTTGAGGGCCACACTTCCAATTTAAAGCTCTCTCAAGATCTGGATAGATGCTGTTTCTCCCTTTCTGCCTGTTCTTCTTACCTCAGTGGAGTCAGGTAACTTCTCCCATCTCGATTTTCTGTAACTGAAATGAACTCTTGGGCGTGCACACTGCAAGATGCCAGGGCTTCCCCTGATTAGACGGAATTGGCAGTGGCCTATTTAATCAGCTAAATGGTTTTGGTACCTTACTCCCCCCACCCATTCCATGGATTTCTGGCTGCACACACAGAGGTCAGATCAGAGGTAGCTGAACATTGATCTCTTGGATCCCAAGCACTGCACCCAATGATACCTACTCAGAAATGTGAAATAGGATTAATATACTCTTTGAAAGCAGACAAATGACTGTCAATGTATGACCCAGAGACTGATACTCCACCAGCCTGAATAACTATGCTGGAATGCCTGACCTGATCCTGGACTCCTGTGTCCTCCTGTAAACCATGTGACTTCTGTGCCTCTTTCTGTCTATGTAACAGAAAGAACACCATCATCACAGCAACGCTGTGAAACTTCTTTAATGTTTTAAAAGAAGTTCTGCAAGGTATGTTACCTTCTGCCAAACACCTCCCTTGTGAATTACTTTGTAAACTAACACTACAAAACCAGAGGCACAGAATTTAAGGAGACTCGTTACACTTGTACAGAAGTTCAGCCAGGACAGCAAAACTTTGACAAATCTGAAGTGAGAGAGAATTGCTCCCTATTCCTTGAGCTCCTGAGAGACCTACTCCTGGTAAGGCTGACTCCAAGCACTTGTGTCCCCTCCACTACCTGACCCCCAGTCTTCATCACTGGAAAAAAAAACAAAAGAGCTGTATGATACTGAGTTACAGATAGCAGTCTCAGGAAAAGGCCACAGAGCTTACTGGGGACAAATCCAGGAGAAATCCAGTAAGCTTCCTTTCCAGCATCTGTAAACATCTACTCCTAGTTAGTTCTTTGCTGCAGTAACACCTCACCTCTGCACGACTGAGCACTCATTTGCCCACTGATTTCTGCTCCACTACAGAAACTCCTGGTAAGGCTCAGACTTGCAGCAGGAGCTGGAGGTGGGCGAGTCAGGCCTCATTTCCAGACAGAAGGTCTCTCAGTGGGTGAATACAGATGTAGTACCACAGCTCTGAGCAGCGGTAAAGAGGGGATTGCAAGGCTGGAGAGGACATAAGGAAGCAAGCAGCATCTACAACTTACTTCTCCTGGAACTGGAGAAATCCGGGTTTGACCTGAGGCTTGGCGTTCTCCAGGGAAGTCGTTGCCAAGGGTGAAGTTGCCAGGTTAGGCACTGATGCAGGGATCTGAGGCATCTGGGGTATGGTTGAAGCCAGCTGCTTCCAAGCTAGTAGTGTGGGGGCAGAGGGCACAGTAGCTGGACTTGGAGTGGGCACATCGAGGGCAGGAGCACTTGCCATGGTGACAGAAGTAGCAGATGGTGATGAAGGGGCGAGTGAAGCCTTATTCTCAGTAGCAGTTGAGAAGGGAGACTCCGAGTTACTTTTCACAGTTCCACCCTCAGTTCGGAAATGAAAGCTGCAAAAAAGACAGCGTGATTCAGACATAAATGCTTGACCATTGCATATAACTTGATTAAACATCAACAGGAATGTGGCAGGAGTCTGCAAACAAATTGAGGTTAAATCCCAAAAGAGGTTCTGCAAACGTGGAAAGATTTAGGGGCCTCCTAGACTGTCTGTGAAGGGAAGGGAGTTCATTAAGAGGTGTTGGGACAGAAAGGTGCAGTAACATGTTGAAATCAGAGAGATGCAGTCAGGAGGATCCATATGCCTATGAGGGCAGCTTCTCATTGCTGTTGTGAGAACCAGTAGTTTGTAGTAGCAAACCACAAGGAACTATCCAATGCCAGAGACCAACTGTGCGAACAGATCTTTCTGCTTAAAATTTGCAACATCTCCTTCCCTTTAAACTGCTTCGGAATCAGTCACGTGGCCTTATTCATTCTTTACTCAGCCAAATCTTCCATTGCCTTTAAAAAGAGCTTGGTGTGGTTTTGAACTGTAAATCAGGCTCTGCAGAAATCTGCAACAGGGAGAATTTCCAATATCCCACCCCTCCTTCGCTAGTCCCCTCACTGTAACAGTGGGAGCGTATCTTGAATTCGTTCTTCGCTCAAGAGTCATCCGGAGTTCTGAGCCTGCTGCACAGCCTCTGTAATACGGGCCACATTATCTAGCTACAGTTCTGGCTACCAAACTCTGGGCTGTCTGCTGCTTTCCAAAATGACGTGAAATGACAAATGCTTTAAAATATAGAACATGGCAAGGTGAGAAGGAGGTTGCTGTTGGGTCGGCCAGTTTGACTGCTTCATTTCAAGATCCTTATCCACGTGATATGAACCTCTTAAACAAAACCATACAAACTAAGGGCTAGGGAAAACTTTTTAAAAGAGATTTGTCGTGACAAGACAAAGAACAATGAAATGCTTTCTCACTGCAGTGATGGGGAGCTGTCTATATCACAAAAAGTCTGTATCCTCTGACAATGGTTGAGTTTACAGGATCCTCTCTCTCATGTTTTCTTATTTCTCTGTATCATATATTTGTGTGCTGTGAGAAGTACAGGTCTCCTTGAACACACTGTCTGTCAAGTAGGCTATGGAAAAGCACAAGTGTCCAATTCTCAGCCTTGCCAACACTGTGAGAGACACCTCTTTTTCACAAGTTGAGCACATTTATTGTGAAACAAAATTAAAGAGGACGCAGTGTTCTGCGAAAATTTTAGCTGAGCACATTTACACAGGAAGCATGTGGATGCCCAAACCGCTGCCCTCAGGACTGCCCACGTTCCTGCTCTTGAGTAGAGTTACTCAGTAAGGTCTCTCTTGTCCTGCAGTGTGCGTGTTGTAGAGTTTTCCCAAGGTTTCCCAAGACTCGCGCTCTCCCACTTACTTGGCGTGCTTGATGGCTCCATCCAGGGTGCTGAAGAGGGCACCGCATTCCTCCACCACACAATGGAAATGCACCTTATGGAGAAAGTCGCACTGCGCATCGCAGAAATCCTTGGTACCAAACCTGGCCAAAGCAGACAAGCAGGCATCTTACAGAAGGCCTCAGAAGAGAAGCAGTGTTGGAACAGACATTTTTTTCTTTGTTGATCAACTCTACTACCACTCTGTTTTCTAACATCACTGTCCCTGCTGCACAAACAGCACTGCTGGCATTGTTGCTTGATTATTGCTGGTTCTATAGATCTGAACATGCAGAACAAGAACATAATTTCTCTCCAGTTGAACTTTACTGAGAAACTCCCATTCACTTTTAGTGGGAGCAAAATACAGAACCACTGTGAAGCAAAAGATGAAAATCATTAATGTTCTAGAGTGCCTAGGTACACAAGCCAAGGCTCTGAGGAACGACCAGAGGTTAGTAAATTAAGGGAAATCCAGACTGAGAGGACACTGCTGAAACATTGCAGGTAATTTTTTTTTTTCCTGTTTCTATCTACTGGCAGTAGCAAAAGGGAAGAAACAACTGTAGTCCAAGGGAATCTAGATCAGAATCTGCCCACCCCCCACCTTGAAACAGCAGGGTATCACATAGATGGGAGAGACGAAGTATTGCCTTTATAGCAATCACAGCCTAGTATGTGCAAATACTGAAAAGCACAGTCCCTGAAGTACAGAAGAACCAATGCTGCAAGGCAAAAACCTTCATCTAAGCTACACCTTTTGTCATCTCGGAGGAAACAGTCCAGAGGGAAAACCAACTAAGCATGGTTTCACTGCTCATCCACTGCTGAGATTCTCCAGACTTATCAGTAAGGGTAGCACAAATACATGTGATTTCAGGAAACTCCAGAATTACAGCAAATCAAGAAATCCAGTAAAAAACACCGGCAGGAAGGATTTGAAACTTAACAGGGGAATCTTCCATAATTAAGATACAACCAACTACAATTGCTCTGATGAGCAGGAAAGCAAGAAACAAACAGCAGCCTGTGTGGTCCCAGGAGGGACCTCTTCATAATTTGAAGGTAAAGGAAAAAGAAAAAAAAAATTGTACTGGAGAAGGGAGGTCAGTGGATGTAGAATACAAGCAGTCAGTTTGGGCTTGCAGGGAGAAGGTGAAGGAAAGTAAAGGTGTGGTAGGAGATAAGAAACCAAGTTACTACAAGTTAAAGGGGTTGTTTTATCAGGGACAAGAGGTGGTGTGCTTAGAAAGACAGTCTGATAAAAGTGGGAGTTGATGAGTCAAAAATGGCTGCATTAGAAAATTTGCTTTGGATAGGAAAACTGAAGACAAAGCAGACAATTAGGGATAAAATGAAGATGTTCTAGAACAGTAGATAAAGGGACTGGTTGGAAAATATAAATATGCACAAATCAGCCAGTCTGGATGATGTATGTCCTGAAGTGCAATGGAAATTAACTCACAAACTGATTGCATTACTATTTGCTATTTTTTTAAGCCATAGAGAAGAGGGAGGTACTAGGAAATTTGGAAAAAAAAAAATATAAAAACTAGGTACTGATTCTTTCAGGGAAAAAAAAAAGACAAGGGATCTTTGACAATTATCATACCTCTAGTCTTAACTTCTCCTTCCAGTAAAGTAATGGAACAAATATTAAGAGGGAGGAGAAAATCATTAAACATCTAGAGGATAAAGGAACCATGAGCAATAAACAGCATCAGGATTATAAAGAATAAATCTTGCCAGACAAATTTAATTGCTTTTTTTGATAGAATTACAAAATTAGTGGATGAAGGGATGCAATATATTTGGATTTTAGTAAAGCATTTTGATACAGTCTCACATATGCTTAGAATTAATTCAAATTGGCCTGGATGTGAATGCTACCTCATGGATTGAAAAGTGGCTGAAGGACCGTAAACAAAGGCTAATGACAAACAGCAACATATTGAGCTGGGAGGAGGTATCTTGTGAATGCTGCAAGGATGACTTTGGTTAGGTCTGAGCTTATTTAACATCTTCATTAGTAATCTAGGAGAAGGAGCAAGCAGCATGTTAATGAAATTCACAGAAGATACTAAACTGGGAGGAGTTGGCAACACCAGTGCAAGAGGAGAAAAACAACACCGAGAGGCCTTGCAAGACAAGGGAGAAGGTTCAGAATATGAGAGTCTATTTGGAAATACACAGCTCATACATCTGGGGGCGGGGGGGGTGTTTTTATACATAGGGGACTCATGAGAACAACATTAAAAGCAATCCTGTGTAACAGCAGATAGTAAATGTGTTACATATACGTTACGGAGTACGGATGCAAACAAGGAAGCACATTGTGAGCTGCGTATTTGGGGGCAGGAAGCGTGTTGTATCTGGTGTGGTGATACAGGAACGGCACCCAGTGCTGCACCCATTCAGGGAACAGCAAGAACAACGGCAGCAACAACATGATCAGCAGGCTGAGGGGTCTCGTTGACAAAGTCAGATGAAAACAAGTAAAAAAGCTTGGTTAAGTGGTATGCTAAAAGTCTGTGACTATCTGAAGGGGGTGAACTGCAATTGCAGAGAGGAATTATCTGCTGTGGTTCAAGGAGATATAACCAGGAGGACAGCAACAAAATTAAAAAAAGGGAAATTCAGGCAGCATACCATGAAAAAAATAGTGACAGTGAAACGTATTAGGTGGTAGAATAATGCTGTCAGAGACAAGAAAATAGCCACACTGCTTGGCATAATTAAAACTAGGCTGGATAAAATGCAAACGGACTGCAGGGAAGGATCTCACGCTGGCCAGAGGCAGATGGACTAGAAGACTTTCTAGTCTTCCACATCGAAATCTGTGATTTACAAAGTGTCCACAGGCATTTGTAGGCAGTATCTGCGTCAGAGCACAACCTGTGTGTGTCTGTCTGGGTGTATCTGTGTACGCTCAAAGCATGTGTCTGTCTGGGCATGTATGTGCATGTGTCTGTGTGTGGGTGAGTTTGTATCTGTTCCATTTTCCTTTCAAGCCTCCTTGTCTACAACAAAACCAGCAGAAACCATCCCAGTTCCCATACCCCTTATACTCCCGGTTTTGTTTCAGTGGCCTACTCCTATGATCAGAGGAAATGCCACAGCAAGCATTTTAAGGCTTCTGTGATCTGTGCTTAATAACTAAACGTGGTCCAACAGAAGCTCAGTGCTAAGAGCAAGCTGCAGCAGGTCCCCTGGACTTGCAGACTGGGGGCATAAAGAGGAGCCTAAGATGAAGTCTAGGCTAACAGTACTATGTGAGGATCTGTGCTCGTCGCTGGCTCTCAAGATCCCTTTGAAAAGTAATTGTATGTGGACAGATATTTCTTACAGGACAGTAACACCCTGCAGCCAACCAGGACTGTGGACTAAACGCACCCCAGAAGGTGATACCCAGAAGGTATCACAGAAGTAGGCCTTTACATTCAAGAGAACTCGGCATTCCAGTGTGAACTAATGAGCCAGACACTTTGCAACAGAAATAATTTCCCCTTTCCTCTATTCCCAGTTTCATGCTCTCCTTACCGGCGCAGGTACATCTTCCATGGCTCAGAGAGCTTCTCCTGGACAAGTGCCTTCACTGCCTTGCCCAAGTACTGTGTTGGCTCTCCAGTCCCAGCCTGGCTGCCGTCTCCTTCTGTCTTAATGTTCAGCAGGTTGCCAAGGCTGGCGCTGGTCTTGGACATCTGGAACAAGAACATAGACACTGCATCAAGCCCAGCACACAGCTGCGGACACTGCCGCTCTGGATGCCCTCAGCATCATCCCATGGAAAGCTGTGTATTCAAAGATTAAGAGAGAAGACAAGAAGTCTGCACAGGCCACCTCAACTGCGTCAACAAAACTTAGTAACACCTCACTCTTCGGCGTCCTCCACCCAACTATCACAAAGTACTCAGGTGCCCATCTAATACTCATGGCTCTTGCGTAAAGTCGTGAAGCATCATGTCTATTTTATCCATGGGGAAACTGAGGTGAAGAGAGGCATACCTTGAGTATGGGACAGATGTGCAGGCTTAAACATTAATAACCCTATATAGCTCCTACAAAATGCTGGTCTCTTAGTACGGAGCTAGTGATAGAACTGGTAAGCTCTAGTTTATTTAGAATCATCATATCCCAGCATCATGGATGTCTCCTCCTTTAAACTGACTATCGGGTATGTTTGAGGGTGGGAGGGGGGAATCTCATTCAACTAGGGAAAAATTCTGCCTCTGCTTAAGTTCCTAGAAAATTCTTACCAACTTCAGTAAAGAAATGATGTCACTTTCTGTGTGAAATGGACACAGCCTGCACACAGCAGGACTTGGACTCACAATAATCTGCCTTGTGTGAAAGGCTTCAAAGAGATGGTACACAGAGAAGGTTTAGAGGTTCAGGCATATGATGTGCAGGATAGAAAAAGGAAGTTACTTAAGAGTGCTTAGAGAGAAAATTTTCTTTCATAATAAATGCACAATTTCTCAGACCTTTTCTTGCTCTGTTGTGCTCTCGATTACCTCCAGTAACAAGACTGAAATTCGCATGAATAAAATGTAGGATTGGGCCCAATACTTGCATTATAAACTCCACTCACTTGAGGATCTCGAAGCCCTTTATAAATATCAGTTAATTAAGCCTGACAGCCCCCCTAAATAAACGGCAATACGCTACAGGAACCCTGGCTATTGGAGGCTCTCAATGCCCCCTGAAGGTAAAGCCCCTGCTGCTGTGTGGAGACTGCAGCTCTTTATGGCTGGAGTCAGAAATTCAAATTGTCTTTTTCCATTGGTATTTGTTGGGCATTCCACTTCTGTAAAGGGTTCTTTTTCCTAGGCAAATAATGAAGGATTCCTCCACGGACAGAAATTGTGTGCAGCAAGAGGAAGACGCAAGTGTGACGTGCTCCTGAGCACACCGAGTTTGATTCTGCAATCCTTAGTCTTGGAATAGGCTCCTTCAAATCACTAGGCTCTATTCCTCGCTGGTTCAAGTCATCAGTTAATCCCATTCTTTCTTTAAAAAAGGAACAAACCTGAAGAACTCATATTGTGTACCTGTGCTACACCTATTTTGCACAACATAAAGAGTCTTATGCAGGTCTGCACACAAATGAATGCTTCTTTCTAAGCATATGCTTAAATCTCATATTCTCCTGGAGATTTTCAAGTGAAATATCTATTGAAACAGAACTTCCCTGAGCTGGGGCCTTCCGAATGACTCAAGATCCCAGGCAGCAGACTTACTAAATAGGTTTACTCACTAGAGAAAGAGCTGCATATTTGAAATAACTAAAGGGACAATATGCAGGAACAAATAAGAAATTAAGTTTAAAAGGGAACACGAAAAACTCAGTGTAACAGAGAGCCAATGGAAGAGAAAAGTGGTGTAAGGACAAACGCAGAAATTAAACAACACAGAGAAAAAAGAGTGATGAAATAAGAGAGAAAGGAGGCGAGAGATTACTGGGCAAAGTCACTTTGCCCTCTCTTGAGGGTTATATGGCCTTGATGCATGTAACGCCCAGAGCCAAGGGGACGGCAATAGTAGTGCCTGTAAAACCTATCACACAGTAGAATATTAAAGCATGGCTCAAAGGCTGCCCTGATCTCTACTGCAGTTGTATACAACAGCAAAATTAATCTTGGTACAGTAGAATTTATCATGTGAAAGGGAAATATATATTTGAGATGATGTATAATTTAAGGAAAAAGTAAGTAAAAAGAAACCGTGCATTATCTAAAATAAATATTATAGAACATGGTAAAGGGGGCTCTGTTGGACACCATTACTCACAGCAGAAAGACAGAAATTGATGATTTTGGCTCAAAACTTGAATTTTTTTTCTTCTCTTTCATAAAACCAAATGATTCTCCTCCCCCTCCCCCAATGAAAGAAAATGGTTTTAAGTAAATAAACAAAATGAGTAACTATAAAAAGAGAGCGAGAGAGAAGTTGCCAGGTTCTGGAAATAAAAATGAAAAAAAAAAAATCTTTCTGAGCCCTCCTCTGTCTAGAAAGGATGGGAAAAAAAAAAAAGGTGTCAGAGGCTGCAATATATTTCTTCAGCCAGTTCATTAAATTAATTCGTAAGCAGTGGCTCTGAAATTATACCCGATGAAAAATGATCTCAAAATTTAAATGGTACAAACTCATCTTATTAGAGGCAAAACATTAAAAAACAAACGCATCTCTTCCCCCCCCCCCGCCATCGCAGCTTTAATTTCTCTTGGTGGGGGGAATGAAAGGCGTTTGATGGATGGCTCTTACCTTATTCATAAGCGAGGATAAAAGAGATGAATTTGCCGAGACTGTGTGGCCATTTGATTCATTACTGGAACACACAAACCAACAGGGTTTAGTTAAGATGTGCACAGGGACTGTGAGCACTGAGATTAATCCTTCTCCCTTCAAGCTGCCTCGCTCCTCACCTGCTACATCCGGAGGAAGAGAATGATACCCACCCTCCCTTGGGCACACCAAACTCTTTTACTTGGTGGTAGCCAAGATGGAAAGAAAGAGGGTCCCAAGTTTGCAGGATTTAGTTCTTTCCACCATTAAACAGTCCAGACCTTTTCCTCCAGTGTCCCCACCATCACACTTTTTTATTAGCTGACTCACAACCCACCCCATGTTTTATTCCTTCATCCTGTTAGAACTTCCAAAAACATGCCACAAAACCAGGGGGGATGCTGACAGAAGGCTCATGCTACCAGGGACAAAGGCCCTCTCGGCAGCAGAGGAGAAGGCAAGGCAACAACCCTTATGGCCACAGCTAAGCCTGCTGAAAGGCAGCCTTCGTATTTCACGGGCAGCAGTAACAGTTCAGGTTGACTACAAGTCAAACTGAGGCTTGTTTAAATAAAGTACGGCAAGGAAAGCATATGAAAGTCCAAGTGGAGCAGGCTCGCTTATCCCCAGTATCAGCTCCTCTGCAGTTTTTCCACACAGGACAATCCCCAAACACTCCTGTTCTCAGTAGAGATGCTGGGCAAGCGGGTCACACGCCTTGAGATGGGTGCGTTCACATCTGCGCAAGTGCAAAGACTCATCACCGTAACTATAGATTAGCACACGCCAGGCCCAGCCCAGAGTTAGCCTCACACCCAGTTGTTTTCTGTGTCCAGTTTCTGTGGAAGGTGTCTCTCTCAGACCTGATTCAATGCCCTATCACACCAGTGCAAACGCTCCTGTTAAAAGTGTGCTTCAAGCAGCCTTCGATCGGCTCTTGATGACAACAGCAGCAATGTCTAAGTCAAAGAAGGAGCTTTGCCAGTGGCTCGTTTTTCAGAGGGGAGCACTTGTCAAAGAGTCGGTAGGTGCTTGTGAGCCCAGAAAACCATCTGGAGAACATACACTTGAGGGGGAGTCGAGAGACTCTCCCCGCCTCCAGTCTGGGGGTGTCCAACTCAGCCACTGTGAAACTGCCTTTCGACAACATGTTGTGTCCTCTCATGTCACAGGTATGGAAACTTCTGAGCTCGATGCTAGAAAGAGCAAAGCATGCCTGCCTGCGTGTTTCTCTCACCCGTGATCCTTGACGCTCAGGTCCAAGCTGTGCTCCTGCAAGGACTCCTGACTGGTGGCAGATGACGATCCCATGGCCTCCACAGGTTCCTGCTTCACCTGAACTGGATTGAACCGTCCAGGAGCTGCTGGTTGTCCATTCCCTGCTTGCGAAAGACACCAAAATTAAATGCAAAAATTAAATGAAAAATGTAGGTCTAAAATGAGGTTACAGTGGCAATAAGTAAGTTAAATCACTACAACCAGTGCATAAATGGAAAAAGCAAAGAAAAAGTGTGGGGGGAGGGAAGTGCTGGGATTGCTGGTCAGCGTTTATTGCCAAACTGACATGATGGGTTCTGACGTCCACTCCAGCGTGGAAATTCTTCAAGTGATAATTATTGCAAAATTATGTCAAAGTTGTCCAGGCTATGGGCCCTTTAAAGGAGAAGGGCGGAAGGAGCGTGGGGGAGACCTGATTCTCTGCACAAACTGTCATAACTAATTTGCAGGGCTGCCTCTTAAGCGTTTATTAAAGACTCTGTTAATGCTGAGGCAATGTGGCAGCTTTCGACTGCTAGTCAAGCCCCCTTTCTCGTCCCCAATCCCCGCGTTGCCGTAGCGACAGCGGTGGCCACCACTGCGCGTGCCCAGCAGCAGCATCTGCCCCGTCGGGGCTATCGAAGGTGACAGTCACCGGGACCGGTTCGAACCGCGCGGCCTCTCGCCACGCCACGTCCCCACAAAAAGGGAGGAGAATTCTTCTTTTGGAGGAGGCTTAGTGCCGAGGCCAGGAAAGAAAAGTTCAAATTAAAGGAAGGGGAAAAAAATAGAGGAAAGGAAGAAAAAGGGGAGAACAAATTAAAGAAAAAAAATTAGGAAGAACAGCAAAGAAAAAAGGAGGGAAAAAAAGTTGCTGACAGGAACATGTCTGCAGAGCTTTTTTCCACAATCCCCAAGTGACTAAAATATTAATTTACCCTCCGGCAGTACAGCTGACGGCGAGCTGCTTCTCAGACAGCAAGTGGCATTTTATTAAAAAATAAAGGAAAATAGTTCCCTCAATGACCTTTCTCTGCTTTAGGAAACAATTTTTCAAATAATAATTTTTAAAGTATGTGAAAGTTCCCCTCCCTCCTTGATCAGATCACGTCGTTCTAGCTCTTGGGCAGAAGGGAACACTGGCAGCACTCACGCACCCAGGGGCCGGCAGTCCGTGCCCTTTCCGTGCCCCAGGGAAGGAGGCTGCAGGGCAGCCCGATGCCACGGGGCACTGCCAGGCAGAGTCTCCTCTCCGTGACCCCACACTGCCCACCATGAGCTGACCATGTTCAGCAGGACATTGTGGAGGCACCCTGTGCTCCTGAGGGAGCCCCACGTCCCTGCTGGCAGGGCTGGGCACAGGCAATGACCTGCCCCAGCTCTAGGCAGCAGCAGGAAGAGCCCCGGGCTGCCCCAGGGGGCTTCTCATTCCCATCTTTTACCCCTCTCACAGTGCTCAGGGAGCTGCAGGGACAGAGAAGCACAGCTTGCAAGAACTGAACAGGAGAACAGGCCAGTTTGTGGACTGTACCAACACTATCTCCAAACCCACAGGTGGGACAACAGAGCTGGAGCACAGAACGAGCCCCCCCGGATGAAAAAAACAATTGGCAAAGAGCTGCAGGATCAACACCACCAGGCTCAGTCACAACTCGGTATCTGCAGCAGAGGGCTTAGGCTGCTGTGTGTCCTGCAAGTATTGGCCACGTTTTTTCTGCTTTTCCATTTTTAATACAGTGCCTCTCTCTTTTCAGCCTACAGCACACTAGGTAATACACATGGCAACACTTCCTTCAGATCTGGTAAGAACCTACTCCATTTGCGGGCAAAGCTGTGTTTCCTGCCTCTCTTCTGGCCACATGGATATAGCCAGGCTCCAGAGGAAACCATGTCAAGACTGCCCTCTTCAAGGGTTAACTGGACACGACCAAATTTATTCTCCCATTTGTCTTCCTTTACTACCTCCTCTCCATCTCCAGTGCCATGGACAACTGGGTGGCTTCTCATTCACTCCTCTCCAAGTCATCAGGCACTGCTCTTCCTCCCACCACTAGCACAACTGATGAGAGTAACTCACCTGCTTCAAGTGCCACAGAGGGCTTGAGTGCAGCTGCTGCCAGCCTGGCCATCATAGGAGAGATTAATCCCTTGCTAGCAGAGATCCTTTCCATTATAGATGCCGCTGGAGCTGGAGAAGAAGTAGCCGCTGGCTCACCAGATCCTGAAATGGCCTGGGATGAGGAATCTGTAGGAGCAGACGATGTTGGATTGGTGCCAGAAGAACCAGCAGTCATCAGATTAGCTGAGCTGGCAGGAAGTGGTGTAGAGACTCGACTAGGGATGATGGGGAAGAAGGATCCAGCTGTTCCAGGAAGTGCTGAGTTGGAGAGCGCCAGGGCCAAGGGTATATTGCTGGGAAGAGCCTGGGAGAGTAGGCCAGAGATCTTGGTGGCTGGTGTCATGCTGTTGGCAGACTTGCTGGCCTGTGAGGAAGCAAGCTCAGCACCAGAGGAGGGTGCAGCTGGGACTATGAGAGAAACGGAAGACTGTTGACTGGTGGGGGAGGCACTCAGGCTGGAGTTCTTCGAGCTCATAGCAGAGAAGTCAATAAGGTCATCGTTACTGGACTCCTCTTGCTCATTATCCTTGGACCCCAGGAGAGAGGCAGGCAGGCCCAGCACTCCTGAGCTCCGGATGTGTCGGCGCTCATGTTTGCGTTTATGGGAGGTCATCTGGCTGGTGGAGGTGAAGGTGAAGCCACAGCCTGCCCTTATGCAGTGGAAGTGGTTGGTGGCCTTGCTGTAGACACAGCCCTCATACTTGCATTCCTCATACTTGTAGAACTTCTTGAAGCCGTCCTTGGCATAGGCATCATCTTTGATGTGGTAGCTCTTGTGCTTCTCAATGTCACACTTGTTCTTGAAGGTGAATGTACATCCAGGTCGCCTGCAAGGGCATCAAGGAGGAGAGGGTGGTTGGCTGTGTGGGCTAGGAGCACAACGCAACTGCTGTCACCTGCCTCCCTCTGGGATAAGGACTGGGACCAGTAAGAGACAATGGCCCTGGCTGCAAAGGGGTTGAGGAGCTTTATACTCATGAACCCATGACACCAAGGCAAGCAAAAATGCTGCCATGTCAGAGAGCTGGGAAACTCACTACACTCTGAGGAACAACAACAATAAAATGGGGATGCAGGCATCCACCACTAAAAGTTCCAACCAAAACAGGAGCTAAAGGGGACTAAGGTACAAACTGTGCTTTCCTACTCTTCCTGAGAACATGAGCAATCAATAGAAGAGCATTTGTATACAGAAGGCAGAGTCTGGCCCTGGAAAGGATGAGCTGGTTGACTGTTGGCTGGAGAGAACTCTAGCAGGGAAATGCCATTAGCAGTGTATTAATGGCCTACTTCACTGAAGAGTACTGTGATCTCTTTCTCAAATTATTCTAGGATGTATTTTCTAGTGGGTATACTTTCCTCGGATCATAATCCTGCCTTCAGAGTGGTCTGTGGCAAGATCTTGGAAATCACATCTGCCCTGAAGTGTGAGCTCTCTCAAGAGCAGTCACTTAGAAGGTCACAGCAGGGAAAATCAAGTCCCTGTGTATACTCCTCAATTTATAACTTGGCAGAAGGAGGTAAACGGACCATGCAACTCTGAGGCAGGATTCCCCTCCTTCCCTGCTGTCTCACCTGCAGTGAAAGTGAGTGGTTTTCTGCCCATAGAACTGGCATTCCACAGTGCCGCAGTCCTCCGTGGCGCGGAATCGCTGAAACCCGTCATTGATGAGCTGCGTGTTCTTCTTGTGAAAGTTCTCATGGGTCATCACATCAGAGGTGCTTGTATAGACCTTGTTACAACCCACCTACCCCAGGCCAAAACAGGGAGTCATCAGTAGAGCGTTTTAACAGCCTACCGTGATTACCAACAATAATAAACATATGAGCAGCACACACACATTTAATAGTTCCATTTGTGCACTTCTCCTAGGAGTATTAAGTCATCACTTTAATTCCCCATCTAAAGACTGATAGAGCAGTTGTGAAAAAAAAAAACAGCACTCTGGGCTTGAAACAGTAAACAAAAATGGGGAGGATGCAAAGGGATAAAAGACCAGCTACAGATAATCATGCCTGCTTAGGGGGACAGTAACCAGGGTTCCTGTTCTTAAGGAGAAAAGAACACTGACAGATGCCATTACTTTTTGTCATCTTGGAGCAACATGGAACAAAGGAGGACTTTCATCTATTTGGGGAATACAAAATTGAGTGGGAAAGTTACCTCTTTAGTCCTTCTGGGAGGTAAGGCAGGGTGGTGCAACATAAGGCCAGTCTTTTGAGTTTGTAACGTACGGGTTTAATTCCAGCAAAGCATAAGCCCTGTGTTCAGCTGATCTTAGCAAACCGGTGACTTTTTTCCCCGTCACTGTTCAAGACTACCACTTCCATAACTTTAAACTCATGTAGCAAATGGGAATGGTGTGAGGAGGACGGAATGCTGAAAACCTGCCTTCCTCCGGGTAAAGCGGGCAACTTTGCCATATTGAGTAAAAAACCACTGGAATCTGAAAACATCCTCAGCCCTGCTGAGCGAGGATTTTTTTTTTTTTTCTTTTCTTCTCTAGCACAACGTGTGCCAATGCCTGCACCATCTCAGAAGTGAAGAGAACGAAAACATCACCTCTTAGTTCAGCCCAGGTTGATTCAACCAGGCAATAACAAAACCCATGACAAATACCCAGAAAAAAAAATAAAAAGGATCTCCAGCTATTTCCAATATAAAAGAGCCTCTCTCTCCCTGCACTGACACCTTGAAAAAAGACAGACCCTGCATGGCATTAAAAAAAAGAATTAAACAAAAACCTCCTTAGGAATAATTTGCAATGCAGCTCTTGGTGCTAAAGCCTAAAAAAATGTCAGTTTATATAAACAACTAACTGAATTTTATCCACACCAATTATGGACATAAAGAAAAAAAAAAAAAAACATGAGATGGATGGCACAAATTCCGCCATTTAAGCAGTATTTTCTTTAATTGGGAGTTTATATTCAGACACCTTTCCTGTAAGACACTGCTTACATGGGCATTATTTTACTGGAAGACAGTGGGCACAGGGTGGAATTACCCATATATAGTTGCCTAAATGAGGGTCTCTATTCGAACTCGGAGTGACTTAAAGCTGTGAAACACTCCTTGTACTCTATTAAAAAATTAAACAGATCCCATCCTGGTCAATTGAAGAAACTAAACAATCAGTATTATGGAAGCATAACAGAAAATGTCCTCAAGAGAAAGTCACATGAAGTTCCCAATTTATCAAATGTTGTAAGCACATGCTTAAACCAGCCCCTATTCAGGGCAGTACTTGAGTGCATGCCTAACTTTTAAGTATGTGCTTAAGCCCCATTGACTTTGGAAAGCTTACCTGGCTTCAAGTTAAACATATGCTGTTTAAGCATGTGATTAAGGCCTTGTGACTTTAAATGGGGTCTTAAACTGTTGGGATAGGGCGAGGAGACCTGAGTTTTCAGAACGGAAAAGCTTTCACCAAGAGCTGCTTGATTATTGTAACTACAGCACACTCGCATGGCAATGGTTTAGGCCACAACTCTAACAAGTACACGTCAAACCCTCTAATTTGGAAAGTGATCAGGGTAAGACCCAAACATTCTGGTGTGTCCATGTCTAGAAACAGTAAAGGCATCACAGTTACATCTATGCAGCAACTCCAACTCTGGTTACACTGCTGCTGAAGTCTGGCTGAAAGTCTTGAAACAAAGCTCCCAGCCTACACCACAGCCAAGTAAACTCTAGTTCCACTGGGGAAGGAGATGGAGAACCAGCGGTGTTAAGTCTTGATACGCGACATTGAAGTTTAATTACTTTAGCAATTGATTATGGAGGAAATTAACCCAGTGCTAAAGGGCAGATGTGTCACAGAAAAGCCTGATTTCAAGGCCACAACCGATCAGATTTGGGTAGAGGCAGTGCAGTGGCATCGCAGAGAAGTCCCTGAATCCCAGAGAACGGGATCAAGTCTAAGACTGTGAGAAAATCTTGAGACCCGCTTCGCCTCGCTGCGTGCGCAAGCAAAACAGAGAATGGTGCTTCCCTTTGCCTTTGCCACCACTTGGCAGGGCAAGTGCAGTGAGGACAGGGCACAGACTCCTCAAGGAGGTGCCTGAATCAGAAGTGAGCAAGAGAGGCTCTGAATGACTAAGATGTCGCCCCTTTGTCTCAGGGCAGCCCCTTGCTCTCTAACGAGATGTACTGGCCTGCCTGAACTCAAGAACCTTTTCAGCCCACCCCAAAAAGGACACAGCTCAAACAATGACTCTTCGTTTGCCTCGTGTCCTGCCATCTCTTTGCCACCCAGCTGTTACCTGCATGCAGTGGTAGTGTGTGCTTTTCCCATTCAGGTGGCAGCCGTGATAGTACACGCTGCAGTCATCCAAGGGGCTGAAGCGCATGAAGCCGTGCTGGAGGGAATTATCACGTTTCTTGTGCATGTTGTAATGCCGAATCACATCCTGTTTACTGGTGAATCTCTGGAGAGATACAGAGACAGACAGTGAGACACACGTGATGGGAGTGGGTGAGTAATCCTGGGGGCAGGGGTATTTTTTTTCTTTTGTTGTTGTTGTTAATAAACTTATGCTACTAGGAGTTTAAAGCTCAGAAGTAATCACTCCAAGATTAAAAAGGAATTGTGTGCACGTATCTTCTTGGTAAAGAGAAAGTGTATACGCATGAAAAGTCATAGAGTAAACATGACACTGGGGTGATGTCCAGAGTACACTCCTTGCAGCTTTAAGACTGCAGTTCTTCTAACATAATTTTAGCTGTTACTATCTCAAGAACTGCCACAGTTACAAAGCAAACCAGTGAACTACACAGCCTACAAGAGAGTAATCCAAGCTTCCACATCACTCACTGTAGTGCTCAGCAAGACACTGGCTGCCACATTCATGTCAGACTAGAAACTGGGAAAACCACTCTGCTCTTTTATAGAATCTTCCCATTTTAAGTCTTCTACCTCCCCTACAAGGTAGGATGGCTTTATTAGGAAAACAGGGACACAGAACTTTCTTCCAGTCACAGAAAAAGATGGTAGTAGAGCTCAGAGCTATATCTGTAAGACCAGGATATCCTTTTTGTCCTCTACCTGCTTGAAGTATTGAAGGGGTACCCCACTGGGTAGCAGGCTAAGTGCCTTTAAAATGAAGCTTTTCATTTCTCTTTCCCACAGACATCAATATTTAACAGTGAAGGTGGGAAAGTAAATCTGATTTTTTTTAAAAGAAATCAATATCCATTTATTTTGAGAAGTAATTGAAAAGGCCTGTATTCTAATGTTTAACAACTTTTCCAGTCTCCCTCATAGGAAACAAATGATTATCACTTCCACTCTTTCCTCCTATAATATCAATCCTGATCAATCTTGTTGGTATTGGCACTGGAATATATAGATATAGATTTCAACAGGAATCCCTTGGAGACTGGAGGTATGATTTCCCAGGGTGTACATACAGGATTGCTATTGCCAATCATCGTTAATTTGTGCCCACTTATTACAGAGCGTTACTTATTCTAAAATATATCTCAGCCATAAAATAATTTGCATTTTAAAAAGCAGCCTAAATCCTTATTCCCTATGAGACCAGAGAGCTCCTTTGCAAGCAGCTTCCAGACTCCTTAGGAAGTAATCATGAGGCCAATCATAATAATAGGTTTTTCTGTCTTCCTATGCTTTGTGTTTCTCTCTTTCTCGTGCAGAGATATCCATGTCACAGTTGGGACAGCCTCATCTCTGTTACCAAACGCTGGGCTAGGAGGATCACTACATGCATCTCAGGGACAAACTCTCCTTTGATCAACAGTAACCCACAGTCAAGCTCAGCAGATCCAGATCGACTTCCTATGCTGTGGTCAGACACATTCCTTTGGGACCCAAAGGTCTCCCAGCGTAGGGCTGAAGCTGCGTCTGACGCAGAGCAGAGGCAAATTCTGGGATTCCCACTTACACACATGCAGCCTGACCACAGAAATGGCAGTGTCAAACTCACAAACCTGGGAAGAGGGTAAACAAACACAGCACGTGACTCAGCTGGCCTGACGCTGCTGCCCTGGCAGTTCTCCCAGTAATTACAGCATCGCACACGCTCCTGCCCCCACGCTTTCCCCACAAATCCCAGACTGATGCGGGTCTTACTGGGTGTTTTGTCGCAGACACTGCTGCTGCAATGTCACTTGGGCAGCAGGAGGGAAAGAGACAGACTAACGGATCAGCATTCCCTAGTTTCTGGCACAGTTTGTAACACAGCAGAATTTACTCTCTTGGTTTCACTGATGTAAATCCAGACTAGTTGCCACTTGACTTGAGCTGCTCTATATTCTGCTCTTCATTACAGTGGTCTGGGTTTGGTTAAATGGTGTTAGATTGGGCTAAATGGGAGCGAAATAGGATTCTAGTAAGTTCAAAATGTATCTTGCCCCCTTTCAGAGCAGAAAAGTGAAGGGGCATGTGCGTGCCCAGGGGAGGAAAGCGCAGGAGGACACACATCTCCCCGAGGCTGCACCCCTTTACATTCAGGTCGCTGTGCTGACAACTCTTTACCATTCATTTACCTGGTAGTTGCACTCTGGGTCAAGGCAGTGGTAATGTTCTCGATACTGGTATGCACAGTGTATGTGTCCACAGTGCTGACTGCCAGAGAACCTGCAAACATGAGAGGAGGACAGAGAGAGAAAGGGAGAGAGAATAAAACAGTTTCCTGACAGTAACGCCTGTAAGCAAGGTACAAATCAAGTAAGTCCCATTCTTGCTTTCATCCCACATTTTTACGGCATTAAGCCCCATCTCCTTTATGCCCTCCAAGGATGGTGACCCTCCCACCTTCCTTTCCTTATTTGTTGCTATTTAAAGGTGCTTCTTGAGCAGGATCACTCAGGTCTTGTACATTCCTAATCTATCTGTCTTTCCCTTTGAAATTAATCTCCATTATCTAAGTTGCTTACTTGGGGAAGAGTAAGAAAGGAGGGTTCCTTGAATTAAATATCATACAATTCTAAAATTCTCATGTATGAGTTCACATACCACAGCAATGAGTTTCAGGAATCTACCATGCCAGAAGGAGACAAACAAACGTTGGTCAAATATGAATTCTAAATTTTAGGTACATGCCCATCTAGTAGGACCTCAGAAAAGCTCGGGCATTCATTTGTTTGTAGGAGATATGTCTCAAGACTCTTTTTTATTCATAGTATGGTGTCACACTACAGAGAAGATTGCAAACTAGTGGATTAGGTAGTGAGCCACACAGATAGAAGATGATCATGGCAAGATTATGCAGGAACTTTCTATAAGATGGGCAGATCAATGGAAAGATAGGTGAGATGGATCAACAAGAACAGAATGAAGAGTTAAGAGGCGGACTATCTCGACCCTGCGTGCACATCATCTCCCACGCACAACAGCCCTGCTGATCACTATTTTCCATGTGGATACAGTCTCTTTGCTCACAATAAAAAAATAGTGCAATGCAAAAGAACAGCCTGTCTTTGAGTGCAATTGGAAGTAGGACACAAGGAGCAATTGCCAGCAACAACATGCACCTCATCCATTTCTGCAGGTCACCACTGAGCATTCCATGCAGCAAATTTGGAACCCCCTGACCTACAGGGTGAAAAAAAACCCAGAAAGGCCACATAATACCTACATACAAACAGACAGTACACAGAATGTACTGACAGACAGACACATCAGTAATTGGCAAAAGGGGACAATCCAGTAAGGGGCTAATCAGTGTAATGAACTCTCTGATGTATATTCTAGAGGACCCTGGAAAAGCTGGAGCTTGAAAGGGAAACACACTGGAGAGAAGGGGACTCAGAGGGGAAACATTCAAAGATAAAGTACCATCTGCTCAAAGGTTCCTCAAAGGTTCCTCACGTCACAGTGCTAAACACAGCAGGAATGCACATTATAAAGGGCATGGGAAAGAAACAAGGAAGGGCAATGGGTAAAAAGAAAAAATGAGAGGAGTGAGACTATCCTGGAATACAATGCAATCAAGGAACGGGGCAGGAGCAGGGAAGATTATGGATCCTCATAAGGTGAGCTAATGCTAAGCTACAGGATAGAAAAAGTTGAGATGAAAAGCAGTGCTAAATAAGGCAGTTCTGAAATACAGTAAGGAAGAGGAGGTCAACTGTGGAGGCAGCAGAGCCTCTAGGAGATGGAAAGGGGACTTAATTGACAGAAAAGATAGACATTGCTAAAAAATTAAATGACTTCTTTGCCTCAGCATTCACAAAGGGAGACAGGGACAGATGCCAGGAGCAGACATGCCTTTCCCTGGGGAAGGAGAAGAAATACTGCAGGAAATCAGGATCACGTCAGAACAGGTGATTGAGAAACTGGAACAAACCTCAGCAGCGGAGAAGAAACAAACCACAAGGCAAACAGCAAGGCTGGCTGCACAAACAAAGGTGTGGAACTGAAAGCAGAGGAAGCAATTCCTGCTCAACGCCCGGGCAGCAGTACAGGGCACAGCCTGAGTCACCGTGGCATTAACCAGGTACGGGCAGCTCAGCAGCAGGTCGAACCAACTGGTCCTGCTAGTCCAGGGCTTTATGTCAGCAGCACCACCAGCAGTTTTAAAGGAAAGAAACCACTCTGTAGAAAGCTTCCTCCCTAATTCCACTGATGAGATGGGGAAGAGAGAGTAAAGGGCTGGGCAGGGTGGGAGAACTGTGGAGTGCCAGCCAGGCAGAGAGAAGAGGAAGACAAAGACCTTGCTGACAAATATCCACCTTTAAAGCAAAGCAGTCTAAAATACCATTAAAAGTGAGGATGCAAAACGACCAGAGATGCCAACTGCAGACACCAAAGAGATCTGACCGTGTGGGATGAGTTACTCGAAGCATCCAAGCAGGAGTAACTCATGGGCTCACTGCAGCTAAAGAAGCACTCTGGCACTTCGAACTCCTACCCTCCCCTCCACGTGCCACGGAAAGGGGTGTGTGTGTGGTGTCTGCAGTGCAGGAAGGGAGAGGCAAGTGTTCAACCAAACCGTGGGCTTGGGGAAGGAGGGAAGCAGCAAACACAGCATGAAGGGGAAATTCTGCTCTTTCAAGTCTGTAAGGTTAGGCTCCTAAAGGGTTATATTTATCCTGTGTTTCTTCTGACACTTGAAACAGTTCAAAGCTATTAATTTTTAAAGCACAGCATCTGTTTAGCTTTTTCATAACAGGAAAGCTTACACACCACAGCCTTACACGCATACACACGCGCACATTTACATGCACATATTCTAAGGTACATCAACACCCCTCTTAATTTACATAACGTACCCACAATTTCCATGCACACCATCAGACACAAACACACACGCTTGAAACAAGCAAACTCAGGGAGCATTTAATCACGCCGAAACGCAAATCCAAACTCCTGAATTGCCCATACAGGCACATAGATTCATTTTCACAGGAATGACCCCTTCCCTTACTTTAATCAGTTCACTTCTTTTTTTTTTTTTTTTTGGCCAGAAAGAACTAGTCTTGATCTGGCAAGAGTTAGAAATAAAAACCAAGATAAATAAATAATAATAAAAATAATAAATAAAGAAGTCAGCATGCTTAGAGAGTGTTTACAGACTCATTACCCTGTAACGATAATGTGAAAGAAGGAAGAAAAAAAAAACCCACCCCAATTACAAGGGGGGAGGAAACCCACACAGAAATAAATATTTAAGCAAGTGCTGCCAGAAGCACCATCTGCTGAGGCACTAATAATAATAATAATTTTTTTTTCTGTGGGTTTTTTTTTTTTTGGTTTTAGTTTTTTTTTTTTTTAATTATAAATATACAGGGGGGGGAAAAACAACCCAACCCAAACTAGCTAAGTAAGAGGTTTTGTTTTGTTGTGTGAGAGAATGGATTATCCCTGGGCAGCTTTTGGCAGTGGCTCTGGCAAACTCATTAAGCTAATTATGCAGTACAGACATAGCGTGTCGTGTCTCTCTCCCCCCACCCCTTGATTTTAAGGCTTTAAACTGTTTTTAAAATTGTGTGTAAATTGAAGGGAAGTGGCTGTGCTGCCAAGGGGCAGCTTGCGGAGCTTTTTTAGCAGGATGTGGTGTCCCTTTGCTATCTCACAGGCCTCCCTCAGCTACCTGCCTGACCCAGGGGAAGGGGCTTGCAAAGCGCTACAAAGCGTGGATGTGGGTGAAGTGTTTATACAGTTCTCTGCTTGAGAGGGTGGCATCTCCTCTCTCGCTGCGACCTCTGCAATTCCTGCAATCTCAGCAATAAAAGGGTGCTGCTCCTTCTGCCCCATGCAAAGATGGGCTCAAACCTCTGCTTTCGTTCCTGTGCTCTCCCAGGAGGCAGTGAGTTGCCACATGCACTACAGGCATTGCTGCTGGAGGAGCTGCGTGTGGTGGTGCAACTGTCCTCTCTTCCCATGTGGTCTTCTGCCCCCTTCTCCTACAGCAGGGATTTGGGCAAGGAATGGAAATCACCTCTTGCTCCACACTCCAGCCAGGGAGAGCACTGTTCCCACCCTTTTCTCCTGCTGATGCGCCAAGCATCTTCCCTCGCACCTTCCTAGCAGCTGACTGCCTCCCACAGAGTGCAGACTGGCAAAGTGGGAAAGCACAGTACGTGTTTCCCTCCCCTCTTGTTAAGAAGTGCCCAAGAGCTGGTGGGAACAAACCCTTCAGTTTTATCTCTGGAGAGAAGTGTTTCCTTGCTTCCCTGACTGGTGTCTTTCTGTACACAAGGGCTTTCATAGTGAACGTCCTCACAGAACAGATGGAGGACTGAACAGGCCAGGGGCAAAGGCTGATGGACCCTTTACACCGTGAGCTATAAAACAGGCAGGTGTTATGCAACAATCTTCTCTGGCTCTCATGGCAATACTCACTCTGTCTCACCACAACAGCCTTGGGCTCCCTCTCAGCATCGCTTGTTCCTGACCCAAGCTTGCCCAGAGCCGTGGTAAGGCACCCTCGTCTGCACCTTATTCAGTGAGGGTTTCTCATACAAATGAGCTGCAAAATACTCTAGGATAAACATCCCACATTGATGTCGAGACCTGCTTAAACTCGAGTCACTTGTGAATTCCTCCCGTCTAGATTCCCAGAGGTGAGATGTTCTCTGCTTGCCTCCTGCAGGCACTGGACATGGTAGGGGGAAAAGGCTGGAGACAGGACAGCAACAGACAGAAAGAGAGACAGTCGAGACTGGGCTCCCATTTAAATCCTGGGTTTCTGCAGTGAAACATTTTTCCACTATTTGTCACAAAGTCTAAGCTCTGGGAAGCTGAGCATTCTCTTGACATGCTTGTACACCTCTCACAGCTACTGCTGGCGCAAGCAGGGGAACAGAGCAAGTACAGATGCCAGAGGGAAATGGAAGTGCCAATGTCTGGCTTAAACACTTGATCCAGATTGACACGACCTCATCTCTCCCATCACCACTCCCCCCTCTTACTTCCAGCCCTCTCCCCAAGAAAGTCAAGAGCTTTGCCTACCTGGCAATATACTTCTGGTAAATATTTACGTCTTCGCTGACAGCTGGTTTGTCAGTGGGTAATCCATTCCTAATGAGAAACACACAGGGCAGAGCTGGTTAGCAGGCAGGAGCAGGGCACAGGCTGAGCTCCTTGTTTCCCTCGCACACCACTGACACATCTGTAGAGACGGCCCAGGGAAGAGTACCCAGCAAAGACACGCAGAGGTTTAACCTCCCTTCCCCTTCCAATCCTGTCCCTTCCTTCCTAGGGAACTGTACAGTCTGCCTACCACCCCTCCTGCATGTTCACTCTTTGCAGGACTAGTACCAGTTTGTTGGAGACACTGAGAAGATCAACCAGGAAAACTTGTTTTTCCACAGAAAAAACTACTCATTTGCAAACAAGTGATGGCCACATGAAAACAAACACCTCCCTGAAGCACTTTGCAACACTGTGCACAGAAGGGCCATCGAGACACATCTGCCCTAGGCTCAACTGTGGGAGAAGAGTCTCTGTGCTTTGGCCATGCTGTGAGCTACTACACATTTCCTACAGCCAGCAGGCACGGTGTACTGCTACCTGGTCCTGGAAACGTGGTTACAGCCCCTTAGATGTGGCTTTAAGTGCCTCTTCTTTCACATAGATACCCGTACTCCAGTAGACAGATGGGGCAGCAAAGGTATTTATGTATTTTAATCCATGAGAAAACCAACCCATCTGCACCCAACTGTCTCATAAGCCTGGGTTACTTAACATCATTAGGAAGCAGACAAAAATGACATCCCCAACGAGTTCAGCAAAAGGAAAAAGAGATACAGGGCCAGACTGTAGCCTAAGAACCAGTGGCATACCAACACAATCCCAGACAGGCTGTATGTGGTCTGCCTTCTCAGTTTTGCCCACACTCAACGTCCACTCCTACTCGTGACAGCTCTGTCCCTCGTTTAAACAAGGACACTTTCCCACAAAGTTCACTTGAAGCAGGTAGCTCAGTTCAGGGCAGGTTAATAGCATTAGATGTTGGAGAGTTTAAACCCATGGCTAAGGTATCTGCATGTATGTGAGAAGAAGGGGTCATTCCTATCAGGTTATTTGGTCCCAGTGGGAACTGTGACTGGAAAGCCAGGTCCCAGATACCACAGCGCTTCCTCCACCAGCACGATTAGTGGGCTGCTTTCTTGTATCATGAAAGTCTGTATCTAGTAGTCAGCCTCAAGAAGGAGGGACCAGAGCCCTTTCTGTACTCCAGTGTGTGGTCAGGACACTGGGAACTGCCAGGTTGAAGGCCCTGGTCACCTCCATTCTTGTTGCAGCCCCACCACGATGCCCCAGTTGAGGAAGTCCTGTGGCTACAGAAGGGATCACCATGGTGTTGCAAACCCACATCTGCAAGTGGCAGGAAATGAACAAGAGAAAGGAAATCAAACTGGGATCCCAGTGCAACACCACAGCAGATAAGAAGAGGCTCACAGCTCCCAAGCACAGCTCAAGGATGGCCACTGAACAACAGGCAGCTGAGCGTTCTGCAGACTCTTCAGGCAGAGTCCCTGGCCAAGTCACGCATCACAACGAGGCACTGTGACTACAGGAATATTTACACCACAGTGTTTTCAGTAATAGGAGTCCCTGCCTACCATCTGGAGCACATAGAGGGTTCATCCTGAGCAAGGGCCAGATGCAAATGTTAATAATCCTCTGCTCTTTCCCATATACCTTAACCACAGAGCTCCCAAATCTGTCCGCAGACAGTTGGGAAAGGGCTGTTTCACACGGAAGGCAGGTATCATTAGCTCTGCTTTCCGGGTGCGAAACATGGAAAGTGAGGGATGCAGACTTGCCTGAGACTGCAAAGAGCAGCTGAGTACACGCACATATGTAGCTTTTCCGCAGCCACCACCTCTGGAAGCCACACTAAAAAGTAATTCAAGGTTTGCCAAGGCCTTCAGATATCTCCATTCACTCAATGGCATCACTGCAGAGATTGCCAGCAACATACGTGTAAGAGGTTATTAGTGGTAATTGGGCTAATGAGTTTGCCCAGTCTGAGGGGTAATTGAATCACCTCTATTTGTGTAAGGAACAAGCAAATTGAGAAGACACAGGCCTGGCCCCACAGAAGTATATATATGCCTAACTCCTATGAAAATTGATGGGAATTAGGCACCAAAATGTTTTCTGAGTTCTGGGACAAACAAAAAGCCCCATCTTGCTACCAGTAAAGAGTTTTGCCATTGAGTTAAATGGAAGCAAGAATCAAGTTCTCCTACAGACACAGGTGGATGCCTGGGGAACTGAAAGAAGGAGAAAGTAAAAGAGTTACAGCCTTGACCTGTCAAGTCCTGGCAGCTCCACATCCCGGCATCTTTCATTTTAACATATGAACCCAGGAGCTAGTGGGGTCTAGATTCGTGGCTGTGACTGCTGATGGCAGGGCACATCCTTAGTGCAGATAAGATAAATGGAGATACAAGGTGCAACAGAGGAGCAGACACTCCAACAGAGAGCAAAAAGAAACATCATGCAAACAGTGCAGTATTTATCATCGCACAAACTGGAATTGCCTGCTGATCCACACACAGACTTTAGGCATGATCCCCCACTAATACGAAGATAAGAAAAGTGGGAGGACACTTACTTTACTGTAGAGACTGTTCCAGTTGTGATGGAGTCTGTCTTGGAGAAAGTTGACTTCAGGTACTCAGGAGTGTTGAATGGCAATGAGACGGACTGCTCTGGCCCAGCCACAGGAGTGCTGCTGGGGGTACTGGCGAGGGGAGCAGGGGCCAGGCTGGGTGTTGGAGCTTTTACTGGAGTAAGCTTCTGAATGTTCCTCACATCATACTTGGAAGGCCGGCCTACCTTGCCCGTCTTGAAGGCGATGGCTCCTCCCATATCTGGGCTTCCTTCTCCAGGCTTGAAAAGGTGCAAGTACTTGACATTTTCTAGGTCATACTTGGAGGCCTTCTTGTAAGTGTTGCCGTTTTGCGGCCTGATGCTCTCACCCGTCTTCAGCTTCTGAATGAAGAAGTCATATTTGGAGGCCCGTGACATCAGGCCTTGCATCTGGGAACTGCTGGGAGAGGGCAGCGGCAGGATGGTGGCTTTGGTCTCCGTCAGCATGGAGGCATCTGGACCTGGCACCCGAAGGGGCTGTGCCAGCACTGAGGAAGTTTCTTTGCCCAGCTTGGAGCTCAACTCCTCAGATTTGGCCAAGTGCATGGGCCAAGAGAGCTGCTCTCCAGCTTTCAGTTTGCGGATGTACTCCTCGTACTTGGAGAAGCGGGCTCGTTTGCTCATGGCATCCTCGCCAGCGAGAGAGGCAGCAGTCGCAGTGGCCTCTGAGGTAGCAGCGTTCAGCTTGTCAAAGCTGATCTTGCGGGCCAGCTCATCCCGCATGTTCTGATCGTCGTAGCCGAACATGCCCAGGAACTCGTTCATGGTGGTGGCGGCGTAATCTCGCAGCGATGAAGCTTCCCCTGCAGAGAACCAAAGTGAGTGTCACGCAAGGCGTTGATTTTTCTTCTCCTCCCATCCAGCACTAGTAGCAGGGAGGGGGAGCAAGGGGAGAGGGGAACATGATCTACTGACGTTTGGCTCACTTGTTAGGTTTTACGACTCTTAAATTAATTTGTTTTAAAAAAAAAAGTAATTAATACTGGGGTAAAATAAAAAGAGTTCATCAATGCCAGGAAAATCAATTTCCTAAATGTTCTAGCCGATGGCTTTTCAGTACATTAAACAAAGTTTCATAAATGTCTCCGCACTCTTGCCTTGGCCTAATATGAAGAAAAAGTAATTTTACTGGAAGTGAGACCAACGCCAATACGCCGAGGTTTGTACAGTTCTGTCCTTGCGTGTGTCTGTATATGGGAGGAGGTGCACAGAGGATATACGGCAGCGTGTCTGCGTGTAGGGGGGGCAGAAACATGTGAGACATGCTCTGTGTGCTGGTGCACAGCAGGGCTGAGAGCAGGCAGGACGGCGTGGTGTGGAACGGGTGAGGGACACAGGGCAAGACAATGCATGGGGTGGAGCAGGAGGAGGGCAGAAAGGAAAAGCACAGAGTAGAGAAGAAAAGCAGCAGAGGTGGAGATGAATTAAGGCGGGGGAAGAGCAGCAAGGGCTATATGCATGAGAAGCCTGGCAGTGAGGAGTAGGGAGGAAGGAGAGGAGAAGAGAAGGCAAGACAAAGACAGGATAGTTCCCTATAGCTGTTGCAGTCCTTCCCTTCCCTGCCGATTTTTTAATATTTCTTTTCACCTAACTTGCTGTCTTCCTTCTCAATCTCAGTGACTGGAGAGCTACTACTCTCCTCTTGAAAAGGGGCCACAGTTCTGCGAAGGATGTGGAAACCCACGGGGAGCCTCCTGAGCAGCCAGAACAGCTTCCAGTAAAACGAGGACAGGGAAAAGTCCACGCACGTGCAAAATGGGCAAGGAACAGCCTCTCTCCATCTGATTTGGACTGAGGACAGAAAGAGCTGTTGTCCTGACGTGGGCTCCAGAGAAGGGGAGAAAATCTGTTCCCTGGAACGTGGGTTGGGGAAGGGGCAAGAAGGGTTTAGTCTATCTGAATGTGATCACAGGGAGGAAGAATGAGTAAAAGCTGTCCTTCCTTCGGTCTCTCCCTCCCATCCTCCCTCCCTTACTCCCTCAGGCAGTTTCACAGGCCACCAGGAGGGGAAGAACACACATCTGGAGGTCACCCAATATCACTGTAAAGGAGGAAATAAAGATTGCTCTGACGTGCCAGCTTGGACTCATTTAGGCTTCAGTCTGACACAGCGCTCCTCCTCCTCTCCCTCTTGCTTTCTCCCGCAGAGTAAAGATTTACTGTGTGCAGGAGTCCTTCAAACCTCCCTCGTCATCTTTTCCAATCACTCACTCTAGCTCTCATGAGCAAGCACACTCGTTCACAGGGAGCCAGCACATGCAGATACACCAGCAGCAGAATGGAGCTTCTGGGCACTGGGTCCAGCTCAAACCAAATCAACACTGCCTTAAGACACGGTGGAAAAGGAAGGCACCAAGACAGCCACAGAACAGGTCAACAGATCCAAAGTGTTTACAATAGACTCCTAGGATTTGGGGGATCTGACAGCCAGTGATGCCATACTCGCAGGCATGCACATACACGAGAACACTTCCGCGCACACAGGACCCAGTCAACGAGCAAAGTCAAAGCTCAATAGCCATCTGCTTCCACAAATCAGTTTCCACAGGACTATATGGAAAAAGAGACTGCTTGCAACAGGCACAGAAATGTGCAAGACCACGAGGGTCATATTCCTGCTGCAATATTGCCCAGTGTAGGTGTGTTCATGCAGCAGAAGTACTGCTGCACCACTTGCCTGTGTACGTGGTACGTGAGAAAGACAATGCAAAGAACATGCCCGAAGCCTGCAAGCAGAAGGACAAAGACACATCCGCTAAGTGCTGGGATCTGGTTTAGCCCAAAATGACCTTCCAGTTCTAAGCACTTAGACTCAGCATCCTGCATGGGATTTTGGGATGCTGGACTTCAGAATAAACACCCTGTTAGTTACAGAATGGGTGGCAATGTCTCTGCAGTGTCTGGCTGAGCTTGGAGCTCTTTGTCCTCACAAAACCTCACGGGTCAGTATTAATCTCGAAGGATGGTAAATGCAGAATCATGCCTCGCAGTGTCCAATAACAAGACTTGTCAGAAGAAAGCCACAAGGAAAGGCTGTATTACTCCATTCTTAGAGGTAGGATCATTTCATCTGGGCTTCCCCACTTGGCTCTCTTCTGTAGCTCCTCCAACACCCTCCCAAAGCCATGAATTTATCTTTCACACATAGACACATTAAATAACTTCACCTCGTTTTAAAGCAGTTCTCCTTTTTACCTCTTTTTCGCTCTTCTCCACCTGCATTTCAGTGTAACCCTATGACCAGACAGAAGCGATTAAACCCATTAAATCCCTACTGGGTCTAACACTTCCCTCTTTCTGTTAAATCTGCTTTCTCTGTTCTGCTTTTCCTCTCTTTTCGGGCCTGTAAAACAACCATAGAATCATAGATTCTTATTATTCTTCATCAAGCCCTAAGCCTCCTTCACAACGCCCTGACTTCCAAGCACTGCAGAGACACTCTAGCCAGCCTGTGCCCAACTAACTGCAAGGGGAGAAAGAACCACAGAGAGGATCTGATAGGAAATTAAACTATTAAGCGTGATTTTTACTAGCTTTAACAGCTGCCCTGAAAGTCAGCCAACCCCTTCCTTTCTTTATTTCTTTGTCCTAACCTGCAGCACATGAAAAAAGAGGGGAGATGCTCTTTTTCAATCCCATATATCAAATCAGTTTTACAAATCCCAGCTCGATTCAGGCCCTACAGACATTACAAACCCACAGAGGAGATTCAAGGAAACCTAGTATTTTCTGTTAACACTGGAGAAAATGAAATGTTGTAGAAGACAAGTTCCTTCTTAAGCTTCTCTTATCTGCACACTTGGTCTTGGGAAGCATCTTTGGGACCATAGGAAAGGGAGACTTTTCTGACCTTTTTTTTTGAGTTTTGCAAAGCCAGAGTTTGAGTTCAGGTTTGACTGCCCTGGATTTAATCCCCTCGTCCCCCAGAACACCTTGCACTCCGCCTTTCCTTTGCTCAAATTTGGTTCCAGATGATCACAACGCCCTCCCTGATCAACAGCTTTGCCAGTGCTGCTCAGTCTTTCCTCATCTGTGTTTTGAGACGAAACCCTGGCCAGTTCCCACTATGCACTGCCTGACGAGTGCACCTTCACTCGTCCCAGCACAAGCCCACCAACGCATCCCCCAAAGCCAAGACAACCTCCACCTATTCACACAGGCACCCAACCGGAAGGCTGGAGGCTCTTCAAGAGGAGGCACCTTATGGAAGGGACCTGCCTCACCACAAAGATGGTATGAGACCCAGCCAACTCATTTCACATACACGCTCAAACAACAGTGAAGAGGTAATTATTATTACCTAATTGACAGAAAACCCTCCCCATACCCGCACACAGACAGAAGCGAAGCAGGACAGCGGCTGGGAAATAAATCCCTGTGAAAAGCTCACAGCCCCGGAAGGCACAGGAAGCATTGTCCCTGGGTCTTCCCCCTCCCCTGCACCGCATTTTTATCTCCTTTTCTACGTGATAATAAAAGGGCTCCCTCTTCCCTTGCTGCTGCTCTCCATTTGTGGGCATTGCCAAAGAGCAGAGATCTGTGTGTCTCAGAGCAGCTATCGTATCACAAAGGATCCGAAGCTAGCAAAAAAGGGGCTAAAAATAGCCTGCAGCAGCACACTATATATGGAAGGAAAAGCAAAACAGCCCAAATGGAGTGCAAGGTCTGGATACTGGGGGATGGGACATCCCAGCCAGGGCTCTGTCCTTTACTCTGCTTGGGAGGGAAAACATGTAGACTTGGGGGCCATAGGATAATGAGCAAGAACCTGGCACTCATCAGGCACGTTCTCCCAAGTGGAGTCTCCCCAGGAAATTATGAAGAGAAAACTCCCCTTGTTGAAAACAGGTCCAATATTCCCTTTCTAAGAGACTTCGTCAATCAGCTAGGAAAAGAAAGCAGAACTTTGAAAGTTTGTTCAGAGGAAAGCTCCTGGTGACTACTTTAGCCCATTAACAGGCAGAGTAAAGAACACGGACTGTATAGGAAAATCTCCCTGGGTATGCGTGCGTCAGTGAGAGATTGTGGACAGGGATCTCTGTCAGAGACTGTACTGGGAAATCTAAATGCTATATATAAATGTGTGTAGAGAAGTACGGGTCAGCCAGTGTGCAGGAGAGGGTGTATAAATGAATGAAGAAACGTATTTGCATGCCCAGATCAGCTTCTGACACCCATCTCCTGACAGACACTGGCTTTGGGACTCCTGAACATGTTTCCTAGCTGTACCAGAGAGGGAGGCACATAAGGCAAGACTGAGCACCGACTCATAAGTCCCGTGTTTCCATGGGGTAGCTCAGAAAAAGAAACAGGAATAACATACATGCATGTTCCCCATCTTGTTTCAAAGCATGAGGGTTGAACAGCACAGACCAAGCTTCTGCAAACTCCTGCCTGATGCAGAAGCCTTACTGTCTGACCCTGGAAGGACACAAAGGTGGCAGGAATTTGGTATTAGAGTACATGATGTGCTAGTGGAGGACACAAGCCATAGCTGAAGTCCAGAAACCAGGCTCTGTGTGCACACATCGGGGCTCCAAGAAGCAGGAATCCTTCTCAGCCCCATATAATTAAGATCACTGTCTCCACTGATCAAGAGAGCCCAGCTAGATGCAGGATCCATTTTTCTGTGTGGCTCCTGCTTTTTACTTAAGTTTCCAGCTGATCAGACTCAATTTTAAATGCTGCTGAACACTGCTAGCTCTCTATCCTTTATGTCCTCAGAGGGAGCACGGGGCACTCAGAACCTTGAAAACCAGGTTCCTGTGATGACTCCCCTGAAGATGAATGGATCACGAGGGCAGAGCTGGGATCTGACTGCCTCCTGCTACCCCCCAACTCACAGGAAAAAAACTTCCTTTTTGGTACAGGCAGTTTCCAGATCTCACTGGAATAAACTTAACCTGCACCCACTAACACCAGATCTGAGAGGACTCAGTGCTGAACAGCTTAAAATCCATTTTCTGGACCATCAACAGAAAAAGACAGAAGAGGAAAAGGACTTTGTCCTTTCCAAAGCAAGGGATGTTTTCAGTTTGTGCTTTCCAGGGAAACGTTGCAAACGACATTTACAACAGGGTTCTTGAAACAGACGCTCAAGACCTGGCAGCACGTCTGTTTGCAAGTCAAATCCCATGTGGCTGTGTATGGAAACCGGTCCCACATGTGCCGTTACCTGCCTTAAACATAAATGAGTCTTCAGCCCCCATGAAAGCTTACACATTTTTGCATAATCCTTTGACAATACAGCCCTACAAAGGCAATTTACTGAGAACTCCTACCCCAGTGAGAAACCTCAGCTCCTTTTCATTTTTCCCAGTTTGGTAACATTTTTTACATTTCTGTTCCCCTGCCTTTAGTTTTTGTGGCAAATAAAAGCTGCAAATGGGGGGGAATTAAAACCAACTAAAAACAGAGTCCAGGCACAATCACCTTGTGTCTGGGAACGACAAGGGCTTTCCTATCAAAGGAAACTGAAGGTCACACTTTTCCTCATTGATCTTGCAATGTTTGTTAATTACTCTGTCACTGATGTGGCGAAGGATAATTAAACAGCTCTGTTTATATCTTATATGCATAATTATGTGCGCTGCCACTGAACTCGTGAAGACTAGAGAATGTGCCTCTCCAGAAGGGGAACGGACAGACGGAGATGAGTTTCGGCTGCATTATTAACAGGAGGAGGAAAACACGCGCGCACACAAAAGGAGGAAAGTTTGATGGATTCACAAAGTGCTGAGATCAGGGGAGGGGTGCGTGCAGGTGGAGCAGATTAGGGAGAGATCTTTCAATTACAGATCCAATCCAGCTGAGTGACAAATGGGGGGAGGGAGCTGCTCTGCCCTAACGGAGAGAATTCAATTTACCCCAAGCTTTTACCAAGGCACTCATATCCCCCCCCAAAACCAACCTGGGGGGAACCTGGGTATCAGAAGTGAGGAATAAATTCAGCTGGGCCTTTCCCCAACATGTCTCGCTAAACACACCTTTCGAATGAACCACAAGAACAAGGTAGAAGCTGCCTGAAAATCAGAAACGCACGCACAGCCTGGGAGAAAACACCTTGCGGCTGCCCCAGGCCAGCATCCCAGCATCCCAGCCGGAAGCCGTGGGGGCCGTGCTGGTTTGGAACCGGCCCGAACCGGGAGGTGCCACCCACCGGCCGCGCGGCAGGACGGGCCCCGCACGGAGGCAGCGCCGTGGCGAGCGGGAGCCCCGCAGCCCCCCGGCCGGGACAGGGGCACACGCGGCCGGCAGCCGCGCTGGACGGCGCTGCTCCGGGCTCTTATCCGACACCGGGAAGGGGCACCCGCACCGGCGGCCCGCCGGGGGTCGGGGACAGCGCCGGGCAGCGGCTCGCTCCACCTCGCTCCCCGAGCAGCACAGGCAGCGGCTCGGCGCGGTGCCCGGTGCCCACCCCCCGGGCTCCCCACCAGCCCGTTCCCCGGCGAAAGCCGCCGCCTACCTCGCACCTCCCGCCGCGGCGGCCGCTCCTTCCAGAAGCTTCGCCCCGGCCGCCGGGCGGGGAGGGGCCCCGGGACGCCGCAGGTGCGGCCCCGCCCTCGTGCCCCCGCCGTGGGCGGGCAGGGGCGGCCCGGCGGCTCCGCGGGCTGCAGCGTGCACCGGGCTGAAACGCGCGGTGGTTACCGGCTTTCCCCCGCCCCGCGGCGGCCAGCTCTGATCCCGGGGTTAATGTCCACAGCTTAAGGTGCAGCACGGGGCATGAGTGTGTTTGCACAGCCCTGCCCGCGGTGCAATGCACTGCACAGCCTGCACGCGCGTGAATATGTGCCACACGGGCACGCTCTGCTTTTTTTTCCTCCTGGCGATGGAAATACACGACCAGGAAATTGGCACATCCCACAGCCATCTCCATCTGAATGGTCTGAAGAAGTCTACAGGCAGGAGATGCACTCCACCAAGCGATCTGTGGTCTGGAAAGAGCCACCCAGCCACGTCCACCCCAACAAACCCCTCTGGGGAAGGGGAGGCTGAAGCAGAAGCAAACTCAGTGCCACCAGCAAAATGGCAGGCCTCTGCAAGGGGACCGGGGCTTTCACCTCCTCCTCGGCTGCCAGATGCAGACAGCATCTGGCACGGACACAGCTCCGGCTGCCCCACAGACAACGCGACCGCGAGGCTGCCCCACGCAGGGAGTCGAGGGGCACAGGGCTTACCTGAGGCGGTTCCTGCCCCCAGCTTGGAGCCTGTCTCACCACTGGAGGACCGGTAGGCATCGTCCTTCGAGGCCGGCCCGTCTGAATCCCTGTCATCCAAGAAGTTGCCGTCCTGCGAGCCCCTCAGAGCGTCCGCCTCATCCCCGTTGTCTTCCTCATCACTGCAGCCCTTTGGCTGCACCATGTAAACCCCTTCGGGGGGCACCTCCGCGCTCTCGGCGCCCTTACATTCCTTGCCCTCCACTCGCCCCAGCAAGGGCTCCTCGTTGTATTCCCCGTTCACCCACTTCTCAATCACCTCCCTCCTTTTGTCCTCCTCGATCTTCTGCACGCGGCTGAGTCCATCGGAAAACTCCGTCCCCAGCTCCTTGGTCCCAGGCTGAGGCAGGTCCTTGTTGCTGCTCTCCCGCTGCGGCCCCTTGTCCGCTCGCGCCTGTTCGGCTCCCCCGTGGTCGAAGACGACCTGCCGGCTCAGCTTGGCACAGATTGCATTTAGCTTCAGGCCGCCTTTGCGCTTGGCAGCCATTGTGGGTTTTCCTGAGGTTGCGTCAGTGCATATAGTTCTTTCAGCTGGAAAGAGAGAGGGGAAAGAAGCAAGGAAGGGCGTTAGTGGGATCAGACAACTTGAACCCAAACAGCAAACAGCTGGTGCCAACCCAATGGGCTTTCAAGCATGGCCAGTGTCATCCTCCGAAAGGTGGGACTGCCATATGTTTCCTGAGCTCTGAGTGGAAGCTCAGTCAGTAGAGGCTGGTGAGAACCACACTGAACCTGCTGGTACCAAAGGATGCCGCTGGCCTCAAGAAAGAGGCACGTATGTATGCTGGGACTGAACTGGGCTCAAAAGGCCCCAGATGCCTCAGCCAGGTGAACGTGGTACGGAGCAGCCTTTGCTCCTGGCTCAGGCTGGGTATGAAGTCCGTTAAAAGCCTGACTTGCTCTCTCCTTCAGACTGCAGCACCACCTGCTTTTCGGTCCCCAGCTCCATCTCAGATGTGTTGGCTGCCAAAACCACACCAGCCACTATCTGCACCCAAGCACCCGTAGCAGGGAGAACAGCTTCCTGAGCCTAACCCTTGGGATGGCGAGGAATTCACTTCATGGAGTATATGCATCGTCTCAGAGAAGAGACCCAGTATGGACCAGAACAAACCAGTACAGAGGACAGAAGCCCTGGCAAGTGCGTGCACTGGAGCACCAGACTGGTGCGTGGCAGTCACACAGGAGAAAATCCCCTTGTGTTGGTTGGTAGCAGTCGATCAGGCCCCATCGCCTGCTCTGCTCGCTTGCTCGCTGGCTCTCGCACACACAGGAAATTCTGCTCTCACACTTCCCAGCACAATCAGCTAATTAGTGTGGGTTTGTTATTTTAATGTAGTTTATTCATATGTGACAGCTAGTAAAGGAGGGGTAGGAGAAAGTGGGGGGAGAAAGGAAGAAGGTAAGGTCTTAACTTCAAGGTCACAGAGAAGCTTGAACTAAATGGTCCCTATCACAGACTCACTTGCATAATTATTGCACCAACAATTAACGAGATTCAATCACAAATAAAAGCAAAAAACTGCTTCTAAAGCAGCTGCATTGTCTCATTTCCCTCTTTATTTATGATACCGCCAGGAGACACTCAGACGAAGAAGGGTTAAAGGTCCCAAGGCACAGAACAGGCACACAGCCTGGCTCTTCCTCCCGCACAGTGCCGAGGCAGACCTTGCTCTGTGTCCCGGGGCTCCAGACGAGCACCCAGTAAAACACCTGCCAGACACACACACCACTGGAGTTACTGTGGGAATGTTGCTGGAGGTCCCTCCAAAATGTGCTCTTGGACTTTATGTTGTGCTGAAAGAGGGGCCCATCACACAGAAAGCAAACAGAAGCCATCTCCAGACCTTGAATGGTGAGAACGGGTTTCTCCATGGCACAGGAGTCCCTGGTGGCAGCTCAGCCCACACCTCCCTGTCACCAGCACAGAGGTGCTGCTCCACAGAAGCACAGTGAGATTAATCAGACCCCCTACAATGCATCCAGAAGCCATCGTGACAGCCCCTAATCCCATAACATGACAGCCCAATACAAACAGACTGAAACTTTAGACCTGCTGTCCAAGAGCCAGAGAGTGGCTGCTTAGCGTAAACTCCTGACAGCTTCAGACGTGCTTCCCTGTCAAGGACTGTGAGAAAAATAACCCCCCGACAAATCTATCAGCCCTCCACACAAAGGGAGGCTGAACGTACTCCTCCACTTTCCAAAGGCACACCCCCCTGGTGCTGACACCTACATGCAATCATGCTTTCACGAAGGGAAAGCACACGTTGCCCCCAAACACGTACCTCCCCACCTAGAAATTATAGCTGTTGGAGAGCTGTGCGTATGCGCTGGCACGCTCTGTAAACGTACTCACACACGTATGGGTTAAAAAGTCCCATTTCCCAAAAATACATTCCTGTACGTCTCCCCACACATCTCCCTTTCGCACATTCCCCCAACGCAGGCGCGCAGTCCTCACGCACACAGATGGGCACAGGCAGACGCCCGTGAAGCTGCAGGAGTCTCTGTGTGCTGGCACCTTCCCTTCCCATCACATTCCCGCTCTATTTAGGGCAGAAACTGAAGGCCGATCCTATGCGCAACTGGTACCACGGAGGGAATCTCGGGAGGCTGCTGTGAGCTCCAGCTGGAGCTGGGCCAGGACACCTACGGCTCACGCCTGTACGCTTGGGCGAGGGGCCAGCGGAGCCTCACTGGCTGCAGGTGGCCAGGACGGTGGCTCCCGCGCGGTGCGGTGCCTGCCCGGGGCTGGGGCACTGGGTCAGCACTGCCCGGTGATTCCCCATCCACGTTCTCACAATGCCCAGCCCTGCCTAACTGGTGACATCAGCACTGCTCACAGCTGGAGATAACTGGGAGGCAGACACGCAGCAGCCCAAATCCCCGCTGCCCTCCCCCTTCTGCGATGAGAGCGGGTCCCGTTATTCTGGTCTGGAGGTGAGCAGCCAAGTGCGTGCACCAGCCGGCAAATGAATATATAAATATTTATTCAAAGGAAGAGAGGAACAGGCGTTCCTGAGGCTGCACTTGCCGCGTACGCAGCAACTCCAGGGAGCCTGCAACTTGTCTTCCATTCCTATTCCTGCCTCCTTCCATCTCACACACCCTGGCTTTGCCCCTCTGCCCCTCTCTGCATCCTTCCTGTCCCTTCTTCTTGTGTTTGGCATTTGTTTCAAGCGCAGCAATGCTGCTCTTTAACATTTTGAGAATCTTTTCCTAAAGTTCAAGTTAAAAATAAAGCAAGTTCTGAAAACATACCTTTTCCCTGATCTATAAAACTCACCCTCCCAGAGCCCTTCCTGAGACGGACTCGCTCTGTAATATATCAGGGCTCTTGCATATCTCCATCCCACCTATGCACGATGGCTGTGGGAAGTCAGGACTCCCAGCTGCTTCTGCCAACCTTGCGACCAACTCCGCAAGCCTGGCCACATCAGTTTACCTTTCTCTTGCCTATGGAACCGGAGGGACAGTGCCTGAACCAATATTTCCATTCCCCTCTTTTACCCTGGCAGTTTCAAACGCAGAAGGGAAACTCTTCTTACAAAGAATCGCTGAAGATGGCCTTCGCGCCGGAGGAGACCAGAGCATCCGTGTTTCCTTCACTCGGGCAGAGGGAGAGGAACTGAGCTGCTGAATGAGGACCCTCGTATCTGCCCAAGGTTGGGCCTGCCCGGCAGGGAGGGACCCCTGGAGCCAGGCAGAGGCTCCCTGCCCCCAGGCCGAGCTCCCCACCCCACATCACCCCACATCTCCATCGCACTGTTTAAAGATTCCAGGCTAAGTAAACATCCCCCTTCATTTTCTTCGTCTAAATAGAAATGTTTTGATTTCACATCAATCTGAGGAAGCCGTTTATAACCTGAGCCTGTCACACAGACTTTTCATCTCTGCCCAGGACAAACTCTCCCACATGCTCTATTTACACTGAGCACTTCCTCTGAAAACAATGCCACCGGGAGTTTACTCCGCTTGCCCCTTCTCCACACCCTGCGAGGAGACATCGGCTCCCTCTGCTCCGCGCCGAGCCCTGTGGCATCTTGAGGGCAAACCTCGCTTTGAAGGAAAGCTACGGCTTGGCACAACCAGGCCTGGTGAGGAGGAGGACAAAACCCACCTCACCATTCTGCTGCCTTGTCACCCCTGGAAGCTGCTGCTGAGAAGCCCAGGCTGCTGCCCCACCACCCCTTTGCCCCATCCCCATGTGCTGCCAGCATCCTGTGCCCAGCCCTGGGCTCTCTCCCGCCATGCAGACCCCGAAGCAGCACCTTCTCACCCATGAGCTCGGCAGTGAGGTGCTGCCAAGGTGGGCACGGCTCAGCCCCCGCCTCCCCCTGAGAGAGAAGAGGGGCTGTGGGGACACGGCGTGTGCGGGAACGAAGGGCTTTGCAGCATGAACAGAATTAGGGTATCCCAGCTGAGGGGCAAACTGCACTGTGAAGAGAAAGTGGCTTTGCAGGGAAAGGACAAGAGTGTTCCAGTCTGGCTTTGGCTCAGGATCAAGGAAGAAGCTCACCCCGGTAGAGGGGAGAAAGGGTCCTGGCTGTGAAAAAGGGGCGTGTGGGAGCTGGAGGAACCAGCTGGCATGGGTGGGTGACGGACCCTGGCTGTGCGGCACGAGCTCACTGGTGTGGGAAGAGCCGGGGGGGCAGAGGGGACTCTGCCGGATGGGACAGGGGCTGAAGAGGGGCAGGAGAGGAGGGGCAGGAGGGGCTGTGCTATGGGGAGAGGGGTGCTGGCTGGGGAGGGACAGCGTGCTGTCACTTCAGAGGGCCGGGTACACGGAACAGATGGAGCTTTCATATTCCTATTGAAGAGTTTTAAGCCAGCTGAGCAGCTCCGTTCAAGAGGGAGGTCCCAGTGCCAGCTTTCCAGGAGCTGCAAGCTCTCATTCGATTAATTATTAACGGCATTATTTGGGGCGGGGAGGGGGAGGGAAGGAGCTGCAACAGTCCAACATGCTGCACAGTCCTTTTCTTTTTTAACCACTGTGGTGCAAGCTTGACTGGGGAGACTCCAGTCCACCTAGCAGCCCCGAGCAGGGAGGGCAGCATGGCTTGCTGAGGTGGGGGCGAGGATGCTGCATGCCGGAGCCTCTTCACACTTGAGCTGCCGTCCCTAAGACGGAGCCAAACCTTCACAGCAGAAGGCCGCCGGGGCATTGGGAACATGCTTCCCCGGAGCAATGCCCTGGCAGTGCCCAGCCACACGCCGGGTGGAGGCAGGGAAGGCAGCCAAACGCTCAGCCCCTTCCAGAAAACATTTCCCCTCCAGCACGACGACTCGTGCATTATCCCAGGCAGGGCCAGGGCAAAGGCAGCACAGCCCAGGCATGGCCCACAATGTGTGAGAGTGGATTTAGCGTGTATATTTTCCCCTCTTCAGTTTATCAATAAAACATTTTATTGCTTTTAGCCCAGGAAATGACCTTGGATTAGTGGATGCTGTCTCTTCTGGCTGACCTTGGGGAGTTCACAAAGGCTCTTTAACAACCTCCTCTGCCCTGCAAGCATGGATCTCGCCTGCGCGTGTCTGCCTGAAGCTGGGGAAAGCCCTCGGTGCGAAAGTCGGACCTGACAGGCTCCAGCTCGGCACTGGGCAGGGAGGAGAAGGAGAATCAAAGACGTGGGAGGAGAAACGAAGCGAGCAGCCAGGGCGTCCCTACCGAAGCGCTGCCAGCTACACTCCCGGCTCTCCGATAGCTTCCTATCCGAAAACCATGGAGGAAAAGCTGAGGACTCTGCTCTGGTCCCACAGCCAGCACTTGTCAGAGCGCAGTCTGCCTGCATTCAGCCCTGCTTGACCTTCTCCTGCCTGCCACGCTGACATTCCAGCGGCACAAGAGGCCACTTTTTTCCCCATTTCCAGCTCCCAGAGCCTGGTTCAACCCTGGCCCAAAGAGGCAGAGACCAGTACCAGTCCCTTCAGCGAGCCTGTCCTGCTTCCCTTTGCTCAGCCTTCTCAGCTGCAGAGTTAAGCTGTAATTTTCTGATGCCCCTCCTGGCATCGCAGCCGCAGGCTCTGCCCTGCCATGGGAGCCCCCTCCCCGGGGCACGCTCCCAGCCCCCAGGTGCCCGTCTTCTCCAGTTGCGTCCTCCTGAAGAGCGAGCCCTAAAGTGTTAACGGCGATTGGTGAAATGGCACAGCAGATTGCTACAATAAATAATTTACTGATATTTATAAATATTCAAATCAGTAGGCTTCAGAAATTGAAAGGGGGGGGGCTGAGCTGACGGGGAGGAGGGGTGTTTAGGGAGGGGAGGGGGGGCTGACATTAATTCCCAGGCTCTCCAAATTCATTTGAGAACTGTTTCTCATTTCAAACAAATATTAAATCTTTTCGTGTCAAGCCTCCAAAATAAAATATCTAATAGAAAGTCACCACCCTCTTGGTGGCCGATGCCTGGTGTGCCCTGATGCTGGGTGCCCGTGGCCCTGTCCCCTTGGACATGAGCTGCTGGGACAACGCTGGCAGCCTGCACCCATGAGGTGCCTGTGCAAGAGCAGAAGCCCACCCGGCCACATCTAACGCAGCCCACCGCACCACCAACCATCATCCGAGACAGGAATTCCCATTACTACCACCTGCAAGACCTTGCCTTCATCTTCCAGTGGATTTTCTAAATCCCATTGGGAAGAAAGGGCTGAACGTCGGAGCCATGAAGGTGAAGCTGGGACTCCCGCCTCCACCCTGGGAACACGGCTTTGCCGCAGAAATGGAGCCAGGGTCGGGGCTCCTGACTTTCACTCCTTGCTCTGGAATAGAATTTGGTTTCAGTGATTTAAGCTGGGGGTTAAAAGCCAGGAGTGCTGGCTTCCAGCCCGGTTTCCAATCGTGGTGTACCCGTCAGACTCCCCAGCGTTCTATGCCTTGGTTTCCCCATGCAGAGGAGGAGGAACGAGGACGATTCCCCACCCAGCAGGCTGAACCCAGCCGTGTTTACTCAGTGCATTGAGATCTCCGTATTGGCACTCTGTCACTGTGCTGCATTGTTACTAACTGAGACTTTTCCACCTCTGAGCATCCTACTGACCCCTTAGATGGCTGAGGGAGATGATCCTGTGTCCTCCTGTGGACCACCCCATTGGTAACGCGAGGCTCCAGCATGGGGTGAATTTCCCCCAGATGAGTAATGGCTTTTCTAATGCACGGGCAGGCTGTCAGCTTCCCTACTCCCAGTGTTTTATGGGTTTAACTGAACGGCTCTGAACTCCCTAGTAAGAAATAAAGTTATCCCTCAGCGTCCCTTCTAAACATTTCACTCAGTGCAAACGGTGTTTAAGAAAAATGAGGACATATTTCTTCTTAAGGATGCAGTATCCCCCTTCAGAGGCCTAATTTATGCCATATATCACTGGCCAGGGAGAGAAAGGCAGCACAGACCTCACACTAGGAGTGAGCCGGCCCCAGCACAGCCCAGGCACTGCCGCTCCTGCTGCAATGGTGCAATGGGCTGCAACTCAAAGTCCTCCAGAGTCCGCAGAGTCCCCGCCGGAGAGCAGAGCCCGGCTGGCAGGCAGCAGAGCAGGACGGACACCTGCTAACGCTCGGCACTGCGCTGCCTCCTCGGCTGCCGCATCAGCCCTCTCCCACCGCAGAGACTCCTCACCTGCACCGTCCCAGCCCGCACGCACCCCGTCCTGCTCACCCCAGCCCAGCCACCCCACTCGGGGCCCTTCTGCCCTGCAGGGCTGAACCATGCCAGCCTCTGCGCCGGCCCCGCTGCCCTGCACTGCGCTGGTCTCTGCGGCGCTGCCTTCTCACCTGCCGCTGACCTGCTCTGCTGCCGCTCCACCAGCTCTTCACAGGCATTTGGCACAGCTGGTGGGGAAAGCGGTTCAACTGCGAGCAAGGACAGGGCTAATCCTTCTTCACAGCTCTTTAGTAACGCACGTCTGAACCTTTTCCTGAGCAGATCTCAAAAATGATCCTAAATGTGCTTTGATCTTGTCTACCCCCAGCCTGCCTGCTCCGAGAGCTGCTAAGGCTCTGCTGCTCACCCAAGGGCTGAGACAAAGCTCCTCACCTCTGCCCCTCCCTTCGCCCTCCTCTGCACCCACGTACCCTGAACTCCAAAGGACAAGAAATAAGCCCCTCTTTCTGCATACAAGTTACACAGGGAACTTCCAGAGTTAACAAAAAGAGCACAGTGGAAAAGAAGATGGGAAAAAAGTGAGTAACAGGAGTCAGGAACTCTGGTTCTGCTCCCTGCTGTGACCCTGACCTGCTCCTTCTCTTTGGGCAAATAAAATTACGCAGGCTCCCCCCTTCTGCCCATGACCTGCTGGGTCTCTTCAGATGGTCATCCATCTGGGCAGAGACTTCTTGCCTACCTTAGTGGGCCCAGTACCTTGTTCGCAATTTTAGGCGCTCCTGCAATTCAAGTAACAGGAAAAGTGCTGATTCAGGACAGTTTTACACTCAGAAGTCCCTTGCGTCCTGCAGCCAACTTTCTAGTTCATCTGTCAATGCAAGATCTTTGATGAGACATTTCAACAGTTTCCTCCTCTTGGTGCCATGAAAACCTGCTCTCAGTGCTCCAGCCTCACGCAGCGAGCAGGGGCTTGCTGTTCCCCAGGCTGAGAGAGGCACCTCCCTGCGAGCCTTCTGTCTTCAGAGTCTTTCTTTCAGATAACATAAAGCCAAGAGGATCAGCTTTTCTAATCCAGTTTCTCCTTCTTGCCTTATTTATTTATTTATTATTAATTTTTTTAGTCCAGTTAAAAGGTTTACTATTCAGAAGAGCCTAAGTGGCCTCACTCAGCCTAAGTAACTCTATAAATCAAGCAGAACTGCTAACATCTACATCACAATCCTGCCATCAATCTCCCCACAGGTTGTGAAGAAAACGAGGGGAAAGATGCAGAAGGGAGAGTGAAGAGCAATAGCTTCTCACCATCAGGTCCCTGTGGGCTGGCTGTGGCCCTTGGAAAACTCCCCATGAAGTCAGACGTGTTGTCAGGGCAACTAACTGCAAACACAGTGCCCAACCTCACCTCTCCATAGACACACATGCATGCTCGGGGTGCTATGCCAGGAGGACACGGTGGATGCAGAGAGAGGGAGAGAAGGGGTGGTGGAGAGCAAAGAGGGCTGGGAAAGCCTTCAGAGTAGGGCCAGCCAGCCCCTACGGGAGCCAGCTCCCAAGGAACAAAGGAGAGGCCAAGACGTGAGCCTCTTTGAAAAGCCCAGACCTCTCTGTAAATGCTGGAAGAGACAGGACAGGGGGGCAAGAAACATCGAGGTGGTAGAGAGGGAATCACACTTAGCTGGGGTCAGTACCTGACGCTCGGGGAATAAAAAGGACTTGGGAGAGACAACAGGTCTCTTAAAGGATGCACATTTGGAAGGAAATTGTTCAAAGTTTCATCAGTCCCTCTTGGCGACTGTCTTTAATGAGTTGCTTTCCAGAGAATCCAAACCCACCGTGACCCGTCAGTGGAGAGCAGCTCCCTGGCTTCAGGCCGAGGTCAAAGTCATTCCCAATCGAGGGCAGGGGTTAAGTAAGCCACCTCCTAAAAAAGGGTCCCTCCAAACCCCGATGGTAGGGAGCTTAAGAGCAGTCTGCAATCCCTTTCAGCACTGTTAAGCTCAGACCCAATGAAGAATGCAGACTCCCAATTAACTGCAGTGGGAAGTAAGAAACTAAATGGGAGCTGGGAGCTTGAATGCTTGCTGCATCCCTAAGAAACACAGGGCCAGAAAAAGTTCACTATTGTGGTCTTTCAAGGTCCAAAGGGGGCACTTGGATCCCTTAAAGCCTTCTATAATCCCCAAGTGGGGCTGGAAGTCTTTTGTGACCCCGCAGAGCAGGCACCCATCACACGCAGCTCTGGGAGTTCACAGGCTCTTTAATCCCCGGAGATGCCTGGCACCTGCAAATACCGTGCAACGTGGTTAGGAGAAACGCTTGTCCGTCCTGTTCATGTGGAAAAGGCTGACAGCCTGGCCAGAGGAGAGCCAAGCTCTGGTGTGAAAGCAGTGGGTCATCCCTGAGCTTGTTAACTCAGCAGTCCTGTCGGAGCGGCACGGGAGAGAAACTGCACGGGCCGGGCTGTGTGGGCACTCGCCCCACGCCTCCCAGTGCTCACACCGACGCTAATTCTGTCTTGCTTTTTGCTGCTCTTTCTTCTGGTCATTAGGGCTCATCTTCTTATCTCTCCTGTCCTCCTGAGCCTGTCCATGTGCTAGCGCTATCACTAATTACAAACACCCATCAGTGGGAACACACACGTGTACAAAAACGTGGCCGTGGAGGTGCACTATCACATGCAGAGGCACACGCGACCCAGCACACAAACGCACGCGATCGCACGCCTGCGCATGTGCTCCTGGAACGGTGCACACACGGGACGCACGCTAACGCACGCAAACGTCTGTGTACCTGTGCCTGCACGAGCTTTAACATCCACACGCCGCCATGCACAGACCCACGGCGTACGCGCCTCCCCGGAGGCGCACACTCGCACGCACCCAGCTCTGCTCAGCCCGGCACACGCGGTGAGCACCCACGGGTCCACGGCCCACCAGCAGCCACGCAGCAGCCACCCGTGCGAGCGCAGAGCACCCTGCGTGCACACATGCACACACGCACACACGCACGCTTTCGGCACAAGCCCGCGTGCCGGGAGCGGTTTATTCTGCAGCTTGGAGGGAGAAGACAGAGGGCTCCCAGGCGGACCCTGCGGACAGAGTCGGCGGCAGGGACAGACACGCTCCCCATCCCACCAAAGAGCCCCTCCTGACCCCCAGCCCATCTGCACCCCACACCTTAAGGCACACAGAGCATCGGTGAGTGTCTCATGGGCGTCCCAGCGGAGTGCGTGCCGGGCACGGGATCTCTCCCTCTCCCTCTCTCTCTCTTCCACTCGCATCTTTTCATGAACTCTATTTCTCTTTCCTTTCTGAAAACAACTGAGCTGTAAATACTGTTTAACCTTCTTCCCCCCTTCCCCCCTCCCCTCCGCACTATAAAAACACAAATATGCCATAACTCAGCTGGCTCAGCCGCCGCGCCTCCAACATGCCCTGCTCCAGGCCTCTCAGGAAGGTCATAACAAACGACTTTCCGATTCAGTGCTCCTGAAATAATTTTGTGTATTAAAACCTGAATCTGCACTTTCTGGACCGAAAGCCTCTCTTAATTACGGCGAGCGTCCTTGGGATGGACAGTGATCCTTCACTACGGCACCGCTAACCAACCGGAGAGGCAGCCGGCTCCGGCTCCCCACCACCTCCTCCTCCCGCTGCCCCCTCCCACCACCACCCAACCCACGGCCCCCCTTGCTCCCTCGCCCCCCCGCCTTCCCTTTGCCCAATCTGTTTTCAAAGTGTGTCTGTCCTTTATTAAATTGTTTTCTTTTCCACATTATCAGTTGCCATGGAGACCTCATCTCTCGGATTATTTGAATTTCATTATATCTATTGATTTGGGAGCATTTCATCTTTTTTATTGTTTTTCTGTCAATTTTCAAAACGAATAACCATCTAATTTGCGTCAGTGCTGATTATGTTTGTCCCTCAATAGAGGTCGGCAGCTGCGTCGGGGAAACAAATCAATGGGAAACCATCATAAACCTCCCCAGTACAATCTCCAGGATATGTGGGTGACATTCCACGCCTGCGAGAAACACTCATCATATCCAAACTTCTTTCTTTCTTTTCTTTTTTCTTCTCCCCTCTTTTTTTTTTTTTTATTTCCCCCTCAGAGCCAGCTCTGCTGGCCGGTGGCGGGTCACGTCTAAAATCACAGTTATTTTACACATATATGTGTACAATTTTGGACACATCGCATTTTCAGACAGGGAGGGGACCAGGGTGAGAAGAGGGGGAAGGAATTTTTTTTTTTTTGTAAGAAAGAAGGGAAGAAAAGGATGATGAGGGAAAGAAAAAGGAAAAGTGGATCGGGATTGCAAATTGCTTACTATGGTTTTTTTTTAAATAATTTATGCAATTTTAAGCATTTATGTATAAATTTTTAATAAGCCACCCTGGAGCAAAATAGCCATTAACATCCCGACGTCCTTCTGTCCAATGGGCTCGTGTGCAGGATCAATTTCCGAGAGTACTTTCCTTTTTTTTTTATGACATGATAAAATGCTTTTAAAGCAACTTACACAAATATGGAAATTTTTTTCCCCCTCCTCTTTTTTTTTCCTTTTTTTTTTTTTTTTTTTTTTTTTTTTTTATAACAGCCTCCACTTATTCACCAGGGAGAGCGAGCGAGTGTGTGTGTGTGTGTGCTGAGGAGGGCAGTTGGCAGAAGGATAGACCCAGCCCTAACTGGAACGGACCTGCCTGTCCTTCTAACAAGGGCATAAACTTTCATTAGCGATGCACACAGTCAAAGGCAATTTAGGGAAACGCGCTGTACAGAAAAGGAAAACCTCAGCGTTTTTTATACAGCGGCTCCTTGGCTCCGTCCAGGGGGTTCTATCCTTGAGCTCAGCTTGCGCTCGCCAACCAAAGTGACCCCACCGGCCACGGGGGAGGCAGGAGCAGGGGCTGCAGGCGGAGGGGCTGGGGCTGCTCTCGGGGACGCTGTGCCCAGCGGTGCCAGCCTCGGCCCCGCCAGCAGCCTGCACGCCCCGCAGCTGCTCCGGGGAAGCCAGTCAATATTAATGTCTTGCTGGAACCCACCGGTCCTACGAGAGGCCCAGCGGTATCTGTTGCTCTGTCCACTGCAGAGCTTCGCCCCTCCGACGGGCCAGTCCTCCCCGAGGGTCTCTGTTTTGGGTTGCCACACACTGCCAAGCAGCTCGCAGCCACTGGGTGCCCCTTTGGGGTATTAGTTACAAGCTGGCTCTGCCCAGACCAGGCAGATGTGTCGCTGCTGCTCCTGTTTCCACAGGGTACACAGGCCAGTTATTTTTGCAGCTGGGACATGTTCAGCCTCACACAGGAACCTGGAAAATGCCATTCCTAAAGGGACGGCTCCTGCCACTGGCCCCGTGAGCAAACGCAGCTCTGGGGCGGAGGGTGACGAGCGCACGGCCGGAGGGAGAGCAGGCCGATGCGAGGGGCTCGGCGGGGTCTGAAAGTCACAACCACACGTTGGGAACAAAACAAAACTATTTTCCAGCCAGCAGTTCCCTTGGCCCTCTGTCTTTGGGCTTGACGCTTCTGCACTCCCAGCCAGATATACATTATACATGCCCAAGCGTGGGAAGTCCCTGCGCGTGTTCCTATTATTTGCTTCAACACGAAGCCTTGACACTGGTTTCTCTACAAGAGCAGATTTCTTTACCTTTTTGTACGACACACTTCCAGAGATAACACAGACCTATGAATTTAATCCTACTGACAGCAGACTCGCACGTTGCTGGTAGCTCACGCAGACCCCTGCGCGCTCGCAGCCGTGCGCAGCCCCGGAGCAGGCTCACCCTGGCCACACAGCGCTGGCGGGCACAGGGCTGTGCACACACCTGCCCACGTGCAACATCTGTGGGCATTTGAACTAAAGCAGAGGTAAAGAAAAAAAAATAAAAAAAAAAAGATTTTCAAGGGGCAGCCAACGCTCAGCTGGAAAAACACAGAGTGCCGAGAACAGCAAACCCAATCAATAACAATCACAACCCCAGCAGCGGGCAAGGAAAGCGTGAACCGTTTTGGCCCGCTCCCTGCACGCTCACCCAGTTGGGAAAACACAGTTCCCCACAAGTCCACGATTTCATCCCCTCCTGGCCACACTACGGTCACCCTCACCAAAAAGCTTCACGGAGTGCAAGTCCCCCGGGCTCCTGTTTTGGTCAGAAACTCAGCAAAGGGGGGAGAGGGTCTCTGCACAGAGGAACAGGACTCCCAGCAACGAGCTGGCACCTGAGGAAGGTTCTTGATGCTATGAAAGGCAGTGCCTCCAGTGAGGTGCTCCTTACAGCTGCATCCTCCAAAACCCCTCTCCCCTCCAGAGTTCTGCCCTTTGTGTCCCACTTCCCCTCCCAGCTGCCAGCCTCAGCCTTCAGGTGCTCTTCCTCTCGCCTCGTCTTTCCTCAAGTTCCCAACACCATCCCAGCTTCCTCCTCCCCATCGTCTCCTGCCAAACCTCTTGTGGCCCAGTCCACACCCCCATGCCCCCCAACACCTCTCTTTCCTCAGTCCCTGTGGTCCCATCACCCCCGGCTCGCAGGGAAAGCTGCGCTGCCCCGGGGACTAGCACCGCCAGGGACCAGTGACCAAACTGGGGAGGGGGAAATGTGAAACCTGTCATGGAAAAGGTTTCTTCCCTTCTCCTGGTCTTGCATCACTCCTTACCCGAACTGTACAGATTTTGGGGATTTCACTGCAGCAGCAGAGGTCAGCAGGAGTTGAAGGGTTTCAGATCATATATGTATGGTCTCTGTATGGTCTGGTCTGTAGTGAGTGCTGAATGTAGCCAAGCCAAACCTGGAGGTGACTTCAGCGCTGTGGTGCAGGGACGTCAGCCACTGCACAGGCACCCTCCACTACTTCAAGGCAATACAGATGGCAACAGCCACAATCCAAAATCGAGGATGCCTGTGAACCCTCCATCCTCCCACTGCCAAGAGCATGAGCCAGATTCTCTCTCTCTCCCTTTCCCTCTCTCAGGTGTCCATAATGGTTCTTCCTTTTGAGTGGTGACCAGTCAAAATAGGGCAGCATTTTCTAGCTGGAAGGTCCATTTTTCCATGGGAGGTGGACGCTCTTATCTATGTTGTGCCAGCATGTTTCAGCATAGCTACTTAAAAACTTAAACAGTGGAAGAAGCTCTCAATAGAAGGGGAAAGTCTCTTGTGTGGGTCAGAATAATTAGACTGAGCTCAAATTGGCTTTAGGCATCTGCTGCTGCCTCTGAGCAAAATCAAGCCACGCTGCTTCCATCAGCATCTCTCCACTGTTAGCCTTACCCCGCAGCACAGACAGGACCACATACTGCCTCGTATAGGGCATCTCTGGGAACAAGACTTGCTTCAACAGAAGCCATAAAGCCTCCTTATCCAGCTATCATTAAAGCCAAGAGAAAAGAGGCCAGACAGAGAGATTGAGATGAGCCATTTCCCTAACAAACTTGCTTCCCTTTTTCATTCGCTCCTTTCTTTTTTTTCCCCCTTTAACTGTCATTAAAATAACAAGTTTCTGTTACAGTCTAAACATTCCCACATTGTATAAAGGGTTATGTTACACTAGAGTCACTGCCGGGCCCAGTGTTTGCACAGAAACCTCACTGCAGGTCCCCCCTCCTGACGAAGTGACTTATTAAAGTTTAAACAGTAATTAACAGAACAATAAAAATAAAGGGATGTTTGGGGAGTCGTAGTGCACACAGGGTTTTTGGCAGTGCCAGCACTTTTCAGTGCCCTGCGCTGGCAGAAAAAATGGCTGCAAAACCAGTGGGAGAGATGGTGTGCTGGAAGGCAGGCAGGGGCCGCGGCGAGGCCGGGGCACGATCCCAGCCCCGGCACGAGGGTGCGGGAGCAGCAGGATGCCAGAGAAGGGGAAGAAGGACAGGGGGAAAGATGCCAAAGGGTCACTTGGCAGCAGGCTGAGTCAGATTTGGTGCTCGCTACCAGCCCTGCACTCAGTCTGTGTATGGGAGCACACGCCGGACGGCACCGAGAGCCTCCGCTGCCTGTTCTCCAGTTCTGCTGAGGTGGCGGACAAGCCCCCAGATCTGAGTTTGGGGAATTGTGTCTCTGAAACCAGACCTGGGCTTTGGGGAAGTAGCTCCTTTACTTTAAAACAGAGTGGCAGAGAGGAAACAGCAACCCCAGAGCAAACCCCTGAGAAAATCTTGCAATTCTTGCTTCTACAAGAGACCCCAAGAGCAGCTCCCTTGCTTGCGAGCTTCAAAACTAGACAGGAGAAGACATCTTGGCTCCGTGCAGGTGTGAGGAGCTCTGAGCTGCAGATCCAACCGCGTGTCAGTAATTGTGGGGTCATTCCCTCCTGAAACACAGTCGGAGCCACAAGCACAGAGCCGAACTCACTATGCAGGACCACAACCCCGTCTCTCCAACTAGAGCAGAACTTTTCCAACCTATGTGAAATAGGCTAATCGAGGCTTCCTTTAAAGGAGCCAAACTGCTTTTCCTCTGTTTTGTTCCCATCATAGTTGCCTGTCTTGCCCAGGACGAGCTCTAGAGCATGTGGGTAGAGTTTAAGCTTAGGTTGTCAGCCCTCCCTGTTACCCAACATGCAGCAAAGCAGAAAGATCTCATTTGAAGATATTTTTGGTGCCTATTGTAACTATTCTCAAATGTTTGCCTCAGTAGCTCACAGTGCTAGTTGGCTCTAGCCCTGATGTGTGACTCAGTACACAAAGCATTGTGCAGTCCCATGTTTGCTAAATCTCTTCCAGTACAACTGCTCGGTTTGCAAATAAAAAGACAGCTCCGTAAGGGTGTATCTCCCGTGCAGAGTCAACCTGGGGAGTGCTGCCTTGAGCCCGCTCCCGCAAAGCCCTCTCCCAAGTCTGGTACTCTGCACCCCAGGCCGGCCAGCCCAGCTGGGGAGCAGCACGGCTCTCACCCGGGCTGGGGAGCTGCCCCACTGCCGCGAGGATGCCTATGGACATCATTCAGCACCAGTTGTTCCCAGTCTGCCCACAGCCACCACTCCCTTCTCTGCCGGGCTACAGGAGGAGGAAAATTCTGCTTGCAGCAGCTCTGAGAACAGCCGCAGGAGGTGCCCCTAGAAGTCCCAGTATCACACCAGTACAAGACACATGAGTGAAGACACGTGGACCTGCCGTGCCTGCTCACAGCTCCTGGAGGCTAACCTGCCAGCTCAGAGTTGTGCACTGGTTCTGCAAATTCATTCTGCAATGAAAACGTACTCCAAATGCCACAGGCTTGGCTTTAGAGCAGTCCAAGAAGTTGATTCCTCCTCTTCAGTTCCCTCACTAGCAAGGAGGACTGTCTTCTGCTTTCTCAATGGTGAGCTAAGCAGCTTCTTTCTGCAGCTGCTATATCGGCACTGCAGGGCAAAGAGACATTTCAAGCTCCTTCAAAGTCAACAGGTCTCATTCTACTTCCAGCAGCTCAGTGGTATCCGGCTCAACACTATCACTTACTGACAAATACCTTCCAACATGAAAAAAGCTACAAATATTGACGAGGGATTCTGGCTACTCTGCTACTCCTGCCCTCCCATCAAACACCATCAAGTCCCTCTGGGGGACAACTCCCAAGAACTGAAGGAAAGTGTTAAAAATGTGACGTCCCAGGCAATTCCCAATGGTGATTTTCAATTAGCTGTTTTCTAGGCACTGGGGGAGCAAGGGACATGGGGGAATCAGATGTTATGAATCTCAATTCAGCCTAGGTTTCAAAGGTGCTGGTTTAATAAGCCACAAGGCGAGCCTGCACTAGCAGCCACAGCCCTGCAAACGCGTGCCAGAGCGGGAGGCTGGCATATCAGGGTTCAGAACGAATGAAACAAAGACCTTGGAAACCTCAGTGATTTGACCGCATTCCAGTGTAAATTGATAAACTTGCATGGCGCTCCTGGGAGGATGTGAGATGGAAGGAAGGGGGAAGGGAGAGGGTGAGTGGGAGATGCCCTTTTCCCCTACACCTATGTTTTAACTGGGCCCCAGCAGATGAGCTGCAAGTGTGACACACGGCTTGCCGTGCCTCCCTCGCTGCCCTGCGCCCCATTCAGCACCTCCCTTCACCGCTCAGGATGTCGTCACAAAAGCCTGTCCTGAATCCTCACGAGGTCCTTGAGTCCCACTGCCAGGGAGGTAAATGGGATGTCAGACATATAATCAAACACAGTCTTGTTTGGCCAGCAACACTATGCCCTATTATCCCCAAACCTTCTATTGCAACGTTTTTATTTTCTCAGTGGCTTTTCTGCCTCCATAGGAAATTACAAGTAACTGGCTTGTTCAGACTTGCCCTTGGAGACAGTTTCTACAGAAAGCCCCTGAATCCATTGCAAGTCAGGCAGGGCAACCTCTGCCTGAAACCCCCTGATCAGCTGAGCTGCTGCCTGTGGCTTTTTTTTGCCTTTGCTGCCCCAAGCCAGCTGGGTGCACAGGAAGAGCAGCCAGAATTCAGCACTGGAGGAAGATGCTGTGTGAGAGTCAGCAGCTCCATAGCCTGAACTGCCTCCCCAGGAAAGGCAGATATAGGTGTCTCTGCCATGTCTCTCTCCTGGAGATCTCCGCTTTGCACGTTCCCAAGGTTTCTCCAACCTGACGTGAGCTGAGCCATCAGTCTGCTTTCTGAAGGACTCCCCTGCCCCACAGTCTGAGGATGAGCAGCTCATCTCCAATCCTGAGCACAAGCAAGCAAAATCAACGTGTCAAATATCCCAGACACCCTGAGCCCAGTGCCTCAGCTCTCCTCTTCCAGACCCGCTAGGCTCGATCCCTCTCTGACTGCTCTTATGCTAATGTCACTCTGCTAAGCTCAGAAGGATGATTTTCCCAGCTGACACCATTCAGTGACAGGAGAACTGAGCTTATGGCTTTCCACTGCCACTCACATCAAGCTGAGAGAAAAAGACACGTCACCCAAATTTGAACTTTTCATCCCATTCACCCAACTACAGGATGTAGTTGGCAGGGTGGTTGGAACCAGCTGATCTTTAAGGTCCCTTCCAACCCAAACCATTCTATGATTCTGTTTCCCAGCTCCTGGCTGCACTGGAGCCAGGGTCTCCAGACTCATTTGCAGCTAGAGTGGCACTGCTTCAGAGGGGAGATGTGTTGAACAGATACAATAGGTGCAAATACAACAAGAGAAGGTGCTCCCAGGTCAGCACTCACGTGCATTTTCCTCGGCCATGTCTGAGGAGACTCGGAGTCAGAACAGAGCACAGCTTTGCATGGGGGTCTCAAACATTTTCACAATGCAGAAAGACTGTCCTGTGCACTTCCTTTTCCAACACGTCGTTCAGGATGTCTCTACAGCAATGCCAGTGACTGCCTGTAGGGAATGTTATGTTAGAAAATTATCTAATGTACTCTTAATCATCTGGTCTTGCAATCTACAGAAGGAAACAGGAGCAGCCAGCACAGTACGACCCTTCTTCCAGACACCACTGACTTTAGACACCATTATCAGTGGTAGCCTGGTCCACGTCTCAGAACTCAAGCTCTCTTTCAGTTAACAGGCCATGAAATTATTTAGACTATTCTTGACATTATATTCTGTTATATTTGTAATTAACACAGAAGATCAGCAGTGCCACATCCTGCAGTCCCCGTACTGCGCTGAATGCAGCGGAGACGCGCGCTTAGAAGCACTTAGTCTTCACCTAACTCTGCCTCTGCTAGGTGTATGGGAAGCCACCACTTCACAGCAGACCCATCCCGCAAGGAACGGGTCTGATATTATCAGAGATTTTAATCGGCGTATGTTTGAAATACAACATGGAAACCAGCACTCTAAAACCGGGTCTCACCTCCTTTCTTCGCAAAGGACTTTTAAACAAAAGAAAAAAACCTGCCAGCACACTAAGCGTACGGTGCGATCTTCAATCAGGGAAGCCTAATTATACCCATTATACTGATGAGGAAGCACTGGCACCAAGCTATGCATTCGCATGGCTACAGATACAAAGCGAATCAGTGGCAAAGCTGGAAATACACCTGCGAATCATGGTGATGAGCTCATCACCCACCTCAGCACAACCACACGTACTTGGTCATGGACCAGACCACGTCCTACCCATGTCCGGCAGGTTACAGACCTGATCAGGCACCCCCCACACATCTACTTAACGAGGTACAAGTTTGAGTCTCAGTTCCGAGATGGCTTAGGGTGCTGTGGGACACTCAGGGGACAGGACACATAAGCTGGCCCATGAAGACCAGTCACTCAGCTCATGGTATCGGAGACAGACTGGTGGGCTGCAGACACCCAACAGCCAGAGCATCAGGGCCTGAGCCACGAAGATACCTCACAACTGCACAGACCGTGGCAGGTTTGAATCATCTGCTCCTCCTTCTGAAGCAGCTTAAATCATCTTCCCTACATGTGGATCCTTGCAACAAGGTCCAGTCTACATATTAATGATTCCCTAGCACGTAAAGCCCAGAGATTTCCTTGGCACCAGGGGCCAGCACTTGCCCTGCACTCTCCCTGCCAGGTGCTGGGTGCCTGGGTCTAAGAAAGGCTGCAGAATCCCTTGGGATAGAGAGTCATTACATAAACAATACAATAGGATCACGGGCTGTAATTGTAAAAGCGCCTGAGGTCTTGGCACCAAAGCCTGCCTCAGCGAAGGCCTCTAAATGGAGACCCAAACAAAACAAACAAAAGCCCCAACTCTGTCAGCACTTAATGAACAATAATAAATAATAAATAATAACCCTAAGAGCCAACCTAGCAAGACAGATGTGAGGCACCAGGGCAGCTGTGAGGAAATGCTGGCCCTGCAGCAGCTGCCCTCCCTCCCTCCCTCCCTCCCCAGTCTCCCATACATTGAGCTCAGGGCACTGGGAATTGCAGGGTTAGGTTCAGGAGGGGGAACCTGGATCTCCGTAAAGAGTGTGCACCCCCCAGTAAGATGTATGAGAGCTGCAGCCGTGGGATGTCCCTGGATCAGGACCTTCACCTGCTAAGTGGGCCTGCAGGTATAACGAGTCACGCCTAGCTCTTTCTTACTGCAGGACCTCTCTTTGAGTGCTAAAGGCAAAAAGAAGCAGATGGAGCAGAGCAAGGGAATCCAGATAGGTGCGAGTCCGGAGAAGCCTCTCCCCAGCATCATTACAGTCTTGACTCAAGAGTCTCCCACCTGTGCCGTGCAAGCTGAGCTCCTGCAGGACACCGGGAGAGCTGCTTGGCAGGGACATGGGCTGAAACAAAGGGCCTAATTTAAGTATTTTTATAACTCGGTACTTGTGACAGTGGGTTTAGCAGTTGCCAGCCATCTGGAATAAAGAATTACAGCCACCTCCCCTAATCCTATATTGCCTAAACCCTAAAGCTGGTTATGGTGCAAGGATGAGGCAGCAGGTTGGGAGGAGGCAGCGATGGGAAGGTGGGGGTGGAGAAGGGACCACAGGAAAATTCTCAAACTTATTTCTTTTTCCTGCGAGGTGCTGGGTGGTCCCAGATGTGTCAGAAGCATTTTTGCCATGAATCAAGAGAAGACAGGATGAAGAAAATGGGGGGAGAAGGGAGACAAGGAGTCCTCCATGAGCACACAGTCGCACACACCACACACACATGCACTCTCGCACACGCACACAGAGGCTTACTGGTCCGCGCAGGGCTGTCAGGTAAATTAGATCTGAAAGCTGACAATTTCTGACCATATTTCCTTGATTATTTCAAACAAATGCACACCAGCCGCTGTAAGGAGATTAAAGTGACATAAACGTCCCGAGTGGGAGGAGGGAGGGCAGAGAATTCAGGTCACCCCCATCCGTCCCCCATTTGACAGCCGCTATATCGCTATCCAATCCAATAAAAAAATCCCCCCCTTTTGCTTTAATTAATTTTACAGCTAGCTTGCTTAATTACTTTCAATCAAAATCCTCCTGCCATCGCAAAATTAGAGATGGTTGAGCTCCATTAGCCTAAATTCTTCATTTCCATATAGAAAGAGGCTCCCTCGGCAAAGCCAACAGGGCTCCCTCCTAGTCAAGCTGCCGTTGGACAGATGCCTGTCCCTCTATCTGTCCCCAGTTCCTCGGGAGAAGGTGGAGGGAGAAGGATACAGTCTTGTTCCCACCATCTCCTTTCAGAAAACATCTCCTTGAGAGCCCTGGACACAGGAGCGAAGACCACAAGAGGCAAGAAGGACAGCCAGCCCTCGTGGCCTTCCTACGGCCACACTGGGATGAGCATTTCCACAGATGCATGAGGGAGCTGGGATGGCAGACAGGCTCCTTTGTGCTGGGCTCTCTGCTGCAGGTCCCAGCACCGGGGACGGGATCTGGAAGGGACACCTCTCCCGTTAGGGCTGGACCGAGCGCTGCCACTGTCATCCCACACAGGCGTCACTAATTCGAGCTGGTCTCTGCCGGACCCACGGAAAGGACATCGAGGGGACACAGGGACAGATCATTTTACATTTGCCTGCTGTGGGGTTTGGTACCTTCCTGCGGAGCATCTGGCACTAGCCGCTGTCAGAAACATGACACTGCGGACCATGGAGCTGCGACATTCCTGTAGGCATCATTAGCACCTCTCTCCTGCAAACACCAATCGTGAACTGCCCCATTCTGGGCCAATCTGAGAGAGGTCCCAACTGGTCTCATGTCCACGAAACCTCCTCAGAAGTGCAGGGAGTGGCAGCAATAAAGCCATACAGAGCTGGAAAGGAGACAAGAACCCCAAGCGGGTGGAGAGGATGGGCGTAGGAAGAAACCCTGGAAGGAGCTGGGCACGCTGGGAGAGGAGGAGGAGAACTAGCTCCTCTCAAAGGACTGCAGGACTGGAAAGAATTACCCAGACCACTCCAGTGGATCACGCTGCAGCATGCTTTCCTCCCATTTTCTCCAGTTTCCTATGGTCTCCTCCTTTCCCATCTTCTCCCACTACTTCCAGAGCAATGGTCTCAATGGGATTTTACATAGGCTCTGCACTCCATGGAGGTTCTGAGACCTGGGAACCGACTCAGTGGGGCCAGTGGGGCTTGGCCCCTGCTCCCTCCTCCCGTCACCTGCCCAGGCCACACGCACACCTAACCTGGAGCTGCAGGAAGGTGACATCAGCACCTTGGTCTCCGCACCTTCCCACCCTTTGGAAAGCTCAAGGGGATTCATGAGCACAAGAAGCCCAACTGCCCCCCAACTCCAGGGACCACAGGTCAAACCCTTGCTTCTTTAGAGCAAAATGAAGACGAGACAAACACAGACCTATTTTGTTTATAAGCTTAAAACTGAATCCTATGGTGCATCTACCTGGGGATTTTAGATTAAATGGTTTAAGAAACTCAAATAGGCTTTTTAATCCGGTCAAATAAAAAGAGCCCTAAAGAAGCAAAGAATTCATCCTGCGGAGCCTCATGCCTGTGAAGACAGCCAGGCAAGAATGGCTTTCTTACCCTCTGCGACTCCTCCCCACCCTGGCATGGGACATAATGTATTTGCCAAAATCTGGAAGTTTAGGAGACACCCTGTTCAGGACTCCTGCAAACTTCACTTTCCCATGGACGATCCACTTCTATCATGCTGTATAGCATTTTCTTCATCCTTTCTGTGTTCTTTTACATCATTCATCTGGGCCCTTCCCCCCAACACCTGGCACGCCACGCGAGCACGGTGCCAGCCCTGGTTACATCAGCAGTGCCAGCCAAAAGTAATCCAAGAGAAGGCATCGAAACCCCTAATCCCCATTCAACGTACACGTTTGTGCATTGTCTTTCGTACAAACCACCTCCCTGAATGCTTCACAAGAGACGGGCGAGAAGGCGAGGGGCTGAGCAGCCAGGTGCTTGTGAGACGCAGAAGGGAGACCAGCGGGGTCTGCCAAGGGAAGCTTCCGCAGAGAGCAGCGGCCGGACAGCCAGCCAAGGTCCGATGGATGGAGACCAACACTACATGGACTTGGGAAGTCTGATGAACATCTGGAGCTGATGTCTTCCTGACAAAGAGCAGGAAGTAAAAGGGCTCTCTTCTCTGCTGGACGACTACTCCTCCAGAACTTCCAGCCTCCTGCCTCCTCCCAGTATCACATCTCACCGACTTCCCAATGGAAGCTGCTCCCTGTCCCCCACTGCTGCTGTTCAACTCCGGAAATGCTCCAAACCAGCCTTCCCCTACACATGCTCTGCAATAAAATTCCCGACTTGTGTCTCGCCTGCTCCAATGCTCAGAGCAGCTGGGACAATAGAACAGAGAGGCCCTAAATCCACCAGACTCACCCTAAATAGCAATGTCCCATAATTTCGCCTGACATTCAGGAGCTTGTTATTCTTTCCCCTCGTCGCCTGGCTGGAGCTGTTCAGACCCATCAGTGTTATTCTATGCATTAAACGGGAAAAAAAACAACTCAACAACAACCCAGAGAGTTTCCGAGCCTGCCCAGGGAGGGCTGAAGGGGCCACATCCCGAGCTGCGCTGGCGGTGGGAGAACAGGAGGAATCAGTGCCTCAAATCCAGACCCATCCCCTCTGCAGGGGAACAGCAACGAGTGGGTCCTGCCGAGACCCCCAGCAGAAACACACACTTACCCTGCTCTCTGCTTCCATCCCTAGCAAGGGAGCTGCCACCTGAACCTCTCCCAGCCCTTCCAGCCTCCCGCCTGGTGCCCGGGAAGGCTGTTGCACACTCCTCCCCACCACCTGGGAGTGGGGAGCTTTAACCACAACAGTTTGGGGTTTGGGTTTTTGTTTTTTTTTCCAGGCTGGCTCCAGCTGATTAAGGACCTGCAACAGGATGTAGGGATTACAGCAAAACCTGGCTGCGGATCAGCTGGGGCACAGAGCCAAACGAGAGAGCGAGGATTGCCCCCAGCCTGGCTGCCAAACCGGCACTCGTCCTGTGGGGAGGCTGCGAGAGCTGGAGCTCTCCGCTGGAACAAGGCCCCTGCCCTCGCTGGCTCCGCTGGGGAATGGCCTGAAGCCCACACTGACAAATGTGCCCACATGAAGGGCAAGGTTGAGAGGACGAGGGATCTGTGGCTTACAGGGCTTGCCGGAGAGAGGAAAATCCCTTCCAGACTTGCTCTTCGTGCCTTCACCCCAGGCAAAACAGAGGTGGGAAGGGGGCAGGTGCACCCACACCTCCGTCTTGAGCAGCAGGAGCAGCCTGAGTTGGAGATACCCCGTGATTCCCTCATCCCTCTGCCAGGGTCTGCACCACGTGGAGCTTCTAGCGGGTATCCTGGAATAACACATGGCAAAACACTCTGTGCTGAGTTTTTAATCCAGGAAGAAGTGATCAGGGAAGGCAATAATCTCAGTTGGCACACAGAGCACAGCAGGGTCTTGCTTCTGGGGAGGCATCAAGAGCAGAATTAGCTTCAAGGAGACTCTAGGGCTTTTTTTTTCTTCTGCTAACACTGATCCCTGCCTGGACCAGCAGCAGCAGCAGCCCCCAGCATCTTTCTAAAGTGCCTGTCACTGCAATATCCAGCCACTGTCGTTCCCTAGGGGACATTCCCCCATGCTTGGGTTTTCCAAGTCCTTCTAGGACCAGAGCAAGAGGGACAGTAGCAGTGAGAGCAGCCCTCCTGCTCTGACCTGAAGCTGTTAGCCTCAAGTCCTCTTTTAATCAGGTCTGGCAGAGCTGCTGCCTCGTTTCCCAGCCTGCCACCTCGGAGGGATAATTTGCCAGTGCTTTCTCAGAGAGCTCTGTGGAAGCACTCTGCAGAGCTGGACTATGCCTCTCCTTCATGGCCAAATCCTGCGAGCTTCATACTGGCACGTCTCCCTCTCCTAGAGACCCCCAGGCTCTGTCTGAGTAAAGGAGATCGTGAAGATGCCAGGATTTGCTCCTCTTTTCCAAGCGCTCCCTGGCAAGACCTGGCAGTAAGAGGGGAAAGCTGCTCGGAGCAGCAGGAGGGGGTGGAAATCTGTCTGGCAGCAGCAGCGGAGAGACTTCTTAGTGCTGCCCACCAGACTCATCGTAGCAGAGAAACTCTGGAGTCAGCTCCTGCCGGCCTGGGGCTGCGGGGGGAAGGCAGGAGTTGATATTGCAGGCGGAGGCCACTGGGATACCATTGAAAGCTGCTAAATATGACCAGGTTAGCACTTTAGTCTTTAATGGCAGGTCACCATTAATAAACCCAGGGCCCCAGGGTGCAGTACAGAGCCTCCCTCCCCCCCTCCCCAAAATACTCATTTCATTAACTTCACTGTGCGCGGCGCTCGGCACCTGCCAGAGGTTCGGCAGCCAGGAGGGTCAGCAAGGGTTAAGGACACCTTACGGCAGAGCTAAACCATCATGGAGCGGGAGAAGCCACCAGCACAGCACCCTTCTCCTCCCCACTGCTCCCCGCAGCCTCGCGGTTCATGCTGGGGACCAGCCCACAGCTTTTGGACCCACATGGACGGGGCACCCTCGGAAGCCCCAGGAGTAAGGAAGCAGCACTGTCCCAGGCCCTCGGCCGAGGTGCTGAGCACTGGAGAAGGACAGACGGAATCGTGGACCCTAACCCCAGCTCCGGCACTGACTCCCTGTCTGGCCTTCTGGAAGCCACTTCGCGTCACCATGCCTTGCTTTCCCCATCGGCGGAAAGATGACAGCAGTGCTGATGGCCACAGCAGGGAGGAAGGGCAAGGGGAGCTACTTTGGATCCAGGCAGGGAAGAAGCCTTTGTTAAATAAAAAGGCTGTGCAAACAATCAAGGCCAAATCCTGCTCTTGGGGATGCTGGAATGACCCACAGGGTTTCCCCAGTATAAAGAAGGATGGGCTTGGCCATTGCAAAGGGTAAGCAGCAGAGAGGGGCTGGTGGAGTCAGTGTAGGGAGGGGACCTCCAGCCCCAGCAGCTCCAGCACGGAGGACAGGAAAGGACAAGGTGAGAGGAACGCGTAAGGATGGGGCTTTGCTCCACCTGCTTTCACCGTGACACTGGCCATTTCCTGGAGGGATGGTGGGAGAGGAGGAGGGACAAATGGATGTCCCAGCTGCCAAAAATCCCATTCCAAGTCTCTATCGATCTGCCCTACTTGGCAACTCAAGCTGCAGCCACCCTCTGTGGCGCTGGATCGATAAGACCTGGGCGGGCAGGGAGGGAGAGGCAATTCTATGGGAAGGCGGGGTCTTTAGGGGGAAGTGTTTTAATTTTTACAGCGCCTGCAGAGTCAAGGAAGAGAAAATACTGGGACTGAAGCTGCAGTTTAGTTTGGACTCATTTCAAATACCTGCTGAGCCCTTTACACTGGAGCCCCAGTGACCTCCTGCACATGGGAGCTGCTCCAGCCTCTGTCCTTGCTGTCCGGCCACGAGAGCCTCTCGCCTGCCCTGGATGCTCTCAGCCCAGATGTGCTGGCTACAGCGATGGGCCAGTACACCACTGACACACAGCACAGACAGTGTGTGCATGGTAATTCTCCAGCAGCTCCCTACAGACCCTCCCTGGGGACCTGGGAAGAGGCAGAGACTCCCACAGCCCGATGAGAAGGAACCGCCATGCAGCTCCGAGAGCCTGTGGAGATGCCTCAAGTCCCCAAATGGCTCTTCACAATGGCTTTTGCAGCGTGGCTGTCACTGGGGCCAGCCAGATGGGGAAGGCTCAGACCCTGGTGCTGATAGCCAGGCTGATTCGGCAGAGAAGACAGGCTCTGACCGGCCAGCCCACGCAATTTCCATCCACTGCGTGGAAAGCATCGCGCATTGCCCCCTGGCCTCTCCATGAAGGAGACCACAGCCTGCTAAGACGCAACGAGCCAGGCAGGTCATGCACTGGGAGCAGATGACTGCCACCGAAGCCTTCTGTCTCTCTGTGCCTGGAGACCACTTTCTTACATTCAGGTCGTGTAGCTTGTCCATTACTAGTGAGCCCTGGAGACCAGGTCACCTGCTGATACAGAGGAGAGCTCTGTGTCTGAATGCTCCGGTCACCCCGGCATTTTGCTGGTTTTGTGCCCATAACCCCACCGGGAGAAGGCAGCAGCTGCAGACAAGGAAAGTTTCTTTCTACTACAGAGGGCTGCCAGGCAGGGCCAGCTCTGGTGGCAGGAGTGCCCTGTTCCCAAAGCCAGGAGCCAGCGGCAGCCCGTCGGCTCCAATTAGAGCTGGCTGCCAGGGGGACGGTGCAATGGGTGTCACCTCCAAATGCCCTTTGGATAGATATGGAGAGAGAGAGAGAGGGGGAATCTGCAGTTGTTCCAACGTTTCTCGCTCAGCAGAACAACTGTTGCAGTCCTTTTAGTACAAACCCAGCAACTGTTCCCAAAAGCACAGCCTCCTCAGCTCCTGTCCTTAAAAAAAACTCAACGACCCATCTCCAAAACGCCGGCTTCTGAGTCAGGGCAAAAATGTTATTAACAAAAACATCACTCAGGGGTGGGACACCTGCTCCCTGACAAGCAACTGGCCTGGCTGCCCATGGTTAGCGTATTACATCAGGCCCCAAAAAGAGAAAGGAAAGGGAGGGAGAAGGGGAGAGAGTGGAAAAGAACAGAGGGAGGATGACAGCAGAAGGGAGTTAACAAAGACAAAGAAGAGCAAGAGAGGGGAAGCACGGAAAGAAAAGAGCAAGTGCGAGTGCATGTGAGAGACGGCGCAGAAGAGAGCGAGAGCGTGGGGGGGAGAGCAGAGAAGTGTGCGGAAAGCGGCGGGTGTGTGTGCAATAAAGTGTGGGAGTGTGTATGTGCGAGGACGACTGCAAGCGTGTGTGCATATGGCAGAGACCGGAGTTAGGAGGAGGAAGAGAAGAGTAAGGAAGAGGGAATGACGCCATGGAAAGCAAAAAAAGCTGAGAAAAGTGTAACAAGAAAATAGGGAGGAAGAAAGGAACAAAAGAAAAAGTGAAACAAATTAGTCTGGTAAAGCAAGGGAGCAAAGATAAAGGCAGGGAGGGAGGTATGGGAAGAGGAGGCAGGGGGCACTTGGGACGGGGCAGAGACAGGGTGAGGGTCAGGAAGAGAAAGGAGAGGGAAAGGGAGAAGGGGACAGAAGAGAAAAAGGAATAAAAGAAATAAACAGGGGGGAGGGAGAGAAAGATGTCTATTAAAAACCTTAGTGCATAACACAAAATGTCAGGGTTTATAGCTTCATTCTTGGCATTGCTGGTACTGAGAACCCCACACAGAAATGTCACTGCTTGTCATGTTTAATCACCTGCTATTTGTTAACACCTTCGCTGCAAGGAGTCTGCCCCTCACCCCTTGCAGGCTTTCCTTTCGGAGGACAAACTGCGAAAACATGCCTCTGCCTTCCAGCCCTCTTCGGACAGGTTCAGCTGAACCCAGAAGAGGGGGGGGCGGGCAGGGCATGCCCACGGGCACGGCCCGTGGCTTTCCAGATGGGGCTTTCGGCACTGGGCAGGGCTCCCGCGGGCTGCGGGGTTCCGGCCCAGCAGGTCAGTGACGGGCACTGTCGGCGGGGAGGCAGAGGATGCGCGCACGTGGGAATGGGACAGAGGATGCTCCTGGGAGCGCAGGATAATGCTGGGAGCAGTGGGGAGCAGGTGAGTGAGGCAAGTTTTGGGGGACAATGACTTCAGGGCAGAGAAAGGAGACAGGAGTGAGAGGGGAAGGCTCAGCTCAGCGAACGAACAGGCGTGAGGAACTCAAGGCGCTCGGGGCAGTGAGGAGCAGGGTACTGGGCCCACCCCCTGCGCTCCCATCCCACTCATGTCCTGTGCCAAACACATATAAATAAAATCCCTGAAATCCACGCAAGTCTGGAATTCTCCAATCTGTTTGCTTGAACAGCAACTGTCACATAAAAGCAAACATCCAAAGCTATTAAACGTGCAGTTACAGTTCCTTGCCCTGGCATCTGCACTGGTGACTTTGCTCTAGTTCCTCCCAAAGCCTGGGACTAATGTCTTTTATTTATGCCGGTTTTCCCCTGTGTCAGGCACCCGTGCTCCCACTGTCTGCACTTCCCACCCAGCTGCATGCTCTGTCTGACATCATCCTGCACTGCTATAGGAATTATTTTGAGGTCATCACTAGACAAGACTTTTCCCTACTATTTCACACACTCCAACTGGAAAGAAATAAAAAAAAAAAGGCTCTCCCTCATACAGCAAGGCTCTCCCATACGAGCAATGAAAATCTAACTCTACAATTTGCAGGCTTACAGAAAGATAAATCATCCCCCCACCTAAATGAAGAACAATCTGGAGATGGGTATGCGAAGATCAGTAACACACCTATTTTGTTTTAACCAAGGGATAGCCACCAGCAGTGTTTCAACAAAAACAAGGGCTCAGCTTTGGCACGGTCTTTGACCCCACTCTGAAACGCTTATGCCAGTGCGCATCGTTTCTGAAGTGCTGATGCCAGTGAAGTTAGACTTCCCCTCTCAAAAACAAAGATAATTTGGGCAGCCCAAGAAACAACAATACAATGAGCTGTAAGGGCATCCTAAATGCACGCAAACTTTTTTTCATGCATTCAAACAACAAAAAACTAGCAGAAGCCATCGGCTGCCCGGAGACCAGCGCAAGGCTTTCTGCTCCAGCCCCCCAGGACTGCTGAGTGCCAGCTCCATGTGTGTCCAGATCCCTCCCATGACTCACGGAAATGGGCAGCAGAGAGCTTACAGCTGCAGCTGCAGGACCAAGGGGCTTCCTCGTGCTGGTGCCATCAAGATATTAAGGATCCACTAGAGGAACATCCTACACAGAAAAAAATACAAACCTGCAAAAACTCAGTGCTTATCTCTCTCCAATCCCCACAAGACAATTTTAAAACCCAGTTTAGATCATCCAGGACTAGATGTGAGACTGAAGTAAAAACCTTTAAGCTCAAACCAGGCAGTTCTGGAAACCCGAACTCCAGAGCGCATTTGGACTTCTCATCTCCACCTCCGCTAGTGATGGTGGTGTGTTTCTACCCAAATTTTCTTATGCATTTTCCTCTCAACAGTGTTTTCATGGTCTTTTCTGATTGAGATCCTCGCTAGTTTCCAAAAGGAATTATCTCCATCTCAGTCACACACACCAGAGGGACCCCGTGGGTGGTGGGGAAACCTGTGCTGCTGCTCCGTACCTCCCCTGCACCGAGGACAGGGCCTTTTGCTCTGTCCAGAACCTTTCCCAGACATCCACAGCCCCAACAAAAGTCGACAAATAAATTCAGGCCCAGTTTTGGAACCCAATAACAATGGGGCTGTGACCTGCGAGTCCAGAGGGTGACTGCTGCCCCCGGCATGGGGAGGGCAGGCAGAGGCTCAGCCCGGAATGTGGGGACAGTGGTTTCTGCCCCTGCTCCGAAGGACCGGCACGAGGTCCAGGAGCCACCCCACGTCCTATTCTGGGAACGGGAACAGTACACAGAAAGGCCTCCCGCTGGCCTTTCGCCAAGGATAAAATTCACCCTTCTGAACACGGGCCAAGATGATCTAAAGTGACTACTGACTTCTGTTGCCCAACTGGAGTCACCTTAAATGGGCCTATTTTTCAAAGTGTCGGTGCGCAGCACAGCCGAGAACCGGGCCTCTTTCAGATGTCTAACGCTACATGTCCAATCGCCGCTTTAAGAAAGACCAATATTTCTCTCCTGTGCGACTTCTCCCAGTCTGGCCAGGCCTTTTATCTTTTTTTTTTCCTCTCCCCTCCCTTCTCCTTGTTCTTTTCTTTTTCAGCTTTTTATGAATTTCTCTCAGCTTTCCTCCCTCTCCCCCCCTCAAGGTCATGCGGCTCATTTCCACGTTGAATATTTACTCAGCAAGCCAGGTCCTTTCACAGGCGCTCACCACAAATATGCTTTCTGATAAAGTCCGCAGAAAAGAAACTATAAAACCCAAAACAATGTCAGAAATAAAGAAAAAAATCCCAACAGGGCAAAGTGGGGCTGTAACGGGGTAGAATATTTCAACAGAGAAAGCTAGCAGGTGAAACACCCTTGGAGTTAGTTTGCTCCATTTCCCTGTGTTTCCACGATTATTTTCTTGTTTGCTTTTCTGAATATTTTTGTTCGCCTATTAGGGCTGTGCCACCTAGATGAGGGAGACTGTTAGATTTAACCTCTTGTCTTCATCCACAGTAAAACTCACCCTTGTTCAAAGGCCAGAACCCTTCCAGCCCGTGGGCACCTGCTCCTTCATGACAACCACCCGGCGGCTGAAACCCATCCAGAGCAGGGGAGTTCTCAGCTGCTCAGTTTGCTTGGTTTTTTTTTACTTATAAGCAGCTTGCATAAAGCATCAGGGTTGGTGCCTGCCCTGGGTAACACACGGCACAACACGGTGTAGCCAGAGATCACACAAGGGAAGGTGAAATCCCACTCCCCATTCTCAGGAACGGATGGGGCCCTTCACATCAGCATAGTAAGGGGGAGCGGGTCCTGCAGAATTGTTTTCATACTTAATTACCAAGTCAGCTCACAGACCAAGCCTACAGACTGTCTGAAACGAAGAGCAGCTTCACAAAGTCTATATTCTCCAGCCCAGGGCAGGTCTCCAGAGAGCCCAGCCTTCCTCGCTGTTCTGAGATGTGGCAATTTTGATAAACCTCCAACTCCAAAGAAACAAAATTTGGCCAATACAGCGTGACTTTGAAAATCCAAGCCTCAGGCTTGCACTGTCCAATATAGTTTTAAAATTATTTCTTAGTGACATCATTTCAATCTCCATTCGACCATCAGAGAGAGCCACTGGCCTTCACATGAAAGACAGGTATTAAAAACGTCAGCTCATGCACTAACATCTCTTCATCTGAGATCCAATGCCACTTGGCCTCCATAGCCATTGGAAAATGATAAGGAAAAGTAACTCTGCTGGCTTTTGTAGTCAGGTCATGGTTTTATGCCCAAGAGTACATCTAGCCTGCAATTTCCCAAGGGAGACAAGCCACAGTCTCCTTGCTGACAAAGTCAGGTTTGGGACAACAAGCATATCGTAGCAAAAGGCTCCCACCTACCAAGACCTCTGAGGAACACTGCCTGGAGGAAAGTGAGCTGCTCTGAAAGCAACTCTCTTCTTCTTCTCAAGACAGCAGGGCTCTTTGCCTTCTTCTCACTCTAGAGGAGTTGCTTTAGGTTGCTTAGTGTTGTTATTTTTATTTTACGAGCCCACAAGAGAAAAACAGAAATCTGGCGATTCCTCCTAGCAGAAGAGAGGTAACTCACAGCTCTGCTGCCAGCCCTCCGCAGCACTCCCTTGGTTTCTAGCGATGGCCGTAAGGCATCCCCACTGCTCCCAGGGGAACAGCTCCCACCCGCTCCCCACCCCACAGTCGCCTGCTGGCAGCCCACGCGCTGCCACGGAGCAGGGACCTAGCCGTACTGTTTCCATGGAGCCTGACCTTCTTCTGGAGGTTGCAGAAATACGCCCTTCCGTAATCAGATACTTATTCTACCTAGGAAAGCCTCAAACCACTGTCGTGACACTTTAGGTCGTGTTGGTTTAGGTCGCTAGCTGTAAATACCTTAGCGTAGTCTTTTGAGCAGTTAGTGCCACTTCAGGAACTGTGCAGCAGCACAACTGTGCACAGCCACGCTCCTCAGGGTATCAGCACAGCTGACGTAATAGTGGGTACCTTGGCACATACCATGGCAGAGCCATTGCGCTGGCAAACGTTTGGGTCCACCAACACCACGGTAACTAAACGGGAACAGCAAGGGACAAGTTTTGCCAGACAGTCACAGCCCTGAAATAAAATCTCGTTGCAAAAATACTCTGATTTCAAGTGCTTTTGGCCACTCGTAACTCTGCATTAGCAGCACAGCGATGGCGAGAGCAGTGCGCCGACGGCAGTGACGCTGTCCTGAGCGGCAACACGCTCCGAGGGAGCGGGGCAGGATGCTGCAGGACGCTGTGCTGGCAGTCAGGCCCTGCGGAGGCTGGGAACTGAGCCGGTGTCACCGCACTGTGCACAGGCTCCCCGCGACCCTTCTGTCTCCCTGGCACGGCCCGTCTCGTCTCACTGAGTACCGCTCGCCCTCCCTCCCTCCCAATGCGCACATGGCTTTAATGTTTTTATTACCTGTTTGACTCGCTGCCTTATTGCTTCTCCTCTTAATGGGGCTGTAACCGTGGAAACGAGGAATAAACGGCCACCAGAAAATGAGATGATTAAACAGGTCACCCTGGCAAAACAAACTCCGTGTTCACGCAGCCCAGGCTGTGTATGCAGTTTCTGTCCGGGGAAACGCAGGGCTGGGTGGGAGAGGGCAGGAGGGCTGTGCCAGGCCCCGGGAAGGAGCACACCACGGAGAGATGCCTCCTCGGAGAAGAGCGGTCTCTGCCCAAGAGGGATGATGCTGTGCGCCTCCCAGGACAGACATGTGGAAAACAGCAAGGTTTGCTCAGGGGAGATGGAAGATAGCGAGGACAAGACACATCCATGTAACTGGAGAAAAAATAGCAACTATGATGAATATAAATAGGATGGACTGAAAACAAAACACAAGTCTGAAACAAGTTGGTGTCCTCTGTTGTCCCTGTCCCTGGCGTTGCCCACACGTGCCTTGTGGCAGTTCCCAAGGGAGTGTAGAGACCCTTCTGCCCACACTTCTCCAGGCCCACGGGGTCCACTGCTCTCCTCATCACCACAAACAGGCTAACGGCCACGCAGCACTGGTGCTGGCAAAGGCATCGTCCAGCCAAGCACAGCCAGGACAAGGTAGGATGTCACGGAGCACATACCTGGCTTTCTGGGGTCTCACGAGAAAGGGCGTCTGCAGAACAGCTCCTTCTCCGAAGCCATATGTCTGGAAGGGGACAGCAGCGTCCCTGTCCCTGCGGAGGGGACCTGCCTGGCTCAGGGACTCACCTCCAGCACAGATCTATTCTAACTTCTTTCCTGGGGTGCTGCAGACACGGCCCTCACCTCACTGGGAACAGCCGGATAAATTCAACTCCCAGCCTCAGCGGTGAGCCAGGGTGTACTAAAATCAGCCCTGACAGATCAGTTCGGAACGAGAGCTCAGCTCAGCCCGGGCACACACAGGGGCTTACCGTGAAAGCTGGGACAGTATGACCACAGCACCAGGCTGGTGTCCAGGCCTGAGCAGGACATCTCCACCACAGCCCTCCCCAAGAGCGGGGAAGAGGGCTGGTCCACACCAGCAAGACAAGGAGAAGGCTTGTGCATCTCCTTGTGTGTGTGTGCATCTCCACGCCCCACTGGTGCTAACATCTGAATATGAGATCCCTATCTCAGTCAAGCTGAGAGGTAATGAGTTTCAGACCAAAATGTTGTTGAAAACAAAAATAAAACCCCAAAATAAGCACACCGCAATCAAAAAAGCACAATCACAAACCATCATTCAAAGTAGCGAGGATCCTGCCAGAATCACCATCCTGCCTCAACCTGTCCAAACCCAGACACATTGGGTGCCGGCAGTCTGGGAAGAGCAGACTTACTCCACCAAGAGCAACAAATTCAGAAGGAATTGAAACGGCAACGCTTGGCGAGGTGGAGATGAGAGACAACTGCTGGAAGCACACAGGCAAGTGGTTGTGCTTTCTTTCAAAAAAAACAGCAGGTGGTGCATGAAAAGGGCCCTATTCTTTAGAGTAATTTGAGCCATATTTCATTGTTTGATAGAAAAATCCTAATATTCATGACCTCCTTTAACTGGAAAAAGTTTGCTCATCTGAATATCAGCCCACAGACAAATGGGGAAATGAAAAATAGAGTAAGACAATGGAAGGGAGGTGGGGGGTGGAGGGGAAGGAAAGGAAAACCAAGAGAGAATCAAAGGCAGAATGGGAAGGCCAGGAGGGTGACAAAGAGTGACACGTCTGTGGGAATAAGGAAAGGAAGGAGGACATAAAGGAAAGCTATTTAGCAAGAAAAGTTAAATCATAGAAGGCGGCTGAGGAAAGCAAGAGTGAACGACTGAAAACACAGCAAGAGCAAGCAAAGGAGCTTTCTCTGAAAGTTTCCAAGCACATGGATCAACTTTGCAAAACTGTGAATCCTGTCCTACTGAGCTTCTGTTAAAAATGTTCATGTGCAATCAAGAAGGGAAATCAGACCCTCTCTCCCCAGCCTCTGCTCCCTCACCCTCTTCCAATCCCTTCCTCCTCTGCTAACATCTGCTGCTTGCCTTCGGGACATGCAGATGGTAATTACTCCAGGAGCAGCTTCCTCTCCTTTCCCTGCTTGCAGAAGGCCACTTGGAAGAGAGCTTCAAGCCATGGAAAGATACCACACACCCCTCCACACCACATGGCAGGGCCAGGGGGATGAGGGAGCCAGCGCCGCGCCCAGAGAACTCGATAGCACAGGGGGTGGAAGGTGGGTGAAAAGATGAAGACATCTGTCTACAAAACATGCCAACAAAACATCCCCCTGGCCCAAAGAAGGGAGGCCTGGGGAGAAGTTGGCTCCTCCAGATAGGGGAAGGGGTGCTGGAGGAGAAAGGAGGCAGCGAGGAGGTGGAGGGCTGCGCCGGGCAGGCCGGCTCAGGGAGTGGATTCATACGGGATGGTGCTGGCAAACACCATGCGGAGAGGTGGAGCTGCTTTAATGAGAAGATGCTTCTATGACTCAGGCCTCAAAGGGATTGGGACTTTATTATTTTATTTTTCCATAATAAATTATGCCCTGGGATGCCAGGTCCCGCCGGGTTTTTCTGGAAATACGAGACAAAAGCTGGTGTTGCTACCTGGCTTTTGACAGTTTCCCATGTATGGAAGCTAAAAGTTCCTGGTTCTGCCTCTGCTCTGCCCTGGCCCAGCCAGTCTCAGGAGAGGGGCTGACACCACGGCACCACTATGACAGCAAAGCTGTGGAGCTGGAGCTCAGCACCCCCTGCCCAGGTCCCGGAGAGCCCCCAGCGAGTCCATGACAACCCACCCCCGGCCCACGAGTGCTGGCAGCTGCGGCTGCCGGGATGCCAAGGGTGCCATGGGTCTGGCGGGCGCAGGAGCTCCCAGGAAGTGGGAGCGGGCTCGGCTCTCCCACACCCCAGCCACCACACCCCAGCTGGAGGGAGGAGCGCTCCTGCCCGACCCCCGCAGCCCTCCATGGACACCAGCCAGGCCTCGTTCACTTATCTCCATCACTGCAGCGCCCAGCCCTGGCTCTGGGCTGCACAGGGGAGTATGATTATGCCCACTTTATAGATTAGGAGTTATTCATCCCACACCAAATCCTCAAACTCTGCCGTGTCTCACGGACCTGTTCTGGAGCTCTCTTTGTTAGTTAGGCTGAACTTGGCCCTAGTTCAGCTCAGAAACTCGCGTTACAAAAATCCCCCATACCACTGGCTGCCCGCGGCTGTGGACCGAGCCTGCTGCCGAGGCCACCGCTCCCCCCGGCAGCAGGAACGGCGCGGGACGCACCGCAGCAGCGATGGGAGCACAGGGCACAGGCCATCCTCATCCTCTCTTGCTACTGAGGAAGATCCGCTCATCGCCACGATGACGCAAGCGCACAGCACCGGAGCGCAGAGAGAGGCGATGTCGGGAGAGAGCAACTGGGAGAACACGAAGTTCAGCACAACACCGACACGGGGCACGTGAGTGTCCGGGAGCGTGGAGGTGGGCAAGTGGCTGGGGCAGACGTGCATGTGCAGGACAAGGTGACGGGGACGCAGGTGTTGGGCGTGGGGAACACCTCCAGAAATGCTCCAGCGGTGTTTTTACTGATTTCACAAGAGGCTCTGCTAAAATGTCACCTCTCCTAAGCAAAACACGCGCATGTAGGTGAATCATCATTTCACACCCCAAAACCAGGAATGGGTGGCAAAATTCTCTAGTGAGGCACCAAATCCTCAGGCGATTGCCATAAAGTGCACCCAGTGACTCCAGTCTTCCCATCCTTTTTCCTTGTATCTCCTTCTCTCCACCCCTTGCTCTCTCCTGCCAACCTACAAGGGTTGTTCAGCTTTTATTCTGAGCATGAAACTGCCTTAGGACTGGAAGCTTTAAGCAGTTTCCAAGCCTCCAGAAATTTTCTGGTTATGTTTCTCCATGGCAGAGCAAACAATTCGGTACCTGGCCACCACACCTAACTCCCAAACGCAATGAGAACTCAGAATTCTTTGGGAAATTTAAACAAGAACATATTTTCCACGAGTGAAGTGCATGTTTTTGGTTCACTGTAACTATTTGTTCTGGAAAAGGTCTGTCCAACTGTTTTATTTTCTGGAATCCCCGCATGAAGGAAGATGGGAAGTCTCTTGAGAATGAGGGGAAGAGGTTGGTGCCAGGTTAACGCATTGAGGAGAGAAGTTAACAGCTGGACTCAGCCACTGAGCGCGCTATGGATGGGCAAGAAGGGGGTCTACAGTTTAGGAGGGGGAAGCATCATTATCCCTCTCCAGAACGCCTGGAGTGCGTTTGGACAAAGCCTGTGTGCGTGTGGAACGTCAGTCCAGCCCAGCACCTGTGATCAGTACTACTGTCTGCCTCACCAGCGAGCTCCTGGCAGACCAGGAGCCCCCCACCAAAAGCTGCATGAAAGAGGGAATCCCCAGGGCACCAATCCCAGTCACTGGCCCTGCTCCGTGTCCCGTCTGCCAATCCAAAGACAGTCCCCATCCAGAAGAGCTCTGTGTAGCCCTTTCAGTACCCGCTTGTGGTCAGAGCCTGGGCTTTGCCCATCCAGGGACTGTTCTGTCACCCTGCAGCTCCCCAGCCCTGGCCGGTGTTCCAGTCTATAAGATCACCGGTCAAGCAGGAATGGGGATTAGGAGCTAGCAAGTTTTTCTTGTGCTACTGATGTGTGCCTTTGTCTCCCCTGCTAGCCCTGGGAGTGAAAACAGGGAGCAACAAGGTCCTGGTCCAAGGGGCTCTCAATCCTCAAAATGGATTTTACCTGTCTCTGAAAGCTGCCTCCATCTCTCACCCCCCATCACTTTCTCCCTAGGGAAATCAGTCTAAAAGGGGCTAATGGAACAATGTCCCTCTCTCTCCCCCCTCTCATTTTCTCTCTTTTTTTTTTATTAGCATTTGTGGAATTTATTCCCAAACTCTCCTAATCTTTCGTACACAACCATTTGATTTGCATAACCCAGCCCCCTCTCATAAAAACTGGCTGCTAGTTTAATTAAAAAATGTAAATTTGCTGTCATCTCGGGGCCTGGTGAATTAGGACGACATCGGCATTTTTTATTGCTGAAGACGTCCAAATTGATCCAGTCCGCATTGAACCGGAGGGGAGGAGACGGTGCCGCGAGGGACTTTTGGCTGTAGGTTTTGCCCCTCCCCAGCTTCCAGCCAAGCCTCCTCTGCCCCCTCTTTGCTTTGCAAAGTGCAGCTGAGGACGAGGACTTTGGTTCTCCCAAACCCCAGCTGGATCGGCCAGCGTGGCCTCTTCGCTGTCAGCACTTCTGGGAGCTGAGCCCTGGGTGGCACCTGAGCTCTCCAAACCCTGGGAACCGCCGTGTCTTCAAACCCTGGGAGGGAGGGAAGGAGCCCAGGTGGAGGTGGGAGACGCAGAACAGGCAATGGTGTCTTCACCTCCCCCCACAGGACTTTTCATTACTTTCCAGACACTTTCAAGCAACTTTCCACAGGGAAACCTAAATTGTAGGCTATGCAGCAGCCCAGGGGTATGATACAATGGCAGAGGAGAGTCAAAGTGGCTACAAAGGCTCTCGATGTGAGGGCAGCCGAGCACTTCGGCAGCACGAGAAGTGGGACAGACCAGGCTACACAGGCAAGAGCCCTGAAAGACATTCCAAGTTCAGATAGTCCTTCCCAAGAGCGGCAAGGAGAACTCAGAGTGGAAGCATAAATAGTCCAGGAAAACACAAGGAGAAACTGATGATATGGAAGCTACATATTAAATATTTGATCCCTTCCAGCTGAGGTATCCGTATCATTCCCAGCCAGTTTTAGTACATGTTGCCTCTCCCCGTCCCGGACACTGTTTCACAGCGGAAGGAGGCAGTGCCTGCACACACCAGCAGACCCCACTCTGTCAGTAGCAGACCTGGTTTAGAAGGAACAAGACCCAGCAGACAGGGTGCAGAAGGGGGAAACTGAAGTTTGTTATCTCAGGGATGAATTTTCTGATCTTTCTGTGAGCTGCTGCTCTAAAGCACCAAACCAGTAGAAACACTCTTACTTCAACTGGCTTTGCAGCACTCTCTTCAAGTGATAGCTGGGCCCTGTTTAACACCACAATGAGAAGGTTAATATCTGCCCGGATAAACCCTTCTCCCAGGGAAGTCTTCACCAGGAGGGCTTAAGCACTTGAATGCTTTGCACCCAACAAGCATCTCACAGGACTACTGGAAAGTGACCTGAGCACCCAAATGAACTGCCTGTGAATCTTCCGCAGACCATAAACTCAGCACGGGAATGATACCACCCTTGACTGAGCCAATGTCTCTCCAAAAATCTGTACTGTCAAAAGAATAAAAAAAAAAAAAAAAGAGTTGGCACCAGCCCAGAGAAGGTGTTCCAGTCAACAACAGCAGCGATTTGACAAAACAAGATCACAAAACGACCCTTTCAGTAGAAAATTAGGTGTTTCTCCACCCATTCACCATAGGTTTCTTGGTCTCCATTCTGACATCAGTTCCTGTAATCTCATACCAAGGATAATTAGGCTGAGGAACAGTTTCCCAAAGGAAATGACAGGTGCCCAGTCACTCAAGATATTTACAACCAGACTTGCAGAAAGTCACATGTAGGGAACGTCTTGCTGCGATACTGGGCGGATGGACTCGATCCATGAATTCTTTCCAGCCCTGAACCACCATGAACACTTCTGGTCCTAGAAGGTCCAAGCAAGGACTGACTGAGCTGAGAAAGCCCTCGGCAAGAGCAGGCTGTCAGACCCCACATACCAAGTCCCTTTGGGAAAGAAACCCCTCCGGACTCGCCTCTGCCAGCTGGCAGCTCGTGTGAGCAGCCCTCGGGCACTGCCTCTGGGGAGCCACAGCCGGAGGGCTTGGAGAGAATTCAAGAGGCAGCAACTGAGGGAGATAAGCTGGCCCAAGTAGATAAGGGTGTGAGGTGGTGATTATGGGGCAGGTCTTTGCCCCGAGATCATGACAAGACGGGTTCACCCACACACAGACCATAATGCTGACTTAAACAGATCTCCCAGATCCTCATTTCCATGGCTTACTGCGGCCCCGGGTTCCCATACGGCAGCACCGAAACCCATGTGTCACCTGTGGGAAGCCTCAGCGCCCACCACACTCCCGAGAAGAAGGAGGGTCCCTTCTGGGGGGATGGCATCGGCTTCGGGGTCCCTTTTCGGGGGAGAGCGGCTGGGTGGGCTGGGTGGGGGCGGGGCCAGGCGGGGGCCCATTGGCCAGCGGGCAGCGCTCCGGCCGGCAGGGGGGCGCTGCCTCCCCGGGCCGGTGCACGGCGCTGCCCGCCCGGGGCCAGGCCCTGCCCAGCACCCGCCTGCAGATCCCATCTCCGCGCTGCCCCGGCTGCGGGAGATGGAGATCAGGGGTAAATCACTGTTTATTACTCTTACGAGCATTTGCCCTCCTGCAGTTTCACCACATCCGTAACTCCCGGGCTGCCCACGCAGCCTCCCAGCGCCTTGATCTAGAAGGGAGGCAGCCACACGCCCACGGCTGGACCCAGCCGGAGCCGGCGCGTCGCGCTCACGGGTGGAAGCAGCTCCCAAGCCGCTCAGTTCCTGGTGTCGATGATAGAAATAAATAAGTAAACGACGACAAAATTATCCTCTCAATCAAAATATCAAGAGTACATAGTTCAGGCCCAGTCAATCATCAACCAGTTTATTACCATCTTATTCCTTATTAAAAAAAACAACATACACACACACACACATATGCTCCGGCAGTAATTATGCGGACCGTGGCCAATCGCCAGCGCACAGGCCTGCTTGGCCCATGGCTGCCATTTAGTTTTTAAACGGGACAGAATGGTTTACACCATTTAGGAAGAGCAGGTACGTTTGTGTTAGCAGATACGGGGCCCAAGTGGTGGGATCCCAGATCCCAAAGAGGGAGGTAACACGGCCCAAGGGATTCCTACCAAACTCTGAATTTGCCCACTTTGTGAAACCTAAATGAGACCCTGCCCCAGATTGGCCAAGGGCTGGAAAACCCACCAGCAGAGTGACGCCCCGAGACCCTGGCTGCAATCACGCCCAGCCTGATGGAGCCCTGTCCGCCACCACACCCAGCTGAGCCCACGAACCAGCCCAGCCCACCACCAGGCCAGACCCTGCTCCCCATTCTGATACCTCATCAAAAACCAGTGGACACACCACAAAAAGCTACAACGAAAAACACGCCCAGCCCCAAGACTGGGGCCTATAATCTAAAACCAAAACATTGCCCCAATCTGGCCACCGTTCCTCCTTCCTGGGAGATGTGAGGGGTGGGGGAGGTCTCTCATACCTCACATGGAAGGACAAAAACAAACCCATCCCAGATATGCCCAGGTTGAAAAAAAAATAAATAATACTCATTAAATGTAATAAACAGCCTCTTCATCCGACACTGCCTTGTCCCAAATAAATTAAATTCCTTTTCATTTAGACAGCACAGGAACCTGACAAGCAACCTTTACCTACGAGACGCCGGAGCTCGGAAGGGGAAAGAAATGAAAGAGAAAACAACCCACACAACTTACAGCAAATATAAACGCAGAATCATTTCAAAACCCCCACAAACTTCCCCTCCGCATCCTCTCTCGTCCAGCCCGCGCCTCGCCCCGCCGCCCCGGCCCGGCCCGGCCCGCGGGGGCCGCCGCGCTGCCCGGAAGGACCCGGCGGAGCGGAGCCCCCGGCTCACCTCGCCGCCGGCCTCCGCGGGGCCGGGGAGAGCGGGGCCGGAGCGGCGGCAGGAGAGGAAGCCAACTTCCGCGAAACAAGTGAAAGAAAAGTGAAAGAGGCTGCGAGCCCCCGGCAGCACCTGGTCCGCCCCCGCGCCCCGCTCGGCCCGGCCCGGCAGCCCCTCGCGCCGCCCCGCACCCGCCTCGGCGCCGGGAAAAGTTTCGGTGCGGCGGCGGCCCCGGGTACCGGGCACCGGAGAAACTGCCCGCAGAGCCCGGCCCCGCGGCGGCGGAGGGGACGAGAGGCGCGGCGGGGCGGCCGGGGCAGGGAGCGCTCCGCACCGCACCGCTCGTCGCGGGGGGCACCGGCACCGGCAGCCGCACCGACCGGGGGCTCCGCCGAGCGGCGGGCGGGGGGGGGGGGCCGGGGGCAGGAAAAGGACAATTGTGCTGTACTTACCATAGTCGGAGAGACGAAAGCCGAATTCACTTAAATAATCAACTTTCATAATACTTAATTAATACCTAATTGCAGCTGATTGCTCCCGAATAACAAGTTGTTTAAAGCACTGATGTCATTGCCGTGCCGGTCCTCCCCGAGTCACTTTGGCAGCGGGGCCGGGGGCGGGCGCCGGCCGCCGCGGGGGGCGGTGCTGGCAGCCGGCGGACACGCCTCCGCGCCGGGCCCGCCGCCGGGGGCAGGTGCGGGGCCGGGGCCGCAGCGGGCCGGAGCGGGGGGCGGCGGCGGCGGCGGGGTCACCTCGGGCGGCCCCGGCTCGGCCGGGGAAGAAGCCGGCACGCAGGGCCGCGGGCTGCCCGCCGGGACCGGCCCGACCGAGGCGGCCGCGATGTCCCGCTCCCATCGCCGCCGCCGCCACCTGCCCCGCGGGAGCGGGCGGGCGGCGCTGGCTCCGCCGGCGGGAGCGCGGGACCCACGCGTGGCCGCGGGAGCCCCGGAGCAGGCGGGGAAGGAGCCGCCGGCGCGGGGCAAACCGCGGGGGACTGCGGGGCGCGGGCGAGCCGCGCCGGTGTCCTGGGGACCGGGTGCGGGGGAGCGGCAGGACCCGCAGCGCCCGGGCAAGGGCAGGCAGGGGCAGGGCGGGCTGCCCCGGGCACGGCCGTCCCACGCGTGTCCGGGCTTGGCACGGCAGCGAGGAGGGCTGGAGCCCGCGCGGTACCCGGCGCCGGTGGACCCGGCTGGGCCCGCGGTGGCCGGTGTCACAACCCTGGACGTTAACGCATCTTGCCCAATGCCCCGCAGGAAGCCAGCGCTGCTCCGCCGCGGGAGCGCTCGGCCCGCAGGAGGGGTGGGTTTGCTTTTGCAGAGAATTTCCTCATTTTTTGTTGCTTTATTTTTCTAAGTAGCAAAGAATGCGAGGGAGGTTCTAAGAGGCGTGTTGGGTAAACACAGATATAAGCCTCTTTCTTTAAAACAAACGAGCAGATTATTTACCTGATTAAATAGGTATTTTGAGCAGGTTGTAGGCTGTTTTTGTGAACACGCCACGTTTGGCTGCATGGATTTTGGCAGAGCAGGGCTTCTCACCAGAGTTGAGCAGTCCGTGAACTCACCAGCTCTTAAATGCTTTTTATAAGCAGAACTTAATGTGCTTTTCAAAGGAGGCCAGCATCATTACCCCACTGCACAGATGGGGAAACTGAGGCACTACTGAGGGAAGTGACTCGCCAAAAGTGGCCAGACAGGTTAGTCACAAGGCTGGAAGGAGCCCAGGACTGTTTGGCTCCATGCACCAGGACACGCTGCACCCGGAGAGTGTCCTGAGCCCAGAGACCCAACACTGCAACTGCAACTCATCACCTAACCCAGGTCTCAGCAAGCGCTGCATTTGCATGCGTAAAAACGTCCAGGCAGCGCAGCGGGCCAGAGGGCAGGGAGAAGGGAGAGAAGAGGGGGAGTCATTTGTGAAAACCACAAGTATTCTGGCTTCTCCCGGAAAAAATCTAAAGAAAGTCTACCGAAACGGAGCGATCCGGGGACCCTCCAGGCTAGGAAGTGGGGTGCGGACAGTCGTGTCAGGCAGGAGGCAAGGGTGCCCTGCCCGGGGTGCTGCCCAGCTGCCCAGCACTCCTGAACTGAGCCCTTGCACCGGGCTCCCCTTCCCACCTGGTGCAGTCAAGCCACCGCTTTAAGCGATGGACTAAACATCGCCAGCATCGCCCCGACTTCCCCTGCTGGTTTCTAACCATGTCGTCAGCTCCGACCAGCACTGTCACTCGGGGCTGCCTTTGAAATCCTGCCTGTCTGCGTTTCACTCGGCCCCAGCACAGACACCAGCACAGCCAACATCACCCACAATCCTCGTCAGAGCCTGCCCCGGCCCTTACACCAGAGTCAGGCGCTACGGTAACTGCCAAGGAATATCCTACCCAGGGAAACGATGGACAGCACAGAAATGTTTGTGTTTGTTCATCTCTGGCTTTGTAATAGCTCAGTTTGGACCTTTCTTTCAGGAATGAGGTTGCTGATGTGTCCTGTAAGTTCTCTGCACCTCACGTCACCCAGGTTTCTCTGTTTTCACTTCTCCTATGAACTTAATATTTAAGCAGTGGGAGCTCTGCCCACTGTCGCTGCTCCAGCTGTACCTCAGACGCCCTAGGAGGGGAAGCACACGCTACGACACGGATGTGTCACTGCACACATGCAGCCACACAGACCCTCTAAACATACCTGTTCTTCTACATGCATCGAGCTGAGCACGTTCACACATCAGTATACAAATGTTCCCCACCCCTCCCATCCCAGCACGCACACGCAACATGCATATGCAGCCCAACAAAGAAAATGATACTCTGTGCTCACTCACATTCAAATACACGCATATCCCTACACCATGACACACATGAACCCACACACACAACCTAAACAAACCCAGAGGATCCCCTCCGCAGACTTCCCACTGTCCCTCCCACTCCTCCTTGCAGGAACAACTTGCCAAGGTGTTTTTTCAGGTGAAGTCCACGCCCTGCAGCTGACGCAATGGCAAGGCCTGATTTCCTATCTCCGTGATCTCCAGTCACAGGATCAGGTTTTATTTCCCCATCCTCCCTCCTTTGCCTCTTACTCAAGAAAAGTTTGTTCTTTTCCCTCTCGGAGGCTGAGGAGCTTTCTGCTCCTCCAGGGACCCTTGTGCCCCCTGTTAGGGCAGCACCTCCCCTTCTTCCTCCATCCCTCCAGGGCACGGACCCTCTCCGAGGCGCAGCTGCCTCCCACCGTGCCCTAGCGTGAAGCAGCTCCCGGCCCCCGGCCCCCAGGAGCACTGGAGGGAAGGCAGCACCCCTCGCCCCGCTCTGAATGGCACCGCTGTGCCACGGCGAGAGCCGCCCCGTCCGCGGCTGCCCTTTCGCGGCAGGTGAAGAGATCTCTCCTTGTCCCTTCCCACCCTCCCAGGGGCGTCGGGAGCTCTCAGTAATTAATGTTTGCCAGGTGCTCAGAGATCCTCAGATGAAAAGTGCAATGGGAGGGGGAAGGATGATTAATTTATTATTATTATTACAGTTTAATGCTTTCCCCGCAGACAGTGTGCCAGGGCTGAGCAGGGGGTGAGTCACACTGATATGTGGGACATCCCCCTTTGTGTGTCTCTCCTACCTTTGTTTTTTATGCTTAGCCCATTTTCTTGGCAGTTTCTCCCTTCTTAGCTGGAGCTGACCCCGGGGCCTGGGGCCGTGCTTTGGATTCATGTGGGCTCAGGGCGCTGGCTCTCAGATTGCAGGTTGGAGATCTGGCAGCGCTCTGCTCCTCCTCCTGCTCCTGCTCGGGGAGTCTATTAGGCAAATGCTCTTGCCCTATTTCTGTAATTTTGTTTGATTTCTGTTTCGTCAAGGGAGGCGCCCGCAGGCCTCGGGGCCTGGGCGGCAGGAGCAGACAATCCGTGCTTTCTCTCCCTTTCCTTCTCTTTTGCTCCTTCCTTCTCAATTCAGTTTCAATCACATTATTGGCACATGGCGCCCAGAAAGCATTGCCAAAGCGGCCGTGCCGAGTCTCGGTGTGCCGGGTGGGGCTCTGCCGGGATCGCTTCTGCCATTTACTATTCCTTGGCGCGACTCAAACAGTTTGACACCAGCTCCCCGCCATGTGCCTGCTGCTCTTCCAGACACTCCACAGCTTCCAGCATCTGCTGGAAGCCAAACGCTGCTCATCTCTTGACCACTGCCCAGAGGGAAGGACTGTACCAGGAGCAGGCCACACGGCAGTGAACGTACTCTGCGTGCTCCACAGGGGCCCAGAAGGCTTAGGGGGAAGGAGTGGCAGGGGTTTGAATGCACTAACAATTAGTTACAATTTACTACAGCGATTAAAAGTGCAGCCTGGGGTTTTCACGGCGAGAAGGCAAGGGGATAAGTCCTACCCAAGCATCGCATCCAACAGGGAAGGTACCTGGCACAGAAGAGCAGGCGCTCTGCCTGTAAAACCAGCAAATGCCACCCTGAGCCAGCCCAGAGCTGCCCCTACGAAGCCCCTGAGCCCCAGCGTGGCACACCAGGCACTGGGGTGGCCTCTGGAGGTGCCACGAAACTGCTGCCCAAAGGCAAGTCTCAAGCTGGGCAAGACCCATTCCCGCAGAACACGGAGCAAACACAAAACAAAAAGGTGATTTCTGTCTAGAAGAGCTGCAAGTCAGCTTGTGTTCCTGCACACAGGGGCTTGGATGCAAACAAAAACGCACAGCGCATGCCACGTGCACACACACAAGTTCACACGTAAGTGTACAAACACGAGAGGTCCAGTGTACGGCTGCAGCAGCACAAGGTGTGGTGCCCACCTGGGCACCAAGGACAGCGCTGGATTGTCAGGGATGTTTTAGCAGAGACTGTCCTGCTCTGGACATAGGTGGAAGACGGCCTGATGCCATGGAGATGGCAAGTGGCTCTGCGTACAGAGAAGCTGCCAAACTACTTACTCCTCAGGATCTTGACTCACTCCCCCAGCAACTGTGTCCTGAAACGGGCTGGGTCACACCAGTAGATGGAGAAAGGCTTTCAACATGCAGCCCAGCAAGCAACAGAGATGGGACAGGCAGAAAGACAGGCAGGGACTTACAGAACTCTGACACTGTGGAGCAGAGATGGTCTCCATAAATTCACTCTGGATTTGGCCTGGCTTGGGCAGGAGTGAGAGGCAGAATAGAGGGAAGGCAGAGGGAGCCTGGCACGTTATCTGCTCTGCACTACCTGCCCCATCGCAGGCAGAGGCTGCCAGCCCCACTTCCACATGGGGCACTGTGGTGAGGCAGGTACAGAGGGATGCTGGGGACTGTCCCTGATGGAGGAGGCAGGATGGACACCCATTTGTTAGAAGTGACAGTAGGCAGGCGAGGGGGGATGATGGGGGAGGTAAGAAACGGGCAACGACCAGAGAAAGGAGACCCTGGAGTGCATAGGGTGGGGACGGACCACGACCCCTCCTTGGAGCAGTGACAGCAGCATTCCCACGGCAGCAGCAGGGAGGGAAGGCAAAGCAGCCCCTCGTGCCTGAGACGCAGTGAGGAGCGCATGCAGAGAGATGCCCATGGTGCAGCACGTGTGCGCCTGCGTGGGCTGGGCTGGCCCTGCTTGTGCAACGAGGCTGCCTGAGCATCGCCGGTGCTGACACAGGGATGTGCGAGCACGCGCGCCAGCGGCTCCGAGCAAGCCCGGGTACGTGCCGACACCGTGCGTGCACACGCGCTGGCACAGCATCGGCGGGGACGCGTGTGCTGTGCACGAGGATACAGGTGCGGCGAAGTGGCACATGGACGCCACCGTGAAGAGGCGGCAAAGACCCCGGAGCAAGCGCGGCTGCGGCCCCTCGGGAGCCCTGGCAGTGGGCTGGAGGGGGTGCGGGGAGCAGCGGCGGGCGGTAAGTGTGAGGCAGACGCAGCGATTGCATTACTGAAGGAGCCCGGGCTGGCAGTGCCGAGCTATCGTCCCTGTAATCCTGTTAGCCAGCAATCTCCATTCCGAAAGAGCTTCATTTCTTTGTGAATATTTGTAAACTAGATATCTAATGGAAAATTATAGGAAAATTATAGTGAAATTCATGACGAAGAAATCCGATTAGCCCTAATTCAATTATGCCATCTTAGCCCACACAGCACATTTCCCATTTTTTTCCCATAAATACCAATGCCAGGGGTCCGGGTAATCAAATAAAATTGAAAATCATCTTCCCATTAAATTCAATTAGCTGCAATTTCTAAAGCCTATCAGAGATTTTAATTACTAAATTATAAAATTCTCCAATGCTAAATTGAAACTAAAAAAATTGCACATCCTTGTATTTCAGAAGAAAAAAACCTAGCAGAAACCTTGAAAAATACCCTTCTCCTCCCATCAGCACCCACGTGAGCACGGGTCTGGGCAGGCTTCACCAGAGAAATCTTTGTGGAGGGACATGAACCAGGCCTAGGGAAGAAGGTGGCTACCTCTGAGGGAAAGAGCTCGGACGCCAGCTGGGATTAAAACCCGAAATCTAGCTCTAAGTACAACTCACTTGGGCTGAAAGAGGAAAGGGGAGAGGCTAGCGAACTGCAGCATCTTTGCTCCCTTCTCCCAGGCGAGCTCCTCAGCTCTAGCTGGTTCTCGGCACCTCCGTGCTGCTCTGCCCGTGACTAGTGATGAGCCACCACGCTCCTACTGTAGCCAGTGTAAGAGCCAAGACTCTCTAGGAGCTGAAACAAGTTCTGCCTGCAAATGGGCTCCATGAGGCAGTCCCTCGAGCCTCTGTGCCAAACCCAGGGCAGGAGAGCTGGTGATGCCCAGAGGGAAGCAGGAGGGCAGATGCTAGCTTTGTGCTTCTGATAAAGCTTCTTGAATAATAGCCATGCAAGCCCGGTCCTGACACCGAATTAAGGGAAGCTGGAGCCCTCAGCAAACTGATTTAGCTTGAAGCACTACTTCAGCGAACACGTGGGATGCTCCAGAGGAGGGGGACGTGATCACCCTTCCCTGATAGCACAGGGAACTCTCTGAGTTCACAGAGGCACCAGGCAGGCAAGCCCAGCCCTAAACTGTTCTTTATTCAACAACCAAACCAAGCAGGCAAACGGGGAACCAACGAAGCCTGTGCCTACAGATGCTCTCTTCCAGCCCCGCTTCTCCGGGGACCAGCACGGCACAGCACCGTGTCGAGGGGCAATTAACTGTGTGAACAAGCAGCAGGAGGAGAAGCGAAGCTCAGCTCTCCAGTTCCAATACCTGACCCTCCACGAGGCAGTGAGTGAGGATTTTCCGACACCACTGTTACACCAGAGAGCACTTTTGCGTGGTATCCTGGAGGGTTTATTCACGCACTAACATAAACGAAGCCAGTTTCTGAGGCATTTCACAGCTTTAACTAGGTGCTCAGGCTGCCCCGAACCAGGCCGATACTCGGTTTAATTTACTGGGCGCCCGAAAGTTGCCAGCAGGGAGTTGCCCGCAAACAGAACAACAACAAAAAAGTTAATGATCTGGGCTTTTTCTTTAATAAATAGGCAAACTGGCTGAGCCGGATTGTTGGCTGGGATTTGTCTCCCCTTTATCACCCTGGAGCTTCTGTGACACATTCTCCAAATCATCAGCATTTTGCAATTTGAGGTCGTTACCAAATACTATTTTTTTGCCAAGGAAGGGAGAAAAATAAATTAATAATTAAGAAGCCCAAGCAGGGAGAGGCTGTGGGTTGGATGGCGCTGCCACCTCCGCGGGGATTGCTCAGGCACCTGGCAGCCCTCCCAGCGCGCACCTCGGTCGCCGGCTCACCCTGGAATGTGGTGCTGGCACCCAAGTGCTACTTGATTTTACTATGAATTAATCAAAGTCTCTCCTGCAAATGTCTAACACTAAATCACCAGTGGCTGAGCTTCAAATGCAATTCCCCTGTTCCAGGGATTCGGCACAAGGAGACTACCAGCTCCAGGTGAAAAGCTGAAGGGGGTTTCCTCTCTGCACATCTCCTGGTACTCCAAGGCATCAGCCTCTCCCAGTTGGAAGAAGAATAGATTTCCTGCAACTCTTCTCCCGCTCACAGACATCCAAGATATGCTGGGATAAATCTGTCCGTGCTGCCTGCCTAGAGTGTACTCATGCCAGAGGGAATCTGACTTGACTGCAAGCTGACACAGACGGCGGATGACGGTATTTGTGGTGTGTGGAGCCGTGGATGCACCCACAGACATGAGGACACGCAGAGATGTGAACCCGCGAGGTCCTGCACGGGTGCGGCTGTCCGCACGTTTGTGCCCAGGTGTGTGCGTGGCCTCGCGGCACCGTGCGGGCAGCGCGTACGGGGCTGTGCGGTCAGACGTTGCGTGGCTGGCCGCAGCCAGAGGCACACAGACTTTCTCTGCGGGCGTTCTTGCCGTGTCAATGTGTGCATGCCTCATCTGTCACCGAACTTGCGGTGCTGAGCACCCTCCTCATCCCGGCTGGCCCCCCGGAAGGCGGCGTGCTGCAGCCGACGCTCAGGATGGCAACAGCACACGTCCCTGCTCCGCTCCAGAGGCGCAGCGCTGCCCTGAGCCACGGGCGAGTTGTATTCCCCTCTCCACACTTTGCCTGTCTCAGAGACCTCTCGTATTTTCAGTGCTCACTAGACCGTGAATTCACCTTCATACCAGTTACAGGGTTATTTAGCTTCTCCTGACGCCAATAACCACCAAACTTTCACTGGCAGCTCAGCTTTCTCCCGGGAGATGTAAAATGCTCCTCCCTCACCTGCCCATGATACCCCCACCCACACGCACCCACAGGAGCACAGGGGGCAGATCCCCAAGCAGGACACAGTGCCGAGAGACACTGCTCACCCGTCAGCGACGATCTCTTATCCCCACCCACATCTACACTGTCAGAAAGGGCAGCAGAGCAGAAGAGCTAAAAAACGGATGGAGAGAGTGAAATAGAAGAGAGAGACAGCGAGAGGGAAGAGAAAAATGGTGATAAAGCAAAAACGGTACAGAGACGGAAAAGCCCCAAGACAACAGAGAAAGGAGCAGGGAAGGAGGCAGGAAGAGCAAGGGACATACTGTGGTTTTCTGCCCCTGCACACCCCACAAAGCAATGCTCTCCAGCACCTGACATTAACATACTCTACAGCTCTCCCTGAAATCTCAGGGATCAACCAGACGGCCCCAGTACAGCAGCTGGGCTAGCTGTGTGTGGGCTGGGATGCTGCCGAGGAGCAACGAGATGATCTGCCTGGATGGGAAACACGGTGCTCCCCACCGGTGTGCCCAAAGGCCATGTGAGTACAGAAAACCCCAAACAAGAGGGTGAAACCTCCATCCAGGGCCATGCACAAGGAAGGTCAGCAGCCTGTTCCTCTTGCTGATCCTCTGTCACGAGGAAACCCTCTCTGCTCTCCTTCGCTGGCCCAGAGCCACCTCTGCCAGTCACCCTCCCACTGGCTCGGAGCCATCCTTGCCTGTTCCCCTTGCTGCAGCCCTGTAAGGTGCCTTTTCGCCAGCTTTCCTCTCCCCTGCCACAGCACCCGTCTCTTGGCATCATGTCTTCGGTCCAAGGCCCTGCTGCTCACCCCTGGCCACATGGGTTTGCTCCCTGATCTCCCAGGCTTTCCCATTCTGACTGCACATTTCCCAGCTAAAGCGAGTGCTGCCGCGACATTTCACTCTGAAACCAAGCATGTGCTGACAGCGAGTGGCATCCCCAGGAGCTGCTTCCTGGCCCCCAGGAAGCAGGCTGTGCACGGCCAGATGAAGCTGCCGAGGTGCACAAGCCACTGCACAACTTCTTTCTGGTGCCTCTTCCCATCTGTGCTGCCCCCGGGGTCTGCCCAAGCTGGGCCTGCAGCAATTCACCTGTCCCACCGTGGCTGTCCCTTGGAGCAGCTCGGTCCCCTATCCCAGGGGATGACATCCTCCACCCTTTGGCCCAGGAATTTCATCTCTTTGCTGCTGTAACAGAGAGCTCAAAGCGGGGGCTTTGTCACCTTACCACAGCTGTGGTCCTGGGACAAAACTCAAACGACTCCTCTTCTCTACCAAGTGTGCAACGATACACTCCTACAAGCACAGGGCGAGCACAGGCACAGGTCTGCACACACTGAACAGAACAGCATGGATCTGGGAAGGGAGCTGGGGGACACAGAGCTTGTCCCTAAGGCAGTTGTAGCTGTCCTCACCCAACACCAGAGACCGCAGGACAGAGGGGACTGCTAGAACCCAAAGGGACGAGAACAGGAAGGACTGAAGCAGTGTCTCTGGCACGAGCTCATCGCAGCCAAACACTTTCCCCTGTCCTCAAGCTTCCTTGGGACGCTGGAGTTTCAGCTGGATCCGCGTGGCCACCCTGGGAAGGTAGATGTGGGGAAACACGGCAGAGACGCCCCCGTTGCCTCACCTGCCCCTGGAGCACACCCCAGCCTCCCGCTTTCCCCGTATGCCATTAAAAAAAAGCCCTGTGCAAACAATAGATCAATAGAGCCCCCGCCTCTTCGGAAGGAAAACAAACACCCGGATCACCGCAAATTAGAGAATGTTTCGCTTCACTTCATCCAAACAGGCTGACAATTTTTTTGGGCTGTTGCCACGGCGACAGAATAACACAGCGTTCAGCCTGTTGCAGAACAATCAATTAAGTTAATGCCTCGGAGTGCCTGTTTACTCTTCCATTTAGGAGGTGCTGCTCTCGCTAGCTCTCTTTCCCTCTTGCTTGTTTTAAATTTCTCATCCTTTGCTTCCTGCTCCTATTCCTTCTCCATTTAACCTAAAATAAAGTCCCTCCCCTCAACCACCTCCTGGCTTGTAAGCAGCCTCCCGCTTTTCGGAATAATCACCTGGAATAAAGTTTTTTTTCCTCTCTCTGACTCTTGCCATTTCTCCTTTCTTCCTGGAAAAACAAAACAGAGTCTGGGGATTTACCTTTACGTTTCACGACACAGCGCTGTGTCCTCCTCCTGGCGTGCTCAGGAACTTGCAAAGTTTCTAAATGCCAGCTCTGAACGTCGCCAGGGCAGAGCGGGCCGCCTTCTAAAGCAGCAGAAGTAACTCTGCTTTTAACAAGATGATGTAACTCTTGAGCTAAAGATCTACAAAGTGATCAGAAATCCTTCCACTATTGCTATTTTTCACGCTGTGAGCCAGAACCATAAATGAAGACTCACCCTGTGCTAAATGCTGTTTAAAAGGAGAACTATCAACGGGCCTCACAAGGGTCTAGGTCTCATCCTATGGTCCACGTCAAATGAAGCTTCTAAATGTGTGATTCAATGACTTTGGCTTAAGGAAAACTCCATGTGGTAGCGTTTTGCTGAACTGAAGCCTACGGTAGGACACGTTAAAGGGGGCACCATCACCAGGAGATTGTGGCAGATCCGTCACTGTCGTCCTTTAACATAAACGAAAGCCAAAGCCTCTCTTGGCTCCGGCCCTGGTCCTGACCATCAGCAGGACACCAGGCCTTTAATGGACTCGCGTGCTCTTGCCACTGATCTGGTGGGTTTATCTCCTGCCTCGCAGTCAGCGTGAGAGGTGACACTTGGCTGCATAGCTCCACTCCCCGTCTGCGGCCAGTTTCCCACCCTTGCCCACTGAGCAGGGATAACAGCCCTGGGTCTCCCCGCAGCCCTCCTGCAGACTCTGCAGCGCGTTACGGGGCACTGAAATCACAGCTCCGCCATCCTGGGGGGAAAAGAAGGTACCAAGGAGTGAAAGGATTTGTCAAAGGCCAAGCCTGAGATACAATTCTGGGCTTCTGCCTCCTGATCTCTCTGTGCCCTGGTGCTGCCTTCCTCATAAGCACAATATTCCTAAGTTTTTATCTTTGAAACCCCAGGAAAAGTGTCCACCTCCCTCACATCCTTATACACCAAAATTAAAGGAAAAGGCAAAGAAGTGTGAAAACATGTAGATTCCATGATATCGTCTTCTCATCCTGCCACTAGCAACAAGTGCCTAAATGTAAAGCGTACCTTAATTTAGTATTGAACAGATGGAACAAAACTGTAGACAGAGCAGAGAGGGGAGAGGGGGGCTCAGACACAAGGAAAAATTACAGGAATAGGGTCAAATACATCTCCCCCCTTGCTTCCCAAGCTGGATCCTTTTCAAAGGACTCCATTCCCACAAGCTGACACTGCCACCCTGCTCGCTGCGGAGCAGCTGGGCTGGGGCTGCGCAGGCTGTGGGACCGCCGTGCAGGGCAGCCCACCGGCGCGCTCCCTCTCCCCCTCCCCGAGAAGAAGTTGTCAGCAGAACCTGTTGGAGCAGGGGCTCGTTGACTGCTCCCTGTCCATTACAGCCCAGATTATAAGCATATTGCACAGGGCTCTCTGCACGGTGCTGGGGAAATCCAATACGCTGAAAGGTTAATGCAATCAATTAGGGTGACAAGGAAGTAGAGTAAAGCCTTCCGAGTAGATGAAAGGGAGAGAGAGATGGAGACAGAGAAAAGCAGAGAAAGCGCGGGGGGTGGGAGGGGGAAGCAGCAAAGAAAGATGAGTGGGAGAAGGAGGAAGATGGTATACAGGGCTTGTGTCGCAGACCATAGGGTGCTGGTGTGGCGAAGGGCACTGTCCTGCTCCAGAATTGATGAGGTGATGTGATCCACAGGGATAAGGCAGGCCATGGATCCCCAAGGCAGCAGGCGGGCCAGGACTCCCCCTTCTTGGATTCTCCTGCCCTCTCCTGCAGAGTGCAGAGTCCTGCTCAAAACCAGCTGCCCAGCTGTCCTGCCACTAGCCTGCTCCCTAATACCATTCACCTGGGAAACTGGCAAAACTCTCCCTGTGCCTTTGCTGCCCAGCTACCCAGAGGGATGGAAGCAACTGCTTGGGTTTAGAGTTGCTGTGCGAGGCTCAGGATCTCAGCGAGCCATTGGGAAGCACAAGGGGAGGAGAAAGAGGGAACAGGAAGGACAGAGAGAACTTCCTCTGGCTGTTCATACACTCTGTGCACAGAGAAAGGTGAGGATGAACATGTGGCACCTCTCTGTAAATCTCCTAGCTAGACACCACTCATCACCACCGGCCACTCGCCTGCACCTATGCCCTGGTGTCGCGAGGAATTTTTCTTCTGTCTGGCTGTGTGGGAGCTCAGCCCTGCCAGTCTTGGGAGCACCTGTAGAAAAGGTGAGATCTCTCCTCTCTTACTCTTCCAGCCTCCTTCCACAGGTGCCAACCTGGGCTGTCCTGCAAGGCCAGGGGACGAACCCCTGCCAAACCCCAGCTGCAGCAGGTTCACCTCTGCCTGCAGAGACCGTTTGACGAGGATGCAGTGGCACTCAGCCTGCCAGCCCAGCACGGAGATCCCAGTGTCATAACGCACATCTTGCTGCTCCGTCCTGCAGGGCACAGGCCTCTCCCTGGGGCATTCTGCTCAGGGAAGAGCCCTGTCCTTCCCCTCCGGCCCCCCTGAGCCGCTGCTGAGCTCCTGCTCTCCGACCCCTCAAGCGGCACGGTACTTCATTAACCTGGGCTGACAGGTCAGTGAGTGCAGCCCCTTCCTACCACGGCTCCTGCTCGCGCGCAGCTTGGCCTAGGAGAACGTGACACCAGCTCATTAGGACAAATTATTACTCTATAACCCCTGCCGCAATGTCCCTTAATATGCCTATTTAGCAAGAGACAAGTCCTGGTGGGCTCCTCGGCATTAAAACAACCTCACAAATCACCAGAGGCACAGGCGCCGTGGTCTCCGCTTCGGGGGCAGAGGACGGGGTGGCCGTACCCCGCTGGGTGCCGGAGGGGTGCAGAGCCCTGTGCGGTTCTGCTGCAGACACGGTGAAACTCTTGGTGTTGCTGGGGGGGCTGCTTTGCAGGCACGGAGCTGCCGTCTGACTGCGGCTCACCGTGCAGCCAAACACGCACCCAAGTTTCAGTATGATGAGGTTGAAATCCACTGCAGAAGTATTCTGGGATGCCCACTCGAACCGCTGGGCCTGCTTCACTCTGCCTTATCTCTGCCTAACTCTGCCCTCCAGCGCTACCATCAGCGTCACCTTCCGCACGAGACCTACAAGATTCCAATGTTCCCTCTGCTTCCCTGTGATACGCATCACGTCAGCACCTGGCTTCACAACTTGGCCACAACCTGGTAGCTCCTCGCAGGTTAACCAGCAAAGGCAGAGAGCAAGTTGGCAAGTCGGCAGGCACCGCGCGCTGCCTCCCACGAAAGGCCGTGCTGAACTCTGTGGGGTCAGCCCATTGCACAGGAAAGCAGCCGGCTTGCACCTCGCGGGAGAACGGGAGCACAGGCTGTCTAGGGCTAATCCAGAGATTACAGAACCTCCGCAATTTAGGGCACAGTGAGTGAGATATCACAGGGGAAGAGAGAAACGCGGGCACATGTCAGAGGAAGGTGGCTACTGAACAGGAACGGGGAGCGTGAGGATCTCAGCCTCCAGCCTGAGCTGCAGGAGAGGGAAAGGGGAGACAGAAAACAGCGATTCATATAGCAGAGAGGGAAAGAGTGGAGAGGGAGAGAGAAGGGGCAGCAGTGCCGTTCCAGGCAGGAGAGAGTGAGGAAGAAAAGTAACAGAAAGAAGAAAGAGAAGAAAGTGTGAAAAGCGTGTGATGCTGGGCACAGAGGAGGGCAGAACGAGAGCAAACAGACAGAGAAATGAGGGACCTGAGAGAAAGAGAGAGCGGGAGGGCGGGAGGAAGAGGAGGAGAAAAGAGCAAGAATAGCCACGCAGCGAGGAGCACGCGGGCGAGGCAGAGCGCTGTAACCAGGGTTGTGAAGCATGAAAAGGGAAGAATCTGCCTGTTCCTTTCAGCGCTCGGAGCATGGCGCTCGGTGGTGACCTACACTGTGCCCGGCTGTGATCACGTTTTCAGGGCCACTGCCTGCCGATACCAAACAATGATGGGGAGCCTTTGAAGTCAGAGAAAGAAGCCGCAATGTGAACTGGGGACTTTTTTAATTTTTTTCCCTCCCCCCCCCATTTTTTTAAGGGCGGGAGGAAGGAGAGAGGAAAAGGAAGGGCTGAAGTGGTGGGGGGAAGGCTGGGGGAGAGGTTGCAAGGACAAAACAGAGAGTTGCTCTCAGCAGGGTGCCCCGAAACGAGAGAGACAAAAAGAAAACAAACAGTTTATGAGTAGGGCACATGCTGCCTGTGTCTGCATGCCCCGCGCTGCCGGCCCCCCGTGCTCCCAGGGAGGCTTCTGTTCCCCAGCAATGATGGATGGACGCATAGGGCCATTCAGGCCTGCCATGTTACAGCAGCGGTATTTACATAACACTGGCCTTCCACCGGTCACCTCTGACATTGCCCAGCCTGGCTAGGGGCCCCCTCCCTCCCCAGCCAGCCCGGGCCCCTCTGATACCACTTGGACTCAGCCTCCGAGCTCCCTGACGCTGGGGCTCAGGGGTGCCCACTGCAGCAGGGATGCTCTGAGCGCAGACACACGGCAGCGAGTGCTCCCGGCACCTCTGACGTGATGTCCCACGGAGCAGAGCGGTCCCACCCTCCCACTGCAACTGCCACTCCTGCCCTGGCCTGGTCTCAGACTTGCCTTGGTGCCTGCGGAGGGAGAGGAGCGATGGGAGAGGCTAGACTTGGCCACGCTGCAGAGGGTACAGCGCAGAGATGCAGGGAAGAGAGTGGGAACTCTCCGGGTGACACACAAAGGAGTCCCGTGGTCCTCCCGGGGCCACGAGGAAGAGGCGAGGACAGCAGGAACTGTCTCGGTGTGGCAGGGACTTCCCAGTGACCATCACCTGAGGTGGCACAGGGACTCTCTTACCCAGCACACGGGGACAAGGCTTTTAAGAGAGGCAATCATCTTTCCTTTCCCTGGGCTCTAGGCCTCTAAATCTCAGCAGGCACAGACTAAGTGACCATCCAGATCTAGCAGACTGCAAAGTTGGGGCAGTAACACAGACTATGAGGATCTACACAAAGGGAAAACACAGAAATGTCAGGATTCTGCTGGAGACCCCGAGCTGCTTCCATCCTACCAGCATGGTGCTGCAGTCTGAATAGATCAAAATGTGCCAGAGGAGGAGGAGAGCATGCACATCACCATCTTAAATTATGTGAACTGAGCTCAGCAAAACTTCACAGTAGATGGAGACTGCATCCTATTCAGTGAAAGAACCTTATCCATCTCCCACCAGCCCACATGGACAAAGACAAAGTGGTACTCTCCTCACCAAAACCCTTACATAATTTTTTTATCTGTAAAGGTAGAGGCAGCAGAGAAGATATCGAGGAAAACCCACAGTGACAAAACCAGGTGCCCAGAACAACTGGTGTACAAAGACAAAGACAGGATTAGGACACACGTTGGCCATGTCTGCATTAGAACACCTTCTGTTTTCATCTCTCTCTCTCTAACTAACGACAGTCCAGTCCCAGAAGCTCTAGTGCAGACACAGCAAGCAGGCCACAGGGTGTGAGAGACACGCAGAGGAAAAGAGAACCCAGGAGGGAGTAATGACATACCCATTGCAGTCTGAAGTCTCTCCTACCTTTCGGAGATTTCAAGGCCTGGTTTCTTGCCTCGTTTTTAGCTCTAAATTCACTTCATCCTGGAAAGGGAAGAGAAAGGATCCAGTTAATACACAGGGAACACCTGACCAAGAGCCAAGGCACAGACACCCACAACATCTGGGTGAGAACCCATCTGCAAGCAGGGCCAGCATGAGGCATTCAGACTTCGCACAGGAACAAAGTGCTCTCCTGCTTCTGGCTGCACCATGCAGCGCCATGCACATCACGAGACACAGAGCACTCCTGCACTTCGCTGTGCGTCACACTCCTAACAAGGGCTGGGAATAATTTAGCATAGAGAGAGCAGCTGTTACTGGCTTGAATCCTGCTTCTCAGGTACCACAGACAGACCTCACACTGGTCTGCATCGTACCAAGGGTGCCTTCTGCCCCACGCCAGATCATTCCCTTTCCAATCTGCCCATTTCCTCTGCTGACCCCTCTTTCCCAGAGGTTCAGCAGTGTGCTAATGCTGAGGCCTCCCTAGTGCACCCATGGGGTGCAAGACCACGGGGTGCAGGACTGGATCCCAAGGCACTGAACCCCCTTATCCACTCATCTGTGCATCTTCTTTCCTGGAGAATGCAGAGAGTGGAGGAAAGAGAAAAGGGACAGGGGAAAAAAAGTCACAGCAAAACACATGAAAAGTAAATTGAATTATTTAAAACCATATGTTCCAAAAATGTGACAGAGCATAAAAGCCGTGCCGTGAGACTTCCGGAGGGGGTTATCCTGCACAGGCAGGGTGGGAGGAGAGCTCGTGGGAGGGGGAGGACTGCTCTGGAGCCAGCCAGCCAGGGACTTCCCTCTCCCAGAGCCAGAAGGTAGCAGGGAGCACAGAGTGGCTTCACGCACAACGGCAAGGGTGCTCGGCCCGTTCCCACACTCTGTTCCACATCCCTGCCAAAACAGCTATCCCGACTGCCCGGGACGTGGTGGTGAGGCGAAAAACTGGCCCGAGGTCACCCACAGTGAGTCAGTGGTTGAAGGCAGGAGCCCCAGCCGCCTGTGCCAAGCCCTGGCTCACGGCATGCCTCCCTCTCCCGGGAGCAGCCGCGTGTGCCGCAGCTCAGCCCTTCGCGGGGACCCCACTCAGGCTCTCGGGGAGCGACAGCGAGAGGGACCTGGATGTGGGGAGCCTGTGCTAACGCCGCGGCTCGTCCCTGCGTGTCGGGATCCTGGCACTCCGTGCGTGCGGACGGTCTCCTCCCGTCACTCGCACTCCACCACTGCCCGCGCACTGCGCCCGAGATAGATGCCTGGTGTTGGCTGGGACCCAGCGGGAAGGAGCTGGTGAGATATCCCAGATGGATGGACGGACACAGAGCACAGGGAGCCAGCCCCTCGGGTGACGGAGATGCATAACCAACCTGGCTCCTTCCCTTCCCACTCAAATCCTGGCGCTAACAAGGCTGAGGACACGGCTGGAGTAACAGCTCCCCCACTTGAGGTCCTTCTCCCGCCCTGGCACCCTCTGTCCCTCTGGCTCTCTCATCCTCTCTCTCACCTTTTTCTTCTCTTTGTTCTCCCTTTCTTCCTTGCTCTTTCCATCGCTTTCTCTGCCATTCTGTCATGCTCTTTTTTCTCTCCCTCCCTTTTGTTCTCTCCCCCTTTCCCGAGCTCTCTGCCTGTAACTCTCTCTGCCTTCCCGGCTTCACTCCCTCGCCCCCTGTGCACGGTCAATTCTTGGGTTTGAGTTTTTAATTGTTTTTTTTTTTTTTTCACTCCCCTTCTTTCGGCCGCAGCTTATCAATGATGCAAGAGGAATAACGCCAATTTACTTAGAATGTGTAATCCCCAAATCAGATTGGGGGATTGTATGAGGCAATATGACCTTGCATATGTCTCCATTAAAGCCAGCCAGGCCTCCTCTTGTATTCTGTGTTCCCAGTACATATTTAGACAGATAACGCTAATTGTACTTGACATGTCCTCTTAAGGATGGACTCTTCCCTCCCCCAGCTCTGCCTGCTTCCCTGCCTGACAATGCGCCAGAGCAGAGCCCGCTCGCTCGCAGCGCGGCACGGCATGGCACAGCACCTGCGGGGCTGGCCGGGTGGGCGTCCGGCACAGCCCACGCGCCCCGCTCGGCTGCGGGAGCACCGGCTGGCCTCCCTGCTGCTGCACGGCTCCGTGCGGGGAGCGGGGCCGGCCAGCGCGGTCAGGGCAGGGAGCAGGGCGGGGGGGCATTGCTGGGACACAGTTAATCTGAGATTACACACTGTTATTGTGACAGTCATGGCTTCTCCAGAAAAATGAGCAACATGTTGCCACCTCCAAAGCCATGGGTGCCACCTCACCCTGCCCATCTTCCTGCCTACCCCACTGCCACTCTCTCTCCTTCTCCTCCCCACCTCGTCCCTGCCTCCCCTGCCTCCTTGCCCTCCTCCGTGGGGCTTCCTTCCCCTTTTACTTGCTCCAGCCCCTCCTCTGCTTCAGGAGACCAAGGGCTGGCTCCTTCCCTGACTCAGAGGGAGACAAACTTTTTGGGGACAGGCCCCAGCCATGACACAATACCCCTCACCAGGAAGTATGAAGCTCCAAAGCGTTCGGACAAAGAGAGGAGACGTGCCTGCCATGACCATCTTCAAAGTCTCCCTCCTTTCCAAGGAAGGGCTTCCACCCCGCACCTCTCGGCTCCCACATCTGGGCATAAAACTCTTTGGATAAATATTTATATCTGGCTACTGGCCTATGGATCCCAGTTCCACCTTCCAGGGAACATCATGAAGAAATCCAGATCTCCCTTTTCCCTGTGCCTGCCTGTACATCGCTGCTCTAGAGCAGACAAGCAGGACGCAGGAGGAGGAGGGGAGCTTATTCCAAGGAAACCAATGGATCCAAACTCTTCGCCAAAGTGGACTCAGATTTTTTTTTTTCCCCTTGACACAACATCCTAATTCGACTTTTTCAGTATCTTTCCTTCAACAACCTTTTTTCCTTCCTCCCCTTCCTACCCGGCAACTGCGCATTTATTAATTCATGAGGCACTAATTAGTTCTTTGTTTAATTTTGTGTTAAACAGACTGACCGGAATGATAACGACTTGCAGCGTTGCATTACGGTCCCCAACCGCCCCTGTTTTCTGACAACAAGGGAGCGCAGTGAGACTGGCGTGATGAACCCCAATTCCCACTCCAGTTGCACTTCATTAAGTCAAAATGTGACAAGAAGCTTAGAGAGCAACTTTCAGATCGGATCGCACATAACAATTGGGCAGGAAACTTTCCGAGGGGGAAGCGGGAGAGGCACTCGCAGCTAAGGCTGGCACTGCGCGCAATTCCCCGGCGTGCCTGCCTTAAAGGAGCCGGCTCGGGCTGCTGGCCGAGGCAGGGCCGAGGGCACGTGCTGGCGGCGAGGGGTGCCAGGGGAGGAAGAGGAGAGGAAGGGTGGCAAGCCAAGGCAAATGCAGGGCAGGAGGCATCACTGGTTTCTGCTCCCCTCAGTTTCATTTGCAATGATGGGTTGTGTTGGTGGCCCGTGGGATGCGCTACCGAGGACCCCAGGTGGGATAACCCCTTGGCAAGTCACTCTGGGGGGAAGTCTGAGGGCATCTTTAGGCACCTTCAGCTCCATGCCTCAGTTTCTCTCCCTTAGCTCTATGGTGAAACAGCTGGTGATCCTCAGCTGCTATTCAATTGTCAAGAACTACACAATTGTAATGAAGTTCCCTAAACTGCAAAGGGAGAGGTCCAATATCGGCACCCACGTTGCTGTAAGGAGACGTGAAGGGACAGCTCTGGCACCAGGGAAAGGGATGGCTCCTCTCCTGAGGAAGGAGCTGTGCCTTCCTTTAACTTTGCACAGTGCCTGATGCTCCAGTGGCACTACCAATTTTTGAAACTGTCCTGATCTAGTATCCAGTATCAGCAATAAACTTGGCATGCCACAAAGCAAGTGCCCCGCACTCTGAGCTCAGCCCCACGGTCGGAATACAGCCACCACTGCGCTGCCAGTCCTCCAGCTGAGTGCCACAAGTGCCTCACTAGCAGGAGCTACGGCGCAGAGTTTGGGCACGCGGTCACATGTCTGGCCTGGCCCAAACCTCACCTGGCAAAAAAAGTCCGAGCAGGACTTATTCCCTTATTCCTCAGCACCGGCCAACGTGTGACTGCCAAACAGAGAACGCAGCCCGGGCCATACCCAGGCTCAGCTGCATCTGTCCCAGTCTTGTTGGCACACAAAGGTGTACAGCGTATGGCCAACTCCTTGAGCCCCTTCTGGCTCACTGAAATGCCCGGAAATGTAAAGGGCCTGCAAGAAAGTGAAAAAGGTCTTAAAACACCTCCTGAGAGGGTGGGTGTGAAAAGGAAAAGAGGACTTCCCAAGTGCACAGAACATGGAAGTTTTGCAGGAGTTCAAAAGGCATCTTCTGCTATTGCATGGACATCAGCTGTAGCAATAAGCCAAGATCACAGAGAACTGAAATGGACTGAAATACCTTTTTCTAGCAGGTATTTTTCCACACTTCTCCCTCATCCTTCTCCCTCTCTCCCCAGGAAAGGAAGACTCATCCTTAGGTTGGCTCTGCAGAGGCCCAAAGCTCAACTAAGGTCCCAAACCCTGGCAAAGCCACATGAGGGACTCTCTGGAGGGTCACTCAGGACTGGGGAGTGACTTGAGCTGTGTGGGCACGCACAGCAGTGTGTCCTGAATGGGGCAGGGGCAGAGGAGTGCGCACTGCGACCAAAGCCTCTGAGCCTCAGGGGCGCCCGCACAGCATCGGTCTCTACGTGCATTATCCGTATTTTCACCTGGGTGAGCTCTAAACGTACGGGGCTTTGGGGAAGGGGCCAGGCTGCAGCAAGGTACCACAGCGTGGGGTTTGCCACTACGCTCCCGGCTGAACAGCACACGGATCTGCTGGCAGACATGTCTGTGCTGGCTTCCATCTTTCACGAATCTGGAATACAGCAGGGACCTCTGTCACTGACGAAAAGGCTGTTCCTGCATGACAGAAATCCCAGGAAGACACCAGATTCCTCTGATTTCAGTTCTACATGTGCTCTGGATCCCATAAAAAGGCAAATGCAGATATAAACACTCAGCTGGAGGGTTGGACTGGTGTCCAGAAAGGGCAAAAGCACCCAGTAACACCTAAAGCAAGCACAACTGAGAAGGTCCAGGATTGCTAGGGATAAGAAACACCCCCTGCTGTCACCAGCCCCACAAGCCTTCTTGGTTTTGCAGAAGGGCTGGAATATCCTGGCTGCTTTATAGATGCAGTTGAGCCTTGTCATCTGCTGAGTAGATGTTTCAGAACAAAAGGCAGACACAAACTCCATCCCTTTCCTCTGCAAACCCAGTCTGGGCCCTGGACCCTTTCCAGGCGCTAATGCTGGGAGGAACACAGCTCACACCCTTTCTCAGGAGCGAGGGGACAGGGCAGCAGCATAGAAATGTCCCCAAACTGGCCCAAGCCTGGCCTGAGGAGGAGGAGAAACTGGTCAGCCGAGGAGACCGGGCACAACCGACCGGGCAGAGTGAGGGGCAGCTGAAGGACATCCCGAGATTCCCAGGACCGAGCCCTGCGTGCTCTCACTGCACAGTCACACTCAGGTATCATTTCCTACCCATCTTGGGCTGCTCAGGGAAAAACACATGGGCTGAAGGAGAGGGCAACTCGTGTTATCTCCTGTTTCCCCCTTTCCTGGCTGCCATTACAAAGCAATACCAGTAGCGCAATACAAACCCACTCCATCCACCGATTGTCAGGGCTACACAGCTGTCAGCGCTCTCAGCAAAGTTTTGTGCTGAAAATGAGGGTAACAAGCGTCCCAAATAGGTCATGGTCTGCCCCTTCTTCCTAAAACAACATGCTGAAATGTCCTAGACTCCATCCCCAATCCTCTTTAACGAGGAAAACTCTCCTCCCAGGATTACGAGCCCGCTGCCCCCCTTCTCTTTCCCTCCATCTGGCTGGGAGCAGCCTGGGACCGAGTGCTCTTCCCAGCCCTGGGAGAACCCTGCAGTTTCTCTCTCATAAAAAAGAAAAATGGGAGCTATAAAAAAGGCAAAGAAAAGAAAAGAAAAGCGAAATCACTGCGAAGGAAGAAAAGAGCAAAGCCCCCCTTCCCTTCCCACCCTTTCCCCATTACCTGCCCTTGAGCACTGGGTAGAGCCGCCTGCTCCATTGCTCCTGAGGACAGTGCTCCCCGGGGAAATCCTGCCCTGCCTCTCACCCTTTCCCCCTCTGCTCAAACCTGTTGAGCAGAGCCCAGGCCAGCTCAATAAAGGTGATGCAAAAAGACAGAGGAAAACCAATGCTGGGCAGTAGAAAAGGGACAGGGGCCATCCTGGAGGTAACCCTGCAGCTCAGTGCCCATCGGCCACCTCCACCTCTGGAGTGCTGGAGCCAGGCAAGGGACAGAGGGATGGGAGACAGCAGCCCCACTGGTCCCAATCCACTGCTGGTCCCAGCTTGCCAGCACTGATGCCACCCAGGACCAGGAAAGGCCCCAGACCCCCACCCCGCAGCACAGCCCCAGCACCACCCAGCACAGCAGGAGGGAGGATGCCAAGGGAGGATCCTATGGAGCTCACCTCACCTCCCGCCCTGACATCTGTAAAGCACAGCAGTCCCCAAACTTGGCATTCAGCAGCCCTGGGCTGGCTCCTGCTAATTTGCTGTCAGGCTGCCTAAGCAAACCAATTAAAACTAATCATTAATTATAAAAAAGAGAAAAAGACCCTGCACAAATGGAAAACTGGAAAGGGCATGGGGAAAAGAAGGACAGGAGGGAGCAGAGCGAAAGAAGAGAGCTTGAGAAAGGGGCAGGGGGAAGAAAAGGGCTTTAAATTCCCCAGCACAGAGCCTTGGATGAAGGCAGCAGAAGGGCAAGTGGTCTCCCAGGGCAGGGTGGGGAGAGGCGGGGGTGAAGGAAGCAGGGGGGACCCGAGGGAAAAGTGAAAGTGCCAAGGATGTCAAGGCTCATGCCGAGACCAGGTTGTGCCACTGTGGGAGCCAGCACCCTCCAGGCAGCCACGAGGCCGGCTCCACGCTCCCTCCGCCGCCCCAGCCCCAGCAGGGCCCTACCGCAGCCAGAGGGGCACGAGCTGCAGTTCGGAGGAGCGGGCGCTTGCCAGCCTGCAGGGATGAAGGCAGAGGAGGAGGAGGGTGCAGGGGCAGCCAAGCCAGAGGTGTGCACCAGGACACAGGAGTGCCGTCCCTCCACGTCAGGGCTACCGGCTCTCGGAGCAAACGCCTTAGATGGGGATGAAAAATGGGGCATTTATGAAAAGCCCCTGATTATGCAGCTGTGGCTGGGGCCCTGGCTCCGCGGCCGTCGCTCCCACTGGCTCCCCACGAGCTCCGGTGGCAGAGAACCCCGGCAGCTGTCAGCGCAGCCAGCATGCCCCCGCCGCCGCCGCCCCCGCGCCGCAGTTTTGTTCCCCGGACCCGCACACACGCACGCTTCCCAACACCTCTTTTGAAGAGCCTCGGGCCCACGTCAGGCTGGCGGATGGCGGAGAGGTGGGGGCAGTGCCATGGAAACGGGCCCTTTCCTGGGGAAACATGCTGCTGGCCCCCCCTCCTCGTCCCGGGTGCCCCTTTTGAGGAGCTGTCAGGACCCTGAGTGAGTGTCACACGACCCAAGGACCAGGCGTGACCAAGCCTATTTTCTGCCTCAAATTTGATTGATTAAAAAACTTTTTAGGAAAACCATGTTAAAAGACAAAAAAAAAGAAAAAGAAGAGGAAAGAAAAAAATTAAACAGAAAGGGACAAGGGGGTGGGGGAAAAGGGAAAGGCCTCTGTGCTGGGTTTCCCTGGCAATAGCACCAGGGGACAAGTGTCAGAGGCAGATAAACAGCACAACCAGGCCAAAAATAAAGGTCAAAGGAAGCATGAAACTTAACACAACAGTGATTAAGATAATGATGAAGCAGGGGACCCCGGAAAAAAAAGTAAGTGTGACACACAGAAACACACGTATACGCTCTTATGTGATGGCCCGAGACACCTGGTACGTAGGAAGAGGTGATGGGGCTTGCTGGGCCCTGGGGGTACCTGGACAAGAGTGGAAGCAGAGGAAAAACCAAAGTTGAGGATCTGGGGAGAGGGAGTCTGTGATTTCTCCCCAGGCTGGTTGCTGTAGGTGGAGTCTGCCCAAAGCCAGCAAGTCCCAAGAGCTTCCCATAACAGAGACGTGCTGTCCCAGCCAAGCAGTGCTTGAATTTGCAACCAAATTCCTCAAAAGAGTTTCCCTGACGCTGGGAGGAGAGCCCGAGTGGGTGTGAATCAGGGAGGCCCTGCTGACACCGACGGAGCTGTGCTGGTTTATGCTGGCTCAGGATCTGGCTCTTTGCCTTTAAGCAACTGGTATAAAGCGCCTCAGAGATGCCAAGAGAGAAGGACGCTGGTCAGACCTCCCTGCCCACCTCCTCTCCCTTGCCAAGGTTAATTCTGCAGAGAAAAGGCCAGGAAGGCTGAAGGATTCAGAAAGTGAGTCCAAGAACGTCACACCCTTCGGCATTTACCCATTCCATCTCAAAACCTCTAGGATGATCTCACGCTTTTGGAGCCCAGCTTATGACTTTCAGTTGCCTGGGACTGTCTACGTTACTATCGCCAAGAGGCAGCAGAGAAATTGAAAATTGTTCACCAGCTTTTTCCTCCACGAGCCCGGGACTTTAAAGCTTGTGTAATGGAAAGTGCTGGACGCAAAAGGCTCTTCCATCTTTTCTGCACCACCTTGCCATCAGGAGTAACTCGGATCCCCTGGAAAGTGTCCCCGCTCTGCCTTTTCTGGCACGTCAGAGTCCTGATGCAGAGTCGTGTAGGGGTTCCTGTGGGTCAGGGAAGATGCCTGCAGCCAGCACGGGACTTCATTGTCCCTTGTGCTTTGCCTCCAGTGCCAGGCACCACTACCTCACTCATCTCCTCCAGTTGGCAGAACTAGCTCAAATTCGGGCAGAATACTGGTCAGAAAAGGATTGTTCTTCCTGCCAAATACCTCGGGGAAAGTAATTTTTTTAGTTCAAAATTTTCTTGCATGTAGCATTTATCATGAGGAAGAGCAAAGAAATGTTTTCACAAAAAGGGTTGAAAAGTGCTATGTATATGTTTAAACACGCAGACAGGCGCACGCTCTAAATTTCACTTCATCAGAAAGCTGTTTTCCATCAAATATCTTTCAATGCAAAATTTCTAGCGTCATATTCATCTGTCTCCCCCCTCCCCCATCATTTATATTCATGGTCTTTTGTAAAGAATGATTCAATTAAACCCCCAACGTTCCTCGCCTAGAAGAGTCTGAAGAGTGAGAGGAACTCCCCAAAAGTAGAGCTGGACCAGGCAAGGCTTTGCTGGACTGGGAGAGGAGCCTGAACATCCATCAAAGATGTGCAGGTTAGAGGGACTGGGACACCACTGCCTCACACCTCCAGAAAAACGGCACATCTGAGAGTGTCAGCTCCAGCTAGCACCAGAAAAATAAAATAAATAAATCACTGCTCCAACCCCCGACATTATTGGCTGAAAAATGTGATTTGAAAAATAATAACAGAAAGCAAGGCCTTTTTTAATTTCATTTTTGAGCCATTACAGCTCATGTTTTCATTCTTTTTTTTTTCCTCCTTGGTAATCAGAAGAGCAAGAAATGTGATTAAAAACTAAAAAACCCAAACAAATCATGAAAGCTGAGATTCTCATTCCACCTCCTGTGTCCAGAAACATGGTCTTTAAGGGAAAACACCAAATGTCCTTAGGCACAGGGTGAAATGAGGAGCTGGTAACGCTATGTTTTGGTTAATGCTGTTATGAAATGTACAAAAAGTCTAAGATACTAAAGATACTTGTAAACGTATCCTTAGTTTTTCCTCCTTGCACATCTGATAACGGAGATTTAACGCACGCTCAGATGCACACACACAACCCTGAAACGGGATGAGCGAACTCGTGCTGGGGCCGCGTGTGCGAAATGGTATTAAAGTTGAAATCCCCGCAGCGACGGAGCTGGTTCCCTTTCACTTTTTGCAAGGAAAAACAACCCCATCTCTCAAAACAGACAGTCGGACCTTGAGGTTTTATGCACATAAGTATGATTATTACTCAGCAATAATAAGACCACTTTCATCAAAACCTTTTTTTTTGCATTTTTCAATGAAAACAAAACTCTGCATTTCGAAAAGCTTTGTGAGCAAAGATCAGTTTCACTTTCTAACACGCTCAACGTGATTTCTCTTGTTCAGAAAGAAAACCCAGCAACTTTGGCAACAAAACCAGATGAAAAAAGGAACATGCCAGATAGAAAAAAGACCTGGAGTAAAAGCACCGATGCTTTTCCAGCAGTGCACCTTCCCTCACCTCTCCTGGCAGCCTCAGTCCAGCAAAGAAGCAACTTTCTGTGGCTGCTCTCTCCGACGGCAGCACCGTTGGGCCCTCACCGGCAGGCAAAACGCAGCAGTCGCTGGCACAGAGGAGAACACCAGTGCCTCGGCTGCCAGCAGTGTGCCAGCAGGTTGGGATGGGCACATGCCATGGCCTTCCAGGCTACCAGGGCAATCGGCTCATTGGGAACATACTCTGACACGTGTGTCCCTGTACACGCTGGACCAAATAGCCGCACACACCTCGGAAACGTGTGCGTAGCACACGAAACTCCCTCGCCATGGCCGAGGAACTGTCAGGAGAACACAAGCAAAAGCTGCTTCTTGACAGCGAGTCATTTATATTTTAGCTTCGTTCCATTATCCTAACGAATCCTTCATCAGCAGATGCAATATTAACAGCAGAAAATCAGCTCATTACATCCGGGGGGATTTCATCAAGTTGACAATCATATATGCAGCTACCCGAGCCTGGAGAGGACAGTGCTCGCGTTATTTAGTTATCTTGGTTTCATCTTGGAGGCTTTTTCTTTCTTTCTTTTTGGGGTGGGGGCTGGTGGTCAGGGAGTGTTTCCCAAACAACTGCCAGACCCCAAAGCTTTTAGGATGTTGGTCCATAGACAGACGCACTCTGCTGGGAAATGCTCCAGCCTATGCACAGGAGCTGCAGTTGTTAAAGGGGAAAAAAACCCTCACACAATCTGCAACCTCTGGAGCTTTGAGGGCATTCCTCTGTGGAGCTCAGACTCCAGGAGGGGGTTTGCATCCTACACAGCTCCTGCCTTGTGTCCGTGAACATCTGGAGCGGCTGTTCTGATTCTCCTGCCCCAGGCAAGCCTCCCCACTGAACGCTCCGCAGGGTGTCTGCAGGTGTCCAGCTGCAGTGTCCCACAGGGATAAGATGCATTTAAAGAGTCTGGGATTTTGTGACAAAGTTCCCCGGCGAGCAACAGAAGAGGCCACGCAGATGAGTTGAAAGTGAGGAGAAGGGAGTAACAGGGAGAGTTAAAGGATGAGTTCAGAAGACTGTGGGGCTCTCTTCTCTCCTGCCTCGCCTGCTGAGGAGCCCTGCAGCACAACGGCAGCTTGGGTTCCCGCCGCTAACCAGCGGAGCAGCCAGGGGAGGGCTGATGGGAGCTCCCCGTGCCTGTGTCCTGCACCAGACACACCAGCAGCTCCCCAGGCAACTCAAGGTGGGGCATGGAGGGCTCTCAGGGCTGCCAAAAAAACAGCAACACTGTGAAGCACGTTCCTCAGTGCCTGCCCAGCTGGGGTCTGGCTAATACTGCCTGCGAAAGACCTTCCTGCTCTGCCTCTCCTGCTAAGGGTCCTCCTCAACAACAGCAGCCAAAGAAGTCCTTGGCACCTTCAGTCTGAAGAGTCACCGCCTGCAGCCTCAGGCCTCCTCCACGCCTACGAAGGAGCTTTTCTGCCTGCCCTGAGATTCCCAGGAGGAACAAGGATCTCCCGTCCAGTTCTCTCTCACACAAGGTGGGTGCTTTTGCCACTATGACAAGTAAAGCCTCGTGATTTCAGCTGGAAAGCAACAATCTGGCTTCCAGAACTTCCTCTCCGTCAGGGGACGAAGCTGGAGAGATCGGTCTGGAACTGGACATGGACCACTCATGGCAGATACCTGCTTCTGGACAAGCCTCTCTGCTGCTCAGCCTCAACCACCCAACATAGCTGAAGGAAGAAGTTGAGCTCACATCTCCTCCAGCTCAGAGGGGGCTGGGATGGGCATTTTACATTTTCCCAGCAGGGCTGGATTTCTGCACAGCAAGGAATATGTTCCCGGGACGTCAACTCCAATCTCTACTACGCTCTGACAGATTTAAGCTCCAGTTTGTCCGACAACATCCCAAAGTGTAAGAAACTGGGGGCAGACTCTCTAATCAGGCTGTAGGACAAAGGCCCGGTCTGACCCTGTCACTTCCACTTACTCTTGCTGTCTGTCTTGCTCCCCCCACCCTCTCGGCAGCCTCCCTGCCCACCCTCGGCTGCCCTCCCTTCCCTAACACAGCTGGGCTAATCCTGCTCCTCCCGCGTCCAGCGCAAATCCTCCCCAGAGTAAACCAATCCTGGGAATTTTTATTAGATTATCAGCCTGCCAGCTCAGTGCTGGCTGGACTAATCCTAATCAGGACTGATTTCTATTAGCCAGCTTCAGGGAGGAGCTCTGCTGTCCCAGCACCCCAGGCCCACGCTGGGGGAGCCCGAGGCCTTTTAGCCCGTTCTATTCAAATTTGCCTTTTAGAAAGAAACAAATTTAGTCCAGGATCACCGGCTGCAGCAAAGACAAAGTTTGCGTGTGGGCTGAGTGCACAGAGCAGCACTGGGCAGCCATCGGGCAAACTCTCCCCACCTCGTCGCTGGGCTGCAAGAGAAGCCAAAGTGGTCCGGGCTCCACAGCCCCTCTGGCCCCAGCTCCCGGCTGGTACAGCCAGCAAGGGCTGGTTAGTGCCACATGGAAAGATGCTTTGTGGCAGGGGACACGAGCCTGCTGGGTAGCAGGCTGAGCTGATGGGCTCATTTCAGACAAGAGGACAAGCGGCCACAGCTTGAGTGACCAGGACAGAGTTCGCAGCGGTGGCTGAGTCAGCGAGGTCTCCATGCCCCATTACCCATGCCCAAAGCAATCTACTCTCGCTTCCCTCCCCGTTTTACTAAAGCAAACTGTCTCTCAGGTATTTCTTTCCTAAACCCAGCTCTGGCCCTGGAACTGACCTGACTGAGAATGTTCGCTCTGTACTGGCCCACGGACTGAGACTGGTGAAAGTTTTGCTGCTGACTTAACAGGACTTGAGTCGAGCCACAACAGCAGCTTGAGCAGGCAGCTCACAAGAAGGGTATGGAGAAGAGAGGGCTGTGTCCCTGCCTCTGCCCTCTTGTCCGATCCACCCGCTCTGTGCTGAAAGCACAACTATTAACAGCCCCCAGGGGACTCCAACGCGCTTCTGAGCGCAGCAGCTGCGATGCAGCCGCTCTGCTGCCGCAGAGAGAAATCAGACAAGGAGCACTCAGGAAAGCCTCTCTTCCCAAAAGTGACCTGGGATCTTTGAAACCTCCCAGAGAAGAGGGGTCCTTTAAGTCTAATTGCTGTTAAGCCTCTTCTAAACTTGTCTACTCACCCTCTCACGTGCACAGTTACACCATCTCTACGCTGCCTTCCAAAGGAGGATGAATCGCCTGTAGGAGTGAAAGCTGCATTCCCCAGGGACCACGGCTCACTCTGACTTGGTGCTTAAGCCAACAGGTTGCCCTCCCATACAATAGCTAGAGGGTCAGCAACACACGGGACAGGGCTTTGAGCAAGCCAAAAGATGCCCTAGGCTGCGACCAAGATCATATGTGCTTTACATCCTCATGAGAAGCCCTAAAATGAGAGCCGAGAGCCCCAGCCCTGCCCAGAGCCACCAACCCCACCGAGAGAAAGAGATCTCCAAAACGAGCAGCTCCACAGCCAGTGCCTCCCAACGCTCTGCACTGCATCAGCTCTGGACCTTGTTCTGTGCTCAGGGACATTAGTGTAAATCACGAGTAACTGTCCAGAACATCAGGCTGTAACTCAAAGCTGCTCAAGCCCTCTTTCTCCTTTCCGGCCAGGCTTACAGCACCAGTCTTACTCTGGTAGGTGGCAAGGTTTCTTCAGAGAGAGTTAACCAGATCCGGCTGGAATCAGAGGCTGCAGCAGGCTTTCTGATGACAGAGAGAGAAATGGGGGACTTGGCCCAAACCCGCTAGAAACCACATCAAAAAAAGATGTGGGCGAGAGCCAAGAACAGATGATCCAACTGTGAAAGGGCTCTGTATGTGTATGTGTTTGTGTGTGTGCGTGCGTGCAAGCAGAGGAGAGAGGAAAAATCAAAAGAAAGAGAGAAAGGAAAGAGGAGGAGTAAGAATGAACAGAAGGATGGAAAGAAAAGGTGTGGAGGCACGAGATCAGGAAGGGACCAGAACTGTCACAATGTGTGTGGCCCGCTTGCAGGCACGCGATGAACAACAAAACATGGTAACAATATATAATAGATGTCATGTGTTAATGATAAAGGCAAATCAGGAGAAATACTGAGGCTGACTCTAGCTCTAGATTTCTCTGACTCAGTTTTGCCCCCACTGCAGGAGGTCCCCATGGTATGGTGGTCTGCGATAGTCTAAATCGGATTACGTACCTCTGCTCTGGGAGAGCAGCAGCTCACCCAAACTAGCTCCTCAATCAAGTCTACTCCTCCCCAAGGTATGTCCATCACCAGCAGAAGCACCGGAGTCAGCACTGGCAAACATATCCTCTCACAGCTCAGTGGGAGACCAGGAGGACAGCAAGATCCGAGGGTGGATGTGTCCCTCCAATGTCACTGGTCCTCCTGCAACTGGATTAGTAATCCAGACTGGGGCAGAGACCTGATCTGGGGTCTGTTTCCCATTCCAGCTGTGAGCTCCCTGCCAGTCTCGTGCTGGCCTCACCTCTCCGCAGAAGGGATGCTTTGCAAAAGTCCCCTCCACACTGTGCCTACTGACTCCATGAGACGCTTCTCCTTTCCCACCCTGCTGCCTGTGCCTCCCACCTACATGATCCGGCAGGCAGACTCCAGGTAAAGGAGATGAGACCCAGAGACCAGTCAAATCCAAACCTCTTGTTGAGATCCACAGCCTGAAGGATGGAGAAAGAATACTGAGGCCTTCATATCCGAAGGCATGTATCGTGCACCAGATGTTGGCCAAAAATGCTTGAGTACCATGGGCAGAGGTGAAAGGGAAGGTGAGACATGCAGCAAACTAGGGACAAGATAAGAAAAGGGAGTATGTCAGAGATACGACGAGGTGAACCGTGGGGACACCAAAAGATGAAATGGGATAAAAACAAGTTGCTTCTGTCCTTTAAAAGAGTTCTGGTCTTGAGCAAGGACACTAATACACACATGGCCTCACCATCTAGCACCATCCAGAGTGGCTGTGGTGGGGCAGGGAATGTGCCCAGCTCCACATCCCCTGGAAGGTGGGCCATGCTCGAATGCGACCAGGGAAAGTTTAGACTTTCCTCCCCCAACTGCCTCTTTTTTCCCCCCCCCCCTTTTTTTTTTTCCCAATTTATCAGCAGATTGTGTGGAGCCGAGTGGCGCTCGCCTCACCCTGCTAAATAAAGCTTTGGTATTTCTGATAAAGCCATCAAATTCCTTATCACGCTGACACAAAGAGCATTTAAAGAGACACACACACTCTCCAGCACCCTCCACTTCCCAGTCCCAGGCGCCTCAGGGTAACCTTTCTGAGCTAAAACAAAAAGGGGGGGAGCGGGACAAGGCGGCTGTTTAGAGCCCTGCGTTTCCCAAGCGCTGAGACCACATTGCGAGGGGACCCGGCCTGTTTAACCTTTAAAGAGGGAGGCTGGCTTCTGTCAGGCTGTCCTGAATACTGGGACAGATTCGATAGCTCTTTGTAAATAATGCAGGCTGAGATGTGGCATCAATAGAAATGCCCTGCAACAAGAAGAATATCGATAGCCGGAAAATCCTATGAGGAGGATGGCAAACCCAAGTGTCTGTAGGTGCTTTTAAACCAGGAGGAGGGAACCAGAGATCTTGGGCTGTCACAAAGACACAACTGGGGCTGCCATTGTCCCTCGGATGTGCTTTTCCTCACGACGGCCTTGACAGGGTGTGAAAAGATACGGCCGTGCCGCGGTCTGGACTTTGGCACTGCCAACCCTGCTACACCAGCCTGAAATCTGCCCCCGTCCCCCGAGCGATGTGACAGCGGCTCGGGCAGCCGTCGGGAACCCCTGCTTCCCTCCCCACAAACACAGCCCGGAGACATTCTCTCTCCTCTTTGCCACAGCGCAGGCTGTTGTTTAACCTTCAAATTTATTATTTTTAATTATTTTGATTTATAAAAGCGTGCGGCAGTTAAAACCACATTAAATAAACTCAGCGTTACGGCGCTTAACAAACACACATAACTTTGGACTTCTGAGGACTCCATAAAATAATCATCCGCCTGGAAGTCGCTGCAGCCGCCCGCCCGTGCCTGCCCCGGCGCGCTCTCGCCTGGCCGGGCTCCCCCGCCGCCGCACACCCACATCCACGCACGCTCCTCGCGGCTCCTGCCCCGCCAGCGCCGGCTGCACAGGCCAAACGGGATCCACGCTGGCACGGCTCCACCGCCGCGTGCCATCCCCTCCGTGCCCAGCCTCGGCCTCCTGGCAGTCCCACTTGCACCCAGACTCCTCATCCTCCTCTCCCTGCTCCTCTTCCCCCTCCACATCTCCTTTCTAGCTTGGCTTTCTGCCCTTCTCCAAAAGGATATTTCAGCCTCCGACCTCCCCTTCCCCAAAGGTGTTCCGTGCCATCTCACACGCCGCTGAGATTTCAACAGAAGAGCTCATAATGTTTTGACATCATAAAAATCAAACAGCGTTCGGTCTCTACTGCCTTAGCTGGGTCTCACACTCTGCTTCAAATCCAGGTCCCAACACTAGCACCTCTCCTTGCTAAGCAAACAACCAAGCCTGGAGGAAATGAAGAAGAAACAAGGAAAGAGAGGAAGGAGAAGAAGAATGAATAAAAAAGTGAAAACACCTGTCTGGTAAACTCCACCCAGGATCCCATTGGGAAAGGCTGTTTTCAGACCTAATCCAGTGTTAACAAGCCCTCTGCTGCCATTGCCTGCGCACGAAACCTCTGCAACCAGCTGAAGGCATGGGCTCTGCCTCGCAGCCCCTCTCCCCACCTGCAGAGAGATCCCACAGACGAGGAGAGCACACAGCATCCTCCTCTTCCTCCCATCTCTCCCTGGCTTCCAGGAGCAATAAAACATGCCGATGCTTTTAAATCCCAATCACCTGCTGTTTCTCAGCCTAGCAGGGCCATCCCAAGGAACTCGGTGGGTGGGCCTGAGACACACACAGAAAGTTGAGGGAAGAGACTCTCGCGCCCCTGTTTCATTGGCATCTGCAGTAAAACATCAGTGATTTATACAGGAAGTAGGTGAGGAGCAATTATAATTGATTGGGAATCACTTCCTGATGGTGTCTGGGTGTGATTGATGGTGCCAGCCGACTGCTAAAGGACAGCAGGCACTGAAAAGAGACAATTTGTAGTTCCCGTCCGCTGAGCTGAACGCACCACAAACCACGAAACCCTCTTCTGCTAGAAACTTCTGCTCAGAGACGCGGCTCTCCCCAGACCAACCCAGCCCTCACACCTGAGCTCTCCCCTTCTCCCACCCAACTCTCAGGAGCCAGGCAGGGTGTCAGGGACCTCCTCCTCGCAGGCAGCGAGGGGAAGCAGGGGCAGGTAGGCAGCACACGGAGCCCCGGCACGTGGCTGTGCCGGCAGCATCTGCAGGGCCACGGAGGTCACCTGTCCGACTGCCAGCCAAGGGCTGATCCTCCGCTCCATCCACAACGGGGCAAAGCAGGAGCGAACTTAAAAGCTCTCTGCAGTTTCCCAGAGCAAAGCATGAGCGAGGACAGAGGCAGCCCACGTCTGGGAACGGAGCGAAGGCCAGCTCCAGTGATGGCTGTCCTCTGCTGAAGCGAGGTGAATCGAACGGGCGGACCGGGCTGGGTCCAGCTCCTGGGAGGCACACAGCACATGAGAGAAGCTGGCAACCTGATGGGCACAGACTGTCACCTCTGGCTATCCTCATAGAGAGACGGAAGGGTTGCAGAACAAGTGCATCTTCCATTGCCCATCTACCAGGCTACAAGTTTCTACTGAGACTTCTGGGGTCTCTGCCTTTCGGTCAACATTTGGTGAAAATAATTTCTTGCAAGATGCTCCTTCTCTCTTTGCTCGCCCATGCTCTCTTCCCTGTGCCCACAGCTTCAGTCGCAGCGGGGGCCTCTAGCAGACGGGTTCCCAGGGCAAGGAGCCCACAAGCAGCACAGGCAGACTGGCAAGCAGGAAAGGAGGAATGCAGATCACAGCTCTGGTCCTTGCTAGATGCAGAGTCCCTTGGTGGCCACGGTCTGACACTGACCCTTTCTGTGCTTCGGTACAGCACAAACCTGAGAGTTACCTGCCTCTCCTGAGATCTGCGAGGGGAAAATCCCCACATGCAATGCAAGTGCTAACGCACATCCTACACTTTGCTGCTTTGATCTGGAACCTAATACGTATATAGTGCAGTGACATGTCACATCTCTACAGCAACCCACCCCTAAGCCCATGCCATCTCACAGAAGCTATTCCTGAATGCCTATCCCTCCTCACAAGGAAGAGCAGAACATAGTTCATAAAACCTTTTGTTGCAAGTCACAACCAAGTATCCCAAATGCCCACTTCAAGCAGAATTTTACACTCAAACAGAAGCTCCGTGAACCTCTCCAGGAAACTCACCAGCAGACATGAAAGGCGTTTTGAGGCTGCAGTGATGGTAGAGATTTACAAATGGGGAAACTTAGTCAGTGAAGATTAACATGATTGACTGAGATAGCACCATCCTTGGCAGAGCCGAGGAGGAGCTCGTTCCTGCGCACCTCCTGCTCTAACCACCAAATCGTCCTGCCTTGCACTGGAGTAATGAGGACAGTGAAACTCTGCCATAGTTTGAGCTCAGGAAAACAATTTTTGGCTGACAGGTGTTGGGTTTTTGTTGTTTTGTTTTTTTTTCCATTGAGCATTTGCATTTGTACCGAGCTGCTGGAGAGGATGGAGAGGACTGGATGTGGGGCAGATGGGGAGGACGCTGTGCAGACCTCCTTGCCCACAGTTTGTGTTTCAGTCCCCTGGGAAGGTTCCTGTGCGCACTGCAAACGCTGGGAGCTGAGACAAGGACCCAGACATGCTAAATATAAAGGCTGCAGGACTGAAGAGTGTTTGTGGGTTGTTGTTCATGGGGAGGGGTGGAGGTAAAGGAGGGGGCTGGGTCACAAACTGCCTGCAGTCACAGTAGCCTGTCAATAAATTTTGCATTCACTTTACTTTCCGACAGGGATTCATTCCCTAATATGGGGCTGGCAGCTTTCTGGGTTATTTCGAGTGTGTGTGATAAAGTTCCCTGGATACTGATGGCTTCTTAGGATCAGGATTCTGAAAAAAAAACAGCAACATGCCTTGATGTGTGGGGTGAAGAGAGGAACCATGGTTAATTGCAGCCTTTTCTGTGAAACGAGGCAGTATCGGGGTGTGAAACACAGTCCCCTCGCCCAGGACAGAGCTCTCTGGAGCTGGGAGCCAAACCCTCCTGCTGAAGAGAGTGCCTTGAAGATTTATCATGTGCCAAAGCCCTTCCTGCTGAGACTCCAGGCACAGAGGAAAGGCAACCTTACGTCCTCCTTTACGGCCACTCCAAGAGGTACTTGTGCATCAGGTGAATGCTGAGGATGAGACAGCCCCTGACCAGAGGCGGTTGGGCTAAAATATGAGAGGCAGGCAAAGGGAAATCCAGCCTGAGAGAGATGATTTCATCTCTTGATGACTTGTTTAAGGTTAGATGGGTCGTGGCAGAGGCAAGAAAAGAAGCTGGGTCCCCAAACCAGCACTCACATGCTCAGGGTTGTACTGCCTTCCCCACCTTCTGGCAGTCATGTCAGACGTCCAGAGAGACCTGCTCCCTTGCACTCTGATAAGACAAATTATCTCTCATCTATTCCCGGCTGATTTCCTTAAACCTACCCCAGCAGCCCCCACGTTGCATACTCCATTACTGACAACTCTGGAGTACTTGTCTAACCAGAGCCTCTGCTCTGCCCTTACTCTCTCAGCTTCAAGACCGAGTCATGTCTGGCATGTGGGGAAACTCCCCCGAGCGAACAAGGTCTCAGAGAGGTCTGCTCATGCCAGGCTGTGCCATGGGGAGGCTGGAGCTCTGCCTGAAAGACAGGTGGGCTTTTCTGAACCAAATCTCCTCTTTTCTAAAGCACAGGAATGGGAAGTCTGTAAAACTGACCCCAGCAGATGTCCTCAGGGGGACTTCTGGCTTGGATTAGCTTTTAGAAGAATCAAGCAAAGCATGCCACAGATGATGCGCCATGATTGCAAATGCGTCTGGCTCTCACCACCTTCTCCGTGACCCAACCCCAGGCAGCATTCCTGTGGAGACTGGAAAAATCCATGAAGAGTTAAAGCTGTGCCACCCAAGCCACTGCACAGGAGCAGCAGGGAGCTCTCCACGGGCTCCTCTCCAAGCATCCCTGGGGCCAGAGGCCACTTTCTGCTGTGCCTGGTGAGGCTGCCAGCTCCTGTCACCCACAGCACTGGGCAGGGGATCCCAAGCTTGTGTTCCCCTGCAATGCTCAGCTGAGATTCCCGAGGGCAGCTCTGAAGGGAGAGGCACTGCGAGCCTGCAAAATCAAAGCTGTTGCCACACCTGCCAGCTTGGAGCAGCTAGTGTCTGGGGACATCCCAGTGAAAAGAGCTTGGAGAAGGTCTTGGTCCACATCACCAGAGCAGCAGGTGAGGACAAAATCAGGCTCAAGGGAAGGCCTCTGTGTAACCAGGTGCTACTCGAGTCACTCATGGGGCAAGGGCACTCACCAATGCTGTGGTGACTCGCGGAGGAAAACCCAGTCAGTCAGACCATGTTTGCAGCGGTTTGAAGTTCATACGTTTTACCTGGAATTTGCAACAGGCAGGGAGCGTGCTCGTGGTCTCATACCGCAGCACAGCTAACAAGCAGTAACTTGCTAATCTGCCATAACGTGATCATTTACATCCAGGCGAATGTATCCTTGGATCCCATTGCAGCGTTAACCTCAGTGTCCTGGCCAAAATCCATCTCAAGCCATTGCATGCTGCCTACAGAAATTCCCCAGACAGTTTCAAAAGTAGAGGGTCAGGTTCCTTACATCCTGCCCTCGGCTGTTGGGCAGTGCTGCTGCCAACACGAAGGAAAAATTACTCAAACTCTGGGGCAGGGGTAGAAATCCAGGAGTTAAAGAGCGAACCCTCCTATCTACCACATACACCACCACTGATCTGGACCAAGGGGCACTCGGAAAGTTTCTTCCCTGCCTCAAATCAAGGTTTCGGTTCCCTAAGTCAGTTGCAGACCAGACAAAGAGAGAACAAGCTGTCCCATGGTTTCAAACAGATGCCTTACTCCTGGACAGCTGGATAGAAAGCAGTGTTGTCTGGAAACACATACACACCCCCCCACTATACAGGCATAGGGCCACCAAGGCCCCTGTACAGACCTGGGCAGCAGGACAGCACCACTCGTGTTGACTCCCGGTCCAGTACGCACATACGGGCACGCAGAGAAAGCCCTGTGGCCACAACTCCCATCTTCATCCCCACGTCCCCTCCAGATGCTGCTATGGGCTGTATGGGGAGAGAAGGAGGAGGACTGCCTCTGGAAGAACAGAGAGAGCTGATGGAGACTCAGGTCCCAGTTGTGCCAGCCGACAGGGCAGCTGACATCCAGCCCTCTGGCACCTCACTCACCCGAGCTGGAGGCAAGGGGCGCAGAACCTGAACACAAGGATCTCCTTCCCTGGCCGAACTGCCCAACCAGCCCCGCTGCCTGAGTGGCCACCAGGGTGTTTCCCCAAGGCACACAATGGTTCTCCTGCAGCTAATGCTCGCTTCAGGCACTGAGGGCGCCCACGGCACGTGGATCCTGCAGCCCTGCCATCGGAAAGGCCTGATGCTGGCGTGGCCAGAAATGGAGCAGCCAACAGGATGGCCAAAGTATTCTCATGAAAGAAAGATGACAAGGAGGACCCTATAACAATACAACTCTGTGTCTGGACCAAGTTGGCAGGGGAAGACGTTTTGGAAGTGCATTTGTGGCTACCCACCATCACCATAGCCCCAAGAACAAAGCCATGAAGAGAATGATGCCGTGCTCTACACCCTGCTCTGAGCCTCGTCATTTATTTATTTATATTATTATTTTTGCTCTGGGCATCCGCTAGTTCTGGGCCACAAGGGGTTAACCATAAAAGCTGCTTTCTCTGCCTTCGCTCTACCTCAATTTCCACTGCTCCCATCACCTTCCTCCCCCACCCCCTGATCTTATGAAAAAAACCCATCAAAATAACTATTTTATGTCTCCAAATATGCAGATCATTTTCTTTAATGAAAGATGCTTGACGTCTCCGATCCAATTAATATGCAAATGCAGGCGAGGATTTATTTGTGACATTCTGTCTGGGTGAGAGAAAACAAAAAAGGCCTGTTAACCAAAACACTAATTGCTGTGACTGATTGTCACATATCATCATTTTCATAGGATCTCCTCCATCCCTGGCTTGCAGGGAGCTGTGAACCAGGACTCGGAGACTAGCAGACACCAAGGAGAAACAGGGCAACCAGCTACCTGCCTGGCACGCTCGGATGAGCCAGGGCCTCCTTCCCGCTGTACGCCAAGCCCCTCCAGCTTGCATCCCTCCCCAGCCCAACTGGTAGAGTTGCTCGGAAGCAGCTTTTCATGACCCATTCTGTGCTTTCCAGGCAAGATGCTCCGTTATCCCCCAAAAGCCTCAGGAGTCACTACTGTCAGTCTTCTCTTGTTCTCTTTGCACTATCACAAACTGTATGTAAACAGCATCACACTGTCTCACACTTTCAAGGAGAGGTGCCAACAGAAGATGCACCTAACTGGAATCTCACCACTCAGCATTTCTGGATCACATTCTCCACTCCAAAAACTCATTTTGATTCAGCAGTTCAACCGGGAACTGGTTTTGGTCCAGAGACACTGAACCAAACACCATCAGATTAGGAAAGAGCCCACACAAACTTCCTCCTGTGCCCTTAGATATTTAACTGGACAAATTACCTATCTCGGTCTCAGCCATACCCTGCACACACAAAGCTATGAGGCCTTACGCATGGCCAAAGCCCAGAGGAGAGGTGGGAGGCTGCCAGGCTGCACCACTCACCTGACACTGCACAGAAGACCCAAAGATTACCGTATTTTAGAGTGCAAGATGCATAAGGACACCAGGAATGACATATCCCAAAGGCAGCAGGGTTTAAAAGCAGAGCTTCCCAGCTGCTGGGTGTTTATCTTGATACTTGCCCTAGAAAATCACCTGACGGAGAGCTGACTACTCACATATGGACAGTTCCTCCCCCTTTCCCCAGCTACTTACCTGCTTTCAAAGCAATGGAGAGGACACGAATTTGCAAAAATGCCCAGCACTGGGGTCAATTCTGCTGGCATTGAAGTGGCTAGTCAAAGTTCTAGGACTTCAAGGAGATCAGGTTTAGGCAAACACAAAGCACATACAAATCCTACTGTGAGTATTTTCCTGCCATTACCTCCCACATAAGCAGTTGCTGGAATTGCCACAGGGAGATTCTGTGATTATGTACAGCAAGGGCATCAATCAGGCCAACTCTCTATTCAGCTGCCTCCCATCCATTGAAAGAAGTCTGGGAACGTTTGATCTAGAAGTTAGAGCACAAGATTGAGAGGCGGGTGCTCAAGAACCACTCCCTGCTCTGCCAAAGGCTCATGAACACCTGTAAATTATTCATTTAACTTTTCCTGTGACTTGATTTCCCCTTTGCTTGAAGAGGACAATAATGCTCCTTGGCCTTGCATCAAGTCTGAACTTTTGCTGATCTTCACAAGAGGATCAAGAGCACTAGACATGAAATAAACGGCATCATGACTGTCAGAGTGTGCTCGTGTTCCACCACAGGATCCTTAAATTTTCTGCAAATCTCCATTAACTCAGCACATCAGCCCCTACAAGGCAGAGGGTATTACCATCCTATACACTCATGGGCAGGAGGTGGGAGAAAGCTGAAAGGGCTGGGTAGTTACGGAAGTACGGCACAGCCCCATAGTACAGACTAATTGCCGAACAGTGTTCCTGTGCTGGGAGGAGATCTCTCTGCACCCCTCCAAGTTCAGCACTCCCACCACCTGTATTTGCACCACCACCTGTAGCTGAGTGAGCAGTGGGCAGAAGTATTTAATTTAATGTTCAGAGTCTTAGGACATATCTGCACCCAGAAAGATGGCAGATTCCCGACACCATTAAAACTGAAGTGAAATCTGGGTCTTAATGAAGTCACTAGGAGTTTTGCCATCCAACAGAGACACACTTCATGTGGATAAAGCAGGTTGTAGCTTTAACATTTTTAGCTTATTAGTGTGAATCTGAGGTGCTCTCTCGGGTTTAGCTTGACCAGCTAATACATATCGAAATTAATTTTTACCTTTTCTACACAAGACTTTTCATAAGGGTTAGCAAACAACTGCTCTACACAAATCCTTTTCTTTCTTCCTTGCAAAGAGAAGACCCAGGAGATGAACTCTGCAGAGACTAGAAAAACAATTTCTGTTTTAAACCACACATGCTTTGACATCTGGTTTAAAACCAACCCAGGCCAAAAGGGACTGAGAGTTGCTACTCTGATGACTGCCCAGTGGTCTGTATAAAATACAGGAGTCGCGCTCCACATCTGTATCCACATCTACCCCCTTAAACAGGTCAGAGCAGCTGTGTAAGGCGTGTGAAGTAATCTTAGAGAAAATACAAATCTGTGATGGTACTGATAAAAATTTCCCAGCGCAGGCAAGAATATGAGATGGACAGAGCCAGGTATTCAGGCCTGAAGCAGGAAAACCTACAGATGTAGATGAAGCGTAACATGCTTGAAGACTTCCTGTACCTCCAGATTCCTTGCTGGAGTAGAACTGGGGACATCGCCCTCAAAAGTGCTTGTATCCCTAAGTGTAATTCAATGACACATTTCCTGATAAAGTCAACTTCCAGGGGATCTGGCTCACAGAGAGTCAAGGCAACAGAGTCAGCTCTGGGCTGAGCACCCTTGCAATGCAGGGACGCACAAAAACCAACTAGTCAGCACGCTCATCCTTTCAGCACTTCTGGATTGCTCCCAAATGGGATGTCTGCTGCACCCCGCCACCCAGCTCTGGGATAAGGCGGCACTAAACTGGAAGAGGAAAGGGCCCCTGAAGAGATGCCTGAGGGATTTGGTGGGCTGGGAACCCGGAAACCGTCTGCGATGTGGGTGGAGAGATCAGTGCGAAATAGCAGAGCTGTGACACATACACTTTCCATTCATCAAACTCCGGGGAGAGAAAAAAGCTATTATTTCCCCTGCACACATGGGGAACTGAGGCACCCAGACCACCTGGGGACTCCACTCTAAGAGCCACACAAGGCCCAGCCTCTCAGTACCGCAGAGTTTGACACCCATCACATCCATCCTCACAACTCTCCTCCAAGTGTGTTATCTCAGCTACGCAGGAGGGCAACTGAGGCACAAATGGCGTAAGTGATTTGCTTTAGATCAACACAAAACTTGGCACAGTAGAGAGTTGAAACAAATCTCAGATCTCCTGAGCCCCAAGATAACGCCTTAACAGCCTCTGTTCGTCAGAAAAGACTCCCAGTTCTGTGATTCAACTAGTTCATTATCCTACCCCAAGAGTTTGAGGAAGACCTCAGTTCTGGCTTTTCTAATCATTAAAATGAATGATTAGACCAGTTTCAGACCAGTTCTGAAAGCTGATGATGATGTGATTCTGCTATGGGCACGAGGTATGCTCAGTACACTGATGGCAATGCTGGATAAATCCCATGGGGATATCTCCAACCATAGATCCACAACGTGGGCAGTGTTCCTGTGATCTTACTGGCAGATGGAAAAAGAAGAACAGGTGAAGGCGATCATGGCAGTTCCTTTTCAGCAAGAGGAATACTCCTGAGAGAGACACACAAACGCCCTTGGCCAGTGGATGTAGAAGAGCAACAGGAAAGCCTGTAACAACATTTGTCCCCGGATCCCCACCCCTGTTTTAGCTCCTTTGGGCTGACAGCCTCCCCTTCCACGGCATCTCAATGCCTTACGGCTTCAGCACGCCCAGTCTCACAAGGCATGATACTCTTCCCAACACTGAGACAAGGAAGTGAGCACAGAGAGGCAAAATCATTGTCTCTAGAGCCCAGGGAGCATTGGAGCATTGGCCACTCGAGCTAATGACAGACACGATCACAGAGAGTGCAGCAGCTGCCAGGCCCAGTGCTTTCCCTCTTGTGCCATGGAGGTGGTCAATCATGGTCAATCTGAGGACCTCTGAAAGGCATCATCCTACGATCACTGACACTCCTCAATCAAAATCAGGAGGTCCCCAAAGCCCATCTGTACTGCCCTCATCACCCCTGCTACCAGCAGGAGGGGCAGGAGGGGCAGCATCATAGGAGGGGGCAAGAGACACAGAGGCAGTGGCATGGGAGAAGAGACAAGAAGGACGGGTAAACAACCCCCTCCCGTCCCCAATCCCAGTACTTTGAAGATCCGTGTGTTTTGAATTTAATTTTGATTTTCTCGACTTCAGCAGATTAAAGTTGAAATAACCTACAAATTACTTAATGTGTTGTAAATCTTCTGAAATTAAGGCCTAATGGGTAACACATGTCGGCAGGCAGGAGACACAGAGGGGAAGCAGGGTTTCTCACCAGCACGAGGAATGCTGTGGGGATGTGAGCCAAAGGAGAGGGGGCTGGGGCAGGGGATGTGGAGTCACAGCCCTTCCCCACCAGCCTCCCCGTGCCCACCTCACCTTTGGGTCGGAGCTAACAAGCCACCCCTGGGCCATGCCATCCACACCTCCTGGCAAAGGGGACACCGGCCGAAGGGGCCGTGCTGGCGGGCTGCTGAAGGAACGGGATGGCAGGACGCTGGTGGGCTAGCAAGGGGCACAGATGCCACAGAAAACCCACTTTAACACTTCATTTGCCACTTGCCCTCACTGCTCAGCCCTTCAGTGTCCCCGAGACAGCCTGTAGAGCCCTGTCCCCAGACAAGACACCCCTTCACACCAGCATCTGCCGGCAGGGACCTTGGCAACACCTCCGGCACTTTCCACACGGGATGCCTGGCCGTGGGGCGGCCGCGGGGGTCTCTGCCGAGCAACGAGCTCTCCCGCTTCCTCAGGGCCTGCCCTCTCCGGCACGGCCACCTCCATGCACCTGTCTCACCAGTCCCCGTGCTGGGCGGCTCCGGCTCCTCTCCCACACGAGCCGCCAGCATTCCCGCTGCTCCTGCCTGCATGGGCTCCTCTCCCCTCCCTCCTCTTCAGCAGATTTCTCTCAAGTGCGCTGCCATATGGTTCCAGTTAAGCCCCATATTTTTTCTTGTCGATTGAAAAGACACACTTTCCTCTGTGCCAGACAGTTTACAGATTGCTCCGTTGGCTCAATTTCTTATTGGATTTCTCAAAAAAACTGACATTTTAAATTAATTTACAGCCACAACAAAAAGAGTTCAGAATTTTAATGGTGTTGTAAGTAATTTTTAGGTAATCCGCTCCAGATTTTGATATTAACCTTTGAATGGGAGTTCAGGCAGCTACTATGTTATAGCACTTTAGCTGGCCCGGGTACTGGGGGGCGGTGGGGTGAAGGGGGGGGTAATTTACTGCATGGCAGCGCATGGGAAAGCACATGGCAGCGTGCGGCGGGGCAGGCGGCCCCGGCGCACGGCGGCAGCGGCGTGTGTGCCGGCGACGTGTGAGCCCAGATGTGCGTGGGCATGTGCGTTACCCAAGCGCGTGCCAAGGACGGCAAACATGTGCGGGAGCTGCTGGAGGACCAGGAGCGGGACACGCGGAGGTGCCCACGGGCTGCCCAGAGGCACGCACCTCTGCACAGGCGTTGGCACACGCGGGTGCGTGGGGAGGGAAAGCGGTGGCAGAAGGCACTGCGGTCCAGGGGAAACGACTCGGTGCAAAGGCGGGTGAAGGGATGCCCGAGCAGAGGCGGGTGGGAGGCAGGTGTTGGCACCTTGGCGCCAGTGCAGATGAGCGCCCCGGCACATGCGGGTCTGCCCGCAGCCAGCGGCCACCCCGGCACGTGCGGGAGGCCTCCCCACACCCGTGTGTACACACGTGTGGTGCAGATCATGGACCCAGCCCCACCACCTCGTCCTCCTTCCTCTGCCGAACGCCTTGTCCAGCACAGCACTCCAGCAGGGCTGGGAGCGTGGCCAGCCACCACCGCTCCCTGGGTAGGGCCAGGATGCAAGTGCTGTTCCCTCCTTCCCTTCCCAATGTCAGCCCCCATCAGGTGTTTGCTCCCTGGGGCCACCGTCGAAGTTTAAAGCCAGAGCCCAAAGGTAAGGGACACCCTGCCAAGCGCTGCATGAAGGGGGCAGCAGCTCTAAGAGCTCTGCATGGAAGAGCGAGTTGTCTCTCTCTGAAGGAAAGCAACACACCTGGGATTAGAAACAACACAATAAAAAAGCCACAGATACTGAAAATGCCCAGGGGAGGGGAGAGGGAAGAAGAGAAAAAAGCAGGAGGAACGAGCGAAAGAATAACTAAGAGAGAGAGGAATGAAAGAAGGAAACAGAAGCAAAAGAAAGAAAAAGCAAATGAGAGAGCAAACAACTGAGAGAACAAATTGAGGAAGAAGGGAAGGAAATTAACAAATAATTAGGAACAAATGAATGAGAGAACTGAGACAGAGTGACGAAAATGCAAATCAACGAAGTGAAGGAGACGGCATCATTCCTTCCCTGCCCAGGCCAACAGTTCCCGTGCATGTAACCAGTGCCAACAACCGGGATTTGCAACACCCAAAGCCTGGCAGCAGCCCTGCCTTCCTTCGAGAGCCCACTGCAGAGCCTCGCTGCACTGGCAGCCGAGGGACTCCGGCTGCCCAGGGTGCACCACCCAAAGCACCTTGCCCCGAGGCAGTACAGGGCACATCCATCCTCAGTGTCTCTCTAGCCACTGCCAAGGTGCCAGGGTTAGCAAAATGCCTGGCATGGCCCTGGCTGGCTGCCAAAGACCCTCACACCCCATTTCCCTTCATCATTTGCTCTGCCTGGAAATCCCTTTCCACTTTCCAGCTGCCTATGGGCAGCAAAGCTCCTGTGCCACCCTGAGCGGCGTTACCACCATGCAACTGCCAAACCAACCGAGACAAAAGGGGAAGGGGGGGCCTGAGTACGGAGCCGCAGCCCTCGCCAACATTTTACTAAGCTCTGGCACAGAGCAGACGGTGGCTGGATATGGTGCCAACTTACTACAAGAGCGGATTTTTAACATTCCTCCCCTCCAGGAGTCACTCAAGGCAGCCAGGGAACCTCAAGCAGAGAGACGTGAAGACAACAGCAGCCCAAGGCCTGCTCTGCTTAGAAACCCTGCCACAGGACAGAAGCGACAGCACGCAACGTCTTCTGGAGCACGGGCCATGGTAGCTACCTGCACAGGTGGGAGCAGCCCAGCCAAGAGAGCTGGCTGCTTGCACTGCCTGCCCACGGGCTCTGGGGCAAGCCACATACCAGGCTAGCATCTCACAAGACTCTGGAAGTGTTCAGGATGTACAGGAAAAGGCAACAACGTCCTGAAAGTGCACTCGTAAAAGCCCAGCAGGGCTGAGGTGCTCCAAAGACCGTAAGAGATGACAGGAGAGACACTGATACCTGATCGGCCCTGCAGACCCTCCAGGAAGGAGGGGAAAGAGCAAGGGCAAGGGCTGGGAGGAGGAGAGGAAGACGCTTCCTTTGCAGCTGGACCCCACATCATGGTAGGGGAACCCATCCTGCTCCCCTAACCTGGCCTTTGCCCCATGCCACAAAGCTGTGACTTCCAGCTCGTTTGCTTGGCAGAGCTGTCTCTTTCCAGCCATGCCACCTCCTCCGTTCACGCCAGAACCTACAGGATTCGCGCACCCTCCTGCGCACCGAGGAGTTCACAGGAGCGCCAAGTCATTTCCTGGTCCTACATCCTGCAAGACGCGACACTGGCTGATAATGCTGATCGAACCTGGCGCGGAGCCACACGCAAGGACAATGTGCCACGTTCTGATCCACCGGGCACAGTGCCACGGGCAGAGGGGCTCAGATGCCCCTCGGCACTGTGCCAGGCATAAGGGGGGATTCAGATGCCCCCCCTGGCGCTGTGCCAAACCGAGGAGGAGGGCTGGATGCCCCCCTTTGGCACGATGCCAGGTGCTGAGGGATTCTCCCTGTGGCACCCTGCCAGTGGCAACAGGGACCCTGCAGCCCAGGTCCAAGCTGAAGGAAGTTCTGGGATCGAGGACTGGACTTCTCCCCTTCCCGTGCCAGCTCTGTGCAGCGAAGGCGCCTGCGTTTCACTAACGTAGGAGGTGAAAAGTGTTAGAACAGGGCTGGTGAGTCTCCGCGACGGGATCCCTGAGAGCTCCCTCCTCGGGGCTCCTCCACGGCGCTGGGCTGCCCTGCCACTCGGAGCACCCCTGGGCACGGCACGCCACCTCGCTGCTGATTGACTGGGGAAAGTTGCTATGACGACCCTGGTTTGAAAAAACCCTCAGTAGTTGCCAACTATTTGTGTTGTTGTTTTACAACTGTGGCCAGTGTCACATGAGCCGGAGCCGGCTGGGGGCCTGGGGACACAAAAGCGAATGGCTTTTTAATGGAGTGTCCTGCCAGCGCTTGAAGACTCAATAAAGAGGAGCTGGCGAGACCCCTCCGTGCGGAAGGCCCCGTGCACGGGGCCAGGGCCTCTTTGTAGAGCCGCGGCCAGGGTGGGAAAGTTTGGAGGAATCAGGAGAAAAGCCTCCCCTGCAGCCCGGGCTCCAAGGGCTGTCTCCCTGGGGGATGGATCCGTCCCCAGCTGGCCCTGGCCGTTTCAATGGCACTCGCTCCAGGCACTCTCCTACATCTCGCCCAAGGCCGGTGCTGCCCAGCAGAGTAGGATGGAAGAGTCAGGAGAAGACGCAGGAAGGTGCAGGAGGGGACACAAAGAGTTTTCCCAGCAGCTGGGGCTGCTTCGGAGCAGAAGGAAGACAGCTCAAAGAGCTGGAAGGGAGAAAACGGAGGAGGAGGAGGAGGCAGGGGAGATCCCGACACCGCCCAGGAGTTGTCCCTGCCGACAGCCGGACCCCGACCAGGGCTGTGCTGAAGGCAGAAGATACAAGGGCCTCCAAAGCCAGCAGGTTCGAGCTTGGGAGCAGATGCCCCTCTCAATGGGAAGGGCCCCAGGGGCAGTTTTGGGGTGCAAGCTGGCAGCACCAACAGCTGGCAGCAAAGACCAAAGACTGGTTCAGGGCACTTTGGGGTGCAGAAACTCCTTCTGCTCTGGAAAGCAAGGGGAAGAACAGCCCAGGGGTGCGGGGAGGCGTGTGGGGCTCTTCCCAGCCCCGTGCGATTCTCACAGACTTCCCCGACTCCAGGGCCTTTTCTTACAGAAGCTATAATTATATTACAGAGTTCCTGTGTAAGCTACTCAGCTTTATTAATTAATCCTGCTCAGTCTCACCCCAGCCAGGGTCCTGGCCTCGTGCAGAGATGTGGAATTTTCCAGGAAAACTTGAAAATCGTCATCAAGGAGAAGAAAATGTTTGCACTCAGCCTTCGAAGTGTAAGGTGGAGAAGGGGCTTATTTCTCGGATTCAGCCTCGGGTAGAGGCACTGAACGCATGGCACGGCTCTGGAGCGACCCTGACCAGAGCTGTTCTGAACCAGCACGGCATTTTCCCAGAGAAGCCCCTGAACATGGGAAATTTGGCTTGGGGATTCCTAACTGCAGACTTGGATGTGGATGAAGAGAGGTTTAAATACACACACAGCTGTAAACTCCATCTGAGCTCTCAATTAAGCTATCGCAGTCCAATGTTAAACCCAAAGAGCCAGTAGTACAGAGGTGGGGGTGCCTGATCAGTGTTTGGATGGTCTAAAACAAGCTTATTCCTCAAGTGACACAGGAGCAGACATCGAACAAGACAGAAGTCACCAGGAAGAGATGGGCACAGCTGATACTTAGCCCCTCTGAAGGGGTCTTAAGGATATGGAAGTCTGTTTCAAACCCAACCTGAGATGAAATCTGGAGAACTCCACATATAACAAAATTAAAAATATCAGCTGGCATATAGTGGGGAACTGATGCCCTGAGACTGACTCACCTTTCCCAACTTTTAGCAGGCTCTTACAGACAAGAGTGGAACAGTATTGCCTGCAGCCTCTGCATCCCCGCTCACTCCTTTCCCAGGCATTTGTATTTGGAGAAGGTACCTGCCTGTCTAGAAGCTGGTCTTGGAGGACAGGCACAGACACTCCCTACCCTGCTACAAGCTACAGCTGCAAAACAAGAGGCCAGAATCTTGTTACAAGTATCACACAGAAAAGTTTGGCTTCAAAAGGCAGTAGTAGTTTTTTCTGCTGTGGCCAGGATGAATAAAAGGCTCACCTGATGAAAGTATTGTACTTCAGAGCTCAGGGAATCACCCTCCTTCCTTCTCCAAACTGAACACTCCCTGTGCCCCAAAGATTTAGCACCTCACCACGCTCTACTCACTGAAGGGTTCTGAATATCCATGCAACCACGATTGCATCCTGGTAGAAACACATTCAAAGGTGCACACCTACGCTTTTGCACACACAGCACTGGCAGTTGTGCACACTCTTTCCTACCTGCTCATGACTCCTATCACTCATGCTGATGAAACTCTACCACTTAAGAAACAGCAGCAAGACAGCAAAACACAAACAAACTCGCCCCAAACGGAGACGTCCCTCCTTAGCACACTCTACCCACCCACAGTGGCTGGCATCCTGAGCGTGTCTAGTTCTGTCCTGGTTTAATCTCTTGCCTTAAATTAGGTAAACTCACTCCATTCAGGAGCCACTGGCTTCTAGCTTCTATCCTGAAAAAGTAAAGGTGAGTCAGTGATCAAGAAAATAAACAAAAAAAAGAGAAAAAGGCACTAATTGGTGAGCACCTGCCTGCAAGGAACAGGAAAAATACCCCCCCATCCCCCAAAAAAAAAAACCAACCTCTAGGAAAACAAAATGCACCGACATCTTTTTATTTTGTTTTTTTCGGTAATTATACTAAAGATGAAAAACTCATAATAAACATCTCCCAGTCCCCACCTGCTAACAGTAATTATAATAGACTCAACAATAAATGGTAAAGCAGAGCAGTGCTGCATCTCGGGAATTCTCTAGGGTATGTGGATTAGCTCGGAAAGCCTGAATGATTAAAATACACTAATTAAAATTTTGTGTTCCTTGGTAACTCGTCTGCCTGGGCCCCTGGTGTTGGCAAAATGGGAATTAACGTGACAAAAGCAACACAGAGGGTTTTTGTTTTAAATAAAGAAGGGGGGGGAGATCTATATAAACAAGTTCTCTCTGCGCGCACACAAATTCAGAGGGACACAAACTCTTAGGGAAGGACTGAGGCGCGTTGCTGGTGTTCGGGATGAAAGCAGCAGCGAAAGCCTCCCCTCGTTGCCCAGCTTCTCCCCAAACCATCACGGAGGAAAGCTTGGGAGCGAGGAAGGGAGAAGACAGAGTGCGCTGGCTTAAGACAAACAGGGTCATGCGCGACCAGGAGCTCGGCTCTTTTAAAACAATTAGAGAAATAAACACAGCGAGAGGTGGAGAGGCTCGCGCAGGGAAACCCCAGCGCAGGACACTCTTCCGCTCCGTCTCACTCACGCACATTCCTCCACGGACTCGTCTGCCCTGCTCTTTACCAAAGAAAACAGGACTTTGGGATAACACACCAGAGCTTCTACCCCACTGCAGATACACAAAAGAAATGGAACACTTTTGGGTTGCCCTTAGCAACCTAATTGCATCAGTACATTGCACACAGGAGCCAAAGTAACTGAATTTTGATGAAAAGACGGCGGTAATTTACGGCATCACGAAATTAGTTGTCATAGCGACGGGTTAATTACATCTCAAATTAACAATGCAAGTGTGGTGAAATTAAATATAAATCATATTTTCTGCATAAATTATAGGGGTTGATTAGACCGGGGCTCGGGGAGAGGGAAAGGTTGAGCCGCCATGGGCCTACGCAGCTTTCCGAGCCGACGAGAGAGTCTCCTGGAAACACCGGGAAGAAGACGGAGTTAGGGGGGGAATGAAAAAGTGTCAAAGAAAAAAAACACACTGCCTCGCTGCTCATCTTCTGTGGGGTTTTCTTTGGCTTTTTAATTGTCGTCTGAACTCTCCCTCAGTTTCCCCTCGCGGCTTTCGGAGGAAGCGGGGAGAGGAGCCAGGCCCACGCGCTGCGAGCGCTGCCGCTCCCCATCCCGCCCCAGCACCGCGGCTCCAAGCTGGGGGAAGCCGAGCTGAGCGGCACGTGGGCTCCTGCCCTCCCCACCTCCCTGCCCTCTTCATGGGACAAAACGAGGGGGCAGCTCACGCCAGAACTGCTTGTGATCTTTGTGCCCAGGAAAGTAGCCTCAAGACCAGCGCAGCTCCCTTGGTGCAGGTCACTGCACGCCATCTCACACCTCTGGAGTCACACGGCAGCTCTCCGGGCTCTAACACATCCCTAACCTCTAATTTCTTGCCTGGTTCACAGCAACAGCATGAAATGTGGTCTGCCAAACTGAGGAAATTCATTCTCGGCAGAGTCTCTGGCTGGAGGAGCGGCACAGAGCGACCTGACGCAGGACAGGGAGAGGAAGGTGATCTCTGACGGGTTCTCACCCGCAGTTTCTGCTCAGAGCACGCCCCGAAAAGCAGGTCAAACCAAGCCCTGAAACCAGAGGCTGAAGGCAGCAAGAGAAAGCATGCGATGCTGCTAAGAAATAACAGCAGGTAAACAGAGGGCATTAGTGCCCAACTGCAGTTCAGACATCTCAGCACGGCACCTTGCCAACTACATGCAGAGCAAAGCCCCACTCATGCCCAGGTACCAGCCCCATGCCCTGCCGGCATGGCACTCTGGCACAGGCAGGAGGCAGGAGCTCTGCTCCGGGGCAGTGGGACGGGTACTGGGAGAGACTGCAGCAAAGCTGGGAGCGGGTCGCCAGCTGCACCACCAAGGAGCCGTGTGGTTGCTCTATTAAACTCTTGGTGACCCTCGGCGAGCGCGGAGCATTGCCACTCACAATGGGACACAGCTAACAACAAACAACAACTACAGAAAGAGTGTCTAAAAATACCCGGCCCCCGCCCGCCCTGCACTGCCTGGCAGCCCCTGGGAGCTGGGTGCTTGCCGGAGCTCCAGCCGCTCCTCCCAGGGCCGGTCTCCTCTCGGCTTCCCAGGGACTCACAGAAGGTGCTCACAGCCTGAACCGTTCAGACCACCGCGGGGATGTAACACGATTTTGCAGTCTGGCTGCCAACCAGCCCTGCTCGGAGCCAGGGAAGATGCTAAAGAGCCGGGCGCTGCCCTCCTCTCAGGCCCTGGCTTCTGTTTCCAGGCTGGGCGACAACGGGCACCATGGAGCTCCGCATAGGGCCCCCGCCAGCTGCAGCTGGGAGGAGAGGGGACGTGGTAAGTGTCCACTCCAGAAAAGTGGGGACATACCTGTTGGGAAAGAACACACAGGAGCCAAACCCTCCAAGTGTAGTCCTCTGCTTGCTGCCACTCTGAGCAGGGTGAGGAAAACCTCAAAAGAAAGTCTGCAAAGGGCAGACGGGACATACCTGCAGCACAGACAGGGATTAATGTCAGAAGGAGCCGGGTGAGCTGCCCTCCCAGCTCCGTGCGCCAACAAGGTCTCCCACAGCCCTGCAGGACTCACTGCAGTCTCTAAGGGAGATTCAAAGAATCACAGAACAGTTTGGGTTGGGTTGGAAGGGACCTTAAAGATCATCCAGTTCCAGCGCCCCTGGGCAGGGACACCTTCCCATAGACCAGGTTGATCAAAGCCCCATCCAACCTCCTCAGACACCTACTACCCCTGAAGAAAAAGCATCCAGGAACCTTTCTCACTGTGCCACTCTTGCAGAACTCAGTGACAAACCTCCCAGGGGCTACTTCTCAGCCCAAAACCTTACACTGCAGGTTTGTCTTCCCATCCTAGTCCCGCTAACTCTGCTTGTAACAGCCCTCCTGCCAGCCACAACCAGAAGAGTGACTGGAGGCGTAAGGCTCTGTCGGGACTTCCCTAAAATAACAGTCCCCTCCCACTTTAAAAATGTTTTTTCCTTCACCTGCATCTGCCCAGACTCCTTTACTCTCACACAGGCTGGTTGCTCATGGTAAAACATGGCTTTGCCACCTCCCAGGTACCCTCTCAGCTAAAAGCCAGTCACCTCCGCTGCCATCCTGCCCTGCCTCCTGCCCGCACACTTTGCGGGCACCATTGGCACCACTCAGACGAAACACAGATTCTCACAAAATCCTGCCACGTTTCATCTGGGCCCGGCCTGAGGAATTTCTCAAGTGAGGGAATTTGGGGTTTGGATGGTTTTTTTTTTGAGGGGAAGAAGGGAGAGCATATGAAAGAAAGGAAGGAAAATGCCGAAAAGTAAAAAGCCCTCTGGTCCTGGCAGCCGGCGTGATCGATGGTGGTGGATTTGCATGTACATTTCATTAATTTTTCAGCATGCATTTTATTTATCTATGCGCCATACATCTGCTGAAGTTTATATACTTGATAATATATAAATATAGACACACAGCAATCAATACGACATCCGCTTCGCAGAAGCTTCCATTAGCCCCCCCCCCGCCCCCCCCTTCCCTTCCTCATTTCCACAACCTGCTGCCTGGGCACCTTGTGCTGTTCAATCGGTTTCCGATTTTCATTAGCGGTGGAGTGCCGGCTCCCCCGTCCCCCAGCCCCCCCCCACACCAATCCATCCCATTCACCTCCACGTGGGCCGGGGAACCGCACCCGTGGCCACCAGGCGCCTGCTCCGGCGGGGGGAGCCTCTCCCCACTCGCCCCCCCCCTTTCTGTGTCAATAGGCTTCCCGAGCCACGCACACTGGGACGCTGGGGCTGCCCAGCACAAGCAAAACTGCCCCGAGCCTAAAGGACACCTCAGAGCGCTCTCAGCCATCCCCTTCCTTCCCTCCCACTGCTGAGTGGGTTTTTCTCTGGCCAAGAGTGCTGGGAGCTGCAGTGGGGGCAGAGCAGGGCCCCACCTGGGCCCCGGGCACCCATCTGCTCTCACACCGCCTTCTCCTTCCCTTCCCCAAGCACAACTGAGCCAAAGCCAAGGCTTGAAGGCCAACGCTGGGCAAGAGGATGCACCAAACACCCTCAGCCCTTTGGCCATTCTGTTTCTCCACCCCAGTCTAACTCCATCATCTTCACGCTGTTGCATGTCATACTTGTGGGTACATCGGTGGGAGAGAGGGGGAGCACGTCTCGACGCAGAGGACAGCTCTGTCCCCCGAGCTCTCTGAGCCAAACACAGTGCCCTGGCACGCTTCTACCCAGCCGAATTACCTCCTGCGACATGGCCGAGAATCTTATTAAAAGGGCTTTGTAGCCAGGATCAAACCGCAGCTGCTAAGCACAGCCTGGGTCAGCGTAAACCGCGGCCGGAATTTCCATTTCCAGCTCAGCGGACTGCCTTCGCTCTGCCTGAATTCCTCCTTGATGCCTGGGAATTTGATTTGAACCTCCAATCTGTCCCCACTGTCTTGGGAAGAGCTCTTCTACACTCGATTTCTGACCTGTTACACACCTTTGGGCATGTCACACCCCACTGAATGTTTCTAGACCCCCTTCCCACCCCAGTTTTCAACTCCACAGGAAGAAGCATTTCTCATTATTGATTTATCTATCTTCACTACAGTCTTTATCTCAAATTAGCTGGTCCATCTACATGGTAACTTACAAACACCTGCTGCCTGGAACAAACACTTGGAAACCACTCGAAACTACTTTTTATAACAACCAGACAGCACATCACACAAGGCAAGAACCGTAGTGTGAAATCGTGGAGCTGGACAGCACCTTGCATCACCAGGAAATACAACTGGGAAATTACTAAAAAAGAATAACTGTTACTATTATTACTACAACTGACTACAAGCAACTCAGTGCAAAGCCCAGGGAAGATTACCAATGCTTTTCCCCCTGTTTTAGGATGAGAAAAGAGATCTTTTTTTTTCAGGAGAGAATATATGGGAAGGTATGTGAGAGCAAAGCAAAGAAACTAAAGCCCAAGTGACAGATTTCCAGGGGACAGGTCTGAATCACAAGCGTATCTTTTCTGTCTGACTAAGGAGCCACACAACCTCTTTAAAAACCCACTGGACCTGCGTGGCCCAACCTCTCCCTCCCCAGGATCCCCAGCCGGGCACCCCGCTCTCCTCAAGCAGGAGGCCCCTGGAAGATGTGGAGATAGAAGCGGAGGGTTTGGCAACAGAGACCAGTAGCTCCCAGGTGCTCGCGCCTGCCCTATCGCAGCCACGCAGGGACCGCAGCTTCCTCCCCGCAGCCTGTCCTGGGCACGTGGGGCTGGCCACGGGCACCCGAATCTGAACTTGTCCACCTTTGTCCTGTACAGCCTTCCTTCCCGGCTGCAACCCGCTCCACACAGCAAACACCGTTCAGCTAGTGGTCAAGCGGAGGTTTGCAAAGGAGAGAGAGAGTGAAAATAAATAAAAGGATGCCTGTGCCTTTAAAAGAATTTTCATTTATAGGCTCTTCTCCTCTTCCACCATTTCAGTGATCTATATGCAAATATGCTAATGAATGCAAATTAAGACACCACTTTTAGTCCCAATTTAATAGAAAGCATTAAAATACCTTTTTTTTTTTTCCCAAAAAACTCCATATGCATGAAGGAAGGGCTTTTTTAAATTTATTTTATTTATTTTTTAATTTTTTTAACTTTTTGTTAAAGTCACATCCAGCAGCAAACACATCATCAAAGTGCTGGAGACAAGGAGGGGAAATCTGACTGACATTTCCAGGTGCCAATTACTAAGATCTTGTTCTTCTTCTGGGAGGACTGTGAATTAATTTTTTCTGTTTTTTAAAAGGAGCTATTAAAACTGATGGTAGAGCTACCCTGTTCTCACTCATAGTCTCCCCCACACCTCAAACAGCGTAAACCCAACGCGGAATGAAGCCCGTCACATCCATAAAGACGTTATGGTGTGTTAGGTTACCCTCACTTTTCTGAGGGGCAGGTGTGGAAAAGCACCAGGGAGCGATGCAGACATCATCCTGCCTCTACAGGAGGGACACATCCTGACTGGGGGCTGCAGGAGATGTAATTAAAGGCTGGTACATGGGGGGATGCAATGGCACTAAAAGCTGACACTATTGCCATGGGATCTCCAGGCCTCCCGCTCCCTGAGAAGTCTCCAATCCCAGCGTTAGTCTTCCCAGCCTTTTCAAAATATGCTTAGCTTAGTTAAATGAACAAAAAACTCCAAAAAACAACAGATGCAATGCTAGATTATGTTAGTAATGCTGTGAAAGTCTATAGGAAAATAAACTGTGACTCATCTTTTTTAAAAATAGTTCAAATACAAATCTTTTCACTCAAGCAGAATCATGTTTTTTACCAAAACTTTTTGAGATGAAAAACGTAAATGAAGTAACGGTCAAACTTTTCTCAAATCCAAAGTAATTCTACATAGCTGTTCATTTACAGAAAGAAATGCCATTTTTCTTCAAGTATTTAATTCGGCTGGTTTCTAAACGAAAAGTTTCTGCACTTACCAACTTCTCGCCTACCACCCCCATTGCATTTTATTCTAAAATCTAAGGGTCGAAATCGTGCAAAACCTAAACGGTTGCCTCCATTTAACCCCAAGCAACTTTAACCATATTCATACACGTATTTTAATTGAGAAGCAGGAAATTGCTCTTCACCCAGCCGTACCTGCTGCACGGCCCCTTCCCCCAGCTCTGCACAACCAGTGCCACAAGGCCTGTGCAGAGAACAAAAGCAGCCAGACTCCACTCTGCTGACTGGGTTTTATCTGTGGTAATTTTACCTCCTCCACAAGGCAGTGGGCCAGACTCTTTTTGCAGCAACACTAGAGTAAATCAAGATCAAAGCCTCCCCCCCAGGATAATGGTACTGTTACTCAGGGATTTGCAGAGCTTGGGCAAGGATGAGAATCCCGTCCCCGCGCAGAGCGGCAGCCCCTACCCTTCAGCTCCTTGCTGAACGTCCTTCGAACTGCCCGGAGCGCCGCATTTTCAAGTGAAAACTGTGTTAACAATGATCGATAGACAGAACAAGCAACTGGCTGCATGACACAGTTCTTCCTGGATGAGACCAGGGAAAATCAACCCGTCCGCTCCAGCTCTCGCTGTGCCAGCCGGGCGGCTGCTCTGCCGACAGGGCCCCTGCTGCCAAACACCGCTGCTGTCCCCTTCCGCTGCCGTGCCGAGGTGGCAGCTCACCTGGCAGCCCACGTAAAACAGATTTCTTTATCTAATCTGGACAGCAACAAGCTGACGGGGGACCCATCGCCTCCAGCAGCTAGAGCGAAGCAGCAGGCAGGCCGCCTTGCACAAGGCTGGACGCAGAGATGCCGGGTGCACCGCGTGCCAGGGTGCCAGCCCACCGGCGCATCTCGAGGTCTCTGCCCATCTTCGGTGTTTGCCTGCGTGTTGCAGGGCCTCTGGCTGCCCTCTGCAAGGGGCTCATTGCTTGGGCACGAGCGTGCCCCAGAACCTCCACCTACCCCGTACGACATACAGCCTGTACGATGGATGCTGCTGCTCTGTCCCAGGGACAGTAATCGTCCTGTTTGCTTACGGTTTGCTGCGTGTTTCTCCTCTCCGCACTGTAAGTAACATGAAAGCACAAAGTGGATAAATAGGCTCCCCTGACATGATTGGGCACATCTCTGAATGTTTATGGCAGAGAATAGATATTTAGATATTTACAGGGAATATGCTTTGTCGGTGCCAAACCCCAGGTTTTGCTGTCAGAAAAAACAAACACAAGCACCGAAACTTGTCTTCAAATGGAAATCAGCACAGAAGAGAGTGACTTCCCCATCAAACCAGTTTTATTAGATATAAATATCTAATTGTTTGAACCAAGTGCTGGGTTACCAAAGATTTTACATGCAACTTCTATATCATGAGTAGGAGTCTTTTTATATAAAGACCTATGTATCTACATATATATAAAAATGAACCTGATTTGAATGTAATCTGAAATATTTTTGCTTTTTCTCCTTTTTCCTGGATTTTTTAAATAAAGGTAAAAAAATAATAATCTTAATAAGAAATTCTCTATCAGTTTGTAGGAAATTTCCCTGGCCTTGAACATCTACCACTCCAATAATGTTATTAACGACACACTTGCACCTCTGAATTTTCCAGCGGGCTCTCTTCCTCGATCGCTTTTCTAACATCTCTTCAGTGCTGTTCTTGTAATTTTATAAATGCACATTCATTAAAAACACATTCCAAACGCACTCAAGACTCACCAAAGCCCATCCCTCTGAACACCAGAATTAATGAAATTAGCAAACATCACAAACACTACATACAAAACTCATACGTAATACACGGAGTATGTACCCTAAAACACACACAAAATCCTTATGACTCAAGCCCAAACTCCTACACTGGCCCCACGCAGGGAAAAACATACACAAATCTACATACATACACACTATATAGGCATATGCCCACACAACGAACACCAAGACAGAAAAAAAATGCACACAAACAGCTTGATAAACACACACATCTCAGCCATACATACATTACCTACCCAAACCACAAAAAACAGAGCCTAAATATAAACTCCTCCCCAACAACACACAAACATCCCCCAAAAACACACCACGCACACCGAATGCCTGCCAAGTATAATCACAAATACACACTGCAAATACCTTCTTCAAAACACACAACTCATCAGAGGCAGCCTGCTAACTACAGAGAAAAGGAGCTCAACGTGTATATTCAAAGGTTCAACACCTTATGCCAGCTTTTCATTTCTAACGAGTGGGGAAAATGACAGACAGACGGACGGAGAGGGGAAGGAGAGACTGGGCAGGAGGCGATAGGGTGGAGGAAAATGGAAGTTGCCTTGTGGGGAAGAATATGGATCAGGCTGTCATCTGGAGACCCATCTTCATCCAGAATTAATGCACTAAAGTTCTTTGTTTTTACTCTAAATGGTTTTAAAGAGACAGCAAAAGCTGTGCCCTGGATGCCAGGCACACGGGTACCTTGGCTGGCTCAGGCACTTTGAAACCAAGAAGACGGCAGGTTTGGCATTCTGGGGCCAAGCTGGAGAATCCAGGCATGCACTGGAGAAAGCGGACTAAGTCAGAAGGAGGGAAGTCTATTTTTCAGACTGCTACAGGTGTCCTAAGCAGTTTAACCCATACGCTTGCTCATGGCGCTCACCCAATGGGGAGCACGGTGCGGGCACAGCTCTACCCCACGCCGTCAGCAGCTCTGTCCCAGTGCTGTGGGACAGGGATCAGCCCTGGGATCCCCTGCGCTGACCAACAACAACATGCTGGCTCCGCAGCGCAGCTGGAGAGAGCTGCAGAACTCTGCGGGGAGGGCCGGCACGGCAGGGCCCCATCCTGCACAGCTCCGCCACGGAGCAGGGATCGGACGGGAAGTCTCCCAGGCACGGGAGCGAGCGGGCAGAGAGGAAGATGCTGCAGGGAGAGCAAAACCTGTCACCACTTACAAGGGGCACATTGTGGCAGCCCATGCCTGCAGAGATGCCAGCGGCACCGTGGGGCGAGCACTGCCCCAAGTCTCCTGGGGAACGGCTTCCCAGGCCAGCCTGGCAAAGCGGCACAGGAGAGGCCTCACACGGACACCGGGAAGAGCAACCTTTACTCTCACCCCCTGCTCCCCTCAAACCACGCACTGTCCTCAGGATAAAACTCTGGAGGAACGGTACAAGCTGCATGCTGACCCCCCCATACCTCCTCCCTCAATGAATCAATACATCCCTACCTCCGACTCCCATACCCCGGGGGGATGCTATGGTTGGGGCGGGGGAGGAAGAACTGAGAGCAAACAACAGCAACAGGAACAGAGTTGAGCCATTTCAATTATTCATATGCCAGATGGATTCTTTTCCTGCCCTTTTTTTTTTTTTTTTAGCTACAAAAATAAAAAAGGGGGGAGAGCACTGATGTTTAGGGAGTGAAGAGAGGAAAACATATTTTCCCCAAAACAAAGTGCAGAAAAGAGAGGGGAAAGCCCCAGCATACCCAGCTCTGTGTCAGGAGACCACAGGGAGTGCGAGAGTTCCCACTCACCAGGGAACTCACAAACGACTGATGTTTTATTTTACACGCACAGAGCAAAAGAGAAGGAGAAAGTGCACCGAAAAAATAAAGAGGGAGAGAAAAGGGGAGAGGGATGGTGACACAGAGAGAAAGGGACACAGAATGAGAGAGAGAGAGACAGCAGAGGGAGAGGGAGGGGGGCAGGCAGAAGAGGGCTTTGACCTTCTGTGAAGGATATAAAAAATCCAGCAGCCTCAGGGGACACCCAACTATCTAGCATATTGCTGTTAAAATGTCTGCAAAATTTAATACACTTGGCATGCCATCTAATCAGTCCTTGGAAACCACGGTTTTTCTCCCTCCTGCACTCCAACTGTCTCAGACCTCCAGCATTTGGGGATGAGGATGGGTATTTTCTACAGATGACAGAAAGTTTGGTGCGTGCACACAGGGTAGATTGTGGGTTTAATTTGTGTTTCATTTGCTTTTTGTTGGTGCTTTTTTTTCGGGAAGCAAACAGCTGTCATTTTCCCTGTGAAAAAAAAAAGTTTGTACAGATTCCCGCATGCTGAAGAGCTGCTGCTGGACGTGCAGGGCAAGGGTGCCTCGTGCAGAGCGTGCAGGCGCACGAGCACACAGACGTGACGGACAGGAGAGGACGGACAGGTGGATGGACAGGAAGCACCGTGGCACGTACACCCACGGCTCAGCTGGTGCCAAGGGGAGCGCACCCGGCGGTGCCGGCACACCCCACGTGCACGCGCTGCAGGTGCGCTCCCGCGGCACTCCTGCCCGCACGCCCGCGGCGTGGGCACACTCACCCCAGGGAAGGGGCTGGGGGGGCGAGGGAGGGCGAAACCAGCCCGAGAACGGGGCGGCACTTCGGTGCCAACGCTCCTTATTGAAAAGGACAGCTGCCTACACCGCCACACAGCAGCAAAGGAAACAGCTCTCGGGGAAAACAACAACAACAAAAAACCCCAGCCCTCGAAACAACAAATACATTTGGCACTTGTTACCTCGTGCAAATGTCTGGCACGAGCTCAGCGGGTTGCAGGACTCCACAAGAGCTGGGGAAAGAGTTTCCAAGTCGAGTGGGAGAAGGCTGCCCTTTCACTCCAGGAGGAAGGGGCTGGAGGAGCCGGTGCAGAGCGTGGTGTGTCAGGTGCTTTCGGCTGTGCCAAGACAGTCGCCAAAGCGCTCGAGATAGGATCGGGCCCTTCAGGAGGGAGGCTGATGCCTCCAGCTGGGCGAGGTTTATGACCTTGGTCACCCAAAGAAGAGTCCCCAACCAGCGAGGGCCAGCACCAGCTCCCAGAGCAGAGCATAGGCTCTCCGCTGGCAGACGGGACCTGGGCCAGCTGATCCAGGCATGTGGACACCTACCCTCCCACCTGGGCGGCCTCAGCCCTACGGAGCCCAGGGCCCTTCTCAACGTGGGGAAAGTGAGAGTCGCACTGGAGAAAGGGCTGAGGTGCCAGGCAAGGAGGGTTCTAAGCCCACAGACACCTTGAGACCCCGGAGCAGAACGGGCATGGCTGCTCACAGACAGGCTTGTCCTGCAGCTCAGGTTCTTCCCAGCCTGTTGGGACTATGTCATGGGAAAACCGCTGCGCAGAAGGAAGCTTCTGTAACTTGGAACAAACTGGGCTCCTGGCTCACAGAAGACGGGGCAAAAAGGCTCCTGAGTCCTCCTCTTCTCTGCAGAAGAAGAGGCCTGGTGAGAGCAAAGGAGGAGAAGAAAGCACAAGAGCAGTGGACAGCACTGAGAGGAATTCTCAGCGGAGGAAGAGAAGGTGGCACTGGGCCACTGAAGGGACAGGAAACGGCATGGATTCACAGGACTATGGAGAAAGGACCTGAAAGTTTAAACCAAGACGTGGGCCCCAGATCCTACCGAGCTCAATCAAAATTTTGTTCAGTAAAAAAGTTAATTGCTGAGGAACCAAATAAAAGAAACCCCACAGGCTGAAAACTGCTCAGAGTCTTTAATTAGCCAAAAAAACAAAGTGGTTACAGGAAAATGAGAGCGTAAGAGGGGATCCCGAGGGAGTACTTATGCTTCTCCCCCTTCTTTCCTTCATCACCAAACAGCCCAGGGCAAGACCACGGTAGCTGACTCTTTGATAGCAAATTTGGGAAAAGCATTTGGGGTTGGTTTCTTTTTGCTGTCCAGAAGACGAGAGCCTCAGCCAGTGAAACCCAGATTTGAGTCGGGCACCAAGTAACCCCGGGGGCTTCAGACCCTTCCGTACAACCCCAGCCCATGTCAGATGCCTGCCAGAGACACACACCCAGGGAATGCCTTCCCCGTTTGCATTGACACAGTTGGCTCTCGGGCCCCTTTAGGGCCAAGGAAAAGAAATTGCCCCTAGGGACTAATAAAAAAAAAAAAGGAAAAAAGCTACAGGTTAGAAGCAGCTTGTTCTTTAACGTGCTAAAGGATCATCCAGACAAATTTACCCATTTCTGCTAAATGCCACCAACAAATTCAGAGCTCTTCCCAATCCCCACACAGGCTGGCAACTGTCTAAACAGCCACATTCCCAAGTGCCCAGTGATGTGCCAACCACTTCTACTCCTTCAAGAAGAAAGCAAAGTGAAGATGAGAGAAGTGCCTGAGCGTTTTAGCTCTTCTGCTACCCCCACAACAGTTCACACCTTGCCCCTTAAATCCTGCCCAAGGCAACTGGACTGGGTTTGGAGTTTCACCCACGCAATTCTCCTCACTCTCCCGTCTGCGAAGGGTTTGCAGTCTCCAGAGCACATTAAGCAGACAGCTGAGAGCTCTCCATTCTCTACAGGCAACACACAGACTCACCATGTGCACACATGGCACAAAAGAAGGAGACACAAGCTGGAATCAGGGAGCAGAGCCAACGGCACAGGAGTATGTCACCTGTGAATGGCACTGGAGTATGTGACCATCCCTAGGAGCCACTTATGCATCCTGCAGCCATCCAAGCTCAGAATAATGGTTTCATGCATGAAAACAAACATAAAAAAAGACCCTCAAAACCAGCATAAATGAGAAAATAATACGTTATGAAGGAAGCATCCAGCCCATCCTAATTTCCAGGCTGATTCCACCCTGCTTCAGCCTACCCTCTGTCCTGGGGCCTATCTAGCTGGGAAATCACAGACAATCAGGGAGGCTGTTCCAGCCAATTTCCTTCAGGGAACCTGCAACTTCCTCCTGGGACTGTCCTCCCGCTGGCTTATTACCGCCTCGCAGCAGAAAGTGAGGGCCACAGTCTTCCCTGGAACTGGCTCCATCTTTTCTCTTCTCTCTGAGGCAGCAGCACTGAGGGTCACAAATCTGACACACGGGGTTTGGACAAAGGTAGGGAAGCGGAGGAGGGCTTGAGCAATGAGACTGGTAACGGTAGGAAACACAGGTAAACACAGGCGTTACGCAGAGAGAGAGCGAGAGAGAGGGAGGTACTCCAGCAGGCTGTAAATTCATATTTCTAATTACTTCCTCATGTTTTTCAGCACTCCTCAGTCAAGTTTGATTAAATTCCTTTCAAGGGAAGACACTCCATAGAGAGAGCTGCAATGGAACAGGCAGCTCATGGAGTTTGCAGAATTGCTAGGGGTGGGCACTAAGTGCAATATTTTGGGAGCTGGGTACAGATCAGCTTCCCCCCTCGCAACACGGCTGCACGTCCCACGGGAAGCCACCCTTCGGACACAGAGTGCCAGTTCAGGTCTGCCTGTTCTCAGACCGTCAGGGTAGGAAACAGGACATGGTTCTCACCTCTCATCTCTCAGACGCAGAGCTGACGTGAGACAGCTTCCACAACAATCTCCTTCCTCACTGGCAGAGAGGGTCCTCCCAGGAGCACGTAAGAAGTTCCTATGAAACGTATGCCTCAGAGGATGGGAGAAGCTTATGAAGGGGCCAGTCTTCTCCTTAGTGAAAAGCAGGACTCGAGACTCTACGTCTTTGGTTATTCAAAGGAGAGAAAGCCTGAGATCTGGAAGGCAACAGTCATCTGTCTAACGGAGATCCTTCCATAAGCATGAAAAGGAAGCACAGTAACAGGACTAAGGGAAAGGCCAGTTTTATCACCTTCAGTCCTAAGAAGCCTTGACACCATCCTTAGATGGTACCAGCTGTCACTGGGCAGGCGCCGTCTTCCCAGTGGACAGGAGAGTTTTGCAAAGCTCCCTCAGGGATATTTCCCAGAATGGCTTCAGGATGAAAAGTGCAAAGGCTTTTCCTCAGAAACCCTTCCCTCCTCAACTCCCAGTTACTAGTTGTACAGGTTATTTCTGTCCCATCCATTCCCTCTTTCTGCTGGCTAGAGGAACCTCTATTGCCTACAACTAGGCAGCTCTCAGGCTGCTGGGTCCCCTCTATGTTCTCTGTCCAGCTTCCGACAAGATGTCCATCCAGTGCTACAGCCAACTCCCAGGCTGTTCCTCCCGCTCCCCAAGCCCTTCCAAGCCCCCAGAACAAAGAGTGTGAGTACAGCCAATTCCCCCTCCTGATCCTGCTCTGCCAAGCTCCCTGCAGGAAGGGATGCCCCAGGATGAGGGCTGGGGACCAGAGAACGTAAGCAGCACCAGGTTTTTTTGTTTATCCTTGATGCTGTGGCAAGAGCGAGACGGAAGAGATGCTGCTGGATATCAGCCTCCGAGTTCCCTACACGGCTCTGGGGAAATCATGATTATCTTGATGCCTGGTTTCTCTACTTTCTCTCCCCCTCCCCTCCCTGCTCTGAATATCTGAGTGTCTCACTGCTCATGTGAGTAAGGGACAGACTCTGTGACAATCAGCTCGCTTGGAGCAAGCAGGTTCTGAGGAGCTTCCTCTCTTACATGACTGTCAGGACACACAATTCACAGTTTAGCTAACCAGGAGACATGCGATCCATGATACCGCCCACACTGGCATACAAACAAATGAGGAAAACACCCTTTCTGGTTAAGCTTCTCTCCATCACGTGCAAGACACAGGTCATGGAGATGAGCCCAGCCAGCTCTGCAATCTTCTTGCGCTCCCTTCCCATCCAACCTGTGCCCAACCTGTAACAGAAGGACCTAAGGACTAGGAGAAGAGAAGGCAGAAGGATTCCAGCTGCACCTCAAATCCTAAACTCAGGACCACCACTGTGCTTAGGAACAGAAGTGCAGAAAATCATGCTTAATGCTGCACTGTTTACAAGTGAGATCTGACACTCGGACATGGCTGGGCTAGGGAAGAGGTCTCATTCTTCACATAAAGCCCTTGCATGATGCATGCTGAAAGGTGAGCAAACCAAGCCACAGCTGGGAGACCACAAAGTTACTGTCTTGCACCTGCAATTGCTACAACCTAAGCCAGCAAGGTGCACGCAGTCAGAGCAACGCAGATGAGGATGACCAACTGGAAAGCTGCCCAGTTTTTGGGAGCTGCATGCAAAGCATGCCTACGCAGGCAGCAGAGACCAGGAGCATGGCCAGGACCTGCTGCTGCTGTCTCTGGAGATAATGTGCGTGGGGTGTTGGGTGCAGGCTGCACATGCTGCTGACCATACACTGGATGTGGGAGACTGGGGGGATGCAGATGCCCTGGGAGCAGCAGAGTGTGTCTGCCACGCTTTTGCTGCGTGGCAGAAGTGTGATCGAGCGAGGCAAAGCCCTGCACCACGTCCTCCCGGCTGGGAAAGTGCACAGGCTGTGTCTGGAGAGGGGAACCTCTCCTCTGAGAAACCCAGAGGTGGTTTGAGGGGGGCCTCCAACTCCAAAGTCATCCAACTTTTTGAGGCAATTAATTTACTGCTGAAAGAAGGAGCAGGAAGAGCAATAAAAGAGCCTTTGTACTTAGGGTGGGGCAGGAGCATGGGAAGTCATTTCAGAGAATAAGGAGTTGGGGGCAAACAAAAACAAAAAATAAAAATAATAAACTGATTGACAAGCTTACAAGAAAAGCCACATTTTTAACATTCTTAATCCCTAGAATAAACACACAGGGAGGAATGAGGACAGGGCTGGCTGTCCTCGGAGATCACTGGAAGAGAACGGGCTTGGTGTAGGCCAGAGATTTTGTACTGGTGGCTGCTGTGGGTGGCACTGCCCAAGCCAGGCAGAGGTGTGTGAAAGTGTGTAAGGGAAACAGGGCAGAGGACGGTAAAATCAAAGGCAGACACACACACCCCTGGATTTTAAACCTCTCTACTTTTTTGTTTCATGCTCTCTATACTACTGCTGTTTTAACACAACCAAAATTACACTAAAAACACAGAACCAAATCAGTCCCACCCCGTAGTGGAAATATAGTGGCACTTTGAGAGATCTACACCACCTTCCCACCCCAGACAGCTGCCTTACTAAGAACTAACTGCATGACACTGAGTCCCCCCATCCCCTGCATTTATCTGATTCCCATCCTCCCCCCAAAGCATTCTTCAAATTTCTCCAGGATAGCAGGAGTTAAATGGCTGGTTTTAGTGGCAGAGACGCGTTTAGGAAGGGATTGAATTTGCGTGTGGTGCAGCCGGTTCCCTGTTTATTAATAAGCTATTTATCATTGGTGTTGCTTTTAATACCATTTTGGCTTAATGTTGTTAATGAAATATAAATACCCGCACTAATGATGTTGGTCAGGAGGCAGCGTGGGCCACTGGCAGCTTTGCAGGAGGGAGGCCAAACCGCGGCTGTGTGTGAGCGGCTGCGACGGCGCGACTGCCAGCCCAGCCTCCGGAACAGCCTCCCCACACACTGCCATCACAGGACTGCAGAAGCACAGCAGGATGAGGAGGGATGGGATGGGATGGGATGGGATGGGATGGGATGGGATGGGATGGGATGGGATGGGATGGGATGGGATGGGATGGGATGGGATGGGATGGTGCAGCACTGGCAGGAGGGCAGAGAGAGGATTCCATTGGCTCCAGACCACACTGGCAGCCCAGGCCCAAGCTAGTGCCCACCAAAGCTGCCCAGAAAGGAAGATGGCTCAGCATCACAGTTCAGCTCCAACAAGGCACAGGACTGCTCCCTCTCAACTACCTGCCTTTTGAGATTTCAAGAAGCAGCAGCTCCAGCCCAACATGTCTCTGCTGGGGACCCTGCAAGCTGCAAGGTGGCTCTCTAGATGGAAATATGTGGAAGAAGTCAGATGAGTTTTGTTTGCTTAATGCAGTTGCCCCACTGGAAGAGCGATCCGCAGGCTCTGCGCTAAGCTCCCCAAGGGCAGCTCCCACAGGAGCCCAAGACCCCTTCAGCAAAGAGGCGTTCCCCAGCAGAGCTGCCTGCGGCTCACGCCGGGCTGGCCACGGGGTTCCAGGCTGGCTTCAGGCCACAGGGTGCTGTGGGGTGGGGTGGGGCAGGAGGAGCTCGCCCAGCTCCTGGGACTGCTTGCCGCCCCACAGCCACAGCCTTGCTCCCCAGGCCCGGATACGGAAGGGGCCATGCTGCCCTGGGTCTGCTGCAGGCTAGGTAGGGATGGAGAAAATAAAGGAGTCTCCGCCCTTGCAGGGAACAACGTTGAAAGCTTGGCCTTTGGCAAGGCTTCAGAGGCTTGCTCTGGGTCTACAGAGAGAGCTCACGCAGGTCCCTCTCCATTAGCTTGTGTCTAGCACCGTCATGGCACAGGGATTACAAATCTCCCTAAGAAGGCTTTTGGAAATCCCATCTTGCATTACCATTTGCATTAGAGCAGCCCCTAGAGAGAGCTGAGGCCTGGGCATGTTCTCAGAAAGAACCTCGGCTCAGGAGAGGTTTCAAGGAACCAGAAGAAACTGGTATGGAAAGACAACAGGCAGAACAGCTTTGGGACTGGTCAGTGGAAGAGGCACAGGAAAATCTATGTCCAAGACCACTACCCTACCCAGCAGGCACACAGCTCCCAAAGTCAAAAGAGAATTTGAAATGGATTTTCACCACCAGGAAGTTCCAGACCTTTGCAAGTCTCCAGAACAAAACCAAACCACTTCCCCAAGAGCAAACTTCAAACCCCATCACTGCCTGAAGAGTCACTGAAAGAGCAAATTTGGAGAAGAAAACACATCACTCTGTCTTCAGACAGCTCTCCTAATGGTAGCTTGTCTTGTTCCAAGTCGACTCACTCCACCAATTTCGTTTAACAAGCAGGGAACCAAAGAGCTCCCTATAAGGCTGGAATCCTAACCTTATGGGGGGAACTAAGTGCAGAGGATGACCATGCACCCCCTTACCCACCAACTCTCCCCAGGCCCAGCGCTCCTGTCTTCTGTGATCAAAAGAGGGGCCTTGTGCCCTCCCTTGTGTTGCTGCCTCTGTCGCAAAAGCCATCCCATCATCCGTTTGCATAAATGCACAAAGATGCATCTCTCTCCTTCGCAATCCCCATCGTCCCCCTTTTTCTTTTGCCTTACAGTCTCCCTCTTCCTCTCTCCCAGGCAGCCAGTGCAGAGGAAGCTACAACTGGTCTGCACTGGGCACTCTCCTGGCGTCCCCCACCACGAGGAGCACCATCAATTTACACTGTTCCTTTAAGACGTTATCTTTTAATTTGGTGCTCCCCCTTTCCCCTCCTCAACTAACTGATTTATTAGTTTACATCTCATAAATTGTAACCCCTCGCCTCCCCCTTCACCCTCCCAGATGCCATAAATCCCCTTCAGGGCCTCGACACCCTCCTGCATGTGGTGCAGCCCCCTGCCCCCCAAAGTCACCTCCGAGTCCCCGGGGAGTGCGGGGCTCATTTGCTGGGGGTTTGGTCTAGCTCGTCTCAGCAGCTAATCCCTTGGGTGGCTCCTGTCAGATTATTAATTAGCTAAAGCGGATCGGCCCTGGAACAACATGCGGTTGGACTTCAGATAAAACAGGACGGCAGAGGCTTGGCATGTAGTTGTTTAAAGGGACATTGTCCCTTTTCTCTCTTGCCTTCTCCTTGGGTGGGAGGAAGGGGAGGAGGAGGAGATGGGCTACTTCCACAGCTGCTCGCGCCTCGCCAGCAGTTTGCGGTGCTGGTGGCAGCGCTGTGCTCTCAGAGGGCAGCGAGCACAGGCCTGGAGGTGCAAAGGACAGGAATGGCAGGCGCCATCCCCAGCCTCACCCTGCGGCAGCTAAAACTTTTCCAGGTGTTGGAAAAGCTTTAGGAACCTGCTCAGAGGCATGCAGTACTCAGCTGGAGGGTCTCACCGCTCCTCACTGCCATCGCTCCTCTGCCATCCCTTGTAGACTCATCGCTCCCTACAGAAAACTCAGTATTTGCAACTACCTCAAGAAACAAGGCAAAGGCTGTTCCCAAGGGGCCGTGATCATCCCCACTTTGGGAACAGGTATTTTAAACCAGAAGAATCTGTCCAGTTTGTGCGTGCAGGTTTTAAAGCCCCCTTTTGTACACAATGCAGCCCTCCTGGGCAGGACAAAGAGTGAGCGGTCTCATACACATACTGGAAAGCTGCAAGGGAGAGCAGGAACGAGTCAGCCTGAGTGATGCCGGGGAGCAGCTCACCTCCTCACTCCCATCCCACTTTGGATTGTTTTGACTCAAACCGATGAAGCTGAAATATCGAGTCACAACGGCACTAAACTTCATTACAAGCTCTTAACATAGATTACTTAATAAAAAACAGGCTGCTTTAATTGCTTTTCCCCCATTAGCATTTCTGGAGGAGAAAATTCTGATTAATTTGAAGAGGCACATTTCTCCCACCCCCCGTGCTGGCCTGTGAACCAGACCTCCTTCCCACACCAGCCTTGGCCAGAAGAGCATCCCAGAGAGCAAATAGAGAGCCCAAATCCACACGACTTTGGAAAACAAAGGGACTAAGGGCCTGGATGAACAGATGGGAGTAATGGAGTGAAGCAAACTAGGGAAAGAAAAATATCCTCTTCTTTCTGGCGAACACATAAAAAGTGACACAGGGGAATGAGCAAGAAATGGGTAGAAGAAAATAGGATAAAGGCAGGAGAGCTAGCGTGGCAGGGTTCAAAGAGCAAGCCCAGAAGGTGCTAGGTGATTGATTTGGTGGGGTCCTGGGAAGCACCTTCACCTCTCTCTGCAGCTGCGAAAGGGGCAAGAGGCAGCTCTGCTAAAAGAATATCGTGTGGATTTTCAAACTTTGGGCCAAAAGGCTGGGAGCTCAGTGTTCTCCACATGCACCTGGAATGGTCCCTGTTCCTTGTTCAGGCCCTGCTTGGATAGCAGGTTCCAGAGAAGCGTAGCTGCGCTTTCCCCCTGTCTGGCCACCCCCAGGTTAGGAGTGTTGGGAAGTCAGGGAGAGGCAAGGGAAGCACCCTTCATCATCCAGCAGCTTCCTCTGGGCTGGGAAAGCCAGGGCTACAACAGCCCCATGTGCAAAGGAAGGAGCCTGAGCCTCTCGAGGGGGAAAGCCAGAGCCCAGCTGCCTGAGGGAACACGCAGGGCTGGCAGCAGGGCTGGGCTGCTCTCTTCTACAGTAGAAGATGCCAAGAAGCTCTCCTCACTCCATCCCCAAGACAGCTCTCTACCTTTATCCCTAACTGTTTCAGGGATCGAGGACGTCCAGCTGCCTACCAGTTCCTCAAAGATCCGATGTTGGAGAGTACAAACCCCCTCGGCCCCACACCATTGCCCAGCTCAGGTAGGACCTGCACTGCTCAACCGCCAAACAGCCTGAGGTAAACCAAGTCTATGAAAACATTCCTGGCCTTCAGGGCAACTGACTTCAGCTCCTGTTTTAACTAGCCCTGGAGAGGGAGGATGGCAACCAGGTTCTGGAGTAGGCTGTTCTCCAGGTCAGCACACTTCAGGGACATGGTAATCAAGTAGGAATTGCTCCCACGTGCCAATTCTTGTCAACCTTGCAATGCTTCGTGTTTTTCTCAAAGCCTGAGATCTTGCAAGTTACATAAGGTTTTTGTTTTGTACAACAATGTAGGTATAGCGCTATCCTTCCTTCTGCTCCCTCTGCTCTCCCACTAGCAGGGCACAGCAACCTGAAATGTGATCTGTGTGCATCCTTAAACACATAGAAACCTCAGTATTATTAAGTCCTATAATTGGGGGGAGGAGGGGAGTAGCTTTTGACTTCTGAAAGGACAAGGCTAGCAATATTGTTTGCTCATTTTACTTTCAAACTCACCTTAGTTCGTCCTCTCCTCTTTTCTCTTGTATGTTCTATTAATGTACAGCTAAGACAAACTCAGCAAGAATCACAAGAAAGACGCTGGGACAGATCGTAAACTGCCCTGGCAAAAATCAGGATGGCTCTGCTGGCTGAAAATGCAGCTCTGCTGCTTTATCTCAGCAGATGGCTTACCTGTGGCTCTTAATGGTTAATATATAACTGCAGTAATAACAACAAAAAAAAGCCCCAGTATTAGTACATAATTTGTCAGAGGCAATACGCTAGAACAGCCTTGCCATATTCAGCTCAAGTAGTGAGATAAGCCTCACCTCCAGTATTGCCCCATGGGCTGAGCACCAGCTCTGGAATGAGTCCCCAGTAGAAGACATCAGAGAACAGATCACATTCACCTTACAGTATTTGTTCATTTTTCAAATTTTTTTGTTTTATCAACAGATTTCTAAGAACTACATTTTGAACATGCATTTCCCTCGAACACTCATGTGCATACTTAGCACTGATAGCTCCAAGTGCTTTCCAGATGGTTTTCCCTGAGGAAATGCAGCAGGTCAGCGTCCCTGTTGGCTCCCTCTGGGCAGCTGACGGATGGATGGAGAGGCGGCCATATATACAGTGCCTACCAGAGTTCAATGTGTTCCCAAATGTTTAGTGGAACGCTGCAAACTGGCAGAGCACTATTAACCTTTTCTTTTAGCTAGCTGTGTCGTCGGGGTGCCACGGAATTCCTGCCTGCACCCCAGCTGAGAGAACTGCTGTTGGATCTAGTAAGGACAGGAAGAAACACTGTCAGATGGTTAAAGGAATCAGGAGCTTCTCCTCCCAACTCTGCTTCTGAGTCATTCAGGTTTGTTACATCAGTGAAGCTCGAGTAAATAAACCACGACTCATCCCTGTGTTTTATTTTGCAATACCTCAGTGGGCTCCTCTCTACAAATAAACACTATTAATGCTCACTGCAACTGCACGTATATGGGGAAGGAGGGTGATACAAGCACCTAAACCAGTCTAAAACCTTTCTGAAGAGGAGTAGGGCAAAATCACAGCTTTTTTGACAGTATTGGCTTTCACAGGGAAGGCATTCAAAAAAAAGGCAATCCTTACTTGAGGAGACTACAAGAAAAGTAAGTCATGCCTGCAGGTCTGACAGAGCTGATGGGTAAGAAAGATTGGGAAACATCCTGATCCTCTTCTGAGGAGCCAAGGCTGAAATCCTCAATCCACTGAGGTTTACAGGAAAACTCGTGCTTGCTTTAATAGCGCGAGCATTTAACCTCCATAAAGTTCAAGTGTGAAGACAGGAGCCTTAGGAAAGAGATGGCCATCTTCATCAGCAATGGCTCTAGGAGACAGAATACCATGAAGTCAGAAGAACAACTGAAGAGAAAGAAAGATCCAAATCCACAAAGGCTTCACCCAGTCCTGTCTCCTCCAGTACTAAACATCCTTTTTCCATCGGAGTTTTAGGGGCAGGCTGTTCTCCAGCGTGACAGCCAGCCAGGCAACTCTCGGCTCTCACTTAAGCTCTGGGCTTCTTCGGGGCTAAGCTGCTCCATGTATCCATAGACAGGAGCTCTGTGCGTGCACCTCACTGCACCGCAGGCTCCATACTCAGCTCCTTCAACATCGGGGAGGGATCCTGCTCAGCTGACTTCCTCACTGCAGGAAAAATCTCTTCAGCTTTTGCACCTCACACAACTATTCCTCCTCATGTGGATGGCTGTAGGTGCAAAATTACTAGCTGCTGGGCACAGCAGGGCTTCTGAATGGGCTTTGGGCTGTGCCTACATTTAACTTGAAGCTAAATCATTCTGTGTCTCTCAAGAGCCTTGCAAGCGTACCCTCCTCAAGCTCTGGCATCAGGCCCTTCCCTGAACCTCTGAGCCTTTTCAACCTGCTTAGATCCCACTGCTGGACTTGGCTCTCCAAGAGGAGGCTATATTAGCATCTGCCGTTATCCAAGTGGGCAGGAGGTGCTAAGGACCTTAGTGGGTCAGGCTTCAGTCCCATTCCCAGCCCAGACATGGTAAGGACAGCTATAAGGCCTGCTGAGCACATGATCCTCTTTCCCCTCCTTTGACTTCCCCCATTCAGCTTTCCACAGCCGCCAACCAAACATCTGATCGAAGGCCCGGGGGAGGGAGTCAGAACTGTCCAGTCTGGTTATGAGTGAAGGTCATTGATCTAGCGCAGACCAGGGATGCGGAAAACAGGGGAGGGAGGAAAAAACCCTCGGAGAGCGAGAAGAGAGGGAGAGAGGCAGGCAGAGACAGCGCGCGAGCGAGCGCAGGGGAAGGCAGCGGAAGTGGCTGAAACACGGTTTCACACTCCGAGACCCAAGGGCTGTTGTCAACCCGTCCTTCATGCTCACATCTTGTCACACTAGAGGTCAGGTCTCCCAAGCGTTCCTGGAGAGCTGAGCTAGCCCATATGGCAGGCAATATGTTAACAATATGGATCAGCTGCTCGTCAGGGCCTGAGCAGATGGATGTGACAACCCTGCTCTTATCCCAGACAGGCTTTTAACATCTTCCCTCTCCTCAACTCAGCCGTACCGGAAGAGCTGTGCCCGAGAACTGTTGCCTCCAGCCTAGGTGGACCATGAGGCACCTGGGAGATGTCTGCCTCGCTCTATCTGGATGGAAGCAGGCAGGGTAGAGCCCCATTCAGAGCAGTGCAGGCAGGAACCAGGCCAAACTTTTATCCAGTGAGAGCATGCTGTAAACGGAAAGACCTCGCTACAATCCAGATACGTGCTATTAACTCCCAACCAGGGTGATAGAGCAGATACTGTATTCAGATATATGTATATGGCGTGTTACCACCAGATGCCACACGTTACAGTCTAGACTGAGTTTTGTAACTGCCTGGGAAAATTTTCTCTCACAGAACAAGTAATACATAAATAGATGTATATTTTAATGGGCAAGTTAAACTCCTCCTGGCAAAGGCAGGCAAGTTGATTTCATACACAGGCGGGTAAATTTCCACAAGGATTTTGCAAGGCTGTTTCATATTCCCCAGCCCAGCTGAGGATCGGAGCCGGCAGGGCTGGCAGGGCTGGGCCGCTGCAGTTCTGCGGAAGGCAGAGTTCCCACCTCGCTCCCTGCGCAGTTGTGCCTCTGCAGTGACCCCAGGATCCCAGCAAAAACAACGCAGCCAGCCCAAATTAACCCCCAAATTTAGGCTTACCGTGGGATTCAAGCAAGGGGAAATATTTTGCGAGTTCAAACTCAGACAGAGCAGGTATTTCTTTTCCCACTTTTTTTTTTTTTTAGCTTTTTTCCCCCGCATAAAAGGTTACCCTTCACCAACTGAACCAGAAAACTCCCTCCAACCCTTATAACTCTAGGACCAAGGAGCCAGCTTGTACTTATAAACAGAGTGAAACAGCAATCACAGCCTAGGGATGGGCTCTGGAGAACGTGTACAGCCTCCGTAGCCCAAAGTAAATTGAGCTTGTTTTGAAAGTAGAAGCCATACAACTTGCTCCAGGGCTGAAGACTGGAACACAGGGATTTCTAGTCCAGAGTGTGAGCGATCACAAAGCCACATGCCTGAAAGGCTAAATGCATCTCCTTCACGAAAGTGATGCTTGTAGAACTAGGGGGACCCCAGAAAACAGCTGGAGTCAAGGGAAATGTTTCTATTCTCTCTAACGAGCTTCTATCCCTCAAAAAACAGCCCCTGAAGGAGACTCAGCTTTGGACAGGCGACGCACCCAGTAGGTACTAGGAGAAGGTGGCAAACATTGAAAAGGATTACTGATCTGCAAGAACCTGAACCTTAAGGTTTACTTCAGCACTTAAGGTTCTATCAGTCTCCTCTTACCTTCTTGTCTCAGAGGTCCTGCCCATCCCAGGTCCACGTCAGATGGACACGCACGAGCTACACCAGCAGAAACCTGTGAATGGGGTCACAGGAAAACCTCCCTCTGATGGAAAAGTGGACCCAGAACCTATGCAGCAGCTTCCTCAGCAGAGTTTTTCCCTCGGATGTTGGGCTTCTCTGGAGAAGCATGTAAGGATGTTTGGTAGAAAATTTACCTGCTGCAGTCAAACCTGAGAATTTTATCCTATTTGGTAAAACCTCAAGGCTCTTCATGTTCCACTACTCTATTGCCTTGGGCAGAGCTCTGATTTGAGAAGCTCTCTCACCTCTGGAGGACTAGAAAGGCACGTGCCACTGCTTTAAAAGGGGACACAGGCACCAGAGCAGCTCATGCAGGGATAAAGGCCAGAGTTTCCTACATTAATAGTTCAAAACCAAGCTTTCCAAATAAAGCATGCCAGACCCTGAAGGAGTTTCAGCACAAGGAAGGTGTGGGAAGGCACAGTTCACCCATATCTCATCCTGAAGCATACTGAATTTACTGGCAGGTTTACTGAAAGCACTCACGTCTGTAGGCTCTGAACACGTGGCACACACTAAGCCCTGCTGAGCCTCGGAGGATGATGGTTGTTGCTCTTTAAGGTAGGGCACTCAGAACATGAGTAAATTCCCCCATGCCACCACACACAGCCAGGGATGGACAGGGATAGCTGAAGTCCCAGACCAACATCTTTGCCCCGTGACTTTTCTCATCTTCCCTCTTTAAGCCAATACAGTTCCTCCACCCTGATTGTTCTAGTTCAGGCCCCAGCTGTACCTTTGGCTCACAACAGTTGTGGATACACTGCTTTGCCCAGGTATCATTTATGGCACAGAAGCAAAGGACAGAGGAATATGGTGATATACAATCCCCACAGACACTTCAGGTTGTTGATCTTCAGTCAGGCGTTGTCATCATTTAAAGGTGCCAACACAGTATGGAGATACCCCCTGAGAAAACTTCTACCCCCTACAGAGCAGACATAACATCATCCAAAGCCCAGACACAGTCAGGATCCTCACGCCATTCTATCTGCAGCAGTATGGCAGTGCCACCAGGTACCTCCCAAATCCCCAAACCATTGAGAAGAAATAAATTATCCCACTGTTGTTATCCTATAGCTGCTTTCTTCTAGGCTGTGTTGTGCCATACCTTTCTTTGTAGAGCAGCTGTGACGGGAGCCAAGCAGAGAAGAAAGTAAAATGGCTTTTAGAAACACAGAGTCCCACCCCCTCACAACCTTTCTGAGTCTCCCACCGTGACCACAGACATCTTCAAACTCCTCTTCTTTTGTGAAACAAGTCAATCAGAAACTGTCCCACGCAATACTTACCCAGGGGACTCCCGTGCTAGCCTGTTCTGGCACACTACTTAGCTAATTGTTAATACTGCACACCAGCTCATTAGGAAGAAGGAGGCTAAGAGAGGGAGCTGCTCAAGGCAGCGCTTTGCTGTGTTAGCTGGGTGCCTATGTCTGTGCAGAAACGGCCAGCGATGTCAGGGGTAAACCCAGTCCTACTTGTAAGCCAGCCCAAGACAAACCAACACCCCACCATGCATTTACCACCCAAACCAATGACTTTCAGAAGCTCTTTTAAACTTTACAGGCTAGACGTTTCCCAGGAACTAGGATGGAGGCTCTGGAGAGCCAAAATCACTCACTCCAGTCCTGCTTCAGAGCAGACAGCTTGATCATAGAACAAAAGCCAGTACCTTGCATTGAGAAGTCACAGGCTTCAAGGTCCATTCCAGTGTACAAAGCCAGGAGAGAAGTCAGGTTCTTTGTTTTGGAGGTGGTCTCAGGTGAGGACAGTATGAATTTGATGGCCTCCCTTCACTTGGTGAAGTCTCTTTGCCCTGAGGAGAGTTTCAAAAGGAAATGAATATTCTCTATTGAGCAGTACAAGAGCTCAGGTGAATCACGAGCACAAGCAATGACGCCGGCCTCAAATGCCACAGCCACCCACAGACCTCAGCCCTTGGTCACACACAACAGTCCAGCAAGGCAAAGCATTTCTCACCCTGCCAGATACCTCGCATCCCAATCTCCTTCTCTGCCATGCACGGAGCTACCAACTCCAAAGTCAAGGTACAAACCGCCCAGGTGACCATCTGGTGGGCCACGCGCTCCAACTTTCCCCAGAAAAAAATCCAGGTCAATCAGTCGCAGAAGCAGCCTACTACAGTAGTAAGCCACTTATTGCAAAGAGCTTCCCCCCATAGCCTGCGAGATCACGATGCCACCGCTCCTCCGGGGGGACTCACACTTGTGTTGATCGTACAGCTACCGGGAGAACGGAGCTCGATCGTCAGGCTTGTACACGCCCACACCAAATGTAATTCCTCAGCCCCAAAGACGTTACAAATAGAACCAGATGAGACAAAGGAAGAATTATTATTTCCAGTTTAGTGAGGCACACAGTAATTAAGTGACTTGTCAAAGGTCACTTGGCAAATCTGAGGCAGAATTGGGAACCAAAATGAAATCTCTCCAATTTCGGTTTCAAGAGCTGGACAACCAAAGTCCCACTTCTCTTCCTGTGCTCCTCGGACGCACGCTGCTACCTTTGCAACAGGTTTCACCCTTCTCCCCGCTCTCCCCAGGCAGTTAAGACAATTCCCTTCCATTTCCTGCATTGGAGGAAATGAATAAATACACAGATTAAAAGAACAAGAACTTTTACCTTACTTACAAAATTAAAAAATGTCCTAGCTCCAACATTTGACAGAAGCTCAGAAGCTTCAGACTCTTCTGTGAGGTGGGATTTGTAGACTGGAGGGTTTTGGTGGTGTTTTTTTTTTTTTTAATTTCCATCAGACAAAAATAAAAGAAGCAAAACAAAAGAGGGTTGTTGAGATCAATTTGTGATAGGTGCCGGGCCAAAGAAAATGAAGCCAAAGAAGTCAGAACCCTGCAACCAGCAACCTTTGTGTCAATTTAAGCAAATATTGTGGCGTTTCCATGGCAATCCCTGTTTTGAATATCCACTACACTCACTTTTTAAAGGGCTTTTCCTGTTTGCGTTTCAACTTCAAAACCTGTAAATATTTTCAGCCTTAACACATCCCGACCTCCCCCAGCCTCTGAAATGAGATACTGTCACAGCTCTGACATCCAGCCTTCTGCCTGCGGTACCCCAAAGCCGTGACAATTCGCAGCAAAGGCAGGCTGGTAGCCCACCACGGCTGGGGATGGCAGAAGTTCGGCCGGACCTTTGTCCCGCTGTCAGCATGGCGCCGGCCTCTTTGCAGCAGCAGGTACAGGAGCCCATTCCTTTCTTTTCCAAAACCGGTGAGTGAAACGAGTCCTCGCAAACGCACGGCACCGAGAGCATCAGCCCAAGGCGAGGAGAAGGTGGCAGGTGTTTCGCAAGCCTCCCTCCATCCCGCTCCGACAGCTCGGGCCACCTCTGACCTGCCGCACCGGCCGCAATTTCTGCTCCGAGTCTCTTCCCGCGACATGCTCGGGGCGGCCGCTCGCACGGCCCCAGCGCTGCCCTCCCTTCCCCTCTAACCCGATCGGAGACGAACCCGTCAGTCGCGATGAGTTATGCCGTGCTGCATCATGGGCGAGTGGCAACAAAGAAGAGTCAGCTTCGTCCTCGCTTGCAGCCTGGGCCGGGGTGTAAATCCTCAAGCTTCCCCAGCAGCAGCCTGCAGGTACCTGCTGTGTCACCCCGTCCCTGCTCAACCAACGCAGAGCCCACGGGCAAGGTCCTGGTGCAAGGTGCCCTGGTCAGGTGCTGGTACGAGCTGTCCGATCAGAGCACCAGGAGCCTGGTGTTAACCATCTCCTCAAAGCACAGAGCTGCCCCTGCATCTAATGCTGCTTTTTTGCACGCGTGGAGGTGCACGGAACCACCTTCTGCTGTGCTTCACAGATGTGTTGAGGACTTTCACCCCCAAGCCCCCAGCTTCTAAAGCTTTGGCCTGTGCTGCCAGAACAGCGCCTCCCGGCAGCCATGGGAGTGCAGTGGTTAATTCGGAGTTTCCTGGCTGGGATGGATTTGTGCCAGGCCTCAAATGTTAGCTTAGTGTAATTTTTGGGAAGTCAATTTCCTTTCTAGTTTTTTTTTTCCCCTTTTGTTTAAGCTTTTTTCCTCTTTTCTTTTAAATGGAAAAGTAGGAGTATTTGAATGAGCATCAGGCCAGGGCCATCCATCCATGGGCTGTAGTTTCCCAAGAGCATTTTATAGGCACCATGGTACGTGCACAGAACAACCATGGAAACAAACACCACACCGAGTGACTTCAAAAGCCGTTACACCGAGTGCCCACAGAGGCAGCCTTGAGGGAGCGCTCCCATCTCTCGCACCAACAACATCACTCCTTGGTCCTGACCACCTCTCCCGCAACGCTGGGTGCTTCTGATACCACCAGCAGATGATGCATGATACCTGCTGTCCTGGCCAGCTTCCAGCTCAGGTAATTACATCCTACAGGAGTTTCAGCTGGATATTTTATCCCTTCTTCACTTCCGGCCCTGAGCTGCTGCACTGGGAGTTGCTAAAACCCTGTCCAGATCCACCCCGGATGTGAGTGCGTGCCAGGGGCTGGAGGGAATTCTGTGTATCCCTGCAGGTCCCAAGAGCCTGGTGCTACAGCAAACAACCTCTTCTAGAAACACACGACAACGTACCTTCTTCATACATCCCATAACAGCCCCACCTAAGAATGAGGTGCAGAGCTGGCAAAACAACATTGGCCTGCCATGCTGGGAAGTGACAATTTCTGGAGGCACGTGCTTAACGCTGCCCAGCGGAGCAGTCGCTGGGTACACGGACACTGGTACTCTCCTTCCTTGAAGTGGAAACTCTCCTCCCATCATCTCCTGGGCTCGGAGGAATTAAAACTTGCGGTGGCAGTGGTGTGAGGCTACAGCCACAGCCGCCCGTCTGCCCAGCCAACGGCATCACATGCCGCAGGAGACACTAGTGGTGTTGAATGTCCAGGAAACGATGGGCCAGGCTTAGAGAGCCCATGAGAACATGCCTAGCGGGGTTCACGAGAGGCCAAATGAAAAGGTGAGGGTCTTCACTGTGCCTCCAACCCCTCTCGCCATGCTGCCCCTAAAAATCCATGAGCAGGGAGCACTGGCAGGGCAACACTGGATATTCTCACCAAACCCTGCCAACACGCATTTCAAAGTGCGGGTGAAGACTCAGGTCCCCCCATCCTCCCAAGGGAGCTGTGCCTTGGTGTTCCCCACAGCCACCAGAATTCCGAGCCTTCCAAAGCTGTCCAAGGCGTAAGGCAGTGACTTGCTGACCGACTCTCCACTCAGGACACCTTAGGAGTCCCCATGCTTGTAAGCGGGCTCTGTCATTTGTGCCCTCTTTGTCTTCGTCTTTCAGAAGATTCTGGACCAGATCCTCACGTGGTGTAAAATCAGTGCAGTTTCGGTGGCTTCAGTGAAGTCATGCCAATTTAAACGAGTTGAGGATCCGGCCCTCCAAGTTACTGGAGTTGCCAGTTCTTCCCTTGGATAATCCCGAGGGTGATTTCACAGCAAGCAGCAGCACAGGCCCAGCCAGACTGGCAGGATCAGCCGCGCTTTTCTACCCCCCACGAGTAGGGCGGTCTGTGGCAGAGTCCCTGCTGCGAGACCCTGCTGGAGCAACGCCGGGCGTATCATCATCTGCTGCTTTTACTGAGTTTCCTTCTCTCTGTTGTTTAATGACAGAGAGATACAGCACAGAGTCAATCACTCTAGGTTGGGATCCAGGTTTTCTAATTGCTTGTAGCAGGGGAGCTGCTGCCTTTCGGGGCACTGTGTCACCCAGCACACCCAGTGCCCAGGTTTGTCATGTATTTGGAGGGGGTGAGGAGCACAGCTGGTCACTTGCCCAGCAGCAAAACCCAACTGGGTTAGGTCTTCACTTGCTACTGTGAAAACAGCACGTCTTTATGAACTAACCAGATCTGGTCTTCTCCTCCCTCCGCTCCCACCAGCCTCCACTCCAAGGAAGGTAAAGAGCCCATCACTGCCTGGCAGCTGCTGAGTGAGCAGCTACAAATCTCTTCCTTGTCCCCAGCTCCACTATCGCTCTGCCATCCATCCGCACCACGTCTCGCTGGGAGGGAAGCAGGCAACGCAGGCACGGGGAATGTGGCAGAGCTTCAGCAGGCACCGGGTGCGCAAGAACTCTCTGTGCTCTGCCCTCACAAGTCCTTCACTATCCCCCCAGAGCAATTTTCTAGGCAACAGCGCGGTTGCATTCCCTTCCCTATCTCCTAATAAATATCATGCTAAGCAAGATCAGTATCTTCTTCCCAGACCAAGCAGCATGACCCACTTTCTGAATCAGGGCAGATGCAATTGGGCCCTGGAGTCCTGGACCCCTCCCAAAGCAGAGAGATTTTGTAACAATTACAGCAAGAAGCAGAAGGAATAGAAAAGTAATAAGTGATCAAAGAGTGCAGTGGTGGAGCTGAAGCTGTGGGGTAATTACTACTGCTTGCCATCCTACGCTTTGGCATTTTCCTAGGACACTGAAGCAAGAGCCTCGTGCACATTCACACACATCTCTCCTCCACTGCCCTACATTCCTCAAAAGTAACAGGTCCAACTTCCAATTCTGGCTAATGGCTCAGATGAGACAACTGCTGCCCTCCCAGCACTCCCACCCTGATCTTTTCTCTTTTCCTTTCCCCACAGCAGAGCAGGAACAGAGGATTCCACTTCTAGCAGTGCAAATCCTCCCCTCCAGCAGACACACGTATATGTACATCCTCCCCTGCCCCAATGACAGCCTTAAGGCTTTTCCCAAGGCAGCTGTGCCCCCGGCATCCCAGCACTGACATCTGGCTCGTGTGCCAACGTCCAGCTGTCCATGAGCCCCGCTCACAGAAGTGTTACTGTCTCTGCTCCCTTGTCCCCCTAAGCCTCTCCCCACACAGAGCTTCAAGACCTTCCGTTGACAGTGAAGAGGTTGGAGCTGTGGTCCTTCAGAGCCACAGCAAAACAAAAAGCCTCTGCAAAAGACTTGTGCTTTGGGCCAAACTCTGCCTGGCTTGCCAGTCACATAGCAGAGAGAGGAGGTAGCTGGATCCCGATCCCAGCAGCACTACTTTCAGTATGAAGACGCTCCATTTTTCCAAGGAACAGGTCTGTACTTTCCCAAATGTGTCTGAGATCAGACTATGGCCCAATGGGCATGGAAAACAATTAAAAGGAGGTGGGGTGAATGTCAGTAGAGCTTGCATTGCGAGAACCCGCAAACAAAACTTCCCTCCCAGGGGAGCGCAAGCCTCTATGGCCAAAAGCATATAGAAAATCCCATGCCAAGGAGGACAACGCACCAAGACGTGCCAGTGCCCAAACGGGCTCCTGCACCATGCTCAGCTCTGGGGCACACAAACCCCTGAGTCTCTGTGCCCACCAAAGAGTCGCTCATTCATCTCAAGCATCTCCCCCGAAAAGCACGACAGGCAAGCCGCCCGCGAGCCGTACAGCAGCACCCCGGCAGCTCCAAACGAGGCAAGACCCCCGTGCCAGGGCCGCACAGACAGCAAGAGACAGCACTTGCCTCAGAGCAAGTCTGAGAGACAGCGAGCGACGGGCAGGGAAAGGAGCGGAGCTGCCATCGTTCACGCAGCAGCGCAGAGCTGGCACTGGCTTCCAAACTCAAGGCTTCCCCCCTGCTCGCTGCCTGCCCGCTGGAGCAAACCACCACCAGGACAATAGCACAGAAATCCACACTGATGGGTGCTTTGACCAGCACAAACAGTTGCCTTCATTGTCCAACACAGTGAGATGAGGCAAAAGTTACTTTTCAAGGAATTTCCATGGCAATTTTTCTTTCTAGTTAAATAAAATAATTTTAAAAAGAAAAAGAAAAAGAAAACCCTTTCACCCAAACTTCAGAGATAAAAAAGGGGGAAAAAATCTTCATCTTAATTCAAAACCCTATTTGATGTGTCGTGGCATGAAAATGTTTTTCACTGCATTTTTTCAGTGTGATCTCATGCACCCTGCAAACGGGGTACGCCCAAAACACCAGGTATTTTATGGGACACAAACAGAGCGCAAACATACACAATTAAAAAAAATGGGATTGGTAAATATTTAAATTAATCAGAGCTGGCATCTGTGCAGCCTCCCCTCCCAGAGAGAGGGATGTTTGCAGCTTTGAAAAAATAAAAGTGAATAACATGACCTTTTCCTTCATGTTTGTTAGCTCGCTGCAGTTCGGTGGGTCGGAGCAGCCCGGGCACCTCCCAAAACGAAGTCCAGCAAGTGCAGCCGGGGCTCCCCTCCTCCCTGCCTGGCACCGGGGGCTTGGGGCTCGCTCCAGCGCTGGTGGGGACAGAGCTGGCTGGGGGAGTTGCTCCAACCTGTTTGCTGTCTCACTCCATAATGCATGGGGTTTGTTGTGTTGTGTTTTGGTTTGGTTTTTTTTCTTTTCAGTTTAATTGTTGGAGGAGTTTATGAAGCTGTTTGCCAAAAAACAATCGACTCCAGGGAGCCAGCTTACACAAAAAGGGTGTGTCGCTGGAGCGAGGCCGTGGAGCCATGGAAACCACCACCTTTTGCATTTGCCCAGGTGAAGCCAAAGCTTTGTGGAAGGCTTGTGAAACCAGCAGAGATCTGCGAGGCAGTGAAACACGTACACGCAAGCGTGCACTGAGCACTCAGGAAGGTGGCACCTAAACCTTTGTACGCGCGGGCGAACGCTCGCCCTGTAACGCCCCTTCTATTCGGAAGGTCACACAGACACACCAGCGAGTGCACGAGGGCTTTTCCACGCAGCCGGACAGTGCGCGCCCCCGGAGCGCTCGTGCTCCTCCAGGTCGGTAGCGTGGGCACTGGCAGAGATGGTCCTGTCCCTGTGGCACACGCAGACCCACAGGCTGGCAAAGCTCCCTGCCAGACGGCCGTGTGACCAGGCAAACGGGAATCCACGCATACGTGTGAATAAGAGGCACCACCACAACACATGCAAACGTCTCAAAAGCAGATCTCACGCCGCGGGTGTTCGTTCTGACCCACAGAAGGAAAGCTGGCAGCGGTGGCAGGCAGGGGGACTGGTGGGGGGACCACCAGCAGAGTGCGAGGACCGTGCCATGCAGGACCCTGTGCCCGGATGCAGGCGAGTACTTGGGGGAATGTTTGTCTTGCGAGCTGGCGCGTGAAGGCGCATGGATGGAGAGGGACCCTGGCTGCATTCTTCTCAATCTTAGAAAAGAAAACAGAGAATTCCTCAGAAGCACTGGCTGCCGGCCTGACCGACAGAAAACAACTCCGGAACAAAGCAGAGAAGGGATCTGAAAGCCACCTCAGAGGGTCTGCTCCAGGACTCTCCTGCTACCACCGGGAAAGGAAATAGTGCTCTGAACTGCGGCTCTTTTGAAAGAGGTAACATCAATTATTCCCCGTTTTCAGCAGCTGAAAGTGTGCTGACGACACTTCAGGTTACAGGATTTCACCCACTCTGGTGGAACACCATCAGAGGAGCGAGCAGAGGATCAAGCCTTACCAGGCCATCTCCTGCAGAGGAGCACGGAGAATCGTGTGGCATACAGTACAACCTGGAAAAGCTGAACAGGCACAGAGTCTCCATAAGAACAAAGTCCCAGGATCATCCTCAAAATCAGAGCTGGCCAGAGCCAGCAAGAAGCCAGAGCTCTCTTCTTCTGGTTTGCTTTCAGTCTGCCACTTTAACAGTGGGATGATTTGACCCTGGTAGTTCTACCTGGAGTCAAAGGTCCCTGACCACAAACCACACCAAGAATCAGCTCCTGCACTCAATAAATCCTGGAAAGAGGAGTACAGACCCCTCAGTGTAGGAGAGATGAGAGCAGCGATGTTTCTTGGTGCAGGGAAGGAGGTAAACCTTTGAAAGCCCATCACTACTTTTATGATTCACTACTGGCTTCCATGCATATTTACACCAGATCCAAACTTGTCTCCGAGTGCAATGACCTGGCCTTTTCTCATTCACAGACCCTTGTTTTTGAGAATCCCAAGGTGAGTGCCAGCCAAACACCCACTGGTACTGCTTGGCTGGGGGGTCCCCAGGGCCACCTCACAGTGAAGGCAGAGCATGTGGCATCAGGCAGGACTTGGAAACGGCACCCAGGTGCTCCAGCTACCGCCTCCGTGCCTGGGCTGTCCCCAGGCGTAGCCCACGGCCACTGCAGAGCCTGCTGCTCCCCAAGGGCAGCGGACAGAGCCAAGGGGAGCTCCCCGGACAGGCGATGCCCCAAGGAAGACCACAGGAAGGGCCCAGCAGGCCCATGAAGCAGGCAAGTGCCGGTAAGGCTTGGTGCGTCAGCCTTTCTGGCATCGACCTCCCAAACTCATTCAAATATTTCCCTTTTTTTTTTTAATTTAATGTTCCCTATAATTCATCTGTCCCAAAAGATAATCAATAGAGGCCGTAATGAAAATTTGAGCCATATTTTATGATCCGCTGCAGGAGAAAGGGCCACATCAGCAGGACTAGCCTTGGCTTCCAGCATCATTTCTGTGTGCGTTCGCCTGCTCGCTGGCCAGATTCCCCCCTCCACCTGCCTGAGGCTGCTGACAGGGGCAGCCCCTCCAGGAGAAACTCCCGCCCTCCCCTCCTACTTCAAACAGCAGCTGCAGTCAAAGATGTACATGTGGGGAAAAGGGAAGTTCCTACAAAGTGTGAAGGGCCCTGACCCAGCAGCCTCAGGGAACCTCTCAAGCATCCCTCAACGTCTCAACTCTGAAACAAACCCTATGGTCCTCAAGCAAAATCCGGGGGGAATACGATGATCATGTTGCAGGATCTGAAGAGTTATTTCTACCCTTCACAGTAATTCCCTAATCCTTGGCACTGCCTCTCAGTCGAGCTGGGCTTTGCGGTCCTCTTCTCCCAACCATCACCCAAGAGGGAGGGTAGTCATTCATGGGGGAAGAAGAGGGCTTCCCCCAGGAACTGCACAAGTCTAGAGCCTGCCATGTTGTACTGCTGCCTTTCAGGGCTCCTGCCATTCACAGAAAAGACCAAAGAAGCACTTGGGGCCTCCCAGGTTCAGAAGCAGCCACACAGTTACGTAGAAGAGACGATGGTGGGCTCAGTACTCTCCGTTTCCAAACACAGAACATAAGCAGCCACAGGAGCAAACTCGGTAACTCCCCTCAGACTTCCCCAAAACACTCATCTCTTCTCCCTCCTGTGCACCAGGGACTGCCAGCTGCGTCTCAGTATTAGTCCTACAGGTACATTGGAGCTTTTGAAGAGTTTGAAAAGAGGGATCTGGAATCCCAATTTTGTTCAGCACCACCAGAAAAACAAGGCGGAAAAAAGCTCCAGGAGCCTAAAGCACATTCTCACTTCCAGCTTAAATATCCACGTGCAGTCACTACGACTGTGCTCCTCCATGTCCAGTCCGAGGGCACCTCAGGCAATCCCACCTACCTCTATTCCTTTTAGGCACAAATATTACACCTGCTCCCCGATTAATCCATTTTACAATTGTAGATACGAATTTAGGAGCTGCGCTGACCTTACTTCCCCAGGTGGGTAGCGGCGAGGAGGAGCAAGCCCGTCTCAGTGCCAGCCTCCACATGCTGCTCTGTGTTTTTCATTCCACATTATAAATCCCACAGCACTTTCAAGCACCTTCATCTATTCTCCCGGCACACAACTAGCAGGTTTGTTGTTTTTGCACGTGCAAACAGAGGCAGCCAGGGCTGAAACGAAGGCAAAAGTCTCAGTCCTGTTCCCGGAACCCTTCTCCACCTCGGATTCCCAGCAGCGGGTCCCCTGTCCTCCCTCTAAAGGCTGGAGCATATTTCATTGCCTGAAGCTGCCGCGTCCGCAGGGAGCCGGAGGTAACAAAACCGTCTTTGATTTGGCCAATGGAAAAATATCAGAAGTGAAAGGCCAGAGTGAGGAATTTATAACAGCAGCTAAGGCAGCAAAAATACAAGCGCCTGACCAGAAGCTGCCCTCCTGCTCAGCAAGTCATGTCGTCCAGCTTCCCATGTGTCTTGGAGGGGCAGGATGTTGCAGAGAGCACAGCCAGAAACGACCAGTTTTCTACACGTATGAGCATACTGGCACCCTCACGAGACCCTTCCTAAACAGCACTCGGGCCTGAGGCATAAACGGGAAAGCCAAGAAGCCTCTGCTCACCCAGAGGTGCAGCTGGTGATCTCCTATTACCTTACTGCTTGAGATGGTTGCCCTTCCTTCACAAAACTGACACAGCAGCACTGGGCAGGTATATTGTTGATACTCTGCCTCTCAAGGGAAGCTAGAAAATGCTCTCTGCCCTGGGCTGGCAGCCTGAATCCCTGTAACCAGTGGTCAGCAAGAGCAATAGCCAAATACTTCCACCCTTCTTTTCTTTTGGAAACTTAGAAATCAACCATCTTTGTTTAAAAAATACAACACAATATCCAAATTAACTGTTGCTTCCAACACGTAAATAAGGTGACAGATTTGCAAGATGCGTGACAGAAGGACTGTGAATCCAGAGGACGTGGGTGAGCAGCTTCATGCTTTAACCTCATAGAGGAATGGGGAATGAAATCCCAAGCAGAACTGGGAAAGCACTGCAGCCTCTGGAGCCCTATGTCAGCACCACATACAGCCATCCTCCTTTTTAATCCAGCTGCCAGCAAAGCAGGCCTTGCACTGATACAGATCCCTGCCTCCGAGAAACTTAGGGAAAGCATGCGGGGATGTACCACGGCTGTCGCAGTCACTGCTAACTTGCCCCAGATTTGAACTGGTGACCCTTACTAATATCATCCAGTCCCTTGATATCCTCAGGGAGCAATCAGCACATTTTATTAACCCAGCCAATTTTAGAAGTGCACACGCAGTATTCTAGTTACTTGTTACAATTATGCATTACAGGTCCATTTCATACATATGCTGATGCCGAAGCGATGTGCCGTACTTTAAGACCGTTATTATGCCGTCAGAGCAACTGCACAGGGATCACAGGGCTGAACAAGCTCTGGCTTTCTCGGAGCACAGAGCATACCCAGCGTCTACAGACATCGCTTGCAGCAGAAACATTCCAACCTAATATAAAGCCTCAGAGATCCCCACAACCAAATCCATTTTTTAAAATGACATGTTTCCACCTATTGGTCCCCGGAGTGAACTAATTGCTTTTGCTAGTTTTAAAAGCCAGAGTTATTTCACTGCAAAAAATGAGCAAGTGCATGGGAACTCAGAGACATCCTCAGATTTCTGACGTAAAAATCACCACGTATGCAGATATATTTGCTGCCCATACAGTCAAACTTCCAGCTTTACTGCATGACATGCCACAGGGAAATTCTTCTCTTCACAGTGAAGGTGGAAAAACAAGGAGTTAAAGTAACCTGACCAAAAGCAAATAGCAATTTAGTCAGAGCTAGGAGAATATAAGATTTCTGTCTGGGTTCTAACCACTAGGTTATCCCCTTCTTTGCTAAATAAACTTCTCAGTCTAAGGGGAGACTGCTATTGCCACTCAAAGACTAGTATTTTGGTTTGTGATTTTTTTTAATTGCCTTTTTTTTTTCATTTTATTTATTTTATTTTTTTTAAGATGACACCTGACAACACGGAAGTTGCTCTGCAGGGGATCAGTCCAGGACTGTGCTTAGGTCATTATCTGGTTCAGAGAAAGACTCACTAGAAAGATAGCCAGCAAGAACAGAAACATGTTTCTGCATCCTGAAATAGCAAGCCAGTCTGAGTCTGCCACCCCTGCAAACACACGCCCACAAGTTCAGATGCCCTGTAGCCAAAATTGTCCAGAGTCCACAGCTAGACCTACCTGCTCTGGTGTACGGGCTGGACAATCACTTGCAGTCCAGAACAAACAACTGACAGACAATACAAACGTACAAATTATGTATAGTAACAAAATCTGAAAAATTCCCACGCAAAAGTAAAATTAGAAAAAATAAAACTTTTCAGGGATGATTAACTAGAGGGAAGAAAAGTGTGTATCTTTTCAGAAGCCTGTACTTACCTGTTGCAGGAAGCAACTCTACGTTCTGGGTGCAGAAGCGCATCCTGGGACATGCTCATCACACAGTTCTCATGAAAACCAATCCTCATTTTTCAGCAGAAACCCACTGGGAAGCAAGAAATCCCTACTTCTTTCCAGGTAAAAGCGGTTCGGCCCCACCATTTGCTGGGAAAGTTTTTTTTCCCCAACTCTGAGTGAATTGCTTTTTACTTGGACGCAGCTCAGCTCTCTTTCAAAGGAACCACAGCCGAAGGTGACCATTACTAAATTTTTTATCATCATTTTATGAACGCGTTAACCTTCATTCACAAATGCTCTACAGAGTGAATTTCCTTATATTTTGTTTTTCACACTTGATTAACAGTATTTCAAGGCCACGGATTTTTAAAAATATGTTTAAGAAGTTACCTGATACAAACTTGTACTGGTTTAATGCAGAGCTGACTGTCTTATTTTTATTTGGATTTTGCAGGAATTTATTACTAATTAATTAGAACTGAGCCAAAATAATTGTTTCCATGCAGGCTATCAGTTTAACTACCGCATCTCAAGTTAAACAGGTATAAATGTTTTATACAAAAAGGCTTTAGATTCTATAATAATGCAAACACATCTTCTACTTTCTCCTTTTTTTCAGCACTTAACATTCCAGATTTCCTTTGGGAATCGATGTGTTGGACAGTGGGGGGAAAAAGTCATGTGTGCACTTGGAGATGTCTTTGCTGTCATGCTTACAACACAATTGAAGTTTGGAAAACTTGCTTAAAGTAAGCACTTTCTCCCTCAGTTTGTCATTGAATGGATGTTATCCTTTTAAGATTTTTATTTATAAAGATCCTCTTTTGTTTTCCAAAACCTAGGGTTTATGGAGGAAGCATTCTGCCCTCAAAGCATCATCTCCAGGCAAAGGAAAGCTGCTTAAGATGTTACCCGCTTATTGCGCACACGCACCTCTACACGGGATTCTTAATCTTCACCCACCCAAGATTAAGGCCACGCAAATTTTGAAATCGATACCAGTACAGGCAGCAACATCTATTGCAGTTCCACTGGTTTTGTTCTATTTTTCTCTGAACTATTAAAGCAGTATGATTTCAATGGGATTGTTGTTGTTTATGCAATACAAATTCTCTGTTGTTTGGTGCCGTAAGTTCTTATGCAAATGCTCTATTTTCCTTACAGAGACCCTTCCTTTGACACTTCCGTGAGTAAAGAAAATATTGGAGTGTTTGCAAGACGAGGATCCATTTATATTTAAGGCTCCATTACCGATCAGGAGGCAAAGAGTGTCCTTAAGGTGGATATAAATTATAGTTACACTAATTTTAAGGCCCTTAGTCTCTGTCCTAGTGATGTAGCAGAAGAGCTTTTGAATAAAGGAGATTCTTCTCTCACAGCAGTTTCAGTTCTTTTCTTTCATTAACCAAAACCTACCCTATATATACATATATATTTTCTCGCTATATGCACGTCTGAATACCTCTTTGAGGTATAACACTCCTGCACCTAAGATTCAAACACAACAAATCAAAAATCATTTTGCAAGCAACTACGACAGGCATTTCCAGAAGTTACATCACATAACAAGCCATGCAATTAAACTTTAATGAAAAAATAAAAACAAAAACACCAAGCAGCCCCTAGTGCTTGCTTTGTCTTTCAAACAATCTATCATAAAAAAGCAGGACGTTAAAATGGAAGAACCTCTGACTAAAGCTGTGCTGTAAACAATTTTTTCCTAATGAATTCCACCTCTTTACTCCACTGAATCAGCAGAGCCGGATGGAATTTCTCTCCTCTCTTCCTTCTCTCTGTATAAAAGGATGTAGTGCTGATAAAACTAGTAACCCATGAAGATCACTTCCCCGAGGTGAGATGCCTCCTGCCAGCATTTCTGCTCTCAGGGGGTTATAGTCTAACACCCCTGGCTCTCTGAGCGGCCCCTCAAAACCAGGGGGACCTTCAGTATCGTAACGTGAGCTGGTGCCGGCAGGAACAACAGAGTATGTCTTACGGCAACTAGAAATATTCATGCACATGCATATCCCTCTTTAAAAAAGTGCAGACACAATTCTTCCAAATTTCCAAGCACCTGCAGCTTTAGAAGGCTTCAGCTGGAGTTGTAAGTCTTAAACGCCTCTCCAAAATGGGTGCCTGAACCTCCACATTCTGCTCCTCTTTTTCAACCTCACCCTCCGCTTATATTTTTCCACACTTGCAAATGATACCCTTGAAAATCAAACCTTTTACTTCATGTCTGCTGAGACAGTATCACTGGATGAAAGGCAGCTATGGTTTACACAAGAACAAGAGAACAGAAAGGGGTTGTCATTTCCAAAATATTGTTAGGAAAGGCAAAAAGGACACAGAAGAGAGGTCCCAGTTGGACCATGAAAACCACTAAGGTTCTGGACTAGAAGAGGCACACACACACACACACAAACACTTGAGCAGTTCCACTGGCTCCAGTTCACTCATGGCTGCAGAAACTGGACTTAGCACAGTGAGAAGGAAATTCCAGCTTGTACAAAGTAGGATAACTCCAGCCTTCCTGGGTCTGTTACAACTTTTTCCTAAAGTTTGGATTTTTGTACTTTCTTCAGTGTGCAACAAAACCAAATCTGAAATCAACATAAATTTTAAAATGTTTGATGTAATTTATTTGTCAACATTTATTTTTCTCACTGCAGCTCTTTTGGACAGTGACATAGCCAGTTTGCTTGAGGCTTTGCTTTTCTCAATCTAGCCCCCTAAACCATATCTGCACTCTAGATACTGCAGAGGGAGCCTGAAATAAATTTAAAGTCAGTAAAATGCACAAGAAAAAAAATTCATTGGGAAAGTGTCTTCATCATATTTCAGTCTTTAAGAATTTTTTCCCTGTTTGTGCTATAAGAAAAGTTTGCTCTAGTCAGTAACATGATTCCTTCCCCTAACTGCTAAAGGGATTTCAGTTTTTAAGTAAGGTTGAGTTTCCTTAATCTATTTAAATGATTTTCAGTGAAATCTACATTTGGATAGCATTTTTTTTTTCTTTTACAGTTCACTGTACTGTATTACAAAACCAAAAATCTGTCTATAAGAAGAGAATATTTTCTTACAGTTACAAAGCATCTGTCTTTCCCAAGTGTTTTATGATAAGGTAAGGTCCCTGCCACAGAAATGCAGCCAGTCACCTCCAAGCAGGTGGGAGAAGACAGCGTAGTGTGGTCAATGGGAGGTGGGAACACAGCTTTGGTTAAAGGCAAAGGGACAGATTCCCACTGCTGAGTGAAATTTCCTCCTGTGCAGGGAGCCAGCTTATCCTTACAGACACTAGTTCGGGGACACTCATAAATTCTAAAATAATAATAAAAAAGAAGCCCTAAAATCTCACGTGACTATCTGCAGACAACTGCCAGTGCCCTATAACTACTTCACAGTTTGTGGCAAAATCTAGGAGCCTGTCCTATAGGAAAAAATCATGAGTAACCCTGTTTAGTCATTAGAACAAACACCAATTTATGAGAGAAGGCAGTCAGATCTTTCATTCTCAAAGGCGTCCCAAGGAAGAGCTGCAAGAAAACTACAGGGTAGCTCCTGGGTTTTCAGACAAATGAGAAAGACAGCCCAGGCAAGAATCAAAATGATAGTCACCAGAGCATGAGGAATCCCAGCCTGCTGCTCTGACTACATCTCCACGCCATCCCTTAGCACAAGACAATGCCAGGCACGAGGCTAAGCACAGCAAAATCACACAGATGCTGGCTTTTAAAATGTTTTTGATTCAGAGGCTGGAACCTAGTAAAGTCTCACCCTGTATGGATTTGCCACTATCCAGAGCTTGGAAAGACTACTGGCCTTTTCCTGTGCTTCTTCCCAGACCATGCAGGAGCCTCTTGCCTCCCTCACACCACTGAAGGTATTGGGGGTTTCCCTTCTATGCACCAGATTGCCTCCCCAGCTCTGAACCTGCCACAGGTAAAAAAGGGGCAGTAAATTTGGTCAGGGTGTAGCAGACTGTCCTCACAGCAAAGCACCGAGCACTGCTCTTCTGTGGCTTAAATTAAGACCTAGCTCCAGCACATCATCTCATCCATTTAGCATGAACAGAGAAGAGATCCCATCAAACAGTAGCTGGGCTGGGCTATGAAATCTGGGATTAGACATCTGGAAAACCATCTGAGAAAGCAGGCTTGGGAAGGCAGCGGGGGATTGAATACCTTATCCTCCCTGTCTGGTAAACACTTCCAGCCATCTCGGCGCACTCACTACACGTCCTCCCAACCTCAGGTGTGCGACAGGCGTGCAGAGACACAACCTGTCCGTGACAGGAAGAAGAGAGACACGAGGAGGGACTGGGAGAGCAGGACAAATGAAACAAGGCAGACGAAGACCAGGAGGCAGGTGACAGGTTCAGCAGTGGCAGATGCAGCAAATCGGAACCAACTAAGCATCCGAAAGCATTGCAGGAAGCCACACTCCGCCTTGAACCAGAGAGCAAACCTGGAGCCCCAAACTCTACTAACTTGAGAAGAGTTCTAAACACTAGCCTGGCTCTTTAGGTTAGAAAGTATTTCCTGTTTGCAGTCTGGAGCTTTCCAGTTTCCTTGAGGATGAACAGTGATGAGTCCAAAACACTAGTCTGATAACGAAACCCAAGACGAGAGAAAGCTTGTGGGCCTGGGGGTTCCCACGGCTGCCTTAGCTGAGCAGTTAGTTCTTCCTGCCTGGAGCCAGGAAGAGTTGCACAGGGAGATCAAACCTGCCCTGCAAAGTCCCAAATCCAAGTCATGCAAATTCCAGCCTTCCTCCAAGCACTGATACCAACACAGGGACTCTGACTTCATCAGATGAATGAAGGAAATGGAAAAAGGAGGGGGGGCCTTACTGCCTACACACACATGCACACACCCCACCTCAGGCAATAGAGGGGGTGTGAATAATGGAGCAGGTTCAGCAGCCAACAGCGTTCAGGGTCGAGTTAGTAATCCTCTTTTTCCATTTCCGTTTGCTATTTGATGTAATTATAGTTTTTGATTGAAATCCACCCGGAGTGTAACCCCTCTGCTTAATGCACTGCTTAAATCCTTGGGTACACAACCACGCTGCTCCCCAGACTCGCCTGGAATAGGAAACCATTTCAATGCCAAAAATAAGTCTTTGCTTTCTTTGGTAACGCCCTCAGTCTTGGCTCAGCCTCTGCTACACCCACCAAAGGAGAAGGGCAGGGAGTTTAAGAGGGCTGCCTGATACCACCCATGGGCTAGTGGCTTCACGCTAGAAGTTGAACCTGCAAGAGGGTTTAAAAACTTTGAAGGCTTTCTTTAATACCCAGATGCTAGGGGAGGTTGCACAGCAGTAAGAACACAGCACCTAGAACCCGGCCTCGACTTTCCCAGTGGATTTGCTGCTATTCGAACCATAAATAGTAACAAGCTGAAGCCCCGTCCTGCCTTCGCGTGGGGTAAACAGTGGTTCCTGTCCTGAAAGGTCTCTTGAGGATAAAAGAATAGATGATATTCATAATCCAAAGGAGAGCTGGGAGATCTGCCTCTCTGTAAAATCAGATTGTGGGAGCTGGTTTTTCCTCTCCAGCTAACTCTGTACCACTTGGCCAAGAATGCAGGGCAACAGCTAGACCAGTAGGCCAGACACCAAACGAATATACTAGCAATTACACCCCACAGAAGGAGCAACCCACAGCACTGTGACTGGGCTGGCGGCAAAATCACTAATACTTGTGGACAGGAACTGCCTAAGACTAAGCAATGTTTCGGGTGTCCATTAGTCCATGGGATATCAGAAGGAAAACGGTTCTCTGAGGATCTCAGTACCAGTACTGAGATCTCAGTACCCAAACCAGTACCTCAGTCACAGTACAGAAACTTGATGTAGGTTGGAGAGGTATTTAATACATAGGCTTGCTCCAAAAAACCAATCCATCTTATGAGGTAGAGCAAGATCATCTCAGGACAATGAACAAAGGTACGATCTCACTCGAGATTCAGAAAAGAACGTTAATTCTCCTATACAGGAGAAACTCGGCACGGTTCCCTTCATGCTAGTATTGTTCAAAGACCGAGGTACGTGCAAGGTGAAAATGATCAGAAAAATACTAAAACTCACAGCCCTCCCCCAACAGGGGAATGGGACCTCTGGGATTTGAAAAAAAGTGATGTTACAACTCCTGTTCCACACCTCCATTTGCACAAGGAGAATGAAGCTCTCAAAGTAACCCCGTGAGATTTTCAGACCTGTTGCAGAAACTCAGAAAAGTCCAAGAAAGCTGCTAAGCTTTGGACGCTTCTACACCCTGAGACACCTGCCTCCAGGAGGCATGCAGCCAACTCAGCGCAGGACCTTTGGAACCAAACATGGCTCTCTGGACCTGATTCTATGTGGCTTGGCCTTTACAGCATCATTTATGTCAAGGCCAAGCAGTGGCAAAGCAGTGTGATCACAACAGCACTGTTATAAACAACTTTATGAAGGTGAAAGGGACCAGATAATCTGCCCATCCCTTTCCATTTCATGCTGAAGAGGAGTCCTGACTGAAGGAGGAGGTCGCTGAACCAGACTCTTGGGCTGGAGGCACCTTTGCTGGCAGCACCGTGACTCAGCGGTGAATCAAAGGCACGCCGTGCCTGGCCGCCGGATGGGCCGGGCTACGGCAGGAAGGTGAAGCCGGCAAAGCAAGGGAAAGAGAGAAGTATAGACAACATGGAGACAACATGGAAGGTGGGGTTTTCCTGGGCCGCAAGGCAAAACCTGCCCAAAGCTTCCACACCTCTAGGAACTCTCTACCATTGACAGCGTGTTAGCCAGCTGGGTCCCAATTACCAGCACCTCCTTCACCAGCAGGAACCATATAGCCAGGACGGGGCACAACGCACGGTGCCCACTGGCACATCTGCTGCCCTGTTCTGCCCCTTCTTGGTGCTCACGACAGCTGGAGCAGCTCATCAGCAGAAACCTACTTATCAAACAGCTCTCCTCACTCTGCTCCAGCCCTTCTCCTTGGTGGGTCCGGGCACTCAGTTCTTTCTCTCTCCTCATCAGATATCTCCGTCTCTCCGAAATATTCAGATGATTTGGTTTTGTTCTCTTCTCCCCCACATCAAATCCTCCCCCTGCTTGTGGAAGCAGTGGATTTCACCCAGGCACAGGAGGCTAATTTACACCCTTCAGGGTTTAAAATAGCAGTGGCGTAAATGAAAAGTCCAATTTCTTCAAATTTGCATTGTAAAACCATCCTTCAACTTCCTTGAAATAAATTTTACTATTTTATTAGTGCAAACAAAATGGTAATAAAACACTAATACAGCGTCTTGTATCCAGGGGAAGAGCTAAAATTAACATAGACCGAGCAGTGTTTGCTATTACATTCAATTACCTTTTTACTTGAGATTTACATTCTCATCCCCTTAATCTCCATAGTGGTGGCTTTGAAATCGTTCCCCACAGTCATTCCTGCGTTTGGAATGGACAGCAGGAAAGCCTCTTGCTTGCCACCACCGCTCCTGCTGCCAGCACCCCAGTGCCAGCCTCTTCCCTTGAGACCCCTGGGCGAGCTTCCCCAGAGCATCCGGGGAGCCTCACCAGCCAGAGCGTTCACCTTCCTCTGTCAGTCTCACTCAGGCCTTAATTCCTAAACTCCAGACAAATACACTAGTAGCAAAATACAGCCCGTGTTCCATAGCTGCCTTCCATCTGGGTCTGGAAGCAGTTCCTTAATTCTCAGCTACAAGCCATGTTGCAGACAAGTTTTATTATCTCCGTTGTACAGAAACAAAAACTAAGGCAAAGACTGAGGACCAAAGTCTGAATGCAGCAGCTCCCAGTTTAAATCTGGAATAGCCTATTTTGTAGTGGAAATATTCTGGTTTTTGCCTGAGACTCACTGAACTCAGACCTTGCTCTGGAGTTATTTAGCTGAGATCATGTCCTGCAACCCAGGGGGGTCCCAGATCCACAGGTTTAGCAGTACATTCAGGAAAAGAGCAGCTCCAGGACTGTTTGATGAAACTCAGAGAGAACCTGCACTGAAAAGAAAGGATGCTAAGGATATAAATCCCAGTTAATGCAATACAGACAATCTACTTCCCAGTATCAGGGGAGAAGTTTTAACTGGCAGCATCTTTGGAGGCTTTCTTTAACATACCAGGCATGTCGGAGATTTGGGCCATTCTCAGAAGAACGGCAAGCCTTCGGTAAGACACCGCGGGGAAGCGCCGCATTGGTCCAGCTCCACGCAGTGACTTCCATCCTCGGCTCTTCTCTCTTCCTTTTCAAGTGCCGAATGTTGGACACCTCCCCTCTTACCAGCCAAGTCAAAACATTTAACCTTTCTTTGGTGAGCCGGCCAGCACCTGCCTTACAGGTGATACCCCCGACTTTGTTCACTAATTTTGATACAACACTTTGTGATATTCAAATGAGGTAGCAGAGATTAATTAAGCACTGTCTAATATCTTTCTGACCTGGCCAAGAATGGACTCAACAGCCCTTCACCCCAGCTATTGCAACATTACAGGATCACCACAGCACGGAACAGAGTCAACAGCTAAGGAGAAGTAACAAGCAATTTGGGAAGGTACCAGCCAGTATCCCAGGGAAGAGCATCTCCTGAGGGAAACAGATCGCTTGAGTGTCACCCAAGCCCAGCCCAGCTGTACTGAACGTACAACACACGGACTGGATGCAAGTGCCTGACAGAGCTGTCACCACCTGTTTGGATGGGAAAACACTTCTCTAACGGCTCTAACCAAGTTCCAGGCAGCACAGAGGCACTGCGTGGCCCTGGTCATACCTCGAGTAAGCACCAAGGAACCCTGATGAAACCTAACCCCAACAGAAGCCATTTTGTCCCATATAGCACAAGGTCACTCTAATTTCTAGGGCAGCTATCTCACAACTCCCAATTCTTCTTTTGAAATAAGAACATTACAGGTTATTCAGCAAGAGATTTTGTGCCAACAAGAACCTGCTGGTCAGAGAGTTTTCCTGTGACAAGGAGGTCTATATCCTAGTACTTAGTGGCACTCAGGAGTCCCCTAGGCAGCATCCCTGACAGCTGCCTTCAAGGGCCTCTTCCTTTTCTCATCAGCAAAGTCCTCCAGTTTCCGCATGTTAATCCGTGACTTGCATGCCCATCCCCTAAACTGCTCATCTGCCTCTCCTCCTGACTAGCATGGTCCTTCATCCTTCCCCCTTAGCCATCTTGATCTTCACAGCTAGAGCAGAAGGATCATGCAAAGCATCAGTCTACAAGATATCCCTAGAATAAAGGATAAATTTTCCCCATCCAAACAACAAATGTGTCCCCAGGAAGCCTTTCATCTCTCCACCTTCTAGAAGGCAGCATGCAAAGGCCCTAGTGCAAACAAATTATCACAAAACACCTGAGCACAACAAAAAAAACCCCAAACAATAAAGAGTAGGAAGAAGAAACCTGCCTAAGAGCACGGGGCTGAGGTTGGTTTCAGCTGGTCTTCTGCCCCTTTTTTCTGTTCTCTTTCCCCCACTCCCCTGAACAAAGGAAGTTTGTTGTCAGGCTCAAACATTTCCTGGGCCTTGTCCGAGTTCCACCTTGTTTTCTTTTTCTCTTCTCCCCACCCTGTACAAATAAAGCAAAAACCAACTGGCACCACCTGTGATGAAAGGAGAACTAAAAGCAGAATTTTATCTTTTCTTTCTTTTCTCCCTCCTCCTTTTTCCCTTTTTCTTGGCCACAACTTTTGGGCAAAGGACAAAAGGTATTGTTGGGTAAGCATAATTCCAGTGGCTGAGTCACGCTGAGACACTAAAGCACTGGCTGCTGATGGGGTAAAGTAAACCAAGCTGCTGCTTCGCTAAACGCAATGGAAATGCCAGCCGCACCACGGCAAACTCTGCCAGCCCCAAAGCACAAGGGGCAATACGAGATTATCACAGCAAGAAAAGGTGCAAAGGAATCAAGTAAAATCCTGGTACACGGATCTTCACCTAAGAAATCTCAGGAGGAACGACCATCACACAGAAGAGGCTGGATGGCCTCCTCCCTGAAGACTGTAAAGGTTGTGAAGGTCATAGTAAAGACAGTTACGATCCTTACGTAGGACAAGGGAAGGCTAAGAAGCCTTCTTCAGTTCTCCATCCAGGCCTACTTTTTTTGATTTTGTGACACAAGTCAGACCCACAGCTGGTCAGATCTCTAAGTGGCCTCCTTCCCCTGCAACCGTAAGCTCTTTGAGGCAGGGAGCTCACATGGCTCCAGCAGCCCCAAGCACAACCGAACGGGCAGGGGGCTTCCAGGCACTGCCACGATGCAGATAATCATCATCCCATTTCTGGCAGCAAATTAAATGGTGCCCCAAGCGGGCACTTGCTCGGAGCACAGTCAAAAGCACACCGTGGACCCTGCAACTCAATGGTGCATCTGGGGGAGCCGGAGCACTGGCTGTTTGTTTATTTTATGATGCACTTTGGTCTCTCTCAGTTGCACTGTTATCCTACACCTGTTCGCTCCCCTTTCTCCAGGCTGATAACAGACAGTACGTTGTGCAGAGTGGGGGCCTGGCCTGGCTCTTTTTGTTTTTAATGAGACACATGTATTTGGTTCCAGACTATCAATACTCAGGGTCAAGGAAGAGGCAGAAAATTTCCCTCATAGGCACAATTGACTCAGCAGAATGATGTGGAACAAGGTCCTCAAATGGATCTAAGGAGGACAAACATCTTTGTTGACCAACCCTCCCTAGGGAAAACCCTGCTTCCCCCAGGGCAGCACATCTTTTGGAACCCACACTCACCTACGGTGTTAGGCTGCTGCTACCTTTCTTTAATGCAGACATAGGCCTGGCCGCTTTCAACAGTTCTGGCATCTTTTCATGGCAGACCCCATGACACACGGAGGCGGCTGAGAACAAGGAATCATGCTTTTCCAGGAACAGGGAATCCAGATTTTCTGGTTTATAAATTTTCCCATCTGGATTTGTTTTGCTGTTCATAGGGTAGATCACCAGAGATAAGGAAAGAAAAGTAAAGAACTATCAGAGCAGTGGCAGCCCCAACGGGCTCAGATGAATTTCTTGCATGTCACAATCTCCTGTTTGGGCAGAAATTTGAATGCATTTTCCAGGAGCAACGCAGATAAACTGGCATCTCCCTCAGGGGCTGTTTCAGTTCTGCTGCTGCCTCAGGGTTCTGTAACGTAGGAACTGAGGAGCTTGGACATGCCCGCTCTCAAGTCTGTCTCCATAGGACATGCTAACTTCTCTGTCACCTGCATGGCAAAAATTAAAATTGGCTGAGGCTTCTTAGGGTGAAGCCCATTAGAAGAGCCTATAGACGAGCAGGTTATTACTTGAAACAGCTGCAATGAAAGACTGTGTTGGGAAAATCCTGCACAAGCTCCCAAACGGCATAGGAAGGAATGAGCAGATTGTCTCCATGAAACAGAACCAGAAGCTTCACCTCTCATCTGCAGCATAGGGCCTGTCGGAGCACGATGGCAGTGGTATGGTCTGGGAACAGACCTCCCAAGCCCTACCAAGCTGTCCCCCTGCTCTTCAGGTAAGACCAGGCCCTACAGGACCTGCAGGGCCGCTCTTTGCATCTCTGCAGCCTGGTCCCAAGGCTCTGAACTGGCTTCCAATGCTGCTGGCTATCCAGGTACAGAAAGGGCACCTGCAGACTAGAGCAGATATGGCTTGGATCCTAAAGATTACGGTACGTAAGAGCAGCCTGAGGAGAGGAGCCAGGGGGCCAGGGGCTGTGATGCTGTGTACGTTGTCCTCCCCTGCCATCTCTAAGCCAGGCTGCTGAATTTACACAGCAAGGGCAACTTGGTAAAGACAGTGTGGCGGCTGTCAGCTGGGAGCCTCTGCACACTAAGCTCCTGGTTAAATGTTTTCATCAAAACCAGAGCGAGAAAGTGCAGAGCAAACACCACCAATTAGAGGCTGGGATGAAGCGTTCCTGCCAGCAGATCTGGTGAGAGGGGCATGAGTCACCTTAACCCTTTGGTAGCCAGAGCCAGCACAACTCCACAGGGGAGAGGAGGAAGACAGGAGAGGAAACCTCTTGCAAACCTTTAATTTGCATCCACTCATTTTCATTTATTTGTAGGAAGTTGAATTCAGGAGTGAACATGCCGTGTTTGGAGCCATATTATCCCCATAACCTCTGCCCTCGCCGTTCTCATACCTGGAGGAGCCTGAACAAGGCAACACACCTGCTCCAGTGAAGGTGGCCACGAGCTGGTTCAGAGAGCTGGACAGCAGCCCAGGGCAGAGGCTGCCAGGTGCACACTGAGCAGGTCTGGGGCTGGCCACCCTCCAGCCATCTCTACCTTCCAAGTCCATTCCAGCAAACAGAAAACATCACATCAGTTTTGCTGAAGGCTAAGGTGTCAATGAGAGTAACATGGCTGTACTCGATGCCTCATTCCAAGATAAAAGGATTTGTCTCGGACAAAATGCTTTCCCATCAGAAACGGGACGAAATGTACCCAGCAGTAAGAGGAGAACTGGGATCAGGATCAGGCAGGTATGTCCCTCTTCCCCTACACTGCCTCTGCCTAGCTGCTGTTAATTGTCCAACTTCTGAACGTATAAGAGGTGATCAAAATTTAACGGCATACTTGGGCTAAATTCCCTTTCAATGCAAATAACGCACTCCTGTTTGCAGCAGCATTCAGTGCCCACAAGCCAAAAGTTCGGCTTCCTAGGAGCATCAAATGTTGCAACATTCCAGGTATTCAGAGAGATCGGTCCCTTCTGCAGCAACAAACCCTGTAGTCTGAACTATGCTTTTGCTCTCAGTCACTCAAGCAAACACCCATTGACTCCACCTCAGCACAGGACAGAAGCTGCAGGAAAGAGCCCGAGACTGCGCAGGGACCAACTCCTGCCCACCTGCGACACAATCTGGCAGAGACGGCACTGCTGTGCTGAGCAGCGTTCTGGAAGCTTTCTGCAAGGGCGTCTGCCCCGGGCCAAGCTCCCTGTCTTGGGGTGAGGGACAGAGACAGGCACAGGGGCCGTGGACCTGCTGCTATGGAGATCGAGAGGCATTCACCCAAGGCAGGGAAGCTAAAGCTAAGGATAAATTAACCCAGCAGCTTATACTAGTGGGATTCCTTTCAATGTAGGGCACACCAGGGCTATGGGTGGAGTGGTCCAGGATCGGGCCCTCACAGTTACATGTGTCCAAAGCTGGGGCCCCAGAAGTTGGGAATTTCAAGCATACCACGACTACTGGAGCAGACGCTTTCAGATCCTGCTGAGCCAGCTTGTGGCTGAATTCAAAATTGAGCAAATTTACAGCTGTAAGCTGGGAGTTTATACAACCCGTAACTTGTTAGGGATGGCTGACCAAGCCAGAACGATCGCTCCCCAGCCCACAGGGCTCTTATTGGTTAGACCTTTGAGCGCCTGGTAGATTGTATTATTTTTCTTTCTCCTTTGCATTGATGGAGGGGGGGGGGGGAGGATAGGAAAGGAAACATCTATTTTTGTTTCTTTCCTCACCAAAGACAAACTGAAATTAAATCTCAGGTTCAATCCACCATGGATTGCTCAGCACATCAGCTGGGCGCTGTGGCACACCCAGTGACCACCTCCTTGGACAAGGCTGCCGTATTTTTCTCACTCTGTGCAGTCTTGCAGGGTGAATAGCTCCACAGGACTCAATGTATTCTCACCAGCGTTAGCAAGGCTGCTCTCGCGTTGGCCCCTTTTGCGTGGACACTTCCCTCCCCATTTGTACCAGACCCCACAACTGCTACTCTGCTCCAGCCTGGGCTGCAAGAAAACGTGGTCTGAGTTTGGTGCGGCAAATGCAGTGTGCTGCAAAGACCTTCCTTCCATCTCCTTTGCAAGGATAAACAGCTGGAGCGGTATCAGACCCGAAGTCATCTGAACCTGGATTCACAAACAGCAACACAATAAGTCTGCCAAGTAACAGGCAGGCAGCAGGCAGGGAGCGTAAAGCAGGACTCCAGGAGCCCTCTGATGGGAACAAAATCAGCATCTTCGCTGTGCCTGCGAGTGTGAAAGCTATTCAGTCCGAGCAAAGCACAGGGCTTGCCTGCACATAACAGCCTCAACCTAAAATTCTCTATTTTTATTACAGCGTGGTCCCAGCTCTTGTCAGAAAGGCATTTTCAGCAGCAAACTCAAACACAAAGGGCTCAGGGGCTCGCCTGGGACTCACTGTTCTGTGTGACCACAGACAAGACAAGGACAGTCACACCAGCCTCAACGATACACTCGTGAGCATGAGGTGCTCGAGCACGATGGGAGAGACACATACCTACCCCAGTCATTACACAGTTGCAGGCACTCCATTCACTGCAGTTTTTCGAGGACACGGCTAAGGAGCGTTAACAGGTCTCCCCTTTACCCTCCACTCCATCCTGAATACGTAATAGCCCAGAACATCAATAGTTTACATGAGTTAAAGAGCCAGCTGAGGCTTTAGGGACTCACTCAGGCAGGATAAACACTCTTTAGCATCCAGCCCCATGTAAGAAAATTAAGTAAATGGAGACCTTCAGTGAAGTCTTAAACAGGAGACTGAAAAAAGGGGAAATTACCTCTCTCCTTGCTCTGTGAGCAGGGATCACACCGCCTGCTGCCGCTCCCACAGTTTAAAATACTTAAGTCCTCCAAGGTGCAGCTTAATTTTCTTTTTTAAAAAAGAAAAGTGTCAGTCTAATTAGATAAATCCTCCAAGCACGTGGCCCAGAGTTCGTCATGGAAATTAACCTCCTTGAAAGATCACAGTGACTGAAATAAGAAACTGTGTGTTTTGGCATAGTGCAGTGAAATGGGAGATGCAGGCTGCATTTCATACACCTTCCCTTTCATAAACCTGCCGCGTTCATATCTGCCCTACTGGCCCTCAGCTTGGCACCAAGACTTTATCTCCGAATGCCTGTTTGCAATCGCTGCTGAGAGGTTACAATAACCCCTGGGAGAGATTTTGCTGGCTCACCAGTGTGAAAGGACACTGCTCCCCTGGTATAAAGCTGGGCCAGCCTGAGGCACTGGTGGAGGGAGGAGCTCGTCACCAGCAGCCCTACAGAGAGGATGTTCTGCAGACACAGCCACCATGGGGAGGCAGCCAGGCTGGGAGCTGCTTGCCAGCCTCGGAGCTGTTTTGCCAGCCTCATCATCCAACACACAGACAAGCGTGATTCTGTGCAGCCCTTGCACTGCTGGCATGGGAATGGGCTGAGCGGGGCAGGAGGGAGATACCTCGAAGCCACAGGCCACGATCACATAGCTCAGTTTGCATTCATGCCACCTACGTTCATGTCTTGTTATTTAGAAGGCTCTACCCAGCCACACTGGGCAAGGTGTAGGCTGCAAGTCATACGGCTTAGGAAGAAGAAGCCCTGGCCCCTTTGCTACTGGAAGCAGAAGCAAACCAGGAAAGACAAGAACTAGCCTACAAGTGAGAATCAACTGCCATGCCTATCTTCAAGTCAAAGCCAGGACCAGAACTAGACTATTTCACACTTTCAGGAAGCGTTGGCCAGTCAACTTTTCTCCCAGGCCATCGGACAAACTTGTGCTAGGGTCACACTCTTAACTCTTTTTCCACAAGGACTGCTGCAGGCCTCTCCTGTGTGACACCACACAACACATTTCAGTATATAACCGATATAAAACCCTTTTCCCAGTTCCAGACAGTCCTTCCATCAAGGGGATGTAAGAATTCTCTTTCTAAGCTTTCCAGTTCACACTGTCCTTTCAAAGGATAGTATCCAAAATGAAAAAGCCCCTGAAAACTCTGTAGAGTTTATCTACCTCCTTCTTTCCCAAGTCTCATGGACGCTGGTACACGCGATGCTGTGCTGCCCTCCCAGCGCTGGACCAGCCTTGCACGCAGAAGGATCAGGACCAGCCTCAGAGACTACCTCTGAGGTGACTTGTGGTGTTGTCATTGAAATGACAAGCCCTATGGCTCAGAATTTGGAAGCAACCTATTTTGTTTCCAACAGCATCACTGGTGGCAGAACAAAAACAAGATACCTTCTGGAGAGAAAACTACCCCAAAACGCCATGGTGGGCAAGGAGCCAAAGGCCCCAAACAACTGCCAGTTCTGCAAACACAGACGCTTTTCCTACAGCGCTACTGCACGCAAGGCCTCTGCAGCTGGACCGCTCTAGGCTCGCCCGGGAGTACAGACTCTTGTACCTCGGGGTCCTATTCTGGAGCAGCTCAATCACGCGTGAAAGGTATTAGCTGACACCTCATCAACAGCCAGTGGAAAGAGGGAGCATGAGGGGTTGCAGGCAGACCCCTCGGTACAAGAGCCCATGCCTCCTTGCTGCAACTCATTAGCCGTCTCAGGAAAGAGTTCAAAGGACAGATGATGCACAAAAACCGCCTTCATGTTTTCTACTGCTACCTCCAGCTCAGCGTTGAGGCATGCTGGAAGGACACCACCAGAGAAACCAGGATGAACTCAGCCCTAATACAGTTTCTTAGCGGTTCTCTGCCAAGTACAGGCAAGCCCCGCAGTTCCATTACTAATAACTTAATACCTAATAATATTACCAATGTAACACTTAACCTTGAAGCCAAGCACCTGGACCCAGAAAAATCAGCATTTAGCAAGACTTCTACCTCATTGTTATTTGACTTCTCCTGCCAACTGATCAAAACTCAGTACCCATGACTTCTTCTCGCCTGCTCCAAGGTACACGGAGTCATTTAAAGAAAGGTAAAGCTCCTACTTGAGCCAGAAGCTATGGGCGGAACCAGAGAGACAACACAGACTGCAGGAAGAAAAAAAAAAAAAAAAATCAAGTGCTATTCCAGCTCCATCCAGCTTCCTTCTTAGGCTTGGATGTATTAGGCAAATTCCTAATTACAGCAGTCCCGTCTGCCTGCAACTGGACTTGAGGTAAGAGATCAGCAAGAAGGGCCAGTGGGCATCACTGAAGGCTCAGCATCTTCCATTACACATGAACGCAAGAAGAAGGGCTCTGCCAAGCCTGAAATGTTTTTTTTCCAGAAGGAACACACACACCCTTTAAAACAGGCATGGTGAAATCTGCCTGGAGAGGGAAAGGACCCAGCAACCCAGGAGGTTCCTGACTCCTCATCATCAGAGCAAGGCAGCCGGCCCCTGAATTCACTCATGGGCGTCCTCACTGCTACACCGGCTCAAAGCCTCCGAGGCGACTGCAAGCGCACGGCCAAGGCGGCAGCGCGATGTCTGAATCCACAGCGGATCCAAAGCACTCCGCGTTTTGCTGCCAGCCTGAAGTTTGAGCACAGGAGCCCACCAGAAGCGGTGAACGAGCGGCCCGGCCGCCGCGTGTGCGCTCCCGGCCCCCTGGTGTCCGCGCCGGGAGCCGGGAACCGGGCGGGGCTGTGGGAAATCCAGGCAGAGGGAACGGGCTGCGGCACCCACCGAGCCGACACGGACAGGAGCCGGGAGGAGCGGGCGCAGGCGGAGGAGAGAGCGAGGTGTCAGCCCGAGGCTCGGCAAGGCACCGCGGGCACGGCCCGGCTGGGGCACCGTGCCGCGGGGAGGGAGCGCTGGGGCACAGGCCGCAGCAGGGAGGGCAGCGGACCTGCTCCTCAAGCCCAAGTCTGGCAGAGAACATCACCATCAGAGGCCAGTCCTGCAGCCCCGATGTCCGGCGGGGCCGCTCACCAGCGCTGGGATGCAAACTTGGAGGCAACTTTCCCCGGCACGGGCCTGCAGGACAAACCGAAGCACCTCGGAGCCACGAGGCCCACCAGCCCGTGCCCGCTCCCTGAAAACCACGCCATCGCATCCCCTCGCTGCCCCGCAGGAGCCCCCTCCTCCTCGCTCTCTTCCTCTGTGTCCTCGAGACTCCTCTCACCTTGAGGAGTGTTAGGATTACCCAGCATTTACAATCAATGCTCCTCTTTATTCCTTAAGACTTATTAAGAATGATAATGAGCTCCAAAGCAGTGACACGTCTCTCTCTCTCCCCCTCTGTCGCGCGCTCTCTCTCTCTCTCTCTACGTGCCTTTTCCGTCAAAGGCACACAGGACAAATCCGACCAAAAAAAAAAAAAACCCTGACAATATGGATCAAGGACACACGAGGATTTATATTCTACAAATCCAGCCTTTTTGTTTTTATTATTTCTACTCAAATTCCACCTTTCCTCTTCTTACTCATATTCTCCCCCTCTACCCCAACCCTCTTGGACTTTGAATGAGAAAGAAGAAGAAGAGGAGAAGAAAGCTGCTTGCCTGGAAACCTCGTTAATGTAGAGCTCTTAAACGGTTGATTAATTTTAGCAAAATTTACGATGCGCTCTTGCTTTTCTTTGAAGCCGCAGTCTTATATACCGAAAGCAAGTTAACTTAAGATCCCTCTCGCAAGCCCACTTCCCCTTAATTCTTGGATGCCCTATTTAGGGACACAAACACACAGGGGAGGAATACGGGAGCAGAGCATGGAAGCAGTCGCCCTGCCGGGTGCTCAAAGTGGTTCATTTCAAGTCCCTTTAGCACAGCATAACAATCACAATCTGAAACTCCCAACTTCTAGGCTATTTAACTTCCCACAAAGATTAAAAAAAAAATCACCAGTCAGTCCTTCACAACAAAAGGAACAGGGAAAACATAAACACCAATTCCAGAGAAGTCTCTCCAAGTTACATCTGCTCCCGCCACAGAACACACCAGGCTCTCGGCTGTGTTAGAAACATCAGGTTCTCCCAAAGCCACCTTTAAACCAGCCATGTTTCGCCACTGGGAAAATCCGAACCCAAGGAACCCTAATATACAGATTCATACATATCCTGAAATATACTTCAATATTTCAGCCGTCTCCCCAGCTTCCTCCTACCCAGTATCCGCTCGCATTCTTTGTCTCCCTCTGCTAGACTCTTTTCTGATATAGACATCAGGAGGTTAAGGGCTCAATTATCAACTCCGTTGAAGCCTCAGCTTCACGGTTCTTAGGGGCTTCTCTGTTGCTCTTTGGGAACTACACTGCAAAATCTCTTTCCTTCTCGACTTTCTTTTCCCAACTTGCACCGTCTATTTCCGACACACCCCTACGTGCGAACCCACAAATCTATTTGGGTTGAACGGAGAGAAACCGTGAATTGCTTTGGGAGACAGATTAATAAAAATAACCCTAAGAGTGCCTAGCCAGACTGAACCTGAAGCATTGCGATCTCGAAACCTAAAGTAACATCCACATGGATTTACAAAATATGATTCGATTGGTTCTAATTAGCCCCAGTCTGTGGAAAAATTGGAAGGAAGCGGCTCTTTGATTAATGTTACAAACCAGAAAGGAAACAGATTTTAAAAGTTAAAGTAGCAGCATTGTGGAATACAGAATCATTACCAGCATACATTTATGATACCTGCTTCAATCAGATGGCTTGGGGTTTTGTTTTAGGGTTTTTCCTTTTTACTTTAAGAAAAAAAAGGAAGACAGGATGCAAGTAAAAGCTTTTGTTTATGGAAGTGTGCGGCGCTTTTATCTCCAAGGAATTTATATAGCGGGACTGGTGTATAAATCCTTCTGAAAATGAAATTAGCAAAAACAAAACAGGGGTGAAGGTGCTGGGGGGGGGGGGGGGGGGGGGGGGGGGGGGGGGAGGGGGGGGGGGGGGGGGGGGGGGGGGGGGGGGGGGGGGGGGGGGGGGGGGGGGGGGGGGGGGGGGGGGGGGGGGGGGGATGAAATCACCCTCAGTAAATCATAGTGGATAACCAGCCCTGGCTTGGACAGATAGCAAATTCAGCTTTAATAGGAAGAAACAGAGTGGAAAGGGAAAGGACAAGATTCATACCTGCAGCAAACTCCTTGCAAAAATGGGGAGCTATTTTTAATAAGCTTTGAAAGTCACTGTGCAAGTTTGCTTGGGCTTGAAAAGAAAAAGGAAATAAGTTTTTTTTTTCCAGCTAGCTTGATTGTTTTGGGTGGAGCTCAAGCGTGTGTGTATATATGCTGTATATAAAAATGAATACTAATTCTTTCCTGGAAACTGTTTGAATTACAATCTGCAAGATACAAAAACACACCTTTATTTTAACACTGTTTTAATACAGATAGAATGGGGGGGGGGGGGCGGGGGGGGGGATAGTGAGGGAAACGTTTTTTTCCCAGTACCCAGCAAAACCCTTAAGCAAGAATAACACTCCCCACACGGAGACACACGCACACACTTTGCTCAGCTGTACAACCACCAGCTGAACTCCAGCTCCCAGTGGCTTTTCCCTGTACCAGGGCTTCTCTTGAAACTGCAAGAATGACAACGTCATGTGCGTGGAAAGCTGACACTTGGAGCTTTTAAAAAGAAATGAGGAAAAATAAGCTGTGACTTCTTGGTTAAAGTATTTCTTGTTCAACTCATGTTCTTATGTCACTGGGCTAAAAAAAAAAAAAAAAAGAGAGAGGAGAGAGATATGACTTTCCTTGAATGATCTGTTTAACCTAAGCCAGAGGAAAAAAAAAGAAGTCATTAAACTTATGTGAGCTATTGCTTCTGAAAGACAATAAACCTGCCTGGTCGCCATGGATATGACATATTGCTCTGAAAACAACACAATAATTAGCAAAGGGGAAAGATACAAGGAGAATATGCAAACTCCTGAGTTTAAAGCCATAGTGTTTCCTTTTTTCCCCCCTCCTCTTTTACTTGTCAGAGTCAATTCTGTTTGCAATTCAAATCAAACAAATAAACAGAATATTTACCAAAAATTTAAATGATCCATACATTACGAATCATGCACGCACACAAAAAAAAGGAGAAAAATTAACAAGGAAAAAAGATAAAGTCTAGTATGGACAGATCATAAACCACCTAGGTGTTTTCCAGATACGTGTGTGTGTGCATATGTCTGTATCTCTATGTGAAATATAAATGTATATACACATACACACATATATGAGTTATGAGGGTTACATGCACTATTTCCTCTAGGATTATTCTTTATTTTTAAGATTAGTATAGAAGCATACCGAGAGGAAAAACAGCTCTGTTTTAGGGAGTGGAAATTTGAAGATACAGCAAGAGAAAAATACAGGGGTTTTTGACTGTGTTAAACATGCATTGTGCTGGTAGTATTTCTTTGCAAACCTTTTAACTTTTCTCCAGAAGATGAGCAAAAAACCACAATTGGTGTGCACGGTGGTCAGCCTGATCAACACACCAGCTTACCATGAGTTCTCAAATTTTAAGCATAAAAACAAATTTTCTTCTCTCACCTCAATACTTTTAAAAAGTGGTATACACTGAATCACATGTAAAACGCAATGGATAAGTTAAGAAATAATGAAAATTGAGTTATATGCAGAGAGACTTCTTTGAAATAATTTATAAATGTTGCGGGGAAAATGTTTTTTAGATTTCTCTTCATTAAGATGAGACAAAGACTATTAAAACTTCTCTAATGCGGTAGCTTCTGGATTCTGACCTTCCACATTTAGAAACCAAGTAATAAAAGCACCCTAACAAGCACTTTATCTTTAGATATTGACTTTGAACTTATTTTAACATTAAAAAGACTTGGAAGGTATAAAAATAACAATATAGTTGCTACAAGTTTCTGTTGTGTGTTTTCACTGCTAAAAAAAAAAAAATCTTTAGAACAAAATAAGCAGATTAAGGAAACATCCCCCTTATTTAAAGCTGGCTCTTTTTCTATTTTTTTAAACAATAGTTTTTAGCTGGACTCTTTGATCTTGAAAGGGTTCTGCTATCTTGTGTGATGAGGGGGAAAATGATCTGTTTTAAATGATGATGCAAAAAAAAAGGATCAAAGCCCTGACTTTCTGTTAGCCATAATAAGGTCTGTTGCACAAAGCTTCAACTTCAGGCTTTAATATATAAAATATACAGGAGCCCAATAAAAGCACCGAAAAGGTACAAAGTCTGAAAACAAAAGGGGACGCTGCTCCTTTAAACGTTTTAGTGCATTGGAGTTTGATTTCTGAAAGAGATCAGTTTAACATCCATAGAAACCAGCAACAGATTATCATCAACAGAATAAATAACTAGTCTAATAAATTAAACAGGAGGCATAAGATCTGGAAACTTGATTACTGAAGTTCAACAATATTCCCCCATAAACTCTTCCAAACCACCTTTAGGGTAGCTAACAAGGTGGCAGCGACACGTATAAATAAAGGGTAGGTGGGAAGCAGGCAGGACTTCTGGAAATGAGAAGTCCAAAACCTTCGCGAGAAATTATTCCACGCTAAGAGTCAGCAAATCAATAGAGGAAATAAATTCATCAATGGAGTTTTGGGAGAGACAGCTGCTCTGCCAGGGAGCCGGCTGCCAGGACGCGCTGCGCAGCGCGGCGCGGACAGGAGGGGGCACACGGAAGGTGGACGGGCAGCTCCTGAAAAGTTTCACCTTTCCAGCCGAAAGGGCAGGCGGGCTCGGCTCGATCGCTCGAAACCGCCGCGATTCAGAGCAGCCTCCGGCCGCCACCCACCCGAAAAGTTTGCCCAAGAAGTTGCCCGGCACTGGCACCGGCACCGGGGCGAGTGGCCGCGCCAGCCCCACGCCGCCCGAGCCTCTTGACAGCTCGCTCGCCGGCCCGGCCCGCCGCCGAGCCCGCTCCTCCTCCGCGCCCCCCGCGCTCCGGGACCGGCGCACCGCGGCCAGCGGCGCTCGGGGTGCCGACCCGGGACCGCTCCTCGCCTTCCCCGTCCGCGCCCCGCGGCCCCCCCCGCCGGCGGTCTGAGTGACGGCTCAGACACCTGTTCCCGTCGTCCCAGAGCCTCCAACGCGGGCAGCGGGCCCCCAGCAGCCCCGGCCCGCACCCCCCACCCGGGCGGGCCCCCGCCCGCCGCTGCCCCGCCGCGCAGGGAGAAAGGGGGCAAGGGGGCGAAAGGGAAGGAGGCGGAGGGGGGAAACTTCCTGGCTCCGGATGGCAAATCAGCTGCGCATTCTGCAGATGCCACGGGTAAAAATAACCTGCTGCTTCGCCCGGGGGGCCGGGCACCGGCTGCCCGAGCCGCGCTCCCAGCCGCCGCGGCCCCTGCCGCCTGGTCCCTGCCGGGGGGCTGCGGCCGTCCCGCTGCGGGCGCCGGGCAAACGCTGCCGGCCGCGGCCCGGCCACTTTGCAGAAAGTTCCCCGGCACAGCACAGCACGGCACGGCTCGCCCCGCCGGCACCCGGCCCTGCCCGCCGAGCGCTCCCGCCGCCGCTCGCCCAACTTTGCTGCCGCCACCCCCTTCCCCGGTGCCTGCGCCCGGCCGCGCCGGGACCCTCGGGCAGTGCGGTGCGGGGCTGCGGTTACCTGCGCCCGGCGCGGAGCGGGAACACGTGTTCCCCCGTCCTCTGCCCGGGCTCCTGCCAAAGTCCTAGAAATTGACGGGCGCCGCCGCGGCCCGGCTCCACCGCCGAGCGGGCACGGCGCTGCCCCGCCGCCGCGGCACCCCCGCCGCTGCCCGCCTACCCGCGGAGCCGGGCGGCCACCGCCGGCCGGTGCCCGCGGAAGCTGGGCGCTGCCCCGCGGGAGCCGGGCGCGAGCGCGGCGCGGTGCCCACCTGCCGGGCCGCCGGCCGCCCGCCCGCGCAGCGCCCCGGCCCCGGCGCCGCCGAGCCGGGGTGCCGGCGGCGGGGCCGGGGCCGGGGCCGGGCGGGAGCGGACGGGCTTACCTGCACTTGGGGCTGCTTTGGGTGACTTTCCAAGTCAAGGGAAATGTGTGTGTGTTTGGGATGGAGGCTGCAGCGCGCATGCGCCATCAAACTTGCCCTGATCCCGGATTTTTCCTCCTCGCGCTCCCTTTGCTTTGATTATTGAATTTTCCTATTTCTAACAGGAGGACGGGCGGCGCGCAAAACCCGGCCTGGAGCCCGCCGCCGCCCGCCCCGGCCCGCCGGGGAGGGGAAGGGGGGAGCGGCGGGCAGGGAGCGGGCACGGAGCGGACTCGGTCTCCAGGCAGGCAGGGCAGGCGGGCAAGGGAGGGGGCCTGCAAAACCCGGACCGGATCTCCGCCCCTGCCAAGGGAAAAGGCGAGAAAGTGTCCCCGTTTCCCAACCCGCGCGGGCAGCTCCCATCTCCTGCCCTGTCCCCCACCAGGCTGTTCCTCTCCCCTCCTTCCCAGGGAGGCACTGGAAGTTTCATACCATTTTCCATTTTGCAGCCTGGTGACCTCTGCTCACCTTAGTTCCCTACGACTAAACTCCACGGAGATGGCAAATAAGCGTGCTGCCTGTGTTATTCTCCAGCTGGTTTTCCTAGGCATAATGTTCGCTTCCTACTTTACAAACTTCAGTACTTTTCTTTTGCTTATGTTCTTAGTCTGGATTTCACTCCAGTTTAGAACGAAACCACGGTTGCGTTGCAGCTACAACTTTACTATTGGTTTGGCAGTCTGCAGTACTCATTGGCTGGTATTTATGCACAGGACTAACTTTTGCAGGTCTGGATCCTAGAGAAAATGTCAAGGAACAGACATGCCAGCCACGGGCAGGCTCCTGGACTGGGCTGCTTTGGGGGGATGTCTTTGCAAGATCAGAGCCAAGGATTCCCTACATTTGCATGCACCTGAATTTCCAACAAGCAGGCATCACGTTTCCGTGGTAAGATACTACTTTCTCCAGCTCTGCTTTTCTTTCTCAGCTCGATCTTTCCTCTTCCACATAGTTACGTGTGCTCGTTCTGCAGTGGTTCTGCAAAACCATCCACAGAGACCCTTTCCTTCGTCCCCCCATTCCCGAGCCTTGGCTCCCAGCACCCCTGCACTCTGCACTGCGCCTTGGAGGTTCACCTGCCCACCCACCCGCTGGTCTTCGTGTGAATGAAGTCTGGGACTGCGGGCAGGTGACCGTGTCGGCCTCCATCACAGGGCTTGCAGGATTTGGGCCCCAGGCCCGAGCTATGCAAACCCGTAAACTCTTGAATAACTTTACTCATTCGGAGCAGGTAGCTCTGCGTCAGCACACCCACACAGAACCCCTTGCAGGAACATCTCGCTCTTCCAGGCGCTTCCCTGTCTGTGTCTGTCTCCACCTGTTGCCTCTTGTCCGACGCTTACACTGTAAGGTCTTTGGGGCAGAAACCATGGTTTTGCTCTGCATTTGTCAGTGCTTTGCACAATGGGGCCCTGCTCCATGATCCCAGCTCCTACGTGCTATTGCCACACACATAAATAATAACAATAATTAATAATAATAGACTAATTCTGATTTCGATGTGACTACTCATGTGAGTAAAAGTGACTCACATACATGAGTGTTTGCAGGACCGCTGCCAGCTCTTGAGCTTTTATTGTGAGTCTTCCAATATTGGTGTTCTCCTTTGATCCCCAGCTCCTGGAATGACATGTTTCTAGCACTTGTGTTTACTCAAGGAAGCTTGGAAATGTGGCCTAGTGCTCCCAAAAGCCTCGGAAGCCAGAGGAAAAATAAGAAACTTCCAAAGAAATGGATTTTTAATAGCTTTTGAGAAAATCCTGTAATTTGGCAGCTTGGGGAAAAGGGGAGTCTGACTCATGAATTTTGAACAGACAAGTTTAGCAATGTACATCCATTGAGTTAAATATTAGGACTTTTACTGACCAGGCTGAATTTACAGTGAAGAGATATATTTCTGTGGAAACATTCAGAGTGTTAAAGTGTCTGTTGTCTTTGCAGAATCTGGGCTTTTGTTTATTTTTTTGGTGTTCGTCATTCTGTAGTTTATTTTTACCTGCTCACAATAAGAAAGCAGGAAAATGGGGATGAAAATGGGATAATTAAGTAAATAGGACTGTGTGAGACTGTTATAATAACTTTGGTGAGTATTATAAATTGCTGAAAACAAAAAGCCCAAACTTTCTGAATTTGTATGCTAGAGAGACACTGCCAGGTTAAAAACTGGTGTTTCTGAAAGTAAATGTCCCAACTTCTGGTATAAAAGTATAAAAGAGCAGGTCCCAAGCTATGAATTCTTGCTCATGAGGCATCCCTGAATGAAGAATGAAGGGTTAGGAGAATAGGACCCTTTAATTAAATCTGCATCGTTACTTTTAATTGCATTTAGTTTTATTATTTTCTCCTGTTCGCTTTTTTGCATTTCTCTCATCTGGGGTGCTGAACACAGACTGAATGGTTCCTTCTGCTTGGAAGTCGGCTAATTTTGGAGTGCTGTGGAGTTGCCCTAGTTAGGAGAACTTGGGGACAGTCAAGTGTTTTTGAGGTGGCCGTGTTTATCACCGGAGAGCTCTCATGCCTGTGCTCCCTGCGCGTGGTGTGAGGCTCAGACACCTACAAACTGTTCCTCTGACAACAGCTTCAAGCCTCCTTCCCAACCACACCTTGCCCAAAAGCTCTCTCTGCGTGTGTCTGAGAGCCCCACTCGGCATGCTTCACCCGTGTCTGTTGACCTTGCAGTCCCTGCTTTCTGAAGTTGGCTTTTGCACCCCATTCCACCCACCTGACGTTTGCCATGCCAGCTCCCAGGAAAGGCCCCCGAGCGCACGGCTCCTCAGTCAGATAGAACATGAGGTAATGACACCTTACACAGCCCGTTCTAGATAGAAAGAAAATAATTTAGCAAATTGCAAATGATGCATACTTAACTATTTATGCAGCATCTTCCTGTCATCAACCCAAAGCAATTTTACTTCCGTGTTGAACAGTGGATGAAAATGTTCTATAGATTTAACCATTGCGGGAGTTCCTTTTAAGTGGTGCAGTAATCTCTCTCTAGCTAATTTAGTGTTGTAATAAGGCACCACCCTCACAAATCCTTTGGTTCTTGTGTCAATACTGCCCCCAAACCATAAGTGCTGGCATCTGCATCTATCATAAAAGTGGGTCTGAAACAGAAAAACTAAGAAAGGAGCAATATGGCCATTGGCGGAGCAATCTCAAGAGCCTTTTACCAATCTGGACATACTCAATTTCATTCCGATTTCCTCTCAAATACGATTTACTTTCTCAAGAAATCCATGCTATGGTTTAACAGCACTGGCAAATTCAACAATAAACCTCCTCTAACAGAAGCAGGGTGAGATGTACCTGGCAAGAGGGACAGTTCAGTACAGATTCAGTTTTCTTCGCCAGTGAGGGCTTGCCCATGCTCAGGATTTGACTTGAACCACCACCTCTCTCTTGTGGGGACTGAAAACCTGTTAACCAAAGACCTCTAACCAAAATGTCTCTTGTTTTGCCCTTTTTTTTTATATACGACACGACAGTGGAAAAAATCCAAAAGCAGTCTTGGACATCCCTGTCATTCCCTTTCCTCCTTATGGTTTTCTTTGCCAGCATTCACTAAAACCAGTGAGACTTTACACAGTTATGGTTCCTATCTTCACTATTTCCTGCTTGCCTGCACATTTAACAAACAAACAGCTCAGTTGCACAAGATCATTGGCAGTTCAGATTCCACATGCCTCCATCTCCAAACAGGTTTCATCTATTCCAGTCTTCCTTTAGCTACCTGGCATGTAGCTATACCATTATTGCTGCCCTTGGGGAGAGGACATCCTGCTTGCTGCAAGCTTACTGCCCATAAGACATTGGTTGTATGGAGCTACATATTTCAAATAAATTTCCATGAACTGAAATTGTAGGACACCTTTCATGCTATTTGTCACTCAGCAATTAGCAATAACAGCATCCAAACTCATTATTAGGTCGTCCTCTGTATCTGCTGTCCACAACTTTGGTTAAATCCAGAAATTTCTCTCTTCAACCAAACTTTGTGAACGGTTCCCCCTTTGCTCAGGGCCCTCTTATTGCCACACCGGGGTGGCGTGGTTGCAGCTTGTGTGGGCATGCTGCAATTACCTACAGGGTGCAAGGACACAGAGAGTGAATACCTGTCACATTCCTTCCCGCGCTGCTGGGCAGTGGTGAGATACGAGCGTGATGCGGTAGTAAAAGCCACACGAATAGAAGGGATTGAATATTTAGACTGATGACAGGACAGCTGTGGGTAAAGCATACAGGCTGCGCCTTTACTGCAGACTAGAGTTCATGTATTTTTTTCGCACCCAGTACCCACCCCAGAACATGCTCCATCTGGCCAAGCTGTGCAAGTGCAGCTGAGAAGACTACGTACCCTTAAAAAATTACTCACGTAAGAAAAATGATGCTAAAACAACACGAGAAGAGCTTGGATTAAAATGACAAAAGCACAGAAATACATGCTGAGGGCTCTAACTCTGTCCTCAGCAAACCCTGCTGTGACCTGGCTACTGTTTTTTTAGGGGAAGAGGAAGGACTGCAGAAGAGGTTCCTGTTGCTCTGAGGACTGTGGCAACAGAGAATCAGGCCTAGATGCCTTGTTCCCAACCACTCGGACCAGCTGGCACGCTTTACATAGCCTACATGCCACATTAATTCCTCAAAGGGGCACTTAATCTCTGGTAAGTGAGACGGAAGCTGAGGTCTAGGCTGACCAGCCTACCAAACTGGTCTGAAACAGCCATCTCTTTCATACAGCCTACCAATGGCCACCAGGCGTTACGACCTTTTCCAAACCTAGCGTAGACCAAGGTGCTATCCAGGACCTCTCATCCTGCTTCACAACTCACTGGAAGAATGATGAAATCACTCAGACGTGCACTAGAAAAATCTTGCGGATTTACTTAGTTTCGTAATGGAAAATGAAAAGTAATTGCAAAGAAGGAGGAGGCATTTTTCGGTTACAAGTATAATATATCTGCTGTCGTTTTTATCATGAGTGGCACGAGTAATCAGAGAATATCATGTGGTCATTGTTTGTCAAGTGCCGTTTTCTCACAGGCAACTATTTCTTTGCATATGCACACTTTAGAAGCAAAAAGAAATGGGTTGGATCCCCGTTGTATCCTGGTTGGAATCCTCGGAGCAGAGCAGAGCAGGCATGATTCACACTGCCAGCAGTGGGGCAAGATACTTATATGGAAGAGGATCAGGCCCTGGTTTTGAAACTTCAAACTTTTGTTTAGAAATATGTCATGCATATCAGTATGTAAGTATATATAAAAATATGACACCGTGTGGGGCGAATTATAGGCGTACGGATTGATACTGAGTTCACTCAGCTCAGAATCTGTCCTTACCTGTTTTATTTGCCTTAAATCTGTATAAAGGTTCAAGCAAAAGACCTGGCATTTAGCAAGAAATATCTGGCATTTAATCCCAGTTCTGTCCCAAAATTTCCCAGTGACTTCACTATTCTGAGTGTCCAGGTAATCTCCACTGCTTTGGGACTTAGTCCGAAAAGAGGCTACTAAAGGCAAAAATAAATGCAGAAGAAAACAATAATAAATACGCAACAACAATAATAAAACTGGAATTCAAGTGTGAAGTTGTATGTTGTAATAGCCTGCCCGTGTTAGAAAATAATCAACTAAATAGCAATAAATAATAAAAATTTATATTAACAATTCATTGTGCTGATACAGACCTTCAAGTTAGAGTTCATTATATTAATTTACTAATTAATTAAGCACTACATCACTGGCACCTACATAGGTTTTATTACACTTTACAGATGGAAAACTTAAGAGTCTTGCCTAGGGACACAGTGAATCAGTGGCAGAGCCGGACACAGAACTGGAATAACCTCTGCAGCTCTCGGTCTGTTTACGGCACAAAGCTGCTGATTTTCGGACTAATTTAGTTCAACAGATGCAATTCCCAGTGTGGAGACTCCAGTTCGGGTGCAAAAGGGAATTATTTCGTTTGAGCTTAAATCAGTTCTTAATTATATCAAGCGAGTTACAGAAATGCAGTTTTCAAATTTCCTTGTAGGCCTACGTTTCGGGCCCTTGACTTAAAACCACACCTTTGGTTGAAACGCGGCTATTTCCCGGATAAATCCCAAGTCACAACAGTTCTTGGGGTTCCCACGCGCGTCTCACTAGTAAACATCTCCTGACCTGAGATGGGCATGTTCAGTGGCTGTCACTAAGGGGTGCCATCACCGGCGAGTGCCCTGATCCTGGTTAAAGACGGAGTTACTACAATTTAGTTGGGCCTTTTAATGAAGGGTTTAAACTTCTTCACAGCCAGGCTTTGCAGGTTTCAATGGTTTGAAGAGCTGCTCCTAAGCAGCCGAGCTGCTCGGTTTTAAGTGCACCAAGGCGAGTTAACTACAGGCCGACAACCCTTCTACGCTCTGTCTCCCAGGTACCACGGAACCCTTTTATCAAGGCACGTTTATCCATGTGCTTTTCTGAAATTCGATCCCTTCCAATACATGTCCCGGGCTGACGCTTGCTCCCATTTGGTCACCCCGCACCCGTGTCCTGGGCAGGAGGAGGTCACATTATTATCTCTGCCTTGCTCAGAGCCTTCTGTGGTCATGGTCACTGGGGCACGGGCACAAGGAGTTTGCTTGGCCCTCTCCTTTTTTTCCAGCAGCGTGTGCCAGCCTGTTGGGATGGCACGGGGGGCTCCACAGGCTGGCCAAGTGAGATGGAGGCAAACCAAGGGCTGCGTAAGGAATGCATGAGAACTGCACGGGATAATGGGAAACATTATTTATAGCCTGAATGCAGAAAACCCTTCCTCCCCCCTCGCCAACAGACAAACCCATGTCCAGTAATGACAAAGTCATTACCTTTTTATTATTTTTCAATAGGGTTCAGATGTAGCGTGTCTGTTCCTTACAGGCTGTCCTGATGGCTCCAGGCTCTCGTCTCTCTGAGAACATTCAGCTAAACACGCTGAGTGGGTGTGGAGTCACCAGCCCTGCTGTAGAAAATTTGGGCCTTACCCTCCCAGCAGCCTGTTATCTCACTTATTAAGGGAGAATTATAATGTTTCCCTTCCTCCCAAGAGGCATTTGGGACTACAATAAAGGCCTTGTGAGAACTGCTGGAAGATCAAAGCAGGGATCCCATTGGAGGAGTTCCGCATAGTGCTGTTCCTGATAAGATATGGTTGGGGGCTCTTAATAGAAACTGGGCTTGTCAATGTTTTTTCTAGCATGAACGTGATCCTCGAAAAAAATAATTTTTCATGTGCAAATCCTAAAATTATGTGATCCTCAGATACTGAAAAGGTTGAAATTCTTTGGATTTGGTGGCTTTTCAAGCTTTCCATCCAATGTCCTATGTCCCATGAGAAGTCCCTATTCTGATGTGCTTTTGCTCACTGATTATTTCACTACTGATCATTCTCAGAAAAGCTCTTCCTCCTTCACCTGCTGCCCTCTGTAACTCCAAACCTTTTTTCTTGCATTTAATGCCCATCTATGCTTTGTCTTTGCCTTTGTCTCCTGCTTTTTAAATGTCCTTCCCCCACTCGTATCTCCAACAAGACCCCTGTGTGCGGGTGTGATAACCCACGTAGCACCCATGTCTCTGGGATTTATTTTGAGATCTGCTGTTTATTTATTTCCCTTTTAGCACACCCAGCGAGGCCTGTGAGGCAGGAGATGTGAAGGGAGGTGATTATGGGAGACTATTTCCCCTCGCCACTCATTCATGACAAACAAAGAGCAATGATTGATGATTAAAAATGCATTCTCTGGGCTTGTTTTCTTTGTTTACCATTATGGAGATATTATAAATACTGAATACTAATCAATCCAGACCTGGCGGGACCTCATAGACCTTCTGCAATCCCAGGGCTTTGCTCTTCCTTACAACCTCTGCAGCTTTCCCCCTCCTTTGTTTCTAAATTAAACACCTAGATCCTCCATCCCAACCAAAAAGAATTAGGTTAACTTTGGACGAATTCACGTCGTCTTTTTGGACTGGCTGGGCTCTCGTCTCTCCCCAACAGCCATACTCTCCCCTGCAGGACACTCTCTGTGTTCAGGCACCTGGCATTCCTCTGCCCTTTTTTGCCCTGCAGGGGGTGAAAACAGAAATTCACTCCTCAGATCAAGGGCAAATTCCTTTTTTAGGAAGCCCCGAGTATCACAAATTTGCTTTCAGAGTGGATGCCTTGTGGAGAAGAGATCAGGACGTCTCTTCTAAAAAACTCTCATTGCTAACAGTAAGGCTGGATTTCTCCCTGGGCATTTCTGTGCAAAAGCCAGAGTGCCACATCTGATTCCGCAACATTACACAATGTCCAGATAAACAGCAAACTCGGTGGCGCTTGCATTCTTTTATCTTTATTCAGTCAAATTAACTGCTTTCTCTTTCTCTTCCCGCACCCCGGCCCTCGCCTCATCTCCCTCACTCATGTAAAATGGAGACACATTGCACTGGCCACTGCAAAAATTGATCAAAATCATCCATTCTAACTGAATGAGAAGATTCCTCTTCCCTTTGGCCTAAACTACTACTTTAATCAGCTATTTCCTGTGAGATTTTTCCAGTGTTCTGCTCCCTGCTGAAGTCAACATTAAATCTCCCACACGGCAAAGCTCCAACTGACTCCAGTAGGAGAACAGTCAGGTTGAGGATAGGCTTTTGCAAAAGTCACCTCCAGAGAGCAGACCGGGGTCCTTCTTCGGCTCCTCACTCCACATGGGCAGACCCGAGGTGCTGGCGGAGACCCCATGAAGCCAGCAGTGTAACGGCAGCGCAAGGGGTTGCCCCGGTAGCTTGGATTACTGAAAATAAACTGCAGTGGGCACTGACATACATTTTTCTTAATATGCTTAGAACCAGCCCAGGAATAGCTGAGCTCAGCTGGAGCATATCAGGAAGGAGAAGGAAGAGAATCTGAGCTGGGCTAGCAAGAAATTTTAGTCTGAACCATATGGCAAGAAACTGCAGTATGTTCTTATCTTGAAGCCTGAGGATTTATTTTATGCACGTAATTCCCTGATCATCTTGATGTAGCATCTCTTAGGAGGATGGTGTTACACTATCTAACCACCACTGCTGGAAGTTGACAATCTCTCTATCATCTTAACTTTCTTAAAATTTTAAATATATATCTATGTTTATAAAATATCAAGGGCCTGATCCCATTGAAGTCTGGGGAAGGAGCCTAATCAGTTTCAGTAGGCATTTGGATCAAGCCCATAGAAGTTCGCTACTTCTCTTTCTAAATATTGTATCTCTGCATTACATCTTTGCATGCTACTCTTCCCTAGCACGCACAGGACCTTCCTCTCCCTTTGAAATCTGGGAACATTTTCTATGAGAACAGCATTTCTCTGTAATCTGTGTTCAAAAATGGAAGCCACCACTCCCAGCTAACAAGGAAGCCTAAAATGCTGATTCTTAGTCAACACACTTATCCCTGTGTCTCCAAATTTACCTCTTCCCCCCTTCCCAGAGCAGCATGAAACCAACTCATAGTGAAAAGGGCTTTGCAGCAGGTTTTTCAGTTCAGCCTTGAGTCTGCAAGCAGCCTTCAGTTGCAATGTAATTACCACCAGTTCACCAACAAATTCTTTTGTAGACTTGTTTCACCAGATTTAGCAAGCAGATTGATCCAAGCCACTCTTTGGTGAGCCTCTGCAATGGAATTCTATCTTTACGCAGTGGTCTGTTCAAAGGAAATATTGTTATTGCTATATTTTCAACCAATACACTTTCACCCAAAGATCCTAACTCTGCTGGCAGTTCCTTTCAGTGATACCACTTAGCATAAGCTTGGCAGAGAAAGGAATGCGTGTATGTGCACGTCGGTATGTATATGTATGCACATGTACTACACCCACACGCAAAAGTTACTAATCCATTGGCTGATGTATTTATGGCTATTTTGCTTATAAACCACTGCCCTCTAAGATGCTTACAGCCTCTGCAATGACGGCAGATACTTGCTTGCCTCAACAGTAAAAGTCTGCGCTTTAGAAAGAGAAAGACTCGGTTTGTAACTTGGTTGAGAACGGTGACCTTCGAGTACACAAAGAATCAGTCCAACAGTCCAGTCTACTCCAGAACCGCCTTTTGGAGACGTTACCTTTAAGTTTTGCTTTCCTTGCTGCCTGGTTAATGCACTCCCCAACCCATTTCTGTGCAGTTGCAGTGACCCCAGAGGCCAGTCCCAAGGAGAAAGAGGAAAGAGCCCCCCTCTGGTTTCAGCTGATGGCCACTCATTTTCCTCCAGAAGGTTTCTCTCATATTCTCAACCTCATGAAAAGCAGACCATGTTTGGTTTTAGGTAGCATGGTAAAGCCAGAAAGCGTCAGTCAGAAGCTAGACTAGAGAATGAGTCCAGAATGTTTTCTCGGGAAAAATGAACCTAGAACTCAAAAGTGAAGAGATGGGAAACACTGCTAAGTCCCTTCTGGGTTCATTTGCCAAACCCAGGACAGGACTGCTTTCTGCTACATGCTTACCAGAGTGAAGAACAGAGGCTGGGGCAGTTCTTCAGCCCATGACATGAGGTCAGACAGAAAATCACACTGGTCCTAGGAATATATGAATCAGATTACAAGGTATGACGACACTGCCCAGTAAAATGCTGGTAAAAGATAGCCAAGCTACTGCTGAATAAGTACAGCAAGCAGTGGAAAATAATACCAGACAGATCACGGTGCTAATAGAGCTGGATTCTTCTGATATCAAGCTAGCTCAGGTATCTCTAAAAGGCACGCTGATGTGCAGTGCACATCTACACAAAACACTGCCACTGGTACTCCCAGTGTTTGTTGCTCTGTACCTCAGCATCCTCATCTGTAAAATGGGGAAAAGATCACTACCATGTTCAGAGGGAGCTATGAGACTTATGTGATGTTTTTTAAGAGCCTTGAAACCTCACAGAAGGGCAATTTATTGTTCTTATTTCCTGTGATCACACTATTCCCACAGGGATGTTTATTTCTCAGCTCTGGGTTTCAATTTATTTATTTCTCATTGTGTTCTGGGTTTCCATACAGAGCAATTTCCACTAGCAAAGACTGAAGGGACTATTTTCCCTTTCCGGCTTCAACTTAACAAACGTACAGGTGATAAATCCTCTTGTGAAAATCCTACAGGGTGAAACAGGCTACAGATCAAAGGGAAGGAACATTTGTCCTCTAGTATGATACCAATACCAGCAGAGCCTCCTCACCTTCAGAAAATGATCCTTTGTAAAGCTCATGTCCCATCCTCCCACTCTCAGTTTTCAGACCCAGACTTCTGACTTTGCCACGCGTTTCTGCCACCCAGATCTGCCAGTGGAATCTGGCTCTATCGGCATTAAAAGTTAACTTCCTTGTGAAAGCCACCTCTGAAAACAGCAGGAAACGAGCTAGCAGAGGGAACAGTACTGGATTCCAGGCTCTGTTTGGTATTTGGAGCTACAGGTCATTTGTGAGCTTGGGGACAAAACCCAATCAGCTCCGTGTAACCAGTCCTAGCTCCACCTGGGAATGCCACACAGAGAGCAGCCGCCTCAGTGCACTCTGTCTGTGGGGTACTCAGATCTGTGCAGGCTTTCCTTGTCTCTGCTTTGGTCTGGTTCCAGGTAGCTCCTCCTGTTCCAACAGCACAAACATGCTGTACCTGAGACACCTATGGAAATACAAAGGTCACTGCACTGCTGTGTGTGAGTGTTTGCCAGAGCTGTTCACAAGCAGAAGAAGGGACGCTCAGCACACCCAAGGACCTGCTTCGGAATGATCTCCATGTGACACGTTCAGTCCTGGGAGAAGGTGTGAAAGCAGAGTCCCAGGTAACCCCAACTCAGTTTGCTCCTTCCACATGCTGGAGTAGTTACCATAAATGCATCCCGAACAGTCTCGTGCCCAGGCCCAAAGTCCTTGCTCTAATTCAGGTATCAGGGAAGGTGCTGAGGTAGAATTTGTACAAAATCTGGGCAAAGGAATTGGGGTATAGCCCTTGGATGTAAAATGGCTGGGCCATTTATACAGCCCAAATCAGACAGGATATTTAAAGTGTGAAGTATCTGACACCTTTATAATTTCAGTTGACTCTAGTACACATAGCAGCCACAGACTAGAAGAGAAGCTGAGCACTCGCTTAACCAGAAGCACTGGAAAGGTCCCAAGTGGTATCAAAGACTTTTGAGCAACTATTGAACCAGCTGCTTTCAGGGGTGTATCTCACATTCTTACATCCTGGATCATGATTCACAAACTACAAGTTTTGGTTTTGCTTACCTATCCTCTGTTATTAAACTGTTTCTCTCTGGGACCATTACAAAGTAATCTGAATGTCCACAATTGGTTCATGTACTTGAAAAGTAGATGCTATAGTTACATCGTGAAAATTTGTAGGAAAAATTGGGATTGCCTGTACACTAAGAGTATGTACCAAATTATCTCAAGTGACTGAATTATTACAGCTTAATGTTTCCCTCTCCCCAGCTGAGATGCAGTACTGACCATGTTTCCTGACCAGTTGCAACGGTAAAGCAGATATATTTGCCAAAAACAACATAAATGCCAACGTGGTTCAACCAGGCAAATTTTACTTTGGCACTGCACTGGTAATTACTGTAGCAACTTTACTGGTAACCTATTAAGCTGAGGTTTGACTTGAATCATACCCTAATACCAATAAATTTGGCTTGGTGCTATTGGAGACACACTGCCTTCCCATGGATTGAAACAGTTTATCAGTTTCAATGGGTTATAATGATAAACTGGGTTATATAATGGTGCATATCAAAACTGTCCCCAGCAGACTTGCACCAGTTCACAGAGCCAGGTTTTAAATCCTGTCTTTAGCTGCAGAGTTTTCAATTTGAAACCTCAGCCTCCCTAAGACTTAAAGCACTCTTTGTTGATGAATGAGCAAAACAGAACAAACTGGGGTAACTTCCTACAGGTGAATGGAAATCTAGTGCAAAACTAAAGTCTTGTTACTAAAATTAAAGTCTGTGATAATCAACACTTACGGAGAGCATCTGAAAACTGACTGTGTATTTCAGGGGCTCAGTGGGAACAATGATCAGAAATCCCTGTAGGCACTTTATAAAAACACCCCCTATGAGTGTAGCTAAAATAGAGAAAACAATTCAGGTGAAAAATTAAAAGGAAAACTCTATAAAGCTTAGGTGAGACGCAGCTGCTAATCAGTCCAAAAGGGTGGGAAGATAATTTATTGCTATAAAGTGGACTTATGTTCCCTTACCTGTGAATGTTATCATTTTCGATAAGCCGTACTCATGCATATTTTGTATTTCTATGTTAAAAAGCAAAGTACAATCTTATAATTAAAAAAAAAAGCCCAGTAACTGCAAGGCCAGGTTGCCCATGGAGGCAGGTATGTGTGTTAACGAAACGCTCCTTCCTCCCTGCCCCAAAGAGCCTGCCTTGGAGCCTGGTCACGAGCTGAAGTTACTGTAACACGGCCTTCTAAAGTCTCCAAAAAAGTTCAGCACCCCTTGCAGGAAGGATCAGTTTACACCATCTAATTTTTCTGTCTGACTAATACATTAAGTCAGATATCATTTCCTGCTCACAGACAGTTTATCCATTCAACCAAGCTTTCTCCCTGTCCTCTTCTGGATTCCTTTCTGAATCTTTCTGGCTTTTTTCTGTTCCATGTTTTTCCACCGTGCTCATATTTTTCCCACAAGCCATTTCCCCTGAGCCTTTTCCAATAGGAAGCTGAACACCTTTATGGGTATCTGCAATTCCCTCTGGCCCAAATCCTGAGAGATCCATTCAGTTATATTCCAGAAATTTCTATCATAGCCACTGGGAACACCGAGCTTCCAGCACATCTCAGGATCTGACCAGCAGAAAACCTCCGTTATCTCATCTTCAGGATGAGAGTAAATTCGTGGCCAGACTCCAGCGATGGGGATGGACTCACTGTCCACTGGTGACGAGGGCACAAAATCCCCACTACAACAGCGAGAACGGGCATGCTCTGTGGTGTGCACAAGTTATCCGACCTCGAGCAAAGCAGCACAAAATACCTGTTTCCTGCTACTCTCCTGGGCTTACATAGTACAGAACAATTAATGGGCACGGAATGGCTGTTGCTGCTACCAGCCAGACGTAGCCAAAACACTTAGGATTAAAGGACGGCAAGGAAGAAGGAGCTAGTTTTTAAAAAGGAAAAGTTGCCACTATGGTGAGAGAACAGTATTCAGCAAGTGCCTGCAGCGTCGTACTGGTCTGCTGGGAAAAGTGCTGGGAAGCGTGCTGGGAAGCAGACTAGTTGCACTTCCCTGGGAAGTGGAGAAAACTCTCTATGTGCTGCCCACACACCATACTGCCCACAGGGGCAACAGCGCCCAAAATATTGAAGATGGGCCAAATTTAATCAACCTCAGCCCCTAACAAGGGGTGGCTCTGATCCAAACACCTGTCCACTCACCAAGTCTGAATTTGCTTATTCTCAATGGGCAAACTCTGGGAGGCTTACTCAAGGAGCTCTACCACTGCTTTCAGCTGGATTTTACAGCCTCCATGGCCTAGACAGAAGCAGCTTGTCGTGGACTGCGGTGGGTGTCTGCTTCTCTCTCACTGTGTCACAAGGCCTGAAGGAGAGGGTGTCCTATTAGCTCATATGCTGTGAGTTTGCAGCCCCTTGGATGATCCTGGCTGGAATTTCACTAGTCCCAGTAAAGCTCCCTGCAGACAGAAAGGGGAAATAGCTCTGCGCTCCGTTCCCCTCCTGCACCCAACATGTATCTGCGTCCAGGAACAATGACTTAAAAGGACTTCAAAAACAGGCATTATTTGTCATCCTGGAAGAGCTATAAAAAGAAACACTTTCAAGTAGTGAGGTGTGAATACCATTACTTTACAGATTCAAGGGAAAAAAGCAGATAACCTTGGGGGACCCGACCTTCAAACAGGTTCAAATAACTTTACCACGCTTTGCCTTTCCTCTCCTACCACAAGCACAAAATTACATACATGCACATGTTCCCACACGTATATACTCCCCCGTAAACACAAATTGTAGAATGCATTATACCCTCTCTCTCACACGCACAAAAAGCTCTTGCACATGTTCTCATGCACGGGCACTCGCCCACGTTCACATGCTTCCACATGTTTTTCTGCCCTTGCAATAGCACTCGTGTGCGCGTACACGCGTACACACCCAGGCCAAAACACGCAAACGCAGGTGATAACTGCAGGAGAAAGATCAGCCCTCTCAATGCTGAGTGTGTTGGGATTTATTTTGGAAAGGCAATTCCAGTGTTGTTCCGTACCCAGAGTGTTTGGATCATCAGAATATAATCCTGTGAATTTACATAGTTAACAATCAGACTACCTGAAAAATGAAAGCCCTACTTTTGCAGTTTCCTGTCCCTTCAAATCCGCTTTCTAGGCAGTCTGGATCAGCAAGAGATCCTAACAATACTTCCCGAGAGAGGTGCACGCCTGGCTGAGGAGATTCGCTAACTGTGCAGAGGTTCAGGTCTGGAGCAGAACTTTGCAGGATGTGCTGTTGCAATCAAGCCCTTGATCTGACACTGAGGCAGATGCCCGCGGCTGGTCTCTCATGCACTCCTCATTTTGTGCCTGGCCACCTTTCTGCGCTCTGTATGTGCTGGGTTACACCTATGATCCTCGGTCAGCTGCACCACACACCTAGCTCGTGTTCATGCTAAGTACCATAACCCACGGAAGAGATCCAGGACAGCTCAGTTAAATTCTCCAAGCTGGAGGGTATGGCTACCCCACTGTGTCCGCTTTTTTGCCAGAATCAACTGAGGCAAACTTCTTCTCTATGATTTCTACATCAGCTGAATATTCTGCTAAGATGGGACCTGTTACGTCCTTGGCAACACTAACAACAATGCTGTCTGCTCTCTGCTTCCTTCTACACGAGTACCTCAAGTCAATGCACGTACCCAGCGGCCGTATCCTATGGGGTATTTAGCACCTTCCCTATACAGTGATTTTGGACTCTGAGGTACAGGTGATCAATAGTTCAGAAAACCAGATCCTACCAGCTCACCTGACAGCACAGAGATACACAGTGGTAAGTTCCTACCATGGCTGTTAGCTCAGATGAAGGAATTGTACCGTGGCACAGGGACACAGCGATGTTGTGAAAGTAAAATCTTATATAAAGCATGGCATTATTTCACAAGTATGTTAACCAAGGAAAAGAATGTTGAAACGTTTTCCCTCAGACCGTGCAGTAAAGCAGTGGCACAGCAGGGTGAGGAACTCAGAAATCTGTTCCTAGATCCTGCTATAATCATTAGATAACACAGAGTGTCCCTCCTTGCTAGGGAAAATGATGATTTCATCCTTTCCACAGGGGGGCGAGTTTGGTGGAAGGTAGGGTTATAGCTGGCTTTGCATTTGCTTCTACTGCAAAACCAGGTATGCCACTGCATATCTCATTTGGAACTCACTCAGCTTAATTTCAAAAGACTGGATTAACACCCATGCTGAACATTTCCTTTATGTGGTTTAACTCTGATCTGCATCGTCCTCTGGGAAAATGCAATGCAATCAACACAATTACTCTATACTTTACCTACTGCCACCAGGCCCAAAATCCAGAGCTTAGTGAATTCTGGTGGCATTAGTAAAAATTTTCATGTCAGCTAGTAAAAACTAGCCTCATTCGCGCAAAAGAAACCTAGAAAGAAATTTAGTGTATGGCCACAGTTCTCAGAACAGCAACAAGGAGGAGAAACATTGGGGTTGATGTTCCTGCTAAGATCCTCTCTCAGGTGGGAGCAAGCCCAGGCAGTGCTATGTTAGCTTTCACCATCTCATGTGTCTTTTCAAGGTTTGCCTGGAGACTGGTAAAAGTAAAAGTCACTCATGAGTCTGAGAGCCACCAGGCTGCCTCGCTAGCAGCGGTCACTGATATTTGGGAAAAATCATACTTGAATTTGGACGGCGTGAGGTGCTACTGTGGCCACGACCAAAGCTTCTTTCTCATGCCATCGCACTTGCCACAGGAGACACATCAGCATTTATTGCATGGCTCCACGCAGAAGGGGAAGGTTGCAAGGCAGAATCAGGTGCTCAACTCCTTGTTTCTGCTGTCCTCTGCGAGAAGAGAGGAAAGGCCTTTGCAGGGTCAGACAGCAGCAACTGCAAAACTCAAGAGGACAACGCACCAGCCCAGTTCCACCTGCCTCCATACACACCCAGAAAACCTCAGCTGCTGGCTCCCCGCAGCTGCTGCTGAAGCTCTGCGGAGTCACAGAGTAAAAATCTGCTTCTGGAGCGCTCACAGCACAGGCTGGCTTGGGGCTGGGGTGGCAGTCACTGGAGTGAGAGCCACCAAAGTGGTCCTGCTGTCACACAGGGCTCTGCAAATCCACAGGGGCTCTAAATGTTAAACTGCACTTGCTGTCCTGGAGAGCTGAGATAACAGTGCTCTAGCACCAGTGCTCCTTCTGGCAGCCACGATGCAGCGTTTTCTCCAGTTCACAACTGAAATCGGCCAAGCTCTCCAAAAACCAGTAAAGACTTTTCTCACTCCTGCTTCCTGTGGCAACAGTACAACTGTCCTTACAGGGCAGTGGGTTCGGTAAAGGGAGCAATTATACTTCTTGCATTTTTATTGCCCACTGCAAGGGAAGCAGTTAGGAAAATCGGGAGGTTGGAACGAAAGAGAAGACAGACTGCAAGGCCAGGTCTATTGGTACCAGAGTTTCTGCTGCTGGGCTACAAGGCCTTATCTTACCATTAACTTGACCAGAGAGAACTGAGCTGCTTGTGAAAACAAGAAGCAATGTCAACTCTCACATGAAATATGTCAATGAGAAGAGTTGTCTGGACTCTGAGAAGCTATTTGGGTCAGAAAGCAATGCCTGGCCAGTGAAAATATTCCTACTGGCCCAGACATCAATACAAGTGTCTTTACTGACTTCAGAGAGAGCAAGAATACTGCATGGCCTGGATGACTGCTAGAAATACCTGTCTTGGTTAACTATTACCAAGGTTGTTTCATTGTAAAACAATGGGAAGATCTCTCTCAGTAGGTCTGGCTGACTGGCAGAGAGCTCCTTTTGGCTGGAGAGTCAGCTGGAAAGGCCTATGCCTTGCTCAGTCTCAGAGTATTCCCAGCTTTAGAAGAGAAATGATGTTGAGACCTTCACAGTTTGCTCCAGAGGATGTGACAAAAGGTCTCCAGAAATCTTGTGAATGGCCAGTTGTGTCATTGAGCACTGCCTGCCCTCTGCTGGCATCATGGATGTGATAAAAATCTTGCAGCGGAATGGCAGTGAAGCAGAAATTTAAAAAAAAAAGAACACCACTCTAGTGCCTGACATTCTTTTTAGGATGCCAATAAAAGATAATGTTACCTGTAAAATGTGCAAGCTGCTTCTAGCACTATGCCTCCCTCCTCTCCTACGCCCTTCTTCTGAATTTGTACTACCCCTGCAGTGGACAGAGACCCAGAAGAAAGAGCACCAGGGCAAGAATGTCACAGGCAGACCCTCAAGACTAAATCCACAGTTAAAGGAAACAGTCAGTGTGAGAGGTGCTGAGAATCTGACAGTTTTGCCTCCTGCACCATTTACAGCCTTGGTGCTTCCAGGGAAGGTTTTGCACTCTTTGACTGAGTTTTGGATCAAGTTTTATCTCAGTGGATTTTCTAACATCCATGTCAAACATGGGACAGGTATGAGAAAAGATGGGGGAGATCAGGCTGGGGAGAAAGCAAACACCATCAGCACAGTAGAGCAGATCCACTGTGTCAAATTCAGCGCTGAGAGCGCTCCAGCGGGTTGTGTTTGTCCCAGTGTGAGCCGTTTCAGCTGCCTCACACTCTTGCACAGCGAGAAGTTCAAGGACAAATGCTTTGATTCGGAAGAAAATTTTCTGTTTGCCAGTGAGGTGCTCCGAAAGTTTGGCTGCACCTCTTTTTGGTTCGGTTTTCCTGTGCATTTGGGATGCTCCTGCTATTGGGATCTCTGTATGTAACATAGATTATACGACTTTGTGCTGATGCAGTGAATTTCATCAGAAGATCTCACAGCGTTTGCAAATTAATTAATTAACTCTCATGACACCCCACTGCTAGCATCACCATCTTATTTAGATGGCAACAGAGGCACTGAGAAAGAGCTGCCTTATTTCTGGACCACCCAGAAGGTCTGCAGAAAAGCTGGAAAAGGAGCTCTGCAGGCCTGATGCTAAGCCCCTTCTTCCACTGCCTCGGCCGATTCCCTCCCTGCCCGTTATCACACGGGCTAAGGATCTCTGTTGCAGCCTAACATAACATGGAATAGTTCAGCAGAGGAGATTTTTGTGGGAGGATACAGAGTTGCTTTTGGGCAGCAAAGTATGATAATTAGGAGGGGTCCAGAGGGGAAAAAGCAGAGGTTTATTCCTTGGTCTGAACTGAATTGTACAGATAATGCCTACAAGACTTCTCTAACTCTGGCAGAGGACACCTTGGACTTGAGCTTTGCTTGCTTTCATCTGCCTTGCAGCGCCTCCAGTGAACAGGATTTATCTGAAAGAGGCATTTTCCCTATGGGAAGCTGCTGTGGTGCCTTTAAGATTTGGAGTGATGCCCTCTGAAAGGGACACAAGAATATTTCAGAGGGACTCTATCATTCAGGAAAAAAGCCCAAACTGTGTCTTTCCAAGATGGGGTCAACTCCTCAGCCCTTTATCTGGAAGCACTTACTACACAATTAATGGAAGGAACTCTCATCAAATGAGGGACAAATCATAAAATTAGGGAGATGGAAATTAGGCATGGACAAATGATCCAGGTGCAGGGGAGATTTATGGGGGAGGTTGTATTATAGCTAATGATTTCTGCTAATGATTCTCCAAAGTATAAAGTGGCACAGAGCCCACTCTCAATGGGACGAGAGAAAACCCTGCGTGCAGAGTGAAGGGCATTCCTCTCCGGATGGGGACGCCGGACCCACAGCACGGCAGTAGCATCAGACCACTCTCTTCATCTCCTAAACCAGAGATGCTGGTTGCAGAGCTCGCCAGCCAGAGGGGCTGTGAGAGCAGTGGGGGCCTCTCTGCTGTGATGGAAGTCACACAAAAAGCAGCACCTTTCCTATGCCTCTCGCTCAGCAGCTTCCCAAGTCTCCACACCATCATCTTTTTCCTGAAAGTAGTTTCTGACACAGCACTCAACCAGGTGGAGGTTCTCCTGCCATCACCACCAAACCAACTTGGAATCTCACTGCTAAAAACATGGAGAGGGGACCTGATCCTTCCCAGCTTTCCTCTCCCCTGAAACCCACCTATCCCAGTCACATAAATGATGGAACAAAACAAGGTGGGTCAAGTTAAGCTCTGTTGTTCACCAAAAGGGTCTGCCTCAAGCAGTAAGACATATGACTAAAGGGAAATTATAGGATCTGAATTTTTGGAAGAAAATACAGGATGGGAAAGTTGTCAAGGGGTTGGGGTTCTTTTCCTACTGTCAGGGAAAGGGGGAAAAAGAAGGACGATTAAGCTGCACTACCCTGCGCTCTCCTGGGAGACCTGTCCTGCCAGCTCCAGTGATTGGTAGTTCAGACTATTACTTCACTGTTCTTGGAGTAATAAAAATTCCTGGTGAGTTTCATTTGGAAGCTCTAATCACGAATGGCACAATGATTCACAGAAATATGGGTAGGATTGGATGCCAATTCAGTACCAAGTAAAATGTGCTGAGCTGGTGGGTTCGTGCATGGGTTGTGTTCTCCCCATTCCTGAAGGAACTGAATCTATCTGCTACAGGGAGGGGATGAAAAAATGAGGAAACGGGGAAAATGTGAGAGAGAAAGAAAAAGATATGAGACTACGAAAGACAGAGGACGTGGAGGTAAAGGGAGCAGAGAGCTACACTGCAGGAGGAAATTGCAGTGGCTTAAATCAGTAGGTCCGTAGACATCTGGGTCAGTGACAGATGTTAGCAACTTCTATTGTGAAGTGGTACGTGTAGAAAAGACGTACAGAAGATATTCTGGGTCTTAAGGCATAGAGCCTGTCCAGCCTCTCAGTGAGCCCCTCCAATCTCTACTAGCACAGGAGACTCCTCTTCAGGTCTTGTTTCTGTTTATGCCCTGTTGGATGTATCCTAAACTTGGACCATATAACAAGAAGTATCTCCTTCCCTCAGCATTATCATTAATTACAGTCAGGGTCCTAGTCTAGTCTGTAATTTGGTACGAGGAGTTTGCTTCAAAAGCCCTTTTGTACCCACAGCCTTTGAAGCAACAGAGTTTTTATAGAGACCAAAGACAGCTTCAAGTTTTCCCCTCCTCCTGCTGGGAAGAGTTTCAATTAACGCTGACTGCAGTCATGAGCCATACACCTTAGAGAAACATCTCAAAGAAGGAAAAGATTGCAGGATTAATGAATAAGAAGAGAAGGGTGGTTAAAAATGAAGAACGTGGAAAAGAAAATATTCCCTAGTATTATCTTTGTGTCTTGTTTTCTCCCTTCTATCTTTGCCCTCTTCTTAAGCCTGCCAGGATAAGGAATTTCTCAGTTTTTTAATGTTTTGGGTTTTGTTTGTTTGTTGGTTGTTTTTTTTTCCCTATAGGAATTCTTGTTTCCTACCTCTTTCTTTTTTCCTTTTTCCTTGTTGAAGAGATGAGGTTGAGCACTTCTCCTATAACTAAGATGACATTCATCATACTTATTTTCCCAGATCTGCTCTCGCCGAATGCAACACAACCCCACGCTTCAGCGTGTTATGAAGGTCCGAACAGGTATTACTCCGATAAGCTCTGACTAGCAGAGGTCCTTAATGTCATTAGGTTCTCACCAAAATAGGAATTTTATCTGTTGCATCCCAGTCAGAGTCAGGACTGACTGCCTTTCTCAGTCTGCCCTGCTTTTTTCTAAATCCCAGGCACCATATCTACTGGGCACTCTGTTTCTAACAGAAGTGTAAATTCTGAAGCCAAAAGGGATCAATGAGATCACCTAACCCACTGAGATCAGCTGTGCAGAGATCGCCGTGCAGAGTACGAGTTCATAGTTCAGTGGAGTGTAGTCCTGAATTCCTGTTGTTGCTGACCCATTCTCTCTTAGGCCAGCTCCTTTAACGTCTTCAAGGAAAGTTCGTATTTCAGTCATCACTTGATTTTGCCTTAGGGTAGAGGATGGACTACATACTTTCCTCCCTCCCAGGAGACTTCTCTGTCCATTTCTATGATTTTCACGCTGGAAAGGATCCCTTTAGGTCAAGCTCACAACCACCTTGAGTTTCTTTCAGAGAAGAACAGTGTACACATTAGCCCACTCATTATGCATTTTTCCTGCTGCATCTCCATGTTTTATTCCCTCAAGGGTATTACAAGTTTCGACCACAGGAGCCTGCTCCTGCAGCCCTCACCCACACAGAGAGACCCTCTGAAATAAATGGCAGCACAGCAGCCTGAGTCTGCTGGATGCTGAGACCTCCCAGCCATGGGTTAGAGAACTATATATATTGGGCAATTTGTATGTCCATAGTGGTATTGATCACAGCATTCGTAATGTTTCTCCATATACAAAGAGCAAACGGATGCTGTCAGTCAGAATAACATTCGTTTTAGATTACAGGAACAAGCTCGCTATAAGCAAAACCTTCATGACACAGCTCTGTGTGCAAGCATGTATTTTTTCTTTTTCTTCCTCTTTCCCCTGGCATGCTGCAATGAAATTAACACAAAATAGTCTTAAGAGCTAACAAAGTGCAAATAACGCTCAGCTCTCATGTAATGCTTTTTTCATTTGCGGATCTCATAGCAAACTTCATTCCCCATGTTGCACAGGCAGGGTAGCTGGGCAAGGAGGGACAAGGCAGTGTGCCCAAGGCTGTAGAAGTGAGCGGCAGAGCTGGAAAGGGCCCCCCATGACCCTCCACTCCCAGTTGAGTGTTCAAAGCCCACCAGTTGCCCAGCCATGCACACTGCAGGCAGGCAAATGTTCCGGTAAGACCTGCCATTGGAACAGACGAAAGGCCCTTCTCTTCGCAGGCCTGCTCTTTAACTTCTTTGTCCTCTTGTCAGATTTTTATTCCTGAGCCCAGATGGACCTGATTATTGTGATTACTCACACATCACTGTAAGGTGAAATATACAGCTTCACCCCACTGACTAGGAAAAATAAATAGGACTCTCTCCCCACCACCCACACCCACTCCCACACTTCCCTCCGAACTTGAAATAAAAAACCTGCAAAAAGATTCCCGATGTCTTTGTCAGGGAGGGGGGATGGTGAGGATTGGTACAGTATATAACATCTCAGCTCTCCCGGATCAGTCACGCTTCCTAATTCAATAAGGTGAGAAGGAGCATAATTTGATCATATTTGTTTTGCATCACTGCAAAAACAGAAAATGAGGGGCTGCAGAGCCGCACCAATTTACTTCATCCGACCTTGATTAAAAGAAAATTAATTGCCGCATCTCTCAGGATATCTCAGGCAGCAGCCAATGGCTCTCCAGAATGGCACAAAAAAAAAAAAAAAAAAGGGAAAAAAAAAGGAAAGAAAGAAAAAAAGAAGGAAAAAAACAGGGAGCGAGACACAGAGAATCTTTGCCCTTTCATCTCGTAGCACAATTGTCTTATTGGGAGCGTTGGCAGGCTGAGGGAAAAAGCCAAGTCCTCAGGAAATCACAGGGAGATCAACACAGGTCTGCCAGGGTTTTCAGCCTGAATTTCCCTTCTGTGTTCACCACCACATTCCCAACTGTTGGGGATTGCCCCAGTCTCACAAGGTCTGTCTTGTGAGGCTGCAGGAACAAAGCTGGGAGGATCTCAGGGCAAGACTTGGCTTAGGGCAGCTGGTAATAGGACACAGAGGCTTTTCTTGCTCTCCTTCCCCGTTCACTCGGAGCCAGGTCTATGCTAGAAATTATTTATGGTAATGTCAATTAGGGCCATGATTTTTTAACTGTATTTCTACACTGCGAAAAGCTGTAGTGTAGCTGCAGTGATACAGGAACCAAAGTGCTTTTACCAAGATAGCTGATTTCCCTCAAGAAACTAATTTAAGCCATGCCAAGCCAACAAAAGCACTCTTTGGCTGATCCAAGCTCTGTCTCACTAGTAGGATGCACTGACAGCAATACCAGCCAATGTGTTCTAGCGTCAATTAGGAAAGACAGTCAGATGGTGTAATGAGCCTGGGATAGTCTTGAAGAAAGAAAGGGGAATACATTTCCTGCATTATTCTGATGTCCTTCCGAGGGGTGCTCAAAAGGGCTAGCTTTTGCTGCCCAGCGAACTTTAGCCTTAACCTTTCAACGCCAAGGAAGAAAAGAGGCTGCCCAGGGGTGAACGCAGTGCCTAGGCTGGCTTCCACCCTGAAGTGCCATCTGGGCAAGTGTGCCTCTCTCTGTGTTTGCACAGGGAAGAGATCAACCTGAATAGGCTACAGACAGCTTCTGAGGACAGTCCCCATGAAGACTCCGTCTAGAGGGAAGAACCTTTCCAAGACTCACTTGCACCATAAAGTCAGTGATTCCCCGAACAGCAGCTCCTACAAAGCTTATTTTAAAAGCGAAGTACAAAGGAAAAACAGTGTTTGTGTCAAAACAACACACATATGTCTTCTTGTTTGGTTCTTTGCATTCAGCCATCTGAGTCACTACTTAGCAGAGAGGGGTTGGACGTTAGTTCCTACTAGCTGCCTATGCCCCACGCTGTAGGTGCTACTGCATGCTCTTTTCGGCAATTGCAGTAGAGGCCAGTGACTAAATAAACAGTGAGGATTTCTCTTGACCTTGCTTCTAGTGACTGGATACAAAGGGATGAGAACTGGCAGCTGGTGGCTGCCCATGACCTTGCCCATCCTGTCCATGCTGCTGCCCAGGCTCCCCATCCTCCAGCTACCTGGAGACCTCACAAGCCCTCAGCCTAGGAACTTTCACCAGCACTAAACTCTCACACAAAATTTCTGATGGGAGAAAAAGATGACGACTCTGGCTGATCCAGTGCAATTATCAGATCAGAAGCGCCTGCTGCAATCCCACTCAAATCTGTATTAAAAATTCATTTCAAGTGTTCTTTTTTTTTTTCTTTAGCTGCAAGTAGAAGAATTTACCCAGCTGTTTTATTAGGAAATTAAAGGGCACATTTTTCTAAGCAATGCACTGGAATTTAGATGGACCATAACCACGACTGGTGTTAATGTGAGAAAGGATATATCTGTCCTCAACATCCATCCATCCATCCATCCATCCATCCATCCATCCATCCATCCATCCATCCATCCCACTGCACACATAGCTGTGTTAGCTATAACACAAGCAATGCTAAATCTCAGACTCTCAGCATCATAGGAATTTAGGATTAGAAGGGAGCTCTAGAGGTCTCTTAATCTGGTCACTCACTTCGATGCAGGACCAACGATAGCTACATCATTCTTGTTTGCCTAGTCTGTTCTTAAAATCTTCCTTTGATGGAGATTGTACAACCTACCTAGACAATCTATTCCAATGTTTAACTATCCTTATCGTAAGAAAGTTTTTCTTAATGGCTAACCTAAATCTTTCTTGCTGCAATTTAAGCCCATTATTTCTTGCAATTTAATTCTTACTTCCTGGGCCTCATCCTTTACATAAGAACATTTCTGCAAAAGTCTCAAAGTTTTCATAATTTAACATTTCCAAATTCCACCCTGATAAAGGTCAATCTATTGCCCACAGAAACAGGAGACATGTCCAGTCCCTCCTGAGGTAAAAAGAAAACCAAACAGATCATTCCAGAGACAGGAAACTTGTGCCACAGAAGATTCCCATTTAAAAAAACAAACTGCGATGTTTTAAATCTGTGTTTTTACAAATAAATTAAAGGCATGGTGTTTGTTCTTTCCATGTAATCCCTACAAGAAAACCGGAGCTTAACGTATCAGACAATCTGTTGGTTTGGAATGGGTGGTAATTTTTTTTTTTTTTTTTAATGCATAAATATTTGCTAAAGAGTCCTGATTTAAACACAAATACTTTGGTCAGTCCACAGGCCTGTCCTGGCCCCTGAAATCAAACGAATAATCCCCACTGTGGTTTGCTCCATTCACAAAGCAGTCACAGGTTTTACCCAGATTCCCAGCTGCAGAGTAGAATATGGGTCACAATTAGGATGGATGGGTACAAAAAGCAAAACTGGAGTCAGATCTGATTTTCTTAGTGCTCCAGGATGCAGATATATAAACCTTTGATTTGGGCTGTTGAAGAGCGTTACAATAGCAACCACAAGGCCCAAAGACAAGACAAGACAAGGGGCTGCATGCTGTCTAGTTCCGTACCAGCTCTCCCAGGCAGCAGTATGCCAAGGAAAACCCCAGTGCCAAAGAAGAGTGCTTCCCATTTAGACTCCTGCAGTCCTGCTTATGTTTCCCAGATTACAGGAAAATTTTATTTCACGTATGAAATAGTGAGAATTTGCTTGTTTAAATTAACTGTTCCTTTGGGTGCTTTTGCTGAGCAGTCTTGTAGAGAAAAGAACAGTTACAAGCTCTGATTCTGCAAAATTTCAGGCGGCATTTAGCAATAAGCAATGCTGCGCAAACCCATCAAGTCACACTGCAGCCAAAAATTGTCTTCCTGTGCCACAACTTAAGCCTGTCTGTAAGTATGTGAAGAATCAGAGACCAACAGAGTTTGGGGAAACAAACACACTTTATACATGAAATCAAATCAACACTCTAATGGTCACACAGACAGCAGAGTCAACCGACCATGAGAGTTACAGTGGAATCAACTTAATTAGCGCTCCTGTTTTCAACTGAGCCATCCATCCCCTACAGAAAAACTCTGTGGACTTTAATGGAAATGGAGTTCCACGGAAATTTTCCTAAAACCCTCCAGTCAAATGGAGAATGAGGTCCAATTCAGCTTGTGAATCATTCTACAGATTGCTATGGGAAAGACAAATTCTGTGTTGAGTGGACACAGTCCATCAACAGAACATCTGCAAACACACACAGGGCACAGAAGGACGTGTAGATACACAGGCAAAGTTTGTAAGCCAAGAATTTGCAGGTTGGTGCAGATCTGAACACAGGGTCATACCAGAACTTGCACAGGACTTCTGCTCAGTATGTACAAATTGCACAAATATTTACGTAAAAATAGTATGAATTTTTGATTACAATTTGAGGATGCGTATGAAACCTAAGATTACTTTAATAAAATATTTGTGTCTCTATAAATGAGTTTGCAAAAGTATTTTGAGTAGCATAAGCATGGTGGGAACAGGCTATATTTATCACGTGTTATTCTGTGTGCAACATTTAAGTATACGATTCCAACCATTTGTGTGATACATACCAGGTCTGACTGCTCTTATTCTGAGTGTGTACAGAGCTTTGTAGATAAAAGATAACAAGCATGCACATGCATATATGTGCTGTGCACACGTAGCAAGAATATTTACAGGCTCTGCTGTGTATGTGTGAATGCACATACGTGCACATAAGTGTGTATTTGCAGGGTATGAGATGCAATAGGGGACCTAATATCATCGCATATATTACACAGAACATGTGTCCCAGAAAAAATCATCCTGATGTTCTTTCTCTGCTCTCCAAGGTTAACTTAAATAAAACAAAGAAAGCAGTTTCCCTTCTCAATAATTCATGGCTTGCTTTAATAGCCCATCTTAAAAACATACATAATTTCCCCCAATTTTCTGATACACTAATTACCTAGCTCTAAAGCCAATGGTGTTCTGTATTTGACCTAAGTGATACATTATCTGGAAACCCCTTCTAGCCCAGATACAGAACCATTTGCTTTCAGCATCCATCACTTTTGATTTTCTTGGTGCTTGTCACCATCTATCACTTGAGCTTCCAAGTCCTGATCCTGCACAGACTGGAGTCAACAGTACAATTCCAGTGGGAGCAGGACCCAACTTTCCCTTTCTTCAACTCTCTTCCTTTCTTTTCCTTTGCTTTCTAAAGTAGCTAGTAGCAGCAATATATCACACCAATACACGCAGGAGTCCCTCAAAGATCTCAAAGCACTCTAGCAGACTACCCAGGCAAGTATGTGCTAGCTCAGTAAATCTCACATCACTTTCCAAAAGAAGTTCTTATTACAAGCCTCATTTTACAGATGATGAAACTGAGGCAACTGGCATAAAATGACCTGACTTCTTCCAATGGGCGAGGGACAGAATCGAGGAAGACGTGTTGTCTGCTAAGCCCCCACTGAGCCTCCACCAACTTGGCCACACTGCCTACCACAGCCCTTTCTGCCAGGCAGCTGTCTCCGTGGTGGAGCACAACTGCTGCTGAACAACCCACAGGAACAGTTAGGCCAGTGCAGCCTGGAATAGGAAACGAAAGAGTATCCTGTTTGTAGCTGAACGTGCCAAGAAAGGTTAAAGAGGTTGAATGCAGCTTCTCACACTGAAATTTGCCCACAACTCTCGGACTAAGAATATTATTACCGTGAAAAGCACTACTAGATCTTCCCTGTCAAACAGCCAGAAAGTGTTTGGAAGAGAAGATGGATCACAGCAGTGATCCAGACACCAACTGAATGAGCAGCTCCATTTCCCTAGCTTATTGCTTGGTGTCTACATGGGAGCTCTTGAAAATGCCCTCAATTGTGGGTGCAAGTATCTGGAAATCTGGCCTTATAAGAACAGAAGTTTTAAAGATTATGGTCAGGTGCTTTGTACACTTCTCGTATCGGAGGAAACTGCATAAACAGAAACCATTAACACAGTAAATCAGTCACATGTATGTAAGCATGTAATGTACATTGTATTTCATGTATTTCAACTCTTTGAACTGCTACCCTAACTGAGAAGAGGCAGGGACTGAATGCGGGACATTCAGGACAAGATTAAAAAAATAAAAATATGGGAAGCTGTAGCCAATTCTTATTCTTTTACAGACTGGCCACAAGGAGGGGACAAACAAGCCATTTCTGTCTTTTTTGCATTTCCGTAACTGGGTGTGTGGCTCTAGAGGAAGAATACGTGCTTTAACTTCAGTGCACACGTGTACCTTCCACGTCCAGTGGCCAAAACACACTGGAGCAATGCACTGGGAATCCTCTGCTTCCATAACACGACCTGTGTGCAATGTGGAATCAGTAAGTGTGTCTCAGAGTGTAGTAGGTGTGACTCTGTGTGCATGAGTATTATATGTGCCTGTGAGTACAGTAGGTGTGGTGTATATGTACAGTACAGCATGTGTTTGGATTCTGGGAGTAGGGGATGTTTAGTAATTAAATCCCTTTTCATCCTTCTGCACCTGTCTCCTTCTGAAAACTGAGAGAACAGACGTCAACCGGGACAAGGGCTGGATTGAATACAGCCAATTCTGAAATATTTATTAGCTTGTGACACCACTCAATGGAGGAGCAGGAATGCTGGCTAATCCGCCCAGCAAGTGCTCGCTTGGTGGAGGGGCATTTTCCTACAGTGCCTCATTATATTTCAACTACTGTCTACTTTGTCAAAAATGGTATCATTTTAATTTGTGTCTATATTTATTTTCAAATGCTTTTCTAGTAACCAGAGATTTCGGAGCACTGGGTTTTGAATCTACACTTACTTCCCGGACAGCCATGGCTTTCTGGCCATATTACAGAGCTGTTCTAGAGCTTGTTTTGTGGGTGTATTTTCTTCACTTTGCACTCTTCTAACTGCCATTCACACCAGTGAGGACCACACAAAGTACACTGAATAGACAAGAGACATCTTAAATTTCCTTGTTTCGCATTCATACACCTGCACAGCTCTCAATTTGTCATGCAACAGGAAGCTCCCCAGAGCACTACAGGCAGGTCTCCAAACCCAGGTGTGAGCAATCTCTCGGTCTCACCAGCCCTTATATTTTACATAAATGGAAGTTACACGCTTTTTATTCAGGCTGTTGCAGGACACTGGTCAACGCCTTGTGGCACAGTAGTCAGCCAATCTGTCTGGATCAGTGACTATGAATTGACTTCAGCCTCAGGTGTAAGGTGAGGTAAACTGTGTCAGGTTTATGTCATGACAGGGGCACCCAGATTTTAAGGTGCCTTACATTTGGGAGTTCTTGCATTTGGACTCTGGTTTTGAGTCGCCATACGTGCTGGCAAATGGCCATGAGCTTTCACCAGTTCCTCTGAAGATTCCTGACCCATACGGGGCCATTGCTGGTGAAATCCCGACACACTGCGGACTGCCTGTGGGGCAGTGCCGGACCTCCCTGTGCTTGAGATCAGTTTATTAAAGTGTCTTAAGCAGCAAGACTCCCCCCACCAGGGTACGCGTTACGTTTGAAACTGTTAGAAGTACCAAAGGCTGAGTTTGTATCTATCCATTTACCTTCCTATATACGTACAGATGACATACAGCTATGCATTCCTGCATATATATGTGTACACATGTGTACAGGCAGGCACCCGTGTGTGCACTTACGGCCACATACCTGTACGTAAGCTTGACGTTATCTCTGTTTGCTGTAAGTGGCCACACCCTAATCCCTGAGAAATGATGATCATTTTTGAAGGTAAAACTACACTGGGGGGATGATGACCAGGGCTTACAGTGTCAGAGGAAACGTTCAGATAGAGCAAAGATTAAAGTCAGCTCTTGTAGCAGCACAAAGAAACAGTCATTTTCTTTTAAATGGGAGCTTACATAGGTGGTTAGACGCCATCACTGGAGAAAGCTTGCCCCTTCCTGTTAAAGGGTGCTCAGTGCCCTGAGAGAGAACTTCAGTCCAGAGACTTACTTTAGTTGAAGGGGAGGACTGGACTTTGATTTCCAGTGGAGAGCAAAAGCTGCCCACACCAAAGCCTCTGCGTGCAGAGACTTCCTGGGAAAGAACTTTCTCTTCACCAAAGTAGAAAATACCCAGTGATCCTCAGGGAGCTCAGAAGTAACCTCCTCTTTAGGATCTCGTGGGGATTTGACAGATGCTGGCTAGACGCAGATGCTGCAGATCTCTGAATAGGGATGGGGGTTAAAAAGTTTTCTTACCAGTAAGCACGAAAAAAGAAAAATCAAATAAAAGGCAAGACTGAAAACAAATCCCACTGTGTGAGGCTTATTCTGGATGGTTTTGGCATGATGCATCGTTGCAACTATTGTGTTTGAGCAGTAATTAGACGTGGCCCTGGGGGACTGCAAGTGCATTAGAAGGGACGAGGCTCACCATGAGCCAAATGGCTGCTCTTACTGTTCTCCGCAGGGTACTTAGGATGTTCTTAGAACCAAATCCTTCCATAATGCTGCAGAAAAGGGACGGCAGCATGAGACCTGCAGCACCCGCACTGATTCCCTACATCTGATAAAAGTCACTCGTTCTAGCCCTCGCACGTGCTCCACTCACCTGACTACACGGACAAGCGCAATTCACGGTGGAGCAACCTGATGCTGTTTCTACGTCATAGCGATATGCTCACACTTTCGCAAACTGTGGGCTATACACGTAACTGCCAATATCTTTAAAGCAATTTTCAGTGTCAAGAATGGACAGCAAGAGGCTCGAAAGCCAGAAGACCTGATGTTCCATTGATTACATCACCATCATTGTCTCCACACCCACTGATAACATTCGCTCCTTTTTCCAATTGATCACATTAGGTTCCTCATGTCTGTTGACTATATTAAACCCCTTGGTTGCGGAATTATTCTGTTTGTCCCATAGCACACCACCACACTAGCTTCAAAACACCGTAGCACATATTGATTGTACCAGGTATTCCCTGTCACGGATTGCACTGATTTCTTTCACCGCACTGAGCATATTGGGCCTTCCTGTCTCGTTTGCTATAGTGGCTTCCTCAGCTGCACGAATTACATGGGTATTTTCCTGTCTCAAGGGCTACAGCCAATCTCTTTCACGACGATACTGAGATCCAGTTATCACTGATCATATTGGAACCGAAGTCCCCGCTATGGCCTGCTGTCTCAATGACTTCACCGCATCTTTTCACTGAACACCATATTGCTATTTTATATGATATAACAGTCTATACCAAGAAGCCCACTGAGACACTTCAAGCCATTTGGTTTCCTTTCAAACTTATGCAAGTAATAAACATACAAAACCATACAGTTTCATAGAAAAGAGAGAGAGAAATACTATCTCCCATAGGTGAACTCTTCTCTTGACCTTATTTCACAATTTCTGCTCAGATTATGTTGCAGCTAAATGGAGGGAAAGAGCACCGGTAGGACCCTCTTACAAAGATGGAAGCCTCATCTTTGTCTCGGTCTCAGCTTTTGAGGTGCTCACCAACAGAAAGAAACAGCAATCTTGGATTTCAGTTTCCCCTCTTCAAGACTCTAGTTTCCCTCTAACATTTTTAAGAAAATGGAAAAGGAGAAGTAGACATAATGCATCATGCAGCATACCAGAAATTATGAGAACAGTCTCATTTTAAGCAAATCCAGACAAGTATGAGCCTGTCCACTTTGCAGCACACAACAGGACCTGTGCCTTCCTTCTCTACTCAGGGTTGCCAAAGTGCCATCGACATACTGGCAGGAGCCCCACAGAAAGTGAAGAGATTCTGATTGTGCATCTTCTGCTTACGACAAAAGCCTCCTAGAACTCTCATGTCTCGGCCAGGCAGACACAGCACTCAGAACCTACCAGAATCAGTTCCGGGGTCAGTGCGTGGGACAGCCTGGGAATGTCATGCTGAAGTAGGTCACGGTGAGCACCGTTCCACTTTGTGTCTCTCACTCTTGCTTAAAGGGCCACCTAAAAGGACAGGAGTCCCCAGACTCCAGCCACGCGATCCCTTCTGGCAGATGGGCCAGGCCCTCTGTTGAGAGTATCAGGGCCTATATACCACTTTGCAGAGTGCTTCCCCTTTAAGACAGGACTGTGCAGTCTTTATTTGCTTGTTGAAACTGTTCAGTTTTAGGACAGGGGGGGAGGTCACACCTGTTGTGGAACTTGATAGAAGGCTTATTTATAAACTTTCAGAGCTTGGGATTCTTGCAGAGCTGAATGCGCTGATGTCCGGAGGGGAAGGTCACCGAAATGCTTGTTTATAAAAGCAGCAGCAACTGGAAAAACCATAAAGTCTGAAATGATGAAATTAACAAGCTATTTGATCAGGCGCATGGGCTGTGTGCTCTGTGGTCAGCCAGAAAAACCTCGCACGTAAGAGTCTGCCCTGCTGGCTGCTGCCCTGAAATTCTCCTCCAGAGGCGAACGCATTGCACCCGAAGAGGGCAGAAAATAATCAGCTGCTTAGTGTGGTCTACTTTTGGGTGGCTGGCTGGTCCACTCTCGATTTGACCTTGCATGGAAAGGGGAAAGCCTACTCTGCACTTGCTATCACAGCTAATCCACCCTTTAGTTTCGCAGCTTCAAAGAGCTGCACCACTTGTTAACACGCAGAGGGTTCCTTTAGCCAAGGAGTCAGGCACACCCCAAAAATCTGCCACTATTCGGGGGTGGGGGGAAGAGGTGGCAACTTCTGTCTTCAGAAACGCTTCCAGATTTCTGCAAAAACGAGGCGTGAAAGGGGTTGGATTTTTTGATTGTTTGTTTGTGTTGCTGTTCGAAAAAGCACTTATAATATTACAGTTTGGAGAGAAGGGGAAATAAAAAACTTCCCTTGGGTTTTAGCTTTAGTTTCTATCCTCATTTCACAGTACAGCAAATTCAAAAGAATTTCCTTTTCTCCTCTTTTTTTTTCCTCTTTTTAGTTTTCTGTATATGTCAGAATCTTGGTTTAAGGAAAGCTTCATTTTCACTTGGTGACTGATGGCTGAACAGGTGGCTTCTGAGTTTGCAAGTGTCAGATGAACAAGCAGTTTAGAAATGGACAATTTGCAGCTCACTTTCTCTTGCTGACGGCCCTTTTTCTGCTGACAGATTCCTGCCCCTACCAGCCAAATCACGCACACGGTATCTGCCCTCCACCCCGGTGAAAAAAAAGCTTTAAGACGAAAAAAAAAAAAAAAGAAGAAAGAAGATGGTCTCTTGGGAACTCCTAGCCATAAAATGGAAAGAACTTCACACTTGAAGGCGTTCTTGCCAGCTCAGCCTACTTGGACATAATTTATAAGAGGGGCAGGATTTTCTGCTTAATTTTCTTTCCTGGAAAGCTTGTTTGTTTTATGAGATTTTTCTGCAGAATCCTGTAGGAAGAGGTGGGATGCCAGAACCAGCACCAGTGACCGTCTGCTGAACACGATGAGTTTGTTCAAATACCAGGGCCACCAATCCTTCTCTGCAAACCTTTTACTTGACCACAGCTAGCCAGGATCCTACCGAGAAATATGGCCACCCAGGGGATTCTGACAGGTGAATGCCTTTCTGCCTGTCAGTGAAGAAGTCTTTCAACGATTATAACAAATCGGGTTGTATATAACTTTCTGCCGAAAGCTTCTGTATATGAAAGCTCGTGTACAGCATAGGCGTCCCATCCCCACCACAATCCTAATCCTGCCATCCAAGGACCCGGCACTCGGACGTTAGTGAGCGGAGCCCTCTCTCCCCACCGCTGATGGCTGCCTTGTCCCCGAGGCACAGAGGAAGGTCCTGCTGGGAACAAGGGAGAGCCAATGTTGCCCACAGAGCCCAGGAAACGTGGGCAGGACCTGCACAGGTCCAATACTGCTGCCCGAGCTGACAAGAGGTTCTCAGGCCATATCTTTACATGGCCACAGGAGCACCAAATGCTGTATTTCATTAATTATATCAGATACCAGAGTAACCTTTTTTGTAAACTGTGTCATTAAAGTATGGATTTACCTAAGGTAGCAGTCACTCTTCTGATGTTTGGCTATGGGCGAGCAACTTAAGAGCTGTTTTTTAAAGGATCTTAGAGGCTCTTGGTACCAATTTTTCAAAAGGATTTAGATGCCTTTGAAAGATAAGTGCCCAGAGGGGTCTTAAAATTTTCAAGGCAGGCTACATTAAAATCATTTGGATTTATGTGCCTATCTTCAACAGTTTTGATAATCTACAAGGTGCCTATCAGAATCTTTAGATAAAGAGAGCACTTTGAAAACATGACACTTACGGACTTAAGGAATTGTAATCTGGAGAACACATCTCGCTCACTTTCAGGGACATTTAAACTTCTAAGCCCCTCTCAGAAATGAAACTTAGGATCCTAAGTCACTTAAGTGCTTAAAAAACGCTGCTATGTGTCTGTACAAGCTGGATGAGGACAGATGAGCGGGGAAGGATTAGATGCACACATCTGTCTTTCCGTGTAGCTCTCATAACACTTGAGTGTCTCTGCATATGGATAAAGGTGGATTGATGAGTGCATGACCATATGTATGAGCATATAATATGGCCGATTGGATGGGACAGGGAGGAACAAAAATTGGGTGGAAGTGACAGGTGATTACGTGGATAAATAACATCATCTCGCTGAACATTTATTTAGTGCTTTTCATCCAAAGGTACCCTTAAGTGCTTTACAAACTGTTATGGATATAAGAATGACTCCACCAGCCACAGCAGCTCTTTAAGAGTACACAGCCAAATTATATGATCAAGTTATGACCAGAAATGAAGAGTATCAAGTCCCACTGAAATTACCTAGAATTTTTGGCCATCAGCCATTTAGGACTCAGTCAATACACCCAGGTTAGAGCTGTTACACAGGGAGAAAGTGCTATGGAGAACTAACAGTGACAAATGGGAAGGACCCAGTTTTCAACACGGTTCAAAAAGGACCACTGCCAACAGCACACGAGCCCAGGAAAGTGGTTCAGCATTAATGCAGAGAGGAGAGAGGGAACTACTGGCCTCTCCATGGGTGGCAAAAGGGAAGATGGGGAGGAAGATGAATAAATTATTATATGGTATTTTAATGGGGAACAAAGTAACAGGAGTTAGTTTGAAATAAACCTGCATAAAGAGAAAAGGAGTGGAATGGTGAATGGATGAGAAATCCAAGGGGGAGAGGGGTAGTTCAGACCTGGGAGGTTTTCAGTGCTGTCTGAAGCTCCAAGCCCATGTTCTCACTGGGAGGAGATCCCATCTCTTCCCACATTAGATAACCTGGGCTGTCTTTCCCCAGGCAGCACATGCACTCCAAAGAAGGCAAGAGGTGCCAGCTGCTCTCTTGCCAAACGGTGGAGTTAAAAGCTGTAAAAAGTCATAGACAGTAAACACTGAAACAGAAACGACAACAGCAGTTTCTCCTGCTGCCTCCACCTCTGTGCCTTGCTGCTTCTCTCTTTCACACTCTTTCTCCTCCTCTACCTGCCAAAAGGATGAAAACGATTGAATCCATGCTCTGTGACACAGTCTGGGGAAAGCAGCTGCCCAGTATATATATTTATTTCAGTACAGTAGATGGATCAAGACTACTATTACAACACAGCCTAAAAACTGTTGGGCACTGAACAAACAAGGAAAAATGCATTAATCTTCTCTTCTACTCTTCTAGCTGCATTTCCTCTATACACAGCATCAAAATAGCCAGTATCTGACCAGTTTAAAGTTAGTGAGGTAGTGTCAGGAAAGGATGTACCACTTTTGTACACCTAACCTGTACAGAAGCCTTTTCCCACCATGAGGAGGATTTTTGGAAATGCTGCCATCGCAATGTCTAGTTTCCTCATCACCTCGAGAAGATAGCGATCCACTGAACAGAGCGTGCAAGGAGCCAGCTCTGTCCTGCAGCTGCAATAAAGAATATCCTACTGTCAAGCGAGAGCTGGTTCTGCACTGTAGGGAGATCTGTCCTTGAGTAAGGGCCAGGCTGGCTGGCTCACGCACACAAGACTCTCCTTGACTTTGGGAGATTCAGGCAACGGATGACGAGTGACTTACAGAACCAGTCTCCAGGGACGCACGTTGCTCAGTATCAATTCCCCTGTTGTTCCCTTCTTTTTACCACTTCTGCAGCAAGTACTACTGCATCTCCCCCTTCTCTGTCATTTCCAAGATCCTACCCACAGAGCCCTCCTCCCTGGCACGCTCTCCCCTCTCCACTGCCAAGCGCCATCGCACCCTCAGCGATTGCCAACGGTGCCTCGCACAGCCGTGCTCATTGCGATCTCTGCCCACACCAGGATGCTGTTACGATCGGGTCTATGTTTGGAAGTAGTGCCTATATAGCTATGTCTGCTGTTGGGACTATGATTCTTCCCAGTGTGAGTGCACTGCCAGAGCTCGGGCATGTCCGTGGTTATGCTGACAAAATAGTGCTCTTGATGGTAGAGCTCATTCCCTTTGAGGAAGGGCTATGAGCTGCACTGGCTCATGCATTCGTAGGCCAGGTAAGCGAGGTCAGAGCTGAGAGACTCTGACCAGCAAAGCCCAGCTGTACTGATGTATTCCCATTATCCCTTCCTGCACACAAGTTTAGCTCAAAAACTGCTCATACTTAGCAGTTTGCATTGGGTCTCATAACTGGATCACACAAACACCCAATGACCAGTAGCCCATGCTAAGGTATATTTAAATCAGGAAAGGAGGATGATCTCATTTCTGAAGCAATGGCCTGTGAATCAGGAGATGCAGCTCCAATTCCTAGCTCTGCCAAGACTCTACGGCTAGCCTGGACAAGTCACTTCCTCAGGGCTTCATGGTAAACGAGAGATACTCCCGCTTCCTTTTTCTGCTCCTCTAGCTGCAATGCAAGCTCTTCAGGATAAGGACTATTTCTAGCAATGCAACTATATAGTATGGTGGGCCTCAGAGATGGTTGCAACTTTTATACTAAAATATGAATCTTAATTAGAGCAGGGAAAATAAACAAAATGACAAAAATAAAATATGGTTACATTTTTGGTGAATGCTCAGGTTGCAGTTTTGTACACTAAAAGGAAATCAACATTTTTTTTAGTAAGATTTTTAACAACACTTGCTTTAGTCTAAAAAGCTGTATTTAGGAGAAAACTGACTATAAAAATAAATATCAATGCTCTTGTTCTGCACTGCGCGTTTTGGCCCACTTACAAGTGCTCCATGCTTTCTTGCATGCATTCAGTGACACAAGTGCAAGGGAACATGTGGAGAGCAAAACGAATATAAAAAGGACACATCAACAGGAATGGGGCCTTCTGCTCTTTGAGTTTGCTTTCCTTTCTCAGTAGATGTTTCCTTTGTGCACAAATGGCATTTACCACGTTAGTGCAGGAGTGGTTTCGCTATAGCCTGGACTGTTCATGCTGGTGAGTAGACGTCACTCTCCTTGTGAGCAAACAGATCTCCCAGTGCCTTTGCATGCCCGTCAGTAAGTGAAATTGCTTTGCTGCTCTTAGGAGCATCTGCCCTGAATTTCTGAACAACTGGGCTAACTTAGCTGACTTTCACAAGCATGTTTTACCCATACCTGAGTATATTTCTTCCTCTATTATCTCACTAACTTTGTGTTGCACTTACCAAGAACGAGGAAGGTCCACAACACCTAATACAAGAAGTGTCTGCATTTGTATGTGTCATGACATGTTTACAACTGTGTATCACGACGTTTGGCAGCACATATCAGTACGTGCATCTGTTTAACTGCATTTGCGCTTGCTCCTCTTTTTTGGCTTTGTGTGAGAATCCGTGAACGTATTCTTTTCCCTTCCTTTTCACCCCAGAAGTGCACTTTTTTCCTGGGTTGGGGGGTGTGTATATATCTCTAAAAGAAGTGCCCTATTTGCTTTGCTCTTCAGATGTTCCCTCGCACTTGTGCTGGAGTGTTCAGGCGAGCATGTTTCCGTACAGTTGCGCATTGATATTTGTTCCGAGTCGTGTGTCTTTTCCCGTGTGTGTAATTCACTGGCTCTGGCTGTGTGCTTCTCTGTATTTTCTTTCCATTTCCCTGTGCTGTGTGCAGTTCCCTGGGTTTGTCCATGTATGTATCGCCCTGTTTTTATTGTCTGAGGGTTGTTTTTTTGATGGGGTGGGTGGTGGTGAAATTGTTTGTCATTTTGCTTTGTATTTATCTTTCGATGTTTTCCCTATGTTTGCATAAAGTAGATGCAGACTACAATTTGGTGATGAATTCTATGAATACTAATCTTAGGCTACCCTTGACCCTCAGGTCAGCTAAAGATCAAAACCAAACCATTTAATATTTTCCTTTTGCAGATCAATAGAAGCATAAATTCACTCTCAATGACAACTATAATTTCAAACAGATCTATAGGAGGCATGCATGCATTTCCAGGACAAGTCGCTCATGTGCCTGTTGGGGAGCACAAGAAAAAGAGTTTCTCTGTTGTTGTGGGTTTTGTTGGGTTTTTTTTCTACCATTGAATCTCTTTTGCCTTTTTTTTTATTGCTCTGAAATGCTATTTTCAGCAGCTGCTGTCATATAAATATCTCTTGTTTTTCTTCTCCTCTTTCCCTCCTGGTGAAAAGGGCAGGGGACCTATTGAAAATTCTGCTTTATCTCTTTCAGGAGAGTTCAAGTGCGGGTCGAACAATCGATTCCTCCTCCTTTTCTTTTTTAAGTTTCCTGTCGTTCTTTTGCCCAGATCAGCATTGAAGGAAAATAGGAAGGGCAGCCTGGAGTACGTACATCCATACACCCAGAGACAGGAGAGAGCACGCGAGTGCGCGTATGTGAGCATATAAAGTTTTCATGTACACACACACGTGTACACACATACACACATACATGGTTTTTCCTGTGGCTATCTGTACGTCACGAACTCACGAGATGTTCTTACAGTAAAACTATTTCAGAGACAGGAAAAAAAAGCTGGGAAGTGGGAAAAGTTTGGAAGTACTGTTCAGTTCTAAACCGGAATATTAACCCTTCCAAAAATTCCCCTCTAGGAATTGCAAAAGCTTTTAAGGAAATGCTGTAAGATCCCAGACAGTTCCTACAATTTTCCATGTGGGGGAAAGGAGGGTTATTCTGCAAGCAGCATTGTTTCAACAAAATAAATTCAGCTGATAATCCACAAATCTTTAAAGCTGCGTTTAGTCTAAAAAAGGTACTTTTCAAACATTTTCACCAAACCAAAGCGGCAGGAGGGGGGCGGGGGGGGCAGACAGAAATATAAAAAAAGCAAAACAAATGACACCATTAATCTGCCTGGATTTTCCACCTCATAGAACAATCTGTTTAGGAATGACTGAAATAAAGTGGAATGTGGTTTAGATTTTTTTTTTCCTCTGCAATCTCTCTCTGCAAATTCCTTGTTTATGGAGAAACACTGAAAACAGGAGTTAGTCCCACCACCCCCTTAGAAAAAAAAAAAAAAAAAAAAGCACCATAAGCACAGGGGAAAGAAGGAGGGGGGGTTTGCTTTGTGTAGGAAATAAAGACCGTAAAGTGAGGACTTTTATTGCTGGCAATCAGAGTATTGCTGCTGGCAGTGGCTAAAGGTGGAAAGCAAAGATGATTTAATTTATAGAAAGGACAAAGATGTCATGTAGCAGATTTAATCACTGAAAAGAAAAAAAAGAAAAAACCTAGCTAACGTCATAATTTACATTTTGGGATAATAAAGAAGAGTGAAAGAAAGAAACAACTGAAAAATCCTGAATGGGTGAAAAAAATAAATGAAGGAAGATAAATAGATTTGCCTGTAAAACTAATAAATTTAAAAACAAAACCAGAAAGCAAAACACAGCCCCTTGAAAGTGCTGGTAAAATGGACCATCGATTTTGGAATTCATCTGCATTTTGTATTTTAATAATGCTTACTCTCTCCCTCTCCCTCTCTCTCTTTTGCAAAATATAAAAGCTGATCTGATAAATATTAATTTGAACCATCATAATGTATTTGAAAATTCCAGCTAAAATGTCACCACATGGAACATTAATGTAATATTTCAAGGCCCTGAGAGCAATACTCATATTGATTGCATTTATTTCACTCTAGGGAGGAGAAATAATTCTTCAATGTGGGACACATCTGGTAGCCAAAGATGCAAAAAGCTGAGGGTAGAAATGCAAAATTATATGGAAAAAAACCCATAACCTAACACCCCCAAAACAAAACAGAAGTGCAAGTGAAGCTGACAAACGCAACCCATTCAATCTCATGTTTCAGTTGCAGCAATTTTTTTTTTTTCAGAATACTTCTCTTTGAATTTTTAGTTTTGGAAAAAAAAAAATCAAAAAAAAAAAAAAATCAGAAAGCAACAAAAATTCCCATCATGTTTTTATGAATCTTTTGGCAGGAAAACCAATAGCATCATCATAACTCTAAAGAAAGAATGTGTGCTTGCTTATTGGAAGCACAGAAGCTAGGCTGAGAAGACAGCGCAGCACTGAATTCTGCAAAACTTTGACAGAGGTTCCCAAGAAAGATGCTCTTATCTGGGGAGTTTCCTCTGAGGTTGGGGTTTGAACTTTGTAACAGTGGTAACCCAAATTTCTGTGAGATCGGGGCTGTTTTCCTGTGGTTCTGCAGGAGGAGCACGGAGACGCTGCCTGTCTGGAGTCCCATAAAACAGATCTTTTCCTTGTCATTAAGAATATTGATGTTCATTAGGCCCGGGCGTCAATGAGTCTTTGTGCAAATGAAACGAAATCTGAGTCAAATTGTGACCCTGAGTCCAACACATTACTGCAGATCGGCTGTGACTGGGGGGCTGGGGACGAGAGGTTCCCCCAGCACCAAAAATTCACCGTCTCTACTCCGAGACAAAAAAAATCTCTGCCTACACAGAGTCAAAGAGCCCAGGGAAATGCTCCTGCGCCCCCCCACCCCCACCCCATCACTCTTCATGTAATGTGGTTCCTGATAAAGGTGGAACAGATCAGGGCTACTTTTAGTCGTCTCTCAAGGCAAGATCTCCCCACGTAAAACACAGATCGCTCCCTGCCCCGGCTCTTGGCAGGGCATCATCCCTTTCGCAGGTAAAGCTCTTTCCTTTGGATTTGCTACCAGGGTTTTTCTCCCTCTGCTGTGGGGCTGAGGTTGATGTTCCTGCTGTACAAACTCCGGGCTAATAAAGCAAGCTCGAGTCCCGTAATTCACGGCAAGCTGCTTTGACGGAGGACTTTTAGTGTTAACAGTGTGATGGGTGCTTTTCGGAGCTCATGTCTCACCGATATTAACGGCCATGCCCATAGAGCAAAATCTGCAATGTAAAAGCGAGTGGCTTGCTAAATATTTACAGGCTTGCACATCTCACCATCCCATTCATTTCCTTGACCTTTCATGAGGGGGATGGGGAAGAAGATGCCAGGGAATGGTCCCTTCAGAGGTACAAACGCACTACAGCCCAACTGTCTCCCCAGCCTTTGGTAGTGAGACCTCGAGCTGGGGTCCCACTCCTTCCTCACCAGCAGTTCATTAAAATTAAGTCAAGAAAAGCCACCACAGGCACTGGGCAGGCTTGGGCCTGAACTTTCTGAGCAGGGATGGGGGAACAGCTCCCAAAAGAACAGCCCTGCCGTGAACTTCGTGTAGGTCACTGAGGCATTTCACTGAGATCAGCACAGAGGCCAGTCAGATCCCCAAACCCAGCTGATTCCAGGCTCAGCTGTTCCTGGAGAAAGGCAGCATTCCCAGGGAATTAAAAGACAGGAACAAATCAAGGAGACTTCTCAATTCTGCACCCAGCTCTGCCACTGCCCTGCTGGATGATCTTGGGAAAGCCTCTTCCCATCTCCGCACCTCAGTTTCTCCTGACAGCATTTAAAATAAATCCAGAAAGGGTGTAGCAAACCCTCCCACACGAAGACGGGAGAGGGCATTGCGAGGCTTGTTTAATGCTTAGAAAGCACTTTGAGATCTGCAGATAGAAAGCGTTACACGAGAGCCAAGTGTTATAATTAAACTTTATATAACCGGGCTTTGTAGAAACCTCGGGGGCAGGAGCAGCAGCTCCGGTACCTGCAGCACCGTGCAGCGGGGCGAGCCGGGGCGGCTCACGGCGGAGCCCACCGAGCCGCCGTGCGCCCGGGGAACCGGCAGCCGCCACCGGGAGCGACAAAGCCCCATCGCTCAGCCCTTGCGCGGATGAACACGCGCCGCGTTCGCAACTGCCACTCCGCCGAGCTGCCAAAATATTGTGACGGCTTGTGCCGGCGCTGCCTGGCAGCCCGCGGGCACCGGCGGCTCCGGTGTGCCCCGGGCGCCCCCTGCTGCCCGCCAGCCCCGGGCTCCCGGAGACCCGGAACCTCCGGAGCGCCCGGGGGGCTGGCGGGAGGAGAGGGGCTGCGATGGGCACACCGGGGCCGGGTTTGGGTGCGGGGCTGGCCCGGCCGTGCCTCCCAGGCCGGCTCCCTGGGAGCTCTCCCCGCGTTGCACACTCCAGGCTAAGCGAGGGAGGGAGGGCGGGCTGGTTTAGAACAGTTATTAAAGAGATGATTTAATTAAGGCCACCAGAGTCTGAGGTCCTTGTCTAGAGGAGAGGATCCTGCCAGATTTCCGTGGAGAGTCCCTGAGCCGGGATAAGTCAGCCCCCGTGCCTGTGTGTGAAAAATTAAATGGCCAAAACAGTTTAGTATGGAATTCATCACCCCTTGGAAAACCGAGTATGTATGGAGCAGCTTTTCCTGCAGATAAACCTACAGGCCTAAGGACTCCCCAGCCACATCAGCCCCAGCACTTCCTCCGAGGACGCGGCATCCCCAGACTGACTTTTATTGCCAGCTTCAGAGTTTGGATAGTGTCCTGAACCGGAGAAAGTAATTCCCTGCAGCTGGTCTGCCCCTGCTACCTTGCAAATCCCTGTGCTCAGGGCAGGCGACTGCAGTGCTTCCTCCAGGCAGAAGAGACAGGAATTAGCACTTTCTCTGCTGCTTTCCATATATCCCAATGCACTGTGGAAGCCACTGGGAAGCTATGTGGGGACTACACCCCCAGAAAGACCAAGGTTTTTGGTCGATCGTGCCATAAGCCCCCACCAGCCACACAGCAGCAGCAGCATGAGCACAGGGCTTTGGGCAGGCCCACAGCGTGGGACTTGGTGCAGGTGGCTATGCCTCACACCACTCACAGGACAAACCCTGACGTGACCCTTTGAGCACCATGTCCTCAAGAGTCATGCTCAGGGTTGTGGTGACAGTTCCCCCAGTCCTTCAAGCATTGCACAAGGAAATGTCCTCCTCACCATCTCTCCTCTGCCTGCAATTTCCTCCCGTCATTTACATGGGCGTCAGTTCCAGGTACCAGGGGCAGGACAGAGCTCCAGCTAACGAACAAGCCCAGACGCTGCTTTAGGCTCCCACTGAGCATCTGCCACCAGAAGCAGGGAATTAAACAGGATACTAGTGGAAAGGTTATGATCCAAGTCTTTCACATGAGTGACCTTGGGTCTGGGTCACAGAGGAAGATGGCTTTGGAGTAGCCTAAACTCTTCAGAAAACCAGCACCCTGTCTGGCAACCTGAGCTAAAGAAAGAGCCAGGACAGGAAGAGCAGGTCAGGAAGGAGATGCAGTGGCAGAGCAGCATGTCTGTGGGAGCTTGGACGGTGCCTGCCAGCTTCTGGGATGCGTCAGGCCCACACAAAGGGTGATAAGCAGCAATGCCTGGGGCAGCGTGCAGAGCTCAGGATTTCTTTCTCAGGATTCTTGCCAGGCACAGAAATAGGCTCTGAATGCAAAGACCCAGTCCAGGTATTTCAAATTCCCTACTGAATTTTCCTAGTGCTTCATAAGCCATGGATGAGAGGGAGGGAAGAAAGGCAAGACAAGAACGTTTTACAAAGGCCTTGGGTCTCCATAGCTCACTACTTAAGAGCTATGAACCTGCAATCTGCGTGCAAAAAATGGCCTACAGTAACAAAAAACGCATGGGTCTGAAAGCTTTTCTGCAGCACCATCCTTTGCCCTGAGGACCACGTAGTTGACCTTGCAGACCCTTAGCAAGGCAGCCTTGTTGTCCAAAGCCAAGGTCCCTGGAAGGCCCACTAAGTGCCCACCACCCAGGGTGAGTCAGGAGGTGGTTCCCAGGCATCTGCCCTCGCTCGCTGGAGGCACAGCCCCAAAGCCTGTGTATATGCTCGCTGCCATCAAAGGCAGCCCCACCTTGGGGCTAAGCTTCAGAATGCCTCATCATGGCCCACATCTCCGAGATTAATGACTGCCTACATTAGGACTTCTCCTTTATCCCAAGATGATCCCAATACATATTTCAAATCCACATGCTGCTGAGCTCCATTCCTGCCTACATCTATGAGCTCATGCCCTCCTCCACCCGTCTCTACTCCCTGCACCCCACCCAAGCCAACTTTTCTCCTTTTTCTTCTTCTGCCACACCTACCGTATACTTGTCGCTATAACAAGAGTGGCATTGCAACCCAGAGTCCCCAACTGTCTCTGCCATTTCCTAATTGTTCCTGGAACTCCACCTCTCCCAGGAGGCCTGTGTACATGCCATTCCAATAACAAACTTTCCCACAATTAATGGAGGTGTTGGCATCAGGAGCATAGCACAAACCACATAGTGAGGATAAGCCATCCTTGGAGAAGGGAGTAGAGCAGCTGAGCCACTGTGGGATCAGGCAAGGTACTCACATGCCTCTTAATAGCCTGTTTTGTTGAATTTTAGAACAAAACTGGTTGCACCCTGCCTGTCCTCCTTGTTGCCCTTCACATCAATGCGCTTTGCCTTCTCTGGGAGTAAGGGCCTACACTGGGAGAGTTTTCCACCCACTTTGCACTGAAGGGAGGAATGACAGTGCAGAATGAATCATGAATGTCCCACACGTGCTACTATCCCCGATACACAGAGGAGAACACCGAGACAGAGAGATTTGTCCACTAAGCATTAATGTCAGAGCTGAAAAGCACCCTGGGCTCCTAGGGCAGGAACATGGAGCATCAGGCTGGCTGGTTCTGAGTCTAGTGCTGATCCATGAGAGCTGAGCATGCAAAAAGCATTACAAAAGCTTCAACATTATGTCAGACAATTCGTGTGTTTTTCTTCTCCTCTAGCATCACTGCCCTTCCCTGGGGTCCCTTCTAGGTGCTGAGACATCTTCTCTTGGTGTGCACAGGGAGAGCCTCAGGTCTGTGGTGTCCCAGTGCTTCACGGCTGAGGCTGCAGCAGAGCAAGGCAGAGTGATGCATGGGGACAGTGCTCAGTACATTAATAAATAATCACCTCTCCCATGCTCTGCAGGAGAGCGTGACTTCACCGTGATGTGTGTGAATGTCACACAGCCCCATGGAGAGCTACTGCTTTGACTGCTAACTTGGTTCCCGAGGGGCCTCCTTCTCCTTTGCTCCCCCTCCTGAGCCAGGGACCAAGGTAAGAGGCTGTACCAGTTGTTGCACACAGACAAAGGAGTACTTCACCAGCTAAGGTATCTCCATGCACCTGATGATTTTCTGCCATCATGCTGCAAAGGCTTCTCCACACCTATCTGTAGGCTACAGAGAGCCACATTCTCCCCTTTCCATCCCAGACTTCAAGAAACATGAAGTCATTGGAATCACCTGGCACTGCATCCTCCTGTTTGACTGGATCCCTGGAGTCCTGATGCCCCAGTCTCCTCTGAACCACTGCTGCACTACCACAGCAGTATGGGAAAGGACTGTATCACATTCTTCTGCATTCACTGCACTGCCCTGCTGAGTCCAGGAAAGAGAAGGTTTTTTTCCAGGACAAATGAGGCCCAGAAACATTGCCCCCAAATCACGTATGCTGAAACTGAAGCATATGCCGGAGTGCCTTGCGGACTGATGGATCAGAGAGTGGCCCTCAGCTTGGGTTAGCACCCAAGATTCAAAGCCATGACAGATGTATATTAGAACTGGGACACCTAGCTGAGACTGACCCCTCTGAACCTCACAGCAGTTTATCTCCTGCTGTGTCAGACCTTTGCTTAATGTGGTCATTCTTCTCAGCTGAGCCCACACTGACATTACTGTACTGCTTCCCTTCTCAATTCTGCACTGAGACATCACCTCCTGTGCAGACCTGCTCCATATGCCACGGACTGAGGGTCCCTCTGAGGCAAAACTCTCCAAGAGCCCTAGAGAGACCAAGCTGGACACAATTATAGCTAAGTCTGTGCTCCATGTCAGGCAGAAGATCACATCAGAAAATATTAGAAGTCTCCTTTACCACTTTCTATCGATCTGACCAAACATTTCCAAGCATTTGCCCTGTCACTGTCCTTTCTGTTACCTTACACCTGCAAGCACTGGTTCTCCTTCACTCCCCACCACTGACTCATTCAGCTTCTTGGCAGGGCGAAAGGAAAAGCGGGCAGAAAAGCTGTACTTAATTTTCTGTAAAAGTGTTGTGGCAGGACAGGGAAAAAGCTAGTGGGTAAGTGTAAGAGGTATTATAAGACAGAAAAAGCTTTGCCCCAATTCACTATTGCCCCTCATCATTTGTTTAAGGGGTATTTAGGGAGTGAGATTTCCCCTCTATCCTCCATGGCCTCACATCCCTGGCTCACCTCATTTACTCAGCTAGAGCATGTTTTATTAATCTGGAGTCTCGACAAGGTTCTTTACTTCTATTAATTTATTAATATTGCTAATTAAATATCATATTCGCAAATGTAAATTTCCTAATAGTGTCCCTTCCATTTTCAAATTTAAAAAAAAGAAAAAGCAGCAGCAGCTTGTTATGTTAGTCAACTGAAAGCAATTCAGTCTAATCAGAAGAGCGGGACTGTCTTGTGTCTGCAATAGAGGGAGGGCCACTGTTAGTTTGCTTTTGGGCAAATCACCACCTTCTACCATGAGCTTTAACAATTGAATTTCAGAGCAGGAACAAAATGGGGTGCATGGAGTAAAAGGAAGAAGGTGGAAGAGGGGAACATGTACACTTGGCGTACATGGGAATAGGTACCAGGAAAGTTCGCACAGCAGGATTGACGAGGATGCGGGGAGGGGTGCGTGCACACATTGCCTGACCCCAGGGACAGTGCTGGGTGTAGGGCAAGGAATAACTCAATAGGCAGCTGGCAAGCCTGGGAAGGGGCTGGTCTTTTGTGGAAAGGGCAGTGGGAGGGGATCGGCCCCTCTGGAGAAACGCAGTTGATGGGGGAGATCCAGCATCTGAATTGTATTTTGCGTGTTCCCCTGCTGACACTTTCATCTATGTATTTATGTATATATTTTGGAAGATGTGATAATTTGAGTGTTGGGATGACTGAGCTGGTGTTGCATTAAGGAAAGTTTTAAAAATACATTATATCGTTTTTATTATTAATGGTAATGATAGGGGCCTGCTCGTTATCTTTCCTTTTGTTATGAGCACTGTAATCTGAGGATGCTGTGGCAACGTGAAATGGATAATGCAGTGATACTGCTCGATTTGGCTTTTTAAAAATCCCATCCTTCTTCATATTTATGATCAGAACTCAGAAAAAATGACATTTTGTTGCCTTTTTCAAAAGGCTTATCAAAAGCAAAGAAACCTTTTTCTTGCTTCCCTTGTGCTAAACAGACTTCAGTAAAAAGAACGTTATAGTCATTGTATGGATGGAGAAACAGAGGCACAGAAGGCAAAATACAAATCCTGAGACTATTGCTGCATGTCTCTTCAGATCCCAACTCTTTCCCTAGGTTAAATTCTAAGCCATTTGCAGGAAGGCACAAACCAGTACATTATCAGAAATTCGTGTGCAGAACATGGGCCACCCAGTATTCAGTCTCTTGCTTTAAATGCCAAAGACTGCTCTGTCCCAAAGTATGAAAGCAGTCAATGGGGAACACGCTGAACCAAGGGAAAGTACAGATTGTTGTCTCCCAGCAGGTATTTTTTTCTTTACACAGCAAAGAAGTCCCAAACACAAAGGAGTTCCCAGCCCCATGGGTGGCTACAAGATCCCTAAAGACGACCAGTACTGACCAGGACAAAAGCAGGTGTCTCACACTGAGAGCTCTATGGCGGGAGATACATTCACTCAGATGCGGTCAAACCTGTACCTTCTGGGACAAACAGGTGGAAATGAGGTTCCAGAGCAAACATCTGCACTAAATCCCAGCACTGTCCAGCGTCTGGTGCGTTGCATGTCCACACATCTGATCTAGGTGGTCCTGCTCCAGCAGAGGGATTGGACTAGATGATCCTTTGAGGTCCCTTCCAATCCCTAACATTCTGTGATTCTGGGATAAAGGCTGGTGGAGGACGAATGCTTTGCAGTCTGGTCAGAGGGGGCTGCTGCCTTATCACAGCGAGATGTACGTCAGGTGGAGGGGTACGACTAAAGCAGCAGAGAAGGAGAAGGGAAGCAAAGAGCCACAACAAAACCCCTTTTCAGTCTCCCGCAGAGAACAGAGACAACGCAGAAAGCCCTGGCTGAACTGGAAGAAACTGGTTCTTGTCGCCTCGGACACACTGGTCTCCAGCTGTTAATGATCTCTGTTGACGCGAACATCGTTTCCTCCGCGTCCTGGCGTGTGTAATTGAGTGGGTCTGTGATGGGCAGACAGCACCGCCAGCTTCCCCGTCAGCACTTACTGACAGCCTAATCTCAGCTCCAGAAATGTTGCCAAGGTATTGGCTTCTGATGCCATGTTATCTCCCCAGTTTGAGCAAGCACAGAGCTCACCTCCCCATACAGATATAATAGGAGAGGACATCACCTTAATTCCACCTCCATTAGACCTCAAAGAGTCGGCTGTGACCCCACTGACCTCATCAATATTCAAAAGCTTAACAAAAAAAGGCTATAACTGGGGAAGTCAGAAATAATGTAATGCAGTATTGATTATTTTATGGTACGATTAGGTGTAATTACATCTCTCAAATTTTATTTTAATGTTACTTTCTACTACTTTTAGCCTGTTAAAATTATCCAAAACATCTCCGTTTAATGGAACGAACATGCCTTCAATTTAAATGTGAAACACTCTTTTTCTGCTAAAGTGTGACCTCAATATATTTGAAAACATAAATTACTGCTATGTATAAACCATAAAAAATGAATGATGAATTTAATTCTGGTGAAGCGTGAGGGACTGGGAATGCAATGGGGAAATACTGTTTATCCAGAGGATAGGGGACAGCCTGGGTGGAGAGAAGGAGGCGAAATATGACCTTCTTTAACACTGAATGGGACATGACATGCGAAGGACTTGACTTTGGACTTACAGACTAAGGGCAAAAATCATTTATTCCCTGGATCAAGTCCTCAGCTGGCCTTGATCAGCATAGGTTTATTGTAATCAAATGAGTGATACTTATTTACACCAGTGGAGATTTTAATCCACTGTATTTGCTCGGTATTTGGTTCCCTCCAGCTCTCTCAGATGAGCAGAGATGGACGTTACAGCCACAGACCCATAGGGTAGCATCCTAACTTTTCACTTCATCTTTCAGACCTCTCTGCGCTGCCAGACTGGTGTAAAAGGACCTTTGCATAAACAAGAACAGGGCCCCGAGAAGCCAACTGAACCCTCTTGTGTCTCATTCACCAGTATCACCTCACCCATTACTAGAACTAATTGCATTCATTAATGTGGGATCTAGGAGCCTTAGCCTTGAAGCAGGGCTCCATGGCTGAAGAGAGGAGACACTGAGTGTCCCAATTCAGCCGCTGCTACAGAGCCTTCTCCAGTACACCAGTGGCTGGGTCCCTGGGCGTTATCGCAACAGAGATATTAATAAATAATGAGAGCCCAGAACTGCTTCCTCAGCGACCACAACAGGGATGATTTTTACCTTTGGGACTCCTGTTTTAACTGTAAGCTAAACCTGGGCTTCACCAATACTATTAAATCCTCTGAGCACTCACTGTGCAAGGGTAAGCTGAGACTTCATCGTGTCCTCAACCTCCATCAAACATTTCTCTGTCTTACCTCCTAACATGCAAGTAGGAAGAAAGTTTGCTCTCACCCATAAGTGTGTATAGTAGTTCAAGTTTACACTTGAGGAAAGGAAAATCAGGGTGGCTAGTAGGGTCACTGATAATGGTCTTAGAGTTCCTTTGCGCCAGTGTGAGTGACAGACAATGAAATTAAAGTAATTTTCATATTAGTGCCTTCCCCACCTCCTGCCTCTCACCCACTGAAATCATTTAAATCTAAGCTTTCTATATCACTGGGGGGTGTAAAGAAGGTGTGTAGGAGGAGAAATTAGAAAGACAGACAGACAATTGAAATGTAACTGCTGGAGACTCTCAGCTTCCGTGCTAATGTATTGCATACATTATTTGCAAATGGAAAAGACTCTACACAATGAAGGTATCAAATACCTGGGGAGGGTTATCCTCCACTGCATCTCTCAGCTATGCACTCTGAAGGACACCACACAGTGCACTGTCCCTATCCGTGTCAGAACTGACGACAGGATGCAGTTAGCAAGCCATCCTGGCTGGGCATTCATTGATCCTGAGGTCAGTGACCAGGGGCTCCTAACAAGCTCCAGATTGCAGCTCCGCTGTTAGGTAGGTCTTGCCTGAGCATAGGCTTTCAGGGCTAGCAGAATTCTGTAAAACCACATGCCAAATCAAAATGAGTTTCTCTGGAGGAAAATTAGAAAGGGAACAGGTCTTACTACAGGATAAAATCCAGCTCTATGCTTTTAACCTGCAAAGATAACTTTAAGCAAAAGCCTGCAAATTACCTCAATCGTTAAGAAAATGTGGGAAACAAAAATGTATTCACCTGAAACAATGTAAGCTGGAGAAACTCTGTATTGCTGGGTGGTTTATTCAGTAAATTTCAGAGAAAGGCATTAATAAGACCTTAAGTAAATTATCCATCTGTGTAAGCGCTTCATATTCTGCTTCATCTATCTTTCTGTTGATAAAAAAAAATATCACTGAGCTAGTTCTAGGCTGACCAGCCTGTGATATGCTACACCATCTTACACGGCAGATCAGATGATCTTCCGTCTCGAAAAGCGCTCGCACACTGCTTTCCAGTAGCCACCAGTGTATTTAGAGTGCCAGTTCCTCCGTGCTGGCAAGCATTGCCCTGTCATAGCCATTTTTTACAGGGGAAATTCTTTTGTAATGGGAATGCTACCTGGTGATACCACTCATTACATTCTGCTTACCAATTTTCTCCATAAGTCCTGAGAAAGAATCAGGAGAAAGACTTAGGATCCTCTCTGCGGATTTGAAAATCCCACGGGTTTTTAATGGAAAGATATCGCTTGTTCATAGATCTATGGCATGCCTATTGAGTGCTGCCATACTTAAAAAAATTGATTTAGTCCTTCTGGATCAGCAGACAGAGCCTGTCGTTTTGACAGTCTAGAACGTGCCCTGACCTGCTTCACCTATGCTGTTGTACTTCCCCCCAGAGGAGCAACTTTAGCAACAGGTACAAAAGACTAAGTTCAGCCTCAGCAGCAGCACAGGTTGATTGAAATATCAAAAAATTCACTTGGAGGAAAAATTAGAGCATCCTGAAGTCTTACAGCAGAAAGCTTACACCAGTAGAGATCTATCTGGCAGAGAGTTCTGAAGGAGCTGCATTTTTGAACATTAAGCTAAACTGAAATCCACAAACCATTATGTAAATTTATTAGGTGGGTTTTTCCCTGGCACAGTTGGATCAGCTCTGGTCAAATTGTGTAAGTTCACTGAGAAGACGAAAGTGGTAATTTTCACTATGTGAAGCAAAGGAACTAACTAGTTTGATTGTCAGTCTGGCCAATTTCTGAATTTATGCTTCTTGAAACTCATGTACCCCATCTTAGCACTTGTTCAAACTGAAAATACAATGGGCTGTGTAAAGTGGTAATTGCAGGGATCACTCCCAATAGCTTTGTAAGGCTGGCCTTTGTTCCAGAACTACCGATACGGTCTTACCATGAAGGACCTGCCTGTTTAATCCACAACTTTTCAAAATACCTGCCAGCAGTTCAGTGAATTCAGCAGCCAAACATCCCAGGATGCTCATCAGCTGGACTTGCTGATTTGTTGCTATCCATTCTTTCAAGTGTTCCCTTATCTGCTTTACATCAACAGCTAGGGTGCCAAGATGCTCATTACTTCCTAATGGTCCATATTCCATTTCTATATTTTTCTTCTTAAAGACCAATTAAAAAAAAAGTTAAGTAGCTCAGCCATTTTAGAATCACCATTGATTCCAGCTCTCTCCTAATTTATTAATGGGCTTACCTTCTCTCTCATATTTCTTTCCCCCGATATACTTGGAAGAGCTCTCATTATTTATCGTGGCCCTTTGGGCCAACATTAACTCATTCTGCTTCCTACCTACACTGAAAGCTGGAAAGGTTTCTCCATTTGCCTGCTGGCTTCCTCCCCATTGCTGCATGAGTTCAGACATCTAAAGGTTTTGAAATCTGAAAACTGAGGAAGTTCTCTATCATTCCTGTTCCAGTCACACCAACTGCAGTAAGCTTTGGAGATTAAAAATTGCAAAAGTGAGCATGTTCTAGGATCTCAAGAACACAGAAATTATACAACTATTTCAGGAGCAGTCTATTTGATCCAGATTCCATTACCCTTACTTGGGAAACAAGTGCTTTGGAGAAAAGCACAAGAAACCTGACAAAATTGGAGTCAAAGTAACTTGACTTCATGGAAGACTCCATCAGCTCCAACCAAAACAAATAAAATACACAAGTTCAGCATTACAAAGTGTCCCTAGGGATTCAGGGCACATAATTTCCCTGGTTTTTTTCCTCTGTATTTTGGGAGAATCTCAGCCTCTGAGAATAGTTGCATTGGCTGCCAGCATTTACTGGATTTTTTCTCTTTTTGGATGAGCAAATTATTCATAAGACTGAAGTAGGAAAATCCACTCCTCCCTGGCCACAATTAAGTTTCCCATCAGTCAGGCAAATTGACACGAGGTTTAACATTTTGCCATTTATGTTTCCAAAAGTACTATAAAAACAACCCCTCAAATTGATAACCAAACTAATCATGCCCTGTAAAGCAATTTCAGGAAAAGCTTTAAAAGGTAAAATTGTTAACCAGAAAGACAGAAGCATACCAGCAGAAAGAGACGGCCAAATACAAAAAAGTTTGAAAGAGTAAGGAGGGACTGTCCTCGAAGTATTTCACACAGACAGGCACTAAGAAATCACAGGTCAGCCATAAGTTTAGCATTCACAAGCCCATTCTAGAGAAAAAGTATTTCCACAAAGATTTCAGGTGCCTATATTATAGAGTAGTGAAAAAAGGATGCGTATGGAGGCACAAAAACGGCATAGGTGTGCACAAGGGTGCATGTATGTCCATCTATGTACAGTAGAATGTGTTTCTCCGCAGGTGAATGTGCTTGCACACCAACAGATCTTCTGCTCTTTCTCATCACTCTTCCTCCACCCCCTGGCTTTGCAGCAGTGACAGAGAAAAGGCTCACAAACACACTTTACCACGTCACAACTCATCATTCTGGGCTATGTACAGATTCTGCTCTTGTCCCAATTTAGACTTAGAGCAAGACGACTAAAGAATAGCTTGGGATTGTGCTTACTCCCCATTTTAGCCATTGTTTGTTAAGTCTCATCTGCAGAAGCAGGAGTGTAATCCAGTACGCAGCAACATTAATCCCAAGGGAATACCAGTCCCTGGGGACAGCCAAGACCCTGCTTCCTGTTTAAAGAATATGCAGTGACTGGTTAGGCAAATTGTGTGTCTGCATTTCCTATGAATATCCCTGACCATCTATTCCCAGCTCTGTTTTCTATTTAAAGTTGGCATGATGGATGCTCAGAGAGATCCTGGATGTTCATCCCTAACAGAGTACCAGTATCAATTCTCCTGAGATAATTCAATTTATCCATTATCATCATCTGTAGCAGAGTAGCACCTAAATGCCATATAATGCTGAATGGACACATACTAAGAGGCAGCTCCTATCCAGAAAAGAGAAGCCTGAATGAACAAATATGCAGAGAGGAAAAACAGAAACACAGGGATAGAAAGCTTCCCTCCCCTCAGCCAGCCACACACAGCGAGCCAACGGCAGAGCTACAAAGGCAGGAATCCTGATCTCCAGTCCAAATCAACAAGTATAATGTGAACAGCTAAAGGCTTGAGTTGCACTCTTCGGATATACACTCAAAACTCATCACCAAACAGCAGAGATCAACTTCCCTACCCTCATGCTTTTATTTTTTATTGTATCAGCACTGGGTGGCACAGAAACTCCAAACATAGCAGCTCAGAAATCTCTTGCCTATTCCCTACTTGCCAGCAAAAAAGCTTGTTTTGATATTTGCAGGAGTGAATTAATTTGGTATTCCTGATAAGATCTCCGACACACCCCGATGACACTTACACCCACAGCCACAGAGGCTGATAACATCATCAGCTGACTTCTCAGCTCAGCAGCAGCCTTTTTCACCCGTTTCTAGGATTATGAAATACATATTTTGTGTGGCTGGCTAATGCCAAAGTTACAAAATCCATGTAATTAAGATTAATTTAAGAGCTGGATTGGATCAACTTGTGGCATCCACCCATTAATTAAAAGAAACACTTTGAATTTCAGGCGGCTGCCTTAATATTTCACTCTGTGCTGGCACTGTTAACCTCAAATTGGCAAGCGAGGTGCGAGTGCCCAGGTGCGAGAGGCTGGGGGCCATGGGTTCAGGCAGGCGGCCTGCTCGGGAGGCAGATGCCCTCTTCTGGAAGGTGCGTACCTACGATCCGTACTGGACTACTTGACTGTGGGAATACGTGTACTCCTGGCTAAATATACACGAGCATAAAATCTATATTACCCAGACTTATGTGCATATGACACATCTTTCCAACGCCACGCATACGCTGTACATAGACGGTTACCTGCAAGGATGACACGTTTGACTTGTTACGTGAATGTTTACGAGTTATTTCTGAAAGTTTGAGCTTTTTACTACATATGCACATGTATATTAGCTCTAGAGAAAAACATGTCATGTCCACTTATGCTAGATATTATGAGCTGTGCAAAGACAACACTGAAACGGGTATGAGGTCAAAGTTGTAGGGAAAGTATTCCAACCCAGCGGAATACACGGTGACAAACTTTCTGCACTAGTTTACATGGATGGCTTTGTAGGTTCTTTGAGGGTCCTTCCTGCCCCACTCATCCCATCTTTCCATAAAATCTGACCATTGTTATTAACTATTTGCACTGTCCTAGCACCCAAAGTCTTAAACAATCTGACATTGCCTTTGTTGCACAAACAAGGAAGGGAATCTCCTAACTGCCCTGAAGAGCTTACAGCCTATAGTACAGAGCGTTAAAATCACACTACATGCTGAAACGTAAAGCTTCAGGTCCCAAGATTACCTTTCGTTTGGAACGGGTCCATTTACCCCTTGGAAACAAAATGAGAAATAACAGATTTGGAATAACTTAGGTTTTCAATTTGACTATGTTGATCACTTTGTGCATACATGGGAATATGAACAAAGATACATATATGCACCTTGGGACGTACTGATGTATATGCACAGAAGCACATTAATTCAGAGAGGAAGTTCATTTCAATGAGATGATGTACATGCACGTAAAGTGTGTCAAATGCACAAGAATGGGGAGATGTGTGCATATATACCAGGAGATTGCACTTATATGACCACACGAACATGTCTATGAAGGTCCTTAAGCAAACTTGTCAGAGAGGACGCAGACTACGTGTAAACAGCTGGAAAGATGCATGAGACCAAATGTTTTTTCTTCCTGTCACAGTACAAAAAAAGTTAAGAATCTCTTCCAAATCCAGATTTTCTCTTGGATTCTACAGCTGCTGAGTCTATTTGTTTTATGTATTTTTTATAATGCGAATTGCTTTCATGCAAAGACATCATTTTAATTAATTTAACAAAATCTCTCCCTCTTCCCTTTATGACAGTGCCATGTCTTCTTTGGGGGAAAAAAGTCCACCCTAGCACAGCATGCTGCTCTCTTCAGCACCTCCTGTTGAGCGCAGTCAGACTGGTCTCTCTCAAATATATCCCGTCATTTAACCCACAGCCTGTGGCTGAATCAGAGATCAATAAGTCCCTCACAACAGCTTCTACTGGATGAGATGTAAACCAGCCACTTTCTGCCTTATTCTCCCTGTATCATTCCATCAGCACTCAGTGCTGTCTGAGTACAAGGGCTTTGATCAAACTAGTAGTTTCCCTTCCAGACATCATCATGATCCATATCCAACTATCCTTCAGCAGGGCAGGCTCCAACACCCTTTATTAGTGGCTTTGCATTTGCAGAATTGTGGCAAGTACAGGCTGGATAAGAACTTGCATATGTTTAATATAATCTAAGTAACTGAGCAAGTACTAGATTTAGTTTAGTTTACAGATTGGTTATTCCCATTTCTATTACTTTTCTCCATTGCCTCTCCTGGCACCCTGATCTGAAGTAATCCAGTCACATTTCTGATACTAAAGCACATTACAAACAAATAAAAGAATTGGATATAAAGGCAGGTATAACCTTACCTGTCTGTGAAACACAGCCACATCTGGAGAGTGGTACAACAGATGTTCAACAGAGCATGGCAAAACCGTGGTCCAGTGTGTCTGCAAGGAAAAGGAAGAATTTAACACGTTTTCCTGTACCAAGTCTAAATCATGTAACAGATTTATTATTTTTTTAAATAGCCATATCTGTATTTTTGCAGCTTATGTATGAAAGCAGGGTGGGGGTGAGGGTTTGTTCGATGTTATCAGCAAGTGATCCAACAGTAGTTAGAAGCAGAATCTAGAATTAAGGAGGAACACAGCACTGTCTTTTTTCCAGCACCTCTGTTCAGCTATGCTTAAGAGTACCGTGAGATCTTTAACAACCAGAGATGACCAGAAGGTCACCCAAATGAGTCTGCAGAAGCTGCTGTAACTAATAACCAACACAAGTTTCCATGACGAGGATGATAAGACAGCCACCTCTTCTGATACCAGCAGATTCTCTGCCCTGCTGATAGACACGAAGCCTACCTGCACCTGAGGCCAGGGCACAGCAGCAGATTTTGAGGTGTCAGTGTACTCTACATGTGTTCTCATTCTTGGGGAAAATGTTCATGATTATTTCATTTTGTGGCAGTAATGGAAAATACATTTTAGTGCTTGTGTTCTGCATTTGCAATTCATGTTCCCATACATGATTACATTAAGTCTGTGTTCTGTCATTTTTGATGAATGTAGCTTGTTTTCTGTAAAAAACAGACTCTGGGATGGAAAGTGACAGAAGTGAAGCTGTAACAAAGGATGATCAATTTTTTATAGCCAGCACCAAATGCAGGGGAAGTCCCTGAACGTGTCTCTGAAGCTGGGGACCCTTCAGCCACAGCCTGAAGTATGACCCATTCCTGTCACCATACTGCTTCTGGCAGTCACGGGGCAACAGTGGCTAATACTGCTTTCTTCTTTTGCCAAAGTTGATAACGTAGCTTTTCATTAGCAGGTCAGTGGCTGAGAGCAATTTTGCCCCTGCAAACAAGCGTCCTCAGGTAAAAAGCAAGCAGCACGGCAAGCAGCAGTGGGTGGGTTTGACTCATTTATTAGCACAGTAACATCTATGATCCTCAAATACCTTGTGCTGAATAACGAACAGAGATCCTGGAGCAGGGGCTGCCTCTCCTGAAGTCAAAAAGCAAAGAAACAGGAGAAAAGGTATGAGGAAGAGAAGTGATTTACTCAGAGGTAACTGTTGGAGGCTCCACTGGAGATTATCAGGATAGCTGCACTGAAGGTGACAACCTAAAGGCTATCATTCAACTTCCCAGTGACTTCAAAGTGGAAAACCAAAGTAATGCAGGTCAGGTATTTTGCTGGAGGTTTTAGCTGAGACCACAAGTAAGAAAAATTGATCCCACGTACTTGTAGGGACAAAGAGTTCTGCAGATGGCAGTTCCAAAACCTGCCTCGTATGTTGTTCTTGTTCAGATGGTCATGAGCCAGATGTTGATCTCTGAGATTCAACAGTAACCACCATTAAGATGGGGAACTGACACTAGAGTTTTCCTGCTTCATAAAAGCTGAGAATAAGGCCTCTGGACACACAACTCAAGCTTGTTCTACTGTTCAAAATTCTTACTCAGGCTACAGTAGAAGTTGCGGGGTTGCTGGATTTGCTCCTTGGCCCCCCTCCCCCGGGACATGTGCTCACCATAAGCAGATGGTTTCAGAGATTAAGTTCTAAGGAGGCATTAGCAGGAATATCTGCACACAGCGCCCCGGCAGCTGCCTGTGCTCACACCTGTTCTAAGTTTCACAGCTTTCAAAGAATCAGTGTTCAAGGCTTTTTTTCCACTTCCTTTTTTGGAAAATAGAAGCTTTCAGGGCAAATGCAAAAGAGCCAGCTTCTACAGAAACTCAGGGATTTCTCCCCCTTGCAAACAGATTCCCTAGTGCTGCAGCTCAGTCTGGATTTCTGGCTACCATAGTCAGGCTCTGAAAGAGAACCAAACTACTCCCCTAATCCAGAAACTACAATAACAAGGAGATCTGCAGCTTAGGTAGAAGTCAAAAGCACTTATCACAGGAAAGGTAACTCACAACTGTTCATTACCTTGAAATAACAAAAAATTATCAGATCACAACTGAAAGATCAAGGGATCCACTCTTCACACTGCAGAGCATTTCTTTGGCCATGTTTCTTCTGATCATTGAATTTAATTCAGACAGATGGACAAGAAAAATGGCAGCAGGTAGCACTGGGGGCTATGACAGTGGCCTCCACCTGCTGGGCACATGGTTAAAGAATGTAACTCCAGGTTCTGCACTGCTGAGGACAGTGTCTTGTGACATGTGATCTCACTAAAGGAAGCTGGAGGTGATAAGCTTGGGTCACTTCTTGCAGGAAACAGGAAAGGGATCTTCCTTCATAAGAGGAATTTAGGCACAATGTAATCTGGCACATGGAAATGCAGCCAGTCCATACAAGTAACAACAAAATCATCAGCAAAGCAACCATGCCAGAATGTCTCCTCGGTTTAGCTATACTCTCCAGTTGCTAGCCATCAAAAAACTGGGTATTTCACAGCCTACTGTGGCATCCAAGTTGCCCCACAACAGATAGTAAAAAAAAAAGTTATATACATACAATAATGAACACTTGATTCATTCACGTGTACCTGATTGTGGGAAGCCTGGAGATAAGCAGCCATTCTTGAGTGTTCCTGGTGTATAAATAGAATTCCTAGTGCACTTCCTAATGCACCTAGCACTCTTTAGAACTAAGGCATTTACATGCTGGGATGCACGTGCTCACCACTGTTGCAATTCATACATCAGTCCATGCAGTCCTCTGTACGGTAGTGCTGCATGTTGTCTCCAGTTCCGATAACGGAAGCAACGGTCTGGTAACATTCAAAAACCCAGTCTGCTGAGTAGCGATGAGTCTCTATCACCACATTTGGAATCAAAGATGTTTATCCAAGGTGATCCATAGCCCACTTCTCAGGCCCAGTGTAACCCCCACCCTCTTTTGTTAAGAGCTAGCAGGAATGGCCTTAGTCTTCACTCTCCTATCTATTCAACATGATCTAGTGAGGTATAGACATGAAAGAGATGCTACTGGTAGGCAAAAACATTCCAGAAAAAGGCATGAGCATCAAATAAGAAAAAAAGAAAAAAAAAAGAGAAGCAGCAGATAGAAATGAGACAAAAGAAAGTGGAGCTAGCACAGGAAACCAGAAGGAAACCCAAGGTTCAGGGAGGTGAAGACATCTAGACTTCTCACAGCCAGAAAAATAGAACAAATGCAAAGAGGACAAGGATGGTCAGATGCTCCTCACTTGCCCATGGCATTGTGCCACTCCACTATCCCACTGGTCCAAACGCCCCTCACTACTCCGCCAGCAGCGCTCATTGCTTATTACCAACGTGCCACCTGCCTCCCCCCGCCCCAGCAATCAATGCCGATCTGTTGCTGACATCTGTTGGGACGCTCCACGGATACCAGCGGCTTTTCACCGCGCGCACGTGTTTCCAGCACCGCTCAGCTGGTGCCCGCGAGTACCGGGCTGACCCCGCACGGCGGCCGGTCCCCCCCGCCGCGAGGCCGGGGCGCCCCCTGCCTCTATTTTTCTATTTTGCTTCTACTCTTTGACCCTTTGGAGAAGCTCAGAAACAGACATTTATACAAAAAAAAACCCACAAACCTTAAAACTCCAGAAGCACTCACATAATTGTCACAATAGTCTTTCCTCCCTCTCTGTTCCTTAAAGAAAAATCTGCTATCCCTTCCTTCCCTCACTATTAAATAGCAAATGGACAATGTTTGGTATCACGATTACAAACACGTTTTGCAGACCAGTGTAAGAGCTAGGCGAGGGAGCTCTGGAAGCGTTAGAAGAGAGGTGAAAGTGGTTCCTGCCTAGCAAGGGAAGGAATGTCCGTCTTCCCCCCGCCCCAGAACTGAACGAGCAGACCTTCGAATCACAGTGGCACGGCATGCAGAACGGCTACACGACATCTTGGTTAGACTTTTCTACCATTGATTACTTCTGGTTCATCCACTCGTAGGACACGACAGCTGTGCTGGTGACCCTGAGGCAGTAGGAGCTGATGCTTTGCCGGATGAATGAAATAAAAACTAGTTCCAATGCAACGCGGTAAACTTCAGAATTCTAATGGATTTATGTGAAATACAGGATATAAGCAAAAACTCAGATTTAGCGTGGCCCGAAGGAGTTCTGGACACTTGGATAGGAATCAGAAAAGCCAGCAGTCCCTGCTCATCTCGGCAAAGCTCTGCCCTCCCTCTACCATCAGGTTACACCACCAGTCACACCACGCTCTGGTCCTTGGCCAGCCGTAACTCCCGTCCCCGTGTGGAGGTTGACATGGCATTGCAAGGGCGCTGTGTGACACTGCCAGTATCACCTAGTGCCACAGCTACATCCTCTCCATTAGCCACCTCACTGCCACTCCTCTCCTCGCCTATGGACCACTTCCTCACATCTGACAGCAACGCGTTCAGCAAAACTGGCAAGCCACTCTCAGCACCAGCAGAGTCAATACCATACCAACGCCAACAAGATTTACTGCTCTCGTAAGATGCTAGCACTATTATTTTACATTCCAGTGCTACATCCTTTTTATCTCCCTCTCCATCACAGGCTCCGAGGATGCTGGTGGGAGGGAGAAAATGGCCATACAGCTTGGGCAGAGGCTCTAGCATTAGAAACCCAAGGACCAGCTTCTAGCTCTGCCACTGTGGCTCTGCCGTAAGTACTTCACCCACCAGTGCCTCAGTTTCCCCATCTGTAAAATGAGGATAAGGATAATGACCTACCTCAGAGGGTGTGGTTTTCAGATGGGTTAGCGACCAGCACTACAGAAACACCCCCTACCCATAAATAACCCAGCCTGGCACTGGAGGAACCGAGGGCACCGCGTCCTCCCCTCACTGATCCGGCTAAGGAGAAAACTGCTTGCCAGAGCTGTCCTGCCTGCGACTGCGCAAACGTCCAGCCAGCTCCATCCTCATCGAACCATCCTGCGTCTATTTGATAAAGACGAATATTGCTTTTTAAATAAATATAAAAACTCTGCTTCCTCCTTGGCGAGTTCATTTTGAGTCATTTTATCTCTTTCCTCCCCCTAGATTTTTCCCCAAATAATGTGATTAAGTGAGTCAGCGTTCTGCCTTCCCTGACAGCCTCTGGATTTAATTCAGTTTGAGGACTGTGACCTTTGACTCCTTTTTACTATACTAACCCAGCTAAGAGAACACTTAGCGATTTCTCCGCTTCCTACTGGGAGAGTATCTGGTGGGGGGCGAGGAGGGGGAGCAGGGGTGGAGGGGGGAGGAAGAGAAACAAACTTTCACATAAAATTATGGTATATGGATAATTGAGAAGTTTAAAAACATGAATCTAATTGTGCTGTCCCTTGAGAAGCAGATATTGAGCCATCCTATAAAAGGCTTGGAGTATCCCAATGGTGATTTATTGCTAAATCCTAGTATTTTTCAATACATTATAGTTTTTAAATTGTGTTTAAATTGAGTGTAGAAGAGCAGAGGCCATTAGGAGATGCAGAAATGATGATTATATTTAAATATTCATGCACGCAGTACCTTATTATTGAATCTGAACACTAACAAAATCAATATTAAGTGCGGTTTGACATGAATTTATTTATGAATTTCGACTTTCTAAGTACTGTATTTTTTCACTCAAAAATTGTGAGTATAATGTAGTAATGATATCAAAACAGAGTGTCAGAGAGCATTAGCTGAGGAGGTTATAAACCTCCGTATTACAGGGCCCCATATCGCCCTCAAAAGTGCTTAGTGCACAAAACCAAAATGTTTTTTTTTTTCCTTTTTTTTTTTTGAAACACGTAAATACACACACACACTCACTCAGAAATAGGAAGGAAATTCTCTGTCGGAAATTGCACTGCAGTGGCTTTGATTGCTCTCCGAGCCCGCTTCAGGGACCAGGCAAACTGAGATTTGAAGACAGACAAACCTGAATGGAGTGCTCTGGGCATGCGGTTTGTGGGGGCACTTTGGTGCTCTGAGGGGAAGCTGGCACAACGAGAACAGCCCACAAGCACAGGGTGTAGCCAGGGTCCCAGCCAGAAAGGAACCAAATATATCAGCCTGTACCAAGAACCCACAACTTCTGCCCTACTCAGTCAGCAGTTCCAGGTCAGTCACACTGGGATCCCAGAGGCAACACCAGTCAGAAGCATTGTCACTAAAAAAGTCTGTTGGCAAGTTGTGCTCAGATTGGCTGGTAGGTCTGGTAGAAAAGGATGCCCCACTTCCCTTCATAAAGGTAATGCCAGCAGAGAGAATGGAAAGAGTTTGGGGGTCTCTCTTCATAAGCGATGTGCAATATGGCAGGTACCTCAAGCAGTTTTCACCCAAAATGGTGCAAAGGTAGGGAAACAGGGGAAATCATCCCCCTTTGTCCTCTCAAAAAAACGCTTCCTGTATTTTGCATGCTTCCTTTTTAAGGTGTTAGTATCTCAAGCACGACACTCGGTAATCAAGTTGGAACTTCCCCAGGAAAGAGGAAGACAGCTTTTGAAAGCTTGGCACTCGGTGCCACTCATTTGTTTAATGGCAGCACTGCAGCAATCCCCCTGCTTCACAGACACCTAGGCCTTGCAATTCCAACACTGTTGCTCTACCACCATCGCCACCTTTGAAGACCTGGTGGGTTTTCAATGGAGCTGTCACTCCCTCCTGCTTAAATGATCAGAGATTCCAGCTGTGGAAGGTAGAAGCCTTTTTGGTAATGGGGAATAGAAGAGGAATAATTCAGACTAAAGCGTTGACATAAAGGGACACAGAGGAGGGGTTTGATCTATCCACAGAAAAGTGATGTATATTAAAAGCTACTGCCCTTCCTCTCCCACCAATTCATTTCAATTGTTAGAAGAGTTTTGAAAATTTATCTGCTATTTGACAAGAATCTGGACTTAGTCCTCCACGTGCTGTATTGTGCATCCTCCTTTGAGTCCAGTCTCGGTTCAAAATACCATGCAGCCCACAGGAGGAGACACTCACCCCACTTTCCTTCTTCAGTATAAAACACTACCTTGGCATCACTCTGGGAGCAGCATACCTACGAGTGTCAGGCCACTGAAGTTAAAATGAGACAAAATCTTGGTAGCTGTCGGTCCAGTCCCTTGTCAGACGCCCACACAGGGCAGCAGCAGGCACCATGGCAGCAAGCAGGCACCATGGCAGCAGCCTTTTCCTAGTCTTTGCTCTCTGTAGAGACTGATACAGAAAGAAAAATAATCTGATCAAAGAGAAACACCATTCATTTTTGTCTTTAATGTCCGACCATGAACAGGAACCAATACTTACTGAATCCAATGCAAAGCCATATTGCCTGCAGCAACACCAAGGGCCAGATACTCAAAGGGTTAGTACTTGAGAGGGCTCAAGCATTTCATTTGAAGCAGATTGTCAAAGAGCACAGCCCAGCATACTCATCATTTTCTCAGGTCTCTAAAATACCAAGTGTTGGCAAGCAAGCGCCAGGGATGCCAAGCAAGCCATGCAGTACAGGAATGGTGCCACAGGCCTAAGGGAAACAACTTCTGCTAGAAGTCTTCTTGGTAAGCCCTTCAGCAAGGTGAAAAACGTTCTGCAAAGTACAAGCTGAAGACAATACATCCCTGGAAGTCCTTTTCAGATGCAGAATTTCTGCTCAGATTAATCTTTCCTTCCTCCTTATTCTCAGGCTTGCCTCTCTCTTCTCTGCTCATGCTAGCATTTCCCAGTACAGCCTGCCAGGCTCTTAATGGATTGGCAACGTTCTTCAGGGACTGGAATTGACACAGAAACCCATGTAAAGTATCTCCTCTTGGAAGGGGTTTGATCATGGAGCACTGACATGATGGCAGATCACACTGCATACACAGAGGCCGCACACGACAGGGCAAGCAGCGGCAAAAACATCACTCATTAAAATTAATTCCTTTCTCATTTTCATCTTAAAAGGAATGCTCAGATTTAGTGGTCTCAGCTGAGTCTCTGATGGATAGAGGTCTGCATTAACAGAGCCCAGCACACCCAGTTTGACTTGGTTTATGCTCTGCAAGAAAGGATTCATTCAGTGACTGCTCCAGGAGTAAGAACCAGCAGAAGAGCCCAAGGCTAGGTGACAGCACTGGAAAAGACTTTGTGGGTCACTCAGTGAAGTCCCTATTAGTGCATGTGTCCACATTGTACCATCTCTTTGTTAAACCCAAAGTGAAGCTGTAGGATTCCAGGGACCACTTCGCACCAGAGAAAGCTTACCATCTGAAAGGTTTGAGACCTCTCAGTTTGACAAGGAATCCAAGCAGCAATAGCACCTGGATGTCAGAAGCTGAAGCCTTGGTCAAAATAAGGGAATCACAGTACCAAAACCAGTAAAAACGTACAAGACAGACATCTCCCTTTCTATCATGTTTGCAACCCTGCAGAACCAAAGGATGCTACATGCAGAAAAACAACAAAAAAAGCATTTGGTAAGTGTGATGCACAAAAGTGATGCGTTCAAGGTAATAAAGCTTGCAACAGAGTTTGGAATCAAGACTGGATAGCACACATGCCAGAAGACTGCTGTAACCACAAGATCTTTGTTCTGAACTCAAAATACACCCTCAGTAAGAGATGCAGTATAAAAGGCCCGCAGGATCCTTCAGCACCCAATCTTACTCTAAGCTTTTGGTAAAAATAGTCAGGCCTGAACCACAGTATGGCTTCCAGTGGTGCTACCTTCTGGGGTTAAGGACAGGACAGTTTAGATGCTTTGGGAGAGGACACCAGACTGAAGTGTCACTGGTCTGACCCAGGTACAGCAATTCCACATTTCTCATGAGATATCTTTCCCAGAAATGCTGAGCACCATCTTGGAAACTCTGCACACAAGAGATGTCTAATGCTGGCATTATTTCTAACACTAACAACTCGTTAAGTTTTTCCACTATGCATCTGTATCAATATTTTAACACAACTGTTACAAGGAAAATTGCTTTTTTTTGTGTGCCTGTGTCTCCTCCCTCCCCTACTCTCTCATTAAATCAGCATGACAGATTTTAGCCTATTCCATAACTAAGTGAATATCTCGGAAATTTAAAATCCCCAAAGCACAGTGACGGGTTCTGAAAGCTTTCCAGTCGTGCAGAGTAAGAACAAACTCAATGGGCTCCGATCATCCCCTCCCCTTATTGTAACTACATGCAGGTTGCTGTGAGAGAGCTCAAAAAAAAAAAAAGGGATCAACCCAAATCTCAGCAGGAGATAAAGAACCCAATGCACAACTTAAACTACGAGATCCAGCAGTATGACCACAACAGGACTAATTTCTCAGGCAAGCTTATCTACATCAGTGTAATACCACCACCAACTTTGATCTGATAATTTACAGCTGGCTCAACTTGGTTTAAGAGGCAAAAGAAGGAGTGGGGCAAGGGGAGATCCATTACACTAAAATGGAAGACAGACATCAGGATATGGATTGTACAATCTATAGATGGAAAAGGAGTAAAAAGGTCCCATCCAGATCAGCTCCCAATATGTGCAGACCAGCCATTTACTGGTATTTGGAGATATGACTAAAATGCATTAATGAAAGATAATTACCTCAGAAGATCAGCATAGACAAAATGGTCTGTAGTGGGGGCAACAAGCAGAGCCAAGAGAAGGAAAAAAGAAATCATTCATCAGGGAACTGATAAGAAAACCCCAAGAAGAAATTGGAGGTCTTCAACATGGAGTATTCACCAGCATTTTTAAGGGAGGGGTGGGTGGGTGAAGAAAGTGCTATCATCAAGGGAAAAAAAAACCAAACCCTCTTTTCCAGTAAATCGATGTATTTTGCTCTAATTTTATTAGGAATATAAAAGGAGCCTTTAGAAAAGTGCTTAGAGAGCAGAAAGAAAAACAGAAGAGATAGGGAAGGCTAGCAGTGGAAACATTAGTCTGTCTGTATTAGGAATCCCATACTCACATTTTATTGTTACTGTCAGGATGCAAAAGGCAGCGCTTAAAACAAAATAATACATAATGTATTACAGGGGCATAAACATCAGCAGTCATTTTTATTTTAAAAAGAAAATGCAAAAAAAAATATGGAGATAGCTTGCAAGTGAGGGATCCGAGGCACAGCATTTATGTCTGTGTCCACTGAGATAATCAAAAAGGTATTAGAGCAGCTGATGGAACAGGGTACCACAAAAGTCTCCTCAGCAGTTTACCACTGTTCTCATTACAAGGTGGCTGTGGAAGCTCCTTCAAAGAAATCACGGGGTCAATTTTCAGGTTGGGTGGGAATTTACTCCAACTCTAAAGATGAGATGATATTTGGGGAAATAAACTCCATACTTTTGAACGACCAGTAAAGAAAATGGGGTTTGTACATTTGTGCACATTTTAGAAGTAGTGAAAGGGTAAGGGGAGAGAGAGGGAGAGGAAAGATGCAGAAATAAGGTATCACTTATGTTTTCCAGCCAGCCCTTTTCAGCAGTTACTTTTCTGTTGTGTTTGCCTCATCTATGTTGACTTCTGCTTTTTTAGAGTTAGCTCCCAGTCTCTGCACAGCACACCTAAATCTCGGAGTCTAAATCCAGCATCTTTTGTCACTGCCATAATATAAATAAGCTTTATAGTAACTGCCTGGCACAGAAGTAAGCAATGCATGTGCCACCTGTCTTGCTTGATGGGACTACTGGGGGGAAGGAGGGGTCCTGCTGCAGCAAGGACCCTCCTTTCCACAGACCCCGCTTGTCAAATTCCCTCTCCTGCGTATTGGGTGTTTGAATCAGTCCTACTGTTTCCTTCAGGTATCTGTCTGCTCCCAGGGCTTGTATGTTAGAGTCAGCTCCCAGCAGAGACTGTCCCATATTCAGCGGGTTGCTTCCCTACCCCATGTTAGCTACACTCTTGCTGCCCTGCTTTTCATCCCACAGCTTCACTGACAGGGCTCAGGATTGCCACTGCTTGGTCTCCTGCACCATGCCAACTGCACAGCCAGCCCCACTTGCCTGGTTCCGACACTATCTGCTCACCAGGAAGAGGAGATTCCTTCTCTCTTAGGAAGTTTCTAGAGCCACATCTGCCTCTGAGAGCAGTCACTGAAGTCAGGAATGAAAAGAACACCATGTGAGCAACAGCAGAAAGGGCAGGTGAGATGCAATGAAGCAGCATTGCAAGGGGAATGCTTGGGGGAATGAAGAGGATTTTAAAACCAGAAAAGATCCCCTTTAAATATTTCAGCTGACACCTGGATCTAACACCCCTCAGAACAGCTGGATCCTCCTCTATAAAAAAAACATCTGTGATTCTCTGAAGACCTCAGGGGGTACTTGATCCCCCCATTTCCCTAACTGGTTGTACTGCTTTTGTCACAACACATGCACAGGAACATGCCACAGTTTGCTGATGGGATGATGTCAAGCAGAGGTGACTGCTGGTGCCCTGAATGGGTAGTCATTTGGAGGACAGAGAAAGAGGAGAGGGGAGGCAGATTGACCAGAGGGCTGGAAGGAGGCGGGTAAGAAGTGAGATAGGCAGAAAATACATAAAACAAGCAAGTTCAGCAACGGAACAAGATGAGGGGATAATAGGAAGTAGAAATGCAATGATCTGGCTTTTTAACTGCGTGTCACAGTAAACCATGATGTACACATCTGCCAGAGCTTGTCCCATTTTTTCTGCAAAAGTAAGTGGGGCAAATCATATCTACCACAGAGCAAAACCAGGAGCGTTAGAAAAAAGAAATCAAACTTGCTTTATTTGCTCATTTCTAATGATCTAGAAAACAAGCATCTGCTCCAGGAGCCACATGTTATTGATAACCAAAGTTTAGAAGTCCCTTACTGAGGTGATACTCCACAGTTCTGGAGGACTTGCTCTAGAGAACTGGAGAGGAGTTAACATCTGAAGCTGGGTTTCATCCCCAGCTATGTTTCTTGCTTCACTTTCCAGCACCTGAGATTAGCTACAATGCTTAACGACTTCACCAAAATAAATAAGGATTTCTCTCTCAAAATGAGGACTCTGGAGATGATCAGCATTAGTGGGACTCAGCAGTATGTTTGTCTTTCAGGCAAGCACAGGTATACAGAATTTGCTGATTTCAGGTAGTCTTAGAGGATTTTAGTTCCTGAAATTAAAATAATTGCATGCATGCTACAATCCTCTGCTTGGGAGAGAACTGTGGGTGGTAAATCAGAGCAAAGACACTCTGATGGAACTAGGTAACCAGCCACGTTGCTGGACAGGACTGCTTTATGAGAAGCTGCTTCAGATCAGGCCTGAAGGGCACAGATGGCTGTGCAGAGAAGAGCTCTTAGTGCACCTGTTTGGATAGCCCTTGCCGTCTCCTTCTTTCAGTAAAAATCACACTGTTTAAAGAAAAGTAGAAAGAAAAAAGGAAAGCCCACAGAAGAAATTATGAATTGCACAGCTTGTGAAAATTCTGTCCACAGCCCAGAAGATAATCTTCTCCTCCCTTCCCTCATGCCAGCTCGTCTCTGTGACATCTTTCCACTTCATAAATCTCTTCCTTGATTGAGAGGCAGATCTGGGAAACAGCCCCTGGGGGAAAAGGTTCCTGAAAAGCCTGAGTACCAAGCCAGAGGCATCTTCTCATTGAGGTACAAAGCAAGTAAAGGCCTCATACTCATTGCAACTGCACGAGGGTTCTTGGCACCATCTAGTGCCAAGAAAAGAGACTACGGAAGTCATGCTGGAGAGGAGAGGTGCTTGAAGAAAACTTGGAGAATCTGCCTTGGTAGTAGGGGCAGCTCTGTTAGCACAAGGAGGCTGCACTAAATGCTTGCCATCTCCAAATGCACTTTGCACAGCAGATTACTCCTTGTAGCAAACAAGACCAAGCAGTTGCTGCGTTATATAGGGAAGTCATTATGGAATCTACCTGGAGGTCATTACCTGCTGTTCTTAGTGGCAGCTTTGGTACTACAAGTAGGGCTGTACATGCCAGCAGTGCATACACTCCCTACTGCCCTGCAGACAGCAGTGGGGTGGCCAATGATGGCTTCCAGAGAACACGCCAAAGTCTAGAACCCTCCAAGGAATCCTGAAACCTGAGCTGCAAGTGAAGTTGCATTAAAGGGATATGGAAGACAACATAAGGTAATATCGAGGCCACAGACTGCATGAAAATGGATCTGACAGAGGGTGTAACTATCACTTTATGAGCAAAGGAAAGTCAGTCATCAGGGTGCATTACTCATCCACTTCCCTTCTCTCCTGTACAGCAAGAATAGTAAACAGTTGCCCAAGTCACACAAAACAATCAGCATTTAAAACAAAACAATGCTCCTCGTTTTTCAAGTTTTCCTGGAGCCACCTCCCTTCCTGTCCAGGCACATCATCTTTCATCATTCCTGAACACAGCCATCACCACCAGGCACATGGAACTGCAATGATACTGAGCCCTAGTACTGGACCTCCAAGAAAGTTATCACCTGGAAAAGGCTACTGGTTTGTGATGTTGACAAACTGGGGCATTTGTGCTTTGGAAGACTACAAGCATCACTCCTGCCTGCAGTCCTCAGAAAGCAAGTGAGGGAATCAATGAACTATCCAGGAGTAATGTTCTCAAATCAACTCGGCCCTTCATCTCTCTAAGGGAAGCAAGCCAAGGATCATGCTGAAACCTTAACCACAGGGCCCAGCCACTCTGTGGACACTAAAGATGCCAGGGCAGTTTCCCAAAAAGCAGGTGTTAGCTTTGGCATCCTTGGCCAATATTTACATTCCTCCTTGCTGTTGCAAAGCAGTCTTTCCATGCAGTTAAGAGCCAGATCCCCAAGGGAACGTAGGCGCCTAATTCCAATTTCACTGGGAATAAGACGTCTCTGAACCTGGACTATGGCGCTTCAGGATCCCTGAAAGGCAAATGGGTGTGGGAGAGTTTAAAGCCCATTTCTACCCTGTCTTGAAATTCGTGTTATTGTTCATTCCGTATAAAGCAGTTCTGAAGAGCACCCAAGCCAAAATTCCCTGCTTGCACAACAGGGTAAGGATTTACATTCACTTTGCTAGGGTGCAAATGACACCTTGTGGTGCAAGGACGCACTGGGGATCCGGACCCTGTGACAGTTAAATGGGACATCACTGCCAGGGCAGTGGATCAGACAGTGCAGGTACAATCCTGTTGGCTGCAATGCTCAACACGGGAAACATGCAGCACAGTGCAACAGCATCCATTCTGCAGTCCTGTCTCCTTTAAAGACACGGACACATGCAGTTTTAAAGTGCTTTAAGCAGCTAATTAGGGTGTCTTCCCCTCCTTTATCCCACAAGATGATAATTGCATTATAAAAATGAATATGTAACTAAGCAGAAACCACAGGAACGGTGATGGCAGAAAAGGAGATGAACCAGCAGCAGCCCTGCTCCACAGTCGCAGGTGGAAGCCCTCACATTAGAGACCAGCGCTCCAGTGCGGTTTCTGTAGCTGTGGGGAGGAAAACCTCGAAAAAGCCCCACATCATTTAGAGTCACAAGAGTCAGCGAATGGTTTAGTGCTTAAACAATCGATGTCAGGAAGAGAGAAGATCCGTGAGAGTGTGTCCGCCTCTTGCTCTCCCTGCATACATCTCCCCAGAACGTCTACAGTCATCAGGGTAATTTAGAGAGGGGGGGGAAAAAAAAAAAAAGACAGACTTGGCTTGGCCTAACTGGGGCTATCACTGTAATTGTGGAAGGAAGTGAGAACATACCAGCAGAGCCCCAGGGAGTAAAGAGCAAAGTGAGGGGAATGGAGACTGTATCTGTGGGACCCTGCAAAGCTGAAGAAGTGTCAGAGAGCAGCACGGTGATGCCTGAGGGTGGAGCAGAGCTAAGACGGTTAGATCCTCCTGAAACAGCAAGCAGCAAAGGATCTGGGTTTGGAGCAGAGCCTCGCTGCTAGCACGCTCTTGGTTCGCCTCAGCAGCTAACACCATTGGTGACCAGGTACCCTTAAAAGTAAAAGGGAGGTATCATTCTGAACAGCTGCAGGGATGATAAATATCTTTATGGATTCAGAGAGGAAAGGGGGGACTCTTCCTACCACCACTTCTTCACTGCCCCCTCCGGTGCACAGGCAGCCTCATTCCTGCCAGTCCATTCTTCCACATTCAGTGCATTATTATGAACCCTCCAGCACACACAGCTAATTAGGGAAAATATCCTTTCTAGCAATTTAAATGATTTTGGCATTTTCAGGAGGGCACATGTAATATTCAAATTACTTCCACTCTGCGCTGCCTTGTCTTGCCTGGCTCATCTTCCCAGGTGAATTTGTAGTCTCTGAAATGCTCTAATTTCCCACACAAGCCATGTCAAATATAATTTTGGTGCAAAGTTGGTAATTATACGTAACATCAGTCTGATGTTAAAAACACTGAAAAATTTAGCAAGAAGAGACGAATGGAGAGACACAAGTCTGAGACCAACGAACGAAAGGCGTGCGGCCCCCTTAGTATTTGTGCTCGTTAATTAATAATAGCATGTTTTCAGGAACTGAAAGGATGTGTTTCCCGAACTGACTGGAATTCACTTATGTCCCAATTACATTGTCTCAGTGAAGAACTTCGGTCAGGTCTCGCCGACAAGCCGCAGCTAAACCAAAAGCAAAATCCAGGCTGCCCACTGAAGTCCATCAGAGTTGTAACGATATGTAAAGGAGCAGAAATCTCCCCCTTGGGCTCAAACCCAGAGATTTGATTGTCTCCTCCTCTGCCTCCCTCTGCTGCAAACCCCTCTGGAAGCAGTCAAACAGATTTGCATCAGTGAGTCACCGAGTGTATGGATATGTATTAGAATAAGTATAATTATAACTGCTGGCCCCAAAGCATTGGGCAAGCATTTTACAGACTGGTTCCTTGGCTCCAAAGAGAAGGAGTAACACCAAGAGTGAATTATCTGACCTCATCATCAACTCTTCACCAAGGATGCCTGGTCTGCCTGTTTCAAGGAGCATCCCAACTCAGCTTGCTTTTTGACACCAGTATCCTGCCACACTGGCAGCCTGTCAAAACCAGTTGAGAATCCCTTGAGTTAACCCATTCCACTCTAAAATCCATGCCTGCAATAACTGCTGGGAACCACAGACACATTTGCTCTGAAATTGTTGCTCCTAGTAATCTACTCATGGTGTTAATACATTATGGAAAGGAAAACCCTGGTATCTCATCATCACTGTTTGAACTGGCTCATGCGAGAACTTGGACCACAACTGGTAAGGAAGGCTTGCTTCATTTTGATCCCAAAGGCTTTATGCCAATAGCCAAGCACCATAATAAAAGGCCTGATCACATAAGTAAATTCAGTACAGCCAAGCAAGGGTTTGACTCCGAAGGATGAAATGACAGCCATGTGAATAAAGGCTATTATTTCAGAGGAATGAGGTTTTTAAAAACAGATAAAGCCTCAAATAGGCTTGAAGCTCCTGGACATATGCAAACCCTGCTTTTATCACATATTAGCCATTGTGTGCTTGTACATAGAGGCATGTCACACCTCTCTCTTTCTTCAATCCCACATTAGAGAAAAGGAAGAGACCCCTTGTTTTGGAGAATGAGCACTCCCTGGCTTTGCAGCTCACTCCATCTACTCCCTTAAAATCAGTTCTGACTTCTCATACCCTTTTTCACTCCCTTGAGTTTGCACTGCTCATTTAACAGTGGCTGGCTGTGCACAAACAGAAAATCCATCATACTGAGACCACATGGGCCAAAGAAACCCAGAAACTTTCACCACAGCTTTATGTGAAGAGATTAAAAAAGATGATCTATGCAGCTCCAAGCAGAGAGCAGGATAGGATTACGGATCCAGAAAGCATGACCCACAGTCCTGCTGAGGGCACTGTGCCTGAGTACCTGTTGCAGGGAGAAGGGAGAAGAGTGAAGGAGAGGTTGGAAGGGGTCTGCAGAAGATCAAGGGATGTATCCTGAACGAATATACATTGATGTTACCTAGCCAGGAATACGTTAGTCCTGAGGGAAACACTACCAACATTGCCATCGAAGCTTACTGCGTTTATAAACACAGCAGCAAAACAAGACAACACAGACTTGGAAGGGGAAGCTTTTGTTTTTTTTGCCAGACCTGCTGGGATCTCATCTCGAAGCAGCTGTACCCTACCTATACACTGACTCTTCAGTAAGCATGCACATCTTGCTTTATACTAAATGCCTAGCTTACATTTGACAAAAAGAGGTCTTGAATTCTTGGGGAAAACTCTCAGAAGGCATCTAAGATAAGAACAGCGCAGGACCTCACTATATATATCTATCTGTTGAGATAATTATTTCATAATCAACCCGTTGCAACATAACGCTAGACACAGACTCTCTAACCCTTACCCACGGGCTGGAACACATCAAGAAGATGCATTTATACACTACTTAGATAATCACGCACATAAATACAACCAATATGCAGGATACATTCATTCACTTGCCTGTTCTTGAAAATCTGGTCTTGGCCCTTTTGATTTCTTTCACAGGATTCCCATCTTACTCTCCAGTTGCTCATTCTGCTCACTGACTTACTCTGAGTTATCACGGGCTACTTTAGGTACACTCCTCACCGCCTGTAGCTTGTTGACATCAAGAAGGCAGTTTTACTGAATGTATTGTGGCCATGACACAATGTCTACATAGCTCACCAAATGCCATCTACTGCTGCCTCACTTTTGTCAAAACACTGCTTAGGAGACCATACAGTAAACCGCACCAATAGACTGATCAGAAAAAAAATCTTTTTCCCCAAAACGGGTTTACTTTAGCTTAGATAACCCAATTGGCCTACCCAGTAGTCCCACAAATGTTCTGGGGGCACAAATACAAGGGTGGAATAGGGGCATGAAAAAGCCATGGAAAACCTTAAGCTTCCCTTACCTCTATGAAAGAGACATGGGCCTTCAGGAAAGCTGCTAGGAACATCTCAAAACCAGATGAGCATGGGGGTGGAGGGTCCAATTAAGCATTGCCGTGGTCCTTGTCCAAAAAGGCATCGTAGGCTCCATGCCAATTGAGAAAGAAACCTGTACTCCAGCATGTGGACTTTCATCAATGTGACTGTGATGACTGACACTTCATATTAATAAATACTAAAATTTGGGGTTTTAGACTGTAAATTCCCCAGAGCAAGTCCATGACTTTATACTTTTGGACAATATCTATGCATAAACAACAGTGTGAGGTTCTGCTTCATGAAACCCTTAAGACCCTCAGATAAACACAGCTTTCTAAACATAGAGTGATTCTGCATGGCTTTTCCTTCTCAGTCTGAAATGATAATGTGCAAGAGGCAGAAGAACAGGAAAAAAAATGACATTTGACTCCCAATCTCCTGAGTGCTAAGTAGCTTTCCTTGCCATTTTGAATCAGGTCCGCCTTTGTCTCCAATGGAAGGCCAGGATGTGGTGAGGTAGCTGGATAATAAATAGTTCCTTTGCTGCCATGGCAATGGAGCAAACAGACCAGAGCACGTGCCAAAGGAAGCTGCCATAAATCACAAGTTGGTCAATTCTGTTTAGTTTCCAAGCAAGGGTTATGCAAACTGGGTGGAAAGTGCCTCATGGAGGATCCAATTTTCATTTGCTTCAGGAAAGTAAAAGTGTTTTCTTTCTTTAGTGCACTGCTTTGCAGATTAAATAATCTCTCAACTTCAGACCCTGTTTCTTCTCAGGCCTGAAAGACTCCAATTTCAGAAACATCTATTTCTAGCGTAGATCAAAATCTACCAGGGTATTAAGAACATAACGGGTAAGACTATGTCCCAGTGTTCAGATTTTTTCCGTCTCTGACTTCACAAGGAGTCAAATAGATCCAGCCCAGAGAAACTTGCTTACCTTCAGGGGTAATCCTTATCAAGGATTCTGCAGGGTGAGTTAAGAATATGGAACACGTTTTCAGAGACCACCCTCTTCTGTCCCCTTGCCCCTTCCAACAAGGAAGGTCTTCGCAAGTCTGCAACACTTCTTACTGTGTCACTGATGCACCAGGACAGTATTCTCTGTTGCAAATAGAAATTTCTGTGACTTTTATGGCTACAAACTCATTCCTTTGGGGACTGAGACAACAAACTGGGGACTTTCTCCCCTTCACACTGCAGAATGAAACTTCTATGCTGAACGCCATGCAGACACCACCACCAGCAAAATTAAACCCAGCTTGTTCTTTGACAGCTATTTTAGTTTTGTGGGCTACAATCATTGAAGTGTCTGGGGAAGGGGGAGGAAGAAGAGGAGGTTCATCTCCCTTATTTGAGAAGCTGCACCCTTGGCCTGCTTTATAAGGTACCCAGTTGGCAACACTCTCCCATGCGTGGCTCTGTTACTGCTTCGGGTGGCCAGCTAACAAAACTCCACTGCAAACCTTGCTGAGTCCTGTCAACACTGCATCTCATCTGGGCTAATGTAAACCAGAAACTCACCCTCCATCCCCGGGAGGGGTCAGATATAGTTGTAAAGCATGAAAGTGCTGACAGGGTCTGCAGCAACTTGCTCCTGTTGTATCATTAGGTCCATATTCACTGCATCTCAGATTCCTCCAGGACAATGCTGAGGTTCATTCTGATGCCAGAGATGTTGTGCAGTCAGACACAGGCTTCTTCCCAGTTCACCCAATTCCTCCCTCTAAACTTTACATTTACACCCATGCTAAGAGTGTGTAAAACTACCCAGTTCAAAACAGTAAAGCATTTGTCCTTCAGATGCCTGCTGTTTAGATCATAGAATGGTTTGGATTGGAAGCGACCTTAGAGATGGCACAAAGCAAGAAAGGATTTGGCTTCTTCCTGCTTTTACTGATAAGCCCTTCTTGATTTGCCAGCCTCTCCAGCTGGTGGGGCAGATATAACAGGATAGAATTATTTGCTAGACTAAGCAGAAACCTCCAGCAGAAAAACAGCAATGGATTTTAGTGGACACTGACCAGGTGCAGGCTCTCTAAGAATAGTAGAAGAGCAACAGCTTCACTGGCAGAAATATTCATAATTAACAGATGAAATGTGACAATAGCATTTGCATAACGATAGGCAGTGCCCTAAGTAGCACCAGCCTGTGCTGGTATTGGACCAAGAGAAGGCCTCCATGACTTAGTGGTTCCTTGTGAAACACACTGATCTCCTGCAGGCTCTTCCTCACCCAGGGTAACTCACCAACTAACTGTTCCATCTCAGGCAGCAGCAGGGAAGGGATTTTGCCTTTGTTACAAACGTCCTGTGGCCTGGCACAAAATAAAGGACACACTGATCACTGTCTTCAAGGCTTCTGAAAGAATTTAATGCTAACTGAAGTTAATTCTGGACTCCTTGTTTCGACAGAGAGGATGAAGGAAGAGACAGAATGAGTGCGCCAGGGGAGAAACTGATTTCCCGTCATTTCATTTCATTATTACCAGAATTGAATAAGCAAAAAACCTCACGCATCAGGCTTTTATAATCATGAGATCTGAAAATGAATGAATACATTGGATTACTTTGTACTGACTTGACTTCAGAGCCTTTACAGTGATAGAATTTCAGACTTCTTTTGGAGACTATTGATGTCAGAACTTCCCTTTGACTCATGTAAGTGAAAAAAACCCCTCACCTAATCATAGGACTCCATAGCTGTTTTTTTAAGCAAAACATCCACCCAGTTCAATTCTACTCTCATCACTAACTCCTGAGGTTTGCAAATGAATTTACCATTAAGCAGGGGGTCAGAATCTGACACAAAAGAGCTAAGCTAAAATCCAGCCACGCAGAGTAGTGTTTTCAGCATTGGTACTTAAAATGGACTTCACGACACACGTCACCATAGTTCTATGCTTTAACTTTCCCCATCCAAACAGACTGAGATTATTTTATGAAGTCAGCTGAATGGAAATAGAGGGTACCTTTGGTCAGCAGTGCTTGATCACAGGAGAGGTTAACTCAAGGAGCGTGGCTGTGAAGGTCTCATCAAAGTCTTACAGCTGAAGCAGGTTATGAGTCAGCTAAAATTTGGGATACATTCACGGTTTTGACTATGTAGCAGTAGAATGGCCTCCTACACTTTTTGTTGAACCCCAGCCGCTCTGTTACCAGCATGATATAATCCAGCAGCATCTAATCGGCTGCTGCCACCCTCTGCCTTCCCCCACCCTCAGCACTGGCGGATATGTCAAAGCAAAAACATCTCTGCATTTCTGATCTCCCTGGGGTCACATCTGTTTTGAGTCAGGCTTCTCATTTGGTTCCAATCCGCTGATTTCCTGCTACTGTCCATGAAAAAGAGTGCGACTCTGTGGCTTCCCCTGGGTGTAAAGGTCTAATCTGTACCTTGTTGTGCACTGTAGAGGGGAGGGGGAATCAGTGCTACTTGGGAGCAGATTTCTCTTCCCTTATGATTGCATCCTGTTCTTACGCAAAGCACCTTTATTCTTGCTACCAGTGGCAGCCCCAGATGTCCTGGTGCCCTCCCTGTATCATCCATATTCCTCCAGCCTTCTAATTGGATCCTTCCCTGGCTGAGACAGGCTTTCCTCATTATGATGAACTGGATCCAATTCTACTCCCTCCCCTCCATCTCCCAGTCTTTCCTTGTGAACACAGAGCAGGCCCCACAGCACTTCTGTGGGTGGATGACCACACCAGTGAACTGTTCTGGCAGCTACTGAGGTTAACAAAGCAGGAAAGCCCCAGACAGGTACAAGGTGGTAAAGGCATCTTCTCTGCCAAGATTCTGGCAGCATCAAGATGAAGCTTAGAGCCGAGAAATAATACCTAGTTCTTTTAATCTATGGGTTTCAAAGTCATTTATCTAAAACATCAGGGTTTTGCAGCTAGTGAAGTAGCCTAAGAATTCTCACAAGAGCAGTGGCAGAGCCCAGGAGTTGAATGGGTCTCTTACATCCTCATCCCATAGGATTCTCTCTGTAGGAGGTCAGTATCCATAAGCAATGTTTCACTCATGCTCTGAACAAGGCAGGGCAATATAAACAGAACAGACTATCTTTTTTCACTCTCACTCATCCACTGAAAATCTCAGTGTTGTGGAAGACAGTTCAGTTCCCTTACCTTATTTATCCTTTGGCCACTTAATCCGAGACAGATTACCCTGTGTTACACCATACAATACACACAGAGACCCAAGTTTCTTTGAATGCCCTCATTCTGGAAGTAGAGGCAATGTAGCAGTACTACCACACTTAAGATGACTCTGCCATGAATTAAGTTGCATTAGCCCAGGCAGAGCATAACACCATACATTGGTTTTGATACTTTAACTGGCTTTTTCGTTATTACATGGACTGCATTAGGGCATGCAGGAACAGCCAGGCTTATGTCAAGGCAAGTAAAATCAAGTAAACTGAGACACAAATACATCAGCTGCATTGACTTCAATGCAAGTTCTCAAGAGTGTCGGGAGAAGAACCAGTATTGCAAATTCCCCAAGTGCCACCACTTTAACTACTAACCCACACTTCTACGGCATTAAGTATATTTGGATTTCATCAGAGCTGGGATATTATTTTTAAAAATAACCAATCTTTGGAAAACAAAACCCTCCAAAACACCAGAACAAAACCTCTGATCTACAGACTTTTTGGCATCTAAGGGAATAAGAGATGCTATTATTGTTACTAGAAAGGCTCTAAAGGCAATAATACAAGGAATGATCTACAGGGCGCAAGTATGTTTGTTATGAAATAATTTGAATCTGCAGAGGAATTCCATATGTGGCTTCCCCTCTGGTGACTAGAGGTTCCCACCTTGGCAGTGATCCTGGAGTCCCATGCCTACAGGCTCAGCAGCATGGAAGGGGAGGGTGGACGCTGGAGGAGTAATGGGATCATCAGCCGCTGAGGCTGCTGCTTGGCACGCCGACAATGTTTGTTTGCACCTCTTTGAAGATGAGAGATGAAAGTGGCGCCCACATGGGCTGCCTTTGATTAGCTTCTTATTTTTAACATTGCAGCTGCGATTATTTTTCTTTTTCTTGAAGCATTTCTTCCCCAGCACCAGAAACTCTGAGGTTCCCTTCTCCAGGGAGGTTGAACTTCAAGGAAACATAACAAAGAGAAGTGTGAATGTAAAGGAGACTGGACAACTCGAGGCCAGTGGGGACTTATGTCATTTTATTTTTAATTTTACTTCCATTTTTTCCCCAATTCCCCATCCTCAGTGGGTCTCAGAAAGAAAATACTTGTTTACTTCTTTTTTAATAGGGAAAATAAATGAGTCCTGGGATTGTACAGAGCTGTCATGAAGAGGAAAGTGTCTAATGGTTCAATTCCCAGCTCTGTCACTGAACCACTCTGGGACTTGGGGGAAAGTCAGTTCGCCCATCTGTAAAATGGGATTTATAATGCGTTGTTTCTCAGGGGTATTGAAGGAGTATGAGTAGCATTGATGGAATGCTTCATGCACCTTGGACAGAAGGGGCAACAGCCCTGTGAAGTGCTGTCCTTAATAGATACTTAGAGGAGTTTCCTTCACTGTGGTACTTATCTGACCACAGCAGCCCGAGTGCCTCACAGCTACTGATGGATTTTTTTTTTTCCTATTACCTCTCTGCATCATGAGATTGTTGCACAGGAACACGAGGCAAATGGCAAATTGAATTAAATGGACCCAGTCACATAAAGACTATGTGGTATAGCCAGGACTAATCCTTTATTTCCTAAATTTCTGCCACATCCATTACACTTTCCTCCTAGTCATATGAATTTTGTGATCTGAAGGCATAAGTGAAAGCCACCTTCCCTTCTTCCTACATTGGTCAGTCAAACTGTGGCTGTCTTCCTACTGCTTAAGGAGCAAGTGGTCTGAAAAGGGAGTCAGTGTTTGTTATGCAATTAGGCTATTTCCTATCATAATACTTTTGGTTTTGTTTCTTTCACCTGATAGAGTAGTTTTTGGCCAAGAATTTGGTCAGATGTTAATCCAGTTATCCACAGCGAATGCTCCAACTTTAACAGGATGATGTCAGGAAAAGGTTTAGCCTGCTGTTCCTTATTTTCAGGACCAATTTACAGAAATGGTAAAGAGCTACACATACAAGTGTATCAGAGGAAACTGTTGGTAATTGACACTTCCAAAAAAAATAGCTACAAAGTCCTGCTGCTTGTATCAGCTCAAGTTTAATTTCAGTCAGAGGGCCTTAAAAAAAAAAAACCACTGGGCAGAACTTGATAGCAAGAATGTCAATTAACAAGATAGAAAAACCTGGAGTGGGGATAATAACAGCTGCCAAGGATAAACAACAATCAGGTTCTCGATACTGACAGGCTTCAAAAGAAAACACACAACCACATATGTTTATATTTATTTCTTTGTGTTATCTATCAAGACATTTACCAGCCAAAGAGAAACGGGGCACATGGGTTGAGTAAAAAATTGTAGCATGCTCACACAAATGTAACCAACTCTGAGAGCAATCTCTGTTTCCACCAAATAAAGTACCTGCTAAATCCTCTAAAAGACACTTCAGCCTTGGCATGGTCAGTCCAAAAAACTTATACTAATCCAGTCAAAGCATGTAATTTAGCCAGGTTTGCTTGTCTTTATGGTTTTTCACCTGCTCCCAGGAAAAGAGGCAGCCAGTTGTTCCAGTCCAGTGCACCATCCAGGTAATCCCAAGGCCCAAACACCATCCTGCTCAACCCAGCTCCTCACAAAGGGATAAGCCAGTCTTTTAAACTCTTTTCGAGCACATTAGAAAGAGATATATTGTACAGGATAGCTTATAATATATCCACCTACTTCAAATTCACCTCAGAAAAAGCATACTCCAGCCCAACTCCATCGCGTCACGCAGACTCCAGGACACTAAATTAACCCCCTGCCAAATTTACTGCAAGCCATCTGACCATACCATTTAGCCACAATAAAGACAAAATCTATACCTAGCTACAGTCAGGAAAGCAGGCAACTCTGTTGAAAACCTATTTATATCACTCAAGGAGATCAATGGAGAGCCCAGGCCTGGAGGCCAGTGACCTTGGATTGACACAAAACTTACAGGAAAAAATTAATAGTGTCAACCCAAGACATCACAGCTGTTGCTTGAGAGGATTCCAAAGCCGGCCCTGCAGCTCACTGACCAAGAAAAGGTGTTTAAGTGGGGACACATTTTCTGGAAATAAGCAAACACTCACCCGCTGCCGGTGCAGGAGCAGAGGCCAGAGCTGCTTCCTCAGCGCAGCCGCCTGTGCCACACAGGCGGGTCCTTCCTGGCAGCTGAGCCTCCCCAGGTCCGGCCCCGATGCCACAAGCGTGTGTGACACCAGCCGCGGTGTTTCTGGAAGAAGCCTCTCCTCGGGCTGTCCCAACGCGGTGCTGCGGTGAGCCTTCCACGGCTGTCTCCAGAAGCTGCTCCAGAGGAAAGCTGGAGACCTGCGAGGAGGTGGCACAGGGGGGCAGGACACCCATTGTCTGAGGGATCTGGAGGCCACACGCGCTGGAAGATGAATTTTCAGGCCAGGGATTTCTCAGTTCCGCCTCAGCTCTGCCTTACCTGCCCCGGCCCAGAGCAGCAGCAATCCCTGAAGGGCCACTCTGAGAGTCACAAAACGGTGGCCAGGGGAGAGGGCGCCCCGCTCCCAACTCACCGAGGCACCAGCACAGCACCACGCAGACAACGAGGCGGGCACTGCTTCGCTGGTGGCAGCTGCCAGCTGAGCTGGCAGAAACAGAGGGAAACAGCAGCTGCAGGGGGCACTGCCCCAAACAGGCACCCCAGCGCCACACGGACACAGCCCAGGAGGTGCCCTCACCCAGCAGGGACAGCACGAGCTGCTGAAAACCCTCTCCCCGGGGCAAGCTCCAGCAGCACCAGGGCAACACTGCCAGGAAGGGCTTGTGAAGGCAGAAGAAAAGCTGCCGCCCTGCCACAGCTGGCCCCAATTTAGGGAGGACAGCTGAAAACAGGACCTGCCCCACCTGGCTTGGCCGTCTGGTAAGCCCCGGGACAATGTAACAGGTTCCTGAATGTATTTCATTGTTTGTTTGTTTGTTTATTTTTTTCAAATAAAACGACAAAAATGAGGTCCTGGAAACAGCAGGTTACCGGGACAGTGATGTTCAGTGGAGATTATACAGAGACAGGTTTTATTTTTGGAGTAGCCATTGACTGCTGGTGCAGTGCTGGATGTGTTGGTGCACCTTTGCTGCCTTTAACACCACTTACTTCACTCCCAATCAACCATTTTAAGGCATGAGCACGTTTTTGAATGTATAGGTCTGAGCAAGGGGGGCTGTGCTCCCTAATGTGGCTATGTGGGCTACTGGGTTGCATGTCATAGCAATACTGGCCATGTTCTAATTTTGCTTAGGGACTTTTAAAGTTATTACTCTTACAATTTTTTGCATTAGGTGAGAGAGCCAGGTGGCTGATCCCCAACCTGGGACCAGTAGCTCCCATTCAATGTCCGACACCAACCCAGCCAGCTCTTGCAGCAGAGCTGGCTGCCACATTGTGTCCTGCTCCCCCAAACATCACATCTGGCTGATGTAAAACACACATGTTTTGACTGAAGCTTTTTCTTTAAAATGCCAACATTAAAGGAAGGTTTGCTTTGTAAAACTGAAACTGTAAAACTCTTCTGAAACCCAATCTGGGGGATTAAAAGAACCACATGAAAAGGGATAAATATGACCTGGACATTTACTTCCTGTGCAGAAGTTCGCTGAACATGTGCCTCCCAGCCTGTCAGTGCGAAACAAGACCTTCTGCTCTTATTTGCAGAAGGGGGTGGGGGAAGAAGAGAAGACAAGACGACAGGAAATTTTGTAAACTGACAACTCTTTTCTATCTAAGGTCAGAGACGTTTCTTTCTTTACAGTGGCATCTCATACACCTTAAAAACAGAAAGATACACAACTAGGAATAAGAAATTTAGTATTAATAGGCAAACTATTCTTATTCATACTATATAGTAAAATTGGGCTTGATCCATTTTTAACTGGGAGTCAGTGGCAGAGCTTCTTTGGATTTCAGTGGGAATACGATCAAACCTAAAGATATGATGGACCAAGTCCAAGGATTCTCTGATGATGTACAAAAGAAACACATGGATAGACACACAGATCTTCAGTTAGTCAGAAAATGGCTCACTTTCAAACAAACTAATGCAAGATGTTTATATCAGTATTGCCCATTTCAAGTATTAAAACTCATAGTTAGTTTCCAAAAAAATGACTTTACTTAAATATTATGAGACTTGTAAGGAAAAAAAAAGAAACCAGTTATGGATTCTCTGTATTTGTTTCATAGGTTTTGGATATTTAAGAAGATATAACATTTTTTTTTTCTGGGTTTCTTTACTAATAGTGAATTGCCAGAAGCTTGATTTTTTTTAAACCAAAGCTGACATTGTGATTTACTATAGTGATTTCAGAAGATGTGACTTAGGGAAAAAAAACATATGAGAGCAGGCAATACATGAAAGTCGCTATCGTTCTCAAAATAACTTTCTGATCTCAGGTTCCAATACATCAATTGCACAGGACAAAATAAAATATAATGTAAAATGTGGCATTGACATTCTGTTTTGGCAAAAAAAAAAAAGTCCCTTTATCCCAGTGAAGTTCCCTAGAAGCCAGTTACAGACTAATTTGGGATTGTATTTTCCCTTCCCCACCCCACCTCCATGGATGATGCTGTTAAATTACACTGGAAGTGACATTAGTTACCCAACAGCCACAATTTGGAGAAACATAAGTATATGAGAAACTAAATAGCACTCAATCTAAAGGCAGACTTCCAACAGAAAATGTTGGACTCTGCATATGCAATGTTGTGGGGCACCTTCTTGCACCACTGGCTTGTAACTGCTGCAATAGCTGACCCTGTGGATGCACACGCAGGATCCAGCTTGAATCTGAGTTTGAAATTCTCTCTAGTTTAGAGTGCTTGAATCTGGAGTTTGTCAGTTCAGTCTCACTGTCTTTTGACTTTTTGGTGGTTGCTTTTTTGTTTGTTAATTTTAGAGTAAGTCTGGATTGCTATTGGTATTCTTGGATAACGCTCCATGTTCCCTGTGTGAGATACAGGCACCCAATAACCCCACACCACAGCACATTTTTTTCCATATATCCTCTGGTCTTAACTGAGTGATCTTTGAGATGGAAAGTCCAGCTACTCTGCTTGCAGCCTTGGTTTTCTACTTCCCATTGAAGCCTTTCACAACCTCTGCTATTGTACAGAGATGGTAAAAGTCTTTCTTCTTTCTGTCTAGTCCTGCCCAAATTAAAAAAAAAAAACAACAAACAAAACAAAAAACAAACACTTTTATAGTTTCAAGCCAGAATCAAGCAAAAAAAAAAAAGGTGTGTTTCAAAGTCATTGTTCAATGGAGAAACACCAGTTCCCAAGTTCTTTCCAAATCAAAAGTGGACAGTTCCTCAGTCATTTCCAAGCCGGAAAGAGGCCATTTTATGAGCCAGAAAGCATCCATTTTCTGCGTCAGTCCTGAGCCAGAGAGGCTAGTGTCTGAGTCAGTTCCAGGGGGGGAATGTCTGGCATTTTTCCAAGCTTGGGAGCGTTGCTATCACAGCAATTGTTTGGTGATGCCATCCCAATAAAGCTTCATTATGGTGTTCCTCTTTCTATAAACTTCAGTGCCCTCCAGTGTCCCCAGCAATCACTTATCTAATATTAGGATATTAAAAAATATGGAAAGATTTTAAAGAGACTTATTAAAATGCAATTAGCAGCGTGTACGACTTAAGCAGTGAGATTATTTAAAAAAACGACTTGATTGTGTGGAATGCCACGCACCTTACAGAGATAATAAAGCTGCCAATCAAGTCCATTTTCAAATTAGGAAATTTTCATTCTTTTTTTACAGCCCCCTAAGTGAATATTAAAACTGATTATTAACCTCGGAGTACAGCAGCGGCCCCTAAGCCTGCCAGCGCTAAAAGGGAGGTTTCATAACTGTTGGGAGCCTGGGCTTCATTCCCCATTTGGACCACGAGCTCCGTGCTTATTTAAAGGGACACTGCTCACCCTCTGAATAAGGAAATCTGAAAAGCCTGGATGGGTCCCCTGGTTAGAAAGGGGCGACGCTCCAGCCCTTGACATTGCAACTCGGGAGGCCAAACCCAACTGCCTGTCATGACCCTGCCTCGATATTCCACGAGTTTTGCCATGGATAAACCGCAGCTAAGGCTGCCCTCGCATGTCCGATCTGCGAATCGCACCAAATCTTTAACCTCCCTGGCTCAGAACCCCCGTTCTAAGCGAAATTGTGCAGATTAAATGAGTGTTTATGTGGGAACACACACCTTTGTCATACTCAGGTTGCTGTGCATAGATTCGCAGTGTACGCTATTATTTCTCCGTTTATGTTATTATTCTCTGTTTATGTTATTTCTTCCCCTGCTAAATGTAAAACCATGCCATTTACCTTGCTTTCTTTTTATTTATTTTTTGTCCTACTGAGAGACAATCAAGTGTGACGCTTCCTGCTATTTGATTTTGCTGTCATTTTTCTCTCATCTATAAAAAGGATCTTTCTCTGAGAAATTAAGTCCCATTATCCTGACAGGTTACTCCTTTTGCAGCTCTTTACCCTGCTGTCAAAGTGGATTTATTGATGCTTCCTGGATTTCTTTCCTCAAGCTTGCAAACTGGAAATGACGAATTCTCTGGAAGGCAGCAAGCTAATTCTTGACTTGAATGCTTCACTTTGGGAAAAATGCAAAGATTCAAAGGGAGTTGTTTAGGAGGAGGCAGTCAGGGATTGTGACTCCAAAGCAAGAGTATATTTCAGCATGTGCTTAAGTATACAGTTAAATTTACCTTAGCTGATCTCTTTGGGACTGAGGGTATGTACTTCGGCATTTTATCATACTGGTGCCAGGCTGCTTTGCAGGAGTGAGAGTCCAGACACTATCTAAACACGGAGAACGTCACTGTGTCTTGAAGTATCTACCACAGAAGTTATTTTACCAGCATGTGTATCTCATGACTATAGCTCCCTCTGGAATCTAGCTATGGCACCTGGATCTACTTACGATTCGCATGGAAGCTATCTACACATCTTTTCAAAGTAAATAATCTGCCTGGGTTGGATAATGGGGGTTAGGAGGATGACAAATTGAGTTAATAAAATGTCAGCAAGAGCCAGGGTTTAAGTCTGGAATGAGTCACAAGTGAAACAAGTTTCATGGCCAGGGTTCACCCTTGATCTTGAACTGGTATTTGTCTACATCACTGAATAACCACAAGTGATCCAGTATATTTCAGCATAACTGACAATACAGCATTGGCAACACTGTTGGGGTGGAGGAGGGGGAAAGATGCTACTGCTGCTTTAGAGTCATGCCACAGTTAATGAGAAACACTGAAGAAGACAGTAGCCACAGAGATGGCATTAGACTGCCCAAGTCTCTGGGCTGAAAAAAAAGCACCTCCAGCGCACCCAACGTCTTGTGCTGCTATTGAAGTTGGCAACGTGCCTCTCTTCTACTCCCCACACTGGAGCAAGTATTTTCATGGCTCGCTCACTAAGCTGGTCTGGGTGGGGAATGTATGGAGCAGCTTAGTAAACTCATCAGGATGAACTGAATATCGGTGGTATCGTAGGAGTCTGAAGGCTAGAAGGGAAAGATACGCAGTCAATCAGTATTGAGGTACGGAGCGAAGACGTAAGGAGACTTGAGGAGGTGTACTGCAGGTGGATTAGTAGAATCGCATATAAGAGTTCTGGAAATAACCATTCGTTGTTGGGTTTTTTGTTTGTGTTTGTTTTTTTTTTTCATTTCCATAAACAACTATTCACTGCTAAGCAAAGTTTATGATGATTGGAACCACACTGGCAATGACAAAGAGAATTAAGGAGATGTAATGGACGTATAATCTTTGGGTTCGTGAGATATTAAGTGTATGGTAATACCAGAACAGTAAATAACTCAGTTATTAACATATTCTAAAATTAGATCAAGCAAAACCAGCATTCACAAATACTGAGACAATTCCTGGCAAAGAGACATTACTGAAAAGGTTTGAGTAAGTGCTGTGAATGGGTGATTGCCAGGCTGGAAAGCAAACTTCCAAAAGCATGAAAACTTTGTCCCAGCAGCTGCCCTGCGTTCCTTGATTACGATCAGCTTCAAGAAAAGCCTCACGGTGGGTGCTGGCAAAGCCAGACATGAAAAGAACAGGCTCCACCTGATGCCAAATCTTCCAGCTGCAGCTTTGACAGAGGAATTACCCTGTAAGTCTGTACTTCAGAAACTCACAGCACAGAGTAGTGGGAAAGCAGCAAGAAATCTGATCTGCAGCAATTCAAATATATTAGACTAAGCGACTGAAAAAATAACCTTGCATTATTTGTAGCAGCTTATTGAGCAAGACAAGTTTTGATCCAAATATTCCTGAACATGGAAGAAGTGAGTAACTAGATGACACAAGAGTTTGCTTCTATGTTCTTCTCCACTTCTAAAAACAGACACGGAAAATCTGAAATAGAAATCTGGATTTTTCTTTATTGTTGGAAAAGGGAAGAGGGAAGAACATCTAAAGCACTCCTTCACTAGAAAAGAGCAGTTCCAAAACCTGGGATCTTGCCACCCCCTCTGAACTTTCCTAACCCTGCTGTGTGTTGCAGAATCCCTGTCTAACTCCTCCAGACTCCCTGAGCTGCATCTCAGCAGTTCCCTCCAGGTGTCAGCCTTGCACTTCGCATGAGATTTTCTTCCCTCAGCCACATCTGGAGTGAAGTGCTGGGTTCAGTGGAGATTCCTGACCAGAGATCATCAGAGATCTTAAAATATTAAATGTGTTTCCTAATTCCATTTCAGGAAAAATGCTGAAATATCACAGCCTTATCAGGCCTCCCTCAAAACTGTAAAACCAATGCCATTGTGTAATGGACAGGATCTAAATGGACCCATTAGCTTTCTACAGTATCTGCCAAGAGAACTGTGAACATCTGCCAGCCCAGAAACAGTTCAGGAGCCAGGACTTTCACTTAAGTTTTCTTTTTTGGGATGTAATTGACATGACTGTCCTTTCTTTGGCCTTATAATTTCTAACTACTTCCCAAGATACTAAAAGCTTCTGCTCTCCTCTGCACTTCTGCACATAAATCTGAACTACACTGAGATTTTTCTCAATTGGATCTCATCATGGTAGAGCCACTGGAAGCTAGAATGAAGCCAAGCATATGCACCACCACACAATCCAACCGTGCTCTCATTTCAGGATTAAGATTGTTGGCAGTGCTGTTGTTTGGTTTAGGACTAGCACTGTGGGAGCGACAGCAACTAGAGACACACGGGCATTGTCAGACACACTTGTAGCTATACGGCTGGGCAGGGAGCCTGGATGTCAGAAGCAAGATTCCTCTTAGGATATTGCTCAAAATTGCCACAAATCTTTACGCAGGTAAACTTGGGATGTATTCTTAAAATTACATGCACGAGCAATGACGCATGAAATTTTAAAAACAGTGAAATCCTTTGACAGAGTGGGAAGGGAGTTGCTGTCATGACTGAGGTATGTGGTGTGAGTGGGCGAAGTTTGCAAAAATACAATGTTTGGTTCAAACTTAACTGTCTTTCAATTCCATGAGTAGAAATTAGAGTCTCAACAAAGCCCGTTGGCCTAGTAGGTTTTGAAGTTACGTCCACGGATGAGAAACTGGGCCGAGTTCAGGTGTTTCATTCTTGTAGGCCACTGATGAGCTATTGGGAAGCAACAATTTTCAGTAACTACTGAGCTAGGAAGGCTTCAAATAAAGGCTTTTGATGCGTCCAAAGGTCTATATCCCATTAATTGTCATAAGACAACCAGCAAACATGATAATGAATGCAGTTTTCCACAAGGACTTTCACAAAGTCTGAGTGTTTCAATATTTTTATAGCTCTTAGGAGAAAGTCTGTCATAAAAGCAGAATTCTGGGTGTCAGACGTCACCAGTTTTTCATTATGGACTTTCAGAATGACCTTGGGGAACCTGGCTTACCCCAATACTTCAGTTTTCCAAATGGTTGCCTACAACATTAACTGGCCAGAGTTGGATTAATTGCATTATAAATGTAAGGGCACTAAAAAGACATGAAAAAATTCAGAAAGAGAAAGATAGAAGTCTATCACCTCTGGCAGTTTCAACTGCACAAAAAGTCCATTTGGTCACATCTGGTTGATCAGTAGCTCTCACCACTCTCATCGAGAATGACTTTCTGTTCTACCAGCACTAGTTCTCCCCTTTCTGCGGCTGTCAACTATTTCTCATGTAAAGGTCTTGCTCCTCTTTCAAAATTACCTGTATTAAGGCCAATTATGTGTTCTCTTCCTCTCCTTGTTGAAAGTCATTTACATGAAGAATCACAGAACTGAGATTATAGATACTGGGGGAGGGAATGCAGAATATAGTGAAGACTGGAAATTTGGGTGGGCCTCAATTTATGGTGGACAGCCAAAGAACAAATGTCTGCTGTCATAGTAAATCTTTTATATTGCAAATGATTTAAAATAATGAAAACCCATATGCATTAAATTTTGCCCTGTACATCCATTTGACATATTTTAAGTAGACAAAAGATAGATTTTACATAAATCTTCAGTAAATGTACTTCAAAAAAATATCACCAGGCAGTAAAACCTAATCATTTTAAAAACAGTCTTTGTCTTATACTTGAGCTCCTGCTTCAGTTCAAAACCAGCAAAAAACTACCCCAGACTGTCTGCCCGCTCCTTGAAAGAAAAGGAAAAAAAAAAAAGGGAAAACTAGACAAAACAGCTTTTGAATAGACCCTGCCAAAGTTGTCCTTCACGCTATTCCAGGTCTTACAGGAATAGTGGCTACATCTTACTCAAGCCACCTCTGGCTTTGCCTTTGAAGGAGTCAATTTCCAACCTCCAGTGTAAATACTAATATTTGTATTCGATATTTAGGGTCTGTCACACACCAACACTTGCCATTTTACAGACTTGAAGCTAACTCTCTAGCACAGTTCCCAGTCTGTGGATTTTGTCCTTTGGTTTATGACAATCTGTGCTGATGGAAGTTCATGCTCTTCTGTGCTGGGAGTTACTACACAATCTAGCAAAAAAAGTCTCTGCTTCCCAGCTCCAGCACACTGAAAGAGGTAACAAATTCCTTTGGAAGATGCCTGGCACATCTTCACCAGGAACTTAGCTCTGGGAACTGACTAGATACCTCTTGAGAATCACATGCAGAAATTCTTCCCAGGCTCTGCTGTGGATGGTCCAGAAAGGCAAGGGAGGTGACTTGCAGATGGTTTGATGTGACTCTGCCAAACAAAACAGAATGAAGTTAATTTTGCATTCTCTGTGTACAGGATGCAAACACTTGACAGTTCCCACAGGTACCAATCACACAAGAGGGTGGAGATGTCAGATACTACACACTGTTGTGCTTTGAACCCTGGTTCACAGCTCAGAACAAAGGAGCAATCAGCACCCAAGTACCAGCAGTAGCTATGGAGCTCAGAGGGGCCTTTTGTCATCCTTGTTGGGTTTCCAATCACTACCTAAAGTTTTTAGTTCCTAACAGAGCTCCCACACAGGCTGATCCTTTTGTATGACAGGGCTGGGTTTGCTGAGCAGCAGCCAGGACACCGCCACACGTGGATGACTGACCCCAGCTGTTTCAAAGACGGGCAGTCTCACTCTCAGTTAGTTGCCTATTCCAATCATTTCCTGTCCCACTACCACTCAACACTTGTCTGGTGGCAAAAAAAGTGGCAGCAGTGACTCTTGGTAGTTAGGGAAATATGGCCAAAGGTTTTTTTCAAATAGCTACTAGGGCAGAAAGAACACAGCCTGATGGGCACTCACTTCTTCTGGGTCTTTACAAGAGCCAAGCGTGTAAAAAAATCTGTCTTTGCTGAAAGATGCTTGTTCTAATGAGTTTTAGAAGAGTTAAGTGAATAAGTACATGAACCTAAAGGAATGCAGAAACTCTTCTTTAAGAAACCAGACTAAACCATCTCAGGTGGATTAAAAATGAGGCAATTGAAATCATGGCTTTACAGAACCATGGGAAAATTGCCTGAAATATTTCAGGCACTATAATGAAGTCTTAGATGCTATTTCAACTAAGGTGATTAGGAGGAGTGTCATGGTGAGAACCATGGACTAAGAGATCTTTCCAGGTGCTTTATGTGGGTGGAAACTGCTCGTTTTGTTTAAGGGAAACTTTTCTCTAGTAGCTCTTTCTAGGCTGCTAGGTATTAGTGCATTTTTATGTTCCTAACTTGTGCATGGAAAGCTCTATTTATGGTAGGTATTTCCGGGGAGGGGAAGAAGTAATTATTGCAAATGTCCCTGTCGTTGGGGTGAAAGCTCCTTCAAAGAAAAAGGGAAAAAAGTATTGTAAAACACTACTTCTATTGTGTATGAATAGATTTTCAATTGTAGTCAGGAAAAAAGAAATACTACTGATCTTGTTCCTTCAAGGGAACAGCACCTCCTTTTCTATGATATAGCATCTATTTAATTGGAGGCTCAGGTGGCTTTAAATTACGAAGAGAAATAAATAAACTGAAGAGTGTCCTGCTCCTTCAGGCAAGTGCATTCCAAGTGGGCTTTACTTGGTGCACGTGGTAGAGAAGGTTGTGCTTAGGCAGGAAAGAGCAGGGTAAAAGCTGACTGAAAGGACGCAGACTACGTAAGGGTATGGTCCTAGGATACAGTGATAACGTGCTTTTTTTTTTTTCTGTTTTCTTGCTAAACGTATTTAGAATGAGAACCAACACGGAGGATCTAACGTTTCTATGTTTCTCAGACTGTTCTGCAGAGAACATTTGTTTCATGTCCAGAGAGGTGAAACTGTGATCACCCTCCTCACACTCAGAATAAAGCACAAGAAACTTGATGTTGAAAAAAAAGAGACTTCCACTGAACAAGGGTGAGAGACAGGAAGAATTAACGATTGGCAAAACCAGGCCAGATTGTGACTACACTAACATGCCATCATTCATTAAATCCTCCTGCTTTTTACTGCTCTGAACATGATCAGAAATAGGCCCGAGCACTCCCTGTTTTTCAGTACCCACAGTTGCGTGTGGTTGTTTTTTTATCACGAGGTTATATTTAGATGCCCATTGATGTTGTTTTTCATCCTGAGTGCTTCTGGGAGGGTGAGCAGCTGATCATTACACTGAGTTTGCTTGTACCCATGAGCACGCTTAACCTCGAGCAGCAAATAGTTATTGTATTGCATTTTGCTCCGTGCCTGTGGGCACACTTAAGTCGATATACATGATGGCTAGTACCACAGTATTGCATTTGTCTGCACCCATGGGCACTCCGAATTGCCAGTGCAAGGGAATCAGTGAATTAACTAGCTGTATGCCCACTGGTGTAGTTACTTCAAGAACAATACTACTCTTAATTGCTTAACTTAAATCTAATCATAATGTAAAGCAGCAGCAGCAGGAAAGAGCTGCAAGAATCCGAGTTTTTACAGAAAATGGACAGTAACATTTGTTTAATTCTAAGCTTGTTTGTTGCCAAAACTGAGGAACAAACTCTTGGGGCAGAAGTCTCTGCTGTGAGTAATTGCCCTTCTTTCCCTGTCTGTTTTACAACCAGTAAGCTGCATTGAGCTCACTGCTCTCTCCAAGCTTTTACCTGCATGAAATCTACCTCAGAGTTGATGCTTACTCTGCTCATTAGTGAAATTACCACCAGATGCTTTGCTAGATAGAGGTCACTCTGGCTGAATGCCACGACAACCTCTTCAAATAGCGTGATTGCTAAACTGGAGCTTCGACTTGAAACGGTGCAGTAGGTAATGTTGACACGCTGCAATTACCGCTCAGTCCTCACAGCATGTTCAAACAACGCTGACTACCTCAGTGCTGACTTGGCAACACCACAACTGGGTTTGGGATGTATATTGTGGATGACTAGAAAATGTAGGGATTTCAGGAGAACGCCTACATGGAGCATTAGCTTATCTCATTAGCCTGTGTCTAGTCAGGTCCTCTTAGAACTCTGTTGAAAAATGGTAATTATATGATAAAGCTGAGTCTAAAGCTGCATGGGCACAGACAGCCTAGGTTTCAGTTGTGCTGGCAGCCAATTTTTGCAACTGAAGAAATCTTAAGTGGGAATCTTAAATACTCAGCAGAATACACCAATGCAAGGGACTGGATTAGCCTTTCCTAGCAGCAGGGTCATCTTTCCTTACTAATAAGACTTATTTTTACTTCTTTTTAGGAGACTGGTGCAAGGAAGGCCAAGATAGATGGGCGCTGGGAACATGGCTCACATGTGGACTGGATGAGTGTCACAGAGGAACAGATGAGGAGGAAGAGGGCAAAGAGGTAGTAGAATTATTTTCCTTGTAATAGTGTAGTCCAGTCCGCTGGTTAAGTCCCAGAGCTGAGCTGGTCAGAGAAGGCTCTGCAGTGCACTTTTTTTCTCTATGATCATGGCAGGCTCTGCTAATGACAACCCTGTGTGGCTTCCTGTTCACATGCATCTTGTAATGAAGACTGTTTATCTGGTGCGATTTCCAACTAATGTGACTATGACTGATGGACCAGGTAAGCTTATTATTAAAATATCAGAATAAAATAACTTGGAGATGTGGAATGGCAATTTTCCACATATAAAATGATTGATTAGAACTGTAGAACACTAGTTTATAGCTTTATAGTATTAGCCCTGCAACATAAAAAAAAACCTGGAGTGTTTGTCTAGAGGGTTATGCTACTGAAAGCAGGTGATTCACCTTATAAAAGGAACCAGACCAGGTGGAAAACATCGTGTTCTTGCCACCATTGTTTTTCTCCTCCTCATGATCCTTTTGCACACAAACTTATGTACGCCATATGAGCAGAGAAGGCTTGGCATGGCAGCCTAGCTAGCAGTCCTCCCTGTGACCTGCAGTTCAGGAAAAACATTTGTACACAGGCTCTCCTGCACAGTTTGGGTTTTTTTTTTAAAAGAGTCAGAAAAGTGGCAGCAAGAACATGGGTGCCCCTTAGCCATAATGGCTTTGGAGTTCAGAAGTGTGTAATACTGTCTAATGAGATTTAACCAGTAAGTAAGGGGAGATGGGGTCTAGAGAGGATCAAGCCCTGTTAGAGCAAACACTAGGTATTACAGGACAGGGCTAGAACTACTAGCTTTTTTTTTAACTTCTAGCAATCTTACAAACTTGTTTTATACAAGGTCAGAGCAGGGCAGTGAATGAGGGAGAAAGGCAAAAAAAAAAAAATCAAACCAACCCAAACATCTGGAAAAAGTCATGAAGGCATCAGTTCTGAGTGATGAACAGTTGCTGGGGGAGGGTGTCAGACTAAGACACTAAACATGATATCCACAACTGAGCTGCCATGAAACTGTCTGCATTAGTCAGCCTGGTTAATCCAGTTCTTCCCAAGACCCTCAGGGAACGCCTGCGGGAGATCTGCAGACAGAAGCATGTCGGATCGACCCTTCCTATCAGGCGCAGAGTGATGCTATTCCCGTGGCAACGTGCCTCGGCCAGGATCACTCATTCATGTCTTCTGGCAGGAGGGTTTGCCTCCCGCACTAATGTTACAGACAACCTAACGGCAGGTGCTTCCAGGCTGCTCAAATCCCACAGCGATCGCCCCACTCAGCATCTCCAATGTCAGCGTCGTGTTCTGTGAAAAAGGGATCTTAAAAGTGCCTATGGGGTCTCCTGCCCCACCCAAAGAGCTTTTGGCACCCCCGAGGTATTTCACAGCACCCTTCTCCTAGTGATGGAGAACCCTCCTCTTCTCTGACCACCTGCTTCCTTGGTTGGGGCTCGGTAGAAAGAGCGCGGAGGTTTTGGTGGGTGGCTTGGCTGGTTGCTTTGAACCTCAAGCCACTTTTTGGCTACAAATTAAGTGTGCTCGTTCTTGTTTTGAACCTCGAGTCTCTTTTTGGCTACAAATTAAGTGTGCTCGTTCTCGTTTTTCTGGTAGGGGAGGCGGGAGAGAGAAGGACCGCCGCCCTTTGACAAGACTCTCTTGCCCACCGGTAAGGCTCCGCTTCCCGCACGCTCCTGTCTCCGCAGATCCCTTATCGGACGTTTCCCAGGGCCGCCTCCCCCGGGAGGCTCCGGAGGCGGAGCCGAGAGCGCGGCTGGTGTTCGCACAAAGCTCTGGACCGGACCAGCTTCCGTGAGCCGCCCACGCGGGCGCCCGAAGCCGCCGGTACGGCCGTGGGGTCTCTTACGAACTGCCGCGTTTACCTTGAGCGACGGCCGCTACCGGGAAAGCGGGTCCTTCCCCGCCTGCGGCTGCGCGCGCCGCCGTTCCCAACGCCAGCACGGTGTTTGCGAGACCCGCCTCAGTCGGGGCCGCGGGGCCGCAGCGTGGGTCTGGGGCTCTGCCGTTATCGCCGTCATTTACCGGGAACCGCCCGCGGGGCGGCGTTACGGGGGGCCGCAGGCGGATGGGACCTCCCGTCCCCACACGTGTGTGCGTGGGGGGCGGGCGGGGGCGGAAATCCCGCCCCCTCCCCAGGACACGGAGCCCGCGCCGCGGGCACGCAGCGTCGGTACCGCCCCGCTGCCCCTTCCCGGCAGCTCCCGCGCTCGTCGCGCGCTCCGCGCAGGCGCGGGCAGGGCCGTACCACCGGCGCCGCCGCCCGGGGGGGGGCAGCGGGGCAGGGAGCGGTCCCTTCGCCGGCTGCTGCGGCTGCTGCCGCTCGCATCCCGGGAATACAGCCTGCGGCTCCCGCTGGGTGCGGCCGGTGCGGCGCCGGAGCTCGGCCGGGGCCCACCGCGCTCCCCGCAGCCGGACGCGCTGCGCTGCAGCGGCTCCCTGCGGCTGGGGATGGTCCGCCCCGCGGCCCGGCCCGGCCTCTGAGGGGGGCCGCGGCCGCCATTTTGTGCGGTGCCAGCGCAGGACAGCGGGGTTGGCGGCGGCGGTGGCGAGGCTCTCCCGGAGACGCCGCTCCCTTCCCTGGCCGGTGAGCGCGGCGCGGCGGACGCGCTCGGGGCCCGCTGGAGCTGAGGCCGCTGACGGTGGCGGGCCCCGCGGGCGGGAGGCGAGGAGTGCTGTTGCCCTGAAGGCGTCAGCGGCCCTGGTGCCGCGGGGGGAGGCCGCGGCGGCCCGGGGACGTCTCTCCGTGCCTCCGACCGTAGCTGTCGGTCCCTCCGACGGCTCCGGGCCCAGGCCAGGTGTTGCTCCGTGGGTACGGCGGGGCCCTGCGCTGTAGCGTCGGTGAATAATGCATTTGGGTGTACCCCGTTGTGTAATAAATACAGATGGGCTCCCGCCGTGAATCAGAGAGAAGGCGATGGCTTATCCTGCTCTTCTCCCCCTCTACTTCAGTAACTCCCAGCAAAGATGTCGGAGTATATCCGGGTGACGGAGGACGAGAACGACGAGCCCATCGAGATCCCCTCGGAGGACGATGGCACCGTGCTGCTGTCCACCGTCACCGCGCAGTTCCCCGGGGCGTGCGGGCTGCGCTACCGCAACCCGGTGTCGCAGTGCATGAGGGGCGTCCGGCTGGTGGAAGGCATTCTGCACGCGCCCGAAGCCGGATGGGGAAACCTCGTCTACGTTGTGAATTATCCCAAAGGTTTGTCTGCGTTCCTTTGGCTTTTTTGTCCCCGTCAAGAGGTCCCTGCGAGTCACTGCTGATTTGACGTGGCCATAGTCTTACTGTTGAGCCCTCCGATTCTCAGTTCAGCAGCTTTATTCATGGATCTGTCCCGCAGAGTAGGTTTGACCCCACTGAGTTTTCAGATGCGCAGTAAGATTTTTAACTCTCTACCCATACAAGCAGTTTAATGACAGAGTCTTGCGTTATCCTTGGAGGGGTCACAGCCTGTGGTCTGATGGGATCGCTGTGTACTCAGATGTGTATCCTCAAGCCATGATTTAGTCAGAGGTACCATTTAAAGCAAATCCTCAGGAAAAAAAGAGCCTGACTGCTCTGCCTCCCCCCACCCTAGAGGAAAAAAAAAAAAAGTGGGGGGTGAGTGGGAGTAAATTTGCTAATGAAATATTCTTGTTAAAAATTCCTGTCTTCTTCACATCCTTGTAGGACTGTGAATGTTACTGGATTAGTAAACTAACCTAGAATTCAGTCAAACTGCATTTTGGAGGAGAATTTAAGTGTAGTCTGTTCTCTCTCCTTACACTTGTAAGGCAGTTGGATGTGGAATATAATAAGCTCCCAGCAGCTGGCATGTGTTCTTCTGTAGCCTGTACTTTTTCTCATCATGGTCTGTGATTTTATACCATGAAGTTTGTAATCGGTGGAAGCAATTTCCAGAGTTGAGGATGATGTCTAATGTACCTCTTTATATTCAGATAATAAGAGAAAAATGGATGAAACAGATGCATCATCAGCTGTGAAAGTGAAACGAGCAGTACAGAAGACTTCGGATTTAATAGTCTTGGGTCTTCCCTGGAAAACCACTGAACAAGACTTAAAGGAATATTTCAGTACGTTTGGAGAAGTTCTGATGGTGCAGGTAAAATCCTTTTGCAGCCCCAGTAAGGAGGGACATTAGGTAGAAATCAGTCTTCTGACAAAGCCAGTAGAAACAGAGCCGTATGAACTCAGTCAAGATCTGAAGCTGTGTTCCAAGGTTGCGTTTTTGTCCCATGAGCCTTGTAGCTGCAGGCTTGTGTAGGTACAGATGGTCAGGAATATTTGGGAGTGGTAATTCATGCAAATCAGCTTAATAGGCAGAGTGTTTTTAAGAGCTTTTTAATTTATATTGCTGTTACTAATTGTTGCAGCTGAATATGTGTTTTTATATATACGTGTACGTGTTAAGGAATTATAGATTGCTATGATGAGAGCATTTACAAGACTGAAAAACTCTCAAAAAGAACTTTACTAAATTAATTCAGTAACAGCACACTTCGTACTAGTGGTTACTTCTGTATTATCACTGCCTGCACCAGGCTCTTAGTCTGTGACACATGTATCCTGCACCAGCTGTGCGTGTGGTACTGCGGGCACAGCTGGCACGGCGCTGCTTGGTTAGTGTGGATGCCCAACGTGCCGAGATGGCCTGGCCAAGTGTGAGGGCTCTTGAACAGCAGAAGTCAGAAGACAAATGCTTTTCTTCTGTCTTTGTGCGTGACATTTGTATCCTGGTGTAAGGTGGATCTCGCCAGATCCCGGTAACGCCTGTCTTGTTCCTTCCCTTTTGTTACTGGCATGCCTCCTGCGTGCAGCTACACGTGTTCGCCCCTTTGGTGGTGCCATCGCTTCTACAGCTGCTCTGGCTATGCCACCACAATACTATAAAATATTTGTATCCCATTTTTTGTTATGCTGGGGCTCAAGGCAAGCTGATGGTGGTAATCTGTAGGCCCCTGCTTTGACTATATATTACAGTAATTTTTTGTAAGAAAAGATAGGCGTATACAGTGAGATAATCAAAACTTTTAAATAAAAGTCTGCCTTTTTTTTTGTCTTAGGTTAAGAAGGATCTTAAAACTGGCCACTCAAAAGGTTTTGGTTTTGTTCGGTTTACGGATTATGAAACTCAGGTGAAAGTAATGTCTCAGCGGCACATGATCGATGGAAGATGGTGTGACTGCAAACTTCCCAATTCAAAGGTACTCGCCGATTTATTGCTAGTTTTGTTTTACCAAACACTCCAAGTGTGCTGCTTTAGCAGCTGTATTAGGTGAGCAGATGAGCAGGTCAATAATCCACTCTTGGATGTGGCTTTTCAGTCTGTGACTGGACAGGACAAGTGAGAGCAAGGAAGGAAAATAGGGAGGAGCTGAGTGAGCGAACAAGGAGTGTTGGGAAAATAGCTTGTTATGTGGGGGAATTAAGTACAGATGGAAATCTGAAAGTAATGTGTTTTAATGTCCAGCAGTACCTGCTTAACTTGTCTGCTGCATGAATAAATGGAGAATAAAAGTAGGTGGAGTAACCTAGAGAAGATGGGAATGAGTCTTTGAGTGCAAAACTGACCCTGGAGCTTCTGTCCATGACCTGTGTGCACATACGCACTTATTACCAGAAAAAGAGTGTCCTTCTGCAGTGGCCTTGTCACTGTTCTTGTGTATTGCTCTCTTCTTTGCTTTCTTGTGACTCTTCTCCACCTCTGTCAAGGTGCAGGCATGTTGTGAACGGAACTTTTTGCTTTTTTTTTTTCTTCTAAGTCTTTAACTTACAATCTCAAACTTGATCTTCAGGCCTTGTAACAGGCGAGGTTAAAAGGGGCCTTTATCATAATGTAACTCACTTCTCAAGGATAGTTGTGATTATTTTTCTTCTTTTTTTCCGCCTGTATTCATTTCTCTCCAGCAAAGTCCTGACGAACCTTTGCGTAGTAGAAAAGTGTTTGTTGGGCGCTGCACTGATGACATGACGGCAGATGAACTCCGACAGTTCTTTGGCCAGTATGGAGAAGTGGTAGATGTCTTCATTCCTAAACCCTTCCGAGCTTTTGCTTTTGTTACATTTGCAGATGATCAGGTACGCCTTGAAAGCTTTTAACTGCCTATTTAGACAGCCTACGTTTCAGTAGCTTGACGAAGCATTATTTCTGGAACTACGCATGGAACACTTGTCCAATGTCTTGAGAATTTGATTTATTGAATTGTCTAAGGTTACACTTCTCAGATGCTGTTGTACAGACAGATTTTTACGCTGCAGTTAGGGCAGTAGTGAATGTGAACATAAAGCACTTCAAATGGGATTGAGTATATGCATATGCTTCCTTTGCAGGTTAAATATCTGCTCAGAATCATGTGGGGTTTTTTTGTCTTGTAGTACTAACATTAAAAAAAAAGAAGTCTAACATACATTTAATCAATACCTTATTTCTTGTAGGTTGCCCAGTCTCTTTGTGGAGAGGACTTGATCATTAAAGGAATCAGCGTACATATATCCAATGCTGAACCTAAGCACAGTAGCAATAGGCAGTTAGAGAGAGGTGGAAGATTTGGTGGTAATCCAGGAGGCTTTGGGAATCAGGGGGGGTTTGGCAACAGCAGAGGAGGTGGGGGAGGGCTGGGTAACAACCAGGGCAGTAACATGGGCGGAGGCATGAACTTTGGTGCCTTTAGCATCAACCCTGCCATGATGGCAGCGGCGCAGGCAGCCCTGCAGAGCAGCTGGGGAATGATGGGCATGCTGGCGAGTCAGCAGAACCAGTCGGGGCCCTCGGGAAACAACCAGCCCCAAGGCAACATGCAGCGGGAGCAGAACCAGGGCTTTAGCTCAGGAAATAACTCCTACGGGGGCTCCAACTCGGGGGCAGCGATAGGCTGGGGCTCGGCCTCCAACGCGGGCTCCAGCAGCGGGTTTAACGGAGGCTTTGGTTCAAGCATGGATTCCAAATCGTCAGGCTGGGGAATGTAGACGCAGTGGGCTCTGATACTGACTCTATGGTGGGAAATCAAATTTTTCTAACTCCTGGTAAGTATACTGTAAATTACATATATGCTAAAATTTTCCAAATCAGTTTGTTCAGTGTGCAGTATATTCAGCAGTATTTTTGACATTTTTCTTTTTTAAAAAAAAAAAAAAAAAAAGAAAAAGAAAGGTAAAAGGAATTTTCTAAGTTTTGTTACATATCTTGTTGGAATATTGAGTGTTTGGAAGTGGACTGCTGTTTGCCCCGTAGGTAAACTAACACTACGATCGATAGGAAAGGTTTCTCCTGTAGTACTTTACCCCTTGTTTCCTGGCTACCTGAATTCTTTGCATGTTCAAAACGGAAACCATTGGTCAGAAACAGCATTCTCTCCCTCTTGTTTTTAATTTGATCCCACCATAAGAATCTCCCAGTGCCCCAGCTGGAGACCACGGTGTCATTTTTGTTTCGTTTGTGGTTTTTTTTAACACTGTCTCCCCTCCATACTAAAGTACGATATGAAGGCTTCATTTAATCTCCGCAGTTCATCTCATTTCAAATGTGTATGGAAGAAGCACTTCATTGAAAGCAGTGCTGTAAATATTCTGCCTTAGGAATACTTCTGTCTACATGCTTTCTCATCCAAGAATACTTCATCACACCGCACATGCTGCGTCTTAGACGGTGGGTGTTCCATTTTTATCCGCTACTCTTTATTTCATGGAGTCGTATCAACGCTGTGAACGCAAGGCTGTGAGATGGAACCAGAAGGCTGTCTGAACTTCTGAAACCTTGTGTGGGATTGATGGTGGTGCCGAGGCATGAGAGGGCTGGTATGTGCGAGATAAAGGAGAGAGCGCATGCAGAGACCTGGTGGTGCATTATGGGATTTTATTTTACTTGGCGAGATGTCTCTCAATCCTGTGGCTTTGGTGAGAGAGTGTGCGGAGAGCAATGGTAGCACATAAAGTACGAGTGTTTATTGCGTTCAAAGGACATCCATATGTGGAAGACTTTAAGTGGGTTTTATACCTAGTTAATCAATTAGTTGAATGTGTTATGTGAAATGAATATTTGTATTTTTTTTCCCTTATGTCAACTGCTGTGAATGCTGTATGGTGTGTGTTTTTTTTCTGTTAATGATCTGTAAGTGTGGTAACGTGAACTGAAGATGATGGGGTTTGTGAGGAGAACACTGAGCTTGTGGTGTGCTCTGCAGTAGCTCTTGCAGCAGAGCTCACCAGCCAGCTCAGTGTGCCTCTGCAGGGTGGAAGCTCCACTGTCTGTAAGATATCCTTAAGAATGCTGTTTGCTGCAGTTTTGTGTTTGGATGCTTTTTATAAGATTTGTCACTGTAGGAAATTCTTAAATAAAACTGATTTAAGTAATATGTGTCTTTGTTTTGCAGCCCTGAATGCAAAGAATTCATAGCAGTTAATTAATTTTACCCTTTTGAGATGAACTTCTGTAAAGCTTTTTTGCAGTAATTCAGTTTGTTTCAGATAAGCATGCTCTAAAAGTTGGCAAGTCAAACGGAGCCACCACTCACCACGTATCGATACTTGACACCCAACTTTAATCCACTGTATTTTCGCTCTGTTCAGTGATAGGTATAGATCTAAAATCCAGTCCCCACATGTCTGGGTGTCCACACCTACCATGGTAAGCAGCTCCCTCCACATTGCATCTGTACCAAGGAACGTTACTTACTTAGTCTTTTGGGAGCAGGAGTTCCTAATCAGAAGTGGGTCGGGGGAAACAAACACTTCCTCTCAAGATGTGTTTCTGTCCACAGCATCTCCTTTGGGGATGTATGTTTTCAGACCAGGCCACTCACAAGAAGTAGGGTTCTGCAATGCTTTCAGCCCTGAAGAAAGCTGTAAGCTCGTGTTTAAAACTAGTCACAGAAAAGACTTTAAAGCTGAACAAAGCATTAGTAAATGTACACAGACTTTGAGAGCAGTCTTAATCTGAAAAACAGTTTATTACAAGTGCAAAAGCGTCAGCTAAGGGGCAGCTTAACAAAGAGCAGGAAGCGACAGCAGAAAATGGTGGAAGATTATTTCCACTGGTGGTAGGAGCTTCAGGAGTTGTTTAATCTACTTGTGCTTGAAAACCACTAAAGCTTGATGCGTATTTTTAATACGCCGTACTACTATGCTGTAACTGTGCACGTTCTGAATAGGGACACTTACACCGTTTTGAACCTATTTAGCTTTTATATCTTCATTACTGCATATATCTTAAAAGGTTCAAAAAGGGGTTCTGAACACCCAGGCTGAAAAATAATCCCACACTTCTGTTGTTCGTACCCCACTACAAAAAGCTGCTTAGATTTTTTTTTTTCTGCACCTAAGTCAGAATAATCTCCAAACTCTGTACCATCTGTGAATTTTGCATTTTAGCACTTGCACTATTACCAGCTACTTCTGTTGAGTAACACTTAAAAATGGTATTCTTGGACCTCCAAAGACTAACTGTGACCCCCCGCAAGGAATTCCTGGTAAGTTTCTGTAATTAGCATGGCTTTACTTTTGTTTAAACTGTCCAGGTTTAGGTTTTAACAGGCTGGTTGGTGGCACTGAGTAGTCTTTGCTAATAATTGTAGTCTTCCTTCACCCTCAAACAAAATCTTTGAAAATCTGGGAGTTATTTTTCAAGTTTTAGTAGTATTTTCTAACTGCTGTGCCTATTCTAGTGTTTATAAGTGAGTAAATAAACTGCTGAAAACATACTGAAGTGTTTGGAGTGTTTGTTTTAAAAGAGATTTCAGTTACGTTATTCTAGAATAAGTGAAATACTAATGAAAGAAGCAAGATGCAAAAAAGAGGAAGTTTATGTAACTGAGGGGATGTATATTGTAGTCGAAACAGTTTTTTATACCATTGCTTCCAATTAGTTCTGAGAATCTGCTGTCAGCTGAATGCGTATTGAAATTACAAATCTGAACGTGAAAGCTCATTCTTCAGAAAACCACAAGTTTTTGCAGCTGACAACAGCAAGTTCCTTGGGGGAGGGGCTGCACAGCTGTCCCTGTGTTGTGTCCAGCAGGTGCCTGCAGAGGTGCCACTGCCCCCAAACAGCACAGCTGGAACTGCTGGATTCACCACCTACCACCACAGAGAGGGAGCGGGGTGAGGTACCTGGCGCTCTGCATGCGTTCATTCAAAAGCTGCAGCCTTGCAAGAATCCACAGCACTACTGAAAAGAAAACAAAATAAACTTTATGAAGTACAGAGGAATGCCTTCTTCAGGTTTGGCAGTTTTGTAAATCTAAAGGGCTTGTAACAAGCTGCTAGGACAGAAAACAGATTGTGTTTGGATACTCAAAAAACCTTAACAGAACTGTGAAGCCTAAGAAACATTAAGGATTTAGTGCTGAAGTAATACTCTAGCTATTAATCTAAGTAATAGCTGGTAGGAATTACAAATAAAAGTCTTAAGGGTTACTTAAGGCTTTCAAGGCAGGGCTGTAGGTGGTGACTCTCACAGCTGCCATATTGCCCCACAAGAGCACAGGCTGAGCCCCAGGACACAACACCCACGATAAACCGTGTGCTGGCCGGAGCCCCTGGGGCACCCCTGGGGCACCCTTGGGCCCCACCACACAGCCCCTTTTCTTACCAGAAGGGGTTTCCACTAAATGGTTGCTCATGTCTGCGCCCGTGCCTTCTTCCTGCTGATGACACCCACCCAGCATGCAGCAGTGGCACGGAAAAGCTCCTGGGCTCAGTGCTCCCCCCGCCCAACACAGCCCCCCATCGTTTGCTCTCATTTGAAACGTGTTCTCCTGGTAAACACACGGGTGCGATACTGGTACTAATTGGGTCTTTATGCTCCAGTCTAACACATGCAGTATCACTGTCAAAGGTGACAACATCATTTTTATAACCTTCATGAATACAATTTTTTTCTTCCCTGGGCTTCTTCATAGCAAAACACGTGTTTGTTCAAAATGCCCAATTTAATCCTCAAAGCTGAGGGGTTTCTTTGATCAAATACAACATCAGCAGCTGTTACAATCCAGCTGTCACACAAAAGGGAACCACCTCCTAATCCTCCCCGCTCTGGAATTAACATCACTGGCCAGGGAAATTCTCCAGGCTTGGCTTGCCTTGCTCCACAGTTCCACTTCTCTGCATTCCATGAACTACAAAACAATGAATGCAGCAATAAATGTTGAACATGTTGAGATCTGGACGCTGAATTATTACACTTGTATGGATTAAATTAAGTTAATGATTCTAAATGGAATTCCTAGATTGTTTTGGAATGGTAAAATTGCTTGCAAATGAATATTTGATTTAGAGTACCATTTTCATTAGTCGGTATTACATCCTCTGGAAAAGTTCTGTAATCAAGAGAGACAGTTTTGCTTAGGGATTGGGGCACAGAGAAATAAGTGTATTTGTTCTGAATGTAAATTAAGGTAATTGGAATATATGGATATTCTGATCTAAAAGACAAGAGGAACAATTACACTTTTACACAGTAAGATGTTTCTCCCAAAACTCGGTCTTGAATCTCGAGTAATTGTTCAGGGTAACTAACTGAGCAGTGCAAGCATTTTAAAAAATCCGCAGCCCCGTACCCTGCAATAAGGGCACTCGGTGGCTTTTTTCCCTCAGATACTTCTGGAGCGCGGTTCAATTTTCCTGTCAGAAACAACGCCAAGCAATTTAACAGCAACAATGGAGTTGTAACGAAACAGCACCCTCCAAAAGAGAGCTGGAATAAACCAAGGGTTCAGCTTTTCACTCTCTTCCAGGGGAACCGAACAGTTTCTGGCATTAATCTGCAATGTTAGCGGCAACAGGGAGCCTCCGGCATGACCACAGAATGTTCAAACAGCCAACATTTGGCAGGTCAGTGTCAGTAACTCCAGGGAGTGCCGGTCACACCGGGGAGCTACAACCTTCTCAGTTTCGTTACTGTTCCTCCCTGATAAACAGCAACTGCAGCACTTGCGTTTCAAACACCAGAGTAACACTGATTTTTAAAACCAACATTCAACAAGGGGGTGGTTCTGCCTCCTCAGCTTCAAGGTCCTAAAGGAAAAGCCAAGCGAGCCACGCTATTACACCTGCTACGTGCCTCCACACGAACAACGCAACAGCTCTGCTGGGTAACTGGTTGACAGCCCCATTGCAGGCTGGTATTTAGGAGCAGCATTACACAATGGAGCTTGGCCCCTCCGTTACTGGAAACATTCTCCAGTCCCAGCTCAGGTGCACCTATGTGCATCGCTTCAAAGCAGACTGTGTCCTTCCATATGGAACCACGTACCATCTGCCTTGCTGTCTCTGTAACAGCCTGACCATGGACCAACAACAGTCAGCACTGGCCAAGAGCCTGTCAATAACAGGAACTGCTCATTCCAGCTGGTTTGTACATTCACTCCTTACCTGGTTCACAGACGGGAGGGGTTATTGCTCCTTCGGAGTTTTTCCAGTATCCATCATCATCACTGCATATGTATTTACCTGCATCTCACAGAGACAACAAAAATAACAAGTGAAGAGAACAGCTGAAAGCACCACAGAAGGGACATTCTGCAGGCAGTGCTGGACATTGTCTTTTAGGTCTCCTTTGAGTCTACTGCAGACTCATGAGAAGGTGACCCTACATCACTTACGCCTCTCGGGCTATTTGCAGGATTTAATGCTAATAAACTGCACTAACTGGGGAGTGACAACAACGTGTTAAGCTCCAACTGCTACTAAATTAAGTCTACCAGAGCACCTTTCAGTCTGCTTAGGTACATGCCATTAAAAATGCAAAGAGTACTTCCCAAAGTTAACAGCCTTTGTATTGTGTTTCCAAAAGGTTCTGCTGGCCTTCCCAGGCACCAGGGGTACTCACTCTGCACACCATCGGAACCAAGAACCACCCTGAATCTGACGGTCAGGACCCACCGTTATTATTAGCCTCCATGGTGCAGAAGGGTACTTCACCCTGGTATGGAATTTCAGTGTTGTAGGTGGTCTTAGGCCCTGGAACGGATGTAACAGCACTGCTGTCCACGTCTGCAGGCTGACCACAGTCTACAACTAAAGCAGTGCAAAAATATATTAAAAAAAAAAAAAAAAAAAGGTAGCACACTGAAAAAGTCAACATAATAGGCAGGATTCCGCTGTGATCTTCAGGGAATGGTACCAGGCCTCTTTACTCGAGGTAACAGAAATACTGGTGACGGTTCTGTGCTCACAGCTGGGCGGGTGGACAGTAATAACACCACTGCGAGCTGGAAAGGTTTTGGTAAATTCTGTGCGTTCCTCAGAAAACTTGCGCTCCCATCCAGCAGACTGAGCTGTGACTACGAAAGACTCACACTGCACACCATTGTATGCAGGAAACCGACACGTATTATTAATGAATACAGACTAATTAAAGACAAATTGTACCAGTACCCTAAGGGTACAGGTACTATGTTTTTCTCTTATGATGATGACGCTTTTGCTAGTGACAAAACTGCTGGGAGATGGTACACTATTTCAAAAGACACCACCACACTTATTTTTAAAAAAAAACAAACGCTTTTTTTTACTTTTTTAAATAACCATCAGTGCTTGTTAGAGATTTTAAAGAATGGCAGAAATTGAAACATCTTCCAACTTACAAATACAAAACGCACTTTGCCAAGAAACGGAATAGTTACCAGGCAAAAAAAAAAAAAAGTTTCTCATACTGCAGCTTCCATCATTGTCTTTACCAAACCAATGTTTTAAATATAAATATTTACACAGACATTTTCAAATGCTGACTTACTGATGCACTTTGCCATGGATTTGATCCTTTTGATATTCCTCTACAAAAGACTTCACATCATTTTAATTCTCCAAGAAGCATGAAGAGAAATAAAAGGTCAAATTAATTCCACATCAAACGGGGTTAATTACAGAAAAGCAACATCGGTTACACATTTATTTGCTCATTCATAAGGGAAAAACAGTAACTAGATTTTTATTTGCTTAAAATGTCTTTACTGAATGTACTGAATGTACTTTCAGGGTGGTAAAAGGTAAATAATTCCTGTGCCATCATCATGTGTATCTAAATGTGGGTGCTGTCAAAGGCCACAGAGCATGGCTGCGAGCGTGAAGGGGAGTTACCCCTTTCCAGAATCCAGATGCTCCTGTGCCTTTGCTGTGTAGCAGTTCCACCCCTCACACCTGCCTCGTCCCCAGCAACCACGGCACACCGTGCTGGTCACTGCACTTCCAGGACAACACGGAATGCAGCTTTCATTGATCTGTTTCCATACACACGCACCCTACTGTTTGCAGTTCCACACTAACCCTCACCTCAGTTCCATTACTCTGGGTTTCTACAAAACCAGTAAAAAGTAAATGTGTAAACAGTAAACTATCAAATCAGATTATAAAATAACCGTTGAGTAAGCCTGTGCCTTCCTGAAACACAATCACCTAACTGTCATTTAAAATTTTCCTGAAAGAATACACAGACTGGAGCATCTTCTGAAACTGCCTACTGGGAAGCAGGATGTTATTTAGAACTAAGTCTGAAACGCAGCATTCAGCAGGAATGACCAAGTATTCCAGTTTTAACTTCCCTGGAGAGACACAGTCACTAATGAAAGAACATTAAAAATTCTCGCTACACTGATCTTGTGAAATGTCTCATAAAATCATTCTTTTCTACCAACATAATTAGAAGCAAATCTCTAAGCAGCAGTGTTCAAAGAGCATCAGCATGGGCATACAGACACACAGGCATATCAGAAACATAATTATTTCGGGGGGGTACAGAGAAAGGACAACTAACAAATTCAGTGCACTGAATACACCTCATCATCGCAGTATGTGAGCAACTGAAACTGTTCATGAGAAAAAGCACCTACACGTTTAATCCCCGAGAAATTAAGTCCAATAGGGCTGACAGCGCCACGGGTCACCTACTTCAAGTAGCACACACCTGATGTCACAAGAGAGAGCATACTGGTCATCCACAACGCTGCACTGGTGCGATGTGACCATGGGGTGGTGCTTCAGGACCGGGACATGGCCAACCTGCAGACGATCAGAAAACAGAATATCCCGCTCAAGAGAGAATTCATTGGTTACTGCTAAAGGATCTTAGGGGAAAACCGACCCTTTCTCTGCCCTTTCTGTTCACTGACACGGACAGGGACCTACAATTGTTGAGAATAAACGACAGAACTGTGACTGACTGACCCTGATGCTCTCACATCAAAGATGCGCAGCAACCTGCACGGAGCCAGGCTACACCGACAGGACCAGCCCAGTATGTCTGTTGCCTAAACACGCACTTTGTAACTCCTGACAAATTGGAAAAATCGTTCCCTAAAATAAAATCATATGCCTGGACCTGAGTTGAACTGTAAGATCAGCTGGAATTGTGGAGTTCTCCAAAAACTTTACTTCAGAAGTAAACTACTTAGTAGCTACGTTAACAGGTACGCTACTGAAAACTAGGCATGAAACCATTGTTTCAAAGCACCATTTTTTGGTCGCTATTCGGGCCTTTCCACAATGAAGTTCTGGGAATAGTTTGGACTTGCAAACTCAACAGAGGACTCCCACCTACCTGTTGCCATGTATTTCACCTTCCACCCAGCATGTGCTCCTGAGATATCAGTTCTGAAAGCAGGATTCACAACACTAGCCTGTGTCTCAATTTTCGCAGGCAAAGTCTTTCCACAGAACGGGTCAAATTGTTTTTTGAGTGTTTTGACCTGAAAAAAATGAGAGAAGGCAAAAAAACTCTCTTTACTCCTTCCCCCATAAGGCTTATGGAAGAACAAATGGATTTTAATTCAATTATTCCCTGAACTTGAATGGTCCTTTCTTGCAAAGTTAAAAAAAAAACCCAAACAAACCAGTGAGGTGGTTAGAATGATGGCTCGTGACTCTGGTAACTCACAGAGTGCCTTTTCTCCAAGCATCCTAAGTGCTATGGAATTCCTGGGAAGCCACTAGGTCCATTTTCTAGATAAGCAAAATTAATGCAAAAGATTTAGCTGACTCGCCTGGCACCCTTATCTGTGATAAGGGCAGAGGTTGTGATGAAATCTATCAAGTCATCACACATATGTGTGCTTGTTTTTGTTCCCGGTGAATTTCCCAGAAGAGGAAGGTATTGAAAAGAAATAAACACCACAACAAAACTGAAGGGAGAAGAGGAAGAAATGAACAAGGAGAGAGAGAGGGAGATGAAACTGTAAGTTAACATGGTGAAACACAGGCTGAAGAAAATGCAGTAGAAGAACTGGGCCTGTCTCTCAAAAGCTGTGATGAAATGCAATAACTCTCGTCTTACCTTACGGACATCATAAAGGCACAACACTTCTGGGTGCGTCTCCACATCAAAGGTCTCCATGAATTCCACCCTGATCACAAAGCCATCTTCTACCTGGACACTGTAGCTGCAGGAGCTCACTGGGAGATAAGGTGCTGGATGGTCAGGGCTGGTGATTTCTCCAGTTCCTTCAGTAAAAACCTGACTTTGACAGTGGGCTAGGAAAGAAAAAAATAAAAACCACCAGAAAATGATGATCACAGTTGTATGAGCTCAGTTCAGCCGTACTGGGTCAGATAGTGGATCTTTTTCCACGCTACTCTACCCCTTCAGGAAGCTTCAGAGCCACGTCTCTACCTACCTGTGAACTGAAGCTGGTCTCACACATTTCACCAGGGACCATATGCCACTGTGGAGAAAACTGTCTCTACCTCTGTCGTGGCAGGACCGAAGCATGAGCATTATCCAGCACTCCTACCTCAAAAGTGGTGCAGGGGAGGAAATCGGGAAAGCGCCGCTTAGTCACAGGGCCGGAGGTCAGAAATAAATGTGACAGCTGGAAGCTTGTCAGAAACATTCCGAGGTGTTAAATTTGCAGCTCCTCTGCTGCACCGGAGTATGCAGGGTGGTGGGATAGCTATCAGCTCCTCAATTCCAGAAGCCTCTGAGTGCAGCTCTTTCTTTTTGTGCTTTTGTTGCCAGACATTTAGAATGTAATTGTATTCTCTGAGCAAAACCAGCTGTGCCCCTTGCCGACACAATCGGAGCCACAAACGCTCCCTGCTGAAGAGAAGCAAGAAGGAACAGCCACAAGTGCCCCGAGGATCTCTGCTTGTTGACAGCATCTGATCACTGTGAAGTGGTGCTTTGATCAGCTGGGAGCAGAGGCTTTATGATGTGCCTCAAAAGCTGTATGAGCAATCCTCTAATTGACGAGGAATGCTGGACCCGCTGATAACACCGGCATATTTTTGCACCGCTGCGACACTGAATTTAGTTTTAAGAGGGAAATTGTTCGACTTTGGATCGTATCCTCAAACACACCATCCTAACCTCCACCAACAAAAATGCTATTATCCAGTCATTAATTACAGATCCTCATCGAAAGCAGAGCATACAGCTTAAGGTCGTCATTTTAATGACAGGGGACCAAGTTGTGAATGAGAAGACGAATATTGCTGTCCCTTAACTAACCACAGATTTCATTAGCCAAGATCCTAAGCTCCTTCTACTTCAGAGAATGAAACCTGCTTCCACCCTATACCTATGCAACAGCCCTACTTGCTGCTACAGGAAGTATTCGGATGCAAGCCTTTGTTTGGAAAGGAAAGTAGGAATCGGTGAAAGGATGATCTTTTTCGCGTGGCTCTTAGCACAACTGCAACACCACAACACGAGTAATGATGCACTTGGGTACTAAGCGTTTCTTTTAGCACAAGTTCTAATTTCAGAACAATCTTTCTCTGTCCATCTTCCCACAAATTTATGAGCAGCTGCTTTTATTTGACATAAACCTATCCATCATCACAGTGACTGAGCATCTCTGGGTGCCCTACTCTGAGTTCATTGTCCTAGATTTTCAAATACAGCTGACAAATACACAGAGTAAAACAGTTAATAAATACCTAGAAATGCCTATTCCGTTCAAACGGAGCGCTCTCCTAATTTTTAAATCCTGTTTGAAATACCTCCCTGGGTCCAAAGAAGCAGAGAAAGCTTGACTACTTCAGCTGGACGTTCTCGCTGCCTGGAATCTTGCCTAACAGCACAGTGCTTTGCACCAGCAGACATCAGTTAAGCTACGATGGGAATTACATCCTTGCCTTTTATGCTGTACTTGCAGAGGATTATCAGGAAGTGGGTTTTTTCCCTAATTGTTATTACCTCACTCTTCCTACCTAAATGCAGGTTTCTGTAATTCACTGATTACACCTCAAACTACAGAAGCATTTGATGGCAATGCAAGAATAAAGCATGTTTTCTAGCACACTCTCCCGAGCTGCTGCAGGTGCTGCTCAAAACACTGCCAGTGACAGCGAGTTCACTTCCTCTCCCCAGGCTGCAAGGTCCCACTACAATGCTTCCTTCCACCTGCTGCAAGCCCAGGCTAAGAAATAGCTCAAAACACAAAACCTACTTGATATGCAGCTTTAGCAGTAAACTGCTCACAGCCACGTAAGTGTAAAAAAATCTGCTTGTCTTAAAAACTGAAATTTCCTCATGCTGCTAATGTCTGTCCCAGCTCTACAGCCCCTACAAGAGTAGTTTGGAGGCAATTACAGGAAGAGATAGAAATGAAAATATGAAAATCCTTGAGTGTGAAAAAAGACTCAGTATGAAGTCCTACCCTGAGCATATAAGCCACAATATAATGAGTACTATCTTTGCACTCCGACCTCCCTACTGAAATCTCAAATCTTCTGCTAGTTCTGCATCAGAATCCTTTCCTGTTACCTACAAAATCATTTTTTTTGTAGGTAATAGGATCTACCATGGAAGGAAGGGATACTCAGCTTGGTAAGGTTAAATTCTCTCTTACAAGAACCTCAGAGCTGCAACACCTTATCTCCTATTTACTATAATGATCATGTCATCTTCTTTCCTTAAAGTATGTTTAAAGGAATGTTATTAGACTAAAGCTCAGCATAAAAACATGTAAGAGAGAAACGGTGGAGAAAAGCCCACAGTGTGGTAACACACATGTGCACACACACACACATATGGACACACACGTAGAGACAGAAAAACACTGCATACAACCAAACACTACTGTTTATGGAGGCTGCTTACTTTCGCTGGTAATAAAAGGGTGAAGGGACACACAGTGAAATTAAAGGCTAAAACCCACAAATCTGATACAAAACCAGGATGAAGAAACAGCATGTAATTAATCCGTGCAACACACTGTCATGTGAAATTTAAGGCAAACTTTTATACGCTAGTGCTGTAAGTTCAGCTTAAGCTAAGCAGAACACAGACAACACAGGATCTATGGCAGGGAGGATAACTTTAAAATCACTTACTGATCTGTGTCTTCCAGTGAAGCATAAGATGCTGGCCGGTATCAAAGGCAGGAGACTGGGCTCGAGGGATTCTTAGCCCACATCCATTCTAGCAATGCATATTCCAGAACTGCTCTGAGATGCCCAGGTGCTGGTTGAGAGGCTCTTCAGGCCAGTGACTGCTCTGTGTTCACATAGCAAAAACCAGCACCACACCTCTGCACAGAGCTGGGACCCCATACACTGTTACAGTACAAACAAGAACAGTGCCCCGTTAATACCCTACTCATTCAGAAAAGTGGCTGTCACCTTGTTTTGAAGGACTAATGAAGGAGAAAGAGACTAATAGTTCTTCATGCTTCATTACCTCTGCCTCCTTTAAACTCAGTTTCCTCATTTTGATGTGAGATTTTCATAATACAGTTTGGAAAAATGTGAGTCAGTTTGGAAAAATGTGAGTCATCACCAATAAACTCTCTTCACTTGTGCTCACATGAGTAGCCAAAACTAGCTGACCTAACAGAAGATACTCTGCTACTCCAAGGGAATTTGCAGCTTGAAGATGAAAAGGCTTAGATTGGACCTTACTTTTCACCTAATATCTCCTGGATGTGGCCGCTGGGAGCTCCCTTTGTAAGGGCAGTATTTTTTCCCATAAGTCTGCAAGTAAGGAAGTCATAAACCAGCCAGTACAAAAAGGATCAAATAATTTAACATCTGCCAGGAGAAATGCTGTCATTAGACTTCTCAGTGCAAACTTTAGAGCTGTCCAGAGAGTGCTCAATTATGCTTAGGCCATAATTTTATTAGAATCACAGTGAGCTGTTTGCCAGAGGCTTGAACTCTGAAAAACGACCTCCTCAAAACTTGCAAGTCCATTATCATTGGCTCATTAGGTCTCCAGTGAAAGGTGGGTCATAGATTGTATCACCAAGCCATGACAAAATATCAAGCTGCTTTGATCACAATTCACTGTGACCATGAAACCGCTTCTGAACAAGATTAAACACAGCAGAAGTAAGCCTTGGTAACTGCATGCACAGCCACGCTACCCTCAGACCAGTTCTCTGCAGCGTCCACCTTCTACAACACTTACTAAGCATCTTCCCAGTAAGCCAAGGCAGTGATGTTACCTCTCATTTTGCAGATGGACTTTCAAAGCTGGTATCAAGTGACTTGCCCAAGATAACACCGAAGTCTGCAAATGCAGTGACTTGCACTGAGTCAGGTGTCCCATCGAAAAGACTCTCTGTCCCTCCCATGCTCACTTGGAAAAGGGTTCCTCCCCTGTTTACTTCAAGCACTAAAGAGTAGAGATGGCATTGGAGAAACTGAGCCTCATAAATTACCATTAAAAGCAACTCCTGCTAAATCGCAGAAATAAGGAAATGCTAATCAACTAATGCTCCTTAATCCCTTGAGCTTTTTAAACAAAGCCTTGTTTTATCTTCAGCAGTTCACCTTCAGTTGCTCTGCTCTGACTTGTTAACCTCTTGCAATAATCATCATGTTTCCTCCACAGAGCTGAGGAGCTACAGTCACTGACAAGTACTGAGCATGGCATTTCCCCACCATCTTTCAAGAAGGTGGTCCCAGCCCAAAGAGGGTACAGTCTAAAGGACGATAAATGCATATTAACGTGCAGCAGTGAGAGGCACTGTGAAGGACTGAGACAGTATCAATCCACATCACAAGCAACTGCACCAAAGAACAGCATCCCTTGTGTTGCATCTATCGTGGGAGGGCATTGTTGCCTTGCCCTGTATGAAGGCAAGACACCTAAGCTGCCCTGGTGACATTAATATTACTTTACCAAACTCCTCGAGCTCTGAGGTTATGCTCACCAGAACATATTTCAGTCACAAGCTGAAATTCCCTACAGAAGATGTGGCCAAAGTCACAAAATTTCGATTAAAAAAAAACCCTCAAACTTTTCCAAAGAGTGAATGGGCTCTCAATATGCTTAGTTTCAATCTACAAGTCTGGGTGCAGACGAGAGCACATCTAAAAGGAACATTAGGGAACAAATGTGTGGTTCTGGTGTTGCTGCAGTTTAAGAACTATGGAAGGTCAAGCAACGAGCTGGACAACAAATTCAGGAGTTTTCAGGTAGCTGTGATGCTCAGGGACCTTTCACAATGGCTTCTCCCTTACCAGCTCCTGCCTTACCTACCTTCTTTCACAGAGACACATGGGAAATGCAAGAAAATGAAAGCCCCAGAGGCTGCCACCAGCTTTCAACAAGGAACAGCCTCTTTATTACGTGCAGGAGGCAGGTCTGAAAGGCAAAGAACCAAGACATACAACCGAGCAGGAGAAACCTGCAGCCCTCAGGCAGACTGCAACAGGCAGGTCAGGAGGGAGGGCAAACCAGCTCTTCCCAGCACATCTGTCTCCATCTCTGCCTAAGCGAGGAGAAGCTTAATTATCTCACGCTGGAAAATAAAGGAGAAAAAAAAAGAACCTGTCAACATCAGCCTGCTCAGACAGGAGTCCAAAAACCAGAGGGGCAGCTTTTGCCCTCATCTTCTGAAGGCGATGAGAGACCTTTGCATTGCAGCCCAGTCCAGTGGCTGAAGTAGCTTCAGCACTTGTACCTAAAGGCCTCTGAAATGTGAACGGGTTCCAGCACGTTGGCTGCACCATCGTAATTCCCAACGCACACGTCTCCACCCACCATGGCAGCCCAGCCCTTCAATACTGCTGATAAGCTCCCTCTGCCAGCAATACGTTTGAGGAGGGGGGCACAAGTTTGCACACAGGAATGGTCAAGGCAAAGCTGCTAGTTCACAGCTATTCCTTTTGCACCTTCACAGGAAAACCAGGTGCACGCTTTGTAGCGTAAGTAAATCCAAATACTTGTGCTAAAAGCCTTTGCTTTAGGAAAGGGAGGTTGAATGAGTAGGTCTGTTCCAATACACTGGAGATAGGACGAGTCTGAATCTTGAATCAGACCCAGGCAGTCACGGCTGGAGGGAGTTTGCAATAGGATGGAGTCGGGAAGCTAAATGCCAAGGCAGCCGTAAGCACTGGAAGTTAGATCCAATTCTGCATTTCAGCACTGGGGAGCAAAAAGAAACTACCTTCCCACCTATGACAATATTTAGTGAGCAGTACGGGTGCTGGTTCTTTCCAGACAGGATTCAGCTCCAGGTGGGCAAAGCTGCACCCCCAGAGGATGCATGTGACACCACGTGTAGGCACATTTCACTGCAAGGTGAATCCTGAGGCGCCGATCCCTGTGCTGATCCAGACAGACACTTTGCTGCCTGATGACACATAAGCTTTCCCTTTTGTACACGGAGAAGCAGAGCCAGGCAGAAGTCAGCTGGGCAAATCTCATGCTGTAGGCCCTTTTGGCTTTGTCTCCCATTTAATGAGTGGATCATTGCATCTGGTGCCAGCAATATGAGGGCCATGCTGCTTCTTGGTCTGTGTCCTTCCAGAGAGTAAGAAAACTATTTCTCCATTAGCCTTTGCAATGCAATTGTTTGTTTTTCCAACACATCTACTAACTCGGGTCCAGAATATCCCATATCTCAGTATCCAGGGAGCAAGACATATCCAGTTTTGCAAGGCTGGCTGCACTGACAGCCACGAAAACTGGATGTGTCTGCAGTGGGCAGTGTAAGACCAGTTTCTTGCCTCTCCATTCAATCTGTCTAAAGCTGAACACAGGTGGATGCTGCCTAAGGAGCAACCAAACCAACTGTCAGGGCATCATTTTACTGTGATACAATATTGCTGTCGCCAAGGGCACCAATTAGCCCACAGCCACTCTGCAAACCAGAGCCTCTGCTCACAGCCCTGACTAAGCCCTGTACGTTCTTCTTCCAGCTGACCAGGAACATAGGGAATACTGAAAACAACAACAAAAAAAACACAGCTTTCATCTTGATGCTAGTGTCGGGACTGGATTTAAGTGGATGTTGTAGTCACAGTAGTATCTCCTGATCTAGCACGAGCTCACCTGTGCATGTCCTCTTGTTTTCATGCAGCGTGTAGCCAATCCGACAGCTGCAATAGTAGCCCCCCACGTAGTTGTGACAGTGATGATTGCAGAGGGGTTCACCATCAAACAGCTGTTTGCACTCATCGATATCTAATGGGCGAAGCACAGAATTAGGCAACCAACACCCTTCAACAAGATTTTGTCTTCATCTGAGCCACTCGCTGTTTTGTGAGGCTGGCTTGCTTGCCTTTGGTTGCTGTGCCCTTTTGCATCTGCCTCGGTACAACGGTACCACCTTCTCCCACCTCACACCAGCAGCCACTGTCTATGAGAGCGCAGGGAAGCACCAATCCCACCATGGCTGTGTCTCTCCCATCTACAGGAGGGGCTGGTCTCTTACCTTCAGCAGCATAAAAGGCTTCAAAGCCTGTGAATGGTTTCTCATTGGAGTAATCAGACCGAAACACTACCATGAGGTGGTTGTCAACGGAGACATATGTCTTGTTGCCCGGAGCCTCCTCAGTGTCTGTACTATCCTTTCCACACAGCGTAGCCAAGGTCCTTCCATCAGAGCTCAGCTGCAAAATGGGCAGACAAAGCTACCAGATGAGCACAGAGCTTTGCTCTTCCCAACCTGCTGTCATGGCTCGGAAAGTGTATGTTTAATGGTGTGAGAAAGGAGGCCTGGATGCTCTCAAAAGGTGCTTTGGGAGGTCAGTCCAGAACCAGGGACGTATAAGAGAAGGTTTCCCCTATTCTCTGTGACTTAAACCCATAATTTTGTCCCTCATTTTGCTCTCAGAGGCCCACATAAAGCTGTGATGCCAGCCTGGGCTATCAGCACCATGCTTTGTTTATAATGCTTTTGTTAATTTGGCACTCTCAGTAACAATCAGATCTTGGTAAAGTCAAAGACAACCCGAGTAGAAGGTTTCATATACTGACAAATTCAAATGTACAGCAAAAGGTCTCTCTAAACTACTGACTCACTTGCTCTATGATTCACGTATTACAGCTCCAGCTCTTCATTTATCTTGTGTTTTTAATACAAGAGAAATGCTCTGGTACATGGGGTTCATGCTGTACACAGTAGTGACAGAACTGTGTACTAGAGACCTACTAGAAATGAGTACTTTGTCCTGCCCACAGGAAATTACATGAAGAACAACACGGATTTGGGGAATGGGAGCGACCTGCCATATAAAACCATGGAAATGAGGTCTTCCTAAATGGGAAGAAGGCTGCCTGATTTCTTTCCATCAGATTAGAAAGCACTCCTGATTTTGTACTGGTTTTGCATACTCCTGTATGTACAGCTCCCTCTTGAACGTGCATCAGGTCCGTGCAAAGAGCAAAATGAGGGCAGAGGTAGCACGGCCCCAAACCGGCCACAGGGCCGTGCAGACCAGAGCACACGCGAGCACGCCGAGTCCAAGCCTTTCAGGGACACCACTCACCACCCAAACACTTCCAGAAGACAGTATCTTTGTTTCTTTTCCTGAGGTTGTTTCTCACTTAGCAGCAAACACAGACAGCGAGTGTTGCAAGTGCGCGTGTGGACAAGCCGACAGTATCTTGTTTAGACTATCGCCTGCGCTTTCGCAGTCTCCCATTATACTCTCTGTAAAGCTCTGCTTCTTAATTTAAAACACACACTCTAACTTCAGCAAAATGAAGCTCAGATGTTGTTTTGGGCAAAATTTCAAACCTTTTGCTCCGCGAGAGGGGAACATCAGAATTTTCTGAGCTCAATCAACTCGAGTTTCAAATGTTCCGACATGACAACCAGTTCTGCTTCCTGGTCCCGTGGGCCTCAATAAACACATCGTTTAGAAATCAGCTGAGCCTGAACTTTACTAGCAGACTAGAAGCAAGTGCTTACAGCAGTTAGGTTGGTCCTGCATGTGTCCAGGATCACATACACACAGCTTCTAACACATCATCCTGTCCTACACATACCTTCACATAATCGTATTCACACAGGTAGGACAGCTCCAGGTTGAAATGGGTGAAGTAGATGCGGACAGAATATCCCTTGGGGACAGTAATATTCCAGATTCTCTCCTTGTGATTTGGGTAGACATTTGGGAAGCTGGGGGACGTGATTCTCCCATACATTTTCTGCAGCACAATGCTGCTGCTCATTCCACTGTAAAGCATAGCTAGCAAGACTAAAAGCCTGTGTCAAAGGAACGGAGATTAACAGAGAAAGAGTGAAAATTAACTCAGATCATACCCCAAAAGCCACACACCCAAGTTGCCAGTCTTGGTACCAAATCACAAGATATCTCAGTGAAATCGGGATGCCCAGCACCTTCTCAGCTGACAACGAAAGAAACGAGGAGGTACCAGCAGAGTCAGGCTGTACTCACAGCTACTAAACAAGATGAGAATCACACTCTCGCCTTCCACGGCCTGCACAAAGCCAAGTGGCCAGAGGAGCTGGGGAGGTCCCTGCAACTGCACTCACCTCATCATGCTGCTCTCCTGTCTGAGCCTGCTCTGCTCGGAGCCCTGGGGAAGGAATCTCTTCTGAGGTATTTGCATTTGGGGGCGGATGTATTTATTGTGTGTGCTCTGCTGTGTTTGTCTGGATGTTGAACTCTGATGTTTATCTCCTTTCCACCCCCTTCAGCATGCTGAGTTCTGGGAACAGCAATTACTAAAAACCAGGCTTGTGTTCAGTGCATGAGGCCTCAGTCAATGACAGGGAGCGGCAGACAGAGATGGAGTGGATGGACTAGGAATGCTGCAGGCTCTTGGAGGGAGCTGTAGTATCGCAGCTCTGTGGGAAGGCAGGCAGTGGGAGGAGGTACAAAGTGGCTCCAGACAGTGTCTGCATGGGGGAGCGAGAGGAGCTGGGCAACACTTTCCCTCTAACCAATTGATCTACAATTGCTATTAATGCAAACAGCAAGTTTCTGGAAGCACAGTTTCATCCATTGTCAGAGTTGAAAACAAAATAAGGGGGCACACTGCAGGATTTCAGAATGGCAAGTGACCCTGGTTAGATGGTTCTGTGTAACGGGACAGGCGTACTCAGGCAACACTACAGTGCACCAGCCACAAGTTTGAGAGATGCCAAAGCCTTCCAGTTCTCAGCTGCACATTTTAATCCAGTGCAAGCTTTTGTTGACTGAAACCTGCTCCATGCCTTGTTAATATGCACGGATTGTTTTTTATCCCATCCATCCTGGAACGTCCTTAAGGTAAAGAGGCATGCTTAATAAATAATGTCCTCTGAACCTGGTCTGCTACAGAAACAAGACAAAAATCCTCTGTGCTCACATCTGCCTGTGTAACTCAGCTTACTAACTTTAAAATCCCCACGGTCAATTTCTACCAAATCTGGCAGAAAATAAGCAGTTCCAAGGATATCAGTGCAATGGAGACAGGCAGATGGATAAAAAAAATTAATTCCTATTACTGGAGATTCTCTGAGGAAAACACTGAAAAACAAACTCAAATTTCTTTTAAACATTTGTGGATCCACATAGGGATTTGACACCACTATAAGACCCCAGGGAATTCAACTGGGAGAGCCAATGCTATAGGACATAAAGCTTTATTAATCCCACTGCATGCAGACCGTTTCTTTCCAAGTCAGCATTTAGGTTTCCCACAAAACTTCTATTCCAGTACATACAGAGACAGGCTTAAATTTATAGAGGATGAAAAGCCAGATACGTTGATGCCGAACCTAAGTCCCACCTCTTCCCTGACAAAAATGGCCAGAAAGCAGGAAAACTAATTTGCAGCAGGGAAGAGACTACTGCACTGTACATGCAGGAAATTTATACTGAGATATCCTGTAATTAAATGGACACCTTTTGATAGTCATTTTTGAACAGCCAAAAAATCATTACCCCAGGCAGTGAAGCTGGTGCTGGCAGGAAAGCGGGAGTTATTGCATGAACAAAACTAAAGCCAACAAACCATTTAGCAGACTGCAAACAGAAAACACCATTTAATAAAAGTGAAGGAGAAAACAGTAGCACTAATAATCACTTGCGTAGCAGCAGTACCTACAAGCATGGTTAACGGACAAGAACCCTAAGGGAACTAGTTTTTCCCATGGCCCTCTAGCTGCTAAAATGATCCTATCAGCACATGCAAGAACTGGCTGGAAAGGAGGGAAAAGAAAGAAAATTTTGCAAAAAATCAATCTGTGCCTAACTGAGCTGGTGCCCGATTCCCACAGACATAAATACTTCCAGAAGCATCCCACACCAGGCTTCCTGCTCAGTCCAGCAGCAGAGGCACAGAGAGTCAATTCTCATGCCAGGTTTGAAAAGTTTCTCACAGCCCCAGAATTTGATGAGGCCCCTGAAGCTGACGGCTGTCACCTAGCACTGAATTCAGAAAGTTAACTTAATAACCTGCAATCCTAGAGACTGTGAAACTGAATGCTTGGTGCACGTTAGCTTTCCTCTGGCATGGTCAGTGGAGAGGCAAGACTGCTGTGATTTCAGTCCTTAGCACCTGATGTGAACAATGCCAAAAATGCTGTCCCTGTTTCTTTGCTGAGAAACCTTCCACCTCCAGAAGGCTGTGGGGCACCAGCTAAGCAGGTGCAGCAGTATCGAGAGCACTGGACAGCTAACCTCAGGCCCCACAGATGCTCCTCTTGCCCACAACCTCCCTTTTGTCCGCAGAGGACTAAGCCAGCCTGAAGGCTCAGTGGACTTCATCCATGTCACTGCAGTTTCCAGCTGTCTGTAACTTGCCCAGTTACTGATCCACTTTAGGAAGCTTGGGTGTTATCTGAAATGACAGATGTCTCTTGAGAAGTCTGCCCAGCTGCCTTCTTATGTTCCTGTCTCCTTCCATACTTGAGGGCTGAGGTAGCACAAAGCCAAGCTGTCATCTTCAAGAGAACCACCAATACGTGTGAAAGCCAAGGTTCAGAGAAAGGACTTTCTCTTGGAAAAAAAACCCACAACTTTCTGTGGAATGGAGGAATACGGAGTGACACAGAGATACTGGAGAGACCTCATATGAGCCCATACTCTCCCTCAGACCCTGTACAGTCTCTCAAAATATGGTTTTACTACTTGACACTGAGGTCTGTCAAGGAAAGGTTTCAAATCCCTCCTGTGGCAACGGTAAGTGCAGACAGCTAAGCCAGACACATGAATAAATCAGCAAGAGCAGAGCTGCTCAGCCAACACAACGCCCCTCACGCTGGTACCACTAAGGTCCTGAGACCTGACCTTCACTTTCCCTGCAAAACCAGACAGCAGCAGGAACCAACTGAAAACATGAGAAGGCTGGAAGCTACCTGTGCAGCTAGGGTCTTCATCAAAGTTGTGTGAGATCCAGGCTAAGTCCCAGGGTAGCTCTTCAGTACAGATTTCCCACTGACCCCAAGTTCTGAAACTGGAAAAACGCTACCTGAGGTAAATTCTGCCAGAGCTATGTTCCTACAGAAAAAGCTCCAGCTTTGACAAACTCTGAGATCCTGTAAAAATGAAGTCAATACAGTCCCACACCCACTTAATCAAAAAAGTCCCAGACAGCTCTGTTCTCAAATGGATCATGCAAAACCACACACTGTCTCAGAAAACTGTCTTGTGCCAGGGCAGGAAACGATCTCTGGGCCTTTGAAAGGCAGCTCCTGCATTCTGATGGCAATTCCATGAAAAGTACTGCCATGACTGAACACAGTCAGGACCAGATGTTTCAGGTGTAATAAAGAGGACAGCGAGCGTCTGAACGTGCCTCTAGATCCAAAACACAGGTACAGAGATGGAGGAAAAGCACAGGCCTTCCTGGCTTCTGAGATGAGACAGAGCAGTCATTTAACATAGCAGTGGCTGCCCTTGCGTCACGAACCAGGAGAGCAAATGAGCGTAATAGCTGCCTACTGTGATCCCTGAAGACATTGCTCCCCACTGCCCCTTCTTTCTCAAATGCCAGCTGCCTCTGCAGAGCCCTAAGAGATTGCTTGGATGCTTGCTGTTCCGTGGCTAAATCCAATCCTCCTGCTTCGAGGGGTTCAGAGGACTGGGGTAAGAATGCAGCAGAGGAAAAGGTGTTCTATTTCCTCATTACAACTCAAATAGCATGACTGACATCGAAAGACAAGCACACAGACGGAGCAAGCAGAGCATGGAGCAGGGCGGGAGGAAGAGTCTGGCTGCTGTGAAACAGGAATAAAATAATCTTGCCAGGGCAAAAACAGCAGGCAGAGAAAGCTAATGCAATGAGGCAAGATACTTTCTCTCTTCAGTTAGGGCATGCTTTCCTCCTTCCCACACTCTCTATTGCTACCTGATTGTTGTATATTCTGTTTGCAAAGACGGACTCCAGCTGCTACAGGGTGCTAAGGCATATTTCTCCACCAGGGAAAAAAAATCACCGGACTTATCCTCTCTGCTCTGCACTAGCTGACTTCCAAAGGACAGCCAATGCAGTTCTAGTGTTGTCCTCATCTGAAAGCACTTGAATCTGAGCTCAAATTGTCTAGGGGGACCAACAAAAACTCGGGGGTCAGGATACTAGCTGACAACTTTGCTCCTCTGGCATGAACAGAGCTCTCAAAAACAAGGGTAACTGCCGTCTGTGTGGGGCTGGTCTCAGGCTGTGAAACAGGACCTCTCCAGGTCTACAAAGCTCAGAGGGCAAAGCACATGTCTCTGAACACATGTGTCTGCGTGCATGTGCGCACGCACACGTTCGAGATCACGTACACACAATTAATACGTTACGTATGTGTACACAATCAAAATCACCATGTGCAAATACCTGTACAACTTCTGTTCTACTACACAGCTGCAGAACCCAGCAGCACGTAGTTTTCACGTATGCCAGCCCACTTCAACCACTGCACGGATGCAGGTGTATGTATTTACGCACACGACTACAAATTCCAGGGCAAACCCCTGCACTCACACACTTGTCCCCCTGGGAAGAGAATATGACAGTACACAAGTAAGAGATGCTGGTTACGTTACTCTGCCTTCTCCTGGAAAAAACTCCTACTCCGCTGTGGGAAAGACAATATAAGAACTGCGTAAGTCAGAATCTCTTTTCCCCTTGCCTGTCTCCCCAGTCCCATTACCCTGGCTCTCAAAAATTGAACTAGATCACAAAGCTACCGTCTCGCTCCCGCCCACATCCTTGGTAGCTGCAGCATGTCTGCTGGGCTGGCTCCAACTCTGTGACTTCACTGGAGCAGCTGTTTGTGCTGGGAAGAGAATTTGGTTACGATTCAGACACAGCTAGAGCCAAAGCTACGAAATCCAGTGCTGTCTTCTCTCCAAGCAAAGATGCTATGCGCGTTCTGGGCGCAGCCAACACTTTCCTTGGTAAGCCTGCCTCCTAGCAGCTATGAGGGACAAAGGAGGCGAGTGAACAACACACATCTAACGTGCACCTCTTGTCCAACATGAAGTCTCAAAAGCAGAGAAGGCAGACTGGGGGTGACAACAAACAAAAATAAGAAAAACATGACAAATCTCTGTACTAGAGAACACAATGACCCATCAAGGATGAGCCCATCACAAACTCCCTACTGTGAATAGAGTGAGGCTAATCAAAAGCCTCCCCTGAACCTATCATAGCCACAAGCAGCTTGGCCCTGCGAAGTAATTAGGAGACTTTTCAGCTTCCAGAACAGCACCCAGGAATCACAATCTTGTTTAGAGAGAGCAGTTTGAGGTTACACACCTGCCACGATGACTGGAAAGCCTGGAAAGTCATTTGCCAGCTTAGAAAAGGCGATTAGCATGTGCCATTCCCTCCAGTGGAGTCTCCAACAAGAGGATTCACTTGCGCTGTAACCTGACTCCGAAATCCTTCTTTGTCAAAGGAACTGAAATGCAAGCCTGGTAGAAGAACTATACACATCTCCTGCTGGAGTTTCCATATAATCCTCCACTGTTAAATCCTTTCTTAAACAAAGCTTAAACCCTTTCCTATCTGCAGAACCAGACTCTGCAGAGCACAGTGACCACCACCAAGTTTGGGATGAAGGACTGGCAAATTCATTAAACCCACTTGCAACAGGCTCCTTGTCCACATACACATCCAAATGCATTTTCTACTCACCCCTGTTCAACTCAAAAACATTCTTCACCATTTCTCTTCCTCTGCAATTGTCCATAACTTCAATTTTCTTTAACAAAGAGGCTGTTACCCCACTGATCCAGATAAACGGTAAAGACAGCCCGAAGCACTCCCAAAATAAGAGCTACTGCTCAGACATTAAAGAGTCAGTATGATACATTGAAATGGACAAATCTTCCCTCTGGCTAAATCCCTCACTGAATACACATGACCTCATTCCTGCCTTGGAGAAAATAGATTGAAGGTCATGTCAGAGCCAACAGTCGCATCAATCAGAACCTGTATACTGAAAAGCCCAGAGCGCTCCAGGAAAAAAACAAACCTACCAACAAACCAGCTGGGATAAACTGATATGCCTTTCCCAACTATTTCAAACTGATCCCCCTCCAAAGAAGTCTGGGATCCCTGATTGTTCTCCTCTCTTTGGAGGAGAAATAAGGGATACTTTCTAGGTACTGGGTACCTTCAAGCTGCATTGCCTTTTACAAAGACTAGCCTCTTATTTTTAAGTCTTACTTTTAAATCTTATTTTTAAGGCATGAATGTCAAACCTATTTCTGCCCAAAAGAACTGGAAGTGTTCAAACCAAACACTGTCCTTCAGTCTAGACCTAAGCTCATTTTTGCCAAAATTCCACCCTGAAGCTCTTGGTTTCTGCCCTAAGGAAAAAAAAAACACAAGCACACCAAAATGCAGGGCAAGAGTTCTGTGCTGCAGGGACACCTTACTCCTCAGCTTCTTTGCTTGTTTTTGCTTCTCCCACAGAAATCTTCACAAAGCTATAACCAGCAGAACATTCTTTGCTCCTGTGTGCTTTGTTTTGGGTGATGTCAAACACTTGGATTTGAGGTGAGATTGCTATTGTTTCATAGATAAATTTAACCTTGTCTTTTAAATGAGTGGGACACTCACCCGGCTTCCTTCTCCTCACTTTTCCACATATTTAGTGAAATCCACAACACTGAAGTTTCGGCAGGAGTCGTGACTAAAGTTTGAACAACAGAGGGAATCTGCAAAAAGAAAATAACAGCTTTTAAATACAGTCTTCAACAAAACATAATTAAACAGAAGCATTACGAAGGAGGAGTGAGCTCATGCCAACACAGCGCTGTATTCTGTCACAGAAAATCTGCATTTCGGAGAGAGGCAGAACTATAACCTGGCTGCAAAAAACCAAATGCTCAGGTGTTGGTACTCAAACACTCCCTGGATTAAGAGGTTACCTGACTGCTGAGCATAAGTGATTACACATGTGACTTTTCCACATCTGCCGGACATATTGCCACCTGCTTTTACCTACTAACAGCGGGCTCTCCCCTTGTTGAGTCTCAAAGCTGTATGCAGAAAAAATCACCAGAAATTGTTGACGTATCCTGGAGGCACTGGGCCTGCTGGCAAGCGAAGGGAGACTTGGCAGGTTCTACAGCACTCTAATTTGAAATGAGGCAGAGTCTATGGAAGTATATACTAAATTGCCCCAGCCATAGTGTCTGTCAGTGACTTCTGCTAGCCACCTAACAGTCGCAAGAGCTTACTTCACTCCAGCAATGCTCAGCTCCACTGGAAAGGCAAATAAAATAATTTGGCTATATGCAGAGTTAGCTTTGTGCAAGGATATTGGATCTAACCCAGATTTCAATCTGAATGCCAAGGTACTAACAGCACAGAGTACTTAACGGTTTTAGTCAGGCTCTGAGCCTCCTTAGCTAATAATTAAAACTAAAAGAAGAAACTCTGGGCGGCTGAACACTAAAATACTTCAGGTGCAAGTCTGTAGGGAAAAAGGGAAAGAGTTTTGCTACAGCATGTGTTTATCTGAAGTGGCAAGAGCAATACAGAGCCACCAAGCAGCCAGCAAATTAAAAGATCATTGCATGTAATTTAAATGTTTGGCTGGGATCCCCCGAGGCCCAGCAGGAAGAACCTCTGAGGAAAGGAAGATATTTTGTTTGATGTATGTTAGCAAGGAGGAAACTGAGCCAGAGCACCAGCATGGCTGGAAGAATTATTCTTGCTTAAGTCAGATTGCTCTAACTTGTCTGTTAGCCTCTGCTTAGCAGCACTGTAATGACCCAAAATTGCAGCTGACAGATTGGTGCTGAGAGTTTGTCTCATTGAGGCTACCGCATGTGGATGGGCCATTATTCTTTCAATTTTGGTCTCTGATGCCTGTTAACATACATTAGGCTTTTCCATATGGTGCTTTTTAGCCTGGGTCCAGGGCAGCTGCCTGGGCCTCCGTCCCCACCCACGTGCTCAGTCCCTGTCTAATGAAAATGGATGATGGCCCCAGCTCAGTAATGGGACACAGATGGACCAAATGGGTTTTCACTTTGAAACATATTTTCATTTAAGAAAGTCTCCAAAGTCTGTGAGGTTTTTATTCTTCTATCAGTGTAATATTCCCCCCTAATACACTGCAATCTTCAGACAGGTGAGGAATTCAAAGTTGCAAACTTTCAGTGTAACTAGATCTGGAAGTCTACAGATCCATGTCCTATTCTAGTACTGCTCATCTGCTGATGGCCTTGACAGTCACTTGCATGTTCTCTCACTTTCCTCCTCTCCTATCTCACCTCCGCTACTCATACTGAAAGATCTTCAGCATGAGGAGCAGCATTTTTTTGTGTAGATCTGTCAGGGACTGTGCAAGGGACATGGCAATCAAGGATCATTTCCCAGCAGGACTCCTCATTCTTCAAGTTATTATTATTCTTGTTAATAGTATTTTATTCCAAGAACAAATGGGCACAAGCAGAGCCCAAATGCCAAAGAAGAGTCAAACATTCCACATAATCTGTGGGAAAACAAAGTTCATCTTTCAGATGACACCAGTGTAGTAACATACACCCAAGAAACGTGCAGAGCCAAGGTATGCAGCAGGCAAACATCTGCTGCAAGATGGGAGCCACCTGTATCTTGGGCCAAGTGTCCTATGCCACAAGCTGCCACTGCAAGCCTATAGCCCAGCAGCGTTTTGCAAACAGCATTTCACACCCCTTATGCTAACGTGCTCCTGGTGGCCAGCCTGGGGCACCTCCTACTCAATTCCATGCAGACTAGACAGGACTCGACTGCCACAGTGACCTGGGAAGGCACACAGAACACCTCCCCTTTGCTGACCCGCTTGTTCTGGAAGATGGGAGTTCCCTTGCATTCTGTGTCTGTACTCTGCACTGGGAAGTTCCCAAGGGCTCAAGAGGCTGTCGCCAACTTTCCAAAGTGCTCCTTGTTATTTATGGTTTCTGCCCTCGTGCTAAGTCTTTTCAAATAATTTGGAAATAATCCCTTTAATGCTGGGGCAGCGTTTGCCCATGACATCTCATTTACCAGGCAGCCTATCATCCCAGAGAGCTGAAGCCCAGTTAAATGTTTCTGAGGGACAAGGCAAATGTCTGTATGTGCATGTGTAACAATGGGATGGGACTCAGGAAGACAATTCTCCTTGAATCTCTCAGCCTTCATTACAATTCTTCTTTTAAGTGCCAGCTCTGATTTATGGCCTGCCATTCAGAGGCTACAAAGGGCTGCAGCCAGAACTGACCAGCTGTCAGAACTGGGCTTACAGAAACAGGAAACGTATTAACCTGTCTCTCTTCTGCCTAGATCCTGCAACTGATACAGGGGCTGACAAAGACAGGCTGCTCTTGGCACCTTACTTCCACCGAGGGCATTGCTTGGGGCTGTGACTGTTCAAAGGTGGAGACACACAGAACTGCATGAAGATACCCCAGGTGCAGTGATTTGGCCATAGCTGTATCTTGTGCCTCAACAAAAGAGAGTTCCTGGATTGTGGTCCCTACCCTCCTGCTTGCTTTCTGCAGGATCTTTGATACATTAGTGGGATTTTGTTTTGCCTCCTGTTAAACAGGAATGGTGATTCTTGTTTGATGTACAAGAAAGCTGGCAAAGGTTGATGATCTCATGAAGACTTCAGGAAATCTCCTAGTTAGATAAAAATGGAAGCAACTACTTATCTGAAAAGAAGAATATGCACATAGACGTATGTACAGCCACTTTCTCCTTGCAGCAGTAACACTCAGTAATTTCATATTTTATACCAAGCCACAGTAATAAGACAACTGACAAAATGCAAGCCTGCCTGTGACTAAATGCTTAAAGGGAGGGAGGACATTCCCTTACTTCGCTCTACTGGGTTTATGTACCCTCTCGCAAGCTTCTGAGTCATACACTATTTAGAGAGCTTTGCAATATGGAGACATTCCCATTTTTACTCTGGGGGAGTAAAAGGCCACTAGTGGCATTTCTTCTCAGTTATTCTGCTTCTAGTCCACTCCGTACCACGGCATGACAAGCTGCCTTCCAGCACTGAACAGGGTTAGTTATCCTTTTCGGAAGAGCAATCACAAGGCACTTCCCAGCCTGCTGGCTCTCAGCAGTGGGTAAATTCATCAGTTCACAGATGAAGATGAGCATTGTTTGCAAGCCAGTATTTCAGAGCACAGATTGCTGTGTGCTCCCCATGGTTTTGGGCTCCTAAAGTAACAATCTTTGGCCTTTTAGGCACCTGCAACTCCCTGTCTGTACACCTGCACCTAAGATTCTGGCAGGGCACCTCTCACCATGGCACTGATTTACCTCTGGCTAGATTAGCAGCACTAGGCCAAGGACAGAGGCAGAGCTCTCAGAGCAAAAAAGGCTTGCATGGAGGTATGTCCTGACCTCTGAATTTCACCCTGAGCAGGGGACTCCCTGCACAGAGTTTGTCCCAGCTGGAAGAGTTAAAAGCTCTGTATAAAATATTATCACGGAAATACTCTCCTTGCCCCTTCTCTATTAACTAAACTGCTGCTTGTGCTGGGTTCACTAATGCAGACAATCTGCTCTTGTTCAAACACATAAAGTCAGTCCCAGTGAAACCAACCAGATTTGAGGACTCTTCCTTCTATGCAACAGTGACCAAAGATACAGTGTGTCTAAAATGATGGACTCTAAAACCATCATCTAAGGGACCAAAAGTCTCCTGGACAATTTCTCGAAGGTACAAGCCAGGAGTGGGCAGCTTTCCACAGCCATAAATCCCTGGCCTCTTCCTCTCTGTCAAAAAGAGACTAAAATAAACCAGTCAATCATGGTCCAGTGGAATTGAAGACATTTTTAACAACAGACTTACCTAACCAGCATACAATCTTACAAGAGGAAGCAGGCCTGACCTCAAGCCAAATTCAACAAGGTCCTAGCTACAAAGATTGCTTATATATATTTTTTTTTTTTTTACACTAAACATTAACTGGTTTAAAACAAGAGTCCTCCAGGTCCCCAAGGTACCGCTAGAACAGAAATTTCTCATTTCCAGCTGAATGCCCCAAGCCCAGGGAAACAATATGCTCTCTCCTCTGCCACAGCTCTTATTCCCTTGCGCACTGTGGTCCCACTAGACAACAACTCTTACCCAGCCCAGCCTACCACTTAAGACTAAGACATTCTCTGGGGAAGTGGAAGACATGGATTTGAATTGTTCAGACTTCCTTCACCTCCCAAATGCTTCCTCTGAGACTTTCTATGAGCCCTACATAATTTTAACAAGCAGGAAGCAGACACATTGGAAGGTCCGCACCTAGATTCAAACAGCTCTCTCCAAAGCTCCTATCTTAAGGGACTGAAATGCTGGCTTTTTTTCACCTAGTGCCTCCCTCCCAAGGCTGCAAAACAACATACAAATCTAAGAGTAAGAGCTCAGTCAGCTCCAAAAGTGCTGGAGTCAGCAAACAGAAATACACAGATCAGACATGCCTGTTACAAGAAGGCCCACAGGCTCAGTACAGGTAGTTAAACTGATCTCCCTTTGCACGGGATACAGGTGCTCCTCAGTAGTCTGGGTTACAGGTTGAGAGCTTCTATGGTCTCGGCTTGTACTCCCAGGCTTCTGCAAAGGACTCACTCACACAAGCTGATTAACAGCAGCCTGTTGTTCTCCGTCAGCTCCTGCCTTGGTTACGTGACACAGGCCCTTTGACTCCCAAATATTTCCTGCTTTAAAGGCTCGGTGATCATTATCATGAAATAAAAAGCAATTTTAACCAGAATAGATATTCTGCAGTAACGCTCTGTCAGAATCTTCGTTGTAAAAGTTCCCCCTATGCTGACAAGTCCCAGTTTGCTGTGTGTCTCTGGATAACTGATTTTTACCTACCTGCACTTCACCATCTACTGCCTTAGTGGTCACTCTGACTGTAACTCCTCGTGAATCTCTGAAGAAAAGCTACATCTCTCCAATCCTTGTTGGAACAGCAGAGAACACCTTCTGATTTCCCATCTCTCAGGCATTTACAGCACACAGATCTTCACACTACAGTTTCACAAAAAAGCACAACACATTAAAGCTGCCTGTCCTTTTGACCTAGTCTACAAAAACTACAGTGCTCTGGCAACTCCCTCTTGCTCCCTGGCATTCCTCCTCTCAAATCCCTGCAAGTTCTATCAGTGTTCAAGCAAAGACAGGAAAAGTCCACTGGGTAAGACATCCTCCCAGTTCATCAAGAGGTCATTTGTACTCAGGATTTCCTATGTTGTGCATGTCTTACATGAAGCTACTGTACATTTTGAATGGTCGAGGTAATAGCTTCTTTCACTGAGCAGTCTCCATGGAATATAAAATGCATTTACAGCCTGCTGTTGCTGAGGGTTTTGTGAATACAGGAGCTCAGAGAAGTAACTGAAGTTAAATCTTCAAAGCCCACTTCACAAGTCAGACAGGCTTTCAGAGCTCAGAGAACAAGGTCACTGAACAAACTATTTACAGTGAGTAACAAACAGACAGTGAACAAATGCCTTATTTGACCTGTGTCATTGTTCCACTCAGCAAAACCTAGTGTGGCAGGGAAGTCAGCAGAGCCACAGGCAGAGAGGTACAGGTGGCATTACAGGTAGAACAAGACACAGAGCAATGTCTCTTGGATCAGTATCTTTCACCACCAAGCCCAAGGCATAAGGCAAATCTCCTAGCCCATGCTGCAAAGAAAGATAAATAGAAGCAACAGTTCTGTGTCACTGGGATGCTGTCAAGTTTGTTGCTATCTAAACCACCAACTTATCAGATGAAGGTTGTCAAAAACAAGCATCCCATCAGAACACATTCTGCAAGCCACTACATTAACCTACGACGAAGAACAATGGCAGAATTCACTTGACTCAGTGAAGAAAAGACCACCCTTTAGTGCAAACCCAGTTACTCTTTTCCCAGTTGGTATCTGGCTGTCTATAACACTTCTTATACACCGTCAATCTCAAAACAGAGGGTTTTTTTTTAAATAAATGGACTCAATGCTTTTCAAAAACACATTTAGTGTTTCTGAACAGAACCAAATACGGTAACAACGTAAGACAAAAGACACCCTGTGCAACCTTACACTTAATTCTCCCTGCAATCCTAGGTTAACCTGAATTTTCTGTAGCTGGGATCAATGCTAAGGGTGCCTCGCAGGCCACGCATTGTTTGAGAATGCCAGACATATGACCACCAGACTAGGCAGTACTGTCATTCTCAAACAATCCTCAAATCTAACTCCATTTGCCAGCTACCTGCAGACAGACAGTATCTTTGCGATGTCTGATCAGACTGCAGCTCTCTCCTTTGCTCAAGGCTGAAAAAGCATGCAGTGAAGTATTGATTCTCTGCTAGCTTACCTGACAGTATGTATTAAAACAAGATCTTCACTGCTAAAAGCACATACAAACAAGTGACCATGGAGGGTACTAAATTTCAAATTAATACCTCCTAGTTCCTCTGTCGTATCTGTCCACATATGCACATGCTTTGATCTCAGAGTAAATGAGATTTACTCTGTTTTCATCAAGGAATAAGCTACCTTGGACTACTTCACATTTATCATGAGATAGGACATGCACACACGGAGTTAGCCCTGGGTACTGAACACACTCTAGGTTCACAGCTGAGCTTGTCCCAATGATAATTTCTTTCCTTGCCTGCAGCCTGATGCATAAGCAGGAGCTCACTTGAAGTTAAAAAAATAATTTAAAAAAAATACAGTGAATACCACTGGACTGTGCGTTGAATTAGGTGAGGTCAGCACTGTGTGTACTAGCTGACTTTAAAAGTTTGCCTTCTGGCATATTTTTTACTTTTTAATGTGTCTTTTCCACTTTTTTGAAAATCTGCAGGTAGCTCAGAGGTATTACCCACTTGCTCATACACACAAGCAATTATTCTGAGCTGTGACAAAATTTTAAAATGCATTGGCTATTGCATCTGAAAAGGAAATACCATACTCTCACTCCCTTTTACTTGACATATAGAATCATAGAACGGTTAGGGTTGGAAGGGACCTCAAAGATCACCGAGTTCCAACCCACTATTATAAGACTCACAATTATTTTGTGAAAATTTAAATAGAAAATGCCCATATACGACATGTTATTTATAACCCTTCGTTAAGCCCCTCCCACTGAATCTGATCTATCATGCTACACGTCCTAATAATAAATGCTGTCATTAGGCAGGATCTCACATTGCTTCAGCCTCAGCACATTGACTTACCAAGGAAACTGCAAAATTAAATCCAATTCAAGCACTTGATTTCAGCACTGATGAAAGAAGCTGCCTCAACTGTGTTGGCCCCTATCCACAGCACGTGCACTGGCAGCGCAGACTTCCTGCCTGGTGCTCAGCCAGTGTGTCTCAGCCTACACCAGCAGGAACCATCTGCAGGGATGAAAGAAGAGTTCAACTTCCAAACTGACTTCCAACCTTGAGGGTAGCTGGACTACTCTCTCGTCCAGGAACCACTAAATAATGCAGCATATATAGTTTGCTGAACAGGCAGTCTCTTTTAGGGGCAATCTCGATGTCCATGTGCTGTGGGGTTTCTCATTTTCACTACACACTGTCTTGAACGTTATTATCACAGACAAGATTTAATGGTGGATAATAGGGCAACTCTTTTTAAGAACATTTCTAAGGCACTAGCACCCTGGTTGGTCTCATACTGCTACACAGGTCTTAGTAACAATAATGGCTATAATTTGCTCTTATACAGCACTTGTGACTCACACTTAAGAAAAATTGTAAAAAGAGACAAAAGCTATCACCTCATGTTAAATACAGGGAAACTGAGGCATTGAATGGGAGGTAATGATAAAATGCGAATGCCAGCGGCAAAGTAAGGCATAAAAACAGGTCTCCTGCATCCTAGCTGGGTGCTCCAGGCAACACAGTTGGAAAGCTTCATATCCCATTACCCATATACTGAGTTGCTGAGTTCCCCCAGCAAGGATCTTATTTTTCATTATGGAGTGAAAAATAAAACAAGCCACAGGGCTCTAACTCCTCCCGCAAGCCAGAGACATACAGCCGGAAATTTCTATGGCAAATGGTGCAGTGAAAATGCAGCCTGACACAGAGCAAACTGGCAGCAGTAAGCGAGCCCGTCTAGGTGCTGGGGTGGTTGTATCACTCACTGTTCAGGGACAGCGGGGGAGTTGGAAGCGTTGCTTCAACTGTAAGAAAACAGGCTAGCTGCTGATTAATCCAAAATGCTGCTGTTGAGATGAGAGACCTCATGGTCACTGGCCTCCGAAAACAAAATGTAAAGGTTCAACGGCAAGCTGCTACAAATAACTACCTTCCAGTTCTCACCAGTAGCCAGTTGGCCCTTGGAGACAGGCTCAGTAACATACAGCTGAAATCTATTTCGTGTGGTCATTCCCAGCAACATAATATAGCTATGAAACTCAACTTGTTAACACTAAGAATTAAAGCAAATACAGTAACTGATTTTGTACCTTTCTTTTTGCCAGCATGCAAGACCAAGTCCTCGGTAGTCTCCTTTAGAGTGAAATATCTGCTGAACTCAAACACCTCTACCTTTCCTGTCCCTACACTACCCGTCAGTTCTAAAACTAAGGTTCAAAAAGCTCCTCAGCAAGCCAAAAGAAATACAACAGGTCCTACTCCTCTCCAGACAGCAAACACCCAAGAACATGAGTAAGAGAAATCAGGTGTTTTGTGTTTTTTTAAGCGAGATGACGAGACACCAAGAAACCACGAGAGAACCAGAGCAGAGCTGGAGCTGCTGGCCCAGGATTGCAGCCGATGGACTTCAGCCAGTTCCAGGGGCAGAGCCCAGCACTGCGGATGCACCTGCATCCCGGGAACTGCTCTGGAGACACTCGCTGTTGAACCAAAGCAGGCCAGGGCCAGGTTCTGGGCACTGTCCTCTTCCTGCATCCCCAGTGACACCCAGGCCGTGCCCCTGCACCCCCACCTGGGTGCTTCACCCAGCCACCCCCGGCTGCCAGCTGGCACGGAAAGCAGCACGGGGGGCTGCTGTCCCACACGCCTGACACCAAGCCATCCTCTGCACACCACAAAATGGCACCTTGCCCGGGCCGGGGGCTGGCACGGAGGGCCCTCCCCACAGGGCACCGCCCTGCTGCCCAGCGCCTGGGCCTCACCTCACCCGCCCCAGCACAGAGGGGACACGCACACCCACCTGCTCACCGAGGGGGCAGCTGCTCCCGCCGAGAGGCTCTTCCCGGCGGGCGGAGAGCGCCTCAGCCCCCGCCACAACCCCACCGCACGCCCTCGGCCCCCGAAGCCCCTTCCCAAAATGGCCGCCGCCCGCCATGGCCGCCCCCCAAGATGGCTGCCGGCCCCCGCCTGCCCTCGCTCCCAGTGCGGCCGCGCCCGCCCCGCACCACCCCGGCCCGGCCCGGCGGGGCGCAGAGAGGCAGAGACGAGTCCCCGAGGCGCCATGCTTTATTCTCAGGGGGGGAGAAGGCGAGGAAGGGAGCTGGGGGGCCCGAGGGGTGGGTGTCGGGGAGCGGGGCAGCCCGGCCGGGCGGCACTAGCAGGAGGTGAAGGTTTTCCAGAAGAAGTTTCTGCAGGGCGCCTTGCGGTCCCGCGGCGACAGCTGGGTGAGCCGCCCCAGCGCCGCCCGCTCCTCCTCCAGCTTGCCCTCGTCCTCCAGGTCCGGGGATGCCGCCTGGCGCCCCGCGTCCACGCCGTCCAGCAGCCCCGCCAGCATCTTCAGGATGGCGTCTTGCCGGGCCGCGCTCTGTTCCTGTGGGCAGAGAGCAGGGGAGAGTGACAGAGGCCCTGTGCCCGCAGCCATTGGTTGTTGCGGGGTGCAAACGTGCCCCGCGGGTCCCTTCTCCTTTCCCTCCCTCCTCTAGTGCCCTCTGAGCCGATGCTTTTTCCATCAGCAGTTGTGCTGGAACTGAGGAATGTGTGAGTGCAGGTCACTCCTCCCTTCCCCTGCCCGCTGTCCCGCTCCGCCGCTGGACGGAGAGGCACACGTGCCATGGTGAAGCTGGAAAAGAGCTGCTAACAAACAGGCATGGACAGGCTGTGAAGTCCCTCGCTGCCTGCACTAATTAAATGTCACCAAATGCCAAATCGCTGTCTCTCCCCGTAAACCTGTGCTCCCTTCGCTGCCGTGGGAAGGGCAGGGAAGAGGCTCGGAGTCCTGAGCAAGATTAAATTAAGCACATGAGGGGCTGCGACCCACCATTAAGCGCTGAGAATGAAATGTAACAACAGGGAGATGCTGGGTTGGGCATCTCTCAACTCATCTGGGTTGAGAGAGATGCCCAAGTAACCAGAGCAAAATATTCAATCAGTGGAGACAGGCGGCTTGTATTTCAAGAACAAGAACTGTGTTTCAGTAGCCTGATCTGGAGGGAAGGCAGAAAGGAAGAGGAGTTGCTGAGCTCCATCCCTTTCCGTAGCAGGATATGAAGGAGCACAGCCCGTCCTTTGGGGCTCGAGGGATTCCCATCGGTAACACGCTGTGAGTTATCTTGTTTCTCCTAAGTTATACAACCAGCAAATCTGAGGAATTGCCTCTTGTCTGAGCATCCCTGGTCTCTGTGACTCATTAGCAGAGACAGCTGGCACTGGACAAGCTGGGATAGATGGTTTGACAAGAACAGATCCTGTTACCCGTGTGGATGGGAATCTTGGAAGCGTGTTTCCACGTCACTTCTCACAAATGCCATGTTTACTGCTGGAACAGCTATATCTATCTGCTGTCTCTGTCAGCTAAGGTCCACTGCATTAGCAACTCAAAAGATGGATAAATACAGGCAGCAGCAATTATTTTGAGTTTACGTTACAGAATGCTTATACATATTTTTAAATCACTTTCTTAGCTTTGTTAACTAAGCCTGCTTCCACACAAGAGAAACCGAGGCACAGAAAAATTACATGCTGTGTTTTTAGCAGAAGAAAAGAGAAAAGCCAGCTTGTGCCTGACCTGATTCCTACTCCTGTGCTGCAAGTACAGAAATGCCTTCAGCCTTAGGGAGATGGGCTGGGGAACTTGGCTAAACATGTGTCCTGGGTCATGTCTTCCTCGTAAACCTCTTTCTTAGCTCTAAGTGCTAAGTTTTGGAATAACCTGCTCCAAGCAGAGCCAGCAGCTCCAAACTTGGGGGTGCGGAAGGCAAAGCTCAGCCTCCTGTTAGGGGATATTCCTTACGCATGAACGGCGGTGGCTGTTGGTGAAACTAGGCAGCTCTTCCCCTGCACTGATCCATTGCTAACATCCTTTCTGCTTATAGCTGTTGCTGAGCTGCGAGAGATCAAGCCTCTTTGGCAGCAGCTAGAGGTCTTAGCATGGGTGGGTCGTGGCACACCTTTGGGTAGCTGCTCACTTCCCTCTACTACATCCACCTGTGCATCACAATGTGCAAATCTTTTTGCATTGTTGTGCATTTTATAGCGGTTTATATGCAAAATCCTGATATTCTTCATACTTAAACCATTTGTCTGAGTTACAACAGTGGTGACTGTAGGGATGAGTTCATCAATACCTAACATTTTTTTAGTTTGTACAATGCTCTAAAGAGAATCATTCTATCATATCATTTTGTAAGCAACAGCATGTAGAATACTAAGAGTCATTACACCTGAATTAATTTTTGCCAAAGCCTTATTTACCAATTTATTCCCTACAACTTGTTTCTTTTTTCCCCAGCAGCTAGTATTTGCACCAGAGTTTAATTTTTAAGTACTGGATTTGTAATTGTAAGAACGTACAGCTGAAAGTTTACAGTTATCCCCAGAAGGGTTAATCCCAGCCAGCTGCAGAAGCCCTGATCTCTAACAGAACGCTAGCCCTCGCACCTCACACTGCATACGTTTCTTTCTTGCAGCCAGTTTTGTTGTTAATGGGATGTGAGCCCACTCCTGAAGCAGTAAGACACTGATGGATGAGCTGGAGCCAACGCTAAGACAGAAAAAACAATGTGGATGCGCACAAGGGAGAAGTTAGTGCCTGTGAAACCAACACTGGGATCCTTCGCTTCCCTGGGTAGCTCCTCTGCAGGACTGAAACAACAGCAGCCTTACGGATACCACTGTGAATGGGACTGGCAGGGCACGGGGTGACTAACCACAGCTCAGAGGAACCTCAGGCATGGCGAGGAAGATGCAGGTGAGGAAACTGCGGGGCGAGGGCAAACAGAACAGAGCACTTGCTTGTGATGATGTTATGCTATTGCTTCCTACCCCTTTGGCCTCTTAGAGAGATAGTCGGACAAAACAAAATTATTATAGTGCTATAGTCATTATAATATTAGAGTTTTGCCAGTTGGTAGGATAATTATATTGCTATAATAAGTTCTGCAACTGCATAGAGCTGTGCTGGTTCAGAGTGTAATTATTCTAGCAGAACTATGTCAGTATAACTCCCCTTGTGGATTCTACTCTGGAAAAAGCAATTTTATTCTGATATAATTACTTCATTTATTATTCCTCTGTTACTTTCCTACTGAACCCATCTTTTAAACATTTGTCCCTCCCATGAGTCCTATTTAAAATATCATCTCCCTTGATCATTTTACCAATTATGTATCTTTTCTCTCCCTCCCTAGTACTCAGCTTTATTCTCTCATGCTGCCACTCTTCAGCAATATTATTTTCTCCTTTTCCCTCTCCTCTCTGCTCTGTTCTTTTTGCCAGTTTTTGCTTAGCTCAGACTTCACTTTTGCAGCCCTCTGACATCTGCCCTGGTACCCTTCCTAAATAAACTGGCTAGTCAGCTTAGTAACAGCCCATGCTTCAGCACTGCACAAAGCTGTAGCACCTTGGAACAGAGAGGAGTGGAAGAGTTGTTTGCATCAGGTAAAGCCTAATTGCCCTTATTACCCCTCCCCTGGCTCCAGTCTGCTTCCGTGTGCTCCCACCTCACCCAGCTCCAGCACAGAGTGCATTATACTCACCCTAGTGTTCTGTATGGCAAGTCTCTCTTCTCCGGGCAGTGCAGTGGCTCTCACACCCCACACCAGCAGCAGAACAGACACCAGGCTGGCCATCAGCTGCATGATGAACAGGCTGTGACTACTGTGCTGAACGAGGAAGACTGGGAGAGGGAGCTGTTTCTGGGCTCTCTTCTGCCTCAGACAATGGCTGCAGCCCCTTTTATAGCCCTCCCCCTAGCCCAGTGGGTGACGCAAACAATTAAGTCTATATCAAAGGCAAATTAGACTTTGGAGAGGTTGTTAACACTTGGCTGCTTGAGTGGGATACTTCAGTGCCTCTGGGCTTTCCATTTGCCAGACCTGCAGAGACTGAGGAAGCAAAGGTTTGGGACTCTCCAGTAACATGCTGTTTCTTCACTCTGAAAAATTGTAGGCACTATCTGTACCTCTCCTAGCTAGCTGAATTCTGCTTGGGAACATAATATTGGATAGAATAGGCCACCAGCTTGCACAAAGCTCTGGCCAATGCTGGATGATTCAGAGGCAAGAGGTAAAACTTCTGGCCACTAGTACTTAGATATGGGCTTGGACCCTCAGCTTGTGTGCCCAAACAGCTCCAGACTCTAGGGGTATTTGGATCTGGATCTCTGCATCCAATGATGCATCTCACTGTAGAATGCCAATATGCCTGGCTTTCCCTGTACGGTAACACGGGGACACAGGCTGCAGCTCTGTGGTAATATAATCTGTCTTGCAAATGTACATAAGACTATCTGGGAAGCCAGTTGAAGGTTACTGGTTTTTGTTCCTAGTATTGTTTCAATATGCCTTGAACCTATCCCAGAAGTACAGGTCAACACAGTGAATCCTGACTTGGAGATGTTGGGTTTAAATGTATTAAAGGGAAAACAAAGTACTGAAGGGCTGGTCAGAGCTGCAGCTGCTCTGCTCAGTGAGGCATAAAAAAGGCTCATGGTATGGTGACACGAACTGCAGGCTGCTTGGAGTAAGTTCCTACCATTTCTGATCTCTGGTTAGCAATGGTTAATAACGCTTCTCCCTTTGCCCAAAACGCTGACCCACCAGTGAGGTTGGTTTGTGGCCCAGCAGAAGGTACTATTAAGCACTGCTCTCTGCTTTGCATTGTCCCCATCATGCGGGGATGGCATCCACTGTCAAACACCTGTGAGATGCAGAGACAGAGCTGAGATTTTCATCAGCACTAGCCATCTCTCCAGAAGCACTCGCCTCAGGGCAAGTCCTCTTCTGACCCTAACAAAAAACAGTCAGTCAAAAGGTAAATTGTTGTCCTAATTTAGCACATTAAAAAACCCAACAGGGAGGTGACTTGGCCAAGGGGATGCTGTGGCAGAACTAAGAACAGAAGGCAGAAAAACCTGTTCCCCACATCTACTGCTTACCAGCCTTACAGTTCCTGGAAACAGCAAGATGAAGCTTTGCCTGCAAATAATGCAGCTCCTAATGCCAGTCACACCACCCTGGATGGATGCTTTTGAGGGAAAAGATGCCATCACTTCCACGCGTGTTTGAAAAGAAATGCTGGATTCCCTCACTGAAAGATAAAAGTAAAAACCTTTTCTGAGTCATATGGACTTGTGGGGAAAGGTGACAATCTAGCAATTTCTAGAAATGATTTTTCCCCAGAAAATTTTGTGACCTTATTGTTTCTCACCTCCCCCCATGTGAGAGCTGGCTTCCACGCACCAGTTTCAGATGAAACATTATCTGTTTCCTTTTAAACTGATCTTGCTAGTTTATCAGAATTGCTGTGTTAGCCCTTCATAATGGATTCTGTCAAACACTTCCCAGCCAGTCTGAGGTTGGAGACAGAGCGCAGTGAAGTGCCAGGCTCCAGCAAGCAGACAAATCACATGGACTTGCCAAATGACCCACAGCTGATTTGCTCCAGGAGAGGTAAAAGTGGGAGAACAGCAAATGGAGAAAGCACACTTGGCTGCTCAAGAGGAAGAAGGGCAGGTACCTGTGAGCGTGAGACGTGCCTGGGCTGACAGGCAGGCAGGAGGTGAATCCTGTACTCTTGGTTACAAGGCAGGACTAAACCTCGTGGGCCTACTAGCCCAAAAGCTAGACAGACAGCAGAAGCAGCACCGCCAGGTCTCCATGCTGGGGCCATCTGGTCTAACCAAACTGCTTATTCTAATAAATATGGTTTTGTTTGCAGCTTTGCTTTCTGAATGGGCTGTTTTCTATAATGCTTCATTGAGCGAACGGGGACACAAGTATGACAGTGCTTTTCTACCAAAAAAAGGGATGATGTGCTGAGCCAGAGATCAACTTCTGGAGATGCCCACAGGGATGTAAACAGTGACCAGGCTGCCGTGAATCTGTCCTGGGATTAAAGAGCAGTAATAAAATACTTGTTACCTCTTGAGGGGGTTGGCTTTGGAGAGAGTTTCTGCCCAGATCCGCCAGCACCAAGCGTGTGGCCCTGCCGTCAAGCACAGCCCAGCCAAAACCTGTACTTCCAGCCTGGGTGTCCCTTCCCAGCTGGGAGGGGAATAGGGACACATCAAAGCACTTATACTCTAGTGCCCATAGTAGGACAGGCTCCCTAAATCCAAACAAGTTCCCTCCAGGCTGTGCTACAGCATCCTTCAATACCAGACACCTCTTTTCCAGATTCCTCCATCTTCCCTAGCACCCTTCCCTTTCCTCACATTCCTTCTGCTGCTTCCCCTGTGTTAAGTCTGTCCTCCTCAAGCTCTGGTCCTCTGGCCCCTTTGCAGAGACCCTGCTTGTTCTGCCACCACCACTGCTGACCATCTCCCCACCAAAGGATATAGCACCATCTCCTTTTCCAAAGGAACTAAAATAACACTGTGGTGATAAAATTTGCACTTTTTACTAACTGGAAAGAGTTCAACATATAGCACCAGGATTGTTCTTCACTCCTGCTGTTCCCTATTCCCTGTTGCATTGGCTGTCTGACCTTTAAGAAGGCTCCAATTATTTTTTTTTCCAACCCTTAAACGCTTATCACTCTGTATAGGAAAGGTTAAAGGTCTTCCCTTGGAGGAATAGACATTTCTGACAATTCTTTCCTTCATCTCCTCCTCCTCCTTTCTCTCTGTTATCTGACTCACCCCTTTAGAAGTCTTCTTCCTTGATGCTCTCCTCCATCCAGAGTCGCACGCGGTCTGAGTGGGTTTCTACCACTTTACAGTGAGGGGAGATCTATCTGAAATCAGCGTACCCGTGAACACATCCATGGGAACCTGGTAAGGGTGGGAATGCTCCTGAAGGAAGTGCAGCATACAGTAACTTAGAAAGGCCTGCCTATCCAAGGATTTTGGCTCACAGTTACGTGGCTTCAGCAGAGGCAGAGTGGGTTCAGAAGTACAACAGAACACGCTTACACAATCACACAAGACAACCTCCGTCTTTTTGTGACTAAGGGTGCACAAGCAACATGCAACAGGAGAGGTTTTACCTTTCAAGAAAGAGGTCCCTGACCTCTCCTCAGTGCGTCTGCACAGCAGTGAAGACTGGGCATTGCTGGAATACAAAAGCTAAGGCTATGTCTGGCACCAAATGCCACGTTAAGGAATGAGATAATTTCTCGATTGCCTGGCTATTTGCCGTCTTCTGCCCATTCATTGCCTGGTCACAGTTCAGATCACTGTGTCTCGAAGTACAGAGCAGAATTGCACCAGGCTTCCAGAACAAAGTCTGGTTCCCAAAGGTGAGGCACTCAGCTGCAGCTGAAGGAAGGGTTCAAACGCTTCTGCTTTCCTGTCATTGGAACCCTTTCTCTCTGCCCTCAGGAGTCCCTCGTCGCAAAGGCCAATGCAATAAATAAAGCAATAGTCAGCTGACAGTTGTGAGCCTTCCTGGAAGGGGAAACCAATTTGTTCATGGGCCTGAAATCCCAGCTCATTTATCAGGCCAGGCTTGCAGTATTCCCTCGCACTGCACTCCCCTGGGGCCTCCGAGAAGCATGCAGGTGGCCGTTCCAGCCATGGCTTTTCATCAGCACTAATCTAACAAACCCGAGGAAGAGACTGCGTGAGCGTGGGCTGGAGCCTACTGCTCCCGCTCATCCCTGCTCAGAGCTGCAGAGCAGGTGCAGGGAGGAGGAGGGGAGCACCGCAGGGATGCTGCTGTCAGAGCACGCACGACTACAAGCCTGTTACAGCTCTCCGGGGAGGTGGAGCAGGGGGAGTTGTGCTGCCTTCTCTGTCTGTCGACCCCAAAGGGACTGCAGGAGGACGAAGGGAGGGTGAGCGTAACGCTTCAGTGGCATGCTCAAAACCTCCTGGTATTTCAAAATGCAGGCAGAGTTAAACATTGCAGTTATTCCACCAAAAGTCTTCCTCAAAAATAACTACTTGCTATGAAACACTTCTATTTCAAAATACCTATGTTTTCCACTGAAATGTTTTGCCTGGCTCCAAGCAGGAGGCATTTCAGGCTGTGAAGCAGGCTGAGGATGCTTGGGGTTACCACCTACTAACGTATGAACTGACCTCTTACACCACTGGTGGTGAGACTGGCTGGACAAGACTGGAATGGAAACGTTTCTTTGCCATTTGGATTTCCTGAGGGATTGCATACGCACTGCGCCTTGTGGGAATTCAGTCAAAAAGAGCTCCCCAGGGATGTTAACAGGCGGGACTGCAAGACTGCCAGCACTGCAGAAGGGACCGCGTGGCTGGGAGAGCTTTAAACAGGAATTCACACGCTCCGTGTAGCACGGGGTTCTGGTTACTCCTCTCCTACAGCAGAAGGGGATGAAACACATGCAGGGTCATCGCACACATCATCTTGCCCTTATCCCTGGCACGCAGAATCAGCTTTGTTAAGCAAACTCCTTCCCAGAGATGCCCAGCCGTGGGCTGCTGCAGCAGCTGCACAGTTCCAAGGAGTGGGCAGCCCCCTCCTGCGGGTCCCTGCTCCGGCCAGCCCTCGGTCCTCACCACCAGCACTTCCAACCCTGTTAGCCATGGAACGGGCATCCTTGAAAGGCCTGTGGCTGAGATGCCTAATATTCGTAACAATCCCCCCCACCTCTATCTGCTTCACACATCACTGTGCTATAATTGAGGTTCCTTGGCTCTAATTCCCCACCTTTTGCGTATTTTAAAAGCACTTAACTCCATCTTATACATGACCAGGAAAGAGCGTCACCTAGACTTCTCAGTATTTAACTTGGTTAAATTTCTCATCTTACTTTTTAACAACATTTTGTCTGACTCTCTTGCTAGACCTGAGCTGCTGTTTCATGCTTTTGTCCACACTCTTCTTCCCTCACCATTTCATCAAAGGAACTTTCCTCTCCCTGAACTTGGTGGCACTTACTACTTTTTTGACTTGCTTACTGAGGCTGCTGCCCTCTGATGAAAGATGGATTGTCGTTCTTACTTCAGCAGTCTCTTGCTCCAGCCAAGCTCCATCAATAATTCAGCCAGACCTCGATAACATTAGCTCTGGATGAATAAGATACTCATGCCAATTAACTGGCTGAAAGGGCTCAAGAGATAGATGCAAGAGATTTCTCTTAATTTTTTTAAGCTCTTTTCTGAACTTCTAAAAATTGAGTTAGTTCAATGAGTAAAGCACAGAGCAGGGAGCCTGACACAGTTCAAAAGGCGCCAAGAGGCTTAAGCAGTTGATGTGCTGAAGCCCATCAGGCTCGTTCCCTCGCTTGTCTCCACCTGCTTTAATTGATATGACATTGTACGTTACTTGGGACAAAGCCTATCCCTGCTCATACGCTCCTAGTTTAATAAGATGCTGGAAGATGACTGCAACATGTCTAGACAAACAACATCTTTCTGGATCTTTGCTTATGAACAGCCTTGCCTGACTAGCCTTGGGCAAAAGCCAGCTAAGCCTCCAAATAAGTTACTCAAGTATTTTAGTTGACAACTTAGCTGTTCCAGAGACACTTCTAAGTGCTCAGTGCTCAATTCCACACGAGGCCCTGCTAGTTTTCTCCTGTTGGGCATTACCCAAACCGACAGTCTCTTTTCAGCCCCCAGCCTCCTTGGCCACAGCAGCCCGCAGCATAACAGCTCAGATCTCACTCGTTTTTGGAGGGGATAATCCATCTGTAGACACAGTTGCCCGAGAGATGACTGCTGTGCCAAACTGCATTCTAGCAGCTTAAACGGCACATAGACCTTGTGGCAGCTCTCAGCACAGGGGTGACTTTAAACGTCATCAAGTGCTCAGAGCTGCTCACACGAGATTAGCTATAGATGCACAAACTCTTGCTCCCTTTCTTGCTGCATTGTTAATGAGTGCTTGGTTCAGGGACTGATCTCTGTCTTCAACTATTGCAAAGCACTGAAGTATTGGAAATTGCCTGTAAAGAATAGTGATTTGGAGTGACGTGGAAACTATATATAGGACCCTACGGTACGTGTGACTTAGATGGCAAACAGCCTTGTCTTCCTGCTCTCCTCACTGGCCCCTCATTGAACTTACAAATTTGGAGAGAGCTCAGAGAAACAGAAGGAATAATTAGCTGTGTGGAGGCTAGTAACAGGTTTGAGGAAGCTCTTTCCCTCCTGGGCATCGTTGTACTCACCAAGGGTGGGTGGAAGGCTTGAACTTGTTACTAGCTGGCAGCTGCTCTAAGGCCTTCCTGGACTACAGTCCTGGCCTTGATTCCCATTTCAGGGGAGAGAAAGTGCCAGAGGTAGTTTTCTATTAAGGATGAAGGGCTGAACCAGCCTCCATTACTGGTCTGCTCTTTATAGTAAAAATACAAGAGTTGAGCAATGAAAATGCCTCAATAGTCCTAACTAATCAGTAGCTGTGGGAGAAAGGAGACAACTACTCAGACAATTAAATGGGTGTAATCTTCTCAACACAGCAATACAACAGAGATCCAGACTCAGCTCTGCAGCTTAGCAAGGCTTTGCAAACCCTTATGACCACAAAGAAGCTGCACTGATACTGGTTGTAAAAGGGGGCATTGGGAAAGAAGTGGTAAGACTATCAGAATGAGGAGAAAGTAGGAGATTTGGTACCGACACCACAGAAGTCCCTTGCTGTACGTGCACAGTGGCTGCACCATCTATGCTGTTTGTAGGGTCACAATTACGGCACAGCTCAACCCCAACCTTTGCTAAAGTCTGCTCCTTCTAGTTTTCTCCTATCAAGCCAAAAAGCTTCCCTCAGAAGTAGCTTTTTTGTCTTCTCCTGATGCCACCTAGTGACTGTTCCCAGCCTGTTCAGCTTGACTTCAGTACCTGGTTCAGGCCCTCGGAGCCACTAAGGCACCGCGATTTTTGCAAGGGAAAGGATGGTGCAACCGAGCAGGGCCAGTGATTGACAGAAACTACGTGATGCTAGCAGGGAGATGGGCAGCTAGAAAACAGCTTGGAAAGCTGTTCCAGAGGCAGCTAGAGACTAGAGAAGAGCTTGGACAGAAGCTGGAGCTGTTATGCAGTCAGGTTACGATACAAAACATGCAACAGCATCACTCTCCAAAGTGATGATTTTTGATAACTTGTCATCCTTAGAGACAAGGGAGAGAGGAAGTCAGACCAACTACAGAGCACCCCTGGATGTCTTCTGACACGCACATCAAACTTTCAGAATCTGTTTCCACCCCCACACTCTCCCCAAAGAAGCACATCGACCCACACTCACGTCACCTTAACCAGAGCCGAGTGTTTAATTGATTGCAAGGGAGTGACAACCGCACAGTGGTCGCGCTGGGAAGATTCCCACTGCACAGTGGTGGTATGGAGTCTTTAAAACAAAGAAGTGGAGGCAGATCCATCTCACAACAGAGGACAACAAAAAACAGCTTATGCATCTGGGGATTCTAGGGGCAGCATTAGAAATAATGATGCCTCCTAAGGACTAGCAAATACCCAGGCCTAAGGCATCTCAGCATGACTGAGATGAGAGATTTGTCAGCAAAACTGACTCCCCAACATCAGTACTTAACAGCAGGCAATGGATCTAAGGTTTGTTTTTTATATATATATATTTATATTTATATATATAAAGCGCCTATCACCATATTGATAAACATTCTTTGGAACCACTCTGACAGCGGAGGGAAGAACAGGAGTCAGCCTGTCAGTACCTCAGCACTTCTGTTTCCAACCAATTTTTTTTTTTTTTTTTTAAAAAAAAAAAGCCACAAGACTTTGCAGCCAGCCTGCCGGGCTGGTGTTTAATACTGCTACTCCATCAGGGTTGGAGGGAGACCTACTGTGAATGGCAACAGTTTGCACTGCGGCTTCTCCAGCTGTGCTGCAGAACAGTGCAGGTGCCGCAGAAGGGCAGTGGGACACAAAGGCTCAGACCCGTTACCAGTCAAAACGTCTCAGCAGCAGGGAGCTCCTATTAGGAGAGCAAGCTAACTTTGCGCACAAAGCGCCCGCTCTCTGTGCTTAAGGCTGAGTCAGTGACCCTTCTGGACTCTTCCCAGGTTTCAGAAGATCACCAGACAGAAATACGTGTCAGTTATAAATATATCATGTCAGTTGCAGGGGGTGGAAGGGGGTGCAGGGAGAGGAGAATTTAGAATGGGTGTAGGGAGGAGAGAAAGGAAAAAGACATCTTACGTTTCAACCACCGGAAAGAACAGTTTTGACCTCACGCAATAAGTCACTGGGCCTTTTCAATAGTCTTATCTGTCTTATGCCCCATCATCTTTAACACATCATCAAAGGGAATGTTGGCTGGCAAAGGGTTAAACAATCCCACACAGTGGAGAACAAATCTGCAGTCTGCTGGGAAGGTCCCCACCACATCACTGACGATCTCAGGGTCCAACTTGAAGGAAGGAAGCAGCTTCTCAGTCTCACACATCGCTCAAGGCCTGGACACAGCCAAAGACAATAAAGTGTTAGGACAGACCTGCTGCAGCTCTACCAGTCCTCATCAGAAACATGGCTCTGAACCACCACCATGGCATTTGCCTTCATCCCTAGGACACTCTTGAGTTTTTTTCTGGAACTTGCAGTTACAACAGTGAAGAGGTGACAGAATGATGCAGAAGTACAGACTATCCTTCTAGAAGGCAGGCTACACTAGAGCATTGTTTCTTTACCCTCTGGTTTGCACCAGAAACCACAACCACATTTTATCTATGACTTCTGCAGCTTTCCAATGAGAAACACCAGTTCTGCAGGCTCTTGGACTTAGTTTTGGTAGGTGAAGTAGGAGTGATCCGCCATCAAGGCATGGGACATCAACGCGAGGAGCAGTTCCAAACTCCAGTCTTCCCAGACTGATTCATACTCTGCTATGTCATACAAAACGCTGTCCTGCTCCGACTTGCCCACAGAAGCCTTTAGGGCTGCAGGAAATCCTCAGTCCTGTATACTCCCACTCCTGCCAAGGAAAAGTCATACCTCGCCCTTGATGGAGGAATAGCAGCTCAGCCTTGCTTACCTTCCGTGCAAACTCTGGCAGAATGAAAGCTGCCCGATGAATGTCAGAGTTATAGTATTTCAGACTCCTCTCCTCTACTTGTTGCTGTGAGAGCTGCTGCACAGGCTCCCGGAAATTTGTGTTCTGCAATAAAGAAGCCAGGTAGCTCCATAGCATTTGGGTAATGAGCACAAGGCTGTGTGACAGGCGTCCTGATTCATGGCAGAGAACCAAGGGGACCCGCAGGAAAACAGATGGCTTTCTGTTCTAGTATGAGGTCAAAGATTCTGCACAGCTCCAGCCCCAAGGGCTGGAGTTTACACCCCGTACCTCGTGTGACTGGCCCTTATTCACAGATGTCAGCCTATGAGGTCAGACTGCATGTGAGCCACGTGCCAGAGGAAGCTGTCAGATCGTGCCTGAGCATCTAAGCAGCAAGACTTTTGCTCTTTGGAGCAGAATCCACATTCTTGTGTTAAGTCAGGCACGGTGAAGGCGCCAGTGCCCCACGTAAGTCAAATACAGAAGCAGAAGTGCTGCTGGCTCCCTAAACTAATGTGACAGTTGCATTACAGGCTTGCTGTAACGCAGCGTATTGGGAAGAGAACAGACCTCAGTGGTCTGACATGGAATTACCAGCCCACATCCCAACACTGACTCTCACTTGGACCCCTCTATGAGCAGATTATTAGTCTTATCAAGCAGGTGCCCACTTTATAACAACCAGCATCGATAAGCCAAAGCCTGAACAGGCTCTAGAAATTGGTAGTGGCTTCCTCCTTTCCAAGTCTGTTGTACTAGAGAGAAAACCATGTCCTCTTCTAAGGCAACTGGTTACATTACTGGGCAATTCTGCACTTCGCTCAGCACTGAGGAAGCTGCCTTGCAGCTCTGGGGCCCTGGGCTGGCAGAGCCAGGGCCCAGCATGAGTCTAGAGGCCCCACAGCTGGGAGAGCTCAGTGCTACAGCTCGAGCTCTGTAAGGGACAGCCTGAGGCAGGCTCTGCGGGTGCATTCAGGGAGTGGGAAAGGGCACTTCAGGTGCCTGAAACTCACCGAGTTCTTGCTGCAGAGCATGAAGCCAATCTGCCCGCTGGGATATGTGGGGATGGTGCAATAGGCGTATTCCACAACAGGGAACAGAGACTTGCAGAACTGACGCATCTCCTTAATGAGATCCAGGTGCAGCCACTGGCACTCACCTACAGGGAGAAAGGAAGACAGGATGCAAGGTGAGAGCTGCCCCTCTTCTCTGCACAGGCCTGTGCCAGGCTAACAGTGGTTCCAAGTCCAAACCTGCTCTACTCCGCACATCTCATATGGTTTCCAAGGCAAGATAAGACCCTTACGCAGTTTTACTAAGTGCAGTCCAGCAGTTAATGAGTTGACGTCTACAGACCAGAAACGCTCCTGTACCTGGGAGCTGAAATGGATTTAACTCCCTGCATTGCGCCTCCCCAAGAAGAGCCCCCTTTGTGCCTCACACGTTGTGTGCAACAATCTGGTATCAGCCTCTGCCCACAGACAGCATCCTCACCTTGGCAGCAAAGAATCCCATCTTCTCGCAGGGCTGTCTTCATCAGCTGGTAGTAGGATTCTTTGAATAAGCTTTCTGCAGGACCTGGGAGAAAAGCGAGTAAAGAGCTGTGTCTAAAGAGAGACTACGATGGTAAGCTTCTGAGAGTTTTCTGAATGCTCAGGCTGCACAAGAGTTGCACTGGAAAAAAAAATTTCAAATGGCTTTTCAGTGATCACAGATGTTGGAGATAATCTGGAAGCAAAAACTTTTGACCCTGGGTGAACCCCAGCCTGCACCTAGCACAGCAAAACCATCAGGATCTTAGCTTTGCTCAATAGCAAGTCCAGTACCTTTATCAAAGAAAGTCCCAGCAGCTGCCTTTTACTTCAGTGAGCATTTTTTAAACTGAACTCCTGCTCCAAACTGCCTCTTAGAGATGCCTCTCCATGTGTTGACTATAGCAAGAGCAAACCTGACTCAGGCACTCGTCCTTACGTCCCTAAAATGAGGCACCATAACTACATTTGGTCCCTGTCTACCTCAGTTTTCCCCTTAAGAAGAACAACCACCCCACTACAGCCAGGTAGCTACAGGCTTGGTAGCTACACCAACAGTGCATAAACCACTGCTTCATTAGCGGGCATATGTGCAAAGCTGTCTTTGCCAGCATGGTGCTGTATTCCCCATGGGATTGCTGGACTCAAGGACCAACTCTGCCAGAAGCAGTAGCTGCTGGAGTTGAATTTTGAGGACAGAAATGTGACAGCTGGCTTGAAGTCTTGTTAATACACTTTTCTGATTTTCATCCTTCCCTTTCTCTACCAAAAGAGCCAAGTCAGTGACAGTGTTTTCCCTTGAAAGGAGCCTAGGCAGGCTGGCATTACTTCCAGGAAGTAGGCAGAAGAGAAAAGGAGGAAGAGTGTGGAAAGCAGTACCCTTTTATGGCCAAAATTCTTACCCATGGGGTCAGACGAGTCCGTGATAATCACATCAAAGGCTTCTTGATTTTGTTTCATGAACTCAAAACCATCTCCCACATGCAAGGTCAGCTTAGCGCTGGAATACCCCACTGCCATCCCAGGGAGGTATTTCTTAGATACCTGGATCACATCCTGGAACACAGAGAGCATAAGTGGGTCAGCAAGGGCTACAAGGAGCTACTTCTTAGGCTACTGTGCAGCTGCAGCTCAAAGAACAGTACAATGAATCATTTCCTCCCATGTCCTCAGCACAAATCCGACTTGCTAGTCAGATCCTCGAGAGCTGTCAGCATCTTCAGCCAACACGCTACACTCAGCCCTTTCCTATGGCCTCAGGGTTCAGTGACACTGTTGGTCTGTCCTTGCCAAACTCAACAAGAGCTTGGAGCTTCAAAAGCTCCCTGAGGAACTCAGAGAATACGATTACAGATCTGTGCTCCTTTTCCCTGCGGACATCACTTGCAGAGGTGATCTAAGCTAAAGACTTTTTTTTTTTTTCTTCCTAAATAAAACCATGCCAGCAGGTTTCCGGATGCAAGATGAGAAATACCCTCACCTCTGCTCTACAGTCATTACATCAATCCCCTGTTTTCTCTCTAAAACAGCTACAGTAGTTAGACGGCCACTACCCTAGGCCCAGCGATTGTACTGAACGCTACCAGCTTCTCACAGCTGGCAGAAACAAAAAAATATGCTCGTGCCAGGCAATGCTTGTTCGAAAGCAGGCACATATCCCTACTTAGTTTGGAAGACAGAGTACAGTCTCATATAGCAGCATTTCCCATTCCTAATACAGCCTCGCTTTGAGGAGACAGCAAAACTTTTTAAGAAAGTAAATAATCAGAACAAAGTGACCAAGAGGAGGAGGACCAGCCCATCTGTCACGGAAAGAAATACCCCCCGCTTATTTCCTGCTCTCAGTCACAGGAGATTGCTTAACAAAGCAAACTCCCTCCTCCAGCAGGAGCAGCACTCTGTTCTGCATCGGGAGGGAAGGAAAAGCAGCACCTCCACAAAGCCAGAGCTCTCCTGCTCCAGATCCCCCGGCTTGGCCCACGCTGGCCTGGAAGGGCCTTTGCTGTACGTGTGTGGAAGAAATCACATGGAAGAGGCAGCCAGCTGCCACGTAGATGACTCGTAAGGCAAAGAGGTGGAGCTGTCAGTGTCATGCCAGCAGGACCGGCCGCAAAGCACCCGCTGCTGACGAGGGACAGCAGGTGAGGCGGCAGCGCCCGGGGATGCTGTGAACAGGGCTGCGTGTTGCCGGGCAGCCCGCCCGTCGGGGCGCAGCCCCGGGGCACCTCCGCGCAGCCGGGAGCCCAACGCACCTCGTCGATCTCGCACTGCACCACGGACTCCACGGTCGGGTGTTTCACCACCTCTCGCAGCACCCCCCCGTCGCCGCCGCCGATGATCAGCACCTGGGAGAGGAGAGGGCAGAAGGCGGGCGGTCAGCGGGGCGGGCTCACGGGGGGGGCAGCTTTCACGGCACAGCCTAAAGACGACGGCTCGGAACCCAGCAGCCTCCGGCGATGCGCTCCGGGGCCCGCCAGGGCTGCCTTGCCCTGTCAAGCGCCGAGAAGGTGCGCCAGAAGCACCGGCCCGCGCCAGCCTCCCCCCGCGGCAGCTCCCGAAGGGGCCGGCTGGGAGAACGGGGGCCGGTCCGCGGGCCCCGGCGGGGGGAGACCGGGGCCGACTCACCTTGCGGGGGTCGGGGTGGCTGCAGAGGGGCAGGTTGGCGATCATTTCCTGGTAGGAGAACTCGTCCCGCTCCGTGCACTGGATCACCCCGTCCAGGACCAGGACGTTGCCGTAGGTGGTGCTGGGCAGAGCGGGGAAGCGGGGTTGGAGCCGGCCCGGGCCCGGGGCCGCGCTCCCCCGCCCCCTCTGAGCGCCGCCAGGCCTCACCGCATGGCGCTGGGCGCCGCGGCTTCCCCCCCCGCCGCCCCAGCCCTAACCCCTCGCCACCGCCGCCGCACCGAGGCACCCTCCCGGCCGCGCCGCACCTGCGGAAGACGAGGATCTCCTGGTAGCGGGAGCGCTGGTGGTGCAGGAGCTCCTCCACCTGCAGCGACATGGCCTGCCCCGGCCACAGCCGGCACGTTTCGCGGAACCAGCCCTCGCGGATCAGCGCCGCCGCGCCGCGCTCCATCCCGGCCCCGCCGCCCCCCCCGCACGCCGCCGCCGCCGCCTGACCCCGCCGGCGCGGGAGCCGAGCAGAGGGGCCCACGCGCCGCCCCGCCCCGCGGCCGCCGGCGCGCGCCGCCGCCGCGCCCCTATTGGCGGGCCGCGCGCCGCCGCGCCCCCATTGGCTGAGGGCGGCGGTGACGCCGGCGCCAGCAGCGTAGGACGGCCGGCGGCGTGGGGCCACGTGGGGCGGCGCGTCCGGAACGGGGCCGGGGCCGGGGCCGCAGCCGCCCCCGCGCAGCCCGGGGCGGCCGGGACGGGACGGGGCCGGGGAGGGGGCGGCCGCCTCCCCGCGCCGGCCCCTCAGCGCCGCAGCGGCGGAGCCCAGGCGGCGGACACCGCCGCGGGCGGGCGGAAGACGAGGGCGCTGCCCGAGCGCCCGGCAGAGCCCCGCCGCCGGCAGAAAGGCAAGTGACTCACAATTTTCGGGGAAAAAAAAGTCTCATTCGGGACTTTTAAGTGCTAGACGTTGGGAAAGCAGATTCCCTGGCGCGGGCTCAGAAGCGTCACACGTGCCGGGAAGCGCTGACTTCGGGAGAAATTCACCAAGGTTACACCAAGAGTAGTTCTCCAGCCAGGTTATGCACAGACCTTCTTGCACAACTGCTGCAAAAAGAGTCGTAGGTGACGGGATTCCAGCGCTACCCCTCGGTCCGACTCACAGGTGTAACCAAACCAATACAGCACGTGCGGATCTGACAGCCATTGCTACTGCAGGCAGTTTTAAAACTCACGGGGAAACAGGAAAGACCAGAATTAAGATCATCTTTGAAACGTCACCTTGCGTGGAAGTAGAGGACCTAAACTACAGAAATTTTAGCAGCTCTGCAGCCAGTGGGGCTTTTGGTAAAACTGACTCGTTCTGCAAGTTACAGAAATGTCCAAAGGGGTAAAGGTGACAAGGGGAATGGGCAGCCCCTGCGAATGCTCTTCCAGACAATTGCTGTTTAACTGCCTCTTTTGAAAAACAGTCTCCAATATTCAGCTGGGCAAGCAGATTTTATGAGCAGAAAGGGATTCTGTTCTACCATCACAATGCTGCTCGGTCAGCACTGCTCATACTACTAAGGAGGAAAAACCTTCCTCTGTTCCTTCCACTCCCTGCTCCCCAGAAATACAGGAAAAGACTGAAAACAAGCAAACAAAGCAAAATCTCAGACCTCCTCAGTCTTTACAAAATAAAGCCCTCGAGTTAGGAACAGAAAGGGAATTTTTGACCACTACCCTCTCAGTCTTTGCACCTTGAATAACAGTCAGAGAAGTAAATTCTGTCCTTGCCAAAACAGGTGAGCATGAAATGGAAAGTCCTTAGTCAGAAAAGGAAGTCACAGAGTAAAGACAGGGCCTTCAGGAAAGGGACTGAGATCCATTGGTCAGCACAGTGACCAGTAATCCCAGAAAGCAGCTGTGCCATTGATGCAATGTAGCTTCACAAGCACAGTCACACCAGCCCTACACATGTTGCTCACCTCTGTCCCAGCAGTGTTACCAGCCTTCAGTTTTCAGTGTTTAAAGTAAGCTCTGCCTGCCGTCCATCCATCCATCCATCCATGCATGCAATTATGGGCTGACACTCTTTCTACAAATGCTTCAGGATAACTCACTGTGGGTATTTAAAACTTCGAGATGTTAGTAGAGCTGTTCTCAGTTGCAGCACAGAACCCCACTCGCTTGCCCCAACCCAACATTGCACCCTTGTGTCCCTACCTTCTATCTAATGCTACTGCTTTCACTCTGTAACTTGATAGTGAAACTACTGACTGGTCTCTGATCCAACAGGTACCATAACTCTTTTTTTTTTTTTTCCCTTAAAAGAAAAATCTTTGCTTAAAAATACACAAACACTGCCAGGTAAACACACTCATTTTTCTATTACCTTGTCTTGTAAGAGATGAGCTGTGCAGTTCAGTTTGTAAGCAAGGTCTAACATAAAAGTCAGTCTGGCCTTATTTCCTCCTCTGGGCTGCTGGGCTTTGAGGCACATCTACTGAATCTCTGTTATTTTTGTGCTGGCTTTAGAGATGCCAAGAGGTTCCTGTCACACTCCACTGACATGCTGGTTCTGGACTTCAAACAACACCAAGAAGTGACAAATTTAGCCTGTGTTTGAGGACACAGGGTAAACTTTCGAAATTAGAAACAAAGCAACATTGTAAGGATAATTAGAAAAAACCCAATGTGAATATAATAAAAGTGAAATCAATTAAGATGTTCTTCCTTTTCAAAAAAAAGGATTTTAATGGATTAAAAACATTTCTGTACAAAAACTGCTCAATGACTGGTATTTGCCTTCCCATGGTGACAATACTTCTGACTATTGTTTTGTTCAGCAGCAACTCCCACAGGTCTTGTAACAAGCACTATCTCTTTGGCCAGTGGTGCCTGGAACCCCTGCAAAAGACAGGTACAGGAAGATTTTAGCTCTCGCTCTAAATCCACTGAAGACTGAAAACCTACAACAGGTTACAATGATACTGTTGAGAAGGGGTCACGATGCAGGCACAACTTGCCCCCCTCCAATGCTGCCCTTACACAGCATGGCTCTTTTATGACAACGTGGAGGATCCATAAAAGGATCAAGCCTCGTAAGCTTAATGCACATTAAGTATTCAGAACAAGAATGTTCCTATTTGGCAGTACTGTTATTTATGTTCCTCCCAAGCTAGGCAGATTTCTCCCTGCCTCTGCCTACCTTTGTGGCCAAAGAAAGCGACTCCCACATCTATTAACACAGACTTTTACCTCAGCTTTTCAAACCTTCCACCCAGAATTGTCTTTGATTGCATTAATCCTGACTAAGCTTTGCTTTTTTTTTTGTTTCCCTTTGAAACTGACGTCAAGCTGTGAAATGAACGTGAGTAGGTGTTATGCAACTTCTTCCCATTAAAAACGTGCTTAAGCTCCCACAGCAACAGAGGACAATAGCTGTGCTTTGCCCATAGCTCCAGGGCACAGGCGTGAAAACCTCCAGCTGCCATGAGAGCAGGAGGACAACACACCTATCAGCTTTCCCCGCCAGGTAGGACATGCTTCGGTTTCCAGACTGTTGAAGTTTGTTGGCTCCAGCAAATTTCTGCAGAGAAGAGAAAAAAACAAAACCTAAACACCACCACCACAGTGAGGTACCTGCCAAATACAGTATATTCCCTGAGACTCGTGTGCTTTCCTATCTCTCCAACTTCAAGGAACACTGCTCGTTTACAGTGTCAGCTTCGTTTCAGGTCTTCTTTACATGCACATGCACTGAATGCATCCGAGTACGTGCTGTTCTACTGCTCTAACCTTCATGTGTGAGGCACAGTATCCCACCGACGACAAATCTTACCCATCAGTTTCTTTTTTTCCCCTGAAACAAGTTTCAACTGACACAGAAAAGGGATTGCACAGGAAACTGTTTCCTACACTATCAGATATAAACTTGTTCAGCTTCTAAAATACGATTTTTAATAAATATCTAAGATGCTCCCTGGTACCATTTGCCCTCCAGTTAAATATGCAAGAAGGCAGCATGCACAGGTAAGAGGCTGAAATGCAAGAAATGAGCTTCAGAACTTACAATTAACACTCGAGAACCCAGTGAGTTCACACATGGGCACTCTGTTACTTCATGCCTGAATGCCCACTGATCAGTACCCAAACGCTCCGTGCTTGAGCACTATGCAGGGCATACATGAAGGGTTCTAGGTAACCCAGGTCTGCAGGGGTGACCTGGGGTGGGGGACAACAGCAACAGAACTGCCCTGTGCTGGTCACAGGTTTCCATAAATACGTGTTTGATTGTTTATGTTTTCTTTCTTCAATATCTCAATCTCAATTAGCAATAAATTAAGTAAAAATTCTCTAACCTGAGACTGTTTTCCTAATGACAGTACTTGGTCGAGAATGTGGGCAACATACAAACCTGCCATGGCTCGGAATAACTGGACTGACTTTCAGATTTTTGAGAGTGCCTTGAATTTGGCATGGGGAATTTGTGGTGTGGTTGGAAGCTGCACCTCAGTACCAAGTGCTGTTAGGCAATGTTCTGCAGATCCAGAAAGTCATCTGCCTTCCCCATCGAGGTCCCAGCTGGGCACCTGCTATCATCAACATTTCTGTTCCTTCTTTCATGACATGCCCATACCTTGCCTGTGTAAGCTTGTCTGGCAGGATCAAATTGTGGTGACTGCTTCGATTTGCTGCTTCCTAAGGGAGAGAGGAGAGAAGCTGTCATTAAAATTTTCCAGAAAGAACCGTACATTCCACAGTGTCCCTCTGATGATAAGGAGGTTTTTCACTGCAGTCTCCCATATGCTAAAACCCACAACAGTCTCTGAAGAGCAGGAGATGCTTTTCAATAGACATTTGTTACAAAGGAGTCAAGTCTCCTTTGCCTCCTAGTTCCTGGGGTCCAATTAAACAGATGACTTTCTCTACAGAGAAAAGAAGCAAAATACAAATCCACAATCTCCTTGGCCAACAGTTTCAGGATTTTGTTTCCAAATCAGAAAAGGGATGCTAAACTGTAGTCCTCAAGTTAATTTCTTTTAGTATTTCCCCACTGCAAGGTAAGTGCATTATAACAGCTCGCGCTGCCTTGGCACCTACATTCACACACAGCCTTCTCAGGGCTTCGCTGGCAACATTTTCCACAGCCTGCAGCACTCCAGCAAGAGATCCAGATCTTACCCGCAAACACTTTGAAGTTGGACTTGCTGTAATCAAAGGGGGTAAACTGCTTCGGTGCTTCCAGCTCCTCTGGTTGCTGGGAGGCTTTTGGCCGTTTCTTCTCTTGTTTTGGCAACTCTGTTCCCGTTTCACTCACAACTCTCTCCCTCTTCTTGTTAGCTTGTTCCTGCTGTGAAAGCAACCCACAGAATAGAAACAAGGACAAGTTCAGGAAAGGAGAATGAAACACCTCTGCGTAGGCATGAACACCAGCATGCAGATGAACTGCCCAATGGACCTAGGCCCCAGTGGCAGCTATTGCTTGTGGCAATAATAGTGTGGGCAGAAAGAGCTGTGTTCTTTGGGCCTAAACTGCTTTTTTTTGTTTTCCCCTCACAGCAGGGACTTTTCAGATGAATAGCCAAGGTGTCATTTCACATGATACTAGAGGCTGAGATCTGCTGGCTGTGGCCCCACAGGCAGGTTTGGGTGAACCTGGGCAAGCGAGGAGCAGAGGTGCAGCAGTGAAAAACATTCCCTGTCAAAGATATGGAGGGGTGTGAGGAATTGCACACCACAGGTGCCAGGGGCCTGTTGCTACCCACAGGGCAGAACCACAGCAAGACCACTATCAATAGACTGTCATTCAGGTATTTCAGAGTTATGGGGCCCAGGGTTTCATTCTGAACTATGTTATAAAGGTCAAAAGCTGGACATAGGGAATTCAATGACATACCATAGCTTGCTGACGAACAGACACAATATTTTCTGTTGCCTCTTTATACGCCTTCTGTGCCTGGTCACGAGCAGCTACAGAAACAAGCAAGCGTTACTGTAAAAAGCAGAAGTTACCCAGGAGCTCAGAAAAAGCAAGCCACCCAGGCTTGTAGCATGTCTCAAACTAAACAGAGTACAATCTTTGTCAAACAATCTCATCCATCAGGAAATCCATCATGTAAGGTTTTCTTTTAACTGGGAAACAACCCATGTGCATTGGGAAAACCATGATAGCCAACACATTGAGGAAGTTAAGAATGTCTGTACCTGACTGCTGGGCTGCTTTCTTTTTGGTTTCATCCTTGGGCTCCTTCTGTGCTTGTGTCTGACTCATCAACTTCCATCGATTGCTGATCTGCAATGAAAAAAATTACCCGGGATCACTTTCTTTGAAGTTTTACGGCAAAAGGGAGTTTATAAACTTGCTACCACATGCTGATCTTCATTAGGAGTACAAAAGATCAAACTGGATTGTAAAAGAGATTAAGATCTGCTGCACCAGGTAAAGTAAAACCATGTGCTTTAAAAGTTCTGAGCTACAAACAAGCCATGAGAGAGAACAAAGGCAGATACAGACTTCAGTAATAGTTTATAGCTTTGACAGACAGGGAATATACAGTGGAACGTCTCCAATCCCTGATTCTTCAAAGGATATGGATGCTACAGAGACAATAAGCTACAGATTCAGAAACAAGTTAAGTTTCTCAAAACTTATATTCTTTTTTTAAAGACAATCCAAGGAGGAAAAAAAAATTCTTACATTGCTGAAGTTCACAAAGCAAAATAATCTACTTATTTGTTTCTTCTGTACTACTTAGCAGGAAATTTTAGCACGAGTCTTACTTCATAAATTTTTGATGACGGGTCAAACTTTGCAGATTGTGAGACATAGGCAGGATTCTGTTCTGCAGGTAGGTACTGTGGAGAGGAAAAAAAACATTTTGCTTTAAACACAGCACATAACATTTAGTTCATTGGTAAAATGCTACTTAAAATCTTCCAAATCCAAAAGTTCATATTTAAAACCATTCCACGGATAGATAAACTTTTGGAAAAAGAAGAGTTACCACAGCTATGGCCAAGAAAAACGTTAAAAGCAAAGCCAAACAAAAAAAAAAACCACACTAAAAAAGCAACCCTCAACCACACACCAGAAAAAGTTGTTTTGATATTATTTCCTAGTAATTTGCCACTGCAAATCTATAACAAAGTATTCTATTGTTCTTCTGATTCATTAAAGAGTAAAATCAGTTAGAGTAACTCTAGCCATAAAGTAGAGATGAAAACGTGATGCAAATTAAAAAACCCTCAAACTTGATTAAAAAAAACCCCAACAGTGAGAGATCTGTTTACTATGCAGAAAGACATATATCCAAGAGGCATTTCAATGTGTTTTGAAAACAAGTCCACACGTGCGTGCCTTGCAAGGACAATCTTGATTCCAGTAAGAGCAGCAGCTGATGCTGTATCAAGCTCTTTTGAAAGTGCCTGGAAAACCAGCTCAGAGCATCCTCTGCACTAGGTAGTTTATGAGTCCCACTACAAACACGTATTGAGAGCTTTTACCATTCTAAATGGATTTTCAAAGGACTCCATTATACGCTGAGCTTTCTGCTGTGCAGTGGTTAAAGTCTTCTCATTTCCTTCATCTTCATCACATTCCTAAAAATAAAAAAGAAAAAAAGGGAAGAAATATTAACATTAATTTTTGGTTTTGGCTACTGCCGTTCCATGCACATTATTTCTCGCTTTATCTGAAACTCCAGTGATGGCAGTAACCCTCCAGAGACACGTCACTAACTTGCTAGCCTCCTAACCTAGTTGTCTTGGTCATGCCATATGCTTGACAGGACGCCAGTATCATTTCCTTGCATGTCCCACCTTACCATTTCTTGCAACACTTTCGCACAGCTTTATCAGATTACGAAGTATGTTTTCTAATACTCAAATACCAACAACTATCACAAACGTGTTGCTTACACTGAATATGCTGACAGTGGCAGTAGCAACAAGACATGTCGACTCTGGCTGAACATCCAGAACATTCATTGTCCTCTCACTGTCTGAAAAGAGACAGCCATGTTCCAAAATTGGTGCAGGCTCTACATGAAGAGGAGACAAAATTTTTATTAGATACTTGCATATTTTACTGTTGTTCTGTGTAATGAGATTTCACTGAATGTTTCTTCAGGACTGCTTATTTCCCCATGTGAAAGCCATTAGTACGTTTTTTAGGTAAAGTCCAAATTACCCAAAGCAGAGTTTTTCTGAAAATCACCCGTAGGAATCCGAGAACTGTCATGTGGTCCAAAGAAGGTATTCTCCAGCCTCTGCAGAGAGATTCAAATTAAAAACACCATTAATATAGTACTCCATGAATCTGTATATGTTTTCACATACTCCAGAGACACATTAATGAAAATTCAAGTAAAAGGGTGAAATTCAGAGCCCGAATATAGCTCACTCACCAGAGCACATTGCATCTGGCATCAAAAGGATATCTGTGCCAACACCCACTGGCTAATGGAGGTGCTTTACCTCATACACATGAGGAGAGTAAATGAGTCAGCCCTAGAAACTGATCTGAAACTTCCCTTCTTGCAGATCAGTCAATATAGACTATCACACATGAAACTGCCCAGCTATATGGTGGTTTGTGAAACAGGAATTTACAGCTGGTAACGTTATGAGTCTAGCACAGAAAAGTAACATTAAGCTAAAGCTGAGAGAGCTGTAAAAGGGATGAGAATAAACAACTTACTAGAAGCTAGAATTTTGTTACGTTTGTGTCCGAGTTTAAGGCTTAAGCCATTAGGTAACAAATTTTATGTACACAGTACCTCAGGGTTGGCTAGAGGTTCTCTCTTCTTGACTACCAAAGCAATCTCCGACTGGAATGGGAGAGAAAGAGAAGTCACTTAAATGCATTTGCCCTACTTCTTCTAGGCTGGCCTCCTTATCGATGTTTTTAACGTATTTATTACATTAATAGTAATAGTAGGTTAATAAGATAACCTACTAATAAGATAGAATGTAATTTTATTAACCTACTATCTTCTTCTCCGGCAGTGTTTGCATATGGATACACTTAAACACTTCCCACGGAAAGGGCAGTGCACACAAATGGTTTTGTTTCATTAAGGGACAAAGACTATCAATGCCAACATGCTGATGATATATTTTTACTAATGAACCTCTTACACTTAGGGTTTAGGTTTTTTTGCTTCACCTCAGCTGCAAAAGATTTGTGAACCCATGTACACAGACAACAAATTCCACGAGGTCCAGTTCTTCCTCACACAGGCAAACATGATATGCAACGTTGCAACAGACAACTGAACTGCATCCTGTTTAAGTAGTGCCTGTTCTTTTACTGCTCTGGTTCTCCAGGAAACTACACCGTGTGTAAGTCAGTACACAGCAGACAACAGACAGGCGAGAATTTGCAACATATCTTTCTGCTCTACTACAGAACTCTAAATTCACAGCGTTCCAAAAGCAAACTCCAGCACACACATCATCACAGGTCACCACTCAGGTCCAGTCCCCGGCTTACGGAAAGCCAGTGATGAGTCTCTTGCGGGGTACGAGTTACTCCTACCTTGAGAAGAGGCATCTCCCGGGCCTGCTGAATGAGAAGATGCAATTCATTAATCTGCTGGCGAACTAGTGGTGGGACTGGATTACAGCAAGCAATGATGCCCTGGGGTTCCCTAAAGAGAGATGAGAAAAATCCAGTGAGCTATATTTATGACTAATATGACAGACATCTGCATTCAAAGGACGTGCAGCCAGATACAACCATGGTCTTGACTGTGACAGAATAAGACAAGTCAGACTAATACGTCAGAGTTTATTCTCTGTGATGAAAAATTCTTCCGTACCAAGTTTGTGCAGATAAGGAGAAACCATTAACTCAGCTCTCCTCTCACTCATGTTTTCTGAGGTCTGTCTGTCTGTCCCCATCTTCATTTGTTCCTTGTTCAGTATTCATCTATGGAAGCTGACCCCAGCAGTGGACTTGTGTTTAAAGATGCATTTTTATTACTCTCAAGTATGGATGTTAGATGATGAGTGCCAAGCGTTTGAGGAAAACATTGTATAAATCGGGTGTTTTAAGAGATCTGTCCCTTGCTCCCCACTCCCCCAATCCCTTTAGGAACTGAAAAAAAAGAACAACCAAATAAATGCTATGGGGGAACTCATCCCTCTCTTGCTCTGTAATATTGTAGGAATCTCAGGGGTTATGTGTGACATACAGCAATACAAAGGAATGCGTTTTATTATTGGAATAAAATCAGAGAGAAATGTATCCCAGAAGTTTGGAGCTTCTGAAGGAGTATTGCTATTTATTTCTCTTCTGAACTGAACAACTATAGAGAAAAGCAGGACTGACAGCTGGAAGGAAGGGATTGCAGAAGTAATTACACACTAGGAAACAACTTGATGGATATTAAAATCAAATGAGACTCCTCAAGGGTGAACAAAACTTACTTGGGCAGCTCCTCTGCTATCTTCAATAGCATATGATTTGGTAGCACGTATCTACAACACAAAGAGGCAGTGTGAATGTAACAGAATATTAAGAACTCTTAAAAATACCTCTGAAGTGCACAAGTCAGCCCCAATTACAAGATCTGAAAAGATGAAATCAGTTAAAAAGAAATTAAGTAGGCTTGATCTGGATACCTGCAAGAATTCACTGCCAACATAACAGCACTTCTGTGTAAAAAGCAGGGTGAGGTAGTGCACTGATATCTACAGGTAACAAAGTGGTTCCACGCTGGGGGAGAGATGCACAATCCAAGAGACTCACTGAAGTATTAAGCCAGTGTGTGTAACAAAAGACTTCTTACCCTGTACTCTCATCCTCTTGGCGTGCCATCTTGTCTCTCCATGCAAACAGCAACCTAAATGCTACCAGCTGTTGCGTGTTGAGATGTTTTTTCTGCCTCCTGTAAAGCTCAAGGTAGGATTCATCTGAAAAGAGGGGCTTGATGTATTTCTGGACAGGAAAAAAAAGAGAAATACTCATGATTAGTATCAGATTTGTGCTTTCTAGTTTGCCGTGCTTCATTGAGACAGAGAATCTCACGGACATAAGGGACTGAACAAGCTCAGGTACAATGTGTCTTAGAGATTTTACTCTAAACTATTGATAGGAGCCTATCCTTGAAAAACATACATCTCATCCATTTTTAGGGGAAAACCACCCTCACCAATTCCAGGAGCAGCTTTAGAGGTACAAGATCTTGCCTACAATAGGCAAGGCCTGCTTTCATAGACAGTATTTTCCACAGATACAATATAATTAATTATCTCGTAACACAACTCCAGCTAGGCTTTGAACTTCTAGGAACGTCCAGTAGAACTGGAAATGTAACGTCTCTCTTGGGAAAGACACACACGAAAGCATCGGGAAGCCAAGGAGTGCCAGCATTCAAAAAACAGCAAGGAGGCATCTGAATCCAAGGATTTTAGCTAGTGAAACAAGTGCACACAACTGAGTCAGAGTTTATACAGCTGTTTTCAGACACACAAAGAGGAAAAAAAACCTGCATCTATGCAACAGACATGGAATAGGCAAAGGGCTTTCTGTCCTAAGCCCATACTCCGACCCAGGTAATCCAACCAGGTGTAGCTGTACCTTCAGGCAGATGTCCTTGCTGCGTTGCCACACAACCTGTAGCTGAGTGGGCTGCTCGTTCCCTCTCTCCCACAGCATCTCCCTCACTTTATCATAGATGTAGAGCAAGTAGTGAGTGTCATCACGGGCGTACTGCATCATTTCTTCTGGTAAAGGGCTAGAAAAAGAGCCAAAGTTACACTAATACACTTCGGTTGCCCCACCAAACTGTCACTTTCCTCTTGCAAGGCACATTAGGGCAAACTGCATGTAAAACACGCCAACAACTAATATGAAAATTCTTCTGTTTCCTTACTGAAGGATTTGTTGGACAACAGCAGTAACATGCTGTGCCCTCTCCAATTCAGATGGCATCTTGTTCACGTGTCAGTGAGCAGGACTGCCGCGTAGCTAAGTCCGATGGCAGAACTGCTTGCTATAGTACGTGTCATAACTCTCCTCTCTCTGCAGACCCTACACAAAGCAGACCTGGGATCTCTGTGGCATGCAGGTCCATCTGCATAGCCAAGCTCACTGCTCCAACAGCACACAGCTCTACCCAGTGCGGGTGACTGAATGTTTCTGCGAAGGCTCTAGAGAAGCAAATACTGACTTTCTCTGTAATACTGCAGTAGTTAAGTGCTGTGAGCTTTCAGGAGCTTTTAATTACTTAATCCTCCCTCATCTTCCCAAAAGAACACATTTTCTAAAGAAACACGGGAAAATATAACGCTCATAAAAGAACTTAAAGCACAGACCGGTAAATGCTATGCTCGTTCACTTTGAGACTAACCTACAACTATGGGGGCTTGCAACTGGAAACATGCTCCTGCTCTAACAATACAAACGAGGAAAAGTGCTACCTTGCAGCTCCAGCCCATTTAAGGTGTCAGTTTTTACCGTATCCTCCAGTCAGCCAGCTGGTACTGCTTGTCAGCATCTACACTGCAATACAGCTTTAGCAAGTGGTCCAAAGAATGTCTGCCAAGATTGAGGAGACGAGCAGCTTGATGAGTATCAAACATGTTCACCAAGTACAGACCAAAGTCTTTTTGCAGCCACTCCACATCTGAATCAGCACCATGAAGGACCTTGAAAAGCAAAACAAATTGAGAACAATACAAGAACATTTCTACTTCAGGCTGGCAGTGCTGTGGTTTTATATTCATGTTTCTGGGACCAGATTTTTCTCTCTGTCCTTCACTGTTAAGTGCAGAACTACTAAATGAGTGCACTTGGCAAGTAACTCCCCACTTACATCAAGGAAACAGGCACATGAACAAATTACAATGAAAGTAGAGCCAAATGACCAAGACAGAGCACACAGTGTACTTTTAACTACAATAAAGCTTAAACTAAGGGGAAAGAAAAAAAAAAAAAGGAATTCTGGTGGTAAATTGGTGAATTTGGCAGCTGACCTTCACAATTGCAGGGTCTGTGAAGGTCTCGTTGAGAATGTACATGTCACTGCGCAATTCCAGTGTATCAATAATGAAGTCTTCTGTTCGGGTGGAAATCTGCATTAGGCACGTCAAACCCAGGAAGCTCCTGTAGGAATGGTGCTGAAAAACATGGAAGAGAGATGTCAGCTAGGATCCATTACAGAAGTAACACTATAAAACAAACAGCACCCCAAGTGAAGGAAGAAAAAGTAACAGGGGACTTCTTTAAGAAAAAGACAATTGGTTGAGCAAGCTTTCTCTCTGCAGTCACTAACATGGCATAAAAAACCATGAGATGAATTGAAAGGAGATCAAATTCAGTTTGAAGTGTGCAGCCAGTACTACCACTGGAAAACTTGTAATATTGACAGTTTAATTCAACCTTCTAGGTAATATCTGACAGGTCAGGGTCATGAACTGTCTTTTTATGTCAGGAAGTACAAAAAGGAGGAGAAAGAGAAGACTTCAAAAGAGAGGAAGAATATAATGGTGCCTTAGGTACTAACAGTACACATGTAACTTGTAAATAGAAAAGGCATTTTGATTACCTCTAAGTCCAGGGCAAATTCTTTACAGTTCATAAGCTTTTCATTTAGTTCTACCAGCTCATCCAGTGTGGTGATAAAATGACAAGGTGTTTCCTCGATGGGCCTGCACATCTGGCAGAGCAAATTATTAGGCGTGGTAAGTTCTCTGTCAGTTCCCACCCCTGACCTCCACCCTCAATTCTGAAATCCATCAAGTATGGCCAGCTGTAAGTTTACTGTGTCTGCAGTAAGTTTAAATTAATGTGGGCACCAACCTGGGGTTCTGGTTTCCTGAGAACTTCATCTGGTGGAGCAAAATGCTCCAGTTCATACTGGTAAGGGTGAGCAAACCTGTGGAAATTAGGAAGACAGACACGGACTAAATTTCCATCATCCATATGAAGCCAGAGCACAGAGACTCAGACCTATGGCAGTTTCCCTCTGGAGCAGAAATTTTGTCACTTATTAAGCATAGGTTTAAAATAACTGCAGATGGCTAAAACAAATCACACACAACAGTGTGCGGGTACAAACGCGTGCAGAGCTGTTACACATGAACAGCATCAGCACAACGGGACCATACAAGTGCATGTTCACCAATGGTACTCCAAGCACCCTGCTGCCAGTTACATTTCTTACATGTCTTGCTCAGTTTGCTGCGTCCTCTGCTGGTGTATGAAGTCTGCCAAAGCAGGTGGTACATCCAAGTCTTCGGGGCGCTCCTTTCGTTCCCGTCCACGTTTTGTGAGGGCTGAACAACCAATATGGAACAACTGGACTGGGTCCTGCACATAACATCTTCTCAGCCTACTACTCTCTCCCCGCCACCCACCACAAGATTCTATTAAAATTGTAAATTAACAAAAATCTGAACAATTTAGACCTGCAGCTTTTGCTGTCAGCAAGATTTCTGTCTGGATCCCTAACGATAAGTCAGTTACTTGGTTTTAACAGGCTGTTGTTAAGCAAGATACAAGACGCTTCGGCTCAAGAGCTGGGAAGGAGACTGAAAAACCTTCATAAAAATCGTTCAGTCATTCCCAGTTTGTAAACGTACAACCGCATCAGTGCGGACTAAGGATGAACCATCATCAGCAGAATGACATGCTGCCAACCACGATGTTACACTGGTGGCTTCGATAAAGCACCCAAAGCAAAGCTAGGTCTAACCATACCCTGGCGCTCCTAACTCATTAGAAAGATGCATCTGTAAAGCCAACTAGACCAGTCAAGACCACTTCTGGTACCAGAGTGACTCCCTCATCACGCACGTTCAATAGTGGCAAAGAGAAGCAGCAGAGTATCTGCTTGGAACGGGTTATTTATTGTAGAGCAACAAGATGCTGCATGCTGACCTACCCTTACATCGTACATATGGAGTCACAGAGCTCACTGCACCTAAATCGTCAACATCTCCTGCTGTTACTTGTTTTTACAGTCAAGGATTTCTCCTCTAGACTGTGAGGATTAGATTTGTGTGAAATACTCTCAACAGGTTAACCAACAAAAAATAAACCCCTTACCTTCAGGCAAAGGTTTCAAGGCATTAGGCTTGATAAAAAGTTTAGGTACAAAGGGAGTATTGGAATTGTCGATCTTTTCCCGAAATTTAAGCTGTGGTCGAGAGATATTCTTGGCATGAAGCAGACGGAAGGTTTCAGATTGAGCTCTCTTGTGGAATTCTCCTGCCTATTCCAAAAAAGGTAAACCACAGGTAAAACTCACATGACTTAACAGATGTTCAGAGTTTCCTTTACTCAGCCTGACCCAATATTCAGAGGAATAAGGTTACACCCCACACTGAAAAGCGAGTCACTCTTTTGCAGTGAGTCCAGCACCTAAGAACGAAAGTTCTCTGAATCAGGACCCTGAATTCATATGAACAACCAAAAGAAAGGCTGTTGTGTGCATTAAATTCAAACAACAATTGAAAGCACACAGAATCCAGGATCAAGTCTGAATAAATAGAAAAAGGAAAAAAGGTGGAGGGAGTTAGGACACAAAAAAAAACGACAGAACATTTAAGTACTCAATCCCATTGGAAAATCAGCAGTGCCAATGCTGGGAAAAAAGGCTCAGATAACACAGCGAGGCCTCACCTTGCGGTTCCAGCTGGAAACGATCGTCTGTGGGGGCTGGAGCCCAGCAGGCAGGACCGGCTGCTGGTTTTTGTTCACTCCTGCTGCTTCATCCAATAAAATACCCTAAATTCCAGAGAAGCAAGGTGAAAACCAAACATCTGTTTAATTACCATGCTAAGCCATTCTGGTCAGACTGAATAAAGTCAGTCACACAGGTAGATAGACACCTCCACAGCCACTTCCCCCAAATTCTATGCAACACAAGACAGAAAATGTGGGAGGAGTATGTCAAACGTGAAGGGCAGGAAGAGTTTCCTCAGAGAAGTGGCTCTATGAATTCACAGACTTGTTCTCAGGTTGTGAGGTTCTTGTGCCAAACTACTGAGTTTCCTAACAAGTGACATATCACCTTCCTTCCCTTTGGGCCACAACACATTTGCCTCAGTTGCTGTGATCATTGGTCTGGTACACGGAAATGTTTTTAAAATAAAGAGGAAAACCATGAGGTTGAGGAAACACTAAATGTAGCTGTAAAAGCACTACCACTGAAAATCTCACAATGAAAAAGAACCCACAGCAACTGAGTAGTCTGTAAGAACAACATCCAGAAGTTATTTGCTTACCACTCTTTCAAGAATGATGTCATTGGAGTCAACCAGCATATCAAATTTGTCTTCCAGCTCTGTTACTTTGCTGCAATCTTTCATGTAGCTACGGCAGCCATGGTATTGCATCACCTTGCTCATGCTTGCAAGAGAACAGGACAGCTATTAGCAATTTGAAAGCAGGCAAGCTGCACACTAAACCATCTGATTCTCTTCAACTTTCTACATTTTCAGAGCTTGAAGATAAATCAAATGCAGTACCTACAGATAACATAGCATGGGTAGTGAATGGAAGAAACATCTATATTGTATTAAGCATCAGAATCAAATTCTTATGAACCATGTGACTTTAAAATAGATAGCCTAATGTGTTTTATGTCAGCCTCTGCTCTCTGCACAGCTCTTTACAGAGGACCTTTCATAATGATTTGGATAAACTTGTTACTTAAACTGTCAAGTGCTAGAAAAGGAGCTAAAATCAGGTAGGTGGAATAGAACATCTTTCTCCCTACAGCAAGTCTGGAGTCTCCAAAGAAGGGTGCTGCCTTCTGTTGTGCATTGGAAGTTACTAGCCATGGCCCAGAGACAGAAAAGCATCCTCACCAGTGCAGGAGATGGTCGCCCTGTGTTCTGCAGTACGCGCGGAAGCCAGGGAAGCTTCGGTAGAAGTCATACTCATCGCCAGGCTGAGGAAGCCCGTTGGATGCCTTTGTTGCAGCTACCACTGTTCCCAGAGCATACTGTGCAAGAATACCACATCATTAGCGTTTTTCCAGTATTTTGTTCCTCCGTTTATCCAGGATACTCATGGGTAGAAATGCATTTTGCCCAGCTTGTTTGAACTGCCTAGTTCTAATACACAACATTACGGGGTTTCTCAACTTGAGTAAGTTCACAGCCATTTAGCTCACATCACCCGCTCAGAGATCTACAAAAAGATGAAAGTTTAACAACGAGAACAAGACTTAAAACCCAATTTCGTATTTAAGGTCTGAAAGAAAGCCTGTTAAATCCGCAGAAACGTGCTGAGAAGAGGCTCGAGCGCAGGGCGGTAACGGGCCCCGACGCGCCGCTCCGGTCCCCGCACCCGCGGGAGCAGCCCGCACCCTCCCTGCCGCGCTGGGCCCACGGGGGCTCCTCGCGGGCGGCACTGCTTCAGCGGGGGCCCCCCGGCAGCTCCCGCCAGGGCCCGAGCGGCGCCCGGCCCGCCGGCCGAGCCAGCAACCGGCGCCCGCCCCGTTCGCCCCGCCGCGCACCTTGACGAAGGCGTCGGCGTCATCGAAGCCCGGCAGCGCTGCCGCTCCTCCTCCCTCCGTCTCGGCGGGCGGCCCCGCCGCTCCGCGGCCGCCCTCCCGCCCCTCGGGGCTCTGCCCCGCCGCGCTGCCGCTCTCCGCCCCGGCGGCGGCCGCCATCTTGCCCGCCGTAGCTACGCGACGTTGGGACGCTCTCGCGAGAACGGCGCCGTTGAGGGGCGGGGGAAGCAGCAGGCGCATGCGCACGGGCGGAGGCTGCCCGGGCTGCGCTCTGGCGCCCCCAGGCGGCTCGGGGGAGCAGCCCCCGGGTGGGGAGAAAGGGGCGCCCGGGGTGGGGGCGGGGAGGGGGTCACCCCCCTCGGGGTGGAAGGGCGAGACCCCCGGCCCCCTTCGCCCGCAGGCACCCACCCGTGGGCTCCAGGGACTGCCCCAGAGCAGCCCACCGTCACAGTGCTGGGTGGGGACCAGGGTCATTGCCACCCAAAGCCCCCCCAGTGCCCCCTCCCTGTTCCCCCAATTTCGGGGTGCAGCACCAGCGGCTGGAGAAGCCCACGGAGCCCTGGCCGGGCCGGTGAGGCACCCCACGCTGCTCCTTGAGCTGTGACCGTGACCCTGAGACCAAGAAAGCTGATGTTCTTACCGCACGGATGACATGGCATCTGCTGGAAACTAAAATTTAGGGGTTGGGTGGTGAAGTTTCTTTTATACAAGCGACAGACATCATTCAGTCTTGGTAATTTTGCCTCCAGCTGCTATCAAAAGGGAAATATAGCAGAAAAAGGTAAGTCAAATCCATGGCAACAGGAAACTTTTTTTTTAAAAAACCATCTTAAATCTGTTTCCCTGTCTCTTCCTAAGAAGTATTTGGGAATAAACAAGAACACAGTCAAAATGTTACATTTTGGTGCAATTTATTGGCACAAAAATAATCAAATACAACATGGCATCTAAACATGGCTACTCTGTTGTATTTTGTGCATTGTTTTTAATATGTTTAATTCATAAATCATAACTTTATCTTCACCCTCATGTTTAATAACCATTATTTTATGTTTCAAGTTATGACCAGCTCTCCCCACGTCTGCCTCCTACGCCAAGTACTAACTTTCTCTAATGATTTCCCAATACTGATTCTCAAGCCAGACACTGTGGGAAACTCCCAAGGGATATTTCTTTTGTACTCTGCACCCAGTTCGCCACCGATCAATCCGCATAGAGGCACCTGACTTTGCTCAGCTCAAGGTCTTCAACTCCTGGATCTTATATCCTGATCTAGTCTGAAACACGACTCCTGCACTAGTGTAATGAGGGGAATATACAGTCTCCAATTTGGGGGCAAGAATCGGTTTGAAAACAAGGTAACAGGATGAAACAATGGTAAAATCCTCCTTCTCTCCTATTTCTTTCCAGTTATCCAGCTCACCCCCAAACCTAAAGGAAGCCTCTGGCACAAGTGCATTGAGCTCACTGCAGCCACACCAACAGGACTGACCAGGGCAATAATTAATCTGCAAATGACTTAGTTACATTGCAAAGTAAGTCAAAACCCGTATACAGAAATTTTCAATGGATCACCAGTTCCCCAAAGACCAAGTGGAACCATAGACATCTGTGGTACAATCAGTCTTCACTGTCCTGGAAACCCAAATCAAGTGTTGTGTTTCAGACAGCTTGTGTTTTTCCAACAGCAGCTATACATTGGCTTAAACCAACTTTTAATATACAATAACTCTTTTCATTTACATTTCAAAATATTTGACAAAGGCTGTGTATCAGTCCAACGTTCAGTTTGTGTTTGTAGAAGAGCAAGTTTGGAGTGCAAAAGCCTCCAGAATAAAAGGCTGAGGATACTTCAGAATCTTCTGTTACCAGAAAGGACACCTAAAGAAAACAAAGATATTGTAGTAATCCTGACTTGCATATAGTTTCACAAAGGCAACACTGAGAAGGACTGAGATTCCATACTAACTAGCGTGTTAGTTTCTACATAGTATATTAGCATAGGAAAAGTTGACAGGTGATCCCCATGCTTCTTTCCAGCCAATCAATGTTTTAAAATGCTAAAAAGATCTATTTTCTTAAGCATAGTCCAAAGTTAGCTAACTCTCAAAATGACAGTAAATCATTTTTGTTTAGAATATGTGGTTCTTCACTGTAACAGAAATCAATGACCACCACATGCCATACTTCAAACACTTAAAAAGTTCAAGCTGATTGCAGTTTAAATGTTCTAAAATCCCTGTCACTACTTGTAACAACAATTTTCTTCCAGAGGAATGTCTACGGGATCGCTCTCATAGGCTTGCAAAATTCACCAGAGCAGATGCAACAGGTGGTAAAGCTTCCACATAGAACTGACTGCACAAGTGACGTTTTCCTTAGCTGTTCTCTCCTTAGGTTACTCACAGAAGAATTTTTCAAGGTTAGCTCAGTAACAAACTCACCATCCAATGTAGCACTGGCACAGGTTCTCATGAGAAGTAGCTTGCTTGATGAGCAATTCTACTTGTGTGGGTACATCAAGAGTTTCGTCATGAGAGAAGTCTCGACCTTTGAAATTAAAGGATGGGAAAAAAAGGTAAATGAAAGTCACAGATCATATAACATAACTTACTTCTGGGTGGCAAGTTAAGGACTGATAGGACTTTTAACTACCCTTCCCTTACAGCATATAAGATGCAAAATTTTCCAAACATGGAGAACCTCTCAAGGCATACAGAACCCAGATTTTCCCTATTGTTATGTTTTCTTCCTTCTTTCTTCTCCAAATAATGGATTTAAAAAAAAAAGTGCTCTCCAATAATAGATAACTTCCCAGTAGCTGGAACCCCAGTGCTAATCCCTTCAAGTACATTATTTGGCAGGTGAGGGTAGTTTCTTATAAACTTTAAGAGCACAAAATTTCACAAATAAATGCTGCAAGCTATAAAGCCAGGACAGCAGAAATTCAGCTTCCACTAACAAGCTAAGACATGCAAAATATGAAGTCTGTTTAGTTAAAAACACCTCTGTACTTTTTAAATTGACTCATTTGTATCTAAATGCAGGCACCAGTACTTATTTGTACTTGTTTGTCTAATACAGACAAAACAGGAAAATGGCCTCACCTGCTTAACCAGAATATGTTAAATTCAAGGATTAACACAAAATAAAACCAAAAGTAGTGCTGATCCATCAGATTTTATGTTTATCTTACATAAACGTAAAAACATGCTCACCAGTGAGCTTATCTCGAACCCTGTTGATGATTTGAATTGCCTTCTTATTTAGAGCTTCTGGCTTCACTAGACCATCTCCTACTAAAAGGCAGAAGTAGGAAAGACAATTAGGACTTCATCTGAACAATAAAAATGTTTGTAATGCTGTTACATCGGCCCTTCCCAAATTACATAAATACCATTTTGAGAGTAAACGAACCCAGACACCAGTACATTTTCTGTCACCTTCTTTTTGGATTGAGAACACAGGTAATTACATTCCACATTTATGTTGATGAGGAACTGTATCTGTCCCATCTCATGGAATTGTATCTGGATCATCACGAAATTTTCTGATCTAAGAACAATTTCTGCATCGGTATAAAAGCAACAATGAAACTTACTGAAGGAATGGATGGATTCAGGCACTGTGGTCCCAGTTTTCTTATGGGCTGTCTCACCCAATTCCACACTGTCCAACATTTCTATTAAAAAAAACCACATGAAAACATAAAAGCATAAACGTGAAGCTGAAAAGCAGATAAAGTAACATTATTCTGGAAACATCAACAAAACTGTTAATCAGCTCATTTGAAAAGTATATTTGACTGTGACCAAGTGCACCACACATCTCCATCATTGATGGAAGCACATCACAGGAGCAAACATCCTTTTTTCCTGCTAACATACTGAAAGGCCTGATCCAACTTGTAGGAATGTTTTATATAAAAGTGTAATTGAAAGATATTTTGAAATGACGTTCAATTCATCTGAAACTACAATTAAATAAGTATGTTTGTTTGTAGAACCCTCCATATGAAGAGTCCAATAGCAAAGAGCTGCTAAGCTTCAATGCAAAGCTATCGATATTCAGTCAGACAACTATTGGCCAGGTTTTGCCCACTAATCTTTGGTAGCTAAATAAATAACTATCACATATAAATTATACGTTGCATTGCATCAGTTTGTATGTGCTCCAGAAGGGTGTTAATGTAACTGTAAAAGGAGCATCTGCTTTTTGAGCCAAAGTGCTGAACTCACCCCTTACAATCCTACAGCTCATGCTAATAAGCTGTTTATCTGTCTACTTTTGATAAGAGGACTGAAAATATTTACTCAGTCTTGTGCACTGCTAAAAAAACCACTCCAAACATCATGACATACATCATCTTTTCTACTCACCTACTGACTGACTAGCTGAGTAGGAGTCTGTTCTTGTTCGTGAGCGCTTATTGCCCTTTGTATTTGCTGCAAGAAAATAAGGAGTTGAAAAGTATGAAGTGGAGTTTCAGTGTTTCATAGCAAGTTTGTCCATAAACAACACAGATTTGACTGCCTTTCTCTTTCTCCAAATTCTGTCACCTGAAAATAGCCTTCAATCTGCTGATGACAATATTCAATACAAAACCAACCCAAATAGTTTTGCTTGTAGCTTAGTTTGACGTCTGTGTGGAAGGGCAAAAGGGTTTTAATTACTGTGGTATTTTCACATTACAATCCCTAAAACCGTGTGCACACAGAAATAGCACTTGCAAACCAACAATTTCACCAGATTGTCTTCAAACAGACATTGGATTTCAGGCTTCTGGATTTCCTGTATGAAATCAAGGCTGATTATTCTCTTGCTGTCACTGTTTCATCACAATCACTTACTGTCCATCAGCCGCCAGTTCAATAATGGATCATACACAAAGGCTTCAAGCACAGCCATGACACTGTCCTTATGTTCACGCAGGACTTCCATCACCGTGTGACAGGTGATTCTGTAATTGCCATCGAGGCCTGTCACCTGCAGAAGAGAAAGAAGCGAATCAACCACACTGCTTCGTTCACTCTGCAACTCCAACCCTAACAATTCAGGGACCAGGATGTGGCTTGTGCTTTGAAGAGGAATTCACTCCTACTATGCTTTGTTCATTAAGAGTACAAGATAGATGTTTATTCCAAACTAAGCAGCTCCCTTCTCCCATTATGACGATCTTTGGGAAGCACCATGCCATTGGCTGTGCCTAGTTGATGCAAACTGCTATCTGAAATAAGGAAACTAAGAAATTGGAGAAATTTCAGGGTTTTTTTGCATCAGTGAAAAAGTTGGTTTCCACTGTAATGTATTGTAAAGATCACAGAAGATATTTTAACTTACAGAAAATGCAGCTGATATATTAACACCTCTGGTTCTTGCAGAAGTAGCCACAACAGAAAATACAGGAAAAACTAAGAAATTGGTGCCATTTTCCCTAGGAACAATCCCCTTCATATTCAAGACAGGATGCTTACCTCCATAGCATTTGTCAGCATCCTTGTTAACCTAAATGGAATCTTCTCAGGAAACTTTTCTCTTGTCATTGCAACCTAAACATATGATGATGGAGAATTAGTAAATTAATAGCTAATTTAGTATTTAAGAGTTAATAAGTATTGGGGTTTTTTTTTTGCTACAACCTTGGAGGTTGTAATCCAAATGGGAAATGAAGTGCCAGCTTTATGTTCCTCAGTTTCCACACATTTTTAGGAGAAACTAGATAATTAACTTGACAACAGAGAGAAAACTCAAGTGTGCGCACAGTTGCCACTGTCAAGTAACACAGACTGTCTACCAGTGGCTTAAATTGCTCTGAGAAATTTTATGGAAAAGTGATGTTAGCACTTCTTTGCTTCTTCCAGTGGTTAGCTAATCCCCAAGACAAGCCTCTGAGATAAAGTATCTATTATTTTCATCTTGCCTGCAGGTATAGTGAAGCCCAAAAGAGACAAAGGACTTGCCCAGGATCACACTTCAAGGTCAGTTTGTCCTGGCTTATAGATTCATTTCTGTTCCACCAGAAAATGTGAAATATTACAGAAAATTTAATGTCCAAATACAAAGATTTACCTCAAAACAGTCCCCAAAGTCAATATGCAGGATCTTTCCACTCAGTCTGTCTAACATCAGATTGGAGGGATGTCTTTGATGAAGGAGCAGGAGAAAAAACAGAGTGACAGACCATTATAAAAAGCCAAAGTAAATCACAGCAGCTCCAGACTGAAATGATATTTATCTTCATGAAAAAGAACAGGCAGAGATAGCTTGCTTGTCTGAGATCTTCAATCTCAGGATGAACAGAATAGCTTCCTGACAGTGCATCTATCACATTATTTTTGTAATTACCTCTCAGGAGTTAGAGAATTTCTCACCTTGGAAGATAAACAACCTATTGGACCAGAGCCATCAGTACATTTTGTACATTTATTTTTCAGTTAGGATAAATCCTTCTTACTTGTTTTATGTTTTTATACTTTAAATCTAAAATATATTGTCTTTAAAAGTATTTTGGAAGCTATGATGTCCCCTTCTGACAGTAAGCCATTTACTAAATCAAACTTTTTTTTTTTCATTTGTCCAATCCATTTGGATTGTACATACTTCCCTCCGGAACATGGCTGCATTGCAGATCAGAAGCACCACCATGTTAAATAGTATTTAAACCAACATTAACTTTCATTCATTTTAAGTCTAGAGTGGCCTTTGGGGAGTATTTATGGGGACTTCATATGTCTCTAACAACTGCTGTGAGCATGTAATGCCCCTGCTTCACAGAATAAGTATCCATCAGGCAGAAAAAGTACGCAGAATAAGTAATGTTAGTGAACCCATTCGGAGGGAGAATGAGAAGGCTTCTGCCACTAAACACTTTCTGGATTTCTTTTTGCTACTTCAGGGAACAAAAACTGATGCTTGATCATGGTGCTTCTTTCTTCCCCAAAAAGCTGGATGTATGTGTACAATCCTAACAGACTTTGCAAAAAAAATTGCCATCTCATATGCATGAAGCACACACCAAACATTGGTGGCAGAAGTCAACAACGTATTTCTGTTTTATAGAATGGATAAAGAGAGATTTCCTATTCTGTGAGTGAAAGGACAAATTAGAACCTGTAGTCCTTGATGTAATTCTGTGTGCATTCCTCTCAAAATGGAAGAAACTCTTATTTGCACTCAAGATACACAAACCCTACACGTCATGCCTGCAGTACTGAAAATAATGGCAGCACAATTGGTCCTGAAAGATGGTATCATCTCAACTCAGCAATAACCACAATGGAAGATGTTATCATAAGCACAGATAAGGAATGAATCAATAGGCCTACACAGTCTGTGCTTTTATTTAAAAGAAACCTTTACAATTTCACTTACCTGTCCCCAAGGCCCAAAATGTATCCAACCATTGACATTACAGCTAGTGAACGAGTGTAGTTTGTTCTTCTATCAAACCACACCTGCAAGTGGAGACAAAAACAGAAAAAGCCAGGCAGGCATGTTGCATATTTCAGCTTATATTTTAATTTATACATTAACTACTTGCATTTTGCACAAAGCAAAATGCGATATGCTTAGGTTCAACACACTCCACGAGCCTGAAAGGGTTCGAACATCCTGTGGCCTTGAATATATTCTCAGAATATATTCTGAGGCTCCTGCTTTTCTCTCTCCATGCACGGTATCTGGAGCTCCAGTCTTGAGCTTCAGACTGCACTGTGGCAGGCATTGTGATCTGAGCCTTGTAAGGCCCCTTGGGAGGGTATGCACATGATGAATAAACACCGTCTCACTCACTGTGCAGAGAAGGTAATTCCACATCATGCTGATAGCCAAACACAAGCCATGACGTCCTGAACTCACCTCTGAGCTTGGACTTTTCAACCACAGCAGTTTGGCAAGATCATCACCAGCTGTGTTATTGACAGCGTGTTCAAATACTTCTACTTTCTGCATCAGAGTCAGGTGGTCATAATCTGGAGCCATCTATAATTGAGAAGTGACACTCAGCAACTTAAAAAAACCTACCTGCAGTAATCTCTAGTTTTACTATAAGAAACACAGTAATTACAAATAATTTCAAGATAAACTCGATATGAAATTATTTGTAGACTGACCAGTTTGTTCCCAAACACAGTGAGATGACTAATCAAAAGTGAAGAACTCATTTTAAATGGGATGGCAAATGATTTAGCATCCACAAAGCATTCCATAGCCATATTTAATTAAAATACTGTGAAGGTAAACATGTTTCCAAAAACATTATCCAAGGAAGTCTTCTGGGTTGGCACATGCTTTCCTTTTTGGCAGGCAATTCTAGCTTTTCTAGTAATGTTTGTTTTCTCCAGTCTGTCTAATCGTGACTCTGTTGCTTAGACACCATGTTTGCAAATGCCAGCAGCACGCGCTTGGTATAAGGCACATCATAGTCACACAAAATCCCAAACACAGTTTAGTCACCAGATGGTAACAACTCATGGTCTCTGCTAAAACAGGAAAGGAGAAGCAAATAAAGGCATGGCCAATTTTACCTCTTGGTAGCATTTTATAATTGTTATGATATTTTTGCATTTATTACTGATCTCAATAACAATCAGAGAACAGGCAGAGGAAGAACAAGCTGGGCACCATTAATCTTCACTAAGCACTGGAGTCCTAAAAGAATGCACCAAAGACTCTGCCAGCTTTGCCCTTTACCCTCAGCATGATGCGATGTTCAATGTTGAGCAGGATCTTTTTCTTCTCCCTGTAGTCTCGGATGAGTGCATGCAGTGTGTCACAGTGGGGGACCCAACCAATCAAGCCTGAATTTGTAGACAGTGGAATAACAGCATATCTCTGGATGCTACAGGAAAAAAAGGGAGAATCAGAGCACAAATTGTTGCATGTTGTGAATTATTACATTTTGAGATGCTTAAAACAACTACTACTAAATCTGATTCTGATTCAAATTGTCTCTTCAGTAGCTGCTCTGCTTTTCTTCTTTTCAAACAGACCTGAACCATTGATTTGGACAGATTGCTGCCAGGTAATCTACGGACACTGTCAAAGCTTACGTGGTTTTCACTGAAAGACTGCTTTCAGAAGGTACATCTTATGTCACCCACGATGATCTAGTATTTGCATATGACATTTGATATGTTCGTGTTTGAAAGACACGGTACAGAACTGCAGCCAGTGACTATTCACCAAGCTATTTAGTGACTGTAATAAAAAACGTCGACAAAACCTCCTGTTCTTGGGCTCTTAAGGCAGCACTCAAGTTCTCTTGAAATAGGGGTTAAAGACCATAACTATTTACGAGATGGGACTTCAATTAAATAAAACAATCCCCTCAGGATACCTTTCCTCCAAGTTTGAATTCTATGAATGTTTTCTTCTTTGTGGTTTTCGGTTGGTTGTTGTTTTTTTTTTTTCTTTTCTTGTTGTTTTTTGTTATTGTTGTGTTGGGTTTTTTTTAATTAACTTAGTTCCAAAATTTTTCATTTCCTCACAAACCAGCTGGTTGTGCTAAGGATTACTTGGAAACTGCACCTATACAGAGTGTCATTTTTGCATAAGTATCTTCAATGATTATCCACAGCGCACACCTGAGGTTTTTGCGAAGAGAAGTTGGGTCATTTGCAAGCAGAGTGTTGACCAACCCAAAAAGCTGCATCACTCTTTCATCTTGGCGAAGGTCTTCATGACCTTTCAGAAGGAATACAAACTCATGCCCATTGCTTCCTGTGAAAGAATTAACACACAAAAGTTTACTCCTGCTGAACAAACACGCAAGAGTAAATACACATGCACCCAAGAACTGGAACGCGTGTCAGACTGACCAGACCGCTGAGAAATATCTCACCTGAAAGGAAATGTTGGAGAGCTTTTACCTGCTAAATATGCAGTTTGACCTAAAAACAAAGACTGTTTAAATACCAGAATAGCTAAGTGAAAGCTGCTCTCTCTTACCCATCAATGTCAACTTCCTGGGCCGCTGCTTGGAGGTGATGACCTGCAGTGAGGGTGCAATGGACTGAATGCGTATGATGGGCTGGTTGGGATCATATGTTCCTGGCACTGCCAATTCCAGGTCCCGGCACATCAAGAGTTTTGGTGACACATACTGTAGTTCCAAAGAAGTGAGCTACCAAAAAGAAAAGAAATACAACCCCCTAGAATTTCAGTTCAATCTCACTGAAGCATCTGTAGAGTTGAGGCTGTCAAGGGACCTGGAAGGGTTCAGTCAGACATCAGTACTTCATACACTTGCAGGAAGCGCTGCATAAGCAGCAAACTTGCAGCAAATCATATGCAGTTATTTCCAGAATACTGAATTTGAATGTGCTGAATAACCAGAAAACATGAAGCAAAGATTGGTATTGACAACTTGCACTGTAAGACCCGCAACAGAGCTGTACCTCTCCCCCCACCTGAGGCAGCTGCTTTGAGATACGCCGGAACACGTGGTAATAGAGATCCCAAGCCTGAGTCAGGTCTTTGACATTTCCTGATTTCATGTACTTCCTGCACCATTCCTGAGCTTCCATTAGATCTCTGCCATAGGCCTAGGGAGGAAGTGAAAAACAACAGAATAAAAACATTTCTACTGACAATAGTGGAACAGGTGGAGACCACTTAATACCTACAAAGAGCATCACAGTCTATTTTCAAATTGTATTACAAATACTTGATCTCACATTTTTATAGCATAACAGAATTAAAGATCCAGAAATTCCTGGATCCAAGGCATGCACTGAATTTATCAGACAACGTTGTTCACAAATAAACTTCATGACAGGAGGCAACAAACAAATAGCATCACCCTTTAACAGTAGGCTCACAAGCTCAAATTAATTCCTTTTGCTGGCTTGAGAGAGGTCATCTCTACTATCTGTTATAGTAGTTACCATGAAGCAAAGCAGACCGGTGCTAGAAGAATTAACTGCAGAGCAGTTGTGTGTTTTCCAGACCCTATCAGACACCCAGCTGACATGACTCCAGAGCAATCCGTGCTACCATGGCCCCTGTAGTACTGTAGTCACCAAAAGCTCTATGATTCTATGATACAGATCTGAAGACAAATGTCAATAATGAAGTCTGCAACTAATGCAACAAATCCCAAGAGATTTACTCCTTGTGTTAGATTGCAAAGGTCCTTGTAACACATCCCAGGTAGGTGGCTGTCCTGCCTGTTTTTGAGAGCAGGCAGAAGCTTATGCTCTTGGTCATTTGCTCATACCTGATTGAAGGATGTCTCTTTTAAAGTTTGAGGCCCACGCTCCATCATTGCATGAAGTGGTTCCAGCACCTCAAACATCCCCTTGACGTTCCTCTCTCCAAAGTAGAGACGAGATGCTTCTTCCAACCCTTCATGCCACATCTCATGCCATAGGATGGCTACACGGATTAGCTCTTCGCTCACCTATTTCAGGACAGGAAAAAGATTAAACACCTAAAGAAAAAGACTATGACTGCATACTGACCCACAAATTCAAAACCGCTTTCTTCTCTAATGATTATGAAATACTTGTTGCTGGCAGCTAGAGGGAGCCACAAGAACTCCCACAATGCTGTTACACTTTTTTCTGCAAGAAGCTGATCAGACTTTTCTCATCTTATTAGTTGCCTTTGAAATTTTCCATATATTTGTGTAGCTTGGCCTGAAAGCATTACTTTTCATTTATTCACAAAAATCTTTAGCAAATGAATTAAATTACTATTTCCATGCTATGCTTGGTAAGTTTTGTTTTCACTTTTCACTAAGCAAAATCTTTCTTTATGGAACAATGATTCTTCATTTGTTTCTTCTCTAAATTTGTTCATAAGGAGACACAAGAACTCAGTGCTTGAACACTATGGTCCTTTTTATATGAAAGCTTTCTCTTGAAATTATGCTAATACTGTAACTTCTACCAGTTGCAAAAAACCTAAATTAATTGTACTTGAATGAAATTAACAATAAATAGTCATTTTGTGTTATTACAGCTGTGGTACATCCATTCCTGAAACACAATACGCTTTATGGCACGCTGAGCACTCACCATCATTGCCTGCTGCACCAGAGTGTTACTGTGCTCACACATGTTTTTCAAGATCTTATTTGCAGCGTTGTGGCGAGCAGTGGTTGTAGATTTCGAGGCCACAGTCAAAGGATAGATCAAAGCCTACAAAGGACATCAACCAATTAAAATTTTAGAACCACACAGAAGAGTTACATAAATTGAAAGATTAGCAAAGCAGTAATAAACAGCAGCCTTAGGGCTAGACAAGAGAGAGCAAGCTTGCTTCTGGAAAGAGGTGATAGGAATTTGCTACTTAAAGTCTTCCAATCTGAAAAGCTTACAAGACTTTAATTCACTGAGTAGCATAATGACTTTGAGAGCCTGTATTAAAGTGGAAGAACAAAAAATTGGTTTTAGTATTTTGTGATTTTCCACACTGTAGGAAGCAATTCAGATAAAACATCTGTGAGATAGCCACTTAATGAGATTTAAGAAGGCTATTTGCACTGCCTAGTGTTCTATTAGATAGAGACAACTTCCCCTGTTGCATGGCTCATCCACTTCTTTCCATTTTTATGTGAACAGTGTTAAGCTGAAAGAAGCAGCAGCAGAAATAGTCCCCACCCTCACTTGCTGTGACTTCCAGTGCAGGCATCTAGACTACGTGAAATGGAACACAGGAAATGCCTTTTTTGGCTGTCAGTCTACGGAAATTCCTCCTCAGAGTCAAAGCTTACCTGGGGATGGTACCGTCCAATATCTGTGAGGAGCTGATGAATGAGACGTCCTACTAACGGTCGAGGGGTGTCAATTCTTGCAATGAGCTGAGGGATAACCTAGTAGTAAGGATAAATAAAATAAACATCCCTGACATCTCATATGGTTAGTTCACAAGCTGTTCTGCCCTCTGGTAGAGACCTCAGTCTCTAAAGGCAGCAGAGAGGCCCACCACTCATTTTTGAGATGGTCAGAGGATAACACCAAGTTCCAAACAGTGTCAGAAATACAGAATAGCTCAGTGAGATGACAAGTGTTCTGTGCAAAACTGTTACAGGATCCTCTTACAGAAAGAGTAAGACGTGTCTTGAAGTGTAATGCTTAAATAAGAAATAAAGCTTTTTTTTATTAATTTACAAGAACATTGTACAAAGCAATCTTGAAATAGACTGTCTGAATTACATCAGAGCAGCACAGTAGCGTTTTATACTTGATCACTACTGAATGCATGTCACCTTCAATTTTAAAATTTTAATTTTCTCATTCATATGCAATAATCTGCATATAAACACAGAAATGCATGCAATTTCTCATGCCTCTGTTGAGGATGCTTCTTAAATTAGTTGAATTGTACTGCACACTGCTCTCACCACTCACTTAGGGAGGATTGTTTAGCAAACAATCATCATTGATACGATGTAACAAATCCCCAAGCTCCCCCACAACTGAGATTTGTCTTAGCCCTTTGTGTTCCTTACCTGCAGCCAAGTGTCTATTTGGATTGCCTTGACTCCTTCTACCAAAGCCTCATTCACATCGGGCCAGTGACCATAGTCAAACCACAGAGTAAGGACTCTGAAAAAGAGAAATACATTTGTTAAGAATGAAAAACCCATTCCAATCAAATATCTTCAGACCCATTTATAAGTGACTCCTCTTCCCAGAGCCTAGAGACAGTAGGATAAGGGCTAATCCACCTAACATAAATTAGCTTGGACTGAAGCATTCACTTAGTTTAACCATAACAAAAAAGAACAGAAACAGGTTCTGCCTAACCTTAAACCATATGCCCTTATCAGACAGATTTCTTTTACTATGTGCTTTACTATGTACCTTAGAGTGTCTTGTAGGTTGTTTCCTCGAGACAAAGATATGGATCGAAAGAAACCTTGGACAGCAGGGACCGTATACATCAAGAGGGTCTTGGATAAATCCTTTTGGAATGAAAATCACTGCATTAGTTCTACACAAGTGCATGAATACTAAACTCAGCAAGGAGAAAGAGGAAGAAATACGTAGAAACAGAGACTTAATCCACATTATAGTTGAATTCTGCTCATACTCCTCAGAGGACATGTTGCTCCTGGAATTTATGTTTTGCTTGACTACACACAGGTCTTTCAGCCTACCAGAGAACATACTGTGAAGTGTTTTTATACTTCAGTTTGTTGGAAAAACTATGGAGAGCAAAGCAGCATAAAAACTACAACTTTACTATAACTAGTAAGTAAAAGATATTCCTCACAGTCTTTCATGAAGGGCTAAAACAGCAGAACTTGTTAATGCACATTGTATCACCTATAATAGCCACCCATGCCTTTGCTTTAGTTACAGCTAACTTAAATGATCGTTTGTGTTAATTTAGTCCTTTTCCCTTAAGACTGAGTTATCCTAAACTTTCTCACTTTTGCTGTAAGCTTTGAGCATGTATATGTATGAGTGTATACATTATATATATCTATATATAGATATCTATGTATAGAAACACACAGCTTCCACAAGCCAGGTATGCATAGTAGCTTTTTCCCAGCCATAAAGTTTTCCTGCATCTAAGCAGTAAGTTCCAATCTCTCGACATAAACAGGGAGGAAGGGTACCTCCGTGACTTTTTTCTGCACTGGCGATGGGATGGGACTGTTCTCTGTGCTCTCTGCATCACTCTCACTATTGCTGCCCTCGGTGTTGGCACTGGTGATGCTGGCTCCACTGGCATGACGCAGTTTCTTCTTCTCATCTCTGGCCTGGTTTTGATGTTTGTAGTGAAGCACTGCTTCAAAGTTCATCACTGCCCAGGCATGCCAGGCCTGCCAACAAGAGAGAACACAAAAGTCAGAAGGAAGATGAATCGTTTTTGCAACCTGTGCTGTTTAATTATTAGAGATAATAATCCAACCTTTCTGAGTGCATGGACAACAGTAATACCCTGCAGACAACACAATGCTTTGCTTCCTCTAATCATTTGTAATTTTAACTGCCTCATTATCTTAAATAACATCATGGTGAGTTCTTGGCCAGGAGCTCCCTGTTGGATATTAAGGCAAAGGAGCTCTGTAGCAAAAATTAAGTCACATACACCTTAATTTTCCAAAGGTTAAAATGAAGATTAATATGTTAGGACTAGGGGAGGTGCAATGGGAAGAAATGCAGGAGATGGCTGCCCCAGAGAAGATCTGGCATCAAATATTAATTGAAATGCACAAGCCTGAAATCAAAGGCTCTTTGGAGAATTAGCAACAAGGCTACTTTCCTAGTTCAAGTATATTGAGTGAGAACAAGTTAAATTTTTTCCATTTAGATTATCCTTTCTCCTTCACTATTAACTGACAGGACAGAAACTCCCAAGAGTAAGAATAGGAACTGAATTGTGCACTAGTTTTTCTAGCCAGATAAAATTCTAAACAAGAATCTCATGGTTGCCTTGGTCTGCTTTCTCTGTTTTTTTTTTAATCCTGCTTAACAGTAACAAGGCAGACAGTTATAAGATCTTTGTATGAACATCTTCCTTTCCTGAAGTATGGGATGTGATCAAATTTACTGGTCTCTCTGCTATGGTGCCTGGAAGCTTTTCCTTACTGACCTTGTACCAGTTGCGATCATGCTCTGTTGCAGCACTGTAGTACTGCAAGACTTTGGGGATGGTACTCTCATTGATGCCTTGCAGGTTCAGCTGCCACTCACCCAGCTTCAGGAAACACCTGGTAAAGCAAAGTGATTATTGACTTAGAACCTTGAATGAAGATGAAGCCTGCTGGATTAAGAGGCAGACTTATCCGAAGTCTGAAAGACATTTCATGTCATAAACCCGCTCAGTAAGCCTCTTCTGCAGACTGGGAGCATGTGTGTTAACATGTAAGGTTCAAATCAGTCACATCCTGCTTGTAAGCGTTGAGCTAACTAGTTAGTAGTTTAACTTTTAAGGGGAAAGGTGATGGTCAAACTTTGTTCCTCATTTATATCAATTATAAAATAAATGTAAGAACTAGCTAACAGTAGCATCAAAAGACTTCATCAGTATTGATAAAACACACAGAGCACATGTTCTGGCTAGCTATACATATCACCATATGAACGAGCCTTCTGGAGAGAACACCAGCAGTGGAAACACAGAGCAACTGCTCTTCCTGCAAGCCAGAACCCCATTAAGTCATCCCGTCCCTGAAGAAAGGAAAAACAACATATTTTTACTGCAGCAGGGTGGGGCTGTGAAGGTTTATGCAAAGCTTAATACTTTGCTCCCTCAGCAGGCTTTAAATACCACAGTTACACAGCTGTCCTTTCTATATTTTGAGTTTTCCAAAAGCATTGTGCAAGGAAAATATTGTGTGCAACTCATTACTAATCTGTCTTGCATGATAGTCACTCTGAGAAAAATAAGACTATGCTGTTATCAAGTTCCCATTCTCACAAAAGCAAATTAAGGGCATGCCTCCCTTGGAAAAAACAAAAACAAAAAGCAAACCTTCGGTAGTAAGCACTATGCAATTTCTGCTTTAAATTGGAAACAACGGATGTGGCACTTCCAGATCCGCAGAGGAGAATGGAGATTATAAGATGTGTTTTTAATGCAACAATATTTTAAGAGACCATCACATGCTGGGCACCTACTGCCCAAAGCACTGCTGTTGTATTAAGGGCACACGCTGCCAAGCACAGACATGCCAGGCATGTGGAAGTGTTTCTTTCCTACTGACTGGACCTCCTAAAACCCAAAGAAACAGCTACACTGAGAGCTCTGCCTCCTGCCAGTGAGCCAGTGCTGGAAAAACAAAACCAGCCACCAGTGACAGATACAAGCTTGTTTATGCTGATATGTCACAATAACATTTACTGAAATTATATGATTGATAAAAAACTGTAATACCAAATGGGTCTCTAACAGCTAAATGAGAAATCCCCTGTCCTTTTCAATCAAAGCGTGGACCCTGCAACCTCAGGAAAGACATCAGTTTCACTACATAGCTGAGGGGAGTCCAAGGCCCAGGTGCTGACCGTGCCATGAGCTTGTGGAGTTCCTGCTTATGCTGCTGGTCCTCTGTCGCGATAGCATGCTGTGCCTGCTGCTGCATGGTCTGCACGAAGTGCTGCATGTGCTGGAATGCATCAATCTGTAATCAGAGGACAGTTGCATTAAGGACCACGGAGGTTAAATACAACTTCACAAGAGAGGAAGACAATACAGGTTTTTGATATTTTTGTTTTTTCCTCAAAGCCCATTAGCCATTTACATCTTTTTAAAATCAGTTTATGTTCTACATATGTGGCACCAAATAAATGAAGAGGTTAGAGATTCTTGATGTCTCAGACATCTGGCCACTGAATTGCTATGCTGAGGAACAACTAACTGCATTCTACTGATGCTAGGGACACCCTCATGGCATACATACAGTCAAAAGCATGACTGACCACACCATGAGCTAACACTGCGCTCTGATGTGCAAGAGCTCAACTCTGGCAAAGAGAAACAGCCAACTCTGTAAGAAGAAAACTTCAGCAGCAGAGAATGTCCTGTTACTGCTCATGCAGAGTGAGATTCTAGTAATGATACAGAGATGTCTCATTTGCAATAGAGCACGCACCCCAAAGAGCAGCAATTTCAACAATCAAACAAATGTCCATAGCTTACAAACTATATCTGACCAAGTCACTATCATAACAGGCAGGATCAGAGATCCAGAGAAGCCTATCTATAACATGATACAGCCTGAAAAAAAAAAAATTGGAGAAAATAATGCCTGAAGGAAAACTTGCAGCTTCCTGATCTTCCCTCCTAAACCCTCAGCTTTGGCTAGGCTTACAGTACATACCACGGCACAAAAACATTGAGTTATTTCAACAAATTAAATTTGAGATTTCTCTTAAAGTTGTTTAAGAAGTACAAGTGTACATTGGTCCTTTGCCAGCAGATTACATAAGGCAGTAGTGTTAAAGCAACTCACACTACCAAATTTTGAGGTAAGCCTCTTTTGAAATTCCTTGGAAAGAATTATGGGCTAAGATAACCTGAAATTAAAGATTTAAGAAAAAAAAAAACTATACACGCTTCACTGGAAACAATTAGAGTAAAGCTCTTGCAATCTGCAAGGTCATTTCAGGTCAGAAACCGCAGAATATGCTATTAAGAGTCCAATTTACTCCTGTTCCATCTACAGGAATGAGCTGCTTTAAAAGTGCAAGAAGAATCACCTGAGCTGAAATGCCTCATCTATTCCATTCAAATATCAGCATGCCCAAGTCAATTGTCAGGAAAAAGCGTATTAGTCCAGGATGAAATAAAAGAAAGTATTATACTGTTAATATTAACAGGGTGCATTCCACAGCTTGTAACCTGGATACTTGGCTAGAAGAGGAGGGGGAAATAGCAATCTTATAGTTACACTGTTACGCTAGACGTTTGTGAAAAATAGGCAAAAATATATTGCCAAACAGTTATGTGCCCCTCGTATCTAGACACACCCAACAATCTGCTCTTCAGTTTCCATTAACATTGAAAACTGATCACCATAAACTGACAGGCAGAGCACTTAAGATGGACAGCAGTAAGTTTTCTTTAACAGTTGAACTCTGTATGTCTGTAGAACGCAGCTGCTGGCAAACGTCCTGTTAGAAGAAATGCAATAGGGTTTACTTCTCCATCCTTTTATCTCTTTTAGAAGAAAAGATTGTTGTGCCACTCTGCTACTGCTAGGCAGTTGGTTTCCATCCAGATGCCATTTTTTTCCTGCTGGATCTGGCAAGTGCCAAAATGACGGTGAAGAAAACATTTCAGGTCCACCAAGCAACCTTGAGCTCCTCAGCTACAGAAAATGGTCATTCCCTGCCATGCCAGCCTACCTCAGCAGCTTATTACTTAAGATGCCAAACCAAGTGAACACACACAGTTATATAAAACTCTGGTCTACATACATCAGTAGGTATAACTATGTATTATTTAGTTAATGATAGTCACTCAAAATAAGACATAAGGATACACCCATCCATGTAATGCTCCTGGTACCAGAATTCCCTAAACAATTTCAGTGTTTGGTATAAACAAACGCTTTAGTCTCACTCCAGACTCCAAACATGAATCACATCCATCCCTCCTCCTCATCTTTGCTGCTTCTCTAATATTTTTTTCCTGTCCTCATGAGCTCCACATATTCTCCCATCAGTTTATTTAGATATATTCTCTTTCCCCATCCCCTTAACCTTTGTGTCTTCTTTCATTCTGCTTTCTACAACTGCAGCAGTTTCCTGCATCTTATCTATTTCTTTATCACAGGTCAAACACAGAAAAGGCCAGTTTGACTCAAAGAGGCAGGCAGATCAGACCCATATACTTCTTAGGTCATTTTCTTAGGTCAGAAAGTAAGAAACCATCCATTACACTGTTTTACAAAGCCAATAGAACAGGGCCTCATCAGCAGCTCCTTCTGTTTTTTAAATTCAAATAAAGAATAGTTAGGTCATGGCAATGATCCCATAGCAATGGCTCTGCTCCAGTGCTGGCAATCCCAAAGACAGGAAAAATAAAAAAGATGTGGCAGAATATGAGGATAAATGGAGGCTTTAATGTATATTAAAAAAAGATAAGTTACCCAGTCTGGAGCTTATTGGATTTGATTATGTAAATTCTCCCTGTGTTGCAATGTCAAAAACATTCACCCTAGGCTCCATGAAGCCAAATTGTTCCCATGACAAAGCCCTATGTACTTTTCAGCTGTCTTTTGGTTAGAAATTTTCAATAATGTCCTTAACAAGACTCAGTTCTGCTCAACAACTAAGTACAAACTGTTCAGGATACTCTTTTAAAACCAGTAATAAAAAAACACCTTACTTCTCTCTTTCAGCATGTAGCCCTGACCATAGGTACAGCGTGGAGATCTGGCAATCAGAACAGTGGACAAAAAGTCAAGTACCAAGCCTACATAGTAAAATCCTGGTGAGGACAGAAGAGCTACTATTGATCATTAATCTTGGCTGCAACTCTTGAGTACCTGATACTGGTTTAGCAAAAATAATCTTTCTGTGTAGGAAATAAAATTAGGGCAAGGCTTTCTCTGTCTCTAGAGAGTTTTGTAGTAACATTTCAAAAGCTTATCTTCTGAATAACAATAAGGAAAGGGATTAGTTACTCTTTTTTAGGTGAATAAAAATAAAGCCTTCAGCCTTGGATTTGTTCTGTAGAAATTATGAAGAACTAACGTGTGTGGCACTGCACAAAACCTGAGAAATGAAACAGAGTACTATGTTCTTTTGTACCTTGCGGGCACTCTTCCACATGTGCTTCATGTAGGCATAGGTCACTTGAGGATGTACTGTTGGCAGTGGGTGATCCAGCTGTCGAGATGGATCTACTCCCAAGAGCAGGACAAGTGTCTTATGGGCCAAAGCCTGGAGAAGGTTGCAAAGCGAAAAAGTAGGTTGAAACAAGCTCAATCTTACCTCCATTTCATATTGACTGCGGAATTGCCTGCCACTAAAAAATACCTCTGACCCTCCAGATAAAACACAGACGTAGCAGCTCTATTACCATTCCATGGACTCATAAGAATATCACAGGATAAGCCATATATCTTCATTGGGATCAGAGCATTAGATTCTCATTTCAGAAGCCAGTAGAGAGTGTGAAGTCTCTGTTTCAAGTATTTTTGGTAATAAATCTTGTGGTGAATATTGAAGTAGGATTGTCATGTTCAACAATAACAACATCACACTCTAGATAAGAAAAAGAGTGCTTCAGCAGAGAGAGCTATTGTTAATAATTACTAGTGCTGCATGGAAAGTTTCAGGTATAGCATGCAACAGAAAATTGGCTCTAAGGCTCTCAGGTATAATACAAGTCCCACAAAATAATCTTGGCTACAAACACGAACTCCACACTGGTTACAGTTTTAGTATTTCAACAATTTCTAACCAGTCCCCTCCTCAGAGGAGAGCCCATCTCACTTGGGCAATGAAAGTATTTGGAAGCGCTCAAGGCTGAAGCAGCATGACAGAGCTAACAATCTAAAAATCTGCAGTAGAGGGTAGAGCTTGGTAATGCTCACCAGTCTCCCACTCTTGCCACACAAGCTGGCATACTTGAGCCAAGTTCTCATGTCCTCATGAGGATTCACAACAAGAGATCGGACCATCAGTATTCTTTGCCAGTCTTCCACAATTCGTTGACAGCCCTGAGATAAAAAGGAAGAGAACTCGTTAGCATTTTATCTCCAATCTACTCCACTCCACAGAGCCTTAATTCAGAATCTGAAGGGACTTTTTCCAAGATGGAGAAGCTTCTGTACCCATAATTCACAGCAGGCCAACATTACCAACTAGCTGGCTATTTAACACTGCAATGTGTGAAGAAGGTTAAGTCCTTGACTCTTGTTCTCTGCAGCCAGCTCAGAGTTTGCAGTCTAATGATAGCGTCTAATGGAAAAAGGAGGAAAACTCCTAAAACAGAAATGCATCCAAAAATCAAGAAAGCTCTTTGTGCAATTCCAAAATGGGTCAAGAGTTTTATAACCCTTCTCAACTTAGCTTTAAAGCCTAGTTTTGGTTTAAATAGTGACAAGTCTCAATATGCAGATGGTACAAAAGCAAACGGTTGCAAAGATATTTTTGTTATTGCCCTTTTTCTTATCCTTGCATGTGTTGCTTTTAGAGGCTGGCATGACTGAACTGGTATTCTGCCAGAAACTGCAGTTCCAACTGCTCTGCTGCTTGTGCAAGCATTGTCTGGTTCTTGTCTGTCTGAAGGGAGAGGCACAACAACACTGTCAGTCAGAGCAGGACGAGTCTGTTTCAAACATTCAAGGATGCTACAGAGAAGGAGAATTGTGGACGAGAGAGTAACAACCACATACATAGTGCTTGCTGTAACGGCCAAATACTTCAGGGTAAGAGTGATGCTCTGAAGTTCAGATTAATCCAGAGATGACTTAGACTTGGGTTTGAGATAAACAAAACAATTTCCAATGGCAGCAAGCACCTTAGCACCAAAACATCCATTTCTTTCCCTTTCTCTTTTTCCCCAAAATTGAGGGCTGGGAAGTTAGGCAAAACTTGTTCTCTAACATCCAAATAAACCTCACCCAGCAGGCATTTTAAAATTATTAAAAAGCAGCTATAAAATGTGCAAGAACTGTATGTACTGCTTTCAAGACTATAAACAGCTGTATTCAGACATTACATTTCCTGTCACTCTCAGTTTCTCCACCCCAGTGGAATGCTCCTGAGCTTTTCCAGACAGGAATACAGTTTCCCAAACAGCTAAAAAATATGTAGCCGCAACAGCCTTTCATAAGAAGGCAGATATAGCAGCCACAGTGAAGAACTCCACGTAGGGAGAAATTCTTCCTTCAGGCCAGGTACCAAAATTTGGTATAAAGAGAGCATTTTACCCTAATTACGCTTCCCCCCCGCCCTTCCCTTGCAGGAATCATCTCTTTAAACAGTATTCCTGTATGTACTACTACATCTGTTGATGTTCACTTTCACTGTAGGGATGCCCCTTGTACAGAAATAGTCTCAAAATATCTGGCTGATTTAAATCTTCAGAGGTGCTTAGGATTTTTGCTGTTTAGAGTAACACTGAGATAAGCAGCCTTGGAGATGTTACTAGCATCTCCATTCTGTAGGCATCTATTTCAAGGCTTAAGTCACCCTACTGAAGCCTCAAATCAGGAGACACATCAGGAATATTAACAAAAGCAAACAAACAAACAGAAAGCCCAAATAACCAGGACAAACACAAAGGGGACAGAGAGCATGCAGGCATGTAAGCATATATGCTATTGGTATAGAAAGAGAAATTGAACTTGCTGAGCCATCACACTGACTAGAAAGGAAGCTGTTCATGCCAGCACATCATCATCTCCATCCCTGATCTTTACACAGACGTACCTGCAGTCTTTCCCACCAGATCTGGCGGATGATCTCACGGCGTTCTGGTACAAGTTTATACTGGATAACCTCTTCCAGCTCTGACAGCATCTGACAGGATACCATGGCCTGAAGGAAACAATCACATTCCATCCCAATCACTACAGAACAAATCTATAATTAAGAAGCAGTATTTTGGCATCAAAATCTTAAGTACATACGCTGCCCAACAGGTAAAGAACAGACTGCTATATACTGGTACCTAGATGATCTGCTGATTCAAACTTTCTAAACGTCAATTCTTGTTTCTTTTAAGGCGGGGGAGCTCACTTCACTGTTTGATTTGTCCCAAAGCTGCTCCTACAAAGTTGTATCTCTTATCTGACAAAAACCATTTAGCTTGTGAGCCTACACAGGTTTTATGTTTGGTATAAGTGCTACAAGAAGGTTTATGCAACTTCTAGAGAGAGTCTGAAGCAGCAATGAGGAGAATGAAGGCTGAGGCAGACACTTACCCCATAGGCTCGACTGTAGCTCTCTCCTGCCATGGCAGTCAGCTCAGCATCTAGCAGATCTCTGGCTTTGTCAATGCACTGAAATAGAACGTGACATCAGGGCAAAGGTGGTATGTTTTATCTGGAGTCAACTGTTGAAACTGCTTTTCATCTGTTCCATCTCATAAACAAAGCTGGCATTGTTCCCATTCTTCAACAAGAATCAGGAAAGGACGTTATCAACAGAAAGAATCAATAGGAAAACAGTGTCCAGGGGCAGGTATAGGGAAAGCCAAGGGGGCTTCATTTATCACCTGCACAGTCTAAAGTCTGTCTTTCTACCAAATAAAAGTTTGCAGTATTTCTAATCCTACTGTCATTGTAGAGGTCATCATTAATAACATTTATACAGGAAGAGAGACGTTCACATTTTAGTGCAAGAGAGCTGGTTACAAAAAAGCCCCAAGAAATGTCTCTTGATAATATACAATGATAGGAAATAGCTTTCTGTTTTATGTAACCTAACAGGTTTTCATGAATTTTACAGGACAGCAAATTCCATTTCTCTTCCTGCAACTAAGGCATGCTCTTCAAGCATGAAATAAATTCTGCCCTGGTTCCAGTCATTATATAATCTCTAATCTATAGTTTTTCCTGTTCAAAACGTTGAAGTTTAATCACAAACTCTACCCCTTGGAATGCCTGGCTAATTTCACTGTGCATATCACCAAAAAAAAAAAAAATCTATGTACGGATTTTGACAGAGCAGACTAAATTACTCCTTTATCTAAGCTGGCAAGCCAGCAGAGAATTCTGAGAAACGGTACTTGAGCTTCCTTGGAAAGCAAACAACATGTTTCACATCTACAGAGGGGAAAAAAGTGGCTTTTCAAATCTCCTCTGACACAAACAAGCATACCAATACGGCTCTGTTCAATCGACTCATTCCTTGCCTTGAATTCTCATCTCAATCTAAGATCTAAGATTTATCACCGCTACCAGAAAAATTAGAACAAAAGTTCTGGTACATGATATATATGAACACTTCACTGAAAAAGCTGCCAGAGGTAGAAGTACATGGAACACTCATGAAGAATCTCATGTGTGTCTTATGCCACGAATGCCTTTCATCAAGCAGGGCCTTGTAGAATGGAACCTCTGCTTGGATAACCCTTGTGCACTGTCTAGAAAACAGACATGAGAGCAAAGAAGCCTAAGAACAACTAAGGCACCCTTGCACTCTACAGCACTGGACTACTACTATCTGGACATATATTCACTGCCGTGTTTCTGGACAGACAAGACAAGCTCAATCACCAAGTCTAAGACAGCAACAACAAAAAGGTTATTGGGCAATTCACAGGTTAGAGCCAACTGCATGTCTTTCCAAGCAGCAATATAGCCTAGTTCATCTTAAACTAGGTTTTGAGAAGACAACAAGGAAGATAATTACCTGCTGAGCCAACGAGAAAAGGTCCTGGTGGAGAGCCAGTACAGCCCTGTAGAATGCACCATCGTGGGTGTCCCTTGGGATCATGCAGGTGTATTCCTCCATGCTATCCCACTGACCTGCAGAGACACAGATATCCTCAGTGATACAGTAGCCCCCTCTGCAAGATAAGAACAGAACTGTGCTACGGTGCTCAGACATCAGCGATTAAGCCTGAATGCTGCGTGGTGCTTCTACATTTAAGTCAGCTCTCCAACAGTTTGTTTTTGGCAGGCACAGTCTGTGTTATATAGAGAAATTGTATATATACATTCACAGTTTTAGACAAAAAAAGGTCTGTGTTTTTGCTTCTAGGCAAATTGTTGTCCTCATGGAAAAGGTTCTTGCATTCCTTGTGATGAAAAAGTTAAAAAGCTGACATTTCCAGAACATTTGAATGAATTAAAAGATTATTTTTTCTCAGCAAAGGCTGGTAGACAGCAAGTGATTTATAAGCTTCTGTAGTAGATACCTGGCTACCAGTACAACTGATATTTGGACCATTTATAGATTTATCCCACTTACGATTGTCTACTCAGCAGACACAACCTATCAAAATGCTCGAGACATTGTTCTAGTTTGTAAATAAGTCTGCTACAAATCTGAGAAATTCTATTAATCTCATTTCAAATCTGAGCTATGTTCAATGTAAAAGTAAGTAAAAGGAACCAGTTAAGCAATTAGTTATGTGCTCAGATCAATAAGGAAGTCACTTTGTCACTTGAGACATCACTGGGAGACCTTAGGTAAATGCAGGTTTTCCAAAGGACTTCAGTGTTGAATGACACTAACTTCATACCCTGACGTAAATAATTTTGTTCTTTAATTTTACTGTTTTTTACATTTTGTAGTTCTGAAGCAAGTTAAAACTATCTGTGCTTCCACGTTGTGGGCTGTCACATACTACCACACATGGATACATTACCTAGACCCCAGGCAGCAGCAGCAGCCATCCTAGCCATCTTAGCTTGAGTTTCATCATTGACCTGTGTCCACTTTTCACAGCATTGCTGGTGAAGCTGCCCCCTAAGAAAAATCCACAATTTCTGATCAGCAAAAAGCCTCTTCTAGGAATTCTGTCTTTATAAGCAGCCACTTTGCACAGATAAGAAAACAACCAGCCCCATAATTCTTTTCATACAGAATGAAGAATAGGATTCTTCTCCTTTAGCCAACTCAGACATGCTAGTCTGATGACAAATATCCTATCACCAGAAAATTAAAGGCACGCTATGCTTTGAAAACACAAATCCAGACAAAAGTTTGCACTTGTTCCTCAGCAGTTAGTAATGTCTACTTTACAAGCTGAACTGTCGACTCCAGTCCACAAATACAGGAGAAAAACCACCCCATTCTCAAGATAAAAATCAAACCATCACCAAACAAGGGATGCTTAACTTTTTTTTTTTCAAGAGTCAGTACAAAGGACACATGATCTGAATAGCTTGTGCATGGCTCCTGCTATCAAACATTTTGGATAAACACATCATCAAGTTTGAAGACAGAGGCTAGAGAATCAATGCTGCTGTAACCTAGGGTGAAGACTTGTCATGGCAAGATCGCAGAGGGGATCTGAATCTTTCATCTCCGGTGGAAAGGAAGCATCAGGATTTTTTGTATTATTTCATTTAAATCAACTAGGGATGCTCCACTAATCAAACCTATTACTGGGGGTATTGCAGCTCCAGCATTTCTCAAGCTGGATCCTCTGTAGCAATGGAATAGCTGCCAATTGTCAGTGAGGGCAATTTGCCTTTTCTTCTGTCATATCCTCCCCTCCCAAAAAGCAAGATGACAAAAAGGAAGACGAGTTAGTCAAACCAAATCGAAAGGCTGCCACAGGCAACATAGTCATTCTGAATGAATTCATAGTCTTAAACAAAAGAAAAGCCAAGCCAAACCTAGCAACAGCAGTAAATCAGGACCTCATAGGTGCTAATAAAGTAGTATGGCTCTTGCAGACATACCTACATCAGGGGACAAATGGCTGAGAGTATTTTGGCTGCACTTTCAAAACACCACTGCACAGAGCATTTAAATAAGGATGTTGCATAGCAGCAGTTCTAGATTAACTGTCATATTCTGCCAAGCAGACTCCAGCAGCACAAACAGTCAAGTTGAACATTACTGAAGAACATCAGCAGCCAAACCATGGACTTCTCAGTCTCAGAATGACATCTCTATAGCCAGTTTCGAGGTAGCAGACAGCACTTTGCAAAGGCCCTTCTGAATTCTAAGAAAGATCTGCACACAGATGGAGTGCAGCTCCACAACAGCAAGCACACAGATCTTTGTGATTGCTCTCATCACTACAGACTATCAATAGAAGCACAACATCTAGCTCCAACAGAAGCAAAGCACTCTTGTAATATATTTGTCACTGAAACATGAAGCAGGAGCTTCACAAATACATGTCCTGCAGGAAGGAGTAATTCCATAAATCCCTCATGGGAACTGCCTACTCCTAGAAAAGATGACTGAGAAACTGATCATTATGAGGATCTATTTTTCATACTGAAAAAGCTACGCCCAATGTGCCTCACTCTCATCTAGACACAAAAAGGGCAGAAAAACTCTATCAGAATTAGGTTTCTCAAACAGGTCTGTTTCTCTAGCAGTAAAATGACTTTAGTGAAGAGGAATCTCCTTACTGTTTGCCATCCCATGGGTTCATGTCAGGACCCATCAGGAGAGAGCTCTAGTGACATGAAAAGTTCAGTAGAAAGGCGGAACCTGGACCAAATCACACATGCCCCTGGGCAGAACTGCATGCCACAGCGTGCAGGATGCCTTCTCCAATTATCTCCTTTGAATTGAAGTGAACAGGGTGAAAAACAGAAGCCCCATTTAACTAGCAAGCAAGAAGTCACTACCAGCTCATCCTCTCGTCTAATTAGTTACATGCTGAACACACACTTTTAGCACAGGATTTGAAATACAAAATGTTCACAAAGACAATGTTAATGAATGCTAAAAAAAGACTAATAATGAAAAACTCAGCCATCTACAAGATGAGCAAAAGGGTTTTAAAGGGAGTAAGGTTTATTTGGCATAATCTTACACTCAGGTGACGATTAGGAAGTAGACAATTTCACTAAGAGTTCTACAAAAGACCATGTATTCTGGATAGGCACAGGTCTGACCATGAACAAATACAGAAATCTCTCATGTTTTAATCAGTTTAAAAAGGAGGGTCACAATGAGCTCCTTTTATGATTGTTTTTGACAGGTGCTGCCCAGTTAATGTTTTCTGAGAGGTCCCCTCTAAACATAATTTCTTTCTCTGCTACAAATGGGGTTTATCTGATCAGAAGACTGCAGATTCTCTTTCAGAGAGAGCTTAACTTCATCCCAAAAGTCTTAGAGATGTTATTAACAATTCTGACTTCACAAACAAAGTGAGAAGTCGCTGGAAATACTCTAACTATTAAGTAAGCAGAAGTAAATAGGAACTTAAAGGAAAAAAAACTTCACCTGGATGACAGCATCCAGAGAAGAGTTAGGCACCATTTTTAAAGGCATCATTTTCCTCAGTCTTCAGGCATTCCCCTCTTACCATTCACCAAGTGCTTCTAAGCAACGCATCCGTCCTAGCATCAGCTCAGGATCATCTTTGTTTGTGTCCATTTTCTTGTCATAGGCCACCAGAGCATCTTCCCATTCATGAAGCTTTTCATACCAGGTAGCTTGAATTTCCTAAGGGGAAAAAAATAAATCAGAATAAATAGCAGGATTAATATTCACCATTCCATATTAACTACCACAGCTTTTCCTGAAAAATCCTGTGTCTCTGGTGGTCACTTAGCCTATTTTTCATTCTTAATATCCTCATGGACTTTTGTGATACAGAGAAAAATCCTGAGCTAGTGGAAAAACAGGAATCCTGAGTATTGCTTAACCTGCACAGAAGTGAACTCAAGTTTACCAGAGGGATGAATCCAACATCATCCCCCTATTCAGTGCCAATGAAATACTAACTCAGTAGCTGATGCTTTTCTTTTTGGAGAGGGGGAGTGAGTGGAATAGGAAAAAAGGTAAATCTACAAAATATTTCACTTCTCATTGCTGCACATGCTTGCATTTAAACAAGAACAACAGTCCTATGTTAAGGAATGGAGTGACTAACTGGAAAAAAAAAAAAACAAACCCAAAAGCACACTGTGCACCTGGCTACTGCTAGACAATTTTTTAATACAGCAGGCATGCATAATGTTGGGGTCTAATCGTAGCCCTCAAAAGGAAAGGCTGTGGTTTGTAAGAAAGACTTTAAAAGTAAGCCAAGCAGTGATCCTTATCAGCTGCACAAACTTTTCTTCAGTCTTTGTTTCTAGATTTTGTTTCTAATTTTCAAGAAATAAGATGCCTTGGTATTTTTTCCATACTGATCTCTGCCAATGTTTTTCTGCTCAGTCCTTGGCAGCTCATGTCTTGACATAAGGTGCAGAATAGATTCTTTTCCCAGCCCTGTGGGCAGAGTCAGTATAAACCACGCTCTGCATGCCAGGTCCTCCACTTAGGATGTTCATATACCAGCCCTTTAACTTTTCAGCTCAGCCACAATAGATCAAGTAAGTTCCTGAAAGCAGAGCTCACACAGCTCCTCTTAATTTCTTTTCACTGCCTATTCTGGCAAAATCTGTGTTTTGAACTACATTTACTGCTAAAACTACATAACTGCTAAAGAGTGAGGTCAGAATTACATAACACAGAGCTTTGCTCAATCTACCTAAGGAATCGCAAGAAGCTGCGAAGATGTTCTGAAGTTCACACTTCTCCCAGAAAGGGCTTCCTTTCCAGTCTAGGTCAAAACCAAACCTCATCCTACACCAAAGGAATTCCACCATTCTGTGCTTATACCTGTTCCTGCTTTCTAGTGGCTCCTAATGAAAGAGGCTAGTCTACTGTGCTCCCAGGGCTGCCTTCCTTTTCCCAATCACCCTGAGGCACTGCAAGAATTATCACTGCAAAATCATCTTTTTAACAGAGTAGAATTGGCAGGAGAGCATAGATGTCTTAGTCCCTGAACACAAATTAAATGCTTACAAAAAAGAAAAAAAGGTAAGTTGTTTAGAGAAAGACACAAACCAAACACAGAATGGGGTTATTTCATTTCTGTGAGTAGTTAAAAAATGTAAAGGGCTGGCTAATTTGTCATTCTAAATAATATCTGTGAACTCTGACATGTCTGCATGCCTCCTGGATGAGAGAGGTCAGAGGCACAACTTCCAGTCAATTCTTACCTGAAACGTGTTGATGCTGTTTCTCAAAAACCCTCAAGCATGTAAAGCCCAGAAGAGGAGCTCACTCCCTCCCTTTCTAGCTGCTTCTAAATAAAATTACTTATTTTGTCAAGTCGCTAGTTTCCGACAGCTGCATTTAGTGTCAACGATAGCTGCTAAATTCTCCTCCAAATCAGGTTCTTGAACAAATTCTTGCAGCTTTCCCCAGCTATCCGACGTGTATGCAGTTAAGACACAGTACTCATCCCCATAGGCAGCAAGGCACCTTTGGTATGAACGAGGCAATATTGTAAGCAGGGACAGAACCTCAACATGATTGACTGAAAAACACAACATCACCATCAAAAAAAGAAAAAAAGCAACCTACAAACCCCACGAAAACATAAGATATGAAGAAGAGAGTTATCCAGCAAGACTCACCAGCTCCCCAAAGTGCTTCATGGCGTACTCCAGTACCCCAGCAGCTGCTTCTGGCTGTTGAAGTTTATTGTTGATGCTGAAAAGGTAGGAAGAGAAAGACCATTTAACACAGCTGGCAATTCTTAGGGGCTGGTATGAGCTTCTGCTTGATAATACCAAGCTCTGTCATTTAGAAATACCAATGGAACACTCTCCTTTTCTTTAAAACTTTTAAGTGAATGATTAGACCACATAAGACACACAATGACTACACATTTGGAAAACAATAGGTCCATACATATTCTCTGCACATGTTCTCAAGATTATCAGTTCTAAATAGCAGCCTGCATAGGGAGAAGAATAGTTGCCAATAGTTTGAAAAGCATAATTTCCCAACGGCTGCACTTATCAAGAGCTTTACAGTACTGATTTTTCCCCTCCCTTTCTAAACAGACAGCCAACTCCTTTAAAAATCAGAGTAGATATTTTAATGCTCTAAGAAACCATCTACAGAGTCACCAGGAACACACGAAAAGCTTGTAACCCTACTTTCAGTTTCATATTTCATATAATGCCTCTGCACTGGTACTACTCAGTACTGGTGCTCTTCTTTTGCTGGTTTTCAAGAACACATCAGAAACTCCTGCCACCATGACCAGTTCTCATTCTGTACCAGTGCAGCACCTTGCTTTGCAAGGGCTGCTGAATTTTGTGAAGCACAAGCAAAGAGGCTACTCATGAGCCTGGTTCTCCAGTTCAGCAATGCCACGTACAGCTATTCTTTTCAATCATTTCTATTTCACATTGGTTTTCTGATCTTACCATCAGAAATGGCTGTCTGCACATTGGTGCGCGGTGATCAGTGCTTTTGCTAACCCCCAATTTAAGGAGGAAATAAAAATTTATGAAGCTCCTGCTATTTTATAAAGCTTTTTTCCAACAGTTTCTGGCTCATTGCTGTCTTCTTTCCCTAGTTGTGCTGGAGAACAAGAAGTGCAAGCTGCTCAAAGCAATGCCTCAACACCTGAGCATGCTACAATAAACCCTACAGTCCAATATTAATACTAGTTAACATCTGGAATGGGAACAGCACAACTTAACAAAACATGTCAACTGAGAGCAGTCCAAAGAGACTTTCAATGGTCTTTGAATATGCTGCTGTAGATACAGGCAGCTTTCAGAAATGCCCCTTCTTGCCTGCTATCATCACAATGACTACGTATTTTTCCCCGCTACGAGAGGCTTGTTGATCCGGAAGAGGGATGCAAATCTACAGTATTAAAGGGAGTTCTCTAGACAAAGAGGGAAAATTTTCAAATAAGTGCTATATTTCTTCTGCCTGTGGGAAGGTCAAGTAAAATACTCTTGGAAGTAGGACATTAGAATGGCTTGAGCTCAAATCAGATGTAGTCAGGCTAAGAATGCACCATCATCACAGGCATCCAAAAATGGGAAGCACTTGAAATACATCCATGCCTTTTTTTAGCAAGATAATCAAAGAACATACTACCTCCACACTTCCCAAGGGAAAGCTAGGCAGCAGTGCCTCATAAAAGTGATAAATGGCTGTCACATTTCATATCCTGATGATTTAAAGAGCCATTTGCAGACACATCACTTCCAGCATGTCAGACAGTTAATTACTTCCAACTTATCTTTCTTGTCAACACTTCCTGACAAAATTGGCCGTTATCTTTTATTCTTCAACAATTAGCACTGCTCTTTTGCTGTTGCTCCCTGGTGCACTCAATCACTCTTTTGTTTCATACTTTCTTGGCTGTCCAAAGTAGAATTAAAAAGCTGTCTATGGCTAGGTTTAAGCTAGGGAGGGGAAAGAAGGGAAGGGGAAGGAGAAAGACTTTGATTTAAAGGAATATACAGCAGTAGATATAATACTGTGTTGTTACTATTCATCATAAATTAGTCTCTTGTAACAAACGATCTAGCCCATCCAGCGAGCAAAGACAGGTAATTTTGTGGACTAGGATAAGCCACTGACTGGGAAATCTCCTGTCAATTATTTCATGTTTTGATATACCACATCAAAATAGTGTATACACAAAATGAGGGGGAGAGGGGAGCAACAACATTCACTGCTTGGGCAGAAATGGACCTAAACACTGAGAAGTGTCAGGAAGAGAACAAGAGTCCCTCCAAAGCAAGACTGATGCATCAAGTGGGCTTTATTAATATGGGTGAATATTCACTGACTTCAGAGTAATAAAACCTCAGTAATCACTGCATCGTTTTGCTATTCAGTTTTACAGGCTAAGGGAAACACTGTCGCGTGTGGATTAAGTTCTGATCTTGTGTTTTGGAGGTTTTTTGTTCGTTTTGAAACACCTCTGATTTCTGCTTTTTCCTCATCTGCTGGATTCAGTGTGCTCTCAGTGTTGGAAGTACATTGACAGTTCCCAAAAATCACTACTACCACAGCTCACTGGAATGTGTTTTCAACAGACACACAACTCTCCGCATACAAATTCTCTGAGAAAGGGCCTGCAGATTTTGCTTCTCTTGGAAAAGCATTTCCACATGGAGTCCTGTTAAGACATTCAAAATACATGTTTAGAAATCATGGCATTCTGTGCTTCCCTACCCTTTCACCTGCCTATCATTAAAGCATCGCCCCTCTCCCTGCAGGTCTGATGAGGTCTGCACTCAGGCAGATTCTTCTCAAATTTTGTAACACTCTCAAAGCACTACAGAGCTGTTTTCTAGTTATCATGCTGGAGACCAGGCAGAACGAACAACTCTACAGAAAAGCATCCAGGCACAGAAGAGGCCCCAAAGGGATAATATTCCAGCCAGGCAGCATTGCCAGGGGGTTTTAGTCCCAGTGTTGCTGCTGGAAATCAGGGCAGTTTCTTGGATTAGAAGCAGGAGGATAGATTTCTCCTTGTATCTGGAAAAAGATAACTATGAAATCTTCCTGGATTAAAGGAGAGGATGGGAAAACATCTCTTAAGATAGAAACAACGCTGCTGGCTAACTCAACAGCCAGCAACTTAAGTCTTTGTTTACTGGGTGGTGTCCTTGCAGTTGTTCTTAATTCAGTATAATATGAAGTTTAATATTAAGGTGAAGATCAATTGTTCTCCATATCCACTGAAGGCAGAACATATTCATCCATTCATTTTTTGTTTAGCAGCTAGAAAAAAAGATGATTTCTTAGAAGTTTTTAGGTATAGGTTTGTTAGGTCATGGGTTACATATGACATCTTTCAGGAAAGACCTAAGTATTCAGCTGTACTATCTGGTATGGACTGGTAGAGCCTTCCACTATTAATGCTCAACTAAAATATTTCAGAATTCTGTATTTTAAATGCCACATGTACAAACATCAAATCTTCTGAAACTATTTCAAGGCAGAGCTGTCCTCATGTTTGCAAGTAGACCATTAAAATGGGAGTCCACAGAAATAACAAGATTGCCTAAGTCGTATCAACAAGATTTTGATATAGTTTGAACTAATGCATTAATCTCACTGTTTAATAGCCACCATTTGATTTCTCACTTTATGCAATAAACAAAGTGATTAGAAGAAACAAAACAACATTCAGGTCCTTATACTTTCTATGAAAATGAAGATTAATTAGCTGCAAAACTGATTTTCGCCAATGAAGTTTTGTATGAGTTTGGCTCACCTGGACTCACTGCATAATTACACAATGCAGCACAGTAGAATTAGAATTGATGACAATCACAATAACAAAAACATTAATTCCTGTATTCCAAGTGTACAATCTTCAGCAGCTGTTAAGGGGCAGCTGGATAAGGAAATGAGACTGGCAGAAAGCTTTGTGAAAAGACAGTCAAATACAAGATTATAGATAACCTTCCCTCTGTTTATTAATCAATATCTCTACCGTAGCCAAGATAATATTCAATCCTCCTGTCCAACCCTAACCTATCTGTAGCACTTGATTATGATGAGTGGGATATTAAAATGTGACAAGCCTTCTGATGTAAAAAGTTTGCAGGGATGGAATGACATAGTAGTTGGAAAAAGTGACTATCCTTGGCAAACTCCCCGATATAAAAATCTTGGACAAAAATCTTGTATTTGAATTTTATTAGCAGTGAAAGGTTACATAAACCTACGATTTGATAGTTAAGATATTAAATAAAAATTTAAGTCTTAGATGTGCAAAGGAGTAAAATGTAGCACATTAAGCTAGAATCACAAAAAATAACACTATTTAAGAGAAATATGCTCCCATTGCTTGCATATTATAAAGGTTATTTAAACAGAAACCAGACATGAACTGGGAATGAAAAATAACTTTACTGTCTTCAGCAGGAAGAGCACTCAAATGACGGACTTTTCTCCTTCACAAACCCCAGCATAAGTGTCTCCTGTTTACTAGAAATACTCTCTTTTATATGGTCTGGGAGCTTACTAGTCCTCTGTTATCTTTCAGGGTCTCTAACAATATTTTCTGTCATTCAAACATATTAAATTTTCAAAAACTCAACCTTGAGACTGGACCTTTCCTTATCTTCCCATAAAAATGAAAAACTTTCAATAAAGCCTTTTCAGGAGGTCCCAATCCTACCCGTGAGGGAACACGCACATTTCCTGTTGCCAGAAAGCCTCTCAAAACTTGGTAAAGAAACCTTATTTTTGTAATAAAGCAGCTTGTGTGCAAAGTCTAGACAAGAAGCCAAACTTTTTTTTTTTAGTCTCCTCAAATTTGTTTAAAAAGCTCCTCTGTGCAACAGATTCTACCAACCTAAGTCAAGCTTGTTTTTCCTTCTGAACAAGTCCTGAGAGCTTGCTTCTGGGATTAGAAGTGGAAGGCACTGCTACTTTGTGGATACTTTGGGGAACAGATAATCCTCTGGCACAAGGAATTGGCTTTGTTGGCCAGTTTCCCCAGTTCTACAGTTTATCTGTGTTCAGGCATCCCTGAGTCCTTGATTCAACAAACCTCAGAAAACAACCAATCGCCCCCCAAACAACTCCAAAACCCAATGCATTTCTATCATGCCACTAAAAATTATTCCCATACTGGGAACAAATAAGTTTGAGAAACCAATACCAGCAAAGAGCTATTTTCAATAAACAGTTGTGAGGACTGACTGCTCACAGGCCAGAGGGGCAGCCCCTTCAGCTTTACAGCAAGAGCACACCACGTTGCTCACAGGCATTAAAATCAGCCGAATTCCCAATCTCGATACAAATGCTTGCAAATTAAATAAAAACATTCCCAAGCTTTGAAAGGAAAAGCAGTGAAAACCATTACAATAAAATTCTTAGCCAGCCCTACTGCTCAGGCTGCAAAAGGTTTTGTATCATGTATTCTTTATGAACCAGATTCAGTGAAAGCGGAGAAGAAAAAAATTGCCAAGGAAAACCTTTAGCAGAAAGAGGTGAAACAGAGACAGAGACTTTGTGTATTGGTTATGCAAAGAAAGGATACGTTAAATAAAAAAGAAATCATAAATGATTGTAGAAAGTATCAGCGTTTTGTTTCTCATCAGGCCCTCTCACTTGTTCCTATGTAACTTCAAAGATGTAGAATAATTATTTGTAGTAGACAACAATTTTATTTGACTTTACTAGGGATTTAACCATTACTGTAATGCTACAGCAGAGTGAATGTTAGAACATTTATAAGCATCTCCAAAGCCAGAGGTGAAGTTGCACATTTCCTGGGAGGGGAGAGCAGTATTTCACAGAGCTTCGACACAGCGGGGACTCCTGTGATCTGCTAGCAGAGAGCTGACAGAGCCTTTGCCATCTCAGCAAGCACCAGGAATGCGAGATTCTAAGCATTTGCCAGATGCATATTAAGGGTTTTGCAATGACTGGCTACCAAATAAATAGCCACAGGGCACTGAGCTTCTCTTCTTGTCTCAGCTTCACATACACCTGCCAGAACAGCTTCCCAGGGAAGGCAGTCAATTAAACCCAACTCTGATTTAATCTGGCCCTCCAGGGACATGGGATGTCTGCTTCTAATCCAGTAATACCAATACACATGAATTTGGTAACATCGACCAGCATTATAAACATAAGATACATACTAACTGCAAGCATATTTAGACTCAATTCTCCCAACCACTTCAAACCTACAGGGTTAATGAAGTCAAAAAGGATTCGCCTCATGTTCTTGACTTTAGGATCTCATCTTTTTAGCTACCATGTAGCAGGCTATTTCCACATACAAAATACAGAGGAAAACTAGGGCAATGGATTTCAAACCAAATGATACTGGATTTCTCTTATCAGTATTGGGGGAAAGGGAAAAATAGGACTAGGATCCACTCTGTAATCACAGAACTAGTTTCTCCCTAGCTATGCCTAAAACCATGCCGCTTTTCAAAACATAACAGAATCCTGAATTCAAGTTGTAAGAACACCAGTACATAACAGGAACCGTTTCCTACAGACCGTCAGCTTCCACGGCTGATCTAATCTGGCAATGACGAGCATCAGCAGCTATTGCTGCCTAAGTGACTACACTCAGCTCTCCATGCAACAGGGCAAGATTCATCTTTCAAATACTCATAAAGAAGTCAAATCCCATTAAGGGTAAGGTCTCTGCCAAGGGAGATCTGTCTGCCCAAATCTCTCTTACTGCTTCCTCAAAAGTAAGACAGATGGGAATTATTTGTGCTCTTTTCCATTCCTGGATGATATGTTTGTTGTCATCCCCCTACACAGAACAAAGTGAGACAACACAGAAGTATTACCTCTATTTTAAAACAGGTAAATCAAAGAATGCCAAAGCAAGATAACTTGCATTAGGACACACCAATCAGAGGCTGAACCCAAAATAAAAGCCTGGCTGTCTGATTTCCAATTAAATACTCCAGTTTAGAGAAGAAATTTGGAGGCCTTTCTGCACTGTTTTGTAACATCTGTGTGCAACAAAGAGTTTGGCTGAATCCTGGATCCTTCCAAAATTTCTATCAAGAGCGAATGCATGGACCTACAAGCGGTTCCCCTCTTCCACACTTGTCCCTCATGATGTGTGCGTGAAATTCAGATTGTACAAGACAAAAGAGTTATGGTGAGTGAGAGCAGCAACAAAATGCATCAAAGTCCTATGTAAAATGATGGGGGTGATCACAGGGCGGCTTTTTAGGGCGGAGAAGCCAGAGTCTGGCCTGTCCTATTCTTTGTTTTAACTTCGACAAAAACATGTTTCTCATCACAGGAAGCCTGAGAAGAATTTGCCCCTGGGAACGACAGCAGCTCCAGCTGGAAGAGGGCTCAGACAGGATTAGAGGCAGAACAAAAAGGTCAGGCTTTCATCCTTGTGCAGTGGCAATTTCTGGTCTGAAGTATAAAAAGCAATTTTGCTGTGGAAGGTTTCTGGAATGTCTATGATAAAAACGTGACTGAAGCCTATGGTCTGCTGTGAAGGTAACCTTGGTACGTTAATGGAATTGTACTTGCCCATCTCTGGCCATGTCTCAGATGCCCAATACCACACGGCCACCTCACCAGCTGGTACTGCAGACTACAGTGGTTTCTGGCCTGAAGTACAGGCAGTCACCCAAAAAAGAACTCAAGACACTCACGCTGCCTCTTTGGAGGTCTCTAATTCTGACCTCCTCCAAGAAAACTCAGGTTTATGAAACATCTGTATTCATGTTCCACCCCTTCAGTGCTTTGATGCTTTCATCTTCCTAAATTTTCACACCCTGTAGGGTCTCTTGTTGCTGTTCTGCAGAAAAACGATTAGCCAGTTGTGCAAATCAGAGGCAGAAACAAAACATCTGGCAACAAGTGTAACAAACCTAAGGGGGAAGAGAAACTGCACCAATAAATTGTGCTTCCTAGTCCTCTGAAAGCGAATGTCAGATCAGCAAGGCTTTTCTAATCTTTTCTAATTAAGCAGAAATCCTGCAGCTACTTTGGATCAGCAAAAGAAGTTCAGATGGGTCAGCATATCTCAGTCGGGTTTGTCTTCATTTTCTTTGTAGAAGGAGCAAGACTAGCTTTCTTCTGTTTTCTTGGACACCAAAAAGCTTTAATGGCATTTACCCCAGGAGCAGACACACCAGCCATTTACTCCTTCATTTGCATCTGATCTCTGCCAGTTATCACAACTGGAAACTTTGCAGAAAGATGCAAGAACCCACATGTCAGGCAATCACAGAGCAGCTGGCCTGCGTAGAAACAACTTATCCATAAGGATCTAGAACAAAAGTTGCACATCTTTTGCAAAAGGCTGCACCATTGCTGAAATGGTTCTACTGTGAGATCAAACAGCTACAATCAAATTTAACTGTTAAAAGAGGAGAGTGGAAGTCACTACCTCAGCCAGCTGGTATTTGACCTGAATACTCTGAATGTCTAAAGATTTACTCTTAAACATATGCTATAAGCAACTGTGGGCATTTTAATTATCCATAGATTTTCCTCTCTTAAAATCCTGTTAATAAACTGGCCTCCATAATACTGGAGTTAGATCACATTCTGTGTAAAAAAAAAACCATCTCTTGTCAATTTTAAGTAGACTTTCAGCATTACCTAATGTCCTTTCACTTGTCCACTACGAGTAAACAGAGGCATGAGTTTTGACTTACGTATTTTGCAGGCTTCTTTCCATCCCACCCTCGGATATCCCAAAAATCTCTAAGAAGAACAGCACTGAATTCTACCAAACAAATAGTACAGAGGCAACAGCATCCAGAGAGAGAAGGATCATGCTGAACCAATGAATTTGCTAAAATATTGCCTAAATTAGGAAATACTGCAAGCATAGAGTTACTCCCTACTACTTCTGGGAAATGTATTAGAAGGACTTGTTGCAGCTAGGGCTACCTGCTAGGGAGTTACCTTCCTTGAACTTTTATAAACTCATCCTGTTTGGACAGCCTTTTCACATTCTGCACCTCTAATACTCTTCTGTTATTGAAGTGCCAGAACTAGTCACCAACAGGGCTACCATCCAATAGGCAATAATTGCTGGAAACTCTCCTCATTTCCTAGCTCTCTCTCACACCCCTTCAAGACAGAACTGAGTGAAGTCTCTCTTGCTCTCTCCAACCCTTCTTGGCTGAAACCTGTTCCAGTTTCACCCTGTAAACACCTGATATGAACAGACGAACTGGGAGGGGCCAGAAAGCTCTTCATAGCTTCAGCAGGGTGGAGGTAAACAGAAAAATAGTATATAAGATGCTTTGAGAGACTTCCAAAGTGCATAGACTCTGACAGGAGGGGTCTGAAAAAAAGCTACTTCTTCAGGCTCCACCTTCAGAGACTCACTTCATTGGAAGAAAGCTAGGTACCAGTCTGCTGTAGCACTTGCAGAAAGTTTCATACCTACCCCAGCTGCATTCAAACTACCCACACTCAGCTGGAAGTTTTCTGTTGCTGTAAGCAAAAATGCCAGCAAGATCCACTGCTCAGCTGGCATGGCTCTGCATTGTCACTGTGTCTGTGGCAATCTATCCAGCACTGCTGCAGAAGCCTCCTAAAAGGAGAACAATCAATGGGAACGCACCGTCCAAGATGACAGGCTGCTGCGATGAAATTAAGGAGCTCAAGCTGCAAGTTGCCAACCTGAGCAGAATGCTGCAGGAGCTGACCAAGAAGCAGGAAGGTGACTGGGTGAACGTGGTCATGCAGGTGATGGAGCTGGAAGGCAGCACCAAGCAGATGGAGTCCCGCCTCATTGATGCTGAAAGCAAGTACTCCGAAATGAACAACCAGATAGACATCATGCAACTCCAGGCAGCTCAGACGGTCACACAAACTTCAGCTGGTAAGGAGGGAGTCTCTAAGCTCCCAGATACACCTCTTAATGCACAAAGTGAACTGATGACTCGTTCTTAATGCTAGCATGTCCCACTAATGTGATTAGCAAGTACATGTACTGAATACTTCTGCTTAAAGTACTTCTGGAGGCAGGTGATCCTGAGAAAACTAGTCTGAATTTATCTGTCAGAAGTCCAAAGATTCAGCTGTATTTTAATATCTGTATGTCTGTTATCAGGGAGTGGAAAAGCTGAGCAGGTACTGTATTTGTACAGTGAAGAACTCAGTCTATTATTTCATTTTCTGAGCACTACAGTACCAATCCAAAAAGAAAGGGAGCTGGCTTTGTCAGGGAACAGCTGTCAGTAGTATCCTCTGAGTTCACAGTGCTGACAGGGGACTAGAAGTTGGTAAAACAATTAGAAACTCTCTCCAAGCATTACTTGAGATGTGTAATTGTATTTTTATCACTATCTCTGAACCAGAGTAAAAGAGTGATTCATTATTTGAATGATAATTCTCAAAAATTCAAGGCTGTAGATGATGCAGGACGCAAACTGTGATATAAGCCCAGCCAGAACACAGGTAAATTGCTTAAAATTCTATTCCCCGAGGGAAAATTTCACTGCACGCAGGGATTGCACAGGCCTGTACTAAACATGGAATGCAGGCGCATTTTGTAGGTCAGCTACCTGTAAAGCCACTTCTAGAAAAAAGCGTCATTTTTGTCGATTTTTCTCTTAAAATGAGATTCACTGCAACAAGCTTAAAACTTCCTTAAAAAGAAACGGCTGTTGTCTGGGATGACTGGGTTTGCCAAAAGACTTCATTTGGATTTTTTTTTCTTTAAAAAGCAAAGGAAAAAAATCTAAATCTATTTACTAAAGTCTTCTTACAAAAAGTTCCACTTGTCTAGCTTTGGCACATCACTGTATACAGTAGGTTTTAAACAAAAATTGTAACAAATCTCCCTGGAGCTGTAATAAAGATTTGGAAAAAATACAGTAACACATCGAAGAAACTGGCCCAGAAGGTATTTAAAACAGATCCATCCCACCTCACTGGGTGAGAGACATTTAGTCTGTACTAAATTGAAATGTCAGAACGGATGGAGCCTTGCTTCAGCTAGTTTATCCTCCTCGGAAGAATAGCTCTGCATTTCACTGGCTTCAAGGCAGCTCCTGCACTGGGAGGAACGGAGGCTTGCAGGGACTGACTGCAGCTGAAAGTCACCATCTCTGTCACAGGCTCTAGTGCAAAAAGCGTTAAGCAAATACGCCTCGTCCGCAGACTTGGCTAACCTGTTCAGGCACACAATCGAAACGGGCATCTGGCAGCAGGCCCAGCTGTTCCATGAGATCAGCCTTTATCTTTGGGGGGCACGGGGGAACAGCAAATATACCTTTTGCCTTCGTGTACAGTAGCAATGTGAAGAGTAATCAGAGATGTCTCTTTGGATAGGAAAGGTAAAAAAACATCACCAAGTCTCAGTGTTAAACCTCTTTCTAATGCATGCATTGTTCAAAACTAAACTACTTGAGGAAAACATTGGACTTGTGGGAAGTCTTCTTCACCTAATTACCCCTTGTACTACAAGCTAAGCTTTACAGAAACCATGCTTATAGGGGAGCTCTTTTTCCTGTTCAGATTCTCACTTTCTGGTTCTGATTCAAGTAGACGCTGTCTACGACTGCTCATCGCTTTACCAGAGGAACTACCGAATCTCTGGTGTTTACAAGCTACCTCCTGATGAATTTTTGGGGAGTCCAGATCTGGAGGTAAGGATGTCAAGTACACAATCTATATTACACGTTTTTTCAGATATAATCAAGAAACGCTCATCTACTACAGAGATGAAAAGAGCACATACTGAGTTACGACACCCTGCACTTTCAATCAGTATCTTTATGTAGGCAAGCTTCGAGAAAGGAAAGTGTACATTTAAAGAAGGAAAGCAGAAAAAGAGTTAATTTAATAATTTTTTTCTATGACTTCTAAACAAAACAGGAACTTCTTCAGTTGTGAAATCCAGAATGATGTCTTGTCTTGTGTTAAGAGACTTGACCCTTCCTAAGTCTACTGATGATAAGCAAATACTGCCTTTTTTCCTGTTCTAGGTATTCTGTGACATGGAGACAGATGGAGGTGGCTGGACGATCATCCAAAGACGTAAAGTTGGTTTGACATCTTTCAATAGGGACTGGAAACAGTACAGGGAAGGATTTGGCAATATTCGGGGAGATTTTTGGCTGGGAAATGAAAATATCTACCGACTTTCAAGACGCCCCACTGTTCTGCGAGTGGAGTTGGAGGTAATTAATAAGCTCTCAATTTCAGCAGCAAAAGGTTTTTTTGTACAAAGTGATTCTCTAGCAGCAGATACCAACTCTTGTCTCTATAGAAGGCCCAAAGAATTTGCATGCTTCAGTTACAAGAGGAGGTAGGACAGATCTGATGATATATTCAAGGACAAGACAGAGTCATGTTCTCCAGCGTACAAAGTCAGTAGGACAATCTTACGTCTGCATACAGATTGCATCTTAGGGAATGTGTGGGGCTCTAGAGAATTCTGTGGAATCCACTGCAGTCAGAGATCAAACTGCTCACTACCTCAGATTAAAGATTCACAAACATGTCCCATAAAGTTTTAAAGACTTCTCATTTTGCAGCACTTCCTTGCACCCTGTGTACAAAAGTTTGCATAGTATTACAGCAACACAATTTCAACAGCCTAGTAAAGGCTTGGGTTTGACTTAGACTAGTTTATAGCTGGTACAACAGCTTTGAGAGATGGGATGGGTATGATGGAGAAAGTGAGCTGAAAGGCTTTATAAAGTCACTCTTTCAGAGAGGAAAAAAAATTACTTGAGACAGCACACTGAGACAAGATGTTGAATATAAGAGCTGTGCATCAGGTTTCCATACACATTGTTTAATACCAGTGCAGATAAGACTTGGAAATACGATGCTTTACTCTGGAAAGTTTCTTTGCCTTAACAGATAAGTTCCTGCAGTCAGAGACAGCAAAAAAAACTCGTAAAAAATCTAGGACTGAGAAAAGACAACATAACATGCACCATAGATGGTGGAGTCTTTTCATAACGGTTCTAATAGGACCTATTTCTTCTTCCCTGTTGTGGCACAGGACTGGGAAGGTAACGTCCGCTACGCACAATACAAGCAATTCACCCTGAGCAACGAAATAAACAGCTATCGTCTTTTTGTGGGGAACTACAGTGGCAACACGGGGCGCGATTCCCTCCGGTACCACAACAACACAGCCTTCAGCACGAAGGACAAGGACAACGACAAGTGTGTGGATGACTGTGCCCAGTTCCGTAAAGGTAGAACGTGCCTAAATACCTGCCTGTCCTGAGAGTGCTGCCCGGGTAATTTGCAGAGAGCCCAAGATTCCCTTTTTCCAAATAACTAATAAGTAGCATCTGGATGGTAAATCAAGGGAGAGGTGACCAATTCTGGAATACACGCTGACTGGTTATGTGGGGAACCTGGCAGTTAAAGCTGACTTACACAGAGCCAGCCTGTATGACAGACACCAGTACTGCTCAAATGACCCAGTGCATGCTCTCACCTACACATACTGTTATCCAGCCCATTACGTGCATTTGCCCATCTGCCAGACTATCTCAGATGTTGATGCAATTCAGTGATGCAGGAAGTTATTCCTGTATATCTAGAAGGTTTTTATTTTTTCTTCTATTTTTACGAGGCTTCAAGTTCTAGTATTAGGGATTTGTAATTATTCTCCTGTACTATTATCCTACACACACTCCAAGGTTCAACCTGATTCCTAATAGAATAGAAATAAAGATTATAAAGATTAAGAGCTTCTAACGAGGTTACTCTCTTCATTCAATTTATTGTCTTTATATGAGGTCTGCCACAAAGATAATTGTCTTCACTACGTCTTGCCTTTTATTTTTAATTTCCTCAGTGTTCGCCTATGCAACCTGCACATAAAATTGTTGATACCAGTCTCAATAAAATAGCACATCTTACCTACAAAGTCCAGAAATCTTCTAAACGCCTTAAGGTGCCCAAGCTAAGAAACCAAATTCGTTCCCTATGCTAACTCTCAGTCAGAGACAGAAACATATCAAGGAAGTATTTTAAAAGGAATGAGTAATTAAATGAAAAGCTACTGGACTAATCTGACCATGTAACTGTGAAGCCTTTATGTGTTTAGTATCTATGTTTTGAATTTACCTGCAATTCCAGCTATTAGGGCTGCAGGCTCCAGGGATTAAATGCTGCACTCTGGTCGCTCTCCTCAGGAAAGAGCAGTAATTCTCATTTTTAATACAAAACATAGCTGGTTTAAGTGGCTCACCAGGAATCTATTAATTTGTTTTCTGAAAAGGTGGATACTGGTACAACTGCTGCACAGATTCCAACCTGAACGGGGTTTACTACCGCAAGGGAGAACACACCAAGAACATGGACGGCATTACCTGGTACGGATGGCACGGATCAACCTATTCACTGAAGAGAGTTGAGATGAAGATCCGGCCAGAGGATTTCAAACCATAGAGGGAACCAATATTTGATTGCATAGCTACATGATGCCACTGCACAGAAGGTGGGCAATGGACAGCTCAAAATCAGCCAAACAATTGTTCATTTCATCTAATATGTGTAACAGCTCCATACTGGCCATGTACACACACACAAACACTAAGGCACAGTAAGCACCAGCCACAGCCACTGGTGTTATCAGGGCTCAAACTTATTTCCTCTTCTGAAGGCTCTTCCTTAACTCCTTCCAAGAGGGACTCAAATCACAAAAATTACATACTTGTTTCCAACCAGAGGAATCAATCAGAAGTGTCCCTGATGCACCTTTCTTTAGAGTATAGTAAGTGGCTTACATTCCTACAGAGGAAGAAGAGAAGCTCAAAAATTTGGAATTAGTATCACCCAGGTTGTCTCCTGAAGTTTTACTGCCATCTCCGGCTGCTCCCTCAAATAAGTCCCCACAGAATGCACCCAGCAGAGAGTGACCCTGGAGAAAGGATTTGTCCCATATGCTCTGTGATACTTATTCCTATCCACAGATCACCTAAAGGTTGATAAACTAGAAAGCAGCTTTCTGGGCTGCCAACAAATTATGTCCAGGTTAGAACGTACGTGTGCTATGTGTCAGTAAGACTAAGAGAGAACAGCAGGTTAGCAAAAAAATCCAGACCCAGCTCAACTCCAAAACTTAAAACAACTGTATCCATGAGCAAAACACTAGGACACACCAGGGAATCCGTAAGTGCCAAAAGTTATTCAAACATAAGAGAATGTTTGCTAGCACACCACACTGAGGAATATTGAAAACTTCTGAAAACTACCCCAATTACAAGTTGCCTAGAGATGTTATGTCACAAATCAGTATGTTTCTCCCTTACATAACACAGTGTTAAAAATAACAGTTAAAAAAAAGAAAGAGACTCCTCCTGTAGCCATACCACTGTTTGAATTTGTTGGAAAGAGTAGTTATAGTTAATATATCTATTTTTATTCACCTTAAAGAGAGTTTGAATCTAATTTAAGTTGTTCAGTCTTGCGTGAAATGGGAGACAAAGGTGCCTCGGGAATTGCCTTACTTACGTTTGACTATTCATACTGTAAATTTCAACTGTGTGGAACTATAGTTGGAACTATTTTAACTGTGGTCTGTAAAATGGATTTTTAAAGGTTTCTGAACTTTTTCATTTCTAATAAATTGTCTTTCATTTTTTAATCCTGCTTTACTTCAAGTCTTTGTTCCTTAACTTGCTTTTTGATACACAAAGAAACAGCTGCACAAGTGATTGAGGCCAAGAAAGGGCCTCAACTAAATTTTTCCTCAACTAAAATCAATTTGCACATCTCAAATGGTAGTTAACATTTCTGTGATATGAAACTGAGATTCACATTTTAAAACATGTAGTTTAGTACCAAACTCTGTGCAGGTACATCAGGCTAACATTGTTCTTGTTGACAAAGCTCAGGAAACAATCCACTCTTGCTATAGTATCTTCTATTTGACAGATGAAAAATGAGACCTACCTAAGCTAGATGATCAGAAATTTTAATTAAGAACTTCAGCTTTTCTGGCTTATTTATATTTAGATGAGAGAGATTTCTACACCTACCTTACAGCCACTCTGTAACATCCCATATTGATCTTGAACAGTGAGAGGTAGAAATCAGAAAACTCCACTTTTTCCTGCAAAACTTCCCACGGCTACTATCATAGTTTTAACTGCATAATAGAAGGGTAGAACTCAGCACCCAGGAGTTACTAAGCCTACAACAAAGTCTTGTAGCAGAGAGTGAAATCCTAAGAATTGTCTAGATTCATCCTATGGGTATTCTAAATTGGGATACTGATGTAAGAGCAGAAATCTCACCAGTTGTGGTCCTACCTGATGAGAGACTCCAGAATGGCTGGGGTGGGACCCTTTTGAAATTCCAGCTCCTTGTAGTGAAGGGCCTTGGCATACGCTCGACATTTTGCAGCTCTTTCCCCCAGGAGGACAATGCCATTATCATCTCTCAAAGGCAGTGGACCCTGAGTAGGAGCACATACATCAAAAGCAAGATGAGTATAAAAAAGAAGAAATTATGCATAGCATAATGCATAACTAGTCCAAAGACTAGGCATCAGCCAGCTAGCCAGCCTTAAAGAAGAGCTGCCTCACAGCATCTCTACCTTGTCACTGTGCTCCATGAATTCTGCCAAGTTCAGCAGTGTCTGAGTGACTTCTGCAATGTCCTGAGACGTCAGGGCCAATTCAATGCTTCGGATCAGCTCATCCTGCTGGTCTTCGTTCAGTTCAGACCAGCATGAAACAAAAGCAGCATTGAAGAGATCTCTGAGGAGGAAAACAAAAGAGTGAGCGGTGGGGATTCATTATTCATGAGAAAGAGTCTATTTGACAGTGGACTTGCCTTTGTATTCAGAGAAACAGCTACAAAATGCATTTATATGTCTACCTGCAATAAACAGTGATTAGCTTTTATCAAGCTAACTTCTGCATCACATACTTAGTGAAACCTGCATTTTAAAAACATGTAATAAGATGAGATACTACATGGGTAGAAATACTGTACTATCGTATGCTAGCAAGTATTTTAGTATTTTTCTGTGCTCAGAGGACTGCAATAGCTGGAGTTTGCACGAGTGGCAAAGCTTGAGAAGGAGGAAAGGTGATAAAAACAGATACAGTGATGACCCTGTCACTGCTAGTACTGTGGAGAAATACTGTGGGATGGGTTTGAGAGCATACATGGAGGATGCCAGAACTACCTCTGTCTACCAAGGAATTGCTGATTTTTCATCATACTGTTTGCCCTTCTATTTCAAAAAATGGTTAAACTCACATTGAGACAAAATTAAACCAGAAACAAATACTTTTCTAAACAGCAGTGGTCAGATTCGCATGCATGGAGTTGACAAGTTTATATTATCTAGAAGAGATAAACAGGCAACTGCTTATAGAAACTCTGTCTCTCCAGACATACTGGTTGCAAAAGAAATAAAGCACTACAGCTTATTCCACTCGAGAGGCATTTTTATTCACCCACAGTAGATCCTCGAAACTATTTCATACTCTGCTGCTTTTCCAGCTTCACTTCTATGTGCCTTATGTTATTTCTAGACTAATATGCAGAATTCCACTGAATGATTTTGTGAACATCACAGAGCAGCCAACTGGGAAGGGCGGAAATGAAATCAAGTTGCCAGCTATTTGATTTGTCCCAAAGCAGGAACTATCTCTATGTATAGAACCTAAGAGCTTTTAAGTAACTTTCTTTTTCCTTATTTTATCTGGCTTGCATCTGCAATTTCAAGTGATCCAAAAGAGAAAGAATTACTCTACCGAGCCATGGGATTATATGCCTGAGCCAAGGCCCAGCATGAGCGCAAGGACGGTGAGGAGGAATCTTTCAGCAGCTCCAAACTCAGTCGTCTTAACCATTCTAACCAGTCATCTTTGGAAACTCTTCTTGCTGCTCCCCAGGCCTGCGGTACAAAGCAAGACAATTGAACTAGCAAATGCAGAAGTATTCAAAAGAAGAAATCCATCAGCAGGCAGCATTACTTCTTTACAGCTCCAAGTCACATTGTTGAGATTCCCTTTTCAATTCCCTGAAATCCATTACCTTACCAAACAATTTGCAGTACTTCAGTTTCGTTTCTAAGAAATCTTCCCTAAATGTATTCCTGTCATGATATACCAAGTATTTAACATGAATATTTTTTTCCCAACAAAAATACATCAAGAGCTGAAAGTCACTGTTGAAACATCAGCTTAAAGATACTTAATGCATTTAGAATTACATTTTTAAGTCCAGCATTTTCAAACCAATCCATCCTACTACTGAGCTGAGCACTACATGAATTTACTGTTCAAATTAGTGCTTAGCTATTAAGGCCTAAACTGGCTTCAAGAGGTTATAGCACTAATATATTAAGAGAAGTGGTGATGAAGAAAGGCAGAGACTCTGAAATAGGTGTCTCTAGAAGCTATAGATGATTCCTTGTGATCTAGGAAGTCTTGTTCATATTCCACACAACAAGAAAGTGTCAAGGTTACTTCACAGTCATTAATAATCTGATAACCCAGCTGCTTCTATCTTTAAAAGTTGCTTAGCACCTTCTACTTTTGAAGTCTCAGACACTGCTTTGACCTCAGTTTTGTGCAGAACTGGCAACAGAAGAGAGATGTAAATAAATGTAGTTTAGATGCACTGGTCAGAGTTCTCAGATGGGACACAATAACTTCTCCCTTCAGTAGCCAAACTCATGCTGTGCAGTGCTTCAGTCTTACCTTTTGCAGGTTGATGGTGCTAACGTGCAATTTCTTCATGGGACCTGTTTCCACAGGACCACTGGCTAAGGTTTCTCCCTGATTGCTTCTCAACATTCGGTGCTGATAAATCAGGGGATCTTCTTCTTCATCAGCAAGAGTATAGCCCTATAATAAACAGCTTACAATGAAGATCACACCCATGCACATAAAAGTAATTTTCTACAAATCAAATGGATGATAAAGTCAGAATTGTTGACAATTTTCTCAATGCAATCTCAAAGTCTCCTTGAAAAGTTGTGCTTAACACACAAACACAGCAACGACCATTCTTCATTTTATGAGCAACTCAAAGTGAAGTTTCCAGCTATATGTTTCAACACAAAAACATCCCCAAACAACTATATACTTGTCAACTCACCTTTACAATTCTGCAGATAAGAACATCATAGCGTTGATGGTTAATTCTGTGTCGCACCAGAACTTTGTTCACCATCGGGATAAAAATCTGGTACTGTACAAGGGAATGCATCAAAAGCTAGTTACTCAGTCTCACCAAGAGCAGTAAAATTCCATCTTTGTTTCATGGATCTTATAAGAAACCAATTCTGAAAGTTTGATTTCAGTAACTTCTGATTCTAGAAACAACTAAGAGAAGAAAAATTGGTTTTCTTTAAAATACAGAATGATTTGCCTACTAATATTCAACTTTAAAGCCTTGATCTTTGGGACAGTCCCTCCTTCTATGAGCTTTCAACTCTAAGAAGTATATTACCTTCTTTCCCAGCTGGAACACCAGAGAGGAGAGGGTGTCCATTGCAGTTGTTCGTAGCTCAGGGCTCTGATCTAGTGTTCGCACGATGGGATGAATAATTCGTGAAGCATAATCAGTGAAATCCAGGGACTCTGTCAAGCGGTCCACTGTTTCTAGAGCAGCTCTAAAGTAAGTGCAGAAAGAAGGGAGGACTTATCTCTCATGATATAAAACAGGAGAAACAGTGTTCAAGCTAGTGCTTGCAGGTAAGAACCATAAGGTAACAGTCTATACCCAAAAAAATCTAGTAACAGTGCTATGATGTCCAACCAAAAATAACCTTCCATAATGAATTAGCAGAGAGAAAACCTGTGAAAGGAACTAAATGGTGTTTCACTTCTACCCGTGGCTAGGGCAGCCATTGCAGAACTGGGATATCACAGGTAAAAAAATAAAGAGGCTGCAAAGTCACCAACACTTACTTGCGAGCCACCACTGGGACATCTGGGGCATCAAATAGCTTTACAATGGGAGGTAGTAACAAATGAAGGTAGTCATCCAGGTTAGCTCCAAAGAGCTGGATCGCATTCAATAGCTGGAGGAAAAAAAAAGGACCCAGTGTGACTTAAAGTCATGAAAGAGATGCATTTTAAGTAAGTCAGCATCCTGTGAAAAGCTGCTTCCACACTGCACTTTTAAACAGAGTACTGTCTGCATCATTTTACACCAAGCCATTGCAGAACTGCACCTATCCCATTTTGCTTGCAACACACCAGCAAGAAGCACTGCTAGAGCGTGGCACACTGGGCACGAACCTGCCTCGGTAGTACCCAAATCAACCCAGCTGCTGCAGCTTCCCACTCACCTTGACAGAGACAATTCGACTCTGACTATTGTCATGCATGAAGACCCGTAACATGTGAGGAATGAGCTGAGGCAGATAAAGTTTGAATTCGCCTCCTAGAGCCACCACAATTTGCTCAATAAGTAGGATAATTGTGCTCTGTATGGAGTTATTCATGACCCAGAAGTCCTACAGAAGAAGAAAAAAATAGAAAAAAATTAAACAGTTCAACTGAGCTGTACCAATTACAAGAAAAGCAAACTGTAGGAGACAGTCTCCAGATAAATTCAAGATTGCAAGGAAGGACTATACTTCCCTTACAGGCTAATACAAATTGGCAGTTTCGGTCTGTTTTTAAAACACACTGTGCCTTCAGTATATTTATAGCTGTTAAAAACAATGTCTAGACAACTGATTTTTCCTAATCCTCTAAGCGTTTGCAAACAGAAAGTGAAAATGAAGTGAAATGCCACCTATTTATGAACTCCAAACACTTCTTACTAAAACTATGTTTCTGAAAGTAATAAGTACACAAAATCCACGTACTCAAAAGAACTCGGGCACCAGAAGAACCTAGGAGCTTATTGCAGTTACTAGTAATAATGTATATTATTGTTTCAAACACGTTATTTCAAAATACAATTATTACTTCAAATACATGGAATTCTGCTCTTCATATGAGTTTATGAATTAATTGATACATTTGATAACGACAGAACCACTATCCACCTTTTCTGACAGTAAAATGCTGGCTTAAAGACTGTACTCACTCTCATCAGGGTGACAATTTCATCCATATAGGGCCGAATATGACTTCTCACAAAGGACACCAACATCCCTAGCTGCTGGAACAGGAACTGGAAGGAAGAAATGTGTAGTGATCAATGTAGCTTATTCAAATATCAAAGCAACACTGGGTAAACGGTGTTTCACAGGCCAATTGCAAGCACATTTACCAAACAAATAGCATGCACAGCTCCTATATGCTCAAAATCCAGGGCTAAACTCTTGGCAGCTTCAGCTCAATCATTTGGGTTTTTGGCTGTGTGTGGAGGGGGTGGGGAGTGGTTTTGGGTTTTTGGGTTGGGTTCCCCCCCACCCCCAAGTTGCATCAAAAATTTTGTGAGCTCAAAGCCTTAGACAGTTAAGCATACAAACAGGGGTTCATAACGTGTCAAATTTACAGTGTTAGAACAAACTCGTAAGCACAAATATCTCAACTACAGAGCTTTGTAATTTAGGTTCAAAGGATGCTCCCAAAAATTTAGCCCCTGATCTTTTCCCCCTACCTGTAAAAACAAACTAGTATACATTTTAAGGTACTCTTTCTGTACTCTTTCCCATCCCCACCAAGATACAGTGGTGAAAAGTTACTGGGGAAGAGAGTTTGGTCCTTGCCAGAAACATCACATTTTTCTGAAGGATGGCTGATTGTACTATAGAAGAATTTTGACTGAGACAATTTTATTCAGATATACTACAATAGTTCTGCAATTTCTTTTGCCCCAATACAATCTTATGCACACACTCATGACAATGAATTTCTTTTTGAGATTGGTATGAAATAATGTGGGTTAAACCACTTTTTCGACAAAATAAACGTGTGTAGTCTTTTTTCTTACAGGAAAATAGGAAAGTGTTAAGTTATCATACATTAAATTTCCTTTCTTCATGCAGTATTTGAAGTCCATAGTGACAAAATAGAAAGCGGAGCTCAGAAAGACAGATAACAGATTTTTGTGAAAATTAAGTAAGAAATAATATCAGCTTCTTTAGTGAAAGCAGTACACCTACATTTACCGAAAACCAACCCTGAGCTCCTGTACTGTGCCTTTTTTTTGGTGTAGTGAGAGGATGCTTACATACAGGACAAGGACCTGCCTCCTTCAGGCTTTAGTGTCACGCGTACCCACCTCAGCTCTTCTCCCCAGTACACTTTCACCATCTTCTTTTACCTGAAAATTTTTAAACAGAGTGTGCACAACTGCATAGCTTTCAAGCAAGTTAGATCAGTCAGGTCTAGGAGTTCGGCCAACCCAGGCGTGAGATGTTTTCCTTCCAATCTGAGCAGTAGTTCAGTCTGGGAGAAAACAGTGGTTCTATAGCAGGGGTGGGATTCTGCTAAGGGAGAACCCATCCCACCTACAAAACACAGTACTGGTAACGAGTACAAACTTCCCTTCCCACCCCAGAGATTATTTTCAGCTGCCTGGGGAAAAGGCTTGGCAAACAGCAGCCGTCTCTGGTTAGGTGAACCTTAAGCCCGTTATTATCTTCACACGATTCTCATTTCCTTCTAAAACTGTAACTTAAGTGGGAAGGAAGAGAAAGCACTGCTGTAGAATCACCACCCACGCTGCTCTGAATGTTAGCAGACTGTAGAAAATTGAATTTTCCTTCTCACAGATGAGCCAAAGTACATGGTTGCATCAGAAATTTAAAGAATCTACCTCTATTATTTAATAATACTGCTTGCAACAGTACATTAATGCAGAGATCACTGAAAGCTCTGGAAGCTGCACAGGCTGTTTTCCTGAACAAGACCAGCTTGATAAAAAAAACAGAATCAAATATTGGCCTTCTAAGGATTAGGCTCAGACGCAGCTGTTTCAATAAGAAGCAGAAAAATTGTTTCCACTGGATAATCTACCAAATGCTCACAGGAGAGAAGAAGCAAAGCTGAACCTCACTTCTGCAGCATGCTTGGCAGCAACACGTAGCACAGCAATGCCCAAAGCCAGTTGCATTCTCTTTTTAAAAATGGATTCTTATGTCAAGGCAGCGGAACAGGAAGGAAGCAGGAGCAGTCTCTAGTACACTCACCTCCCGGATGGCACCATCACAAACCCGTATTACGTTAAGGAACGTTGGCATGACCTGAGGCAGGAACTGCACGCACTTCAGCCCAAGAGATTTGAAAATAAAGGTGATGGCCTGAACTACCATAGTGTGGTGCTGGGACAAGGATTGGTCTCGGAAAATTCTCATCAGTGCCACCATAGAGACAGCTGGATAGAACTCATCCAGAGGGAGGTTCCCCATGTTCACCAACATCTCACTGGTACTGTAGTCCGCTAGGAGAAAGAAGATAGTGTCACAAGCTACATATTAAATGGTCTTGAGTACCAGTTTAGGAGCACCCCAGTATTAGGTGAAAACATGTACACTAATAGTTCATTAAGAAGGAGACAAACTGGTAATAACAAAACAACAAAAAAAACTAAAGCAAACAAACAAACAAATCAAGACCTGTTTGTAGATCACAAAGCTATTAATTTGAAATAAATTCGGATGCTTACAAGAATCCTGGCTAGATTTGGACTCTGAGAGGCTGACGGCTGAAGCATCCCGTGACTGATCAATCATGCCAATATTCACTTTGTGTTTGTAAGGGTCCAAAGCACCCAGCAAGCCTAACACACGAATAGCCTGATAAAACAGAAACAAAAAGAAAATTCATCAGAACTCCATCACCATGGCAAAAGTCAACACATGAACCCACATGTTTGGAAAGGTCGTGAGGACTAAGGAGAGAAGATCTGGAACTGAAGTGACTGCCTGGAAAACACTTCAGTACTTTCCATTCAACTGCTAGAGGCCACTTCACTAACCCAACACCACTTTCACCCTCTTAAATTTGCTTATTGTGCTTCTATCAGCCACAATAATGATCTTCCACCTCCCTCCCCATTCCGAATCTATGCAGACACATTTATTTGACAGCTCCCTCGCCCTCAAAAGCTTTTAGAAATGGTTGTTTGATAGCTTCATGTTCATACCTCTCTACGGGTGCCCTGGTTCTGCTCAGTCTTCAAGAAGTTCAGAAGCACCTCCAGCAAAGTTGGGTACTTCCTGTATGGTTCCACCACATAACCAGTGCTGGCCACAAGCTGTCCCAGTGTCCAAAGAGCCACCTGGAAAGATCAAGCCCAGAGAAGACTAGTTTTGACCAAGGAATTTATTATGTCTCCTGATCCATCACTCATTCAACTTCTGTAAACTTTGAGCATTTTAGCATCACACTGCAGTCCATGGTTTGAAAGCCTCTATAAAAGAGTGTTTTTTAATAAGCAATAGTAAAGAGAGAGATAATCAACAATTTGTTAGACTCTGCCATAATTGCCCTCACACAAATATACAATTCAAACAGGCATTCCATTCAGTGAGTCTAAGCTTTCCAATAAAAACAGCTTTTTTTTTCTTCTTCTTCTTCCCCTTTAACAACTCTGTACTATGTCACAACAGACAGACACTGCAATCCCTTACCTGTGTGCCACGAATGTGACCCTACACTTCACAAGAGAGACTTGAGTGATCTAAAAGTTCATTTTAGCAGCTATAATGGGACACATGGATATTTCATTACAGCTTTGGTCACAGTGGACGGCAAATTTAGTGCAGTTGTCAAGCACTTACTTGTCTTTTAGCCAGCAAGGAGGAATCCTGTAGCATGTCCATAATGATAATAAAGAGCTCATCCACCCACTTCCTCATTTCCAGCCCACTGACCTATTGAAAGACAAAAATCAAAGTCCTTCATCTAGCATTGCCAAAAGCTTAACAACTGACAAGCACAGGAAAGAGTTACCTGCAGGATCCCTACCTGTGCAAGCTCCCCTATGGTAGCTAGGACATTGTTAATCACCCCTGGATTTGGATCTGGATCAGGATCTTTCAGTTTCACAATCAGTGCCTAGTAGGTGACAGAGGAATAAATTAGAATGTGTTTAGACTCCTTGCTGTAGATACAGTACTCAAAATTATATTATATTTCCTTTTGTTTACACCTAAAATTGATTCCACAGGGGCTCAACCTGCATCATGGTGAGCACTTCAACAGTAACTGAAACTTTTGTTTCACAAACTTTACAGAAATCCAGAATCAAGTTATGCTACACTGTCACATACATTAGTGTGGGTGACATCCACACCGATCTGAAGTTTTCTGCTATGACACAAAAGAACAGCAGGTCCATATGGTCATGTATCCACTTGCTCTATCATCACACTCCAAAGTTACCAGGAAATGTGGAGACTCTACCTTAAGGATAGGCTCCATATACGGACGAATGAGGCGTGGAGCATTAGAAACCAGGTGACCCAACATCCTGGCACTTTGCTCTTTAATCCTGCCAACACCGCTATGTTCCAGCTCCGTTAGAATCTGCAGAAAAGACAATAGAAGCATGAGAACAGGGAAAATAAAGGTAGACAAAAATTCTTTGGATTTCCTCCTCTCCTGTCCAATGACAACAGAAAGAACAAACAATCTCAGCACTTTTAAAGGGTGTTCTACATTCACGCTCCATCCAGTCGTTTATGTCTAAATGTGGCTAAATTTGCATAAAGCCACCAAAGAGACGGCTCCAAAACCATCTACATTTATGAAGTGGTGCCATCCATTCACCTGAAAGAAGCACAGAACATTCTTCCTCAATACAGGTGGAAAGCACTCCAGCATGATGAATCCGAGGTGAAATGACAACTACTATCCTTTCCTTTCTAACACATCCTCAAAGCTTCAGTCCAAACATCTATCACAAAACAGATTTCCTGAAACCTCCTAAACTGGGTAATGAATATTTTCCAAAGCAGAGATATTCTCCCACTCTCCCACACATTCACTACAGCTGGATAGCTCAGTTCTTGAACACCACCTTAGTCTCAATACCAACAACTCTGTTTTCACTGCAGGCATCCCTCTTCGTTACCTGGATTAACATCTTGCGCAGGAAAGGCATGACAAAAGCAGGGTTCATGCTGCTCAGGCGACCCACAGTACAGATGGCCAGCTCTCGGATTTCAAACACTTGATCATTCAGGGCCACAAAAAGAGCTTGCAAATTTTCTGCCTGGGCAAGGTGAGCATCAAATCGTTCATCCAGAGAAGCCAACACACAGAAACGTATATCAGGGTCTGCAAGAACACATTTGTTTCTCTTTAAATGCTGTAAACTTCTGTTGTTATTATTGCCCTTATTCACAAACCAGCCTCAAAAATTGTTCACAACCACAGGGAAACGCTGAGAGCTTTCTCACCATAAGACACTACATCAGTGAGAGCAGACACTACACATGAGAAACAGGGTAAGCCAGCCCAACAGATTCAGTGCTGCTCAGTACAGTCCCAATACCCAGATCAGTACAATGTTAACCTTTTGCCAAGTGGCACGTTTGGTGGCACTGTGCAGAAAATGAACTAGTTTCAGGTCACCTTATTGCAACTGAAAGATTAAAAAAAATCAAGTACAAAGATTCAACAGAAGGGACCAACTCCTTCCCAAATTACAAAGTTGAAGGCTACGGCACAGAACTATAGCAAAAGAAGTCTCAGAGCTCTACACAGTTCAAAGGATTGCCAAGGGCACAGTTTGAGCATTTTACACTAGTGTTCTATTCATACCTCAAAAATCAAGATCTGGGAAGAGATATTGGGAGACATTTTTAATTTGTAAAGAACGACAGCTTCAGTCAGTGGCAAACATGTTCAAATTCCACCACAGCCTTAATATCATGACCTGCTCACGTGCTAAAATGAACACGTGGCAGGAGAACTCTTTTGTCTGAACCCCACACTAACCTGGGTCGGTGATTCCAACAACAAGCAGTTTGCTGAGAACATCAGCCACAACCTGCACTGCTGTCTGACTGACCACATGGGCATGACCACTGATCAAGTGGATGGAAGGAGTGAGCAAGCGAGAGCAAGTGCGGGCTGCTTCCATCCGGATCTCTTTATGTTCGCTGTTCAGAAAGTGGTCTGCACAGTGCCGAACAAACTGAGTCAGAGAGTGGCCTAGAAAGAAGAAGATGAGGAGCTTAACACAGGTTTATACCTCAATTACTGGTCTTATGAAGGAAGAGGAGATGAAAGAAAGTGCCTTCAGAGTTTTCCTGCTACTTGTACTCTAGTTCAACGCAGTAGTGTTTATATCCCATATCCCTTGGCCCCCTGCTTCTTTATTTCATCTTACCTTCAAACTCAAAGCTACCCAGTGTACGAAGGGCAAGGGTGATGCTACCCACGTCACTGGCCTCTGGGATGTTGGTGAGGCTAGGGGAGGCAAGCTGATGGGCAAGGCCCTTTGGCATGCCTGGATGTCGCAGAGGCTTGTGCATTAAAACAAGGGAGAGCATTTTCAGGAGCCCATCCTGGATATCCTTCTTTAGCTGGGGGATCTGACGACTCAAGTCATACAGCACAGCTGTTAGAGCAGGGCTGAGGGCAAGAAGCAGGCAGATGGTAATTAGAACAAAAACAATATGAGGTGTATATTCCAACCTTTGTGTTCATGCCTTTGCCCATCAGAAGTTAACTGTGGGCATTCACACATCACAGTAACACCTGCCAGCAGAGCATAGGGGACCTCGTGTGAACTCAGGCACAGGAGATGACCTTCCTGTATGCATCTGGTGAGCAAACTGCTGGGTCTGCAGCACGCTGCTACATTAGGAAATATTGCTAGAACACTGTCACAAATCTAAGTGATTCCTTACACCTGTTCTTTTTAGACACAACGGCAACTAGATTTCCTTCCGGATAGAAATATTAATATAATCTAAAGAACTCTGTGCTACCTAAATACTTTCTCCACGCCCTCCCATACTAACAGCTTCATAAGCTAGGAAATTTCCAACAGGAACCGTCAGCTCCAAAGGTGAAAGCTAGGAGCAAATATTCAGTGCTTCCAGTTCTCCTTCCCTGCCAATTTGATATGGCAGAAATTTGCTGGCCTTCAAAGGCTTTCTAAATTTCTGCAGGCTGTTGCCAAATGTGCTTGAATAGTGGAAAGGAAAGGAGATTGCTTTTTAATTCACTAGTTGTTCTACAATAAGATTTCTTTACAGAGACCAATGCTCTTAACTCAACAGACACATTAACACTTAAAACATACCATTCTTCCCAAAGAGCTACACTGATCTTCTAAAAGGTCATTTAAAAGCAATAATCTTCTTTCTCAATCTGAAGACTTTCAAGGTCGTCTTCTATATGGCCAACAATGCCATCCAGTGGCTAGGAGAAAAACATGCTCCTGTGCCTTGTACTTACCTCAGGCCCACAGCCAGCATAGGTTCCAAAAGCTCTTTGATATCCTGCTGGATACTGGGTCCCATGGCTCGTGCCAGCATACTAATGCAGGTGAAGACTGTGGCATCAACCTGCACAGACTTCTGCCTCCTGGAAAGGGACCACATAAAAGTTAATTGAGAGGAGCTGCTATTTTTCAAACATCTTTCCTCATTCCACTTCTGTATTACCAGTCTTACTGAAATACTTATGATTTTAATACACTAGTTCGATCCCACATCACAAAAATCATATAAAGAACAGGTGTTTCAGTTTCTTCCTCTAACCTTCATACACTTACTTGTGGGCAAAGTCCTTTGGTGGAAGAGCTGCTTTTATGATTTCAAGGACTTTCGGCAGGTAAGCTTGAAACTCAGACCTCACAGCCACAGAAAGCAAACCCAAGGCCTGAAAGGCTGCTGTTCGCTCCTTTTCTTTCTTCACACAGCTGAGAACGTGATTCATGGTGTCTGGAAGATACTGATCAGCTGCTCACAAGAAAGAACAACACAGATATTGGAACTCGTTCAGATTTATGCAGTCACACCACATTTGCATCTAAACCTTTAGAAGTATAAAACTAGAGAACAGACACAGCCATACAAAGTTTCCTGACTTGAGCAGTGTCAAACACATGTCACCATGTAAGACAATTTTCATAGCCCAGAAGGCTTTCTTTTAAAAATAAAAAAATAAATATAATCAAAATATAGGAGCTATGAGGAAAAAAAAACACCCAATCACAATGCAATAGGTTCTATACACAAATAAGATCCAAGTACCTTGTTTTTATAGTGATTGATTGGAAATTTGTAATAATAACACAAAGTTTGTTCCAACCCACTTAGAGCAGCTTGGTGACTTGCCTCCAACTCTGATGCTCTCCTAAGCTTGCTCGATAAATCAACTGAACTGCTTTAAAGCCAACAGGTATTTCCCATTTTTACTTGATATTTCCTGGCACACGCAACAAGGAAAGATGAAGACAACTCTGCTAATAACATTTGGGTTACATTGAGTGGGAGCAAGAGAGCAGAGTTCAACCTTAAGTCTGACATACGGAGAAAAGAAACAAAGAGGAGGTTCTGTCTCTTACAGTATTGATCAAAGAATCCAGACAATAGTTTTCATCTATTTTCTTCATCAGAGCAGCTTTTGGCATCAGATATCAAGCCACACTTATTCAGAAGAAAAATACTGTCCTCCCACAGAGGAATTTGCTCATCTTACAAGCACCACATTTGTACTGCTGCATTGCCTGCACAAGCTCATCTGAACCAAAGACAGCTGGGGTAACTTCCAGCCCAATTTCAGCAACACTTCTAACATCCAACCATCTGTCTTGTCACCTGTGAAGGCTGAAGGACGGAAAGCCGCCAATCGTGGTAGCAGATTGAGAACTGTCATCTGGATCAAAGAATTCTTGCTAGTTCTGCACTTGAGAACCCACTGGCATACCTGAAAGGAGATAAATTGGGATTTGAAGGATGGCCATCGGCAGTATCGCACAAGTGTTTATTACCTGTGTAAGGCAGTCTACTGACTTTGACTTCGGAGTCCATGAGAAAGATGGATAATTAAGATTGCTTCCAAAGGAAGTAAATCTCTTGCTTTAAGAGAGACAGTGACAAAGCCAGGATACATATAATTAATGAGTTTTGAAGCCTCAATTCAATACTAGGCAGTATCGTCTGCTAGGAAAGGACACAGAGGAAAATTGCTCTTCAAGAACCAGTGTTGTGAATATTGGTAGACAAGTTGAAGACCAAACACTTACTTGATCAAACTTCTCTTCCATTAGATCCCTACAGCATCGACTTTCTACCAATGTAGACTTTGCTGGGACAGGTGAGGTTGAGAAACCCATGATTCCTTGGTGGGCACTGTACCCCAGAAGACCAGCCAAAGCATTTGACTGAGAGGGCTGAAGAGACTGGAAGCTAGTGAAGGGAGTGATGTGGCGAGGTTTGGTACTGAAGCCCATCAGGTCTTTGCAGTACTTGTCATGCACAAGCTGCTGCTGAGTGATCTCTTCCATCTCCTCTCTAAGGCGCTAGACGAAGTAGAAAAGCATGTTTAAAAAAAAGAAATTGCTGAATAAGAGATTTCCAACACAGTGCTACCCAAATCTCCCAAGCAGCATCCTATGTAATTGACATTCGAATGGCTGTAAAACATCAACTAGGCAAAACATGCAACAGGGAGTCCTCACTCTATATCAAAGTCTTTTTCATTGCAATTAATCCAGTTAATAGCACTTTCCAGAGACTAATACCCACTCTGTCCAAACTTTTCACTGTTATTTCTCTACACACTTCAATTTGTAATAATCAATGCTCTGCTCCAAGTTCAGATGACTTTTCAGCCAACAACCTCATTTCAAACACAATGGGGTATGTCCACAGATCGCCAAGATGTCACACATTGTCAATCAATCTGGCAAGCAAAAGCCACAATCCTCACCTTGTTCATTTGCTTACCTCTCCCTCCATACTGCTGATTCTCACTAGCTCATTGAGGATCAGTAAGGCACCATGGATTCGGTCATCACGGTTCATTCCTTTCTCTTTGGCCAAAGTCTCATCAAAGCCCTTCTCAGCCTCTTCATACGTATGCTTGAGAGAAAAGAAAAAAAGATCTCAGTGATCCTGCAGAAACAAAGTCTGTGGAAATAGAGTGGTACTGCCACTCAAGAGTTACTGATGTCCTGTAATTTTCCAAGAGTAGCCACAAATCATCACTGAGTAATAACAGAGTATAACGCCACAAAATTCAGATTCACCCAGACGTTGCGGACTCTGCTGCAGAGCATTTTCAACAGCACTAATCAAACAGCCAGTCAACCATGTCACGGCATAAACTTCATCAACATCTTCATCACATATTGACTATGAGGAATCCAAGTTCACAACATTTGAATACACTGCCCAAACCTTATTTGATATACGAAGCTTGAATTCATGTGACAATAGCAGCAAAGCTAAGGTTCAGACAAAAGAATCCTTATCTTTTTCACTCATGTTTTATCTACATTAATGAAACCATCTGCTAGTAAGAGATGACAATAGATAGATGATTGCATAGCTGTAAAACTAGGTCAGGCTCAACAGCTGAAAAGAAGCTGCAGATAGACTAATGGATTCTTGATGGAATTGAGTCTCTTGCTTACTTTTACAGAGGGCTAAAGGAACTACTCATTTTGTAAGTCATTACATTTTCAACCCTTTCAAGGGGAGGCAGCTTTCTCCTGACAATCAGACATACTGACAAAGGTGACACAGGTTCCTAACTCAGACAGTTCTTCTAACAACTGGCACTTGATCGTTTGCATTGCATTATGAGGAGCTGCTTCAAAACAAAGTTTTCTTACTCTGTACCACTGGGGCTTCTGCATCTCTTTTGGCTCCCGCTGGGTGGTGAGGATAAGGCAGGCTCTTAAGGCAGAAACAGCTCCCTCTCGGATGGCCTGTTTGGGATCCCACACAGCCACAAATATATTATCAAAGAACGGCTGTACTTGCTGGAAGAAGAAGGTAGGCACACTGATTGCCAGCTCACGCAAGACAAGAACCTGGAGGTGGGGAAGAGAAACAGTAACAATCTGTGAGGATGAGCACCCATAGACAAACCTCATAAACGATGCTACGGTGTAGAAGTTATTTAGACTGTTAATATCTGTGAGCATGAGCTATCTCCAGCTTCACATTTCTACAGTTCCTAGCACAATGGTGTCTCAACCTTCTTTAGTCACTGGGCTAAGGTAGAAGCAACAAAGCAGCACTATATCTGCCACGAGAGCATCACAGATTCTCAGACATGGGCTGGCAGCTATTCTGATCCTGATAAGAGCTTTTCCACAGCTTTCTGTGCACATCTCCTACTAATCCTAACCATTCCGTTCCGAGACAGGTGAAAACAAAAAAAGATTACTTACAGCTGCATGTCTTCGACCTTCATTCCTGTCAGCTCCCAGCCATTCCAGAGCTCGTTTCACCTCAAACTCCACATACTCAGCTGTGAAGGTGTCACCAGCCATTGCAAGCCGCCCAATAGCCTTGGAGGCCATCTCCATTACAACAGGGTCATTGGATGGCAAGAGGTTCCTCAGGTAGTTGGCAAACCTGCCAATACGGGTGGCATTACCTCCTTCAACACCGATAAGGCTTGCTGTAGAGAAAGAGAGCAATGTTGTAGGTTCTCCCTAAAAGTCAGTGAGGCAGTAGATAATCCCTGGATGAGAGTTAGGATTCCCTATCTATTCCTTAAAGATTCCCATTAATTCCTCCTAAACTGAAAAAGCACAGAAAAAAAAATAAATCAAGCAATAGGAAAGGGCCACCATTCTTTCAAACCTGAACTTGTTAGGAGGGCAGGAAAATGTGTCCAGTAGCTTCATAGACTTTTTTCCCCCATTTTTAGTTTAAAAAGAAAAAAAATCCACCCCTGGATTACAGACCCATTCCCAATAGAAAGGTATCCATCCACATGCAACTTCTGCAGCTGATCCATCTCAGTAGAGAAGTCAAAGCCCAAATGGAGCAAGGAAATTGCTCTCCCCCTCAGCCCTAGAGATGGTCTCTCCTGGCCAGGGTGGAGGCACCTCGGCGGGCGGCAGCGTGGCAGAAGCTTCCACTGCTGATGCCTGGGTTGTACCTGCTCTGTAGGTAAAGAGGCCATCAGTGGCCAGGGTTGTCAAGCCGGCACCTTTCAACAGCACTAAACTCACAGAAACAATTTTAAAGTGATACTGTCAGCTTAAAATTAGATGTTGCCAGCAGAGATTTCTCTAGCTAAGGGACTTTCGCCGTCTTCAAACACGTTGGGATTGGATGATTACGTCTCTGACCCTAAACCATAAGCAGCTCCTCTTTGGTTATTAAAGAAGTAACTACTACAATACAGGCTACTCACTTGGAAGGCAAACATTTATCCAAGCTGATTTCCCTGAGAGTCAAGATATAGGCAGTTCTGCCACATCACAGCGAAAGCACGACTAGAGCAACTGATGGAGCAGCTGATCAGAATCAAAGCACAAGCTAAGGGAGCCCCTCCCAGGGATGGAAGCTGCTGTTACTGAGCTAGGTAAATTTGAATAACAAGAATCAATCTCCTCAGACAGACAAGAGTTGAGAAAGTGAGCCCACCCTGATACACATAAATGGACAGAACAAACTGTTCTCAGCTGAGCTCAAGAACAGAATTTTCACATGCTCAGCACTCACATTTGATGCTCGACTCCCAGAAGAGCTCAGGGCCCATTAAGCACCAGGTTTTCAGCCACTCTCAGCACTCAGCAGCTCCCATGCTGACACTTACAGACAGATTTTCAGAGACCAACTAGCATGCACCCAGCATACTGAGCAGTCAGACATAAGGCCCTAATTATAAAAGCTCATTCCTTTTGAAAAATCTGTGCCTAAAGATAGATGCATGAAGAGAAAACTCACCAGAGGCATTAAGCGTTTCCACTCACCTATAGCCAGAATGCCACCCTTCCTTTCATTTGCATCAGAACTAGACACCAGCTCAAATATGTGATGGTTCAGCTGATCGTAAAACCTGGTAGATTCTTCCTGACTCATCTGTAAAACCAAAAAGTTCAAATCAGCTTTCAGCATTCTTTCCCTTATTCCTATCCCCAAAACCTCCATAAAGACGATGCTTCTTAAGTGACTTAAGCAGAAAGAAATTAAATCAACCATATATCACAAACACAAAACAGCACCTCTTCTCTGTGCCCTAGACATGTCCAGCTTATTCTGGTGCTTGACTACCCATCTGTGTCACCAGCTCACTCACCTCTCCTACATGCTGGGACAAAGCTAAATTCCCTGTTGTGGCCCGCCTCCTCTCTAAGACCAGCTTCCATATCCCCAAAATCTCCATCCCCAAAGTACTCAGCCAGTGCCCTACACTCATAAACAAGGATAAATTATCTCGTTTGCAGCACTCACTTCACGGAGCTCCATGGTGACATAATGCTGCAAGTCCTTGGCCGCTTTCGCCCTCGTCTCTTCACTGCGGCTCTTCAAGCCGTTGGCAAACTGTTGGAGAATGGACACGGTGCCCGACATGATGGTGGTACGTCGGGGCTCGGGGGCATCAAGTCCTGTAAGTTCTTCAAAGAGACACTTTTTTTTACTGCTTTCATCTATTGCAGTCTCCAAGCTTCTTTCTTAACGCCGCCTGTTTCCAAAACACACATCCCATTGCATGCCAGGAGGCTGTGCCAGTAGAGCATAAAATATAAATAAAGACTATATTCCTTAGGCCATACAACCCCGTAATAAAACTGTATCACCACATAATACCTTGACACTCAGCCTATTTGCTCTCTAGTTCCTCAAATACCAAAATATGCTCCAGGAGGTCAGGCGCCCGACCCCATGGTGATCTAATTCTAAATCAAGGGTCACACGACAGCTGAAAACCAGCAGGGTCAGACGCAATTAGCCTACCATAATTAGCCACAATCATTCCCACAATTGTATCATTATCGAATCAGACTCCTCCTTGAACACTTTCACCCAAGTTTCTCCACAAAAATTCTAGTGTTACAGCAACACAAGGAAGCCTCAGCACTCAGGGCCGGGCAAGTGTTACATTCTCCAGCAGACATTTAGGGATGGGAATTCTACTTATAGCAACACCAATCATTGCAACAGGATGTTTACTACCATAATATGTCACCAAACTTTCTCACGAGTCTTTCCGTGGAAAACATTTCAGAGGTTTGAACCCCTCGATTTTAAGATTATGTAAGCCCAAACCGAGCACTTGACAGAAGGGCCCACAGCGACGCCAGGCACCACAACTTCAACTCCTTCTTCCTTAAATATTCCCCGCGCGTTCGCAAAGATCCGCCGAGGTTACGGCGTGAGGTGGCTTCGGGGCTCCCCGCGGCTGAGAGCCGAGAGAAGACGAAGAGAAGAGGCTACGGCCCCATCACCGCCGGCCAGGGCGGCCCTGCGCGGGGGTCCCTCAGAGAGGGACGCGGCAACCGGCGAGCAGGGGCTGGCAGGCCCGAGCCCGCGGGGAACCCACGGCCGCCGCTCCACAGGCCGGGAGTGAGGAGGGGTGAGGCAGGGCAGGGCGGGAGGAGCGGGCGCGGGGCCTCTAGCGGCAGCACCGCGAGGGCGGGGGGCTCGGGCAGGCTGCCCGGGAGCGGAGCCGCGGCGCTGCGGGAGCGCCGGTGCCGCTGACAGGGCGCAGGACACCGGCCCGGCGGGCGCGGAGGCGGGAGGGGAGGCGATGCCGAGGGGAGGCTCTGGAGCCGCACTCACCGCCTCCGCCCCGACCGCCGCCGGCTCCCCCGCTCCGGGCCCCGCGCCCTCCCTTCCGCCGCGCCTGCCGGACCGGCGAGCCGCTGCTGGCCAATAGCGTCCCAGAAAGACTTTGATAAGCACCGCCTCTGACCAGTAGAAAAAGAGAAAAAGGGAAGGAGCGCTCATAGCTCCACCCCTTCTCGCAAGGAACCGCACAGAGAGACCGTCGCCTCCAGGCCAATCATCAAGCCAACCGGGAGAGAGTGGCAGCACACTTGACCAATGGAAAGGTTGGGCTTGCTTGATTGGTGAAAAGGCTATGCTAGGCCCACCTTCCAGACGGCAGCCGGCTTCCGCCCTCCCGCAAAGCGTACGCGCGTGCGCGGAGGGAGCAGCGCCGCGCCCCGCGTGCGCCGCGGAAATGCGTCCGGCTGCGCGTGGCGGGACCGAGGGCAGCCCCGGCCTGCGGGCGCTCCGCCGCCGTCATGGCACGTGTAGCGGCGGCGCCCCGTGCTTCGCAGTGACGCCTCGCAGCGGCGCGTGACGACGCGAGCCGTTTAACGTTTCCACCGGGCGCCGGGAAGTGCTGACCTGTCGCTCCGGTACGCGGAACCCCGTGCGCGCGGCCGCGGAGGCGGCGGGGCGGTGAGGGAGGGCGGGACCCGCCGGCGGGCGCGGGCGCGCGGCGATTCCAACAGTTGCGGCGTGCGCGCGCGCGCGCGGGCGGGCGGGTAAGGGCGGCGCGCGCAGCCATGGCGGCGGCGGTGCTCCCCCCCCGCCGGGCCCCGCCGGGCTAACGGGCGGCCCTTCCCTTTCCAGGTGCGGCGGCGGCCGAAGGAGCATGGGGCCGGGAGACCTGGCGCAGAAGATCAGCGTGAGCGCCGAGAGCCCGCGGGGGAGCGAGAGGAACGGCTCCGGCTCCGCGCCCGAGGGGGCCCCCCCCGGCACATGGCGGCAGAAGTGCGCGGCCTACGTGCTGGCGCTCCGGCCGTGGAGTTTCAGCGCGTCCCTCACCCCCGTGGCGCTGGGCAGCGCGCTGGCGTACCGGGCCGAGGGAGCGATAGACCCGGGGCTGTTGGTGGGCAGCGCCGTGACCGTCCTGGCTGTGCACGGAGCCGGCAACTTGGTGAATACCTACTACGACTTTTCCAAAGGCATCGATCACAAGAAGAGTGATGACAGGACTTTGGTGGACCAGCTTTTGGAACCTCAGGATGTAGTCCGGTTTGGAGTCTTTCTTTATACCGTGGGCTGTATCTGTGCTGCTGGGCTCTACGCGGTCTCAACGCTCAAGCTGGAGCACCTGGCTCTGGTTTACTTCGGAGGACTTTCCAGCTCCTTCCTTTATACTGGAGGTAAGCGCTGCATCCTTTTCGCTGTGAACTTGAATGTGAACGTGACAGAATTGGCTGACTTGTCAGAAGGTTTCTAGAAGCCTCAAGTGATCTATCTAGTTAACTGCCATAAGGATATTTGGTGGTATTTCCTGGAGTGCTGGTGCATAAACTTGTATTCTTTGCCATTGATCGTTGTGGAAAGGAGTGGGAATAGGCATGCTAAGTTCTTCAGTTAGAAAGTGATGTTGAGGCACTGTTGTTTATGTATCTGGCTTTAGATGTTCATCAGAACTATTGGTGAAACTTCACAATGTGTGTCTTGTATCCCTGAGCAGTATAGCTCACTGCATATGTTCTTTTCCATTGATGGAATCTGTTATTTTGTTTTGGAATGTTTTGTTGTTATTCTCTACATGGAGTTTCGTTGTGAATGTAGGACAGTGTGTCTTTGTTCTTAATGAGGTGGATATTTTTGTTGTCTTCCTGTGTTGGGTAGATACAAACCTAATCATTAGGAAAAGAAAAACGTCAATTTCAAACTGTCAGACTTTCAAACAGTAACGTTAGTTTCCTTGAAAGAATCTTGTTGGTTTTGCGTTTTGTTCTGACCATATTTTGCATTTCTTCAGGATCAGGTTCCAGTATGCATGATCGCACTGAAGATTACCTTATTTCTATAGGTTTCTTCAGAAATAGGTATTTCTAGATGTAAAGATGGGTATTAGAACCTGACCCATAGCTTCCGTTACATTGTTTGACTGGACAAACTCAGAAGCTGCATATCTTTATTATCTTTGGAAAAAAGAGAAAATACACTTCTGAGCCATAGCTACAGGTACATTGGTCATTTTACAGTATTTCTGCGGGAAGGATCTGTTTTATTATCCATTCTCTTCTGTCCTTTGAGTCGTTTGATGATGCTTCATTTTATTCTTGTGTCTTGCCACAGGAATCGGATTTAAATATGTTGCACTTGGAGACGTGGTGATCCTGATCACCTTTGGGCCCCTGGCTGTCATGTTTGCCCATGCTGTGCAGGTTGGTTATCTGTCTGTCTCACCACTGCTCTACGCCATCCCACTAGCCCTCAGTACTGAGGCCATCCTGCACAGCAACAACACTCGAGACATGGAGTCCGACCGGCAGGCGGGTATTGTCACCTTGGCGATCCTCATCGGCCCGACGTTCTCCTATATTCTCTACGCCGTGCTGCTTTTCTTGCCCTACCTGATTTTCTGTGTGCTGGCCACACGCTATACCATCAGCATGGCATTGCCCCTGCTCACCATCCCGATGGCATTTTCCCTGGAGAGGCAGTTCCGAAGTCAGAGCTTTAACAAAATTCCGCAGCGGACAGCCAAGCTCAATCTCCTCTTGGGGCTCTTCTATGTTTTCGGAATTACGCTGGCACCAGCCGGTGCTCTGCCCAAACTGTAACACGAGCTGTAGAGTCGGGCCTCACAGTTCAGTGTTAATGTCGACTAACGGTGGATGATGTGGGTGGATGACCCACGATGGACAGTTGAAAGAATGAGAGACTGTCTTGAGCTGCTGATTGTGGATTTTATCATTTCTGGCCTTGGATAGCTTGTACAACAGACTTCAAAAATTTGTCAGTTCTTTGGAAGGGGTAAACTGTGCAGCTTTGCTTCGGGGGAGCAAGGCGACGTGAAGACAAGGAAACGTTTAAAGACCCTCATCCTTCTGCCACTGAATTCTTTCACTGTCAACTCAATGAAAGTGAGATTGAGCCTCAAATACAAACTCTCTGTTCCCTTTGCAAGCACAGTGATTGCTCTATGGCTCCTGTTCTTACCATGGTCAAGGAGTCCGCTGACTCCTGTGTGGTAAACAGAAAACACTGCCAAATGTTTAGCATCACAACGATGTAGGTGCTATTACTTCACTCCCTTGTAAGCGTAGTTCATCTTCATCTGTTGGATGTTTTCATTTTTGTCCTGTTTTTTTTTTTTTCTAGGTAAAGTTTGAGATTTTATTTCCGAGTCCCATGGAATGCACTAGATAGATATGAATTATTTAACTGTTGGCTTCTGCTTGGTCTTTATAGTCTAGAAATTTCAAAGTTATGTATCTCTGTGGGATGTTGGTGCTAAAATGGAGCATGAATAGCCAGCCCACTGCACAAACTTTAAGCCAAAACCAGGAAATTTCTATTCCTCTGTGAAAGCTGAAGTTGTGAATGCGAATCATGCAACTGAAAAGCGCTCAATGCATAGATAAACAAGTGGTTTCCATTTTTGCATTTGCTGAGAATTTATTCTCTGAAATGACAGTCTTGTACTTCAGAGGGTGCTGACAGAGTGCTGGATTTCTCTGGCTGGATGTGGATTGATGGATACATGAGTGAAAGAACAAACTTAGTTTTTTAAAAAAATTAAAAATTTCAATTGTCATTCTCTGTTTATTTAGAGGCCCAGAGTATTATAATCAAATGTTTTATTACATGAAGCCTGAAAAAAGCCCACTGGAGCAAAGGAGAAAGATACAGGGTTAGAAAAAAAAGGAATCAGGATTATTGCATTGACTCTGCATAAAAATTAAGACTGTAAACAGGAAGAAACCATTTTTGTTAACAAGAATTTTCCTTATAGAGTCCAGAGGTTGTGTGACGGAATCACATTTAAATGTTGTTAGCTCTGTAGTGAAGTTCCCCACCTCTCTTTTCCCCTCCTGCTCCTCACAGTGTTGTTTTGTTTTCTCCTGCAGATCTTGCCACTTGACACTCGTGGCCATTTGCAGAACTGACTGTTTTTGGCAGTCATGTAGCAGTGGGAAAAACGTGCCAAACACAACTGGGAAAAAGCGTGACTTCCAGTGACTTCCATCAAAAGATGAATTTGATTCATACCATGTTACTCAGTAGCAACTGAATTCTCTTCTGTGTTGAAGAAAAAGTATTTGTTTCCTGTATGCAGGGTTTTGGTGAAAAGTTCTGTTTACAGGAGTTGTGGAAAGCTTCACAGGAGTTGATACAGGCGTTGAACTAGAGCTTCTGGTGCCTGGAGCACAGCCTTGCTTTTGAATGAAGTGTGAGCGTGCTAGCCACTATATGAAGAGCTTTTAAACATGAGCAATAAACTAGCAATAAACTAGCGTGGTGTTATCCTGCATCTGTCGTGGATGTCATCTGAAGGTGCTGGGTGTTAGGTTAGTGGAGTGTACTGACAAGTAAAGCTGAGTGGATGGCACAAGATGACATGGGAAAGATAGTTATATGGCTTAATCTTATCCAGTGTTACCCAGCTGTTGGTCTCCTGCTTTACAGCTGTGCTGTAGTTAACGGGAAGGATTCTTTGCAAGTGTATTTCATGGCCACAGTTTCATCTTTTATTAAAATTGGGCCTATTCTAATCTGAATAAGCACAAGACGAGAGGAGATGGACTTTGGCAACTGTGTGCTGCTTTCTACAGCAAAATACTTGTTTAGATTAGAAACATGAGGAGAAAATGCAGAAGTTCAGCTCAGCTGGATGGAGGGAGATATCCACGAGGTTTTGGAAACTGTTTTCAGTACAGACATACACAACACAGTATCGACTGTTACTTCTTTGTGGACCTACAGAATAAAGAAGATCCTGGCTCCAAGTCTCACTTCACTTTCCTGCAAAGCAAAAGCTTTTCTAGGGATAGGGGCTGAGCTGGTGAATCTGTTCACCTTGCAACTGGGGATATGTGGGTTTATTAGACTAATCCCAGCATGGCTTTGTTGCTACGCTTTGTAGCAACTGTGTTCTTTTATTTTATGATAGCTTGTTCTTGTATAGCTATCAGTTTAAGAGAATGGATAATAACCTTTTTCTACTCCTTTTACATAAACTAGAGTACTCAAGCTAAATTCCTTAAACTATTACTTGGCTCATATCTTGGATAACTGTAATTGTAACAGTGGTCAGACCTAGGCTATGATCATTGGTGGAGTAGTGTATGCAACTCTGGTTATATCTAGGCTACCCCTTTACTAGCAGGAAACCCCCCCTATATAGGATATCTGCTCACTGCTGGAAAGGACCAGGGCTTTTTGTTACAGAGATGAAGGAAGAACTCACTAGTACATCTATATGTTTGTGGAATGCTTTTCAAGGTGGGAGGGAGGGGTTCAAAGCATCTTAATAGTAAGAATGAGATTAAAATTTTCTAATTCCTTGCTAGTAGATGCTGGTTGCCTCCAATTCCCTGTCTGTGAAAAACAATATCATTCCAAGTTCTTAAAGATATTAATAGTAAATAACACATTCTTCACCGTGGCTTTGAGGAAGTAATGTAACTTCTCTGTGTCTTAGAAAACAGCTAATTTTTGCCTACCTCACAGGGATATAGAGCCAACATCATTGTCATAGAACGCTTTGAAAGTAGAAAGTGCTTTATCTCTGTGTGCTTTCCAAAAAGCATGTTAGTGCTAGAAAACATTTTAGGTATGAACTAACTTAACAAGTGACTTAACCAGGGTAAGTAGACCAAAATAGTCTCCACATAGACATTGAGTTGTAAGAGAGGTTCCTTTATTGGTTTGTTTCGTGATGAGGATGCTGGGTCTCTTCCCCTACCTCTCTCCTCTCTGTCTCATGCTACTTTCCCTGAATACAAACTTGTTAAACTTCTTTCAGGTCTCTCTTGGTGAGCTGTGTTGCAATGTGATGAGTCTACGCTGGTAGATGAACAGATCTGTAACCCATCTGTTAACATGTCCTAAAGCACCTCCTGGCCTTTCTTCTTATCCAATAAAGTGTCTGAATGTTATTCTGTTAATTATGCTGTTATTGATTATTTTATCACTCCAATTATATTTTTGCACATGTATTAGAGCATCTTCCTGGAAGTGGGAGGGTCTTTGCCATGTTTATAGTATAAAAGATCATACTTTTTTTGTGTGTAAGAATCCTTTTATCAATCACATAGTCCTGTCCTTCCATATTGGGTAAAAGGTTCAGTAGCAGTGATCATCTCATACTAATGGCAGACTTCAGAGTAGTTCCAGTATTTTCATCAATGAGCAGAATTTTCTTTGATGCAGTTTCCTGTGCCATGTACTGTTCAACATTTGTAAGGAAGTTTCAGCTGAACTTTAAATCTTTTGAATAAAGATGGACTTTTTCATCCTCACCTGTGTGGTCTGCCATTCTTCCAGTGCCATGGTCTCTGCTCCTGACTTGTAATGATTTGCTCCATCATCAGGACTGTGACAGCATAACACCTGCCCCGTGTAGTCATAAATGAGCCTAAAGCGTGATTTGAAATTTTCCTGTCTTGGCCACTGATCAGTCTACTATATTTGTATGCATGTACAATTAGCTTCAGGAGACTAAGAACTCTTATTTCTTACATGCTTTCTGGCTTTTTTTTTTTTTCTTATGTGGTTAAAGTGGTTTGAACAATCTAGAGAGACCTCTTGACTGTGCCACCTCTATTGCCTGTGATGCACACAGCTGAAAACAGGTACAGAGAAGACTTGATGTGTGAGGGATTTGTGAAACGTGATGATTTCAGGTTTTGCTTCTAGTTTAAAATCCATCTGAGTGGGAGAGAACGAACGGAGTTCCTGCAGTAAAGTTTAATGACTATAAACTATTGTGGAGGTAATGCTTTTACCTGCAAGACTATCTTATTATCTGCTTTGAAGTGATTTCCTGTCTGGGTTTGCAGGACATTCTGTGATTCTAAGACAGCTAGGCCTGGAAGCTGTTCTTCAGCCTTTCTGAGGTGCAGAGTGGGCCCCAAGGTCATAGCATTTGGAGACAATTTTAGAGGATAAAATGCAGATTAACGTGGCATCTAAATACACATGGGCTGCACTCAAGAAATCCTCCCAAAGAAATATGATAAAGCTCTTTTTCTGAATCTGCAGAGACCAGTCTGACTATCCTTTAGCAAGACAGCGTGTTGGGTGTTTTGTTACTACTGTAATTGTTCTGCACTTGCTCTTAAAACACACTCTAATGCTTTGTCCTGGTAGCAGGCAGTCTGTGAGTTGTTAACTTATTTCATAGAAACTGGACCTCTAGTAGAAAATGTTTAGAGATTTCAAATTCACATGACGTTGAGCACCTTTTTGTCCAGTGCTTGTCTATGCGGAGGCTGTAATTCGGCTGTCCGCAGATGGCAGCATTGCTCTTTCATCACTGCTGCAGCACCCTGTGCCGCCTGTGCCCTGGGCTGGGAGATCCTATGCCAAGCAGACAAGCGCCACTGCAGAGTGCCAGGATTGTCCTGATGGCTTTGACCTTGTGCTACAGTCTGAAAAAACCTGATTTCCCATTAGGGAAGTGATGGACCAGAGTCTAGTATTGCTCCTCTGCTGTTCTACGAGATGGATCCAAAATCCTAGGTCCACTTTTTGAGGGGCAAAACGTTCTCTGCAGTAGACTGTATTGTTATTGGAGGAGGAAGGAGAGGAGTCCCTCCTGCAGTTACGGTTTTAGGGGCATGCAGGCTCATGTCACTGCACTGGTCAGCACTTCCTTCTCATTTCGGAGGATTCTTTTTACAGCCATGACAGCTTGGAGGTTGGCTTGGAGTTTTTTTTCCTCTCTACAGCCGGTGGATCAAAAATCTTTAGGACAATGGAGGAAGGAGACTTTCCAACTGCATACTTCAAACTAGCTCGTTTTTCGTCTACAGGAATTTGTGTTAGCTGTGTTTGCAAGATCTTCTTAGTGTTTGCCTGGTTGTACATCATTGGGTCTCCTCCAGTGTAAGGAAATTTGGAAGGTAAATGGCTGCAGATGAATTTCTAATGTGCAGATTACGTCTTGACAGATGCTTCTGGCCCAGGCAGGTTATGGCAGAAACAGGCATTTGAAGAAAGCCAGTCAACTCTATCTTACATTTTTAAAGCCTTTGCTGATGGCTTAGTAAGTCTATTCTGGTCAGATGCTGAGGGCTGAGCTTTCAAAAGAGTGGGGGCAAGCTGTGCATCATGGGTAGCACATTCATGGGGAAAAAATGCAGTGTCTGCACGCTGAGATGTACTTCTGTTCAGTCAATTGCTTTTAACAATCACATCTTGGATCGCTGTTGGAAAATCTTAATGCTTTAATAGTGGTTTTAGGAGCTCGGACTATATTTTCCCTATTTCTTGGGTGAGTAGACTGAGTCACTGCTGCTTTATCAAGGTCATGCTCCTTGGAGGAGAGTACATAAGAGTTCTCCTTTCCAGTCTGGTACCTTAATAACCAGGTGTTTCCCCTCACATACTGGTTTGTCTTTTAGGTCACTGGTAGATTATTTAAATCACCTTTGGTTGCTTTATACTTGGGAGTTTTGCACTTGATAAGTTATATATTTAAGGAATGAAATTCTGCTCTGACTTTTTAAAGCTATTTTTCCTTTTAAGGTGGAGCTAAATATGTAGCCAAGTTAATCTATAGCTCCCAGAACTTCTAAAAAATTGCTAAATTTTAATAAAACTCAGCATGGCTGGTTTATTGCAGCTGTATCTCTGAAAGAAACAGGCCCAGCACTAGACAGACTAGTACCTGTGCTTTACTGTCTGAAATAAGGGGTTTACTCTTCTGTGTAACTCAGACTAAGACACAAAGTGAACGTTTTATCAAGTTTTCTTTTACACATTCTTGTGATGATAACTCTTAGTACTGTCAGTGCTTATTTAGATCACAGGAAAGCCCATATTCTAATCCAGATGTTTCAGTGGCCACATGGATTTGTCTGACTGAGAAATACTTGGAGGACATAGTTCAGCATTCCTTTGGGGTCAGCTGAGAGACCGCAACTTGCTTCAACGTTCAGGTCCCACTGATCTGCAGGCACAGTGGGGTCCCGACTAAGTGTGTCTGTTCCCTTGGAAGGAAACGTGTGCTTGGGCACCTGTCCCAGACTTCCTGCGTGCACTGTCTTGGCAGAGAAGTTCACATGCTGGAGTTCGCAACCTCTGCACACGAAGACCCAAATGTTTTTAAAAAAGAGAACAAATCCAAACAAAACTATAACCCCTGACTGTCTTCTCCTGACTTCTCTTCAGGCTGCCAAGGCCAGAGTGGTTTGAAGAATTAAAAAATCTATGGCACCATTGTCCTGCTTTCTCACAAAAACAATAAGAAGGAGAATCTGTTCATTAATCCGAGGGCTCTGTCAATAATGGATCGAGATGAACGTGCTGGTAGAGAGATGTGTGGCATAGGCAGTTTGTCAGGGAGCAAGGAAAGCACTGAGCACCCTGCTAAAACACAGGATCTGGCACGCTGCTCTAAGAGCTTGAAAGTGATGAGAGCTCAGCAACAGAAGAGGTTTGGGTCTGCCTCCTACAGTCTAACTCTTGGCTGGCACCTTTCAGATGTCTTGTCCTAGGCTAGACTGGTACTGGGCAGCTCTGCTGTTCTGGCAGTGATTTTAGGTGCTAGTTGAGGTGGGAGATCCTGGCATCCGCTCTTTGTTCTAGTGCTATATCAGTGGCCAGTTTGTTAACTGGGAAACGCTGAATAGCCCAGCAATTTTACGAAAAACTAGATTCCTCCTTTTAGGGTAGAATGGAAAATTCTTTTAGGCAGTGGTTTGGTTTGTGTGGGAGACAGTGCCTTGTCACTGATTTAGCCCAAAGAATAAAGACAATGCATATTTTTAGGTGTCCAGTAAGCCAAAAGAGAAGGCCTGCTCCTTGAATCGGCTGACTTATTAGTGGTAGGGGAATAAACCAAATGCTTGTTCCATGTAAGGGGCAAATACAAGCGATTTGCATCTCGTGCAGTGTTTGCAAATAAGGATGTGAGACATCATCACCCTGTGGGAAATAAGCAGCTTCTCAGACTTCGACCTAATGGTAAGAGAGTAATAAACCATCTTCCCAGTCTTGTTAGCCATTGTCCCAAGGGCTGATGAAATTACTTCAGATAGATTATAAATTATTTTCTCTGTGACACAGTTGAGTCATATTTTAACCTGCAGGGGATAGATCTACTACTGTATAAACCTTAGCTCTGGTCAATATAAATAAAGGAGATGTTGAGAATAACATGCTGGAGATTCATGTGCTTTTTGTGTGTGTGTGTTCTAGAGCTCAATAAAGCCTTAAGAGTATACTTGGTGCTGTGTCATACCATTCTTCATCTGATCTTTCTTCTTCCTTAAATTAGTTCTTAAGGAGAAGTTAATTAGCCACTCAGAAACACAAAGCTTCCTTCCTAGTGATGGGCTGTAGACTTCTATAAAGTTCTTTTCTGCATTAATCCCCTGCAGCATCCCTGCTTCTTCAGACCTTTGCAGTTGAGGTTTCCAAGAAAAGGTGGAGCATTTGTACATGGATGGGGAGAGGAGGATTAAGGGGAAAGATAAAGAAGGGAGTTGGAGAGAACAGTTATGTATTAATGAACTTCAGAAGCTGAAATCCTGTCTTTGTGCCAAAAGATTTTTCTTTTTTTCCCCACTACCTCACAAGGCAGGAATCACATGCTGTTCTGTGAGCAATAGTGGGTCAGCACAGCACAAAGAGCTTCCCTGCCTCTGTCCTCCTTTCAGCAGTGATAGCCTGAATTATAAAATCTATATCTCAAATTACCTAGTTTTCAAGGTCATTGGATCCTAGAATTTTAACTTGTTCAAGTGCAAGAGAAAGGACGAGCCGAGGAAGCTGAACCTAAACTACTCCAGGTTTTTAGTGGTTCTGTCAGTCTCCCTGCATAAGAAGTGGATACACAGAAATTCAGGTGTTCTAGAGAAAAAAAATAATCTGTCTTATGTGTAGGGAATTTTAGCATTTTTATATAGTGCTGCTTCATTCAGAGGTACTCAGCATTTTCAGAAAGATGATGGTGTGACTCTTATGACTGAAGAACCTGGGGTTTGGAGAAAGGAGGTGACTTGCCCCAGTGTTTGAACTTGGCATGTGCCTTCTGACATTACAAGTCCTATGTATTTGTCTACTGGCCTTCTCCTTGTCTTCTGCAGAACTATGTCCTGAGAAACCTTTGAACAGGAAATTGGTCAGTTCCCAGTGTATGTGCATATATCGGAGGCTCCAGTTTTGAACAATGTTCATGGCCAGAAACAGCGAAGTCCTACATTCCTGTGTCCCTTTCTGCAGTCTAAGATCAGCAGATACACATGAGATACACCTGTTGACAGAAGAGTACCAGGCTGACGGCAGCAGCACCGAGGTGTTTCTGCTTTCTATGAGTCAGGAAGGGTTGAATGCATGTACATGTATGAAAGTGGTGCACATTCCCGTTGAGAGTTAACTCATCTCCAGATGGTGAAGAAAAGCATCTAAGTAATTCACAGGCCCTGAATGTCTCCTGAGGATGGAGACATAAAAAGAAGAATATCAATCCCTCTAGCAAGTTAACCCACAGGAGGAAAAAAAAATGTTTATTTTCCAGAGATCTGTATGCAGATCTCTGTGTGGCAGAGAAAGTGTGTTTCGTTGTGACTTGTGTAAAAAGCATCTTGTGGAGGAAAAAGTTAAAGGGAAGAAATGTTTTCAGCATTTACTTCAGCAACGCTTTGTACTTTCTAGGGAAAACTGAATTTGCTCTAGATTCTTTCTCTTACACTCAAAACCTGGCCATTCTAGTCACCACTCTCCTGCTGACAGTTTTGGTGGAAAAACTGAAATTCCTTGAGGTCCTGTCTGTGTATGGGGAAGGGACAGGGAATAGTTTGAGTCCCAGGGAGGCAGTGCAGTAGAAATGTCTGCCCTGCAATGGGAATAGTAGAAATAGACTATTCAATTTTTACCTGCCAAACAAGAGCTTTAACAGTAAAAATGACCCAAATCATCAGGCTATGGTGGTGTGTATGCAAGTGTTGCATTTGGAACTTGGGTAGTTTTGAATGGTTTGGCTGAAATAATAGCATAAAACACATTGGGGATGGGGCTGACCTTGATGGAAAGGGCTACTATGAGATGGTGCCGGTCCCGGTGTGAATGTCAGAAGCTGGCTCCTGTGACAGGAGGACTATTCATAATACTAACATAGGCATTTGTAAAATGTCAGTGGCCAAACACAGTCTGTGCCCCATTTTTTGTCTTTGATGTGAAATAGTTGTCCAAAGAGACTACGGTGTTCAGCAGGCATTGTTTCCCCTTTACTGGGGTGACAGCCCACTTGGACAGGAAAGGACATTTGAGTGCTGGGAGCTTTGAGCTCTGCGTGTTATAACTGTCTGTAAAAGATGCAGACAGCTGCATTATTCTGTGTCCTTGTGGTAGTAAATCAGTCTGGTCCTTGATCAGTTCAGAGACCAGCTAGAGGAGGAGTCCTTCAGAATAACAAAGCTGATGTGGGTGGGCACAGGAGTCAAAGCATAAAGATGAAGGCAGTGCCTGGTGGAAGTCTAATGGTCTTGTAATGCATTTCCAGAGCCTATTCCTGACTGCAGTTTTGCAGGTGACAGCTGAATCAGAGATGGAAATGAAATAGTTTCATTATCAAGTCCTTACACTTCAATTTGCTATAAATTGTTCCAGTCATTGCCAGTTGAGTGACAGTAAGGAGAGCCCCCTGGCTTGTTGCCTAGCCCATGAATGTAATTTCGATCAGTGCCTCACTGTAGACATCCTGGATGGGCAGAATAGCATGTATGTGTGGTTGCAAGGCAGGACTGAAGGGAGCTTGAAGAGCTCTATATGGGGGAACCAGGACTGGAAACAGAACAAAGCTGAGGGGAACTGGCAGAGCTTTGTATAGTCCTAGACCTGGAAGAGCTGTCTAGCACTTTTTGGGATGTGTCAGGAGTCCCCCTGAACATGAGAGAGCTGGCTAGCAGCAGTCCGCTGTGCTCAGCCCCTGGCCCTGATGCCCTTGTAGCTCAGTGCATCACCCAGTGTTAGTCCCTGTGCTTGGTCCTGGAGCAGGGCTCTGCAGCTGATGCTGCCCCTTATCTTATTGCCTCAGCAGTTGGGATTCTGCACTTGCTGGAGTTCAAGGTCGGGCTATAAAAATCTGTTCCAGTCTGAAATCTGCCGCAGAACTAGTTACACACGAATGGATGTATTTAGCAGGCTGCAGGGGGAAATGAGCTCAACTGTTGATAAAGGAGAAAGTCTTGGTTTCTGACAGATTTTTTTGTTTGTTTTATTTTCAGTAAAAACTTAAAAAGTCTCCGTATTTTTCTCATGGAGGCTGTTAGCGCATTTAATAGAAATACTCTTTACCTAATGCAGTGCACACCTTTGTGGTCTGCAGTGAAGTGGAAAAAACCCAGCAAAATGTCATCTATGAAACAGCACTGGTGTGTGAGAGGATTCAGACAAGATCCCTGGCTGCCCAAAAGGTGCAGGTAACAACTTGCAAATCGTCTGTGTGCAGTAAGCCTTACCCACTTTAACAAACCAGGAAGTTTGATTTATCTCCAGGAATCACAATGGTTGAATTTTCTTTTTGCAATGCTCCTTGTGCTGCCACAACCAGGAAGGTGACGTCATTTTGTCTAATTGTCCATGATCTTCCTCTTTTGGCACCAGTCTTTCTCTAGTGTCTCATTCAGAAATGAGCAGTTCCTCGAGGATGCTTTCTTTTCCAGAGACACATTCCTTCTCCTTAGTCATTGGTAGAGTCCTTGCATGAAACATTCAGTGGTTGTTGACAGCAGTAATACTACCAAAAAGACACCAGATATAATCTGGACTATGAACTTCATGAGCTTCTGTGAAGTGTTCCTTACACATGTTGCTGATTTTGGCTCCTTTTTTTTTTTTTTTTTTAAATTTAGGACTCGATTTAAGCCCATTGGTATTTCCTGTTTATTTCCTGCTGAGATGGGGATAGTGTGTTTGACTTGCTCTCTGTGTTGTTCTGCATTTGTGAAGATGTTTTACAAGAGCTAGCTTGGTTCCACTGTATTTACAAGCTCTTCTGTGCTGCAGGCAAACACTTCACAGTCCTCGAGAGATTATTTTGTGATTTAATATGGGTTCTCTATAAAAAATAGAACACCTCCTCATCCCCCATTCTTTTCTGCTAATGCTATTGCCTTTCAGTGCCATAACCTTGAAAAAAACCTGACAACACAGCAGCAATACTACCTAGACAACTTATCTTCTGAGCACCTCACAGTGGGCTGCCAGGTCTGGGCTGGAGGGGTATTTATCCGGCTCCGTTTAGACAGGAGCAGGCTCTTGCATACAAGCTAGCCAGCCAGCATCCTCTGGAGAATGGACTTTATCATCATTTGTGTCTGCGGATGTTGTGAGCTGTTGTTTTACAGCAGCTGGGCGAAAGGTGTATCCCACTCTCTGTCCCAGTGAAAAACACAAGACAGAAGCTGATCTGTCTGAGCCTGACTTCCCTGTATCTGCAACGTCCTTATTTTTTCACTCCGGTGATGATTTCCAAATTGTTAGCTGTCTCTGGCAGGCAATGCTGGAGCCTGCACTGGATCATGTGATAAAAGACTAATTGGGCACCTTCTGTCCCAGCAGAGTAAACTGGGGTCATAACCTTTCAGGGATTAGGAATCCAATTATGTGGAGAAGCAGCCACCAGATTGAAATATCCCTTCTAACCTCTTATTATTTAGTATTCCAAACCTGAACTATCTCCCTGCACTGGAAGTTTCAAAAGTCACCTAATAAAAAGGATTAGAATTACCTTAAATAGCTTCCATAAAGATTATTATTATCTAGTGATAATTCCTTCTCTGAGCCTGTCTTGAGTGCTTTCTGGATCCAGATGAGCCAGAGAGCTGATGGCTTTAAAAGACTACACTTATTTACAGGCCCTCTAGGGCAAGGCAGAGAGCTTGTGGGACTAACTGTGCCCTTCAGATGCCGAGGAGGAGACTTTCCTCTTTCCTCTGCACTATTTCGTGTTTGATTGATTTACGGAACTCAACACTGCATGACAGAACTGAGAACTGTCAGTTCTCAGAAGAACGAAACTGAAGATGGGGTTGCAGATGCAAGTAAAAGGCAGCTGCTTCATTATATTGGTAGTAGTGAGCATCTGAATAAGCACTTGCCTTGCAAGGTTCGAAATGATTATTGGGTCAAGAAGGCGTTTGCCTATTTATCGTTATCAATGATAACGATATTTATTATTTATCGTTACCAACCTGCTGTAGCCAGAGTGAACATCGCTTTCTGCAATGGATGAGACAAGTGGCGACAAGTGGCAAAGTCAGAAGCATTTCAGGGTGAGGAACGGGGAGAATTTGGGTTGAATTTGGAGGTCCCTTGCAAAGACTGTACAGCTTCTATGAATTTCAAATGAAGCACCTACAGGAAACAAACACCCTATGAATTGTTGTTTTCTTTAAGGTTTCAGAGAGCAACACAGAAATATGCGTTTATTTCGTTTGCAAGATGGAAAATATTAGTGCAACAGGCAGCGTACAATGGGCTGTTCCTTAACCTGCCACCGCTTGTTCTCTGTAGGATGGGGGTACATAGTAGGAAGTTTCCCACTGAAGGAGTTAGGAACATACATAGTTTGTTCTTGTCTGGGTTTTGAGCACAGAGGTCGCTATGGCCGTTGTTTTTTATTAGTTTAATATATGTTGAAATCTACAAATAAATGCTGGGACCCAGGTGGAAGAGATGAGATGTGACTAAGTTCTTGGATGATTGATAATGAGCAGGGACTGGAAAATCAATTGTGTTAATTCCTGGCTTGTCACTGGGACGGAGAATTAATGAGAAAATCTGTCTAACTTAATAGTATTTACACATTATACAGACTGTGATAAAATTGTCTTCAGGCGCTGCTTGCCATCACAATTATGGGATTATTGTAGATCCAGAGGCAGGAACAGAAATCTGCAAGCACAAAAACTCCCTTCACAAACAGCAAACAAGTGATGACATGGACCAGCTAGGAGGGCTGAAGAGAAAACAGGCATCGTTTTTTGCTTCTTGTACTGTATGCTTAGGAACTTATTGCAGGAGCTATGATAATGCTCTGGGATGATTCATATTGTGTGTGGTGCTGTCCTTGTGATAAACACCATGCCCTGTGGGAATCCTTCCCTCCAGGGATCTTGAAGCACTTTGTAGATAGTCGGGAGGCTGCTCATCTCGCAATGCAGTGGATTCTACGTAGCTGTTTAAAAAATTTGAAAGACTTGAGCACCCATCTTCTTCTGAGTTAGGGAGTGGTCTGCAATTATGGTCACCAAGCATGAAGAGTTTGTGCCAGACCAGCAGTAGGATTGTGGCACTGAGGGTGAACCAGGGGTGCTAGCTTCCCTGTGCTGACCTGCCAAAAAAAGTCAGGTAGGAAAGCAGCAGGTGGTCGTTGGACTCCTGCAGAAATTTGTGAAGCTGTCAGTAACTCCTCTGCAGGACTGAACACACATGTACCTGCTTGAATGAGTGGGGAACGCTGGTCTTGATCATGACTGACAGAAAAGAGAATCCATCTCCCCAGCTGCCTGCTGCCTGCCAGGAGTTAATCCAGCAGAGACAGCATCAGTGTAATTGATGGTGTGTTACTGAATAAGTCATCCATAAACCTTGTGTGCTCAGAACACCTGCATCCCTCTTGCTTTTCTTGTCCCCCTCCCTCTCCTTGCTGTTGTGCTTCACATGCCCTCCCATCCTCCAATCTACATTTAAGCATGCTGAGTGCTTGAAATCCCAGCAGCTCCCAGGGTTGTCAAAAGGGCAATAAAGGGAGATGCTATATAGAGTGACACTAAATTTGTTTGGTATTTTCTCTCTAAGGATTTGGTGCAGCTTCTTTTCTTTCCATCTCAATGTGTCAAGGTCTTAGTTGTGTTGGAAAGTTTTGGAAGAGAATGATTAAAAGTTCCCCCTTCTGACAGACAGACGACTATGGAGGTGAGAGTCAGAGGAATAGGCTAGACCTCAAATGCCCCCAGAGATCTGCTAGTTCTTGAGTTACCTAGATAGCCTCTATATAGCTGCTTCTATTGCCCAGAGGTCCCAATTTGCAAATCTGATTTTTTTAAAAAGAGAATTCCTACAGGGCAAGTCCTGCTTATCTCCTCAGGGTTGTGTTATCCTCAGGTTTCCTACAAGGGCCCTTAAACTTTCAGTGCCTTTCTTTGTATTAGGCAGATCTTACTGCTAGCGAGAGACGTAAGGAGCACCCTTCTGCTGCAGTCAATTAGCAGGAAAGGGACCCAGATTTTTCACTCAAGGCCACACAATGGGTTGGTGGTGTCACAGATATAAGACCAGGAAGTGATGCTATTTGCTGGTCCTTTAATTGTTTTGTTTATTGTTCATTTCATGGAGGAGGGAAGATGGGCTTAGAGGTAAGGAGTGCCACAAAGGAACATTCTTTGTCAAAATGCACTGAGAAAGATCTAAGCCCAAAGGAGTTTGCTACTACACTGTTCCTATTCCTTGGAACTCCTCACAAAGGAAGCAACTGTCCAGAGTTGCTTTGGACATATGTCCAAGGTGATTTGGACTTGAGGAAGGCCTGTTGTTTCCCCTTCAGAATGTAATTGAATTCAATCCTGACAAAGCCAAATGAGGTGACCACTGTGATGCCAACTGTAGTTAAGAACAGAATGCTGTCTGAGTAAAAAGAAAGTGAAATCCCCAACGTTCTTAATTCTCATGATTTCTGACAAGTTTGTGGAAAGCTGGTTCCTTAATCCCCAGGCTATGTTCTGCTTGGAGTCCCCCTGCTTTCATGAATTCCTGCTATGCCTGTGTCACATGGACATCAGGCGGGAAGATCAATGAGCATATTGTGCTGTGCTTACACGCTCTGACATACAGGCGTGCTGTTTACAGTGCGTAAATACATGTTTGGATGGCCCCAAACTGGATCACTTGGGTGTAGAGAAGACAAGAATTAGGAGGCTGTGGTGTCAATCAGTAATGATCCACAGTCTGCTTGGCTGATGCTCTGAATGTTGCTACCACCAATAAAAACGACAGTGATATCTTGTGGGAGAGGATTCTCAGCACTGAGAGCTTCAAACAGTAAACCACAGTGCAAGTCTGTGCCCACTGCAGGGACCTGTCCTGCGAAGAGGGGCAAAATGTTACCGAGGGAGAAAAAGGCTTGCTTGACACTGAGTTTTGTGTTTAGGAGCTAAATTGTAGAAGCAGCTAGTGGTTAAGGCATTAGTCTGCAGCTTGCAGGCTCGTGTTAAATTCTTTGCTTAGTAACAGGTTTTGTGTCTGATAGTGGGTCGGATGCTTCCCATTCCTGGTCTCAGTTCCTCATCTGTAAAACAGGCATAATCGCTCTCATCTTGCCAGAGCATTGTCATGACAGATCTGTTAAGAATCTGAGGTACGTAGATAGTGTCGTGATAAAAGCTGTCAGTAATTAGTTTCAGTAATTAAGATGGAAGTTTAGATGTTTTTCTAGGTGATCTCCCCAGGCCTGGTTCAGGGGAAGGGCTTGCTGACAAGAGGCTGAATCAGGACTTCTTTTCATTTGTTCTGCTCTTCTCTGCAGGGGAATTTTACCTCCTTCTGTTGTGAGCTTAATCACTGGAAACTCTGCAGTGCATGATAAGACTGTTAAGAAAAAAGATTTAAAAGCGAAAGGATTAAAATCTAAACATCTCATCCACTGTGTGCTCTGGAGAATCTGCTCAAACTGAAGCCTCTTGGAGAAGCTGCACATATCTCTATATTAGCTCCAACAAGGAGAATATCTCTGTGTCTCTATTATTAAGGCTGAGTTCCCAGACCTTGGACAGCACGTAGGCATCAGTTTCTTTAGGCTGTAGCCTGGAGGGGGACCTTGAAGATGTGGCATGGAGGGCTGGAAACTTAAACTGGAAAATCTAGGTCCTAGGTAATAGAGTGTATTTGATGTGGCTAACTTTGTCTTCTTTCCTGGGGAAACCATGACAAAAGTTTCTCTAATTTGTTGTTTCATTTCATTTGAAAATATCTTAAACATTGTGGACTGATCATGAGCATGTCTTGGGGCTGAATGCGGGCAGCTACATCCTTCTTATGCCAGGTCACCTTTGGGAAGTGAGTAGGACTTAGATGAAGCACTATGTCTCAGCAATGAGAGTCTGCGGAAGAGAGGAGCCTGTGGTCTGCCAAGGATGGAATTTGTGGCTTATCCACAGTCATTGAGAGATTTCCTTGAAATGGATGGTATGAACTGATCAGGAATTGAGCATGAGTGGTGGCAGGGGGAAAGGAGGGCATGGAAGTAGGTCCAGGAAGAGAACCGTCTCTTGACAAACAGTCAATAAAATAAAAATCTCAGCGTTCTTTTTGCTGCACAAGACTTATACCTGTATGGGTCCTCAAAGGCCTTTGAAGAGCTTTATTTGACAGAGCTACATGTTGGCAGTATATCAGTATGTCCTTTGCAGTGATAATAGTCCTGAATTTACTTTCAGGAAAAGCTACCTTTGCTTAATTCTTTAAGGGCTGGAGCACTTGTAGAGATTCATTATCTGGTTTCAGAGGTTCCTCTCATCTAACTCCACTCCTGTCTTAACAAGGGATTAATGTGTTGTCTGCCTGACTTCTAAGTCATGATGGGAGAGCGGAAAATGATGGATTTGACGGAGTAGCAAAACTCGATGTTCATCTTAGGGAAGCAGATATTAAAATATTTCAAGAAAAAAGAATTTCTGTATGCTTCAAAAGCCTGAAATGGCTCAGGGGCTGATGATATGTAACAATAGGAATAAGGAGAAGGTTTATTAGCAATATCCCAGGAACTCAGAGTAGCTGAATAACTCATAAATCTTCCATGAATTTTACAAAAATGAAGGATGAAATCCTAAACACTGTAGATAGCTGTATAGACAGATATAGATACAGATATATTTCTTTTGCCTAAGAATGTCTTGGTCAATTGTTATCTTTTGAAATTAAGGAACTATCTGGTTTGAGTTTATATTATTTTTTTCTGCAGGCTGAGAATCTATTGAACACTTTGTCTCAGAGTATTGTGATCTCTCTTGATAGAGGGAATGGGGAGGAAGAACATTTTAAATATTAAATAACAGATTTCACTGTGAAATTGTTACTCCAAAGCAGGAATGGGATAAAGCAGGTAAACGAGATTGTACTCCAATTTATTGTGGAACCTCTGTGATTTCAGCTTGCAATAAATAATCTGATTTGTGCCCCTTATTTCCTGCTAATGGCCCAGTAATCTCCAGGAAACCAAATTTGCCAGTCTCCCAAAGAGGAAGAGACCTGGGGAGAGAAGCTGGATGATGCGTAATGTGCATTTCTCTTTGTGTCTGCATTCTTATGTTACAGTTGTCATTGTAAAAGGATCTGAGCCAGATCTCACTGTGGTCTATGCTCAGAACTGAGTCCTTCTGATGGATCGGGACCTGGCCAGGAGCCTTAGGCAGACACTATGTGCCCAGGAATGCTGAAACATGGGACAGCCTATTTTACGTTGTGTGACCACAGAATCACAGATTCACAGAATGTCAGGGATCGGAAGGGACCTCAAAGGATCATCTAGTCCAATCCCCCTGCCGGAGCAGGACCACCTAGATCAGATCACATCTATACTATACTATACTATACTATACTATACTATACTATACTATACTGTACTATACTATACTATACTATACTATACTATACTCTGTGACCTATACTCTGTGGTGCTAACAGGGGATTAGACAGTAGGTAAAGCCCACTCTTCCCCCAAAATCCACTCAGAAGGTTCAACAAGAGAGGAGAGGCAACTGAGCAATACAGGATAACTCAATGGAAACTGCAGGCTGAGGGTTTAGTGGAGAAGGGCCATTGAGGAAAGGAGGCAATTTGGAAATTTGCAAGCTTACAAGAAAGTTCTGTCTTGTTCCAAGTAGCTGTGTTTCATCCCCTGCTGGGAATCTAGTCCTCTTTGATCTTCAGAGCTGTGCCTGTGATTCCAAAAGTGTGTCAGCCTCAATGCCAGCTTCTTGGTGGTGTGTGGGGGCAAGAGGTCAAAAATCAGAATGAAATATGATACAGCAGCAAATGCTTTCTGAGCAGGCAATGAGAGAAATATGTTAGGGGCTTCCTTGGCCTTGCGTCCAGAGATGCTGTGCCTGGAATTGGAAATATTTGAGGGTCCATATAAATGATCCTCATTGCCTTCCCTAACCTCCATACCATTTTGTGTCTGTTCCCTCTCTACATAGTACCTCACTGTCTCTAAAATACAGTGAAGTTTAGTGGTTGGTATGGGTACTCGAAAGCCCAAGTACTAAGATCTTGTGCCCATTTCTTCTGGAGGCAACGTTTTCCTCTCTGCTTGGAGCCTCAGGTTCTCCAGTTGCTCTAGAGAGTGCTGTGAGCAGACTGCACGGTGAGAGCTCTGGAGGCGAAGAAAACACTTAGCGTCCTTCTACTGTGAAATTTTTTCGGCTCATCTGGTTGGAAGAATGAAGATATTTTGCAGTATGCTTGATAGAACCTCTGAGAAGAGAAAGCTCACAGCTGAAGAAACTTGTCTTTGAGTGAGACAACTGTGGCTTTCCCTGCTTCTGTGCAGACACACAGCTAGATGCTGCATTGACCCTGCAGAGGAATGGGATGGCACCCCCTACAGCCTGAGAACTTCCACCAAATCCACCAAATTCCACTGGAATTGTCCTCTCACACGTGATGCTGTGCTTTGTACATCAGTGTTACATACAATTACAAAGGCAGCCAGATGTGCAGGGAAAAAACCTGCTTTATTCTTCTCTGACATCTTTTTATTGGCGTCTGTTGCTCAGTTTTAAGGAGTGCTGATGGAAAGCCTCATGCTGGCAGCACAGGGAGCCCAAGTGCTCTGCTGCTACAGAACATGGTTAGGGTTAGGAGTACCCTATTTCCCTCAGGCTGCACAATCACTGCGGTTCAACCAATTACACAGTCCGGACCAGACCGTTCAGTGTGCAACTACTGAAAAGGCACCACTAAAAACCAATTAGCCACTGACAACTGTAGAAGGAAACTGGGGTGGGAGATCTGTCTCACTGCAGAGAATTGCCAGGACGTGCCTATGATGAACGTAAAGGCAGTCCTCTCTGAAACCACTGGGCTATGTTTCACCATTTTCCTCTCGCTTGCTACCAAGCTCCCCAGCAGACTGCACTGCCTGTGCCGCACAGCAACTCTTAGATGTCGATACGCTGTAGTTACTGATGTCTTCAGAGAAATTCCAACAGGCAGAAAGGGTTTTTATCCCAGTGCTGTTGGATCCCAGACGCTTGTGTCCAGCACAAAATACCTCCTTGCATGCAGTGTCATTGGCTGGAGATAAGGCTTCAGTTACATCACTAGATGGAGCTCACAACCTAAGAGATACTTGACTTAGAAGAGCCAAATGCTGGGTTACTGACTAAGCTGGCTGTTTTAGAAGCTGGTGTGGGAGGGGTGGCAAACTAACGTGGTGGAAAGGTGCAATGTGAAGAGAATGAAGTGGAGCTTGTGTTAAAGGAAGCAGGGGTACTAGAGAATGGGGGATGAGGAAGCATGAAGTTGAAAGCTGTTGGTTTGGGGTGAAGATTTAAGCTGCAGTTCAGTGAGACACGTTGTTCTTTGAGGGTCTGCTGTACCTCATATTTGTGGATAGTTTGGGCACCTGTCCTAAGAGCATGTTGCAGAAGTATGACTGGTAAGGACAATTACTACAGGATGATGGCATCTTATCAAGCACAGGTGTATGTGGGCACATTGCCTCTACAGGCACATGCACATCACAGAATAAAAGGACAAATAGTCATCTGTTTGCATGAGTTTGTTTCAGCCTTACTCACACCCCAGGCAAGTTGTCTCACTGACATCACTGTAAGGAACATACACTCTGTATGAAGGAGGTGTCCAGATTGATTCCTCTGTGTTCACTATCTATAACATTCATACCATCCAATCATACTAGGCAAGAGGGAAGGAAATTTTGAATTCCATGTCTGACAGCATCAACATCAGAATCAATCAGGGATGCATCATTTGTGGTGTCATGGAGAAAAATAATTCCAAATGACAATTGTAAGTAAGCAACCTAACCTGACTAGTGAGCAGTATAGAAAATGAAACTAGTGAAATACTTTGGTAACTGATTTCAAGTAACAAATCTGTTAGATAAAAAAGATCTCCCTCTCTCCAGAGACATTTTGCAAAAGAAGGAAGAAAAACTTGTTGAGAAAGTTATTTGTTGTGAGTTACCTGGCTAGTAAGCTCTTTGGGACAGGAATCATCAGGAGTCTTTTTTTCTGTGGTTGTATGGCACCTAACACATGGCCTACCCTCTGCCACTTGTGCCCTATGCCTTTAACTGAATTCAAGCAAATAAAAGTGGACTACAATGAGATTAAGGTATTTCATAAATAGGTTGTAGAGGCTCAACATGTGTCTACTGTCTAAGTATTACATGTTAGGTGTTGGTATAAGGCACTTGCATTATGATAAATGTTTCTCAAAATCTGCCAGTCATTTATTAATGGATAGATCTTTAATATTTGGTAACCACATTATCAATGCTGTTCCAATATACACAGTGATGAAACGTTCATGAGAGCAGCACCAGGGCAATTGTGTCAAAGCCCAGCATCCTGAGTGACTCTGCATACAACCCATCCCATCCCATGAAGACTGGAGTTGTCTTCCTGCTTAAATGATAGTGGTTTTTCTAGATACAAATCAAGAGGGAAACCTTGTGGGCCAAAATCATTTCTGCCAGGCTTGAACTGGCTCAAGCAGAATCATGCTAAGGATGAATTTTTTCTCTTCTGCTATCTCTCAGCTTCCCTTAGGCTTTAAAGCCAGCATGGGAGAGATGGTATCTCTTGTTGCCCTCATATCTCTTTGAAGTTAGAGTCCTTCTTAAGCCTTGGGCATTAACATGCTCCTCTGCGACCAGCCAGTGACAGCAGCAGCATGTAGTGGCTGTAGTATCATTCTTTACTTTCTTAATAGCACAGTATAATGACTAGCTCTGTTACCATATCACTGACACAGAGCATTACTAATTATGATGATTAATGGGTTTAATTTACTTAGAAAGAATAATGTGCAATAATTCCATTGTCAAAGCTGAAAATCTGGAGTTCCAGCTTCAGATCCTGTCAGTACTGTTGTTACAAACTCTTTTGTGTTGGAGAAAAGTCACTGAGATGTTATTTCCCACATGTTTTAGAATACAAGCTGCCTTGGGAATTTTCCTATCCACTGATAAGGCTTCTTTGCCACCAAAAATGCTGTTGGGAGAAATTCTTCCTTACTTTTTCTTTCCTGTGCTTAAAATTTTCTTTAATGATGCTTTTGTAAACAATAATAAATATTTATTGCCTGTTGTGTGGAGGTAAAGGATTCTGCTGGTTTTTTGTAGTGGTAGATGAGAGAGTGCGCTCTTGGTGGTAAAGAATATGAATAGTATTATTCCATTTGAGGCTGCTGGCTTAGACAGGCCCTGTAGTGCTTTGTTTCCTAGCTCCCAGGCTAACTGGTACTGCCTATTGCTGGTCTGCCTGTCTCCTGAGCCCGAAGGAGCAGTATTGGAAGGGATTGCTTACATCAGGGTAGTTTCATGCTATTCCTGTGCGGTTTGAAAAAAATCATTACAATTTTTTGCAGCGTCAAAGCCTCCAAAGATGAATGAGGCCCCAGTTGAGCCGATTCAAAGGTGGTACAGTCCCTGCACACCCCGTATCTCACCAGGACAGCCTGGTTGCTTTTCCCATTTCTTCCCACTACCCAGATTTGTCTGGTGTGACTTCCATGCACTAGACAGTTAAGTTTCTTAGATCAGCAGGATCACTTCTACGCTCTATAAGCAAGGCAGAAGAGGTCAGATACAATGCACCATTGTCTGTGATTCAGGAATCTTTATGGCTTTAATTGTTGATTTAATTATCTCTTCCTGTAAGCAAGAAACATTCCCCAGAGGTAAAATAATAAAAAAGATCCAAATTTCCTCTCCCAGCTGTCATTCTGAGATCTAGCGACTCTGCGCTTACAGCAGCTATAAATAAACTGTGCTTAAGCCCTGGTGACTATTATGATTCTAGTGAGTCACCCAACTGACACAGCTTTAATCTGTGTATCTCTGCCTCTTCCCATTACTTGTCCAGTATCACATTTTATTGTGATCTATGCTCATGTCAATACTTTGCATCAGGATCTGTGTCTGGCAAAGAAATAGCTCACATACGTGCCCATTAGCACTGTCTGTTAAGCCTTAATGCTGCAGAAGCATTAACTAATTGCTCTGAGATTGAGGGGAAACTGAGGCAGGGAAAGGTCACCCAAGGCCTCCCAACTGACTGTTGACAGACAAGAATAGCAGGATGTAGCTATGCCCCCTTAGCCATTGAATGCTGCTCTCTAACTTAAATCTTGTCTAATCTGTGCTGTACATGTCATAGGTGTTCGACCTTTCTTCCAAAATCTCCTCTTAAGCTGCTGGCCGGAGCAATTGCCCTTTAATATTGATGCACATGAAGGTCACAGTTGCTTGCTCATGATCCTCGATAGGAAGATGATATTTTTCAGGTACACTAGAGGAAGGAAATCTGAGTGATTTACAATATTTAGCAAGGAGTTGTCAGAAATCTGTGATTTTTCCAGCCAAACCCAAGTCTCATTGAAGCCTGGACTTATTTTTTTCTGCCTTCAGTGGGAGTTGTATGAGGCTTTTACACTGCCAGCCACTGGTGTGGCGAGGTGCTTAATGCATTTAAATAGGATATGTTGCTCCCTGCCTCCTGACCCTGTCAGTGGACCAGTATCAGAGGCTTATTGAGGTGGAGGCAGCGGGTCAGTAATGAGCAAAAAGGTGTCTGATGTACTCTGCGAGGCACCTGGAGGGTCAGTGCTTTTGGAGAAATGGCCTGGTAGAAAGAAAGGATATTGCTCCAGTTATGAATATCCTAAGAATCGTGAGCCAGGCAGCCTGCCTTGTCCTCGCTGAGCCGTTCAGAGCCAGCGTGTTGTGCTGCTGGGGCACCCCAGGAAGAGTACCCCTCTGCAGAGCCTTTGCTCTGTGCCCTCTTCTGTACCAGCCTGCATTGCATGCTGCTGGGCTTACCTACCTAATGGACTGTCAGCTTGCCAGAGAGCTTGTTTAATTCTTCAGCTGCCTCTTTGGCTGCTGGCTCTAACCATAAAGAGGGGATCAGAAACCACCCACAGGTCATTGCGACCAGGAACTCTCCAGCAGTCTGTCCCTCTTTCCCTCTATTTTCTGTCTTTGCTTTTGAGTGGGTTCTTCACTACCAGTATGTGCAGCAGAGGAGATGGTGCAAGATTCTCGCTGAACCTTGTGCTTAGCCCAGAGTTTTAGGCTGTTTATTCCATCACCGCCCCTTCTTTTCCCCATAACTCCAAGTCAGGTAGATCTGAGATCAGCCTGCCACTGACTGCTGTTGTCTGCTTTCTCTCCAAGAGTTTATCTGTCATAGTGCTCAGATGTACCCTCCACTCCACTCTTGAGCTGGCAGAGCCTTGGATTAGACATTAGGAGAGCAGATTTCTGTGCACTTCAGGAAATACCTGGTGAGACAGAGGACAGCTCCTGGGTCTCCACTTCTCGTATGCAAAATAGGACAAGCCTTCTTTCTTCTTGATTTTTTTTCTCTGTTTTTAGATAGTTTCTGAGGTGCTGATGTAGAACAAACACACAGTGCAGAAGGGCCCTAATTTCATTTGAGATCTTTAAGAATGCTGTCATCTCCAAGGGGATATTTTGTGGCAGAAAAGAGGATGGTGTTGAACTTTGTATGTGATTCCTTACTGGCTCTGCTCTGATTCAAGTATCCATTAAATCTGTCTCCCGTCAAATGAAGCAGAATCTTCAGTATCCATTCCCTCTTGCTCCACTGAAACATTTAATAGATAATGTTCTTGTTTGTAGTCCTGCCAGGAGTTTTTTAATTACCTATATGGTTTTATTACATAATGGCAATGCTTGCTCCGTTAGGCTATTGGCATCTTTGCAGGAAGCAAACAAACCTACTGGCATCCATCAACTTGAGTAATTACAGAGAGTTTGTTTACTTTTTTCAGTTTTCCTGATCAATACTGGCACTAGCTCTGCAGCTTGGTCTCCGAGCCTGGCTGCTCATGCAGCCAGTGCTTATCCTGCTGCCTTAGCAGTCAGCTAGCTGGGAGGTGATGAGGGCTCGATAATCCTGAAATAACAGGAAAGGGACAGACAAATGCTGTAGTATCATTGCCAAGAGCCTAGGCACAGGCAATGCCTAGATTGTGCCCTGATCTCTTCCTGTAGTATGTTGCAGCTAGTGGAATCTAGACTTTTGTACCATAGGTGTTTTGTACAGGGAGTACAGAAGTGCCTTTGCCTGGTTGTGTTTGGGCAGGTTGGGTGTCTATTCTGTGGAGCCTTCTGGGTTAAACATTCGTTCCATGCACATCTCCCGTTGTAGGAGGCTGGGTCCGCTGGCCCAGCTCCTGCCTTTCAGGCCTGTGTCTAGAAGAAAAAACTGAAAAATGAGAGCTCAAGCATATTCCCCTTTATATTCTCACCCTTATGTGCTCAATTATACTTGTCCAAATAAGGTGCGAAATGCTACTTAGCAGAGGGAAGTCATTTTGCATTGTAGCTAGCAATAAGACAAGGTGCAAAGTGGGAACAGCCTAACCCAAGGCACAGGTGAAATGTCACTCTGTCTTTCAGTCATTACAGTGACAGACCAAGCGCACCCTTAGTAGTGGAGGAAATAGACATCATCATGGTAGAAGTGGCATCTCAACGTGTAAGCCCTCCTTTCATGCCTTGTTTATACAAATGCTCTGGAGTGGGTCACTGCTAGCTTGTGTAGACCAGGAAAGGCAGAAAACCCTATTCAAAGAATAGGGAAGAAGTTAAGGGACAGCAGGATGTTCTGACTCCTCTTTTGGTGAATGTAGAAAGGGAAAGAAAGGACGAGACATTCATCTAAGCGGTTTCCATCCTGAACAGAAACAACTTCTGTGTGCATCTCTTCTGTCTGTTAGAATTTAACTGGCAGGGCTTGGTGACACGTAAGGATTGTGTGACCTGACCTTCATCAAGTGGAATGTGTTAGGCACTGGCAGGAGAGTGCAATGCGTCACTATTTGAGCAGTCAGATGTGGTAGTAGTACAATGATTTCCTGAAGAGCAGGTGCAGTGAGCTCTGAGAGGAGGTGGGGAGACTGAGAAAGGATGGCAAAGGAGCAGGATAATTCAGTGCTTTAACCCTCCTCTCCAAGGCATGATGAGACCGAATGCCCTGATACAGGGACATGTCTGTGGACATGGATGTATAGGACATAGGGGCATCTGTGGACATAGGGGCAATGGATTTAAACTGAAAGAGGGCAGATTTAGGTTAGATATAAGAAAGAAATTTTTCACTCTGAGAGTGGTGAGGCAGTGGAACAGGTTGTCCAGAGAAGTTGTGGATGCCCCATCCCTGGCAGTGTTCAAGGCCAGGTTGGATGAGGCTTTGGGCAACCTGGTGTAGTGGAGGGTGTCCCTGCCTATGGCAGGGGGGTTGGAACTAGGTGATCTTTAAGGTCCCTTCCAACCCAAACCATTCTATGATTCTATGATTCTATGACATAACTATGAATGGGGCAGCCATAGGAGAGTAGAGGAAAAGCCACATATTCCCCTCCTCAGTGCCTGTCACCTTTCCTCCCCACAATGAGAGCCTTTGGGAAGTGGAACAGGGCCTTATGCGCTGACATGCTGTTGATCTGAAAACTGCTGTGTCTTGGAAAGTCAAAGCAAAGGTTCATAATTGAATCCAGCAGATGCAGGAACTCAGCTTGGGGGCTGATTGGTATTCAGCTCTGGTGCAAAGTGCTTAAGAAAAAACTTATTAATTTCCCCTTCCACAAAGAGCAGGAGTGCGACAGTAATCACAGTATCAAGTCATAATAATAAAAAAAACTCCATTGAAAATAGCTGTTAAGACTCTGGAGGGTTCAGCAGGGGAAGATTGTATTAAGATAAAGTAGATTATAACACCAGCGGACATTAAAGGTTGTCATTGTATGGTAAATCACATCAGGAAGTCACAAAAGCTGCTCTTTACACAGTCAGGGATAGAATACTCCGATATAGCACCTGATTTATTCGCTGCCTCTGTCACGCCATCCCTGGCAAACATGTAGGTAGAAAGAGGAGAAGAGGAAGGAAAAGACTTGCCAGCTAGACTGGATTTCTGAGCTGTGGTTTTGGGGAAGATGGGTGGGACTGGGGTGGGGCCAGACACATTGGTCCCTTCCCCTTCTGCAGGGTGGTAGGGCTCTGCATTACTTACTGCAATGCAGAGGCGTGGATTGAAGCTTTCCCCCAGACCTTTCTCTCCTGTGGAATAACAGCAGTGATCTGAGTGGGATACACGTGGTTCTAGTGCTGCATGTCCCACAGGGACCATCCTGTGCTCCCCTTGATGATGGAGGCTGCCAGTTGGACTCCCCCGCTATTCAGACTGTCTCATTGCCACCACAGAGGCAGCAGCCCACCAGCAGTCCACAGTCCCCAGTATGTGCATATCCAGCCTGGAACATACCCTGACCCAATCCCTAGCCTCTCAAAATTGTCCCAAGCACACCTAACTGCCTTTCAGCTTTCCAAACCATTTTGAAACTTGCCCTCTCTGTTCTCTGCCCAAACTAAATTGCCAAAATTTTTTTACTCCTTTCTTAACAGTAACGATCCAGGAACAATGCAAGAACCCATTTAATCCTGCCAGGCATTTTGTGGTGGGACTTTACACCTTACGTAGCTTGAGCAAAGCCCTTTCGCTGTTGGAAGTGTGTGTGTTGGTAAGTGGGCAAGACAAGGGCTATGGGCCCCCTTCTCCCTGGCCAGTTCTGTGTGTGCATCTTCCCAGGAGCCTGACCCAATTCTATCTCAGATATGGATTAAACTAATGCCTAAAATCACCCCCCACCCCATTTTCCTGCTGAGTGCTTTCAAACTCCTGCTTACCGTAGTCCTGTGTCCTTGACAGGTACGCAGTTGAAAGTCACTTTGTATTCTGCCCCAGATCTAATGGTAATTTTTTACCAGATAGTCATACCAGCAAGGGACATGAAAAAACCTGAAGCAACGGGGCTCTGCGAAGCTCTTTGTCCTCCCACCCCATGATTTTGTCTGTACAAATACTACTGACAGAGTCTTTGCTAGTGCAGCTTGTGTTGCTTTTGCAGGAGGTTTAACTGTAGCAGCACTGAATTCCTTCCAGTGGTCAGGGCAAGCATTGTACCCTACAGGAGCTTTGGCAAAAGTTGGAGCACTGTCGTCTTCCTTGCAGACCAAAGGTGACCTGCTCTGTCACCATCAGAAGTGTTCTGGAGACCCAAGGTTTTGCCACGTTAAACTCCATAACTGACAAGGTCTGTTAGAGTCTCCAGACTGGTCCTCAGGTGAAGCCCAGCATGACAAGACAGCTTTTTTTTGGGTGCAGTTATATTCAAAACTTTCCCCAAAATGCCGTTTTTTTCAACTTGCTTTTACAGATGAAGCAAATATTGTTTTCACAGTTCTCCCTCCAAACATTGTTTGGTGTGGAAAGCAGTATCTCTCCACCTTTTCCTAGGGAAGTGTTAGAGTGCTATTTGGGCCATTGAGAAGAGCACAGACATAGAGGTCTTGCTAAACTTGCACAAATGTCTCTTGCACTAATGTGCTTCTACAACTAAAATGTATGCTTTTTTCCTGTCTTTGACACCCTCATCTCTCTAGATCCAGGTAAAGAGTCAGTATGCTGGTTTCATTAGTGCTTCTGAGTTTTATGATCCAGGGAAGTGAAGGCATATTAAGTATAATAGGCTTTTGCTGAAATGAGCGTTAGCTTGCATAGATTAACTTAGTAAGTTGTTTCACCACCTAATATGCACATTTAGGAACAATTTTAGAGTGTGAAAACATTTAAAAGGAATGCTAATTTCAAGCTGAGGGATGTTTGTGTAGAGAATAAGAAAGCCAGGGCTGGCCAGGCAAGAACCAACTGAGTTAATTCTGATCCTTCTGGTTCAGCTGCATTGCTTTGTTTGTTAATGTATTTCACATCTTTTGCCTGTCATGCTGCTTTGTGAGCTCTCATGAGGTGAAGGCAGAAGAGAAATAAGTCACACATTCCTAAAGGATGGCAAGGGGAAAACGTGAATAATCAACTGAGAGCAGTGGCAACAGCCGGAGAGCTGGAATAAGAATGGAATAGCAGGCTGCGTATTGCAAAAAGCGCTACGATTAAACTGCATGATTTCAGCTAATTTGCTAATGCGTGGTTTTCCAAAGAGCAGCCAGGATTTACCCAGGTGCTGAGAGATGTTGAAAATACGAAGCCTGTTGTGGGCACTGAGTCTGTTTGCATGTTCTGCCAAAATCATGTTGCCCATTCTGTAAGAAGCAGAAGAATGTTAGGGGAAACCTAACTCTTAGTTTGCCCCTGGTAATTCTTTTCTCAAATATTTAAGCAGGTGCATTTTGCTGGTACAGAGTTTTTTTGAAGTAATTTGAAGTTGCATGCACAAGCACTTAGAGGAGTCGACATGAACCTGTACACACTTCTGTGCTCTTCAGAAACTGTTCTATCTGACTTACCTGGCCAACAGCAAAGGAATAGCTGCTCAAGCCAGTGAATTTTTATCAAACTTTGATGTCCAGTGCAGATAAACTCAGTGAACAGCTCTGAATAATGACTATACTTCTGGAAATTCTGTGTTCCCTCATTGTAGAATCACAACTTGTGTATATTTATCCTTACACAGCTCTGTGAAATGTGACAGTGCCAAGAAGTTGCATCTGGTTTATACAAAGGAAGCTAAAGAGGTGACTTGATCACAGTCTTTAAGTACAAGGAAAAGATTTCTGATAATAGAAGGCTCATTAATCTAGCAGACAGTGGCCACAGAGAGATCCAGTGCCTGGAAGCTGAATAGCTGGAAGTGTGTCTAGTCTGACTCAGACTGGAAAGAAAACTTAAACAATACAATAATTAGATATTGGAACAGCTTGCCTGGGATTGTGTTGGATTGTCTTTTAGTAGGAGTCCTTGAATCAGGCTGGGTGTCTTTCCAAAAAGTGTATGATACTTAGGTGGCAAGGCTTAGCTGCAGGAATGAGGTGATCTGTCTTCCAGCTTGCACTAGGTAGGAGACTTACACAGGCCAATGATCAAAGGGTTCCCTTCTGGCTCTAACAGCTAGGAGCCCTGCTCCTGCTTCCACATCGGCAGAAGGTATTCTTATAGCAATATAAAGAGTGTATGGAGAAACCGTGGATAAAGTCTCACAGCTCACTAAAATCAGTGGTGGGTTGGTCACCAACTTCAAAGGAATCAGGATTTTACTCTTTGTTTTATTGGTGGCTTTGGTTATTCCAGCCATTGTCTATGGCACGATGGTCCCACCAGGAGAGCTGTGCCTTGTAGCTCCTGATACTTGTTCGTTTCTTCTGGCTGGTGCAGGGACTGGTCTCTCCTCATGTGAAAACCACTTTGAAGCTTGAAAGTAGTGAGGCTCTTTCAGTGCAGCTGCAGAGTGTCCCTAACTGGACGCTGGCTGTCCATTACAGCTCTGTTTCTCAGTGAATGTTAGTATTTGAAGCAACAGAGAAGCCTAGGGTCAAGATCCTGGAGCAAGGAGAGAGAAGTTGTAATCTAGAGCAGGCCAGCCAGAAGTGGTTGTTCTGGAGTTTCTCTGGCAGAACTGAGCTCTGTCTGCTTTCTTGACACTGGAAAGCCAAAGAAACTGTCTCCTCTAGGTCGTCTCTACCTGTTTCATGTAAACTATTTTCCAAGCACTTTTCTGAGCATTCAATCTTGCTCCCTCAGCAGGATTCCTGCATCATTTTCCTGTTTCCCTCTGGGTCTTGCACCAGACATGCATTCCTCACATGCTAGGAAGTATGAAATACCCAGCCTGAAGCTGCACATACAAATACTTATGAGGCTCTATGAGACCTTAGTTCCATCATCATCTCCTGTTGTCAGAAGCCTAATGAGCTGTGTTATTAGATGGCTTTACATTGTTACCTTGTGCCGGTGACGTACATGGCCAGCAGGCAAAGAGGAGCTGAGCTTCCCAATTGTATTGATTTCTCTAGTGCTCACAAATTCTGGATGGCATTGCTGGCAGAGTTGGTTTAGCACTTTAGTGACTGCCCAGATCCTCATCCCACCTATGGAAGGCAAATGCAACCCACAGAAGTTGCTGCAAATTAGGCAAAGGAAGGAGCTCAGCACATCTGTCTCAGGAGAGAATGTACACTGTGAATTCTGATTCCAGCCTAAGAACTTCCTAAGGTGGGGTGTTTTTCTGAAAATGCTTCTCTTGCTCTTGTTTTGCCAGGATTTGAGGCTGGATTATCACTGTGATTTCTACTGTGACTGTACATGGAATCCCAAAGGGCAGGTTCCCACTCTGTTAGGTTCTGAGAGACATTGTCGCTTCCCCAGAGAGCTTGTGGTTGAGGTCGCTAAGATAGAAGGTGGACAAGTGGAGAAACAGACACACACTGACTTGCTTGTCCATTTTATCTCACCTTGGTTGGCCAGAGGATGGTTATTCCAGTTCAGTTGTTGCACGTTATGTTGTTAAGCCCCAGTTCATTACTTGTTCACGTGTCCAAATGCCAAGGCTTGCTGTGAGGGAGTGACTGGGAACCTGAGGCTGGTGGTGTGGTATAGTAACGCTCAAGTATGTACCTGTTCATTGCAGCCCTCCTGAGAAATAGCCAGTGTCTCATGAAAGGGACATGTCAGATCCTGTCCAGAGGGCAGAAGATAGGAGTCAGCACTTAGAAACAGCAAAACAAACCAGGAGACAGTGTGCCTCATTACTGAGCAGCAAGTTGTTGACAATTCCCATTCCTGCAGGCTCAGAGGGAAGGAGATAGTGTCCAATAATTTCTCTCTCCTAAGGGCAGTTTTGATTTAGGAGAAAGGAACAGGAAATAACAGTGGTATGAGACGCCGGTAATACAATTATGGTGATATGAAAATAACAACAGGCACATCCTGAGCAACAGAACGAGGCCAGACTGTGGCTGGAGTGTGGCAGAGCCGTGCCGAACTTTCCATCTGCCTCCCGTGCCTCCTAGTGGGGTGTGCTGTAGGGAGCTGGAGCACCAGCAAGGGGTGACAGGGCTGCGAAGGAAATAAATGTACCTGTACAGAGTGCTGCCCCTGGGAACGGCTTGCTATTAATAACAGTAATAACATATGCCAGGACGTGGAAGAAGCATCTTTTGTAAAGTGCTGATCACTGCCACTATCTGGGGTAGAAAGAAATTGAAAAAAAACAGTTTCATTATTTTATAATGCACAGTAATGCCACTTTGGTATTTTTTATTATTTCCTTGTGTTTAAATTTTGTCTGTAGGAGAGCTGTTTGGTTTTAGTAGGGCATGCTGCAGATTGGCAGGTAAATCGAGGTCCTATAGGAGGGAGGGCGCTCAGCAGCCCTACACAGCCATAGCTAGAGTAGCCGGAACAGAAAGGACTCAGAAGCTAGCTGCTCTGGAGTCTTATCCACTGAGACGTGTCACGGTCAGCTTGTCCTCCCTCTGCCCCAGATCCACTGCAAATGGAAAGGTTTGGAATGCAGCTCAAATCCCACTGGAGCAATTGGGATGCAGATGGCGAGAAAAGCTGAAAGTGCTTTCCTCCTCCCCTTCTGCCATATGAAATAGTGGAGGTGCAAAGAGAAAAATCTGCCCTATACAAGGGAGAAGGGGCCGGGGAAGAGAGATTCACAGAATTCTTGGACTGAGGTCCATGCTGAAAATGAGCTTCCTTCAAGACCAAGGAATGTCCATTCATGGGATTAAAGCGAGTGTGGATGCAGTGCAGAGAATGCAAACCTGTGCAACACGCAGGCAATGAGAAAGAAATCACCCTGAGTAGAGATCAAAGGTTGTTCTGAAGGTGTTAACCTGGGCAATGTCTATCTACTATAGCTTCAACAGGTTTTCTTTTATTGAAGAAAACATTTTTGTCATTCTCATAAACTATGCTTAGCAAAACCTCCTTATACTGAATCATTTATTTTTTCCACAGGGAAAGATGGTTGTAAGTGTAGGCTTATTGTGGAGAGAGCTGCAATGTGCTTGTTTGCATTGATTGAACAAGAGCATTTCCTGCTGTTCCCTGACGCAGTGAGTTTCTCTAAAGGTGAGTAATCTCCAGTCCCTGAGGATGTTCCCTTCGGGCAGACAGTGCAGGTTTCAGGCTGCCTTCCAAGGCCCCAGCCCAGTGCACACTGGACCAGAACTTGGGGAGGTTGGTCAGAGCTGCAAGGATGCTCATAGCTCTGCTAGTGCCGTAGCTTACAAGAACTGTCAGTGCCTGGGTTTAAAGAGGTCACAGTGCAATGGGGTTCAATGCCAAAGTCATTTGTACTTGAGTTTCGGTGAATGGGGGGCTTCTGATCAGCCTGGGTATATAAACCAGCCCCCCAACAGAGAGCAGGCAGGGAGAGCAGCTGCCACATCCTCACGGCTACCCGCTGAACTGCCTGCAAGCATGGTGCAGTGCCCTTCACTGTGCCACTTTGGCTCTGCCACGTGTGGATGGTGCCCCTAATAGCATATTATATGTATGAGATGTCAAAGAAAATGCCTAGCAACTTCTTAAGGTTTCAGCTCTCTGCTCTTTTCCCAGACAGCAACAGAAATGACTCTGCTTTTTCCTACTGTGCTGGGCACCATGCAGAACCGAAAGAGTCCCTTTGCCTGTGTTATCCATGTGGTTATATGGAAGTTGCAGCAAGATACAAACAAGTGGGAGTTTTTCCTTTTTCCTGGGGCTGAGACACAGGCTCTGTGTTTGCTTTTCTCTTTTTTTTTTTTTTACTCTTCTTATTTTTTAAATGAGATGCACACTGAAAGGAAGAAAAGCAAATTTAATTATAAAGCCATGCCTTCCTCCCCTCTCTGTCTTTCCGGACTGGGAAGTGCAATCATCTCCCCTTTGATGCAAGAATGAATTCAGCAGCATACATTGTTAAATTATTATTTATTTAAAATGAAAGGAAATGACTTTCAGTTCAGTGCCAGTTTCTAGCTCAGCAAGAACAGAAAAGCAAGGCGAGAAAATAAAACAGCAGCACTTTAGGAGGCAACACCACATACATGTATACGTGTATATGCACAGCTGGTAAAGGAGTTGGGGCAACTGCGCCAAAGGGTTGCATGGTTCCCTGGATATGTATTCCTTCTTGCTAGCACATAGCTGTTAAAAAAGCAGAGAAAGTAGAGTCTTGTTTAACCCTCTAGAGCCCCTTTTACATGCTGAGTTGTACCATTATGACACCTAGACCCTTTATAATAATCCCCTATACTGAATTGTAAGACTCCAATTTGCAGATGAGGAAGGAAAAGCAAAACCAAGTGAAGAAATGTGCTCAAGACCAGGCTGTGGATCAATGAAGTTTTGGTGAATGGGAGAAAGAGCCAGGAGCAGAACATAGCAGCCACAACCCACCATTTGAACAGACTGCACGTTTGTCACATCTTTAAAACAAACTGAGAACATTGGATGTGTTCTGTCGGACAGAGAAAATCTTCTTGGTACATCTTTTTGTGTAGCACAGAGGAGTCTTAGCTCACTGGCTAATGCTCCTGCTGCTACTGCAGTGTGAATGGCAGTATTTCACCAAAATAGAACCATTCTTGTTTGTTAGAACATCATATTTCAGAGCAAGCATGGGTCTGAGGGAAGGGTAAGTGTCAATGCTGCATTTGTCTTGACCCATCATTTCATATTTCTGGTTATGAGCCAGACATCCCCTTGCCCTTGCAGTGCACTGTTAAGAGGGAGGACAAGGCCGTCCAGCCTTCAGTGCCTCTGTCTCATTCTATTTCTCTGAGCTATGAGCAGCCAGGGACTTTGTGTAAGGCCTTAATGAGGCCCAAGCAAAAGCTGACTTAAAAAATAAAAAATTCCTTTATGAGCTGTGCTGCAGATAGAGCAACAAATGGATAATAAAAGAGCTTGAGACTGGAGGCAAATCCTCCCCTTAGATTAAGGGACATTAAGTCCTTTGGGGGACCTGTAATGTATGAGACTTCATTATTCTTCTTGGGAGAAACAGCATATGATCCCTTGGTCAGAGAGATAAAAGGGTCATAAACTCAAATGGCTCCACGTAGTCCGTGTGACTCAGATGGCACCAGCGCATCTGCTGGAGGTAAGCTGGGTACAGCTCAGCCTGCCTTGTGCTGTAAGAGCAGTTCCTGTGACACTGGAGATCATATTGTCCCCATACTTTCATGTCTTCTCAGGGCAGGTGGATACATGCTGCCTGTGTGTCTTAGCTGGGGAGAAGGTCTTCTGGAGGCAAGGACCCCAGAAGAGACACATCTCAGAAATAAACCCACATCAGAAAGTCTCTGATCTCTCTTTCAAAGTCCCAGCTATTCACTCTTCTGTGCAGTCTTTCTGGCTGCTCCAGCTCATGCCCACCTCTGCTTTCTTCTTGCAGAAGACACCTGGACACCTACCCCCATCTCTCTTGCACCTATTGAGTCATAATTATCCACCTTGTGATGCCCAAATACATTTGTTGCCCCTTCTCTGAGCTTCTGAATCCTTTTGTTGAATATTTTTTTTTTTGGCCAAATTTTCAGCTGATTTATACTGTTCTGAGACATCCCAACACATCCTCCATCTTTCCTGAGCTTTGGGAGCTCATGCTTAACCTGTAATCAGCATGACTCAAAACAACATTGGTGTCTGTCCCTGGAGCAAAAATAAATAATGCACTTTGTTCTGCTGCTTCCTATTCAAAGGTAAATTGCTTTTCTTTCCTCCAAGAGCAGATGCTTGCTTCTTTTCTTTACCTCTCTCTCTGGTGTCTAACACAGATTTAGGAGAAATCACGTTCTCTGGGTTTTTTTATGGAGATGGAGAGAAGTTGCATTACTGGGGAGCTTGACATATCTCTTATTATGAAGCTGTAGATCAAAGACAACATATACTCTTGTACTCATTGTGGCACTGCACGGGAGAGTGTGTGTCCCTGCATCTTTGAGTTTACCTTCTATATTCCTGCCATGCTTGTAGAGTCCACGCACACTTATTACCTGTGTGTGTGCCCCTTTGTGTGTGCTGAGCTGTTGTACATGTATTTTTCTGGACTTGGGTGTATATTTGGGCCTTCTGTAAGTATCTTGCGTGTTCTTGTGACTTAGTGCATGCCTATGTCCTTTTTAGCCCGGGCTGTGGTATCTGTGTGCTTGTACTTTTCCGAGGAGCAGGCTGGCTCCTGCTGAGGAGTTGGCATTAGGTTAGAGTAGAAACTCTAGTGCCATATAGCGAAATGCTGCAACTTGCTTTATATTTCTACAAGTACAGGGCATCACCTTTCTCCTCTCTAGTGGAGCTGAGGTTGATTCCTTCTGCCAGTGGCAGCTCCGTAACAATAAAACGCCTTTGTGTACTGGTTTTGGCTGGGATAGAGTTAATTTTCTTCATAGTAGCGAGTATGGGGCTACGTTTTGGATTTGTGCTGGAAACACTGTTGATAATACAGGGATGTTTTAGTTGTTTCTGAGCAGTGCTTACACAGAGTCAAGGCCTTTCCTGCTTCTCCACCACCCAGCCAGCGAGTAGGCTGAGGGTGCACAAGAAGTTGGGAGGGGACACAGCTGGGACAGCTGACCCCGATGACCAAAGGGATATTCCATACCATATGACGTCGTGCTCAGCATATAAAGCTGGAAGAAGAAGAAGGAAGGGGAGGACATTCAGAATTATGGCATTTGCCCTCCCAAGTCACCGTTACGTGTGATGGAGCTCTGCTTTCCTGGAGATGGCTGAACACCTGCCTGACGATGGGAAGTAGTGAAGGAATTTCGTGTGTTGCTTTGCTTGCGTGCACAGCTTTTGCTTTATGTTTTAAACCGTCTTTGTCTCAGCCCATGAGTTTTCTCATTTTTCCTCTTCTGATTCTCTCCCCCGTCACACTGGAAGGGAGTGAGCGAGTGGCTGGGTGGTTCTTAGTTGCCGGCTGTGGTTAAACCACAACATCTGCCATGGAAACCACCCAGTCATCATACCTGGAAGTGATTAATACCTACCAGAAAGCTCTGTAGCTAGCAAATGGACAAGCAATTTCTGATTGCTGCTGGTATGGCTGACACCAGAAAGCCCTGCTGAGCTGTGGGAGGCATTGTAATTTGTGGCTTTAAAGCAGAACCACCTGAATCACTACAAACACAAAAAATATTTTTCGTGACTGTCATCTTGTTTTACTTGTGTGGCTCTGAAGTTCTGAGAAATCCTAGGTGGGTTTTTCACTCTTGGCTCGCTCACTCCGTCTCCATCTTTTTCTTTTCTTTCTCTTTCTGCCTCTGCAAAGATGTCACCATGATGAAGCTCTCGATGGATTCCTGGGTGACTCCCTCTCGTTGGTGATGGATTGCTGCTCTCTTTGCTGCACGCTCCAGCTGTCTCTGCAGTTCAGTCTGCTGGATTGACAGGGCCCATAAATCACTCTTGGAAGGCAAGGTGCTCTGAGACCTCTGGCCCCATTTGTGATGTACTGATGTGACATAGCCTCACATCCACCACTTGCACGTGGACAGTGGCAAACTGGGGTGGATGTGGATCTCAGATCTGACTGCCAGGCTCTCATATGCCCCTCTTTGGGTTTGAGGAGGCCGGGTTAGAAGGGCTGGGAACATGAGATTTCTTCTACTGCTGCTTCCTTTCTGTGCATACAGTGCTTCACAGAATTGAAAAAGGAAGGAGCTGTGATGTGAAGAAATTGTAGAGGAGATTTGGGACAGTGGATGATAAGGAGGCTGGGGTGATGCATCATGCAGACAGCTGCAGAGCATCCTCACAGATGTGGATAGAAAGTAGGAAGGGAAGAGTTTGGATAGTGCTGTTGTCTTTTGTTAGTCCTCCCTTGCCTTTTTTTTTGTGTGGAATAGAAGGAGCTGAAGGGCACAGTGAAGAAAGAGCTGTGGGATAAAAAAAGGGGAATCTCAGCAAGGCAAGCAAGTGAAGCTGCACATTTGACTATCCCAGGATGCGAGAGATGCTTGATCATTGCGTGTGTCCAGGAATTTGCCAAAGTTGTCCTTGGGAGCCTCTGCAGCCGTAGTACTTCATCTTCTTGATGCACGTGCCCTCTGTGCACCACAAACACCATCAATCGTTCCTGTAAAGCATCCGAATGTCTTCCTTGCACATCTTGCAGTTATTTAATGGAAATTCCCGAGTCTCATCACGGTAATGATAGCCTCACAAATCTCTTTAGCCAACATACCAGCTGTAGCTTTGTGAACCTCTAGAGTGGTCCCCAACGATTGGGGGCCACCATTTTCCACAGGGTGGCAGCAACATGCTTCCATTTTCCATGTGGAGCGATCCCCCTTGGGTGCTTCTCTGTCAAGGTTCTGGCTAGGATTAAACCTGAAAAGAGAAATGTTTCTAGGAGGGAGAGAGGGAATTTGCATGTGTAGACAGCATACATCCCCAAATGAAGCGTCCTGACAACGTTAAGAGACATCAGGCAGAGCTTTATGCAGGATGTTCCTGCTTCTTTCCAACGCAGCATGAACCTGCCTTCCAGATTAACCCTACCTTTTTGGGTGTCCTCCCTACAGAAAGCCCTTGGGGTGGGAGAGAGAGATTTTATTTCTCAGAGGTTGCAACTGTGAAATGACAGATGAAAATTTTACTATGATTATTTTTATTTTTGTGTCTGGGTTTGAAATGATGGTGAAAATTCTCCACAAAAATACCTCATGAATATTCAATTACAGTGCCAGCAACACTTTGCAGTCATGGATTATTTATATACGAAATAACCAAAGCTTCATAAATAATGAAATAGCAGCAATCTCCGCTGTGTTTTATGTTCCCCATAGCCAGCACGGGGGTGGGGAGGATGTGTCTTTGTAGCACATTTTCATGCTGTATCAGCCCCTTGCAGGCTGGGAGCAGTGGGGAGGACAGAGGCAGCAGAACAAAGTGGGCAGGTGAAGGCTCCGGAGGTGTGGATGTGCACAGCACGATGTGTGCACGATGTATTTCATTTGCTTCTGTGATTTGGGGTGCATCTGGCTTCTGGTGTAGCATGAGGCACGTGTATTTGTGAGGGCAGAGGTGGGAGCCCATGCAGAGGGATTGCAGCAAGGCAAGAAAACACAGCCAGGACGCGTTGCTTGTGGGCAAGAAGATCAAGTGTTTGGTTGCCTTTGGTTTGGTGTAGCTTGACAGCAGCTGTCTGTATGTCCATGAATTTATAGGATATCCCCGTAATGAACTGCAGTAATAGCAGGGCCTTGAGTTGTTTAAGGAAAGGAAGCTGTCACTTCTCAGACTTGGCCCTAATTGATCCATGCTTGGTGTTTCAGATCATCCAAAAAGCCTCGTGTTGGCAGAGCTAATGATCCCCTTCTTGGGAAAGGCTCGGGTTTGCCTAAGTGAGCATAGGTGAAGGACAGGGCAGCAGGCTTTCCTTCTAGCCAGAGCAGCACCCACTTGCAGTTCCCTCTCCTTTAAGTAAGCCTGTGCTTTAATTCCCAGGACAAAACTCTCACTCCTATTTCCCAGCTGAAAAACTAGCATGTGCTATGCAGCTTGTTATACAAGAAAGAAGCAAGATTCTGGGGAATGTCTAATGGAGTTCCTCTCCTCCAGCCTGACCTCAACCTTCGGTCAATAATAAAGCAGAATAAGCCTCAATAGCTGCTTTCCTTAGCACCAGACAGTGGTGTGAGCACCTGATCTTTGCAGGCTCCATGGCTTTCAGGAAAAAGGCTCTTCTACTCAGATGCCTTTGCTGGATATTCAGCAATGAGCAATCCTATGGGGATGAACAGAGAGAACTGAGCCCTCTGTTGCCCATGGTCTTCCCTCCTTTCCCAAAGACTTATGCTGATGTCCCTCTGCCTACTGCTCCCACTGGGAAGCGCTAAATGCCAAATCAGTAAAAGTGTCATTGGTTGCTCTGAGAGATGATTCATCACTCCAGTTTGGTGGCGGCATATTTATCCCCCCACCAGCCCACCTGGCAAGAGAAAAGAGATAAATTGCTGTCATCTCTTTTTATGGAACGTATAATCAGGTGGTAACATGGAGAGTCGCCTCGACTCAAAGTCATTCAGGATGAATTATTCATTCGTTTAAAATGTCTTAAAAAGAGAGGGAAATCATCTCTTTGATACAATATCTCTTCCTGGCATTGCTGCAGTTGGGCATTGCTTGTAGAGTCCTGTTCTGATGCATAGCATGAAGCATGGACTGTTCCCACCAGGGCCCCAGGACCTTCTGTAGCTCTCCGATGGCTGACATAGTACTTCTGCACTCCTCCTAGAGAAGAAGATGAATCTCACTGCTCAAGGTTCAGGAACAGGGTCAGATGTTTCTCAGCATCCTCCTGAGGGCTTGTCAAAGGGGCTTTGAGTGCACCTAGGCCTTTCTGGGCTGGATCTTTGCACATGGGAGAATTTTAACTCCTCTCTAGAGTCCTCACTGCAGGCTTCTTGCTTTCATTCCCCTAGGAAGGTCTGTCCTATTAAAGTTGTCTCCTTCACACAAAAAACCTCCTCACAGTGAGCTCGAGAAGGCCATGTTTCTCAGAGAAGAAAGGTTGAGGTGACCTCTTCTGAAAGAGCTTCAGAAGCAGTCATCTAACCATGACTGTACCTCTATCCTGCAGGAGCAGGAAATCCAGCTTTTTAGAGATTGCCTCCTTGCTGCTTCCTAGTCTGTATACGAGGACAAGTGATAGTTTCTGATACCTTAAATTCTAATGTCCTTGTTTTGGATTCCTCAGTTGGAACTGACTGAAGCTCTGACTACTTTTTTTCCTAAACCATCTTATATAGTAAAAGAGTTCTTGAAGAAGGAAAAGTTTATATAATAGTCCTGGAAGAACATCTAGCAGCTTGGAAGTGTGTCTGATGCTGCTGAGTCACTGGAGTGGAATTAGACCATGAAACAGGCTTTCTACTGAGGTTTACTCATCTTGCCAAAAATTTCACCCAAGACTCTCTCAGTATTTTTAGCATTTTGCTGAGAGATATGGGGTTTTTACCGACTGGAAAATGGCCTTTAATTAAAACTTTCCTGAAAAATGTTGGTAATTGATAAATATGGAGTTTTCATGATTCTGTAGTATTCTCCATCTGGTTATTTGGAATAATGATCAGATTTTTATGTTTACCAAAACAGATATTTTCAGGTTAAAACATGGTTTGAAAATATTGATTACAATTCTATGAAAAGTTTTGAAAGAACTGAAAATCTGCTCTTCCATTTCTCATCTCAGCTAACAAGGAAGAAGAAAATGCTCCTGATACAGAGAAAACTCCTCTGTATCCACTTTCTCCATGTAACCACTTTGATGCACATCTTTTTCCAGATGAATAATATTGGGAAGCAGAACTTGCTGAGATGGAGAAAGATTCTGTACCCATATCACTGGACAACAATGTGGAAAAGAACCTCTGGATATTCCAGTGGCTTTCAGGTAGGAGATACAACACATAGCATGTGTTTTTGTGATTACATGGTGGTTTGTTTTGTGCTGTGCCATGGGGAAAACATCAGCTGATTCCTTACTGCACCCTGCTCTGACTGTGCAAAACATCAGAAAGCCCTTATAACACAAAAGAGCTACCCTTGCCTAGTGCCCTTCAAATCTTGTCTCCTCGAGGCTCCTCTTACCATGTACATTAATACATAGAAAAACCATGATAAAAGAGACTGTCAGAATTCAGAACTATGACTGTGTGTCCATGCAAGAACAATACTGGCAGGATATCTGCAGGGTCCTTAGCATAGTCAGCTGAAATGTTTAGTTCTGAGCAGTAAACTATTTAAACTTGGATCCATCAGGAGAACTTGGAAAAGTCTCCCATATTTCTTGATGCACTTTTTGGTCATTGTCAGAAAGCCATAATTGCTTGATGTATTTTATGCCACATGTCAAACAGTTGTGAGTGGTGTTTCTTAGCTCAGAGAGAGTATATCTTTTAATAATGAGTACTTTCTGTTGCATGATCTCAATATGCATGAGGTAAATAAACCCTCTACTGCAAGGGAAAGATATGTTTATCCCTGGTTTATGAGTGGGGAAATTTAGGCAAGAAAAGCTAAACAAGATACTTGTGAGAAATTCGTGTACAGTCCCCGACGTTATAAATGCTAAAGTCATGCTTCCCTTCCACATTCTGGAGATTAAGGAACCAGTTATTGATGAAAACTCTTTGTTTTAATGGCCATTTCCTCTCTATTGCTTTTTTGGAAGAGGAGGTCTTTTTTATTTGCTTTCCACTCATTTATCCTCACTTCAAATCCAATAACATAAAAAAATTAAATTACTTTCTGCTAACAACAGGGCCATGTGTCTGAGCTCTGCTCTGTCCTGGAGAACTAGGGCAGTTCCCCTTTCCCATACAGGTAATTCAATTTACAAGGAGTTTGTAAGATAATAGTGAATGAAGCATGAGCTTGTTAGGTCTATGGTGAAATTAGTTCTCCAAAGAACACTGCTGAAAGAAGTAGGGAAGGAAAAAATGAGCAAAACGAAACAAGAAAGGTTGTAAACACATTAAGACGGGCTTCCCTACTTCAGTGTTTGGAGCTGTCTCTGCTATAAATTGGATTGATTAAGAAACTTATTGGAGCTACCTGCTGCTATCAATTACTTTCCACTTATTGCTTTCTTTACCTGCTGGGCAGTCGATAGTCTGACAGAACTGAAGCCCCAAGTCTTCTTAACCTGGAGCTCATGAGAGCTGGAAAAGAGAAGAAACAAATTTCCACTGCTGCTGTTTCCTACTGGAAAGGGAAACAACCCACATGGCTCACATGGGTGGGATTTTTGTGGGATGGGAGAAGTCCATGAGCCTATGGAATATGAGAAATCCTACAAAATGCTATGGACTCATGTGGCAGGCAGTTCTCAGCACGTAGTCCCATGGTGGAGCTGCCAGCTACTCCTGTGCAGTGTGTCTGAAGGTGGATACTGCCTCCAGAGCCTCACAGTACGGAGCAGACAAAAGTGCTGTCAGGTAATGAAATAATGATGTGAAAAGGATGGGATGGAAGATTCTGAGCACAGCATAATCATCCGTTTTTTCCACCCGATGCTGCAGTGACTCTGGTAAATTAGGGGAAATCTGTTCTAACCCTATTCATTTTATGGTAATAAAGGGGGGAAAGCAATAGAACCAGGAGACCATGAATGTCAACAGCCCTTCTGCTGTTCTGGAGACTCTTTGTAACTCCCTTTTATACCCTGCAGTGATTCCTCTATAGCCTGCAACTCTTGACCCTTCAGGCTCTCTGATGGTGAGAGAAATTTTTGGCTGTTTTTGCTGATTCTTTATGTAGATCTATGTATGTATAAAATAAAGCAAAGTGTAGATTGTCTTTTCTGAATTCAGACCTCCAGAATCAGAGCAGCCCACAAGATTTTCTTGGCAACAATCCAATAAAATAAATGGAAATGGACATCCAAGTTGTTGAAAAGGCTTTGAAAATCTCAGCCTAAGTCCTTAAAAGTCCATTTACTTTCCCGCTGCCGTGACTTCAGGTCAGCTTGGGCTCTTGACTTCACTAACTGCTTTAAAACTACCTTGAATTTCTCATCTCTTTTATCCTATGGGATTTTTCTGTCTTTGCCTTTTTTCTCTGACCCTTCATAAATCCTTTTTTTTCCCCTTTCTTGCACAAAACCAGCCAGCCAGAGATGCAGGGCAGGGGCAATGTGAGGGTGTGCCCAGTTTAGAAATATGCCCCTGGCATGCCCTGCAGCCACATCACCTCAGGCTATTGTCAGTCCTTGCATGCTAAGCAAAATTGGACTGGATGACAGCTGCTGAAAGAAACCTGGAGTTTGTAGGAGACGGTGATGGGAACCTGTTGGCTTTGTCTGCACAAGGTCCTTCAATGTGACACCTGATGGTTTGGTCCTAATATTGCCATGTGGTATGGGGAATCAGTTGAAGAACCAGTGATTTCGCTCAAATGCTGCCCATTTCCAGTACTTACTGCAAACTTAGAATTATTTCATCTTTTTTCAACCCTGGAGATCCTAGGGGTACAAGATGACACAAGATATTTTGTTGTGTTCAGAAGTTAATTCCTGTCTTTCACAGTTGCAGTGAAAAGCTTGAACATTTGACCCAGGTGCAACCTTAAGACTCACAAGCCAGAAAGCAAAAGAGAGCCCTTATTTATAAAATAATTGATAAGCCAGTCTGATGAGTTATAAAGTGTCTGTCTTAGATTTGAATTCAAAGAATTTAAAGGAGTTCTAAGAAAATGTTGGCTGCCAGCAGCCCTCTTGCCTGTATGCATCCAGCCCTAGCAGGCTCCTGGAGGCAGCGAGTGTGTCTGGAGCACACTGTTAGCAGAGCTGTGCAACTGCATTCTTGACCTGGAAGACCAGAGAGCTCAGGGAATTTTCACTTTTAGGGTCCTGGTTTTAATTTCTTGTGTTGTGACCATGGTTCAGTATGGTGTGAAGGCACTGGCAGCCATCAGAGGTCTTCCCTTACACTTTCTGCCAGATATGTGGGTCTTTACTTTTTTCCTGGTCTTTTGTACCAAGAGCTCTTGAGCTGTTTTCTATTAAGAGATGACTGCATTTTATTTATATGGTCAAAAAAAGACTTTGTACTGTAAAAAGCTGAACATGACTATATAGAATCATAGAATCATAGAATGGTTAGGGTTGGAAGGGACCTCAAAGATCATCTAGTTCCAACCCCCCTGCTATGGGCAGGGAAACCCTCCTCTACATCAGGTTGCCCAAAGCCTCATCCAACCTGGCCTTGAACACTTCCAGGGATGGGGCATCTACAACTTCTCTGGGCAACCTGTTCCGGTGCCTCACCACCCTCTGAGTGAAAAATTTCTTCACTATATATATATTGCAAAGAGATATTATTTAGCATGCAAAAAAAAAAAGGCAGTCTTATTCTGGGGTAGCAGGAATTTGTTTTTACTTGTTAAGAGTGCAGTATGAACTCCTTAATTTGATAGTGTATGTATAAGTGCTATCTTTCTATTTAAAATTGTGACAAATTCCCCCCAGACATTTCACAGTTACTACTCAGCTTCACATCTTTACATCTGGAAGAGTCATTGTGACAAAGGTGATTGAACTCATATCTGCCTGGTCCAAAATTAAGCACTCTTCATACGTGAGATAAAGGAATTTGCTGAGGTCCTTTATGAGCCAGCCACAGGTAAGGACTGCGACACAGATTAGCATCTCTGAATCTGCCGTCAGAGGGTGATGAAATGCTCGTGTGGAAGAACACACTGGCACATGCACGTCTTCTGCCAGTTCATTTGCCTAAGCTGTATATCTCTCAACTGTCACATTAAAATTGTAATGCTTGTAACAGGTCCTGAAATTACAGTCGTGAGCCATACTCCTTTGACCTTCTCCGTATTCTGTTTGGATTCACTCCTCCTGCCAATTTAGCCAGGCAGCCAGAAAATAAATAAATGCTCCCCACCTGGCAGGTGCAGAAAGGTTAGATTTGCATAAAGTGGCCAGTGTAAATTTCTCCTGTTTATTGTCACCTCTTCTCTCCAACTGGGAATTCCAAGGCAGAGATAAATGTCAGCTAGAAATAGTGCTTCAGTGGCAGTAGTTAATCTCTTCCAGCTATTTCCCTGTAGCCACTTCGTGCTGCTCTTTACCACATGGACCAGCCAGTCACCTCTTGTGCAAGCCTCTCATTACTGGGCTATTCTGTTATTACTTTGCGTACGGTTTTGACTTTCCTTTTACATTTTCTGTTTGTAAATTAAATTTTTCGCAGCTGGTAAGTCACCGTGCTGAAATAGTTGTGCAAAACAGCCTGCAACCAGTTTCATTCCCTGAATGGTTCAGTGTGTCTCTGCCCTCTGTTCCTGAGCCTAGATGGATTAAGAATCACATGGATTCTCTTTTATGTGTTCATCGTATAGCAAGAAAATCATATGTGGCACTGTAAGTCCCCAGGCTGAGAGTTCAGTTCTGCAAAGCTCTAAGCTGTTCCTGAGGTCACTGCTGCTTGCTTACCGATGTTACTGGGAGTCCAGGAGAGTCAACTGGAGTTCTGCATCTTGGGCACTACAATCTCAGCAGTGCTCCTCTAAGTGCTTGTCTCTTGCTCAGGAATTGTTGGCTAATGGAGATGCCACTGCTGAAAAGAAGGAGAATGAGAGCCTCATGAGTGGGTTCAGTTTTTCAAGTCTTTGATTTGGACAGTCGTTCAAGGGCCTGCTGCTGGTGCACCCTGTTGCCCCCAGTGATATGCAATGGTAGCTGAAAAGACTTCACCCGGTGAGAGCAGAGACTCCCCACTCCTGCTTTCCCACTTACTCTGCTTTTTAACTCCCTCTGGCTATTAGTGCCACTTAGGAGGCAGAGGACTCTTTAATCACCCCTTTCTCCAGTACCAAGTCTCTGGTTTTTTTTCAGGTTTCCTTTGCTTATTCTGACTGTTCTTGGTGATCTGCTCCAGCTCTGGTTATTTTTAATTCTTCATTTTCTTCTCCTTTCTCTTTTTCTTTCACACACATGTACATAAATGCCTCTTCAACCATTAGTCTACAGTAAAGCTCACAGCTCTGTGTTGTATCTCATGCTCAGATCAACCCTTGTCCTTGTGTTTTGAACGGTAACCTCTGCTGCTTCAGCTTTTACCAGAGAGACATGTAAGTATTCTTAGATTTAGCCTGAATCAGGCAGCTGCTATTCTCACTGGTTCCGATGAGATTTAACCTACCCCATAACAACGAGGTCCATATTGCCATCTCCCTTCTGCTTTGCCCGTGTGCCAAAGTGATCCTGTCTTCCAAGCAGCCACCTGCCCCCTGTTTTTTCCAGCTGCCTCCGTCTGTTCTCAGTAGAGTCCTCAATTCCTTAAGACTTGTTTCCTGGCTGGTCTAAATCAGACTCATCTGTACCCTTGGAATAAATTGTACAATTGTTTTGACATTTCTTCAAGAACAGTTTGGCTCCTTCATGTTGGATTGTGGTAGAGGATGGCTTTCTGCTCTGTCTCCCCTTCTGTAATGTGTTCAAAATGTGCCATTTCAGACGGCCTCTCCAATGCTGCTATTGCTGCCTTCAGTAAGAAGGAGCTGAAAGAAACAGATCAGTAATTTGGTTCTAAATCATTTCCCCAACAAAGCCAGTGCTGAAGGTCACTTGTAATGAAGCTGTCATACAGGTAAGGCCTCACAATCAGAGAGAAAACGAGGAAAAGGAAAATGAGGCTGGAAATTAGTTCATGGTAGTCTTGAAGCAATTTCATGGAGATGCAGGTGTTTGGATTGGAGTCTGGGATGCTAACAGGAAGGTCACGAGTGAGAAACTGCTTGTGTGGAGTTTCTCTGTTGTGGTAGGAAAGACTGCATGGTCCTTTAGGGGTGCTTAGCCCTAACGGTTTGAAAACTATGAGCAGAGTCCCATGCTCCCAGCTCTTTGGAGGAAGGGAATTACGAAGTTAAACCATTGTGACCCTGCCTGTATGCCTACAAAGTGACTACACGTAGATTCACATCCTCTGAGAATTGCAGGAGGGTTTGCATGGAGGTTTGAAGCCCTAGTTTGGAGACCCTAAATCCCTTCTCATGGCAGAGTGGTAGTGTGAAGACACCCTGATTTGCAGGAAAAGGAGCAAATAGGGTTTCTTAATCAAAACCAGCTATAAATTGTTGGAAATCTTTTTTTTTTAACGTTTAAAATTTATGCTTTCGAGCAAGAAATTTATTTACCAAAAAAAGCAAATATGTCTTTTAAAGCTGACATAAAATGAGTTGGTTTAAAATTATTGCAAATAAACCTATTGATTGACCCAACTTGAATTTTTTTCAGGCAGGGAGTTGAGGTTGAGGAGGATTTTTGTGGTATTTTATTTTCCATCTGGTTTCAGGATGGAAATTATTGTTTCTCAAGACTGACGTTCTCTGGCTTCCATCTCAGGCTAGCACTGTGTGTGGATGTGGGCTGCCTAAGGCTTTAGGGTCCGGTATGAATCCACTCCCTCTGCTGCAGTTCAGTTTGGGCCAAAAGTGGCACAAAAACTGTACCTGTGTAGCCAAAGCTTGGGCACTCAATTCACCCACCCAACAGCAGGCCCAGGACACTTAGAAAAACATGATGTGCCTGGGGCTGAGGATTGCATGTGAATCCTGAGCACTCCCCTTACTGCTGCTTGTCTCAGCTCTGTGCCTCCGTTCTCATCTGCCCAAGTCTCATCCTGACTCCCAGTGAAAGAAATTGTTCATTGATTCAGCTTTTGATTAAATTTCTTGCCTCTTTTCCAAAATTATTTCTCCTGGGATTTCCCAGAAAAGCACTGCAGCAGCGAGAGATGGGAGTGAGGGAAGGAGGAACAAGCAAGATTCCCCTCTGATATACAGCTTTGAGAGCTACAGAGATGTGCAAGACAGTGGGACAGCATGATCTGTCTTTATGATGGCCCTGTAGGGTGCATCATAATAACTGTTCATTGAAATCCATGAGAGGGAGTGTGAAATTTAGTGTGAAAATATTTCCTATTGGTGTCCCTGGGTCGAACTCCCTCCCTCCTTCCTTCTCACCCACTATCACAGATGTCTTGTGATCTCTGGAGAAGCCAGCTTCCCAGCCCAAAGAGAGCATTATTTTAACTTGGCACTCAGCCTTCAGGACTCAGGATGATATTTATACTGGCAATGGTGGGAAGAGGAAAAGAAATAGTGCACTTGCTGGATTTTACAGTGCCTGTCATGTTTATCATCATTGAAGTTCACTGGAAAAAGACTTCAGGAAAGACAAGCGGGAAGTAAATCTCTTTCTTCTCAGGGGATGCTGTTTGGATTGTGAGAGATTTCCGTGGCTAAGTTCAGAAGGAACTTTTTGAACTGCTAGGCAGGAGAATTTTATAGCATAAACCATGGATTTCAGGGGCTATCCTCAACAAATAGTGGTGTATCTTTTGGGTGCAGTGCCCTTTGTGGAGGGCTTTGGGCCACTGATGATGAAAAGACATCAGTCATCCTTTACAGTAGTGTTTGACAGTTGCTTAATTGTGGTGTGAGAAACTGCGTGAGAAACCAGGCATGTTGAACTGGACTTTTAAGTGTCCTTCAGGGCATCTGGAATGAAGCCTAAAAGGAAAAGTCTTGAGGGTGTTTTGTCATGGGCTTTTGTTGGGGGAGGATCTCAAGCGTCTGTGCTTTGCACATCACAAATCCAGGATCCTTGGAGAGCTTGTTATCACAACTGCTTGAACAACTGGCCACTCCCAGAGGGCCTGCATGTACAAGAACATAATGAAGAATTGTTGCCTTCAGTCTCAGGCTAGAGCTCTTCTACATCACAGCCCCTGCCTCTTTGTACAGCTCTGGATGTGTGGCCTTTGTTTGGCTAGTGAAGCTGTCTGGAGCTTTGAAAGCCCAGGTGTGCTCCTGGTGCCGTTACTTCCTACAGCAGGAGCCTCCACCAGCAACAGCCTCACTTAAATACTTGTTATTTCATAAGAACCAAAAGAATCAACGTAATTGGGAAAGTAAGCTTGGAGATGCAAAGTCATTTCATGGGGAAAACAGTGCAGGTAATTAGACTTGACAAAACTTTTTTTGATAAGTGACTAAGCCTTTGAAGGGAACGTAATCTCCTTTTACAAGCATCGTGTCTATACCCTGATGAGTACCACGTGCGTATATAGACACAATGGCAGGCATACATATATATGCAGTATACACAGCTGATATACATTATCAAGAACTTGTGCATGTACAGAAATATTCTTGGCCGTAATACTGTGTAATCCTGCCCATATGTGTGTAAGTGGTGATGCACACACATGACAGAAGCTTGGAAATGATAGAGGAATAGTTGATAACTCCCATGTTCTTCTTGCGTTTTCTGCAGTTACTGAACTGCAGCAGAACATGCTGCAGCCAATAATGTTGGTTTGTTTGCTGGGATTTTCCATCAGCACCACTCTGTCCCAGTGTTCAGTTGTATTTTACTTACTTATTTGCATGTCGCACCTATGACAATGCCTTTGTCAGCATCCAAAAAAATCCTATCAATGTAGTGGACAAATAAATGAGCCTCCAAGATCTAACTTATGCATGTTCAGATAAGCAGATCTCCCAAAAGCATACTTTTGAGTGGCGTCACCTGGTGTTGTCCTGTGGCATAGCAGGGAACATGGATCTCTTCCAATATTTTAAATAAGACCCTGAAATTTTCCTGCAGTTTTTCCTGCACTAGAAAATCGTGTCCTTGGTTGCAGGCTCATCTGTTAGACAATGCACCTTGACGTCATACATCCTGCGCCAAGCCGTGGTCCATCGTTTCCTGGTAGAACACATAATTGGGCTGGGGAGCAAAGAGCAATTGTGGGCTACAAAACCAACTCTCCATGGGACGCTTTACAAAGATTTTTCACAGTGGGAGCCGTCCACATTCCCCTGAGCTGCACAGATGCTTGAAAAGGGGGCTTGAATTTCCATGGCAACAGCCTGCATTCTGCTGACTCTGGTAGTCTGTCACTCTCCGGATATGTCTGTCACCCCTGGTGCTCCAAGTTTCAAGGCCAACAATGTGTGATGGACGGAGACTGAAGTGGTGTTGTGCTGGGGTCAGACATCCTGGTCAAGGGAACGTACTGCAAACACACTGGGGGAGAGATGCTGTGAAGTTAAGATGATACAGGCGAATCCTCCGGCCTTGCTCAGACATCAGTCACAATCGGATTTTGTGAGTTGAGCCATTGTCTGGTTACCAGGATGCTCAAAGGCATCATGTCACAGTATGATTGTGCCCTGGTCTAGCTCCTCTCATCTGAAGAGCTCGGTCTTTTTTATATGTCAGATGTCTCAGTCTCACAGTGTATCTATGAGGCAATCACAGTGGGGAAACTGAGGCATCCCTAGGCGGTAGCTAGATATACAGAAAATGCTAGTGCCAGAGCTAGGAGAAGGATCAAGAAGTTCTTGTTTCCTCTGTTCCCTCGCCTCATTGTGAGGAACTGTCACTTCTTATGGAACTTGTAAAGTAGGAGGATATTCCCGGTCGTTTCTTGAATCATTTCTAAGAATAAAAAACATTTAACATGCATATACTTAAAATGGTAAAAAATGTTATAGTGGAATAGAGGGCAGTAGCTTTCAAAAAAAATTGCAAAAATTGCAAAAAAAAAATAAAAAAAATTGTGTGCTAAGAGGTACGGGTGGGATGAGCTGAGGAGTTTTCTCTATTTCTGGGTGGGATTGAAGCAGAGGAGGAGGGCAAGCACATTAGCGGCAGTATGAGCCTGCGTGCAAACTCAGAGGGATAGGAAAGGCTCTGTCCCTCTTGAGTTTATCCTGAGTTCAGTGCAAGCTCAAGGGCAGGCACAAATTTTGTTTCCCATGACCCATGTATTTCCCATGAACTGCAGGAAAAATATGAGTAACAGCTTACAAGAGAGTGTTTACTGAGCGGGCTGTACATTACAGGAGCCAGAACATTGGTCCTGGGGGACAGGACAGAGAGGCTCCTAAAGGATCTCTGAGATCTTCACCAAGCTGCCTGGAAATGTCTTCTTTTGGCATGTATGTGAGGGTCCTGGTTTTCTGTTGTCACGCACAGCCCCTCCAGCACAGAGGCACTACATGGGGCAAGCTGGGCTGAGAGGAGGAGCCAAGGGAGAGGGACGATGTGTTGTCCTGTTCCATCATGTGGGAACATATTGGTGTGGCTGTGCTGCAGAATGGAGGGGGCTGGCAGGCAGAGCACTAGCCTCAACTAGCTGCCCTAAGAGAAAAATAACATGTCTTGGCCCCTCGGGGACACCACTCATACTGTGAAAGAGATATCCAATGAAGACATCACTTCTGTGTGCAAATGGGAGAGGAGTGGGATGGAAAGAGCTGCATCCCCTTGGAGAATTGGGTTATCCTTAGGGAACTGGCAAGCAGGGGAGGCTGAGCATCTGTAGGCTGGCAGGCAGCATTTGCCTCTGCTGAGCCAGTGTGTTTATCTCTAGAGCTCTCAGCAATGTTTATGGCTGAGGAAGGGTGTAAATCTCATTGGATTTAAGTCCTTGGTGGAGAATTATTCCCTCGTTCTTCCACCCCCACTCCCCATGCCCTCCTGCCCTGGATATGAGACACTGTTCACAGACTGTAAATGGATGCAGTGCTACACTTAATGTGGAGAGACACCTTATAATCAGGTGAGGCAGAGGGTGGGAGGTGAGGCACAGGGTGGGAGGCAGCTTGCCAATTCCTGCTCTTTCCCACGTGTAGTCCCCGTTCCTCCTATCATGCTCATCTCTGGGAAGCTTATTTCTCCCATTTCCTCTTAAAATGACTTGTAGCCTATAAAGCCTGGAGCAGGGCAGCTGCGTGCTCGGAATCCTAAGGTGCTGTCCCTAGCAGGAGAAGGTGGTGGGGTGCAGGGAGGGAGGGAGGCTGTGCTAATTCCACACTAAGGCTGTGGTTTGGCTCTTGCGGCTTATGAGGCCATCAAAGCCTCTCACTTAATTACAGCCATAGCAATCAATCTTTCTTCCTGTTCATTATGCTTCCAGCCAGGGTTAGCAGTATTTTTATTCTTGAGGCCTCAGGAGAATTTTCAGCTTGTAAGGAATCACAGCCAACCGTAGTGACTGGTATGAGTTGTGCCTGTAGGACTGTATTCCTGCCCCATGGCTGGAGGAAAAGTGTGGGGCAGTGAAGCTCGGTGCGTCTGGCACTGCGAGATTTGGGTTTGTTTTGCATGATGAAGGTCTAGTGAACAAGTCTTGTGCCTAGAGAGGCCTACAGGGCTTTGCATTAACTGGGCAGACCAGCTGAGTTGCTAGAGCCCTTGCACAGTGGCAGTTAGTTGTTCCAAGGCGTTACGACTGGGCTGAGTGTAACATATCAAGTCATTATGGCATTATCTCTTCATTACACACAAAGTGCTGTTGGAGCTCTGGGAGGAGCACAGGGACAAAGATGGAGAGGAGGGAAGCGGCTCATTAGCTGCCAGAGGAATCAACCTGAATATCTCTTTTTCTCAAGCAGAGGCTCTGCCATCACCTGCAAAGGAGAAATCTATTAGAAATTAGGGCTTGGCTCAAGGACAGCTGAGTGTATCAGTATGTACATGTGCTAATACACAAATAGAGCATCTCACCTACGTACACCCCCACCTCTGGACCAACACACATACAATGCACATCTTGGATACTCCCATAATGCAAGAACAAGCATCTTCCCTTCCATCACTGTGCACGTAAATTTAGAAACACACGTGCCAAAACATGCTCTTGCATCTACAAACATGTTCATCTGTTTTATAGAGACTGCTTACAACCATGTCCAACACAGTTACATCTAACAGTCTCACATGTGCTTGCCCTCCTACCAGAGAGCATGCACAGCAACTGCACCAAGCCTGCTCCCTGTGTTCGTTCCTCTGTGCTCATGCTGTGGACTCCAGTGCATTCTGCCCCTTCAGCTGTGAAACCTGCCTCTACGCAGATGCATTCACCAGCACAAGTATGGTCTCGCTTTTCCCTTCCTTCCCATTTTCCTTTGTCCTGGATTCCATGAGTTCTTCTGGCATGCACTGGGGCTCCCGCAGGCTTCCCTGCAACCGTGCCCTGTCAGAACCAGCCAGGGCTCTTGCACCAAACACGAGGACCAGCAGAGTAAGCTGGCACCACAGCGAGGTGAGCTTTCTGGTGCAAGGCCCCCTTTCATGGGGGCCAGGAGGCATTGCAACTTGCATGTTATTCTGGGTGAAGCGTGGGAAACAAACTCCCGATGGTCTCTTAGCTCACCCACCGGCTGCTGGACTTTGTCTGCAGTGGCTTTGCAGCGCTCCTTATCCCTGCTGCTCTCCCTCTTCGGACATGGATCAGGAGGCCATTAACTTGTTTACTCTGTGCTAGCCCCAGCCTCGCAGACTTCTTGCTGGACAATATATCAACAAAAAGCATTTGGCAAGATTTATGGGGCTGTTGCTGCCAACTGTGGACTGTGGAAAGTAAAAAATGTCCTTTCTGAGGCAATAAAATATAAAACGGGACCCAATTTCTCTCCAGGGTAGGAATCATTATGTTTGACAATGCTGTAAAACACATGGTGCTACAGCACGAGGGTGAGAGCCAGAGTAAACGCTGCCTTCAGAAACCTCATTCATTGCAAGGCTGGGATTTGTGATTCATTGCAAAACGAGACAGGAAGGGTCTTGGGTGGAGACAGTCTCCCTTCAGCCTTTCTCTCCTCTGAAAGGACCGGAAATTCCCCTACAAGCTTTGCACAGATTTTCTGAAACTGATTTTAAATTGATTCAGTTAAATTGGAGCGAGTACTCCGGGTATATACAGCAAGACTGGTTTGCTTCTTTATTAAATCAATTTAGTTTAATTGGCTCACAGAATGATTAAACTGATGGAGTTATACGAAGAAGTTTTCACTAGTTGAACTGTACCAATTAGAAATCAGGCCTGATAGACCTGAATCCTTATCTTTGTGCCAGAGACTCTGGGCTTTGTACAAAGACTTTGTCTAGGGGAGAAAATAAGTGACAGTTCTCAGCTGATTAATTTCCACTTGTGTCTCTGCCTGTTTATCCTTCCTTTTGTCTATACCTGTTATTGTGCTGGTCCGTATACGCTGTGCATCTCTGGCAACGTTACTGTAGTGAAATGCTGGCTACGACAGTTTGATTTAAGTTGCACTATGCTAGGGAAGACCTGTATTTCTAAAATCCATCTGAGGCGAGGGAGAGAGGTGGTGTTACATCAGACAGGAATAGAAAATGAAGAAGAGATGAGAGAGATGTAGCTGTAGGGCTCCGTTGTTCCCCTGAGTGTGGATGGGAAAGAGATGTTCACACTGGAAATATAGTGCAAACTGCATTGTCTCATCCCCTGTGCGCGGTGCTCTGCAGAGCGTGTGTGCTCAGCAAAGTTATGTCAGCCTGGTGGGAGAAGCATCTTCTCTGGATCTTTTTAACTTCATGTCAACATATCCAGTTCTTACTAAAATTAGATTGCCTCAGGATGGAAAACTCTTGATGTTCAGTTCTAGGAGGGCAATAATGAAAAGAGAGCCCTTTGGGAGGAAGAAAAAGTATACTGGGCAAGTCTGAGATTTCTGTCCTTTTCTCTGGGCTGACTTCTCCTGGAAATACATCCCATTCCTGTTTTGTGAGCACTAACCACTGGCTCTGCAGTAATAGCAGTGTCCCAAGAGTCTTGTGTTTGGCTGAGCTTGATGCTGGGTGCCCCTTGGTAGATCAGTTTATGTTATAAAGGGGGCTGGAGAAAATGTAAGGTGGACATGTCCTTCGTGACGCAAAAGGCGGTGAGATCACCTTAAGCCAAGCCAGCAGGGTTTGGGGCTTGCTACCAGCACACCTTGTAGGAGCAGAAGCCAGAGTAGTCAGTAAGTGGTTACTTTGGCTGCATTTGTAAATGCAGACATTTACCTGCATTGGGGCACTGTAATCACTGGCAGCTCCCAAAAGCACAGTGATGAAATTTTGAACAAATGCTGTTCTGGATTAATGGCTTTGCTTACCACTACCAGCAGGCCAAGGTTCCCTTGATCCTAAGCAGTGCACATTATTGTTAGCTTTTTCTTTTTGCACTGGATTCCTTCTATGATTACTAAGTTTATTTTCTGAAATACTCTTAGATTCTGCTTACCTGATTTCAAATGCTTTGTATCCAACTAGGGCACAATTTACACCAGTATTGAACATACCATATAGCCTGTAGTCTGTGTGCCATCGTATCCTAATAAATCTCTAGAATTCCAAGATATGGGCTGAATTTTCACGTGGTCACAAGCTAAGGCCAGACTATTTCGAAGAGGTAAGCAATCCCTTGATCTCTCAAATGCTGAACTATTTGGGAATTCTGATCCATGTGGTGATAAACTGCATCTCCCTGCTACTGCCTCCCTTTGCTTCTCCCCAGCTCCTTTCACAATCTGTGTTTTCTACATCACAGCCACCTTGGTAAACGTGCAAAAAGACCAGTCCCCACTGGCTCTAAAACACTAGAACATTTTCACACAGCGACTGCTGCAGAATGGGTAAGTGTATTACATAAAGCACTCTTAATGTCAGGCAAAGGCCGTGGTGTGATTATGACGTGTGAAAGAAAAGAAAAGAACCTTTAAAAACAAAGGAAAAAGAGGTGGAAAAACATATTGAGGGCAGCGGTTTCTTGTTTAGACAAAAGCTGGTTCTAGTGAAGAACCTCTCTTTTGTTTCCCCTGGTTCTCCTTATCATCTCCCAACACCATATCTACCTCTTCTATCAGGAACTTGCTCTGGGATTTATTCTTTACTATGCAAGCTTGTCATGTCTGTGTTTAATGAAGTTTAATTATCTTCTGAGATTCGATGAATAATTATAAATCTCTTCAAGATGCAATCACAAGCACTTCATGGTTCATTAACGGTGGAAAATCAATTGTAATTCATGTAATCCCTCTCTCCTGACCAGCCATACGCTTGTCCCCCCTGTGCACCTTGTTGTTCCTCCCTCATTTCAACACTGGAGAATACATTAATCTATTTTCCTGTGAAACAAGTTAGAGTTTAGCTAGGGAAGGGCTAAAGAACTGGAGATGGAGGAAGTGGGAAGTGGGAGCCTAGACAGCAAGGTTAGACAAGCCTACATGTGATCTCAGTCTCGTGCTGTGTGTGCTGCAGAGGTGTCAGGAGCTCCAGATTGCCAGTTTCCTTGGTTTGGAGACACTTGCCTCCAAAAGTGCAGTGGCTTCCCTTTGGGAATTGCCTGTGGCTGTATACATCTTTTCTTCCTCTTGATCTGGTCTTCAGTCTGATCTCAAGTTACAGTTTTCCCTGTTGAAAATCTCCTGAGACCTGTGAGCCTTTACTTGAAAAGTAAGGACTGAAAGTTTATTTTTGTTGGGATTGAAAAAGCTGGAGGTGTCAGTCCTGACACAGGGAGATTTTCAGTGCTGTCTTTAACTTTCTAAAAGGCAGGCGGCGTGTGAATCCAGCTGCACAATGATACTGGAGTGACCTTTCTAATTGAAACTCTTTAACCTTTCTGCACAATTATAGCTACAAAATTTCACTGAATGCAGAAAAGATGGTTGTTTTTTATTTTTTTTTATAAAGGTTAAAAGATTGAAAAATAAAAGAGAAAGTGAGACAGAGAAAGAGGGATGGAAATTAATGCAGTTGAGTTGCAGTTTCCAGCAGCCTCGGGAGAGCTCTGCAATGAAGATGACATTTCCATACAATTGACATTTCCCGGCTGGAGCAGTCCTCTGATTTGCAGCTGCTTGTGTGCAAAGACCATCATGAAGAGGATCATTTAGTTTCTCATATTCACTAAATGGGATTTAATTTTCCCCCATCCCCACATACCCCACATCTCCTTTTCAGAACTGGCACAAGCTGCAAACTCGGCCTTTCCTTCACCTTTTGTAGGGGTGACCTTTGCCAGACCTCCTAGTTTTTCAGCTCTCTGTGGAGTCTTGCAGAAATGAGAACTTGCTTTTTACAGGAAAGATGGATGGCAACAATGGCTCTCATGATTTCAGCTTCCAGTTTTGGAAGTGAGGTTCTTGTATTTTTCCATTTATTTGTGTGTTTGCATGTTTGTGTGTGTGTGTACATCTCTTCTTGGCAAAAGTTGCTCTACAGCACTACAAGGACTCCTCGCAGAGCATAGCTTTGTGGCTTTCAGGGTCTGTGGGCTTATGTATGGGTGTCCAGCATCTTACATACAAGTCCTTCATGGATGAAAGTTCCTCCTGGGCACAGGTTGCTGTGCAGTAGAGCAGCTTTTCTTCCAGACTGTATAAATTTTTTCCAAAGTGCATGTATCAAACTGGAGATGTGTGCTTCATGACACTACATCACTTTGAATCTGCTTAATTCAGTTTTGATGAGTAGGATATGCATCTTCGGCTGAATCATTCCTCTTCAATAAATATGTTGCTGCAGTAATCAATTGGCACGTAATTAACAAACAATAACTATCTTATTCAATCTAAATGAAATGCAAATGTAGTTCAGATTCATTTAGATCCCCAGTGATAAGTTCCTTTGCTTCCCCTTCAGCCACTGCTCCTCTTGAGCAAGACCTGCTGCCACAGCTGTCACTGGATCCGATAACTGGCATGCTGCCTTCTAGGGCAGCCCTGAACCCATGTTTCATGCCTGCCTTGTGCCTGGACAGCAAGTCACCATGGGCAAAGCTGGATCAATTCAGTCAGCAGCTGTAGGCCACAAGGCACAGTGCTTTTATTAACCCTCTAATCCTGACGCTTTCCTACAGGGGCACTTCAGACAGCACAGAGATCAAGGCCAGCCCTTTCTTTTCTCTCCTTGCCGCCAGCACTGCAGCTTCTGTCTTTGCCCCAAACCGTGGCTGTTCTCAGCCTGTGTCCCAGTCCCTCTGATCAGTGCTGTGCCACCTCTCAGCGCCTTGCTGGTGTGCAGCTGCAGCGCTTCCCTGGGCTGAAGCCGCAGCTGCTGTGTGTGCTGACTGCTCGCCCCGTCGCTCCGCTGTCCCTTCGTGCAGCTGCTCCCCTGCCGACCGCTCCAAACTGGGCTTTCGGAACATTGCTCAAGGGCGGATCAACGCCGTTCCTGGCTGGGAGCTGGTGTGTTGCTGGGAGCCCTGATGGATGGATGACAGGAAACTAGAAAACCCAGCAACTTGGTGAAACAGGCTTTGCTAGCCACCAGATAATATTATAGTCCTGATCAAGTCTGAATTCAGGTGTTTACCAGCTACGTACCATGGGATGGGATTTTGAACTGGATGACATAAATTAGGTACAACATCTAAGTCACAGTTCTGCTGTGTAACTTTGGTATGCAGTGCTCATAACAGAGTTTTGGCTGAGAAATGGTGTGTTCAGTGGTGAATGAGCTGATCTTTACCTGGTGTCATCCAGGACATTGGAGCAACACTTGAGGCACTTGAGTTTCTGGCTTGGCCAGCAATCAGCTCTAATACCTTGAGCAAGTTGTTTGATCTCTCTGTGCTTTCATTTTCCTGTTTATAAAATAACTATAATGACACACACTTTTTGCATAAAAAGCTTCAAAATGTTTTGCTGAAAAAAGCTGTGCAACACTAAATGTTTTCTTTAATATCCTCTAGTTTGATGTTTTGCTAAAATAAAAGACACTACAGATGAGATGATTAGATACAAGTTTGATAAGTGTCGACAGAGTGTTATTAGCAAGAAAGCCCCTGGAAAGCATTCCTTGCAGATTTTGACCATCATGGGCAAATTCTTTCCTGTAAATATACCCCCCAGATCCTATTTGAGCACAGGTTGCTTTTTGACCCTGCTTACACTGAGAGAATTGATGACCGACAAAGAACTTAATTATTTAGAGGAGAAGCTGAAGATGGGAATGGTGTGCTAGTAGATAATTGCACTTCAGTTACACGGAGTAGCAGAAAGACTTTGATGAGTGGTATTCCTGTTGTCCTAAGAGTGTCTACAAAAGAAGGCTACTCCTGTGAAACTAAATTGTCTCTGAACTTCTTTCAGAGCAGAGATACACGTTCATAGAGTGACGGAAATACTTTAGCATCTTTTAGAGAAGAAGTGCCAAGCAAAATGGAAGCTTCTGCCTTAAATTTCCAGACTAGGATCTCCAGGCCAAATTCACACAGCTTTTAATTAATTGATAGTTCAATTCCTGGCATCTTGTAGGTGCAAGGTAAGGTAGTCCAAGAGCACATCTCAGATATTTTTCAATTCCTCATGCAGATTTAGGCCTGATTCTCAAGCCAAAGGAGCTGAGTTTATCGTTGGCTTCAATGGACCAGGGTCAAGCCCTTTACAGGAGGCTTTGATTACTGTGCAATGGTGGAAAGGGTCACTTACAGGGCCAGAAGGTTTCAAGGGTGATGTCTCAGAAAGAAATCTGTGTATGCTTCCTACGCAGAATACGCAGAGCCCAGCAATCAGGATCCACCAGATCCATTGTGCTTAGGCTGTGGTGGATATAAACCAGCAATGGGCCATTGATCTTTAACGTGTGCAGACTTGCAGCAGCTGAGGATCTGGTCTAGGGTGATAAAACTGAAAAAAATGTATACTTGTGTCCTTTATGAGATGCTCTGTATTTTTTAGGAAATCTAACAATGGCCCAGATTGAACTGTGGCTTTTGGGAGGGTCTATACAAAACTAAAGGAGTGATTTCATACTCTGTCATAGTGGTCCAGGCTCATTACTGAGCAGAGTGTCACCTACTGCATGCCAAGTATCTTGTTTACATTCTTTTTTTTTTAGAAATTTTAATCTCAATACTTTAATGCACTTGCAAGTCACATGGGAGATTAAACTAGGAGGAAGCCACAGAGGACTCTGATGGGAAAAGAACTGGTTTATGCATTTAAAAATAGAGTATTATTGCCAATGTAAAATGCAAGGGACCAAATGCAGGGTTTGACCAAAAGCGTTAAAACAGTCCAGGCCTGCAAAAAGGTTATAAACCACATATTTGTTTTCCCCAGTCCTGCAGCTGTCTGCCACGCTGCCGAGTGGGAAACTGCTGAGGACTTTGTAATGTGTGCTGGTTGCAAGGTCTGTGTCCTTGCTTCTGGCCTACCAGAAGTGGGTGTATTTCTCTCTATATGTGAGTAACAAGGGATAGATCACCTACCTTCTGTGTAATTTGGATGGTGACACTCTGGAATATATCCCACCAAGGACAGCAACCCCTGGATCCATTTCTTTATTGCTTTTTACCTGCTTTCGTCATTTTTAGCAGGGTGAGATAGGTGCAACACAGTCTCGCTTCCAGTGATGACAATTCACAACTGCTTTGCACTGATAGAAACTGGGATACAAGAACAAGGTGAAGAACAGAAAAGGCCAGTGCCTGATAGGAGTTTGCCCTACATCCTGGAAGTTGCCTGTACTCCAGAATCTTGCCTTGCTTTTCTTTGGGGAGTGGGGCTGAGGGGTGGCTTGTGTTAAGTGAGGGAGCTGCTGTTTGGGAATCATCTCTATTACAGAGCCATTAGATAGATATTCCTGAAATAGCAGCAGATCAATTGATTCATAAGTAATTAATGCATTCCCCTCCCCTTGGGCAACTCAGAATCTATAGCTCAGAAATTAGATAACACAGCTCAGCTCCATTCAGCTGAGAAAACACTGGCACTTGTGTTCCCCACAGCCTTGTACATACTGCTGTGAGCACCACCTCTTCCACTGCAGAGATGTTCCTATCTTGTGTTGGGAGCCCTGGCAGTTTTCTTCCGTGTGAGATGGAGCATCTCCTTCTCTAGTTGCTGGGGAATTCTGGTTTTAGCTGTTTAAATGAATGGATCACCTGCATGTGCCCCCAATGCTGCACCTGTCTCACCTTTTCGCCCGTTTCTCTGGTAATTTCACTCTCAATATCGTTGCCTGCAGCAGTGTGCAGAGTGAAAGAGCAAGAGATGCTTCGGATCAACACCAATGTCATCGAGATCAGAATCAGATCCTTTGCAATGTTACAGCAAGAGCTTGGCAGAACTTTAAAAAAGGAACAAAGTCTGGTGCATCTATCTATGGAGACTGTGGTGCACAGTATCACAGACGGGCTCGAGTTCTGCACAGGTTTCTGTATCTCTCTTAGTGGAGCACCAGGACTCTGCAGCTGTACCAGGGAACAAGTTTTCCTAGGCTGTATCACTTCTGACTTCAGAGTAAGAAAAAATAAGGCTTTCTTTCAGTTTCTGATCGTAAACAACCTGTTCATGGCAGTGGTCCTTTTATGAGAACTGACAAGCAGCAAAAACCAGCAAACCTGCAATGTGACCAGCTGGGTGGCATGGTTCTTGGGAATTCCAGTGGTGTTCTCTCTGCTGTCAAGGACAGTTAGATTAAATGGAAACAAAGACCTTCAAAAACTTGGGCTGAGTTACTACAGCTTTCTCATCTTCTAATATCCTGCGGATGCTCTGATTCAAACTACCTGGGCATGCAGTAGGGACTGAGCAGTGGGCACGCATTGGACAGAAAGAAACCAAGCTCCTAATATTTCTAAGGCTTACAGGAATATTATTATTTTTATTTATTATTTGCAGTCACTACAAACACCAATTAGCAGCCTCCCAGGGGAATCTGCTAGCTGTGCATCCTGCTGGGCTTGAAAGCTACTGCATTCATTTTATGTTTAAGTTGATGTTTTAATTAAACTGCCCCCTAATTATCTTAACTAGCTTTTAAATAATAACTTCGCACTGAACCATTCACATCAGCTGCTAATTGGCTCCCTTCTGTTTACATAGATCTGGCTGGCTCAGACAAATGTGCCAATGGAATGGCAGGTAGGTTTGGGAAGGGGCTGCACTCCCTTTCATACATTGTGCTTCTGCTGTGTTTGCCTTCCCGAGAATGGATGAGATTCCAGGGTGAAATGGAGATGGCTGTGCTGGCAACGCTTCACCATTTATTCATGTGCTGTGTGTGATGAGGGAATTATATGCTCATGTTTCCACAAGTTACTCCGCCTTCAAGGGATCTGATCACTGGCCCAATGGCAAATTATTTTGTTTCTGTGTTCACCCAGTTTGGGCTAATTCACAATGCATAATTAATGGCCTTTGACCCTGGCTGGGAGCATGGTCAGTTCTTGGCCCAGATAGTGGCATTAATAATGTATGCAGTGGCTGCTGCAAATTGTAGAGGTCACCACACAAGTTCAGTAGTTCATGGGCTTGCGTGTCCTGTACTCAATAGGACTGGAAGGAGGAGCAGCATATCCAGAATTCCAGGCATCCCTCAGCACGCCGATGTTCTGCCTTCCATGGGGCAGTATTTCCTGCGCTGGGAGAAGGCTCGTGTTTCCTGACCCTCTCCAACTGCAGCCTTTCCCCCGCAACCTTCAACAACCTTTTGAATGATGATCTGTGGTACCAGTCACACCCCTCCCCATCACTGCCCCATACAGCGGGGCTGAGAAGAGCCTGAAGCGTGGAAGCTCCGTAGTCCTGTATTATTTAAATGTTCTCTGCTGGATTGCATCCCCAAGGTTCTAATCTATACACCATATCTCATGCAGTTTGTCAGCCTGCTTTTTCCTTTTTTCCTGTGTTTGTTTAAAACCTCTACCACAAAACCAGCAAAACATGGCATGAAGAGGTACCCAGAGGTAGCAGGTGAATGTATGTAATCCTTCATTACTTGTGTCACCAACACAAAACCATCCTATGTGCCATCAGCTTCCATTTGGAGATGGGTGCTAATTAGACTTTTATTACAATGTGTATTTGAAAACAATTAGAATTACAAGCCAGCATGTGGCTAATTCTAGCTCATGATGTTGATTCAGCTAACTCAGCAACTGATGACTTAGTTTGATTGCCAGAGTGCATGTGTGTGTGAACAGCCTTTGATCAGGTGCCACTGCAGCCACCTGCCATCAGAGAGGGACACACATACTCTTCAGTGCTCAGCATCCTACAGGCTCCTGTCTAGATTTTGGGGGGTATAAATGTCCCAGGACCCTTGAACATTGATGTTGGGCCAGGAGAAGAAAGTATGGGTGGTGGGTGACACGTCAGAATTGGGTGGGCTGGATACAGTCTTTCCTTTACCTTACCATCAATCAATATTTTCTTCTGACAACGGTGGAACTGCTATGGCAGTACGTGCACCCACATGCTCCAGTGCCAGGCTGTTGGACTGCAGAGGTCATTCAGCGAGGGGTGGAGCAGTGCTGATCTCTGTCGTGTTTCTTTTGAGTCAAAACTCCAGAAGTGCTTTTAGAAGGGACAGCCCTGTAATTATTGACGTGCACTTGTTTCTGTGGTTTTCTGTACCTTTGTGGAATGAGTCAGGACTGAGACCACCAACTTGTCTGACCTGAGACTGCCAGTGAACCTTGGGGCAGTGATCACTGCTGCCCAGCTAGAACCATTACCTGAAAGAGAAAGGCTTTCCCTTCATTGCTGTTCCCTTGATTCATCTGGCATTGCTCCAAAGATCTCTGTAGCCAGAGGATGCTGAGCAGAACATATTCTTGGAGATAAGTGATTCTTTCCCCCTTGAGGAATTTGCATTCAGCAATCCTCATCTACTCTTATTAATTTCCATGTCACAAGACAAAATAAAAGCCCTCATCTTCTACATTTCCAAACAGCAGAATTTTGCCTGCCTTATAGGAGAAGCCTCCTTTTGCCATCATCACCATCTGGTTTCAAATAGACTGTCGGGAAATCAGCTTAGGTTTTTGTTTAACAGAGGAGACTTGCTGTTTGTCTGTAAATCTTTTTGTCATTGTAGAGGCAGCAGTGTTTCACGTCAGAGTTTTGACTGGTTTAACCTCTGCAGCTGTATTTTCATGCTTTACATCCTGTGTGTGGTTTTTCTAACCTGTGGCTGTTAAATCTGGAGCTCTGGAAAGGGGGAAGAGAAGAAAAAGGCCGTGTGTTTTTCGGGGAATGGCTAGTACTTACGAGCACGCACTGCCCAGCCTCCTCCTTTGAATGCATTGACAGGTGCCTTCTTTGGCAGCCTTTGTCTAGCTTCCAGTCTCTGCCTGGATTAATGCACTGGTAACACAGGTTTTAAGCACCTTGCATGCACGTCAATGACTGTAATTGTCAGTTAAAATTTGCTACTGGAATAAAATAAAGACCCTTGTAGGTATAAAAAACTAAAGCTGGAGATAAGGAGCCGTTTTATATCGACTTTCATTCCAGAGACTGGAAGAAGAACATAGGTTTTTGTCATCTGAGCAAAGCCTTTATGCATCAAAAAGGACAGAAAAGCAGAGAGAGATACAGAGATTGATGGATGAACGGGAGGAGAGTGGGGAGGATGCATAGAAAATGGAGTGGTGAAAGGGATGGTTTCCTGTGATTTCAATTCTATATGAACAGACAGTAAGTTATTTCTTCTAAGGGCACCTTCACAATTCCAGAGCAGTGCAGATGTGAGCACAATGGCCCTTCAGCATTTTGCTGGCACCTAAGGGGAACTTGTGGGGCTCATTTAACAGCACACACAGATGTCTGATGAGAGAACTACCAATTTTTGCGTGCAGGCAAGAAAATGAATGGGATGAGCTTTGTTCCCCCTTTGTGCATCTTCAACAGAGCACAGTGAGGAATGTCTTTTTCGAGGGGATCTTTTTGTCAAGGATATGAGGAAATCTGAAGCTTTGATCTGCCCAGTGCTCGTCCTGGTGAGCTCTCCTTACTGATCTCAGTACACAGAATATAGCCCAGGGTTAGCAGAGTCAAGAACTAGGGTAAATTCTTTTACTTTGAGTCAGTAAATCAAGACTGAAGCAGAAGTTTTCCATTGAAATTACTGAACATTTTGGCACCAGATTCAATAGAATCAGGGTTTCACCTTAGCAGTCTCTCGGAAAGACTCACTTTAAGCTAACCACAGGCTCTTCACTCTGTGCAGCAATGTCTGGCTGAAATGTTACACACCGTCCTATGCAGACTAGATTACTGCAGGACTTCCACAGCTGATAGCATCCAAAATAGTCCAGAAGACCACATCTTCTTCCTTTTTACCAAAATGCAACCTCATTCTTTTCAAGTATTTGTGCCAATGGGGCCCATGATTTATTTCCTTCCCTAACTCACTATACCTGTCTATTTTAACTCTTGCTACGGCTGGAAGCCAGAACATGCTAAGAGCATCATTCTTCTTGACCAAAACCTCACATTTTCCTTCCTTTTTCAGGGAGGCCAAGAGAACTGAATTGTATTGTTCAAGTTCCTTGCCTTTATTTAAGACAAGCTGTGCTCATTTTCTCTGTTAATCAGTTTGAGCTATTAACACCACAATACAGAAACAATGGGACTTCGTGCCTGGACAGGAATCAGATTAATGAGTACACTGGAACTATAACACAAATGAACACAAATCTTCTGAGAACTCATGTGAATGCCAGGTGTTATCTAGTGCTCTGCTATCCTGGAATGATGGAGGTGCAGAAGGCTCGCTGGATTTTGCTGTAATGGAGAAGCAGGTCTCTGGGGATAGTGTGGTCCCTTTGCAGCTTTAACGTTTGCAGAACTCACTCGTTTTGACCTGTCTGTTACACTCATTGTAAAACTCAGCTTCATTGTTAAAATGCTGTAACTGAAAAAAACTGGAGAAAGGAAAAGATTGGATTTTCTCAGTCACATAATTTTCTTTTAAAACAAACAAACCATTTTCCAGCTGACAGGATTTATGTGTGTACTTAATCTGGAGCCGATCATAATCTCTGAAAACGCAGCTTCCTAGTAGCTGGCTTGCTGTAATACCTAAAGTCTACAGAATTGGTGCAGCCAGTGTGGGACCCTCAGAGAACCATATCACCCCAGTTCCTTCTGCTGAGAGGAGCAGCTTGCTTCTTTTTATGACATTCTCCCACCCTTTCAGCTTCCCTTGATTACTGTTTTCTCAAAATTAGCTCCTTAAAATTCTTATAGCCAATCTCCTAGACCTCCCAGCTGACACATCTATCTTATGCTGCTGTTCTCCTCCTTCATAAGAATTCACACAGAGCTTGTGAAGTACTTCACATTTTGTTTGCTAATAAAGACCATGGAGGGATGTTAAACGAATAGAAACCACCTTACAAGAAGATGGGTTGAAAAAGATTATACTGCCATATCCTTTCTTTAATTCATAAGCTCAACTCCCAGTCTGGCAATGCTTTAAACCTTGCTGTTCCTAAGAAAAATAAGAAATAGAGGTGGAAATAGAAGGCACTCTGGTTTAATGGTGAAGGCACCAGCTGCCAACACTGCCACCAGCTCAGTTCTGTGGCTTCAAACCATACAATGTCTATATGTGCTTTATTTCCCTGTGTGTGAAAAAACAATGTCACATTGCCTTTGCCTTCCCTCTCTTGCAGTAATCCCCTCTCCAAGGTATTTCTGGTATTTTATTCTGTGCACTTTAGTAAATCTGTAGCATGCAGACCTGCTTTAAAACTTGAACTACTGTGGAGATGATTGGGTAATGTTTTGTAGTTTGTTTATCTTTTATTTAGGACTCCAGGGTGAAGCATCTGGAAACCATTCCCTCTGCCATGCTCTTGTCTTTTCATTTGGTTTATTAATTAAATATTTCTTTCTTTATGTCATTATTTTAGATTTTTAGGTGTCTTTCTAATACTAATTAGATATTAATTCATTGCCTCCTGCATATGTTGTTTCTTGAGGAATTCTTCTTGAAAGTCCTGGGCTGCTTTGATGCTTTGTTGAGCTGCCATTTCTGAGGAGTTTTGTATTTACTCAATTAGCCAAAGGTGATTATTTATTCAACCAGGAAAAAAAAATTCTAAGCAGCTGGAGAGCTTTATTTATACTTGTGTTTTTCTTCTCAAATCTGCAGTTTGTTACAACCCGTTGTATGAGTATTTAACAGTCATTTTTTTTCCCTGATGCATGCCTATTTATGAGAGGAAAAATAGACACTGATTGCATGGTGTAGCTGATTAGTTAAACAAATGCTCTGCAAGCCTCAGCCGTACTGGAGCTTTCCATATTGACCCAATATACTATTCCTCTGCACATAAGAAATACCAGAGTTGTCTATATTCACACTTGGCATAAATTGGCATAGCAAATGCTGCTGATTTACACCACCTAAAGATGTATTTACCCTGCTAGTAATGATGGATTTCATCAAAACTCCTGATGCCACTTGCAGAGCAGATTGTAATGAGAACAGGATGGGCTGAGATCAATAGCATTTTGATTTCCTTAGGTCTGGAGTCCTGTAGCAAGCACATTTTTTTCATTATTATTCTTTCAGAACCATGGCCGGCAGCCAGGTTGGTTCCATGCACTGCACTGAGCTCTCTGAGGTATGAAGTTGTGTCTCGTGCTTACTGACAATGCCACGCGAGTCTCTGGTGGGAATGTATAAATTCACTGCAGGCCTGAAAAATGGAGAAATGACTCCCCAAATACGTTTTCCTGATCCAGAAATTCAGCAGAGTCAGAAGCAACAAAAGAACACAGATTCTGCGTTGTTCTATCAAAGTTTTGCCTTTCCAATATCTCCAAGGATCTAGGATTCTCATTATCACTAAAGTGATGGTAGCAGTCACAGGCACCAAGTGACTAAATGCATTTCGTCTTGCAGATGAGACAAATATGGAGAGGGCAGGCAGGGGGGAGTTGACAGAGAAGATGCAATACTGCCATCCCCAACTGCTGCAGCTTGAAGACACATCTTTAGAAGATGTTCCCAAGACACAATTAGGGAGGTAATTAGATAATCCTGTGAAAAACATCCTGGTAGCCAAGTATATTGTAGGCAAAGAGCTGAAGAAGTAGTACACTTCTGTTCATGGCAGGGAGTAGGCATGAAAACTATCTGTTCTCCTTTCTACCCTTGCAGCAATTTGTGAAGTCTAGTCTCCAATTCTGTAAAAGTAGAAACAGAATTAATGAGAAGCATGTTAATGAAAGCGCTGCTCATTCAAAGGACTTCAAGCAGTATAAAGGGTTTGTCTAATCTGAAGTCTTGGATTGACACGGTATCACAGTGAACCTAGCATTTGCTTTTCTCATTTTGCTTTTCTAGGTAACAATAGCAGATGGGATGCAATGGGAATGCAGTCAGAGAAAGATGCAATGGGATGGATGTAAGCATAGGTGAGCCATACACACCCAGGACACCTGGGAAGCGTGTACAGCCCATACTGAAGTTTATGCTTCTGTTGGTGCTGTGTGCATGTTTGAAGCTGTCTCAGATGCTCACACTGCAGGCAGACTCCAGTAGCATTGCAGGTGAAGCTAACAGGATACATCAGTTTTTAGAACTCATTTTTACAGGATAAAGGAATGCAGAATTCCACAACAATCACATCCAATTGGAATGATGTCAAGGCACAGGCAGAACTGTTTAAATTTTTGGGTTGCTTTTTTGTCAGGGGACCTAAACACTCTGAATTGTGTAGCAATTATGGATGTAATAACTTCACAATGTTAAATATCATTAATGACTGATCTAAGGGAACTTGCAAATGACCATGTAGTTACACAGTGTTTGCAGCATAAATACCAATTAACGTTGTAGCTGAAGCTGTTTGTACTTAGTAGATTATATCAGGGAATCCCACAGAGTGAGAAGAAGTGTCAAATGATCTAGTGCAGGAGCAAAGTGTGATCATATAAAACTGATAATTAAGGAAAGTCTTGGTCTTCCTTCTGATACATCTGCTAAAGCAATAGGGATGCTCGGGAGTCATATGCAGAAACCCGAAACGCAGCATGTATGTGTCTATACCTACATCCATCCATCTGTCCCTACCAAATTAGGCAAGATAAAGGAATTACTATGGCAGTTAGCTCAAGAAATGTTGCTTTATCTTAAGCTGCAGAGGCTGTATTCTTGGAGTAAAAGGCTTGGGACTCTGGATTTTACTCTCGGTGAGTTATACAGTAGTTGTCTGCAGTATGCAGCGCGTACGTGTGTTTCAACAGGAAGCTGGAATGTCCTCCAGTGCAAAGACACTTCTGGACTCCCTCCAGAGCCCACACTGAAGGGCAGTGAGTGTCTGTCACAGTCACAAGCCACAGTGCTCTGGGAGCACCAAATTATACACCAGCTCATCAGATTCAGCAGAGTTTATATCTCTGTCTGATGCACTAGTCAGGAGGATGTTTGTCACTCTCGTGAAAAGGGGAGAAAGCAGCCAGTTAGTCAGTGTTTGCTTCACAAGGAAGCTTGGGAAGAAGAGTTTGTATTTCATTGGAGACAGAAATTGCTGATGCTGTTTCTTTCCCCTTCCCTTGGCTATAAATGAGACCTGGAGAGAGGGACAGAGAGAACAAGGAAAAAGAACTGATAAAATGCTACACTGATATTTGGTCAATATACCCATTTCTCATTAGGAACTACCAGAGCAGCAGATGCACAGTGTATGTTCTGCTGCAGGGTACTCATCCTAATGGTAAGAAACCAAATTTTAATAATATTTGCATCAGCAAGAATGTGAAATAATCCCTGTGAAATCATGACATTTATCTTGGATTTGTACCAGTATCAAAGAAAGCAAAATCTGTGTGATTTATGTCAAGGATCAAGGATCTTCTTTACTGTAATGACTAAACCAGCCCTGGGCTGCAGCTTCCCTTTCTGCAGCCTTAAGGATGCCTTTCTTTCCTTTAGTACAGGGTTTGGGGATTTCATTTCTTGGCCCAGTGATAAACACTCTGTCCTTCCCTTCGGAGATGGTGGCCATGTTCAGCTCTAGTGTATGTAGGAGTAACTCCATCACTGGTGTTGGAAGCAACGCCTTTTATGCCTGGCCTGGTATGCCCATTTCCTGCTGGGGACAGTAGTAATCAGACATTTGTATTTGAAAGAAAGAAGTTGTAAAAGGAGTAAACAAGTAGAAGTGTGGAGAGAGGATTGCGATTTGTATGGAAGAGGCAGGAAGAAGAAGAGAGGAGAGATGCAGTGGAAGATTGAAGTGACAGGAGTGGGGCATTAGGTGATGCAGATGGGCATCTGGAGTTCTTCCAGATCACATCAGAAGAGGACCTGTTCCAGAACTCCAATGACCGTTGCATTAAAAATCTGTCTGGCAAATCAATCTCAGGTGAGTACTGGCAGGAAAAGGCATGTTGTAGGGTGAAGTCAGAAGACCTAGGTGAATAGGTGTGATGAATACCAAATGCACATCAGAGCTGGCTAAAGGCTTTAAATGTGGTGCCTAGGACATGAGCATGGGAGAGCAGTACAAGAGAGAGCAGCAGAGGAAACGCTGTGCTCTCTGAATGTGTCAGTCTCAGAGAGGTGACAGCTGTCAAGGCAGATGACAGCCTGATGGATTGTCACCTGCACTAACAGACAAATGAGTTCTGCTTATTATGGAAGATTTTGTTTTAATGATGTGCTGCTTCTTTTCCTGTTTTCCAGAATCAGAGAGAGTTGGTCTAAATTCTGATCTCTGTTAGACGCTGTTAGTAGTTTCCACTGAAATTCAAAAGCCTTTTATGACTCATTAGAAGCATGATTTGGCTCTAGCTCCATTGGTCTCACTGGAGTTGGTCTTCTCTGAGTGGTGTCGACAGGATTCTATAGACACAAGCGCGTGCGAGACCAGGAGATGCTCACAGAACCTGGGCATGGCACTCTGATGTGGCCTGAGGTTAGTGTAACCTCGCCGTTTGCAGAATCCTTTTATTTTCTTATTTTCTCCTTTCTTTTCTGTGGAGTTGAGGAAAGGTTGAACTGCAATGCTAACCATAAATTCAGAAGACATTATCTACACCTTTGCTTTATTAGGCCATTTGGTTCTGCACAAGGATTTAAAAAAGCTTCCTGCCAAAACATGCCTGTTGCACTCGGTGTGTTGGCTGAGAGGCAAGAGCCAGCAGCCTTGGAAATGCATTGTTCCTCATCGGACAGCCCAGGCACTGAGACACCTCCTACCCACAGCAATTTCTGGAGCAGATTATCAGGACATCAGTGTTTTGTTGATGCTGTTGTGTCATTTTCCCTGCCAGAGAAGTGATAGCAAGAGGGGTCCTGGTGATCATTTAGTTCTGTCATAGCTAGGAAGCAAGTGGGGCCATTCATCATTCTTGTTTTATTATTATAAGCTCACTCAGTTCATTTTTCCTGTATGTTTCTTTGTTTTGTATGTGCATATAGCCCTCTAGAAGTATCAGCAAACGTTTCTGCACACCTGCAGAGTCAGTTCAGTGCAGGTATCTTCTTAACTAGGTCTTGGCTCTGTCCTGAAAATATGTTCTATATCAGGAGGGATGCAAGGTTTATACCTGACCTGCCATTCCGTATTTAGCCCCTGCCTTCTCTGCAAGCATCTCAAGATTTAATCTGCAGCTGCGATTTCATAATCGTTGTACAAGATCAATACAATCCCAGTTCTTCTGGCAGGACAAATTTGATTCTTGCACTCCATTACACATGGCTGTGTTTCTGTTGGATTAGCCCATGCACGTAGCTCAGAGTTTATGTCAGTTCACACTTTTATGTCAGCTTACACGCTGCCTGTGGGAGGACAAGAAATACTTGATCCAGCATAAAGTTAGAGGAGAGCAGGCAGATAACGTACCTGTTGCTTGGCAATGTGATGGTTTGTCTGGGACTGTCCTCCCAGCAGGGCAGAGGACAGAGTTTGAACAGAAGGGACATTATGGAAGAAACCTGGAAAGGGAGAGGGAGACTGGCTGAGTTGAAAAAGGAATGGCAGAAAGAACTAGAGACAGAAAAGCAAACAAGACCTAATCCTGTATTGTACTGAGTTCCCTTTAAGAAGCATAAACTGCCCTCAGCTCCCAGTGACTACAGCAAAGGTGGCTTATACTGAGTGTTTATATCACTTTTTTATTATTCTTACTCCACAGTTACAAACAGGATTAGGATGGAGGCAGGAAATGCTTAGTACCATACTGGATCTGACCCATGGTGAAAGAGAACAGTAAGGGCACAGCTCAGGGGTTGAGAAAGTGCCAGGAACTGGGGACAGGCAGGAAATCCACTTTAGCATTTATCATTCCTGCTCCATGGCCTCTTACCGAACATCAGCAATGATCTCTTGCACTCTCCAAAGAGCAGGAAGCCGTTTTACAGGGGTGGAAACAGAGGCAGGGAGAGAGGAAGGCTCGGTTTCCCAAACAAGGCTATCCATTTTGAATTGCTCCATTTCCTCCTAAACCTGCACCTGGTTTGTGTGAGATCCTGCATGTCACCAGAACAGAGCCAGAGACAGAACCCAGGAGACCAGATTGCCTGAGCAGGGAGTGCAGTGTCACATCCCAAAGCAGCTGAAGGTGCAATCCCTCCATCAAAGGCAGGGAGGAATCTGCAGCTGGGGTGACAGCTGAAATAGTTAATGGAAGAAAATATTCACCTAACCCTTAATTATTTAGAACGAGAGTTAATTTTGCAGTTTCTCTGGTCATTAGGGCACTGGCAGTGAGCCTTTCCCAGCAATCCAGCTATCGATCAATCTCTCTGAAGGCTAACGTGTCACTGAGAGGCTGGAGATAGCTGTGTTTCAGGGCAGAAGCTGAGCAAGGTAGAATTTATCCGTGCTCTTAAACTTTACTTTTCCTTCTTTCCTCCCCCTCCTCTCAGTGAGATGATAAAAATAAAGACACATAAACTCAAAAAGAAAGAATAATGGCTTCATCCTGCTGAGGGACTGTATTTTGAGATTTTGGCTAGCTTTCTTTGTAAGTGCTGCTGACTTGAAGAAATTCTTTTGATCATATAAACCTTGGCTGGATTAAATTGCCAAATCCCATTAGATTCCTTGGGATTTACAACAGATGCTGAATGAGAGATTTATTTGTAGCCCACTAGGCCTGCATGGCCATTCAGACCTCTGATGTCTTCAGAGGCATAGGGCAGTATTGGAGGAATCATCTCTAACCCCTCATCTATTGTGTCTGAGATGGTGTAGGGATCACCTGATCCTACCCAGGGCACAAGGATAATTTCTAATGGAAGGAGATCCTGAACAGGGACACTCCAGCTTTCCTTGGAGAGAGATCTTTTTATGTGAACCCCAGGCCTGGAGGGACAAGGTAGCAGTGTGTATGAAAAAAGGACTAATTCTGGGCAATACTCTGCAATATTTGTTTGCATTAGCTCTCTACTTTCTTGCTTTCTCCTTCTGTCCATGCTTTTAACACCACACAAAGGTTTGGGAGTAGTGGGAATCGCTTTTATGTTATTAATGCTTGTAACCAGTGGCCAGGCTAACCGAGCCATTACAAAATCAACTCCATTTCATGCCCTTTTTCCACTTTCTCTGGCTTGACTTTTCTGCTCTATTTGTCTGAAACGAACAGAGATGAAGTGAAATGACTTACAGCCTCTCCCCATTCTAAACTCAAGACCTGGAGGGAGAGTAGAGTGTTACTGTGTCTGGCTCACAATTTGTGGCTCTACTGCAACACAGCCTTTCCCTAACCAGTGCTAGCGTGCACTGAATCCTTCTTTTCCGTTCAAAACCTAATTTGCATGCACACCCCCCCCACTTTCTGCTCTTACTATCCCTGTGCTCTGTACACTTTTCTTCCACAGGCTCAAATCTGCCAGATGTTGAATGTTTCCTGAGAATTCCAGCAGTACTCAGGGAGTCCAGATGTGATAAGTGAACTAATACTTATGTGCCTCTTCAGACCCAGAGGGATCTTGGGGACTCGACAGGACCCTTGCCCAGACTCCAGGGAATAAGCAAAGAGGGTACAAGGAGAAAATGACAGTGGCATTCAATTTGATGAGGCTCTATCCTCTGAGACCCAGCTGTAGGTTGCACACAACACCTATGACCCCCACTGAGATGAGATATTACAGAATTGCTGCTATTGAGGCTTCTGCTCCATCCTGTGTGAAGAAGTTGGGAGTTCTGCCTGGAGTCAGCCAGCAGTCGGAAGCCACCACACACTGGGGTTGTGTGAAGAACACCCATCAAGCGTGTCTCCCTGTGCTCTTTGCTGGTTGAGAAACTGTTCCGGCTCTAACTTTTAATCCTTTCTGTACAGAAGCTTCCAACTGGTACAGCTCATTCTTCCTGCGTAGCTAAATGTGTTTTCAAACACTAGCCTGAAACTTAGTGAATGGTAATTACACTTTGGCATTAATATTTAAACCACAAACACAGTTAGCGCTCTAATACCATCCCCAAAGGCTACTGCTCATTTAAGTTTCATCCTTATGAGACTTAATTATTGTCAGGGATGAATCCTAAAAGGCAAGAAATATTACAGCTGGAAGACTAAACATTCCCTTGATTATTACAGCTACAGAATTTGGGCACAGAGTATGGAAAGGACCTTGGCTCTGGCGGTAACATTTATACTGCTACTGAAATCCGGTGAGTTTTTAAATCCTAAAGCCTGATTTTAAATGGCTACTGAGATTTCTTTGTACTTAAAATTATACAGAGATTTCAGCATTCAATTAGTTTAACCAAAGAATAACTTTGCAAAACTTAGATGTCATTACCTGTTGTATAGATGGAGAAACAGCAGTGTTTTGAGGGCCTGACCTCAGCAGCATCACAACTCTGTAGTCTTAGCCTACCCCTCTCTGGAATAAGTAGCTGAAGTGGTGAGAGTAGCAAGTGTCTGATGTTTCAGGCCTGCTGCTTAACTATTCTTTAAGCTATTTCTCTAGCATAACCTCTTTATGGACCATTTATAAGAACGAACCCTGGGATCACACATTTTCAAATCAGTTTGTGCAGCTGCAGTTAGGTTCCCGGGATACGAAGGGCCAGCCATCATTTTAGATGCTTTTTGGCATTCTGAAACACACTTTATTGTTTGTAATACAATAGCGCAATCTGTTACAGAAACACCAGTAAAAAAGTTAGATTTTCTGCTGGTGTAACTCCAGAAGCATCAAGAGACTGGGCTGTGAAGGGAGTTTTGTTAAACACCACTGACTTGATCCTCAGTCAAAGCCAAGTCTGTTCAATTACCCTCTGGATGTCTCGTCTCCGAAATAACAGCTGCATGCTGGATGAGAGGAGAGCAGTGAGCTGGAGCAGGGAGGAAGAATTCCTCATGTGTCCCTGTGTCAGCAGGCATCCCTGATAGATACCACCCAGCAATAGGATGCCAACTGTTGTTGAGCAGACAGGCTGCTATTGATGAAAGCTCGTGCTCCCAGGGTCGTCACAGAGGATGTGTGAACTTGACCATAGTGTCAGAGGATTTTCTTGATCAGCAGTCAAGATTTGTTGTCCTTAGCAGGCCTCAGATGAAGGCTTGAATCAGAGCCAGATCAGGTGCAGGTTAGAGGCTGTTTACTGTTGTGCTGCACTAAAGGAGGAGTCAGTGTGGTTAGACTGGTTCGTGGCTGGAGTGTATCAGGATCAGAGCATGCGTACAGAGGTGACTCTCCTTCAATTCTCCTCCAGCTGCACTTTGCTGAGGATCTCCTGATTTTTATTTTGAGTGCAAACAGAAATAGTCACGCCGATAATTAGCTGAAATCACCAATTCCATGTGGCTTAGCAATAGCAGTTGCAAAATGGCTTGTTTCCAGTCATCTGAAGGGAAATCACAAATTCCCAGAGGTCTGATCAGAACTGAAGCCAGGTTTAAATTTGCCACCTTCTGTTTGGAATCGGGTCTTGGACAATGTTGCACTGGACCCAAGCTTCCTCCGAAGTTTTGCAAGTCTTGGCAAGCCTGTGGCTCAGCCTGGGATGAGTTTCAAACCTAAGGCTGTACCTCAAAGTATGTGAGCTTTATTATTTTGAGATGTCATTATTTAATTTTTGCATGGTTCTAATAAAAATCATAGCCAGGAAGCTGAATTCTGTTTTTCCTCCTGCTTGCCCACCTCCCACTTTCTCCCAGCTTCGATGCTGTGCTGGCTATTTAGTCGTGATATTGTATGTGGTGGGAAACCCAGACCTCATGAAGGAGAGGAATCCTTTGAGATGGAGTTTCCTTAACAGTCTCAAAGCCTTTAATGAAGGGCAGTGTAGACTTTACCACCTGTGTCCAAGGAAAGGCAAGTGTGCTGGCAGCTGCTCCCTTAGCCTAAAATTAATGAGTGCATTAACTTCCAGAGAGAGATTCATAAACTTCCACTGCCTGAAGATGCTATGAGCTGTTGATGTTTAAAGGGTAGCCTCCAAAGATTGCTTAGCCAACTGTGCTCCGTTTTATTTAGAGAAACCCATCAGAAGGCTCCCATTATTCATTAAAAGGTGTGTGATTTTTCTGGGGGTGATAGCTGTGTTATAGTAGATTAAATCCATCATCTACATTGCTCAGGAAGCAGGGCTAGTAAACTCACTCCTACCACTGTGGCACATGATTTTAAAAATAACAAATACAGGCACAGTGGATGTGAAATCTATGTCCCCCTGCACAAACACGTGATGTGTGTAGGATGCTGGAGCACCAGAGTGGCTATTTATATGTTGATGTAAATGATGACTCAAGGAGCAGTGAAACCAGGAGAGTGTAAAGGACTCATACAAGGAAGCAGTATCAGGAGCAGGAACAGAAGTCTCAGGTCCTATTCTGCTTCCACCCTAACCAGCATGAAAGGCTCTTTCCATGCTGCCACAGCACTGCATTAATTTTCTCTATATCCTTCTAGTCAAATTAGATTTGTCCTCCCTTTGAGTGTCTAATTAGTCTCTATTTAACATGCAAGTGCAATGTTTCAAATGAGAAGCCTTGATTTGTGGAAAGAGGCACTGACGTTCAATCTATATTTAAATTCATGGGCAAACAGTCTGTGGACTGAGATACAAGCTGACAGAGTCATTGAAGTCCCCACGGAGGCTGACACCGAGAGCCTGAATCACCGGTGTGTTTACTCCCATAAATTGATGGTATAAATTCAGATTAATACAGGGGTGACTCAGATACTTCGACCTTAACCCACGTTGTTTGGTTGGCATAGAGGTGGGGTGCACACTCATGCGCCTGCTTTGAATGTCCTAGCTTGTTTTGCCTGGTATCTCAGTTGAATGCTGATCTGAACTGTTTCTATACATTTTTCTCATTTTTAAACGCCAAGCCTCAAAATTTTCCAAGTAGCTCTTTGGGGCTTTAGCCATGTGACTCCTATTAAAGACAACAGCAGTCACGTGCTTCACTCTCATGTGCAGATTTATCCCGAAGCATCCTGGGATGCAGCTATGGGGAACTATTCTACTTTTTGGCAGTTACCAATTAGGGAAAGATGTTGAATTTCCCTGTTGTGTTGTCTAGTGAAATGTTATGCTGTGCGAAGTTGTTGAGCACCTGCTTCTGCACAAAGGGAGAAGGTTGAAACTTCTCCCTGATGCCCTATAGATGCTGCTAAAAAGATAAGGAGGGAGTTGGGGTCAGATGGGTAATTGCTAAAATGAGCAATGTGCTAAGTGCTCATACTTTGTAGCATTGCAGCTTTGTGCACAGTGAGTTTAATGACATTAAAAAATGAGAGAAAGCAAATTTTTGTTGTTGCTGTTGTTGGAGCTGACATTCTCCTAGAGGGAGTGACGTAAAGCCCTAATGCAAAGAACTGCCCAGCAGAGGCCATTTGCTCTACACAGTCTATTATGTGTAATACACAACTTTCAGAGCGTGGTCTATTGGCCCCTTCTTTGTTAGCCAGCTGCGTGTAAACAGATGTCTGGGCAGCATTTGGGTAATGTTTGAGATGCTGGTGACCCAACGGCGGCTGGTACAGGAGTTTGGACAGTGACGCAGCCTATAAAAATGTGAATGATACAACGCAGTTTTAAATCTCATTTTGTAAGAGGCACGGCACCATTTCTGAGGTGCAGAGGTTAGGTTTTTCCCTCAGATGAATGTGCCTGGTGCTTTAAAGAAAATATTGAGAATTTTCCAAGATCCACTTCTTCTATATGTGGGTTAGAGGTGCCCTTGGAATACTAATGATCAGCCCAACGCAACGAAGGCCCCAATTCTGTTGTAGCACCTGACTCTATTTAAGCAGTTGGATTTGTTGTGACACAAAATCCTATTGATGACTCTGAGAGAGACTTGCCAAGAGATGAATAAAAGTGGAAGAGTGTTCATCTGCAATTACCTTAGCTGCTTTTAGTAACAAAAGAATGAATAATTTTGCATGCAAGTGAAGCTATGCAGAGATTAATTTGGCCTACAGCTTTATTTTTTTTGTGAGTTCTCTGTACATTTTTCTTGTCAAAGTCTATTTTTCTACTTACTATTTGCAAAGAGAGAGTGACCATGACACAGAATGAGCACGTGGTAGTTTTAGGAGTAGCCTGACATGGGCCGTTTATCCTTTGATTGCAAAAGCACACCAGATAGAGCTATCTATCTAGTCCTCCTTCTGTAATTCCCTCCTTTTCTTGCTTTTTTCCCTCTTCTTAAAAATTATAATAGTAAAATTGCATGGGAGCTGAGATCTTCTTGGCCAAATTGTAGCACAGAGGTAAGCTTTCTGCACCAAGACATGAAAAAGAAAACCTCAGAGGAAAGAATATAGGGAGTTAAGATGGGAGTGCTGATACAACCTTAACTCTAGTGTCATCCACAGCAATGCTTTAATTTATTCAATCAATTTCAGGGCCCTTAGGCTGGGAAAGGATAACGCTAGGATATTAAATCTGTCCCTCTCTCCAATCTGTCACTGGTGTGTCAGAACACATTGATTCTTCTAGTCCTGCTTTTATTAACTGTCTCCTCAATGTGGCCTCTCAGTCTATCACGCACTAACCTGCAATTGCTTGCTGAGTGCAAGACCTTTGGAAAACCTCTGGATTCTCTGTTGACCCCATTTTTTAGCACTATCAGTGCAGATGTGATGACCTGCTATTACTGAATGTCGTTCATCCCCGCATACCTGGGAATTGCCATGGAAGACTAGACTGGAAGTTTATTTTGTCTTCTGCTCTCTTGCAGACTGGTGATAGGTGCATCAAAAAAAGATGTACTGTACCTAACTAACTGTGTTGTAAATCTTCTGGCATAAGGAAGGGTGGTCTGAGGGATATTCCTCCCAGATCCCAGCCGATGATGGTGTGTGGCCTGCAGGATGGGAGCTGATCATCCTTGTATTTTGTCTGCAGCTGTATTGGGTCCTGGGGCCATCTCTGCCAGGCAAGTGGCTGCCTAGGGCAGTAGAAGGTTTAATAGCTGCTCACTGTGCAAATAGCTCAGACTGTCCCTAAATTAACTCTGTGCTTAAGAGTATTATAAAAAGGGATTAACTCATGCTTCCTATAGCTTTTTAAAGGCTAAGTCTACTTATAAGCATCCTGTGGATTATCTTCCCAATGTACTAGTGGTTGGTGTCACTATTTTTTTTGGGTGTCCACCTTAGTGGCCAAAGCTGTCACACATTTATGCCTCTGTGCAGTGATTACTGACCTCCAATAGTACAATGAGGCACATAGTCATGAACATTAAAGCTAGAAGCAACATTTTGATGACCCACTCTGGCCTTCTGCCTAACACAAACTAAAGACTAACTCAGGCTGCCTGTCTCCTCAGTTTGGACTGACTCTAATTAATTTTGGTTTTAGAAACTGCCAGAGCTGGAAAATCTACAAAGCATCTTTCATATAAGTTGAAATTAATCAGATTAATCAGAGAAGTAAATTGCCCAGGGAGCTGAGCAGAATAAGGGAGCTGCATGTGTGGCACACTCCATGTCACATCACAACTGAGAAACTGAGAAAGTCCTACCTAACAACCACTGTCACGATGGCTTCATCTAGCCCTGTTACTGCTGCAAAATTTGGAGAGAGGTTGTTTAAGGTTCCCATAATCACCTTCACAGCTGCAGCATCCAAATCCACTTGCAATTTTGAAAATGTCAGCCTTTTGGCTATTTCCTGATTATGTTATTCACAGTCCCAGAGTGCTTTGGAGATGGTCCCAGTATTTTAAACACCGCAAAACTGGGCACTGGCAGTGGGCTTCTTTGAAAAGCTATGAATTTTTACCATTACTGAAAACTCTGTTGTAAAGAGAGGTACTTTTCCCCTCTGTAGTCTCAATAATTGAGACACTTCTCTTTCTTGATTTATTTGCCCATAAAATTCCAGGTGTTTTTGGCACTGTTTCTTTCCCCTGTAGTGTGAGCAAATATTTAGCAGCAAATCCTCACCTTAATTTCATTAATTATCTGCTAGGGCTGGAAGACTCTGAAATAAAGTCTGATTTTAATAGAGATCTCACAAGCAAAATAAGTTCCCAGTGCCTCCACTTCTTTCAAAGGTCTTTTTCTCCTTTCACTTTGAATTTGTTTTTAATTCCCTGTCCTTCACCTTCCAAGGACTTTTGGGCTTCTTTATTCTCATCTGAGATGGAGAAGAATAAGTAATTATGTTTCGTTACCATGTGCAATACAGTCTGATCCAGGGTAGGTTTCTCACCCCGCAAATAAACAATGAAATAGAGACCCTAATTCATCCAAGTGATTTTTCTTTTTGGTGCCTACATGCATAATTGTTCACTGTGTCTGTCTGCGAAGATCAGGTTGGGAAGAAAGAAGCCATCTTGCTGTACTGTACACATCCTAGCATGAATAACACACAGAGTGAGGAAAGGAAGTGGAGAAGAAACAGCTGACTCAAGTCTTCCTGAAATGATCCTTTTAAAGATGCAGACTCTTATTAGCTGAAGTTCTGGCCAGGGACCCTAAAGCAGCTGAGAAATCAAGATGGTTTTTTTTCTAGAGAAATCCCTACTGCCTCGGATTTTTATGAAGTTGAATCTCACTTTGATAATCTGTGATGGTCTTGAGGTGTTCTGCTGCCCCTTACTTCCCTCCTGCTGCTGCAGCAGCACAGGGACTGAGAGGAAATTAGCAAAATAAAAAGACTCCCAAATGTTTAATTAAAAATTAAATATTCATGGTGATAGAGGATGATGCTGAGCGTCCGGATCCCCACTAGCTTACTGACAGAAACACCCGTGTAATCACTTTGAAAGCAGAGTTGCCTAGGAGAAACACCAGAACAGCCAACTAGGTGAAGGCCAGCGTAGGGCAGTCTCCACTGGTTGATGGTGCCTTGAGGGAAACCATCGCAGGCTATGGATTTCTGTCATTATTTTGCAGTTGGTAGGGGACAACTCCAGGTGACTGAAAAAGCCATTTCTCTTCTGATAGAATTTGACTTCCCTTCTTCTCAGCCCTCCCCTCTGTAATCATTCAGCCAGGGCCTACAGTGATGGATTTGGGAATACTCTTGGCCTGTGAAAACAATAATGTCCATGTCCTGGGGTCTGTCCAGGCCTAAAGTTGGCCAACTTGTTTTCCAAGTATTGTACCTTGTGCTCTGGGGGATCTAAAGACCTCCACATTTCTTGCAGAGTAAGGAGCACCATCTGATCCACAGTTTTACACGGGCATCACTGCCTCTTAATTCAGAGGCTGCATTCTCTGGCTATGCTGGCTGCAGCCTCCTGCAGCCAAGAAGCAAGACTTTAGTCTGATTGTCCTTTGGGTTGCAAGCAGGCTATCCTGAACAGCGATCACATCAGCCTCAAAAAGCTAAGCAGGGTAACTTGTCACACGGAAGCTCTCCGTGGCATCTCAGGGAAATTATTTATTTTAATAGATCAAATGCTGATCCATAGCTCCAGGCGTGGAGGCGACTCAGTAGTGCTCCTCCATCCAAGCCAGCTTGAACTTAAAGCCCAGCATGACATTTGGTTATGGAGAACGCACATGTGCAGGGTAGACACCCTCTCTATCATGACCAGCTGTTGCAAAGTTGTAGTATTGTTTTTCATCAGTTGCAGAGATTTGTCCAACTGCAGTGGCTGTAATTACACGCTGCCTGTCCGTGCTTTCCTGTTCTTTCCATTGCATTCCTGGCTCTTACAGTGGAGGGCCTGGCACAGCTCCTCTCTCCTCCGTGGCAAAACCTTGTCTCGCTCCAGCGGAGCAGGGACAGAGGCATGCAGACCAGACACCGTTGCGTGTCATATCATCATGCGCAGTTTAAGTGGCAGTTGTGTTCCTCCCACGTGACTGTACTGCAGGGAGCCGAGCGTTTCTTGTAGCACGCACGGAGCGATGCTCGCTGAGGTCAGGGGAGACCTCCTCCCTCCTGTCCGTCAGCCTGGTGCTGCCTTTCTCCAGCAGCATCGCTGACCACCCTTGTGTGACTCCATCACTCTGGGCAGGTTCAAGACCTGGAGCATCTCAAAGTGGTAACAATATTCATTTTTCAAAACTTGCAGTTTTTTAGAAAGCAGGAATGGGTTGCTGTTATTGTTTGTGCCTCTCTGCTTGCCCATCCGTGTCCTTTTTGAGAAACATCCGACCCCTCAGCCTTTAGCCTAGAGGAAAACTTTGTCCTGCTGCACCCAACGAACAGGCACAGAGGTGAGCTGGGGTTTCTGCTGTCTTATTCCCCAGAGCAAGGAATGGTGCTCTGTATTTATAGGCATCTTTTAGACAGGAACAGGAGGCTGTTCAGGGCACTGCTGGGTTTCCAGATAGGGAAATTGGTGGCTATCGTAGCAAATCAATCTCTTGCACGTAAAATGTCACTATAAATGAAACACATTTCTCGTCCAGTCACTCTTTCTTCTGGGACAAACAGGCAGATCAGAAGTTCTAGGAAAATTAAATATGTCTTGCAGAGGATAGATCAATGTGCTTGTTTATGGGGAAGAGCAGAGCGTGGACTGTACAGGTGTAGAGGGGTGACAGCTGCTGTCAAATGCTTTCCAAATCCTATTAAAAATGTTACACTGAAGAGTTTGTGGGGAAGGCTCTGTGAGAGGAGGGAAGAGGGAGCCAGAGAAAGGGAGGAATGTAGGTTTCATTGAGCAGGTTTTCTTATTATCACTCCTGAGAGCAGTGTGTGATATGTATGAAGATGTGGTAGATTGGTGTGTTAGTGAATTTTGAGTGGGAAAAATCACTTTTGTAGGAAATTCTTTAAGGCAGGATTTCAATCACTGTGAGCATGGAGAGCACAGTCATTTGCAGAGTGCTTGTAGCTAGTTAAATATATAGAGGAAGGAAAGTTGATCAGTCAGGACAGTAATCCCAGAACTGGGAGAACTCACTTTAAGAGTGCCATGGGAAAATCATTCAGAAGATCCCCCAGAACAATTAGGTGCTCTCTCTCATCTTACTCCTAAATATATTTGTTGGTTTGTTTCTTTTTCTGTCTGAATCTCATTTTCCTGTACGTATAATAGGGGCTATTAGCAGAGAGCCTTTGGAGCCTGAATATATCAGCCATTAACGCAGTACACGAGCATCCTGGCTGGAAGGACTGACGGCACTGGGTGGACAAATAGGTGAGTAGGTAGTGGTAGATTGATAGGAAGATAGAGACAAGCAGACAGGCAAACAAATTACTGTGTGCTGTACGGTTTGCTTCAACAGCTTATCTAAGACTCACTGTTGCATGTCGTTTCCTGAATTTCTGCTCTTGTCAGGAAATGTGCTTTGAGGCCCAGTCGTCGGCACAATGACTTTTAAGGGCTTGAGTGAAACCAGGTATTTGCCTCTTTGTGCTTGGTTGGAAATTCCTTCCAAACTTGTTGACTCTATCAAGTTAAATGGAGAATTGCAGCAATTGTTGCAATCCGCTGAATAGCAACTTAGATTTTGAAGAAGTACATTCCATGGGAGAATAGCACACCTCAGGTGGAAAAATAAGGGCTAACATCTGTTTCTAGGCCTTGAAGCAAGATCAAAGTATGTGAGATGGAAGAGAGGGTGTAGTTCCCATAAATAACTTTGCAGGCACTCACTAGCATGCATCCACAGCCTAGAAAGTGTTCCTAATTGTCCCTCATCTGAACAGTTGCAGCCCCAAATTGAATTACCTAGTTAGGTCATCTCTGCATCTCCTAATCATGTGTGACATTAAACACTTATTCAATGAAACTCTTTTCTCCAGCACTAATTATTAAGCATGAAAAGTTGATATTGAGCGAGGCCATTGAGCCAAGACGATTCAATAACTAGCAGGGAGGAGAGATTATTTCAATAAAATAAGTTCACTTGAGCCAGATGGAGTTCCCAGGATGCACTGCAACAATATGACACATGAAATTGTCCTCTGGCTTGTGTTGACAACTCTAACTGTGCTATTAAAAAGCCATCAACGAACTGGAGTGAGGAGCTGCAAGAAAGGACACAATAAGGGGGAAATTGAGGGTGTTTTAGGCAAAATGTAGGTAAGTGGTGAATATAAAATGCAGCAAGGTATGGCTGGGAGACTCTGAATTCCTCCGTGATCCTCAGTGACAGAGATCAAAGAAAACTGCTGTATTTCTACAGGATTAATGGGAGCCGTTATGTGACCTGCCCCTGCACGGTGGGACAGGCTTGTCCACCCAGTGAATTTCTAGGTAAAAGACCTCTGCATCCCACCCCCCAAGTTAAAAAGGAAACGTTTTGTGTTTGTGCTGGGAAAAACCTCCAAGTTAATCAGTCCTCCCTTTAGATGTGGAGGCTGTTCCCCAAAGCTGGAAGTTCTACATACTTCATGGGACCTGCGCCTTGTGTTCTCTGTCCTGGGATGCTGCTAACAGCCCCTTTAGGGAAGGAAATGCCATCCTATAACAAGTCGGGTGGTATATGACATCCAATTATCCAAACAGAATATAATGTAATTTCACCCATGGGCAGCGCTGAAAGGAATGAATTTCCTCTGAGTGTGATGTATGAAGCCGCCTCTGCTATCTCTGTTTGCTGAGCCTCTTGCTTCGTTCCTAGCTCCCCGGCAAATCTCTAAAGCTCAGAAGACGCTGGAGCACAGCACGTTTCACAGCTGAGGAACCAAGATAAACCAGAGACATAGCAGCTTGTTGTTTAAATCCCATAGCAAACAGAGGCAAATTAATGGGTCTATCTATATCCCTCCCTTTCACTCTTCTGTTTGTCTTTTCCTTTCTTGTTTTCTCTCCTCTTTCCCTTTTCCTTTGTTCTCTTCCTTCTTTGTTTCTTGTTATGATAAACATGATTCATGCCACAGTGGCATTCAGCCTTAGAGGCTTTGCTTTACATCAGGGGAATGGCTAGGGCAAGATATGACAGTTCAGGGGATTTAGCAGCTTGTATTTAACCTGCTTTTCCCAGGGATGAGGTGCTGGTCGGGAAGGAGAAGGGAGCTGTGCTGAGGTGAGTTAGTTAAATCCTGAAGGGAATGGCCAGCGAAGGCGCTGGGCTTTTTGCAGTCTTACATCTCACAGATTTTACTATTAAATAACTTAATACCTACCCTCCAGTGAGGAAGTCCACAGCATTCCTGACTGATTCTCATTTGGCACAAAAGTTCAAAGATATGGAGGCACCTGTAGAAGGACAAACACATCTAGCAAAATGTTCAAAGCACCTAAGCACTTTCGGTGTCTGGCTGTGAATAGGGAGGGGTCGCTCAGATCCCTGGATGCTTGTTGGGGTCCTGCTGCACGAACGTCTGCATCATCTGGTGCCAACAGCCCGCAGTAACTCTGGCCTTGTGTTTTAGCTCTGGCCAGTGGATGCAGGAGCCTGTTGTGCTGCCTGAGTGTTTGTACCATGTGTCTGCCTGCACATTGCTGCTCCCGAGTTAGAAACAGAGCAAACCATATTCCCAAATGTACAGTGCCTCAGGAGGGGCAGAGACCTGGACGTTATCAACATGCCACCTTTAGCATGTCAAACTTCCCTCGTAGCACAGAATTGTCCAGATGCAAGCATCAGGTTATGCCATGGTTAATGAATCACAGGTGTGAGAAAAGAGAAGGAGGAAAGGAGAGAGGAGTTGCTGTTAAGGAACGTGTTGGGTGTTTGTCTAATCCCTGGGCCCAGCTCTGCTCCCTGACCAGCTGGGTGCAGCCCCAGGGACTGCTGCATGATTCCTCTGGCCAAAATTGAGCCCAGCTATGACACAGCTTCTGTGCTTCCTGATGAAATGTCTTGTTGCAGAATGGAATTAATGGGACTAAGGGTTGATTTTAGTCTTTTTGATGCCCTATACTCTAGGATAAACTTTAGGACTCTTTCTGGGCTGTCACTACTTTTGTGAGCTGAAAGCAATGTCATTCATGCCACTGTGAAATTAGAGCCACTCTAGATCCAAGCAGAGCAGTTGCTTTGAGTGTGTACTAGTCTAGCTGGGATTAGCTGTGGGATTACCAGAATATAACAGAGTGATGATCTGTCTAATCCAGGACTGTGCCACTGGAAAAGGACAATAATACATGCTTCAGAGGGAAACATTAAATGTATACACTGCATATACATCATATAAAGGCGTGCAAGTGGAACATTGAGAACTGTTTGCAGGGCACTCTCAGTGTGAAATTGCTTTGGCTAATGCATCATGCCTGTGCCTCCTCTCAGGCATTCCCTTGATTGGCACTGGCTTTGTGCATGCTATTAACTGGCTGATAAAGAGGCCAGGATACCTCTCTGCCCTGCAGCAGGTTATTGGTAGATTCTTCCCTTCTGAAGGTTTGGAAGGGGGTGAGAGAAGAGTCTCCTCTTTGCAGCACTGGTAGGAGACTTGGGAAAGACTGTGCAGGAGTGAAAAGAGCACCCAGCACTGCCCTGCACAGTCAGGAAACATGAAAGCAAAAGTTGTGTTAATCCTTCTGGGCTGGACCGTGATGCAGCCTTTAATTGTAAGATCACACGCAATCTCCTGCATCATGTAACACATCAAACAGCATGCTCTGCAAACTCCAGCTGTATTCTCCTAAGCTGCTGCCTTCATGTTTATTTAAAAGAGCTGACTGTGAAGCTCGTTCAAAAGTACATCCAATGGAAAATGACAGCAAATGGTGCTGAGAGCAGTTGTGCAGATCCCAAAGGCCTGAACGTAAGGGAAACCCCTTTCCTATGGGGACACCACAGGAGGAGAGACGACAGCCTGGCCTGCCAGCCCTTTGTATGTTTTCCTTCTCCTGCCCTCCTCTGTGTTTCTCCTTGCTGCTTAAGGTAAATACCAACCGGTTGCTCGGTTGCTTGAGGCATCTTTGGCCCTCTGAAGCGGTGGTGCCTATTTGATCTGCCATTTGAAAGGACTTGGTAGCAGTTTGGCATGTGTATGTCTTTTCTGCTTCCTTGCTGTGTCTTTGTTAGGACTAATTAATTCTCAGCTCTCAGGCCTCACAAAGGAGCATCAGCACCTGGTGGACTCTATTTGCTAAAGCCTTTGTGAAAGGGGAACATGTCGCTCTTTCATCTTATTGTGCAAATAATTAGAGTATCTTAGCCGAAGTCCCCTGGGATGCAGTTCGTGCTTGAAACACATCCCTTCGTTGACTTGCTACTTTGGCACCCGGAGTATGGAAAAGCTGGAGGGCTGAGACCTCTTGCCTGTAGATGCTGCCAGCCTTTTGTCTGTATCCCCATGGGCTTCAATCCTTTCTAAGACGCTGTATTTCAGAATTTTTCCTCTCCTAGAGAGCAGCTGAAAAGAAGGGTGACATACAGGCTTGGAAGAGGCGGGATGGATGACAGACTGTGAAGGCAGTAGATCCTTTAACGACTCTCCTACCTTTGTGGTCTGGTACATGGTTCATGCTGTGTTCTGGAGGACATGGGGGCCTGTTGCCTTTCTGTCAGACCCTTCAACTCTGTGTGGTTCTGGGTCACCCCATCAGCTCTGTATGATGGAGAAGCACATGCATGGATGCTCAGTGGCACTGTCTTTGGCTCTGGAGTGCCTCAGCGTCTTTGAGGCCAGTGGAGTTCAACAACAAAGGTGACACCACCTCAGTCAAGCGGTTCTGCGTGTTGCAAGGTTGAATCCCATTTATGTCCATAAAGATCAAGATCTCTGAGATCTTTTCTTTTTTTGTGTGTGACATCTTGTCACAGATGGACCCGAAATGTTTCACATCTCTGGGATTTCATCCTTTCGCAGTCCTTCCACTGTCAGTAATGTGATGCCCTCGCGCATATTCAATTGCTGCCTTGGGGGATAATTTCCCTCCTTTTAATGTATGTGGACATTGAGGTTGAGTTACAGTTGCTGTGGGAACCATAACTTTGAGTTTAATGATTCAAAAAGAAGAAAAAGGGTATATTTATATACTTTCTTTATTTTGCTTATGAATCAGCACGTTGATATTGATGCAATGGAAGAAGAAAGAGAAACAAACTTCTAAACAGAAAGCGTAACATCACATACTGATCTGTTTATTCTCCCTTCTGCAAAGTTACCATAACAGGCAGAATCCCCGCAATAAAAAGGGAAAAATTATGAACTAGGAAGCAGACAAAGGGGAAGAAAGAAAGCAGCAGATAGCTGAGAGGTTAAATTAAGTTGCTGAGAGATAAAATGTTTGCATTTACCAGTCATAGATCACAACACGCTGGGAACCTTTGTGTAAAACCAGCCAGTAACTTGAGACACGGAGATCAGCAGAGTCCAGAACTTACTGAGGGCAATTCAAATCATGCGGCTGTTGTCCTTCAGGGGAGAGTGTAGGGAAACAAAACAGACACTGAAAAGCACATAGGGGAGGCCTAAAATCTGTAAATGGTGTCTCTCCCACTGCCCTGGGGGAGCTCAAGGGTTGGGAATTTGAAGCAGAAAGGTCTGTTCCTCACAGCCGCAGAGGAACTGGAAAATGTTTGTAGGAGGTTTGAGCAGAAGACTGTATTGCACTCCCTTTTTCCCTTTCTCAAAATGAGGAATCTGGTTTTGATCTTACACTGGTGTTAAGTCAGAAGCAACTTTCTTCAAGTTAATGGTGTTAGATGGCATAAATCAGGAGTAATAGGGGAGAACCAGGCTGCGTAGTGTACTACAGAGGTGTTTCACTTCCCAGCAGTGGCCAACACTGTGTCCTAGTCACAAGTTAATATGATGTAGGATGCTAAAGTACATTCTGTGTATGCCAGTACCTTTCTAACATGGCTTCTTCTGATGAAGCCACAAAGTTATCTTTTTTCCATTTATCTCTAATTTAAAAAAATACAAACCCTTTCCCTCTTGCAGCTCACAGCCACTCTTTCACTGGTCACGCTGCCTACTGTGATTTAATTTGTTATTGATTTTTACTGAGGTGGTGTCCGTAACGGAAGCGAAGCAGCCCAAATCACAAGTCACTTTTGAAAATTGTGACCAGCCTCTTACCAGCCTGCAAAGAGGATGATTAAAAATGGCTGGAAAGGCCAAATCAATCGGGCCCCTTCAGAAAGTTGTTTGGGTGCACAAAAACAAAAAGCAAACATTAGCAATATTAAAATCAGATTCTTTCAAAAGCTTCAGCTGTTCTCCTATGTGACAGAAATAGCTTTGTTTCCTAAACACAGAGCAGGGATTTATTTCCACAGCAGACAGTGATGGCTGAGGAGGAGTCACTCTAGTGTGTCAGATAAATAATGTGTGTTTCTAACATTATTTTGCACTCCAAAGCTCACAAAAGTCATAACGGCCTTTGGGACAATAAATCTAGAGAGCAGGTTATGGATTTAACATTTTAGCTCCTGGATAGCTGCTGTGAGAGAGAGATGAAATGGGCACTCTGGTGGATCAATGGATTCTCAAGACACACATGTCCCTGCTCGGTTTGGCTCTGACCCCGCTGTGGTGAAGGCACTCCGAGGACTCTCGTGGAGCTCACTTGCAGCCCCATGCACTCATCCCCGGACCAGCTCCAACTCCTGTTGGGGTCAAGCATGGTTTCAGTGATGTATTCACAGGGTTGCTGTTTTCCTAGGAGCACAGCACGTGGATATTTATAGATGGAACCTCAGAGAAACCTTGTGAAGCAGTGAAGCGTTAGCATACCCAGGGGAATGAGACCCATGCAGGCATTCAGTGACTTACCTGGTGCAGCCCAGTGTCTCACTCAGCACTTACCTGTCAAGGTCCTCAGTGGGTATCAACTGGTCTAAATCCATCAGATTCACTGGCAATAGACTGACCACGCTGATCTACACCATGAGAGCTGGTAATTGTGGTCTCAGAAGGAGCTGAAGTGGCTGCTGACTATGAGAAAAACCTCTCATCAGGCTCAGCTGGATGATGTATTGCGGTATATTGATAGAGCAGGTGACTGCAGGGAGATGGGTCCAGCAAGATCTCTCCATCTCTTCTTGTAAAGGCACGAGCAAGGTTTGGCCAGGCCGATTCTGTTCTTGCCTGTCAAATGTGCTAGTTCTACATTTCCATTACATCAATTATGGCCACAGCAAATATTTGATTTCAGTGAAACGTGAAAGGAAAGGAAACTACTTCTCCTTCCTGGCTCAGGGTGGGCTGGATGCAAGTTGGAGTAAAGGAGATGGGGAGGCAGCTCGCTCAGTTTGTGGATGAAGTGGCATGAATATGTATGAGACTGTAATTGGCTCCCACACATAACCAAGGTGCCTGAAGGCCCAGGCGTCCTGACTAATTGTTGTAGACAATTAATAACTTAGATTCTAATTCCATATCGTGCTGTGCAACTCATTACAGCAGCAGAGAGTGAGATTCTCTGCAAAAGTTGCTTGGAGATAGGGAGTGTTTGGGGATCCAGGCTCAGGGGTGGAGAAGGTCACAACTGGGCTGGCCCCATTCTTGCTCAAACAGCAGGGAAGAGTCATTGTAAATCACAGCCACAGCAGGAGACAGTGACAGTCAGTCTGTCCGTCAGCCTTTGGCTGAGTTGTGGAGTCACAGTGAGGGGGAGCTCTCACCATCCTGCTCTTCCCGGGAAACAGGAGCTGGATAATGAGTCTGTGGGTTTAGTAAAGCACAGAGCAGATCAAACCATATCCTTGTCCTGTGATCCTGCTTACACATAGACCCTTCTCGTGGTGATCTGAATCCCCTAAGTCAAAAACCTCATTAGACTCCGTTGTGTACCACCCACAGGGGCCTCCTGCAAACTGGATGACTAGTGGTAGTATGTGACTTCCTGAAGCCCACCTTAGGCTTTCATGATAACCTGCCACTAAACCCAAGGCCCTTGAGAGGAAACACTAGTAATTGTAAGAAGGGGATGTGGCAGCTACCCAGTTTGCTCTCTGTCGCAGGGCCTGAAATAGATGCAGACAGTGTACGTGGGAGGACTCATGCTGGCATGAGCCATGCCTCCCTGTGTGCCCTGGGGAAAGCTGGTATTAAGTAGTCAGAGCAGTGATGGACCCTGGTTTTCAGAGTCTAATAACGCTCACTTTTGCTGGGTTTAATGCACTTGTCAGAGCAGCACTCATCAAAACCAAACAGCACCTGAGAGAGTGCAGCTCCCTGGTGCTTTTGTGCCCAGGAAATGGATGGTGCCCCAAGCCAAGATTTTGCAGGCAGCATGGAGCACATTACGTCTGGAAGCAACTGATTTTTTATGGTGTTCCAACAAGCTCCTCCATTAGCTACCTCTCCCTTCCCCTTTCTCCAGCGTTCGTGTCCTTGCGCTTGCTGGGGTTTTAACTGCACAACTACAGTGACTTTCTGTCTCCTATTCCTATTTTAACTTCCTCATTTTTCTTTCTATTAAAATTTTTCCTGGAGTTTCATGCTAGACATAAGTTCTACCTTTGCAATTTTTCTATCTGTCTTGCACAAATTCTGTAGCAGTGATTATAGGTACCAATCCTATGCTGTAGTTTTCCACTCCTGTATACCATTTTTAATCCCCTCACCTGTCTCCTTCACTCTTTTTCTCTTTTGCCTATTCTCCTTCCTGGACCCACACATTCCTCTGCTTTTTTGCTTCTCTTCCTGCTCTTTTGAACAGCCTGACCATAGCAGAAGAGGTTCTGCAAGACCACAGTCCTGTCTCTGTGGGCTGAAAGGGACTGAGAGTCCCACAGATTCATGCCTGGGCTTGGATTACAAGGGGGATCTTGGGAGGGATCCTGGATGCCCTGTTTTGGGGTAGGGTCATGTGAGCTACATTATATGGTTATAGAAATCCAAATAACTACAATTATAAAATGTAACTGCAGGGGAAAATGGGAAATAATTATAAATGAATGAACATAACAGATTGCTGATGGGCAATGGTGGAACTTTAATCTCTGGGCCTTATTAAAGTAAACACATCCACACCACCCACCAGCTCTGGCCATTCTCACTGCTTTGCCATCTGTTGTAGGACGGCTGGATGGACAAAGTTTCCATAATTTGTAGAATGTCCTCATGTGAGGCGCAGTAGGAAGGCTACTGATAGTTTCTGGTCTTCTGGCTCTGAGGAGACAAAGCTGGGCTTAGGCTATAGGGAGGAGATCCAGATTACTTCACGTGTAACTCCTCATCTTTTGAGTTTCAGAACTTGCGAAACTTTTCCAGAATTTTATGAAACTCTCCTCATTTTTCCCCAGGGACAATGAATTTCCAAAACATCCCATGGACTGCAACTTCAACAAAACAATTCTCTGCCAGCACCTGAGGCAGTCTGGAAAGCAAAATAAACAAGTAAAACCCAAGCCACACACACTGCCTGAGCTTAATGCAAATAAATCAGGGAAGTATTAAGTTCAGTTCTAAATCTCTCTCTGTCTTCCTGTCTTTCATGCTGTCTGTTTCTTGCCTAAGAATATTTTATCAATCTGCCACTCTGGGTTTATGTACAGTTTAGCTTTTTCCTATGGCTATGTTTTGTCTGTCTGCTTGCCTGTTTATACTTTTCACTTTATACTAATAACACTGTGTTGGTAAATAGGGACATGCAACCGAAAGCAAATGCAAAAGATATTTTTCCAGCCCCAGGTCCCAAAGGATGCTCTTCTCCATCTTGAGAGATCGGGGCTCTTTTGTAGAGATGGTTCTTGTTCTCAGCTACAGCCTCTGTTGGAGGTCACCACTTCCACGCCAGAGGCAGCACAGCTGGATCTGTCCTCTGCCATGGCTGCAGTTCAGCCTTCCATATGGACACAAACCCACTGATGCTGGTACGAAGGGGTCTAGTGGATGTTCTGAAGCCACCACCACAGGCAGAACTGGCCTGTCTGAGCCTGAAGCCACCTTCTTTGGCAAAAGGCAATCCACATCTCCCGTCTGCCTGGGCTGCGGTGCTCAGACACACACGTAGCCCCTTTTTTTGCTCTCTCAGAGAGAACTAGAGCAGTCGTTGGCTTCCTCACCCACGGGGTGGAACAGCCTTTCTCCCACATCAGCAGTTCAAGCAGGCAGATGATCAGGTGGAAACATCTGCACAAAGCAAAATACAAAGCTTCACTGAGAATAGGTGAAGGGTTTCAATTGCACTCCCTGTTTGCTAAGGGTATGAAAACAACACAAACTTTTATTCTGTTTCATTATCTGAGGCAGGATGTTTTTCTTGGCTAGGTAGAAGGACCCAGAGATGAAAGGAACACTTAGCTGCTTAGTTTCCCAATATATAAATAGCTGTTGCTGAGATAACTCTGTGTGCTATTTTAGAGAGGGGAACAAAAGATTTATTTGCCAAGCGGACACCATATAGAACTCCCTACTACTGGATGTTTGAGTAGACAGATAATGAGTCATATGCTTCATTGCTAGGAACTCACCAACCTTTCTGAGGTCAAAATGGAATGGGATTGATTTATAGCAGCTAGGAATTTGGTCCGTGTTTTCCCCCATCAGTTAATTTTTTTCCACAGTGGTAACATTAACAGGAAAAATACCTGACATAAATGTGTGGAATTTGAATGACATCTTCCCTTGCCTTAATCATAGGCCAGAACGTGCCCTGCGTTTTGTTATGTGCACAGTGGAACATGCCCCACATATTGTTCACGGTGATTTACACCAGGAGAGGAAGGCTTGATTTTGAGGAATCCTTTTGTGTGCTAGGAATTTCCAATTTAGAATCTTCCTAGGAATTTTCTGGTTTATAGGATTTTTTTTGCTTTCTGGTAATTTTCTGACCCATAATGACTTCTGCCAGCTTTCCTGGTTTTCTAGTAGTTGAAGAGACTGGTAACATTTCCTGGTGTTTCCAGTTGGCAGTAGATATGCACCCTTGTTTCAGCGTGTGAATGGCTTAGTTTGATTTCTCAACCTTCTCCTTTTTTTATATGATTCTTATTCTGTTCTGGCTTCCTGGAGCAGGCACTTCTCCCACCTGATTCTCAGAAGTGCTTTTATACTGTCACTGCCAGTATGCAAAGCCGTCTGATTGTCCCCATTGCATAGCTGGTGGGGAAGGAGTAAGAAAGGATGCTTTGCTTAAGCATATTTTATTTTTATTACTTATAAAAGGAATATCTGAAACCCCAAGTATTTCAGCTTAAACTAATATATTTTGGTTCCAGACAGTGCCTCTTAAAGATTTGTGTTTCCAGTGAAAGGCTGAAATTTTCTGCTGGTACAGTAGAGCATTTTTTGAGAAGCTCTTTATTCCTATTTATGTATTTGGAAACAAATGGCCAGGTTTGAAAAGCTTTGAGCACTCACAAATTCTGTTACAGGTAGTGGGAGCTTCAGGTCTCATACTTAGGGGTTTAAACATGGATTTGAAACCCTACCTTTTGCACCTGGATTTGAACATCTTGGCTTTTTATTATTGGAATGCCCTGACTTTTCCTCAGTGTGACTGCTTCTCCTTGTGGTGTATTCCTCATTTGGGATCTTGCCTTCATCAGAGAGATAATTTCTGAAATGCATCAGGACACATAAAGCTCTGAGTATTCTCTGTCTGTGACACACAGCAGCTGCAAGGACCTGAGACTTCTCCTACATGAAGGTCAGGCAGCTGCTAGGGCATTTCTGGCAGTGAAAATTCAGTTGAAGAGTTTAGTTAACAGCTCTCCCTCCGTGGTGTCGGGGGGGCTCAGGAGACTGGTAATGGAATATGGCACTCTTAGCCTCTGCTTTACCAGTTAATATTCTCTCTGGTGAGTAATAAGTGAAGGCTAGCGCCAGCTGACGGTGATTTTTGGCCTCTGATGTGACCTTGTGGAGTGAACTTAGTTTCTAAATTCAGATCTGCCAGATTCAGCAGCCTTCCTTCAGTGCTGTACATGGGAGAGTGTGTTGCTGGATGCAGTGGGAGGAGGTGTGTGCAGGCTGTGGGTAGCAGAGCACAGCTTTGAAGGGGGAAGTTTAGAAATCACTAATTTACCCTTCCAAGTTCACTAACGCTGGCATCTGAGTGTGGTGAAGGCAGCTGATAAGAGGAGGCAACAGTGAACAAATAAATGGCACCCCAAACCCCTCCCACCACCAGGCTGTACAGAAGGAAGCAGAAGGCTGGAGGAAAGCCAAGGCAGAGATAAGCAGAGTGACATATTCAAGAACCCAGAGTGGATCCTAGGGGTCCAGGGATAGAGGAATAGAGGGATCCTCTGGACTGTGATGTGCCTCAGACCATCCTGCCTCTTTATAGATTGTTATTATTTATGCATACACCATTAAAAATTTAAAGAAAATCTATGTATGTTGAAAGTTCACTTACTATGCCTCCCCTTCTATGTTCACTATCTCCTACTGTGATCCGTGTGGTAGAGCCAATTTAGAGACAGCAACTAGAGGGCAGGTAAAATGCTATGAGATGCTCTGCAGGTGGATAAGAAAAAGAAGAGATGAACAATTGCAGAGGAGTTTCTACAAACTGGGGCTCAAGGAGAGGGCCAGCTCTAGAGAAAAACACAAGGGAGACACAAGAGCCAAAGATGAGCTATGGAACAGGAATAGGAATAGGAATAGGAATAGGAATAGGAATAGGAATAGGAATAGGAATAGGAATAGGAATAGGAATAGGAATAGGAAAAAAACATGGGAAAGGTTGAGCAGCATGTGCCAGAGGAAGGCCATTAAGAACAGGGCAACACTATCCCATTTCATCAGTCCCTGCAGGGAGACAGCTGCTACGTTTGTTCCGCTGACTTCTACCTCAGAGTGGCCTGTAATGTGTAACCTCACCAGGAGGCACAGAAACGGCCTCATCTCTCTCCCCTCTCCTGTGTCCTCTGAAGAGAACACTGAAATAGCGGAAAAAATGTCTTGTTCAAGGTCACCCAGTGAGTCAGTGGCAGATCTAGCTGGGGACAAGCCTCAGGGCTTCTTGAGTCCCTGGCCTGCATCCACTGTGCATTCACCAGCAAGAAGCAGCTCTGCAAATCCCACATTCATTACAATACAATAAAGCTTTGCTGCATGGGTCTTTTTTTTTCCCCAATGTCTCTCAAAAACCCAAGACTGATTTGCATTTTAAAACCACCAGTTACAGCTCAGGAAAGCGCTATTCTGTAGTTTCCAGAGCTCAGGAGTAGAGATTCTCTCTTAGTTGTTCTCTCCCAGTTCTTTTGCCTAAAATATGTTTTTGTCCAAATTGCACAATACTTATTGCTAATGTTTGTCATGAATATTCATGACATCCTGGGGCTTCAAGACTCCAGTGGAAAGGCGAGTACAGGAGGCATGGCAGCCCTGGCACTCCTACGCGCCATACACACTGGGCAGAGACGTCAGGGTGAGAAGGCTGGTTTGGTTAGGGTGTGAGCTGTGGGATACTAATGCAGGCTGGAAGCCTTTGGGGAATGCTGGTGAAACTCCATTAAACAGTGCAGTGAAGGCCTTTTGAGCAAACAACTTCCATAAAACCATTAGCTTCACTTAATTGCAAGGAAAAGGCCCCGCACACAGCAGGGGTTAAGAATACACTCTGTCTCTCTTTACATCTGTTACTTTTTCTCCTGCAACGTGCAAATTTACACTGTTCCTCGGACACAAAGAAGCCTCCTCCTCCTGTGCTGGCCTGTGCCCCGCTGCCCAGAGAGGCAGCTGCTCCCTGCCTGAGCCAGAGTGGGCTCCAGCGCTGAGCGGCTGCGCACGCAGGGCCGGGTCACGCTTCCCGTTCCCCGATGTGGCTGAAGGCTTCCAGCTCACTGCTGTTCAGATGGTGCCATCTGGCTCTCATGAAATATATGAGAAATGTTATCCAATAAAAGAGGGGACCGGCTGGCTGTGTGCCTTCACCTCTGTGCTCTCTGGGGAAGGGGTTGTTTCTGCGTCTGGGAAATGTTTAACATAATTTTTTGGGTACTAGTGTTGCCTGAGTAAGAAATAATAGGCTGGCAGCTTGAATTCAAGCCTGAGTCAGTGGTAACTAGAAGCTGTTCTGCTTGATCAGGTCAAGGCTGAGGTTTATAAATACATGGCACACTGAAATAGCTGGGATGTGGCTTTGTTAGTTTTGTGGACAAATAGGAAATATCCCTTTCCTTGATGTTCCATCAAGCAGGATGTTTGGGTTAGGAAAGATGAGGAAGAAAGGTCTAAGTTCCCTGACAAGAAGACACCAGGAAGCAAAAGCACAACTTCAAAAAGACTGAGGGATGTTTCTAAACAGAGAATTTTGTCCCCACTCCCCATTCTTTTGCTCTGAAAATACATTTTATCTGCGGCTCAGCGTCCTTTAGGGATTGCCTCCAGGAGCTGAGGGGTGTTGGATGTACCTGCAGATTCTCCTGGGACATTTAGGTGGCAGCTGATGAAACAGAACCTCTCTGGCTTTGGGGGCTATTGCCTTTTCTTCCTGGGTTTCTCCATTATTTTCTCTCCACTTTATTAAGCTTACTGGTGTATTCAAACAGCATTGCTTTCAGCCCTGGCTAACAGCAAGCACTTGGAGAAAACTGCTCAAATAGGAGAGGTTTGAACTCACAGAGCCTGGTTCTGTTCTCAGCTGTGCTTCCATAAACCCCAGTGACTCCGAAGCACTTCTCCGCAGTGACATTTGTGTGGCTGAGACCAGGCCCACACATGTAAGCCCGCTCCGTTTTCATGCACTCACAGTCTTGCACTCACTGGTGCACTGTGCCACCACAGTGCACGCTTTTCTCCAACAGCCAAGCACACACATTCATTTATGCAAACACTGGTAGCCTGGTGCGTCCTGCTGGGACGTGCTGGCAGGTTCTGCATGTGCTCATGCGTACACACTCACACGTATCCATCTCACCTTCCCAAGCCAGCAGTGGTGCTTAATGGAAGTGCAGTGCTCAGTTGTTTCCCAGCCGTCTTTGCTGTTCGGCTTGCTCTCTGGTACAAACTTGACAGCCTTTCAGGCAATCAGGCAGTAATAGACCTTGTGGAAGCTGAAAGTCCCCCAGATAAAATTTACAAGGCTGAAGAGAGCCTGCCTGGCATTATTTAATGCTTTAGTAATGAGCACCTGAACAGGAAAGATTGCTTGGGTAGTTTTATTCTGCATAGATGAGCAGTCAGAATTTCAAAGAGGGGCCATAAATATAAGCATGCGGAATGGCCGATGGTACCTGATTTTGCCATGGAAGGCAGTCGTGCTGTGACTGTGAGAAGGTTAGAGAGCATGAATAAAGGGGAAGATGTTTTCCTTCAGCTTCCCAACTCCAAAAGGCATCCTTTAGCCAGGAATGGCTTTAGGTGCAGTAGCGATCCTTACCCTGCCTGCTTGTGACTGCGTGCCTCTGCGCATGTGGCCAGGCATCGGCGAATACGCAGCTTACTAACGAAGACTGCAGTACAGTGCTAATATCTCTTGGTGTCACGCGTGTGTTTGAGTACCTGCGTGGTTAATGAGCACAACAGCAGCGTGCAGCACACCAGTCTGCGTGCTAGCTGTTTGTGTGTGCACGTGTGGGGTTAATAAAGGCCGCAAATAATGCTAATTCTTTGTAGACACATTTGCATTGTTAGTGGAGTCTGCAATAAAGCACTGAAACCTTTGTGTGTGGGTATGTGCAAGTAATGCAGGTACAGCTTGATACAGTTTGTGTTTATGTGCACGGATATTGCTGCTTCTGTGGACAGTTCTGTGTGTGAGTAAAACACGTTCGGTGTTGCTGATTTAAACTAGTAATGAATTATTTATTCATTTTGGCAATACGTACTATTTTGTCGAACACCTCTGTGAGGCCTGAGGGAGGGAAATGGTAGCAGTCAGAGGCTAATGCTCTCTGAGCACAGAGGGGCATGGAAGGAAATGTTAAGCCAGCTTTGAAGATTTCCACTATGCACCATCCTGCCCCTCCCATCCCCAAACATCTGAGATGTTTTATTTCCTTCTAATGCAGAATGAAAAGAGACTGTAATCACAGAAGTTGCCATAGTGCAGGACTGTCAACTCCTCAGTCACCCTTTCCCATCCAGGTGAGTACTCTGTTACAGGGCTTTTCGAGTGCCTGTGCACTGCTCTGTGTTCATGGAGTGATATTTAACAGATGAATGTGGCAGTCTGAGTGTCTCTGTATTGGCAGGGAAAGGCATATTCTTCATGTATGTATTGTAGGTGCTAACATAGCAAGAGAAACTTCTAGTTCAGCTAAGGTCTAGCGTAGTTCTGTGGCGTGTGCGTGGCAAAGGAAGGTGTCACATGTGTTTATGCTGTCGGAAAACCATGCACAAGGTTTAAAAGCTAAAGCTGTCAAGTTGATGTACTTCTGCATGCGGAGCGGAGATGGGTACGGCGCGTCCGTGAGCAGGTGCGTCAGCATCACTGTGTCTGTTTGCCCGTGTGTGCACTGCAGGACTCGCTGCATGCTTGTGTGAGGAGGGGCGCAGGGGGCCGACGATGGGCTCACACGTGTGCCTGCCTGTGCCTAGAAGGCTGTCGGAAACGCTGCCGAGGAGAGCCAAGTTATTGTCTGAGCGCTGGTACACAGCGCTGACTGATAACTCCCTGCGGTTTGCTGGGCTCTGCGGTGTGATTGATGGAGCACCGTCCCTCACATCAGCGTGGGCTCCGCTCACATCACCGGCAAAGTTAGAAAAAGCCATTTTTCCCTTTGCTGTAGACTCGCAGTTTTCAACAAAATTGCCAACCCCTCGCCATCACCTTCTCTGCAGAAACCTCCATCACTGGCAGAGATGGGCAAAGCTGGTGGAATGCAATTTTGCTTCAGGAGCCTCATTAAATTTGCATTCCTTGGAGCCCCACAAGGAAGATGATGGTCTGGCTTTGTCTGCCTGGCTTCCTGTTCACTTTGGGTGATGCATCAGAAAAAGCGTAATGCCTCTGACACAGCCGCCTGCCTGGAGACAGACTCAGATCATGGGCCTATTTTACTGTGCTGCTCTCTATTTGTTACTGAATTGACAAATCTGTCTAAAAACTGAGGTGGGGGATGTTTTTCCTAGGCACCATCAACACTCAAATAAACAGTAATACTGGGAAAAACATCCTTAGGTCACCTCTGTAATGTAGCCTGATTAAAAGCCATTCCCATCAGGTAGTTGTTCAGCAATTTACTGACATAATCCTGCTCTTGCAGGAGTCCACATTGCAGTAACAGGTCACCCCAGGAAACAGGCCAAGGATGGGGGGAATGTTGTTCTCTCCCTGCCTCCAAAACCAGAATGAGTCACAGAAGAACACATGATAAATAAATGCAAGACCGCTGTACCCAGCACAGTCATGAGAGGCTCCTGTCAGCCCTGAGCAAAGCCCCAGTGCTCAGAGATGTCTTTATCCTAAACAGGGCTCTTTCAGCTCCTGAAAGCCAAGGTAAAGGTCCCGTGCTCAAGTTAGATGGCCAGCTGTGCAGAATGGCTAGCTGCCTAAGGGGCAATCATGAATATCAGAAGGATTTTCTCTACCACCCTAGTTAATAGTCTTGCCACCTCCCATTTCATGACTCCTACTTAATTCAGGGATTGTTGCTGCATACCTCTGGCACAGAAGGCGTATAGATGTCTCCTATACGGAGCGTTTACCTGGCGGTGAGAGTACCAGCACGGAGAGTCCTCCCCAGAGCCCTGGCTCTTAACACGGGGCGCACCAGCAGCACCGGCCAGTTGCTGCAAAAGTTTCTGGCACTTTCTGTTCCAACATCTGCCCGGTACCGCGGCGGTGGCAGCGCCTGCCCTGCCAGAAGCCGTGTTCCCACCCCTCCTAGCCCGGAGCCTGCTACCCAGGGCATTACCTCCAGCCCTCGGGCGGCAGCCTCTAAACCACCGCCGCGCTCTGAGGGTGGGCAGGGCGATCCCGGCGTGTGCCCGCATCCCCGGAGGGGGCCCGGGTGCTCCCTGCGCGGCCTCTCCCGTTATCCGCCCCCTCCGAAGCTGCACGGGAGGGCACACACCGGCCACGGTTCCCGAGCGCCTGTGCCGCGCTCCCCGCGCCGGGCGGAGGCGGCCCCCCCGTTCCGCTCGGGGCCGAGCCCCGCGGCGGGGCTGCCTCGGCGGCGCTGCCTTCCCGCCGCCGCCGCCGCACCGGGGGCCGGCGCGGGCGGGGGCCGCGCACGGGGCAGGGTTTATAGCGCGGCCGCAGCGCCGCCCGCAGCCCGGCGGGGCGGCAGCGGGCACCGGGCAGCGGCCGCGCCCGGGCGCGGAGCTCCGCACCGGCGCAGCGGCGGGGGCCGGCGGCCGCCAGCCCCTCCGCCCCCGGGGGCCGGCGGGCCGTGCTGGTAGTCGGCGGAGCGGCATTAAAAGGCGGCGGCGGGGCCGGCTGAAGGCTGCGGGAAGCGGGATCGGCGCACGCTGCCGCCGGGCGGGGGGACGCGGCGCTGCCGGAGCGAGCATCCGCGCACCGCGGTAGCCGGTTCTGCCCCGGCATCGCTGCGAGCCCACGGCTGCTGCCGCCCGGTCGGGCGGAGGTGAGTACTGCGCTCCGCGGCCCCGAGAGGAGGTGCGGGAGGGGCTTGGGGTACAACCGTCTCCCGTTGGACCGTCTCTTCGCTGCCCGCCGGCAGCCCCCAGCGCTCGGTTCCGCCTGGGAAGGCGGCCCGGGGGAGTCGGTCGGGCTGCCGGGTCCCGCTATGGCTGGCGGTGGTTAGAGGAGAGCTCAGCTTCCAGTCGCTCCCCTTCCCCCCGCTCCGCAGTTTACTTTTTTTTTTAAGCCCTCTATTCCCCCTCCCCACTCCCCCCCTTATTTTTTTTTTTTTTCTGTGAATACAACAGATAAATCCCTCAGTTGTGTGTTTAGCCAACTCTCCCTGGAAGCTCTGAAGAGTTCATGAATATGCACGGCGGAGAGCGTTTCCCGGGAGGCTGCCTTTATAATAAGCTGATTGAGCTGTGCCGGCAGCAGGGCTGTTCTCCTGGGGGAAAAGTTCGGCGCCAGAACTGAGCAGCTTTGTGTGTCCGGCTTCACGGAGGGTTGGCCTGCCTCCCTGAGGAGGAGGAGGAGAGCTAGCAGAGTTGTTCAGGGATATTAGCAGGTCCAGCCAGGCAGGATCTTCGTCTCTGACAGCAGCTGGTGTCAGATGTTTGTCTGGAAGATGTAAAGAGAATCGTGTACCTGGCACATGTAAGGTAACCTTCCTGTTTTATACCGGCTTGTGTAGAAATTGACTTTTCCTGCCTAAAACCCCCAGGTCACTTAGTAAGGGCATCACATTGCTTAGCAACAGTCCCAACTGCAGCCCAGTTCTTGGCCCTTTCTGTTCTAGGTGGTCTCCAAAAACATACCAGCAAAACAGCCCGTGTCCTGGAGAAAATGAACTATTTCATGTTCTTTCCTATTTGGTGGTGTGATGACCAAACCAAAAGAGTGGGGCTGGTTGCCACTGCCCAGGTATTTGAAAACACCTGAGAAGGGTGGGAGCTGCTGGGAGCTGAGTATAACTGAAAACCACCAGAACAGAGGGAGTAACCTGAAAGTGGCAGGTCCCTTCGGCATGTGTAGGACCTTGCATCTGCCTTGCTGCCGCATCCCGTGGTGCTTGCACGTTTGTTTTGTGCACAGGCACAGCAGCATGCTGGTTAGCAACCTTAGCTTATGCAATTATTAGGATAGTATTTTGACAGCTGTGCTGGGTCTGTTGGGGTTTAATGCAATATGCAAGCAAATAACTTCCTTTACAACAAGGCTGATGCATGCCCTCTTTTGCGGCTGCAAGACATGACTCAAGTGGGATGAGGACTTGTGTATTGGAAGAGAAGTGCTTTTACAATTCAAATGACAGAATAAACACACAGACTTTGTGCTCACAAAGCCCCATGTGCATGCACATAAAATCTGCTTCACCGAAAGCTCAATTTTTTAAAAATAATTTTTCCATGAAAATTTGGGTGAGCTTTTGAAATTAGCTTTCTAGTCTCACCAGTAAAACTTTGCTCGAGGACAATATTTTTCCCCTTTTCCTCCCCAACAACCTCATGAAGTGTTGATAAAGATATTATCCACAGCATCAGCTTCCTTTGATTGTTCTTTTAGACTGTGTGTCTAAATGGAAACCTAGCAACACAATAGCTGTATTGAAGGGAGATGTTTCAATAGCTACACTTCTTTTATCACACTGGGTGCATCTTCAGAGGTTAGACTCATCAAGCCAGTCTCTTTACCCCTTTAGAGCCTTGTGGTTTGATTCCCTAAGCCTGGAATAGAACAGACCTGAGTTAGTGAAAAAAACAACAAAGATGGAATGGAAATGCTTAATATGATAAAAGATCTATTCCTTCTTTCTTCTTGCTGCCCCTGTGAATACTGTGAATGTAACAGTGTAACTGGTGAGAACCAGACTGGTGTTTGGGAAGTACCATCAGCATCCTTCCGATCACCCCCTGTGGTAAAGATTGTGATTCAGTTTATGCAACGCACAAGGCCAAATTCATCCTCAAGGGTGGAAAAAAAAAAAAAACACCCAAAATCACCACCTGAAGTCACTGACTTGGCCTCACTGGCTATATTCTGGTGTTCTCAGCTGTATTCACAAATACCCTTGCTGTGCATCCTATCTGTTTACATCAGTGGAGTAAGGCACTTACAGGGAGCCAAGGTGACAGTATCTGGCTGGCTTTCTGTAATTTCGGAGCACAGAAATAAGGAATTTCACACTGGTGAAATCTCTGTTAGTTTTCAGGTGTTTGGGGAGAATGCCTTTGCTAGGTACTAAAAATTCTTTCAATACCTAGTACATCCTTGGCCATGCGTCCTGAGATCTTGCACTTTTTCAGCATTAATGAGTTAAACATCACAAATGCCTTTATCAGGCCAACAGAAAAAGTGGTTAAGTTACAGAAGTAGTCAGAGTTCTCCTGCATCTGTCATTTCTGAACTGTCAATGAGAAGTGTTTTTAACAAGCTGTATTGTGCAGGAGTTTTTGGGGGTAGCTACAATGTGTGTGTATGTATATGTAACTGTATAGCATGAGAGTGATAGGATGTGTGCATTTCGGTGTGGCACTGGAGGAGGTTATGAACAGTGTTAACATTTTGCATCCAGAAAACCACACAACATCTGAAATCCTCTTGTGATGCCAGTGCTTTGAGATAAGTGCTGCTTATACAAAGACTTGCCTGTTGGGTACAAGTACTTAATAAGTAAGCTTGACTGAAACTGGAGAGGGATAGGAGTTCATACCCTGACAGCATATGGAAAATCTGGATAAGCTGTGATTTTTATTTCTGAAGTTTGAACAGGTCTTATTGTGATTCCTGGGGTCTCTGGGTGATGCTGCTGTGGTCTCTATGCATGCCAAGATGCAGTAAATCCTGGCAAGGCTCACTTTAGCACGAAGCATTTAGCATACAGTTGGTTTAATCCTCTAATCTTATCAAGCACTGACATAAATGAGAACTGAGCAGATTAATTCATTCTAAAAAATCAAACCCTGTTGTATTTCTCGATGTAGTGCACAAGACTTCTCATATCACTTACCCGATTGGTTTATTTTTTAATCCATTGTTTGTTTAAAAGTATCCGACTATAGATTCGGGCTCAGTGGTGAAAGGTAATCGGCTCTCCTCTGATGTGAGTTTATCTGCTCTTTAAGTAGCTTCAGGGAATTTTAGGATCAGAGCCAGTACTGTGGTCTGGGAAGCTTGGTTACTGGCAGTTGAAAGGTTGGCGGAGGAAGAAGTTGCTGGTAAGTGTGGGTACTTGTTACCTCCTTGGTGACAAGCAGTCCTATTTACTTTTTGTTCCTTTTGTGCCAGTCAAGAAGGGTGGAACATGTCCTTTGCCACCTTGCTTTCCACACACCCCCGTTTCTCTCTCTATAGAGACAAAACAGTCCTCACGAGCTGCGTGTGCAAGTGGCCATTCGACTCTCAATGTGTGGCCAGGGGCAGAGGAATGTGTTTCCAGACCTTGTGATGAAGTTGAACGATGAAATATTAGTTTCTAGCACTCCCTTATGTCTCCCCTGCGATACCACAGAACAGGCTATCTCTTTAAATGATTGATTTCACACAGATTTACTTGAGTTCATTCATCTTGATGCAGCTTTACCGGGGTGAATTTTCTCTGAGGTCTAACCTCACTGATGTCTTTTCTAAGGGCTGGATCCTGCCTCCTTACCTCATGCAGAAGAGTGTCTTACGTCCTGAATAGCTCTGCTGCGTTCAGTGAGAATGTTGAAAGAGTAAGGTGCTGTGGTGCCTGTGACTCACACTAATGCAAGTCAATTTAAAGGACAGATTAAGCGCAGTGTGAGTATGGATTGCAGTGTCTGGCCCTTAATGAATAATTCAGGATCACGGAGGAGACAGTGTAAGAGTTAAGTGCTTCATCCAGCTCTAAGTGAAGTCAGCAAGAGACTTTCCGTTGACCCAGTCCAGAATATGTTTCAGCGTGGGCTTGACTGAGTTGGTAAATTGTCCCATTGATGGCAGTGTGCTTCAGGCATGAGCTACGACAACTCTCTGAACTAGCACCCAGTAGAATGTTATTTACGACCCTCTTGCCTGTCATACTGTCATTAACTGTCCTCTGCTGCACCACGAGAGAAATTTTCTGATCTCAGCACTGCTATTGAGTCATGCTTTTATAGTACTGAAAACCAGAAAAGATTACAAATACAGGCATAAAAAGTTTGGCAAAACAAGCTCCAAAGGTTTGATTTTGGCTGCTTAGCGCTGGGGGATGATGCCCTCCTTTTGCAAGAACAAGGCACTTGCATGTCATGGATTTCACCAGAACTGGACACTCAGCACTTCACAGCTCGGGAGTCCACTTGTGTCTATTCCTGCCAGGGTCTGAGTGTGATCTGCCTTCACCAGGGTGAATTGAACCCCCGGGCACTGGAGCTGCTTCTGGGAGACCCGTTGTGGTGGGGATGGCAGAGCAGCTATCTCCTGATGGGAAGGAGAGGATGCTCTGCAACCACAACTCTAGTTTTGTGCTGTGGGTCTGCAGTAACTGTGGGAATTCTGTCCGTCCAGCTGCCCCAGAGGGATCTGTTTTCCCAGAAAGGTACAGTTCAGCACTACTCATAAGCAGTGCTGATTTTTTTGATGACAGCAGCATCACTGACTTGGAGGGGCAGAGCATCTCCATGTTCTTGTTGGAACGCTGGAAGTATAAAACTTCCAGTGAAACCTGTGCTCTTGCTCTCAGCCTGCAGATCCTCACAGTGCTGCAGGAGGAAGCGTGCCCGTTGCAGAGCAGGGCACCCCAGACATAGCTGTTTCCTGCACTGAAGGCAGGGCTTCTCGGATACCTGACCCTTTTCCCTGTTTTGAGTTATCTCTGCGTGCTGGGAGAAGGGGTTTGGGGAACAAGGTTGTGATACTTTCCCTGCCATCTGCCTTAAGGCAGTAGGCTTGAAAGTTGGCACAGTTAATTCCTGATCTTTGCCAAGCTCTGTTAATAGAGAATGACTCCTCCTGAATAGAAGGCAGTTCATGTTACATAAATAGTGGAGAAGGGGGAGAGGCCAATCTGTTTGCAGGGGGTGAAAGACATACTGGCAGTCGTCTGGTTCTTAAACTGCTGCTGGCCTTGACTCTCTGCTGCTTTATGGGGGAGAGTCCAAGGTGAGAATCATTTTTCTGCCTGGACTTCAGGGTGTGGATTCTGTCACTTCTGGGGCCTGGTTCCACAGCTGCGATCTCACTTGTTCTGTGTAAATGCAGTCACATCAGTGAAGCCACTTTGGATTTGTTACTGGGAATGGGAGCCTAGGATCTACCTGCTAAGATGACTACATGGATGAGGATGTATGGGCTTCAGGGCATCCTGTCTGATGCTGCCACAGATTTTCTTCCCATCTTACTTTTGTGTAGCAGAAATTTCTTTGTGTAGCAGAAATTTCTTTGTGTAGCAGAAATTTCTTTGACTTTTGAACACAGAGTAGGGTTCTGGGATATATCTCAGTTTACTCTGAGCTCACTTGGCTGTCTGATGTTGGGCTAGCAAGTCACAGAATCTCTGTTTCTACATTTATATGTGGTGATGTATATTTAATAAATAATAACAATGTCCTGCATTAAATTGACAGTTTCCTTTCCAGGATAATTTTGCTCAATACATTGTTTCTTTCACAGTCTAGCTACAAAAATGTATCATGGGAGCCCTGTTTCCCCCTGCCTTCCTGTGTTCTTTAAGAATCTGTGTGTTTGCAGACCAATAGCAGAGAAGGAAATTAATGTATTGGCATCATAGGCTTCTGCTGAATATTAATTTCTTTACACTTTATGATATTAAGCATGGGAGGAGCTGGGGCATCTGGTAATTGAAGCAGAGGATTGGGAAGAATTGGGTCCTATTGTTGCTCTGCCACAAACCTTGTGATTTTGAGCAGATCTGCAAGGTCGCTGTAGCAAAGACAACTCTGGGTTTTGGATGTCTCAGTTTCTGGGCACCCAGTTTATGTCACAGTTAACTGGAGTTGTAGGTACCACTGCTGCTCCTCAAATGGCAACGAAAAATAGGGTCCACATACTATTAGTTGTAACTTGCCTGGTCTGTATTTAGGTTCTGTTGAAGTCAGCAAAAGTTACAGCTGAATTCCAGCAGAGCTGGAGCTAGACTGTGCAGCCTTGCTTAATTCGTTTGTAAACTTACATATAATCCGACCTATTTCCCGAGAGGAATAAGGGAATTGGATCTGATAGGTGTTTGCAAAGGGTTTGTGCAGTCTCTGATAGCAGCTGAGATGATGCACAAATGCAAAGTGCTCTTTGTTCCTAGGGGGATGTGCTATATGTTGACTTGTTTCTTGGCTCTGTTTTATACCCAGGAGCTGAGGATGAATTGCTTTTGAGTGCTGTATTAAGGACTGTGGAGACAATTTGGAAAAGAAAACCGAAAACACCTAATCCTTTCTACTGCTTGGGGTACTGCTGAACATGCAGCACACTTGATTCCCTGAATCAAATACTTTGTCTTTTTGTCTCTCATTTTAAAAAGCCAAATGAGTTCCTGAAAAAGATGGGGCTGCAAACTCGGATTTGAACTAGAGCCCAGCAGGGCATTTTAAACGTATTTGAGAAAAGCCCAAAGCAACCCTGGCTCCTGCTTGTAAATCAAACCTGGCCAAATCCTGTCTTCATATTTCCTCCACCACCTCTTTCCCTCCACCTCCCTCCTCGCACAACCTCCCACTTGCTCTCCAGCTAACAACTCATGTGCAAAGTTTAATCTCCAAGCCATTTTTTATGGCCGAGTTGAAATGGAAAGGTGAACAGGCCCACGAGAGCATGGAAGTGACTCAATAAAATAGTGGGCTCCATTTAAACTAAGGGCTGTGGGTCTGGACAATATAGACACCAGCTTGTTTTGAAAGCTAAATCTATTTTGCTGGAAAGCTTGGGCTAGTTCTTTAACCATGCAGAAAGCTGCTGCTTCTGGTGCTTCCTGCCAACAGTTGCAATTTCCAGACTCCAGGCCCAGGCGTTGCCAGCTGTGGTTCTTCAGAACCCATTGAGCAGTTGTCAGTGCCTTGGACCAGCCTGAGTGTCAAATCCATGGACATGCTTTTAAATGGAGTGTCTCAGAATCTGATGTATATGCTTCGAGCTGTTTTTTTCCACATCCAAACTGAATTTTACTTCCAAGGCCACTCCTCTCTCTCCCAGTCCTATCCTTTTCATCTCAGCTCTGTCACTTCACATGGGGTTCTCTTGAGACAAGGAGCAAGTGGGCAACTGAGCTGTGGTCTTTGGTGGTCTTTGGTCCATTTTACTTTTGCCACTGTATATATATCTATCTACTTCTGCACAGAGCATGGTAGAAATGCTGCAGCGTCGTAGGGAGCTATGAAACACCAGCCTATGACAAATGGAAACAAGGTACATCAGTGGGTAAATGTTTTCTCCCCTGTGGTACTGCTTAAGCTGAAGAAAAGAAGCTTCATTCCTGTAAATCTGCTACATGGAACCATTTCCTTGGTGAACGCTACCTTGTGCTGAGGAGTTCATAGCATAAATTTCGGTGTAAGTGGTACAGTAAGTGTTTGACCTTATTTAAATTCCAATAACAGAGTGCTCTACTGTAAGTAGCAGAGACAGATTAAGTTAAGACTGTGATGACATTTCCTTTACAGACCTCTTGCTGTTTCTTGTATTTCTGATGTGCTGTGGGGGAGATCATCCCTTCTGGGTCCAAGTCTTGGCACACATGTGGCTAAATTCCTTCCTGCATGTACACCACCTGCCTACATTCCCATCTATTTGGTTATTTTGCAGATCCTGGTACTGTTTTCATTTCCGTTCCTCTGGCTGATTTGGGGAGTGCTTGCAGTGAGTTTGCTCCCTTACTCAGCCAACTGGTCCTGGTTTCCAGAGGGCCAGACACAGTTCCACATCAGCATAGGGCAGTGGAGTGAGTTTCTTTGAAAATCAATTAACAAATGTCTGTGCAAGAATAGCCTTGTGGAGGGGGATCCCAGGAGGATTTGGGACAAGGTGTGTTGTGAAAGGGTGGAAGATGAGGTCTAAAACTGAGAGCAGTTCAGAAGCAGATGATGTGATTTGCCTCAGGAAAGCTAGAAAATCTGATAACAAAGCCACAAGTATTTCCTTTGTTTTTGAGTTTTAACTGCGGGACTCGGTCCTGCGGTTAGCACAAGTAGCATCTCAGCCTGTGAGTGCCTGGCTGAGAAGTGTGGGATTCAGTAAGGACCTGGGAACAATTGCCTGAAATGCTTTGATCCTTTGCCAGATGGCAGTCCCTTGGTATCCTTTGGGTTGGATGATTGCTCAGGAGCTTGTGAACAGCAGCCATCCAACCCAAAGCTGGCATGGCTGTTAATCTCTCAATCTTTGGTGGTAGAAGGGGAACAGGGACAAGGGTGGTGTCTGCCTCCTTCTGAACTGCGCTTGTGCTGGGCTTAGATCATGCGCTTTGGGGTCTGTGCTGAGAGGGAGGAGAAGAGAGGGGAGAGAAGGGACACTGCTGCTGGCTCAGCTCAGTCCTGGTGGTCTGAATTGTATCCTATAGACATGGCTTCACTGGCAGCTTCTGGGAGCTGTTGCCCCCAACGTTTCCCTTCCTTGCACAGGGACTAACAGGAACCAGCTCTTAGTGTCTCTTGTCTGTAATAGGAAGCATCCTGGATTCTCCCTGAGATTAATGTGTTGTTAAAGCCTGTTTGCTTATTCTGAGACCCTGCCCCCTCCTCTGCTAATGGTCTGCAGGACTGTGCTCGTTGAGCTGTGGTAACATTTAATGTGAGTTTCTGCATGGTTGGTGCAGCTGGCAGTAAGCTTTAAGTCCTTGTACTGGCAGGGGATCTGCTGACGTGCTGTTCAGGCACTGAGTTGTCTTGTCTCATCTCCACATCCTCTCCTTCCCCTCAGGAAGTTTTCCTTCTGTTCTGAAAAACCCTGTGTTCACCCAGGTCCTGCTCTGGAGCAGTCAGCTGTGAGAGGCTCTCCAACCTCTGGGTTTTACACCTCTGCTTCCAGTTTTCTCACTGATCCTGGGAAGACGAAAAAGCAGTGCTAATTAATCTAATTCCAGAAGCACCAGGTTTTCATGGGAGGAGAGCACCTAGCTGCATATATTTCAGGGAGAAGTATGGGAGGTAACCTGCTCAGATCCTACTTTATAGGCTGCTGAGAGCCAGCTAGCTACAAGCTACTTTGTGAGTCCCTCCGGATCCAGTAGGAAGTTTTCCATGGGTGACAATAGAGCATGGTTTGCTGCAGTCATTCCCACTCAGCTGTAGTGACTGTCTGGATGAATTCTTCCCAAAATTCAGGCTCTGACATTCTCAGAAACAAGAGGCCATGTCTACACCACAGATGAGCTCAGTTCAGTGCATGGAGCTGGAATGGTGCCTGAGCAACTTTGGGTGTGTCTTCTGCTTCCTTGTTTATGGGAGGATTTCAGCATCACCCGTTGCCTTTTCACGCCTGTATGTGGAAAGCCCTGGTGAACTGAGTATGACTGAAATGCCGTGGGAGCTGTGTCCCTGCCACAGATTGTAGTCTTTACAGCCTTCCTGTTGTGAATCTGGCATTTTCTGATGTCTGTAAATTACAGCAGCAAAAAGGCAAGACCTTTAGATCCATGAGAGTGAGGCTAGGTAGCATCTGGAGGGAGATGCTCTGACCCATATGACTGACACGTGCAGAGGGGGCTTTCTGCCAGTACCTCCTTTTCCTGGGAGGTCAGAGCATGATGAGCAGAGCTGGCTGAACACAGACACTTTAGGTGAAGGGGAGTACTCAGTGTTTTCTTTTAACCTTAATTGTAGCTTTTATGTTGGAGTGGCAAGAAGTAGAGATGAAATAGCTGCCTGTGCTGTGGTTGGCAAGAAGGGCTGGCAGCATAGGTTGGCATTCCTGCATTGCCCTTCATATTGCTGCCCACTGAACCACAACCAGCAAAGTCCCCTCGGCACAAACTGCTGCTTAGGCTGCTGGTGAGAAAGCAGCTCACGTGCATGGTGGGGAAGAAATTGCCCTCCTCCTTCTCAGTAATGACCTAGCAGCTTATGGGGAGACTCTGGAGGGGGACCTTTAGGGGAGGGTGTTTTGATTAGTCCCAGCAGCCCAGCGTGCACACAGGCACCCTTTGCTGGGGAGCTGCAGATGGAGGAGAGTGCACAGCCAGCCCTTGTCTTCCTACTTCCTCCTGCTGCAAGGAGCAGGTGTGGGGAGCAGGGCAGAGCTGGGAATCATGCAGCTGAGCAGGGAGTGATATCAGTGCCCACAGTGACGTAAACTGGGGAGCCTGAGCATGGGACGGAATAATAAATGAGTGGCAGGGGCTGACAGCAGGACTTGGCTTTCCTTTTCAGGGTGGCAATGGTGTGGGAAGCTTGAGTTTATCGATAAAAGAGCAGCACATGAGTTTAGAGGATGGCAGTTTATTCCAGGAGCTTGGGAATTAGTGAATCTTCTCTGTGGTTTGAGATTCCTTCCTGGAGTGAGTGATGCTACTTGGGATAGTAATACAAGGCCCCAGTTTGTGCAGATCATTAAATACAGGTGGCTGCCGAAGGCTTTGCTATGAACACAGGGGCTCAGGGGTAGACACTGGAGTGTGGAAATCCACACACCTCTAACAAGCTTGTTATCTGGCCACTGGTAGGTGGGATCCAGGGTGCTTTTGAAGTCTACTTCAAGGCACCCAAAGGCGCACAGCTGATCCAGAAGCCAGCCCTTTACTTAGTAACAGCAAGTGGCTGGAGCTCAGACAAAACGTGAGTAACTTTTGTAGTGGTTAGGTAAGTCATTGCTGAGGCATATCAGAGTCTCAGCTTGCTTGGTACCTGTGTGCAGAAACCTGGAAGTGCCACGTGCCTGGGTGACAGCAGGGCCTTATCATTAACACAAGCAAGGAGCTCAAGTGGTAAACGTGGCACAAGGCTGCCAGGCATGGTTTGTGATTATAACTGAGCAGCTGTCTTCTAACACTCATGATCGTTAGTTACAGGAACCAGGAACAAATTATTTTGTCAGGAAATGAATTTTCTTGGGCAATGACATGCATGTTAGCGAAATTCTTGTGTAGGTTTACCTCTGCAGCAATCCTGGGATGGCAGGGCACCGAACATGCATGGTTTGATGCCAACAAATCCTCTCGAAAAATGCCAGTGTCAGTAGTTGAAATCAAGTATTTTGAGGGAATTTATTGTGTCCTTTTAGATTTATTCTTTTTTAAATCTGTCAGGATTTTTTAAATCTCCAGGACTTCCTGAAGTCACTTAAGAAGTAGTGCCCTAGGACAGACCTCGTGGTTGGTGCCTGCTGGAGCCATGGTGGGGCTGCCTCAATTTCCCAAACTAGTGCCATACGAAGATCTCCCCCTGCTCCAAGGCTTAGGATCACTCTTTTTCCTCATTCGGGAAACAATCAGGGACAATGCTTTGTTAAATAGTGTTGAAATGGGAAACTCAGATGGCTTAGCTAGTTCTTATTTGCTCGCATGTTACTCTTAGCAAAGCACAGTAGAGCTATTGATTTCTGAAAGCAACAAAGATTTAGCTTTTGCTCTACATCCCTATGTGGATCACAGCTGTAAGGTTGCCCAGTTCTTCTGCCCACTTTCTTCTTGGTCTGTTCTGTGTGCAGGTATGGCTTCTCACATAGCATAGCTTGATGTTGCAGCTCAAATTATGCTCACAGAACAAAGTGGAGTTTGCAGTTTGTTGCACACAGCCCCCATCTGTGCCTTTCTGTGCACTCTAAAAAATTAGATATCTTTTGTGTCTTAAACTAGGCACCCAAAATAAGTGTCTATTTTTTTCCTTCTGATCTCCTGAGCTCCCACATCTGTCAGATGCGGACTACACCACCCCCTCCTTCTCAGAGATGCTGGGAGAAGATTCAGCTCAGTCCTGTTTGTTCAGCCCTCAGACTCCGCGGTGACAGGCAGTGTTGAAAAGCTCATGAGGAAATTAATAATTCTGCCTCTGAGCCAGGCGTGAGCAGCGTGCAGGAAATGAGGCGTGAGACCACACGCTGAACAATGAGGAGAGAACAAGGTAGCGAATAGCTGCTGGGTTTGGGGAGCATAATCCATCGCATGCACTGGTGGAGGCCACAGCCCTCACCTTTGGACACTGGGCTTGGAAGAAAATCTGCATGGTGAAGCATTTACAGAAGGGGGGCAGATTAAGGATGCTGTGTCAGCCCTGATTTTGGCATTTCCTGACTGGTAAGTGCTTGACTTTGCAGCTAATCTTTCCATGCTGTTTTTGGCGTGCAATTATGAGCAGATCTAATCAGTTCTTGTCAGACACCTGAAATAGCAGGCAGGTGCAGGCAGGAGATCCTCGATGTCGTAGGCTGAGTGTGCTCCAACCAGTCTTTGTCCATGCTGAAAGCAGGTCGATAGATCTGAGTGGTTCCTTCCGTTTCCAGCTGCTCTTACCTTAGCCAGGGTGTAAAAGTGCCTGTAGGGGGAAAGAAGGGTCGACAGCAGCGAAAGAGGACGCCTCGGTTAGGGGTGAGTGTGTATGTGTGTACCTGATTTCATAAAGCTTTGGAGATCAGACAATCCTCCATCCTGTATACAGCTCTATCTATTGTCTTACCCCCTGTGGGCAAGTGGAATTGCAGATGATAGAGCTTTAAATATATATATTTTTTAATAATTTTATTGAACTTTTTTCCCAGCAAACATATTTACATCGTTGCACTGCACTGCCAACAACACTGTGCTGCTGGAGCATTTTGATGTCAATCTGATCTGCGAAGCGCCTGGGGTCTGGCAACGTTTTTGTGCATCTTGCCAAAGGATTTAAAGCAAGTGGGAAGGGAAATGCAAAGGACCTGGAAAGAATTAGTCTTGTTGCTGTGTTGTGCTGCACAGCTGGAAAAGTAGACCTGCTTGATTAACGGTGGAGCCAGTCCAGCCAGCAGTTTAAACCAGTGCCTCGAAGCAGCATGTGCATCTCTGGGCTTGTGTCCCACTAAAACAGGTTTTGGGTTGTATCCTCAGGCACAGGTTCTGGTCAATGGCTGAATTAAGCCAGTGTTTTCAAAGGTATTTCAGGAGATTCGGGGTCAGGTGCCCAGTCTGAGGTGTCCTGAGCCTGCTTTGCTCTACCATGAGTACAGCGCCTGAAAGTCAGGCATCCAATTAGGGGCCCAGAAATTGTATCTAATTGCCCCTTGCTGTTTCATTTTTCCCACTCGTAAAAGGTAGCCTGCCCTGGCAAAGGGCAGCACACAGCTTACTCCATGCACTCACTCACAGCTGTGTTGATACAGGGAGAGCAGGGACCTGGGAAAGCCCTTCTTGGTCATTTTAAAAAATGATACTTCTAGACTAGTCTCAGTGATTTAAGTGCAAAGCAAAACTCTGATCCTGAGTCTGTGTGGCTGTGGAGCCCTGCTTTGGAGTGGGTATACATTACTGATGCCCTACAGTTGTTTTACACAGCCAGAGCTGTGTATTGCATTCTTCAGCATAACAGGGCCTGGGAGGCACAGTGTCCATCCCTGCTATTAGCTGTGCATCGTTACAGAGAGGTGGCTTTTTGCAGAGCTGGGCGCTCTTAGGATGATTTTGCAAGCACAAAGGCCGTTTCTCTCCCTCTTAAAGGAACTTTATATAGCTAACAAAGGGGCCCAAAGCTGCCTTTGGTAGAAACTCAAGGAGTTTTCAGGAATACAAATAGGACCACAAAACTGCTAGCAGTGCTCTGAAAGCTTTGCCCATGGGAGAAACGAATGTGAAGTTTAATTATTTTGTCGATAGGAATCTCCCATATTACAGAAATTGTCTTTCCCTCCCCTTCTAGCCTTGTGCTTTCTTTCCTTTTTTCTTTCTAGCTTGCTGATGCACAAGGCTGCCTTTTCCTAAGAAGGAACAACTGAGTAATTGAAATGGAACACTAGTGAGGATTTTTTAATCTGAAAGTCAGCATTAATTAGTCAGGTCAGGTGTAATTAGCTTCCTCATCTGTCACTGCCTCTCCCCAACTTGTCAGTGACTTTCTTCTATTCTAGATTTCACTGAAAAAGAACTCTGTCAGGTGGGAGCTGCAAGGGTGTTTTTCCTGGTTGGGGTGCAAGTGAATGATGGTCCCCGCAGGGCTCTTGAGGTCTGAGCCGGATCCCACCTGCTGCTATCAAGGGCAAACTCTTGCTGATCTTAAGGTGTCCCAAAGGTTTGGGTTTGTCCCTTCTTTTCTGCTGCGTGTCTGGCTCACAGGAGTCATAATTATTCTTACCCTGTGCTCCATAGCCCTTTAGTGCTTTAAATGCTTAATGCATTACTCCAATCAGACTGGTAAGTTGCAGCAAGACAGGGAGGATGCCCAGGTTAAATTGCTGAACAGGGGTGCAAGTACCAAGGGGCTCGGAGGCCCAGTCTGCCAGTCACTGGTTCATCTGTGACAGTCACCTAGGGAGGAAAGGGGTGAGCCTCTGCCGTTGGGCTCTGGTAGCATTCATGGCTGTGGTACTGAGGTTCAGGTGCAGGTTGTCTGGGGCTGGGGGAGATAGATTAGATCTGATGTGAAATCCTCTATGCTCCTCTGGACAGAAGTGCCCATTGGTACTGAAAAAATAGCCTTGGCAAGGAGACCTTCTTCCTTGAAGAGGCAAACTAGATCATCGACTGGATCCTGTCATTGTTGGTAGGCAGAGGGAAGCCCAAGAAATCAATGTCTACCTCAACAGGCTGAATCTAGTGCCTCTTCTCTTAAGAAACAGGTCCAGGGCTTCTAGGAGTGCTCTTATCCTCTGCTTCTTCCAACCTGGAACAGGCTGAGCTTGCACAGAAGTGAGGCAGAGCTTTGATTAGGGCTGCAGGATTAGGTCCACTGTACCTATCTTGGAGCTGAAAAAGTAACTGGGCCATGCATCAGTGCTGGGAGTCCCTGGGCAACACAGGAAGTGGTGAAGGGAAAACAGACCACCTCCCAAATAGGATTCAAGCAGAAAAAATGCATTTCACTCCCCTTCTGGCTGATTTCAGGGTTTATCTCCCCTGCGGATGCAGTTTGCTGTGTTTTGGGTTGGATACGCTTTCATCCTGACCCAGGCAGGATCTGACGAAGGCAGTAAAGCCAGACGAGCCCCAAGGGCAGTGCTAAGTGAGCTGTGTCTGGCTTTGCAGCCAAATCATGTGGTAAACTCTCTTTTGAAGGGAGTTCAGAGCTGTGGTGGAACTGGGACAGGATGCACGAGTGTGCTTACCCTGCGTGCAGAGGGAGGCTGTCAGCGTCGGGGACAGCACAGCCCGGGTGCCTCCCTCCCTGCCCTTGCCCTTCTGCCTGGACCAAATCTTGCTCCTTCCCTGACTCACCTCTCATGTGAGTGCATATAATCTTGGGGCTTTTCCAGCATTTCCAGCAACATCAGTATTTGTACCAGTTTGTAGCTAGAGGGTAGAATGCCCTGGCCTTCATACGTTGTGGTTGCCCCTCTGTTATAAGATGAGACGTCACCGTGAGAGTGGATGGGAGAGCCAGAGGGAGATGCCTGAGGTCTGATCCCTTCCTTGAGTTCAGGATTTAGCTCTTGGTTAAAAAAGATTGGTATGATCTTTTTTCTGCTGGCTTATTATTATCTCAGTCTCTCTTGTTTCCCTTTCTTGTCACGTGCAGGCTCTTCTGTTTCAGGATTAAAATCTTCTCCCTCCTCCTCAGTAGCTCAATAAATGGGAAATTATTATGGCTCTTTACCTCTCCTTCTGAAGGAGGAACATGTATGCTTGATCAGGTCTTGCAATCATTCTGCTCTGTTGAAGGAGAGCCCAGGCCAATGGAGAAAGGGCAGCTGGGTGGAGTGGAGGTAACGGTGTGTGGACACCAGCTTGCCCAGATGGGATGAGTGAGGTTTGCACCTACATTCGTGCAGCACAAAACTGCACTGCTAACGTGAGCTGAAGTTGTAGCTTGGTTGTCCCTTAGTGGCAGAAGGGTGATAGTACTTGTCAGTGGAGCGATGGATGGGAGTTACACACTGGCCAAGGGTTTGCATGTCTGTCTGCAAAGGTGAGCAGTGTGGGGTGACCTGTGAGCTGGGGCTGGCACTGTGCTGTGTTTGGGGGGGCTGGAATGCCAGCAGGCTTTGGACACATAGGAGGACATCGCTGCCCTCCAGTGCTTTGTCAGCGTTGATGGGATTATGGCTGCTCTGCAGGGAGTGTTTGGGAGTGTGGAGTGGGAGAGAGAAGGCAGGACTGCAGTAAGGAGCAGCTGGGAGAGGATTTATATGCAGATTCAGGGACTTTGGAAAACCTCCTCCCTGTCGTGATGCAAGTGAGGCTCTCTGTAAGTAAGGATAGCAGAGCAAATGGGAATGCCTGCCCATGAAGTTGAGGCCGAGGAGCACCTGCATGCCAGTAACTGTCTTGGGTGGCATTGTTCATATGCTCTTGGCTTGCCCCGAGTCCCAGGGCTCATGCAGTGATGCATGGCTGTTCAGGGGAACTTTCAGATGCTCCCTGGCTGTTTAGGATTATGCATTCTGAATATTAAAGAAATTTTAATGGAGACTAAAACCAGCTAGATCTCTGCTAACTTTTCCAGAGACTTGAAAAGACCTTCCTTTCCTTTGTCCTTGCTAACAGCCCTATGTGCCAAGGGGGAAACAACATGGCAGTTTTGTGAGCCACCCTCTCCTCACCCTAGCTCTTAGCCTCCTGAGGACAGGAGGTCTAGCAGAAGAGGGACTGTGGCCATCTGCCATCAGTGGTGCCGTCAGGTTTCACACTGTGAGACTGCAGAGCAGGAAGAAGACTCAGCACAGGCTCGCAGGTGCCCTCCTGCCCGGCTCTGCAGCCTGGCTGGGCTGGGTGAGCTAGGCACCACGGCGAGGGCTGCGAGAGGCCCTGATCGCACTGACGAGAAGGGTGGGAAGTTTTGAGACGATATCAGTTCCGGATTGAAGCTGCTGATAAACATTCGTGCTTTCCTTGGTGTGGGCAGGAGCAGGGAGGCTGGAGCTCAGAGGTTCCGTGTTCTCCACTGGGAGTGCTCTGCCCAGCATGCCCGCACAGATGCGATCCAGAGCAGAGTGAATCCCGTGGGAGCTGCTGTGGCCAGTGAACAAAGCCACAGGCATCATCCGGGGTTACCAGAGCCAGGGAGACTGCTGTGACCCATGTTCCTCTGTATACCCCTCTCCTGCCAGGGAGCATTTCTGCCCCATTACTTTTCCTCTCGGCCCAAGTTCAGGCAGCTCCCAGGTCTTCTGAGGACCTAGAGTTAAAGGGTGCTGGCAATTTATCTTCCTGCTGATAGAAGTCTTGTTAAAATAGAAACACTGGTTAGGAGCAAAGCTCATAAATTGCTTCTGGCCTGTGTGTAAATTGCTTGCGACTCTCGGGGTCAAGCAAGGAACTGGATCTGTTCATGCATTCAGTGAGGGGGGTGCAGGCTTTGCTGCCAGGAGCTGCGAAGGGGAGTGATAGTTAAAGGGTCTGGGCTTTGCTCCCAGGGACCCCACCTGTGACTCCCTGGCTTGGGAGGCTGCCATGCAACAGCTGGGAGGGGGCACATGGGAAAGTCTAAGAACCTGTGTGTGCTGGCAGCCCCTTACAAAGGAAAGCACCTCCCAGGGGGTCTCCCTTTCTTTCCTGCCCAAGTGTGGGCTGATCAGGGAGTGCTTCCTCCTTCTCCTTCCATTGGGGCTGTAACTGCTTTTGCTTCCTGGTTGTTCCAGAGGAACTGGGAAAACCCACTCCATAAACAATATCCCGCAGGGGTGGAAGGAAAGTGGGGTTGTTGGCCCTGGATAGTCCCCTTCAAGGACTAGAGCAGGGTTACAGTGAGTTCTCTGTGGGGATCAGTGTGTGCAAGTGTATATATGTGTGTGTCTGCAGGTATAGGTGCATGTGCCTGGTTCTGTGTGTGCACACACATGCATGCTTTGTGGGAAAGATGAATGCAGCTATAAATAGCTGGAGGAAAATCTATTGTCAGTTTTAAGGAGAAGATAAGGTTCCTTGCATTTTTCATCTGGTAGCATGAACTGTTCCTGGGCACGAGAACCAGGTTAGCTAATTAAATGTTCCTGCTGCTGCAGTCTGGGTAGCGTACTGTGAATCCCCTGCTATCTCCATGCCTGGGTTCCTGGAGCCGTGCAGAGTCTCCTTCTGCCATCACACTGAGCTCTGGGGCTGTGGTCTGAACTTCTCCCCTCTCTGGTTCCTCTGCCAGGCAGGGTGTGGGATGCCCCATGGCGAGCCTGTGCTTTCAGTGGCTTTAGCAAGCCTGCAGGGTTTGAAAGGAGTCGTGCTTTGCTGCTGAGGGTGCAGGGCTGAGAGAGCTGGAGTGTGCCTCCCTCCCCAGCTCTGCTGCCGAGACCCTTTGGCAACTGCTGTGGATTCATGGCTGGTGATGCCCGCTGCTGGGCTTTGCTGCTGACTGCTTTTCTCTGCCCCTTTGTGCAGGTGCTGGACATGGACACAGAGGATGATCCCTTGTTACAGGATGCCTGGCTAGATGAGGAAGATGAAGAGGTAGCCTTCAGCTCCTGGAAGAGGCGAGAAGGTGCTTTGTTGTGTGGGAAAAGCCCATGCAGAGTCAGGCCTCTGCATGTCATGCTGCCTGTGTCTGGCTTCTGGAATATTGTTGGCTGGGTGTTTACCAACCCGTACTGCGCTGGCTTCATCCTTTTCCTGGGCTGTGCCGTTCCTGCTGTGCTTGCTGTTATCATGTTCCTCCGCTACCCAACCCTGGATATTGACATCTCCTACAATGCTTTTGAGATCCGAAACCATGAGTCCTCTCAGCGCTTTGATGCACTTGCTTTGGCCCTCAAATCCCAGTTTGGGTCGTGGGGGAGGAACCGCCGGGACCTGGCTGACTTCACGTCTGAAACCCTGCAGAGGCTCATCTTTGAGCAGCTCCAGCAACTTCACCTTAACTCTTCGCACCTGGGGGTCAGCACACGGGTCAAGCGCAGCACCTCGGAGAGCAAGATGAGCTCCACCAAGCCCCATGCTCACCTGAACCCAGGAAACCGGACTTCTCGAACTGGGAGAGGTGCCCCACGCTGGGACTACTCCAGCACTTACATCAGCGCCAACACACAGACACATGCCCACTGGCGCATCGAGCTCATTTTTCTGGCTCGGGGGGACTCTGAGAACAACATCTTCACCACTGAGCGCCTGGTTACCATCCATGAGGTCGAGCGCAAGATCATGGACCACCCTCGCTTCCGGGAGTTCTGCTGGAAGCCCCATGAGGTCTTGAAGGACCTGCCCCTGGGCTCCTATTCCTACTGCTCCCCTCCCAGCTCCCTCATGACCTACTTCTTCCCAACTGAGAGAGGAGGGAAGATTTACTATGATGGCATGGGGCAAGACCTTGCTGACATCCAAGGTAAGCTGAGGGCTGTGGGCAAGGGCTGGCATGTTTGAGGCATGCATCTCCTGCAAGTTCATGCAGTCTTTTACTGTTGCGCAGCTAAGAGCGGTGACTGTTTTATGCACAGAGGAAGATGCTGCCATGTTGTGCCTTGAGGAATCCTCTTTTCTGTTCTAGAGTCGCTTTTCTACCCTTTCAGTGAAACCTCTGCAATCCCAGTCCTGGGTTGTACAGGCCCCAACAGGCAAGGGAGAGGGACAAATGAGGGGGACTCCTGCATTGTACGGATATCTTCTGCTGACCCTTGTCCCCTGTGAATGACTGTGGTTAACTGGAGGAATGTCAGGTCTTGGACAGACAATAGGGATGAGCTTTGATGAAGGATGAGGGAGCAGATGAAATAGTTCTGTGGGCTGCTCTGGAGCTTGAAAGGCAGCTTGTGAGTCACCAGCTGGAAAGGCTTCTATAAGGAGAGGAGGAGGAAGGCCCTGCCTCCTCCTCCCAGCTTGTACCCTGTACCATGCTCCTCTACTAGAGCAGAGACTCTATATGGTGAAAAAGAGGTGAATCATGAGGAGGCTGTGGGTGTGATGTGGCTGTGGGATGAAGCCTCCATCTGTCTCCCAAGCAAAGGCTGGAGATGAGAGCTGTCCAGGAGCCATACAGGGAGCAGGCAAAGAATTAACTCCATCTGCTCCAGTATAACAGCTCTGCTACCAAAACAGGAAAGAGCCTAGTTTCTGGGTCTTTCTGGTGTGAACTCAAAGGATCTTGGATTTTAGGGGCAGACAGGCAGTGTTTCTTACTCAGAACTGGCTGAGTGCCTCCATCTCTACATCCCTGACAACATCAAATGGCAGAGGTACCAGGTTACAGCAGAGCCAGGACTCCTCATCTTCCATGGGCATTGTTTAGCTCTTGTGCAAGTGTGATAGAGCAAATATTGGCCCAATGTACTAGAGCTAAGTGCATCCAGCAGTGGGGGTATTGATTGGAATGTGGATTGCTGCTTGGGGGAGCTGTGGTTCAGATCAGTCCAGTGGAACATGTGTCCCTAACGGGGACCTGCATGTAGGCAGCACTGCAAGTAGAGTCACAAAGCAGAAGTGGAAGGTGAGTCTTTGTTAATCTAGTGCTCCCCAGCCCTCCTTGCTCTCTGCAAGGCAGCAGCAGTCAGCCTCACTCTGATGAAAAACAGGATGACTTCGTTTCCCTTTTTCAGACTAGATCCTGTGTCTTGCAAAGTCAACTAAGCAGGACCTAACAAAAGTGGTGCTGCTTTCTGCCGCAGGGTCCCTGGAGCTGGCCATGACCCACCCTGAATTCTACTGGTATGTGGACGAGGGCTTGTCTGCCGAGAACATGAAGAGCTCCCTGCTGCGGAGCGAAATCCTCTTTGGAGCACCACTGCCAAACTACTACTCGGTGGAGGACCGCTGGGAGGAGCAGCGCCACAAGTTCCAGAACTTTGTCATCACCTACGTGGCCATGCTGGCCAAGCAGTCCACAAGGTGCGGGTGTGTGCAGATAGGGCAGGTGACTTGCTGGGAGTGGCCGAGAGAAGGGAAAGGCAGAGGTTGGAGAGGATGGTGCGTGCTGTTGCACTAGAGGAGTGGGTGGAATAGGCCCTTCAGGGGGTAAAAGCTCTGTTGTAAGGTTTACTCAGGGCAGACATGCCTCTCTGCTGCGAGAGCCCTGCAGCATTCAGTCTCACCTGGAAGGCACTAGGCACAGAAGGTTTGGCATGCCATGCTGGTCAGTCCCAAACAGTGGCCACAGCATAATGCTTTAGAAGGAGAAAAAGTGTCTCCTTTGAAGTTGGGCTCAAGCACAGTGTTGTGAATGAGGGTGGGAAGCATATGGCAGAAAACCACTCATATGCTTCACTTTAATGCCACTTCCTACTGCAGCAACATGCCAGAGATATCAACAGAAAGGGAGCCAAAGATTTAATCCAGTGTCTGCCTTTCTGCTCAGCCCCTGTTGAGCACTGGATCTGTTTGCTTCCATCTCACAAGTCCAATTCCACTGGCTCCAACAGAGCTGCTTCTCTGTCTTCCCGGTCTGAATTTGACCCCAACTGGTCTGATGCAGGGGTTGAAATGGTCCCTACTCAAGGCATCAACCTATGGATCTGATTCTGCTTTTGCTCATGCCAGTGTAACTCCTTCCAGAAGTGTTTGTTCTTTGTACAAAGAGATGGGGAGGGGAGTGTCAGGGCACAAAAAAATTCAGGAAATGCAGGCTTGTGTCACCATCAGGTCTGTATGACTTTGGTTGAATAGAGCTTTGCTCAGTGCTTGTGAGAAGGAGATGGTAAAATAGAGCTAAAAGGGCTGAAAGAGTAGCCCGGTATCCGGACAGCTGAGGGAAAGTAGGGAGTCCCAATGCCAGTTTAACTTCCCTGTCTCCAGCTCTCTACGAAAGCAGGCAGCCATGGAGCGTTCTCAGCAACGGGCTGGCAGAGCAGGTTGCAGTTGTGGGAAGCTGAAAGGGAATTGGGGCCAAGGCTTGGTTCTGAAGCTTGGATTCCTGATGACCTCCTATGGTGCAGCGTTATTGTACTCCTGGTTAAATTATCTTGGATTACTTCCGCTCGGAGCCTGCTTCCAGAAGCAGAAGCTGGTAAATCATATGGTTTCTGATAAGCTCTCACTCTGCCTGCATCCGCTGGTTATTACCTTTGTGCTTAATATAATAAGCAATGATTAGGATTCCAGATGGAATTGGCTTTGGAGGCTTCAGGAGCTGATTGCTGACAGCAAGAAGTCTATTAATGCCAAAGACCCACCACGCACTAGAGGAATTTTAAAAATATTAGACCTGCTCTTTTATTTTTCTCCCTTCTTGTGCAAACTTCAGCTCCAGCAGCAACCTTATTCAACCCGATCTCGCCACTCTGAGCTGTTTCCTCAGAGAACTGCCAAGTTTATTAGAGCAGTGACCTCCTTTGGCTCTGGGGAAGACATTGTGCTTTGTTTAATCCCCTGGCTCTGCTCCCTTTGTGCTCAACTCTGCCTACTCCTCTTCCTTCCTGTCTTCCCACCCTAGCAAAGTCCAGGTGCTGTATGGAGGGACGGATTTGTTTGACTATGAAGTGAGGAGGACCTTCAACAATGACATGTTGCTGGCCTTCATCAGCAGTAGCTGCATAGCTGTCTTGGTCTACATCCTTACCTCCTGCTCAGGTAGGCTGCAGTCACGGCTGCCCTGCTCTCACAAATCCAAATGTGCCGTGACTCCCTGTGTCTGTGTGCGAGCCCCAGCACAGGCTCTGGTGTCCTGACACCAGCCTGGCTTTGTGGCACAGTAGCGTGCAGAAGGTAGTGCAAGTCTCATTCTCCAGAGCAGAGATTTGTGGGCAGGGTGAGGGGAAGGCTCACAGGAGAACAGGAATAAGATGCAAATTCCCATCTTTCTAATGCTGGTGTAAAGCTGATGTAACTTCATGGATGGGCCTCATGGGAAGGAGTCTGCAAGCAGTAGTCTTGCAGCCCTGAGCTATTCTTTGTCACTAGCACACTCCTGGTAACCAGTATCCCAACAGGGCAGGTGGGAGGTGTTTGTTCTCCCAGGAGGTGGCCAGCGGTACTGTTTTTACCATGTTCCTTTCCTCCTACAGTGTTCCTGTCATTCTTTGGCATTGCCAGTATTGGGCTAAGCTGCCTGGTGGCTCTGTTCCTGTACCACGTTGTATTTGGGATCCAGTACCTGGGTATACTCAATGGTGTGGCTGCCTTTGTCATTGTGGGGATTGGTAAGCACGTCCTTACTCAAAACCTGTCTGTACCACCTTGCCGTAACTCCTGCCTGCAGGAGAGAGAAAGGTAGTGGTGACAAATGCAGACTGAATTTTCAAGCCCTTCCCCTCCATTCCCTGTAAGTGATGTATCTGCTGGTCAGATGTTGAGGGGAAATTAGATTTTTAACATGTGTCCCTACTGCGAGCAAAGTATCAGAATCTCCCCTCTCTTTTCCCAGGGGTTGATGATGTCTTTGTTTTCATCAACACCTACCGCCAAGCCACCCACCTCAAGGACCTGCGGCTCCGCATGATCCACACTATCCAGACAGCAGGGAAGGCCACCTTCTTCACTTCCCTGACCACGGCTGCAGCATATGCTGCTAACATCTTCTCTCAGGTACACTGCAGCTTTGGGATTTGGAGCTTTCTGTTTCTGCCAGAGGCTCTAATAGAGACGGAAGCTGCCAGCACCATGTTTCTATCCTCTCCTCCAGCACAGGAGCATGCTGCACTTGCTTGCCCTAGAGGGCTGTCCCTTACCTGCTCTAAGACAGTGTACGCTCTCCCTATATCAGCATCCCAAGGCAGTATTTCCTGTGCTACTGATCAAACAGGATTCAGTGGCTGTCAGGCTCCATCTCAGCTCTGTACCTACCAGGTTTGCTGACTACCATAACTGAGGTCAGCATGTACTATTCTCGGGTTCCTCCAGATATCTTTCTGCCCTGATGTCTCTCCAGGTCCCCTGCCCTAGCTGATCCCAACTCCATATTCTCTCTCTCGTAGATCCCAGCCGTGCATGACTTTGGACTCTTCATGTCACTGATTGTGTCTTGCTGCTGGGTAGCTGTGCTCTTCACCATGCCAGCTGCTCTTGGAATATGGACCCTTTATATGTCCCCACTAGAGAGCTCCTGCCAAAGCAGGTGAGCCCTGGAGCCTCCTCGCATGTGTGGGAAGTTGTTGTGGAACTCATGGCTGAGGCAGTGTGCAAATCCCTGACATATCCTCAGTCATGCGCATCTGCCTCGGGCAGCTTGGCTTCACCATTCCCTGTTAAGGTCTAACAGAGGGAAATTTAACTTCTGCTATTCCATATTGGAACAAAACGAAAGGGCCAGGTGCCAGTCTCAATCCCCCTGGTGTACACACAGGTGCCTCCCTGGAGCCACACTACAGTGCTAGTCATGCTTCTTTGTTGAATCCCATGGAGTACTGGAGCCAGTTGTTTCCTCAGAGCACTCACTGCACAGCTAATCCTCAGGTTGTGGAGACACAGGACCTGCAAGGCAGACAAATCAACGTTGCTCTGCCTGTGAGCACAAGCTGTGCATGCAGATTTGTATGTGAAACTCAGCACATTTTCCCCATCCCCTGCTCTTTAGCAGTGTGGATGACCTGGCCTGATTTAACTCATTAGCAGGGAGATGAACTGCTGAAACTCCCGTCACTCAGCACGCAATGTTCATGGCTCAGCCCTGCTCTCTGGATCCAGCCCAGCCTGCTACTGCTTTGCCATAGCAGCTCAGCCCCTGACCCCTCAGCACTTAGCAATGGAATTGCTCATGGCAGCGCCTGTTGTCTTTCCAAGTAATTGGAGCAGGCTGTTGCTGCTCTCCTTGTCACTGAAGGAGCCCACTGATAACTCTTTGCAGGGTATATGGCTTAAAACTCATGCATTTCTCTTTTCCTGCTCCAATCCAGCTGTAGTCAGAAGTGCACCAAAAAGAGTGCCTTGCACCTGGCTGAAGATCTCTTCATTGCCTCGGAGGCCACCTCCAGAGCAGGCAGAGAGACGGTTCCCTATCTCGATGATGACATCCCGTTGCTCAGTGTGGAGGAGGAGCCTGGTATGTGCCTGCTGTGTAGTGCCTTCAGGGGGACCACACTGCCCTGTTCATCCTGCAGTTCTTCCTGTCCCTGCCACTGGTCCGTGCCTCAATTTTCCTGCTTTTAAGCTGGAGATGGTGCTGTCACAGGAGGTTGTAGGAGTCTCGTTGTAAGTTGCTTTGAGATCTTCAGTGGGTGTCAACACATGCTTTCTAATTATGCTAATCCTCTTGGGCCTAATGTGGATTGTACTCTCTGGCTGGAATCACTAAGTGTGACATGGATGTTGCCATGAAACTTCTAATCCATAGCACTAGGACAGCTCATCTTTGAGTAAAGAATGAGTTTTCCCCTCTTCTCTGCCATTCAGAGCACTGCATTTGGGAAGGAGGTGAGAGAACACTTCGGTTTTTTCCAGCATCACCTCCTCAGAGCATCTCTTCTGTCGTGGCAAGAGGGCAATGACTTGCCTGAGAGAGACCGCATAAGCGATCTAGAAAAAGAGACCAGAAATTCCCTATCTTGTTAGCAGGAGGTAATCATCCCAGCCCTGATCGAAGACAAGGGTGCTTACGGGGTCATGCTCTATTGTACTTGGCTTTTAAAACTTGCTGGGATCTCTTCCTTTTAAAACCTCCCGCAGGAGTGGTGTGGGCAGTGAGTAGCCTTCAGGCCTAGCAGCAAACTGGAACTGGAGCCAAATGGATCAATTGCTGAGCCCATCAATCCCACAGCAGTGTGCAGACCCCCTCCCTGCAGAGCAGGCCCTGAGCTGCCTTTGATAGGGGGGCACCTAAGCTTTGGCACTGTGCTGCAAAAGCTGTCTCCTTAATATGCCAGAGCACATGCAATGGTAACATATGGAAATAACTCTTTCCCTTCCCTTGAGCAGAGTAAACAGCAGAATGCTTTTCTCCAGGGGCCCCTGGGCATCAAGCAACTTGTGGAGAAGCAAATCAACTCGTTCCAGTTGGTGACCAAGTGTAGTTTGTGGATCAGCTGTACCGTGTGCCAGGCACACTTTGGCTCCACTACAGCAAGTGCCCACTTCTCACCTTCAGAGAACAGGGCAGTTCCGTAGGCATCCCTGAGCTGGAGTAAAGAGATCAAACAGGAGCCAGGCTGCAGTCAGGAAGAGGTCAGCTGTGTGTAATTAGCTGCGAGACATACTTAGTGGGACAGGGACAAATTTTTCTTGGCCCAAGAAGCATGCAGTGTCCCTGTGACCATATGGACAATGTTAGTGGGATCTGGCAGAGGAAGAATAGCCTGAAGCACAGGCCTTGGACTGAGCTATGGATTTAGAAGTGTAGCTGTCACATGACAGTGACTTGACAAAAATGCTTCCTATGACATCCTGGGCAAGCCACTGCTCTGCCTGGGTCTTACTCCATGTCCTTAGCTTAAATGAGTCTGTACAGCACCTTGCAGAAGGTTTTGTAAAGGAGAGCAGAAAGGTATGAGACGCTCATGACACTGAGCATTTAGACTGGCTTTGATTTCTCTTTCTTTCTAGTCTCCCTGGAAATGGGGGATGTCCCCTTGGTGTCAGTGATGCCAGAAAATCTGCAGCTCCCTGCAGAGAAGAGCAGCCGGGGTCACTTGATAACTCATCTGCAGGAGCTGCTGGAACACTGGGTGCTGTGGTCTGCAGTGAAGAGCAGATGGGTGATTGTGGGTAAGGACAGAAAGGGGATATTCCATCTGCATGGATTTTAGAGGGTTTGGCAGCATCTCAATCAGTCCCCGAGCCTTGATTATTAGTGACAAGAGATTGAGAAAAGGGGCATAATAGATGGCTTCTAACGTAGTGAAAGAGTGTCCCCAGAACAGTCCCTAAGAGAACTGCAAGAGAAACTCTTGAGACTTTTCCATGCCTGTCCTTTTCACTCAGGTCTGAAATGGCAAGTCCTGATGGGGTTATCCAGGCATGGGGCTCATACAAGAAAGCCCAGCTGCCAGTGTGCTTTAGGGGCTGTTGCTTTTTCCTGTTGAAATACCATCTTTCTGCCACAGCCCTGCTGTCTGAGTATGTCCTAAGTGCAAGACACATGTAGGGTCCCAAACACTTACCTGGTCTTTTCCTTGCAGGGCTCTTTCTCCTTGTTTTGCTCCTGTCCATATTCTTTGCTAGCCGCCTCCATCCAGCCAGCCGTGCTCCAGTCTTGTTCCGGCCAGACACTAACATCCAGGTGCTGCTAGACCTGAAATACAACCTGAGTGCTGAAGGCATCTCCTGCATTACCTGCTCAGGTGAGAGTGCTGGTCCCCAAACCATGGTGGGTGCAGCTTGGCCTAAGCCCTGGCCTGGAGGAGCTGAAATGTGGGATAGAGACTGACGTTGTTCAAATATCTCATTGGACAGACACTGGATAGACCCCGTTGAAGGGGGCACACACTGGGAGTGGAATGGTTGAGTTGCCTGTAGGAGTGGAGTAGTTTGAAAAGTATTTCCTGCTTTAGCCAGAAACTGCCTGAGTGTTTCTGCTGGAGGAATTCCTTTATAGTCCATGAAAACTGACTACTTTTACTCATAAGTGCTGATCATACGCCAGTGACCCGCTGGGGGTCTGTGGCTCTGTTCCCTGCCGAGGGTTTGGTGTTCAATAGCAGAGTCCGTGGTATGCGCAGGGCTGGGAGGTCTCTTGTCATGCCATTCACTCTCTCCTCCCTGACTAACCTTGTGGGACAGGTTTGTTTCAGGAAAAGCCCCACAGTTTGCAGAACAACATCCGAACATCCTTGGAAAAAAAGAAGAGGGGCTCAGGGTCACCTTGGGGAAGCAAAGGGAGCATAAGTGATACAGGGCAGCAAGGTAAGTGAGGCATGATGACTCTGACCACGTTTGAGTCTGGGCCCAAGGATCTACTTGGGTAAAAACAAAATCATATGATCTGAATAGCTGATGGGGAATAATTCTCTTTGAATCCTGCCCTGCTGAGCCCTTGCTTGGCGCTGAGGTAAGCAGCATCATTACAATCCCCCTTCTCCTGAACGCCTACTGTTCTCTAGGACGTGGTCCTATAACCCAGGTGGCAATACAGTCTAGGTACAAATCCTTCTGATCTGAGTACAGGGCTGGGAGCTCAGAGCTCTTGCATCCCAGTCCTGTGTCACAGCCTTGTTGGCAGGCCATGAGGAGAGTAAATTCAGTCTGCTTTGCAAGGGATTTTGAGGATAAAAGAGTTATTGGGCCGGGTCCTGAGATGACATGAATCAATAAGCCATCAGGAATTACTGCAGCTCAGGATATATTTGTGAAAACCTTTGGATGATGTGCTGTGCTGCTAGAAGGCAGAGGTTGTGCCTGCTCCCCCAGAGAAGACAGCAGACCAGAAGAACCCTTCTCCACTGCTGTCCATGTCTGTAGGATTTGCTGATTGAGAAGTGTCACTAGCCCTCATGCCCTCTGTTTTCTTCAGATCTCCAGGGGACTGTGTATATCTCCAAGTCCAGAAGCAAGGGAAGGCCAGCCATCTACAGATTCTCACTCAATGCCAGTGTCCCTGCCCCCTGGCAGATGGTGTCACCAGGAGACGGGGAGGTGCCTTCATTTCAGGTGAGTCAGTCCAGGGATGTTGGACCCCTCTATCAAGAGTGCAGCACTCAACAGGTGAGCACAAGAGCCTCCTCCTGTCTCTTCACGGGGTCCTAGGCAGCTCAGAGTGAAATTTGCAGGACATTGCAGTAAGGTAGCTAACACAGAGGGCATTGTGCCTGGCATTGTTAGAGATTATGCCACGCAGTGACACAATACTTACCTGTCACTGTTGCAATGTGACTGTCAGCAATAGGAGCAGAGACGTGGGTGTCTGGAAATCAGATGAGGCCTGGCATCATCAGCTGAGCTCATTCCAGTAGAAACTGCAACTGAGACAGCTGGATTCCCTGTGTCCATCCACAGACACAGGCAAGCAGGCAACACTGCTTGTGCACAAGCTGTATTGGACGCACACAGCCCCAGGAGGACTCGTTATCAGATGTCCCTCACCCCGGACAGGGCAGCCACCATTCAGCTTAGGCCACAGAGAACGGGGGTGGTGAGGGGCCCCATCACACACTGGCCAGCCCTGGGAAGGAGCTCGGCTGGGGGCTGGCTGGGTTCATGCCTGCAGTGTTCATTCTGTGTGGCTGTGCCAGTGCTCGGGAGGAGGGGAGTGTGTGATGCTGATGTGCAACAGGCTGCGACCCTGTGGAGTTAAGTGTCTGTTTTCATTAATCCATTGCTTAGGTGTATAGAGTGCCTTTCGGTAACTTCACCAGGAAGCTGACAGCTTGTGTGTCCACAGTAGGGCTGCTTAAGCAGACGAGCCCCAGGAAGTGGATGATGACCACCTTGTCCTGTGACACCAAGAGAGGCTGGAAGTTCGACTTCAGTTTCTACGTGGCCGCCAAGGAGCAGCAGCGAACACGGTAACTGTCCAAAACCCACTCAGGGCTGGGCAGCAAAACCAGCATGACTGAGTGTCTGATATGGCATCCCTAATGTCCAGTGCCAGTCCTACCTTCAGTTGGTGACATCCATGGCCCTAGGACTTGCTTTGCTGCAAACGTGCCCCATCTTTGAAAAGTTATTTTGTGAGTCCATAGCATCATTCATGTGCCGAAGGCTCAACAGATGCAGGGCTGTGACTGGGGGCTTCTTTGGGTGGCAAAAAGACATTGCCAATCTTGGTCTTGCCCTTACCCACCTGAACTCTTGGGCTGAACAAGTAGCACAGAATACACAATGGCTAGAGATCCAGGACTGGAGTTGCTCACCTTTTCCTTTCCTTCTGTCCCTGGGAATGTTTATTTCCATGTAACACTTTGGACACATTATCTTTAATACCTCTGGTTCCCCCATAACAAACTTTCTTTGCTGCACAGGAAACTGTATTTTGCCCAGTCGCACAAGCCCCCTTACCATGGCCGAGTGTGTGTAGCACCTCCTGGCTGTCTTCTCAGCTCTAGCCCAGATGGACCCACCAAAGGCATCCTTTATGTTCCCAGTGAGAAAGGTAAGCTGATGAGGATTTGTTCAGCCATGTCTGGCTGTCTGGGCTAAAGCGTTAGACTTTTTTTTTGCCAGCTTCTGATGTAACCAACCTTTCTTCTGTTTGACAGCAACACCCAAAGCAAAGCTGTCAGCCACTTCTGGATTTAATCCTTGCATGAACACGGGCTGCGGGAAGCCAGCAGTGCGGCCACTGGTGGACACTGGAGCCATGGTGTTTGTCGTGTTTGGTATCAGAGGTGTCAATCGCACAAGACGCCCGGACAACCACGTCATCGGAGACATGGTACACACATTCTGGCGTGCTGGACAGGCATGCTCAGTACTGATGAGTGAAGGAAGGTCTCTCTGGATGGTGTTTAGTTAATCCCCACAGCTCGGGCAGCATGGTCCAACAGCCTAGACAGATGGAATCACAGAGATGGTAGCATTGTGATGAGCCAAAAGTACATTTCTGTTTTAGCAAATTCACAAATAATGGAGATCAGGAAGCCCTTACTGAAATCACTTCAGACTTTTCAGAAAATCCCTTTCTCAGTGCAATATCCAACCTTCTAATTTTGAGTCTAAATCTGACTTTCCTGAGGATTTTAGAAGCAAACTTGTCTTGAGCTCAGTATGAAAATCTCATTACAAATTCAAGATCCAGGGAAATGATGTTTTTCTATAATTGTTTATCTTGTTATGAGGGATTAACATGAAAAAATACAAATCGATTACTCTGGGGGAAGGCTACTAAATGTGACATTTCCAGGGAACAGCTTATCTCTCTGCTCTGATACCTTGACACATTCACAGCCTTTCCCCAGCAAAATTATGCTTAGCTCTGGTCACTTGGCAGACTCACTTCAGTTTTCTGCTCTTCTTCCTGCCTTCTGATTTGGGGCACTGTGCAAAATCAGCCTTTGCCTCTGGAGGGGGCAGTGTGAAATGCAGGCAGTGGAGTGGGCAGAAAGCTGGAGTTTCGTGCTGGGCACTGCTAGGGATTCAGAACTGCTCCTTAAGGAAACCCTAATGGTTTTGGGCGGGCATAGTGGCTATACGTTTATCAGTGCTTCCGTCTTACTGCCTGGTATTTTTTATTTTTTAATTGTTTTTTTAAATATAGTTTCTTCCTGGGTCATCTGGTGAGGCAAAGATGTCTGGTGGGTTTTTCCACTGTCTGACCTGTGGTCTGTATAAGCTAGTCCCAGGCTGTGTACCCAGGAGAGGGCTCAGCTTCTGCCTTCTTGTGCCAGTTGCTGTGTGTATGCCTCACGTGTGGTGCTTTTGTTGTTGTGTCTCCTTGTGAAAGGGCAGCGTTATCTACGATGACAGCTTTGACCTCTTCAAAGAGATTGGCAACCTGTGCCGCCTCTGCAAAGCCATCGCCAGCAACACGGAGCTGGTGAAGCCAGGAGGGGCTCAGTGCCTGCCCTCCGGTAAGCAGGACTAGTGCTGACCACAGAGTCCTTGGGGAGATCCTGGGTCCCTGGGTGGAGACTGGCTCTCACCCTCCAGTTTGAGGAGGATGGCTGCTAAGGGCTTTTAAACTCTCAGATCCCAGCTTGATGAAGCAGGGAAAGGAAAGGGAGCAACCAGTCAATGATAAATGCAGGCAGTGCCGGGAGGAGAGGTGTTTCTCAGCAGTCAGCGTTCCTGACCTGGCTGCAGAACAGCTGCTTCCACCTGCCTCAGGTTGCAGCTCCATGGACTATTCAGCCTATGCTTCCTTGTGCTGTGCCAGCTGTTTTGGGGATGAGAGATACACAGCAAGTGGGACAGGAAGATCAGACTGCTGTTCTGCAGCTCTGCTTGCAGCAGTGTTTGTTTGAGCTGTTTGTCTCAGCAGCAAACCAGAAAGGGTGTCTGCTTCTTGCTGCCGCCTTTTCTTTCCAAGGCAGTTTCACCCTTCTAGAACATGCCCCTTCATGCTTTCTAGTAGATGAGAAAGACAAATGGTCTCTCCGACTCCAAGGACACTGGCCATATTCTTCGGGATTTAGTCCAGTGAAGATAAAAACAAAGTTGCATCTGTTCTTTCCAGTCACGAGTATTGCTAGTGATACTCTTGCAATCATTTGGGCAAACAAACATCTCCTTAGGAGCTCCTGAATAACCAGCAGACCTCACCTGATCTGGGTGTGATGAGGCTACTCATTGCCCCTGTGGCTTCGCATACCTAACCAGTAACTGCCGTGCAGCTTCAGAGGTCACAAGGTTGTGGAGCTGAGTCTAGGAAGTAAATATTGGCTTCAAGCCAAAAGCCAATCTCATGCCTGGAGAAAATCCCTGCCAGGCCAGGCAGAAAGCTCCTAGGCTGATGTAACTCAGCACTTGGTGGTAGTTCCTGTCCAGTGCTGATGGCACAGTGTCCTCTCAAGCTAGCAGGAGTCGAGGCCTCTGGTGCTGAGACCTTAAGGGCTTTGGCAAGTCAGAGTTGCAAGGGCAAGCAGCTGCTGACAAACAGGGCCTGCAATTTTCTCTTGGTGTTTGTTGTTTGTTTTTTTCCCCCCCCGGCTCCAATGTACTTCCTTTCCCTGTCCTCCATCCCTTGCTCTTTCTTTCTCTCCAGGATACAGCATCTCCTCCTTTCTGCAGATGTTGCACCCTGAGTGCAAGAACATCCCTGAGCCAAACCTGCTGCCTGGACAGCTCTCTCATGGGGCAGTAGGGGTGAAGGATGGGAAGGTGCAGTGGATCTCCATGGCATTTGAATCGGTGAGCACATGGCATCGCCATCTACCCTTGTGACGGTTTCTTCATATGACTTCTGGAGTTCAGCTCCACTGTTTCTGCACTGGCCACTTCCATTTGCAGCCATAATTGAGTGTTTGTACCCAGTTGCAGACAGACGCCTGCACTCACAGGTTGCTAGAAGTGGCTGCTCGTGCCACAGTTTGCTCTTACCATGAGAGCTCAGGCAAAGAGCTGGTGGCAGATTTGCCCATCTGCTACCGGTTCTCACTGGTGCTGCAATTCCAGCTGGCTTGTTCTACCTCTTCTCCTGCCATGCAAAACCTGTCCCAAGGAGCAGGACACAAGAATAACATGTTCATCCTCTTACAGACAACCTACAAAGGGAAATCTTCCTTCCAGACTTATGCTGACTACCTGAAATGGGAGACATTCCTGCAGCACCAACTCCAGCTCTTCCCAGAGGGCTCTGCTCTCCGGCATGGTTTCCAGACTTGTGAGCACTGGAAGCAGATCTTCATGGAGATTATAGGCAAGTGAATGCCATGTTTCTCTCCCTGAGGAGCTCATGCTCTCCGATATATCTTCACAGCACACTCTGTCCCATCTGATGAACATGAGTTATCTTCAGTCCCTTGCCTTTGCTGTGCAAACTCCTAAAGCCTGTTTCTGCCCTGAGCAGTGTATAGTCAAAATCCTAGGCAGAGCCCAGGGAAATAGAGAAGGGAAGGGCCTCTGCCCTGCTGATGTGAGAGGCAAGAAGTTGATCATCTGCTTTGCCCTTTCATCCTCCTCTTCCCATCTCTCCCACTGTGAGTGCCTGCCTGCTTTGTTGCCAGCAGGGACACAGTGCCTTGCTCATCCCAGCTGTCACCTTCCAGGAGTCAAATTAGCTGGCTCTTTTCTTGCAGGAGTTCAGAGTGCCCTGTACGGTCTCATCCTCTCGCTGGTGATTTGTGTGGCTGCAGTGGCGGTGTTCACTACTCACATCCTCCTCCTGCTGCCAGTGCTGCTCAGCATTTTAGGTAAAAATGACAATTCCAATGTGTCAGGCTTTACCTTTGTCTGAATTGGTGGGTTGTGGCACTGCTGAGTCCCTGGTGATTTGAACTGAATTGCTCTTACTCTGTACAAACCCTTTTGGCTTTCCAGGAGCCAGTCCTGATATACGGAGGTGAATGGGAGAAACTCTCGACAAATGCACAGGAGCCTCATTGGGAAAACAGATTTGTGTGTCTAATTCCCAGCGTGTTTTATCTACACAATCCCTTCTATTTGTTTAAATAAGGGTTTTAGCTGCACAAATGCCATCCCTGCCTGTTATGTATAATAATGTGATTAAGTCCCACATGCTCTGAATAACAATCGCACTATTTCCCAAGAATCTGCACCATGGCTGCTGTTTCCAAGCAGTGGGAGATTTTTAAAAGCTGAATATTTTACCCATTTTGCTAGCATTTGAAGCAAATTTGTAAATAGCTCCTTCTCCCTGGCTGGCGATTTGATGATATTGTTGACTAAGCGTGTTGCTAAACTTTTCAGTTTAAAAATCAAATCTATCATTTTAAAACCACTTAGTCTCCCATACATGACTCACAAACAAACATCACTCTCGCCTTTAAGAAAAACCTGGACGTGTGCTCAGCCTGTGTGTAACTCCAGCAAGCAGAGCATAGGGCCCTCTTTCCTGTAGTGCATGTGTGCACACATGCACGCTTGTCTGGGCTTGGATTCGTTTAGCAGGCATTGGTCTAGATTGGCATCAGTCTTTCATTTTGCCTAATTAGGTACTTCACTGTCCCCAGCAGGTCTGATTACCTGATTGAATGGTCCCTGTGACCAGTGGCAGCTGAGGGAAGTGTTTGCCTCTGTGGGCAGGAGGGAACGCATACAAGACTCAGACTGGCCAGCGTGCAGACCTGCAGGGCTGTGATCTCAGTCTCCCCAGTGACTGACTTGTATCAGTAGGGTTGGGCAGCTGTCCCAGAGCCCTTTAAATTTGCCTAATGTGACCTTGTTCACACAGGGGTGGTCTGCTTGGTGGTAACCATCATGTACTGGTCTGGCTGGGAAATGGGAGCTGTGGAAGCCATCTCCCTCTCCATCCTCGTTGGCTCCTCTGTCGATTACTGCGTGCACTTGGTGGAGGGCTACCTGCTGGCAGGGGAAAACCTGCCACTACACCAGGCAGAGGTGAGCTCTTTTCCTATAGCCTTGCACCCGTTCCCCTTGTGCCCTCCATGCCACTCAGCTGTGATGCAGGACCTAAGGCATGATGGGCGAGGGGGGATGTGTCTTGCCACCCTCGCAGCATGCCTGGGATGTTTGCTCCTTGTCCAGCTGCCTGCTCAGAGACTGATGTGAGCTTGTGCACCTGAGTACAGTAAACCCAGCTGAGGGTCCAACCCACATGGTTGTCCCTTTCTTACTGGCCACAGCTGTGTCCAAAGCAAACCCCTTTCATGCCCCAGTGAAGACAATCTTGTGCTGGAATGGCCCTACACTTGTTCTGTAACTTCTGCAAATTGCTTTGCTGTGCTGGACCTCCAAGTCTTTTCCAGCCTTGTTAACCTTTTCCTTCTTTGGGAAGAAGGGGACCACAAAAGCTTGGGGATCTTGGATCCCAGCTACAGTGCCTGCATGCAGTGCCTCTGTTGTGTAGCCCCAGCAGTCAGTCTCATGTGGCTGAAAGGAGGCACAAAATCCAGCAGACTTTGCGTCTCCTGGGTTCTAACCTCGTGGCTGTTTGCCCAGTGATTGCATGAACTGTCCGAACTGTGCTCACGCAGCATCTGTCCTGGACCAGGACCCCACGAGCTAAGCCACCCTCTCAAAGGCTGAAGCACTAGCCCAGCCCCACATGCTTGTCCCCACTCCCCCTACCACCCCTGTCCCTTCTGCCAGGACCCCACCGCATGCCGCCAGTGGAGGACGATGGAAGCAGTCCGCCACGTGGGTGTGGCAATCGTCTCAAGCGCCGTCACCACAGTGATTGCCACCGTCCCGCTGTTCTTCTGCATCATTGCCCCTTTTGCCAAGTTTGGGAAGATCGTGGCCCTCAACACAGGAGTCTCCATCCTGTACACGTTAACTGTGAGCACAGCCCTGCTGAGCATCATGGGGCCTGGCACCTTCATCCGCAGCAGGACTTCCTGCCTCAAGGCTGTGCTGGGGGTGCTTCTCGCTGGCCTGCTGGGTCTATGCATCTGCCTCGTCCTGCTGAAGAGTGGATTTAAGATCCCTCTGCCTGATGGGACAGCCCTGTAGACCCTATGCCAAGAGCCACGTGCTCTGTCCTCTTGCTCCCTTTCTTTTTTCTTTTTTTTTTAAAGGATATTTTTTGTAAGAAAAAAAAAGAGGAAAAAAATCCCCTTTTCCAGAAGTTTTTCAACTCCAGATGCACTTTATTTTCTAATGGGTTTTGCTCTAAACTTGTATTTATTTCAGTAGTGATGGATGGATGACAGACAGCGAGGGCTGCCCAGGGAATACCTTGGCCCATGAGTAGGAGGGGAGAAGGTCTCCTCTCAATTTTCTTTCTGCTTTTCTTTTTCTTTTCTTTTTTTTTTTTTTGTTAAATGAACAGAGCTTTCTGGAACCACAAAGCTAAAAGGGGAGAAGTTGGGAAGGCCATCTTATCCCTTTCAAAACCCTTCTTTCTGTCCCTCCCCTTGGCCAGGGTCAGCATTGCAATGATGGCTCTTGATGTGGTGTCCTACCCCCATGCCAAGCCTGTGCCTCTCTACCTGAGCCTTTGAAAACAGCAGTGAGCTGTTGGACAGGCCTGGGAAATAGCATTGTCTGGAACCCTTTGCCATGCCCTGTGCCCAAGCTAGACCAGCAGTGAACTTGCTGCACTGGAGCTCTTATGGGATTCAAACTAGAGATGTTGGGTGGCACCACCTGCAGTAACCTACTTCCATCATTCGTGAGGGGTGTCAGGACACATGGCTTTCCCTTTCTTTCTGAAGGGACAGTGCACCTTTCATGGAGATCTCTTGGGTCTGTGAACAGCCATCAGGAATGCAATCAGTGCCCTGCCCTCCTATCCCTCATCGCAGTAGTGAGGCCAAGGCAGTATTGATGCTCAGTGTCACTGCCTGCTCCATGTGTGACCTCACCAGTCACTGCCTCTGCTCTTCATGGCAGAGAGAAAACAGACAGCTTTGAGGTCCCTGCAGAGCCTTTTGGTCATGGCAGTCAGCTCCTAGCCTGAGGATGAGCTAACTACAGGGGCCAGATAGAGCCCATGCCTGGTGGCATGCACGGATAAACAGTGGTGCATCCTCTGGCAGGTTAGAGACACCCTCCGTTGTGGAGACACGAGGGCCGAGGAGCTTCAGCCTGCGGCTGCTGCTGCTCAGAGCAGATGGTTTATATTAAAGTAAAATGAAATCGCAAACTGGTGCCATTAACAAGTACATTTTAAGCATCACTGATTCTATCATATTTTTAAAATTGAAATAGCTAAATGTGTGCATTGATATGCAGCACATCTGGTCCTCAGCAGAAGGGGAGGGGTTGGGCCCACCAGGAGATGCATTAAATGTTATTTACAGGGATGCCAATAGAGGGGGGTGGCCAGAAAGCAGCCTGACTCCATTTGTTTTAGGATACCATGTCCCTGGTGGCTCTCTGTTCTCTGTCTGGATTGACTCCCTTCTTAAGATGGAAATTCCAGGAAGCCCATTGCTATTGCCAGCCAAGTTCTAGGGACTGCGCTGCTGAGACAGACCAGCAGCTGCTTCTGCTCAGCTCAGTGTATCCCTGCTCTGATCCCTGCCAGTCTTACGCCTTCACATCGTGTCATCCCTGTGAAACTGGATCAAATGTTTCTTCCTAAAGTAGGTTCCTCAAGGTGTCAGCTGGAGAGAGGAGTGCCAGGACAGGACTCTTATTGATGCCAGGGGAAATCCAGAGCAGTCCTGCAGCAGGCAATGATGGTGGTGGGAGCATGAGCAGAACAGACCTGGTTTCTTCCTCGCCATCCCATGGTGCAGCTGAGTTACCCCTTTCTGCAAAGTGTTAAATGTTCCTTGGCACCTACCTCTGATCTGCACCAGTTCCTTTATAATGAACCCTGTGCCCATGAATAAATGGTTCTGGAAAGGATTTTTGACTATCCTGACGCTGTGCTTTTTTGATGGCTGCTGTGCACAGTTCGGCCCCAACATTGATCTGTAAGCCGTGCTTTTCCCTATGTCTGTTTTCCAAGTTTAATTACGAGTGGCGCCTTGGGCACTCCTAAGTGGCGTGCTGATGATATAGAGCCCCATGAGACCTGTGTGGCTGCGTGGGTGCTGCAAGGGAGAGCAAAAGGCAGCCCTAGTGCTGCTGCCAAGGATGCTCTGGCTGGCGGCTTGACCCGAATTTAGCTAATGCTTCAAACTTCTTGGGGTGATTAAAGCTGATGGATATTTCCAGGTCACCAGACGAGAATAAGGTGCTGAGTGCACCCTTAGAGGAAGTTCCTCCTTCTGTGAGCATGAAGAAACCTTGAGAGGCCTTTAAGACAAGGCATAGATGTTCTTTGAATTCTGCAAAGTTTAGAGCTCATTTAAGCCCCTGATGTCCTATGTTTGTGCTCACCGTAAAGGGGCTATGTAAGTCCCTCACCTCCAGGGTGATTCTGGATACATCATGCTGGGACCATTCATTCAGCCACTCTTGGAAGGCAAAGATTAATTTCAAAATAGTGGAAAACCTTTTATGTCTCTTGGGTCTGATCTGGTAGTGTCTGATCTGCAGACAAAAATAACAGAGTTCTTGGCACCTGACAGGATCTGTCCTGCTTTCTAGAGCAGGCAGGAGAAAGGACAAGCTATCATTTTTCCTCCTCCTCTCTGGCCAGCCCAGGCTCACTCAGTGTGGAAGTGCTGGCTGGCAATAGCAGGAGCAGGGCATCACCTTGCCTTTTTTTATCCAAGGTGGTAATGCGAGACCAATGGCTGGAGTGATTCAGAAAGGAAAATGAGAGACGGAAATAAGTGCAGAGCTGTAGCAGATGATTCACAAATGCATATTGAGAAGATTGTGCCCCTCCAGCAAGGAAACAGGCAAGGAGAGGATGAGGAACTTACTGCAGATAGTAGCAGGAAGTCAGAAGAGCCAGGAGATGATCCTAGGTGATGTTTTTCACTGCAAGGACCCACTGGATGTTGGTAAGCTGAAAGCTTGATTAAACATAGTCATGACACTTGTCTTAAGATCTAACTAGACGTTTGCTCCATCACTATTTCACTCTGCGCAGCTCTGTGGTCAGGGTCACCAGTGCTTTCTCCATGTGCTGTGGAGTGGACGAGGCTTAGAGGTGGGGCCCAGCCTTTCCCGAAATGCTTACAGCACTCTGATCTCCCCAGGCGTCTGCAGAGACAATAAATCCATAGCAGACATGTACATCCATCTCCGTGTAGGCAGCATCCTCCTTGGGATTAGAAAATAGTCATAAAATTGTAGAGGTAAGAAAACGGATGGGTTTATCTGAGCAAATGTGAAGGTGGGGCCGACAGCCCTGCTGGGAATCGGTGCTCCGAGGCAGATGCTTATGGCAATAAAAAGCAAGACCTCACCTGTCTGGCGCTGTTCCGGGAGCAGATGCTTGCCCTAAATGAATTCCTCCCACATCTCTGCCTGTCTTCTTTCTCAGATGGCCGCTCTGTTTCCCAGACCATTCCTTGAGCGCCGTTGTCTGACTGAGCAAGGTTCAGCCTTCTCCGTGGTAGCTGCCTGTGCCCAAGGTGCTTACAGAGTCTGGACTAAAAGTGACTGGAGATTGTCTCAGGGAGAATTTCTCAGGCACAGGAAGCTAAAGAGTTAAAATGCTTCATATGAAGCTGTCAGTTTTGATGTTTTTAAACAGGAGAACACAGCAGACCAGCCTTACTTGGAAGAGAATGCCCCAGTTTTCCATTTCAAAACAATCTTGCTGCAATTAGAGACATGTACACAAGTTCTCAGTTACAACACAATGCAATGGAAAATTTCTGTTAACTGCCCACTCCTGTATTTCTAGTAAATTCTGGTTTGAGGGTTATGTTCTGAAAAATTAATGTTTTGGAATGAGGGTCATTCTGAAACTATGCAGTCTCCTACAAAACAGAGTGGGTCCTGTTCTGACCAGAAGCTCTCTCCCTGCCAGCCCAGGGCAGTCACAGAAGGGCGCTGATGCTGAAGCACTGTGATATATGCACAGAGCTGATGTTGCTGCTCCTCACCTTCAGTGGAGCTGCTGAATGAGTTTGAGGCTCCCCATGGCTGTGGACACTTGGGGAGAGAGTCTCTGCTCACAACAGCCCTGTCAAAATCAGCTTTGGAGGGAGGAGGAACAGAGCTGTGATTTGCAAAGATCAGTGTCTGAGGAAGGAATAGACCTGGGTCTCCTGGCTCTGTTTGTTCCCTTATGTTGTGGTGCCTCTTGAGGTGCCATGAGTCTGTACAGGCAACAGGGCATCAGGTCTGGCTACTGACCTTGGCAATTTCAAAGGCTGTAGATGCTGAAAGGGGATCAGTGGCTGAGCTGGGCTGTGTTTCTTGATTCCCTTCTAGATCCAAAACTATGCCAGAGCAAAACCAGCCTGGGAAGTATCCCCAAGGAGGAGGACATGTGGCATGCTTAAAGAGTTACTGGGACCACTGGTACAGTAGTCTGGATGCAATGGTCTCCAGAGCCCCCTGGCTTTGTCTCTGCTGGAGCAAACTGGGATGTTGCTTTATGTCATGACATCTAATTCTTTTAGCTTGTCCTGCACTGAATTTTCTTACCAAGAGCAGCCTGCTGTCCTGGAAGGTTATAAAAGGCTTTTATTTAACCCTATGACATGAATAAATCCTCCCACACTGTCCACCAAGGAGGCTGTGCTGATTGATTTGCAGCCAGGCAGGACAAACTCACAATCTCTTGGTTCTTTCTTCTGAAAGGGGTTGGAACAAGATGATCTTTAAGCTCCCTTCCAACCCAAACCATTCTAGGATTCTATAAAAATCTCACTCCTTGCCCCAGATCGCACATAAGCCGTAGTTCACAGGTTTTCAAAGGCCTCCACTAACTGATGTGCCCTGGGTCAGTACCCAGGTCCGAGAGCTAGAAGTCTTTCAAGGCCTGATTCCATCCTGAAGATATAGTTTGGCTGTTTGGCTTTCTCCCCTCTGCTTCTCCCTCGGGCAGTTGCTGGAGGAGAGGGGAGGGTGATGGCCAGGACCAGAGGTAGAGCAACACCCAGATGAGCAGGAAGGTTTGCAGGGGGAAGCAGACGAGAACTGGGAGGGAGGATGGTTCAAAAGCCAAGGGGAGCAGTGGTGTGAGCACACCAAGGAGGGAGGGCACTGCCGCTTCACCGCGTCGTGTGCAGACCTTAGAGTGTTGGTTCTCAGAGTGATGTAGCACAATTCCTGATGTAACGTACATGTGTTACTTTTGTAAGTCGTCTCCTACCGTCACTATTTTCAGTGTTCCTTGATTTTTGGAGACTGTTGTAAATAAAAAATTTTGACATTCGCATTTTTGGATCCTTCACTCATTGTGGTACTGTTACATGCAAGTGTAACACCAGCCAGAGTAGCACTGACATATTATGTGTTGTGTGTGTAAGTAATGCAGTGGGGTGTAAAGCACCAGTTCCCAACATGCACAGGATTGCTCCTGCAGCCGAAATCAGGCCCCTTGAAGCCAACTTACCACGTCCAGAAAAGCGACGGTCCAGAAAAGCCAGCTTACGATCCCATGCAGGTCTGTAGGAGGGCTGGCTTGAGTGGGGGCTTTAGCCAAGTTTTGTAGCAGCCTTTTACTCCTCCGTTGCAAACTGTGCTTCTTCCAGTGCGTGAAGATTGCACTTCTGCGCTGACTCCACAAGAAAGGGATTCATCTACCTACTCGTCCCATGCCGCAGTATCTCACAACGCACAGTGCCTGGCACGGACTCATGGTCAAGGTTTTGCCTGTGTCCTGGATCCTGCTCCAGGATGGAAGTTCTGCTCTGCACATCCCAGGATGACACTGAACTGATGCACACGGAGGGCAGGAGGAGGACCCAGGCATTTGCCTCTCTTTGCAGCTGTGCTGAGTGGGGTTTGCTCCCCTGCATCCTCTCATTTGGGTGTGCTCACACTGCACCCAGCCACAACACTGCTGGGAAGGGCAGCACGGGCAGCACATTGCAGCAAAAACCTCCCATGTTTTCAAGCCCTCACTTCTATGGATGAGACCAAAGTTACTGGTGAAACTCCTGCTGTAATAAATACCAGGACGGCTCAGGGTCACAGTCTGATGAATAAGAAAAAAATGCAATATCCCCAGGGAGGATGTGATCCCTTTAACGAGAAGTTGGGGTTTGCAGGTAAGGGAGGGTTTGTGCTCAAGCATGCTGCTGGGAAATTGCCAAGCAAGGCTGGAAGGGAGTGGTTTGGCTGTGAATTCAGCCCCTTATCCCAAGAGCAGGCACGAGCCCTCCCTTGTGTGCTGGCGGGGAGCCATGTGCAGGCTGTGGACCATGGAGGAGGCATGTGTTTCTCCAAGTTTGCAGGACTTTGGGACCACCTGGCAGTCGTGAGTGCCCAGGGCTGCCCGATGTGTAACAGGGTGCCCTGGGGTACGGCAGCTGCAGACAGAGGCAGAGACGGGCAGGGTTTCCATAGCACTTCAGAAAACGGCTGCTGGGCTGGGGAAGGGTTTGGGACAGCGGAAAGGGCTCAGAGGATGGATTACACGGGGTGACAGCTGTTCACTCTTCATTTCAAGCTGGCAGAGGCGGGGAGGAATTGCGTTTCTGTCTGAGGGAGCCTGCCCATGCAGGGCTGCTGCCTCAGCCCCTGTCCTAACCCTGGCGGTCCACGCTCTGAAACCTGCTGCCAGCGTCCTGGCAGAGCCTCACCGCTTCTTCCAGGTGAGCGGCTCCGCTGTGAAGTCTTCATTACACGCAGCAAATTCTCCCCGGTCTTCCGTCACGCCGTGGCACAGCGAGGTCTCCACTGCCCCCCCAGTGCCCCACCAGCATTGAGGGGCTCTGCCTGTGCGCCCCGGGGTGCTGCAGCAGATGCACCCCGCGCTCCTTCTCCCACAGGCTCCTTCCCACTCCGGAAACCAAACCCCAAGCTCTGATTCTGTGGCTTTGAAAGGGAAAAGCCACTTCTTCCCTGCAAATCTCCGCCAGAGCCTGCCCTTTCCCCTCCCGCGGGATGCTGCCGCTCGGCCTTTGTCCGTGCGGCGCCGCCCGGCCCCGGGAGGCGCTCCGGGGGGCCGGAGGGACGGGGCCGGGATCGGTGGTGCCCCGATTTCGGGGGGGGGAGGGGGTGCACGGGGGAGGCACGAGCCCTCCCGCCTTTGCACGAGGCATTTGCACGAGGCATTTGCACGAGTGGCAGCACGAGCGCGCACAGGTGCCGCCGTTCCCTCATCAGGGAGCCGTTAAGACGCGACTGCGCGGGGGCGCTGAGGAGGGGCGGCTGCGTCCCATGGGACGGGAAGGGAAACACGACGGGACGGGGACGCGCCGCGGTGTCGCTCCAGGTGAGTGGTTGCCCCGTGGCGGGGCGGACGGGACCGCAGCAGCGCTGGGGGAGGCGGGCGGCGGTCTGATGTCTCAGGGCCCCGCCGTGCCCAGCTGGGGGGCGGCCTCGGCTCTCGGCGCTGCCCCGGGGGTGATTCACGAGGGGGATGCGGTGCCCGGAGCGGGGCCGGCAGCCCGGTTCGCCCCGGCCCGGCGTTAACGCCACCCCCCGTCCCTCCTCCTCTCCGTGGCAGGTGACTTAGCACAGAAACGGGGAGCTTTGAACCTTACGCTTGTCTGACTCGGCTGGGCTGATGAAAACCAGGGCCTTCTGGTTTGTTTTTTTTTAGTATTATTTGGTTTTTCTTTCACTCCTTGGTGTTTTTCTCCCTCATACTGTGCTCGCTGTCCCCTGCACCCCATAGACGGTGCCTGTGGGGGCATTGCCCATGTTGGACGGGGCTGGGGCTTGGCCCATGGCTGGTTTCTGCACAGCCCCTCTTGGCTCATTATCCATTTCCGAGTAGCTCCGGAACAGTCTTCTTGCTCTGGTGATTGACACAAAGGTCAGTCGAAGAAGATGACTCACTCCCTTCCCTTCCCTGGTAATTTGTCACCCTGCGGATGACACATCTTACTGGCTCCTCGAGCAGCAAACAGCGCTCTGGCAGACCTGGGGGGAGCTGTGCCTCTGGGATGCTCTTTTTTTATCCTCGTGGCTGTTTATTCAGCTATTATGTGCTCCCCACGGCCTGAGGGTGGTGGTGAGCAAAAGCCAGAGGGGCTGGGTGCCAGGCTTTTCTTCGCTGTAAGCCAGTGCGGGAGCTGAAGTGAGCCCAAAACAGTGGGAACTTGGAAAGTGGATCGTGTTTCTCTGAGTGTTGGCCCATGATGCCTATTTCTTGTTGCTTTTTTTTTTTTTCTTTCAAGTTAGAGCAAGTTTATTGCCCCAGGAGCTGAGCATGAAAACATGTTTCAGACGGCTGCATGCAACGAGCCGTAGGAAGGGCCAGGGAGCTTGGTAGCACCTTGATGGGTGTTTTGGCAGGGAGAAAAGCAGTGAAGGGGTCTGGGCAGAAACAGCGCCTGAAGTGCATTGGGCTGGGGTGAGAAACGTTCCAAAGGTTTGGTTTCCAACCCAGATTTGAAGCAGAGAAGCTGTTTTGCCTGGTGGGGTTGTGCATGTGTCGCTCTGGGGGGATGGATTAACACGCCAGCCAAGTGCAGCCGTGGCTGGGCTGAAAGGCAGCAGTTGGTAAACAGCACCGTAAACAACTGCTTGTGATGGGAAGTGGAGGAGGTTGAATTTAAATTAAATAAAAATAGGCAAGTGGTAGAAATGTCCTCCATCTTAAATATGAAAGGTTCTGCCTGTGGAAAAGGAGATTGTAAGGCAACAATAAGGGCTGCTAAGGGGTGAATAAGGGCAAGGGGGAGGTATGGGTGACTCCTCTGTATGGACTAGCCGAGAGGGCATGTGTCTGAGAGGAAGGGTTGAGGTGCTGCTTTGGGCAGCTGATCTGATAGCGTGTGGGTAGGGAGGCTGGGTCCTGTCCTCTTCCAGTGCAAGACGTGGTAGTCTGTCCCCAGAATGAGGACGGGTGTGAGGACACCCAGTCGCTGAAGACGTGAGCTGAAATGTGGCACTGAATATTATGGCTCAGCTAGTTTTAGCAGGAAGGCAAGCAGCTCTAGCTAACTCGTTACTGCTTCAGTGTTTGTTAGCCTGTGTTTTGTGTTAGGCTCATCTTGGCTACAGGTGTGGGCACTGATGTCTCATTCCCCATCACCAAGAGCTCTGCAGCCTTGTCACAGCACTGCAGGTGGTGGGTGATTAAGAAGCTCCCACATGAAACAAGGGGATCTGAGATTATTTCCCTAACCAGACTGATCCCACAGAGTGCAGGTGGGGAAGGGATTGAACCCTTTACAGCCTGGGGCAGGGCAAATGCAAGGTGAGACTTCAAAACAGCTGTGTGGAAGTGCTTTTCTTTTTTTGCCTTTTTTTTTTCCTTAAACTTAAATGACCTTTTCAATTTAATCTCTTGATGCTAAGTGAGAAGTGTAAGGTGACTGCAAGGGAGGGTTGTGTGTCTGTACTAGGATTTTTAATCCTTTCTAGCTGGTGGCCTCTGTCCTGCTGAGCCTCCCAGGGCTGTGTTGTGTTGGACAGAAGCATATGGAGAGGCAGTAGGGACTTGGGTGTTCTCTCTTGAACCCATTCCCGAACCCATTGGCTGGCTTGTGCAGGCTCCTGGGAGCCTTTCCCAAGATGAAATGGCCTGGGCTTCCTCGGAGCCTTTTTCAGACTAACGAAGGAGTTAGAAAAATGAGGAGACGAGCTGAACAAGCAGTCAGTGCATAAGCTAATTGCCCACAAATGGCTGTCTGAGCCTGGACCAAGGTTTGGTGTCTCAGCATTGAGCACTGCCTGTCAAACAGCTCCATGCTACGGGGAGTGATGAGAGCCACAAGCTGTCCCTTGGTGGCATTCAAGAGCACGATGAGTTTGCTGCTGCCTGCCACAGCTACTTTGCTTTGCTTCAAGTTTTTGTTTGACGGACAATATAGTTCTGTCATGAGAGGGTGAGCAGTGGCGGTTCATCTCTCGAGTGTCACCTGGGCTTGCAGTTGTTTCCAGAATGAGATGAAGCGCAAGGGCACTGAAGGATCTGCTGCCGGTGGGATTTTCTTTCCAGCTCTTTGTTTGGAGAGGGGGAAGTTTCTGTCAAGGGAAACTCACTCTAAAGCTGCAAGGCTGCTCAAGGGGAAGGCAGTGGCGAGGTGCTGCTTTGGGCATGTTTGCTGCCTTTACCCATTTCTATATTTAGACTCAGTCCATGCCCTCTGGCATGGTGGCACAGCGCTGCCTGCAGACAGCTGAAACAGTTTGGGGGTTTGACTGAATTCTGTGAAAACTAGACCAGCTTTTTATTTTTCCTGCAAGAGCCATCACTGGTGCACAGTCCTCCCACTGTACGCTCTTTGGGGGTAAACTGCTCCTGGTGTCAGTTTCTCAGGCTGGCTGCAGAGGGTGGTGGGCTGACTTTTAATTTTTTTGTTTTAAACCCTTGCAGTCTTCCTGAGGGTTCTAGTTTTTTCAGAGACATAGGTGTGAATGAGCAGCAGACCTGTCCCCTGCCTCTGCTGTTCATGTACCTCTCAAAGGAGCTGATGGGAGCCAAAGGCTGTTGTGAACGCCTGGAATGACACTGATGATAAATCATGAAATCTTGCCAGTGCTTTGTCTGTATGTCTTTAAGCTTTATTCTTCCTGATGGAAGCGACATCTGTGTCTAATGTGTGAGGCTGTGACCTCAGTGAAATCCACTAATGGTTGCTGCCAGAAGGCCCTCATGCATCATCTAAGGCTGCTCTGCAGAGTTTTGCTGGCCCTTTGGAGCTTTAGGGCTGAGCATTCTGTGCAGCTGATAGTAATAAACTTGAGATAAGAACATGCCTCTAACCCTGGAAAGCACAGAGGGCACTTGGTCAGAGACACCCAGCTGAGCATAAATTCTGTCCTCTGCAGGTTGTGTGCTACTGGAGAAGTCCCCCAGCACTCTCCAGAAAGCCTCCTCTCTGCCATCTGATCTGCTGAGGCCATTTCTAATAAAGCTAACTACAGAAAAGCAGCTTCAGCTCACTCCCCGACGCATAGAGGTGACTAAGTTCTTCTTCCAGCTCTGCTGCTCTGACCTGGTTCCTGCCAAGCCAAGACAAAAAGGCACCTTATCACACTGCCTCTGGCAACGAACCCAGTGCTGGGCAGGCAGCTGCCCGTGGTGCTGCGTGTGAAGGGGGTCGGTGGTTGGGGTGGGCAGGCAGCACTGGACCAGAGCTGCTGGGGCAGGCTGGTGGCCACCAGCCGCTAACCTCGCATGCACTCGGCAGCCTGCATCCCATTTATTAGCGCTTAAAATTTGCTGTCTGTGCTCCAAACGGAGTGTTTATAGCATTGACACGAACAGCTGTCCCAGTCAGCCACATCATAACAAATGGGAGCTCTGGCTGGAGTGTTATTTTGCTGCAAGGGGGCAATACATCTTATTACTAAACAATGAAGCTCGTGATGGATAGTGATGAGTCTCTTTGCTGTCTTGCTTGATGCTCACGCTGAAAAATAAACATAAAGCTGAAGATGTTCTCAGGGATCTAGGCAAGGCCTCGCATTGTACCTGGGAAGAGGCAGCTCTGAGGTTTTGGGATGCCTTAACTGCAAGAGCCATTGCATCAGGCTAGCGGTTACGCTCCCTCCTCTCCAGGAGGGATTAGCTGGGAGAGATGTGGTGATTGGGGAGAAAATTTCAGGACCAAGAGGGGATGAGGTGCTGGCCAAAAACATGGGGTATAGCAAGAGCTGAAGGCAACCGGTCTCTTCCTTGGGAGCAGTGTGGAGCTCTTGTCCTTGGTAATGTCACTTGTCTGATTACAAGGCAGTACAGGTCAAACAGTGTCATTTTGATCCAGCCTGGAGCAGGGATGTATTATTGGGGGAGCTTATGGCTTGAAGCAGGAGGGTGACATGGGGACAAGGTCCTCCAGAGGGCCATGGAGGAAAATGAAGGTTGCTGGGGGACAGGGCCCTCCCGAGGGCCAGGCACATCATCCTGCTGCTTCAAGTGACTTGCGTGGAGGACTGTAAGCCATAGCTTCTCTGGGCAGAGAGCTGGAACGACTTACCTGCTTGTTTAATGCCAGCACAAAATTGGAGGAATTGTGTTCAGCGGAAAGGAGGTGAGTAGTCTGATCAGCTGCCTCTGCTTCTGAGCAGCAGCAAAGCTCAACCCTGTGCAGGTACGTTACCTACAACTCAGCTGCTGCAGAGATGTTGGTGGACTCTTGGGCCAAGCTCTGCAGGCGCTGCGGAGGAGTGCCAGCTGGCTAACGATGGTGTGTGACTCGCTCATCTCCCACGTGTACCTTCACCCACGCACCCTTCCCCTCCTGCTGTTTTGAAGAGCAGCCAGCACAAGGACTGCTGGATTTTCTTATCTGCTCTCCCTCATCCTAAGGGTGTCTTCTTTTAAATGGGAACTGTGAAATGATCAAAACAGGTTGTGCTGTGATTTCACACCAGAATAAATATATTCTGAGCACAAGTGGGGCGTGCAGAACAGACCCATGGGAACCAGTGTCTCCTCTCTTTGGGCTGCCTGGGCAGCGGTGCAGGTGCAGCACAACAGGGCTGACAGCAGGGAGAACTGTCATGGGTGTGTGAGTGACACTGGTAGCATTGGCAAACCAGTAAAGCTCATTTGAAGTATTGGTGTATTGCACACAGGAATTTTTCCAACCGGATAGTTTTCACTAGGGGATTGGGGAATAGGGCCAGCATTCAGCTGCTCGTTTTTCTTTCAGCACGCTTGCATCCATCCCCCGATCTGGCACAGCATTGCTGGGATCTGCTAGAGGAGAGCAGCACAGGGGCTTGGCGCATCCCTAGGGAAGGGTATTCCCAGCACTGCGCTGTTGTGGCAACGAATAGCGGCAGAGGGACGAGCTCTCGGTTGGGAGCCGTGAAAGCAAACAACAAAGCAACTCTGTTTTGGTGTGTGCATTTGTGGAGTGGATGAAGGAGGGAGAAGCTTTTAAAAATCCCAGTCCTCTTTTTCCCAAAAAGTTATCCCCAGTATATATTTATATTTAATATCTATTTAGCAGAGAAGAGGGGGGAGGGCTGTCTGGGAAGGGGGTTTTTTGAGAGAGGCTGGGATTCAAAGACAGACTTAAATAAAGCATTAATGGAAGAGGGAAGGTTTGAGATTGTTTTTGCCAAAATAGAAGGCTGCAGAGATTTCTGTGTGTGCCAGCTGCTGCTCGAGCACAGGGGTGGTTGGTTCCTGCATGGAGGAGCTCTCGTTTACGTGCACACGAGCACTCCTGAGAGTCTTCATGCTGCTGTAGGGGTTTTGGGATCAGGTCCTAAAAAGATCAGGAAGAGAAAAGGGGGTGTGTGCTGTGGTGGAACGAGCAGTGTTGCTGCCAGCTTTGGGGCTCACTTGTCTTTCTCCAGACATAGCTGAAAGCCTGGCCTGGGCATGTGCAAGTTGCTGCTGGACACTTGATCTGGGAAAGACCTCGTGGTTTTGCCTTTTGTCCCAGGTAGAAACTGGGGCTTTGAAGCAAAGCTCTACTGAGCTCCCGTTACCTCACTCCTGAGCTGTCTTTTCCCTTAAAATTGTACTGAGATTGGAGAATCCAGTGCTGAAAGATTTGCTGGACATCAGACTGCAGCAAAAATCGTTGTGCTCCCTTTTTTTTTTTTATTCCTGTCAAGGTCGTGGTGCACTTGGAGGTTTTAATTTCTGACTGTTGAGTAAAGCTGAGTGCTGGGACCGAGAAATTCATGTGCGATTGACTTGTGGCCAGTGACTGCCCGGGAGCAGGCTGCAGTTTCCTCGGGTGAATTTGCTCTTTGGGTCAATCAAACCCCAATTTCTTCATGCTTGTGTTTTTGTTGACAGATATCAATATTTGAAAATTACAGTCATGTTGCCTGGTTACCATGGGGTAGAGAAATTGCATGGACTTGATTTCTGTGGGTGGCTGCGGATGGGTGTGCAAGCAATTCCCAAGCAGCTGCATGGGATAGGAGGGAAATTCAGGACCTGAAGTTTGCATGAGAGATCAAGGACACAGATCCAGCTGGACTGAGAGACTGAAATAGGAGTTAGTTGACCAGGTACTTAACTTTTGTGGACCTGGGTACATGATATGACAAGAAAATAATCTGAAGAAGGTCTCTGTGCTCCCACACTGGAAGTAGATGAACTGAAGTTGTTAGGAACAGTTAGTCTCTAGTACCTCTGTATCAGTGAGGAAATCACAACCTGGTCCCTGGACACAGGCTTTGACAATCATTTCCTGCTAATGCTTTGGCCAACGAGTCTGTCACTCAAATGTTTGCTGAGAGGTGAGATTCTTAACTCAGTCCTTGCCAAGGAGGCACAAGGATGATGGCAGAGGTGACCTGGGGTTGGTTTCTGCCCTCAGATGAATTTTGTCTCTGAAAAATGCAAATGTAGTTGGAACCAATTTTGTTCAAGAATGTGAACAGAGACTCAGAGGACCTTTTTTCACTCTCCCCATGACTTCTCCTTCTCTAATTGCTAGGATGAATGCATAAACCCTTATACTGAAGTGTTCACAAGAGTGGGTTTACTCATTTTACTCTTTTTCTTGGCATAAAAGGCATCTTATTAAGCGGGTTTTAATGTTTGCTTACCAAGAGACATGGATTATAAAGCTTTAAAATAACTTGCATCTGAAAAAGCCAATTAATAAAACAAAAATTCTGATGTCATTTTCTCATAAATTAACAATTTATAGATAATTTACGGTGCTCATGTCATTAGGCAAATGGACTTTAAATTGATTTCAAATTAGTGGGTTAATGATTTCCCACAGGTATCATTTCAATGGGCAGCATATGCATGGTGTTTTTTCAATAAAGGGGTAGGTGCGCAGGAACCAAGTCATGCCTCTGTAATTGAGGCAATAATTGGAGTGGTTGTCACATTCAAGTGCGGTATTGATCGGCAAAAAAGTGCTGACTGGCTCCAGCACTGTGGCAAAGGGGGCAGGAAAGGACCCTGGGGAAGACTACAGGCTTTGCAGGTTTCTTGTATAACAACTTTCTTCTGGTACACATTAACTCCAGGGGGCATGTTAAGGTAGACCATTGGTTTGGTATTGTTAAATAACCTTGCAGTTCATAGTACTGGAAAAAATATTCAGCCTAGTTCTGATTATAGTTATAAGGGAACAACATGTCCCAAAATTGATTAAAAGTGGGGTGATGATGCGTGGCATCAGGCACCAACCTGAGGAGGGAGCTGAAGTGGGCTCTCGTGGCTTCTGGGAGCCAGTCTCTAGCCTTCTCACCACTCTGGTGTCAGCTTCCATCTTTGTGTGACCTTCTTTCACCCCTTTTTTCTTTTTCTGTCATTTTGTCCTGCATGCAAAGGTTGTAAATACTTTAGGGAACGACCTGACTTGCTCATGTATGTTAGCACAGGGAGCTAAGGTTGGAGCTCTGAGGTCAGCGATTGATATCTCAGCTTAGTCAACTGTTAGTTGCCAGGAGATCCAAACTGGTGTCACGTTGGAGCAAATCTGGAGTATCTCCGCTGGCTTGGTTGGCGTTTCTGTAGGCTTGCGCTGGCATTAATAAATTGATGATCTGGGCTTTTTGTGTCTCATCACCGTAATGCAAGAGACATAAGAAATGCTAATGAATTCCTCCTCTGGGAGATGAGGAGTTATGGTCCCTAACCTGCAGCGGAGTCCCTGTGGCAGGGAGGGATGCCTGCCAGAGGGAAGGGGCTTCCCTGCCGTCGATGCCGTGCTGCTTTCCGCAAGCCCTGCGTTACAGGGCTGTGTGTCGCAGCGCCGGGCTATCGCGGCAGGACCGCGCTGTGCAGAGGACGGTCTAAATTGGCAACACCCCGAGCAGTGCCCTGGGCAGTGTTATTGGGCGCCACGGATGGGGAGGCTGAGTGCCGTGGAGAATGGTGTTTTGAGCATGATGGACAGTAACTCATGAATTAAACGGCTGTGGAAATGGATTTTGTTGGCAGTACATGTTTGCAGAGTGCAGTCTCCCTGTGGCTGGCTGTTTACACAAGCTCTATTGCTTCCAAGCTTTGTATTGCAAAATTAAATTCCTCCTGCATTAAAAATTTATGTTGGATGAAAAGATCAGTATGTTGGAACTTGGTGAGAATGTCGCCCTCCATGCATATACACACCTCATTTGGATGCACCTTTCCTATGAATGCCAGCTGATGATCCAAATCATGCGAGATAAGGTTTATAATTACCTTCTATCAGTGCTCTTTAGGAAGCGGAAAGGTGCCCTTAAATAGAGGGTGAACCCTATAAAGATTAAATTTATACCAACTGAGAAGTTGTTATTGCATCCCTTAGCATCGCTTGCTCTCCAGAGGTGTTGGAAAGAACCTATAGAAATAGATTTAAGGGAAAGTGTTTTCTCACAATATGTTATTTTGGATTCAAAGACACTGAAATTGTCGTTTATTGCGTAGAGCTACTTGTGTCAGTACACAATTCAGCTCGTAATTGTAGCCTTTCATCTTATTAGCATATGTAAGAGTTTATATAAGTTTTATCCAAACATTTTTTAATTCATTAGATGTTCTCCTTGTATCTACTGTGCCCTAGGGCTAAGAAACACTCTGCATTTGTTTTTTATGTAAATTAGACCTTAAAGACGCACATAAATCTGTAGACATGTTTCTACCTCTTAAAAATGATGCCCTAAGATGCTTACAATGAAGAGAATAAACATTTAAAGCCTCATCTTGGTAGAATACACTGTATTTTGTATATATTTTGCAGGAAAGCAGATATGGCAGCACATCTTGAGAGGAGTTTGGGGTCAGAAGATGTTATGAGAGGTGGGAAGTGGGCTGATGGTGATGGTGGAGCTGAGCAGCAGCCTGAGATAGAGACCAAAAACAGGGCAGGGATGGGAGGGTGGCAAGATAGAAGAAGGCTGGAAAGACCTCAGGGTAAGCTCTTTGGCATCACAGCAAACGTGATCTTCCTGATGCTGCCAGCACAGTGCTGTGTGCCTTGCATGGGGCAGGAGGGGTGCAGGACTCTCAGCACAGGCTTAGTGCTGCTGCTGGAGAAGTCTCCTATAAGCAAGAAGCAATGATGGAGCCCCAAGCCTCCTTGCAGAAGGGCACGTTAGTGCTGGCTGTAGCAGTGCTCCATGACTTGTCAGTGTTTCCTCTGGCTGGACAGGGCTTGGCCTCTTCTGTATGAAATTCTTTTTGCCCCCATTAAATCGCGTGCTATTTATTTCTGCCTTCCTGTCTTTGGCTCTGCACTGGGAGTCTGGAGGAGCTGTGACCGTAAGGGACCATCTGTTTCTGCGGATGCAGCCTGGCAGGAGGGCTGGGGGGGGCTGGGGAAGAGGGCTTCAGCTCCCATATACTGCTGTTCCCCATGCCTTCTTGTGTCTTGGGACTTTGAAGGGGGCAGGGGGAGGGAGGGGGAAACCCACGAAACAACAAACAAACAAAAAAACCCAACCCCAAACCCAAAAAAAAACCCTTCCATTACCCTGGGCAGCTGTAGTGGAGTCGGACTGATCGTTTCTGCCCGCAGATGGAGAGGCTGGGGAGGTGACTTGTTTACTCTTTGCGTCAGAAAGCCTCCCTCGGTCACGGCAGCGATCTGGCAGGCAGTGCTGTTTCCTTCCAGCAGCTGCAGGACTGTGTTCTGGCATGGCAAACCACGGTTGTGGGGAGCCAGGGACAGAGCTGGGAGCGCTCGGCTTCAGGAGGGCTTTGTCTGATAACAGAACTCTCTGATTCCTGGTGGTTGGAGCCTTGGTCATCATCTTCAGTGAACCCTGGGAAGGCTTTGGGTCTAGACCCACAGAGGCACGGAGGCTCCTGATTTAGGAACCCAAGTGGGAGTTTGGTTTTGCTGCTGGCAGCCTGTAATGAAAGCCCCTGCCCCGCGGTGCTATCCGTACGTATCTGTCACTCCGCACGCTCGGCGAGAGTGGGAGATACAACCTCTGATTAACGCCTCCAGAGAGTTCTGCAATATTGTTTTGCAAGCAATTGTCATTTAACGTTAAGGTAAATACCTTGCAGCTACGAATTAGCCTTTTTTCCCTTCCTTTTGAAAACAGCCTCTTGGCTTCACAAGCTCTCCAGCTGATGTTAGAACTGCCTCTTTCATCTGCCCGCGCTCGAGCCAACCTGCGGGTACCCCGGAGCTGGCCCTGAGCAGCGTGTGGTCGCCTGCACTGGGCTGTGTCACACGCGAGCGGCTCGCCGCTGCGATGGCTGGGGGACCTGGGGGGGAGAGGAAAAAATGGAACAGGAACTTGGTGCTTCTGCCCTTTTTACCTCTCGTAGGAGACTGCTGGTTAGTTGGCACAGGCTGGTGCTGAGTGGCTGGGTATGTAAATGTGTTCGCTTTCATTAGGAACCTTGGCTATGTGAAAACACCATTAACTCCATCAAGGCTCATTTAATACCTGTGCTTCCCCTGGAGACATCTAAGTTTCGAAGCTAGTAATTTCTTGTCAGACTGATGACTTTTACTTAAGCAAGTGGCTTGATTGGGGGGTCACCACTCCTGATGTTTTTCCTTCATTTCTAAATGATGTCAAGTCTCTTAATTACTACTGCTTCTCTGAAATGTTTAGCTTCCGCCTTTGCTTGGTCCTTGTTGCCTCATCAGGTTCTTGCTGATGTAACCCAAATTGACTAATGTGGTAACCAAAACCCACAACAAAATCCTTCCCACCACGTGTGTTGGAAGTCAAATCAAATGGGTTTGAGGTGGTCACTGCCTCATTGCAGGTGATAATGGTACCAGTGCGTGTCCCGTGCTCCTGTGGAGGTGGTGGAAGTTTTCTCCTATGAAGGACAACAGTCTCTCCTTTTTCCAGCAACCCCCCAAAGAGCCAGCAGCGTGCCTTGTTCTGGCTCCTTCACAGCAATGCAAACAATTACTGTTGCGTGAAAGCCACGGCTGCCCGTGCTTTAACAGCATTGCAAATTACACTCATAAATTCAGAGTGCAGCTAATTGTTGTTTTATGGAGTAGATGTTCTTTAGGAAAAAAAAAAAATAATCTGTAAACACTCTGATGCCCTGCTGAGCAGAAGGCTATTTATCTTGGGTGAGGAATAGCCTTCCAGAGCGATGTAAGTGCAAAGTGGATCACAGACTTTTCAAGGGCACTTGTGTTCCCCTGGTGTGATTCTGGGCAAGTGGAATCTGCAAGAGGTGGGTTTTTTTTAATGAGGGGTTTCATCTGCTGCTAGAGCAATACGCTCTGTGACTGCAGTGTTATTACTGGCTCTGGAAACCCCTCTGGCCTGGCTGAGATCAGGGCTCCCCTGTGCCGCCCGCTGCCCTTGTGAAGGGGAAGGATGCAGTTGGTTTGAAGGATTACACTCCAAGTGGATGTGACTGGCTGGGGACAGAAGCATACACCTCATTGTGCAGAAGCAGCGAGATGCTGGGCAGCCTCTGCTTTGTTAATTTGCTGAGATGGTTACGTGGTGTTTGTCACCATAAGGAGATGCCGTGAGAAGGTTTCTGCCCTTCATCTATCTTGAGCCTGTCCTGAGGATTGATGGGAGAGCCAGGAATGAGCTGCTCTGGAGTTTTGGCCCAGAGCCCTGACCTGAGCGTCCTCATCCTGCACCCAGGGAAGTCAGTGGTGAAGCAACTCCTGTGTGTGCCTGGGGAGTGCCCAGGCTTCCACTGCTGGAATGACCCTAGCTGGGCTTAAGCTCCCCTCCCTTATGCCCCCCCAGCACTTGTAGGTCAGCCAAAACCTGCTGCTTCTCAGGGTGACAGTCCCACCTTCAGAGGCTGCTCCTGTCTCCTGGGGTACTGCCCTCTGCGTGCAAATGCAGCCCTTTAAAAGGCTGCTTTGCTTCCCTGAGTGCTATCCTTCTGAGCTTTTCTCTCTTTATTCCTCACTGGATCCTCTGTACTCAATTGTCTTCATCTGTGGAAATGTTATGAGGATGAGGTTTCAGCACTTTCTTAAGCTACTTTATTGTATTTTAATTCTGGTTTCAGTGTGCAGTGACTTGGCAGGGTTTGTGATTTGCAGAGAGGCAGAGAGTGAGGGGCTTTATAAATAAAATATCTGGATCTGTTCCATCTCCTTTCACGACCAGGGGTTGCTCTTCGTTATGTGAGGGCAAACCTGGGAAGCTTTCCACTAAAATTTAGGGTGGCTCCAGCATGGTGCTGGTGTAGCAGAGATAAGAATCTGACTGCATGCAGATTGTCAAGGCTGTAGCTTTCAGGGCTCTACACAGACAATGTACATGTATTTTAATAACTGTAACCTTCACAGCAAACACAGATTCTGCTGAATGTGCAGAATGTAAAACTGCATTGTAATAGCTGGGAAGGTTGTTCGTGGTAGCTCTTGATATACTGTTTGGACTCGGCTTTGCTTTGCTCCAGGAGGCTCCAGCAAGGCTTTGGAAGGGAATGATGTGCTAATTGAGAATTCAGCAAATAACAGCTTTTAAAGGTCCTTGTCTAGTACAGTAAGAGACGCCTCTAAAACCACACTTACACTGGTTAGAAGTGCGTAAGAGAATGTCCTTGTTGGCTGAATGGGACACTTTAATTATAGGTAATAACAACACTTTGAGCTTTGCAAATGCTCTGTATAATCAAAATGCGTTTGGCCTTTCCTTGTAGTGCTAAGGTGAAGCAGGTAAGGACAAGGAAGTTCTGTGATTTTTTTTTTTTTATTTTATTTTATTTTTCCCCTTCAGTGTGTGGAGAGGGCGGGTGGGAGCTGGGAGATGTAGAGCTGTCACACCACCACTGCTGGAGTCTGATCCTGCTTCAAGAGGAACAGATGCAAAAAGGGGTGAGAACAGTAGCAGGGCACAGGAGTGGCTCTCTCTGATGGGGACAATAGTTCTGCTGCTGGAGGACCTGGGGCCTGACCTCCTGTCTGATGAGCTGAGCTGGATGGAGCACCTTGTCTCTGCTGCTGCATCAAGGGTTGCTCTGTTATGGAGTGAAGGAAGCAAAGGCTTCAATCAGTGATCTGCTGCAGTTGCCAGGCTAGGGCGTGCGTGTTATTGTGAAAATTCAATGTATGGAGAGGCCAGTTGGCAGCCAGGTTCCCCTGGTAGTGCAGGCTCTTGGCAATCGATCAGAATGACTTGAAGGGGAGAAAAATCTTCATCCATCCTGCCCTTGAGTGTTACTGTGAGTGGGCTCAGCTATATTTGTGTGTGGTCCCTCTTGCTGCTGTACTGACCCCTTGGACTCCCACTGCTGTACCTCTGCAGCTGAAATATCTCAGCTGTAACCTAGTTAGCTTTCCTGGCAAAAGTTTTCAAGTAGAGCACAAGGCTTTGCAGGCAGCGCGTGGGTGAATGTGAGCAAAGCCAGCAAGGTGTTCAAACTCAAGTAGGTCAAAAGTGGGAAAGAGAATTTCACAGGAAACACTGAGACTTGTATTTTAAGTGATTTTGCTTCAATTGGAAGTCAAATAATCTTTTTATGTTTTTGAAACTCAGGTTTTCTAGAACTGAATCTAAAAAATAAATCCCTTCCACTCTGAAAATAATCACCCAAACCTTCAGTTTAATCAAAACATTTATCTCCCAGTAGATTGAGTGGGAACTGTTCCAAAGTGGTGCAATTTCAGCTCGTTTCTGAGTTGAAATACATGTGATCATTCAGCAGGGCATTTGAGAAGTTACCCACTTCTAGCACGCAGTGCAGTCCTGTTGCCCTCAACAACGAGCATGAATGCAAGTCAAGTCATTTTAAAAACAAATGAAGTGCTGTGACCTCGGTAGTTGTGCCAACATTTCCACTGGTGGTGTTCTCCATGCCATATTGCTTTCAAATACGTGCACGTGGTTCAGGTGCTTTTTGAGTATAAACCCTTTGTGAAGTTTGTCTGCAGGAGCAAAAGGCCCTAATTTGGCTGTTGATGCGTGGGAGCGTTGCGGTGGTGCAGGGGAAGGAAGGGGAAACGTGCTTCTGTGCGATCACCAAACTGAATTCATTCTGTGCATTCATGTAGCAAGTGTCATTTTCTCTACACAATAGAGAAAGTTCAAGAAGTAAGAGATTTCACTGAAGTCATCAATATGAAAGGAATATGCCTCTGGTTGTACAGCTGTAAACAAATGAAGCAGGATGTCTGTCTAAACAACCGATAGCTCGCAGGCAAGTAAATAAAAACCACTCAGGATGTGACATTTCTTCAAGGAGACCTTAATGTTTTGATCTACCTTCACGAAGGAGCAGAGCGTGGTTGTGCTAGTGGAGCTGCCCCAGCCCTGAACTTTGCTGGTGAGCACGGAACACCAGTCCCTGGGGAAAGGGGCTTGGCTGGAGCTGGCTGGCAAAGCAGCCGCTGCGTGAGTTGCTGCAGAACCTGCATCCTTCCTGGAGTCTCCCAACCCTTTGGTTTTTGTATGGTTTTTGAAAGTTCCTGTGGGCATTGCAGCACGGCACGCGATTTGAAACGTGTGGCTGTTTTGCCTGTTCCGAGAATCTGTCTGCAGAGAAGTGGTGCTGGGGGTGAACCTGTGCGTTTAGAACAAAGGTGCGATGTGCCCTGCAGCGTGGTGGGAGCGAGGCATAGACAGGCACGGGAGCTGGGCTGCTGCAAACCGTGTGCTGGGAGCCCCCAGCCTGGTTTCGTCCTTGGCAGCACTCCGGTGACCCTGTGGAAAAAGCTTTCGGCTGAGTGTCTGGGAACACAGACTCAAGCAGGGTTGCTGGGGCAGTGTCTGCCCACTCCACGGGGCACAAATCAGCAAGTGCAGGGAGCTGGAACACCAGGTGCCTCCTTGACGTTTCCTTGTCGCCCCCCTTCAGCCTCCGAACCTGCTGGTTTAGGGCTGCGAACAGCAGAAAGCACAGCAACGATTTCTCCTTTGACATTTAAATTGCAGACGTTTCCAATTAAATTTCCCTTTTTTTACTAGACGTTGGTGCAGGTGTATTATCCTCTTTATTTTATTAGGGTTATTATCTGTTGTTGAGGCTGCTAGCGATGCAGAATTTGCTGACGTTTTGGCGGAAAGGCTTCTGAAAGCATTGCCTGCTCTTAACCTTTGGGAATGTGTGGGACTCTGCTGTTGGGTGTCTGCCAAGGCCATGGCTGTCTTAAAAGCTCTGCCACTCTGCTGGGATCTGCAATCCCAGTGCACCCAGCACATGCTGGAAATCCCAGGGCATCTTTAACTATCTACCCCTCGGCTGCGGCTTGTAGGCTCTGTGCCCAGGTAGAAGATGGCAGGGGCTCTGGGAAGGATGCACAGGGAAACCCCCAACTCTCCCCTGGAATTGCCTCCCAGAAAGGTATAGAGCTGAGCCCAAGTATTTCCTAATGGCTTTGCTTTTCATCTGTTTCATTCTGCTGGCCAAATAAAGGTTTTATTTTTCTCATCATGATGAGTGATGTTCTTTGTCAGGGCTCTTAATCTCTGAGGCTATGCAGATAAACCTGCAGACCTGGAAAGACAGGAGAGAAGGAGGATGCGGCTAGTCAGGTGGAGAGGAGGCTGAAGAAAGAGCAGTGGGAGGAAAGTGGAGGGAGAGAGAGAGATGTTAGGAGAGGGTGAGTTATGTCACATTGCTCGTTTGTGTTACTTGTCCTATTCTCCCAAGCTGTTGTGAGTTAGAACAAGCTGGGTCAGCAGAAACTTGCTGGTCTCCCAGCAGAAGCATCAGGAGATGATGTACAGGGATTTAGCCATATGATTTTCTTTTTTATTATTTTATTTCCTAGTGCACTGTGGCTGGGGTTTAGCTTGGAATAGCTTTACTGAGAAACCTGCAAGGCAACAGTTGTAGCATTACGCAGAGCGAGTGGGAGATGCGTGGGGATCAGCTGCGTGGCTGTTTTGGGCTTTACGACATGTTGCAGGGATTTTGCTTTGTACAGAGCTGTGTAGCTAAATCCTCTTCAGCTTCTTTATGACTGGTGCTGCTCATGAAAGTTACTTTCTTTTCTGCTGGAGATGGCTCTGGCCCTAGTGTGATAGGGGAGAGGAATGCCCTTTGCTTCACAGGGTGTTGAAGGCTAACAGAGCTGCCTTTGGTTATTCTGAAGGCATTTGGGTTGCAGCACAAAGAGGGCTTGCAGCTGCATACCCTAGTGCCGACGTCGGTGGTGGTGGTCTGGGTCTGAGCTGGAAGAGCTGATCTCTGGTTCCTGGCAGGACCAGAGGCTGTGGGCTAGGGAATGCCATTTGAGGCTCTTCAACCATGCACCCTGAGCGGGTGGCCAGGGCAGGGCTGTGCTTGTGGCCCTGTGGGATGAGATGGATTGCCTGGACAGAAAAGTTGAAAACAACCTGGGCTCAGTCGGCCTCACGAGTGCTTCCTGCCTGGTGTACACCTGGAGGGATGTCGCTGAGCAGTGTTAAATGCACCAGCCATGCAACACAAGGCCCGGTTTCCTTTTTTACACATATGTAAACTCCACCTAAATGATTGTTATCCAGGGCTGGATAGAACCCTGCTGGTATTTAGGGCAAATGGGGCATCCGTGCCCCCGGGATTGATTCTTGCTCTAATCAAACTCAGCGTTTCTCCTGACAGTCCTTTGCCTTTGCATAGCATCTTCCATGTCAAAGTCTCAGAGCCTTTACAAGCCTTAATTACCTGCCTTTTTCATCTTATCCCTGTGGAGTAATTTAATTCTCCAGTTTATACATAGGAGCTTTGAGGCACAGAGAGACTAAGGTCAAGAGGAGAGATGCATGGAGAATGGTAATACAGGCCAGCAAAGTATTTTGACACTTAAATTCTTTCTGATTCTGAAGGAGAATCAGAAATGCTGAATTATCTGTGCCTTTACAGACTTCTCTAGCCACGTACCTGCAGCTTGCCCCTTGCTGATACAAGGTGAAGAGTAATTGGGAGGAGCACCGCTCCCGGGGGACTGCATGACTCTTGGCAAGAGAGGTTTGGGGCTTGAGATGTGTAGCAGGAATGAAATATGATTTATGAGGGCATAGATTTAAATGAATTGGTTCATTTATAAAATCAACTTCTCTAGGCTACTTAGCTTTTTGATGTCTCACCAGTGTTTAATTGTCTTAACTTGATCTTAATAGAATTATTAGGTTTTATCTCTGTAGATCTTAATTTCTTTCCCAGCTCTCGATCTGTTGGCCTGTGGCAGCACTTCTGCTTAGCTTTGATTTGAAGGGAGGGGGGAAGTTATTAGCCTGGCAAGTTTGTTCTACATTAGCAAAGGGAACAGTTCTTAATCATAGAATCATAGAATCATAGAATGGTTAGGGCTGGAAGGGACCTTTAAAGGTCATCTAGTCCAACCCCCCTGCAAGGAACAGGGATATCTCCAACTAGATCAGGTTGCTCAGGGCCTTGTCCAACCTGGCCTTGAACGTCTCCAGGGATGGAGCATCCACCACCTCTCTGGGCAACCTGTTCCAGTGTTCTACCACTCTCATAGTAAAAAATTTTTTCCTAAAAAAAATTTCCTAAAAAATTTTTTTTTCCTAAAAAATCCAGAATCATCTATGTTTTGTGCTACAGATTTTAAGTGAAATATTGCTGTGGCAATGCTTGCCACACTGGATGTTGTCTTGAGTTAATTATTCTCCTTTCCCATCTCAGAATGGCCTCTGTCCCTTGATATTGTGTATCCAAGTTTTATCCCTCCTTTCTCAATGGCCATGGGTTCGGGGTTCCCTGCTGCCTTTGGAGTTCTTCACCTCTCTGGTGGTGTGAACAGTGGGGTTGCACAGGAAGGGGACGGTGGCTCTGCTGTGGCTAAGTGCTGCTTACTGTCCTTGCGTAGTGCCAGGGGTTGCTGCTACTAAGCCTGAGGAGGTAGGAGAAACCCTTTTTTCAAGCAGAGCTGTGAAAGGAAGCTTTGAGTCAAAGTTGGTGACTGGATGGTGAAGTGAGGCAGGAAGATAAATACTGTAAGTTTCAGTATTTGTGTTTTTCTGAAACACTAAGTATGTTTTGAAACAAAGGCTTTGTTTGTTTTTGTTCTATTTGATACAAAACAGGATTATCTGGACTTGAGCCAAGATGCAATTTCACTTTTCACATCTTCCTTGGTCAATGACTAAGTTAAAGCAAACAAATGAACTCCCTGAATCAACTGCTTCCCCAGGCTGCCAAGGTTTTGGCTGGGAAAGGAGAGATTTGCCCCGTATCCTCAGGGATCCTGCTTTTTAAAGAGGCTGGCCAGCAGCAGATTGGGGAAATCATCTTGGGACACCAGTGGATTTAGCTCGTAATAACAGCAGGGGTCAGTGACAGCTCTGTCTGTAGCTGATAAGTAAAAGAACAAGCTCAGAACTGCAGGTCAAGAAACAGCAGCTGTCATTACCCTAGAAGCCCTGATAACATAATCCTTTAATAATACCAACATAATACCAGCAGCTGTGGGCAGGGGAGGGAGGGAAAACTAGAAAACCTGGCTTTGTGTTTGGTGTGGATTAAAATGGGAGAGAAGGACATGTGCCCAGGTGGCGGGGGCACAGTACAGGTGAAGGTGGGTGCTTCTGAGCACAGGAGGTGGCCTTGCTAGGAAGGATCCTCTGCTGCATGCCCCAATGATGATTTATTTGTTGGTTTTAACTTCTTTTTCCCTACCCCAAAGGGAGCAGTAGGACCTGTGCTCCTGCTCGTGCCCTGAACTGATGCTGCAGCTGCCTGCTTGGAGGAGGAATCGCCTTCGGTCACCCCTTGGTCACTCTGTGCCAGAAGTACCAGCTGTTCGGGGCTGGGGATCCTGTTGCTTGAAGACGTTGTCTAAGGCTCTTGGGGGCAGTGGGGCTTTGGTTAGCCTCTGCAGAGGAGATCCGTGTCCTCGGGGCTGTGCAGCTCTTCAGAAGTGGGGAGTTTGTGCAGAGGACTGAAAATAATGTAAAAAGTGTAGCTTGCCTCTTACTGGGTATGTTGTCCCTCTGCCCCCCACTTAAGAAAATATTGCCTTCCAAATTCAATCCTGTAGCCCGTTATTCATGAGGTCATTACTGTTTAATTTAATCACCAAATGTCAGCTGAATCCCATTTATTCTGCCAGCTCACTAGAGATTTACCTATTTATTTTACATTTCAAATGAATTGCTCGTTATTCTGTCATTCTGGGATTTTATTCTGTAATTTATTTTGTGGGCCCTGACAAGTTGAAAATGAGCCCTGGTTCTCTCCTCTCTCTTGCATGTTAATCGTCAGGCCCACGGTTCAACTGTTTGCTTGCAGGACCGAGGGACCTGACCCAGTATTTGGGGAGGGAAGGGAACCAGGCTGTGTAATCCCACAGCTGCTGTTGCTGATTCAACTGTGACAAGGAGGAAATACTTTTTCTCTCCTCTCACTCCCCTGCTTCTTGGGTCAATGTCAAAGGACAAATTACCCTGTGCAACTTGCTACCGAAATACATCGCGGTGGTTCAGAGGTGCGTAGTGTCCCTCACGGCGCGTGGGCAGGGGGGTGGATGTGTGGTTGGAGTCCTGAGAGCGAAGGCTGTAAAACAGAAATGTTGGGAAGAATACATTGCTTAGGGTACAAATCAGCCTTCTCTTTTAATGAGGTTAGGATGAAGTGGTCCTCAGTGAGGGACTGTCCTTTTTTCCCCCCTTGCTCTTGTTTTTGTCCTGTGTTGGTGCTGGAGAAGACAGACCAATGCTCTGCTCCAGCTAGCAAGATCTCAGGCTCTGGTGCCTCCTCACCTGGGTCAGGTCTCACCCTCTGCTGTAGGTCTGGGTGGCTGGGCTGGCAGACCAGCTCCTCGCAAACAGTTTGTTGTGCTTTTATGTTTACCCGGCTACCGAGATCGCTGTGTGCCATCTGAGCCCCATCCAGCTGCTTTTTTCTTCCTTTTGCAGAATGCATGGTGTTATGGAAAACCAATTTTCTGTCCAGATTAGTTCTTTATCTGCCAATTGAGAGCTCTGCGCTATTTCTCAGCTGCCCTGTGAGCTGCTGAGACCCGTGGGCCCTGCACGTTGCCCCTTTATTATCCAGTTGAAGAGCAGCTCTTCTACGCTGGAGAGAAGACTTGTTAAGGAAACTCACAAAAGGCCAAAGACACTGGCAGGCACTAGAAAGAGCAAGAGGAGGAATTTGGAGGATATGAAAGGGGATTTCAATCTTCAGGCTTGTTTCTTGGAGGAATATAAGCTGAGCATGCTCTCAGCTCAATGAGAACAAACAGGAAAAAATCTACCGGCTTTGTCTTTGACGCTTTCCCTGACTCTGACACAAATCCAAAGCACCTCATTGATTTTCTGCTTTGCCTAGCCTGAGATCAGCAGTATGAGATTGCTGCTCTCTGGGCTGAGTTATTGCCTGCTGTCTCCAGTGAACTTCCCTGGCAGGTGAGAGTTGGATGGGGTAGACCTGTTTGGCTTTTTTCTGAGATGCTGTTCCTCGACACAGTTATTTTCCCACCCTTCTCAGTGTAGGCGATCAAGCGCGTTTTTGAAAGTCACTGTTTCACAGGACTGGGAAATACTTTCTTGGATCTGCCTCACCATTGCAGTGAAGTAAGCTTGTTCTGGCCAGGCTAGTACTCATGTAGCCCCTGTTAAGAAGTCCTGGGTGCTGTTAGTAGCTCTGAGAGTGACCATAGTCAGACGGTGCTCCCTTGCCTGCACATCTCCACTGCTCAGTCTGTCTCGTCTGACTTATTAATATCCAGGGTGGTGGCTAATAGATGTGATAGGGTGCTAGTATGTGAGGGGCAGGTGGCTCTACAGCCAGTCTGGTCCAGCTGGGGTTCTTCCATGGTCTCACCTGCCCTGCAGATCAGCAAGGTGCTCGGGAAACGTAATTTTCCAACCGGATGTCGGGTATGTTTATTTCTGGATACTTAAGTACTCTTGACTTGGCCCTAACTGAATTTGTGTCCTAGCATTTTTCTTAATTATGCTCTCTGATTCCTCTAAGTCAGTGTTTAATTGGAAATAATTGGGGAAAAAACAGTAGTATGCATCCTGCTAGAGGAAATGGAACATGCATCTCTTCCATGCTCCTGGCAGGCTCTAGGGAGGAGCCCAGTTAAATTTTAGCCTCATCCTCTCCTTTCAAGGTCAATGTCTCCTCTGCTTCCCTCTCTGCTGCCCTCCTCATGCCAGGGAGGATTGCTGAATCTCTTGATCAGCACCTGTCCTGGAGCAGGGTGGCCGTGATGAGAAGCGCGATGGGCTGAGCAGGCTCTCCCATGCACCTCCCTGCACCTTGGCTCTGGGGTGCGATGGAGAGGGGTCTCAAACCATCAGTAGGTGTTCAGTGGAGGAGTTAAGTCCTGCCTGGTTAGATCTTGCCAGAGCAAAGGCTCTGGAGCCCTGCCAAGCACTCCTGGCCCTGCCTTCAGCTGAGCACGGGATGACGAATAGAGGTTATTCCTGCAAATGCTCCTTCCACCCATTAACAAGCAGTTAATGGTACAGAGATCCAATAACAATCCCTCAGACTGTCTTGGGAGGTTGTATGGCAGTGTCCCTGCCAAGCAGCATCTCTTGCATCCTCCTGTGACTAGGAGATCAGTGAAGGGGGTGAGGGGACTGCTGCCAGGGCAGCTGGATAAATTTAGAGGCTTAAGCTCCTTATTCTGCCTCCATAAGGTGAGTGTGACCATGCCTGACACAGGTGTAGCAGCTGGGGTCCCTCTGATAGCCAGGGAATGCAGGTCTCAATCTCTGGCAGCGCTGCAGGCGAACACTTGCTTTAGGCTCATTTTCCCCAAAACTCAGTGTTCCCAGACAGGTCAGGAAAGCAAAGAGCAAGCTTTGCTCGTTTCAGGAGGCTATGTGCTGGTTGGGGTGGCTGTTTGATGTTGCAAAGCTCCTTGCACCTCTTAACTGTAAAAACTCCGGCTCCTTTTGAAGCTGCATAAGCAGGCGTATTACTGAGAGCACTAAGTAGAAAATAGAGCCCCTCAACATCTTCCCTGCTGGTAACACATTGTGAAAAGCTTCCTTTCCTTTTAAAAGGAGCAAAGAGCCTTCCTTTACTGCCAATAGAAGATGCATTTCTCTGGCAATTGGCATAAAATAAATCTATTTAAATAGAGGTAATTTCGTGCAAAGGAATTGATTTTGCTATCACAGTATGTTGGATAACACTAGTTTGTTTTTTTTTAAAAAAAAAAAAGGCGGAGGCAGGACTACAGTTGGGTATTTTGCACAACTGGATAGCTGTTTCCCTCCATATTTTTTGCAGTTTGTCTCAGAACTGTTGTTGTCCCTTCCCCTCCATGGGTTTGGTTTTGCTGTCCTGTTTAGCATGAGAAATGCCTGGCTAGTTAGTCCAGCCCCACACTCCAAAAATGCTCATTTAATTTTGGATGATCCCACTTCTAGAGGAGATGGGTAGTGACATAGAGAGGGCAATAGTAAAGGCTTTGGACACCTGTGAGCTCTGGTAGAAGATGCAGGGCCTTAGAGCAGCCGATAACTGCTCCGTTGGTTACCTGCAGCTGAGTACTAAAAAAATGAGGTGTCTAAGGACAATGGATATTTGGTCAGTTTAGGCTGTCAAGCTGTAGAGCTGGCTCGTTTTCTCTCAGTTCTTTCCCTCTGTATCAATAGGGTGCTTTCTAGCACTGCCCAGTTACCCCATGGCCAAGTAAGTCTGGGGTCTGGTACGCCTGTTTCATGGTGCTGCGGTGGCCTCATCCCCTCCTGGCCCCTTCTCCCCGCTGAGGTCTTGACTCCCTTGATGGAGGCTGTGCAGCCTCCCCAGGGTGCTGTTCCTTGGGAAGAGGTTTTGCCTCTTTGCCCCAGTGGGTGCTGGCTGGAGCAAGGATGGGGAGAACAGAGCCCTGGCAGGCGCTGAGTGGCGAGGAGTGGGGACGGGGCTGAGCCCAATGTGTCCCCTCTGGGTGCCTGTCAATCACACTCCTCAGACCTTTGAGGGTGGGGGTAAGATGTGAAAGGGAGGGTTGAATTATAGCTGGAAAAACATCGGATTGCTGTTTTTTTTATCAGGAAACCTTTCAACTTCAGCTCTGCGGCTGGGCTAGTCTAATAAAGAATTGATTTCTCTGTGCCTTGGCACGTTTTACAGAAGCGCTGTCAATATGAGGCACTTGATTTAGTCAATAAGAAATGGGCTGGGGACTTCAGACTGGGATTTAATCATTGCAACATCACTGGTGACATTTCAAGTGACAGATTTCCCATTAACCTGGGGAACCCTGTTTGGCTTGTTCTGCGGTGCCCTCTGATCAGCTAATGTTTGGGGGGACATCCCTGCACAGATGCTGGTGTTTGTGGCTGCAGGACCAGGGAGCTGAGCAGCGATGGGGAAGGGAAGAGCAAGACTCCAGGCCAGGATAGTGCTGCTGCCTCAGCAGATGTGCTGCTGGCTCCGTACTCGCGTCCCACTGTCACATTGCAAACTTAATAATGTTTGTCAGCAGCTCATGAACAACTGCTTTCTGCCAGGAAGCTGCACAGACCCTGCAGATCAGGATGCTCTGCTGGGCTGGGGGCAGGCTGGGGCATAGATGGGTCTCTGTGACCCCCAGTCTCCCGTGAGTGATAGCAATGCTGCTGTGCACCTAAGGTGGGGTGCAGAGCCCTTCTGAGGAAAGGTCAGCGCTTGCAGATGGCGGAGGGTGCAGCCTGTGAGCACAATGGGGACTTGTGAAGGGTGGGAAGATAAGTAAATGGGTCCAGAGTACAGGGATGACCAGGAAACCACACTTCTCCATCTTGCATCAGAGCGAAGTGGACATAAGGCACTGAGCTTCTCCCTGCAAAGACATGGGCTGCCCTCGTTACGTCATCTGGGTAGCGAGGTGTCACTGGCTGCCATCAGAGTGGCACGTTCCCCTGGCTTGGGGCTGCTGGTGTGAGGCTCTGTCCAGACCCTGTTCTCCATACCGTCATGGTGCACCGTTCCCTTGGCAGCTGTGGGAACAGAGGTCTCCCTTGCTCCGGTGGAGCTGAGATGCTGCCTTCTCCTGGGCCTGGAGCAGAAGTTGCTGACAGGGGGTTGCTGCCAGCTCTCTGCCTTTCACAAGAGCCCTTTATTCTCTGCAGGGCAAATAGAAAACCCATGACCCCCTCTGCTGGCAGCCATCTCCTGTTGAAATATTATTTCAAGCCAATATAAAATTCATTCACACCATCATCAGTGTGAAGTGAGGAGGCAAGGGTTTTCCTTGCTTTTCCCATTAAGAATAAATCTGCCCTCTGAGACAGCCTGTTTACATCCTGTAATGAGCCTCTGTTGTCTGAAGTGGGATCGCTGCCTGCTCTGCTGGATAAGCCATGCTTGCTGAGCACCCTCTTGTCTTTCTGCTCCTACAAGGAGTGGGAAGTGCTCCCGAGTCACCTGTGCAGGTCGTCTGGGACTCCTTCCTGGGGGACTGGCTGTGTTTCAGCTCTGCTGCTGACACTGGGAGTTTCGCTTGGCTGGGGCAGCCAGATGATGCTAGGATGCAACATAGAAACCAGCTGAGAATTCAGGAAAAAAAATCTTCTTTTTGCTGTTTTAGTGAAGGAGGTTATTAATTAAGCTAACTCAGAGCCCTTGAGGCTGGGGCTTGGACTGATTTGTGTGTCAGCTGGGGGGGGGGGGAGGGGAGGTAGCCAGTGGCATGAGGTCTGAGCTGGGAGTGTTCCAGTGGGCCAGGCTGCAGGACAGTACAAACACTTCCCATCCTCCTCCTTTGCGCTGTGACAAGCTGGGGGTTGGGGTATAGAGTTTGGGGTTTTTTGGAGAAACTTTGGAATCTCAGAGTTTAAGATACCTTATTCCTTTGGGTTATTTTTAGCTTGATATGACAGTGAGATGAAAGCATCTTCCAAGCCTCTCTATACGGGGAGCTGCTTGCTTCTCTTCACTGGATCTGTTTTATAGGTGAAGGAAGAGAGTAATAGAGCCAGAAATGTAATTATATCTCTTGCAGTGTGGGGCTGTTCCATGTCAAGACCTTTGCTCTGTGTCTAGCGGTGAGGAGCGGCGCTCAGCTGCAGGATTTCCACAAAAGAAACGATGCAGTTGTTGGCTCCCTCCTGGGGGCAAGGCTCAGAGGTGGTGTGACGTGGGCTGGGCTGGCACTGGCAGCTCGCTCAGTCTGACTGTTCAGTCCTGCACCACGAGGCACAGAGCCCACTTGGGTTGCCCGTGGTGGGCTCTGGTGTACCAGCAGAGCCAGCTGCCTGCTCTGATGCTGAGGGCTTAGGCTTGAGAAAACCAGAGATGACATCTAGTTTGTCTTCCCCCCACCTCACGTGTGCTGGATGGAGGCTCTGCAGAGCTGGGTGTGCTGCAAACACAAAAATCTGCCCCTTGTGCCTGAGCAGGGCATGCCCTGAGGGAGCAGACTAGTGCCATCAGACCTGCTGTAGCCAGGGCTCTCTAGGTGGCCTCCCATGGCCAACTCGCACAAGCCACTCGTGCTTAGGCTCATGTGACAGTGTTGAAGGAAACCAGTCCACCTGCAGAGGTCATTTTCCAAGCATGCTCTGTGGTCAGTGGGGATGGCCAGTACCTATCTCCTGTCAGCAGCAAGCTGAAATTTCCCAGGTTTGAAATTTGTGTTTCTGATCCATTCATACCCCTTGGCACTGACAGGAGAGCAAAGACCTTGCAGTTAACTGATTTAGCTCAGAAAAATTCTCGTCTTTGCTCTATGCTACATTCTCCCTTTAAACCAATTCCTTGAGACTGGGAACAACCTCCTCACTGGCTATATAGGCTTTTCCTTTTTTGCTAGCACCCAAAGGTGCTGTTGTCACAGCCGTGCCCAGCAAGAAGCAAAGGGTGCCTGTAGGTAACTGGTGGAGCTGGAAGAAATGGGTGTCTGGGCATGTAACTGGCATATGATGAGGTGGTCATTACGCTGTCCTCTGGTCACAGCTGGAGGGGACAGAGGTCTTGGTGTGCGAAGGAGCAAGGGGCTCTGCTCATTCCTGGGTAAAAGCACTGTATGTTTTGCTGCCTATGGAAGCTGGATAATATCCTGAGCTGGCACTGCTTGGCTGCAAAACACTCTTTCCTGACTTGGCCTGGATTGTGGAGGAGGGCGATGTGTGTTTACACCAGCTGCGGTGCTGACCTAGTAACTAGGATGTAGGTTTTCTTGCTGAAGGATGGAATTGGTCCAATTTGGTCTGTACAAAGCAGCTTTTTAAAGCTGGTCCTGCTGTGCGAGTTGAAAAACAGTGTTGAAATAAAAAAAACCACACCTCTATAAAGAGGAGATCTTGAAGACTTTATCCTAATCGTATGAATGCTTTCTGCATTAAAGCATTACTGTAATGAGAATGTGTCAAAGTCTTTGCTGGAAAAGCCATTAAAACAGATTAGAGCATCTATCTGTACCATAAAAAGGTCCTTTTAGTAGATCTGCCTGTAATTCCAGCTGTCACAAAACAAGAGACTCCTGAAATGCCCTGTGAGCAGCCATTAAAACTGGGGAAGACTCAGCCACATGGTCTTGCTTTGATCGTTTCCAGTGCAAAAAGTACTTTGACCCTTGGGCTGTCATTGCTTGGGAAACCTCTGCCTGGAGGAATTAATGACCCCTCATTAAACCAAGATAATCGTCACCTCAATTCCCAGCCGACTGCGGGGAGGAGGATGAAGGCAGTGCTGTGTGATGTGCTGTCTCATGTGGCTTTCCCTTGGTCCCCAGACCTGTCCCCACCTCCCTGAACACAAACATAGCTGGTCAGACAAAGGCTGGCGTGACCCATGGTGCAGGAGGGACACGCTTCAGCAAAGCTGGGGAAAAGGAGTTTTCAGAGGCCTGGGTGTAGGCAGAGACACTAGCCCGAGGTGGGACGAGAAACTGTGATTTCTTTGGAGCTGTAACAATTAAACGTGCTCTTTTCACTGGAACAACTTTGATTTTTATCTAAGTTCCCTTTTTTCTCTAGCAAATATAAGGGTGGTTCTAAAAAATAAAATTCTCCCCCATCTCTGAGACTTTAGCTTGGCTGAAATGACACTTTCACTTGGGGAATAACAGCAGAGGAGGAGAAATATCAGCCACCTTGGTCATGATTCCCCCATCTCGAATGAAGTAGTGGAGATACATGGACAGATGCACAGGGCTGAAGGGGCTGGGGAGTATCTGAGAGAGAACAGAGGCAGGATCAGATTAGCATCAATGCTTTTGGGTTCCTGCCCTAGTAACAATTCAGACACTGGTCCCCAGATCCTTGTTTTGATCCTTTTGAGCTGGGAATATAAAAGGAGTGCTCCTCCATATTCAGCAGATGCATCTGTAGAAGGTACAAAGGGGAGAGAAAGTGCCAGATCCTTTAACTTCTTTGAAGAACTGGGCATATGAAAGAATGTTTTTTATTTTAAAGGAGGGAGGAAGAAATTAGCAGGGTTTGAAAACTTAAGAAAGAAAGGAGGAAAACATAATTTTAACCTGTAATTGTCCTCTCCACATTCATTTTACTACTCCAGAGGCCGTTTCTTGTGCTGACTCCTCACAGTTTTTCTTACTGTTGTCTCTACTCCTAAATGCAGTCTTTGGCCATGATGCTGCTTTGTCTCCTCTCCTCACCTCCGTGTTTTATTCCCTGCCAAAGAGTGAGGTGCAGCCCTGGGAGGAGATCTGCACTCACCGTTACACTTCTAGCATACGGTTCGTGCCAGCACAAAGCTATAGCTACCTCTGAGTTTTGGGTTTGTGTTTTTTCCCCATTTCTCCTTTGTCCATGTGTCTTCAGCCACCTCTTTGTGCTGTGACGGTTCTGCTTCAGCCTTGAGTGAACAAATGTTGCTGTGTGGTGTTTGAGGTCATCCTCCTTTCTTTGGAATAATTTGTCTTGCAGTCTCCACCTTGTGTGCCTTTCCTTTGCTGGTAGCCCCAGGTTGTGTGTCGCATAAAGCGTTTGGGATGGTGTCTGTCTCTCCATCCTTCAACAGATGCTTATGCCATCTGAAAAATATGCCTTGCGTTGCCAAGCAAATAGCCATGGCTTTTGATGGGTGAAGAGGGGCAACTGTGAACACCTCCACTTGTTATAATAGTTGCTGGCTTAGCAGTGAAACTGTACTTTTCCATTGCTTTGGCTGTATATATAAATTATTTAGTCCAGTTTTCTCCAGTGAGATCTCTTGGGGAATTCTGCTTTTGTTTATCAGTTCTTTAATGACTGTGTAGGAGGGTGACTAACTTTTATAACGAGCGCAGCTACGAAAGTGGTCACTCAGCAGCAGTGAGATTTGCAAGGGATCAGGTTGCTTTAACAGACTTGCAAATTACTGTTCTTCTTGTGTTGAATCCCAAAGCAGATGGAATCCTTCCTCAAGAGAAAATACCAAGACAAGCCACATTACTGCAGAGCACTGAGCAGTGACTGTAAAGTGCTGTTGCGTTTTATTTGCTTCCATTTACCGTCAATTGACTGACCTGCGTTCTGCATAGCCAGCCATGTGATTTGAGCTTAGTGAGTCAATGCACGTGGGACAGAGACAGGTGGCTCCTCTGGGCATGGGTGAAAGGGCCATTTATGTATCATGTGAATTATGTTAAAATTGGGAGTAGGTAATATCCAAAGTACGTTGGCATTTAAAACCACTCAGCGGCTGTCCCTGAGGCTGCTAATGCTCACCCATGCAAGCACGTGGGAGCTCCAGGACCTGCTGGAGCTGGTGTGGGTGGAAGATGCAGCAGTGACTGTGTCTCCTGAGGGTTTGCTCCCGTGGACTGCTCGTCTGCTGGGGCAGGGGGGAGGCAGCTGTTTAGTTCTGTCCTGTTTCTGTACCGAAACAGCCTGTGCATCTGCAGTATTCTGCTGCAGAGCGATTCCAGAGGAACTCTCAGCAGGGGCAGAAGGTACTGCCATAGACATGACAAGCGTAGTTTACATCCATGCCAGCTTCAGTTGTGAAGTGTGGAGCTGTGGCTTTCTTCCAGTTTGGGAAAAGATACCAGAACCCAGCCCTTCAGAATAAATCCACTGACCCAGCACATCCTGGTCAGGCACAGTGCTAGGCTGAGGGCTCAGAGCATCCCCATCTGACTGTTGCTAGGACCAGCGCAACCCAGAGCTGAGACTGGTGAACAATCTCCTTGCTACTACTGCTGTGTAACGTGAAAAAAAAACCATTTTCTATATATGAAAGCCTGCAAGGTGATTAATATCCTAGCCATTAAATTCCACTGTGGTATACTCAGTGTTAATAAGCTAGGTAAGAGGTCTGCTTGAAATTAATAAGTTGCAAATGACCCAAGGGCCACTGCTTCATGCTTGCTTTTTTCCCCATTTACCCACCCCAAATTACAGAATTTAAATAGAAAGACAATTTTCATTTATGAGCTAGTATCGTTATTCATAACTGGAGAGTTGTAAGGAATAAAAAGCCTTTCTGGTTAATTAGAAACTTCAGTATCTTGGGGAAATTTGGAAGGGAAGAAAATCTGGCTTTGACTGAGGTGCACAAATCTGAAGAAAGGGTAACATAATTTCTACAGAAATTTAAGAATGCTTGATCCTGAGGGTCCAGCTCTCCTGTGCAGGCCAATGATATTGCTGCAGGGAGCATGGACCATGCCAAGAGGTAGGATTGCTAGATATCCAGGGTGTTTCCCTACCTCCTGACTACTGTCTCGCAGGAGAGAAAGGTAGATGGATATGCTCCAAGAAGGAAAAAGAGGAATGGCCAGACCAGCTTCTGATCTGAAGGAGCAAGAAGTCCCTTTTGCTGGTTGTGCTGTCAACGCTGGAGCTTTCTCCTGGCACTGATCTGCTTGGTCTGCCTTTGGTGAGCTGCTTGTGAAACGTGGGAGGGGTACTTGGAAGGAAGCAGGAGCATAACTGAGCAAGTCCCCTTGGAGCCACAGAGCTGAGACTAGTGGGCCAAAATCCCCTTTGAAAAGAGGCAGGATGGGAGAAACTTGCAATGCTTCTGTGTGTAACTATGGCTTTTGTCCTTGCTCTCAGGGCCGTCAGTCTGCTCTCCTCTGCCAGCAGCAGAATCTCTAATTACAAGAAACTAGGGGGAGAAGACCCAGAAGTATAGAAATGCTCTGCTAATTAGGTGGCTTGCTTAACAGGAGAGCTGGGCTGTGGTTTTGTTAGGGTCTTTTCTCAGACAAGGTGGCACTGCTCAGAGATGCTGGGGAGAGAGAGGGAGAGAACAGTCTTGGAAACTGGGAGGTTTTATTTGTATCTGTTGTATGCACGTGGACCGCCTCTATTCCTGAAGTATTGGCCTGAATCCTGGACTAATGATGCTCTTTCCACACTGTCTGAAAAACCTGGTGTTTCTACTGAGCTGCTGTGCTCAGAAGCATCTCTAATGTTGTGTACAATCCCCCTGTAGCTCCAGATGCTCATCATCTTTTCTTCCATCCCTACTCCCATCCCTTAGGGAAAATTAGGGAAGAGCTTGTAAATTCATAATTATGGACCTTTTCAAACCTAGATTAGTTCCTCCTGTCTATCAGGTGAATACATATTTATAAGTGTTCTTAAAAATGCACCATCCTTCACTCCATGAGCTGTAATGAATCTGTCATGTAAATACATGCTCAGGTGCATAATGGAAAAATCCTTAGGGTATTTTTTAGGATTATTAGAGAAATGTTGCTTGAGTAGCTTGGCTTCTCTCAAAAGTGATAATAGAAGTGATTTAACTATATATACAATGCACAGATCATTTAATGGATGTTGTTTCTTTATCAAAAGCGTACTGGAGCTCTTCAGGCAGAAATGGTCTTTCTCTTGTCTCTGCAGCTTGGTTTGTGTTAAGAGTAGTAACCTGGAAGAACTTAAAGAAAAAGTTGTCTGTGCTGCTGAGATCAGGCTCTGAAGAGTGCATCTTCCAATAGTGTGTCTTCCAAATACAAACCCAGAAAACTGTTATTAATACAAGAAATGGTGTTTGAGATGCCCGAGACTGAAATTTCTTGCTATCTAGTCTCTTTTCTGCTCTGGTAAGACTTCGAGTTTTGGATTCCTAGTTTTCCTGTGAAACATGGAATAAAGATTTTTCTGAAGATGCTGGGCTGGTCGAAGTTGTCCCAGTGCTCTGACTGGGGGGAGAGCAGGGAGGGGACACACGACCCCAAAGCCAAGCTGTGGGAAAGGAAGCCAGAGTCTTCAGTGTCCAAGAGGGCACTCGATGTGTTGCGGGTGAAGCAAGGTGCATTCATGGCAGCCTGCTGACCTGCAGAGGTGTCCCTCTGGATGGCCACCTGATGGTGGCAGGACAGGAGGAGGGATGTCATCTTGTGCCTGTTGGCAGCTGTGGCTGGGTGGGCTGAAAGAGGACTTGTAAAAAGGACTCGGGATCCACTAATCTGAGCTCTGCAAGTCACATCCTGCGTGACTGTGGGGACTGCTACTTTTCTGTGCCTCAGTTTCTCTGGTGGAAATCCAGGTCCTTGAGCTGGACAGGGCATATTGGCTGTGGAATTACTCTGTCTTAGCGGACTCTGATAAATGCATTCCCATCAGCACTGTAGACCTCCCTGTAGTCCCCAAAAACCTGGTGCCTGATGTGTGCTGCTGTCCCAGTGGTTCTGCTGTGTTTCTGCATTTGGAGAAGTTGGTACTCAAGAGGGCTCAGACTCTGAAGGATAGGCAGCTGCTGTAGGGGGGGCTTGCAGTGAGGGCTGGAGTTTGTGACTGTTCTCCTCATCAGCCAGACCTTTCTTCTGTGTGAGCACTTCTGGGCTCTGCCATGAAAGATGATGACCATGAATGAGTTGCCTCTCTCCTAGGGGAGGCATTGGGTCTGGTAGGCTCTTGGGAGGAGCCTGATTTGTGTCCCTGTTGTTGGCTTTGACTCATGGGTAGCCTTGAACAACCAGTTCTGGTTTTCCTTGTGCTGCAATTTCTGTGACTGCAGAACCCAGCGTTTATTACTGGTTTGGGTATTTAGTTTATCATTTTTCTACTCCCAAATATTAGTAGTGAATCTTCAAATAACACTAGGGTATGTCTCTGGGACACACCTGCGATGACAGTTAATCAGGGCTGTAAGTGCTTCGTTGGACTGATGCCAGGGCACTCAGTCACACTCAAAGTCAAACTTGCCTCTCAAATCCTCCTGCTGTTAGGTGGAAGAATACACGTCCTACAGATTATGGGGTGCCAGGGGAGGGGAATACTCAGTATTACAGCTGAAATAAGCCTTTCTCATGTCTAAGCCAAGTTAGGAAAACTTGCAGACTCCTATCCTGACCCTAATTAATAGAATCTATTCTACTTTCATTTCATGCCACTACTTCTTAGAAAAGAAGAGACAATTATTCTGGAGTGTTAATAACTGTCCTAATTTAATGTTGCATGGAATAGCTGATGCAGAAAGAAATCTGGGATTTTATGGCTGCAGCCCTCTGGAGTCTATGTGAAGGGAAGACTTTTTTACCCAGAACAAAGGGAGCATATTTTGTAAAGCAATGAGTCAAGAAACGTATAGAAAAGGGGCAAAGCATTTTTCTCCCATGGCCCTTTTCCTGCAGATTCATTAATTGCAGTGTGCCACAAGACAGCAGTTGCTCCTGGTCAAACTAGCAGGAGGAAAGTTGTAGCCCCAGCTCGAGTACTTGCAGGCGAATCCTGCATGTGTGGTAGCCTCTGTGCTGCTGAGTTACCTCTCTGCTTTTACGTGATGTGCAACAAACCCAGAGATACTAAAGCTGAAAGGTTGTGTGTATGTCCTCGTTTCAGCCGAGTTAGTTTTTCTTTTTAGTAGCTAGAATAGCTCTGTGTGTTGGATTTGGTATGGGATTTGTTGTGAGAAGAATATTGATAACGCACTGATGTTTATAGTTGGTGCTGAGACATCAAGGACTTCACAGCTTCCCATGTTTTTGCCAGTGTGCAGGAACAACAGGCTGGAAGGGAGCGTGGCCGGGACAAAGCGCCCACAACTGCCCGTATGATCTGCACTCAGAGTTAGGATTAACGGCCAAATTGGCCAATGGAATATTCCGTATCATGTGACGTCATGCCCAGTATATAGAGGAGGGTTGACTGGGAAGTTTTGGGGGCTCCCTGTCTTCTCCATCTCTCGGCATTCTGTCCTTCTCTTGCTTTCTTTTCGGGCCTCTCACTCATCTGGGTTTGTGATGTCAAGACTTACCTGTTTCGAGATCACTTGCCAGGACAGGACAGGTGTTGGTCACCAGGTGGTGAGCAATTACATTGTGCATCACTTGTTTGTATATATTATTATTATATATTTTATTATTATTAAATTGCTCTGATCTCAATCCACAAGTCTCCTTCCCTTTTTCTCTTTAATTCTCTTCCCAGTTTCTCAGGGGGTGAGGGAGGGTGAGCGAGCGGCTGCGCGGTGTTCAGTTGCCAGCTGGGTTAAACCACAACCGTGTACCCTGGAAAACCTCTGCGTGCTTCTAGTCCAGACTGAGCTGGTGTGAACCCTACTCTCATTAAATCCACGAGCAACTAAGTGCCTGCTGCGCATTACCAGTTGCCACCAGCCACAGACCCCAAGTTTGATAACAAAAAAAAAAGCCAAGTATCTGAGCATGGAACTGCTGTGTAGAACAGAGATCAGCATGCAGGGAGGTACCTCCTTTCTTCCTGACAGCCCTTTTTCTCCTAAACAACATACCTGTCTGTAGGGGCTCTATTTCAAGCCAGGTTGATGGAGCTACAGTTCTCTTACAAGGCTCTTGGACTCCCCCACTGAACTCTAACGCAGAGAAATTACTTTAAGTGCCTTTCTAAACCCGATTTCTTGCCTGTAGGCAGTTGTGAGACACTGTTTGGGATGCTAAAGTTGGGGCTCTGCCAGGGTGGAGGCTATTCAGGCTGTTTGGGTATGGCCTTTCTAAGGGTTCTGGGTCTGTTTTGGTGAGACTGGTGTGCCGAGCTCCTGGAGGGTCCTACCGCCGTCCCGCCTCGTGCTCCCTGGGAGACCGCGGAGATGTTTGACTGTCACTGGTGACTGGCAGGTCGTTGATGGACGAGGTCAGCTCCTGGCGCTGACTGCCTGCAGAGCCTTCCCCAGGGATCTTTTTCTCCTTTTATAGCATCCTGTTATGTTTGTCTTCAAAAATTGCCATTTCTAATGTTACAGCCTGAAGATGTTGTTGGAAAGTTTCATTAATTGTTAGAGCTTATTATGGCTTTAATTACTGCTTTTTTTTAATGTGGACTAAGCTTTCTGTAATATGAATCTGTTTTCACTCACTTTTTTGGTAAAGCAGAGTGCTTTACCATCTAATTACAGTGGACTTCATAGAGTTAGCTGAGGGGCAGTATTAATTACCCTTTGTCCTAGCTTGTCTCTTGATACGTTTTCTAACTTCCCAATTATTTATTTTTATGTTCTTTGCATTGTGATGCTAAGGAGTAAAATTAAAAACAACTAGGGAGGTCAAGGTTTGAGGTGGGGGGAGTTGTATGCAAAACTTCATCAGCTGCTTTTCTGCACTGTTGACCGCAGCAGGATGCAGCAGGCTGCGTCAGGAAATCCAGAGCCTGAGGTATGGCACACTCAGCACTGGTCTGCCTGCTCCCTCTTCTCTTTCTGCTCCTGCTGTTAGAGGAGTGATGGATTTCATCCCCCTCCACTGCCCTAGACTAAACCTAATGGGAAAGTGAGCAAGTAGGAGGAGATGGAAAGAGGCAGCTGGCAGTAGTGCTGTGGCCAGGTACTCATTAAAGTCTCCTCCAACTCACACAATGACCATTAATGACTAATTAGCTGTGCTCCCAGTGCCCCCACTGCAGTACTGACTAATTTAACAAGCCTCTCCACTGCACGAAGTACCCATACAGAAAAGGGAGGTCTGCAAGGCATGCAGATGTGCTACTGGGACACCCCTAGCCTGACCAGTGGCCATGGTGGTGACAGGTTTGTCTGGGTGTCTGTGCAGCCAGCTCTGCTGCTACAAGTCTCCTCTCTGGAAGTGAGCAATGTGGGGTGCTGGCTGCTGTCCTGCCCCAGGAGAGGGGAGCAGGCAGGAGATGACTTGCAGGATGTGCTTATGGTGGCCTGCACGCCCCTCTGGCTCCTGCTGTCACTTACTGAGGCCCCATGGTTAACTGTGGTCCTAGAATCATGGATGGTGCTTGTGTGATGCAAACCTGCCTTTGGTGCTGCTACTTCAGCAGCTGCTGATGTGTTTTCTTCCCTCCTCTGCATCAGAGCTGGTAGCAACCTAGCTGGGATCGGGATAAGGCACTCTTTTCTCCGACTTTGATACAGGCATGAGCTTGTCCCTTTTCCTCCTGCTCCACCAGCCACCTCCTCTCCCCTTTGCCTTGATAAGAGTGGGGTACAGGGCAGGGAGCACGGTGCACAGAAGCAGGAAAGCTACGGGTAGCTCTGCTGTGCAGCTTCCAAGAGAAAGGAGGATCTGCTGCTCTCCCAGCGGCTTGGCACTGGGCAGAGGGGAGAGCCAGCCCTGCCACGGGGGGACAGGAGAGAAGGAGCAATGGCTGTGGAGCAGGACTTGAGCTGGCCTGGCCCCCGCTGGTGTGTGGCAGGGAGGCTGATTAATTGCTTGGTGGTGCTGTGTTACATCGCCCGTTTGTAGCTTTTTCTGGTCTGTTTTGAAACTGTGAAATGAGGCGCAGTAATCAAGGAGGGTTTTAATAACCATCCCAGCTCTGACATTTAAATTACAGATGGCATTTTCAATTAAACAGGCACTCTCAGCAGGTTTAATTTAGCTATCAGTTCTGCTCTGTTCTTTAAGTGCTTTCTTTAAAACAGTGATGAGTTTAAAATTTGCTCCAAAGGGAGAAGGAGCTGAGGAGGGCTTGGAGCTTGCTGGAGAAGGGGAATCCTCTTCAGGGAATGCTGAGTGTGCAAAGAGAAGCCAGAGAATAAGGAGATGAGATGTTCCACTCCCCAGCACAGATTTGTGCACAGGATGCCCCACATGCTACTCTTCTCACGTGCCACTTTGTGTGCCTACATGTGTGCACACACAGTCACAACACCATGTTTCTAAACGCAGCAACACCTGGACTGGAGCATCCCATCTACTCTGTGGCTGATCAGGTGCCCACGTGCTTGCCTGCTTCCGCTCCTCTGCTCCGTACCGTCGTTCCGATGGCAATACTTTACGCATAACCTTAGAAAACGTGCCTGGCTGACATAATCAATCCCATACACCTTGGTGTATACAGCATGGTGCTGCCACCCTTGTGCCTGCTGCACTCCAGCTCTGGAGTGGATAGCTGTGCCTGTGCACTGACACTTTCTCTGGCAGGAGCCCTGTTATCCCACTGTATATCCGTGCTGCACTCCTGCAGTGTTGTTCCTCCTGTGTCTCATTGCTGTCTTGCTTCTGCCCAGGCGCAACGTGCTGTCCCACAGCACAGCAGCCTTACAGACCTGTCCCTGCACAGCTGCATTCCCCTGCAGCCCCACAGCTGTCCTTTCTACCTTTGTACATGTGCACACTCCCATTTTACCAGGACACCCCAAATCCACTTACACCCATGAACTCTCCCTTGCACTGTTCAGAGTTCGCTTGCTTCTTCTGAGTGATGCTGAGGCTGTTTCCAGGATCACTTGTGATACTGGTGAAGGAAACTCATTTCAAGTAGTACAATTTGGAGAAGTCCTGCTTGGGCCAGAGCTCAAAAAGGGGATAGGATTGGGAATCACGATGTCGATAGCCAACTCTGCGTTGCTACAAAGACCTGGAAGTCACAGCTTGTGTGAGGGCATGGTTCAGGACAACTCAACCGTTGTGCGTGCTTATGGCCCTCAGCTGGTGACTTCTGCGACAGAAGTGTGTTGCATATGTTAAGGCTGTGGTCCTGGGCCTTCCTTTGGGGAGGCTGCTACAGCACTTGGAGAAGAGCTGTTCCCCTTCTGCCGAGGAGAGCGCCTGCTTCCTCGCAGCTGTCGTGCGGAGCCTCCTGCCTTTCTCTCCAGTGTAAAACAGGGCTGGATAATTTCATCACCGCTAATAACGTTTCTAGCGAGGCAAGCTACAATAATGATAAGGGTAATTGAATCTCATGCTTCAGGGATAAGCTGAGCTCAGGAGGGGGATCAGGGAGGAATTCATTTCCCCCTTCCCCACAGAAGCTGCTTTGCACAGTTGATCACTTGTGTTGAAAGGCTGATGCTTTCCCTGGCACAGGGGCTGGGCTGACCCCAACAGCTGGGCTCCAGAAGATCCCTATTGCTGCTGCCTGCCCTGCGCCTCAGTGCCCTCATCCTGTGGCGAAGAGTGAGCCAGATTTCCCTGCGGTGGTTCCAGGAGAAAGCAAAGAGCAGTGATGAGGGGAGGCACTGTGTCCCAGAGGCTGTTGGTCACTTACAGCCTACTGGTGTGTGCCAAGAGGCAGTGCAAGTGGACAAGGGTGCCAGGAGGAACAGAAGCAAGCTCTAAAGCTAGAGCTGTGCTTTACGTTCCTATGCAACTAGCTTGGTGTAGAAAAAGCATGTGAACAACTTCAATAGTGGTAAATTTTTCTATGTCCAGAGCACTGCCTTGATTTTTAACTTTGGAGGGGATGAGCCAACCTATAGTCACATAGGATGAAGCGAAGAATCTGAAGCCAGACTGTTCTAAGAGTTGCCAGGAGAGAATACCAGCTGTGTTGTCAGCTAATACTTATAATACTCATCCCCAAGACTTGGAAAGTCTCCTCTTATCTGTTGTCAATTAGCAAGGAGTTCTGATTCCTGCAATCACATTACAAAAATAGTTCACGGTATTTATGGTGGAAACTTAATTTCAAACAGCATAACTTGAGAAAATTCTGACTGGGTCAAAACTTAAGAGGAGACCTAGGAAGCAAAAATGTGTCTGCATGACTGTTTTATGTTATCCTCCCAGCTCCTGATACCATCTAGAGGTGGATGCATTTCAGCGGGGTCTGAGGGGATCTCTTAATACTATTCTCTTACCTCAAAGGAGAAGTCATTTAATTACCTCATTTATACTTGGTGGGAAGCTTAAAGTGTTCTGAGCTATGGGAATGAAAGAGACTACAGAGGACAGCATGTTGTTATTTGTTAAGAATAAACCACAGAGTGATGCAGCTTAGCTAAATGGAGCTTTCAGGACTATCTGATAGGGTGGGAGTTCTCGCTAAAAAGACCTAGCTAGCTGAGCTGGAGAGAGGAGATGCCTGGCACGCAGTGGGAGAAGATGTCAGAAGCAGAAGATGTCATCTGCCCTGGTCCCCTCACTGTGCTCCATGACCATCCCTTTGGATGGATTTATTTCCCTCAGTCCTTGGTCTGGATAGGATCAGGTGGTAGAGTCGTCTCAAGGTCTATAAGTGGGCATCTGAGACCTTGAAAAGGAAGTGGCATGTTCAAGAGCCATGCAGGGAGACTATGCCGAGCAACATATGGAATCCAGCAGCACAGAGGTGTTCAGGAATGCTCTGGAGTCTTTTTTATACTCGTGAGAGAGAAACCTTCAAGCTCAGCTGTGCTAGTCCTGGAGGGGAGGGCCCAGGAGGCAGGAAGGCTTTTCTATTCATTTTTTTTTTCCCCTTAGCTGTGAATTATTCATGGAACTCTACTGACTTAGTGCTGGGGAAAGGATTTCCTGTTCATTATTTACAGATCTCTTCAGAAACATTACTTTTTTTTTTTTTCCCTGGGTTCTCTTTAGGAGCAGGAAAAGTTTGTCCCCCTGGACATTGAAGGAGTCCTTTGTCATGTGCCTTTGTTATTTATTCTTTATAATGAAGCTGCTAGAATTAATTCTTAAGAAAGACAGTGTAAAGAAACATTAAACAGTCTTCAGAGCTGTGGTTAAAAGATTTCCAGGCGACAAATGAATGCCTCTGTGGACTCTGTGTCAATTGACTTATGGTGTGATTGACTGATGGTGTCTAGTCTCATATCGAAGCTGTCCTTGATGTCTATCACTGGGTTCCTTCCCAGGCTGTGAGCATTGGATGAAAAGACTGCAGTGGGATGCACAAAAGCCCTGGTGACCATGCTGGAAAGGAGTCTAGTTGTTTGGCCTGGGACTAGGTCTCTCTTGAGGTTACCAATCCTCAAAGTACCAAGGATTTGGAGTAACACCCTTGGATTTTTTTTTTTTTTTTGGTCAAGGTTGTGGTGCGTATTGATGAAGACAAGCTTTGTGTGGGAGCCTGCCAGGCTGGGAGGGGTGATGAGCAGAGCTGAAGGAAAGACCCAGAGAGGGGAGCGATGGCTGATGTTGGGGGGAGAACGGATCAGAGGGGGCAGATTGCACAGCAGGCGTGAGTGCAGATGTGGCTGTGAGACAGACCCTGTGTCGTTGCTCTTGCAAGCAGGGCAGTCGGCTGGAGCGGGAGCAAAGCCCTCTCTGGGACACTCTGGACAGAGAGAAGACACTCTGGCTCTTCCTATGGGTCTCTGTTGGCGTGCTCTGGCTGTTGCACGTTACATCCCCTGGGTTGTGCTCTGTCTGCTTCTGTTTGTGCTTGCTGTGCAAGGGCTGCCTGCCTCTTTGTAAGGTGCACAACTCGGCAGGACTCTAGTTCCCAGGAACGCCTGCTGAAGACTTTTGAAAGACTGGAGGAGCAAAGTGAATTGAGACATGGAACTTAGTTAATTGCAGTCCAAAGGAAGGTAGCTGCTCATCCGGACAGGAATTGCTCCCACCTTGGCTATTCCCACCCTCTCCTATCCAAGATCATTAGACTTATGAAGGAACAACTGTGAAGGAAGGGTTTGAAAGCAGCGTGGAAAAGCTTGGCTGGGGTTTCTGGGTCGTAGCGTGCAAGTCATTAGGAAAACAGCAGCATATCTGCTTTTCAGCTAGCTCTAACTCTCTCTGGAAACGCAGGGTAGCTGTCTGCCCAGACTGCAGCGTGGGGCAATAGGGAAATGGGCATGATTCAATTATTCAGGCAGTTCAAAGGTCTCTGCTTGCAGCTGTTCCTCATGTATGCGTAGAGGAAGGTTGTAGCATTGCTGATGAGCATAACCCGTAAGGGAGGAGGCCCAGAGCATGCTGCTGAAGCCTGGCAGTTCTTGGCCCATGGTGTTCCCTGGCTGGCACTGACACTCAGGGGCTCAGCAGGACAGGCTGCCAGTGTCCTGCAAGGCAGGTGTCACTCTGCAGCACTGAGCCACTCTGATAAGAGACAGCGTGGTCCATGGACCACCATGGTCCACACTGTCCATGGACCCCAGGGTATGTCCTGGCTGTTTCTCTACCTGATGGACATTAACCCTTTCAGCTACTTTCTGCCACACAGATGTGCGGCAGCGATGTGCTCAGGGAGGGAGAGCTTGTGCGGATTCCCATCTGACACCAACTGGGTGTTGTTAGGGAGACAGACCTTGTCACCGATAGGGCTTGGAAATGAGATGAAACGTTATTCGTTTTGCATGCAGGCAAAAAGCACAGTAAATGAAAAGATTACATGGAGTATGCATGAAGGGAGAACTCTTGTCCTGATCAATAATTTTAAAATTCCCAGGCAAGTGAAAGTTAGGACTGCATGTACAAAAGTTATTAAAGGCTTTAAAAAACAAACCAAAAAAAGGCAGGAAAAGGTGTTAAAAAGATGAGTTTGTTCCGATTTACTGGTTGCTCTTGAGCTGAAGGCTGCAGTTAAACGTAGCTACCTTACGTATGTACAGGAATTCAGAGTTGCTTCTATTCAAATTGCTTTAAGCTCTGTCCATATCGTGATATCAAAAGGGAGAATAAAAACCTAAGATAGCCTTGTGCACTTAGAGGCACGGCTTTGTCTTACTGAAATCATAACAATTCAAATGCTTTTTCTTAGTGTATGCTGATTGTGCCCAAACTCTTATTCCGCATGGCCACGTGCTGTGTTGGAGGCTGTACAAAGCCGTGAATGAGGCTTGGCTGGGGAGGCAGCGTGGCTCAGAAAACAAGACTGTGGGCTCGGAATTCTTGGCTGTACTCACAGGCTTCATGTGTGACTCCTAACTAAGGCAGGCTTGTATCTGCCATCCCTGTGCTAAAATAGGGATAATAGCTCATGGAAGGGAGTAAAATCTACTGATAGTTCAGAAGCACATAGGTGTGTCATAGCCCTTGTTCCTGGAGCAAGCACTCTCTAGATACAGATCAGGAGTTAATGCATCCCATGCTTTTTGGTGTGGTTGGTTTGTTTGGGTTTTTTTAAGATATCTTGCCTTTTAGGCTTGCCTGCCAGTAATAAAGCGCCTTTCCCCACCTCTTTCCATCCATACTGAATCTCAAACTCTGTCCTGTCCAGAACAGAAGTGCTGACCTCACTGACCTTCATAATGGTCCATCAGCAGCATCTCCTTTTCTGTAAGGAGTGCGTCAAACCCTAAGTACAGCTCCTTCTCATTTCTTTGAACTGAAACACTCCATGGCAACAAATCAGTGTAATTTCCTTTGTTTTATCTGATTTTCCTCATAATCACTGTTACCATCAAAATTTCTAGAAAAGTCAAGTCCTCTGCTGCTTCAAATGTACCGTGATATGTTTTCAGCACCTCCTGCCTGAGGTTGATGCAGCCCATGCCATGAAAAATAGTGGCATTGGCAAGTATTAGTGTTCCTTACTCTCTGTGAAAGGCTGATTTGAGGGTTTCAGCTCAGATATTCCAGCGAACAGCCCCCACTGGTGTCATTCAGGAGCTGGTGTTGCCTCAGGAGATCCTCAGAACTTCGCCCCAAGCAAAGTAAGAAAGAAGGATTAGCTTGTACGTCCCAGTCTGAACCCCCTCCCAGACAGGGTGGCATCCAGTGCCTGGCATGACCGTGGGCTTGCCCCATGCCTGGGTATGAGAAGGAGTGTTTTCATATTTGTTTCAGTGGATTTGGATCAGGGAGTTGTCCCCCTGCCTCTGTCCATGTCTCCCTAGCCCTCACACCGGAGTGCTGCGTCTCTCGGCTTTGTGCCCGTGGTTTTGTTTGCCTCGTACAGGTTGTTACACATCGTGTCACCGCTGGGTGCACTTGGACTTGACACAGTCCCCAAGGTCACAGTGGGAAGCGCGGGCTGGAGCTGTGCTCTCTGCTCTCCCGAGCCCCAGTTTCCACTGGTGGTGAGTGGCTGAGTTTGAGCTGTGCAGGACGGGGGACAACAAGCATCTGAAAAGGGCGACTGGGGCTGCTGCCTGATTTTATTTTTTTAAAATGTTGCTTAGAAACAGAACTCAATATTACCTAACTCCACCAGATCTGCAGTGCTGAACTCATTGCACAAGGGGAAAGGAGGTTTTTTTTTATTTTTATTATTATTTTCTAGAGTTTTTTTTCTTTTACAAGAAATAACTCACTTTTCAGCTGTTGGAGAAGGTAGTAATTGATCTAGAGCTTTGCAGCTTGCCTTCCGGAATGGTTTTATTCTTAATGTAGGAATAAAACTCTGTTAGGTCAAATACACAGCAATAAATACAAGAAGCACATTAGCTTTAATATATTGGATTATTCCACTTGGTGGTGACGGGGAAAAAAACAAGATTTAATTCCCCTGGCAATGCAGGCAAATAAAATCGCTTTCCCTGCCCATATTTGTCTGTTAAGTCATTTTTGTCTGTCAATGCTAGTGCTGCAGGCTTTGACAGGATTTAATTTTACTTTTTATTTTTTTTAACCTGGTGTGAAAGTAAGAAGTATTTTCTCCAAGTAAGTTGTCCACAAATTCACTCAATGCCTTTTATTTCTCGCTGTTACGGACTCCTTCGCTGGTGGGATGTGGGAAGCTCTCGCCACTGTCAGAAAAGCGGGGGTGGTTGTGAACTGGTGGGGTAGGGGGTAGCTTTTAGCTTCACTCTGCTGTTGGAGTGGAGCAGCGAGTTCAACATAGCTGGTGCTGGTTTGGTGCTGGTTTCTGTTCCTACCCTGAAGCTTCCCAGCTAGAACTAGGATTTGCTTCTCCATGCCAACTGTTTTTGTGATGTACCACCACCCTCCAGTGCTGTAACATCTGTCGCATCTTTTCTTGTGGCCCACAGGCTAGTGGTGGCTTAGGGCTCCCATATGGTGGTGAATGTACCCAGCAGTGCATGAATTCCTCCCAAGTGATGTGCCTTGCAGTGCTGAAGTCTTTTATCAAATCCCATAGTCGTTCCTTGTGCCAAGCCTTCCCTCGTTTTCCTGGGAGAGCAATGACGTTGGATCCCTTTCCTACAATCCCTGCTTTTTCCCAAATTTATATCAGGCACAGGACAGATGAGAAGAGGTGGGAATGATCTTCTTACTTGTCATCACGGCAGACAGATAGGTCGAAGGTGGCTCTGCTGTGGACCAGGCAAGTGGCAGAGAGACTGCAGCAGAGATTTAGCTTGGATAATAGAGAGGAAACATCTCAGCATGGTGAAGGACTGTAAGAAAGGACTTGCAGGGGGTAAAGCCTCCACAGCCAGGAAGCTTGGAAAAAACCTAGATGAATCTGTCAGGAGTGATGTGCAGGTGGGGAGGGGTCTGCCACAGGCAGGAGAAGGGGATTTAGAGTAGGCAGGCCTGGGTTGTGTGGTTGAGGGAGGTGTGTGTTGGTTTTAAAGCATCTCTGTGCGAACTGGCGAGAGACTGGGGAAAACAGGAAGGCAGGAGTCTCCATGTGGTTAACTGAGTCTTTGCACTATATTCATCTGTCCAGGCAGAGTTATCGCTCCAATAAGCAGGGCACCTAGACTCTATCTGATTGTATTTGTCTAAGACGAGAAAGACTTCACAATAATCCTGCTGGCAATTAATTGGCTTTTGTTCAGCAAGAGTGAGCAAGATCTCATCTTAATCTCTTTCATTATTTCTCCTTGTATAGCACAGTCAACACAAGATTAGGTTTAATTTACAAAAAAATGCAAAGTCATTACTCATATCTGGATGAGGATTTTATCTGCTTCATTTTGCAATGCTTCATGTGTCAATATTAACGAGAGGAGGTGTGTGGTGAGGTGGAAATGGCCCTGCTTGACTTCAGGCCCTTTTGGAAGGATTGCAAGTAGCAGAGATCTGATATCATCCTTCCTCTACACCCATCTCCTGCCCTTCCTCAGAGAAGAAGCTTTGTGCTCAGGAAAATTAGCCTCTTTCCGCAGGGCAGTGGGTCATGGTGCTCTTAGCTCTCACCTCCCAGCTCCTTATGCAATAGCAGCCCTGGGCACACGTGTGGAAAAGAGCTATGGGGACCCAAAAGGAAATGTTGTGGGTTCCATGGCAGTACCAGCCAGTGATAGGCTCATTTGATGCCAGGTCAGAGGCTGTGCCAGTTCCTTGTGGTGGTCAGTGACTGAGGACATCCTGGTCCCAGCAGTGCAGGAGGGCCAAATTGGTGGTTTCTGAAATGCTCTGCATGGTTGTGGACATTATCTATGGGTGTTTATCTGTTTGTTAATCTACCCCTATGCATTTCAATGCACTTACCTGCGAGTGCTTATACAACCCATCCCCTTAACCAGGCTCCCCTTCTACCCACTCCCCATCAGGCAGCTGGCTCACAGAGCAGTTTACAGCATGTTCCCTTTCCCCTGGTTCTTCTGAACGTGGTACCTACCTCTACAACATGCTCAGAGGGAGGCATCTCACTGTTGAAGCTTGCTCCCCTCCCTGGTTAGCGCTGAGCTCCTGTTCCTGCTGCAGTTAGATGTGTTCCCCCATGATCCATCAGTCCAGTGAACACTCTTATGACTTTATTGTGGCTTCTCTGCCTTTCTGGCAGCGCTGATTGTGCTGTGGTTAATGGGTCTGCACGGATAGAGCAGCTCCAGATGAGTTGCTCTGAGTGCCTGCAAGGGAGGTTAGCCAAGGGCATGTGTAATATAGCTGGGACTCCCGCCTTGCTGCGGAGGGCTGTGAACTTGACATGCAAGGAGGGCAGCAGAGTGGCTGCGTGTGCCTGGGCACAGTGTAGATGGGGATGCAGACAGCCCGACTGCTCTGGGTGTGATTCTTCTGATTCTCGTGGGCTGGATTAAGGTAAGAAGATACTCAGAAAGGAAAGGAATGTTACTGATATGAGTGATGCTCTTAAAAAATCAATGCCCTAGGATAGTGTTCGGTGAGTTGTGCTGCTTCCAATCAAATTTGAAAGGCAGGCCTTGGTCTGTGTTCTACAAAGCTTTCACTGCTCCCTGATTAGTGCATTACAGTTTAAAAGCCTGGCTGCAACCAAGACGGGTGTGCCATGAGTGTCTCTTGCTCAAGAGAGACTGTACTTTCAGAATGCATGGGGTGTCCCAGCTGGCAGAGATATAGGGATCTCGGGACAAGCAGAAGCTGCTCTGCAAACCGTGCTGGCAGGCATTTAAACAGGGCCAGACGCAGAGAGAAGGCTAACTGGAGCCTAAGCTGCAGCCAGAAGAAAAAAGGTGCTGTGACAGACCCACAGGTACCCTTGGGACTGTAACGCGTCTCTCCCGGCTCCCGGAGCCGCAGCCGAGGCCGGCGGGGCTGTCGGGGCTCGCTGCCTGCAGCCCGAGTGCCCTCTGCCGTCACCGCCGCCCGCAGCGCCCGGCCCGGCCGCGCAGGGGGCGAGGGCGCCCGTTCTTGGGGACAGACCCGGCCGGTCGTCGTGGGGGGCTTTTGCCGCTGCCCCTGCGTGGGCTGCGAACAGGGCAGCGTGCAGAGCACTATCCTTTGGGTGCTGCCAGCTGGCTGGAGCCCAGAGCTGCCGGGAAGAGACAGCGCGATCAGTCGGGCACCTCCGCTGCCATCTTTCTTTGCATGAGACAAAATACCTTCCTCGGAAAATGAGGGAGGTAGCCCCTCAGCCCCTCACACAGCCCAGAAGGGTGCTTGTGTGCTTGCTTGGCTGTATCTGGCTTTTCTGTTCCCGTGACATCTCTTCCTCACACGTCAGCCTTCACCGTGTGCCTGGCCTATCCTGTTCGGGTTTGCCTGGGTACCTTTGCTTTACGTGCAGGCTGCAGTGTAAGGAGCTCAGCTCTCGTGCAGCTGTCTCAAGCAAAAGTTACATTTTTCAGCTTCCATGAGACTTCCCGGTTGAACTCACTATAGCTGTTCTCTCTGTAACTTCAAAGTGCTTCTCCAGTAGGAAAGCATCATTAGATCCTTTTTCTCCTAATAGCTAAGGAGGTTGAGAAGGACAGGGCGGTCACTGCCCCAAGGACATCAGGAGGAACTAGCTGGATCGAAGGCAAAGCAGGAACCGGGTTAGCTCAGGGCCAATGCTGCTTATCCATGGAACCTGTTTTTCCTGGAGGTGATAACTGTATGGTGTGGGAATGGATGTGTCTGAACTACAAAGGGAGGTGTGTTCCGTGGGTGTTTTCTTCACTAGCCCAGTGTTTTCCAGTTCTTCAGAGGTTTTCTACTCCTGACAGGCTTGTGGGCCAAAATGCAAGGATAAGTCACTGGCTTTCCCATCCAGTTGTGACCATACTCATCTCAGCTGCAGCTTTAGGCTGGAAGCCTCTGCTGCAGGTGTGGCTGATGCCCTGCCATCCTGGCCTTCAGGAAGTGTCATTCCCAGCCTCTACAAGCTGTTTGATTTAGGGAGAATCAGTCTCCCAAACAATCCTCCCTTTTACAGCTGGCTAGAACAGCTGGGCTGCAAGCAACAGGGAATTGTCAGATATATCATTTCTTCTTTTTCTCCCTCATCCCTCCCATCCCTGTTCTCAAATGCCTGGTGAGGGAGCAAACTCCTCCATCTGTCCACAAACCCCCCAGGGTGGGTAATAATAGGTGCTTCATATAGGAAAATTCAATTAGACTTGACAAGAGATGCATGTTAGTGCTTCCTTGCCAGGGCCCTATCTTGCTCTGTTCTGTTCCTCTGCAAGAGACTTGCTGTAGAAACTATTATGGAAAACAAACAAACAAACCAACCAAAAACCCCAACCTTTTAAGCATAATGGTGTTTATAGCCAGGACTGGCTGTGGTAGGGTTTGTAAAAAAGAAAATTACGGTGGGATCTCATACAACTGCAACTGCCAAGATGCAGTTGGCTACCCAGGACATCAGCTGCCAGCTGCTGACAGCAGAACAGGACTGTGGAGCTGGTTCATGCTGGTGTCTTGACGAAAAGTGAGTAGTTCACATCTTAAACTATCTCTCCAGTTCTCCATCATCCTGCTGTTTTGTTCCAACATGAAATGTTTTGGAGGACACTTCCATTTTTTGTTCGGCGTAGCTCACTACTAAGCTCAGCAGTGGCCTGCGCCAGAGATGGCTGTGGTGCACTGTGGGTTTGATGTGCAAAGGAAATGGGAGTCCTTTCCACAGCTCCTGTTGCCATGTTCAGGAATGGGAGGAGATTCTTTTGTGTGCTTTTCGTTTTTTTTTTTCCTCCAGCATGAATGCTCCAGCAACACTCCATTTTTGTGTTTTAATGCTTGGATTTCTAATTCTCATCATCTGGACTCAGAGTATTATCTGTTATAAATTACCTGGGGACAGACCTCTTTCTGTCTCTACAGCACACATCTGCATTGGTCATCAGTGTTTCCAAAAGCTGCTGTGGGGTATCACACAGCTGCTTGCTGGGGTTGGCACAATAGAAAGCAGAAGGAACCCCCATAGAATCTGTGTGTGATAAAGCTCCCGGCCACTGAAGGTTTCTAATACATCTAAACCCTTTTGTCACAGTTGCACTGCCTTTCTGTAATCCTATGAAATTGCATCGTCCCAATTTCCATGAAGTCTGTAACGTGCGAGTATCCATTAACCTCCTGCGCTCTGTTCATTTCAGACAGATGTGTTGACATAATCTTGGAATTGGATGTATGTGTATGGTGCAGATTTCAGTGTGTTCAGACTTCTGGTATTTGATCGAAATTCAAAAAGCACTTGGAACAAAATACTTACAACGTGAGCAAGCCCCCGGGTACCCAGGCACTCACTTGTTTTGGGACTCTGGCACTGACATGGCTGAATACAAGGAGTAATCACTCCCCCGAGGTCAGCAGCAGCTTTTGCGAGAAGCTCTGTGGAGCAGAGGTAGCTGTTCTCTGCAGTGAAGCTGCAAGGTGTTGAGTGTCTTGGAAAGCACTTCTTGGAGGTAAGTGGGAAGGTCAGGACAGCTTTGCAGGATGTCCCTGACAACCCATGTGAACATCAGACCTGCTGGCGTGAGGGGAAGGGGTGCAGGGGGACAGACCCCAGGCACCTGTGGGAGGCTGTGTGCATTTAGTAGTTCAGCCTAGATAAGCCTGAAGTGGGGACCATGGCCCTACCCTGCAGTTACAAGGGACACAATATCTGAAGGCTTAATCCTGGGTTTATTCTGGCTGTGAGATGATGGCTTAGGAAGGGTTCCGTTTATCAGTCGCATCAAGATGTGGAATATTGATCCCCTGCTGTACTGATTCCTTAGGAACAGATGGAGGCTTCATGTCTTCTGTGAGGCAGAGTTGGCAGCAAGTTCAGTATTAACTAGCAACTATGTCAGCCGCGTTAAAGGCTGTGGTGAATAAAGTGGCATCGTGTGACAGTGTGTGCAGGGGTACAGGAGGGGGAAGAGTTAAATTCTGAACTGGTTCCGGTCTCTCTTGGGCCAGAACTAAGGCTGAGCTGACAGTAGAGCTACAGTTACAGGTGACCTGGAAAGCATCTGTCAGGGCTGGGCTGCATAGGAGCCTTCCTGGACCTCCTCTGTGCCTTGTGTGAAATCTCACTATGTTTTAAGTGCCCTCTGCCCACTGCTGCTCTGCAAACCCGCTGCCCATCAAGTACTTCCAACAGGTTCAGGCTGCTGGGCTGGGGAACAGAGCATGTACCTCTTTCTGGAGACTCATGGATACAAGATACAACTCCTGGCGTTGGAATAGGACTGGTTGACACCGCTCCACATAACTGAACAGAAAAAGCATGCTTAAGCACAGGACACAAACACGCAGCACACAAGGGAAGATTCACACACACCTGTGTCATTTTATTATGTTTACCTGGACTCTGGCTCAGCACAGCTGTGGCTGGGAAGGCCAGTGTGCCCTGGGCATCCAGGTGTAGAAAGCCCGATGAAGCAGAGCGTGCACAAAGTGACCGGCTTGGAAGCTCTCTGCTTTGGCTACAGGTAATAGTACACTGCACTTGTAAGGGTGCACTTTGATGCAAAGTGGCATTCAAGTATGTATGTGCTGGCAGCCCAGGAAGGGAAGACAGACAGATGGACACAAACATGTAAGTGCCTATCTCTCTAGGCAACACCAGCTCTACCGGGATGCTCCTCCGAGAGGACTGACTAGCAGGGACAGGCTTGGCTCAGGGAAGCTGAGGTGTCTTTGTTCCGGATGGTGGCTCGCAGCCCTGAGTGGTATCAAGAGGCACTAGTGGGAGTATGTAGGATGTGCTGTCTCAACAGTGAGCATATGGAGTGGAGGCAGATGTGTACTTTGTGCAGCCACTGTTGGTAGGCAGGAAGAACTGAGATCAAGTGGGGCTAACAGCAGCTCTCTGCATGAAGAATACCTCCTTGCCTGCAAAGAGTCATACTGGATGATCAGGGTGCTTGTTGCGTGAGGCATGCAGAGGCCAGGAAGGGGTAGATGAGTTTGTTTGCATTTGTTTCTGGACCCCCTCCCCAGTTTGATCTAACCCATTTCTCTAAGCCCTTGTCTCTCTCCCAGCAATTACTTGCCATTGCTGTCTGTCTGAGGGAGATAAATGAAGCTCCAGGTTTGGACACCAGAGAGGTTTCAGTTCCCACCACTTTCCTTGATAAATAGATGCTGGGAACAGCGTAAGAGAAAAGGACCCAATCTCTATTGCTTTGCATTATCATGACTAAATATTAAACTAATAGCACTTGGCAGCCAAGCTAGAGCTCCTGTGAGGCAAGCAATGACATCTGTTGTTTATAAATGGGAGAGAGCAAGGTTCTCACCATGGGGTCATGGAAGCAGTTGGTGACAGAGATGACAGGGCTCTGAGTTTCCCTGGTATGTTCTCAGACACAAGGTCTATGCTTTTCTTATCCCTTTTACTTCCAAAAAATGTGCCCAAAGTACTGCTTAAAGTTAAGGGGTGCCCAAATCTGGGAAGCAGGCAGGAGGGGTGTCTAGCTTGGGCTGGGTGCCAGAGGTTAGTGGCTTAGGAGAGAAGTAAGGCTTACAGGATTTTGAGGTGATGTCACATCTGAAGGAGAACATCAGTGCAAGCGGTGAGACTGAATCTAATGCAGTGCATTCACAAATCTATTTGTGTTCTTTGCATAGTCCTCTTGAGGAAAGATGGATGGTGGCCCCTGGCATCTTGCACGTGCATTCGTACATAGAAAGGCTGTGTTCTACAGCCTGGAAGCAGCACCATGCAGGAACCATCCAAAGGCCATGGGATACCCTGAGGGAAGTCAGCTCCAGCATGCAGGCCCCAGTTCAGTACGGCTATGGCTCCACTGTCACGCTGCTGTTGGTAACACGTACACCGTACCATCCCTTCCAGAATAGTGTGTCCTGGCCACCGTGTTCAAAGCGGACAAAGCGGACCCCAGGCCCATAGTTGGAAAAGGTGTGGGAGATCTTTGGGATGAAAGACAAAGTGGTTGTTGGTAAGCGTCAAACCACCATGAACCTACCCTTCTTTAGTGCACAGAGCCTTCAACCCCACCTGCCCGAGTCGTACCTACCAGGTTTGGTAACAATCAGGACATTTACAGTGGGAGCTACTGGAAGGAGCTTTGATCCCATTGTTGTTTAGAGGCCATTGAACCTCTCGCAGTTGGGCATCTCCTCCATTTTACATCTGCAGTGGTGGCTCAGCAAGTTCCCCAGTTTTGAGTAAGGTAGCCTTCTGGTATAATCCCTTTGTTCAATCACAGGGTTGTGGCTCCACAGAACATATGACAGAGCCACATCCTCCTCCAGAACTCTCCTGCTTCTCTCTGCTTGAAAACATTCCCAATTTCATGCAAGTTAGGTGTCACCTGCTGAGCCCACAGCTGTAACTCACCTCAGTCCAGCTGGCATCATTGTCCTGTGGGATGGCAATAGTCTCACTTTTGTACTCAGCCAGAACATCCTCGTTCTCTGAGAGCAGCTTCACACAGAGCTCATAGAGGCAGCCGGCATCACTGCGTCCTGCATACCTGCAAGGAGATCCAAGCTGTTAGCCTCACCTGTGTGAACTCAGCAAAGAGCTACAGCATGCAACTGCATCTTGCTGAATGCAGGCTCCACCAGTCTCATTGAGTTACTGGGGCCTTGGTTTGAGGTGGAAGTCTGTGATGGTTCCTACCCCAATCCACCACCTGTCCTCATTCACAACAGGAACCTGGTCTGTAGAGGCCATATGCACCAACACCTAGAAGCTTGTGGGAGCTGCTGGTGGCTTTGTAAGCCAAGACCCAGCCCTGTCCCACCTCTAGGGGAGCAGGCAGCTGAGGTTTTGAAGGCCAGTGCAGGTATATGCCCTCTTTGCCCTTTTTCTCCTTCTGCCTTCTGAGGCACCCTGGCTGCTTACCAGTCTTTTATGACAACTTTAGGCTGGGTTGTATCCATCAGCTCTTCCCAGTAGCCCTCAGCTCTAAGGTCAATGACCTGAGCTTTTCGACACCACCTGAAATGCAAGACATTAATTGGTATCATGGTCTCTTCTGGGACTGGGAGAACTGAAAGTGTCCCCTTCCCTGAATAAGAGAAGAAAGCAGCCTTACTCATAAGATGTAACAAAGTATTTATGGACTTCTTCACTAGGGAATTCTTTTCCAAAGTCCCCAGGGAGCTCTTCAATTTTCCAGCCATCACCTCCATTCTCTACCTCTCCCCAGTGCTGCAAGTCTTCTGCAAATGGCAGAAAAGAGACTCAGATGAGTCTTAGTTTCTGTGGGCCTGGGGAACCTGACTATCTCCCACTGGAACCTCTCTGGCTTGTGAAAGGTATGCTGGTAGATGCAGTGCTAACCTTGTATGTAGGCTACGGAGATGTTCATTAAGTAGAGGTCAGGCAGAAACCTTTAGTCTGGCTGAACTTAGTATTAACAAACTTTAACACTCCCCACCAAAATGGCTATATGTACACGTGGGTTTATTTAAGAAAGTACTCCAGTGAAGTTATTGAGCTATTCTGAACCGTGTGTCAGCACTTATCGTAGGAATAGCCTGGGGAGAGATGCCGATTGCTTTATTTCTAAATTGGCAAAATTGCTAAGTGGTATTTCTAGAAGCAGTATGTCTCTAAACATCGGGCTTTTCTGCACTTGGCCAGAGGGAGCCTAGATGTTGGAAAGTCTTACAGAAAAACAATCTGTAAACAAAATGGAGAAGCTGTGTTGATATTGCCTTGCTCTATGATGTGTGAAATGTATTTGTTGCTGCTTGGGTTATGAGGCTTGGTTACTTGCTTCTTGCTAAGCATCTTGTAGATGTGGCAAGCAAAGCTCATGGATGATCAGAATAATGGCAAATGGGGTATGTGTGCAGCTCTGTAGCATGGGCTGTAGTAAGGAGAGGATAAACAAGATTTGCCTGAGCTGCTTCGAGGAAGGAAGCCTGAAGTGCCTGGTGAGCTAAGGGCAGACTAGCTGCTGAGTGGGGAAAGGCTTGATTGTTCCCTGTCACGGTTTGGCAAGTGGCAATTTGGAAACACAGATGCCACTACCATTACTGCACCGGACAGAGGGTTCTGCAAAAGACATTTTTCTCTCTCAAATGTCATTTGGATCCCTGCAAGGGCTTATATAAAGTTGATGTTAAGCAGAGCCCTTTACAAAGGCTGATTATCAAAGGCCTTCATGCCCGTTAAATGATTTGACTGCATGCATTAAGCGATTTGACTCTTGGGAAAGAAGAAAATGCTGCAACTTGATTGCAACTAAGATTTTTCCAAAGACTGGAAATGCCCAATTCCTGGTAACTGGTCATCTCTGAAATCTTGGGGCTTGTTATGCTTGTCTCTCACCTTCACCACATGGGTTCTTGATGAGGTTCTTCCTTTTCTTACTCAGGAAGTAGAAGTTTTGCCAGTTCTCTGCATTCTCCTCTGACTCTGCTCCAGTGAGGCCTTCTTGCTGACACTTCAGGATCCAAAGTGCAGCTCCGTCCACCAGGTTCTTCCACTGGCAGCAGACCAGGCGGCACGCCAGGATCAAATCCACCGCAGGTATGGAAGCCAGGATTCTGATCAGGACTGCTTCAGGGAGAGACTCCATCCTTGGGCCAGGCTTGATGGAGCTTTCTGAGAAAGAAGGGGGAAAGGAGTGGTGACAGAGTGGTCCTTCAGATCTGGGGTCCCCCACCCTCGGTGATGTCAAACACTGATGTATCAGAAAAAAGGTAAGAGAAGTATTTTATCTGAAAGCATAATTTTGGAGGCATAGATTGCTTCCTAACCTTGAGGCCTCCTGACCCCCGTGAAGTTAATACCCTGAAGCATGTGAGCAGGTTAATATTTTATGTTCTAAGTGAAGCCCTTAGTTATATCCATACACAAAATGCAAGTAGTTGACAATTGTGGACAGTTTGGTAGTTTCCCAGACTGGAATCGGTCCTTCCAGAAACCTCTGCTGCTGCAGAAATCAGCTGCTTAGTAATGACTTCCTCTGCAGAGGGAGGCATCCGAGTGTTTGCCTTTGAGAACATCACTGATAACAAATGCTGCAGAGCAGTACGTAAATACCAGTGGCAAGCATCTTGCCAGCCACATTTGCGGTGTTTCCTTCTGTATCTGAGAGGCTTTCCCTCAAGGGGCTAACACTTCATCTCCTTATTCATGAGCCTGTTATAAAGCGTGTGTCTGAGCATAGCTGAAAAATAACTCAGCTGATATTGTTTAAGATTCCTTTTTCTGTGGCCAAGCAATTAAGTCAGAAGTGTGTTCTTTAACTTCAAGAGCTTCTGCTCTCTGCTGCCCTGAGTGCCAGGGCCAGGGGCTGCAGGAATAAGGAAAGATGAGTGTGCAGATTCAGAGCCCCTGTGTCATCAGTGGGATGCACTGTGACACTGCTTTTATCTCTGCTGAGTCCTGATGCTGGGAAGCTGCTGAGACTGCAGTCAGCTGCACAGATGCAGCCAAACTCCTTAGGAGTGAGTCATTAAGCCTAGAAGAGCAGTAGGAACAAAGCAGGTGAAATATCCTGACATGCTACTTGATGAAATATGGCAGTGCCCAATCTGGCAAGGGAGGGAAGAAATAGGGAGTCATTACTATAACATCCTAAATCTAGGTGTTGCAGATGCAGAGCTATTGTGTGTCCCTGTCTGCACTGCAGAGAGCAAGAGGAAACTGTCGTTTAGAATTCCCTGGCTTTTTATAGGGATAGTATTGGGGATTTCCCTTCCTTACCCCCGCTTACAATCCTCAACCACAGTCCTGAAAGCTAAAATGTGATTTTTTTTTTTTTAAAAAAAAAAAAAGAGACATCACTCTGGTTTCATCTCCTGCAGGAATTTCACATGCCTCGGCCACTCTCTGCCTGGTGACGGAGCATTACCGCTCTCCTTGCTTAGCAAGGATTTCCCACGCCCTCAGGGAAGGGGTGAGGGTCCTTTCCCACTCCGACCCGCACCATCCTAAGGCTGGTCCATCACCCGCAGACCTCCCGGCTTGGCTTCCATCCCTGGCCGTGCCTGGGGCGCGCTCCGCTCCCCCACCTGCCCCCACCATCACCCTCTTTCCCCGGTGCCGCCCCTCCCGTGCTGCCCAGCAGACAGCCGCAGGGTTACCGCGCCGTGCCCCGCGGCCCGGGGTGCCCCCGCACCCCTCCGGGGGGGCCGGGCGCTCCTACCTTCGGCGCTGCTGGTTCCGCGGCGGGCGGGCTGCGCCGGGGCCGCGCCGGGCTCCGCTGATAAAGGGCGGCGTCGGCGGGGCGGGGAGGCCGCGGCCCCGCACGGCGCCGCCTCCTCCCGCGCTCCGCCCGCTGCGGAAGGGCCGCCGCTGCCGCACATCCGCGTCCGGAGCGCAGGTGGGGCCGGGGCCGGGCCGGGGGCGGGGGGGGGGGCTCGGCGGGGCCGTGCCCGCGGCCCGGCAGCGCGGGGTGGGCGGTTCGCCGTGCGGCTCTGTTGGTAACCGGTAAAACTGTCTCTTTGCCGAAGCTCCGCGCCGCGGGTGCCCGGGGATTTTCCGGCGCGCGCTCCTCCAGCCTGTCGCCGTCGGCCCGCGATGACGGCCATTGGCGACCTCCCCGAAGACGTCCTGGTGGAGCTGCTGTCGCTGCTGCCGGCCCGGGATCTGGTCTGCGCCTGCAGGCTGGTCTGCACGCAGTGGCGGGACGTGGTGGATCTCACCACCCTATGGAAGCGCAAGTGCCAACGCGAGGGGTTTTATCTTCAGAGTTTGGACAGAAGCGTCTCTGACTGGAAGGTCTTCTATATGCTCTGCAGCTTGAAGAGAAACTTAATCAAAAACCCCTGTGCGGAAGGTTCGTTTAATTATTTATGGCAGAGAGCTCAGAGTTTCCTAAGAGTCAGAATGAGTCAGTGTCCTGAATTACTCAAGTGCTGCTGGTGGTGTGGGACTGCCCAGTGACTGATGGAACTCTGCTGGGTCAGATCCACGTAAACATCTGCAATAAAACTACCCTGGGTTGGTAAAGTATTGGTAAATACGTGTCTCTGGTTTCAACCAGAAAAATCTCTGGAGACAGTAGTCATATGGCCCCAGCACTGCAGACAGTGATGGTTAACTGGTTAATTTGCACAGGTACAATAAGGCCATGAAACCATTGGGTATCACGATGAAACATTCGGGCTGCTGGAGAATTTTTGTGATCAAAGACTTGATTAATGTGACTACTGTAATTGTACTTTATTACTGATTATGAGTTTGTGATGTGGTCAGAAAGCTGCTAGCTGTTGTCTTAGCTGCTGACAGCCAGATTAAAAGTAATGGCAAGTAAAGACAGGGATCACTTTCAGCTGTAGAAAAAATACAGTGAATCTGAAAACTCATCAAACCACTCTTCTGTAGCTGGTTCTTTAACAAAAGCAGAGATACTGCTGGAAACCAAAGCAAGGTCCTAACGCTGACCTTTGATATCTGTGTCTTTAGAGAACTTCCAGCACTGGAAACTTGATAATAATGATGGAGATAAATGGAAGATTGAAGATCTGCCTGGACCTCATGGAAAAGGGATGCCAGACCCCTCAGTACACAAATACTTTGTCACTTCATATGGGTAAGAACTGGATTGCAGTTATCTGGAGCTGGGAGACCTGCTTCCTCCTGTCTGTCTGCAAAGGCACTACTGTTAGAAGGCTTGAGGAGGTCACTGAATCTTAACCCATGTGTAGGACAAGGAAGGAGCTTAATTCAGCTTTTACACTAGTTAGTCTAAAGAGACAGGTGTACTGCTGAGAGAATTAATCGCAGCATGTGCTAAATGTCTCTGGAATTTCCTGTAACTTTTTTTGTAGTCATGATAATCCGCGTGGGTTCTCTGCTTCTCTTCTACCAAAGGTGGTGGAAAAAAAAAGGTTTTACTTAGAAAAAGGTTATTTTTGGCAAGATAATCAGGTGCACTTATGTGACAAGGTCAAAGGTTTGTAACCTCCAAGAGCAGTAGGTCTGTTTGTTGTGCTAACAGCTTGCAATAAAAGCTGTCAAGAGGAGGATTAGCTGCTCTTACATGCATTAAGCAGTAGTTTTCTGTTACCAATATATGCTATACAAGTGCAGGGACCCCTCCTAATCCATCTTGTAGGTAACTATTCCTTTATCTGGGAGTGAAGCTAATCAGTTCACTTCCTTGTCTAGTTCTGGCTACAGAAAAAGAGAGGCCTTAGCCATGTCAGCCTTGTGAGTCTTCAAGGTCTGGGTGGGCTTTTGGTAAGAGTAAAGCTTTCAGGCAGAGTACAGACATTGAGAGGGAAGAGGTGTGTTTGCAAAGTTGTGACTATTTCTATTGCTGTTGCAGGCCATGCTTCAAGTCTCAACTCATTACCCTGCAGAAAGAAGGATACTGGAATCAGTTGATGGATGAGAAGCGGCCTGAAATTGTAGTCAAGGACTGGTAAGCGTACGCACTAAAAACTAGAATTTCTGGTGTTGGCCTAGTGATCCTCTAGGCCTCTGAAGCTTTTTGTGCTATACAACTAGGGTTTTATCCTTTGGGAGTTGTAGCTCTTGAGTAAAGCATAAGGTAAATCTAAGTTTGAATGGGCTGTAAGGAGGTGTCAATCCTGTGAAGAAGAGGATAGCTGAAGTTTTACAACTTCTTCATAGCTATGGGAATGACATTGCTTTTCCTCTGCAGATGGGGATCCCCTCCTAGACTATTTTTGAACACTAAAGAAAACTGAATGCTGTTTATACAACCTTGCTCTTTGATTACTCCCTGCCTCTCCTAGGTACGCTGCCAGATTTGACTGTGGGTGTCGCTATGAACTTTCAGTGAAGCTGCTTTCTGAAGACTACATTGTCCTTGAGGAGTTCCAACCCGAGCCAGTGGTTATAGAGCAGTGGAATGATGCAATGTGGAGAGAGGTAAGCAGCAGCCCTGTGAGCAGAGGCTTCACATCAGTATTGTGACACTTCAATCTTTTCAGTCTTGAATCTGGCCAAAAGTCCCAAGTGAACCCACTTTCTCTTCTCTTCAGCCTTCCCTACTTAAGACAAAAGGTAAGTCCTTGCTGTTCACAATGCTGAACGAGCAGCAATGCCATGAAAGAGCTAGGTTTGGTTTGTGAGTGCCCAGGGTTTTCTGAAGAGTATCTCCTGGGCTTCTGTGTTATGTTTAGCTCAGTGCCTTTAATTGTTTGTGGTTTTCACTTAAGTTTTTATGCAAATAACTAAGTTACAGAGCACAGTTCTTGGTTTTATTGGATCAAAAAGCTTTGCTTCAGAACTACTGTATGGATGCCATCTGAAGTACTGAAGATGTTACTTCTCTTATGCTAAACGTGTTTAACTGGTTTGATTTGCTGTAGATTCCCCATTACATTGTTCCTTACATGACAAACATACCTAGGAATCAAGTTCAATGATATATTGGACTTGGAGAGGATTTCAGGGCAGAAGGTTGAATAAGAGAGGCTTTTTTCCATCCCTCAAAAAGCGGTATGATACACTTACAATAAAAGGTATCCTAGAATGAGTTTTTCCTGAGACCAAGACTTGCATACTGTAGCTGTCCGAGCTTCTAGATCAGTGCTGGTTTATTTAGGCAAATTAAGAGGAATTTTCTTCTTTGTCTCCAGATTTCTCACACTTTCCAGAATTACCCACCTGGAGTTCGTTACATCTGGTTTAAGCATGGAGGCCAAGACACGCAGTTCTGGGCAGGATGGTATGGGATCCGAGTGACAAACAGCAGCATCACCATTGGACCCCTGACATTGTTATGAAGGCACAATATAAGTGTTTGCTTTTACCTCAGGACTGTAACCAGGTGGTCTCAGGTGCACTTATTTGTCTGTACTCTCTGGGTGAGTGTCCTGGCTTTGTCTTTGCACAGTTGGTCTCAAATACAAGCAGCTAGTTCTTCTTGTTCACAAGAACTTCTGCAGGCCCAGCCCTTTGGAAGGACTTCTGTCTTCATCTTTTGTCCTCCTGTACCATGGATCTTACTGCAATGACTAGAGCCCTTCCAGAGGGGGAAGACTAGGACAATTAAATATGACATCTATTTTTTTCTAGTTAATATGTCCTTGTGCTACAGCCAAATGCTAAGTCTTAATTAGAAACTATTTCTTGTTTGTTAATGGAACTTATGAAAGATAAGGCTAAAATGTGTCATTTTAGATTATCAATGCTGTCCTCAAGGGCTCTGCTACAGAGAGACTTGTTTTGTATGGTATTTTCCTGTTTCAGTTTAATTATGTATAAAAACATGTATCTTTCATATCAGAGTCTTCATAGCGTAAGTAATTCATAGCATAAGGAAACTGTCAACCCTTTTCACAAATGCTGTTCACTCGTACTTAATTCCTTACCATTTCTGTAAATGTATATGATCAAAATGGTACATACCTTCCCTGTCCAAATACAGCCCATCATTGTTTGAATAAACAGCTAGAGAAACGGGAGATAAGGGAGCCATCTTAAGGGATTCCTTACAACTTAAGTGCCTTTTGATTGTGCTGGGCTTTTTCCGTACTACCTTTGTACTACCAAAGTGCTTGGTTTGTACCAGTCTAACTCTACATAAAATGTTAAAAGTAGTGCACAACCTGGATCTACAGTATTCTTGCACTTGTTACTAGGAGGAAGGAGGGAGGTACTGTACTGGCTGTCTTACCAAATTGTCTGACCAACAAGCTCAGCAAAAAGGCTATGAACCATTTCTTTTACTCCTGTATACATGGAGTCAGTACTAAGGCCGCCTTCCATCTCCTTGATAGATGTAGGATTAACAGTGTTTCCCTTGTCTGTTCTCTGTTAGGAGTAGGGTATTTGGCAAGCATCCTTGCTGGACAGACAAATTCCACCTTGCTAATGCCACTTGTGGCTGAAAGCACTCCCACTGAAAGGGGAGAGGCCAAGGTTGTATAGGCTCCCATAGGAACTGATAGATGTTTCAGAAATATGTATGAAAAAGTGGTGGAAGCTCCACATAAAAGACAAAGCTCTGTACAAAATAAAAATACTTCCTCATTTAAGGGGGGAGGCTGGTTTGGACAGAACTCAGCCTAGTTCAACTGGGGTAAAATTTAATATTTATTGAAGACTATTTGGGACAGTCACAGTGGACAGACACTACATAAGGCCTCACTCACCCTTAGTATGAGTCCATTGCTCTAGTGGAGCGTAAAACAGACAGCTGTGTATCACTACCAGTGTGCAATGAAGATGCCCTATGAAGGTGAGAACCGGATTTGTACAAACCACTGGCTGCATTACTGCAGTTGCCTATATCCTGCCCCCAGGGATTCACTGTAACAAAACCTATACTCACTCTCACACATGAGTGTACATGGGAACAGGCTCTGGCTCCACATTCCAAGTCAGTTCTATATACAATGGTAAGAGCACTTGAAATAAAGAGGCAGCAGCTGCTCTACATTCACCCAGAAGGCCAGCTGAAGAGACAGTTATCAGGTACGGTTTGTGAGATATCTTATTCCACTGGAAGATCAGATGAGGCTTGAAGGCAAGGAACATTTGAATCAGGTGCCTTTGTGGGCTCGCTCTTCTACGTATAGCTGCATCTGCAGAACAGAAACAAGCATCAGTTCTGTGTGCTATGCAGCTGGGTGAATGGAAATGAGTCTGCAACAGGCTAAATAGGAAGTTTGTACCTTCCCCTGTAACCAGGTTTCCTATTTTATTATGAGTTGTCTTGCCCTGTTTTGATTACTGGCACAGGCATCTGTGAGACTAAGCTACTGCTCAGCAGTATTAAAATTGCTACCCTACAGAAAACTGCAGAGCTGACAGCAGGCAAAGCATAGAATTACATGCAGTTTCAGCCCCATCTTGGGCCAGAATGCTCTGCTCACCTTTAAGATATCAGATGTCATAGTTTTCAGGGGAATAAGACGAGGATCATGCATGTGCACATCTTGTTCATCGGCGAGAATCCATGGGAAATCCTAGGGGCAGGAACACAAGGTGCTTTATTTGCAGAGAGGCTGGCAGACTCTGTAAGGAGAGCTCCCTTTCTCAGCACTACGTCAGCATTAAGTGAATGAGCAATCTAGTGGCTGAGGGAAGAAACAGGTAACTCAAACCTTTCGTAACAGCAAAACTTAACACTTGCACACTTGGCCCCGAGACTCAGCATTCAGTTACAGAAGCAAATCTATAATGTTAACCCATTTTACTTACTCCAAAGGTGACATCTCACTTCTTTATAGTCTTAGCTGTCGTGCACTAGCATGTTCTGTTCATTACATGAGCATTTAATTGCAAATCCAAAATGCTCAGAGCAGAGATTTCTGTCCTGCCTTGTAAGTTTAAAGGTTGGCCTATTACACTACCAGTTTCCATAACTAAGCAGTACAGAGCAGACTTCCATTTTGAAACAATTTTATACTTCACTAGCTTTATTGTGCCTTAGGACACCCAAAGTAACTTGGCTCAGGGAAAAAAAGCTTCCTTGAACTTAAGCAAGGATTCTTAAAAAAAAAAAAAATCTTGCTTTAAAAAGTGATCTGCACATATATTTTATCTTGCAGGAAAGTATTTGTGCACCCAAAACCCACTAGTTACCTGAATCTTAGTCTTCCTTGCTATTTATAAAGAATCAGCCATCCACATGTAATGGATGTGGGATGAGGGCTGTTGTTGTTGTTGATTAAATTCAAGTACCTATTCTATACATCAGAGTACTCCAAAGTGACTGAGCAGGCACTATGCAGTAAGTATTGTTACCATCTAATTCAGGCATTGAAGCAGCTATTGTCCGCAGTTATGGCTGGTGTGTGGTGAATGCGCTTAGTCACCTCACCAGTGTAAACCACTTCAACACATTCAAAGCAACGTTGTGAAGTGCATCATGTGAAGCTAATGTACACGTTCAAAATACCCAGCGGCCTTAACCTTAGAGACGCCAAAATCCTGTGATTTCCAGTCTTTGCAGCTTGCTCACACATAATTAGGTCACCAAAGACATCACTCACCTTTATCACCTGGATCTTTTCCATGTTCCGTGTGGCAGCCTCCCGTGTGTGAACCAGAACTGTGAAGGTGCAACCTGCAAGAGAAACAGTAGGCTCCAGATCAGGGGACAACTAACAGAGGATCAGACACTGCCTGTTGTCTCCAGTCAAGCAGTGCCATGCGATTAGGCTGCGTGGACACGTTTACCTGGGGGATTGTTGTCAAGCACAGCATCGCACACACTGATCTTCAAGATGAAGGCACGCAGTAACTGCTCCACGTGGGACAGCAGAGACTCTGAACTGTTGAGGAGACAGCAGTTGTTAGTGGCATGCAGCAAAGTACTGGGACCTGGAACTGCTTCCAGAACACCTCTGCAGAGCCAGGTGCTGGACGCCATGGGCAGGTGGTAATGGACACTTTACCTAATGGAAAGCAGCGGTGGCTGGGTGATCTCAAAGACGAATCTCTCCACAGGGTGGTGCTCTTTATCCAAGATTACAACTACAACTTTCTCCACATCATTCTGCAAGAACAAAGATGGAAAAATCCCTTCCTTAAAAAAGCTGTCTTCTGCCTCCAGTGCATTTCACATGCTTCTGATAAAGTGGGAGTATGCTTACACGTTGTGGCTCACAGCACTAGCAGCTATCCAAAGCTTGAGCACTGTCAGATTATTCTTACCCATCAGAAAAAATGCTTTTGTAAAGCCCTTTCTTGCTAGATGTTAAACTGGTAGCTTACTGCTAAGGCCTAAAGAGATGAAGTGCACTAAGTACTTCAAGTACAAGTAATCCAAAACGTTTCTCTAGATACTGTTTTGGAACAAAGGAGGAAACATCCAGCCATCTCATTGCATCACTCAGGAACAGACAGCGATAAGGAAGTTGAGATATGCTTAGACTGTTGGCCAAACATAGCAGCTTTGTACTACTGCCATGTAAAACTGATCTATTTCCATTCTCTAAGTGTGCAGTAAAGAGCAGAGAATGCAAAATCTGCCAGCATTCTCCATCCTGAAACATTTCATATGGTCATACCTTTCTTTTACAAAACCTAGAGTTCAAATCTACCTTTGCTGCTGGCTTACAGCAAAGCATTCAAACTATTCTGCCAGATAGATACTTAAACATTAACATGAAAGATGATGCAACTGAAAATATATAGATGTATATCCTCATGCGCATGTATTAGATGCAACTAAATGCCAAGGATCCGCAGCAAGGCAGGCCCTTCACTGCAAGAAAAGGCTATAGATGTGATTTTTATTTTCATTAGTAACTTTATCAGCTAGTATATTGTATGTGGTAAATCTGTAAATAAATTTTGCAGTGAAGACAGTATTTATGTTCTCTTACTGCAAGTGGTTTTGAGAGAAAGTACTTTTGCCCAGATCCCTCATAAAATCTTACCTTCTCAAGCAGCGGCTTTACACAGTGCAGTGTGTCCTGGATGTACTGATTCAGCTCTGGGTGGCAGGACATCTGTGGCAAACACAGTGAACAGTCAGAGCCGTGTTCTGATGTGAACTAGGACAATGCTAAATGGCAAGATTTAAACAGAAGCACCCGTGTGTTACAAGGCACTTAAGTCATGCTTCAAATAGCATTTTTCACCACTAAGTTGCCAATTCAAACCAGTAATTCTTTCATAGAAGGGTTAATTAGCTGAGGCAGATCACTGTACCTGCACAGGTGTAGTACATTGAGGATATATACCCACAATAGCATATTGGGAATAGTATATTCCAACCATCTCTGCTTCCTAGGAAGAACACTTTCATGTTACCTTACTGCGTATAGCTGGGGAAGCCTTCTACTACTGTTGTCCATGACCTGCTTGTTCCATGAGTACTGCTGTATCCTCAGCTACAGGGCTGTTTTCCCTTTTGACAGGAACTAAGTTCTCTTCAAAAATGAGTTTGCACATTAAAAAAAACTCTGGATGTGATTTAGTTTGTTCTGGTGAATGTTGACCGATCCCTGGTATTTTGCTTGTCCACATGGCTGTCAGCTTCCAGGAAAATCTCCTACCTGGACAGGTACATTGTATTTTTTCCTCTTCTGAAAGATCCCAATAGGGTAAACTTCTCTGACATACAAGATAAGGTGAACAGCCACTTCCAGAAATTCTGAAAGAACATCTGCAACAACTAGAAAACAAAAGTAAAGGATGTTGAAGTAGAGAGCAGGGGAAGCATGCAGAGAAGTACCATATACTCGTAGGAATGTTGTGGGTTTTTTTAAGGTATTTCTCCCTGCATAAATTTTACCTGCTTCCCCTTAGCTGCAGGAAGTTTAGGGACACAGCAATCTCACAAGCTCATGTGCCAACAAGAAGCCTTGCAAGCATACCAGCTTGCAACTTAGCACAACACATTACCTTGCCCAAAGTTAAGGTCCTGCCGTGTGAGAGTGGTCATCTTTCCCAGAACCTGGAAGTAATCACGAAAAGAATGTTTATCTTCTGGTTCCTATATTATAGTAATATAGCAACTTATGGAGCCATTCACTTCCCTAGTGCCACTGAGCTCAGACCCAAAAAACTGTCCTCTGTGCTTAGTCACAAGCATATCAACACTGCCACAACAAATCTGCAGGGCTACTGGAAGGTTTAAGCACCTTCCATAACCAACAATACATCATCAGAAATCACCAGGAGCGCAAAAAACAAAGACAGCATCACTTCTGTGTTCTGGCTCACACCTCAGGTTGATGGATTACTCATAATTTAATTCCTGCTTATTTTAATTAGGTTTTATTTTTTTTTAAAAAAGTGAAAATCTGTCCAGTTTACAGTTCCTCACTGTCTCCCTCCCTTTTTGATGCATTTTGCTAGGATTGGAGAATTATGATTCCTAAGACACAGGAAAGTTTAGACAATCACATTTTAGTAGCAGAGGACTACCTAAAACTAAACCGTATGACTAAGAGCATCACCCAGCTGCACCTTGACCTTTGACAGGCCTGGTGCTGTGACCAGTCCCTTGGGAGCCTGAAACTGGCTCCTGAATTGTGACAATTACAAAGGGCAGCACACTAGGTAGCCAAACTGACTACCATGTGCCAACAATCAAACAGCGGACACTGGGGCTCAACTTTCCAACAGCTTTCCTTATATAGAGGAGTACGTGCCTTACACATTTTAAGCTACAGTGTACATAATTTTCTATTACAAATTTTAATTTATTTCATTATTTTATCCATACGTTTGACACATGCAAACTCTAACCACGCATAGCAGCACCATTGTTCATAAACTGCGGATGCCTTTAACGGCCTCCAGGAGCACTAGGGCTCCATCAGCAACACAGGTGTCTTATCACTGATAAGCCACAGACATTCCAATCAGTTCTTTAGCCACTGATCTTCAAGCTGCTTCAGCTGCCAACAACCCAGGTTTTACAGACCAACAAAGAATTACTTCACCCTTCACAAAATAGGAAGCTACTCTCCTCTCCCTTTTTAAATTAGAATCTTACCATTGTATACAAACAATCCCTGGAATATAGTGATCTGCTGCAATAAACAGAATTAAGATATTTGATAGAATTAAGATACTTAAGCTGCAGTGACTCTCAAATTTGTACAAAATCTCTGTATCAGAGTAGCATAAAGAATGCGTCGTTTTAGAGATTTAGGTTCACATCCTCGTCCCTTTTTTTCAAACTGAGGCCCCGGGGAGGCAACAGCATCCCAGGAGACCCACCATTAAACACGGTCCCAAGGTTAGACCCAGGAACCACACACTTAATACTCCCTCAGCTTCAGGTTTCAGAGTGACGGCTGGGGCAGCGCTGCAGTTACCAGCCTTTCACCTCTTCCTTTGAACTTGCTCTCCTGTATGGATGAGGTCAGTTTCCAGAAAAAGTCATCCCACTTTCCCAGCATGAGGGACAGCACCAAGGGATGGCTGGGAGCAGCACGGAGCAGCAGGCACCAGGAAGAAGCAAGCCCGCGCTTCCTGCACGGTGCTTTTTGGAAGCTCGCGATCCCTTACTGAGGAAATTTCGGAAAACAAGGTAAGCAAAAGCAGCAGCAATATCGTATAATTTGTAGCCCCTCGCCTTCGAAGTGCCCCTGTCCTTACACGGGCTCCCTTCCCCCTTCCCGACCTCGGAGAGGCCCCTGGGCACAGCCCTCCGTTCCCCCGGCTCCCGCCCGCCCGGGGGACCCCGGTGCCCCTCACCGCCGCCCCGGCACACGCGGCGGAGGCCCCTCGGTGCCCCTTACCGCCTCGGCCCGGCCCGCGGGGCCCCCCGGTGCCCCTCACCGCCGCCCCCGCCCAGCTCCGTGCCGAACCGACGCCGCCGCACACGCGCGGCGCCCAGCGCGGGTGGCCGGGCGGCGGCGCAGGCGTGTGACGTCACGGCGCCGGGCGGCCCGAGCGCCTCCCGGCGGCGGGAGGAGCGAGCGCGGAGCGGGGGGGGGTGTCGGTCCCCGCTGCCCCCGCGGGCTCCCGGCCGGCACCCGCCGCGCCGCAGCTGCCTCCGTTGCAGCGGGGCTGGGTGCTCGGTGCAGGGAGCGGGGGACGCTGGTCCCCCGGCGCGGTTTCCCACTGCGTTACCGTAACGCGGGGGAGCCCCTGCCGGGGAGCGGGGACGCCGTACCCGGCCCGCCCCGCCGTGCAGGTGAGCAGGAGCCCGGCCGCCCCCCCCACTCGGGCCGGGCCGGGCCGGGCCGCCCCGCCTTTGTCTCCGTCCTTTGTCTGCGCGGGGCAGTGACTGCTCCTGCCGCCACTCCTCCTCCGCACCGGGCACCCCCGCATCATGCGCCCCTTGCATCCCCCAGCACCCCCCTACAGCACCATCTGCACCCCCTGCACACAGCACACCCCGAGCCCCTCCGCCCCTCCCAGCCCCACCTACCCCCGCACCATGCACCCCAGTCCCCCGGGATTCCCGGCGTCCCCAGTTCCTCTCCACATTCCCCTACTGCCTTCCCCCTGTCTCCTCCTCCTCCTCCTCCTTCTGACGGGTTTGAACACCCCCCTGCCCCCCCGGCAGACCTGCCTCCCCTCCCGCTGCATGCACAGCTGCCCTGCCCTGCCTGCCGGGCTCAGCGCAGACCGAGGAGCTGCGGACAGGTAGGCAGCGCTGCCCGCACCGCGCTCACCTTGCCCCCGGCCCGGGGCCGCATGCTCCGCCGAGCTGATTTGCCTTTCGGAGGGTTCGGGGAGGAGTAGGGGGCACTTTGCCACTTTCCAGAGGAGACAAAGGCTGGGGGTGACGGGGACCCCAGTACTGCCGCCTCTAGGCTGCCGCCGCCGGGACGCGCTCGGTGCGCGGTGCCCCGGTGCGCGGTGCCCCGGTGCGCGGTGCCCCGGTGCGCGGTGCCCCGGTGCGCGGTGCCCCGGTGCGCGGTGCCCCGGTGCGCGGCATCGCTCAGCGGTCGGAACCGAGCGCGGAGCTCGGACAGCGCCGGTGCGCGGTGCCTTCAGCCAGCCTATTGTCACCCGTGCCGGGGAGCCGGCTCCGGGCTCTCCCGCTCCCGCCGCGGTTCTGCCACCCGGCTCGCCCTCAGCGCGATGCGCAGCGCCGTGCACCTTGCAGAGGTGTGCAGTGTGGGCTTTGGGGCTTGCGCCCCCCACCCTACTGTAAGTCCCTGCTACTTCAGGGGCTACTGTAAGCTCCCCCCGAGATTGCTCTCCCCTTCCCTGGAGGCATCAGTCCTCTCGCAGGTAGCTGCTGAGCCCCTCGCACACCCCAGGGGTACGTCCCGGCTCTAAGCCAGAGCTGCTATGGAAAGTGGCCAAGGGGTGAAGAAAGCTTTTCCCTTCGAGTCATTGTGTTTGCAGAGCCGTGTGCTGCCATGCACGCGCGTGCTGAGCCCCTGAGTACCCATGGGTTATTCTCCGCTCTTCCTCTGTTGATAAAAGTAAGATCTCATTTCTGAATTAAATCAATTTGGCATCAGTTAATGGCTTATTACAACCTGTAATTCATCATGTAGGATTTAAGTGCCATTTATCCAATTCACACCTGAAGTCTTCCGTCAACCAGAGGGTTTAACGGAAATGGGTTTGTATTCCCATCTCCTCTCCCTTGCAGAAGGTGGCATTGATCCTACATATTTTGGGTCAAAGTGAGAATGACATGCAAGGAAAACCATTGAAAGCATAACCTAACTGTTCTGCCAGTCGGGACACATCCACTTGTCCCCCCAGTTAAGATTGGGCCAAATCTGCCCCGATTTTTCCCTGTCACACTGGCGGGTGCTTTCCAGGCGGGTGAGCAACGACCTTTGCTATTGATTGTGTCTCGTTTGTCACTAGGCATTGTGCATTAAATTGGAGAGTCTTCTCTGCTGCGCTGACAGCAAGCGACTATATCTTGGATGCTAATCTCAGGCTCATTGCTATTTTAATCTCATTATTGGGTAGAGTAGACTCTGTTTGATAGCAGGTCGCCTATGACGGCTGTGTCAGCCACTCTGTGAAGTCCCAGAGGGAAGCAGAGCAGAGGGTACTGCATATTCATTCATGTGTGCCTCTTCCACTTCAATACAGTGACTTGCTGGGCTCCTCTGTCCCTGGAGGATGTCAGTGCTGCACCCTCTCTGCTCGTGCGCTGACACTGAGAGCAGTGAATGTCTCTGTGCAGGTCAGGGTAGACACAGGAGAAAGGGTGGCACAGCTGCAGGTGCGAGGTGTGTAGAGACTTGAAGGATTTGCAAGGTGTCCCGTGTTCATCAGAGCCAGGGTGCTGGAGCTTAACAGTGACTTAGTGACAAGTACAAAACTGCCACCTTACTCATAAGTCTGGGCTGTAGGAGAGGGTATTTCCTGTGTCACGCTGTGTGAACAGGCCACTTCTGTCCTCAATGGTTAGGAGGACAGAGCGCAGCCTGTCAGCCAGAGCTGACCGGTGAGGGGAAGAGATTGCCTGGGCCAGTGGGTCAGCAAAAACAGAGTCCCAGTTCCAGCCCTTCAACTAGTTGAGAGAGTCACATTTCAGGTGGTCACTGGATATGAGTTGCCCCAGGGAGATGCTTTGTGGAGGCACAGGGGCAGCTACTACTCAACCATCTGCAATCTCTATGTCCTGTCTCTTGTGCCACTAGTGCAATTAGTGTATTAGTGAATTTGACCATTTCTAGAGTGGAGTGCTGTTTGGTGATGGCAGAAAGTGAGAGAAAACAACACAGGCAAAGGAAAGCAGATGTCTCAAATAGTGGTGGTGGGACTCAAGCAGCCTAGCCTAAATATTTGCAGAGGGGAAATCTCTCACACCAAACAGAGTCATGAGAGACAAGGAAACTGTGGAGTCAAATAAATATGAAAGGCAAAATGTTGGAGAGAAGAAAAGTGCTATTGCTTTTGCCCCAGGGAGGAAAAGAGAAGCGTGCATATAAGATTACCTGTCTGCTTTTGGGGACCCTAGAAAGCTGGGAGAGATTCCTTGAAAATGGGAAGGTCTCTTGGCAGATTGTATATGAAGCTTCCCAGCATTTGCCGCCAGAAACAGAAAAACAGATGGAAAGAGACCCAGCAGGGAAGTGAAATCTCATTTATCTGCACAATGCCATCCTCTTGGCTGCAGCCAGCTCTCTGCATGTCAGCTACCATAGAGCCTACCCCGTCCATTCTGCTCCAGGCCTTCCCAAGCCCATCCATCACCCTATGGCTTCTTATTTACAGGGAGCCTGGCACACGAAGCTGGTTTTATTGTCTGTCATCCCTGCCACACAGGCACATACACACAACACCCATGTAGATGCACATACACTTTGTCTATTGCTGCAGCTTGGGATTGTCTGGCGTCCAGGAAATCTTTATGCACTCCTGCCAAAGTCTGAGCTTATCACAGCCAAAGAGAAATCTGGCCCAGAGTACATGCTTGGGTCTAGCTTGGTTCAACCCTTGAGCAAACAAACTGCATCATTTGCGGTCTGAGGTGAAAAAGGATCTTGATATTGTCTTTTCTTGGTTCAAAAGTTGTGTTCTTCTTGGCTGTGACATGAAGAACATATATGAAAAGTTAAAGCTAGGGCTGTCAGGTATCATATTTTAAGTCAGGTATGTGAATAAACATCGATGATCTGATGTTTCTGCTTTGTCAAATACAAAACAAATGCAGCTGGGGCAGTTTCAGAGCCTATTTCAGAGACAAGGTGACATAACTGTATTTATAGGGTGAAAACATGCCTGAGTTTCTGTGTACCTACTCAGTCCATGGCTGCTTTCCAGCGTTACAAGCAGAGAGCAGAGTGAGCACAATTGTGTCAGTGAGCTCAGGGAAAGAGACTGCCTACAGGGAAAGTTAGCTAAGATGCAAAAAAAACCCCAAATTTCCCTTACAGCATTGTGACCATCCACTGCTAACCCAAAATGGATCAGAAATAGTGGCTGAGAGACAGCACTGCGACTCACTTATCACCCCCTGCACCCTGGGTAGCTCTGAAGCCTTATTTTTGCTTTACACGTTTTCTTGTTAGTAGGCCAGTTTGCTACCTCGAGGGGCAGGTGGCTTGTAATCCTGAAGTTATATAAAGGAAGTGCAAGGCATGGGGTGGAGTAAGGAGGATGTAGGTCTGGTGTTGAGAAAAACTACAGAAGCAGCTTAACTTGGCAAGTACTTCAGCTATTTCCATTATTAATATACAAACCCTAACAAGAGGATGAATTCTGGACTTGTAGCGTGTATTTGGTTTAGGGAAATTTAGGAAAGGCACCTCCTTAAAAGGCCAGACTTCTTTCTGCTTGGCATATGTCTCAGGGCAGAATTTCACCCTTTGCAGAAAAAGTGCATCAGCAGTGTGAGAACATTGCTGTCACCTACATCAACAAGCCCAGGGCTAGCACAGCCTTCTTTTGTGGGCTGTGGTCCTGACAGAGGTGAGGGTGGAGTTTACTTTGGTGCTCAGACATTGAGGAACTTGTGAACTGAGGACAACTAGGGATGCCATTGTGTTATCTAGCTGCCTTTTGGAAGCGTGTTATGGCTTCTGTAGGGTAAGAAAAACGAAGGAGGTAGGAAGAGGTTTCTGAAGTTCAAGATAGATCAGGGCATGGAAACAAGTGGTTAAGAGAAGGCTGGGACTTCTGTGCCTCTAGCACAGCAGTGTAGCGTTAACCCAAGGTACCAAACTTGTCCATGCAGTGTTTTGGTTTGGCAAACAGCTCAGATTTCCCGACAACAGCACGGTACAGGTATTTATCTGCATTATTAATGCAAAGTTCCCAGTGACACAATAACACAACATGTTAGCCTGCCCTCTCAGCCAGTGCAGAGATGAGGCAATCCACGGGCTTGAGCTGCACTTTCATCCTGTGTCATGCCAACAAGACAGCTTAAATAAATGCCCTCTACACTTTGAAGCAGACCTTCTGTTTAACTGCCCTGCAGCATTTAGCTGCTTTCTAGCTCCTGCTGAAAACCAGAATCTGCAGCTAATGTGTCTGTCAGGTTCACCATCTAAGGGCCCATGTCTGTGCGAGTGAGATTGGAGACACCTGCCAGGCATTCTCTTCGCACCTGTTCTCTCCTCTTGGTATTTTGCCTACAGATGAAAGGTAAGATGTTGTTTCTAGCTTTTTGAGTTGTTCTGAGCGATGCCTTGATCCAGCTCGTTTGCTCTGGTTCTTAAAGAGAAAATCCTAGGAAAAAACAAAGACTGTTGATGCAGAGCTTGGGTTTTGCTTGGTTGCTATTTGTTCCATTCGTTTTGAGGCAGGACTTGTGTGCTTTGCAGGACTAAAAGTGCTTTCTTAACAGATTTAGTCGTTGGTCTGGTTTTCCTTTGTCTCAGCTGCCAATAAAATACCATCTCATAGTGTTATGCTTTCAGGAAATGAGCTACCCAGCACCTCCTAAATCAGTCCTCAAGTAGCAGTTTGTTGCCCTTCGTGGCCAGTAGAAAGACCTGCTTTTCAGGCACTGCATTAAAGAGAAGGCCCCCATGCTTCCTACCTCTTTCCAGGGGAGGTCTGAATTGAAAATTTGCTCCCAGGCTCTGAGCAATATCAGAGATGAATCTTGGAAAGGCAGAATCAGCTGGTGAATGAGTGAGCAGGCTTTTCTGTTAAGAGGAGTAGCCTGATCTAGCTGAGAGGCGTCCCTGCCCATGACAGGGAGGTTGGATTAGATTATCTCTAAGGTCCCTTCCAGCCTATGCCATTCTATGATTCTATAATTTCCCTCTAAACTCCCCAGATGCTCCATGAGGCTGAGGTTGCTATGATGGCAGAGGTTTTACTGACTGAAAGCATTTCACATCTGTCTCATAGATTATAAAGAAAATAGGAAAGGAAGGACCAAGGCCATTCTTAGGGTGTCTCCTGTCAGCTCCACAAAAAGGCACTGAGATTGGCCTCAAAAGATGTTGCCTTCTGCCCTTCAGAGGTGACAATGTCTGGTCAAGCAGCAAAGCACCTGGAGGAGGAAGTACAAGCCATTCTAATTGTGCAGCAGAGTGGTTCACGTGGTGAACAGACAGATGAAAATCAGGTGCAGTGGGGGGCTGGGGTGCAGGAAAGATGAGGAGGAGGTAGAGTGAAGAGCTGTGGCTGTAACTTTGTGATAGTATTTCTCAAATGTAAGCATGGGCCTGGTTTTCTGACAGTTTTCAGACAGGGAACTCTGGCTTTGAGCGTGCCTTCATGCTGCCCAGATTGAGAGGGACAGTCTGAGAAAGCTACCCCAAAGTGAAAGGCTGCACTGGAAATGCTGAAAATCCCTTTTTGTGGGAAAGGACAGGGAAGAATTACTTAATTAGAGAAATCTCTGACTTGTGCGATGTCCCAAAGCCGTGTCTCATAACACAAACACAGGATTGAAGGAAGACTTTCAAAAATATTCCAGTAAAGCAGAATGAATGAGAATAGTCTGCAGCCATTGTGCTGAGGGACTCAGTCTCAGTGTTCTTTGGACTTAAATTACTCTCCCAGTGACAGCCTGTGCAGGGTCAAGGAGGGAAAGTGGGACAAACTAGAGAAAACTCAGTCTGCCTCCTTGCCCCTTGATGTTTAGCCCAGCATCCCCTGCTCTGCTGACAGCAGATTTGTTTTTCTGCTACACTGTGAGGTATCAGCCCAAAATTTCCAATATTTTTTCTTCCCTTGACCAGTTTCAGCCACCCTGAAGCAGTGTGTGTGTGCATGCACGTGTCTCTCTGTCTTGAGCTGCTCAGGGCTGTTGCTGGTCCTGCGAGGCCACCATCTGCCTCCAGTTCTGTTCATCTTGACATCTTCATTGCAAGGAAACCAGCTGTGAGGAGAGGCCAGTGCCAGCCAGGCCCAGGATGCCAACCTGGCAGCACACAGCCCTAGCCAGGCAGCTGGTGCTGTGCAGGAGCTGCGGCCTCCCCAGCCGCTCAGATGGTGGGCTGTGAATGGGAGGGTAGGGGGGCCAGTCTGGAATCAAAGGGAAATGTCCTACTGATTGATGGCCCTCATTTGCACATGAAACTAGGACTGTATAGCCCTGCAGGCCCTGCACGTGTGTCTCAGCTGCTGTAACCAGGGCTGAGAGAGGAGGAGGTAACCAAGGAGAAAAAAACCTCCCTTCTAGCTCTGGACACCATAACTGTTTTCATCTAAGTGTCCTAGGTCTGAATCTTGCTTGCCTTTGCAGTTCCCAGAAGTTGGTTACTTTTTTTTTCTTTCTTTTTTTTTTTCCTTTTTAATTGCAGGTGAGGCAGAGCACCCAGGATTATGGCAACTTCTTCCACCTTCTTCTCTCCTTTCCTTTTCCTGTGTGTGCTGGTTCTTTCTGACATCAATCTTGCAGTCTCCCTGGACCCTGACACAAAGCTCAAAAATGCCCCAGAGAACAACAACCATCTTCAAAACCAAGAGATGTGGCTGCAGCAGCCCAGAAGTGGGCACCACCACAAGCATGGCTTGGCCAAGAAGGAGAGGGTCCATGCCATGACTTCTAGAGGGCGGCCGGCTGGGGAAGAGGCCCTCAGAATGGGTAGCGGAGCTCCAGCTGTGGAAGAGCTGGTGGCAGAGGGACAGCCAGCAGCCCTAAAACAGAATAAGGATGTGTTCCTGGGTTTTGAGTTCCCATATCCTGAGAGGGAGAACCAGTCCCCTGGGTCTGAGAGAGGAAAGAAGCAGAACCGAGAGCATCGGCGACACAGCCGCAGGGACAGGCTGAAACACCACAGAGGTATTTGAGCTCCAAGGGAAGCTGAGGCTGTTGGGTCACTTGAAATGAGTGTCACTTGTGTGAGGGCAAGAAGATGCAGCTGTGGTTGAGCCACATGGGTGTGTGGAGGGTGTGGGATGTGTGCCTGCTCTGGGGAGAAATCTGCCAAACAAAAGAGGCACAAGAAAAAAGGGGAACTCCAGAACCAGAGGTTTTTACTGCTGGCTGCCGTTTTGTGAAAATGACCTGGTTTGCCTTACAGGAGGAGCTCTGAAAATTTCTGGGACTTGAGGGGTTGTTTTAGGGTGGCCTGCTTTGGTTTTTTTTTGCTTTTTCAGCAAATGGTTCAATTTATGAACAAACATGTCCAAGCCATGCTCTATCTCTCCACTGACTTTGAAACAGACCTCCACTGACCAGAACTAGAAATAATACAAAACCCCTGCTGTGCTTGAAGATTAATTTCTTCTCATCAGAGCTTGTATTCTTCTATATTTATGCTGAACTACAAAAAATATAAATTTTGCATATTTGAAATTGCACAAATTACTTTAAAATGTTGCTTGTTTTTGACTGGGACTGCTTTCCTTTGCAGGTCAAGTTGGGGGGGTGTGTCTCTGTGGTATGGTATGCCCAGTGTGGTAAATGTTTAGTTCTGTTAAAGCCAGGCAATTTGTGTCAATCTACACTATTTGACAAGCTGTGCGTTAGCATCCCTGAGTTTCAGCTCTTACTCCTCCCTGCATCAGTAAGAAGAGCTCTGTTGTTTTCTCTGGGGACTGACTAAACTCATGTTAAGCAATATAGAAGAGTATGCAACAAAGCTAGTTTGAAGCAATATTCACAGACTACGAAACAAGCCTTGTTTCTTTGGTTTAACTTAAGGTCTATATTTAAATTCATACTTAGGAAAAGCAGGGATCAGGTTGTGAAGATATTCTTGTTTCATGTTAGGTAGGTCCTGACTTGAGCTAAATTGAAATAACCCACTACTAAAATTAAATAAGAATGTGTTCGTAGGTATTTGCAGCAGCTGAATCGATTGGTTTAAAAATGGTTAAACAGGTACATTTTGTATTCTTGAGACCAGAAGAAGAAATCCTTTGCCTCTTAAGCAAGAGACAGACGTATCTTCAAGAAGGTGTGATTATGCATGACTTAAGTGTGTCAAAATCAAGATGCATATACTCTGGACCTGACCTATCACTTTAATTTAATAGCACATTACTCTGTTTTACACTGGTTTAAACAGCAGCTCACAGTGGTAGAACACTGGCCAGTGGCTGGATGAGATCTGAATTCCTTTGACTCAAATCTATGGCACACAGAGAGAAAAGGGATGAGAAAGCTAATGCTACTGTACCTGTTGGCCTCTGCAGGGAAGACTCCCGATGCTGGGCCAAGCTCCCTGTACAAGAAACCTGAAAGCTTTGAAGAACAGTTTCAAAACCTGCAGGCAGAGGAAGCTACAAGTCTGACTCCCACCATGCTTCTCATCACTGCACTGGAACTAGCTGTTTCCACAGAAGAGCCTCCTGCTCTTCCAGCCACATCACCACGGTCACAGGTAAAGAGACAGCTGGTAACTGCACTGTACCTCTGATGCAGACTGAAATCTGCAGATAAGGTCCAGTTTCCTTTTTTTTTTTTTCTTTTTTTCAGTTAGAGGTAAGTGCTTGCTTAACACCAAAGCCCTTCCTCAAAAGCAGCTCTGTGTCTTGGAGACATTTAAACACCTCTTCTTCATAAAGAGTTCCTTTAGTTGCTTCTCTTCTCTGCCCTACCTCTCCCTTAGCTAGCCACCTTCATTCAGCTTCACAGACCAGAGAGGCAGTAGGAGCACTTGCTGGAGGGGCAGCATGTCCTAATGCTCCTTGCTCACCTTTTGTCCTCACATACAAGCAGTGAAAACTTCCTTCTTAGCTTCAGCTGCAATAAGGGAAAGCTCTTCTCTTTAGAAAATGAGATGCCAAGAACCCCCAGTGGACAAGACAGGGATGGGGAGGGAATCATAAAACCTTTATAAGGTCTAAAAGTTTCAGGAAAATTTGCACAGACTTCAGCATCACTACAGAAGTGTAATCCGTTGTCTCTTTGGTTTCTTATGGTTTGCAGGTTCGCCTCAGGCAAGATGGGGATGTGATGCCCACCCTAGATATGGCACTCTTTGACTGGACAGATTATGAGGATCTCAAACCAGAAATGTGGCCATCTGCCAAAAAGAAAGGTGCTAAACCTCCCTGTCCTCTTTCCCAAAAGTCATTCTGTAAGGCTTGTCCTGTGGATAGTGTTCACAGATGTGCTGAAGGATGTGAAATCATAGTGGTGGGGAAAGAGAGAAAAAGCATAACGCCGATTGTGTTTTGTGCTCAGTTTCAGAATGTTTCTCATTTTGGATACATAGTTTGAGGGCAGAGGAAAAATGATAGATAGAGGGTTGAGAAACAGGGAGGAGAGTAGACTATGAAGGTTTAGAGTTCAAACTCTTGAAGTTTGAGGCTCTTTTTACCCTGGAACAATACAGTCTCCAAAATAAAAACATTAGCATGACATTTTCTATCAGCAGCTGTTTTTCTTCCATAGAGAAACGCCGCAGCAAGAGCCCCAACAGTGGAAACGAAACTGTGACGGCTGAAGGAGAGCCATGTGATCATCACCTTGACTGCCTCCCAGGTCAGGATCAGCTTGGTCGAGTCATTTCTCCAAACATGAGATTGTTTGAAATCCAGCCCACGTTCTGATAACGTATCCTGATTTTTAATACTGGTAGAAAGCGGTATGCAGAGGGAAGGGCAGAGGCTCTTTAGGCGTGTTGTGGGAACAGATGATGTCTGCACCATGGAGTTGTCATGGGCATCAGTAGCCCTACAAGGGAAGGGGATAAATGAGCTGTGCTGACCCTTCTTCCTGTGTTGCAGGCTCTTGCTGCGACTTGCGTGAACACCTCTGCAAACCACACAATCGAGGCCTTAACAACAAATGTTATGATGACTGTATGTGCACTGAAGGTGAGTTCAGCTCTTTGCTCTTCTTCCCCCTGACTTCATTGTTGGCTGTGCTGACTTGGAATCATGGTTTATCTGTGAAAATAGGAGCCCAGCTCTGCTGCTCTTAGCCTTTCCCTGCCACTGACTCACAATGTGACCGTTGACTGATCTATGATATCTTCTTTTCCATCTTGAAAACAAAAATCTTGATATCTACAAACCTAACAGAAGCAGCCACAATATATTAACAAACACTTCAATGCTGCTTTCAAGTATCATAGGTTATCAAAACAGACTACGTTATACATGACCTTATGCTTAATATGACTTTCCTGAGTTAATTTCAATCAAACTTGTAGCAATTTAGTAGGTGTGGGTAGGACATGGTTTCTTACAACTATTTCTGAAGAATCCACAGCAGCCCTTAATACAAATACACGGTGGTGTTATGAAGATGTTGAAAGTCACTCTTCTAGTCTGAATGCATTCAAGATCAGCTCCAGGCCCTGGGTTTTGTCTATCTGAACAAAACTCTAGTTGCCAGATTTTGTGAGCCATGTTAGGTACCTAGTGACTTTGACTAGGTCATTCACCTACTTTTTAGCCAGTTAAACAGACTGCTTTCCCAGAGTTCCAATGTTAAATGGTAGTCTTCACCTTGGGTGTGTTGTGTAACATTTGAAGGTCCTCATCAGAGACAATGTTCTGATAGATTAGCCTAGAAAGGTGTTTCTGCAAGCCTAACGAGGGCTGCCCCCAGCCCTGCTTTATACTAAAGCTAGTTATAAGTTGATGCCAAATGTGCATCCTCTGTAGCATTAAAAAGATCCCCAGAGATGCAGGGTCCAGATAAGACAGAGAAGCCGCTTAGATAAGAGCAGAGCTCTGATCTTGTGTGCTCTCCTTCTGTGAGGCCAGACTGTCCTGAGGGGATTGGTAATGAGGGGCAGAAACCCAGCTTCAAGGTAGCCGGTCTCAACATAGCCCAGGGACATGCACTCCAAGAGGCTGCTCAGTGACCTGTGACATCGGGCTGGGTCTCCCGTGTACAAATACTCCAGGACAGTTTATAGGCTGTCTCATTATAAAAGCTATAAATCCTCAGCCTCCCTCACTCTGGCGGTGTTGGCATTGTTGCTATCTGCTGCCTGCTCTGGGAGTAAAAAGAGTTGCAGTTTCTGGAATGATCAGATCAGCTCCTGCCAACCCCACTGACCAGATCCTGGGCTGCTGAAAGTCAGGGCTTTTGTGAGAATTATTTACACATAGGGTCTACCCTGTCTGGCCCAACTAGCTACACATTCTGGTGTAACAAAGTCAGACAACACACACCAGAAGATAAATCTATCAGTGCCAGAACCAGTAAGTTACCCTGGCCAGAAGCTCCCATTGCCTTCCACTGCCATGGGAGAATATGTACTTGTGTTTTTTACAAATAAAATGCCTTTTTTTCCACGCCGTAGTATTCATCAACGCTACATCAGATAGCTTCCTTCAGACCCTGCACTTTGAGCATCCAAAACAGAGAAACTGAAGGAGATCTGCAGCGAGCTTTGCATCAGACCTTCCAGTAACAACGCTTCAAAGTCTCTTCCCTCCTCTCCTGAAGCTTCAGGGAAATAAATAGCGAGGGGAGCTCCCTAGCCATCGCTGCTGCACATTAAGGCTGTAGTAATTTCCCAATGGAGAGATCACTTAGACAGTAATGGGAAGTAATAGGGGGAAGCCAAGCAGGGCTTCCATAAAATCACTGGAAACAATCGGGATAATTCATTGGTATTTCAAGAAGCCAGTGAGACCTTCTGCCTGAGCCAATGAATCCCAAACCAGAACAGTGAGCCAAACAGAATAGCAGGACCCAGAAAGCAATATGCCCTGGCCATGTGAGGCATTTCTCTGCCACCTCATTTGACACAGCCCAGGCTTCCCAGTCCTGGGACCGTCCCCACTGCAGCAGGCTCTGTCATGAACTGAGGCCAAGAGCTAATTGTTTGATGTTACTGCCGGAGTGAGCCCTGGTCCCTCCTGCTCACTTATGCATGTCTTTTCCATAGGGCTACGCTGTTATGCCAAATTCCACCGGAACCGAAGAGTGACCCGGAGGAAAGGGCGCTGCGTGGAGCCCGAATCAGCCAACGGAGAGCAGGGATCATTCATTAATGTTTAGGAGGGTGGGACTCCTGCCCAGATGGTCAGGAGCTGGGGTCAAACTGTTTATACTTAGCAATGGGAATTAGAGGAAAAAGTCAAGCAAATGACTGAAGCTGCAGGCTCTGAACATGCCAGGTTCCAGCAAGACTCGTGTTAACTACAGAGAGTGGCTTCAGCCTTTTGGATACCAGGACTGCGTTCCCCCTCCCTTCCCTCAGCACATTCCTGCCATTGAGCTGGGTCCCCTCTCCCAGTTAGTAAGAGATGATCATGACTACCGTTCTGACAGTCCTGGCAGGAAAAGGCTCTGCAGTTTCATCTCCTCCTCTCAACAGAGGCAAGATATGAAAGATCCTTGAAGTAAAAGAGGATATGAGCTTAAACTTTACCCCTTAACTATTGCTTAAGAAGAAAGGTAGATCCTCCTTAAGGATCAGAGATTCTTAGAGGGTAGGAAGCTTGTAGCCTCTAGGTGGAATCAAAGATGGAAAAAGGATCAGCAGGAAGCTGGCTGCCTAGGTGAGAGGGGACCCTCTGACAGCTCGTGCTCTCTCCCTTGTTCACTGCTACAAACAGATACTACCTAGCTGTTACACACTACCATTTCCTACCTGTCTTTAGGACCATCCAGTCCCACTCCTTCCTTCTTTCCTTTCTTGCTTCCAGAGACCCACCTGGTTTCTGCAAGGATGTGGCAAGACATCCCAACCTGCAGCTCTCACTCATTTAGTTATCCTGCCAAGTCTGCTATTTTTAATGATTATTTTTAGGAGCTTTCTAGGGAAGTGATAGTTTTCCTAGTGAGCCAAAAATAAAGTTTTTGGTAACAGGAGATAGGGACAGGCTGTTCCGTTGTAGTAAATCCTGTGACATGTTGCATGTGTGTTTCCATGATATGTAAATAAAGACATGATAGATATCCTTTGTGCAACTCTTCTGCTTCTTTGACTGCACCTAAAGATGTGGCAGGAGCCAGAAAGGTCTACAAGGGAGCTTGCCAGCAGGTAGCACTAATGACTTCAGATAATCACACAGAGCAGTTGTGCTAATTAGTAGAACAATTTCTCTCCCCCAGTTGGGAATCCAAGCTTCCCTGTATTCTCGCTCAAACTGCAGCTAACAGTCAGTTTCTGCCTGGAGTAGCCAGTCAGATGTTTAAAACTTCTTTATATTACTACTTAATTACTGACTTCAGTGATATATTGGAGCAACAGAAGCTACCTGTGTTAAACAGGAGTAGTGTTAGTTGTAAAGATGTTCTTTGCTGCTAACACCCCAATACCCTGCCTTCTGTTGGGAGACAGCTCTGAAGCCTTTTATATTCAAGAACCTGGAGATGCAGACCACTTTTTGCAGGAACAGAAATATTAATCCTGGTGTGGTTGTCAGAATCTTCTTTATCCTGTTCCCCTTGTGTTCCATTTAGGTAGGCAAACGTCCGTTTTGCACTCCTGTTTCTGTTGTGGTGTTACTCTGCATTGGGTATTCACTTAAATGCTGCTGGCATAATAGTTTACACCTCTAGTGTGATGCATGCCCAGTCATGACTACAGAGATATGCTATGAATGCAATATTAGTTCTGACCCACATACACCTGCACTGCTAGGAAGTACACTAAAGGAGGAATTTGTGAAGGAGCATTTAGGCAAAACCTACCACTCGGTTGGATGTAGCTATGTAGATTTTTGCTTACGGCATTACAGTCTTAGCCAAAAAAGCAGGAGTAAAGAAAGGTGGTTTGGCTCCAGCTCTGTGCCACCACAGCAAGGATGCAATTTGTTAACCCAGAGAACTAGAGCCCCTCCCTCAGCCCAGATGCAGAATAGTGGGTGGTGCTGCCAGTGCTATTGTCAGTGGAAGCATAAAGGGAAAAAGGCCTTAATTGATCACAGTCAATTGCAGAGCTCTCAAACCCTGGTCTGTGTGGCATGGATGAGAACCACATGCACAGCCATTGTCAAAGGCAGGTTTTGATGCCACATTGCTTTCAAATATAGGAGCCGAGATCTGGTTGGAACAGTGCAAAGGAAAGAAAGCAGGATGTTTTGCAGGGGTCTTTATCCTTGGTGATGCAGGTGTTCATTGCCACATATGCTACATACAGAATCTTTGTAGGATCCTGGGCAGTGTTTTGGGCGAGACTATGTCGCAAATCATTTGAAATACAAGCAAGCTTAAACAGCAAGTCTCAATTTTAAGCCAGAGCTTTAGACTCCAAAAGGAGACTTGTTTCTTCAGCTCTTGGTTTTTCAGCTTTCAGTCTGCAGTTAACTCTGAATATAAAGAACAGATGGTTCTTAATTGGTGGGATTAGTTAAACGTCTAAGGTCAGTGAAAATTGAGTTAATTATTACAAATCAAGTCACAAGATTATTGGATTGATTGATCGCATTTTCAGAAAGAGAGCCCATGACTGAGACTCATCCTTTCTGAATTAAACTGTGATGCTACAGAGGTGAAGCAGAGAGGGTGAGCAGCGGCACAGGCACATGCTGCACAGCCGCAGCAGTGTGAAAAGAATCAGATAACCCAATTTATGCATCAGCCAGATCAACTCCTGACTTCGCAATTGCAGTGCAAAGGAAAGCTGTTGAGTAAATAAAATGCCAAGGTGTGGAATGTAAGACCAGCCTGTGGTATAAAACCCCAGGGCAACATTTGTACAAGTCCAACCCACTTCTGAGTGTAGCAAAGCTTTTTAGTGCCGCTCTGTGCCGTTTCAAGAGCATGACAGCAGCTGCAGAGCAGTAGTATCACTGCGTTACGTTTAGCAGCTTTCCCCTTCCTTCCCAGTATCTCCCAGTCACAGTGCAGTCAGTGGCAGTTCTGCCTTTGGGGGCATTAGGTCTGAGCAAGAGAGAGGGAGATAAATGTCAAGCAAGCCTTGATTTACGTGTTCTTCTCAACTGATTGATTGAGAAACTCAAATTCACACAAGCTCAGAATTCACACAAGCTCAGCTTCTCTACTGCCCCAGAGAGCTTAAACCAGAGCTCTTGCAAGATTTTTCTATTGTCTTGAAAGGACTTTGGATCAGGCCCAAACCAGCCATAGCAGGGCTCCGTGGGATAATTTTTAAAGTTAATTGCAGGGCACACATGCAAGAAAGGTGAGTGACAGAGTCCCACCCAAACTCCTGCTCTACAGCTACTGCTGTTAGCAGCCTCACAATGAGTGCGAGGGATGTGCATCATTTTAAACCACTTCTCCAAGGGTGAGAATCATTAGACATGGAAAAGAGAGGACAGCGTGCTGATTTGACATAATCATCTCAGCAGCTGCCTGCTCTGCAAATGCTGTTGAATCTCAGGGATATTGCTGGTAGTTGCCAAAATTATGACTGCAAGGGAGACAAGAAGTGGAAGCACAAATTAAAACACTTGGGAATCATCCTGTCTCAGGTCTGTAATAGTCTGCATTCATTTTAGCTTGGGGGTGTTTTATTGAAAGCCTCTCAAACACCCCCCCTGTAATTATCCTGTTGTCAATCCACAGTGTGTGAAAGTGCTTCAATTTCAAACCCATGCTATACGAAATTGTTTGAGTCCACGCCAGTCACTCTCTGCTACATAAAGCCTGGAAAAAGCATTGCTTTCACATTTTTTAATCAGGAAAAATGAGGGCTGTTGGTTTCTTGGTATGTTCTGAGTGATCGTATGTATCCCATAAACACATTTCTGGTATGTCACTTCATTTTTCTAGAGTGCCAGCGAATCTTTAAGAGTAGTCCCTCAATTGTATCTCAAAGCTCTAGTTAGATTTTAGAAAAGCAGAGGAGCAGCTCTTCCTTGCTGAGATTAGAAAGGACTTTCAAGTATGCTTGTCAAGATAACACATTGGTGTAAGCCTCTCCACTCCCCAAATCATCTTGCCATAGACTGTTTTGCAGCAAAGTTGCAGGAGGAAGCTCCTCACCAGCATGACAAACTGCCCTCCGTTTCCCCTCCAATCCAAATAATGTTTCTTTCGGCTTGCTGATTTCCCATTGGGATTTAAAAGAGAGTTTGTAGAGCCAGGACAACTTCTGTATGCCCTTCCTCACAGATTATTCAGAAAGACTCTACTGATAACAGATGCATCTGTGCCGAGCCGATGCCTTCATTGCTCTCAGCTCCTCAGCCAGGGGCACAACTCGAAAACACCAGTGTCAGCCACAGTCTTAGTTGCCTTTAGACTAGACCCCAAGTGAGGGACGCGAAGGGCAGAACTACGAGGGGTGTGCCTGTCTCCATCACCATTTGGCCAGACAAGGACAGCAGGAGCAATCGTATTTGCTCTTCTCCTTCCCCACAGAATTGCTATTGCTTTACCCACCAAGGGTACAGCATCCTGAAAACACCAAGGAAAGCATTTCTGCCTTATCAGCCTCACTTTTGTGCTGTCAGGAAGGGAGCCAGCTGTGTTGTTAGGTTTTTACTCAGTCTGCATAAGACATACCACCAATACATTTGACATAAAGCAGCTAATTACTGGGTATTAGTTGCAGTGAGCTGAACTCACCTGGACCAGTCTTCTAGTCAGGAAAATCTCCATATCCTGTTTCTAGTCTCCTGGGTCATTGGCTTCTCCCTGCAGGTCGTCTTTAACTTGCTGCTTATCTTTCTCACCATGTTTACGTTGCTTTGCGTTATCAAGCCTGGGGAAGGGAACAGAGACAGCAGGTTACACAGACAGGCAATTTACAAGGTACAAGCAAAGCAAAGGAGAGATAAAAAACAACCAACCCCCCAGATCAGATGGGTGTGAGAGACGTGCAAATGCATAATGTCTATCATAGCTCTCATTGTTTTCATATCCATGAGATCATTAAGACATTTCTAAGTCCCTGGAGTCCACGACATGCAAGCCCAGGATATAATAAGCAGGGCTGAATTAATTGCATGATACACTGATGAACAAAATGAAGTAAAGCGCTTTTATTGTACAAGGGGAAATGAATGCTTTGCATTAAACAGCAGTCACATCGATCCAAATTATGGCTCATGCTGCATAAATGATAATGAGACTCTGTCTCACTTGGACTGAGTGAGAATGCTGAAAGGAGCAAAGACGCCTACATACTGCTGCATCTAAGCAGTGCTTATACTTGAACTGGGACAGTGGAATTTGTCTTTTTAACAAACAGTTCTCCTTGGTAGATACCTATCCTGGCGGAAGGGCATCCCTACTGCACTTTGCATCCAAGTGCTGAGCCAGCAATATGGCCATTCTTTAGCTTCCCTCCCACCGCAGATGTCACATCTTTTTGTCATTTAGGGTAAAATCCAGTCCTTGACGCTACTGGACCACTAGCATTGATCCCATTTGATGGCACTACTTCTGTGAGTAGAGGCAGAGCTTCCCTGCAAGACGTAGAAATGGAAATTAAGTCACAGCTGATGTGGCATGTAGCAATAAATGAGTTATATTTCAATCTTTCATCTGGTAAAGTGGCACATTCAGAGATTCCTGGAGGGGCTTTCACAGCCTTATGTTTTCATTGCTGTTCTGAGCTGTGCAACCAGTCTTTGGTTCTGTTGCATTCTCTGGTTAGCATTTTCTAGGTTGTTTCATTTTGGCATTTAATGCTTTGCCTTGGGAGACCTTCAAGCATGCTGCATATTAGCAGTCAGTAGCGCTCAGGGGGCAGTGAAGGTCAGGCTAGACAGGGCTACATTTGTGGCTTGTTTGAGAATATCTGAGTGTAGGTTCACTGCACAATTCTGATGCATAACCTTGCACTGCACTGCCTGAACTGGAAATGAGATTGAAGGATGACTCATGCATTTCCACATTCAGCTTCTGCAATGAACTTCTGACTCCTTGTTCATTCCCTAGAGGCCCCATCTTTTCTGTAAGAATAGATGATGGCAAGAAAGCAACTGACCCAGTAAAACCTTGTAGTCTTACACTGCAGACAGGTAAAGCATACATTGGGCAAGGGAGGGAGGGTGTGAGAGGGGTCATCCCGATTCTTGGTTCTGTTGATGCATTTGGGGAGAAGACTGCTATTAGGAACTGGACAGGAAATGGTAAGTTATAGTGGGGTTGGGTTTATCCCTTAGCAACTTCCCTAGCTCTAAAATGGGAGGAGCTTTCTTTCAGAATGAGAGATGAAGAAGTTGTGATTTGTACCAAGCTTTTAGGCAAAGAGTGCAGTCATCCAGTTCTAGGGAAAAATCTAGGGCTAAAGGAAACTAAGTATTGGCCAGCCTTTCTTGCTACACGGTGAGACTCCAGTGCTCAACCACAACCACTGACCCGAACTTAACTTGGTTATTGTGTGATACAGCTGAGCACAGCTCGCACCTTGCAATTGCTTTTTTATTGGTGTTTATCCCGAGTCTCTTTGTCACGCCTCACCTTTTTGCCACAGTACTGATGTGTGCACAAAAGCCTTCCCTTCCTCCAGAAAGCTGCCAAGTCCTACACATGCATTAGCCTTCCCGGACTTGGACTTCAGTCCAAGACAGGGTCAAACCTTCCCGCAGCGGCATTCCGTGCGTAAGTAGCAGGAAGAACTGTTGGGCTGCGTGTTTGGAGCCAACAACCTCACCCAGGCACACTTTTATCCCAGTGCTGGCTTCCTGGTTTGGAAACAGGTGCTGTGCAGTCACATCTGGGAGCTATTTCCTCGCCTGGAGTGGGACCGTCCGACAAGAACTGACCACGAGCCACCCGGTCCACGCCACCGCGCTGCGGAACCACCGCGCAGCAGCGGGCACGGCTCGGGGTGCCGCCAGCACCCACCGGCGGGGCGGTGTCCCGACTCCTCCCGCCCCGCCGCCCTCCCCTGGGCGGCCCCGGGGCCCAACCCAGCCCCACGGGAGGCGGCCCCGCCGCCGGGAGTCCCGGGGCGCTGCCATGGAGCTGCCCGCCGTCAACCTCAAGGTAGGGGCCGCGGGGCCGAGCCGCTCCTCGGTGGGGAAGGGCCTCTCCGGGCGCTCGCTCGGTCTCCGCGGGCTCGGGGAGAGCCGGCTGCCCGCGGCGGGGCGGCTGCGAGGGGTTTCTGCCGGAGGGGCAGCTCTGCCTCGGGGGGGCAGCGGGACGGAGTCCCGGGCAGCGGGCGCTTTGCCCGGCCCGCCCCCTTCTCTCCCACGCTGTGTGCCTGGTCCAGGGCCGGGCACATCGGGAGATGTGGGGAAGGAAAGACTGGTGTTTCTGAAGCTTTTCCAAACGTTGCACAAGCTCTCGGTCATGGAGACCGGCAAGCAGTGACTCCCAGGTTCTCTTCTCCTTCAGGGCAAGTTGCTAAAGTGGCCCAGGACTGGGCTGGGACAACAGCTGGTTATTACCTTGTGTCCATGGAGGTTTCCAGCTCAGCTGACCAGAGCTAATCCAGGATAAACACTGCACAAGATCCCGAGGAGGCAAAGTTTTTTGCTTGTCAGGCAAAATATCTTAGAAAGATGATCCCGCATACTTTGAGGTTATCCTCTGGTAGATAATTGAAATTGCCTCTCTGTTGGGGGGGGAGCCGGGCTGGCTTCAATTAGGGGCAATTTGAAAATTTCAGTGGACATCTGGTCACCAGAGAAATGGGAAATAAGAGACTTATCACAGTTTTGTTATGCTTTTCACTTGGGGAAGTACATCCTTGCGGAGAAGCTGTAGAATGCTAAAATCACTTTTTTGCTTTTAAGTGTTTGAGTTTGAAGCCTTTCCTGATACCAGACAGATGAAATTTCCCTATATTTTTATTTTTGTCTTTTGTATTTTCAGAGCCCTGAGATTTCCAGGTGCATGTGTGTGCTTTTTTCCAGCTTCACTACTTTGTATATCTTATTTGGTACAGCAAGTTTCAGGTGCTTTCTTTGGTTAAAACTTTGCCCAGACAATGAAAGCATCACTGATCACATCCTTTTTTTTCCTGCTATTCATAAAGCTGTGAGCAGTGGCCTTGGAGCAGGCTGCCTACAGGTAGGGTGGGAGGATAGTATTATCTCAGCCACGGTTATGAATTCAGCTCTGTATGGGCAGGCTTTCATGTGAGTGTACTAAATAAAAGCTTGGCATTCATATAATGATGCTTCCCCCTCTTAGTTCACCAAGAAAAGCAACTTCCCTTGTTAGAGGCAAGTAAGCAAATAGATTTTTCAAAGGCCTGGCATGTGGATTGTATTATGCTCTGGAAAATAGTTGATACTTTGCTAAGACAAGTTTGGACTATTGTGCGATTCCCAGGGCACTAGGAATATTAAAAGATCTTGCCTGCTGCTTTGTTTTTTAACTTGGTTTGACTTTTTTTCCCATGCTAAAATGACAGTGAAAAATCAGGACATTTAATTAAAAGTTTGCCAACATGAGATACATGTTCTACCATGGGAGGTGGAGATAAGAGAGCTGAAAAACACAGACTTCTTGAATGAATGAGTCACCATGACAACACAAATAAAATGTTGCCTTTCTTCTCTGATTTCAGACAGCCTGTTCCCAAATCTCTTCCTAGGTAAGAGTGAGCTTGTCCTGGGCAAACTGTTTTCAGCATTAAGAAATTCCTTGTTGTCAAGTCTCTTGGTGATGCTCTGGGGCTGAAAAGCTGGGGAGTAGGGAGTTAATAATGGTACCTGTATCTTTGTACTGTTCCTGAGTTAGGGCCTGCTTCCCTGAAACATATCACAAAGGTGGGAAAGATTCTTATGCAGAAAGGGAATGGAAATAACACACGCTACTGCTATTCATTGGCATGATCTGCCTACAGTGAGATTCAAAAAGATGAGCCTCGTGATAGAAGTGGCTCCAAGAAAACTGCATGACTGAGTTGTGTTTGTGCCAGAACGTAGCAGTGTCTTAGCTTTGAGGTCTCTCTTTAAGCCACTTGCAGAGCTATAAAATTAATGTAGGAGGTTTTGCCCTGGAGTGGATAAGGAACATGTTCATGAAACAGCATCTGCTAGCTTCATCTCTAATAGTAATGCTCAGCAAAGCCTGTGGGCAGTAGCACAGCCATATTTTTGCAGTGAATGCTTGACACCTAGGATTATTCCAAAAACTATGCAGAGCCTCTCGAAATACAAAGTTTGAGTTTGATCAAGCCCAGACAATGCCCTACAATCCATGTGCCTGGAAACATACATTTTGTGCTTGGGCATTTTTAAATGCTAGGTCACAGAATCATAGAATAAGTTAGATAAAAAGACACCTCTCTGTGTTATCTAGTCCAGCCTCTTGCTCAAAGCAAAGCTGCCTTCAAAGTTAGATCAAATAGCTCAACTCAAAATTCAGCTGACTTTTGAAAATCTCTAAGGATAGAGCCATAACAACCCTGCTGGATAGCCTGTTCCACTGCCTAACCATTCTCATTATTATCCCTCTGTTATAATAATGAGGAGCATCCTCACGGGTGGCTCACTCGCAGGTGGCCACTCAGATCTATATTTTGGTTAGTATATCCTCAGGTGAATATGTCACTCAGAGTAGATGAGCTCACTCTCAAAAAAAAAGTAAAGTAAAATTTAAAAAGTTAGATACTACAAGAAAATAATTGTAATTTGGAACCAATTTTTAACTTAGTCAAAATTCAACCTTGTGCTAGGTTCTGTGCTGAAGCATGTTTAAAGGAGTGAGTTCCTGTTCCAAAGATTTTCCCATCTAACAACACTGAGGCAGACTCAGGCCCTTTTTATGCTTGGCAATTAGTCCCATCGCGTGCTGAGATTTGCAGAGGAGCTAGGAATTCCCCTTAGCTCTCCCCAGTTTCCAGTGAGATGCTTTTAATCAGATGGTCATCCTTCTGCCCAGAGGGATGGGGACAAAGGTCCCACCCTTCTTATTTTCTGCTCTCAGAACTACAACAGTTATTTTCTCAAAAGAAGAAATGTATGCCTTCCTTAAATACAGACTTAAGCCCTCGAACAGATGGAAAAAATTTGAATTCTTCTGCTGTCTCATCAAGAGACTGCCTGAAAATTATCTAATCTCACATAGTGACTGTAGCTTTAAAGAATGGTTTTCATTAACACTACATTTGCTATGTTAAAGCATACCGAGACCACCAGCTAATTCCATAGTGCCCTGAAGAACTGTCAGGTAAATTGGACTAATAACTAGGAAGGGAATGCCTTGTTTTTATTTCAGCAGTCCCTCATACTGTCATCACTAGTTTACCTGACTTTATGCTGATGGCTAAGCTTGCTTCATAATTTAATAACTGCAATATTGATCTAGACAGCTTTTTTTAAAAAAAAGCCACCTTGCCTAATTATGTTAACTGGTGAGCCTTGAGGGGTCTTGCGGGTATGTAACATGCAATTAAATACTACCTAATTAAGAATTTCCCTGATGTTGTGATAGTCTCTTGAGTAAATGCTATTTGCATGTCTACATTCTTATCCAAGAACATCTTGTATTTTACTGATTAGCAGCTTCTGCCTGGTCTCCATGGTACAATTTGGGAGAAGGGAAAGTGGGGGGGGGTGTGCTAAAGCATTTTGTAGTCTTTCATAAACAATTAAAAAAATTCATTAATAAAAATCTGTTTGAGCAGTGTTTGAAGTTATTACGACATCCAGGCTACTCAGGGTGAGTGCTCTCAGATGTGCTAGGGCACTGCAGTGAGGCAAGAGCTCTGTCATAAGACATCTCCATCGTGGTGGCTTGGCTGAGCGGTACGAGCCGCAGCAGATGCATCGCTCCTGCTGGTTTCCTGGCCACACTTCACTCACAGCTTTGTTGGATATTAACTCTCTTCTCAAGCAACTAGTTTTGTGTTAAGTTAAAACATGGATAGTCATTTTAAGTCAATGAACATAGCAGGATGTCAGTAGATTTTTTTATATTTTTTTTAGTGTCTTCTCGCTCCTATCTGCATACAGCTTTCCTGTGTCAACTGAGTAATTTAGCCTTTTACTGCTTAGTCATTTCCCAATTTTTTTAATTTTTTTTTTTTGGCAGGTGTATGTGGAGGGGGTGTGCTTCAGAGGGGTTTGGGGGGGGGGGGGGGGGGGGAGGGGCGTTTTTTTTTATACCGAGGTCAGTTTAAATGCCAATTGGAGCCTTTCTCACAGCTAGAAAAAATGGAAGAGTGCCTCTTTCCCCTGGATCCTCTGATATGTCCAGGCTTCAGCCTTTCTTTTACGAGGCTGCTAATAGAGTCTGTCTTCCATAATCTTATTTTCACAAATGTTTAGAGAGTGAATAAGAGTGATATCCATTTGTTGAGATTGGCCAGCAGGCTCAAAAGTGAGGGAGCACCTGGATATAGGTACAGAAAAAGGCTGAAGCGGTATATTGTTCCTGTTTGCTGCCTTAATGAACATGTCGAGTATGTCTCCTTGGTTACAGAAATGTCAAGTGCTGGTGAAGAGAATCCTTGTGTCCCTTGTTACAGTAGGATGCTTTCTTCTTGGATCTGTCCCCTTGAGCACAAGGAGCAGGATCATTAAGGACATTTGCAAAGTACAGAACCTGTGACAGCATTATCTTACTGCTGCTTAGGGCACTGCTGGCATTTGGGCCCTGGTGGCTTTGCCGAGAGCGAAAGGAGCTGTGTCATACGGCAGGTTTGGGTTCTCAGCTTTCCAAAAGATGCCTTCAGGTCTGTTAATACTGCAGTGAGGTTGAACCACAGCTCTGAACAGACTGGAAGGAGGTAAACAGAGGATTTACTGAGGACTGGAGTGAAATTGCTGGGAGCTGCAAGCATGACTGTCATCCCTGGGCTTCTTGGTGATGGGATGCCAGATTGGTCATGTATAAACCGTGCTAGCATAGTGTGAATCAGATTGCCCAGCGTTCTGTACAAACTCCTCTGGAGTTCCAAAATCAATAACCCATTTAGAAAGGACTAAGTGAGCCCTGAATCAACTGTGGACAGAGATGACAACAATAATGAATGACTACAGTGTAGCACCACAGGAAATTCTCAGCAAGAGAAGCAGAGAAAAATGGTTGTGTCTTCACTGTCCCAGTTGCTACACCAGCTTTCTGCACTGGCTCGTGGATCCAGGGCACTCTTCCACTCATCCCTCGGAAACAAGAAGGTGTCATATCATGTTGATCCTCCCACAGTTCTCCCAGCTTACTGACCAATCTTCCTCTCTGTTTTTTTTTTTTTCATAGGCCATCATTCTGGTACACTGGCTGCTCACAATGTGGTGAGTGATTGGTGCCTGGCCTGGGTGAGAAGAGGTTATTCCTTCAAAGTAGGAATGGGATGTTATCAGGGAATCAGCACTCCCTGTTTGTGCCTGTGTGCAAGAAGATCCTAAATCCAAGAGTGAGATGTTTGTATGGGAACAGGGATGAATGCAAACAAACTGTTGCAGGCTTATTGTGAATGTGGGTGGGTTTTTTGTCTTGTTTGGCAGGGGCTGCATGAATTACACGTTTCCAGCCTCCTATGCCTGGGGAAATTTCACTGTCCTTGCAGTGGGGATCTGGGCCATTGTGCAGCGAGATTCCCTTGATGCCATCATGATGGTGAGTGTGAGGGTATTCAGGGAGAGGGTGGAGGGCAGACAGCTGCTTTGAGTCAGCAAAGATTTTCAGCTGTTCCCAATACAGCAGTGAACAAGTCAAATTCCCTGTTTGGGTTTTTTAAGAGAATATATAACTCTATAAGCACTGTAAACTATGGTGAGAAGCCTTCACTGTCACTTTTTTACTATCTTCACTATCCATTTTGCTTCTCAGAAGTGAGGCACACTTGATTCTTTCTTTTTTTACCTGCTGTTGTGACTTGTTATGCCAGGGGAGGACTCAAAGCATTTAATATGCTCGAGTTGGAGGGGCTTTATAAAACCCTTCTCTGAACATTAAAGAGATTGGCAAGCAAAAATAAACAGTCCTGAGGCATATCATAAGAAGATGTCTGAGAGATGTGAAGAAAACGCACGAAATACAAGATCATTCATTCAGGAATCTCTCTCTACCTGGGGCAGTGTCAAGGATTAGCAATATGTGATGCTGGGGTGAAGACATGGTTGTGTGAACACAGATCTTGCAGAAAATAGACACTGTAACTGACTGTTACTCCTAGTGATTAATCTCCTATTCAGTTCATGTCCCATTCTCTCTTTGTTTCCAGTTCCTGACTGGCCTGCTGCTCACAGTCCTCACAGACATCATTCACATCTCTGTCTTCTACCCTCCAAACAACCATCTCACTGATGTGAAGCGTTTCAGTATGGGCATGGCCATCTTCAGCCTCCTCCTCAAACCCGTGTCCTGCTATTTGGTGTATCGAATGTATCGAGAGCGTGGAGGAGAGTACACCTTTAACATAGGTAGGATGCTTCCTCTGCCTCCATGTCGGTGTGGGCCACCTCCTCGGGTGTTAGGGAGGCTGCTTGCACTTTGGACCCTTCATCCTGAGCTCTGTGCAGCTGGATTCTGTTCCCTGTTCCAGGGAGGGGGAGTGCTCTCTCTCTTTTTCTTATGTCTGTTGTCTCATTTTGTGGTTCTGGTGTGTCTGATGCCTTAAATCTCTATTCTTCCTCTCTTCCCTTGCAGACCTAGAGTCCTCATCTGACAGACATTTTGCCCACAATGGTATTGATACCACTGCTGTCTCTCTTAGTCAGTATAACTGAGTGGCTTTTCCTCTTGTTCTCCTCCTGCATTTATGTGTGCTTGTTGGAAGCATTTGGGTGTCCCTCTCTCTTTGCCAACCCTTTCTTCTCCTTCTGGGAGAAAGTAGAGGCAGCATCCCCTCTAGCTGGATTATGCATGAGAGGGAAAGAAGCTGGATTTCTAACTCCATGCTTCCTCTGGGCCTCCCATGTTCTAGCTACCTTGATTGCTTTGGTCTTCCATTTCCTCATCTGGAAAACGGGACTGATGTTTACCTTGTGTGACTTTGCCTGGAGGCACTCATTTTTCTCCTGGGTGTACTGGTTAATGGTAGTGTGGCAGCCTTGCCGGAGAGAAGGGGCTGCGGCTGGACAGGGGATTGGAACTAGATGATCTTTGAGGTCCCTTCCAACCCAAACCATTCTGTGATTCTATGTTCTGGGTCTCAGTCAACTTTGCCAAGCATGCCTGGTGCTAGATCATGCCAGGGCAGCTGCTAGGAATTGTTTGCTGTGTGGGAGCTCACCCTGGCAAAACCAGCAGCCTGGCACAGTTTTCTTTTTGCCTTTCTAAGAAGGCTGTGCAGGACAAAAGATGGTATAACTGCTTTACAGAGTTTGAAAGCTGTCACTTGTGCTGCTTTGATGCTAGTAAAGAAGATGACGCTTCCTATGAAAAGAGGTGGATGCCTGCAGAGGAGGAGAGGCCACGGAAAGAAACCATGGCTTGGGGCGATATGTGCTATTTGCATCTCTCTGCTATGGGAACGTGGATGCCTTCTCCATCAGCTACTTGTGAAAATGCCAGACAGATCTGTCTTAACCGGGTCAGAAGGCCTGTGAGTCAACTGCAGTGCCGTACTGTGGGTCATGTTTGTGCCAGCTTTTATTAGCTCCTCACTGTGCCTGTAACTGGGATTTGACATTCGTATCCCATGGGAAGTGTAGGTATCGTTGAGGAGTTCATCCCTTTGTTTGGAATTTGGGAGCACTCCTTTTCAACCACACTATCCCAATACAGGCATGCTGCTGTCTGAGAGTCTCCTCTCAGGCACAGATTGGAATTCAGATACTTTGTAGTTTCATGTCCTCTCCTGAACTGTCTTTCTCACAAACACAAACTGCGTGGTGTTCTTTTGTGTTGAATGTGGTTGACCAATTTCCTCTCTCATTTTCCTGCTATCTGGCATGTTCCTTTCAAACCTAACAGTGTTTCATTTTTCCTGGTCTTCTCTGTCTCATTTTCTTTCCATACAAAATCGTTTTTTGTTGCTTAGCAGCATCTTTGCTGCTTAGAACAAGCCTCTTGTATGGTTTAGTGCCCACCTTTGATTCAGATTGCTTTCTAGCCATGGCAGATGCCTGGCCTCTATATAAAGAGCTGTCTATTCATGTTCTCTATTTGTCTCTCTTCTTTCCCTGCTCATCCACTGGACAGTAACATGTTTTTGTACCAGTCTTGTCCCACAGGCAAATTGTTCATAGTGCAATTGGGAGCACTGCTGGATTCAAATTGAGTGCCATTGGTGTGGCACACTTGAGGCATAGCTGCGTTGCTGGGAAGAGTGGTTCATGGATGAACCACGTTCTTAAATCTATGCTGTCAGCTAGCCATGGTTCCTGCTGCTTCTGGTTTTGTCTGTTCGTTTTCCCACTAGATCTCGTAAACTTGATCTTGCTGAAATATGCTATTAGAGGAGCCTGTTGTGCTGCTGTGTAGTATTGCAGGTCTTGCTTTCCACACAGCCCTGTGTCTACTAAGACAGCTGTTCTTAGGGAATGAAGAGGCATGTTCAAATGCATCTGGGTTATTTTGCCTGTGTTGGAAGGTTGAGTTTCCTTACCTCCTGTGAGGATCACAGAACACAGGTGCTGGGGAGCTGGAGAGCAGCTAATGTCGTGTGCTCCTGAGCTGTTGGTTTCTTATAACTGTGTTAGTTTTTGTGCTTTTGGTTTTTACCTAAGCTTGTTCTCTTCCCTCTCCATTCAGGTGTCGCCCGTGCAGGCCGGGATCGCAGCACCTATGAGCCAATTGATCAGCAGGATGCCCCTTCACAGTGGCCTGACTCAAACAAGACAGCCCAGCAGCCATACTGAGGCCCTCTGCAAAAAAGAACAGACACTTCCCTCGCCCAGTCTAGCCTTCCGTTCTTCCCTCGTCTTTTCTGATGGAGCAAGACCTGCTACTGAGCAAACAGGAGAGGTTTTTTGCCTCCCTGGAGGTTATGCAGATGGGTTCCTGCAGTAAGTCCAGAAGATCTCGGAGATGTCATGTTAAGCACTGTGACTCTTTGTAATCCCAGTACTCTCCTTTCCTTCCTCCTCCTAAATCCCACTTCTGTGTGTGTGAGTGGATGCACCTTCTACAGTCTTCCAAGTCTTGTATTGTGCATCCTTTCTATGATAAGTGAGGGAACCACTCAAAATGTTCGGGGACAAGCAATCTTTAAGACTTTATGGCTTATGGACTGCCCTTAAACAATATGTTTTAGCCTGCTTTTATGCAGATACGTTTCCAGGAAACATCTGGGAGTTCCTGAGGGCTGGTTTTGATGGTGGTGGTTAACTAAGATTTATGACCATAACTGTTAGCTGTGGTGGTTTGCATAAAGCTGGAGTTGGTACAAAATGCTCTTACTGGGCCAGGCAGCTGCTTGTGCTCCCAATCTTGGGTTTTATTCACTGATGCTTTTATACAAGTTGAATGTTCTTCAAGATCCTTAAAATGGCTGGTGAATGTAGGTTATAAGATACTCTGTGCCTTGAAATGTCCTTTTGCCTTCAGCTGCCTATCTTAACAGAACTTGAAATGTTTCCTTTTTCTAAGAAAACTATAAAACAAACACAGTTTTTCTGTGTTAGAAAAAGTTACGCTGGTCACCTATGTCTCATTTGAAAATGTAGGTATTCCTCAGAATTTGGGACTGCAGCCAGGCAGTCTGGAAGAGTCATTATAGGTGAAGGTCTACAGGGCTCTGATGGCTTTTAGTCTAAGCTTTACTCAGATGAGTAGAGGGTACTGCTTGTAAATGTGTGGGTGGGAAGGTGGGCTAGTAAAATGAGGATTGTGGAAAGGAATAGATGGGTTTATTTACACTGCAGTGGTGAGCTCTGTGAGGTGTGACAAACTATAAACTCTTATCTTATGCACAGTAAATCTGCCCTGCTGTGGCTTTCAGGTAAAATCCTAAAAAAAATAATAAATATTGTTCAACAGGGTTCTTTTTCAGAACAAAAACAGTATGTCAGCTTTGGCAGAATGGAAATACTAGCGCTAGGAAGATTTATGTTTTTTTAAAGCAGGTTAATTTTCAAAGTTTACATCTGTTATTCTACAATTGCATTTCTCTTGACAAGACCTGCTGCTGCATTGATTCTTCAGTGACCAAGAGTTAACTGTGCTCTAACCTTGGGAACCATGCCATTTGTATTTTAAAAACCAAGCAGTTTTCTCCCAAGTTTGATCACTTTAAACATAGGCAGATGCTTCCTCAACTATGCTGCACAAGCATTACAGTGACCTGCTGCCATACCTGGACCATCATCATTGATGCTTGGACCATGCACATGGTAAATGCCATAAAAGTGCAGTAGTCTGGTTTACTCTCCTGAGATGAGTGTTAGGGATTCATTTTGCAGGCTGCCATGCAACAGAGCATAGGAATAGGAATCAGTCTGCTTTTGTGATCAGATGGGGAAGCAGAAATTTCTGAGGCTTATGAAGTTGCAGAGCAGGCCTTTATGTTCAGTTAATTTTTTTTTTTTCAGCTCTTGAGAGCTGTACAGCTACAGCATGGATCCCTGAATAACGCATTTAAACACTCGGGTTTTTTTCTTCCCTAGACCTGTGAAGCACGGACTGAAACCAGTTATTTTAAATGCAGTGCCTTTTGTATATTTGCACAAATGTAGAGTTTAAATCTGGCGAGGCCTTCCCAGCCATTCTCCATTGTGAAAGACACCACAATCTATTGACACCCATCTGTCTGACCTGCGGAGCGCTTTTCGGTGGAGAATTCAGCACACCTGGAAGCTCAGGGGAGCAGAGGAAGGCAGGAATTAGGCTTACTGTGCCTCAAAGATACCTATTTTGGGCAGTAAATCAGAGAGGTGATGATAAAAATGAGGCCCCTCTCCTGGCTTCTGAGGAGGAGGAGGAGGAGGGTGTGTGTTTCGGCAGTGCTTACAGTGAGCACCAACATGTTCTTGGATCAATACCTGGTTTAGAAGGGTGTGTGGAGAGCCATGGAGCCCGTTGTGCTGGAGCACAGCCTTGCGGATCCCAGAGCCCGTTGTGCTGGAGCACAGCCTTGCCAATCATGGAGCCCGTTGTGCTGGAGCACAGCCTTGCCAATCATGGAGCCCGTTGTGCTGGAGCACAGCCTTGCTGACCACGGAGCCCGTTGTGCTGGAGCACAGCCTTGCTGATCATGGAGCCTGTTGCTGATCACGGCAGCCCGTTTCAGCGGACTCTCCTCAGCCAGATGTGCCACAGCTGTGATACCCCACTCAGGTTGGTTTTTTTGCTTTGTTTTTGTGTTTTTAAATCCTTGGGTGCCGACGTGCCGGGGTGCGTTTTGGCGGCAGCTCTGCAGGACTAACCACAACTCGCCCACTGCAGGTACCTCCCTCAGCGGCGGCGTCTCTCAGGCGGCGCACGCGGCCGATGGACGGGGCGGGCGGGCTTCGCGCCTCGGCACTGCCGCCAGCACGGGCTGCCTTCGCCCGCGCTCTGCTGAGGGTGGCCATGGGGCCTGGTGGTGCCGCCCAGAGCTGCCGGCACAGGAGCTGGGACGTGGTGGGTTCATGGCGACGAGGAGCAAACGTGCCCCTTCGCCTCCCCCGGGCGAGCCGCCGCGTCTGGGCCGCCTTTGGGACGGAGCTTTAATTAGCTGGGGGCGAGAGCGGCTTTGCCGCGGCCATCTGCAGCCCCGCTGGCAGGCGGCGGTGCTAATCGCGGGGATAAGCCGCTTACAGCGGCCCAGCGGGACGCGCTCGCTGCCGAGGTTTGGGCATTACGGAGGGACGAAGCTGCGGGTTCGCCCCGGCGCTCGGAGGCGTCTGTCCCGTGCCCGCGGTTCCGGCGAGGCCAGCGGCGTGTCTGGAGGCGGCTGTCGGAGTGGGTGAGTGCCTACGAGGAGAGGTGCGTCCGCCGCCGCGGAGAGCGCCGGGAGCCGTTGGGGATGCCGAGCCGGGGCCTGGGGCGTGTGCCACGGCTGTGCCAGCGGAGACCGCCTGGGACTGGTGCAGTGCGTGGTGGGTCTCCCACTCCCACCACCACGTCCTGGGACGCCGGCGGGCTCCTGGCTGGCAGCACGCGACGGGCGCTGCTGTGCAGCTGTTTTCAGCTGCCGGAGCAGTAGCTGCCCTCTCGCTGGTTATGGAAGAGCACTCGCGTGTGCCTGTTGATTTCAAAGTGACGAGAGGCTCACGCTATGGCAGCGGTGGTTCGGTCTGTAAGAAGGGAAAAGCCTTGTTTCTAAGGCATGTGAAGTGCGATCTTGGGCCGATCGCTGGTCCCATCTTGCAACGTGAAATGGATCAGCCTTGGTCTGCAGGGATGGGAAAATTAGCATTGTTGGGTGCTTATGTGTTTATTACGGGTCTGTCGTTGTCATCATAATGCTTGACATACTTTTCGTGAACTGTGCTATTCCCTTCCTTTTGCTTATAGTGAGAGAAGTACAGTGATGAGCTTAATTTTTGTTCACTTAATTGGATTTGTTTCAGGTTTTAATGCATTCATGTGTTGCTGCAAAGTGTATATAGTAAGCGTGCATTAAATGTTTTAACATCAAAGCTCATACGAAATCCATTGGTCATGGGCTTTGCAGTTTGCAAAATCTGTGGCTTGCCTTGAGTATCTGTTTTGGCCTTAAAAGAAGTTTTCAAAAAGCACTTTGTAAAACCTTGTTGCCTTTTGAGTAAGATTAACTACTGCTTAAAAGTGGTTACATCAAAGTCCTGAAGGGCAATTTTGGGAAGGCATACAAACGCGATTTTTAAGGGCGCTGTCTCTTCCTGATCGCAATGAGACTGAAATTAGGAATGAGTGAGGTGAAGAACACCACCTAAAATAACCATGGCAATGTGCTGAGAACCTGGTACCTGGCAGAAAGAATTGAAATGGAGAACTAAAAAAATCGCATGAATTGTCAAGAAAATAGATTATGTCTAGGTTCTTGACCATAAAAGTAGTCCAGTGCTGAGTTCCAGATGTTCATGGAGCAAAACAGTAGTGCTAAACGTGATGGTTTTATGTCCTTCACAATTCAAATCCTTTATAACACCCTTTTGTGATACATTGCTAGTTGGCTGGGTATTCCTGGAATGCAAGGAGTGCTTCTATGGAACACCAGTCCGCTGCATTTTATGGTTACACTTCATGCAGGGATAGGCACCCTAAAGAAGGCAGCCATGCTTTGTCTGTTTACTCTGTAGCTGCCAAGTTCTACTTGTCTGGAAAAAATAGCGGGATCTTTCCGTTGGTGGTGTATGAAAGGCAGTAACAGCAGTTCCCAAGGATAATTGCAACACTGCGTGACTATCTCCTGTTGAGTAATTGAGTTTACTCCCCAGTTTGTGGTGATTACTGAAGAAGTTTGCATGTGAGAAGGACAAGTGGAGTGTTTGCAAACAGGGATGACTGAAGCTCAGATGCTTTCTTAGAGGTAAACATAGTTTGGAAACTGTGCAGTTTAACAAGAGGCTCTCTGGTGTTCGAGTGTGTTTGAAAAAGACAATGGGCATTGATTTCATTGGCCATGCTGGCTCTTTTCAGATTGACTAGAGTTTTTTTAAGATGATATAGGGGTGTGTGTCTTTTCACAATACCATTTTCATTTTTTAAAAGGGAGGTGGGTAGAAGGACAGAGTGATTGACAACTTGCTTTTAAAATTTGAGGGAATGAAAGTACAGTCCCCTCACATTGCACTTCCCTGTTAGCAGTAACTGATGGATCTGTGCTCAGCATGAGTGTTATATGTAAAGCCATCTGACCTAATGACTAGACTGCAAATTAGGTCTCCCATCTGTGCTGTAACTCTTCCAAATTAGGAGACAATGTAGATTCTTTGGATGTGTAAAGATGGTTCCATCCTTTAGTGTGGACAAGAAGAAATTGGCCTGCAGAGCCTTGAACCTTCGCAGGGCTGTAGCACGACGTGAACAAATTTTTATTTGTTAAGCAGTTAAACAGTACCTTAAGTCAAGACACTACTTTTTCTACCAGTCCTGGAGAAAATACAAGTGTGGAGGAGATGTGAGCTGGATTTCCAATCAATGAAGAGAGGTAAGTGCTGTACTCTAGCTGGAGCCATGTTGTTCTGACTTCTGTGAAAATATTTTCTTTTAGACCTGTTCTTGTTTGGTGTCACGTAGATCTGGTTAGATGTAAAGCATTCTGGAAAAGCAGCTACAGACTACCTTGTCTTGGCAGGAGGATAATTCAGCCTTGCTAGCAACAAGTTATTTTTGAGGCTGCAGGTGCATGCATAATGCTGGAAGTCCTTGTTTTCCAGGTTTTCTGTTGAGAACTGAGTCTGTCGCCTTCAGTCATTCCTGCTCTCCCAGACATGATTGTCTGCTGAGAAATGGGTAGAGAGTAGCGTCCGTAATACTTTCAGGACTGAGGCTGGTGGATTGGAGAAAGAAATTTGTAAGGAAAGTACTCAAACCCTTTAGCAAACTGGGAAAGATATGATGAGAAATACACATGCTCCTTTGTTTATATTTCTTCTTATTTTTCTTCAGAGAAAAGAAACATTCAGAAGAACGTGAATGTCGATCTGTATTTGGGCACTAGAAGTCACGTAGACATTTCTCATCGCTGCAACTCCCAGCCAGCCAGCAGCACGAGGCCGGCTGTGTACCTCACCTCTGTCAGCTGGGAAGAGAGATCCCAGTCTGAGACAGACTAATCTCTCCAGCCCTTCTCAGCCTTTCCAGGACAACACCAGTCAGTTCTCCAGTTCCTGCTTCCTGCAGCAGAATAATCTCTGCTCTAGGCTGCAGCAGCACAGCTCTAAGTGTGTGGTAGCCCATCTTGCTTTGTCAGTGCTCCCTGCTGTGAATCTCCCTTAGAAATACTCACGCCTTGAGGCTTGTAGTTTAGAAGGGAGGAGTCAGAGTATTGACTTTCCTCCACACCGCCATCAGAAAGCACAGGTGACTGGTAGCTGCTCCATACACACTGCTCGCCATCGCTGTTTAGAAAGTAGGAACGAGAATAGTGACTATCCAGTGGAAAAACAACAGCATCAGCCTCCTGCTGCTTCTTGTATGGATCCTGTGAACCCTTCACTGGTCAACGCACGTTTTTCATCTTGTACTGTAGATTCCCACCTTAGGCACGAATTAGCGGTGTGTCCCTCTTCAAGGAGCTCAAGTGCAAGTGTGAATGCTTGTTGTAGTTCAGCCTTGACCTTGGAGGATCTCGATCCATCTAGTTTGGAGTCCCTTCAGTCTCTCTTGCAATCCTCACAGATTTCTGCTAGCTTGTACTGTTCAATCCAGAGGCTTAAGCAAGAAACTGCTTTGATGGGGATATGGGGCTCCCTCCCTCTGGAGCCCAAGTCTTCTCCGGTCAGTGGCAATTTATGCTTTGCTCCTTATGATTCAGCTCCTAGTATCCTGGGCACAGGAGAACAGCTAGCTGGAGTAAAGACCAGTGCTGCTCAGGCAAGATTGAAATGGGGTGTTCCATTTGCTAAAGACTGGAGCCTCGGTGCAGTGACAAGAGACTTCAGTCATGCAGAACTTCTCTCTGTCTCTCACAGATATGGATACACTGACTTGAACTCGCGGAGAACCAAAATTTCAGGTGATATCCAGCCAGAAACCCTCTCTTCTGGGGTGGGCTCTGTCAGGCTAGTGGATACAGATTCCTCCTACAATTGCTCCCCTTGTTTCAGATGCCAGTCCCAAACAAAGCCAGCTCTGGAAACTGGTAGTCTTTATGTCCATACAAAAAGTCATTCCTCTGAAAAGGTTCTTAAAGGAGAAGAGACATCTGATGGAGCATCCCCATGTGCTGTATCTCGGAAGAAAGACCTTCCAGCCAGTCTGTATCCAGAGCGTCTGCAGGTGTCTCTAGAGGCAGATTTGGAGGGGGTTCAGATGAATGTTGGTGTAGCCATGTATGGCACTTCAAGGGAAGTGTGTGTGAGAGTCACTTCTCCTCCTGGAGATAAAGAGTTTAGAGCAGTCCAGCAGCTTAGTATTAAGTCTGTAGAAGTCAACAACTCCAAACCTCGTGTTAAGTCTAGCAAAAAGTCAGAAGAGGCAGGTGACTCTAGATCACGAGCAGCCAGAAGAGTGGCTGTGGTGAGCAACAGCCAGTCCAGCCCTTTCAGTATTCAGGTTGAAGAAGGCTTTGATGAATATTCTGACATAGATTGTATGAATGTGAGCAGAGAAGGAAGGAGAAACAAATACTCCCACCAAAGCAGCTGGAGGAAACGGGACGTTGACACCACTCTCAACCAGTCTGAAGAACCTTCTGTGGAGAGGAGTGCCAAAGAGCCATGCTGCTGTGAAGAAGGAAGCCAGACGCAGGAAACTCTGTCCAGAGAGGTGAGAGTGTGCTCACTGTGTGGCATCCCTGTTCACAGATAGTACTTGTGCTTGTTTCCACTTCTTGCTAGAGGTGCAGAGTTGAGGTCCAACCGTGATGGGAATGCTTGTCCCGTATTTTTTTCTGACACCAAATGGCCGTGTTCTCTTCTCTTATGGTCCTGCTCCATCCCAACATAGGCATCTTTCTGTCTTGTATGCTTCTTCCTAAAGACCAGCTTATTAACTTGGTTGTTCTTGGGATTGTATACTCTCTGGATCTACACGCAGAGGGAAAGCATTAAACTGGTTTTTACTCTCTGCATAGTTGCAGGACCCTGAGATTTCAGTTTTGTTGTGCTTTTCCATATCTGAAGTATGTAAGACAGAGCAATGGTGGGGGCAATGTCAAAGGCATCTGAGATGATACACTGCCTTGAGGCAGCACTCTTCTGGTCTCCATGCAGAATGAGTTGCCATGCTGGGCACAGGCAAATTCTTCAACAGAGTAGTGTGAGTGAGGTACTGTCTTTTGTCTGTTTGCAGGTCTCAGAGAACAGCTTCTGGTCATTGAAGGCAAGTGAGCAAAGGTAAAAAGATCATGTTTATGTGTGAGTGTGCGGGTAGTTAACAGGGGAGGAAAACTGCTAGAAAGTGGCTAAGGAGCCACATCCTTGGAATGTCTGGTTTTAGGACTTAACCGACATGATTGGCTCAGTGGCTGCATCCATTTCTTTTCAAAAGGTTGCCATCTAGAATGGAGCATGCTCTAAAAAGGATTTCTGTATCTTTTAAATTCTAGCTTCTAAATTCAACCTTGGTTGTTGCTAGCAATGAAAAAGCATTGGTACCACATACACTACTTTTCAGCGCAGCAGATTCCAGCATGCTCACTGCATAGTTGGCAAAAATCAAAAACTGGGCTTATCCATGAAATGGGATTCAAATATGAGACCTGTGGATAAGATGTGTGTGAGTTTGCCACCAATTTAGCAACTGATACCTTAGTTTGGTGTGAGGCTGCAGATTTTTCACTCTCTAGAGTGAGTGATTTGAAATGCCTCATTTCAGCTGGATGGCTGAACTCTGATTGCCACCTCCTGGCTGTGTTTAACTTTTCTTTCTGTTAACTGGAGCTCACTTGTTTTTTCTCTCTTTAAGTTTCCAGCACTTGTGTGACAGACGAGTGCTGACTAGGTGTTTCCAAGCATGGAGGGGACAGATCCTTTGGAAAAGGACTGCAGCCAGGCAGCTTTACAGACAGCAACTGCTTCGGAAGGGCCTTGGTGCTTGGCAGTGGGCTGTGCACCAGAGGAGGATGCAGCTGGAGGTAGCCCAGCAGAGACATGCCTCAGCTCTGCTAGCTGTCAGCTTCCGCAGGGTGAGGATGAGCTGCGGACAGTAGAAGTAATGGCATGAGTTTTCTATTGTGCAGTCAGAGAAGGTGGAAATTCTATTTGGATAGGGAGGAGGAAGGGGTACCCTGTCTGAAATTCAGTGATGTGGACCCTGATACTGATACTCTGCCTGTAGTTTGTTCTAATCATGTGGTTTCTCCTTCAGTGGAAGAAAGCTGTGGCAAAATGGAGCAAGAAGCAAGCTCCGCAGCCTGAGCCATATTCTTATACCCGAAGTTCATCAGTGGGGTTTTTTGGAGTAGGAAGATTAGCAGCTATGACAACCTCAGCTCAGCATAAGCTTACAGAAGGATACTCGAAGGAAGCTGAGCAGGCTTGTAGGTAAGCTGAGAACATTCTCCTTCTGTTATCTTGGACAAGTGGAGGCTTACAAAGGGAGAAATTTTTCTCAAATAATGGGAAACTTGTTTCCGGGTCCTTGGATGTATTGCTGCAGATAAGCACTGCAAGAATTAGTAACTTGGTTTCAAGAACTAAACAATCTTATTTCAGAGCTTCTCTGCTTTAGTGTTTTCAGTCTGATTTGAGTGTCTGACAAATATTCCTGTACTATTTCTTGAGTTCAGCTATCACCTGCATATGTGATACAGGTGTAAATGAGATTGAGTGAGGCAATACTACAGTCTCTAGCAGGACAGTAGAGGTGTCAAAATAAAATCCTTTTGTTGTGCCTTCTGATTCTGAAGGCAGAAAAATAAGTCCAGACAAAAACAGAGCTACCTAGGGAGAAGGAAGGCTCTGGATTCTGTTCTGTGAGTGCCTCTTTGGACAAATGGATGTTAAAGCGTGCTTGTGACTCTTTCAGGGTGGAGGGAGAACTGTGGACACAGCTTCATCGTAAGCAGAGAGGAGACGAGTTCTGTTGGAAAGCTCAAGCAATCAGAGATATGAGACGGCTAGCTGGTAAGCACACGTTCCATAGCCTTGGGACAGCTTGGAGGTACTCACTGTTTCACCACGTTTCTTAGTTTGTTTCTAGCTGTTGCTTTGATCTGATCCTGCAAATAGCTGGGCCAATATCTGTGATGGTGGAGGGCGGCCCACTCACCGTGTCATACACCTTTTGCCTTATTCCTTGTGTTAATTCAGCTGCAGCAGATGCTGTTGCTCCAGCAATGTGAGCTGTCTCCTTTAAGTGTCCTTCCTCAGGCAGCTGGAGTTCAGCCAGGGGTTGTTTGCTGTGTGACACTAAGTTGTTTGAAGTTCTTCTAAGTTATTTTTTTTTCTTGTCAATCTCTTCCTGCCCTGCAACGTAGCAGCTTTCAGACTGTGGCGCCTGCAGAAGGAGCTGCTGAGCAAAGAGGAAGCCAGGCTTGTGGAAGCCCGTGCTCTGCTGGAAAAGAAGCAGCTACGAAATGTTTTCTGGTTGTGGCGTTCCCGATGCTTGGAAATGGAACAGATTTTAGCACTGACAACTCAGATCCAGAGAAACTTGGTCTTCCGGTAAGTCGGTGAGGTCTATTTTTCATGTGAAAAGTCTGTTAACTGTGAAAGTCCAAGGAATGACAGAACCAACCCAGACAGCGATGTGTTGTTCCATCTTAAAGCCATCTATTCTTTTGTTTTAGATGTTAATAAAGATGAAAGTAGGGACAGAAACATGAAAAGGAATTATTGTGGCCAGAGATGTGATGACTTGCCTCCTGTGCACTGCCAAAAGTGCAAAGCCAAAGCCTTTTGGTCCTGACCTTTGATGTCCTGAATGACCAAACCCAAGAGCACCCACTGTGCTGCTGTGCTGTAAGCAGGACAGTAGCTTTTTAAAGAAATAAACTAATAAAAGCTCAAAAGGTGACAGCTTCTGTCTGTCTTTCCTGAACTAAACCCAGTCTCAGGAGGAAACACAAGCTTGTGCACTCTTCATGTAGGTTTCCATGTGGTTTTATTTTTCTTTGGTCTTCTCAGATGCTTCAGTGCTTGGAAGGAGACTGTTGAGCAGAAGGCACTTTACAGGTGCAATCTGGCCCATCTCAAAACAGTATCACTGAGGAAGTACTTCCAGCTGTGGGTTCAGATGCTGCAGGTCAGAGAAGGTGATAAGCAGGCAGTGGTGAACTTCTTCCTTCTACGATGGAGGCAGCATTATGGTGAGCAGCTTGGGGCCCGTGCAGAATCTAAGATTTGGAGATGCTTAGGCTCCTTCCTCCTCTCCTTGTATGGTGAAAACCAGCTGAAACTAGTGTGATAACAGAGAGGCTCAGATGATACAGGATATTAACAAACCAGAGTGGGCAGAGGGCTAGTTGTTCTGGACGTGTCAGTGAAGCTACAGGAAGATTTGTTGCTCTGCTTCTTAAACGTAGCAGAAAGTCTTAAACCTTGCTGAGAAGAAGCAGTTTGAGGGCTGGGTTGAGTTTCTTAGGAATGCCTTCTGACAAATGTTTTCTCTTGTCACTCTATGTAACTGGTTAAGGACCAGTTATAAGCTCAGTAGCTGACAAGACTGGGACAAAGAGGCATGAAGATCAGTGGTTGTGGACTGCAGAGAGACGGTTTCCTGAGCAAACAGGCCACTCTCTTGATGACTTCTACCAAAAGGTGAAGCTCCAGAGAGTATATCTGCTGTGGAAAGCAAGGCTGTGTGAGCATCACAGAGCTAAGTGAGTGAAGAAGAGTCAGTTCCTGGAGTTCTGCCCTTTTTAGTAGTGTCCACTTGACTTTCTGGTCCTTTTGGAAGAACCCTTTTACCATCTATCATCCGTCATGTCTGTACTAGTGTCCCCCTCTGGTATCCCTTTTCAGTCACTTTACCATCTCAATATCTTCTGTCTCAGTTCTTTCTCTCAGGCTGTAGAGCAGTGTAGACTCAGAAAAGCTCTGAAATTCTGGCACCAAAAGTGTCTCATGCTGAAGGCAATTGAGAAAAGTCCTAAGCACTTGCACGGGACTGCCTATGAAGAACCTCTTGCCATGCCGTTTCCCGAGGACCTCTCAACATCTTCTGGTTTTGACAGCAGTGTTCCAGCTACTCTGGCCTCTCAAAGCTCATTGGAAAAGGTGAGGAGGTCTTGATACATCCAGACTGCTCTGAGGTATTAAATTGCTGGGATTTTTCAGGGGGAAATTTCTGCTTTGACATGATGTTGTCATTAGCAAAAGAGGAGTAAATGGCATAGTCGGAACTGTTAACGAAGTGATTCCCTTGCAAGGACACTCACCTCACAGGATTTTCTTCCCTCCATGCCTACAGGAATACAGTTTTAGTGACAGCAGCCAGAAGAGCTTCTCCTCTGTTGTGACTGCTGAGGATGTCGCGCACGCGCCATGTTACAGCTCCTTCCTGCAACTACACCAATGTGCAGAGCTGCCAACTGGTGTGGATGGGGAGCTGTGCTTGCAGGACTCCTTTCCTCCACGGAGTACTGGATCTGGGTGAGTTACACACTGGTTCCTTGGGATGCTGGTAGTAGTGGCCCCTTGTTCGATCTGGCTGAATTCCTTCCTTCCGGATAGTCCCTCCTGTCACCTCACACCATCCTTCTGGGTACTTTATCCTCTTCTTTCTTTCCCTTTTCCCCTGACACTTTTTGTCTTGCAGAAGAAATTGGTTTGTGGGAGATGAATTCCAGTCTTTGGCACTACAGAGACTGGACTATAATGTCCAGCCTCTCACCAGTTACTCTACATGGGAAGAGGTAAGGCTGAAAAGTGGTGCAATCCATGTAAACGTACAAGTGTTTTCTGCATAGCCCAATTTAGCAAAAAGCCTTTGGCTTTCAATGTCAGCATATGGAAGGTCTCACTGCTGTTCACTCTTTGTCCTTCTCTCAGACAGAAGGTTTGGGAGATTGAGGCATTTCTCAGGGTAACTATTCCCTACTGTTTGCCAGCTGAGCTGGAAATTGGCCATGTGTCAAGGATTTAAAAGCGATGTGTTAGACACTCATGTCTGGGGGTTCACGTGGTGTGTGTCGGTTAGCAACGGGGAATTAGGCAATCCTAGAAGTGACAGCGGCCAGGAGAAAGGGCTGAGCTGCACGGAGTGACTGTGTTACAGCAGCATTTCAAGGCCCTTTTTTGCTTTTCCGGATCACAGGACTGCAGTTCTGACAAGGAGGTGAAGAGTTTCTGGCACCAAGTGGAGAAACGCTGCCTGCAGAGGTGCTTCATTGTCTGGTCAGCTCGGACTCAGCAACTTGTAAAGGCCCAGCAGTACTGCAGGCTCGTTCAGCTTTCTCGGTACATGCTGTGCTTTCCAGAAGTTTGCTAAAGCTGTCTGTTTTGAAGCTCTACACTTGCTTTTTTTAAAAAAATATTTCTTTAGCTATCTTTTTCCGTCTTCAGTGGGAGTTTTGCAGCCCATTATTTTGGTTTGTCTTTTTTTTCCTGCTTCAAAATTATATCTGAACACAATAATTTCTGGTTTGATGAGATGCCTCACGAATTAGAGCAAGCCCAGCACTGCTGATAGTAAGTCCTGATAACTTCTTATTCATTGAACTGGCCTTGCTCTCTACTCAGTCAGAAGTTAAAGAGAACAACAGGCTTAGCGCAGCCAGAACAGAAGACCTTACTCATAACAACTTGCCTTGTTCATCATTTCCCCTGATATTTAATGGGGTGTGCTTCCTAAACTCCCCCATGTGTATGTGTATTGTTAAAGTTTCAGTCTGTGTGAGTTGTTCCTACTGTTGGTCCAATGACCTTTGTGTTTCTCAGAGCCTTTCTCAGCTGGCACCACTGGGTTGTGGAATATGAGAACCAAAAAGCAGCAGCAACTCTAAAACATCAAGTTAACTGCTGCCAGGTGGCTTTCAGCCTGTGGAAAAGGAGACTGTCCCAGAAAGCAAAAGCTGACCAGAGATTTAGGTGTCACGTTCACCAGATGACTGCTGAGGCTCTGTGGCGTTGGCATTCCTGCTGGCAAAGTGAGTTACACCATCCTACTGCAGTGTGTGTGTGTGTGTGTGTGTTTGTGTAAAAAAAAAAAATCATTTGGCTCAGCAAGCTCTTGTGTTCTCTCACAGGGAAGCGTGCTGTCAGAGAGCTGCAGCAGCGATGGGCTCAGCACAGCTGCCAGGAGAAGAAGAGGTTGGTCTTGCAGACATGGTATTGCCAAACAAGGAAACAGAAATATGCTGCTTTATTCTGGGAACGTCTTCTCCTGCACAGGTTTGTTTCCTGCCCTCAAAGCGTTTCCAAGGGAAGCTTTGAGTGAAGAGCAATTTATTTATTATGAAGTTGGGGCTGTTCAGCCTGGAGAAGAGGAGGCTCCGGGGTGACCTTATAGCGGTCTTCCAATACCTCAAGGGGGCCTACAGGAAAGATGGGGAGAGGCTATTCAGGAGGGCCAGTTGTGATAGGACAAGGGGTAATGGTTTTAAAATAGAGGGAGGTAGATTCAGGTTGGATATTAGGAAAAAATTTTTTACCATGAGAGTTGTAGAACACTGGAACAGGTTGCCCAGAGAGGTGGTGGATGCTCCATCCCTGGAGACGTTCAAGGCCCGGTTGGATGAGGCCCTGAGCAACCTGATCTAGTTGGAGATATCCCTGTTCCTTGCAGGGGGGTTGGACTAGATGACCTTTGAAGGTCCCTTCCAGCCCTAACCATTCTATGATTCTATGATTCTATGTGGCAGAGAATCCAGTGTATTCAGACCAGAGTTTGGGTTTGAAAGTACAGCTGACTTGTGTGTAAATGGATCTTCTGTAGGAATGCTTCCCTGGAGCTGCTCCTACATTAAGGGGTCTGTTACCCATAGCCTCACACTCCCCACCTTGTTCTTCTCATTCAAAACTTTTTTTTCTTTCCAGAACTTCTGTTCAGTCTTAGTTATGCAGTGTGGTATTTGTAAATTAAGCAAGAGAGTTGCAAACAAATTTATGTAGTTTTAAAAGGTGAAAGCCTCTTTTTCACTAGAATTATTCAGTATTTGCCAAAAAGAATACTGGCCATAGGTCTTACTGAGATCTGATGTTTACAAACTTTCATCTTTTATGTTTTGGACACAGTGTGTTGATTTTAATTTAAACTAATGTGAAAACTTGAGTTCAATATATTCCTGCAGAAGAGCAATATTCAGTAAAGCCTGTGGAGGGAGAACTATGATATTCAGTTCATCTCAGTGTTAGTTACAATATAGGTGAAGCTGTAGTATGTTTTGGAGTCTTACGTATGGTGCAGATCCTGAAAATACAAGAATTTAATCTGAAGAGCAAGGTGTCTCCTGCCAATCATTAACAACTTCTTTTCTCTCTTAGCTGTTGTTCAGTCGCTTTCTCATGGAAATCTCTTTTGTTTGTCGTTGATGTTGTGTGAGGCCACTGCCTGCCTGAACCACAGCAAAGTGTCCAGCTGCAGTGAACCTGGAATTGTTCAGGTGGTTCTCTTTGAGAGAACTCAGGAGGATAAAAATGATTAAGATTATTTATGCCAAGGATTCATTTAAGGCCCAAGAAGTGCAGGTTTGGCCCTAGCAGATTTCCTTTTGAATTGCACATTCAGGCTGAGAGGAGGCAAAGATCTGCAGAGGAAAAAGCAACTAAAAACCCAGTAAGACCTTAGTGGCTGTGATGCTTAGGCTCTGCACTCACCCTACCCAATTGTGTTTTCTTCTGCAAATCAATCTGTGTGGTGGCACCCTAGTGGGAAGTGTGTTTGAGAGAAGTCCTTAATGTTGCTCCTTCCTGTAGAGTGTGTCTTCACCATTAATCTTCCTTCGGAGTTCTCCTTTGATGAGAGAGCACTTCTAATTTCTCACCCAGGTATGGTACAGGCTGAGCCCTGTCTCTTCTGAGGGGGGCATTTTTCATGCTAGGATAACCTGCAATAGATTCTCTTGATCTTCAGAGAAGCCTGCTAGGCAGAGGATATTTACACCTCTGGCCTATGGTGCAGTGGAGTGATTTGCATAATGAAAGTCCAAGTGGAACAAGGAACCAAAAGGACAAGTCAGGAGTTAAAAACAGATTGGCTTCTGGGGTGGCAGAGGAAGCCTGGCCCCCTGTGCATCAGCCTGCAAGATACAGAGAGATTATTGTGGGTGCAAATTTACAGTGCTGTTAATAGTGACTCTTGAAAACATTGATTTTTTGGGGATAAAGCTGTCTCCATAAAGATGCTGTATTATTCTAGTTGTACATCACATATACTCAGGCCCTTAGTTTGTGACAGCCAAGGAAACAGTTAAAATCATCTGAAGTTTGACGACAAGGTGCTGTCTTAAATCCAGCTTGGTTCTGCAGCAATCATACTTAAGGAGTCTGCTAGGTTCCACGCTGAAAGAGATTTTAGTAGTTTTATTCTCATCCCATAAGGAATAGCCTTCCTCAGGCATCATTCTGAAGGTCAGTTGCTGGCACAGAGAAAGATCAAAGGCTGACTAATTAAATTCCTTTCTTTTTTTTATGAGGGATCCACTAGGAAAAGCATTTGTTTTGTACAGGAAGAGCATTTGTCTTTCCTTTGCAAAGGAAAAACATAGTGTAACACTGCATTCAGTTTGCAGAGGCCTTTGACAAGGAGGAAATGCTAAAATGGCCAGAAGGAAGCAGACATAGTCCTGGGCTTTAAGGAGTTGAGAGGTAACAGTGCTGGGAATCTGAAGAAAAATGAGGGCAAGTTTTTCATAGAAAGAAACCGTAGCGAGGAGTCTGAACTTACACCTCCCAAGGACAAGGTGCTGGAAAAATAAGTAACACAGGGAAAGATACATAAATGTTGATTGCAGAAGGAATAATAGGAACAGCCTTTTTTCTTGTTGAGTGCTCTTTTGCTTGCTTTGACCACTTACGTGTGACACTGCAGGGTGGGGGGAGAAGGTGGAATTTGGTCTCTAGCCTGTTCGGTGCTGACATGGAAATGTGACTGGTGCTGACATGGAAAAAGCATCTGCCCTTTTTCTGTGCTTGTATTTTTTTTCAGGTGCCTGGTGACCTGGGCTCAGGTCACTGCTCATAGACTGAGGCAGCACGAAGCCCTCTCTTATTTTAAAAGGGTCAGAGAGCACCGTCTCCTGGTTGTGAGCTTTACGGAGTGGAGGATGAAATTCTTGCGAGCTGAACAGCGAGTGCCAGGGGAGAGAAGCCATAATAAGGCGCAGGGACCCTCTCAGGGTAAAGCCCATCACCGCTGGCGATTGGCCTCGAGAGGACGGCAAGCCCTGCGCCTAGGATCTGTGGCTACTGTAAAACAGGTGAGAAAAGATGAAGGTCCCTATGAGACAGTTATTCTTAACTGCCTGTCATGAAGACCTCAGTTGAGTCACTAGGCACTGCGATACAGCGACAAGGCTTGTATAAAAAAAATGGTTTGACTCATGGTGACTGCTTAGTCCTTGCCTTGAAATTCCTTACAGACTGTGCATGCGACGTCGTCACCATAATCTGCCACTGACTGCAGCAACCATCTGGAGCACAGCAGTAAGGAATGGGGACATTTTGACCAGAGAGACAAGAGCACTCCTTCCTCTCTGCTCAAAGATGAGATGGGATAATCACTGTCCCTGCAGAGCGGAGCAAGCTGTCAGAGTTGCAGCTTTTTTCAAAAGGCTCACAGCTAGCAGACCACAAAGAGGTCGATTGATTTGGAAGGGCTGAGTCAGTCCTGCTGGGATCTCATCTGTGCAGTTTCCAGCCTGGGGTGTAGTGCATTAAACTGCCTGCAGGGATACGAACAGAAATGTGTTTTTAAGGGCAGTTTGTGTGTGTGCTGCCTGTGCGCGTTGCGTTTAGCCTCGGCTGCAGCTGTGCTGTTTCTGTTTGCAGGCCTGCAACTACTGGACAAAAGCAGCTGCCTTTTCCCAGTGCTCACGGCAGTGCAGTACCCTGATAGGTGCTAGGAAGAGCAGGAAGATGTCTCTGTCTTGGTCCATGAGTAAGAAAGATGCCCTCTTCTCTCTTCTTTTCCTGGGGCCATGTGGGGAGAGTGAGTGAGGAGGGAAGGGCAGTAGCGTTTGCCAGCCAGATGGCTGGGATGGCTCTGTGGAGTAGGTGCTCATGGCAGTCGAACTCTGACTGTGGGTTGCTTCTGTGTTCAGGAGTCAAAGAACTAAGGGCTCATGGCAGCTCTGAACTCTCCCCCTTTAGCTCTGAGGTTAGCTCCTGTGTGTTTCCTCTTTTCTTTCCTAGAAAGCAGAAGAGACAGAGAAAAGGATTCAGCACCAGCTGCCCTTCTTGGGCTTTTTCCCAGTGCTTTTCACCACTGGCTCATGATCTACAGAAACCAAAAGAGGGCTGAAAGGCTGCTGCTCTCTCACCTGGTCGAGAGACCTGGTGTGGTAGAACCCTCTCCTGCACATGCAAGAATTCAGAAGAACAACGCAGAGGTGGACTTGGAGGAGTGGGATGAGAAGTGGCTTGGGTAAGTGGAGTTGGAGGGCTCTGGGCTTCCTCTTGTTGCTGCCATCAGGGAAGGACTCCCTTACAGGGCTGTTGGGCCAATAAAGCATATTTTTCCCTCTTGCCTATAGGAGGAAGTATCTGAGGTGGTGGCATCACACGGCAATACTTTGCCGGTGCAAACGTGACAGGAGGCTGTGCTGTCTGGCAAGGGCATGGCATCAGTGGAAAGAAGCCAGCAGAGTGGTGATACTGGCTCAGGTGTTGGTGAGTGTCTGGTACTGCCAACAGGGTGGTAGTGATCAGTGTTACTGGGCAAGCCTTCTCTGTGGGCAGCCTCACATACATCCTGGGAGATGAGACCTAGGGATTTAACAAGTATCAGTGTGCACCAGAAATCCTGGCTTGCTGCTGTGGCTACATTTTCCATCTTTCTCTTTGAAATGCCAGCATGGCAGACTGGATTATCCACATATTTAGTGTGCTTTGCCCAATCTTACAGGTGGGAAGCTGAGACAGGGTGATTTGTATAGGTTATCTGTAGCTTGTGTAAAAAGTTCACAGCATGTATTGTAATCTGTGTCCTCATGGGTGTTCCTGACACCTTGCTCTGGTGTCCACAGCCTACCAAGGGCTGTCATTTGGCTTCGCCTTCTGCTCAGGCCCTAGCCATCTATGGAACAGACCCATGTTCTATCTGGCTTCCTGGGCATTAGCTGCGTGAGATGTGCTCTGACCTGCCCGTGGGGCAAGATGACACATGTAATAGCAAGCACATCCATAGTCACTGAGGAGCTGTGCTGGAGCACTGGGGCACTGTCCTTTCCTCAAGGTACTGTGACTTAATTAGCCACAATATTTCCAGGAAACAGTAGTTCAGCAGCAGCTTCGTTAGTCAGCTTTGTTTGTTACCAAAGTCATTCGAGAGGGACCTGGGAAAGCAACTGGAAGCCAGATGGGACTGGAGGGAAGTGAGGCAGTTTACCTGCCAGAGCCCAACTAATCTGTGTACTGCTGCTTTCCCTGGCAGGACCAGCAGCGGCTGATGGAAAAGGCCTGGAGGGTCTGGAGACGACGACATTTGCAAAGTCATGTGGTGCAGAATATTTTGGATGAGGAAGCCAGGAGCCTACTATTTCAGGTAAGCATTTAGGAATATTTTAATTCTGTGGACCTCAGTGGACCAAAATGCACCCCACAGGGACAATTGCTGTTCCCCGTATCTCTCTCCCTGCACAAAGCACTTGCCTAGGGAGAAGTTACATACATCAAGGCACGGGACTTGCCCATAACAAAGGGAAATAGCTTCCAGCTTTATATAGGTTCATCTTTGGGTGTTTTTCAAAGCTTTGTGCCAGCAGTTTCCCTGATGTGTGCCCCCTTCCTCACTGTTACCACAGATGTTAATCCAGTAATCGCCTGTCTCTCAAGAGCCCACTCGAGGAAGGAACAGGCTCCGCATCGGTGCAGGAGGACCGTGCTGACTGGCACCCGGGGTGGGCAAATCGCTGTAAATTTGAGTGAGCGTGCAAAGCCTTAGAGCTCAAATAGCCACTTTGCTCCTCTGCCTGCCTCCCAAAGATCCATGCAGGATTAGGTTCTCCTTTAACGAGATGAGAGCAAGTACTGAAATTAGAGGGCAGAAGGGGCATTGGTCTTCCTTTCCTCACATGGATTTGTACTCTGCACTTCACTTATTGGCTACAGGAACATAGGGGAGACAGGGAAGGGCTCCGAGTGAGTGGTGAGGCAGTTGGCATAGCCATTGCTAGAGGAAAAGCTTTGTTTACAGGTACGGTGAGAGCGGCTGCAATCCCTCAAGGGTAACCTGAGTATTTGATTTGTCCACTTTACTATTTAAGGCCTTTGGAAGGTGGCGACAGCTAACAGCATTCCAGCTCAAGGACAAAGGACGCTGCTGAATGGTGGGGGCCTGCCTGCAGCTGCTGCTCAGATCGGGACACGTGGAGGATACAGCTGGCTGTCACAACAAAGAGCTGGTCCTGCACAATCAAGAAAGTGAATGCTCTGCTCACGTGATAAAAGCAGTGCTGCAGATCAGAAGCAGGACAGGCAAAGGACAAAGAGGAAGAGATGGTACCTAGTGAAAGGTCCTCTTTAATGGACTGATATTCTACCTCCCTAGAGGCACAAGTAGAGAAGTTATTCCCTTTTGTTGAGAGGTTACATTCCTTTCTCCTCTGGACCCTGATTTTGCTGGAGTGATGATTAAAGGTCAGAAAACCACCTTATAGGCTCTCCCTTTACTCAGTGCTTTTTCCTGGTCAGGAGTTTAGTGTCACGCAGGGGAGTAAGCAAATACATCAGTCTTAAGGAGATGAGCAGGAGCCTGCCTGCACAGACACACTATCTTGTTGATTTCGAAGTATGGACTGTCCTCTGTAGGTGTGAACACAGCTCTTTATTTTTAGATTTGGCTTTTCCCCTGGGGGGGATTCCCACAAGGCTTCCACCTCCTCCCCCTGTCTAGGTCCATCAGCTCTTCATTAAGTCTTTCAGTGGGTGGCCACCCTCTTGACTGCTTCCTGCTGGTTCCTTTCTGTGCTGAATGGGCTAGGGACGAAGAAACCTGCTGGGAACAGCTGAGCACCAAAAGCTTTGCAGAGGCAAGACAGGCGTGTCTGACCCCCAACCTTCCCATTACTTGCTTCTGTGATTGATGCCCTGTAATTACCCTGGATATATGAGCCCAGTCTCAGACAGCTGTAATGAGAGAGTCTGAAGGATCAGGAAAAGGCTTTTCTTCCTTGCTTGTTTGAAAGAGATGCTTGCAGCATGGCAGGGATCTTGAAATCCCACTGGGAACTGCCTCAAGGTCTTGTTTTCCAGGCCTGTGGTGGCTTTGCAGGGTTGTTAAGTACACAAAGAAGCCTCCATAGCTCCTCCAACCCCATATTTCAATGCTGTGGGGCCTAAGGCTGTTAAGTCATTAGGTCAGTAAAGGTACCTATCTGGCACTGGAAGAGGACCACCCCAACTCCTGTGACCTTCCAGAACAGTAGCTGGTTGCTTTTGGTAAATTACAGGGTTTAAGCTTTCTTTGCTCTACCACAGAGCTCTGCTTAGGGCCTGTGTTGAAAGTGGAGGCAGAACTGCCCCATAAACAACTGGTTTTCTTAAAACTTTTCCTGTGCCAGGCTGATTAGTTTGCAAACAACAGGAGTCTTTACTACTTAAAAGAATATGGTCTAGTACAAGAGACAGTTGTATTTGCATATTTTTATTGTACTTAATTTAAGAAAGTTTGAAATGCAGAAGTGAAGTGTCTTCTCATCCAGAAGTGAAATGCATGTATTCCTATTAAAAAGAAAACAGGAAATATAATAAAAGGAGAAAACTTAGGGAGAAAATTTGAACCTCCTTCTGGAGTGAATGCAAAAGAGCCCAAATATAATCAGTTATGAAGAAGTACATCTTAGGAGTGCAATATAAAAGCAACTTGAGCTTCTTTTCAGGGTTGGTAACTGCTGAAATAGTCTGCTTGCATAGGCACTGCTGACAGGAGTGTTTCTGGCCCCAAGGCAGCATTTCTGGCATAAGAAAGTTACCAGAATCCCACTGAGCTTCATCACATTGATGCACAAGAGTTCTCCTATGACTGTAATCAACATAGCCATGATTAGCACCTCTTCATCCTGCTGAGCTGGCCTTCAGGCTCAGGCTAGAGCCTCAGCTCAGAGGTTCAGGTAGTCCTGGCTCTTGTTCAGTGAGGTCAGGGAGCTTTTGTGTTGTGGATAGAAGAGCATGTAGTGTGAGGAGATCAAAGAGCTAGCCTGGTCACTGGGTTTAGGAGTGTGTGGTCCACCATCAGCACAGGAGCTGCTTTTTCTCTCCCTGCAGTCAGTGGACGGAAGGAGGAAGTAAGAGATTAGAAGAGGAATTTTCACTGCTGAGTCGGAGAGTTCAACAGCTCAAAAGTATCATCCACAACCTGCCAGAGGCAGTTTTCCAGTGGGAAGTCATTGTCCACCAGGTTGACCAAGTAGTAGTTGTCATGGATGTACTGGATGATCATGCGAGAGGGTGACTCCTCTTCATAGAGCTTGGCCCATTGCTCGATCCACAGTGCAAAGGCCTCATCCTGCCAAGGAAAAAATAAATAAACTCGTGGTGGTGTAATGCACTGCATTTTCACACTACCTTATTTAGGACAACCAGTGTCACACACATGCCTAGGCAGCCTGTGGCCTGGCCTGTTTTTTAGTAAAAATTGCAAAAGCTGAGCAAGAAGCCTCGTGCTTTCCAGTCAGAGGGAAGTGCCTTGAACACAACTGTTGGGAGCTGAAAGGAGACACGTTTGCAGTGAAATGGCTCAATACTGCCTCTGTGTGTGTAGGAGAGGAGGGAGAGCTGCTGCCCACAGCTCTGGGGCCCAGTACGGTGACAGCTGTAGCTCCCAAGCCTCCTGTTACTGGGCACTTGGTGTGCGTGAAGAGATCTTGCTGGTCTAAGCTCTCTTTACACTGAGACAGCAGGAGGAGCAATGTCTGGACCTCTTCAAACTAAATATCACAACAGTACTTAATTGCAAAAAAAGCATCACAGGCTAAAAACAAACCGGACACTCTGAACTTCCAGGGCCTTGCGGCAAAGTATCCAGCAGGAGGGAGGACTCACCTTCCAGAAGAGGAAGCTTACAGGATCCACTACAGTGGGCTGGATGATCTCTCTGCCTGGGAAGATGCCCCAGGTGACAGCATTGGGTTGCAGATCTGGAGCATTGGTGATATTCTGGCCCTGCCAAAGGAAGGAAAGCCTTTCTGAAGCAACTGCTGGAGGAGGGATTGAGTGAGTTGGAACAAGTATGTTTACCCTCTCCTCGTTAAGAGATCAGACAGCTGCTGCACATCACAGCTGACTTGCTTCACTTTCCCTTCATCAGCCTTCATGTCCCTCTTCATTCATAGTGATATCTGAATCTTTGGTATTTGCCTCTCTCTCAAGGTGGCAAAAGGAAAGTATCCTGTAAACAACAGCCTACCTTGACATTGACAATGTGGTAGTTCACTCGCAACTCATACTTCTTCAGCACTTTGAGCAGTGCCGTGACGATCTCACTGGAGGTGAAGAACTCTAGGTATGCCTACAGGGAGGGAAGGGAAAGGGGAAAGAGAATAGGAGCCTTAACTCGTGGCAAGACTGGGACATATACAGGCAAGCAAGAGAACAGTTGTAGAGTTTGGGCTGCTTGGAAACCAGGCAGCTTAAGACTTTTATGCCTGTTCCCAGAAACACGTGCTACAGAGAAGGCTTGAGCAAAGGGCAGAGCAAATTAGTAAGCGAGCTGGGGGTGCAGGCAATAAACCAAAACAAATTAGGGAGAGCAGAGGTAAGAGCCCAGGAGCAGCCAGCTCAGGAAAGCTACAACCTTCCTGTTTTGCACCCACATAAGCAGACAGGCTGGAATAAGCTGCGGAGAGCGTAACCACAACTGCCGTGCCTGGGAAGCAGTCTGTGCCAGAGTAGAGTGCTTGGAAGAATCCTGAGCTTGACCTCTGTTCTACATGGCACCCTGTGAACAGCAGCGTCCTGCCAAGGCAGCCCAGTCTGGTGGGAGCAGAAGTCGGGGTCTCAGCTGGGCTCTCCCAAGCACCCTACCATTGCCTGTCCTCATCTTTTGTTCACAATTCTCCCTGTGTTTATGCAACCTAATTCTGTACTTGCTCCATCTACTGCTGCTCTGTGCTTGGCTGCTCCCAACAACTGCTTCCCCTCCCCCCCCATTTCCTGGCTATTGTGCAAGATGATGGATTTCCCCTCACCTCGGGGGAATTTTTTCCTTTGAAAACATAACTGCATTTGCCATCTGCTGGTTTCATGGCTTTAGCGGTTTGGATCCCTTTTGAACAAGGCTGCTTTGTTTCCTACTCTGAGGCACTTGCCTGGCATTTACCTTGAGATTCCTATCGCAGCCATTAGTGGCAAGGCTCTAGGGCCTGAAAATGCATGACAGTAGGAGGCAGGCATGGCAGATAAGACTGCTCACAGGCCAGAAGAGCCTGGCAGCTGTCTGAACAGCACAGCAGTAGCGCTGTGAGGTGGGGACAATTGGTGGAGAACTGCCTTAGAAGAGGACAGATAGGAGACTTTTTCAATGCCTAGTTATTACCATGAGAAGCTGGGTGGTAGAGATACTACCTCACTGATTCCCCTTTTATGAAAAAACTGGGTGCTTCCTGCATCACTGAATGGGATCAGATGCAGTGGGCAGGCATGTGTTTATATCTAAACCTTCATAGCCCTGCTCCAGAAAAAAGTTACCAATAATTACTTGCTGAGAGTAAAAACAAGAAACTCTATAGATGTTCAACAGATGTTCTGAGGTGGGGAAAACAGCTATGAAGTAAGCCATAGAGATGACATAGTCTGTCTCTTAAGATACTAAAGGAGCTTTGGGTCATCTCAGCAAGAAGGCATTAAGATAAGCAGCGGGCAGAAGGATTACCTGGGTGAAAGCCTAGGACCTCCTTACTTAACAGAGACCAAACTGGGTCATAACTCTTTGCTGCCTAGCCCAGAGTAGTGCAGTACCTTTTGGAAGACATAACCCCCACTGGGCCCCCAGCCTACAATGGGGTCTGTGGATGGTTTGCCATTGATGTTTGGCTGGGAGTTGATGGTCAGGATTCCTCGTCTGTTAACCTTCTCCAGCTGCTCCTTCAGAAGGTTGGTTTCAGTAGCAAGAGGGTCATCATTCCAAGGCATACATGTAACCTGCCATGAGGAGAAAGGATGGCTCACAATGGATGTAACAACCCTTTGGTTACCATATGGATGTTGAAGGAACTCGGAAGTGCCCTAATGGTCTCAAACACACCCGCTTCAGGAGAGAATTCCCAGGTTTGGTTCAAGGGGCAGGATATCCTCAACTCTAAGAACCACTGCTGAAGTCTATTGGTACTGGTCCTGTCATACTGTAGCAGCTTTCCTTTTATGTTGAGCCCTAGCTCTGACTGTTGGAGTCCCTTCATCTACTATCTCAGCAAGTCCTTTTGGATAGGGAAGTGCCAATTCCTGTTTAGAAGAACAACGTGGTACCAGAAGCAAGAAGAAATACGTGCTGTTGTCTGTACCACACTGACCATCCCTTCCTGAGCCATCACTCACCTTATGCCCATTCTTGTTGGGTTCTCCAGTGATGTAACACGTGAACACCTCAAAGACGCTTTCCTCACCAGTCAGCTCTTCTCCCCACATCTTCAGGAGCTCCTCCCGGGGAGACTTGCTCTTCAGGTAGAAGAGGTAATAGTCCTTCAGTTCCCCAAAGGCTGGAGAGGAGGAGTTACCCCTGTAAAGGGAGCAGACACAGGATTAACATGCCACTGAGGAAGATGAGCTGATCTGGTGATGCAGGAAGACAGCCACCCAGGAAGACAAGTATCAAAATCCACCTAGAGACCAAAAGCCTCAACATCTTGGTGCCATTCTCCTCACCTCATTCAAATCCAAGCCACTGGGGACCACTTTGTTAAGAAGCCACCTGTTCTGTCAAGCCCAAAGCATGCCCAGGACACCCAGTAATGACAGAGACCAGCTGTGGAGCAGGCTTTCACAGCACACCTCTACCTCACTGCCATTGCAGGGTGACAGCTTACCATCGACCATTGGGGAAATCATCCCATTCTTGGGTTCGATAGATGTAACTCTTTGGCCTAGAGGCCCAGAAGATTGGCCGAACATCTTCAACTCTTCTCTTGGGGTGAGCGCTGACTGCCCAGGGCAGAGGCCGCCTGCATGGGAGGAGCAGATGTTAACACAGTTCCTCTGCTGACTTTCCACTAGAGGCTGGAAACTCTTCCCCTGGAGACCTCTGCCTCTGGTGAGAGCAAGTAACAGAGACTGAGAAGAGTTCTATTTGTCAAGAAGTAGGACAGAAAACTCTTCTTGCTATAACAAAATCTTTTCCCACTGAGTTCCCTCAAGATGCTCAGTAGGTGTCTATTAAATGGTTAAGTACAGGCCTGACACCTGAAATTGGATAAGGTAAGGAGAAAGTACTGTGTGAAGCTATTTTTAACAAGGAGAAAAAAAACAGCTTTCCCTTTTCCTTTGCTTCCTCTTGTCTATGCTGAAGCTTGTGGACTCAGAGAGAGGTCCACAGTCCCTTTATCAGCTGCAGAGAACCCTAGAACCCCCCAGTGGGAGCTTACATAGCACCTAGCCTGTAAGAGGGTTTGTGACAGACCTCAAAAACCTAATTTCTCCCAAGTGGCAGCTCTAAGAGTTTAGGTGTTTAAAGTTCCAGAACAGGCTACTTTAAAGCCACTTGACTAAAACAAATTCCTCCTTCAGCTGTCCCCATCATTCCTCCCAGCTTTTGTTAGAGACCTGCAGGAGGGGTGAACTTCTAAAAGGAAAGGTGCTAAAAAAGAAAAAAAAGCAGCAGAGGAGAAGTGCCAACCCATCCATTGCTTGAGATGAGATGGGTGTATGAGAGAGGAACTAACAGAAGCCAGCATGTTCTGCTCACCTGGGGTCCTCCTTCCACATGCCCAGGCGCTTAAGGACTTCGGTAGTAGCTACTTCCCGATTGAGGGTGTAAAAATGGAGCCCATGCACCATTCCACTATCCAACAGCTCCCGGCACATGGACACTGCCAGCTCCACCCCATAGTTCCGGATAGCTGCGTCATTGTCCTTGATGGGTTCAATCACGTCTTTGATTTCTTGAGGTACTTCCAGCTTGGAGAGCTTCACCAGCTGGCGTAGGGAGTGGTAACCCTGGATGAGGATGCAGGGGATTTTCATTTTTCCAAGGCCCTTTTCTGACATCCCAGTAACACAGGTACTTGATCTCAATTTTGTGGCAGGAGATTCAGAACTGGGGCTCCTGGATTCTACTCCTAGCACCCATCCCTTGCATGGTAACGCAGTCCTGGTCATGTCACTTTAGGTAGCTTCTTCCCATTTCTCTACTTGTTGCCTGAGCCCAGCATGCTGACAGTGATGACTAACACCTTAGGACTCGTAAACCATTGTCCTTTATAGCCCTTTTTGCCATATGGCCACAGAAAACCTTTTAAGCTTATTATTACACGCCTAAGAGTTTAATTTGGCAAACCACCTATGGATTTATCATGTTTAGCACTCTCACTCCCCAGAATTTTTGTGGAGGATATTTACAGACCTCTCTCAAGCCCTGACCCACAAACACCTAACATCCTGGATCCTTATTCCCTCCCCGAACCAGAATTACTGGATTTCACCTGTATGGGGAAGATGCCAGGAATAATGGGGCAGGTGATGCCAATGGCTTGACAGTCCTTCATGAACTTGAGAAAGGCTTCTGATCGGAAGAAAAGCTGTGTAATGATGAAGTCTGCCCCAGCAAAGACTTTCTCCTTCAGGTGCCTCAGGTCTGCCTCATAGCTCTCTGCTTCAGGGTGACCTGTAGGGTAGCCTTTGAGGAGAAGGAGGGGGGGAAAGTGAATCCCTGGTGGTCAGGACAACACAACAGAAATTAGAAAGTAGCTGATATGACTGTACTGTCACTTTCAGCCCAGGTCCAGAAAGGGACTGCTGAGCTGACTTCCCTATTTCAGACCTTACCCCACACTGCAATGAAAGACATTTACCTGCCACACAGATGTCAAAATAATCATCGAATTCATTGCGAATGTGCTTAACCAGGTCAGCTGCATAGTTGAAGCCATCTACTTCTTCCTCCCATTCCTCACCAACAGGATCTGAAAAGAGAACAAATCCACAGCTCTCTACAATTGTTTGCTGGATTCAGATCTGCTAGTGCTGTAAAAACCTCCTGCTATCACAAGGAAGACAAGATGAAACCTCCAAATCTGCAGCTTTACCCATCGACTACTTTTGTCTACCCTTGAGCTGGAGGGACTGCTAACAAAGGAACCAGGTGAAATGCAGTCTCAATTTTCCCAGCAGAAGGAGCCTCTAAATCTTATTTCTCCATTTCTACCCTGGAATTGAACACAATAGCAATACAACCTCAGCCCTACGCATCATAGGACAAAAAGATTCACCTCCACGCAATGCCATGATGTTCTTCAACCCGAGCCGCTTGGCCTTCTGCAGATGGCCTGTGATGTCATCCTTGGTCTGATTGCAGCATGTCATGTGCAAGACGGTCTCCAGGCCACAGTAGTTGACTGCAGTGTTGGCAATAATCATGGAAGAGGTTTCCTTGTCAGATCCTGGGTCCCCTGCGGGGTGCCATGTCACATCAATGAAGAGTGGACCACCTGCTCCCATGCGGTCAAACCTGTGGATGGATTTGAGAGTTCTGTTAGCCAACCAGGTAGCCAATTCCCCTCTCTATGCCTGGGATATCTTGCTTACTGCTGGAATGCCAGAAACAGGCAGAGCTTGGATGACAGCAGCAGGAGAGACCAAGAAAAGTGTTGAACTAGGAGTTTAGCAAGTGGCCAATGGAAATAAGGAAAGTAATCTTTTAAGGCTGCATGAGGAGGAGCTTACACTCTCTCTGAAGAAGAGGCAACTTAAGCGTTCTCTGCACAATAAACTTCCTCCCAGCATGCTCTATTAGACTGATACATCTTCTGATAGCAATGCAAGTCCCATTCCTTTTGAGATGGGAGGCTATGCTGCAATCCCCTGCTCCCTTTTGTGGAGGCCACAAACATGAAAAGATGGACTAGATCTCTGTCTCTCTCCTGCTCTGGGTTGGAACAGGCCCTTCTGTTTAAAGTAAACCTTGCACTGGCATACAGCAGTTACAAAAAGAGTTACGAAACTCCCTCTTCTCCTCCAGGTGAGTACACGGTGGCTCCTGGGGCTCCCCACTGGGCTCTAGGATAACCTTTAGCTCTGCTAAGGGCCATCACCTTTAATTTAGCAGGGAGATGAAGACACCTATCTCAGAGGCTAAAACTGTGGTCCTTAGTAATACAGGGCCACAAATTATAGTGGTTGGATGATTCTGAAAGTGAGTGGGAGTCTCTGTTCCAGAGACTTTGGCACACTGCCCATCGAGGAATATTTTCTGCTTTTAGTAGGTATTTTTCTGCTTTATTGTCTCCCAGCACTCTGCTTCAGCCCCAGAGCATGACAGTGGGGTTGCCCCATCTTCACAGAGCATGGGAGAGGGGAAACAGTCTGGCCCCCTCAGTAACCCCACCATGACACTTAACTCTTCAGGGCCTCCAAGGAAGACAAGTTACCTGGTGTCCATTACCCTCCTCAGCAGGAAAGCACAGCCCCATTACCTGCTTCGTCACCTGGAAGGGGAGACAGAGCATGGGGCAGAGCCTGCCTCATCAGCTATTTCCCAGCCCTCCACCAAAGACTCTTCATCTCTCCCCTTTTCCACCCTGCAGCCCTCACCTGGAGATGAGATTGACAGCAGCATTGGCTGTGCGTGGAGGGAAGAACTCCAAGGAGAACCACTTCTCTCCAGAGTCCTGTCGTCGGCGCATCTTCTCCCGCAGTCGCTCATGACGGTCGGCATCGAGGACAGGGGTGGAGCACCGTGAGCTGTCCTTGGAGCTCTCGCTCCCGCTACTGCTCCCACCATCAGACTTGGAGCTGGAACTGGCACTGCAGGTATGCTGGGTCTCATTGACCATGGTGAGCTCTCTGGAGGAGAATAGAAGGAGCACAGTGGGTACAAGACAGGACACAGATCTCAGCAAGCAGCAGTTGCTGCTGGGGTGGGCAGCACGTGATGAAAAGGAAGCCTATGCCAAGACTCAACATTAACCATCATCAAGGAGTCCCTTTTGCCAACCCTCACTATAAGCTGTAGCAAGGGATCTGGTGAAAACACAACAAAAAGCACATTTAGATAGTGCTGAGAGAAATAACACAGCAGATGGCTTCATGCCACTTTGATGGAGCCCTTCTGTGCCTGCTGGGTCAAATTTGTCTCTCAAGAGAGTCAGGTCAATATCCTTTTTGCCCTGACTACAACTTGGCAAGTCATGATATCCATGTGGCTCAGGTAAGGGCCTCTTTGATCTTGTGGCCTTGGGCTGGACATGCCAGAGTTTTTTTTGGACTGCATCCATCTTCAGAGTTTCCATTCTGTTTGTTCCCAAAAGGCAGTGCTTCTTTACAGTGTAGGTAGGAGAGCAAGTGCTAACAGGGCAGGTACACAAGAATGCACAAACTATTCCTATGTCAGAAAAAAAAAAGTGAAGAATCCGCTCTGATCAGGCCATCCCTTCAAATACCATCCTTTGTTTTGCTGGCATCAGACAGCTGCATTTCTAAGTTAGCCTTCTTCCACAAGACACCATCTCCAGAGACAACGGTCCCCTGCGCCAAGACCACTGCAGACACTCAGCTCTTTCCTTTACCAGGTACCCTGTTCATGTTCCTTTCCTCCCCAATTGTGGCTGCTTGGAAACAAGGTCAGCAGAGACCATCCCCTTCTCCCTGCCATGTAACATATCAGCTGTGCTTGTTTGGCTTCACACAAAGGAAGACAGCACTGGAAGTCAGTGGTACAAGTGGGTCTAGGATGCCCAACTCCACTTAGCTCCCAAAAGTGTCTCACCCTATGCCTTTAAAATTAAGTAGTGATTACAGGTAATTAGAGAAGAGCTGCCACAAAATTAGGATCTGTGTTGTTTGTTTATACACCTGCCAAAACTTAAAACGGTCACTGGGAAGCAGTAAGTTGTCTGAGCATTACATAACATTGGAGCCTGTTTTGGAGGAAATGGTCGTGCGCTTTTTCCTTATCGTAAGCTCTGTGGCTTTAGGTCATCCAAGAAGACTTTGAACTCATTTTCTACTGTTTACACTGAGTTGCCAATCAAGCAAAACCCTTTGGGAGAAAGTCTACTTTTACCACCTGGAGACCTCTCCAGCTGGCAGGAGATAAGAGAAGATATGCCAAGAGGAACTGGGATTCTTAAACCTCTTGTGTACCAACATAACGGGCCATGGTAAAAATCAGCAGCGAAGACCTACGACAAGTGAAGCAACAGCAACTGGGTGCACAGTAACAGCCCTAACCAAGCTCTCTCAAAGGACTTTGCCTGCCATCCACGTGGCACTGATCTGGAAGAGTTATCCCAAAGCACACGTTGGTGATCAAGCTAGCAGCGCAGAATTACATGCGGTCAACTTGCAATACCTCACTTCTAGCAAGCATGCCACAGCACCGTAGGCAAATCGAAGGACCTCTGTTCTCCCACTTAAATCATGTAACACCCATCACAAGGGAAAGGTTCACATATTAATGTCTCTATAGGATAAGACTTGCTGTTGAGGAAAGGTCCTCATCTTACTGGCAGTCTAGAACCACAAAGACAGGAGAAAGGCCCCACTTAAGTTTTGTACACAAGCAGCATTTGGAGCAGTTTCCTTACTATCAGTCACATCACAGATCTGCTGGCAGAAGCTTACAGTTATTGCAAAGTGAAAAAAGATTTTCTAAAGAACAAAAAACAGTTGCAAAAGACAATCTTAAACACCTGTCAGCTCCATTGGGTCGGCACTCCTGCTTCTCTGTCTCTACCACACTGCAGAGCTCAGAGCTACCATGTGCAGCCTCGCACGTTGATGCTGATCAGCACGGATGTGCCCGGTGGGTTTATGCGATGCTGGTGGTGCCCATTTGCTTCGCTGGAGGGTATTTTTACTGCTTCCAGCCCTGAGCTGACACCCCCACACAGCGCAGAGGAACCCTGCGTGCTCTCAAGCTTAGTTTTACCAGCCAGACTAAACTCGGCTGCACAGATGTGCACTTCACACGCACATCTGCCAGGGCCTTGGTGCCCCGGGCCACGGCACCGGGCTGGCAGCCCGGCGGGGCAGACAACGGGCCCGCGGCTGGACCTACCGCCTCGGAGCGGGATGGCTGATGGGGCCGAGGCACGGCCGCGGGGGAAGGGCCGGAAAGGAGCCCGGCACCCCCGCGGGCTGCCGGGGGAGGAATCGGCGGGGGGAGCCCGGCACCCCCGCGGGCTGCCGGGGAAGAAGGGCTGCCAGAAGCGGCCGGGGGACCCCGCTGTCGGGCTCAGGGCCGGGCAGGGATCAAGTTGCAGCCCGATCGTTCCTTCACCTCAGCTGAACCCGCCGGGAGCGCAGCTCGACCCGAAGCAGCGGCCGGGCAGATCGGGTCGGGTCGCGCCGGGGACAGGGATGGGGACAGGGATCGGGTCAGGGATGGGGCCCCCCGTGCCCCGTTCCGGGGCGCCGCTCACCTGTCAGCGGCACCGGGCGCTGCGCATCGCGCGCGGCCTCATCCCGCGGCGCTTTAAGGGGACGCGCGGGGCGCCACGTGACCCGCCTCTGACGTCGCGGGGCGGGGGCGGGGCCAGGCGGTGACCGCGGCGGGGTCACGCGCGCGGCGCGGTGGGCGGGGCCGCGAAGGGGCGGCGGCGGCGCAGCGGGAAGATGGCGGCGTGCGGGGCCGCGCGGTGCTGCTGCTGCTGCTGCTGCCCGCGCTGCTGCGGCGAGCGGGAGAGCCGCACCCCCGAGGAGCTGGTACGGCCGCTGTCCTGCGCGCCCGCGGCCCTGCCCGGCCGCCTCCCCGTCCCCGCCGGCGGCGCCCCGATGGGGCCGCGCCGAGGCCCGGCCTCGCCGGCTCCGGGGAGCGCCTGAGGGCGGGCGGTGTTGGGGGCGTTGAGTGTTGCCATGGCGCTGCGACCGGTGCCTCGGCCCGTTCCCGCTCTTTCGCCTCGTGTCGTGCCCGATCCCTCAGCCCCCCAGCTGGGATACCCTGGGCCTGGCATCCCCCGCTCCCCCGGGTGCGGCACCCTCGCAGCCGTTAGGGAGCGGCGGCTCTGGCGGCGGCTCTCTGCAGCTGCCCGGCACAGGGGAGCGCTGTTTGTGCGAGTTTCTTGTCCTGGGCTCCCCCGTTGCTGTGGAGGAAGCTGGGCTGTGGTTTTAGTACTGTGCTGTGGGGAGCTGCCACGCAGGAGTGTGTGTTCTGGTGTGTTGTTGCTGAGGGGCACGCTTCAAGGTAAGAGCCCCTACAGTTACCCCAACGTAAGTAGTAGTCTGGTAATCCATGCTCTGACGTCATAAGCAGTAGTGGCACAGGCCTTCTCTAATTTTGGCTTTGCTACCCCTGTTCATGAGCACCTATACATGCAGTCATTCCCCTGATGAGTTTCCTTTCCCACATTTGTTTGTTTTGCAGACAATCCTAGGAGAAACTCATGAAGAGGAGGATGAGATCCTTCCACGCAAAGACTACGAGGTGGGAAATTAACTGATAGCAGCTTGTGAAATTAATGTGAAAATAACCGCAGCTAGGTTTCGGTCTGTTGGAGTTTGTAATGGGGCAGGTATTCAAAATGTGTCGCTAGTTAGATTGCGTTGGCACCAGCAGAAACACCTGGAGTTACTGTGCTTGTAAAGAACCACTGCTCATCGTTATATGTTTTTGGGTTAAATCCCTGTGAGTAGAACTTGAGCATCCACTGCTTAAGTCTTGTTGATAAAATTCATTTTCAGAGTCTACTGCTTTGTTCCACTTTTTATTGTGAGATTTACAGGCTCTAGAGGTCTCGTATCCTCATGACTGTAGAAAGCATCTGTAGCTACTTGGTCACTGTTGCCTTGCTGCTGTCTCACAGCATGCCATGCTGGCTCACAGCAGATCTGCCCATCTATCGGATCCTGTTTCTTACAGGAGATTTTTGCTTTTTGCATGTCTGTATGGCAGCCCTGAGCTGTTAGGGGAGTCGCTGTCAGCATGGGTGTCGCCAGCTCAGCCTGTTACTGCTTGGCTTGAAAAGGTGATGTTGATGTAGATAGAAGCTAGTGGTACTTTCCGAATATGACTGGCCAACTCTGTATTGCTTTTAACTCCCTGCTGGGATGAGCTCAAGAATTGATGCTGTTCATCTGAAGAGGAATTCCTATCTAGTGTTGTTGTTGTAGTGAGAAATTAAATATAGAGATTTAACGTTATGCTCTGCATTGTCAGACTGGAGACACTTAAAGAAGTAAAGTCTAAATCTGTACAATGCGACTTCTGTGATTTAAAGGTGTATTAATCAGTGATGTTTCTGTTTGGTTCCCTTTCTCACTCAGCTTGGGCAGTGAAATTGGTCTCTTCTTTCACTTCCTGATTCTCAGGGTCTGGCTCTGCTGGAAATATTTAAGTGAAGTTGTTTCCAGGAGTTTTTTCTCCTACTGTTGTTTGCAAAACCTACTGTGGGGGTAGTAATGACTTCTGTAATCTTTAACAAGGTCATTTATCTGTAGTTTTTTGCACAATCTGTTGCAGCTGGTTCTCTTAAATTGACCTTTTGACATTCTTTCAGAGCTTGGATTATGATCGCTGTATCAATGACCCATACTTGGAAGTTTTGGAGAGCATGGACAACAAGGTATGACCTTGTTCTTTCTTTTTCATTATCTTCAGAGCTAAAACTGTGGCAATTGCTCAGAGAAGTTGTGGATGCCCCATCACTGGAAGCATTAACGGTCAGGTTGAATAGGGCTTTGAGCAACCTGATTATTGAAAGATGTTGCTGCCCATGGCAGGACGGTTGGACTAGATGATCTTTAAAGGTCCCTTCCAAGCCAAAGCGTTCTGTGATTCTAAATACGCTCCGCCGTGGGAAGTTGCATGAGGTTTTTTTCTTCTTACGAAAGAAATTCTATGTGCTCTCTTGGTTTCTTTATGAAAAAAATAAAAATGTGCGTGGAGGTTATAGCTCCCAGCATCTGTTCTGATCCTCAGATTTAAAGTGAGCAAAGTGTTCAGCACTTTCAGTTCCCTATTTTAGTTTGCTGTTGTCACTATCTTCTGTTGATTTATCACTCTAGCTGTAATTGAACTATGCAGCCCAAACCAGCTGTTTTCTTAACGCCATTTCTATGTTGCTTTGACTTGACTTTTTTTTCTTTTTTAATCCTTTTCCTAAACAGAAAGCCCAGAGATATGAAGCAGTGAAGTGGGTGATGGTTTTTGCTATTGGAATCTGCACAGGACTGGTAAGGGTCATGCTGTTTGGGGAATGAGGAAAATTCAGGAGACTAAGCAGGAATAATTTAGAAGTCAATGGCCGAGGAGGAAAGAGGAGGAAACATTCTCCTTCGTGAAGTGGAGGGCTTAGTAGCTGAAGTCATCTTTTGGGAATTATAGCATGTCGTTGCTAGATTATTTTCCAGGAAGCGTTTTTTTTTTTTTCTTTCAGATCTTACTGTGCTTTCTTTGCAAAGTACTCTGGCAAATCCTTCAATTCTGTATACAGGAAAACTTGTCCAAAGTGAACACTTAATAAAACAGGACGCCAATTTACAATTGAACTGTATTTTATGTTTGGCTTTACTAGCTTCACTGCATGTGCATGTGCTTCATAGAGTGTTTGAAAATTAGCTTTGCTGACTGTATGTCTGAGTTAAACACTAGCTTTCTTCTGTACCATGAAGTATGTTGTGAGAGTTGAAAATGCTGCCAGATCATGCATCTCTTCAGGAGTAATTCTAGGATGGATCTGTCCCAGTGAGAACAAGGGTAGGCAGCAAATCAGAGCTTCTGAAGTTACTCTGAGCAACGCTTCTTTTGCCTTCTTCATTGTCAGTCCTCCCATGCATGCATACTTTTGGTAGAACTTACCAGAGGGTGGTCTTTGTTACTTGTATGTAGTAATTTCTGATGGCAGATCTGTCTTCTTTTTCATAGGTGGGCCTCTTTGTGGATTTCTTTGTTCGACTCTTTACCCAGCTCAAGTTCCGGGTGGTACAAAGCTGTATCTTTTACCTAGTGTGTGGGTTCCTGTTAGGCCGAAGTGACCTTTTCCCTTCTGTTGCCATATTTTGCTGAGAATAAGCTGACTCTCAGACTTCTGCCATCAGTCATATTGTTGATGATTAATCACATTTTCAACTTGCCTATGTAACTCAGCCCTTGAAACCAAGAAGTGGTTCCAGTATTGTGTACGTAGGCAAAGGCTAATCTCAGAAAGAGGGAGAGGTTTCTCTTCCTTGTAGCTGTCCTGAGCTCTGAATAGGAAACCTGGCTTCCTGATGGCTTGTGTCAGCTGCCCTGGCTGGATTAGGAAGTGGAGGCTTAGCTCCTGATGCCTGTTGGACCCTCAGACAGAACTAAATGATTGTGTGTTGGTGGGGGGAACGTTGTTGTTTTCCTTGACCATCCCTGCAGCGGTGGAAGAATGCACTGAGAAAGGCTGTCTTGCCTTGTCCTTGCTGGAGCTGCTGGGGTTCAACCTGACCTTTGTTTTTCTTGCCAGTCTTCTGGTCCTGATCCAAGTAAGACTTAGGTCCGCTGCTGCTCCTTACACAGCCTCCCTTTCCTCTCACATAGGTTCTGGGTATGAAGTATCTTTCTTGACAGAAGCACTTTCTGCCCCAAAATATCCAACTAGCTTCTCAGTGCAAATTGATTTAGCTAAGCAGGGTCTCTTGGTCCCTTGCTGTACTCTCTGATGAGATGTCATTGGTCAGCCATGAAATCAATGCAGCACAGTGTCATTGTTTCTTTTCTGCAGCCTGTAGCAGCTGGATCAGGAATTCCTGAAATCAAGTGCTACCTCAACGGGGTAAAGGTTCCAGGGGTCGTGCGTCTCCGGACAGTGGTGTGCAAAGCTATGGGAGTGCTCTTCAGTGTGGCAGGAGGTAAGAAGGGCTGTGGTGTCTTGGTCTTATTGGGGTAAGGAATCACTGAAGGGGGAAAAAAATGCTGTCCCTGCTGCACATAGGGCACAAAAGGCCTCTCCTGCCTTGCAAGTAAAACGATGTTGATGGGCTGGAGCAGAGTCATGAACCCTGAATGCATATGTAGAGTAGATAGATAGAAGAATCAGGACTGTTGGGGGAACAGATACTTTTCTGAGTGGGCTGGTCAAAAGTGGCTCTTTGTGGCTCAGTCCAAGAGGGAGACGTGAGAATTCTCCAGAACACGTTGTCTAGAGCAGCTTGAAGCAGACTGTGTTCTAGGCAGCAGGGCAGAGTGACTTGGAGAGTTCTGAGTCCTTGTAACAGCTGTCTTTGAATGGTTTCACCCACTTGGAGTGCCAAGTCTGTGAAAGTCTTCACAAACATTGTGGGTGTTGAGGGGGCAGGGGTTAGCACCTTCTTCACCTTGAGGGGAGAGGGAACAGCTGCAGGCTTGGCACAAGGAACTGTGTCATGGCAGGGGAGTGGAGAGCTGATCTCTGCTGGCATCGTCAGCAAGGGAGAGTGTGGGGGAAGTGTGTTGCCTCATCGGTCCTGTTTTTCCAGGTCTTTTTGTCGGGAAGGAGGGTCCAATGATTCACAGTGGTGCTGTCGTGGGTGCAGGTTTGCCACAGGTTAGTGCTGGCCTGGGTCGTTGGCCTGGTCACACCACTGCTTTGAAAGAGTACTGTGAGGAGTAAGTTTTCGTCTCCTGTGTTTCTAAATCTTTACTCTGTTTATAGTTCCAGAGCATCTCTCTGAGGAAGATCCAGTTTAACTTTCCCTATTTCCGCAGTGACAGGTACTGTACCCAGGATGTGGAGGCAGGGGAGGAGGATGAGTGAGCAGACTTCCTAGGGAGAAGGGTGGCGGGCTGGGATAAATCAGTCACTTGTTTTTCCAGTTTCTCTCTAGTGTCCTGCAGTTTCATTCTGCAGCAAGACCCCACCAGGACTTGACTCTTCCATGCTTCTCCCTCTGGTCTCCATGTTCATTGATGTTCTCTTGTACCACTAAGCAAATCTCTACCCATTTAAAACCTTTAATCTGAATGGTTAAATGGCTTCATTGTTGGAAACAAGCTGAGTTACTCACCCCTTATGACCAAGATATACTACAGAGAAGACTGGTCCACCTGAATGTGAACAAAATCTTGCCCTTCCCTCTCTGATTCTCTCAGGAGATGCTGGAGCCTCATGGTGTGGGATAGTTCCTCATATACTGGGTAGTTGTATAGTGCCAGAGTTTTTCTCTGTATTGCTGCTCTAGAGAAAGAGCATGATGCTGCAACAATTTACTGAATAAATGTATTGCCTGCCATGGCCAGCACTTCTCCCAGCTGTCACTCCTGTGTCCCTGGGGTATATCTGTAAATGAGAATGGTCTCTGACTTCACAGAACCTAAGCATTTCCAGAGCTCTGCTTTGCTAAACTGAGATTCTTTTCCTTTTCAGGGATAAAAGGGATTTTGTATCTGCTGGAGCTGCTGCAGGGGTTGCAGCTGCTTTTGGGGCCCCAATTGGAGGCACTCTTTTCAGCTTGGAAGAAGGTTCCTCCTTCTGGAACCAGGGACTTACTTGGAAAGTGGTGAGTAATGACTCTGGCTCTTTCTATGTGTCTCTTCCTTGAGCTGTATCTTTGCGAGCACTTGTCCGTGAGGGCATTCGGATTATCCTGTCTCCTTCTGAGCTCTCCTGGCAGAAGAGAGATCGTCTGCTCTACCAGTGCTCCAGAATTACTACAGATCAAGAGCAGATATGAGTCTGGTGCCATCTGGAACTATGGAACAACTCTGTAGGCCGCAGATTTAGTGCACCGGAGAGAAAGGGCTTTTGTGCCTGGGCTCTTTGCATCCTGAGCCTTTGGGAGCAGACAGAGTAGGCAGGTGCTGGATTTCTTTCTGCTTTTCTCTTCCTTGAGGAGCTGTGTTGCAGCAATCCCCTGTGCCATCAGGTTGCCAGTTTCTCTGCCTGTAGTACCTACTTTCTTGAAGTTAACGGTATTTTAAAAATGTATTGGATTTCATGATGGTTTTTGCATTTCTTATGCCAAGTGTCCTGTTGATGGGATTCAATTAGTCTGCTCTTTCTAAGTGGGGATAAAAGAGGCCAGGGAATTTGCCAAGATAGCAGCTCTCAGAGCCAATGATGTCCTCAGTTCCAGCTCTAAACAAGCTGTGTTAATGTCTTGTACTTGATTTACAACTGCAAATTAGCATCTTTGGGAAAAAAAAAAAAAAGGAAGAGCTTTTGCTGCAAGAATTACTAGATAAAATTCCTGACTTCTTGTGTGGGAAACCAGGTCAGGTGATTCCAGTAGTCTGTTCTAGCCCTGATCTCTCTTGCAGCAGGGAATGGGTCTTAAACCTCAGTAGGACTATTTTCCTAAAGCTTGAGAAGGCTCTGAGGTTCCTTTCCTCAGGCATAAGTCTCAAGGAAGAGCTGTCTGTGCCAATCTTAATTTTGGGAGTGTTTAATTCTTCCTTTCTTTTTTCACTTCCTAAGCTTTTCTGTTCCATGGCTGCCACCTTCACCTTGAATTTTTTCCGCTCTGGCATTCAGTTTGGAAGTTGGGGATCTTTCCAGCTCCCTGGGCTGCTGAACTTTGGGGAGTTTAAGGTAAGATTTAGTGCTGCTATTTTTCCCCTGGCTCCAGTCTCTTGTCAGTTCAGTGTTTCTTTCTGTGTTGTTTGTTTTTTTTTTTTTCCTGATACATGCTTGTATTTCAGTGAAGGGCAGTTGCTGTTTAGCTGCAATACATTGACAGCCTAAGACAGAATTGTTCCCCTTTGGTCACAGCTGCTGAAAGTCTCCTGCTGTAGAGACAGAAGCGTTGGTAGGAAATGACAGCAACTACTGTAATGCTTACTTTTGTACTTTTCTGCATGTAGTGCTCTGAGTCTGATAAGAAATGCCACCTCTGGACAGCTGTGGACTTGGGCTTCTTCATTCTAATGGGGATTGTCGGAGGCCTTCTCGGAGCCACCTTCAACTGCCTCAACAAGAGACTTGCGAAGTACCGCATGCGGAACGTGCATCCCAAGCCAAAGTTGGTCAGGTATTTGTGCTTTCTTGAGTTCATGCAGGGATCTCTGATCTGGGTTCGGTGTCCTAAAGAAAAAGCATCAATGTAGGAGACCCAGTGAGTGAGATTGCAGAAAATCTGAGACCTATTCTTTTGGAAATCACAAAATGAAACCTCCATAGAACCTAAAAGTGATCACCAGAAACCAGATGTTACAGTCCCTCTGCATTTTTGTAATTCCTCTGGTGGTACAGAGAGAACTACAGCCCCCCTTACAAGGGCTATGAAGGGAGCTCTGTATAATAAAGGCTATAACAGAACAAATCAGAGCTTTGTCTCCATGCAGTATTTTTTTGTCTTGTCCAAACAGACGTGGAAAGAATAGCTGATCCTACTCTTTATTATTATTGTTGTTGTTATTATTATTATTATCATCATCATCATCATCTTGATTAGTTAAATCCACGACTGAGCTAATATCTGTGCTATTTAGAGAGGAAATTGTCATGTAATTCTGGAAAATAGCTGTTTGTTTGCTCTAGACAATTCCTAAATAAGAAGCCCAGGTTTTAAAAAACTCACACTCTTATTTCAGCAGTTAGAAAATAGATATGAGAGACTATGTTATCAACCTGTGCAGTCCTGTCTAGACTTTTACCCTGTAAGAATCTATGAAACATGTGAACAGCCTCATCACTGGACCTTTCCCTGTGGCTTTTTATAGGTCGCTGCTATGTGTTCTCTGGGCAGAAATAGCTCCTTTTTGGGGCAGGCAATTAAAAAGGAGAGTTAATGCAGTCTCTGGCAACCAGGTCATAATTCAGCTTGGCTTGCAGAGTCCCCTGCTTCTGATATTAAGCTGTTGGAACTGCTTGTTCTTGCAACTTTATCAAAGTCATGTGCAGTGCTGCGACTGATTTACAGGGCTGAGTGTGGCTTCATTATATGGTTTCTGTTGTGTTCTTGCAGAGTCTTGGAGAGCCTGTTGGTGTCGTTGACTACCACGGTCGTGGTCTTTGTAGCCTCCATGGTTCTGGGGGAATGCCGGCAGATGTCTTCCAGCAGTCACAGTGGCAATGGCACTCTGAGCCTGCAGGTGAGGGATCTTATGTGAAGATTGTATGTCCCCATCGTATTGTTCCTCCTGCAGAGAAGCACAGGCACATAATGAGCTTTTGACAGCATGAGTATGTAACAGAACTTCAGTGAAAGCCTGTGGACAGTTGCAGGAGCTTAGGGTAATAATGAAAGCTGCCCTTTGTGCTTTCATACTTTGGCGGAGCAGCTTAGGCTGTGACTCAGGGGGCCCATTGATGTTGCAGGCCTCATCTCTGCTATTGGTGTTTGGTCTGAACTTCCCAAAGTGTGGGCTGACAGCCCTATACAGAAGGGTTACTCCCATCCTGCACAAAGGCTAATGTAGGACAGAGAGTGGATTTTAACTGTTCATGTCTTTTGTGTCCTGTGTTAGGATATGTCAGAGGATGTGAATTCAAGCATCAAAACTTTTTTCTGCCCGAACGAAACCTACAATGACATGGCCACACTCTTCTTCAACCCTCAGGAATCAGCTATCTTGCAGCTCTTCCACCAGGATGGTGAGTAGCAAGGAGATGGTGCCCCATCCCATGCTTAGCCTTCAGAGCTTCATCTTGCTTGAAACAGCCTTGTCATAAGACCCATAAGGCTAAAAGCATCTTCAGGCCTTCGTGGCTCTGGGGGACTGCTAGTATAACAGGTGAAAGCCTCCTACATGGCAAGAAAGGCCTGCTTTTCCTCTCCTTTTCACTTATTCATTGTCTTTGTGTGCATTGGAGTGAGAGGCTAAGTAGCTGTTGTGAGATGAGCCTGCTGTGAGCTGAGGGGTGAATGGTGCAAGATTGTCTATGTCTGACAGACCTGTGCCCCTTTAGTCATGATTGTTCTTGTGTTGCAGGTACTTTCAGCCCAGTCACACTGTCCTTGTTCTTCCTTCTCTATTTCTTACTCTCCTGCTGGACATACGGGATCTCTGTGCCCAGTGGTCTTTTTGTGCCATCACTGCTTTGTGGGGCTGCCTTCGGACGCCTGGTCGCCAACCTCCTCAAAAGGTGCATTGAGTGTGCGTGTGTGTGCAAGGTGTGCAAGCAGATGTGTGCTGAACCCTCAGTCAGGTTGTTCTAATCTCCAGGCTCTGTGTTTTGTCCTAGCTACATTGGCCTGGATCACATCTACTCTGGAACCTTTGCACTGATTGGGGCAGCAGCATTCCTGGGAGGAGTGGTCCGCATGACAATTAGCCTGACCGTCATCCTAATTGAGTCCACCAACGAGATCACCTATGGGCTCCCAATAATGATCACCCTCATGGTGAGTGCAGGGTCTTAGCTCTGGCTTCTTGCAGAGTGCTTGAACATGTGCTGGCCCTGAATCTCTGTTCCTTCCATGGCTATGATAAGCCAAGGAGTTTTGTACTTGGAGCAACAACTCAGTAGACCTTCTGTTTGCTCTGCAGGTAGCCAAATGGACAGGAGACTTTTTCAACAAAGGCATCTATGACATCCATGTGAACTTGCGAGGAGTGCCCCTTCTGGAGTGGGAAACAGAGGTGGAAATGGATAAGTAAGGCTGCTTGTCTTGGCAAGGCTGTAGGTTAGGGTTTGTGGTAGGGTTTGTGCTCAGAAACAAATGCTGTAATACAGGGGGATGATGCTTCATCTCCAATGAACCTGGCTACTGTGAGAGGAGCAGCTGTGAGAAGGACTGCTCTGGGAGGAATTGGGAGTTATGTGTCAGGCCTGCAGCAGGAAAGAGGTGCTGGAGCCCTTTATGAGGAGGAGTGGACAGGTGGAGGTCTGAGGAACAGATTTGTGAGCTTCACAGAGTAAGAACTCTGTGAAAATGTTCCACTGGACTTCTTGCAGAATTTCATCTTGCTACCTGTTTTCTTTTCACACTAGTGTTTAAACACATTCTGTTTTGCAAGTTGAAACATTTTTCCTTGCCTGTAGTGCATAACTGATGCAATGTTATGTTAAAAAATAAAATCAGTTGTGCCGGCATGGCTTAATAATGCAGTGAAGGTGAGCACACAGGTACAAGGAGCTGGCAGGACTAAACTGTAGCAGACTCCTTCAGGATCTCATTTTAGGGCTGGTTTGTTTCCTTGTTTGTCCATCACCAGCCTTCTGTCAGTGAGGTGATGCATGCAGCAATCTTGGATTTCTGTTTCCTCAGGCTACGAGCCAGTGACATCATGGAACCCAACTTGACATACGTGTACCCACACACCAGGATCCAGTCCCTTGTTAGCATACTGCGCACAACTGTCCATCACGCCTTCCCTGTAGTGACTGAGAACCGAGGCAACGAGAGGGAGTTCATGAAGGGAAATCAGCTGATAAGTAACAACATCAAATTCAAGGTAAGCAGTTGCTTGTTTGGTAAGTCGAAGGGTAAAGAGCTTTGTTTTGCAGGTGGAAGGCTCTTTCGGTTTCTTATCTAGGCTTTGGTCAGTACAAGAATTCAGGTCAGAGATAAGCACCTACTGCAATAAAAAATTTTCAAGGACTCAATTTCATTCCGTTCTCCGGGTCACAGTAAAGGCAGAAGAGTGGGCTGCGTTCCTAGAGGCAAAAGCTAAGAGGACTAAGTAACCTGTTTAGGATAGACATGGAGAAAGTTTGGATTAAGCACTGAATTACTGAACCCACCATTGAGACCAGTAGTGGATGCCTAAATGCTTCTCTCCTTTGGATGGGCAGATGCTTTAGTCTCGTGGGAAACTTAAAATTTAAGGTCAGAATGAATAATGAATGTACTTGTGGCATAGTTGTGCTCTAAAAAAAGAATGCCTGAGTTCCTAAACTCCAGGTTCACAGTCCGAGGAGAGTATGGTCCTGTTGGCTATTGTTATAAGTAGTGCAGCAGCACTTCCTAAGGAACACCTGATCTGGTGACATAATGCTTTGATCAAATAGTTCATAGTCACTCTTGGATAACTGTTGACCTGCTTAGTGGGTATGTGAAAATTGTTTGTTTGTTGTATCCAGAAATCTAGCATCCTCACTCGAGCCGGAGAGCAGCGCAAGCGCAGTCAGTCCATGAAGTCCTACCCTTCAAGTGAATTGCGTAACATGTGTGATGAGCACATAGCAACAGAGGAGCCACCAGAAAAGGAGGATCTGCTGCAACAGATGCTAGAGAGAAGGTGAGATCCTGATAGGCACAAATGTATTTAAACAGGGTGTTTCCGTATGTTGAGATGTGTTGTGATGCTTCATACAGTCCCGGTCGTTCCGTATGTCAGAGGAAACAGTGCTAGTATCCACATTTTGGGAGAAGTGACTTGTCAGATCTCATCAGGCAGTGCTGGGGCTCACACCCGTCACCAAGCTCCTAGGCTAGTGGCTTGATGGTGTCCAAAATTAATTTTAGCAATTTAAATTTCCTTCAAACACCTATCCAGAAACATTTCCTGGAGAGAGTGGAGTACCTAGGGAAATACCTTGTCTGTAGAAATCGATACCCTCTTGTATGCAAAAACATGAGGGCTCTGCAAAGCTCACTTCTCCCAAGAGAGCAGCTGATGTCCTGGTACCATAGTACTGGTACGACCTTTCTGGTAACTGGGCTGAGTCACCAGGCTTGTATTGCAGTTGCTTCCAAGCAGAAGCTCAGTCTAGTGAATCAGTTTCTAACCTGGTGTTTGTGGCCGTTAGGAGTGGATGCCTGACCCTGACATTTTGCCAGATGCTTCAGCTTTTATTAGAATCTGAATAATTTGGCACTGAAAATTGCTTTAGTAGCAAATGATTTGAAATTGAGGGGTAGGAGACTGTCTCCATTTGGTGCTGTTGTCATACTCTGGCCATAGTAATGGCTTTTGGCCCCTCTGCTATTTTGTTTGGTGGAGAAAAGACTTGTTTTTCTCTAGCAAGAGTTCCTGAAATGTTCAGGAGGGGGTTGCAGGAAGCTGAAATACCTGTTGTTGTTTCAGAGGTGGGGGAATTAAATTCATACAACTTATAACATGTACTGTTAAATCTGTCACAGATACACTCCCTACCCTAACCTGTACCCTGACCAGTCTCCCAGTGAAGAGTGGACCATGGAGGAACGCTTCAGACCTCTGACCTTCCATGGCTTGATCTTGCGCTCTCAGCTGGTCACCCTCCTTGTCAGAGGTGTTTGTTACTCTGAGAGCCAGTCGGTGAGTCTTCTTAACGAGGAATAGTAGCAGAGACATTCATATCCTCTCAGCTGAGAGGCTGGGAACAGTATTTATGGGCTGCCAAAAAATATTTACCTATTTTTACACTTTAAGATCTGGGTGAGTGAGTGGGAGGCATCATTTGCTGCGCTGCCTGCAACCCGTGGACTATCTGAGATGATGACATATGGGTTCAGTGGGGTTTGTCCTAATTGCAGAGTGCAAGTCAGCCTCGTCTGTCCCATGCAGAGATGTCAGAGGATTACCCCCGCTATCCAGATATCCATGACCTGGACCTCACTTTGCTGAACCCTCGCATGATAGTGGTAAGAGATGTACTGCAGTGTGACAGTGTTTCCTGATATGTGTTTAGAACTATCCCAAGCCTTTAAAAAAAGCTGAGAGCATGTTTAAGTCCACCCTTGGGTGTAGTGACCAACACTCTGTACTCCTCATGCATTCAATCAGCCCTGTCTTGCATGTGGAATTCAATCCTGATCAATCCACTGCTGTGAGGTAACATCGCACACGAGTGCTTTACTGTCAGAATGAGATGTTGCCTGTCTAGTTTGACTTCCTTCCAGATTAGACTCCTGCCTTGTCTTTGTGGCAGGAAGGTTGCTCTGTAGGCCCAAGTGCTTTTTTAATATGCATTCTTATTTTCATGGACCCACGTTTATACTGCTTAGAGCTTTTCTGCAGCTTTGGACCCTTAAGATCATGGGTTACAGCGTTCCAGCAAACTGTGACAAATTCAGGTTCCTGAAGTAATTTAGTATTTGTGGAGAAATAGAAGATGCCCGCAATCCGATACCCTGCCCAGAGATCAGTGCACTGGAGGAGTTGTGGGAATTGCTTGTTAGTGATTCCCAGAGCTAGTGAAAATGCCTCTTGTAAATAATACAGTTGTTTTTCTTTCTCAGGATGTCACCCCATACATGAACCCATCGCCCTTTGCTGTCTCTCCAAATACTCACGTGTCACAAGTCTTCAACCTATTCAGGACAATGGGACTCAGACATTTACCGGTTGTGAACGCAGTTGGAGAGGTGAGTCCTTAAGTCCGTTTTGTCTTGGCTTAGCAAGGAAGCCACTGTATTTTTTGCCATGCTTTCCACCTTTGGGAAAATTAAGATCTCTTTTAACATCAAACAGAAATGCTTAAAGAGATCAGCATGTGATCTTCTTAAGGCCCTGAAGCATTGTTGATTACCATGACTTTGTTACCATCTTTTATGTCCAAGCCTGCTGCTTCCTGCTTTCCCTGCAAAGGGCAGAATATGCAATCTCTGTCCTGTCTCAGGTTGGCAGCATGTGGAAGCTCTTACTGTCTTGTACCTGTTGAGAGGCCTTGAGCTCATCAGAGGCCACTAATTTGGCTTCCTCTTGACAGCTTTATTCAAGGCCAAGAGCAGAATTTCCTGTTTGTTGAGGCAGGAGGTTCTTCAGCTGCAAGGGAACTTGCATTCTGTTCCTGCTCACAGGAGCAGCAAAATGGAGTCTGAGTGGTTTGTTCTCGATCCACTGTACTCGTCTCTTTGCCAGCTACAATGCTCAGGAATAGTCAGTAGGTGTCAGTAACTTCCTATAAATGTCATGAGAAACAGTTTCCCTAAGCCTAAACTAAACTGGTCTGTCCCTAGGAGACACCAGTGCTTTTTCTGCCTCTTGGGGTTCCTAATAGCTGCTTTGCAGAGCCTGTTGGCTGAAAACAAGAGATTCAACTGACTCATTCTGTGTTTAGTACAAGATGCTCTTGCAGTACTAGAGAGCAGCCTAGTTCTACGCTCTTTTAATGTGTAAAATCGCTGAGTTGTTTCATCAGCTGAATCATGGTGTTTGACTGTTTCCCCAGCAGGCTGGGAGAGGGTCCCTTTTGTGACCTGCCAGCTAGTGATGGGCCAGTGTGCAGGCACCACTGAGCTAATCTTTACCATTTCTCTGTTTCGGTCTTTAGAGCTTCCTAGAGTGTATCTGATACAAGCTATCTGCAGTCGTGTCATTGGCATATGAGAAATGTCTCAGCCTTGTTATTTGCAATTACAGTTTTCGTGTTCTGTAAGATTTAGTTACATCCCTATGCTGTCTAACATGGACAGCGTTTCCCTCCCTAGGCAGGGGTAACTACTGTTATAGTGGACAGACACGATAGCAGCAGTTGGGAGAGGGAGGGGGGTTGTTCTGGCGAGATTTGAACTCGAACCCCCTCTAACTCAGTATTGGTCAAGAGCTGCTTGCAGGTTCCCTCTTTTTTGGGGGTTGGAAAGAACAGCTCTACCATGCACGTCTCTTAGTGGCACATCTGTGATACTGACTTGTGTCTTTTTTCCTCTTTTCTTCCTCTTTAAGATTGTTGGGATAATCACTCGGCACAACCTGACCCACGAATTTCTGCAGGCAAGACTGAGACAACACTATCAGACCATTTGATGCCCCTGCCCACCCTGCCCCACTGTCGGTGTGGCTACCTCCCTCTTCCAAGCCTGCACACGCGCTCGCATTCTGCTTGGACCCCACAAGGCCCAAGACTTGCCATTTGGCTTCTCACATGCATATCAAGCCTGAGGAGCTGGAAAACATCTTGCTAGCCAGAGAATTAGAGGAGCTGCCTGAGCCCAGAGCTGTTGATTGGTTTCAGGCACTTGGTTTGACCACTTGTGATCCAGGTTTTTTCTTTTCCTGTGCCCCAGTTATCTCCTTTCATCAGATGTTGTCCTGACACTGTATGTTCTGCTATTTTGGTTTTTAAGGGTTGGAAAAAAGAACCATCTAGCTCCACTGTGTCCTGTGCAGAGAACTGCAGCATCTTTTCCCTGTCCTCCTGTATGTCTCTCTTTTCCTCTTCCTCCGTTGTTCTTGCAACTGTTGCCTTATTTGTGTGAGAAAGGGGTCGCTGCTAAGGCTGAGAGGAGATGCTGACCAAATAGCTGCTCTGGAAGATGGCTTTTCTCAAAAGCAGTATTAAAAAACCCAGCTCTTTGGAAACGCACCTCTCTCTCTTTGCAGGTGTTCCCAGTTGCCCATGTTTTTCCACTCTGGCTTCATTTGTTCCTAATTTCTCTCTTTCTTTTGTGGGGAAGCATCCCTGCAGTGATGTTTTTGACAGCAACTGACTTTTGAGAGCAGCTCAGCAAATCAGGAGTTCAAAACAGTTCCTAATTGCAGTTGCTGTTTGGGATTATAAATATTTAATACCTTGCAGAGCACCTCAGAGAAGGGAGATCTCTTTTCCGTTAGCTGTTGCTATCATCTCCCTGTGAGAGACTCTTCTAAGGCACTTTGTGACACTCCACTTTGTCACTACTCCTGCATTTCTTGGCATTTGTAGTTACTGTGTCCTTGTCCTGATCCAACAGTGATAGCCTAGGACACCTTTCCAGCTAGGGTCAGAGACCAGTGAACCCCACATCCTCAGAGCATGGTGAAGTGCTGCTTTCGGGAGGTAAATAAAACCAATGCTCTGTCTCTGGGCCTGGCTGAATTATCTCTGTGTCCTGAGAGGAGCCAGTGTAACTTCCTGCTGCCGTACAGGAGGGATACTTGGTGCTGGTGACTACCAGGCAGGATCTGTGATCTGTTGCAGGGTGATAAGTGGGGCTGTCTGTGCTTTAAAAATGCTTGGGATAATGTTTGCAACTGCAACAGCCGAGTAGCTGTAAGGGTAAAATCAGCGCTTAGAAGCCAGTTGCAGCCAGTTCACTGCTTTAGCAGGTACCATCCTGGCCAGCACCTGTATTGTTCCAGCAGGCACCTGCCCTCCTGAATTTTGCATACAGATAACCCTCAGTGGGAAGGCAGGTTGTGCCTCCAGGGGCTGCAGAGCCGATTGGCTTGATAAAGCACAGAGCATTCTCTCAGCCCAGAGACTGGGCCAAGTAACCTGGGGAATGTATCCCAGAAAAGCTTCTACACAGCCTCTGAGCACTCCGATTAACCTGTTGTCTGCCATAAGGAGCTAGCTAGATGGCAGTTGTAGCAGAAGGAACTCAGGCATTACTGTATTTTCAGAATTCAGGAACTCATCTGTGCTGAAGATTTTCCTGACTAAGTCTGAAGAAATTCTGCCCTTTTCTTACATGTGTCAAAACACTAAATCTGTTAAAGCAGCCTCTTTAACTGACTTTGTGGAAGCTGATTGTTCCAGGGCACTGCTCTGCAAACTGCTGGTTGCTGAGCCCTGGTACAGTTAGGATTAGGAGGAGGGTTTGGGCCCAGGGCACCAGCCATGGTCTCGATGTAGGGCTCTCTGTCACTGGAACTCCTAAGTGTTCATGGAGTCTTTGCAGTCCAGATAATTGGTGGATGGATGTGTTCTCTGGCTGTGCTTGCAATAAGGACAGCTGAGTCATAGGAAGCTCTTGAATTTTGTGCAGCAGATGAGAGAAAGCTTGGTCTTACAAGTGGTTCCTAAGGCCAAGTTTTAGGGTAGAATTGGTCCTTGTCATACAGTGCATGGCAGGACTCAGCTGGGAAGTTTGGTTTTAGCAAAGCCATTTGTACGCACTTAGATTATTTTTTTTTGAAATTTTTATTCCTCTCCATTGACATGAAGGCCTTTTTTTCTCTTAGCTTTCTTTCCCACCTGCTGCCTTATTAAGAGAGCAAGGGCAGACCTTTGTTTTCAAGAATGGGTTTATACCATTTCCACAAAGGAAGGAGTGGGCTGTGGAACATGCAGTGGCAGTTGTTGCAAAGGAAGCTGTGTGTGTCGCAGCACGCTTTGTTAACTGTGTCCACTCTCTAGGGCATGCTTGGGAAGTGACCTATCTAAAGAGCAGGGAATATGTTGGTTCTTTTCCCTTTCGTACTGTGGAGCTTGCTGCAACAGCTCGTCTCCTCCACTAAAATAGTTTTGCTGGCTTCTAAATATCCTAGCTCAGTTTCAAATGAGGCTTGCAAGATCTTAAACTTCCAAGAGTAAAGCAAAAAGGTTTTCCTACAGCCAGTATCCATCTTATGCCTTCAGCCTGGACTCCTTAGCTGGGACAGGTGTGGCAAGTTCTGTAGACCATATAAGTTGGCATCAGCTACCGCTCTTTACTTGCCAGCTGTTTCCCTGTAGGTAGAGTAAGGATGTTTGTCCTCTGTGGATAGTCTCTGCAGATGATTTCTAAAATGCCTGTGTTCCCTGAGCTCTGGTCTTGCACTGAGCTATCCCAAGAAACTTCCAGCACCCTTTTGCACTCCCTGAAGCTCGACTGTAGGTCTGAAATATGCTTCTGTTAACCTACCTTTCATTCAAAGGATTTGTGCTCGTGGGCAGTTGCAGATCACAGGAATCCTGGTTTAATGGGATTTCAGATCTCTCTAATGTGGAATTAGCAATTCTGTACTGTTAGAGCACCTGTCAAGAATGCCCTGTATCTCTGTGACAAATCTTTTTCCTCTTGCTCCTGTTGAGTGATTGTGTGTGAAAGATTCCTTCTCTTCCTGCACAGAATAGGGCTCCTTAGATTGTTTGCCCTGAGCTGGTCGCGTCCTGTTTTATTTCTGTGCACAAACTGCAGTAGTACATTTTGCTGCAGGATGTCTTGTCATCGCTACTGAGGCCTGGAGTCAGGCAATCCAGACAAGACAGGCTGAAAAATCTTGTCAAGCTTTGTCTGAGCAGCAGCTGCACTTCCCCCTGAGAAGCCACTTGTTTTCAGCCTGCTGTCAGCATTGCCTCCTCTGCCTGTGTATCTGTCTGATTCGAACGTTTCAGCCCTTTTACTCTTTCAGTAAAGGGGTTTTAAATAAGGATGGGGGTGACCCTGTCAGCTGCTCTAAAGGGAAATCTCGGTGTGCAATCACTGTTACGTATCTTGCAGAAAGGGAATTACAAGCTCATGTGACGTTTGGTGATGCAGCACTTTCTGTGAAGGACTGATGCAAAGGGGCTTGTGTTGAATCAGTTGTCTTCTAACACTTTGGTGACTTAATCCCTTTCTTACAACACACTAACTGCTTCTGCTCTGGCTCTGGTTGCTTAGTGACTTACCAAGAAACTTCTTTCTAACATAGGTGCCTGTAACCTTTTACTCAGAGCAACACTAAAGGAATAGTAACCTGGATTAGTATTGATGGCAAAAGTTAGGGAGTAGTATGGGGCATTCACCCTGCCTCATGGTTTCCTGTGCAGTGTCAATTATGTGTTTTTAAATTGTTAACTTACTGTGAGCCATTCCAATGGTAGCAACTTACCTTTCCATTTGTTTTTTTTGCACTGTTTTTTGTTACAAGATGATGTAAGCTAATTCCACAATGTATATAAATTGTATTTTTTTTAAATTTGTATGAATATATTTTTATTTGAACTATGGCACTTGGGAAGTATTCATGTAACCATAACATGTCTGAGAGTAAAATGTTTGTGTGTCTCCTTCAGCACTTTCAAGGCCTTTTGATGTTTCTAGTGTTGTCTTATTTTTGCCCTTTATTGTAATAAAACCAGTAGAACATGGCAATATCCAAGAACATGACTTGACGTAGATGAGTAGTTGCTATTTATGAGCTGTCTGGATCTAACAGTTTGTGTAGAAGGTAGGACAGGCTGGACAAAGATAGGGATTAGTGTAATCCTTTAGGTTGTGACCACTCTAGTCCCGTGTTCTCTCACAACCGCTGTTTAAAAGAAGGGAATTATCAAATGTACAATAAGGAGCCCAAATGTGCACTTTGTGCTAGAAGCGACTGCTGCCTTTCTTACCTGAAAGCTCTTGCTTTCCACCTTCCTCCCAGTAAGTTAATGAAAGACTTTTAGAGTGCAGTGTTGCACCTCTTGTTTTACAGGTGGCTTCTCCAGGATGTGAAAAGTCTTGATTTCATCTTTAGCTTTTATTTAGTTTGTGGCTATCTTTCCAGCTTTATCCTCCTGTGTGCCTTACAGAAGAGAACTTGTGGCAATTTTTAATCTTTCTTTACGTGATTACAGGCCAAAAATGTGAGCAAGTACAGTCTTTGAGCAGTGTAGAAATATCTGACCCCAAAGCTCAGTGCTTTTTCATGCCAGTTTTTCTGGATCAGGTGGCTGTGTTGTACAGAACGCACGTAGTAGCTCTCTGGTGTGCAGTAACACAAAGTTAACCAGCGGCTCCTCTGGCTCCTGCCCTCAGTCTCTTGCTTGGTGTGTATGTAATGACAGGGAAAGCCTGAAATAAAAGCATCTGTTGGGAGTGGATGGCAGAAAAATCTGTGTTTGGGAGCTAAATAAGTAGTGCCGTGGTGGTCTTAATTGAGCTGTGCTCCTAGCGAGGAAGCAGAGGAGAAGAGAGGCATCCGGAGAAAACAGCGGGAGGAGCTCTGCATCAGCTCTGCTGCTGCCTTCAGTCATGAATCCAGTAACGTATGAGGGAATGAGAGAAGCATTTCCTTCCTGAAATTGAGGTACATCAGCTGCCCCTTTAGCGTAGCAATACAGGAGGAAACATACTGTCTTTTGTCTGCTTTCTTACCTCACACTCCCTGGAAAAAAGGGGTGGGAGGGATGTGTCTGTCCGTGCTTACAGACACAGCTTGACAATTTGGTGTTATGGCAACTTCCTCACAGCCAAAACTCTAAAGCAGCCAGCTGGAGTGAGACAGGTACCAGACACTTGGTTGGAGCCTTTGTGAGCTTTAGAGCTGCTTTGGGTGTCAAGATTATATGCATAAAAAGCAGTAAAAGAAAAAAAGCAGCAAGGTTTCTTGCCTGAAGAAGGAGAGATCAAAAACCATTACAAGAGGTGGTTTGTCTTGCATTTTGTCACGGGTGGTAGAGGTGGTTACTAGAAAAGCTGTGTAAAACCTTTATGCTTAAAGCAACCACCTTTGTGTTTAGATTAAAATCCCTTTCTACTGAGGCTTATACGCTCCTTAAATCCAACCATCCGTCATGATCCCCGTACCTGTAAATTGAGCCTCTAGCAGAAGAATTTAGTGAGATTTCTTTTTTTGTTTGTTTGTTTTGCTTTGCTGGCAGATTACAAGCTGCCTACTGTAGCATGTGTGCATACACATACAGGTGTGTGTTGGTGTGTATCGTGCAGCACACGCAGGAAGAAGCAGAGGATGGATGGCCGCCCTCGGCTTTGGCTGCGCTGGAGCGCGAGATGGGAGAAGGAAGCTGCTCTTCTTGTCCAGGGTGCTGAAGCCTCGTAGGCGGCAGTGGGATACACGCAGCCTCCTCAGCATCCACGGGAGCTTTTCAAATGCAGCGTGTGAAAAAGTTTATTCGTAGCTGAAATGAGGTGGCGGTGAGTTCCACCACCACCTGGGAAGTGAGGGCTATCAGTTCGTGAGGTTTAGACATTGAGATCACAGTTTAAAAGTAGTCGGGATGTCCCTTTCTTCAGACTGTTTAAAAACTGCAGAAATAGGAGTTGCTCTATGGGCTATGTATGGCTTAAGACACGTTTTAGTGATTCTTAAGCATCTAGGAGCAGGAGAGTGGAACCCATATATACCAGTTTGAATAGGTGAACATCAAAAACAGTACTGTGTTGAAGAGCTCATGACTCTAGTAGAAAAAGACAGGACGACCCTGAGAGCTTTGCTGACTCCCTCAGCAGATCCTTGATGGTTGTACTAGAGAATATCTCTGTGAGATGGCGGACTTTACACATTGGTTTTTTCTTTCTTTTGCTTCCTCCCAATTCCCAGTGTAGGAGGCCTGACCCTAGCTGCCTTCTCACTAGCTTCTATTTTCTTAAAACTTGCCCTCCTCCCAACTCTGCTTCTTCTTCTATACAGGATTCTGCTGGTTTTCCAAGGGAGCATTCAGGAGATAGGAAGGCAAGGAGAAGGTTTTACAAATCCTCCTTCCTTCATTGCTTCTCACATAAAAGACCTCAAACTGTGATTACAACTGTAAACCTTTTTGTTGGTCGTTTTTTGTTGAAGTGTGTCACTCAGCGATAGAATCTGCTGCTGGGAAAACAAAACACAGGCGTGGTATAACCTGCTGTTTACAACGGGCGAGTTGTACTGCTGAGAGGGGAACTGAGATGCTCAGGATTCTTTGAAGTAGGAACCCCAGTTGCTGGAATTCCTTTTGTTTTATTCAGATAGGATGATGGAAAGACTGGCCTCACAAACTGTTACAAGTGATTCATGAAAAGGACCAAAGGCTGTTTCTGGTTGCCAGCAGTGAGGTACAAGAGCCCATCCTGTCGTCTTAAAAGTTTCTTCCTGCCTTTTTGTTTCACCCTGGTGTTTTCCTTCTCCTCACTGAGAGACTCTGATCTTGAGACCTCTTCTCTGTATACTTGCAATGATGGCAGGAATAAGACTGAAAGAACAAAGCCCTCTGCATTCTGTCACTTGCACTGGTAAAGGTCTGAGGATTCAAGTCAGCAGAAGATTCCTTTTTAAAGTTATTTGTCCATAGCAGCTGTCAGTGGAGTGGCAGGGTTTCAGCTCCAGCAGGGAATGACAGTACAGGGACGTCTGCTGTGAGAAACATTCTTGATCTGTTTCAAGATGCTTCACACTTCAAAGGTGTGAGAAAAGCACCAGAAAAGATCCCCCTTCCTCTATCTCTCAGCAAGGCCCCTGGACTCTTCCTTCTTTGGTGTGAAAATTGAGACATGTTGGACAACTGGGTGCCAACTGTCTAATGGGAGCTGTGTCTCTGGGTAAGCATGTGAGAGACTCGGAGAGAGGCTGTTCTCAACACAGCAGAGTTGTCAACAAGCTTTCTGCTAAATTCTGAACTGTATGACCACACTGTTGGTAGCCTCTGTCTTTGGGCATGGTGCCAGCATGCTAGCATCTGTAAAGAGTTTCTCCTTTGGATGACTGGGGGACACCCATCAAGCAGGTGTCAATCAGCAAAGACTTTAGGGAGCCAAGCTTCAGTGGAAGTAAATCAAACAATCTGCATATGGCCAGATTGTTATGGAAATTGGCACAGCTCTAATCTTCCCTGCAGCAGTGGAGGATGCGTGCCCTATACTTCCCATATGATTTCTTCGAGAAACAAAGCAATGGTGACAGCTTCTCTTGGCGTTCTTGCCTGCAGACTGGGATTTCAGTGAAACATTTAATCTGGTGGGAAGCTGGAAAGGCATACTGCAGTGTCTGAGGGGGGAAGAAACCCTCAAATCTAATTTGCAAAAAAAAACCCCGTGCCAACTGGGCCACGTTTCCAAATGAGGCTTGTGCTCGCAGTGCGTATGAAGCATGCGAGTGTAGTGACTGTGTTTCAAAGTTAAGAAGGCTGCTGAATTAGGCACTGCCAGTCAGGGTTACTGCCAGGAGCCGAGTAGGAAGTCTGGCATTGCCGGAGGTGGCAAATGTCATTAGAACTGACATGAGAGTGGGTTAGCCTGGTCCTTCTCTGATCTCACTGGGATATTTCCTTTGACGAATGAGCACCATAGCACTTAGATGCATTCTAGGCGCGGTGTTGTGAGGGGTCGATTGGGGTTTATAAAGCACTCAGATGCCTGACGGAGTGGAGGAGGGCAGGATTTCAGGACCCTGCCCCATGCTCGTGCTGAACAGTTGCTTGGAACCTACTCTGCATTAGCTGTTTTTGACACCAGCTCTTGCTTTGCAGTGATAGCTTTGTCCCAAAGGCATCCTGTGGTTAGACTGTTTCTGAATTGCTTGTGATTACAAGCTATGCTGATTCCCTGTCTTGCAGCTGACTCAGCACAGTTCCTGAGGCAAAGCTCTGCACTATTATCGACACAAGTCACCAACCTTACCTTCCCCTAGTGGAAGCTTCTCTAGAAGGCTTAAGATGTATCTTGTATAGGTGTGAAGACTTTCAAGGAATATTAATCTTCAGTTTATGCCCTCACAAGAGCCTGGTACTGCTTGTTTCTCCTCTAGTCTAGGCCCATATTTTCCTCCAATAAGTTTTACCAGGATTAGTTTCCAAAACTTACAGGCACCAACGCAGATCCCCGACAAACCTGAAAGAAGCTACCTCACATTTAGCCGTGGGTCTGTGCAGAACTGGCTACTGCTGGAAGAGGGCAGGGCCTAGCTAAGAGGAATGCCTGCATCCTTTCGTGGATAATACATGCAACTGTGCGAATCCACTGCAGTGGCAGCAGCAGTAGAAGAAATAAAAGGCTGTCAGGTTAGCACCCGATGTGTATATGGGACAACAGGACTGTCCTTTGAATCTTTGAGCCAGGAACAGAAGTCCAAGTTGCTGCAGAGTATGGGAGGGCATGAATGTGTAAAGCATCCCATGCTGTGATAACTGCTTGTGCCTCTTTTCTTCCCCTGCTGTGAAATTCAGCCTGCTGACCTTGGGTGAAGAGCAGAGCTGTGGCACTTGCCATGGATACTGCTGGGTCATAGTGTATGTGGCAATTCTGTGGAACAGCTGATAAACGAATTCACTTGGTCACTCGCTCCAGGATCCTTTGTTTCTGCACCTACAGGCTGAAATTCTTGGGCTCACAGAAACTAAGTTGCTAGTGGAGCCTTTTGTGGTTTTTTATATGCACCCTCTTGGCCACGGCCTTTCTGTGCCCTCTTTAGAAAGCAGTCAGTACAGCTCTGGAGAGACGTTCAGCTTTCAGATGTCCTTGCTTTCTCCATAAGCAGTGGGCTGCTTTTGTCTGTGTGCTCGTTTGGGACTGGCTGTTCCCAAGCCTGTTCCCTGCTTTCTCTGATCCAGCTCTCACAGCAATGGTGGTAACTTTGCTTGTCCTTTGGGGTGATGCTCTTTACCTGTAGAGCCGATCAGTGCTAAGTTTCCCTCATTCAGCTTTTCCAAGTGCTTGTTTCTACGTGCCGTCCGATTTCTGACCTGACTGTGAGATTTCCCTGGGGGAACTTTACAGCTCAGTGTGTTTATGGGAGTAGCAGTAAAAATCCAGCCAGAGAGATGCTTTTTTCCTAGATTGCCGACTCTCAATTAGGTTCTCCCAGGCTGCAGGGTCTATTAACATACTGTCTGCAAGCCAATACAGACTTGTTCCACCAGGAACTAGCTTGCTGTTAATACTGGACCCACCTGGCTTTGGGTCAGGCAGCACCAACTCTTCTTGCCATTTTTAGCACGTTCCACTGAACTCATTAGTGTTTTGTGCCTTGAGGGGCTGACAGGGAGGGACAATTTACAGGGTCTTGATGTGTCTATGCAAGTTTTGCTTGGCTGGGTAAAATTCGGCTCCAGCAAGGGCTGTTATTGTTAGAGTATGAGGATTGTTTTTACTTTCCTTTATAGCAGCACATGGGAAGTCAGGCTGTTGCCCATTGCTAGTGTGGAGGGATCCACCTGCGTGTTCCCATCTTGCTGCAGTGGGAAACAGGTGGTTGCAGGCGTGTGTTTGGAAAGCCTGTTCGGGAAGACAGAGCCCTGTTGTCCCCACAAAGGGTCTCCAAAGGGTGACTTCACACCACCTTGATTTGTGAAACCACCTCTGAGTAAATGCAAAGTCACTGTAGCTTTTCACTGCAGAGATGTCTCATAGTAGCTGTTGGGAGTCTTGACCTGGGAAGCAGTTCTTCTGCCAGAGAAACCTATTTGGGCACTGTTGCACAGCGTATTTTATCTTTGGCTGGTGCTGCTGGAAGGAGAGGCGCTGACACGCGGTTTGTATCACACTAGGTGTTGTTTCCCATTGGAGTGGAGCAAAATGATTCCTTCAGAGTAGGCTTCTGCTCTTCTTCCTAGGGAAGAATCCCAAGGGCCAGTGTGGCAGGGAGCACGCAGGTGCCTCTCGGAGGCCGTCTCAGCAGTACAGTGAGTGACTGGGAGGGCGGCTTGTCCAAAATGTGATGCGTGACATAAGGTTTATGAACATGGTACAGCAGCCTTGGCTGTGAACAGGCGTGTGCAGGAGTGGGGTGCCATTCAGCACTCAGACTTATGGTTTCGTTGTAGCTACGGTTCCTGAGAGCTCTTGTCAGTAACTGTCACAGCTCTGGCACATCCACCTCCCCAAAGCCTATCTTGGCCGCGTACCGTTCCTCTCCCTATGGACGTGTGCGTAAGCAAAGTCAGAACTGGACTTCTGCAGATGAGTCCATCCTGGTGCTGCTGTGTTCTTAGGCCCTGAGTGAGCTTTCCAGGGTGCTCAAGTAATGGATGCTGGGAATGAGACCCAAAATTAGATGCTCAAAGTAATGGAGTTTCTAGGGGTATGTGCAATCCCAGGACGGTTGTGTGAGCCCGGGCTCAATGCCATTGCTGTGGCAGACTTGGGGGATCCAAGCTCTCTGGTCCTTGGGGTGCTAACTGAATGTGGTCAGGGCAACATAACCCTGTTTGGCAGGGGGAGAAGGTGGTTTGGGCCAAATTCAGACCATAGGTGTGAAATCTAGCTACAAAGCTAAAAGGAAATCTTTATCAGACTTACAGCGTTCCCGTTAGCCATGTTGAGAACAACTGTATGAGCAGCCATTCCCAGAAAGTGACAAATGTTATGTACGAGCTGCGTTGTAATTGGAGTGATCCCACCTGCCTTCACATGAGAAATACCGAGATAGGATTCAAGCCCACTGAGGATCCATCAAAAACACTGGGGATCAGCACTTCAGCCACATGCAGAGTGAGACAAGACACAGTTCATGATGTATCTTTCTGTTGATGCTCGTAGCCTTTATTTGGTCGGTGCTAGAAAGCATATACAATGAATTCCATTTCCTCCCTCTGGTTATCTTGAAACTTGTGGAGTGGTATGATTTTTCTTATTTGTTTTCATGTAAATTTTGCTTACGTGAGGGATTTGTGGCAGTGGAGTGCCAGTTCCCTTGCCTGAATAATCTATACCAGCAAAAGGACTCTCTTGTTACTGAAATCCTGTCTATAGGAGGACTCGTGTAGGTCTTTCAGTGTTGAGCAAGCTTTTTTTCCTGCTAATCTGTTATAATTTCTTAGTGCAGAGGGAAAAACTCTAGTGAAAAACTTATTTTTGTTTTTGCTAAATTCATACTTTCTCCGTCTTGTGTAACTAAGATCCAGCCTTGTGGGTACCAGAGTACCAATAAAACATAGGCTTTTGACTTCAGGAAAATACAAGAAATTTTAATGCAACAGACAGGAGAGAGGTCCAGCATAGATGTCTAATGTGTTAGTTTTATTTAAAGATGGTCTCTTGGTGCTAGAGTAAGAAATGTTCTTTTAAAAAAAAAAAAAAAAATCAAATAAATAAATAAATAAATAAATAAAAATAGGAATAACTTTCTGTTGAAGAGTTTAGAAAGCGTCCGGCTTTCATCTTGGGAGGAACGGGTGCTGTAAAGCATTCTTCAGAGTAAGGTGTAGGGACGTTGTCCTAATTCTTCCTGGAACCTGCAAGGCAAACATGAAATAAATGTTACTAGACTCTGTTTCTCTCCCAGTATATGCCACCATTGTCAGCAGTGCTTTTACCTGCCAAATCAATACACACAAGGTTTCTTGTGTAAAACCAATACTAGCTTAAGTGTTAGACTAAAATTAATTCCTTTCTTAAACTTTCTTATTAAAGACTTAAATGAGAACCTTCTCCTCCCGTGTCAGGTAACGCAGATGCAGTCTGCTCTACTCAGTGACACGTCTGAGGCGGGACTCACCATTGCAACCCATTCCACTCAGGGAGCCGATTCTGTCGATTCTCCTCCCAAAGCAGCCAGAATCTCTCATCATCCTGGGCATCTGCAGCCCCCGCAGTCTCTTGAGGAAGGGGTCCCTGTAGGACAGGGGGCTGCTGGGTGCTAGTCTAGGTTCAGCCTTCTGGTCATCACTGTCATCTGTGAGTTCTGGTGGGATCTCCTCCTGGATTTTGGGCTCTTGCAGGTCAGGATTGGACTCCAGGGCTTCAATCATTGCAAACTTATCCTCCAGTCTCTCCAGCAGAGCCTACAAGAGAAGGACTAATTTCATGAAACTTCTGGCTTTGTGGTCATTTGCTAGCTCTTCCAGTCATCCATTTCTGCATTCATGGATGGTCCCATAGACACCCCTAGGGAGACTGTCAGGTTGGACCCCAGGGTTGCTGGTGGTACTTGAGCTCTGTCCTCTGCAGTAAATCCCTGTTCACATTAATTCCACCAATGGGTAGCTCTAACAGAGAGCTGATTAGAGCTGCTTTCCACAGAAGTGTGTTTTACTGGCAAGGTTAGAAAAGCTCTTGACAGAGAAAAAAAGCAAGATCTGAGTCGCACAGGGAGATACTACTCAATGGTACCTCTGAATCCCTAGTCACTCCATGGTCTCAGAAGTTGTCTGCAACGCTGCTTGCCAGCAGTTGGCTTTCTCTTTTTTTTTTTTTTTGGCTAAGACTGTCTGCTTGCTTGTCACCCCTGGCTGTTTCAGTGCACGTCACTTGGAGAAGCTCTTGGTGTTTTCACTAATCTCTGCTCCAGGAGTTACAGAATTGCTGCTCCTTCAAGTAACATGCATCTCCCTGAAAATACCTGTCTGCTATGTTTATGTCTGCTATATGACTTCTTCCTGGGTACCGTCCTCAGGATTTTTAAAGCTTTGTGTAACGGGGATCAGACAACCTCCTCAAGGGCAGCTCAACCAATTAGAAGAATCTAATTGTCAGTCTCTAGAAGTAGAGTGGAGAGGAGTGAGCCTTACAGCTTGCTTGACAGTGAATGCATTTGGAAGCCACTTGGCTACCTGCTAGAAACAGCCTAAAGCGTGGGGCAGTTCTAGCTTTGGCTGACACTGTTCTAATCATCTTGGGGAGTTTGTTCGCAGGGTCTGATGTGGCGAGAATCTGGTCACTGGTACCAGTCCAAGGAAATGTTTGAGCTTTCAGACTTCATCTCGCAAGACTGAGTCTTAAGCTCGTATCGTGCTGCAACAATGGATGTTCTCTAAGTATCGTCCATTAAAACACACGTGGTAATTTCATAGCTCTAGAAGCTTTTCTGGATTAGTCATGCTACATGATCATACTGCTCCTCTAGCAAGTTTTCTAAAAGTTTGACTTTGGGTGCTCGATTTTACCTCCTCATCTTTCATGCACATGCAGCCAGTTCTCTTAAATCCATGAAGCTAGAGCCGTATGGCTGTCCTGCTTCACTGTTCCCGCTGTTTAGCGGGATAAACAGGAGCCCACCTGGAAGTTCTCTATTTGTTCTTATAGAGCTACTGTGATGATTTTTTCCCTCTCTGAGACTTTGCTCCCAGGAAAGTGGATGGTGTTTTAAGAAAAAGAACCAAAAACCCAAAGCAGACATCCCACAACATCAGAATTTTGTTTCCTACTGCTACCCAGGAGCTCAGGTGAGCCCAGCACTGGAGGTTATTGCTCTATAGAGCTTCTTTGAACCCCTGTGAAGAACTGAAACTTTGTCCCCTGGTATGTGATCGCTGATGTGGCTATCCGACCATGCAAAAGACAGGCAAAAACACCACCTCACACTCTGCTAAGCACCCCAAAAGTTTAACCTTGCAAAAGGAGAGAGTCCTCACCTCCATGCTGGCCAGTTCTTTGGCAGGGCTGAGGCTGTAGATAGGGTTGGCTCTGCTGGACTGGAGTTGGATGAGCAGCAGCAAGAGGAAGCCACAGGAAAATGAGCTTTTAGTGTCCATGGCGCTGGGTTCGTTGGGAATAGGGAAGTTCAAGTTCTTCTTCTGAGATGTGTCTTCAGGTCTCTCTCTTCCTTGTCCTATCCTCTCTCTTCCGAAGCTTGTCTTTTATACTCTTTGGGTGTGATCTCAGCTTCCTAGGTTATCACTGGATTTATCTGGGGCACATTCCAGTCCCACTGCAGGCATGCAGCTCTGCCAAGGGAAGATTCCCTTTATTAGCTGTCATTAGGCAGCCGTTGCTGTTGCTGAGGAATGTATGTCACAAGTCAGTGATTTCATGTCACTCCCCCTCCTCTTGATACCAGGCGCTGTGATTACATAGTCCAGTTGGAAATTCTTAGCAATTTTCTTTCAAGAGACCCCTGTGGTCAGATTTACGGAGATGGGAAACAACCCTGAAACTGCTCTAAACTCTCAGTTAGAAGCTTTCCATAGGGAAATCACCTTTTACAGGGAAAACAATAGGCTTTTCAGATGGGTGTTTGGTGGAGAGCAAAGGCTGAAGATAAATCTACTTTTAGGACACCTAAAGCATCGCGCACACTTTCCTTCTATATATGGAATATGCACAGCCACCGCATACCATGGAGTGTGCTGAAAATCCCAGATTTGGGCCACTTCTCTTTTCCCAGTGCTGTCGAGGTGATATCACCATTGAGACTTGGTATTTGTACGTTGCCAACAAGAGAGGCGCCCCGATCTGCACCTCAATACAGACGATAACTTCTAGGCTGACTCTGCAGGGACACCGAGTACCTCCAGCCCCCCACGACGGCTGACTTCGGCACCGTTGAAAAACACTAGTCTGTATTGACAGCTAAACGTTTAAATCAGTGGGATTTCTTTAAACCTCGATGGTAAGGCTTGACCCTACGTTAATAAAATACGAAGAAGGGATGGTCAGATTCAGGAATAATCCTTGTACCGTACAGAAAGCAACTTGCTCGGCGAGAGCTTTCGGTGTTATTCGGCAAAGGTATCAGATCTGGCCCTAAGGAAGAAGGAATGAATTTGTGTCTATGTGTGTTTTTGGGAGGGGTTGAAATAAAACATTTAGTTTAACATGTTAAAAACAAAAAGTACTTATTTGTTTCTTTGAGAGCTGATGTTTTCAAGATTAGCTAAAAGCTGCCTGTGCTTAAATGAGAAATTACGAAAATGCAGATTTGCTGCGAATTCCTGTTCCAGCGTTGTCGTTGTTGGTATAGTACAACTAAAAATAAATCTTTTTTACAGAATTGCAGGAGAGTTCTAAATCATGAAGTATATTGCTTATCCTGCGTTTTCCTGATGTTCTTGTTATTCTAAATCAAAACAAGAATGAATATATGAGCAAGTCGAATATGTCAGTCTAGTAATAATTTGTTGACTTTTAATACAAATATAGGTCTTGACATTTCGAGTTTCCTGAGTACAGTTTCTAAATAATAATAGAACGATAAAATATTTTTCGTGTCTTAAATGTCTTAACATGGTGTTTGTGTACAAACATGTGCACACACTGTTCACATGATCAGCTACCAAAATTATACTAGAAAGGACGTTCTCAAGGTTGTGAAGTCAAGCTCAAATGCTACTTTTTCCTAATATAGCCTGAAGTCAGCCCAACTCCACGTGTTCTCATCAAGTCTGTTATTATAAAAGCACTCCCTATTTTTCCCCAATGCTTTATTTTTTCAGTACATGGAGGCAGTACTCATTTTTTATATTATTGTATATCCTAACACACTCCTATTTTGTGCTGTTCGAATTGTGCTTTAGAAAGAACCAAGATCCTGATAGCTTTCTTTTAATTAGCACTCCACACTGCAGCCTCTGTATAATTCACTAATTAGTTACAAATATTCTCTTACTGCTGCTCTTGGGTGTGTATGTTTGTTTGCGCCAGGGTGTAACTTCATTTTGTAAACTAAGAAAGCGTGAGAAGATGAACCAGAATTATTCATTAATATTGAGTGTCCAATTTAAGATAACTAGGATCTGTTACTGTTTTATTTCTTATTTCTTTCACACACACACACACACACACACACACACACACCCCAAGTATTCTCTAGCGCTCTCTCTGCAAAACCCTCTGTCGCTTGATCTGAGTTTCTCTTGAGAGCTCAGCACATCTGTAAAGCAACCCCTGGGGCACAAACCCAGCAGCGAGAAACTGGGGAACACAGTATCAGTCACAGGTGTGAAATATTTAGCTTTGAGTGACCTGTCCTTGTGAAACAAGGTAATATTCCAGGATTGTATTCAATAACGTGCACCCAGAGATACTCCTTTCTTTTACTGGTTTGTTCATGTTCCGTCTTTCGTATTCCACAGCAGATAAATGAGATGGAGGGGCCTGACTTCAGCCTTGACAACACTTTTCTAAGACAGGGAGATTTCTGTGCACTATTTCATGTAGTATGTATGGATGTATGTAGGTGGGATAAAATGGCTGTCACAGTAGCTATTGTATTTTCAAAGTGGAATTCTTCCCTCTGTTATCCATCTCACAGTCCTGCCAAAGCAAACGGAGCATGAAATATCAGAACTCAGCTCATCGTTTTTGCGTCTGTAAAGCTCACTTGTTTGTTTGCTTGTGGTATCTCAGTATCATCACCCCAGCAAGATTAATATGAACTGTAGGCTTTGTACCCAGCGATGGACAGTCCAGACCCAGGCCTTGCCCATGCTCAGCCTAGTAAACCCTGTTGGGAGTCTTTTAACAGGGCAGCAGGTTCTTATAAAAACATAGTGTGACTGGTTTTAGGGTTGGGAAACAGACACGTTTTCCCAGCATCCCAGGGTATGGGATAGGAGGTGTGGGGACATGAGGCTCCATTAGAAAGCAGCACCAGCTGCTCAGAGCAGAGAGGGAGAGCACCAAGGGTGCTGCTGGCAGCCCTGTGTGTGGATCTCTGCGAGGAGGAGGATGGTACATGGTCAGAACTCAGCTGAGGATGACGCTGCCCCTTCCCAGCAGGGTGGTGAGATGTCCTTGGTTTTCAGCCCTGTAAGGCTAAGGACTGTAAGCCTCAGGGTTGGTGTCATGTGGATTCTTTCTGCCGATAGATCTGTCCTAACTGATGCCCCTACCTGCTGCACGTCCTTCTGGTGATGCCCGTTCTCCTGTTGCCATTTTGCAGCTGAAGAGTGCTAGAGTGTGAGCTGATTGTGAAGAGCCTTTGTAGTCCTGTTCTGACAGGAACCCCACCCAAGCCCCCTTTCCCTCCCTCACAATTTGATTGGATTAAGAGGGCAATGAAGAGGTAAGGCCGTCAGTGCGGGGAGCAAAAGGACTTTTTACAAGGGCATGTAGTGACAGGACACGGGGCAATGGCTTTAAACTGAAAGAGGGGAGATTTCGATTAGATACAAGGAAGAAATTCTTCACTCTGAGAGTGCTGAGGCACTGGAACAGGTTGCCCAAAGAAGTTGTGGATGCCCCATCCCTGGAAGTGTTCAAGGCCAGCTTGGATGAGGCTTTGAGCAACCTGGTGTAGTGGAGGGTGTCCCTGCCCGTGGCAGGGGGGTTGGAACTAGATGATCTTTGAGGTCCCTTCCAACCCAAACCATTCCATGATTCTATGAAATGTAGTAATATCTGGTGCAGCGCTAAGATCATAGAATAGGCCATACTACAAAGATAGTTAAGTGATGCCTCACTTTTTCCATAGAGGAGGAAACTTACTTTCTTCCCAAACATGGATTGTTTCTCTGGCTGATGGGGATGCATTATCTCTATGATGCGGCTGCCCCTTCCATTGCTGGACTCTCTAGGCTCCATGCAGGCAGCAGGGCCCTGCCTGTGCCAGCTGCTTTGGAGCAGAGTGTCTGGCAATGCCCGGAGCCTCTCTGCCTGCCTGGGGCCCCCTGTGCTGCACAGCCTGGTCTGGAGAGGCCGGGGAGGGCTTTGCACCCCGGGCAGAGGAGCCAGGGGGCTCCGCCGAAGCCCAGCGACACGAGCTTGCGGAAAAGCGCTCATGCCAGCCGCGCTGGGCCGGGGGAGCTGGGCTGGGGGCACCCCGGGCCCGGGCGGGGGTGGGCAGCCCTCCCCGAGCCGCGGGCAGGCGGGGCGGCCCGCCGGGGCCGGGCCGGGCGTGCGGGGCGACCGGCGTCTGTCCCGGGTGCTGAACGCCCCGCGGCGCGGCCACGGGTATTTTTAGAGCCACGTAGCCCTCCTGTCCTCGGTGGCACCCCGTGCCAGGCCGCCGTGCCAAGCTTGGCACTGAGACCAGCGGCTTCGCCCGTGGGACCGGGGCGCGTGTAGGACAGGACCTGGAATTAAGGCCAAGCCCAGTGCCCACCTCCTGGGAAGATTCGCAGCTGGCGGTGGTGAACTCGTCAGGAAAGGCATCCCAGCTCACTGCCACGGTCCCAGAGCTGGCATCAGTGCCTGGCAGTGCCTATTCAGTGCAGTGAGGAGGGTCACTGGACTGATCATTGTCCTAGAAGGATGCAACCACCATCCTTCGTGCTGCTCCGACCCTCCGGCAAAGGCATGTCCAGACCGGCGGGATGCTCTGGCCAGGGTCGGGACTGAGCCCTTAGGACAGAGGGAGAGGAACGCTCTGGAAGGGATTTCTGTGTCTTCTGACTGTGCTACACCGTGACCGAAAAAACACTCACAAAAGGCGATGTAGGCTTTGTACAGAAGTTTATTGCTCCGTACCCCAGCCCCACGGAGGCTCGGGGGGATCCTGGCTGTCTGGCTGCTGGACACTGGCCTGGAAGCTCAGGAAGCTCTTGGGAGCCGGTCCCGGCTTCAGCTTCTCCCTCTCCTCCAGAAACCTGGGAGAGAAGGGCAGAGAGCTGCTGCGGGAGCCGCTCCGAGGCGTTCAGCCGGGGACAGCGGCCGCCTCCGCTTCGGCCGCCCCGCTTCCCTGCGCCGCGGGGAGCCGCGGGCTCTAACCGGGACCTACGGGCTTTGTACTGATTGCATCCCAGCCCCGTCTGCGCGCCGATCCTCTCCATCCTCGTCCCAAAGCAGCCGGAGAAGTGTCTCCGTCTGTAGGAGGAGAGGAGGCTCCTCCACTGGCTCTGCCCCTCCGCCGGCTGGGGAGGGCCGGCGGCCGGGAGCGGGCCGCTCTCCGCCCCCGGGAGGTGCCACTCGGGGCCGCCGTCCTCAGCCCCGGCCACCGGCTCGTCTTCCAGGCCCGGTTCCCCTTCCTCCTCCCGGAGCTGCCCCAGCGCCTCCAGAAGGTCCTGGAGAGGGGGGGACAGGGACCCCCGCTCCTGCCCGCTTCGCCCCGGCGGGACGAGTGCGGGTGGCCCCCCGAGAGCCCCGGCCCGCCCCGGTACCTGCAGGGCCCGCCGCTCCGCACCGTGCTCGCCGCCGGCCGGCTGCGCCCCCGCCCATGGCAGGACGAGCAGCAGCAGCGAGGTCCCGCAGTACAGAGCCGGGAGTTGCATCCTATCCTGTCCTGTTCCAGCTCGGCACCGTGCCGCTGCTTTGCCCATGGATGCCTCTCCTTATATTCTCCACTCTCTGACCGGAGGGAGCTCAGCTGCCTCCTGCCAGATCCCCGCAGGAGCCGGAGTGCCACACTCTGCCCCCCAGCTTCGATAACAGAACTGGTTGCAACTGGCCCCACAGGTGACCCTCCAGGAGAGGGTCCAGCAACTCCTCCAGAGGGAGAGAACTGCCTTGAGTCATCTCCTTCCCCCCTGGCAGCACTCATTTTCCCAGAGATTTCCTCTCCCTCCACCCTCCACTCTCCATCACTGTTAGGTAGGAGTTGATGCAGTGAAAACACCTTGCTCTTGCTGCCTGTTTGCTCTGCCTCACATCTGCAGGCACGCAGGAGCTGTGAGCTGGCCCAAGCAGGGGGTTGATTTCCTCCCCAGGGGGATGAAGGATGGATCATTTCTCCTCCATGGAGACAAATGGGGGCAGTTAGAAATTTTGCTCTGTCTGCAGCAGCTCCAACAGCTTTTTCTTCTCTGTATGCGTATTTTTGTGCTATGTAAATAGACCACATCCCAAGATTTGGATTTAGGAGATTTTCCTTCCTCGCAAGTTCATGTGATGATGGTTCTTGCTTTCCTTTAGCATTGTTGGCAAACTCTTCCCTCTACAGCTAAGAGGCACTAACCTTTTAGTGGCCTAAGTCTGCCATAAGCCATGTCAGCCATGCTGACACTTTGCTATAAACGTTACTTGCTCTGCAGCCATGCCTTGGCTGCAGCAGTAAACCAGTCGCCACCCTGTCCTCATATCCCACCATCTTTCCCATAAACGATGGTGTATTCTGTCCCCTTAGCTTAGGCTGGAGTGAGAAACTCCTATGGAACAAACGTTCTTTCCAGAAAGCCCAGGGGCCTTGCCCAAAGAAAGAGATATTGTAGATCTTTGGATTTAGACTCCCCAGATAAAAGTGTCTGAATTACCAATTTGGCAACTGTAACAGGCAGCCTGTTTGTATGAAACTTTCTCTTATTTTGCCTCAGAGATTTACAGCAGTTTCTTATTAACTTTCAGTAAAACTTCTGGCATTTCTCCTGTGTGAGTGGCAAATTTCAACTATAAATGAGTACAATTTCCATTGGTCCTGGGGTGCAAATCAAGATGACCCTGTTAGATCCTTACAGAATGAAAGGCAGAACCCGTGATATCCTGTGGGTAGAGCAGCAGACAGGGCCCTTTCAGTCACTGCCTGGGTAATACTAAAGCAATTAAGTCTCTGCCTTCTGCCCTTCCCGTTTGCTTAGCCTGTACACTCATAAATCTGTCTGATTTCACTTGATACGCAGTGATTTCTGCTCACACCTTTATTTCAGAGTCTGTCCTAAAGCTCAGCAAAGCCAAAGAAAGCCTTTCCTCTGAGTTCAGAGAGTTTTGAACTCCAAGCTGTTGTGGACTTATTACTGCTGCTAGGTGCTGTATGAACAAGTAACAACATATGTTATGTTTTTACATCTCCTTCCCTCATTTTCTTGTCCTTCTGTTCCACAAATCTACCTACAGCTGACATGATTTATGTCAGATTGGAAGCAAACTAGCAACGTCAGCTTTTGTGGAACAATGATCTCTGCATCCAGCAGTCTTAACAGTTAGCAAATGGTTTTGTTTAAAGCATTGCAGCAAAGAAGAATCTGGCAGAGAAATGAAGAGTGTGTTTTGAAAGTATGTACCTGAGTGAAGGAAGCTCGGCGTCAGGTGGGAGTGTTATGTTGACACAGAATAAGAGCAGAAAGCTAAGGTAAGGATGTGCATCATCCTTGATTTTGTGTGTAGTAAAGACTGACAGGAGTGGAAAGAGATAAAGCAGTGAGAGTGTCTAAGATCTGTGTGATGACCAAGGGAAGTAAACAGTATTTAGCCCTCTAATTATAAACTAGGCAGGCTTGAGTCTTGGATGAGACCAAATCTTGGTTGCTGCCTAACATCGCTTATAAACAGGTACCCCAAAACCAGACACATTTGGGAGAGATATCTGTCTGTTTCTTTCTATGTAGAAGTAATTTTATTGCAGGCTTTTCTCCTTGGCAACTTCTGTAATCCTAGTCTGTAAATTCGTGCACTGCTGCTTAGTGAAGATGGAAATAACACAGCTGGAGATGAGCTTCCCCCATCTGACTGGCATGCTGACTTCAAAGGTTGGCTTTGATTATTTAAATGCTAATAGAACTCAGAAAATTACCTGAAGTACAAACACACCTGGCTTCAGTCCTAGGGATCTAATTATGGAGCCTTTTATGTGAAATAAATTGTTCTTGCTTTCCTAAAAGTGGCTTTTTAAAATGTTCACACAAAATGCCAGGTGTGGGGTGGCACATTACCAGCTCAGCCTCTCAGCCTCTGTGGAATTGGAGCTCCTATCTGTTTCTTATTCATCTTCTGTAGGATTCTGTTCACAAGTGCTCACAGTCTTCAACCTCATCTGATCTCTGTTATTTTATCTGCAAATAATTTCAGTGACCCACAGTTTATGTTAGTATCACTGAATTTGGAAACAGACTCAGGATGTTCAGGAAACAAACTCCAGTACCACTTACCCTTCACTGGATTTTCAGAGTATTCAGTGTTGAAATTTCTGCATCAGGAAGCTTTTATGCCTATGAGAATGTGCCTGCTCCTAGGGTTACTGAGAGCTGGGAGCAAGCTATCAGAGCCAGGACTGTTAGGAAGGAGGTTGTAACCTTCTCATTAGCACCAACTGTCATAAGATACCAGCTCGTCATTGTTTGACACCTTAATGTCCGTGGGCTGTGTGGATTAGCCTTTCCCCCATCTAGGCTGCACCTGGGCCAGCCCTGTGGCTAGCATACCTAAGAGGAACTCTATTTAAGAAAGCTGGTTGCTTCCTGTCAGGTTCCCCCATCTAAGTGTGCCTGTTTCTTTTTAGTATAAGTAAACTGTTGTATATTGGGGGCAAAGAAGTGAAAATCTCTTCCTGACTGGGTGAAGGTGAGTTAAGTTAGAATAACAAATCAGAAATCTCCTTGTTCGTGTTTGTGCCGGAAAGAGGTCTTTGTATGATGGAAGCTACAGCAAGAGGGAGTGTTATTTGTATGGCCCAACAAGATTCCAGGCTTCCAGGAGAATTTGCCCATGAATTACTGTGCAGTCTAGGGGACTCCATCTAGAAAAGCAGTTCACGCTGATCAGAGCACGTTAGTTTTCAGATATGCATAGCCTGTCTATTGATATGTCAGTTATGCTGAAAACTCATTTATTCTTTTGTTCTCCGTTCCCCACTTTAATTCTTCCTCTGACTGGTGAAATGCTTAATTTTCTTGTTGCTTTGCTCAGGAAAGAAAACAGAGAGTATAATAAATTCATTGTATGGACTATTCTGTTGTTTGAGAGCTTGTGCTCAGGGGTGCCTCTGTAAGTGATGAGCCCATTCCTTGCCAGTGAGTGTCTGTTTAAGGCATTTTTGCTGTTGCTGATGCTTTGTTGTCAAAGTTAACTTAAACAGAGTAAGTAGCAAACAGCGTAAGACCTAACAAAAACTATGAACTAGAGAAGCCTTCAGGATATGTTGTTGAGTTTTCTGCTCAGGATTTGTGTTGATAGCCTCATAACTACTGGTCTGAGGAGAGAAAGATTCTGAAGGATGGAATAGCCATAGACAGGTAGAATTAATTGTAATTTTTAAATGTGCAGGAGATATTGAAATTGAAATAGTAAAAGATTGCAAGAAAATAGAGAAGCTATTGGTAGCTTGTGCAAGGAGAGTGTATCTCCATTAACAAATCATTCTGTGCTTTCTGGTCTCTGATAGTCAGCTCTTAAGTGTTCATGTTTATAAACTTGTACTGATGTCCTTCCTGGAGCAAGCCTTTAGGCTTCAGGGTGGAAGCTATATATTGAAAATAGCATGAGAGGAGAACAAAAGTTTCTCTGGTTTGGCTCTGAGTAGCCCTCTGACAAGTCCTGGATTGCCTTCATTCTGTGGGATTGTGATTAGAAGGAGCAGAACCAAATCATAGATTTTAAGTGATTGAGGCAGTCCTAGAAACTAGACCTCTAGCTGCTCTGTGCAAACAGGCTTTGTTAAGGAGAGCTGAACTGCCAGGGGTGCAGAGCTTGCTCTGGTGAACTTGCTTTGCATACCTGCTTGTGCTCCATGTTGCAGTTTATATCCAGGGATCCTGTCGGGAATAGGCTTATTACCAGAATATTTTCTTCTAGGAGCATCTGTCTTGTGGGCAAGAAAATGAGAGGAGTACAACTGTGCAGCACATCTGTCCACTCCAAGAAAAGGCTGGAAGTGAACAGCTGTGCCTTCATTTGTGACCGTCAGTGTGGACATTTTGAACAGCCTTACAGATTTCCATGGAGCTGCTTGCAGAGTTCAGCTCCCATCAATATCAGGACAGCACAGTCACGATCTTGGCAAACCAGCCTTCATACAGAATTCCTTCGGCTCAGGATGTTTGCCAAGTAGCTGTTCTCCAATTTGTTCAGTATTAGATTCAGTGAATACTTGGTTTGCTAAAAAAATAGAACTGGTCAGATACGTTTTTTTGTATAATCTTGACTTTACTTTTTTGTTAGATAAATGCTTTGCGATATGTGGATCTGCCTATGGAAGAGTAGGGTGCCCTTGAACTTTCTTCAAAGAGGGTAGCGTTTTTTTTCAGACAAGATGAGATATACTAGTGTGAAACAATTGTTTTCCTCTCTCAGTGGCTGATCCAAATGCAGAGTAACAGCTTTCTGCTGACGTCAGCTAAGACGGCTACCCTTTTAGTTCAAATTGTGGTGTCAAAGGTGTGGGGCTTTGTGTCCTGGCTTCTGATGACTCTTCTGTGAGGATGGCTATGTCAGTCTTATGGCTGTGTGTCTGACTTTTTTTTTTTTTTTAAGAGCAGCTAAAAAGTCCTTTTTACCAGAAAGCAGCCCTCTGAAATGCTTCTGAATTCTAGTGGAATTCTAACTGCAAACTGGGACATTGTTTCAGTTTCAGGAATGATGCAGGAAAGAATCACAGCAAAGGCTTGAAGCGAATTCACCAAATTACAGAAAACAGTTTATTATCTGTGATGTAACGAGACTTGTTTATTTATACGTTTAGTACACAAACAGTACAAATGTTTTTTGTAATTAAATTTCAGGTAGTTGTTCACAAATGATTACTCCGATACAAATAGGCAGTACAGCAATGGTATATTCTATTGGCCAAGTAATTCAGGGGAGAAGTGGGGTGGAATTTGCTCAGTACGTCATGTAGTAGATGGATTGGTGGAGCCAATGCGATTAAGGGCTGAGTATCCCACTGAAAGGCAACAGTTCCTTGGAAACCTCAAAGTCAGTCCTGTCAAGAAAGCAGAGGAATAAGTAAAAGAAAGAGAAGTGGACAGGATTTCATGCATGGAAATTAACTAATTTCTTACTGTTCTAGGGCCAGGTTCAGCTCCACTGTTCTGCTCAGAGTTTCTTTGGATTGACACAAGCATCCCTGGGGAGCTGGTGAAAACCTCTCTGATCTGGCTTCTGTGACAAGATGAAATGCATACAGCTGACTTGGAGAAGGGAGCGAAAGCAGGTAAAGCAGAGATGTGGCATTCACAGGTTTTAAATATACATCTGATGACAGCGAATTCTGAGGAGGGTAAAAGTAGTAAACTGTGTTTGCGATAGGAGGGTAAAAGTTAATTTAAGGCATCGTTTCCTTAAAGCTGAATTAAATCTACTTTTATGCATATTTATGCAAGCTGTACATGAACAGACAGACCACCTGCCCCGGCTTTCTCTTACCATAGTCAGCAGTTAGCATCCCAGTCCACTCAGTGACCCAATTCTGTCCAGCTTGACACCAAAACAGCCCCTAGTGAGGCCCTTTTTGCTTCTGCCTCGATATCTCCGGGGTAAACTTAGGAGGTCACTGAAGAACCTCTGGACAGCACTATCACCCATAGACATGCTCTCAGGCTGGTCCATGGTGTTTCGGGTCCACTGGAATTCAGTGTCTTGCTGATCAAAGGCACCTGTTGGGATCATATCATCTTGCTCATGGTCCCTCTCTTCTGAGAGCAGGGAATGCTCCAGGTCCTCATCTAATAGTTTGGACAGGCTCTGAAAAAAGGGAAAGATAGATGGTAGAGAGGGAGGAGAGAAGAAAAAGGAGGGGTTCTGGGAACTCTGTCATTATTTTCATATAAGCCATGCTCAGTGCTAAGTTTGGAGAAACTTATTTTGAATGTTTATCAAAAAATTAAAGTACTGAAGTGATTTCTGAAGCTGATGATGGTTATCTTTAGTTTCTTTTAGCTGACCAAGCTGCTGTGAGCTAACGCTGTATGCTCTCTGAAAATGCTCTAGGGCTCTGTGCTGTTACTGTATTCTGTAGTTCTGAGCTGACAAACTGCCACTAAGTCTTTCCTGGAGCTGGGGATCTGGGGTATGGGCTAAATTGTGAAAGATGGTGAAAGAGGCTTTGTCAAGGGTGAATAAGGAACAAGAAAAAAATGGTTTATACCTTGGAATAAGAAGAGAAGCAATGCAATGACAGGAGACATGCAGAAATTGGTGCTAGAAGGATTACATGTTTCTTTACAGATTGGGAGGTTACTTCATATTTGGGAGTACCAGATCCCTAGTTAGGTAGCTGAAATGTGTTTTCCTGATGACTTGGAATTTCTTCACTCACAAATACACACACACAGACAGACTTTTTCTCAAATTCTACCTCTGGGACTCTCAAGCAGGGACTGTATTACTGCACTACAGAGATCATGCAGGTACAAACCATTAATTCCTTTTTCAGCTTAAACCAGGGGCTTCAGGGTGAAGCATGCAGGTGACTGCTCTAGGGCTCTAGATAGGAGTTCTTCCGGAAAAATTTCTTTTACTCTGAAAGTTTATTGCTTTACGAAGTCACAGAATAACCCTAAATCTGCAATCCCAAAATTGACCTCATAGGAAAAAACATTTTCCTTTTAATTGCCTCATTTGATCAGAAATTTAAATCCAGTAATCGATTACTTTAGTTTCCCTCCATTTAATTAGTCTTTGTCTGTTCCTGCTGTCGTGATCTCTGTGAGTGTCTCCTACTGCTTTAGCTGGGGATGCAAGAAACGGAGCTCATCTGAAGTATCAGCTTCCTTCAGTTCTATTGAGCAGCCAGTCACTTACCTGTAAGCTGGAAATGGGCCTGGCCCTTGCCAGGTTTTGACTGAAAATAAGCAGCAGAAGGAATCCAGGGCAAAAAAGAAGTTTCAGTTTCATCTTCGTGTTTTGGTGTCGATTCTTCCTCCCCTTGAGTCTTTCCAGTTCAGTGTTGCTCTATGTCTCCAGCTACCAGCCTTTATATCTTTCTTCAACCCCTCCCAAGTCTACCTTTTGAGTTCCTGCCAGTGCAAGGATTGGTTTGAGGTTCTAATATGTTTTCATTCTCCCAGGAGGAGGAGGGAGGAAATAGTTCCCTTTTCTGATGGTGAATAAAAGGAGCATTTTAGACTTAGGCAATGCAGCATCATTCTGTGGCTGTGAATCTGAAGGTCCCTGCAGCCTGCTGTCTTAGTGCCACTTACGTATGTCAGTTTGCTTAGCTGAGTGTTCCTTGGGTTGACTGCTAAACCTTCCCTTTCCAGCCAGAGAAAAATAATTGTGAGAGAGGTATAAAGTGAGACAGGAAGCAAATTATATCCACTACACATTTACCTGGCTCCTTTGTCACTGTCAAGTACCAAATCAGAGGGACAGGGTCTCATAAAACACGCTATGTAAGAACGAAGTGTTATTACGTAACATAATAATAGGACATTAGTAACCTATGAGATGAAAGTGTGATTTGGTGAAGGAGGGAAATCTAAGTTCTAAAAATATGACAAGCTGTGTTAGTTACTGGCCTGGGTACCAGGTAGTGTGGCTGAAACCAGGCTGACGTGCACAGAAAGCTTCTGCATGGCGTAAGTTACGTACTTTCCAGTATAACAAGACAGTAGAGAGAAGGTCAGGACAGTTTCAGGCTTGAAAAAAACCAGGGTTGTTTTGTTGGTTTGATTGGCTTGTCACAAGTCTGCATATATGTGGATAATAAATCTTCTTGACCTCAAGATCTTTGAACTTGTTTTGAGGGAATTGTCTTTCTGGTAAACTGTTGGAAATATATACACTAGCACAGTCCTCATCTGTGACTACATTAGTAAAATCAGAATAATCAAGGTTGGAAAGGACTTCTGGAGGTCTGTGGTACAATCTTGTGCTAAAAGCAGAGCCAACTGAGATCAAATTGCTCAGTGCCTTGTGAAGTTGAGTTTTGAAAATCTTCAAGAAAAAATTATTTCTTAATATCTAGTTGGAATTTTCCTTGTTGCAACTGGTGTCATTTCTTCTCATCCTAATGTTGTGCAGCTGGATGCTGTCCATAAGCAGAACAAGAGGATGTTCCATCTCCCAAAACGATGACATTCGGTGTGAGTGCATTTGAGAGTGCTGCATAACCTAGACAATGAGGACAGCTTCAGTCCATCTAGTCAGCAGCTGAGTTCAAATCAGATTTAGTGCAGTGGAAAGAAATAGTTAGAAACAGAAAGCCATCCAGCAAAAGTCTCTGCTTTACGTTCTGGATCTTCTCAGGGCTCAGAGTAGCGCTGAAACTCTGTGTCTAAATATTCACAGAGATTTCAAAAATTGTCATTGGGATGGTGTAGTTAAGGTAGAGACTTCAACAACAAACTTCAGTCTATAACAAGGGAGGTACCCCTGAGGACAGTAGAAAATATTTGGAAGACACGAAATGGCTTCTAAAATGATTTGAGTGTTCTTTTGTATGGTGAATCCTCCATATAGGGTGGAAAGAAGTATTGAGAAGGTGACAGGTTGACGTGTGTTGCTCATCTCCAACAGTAAATTGTTTCCTAGCTTACTGAGATATTTCTCCTGTACCAGCAGAGATTTTATTTCTTATTAGAAGAGTAGGGTTAAGGCATATTATTCCTCTGGGGATATGTCTGCCTCATCTCTACAGCCTGCTGCAAGGAAGCCAAGCTCTGAAGTCGACAGCATGTGGCATGCTTAGATAGGTACCGTCGGAGCAGTGCTGCAGTAACTCATTATCCCACTCTCCCCCAGCTCAGTGACCCCCTCAGCCTCCCCGTCCTTCCCAATTGCTCAGGCCAGCATTTCCTGGCTCACTGCAGCTGGCTGAAAGGGCAGTGACGTATTTGTAGCGCTTTTGTCAAAGCGAGATCGCCAAGTCTGTGATGGAAGCTGGCACCAGGGGCCCCTGGTTATAAGACATTAGCATTTAGCTGTGGTATCCAAGCATTTGCCTGGTTGTCCCCCTCCCTTGTGCTCTCCCGAGTGGTCCAGCATCTGAGCTGAGGCAGAGTTGAGTGCACAGCATCATCGTGAGCCCAGGCTAGGCTGGTAATTACCCAGCTGCAGGTGCTCTGCTTGCTCTTCTGGCACTCCAGAGCCTTCATCTCAGGGTGTGTGCCGACAGCAAGGCCCTGTTGCAGGACAGGGCACAGAGGGTCTGCAGCAGCAGTTCTCCCTACAGAAAAGGCACTTGGTACAGAGACTGTTGAGTTCCCTTACCTGGTGTAAAGCTGGAATTTATCCACTGGATCTGCACCAGCACAATCCAGAGCAGAATTTGGTCCCTACCACAGGGATGGCTGGAACTGTGTACTGGGAGGAACTCTGATCTCCTGGTGTCCTAGGTTGTAGGTGGTTCTGGAGCATTGGGTTTTGATGGCAAAATTTTAATATTAGGTTTGTCAGGCACATTTATCACATTCTGCTGATGCTAATGAAGCCCAGCAGGGAAGCAGCAGTGAGGGAGAGGATGAAATAGCTGGAGATCGTGCTTAGTGCTAGTCAAATGGCTGTCTCGGTATGCTCTGTGGCTCACTGCTGCTTGCTGGGAGAGGAGCTGGGCCCAATTCTGATCTCTGCCGCAGCACGGGTAGGAACAAAGAAGCTGCATGAGACTTTTGTGTCTGGCTTCTCTCGTTATCCCCCATGGCTGGCAGTTGGATGGCATTAGAGAGAGAAGTGCAACATCCACTGATTCATTGGTGGGTGTTCCTGGCTCCCTTTCCAATGATTTGTCTCCCAAAAGAGCTTTTTCTTCATGCATGAGGACATTTTTAGGTTCAGTGTTCCTGCTGTGTGTCTTGATGCTAAAGATCCCTGACTTTGCTCTGTGCTAGTCTTGCTGATGTTTATAACAATTTTGCTGTAAATTCTTTTGACATCTAGATGCAAGCTGCTTCTCCCAAGGTACTTTAAGCACACAGAGTCCCACTGCCTGTGGTTCAGCACTCTTCAGCAAATTATATCCTCAGCTCTCAAAGGAAAAAGTGGAGAGGGAATGGATCAAGTTATAGATGTAAACAATAGTCATAGAGCAGTGTAAAGCAGATGAAATGTGAAAACTGCTGGAGAACTGGTATGAAAAGCACAGATGGCTTTTACAGGCTGCAGTACTAGAGAAGATTCTCAGATTAATCCTGATGGGAAGAAAGGAGGGGTTTTGTATTCTCACAAATGTGAGAAGAAAGCAGGGAATGAAGGCTAGGCAAACATTATAGGATCAGCTGAAACAAAATTCAAGATTTTTGGAGACTCTAGTAAAATGGATCTTGACACAAATAGGAAACAAGCCGAGGTGTTTGGAGCAATGGCACAAGACTCCTGGTTGGTGCCTGGTGAGAGGCAGAGGCTTAAAGAAGTACTCATGTTCTATAAATCCTCACCTGAAACTGTATTTCTGGCTAAGCTTCATCTCTAGCGAGATGACCAGGATCTGCTGTCCAGCTGATTTGGAAAAGTGGGAATGTCTGCACAGACAAGTTGTAGGTATTCACACTGCAACTGAAAACATGGATTAGCTGTGCATGGTTTTAGACTGTGTAGGTCTTTTCAGTCCTGTGGCAGCCAGTCTTGCTTCCCCTGATCTTTGAGGTGGTCCTCAGGAATTCCTAGGCTGATCTTGCACTAAACTGTTCAGAATCCAAGTCTTTGATTCTCAGCATTGTGTTAGATACCTTTGGTATTTGAACTGAAGTCTAACTAGTCTGCGTATCACTGCTTTGCTTCAGAAATATTGGACTTTCAGTGGGAGCTAGGTCAGGCCTTAGTTTGTAAAATTGTTTGTATGTCGAGGTATACAGCTAATTAGCAGCTGAAAGCAGAAAGGCACCTTCGTTAGCCTGCAGTTCGTAACCTCTGACAGGAGGAAGAAAGAGAACCGTTCCTGGGCAGCATGGAGATTACATAGTCCCCAGTTGTTCTGAGCCGAGAGAGACTTCCCCAGCAAAGCTAGGTTATTCCTGAGATCCCACCTAACCTCTTCACTTCGGGTCGGCTGCCCTTGTCCTTAATGAGGTGTGTGGGGACCTCTTCTGGTGCATAGAGAACATGCCTCCAAGTTCGGGTAGAACAAGTTCTGGTTAACAAAACAAAGAAAACAGATCAGACACTGTGAGAGGTATTGATAAAATGACTGCTTCAGTCTTTGATTCGAGAACATGGTACGAGCAGTACCAGAAGGGGCTGAGTGGCTTTTTTGCAGGCTTTAGTAGCCAGGAGGAATGTGTGAGTGGTTGTGTCTTGGGAAAGCACATGGGATGCGGGTGATGTATGAATGCGCGTCCGTGATATGTAAAAGTTTGTGTGTACAGCTGAGTGTCAGGTGTTCTGGTGGGTGGCTAAGTTTAGATCCACCACTAGATGTGTTGGTTCAAACTCTTATAATGGATTTTGCAGAATGTAAGGTGGGAGTGGGGCACACATTTCTTAAGTATTTTGTCTGGGGTAACATTGGCCAGGTTTTTCTTTGCAACGTAGCGCATCCTGCAATAGCTCGGAGTGGTGTCAGCAGTGCTCATTGATCTAGAAGGTTTGCTAGCCAAGAAGCCAAATAAAGGGGGAAGAGGTCACACTATCCCATTGTGCTATTTATTGCTGCATGCCATTTGTCAGTATAGAGCGTGCAGAAGGAGAAGCCATTTCTGGAAATGGCTAAACAGCTACAGGAATGAAATGGCATCTGTCCTGGAAGTTGCTGTGGTTGTTTACGTCCCTCCTCCCTCCCCTAATGGACTGGTGATGAACCTAAGAATAACTTGACTAAATAAAAATGTAGCCATTACATAAAGCCTGCCCTCCACTAAACACTCTGTAGATTTTCTCCAGCCTGTAAAAAAGTGGCGCTGTGCATAACCGCAGTTTTTTATTCCCAGAGCAGTATCCCAATTGTCTGTTAGTTTTGACACATTTCAGACAGATGGACTTTCCTTGACTAGAGAGTTGTGTAGGTAGGTCCCTGCTTTTTGAGAACACAGAGGTAAACTGTCCCAATTTTTATTTGGCAGAAAATTCATGTGTGTATTATTCTTCCTCCTGTTAACGTTTACAGTTGTCTTCATCAATGCTTCTCATTAGTTCAGGCACAACTGGATACTTGCGTGTGCCTATGCTTGCTCACTAGGATTAGAAGGCAAATCCTTCATGTCACAGCATTGCAAGGAGTTGGTTGTGCCAGGGAGACCATCCTGGAAGTCCTCAGTGGATGCACATTAGGCTATGTGTGAGCAGGGAGAGAGCTCCTTCCTGCCTTGGGTGGGTGAGCTGCAGTGGGAGGAATGCAGCCTCATCCAGAGCTTAGCTAAGCTGCTCTTTCTTAGTAACTCAGTGTAGCTATGGTGACTCTTATCACCCACTGTTCTTGATTTGACAACCCTTCTTTGCTTTCCCAGAAAATACTCACTGTGTTCACCAGGCTTCTGGAAATAGCTACATCCTTCTGTGGTGGAGGATGGCATGGCCATGGGCCAGAGGGGCAGGATATTTTTGCTGTTGCTTGTCAGCACAGCGAGATGGGTGAGTAGTGTTTCAAAAACTAACACTCCTAAGGCTATGATAAGGTGCTCAGGCTACAGGGCTGGAGCCTGTGTTCATGCTTGAGATAAACTCCACTGTCAGCATCGCATTCACACCTGCCCTGTCACGTTAGGCACCCCATGGTGTCCTGCCTTTCCCACTAGTCACTTGCTACAAAGCCTCAGCACAGGGGTGTCAGGCCCTGTACCTTCATCTACGAAGTCCCCAGGGGCTGCATTGCTCCATGTGCCCTTGTGGTGACATTGAGGTGGCTAGAGGAAATACTGTGGGTTGGAATAGATTTGTCACCAGAGATTGTCAGCCTGAACTTTTAGACTCTGCCATTTCCCCTTGGGATGCACTGTCTAGCCGTTGCTGTCTGGACAAGAGAGAAATGGGTGGACTAGCTGTATGTCAGGGCTTGCAGTGTCAGTTAGGGGATGTGCAGTAGTGGGGCTGCTTCCTCGTGTGAATGCGAACACCAAAATGCACTGTCTGAAATGGCAGAGATTGGGGGAAAGCAGATAAATCTGCCTGTGGATGCAAAGGAAAGCAATGATTTCATTCCAAGTTACTTACAGTCCCCCTCTCTCTGCAAAAGTTAGTTTTGAGTGAGATGTTTAGTGGCTATTGCCTGGATAGAGTTATTCTGGAATGACAAGATTTCATTTAATTAATTTACAGGGACAAAAGGCAGTTGTCTTAAGCAACTGAATGCTGCTAGAAAGCTGAAACCCTTGGGGCTGTGTCAATGGGTAAAAAAAAAAAATCATTCCTCAAACCAAAATAGTTTAATCACTGCATAACCAGAGACCTTGAAGGATTTTCAACCTGTATGAGGCTAAATTTTTTACTGTCATAAATGATACAGCGCTATTGATATAGGAAGGTTTTGGCCATTTGCACAAATAAAAAAATAATTGGTTCACAGCTCCGTGTGTGCACAGACAGCTTCACGTGTACAAGTCAGCAAGTAGCATTTTTACACACAGTTGCATTCGCTGGAGTGATCAGGCTTGAGTAGCAGCTGCACATGGAGGGGTTGTGCAGTCTGTGCACGCCTGACAGGCTATAGGAAATGTTGGACTCACTATCCTGACAGCGATTTAGCTCTGTGGCCTGCTAAAAGGGAGCCCTAGATACTACCTTCAAGCCTGACCTTTAACTCCCTGGTTACATTGCTGTGCCCCATTGCAGTGAGTAGAAGGTCCAACAGTGAGTGTGATCCATGTCTATCTGAACTCCTTGATCTGGGAGCGATTTCTTATATGTATCCACTCACTCTCTTCCTCAAGACTGGTCTCTTTCTGCTCTGCTTTGAAAGCTGGATGAGAAAGCTGTGCAATAGTAAGCAGTAATGGACAGGTGGGGTAAGAATACAGCCACACAGTCTGAATTGGACGTGTTACTAGTCCTTTTTACAGGAAATAGTGCTTCGGTGCTTTCTGAAATATGGGAGAACCCTCCAAAGGGTCTTCATTTGAGCACTCAAAACCCATCTTGTGAACAAGTGTCTGTGCTGTAAACCCCTGACTGATTTTATTTAAAACCAACATGCTACATGCTAGTATGGCTCCTCTTTGCACAGCTGATAGATGCCACAGAACTTTGGAGGCAGAGAATGCTTTTAGTATCCCTTGCCCAGTGGAGATTCTTCACATAACTTCTGCCTTGTTTGACCAAGAGGATTTGTTTTACCATGTCACCTCCCTGAGGATAACAGCACATTTTTTGCCTAGTGCTGAAGTGTGAAGACCATTGTGAGCCATGACATCATATCTCAGGCCAGAGCCGATCAGGAAATGACCAAGAAGGCCTAAAATATTGGCCATGGGAAGAATGAATGGAGGAGAGAAGGGATGTGATACAGCAACATTCTTTAGCCTGGATAGGTCAGATGCACCTGACAAGTGTTAATAGGACCAGGAGATCTTTGACACATTAGCACATGATGATATTTTAGGGCAGAGAGGTGGCTTGTGAGAGGGAGAGGTGAACTAGGGTGCAAATCTGGTAGATGACATGCTAATAAATCAGAACTGCCTTTAGACAATAAGGTGTAAAGGGGGATATGGGCCTGAAGAGCTAGGCTGCCACAAATGTGACCTTTCTTTAACTCTAGGAAGCTTAAAACGAATTCTAGGTCCCAATCTCTAACCACAGCTAGAACAATAATTCCCTCCAGACACATCAAAACTATCAGTAAGGAAAGACATATTTGCATATTAATGGCTATGGCTGTTTTGGAGGGGTGGAAGGGAAAGAAGGTGGTAATAGGAGAAAACCAGCAAATTATATTTCCTAGAAAATTTAGTGATTTTTTGCAACAAGAAATCATTGCAAGCATTGGTTCATAAACTGAATAGTTTCAACCATTTTTCTACCGATGTAAACCAGAAGGGGGTTAGTCGGTTTAATTTTTTTTTAAAAAAAAAAAAAGAAGGAAAGGTTGGTAAGATACATTCTCTGAGGTCTTGTTCTGTGGGTTACAAAGCTGAGGGCTTGTTTTGGTCCAAGGTTCTAACAGCCGTGGGGCTTATCAGTGAAGTCAGAGCCAAGACAAACCTTTGGGCTGGGTCGTGTCAGCCTCATGTTGCCCACAGCACGGGAGGCATCATTAAAGGCCAAACAGACCTGACCCGCAGACAGATCTCGTGCTATTTTGCTGCTGATTTTGTAAATAATCTGCTCTCCAAATGGCTAGAGCACATTTCTCTCTCTCTGTAGTTCTCTCTCCATGTTTCCTTGCGTCAAGCATTGACAGCAGGATGATTTAGACTAAGACTTAGTTGCTTTTGGGTCTTTTATTCTGTAATTGTGTGGGACACAGGATTGGCCAGTGATTAAAGTATTGTTTTGAGAAGTGGCAACGTGGATCACTTTCATGATCTTGTCTGCAGTCTAAGCAGCTGTTTGTCTCTGTTTTCCTCCTGCACAAGTGCGTATAATGCTCCCCTGCTTCACGTGGGTGTCACGAAACTAGGTTGTTGTCTGAGCAGCTTTGCATTGTAGAAGCAAGAATGAATGAGAGCTTTTGCAGATACTCAGTAATTGCCTGATGACCAGAAAGCTTCTGCTGGAGGAGAGAGGCTGCATTTAAAACTTCTGTACCTCCAAACTGTAACACTATGTGGCCTTCCAGAGCTATTTTTTGCACATTCCTAATCATTATACTACTGTACTTTAAACCTCTGAACAGATCTCTACTAACACAGGTCTGAGAGCTTGATTTGGTACCCCTTAGCTTCAAAGCAAGTACCTTCATTGAGACAACACAATGTCCCGTCCCTCCAGGCTGAGCTTCTAGGCCCAGTGCCCACTGATTTGTTCCCTAATGATCCTGGCAGCTCGCTAAGCACAAGTGTTGGTGAGCCACAGTGTGGACGGCAGAAAGTTCAGAAGGCAGGAATTCCTGGAGCAGCAAGAGAAGGGGGGCATGACAGGAAGAGGAGACTGATACGTCGCTGAAGAGCCCATCACAAATAGTGCAAGAATAACAGTTCTCTGTCATGGCTACAGATTCCCTTATCGGGGAGCGTTGAGCGGTGGAGCCTGTCGACACTTCTGCCTCGCGCCCTGCTCCGCACTCAGCCGCCCGCAGATACAGAGTGGCTTGAACAAGTTCCAGTGCTCTCGGAGCTTCCCAGGCCCCCGTGGTGCAGTGTGGCGCCCTTGGGCAGCCGGGTGACATCACTGCCAAAAGCCGTGTAGGCGCTTCCTGTGTCACATTCCCAACTGAAGAGCCTCTTGCCAAATCCTTGTCGTTCTACGCGGTCTTTTTAGGAACAAATGGTCTAATTTTAGCCCGACTGCCACAAACACCTTCCTGAAATAGACTCTGACTCTCTCCTGACTTGTGCATGTTCTTGAGAGTTTAAAGCCAAAATCGCTGGTCCTTAGGGTCCACAGCTAAGGCCTCTGCCAGCCTAAATTTGGGCAGTTAGGAATACTGAGCAGTGCAATGGGGAAACTACTGTCACTGTTAGATCCATACTGAGCTGAGTGAGGACAGGAATATTCCAGAGAGGCAGAAACTCAGGTGATGGCACATCGCAAAGTTGTATGGATCTGGTCCAGCCTGGATGAATTGTTCTGTATTTCAAGGACTTTGCAATAGAAAGAACTTTTCTGCACTGAGTGCAGCCAGATATGACATTTACAAGTATAGTGAAGGGACTTACTCAGTGTCCCCTGTGGTTTGCCTAGGACAGTTGCTCTAATCACCATCCTTTCTTTTTGGGGTCTAACTAGATAATCAGTGGCCTAGGAGACAGTAAACTGGGGTTCTGATCCCGTAGCAAAGTCAGTTCATATCTGCCTGTGCTGTCCTTGAAGGGCATGTGCAGCAGTGACCTGCTTTGGAAATGAGTAAAAAGCACTTATAGAAGAACTAAGAATTACTGTGAGATGAGAACAAGGAGCACAAACTCCACAAAATCACTGGGCTTTTCTGCTCCTGCCTTTTGTGTTTCCATGAGCTTGAATATGTGAGCTCCTGTACTGAAGAATCAATGCAAGCCTGAACTGCTGTTTTTAATTAGCAGTGAGTAAAAAGCCACATCTTTGAAGAACTCTCTAAATAGGAAAGGAAAAAATGTTTTCAGGCAGCTGTTGTCTTTATGTTGCCCTCTTGGGAGGGACACACACTCCTTATGTTCCTTTAGACCTGCTAATTAAGCAGCTCCTTGTATCTGCAGGTCAGTTGATCAGCTAATGGACTCCCTGCAGTCTCCAATGCACCTTGTCCTGAAGGATAAATAGGAAAAGGCAAAAAGCCTTTGGGGACGCAACCAGATCCCAGGCTGACTGGTCCATGGGGCCTTTTCTGATCCGTACTGAAAGCAGGCACGTGAGACAAAGAACAATAGTCCCTGAGGTTGTTACCCTGGGGTTTTCCGGGGTCATTTGGGATATGGTCTAGCCTCTACAGGATGTGAGACTATTAGCCAGGGGAGCTTCTCAGCTTGCTAGCATTCAGCTGAGGCCTAAAAATACTCTTGGCTCACATAAGGTGAGTGCAAAGTGGCTGGTGTTACTGAATACTCTAAAGGCTCAAACACCTGGCACCTGGCTCCAGCTGGGCTTTAATGGGTGAGAACAAAAGTGGCAGTAGGGCTTCATGTGCTGAGCATCCCAGGAGGAGCTGGGAGTATTCCAGCATGTTAGTGGAAGGACAGAAGGGACAAGACTTCTCCATTCTGGGCAAACACCTGAATTACCCCAACCACTGCACAGTCTGGGATGGCTTTTGCTCACGTTCTCTAGCAGTATCATCCAAGATCTTTGAAATGTCACTAGCAAGAACTTTGTCAAACTCATTAATTTCAATGAACTCTTTGTTTCCAGCTTCCCACCACCGTCTCATTTTGACACGTCTTTAACAACAATCATCTTAACACCCTGAAAAGCAGTGCAGAGCCCACAGGTTGGGTGACTTAATGGAGGTCATTGGACAAGTTGTTAAGCAGAGTCAAGTGGTCAGCCTTGATTTTTTTTTTTTTTTTTTTTTTCTTTCCCTTCTGTTTCTGCATCTGGGCCGTAGAGATCATCCCAACTGTCCTGGAATATGTGAGAGTAGGGAACAGTCATTGCCAGAGTGGGTTTGGGAATTGGGACCAGCTAGAAGCTGCCAAATACTCCAGGATATGTGCTCTTTTCTGTTTCATCGTATTACTCTGCCTTCCTTTTTACCTGCTTGCTGGTTTCGAGGGCATGTTGCTGTTTAGTGCCTTTAGAACCCTTCTAGGTTCATCTTTTCTATCTCAAGAGGAAAATGCTGTCACAACTCATGACATTCCCTTCTCCTTTCACTGCTTGTGACAAAGTGTGTGTGAGACTAGAGTCCGGTCTTCTCTGGGCAGCCCGAAATGATGCTCAGAGGACTGTGAATGCACCGTTTATCAGACAGGCCTGTAATGACACCTGGTGTTCAGTCTAGGAAAATGCTGATTATGGTTTTGCCCTTGTGAGAATTCAAATGTGAACGGGCTGGCTGCAGGGGGAACCAGAGATTCTTCTTTCTAGATCTGCTGAGAGGACTGGGACAGCTTATTTTCCAGTCTCTGTATCCCATGTAACTCAGCAGTATGACTGGTGCAGGATGGTTAAATATGATCCATATGATCTTCATGGAAATGAGGTGTTTCCAGGGAAGGCTATGGAGAAACTGACTTCATGTGTCAAACCCAAAAATGGAAACTGTTTTTATCCCTACGGGATTTGTCTAGTTGAAGGTGTATTCTGTGCCTTTGACTAGGTTGAAATCCACTACCCATCATAGTAATCTTGAGACTTTGTGTTAGTCTGATGCAGACCCAGGTTTTAAGTCCAGAAAATGTTTCATCTTACCAAAAGTCAGTCTCGGAGTTAGGCCAACCAACCTGGGCCAACCTCAGCCTTCATCCACTCTAAGCCTTATTGTATGTTAGGTGTAGACAACTCAAAAGTCTTTGGAAACCAAGCCACCGTATCAAAGCATCAGCCCTGTGTATAGAAAGCAGCTCATCACTTCCTCCTCCCTCTCTGGAGAGGGATTGTTCAGAGTTCAACTAAAGCATGTTTCGCTAATAAGCACTAATTGCTGTCTATCATCAAGCATACAGGGCCGTTTTCTACTATTTTCTAAATTAAAAATACACATCGAAGCCTCTGAAGATCAGAACAGGCTCGATTTTCCATGCAAATAACTTGCCTCTGATCTTGACCCAGGATTTTCATAACAATTAGAGACAGCGTGGGGCTCCTGTGGCTCTGAGCTGCCCCGCGGTACCCAGCTGTCCTCTCCCTCTCCCCGGTGGTGTTCCTTTCATGCCTGCTTGTGAGGGGTTGCATGCACCTGAGACATTTTCCTTCACTGACTTGAAAGTCATGGTTGCCAACACCATTTATGACCCTTTCCTATTTTTTTTTCCACGTTTGATCCCATTGACAGGAAGCAGATGAAAGGATTCCAGCCTTTCAGTGTCTGTTCTGGGCATCAGCCTGGATTTATATATGTGGTTTTTGAGTACATGTGATTGTGTGTTTAACACTGTGTGAGCATGCCGGTGCAGCTTCCATACATCTCTACTAATACCATCATCAAGCAGTTAAAAAAACCCAACACACCACCATCCCCTTGGATTCAAGAGGCTGACTTTAAAAAGAGGTGGTTTTTTTAATTTTGTTTGATTTGTATTCTTTATGGCTTTCTGTGATGCAGCTTGCTGTGGTATGACTTACATTTGTTTTCTTTGGTGTGAAATTATTGGAGAAACGTACCAGCTACCTTAATGGGAAAATCTTAACCACATGCTTGCAGATATCTTTTAATAGAAATGAAATTTTATTTGCACCCATGTAAGTATTCCATGTAGAAAAGTTCTGAGATTTGGGAAGGTGGGAATGGAAGTTGTACTTGAGATGGGCAAAATATCTTGTTAGTTTTTTATAGGTTATGAGAGTGGAGTGACCACTGTGATGATGAAAGCAAAACCCTCCATGAGTTGAACCACTGAATTTCCTTGAAATAATTCTTACTTAAGCTGGTGAATGTATTTTTAGAGCAACACCTGATCTTAATTCATAAGACACTAGTGATAGAGTTAGTTCTGTGGTTCATTCTTTTTCAGGTAGAAACATGCGTATTACATTCATTGTGGATATTTCAGTCTCCAATTTTGGCTTACTTATCTGCAAGACCAAATGGTTCTTTCCTGGACCTTCTGAGACCCCAGCCCTTGACAGCAAGTTGACCTCATCACCTCAGGCTGAGCTTGCTTCACATACAGCCACATAGGCACTCCTACAGGGACTTTCTCTGAGCTGACTGAAAGAAGCAGGTCTTGGCTTTCATCCTGTAAGGAGACAACTTATATGAAGTTTTTCAGTTGTTCTTATTGGCCAAGTGAATGACAAAGAGATACCCCAGCCAGCTTCCTTTGAAGTTCATAAAGCTATTTTTATTTTAGAAAAAAAAAATTAAAACCAAAGATCATTGCAGCTTTACAAGCTTGACTTCCTCTTAAATACATACCTTTATTTTTATTGCCTTTTGCAATCATTAAGGACTGCCTTGCCTGTCTTAAAAAGAGCTTTAATCTGCTAAGATCTTTCTTTTATGCAGTAATAATGCTCTACATCAACCTGTTTATTGGGAGAGGAGTCAGGCACACTCTCCCCCACACTTGTGCTTCTGTTCCCATCAGAGTGATTCCCTCATTCTGGAATTGCTCTAAGAAGGCAGCTAGCAGGATAGAGTTAATGGTATGTGCTGCCCACTTACAGATAAATTGAACTCTGTGTAGAGTTGCTAATTGTCCACGTCAGGAAGTAATTCAGTTTGCTTTGATTTCTCTGAGTCATACATAGAAGAGAAATTTACTATGCTGTGCTCATCACTGGGAGGTGTCTTTTCCTCCAACAAGGAAAGAAAAGCAAGTGACAATTTGATGGGAGAAATGTCTTGTCCTTCTAATGTCTTCCATACAGCTAGACTGCATCTTTGTCTCACCATCTACTCCCCGGGTGATTGGATAAGGGGAAAAAATGCACATATGGAGAGAGGATTCCTCTGTAGTGGAGATACTGTGGTGGAGCTGGAAAGATAAAGCACTGCAGGGACTTAAGAGAAGTAATTTAATATTGTTCCCACTTTGTATCTCTGAAACAATGATCGAAGAGTTATTTGTCTGTTGTCTTCTCCATCAAGGTCTTACTACTCCCTCTTCTACTATCTATAATTATACAAGCCTTGCAAGCGATCTTTTACTGGAGAGATGTACAGGCTAGCTTGAAATAAGCTGGCTGAGGTTCTGAAAGTGTCCTCACCATGTCTAGACTTTGGTTAGATTCTGTGTTGCCTACAAATATAAATCTAGAATAGCTTTACTGGAGTGAAGAGAGTCATGTTGCTGTACCTCTTTTATCTGCCATTCTTGCTGCTGATGGAACTCCACCTGCACTTTTGTAGCTTCTCTTTGTTTAGAGTCACCTTTCCAAATTTCTGTTGGTGTTTTAGGTTCCCAAGCAAACATGCTAGTTAAAAAATGTGAATTATGGCTAAGAACAAAAAGAGAATGTTATTTAAAAGAAATGTGTGTGCCTGGGGCAGTCCAGTAATTTCTTATCCTGTCACATCTCATCTACAAAACCTGGGAGAAACTCATTTTTCGACATTGCTTTAATAACATGGTCTCCAAGCTGTGTCCTGTGTTCTAAACTGACACCTTTGTCACCTTCCTCCAAAGCAGGTGAACCCGATGAAGTGAAGTTCTCCTGGAGGCTCTGGGGGGAGCTTTGATTAAAGCCATTCCTCTGCTTCGGGCTCATGCCATGGGTGGCACTCTCAGGGATCCAGGCTGGTCTGGAACTCCCTTGAGTGTGACCGTCAGGGCTCAGCTCATCCCAGGGTGCTGCAGGGCTCTTCTCAGCCAGTGCTGCTCCCACAGTCCCTGCACTACACTATTGACAGAGAGGAACACACTTTAGAGCTGGTAGTTGTACACAGCAGACCCCTTTACTTGTAGGCCAAAGATGCAAGTTCTACATGTCTTAGCCCTTAGTGAATGGCTCATTATCTAGGAAGTCTCACCCTGCGAAACATTTGCCTCCTTACTTGTTGGACAGATCCCTGGCTACTTTCCATCTTCTTTTTCTTGGAGATTGCTGGATTCCAGTGACACACCAGACTGTCATTTTGGACACTGTAGTTCTTGTTACCAAGAAGCCAGTAGGTTTTCATTTTCCCTTTGCCCTGGGACCAGAAAGAGAAGAAAGCAGAAAATGGCTATTTTCATGGGATGTGAAGCAGAGCAGAGAATCGCTACACTAGTATCAGGGCTACTACCTGTACTGCGTTTGTTATCTCTCCTCTCTCATAAGTGGCTGCTGTTTTGGGAAAGAATTGTAAGTTATATGCAGGTTGGGTAGTAATAATCCTTTCATCTCAGAAAAAGGCCTTTCTGGTCACTGGCAGTATTGCTAGGGTTTAAAATCAGCCTTACACCTGTGTGTCTTTGCAACTGAACCCTAACACTTTCACTCATATTCATGTGATTCTGTGCAGGTGCAGACATAGCAGCTGTATTTCAAAGCACACACGAACACTTTTACATCAATTAGAAGTAATGTATAGCCACTTCCAACTGAATTAGCAACAGAATGTTGGGGCCACAGTTAAAAATTGACTTGCATTTCACAGAAGAGCAACGGACAAATCTGTCATATCTCCTTCCTACCTCATTAAACTCCTTTACTGTTGCAAAGTTACAGAAAAGCTGTTACCTTGACTTCAATTTCTCCTCTCAGTTCAATTTCATATGCATCATCTGTGAGAAGGGCATCATATGTAGCAGAACTGATATGGATCTTCTGCGCTAGGATTCAGAACAGAGCATTAAAAGTGAATGATTCCCCTATTCCTAGAGACCACACCAGCTCTCCTGCATTTATCAGCCCAGTGTTTCACCTCCTCTTTGGAAAATGTCAGGTTGAGGAAGAAGCACAAAGAAGAGGAAGATGCCTTAAACATTGGTTGAGAATGAGCCTGGCTGGTGTGTAAGGAACGCCCAGGCTGTGCCCCAGTCACTTACGCAAGCTGGTGGACTCCATGCGGGAGGCTGTGTTTACGGTGTCCCCAAAAAGGCAGTACCGAGGCATTTTGTACCCCACAACTCCAGCCACGCAGGGTCCTGAGAAAACACGGGGCAGAGAGACCCCAATAAGAAACAAGTGGGAAAAGCGCAGGGAGACGCTAAATGCAGACACCTTTGCTAGTCACTCTGGATCTTCGGAGAGCAATGGGAGTTGGGAATGCTCAGTGCATCTAGGGCCTGGCTGCAGAGTATTTGCTTCAGGAAAGAAATCATGATTTGATTAGCTGTAGCCAACTGGTGCTGATATCAGGGGAAGGTGCACTTTGCCAATACTAAATTGTTTCACAGCCCTTTCCACAATGATGCAAGCAAAAAGTCATTTCACTCCCCCTGTTACTGCTGGAATTAGGAGAAATACTCATCCTGGAGTCCTGTGGAGAGTCAACGGCTCGTACAGAAACACAGAATTCTTTTTTCTTCACACAATTAGACTGTGTCCTGTTCTCTTTTTCTCATGTCTCCACCTCAGCCCACGTACCTGTGTGTATCCCAGCCCGCAGCTGCAGTCTGCCCGTTGGCATATGAGGGATCACAACCTGACGAACTGCTGCCACCAGATCCAGAGACATTTTGGCAATCTCGTCAGCGTGTTTGGTGCCATTCCTCTCTGGCAGGCCACTCACTACCATGTAGGCATCACCAATGGTTTCCACCTGATGGGAAGGGCCATGTGTCACTAAGGGGCAGGCACCAAGCTTTTCTTTCAAAAGGAGATCAGAATAAAATATATCTCAGCTGTCCACCACTTGCCAAGCTGTGCTGTGTAGTCCCTGCCTGGTGGCAGGTCTTGGATTTCGTGGCTTTTGGTGTATTTGATGTTCACTAGGGAACAAAGTAAGGAAGATTTCTGCAACTTCCAGATTCCTTGCCTGCAGGTTGGTACTCACCTTGTAAACATCGTAGGACTCAATCCTGCTGTCAAAGCAGACATACAAGTTGTTGAGCATCTCAACAACTTGCAGGGGAGTACAGGAGGCAGCAATGCTTGTGAACCCCACGATGTCCGAGAAAAAGATAGTCACCTGTCACAGGGAGAAGGAAAGTGTGAAGCTAAGGTCTCCAGGCAACAGTGGCAGAGCCTTTGAAGAGTTTGGAGATTTGTGAAATTCTGAGCAGAACTGCCTAAGGCCCAGGCTGCACGTAGAACCAGTGTTGCAGAACTGCATAATACAATCTTAAATTAACGGGCTCTGGCTCTGAATTGTTCTCTATTACTTTGATAAATAAAACTATGTTTATCTCCAAAGCTTATCATCTGCGCTCCTCTGAATACCTTGTACTAAATGGGAGACTGAAAATCAAATGCTCTGAATCTTGCAAGCAGTGATCAACAGGCTTCTTGTGGAAGTAGGGCCTGATTTTTCTTCTAAAGCAGTTTAAACTGTGATAGAGATCAAACTAGGTACCCGAACAAACGGCCTCTACTTTTGTTGAATTAGGAAATACTAACTGGATTTCATGTCTCTTCAAATCATATTTATCTTTGTTATGATCAAGTAATTTGCAGAGAAATTCACTTTTAAAAACAATCAAATTTATAAAAGAAAGTACAACAGAAACCATAATAACTGAATTGAGAAAGGGAAATGTGTGTTCTAGCTGTTGGCAAAGAATTAAGTGTTTCTTCTCTGTGCTGCCTGAACTTTGTCAGTGTTTAAACTAAAATTGTTCTTCTATTCATCCTTGGTAATACCCATTAATCCAGAAGAGCCACCTTTTCACTCCCTGCCTTGGTTCAGTTACTTTTGATGTCATGACTGTTGTGAATTATAATTAATTGTGCAATTACAGGTTGCTGTTTCGATAATGACACCTACAAATTGGATGCAAACATACATTATTGTGTTTCACAGCTGAAAGTAACGGAGCGTCCAGGGGAAAAAAGCGTGAATAGAATTGCAATTACTGTAGCATGAGGATTTTGGCTGTGGGCTGTGCAGCCCAGCTGCTACGCTCAGCGTTGAGAGCAGCATCCACGCCGTGAGGCAGAGCTGCAAACAAATGGGTGCCTGGCCAAACTCTGCTCTTCTATTTACGTCGACAGGCTTCGTCACAGTTACACACTTGATGCTACGAGATCATCCGTCCCTCTCATCCTTCTCTAAGTCCCATGCTCTCTTTTCAGTTATTTTTATGGAATCATACTGACAAGTACTGGCAGAATTTGTCCTACGTTGTTTTTTCGTGATTCTTCCCATTTTACAAGGAGGAAACTCAGTTCTTGCTCTTAGGTACTCATGATCTAGTGATGCTGGCTGACTCTCATGAGTAGGTTTGTAAACCCAAAGAAGACAACTTGCCAATATAGGATCTTTGACATCTAAACCTACACTTGTGGAAATTTCAGCTCTTCTTCCTTCCCCATCAGCCTAAGTGCTTCATGGCACATTGCACGGCTCTTTCCAAAACCCATTGTGAATATTTGGATTTCCATCCACACTCAACTATGGATGCAAAACCAGGTTCCTCAAAATGATGGCAAGGTAGGTGCTTTTTTAGGTGAATACTTTTCTATCTTCAGTGACAGCATCTTTTCTATTTGCTAACCTGATCATAGTTTTCTGCCTCAACTTTTTGGCATTTCCTTAGCTGCTTGGCCACAGATTTTGGCAACATCTGGTGTAAGAGGTCCTCAGCTAGCCGCCTCTCCCTTTTCAAATCCTCTGTCTTTTCCTTGAGATTCCTGGCATAATTGTGTATCCAATCTGTCGTTTGCTTGAAGGACATCAGGATTATGGGGTAAATGAGGCAGGCTATCACTAACAGACCAATCTTAAGGCTCATTGTAGACCAAATCTCTTCAGATTTCTTGATGAGCTTTTCCTGTCCCTTCAGCAGTAGGCAGCTCTGTACATAATGCAGTCCCTTTGCCAAGGCTTCAATGGACACAAGTTCATCTGAGCCCAGGAGTGGGATGGAAAAAGAGATTCCTTCATAGTAGGTGAAATGAAGTGATAGGTTGACATTATCCACCCAGCACTCATGTACACTCTCGGATGAGAAGATAGCATAGTTCAGAATGGCAAAAAGTTGATGCAGTTTTGTTTGAAAGCTTGTGGATGCTGGCGTTAAATGAGCTTTAAGCATGGCTTCTCTGATTTGAAGGATGAGTTTAAAAGCTACTATGTCTGCCCAGTCAGGATTGTGTCTCATAGCTTTGAGGTCTTCATGGGGACTACTAAAATGCTCCAGCAGCTCAGAGATCACTCTGGATAGCACCTGGCTGGCTTCACTCTCCCCTGTGCTATTTAATTTTTGTCTCATGTCAATGATGTAAAATCTACAAATGGAGGTTTTCTCCTTCTTGCATTGGCAATTCTCACAATACAGTTCTGCTTCACTTGCCTTACAGAGGGAGTTTAAATTCCCCAGTAGCTGAGCATGAAATGATCTCTTCCTCTTGTCTGCCGCTGGGAACTGCCAGCTGTGCCTTTCTTCCTGCAGGAGATAGATGAAGCGAACAGCCCAAAGTTTTTCACAGGAGGCAAGTTCCTGAAGGGCTTTCCCTGTGTTTCTCCCTACTTCCAAGCTGTTGCTCAAATCAAAAGAAATGGCTCCAAGGAGGCTGCAGAGGGAGACCATGCATGCTGTCAAAATCCGTCGAACTGTTTTTCTACCACCAGCATTGGAGGAAGGAGAACATCTAAAAAAAGGAAGGGAGAAAAAAGAGAGTGGGGTTGTCTGATCCCTGGGGTGTTTTTGCAGCTCCTGAAAACATAGCTGGAGCTAATCATGATATTTCACAGTTCATGTGCATTCTGAAACAAAGTACAGGGATCATGCATTAGCTGAATGTCATTGAAAGACTTATTTTATTATATTTTGTTCCACCTGATGTTTTATTTTAAAAGAAAGGTTGTAGTAAAGAGACTGTTTCCATGATAGAGCAGCAAAAACATATGAATGAAATCATGCAGTTTTTCTGTGAGTATTAAGACTGGTAAAATAATTTAGTGTAGGTTTTATTATCGGTGGTACTATTATCCAAATCTTAAAGAAGGCCATGAAAAGATGGGTTACTTATTTCAGTGATCACAAACTGCAACATTGACTTTTTTAATCAAACTTTTAGAATTTGTTCCTAATGGGAATTTCCAGATTATTATAATTTGTGTTGATATATTCAAATGAGCTTAGATGTTTCAACAATATTGTCTAAATATTTCAAAAGGAAAATGAATCAAATTTCAGTTTTTACAGAAGCATGTACATTATGCAATTTTCACTGTTTGAGCTTCTCTTTCATGCTGCACATAATTGACATCCATAATCCATACAGCAAAGTAACCTCTAGCAATTTTCATTTTCAGCACTGTTAATCAATCATTTACAATTTTGTGTTAATGATACTGATGAAAACAACTCAGGATGTTATGCTGAAGCTGATGACTCCTGAATAACTGGGCAACTCTTATTTCCACTGATAAAGAACAAACTGAGACTGGATTGCCAATCAGTCCATTAGTCCACTCAGCTCAGTCCTAATTTTTTTTCTTTTTTTTTTCCTCAGCATAGTAGAGGTCATTGAAAAATGCCCTCCCCAATCCCCTGCTCTTTCTGATGGGTGACATTACATTTTCAATAAGATAAATAAAAGCCAGTAAAGCCTGCTGTTTGTCAGCAGAGGCTGATATTAGGCAAAACAAGTTCCTACTGGGCTTTTTGCAGCAGAATAGCGGTCAATGGTTGTAAAGTAGAAGAAAAGTAATAAAAGTACAATCCCCAAAGATGAACAGCCATGTTTTCTCTTACTTATTTGATACAATTTATGTTTAATAATATATCTATTTACTTATTTTCAATCCAAAGGTAGCAACTGCAAAACGTCTGACTGAAAAGAACCAGAGCCTAGGAAAATTTGTCTCTCAACCCAGATGTGTTTCTGTTCTCACAACAAAATTTTCATCTTTTCCATACTTTATCTACTGCTTACCTTTGAGTTGCTTGTCCTCAGTCTTTAAACAATTGTTATACTTTTGAATCTGCCAAAAATATGTGCCAGAAGTCACAAGAAAAACACAACAAAAATCCACCTTGATTTTATACTACCTTTTACTACAATGAAAGAAACATGAATAGGGGCTTTAATTTAGTACCAGGCTAAAAGGCGGCAATTCTGCTTGTGCTTTGCAAAAAATCCCCATTTGTGTCTGTGGGTCAGCCAACAGTGACAGTTCAGAGGTCTTCACCTGGCATCTGAACGACTCAAAAATGAGCAATGGGGACGCGAAGGAGATAGCAAAGGGAAGGGTAAAATCCAGCAGCGAGTGCGGGTAGCGTCTCTGCAGAGCTAAGTCCCAAGATCACAGGGCGTTAAAAACCCCTCTCTAAAAGCATTTTGCAGCTCTCCCACACTCACCTGCATGGACCTGCTTGCACCCGTGCTGCCTTCCTGCTGGGCATTGCCACTGCTTGCTCTGGTGAGTCCTGTTAGCTGCCTGCCTGCTGCCTCAGCCCCGCCAGTGCCTCGCTTTCTCATCCCGAACCCCCTGGAGATGTTCCTATGGCTCTGACTCTTCCTACTGCCCAGCCTCTTCGCACCGGGCTCCTCCAGGTGAGGGTAGCAAGCTCCAGCCCAAGGCAGGGTAGAGGCTGTAAAAGGTCTTCAGCATTATCCCTGAATACAGGCTCTGGTCCTGACAATACTCAGGAAGAAGTGACAGGGATGCATGTTTTTCTTTCATGCTGCGAAAAACACTGTTTATTGCTGTATGGTTAGGTATAATTTTTGTGTTGTTAAAAGAATTTCCCAGCTCTTTGTGATCAAAGGTGTCATGATTATGACTTTATTCAAACTGTTTTCCTTCTTGGCATCTATCATCCAGTTCTCTTTGGATTAGTTGGTTGCCGTAACCTATAAAAATGTAAAACAAGTGAAAAATCAGATCATGAGACCCAGGAATTTGTGAATAGTATATGTTGCATCCAAGACGCAGGATTTAAATAGTTGAAATAAGACTTTTGCTTTTCAGTCACCTTTTAGATTAAAGTTTACATTAAATTAAAAAACAATCGATGTTCCAGACTTGAGCAGCATGCGCTGCCTTCTAGGATGCAATTGCAGCAATCGGTGTTATTGATGAGTACTGTCTGACTGAGGTGCTAAGGACAAAGCATTACGTGCTAGGCTGAATAATAATTTCATCTCCGTGCTGTCCTGTCGCCTCCTGCTTGAGGCTTCATTAACAAGCTCAAGATGCCTCCAATCTCTGTAGGATTCAGCTTGAATTCTTCAATGGAGTAAACAATTTTGCTTTTTTGACAGCGATAAACAGCTTCACTGATGAACAGCTATGTGATAGATATAATATGTAGGATTTATATTAATAACATGCAGCCAATCCTTCTTATTTCATATTATGATATTTTCTATGACTTAGTGTTACAGTAACCAAGAACTGTACGTACATATTCAAGGACATACGCTACCAAACTAAAATAGGATTGTCTTTGTGGAAGTAGTTTTGATGATGAAAGGGCATAGCTGTACCTGATCATTTTTTTGTTATACTGCCCCATGATATGAAGAGCTTAGCAAAACCGATGAATTACCTGATGCAGTGTGCAGCTGTCATCACCTAGTTGGTTGCAATCGGGGTTCCTCCGTGGGTGTGATACCACTTGAGCCGTATTGAAGGGAGGCCTAGGATCAATGTATCAATAAGGCTCAGATTTTTGCTTACTGATTTTTTTTTTTCTCATTGCTGCATTTTCTTCCTGCACCCAGCCCACAACTTGCTGCTGGAAGATGGTGGGAGGTTTTTAGGGAACAAGTTTCCAACTCCTGGGCACAGAAAAGGTTTCCCACCTTCCCTATCATCCATAAGCTTTATTTTTTTAATATTTTTTCTTCCAAAGCTCTCACTAATCCTGGCCCAATTAGAGCATTGAATTTGCTTCAGAAATGTATTTTTTAACTCCATGTATGACTACGCTCCAGTAGGCATTGTATGCTTCACTGAATTTCACGGTTGTCTTGCTTAAATATGGGATGGTGCCCAAGTCTACTGAAAGAACATGAAAGCCTGCTTAATCAGCAAGAGGTGGCACGTTCAGAGCTTTCTTAAAAGGATTGGAAACTTTAGGATTCATCAGAATGTAATATTCAAAACCTAAGACATGACAGGCAAGATACATCAAATGAAATATAGGGCCTGGTTTTGTTCAGCTGTGTTGTGTGGGGGTAGCACAACCCTCATTGTTCCAGGGAAAGCACAAAATTACTGACCTGCCAGGACCAGCTTGTATGGTCTTGTGTCTTGCCCTGTATGGTCTTGTGTCTTGCCCTGCAACAACTCCAGACACAGTAGGTGGGTAGGCAGGAGCCCTGCAGCCAAAGGCTAGAAGACGCACAAAATAGGATGGGTTTTTTATAAGTAGAAGGCTTTAAAAAATGTCTGTGAGAGGGTTTTTCTTCCTAAATATAGACTGTTTGTACAGAACATTGCAAGGTACAAATATAAGCTGTGATTTAATGTGATACAAGTGAAGATAGAGCCATCAGTCAAGACTGGCCAATGCTATAGAAAGCCTGTTTGAATGGTTTCATTTCTCTGACAGGTAATCGAATCAAGTTGGCTTAACCAAATTCTTATGTGTCAGCCGAGATGCAGCTCTTAGCCAATGCAACAATTTGATGTGGATTAACTGCATTTCAGTGTAAAATAACTTTGAATTTGCTAGAGGCTGAGGGCAGTAATGCTAATCAAGCCCCTGTAATACGAACAGAACAGCACAGCACCTGGTTACTGTTTTGAGATAACTTTATTAACTGCCTATGCTGTATCTCTTTCTGCTTTGTTGCAGAATGTCCAATTTCCCTAAAAAAGGAAAGTTGCTGTTAGATTTTAATTCATTTTTCCTTTAAAACTAATGCTGAAATTGGGTACATACCTGCAGCTGCCAGAGTCAACCCAGCAAAGAGGACTCCAAGCATGATGCCAGCGAGCTGTATGCTGCAGGTTCTGCTCTGCAAGCCATTTTATAAAAATGGAGCATTATTCTGATACCAATGGACAACTTGTGTAATTGGGGGATTATTTTTTATATGCACAAGTGCCTAAAACCAACCAGTTTAGATGGGCCTTGGATGCAGGCTGTCTAAACAACTTGGTTAAAAAAAATTCCGAGTTGCGCATTATCCGTAGCAGCTGTTTGCTTTCCTGTTGCCTTGAAAGTTCAACACAAAGGTGTTTTCAGAAGGAATATGTTAAATGAATTATCCTACGCTTGATGGTATGTCAGCAGTTAGCATGTCAGCGGGGCTGGATTAGATGATCTCTGGAGGCCACCTTCCAACCTTAATTGTCATATGATTCTACGATTGCTTGAGATTTTATTTTTTTCTGATTTGTTTTGTGACTGAGTGGTAACGACCAGTTCGTACTGATGGAAAACCTGTATCCTCTTTTCTAGATCAAGTTGCGTGTGTTTTAGCATGCCATACTTCTTCAACAAAACAAACTGTAGTCACTTGGAAGCGGAAGATGTTCCCAGCAATACAAGGAACCAGCTGTCCGTGATGACAGAGAAACACTGGTGTAGCGTGGTGAGCCAGACTTCACTTCTTTCCTGTTTACCTTTAATTATTAGATCAGTAGCACATCCCTGGAGGAGAACAGGGTTCCTGTAGCGTTGCAAATGAGCATTTTTACACCCAAAATCAGCATGCTGACCTGTGGTATAATGCAGTGTGAGCTTATTAATGAAAAATGGTAAACCATTTTCAGCCATAGGACAAACCGTGCAAGAGCAGGCATTTAGAACACCACAGAGCTGCTGCCACGAAAGAAAGTGTCCCAATTCATTCCTGAACATTTGAGATCAATGACTTCATATCAACACTTACCCTTGTGTCTCTTTCTTCCTTTTTTTTTTCTTCTACTATAGGAATCTTCCATATTCTGTCATGTTTCTACCTGCCTACCCTTCACTTGTAAAACAGCTACCGGTTATTTAAAAACCAAACATCTCTGTCCCATAAGCCAGGTCATGCATAGGGAGCAAACTTAGTAGAATAGAAACAAATACCATAATGCCAGTTTTTGTAACCAGAGTTGCACTTTATGTGCAGACCAAACCATAGGTTTCAGAAAAGCTGAAATAAATCTGTTGTTTAATGTCAATATTAACAAGCAGCAAATCCCTGATTTTCATAGCTTCCATTCAGCAGTAGGTACTGATTTGGATGAAAGATGCCTGGAGCACACATGTGGAAGGCAGAAATATATAATGCTTTGCTGTTTTGTCTGCTTCTCAAGAATGTATTATCCTACCCAAACAATAGTGCTTGAGAAGCTGCATTCTGAATTTCAAATGGAACCAGCCAAACTCTGTTCTGGCATCTTGTATTTATTATCTGACAAAAGCATAAATCAGGATTAACTGAGTACAGAAATGAGAGTCTAAAAATATTTTTCATGAATTAGTTGGCTCTCTTCTTAAAGTCTGAATTTACAAGCTAAACAACATAGAATGCTTTTCAGTTTAACTTTCATGCCACTGTCATTTTCATTGAATACCAACTAAAAATTCAATATAAATTTTGGATGTTCAGTTACTATTTCAACTTTCCTGTTTTATGGATGTGCTTGTAAACATGGAATTTTGGGGGTTTTTTTAGGCATTTCTGCAATCATTTTACAAATAACCTTCTGCCATCTTGCGCACGGTAATAGAGAAACCCTATTCTTTCTTTTTCCCTTTCTTTGTAAAGGAATTTTGAAACAGTTCTTTTATTATATGCAGCAAAGGCTCATAAGAATCATCATATTTTTAATGTAAAATACTCTCAAAGCTTTTTTTTTTGGTTCCACTCCTGCTTTATGTAACGACTGTTTATCTGTCTTTTCCAGGTCTAGTCTAAATAGGCTGAAGTATCTTTCTTGGACTCAGTGGGCATCATGCTGTCTGCAGCTCTACAAGAGAACATCAAAAGGCTCAGCCTCCGTCTGATACTACGATGGCTTGGAAACAGCACCCTGGCAGCTCTTGTCATCTTCATGCTAGATATTTCACAGAAACTAAGCAGCTCATGGAGTTTCAGTAAGGAAGAGCAGGAACTTATGGTATGTTCTGTTAAAGCACAATAGATGCATAGATTTCTGAATATTTCAATATTCTATTTCAATAGCTAATATCTCTTTCATTACACAATGTACAATTCACAATGTACTCCGTCGCTTCACTATCTTAATCTAATCCCTTGTAGGGCAGTAACTGTGCTAGACCAGTTATTAAGTGGAATCATCTGTAGATACGTAACAGACACTGAAATATACTTTTCTGAGGGAGGTTTTTAATCTGATACTAAACAGTAACCTATTTAAAAATTCAAAGTTACATACTGTTGTAGCTTTTAATTGGGAGTGCTAAACGTGCCAGATTATCTGCTGGATGCCCATTAAATCTGCTACTTGATTGTTCCCTGGGTTTGTTTCTGTGTGTTCTTAAAACTACAGCTCGGCCTGCACGCCTCAAGATAGAACAAGGTTACACAGAGCCAGGGAAATGGAGATTAGCACCACCCTGTGTTTCTGTCTCTTACTGTGCCTTCCAAATTGTCTGTTCCCAGCTTAGACTCATTTATGTACTATTTTCCACGCTGTATTTCCTTTTAATCCAAGTGCTTTTGTAGTCAGTACTGGCCAGATGTAACATAAGGCTCTGCTTGTTTTAACTGGGTGGGGAGCAAGGAGAAGAGAGACACAGACAAAAAAAAAAAAGAATAAAAAGAAAAACAACCACACTTTGATGATCAGATTAGACTGAAAGGTATTTATTTAGAAACAACAGCTTTGGTATTTTAAAACCAAACAACCTTTAAATCACTAGAAAGTGGGATGTCTCCCCCCACAGCCAAAACAAATCGATGCACAAAGTCTCAATATGCTTAGAATAGGAAACCTGCAGATCAGAATTTCCAAGTGTAAATCCAGAAAACAATTTCATTAAATTGGTTTTGCACTCTACAATCATAAAGGTTGAAAAACCTGTTACCAGCACTTAGATATCTACAGTTCAATTGACTGAATTGTTACTGCAGTGGAGGCAAAATTATTAACATCCTCTCCTTTCTCCCCAAGCAATAAATTAAAAAAATGTATACCGGAAGGAAGTTCACTAAAATTTTCTAGTTAAATTAACTCTCTGAAGGGAATCATCATTCTTTATTTTCTTGTAAAATTAACAAACAAATCAAAATATCAAAGGACTTAATATATCTTCAAGTATTTTCACCAAATGGATTACTCTTAGGGAACTGAACAGCTTACAAGGAAAAAGAAACATCTGTTACACAAGCTTCTGGGATAAACTCTTGTATAACCACACCTTCCAAGTCTCAGATTCTTCTCTTGACAAGGCACAAAAGGATTGTTGCTTTCAAAAGGTCCTTGTTCTCAGCTGCAAAATTGTCAGGTGTCATGTGCAAATGGAGGCTGAAAGCAGGACTAAGTTCACTTGGACACTGGGATGCTCCCATTCAATTAATGAAACAGGATGTTATTACACCACCATTAATCTTGCTTGCTGCTACAGAGATTTTTGAGCTTCAGCCGGCTTCCACTCCGTCCCTGTTTCTGGAATCAAGGTCTGCATCATCTTCATTTTAAGCAGGTCCAGTCACGACGAGGCACAGGCTTATTTGCTGTGCACTGCAGGCTTTTTGCAGGTTCAGGAAGGAAGAGGTGTTCCATCAGCCCTGCCGTGTAGCTGTGAAGCTTCTCAGCATTGCAGAGCGTAGTGCCAGGGACAGTTACCTGCACTAATGGTTAACAAGTCATTTGTAAAAGGCAGAGGGCAAGTCTTGTAGGTGACAAAGGCAACCAGACAGCAGTGAAAAAAGGACATACTTTTATAATTTCAAGGACACATTTCAGGATGCGTGTCAGGGTGCAGCTGTACATACAATAATTGAAATTACCTCCTGACCGCTTCCCCCTTTTGCACGAAGGTTTTGATCATGATTGTAGGCTTGATATACATGCCTACTGGGCTTCTTCCTAGGTTAGTTTGTCTAGCCACAAGCACCTTCCACTCTCATTCTTTCAATGGATGACAGGTGTTTAGACCTGCTTGGGATCACGCCTGATCTCCAGTGCTCAACATTACAAAGCCAGTGAGTTCAGAGGAAAATTGCCAAGCCAGTTTAACCACCCCTTACATACTGACTGGAACTTTTTCTCCAACAGCTATATTTAACTATGTCCTTTGTTATTTTTATCTTTTTTTAAACACAAGCTACATTTACCTCTGTTCAACCCTAAGGAGGGATGTCTCTGAACACTACGGCTAGTTCACACAGCAAATCCAGTCTTGTCTTTCATTTCCACTCCGTATCAAAACACAACCAGAAAGTACCAGTACTAAGAGCAGAAATCACTGTCTATTTTGTCTCTTCTAGTTTTCACTAGCAACTAAGTTTTCTAAGGCAACTCCAAACAAGAATTTCAAATTCTTTACAGCAAAGTGAGATGCAGTAGAGCTTGAAGCCAGAACCTCCAACTCGCAGTAAAAAGCACTCTGTGCTTTTCTTAACACAGCTGTGTATTTTGTCTGAATGGGAGAAACACTAACTCAGCACCTTCCCAAAATGATGGTGGTAAATGTGGTTTGATGGAGGACTGCACAGTGTCTATAAATCTATGAACATTTACCAGTAGTCCCGACAAGTCAGCACCTTCACCTAAGAACACTAGCTTGCATGTGTGTGTTCTTGTATGACATGTCACACATTCAAACCAGGCAGACAAGTGGGCAGGTCTCCCACACAGTAGTAAAGACAAGGATAGCAGCTCCCTCACAAGCATTCCGGTACTTCATAACAAGAAACATCATCTCGAGACACAGCTGCAACTGTTGGCTTAAAAACAAGCGATGTCCTACACCAATGTGTGGGAAAAGCACAGAAAAGCTGCGTCTGCCTCGATCTGCAGCCTTACAAGTATTTAAGGACAGACACAATGGATTTATCTTTTCTAATGTTTGTGAGCCCGACCGCTCCAATCCCTGCCCTAATCCTACATCTTGCAAGAAGAGGTCACAGATCACTTGTTGCAAGAGAGACTGAAGATTTTCTCAGTCCAAGACAGAACCTCCCTAGGCACAGCTGACAGAAAATCAGGTTGACAACACTCGGTGGACAGCAGCCGAAAGCAGCAGCCTTATACCTTACTCCTGAAGAGCGGCTTGGCTCCTGGCCCACAATATTCGTTGTAGATGAGTTTGAACAGAAACAAGTGAAACAATGTGATTAAGGAGGCCACGCTGAACCAGAACAGGAAGGGTAAGCCTGGGTATTGCTTGGCCATGTGTTCCTCATGAGCCAGAATAGCTTTTAGATGGAGCGTGTGTCTCAGGTCCTGCAAGTGGATCAAATCTGTTGATATATAAAGCAGTGGTGTGATGGGTTGAGTCACCATGACAGGGAACGTGTGACCTCGTGCCTCTGAGGTCAGCTCCACAGGCTCATTCATACAGCCTGCCTCACACGCATATAGTCTAACTGGCTTGTCTTGGAATTTCACAGACACGTGCAAGAAGGGCTTTCCTTCAGCATCCAGCAGAACAGCTAGATTAATCAAGTCCTTATTGTAATGGATCCCACGTAAGGAATAGCTGTTATGAAGTACGTCGGGGTCAGCCTGAAACTGAAGATGGTTTTCTGTGAACTGCAGACCCCCAAAACTAAGCACCATTCCCTGCATAAGTCCATGGACTCCAGCTGCCACAAGACCCTTGCACCCCCGTTTCTGGAGAGTTAGCTTCCACAGGTCTGAGAGCTGCAAGATCTGGGCGACGCTGGTCAGCTTTGCTGGCCACAGGTTCTCTGCGTGCATGGTCGCGTGGCCACTGAAGCAGTGGTCAGCATAGTTCAAGCTGGCTTCCATTTTTTCTCTGTCTTCACCACTAATGAGCGGGTCAAGCAGAGGAGCTGGCATGGTTGACAGCATGTAGTAGAGGGTCATGTTAACAGTCTCACTGGATGGTGTATGCGAATCTGTGATCTTTCTCATTTCAACCCCTGTAATAAAAGAAAACAACCAAAAGTCAGAGGATCACACAAGAATATGACATTAACTAGGAGAAAAAGAAAATCAAACGTGCATGTCGTTGTTCAATACACATGTGTTCTTTAATAACATCTAAGAATCTTTTGTCTGTGAAACATTGAGGTGAAATGCTTCCTTGTATTTTCTTAAGACACTTTCCCTGCTACTTGAAGTTTCAAAGCCAAGCTCTCACTAATGGCAAAGCTAGTTTGCCACACAGATGCCTTCTGGAGCTGTCACCAAGACTCCGTGAGAATGATCTGTCAAAGGAACATGCAGCTGTTTACTGGATATAAAACAGCAAGTTCTGTGTTACTTGGGCAGCTACTCCTTTATGCAAGGCCATTAAAATCGTAAGAAAAAGCATCCTTGCAGGTCAGTCCTTAAGTTCCATAAAGAAATCTGTCCTTTATACTGTCACTAGAGCTATTTCCAACTTAGAAATGACATGCTGGGCAAATCAGTGAAGTTCCCAGAGACATGAAAGCCAGCACATCCAGAGTTATGATCAGAAATGTTCTTCTGTCATTTCCGTTAAGCAGTAAGGAATACTCTACTTTTGCAAAGTACACTGGGTTCCACACCAGGAACGCTATTTTATTATCCCACAACATGCCTTCTGGTCCCTGCTAGAAACCTGTCAGGAAGAACAGAGCCTCTGGAGACCTCACAGCAACCAGGTCACTGAGCTTTGTCAGCTGCCCTCCAAAGCAAGCCTTTGGAAGTTGAGCGTTGCTTTCCTTACCTGAAATGAACAGGTCAGACCAGATCTGTTGGTGCTCCTGGAAAAGATCTTCCACCCCCATCTGCATCACCTCCAGCATCTCTTTCTTGGCTGACTCCCTCAGCTTGCTGAAGGTCTCCTCCAGCCTGGAGACCTCGATGGGCTCTGAAGTGTACACCACAGAGAGCACGGTCTCATCAAAGTGGGATTTGGGTGCCACCTGCACCCGGCTCACGAGCTTCTTGGCAGCCACCACCATAAGCACCACTTTGGCGCTCCCGGCCAGCAGCAGGCGACCGGAGGAGAGCAGGAACTGCCGCTCCTCCACCTTCTCCAGGCTGGTGGCGAAGCGGCCGCCCAGCGAGGGCGCAGAGGCCGGGGCCGACACCTCGAAGGCCGCCACCCGCTCGGTGGGGTTGGCGATGCGGATGCGCTGCAGGTAGAGCCGCGGCCGGCCCCGGTGGGCCACCACCTCCTCCCGCACCGTCACGCAGTCCCCGGCGCCCGCCCCGGGCCCGGTCTGGACGCACCGCACCCGCCGCACGGCACCGTCCCGCAGCGCCGTCAGCGTCGCCCGCGCCTCGCCGCGCCCGCCCAGCGCCCTCAGCCGCACCAGCGCCGGGTACTCGGTGGCGAGCGGCGGGCCGCCGCCGGATCCCGCCGCCGACACCCAGAGGCGGCCGGCAGCCACGTCCAGCAGCAGGAACCCGTTGCCTGCCAGCGCCAGGCCCGGCCCCGGCCCGCCGCCGGCCCCGGCCGCCTCCTCCGGCAGCGGCAGCGCATCGCCGCGCTCGGCCTGCGCCCGCCAGGCGCCCGTGGCCGCCTGCAGGCAGAGGGCGGCGGCGCCGCGGGGCTCGGTGCCCCGTCCCGCGCCCCGCCGCGCTCGCACCGCCCCCAGGTACCAGTAGGCGACGAGCAGCAGCACCAGCAGCAGCAGCAGCCGCCGCGCCCAGCTGCTGGAGAGCAGCCCCGGCAGCCCCTTCAGCCGCTGCTGCAGCCACATGGGCGGCGGCGGGGCGGCGCGGGAGTCCCGTCCCGCGGCCTCGGCGCCCCCCGCGGCCGCTGCCCGGCCCCGATCCCGCCGCGGCGCAGCGACCCTCACACCGCCATCGCCGGAAGCGCCGCGCCGCGCGGCGGCCCCGCCGTGCTTTGCGGCGCTTTGCGACGGCCGCGCCGCCCCCTGAGGAGGGGCTTGGCGGGCGGCGCCGGCAGCCCCGCCGCCGCGGGGCCGGTCCTGGCTGCGGGCCCGCCTCTGGCTGCGGCCCTGCTGCCGGCAGAGGCAGGGCGGGACGCCCCAGGCGCCATGACGGTGGCGGTGAGCCAGCAGCTGCAGCCGTCAGGGTTTGTCTCTCCCGCTCGGCTGGCTGCGCCGAGGGAGGAAACGCGGAGCGGGCCTGGAGGCGTTTTCCGTCGTTCCAGTGGCAGTTCGCTCCTCAGAGCAGAGCCGAGTGTGGGAAGCATGTTGTGTCCCGTCAGACTTTTAATGCTCTGTGTAGCAAATGGAGGAACAAACTTTAGGAAGTGACTTAGACGTGCACGTCAGGCCGGGGAAGCTTCGCGCTCCAGTGCAGCTCTCCAAAGGCGGTCAGAAGCCGTAGGGAAACACTGTGAGTTAAAACTCTGCAATTCCTGACCAGATAGAGCCAGTGAACCAGCACAGTGACAGGGAGCAGATTTCCTTAACTCCTTCCTGCAAACGAGCTGTGTGATCGCGGGAGCACTGGAATCCGTAGAACGGTGGGTGAGACCCCGTCCCTTGCACGATGCAGCCGGGCTGGTGTTTTCTGAAAAGGTCTGGTGTGCTTTGAGGCTGCTTTAAAAACAGAGTTCTGAGCCCTTCCGTTTTTAGGAAGTTGCTGCTTTGCTTGGAGCACGTGTTGCACGTACTCTTTGGAACATCTGCACTGGCAGCCGCCTCTGTTTGAAAAGACAGGCAGCCGGCTGCAGCCAGCGCGCACAAAGCAGTACAAACATAGAAACAGGAAAAAAAAATATGCCTGCTGCGTTGGCATAGCTGCAGAATGCAAACAGAGCTGTCACACAGGGGCAGTCTGAGCATGGCAGTATGAACAATGATGCATTCATGTTTTCTGGTGTGCAGAACCCCTTTCGTTTTAGAACGGAGAGATGTAACTTCACTAAAATGAGGAACTCGCAATTTTTAAAACTCTAAATCGAGTCACAGTTCCCAGTCTGAGGGTTGAAGGTGAGGGGCCAAACACCTTTACTGTGGCTCCTGGCTTGAGGGTTGAGGCTGCCAAAGATTTATCAGAGGCTTTGTCCGTGTCTGCAAAGTACTGAAGAAATCTAAAGTGAAAGTCTGTTGTGGTTTTTCTTCTTTTTTTTTTTTTTTTATTTATTGAAACTGGCGGCTTTGCAAAAGGAAGTTTTCTGAAATCACCATCTTAGGGAGAACTAGTATTTTCTTGGATTGTTGCCTGTAGTACATCGTTTGAGCATGAGAACTACTCTTTGCCTGGTAATTATGAGGGAATTCCTGCTATGGGGAGAGGGAATGAAGTAGAAGTGCTTTGAACACAAGAATATTCTCAGTGAACAAATAATAAGGGTAGTTCTTTGGGAAGATGCTGGTTTGAAGCATGCAGAATATTAGCTACAGTGTGGCCCTTCTAACATGTTTTTTTCCCCCTCTAAGATCATACCTTCTTGGGTTTATTTTGAAAATCCAAATCCTATAATATCTGTGATTTCTGTTAATTAAAGAGGTGGTTTACTGGCAGAAAAAAGCAAACTTGGGCCTCAAAATTTTACACAGACAATTTTTTTATTAAAACTGAACTCTGGAATGAGGAAGGTTTCTGTATTATCCCAGTGCTTTTATGATGCCCTGGATGTTTCCAGCTGTGCAATCCATAGCCCTAGGCCAGCTAAGTGACACATATTGCACCAAGGCATTGCATTTGTGTTGTCTTTACGCACGTGCCACACCATCGCTCGGCACACATCCTTCACTTTTTATGCCTCTGCTAAACTACTGCTCCTTTCTCCCTGACACTTTACCTTCCTGCTGAAACTTGTGCTCCACGGGCCAAGCTCAGATGTGGCTGGGGCCTCGGTGCCTCTTTCAGTGATGGCTCCAACAGAATACCACAGCGTTGCTTTCCATCTACTTAATGTCTTACAGAACAGTACGTAAGGTTTACACAGCCGCTGTCATTCTGTGAGTTCTTTGCAGATAAGTAAATATCTTTGTTCACACCTTACAAGAAAGAAAATAAGTAACCTCAATGTTACTTTCAGTAATGGAAGCAAAATTGGATTTAATTATACACAGTGCCTAAGAAAACAGCACTGTATGTGCTTTAGTAGAAATAACGTGCTACTGAAGGCATCACGTAAGGTCTGTGTCAGTGGTAGCTCCTCATCTGGTGTTCTGCAGGCTCAAAAGGGTTTTCCTTAATTCACTGCAGTGTGAAAATGACCCCAAACCATTTTTTTTTAATGTAATTTTATAGGACAGGTTGATTTCGCCTCTTCTCAAAGTTTAGGTGAATAAAGTAGAAAAAGATGCGTGGGTTAAGTCATCAGGGCTGGAGCAAGAAAACCCAGCACAAGGACAAGGAGATAAATGTGAGAATTAAAGACATATATATGGCCAGAGAAAAACAGTTAGTATAGGAGACAAGACCACAGTAGATTTTGTGTTTGCCGAGGAAATATATGAGGTGACAGGTGGAAAGAAGGTATTTAATAAGGGCTTCTAGTTTCCAGAGCTGTGCATAATCCATTTCTGCTTTGCTTTCTGCACGCTTAACGTGTCCAGCAGATGCAGGCCCGCACTAACTGAAGCTGGCCAGAAGGCAGCCCCCTCCTCCTCCGCAGGCTCACGTTTCCTTAACGCGTTTCTTCCTCCGCAGACCCCTGCCCAGGTTCCCCGGCAGCGCGGAGCCCCCGGCAGCGAGCCCTGCTGCACCCCGCACCCCGGGAAAACCCGCTGCGCCTCTGGCACCAAACCCCGGGCGCTCTGCGTCCCTGCAAAAGCAGATGTTCCTGCGCTTTGCACAAGCCCCGGCGCTTCCCTCTCCCCGATCGGCCCCAGCTGCCTCCCCGCCTCTTGCGGGGGCCGGGGCCGGGGCGGCCCGGGAGGAGGAGCCGCCGCCTCCCCGCTTCCTCCGCCCGTCCCCGCCGGGCGGGTCTGGTGCGTGGCACAGGCTCCAGCAGCCCCGGAGCCTTCCAGAGCCGCCGTCCGCCGGGTCCCTGCGGAGCGGAGCGCCGCGCCGGTCGGTATCGGCCCCGGAGCGGGACCCAGGCGGGGAAGCCGGCTCCATGGTGCCCGCGGCGGTGCTGCTGCCCTGGGCGGTGCTGGCGCTGCTCGGGGCGGGCGGCGGCCGTGCCTCCCAGCGGGAAGGTAAGGGAGGTTCGCTCCGGGGCAGAGGGGGGGCCGGCAGCGCGGAGAGCTGGTGGCCAGGCCGGTGGACGGGCACATCCGCTGTTGGTGCCACCACCGTCCTTACCGCCCCGGTCCAGCTCGGAGGCGGTGCCCGACCGGAGACTGGTGCTCGCTGCGGAGTCTGAACCCCTCCTGCGCGGCATCCCGAGCCTGCTGCTGGGTTCTGAGGCAGTGCCTAGGCTGGCGGGGGTGGCCTCCGCACATGCTTCCTGAGCGCCTCGGTTACCAGACCGGCGCTTATAGCTTTTGAGTTGTGTGAGACGAGCCTTGGACACCATTTCATCCCAGTAAGTACTTGCAGTCCCTTGGGTTGCATCCCACCTGGATCAGCCCTTCCTGCTTTTGAAGTTACACAGTTCAAGAATTAGGTGACAGAGCATTTGATCCCAGACTGGCTGCACTGTGACCTGAGATCCGGGATGCTCCTAAAATAACATCAGTCTGTCCCCACATAAACAGTTGGTGGATGCTCTGAAAAGTACTTGGTAGAACAGCAGGGGATTGGGGCAGCTACAGAATGTCAGCCAGGCTGACAAAGAGGTTCACACGCTGTCACTCTGCCAAGAAGTTTGGATAATTATCTCTGTCTTCATTAGCGAAGTGACAATTAAGAGGAGATTTCATCGCGTTATCTAGAATATTTCCCTTCACAATACGTGATTCTGGTATAATTACCTTTGCTAGATATATTACTTAATAATACAGCTAATGTGTTTCCATGGGAGGGCTGGAAGGGGAGTTCTTTAGCTAGAGTGGCACAACGAAAGCAAGATAATTTCAGCATTCAGAGTAACTATTAAATATAAGTAAGATTACTCTCTCTGTGCTATCCTGCCTTCCTTACACACCTGAAATTTTCCATATTTTTAGTAAAGTTTTAGAGAGTACTAGAGAGAGAAAATTGAGTGCTGGTAAAAGAGAATGACGTATGTTGTTTAGGAAGAGGGATTTGGAATTAACTGCTTTCTGAACTCATCATTTCTGGCATGGCTGGAATTAAAAATGCCTTACCTTTTCTGTGCCTCAGCTTCCCCAGGGTAATAAATGATACCTGTCTTCTCTCTTGTACGTTCTTTTAGATCTCTGCGAAAGATCTAAGCGTTGTTATTTGCAGCTAATTGAATCTTTAAAAAAACTTTCATAAATGTAAATTTAATACAGAGATTATATTATCCACTATTAAATTGTACACTGATTTTTTCTATTTGATCCCCATATTAATGGTATTTTCTTGAACACCGTCTTAACAGGAAGTAGCCCAGTAAGATTTCCCAAAGCACAGCCTAGGGATAAATTCATTCCTTGTCCTAAAATGCAGCTGCAGCTGCAGCTGTGCTTTCCCTGTAGAGTCAGGGCAGAAGTAAATAACTCTTAAAATTTTTTGCTACTGAACTCATCCCGTCCCTGATTTTTACTGTTTGTAAAAACTCAGGAATCTACCCAATCATTTCACTGTGGTGTTGATATCAGAGTCTGTGTTCAAATGCTTTGTTCCTACAGAATCCTTTTCGTCTGTAGTGCTCAAAAAACCTCACACAAGTCGTAAATGTCCTCTATTCTCATTCTATGGATGGGAAAACAGAGGGATAGCAAGATTGGCTCTTTGTTGCATAGCAGAGCTAGCAGTACAATCCAGCTCCCCCGACTCCTAGTCCAGTGCTTGCTTTGTTAACCACACTGTGTTTGGATTTTGCAGCCATACCGTTATTAAACATATTTATACAATTTCTTGTTGTCAGCGTGGCCTAAGGAGTCTCTGAGTCCGGGAGGCATAACTTAACAGGCCACCATTTCTACATGTGACAAGTAACTGTGACAAGGACAATAGGGAAGCATAAATCTGCTTTTGGAGGTTTCAAAATGCCTGTACGTGATACTGAAATTAAAAGGGTTTAGTGCTGTGTCTCTGGAAGTACCTATCAGCTGCGCCAGTGTTCAGCAAAATCTTGAGGAAGAGAAAAACGGGTTAAAGGAGAAGGAGCGGAGGCAGCATAGCTCAGCACAAGCTTCTAGTACTGGACTGAAAGAATGTCTCTTGGGATGGAAAGCTCTCGCTACTGCAGAGTTTTCTCAGAACAGAAACTGAGCTTAATGTCTCTCAGAGTCCTGCCCCCACAGACCAGTAATGAGAAGGGAATCTGTAACTTGGAATTCTGCTGGGGAGGAGAGTGGTCTGTTGGCTGTTCCATGCTCCAGCGAGTTCACCCTTCGCAGGGTGAAACCTTCTCTGTCTTAGAAACACGACACCCCTTCCTGTTGCTCCATGTGAGCCTTTAGCTCTCAATCTTGGCCTGCAAACTTCTGGCAGTGATATCATAAACAGTTTGTTGCTTTCTTGGGGTGGCAGCATGAAGATGAATTAGTGAATTCAGGCTGAAATAATTGCATAGCAGTCGGGCTCTTTCATCATTATCATATGCTTTCTCCTCTCCTTTCAGGTACTAGAATTTGGTGTTTGTCTTTACGTTCCTCTCTGGCAAGCCCACGTTTGCCCCCCTCCCTCTTCGTTGGCAGCATGATCTTCACCTTCTCAGAAACCATGAGCTCAGAGCTATCTAATAAAGCTGTCGTGGTTATCTGCATACCATCGTAGGGCTAGAAACTTTAATGGCTTTAACATATCCCCTGAGGAGGTATAATTTTACTCATTTGTTTGCACCCTCTGACTGGACCGGATACGAGGAACTGGAGTGTGCTGAAGGAGCTGTGTTAGGAATGCACTTCATGCGTCTAAAAATCTGCCTTTAAAAACTACACAAATGCAGGATTCATATTCTTTTATTTGTGACTCCTTTTATCTGTCTGTGTGAATGTCTAACAAAATACAATTAGAGCTGGCCTTCTACTGACAGTTCTCAATCTCTCCTCTCTTTATTCTGATGCAGGTAAAGGGTTTTAGGAATTTCCTTGGGAACATCCTCTTTCTTCCTAACTTGGAGACTTACACTTGTTTTTCACTTTTGCTGCCTTTGTCAGGTCTATTTAGGACTCCAGCTCCTAAATCCATCCTCTCTAAGATCAGGCAGAGTATCAGTTTGGGTGCACTAGGAAGATGCATCTGGTACATCCATTGAAAAAAATCATTGTTCCAAAAAAAGCCTGCTCAAGCCAAGAAAATGTGCTTTCAGTCTTTCCTGGTATTTTCTGATGTTAAAATTGCATGGTCAGGATTCTCATTTAAGCACTGCTGCCAGAGCCTATCCAAATTCCTACTTAAGCAAAAGTGTTCAGATGAAGTATAGCATTTAATCATTACAATGAAGAAAGCAGAGCTTCTACATAAAAGTCATATTCCAGTGGTACTATAGAAAAACTTTGGAAAGAGAACTTCAGGATTTAGCTATGTCATTTTTAAAGGACTGGATATGAAAAGCAAGTATGGGAGGAGAACGTAAACGAAAGTTATGGCAGAATTAAATTCACATTGTGTAGGTATGAAAAAAAATGGAAGACACCTCAGGAATGCAGTAGAAAATGGGAGCAGCCACGGAGAGGGAATAATAACATTCAGCCTAATTTTGGTCTTCCCTGCACGCAGTCAATGCTGGGTGACATAAAAGCAACTCTGTGGGGAACAGGAAGCCAATTGCACTAAATGGATGACTTCCGAATGGGCATTTCATAGTAAATCTATTTTTTATTTTCAAGTTTAATTTCCTTCATACCCTTATGTGAGAGAAGAGAATTGTAGCTTTCAATAACAGAGCAAAAAAACACTCAATACGTTATATTTTCTTCTTCTAGCCAGGACTTGAGTTCCAATCACTGCTGCATAAATACAAATGCAAAGGAATAATCTTGCTTGTGCTGCAATTGGTTTTGGGTTCTTCAATCAAACATTGAAATCTGAGGGCCACTTTGCCATGTTCTGTCCCCTGTTCTGTCCCCAGTGTCCCCTCTCTAGTAAAACATTGGCTACTCCACACTTTCTTTTTTTCCTCTACAAATCTTTGACGAGCTGGCGCCAAGAAAATCCGGTAAATAAGTAGGATTTGAAGCTGGTTTTCTTCCTGAGGTTGAAGCTTTGTGGGCAGTGAGAACACCTATAGTGCTTAACATTGTACAGTGTGGAGATAATTGGGTGAGGTGTAAGCAAACTGTTTTCTTCACAGTAGAACGTGGTAGCTCCACAGCTAGTTTACCTCCCCTGCCTGATTTAAAATGAACCTGGACATCTGCAAATATCATATAAAACAGACGTAACCTGTGTCCATGAACAGCAGTGACTGCGCAAAAGTTGGGACTTCTGGATTCTATTGCTGGATTTATGATCAACATAAAGAGTATATGGAGAAAGTCACTTTGCTTCTCAGTGGTTGGATTTTGACTTCCCTTTGTCAAATCTGTCAAGTACCTTTAAGGCTCCTGATCCCTACCTTGGCTCCGTATCTGAAAGTAGAGCCCCTTAGTTAAGTATGGAACAACTGGTTGTGAAAACAATGCAAGTTGAATGTGTCTCCTGTGCTTTCTCTTGTATGCAGAAAACCTGCTGGTTCTTACTGTTGCCACAAAGCAGACTGAGGGATTCCAACGCTTTAGAAGATCAGCCCAATTCTTCAACTACAAAGTCCAGGTGATGATGGCTAGCAGCCTCAGTGGTGGTTGTCAAAGGGAATTTTGAAGTGTGAAATGCATAAGACTTGGCCACAGAGTGACTAGATAAAAGCTCAAGAGAAGACACCCCTACTCATCTGGCTGTAAAATACTGTGACTGGGGCATTTCTGCAGCAGTCTCACTCCATCTGAGTGTTGGCTTGAGATGAGATCCATAACTCCTGCTCAAGGAAGCCCCATGGCAGTGCAAAACTTTTCCATTGCAGTGCCAAAACACACAGTACGGAGCGTGCTCCTGTCCCTGTTGCTGAGAGTGCTTTGTTACTGTGCTACGTGTTGCTCTGACTGTCCATCCCAGAGAATGGTTCAAAGGCTGGTGTATATACCTAGTCCATCTGTCCTGATGGTGTTTTTTTTTGTTGTGATTTGCACTGAGAGTTACCAGGACTAGTAAGGTTGTGGGGTCTGGTCCTTTCCTGTGAGTCTTGCTGGGAAAGTGACCTGTTCAGTAAACTGTGCCTATCGTTCTTTAGGTGCTGGGGCTGGATGAGGAATGGCAGGGTGGAGATGACAAGAAGCCAGCAGGAGGTGGGCAGAAGGTCCGTCTCTTGAAATCAGCTTTGAAGCAGTATGCGGATAAGGAAGACTTGATCATCCTTTTCGTAGAAAGGTAATGGGTTGGAAAGTATTTGCCATGAACGGAATTGTAAGACTGTTTGGACAGGTTCTTACTAAGAAGAAATTAACTGTGAAGTAGATTGCTTTTGGAAGGTGTGTCCTTTCCATTTTTTTCCCCATGAATTCTCTGTAGTTGCCTGAGAGTTGCTCAGAGCTGCATCCGTGGCAGCTGGGAAGATCTGACCAGAACAGGCTGATTCCAACTCTTGCATGAAGTTGATAGCAGTATACCTCCCTCTGCCAGGGTGGAATTTGGCTGCCTCTATCTGCAGAGAATGAGCAGACAATTCCTGTGAATCTAGGCAGACCTTTCTTACTAGAATTATTTGCTTTATAAGGTGAGACAGGCTGCAACGCAATCCTGAGAGCCAAGAATTAGTCTGCCAGAGAAATGTGAAGAGGGAAAAGGATGGTTTGGAGTGTAAGTGTCGTTTCATATGCCCAGCAACAGGCAGGACTGGGATCCCTGTATCTGTCTGTAGCTCCCATGGCAGGGAGATCATCTTTTGCAGCCCTGAGTGTCTACGTGTGTTTAGAGAAGTTGGGAATTATTAATCTCTGGAATGAGCAACTTTCTCGCTCACCAAAAATGAGTTTGAGGTATGCAAATCCTCTTGCAGAAAATGCAGGTCTCGTTCTGGAAGTGTTGTCTGGGAATTAGTCAGTTCTACTCAGTACTGAAGAGTTAGCAGCTGGAGTGCGGCATCCAGTGACTAGTGTCCAATACAGGTTCCTCCTGAAGATTTGCAGGGAGCTCAGAGGAGAGTGGCAGGATGCCAAAAGGTGTAAAAAGCATGACCTATGGGTTTGTTTAATGTAGAAAGGAATGGCAGAGTAATTCTTCCTCCAAAAAGTAAGAAGTTGTTAGAAACAGTGAGGGCACCAGGGCTCCACAGTTCCAAGTGGGGGAAAAGCAAGAAGAGATCAGAATGTTTTGCAGCTTGAAAGATTTGTTTTTATCATCAGGGAAAACTTTGTAAAAATAAGAATGGGTGTAAGTTGCCCCAAGCCTGTGTGGAATCTTCTGTGGTGGAAACTAACGTCTTCCACTCAATGAATAAGATTGCACTTTAATTAGCTATAATTATAGCAAAAAATGTAGTACTGTGAAGCAGAACTGAAAGAGAAGAATTCCTAAAGAATTAGCTATTTCTAGAAACTTTTCACGCTGACATGTTTTTCTGACTCCATTCCTTTCTGTCCCTTTCTTGTCTGTCTTTTATTCTAGCTATGATGTACTCTTTGCTTCGGGCCCCACAGAACTGCTGAAGAAGTTCAAACAAACCAAGAGCAAGGTGGTCTTCTCAGCAGAGAACTACATCTATCCTGACAGGAAGTTGGAAGCCAAGTACCCTCAGGTGCGAGATGGAAAGCGCTTCCTGGGTTCTGGAGGTAAGACACAGAACCTTCTTTTAGCTGAGAACCTCTCTCAGCTTTTCCCTCCTGTTAGAAGGTCTTTGGGAGGCGTGGAAAAGGTGTGGAAAGCATCTTTATAGAAGGTGGTGCAGACAGAAGCCATGTGCGTAACTGGCCATAAGGGAAAGACTAACTGCTCCTGTCTTCTACCTGCAGGAGGGGACATAGCTATGAATTGCCTGTAGAGGATAGGAGCCTGCTCCCCGTCTATGCTCACTTTGCAGTGAGACTTGTCATTCAGGGTGTGGGTAGCTGAGCTTTTCTGATGCTGAAAATTACAGGTCTGATCCTGGAGTCATTCCGCGTTGAGAAACGCAGTCTGTACATGCCTTTGCTGAAAGCTGGAGTATCTGTGCAGCAGCACAGGGTGGAGTGAGACTGTGTGTGAAAGAATGTGTATACAGGAGTACTTCCCTTTTTTGGTTGTCGGAGTTGAAACACTTCTTCATACTTATTCCCACAGGCTTCATAGGTTATGCTCCAAACCTGAAGAAGCTTGTGGAGGAGTGGAAAGGACAGGATGATGACAGTGACCAGCTCTTCTATACGAATGTCTTCTTGGATCCAGAAAAAAGAGTAGGTGTAGCTAGCTTTTGGGTCTAGGAGGAGTTATCTGAGAAGCATTGCTGTTAGTCCTCTGTGCAGTATCCCTGTTGACAGTAAAAGAAGTTAATCACATACATGTTGCCCCTTAATTACTGCACTGGCATCTTTGCATGGAAAAGGCCAGTAGTATGTCTAGTTACCCATTTCTCTTCTGGAAATCTGCATTTTAGCCACTGCCTCTTTGTTCTGTTATTAGCAGTTTTTATCTTTAAGCTTAAAATGTTAATGGGAAGATAGATGCCTTGAAACAAGTCTTACTGGAAACTCATACCAGTATCTGTATGTGCTGATATTTAAAGCTATTGAGTGTGGCAGAACTAACCAGGCTGCTCCCAGGAGATGTGAAACCCAGTCGTTAAGTGTGTATCTTCCCTGCAGAGTGCAGAACTGACTTAGAGGTGTCCAACCTAGCACTAATGTACATTTTACGTAACAGGGCAGATGGGGCCTGAGCAGATTTGAGGAGATGAAAGGGACAAAGGTTCATGTAGCCACTGTTGTGCCACAGAACAGGGACCGTAGGCATTACAGTAGGTAGCCCATCTGGAACAAAGAAGTGACCACTGCCTTCAGCAAGCACCTCCAGATCCTGGCTGACAAAATCTGCATGAGCCTGTGCAGCATGGCACGTAACATCATACAGAAGCCTGGAATGGACCCTGGAAGCATCATTGTCACTCCAGCACTGTGTGGCGCGCTGGCCGAATCATCCAGCCCACAGGGTGATTCTGCTTCCGTTGTCCCTGCCCAGTTCTGCGTTACGCAGTACAGTCTGTCCCTGAGGGACACCACAAATGCGTGGGAACTGAGAAGTCGAACGGTGACAGTAAAGTCAAGAGGAAACATTAGAAATAGGAAACTGCTTTCAGACTAATTAGAGAAGGAGTTGCACTTTTTTACCAGCAGGGCTGCTAAAAAATTCAGAACAGCTGCGCTTTTTTACTTTCCCAAATCTGAATATGGCCCGTGATATTTTAACATGAACAGTTCCTTTAGTGTTCTCATCTGCAGTTCTGGCCCTGTGCCATACAAGGCTGAGTAATTCCACTGCCTTGGCGTTCAGACAGCAGATGTTAGCACCCCGCTGTCCTTTCCAGTAATCAATCTTAATAGATGCCTAGAGGGATACTGGACTCTGCTAAGTCAGAGCTGGATTTTAGTCTGACAAAAATCCGGTCAGAGTGTGACTTGCAGCAGGGGATAGAACCAAAGATTGCACAAGCTGGCCTTGCACCCTTACTCTGTTCTGGTTTGACACCATTACCTGGGGCGACACTTGGGGTAACACTCACCCTGTGGATATGGTGAGAAGCTTTCTTCACAGCAGATGTTTTTGCCATACTGGCATTCCTGCATATTATACATAGGTTTTATACAACTGTGCTGCAAATGTGCTTCATTAATATGCTGCATATTATTATTGGCACACCCACAACAGCTTTAAAATGTTTATTTGCATGGTTTTGCCTAATATAATATGTTTACATGGTGAATTGTCCTAGTTTCAAGTGAAAATGAGGATTAGCTGAGAGCGTTCTAGGCTTCAGAGCTTAGGGAGTGCTTGGAAGCTTGGAAATGATTATAGGAATGTGATAGATCTTCGCTCAGCATAAGGTCTCTCGCATGTAAGGAGTGGATGCCCACTTGTGTTCTAATTAAGGTTATTTATCTCATTCTTCTAAAGGAAAGCATCAACATCAGTCTAGACCAAAGAAGCCGGATCTTCCAAAACTTGAATGGAGCATTAGGTGAGATGGAAGAAGGAAGCTCATTTCTCCTTGGAATGCAAGTGCATGCTGACACCAGACATAAAGTTGTGTTGTGGCTGAAGGGATTAAATTTCAGAAATTCCTGTCCCTGCAGAATAAGCCTCAGTAAAAAGCCTCTGCCAGAGTTCTGGGATTTGTTTGCAATTCCACTGCGACCGACTAGGTTCTCATTGCAATTCCCTCTTCACTTGGGGGAATGCAGGTCAGGTTTTCCGTCCTACACCTCCGCGCCACTTTGATCTCCAAGCATGTCGGATTGCATTAGCCTTGGGGATTGAAACTGGGAGGGGCTTCAGTGCAAGTAATAACACACAACTCTGCCTAGGGCTTGCCTGTCTTTCTGCTTCAGAACCGTGTCTGGAATGCCACAGAAGGTGAGATACAGCCTATGAGCACTCGCTGACTGTACCAGGCGTCTGACCTGACCTGCTGATCGATTGGTGTTACTAGTCCTGGCAAAAGCGATTCACTTACTCTCCTGACACTACTGCCTAATGTTTTCACTTTATAGTTTGTTGAGTAGAAACGAGGCATTGTGCTGCTAATTATCAATAAAAGCCTTGCTCCGTTAACATAATGGCAATGTCATTTCCAGATGAGGTAGTTCTGAAGTTTGAAAACTCACGAGTGAGAGCAAGAAACTTGTTATATGACACTCTGCCTGTGGTGATTCATGGAAATGGACCCACCAAGGTAAGTGGACGTCCTCAGAAAAAGATGTGGTATGTATTTGTTGCAAAGTGACGCTTTAGGCTTGAGTGTATCAGGTTACAGTCTTCCCATACATTGACTTGCTCTATGTGCATTTATATTTGAGAAACAATAAGTGGTCTGGGTCCATAGCAGCAAGATGGGCCTGTTTCACAGATCAGCATGTAATTGGACCCTCAGGCTGTCATGCTTCTGAGATTCTTTACTCTGAGAAGAAGGTAAATGAAGTTCTGATGGAGCGCAATCTTACACTGGGAATGGATGCAGAGAAACTCCCTGCCCTGTAATGTGTAACGTGGCAAATTGCCTTTCGCAGCTGCAGCTGAACTACCTGGGAAACTACATTCCTCAAATATGGACGTTTGAGACTGGCTGCACTGTGTGTGATGAAGGTCTGCGAAGCCTCACAGGGTTTAAGGTAAGGCTGATGTCTATTCAAAGCTCTCAAGACAAGTCTTAAAATATAGTGGGATCTTCTGTGTCTGATGTGGTACATGAGTCACCACTTCTCTCCTCTTCTCACTGAACGTAGGATGAGGCATTGCCCATGATTCTGATTGGCATCTTCATCGAGCAGCCCACTCCATTCCTCTCCCAGTTTTTCTTGCGGCTTCGTAACCTTCATTACCCAAAGCAACGAATCCAGCTCTTCATTCACAACCACGTAAGTAAAGTTGGCCTGTGATGGTCTTAACAAATGTGGGGAAAATGTATAACTCCTCCTGCATTTCAGGCACCTTTGCAACCTTTGATGAGACTTCCAGGCAATGTAATCCCAGTACTTACCTGCAATGGCACCTATAAAATAGTTCCATCCAACTGTAAAGATGTGGAAGTGGGAAGAGCTGTTGCTCATCTGGTTTGGCATTTTCAAGAACAGGAGACTGAGCAGCCCGGGATGAGTCCTTCTCATCTGTTTTTCTTTATTTTTCCTTTGGCATAGGAGCAACATCACTTGATGCAGGTGGACTCTTTTGTTAAAGAGCATGGCAAAGAATATCTCGCCATCAAAGTGATTGGACCAGATGATGAGGTGGAGAATGCCGAGGCGCGTAACTTGGGCATGTAAGTGAAAAGGCTGCATGTGATAGCCAGCAGAGTCAGCTTGTGTCCAAACTAAGGCAGTCTGGTTTTTCTGAGGATCATCACTATCAAGTGGATGCTTCTCTTCTTTCAGGCACTCTTTTCTTTCAATTTTCCTAGCGTTAACTCCCCATGCTCATTATAAGTTGGAAAAAAAAATCAGCTTCGACACCAGCTGATGCTCCAGTTTCAGAAACAAAGCTCTCATTTATCCTGTTAGGATAGCCCTGTGCCTCCCACCCTCGTCAAGCGATCTGTATGTCCCGTCATAGATGACAAAGAATATGCACCTATATCTCTGAAGAGCTGTGTAGTAGTAAAACTAAGAGCTAGTGTCAGAGTATCTTCCTGTCTGTGATCAGGAGGCGTGAGTTTGAGCTCAGGTCTGGAATTGGCCCAGCCTTAAATGGGAACCTCTTCAGCTTGAGCTGAGGAAAGAAACAGTTTACTAAATTTTGATTTTGGCTGTGTCTCGATGTCTGCTATTGGATACTGAATCTGATGTGCTTGTATTGTGCTAGCCCTCTGGGTTGTTACATTTAAACTGAACTTTTCTGAGCATCCAGAAGACCTTTAGACTACAAGGTGAAGAAATTCCTGGTGTTCTGTCCTTTGTCTTGCTCTTTTTTAGGAGGATTTTGGTGTGACTTTTCTTGTTCTCTGGCTCTAGGGATTTGTGCAGGAAGGATCCGGACTGTGACTATTACTTTAGCCTGGATGCTGAGATAGTTCTGAAGAACACAGAGACTCTGAGGATCCTCATCGAACAGAACAAGTAAGTTCTTTGGTCTGAGCAATCCCTACTGGTCATCTTTCACACAAGGAATACAGTAACTTTTTTATCACTGAGATGTGTAAGGCACTAGGACAACTGTGTCAGAGATGGAATGTTAGACAAACACCTCTTACTTGGATCTTTTTTTACTGCGTTTGTAATCCCTGGATTTTAGGCAGTGGATGTAAATTGTCTCTAGTTTTGCCTTTATATAGTAGCTAGAACAAATCAGATTCTAAGAGACCTACACAGGGTGCAGTTAGATAGGAGATCGTGACTATATTTGACCTTTCTTATGTGGAACTTTATTCCAATAGAGTTAACAAAAGCAGCAACTCTGTGAGGGAGGGAGAATCTAACTCTTACTGTGCTGTAGTTTGTAAATCTTTTCCTTTTCTTCCTGTCCTGCAATTCCTTTTTCTTTTGTGCTCATAGGCTGGTGATTGCCCCATTGGTAAGCCGTCATGAGAAGTTGTGGTCAAATTTCTGGGGAGCGCTGAGCCCTGATGGATACTATGCCCGCTCAGAAGATTATGTGGATATTGTTCAAAGGCGGAGGGTGTGAGTATGCAAAGAGAGTTTCTTACTGACATAATCCCTCCAATGTAAAGCTTGCTGCAGCACGTTATCATCAAACCCGCTAACGTCAAGTAACCACAGAGCAGAACTGTCTGTGTATACAAAATTCCGGAAAAGAAGTCTGTACTCCCATTTGGAAGCTGCTCTATATTCTCCCCTGAGCAGAGACCATAAGATACTTTGGACAGATTTTCTTGTGATCAGAGTAAGGGTTTAAGAGTCCTGACTCTGCTGAAATCCCTTCATCTTACTCATGTCATGTTTTCCCACCTGTGGATTATAGTTAGTGTGATCCTTAAAATCCTGTAAAGTGCTGTTAATCTTTATCAGATAGTCTTCATAAAGTACCAGGTGATCCCGGAATGGAAGATTCTCAAAATATATTTGTTGGTTCATTCATATTCTTAAGGGGTCCTCTTTTTTTTTTTTTTTGAGGCCATTATATGCTGGAAATCAGCTTAGCACTTTTGGCTGGTTCAGGATTTTTTTTAAATCACTGGAAAAAAAAGAAGTTGATCTCTCTGGGAAGAGATTCAAGCCATTAAGTATGTCCCTAGCAAAAACACACAGTAGCAATTAATTGTTTTCACAGTGGACAAGCATTTGTGCAGCTTAAAAGCTCTGGGCAATATAAGTGATTTTTCCTGGAATGAGAATTCCTATTGGTATGGTTTCTCCCTACTGTTCTGATTTGGCTCAGGCAAGCCTGGCTGATACTGCAGTGCTGCCTGTCATCCCATCAAGTCCAGCAGTTTCTGTCTTAGTGGTATTTCAAGTCTTACTCTCCTACCCCTGTGTTTCAGCGGGCTTTGGAATGTTCCCTACATCAGCAGCGTTTACATGGTTAAAGCCAAGGCTCTGCGATCGGAGCTCGACCAGGGAGATCTCTTCCACAGCGGCAAGCTGGATGCTGACATGGCTTTCTGCCACAACGTTCGGAATCAGGTCGGTCAAGGAGAGAGAGGCTGGCAGGGGAGAAATGCATGCCAGGGTGTAGGTGGCAAGATTAAGTAGTTTCAAGGCATTCATCTCTGCCAGGGCATGGGACAGGATGAACTGGTGTTATTCAATACTGTGCAGGCTTGGAACAGTGTGGGATTTCTGTCTTGCTGCGAAACCACACAGAGCCAGGGATGGATGTGGATAACATTTTTGTTCTTGGGCCTATTCAGGGCTATTCTAAATGGGTTTGACAGAGTAAGGAAGAACCTAATCTCACAGCAGCTGCTCTGCTCTGCTTCTAACCCTGGCTGACAGGAGGCATAGAATTACTGGCTCTGGCTATAACCTTTCAAAGTTCCTCATATCCAGGGTGGAAATTAAACTGAAGGCCCACAGGAGAAAGAATGAGTAAATGAACAGCTTGTGCAGAGCCATCATCACTGGAGAACTGTCCAGTGCTTGTATTTCATAGTGGCTCACAGGAATGTGAGGCCTGGAATCAAAGCTTGATTGTTTCCCTCTGTCCTGCAGGGAGTCTTTATGTACCTGACAAATCGCCATCAGTTTGGACACATACTGTCCCTGGAAAATTATCAGACGACTCACCTCCACAATGACCTCTGGCAAATATTCAGCAATCCTGAGGTGAGATAACCTGCATGCTTAGCAGGCTTAGCAACGTGGCATGTGAAGATTTGATGACTAGCTTCACCAGGAAGGAAGATCCAGGCTATGTACTAACAATGTCTCTCAGGTGTGATGAGGAGCATAGTCCCAGAATCTAAAGAGAGTGTGTTTATGTAGCTCATAACATCTGGATCTTCAAAGCCTGTGAAATGCTGCTGCATGAGTGCCTGGCTTTTCACTGCCTCTTTTTACCAGGCTCCACAGAATGACTGGTTTGCTTATCTTTTAACTGCAGGACTGGAGAGAAAAGTACATCCATGAAAACTACACAGCAGCTCTGAAAGGGAAATTGGTAGAAACGGTAAGAAAACATTGCTCATATGCATCAGAATGGGAGATGAGCATCAGGACGCTTGTACCAGCACTGTTGGCATTCTCGGGAATAAGCAGTTCAGCACAACCTCGTAGTCTTTCAAATCCAGAGGAAACATGACCTTGAAAGTACTTCTAGAGCCAAATCATTCTTCTAGAAGTACATCTCCAGCTCTCTGAAGTGGAAGTGGACACATAAATCAGGCAACAAATTTCTATCCTCAATATTTTAGTTACTTTCCACTTAAACTGAGTCAGTCTACAGCCAGTTTAGTCTTATTCCTTTTGCCTCCAGCACCCGTCCTTGTTTCTGCCATTCTCACCTGTCTACTTTCTGCAGCCCTGCCCAGACGTTTACTGGTTCCCCATATTCACTGACACTGCCTGCGATGAGCTGGTGGAAGAAATGGAACATTATGGCCAGTGGTCCACAGGTGACAACACGGTAAGAAAAAGCAGGAGCTTTTTGATTTCTGGGTCACACCATTGGCCATCTGTATTTGGTGGCAGCAGTGCCTCCTGTAGGAAGGCATTAAATCTCACAGTTAAACGAGGACGCTCTAGGCAATACTCTAATATTATTGTTCCTGATTAACTCTGTGATTTTGCCCTTGTTCTTTAATGTGAATTAATTTTTCTGAGTCCTCCTTAATGTTCTCTGAAGCTACAGTGTTCAACCCTTCTGATGGTAATATTGGTTTAAACCTTAGGGCTTAATTATTGTTTGAAATGAGTTTTCCATCCTGTAAATTCTGATAAATAAATGTCATCTTTATTTGTAGTTACAGAAACAAGTGCTTTTCATTCCTGAATTCCAAAGTTCCCATCCTCATGGGTACTTTCACGATTCTATTTCAGGACAGCAGAATACAAGGAGGATACGAGAACGTCCCAACTATTGACATACACATGAACCAAATTGGCTTTGAAAGAGAATGGTATAAGTTTCTTCTGGACTATATTGCACCCATCACAGAGAAACTGTACCCAGGATACTATACCAAGGTATGTATTCCTTAGCATCAAAACTGGTGGTCAGCTCAGCAACTCCTCCAGTTGCAACTGTGTGAAGAGACTGCTAGAGTGTGAAGGAACTGGCCCTGGAGTATGACCTAAGTACATGCATCAGGAAATAAGCAGTTTCCAAATGACATTCTCCTGTCTTATTGTTGCCTTTCTCTCTTAGCAGTGAGATGCAGTTTAAATATTAGACCCTGCTCTGCAGCTCCGTAGCCGTGGACTACTATAGCCCTGTAACAGTCGTGCACTTTGTTCTTCTCTCCTGCAGACTCAGTTTGAGCTAGCCTTTGTAGTTCGCTACAAACCGGACGAGCAGCCCTCCTTAATGCCTCATCATGACGCTTCCACCTTTACCATTAACATTGCTTTGAACCGAGTTGGGATAGACTATGAGGTGAGTGTTTGCCAGTGTGTCAAGAGTGTAGTGCAGCCTCTTGAACAGTCCAGGCAGCTAAAAACTGTTTCCTTATCCGTATCTGACTCCTTCACGCTAAGGATTGCAATCAAGGACTGGGCTAGGGTAGAAAGAAAATTTTTGAATGCATCAGAACACAGGAGATTCCCTGAGCACCTCCCTACGTTTTCAGAAGGGCCGCCAGGAGAAGGCAGGGACCCTTTCCCTGAGGTGCTCTTACCAAGCTGATGTGTCTCTTGTTCCCATCAGGGAGGAGGCTGCAGGTTCCTGCGCTACAATTGCTCCATTCGAGCTCCACGGAAAGGGTGGACCCTTATGCATCCGGGACGCTTGACCCACTATCATGAAGGTCTTCCAACCACCAAAGGAACCCGTTACATCGCAGTGTCCTTTCTTGACCCCTAGAGCCATGCTTCACAGGAAGGACGTTTCCCTGGCCCTGCTCACTGCTGACTTTGAGTGGAAACAGGGAATGCTGCTGAGAGTTTCTAAGGCATTAATCAAGGCTATTTGGATATTGATTTTTAATGATATTTTAAGACTCCACTACTGGAAGACCTCCCTCTCTGATACTGCAGGTAATATCTAGGAATATTGCTGTAGAATTTGGAAGGAGATTTTGTGCCTTCGTTTTTGATTCTTCTCCTCATCCTCCATTTCTTGGAAGTGCAATTTACTTGAACTTTCACTGATTGGTTGGCTTTACAAAAATGCTTTCTTGGACTGGAAATCCACCTTTTTGGAGGCAAGTCACAAGCTGTCTCTCCAAGTAGCTGGAAGCCCATTTTCATCCGCAGTGTATACAGGACTGGACATTAGACAATAATTCCTGGATACTATTCCAAATACAAACCAATCAGGGAGCTGACTCCAGGATTCATAACCGTTAAATGTCATACCAGATGAAACTCAGTAATAAGAGCCTGAAGATCATCTGATTCCTTACCTCTTTGCAGTCCTTGGAAGCATATCACAAAGTTGAAAGCAGCAGCAGTGGCAATATAGATGCTTCTGGTTAGCTAACAGAAGGTCCACTAATGATACTTTACCTCTGGGATTAGGCTGAGGAGATAAAAGATAGCTTCCCTGTCTTCTGCTACGGCAGCCAAAACGAGAAATTCGACCAATTCGACAAATTCTGACCATGCTGATGTGCATAGGTAAAGCCTAAGAAAGGGAAGGCTGGGAACAACTAGGATCAGTCAGGAGGGCTTCACTGCTGAATTGTCTCTGTTCTGTTCCATGTTAAGATTGTCTAAAGCTCTAATCAATCGCTGGGTAACAACCCCGAGGTCCCAGTGGTCTTTGGTGGCCTTATTCCAGTTCTCAGAGATTGTTTTGATAATTTTATTTGCATCTAATTCGAATGGGCCATGAAAGAGCTGTTCTCTGGTACTTAGAGGAAATAATTATTCACTGTTTCTATTATTTGAGATTCCAAACCAAAACACTCCACTGCAAACACTTCTCTGGTGGGGTCAAGGCTGATAGAAATGAGTGGTTGGAAAGTGCTGAGAAATTGTGGTGAACTGGGAGGTGTAAATATGTGTCTAGACTAGACCCATGGTTCCGAACCAAGGAAGGGGGGAGAAACCTTTTCTGCCATTGCGTGTGAGACACCTGCTCTGCTCATCGGACACCATTATTCCCTGGATCTGCCAAACTAGTATGTTTCACGAGCAGTAAACTCACAGTATGGTTGTCCTTAGGAGAAAGAAAAAACCTTCCTCTCAGTTCTCTGTGTCTCCAGCTTCTACTGTCTAATTGTAAGGCGTACAGCTCCTTCATCCAGGACGGGTCCCATTAACGGCGGCAGAACAGCTTTGGAAGCGTGGATTCCGGCAGGGAACTCCGTACAGTTGGAATGGACCGGAGGAAGGTGGCACAGACCTTCTCCTGCTGCTTCCCATGCTAAAGTGTATTCCAGGGCTACACACTCACGCGTGCCCGAGGGGAAAAAGCCTGGCGGGGACAATCGGTTTGGAAAGCGAAGCGATAATAAATGCTGTACAGTGAGCCCGGAGCGCTGTGGCCGAGCGAAGGGACGCGGTTGTCGGGAGGGTGCCCAAAGGCGTGTGTGTTTGTTCAGCGCGGTTTTTCCCGCTGATTTCGCGGTGCCCGTGCGGCGGTCGGGATGACTGACGAGTCTGTCCCACGGGACGCACCGCGTTAACCCCCTCCGTGCCGTTCCGTCGCGCCCCCGCCTCCCGTGAGGCCTTGCGCGGCCGCCCCCTCGGACTACAGCTCCCGTGGTGCCCCGCGCCAGGCCCCGCCCGGCGCGCGGCGCTGACACGCGCCGCCTGCGCCTGCCGGGTGGCGGTGCCGCGGGGGTGACATGGCGGCGCTACGGCAGCGGTGGTGAAGGTGAGAGGTGGGGCGGTGCCTGGCGACAGGGGAGGCGGGAGCCGCTGCAGGCCGGGCCGGAGTCCCGAGAAGGGCCGCCTGACGGGCGGCAGGGACAGCGGAGGTCTCGCTGCCGCGCTGAGGGGGCGGGAGAGGGGCGCTTCCCGCCCTTCGCCCGGCGCGCGCCGGCGGTAGCCCGCCCGCCTCCTGAGGTGTGAGGAGAAGGCGGCGGCGGCGGCTGCCCGCAGCGTCTGCCCGGTGCATCCGCCGGGCGCTGGGATGGCGGGGGAGCCGAGCGCGGCCCATCAGGGAGCTCCGCAGCCCGCGTCCCTCATCCCCCGGTCCTTCTGCTGCAGAGACGGAGACAGGACTCGGCGTCGCTGAAGGAGCTGTGGGACGAGGGAGAAGGCAGGAAAACTGCAGTCATTCCTGTTCGCGAGAGACTCGAGCTGACCATGCCTGGCTTGTGAAAACGTAACTCATCCCGAAAGTAAGCGGAGGAAGGGGAGAAGTGGCCGTTGGCAGCCTGTTGTCCTGAAGGGAGAGCAAAAGATCAATATTTTTCTTCTGATGTTTGAGTAATGGAGTTTGAGTTGTAGAAAGTGGAACAATTTCTGTGTGAAAGAAAGAAGGTTGCTTTTAAAACGTATATTTATCTAGTGCTTGATAGGATGCAGAGTTGCCTAGCTGTTGGGACTTGCTGAGCCACCTTTATTTACTGGATTTTTCCCTGTAGCGCAATGTCCCTGTTGTTTACTCGTTCCAAGTCAATAGTTGCAGTGAAGAAGGATAAAAGACACATGGCTGAGGTAAACGCTTCTCCGCTTAAACATTTTGTCACTGCAAAGAAGAAAATCAATGGTATCTTTGAACAGTTGGCTGCATACATCAATGAGAGCTCCTCGTTCCTGGAAGGTAAGCTGAATTCTTGAACTACAAGTGTGTAACAGGGCTTCTCCCACACACAATTCCCCAAACACACGCCAGAAATCCCTCTTTGAGTTAAATGGTTCTACTAGATCTGTGCTTATTTATACGTGCATGTCTGTTGATATATCAATGTTTGTAAGAAGAACAGAAAACTATTTTATTGAATTTGGGTGGAGTTCAGGGTTCATGTTTTAAAGCTGACAAGTTCACAGTGTTAGAAAACTGTGCTAGATAGCAAGCTATGCTTGATTTTTATGTTGTTTAGGAGTTTTTTTAATCAACTAAACAAGGCCCTTTTGTTTTTTTGCCTATAATTCTTTCAATACTCTTGCCTGGACATGTAATTGCTAGTGACATGTAGCATATGCTAATAATTGGCTTTAAGAGCTTAAGACACAGGCAGAAGATTTTTTTTTTTTAAGGGTGTTGTAATGTTTGAAGTGTTGGCTGTGTTCTGTTTAAGGCAGTCCTAAGGATGAGAATGGTTAATAGATACACGAAAGAGACCGGCTGATAAACACTGGTACAAAATTGCCTCAGGGTGCAATTGCATGTTTCAAGATTACCCACACGATCTTTGGGACACGGATAAACATCTAGTCATGTGTGTTACATCATGAAGAGGTGTTTAACCCAGTACGGAGACGAGTGACTTCTCCAGTTCAGAGGTGTAATGTATTTTGATTTTAGAAACACACAGGAACATAGAGCTCGATCCTGTCACCACAGAAGAGCAGGTACTGGAAGTCAAAGGCTACCTGTCAAAAGTGAGTGGCATTAGTGAAGTGTTGGCAAGACGACACATGAAAGTTGCTTTTTTTGGAAGGTGAGTCACGTGCTTATGTTGCCTACGCTCCTCACTCAGTAAAGCAACTGGCATCTTTAGGATTGTAGCCAGTTAAAAATATTTATAGAAACATTAGTGCTCCAGCTCTTGCTTGTAATGCGCCTGTCCCTGGTTCTAGTCCTCTCGTAAATTGGAAACAAATATTATAGCACGTAATTATTTGATTTGGAAAAATTCTTAAAATAAGAAAATAGAAGAGTCTTTTTGTAAGTCGCCTATGGCACCTAATTTGTTAATACGTCTGATACTGCTTGGGTTTAGAGAACTTGCTTTCTGTAATATCAAAATGAGCATACCTGAACCTCAGACGCCTCACTACACCAGTCTTTAATCTGACTTTAGGACAAGCAATGGAAAAAGCACTGTGATAAATGCCATGCTGTGGGACAAAGTCCTTCCTTCAGGAATCGGACACACCACTAATTGTTTCCTGCGTGTAGAAGGGACAGATGGACATGAAGCTTTCCTGCTTACTGAAGGCTCAGAGGAAAAGAAGAGTGTTAAGGTACAATTTCATTAAGCATAAGATAAAGGAGAACAGCTCTTTGGAAGTGCCAGAAAAGGAAAGGAACAAGAAAATTGAATCACCATGAATAAATTTCACAGTTAAGGATTTTAATCATTGAGGGAGTAGAGATGAAGAACAGAAAGTGTAGGAAGGGAGAAATGGAGCACGTTATAGGACAGGACTTGTTTGTTTTATGAAAAAGATGATATGTTGTATTTGTTAGTGATTGCAGGGAACTGAAACATGACTCAGGATGTTCTGAGCTCTGTGTGACTGACAGAAGGCACAGGCTTCCTGATAATGCCTCAGTAGCCTTCCTTGACAGGAAAATTTCTCATAAACTGTCATGAGGTGGGTGCCTTTTGACTAGGAGGCTCAAGCAAGTTTCATATGGAAAACCTCCCAGGGAGAAAGTGTTTTGGAGCTGGGATTTATCTTAAATTGTGAACAGCCCTGGACGGGAGATGATTGTGTTAATGGGTCTTAGCATACAGGAAATGTTATAAATTTTCCATCTTTTTAATAGACGGTGAACCAACTGGCTCATGCCCTTCATCAAGATGAACTCCTGAATGCTGGCAGCCTAGTCAGCGTAATGTGGCCCAATTCCAAATGTCCTCTCTTAAAGGATGACCTGGTGCTGATGGACAGGTGAGAAATACCTTACTTTCCTTTCCTGCTTATCACAGATTAGTTACAGAAACATCTTCAAATACAAATTTAACAAACATCAAGGAAAATTGACCCTGTTCTAATCTATGACTGCGACTTAAGTCCTTTGCTGTAGTTAACAGTCAGATTTTTCTCTTGATTGGTACTGCGTTTTAGTCTGTACTCTGTGTCACCTCAGGACATGTAGCTCAGACATGGGAAATTAATGCCTCGAAAGCTGAAACACATTTCTTATTAACTATTTTAATTCTATTTTTGCCATTTCCACAGCACAGTAATGTCTCTTCTCTTTTTATTGCTAGCCCTGGCATTGATGTAACCACAGAGCTGGACAGTTGGATTGACAAATTCTGTCTAGATGCTGATGTATTTGTCCTGGTGGCAAATTCTGAATCAACATTGATGCAAACTGTATGTTCAACTCCACTTGTTCAGTAAATTTGGCTAAAAGTTAAAATATTTGGACGTATTAATCCTAAGAGGTTTTGTTCTGTTTTGCTTAGGAGAAACAATTCTTTCACAAGGTGAATGAACGTCTTTCTCGACCCAATATATTTATTTTAAATAACCGCTGGGATGCATCTGCCTCTGAACCAGAATACATGGAGGAGGTTTGTGATGTGTTTAAATTCCTTCTCTTTGTGTGGATATTATAGAGTTCATTTTGACTCTGGTCCTTGTGGGTAGAATCATCAAGCGTTGTATGTGATTGTTTTACAGTTTGGATTTTTATTACCGTAGTGTGGAGACTGGAGGGAATATAGACTAGTGATCGGGACATGACTCTTGGAATTTCTGACCTGGAAATCACAGGGGCCTTGTGAAGTCAAATCACTTAGATAACCTCTGGAAGATTCCATAAAACATCAAAGTTTTTTTCTTATTCTTTTGCATTGGTAGCTTAGACCAGCAGAGGGCATCTGGGTGCTTGGTCTGACCTTTAAGAGATGGAGTGTAAAGTGGGTTTAATTATCCTGTTTATCCCTCAGGTGCGGCGACAGCACATGGAGCGATGTACCAGTTTCCTGGTAGATGAGCTGGGTGTGGTGGATCGAGCCCAGGCAGGGGATCGAATTTTCTTTGTGTCAGCGAAGGAAGTGCTGAATGCCAGGATTCAGAGGGCTCAAGGCATGCCAGAAGGAGGTAAGGAAAGCTAACAAGTTTTCCATTTTCTTATAGGGAAGAAAATAGAGAATATCTTGTTCCAAGAAATGGATAAAATTGGGGTGGGTAATAGAGCAGTCAAAACCAAAGAGGTGACTTAGCAGCACTTTTACATTGGCTTCAAGGTAAAGCAGGAGCATTTCTTGATGTCCAACATCTGATTGCTTTCTCAAAACTTAAGTAGGTTGGTTTGTACTTTCCTTCTCTCAGGTGGAGCATTGGCAGATGGATTTCAAGTAAGAATGTTTGAGTTTCAGAACTTCGAGAGAAGATTTGAGGTGAGTGTTATGTATACAAACCTGTTGAGATTTTACTCCTGAAAGACTGGGGACTAGAGCTTAGAAACATGGAGTGGGACTACTCTTTGGAAATAGATTACACAGGAAGAGAAGTTGTGTTCGTTTGCTTCTGCCTGCTGCTAATCTCGGCTGCGTTTTGCATACAGGAATGTATCTCACAGTCAGCAGTAAAAACAAAATTTGAGCAGCATACGGTGAGAGCAAAGCAGATCGCGGAAGATGTTCGTCTCATCATGGATTCTGTGCATATTGCTGCCCAGGAACAGCGGTGAGGAGAGCTGATGCTTGGTTCTCACATAACAGAAGCTCGTATTCTGGGAGAAATTTAAGGAAATATGAGCATTTAAAATGCAAAGCAGAACACAGCATGTTTGGGAGTGGGAAGAACAAGTACCAGTAGTCTTGATTCTCGTGAGTTGTAAAAGCATCGGGACAGGAACCTCTTTTTGCTTCCTGTGCCATGCCTGTGTAATGCACTGTAGATACTGTCACGTTTTGTTCTTGGGCACGTTTGTTCTGGAATTCAAATTATGTTTGTAGATCAAAAAGGCATCTATCTGGCTTTTTGATGGGTGCTTTTTTTTCCACCAGAGTTTACTGTCTGGAGATGCGAGAGGAACGACAGGAACGTTTAGGTTTTATTGACAAACAGCTGGAGCTCCTTACTCAAGACTACAAGCGGAAAATAAAACAGATCACAGAAGAAGTGGAGAGGCAGGTAGGGAGAAGTGGCTGCAGAAGAAGAGATTGTCCGAAACAGCTACCAGCATGGTGGGAAAAATGCCAAGCGCTGGCTTACAAAGGTTTGAAGTACTAGAAATGTTAGAGTTACAGATGGGAAGAGAAGGAATGCATTCAGAAGAAGTCTTTTTGTTGTTGTTTTTTGTTTTTGTTTTTCTTTGAGGTAATGAAAAGTAGAATACTTGGGGGAAACTTTCAGAGAGACTCATATAAGATGCTTTAAATAAACAATGAGACTTTGATTAACATTTGAATTATTATTGCTACTATATTTCAGTCTTGAATGCTTCCTAAAATACTGAAATGTTTCCGATAAGTTTCCTCGTTGTTTCATTCTAGCATAATGTCAGTCTTGCTGTCAATAATAACATGCCATTTTCACTATTACGAATACACAGAAAAGGCCTGTTCATTTTCCACAAGTCATGTATTGCCTCAGGCTTTTTCTGTCTGCACTGTTTGTTGTACAGAGCATAAATCTACGTACTTCTCAGCCGTCATCTTTGTTCGCAAGTCACCAGTATTGCATTTTGCAGTGGGCATACAGTGGCCGCGTGGCGCTGCACGATCATAGTGTCTGATGTTCAGCAGTGCTTACAAAGAAATGCGTGTCTTCAGTGGTGGTTTTCCAGCTCTCCCCAGGACAGAATATATGGAAACTCTGTCCTGTGCTGTTTTTCTAGGTGTCAAATGCAATGGCAGAAGAAATCAGGCGGCTTTCAGTGTTGGTAGATGAATACCAAGCAGACTTCCATCCATCTCAAGTTGTTCTTAAAGTTTACAAGAGTGTAAGTGCTGTTTGCTTCTTACAGGTTGCTTAAGCAATTTAAAGTGGCCGTTCTTTGCTGAGTCAGCAGTTACACCAGCTCTTTGGGATGCTTAACGTTCTTCCAACTAAGATATGAGCTAAGCTTTTCATATTATGAAAAATGTTTTGTTAGAGTGTCTCTTGTGTTTGGATAGCTTCTGTAAAAAGTGAACTTCTTAAAAAAAAAAGTTTTATTTATAATCTCGGCAATAAATTGATACACTTATGATGTATCACATTATATAGATCAACCAGAACTTTGCCTAGACTGCAGAGTACATCAGATTTCTTCATTTGCTTTTGCTTTTTTCTTTCCTTCACTGACGAATGGGGAAAAAAATGAAACTAATGTTAGAACAGTGGGCAGGTAGAATGCGTGCTCCTGTTCTGGGAGGGTTTTTTTAACTGGCAAGCTCTAGCACCTGCAGCCAGTATCTTACCTATGTTTATTTTAAGCTTAATAACCCTTTCTTTGTTTATCAGGAGCTGCATAAACACATTGAGGAAGGCCTGGGCCGTAACATGTCAGATCGTTGCTCTAATGCAATCACAGCTTCCCTGCAGACAATGCAGCAAGAAATGATAGGTCAGTTCAGCAGGCAGTGTTTCCCTTTCCTTTGACTGGGGTGCTACATAACGAGGTAGATGTTCTGGATTTCTCTTTGATCTGATGGCTGATGTTCTATTGGCATTATCTTAGTTTCCATCTTGATTAGTAGTGCTGTTGTGTAGAGGACTAGTTACTTCTGCTTTTTCCACTCTGTGTCTGAACTTGTGCAGTGACTTGCTAACAACTACGTACAGTCAGCTTAATCCTTCATGCCAGAGAGGATCTGTGACTTTGGAAACCTGAGAGATTCTCAGACCAAGATCCTAATGACATGTGAACAACTTGTAACTAGGTCCTTGTCTGAGTGTAAGCTTTAATAGAAGTATGGTGTCTAGACACTTTTAGAATGGCCTTTAGATTCTGTTTTCCAAGCTATTTCTAAACTAAACTTCATCAATTACCTGTAAGGATTTGGGAGAGTCCATGGAAAGATTTTCTTCTGAGTTAGATCTAACGCAGAAGATCTAAGAATTGAGTAGTAATTTGTGACATATCTCTGACCCTGCAATGTGCTCAGCTTTAGGAAATTTAAGATATTAAGAAAAGTAACCGTGGAGGATGGAACAACTCATAACCTCCTTGATCACAAGAATTAACCAAACTTTATTCTGTAAAGTCAGTAGCCATTTTTTGAATGTTTTTATTTTCTGTCTATGCAGATGGTTTAAAACCCCTTCTCCCAGTCTCTCTGCGGGGCCAGATAGACATGTTAATTCCCCGGCAGTGCTTCACACTCAGCTATGATCTGAACTGTGACAAGCTTTGTGCCGACTTCCAAGAGGACATAGAATTCCATTTCTCTCTCGGGTGGACGATGCTGGTGAACAGGTTTTTGGGACCAAAGAATGGCCGTCGGGCCTTGATGGGCTATAATGACCAGGTAAGATACATCGTTGAGTGGTCAGAGATAGATGTGATATTCATATTTTAGTGGCTGTTGAAGTCGTTTTGGTGAGAAGGGCAGCGGCTTGCCTTCTCTTATTCTGTACTTTGCTTTTGTTTTGTCACTGCTTTTCTAATTAGATTCAACGTCCTTTAACACCAGCAAATCCCAGTCTGCCTCCTTTGCCTCAAGGCTCTATGACCCAGGAGGAGCTCATGGTGTCAATGGTGACTGGACTGGCCTCATTGACTTCCAGAACTTCCATGGGGATCATCGTGGTTGGTGGCGTGGTAGGTTGGCAATCTGAGCAGCATTTATATGAATAAAGTTGGAGCACTGATTTGAAAAGCGCTTGCACTGCTGAGTCCTGTAGATATTTGCTATTCACAGACAGTGAAATACTTTCTCTTTCAATCTTCCATTTGAGTATAAATACTGAGCTTATTTTGCATAATAGTTAGGCTTGGAGGGTTGTTGTGAAGGTAACCCTTCAAAGTATGTTTTAAAAGCATTAAATAGTCTCTGATTCTTTTGTGAGAATAAAAGAAAATTTGGTGGGGTTTTTTTCCCATTTACAGAGGAATCGGGACAGAAATATCTACCTAGAGCCTCTGATCATGTGCATCTTCCTCCCTGGAAGGGGAAGAGAGCGCTTAACTTTAGATACCATGCCTAATTTATTTCAGAGAAAATCGGCTCTTCCTGCTTTTCTGTCTTTTGAAAATAATGAATGTTTTGAGTCTCAAATTTCCCCAAACTGTTGAGGAGTAAGAGGTCTAACCCAAGTTGCACGGTAACTCTAGTTCCTGTTGCAGGAAGAACTTAAGTTTCTGTAGTGCCAGGTCCATACGTACGTGCTCTTCTAGTGTCACAGTGTCTAGGGGTGGATGAATTCTCAAAGGGTAGATGTAGCATAAAAACGTCTTTTACTACAGAAACAGGGATTCTGTGAACCAGACAAACTTCGTTTGCTCTTGCAGATGTAATTTAGGTGTGCTGGAAAGCTTAACCTATACAGAACCCCAGTAGCTTAGGTATGTTTATTTGTAGACTGGGCATCAGTGGTAAAGCTGTCTGACCCATGAAACCACTTGCAAGTCAGGATTATTAATTAGGCTCATTTTCAGGTGCCTAGCGTGTAAGTGCAGTGCTCTGCATACCGTTGTTGGCAGTTGGCATGATTCCTAGATGATGATCGTGTCATTTGTTTTTCTTTGTGTTTTTTTTTTTCTCTAGGTCTGGAAGGCTGTGGGCTGGAGACTGATTGCTCTCTCTTTTGGCCTTTATGGGCTCCTCTATGTGTACGAGCGCCTCACCTGGACCACAAAGGCGAAAGAGAGAGCTTTCAAGCGGCAGTTTGTAGAGTATGCTGGTGAGAAATTGCAGCTCATCGTCAGTTACACCGGTTCTAATTGCAGCCACCAAGTCCAACAGTGAGTTGCCTGTTTTCAGCTAAAACCTTACCTAAATTCTGTTGTTTGGAGTTGTTTTAATGATACTCTTTGCTAAAACAAAGTAAGTCTGCATATCGAATTCCAGATTTAAAAATGGGTAGTGATACACTTGTTTTAAGAGTATTACAGTTTTTTGAACCACCAATGTAGTATTCATCTTAGCATTAGTCTTCATGTACTTCCACCTCTCAAATCAAGTTGCTCTGATGCTTTAACATGTCTTGTGCAGAAGTGGAAAGATGAACATCTGAGTCAGTATCATCATCACCGTACATCAAAGGGATTTATTCCTTGCATTTGCTGCTTGATCTTACTTTTCATTGTATCCAACTATTGTCCTTGTTTCGTAGAGAGCTTGCTGGAACGTTTGCTCATTTATGTCAGCAAGTGGATGTCACACGGGAGAATCTTGAGCAGGAAATTTCTGCCATGAATAAAAAGATTGAAGTTCTGGATTCACTGCAGAGCAAAGCAAAACTGCTCAGGTAAAATTTTATTATCCCATACAAACTGATGTTTGCATACAATTGTTTTTCACGTGATTACCCCAAGATGTTCAGATTAGGGTGTATCTTTGGGTGCAGTCCTCCATCCGTCATAGCATTTGATGTGCAGACATCCGCATCTTTCCCTACCAAATTGTGTTGCCTTTCACTATAAACTTTCCCATATACTGTCAACAATCATTTAAATCTTCTGTCTCACGAAACACCTTTTCCTTCTTGTTTTTGGTTTGTTTGGAATTACAGTTCCTTTCCATTTATCAAAACAGTCCTCTTCTCCTACAAACTCCTTCAGGCTATTACAAAATTATGCAAAAAGTGTCACCCGTGCCTTCATATACAGTTGTCTGATGTTTTTCTTCATCCTGCAAAGGCTATTGGGAAGAATTTTTCAAACATTCCTTATCTGCACAATAAGATCAATGCGAAGTTGTAACCAAGATCTCAGTTTGAGCCTCAAAGCCTAGGGACTGTTAGCAGGCAAGTGTTCGTGACCTGAGGAAGGGCAAGGAATGGCAGCAGCATTTTGGAATGGGCCTCTGGCACTCCTCTCCATGCCTTGCTGTTAACTTGTTTTAGTCATGCTTCGTTCAGATGGGCTTGAGAAGAGCTGTTTCACTCACCTAATGGAGACTTTTTGTCCTTGCAGGAATAAAGCGGGTTGGCTTGACAGTGAACTCAACATGTTCACACATCAGTACCTGCAGCAAAGCAGATAGTGTGGGAAGAAGAGAAAAACAACACTGTTTCCCTTCGGCGCTCACTTAATTACTGCAGAGAACATGGTGGGTGATGGAATTCCCTAAAGGGAGTGAGCAAAAGCCTATTGCTGTTTCCAGTTGCTGTGTGAACAATAGGATTCTGCTTCCCCGTTTTGTGTCCCACCTCTAAACACTAGCTGTTCAATAACTTCTTTTTCCTTCTTGTGAGACCAGGCCACTTCAGAAGGAATGTGTGCTTCATACCTTTATAGTGGGCTTTTTAGAGCAAAGTCAAGTACAGTAGCAGATTTAAAACAAACATACATGTTGATCAGGTTGAAAGTTATTCTGACATGTCTTTATGGAGTCATCCATTTTACTACATAAAGACAGAACTATCGATTTCCAAGCCTCAAGTTCAAAAGCAGCTGTTTGTCTAAACACAGATCCCATGCACACAGACGTCTCGATGGTTTCACAGTGCATTTATAACCCTGCAGGCCTGTCTGCTAGGTTTATATTATTATAGAACGTGGCAGAGAATCACTGTGTCCCTTCCTAGAAAGGTTTAGTAAAAAAACTACGAACAAAACCCAGTTCTCTTCCAAGAGCAAGAGGGACTGCGATTTTGCTTTGGTAAGCAACTTGTCTTTGGAGTTTCTTCCTCTTAAGACCTCTTTAATACAGCAGTCTGGCCCGTTTCGCGTAAGTTATAGTTTGCAAAGGCATAACTAGCTCCTGTGAAGGAGGTAGCACTGATAATTTGGCAACTTGTTGAGGAAGAAAACTAGGAAAGGAAAGCCACTTGACAGCATGTGACGAACTGCCTTATGAGATAAGTTGATGAATGTGAGTTTGGTTTTTTTTTGGAAATGCACAGCTGTGTTTCTGGAAGCAGGATTTGGGAATTTCATTACCACTGTTTGGCCACAAGAACAGCATGTGATTTACAAGCTGTAAGAGATTTTGCTTCATGTAGAGTTCCCATAGGATGTTGCAGTCTGTACAGTAATGTGATTTGATGTTTCGCTTCTGTGAAAAGGATGAGAATGAGCTGGCAAGTGCACCTCTGGGGCAGGGGCGAGACCTGTCCCTTGTATTTCATGCCTGGGCAAGAACGGGCTAAACCAACTTTTTTTTTTTTAAAGACATTTTTTATTTCCTAATAGATGAAATTAATTGTTGATGTTTGCCCTGAAGCAATTTTGAATTCGGAGTATAAGATTTGGGAATTGTAAGGACTTGAGTCTCTTCCTGTTGGAATTGATAGAGAAACTCTCACTGATTTCAGTAGTACCAGGATTAGGTTCCTGCGTTGCAGTTTCTTTTCCACTTGGTGGGTCAATATTTTGCCATGTGTTGGGTATAACCTTCCTGTTCCCCACAAAATATCTGAGGAATCCAGAATCAGATCCTGTAGTTCTGAGGTTAGTGACAACCTAAATCTGTTCAGCATCAACTTTAGAGAATATGGGCTGTCTTTGAGCAGGTCGCAGCTGAATTCAGAGCGACTAAGCAGTGGGGTTTTTTTATTAATGAGACTTTTCACTTGAACATGGTATCAGCTGGCCTTAGGATTTCTCATGCACGCTCAGGTGTGAATATATGTGCCTGTAACAGTCCCCTGTCTTGTGTGTCGCAAAAGTTCCGGAAAGAAGAAGCTGCCTTATACTTGAGGGACAAAAAATAGTGACATGTCAGTAAGTACTCTAGGCTGTTCTGAGATTTGCAGTAAGGCTTGAAGTATCTTGGTCATGTAGGAGCTGGCAGTGAGACTCTTGTTATGTCCCTGGAATGCAGAAAACAAACCAACCTTTCACTTCTAGTAGACAGCTTTGAATCCAACCCAAACTGAAAAGCGTTTTTCATCAGAGGGTGTCATTGGCCTTACGGTTTCCTTGGGCAACCTCCTGGACAGAAATATGGCTTGGATCAGATCTGAGAATGAGTAAGAAAGAAATTTGAGTCCTTGCCCCTGGAAAGTGTTCTCTAGGCTTGTGGTGAAGTATACTGGAGTGTGTGGAGTCATCCACTGTTACTCTGCTGCAGGGGTTATGTCAATAAATTCGTCTCTGTAGTCTCTCCAGCTGTCACATCCGTGTTTATAACAGGCTATGTACTATGCTGTGGAGTTAAAACACTAAGCGTGTCCCTAACACTCCAGGAAATTGTCAGTTCCAGGTAGAGGGGGATGATGATGTTCTACTGCTCAGCAGTTCTAGGCTGCCTGAAATGCTGACCTTGCTTTTGAAGAGGTGGCGTTATCATCTCTGCAGCAGGCCGTTAGGGGAAATCTGATAAATGAGCTGATCTTTAAGCCGGTGTCTGATCTGTGAAGGCAGGAGAGATTGATGGGTTCTTAGAATCTGGTGACTTGCCAACGTGTGTGTCTCTGAGGCTGTTCAGATTTTGGTGATGAGACTACATTCTCACTGTAGTCCTGAAACCTAACCTAGATAACGGGGGAAAGAACCACTTGAATTTTTTAAGAAGCAAAATTGCTAACATGGGAGGGGAGAATTTTTAAATGTGTTTCTAACTGTTGTCCCTAGAAGCCCGAGTGATGGAGAATCCGACTTCTAACAGAAAGGCCTGTGAGCTGGATTCCTCTTTACCAAAATACAGCTGTCCTTCTTTAATTCAGAGTAGTGGAGGAATGAACACTATCAGCAAGGAGCCAGTTCTCTTCTACTTTTCATAAAGAATAATAAATTAATCCTCAGAACAGGTGATTCCAAAACCAGTCTTCCCCAAACTCTAACTAAAGAAGGTCGGCTAAATGCACTTTATCTTATTGCTGCTACTTATTTTCCTCTTTGTGTTATGTTGGTGGAGCTCTTCAAAATACTCTTACCAGTGAGGTTTCTCTCTGCTGTATTTAAGGTGATAAATTTGCATGAATTATTCCTGTATCAATGCTGTAAGCAATGGAAACCAAAATAAAAACGAATGGGAAAAACGTTTCTCCTGCTGTGTTGTGATACCAAGTCTTCAAGTGTAAGTATAATACCTTCAGCTGATGACACGCTGCTGTGTTGTAGTAAATTGCATGTTTGACAACAGGGACTCTTCGTCTGCATTCTTAATGTGAAAATTAACAAAGACTAGTGCTACGGAATCAGCTGATGGAAGCTTTGGGAGATTCCTTCTTAAGTTGGTGTTGAATCAGGGATTTCTTGTAGGAAGTAACGGCCGGCAAGTACTGCGTTAACAGGCTGCAATTGCCGATGTGTTCTGACGGTGCGTGTGAGAGGAGAAGGTGGTATTTCCCACGCTGAATTTTGGGAACAGTTCCCTTGTAAGCTCTGAGGGCGCTGGGGTCCGTGCTGCGCTCAGAGGACGGGCCGTGGCGGTTCCACGAACCCAAACGAGCCCGTTCGGAGCCCGGCCCCGCGCTCCTCCCGCCCCGCGCCCGGGGGCGGGCCCGCGCATGCCGGGAGCCGCGGGGCGGGCCCCGCCGCGGCGGAAGCGCCCTGCGGGGCTGCGCGGGGCGATCCCGGGATTGCAGGGAAGCCCCGGGCAGGGATCGCCTGGCGATCGGCGCGGCGCAGGTGGGCCGGGAAGCGCGGGGAGAGCGTTCGGCGCTCGGACCGCCGCAGCCGCTCGGCCGGGCTGGGCTCGCGTCTTCCCACGCCGCGCTCCGCAGGGAGCGTTAACCAGCGGGCTGCCGGCTGCCGGGCCGGCCTCTTGGAGAGCGAGGGGGAGTTTGGCAGTGCCCAGGGCCGCCTCCCCTTCCTCGTGGGCACAGGAGAGTCGGAACGGCGCGTCTGTGCCAAAACGGCTCTGGGAAGCCCCGTTCAGGTGTTAAGACAACTTTCCTTCAGAGACGAGAGTTCGCAGCTCCCGAGACAACCGTTGTTTGTTTTTAACTGCGAGAAGCTAAGCTCCTTTTCGCAGAGGATTCAGACTAAAGCAGTTTCATAAGCTTGAGCCCCTGGGGCTGAGCAGGAAGGGGACTAACAGCGAAGAGTGGATCTCATCTGGTAAAACCCTTCCAGAAAGTCCCTTGACTAATGTTATTTTCAGAGTATTTGCTTTCCGATGAGCAACGATGAGAGGACGCAGTTAATTTTGTCCTGTGAACACTGTGAGAACTTATGCTTTGTTAAAATGATCTCAAATTTAGTGCTTTAAGACTGGTATTTCTATTTTATGTCCAGTAGTGCACCTCTCACTTACTTCTTGTAACAAAAAGATATGTTGTAGCTTTTTCATCATTAGCACTGCTCTTTGTTGCTCCCAGTGCTGTTGTATACGTGTGGATTTGATTCCTCATGTTCAGTTGCCAAGGTAGCAGACCCAAAAACAAATCAGATGAGCTTTGGAAAAGGGTTTAGGGATCCTGCAGGTTCATAGGTCCTGCAGAAGCTCATAGTTTTCTCGAGAACATAAATCACTCTAGCCAGCAGCAGTGTGAGAGTTTGGGTTTAGGGTTTCATTTTGTTTTATTTGAAAAAACACTTTCTGCAAATTTAGAGGAGCTTGTGATGTTGTAAACATGTTGAACAGCATGATAGCCTTCTAGTCAAACAAGGTTTTATTTCTTTATCTATTTATTTATTAACTCCTCTTTTCTCCCTCTTCTAAGTAACCCTTAGTGATTAATGTGTGGGATTGGAATTGTCTGAGCCCTAATCCTGAGTGATAATTGAGCCTTTTGGAGTCTTCCTTTCTGGGGAACACGGAGGACAGTTTTGACTCAATATTTCTTTTGTAGTAAATACATTCATACTCATTCATATTTTGAAGTTACGAGCATCCTGGTATTATCACAATATAAATTTTGATGTTTAAAAAGAACATTAAAGCAGAATTACATAAGGTTGCCCTAAATACCAGCCTCTGAATCGAATGTCTCTTATTTAGCTTTTTGATGTGACTTTTCATGTTTACTGTTTCCTCTGTAAGAATGTCTTCTCCCTGTTCAGTCAGCTACCAGTTTCTGGGTGCAAAATACTTGACAGTGCATCTGAGGAGAGAGAAGTGTGCAGTGGTGCTAGTTCTTAGCTTAAAGAGACAGGCTGATTTCTTGGGAGCAATGATCAACACTCCCAATGTACTAACAGCTGTAAGTGGTTTTTATGAAAAATCCTCTGCAAGTGGTTTCTCCTGAGTCTGCTTCTTCACTCGATGCTTCCATTTATGTAGTCCAGCCTTCCTCTGCCTTTACAGGAAAATGTTTTCATAGGATGGAGTTAGAGAACCTGAAGAGGCTGCGTCAGGCCAACCAGGACCTTCTACAAAGGCTCAGAATGAAGCAGGAAGAGATCAGAAAAAGACTTCCCAGCAAGCCAGTCTTTCCGGCATCTCTTCATAATAGAACAGCTACTGAAAGACCTGTCCCCTTGGCCAAGAGAGGGGTATGTGTTGTGTCTGTGCTAGAAGTGCTGGGAAGCAAATGGGCCTTGTGTGGTAGGCAGCAGCTCTGTCTATAGAGTGCTGTGGTAAAGGAGATGTATGGACATGAAACAGCTGGTAGAAGGTGGAATATGGAGTCTGTTAGAAAAGTAGCTAGAGTTTCTTGTATTGTTTATCCTGTGGTCTCAAATATGTTCTCCTTGCAAAGGATTCAGAGATCAGTTCCTGCCTGAGAAATGTAGGTTTCTTAATCTAAGATAGGAATGAACACTGTGGAATGTAATCCTTTTATTTCTTCTAAGCACAAAGGCTGAAAGTTTAACGGTTCCTCAAATCGGGAAAAGCTTGATTTAGCTGGAGGTAGGCCCCTTTCTTACCTTCTCTAAACACTTAATAATGTCTTGTGAATAATAGAAGGATTTTGCTTTTTTTCCCCATAGGGATTTAAAGGGATGAGCAGACTAGAATGAGAGGTTGATTTTCTCTTACTGAGTGAAATGGCCGAATGAAAGGTATTTGTAATCTGTACAATGCCATGTGGTGTGAGAGTCTCTGTCCTTACAGAAGGAAAATCAGGTCGATGCTGCGAAGTCTGCAGCTGACCCTGCAATGCTGGTGTCTGTGGAACCAGGAGCTTACGCAGCCAGAGCAGCCCTCTGTTCATCTCTTAAACACAGCAGCAATGACAGAGGGGTAGAGCAACAACAAGCGAAGAGGCAGGAAGCTGTAGGTTTGGATTCCAGCTTTCCTGGGAAAGAGAAGAATGTTACGCCAGTGTCTGCAATCATTACGTGTGGCAGAGAAGCCTCTATAGTGGACAAGGATGGCTATGCTCAAGGAAGTCCAGAGAAAGAATCCTTTCTTCTGGAACATGGAGACAACAGAAAACAGTCCGCTCTGCTACATGATTTCCGTGAGAAAAAACAGCTTAAGGACCACCTGGACCCATCACTGAGCAGAATACGAAGTGAAGAGACCAGCAAGCAGCATGTAGTCATTAGAGGGCCCGTAATTTGTAAATCAATCTTGCTGACATCTCAGTCCAAAGAGTTGAAGGTAAATGGTGAAACCAATGCTTTGCTCATTTTTGTAAGTCAAGAGAAGGATGGGGAGAAAGGGTCAGGAGAATATTCCTTGCCCTGTTCCCACTGTGTAACTTGGAAGTTGAGGTCAGTACTGTTCCCAGCCTGAGCAGGCAGGGGCTGTTGGCACTTTGTTCAGGCCTTGCTTTCCTTGGCCTGTGAACCAAAGACCAGAAAACTGTAGCACTTCACTGTCAGACCCCTTGTCGTTTGTAAATGTGATTCATGTGCTCAATGGAGAACAACCTGGTGCAGCACTGCGGCTGCATGGCTTGTTCCCTTCGGCTTGAAGGGCAGGCTATTGCTGTGATCATCATCCCAGGCAGTGAGATGGCCTGATGTTTGGGGATGTGTGATGCAGGGAAGTCAGCATTTTGTTTAAAGCCCTGAAAAAACATACTGCATTAGCCTGGGCAAGTCACCTGCCTCCTCTGTTTTATGAATTGAGAAGATAGAGGGCTGGTGAGCAAATTACTGGTAGAGACAGAGGTAGAATCCAGCCTCAAACTAAGCCACAGCTGTCCCATTTGAGCAGCTGCCAGTTATCTCCTAAGCTGTACCTTTGAATGTCCTGCTAGATATATCAGAAGTGTTTATGAGTTGTTTTCTTCCCAGAAGGAAGCTGGTCATGTGGCTTTTCAGACTGACCCTGAAGAGTATACCATACCTGTGAGCAGCTGGTCTGTGCGTCCTTTCCTGGGCTATGACTGGATTGCAGGTGAACCTGAAACAAAGCTCTCAGCATGATGTAGTAATATAAAGAGTTAAAACACAGTTTATGTCCCCTTTAAGTTGGGGTGTGATGGAAAACCAGACCATGTAGCAGGTCTCAGCAGAGGAGCTGCAGTTTTGTCAGAAGCCATTCCCCATCCAGGCCAGAGGTGACCTGTGCTTCCCTGGAACGGTGAAGTGGCAGTGATGTGGGAATCCAGGCAGCAAACGGCAAAGCTGAGTGAGGTCAGAGAGGACACCAAGTAACCAGAATGAATGAATGCCATGAGAGACTTAAACCACTCAGTAAATCTCTGGCTCGATGTGGTGGTGTGCTCTTCTCATTTTGGTACTTCAGACCTTTGGTGGTTTTGACCATTTTGCATGGTGCTTTGTGTGAGGCTTGCTTTGGTGCTTTCCCACGTTCAGTCAATCCTTGAACTGTTCTCTTTCCTTGGTGTTCTCAGGACTCCTAGATACAAACTCTTCAACAGCAGAAAAATCTGATCAATACTTTGCTGAGCTGCACGAGTTCCGACAGGCCAACAGAGCAGCGTGTATTCATGAGCAGCACCTGGAGTAAGTGGGCATGGGGACGGGCTGGAGCAGCAATGTATCCCTTCAGAGTAGTGAGGAGTATAGTCTGATTGGAGTGGGAAATTGTAAGGGTGGCTTTGTAGGCCTTTGCCTCCCAGTCAGGAATGTGTGCTTGGAAAAGGTGGGGCTATTCAGAGGCCACTAACTGATTTGTTCATTTATTTCTTTAGGCCCGAGGCTCTGGATTACATAGTTCCTGAACAAGAACCAGATTTGATAACCAGTTCCCACAAGTGTAAGATCAGATTTCCTAATCCAATTTCTGTGAACAAACAACTGAGTAGTCTTTGCCTGTCGTTATGAGAGCCCCGCATCATGCAAGACAAGGAAGAATGTGTTCTTTTTAGCTGCAGTTTCTAAACCAGATTCAACTTCCTCCTCCGAAGATACTTGAGTCTTCTAGGGATCCTCTCTCAATCAGTGTCATCTTATTCTGTCAGGGTTTCTTGTAATTGGCTGATGTTCTCTTTAAGTTGAGGAGGTTGAAGTTTTGGGTTTGCTTTTTAGGAGCTTATTTGGGGACAGGAAATGTAAAAGATAATTCAGGAAAAGCATCTCTTTCTATAAAATGCACGTTTGGCACTGTGGTAGAACATTAGCTTTGTTGACTGTGTTGAGGAACCTTCTGACAAACTAGAAATAACTGTGACGTTTCATTACTGTGTGGCAGGTGTTTACTGTTACCGACTAAACCAGCGCCTCTTTCCTGTTCCTGTGAATTCAGAATCTGCCTGCTCTGTGTGTAAGATCCCACATACTCACCAGCCCCCAGAGATCCTGGAAAAGCCAGCCTATGTCAGGTAGATAAGAATTATTGCTTTGAAATACACAGAAATCAAGGAAACGGTGGGGAAGAAAAAGCTGATCATGTGAGGGAGAAAGCAGCATCAAAATAGCTCTGTAGAAGTTTGCTGTTGTCAAGGCAGAGATATCTCTTGCTTAAAACTCACTGCTGATCTTTTCCATAAGCAGAAACAGTTTTGAAGTCAATGAGAAGTGCATGTTTTATCTGAATTTGGTCCAGAATCTGAATGTACATGTTACGTGTCTAACACCCTAATCCAAAACTGTTTTGTTTGGGATTAGACCCTTGGATTCTGAGTGAGGAAGGCATGCAGGTTTCCTCTGCCTTGTGGAAGGTGTAGGCAATTACCTCCTTGTGGTTGCAGGGTCAGCATTCCCAGGTCTACCCTTAAGCCTGCCTACAAATACAAAGCCCATCGCAGGAAGAGCTTTGAACCGGCCGACAATTTGGCATTACCTTCGGTAAGTTGCTGTCTTCTTGCTGATACTGATAGCACAGCCCAGGCTGGGCATTGTTACAGCACAAGAAGGAAAGAGAATCTGTGACTCATCCCCTTGGCAGGATTTTCACTAAAATTTCTTATCCACATCACTGAGATAGTAAGAAAAGCCATTGGTGTGTGCTTCTGAGTTCATACCTTTGTGTATGGCATAAAGTGTATGACATATCTCCAAATACTTTACACTGAGAAAAAGAAAGTGCCATATAGAGCTCTATACTTCTGGGGCATGATTCAGCTGACTTATTTCAGGCATTGACCTTTCAACACGATAAGCCATGCCTAGGAGTGCCTGTGTTTCTTTCTACAGATGTTAGAGAGTTCAAAGACAAGCTTCTGTGAAGTATTCATGGTGTATAGAGGCCAGGCAAAATCAATAGTGGTAAGGCTGCATTTAGAACTTGTTTTTATAGAGTTGGTCCTGGATTCCAGCCACTAGGCAGTGCTGCAGGCAGTGTTACTAATCAGACCTAGCCCTGGTCTAGAGGTTTCCAGGGAAGAGGTAGGAGGAAGCTCGGTTTTGAGGTTTAGGGAGCTGGATGAGTTGGTTCAGAGAGGTCAGGTGCTTGAGTTCACAAAACAGGAGATCGGTTTGGAAATGATTAGCCTGTGAGAGGTGGAAGGAGGGGAGAACTATGCAGTTTTTCTTCATTAGACGTTTCTTCTCTGTCCTGTTAGTCATATAAAACTCCTCAAAAATTAATTCATTACCTGCTAAAACCTCCCTGTGCAGAAGTTATTCAGAAGTAACAGGCCACAATAGATTAAGAAATGTAAAGCACTCCAGTGCAGCATTTCTGTCTCTTTTTACAGCATTGCCTGGCTGGCTGGGAAAATATCATCTCTTCCAGCAATCCCACACTCAGCAGTTTGGATCTGCGAGCTTCACTGGAACAGAAGCCTTCTCACCATCCTCGCCTGGTAAGAATAGCCTATTAAGAGACCCTGGAGATGCTGTGAATTGCACAAACGGGAATTGCATCTGTCTAAAGGTTATGATAATCATCGATGGCTGAGCAAACGAAAATGCCTGGAAGATTATCTCCTTATCTCCACAGGGAAACATTTTTCTTCTACTGCTGTGTAAACAGACATGAAGAAACAAATGGACCTGGATAACAGGCAGAAGCCTGTTCAGTCACCAGTCTTCATCAAAATGGAAAACGTCACTTTGGCATTTGATTAATATCCTCTTTGTTCGGATTCCAGAACTTGGTGTCCAGAGTGTCCGGAGGAACCAGAACTGACCAGCTTCTGAACCTGACGCACTTGGCACACTTCAGATTTAGCAGTGCTTCTCAGCAGAGGGAGCAAACCAAACCTGGGCACTACAGAGCAGCTCCAAATTTAGATCCGACCGCCTCAACTCTTGTGAACCACTGACTTGGTTGCCCTGGGGAAGGGACAAGGGCAGGGTGTGGAAACAACTCTATTTGGAGAAAAATAAATCTTTGAACAGATATTGCCTATAGTTGTGTGCATGCGTGAGCAACCAATACACGTACCTGAATGTACAAACTCTCACGTATGTTTTTTCACTTTTCTTTTTTGCTTTTTGCAGCTACTTCTAAGCAGATGCATGAGCTTTCCCACCTAGGTCTGGATGGAGTGGTCTGTATGAGATGACTAACTAGTACTGTTACCACTAGGACAGCCCTAGCAACAGAGTTCATCTGCCACCTCACCTAAGTAAACCAGAAGTGTAACGTTAACTCTGAATGCCAGGGTGAGGAATTAGTCTGTGAATTGCCTGGTTCGGTGGAAATCATACAATTATGTTAATTTCCAGACGTTTGAAACATGACACGTAATTTGCTAGTGCCTTAAACTTGAATTACTCAATAGTTGAGTTAAAACAAAAAAAATCTAGTTTATTTTCAGTGCCATGTCTGCACCTTCAGGATGCATTACATCAGAGTGATTATGAACGTGAAAAACATGTTAAAGTAAAATGAGGTTTTATTCATCAAAATGCTTGATAATGCCTTAAAACGTTTGCAAGTTTGCCTCTGCTTTTCCAAGTTTTCTGGAGATAAACCAAAAACATTTTGGAGTTTTTAAATAGTACTAAACCAAAATATATTATGTAATGTGATTTGTTTGAACTTTGTAGACTCATCTTACTTTCCTTGTCTAAAAACAATAAAGCTGATGTTTTATTTTGCCTTGAATAAGCCTGAAACAGAAATTCCTGCCTTAAGAATTTGGTAAATTATTGTGAAATCTTTACTAGCAGTTGCATTCAGAAACTTTGGATCACATTTATTTTTGAGAGCTAACTCGACAGAAGGAATTGGGTTGAGACCAACGATATTTTCAGCTTCTTGGCATTCACTGTTATTTATATGTCAAATACATTATTTATAAATCAAATGTATGAATAGACTTTTTAAGCAAGGAAAGGAATATTGCAAGTATATGAAATCTCAGTGTGAGACTTAGGATGGAAAATGAAAGGCGTGACTGATCCGTTTAGCTTTGGGTTGTGCACGTGTAGGGTAAAGTGAATGGAATTGGTGACGTTATTTCTGTTGTTGAAAATACTAATTTTAAAAGAAATTAATCCAGTGACTATAAAACACTAGTTGCCAAATGTTATACTATATAGGGCAAATTTCAAGATTTTTACTACCTTACCTTCACCTCAGAGCATTAGAAGTCATAAACCTCTTCTTAATTTATCCTGAAACAAGTTACAGCCAGCCTGCTCGCTTTATAAATAGAGCAGATGAAGCACTGTGAGATTAAGTAGCTTAGTGTCAGCTCTGTCTGGTGAATTCAGGACAGAACCAGTGTTGAACTCAAAATGTCTCGTGATAGCTAGAAATACATTCAATTTTTTACACTTGTGAAAGTATTGAAAGTGTGATTATGACTCTCTTCCTCCCCTAGAAACAGGTGAAAGAAGTCAGTGGCATTGCACCTGCTTACCCAGTTAACCTCAGTTTGTCTCTGTGTGTTGGTTCTGGCCTGGTTGGTCCTGCCCTCATTTGTAAGCTGAAACAGACTGAAGAGACTACCCATTTATGGAACCTCTATTTTTTTGTTTATTACTCTTTCAGAGCAGAGTATCTGATTTGCCTGTTAGCTTAGAGAATGACCTGATGCTTCGATGTTGTTTTTATAGCTGTGTCTCCATATCAGCACAGATTTACCTTATATCATGATCCTTTTTGCAGAGGGAATCTAACCGGTGTACTCAGGTTTTCCAGCAGAGCTTAAGCAGACTGTATGTTTTGAAATTTCTACCTGGGTAGTGCCTAGGTCAGTTTGTAGTTGATAGTATACAGAAACAGATTTTCTACTGGCCGACTTGGTCTTCTCTTTCCATTCATAATGGAAATTACCCAAGATTTTGCAATTGGAGCTTGGTTAATATTGTTGTTACATGATCTAGAATTTTATCTAGAACCCTTTGTTTCTAGCTGCACTGCTTCAGAGAGACAGTAGGTCTGAAAGTGAGTAAACCTGTATTTTTTTAATTAGGACACCTGGCCATGGATGTGCATGGAGGCCTCATCTACTAGTAAGAAGGTGATTCACATATAGTCAAGCTTCTGATCATAATGTCACTTCACGATAGAGTTACCAAAAAGATGCTTGCTCTCATTTCACGTGGCCTGCAGCTGAGGTAAACATGTACCTCTTTTATCTGTCTTCTCACAATTGCTCTGCTTAGGTCTGTAAGGCTATGTGCTGATTGTATTCAAAATGCCAAAGTTACAAATCCTAGTTAGTTTAACTTGGACAGTAGTAATGTAAGGAATAACAACAGAAAAGTCACTTCTAGACAGCAAGGCCGTGCTTCATGAGAACCAGATTTTTTTATTTTTGGTACTGACTGTGAGGCGAAATCTTAATCCAAAAGACTGGCAAAGGAAGTTTTATCCAGCCTAGAATAATGATAAGAAACAGGCCTGCACAAGAGGCCTTTGAACCATGTGCTGTGAGGAGCAGTTTGGGTGTGGACACATTGATGAGTTGTAGTGTAATAACAAGGTTTTGCGCAATGGCTTTGTCCTACAGTAAATGTTATGCAAGATAATACACCGTTTCATGAAGGAGAGAGTGAGGTGTCACCTTGGGGTAATTGTAAAGGAATACATCTAGTCTCTGGTTGACAAATTGCATTTCATCCAGTGTTAGAGCAGCTTCTGCACTTGAACCGTGGACTCGGCAGCAGCCTGAGCTGTGATGGAGACAGTGCTGGAATCTGCACTTCCAGGGGAGAAAAAAGGGTGAGGGTAGTGTGTTTGGCATGTTGGAAAAGAGGGAAGGTTTTGAGGGGGGGGCATTTCTGGAGAGAAGGCTAAGCAGAGGTGAGACCATGGGAATATATAGCAGGAAGCCAGAGTGGTGAGAGGTGTGTTGGGAGGAGGCAGAGGGCATGAAATACTGGGACTGTGGAGAGGAGGGCTGGATTGGGAAAGGAGGAATGTAAGATATGGGGTGGAGGGAGACCTTTGTAGATCTGGGGTTCAAAATGTGATAAGGAAGAGTTCCCAATAGTGTACCAGTGTCTCCAGGGCTGTGTCCTCATGTGCAAAATAATACAAGTACTGAACTTTGTTGTGCAGACACAGAGCTCTGGGGTAGCTTGTCTCCCATTCCTGGTGGTAGTCATGCTGCTGCATGGCCTGTGGCCAAGATTTAGGGAGGTATGTCCCCCTAATGCCTGAGATGCACAGTAATCCCTGGGGAGAAACTATTCTCTACAATGGTTTGTGAGGAAGGATCCACTTAAGCCTGGGTTTGTTTGCATTGCCATTACGTTACAGACAGGAGATGTTTGTTGTAATGGTTTTAAGATGAAATTTTTTTAATCTTGATTAGCTAGGGGTGGGAAGAGAGAACTCAAATGTGCCCATAGAGAGGTGGCAATCTGTTCCCAACTCTCTTCTGCAATAGGGCATAAAATCCCTCAGGGAGAAGGCAGGGATTCTTCACTCTGATGTGTGTCTGGTCCATGTGATTACAGTGGAAGAATTTACTGGGAGAATATTTGGAAAAATTGGAAGCAACTGTCTTGCTCACACTTCAATGGCACTAGAAGTTGCAATAGCCAAAGTGAAGCCCAGCATTCTTGACTTGACCTGGATTATTTTTTTGTTCCATTCATAACATTTGGAACACGCTGACTTAGTCTGTGCAGCTGTGACTCTGCTAATGGCTGTCTCCAGTGCGTGTGCCCGTTTGTGTTCTTTCTCTTTTGGCAAGAGTGGTGACTGTCTGATGCTTTGATGGTAAACCTAGGGGTTTAGTTCTCCTTTCTGATGGTACTACATGTGTATGACACTGATTCATAAACTGAGAAATCCAGCTTTGCTTAATTAAACAGATTAGACACAGTAAAAAATGCATTTGTGATTGGTTTTAACAGAGAAGTGTAGTTCATGCTTTAAAACGTAGCTCCGTCTGCCCTCGGTAACAGTGTTAGGCTGCCATCAGTGTAGTTTTGTCTGTGTGCTTCCCCTGGCATTATTGTAAGACAGTTGTGGTGTTGTCTCAGGATCGAGTATTTCTTGCTGCCAGTACATTGTGAGAATTAATATCAAGAGTCTTGAATGAATGAATGCAGAGCTGATTTATTAATTCTGTTATCAGCATGTCAGGGAATGACTATTTCCAGAGCCCTCGGGTGAAACATCTGCATGTGGCATGAGCTTGCTTTTAGAATGATTTGCAAACTTTGATTTTTGGGGCTTTCATCTTTTTGGAACTGTGTTTCCAAAGCTCAGAAGAATTTGTTTTCAGAGTGTATCAAATCTGGAAACACAAGAGGAATTCTTCCCCTTCTCTTCAGAGTTAAAAAGCTAAATTTCACCAGTTTCCTGAGTAATGGCAGACCAAACATAAGGACTTAGTTTTGCTGCTTCAGCTGGTGTATTCCATTGGTTTCGGCAGAGCAAAAACATGCTGCTAGGAAGAGGAAAATAAGGCCCTAAAGTGTCAAGAGTTGAGATGCTCAACAGTAGTCATAGAAAAAAGTTTTACATTCTGAAAAAACTGTCCTGAAAATATTCCCATTCTTTTCTTTCACAAAAATGGTTTAATATTTCCTGACTTACTTTTACGTGAGCAAAGGAAAGCTCGTCTTGCCTCTGTTGATAGATGAGCTTTATAGCTTTCAGGTTCTAGATGAGGAGAACCAGAGAACCAAGAAAGGATGTGAATTACCCAAAAAGTCTGTGGCAGTACTGGGTGCTAGTAACTACTACTCCTGTGTTTTAACCACATGGTCAGTCTTCCCAAACATTTTTATTTTGTATTTTGGATTAAAATATAGAATTAGAACTCTTGGTGCTTTTTCAATTTCCTTGTTTTACTTCCCAGGCGTATACGTAGAACCCATTTCAATTGCAACAGTAACATTAAAAATTGCCTATCAGTGAAAAAAAGTAAAATATTTGCACAAAGGGTAGTTAAGAAGGAAAACTCAGGCATATCTCTTTATAATTTTGAACTTACTAAGACTCTTTGCCTTTTGAGTAATAGAGATCCTGAGTTACTCTGAGGAGTTCACTAGAGTTTGTTTGGATTTATGTTTGTATAAACATGAGCAGAATTTCTTGTTATTAGAAGGAAGTGAAATGCTCATAATTCCAGTAATCTTCTAGAAGTGTGTATTTATTCCCAAAGTAAAAAAAAAAAGTAAGTTAATACAGGGAGTGCAGTAAGATCATAAGTAATTTCCAATAAATGATAGTGTTTCATCCTGAAACAACTGGTTTGTTTGGGAACTGACAAGGCTCTGCAAAGACTTCTTTTACCTCTCACTTTGCTTCTGTCCTGTGCTTGAATCTTTCACTTCATAATACCTTTCACTAAAGTTTTCTTTAGCATCTTCTGCCAAGAGTTTGCAGACTGAAATTCTTGAGTGCTTAAGTATACTTTCTGGTTTGATTCTCTTCACATCTTCCAAAAACTGAAAGTGAAAACTGGATCTGATGGGCTAGATTTTGGTTTCAACGAATCTCAAATAATTAACACCTAGACTGGAGTACAGGAAACCACTCAGTCTGATACTCAACGTTTAAGAAATGCTAGCATTAAAATTTCTTTGCACATGCTCATTCTCTCTAACACGGTTTTTATTTATAGTATCCAGTCAGTCCAAGCTTCCCTCACCAGTTGTCTTCCTCCCTAGTGAGCCGGTCTCCCTAGTCTAAGCTTTTCGATCCTTTCAGTTGATTCTGTCTTTGTCCTGTATATGAATTATATGGCACTTTCTTTCCAAAACTTTACTTTGAAGGTGCCCTTGAAAGCAAAGGAGATAGCCTTCCTCTTCTCAGTTCCAGTTCCCAGTTACTGATGAGGAGAAATTGCTATAGAGAAAATCTGGTTTTGCTTCTGGAACTCCGTGTGGAAATTCAATAATGTGAAGATACTGCACAACTGGCAACTTTTGGAGCTGTGAGTGGCTTGCCAATGCTGAGAGAAATGAATTTATTAGAGATCTCCCCGCTGAAAGTCAGATGCGTTTGCCATCGAGCTTGTGCAAGGTTTGGATTTTTATGAGGCTTTAGGTTGGTCAGTTTTTGGCAGACTTTCATGGCTTCTCAAAAGGCACATTCCTGATACAAGAGTTACCTTGCTGTAGGAGAATTCAGGAATTCAAACTGAGGCAAACGTCTGCCTTGACACAGTTCTGCCCTGACACTTCAGAGTTTGACTGGCTTGCAAGTAGCTGAAAAACAAGCTGAAAAACTTTTAAGTGCCAGATAAAGCTCAATGCCAGACTCATGAAGAATAACTATGCAGTCAGAAATCAAATAATGTAAACTCTGAACGTGCTTCTTTGGTTAGAACTTGACTATTGTAGACTTTTTACATGGGGGGAATGACTATGAAATAAATAAGGTGTGAATTTACTGCAGACTGGCTGCTGCTTGTTGGCGCTCTGTGTGGACATACTATGCATTTAGAAACTTGCTAACTAAAGGCAAGCGTGTGCTTAGTTTCTTGCCTTTTATCAGTCCTCTAATATAACTGATGGCTTTATAGAAGCCTTCCTGCACTTTCTGGTAGGCAGGGAAAGCCATGAGCTTTGCAGAACTCCAGACAAAGACTCTGACATGGGGTAAGACCAAGCTAAAGTCAAAGCTGGTTCTCATGAATTAATTTGTGTCCGTCCAAAGGCTGGGGAGCAGGGCCCAGAACAAATAATGCTGTTGTGGGTGGGTCGTTTAAGCTATGATTACTCCAGCAAACCACCAGCAGAGACGACTTCTGCTCTAAATTAAGCCAGTGCTAGGGAGGTGTGAAGAAAGGATCTTTGAAAGGCCTCAGCCTTCACAGGATATTACCTGTCCAACCTTTACTAGCCACCACTTTCTTTACAGCTGTAATGATCAAGTGGCCATCCTGTCTGTACTGTGGAAGATTCACCCTTGAGCAGCTCCAGTTCTAGCAAGGTATGGGAGGAAGGGTGTAATACAACTGACATTCAAATAATAACATCTTTGTCAAGAGCTTTCTCTGTGGAGAATGACGACATGTAAATCTACCACTCTTCCAGAAGCTGTAGTCAGAATTACTGAAAGTACAGACATGATGTGATCTCTCTTCTAAGGTTGTCTTTCTGTCTCAGCCAGCCTGTGGCATAGTAATTCTGTGATATGGTTTTGGTTTCTTTCATGGAAGCCAAGTCTTTCCTGAGAGCACTGAGTTCTCTGTCAGCTCTTCTCATTTTTCAGTCTGACTCAGAGTGCACTTTAGTTTTGAAGCTACTATGCATCAGAAAAAAAGACATTTTATACAGATTCTTTTTTTGTTACATTGGTTACTTTATCACTCTATGTAAGGTAGTAGTATTAGTTGAGATAACAAAAACAGTTATAAGATTTTGTTGTCCACATCAACTCTATATAAATGACACCTGTAAGAGAAATCTATTTGAAAATTAAGCCTTGTTGTCATTATTATTAACATGATCAGTCTGACACATTTTTAGCTGCTTAAATTTTTGTTTCAAAGTTCTGAATGACTTAACCCAATCAAAAAGTAAATAAAATGACAGACATATCATCGTTTCTTGTTTTGTATATAAACACTGAATCCAAATGTCCAATAGCAGAAATGTACAGTTACGCTTCCAGAAAATTTGACTTTTTATGCATAATAAGAGTGACTTTGCTGTGTCTGGAAGGCCAGAGTGTGGCACTGCCATATATTGTGCTAATAAAACTGAGGATAGCTCAGGTGGAAGTAATTGGAATGAAAACTAGGGAACATGAATGGAATGGAGTCAGTGGGCTTTGTGTGTGGGAATTTAAGAATTCCTGCAGTAAGACTAATACCAGCTGAGAAGATTCTTTTTTCTCAGTACACCTAGATTCTCTGCTGTCCAGAGAACTCTTCCAGCAGCTATGTTGTGGCCCAGAGTCAGCAAAACCAGTTATTGTTGACAGCACTTCTGAGCTTCCCACAGTGAGGAATTGTCTGTTTCACATAATTACTTTTTGATTTTATAGTCTGTAATTAAAAAAAAAAAAAAGTAACCTTATTGTTGCTTGGAAACAGACCAGGATGCAACTCCTTCCGTTGGTTGTTCATTAATAGCCAAGAAATTTTCACTGCTCAGCAACAGCACAGCTGATTGAGACAAAAGTCCCGAGTTGCAAACAAACAAGAGTTAGTCTGTTCTTTTATTTTAGATTTCTGGTTTGCATATGTGTGAAACTTTATTTAAAGCAAAGAAGCTGATTTCTTTTTCTATTATTTTTACTAGAGAACAGAAACACCCTGTGAGAATGTCCATCTACTGAAACTACAGTTACTGAAGTGGCTTGGGATTTCCCCTATGTGTTGGGATTTTATTATGACCCCAGCTCATTATAACCAGTGTTTTTCCTGCTGGGAACTCTTGTCTTAAAAAGGCATTGCTACGTTTCAACAAGTATGCAACAAGAGCTTCGAACCATCTCCCTTGTTGATCACAGTGGACAAATATACCAAGGTAAATCAATGCAGCTCTGCAGATCATGTTGTCAAGAGCACCTGCAGTGTATTTAACATATTGCAGAGTGCTTTGACTGATGGGACATAATTAAATGTGTTGACGAATATTTAATTCTAAGAATAAGAGAAATGTATGTGCCAGACAATAATTATCAGTATCAGAGTGGCAAAGAGGGACAGAATTTTACCAATCTGTAGCGTACTTGGCATAAATGAGATTTTGTTCCTTTTTTATGTGTTCAGACAAGTTCAAATACTGTGTCAGCTACAGCTAGTTCAAACTCCGATTGCCTGCTCACTGACTGGGATTTCTCAATGAGATCCCATTGCACCAGTGTTGCCCTCCCTCCTGTCTGTCCTTTTTGGGCTACTGAAAGATTTCCAGAGCAGTTTAGTATGTTGACTTCACTTATAATGCCTAAAGTCATTGGGATCCTGAATGCTCTCCCTGCTTGTTGTACCACAGTGTCACCTTCACAGATCTCTGGGAAGAGAGCTCCTCAGTGGCCAAAATGCTTAAATAAATCAAGAAAGTAATTCTTGGTGACTACCTGCTTTCCTTCCTTTATCCATGAGATTCTTTGGTTTTTATTACAGTAATGCTTTCATTTTTCTTTTTTAATTTGTTAAGAATTCCACCTTTTATTCGTACCCTCTGTAGTATGTAGCATGTATCCCAGCGAGCGCTGCCTTTGGTGCTATGGAGACTCACAGTGAAGTTTTAGGATCTGGTGGTGTTTCATCTAGCTAAGTAGCAAGAATAGTGATTTTTTTCACCAGTATACTGCAATGCTATAAATAGCAACATTGACAGACACTGAAATACAGATTTTAGACAAGATTATTTTAATATGTATCCTTTTAAATTCAGTGGTCTCATTTATCTTTGACAGATATTTAGAGATGACACTTCTCTCTGTTTTATTTTCACTGATACAGTTAGATAGATATTAACTGAACATACATATTAAAAAACAAAAGGAACCATGCTAAAAGTACAGTATGAGACTAAAATCAGTCACTTCAAAATTAGAAAATGTCATGAGTAATTTTGCTTGAGCGTGTGTGTAACAATGCTACTTCTACATTATTCTATTACTACCTTTTTTACTAGGCTGTCACTGTTAGCAGCACAATGAATAGACAATGCTGACAGAACATCTTGGGCATGTGTTAAAGAGACTTTCCCTCCTGGCTTAGCTGGGTCTCTGCATTCTTTTGCTCCAGGTATCAAGCCACATTTGAATAGTTGCTGATTTACCGGAACTTCTCTGTTCCCTCTACCTCAGCTCCGTGCAACACGTGCAGATAGATCATAGAGTCATAGAATGGTTTGGGTTGGAAGGGACCTCAAAGATCATCTAGTTCCAACCCCCCTGCCATGGGCAGGGACACCCTCCACTACACCAGGTTGCCCAAAGCCTCATCCCACCTGGCCTTGATCAGCATAGATCAGATACCCGGTATAAAATTCACCTGAGCATTAGCTAAGCTTCGCATTAACTAAGTTAGTTAAAATAGAAAATGCCAAGCAACCTTGTCCTTGGGCATTGCTACCTTTAACACCTGTAACAAAAAGAGATTCAGATGTTAGAGACCGATGCATGTGATCAAATACACATTATAAATAATAACAGCATGCTCATAGGGTCTTTCCTCTTTTTTTCTGATAGACATTGTCCTCTGATGGAAGAACAGAGAAACAGGCGTTGGTTGTTTGCTTCTATTTGTTCTGCTTTATTTTTTTTTTCATAATAACAGAGGATTATTTTCTGGGAAGTATAGGCAACGTTTAGAGAACAGTAGTGTGGGTTTGTTATAAAACGGGGATGCTTCTTCCAGTTACTGATAAGGCTTCTTTTGGAAAGCCCCTTCCATTGTATTTGAAATCAAAACATACCAAGTCTGAAATTAATGCATTCAGTTAAAAATGCATGCCATTTCCTATTAAAACACAACCTCTTCACCTTTTTCATTGCTGTTGGTTTTATTACAGACTTGTAATAGCATTGTGTAATGTAATAGCCTTTCCGAAAAGCCAGCAGCAGCAATAAGTGCTTTCCAGTTCCCATCCTTTTAAATATCTAGTTCAATCAAGAATAAATTTAAGAATAAGTTCTAAGGATGGCAGCTGGGAAGCCTGGTTTCACTTTGGACGTGTGAGATGGATTCTTCCTTCTGAGGAACACTGGTCTCCCACTGCAGCCTTTCCCTCAGTGAGAGTGTTTCTAGAATCTTTCCTATTTATCCAAGTCCTCTCCTTCCATGAGACTTTGTAAAACTTAATGACATTGCATCGTCAGCCAAACTTGATTGAAGTTATCCAATAGGTTAACAGATTATTGACACCATTGATTAAAAAGGAACCGACGTGTATATATACAAAATGCTCAGTATGCTCATTTCAGTCTTATTTTTTCTGGAAAACAGGCCAGAAAACTCTTCCCGTTACCAGTCCCGGAGAAGCCTTTCACACACCTTTTTTTGTACTTGGATACTTATTTTTATATCAGATACGTTGACCTCAGCAGTCAATTTACAGAGGCTAAAACTTTCTAGTCTGTGTCTTCTGTTGAATTCCTGTCCTTTTGCTAGAAAAGCTTAGACAGGAGCTGATCAGAGGCAAAAAAAAAAAAAAAACAGGCCAAAAAAAAAAAAACAGAAAAAAAAAAGGAGGGGGAGGAGGGAAGAGAGAGAAAAAAAAAAAGACAGAGTTCACCAATTGCCCTGACTAATACATCATTTGAAACCACACTCATAAATTGGGAGAATGGCCTAGTGGCATGCACAAGATTAAGACATTTCTAGCCTGTTATTTGATTAGAAAAAACAAGAATGTAGTATTTGGACATTCAAATACTTAGTTGTCTCTTGTCATAACTACCACAATCAGCTTTTATAGCTGAAAGAGCTTAGAAACTGAGAGGTAACCTGGCAGAGTAAAGAAAGGAGGTTGATTTGTGTGTTAAACACACAATATGAAATGTTCTGAAAATGCCTGGGTTTTATCAGATGGTATTCTGGAGGAAGAAATAGAGGCAGTTAGTTAAAAAGAAGAGTTACAGCTGTGAGTTAAAGAAGATATCTACATCATCCCAGGGTCCCTGGGGAATGCTCTCATCTTTAGCAGTCTGTTGTGGTGGCAGTGACATAGCTGTGGGTCTTTGAAATAATCAGTTATCAGAGTTTCAATCTTTTCTCATTTCTTGTGTTTTTCTTTTTGCTGATAAGGGTGAAAAGCAAAAAACCATGGGTGTGAGAACTCAAATTCTCATTATTTTCCTGAGCACTTCAGAGGGGTTTTCAAGGCTGTCCGCCCTTTTTTTGAAGTAGATAACTTTTACTTCTGACAAAACTTTTAGGGCAGATAAGAAAGCTTCATGACACCTTAAACCAACTGAAACCTTTCTGGATGCTGGAGCCAAAAAACTTTATCCAGAATAGCAAATGAAATTGAGTGAAATGACGAGTAGCAGTCCAAGGGATGATTGTCAGCAATAGGAATTGATGTCGAGTGGGATTGGAGGAAAGAGAAGGATTCTCAAGAGGATGGTCTGTGGTATGATGGTGTTTAAACAGCGATGTGTAAAGCCTAAACCTTTGCAGAGTCACCCTGGTTGGTTGTGAGTTTTCACACACTCATCCAAACAGGAGTAAAATGACTCTACTGTAAAAATGAGTGTTTCTTACTGGGAACTCTCTTGAGGCTTGGTTGCAGCTCTTGAGAGTGCGGTAGATTGATGGGGCAGGGCTTGGACTCATGCCTGGCCAAGGCTTTGGGGTGATGAAGTGCTCTCTGAGGGCTGCCTAGATGACTCAGGAGCCTATGTTTCTGCACAGCCAGCCGTAAGCCTTGGGTGACAACCTTGATGTGTGCAACCAACTCAGAAACTCGACAGCTCCGGGACCAGTGATTGACGCGGTTTTGTTTTGTTCTCTTTTTACTTTTCTTTTTTGGGCAGCCCCCCCTCCCCCTTCCTTCTAAATTGTTTTCTCAGCTTGCTGGAGTCTCAAAGACTGTCTTCTGCTTGTCTTGAACAGCTGGAATGGCTCTGGACTGAATGAACATACACGGAGCAAGACTGGGCTGGACCCTGGGAGGATCTCAGCCTCCACGAGGAGCAACCTGGCTGTCCAACCTGCGATGCTGGGAGCTACGGAGATTTAACACCACTGCAGATGGCTGCCTGCAACCTGGCGCTAGGGCTGTGGCTCCTGCTGCTTCTCCGGGATATCCAGACAGCCCCACAGGTAAGGCAGAGTGGCACCAGGCTCCTGCAGCCCCTTAGGATGCAAGAGCCTGGAGAGGTCTGGGGGCACTCTGGGCAGCAGGGCTATCCTGCCAGTAGGCTGGGTGCTGGGCAGTGGGCATCCACAGAAACAGGCTTTGTGCAATACAGGGAGAGCAGCCAGGAGAGTTTGCACTCTCTGGGAACTTTGCAGGCAGGAGCAGGGGATATAAGCTATGATCTGCATCTTTTTGTTGGCTAGTGTTACTGCAACTGCAGGCACATCACAGCTAGGGAATAAGGAAAGATTTGGCAGGGGTGGGGGACTGTTCTCATTTGTTTGGGTGAGTGGCTTTTATTTTTGCCTGGATGGCCAGGTGCTCTGTGACAGGCATATTCCTTGCAAAGCTTGATTCAGAGGGCTTTTGCTCACTCTGCTGATGTGAGTCAGGGCTGGCAAATTGAAAGTTGTAAAGGCAAAAACAATAAAATACCTTCCTCTCTACAACCACCCACCCCTCTGACACTGTCTTCCTCATGAATGGGCTATTATTTCTGTATCAAATTGACTTAAAATAGACATAGCCCACTAGTCGCACTCAACCGATGCTGCAGACACAAGCTAGCTCCCTGCTCAGATCGTATCATCTCTTGTGGGTTTGCTCCCCTCCTCCCTAGTGGACCACGTGGCAACAAGCCCTCAGCACCTGGCATAAATCCAGGTAATTTCCCTGGCTAACATGCACATCCTCACAAAAAAATGTCAGTTGCAGAGGTTCTTTGCACAGGTAAAGTCAAGTAGGTGAATAATTGCACACTGTGTTGGATCCTGAAATTGGCTTATTTTTCCTTGCAGTGGAAACATGACACCTGTCTGTACATTGTAAGTGAATGATATGGCACATCACTTGGGCTATCAGGAGATTTTTAACAAGAAACTGACTCCGATTAGATCTTTGAAAATAACCAAGTCCTGCATCCTCCTCATAGATATTTGAAAAAGATCCTCCTGGCTCTTTTGGTAAGAGTAGGAGTTTGGCCTTGTGTCTTAATTGTAAATTCCCCTCCCACATTGCAAGTTTGCTCCATTTTGCCCTGGTTATCTGTCTGCTTCCTGAAATGTAGAAGAATCACTGTTTCTTCTGTAGGACTGGAGTCTGTAGTCCTTACCCACCTGAGGAATATTTAGGGGGACATTCAGATAAGCTTGCCCAGTCTGCTGAATGCAAACTGCTTTAGGAGAAAGGCAATAGAAAAAAAAGTGGTTTTGCTATTTGACATGAGTTTTGGTGTTTTGTTCACAAAATGGAAGGGACAGAGAGAAAATTTGGTTTTCTGATATTCCTTGTCAACATTCAGACTCACTGAAAAATCATCAGTTACCTGGAATAAATATGTAGATCTTGCTGGGATAAGCAACTGACTTTTTGCTGTCTGTGTGGCCACTATTTCAGCAACATTTGCTTTTTCTTCTACTGGAGTACTAGAGATACTGCTCAATGTGAGCAAGTCATAGCTTATCAGTCATATTTTAAACCATATTCCGCCTCACTTGAGTCCACAGTTCAGGTTTTGTTTGTTTTAATGTTCAGTTAACTCTCATTTGTTAATGATGTCTTTACTATCAAGCAGATGCAGCTTGACTACTTGAAGTCTTAGATTATCAGCTTCTTTTGTGCTGTCAGAATTTGGATAGAAGCTTGAAAGGGAGTCAACTGTTTTGCTACAGTATTAGTCAGTTCTAGAATAGCCAATGCTGGTAGAGGATTTTTTTTTTTTTTTTTTACCGTAATATGCTTTCTTCCTGACTTACAGCTCATTTGTAGCAAGCTGATTTCTGACTCTGCCTCACCATCAATTTTCTCTATGAGCTCAAAAGACCATAAATAAATGAGTCAAACCTTGTCCTGACTGAATTGCAGAGTAGCCCACTGAATTCAGCACTATCTTTACAATTGCCATTATTTAAATTGGAATAGCAAATGTGTTTGTAGATACAAGGAAAGTGAGGATAGCTACAAAAAGCCTTTTTTCTAAAACAAATTCTCCAAAGCAAGCACTGAAAAAAGCCAGATGCAACACTTTAAAGAAAGAAAGAAAAAAATTGGCCTGATACACTGATGAAAGCACTAAGCCAAGGGATCCCTGGCCATCCTGTTACAGAGCAGTCTAAACAGGATACGAATTGTGGTCTTTTCTTTCACAAGATGTATTCCGGCTTCATTTGAATTGCATGCAGGAAAAGATGAGTGAAATTAAGTCTCTGAACAAATTGCACTGAATCCAATTTAAGAACTCCTTGTATTAGAGCAAAACCAAATGTAAATAATTGGTCTAATATGGACTCATGGCTTGTTCAAATTTATTCAGAAAACGTGGACTGATTAACTTTGTAGTGACAGACTTTCTGCTGCACTGGCGGTTGTTCAGGACACCCGCTTACCTTCTTGTTAGTTTAAATATTTATCTATTCCTCTACAGCTGGCATAAAGCAGCATTAACTCTGCATTGTGTCCTCCTGTCCAATCCAGGTCAAATCAGTTCTGATGTAGGATACAGACGCAGAAATAGTGTCTGTGAGGTTTCCTGTTACAGCTGTGCCCATCAACAGAGACCTGTTACACAAAGGGCAGACCCTGCTCCTGGCTACACGTTGCCACCAACTTTCTTGCATTGAATTTAGTGCAAGTGACTGTGCAGCCACAGGGTGAGTTGTTTCAGTGCAGTAATGCCCTGAAACCCAACTTCACAAATTCAGAAAGCAGAGTTTTCAGTCAAATGAACTCCTAGCACTGACTCATCCTCTGGAAACACAATTGCTCTGTCTTAAACGATCAAGGAGTTAGAGGGGAAGGAGAATGTGGGTACAGGCAGGAGAGGGGAAGTGGGATTGCACCCTTGGATAGCAAAGAGCCATGGGATTAGCAAAGCTGTAATAGACACACATTCCCACTTTGTTAATCCATTGTTAGTACAGACCTATCCATTGAGAGTTTCCTCAGACCCAAAGGGAAGGATAAAGACCTGGTTGCCACCACAGCTGGATTCCTCACCCGCACCAAACAATACTGCTGTGAGCTTCCTTGAATTTTAAAGGGTTTTTTATAATACATATGAAGGAACAGAACTGTGAGTACTAATGGACAATACTATATGTCATTAGGATAAAATTGGTATTTCTTCATTGAGGCTGCATTGTCTTTTGGAGAGGGGATAGGGAAATGTACAACGTCTGCTTCTCTTTTCTTCAGGAAACACTAGGAAATGGTGCCTTAAAAAGTGAAATTGTGCTAGAATTTTGAATTTCCCTGACAGAACCTGAGTTCTGTTTCTGTCTGAGATTCAGACAAGAGCGGTTAAGGATGAGGGAGAGTCAAAAGTTGAAGGAGAAAACTGCTTTGAATGTTGGTTAAACACGATTTTGAGGTTCCTTGCATTTTATTCTGTTCCTTGCAGAAGTGAGAAGAGTTTGCTCTGTAAAACTTGCTGGAGATTTCCTTGATGAAACAAAGCCGCATGCCAGTTGCTGCTGAGTATGGATCACACCATACTCTTCAGTGTTTCTAGGCATTCCAGGAAGAAGAGGAGGGAACGGGGCAGAAGTGAAAGTTCTTGCACACAAATCCTTCCCTTCAAAATAAATAGTAAGGGGCAAAAATGATGACGTGAATCTTCTCTCACTGGCTAATTGACAATTTCTGTAAGCACACTGGAGCCAGGAGAAAGGGCCAACACTGTAAGAGGAGAATTTCTTAGCACTTGCTTTTTTTGTGGGTCTCTACACACAGGCACCATGGAACCAAGAAGGTGAACCTTCCACCCTGACGCTCACAGCTGATGCTTTTTTGTGAGAAGGTGATAGCACTGAGGTTTTTTCATGTGAGGCTGAAAGTTTTTTCTGTCTCCTTTGCTTTATCCCTTCCTTTCATTTCAAGAGCTATTTATGAGCAACTAGGACCTGCTAAGTCAAACCTTAACCTTCAGCTTCTGCCTAGCAAAGAGTCTTAATTTAAATAAACTGGTTTTGTTGGGGAAAAATGAGTTTCATTAGTGATATTCATATAATCCTGAGTCAAACTAATTAAGTTCTTTTCTTCTTTTTTCTGAGGTATGGTTAAATTTCCGCTGTCATCCTAGAACATATTAAAAAAGGATTATTTGACTTAAGTTTATACAAACAAATGGAGTAATGGTCCAAGGTAGAAGACTTTCGCTCTTTTGTAGTTAAACTTTATGTATTTTATTGAATATTTTATAATGCTCAGTTTTGTCCAAGCACTCCCAACCAGAAATATATTAGAAATGTCTCAATGCTGACATTTTTCTTGGCAATGAGAGCAGTAAGAGCACATATGCTTTTCTTTCCTGCTGTGTTCTTCTTGAGCCCTCATATGATAAAGTGCACCACTTTTTACATGAATTTTTCCCTCTTCTCCTCTCTGTCCTTGTGATCCCCTCCTTTCTTTTAGGTGATCCTTGTTCTCGTTAAGGCTTGACAATGGGGACATTTTCTTTATCAGCTTCCACTGTTGGCTACCATCATCTCAGTCACAATACCGGAAACCCGCTATGTAACAGGTTCCTGCAGTTGCAGCCGTTGGTAATGCAGCTCAAAACTGGACTATGTAGCTCAAAACAGTATGTGTCTGTGCTGGGGAGATAAGTGCTGCTACTGTTGGTGGGAATTTTTCTCAAAATTTCCCTCATCTAAACAGGATCATTCTGTGCTGTCGCCAGATTCCTTCGTAGCCACGATGTTAGAAGACAATTAGCTTTCCCCCATCTGTTTTGATTACAAACAGCATGTGATGTCCTCCTGAGCAAACTGCTTCCCAAAGTTTTTGAATGAAAAGATGCTTTTATGTTTCAGTAGAAAAGCTAGCGAGAACGTAGACTTTTAAGTTCTGCTGTAGCAGCCGGACCTACCCTGATAGTTGTTGTCTTTCCCTCAGCAAACGAACTGTGAGTGTTGGCAAGATAAGAAGTGTTTACAACACCATGGGCAACAGTTTGGACAAGGTTTGGTAAAAGCAAGCAACTGTAAAGTTGGAGACCCAGTGGGACTGGAGCGGCAGTATATCCTTTATGTCCTACAAAGCCTGTCTGGGATCCCTGGTGCCACCACCACAAAAATACCCATAACTGTAGACAGGCATTGTGCTTAGTACAGCAAGGACTTGGAAGTAACACATCTCATGCTGAGCCAGGAACGGAACTACCAATCTTGAACATTCAGCTACAGGGCCTTTTCCTGCCCTCAGCCTTGTGTTGGCCTCGCTGAACGTTGCTGTCGGTTTGTATAGGGTTGAGCCTGGAGGTCCAAGCTCAGTACTGGGCTACTCAGACAATAGGAGTTCACCTAAGTAATTTTGATTTTTACCAGGTGAGGATTAGAAATCCAGTTTGTGTTCCAGCTGCAGTTTGTAGTAGGCTTACCACTACACAGAAATCAGAAGGTGCTATTGAAAACAGACATGTTGTTTCAACAGCATTAATTTCTGACAAGTTATGCACATATGTTGCTTCTATAATTCTGTGGAAATCTAATGGGTTTTTTTGGCCAAGCCACTGAAATATTTTTTGGTTTTTAACAATATTGGTTAATCAGCATTAAAATATTCCATAACTCCAGCACTCAGTCATCATTCTGTCTAGGAACAGCAAGACAAACAGGCATTAAGTATTTTGCAGTCCCTCCAAATTTGGATGGATTCGATGGTTGGTGTCTAGATTTCTGCTGTTAAAAAGGAGTTGCCAGCAGCTGAGGAACAAAAAAACCCAAACACTTGAATCCTATCGCTTGGAGTCTTCTGGTACACAAGATCTAAGATGATGGTCAAATCAAGAAAATGCATAAGGCATCTTTCCAGAAGCACTGAGTCTTGAAAGGAGTGGAACTGGAACATTTGTAATCTAGAATTCCCTGTGTTTCTTGGTGAATTGCTTCTAGTGATCTCTTCCTAATTAGAAATACTGAGCTTATAAAAATAAAAGCTAAAAGCCAATGTTTTATTGCTAACTTGCACCCTAATTTCCCTAATTGTAGAAGAGGTGTTGGAGGTGGTATTGTACATGTGGGAAGAGCAGTTACAGGTGGCGAAACTGAGGTCATTCACATGTTCAGTCACTGTGTGGCTAAATGACCTCTGCTCAGGCCCGTTGCTACCCACTAATAATGCACATTCTTGTTCCCTTTTCACTTCATATCTTTGGCTGGTTATCTTTGGTTTTAGTTAACTTATTACTCTGATATTCATTACGCGTAGAAGACAGAAAAATGAAAATTACATTCTCCTTGTAGGGCTGACTTCCCTCTTTTCCCAGAAGTAGCCTAATCAAACCTCTGCAGAAAATCAGTTAGCACCATCATTGTATGGAAGACTTAAGACACTTTGAGACCTTGGCCCTTCACCTCTGCCATTTCTTCAAGGCATGTTCTTTGCTTTTAGGCACCAGTTTGGTTTGCTCTGCCAAAAACCCATGGAAGTTTTGGTGAGTTTTTAGTGAAAGATTTTTTTATTCCAGATGCACGAAAGCTTGAAATTTAGCTTGCAAAACGCCTTACATAATTTAAGAAGCAGAGCTCATATGGTTTTTAGTGACACTTGCCTTTCCACACTGCCAGTTTTACTTATGTAATTTATTTTGAGCTTTTAAGCCTGAAGTGCTAGGGGTATGGAGGCTTGGTTTATGCTCAGGTCCTTACCTTAAAGTATGCTGTCTACAGAGGGCCAACCTTTCTGCTTAGTTTAAGAGCAGAACTTTGCATCGTAGCATTGCTGTTACAGGTCACATCAGGAATCAAAGAGCTTTAGGATCTAGAGGGGAAAAAAATTACAGGAATGGGGAGATAATGACTGATGCTGAGCGTTGCTATGTACATGATTTATCCCTGAAAGGATCTATAGTAAGTCTCATTCTCATGAAACACCTCTACCGAACAGATGGCAGCTCTTACAGACATTCTGCAGGTAGCTACAGATTAGAAGTGGTGGGGTCTTCAGAAGGTGGTTTCTCAGCCATAGAAATCCCGTCATGATTTGTTAAAGTGACTTCTTTTTGCAGCAGAGCACCTTGGGCTTGGCTCAGTAAAGGTGGCTCCAAAGCTGCGCTCGTAACTGGATATTTGAAAGCAGCATTTGTTGTGAAGCCGAGGATGTCCCATGTTGTGTAGCTGGCTGTAATATATAGCTGCCCTCTTGTGGAAAGGAAAAAAAAAAAGGGGGTTGAGTACTGTCTTTTGTATGTCTGTTTTCATAATTTGTGTAGTATGTGTGCATAGTTCATGCAGTAGTTTATCACAGCACTAGCATCAGGTCCAATTAATAATCAGAATTTGCATTGCTGTAACTAAGAGCAGAATCTAATCCTAAACTCCTGATTTCAATATTTTAGACAAGGTAATTTTTTTAAAAGCAGCTCTTCCTTCACACTTTTACACAGACACTATTCCTTTATTTAAACCCCAAAAAGAGACAATTAAATAAGCTGTAAGCTTATGTGCTGCATAAATCATTCAGGAGTTTTGTTCCCACCATGGTTTAAAATTCGCCATCCTTTGCAGCCGCAGTTGGTTGCCCAGGAGAACCAGGAAGAGATCAGGTTTTTGTGGTCACTTCCCATAGCTCTTACAGGAAAACTCATCCAGGATGACTTAGCCAGGATGCTGTTGTTTCTTAAATTTTCTTTATAAAACTAGCTAATTCACTTGGTATCTCTGAAGTGACTCCTGAATGACCCTTAGTTTAGTGACTGGTCTCGTGTCACTTCCTCTTATTCAATTTAGTCCTAGAGTGACTGGCTAACCAGGGTGCTTCTCCACGCAGATGCAAGGAGATTCCGCTTCCTTTTCCTACGGCCTGGTGCTTCCTCTTCAGAAAAGAAAAATGCAGGGTGCACATTTGTGAACTTGACTTGAGCTGAGCAAGCAGACATCTGCTGTTTCCTCTATACAGGAAGCTAAAAAAAAATGCTTTTTAGGGAGGCTGTGTGGCCCAGAGGTTAGTGCAGAAATGTGTCAGGCAGGATTTCTCAGTTCTGTTACTGGAGCTTGATGAAATTTAATGGTTTCAATATGTTTCTGTTTCTTATCCTTTTGTTAATTTCCTCCATGACTGAAAGTGCCTGTTTTCTGATGTAACCTGGGGCAAGTTAAATAACTTCTGTGTTTTATGGTCCTGCCACAAAAAGAACAGCTTATTAAACAGGAGAATATGGCTGAGAAATTAATTAGGTAGTAAGATTCTGCACTTAGGCAGTAGGAGACAGTAGGTATTATTTCAGAGGCCAAAGGGAAATTCATCTGCAGAAAGTGAGATGTAGGTTTTCTGAAATATTTACACTGCTCTACCAGAATCATGTGGGAAAATCCCTGGGGAATCTGCTGATTGAGTCTTTAAAAAAAAAATTGTCGTTTATACCTTCTAGCAAATACTGAAAATGAAATTCAGATAACATTTTTAGGGGGTTATTAAGGGAGATGCCAGATTCAAAAATCAGATTTTCTAGTCAGAAAACTTGTAGCACTGTAATTTCCCAGAGCATGTAATGGCCCTGCTTACAAAAATGAAGCCTTATTATATGCTTCTTGAGACAATTTATAGCTGAGTCTCGTTTTCTAAGCTAATATTAGAACTATTGTGTGAGGGTTTTTTAACTAAACAAGTATCAGTTATGTAGTCAAACCAAAGGTTGATCCTGAAACCTTCACTCACAATAGAAGTAGAATTAGTTATCTGAATAAGGGCTTCATTGTGTGAGTGTTTGCAGTATTCTTTTCCAGGCAGAAACCTCTTGTTCTTGGTGTAGGATTTGTCCCTAAATTATAAGTAAAACAATTTATTGGTTTATAATAAACACATCTTTAGGTGGTTAAATTCAAGCATTATGACTGCGTAAATAACTGAACGTAACGACCTGTTTGCTGCAAACAAGAATTATCTTTGTGGGTTACAGCCAGTCTAGCTAGATTTAGATGATGCTGACTATGACACTACCTCTTATTCCAGTGCACACAGAGCTGGAAATCTGTTACAGATGTTAGGGATTCTTTTTTTATTATTATTTTCCTTATCTCGAATTAACATGGGATCATTTCAGGACACTGATTTTTAGCCTTTTTGTTTTTATTATTTGCTAACAGCTACAAGATTTCTAAAGGAGACACAGAATAATAGACAAGCTTTTCTTAGTGATCTCAGTCATCCTACAACTAGGTTTCAAAGGGTGTTTGGAGCATTGGCTGAAAAACATTTTTGTAGGGCAATGCCGGTTGGATGAGGCCCTGAGCAACCTGATCTAGTTGGAGATATCCCTGTTCCTTGCAGGGGGGTTGGACTAGATGACCTTTGAAGGTCCCTTCCAGCCCTAACGATTCTATGATTCTATGATTCTATGCCACTACCCTTTTTGTTGTATGAAACAAGGAGTTATGAGTGCTGAAATGCTTGATACACAGTTGGGCTACAGTATTCCATTCCCATGTTTAAATGACTTTCATATAAAGTTATTGAATTATTACTAAATACAGTGAATGTTGCAATCTTTGCTTAAGCAATATGGGCCACAGTAATTGAGTTGCTTTGGAGATACTTGAACTTTCAAAAAGCTGTAGGCTTTTCCTTCCCATCTGCAATTACCATCTCTTGAGACAGATACTGGGATCTGCTCTAATACAGAACTAATTGTTTTCTAATTGTGTCTTTTGTCTGCTTCAATTTGTAGACATCGTTAACCTCAGCTCATTCCTGTGATACGCTTGAGAATTGGTTCTATGATGAAACTTCACGGAGCTGTTGTTACCAGTGTCCCTCAGGTCAGTATGTTTGTGATTCAGTCAAATTAACATGGAGCCTTTCTCACAGAGATAGTAGGAGCCATGTTGATCTGCAGAATTGCATTTTGTCCCCGAAGTGCCATTTCATGCATCACTATCCAGTGTGGATCCCGATACGAACTTGTTCTCCACTGCCCTGCTCCTGTTTCCTGTTCAGTCTGTAAGTAATCTGTACATTGCAAACAAGATAACTTACTAGAGGCTTTAATGAGTTGGGTTTTTTTATCGGTTGACTTGACACTCTGAAGTAGCTAGAAGTAGGCAGGTCTAAGAATTAATTCCAACTTGCCTCAGGGTGTGAAATCACACAGTGTAAGTCAGCTAAATAAGTTTCTGATGAGAGAAAAAAAATATAAAATCAGGTGTGGAAAATCTGTCATTATTCTCATAGTCAAAACAGTTTAGAAAGTGTCTCACATGAGAAAGGGAACAGCCCCTTGCCAGGGGACACAGTGAGCTCTGTCAGAAGCTAGTTGTGACTCAGAGGCACATGAGGTCAGAAGCAGGAAACACTTTGGTGAGACAAGAGCTCTGGAAATGTCTGAAACTCCCCCTGTTGACCAAAAACCCCTCAGTGGGTGGGGCATTTTATGGTACTTCACCATCACCAGTCTCTTCTTATAGAAATGTTTTCTGTTTCTTTTTTTTTTTTTAAGGAAATTTTTGACTTTTTTGTGCTCTAATAATAAGAAGGCTTTAGAGTTTGTTTGCTAGCGTTTGCTAGCATTTGCATGCAGTTACATCGTGGCTCCCACTGGGACATCTTGTACTGCTGGCCACACCACTAGAATCGTTCAGAAGCCGTGTAAGTAAATGAGACCAAGGGATGGAGAAACTGGTCCCATAAAAGAAGAGGAGGGGCAGGAATCTGACTCTGAGCCAGTCCCAAGAGAAGCTTTTTTCTCCTTCAAAACCATACTTTGCAGAAGCTCTCGTAATAACAGGTGTCATAGTGAGGTCTTGTGAAAAGCAGAGTTCTGATTTCCATCTGGCTGTAATGAGCCACCAGTCTCAATCATTTCACCTCTGCTTATTCTTGAAATTCATTTTGTTGCCACGTCCTCATGTCAGTCTTGGACATCTCTTCCCCTCCTCCAGGGCCTCCTTCATGACAAAAACTCCTAAGAATCCTTTTTCATTTTAATTTTCCACTACTTCTTCAAGCAGTAACCCGTTAATATCTGCTACTAACTCAACTGCTCACTGTGAAGAAAGAGAAGCGTTTCTAAAATTCCATTTAATCAAAGTGGAGCAACTCAAACTCTTGATGCAGCCTGGCTTTACTTTCCTTGGTGTTCCAGTCCACAGATTTACAGCTTTCGATCTGAGTGCACTGGCCCACATGCAAGCCATCCTCTGTTTTGAACTTAATTTCAAGTTCAATTTCAAAATAAACTTCAAACCAAACCTCAAAAGATCCTTGTAATCAATTTCTGCAGTTGCCCCATCTCTTCTCATGTGCTTAATTCCTGTGCAGGTAAAATGAGACTTCATACCTGATATACCAGAAGAATATTTTCTTTCTGCCGTCACAGAACAAAGTATTTCCCTTCTGTCAAGGGGAGGAACAGAGGCTTTCATGGGAAATAATGCTATATGCTAGAACAGCTCATGTTATGCAGAAGTTGGTATTCCACTTCTGTTTATTCTGTTTATGTTTTTTTACCTTTTTTGTTTGGTTGCTCTGTTGTTTTACACTCTAAATAAGATATTCATCTCTAAAAGATAGTGTTTCAGTCAACACTGGAGACAATTTCCCACCCACAGTTAACAGCAAATCCTCAGGAGTGAATGAATGCACATACAAAACAAAAACACTTAAACCACTTATTTCATTAACTTATTTCAGTGCATTTTTCTGTACAAGTGATTGCAGCTGGTATTCCTGCTGCTCAGGCTTTGATCTGCTTGTTGAGCTATGAACTTGATCGGTGGAGAACAGCACCAGAAGACACTGTTAGGCAAGCTTCAAAGCTACTGCATCTGAGGCACACATTCCCCAAGGGAGGGACTCGTGTGTACAGGAAATCTCAAATAACTGAAGTTAAAGCTTTTGGGTCCCTGGGGGAGGAAGGGGAAAATGACACACGTGCAGGTGCATGTGAGTGTAGCTTAAGTGCTGAGATTCAGCAACCAGCCCCCACCTTGAAAATCTTAGACAAGTAGTTTTGAGGAGGTGAGAGTGATGTGATTCAGGCCTGTCTGGTGGTATTTAGTGGGCCAAATATAGCACAGCTTTTTTTACCTGCACTCCTACATCCTGCTTGCCAAAATGTATAGTAAAGGAGTTATTACCCTGCCAGGTTCTCCCTCCTTGTGGTTAACTCTTTGTGACTGCATGATGCAGGCTAGATGATGAAACTGGGATTTGTTTCTCTCCTGTTTTCCACCTGTGAAACGTTCAACTCTTCCTATCTTTATGTTGCTGCTTGATCTTTTCCTTTTGCTTCTGTGACTGTCACTGTTCCTTCCCTTCTGGTAGTTATTTCCACCTCCTGGCAAGGCTACAACGTCGCAGCTGACCACTGTGCCTTCTAATTTCTTTGGCACTATGGCTGGTGGTAGAATACCTCATCTGTTGCTTCAGGAGTTGAAACATTAGGAATGCTTCTGTCCCAGCCTTTCCCGTACTTCTAGCTTGTTATTGTACCTAGCTTGTCAGATGGATGCTTTTAAAAGCTAATCAATAGAAAATGATTACCAGACATAAACATAGAGTCATAGAATAGCTGAAGTTTGGCAAAGATCTCCAGAGGTCATCTCATTCAGCCAGCTGCTCAACTTCATGCATGTTGCACATACACAGATGGTCTGCGAGACCCAGGGTCTTGTGCTTGCAAACTGTGAGCAATGAGTCCAGGTGAGTTGGAAGTGTTGAGCAGAGGAAGTGTATGGCGTATACATCCAGCATCAGAAAAACATACGTATGTAATTTGATTTGTTACAAGGAAAACAGCTGGAAAATTAAACCATCTCACAACTGTCAAGACAACTGCAAAATTAGCAGGACTGCTCGGAAAGCAACCTACTGCAAACCTGCTGGGGTTATAAAGGGCACAGCTCAAGAAGTACTGTCTTGTAACTGCCCCTTCTGAACATGGGAGGTGGCGTTGTCCCTGTGTGAATCCATGGGCACCTAAGGATTCTGGCAGCTTATAAAAGGAAACTTATGCCTTAGGTGGCAAAATATCAGTACTTGGTTGCTATAGTCCAGAAGAAAACTTGAAAAACCATTGACTGGGAACTTAGTAATGGCAAGGCAAGATCACCCTTACTGCAGACTTGGCAGTCTTTTTTGTCAGCCAACAGCTCGCCGTGTGCCCGTTCTGCAACGATCCTTACTGACTGGGGTAGTACCATGTTCAGTGTTGCTGCAGCAGGACAGCTGTGATCCCTTGCTTGTCTTTCTCCAGGCTACGTTAAAAAGAAAGCATGTCCCAAGGACCCTGGTGAAGACTGCATGACGTGCGGACCTGAACAATACGTGAATGAAGAATTCCCAAAGCCACGATGTGACGCTTGCGTTTCATGTGCAAAAGGTTTGCTTTCCCTCACACGGGCCTCACAGTTATATTCTGTGTATTTTATTTACACTTGATTTATATTTTATTCATTTAGAATTTCCAGCAGCAAAATTATCCATCCTTGGTTACTGATTTATAGAGCGGAATGCTGCCTTGTGCATAGTCAGTGTTGTTTCCTGTATGACCTGGGACTACCTAAAAATTCTCTCATCCAGTGCTATCCAAGTCTGATTTCAGCTTTCTGTCTTATATTAGGAACTGTTGCCTACAGGCTTCTCCAATTATCCATGACTTAAGTTACCATCACGAAGAGCGCCAGCAGCCTGTTCTGCTTCCTGAGCCTTTGAACTAGTGTTGCTCAGCTTTGGTCCCTGCTTTGCTTTTCCTTGCAGGGTGATCCTTTGTTACCACATCTGTTTCTTCCCCGCAGAATCCGACCTTGTGGAGAAAAAGCCCTGCTCCTTCAATTCTAGCCGCGTGTGTGAGTGCCGCCCGGGCTTGTTCTGCCAGACTGCGGTTCAGTACACCTGCTCGCGATGCCAGCAGCACACGGTTTGCCAGCCTGGGTTTGGAGTCAAAGTCAGAGGTAGGAATTCCTCCCTGTCTAGATTACCTTTTCTGATCTTGGCTGTAGGCCTGGACCTGATGGATTGGTTGGTCGGTCCTCAGCCATTATTTTTATTCAGGGACCTCTATAAGTGATGTTACTTGTGAAAAGTGCCCTGCTGGGACCTTCTCTGATCAAAACTCCAGCACCGACATCTGCAAGCCTCACACAGAGTAAGTCCATAGTTCTTTAAAGTGACTAACTAATTAATTAAAGTTAATAAAAGACTGAAAGGGACACCTGTCACTTCTGGTGCAAAGTACACACATTTATCTTAGAGGCAATGGCACAGCTTTGGGCGTGCGTGCAGAGTTTAGGAGGCCTGTCTTTATACCTGTTGCACAGCTCTGTACTGGAGGAGGTAAGGAATCTCTCTCGCCTCATTTTTAGTTTTCTGAGTACAGTGGGATGCATGTGAGTATCAGGTTTGCATCCAGGTCAAGAATTAATGCCACAGAGGTAAGAAGAAGGTTAATGACTTTTTCACTGAAAGCAATAAGTGCAGGTTGTATAAAGATGACCGAAGAGATGTTTGTCATATGGAAAATGCTCTTATCTTGTAGCGTGGCAGTTTCCTCTGGCGCTGATACACTGTACTTTCATTCCCTAGCTGTGCCAAGTTAAACAAAGTAGCACTAAGCAAAGGAAATGCCACACACGATCAGGTTTGCCTGGACCAGTTGCCCACCTACCTCACCCCAAGCACTTTGTCCATGAGATTCAGCAATGAAACAAATAACTCTGACCTAAGGAGGTTTGAGGAAAACCTGGTGACCACTGCTAATATCCTTTTAAGTGTCGTGACAACTGAAAACCCCAGTTCAACTCCTGAGGAGAAAACTCTGGCTGGCACTTCTCCTACCTCAGCCAAGGGGCAGGTGACAACGGGAGGTAACAAAGATTTACTCTGTCCAGCATGTTTTATTTGACTATATCTTTGATAAATGCAGTTTTTACGTGTGAGCTTGCTGCAAATCCCCTACAACTTGTGAAATGTTGTCCATGGTTCTATGTCCAAACGTGTAGATCTACGAATAGCTCCCCCTCGGCCTTGTCTTAGCCTTTCCCTTTCTGTGCTGTAGGTCAAGTTCTTTGGGGAGTGGTTCTCTCTGTGGTAGTGCTGCTTGCAGGCATGCTGTTATTTTGGAAATGGAAGGTTTGCAAAAAGCAGATCCTCATCCTCAAAGGAAAGCGTGAGTTTTTAAAGCTGTAATACATAGCATGCTGTTTGATCTCCAAGTATATGCCAACTGGGAATTCAAATATAGCAAAATTTTGTGGAGGTCACTGGGGAGGAGAATGTTTTCTACTGCCTGGTGGAGGCAGGCCAGATAAGGGTTCTAGGCAAACTGTTCATGCAGTGTGTTGGAGAACATGAGAGAAAGATTGAAGCAGTCATGCATTTATGGAGGAAGATACTACCAGATGGGTGGGGAAAGGGTTAACTGGTGGTTTCTTCTCTCAGCAAAAACACTAATATTAAATGACACCTGAAGTGTTTTGTGAGTATTTGTTGGATCCTGGGATAGGATTGGGCTTTGAGCATGAGAAGAAGAGTGATTTTTACTGCTACGGACTCTCAGTAGCTTTGCCTAGAGTTACACGTGGGGTGTGCCTGAGGAACCACATTCCCTCTTTTATAGAAAGCAGGATGTGCACGTTGTAGGTTGATTGTAGAGCTGTGAGTGTGGTAAAGCTGTTAGAGCCTGTTTGCTCCATGATGAGTTTTGCTAAATGCATGATTTCTTCTATCAGCACATCTGCGTTCCGTCACTTCACACAAATCCGGGCTCAGATCTCAAGGTGAGCAACTGATGGACCAGGAATTGTGTAATCCATATGTCTAAAGAATAAGTAGATAGTTTTAGCATGGAACCTTTTTATGGAATTTTAAATTAAGACTTGGAACATTTTGTGTCAAATGTGTGTCTCTGCGGACATGTGGAGGGCCCGTCCCGCTGTCTGTCCTGCGCAGGATGTGACAAGCCACCAGGTGGCACCGTGTCCCCGCCGCCCCTGGATGGCTGCGCCATGCGTCAGTGCAGGGAGTCTTCCCTGGAAAAAACGCCCAATTCATTGCTGGGCACTCAGATGTGGGAGTCGTGTTCCAAAAAACGCGGGTGTTAGCCATGGCAACCTGCACAGACCCCCTGGAGTACACACCTTCTGCCCAATTAACTAATCCTCTCTCAGCACTTCCGTATCCGTTGGTTGATCTGTTCTCTTCTGTTGTGTTAGGTTCTCCCAGTCACCACACGTCAGAGCTTTTTCTACTCATTTATTCAGGGGTACGATTTAACACCTCTGTGTGCAGCTTAATTTTCTCAGAATGGAATTTTTGCTTCCTCACTCGCCTTAACGCAATAGAATCTGTTATAGAGCTGATGCATTGAAACTAGAGATGGTGCATCAGGGTGAAATTAGGTAGTAGGCCTGAGCTGATCTAGCTCCATGGCACAGCAGAAGGACACTGTACACTGCCTTCTTCCCACCTCTCTTCTCTCTCCAGCATTCCCTTCCTCCATCCTTGCATAAGATCTCATCCCCTTAATATTCATCTGACCACACGATGAACTGATCCAACTTGTTAATTCAGTAGAAAGTTATTAACATTTTTTAACTTTTTTTTTTTTTAAATAAGCCTGTCTTTGCTTATCTAGGAAGTTTAATCAGTTCATTATTTCATTAGATGAATACAAGTTGTCATGTGAGGAGAGTGACAGGGATGGCCACCAAGGGCTTTGGGGAGGGCAGGACCTCACAGTCTTGGCAGCAATATGTTGTTGATTCCTCGCAGCCGTGTCATGTAAGTGTGCCCTCAGTGGTAAAGAAAGCATAATGCAGGTGGGTTGGGCAGCAGTTTAGGACATGGTTAGGTGATATTTCAGAGCAAATATTAACATTCTTGTGGTTGCTATGAATTTTCTTCTGATAATTTTTTCCTCTTTCCGTTGCAGGTTCTGATCTAGTGAGCAAATGTGCAGTAAGTGTGAACAATATTCCAAAACAGATCACTTTCCATTCCAATGTAAATAATGATATTTTTAAATGTCCTGTGCCAGCCTTTTTGTTTGGACTTTCCTCTAAAACATGTGATCCTCTAAGTGCAGCTATGAGATGTACTAGGACTTGCTACTGTCATGTCTTGGGCTGTTTAATGTGGTATTAAATAATGTGATGGTGCCAGTCTTGCTTGTGAAGGGAGTATTTGGTTTGGTGTTATGCTGTTCATGTTGCATTCTATGGGACAAGGTCCAAAATCACAGGATGAACATGCCTTTTCTACCTTCTGGGAGAACTTGTCTGTCAGTCCTGTTTTATCTTACTGCTCCAGTCACACAAGTGGGATTTGTACTCTTCTTCTGTCTCCCTCCAAGTCACCTTCCCTCTTTGTAGGATTTGGCACGACTGCAATATGGGTACACAGTGAGTGTTGTTTATCTGGAAGACTTTCTAGCAGGGCCAGCTTCTGGTTTATCATTATAGTTTGCAGATGAGCAAGATGAACATCAGTCAACATGGTAACAACAGAAAGTAGATCCTCAGCTGCTGAAATCATCACAGCTCTGTTTGATTCCCCCACTTTCAGTGAAATTACAGCAACTTGCATCCTCTGAGTCTTCCCAGTTTATTAGGCTTGTATCTTTAAACGTCCATATTTGCTAAAACACTCTTTAGACTGTTCCTTTTTTTTGTTGTTTTTTTTTTTTTTAGATCAGTTTGCTTTTAAATGTTGTACATCACCACACATACAAGATGCTACTTATTCTAATAAATCTGGTTGCAATCAGCTATCATAATTTCAGTGTGTCATTGCTAATTCCTGAATTGTGGGGAGCTTCCACTCTTGCTTTTTTAGCAAGTCAGACATGAGCAAGAGTTTTAAACTGCACATTTCAAAATCTTAATTTTTTTTTTCAACGTTGTGGAAACAGAAACAGAGCTAGGAACCATCAGAAATTTGTAATGCAGGATCTTTAGCCTCTCTTAGATTCTAGCTTGTCTTTTAAAGGACTGTTTGTCATTAATTCTTCACATAATAGGTAGTCTGAGCTTGTTTCTCCTACCTGAGGTTCTACTGAGGCAATTCCATTTTGAGGTTCAAACAGTTCAAGCTCTGGCTTGTTTTGTCCTTCCATAGGAGTGTGGTAGGTCTTTGCAAAATCTGAGAGGAAGTTAAACCATATATTTTCAGTTTTGACTGTTTGACTCTCTCACCATATGACTACACATCTGTACAGGTTTGTCCTCTGATACTTATCTCACAACTAAACATGAAAAATACCTGTTAAAGTTCTTTCTGAGCAAGTCCCTTAAAATTCTTACCTCCAGCATCTATCTTTCTTACTGATGTTATACTCTTTGCTGAAAAGTGCTCCTGAGCTTCAACCCCCTAAAATGCAGCTGCTGCTGTATTACAGTACAGCAAACTCTGCAGCAGAGCATTCAGTACAAGACCTGTGGCAAAAAGTCACATGACAAAGATTCGTCAGCATCTAAATTGCAGACGAGGCAGTGGAATTTACCAAAGCATCCAAGCAGATCCAGGAAACTGGATTTCGGTGGAAGCGAGGTACATTCTTGCGAATGTCATTGAAAATGTGTGAATTTAGCTTAGAAACGCTGTTTTTAAATATGGCCTTAAGTGATGCGGGAACTTAGTTCAAAGAAACGTAAGTTTCTATATCAGGTAGGCACTCTGGAATTTTTTACTCCCTGTGACAGTGGTGCTATGAATAACATTATGTTATTCTGTCTGCAACAAAGGAGTCTGTAGACCTGTTGCAATCCTCACAGTGTTGGTTTTACATCCACTCCACTTCTACTCTCCGCTTTGTATTGACAGAAGATCATACTGACCTCTGACGGTGGGCCAGAAGAGAAGGAGTTAATCAACAGCACCGTCCCTTTGGAAGCCAACAATAACTTGGTCTGCAGCACGGAAAAAGCATATAGTCCTGACCTGAGTCTGAGTGAAGTGACACAGAGCAATGGGAATGCACCAGATTGCCCTATCGATTCTCGAGTCAGAGACCACACAAATAATCGAATTGGTGAGTCTTGCTTTTTGGTTTTTTCTCTTGCCTTTTCAATTTTTCAACCATGGGCACATGATTTCGTTGTGAGATTATTAGTAAGCTGCAAAGTGTCCAAAGCTTCTAACAAAGGCTAAGGCTGAATCTCCAGAATCTTTGGCACACAAATTCTGGTATATCTATTCATTTGAATTTAACGCTTTCTTATTTTCACCTTTGCCTTAGTCACTTATGAACCTGACAGAAGAATGCTCTCCTTCCTCTTTTTCATTCCAGAGGATGTAAATCTGCAGAAGAAATTTGAACTGGAAAACTGGAAAATGATGCTGTAATACTTTAATGAGAGTTGTACTTCACATGTCTCATTTTCTTCTCTTGGTTTCACAGTAATAGCTTGAAATGTGTCTCTCATTTGTTTCCATCAAGTCTTTGACCATTCACAGGGTAGGAGATAAAGTCAAGCAAGGAAGCTTACTCAGAGGGGGAGAACTGTTACCTGAGAGACAGTCTACATGAGACATTCTGGCAATGTTTCCAACCCCAATTTTGAAGTTATTTGAAGGGTTTTTTTTTGGTATTACTAGAGCTGACTTTTCCTTACTAAATGCCCTCTGTTTTTGCTGTGAGTGAGGGACTTGAGATGAATGTGCTGATTTGACTTACCATACCCAAATATCTCCAAGCAATTGTGAACAATAACCTCCAGTGTCTGATCTGCAGCATCCTTCTGAATGAAATGTAGTGGTCCAAGCCATAGCAAAGGCCTCACTGACCTTTTGTAAACACTAGTTTACAACAAGTTGGACACAAGGGTCAAGTCTATCTCAGAAAATTTTGTAGTTGATTCTCTGCTGGAAAGATACTCATTTCTTTGCTGGTCCTAAGACTCCAGATGATTACTCAGAATTTCTGTACAGTGCTGATCCTTGCCCAAAGGCTGCTTTTAATGCAGGTATTTTTGCTTCTCAGAACAGCAGAAGCATAAACCTTGGATTCTCTGTATCTGTTTTCCCCAGATCCTAGAATCATAGAATCATAGAATCATAGAATGGTTAGGGCTGGAAGGGACCTTCAAAGGTCATCTAGTCCAACCCCCCTGCAAGGAACAGGGATATCTCCAACTAGATCAGGTTGCTCAGGGCCTTGTCCAACCTGGCCTTGAACGTCTCCAGGGATGGAGCATCCACCACCTCTCTGGGCAACCTGTTCCAGTGTTCTACCACTCTCATAGTAAAAAATTTTTTCCTAATATCCTGAGTTCTAACAGAGTTCTAGCAGAGTTCTAACAGACTCTTGTGAATATCTTACTGACTTTTCAAATTTGTCTTTCTCCTGTAGTCCCAGCTATAGCACAGTGGCTTCATCACACAGGAGCTAGATCTGCTTGATCTAAAATGCCCAGAGTCCCATTGACTGTGGTCCAAAGTGAGACAGTGTAGTATAAAATATGCTGACCTCCTTTATCACCTACTATGTTCAGTGCTTTGATTTCAAGATGAAAAGCACATTATAAATAAACAGTGAAATAGGCAACTTACAATGTGTGAGTTCCAAAAGCTTTAGTGGGTTAGTGAATTCTGTGTTTTCACAGTGATGGGCTTGGTCTGCATGCCTCTGATTAGTAAAGGAACAGGGAGAAAAAAAGGAAAACTGAGTACGAAATAAAAATTGTGCATTAAAAGGAACCATCTCTAGGGCCAGCCGTGATTGTTAACTACGCTCAGCACTATTCTTTTTCTTCCTCAGAAAAAATATACATCATGAAGGCCGACACTGTTATTGTGGGGTCCATTTCGGAAGTGCCTAGTGGCAAGAACTGTGCTGCTAGAGGCAGTGAAAGTATTGTTGATGCCCAGGAAAACATGGAAGAGGAACTGGCAATGCACTATCCAGAGCAGGAAACAGAGTCTTTTGCAGGGAATGATGTAATGGTTCCCGTGGAAGAGGAGGGAAAGGAATTTCATCACCCCACCACTGCCACTGAAAAGTGATAATCTTCTGAGGAGATGTGTGAAGCTACAGAAACATGCAGAGTGACACTAAGCCTAATCTATGACAAGGGAGGTAAATACATGGTGCCTTAGATTATCTGAAAACTCATAAAACACTGAAACACCTGCAAACAAGGAGTGCTAGAACCTGTTTCATCTCACAACTGGGAGGATCATCCAAACCGTTGGCCTTTATAACTGACATGAAATACTTATCTTTCCTTCTTTCTCCCAGTATCATGCTGGGAACAAATTTGAATCAAAGCTACAAAATTCAGAGGACATCTGGATGCCAACTCAAGTTTCACAGCTTGCTTTCTCTGCATGAAGGAATGGATTGAAAACTATGTCTGATTACTTCTATTAGCTCTGAAAATTCTGGCCAGAATTCTGAGTTAAGCTTGAGATCGGCCATGTTTCATATGTTGATTCTATTCCAGTATTACCAGTACTTCAAATTTTGTCATGTATTTTGCAACATCTGGTATTTTTCTTAAGGCCTCAACTCTTGACTGAAAGTAATGACAATTTCAGGTTTGCCTGACGCAAACAGAACTCTTAAGTTTGTGGACTTGATGTTTCTTGAGGAAAGGTGCCACACAGGCTCAGAAAACAGAAGGCAAATAAAACTAATTGAAATCTGCTGTACTTTAGGCCATTCTTTCTAAGTTTTGAAGTCTGATTGATGTCTTTTGACTACTTCAAATCATCACTAAGTGTACCAATGGCCTCTTCCGATGGAAGCCGAACCGGCTCAACGTTTGGATATTGGATGAACTATGAGTTTAGCCCAGTGTGGAGTCTGTGAAAAGGGAAAAGAAGAAAATAAACTAGTTTTCTACAAAAAAAGGAGGACTGGAAAACAGGCACAGCAGTTATTTTCTATAACATTTTTAGTATCTGTTTGTTTTAGAATTGCTCATAATCGTCAGGGGGACACTGATTTGCCTACAATATTCTTTTTAAAAAGAGCTGTTTTGTGGTCAACTGGCTTGTGTTATGCTATTTCCCAGTCTTCGTGCTGCTTCTTTGATAAAAGTAAATGTAATAGTGCTGACTGTTTTTGCACATGACAATGGAAAATGAGCAAGGTGACAAAGTGTGCCTTAATAGTCAAAAAAAGGAACCACAAAAACAATGACTTGCTTTGTAGTTCTACCCTGGTCAGACTACTGTAATGACAGCTGTGCAACTTCAGCGTGTTTTGTCTCAGAGCACACAAAAGGAACATAAAGGCATAAAAAACCACCGTCTTGGGCCAGACTAGTAGTACGAGCCCATCATTTTCTCTCTGGCAGTCGCAGTAAGAGATGGTATTTAGGAGGAGCACGTAAGCCTGGTTGATATCTGCTGTTTGCATTCCTCGTAGTTCTGCAGCATCAGCTGCAATTAGATTAAGGATGTTAAAGAGTTTGTCCCAGCGCTCAGTATTCATTCACATTGCCAGTAATTTTTCTTCTCTCTCTTGAATTTCCTGGTGCAATCTGCCTCCATAAGCACCCGTGGCACCAGATGATAGAAACCATTAATTGTGTAAAGGAGTACCTTCACCACTTCTAAATGGACCTCTTACTTGTTTCAGCAAGTGCCACTAGTTCTTGTATTGCAGAATTTAGTGCAATACGGAGTTGCTTTTATGATTCTTGGTTGTATACTCCTCAGCCTTCAAGCTGAGTTCCCACCTTTTTATGTTTCCGATGCAAGTTAGACGCTCCATCGCCTTGATCATTTTAGTTGACCTCTTCCGCATCTTCTCTAGCTTCACTACATTCCTTGGGACATATGGAGGCCAGAACCATGCACTGCACTGAAGAAGAGGAGTGGGCCAAGATTTTAAATCATAGCAGAATTATACTCTCCATTTTGTTCTCAATACCTCTCTACATGATGCCCACCATTTTTTATTTTTATTTTTTTTTTGCTTTTTCTGGCTGCCCTTGCACACTAAGCAGATGATTCCATCAAGGAATGGATGAGAACCATCAAGGATGACTTAAAGATTGCTTTTCCGAGTATTAGCTGCTAGATGTGAATTCAGCACCATATGCACGTGGTTTAGATTATTTTTCCCTAAATGTGTTGCCTTGTGTTTGTCTTTGTAGAAGCTCATTTGCCACCTTTTTATGAGCTCCTCCTGGCTTTATTTGTCTTCTATAGGTGATGTAACTACCTGGAGAAGTTGAGTATTGCCTTCATTGTGTAGGCACTCTTTTCTCCAGGTCATTGATGAAGATATTGAATAGCACTGGCCCCACCAATCCTCACTGACTGTTCTCTATTCTGAAAAATTACCATTACGCTGTGCTGTTTCCTTCCTGCCTTTTAAATTGCCATAATTTTTGTATCCTGTAACCTTTTAGCAAATCCATAAAATGACCTTTCCTCCAATCCTGTGACAGCTTTGTTTTACCACCACCTTAGGTGTGGAATGTCATCAATAGCTTTTTGAAAATCGCCATGTAGTAGGTCTACTGCATCTTGTTTATCCGTCAAGCCTCGCAATGTAAGGGAAGGTACGTTTTCAAGATTTTGTGGTTGAAGAAATAAATCCAGATAAATTAATGCTTTTCTGGAACCACAGAGACGAAGTGGGAGAATCTCAGCATTATGGGATCTAGTCACTGACTTTCATCAGTGGATAATCTACTTGTAGTACATTTGAAAATTGTTGTAATTTCAAGTGTTGTTAGTTCCAGTACTTACTTTCTGATTTCCACTCTTCTCTGCAAGTCCAGAACATAAAATAGTTTCTAAAACCAGCTGCTGTCACTGTATATTTTAGTTCATCTACTGAGTCTTGCAAGACTTTTCCTAACTTCCTGTCAGGGTAGTTCGCTGTTTTCCAGTGCCTACACTTCATTCTAGAAAAATACAGGAACTTGCGTTTCATTTTAGAGAACACCAATTTGTGTATCCACAGAGTAGGAATAACTGTGTTCCCTGGCTGTGATTGGTAAAGGATGTTCTGGAATGACAGCTCATTGTGTATTTCACCTCTTGTAGACAAATTAATCTTTTTTACTGGAAGAGCTGTCTAGATGTGACCTGCTAGAGGTGTTATATTGTTTTGTTTAATAACGCTGGTAACGTTTGAATTAAAAATTACATGGATTTTAAGCCATAGCCACACTTTTCTTGTCTGATATGTAAATATTTCATTGTTGATGTTGATATGAAACGTTTCACTGTTGACTTCAGAACATGTATCAGTTGCAGAAAAAGTATTTTTGCAAGAGAGCTGCTCAAAACTCATGAAGCTATTTGAAAGCTTATGAAGCTATGCGAAACTCGACTGGAGTTTTTCTCAAGAGGCGAGCAGGTCGGAATTTACATTCCAACGGCAGCGTGCAGGAGACACGAGCGGACACGGCGCAGCGGTGCGGTGGGTGCTAACGAGTGCCAGACCGCTGCCGAAGGCGCGTTTCTATTCCGGGGCTCAAGGAGCATAAACGCGACTCAGGAGACCCCTTGCCCGTGCCGAGAGTCGCTTCTAAGAGCCTTGAAGTAACTTTGCCGTGCTGCCACCGGGCCTCACCGCTGCCCAACCTGCGGAATCCGCTCAGGCGCGCCCGCAGCGCAGCCCCGGGGCGGTGCCCGCTCCGCTCCGCCCCGTCCCGTCCCGCACTCGGCGGCGCGATGGGGCCGCGCTGGGCGCTGCCAGCCGCGCTCCTGCACGCCGCGGGCGGCCGGGTGAGTGCGGGGGGCCCTGCGGTGCCCCGCGAGGGGGAGGCGGGGGGGGGGGATCGGGCGGCTTTTGGGATTGTCACGGTGCAGGGGTGGAGCGCGCCTGGCGTCGTGCAGGTGTGATGCCAGCGGGCATCGTGTCACCGCTGAGCTTGCGGTCCTGTCTCCCTCCGCGCGATCTTTGCAGGAGCCTCCCGTCCCACCCTTCGGCTTCTTTAAAGCTCATTCTGCTCCCTTTGGCTACATCGTTCTTATTTCCTGGCTTCCCAAAGCAATGGCTAATAGTTTTTCCTGAATTTTCATTGGAAATAGATTGATTTTTGAAGCTTGTTTGAGTACTTGCAAAAACCGTGAGTGTCCTGGCAAGTGCAGAGTGTAAATCTGTATGTATTTTACACCGTTGTTTAAACAGGAAGAGCTTGTTGTGTTCTGTTGGATCCCTAAAGCTATTCCCTATTGACATAGAAAAGCCCTTTAATTTACATCTAAGACTTGATGTGATGCAGCTGTGACTGTTCTCTTTTCTGTCCAGCTGTACCACAATTTGGCAATGCATGTTTTTAACTGTTCAGACCAGAGAGCTTGATGACTTCAAACTGTTTAAACCAAAGAGCTATTTGACTTTGATTGTGTGCATGCTGTACTGATATATTGATTGCATTTTTCTGGCTGATTTCAAAGTGTCCTGGATTGTGACGATAAATACGGAAATGCTGCTGAGATGTCCAGGTCATTGCTTTTTCGTGGGATGTGCATGTTATTTACATGTTTATTTAATCATATTAATTTAGCCTTGATAGGACAGAGGTTCAGTGAAACTGGGTGAGGATGTCAGGATGTATGTTGAACCTGGAATTACATAGTGGTCTTTTAAGGAGTGGGTTGATAATATGTTAAATTAGTTTTTGTAACTGCTTTGTGCTCATTTTGAATGCTGACCTGGTTTGTAAGGTATTTTGAACCTGATTCACTGAACACCTTGGAGTGGATATGGTAGAACAGGTACAGAAGGGAGAGTTTCAGAATTGTAGCAGAACTTATCACTAAAATTTAGGTGCAAAGTTTTGTCATGCTTCTTGCTGCACAAAGGGCTTTGATTCAAAAGGAATTAACTCTCCTCTCGCCCTAAATGTGACCTAAACATAATAGTAGAAATCATGAAGGAAATTTTCAGCATCGCTTTTTGCATTGTGATGAACCAAAGAAAAGTCCATATATAAATTAGAAAAACAAACCCAGTAGTTTCAGAAATACCACATCTGCCACACAGCTGGAAAATACCTGCCTGATATATCAATTTCAAAAAGTGATCAGTTAAAGAAAACTTTTTTGGGTTTTAAGGGAGAGAAGCTGGCAAAGCAGTACTTCTTGAGTGACACTTTTTCTTGTTTTTTCTCCTTCAGCTGAAATTATCTGAAAGATTCTAGCCCAAGTCCCTGCGTTACTCACAGGAACTGAGCATATTTTTGCTATTTTTAATAACTCAGTCAGCAAATATTTTTACAGGAAACTTTCTCAATAGCCTCAAACCTAAATAACTGTCCTTTGCAAAGGAGCACAGCCTGCTCTGCAGCGGAGTTCCTGATGTGGGCAGAGAAATTCATCCCATGGGTGCTGCTGACTGGCTGTAGGGGAATGTTGCTGGTACGTGGAAGGTGTATTGATAACCATGCGCATACTCTGAGCTGCAAAAGGATGAGCATAAAGGAGATCTGGTGGAAGAACCCTGCAATAAAACTGAGCAGACTGCTCAGATGTCCCTAGCCCTCCCAGCTAGGAGGGCTGTGGGTGACCTGTAGCCACCTATTTGCACATCCATTGTCCCATATTGACATGAATCAAATGAATACTTTTTACACCATCATTTCTAATGGAAACTGATGTAGAAAGTTATCTACTTGACTTGCTGGCAAGTAAGTTTTAAGGATACAGTCTAAGCTGTTCAAAGGACCTTTGGTCTTATCTAAATAGATGATCCTACAAAGCTGGTTAATTACAGTATGAAAATGTCTGTGGTAAGATCTCCAATCACTTTAAATACAGTTGGATGATCTGCATAGACTACAAGTCGTAGTATGGCCCCCAGATACTGCAGTGATGAGCACAGGTAACACAAATGTGCATGTCTATGGATATGACACAATACAATGCAACTGCAGGTATGGAGTTCCAAGTGTGAATTCTACAGATGCAAATTTCTCCTCTCCTAGAGAGAGAGAGAAAACACTTCTGAAAATGTAGATGTTGGAGGACATAACATATTTGGTTTATGATGTTATACTAGCCAAAAGCTGCAAAATTGTCTTCAGTTTGTGGTATGTGAACATCACCTCATATTCCCCTGGAACATTGCAGGCTATGATTTTAAATGTTGCTAATGACATCTTGCTTTATTCTTGTTTTAAAAACAGGATTTGTGCAGAATCAAACATGCACCACATCACAGGACAGAATCTGTAGCTGCCCACCCAATGAGTACTGCATTTCGAAAATATACGAGTACTGCAAAATGTGTAAAGTGCATAAAAAATGTGGAAAAGGTTACCGAGTTTCCAGAAGAGGTAATTTAATTCTGAACACTCTACACACAAAATAGTTTTACTGTATGAATACATGTTTTTTTTTGTGTTAATAAATTATTTATCTTACTGATACTATCTCAAGATGATAAATAATATTCAAGGAGGTGGAACACTGAATATTTTTAAGAAATGAAGAATCATTTGCAAAGATGCAGAACTACAACAGAATGGAATGGGTGGTCAGCCTGTCAGGGACAGCAGAAAAGCTCAGCTCCGCGGTACCACGTGTTAACCTTTTGGTGGGTTTTTACAGTCTTTGAAAAAGACTGCCTTTCAAGGGCACCAGACTCATAGCCTGTATCTTCTGAGTTGCGTTTGGGCTGGGTGTTTCAAATTAATCTCTTCTGTGACAGTTAAGGTCTTTGTTTTGTGTACTGCCTCTGTATCACTTCCAGGATCTGTACCGCAGACCGTGACTATTCATTCTTGTTTCTCGCTAGATGACTAACTGGAGTTTCTCTGTCTGTTTAAAGGGACAGATAGTACAGATACAGAATGTAAACCTTGTCCTCCTGGCACTTGTTCACGTGAGGAATCTTACGATACCAACTGTGTACCACATACAGTGTAAGCCAGTGTTTCTGTCTAATAGCAACCTTAACTGTGCATGGGGTTGCTTTCTTTCTTAACTTCTCTTTTTGTTTCTTGCAGTTGTAAGTCAGTGGCTGTTCCTGGAAACTGCATAAATGACACTGTTTGCAGCGACTCAGGAACAGCACTTGCCACAGTTCTACCTCACACTATTTCGAACCTGTTCCTGACCCAAAGCTTGGCTTACAACAAACCTGAAATAGTGACTCGACCTGTCATATTAAACTCTGTACCTGACATGTCTCACATCATTGGTGAGCTATTATCTCATTCCATGTCATTTTTGGCTGGCTGGGAAGTAGGTTTATATTTAGTTCTCAGTTTCTTTCCAAGACCAATTACCTGTACCCAAGCAGAACCTCAGAACAGCTGAATGAATTCAGTATGACACTGCTTGTAGTGAGTTCTGTAATATTTACCTAAGCATCTGTACTACCCCCATGAATTCTACAGTCCTTGTAATTCTGGAAATATTTCTAAAAATCCCGAAACTAGATTATAGAAGGTGTTTCCTGAGAATTGCTACTAAGAAGGAGCAGGTAGAAAAGGTTGTATCTTAGATCCTGAACCTCAAGGCAAGCTTGACTTCATAAACCTCCTGGTGAGAGGTCTTTGGAGACTTCTGGCAGCCTTTCCTGAGGCAGGAAGTCTGTACTTCACAAGTGTGGATGTATTCTCTGCTGTTCACAACCTGTCCAGAAGGCATGTATGTTTAGGAGCGTTCTGGACTGCCTGGCCTTGTATTGAACAAACTGTTGCTAGCCTAGAGAGGTATCTTTTGTGACTGAGGCTAAAAGTCTGTCCTCGCTTTTCAGGACAGGAAAATTCAGATTTATGAAGTGATGGAGACTGAAATAAGACCTTGATATCTGACAATAGAGGCATCAAATGTGAATGTCAGACACACCTGATACTGTAAATTTAGCTTTTGTAGCCATGGACTGAAACTACAAAACTACCTCTTTCTAATCAGATCCTTTGTCAGATCAACTTGCTAAATAATTTATCTTTTTAATTTATTTTCAGGATCAGTAGCAGGATCATTGTTATTGGTCCTGATAATCACTATTCTGGGATGTTGCTTAGTCTCCAAAAAAAAAGGTAAGATTCATGAAGTGAGAACAAGCAGATCTGTAAATATTGGAAAGAGTGTCACTTTATTTCCTACTAATTTGAGCCTAGTGGTTGACTGACATTAGCGTCTTAGAAGGTACTACCTCTCTTTGGAAATGGCTAGAAATGGATGAAGTATCATTAACATTTCTTTGGTGATTCTTTGGTGTCTAATAATGTATGAATTTATTTTTTTTTTCCAAGGGGAGGAGGCAATGATTTACAGGTTTCTACCTCACTAGCTGGGAATCTATAGCTTCATGAAACCCTGTGGAGCTTTTGCCCATTCCCCTGTTATACTGGGGTGAAATTGGCCAAAGGGTTCAAAGGTCACTAGAAGAGAGACTAAGAGAAAACTCATGCAGATCAGTTGATTGCATAAGCTTCGTGGCTACAGAATAATAGTATTTAAAAAAATACTCCAGGAATTCCATATGTATTTAGAGTAAAAGTATCTTTATTAGATCGGATGGGGTGAAATTAATCTCCATGCAGAGATACAGTGAGGCAAATGTCCCATTCAAATCTCTCTTGTTCCTCAGATTTTAGATAATTGTCTAAACATACAACATCCCAGTGGAGTTTGACAACTGTACAACAGTTGTGCTCCTACTGGAGCTTGTAAAATATTTTGTACTTCATCATTTAAATATTGGACATTATCAAATGTTATCATTAAACAGTCACAACCATAGTTTATTGTCAGGAATACTTTTTCTCACTGACACTATACTAGAAAATTACTAATTCCTGCAGAGGGTCCTCCTTGCTTGCTGGCTAAATTTAAGTCATCTTATAAAATTAATACAATATAGCTTTCAAAAACTTTAAAAAAAACGTGTAATAAATGTACATTTGGAGTTTATTCCAGGAGCAAAGGATATCATTCAGACTAGTTAAGAGAGCAGCTTTTGCAACTGAAACAAATTTAGGTGCTAGTTCTGCCTTTTCTCACTTGCAGCCCCTGTGTATTCTCCACCGACTACAGAAGTGGATTCGGTGAGCGTCACTCCTTCCTTTCCATCTTTTCCGTTTCTTTAAAAGTTATATAGAAATTATGCAGTCTCATCTAATTATAAGCAGCAGAAAACTGCACAGCAGAAAGACAACTGGAGTGAGAATGGGGTGGTTTAGTCCCCCAGTTTGAGTGTAAGATGTACTTTACATAACCTACACACAGTACCATCCTCATTTTGTTCTGGGCTGTGTTAGCAGTAAAAGAGAGGAGTGGTTCAGAAGACCAGATTTTAGCGCCTGTGTTCCCTAGGGAATCAGGGAAGTACTGTAGGTGCCTTCAGGAGAGAGGTTCATTTTGTTGAATGCGTAATGAGCTGGTATGAATTTTACTTCCAGTCATCACTATGCAAATGACAATTATCAGTGGTTTCTTTAGCTGCCTAAGTACTGACCAGGTTTGTGTTAATGTTTTAAAAAGATTAATGTTTTGCAAATGTTCCAGCCTTGTTCCCCTACGGAAAAGCAGTGTGACAAAAAGGTAAGGGATACAGGATCGCAAAACTCCAGCAGTTCTGAACAGGAGGAACAGCATCTCTTGGAAACTTCTGGGTCCAGCAGTAGCTCCCTGAATAAACCAGCTGGATCTGCAAGAGTCAGTGTAATAAGTAACAAGAACAATGAAAAGAAAGAAACAGAAGGATTTCAGCAGCAACATTCAGCTGCAGAAGGTTGTAAGCTTCAGAGTGGAGACAGACACAACTCTGCAAATTCAGGTAAGAATGTATCAGAATGATCCAGAACCTCTAGTCTGTTCTAGTCCAGAGCAGACTAGTTCAACCGGTATGGATTATGGAAATGCTCCCTATTATTCCCCAACAGGGGAAAAATTCCCTTTTCAAAAGAAGAAAACCCCTTGAAAAAAGAAACTGAAATTCAGATCTCAGTGGAATTCGATTATCAATTTGATATTATGAATTCGATTATCAATTCGAAATTCGATTATCAATTCAATTAGAAATTCAGTTATCAACGATGAGTCTTTTTAGCAGAAGTTTAAATGGCAAGATAAAACAGCAGACCCATGTTCAGCAGAGAGAGTAACTTTTGAAAAGAAGAAACGATTGTTTTAAGTCATCAGCCTGCGACAGTAAAGAGTGTGCTCAAGGCAGAAAAAGTTATTTGCAGACTGGAGGATCAGTGTGATGGTAGGCACTTACCTGTGAGTGGGAGTAAGAGCCAAAGGGAGCAGTAAGAACAAACCATCTGAAATGGCAATAGATGGCCAGGGAGTTGGCTGTGAGCCAGGGCTCTGTATTAATTTTCGTGGCTTTTTTATTTCTGGGATGACGTGTGGATTTTATGGTACCCAAAAAACCCTAAAATGTTACACAACTCCACCAGCTTACCTAAATTAAGTGAAGCAAGAAGATATTTAGTGTCTGTTTTAACTTTAAGTCAAAGAACTGGATAAAGACCCAGCTGTCTTGTTCTGAGTTTCATTCTTCCATGTTTAATGTGTTTTCTGTTCATTTGACAGAACATTCTGGCAACGGAGGAACGCAGGTGAATGTGACTTGTATTGTTAAAGTATGCAGTCCAGACTGCAGTTCCCAATTCCCAGAACAGACTAGTTCAACGAGTATGGATTATGGAAATGCTCCCTATTATTCCCCAGCAGGGGAAAAAATTCCCTTTTCAAAAGAAGAAAACCCCTTGAAAAAAGAAACTGAAATTCAGATCTCAGTGGCAAATGAGGACAATTTACTTCAAGAATTACTGCCAGAAGAAAAGAAGTTTCCTGTGGGTATTCAAGATGCAGGAATGAAAACCAGTTAAGGGAAATTACAGATTGTGTAGTGATTGATCAAATTAATCAATCAGTCTTCTAAAATAAACGTTATGTTAAATGTAGCATTCCTGCAGAGACTTGATATTTCAGACAAATATGGACACTGATGCTTTTGAGGTTTTTAATCTCTTTTGTCAGTTTTGAGAGTCGATGGATGATCTTTGCAGTTTAAAAGAATTTGAATGCTTTTTCTTTTAAACTGAATGGCCAGCTCTTCCCTTTCTTCTGTGATACCTCAGAGAGACCTTTACCAGATTTGGAAAAGGACATTTTTATAACTTTATGCCATTGATTTTTCTGCTGAGACTTCTCGTGATGATAATTTTCGGTCAGGTATGCCACCTGTGAAGAACGTGGCTGCAACCAGCACTTCTGAGAGACTGGATTTAAATTACCATTCATTTAATGTAATGAATTATCCATCTGATTTTAATTTTAAAACTACTGAATGCCATTTCCTCTCACATATCTTCATGGATATTCTTTTCCTCATCCTCCTGGATATTTCTTTTATTATTACAGTTTGCTTTCGCTCATTATTGGACCAAACTTCTCCAATCAATCTTAAGTATATCAAGGACTGAAATCTTTTACAGGAGCTTTTTTTACTACATTACAACTATTATGTCTAAACAATAGCATCTCATTACCTGTACATAGTTCACTTTATTTTAGAAAAGAAAATCTAGATTACATAGTTGTTATCTTGGAGTAGGAAGTAAGTTCCTTTTATTGACAGCTCTAAAGTTTGTCATCTTTGTGTCCTGGCTGATTTAATATGGTTCCCTGATTATGGTTAACCTAAAAAATGAGGTCAGCATGAAACCCAAAAATGTTTTTCCCTGTGTTCCAGTGAATATTAGAGAAGATCCATCTGAATACGTGTGCCAGATAGCTCACGCCCATTGACCTCAGGAAAAGGGCTCTCTCTTGATGATTGCGTAGCATAATCTGTAAAAAGTGGAAATGACTCAAATGTCAGAACCAGAAAATCCTGTTCTCCGTCACTTCTTGCTTGACGCTGAAGATCCAACCACCTCTTACAGCAAATTAGTAGAGGTTCTCCTTGAATCAAGTGGCAGTCTTTTGGTTTTGGAAGTGATGCCACTTCCATAATTATATTTTACGTATGTGACTTTACCAGCCATTGTGGCATGTGTGTTCAACCAGAGTTTGCAATGCTGTGTCTGAATTACATTTGTGTGAGGTCATACAGTAGGCATAACTCTTTTCTTTTATGCCAGAAAAACATACTGTTGGGCTAGATGATCACTGCACTTCCCTTCCAACTGAACTGTTCTGCCTCAAGAGAAACGAAATGCAGTCGTTATTTCTGAAGCCTTAGACTGAAAAAAGGTATTTTGCAATAGCATTTATTCTACAGCTACAGAAGAGATATGGATTAAATACAAATTTTAGACTTCCACAAAAGCTATGAGGTTTATTAACATTATTTCTGAAACTGAGAACTGCCAAACAGGTCTTTACTTCTACTATAAGAAACCTTTTACAACTGTGTATTAAACTTGTAGTTGAAAGTAATTTTCAGAAAAGACTTTCAAAATGGGCACACCGAAACTACTACCAAACTGAAGGATTTAGGCAAGAAAAGAACCTGATTTTATACAGGGCTTTTAACCTCTTGCACTGTACTGAGTATTTTCAAGTCTTGTCCATCAGCTCCCACTGTTGAGATCCCATTGAGGAAACAGTGGAAGATTTTTGAAGTTTTTGAAGCATTGAAAAGGAAGATCCCATTATAGCAGTTAATTTTCTGGTTTTTCAAGTTATGTGACAGAAGGAAAATTCAAGTTTTATGTTGAAGTAGGAAAAATGTGCTCGCATTTGCTTACAAAAAGTAAAAAAAAAGCCTCTATTTTTGTAATTATGTGTATCTTCAAGTTTCCCGAACTCTCCATTAAACAAAATTCGAATTTTTAGAAGGGGTTCTTTCACTCCACAGGCTAAGCCGCTGCTTTCCAAACAATTTTATTTCCTGTTGTTACTGCCCGACTAGAAGAGGACTGACCCGCTGCAGGCCGTGCTAGAGCCGGCTCTCCCGGGCGGGCCGCCGTCCCGCCCTCCCGTCCCCACGGGCGGAGCGAGACCGGCCCCGCCGGCTCCGCCTCCAGGCGGCGGGGCGGCGCTCAGCGATAGCTCGGCGCTCCCCTACTCAGCCGTCCCGCGGTGGGTTGGCTCGGGATCGATTGGCGTGCGGCCCGCCGGCGCGGCGCGACACCGAGGAGGCGGCCGGCGGCGGGAGGGCAGGTGGGTACCGGCGGGCGGGGGCGCGGGGCAGCGAGGCGGGGTGGGGGGGGGGGTTTGGCTGTCGTTTCTCCCTGCGTCACCCTCTGCTCCCGACTCGCCGCGGCGGCCGGGCGCGGGCCCGGCGCGGAGGGGCCCCTCCCTGCCTCACGCCCCTCGCAGCGCTCCGCCCCGCCGTCCCGGAGGGAGAACCGCGCGCTCCCGTGTCCCTGCGCCTGGCGGCCGGGGCCGCGGCGGGGAGCGCGCGCCCCCGGCGGGGCTCCGCGTGGCGCCTCCGCCCTCAGCGCCGTGCCGCGCCTCCGGGGTGCCCCTCAGGCGCCCCCCGCGCGGGGAGGCCCCTCCGTGGCCTCCTCAGGGCTCGCTCCGGCCGCCTCCGGGCAAGGTGACCTTCCGGCCGGCGCCGTGTGCCAACAGGTCTCCTCGCCGGCCCGCCTCCTCCTCCCCACGGTGTGTTTGCGCGGAGAGGGAGAAGGGAGAGTGGCCCGAGGGCTCCTCCCCGCCCTTTTTCTGGGCGGCCGGTCGCTGAGGGAAATGCCCGCTGACGGGCAGCGCCGTCCCGCCTCGCGCCCCTCCGTCAGAGCCCGCCTCGGCCTCCCTGCGCGGAAAACTGCGTCTTTTACCAGAAAAACGGAGCCGGCTTTGAGCGAGGTGCTGGTTCGAGCTTCGGTTCTTGTCCCGATAGGTGTTACTGTGCCTTGTGTACAGCGCACGTGGAGAAAACAGGAATGTTGTCAGAGAAAATAAGCGTTCTGGGTTTATTTCCAAACCGGACTGGAAAGTTACAAACGTAAAAGCCTTGGAACGTTTGAAAGATTCCTAAACAGCTATTTACGTTCCACAAGTGTAGGTTAAGGGGGTGAATGACTTTATTTACAGTTCTTACGATGACTTGAGGCACGGAATTGTTCATGCACCAGAGGTTTCCAGTCGCTGGGATGCTGACCAGTTCGCTGCTTCTGAATGTGCCTTCAGGATCTTTCCCCTGATTCGGTTCCTAGCACCTGTAGATTTCCTGTTCTATTTACTTTTTTTTTTTGAGGAGTAACAGGACAAGGATTACTGTAGTTGCTTTTCTCTGGTCTTCAGCTTTCTTTTGAATTTTATTAGAATAAAAACCTGTGATATGAAGTGGTGGTCCGTGTGTACGAATGGTTGATCTTTGTTATGTGGAATAATGCTGTTGGTTTTGAAAAACGCTGAGAAATTTTGCAAAGATAAAAACGTTGAACATGTTTAACGTGAAGATATGCTTTATTTGAATGTAACTTCCCTGTATAATTTATGATGTCTGTGTTTCATTCTGCGTGACAGCATAGTTTCACTTTTCAGCATTTCATTATGTGATTAATTCTGGTTATTTTATTTGACTTTATTAAATATTTTCACTGGCTTTTTTTTTTTTAAAGAAATAAAAGCTTAAATGTGGATGGCTAAAATCAAGCAAACCTCATTATGGGGAAACCCTGAATCTGAATATAAAATTTAAAATGTGACTCTTGGGGCCATCATTTTCTTCTCTTATCAGATGTAAATAAGTCTGACGTACCTTGCTTTTCTGCTCTGTAGAACTGAATCTTACGTACACTGGTTTAGGGAGGTGCGTGGGGTTGGGAGGCTTTGCTAAACACAGATGCATTTACTACATTGTAACCACAGAACACAGCCTGCATGCTTTTTTCCTTACTGTAATAACGTGCTTGATCCTGCCCTTGCAAAAGCTAATAGTAGTTTTGCAATTCGCTGGTTACAGACTCAAAGAGGGACTTAGAGGTTTTAATGGTCCGATTGCGACATAAGTTGAAACAGAAATGGTTGGAGAAGAGTGTGAAGGGAAATGTTTGCTTGTATGACCAGTGTTGCTTTTCTAATGTAGCTTTTTTTCCTTCCCTGATGCAGTAATCTGTGCTATCACTTTGCAAACCTGTTAGAGTAACTGTTGATGAGCTATTTATGGGACTTGTGTCTGATTACTTTCCACATATCCGCTTGTTCTTCCAAAAAAATGGGTTTGAGTAGGGTGGGTTGTTTCACAGATGTCATACAAGAATTCTACAAAATTACAGCCAAAGGCTCTGGTCTGTTACTTTAGACCAGGCTTCCAAAACCAGAATGCTGGCAATGTGAAGAAAATACTGGCAGCAGAAGCTGAGGAGGCCAGTGCAAAACTGCTTCCTATCAAGACGGAATTCTGGTCTTCCCTTTTCTGGAAGCGGATTGTAGGTCGGCCTTGTTGATTATTGCAGCAAAATGTGGTGTTTTTCTAATCAAAAGGATGGAAAGATGAAGGAAATTTGCAAATGGGAGTGGTCTGTAGTCATCAAAGCTGTGTATGAAACTGATTTGAGACTTAAAGGGATAGCATAAAGCATTTTTTTAAGGTAGAAAGCAATCTTAGTGTTTTTTACTGCTTTTTAGATTGATTACAGTGAGAATTACAGTGATAGTATGTCAGCTCTGCTGAGAGCGTTGATTTCAAACAAAAATTTTCTTCATGTTTTTGCTTTCAGAGCCAGACTGTAATTATGGAACAGAAATCTACAAAATGACAGAAAAACTTTAGTTGCCCTCTTCTAGGACAGTCATGTTGGAAGGATTGGTAGCCTGGGTCCTCAACACCTACTTGGGCAAATATGTCAATAACCTGAACACAGACCAACTTTCGGTCGCTCTTCTAAAGGGTGAGACTTTGTGGTACTTTCTGTAGTGTTTCCATACTGTGATTTAAAAAAAAAAAAGTATTATGTGTTTATAATAACTGGAAGGTGGAATAGAAACAATCAATATTGTGTTTAACATTTATATAAACCCTTTTAATATAGGGTTTTGTGCTAGTACTTTGCAATGAATAGTAAATTCTCTCATGTTCCTGTCTTTGTAGCTTTTTATTGACACTGTTAAACCAGTTTATCTGAAATTTTCAAAAGCATGCTTAGCATATCTTATCAGCATGTTTAATTTATATAATATTTGAGTGTCATTTTCCTTAATACTGTTCAGTAACTTTCCTGTGGAGGAGCCGTGGCAGGAAGTGTTCTATAAGTCTTCACCTGTTACGTCTTGGTGCTGGTAGTTACTCCCCTGTAATTAAGGCTTCTGGTTTACATTATGTCATGTTATGTTCATGAGCCTTGTGCTTTTACAGAGTCTTCAAATCAATGCTTTCTAATTTACCTTTTGCTGCTGTTATCTGCTATTTTTGGAGATAATATTTTATAACACTTCAAAGCTCTTCTGTGCGTGCTTTCTGTAATATTGAGAAAATACTTGAAGTATGTCTGTTGAAAAGACAAAGAGTAGAAGTTTTGTCCTTGGTTACGACAAAGTTCAGATCTAAAACCTTCCAGAAGATTGCTTCTAGATGACCTCATCAAGTAGTTTGAGTACATGGCATTGGAAAATTAACAAGTCTATTAAATAATCATTGCAATTGTAACACAACCTGAAGTGTTAGGTTGACTCTTTTCATTAAATCCTATTTGATATTTTTTTTTCTTTAATACATGATGCTAATCATTTTAGACTTATGATGTTCAAGCTGGCATTCTTTAACATTTTGTTTAACAGACTTGTCTTTTTTTTTCTGCTTGGTGTAGGTGCTGTTGAATTGGAAAACTTGCCACTAAAGAAAGATGCCTTGAAGGAACTGGAGTTACCGTTTGAAGTAAAGGCAGGTTTGTATTTTGCTTGTGTGTGCAGGACAAATATTTATAAAGAGGAAGTATTACATGTTTTAGAGGAACCTTTACCTGTGAGTCAGAAGCTTAAACAAATTAGTAACCTGGTTTTCAGGTAATCCAGTTCTATTTTAGCTTGTTTGTTTCTTGCACCACTTTTTCTTTCAGTTTTTCCGAGGGTGATCAAGTATATTTACCTGGGAACCTGATAGCATCTCTGTTTTGTGTATCTAGGTTTCATTGGCAAAATAACACTACAGATACCTTTTTATCGCCCACATGTGGATCCGTGGGTGATATCTGTCTCAAAACTGCATTTAATTGGTGCACCAGAAAAAAAAGAAGGTTTCGATGAGGAAAGGGAGAAGTTGCAAGAAACGCAACAAAAGAAAGCCCTTCTTCTTGCTCTTGAAGAAAAATGGAAGGTGAGTCACACTTGTCTTTCGTGGTGAAGAGACCACTATGGTAGATGGATTTCAATATAAGAAGGTATATGGTTTCCTGACCAGTTGTTACAGTGGTGACTAATGCTTATCCCTCTTTTCTCTTTTAGAAAGAGCGACAACAGAAAGGGGAATCTTACTGGTACTCAGTTACTGCATCTGTAGTCACAAGAATTGTGGAAAACATTGAAGTAAGCCTTTGCTTTGTAGAGCTTTTCCTACTTGTTAGGAATTACCTGTGCCCACTGTGCTTCACATTGTGTAGTCCTCAGGAGAGAAATACGTAAAGCAAAGGTAAATGTTTGGCAGAGGGCTGTAACTTTTCAGATTGAACCTTCAAAACTTCAGTCTTAAAGTAGTCCTGACGGGGACTTCTGGAACAGAAAAGCCCTCCATCCTGCTTTTACCAAGGCGAAAACATCGACTTTTTTCGGTTTGTAACAGTAGGTGGATAATGAATTTGCATGAAATCTGATGAGTTTTGCTCACATTTAGATTCTTTTAGTTATAAACCCACCGAAATACTGAATTGTTTATGAAGCAGAAGAGCATGATTTGTTTTGATAAAAAAATCATTTGTAAAGAAACAAATCTTAGAGTTTCGGCTCATCTATGATTTTGATTATTTGACTGTGTGTTATCTCTCAAGTTCTTTTAATTATTTTTTTGTCTACTATTAATAGAAATCTGCCATGTGTCTCCTAAGTATCAAAATTACTCAAAAGTATGGCTGTTACACTCTGTTGCTTTTTCTCTTTGGAAGTCCTAATGTTAATGACATTTCAGCAACGTTGACATCATTAATAATTTGTTAAGAACCAGAAACTTTCTACATATTGCTTGCTAAAGTTTGTTTGCTCGCTTCCGTGAAAGGGCTGTCCTCTTTTCCTCATGTGCAGATAGTCTGACTGTGTTATTTGCCTGCATTTCAGCTCACTAGAGGTGCTTTGGAAGCAAGATCCCTCAGACTACTTGCCTTTCCCAGTATGTTTGAGAAGAACGTATTTGGTGCAGGAACGCAAGGCGAGAGTATCTGTACTTTTCTCAGTCCTGCACGCTACGTTCTCTGAGAAACCACAGTAACTTGGTGCTCTCAAAGCCTTTACAGTGTAAAATGAGTTTGGGTCACCTCGTATGGTTATTAATTTGTAATTGTGGCCCATGAGGATGATTCTAATAGATAAAACAAATTTGAGGCTTTGGTTGGCAGTTACACATTTGTCTTTAAAATCTAGAATAGTGGGGTAGCAAGTACACTGTCTTGTGAAAGTGGCTGGTCATTTTTGGGGAGAAGGGCAGGAAGTAGTGGCATCTGAGGAGAAGACAGAACCAGAGAGTACAAAACCAGAAGTGAGGAATAGGATTTTTATGAGCTCTAAATAACTACCAGAAATTCGTCGGAGAATTACAGAAATTAAATATTAAATTGCTTCAGCATTAATAAATAGTGCTGCCATCCACTCTAATGATGTAAATAGTTATCTCTAGTAATGTTTTTTTCTGTCTAGTTGAAAATTCAGGATGTCCATTTGAGGTTTGAAGATGGCGTCACGAATCCTTCGCAGCCATTTGCGTTTGGCGTGTGCATCAAAAATGTATCGATGCAAAACGCGGTATTTGAACCGGTAAGTGTAACTTTTTGTACAGAACTCACGACAGCTAAGATGTGATGCTGCATTTTATGGGTGCTAGTAAATATTTAGTAACAAGTGTAGCATTTTCATTATCTTCTGGTTATTGTCATAAATCAATTCTGGGCATTTCATATTGTGTATTGAGCGTGCAGAACTAAAAACCACATGGCATGTGGTGTGTGAATCTTGACTTTATTTCACTTTTTCTACTTCAGGTAGAGAAGCTTACGCGGAAGAAACAGTTGGATGTTGCCGACTTCAGTGTTTATTGGGATACCAACTGCACTTTGTTGGGCGACCTGCCTCCTGGTCAGCTACAGGTACCAGAGAGAGATTTTGCATATGAAAGAGATTGTTGTTGGTCTCCTTTCTATATTGCAGACCTAATTAACTTAGAGTTTATTAGATCTGGTGCTTTTAAGAGCAATGGAAGTTTATGGTTTCATGCTATGATGACTGAATACATGTGCAGCACACAAAGTATGCTGTGAAATACCTTCTTTTGCCTTTGAAGAGAGAACATGTGGAAGAGGTTTTTTTAATGGACTGGCATGCTAATGAAGTATATTCTAATATAGGAAACTGATGCATCCTAATAAGATTGTGATTAGATATAAGGAAGAAATTTTTCACTCAGAGGGTGGTGAGGCACTGGAACAGGTTGCCCAGAGAAGCTGTGGCTTCTCCATCCCTGGAAGTGTTCAAGGCCAGGTTGGATGAGGCTTTGGGCAACCTGATGCAGAGGAAGATGTCCCTGCCCATGGCAGGGGGCGTTGGAACTAGATGATCTTTGAGGTCCCTTCCAACCCAAACCATTCTGTGATTGTATGATGATTCTAAGTGTTATACACTCATTTCTTATACACCAAATTTGCTTGTAACCCACAGGAAGCAATGGATAAAAGTATGGAAAGTCGTGACCATAATTACATCATGGAACCTGTGTGCACTTCTGCTCTTCTGAAGAGAAATTGTTCTAAGGAGCCTTTAAGATCACGCCAGACTCCGCGACTTGAGTGTGACGTTCAGTTTGAGACTATCCCCTTGAAGCTTTCACAGGTAGATACCAACTGTCTTCATTTAATTCTCAATGTCTGGAACAGAGACGGTTGAGAAGTAGGGTAGATGAGTCCAGCGCGAGCTCTGTGCCGTTAATTATGTTAGGCTGCGTTGACTCTCCAAACTAGTTAGTCTTCAAGATTGCTTGGGTACCTGTGTGCTGTATTGCACGCTGCTTTGTGGTCAGCTTCTAGCCAAATGACTGATTAAAGCAAGATTTTAATTATGTTTCGGTTATCACAGTGTCTACAAATTCAAATTGGTAGTTTGACATAGAGCATGGTTTTTTCCTTCCCACATGCTGCAACTGGTGTTTGTGTGTCCGTGCTTCTGAAGATTCTGCTGGTAAAATGCTGTCTTGAATTATCTGCCTCTAAGAAAACAGCTGCTGATTCAAACAGTGTCAAACAAACCTGTTGGGGTCATAAAACTGTCGTAGTGTTTGTAACAGCGTGAACACCAGTTATTGTGCCATAAAATTAATACTTAAAGATTTAGTTTTAGAGGCAACTGAAAGGTGTATACTAAAGGAGTTGTTCATTTTAAAACCAGACGTTCCAAATAATTTGATTATTTTACTGCAACTTATTTTTGTAATAAACAAAAACCATTACATACTTGTTTATCTATCGTAGTAATAGGATGGATGCGTATGGGGTTTTTTTAGTCTGTAGAATGTACAGTAGCAGCTGATGTTAGGTTGATAGTCTGATATGGAAGGAGATTTTGTTCCATGTGTTTGTAAGTAAGGAAGCCCGTAAATTGAATGTCACATGTTAACTACTGGCTACTGGGAGAACATACGTGACGTTAGAGAAGCAAATTGTGAATTAGGATTAACATTAATCTTAATTCTGAAGCCACGTGCAGGCTATTGGTGCAGATGAACTAAGCCTGTGGTTGTTTTTTTTGTTTGTTTTGGTTTTGCCTCTGCTTTGATTTGGAAAGCACTCCAATATTTCCTAATTGATCTGTGTATTCTTTTACTAAAAGATGCAGTATCAGCAGATCATGGAATTTTTAAAGGAACTGGCTAGAAAGGAACGACAGCTTAAATTCAGGAAGTGGAGACCAAAGGTTACTGTAACAGAGAAGTAAGTGTATCTGTATATATGGTGGTGTTAATATGATATTCAAAACTATACCAGAGAGACTAGAATGGATACAAATATAAAAAAGTAGGTAATAATCATATATTAGAGTTTCAGTTTTCATGTTTTGTTCCCCTACCTCATAAATCAGTTTTAAATATTGAGATGTAATTCAAACTTCAAATAAAATTATTCTTACCTAAGGCTTTAAATCCTTCTTTCACAGCTTCCAAGAACTGAAATTAAGTTGGAGATTCTACCCACACTGTGATGTGCTGAAATTTTCTTTATGGAAAGAGCTCTCACTAAGTTTCTTTTATTGATAAATAAGGAGGATGGTATCGATTCAGACCAGAAGTCTGTGTAACTCAGCATTTTGTTGTCTGTGCCTGATGCATGTCAGCTATACTGAATGCCACTAAAGTGGTGGGGACTCTGCAGAGCCCTTCCTTACAGTTTGTAGAACGAGCCCATAAATGCTCTCTCTAATACTGGTGCTTTTTCTGACCAGTTGTGCTCTGTTTTTTCACTGACCCTCTCCTGGACCTTTCACCAGTTTGACACGCGTTTGGTTTTTTTGGAAGTGTTGGTAATACAGTAATTTAAAAATGTTTCAGCTGCCGAGAATGGTGGATCTTCGCGTTGAACGCTAGTCTTTCGGAGATCAGGGAGCAGAGGCAACGTTCTACCTGGCAGTTCGCACTACATCGGGCCCAAGATGCAGTGTCTTACACTGACCTGTATTATAGCAAACTGAAGGGGGAACCACTGTCTGCTGCAGAGCAGGTACTTAGATTTGAGTTTTCTACAGTGTTGATTAATCATCTTATATTTGATGAACATCTTCTCAAATGTTCAGCCATTTTCGCTGAACAGACTGTCTTTGGACCACAACTGAGTCTTTAATGCCTGAAACCTGGGCTTGTGGGAGGTGTGTGTGCAGCAGGGTTCTTGTGGTTTGGTTTTGCTCTGCCAAAAGCTGTCTTTTTTTTCGAGCTGTAACTGGTTTTCACCAAAAATAGCATTAACTCTCATAGAATGCACATGTCAGCCTGTGACATGCTTTCTTAACTTGTGTTCTCTATAGAGTCAAAAAGTATTTAAATACCAGAAGTGTGTCAGGTCACCCCGACAGTTGGGTAGAAAATGTGGGGAGAATTGTGATTGTGTGTTTGGGGGTGCTTTGTTGTTGTTTTCCCCCAGTGCCCCTAGTAATGAACCTGTGTCCTACTTCAGAAATTAAAAAGCCTGTGAATTATAATTAGCTCCTTTTTATCTCTAGGTATGTTGCGACTTTTTTGTTAAATCGGTTCAGGGCACTGTGTACCTCACCTGTCATAATTACAGGTGCGATTCTATCGATGCTTTAAGTTGGATGAAATCCTTACTTGTATTATTTAGATGTGAACTGTAGGAGTAGGTCAATGTACTGGAAACATGACAGTACCTGGCAAAATGGGAGACTTTTACTTCCATGTAGTGTATATTGTCTTCAGCAGAGCTGTGGAGTGGAACAAGGGCAATGCAGTTGGACTAGAAAAACGTCTTCTGCTTTCTTGTTCCATGATACATTTTTTAGAATTGGGTGCATCATAAGCTTCCACAGACAACTTCTTAATCAGTGCAAAGAAGACAACATGCCTAGGTAATGAATATGAATACTGTATTGTCCTAATTTATGCAGTTCATTAGCTCTACGTTCTTTACTCAAGATAGCAGCTTTTTTTGCTCCTGGCTAGGCCAGTCATTCTGTTAAATCAGGTTATTTTCTATGGCTTAAATTTTGTGCTGCAAACTTTGCTTCTGATGCATGATAGGAGGAATATAGTCAGGCAAGGAATTTTTACCATGAAAAGTGTTAAATTAATGCTTTTTGCCATGCAAATAAATTTTATTTGTAATGCAGGGGTATGTCAGTGTTACGGTGGCCCACATGACTTCTGTTTATTTTCAAGTGCTTAGGCACTCGGGTACTGTCATTAATGCCATGTTAGTTTTTTGTATGAATTTCTAACTTACTCAGTGCAGAGATGTTTGTTGTGTTCGTGAACAAGAGGCTATATTCTTTTAATGCAGTTACTTTACCTTTTTGTCTTTTCAGGCAGAAATGCATCGTATTGAGGATGAGCAAACTTACGAAGAGTTGAAGATACTGTATGAGATAGTTCATGATAAATTTCATGACCTAGCTGAGGTGAGGAACATTCTGCATACAGGGAAATACTTGATATTAACTGAATTATTCTGAGGTATCGTGTTCTGTTCTGCTGGAGAGTGTTATGAGCATTTATGAGGAGAGTATTTGTTTTGATTTAGACGTGTGGCATTAATGCTAAAATTGCAAACAGTCCTCAGTTCCTCTAGTTTTTACTGTTGTGTCACATGCACAGGGAAATCTTTTGTCATATGATGGTCTTTCTCAATAGTATCCTTGCCAGAATTCCTAGCGCAAGTACTCTTCATCTTAAAAACAGAGAGTGGAAAGGCAGGCCTGTAATGAGTATTTTCCTGGAATAGATATATGGCAGAAGTGAGCCTCGTGTAAATGGCTTTCTGAGCACACTTCAGAAAATACGGACTCATCTCTGTAATGGTACAATGTCATCTCCATTTCAGATGCAGTTGCTAAAACGTAGAGCTGTGTTTTATGATGTCAGATGACTTCTTTCTTTATTTAGTGTTTCTAGACTACGGTTTTAGTAGTGCCATATGGTTTCATATATGAATATGCAGCAGTTAACTGATGATACGTTTGTTATTTCTTTGCTGCTGCTCTCCTAAGTATCGTTTGAAAATATCACTGGCGTCCTGAAGAGTGCTGAGTAAATGGTAGATGGAATTTTATTTTTATTGTGACTTTTTTTGAAACTTGTGGTACTCTTTCACTATCAGCAATAATGTGTGTGTCTTCAATGTTCAAACAGAGTGTTAAAGAGCCGTTGTCTGATTCTCCTGGAGGTTCCCCTACAGCAGAATCTGCACATGGTGGTGGCACTGGAATGCTGCAGTATCTTCAGTCTTGGTTTCCTGGTTGGGGAGGTTGGTATGGATATACTCAACAAACACATGAAGGTGAAGCTTTTGAAGGGCTGCTGCCAGACCCGAAGGAACAGTGGAATCCAGAAGACCTGCTAGGTATGGAAATACAGGGATTTCTTTTTCAGGCTGCTAATGCCACCATAGTTAGATACCTGGTGAAGGTGAGCAGAAGCAACTTTTTGGTTGGTACTGTTAAAAGATTACATGTGTCAGCTGATGAACCTAGGCAGCAGAGCCTGTCTAAAGCTTAATAACCTGTTAAAAAATCTCAGCACCTGGTGTACCTGCTTAATTTTGAAGTGATATATGGGATACATTTGCTTCCACTATTATTGATATTTATGGCAAAGAGCTTTGGGACTTTTTCCGGTCACCTGGATGGGGATCATGTAGCGTGCTGTGACTGGGTGGAACGTGAACAGTACTGGGTTGTTGGGGTCTTCTTAAATTTAGCTTTACATTACCTTAATTGAAATAGAAGGTTTCTATGGAGTATTCAGTTTGGTTAAGGAAGAAGATGTATCTGCTTTATTTTTTGTTTTTTTATTTTACTTCCCTAAAGCTGGGGAAATCTTTATTTTCAAATTCGGAGAAACTTTTCCGTTCTTCAGTAGCCTTCCAGAAACTTGACTTATATAATGTGTTGGTTTGTGGTTTTTTTTTTAATTAGGTGCAGATGAATTTTTTGATGCTGCTGCAGATGCTTCTAGTATGAATACCTTTACAAAGAGAGATCATGTGTTTGCCAAGTTAAATCTACAGTTGCAGGGTGGCTCTTTCACTTTGTTGCACAAGGAGAAGAAGGTGGCGCATGCTGAGGAGACTGCTTTTATGCAGCTGGAGTTTTCAGGTATTAAGTCAATTTCTGTTCTTTCTCAGAAAAGATCAGAGCTTTGTCCGCCTTCAGACCTTCCTTTGATTTTTGTTTTTAATTCTTTAAATTATTATACTGAAACAAAGTTCAAAATGAAAATATGAAAATAGCTTGCAGAAGTTGTTGTATCAAGTGAAAAATAAGCGTCTCCCTTCAGATGTGTCAGTGATTTCCACACAGAAATAAAATTTTAGACATTGTTATGTGTGAAAGTAAGACGACTATTGAAATATATGCTTCACAGTTATTATAATATATTCCGAATTTCCGTGTTTAAATTTTTTAGCAGAAATAAATATATATAAGCTCTTCCAAAAGACTTGCTTGTTGGACGATGTTTGTCATCTGTACAATTTAAATACATGCTGTGTATTAATAGAATTAAAAACATTTTATGTTTTTATATTCCAGGTGTAAAGATTTTAGCAGAATCCCTTCCTCGCAGAAATTCTTCCCTTCTCAAGGTTCAGCTTGGTGGCCTTTTTGTGAGGGATTTGGCAACAGAAGGGACAATATTTCCTGTTCTTGTTTTCCCGAATCCTGTAGGTGAAAAAAACTCTTGAGGATACTATGTAGAATGTGTAACTGTGTATGAAAATAGTCATATTCCAAAAGTCAACACGTTTTCCTTGGTTTCTGTCTTACCCCAGAAAGAGAACACAGAAGTCTTAAACAAAAATTTTCACTTGTTGAACTTAACTTTTCCCTGCCTTTCCAAGGATCATTTGTAGAACTTTTAATTGTTTGTTCTGTATGCTTGTAACTTCAACATAACAGTTACATGCATTGGGAAGAAGATAATTTGTTGAACAAGATCTGATTTTTGGAAAAATCAGCATTGCTGCTTAATCAGTGATTGTTCTTTTTCATAAAGCTCTTTGGTCTTTGTAAAATTTTATTTCACCTGTGTACTCTTAACTAAAAAGCAGAATACAGGTTTGATTTTTTTCTTCCTAATGAATTGCTGAAAAGATTTCAAATATCTCTTCTGAGCAAACAAAATTTGAATCTAATTCCATGAAAATTCCCAAATTTTGTACTTTGTAATGTGTAGAGAATGGGCTGAAATTTGCACTTTGGACTCAATCTATCTGCTACATGAGTAGATGGCATTAGCTTCTTAGTCATACTTCCTCGTTGACTACACGAAGGGAGAAAAATGCCTGTACTAACCTAACATAATTCACTTACAAAGCGACCATAAGATGTAATACAGGAAAGACTTTTCTGCTTAGATTAAGTGGCTTGCTTGATTTAATCTAAACAATCTTTTTCTTTTAAATTCTTATCAGCAAAAAGAGGTTGGCTGCGTGTCTTCCTTTGGACTCCAAAGTTTGTCCTCAGAAATGACTAATCAGAACACTGGTAAAGATTTAATTTTATTTTTGATGATAACAAGCATATGAGAGAATCCTTACAAACCAAAAATTTGAAAACCGAATGTCTAGAGTTTGAATTCTTTTTGTTGTTTAGAGTTTGAAATGCTTTTTGTGAATAGTAAGGATAAAATCATAGAAGATTTGTTCAGACATAAGAGAAAGTGCGTGAGAAAAAAGGTATTTCAAGACAATGGGAGTTGTACTTGCTCTTTGTCTTCATTTAAAAAAAAGAAATAAATTGTTGGGAGTTCAGCATTAGGACCCCAGTTCTAAAAATGTTTTTGTATATACAAACATGTTGAATTCTATTGATCGTAAAAGTTGATCATATTACTTGTCTGGTACTGAAGAATTTTCAGACAGGAACTAATTTCCTAGTAGTACCAATTAAAAATTAGTTACTAAATTCTTTGGGGTTTGTTTTTCACTTTTGTCCGTTTGTTTGGGTTGGGTTTTTTTTACAACTGCTTTTTGTAACTCATTTTTTATTCAGTTGCAGATCCTGATGCCCCAGTGTTTGAGATGCTTTATGAAAGAAATCCAATCCACAGCAATTTCGAGAGGCGCCTGGAAGTCAGTACCAGACCTCTAAATATTATTTACAATCTACAAGCCATTAAGAAAGTAGCCAACTTCTTCTACAAGGGAAGGGTTCATACCTCAGGTTAACATTTAATTATATATTTTTTGATGGGGTTGGGGTTTTTTGGTGGTATTATATCTTATCTTTGATTTTTATTTACTTTCATTCTTAGAAATATAAAGCACTAATCAAAGAATCTCCCCTTTAAATTCAAATTAAGCAATCCTCTGAGTCCTCTCTGGGTTATTTTGTTTGTTTGTTTCTTTGTTTAATTGAATCTGGGATTCAGCTTGGGCAGACTCCTGAAACTTCTACTGTAGAATTGCAAGTTGCTGCTGTACCACATGGGGGATGTTCATGCTGCCTAAATTAAAATGCATGAATAAGGAGGCCTGTTTCTGTAATCTCTCCTGGAAGTTGGTAGAGAACAACAGGTTTTTTGAGAGGACACTTAAAACCAGAATATTTTCTATGGTAATGACACAGGGGAAATTGTGTTGTGATTCCTGTTGTGTCTTTTCTGTCAGTTAAATGAAGTCTGACCTTTGTTACAGCTGCTTGAGGTACCTTGTTTTTTAGATGTTGATGTGTAGGTACAGCCAATGACTTTCAACTGTTTTACTGCTAAAATTTAAAGTAGATCTTTTTTTTTTTTCATTCTTTTATTTTTTTTCCTGATCCAGTGACAGATGAACGAAATTACACCTTGTATCTCTTGTGCAGGTTTTGGGTATCAATCGGAATTAGAGGCAAGAGTGGCTGAAGCTGCCAGAAGACAGTACAACAAGCTGAAAATGCAGACTAAAGCTGAAATCAGGCAAACTATTGATCGGTTACTAGTAGGAGACTTCATTGTAAGTTTTTGCCCCCAAAATGTTTATGTAGGCGTTTTTGCCGTATGTTTTAGGCCTGGAAGCTCTGAAGATTGGGGTTTTTGTGTTGTTCATTTGTGTGGTGTTCTTTTTTAAGAAAGTGAGGAGTTTGACATGTGGTATTGTAGTATTCCTTTTGCTGTCAAACAATCCGTTTTTGTGGTGCAGACCTGTTGTGATTAGTGGCGAAATAATATTTTTCTATTCTTGGCCCCATTACTGAAATGGCTTCATGCCAACTTGTTGGCTTCAGCGTGTGTTGGAGCTCTGTTGTGTCAAATTTATTAAATCTATGTGTAACTTATTTAAAAATTATATTCTAAATTAAAAAATTGTTCTGCCTTTATTTGTTTTTTAGCTCATTCTTCAGTTTTCAAGTGGTATTAGTGTATGTGTCAGTATCATCAATCCCTAGCTTTGGAGTTAGCTGTATTTTTCCAAGATAGTTGTTTTATATTGCTTTAAGTGAAGTGTAAGAATATTTGTTCTGAAAAAGTGATAGTTTGATGTTTGATAAAATAGTCAGGCACATGTTGTATTTATGGATAGCCTTGACAAGGACTTACCCGGTCCAGTGTCATGGAGAAGGTAGGTGACTTCTCTTAGCTGTGCAGAGGTAGGTTCGCTCTCCTCGGCTTGGAGATGGGAAGTCCCTCGGGAGAGGGATTCATTGCATCTGTAGGATGTTTCACTTATTGAAAATGTCTTTTCATCGACTGTAATGAGAGTCTGTGGTTTGACAAGCTCCTGAACTTTAGTATGGATGAACTCTGGGAAGTGTAGCTCTGCAGGTGAGAAGTGGCTAACTAGATTGATGTTTGACACAGCTTTTTTTTTTTTTTGGATTTGAGGGGAAGCTATTTCTTGTGGACTATTATTTATTTCTTCTTAACTTTCAGGAAAACAGCAAAAGCTGGACTGTGTGCCTTGATATTTCTGCTCCCCAGGTGATCTTTCCTGATGATTTCAAATTTGCGGATCCAGTGTTAGTTGTTGTAGATCTGGGAAGAATATTACTTACCAATTCTCAAGGTATGCTCTAGAATTACTGGAGCTTTCCTTTTCTTTCCACCTTCTCCCGGAAACTTTTGTCTGTGTAGAAAGTAGAGATGTCATAAGGTTATTTCCCCCATATATGCCTAGAATTTCACATAATAATTCTGCTATTATCAATAAATTTTTAATTAAGTTTGATAGACAGTTTTTAAAATAAGGTGGGAGGGAGTGCAATTATTTTGTTTTTGTTGGAGGTTTGGGGTTGTTTTGGGATTTACTTTCAAACGAAAGGCTCCCCTGTGATATCTTGCGCCTCTAGAAGGCTGTGAACAGGTGTGAAGCTAGTGTTTCAGACACTTTGCCATAGATTTTGGCTTAGAGTGGTATGAGATGTAACTGTTGAACGCTTTTTTGGGACAGTGCTCTCTGTGAACACGCCCTCCAAATTTGGAGTCACGTGGATCTCTGTTCTTAGCACATGTGCTTATAGATAACTGAAGAAAAGTGAAAGGAAAACTGGTGTCCTTTGCTTTTCTCAAAAGTTAAGATCATTGCTTATTAAATAAGTCATTGCTTCTTCCCTGTTCCACTAGGAAAATAGTGCAGGAAAATTAAAAAGAAAGTACAGTGAAACTTGTAAATAAAATGAGACCTACTTAAAATCTAGCTGAACTGCATGGTGTGTGACGATATGTTTAAAAAAAATGGGAAGAGATATCTGTGTACTATTCATTTCCTTTTTAAAAAGTACAGCTGTAGGATGAGCAGTTTGTGGCACAGTGGAAAGTTGAGGTGCCAAGCCCAAAATTGTCTACAATGGAATGGTTTTACTCAGGGTGTTTTGGAATCATTAAACCTTTTCTAGCACCAACTAATCTCTGCAAGGTTCTGCCTTTTTAGTAAATTCTGGTTTAGGGCAAACTAGAAAAAGAACACAAATTGTTTATGCACGATGGATTTGTATTTCTCTGTGAAATTGAGGCATTTGGCTGTTTAGAGTAGCTTGGGCTTAAAAAAAAGCTTAAAAAGTACAGGAAAGTTTTTTGGGGTAGAAAAAATCTTTTCTTACGATAATAAAATGAAAGTTAATATTAGGCAATAAAGTTTATTGGACAAAAACTTGTGATCATAGATATATTATAGTTCCTTAACTCTTACCTTTCAGTTGGTTTTGAGGATTGAAAGAATTGCATTGGCAGAGTAATGGATTTTTTTTTTTAACAACTTGATTAAAAATAGAACTTACAGAAATAGTCAGTAGGTTAAAAAATAAAGCAATAGTGTCTTTTAATAGATTCTGTAATGGATTGTGACTGACATCTGCATGCTTCTAGAAGAAGTGTAGTAGATCTCTTGTTGAGAAAAAGTGACAGTGGAAGGAGGCGAGGACAGTACTGGGTATGCTTGTGTTTAAAAAAAATACAACTTCAGACAGGATGATCAAGTAATGATGGAAAACGTCCAAGGAGAGGAGAGAATACTTTTGGTTATTTGTTTGTTTATTGTTGTTTTTTTAATCCACAGAAGAATCTAAAAGGAGTGCAGATACTTTTTCTTCAGAAGTCAATGAATTAAGTGATGAGGAATATAAAACACCTCTTGCTACTCCTCCCAATACTCCACCACCAGAATCTAACACTAATAGAGGCATCAAAATGTCTGAATTTACTGGAGTAGAAATAAGTGAAGAGCAGCTACAAGCACACTTAATGAGTAAAAAAATGTATGAGAGATACACACTTTCGTTTATGGACCTTCAGATCATGGTGGGCCGACTAAAAGACAATTGGAAACACGTTCAAGATAGTGATGTGGGTCCAACTCATGTGGTAGAAAAATTCAATGTTCACCTGCAGTTGGAGTGCAGATTGATATACACGTCTGACCCAAAATACCCAGGAGCTGTCTTGTCTGGCAGTCTGCCAGACTTGAAAATTCACATCAATGAAGACAAAATTTCTGCTCTGAAGAACTGTTGTACACAGCTGAGTACATCTGAAACTAAGCCTTCTGATGCCCTCCGTTTAGGGAAAGACAAGATCTTTGCAGAGGTAGACCAGCTTGGCAGTTTGCACGATTCCGTAATGAATCTCACACAGAGTGTTGTGATGCTTGAGCAACGTACCAGGGAAGTTCTTGTTGAATCTCAGCTGCTTTTGGCCGAGTTCAAAGTCAACTGTATGCAGCTGGGTGTTGAAAGTAATGGACGATATATCTCTGTACTCAAGGTTTTTGGCACCAATGCCCGTTTTGTGAAAAGGCCATATGATGCACAAGTGTCCCTGACTGTTCACGGCCTGTTACTGGTTGATACTATGCAAACATATGGAACAGATTTTGATCTTTTGATGGCTTCTCATAAAAATCTGAGCTTTGATGTGCCAACAGGAAGCCTTCGAGACAGCAGGGCTCAGTCCCCGGTTTATGGACCATACAATGCACATCCCATTGATGTAACTAGTTTGGCAGAGAGATGTGCTACAGCCTCAAATACTTCATCTGGTAACAACAGGGAAGACCAAGAGTCCCTGATAAAATTAGAGTATCAGTTTGTGAGTGCAGAATGCCCGTCCATGAATTTGGATAGCAGTCTGCAGGTGATCTCGGTACAGGTGAACAACCTGGATATCGTCCTTAATCCAGAGACTATTGTTGAACTCATTGGGTTTCTCCAGAAGTCTTTCCCGAAGGAGAAAGAAGATTCTAGTCCTCAGCCTTTAATAACTGACATGGAAAGAGATTGGAGGGAACAGGAAACCTTCCAGTCTACGTATGTACAGAATACAGAGGTTGCAGTTGATATTCACTGGCTGAATATACTCCTTCTCAGGACAGTTGGCATGACAAATGGGGAAAAATACGGCAGGAAAATTGCGACAGCCAGTATTGGTGGCACCAAAGTCAATGTCTCCATGTGTAATAGATTTGATGTCAATGGCTCTCTTGGGTGCCTTCACCTTATGGACTTAACACAAGAGAGCGTTAAGAACCAGTATGTTGTCAGCATAGGGAATACAGTAAGGTACGAAAGTCTCATTGGCAACGTAGATTACTTTGAATCTTTGTTCTTTAGGCTTGATGATGGAAGTAGCCTTCCAGATGCTTTAAGTTTCACTTTCACAGAAAAGTCAAAAGACGAATGTTCTCTCAACCTCAAAATGGCCTCCTTACACTACAACCACTCAGCTAAATTTTTGAAAGAGCTAACTTTGTCGATGGATGAATTGGAAGAGAATTTCTGCAGCATGCTGAAAAGTGCAGCTTCAAAAGTTACCACAGTCTTGGCCACCAAAACCGCTGAATACAGTGAAATGGTTTCTTTGTTTGATACGACTCCACGGTCAAGAGATGTTGCCTACTTAGAAGATGATGAAGGCTGTGCATTTGGATCACCTCGCAAAGCTGACACCATTAAGCTCATATTAAACGTAAACATCGAATCACCGATTGTCTCAATACCTCGAAAGCCTGGTAGCTCTGAACTGCTTGTAGGTCATCTAGGACAAATATCTATCCAGAATTTTATACCAGGAGAAGATGAATCTACAAGTGATAGACTGCAAGTTGAAATTAAAGATATTAAAATGTATTCTTTAAATAGCAGCCAATTTACGAGCAGGAAGGAACCTGCAAGTCAAATGTCTCATGGGCTGCATTCTTCTTCAGGTCCTGCCAGTATTAATAGCCAGGAAGAATCCCATTTTACTCGTCATGACTTCTTTGAATCGTTACATAAAGGCCATGGTATGTTAATCAGAGGACTCTTAATTATTTTCGTATGAGTAGTAGATGGTCCTAAAAATGTGTGTTGACCATAGGTCTGACTGTATATTCTGTCTCACCCATCCTCCTGAAATATACCGCTCAATTTTAATTACAATGGACAAGCTGTTTTATTTATATCCATTTTTAGTCTCCTAATCAAAAACTGAATAGTGCCTTTCAGAAAAATGCAGAAATTTATCAAAACGTAGCCATACGTACGTATTTTAGCATTGCTGAAAGATTCTGAGCAAGGTAAATAGCTACCACGTTATGCCTTTATGGGGTAATCAGTTCATTTATAAAGCTGTTTTCATTTCACTTTCTCTAAACAGCGTTCCACATTCTGAATAACACCACTATCCAGTTTAAACTGGAAAAGATGCCACTAGAGAGAGATTTGGATTTAACTTTTCCTCTAAGTAATGAAGACGTTGGAATATCAAGCATTATGAAGATTGAAGGGAAATTTGTGAATCCTCTTCAGGTATAGTATTGTAGTATTTCTGCCATCAATTTAAAAGTATTTCCCTACGTAGAAGATAAGTATTTTTCAGGCAAATATCTTCAGATTTAACATGTTGGTAGTTTAGAAATCAGATCCTTACACGTGGTTAGAAGAGAAAGCCTTTAGTCGTAATAATAATTATCAACGTTTAATTTTGTTTTGGGGCATTTTGGACATCTTTATGAATTAGTCATAACTTTTACTTACCCTTTACACCTGTCACAGAAAGAAAAAGAAATGTGTCACTGTCCAAATATGTTTATTTGCAGTTCTAGTAGAAACTAGGAATTAAAATGCCGTTATCTTGAAAAAGTCTCTGCAGGAGCAGACTTTAAATACAGGAGACTGAACCTTCTAAAGCTAAGGAGACAAGCAATGGTTATGTAGAATGTTTTTTCCATATATTACTGTATGATTTCAGCATGTAAAATAAAACTAGTTTATGTGCTGAATTATTTTTAACTGACTCTGTGTGGATGCTTTTTGCTTGGGAATACAAGGCAACCTATTCTAGGATCGTAGTCTGTAGGTTTCCAGATTGTTTCATCTTACAGAGCTCATACAGAAGAATTGTTTTACTTCAACTTTGCATTGTACCTTGTTCTGGGTTATTTTGTACTTGTGGACAAACTTAAAATTTGTCTGGTTTGAAATTCCATAGCCTTTCCACTGGTGAGTTTTAAAATGTGTGTATTGATTTTGTTAATAGAGAGGGCTCTAATGTGATGATTGTTTCTTTTTTCTACATTGTAGGTGGTGTTAGCAAAACATGTATATGAACAAGTCCTGCAGACTCTGGATAATTTAATTTACAGTGAAGACTTGAACAAATTTCCAACCACTTCTGTATCTTCAACATGTCATAGTTCTTCTTCAGCATCACTGCATAGTACAGGCACAGAATTCTCAAGTGAACGGAAGGAAAATGGCTTATTCAGCCATTCTAGTTTTAATTCTGTCCCAAACAAGTCATTAGCTATCAGGGAAACAAAGTCTTTTACTCAAATTCAAGCAAACTTTCATATCTCAGAGCTCCAAGTTCAGTTAAGTGGTGATCTTACACTTGGTGCACAAGGCCTTGTCAGCCTGAAGTTTCAGGATTTCGATGTTGAGTTTGCGAAAGATCATCCTCAGACTTTGTCTATTCAGATTGCCTTGCGTTCTCTGCTAATGGAAGATCTTCTGGAAAAAAAACCCAGACTCTATGTATAAGAATCTCATGGTGTCCCGTGGAGCACCCAAGCCATCCAGTTTAGCCCACAAGGAATATCTTTCACAGTCTTGTCCCTCAGTATCCAATGTAGAATATCCAGATATGCCACGTTCCCTTCCTTCCCATATGGAAGAAGCAACTAATGTCTTTCAGCTGTACCAAAGACCAGTTTGTGCCTCCCGTAAGAAGCAAAAAGAAGATGCTGATTCTGAGTATCCTCTGACTCCACCTCCTTCTCCAACAGCAGAGAGATCCAAGTTGCCCTGTGGAAAAAGTAACTTTGATGATTCCTTAGTTCATATCAATATATTTCTAGTGGATAGGAAGCATCCTGAATTTTCTTCTCGCTATAACAAAATTAACCGTAGTGTAGATGTTGATTTTAATTGTCTAGATGTCTTAATAACTTTGCAAACTTGGGTAGTGATACTGGATTTCTTTGGGATTGGATCCACTGCTGATAACCATGCTATGAAGTTGCAACCTGAAGATACTCAGCAGACAATCAAATCAGAAATAAATACCTTGTCAGCTTCTCAAGCCCAAGAGCCTCTAAACACTAAGCTGGATCTGAAGGTATGCTTGAGATGCAAAATAGTAACTGGATTGTCTGTCATAAATCGTCTGGTTTATAGAAACTTAAGGTGACATTCAAATCAAAAGGTTTATATTCTAGTGGAAGAGGCGCAGAAATTCAGAAACAGTAGGTTTAAAGCATGAGTAGATGTAGTTAAAAAGTGCAGAAGTTAGAGAAAAGCAAAACATTTGTAAAATTGTTGGCTCCCTCGCACTGGCTCCTTGACTCCCCTTAGACACGCGCAGGCCACTTGAAGGGAAGCTGAAGTGCAATGCTCCGTGCTCACCCAAGGGAGCTGTCATGGGCAGGGTTTGACACCCACCCCCAGCCCCATCCAGTCTGCTCTGGGCCCCAGAGTCTCAGGAAAGCCTAAGTCTTGTGGGCAGTGGCTGTGACTTCCCTGAGATAACACAGGCCACAGGCTGGATGTTTGTGGTCTCAAGTGATAAGGTTGCTTCAGTATTAAAGACCTGACATAACTGAAATTGGCTCTGTGCTCTTCTAGGTACTATGGAGTTTATTTTTTAAAAAAAGTGTATAATATATATACATATATGGCTGTACATATGTATGTATAAACATGTTTTTTTGTTTTTTAAAGTATATATATGTATGGTCTTTGCCCAGAGGTCCTACAGTCTAACTTAAAAAGGACAAATCTTGAAAGAGAAAAGGACAAAGATAAAGAGTGGTAGGATTTGTTAATGACCTGGTTGTCCTAAGTTGCTTGGGAGACCTGTTAATATCCAAACAAGAAAGTGAAAAGGTTGCTTTCCTCCAGTGTCTCCCAATCAGATAATTCTTGTTTGCCATTTATGTGTTACAGTGCAATTGTCTTGAAAAAAGCCTGACAAGATGTTCCAGCTATGCAGTTGTACTCTTTAATGCCAACTTGTTCCTTTTTGTTTGACCAGGTCCATTCTTTATCGTTAGTACTGAATCAGACGACTAGTGAGCTTGCCAAAGCCAGCGTGTCCAAACTGGCAGCTCACTTGGAAGTGATTGGTGAGTAATTGGAGGGCTAAGGTGTGTGCAGTTTGAAATAAAAGGAGGTGCACACTGGAGTTGTGATCTGAAATGCTTTTATTTTGGTGCTCCTTGGGTTTTTTGTGTGTTGGTTTCCTGGGGAAGATGCACATTGTCTTTCCACTGTTGCTTCCTCTGCTTTTTGAATCTGATTTTAAATCCTTGCATCCTTCTCACTTGTCAAACCCTTGATCATTTTTGCTGAGGTTGGCTAGGATTTTAATATGTTATTTTCACAGAGCAGAACAGTAGTGTTTATTAGCATTTTAGACAAAAAAAGTTCTAAGTTTTCACAAATCAAAGTGGTGTGATCACATGTGTGTAAAGCATAGAGTTATGTTTGGTTTAATACAGTCTTTGTAGCAGAAAGATGTGATTTTCTTCGAATGTGAGGTTTAATGTCTAGGTGAATGTGATTTATTTAATTAGCTGTAATGACTTTATCCCACTAATAGAAACTTTTGGGTTTTAGTAACTTATCTGTGTTAGAGGATCCTAACTGTCTGTCTTTTATTTTGCAGAAGGAGATTTAGCCCTGCAAGGAAGTATTGGAAGTCTGTCCTTAAGTGATCTAACAGCTCATGGAGAATTTTACAGAGAACGTTTCACTACAAGTGGTGAAGAGGCACTCATTTTCCAAGTCTATAAGTATGAGTTTAAACTTCTTGTTACTCGATATTAACACCATTAATTCCCCACCCCACTCCCAAAAAAAGAGTACTAAAAAACAACAAAAAAAAAACACCCCACCCCAAAAAAACACCCAAACCCCAAAAAAACCCAAACCCACAACTGTCAGGTCTGCACAATTCTGCTTTGGACACTTAAATGAGACTGGAACATTTTCAGTCATAAACTTAGTGGTTTTTAAGGTTTTTTTGTCCTGCAATGTACATGGCTTATCAGGAAAAACGCTTTTTCATTTCCTCTAAAACTGTTCGTGAAAATATTTAGGTGATAGTTTGTTCTAGGTAAAATAGTAGTTGTTTTTCAAAAATTGGAAGAGGTTTTCAACTGACAAAATATATTTTCCATTGCTCCTTAATTTTGGAGTTAAGGGTTTGCTTTTGTCATAGTGTACTCTTGAAGTTCTTTGTATTCTTTGTATTGCTTTATGTAGTGCAATAGTTCTTACTTTGTTATGTTTCATGTTTTTCCACCACCTCCTCTACTCACTGGAATTAATCAGATTAGAAATTATCCAAGTAATGTTATGGAATTAATTTGTGATGTAACAGCACGCTGGTGCAGAGTCGAATCTACATATTATCATGCAATTGAGTGAGTTACTTTGTAAGCCACTGTTCAGATGTATAAAATCGCCAAAGGTGTATCTGTTACATGTAGAGATGAGAGTAACATTCCAAATGAGGAATATTCCCGTTTGCTTAATGAAAATTCAGTAGCACTTAAATTTACAGAATTTAGAAATAGTTAATATAAAACCAGTTTTTCATATCCATAATTGAAATAGTTTTAATTTATATACTGTGAATATCAGTTAAATCCTCTATATTATTGTTATGAATGAAAAAAAACCCCTATTTTAGTATTTATAAAACGGAGCTGAGATAGCTAAATTTTACTTTCAACCTTTGTCCTAGATATGGGAGGCCAGATCCGTTGCTCCAGAGGGAGTGTGATGTTCGTGTCACTCTGCGAATGGCATCTGTTCAGTATGTCCATACCCAGCGTTTCCAGGCAGAGGTGGTGTCTTTCATCCAACATTTTACTCAGCTTCAGGATGTCTTGGGGCGGCAGAGAGCAGCAATTGAAGGACAAACAGTATGTCTGTTTTTTTTCCTGTGCTTTCCTGATGTACTTTTGGAAATTGAAATGCAGTATAAAATTTATGTTAATGCATCAACTCGATGAGTTTAAATGGTGGGAGGTTTTAGAGTTCTGATGTTAGTGGAGGTTGCTCATACTCGTTTTGTAGTTACAAAACCTTACTTAGGACCATCCTGCAGCTATTTGAAAGCATAGAATACCAAATTTGCACGTTACTTAACACTTTGGCACCTGGATCCTGCAGTATGTGCTGTTACAGGTGTTTTCTTATCTTTGTGATGCTGGACGAAAAGGGCGAAAGATTTTATCTTGCCTTTTCTCCACTGTTCACCAGGTAGTTCTCATACTTAAGAAGGAGAACCAAGTGACAAGTCCTTCTGTTCTACTCAGATGTATGTCTGTGATGAAGTATGATGGCTGTGATAGGCTGAGAAAATCAGATGCTGAACTTGTGCACAATAGAGTATATAAATAATCCTCACAGTCAGCCTAGTTTGTACCAAACCTGATGTGGGAGTGATTAATTATATTAGTAGGAATAGTCTTGTTTACAAAGTTGCTTCTCATAATTGGAAGACAGACAGTTAATACTTGCATATATTAAAATGCTTCATTGTGCGTCAGTTGGGAAGTTTGAATCTGATTTTGAAACACGTATTCTATATTTTTTTTTCCTTTTGTAAATAATTTTTCTCAGATAATCTTTTCTCTTAAGTTGTGAGCTGAGTAGTGTCTGTTATGCCTCTATTAGTTCAGCGGTGACAGTGTGCTTCAGTCCTGAATGCTGCACCTGTTGCACAGGTGTGTGCTATTTGCATCATAGTCCTTTTTGAACTAGCCTTTATTCTCTCCCTAAAACAAGAGTTCGAGTTCTTTTTTTCATATAAAATTTTATCACATCTTAATTTTGTAAATCCAAGGAATAGTGTTCCTGAATTCAGTACTAACCAGTGTGAAATAATCACCCGCTTTGTGTATTTTTTATTTTTTTTTTTAATGAACCTTTGCTCTTTCTAGGTGAGAGATAAAGCACAGCGAGCTTCCCGAGTTCTTCTTGATATTGAGGCTGGTGCTCCTGTTCTGCTTATTCCTGAAAGCTCAAAGTCTAACAGTCTTATTGTAGCAAACCTTGGAAAACTGAAAGTCAAGAACAGATTTCTGTTTGCTGGAATGCCGGGTACTTTTTCATTAAAGAACAAGGTAAAACCATTACTTCTTAATTTAGCAGCTTGTATTTTTCTAGTTATTGTAAGAATCGTTTACCGTTTTTATATAGAAATAAAATGCACGTTTTACTTTATGTAGACACTTTGTACTACTAGTAGTGAAACAGTCCGTGCCAGTGTGTTGGGTGATGCTCTGGGTCTGGCCTGCCCCTGATTGTACCCAGCTGCTCCCTTCTGCACCTGCACCTGGGCTTTCTGGGAGCTTCAGGGCAGAGGGGAGGCTGTTCTGTGGAATTCTCTAGAACTGGCCTTGTTAGGAAGCAGGACCCAGCTGGGTGCACACCTGGACGTGGGAGTATAACGAGCTTTCAGCTAACCTTGTTCAGTAGCTGCTTCAACTCTGCACCAAACCAGATTTCAGCAATGTGAGTAGCAGAATAGAGGTCTGTATTGGCTGAGACTTACTGGAACATGCTGAAGAACAGAATTGATTTAATTATTTTTTGTTTTTTTTCCTGCTCTTAACGAAACTGAGTGTGTGTAGTTGCTTTCATTAGGTGAAACCTAATGAAAGGTCTCAGTGAATGCTTGAACCTGAGACTAGGTGCAGGACGGGGTTTAGTTAGTGTTGCTGTTGAGAGATGCAGCCACAAAAATTGGGGTAAGGAAAATCCATCTTGGATGGCTTTCTATATCTAATCTGTACAACAAAATGTGTAGTTGTTCGGGGAACTCCCTGTTTTAAAGGGAGGCAGAAATCAGGTGGACTAAATTGCTACAGCAGTTTTGTGACCTGTCACCTCCATCTGATTTATATCTACCAGTGTCTTTACTGTAAGAAAATACTGGACTGTAATATTGAGTTGTCTTCTGTACTCTAGTGTGGTGACATATTTCAAGGTTTGTAAGTGGTAGATTCCTAAATTAATATTAGAAGCTAAAAGAAAGGATGTGTGCGTAGTCCTTTTATTTCAACTTAAAAATACTGTGTTATGTAGCACTGTGGAAATGTGGGGCTTTGAAGTGGGATTGGGTGAGGTTTTTGGGTTTTGTTTTCATTTTTTCTCTGTCCTATTTTTTTTTTGAGGATCTGATTTTACAAGGCAATGCATACAAGGATCCAGTTTTATTTGAGGTATTTCACATCCTTATAGTAGTGTTCAGGTGCTCCTCATTCATTAAAAAAAAAAATTCTTGTGGAATTTAGCACTTTAAAAGTTCCTTTACACATCAAAAATTATTTTTCTGTTCTAAAGGCTTTGCTGAATTCTGTAAGAATTGGATTTAAATTTGTTGTGGTGTGCTCTTTATGCATGTCTGAGGAGCTGATAATTTGGTTTTTTTTGCATAATTCATAGATTTATAGATGATATGATTTTTCTTTGCATGTACTTTTCAGTCTTGTCTTTACAGTATAAAGTTAAATGTTAATGTCTTCAAATTTTTAATCTTAAAATCCTTGATCATGACTGCAAAGAATTTTTCTAATGAATAATAATTAAAAACTATTTAATGCAAGTAAAATTAATAATTAAAACCAGAAAGGAAAGTTTATGCGTAAGACTGTACGGTGACATCAGAAGCTGGATACAGAAGGAAGAGGCAAGTGGATCACTAAAGACAGATGATTGCTGTCTGCTGGGGCATGCCAAGCTGAGTAAAATTGAAACATGCAGGTTTTTAATGCTAGACAGCATCATGAAGGTGGAAAAGCTCCTAAGATTTTCACTGGATATGTGGTGATGAGAAAATGTCTAAAATGTTGTACCTCAATATAAATGAGCTTTTCTTTTTTCACCTATGAGGATTTTAGCAGTGAGGATAGGGATTTATTCTATCTTAACTTAGCTACTGCAGAAAAATTCTGGGACATGGTTCAGTATGATGACTGAAGTATTTAAAATGCCTAAAAAAGTAACTTCATGTATAGAAGTGTCTATTTCTAATAAAATATTAAGTTGCTGACATGATCTTTCAGAAAACATGGCATATGCTGTTTTCATCACCTGAAGATGTTCTGAAACACAGCTTTAAATATTTATCAGTCTTTACAGAAGTGCTTGATATCGTGACAGTCTTATCCGCTCTTTTGTATTAATTTCATTTACATGTGTGGTTTTTGTTTTCTGCAAAACCCACTGGTTTTGAATTAATTTCTCATTGAAAAGATTTCACAGCTTTTTTTTAAAATGTTGCTGAAATAAACTTTTTTTAAAAGAAAATTTTTTAATCTGCTGTTAAGCTTATAGGAAAAAAGGTGGCCATCTTTGTACAGTAAAAGATAACTGGCATTCACATAAACATTTAGTTTTTTGACAGGAATTTGTTGCAGCTTGAGCCACGGTGTATTGGTTCCACAGAATTTAAATGAAAAGTCTATTGTTAATTACAAAATTACTTTCGTTAGCAGGATTCAGTTCAATTTTCATCTCCTTTGGGAACCCCGAAACATAGCATGAAGAAAACAACAAGTGCTGATGAATCAAAAGTAGTGATGGAAGGATTGTTCATGAAAAAATCATCAGGAACAAACATTTGTAGGCTGAAGAGTGAGCCTGTGCTGAATCCATTGAGTAAGCAACAAGGGCAACAATCAAAGCTCCCTGTTGTACCAAACCCTGACAGCCCAGGTGTGTGATAAATAGTAGAAACTATTTCTTTTTAGCTAGAAGAGTAGCTTTTCTTTTTCTTTGTAAAATATGTAGTGCAGTTCTGCTTCTATCTTATGTGGCAGTGCAAAAGTAAGATTGTAGATTTAGAAAGAAATGACTTCTTAGTTTCAAGGTTGATTTTTTTGCAGCTTAAAGGATTGGGGAATTGTAGTTCAGTTCTGGAAGAATAATCATGCAATTTGGGCGTGTTTTGAGGTGCATATTGCAGACATATGGAGTACAGTTTAACTCTTAATTACGAGTTTGCATTTACCTGTGAATGAGCTTAGTATCTGGTAGTTACAGATACCGATGAGTGTGAATAAAAAAAAATGAAAAAAAAAATCGGATTAACTTCCGGGAGAGACTAACTTTCTTTTTAAAGGAAGTTGTATTAGTTTTGTACAGATTCTTTTCTTTCTTTCTTAATATGTTATCTCCTGTTCGCTTGCAGAGGATCACATCTGCCTCTTAGACTGCATTGTGGTTGATCTGCAGGACATGGACATATTTGCTGCCGAAAGATACCAGAGAGAGTACTCAAAGGCTGTGGAAGATACAAGTGTGGACTTGAGCTTTCCATCCTACTTTGTAAGGCAGACAGGAGGAAGCCTCTTAACAGAACCTTTCAGACTAAAGTTACAAGTAGAGAGAAACCTGGACAAGTGAGTTTGTCTAAACAGGATCACTTTGTGCTGGCAGCCTAAAGCCAGTGTTTTAGATGCCCTTTATTGTATTTTAAAAGTATTATCAGCACCTTGCAATATCGAGGTTTTTTCCTTTGTTGTAGAGAGCTAAGTCATGCAGTTGCAGACATAGCGATACATGGGAATCTGTCATCGGTCCATTGCTCTCTGGATTTGAATAAGTATAAACTGATACGTGGGCTGCTGGAGAACAACCTTGGGGAGCCTGTAGAAGAGTTCATGCGGCCTTATGATTTGCAGGATCCAAGAATTCATGTAAGAGGAACTATATGCAGTTGAAATTCTGTCTTGAAACGTCTGGGGGTTTTGCTTTTAGGCTGAATACCTGTTGTTTTCTTGTAGCTTGCCAGGCAGTCTCATAGATCTAAGAAAATAAAAAGAAAATTTAGGTAGACAAACAGTGAAGGAATCTTTTTGTCTGTAGATACTCCTTTGAATTCAGGTTTGTCTCAACAATACCATTGTCCTTTCAGGTGTGACTTGCTCTTACGATTGCTTCGTGTTTCTGAGGTTCTGATCTTTAGAAGAGACATATAGAAACAGCCGTCATTGCTTGTATTTGTTAGTTTGTTTTAGGTGTGCTGAAATATACAGCTGTTTGCATCTGTCTGAAATAAAATTTATTTCAGGAATGAAAGTTAAAGAGATGCTCTTAAAAAGAATGTTGGTGTTTTTCCACTTTCAGACAGTTTTGAGTGGAGAAGTGTATACTTCCATGTCGTTCCTCATTGACATGGTTAATGTGAGTCTGGAACTGATGGATCCAAAAGGAAAAGATGGATGCAGCTCTTTAGCCAGGTAGGAATTTTCTTTTGTTAATCAATACCTAATCCTAAATATTATGCTCATCTAAGAGATTATAGGACAGGAATTAACATAATACATGAAATTATGGTTTAATAATGCAATGAAATAGAACTTCTTAATTAGAGTCCAGACTGAGAGTTTCAGATGACCTGAAAGATGAAGGAGAATGACACTGTTCAAAAGATACCATCTGTGTCTTTCAAGCTGTCCTTGAAATCACAGTTCAGTAATTAGTTGACTTGCCCAAGACAAATGGTATTCTAATTAAGAAAACATTGAGAGGTAATGTTAAAAAAAAAATAATTCTGCTCTGTTGTTTTGTGGTTATTTTTTTAATCCAGAAGGTTGTGTATCAGTGGAAAACATAAGTACATACAGTATAGATCTACTTTCTATCTCTGTGACGTGAGATGTGATGGTAGTTGTCCAAAATCTGAAAATGAAAGGTACAGCAGTGTACCATGCATACTTTTAAAACAAGTGACTTTTAGCACTAAATGAGCTACAAGGCTCTTAAATGTATTGTTTTGCTTTTTATTCTCCTAGGTTTGATTTTAAGAAATCCAAGTTGCTTTTTGAAAGCTCTTCAAATGGAACAAAGTGTGTAAATTTGGTTTCTCATTCCATGATGGCGTTTGACACACGTTATGCTGGACAGAAGTCTACTGCAGGCACGCCGAATGTGTTCAATTGCATCTTTCAGTCATCAAAGAATACTAGTAGTCCTGGAGCAATCCAGATTGAGTTGCACTTCAGGTTGGTAGTTCTGGGATTTATTTGTTTGTTCATTTTTAGTAGTCACATACTCAGTCAGGATTGTCTTGTTTTCAGTACAGCTATTATTAACATAGATAAACTTGCTGGCATTTTTAGGATGGTCAGTGGTACTTCATAGATTGAAGTCTCCAATTATTAATTGACTGCAGGTTGTTAGATTTTTAATTATCCCCCCTACTTCGTTGCAATAAAAAAAAAAAGGTTTGAATATGTAATGTATCGAATAAAGTTCTGACCTATTAAAATCAGTAGTACTTAGAGCTCGATGAGTCTGGCTTATCACTGGTATGTTTGCATAAAACCATATTATAGAATTTTTAATGTATGTTGCACAAAAGCTGTTTTCCAGTAGGTGTCACACTTGTCTTTCTCAGAGAAACAAATAAATACAGAAATGGCACCTCTTTCAAAAAACAATCTCTACATTTCCTTCTGTATTCTATCCTACCCTGTTTGCTTTTCCTTATCCAGATCTCTTGGAACGCTTATAGATTTCACAGTGGATATCTGTTTAGTTCTAATTTGCTATTGAAAACAGGAATATAAATGATAGTATCAATATATAATATATATGATGAGCATGGCATTTTGTTGAGGGATGTTAACTAACAAAAAGAAGGTGAAATGAGATGACCAGAGACGTTGCTTTCACTTTTGATGAGGTTCACTGACCAAACTTAGCTTTCTGACTCTTTTATAGGTACCACACCTTCTGTAGCACTTGTGGGAGTAACAGAAAAAAAAAATCTGTGAACAATTTTAGTCCACTAGAAAATCTTGAAGGCATTTGTTCATCAAAAAATAAAAAAGAAACTTTAGGCAATTGAGAGAAATTTGTTGTATGGATTTGGATAACGCGTGATGGTTTTAAGTACTTAATAAGTTTGCATTCAGAAAGATATCAAGATTTTGGTTTGAATAAAACTAAAATGCTATGGGATTTAAAAAAAAAAAAAAGTGGTTTTCGTATAACCGTTGATCCAGTATCAGCCTAGATTGGAGGTCAGTTTGCACAGTATAGCCTAATCTGGTTTCTGAGTGATAGTTTCAGGAATTTTCTTCCCAAGTGTTGTGCTTTTAAATTTTAGCCACATAAGCATGTGTTACATTTTTACTGGTGAGAGCATCCTTGGCACTAGATGCAAGCTTTTGCAGAGCTCAGTGATAGTGTTATACTGGCTCGTGCCTTTTGGAAATATCCTGGAGAGCCAGGCAGGGTTAAAGGCTTTTACTATTGGAAGCAACGCAGGCAGGCTGCTTCTCACAAAGGAATTACAGATCTGTAGAGATTTTATAGGTCAGAATGTGTTGGATATAAAATTTTTTCATGGTATTTAAGCACTTAGATTATTTTCCAGTTAGCATGACCGTATATAATTGGTATTCCAGATCATAAGCCAAAAGCCTTTATCCCTCCTAGCCAGACATTGGAAATGCGATGCGAAAAGTTCAGTAAGGCTAGCATTTTTTCTGAATGACAAAGAAGCTTCCTGTGCTGCAAAATGCTGTCAGGGTGTGAGAGGAAACAGCTTGTACGTCTAATCTTTTAGAGGGACATGGAGCTAGGTCTAAATTTCACACGTAGTACGTTAGGTTTGATACTGAACAGATGTAAAATAATAATAAAAAGATCCATTTTAAAATTCGAGACTTTGCAAATTAGTATCAAAAAAATCTAAATGTAATAAAGGAGGTTTTATAAGTTAATTTCTTGTTGCATAGTTTTTTTCAATTCATCCTTCGTATCTTTACAGCTTAGAATTCATGCAGTTCAGATCTGTCGAGTTTCTGTGGGTACAGCAACTTGGTGAATTTCCATCTGTTTATAAATATGTATTTTAAAGGCAAGACACTGTGATCCCTGTAATGTTCTGTATGGCTCTTATTTGCTAGGTGCTGGTAGTTTTCTGCATCATTTTAAACGTATCCTTGACGTAAAGTTCATAGGTTTGTTTCTCTCTTCTTAAAAGGTCTACTAAGGATTCCTCCAGTTTCACAGTTGTTCTGAACAATCTCCGTGTATTTCTGATATTTGACTGGTTGGTACTTGTTCATGACTTTTTATATACTCCTGGAGATACCAAAAAGCGGGAAAATGACCTTTCTCCCCGGCAACGCGCTTGCAGCAGTGAAACAACTGTAGTTCCAAAAGCAGTGAAAAGTGGCGTAGTGACGAAACGCTCATCGCTGCCTGTGTCTACAGAAAAACAGCTGGAAGTTAAGGTTAATGTGACAGGTAAACATATTCTTTTCTGGTGCTTTTTAAGGAGCTTTTCTGATTAAAATCCATATGCTAGTAGAAAAACATGTCCTTTTAAGGATGGAAAATCAAGAAACCTGCTACAAGGGCTTAAAATACCTCATAGGTGTTTCCAGTTGCCACGTTTGTTGTTTGTCGTTTTGTTTTGTTAAGGAACTGAATTTGTGGTTGTTGAAGACACATCTTGTTTCGATACCAACGCAATCATACTGAAGGGGACGACTGTTCTCACCTACAAGCCGAAGTTGTTGGATCGTCCTTTCTCTGGGAGTTTGTTTGGCATTGAGGTAAGAAGAAATAAATTTCCTTTTGTAAAACATGTAAAACTGGAGGACCTTGTGAAGATACTTTACTACAAATATATATACAGGAGTAGCCCACAGATGATTTTTGAAGTTTGTTAGTTCCTCATCAAATGCTCTCATTCTACAGCAGTTTTAGGAATGGTATTATATTGTTTCTGTTAAGACGTTGAAACACTTGACTATAATCTCAAAATATTTCTAGTTACTAGTCTCGCTTCCAGTCCTAAACCAGCAAATTAATTGAAAGCTGAGTAGTGACTGTGTAGACAGAAGCCCACATGGTCAGCAAAGGCCTGAATCATAAGTGATTTGAGGTGGACAAGCAGTGTCATGCCATTGGAATATGCAAGTATATGTAAAGTAAGGATCTTTTGCGAGTGGGAATTTTGAGTATTTGAAGCGATCCTTGCATCCTCTTCATCACAGGAGCACCACAGCTGGAGTGCTGTGGCCAGTGTTGGGGAAACAGAGCTGAAGAAGCTCTGAACAATTGAGAGGAGAGCAACACGAACACTCAGAATTGAGGGGTACATAATGTATTGGGAATGTTTAAAGGAACTTGCTCCTAAGAGAAGAGGCTGTGCAGAGATGTGGTAAATCCTAAATGGTTATTGTAGACCAAAGCATAACAAAGCATGTTCCCTATCTGGGATAGGAGGAGTAGTGGAGTTAAGCTTAGCAGTAAAGGGAATATTTGGTTGCATATCAAAATCTCTTTTCCTGAACTTACAGCATAGCTGGGCACTGAAATAAATTGTCTGCAAAGATTTTGGAATCTCTGCTGTCTTCAAGTTTACAAAAGAATTGTCTGTAGAGAACAGTTTGGCTGTAGTTCATGTTTTGTGATAGTCTTTATTTTGAAGTTCTTGCCAGGCCTGTTCTCTGAGTTCCTAATTTTTTAAAAGACATTTTTGAATTTTAGGTTTTTTCATGCCGGTTAGGAAATGAGCAAGAGACCGCGCTGTCAATTATTGATCCGGTACAAATTCAGATGGAACTTGTTGGGAATGCTTCCTACCCAAGTGGTTCAGGACTGTTGGATGCTTTCAATAGTGAAGATTTTCCTCCTATTCTAGAGGTAATATTAAAGGCCTGAATAAAACTGTATGCAATAGAGAATACAGGATCACAATCTAGTACAGATTTTTTTTATGCCCAAAGGTTCAATAGGATACTTTCAAATGTATAAGGAAAAAAAAGAGATTTTTCTTCAAGTAGGAAAGGCAAAGTAACAAACATGCAGAAAGTGGTGTTAGTTGTAACGACGGAGTGATTTCTGGGATTATTGTGGAGATTAATAGTGGGGAAAAAAGTGGGCTGGTAATGCAGACATGTTAGATAGTTACTAATACCCGAAAGAAAAACGGTTACTTTCTGCATCTGATTGTTAGTGTATGTTAGAGAGGAAAACTATTTGGAGACTCCTTTTTACCATTATACCAAAGCAAAATTTCTTTTTCCCTCTGATATATGTTTTTAATGCTGTTGGCTGTTAGTAAATAGTAACGAATAATACAAGTTTGGCAATTTTATTACTGGAGCTTTAAGACAATGTGGTCATCAGATTTAAATGTTAAATTTTGTCTTCCTTCGGGGAAAGCATTGTTAATATCCAAAATATACAAGAAAAATATGTAGAAAAGAGTAACTGAGTCTTATTTTTAATTTTTCGTTTAGATTCAGCTGCAAGCATTGGATATCAGACTGTCCTACAATGATGTTCAACTGTTCTTGGCGATTGCGAAGTCAATTCCTCAACAGACTGGTGCAGCTCTGCCTGGCTCAACTGCATCCACTGCTGAAAATACTGCTAATCCTTCCAGCTCAGCACTGGTGAATGAGACTTCCTCCATGGCACACGAAAACAGAGAGATATCCAAACGTGTGTTGGATCCTGTTCTTGGTATGTTTTTAACTGCTGGGATGAAGCCATTTTTTACATCTGAAGGAGGTTTCTGCAGTGTGAAGTTTGCCTATATGCTTAACACAAAAGATAGAATCATAGAATCGTAGAATGGTTAGGGCTGGAAGGGACCTTCAAAGGTCATCTAGTCCAACCACCCTGCAAGGAACAGGGATATCTCCAACTAAATCAGGTTGCTCAGGGCCTCGTCCAACCTGGCCTTGAACGTCTCCAGGGATGTTGGTATCTTCATCATGTAAAACCCTTCCTTGATTTAAATTATCTGATGATAGCATTATACTGATGATACTATTAAAAAAAACCCAAAAAACAATATTTTGGGTTTTTTTTCTGCTCGTAGTATGACAATGGGTTGTTTTATAGTAAGTTTTATTTAGCATCGCTTGTCATTGTGAATCATCATGATGGAGTGCTGCTTAGGTAGCAGACTTTTAAAGGGGGAGAGGGGCCACCTCTTCACACTCATTAAAACTGGTAGTGAAATGGAAACCACCATGATTACTAGTTATCTCTTCATGTCTAGTAATCTTTTGGTTTGGTGACAACAAAAACAAACTAAAAATTGTGTGTGGTCAGAACCACTGCCTGGCAATGATGAGGAAACACACACTAGTGAAGACTTTCTTGTCTGCTACTGCACTTGAGAGTCATGTGGGGGGTTCAAAAGAATTAAGTCATTGTTTGCTGAATGAAGGGTTGGTTTACAAGGAAAATTTTAGTCCTGACTTAAATTCATGAAGTATGTTGGCTCTCTGCAGATAAATAAAACTAGCCCGTATATTCTAGAACGTAAACATCATGGGGTTTTTTTTTGTAAAAGCAGTGCTGAATCATACACTTCTTCTACAGTTGCAATCTTAAACAAACAAAAGCAAGTTTTCGTACAGATATATCTTAATTTTAGAAATGAAAACAAGTAGATAACTGTCAAGGATTTATGATTGGTTAACTGTTCAATTACAGAGGTACAGCTGGCTCGCCTCCAGGACTTGGGATTCAGTATGGAAGACTGTCGTAAAGCTCTTTTGATCTGCCAAGGTAACCTCAAATATTCTTACTTGGCCTTGCAGATTGTTCATATTACTTAACTCATTGTAAAAACTTTCAGACTGTAAGGTAGCTGATGCCAGGCAGTATTTCCTCCTCTTCTATACTTTGGCTCTGTGTTGGCATTTAATCTTAAGGATTCTCATTTTTCTGTTTTACTACTGTGTAGAACACACTTCTCAAAGAGTCTTCTTGCCTTTTGGGATGTCGTTCGTATTTTTGTTTGGGGGCTTGTTTGTTTGTTTTATTTTATGGTATACCTATTTCTTGCTGTTATCCATCTCTTTACAGCTCATGTTTTCATCTCTCCCTGTTTGAATCATGTATTTTACCTACTTCTACATGCAGTATGAAGAGAAGATGAAGCTTTAACACAGTGATTCTTTTTCTTTAGCACTGTCATGTTTCCCACCTTATTTATAGGATTATGGTGTCACTCAGATTGCAAAATTCAAAACATACTTCTTATTCTTAGAAAACACCAGTGTATTTATAATCTTCTCATATTTGTGTTATTAAACAGAACACATTCAAGGTTCTTTTGGTGCCTTGCTATACTTCTTAAGAGAGAGGAAATTAGTTTGCTTTCATGTGTTTTTTAAATATATTTAATTGAGAATGTAGGTGATGATTGATTGATTGCTTGGTTTTATCTAAGGTGACTTGAAAAAAGCAGCAAGTTGGTTGTTTAAGAATGCTGAACCTTTGAAATCGGTTTCCCTGACCTCATCTGGTCGAGATAGCCAGGGGATTGCACCTTTTCAGTTCATCTCTGGAGTGGAAATAAAAGCAGAAAGTGTATGCATTTGCTTTATTGATGACTGTATGGACTGTGACGTTCCCCTTGCTGAGTTAACCTTTTCACGTGAGTATCTTGTTTTGCTGAGTGAGTTGCATAAAAGTACTCTCAGTTACTGTGTATGTTTAGCACCATGCTCTAGCTTCTTAGGACTTGATAATTTTCAACTGACAGTGTTTTGGTGGTGGTGGTTCTATGGGGTTTTAGATTTTTTTTTTTTTTTTGGAGTTCGTTTAGTTTTAGTTGTTTGTTTGTTTGTTTGAAGCTTTGTTTTTAAGAAAACTAAGTCTTCGTAGGGTTAAGATTCTGGTTTCCCCTTTATACATCACATAACAAAAGGAATTTGTCCTGAGCAGAACCCTAGGGAGGCTCCATGTTGTAAAGCATGGCTATCTGTGAGTGTTATTTGCAGAGCATTATGATACGCTTTTTGTACCATTTCAATTCAAGACAAGACAAAACCTTCCACTGCTTACTTAACAGTTCATGAAATCGGGAAACTTGATTGTTTTTCATTCATATAACATTCACTTTTTTTTGCAGGTTTGAATTTTCTCCAACATTTGAGAGCCAACCCTGAAGGCCACGCTCATTTTACCCTCTCTGGAGATTATTACAATCGTGAACTTTCAGGTAAGATACAGGGGCGAGGGGTTGTTGGTTTCTTTATTTAAATTTAGGAGAAGAGCCTTGCCTGAAAGTCACCCAACATGAAATGCATATAAAGGAATGTGAATGGGTGTGTGTGTGAGAGCATGGGAACCTAGACAAGATATCCTAACGTGATGGCACATGGAGGGATGTGGGAAGCAGAGAGATTGCTGATATGAAAGTTGCACTGAAGTTTTCAAATGTAATTGCATGAAAAAGTTATCCAAGAACAAGACAGTTATGTAACAAGTGTTTCTGCATTCGTTTCTCTGTTTTTTAGTAGTTAATTGTTTTGATGTATTCAGTTTGTTACTTATTTCAGGAAGGAAAAGCACCTGAGGGTAGGCAATTAGGCTGAAGATAATGGATTAACATAAGGCAACCATCATAATTTATGTTTTAGATATAAAAAAGCAAGTTATGCCTCAATACAGGTCAGACACTGACAAAAGAAATAATCTAGTTGTGTGTTTTCTCTGAATGGAGAAACTAAATTTTCTGTTATAAAATTGGTGATAACCACCTCAGGAGTTATCTGTCAATAACAAGGTTGGAGTTTTTTGTTTGTAAAAATACACAGGGTGTTTGTTATTAAATAGCTTTTAGCCCTGTGTCTTTTTTGATACTGAATAGTAGGCCAACTTATGTATAATTGTGTGAAAATCATTTTCAAAACTGTTTCAGAGAACTTAGTTCCAGCTAACTTCAATATGGAGCTGTAGTTGCCTTCCAGTACTTTCCTCAGAATTAGCAGACCCTACGTGTAGTATACACTGGTTCAAATGGAGGAGCTGGAGCAACTTTGTATTAGCTACTAAATTAAATCTGTAGGCTTCAAGTTCATCTTGAAAACGGATTGAAAGTAAAGGATCTCATTGTTAAAGTTGCATTATTAAATACTTAGGTATGTAAACAGCGTTCCAGTGCAGCCTTCAGATGTGTCATACGTGTGACATTTTCTGTTTGTTCTCAGGCTGGGAGCCATTTATTGAGCCATGGCCATGTTCGGTTTCTTGGCAACAACAAGCTTCGAGCCGCCTCCACCCTTCCCGCCTGAAGCTGGAGGTAAAGGCTGAACATCGTTTGGATATAAACATTACCTCTGTCTTCATAGGTATGTGGGAGTGTTCCCTGAGAGCATCACTGCACAGTCTTAATTTTCACTGTTCTGAAGATGACAGGCATTTCTGATTGAGTCCTGCTGGTGTCCCATGGATGGAGAGGGGGAGATTTGGCACCAGTCTCTAGATATTCACATGATGAAGAGAAGGCTCTGGGGTGATCTTATAGCAGCTTTCCAGTACCTAAAGGGGGCCTACAGGAAAGCTGGAGAGGGACTTTTTACAAGGGTGTGTAGTGATAGGACAAGGGGCAATGGATTTAAACTGAAAGAGGGCAGATTTAGATTAGATATAAGAAAGAAATTTTTCACTCAGAGGGTGGTGAGGCACTGGAACAGGTTGCCCAGAGAAGTTGTGGATGCCCCATCCCTGGCAGTGTTCAAGGCCGGGTTTGATGAGGCTTTGGGCAACCTGGTGTAGTGGAGGGTTTCCCTGCCCATGGCAGGGGGGTTGGAACTAGATGATCTTTAAGGTCCCTTCCAACCCAAACCATTCTATGATTCTATGATATTGTACGCAGGTGTGCGTTCAGGCAGCTTGCATTTTATCAGATATTGCGAAAGTGTAAAGACATGGGCTACATAGTTTAGAGGTTAGTAGGAATTCTCTCTCCCGTCATATGAATTCCATCACATTTGTATGTTATTTGACATTTATTTGTAATCAGAAACAGGCTTTCATGTAAAGCTTTCCATACTTTACAGTACTTAAAAATATTTTGATAAGCTCATCATTTTTTGGTACATCAACAGACGTAGTGAGGAACCACTCATTTCAGTTTGCAGTCTCTGAAAACCTGAGCTGTCATTTCTCATCTCAGGAAATCAAAATATTTTGTTCATCATAAGCTCAAACTTCATGAAAGCTTTTGTGTTGTGAGACTATGATTGTGTGTATTTCCCTGAAATATTGTTGCTTATTCTCTATGCAAATCTGGATATTTTAGTTGTCATAACAAAAAAAATGTAAATGTCTGAGCTCGCAAATGTAACAGCAGAGCCTTCCTTGTTCCTTGAATATTCGTTCCTTTCTCCTGCAAGGCCTGTGGGATTGGCAGAAAGAGGGAGCCAGGATTGGAGGAAAAGATGCAAATCAGTGATTCCTAAGAGTTGCCGTGGTGCCTTTTAATGCTAGTGATAACAGGCAGTCGGGCTAGTTTGTGATTGATATTGTGCCAGAGGACTCCCTTGGTGTCTTGATATTTATGCAGTAACGTGCATGTGCCTCTTAAAGACTAAAAAAACTCAAAAACTAGAAACTGCTTCTAACATGAAAATTTTTAATGTTAATTGCCTCCTCAGGGAGAGCTCTTACATTGCCACAGGAGTGTCTTAGGAACATGGAATTCAGCTGAAAGCTTAAAATTAAAAAAATCTTTAGAATATAAAAACATTTGTATTTGAAGACACTTCTGTGATTTCAGGAGCTATTGTTTGTTTTTAATTTACCTAAGTTCCTCATAGAAAAAGCAGTGAAGTAAATCTTTTTGTTGTTACAGTGGAATAGCGTTAGTGTTATGACTTTTAACGTAATTTTCGCTTACTTTGCTTACTGCAACCTTGGAGACTTTTACTGTCTCTGCTTATATTCCTCTAGAACAATACACGTGTACCAAGCAGTCATGGATGGAGGATTACTGCAAACAGGACAAAAAAGTGAATGTAGTCAGATCAGAAGACTGGATGGGTTCTTCGGTGGATCCCCCGTGTTTTGGGCAGAGTATGATACTCATTAATCACACTTTATTTGAAACGGTCCTGACACACACAGTCATCTCTCTGATGTATTACAAACATGAGTGTTTGGTCTTCAGAGCATACAATGAATTGTTAGAGGTATTTGGCAGAAAAGACAAAAATGTTATTTTCTGTTCGATTGTGTTCAGTTCTTTAAAAACAAAACCTTTCTGGTTACTTGGCTCGGAGTGAGAAATTAGCACTGCTAGTGCTGCTTCCTTTTTTTGTCACACTTTTTCCGTTAATGAGTGACTCTCCTGTCAAAGATTAAGAGTGAGTGTTGAGCTTAGGGGGTGTGTGGTTCAGAGGTGATCCTTTTTCTCTCTGTCCCCCCAAAGACCTAAATGACTGGGTTTCTGGAAAAATCCTGTTGTATTTGTGAAACAATTCTCTAAATAATAGCTTTTGATATATGGCAGGTCTTGTCAGGGTCTTTTCTCCCAGTGTTACTTCTGGAAGAAATTTTAGCCATCCAAATGCCAACTTAGTGTAAGCAAATGGCTGGAGAGTCATAGAGTGATTGCATGATGCCAACTGTCTGTATCTTTCCTGATGCATGATGGGGAAGAGTCTACCTGTATTTGTGTGGTTTTTCTTACCTGCTAACTTTGTCTTTCCTGTCTGCCAGGCCTTCCTCTTGTCTACCTTAGAACTAGGAGTACAGCCAGTTTGACTAACCTAGAGCATCAGATCTATGCTAGAGGTACTGTATAGCAGAGAGACACAAAAAGGGGTTTTGTCCTCTCTGGAGGGCACTTGTACAGTAAATACTGTGTTGTGTGTGTGACTTGCTGGTAGATTGGCCTCTATTTAAAACAAACAAAAACCCCAAAACCAAACTACATAACAGCTGCTTTGCTTTTAAGCTGCTTAATTTAGTATTTAATCCTGTCTTTCTCTTATGGTCCTCTCTGGACCCTTCAGGAGAAGGGAGAAGTGTGATTAATCCTAGGTGGGAAGACTGTCTTTTTGAGGAAGGTTATATGTATTCTTGACTATTCAATGACCCTTTTCCAGAGAGACAGTATAGCATGATAAAAATAGAGTAATAAAATCAAAAGGCTTTTTTTTATATTCTAAAAATATCCAACAATATGTTCGATATACATACTTACGTGTGTATTCAGCACATATATTTAGCTACTTAAAATGTTAAGATGCCTTCAGAAGGAACAATCTGTTTTCAATAAACCCTAGGAAGTAAGACATTCCTAATAAGTATCCTGTTAATTTGTTTGGTTTATATTTGACCATACAATCTTTGGGAAAAATCATCCACTTGAAAGTAAGATTTAAAAAAAAAAAAATTTTTTTTTAAGATTTGTGATGTTATAGAAGACAAAACAGCACACTTGATAAGTATGTTTCCCCTCTAGAAAAGTTGCTGGATGGAAGGAGAGAAAGCTTTCTATAAATGTACATCCGTAACCTGTTCAGACTGCCCCTTATAGAAATATTTTCTCAGAGTGGTGGCAGAGAGTTCACAAATGTTTTAAAAAAAAAAAAAAAAAAGGGAAAAAATAGAAGGATTTATTTTTCTGAGGTATTTTTCAAGAAGTTTTTTTGTGAAAAAAAACCCAACAAAACCTCTTAATAATTGCTGCTTGGCTTTTAGTAGGTGTTGCGACTAAACGAGTTATGGAAAAACCTCCTTGTGGTGGTAGTCTTTATTTTCGGGCAGTAGTCTCAAAACGCAACTTTTTACATTGTGTTTTCTTTTAAAAATCAGGCCATAGTCCCAAAAATTCCTTTTTAAAAGTCTCAAAAAACAAATTGGCAATCGATTAAATGCTGGAGTAAAAGTTCATTTGGCTTCTGGTCTGTAATTTTGTAGAACCTGAGCTAGCCAGAAAATGGTGTAAAGTCAAGCTCAACACTAAAGAGATCGTTTCATTTGCAGTTGGCAAAAATGGGAGTTTTCCTTTTCAAGAATTTCGTCTTCTTGCCATTTAATTGGAAAGAATTTTCTCTGTAAGCTTTAGAGAGATCAGATTTAAGCCCCCAGTGACAACGGAAAGTATGAAGGAATTTGTTGTCAATTGATTGGGAAGAAAGTTGTATATAATCATCAGTAACTCCTTCAAAAACACCTCCCACCCTGCATTGCTGCCTCTTGCCTCTGTAAACCCGTGCCTGTGTTATTCCTAGTTAGACACGTGCTGTAGAGGGATGATGGGTCTCAGAACATGAAGAACTTGAACTTGTTCTCTATCAGTCAGCCTTTGGAGTGACTGCAGATAAAATCTGGGTAGCAGATTTCATTTCTGGCCTACCTTTTCATTAAGCAGCTGATTTATCGTGTGCGCCTTCTCTGATACAAAAACATGTATGTGTTTAGGGGGCAGCCGTTTATCTTCCTTTTTAAGTAAGCTAATGGAATTTGACCGTTTCTTTTTTTCTGTCCAAACACAGTAAGTATTTTCACAGATATGATGAACTGCAGTGTGGAAGATGAGAGTAACATTTGTAGTGCTTGTTGATTATGCATACTTGAAAAAAGTCAGAAATGGTAGGGGCAGTTTCTTCTTCAGGGGTTTTGCTGGCCCAGCATTTTAACAAAACCAGATTACCTTTGGTTGCATTCAAATTATTTTTCATACTTTCTTTTAGTAGGCTTTATCCTGTATAGGAAATATTTCTACTTGGTCAGTCTTTGAGGATAAAAGTCCCATTTAAAGGGGGTACCTGTGTTCGTCATGTTAAATAGATGTTAATTACAAGTGAATATGTGTTTAACACTTCATGAATGTACATGAAAAGTTATTGATTATGATTGGGGTTTTAGTTAGGTTTTTACATGTTAGTTACAACTGGAGGCGTAGTGTTTTATTAGACTTGATACGAAGAAGCAAAAGAACATGTAGATTAAGCTCAGTTCCTGGGGGATGTTGATGTAGGAGAGGACTTTCTGTTGCTTTGTACCATTTCTGTAATAGTTACTGAATTTCTAAATTTGAGTAATCTGTTGTGCTGTTTATTCACTGTTTTTCTTTAGTTAGTGCAGGTTGTGGTTCTCCAGCTATTGTGTCTCATCCTACTTTAACATCTGCTTAGTGCTTCTCTCTTAAGCATTTGGACAAATCTTTACTCTGTTTTATAGCTGAAATGAAGACTCCAAAACGTAGGCAACCGTTTGTCCCGTTTGCTCTAAGAAATCATACTGGATGCACTCTGTGGTTTGCTACCCTGACTACAACACCGACCCGGTAAGAAGCCGTTGTGGGATCACTTTTGCAGTATTTGTCTGGCTTCTCTTGCATGTCAACCCGATTGTTTTACATCCTTTTATTTTCTTGCAGAGAAACTTAGGCAACTCCCAGCTTTTTCTTTGACAGTGAGATAGTTTCACTACTAAAAAAGAGATTTTTTTTTTTTTTTTGAGAGGCCCAAGCGAAATTGAAAACCAGTCAGATATATTTATGACGTGTATGTGTTTACTGCAGGACTTCTGTCGGCTGAGGCAGACTAAAAGGCACTTGTTACTTGAGGTAGTGATTTTGTCAGTTTGTAAAATGATGTGATTCTCTTCACAGGGCTGCGCTGTCTCACAGTGGGAGTCCAGGTGTTGTTCCTGAGGAAAACGGGACGTTGCTGGATGATGCCCACAATGTCAGTGAATGGCAAGAAGTTATCACTGGAGAAGAGGTTCCGTTTGAATTTGAAGCCAGAGGGAAACTCAGACACAGGTGAAGGGACCAGGCTGAGATGTGTTTTGACACACTCATCTACGGAACACATAGGATCATAGTTGTGAGGACACTAGCAGATAATTAATTAAAAAGTGGATATTTTTAAAAATCTGTTAGTGTTTTGTTTTTAGATATTTAAAACTCATTTATAGATTGAAATTATCAGTTGTCTTGTACGCAGCATATATTGCTATTGGTGGCAGCTGTTCCTAGATGTAAGCTGGATCATTACAAGCTTTTAGAAAGACTTAAGGGCCTCAATTACAAATTGTATGTCCTTTATTCTGAAGGACTGGGGTGGGGTCTTTGTTTTTTTAGCATAAGTGTTATCAGTGTTAAGAACTGGAAGAACTTGTTAACAAATACGTAGCATGCTTTTATTTTTGCTTGTATGACAGTCGAACTTCTGTGTGTTTGTTAGGGAAGGTGGAACAATTGAACAGATCTAAAATCTGGTCTGCCTTTATCTATGAAATGGAAAATTTCTTGAGACTTCTGTTTTTTAACACTTCAGTGAGATTTTTTTTAACACTTCAGTGAGATTTTTTTTAACACTTCAGTGAGATTTTTTTCTAACGCTTCAGTGAGATTTTTTTTTTTCAGAATCCAGAGGATGTTCTTGGTTTGAACTGTTTGACGTTTACACTGTATAATAATGGTTAATAGTAATTTAACTTGATCTACCCTGGTAGGCACACACATGATCTAAGAATACATCAGTTGCAAGTGAGAGTAAACGGCTGGGAAGAAGTCAGTCCAGTATCTGTAGACAAAGTTGGAACGTTTTTCCGATACGCCGCACCAGATAAGAACTCATCCTCTTCTACTGTAAGTTCTGATTTTGAGCTTTACATCAGCACAGCATTTCAGCAGCTATTTTTATTTCTTCTGTTGCAGGAATGCTTTTCATGTGTTTAATTTACTTAAAATAAACAACACTGGCAATTTCCTGTAAGCCTAGAGACTGCTGAAATATGTGGCTGCTCAGACAAAATATACTTCTCATGTAAGAAGAATGCAATTGTAATAATCAGCAGGTTGGCAGTTGATGGCTGAGGCTGAATGATAAAAATGATCTTGTGGTTTTTGAAACTAGTTTTGAGACTAGCTACTGAAAATGGTTAAGCACTGGAGAAATTGGAAGTTGAGATCTTTTTGGTATAAAACAGGATTAGAATTTAATTTCATAATACTACTGACAAGAGCCACTAGTCTGAACGGTTTCTGATGTTTTCGTATTGAAGCATGAAAAGCATCATCTCTCTATGTAATTTGGTTCTTGAAGGAAAAGGATGCAAATTAATGAGAATTGCTGTTCAGGAATATCTTCTGTAGCTTTTTTGTGTCTTTTTTTTTTTGAGCAATCTTCTTCCTTCAGCTTCATGTATTTTTAAAGCAGTTTTACAAACAGATTTTGCTAATATAGTTCTCATGTTTTCCAAGCTGTCTTGAAAATCAGAAAGACAAAGTGATGAAAGTATTTAGTTTATTCTTCTGTAGTAGTGTTCTGCATTACAACTGAGAGTAGTATCTTAAAAGCTGAACAATTTTAACTTTCTTGTTTACATTTCTCCAGCTTGGAAGCCCAATAAATAGAACAAATATAATACATCCACAAATCTACGTGAGTATATGTTTTCTTTTTTTGAGAGCTACTTAAATAAGACTAGCATAATTCTACCAGCGAACTGGCTTTTCCATCCTTCTAAAACCTTTTCAATAGAAAGGAAACAAGTCAAGCAAACGAAACGACCTTTCAAAGCAGAACAAGTATTTAACGTGACTTACCATTCCTCACCAGTGCAAATGGTTGGTTGAAGAATGGATCTTGAATTCTAGTATGTGAATTCCAGCATGTGAGCCAATATAAAACGTGGTTTTCAGGATCAAAGTGGCAATGACTTTGTGTTATGTAGGAGATGACAGCGCTACAGGAGAAGGGCAGCTAGGAGTGAAGAAAGTACCAATATTTTAAGAAAGCTCCATCTTATTTTTCAGTTTTGACAGATAGGAATGATGAGTGGCTCAAATTATATGAGGCTTGGAATTCACACTCCATGAATTTATAAAATAATAATAGTATTATAAAATAAATATATTATTTTTATATTATATAAATATAAATATTATATGTTATAATATTTTGTTTTATAATACTATAATAGTATTATAAAATAATAATAGTGAGATAGTGTATAAAATGTTCTTTTAGGATCTGTATTCCTCTTATTTGAACTGCCATTGTTTTGAAAAAGAATGGAATAAGTAGTATGTAGAATTGCTTTTTTTTTAGTTAATTTTACTGTGTTTTGATGAGGACAGTACAGGATTATAAATCATTATTATGAAACTATATATACCTTAGGTGTTGCATGTGGTTGGACTCGGTTGTCAAGTTTTTACTCCAGCAGTTACTGCTTCAGAATTAAAATCCCCCTCTTCCAGTTACAGTCATTGCCTGAGCTTTTTAATGCTTTTAAATATCTTCCAGTTCTCTTCATTGCCTCCAGTTCGTGTGGTGTTTGAAGTTACCATGGAAGGTAGCGCTCGGAAAGTGATAACAGTGCGCTCAGCCTTGATCGTGAAGAACAAGCTGGAAACCCCGATGGAACTAAGACTAGACAGTCCTTCTGCTCCTGACAGTAAGTGTTGTATATTCCTTCCATTTTATGGGGAATTGTTAGCTTCCTCCCCGAGAGGATTCCCCACTGCCTCGAATGGCTAACAACAAAGTAGACTTCCCTGGAGGGGAAATGGGTGATGTTAAGAAGAAAGTGATCAGCAAGGTAAGCTAGAGAACCCAGCAGGATTTTTCCTTATTGTTCAGGTAAATGGGCAAAGGTGAGACTCTGTAAAGACAGACTCTTATTTCTGTGTTTAGCATGTTGCGTCTTCTAGCTGTAGTCTAGAAGGTTTCAGGTGTTCAGCATGCAAAGGTGCAGTCTAGAAGTGTAGTGATATGGTGATAATGTACACATAATGCAATGAATGAGGTCTTTTTGAAATAAGCATTTTCACTAAAGCATCCAAGGAAAATAATTTGAATTCCAGCAAGTTTGTAGTCTGTTTTGAGTTTCAGCTTTACACACCTAAGTTTGTCGGCTGCCAGATTTGTTAATAGGGCTTAAAACAACAGGTTAGTATTTGAAACACAGATCAAGTAGCTAGTGTTTTTAGTAAAATGAAAAAACTGCTTCAAAAATTTGAGACTTCCTGTTTGAAAATGTTATGCTTTTCAGTAAAGGAGCCTGTTTCATATGTGTATTTTCTTCTCTGGTTGCAGAACCTGTAGTTCTCCCAGCAGTTATGCCAGGAGATTCCTTTGCTATTCCATTACATCTTACATCTTGGCGTTTGCAAGCCAGGCCAAAAGGAATGGGAGTTTTTTTCTGTAAGGCCCCAATTCATTGGACTAACATGCAGAAGACGGCAGAAGTTCGTAGCAGCAAGCGAGAGTGTCATTCCATGGAGTCTGAAAACAGCCGATTTTTCAGGTAATTTGAGACCTGACGATTTTTCTGCAAGCTGTTTTGTCTTCTGATAGATGAAATACTGTGAAAGTAAATAACAGGAAAGAGAATACTCAGCGATGAAAGCTTCTGCAGTTTAATGAGACGTTTTGGTTGGTCTCTGGAATAATGAGAAAGCATTGAAGCGTAACTGCTTCGTTTCTGTGGGGCTCCTTGAAGCCTCTTTGACACTGCCTGTTAGCAAATGTCTGAGAACACAAAATAAGCACACTATTAATATTTATTGTGAAAAGGAAAAGGTTAGAAAATAGAATGTGGACTTGTGTTATCTAGTCTGTTGCACTGAGAACGACGAATGGTTTGCCGCAGTGTGTTCACAGATGCTCATTCTTTGTCCTGAATGTCCTGTGCTCTGTTCTAAGCCCCAAAATGTCACTGAATAGTGAGGGCTCAATGGAATTCGTAATTATCTGATACGGTGGATTTAGGGATGCTCTAAATTTAGCAAATACTAGAAAAGAAATGATGGAAGTTGTTTCAGGAAATGACCTTTGCATACTACATAGTTAGTGCTGTGTGTCAGTTCCATAGTTCATTTCATAATATGCTGGTTTTGAATGTATCACAGGGAGGAAAATTAACATTATTTAAAAATGAAGGTTTACTTAATTTTTTACCTTAACTAATGAGAAGCTGAAGCAGCAGGTGGACAAAGCAATTTTCTATTAGGTCTCTCAACAGATGAGGCTTTTTGAGTGACTAAATTAATTATTTGATTAAAATCAGGAAACTCCTGTTGTCTTAATGTTGGGCATAAATGCAAAATATCTTATAATCAAACTCTGGAATGATTATGTGGCGAACAATTCTAAATGCTGTTTTTGCAGTCAGTCCTGGAATTGGAGCGTGTTGCGGGATTTAGTGCAGTGCACAAAGACAGGTTCAGTTATTCCCTTGACTTCTCACATGCGTCTGCATTTGCAGGTTTTGTGTGGCTATAAAGAAGGAAAATTACCCGGATTATATGCCTTCCAACATATTTTCTGACAGCGCTAAGGGGATTTTCAGACAGCCTGGGCATACCATCTATCTCTTGCCAACGGTGGTAATCTCTAACTTGCTACCTTGTGAACTTGAGTTCTACGTCAAAGGAATGCCGATTAATGGGACGTTAAAACCTGGCAAAGAGGCAGCGTTGCACACAGCTGATACGTCTCAGAACATTGAGCTTGGTAAGGTGCTTTTTCAGATACGACTTTCTCATCCTTCTAGAGGAGTGCCTCAATATAACTGTTTCTTGTACAAGGAGCTATGGTGCAAGAATGGAAAAATTTAAAAATTGAAAGCATTTATATGATTATTTCATTGGGTTACAGGGTTTCTTATAGTTAATAACCAAGTGCACACGTTCAAAAAAAATACTAACACTGCGGTCATTCCCCCAAGTCTGTCACCTGTCTTGGTCTCTTCCTTCTGCTTTTTTGTTTTCCTGAGAGCGGAAGCAGTGGGAACTGGAGAGAACAGTGATAAAGAAGGGAATAAATCAAATAAGTTCTCAGTGTTTTGAGTGGTTTTGCTGTTTTTTTTTCTGATAGAAAAAGTTGGTGTTGAGAGTACGTATGGAATTACTCAACACTGGCTGGACTTACGATGCCTGAGGCAGTATCTGGCCCTAAGCAGGCTTCTTTACAGAACTTTTTTGCTGCTTGTGACTTAAATTGAGGCATTTCTTCGTAAGATCAGAGGCTACTACACTGGGCAGATTTAGAAGTTAATCTGGGTAAGGTACCTGAAATACTCAGAAAGATCAAGCCATATGAAACACCAATTTGTATGCTTATCAGAAACGAATGTTTCTGTGTGGGTGATGTTTAGTTTGGTTTGGTTTTTGTTTTGTTTTCCTAGGGGTATTGTTAGAAAATTTCCCAATCTGCAAAGAGCTGCTGATTCCTCCTGGGACACAGAACTATATGGTGCGGATGCGGTTGTATGATGTCAGCAAACGACTGTTAAATTTGACCATAAGGATTGTGTGTCGTGCTGAAGGTTCTCTAAAAATACTGATTTCAGCACCATATTGGTTAATCAACAAAACAGGTGAGTTTTCTTTCAGAGCTGTAATCGTGAACTGGGAGTTGGAAGTTTTCGTGCAGTGTTTTGATTTGCTTTCTAGCCAAATAGAGCTTCTAAACACTACTTAAAAGGAACTAAAGTTGCAGGAATTTTTTTTTTTTTTTTACAATGCCTGCAGCTATTGTTTGATGAATGTTTCAGCAGATAACTTAGACATTGTAGTTGCTATATTGCAGATTTTCAAAGATGACCTATTGTACCTCTAAATAATAATCAACATGGATTGTTTTACATTAACATCCATTGGCACTTCCAGAGCTACAGGAGCTGTTCTTCATGGACCAGGCTCCGTGACTCGCAGCTGTTAATAGCTCTAGCTGTTCAGCAGGTTAGGTGGAGGATGAGAGGGAGAACGCATGCAGATTAATGGCTAATATTACAGCTCAAGTATTTTAGGTTCCTTAATTTGAAGTAGTTTTTACCATTCTCATTTTAATTCGTGCAAAGATGAAGTGTGGTTTGACACTCCGTTTTTTGTGTTCACTTAAAGGATTGCCACTTATCTTCAGACAAGATAATGCAAAAACAGATGCTGCAGGGCAGTTTGAAGAGCATGAGCTTGCTAGAAGCCTCAGCCCACTTCTCTTCTGTTACGCTGATAAAGAACAGCCAAACTTGTAAGTAATACCATTAAGAAGAGCAGGCAGAAGGGACCTTACAAAGTGTGAAAGCAATTCGCAGAGGGTTGGTGCTGATATATTAGTGCAAATATCACACAGGGAAAGTCTTTCCCTGTTAAGTTATTACGTTTCTAAATGCTGAAATAAGCATATTGGATCTTTAGACGTTTCCTACTGAAAGCTCCTTGGTTGGCTTATTCTGTTGTGTCTGCAGGTGTGGTTTTATTTTGTGTTTTGAACTCATGCTTCTTTTGTAAGAAAATCAAAAACCTTTTTGAAGAAACTAACAGTTCTATAAATTACTTTGTTAGCACTAATAAAACGCACTCCAAACCCCTAATCCTAAACTCTGCTACTACTTCTCTGTTAACATTCGGTCACTGGGTAGGAAGTCAAGGTGCAGCAGAGCTATTGTGATTCTCTTGTAAACAGGAAATGGCAGGATTTTGGAAAGGAAACTTTTTAGCTACTTTAGCTGGCCTCAAGGAGAGAACTTGCTTTTTTCCATGGAAATAAGAAATAAGAACATGATTTAAAATAAATTTATCTGAAACGTTGTTCGTTTGAGCAAAAATCCCAGAACAGTTAAATTTATCACAAAAACTTATTCCAATTTTTTTTTCTTTTTTTTTTTTCTTTCTTTCTTTTGGTTAATCAGTCTGAAAATTACCAAGCCTTTTACATGACACAGTCACTGATTCTTGACCAATATGTTAAGGGCTTATGGCAGAAATGCAGAATAAATTACACAAGAAGAGATTTATCATGGTGCCTAATGCTTTGACATTAAAACACGAGTGTTCTTTTTGTATCTGGGTGTGTGTTTTGGATCATCAGCATCATGTTGATATCTGATCCTTCATTTGAATGAGTAAATCTTTGTGTTTTCTTCTTACCCTTAGTTGTACAATGCGGGTTGGAAAAGGAATCCATCCTGAAGGTATGCCTGGCTGGTGCCAGGGTTTCTCCCTGGATGGTGGCAGTGGTGTGAGAGCCCTTAAAGTGATCCAACATGGGAACCGGCCAGGCCTTGTTTATAACATCGGTATGTGTTGATAGGAACATTTGAGGAATACTGTAGAACTTGGTGAGGAGTAATAATGTCAGTGACACCAGAAACGGTGGGGGAACAGCAGGGAAACAGATGTTGTTTAAGGTTCTTGAGGATCCAGAGAAAATTATTAAACGAGAAACAGTATTTTTAAGTTTTTTCACGTCTTTATTTTGAATTTTGTTAGCTTAAAAATCAGTTTTCACTTATCTTTATTTTTACATTTCATAATTGAGTGTTAGTAGCTGCATTTACAAAGTTCTGTTTCTGTGTCTTCATTCCTCCTGTACGTTACTTCTAAGTACACTTGAAATCCCGCCGCGTTACTGTCTCTGATAATTTTGAGTGTCTGTTCACAGTAACTGGTCAGCCACGTGCTGCTTCTGTGGTTTTTGCTTTCAGGTGCCTCTATAGGCTGATGTGTGGAGCGGTGCAACTTCTGTCTTCTTTGCACTCCTAGCGTACATAAAGTATAATTTCCTTGGAAGCTTTTAATTTTTAATCAAATGACAGTTTGGAAGTTACACCACAGTGATTTTTGAGGAATTTTTCATATGTTTAACAGTGGAATAATTACTTGCATTGATTTACTTGTGATTGGGAATAGGTGGGAGTTGTATCTTCAGTGCTTATGAAGTGCTGAATTGTACTCGAGAAACAGAGGGTAGCTGATGGCATAAAAGTGCATTTACTGTTTAAAATAACGCCTCGAAATACAGCAGTGGTATGGCAGAAACAGCATCTCAGGAACCCAAGAAAAAGAACTTTTGTTACATGAATTATATTGTGGCAGATGTCTTTTGTTTTCTGTTGTAAATAATAGCTTTATTTTTAACTTGTTTTTATTACTAGGTATTGATGTTAAAAAAGGCAGAGGCCGTTATATCGATACGTGCATGGTAACATTTGCACCCCGTTACCTGTTAGATAATAAATCAACCTACAAGCTTGCCTTTGTTCAGCGGGAATTTGCCAGAGGTCGGGTAAGATGCTTCTTTTTTGTCACTTTTTATTACAGTGCCTGTAGTGAGTCACAGCATCTTCTAACCAAAAAGAACACAAACATTATGCTTGAAAGCATTGAGGCTGGTTGTGAGGATCGTTCTTGTTCTACCACCAGCTTTCACCTAACAGAATAACGGCTCTGTTCATATTTGAGAGGTAGATAGATTGATACTGGTAATTCCTGTAGGATATGTATTTACCAATTTCTGTTACTAGGGAACATCCAATCCTGATGGCTATATCTCCACACTTCCTGGTTCCAGCGTCGTGTTCCACTGGCCACGTAACGATTACGATCAGCTGTTATGCGTGAGACTGATGGATGTCCCAAACTGCATTTGGTCTGGGGGCTTCGAGGTCAACAAAAATAGCTCATTCCATATTAATATGAGGTAGCTATTTTATATCCGTCTTCTTTAGCATACTTCCATTTTTTAATAACAGCAGCTGTTTAACACTTAAAACTGTGGCTGATGCAGATCAGAAGCTTAACTCTTGTGCTTGTTTGTTCTTGTTCAGGGACACCTTGGGAAAATGTTACTTCCTAAGAGTAGAAATTACTCTTCGAGGGGCCACATACCGCATTGCGTTCAGTGACACGGATCAGCTACCACCACCATTCCGCATAGACAATTTTTCCAAGGTGAGAGAGCAAAAAATTACCTTTTTTTTCTTTTTTTTTTTTTTGTAAAAAAAAGTAGGTTGTCTTTTATGTTTGTTAGAAGAGGGAGCTGACTAGCTTGCATAATGAAGTAAAATGAAAGTGTGTATTTGTATATAATCATAGTACTTTTTTGAGGTTTTAGTAAAAATTGGTAGTACTCAACTACTTCATCTTGTTCAAACAATAGTGCTAATATTGTGGCTTTCATGAGTGCATTAAAAGTCTTATAAGGAAGAGCATTGTTACTGATGAGAAAATTGTGCTAGGGTGATAGTTTGTAATCTGTTCTGTGTTATTTTCAGCACTTTTAACCTGTAAAAAGAATTTGGGCTACTGGTGCCACTTCCTTTCTCTCTGTCTTTAGGCTTCCATGTCAGCGATTATAAAAATCAGAGAATTTACTTTGCGTATTTTACAGTAACTTAATGACTGCTTTGTGATCAGAGCAGGAGACAGAGCTCTTAATAGTTACTGGTTCTCACTCTGGATTTTGGTACTGAACTGTTAAATAAAACTAGGCAAGTCTCCTAATTTTAATTAGGAGCATTTGAGATGCTGCCATGGGACTAAAGCTATTTTGAATCACGAATGACAGATAAAAGCAAAGATGACATTTCTTGTCCCTTTGAGATTACCTTTAATTGAGACTGGGACAGAAGAAAACATATATGAAACCACTGAGGAGCAGGGAGTAGGGAGCTGAACATGTTTCGGTGATCAGCTCCTGAAAAATGAGCACATGATAGCAAAAAATCTGTCTGATCAACAGTTCGTATGAAACCATGTCCTCTTTTGTAACTGTTACAGGTTCCAGTTGTTTTTAATCAGCACGGTGTTGTGGAGCCAAGACTCTACACTGAAGTGAAGCCCATGACCTCTCTGGATTATGCGTGGGATGAACCTGTGCTACCACCCTTTGTAACGGTGACAGTTAAAGGGGCTGGCTCCTCAGAAATCGTCTGTAGCATGAACGACTTCCAAGATACCAGTCTGCTTTACTATGAAAACTTCATTTATATTGCTGCTACCCATACTTTCTCAGGGTAATTCTTTGTATGTTAGATGAAAATACTTTGAGTGTTCGTTATTTTCTTTAGGCTTTATGCTAATGTTCTCTTAATAGTTGCCACTTGAAAGTTTTTCCAACATGGCTACACTTTTGTCAGTCTTGTAGCTGGCAGAAGAAATGCCAAAATTCAGAAGCTGAGCCTGGCAGTTGGTAAGCTGTGGATCTCACCTCGTTTGGTCGTGGTAACTTACCTTTGTAGGTGCAGCTTGCCATTGTTCATGTTATCACACAGTGAGAAGGATGTAGCGTACGGCATCTGCTGTGACCTCGCTGTCTGACCTCGGAAGAGCAGGGATGTTGGAGGTGATGTCTGGGGGCTTAATTTAGTTTGGTGTGTAAAGAACACTCAACTGCAGGACATACCTGTTCATGACGCGCCTGTGAATTTTAAATTGGCACTAGTTTATATGATGTTGAAAACAGCTATGGGAGATTGCTACATGCTTTGTTGCTTTCCTCAACATAAGGTAGAAAATTTTCTTTGGAATTCATCTGCTCTGCCTGTGAAGTTCCTAGTTGCAGTGAGAAATCAAAGCCCCTTTTAAGAATGTATTCAAATTGACATTACACTGGTAATTCCAACAATAACAAGAGGGGAAAAAAAAACAATATAAATTTTTGTCTGATTGGCTATATTGGGAGCATAAGCTTCCTCGATTGGATTTTGGTACAGATCTAATTCAGTCTACAGAAGCAGCAGCTGTTCTGAATACACATGATGATGTTTTCTTGGTGTTCTAGTTCACAGGAGCCAAGTGTAAGACCAGTTGCCTCGAATAAGGATGCTGTGTATGCAGAGCTTGTCCTTGATGTTTCTCCAAAGACTCAACGGGTTATACTGAAAAAGAAGGTACAAAGACATGTTTGATTTTACTAAAATACTGTTGCTGTGTGCTGAAGTGAAATCAAATGCTGGGAGAAGGTAAAAATAAAAACATTTTCATGATAACTTTTAAAGGATGGAGACTGGCTCCATTGAAAGTGACAGATTATTGAAATTCAGTTTGCTCGAATTATGGTGGTGCTTCTGTAGAAGACTTTTATAGGGGTGAGGGTGACAGAAAAGGGAACTGGAATAAAAGTAGTAAGGAATGCTGTAAATGCCTCCAAGACAACCAAGTGCAGTAATTTCGTGTTGGAGGTTAGGGTATTTAAACATTGCTGAGGTTAAAAGTAACTTGGAAGTACAGCTCTGCATCTGACAATGCTAATGCAGGGTGCGTATTCATTGAATATCAAAGCTGAATTAGAAGTTTTTATACAAACTTGTTCCTAATTCTAATTCAGGGGTCCGAAGTTAAATATATACAAGTCATTCCAAGAACTATAATTCAAAGCATCTTATAGCAAACAGAACGGAAATATTTGCTCTATACTGCTGTATTCATGTAAATGTTGAATTTTTATGCAACAGGAGCCAGGAAAACGATCCCAGCTTTGGAGAGTGATGGGCGCAGGAATGCTTTGCCATGAAGGTTCTTCAGTTCCTCATAACCCCCATAAACCTTCTCCTCAGTCTGTGGACTCTTGTATGATTTTAGATATCGCAGGTCTGGCAGCTGTCACAGATAACAGGTATTGCAAATAGAATTTCTGAGGAAACTGATGTGGATTCTAACCATGGCTTTGAAAACATGCTTAACATGATATTCTCTGAATGAGGAAATAAATGATTCTGAAGGCGTGTGGAAGAGCTAGATTTTATCCGTCTTTGTGAATGGACCTCACGGTCGCTTCTGTGACTTGGAAATGTTTTTAAAAGCAGTGCTAATGTCTGTTCAGCAGCTGACTGTTAATAGAGCACTTCAGAAGTGAGGTTAGGACAATGAGCTTGAACAAAATTGCAGTAAATATTCATCGTTAACGCATCTCAAGAGTAAACTGACAAGTTGTAACCCTCAAAGCTCTGGGCGGCATGTTCTCCTTGCAGGTACGAGCCCCTGATGCTGAGAAAGCCGGATCGACGGCGCAGTACTACCCAGACATGGAGCTTTCGTGATGGAAAGCTGACCTGTGGTATTCATGGACTTGTTGTCCAGGTCAGTGCAGATTACATGGTGAACTTGTGACCGTTGCTGATACAGATGACAGAGTCATTTGGGCTGAGTATTGAAGTGAACTAAAAGCTTTGAGGCCAAAATTCAGAATACGGAGGAAACAGGAAACCAGGCTTGTGCAAAGGGCTTGTGTGGTTTAAATTCGTGTTTGAATGTTCTTACTAATAATACTTCAAATAATTCTTGCACTATTAATTTGAAAGTAAATAATTAGAAAATTAATAGTACATCATTGTTGAAAATGAACAATATAGTGATAAACAGGGCCTTGATATTCTCACACATATCAAATGTGAAAATGCTGCAGATTGTGTCAGTGTCACTGGTGAAAGTCGAGTCGTGTATAACCAAGCACTTCTCAGAATCATGGTTCTGATCTGCTGTGAAACTAGAAATACCCTGCCAAACAAATTTTGAAGTTTCAGATCAGATGCTTGTTCTGATGCAAGTGAAGAAGAAAAAGTATGGAAAATACTCCTAAGGCTTCGCAGTAACCTTTTAAGGATGTATTTATGGTTCTGTTCTGATTAATTTTGAAGGAGTGTAGTAGCATTGATACAGTAAGGAGAGCAGCAGTGCAGTGTTCCTTTGCCACCTTTGATGCTATGTGTAATACCAAAACACAGATCTAAAGAAAAATACTTGACTTGGTGACATGATGTCGCATTGATCGTTTTGTGATCGAATTACTGTAGCTTAATAATTCAAACTGACTTGTCGTTGGTTTGAAGCAAGCAAGAAGCTCTGCATTGCTGTTTCAAGGTGTTGACTCAGTAAGGATTTACTTTCTCGTCTGCAGAGCCAGAATTCTTCTTTTAAAAAGCTTTCTATCATTTTGAAAATGTTCTCATTTTCAGGGAATGGAAGGACTTCCCATGTTCCCATAATGTGATAGCTTCAGTTTCTGAACGTGCAGTGGGAGTGCTTGGCTGTTTCTTCTAGCTGCCAAACTGATGAAACATACGTTACCAGAAGCTTTAGTAATGCCAAGTAAAATGCTGCTGGACTGCTTTTCTTTTAGTTCTGAGAGTAAGGAGAGGACAGTAAAATACAATTTTAAATTAATGTGTGTAAATAGTTATCTGAAGCCTCTACCTATCACTTAATTTTTTTTTTTCTGTACTGTTCTTTCTTTCTCCAGGCAAAGGGAGGAATAGTAGGTCTTCATGATGGAGCAGAAGTTGTTCTTGGTCCTGACACTTCACTTGACCTTTTGGGGCCGGTTCCACCTGAACAGCAGTTCATAAACCAAAAGATGAGGCCCGGGTCAGGAGTACTGGCTGTTAGAGTCATCTCGGATGGGCCAACTAGAGTTCTACAGGTGAAGGTCCTTCATTGACTCGAATCTAGTTTCATTATTTGCTTAACTTGGAATAGCTTTTCCTGTGTTGCATCTCTAAATTCTTACAAAAAGTTACCTTTACAATGATGTGAAGGGGGACGGGGTATATCATAAACCAGAAATAATTACAACAAAAGTTTTCATTGTACTTATTTTTTTTAAAAGATCATTTTATAAGGTAGGACAATATAGCTGTTATTTATAAATAGCAGAGTGGTCATTGTAGTAATTTATTTGTTTATCAGATAACAGATTATAACCAACGTAGAAATGATCGTTTATCCAGTGAAGGAGATGAACTTCCAGTTACGGAACAAGATCTACGCAAGTTAAAAAATCCAGATACAGAGCAGGAATTAGAAGTAAGATACTGCAACTAGTATCTGTCTCTTTTCATTTATCATTTTCCTTTCGAGGTTTTAGAAGGTGTTTGGTCCTTAATTTTCCCCATGGTGACCTCTTGTTATGAACTTGTAGATCACAGAATGGTTTGGGTTGGAAGGGACCTCAAAGATCATCTACTTCCTAAAACTCCTCATTCTTCGAAGTTGGGTTTTTATGTCTTAACACCTCTTTATTTGAAGACTAATTATTAATGAGCTGTTCAGCCTCTCTGGAGATGAGTCTAAAAAAGTGACTACTTTGCAGAAGTGTGTATTCAGTATCACAGGGTTCTTCAGTGTTGGTTTGTTAGTGGAGGCTTTTTTTCCCTCTTCAAATATTCTTTTTTTTTTTGTGTCTCAGGTGCTTGTGAAACTGGAAGGTGGAATAGGATTATCTTTGGTCAACAAAGTTCCTGAAGAGCTGGTATTTGCAAGCCTCACAAGAATTAATGTCCATTACACACAGCTGTCGACAAGTGAGGTGCTGGAGCTCAGTGTGCAAGACATACAGGTACTTGCCATTTTGAACCAAATTTATTTGTTCATGGATCTTCTGCAGGTTTTGTTTGAAAAATGTTTAGAGCTGTTACTGAGATGTCAATTCCTAAATATCATGGAAGTTTTGATTAGCATCGATGTTTCCTTTTTTCATTGTTCTTTACTTAGTAATAGCTGAGACGATATATTGTATTTCATGCCATTGATTTCTGTTAGGCAAGTTAGAATCTTTTTTAATTTTGTAAGCAAGTCAGACTGAGATTTTTCTCCCTTCCTGGTTCGTTGTTCTTTGTCATTACATAACAAAAAAGCAACCACTGAAAGCAGGAGTCCTAATGCTGATGGTACTGCAGTGAAAATCATAGAATCGTAGACAAATAAGACAAAAAACTCTCGTATTTTTTCCAACTAGATTTTGTTTCTGACTTTGAAGAGTTTTGCCTTTACCTTTGTTTTCAATTCAGTCTTTGAAATTCAGAATTCACAAGTTAAACTGAAGACTGTAAAGACTGTTTTTATTCTACTAAAAAAACTCCTCTAAATTATTAGAATTCTGTTCCCAATAGATAAGATTTCCTTGGAAGGAGAATTGTGGGTACTGATGGAGATTACACGAGATAAATGGATACTTACCTGCATCAGTCAAACTTAAATGCAGGAGCAGCTTAAGCTGTTGTTTAATATTTTTGGCTGTGTTTTTTGACAAAGGAAAAAAAAATCACAGAGAACATAGCAATTTTGTTACAGGTTTTGTTTGTTGGTATCACATTTTTTTTGATGGAGGATGCTTCTGAATGTTTTTTTGGTACAGTCTCAGTGGTGATCAATAACCAAGGTTAGTCACTGTCTCCCTGGCTCAGGGATCATGTGTTTCTGAAAGCTTTTAAGCCCTCAGCTAAAGAGGATCAATTTTACTCTTTACTGTCACCCATTCAGATCTTGTTGTCTGCTCTGTAGGTGGACAACCAGCTTATTGGCACCACGCGGCCTTTCATTCTCTTTCTGACGCCTAAGATGAGTGAAAACGAACCCGTGGAGACTGGTCCTGCTGTGCAAGTCAACGCGATGAAATTTCCCAGTAAAAATGCTCTGACTGATATATACAAGGTAAACCACTGTCTTTTGATGGTGCCATGCAGGTTTTGATGACCTTTCCTGTTCCTGATTTTTACTAGTAATCTGAATTAAATAATCTGTGAAGTACACTTTGTTGAATTAATCCTGAGGCTTAAAGGATGTTATATGCAGCTTCTCATGTTCACGCTGTTTAAAGTTCAGTGATGAACAGAATGGTATGTTCAAAAATATAACAAATTAGGCAGGACTCGTGTTTGTTCCTGTCTGTGTCCTTACTTTCCAAGCCAATTATTCTCATCTCAGAATTGATGGGTACCGTCGCAGCATAGCGAACCAGAGTATCTGTGCTTTTCATGGGTTGTGTGCAAGGTTATTACTTCTCCCTGCTGTTACCTTGCAGCATAGACCCTGTTCTGTGTACTGCAGTTGTTGGTGGTGTTTGTAAATTTATCCACCAACTGTGGTACGCATTGTGAGGGTGAGGGCAACCCAGTTGGTTATCAAAGACCTCTTTTCTCACTTGGAATCTTCACCCATGTATTTTGACACTATTTGGAAAAACAGCAGACTTCAGTGTTGGAAAACAGCTAAGCATCCGATTCTGAAGTGTTAGTAATAAGTAATGAAGCACAATACCTTCCAAAAAATTGAAGCAATCATCACTAGTTGTAGGTAACTTTAAGTGAAGAAAACTACCAAAGACATTTTGAAGGTAGCAATCTCACTACAAATTGTTGAATAAAATATTTGTTGAAGTAGAACACATTATCCTATTTAATGGCTTACATGGATCATATTTCCAGTGTTAATACTGTAAACTGAGACTTGTTTATCTTTGTAGCATCTGATGATCACTGCTCGGAAGTTCACTGTTCAAATTGAGGAGAAGCTACTTCTGAAGCTGTTGAGTTTCTTTGGCTATGATCGGTCTGAATCAGGTACAGCATGAAATCACAAAGACCAGTTTTACAGTACACAGAAGTGTTATGATCTTTGCATGCAAAATAAGTTCAAAACGCTGAGCAAACTCTCAGCTGCTTGGGAACTCCCAGTGTTGAAGAGGAAGCTGAAAAGCTCCTGTCTCAACGGCCGCTCTGAAGCCGTTGATGCGGGTTGTGCTTGTTGCAGTGTGTACATTCAGGTCATGACCCGTGTAACACGCGTTGTCCGGGACGCGGTGGCTGAGCTGAGCCTCTGTGGGATGAAGTTTAGGATTCATCTTACGTTCCTGTATCTGGATTCATCTAAATTGAGATAAAAGAAATTGTGTTATTAATTTAGCAGACCACTTCGTTTAGTAACATTTGTTTATTTAACCCCAAGGCTAGAAATGGGATCTCTGTTCAGTTGTTCCTCTTGCTTAACTGAAGGAAAATTTTGACTGTCTGACCTTTGAGTTGTGGCATCCGTACCCCCGGCTTTAATTGTAAGACCAGTTTTCTTCCATTCAGTGAGGCAAGACAGAGCTATGAGATTAGAAGACTCAAGAGATGTTGTTCTAATCCTTCTGTTGTAGGGTTATAGTTATATTCGTATTTTATTTATTTTATAATGCATCCAAGATTCAGACAAAAATTATTTTGTCATTTACATTCAACGTGTTTAATTGTTCAACCTGAGTTTTATAAGACTTTGTCACCTTTGTCTTTCCCCCTGCCTTCTCACATGTGAGTGTGAGTAATGGGGCTGGCTACACTACCAGTTACACATACTTTTTATTTGTACAGAGAAACTACTAACTGTTTATAGAGTATGTGCATTCATAACCCTGTATTTATTTATATGTAATCCATTCTGATTCCTGTGTTTTGTCTGGATGCAGAGGTTGAAAAATATGATGAAAACCTCCATGAAAAGGTTGTTGAACAAAGTGGAGGACAAAAGCGATACTACTTTGAAAATCTGAAAATTAGTGTGCCTCAAATCAAGTTGAGTGTCTTCACTTCCAACAAGCTACCTCTGGATCTCAAGGTACGCCAGTGCGTTCAGAGTGTGCTTCCAAGCAAAGAGATTCTATTGGAGGAGGAAAAGGGAACATACAGTTAATTTCCATTTACTCTTCCGTTATTTCAGTTACAAATAATAGAAGTTCCAATAATGTCTGTTATTTAATTTGCATAATTTCCACTCTCCTTTGCAATATTCTTTCATTTTCCTAATTTCAGTTGAAGCACAGACAACTGCACCTAATAACTCACTACCCTACAAAGGATCGTAGTTACGTTAATGGCAGTGTAAAGAGGCGTAAAGGGAATGACTGTCCTATGGGAGGGCTGAGGTGAGGGTGAAGAAAAATAAGAAGCTTCTCAACTTAGGGAGCAGAAATACAGGACAACTCTGAGTCTTTTCATCCAAAAATGTTGTCTCATTGTAATTGGAGGGTTTGCATGAGTACTGTGCAATTTGGTTCAATACGAAACTGAATTCAGATTGAGTGTGGACTTAGGTGGAAAATCTGATCCTTGTCATGTGGTAATAAATATTCTGGCACAGTCAGTCAAGTGAACCAGGGGTTCCAAATTATAGCAAGAAGATAATCTCGTCCAGTGTTCTCAACTCATGTGTTGGGACAGTCAGCAATGTTTCAGTTCCCTCTGAGCTAATACAGTAATTTCCTCCAAGGCTGGGGAGTTGAAACAAAACCAACCAAACCAACAAACCATAAAAAACCCTCCCCACTGTAGAGGAACTGACCTGTTGCCTGTTCAACTTGTGTGTTCAAAGAACAAAACCGAGGCACTGACCAGGCTTTTACCCCCTGTGCAGCTAGTATGCACATTAAGATGTGCAAGCTTTTAAAGAAGTTTAGTTTTGTGGTATGGGTGTATATCACAGAGTCCTACCAAGATGAGCCAGCATGGCATCAGTCCTGCCTTCTTGTATTGTTTTTACCAAGTCCTTGTGCAAAGGAGGACAATTCAATAGCTAGCTGTAACATTCCTTACCACTGGACAACATCAGCAGTGTCTTGAATGTGTTTGCACTTTAGCTTCCAACACGAAAATGCTTATGATCTGATTAGCTCAGATTTAGAGAGAGAAAGCAGTGTCAGTGGTGAGTGCCTTTAAGGAACTAGTCATGTGCACTGCTCTGGTTGGATTTCCTACCACCTTTGGAATATGATTGCAATGTCTTGGCAGGCGCCAGCATTGCTCCCAAGAGAAAACTTGGCACATAGGTTTCTCCCCCCCTAATGCCAACAGTCACTGACTGCGTTCTGTATATTAACTTCCACAGTTAATACAGTTTTGTAGCACAGGAGAGAATAATCACAGTAGAGCCTTTGTAGGAGTTTCTCTAACTACCTCTAATGTTTCTGGCTTGGACGTTGCTGTCTGGCAGTTTGGTGTAGACAGATCATTTTTATTAGGTACCAGTATTAGCAGAGTTGCCTGATATAATATCTGATAGTTAAACAGGAAATCACTTCCTGCCCAAGTGAATAATGAGGACTACTCTAGTTAGTCATCCATTTACTGAAAAAACAAATAGGTCCTTTCTTACTTGCACACTTAAATCCAATCTGTAATTTACATTAATTGCCTGCAGATGGCAGAACTCATCTTACTTACTACCAAGCATGCTTTAGTGATTAACGTAGAAAAATATAACACGAGTATCCAGCTTCTTGCCTTCTTCAGATTTTCTGGTGCTGTTGACTGTACAGATGCCATTATCAAGACCTGAAATAGAAGGGATCTCTGTCTTTCTTAAAAGATTAGTTTTTTGGTAGTTTTTCCAAAATTATATTTAGATGTATAGCTTGTCCACCTTAAATATGTTTTTTTATGTATAGACTGTACAGGTTACACATGAGCTAATTACTATCTTAATTTTCCTCCTGGAAAATAATTGAAAAGCCTGGTTTCAAGAACTTCAGTACACCACACATGATGTTTAGAAACAAGCCTCAGGCTTACAGGAAATAATGTATGTTATTCCAGCTCATCCTGACACAATCCATTCAGAGAGCCTCAGTAGTGTGGAAAATAACCCGGTTTTGTCTTCGCTACGCATCAAGGAAATTCACTTCGTGTTCGATTTAACTGAACGTTGGAGCAGTTAGAGTAAAGTGTTAAGCAAGGAATCTTAAACCCATTTTGGTTTGAAATATTCCAATCAAGTATAGGAAACAGATTGCATCAGGAGGAGTGTTTAGTGACTATCTAGTTATTGCAGAAATGCAGCTCTAATAATTGATCCTTGCTTACAAGTCAAAGGTTATGGAGTGATTGCCCTCTATATCAAAGCATCTACATGGCAGTGGTAAACTGCTCTAGCAGCTTCAGAGAATTTTGGTTTATTACCCTTAAAAAGTAATTAATTTGGGTGCTGTGAATGAGAAGTAGAGAAAAAAATTAAAGTAGCAATATCTTTTATTTAATTAGGCACTGAAAAGCACGCTGGGATTTCCTCTAATTCGATTTGAAGATGCCGTGATTAATCTGGATCCTTTCACTAGGGTCCATCCATATGAAACTCAGGAGTTCATCATTAATGACATTCTGAAACACTTCCAGGAGGTAAGTGTCTTACAGATTTTATTGTGGCAAAGGCTGAAATTCCCTTGACTTCGGGCGGGGGAACTTTTCTTCACTCTTACCTGTTTGTGCTGTATTGCAGCGTTGGCTTACAGGGAAACAGCATCACGTGCTTCTGAGGACACGTGATGAGGACTGCCTTTTCAGAGGAAACTATTGCTGGTCTTACTGGTGTTTGAGTGTGCATTGCTTCAGTAAAACTGTCTGGTTTTGTACATGCTTTTGACGTGGGTGGGACTCCTTTATTTTTCTTTCAGTCAACCTTGCTGGTGTTAACATGATCCATAAGTGATGCTTCATTCTTCCTGTTGATTTTACAGGAGCTGCTTAGTCAGGCAGCAAGGATTCTGGGATCTGTGGATTTCCTTGGCAACCCTATGGGTCTGTTGAATGATGTTTCAGAAGGTGTTACTGGACTTTTAAAGTACGGCAATGTTGGTGGTCTCATAAGAAATGTCACACATGGAGTATCAAACTCTGCTGCAAAGGTAATAATTATGATATTAAAGTTTACTAAAACAAGAAGCAAAAACTAGTCAGGAAACAAGTAAAACAGAATTATTGACCATCTTTAAATTGCTTTATGTGTTGTGGTTTTTTTTTTTAAACTGTGTTTGAAGTGTAGATTATTTTTTTTTTAAACACTTTATAGATCACTTCAGGAATGCCAGAAACCCTGCAGGAGTCAGTGAAACCTCCCAAGGCCTTATTATTGATGTACAAATATTTAGTAGATTGAATGTAGTAGTTAAGCAGAGTGAGAACTAAAATGTTGTTCAAGCGTGGTGTCATCTCCTATGTGCAAATAACAAACTTATATTGTACATATTTTAGAGGGAGAGAGCACGCACGTTATAGGAATTTGGAGTATTTAAAGAGCTATTTAGTATAACAGGAGTTGCTAACTTTTATTTTTTGAAAGTGATTAAGTTGATGTGGATATCAGTTATGCTAACGCTTGAGTTGGTTGGGGTTTTTTTCTATGCCATGTAGCAACAAGTTCAGGAATTCCTAGATTGCTACACATTTATTTTTAGTTTAATTCCAAAGTCTCTGCATGGTCAACATACTTTTCTTTTGATAACGACTGAGAGAATTCAATTATATCAGTGTTATCAGTGAAAATAACTCTTTAGTGCCTGAGAGAGGTATGATCTGACACAGCAGCCAAAAACAGGAAGTGGTTTTGATCATGGTTGATACTGAGCTCAGTGCTGAACAAACAGATGTTGGCTTTGATAAAACAATCTTTACATAAATGGTGTGTCAACACGTGCTGTAAATGAGCTTTGTGATGGTGTGTAGAATTGGAATAATGCTTTCTTCACATAAGGACATGTTGTTAAAATTTGTTTTCGTGAAATTTCTTTACTCCTATTAGTTTTGTTTTCCAAACTGGTAAGTTTGTACACGTATATTATGGTTCATCCTTTCACAACCTAATCCACTTACTTGTATACAAGGAAATCTACTTTTTTCTCCCCACATTAGTGGGAAAAGGTAATTCAGAAGATGAGAAAGGTGAAGTGTAGTTTGCATAATTAGCTCAAGACCAACGCTACCAAACCTAGTTAAACTGCCATAGAGGTCCCCAGTCCATCACCAAGTGCATGGCTGTGAGCATATCTAACCCAGAGAGTTGAACCATGGGGAAGGATGACATACACCTTCTCTGTCATAACTGTATTGTCCCCAGTGTTAGCCCATTTTGGACAGTTTCAAGGAATTCAAACAGAACACCATGTTGTTGATATTTCTGTCTTAATCCCATACTAGATGATTGTGTGATGATCAGCAGTGCAGATACGAGCTTATCCAAGCAGTCTGGTCAAAGACTTACTGAGTTTCTGTAGGGCAGTATCCCTCCGTGCAGAGGAGTGGTTTTGTCCATACTCTGCTCGTGGTTCCAGTCTCTTGTGACCCATCCACTCCCCTCAATAGAGTATGTTTCTTCAGAGTTTCCTTTCTATAAAGTGTTGTTTCCTCATTGCAGTCACATCTGCAGCACCAGTCTCATAAATCTTTCTTTAAAAGGCACGAGCCTTCCTACATTTCCCACAAGGGCAAGGTCATTCTTTGAACTTTGGAGTCATTTGTAACCCAGGGTTTTGTGAAGGAAGATTTTCAAAGGCAGAAGGGCAGTTGGATGCTGAACTCCTTTCAAAATTCAACAGGAGCCGAGTGCCTGCTTCCCATTTACACCTTTGAAAATCACCCCATGTACTATTTATCTGTCTTCCCAGGTATTTTTTTCTTTCTCCTTGATATATCCAAAATGTCTGTGATGTAAGTCTCACACAGTTCCCTTTTTAAAACTTTTTATATGGATTATGTATTTGACCTTTCAGAACAAGGAGAGAATTAGATCCTTCAGGAAGGCTTAATAGCACATTATGGAACTCCTTGCTTAATCCTCCTTCCAAAGGATGGATCTTAATTCTGTTACGTACAAGATGACAGTAAAACGTAAAATGGGTAAATGACAGTAAAAAAGGCTCAAATAATCCGGATTAATTCTTCCCTATATGTTGCACTGCTTTTAGGTGTCTAAATCTGCTAGAAAACTAAGCCAGGAACATCTGTATGATAAAAAATGGACATTTCTCCAGTACAATTTGTGATGTGTTATGTACATGGTACAGTGCAGACCTTTGTCTTTTACTCCTTTCTGCCCTACCGTGTATGTGCCTTATGGTCGTGTCTAGGATACGTAAAGTTTTTTGAAGAAAAAAATGTGGGGAAAAGAAGTAATCCCGATTCCTCAAGAAAAACACAACTGAAACAGTAGATCATTTTCATCTTGCTACTGGTGCTCTCTGTAGGGAAAGTATTTTAAAGTGTATTTTCACCTGGTTCAGCCGTGCCAGAGGACCTCATCTTTGCAGCTTGTTCTGTGGAGCTGGTAACCAGTGCAGCCAAAATGGGATGAGCCTGTTGTCTGCACAGAAACTGACGGCTGGGGAAAACATCCATTTTGGTTGGTTTGGGATTCTGACGTTTAAAGTGTCTTAAATAAAAATCTTTCCTGGATTTTAAGATGAGTTAGCTTTTAAGGTGTGAGTGGGTAGATAAACAAACGTAGCACTGGTTGGCTGAATCGAAATTAAGCTGCTTGAGCTGTATCTGGTTTTGTCATTTTATTGCTTTTCTATTTTATAGTTCTGTTGATTATCCCTGTAATGGCTTTTCCATGCATTTCGGAACACGCAGTGGGTAATGCCTTCTTTCAAGTGGAGAGCTGCAGTGTATTTAAATTGGCACAAAACCTTAGGTTAAATAAAGTTCACTGCAGACAGTTTTGTAGTTTTTATCCCTTGGAGACTCCAAGTTCTGTATTTTAAAAAGTTCTTTGATCCTAAATATAGACACCTGAGGGAATTTCATTCCCTCTGAATGGAGACATCTATAGTTGCCATATGCGTAGAAATGTCTTGCATTCTTGGCAAGAATTCTTTTTTTTATTTACCCCTTTAGTCCTAAGCTCTAAATTATCCCTGTTTCAGAGGTGTTTCAATTAGAAATGAGTATGGAACACGAAATCAGCACCTGAACCAAAGCGTTCTGTAGCTTGTGTTCTCCAAACGGACAGTTAAGCCTGGTTGTGTCTATTCCTGGCAAATCCCTGTTGTGCTGACATAAGGAAATTCCGGGTAGTAAAGGAGTGAAAAGATTAATCAGCTTGTCAATACTGTGTTTAATTTGTCTGATTCTTTCAAGCCTTACAAGGAATTCTGCGGTCTTTTCTGAATTCCGAGCACATAGTAATGTAGTTGTTACAATTCTGCAGCCAGACTTTCTGGAGATGGATAGATAGATACAGGTATAGAGAGAAAGATACATATAGGATGGACATAATTGTGTCCCTCCTTTCCTCCTGAAATAAAAAAAAAAAAAAGAACTTCTTGAAGGACCTGAATTTTGATATGGAACTTTGAAGTTTCCAGTGTGAAATTTAATTAGGCTTCTTAAGGAAAGGCAAACCATCAGCCACAGTTGCGTTTCCTTGCTAGGTTTTTGTGGAAGCTTGCAGAGTTCTGCCTTGCTTGGGCTGGGGAGCAGGCACCTGAGATGCCAAAACTTACACATAGAGGAGTTGCAACAAATCGTATGGTGAGTGGGCGTTTTCCGTTATGGGTGAGGAAGAGGCACAAATGAACTTCTGCCCTGGGCTTTCATTCCATATATTTATTTTAATTCAGTTCAGTGTGATGGCAGAGGTGTTTAAGTGATCAACAGAGATCTGAAAAGAGGTAGAGTGTTGGAACTAGGTGAGAAAATTGTAATACTAGTAAGGATATTAATATTGTTCCAGGTGAGCGTTTGACACGGAGGCATTTGTAGAAAAGGAGCATGGAAGCAACATGAGGGGAAATAGGAGTTTAACCCTCGTTGTAAGATAAATCAAAGCAGAATCTCAAGTGCTTGGCAGTGACAGAAAAATAAAGATAACTGAATGGAAAGTTAAGAGGAAGTAATAAAGGGATTGTTTAAAACAAATCATGAACAAATGTTTGACTTGTATGAACGTTAACTTTAACAAAACTGGCAATAAATAAGGTGAGAAGTGGATGGAGCAGAGCAGAGAAGGTGGGTACAACTTCAGCAGGTTCTGCCCAGGAACAGACTGAAACGTTTCTAAAGCACTTAAAGCTGATGGTTACCTTTTGTTTAAAGTTTCTTAATTTCTGTAACCAGCCGCTCTTATTTGGTAGCACCAGAAGCAAGAACTGACATTCTTGTGTCTTTGGAGACACCGAGGGCTAGTAGTTCTGGGAGTATTAGCTCAAAATGCAATTCAAGTAGCTGGGGGAAAAAAAAAAAACAAAAATTGTATCTTGGTGACAGGGAACTTCTGACAAAAGTGTGTGTATATGAAGCCTGACAAGTACCTGGTGGTGTTTTCCTCAGGAAAGCAGTAAACAAAATAGTCGACTGGTAACGTCGAAAGATCGTGGTGGCATTCGGGTTCTGAGCGTATCACCGATTTATGTTTTCACAATTTTGAGTCCCTGCTCTTCCGTTTAACTGGGAACAGCAGAATGTGTACGGTTATTGGCAGTCTCATTCTGGATAAAAATGAGAGAGGCTGGAACATGTCATCTTTCGGGGCAACTTTACAGGCTGGAATTTGGGTTTTACTTTGGGAAAGCTGACAGTCATCCTTTATAAGGGCAGTCTCCAGGTACTGAAGTTGGGGGATTTAGCAGCAATTGCCATAAATAGCTTTTTCTATTCCTGTGAAGTGATTATAGAGTTCAGGTCAAATGTAGCTTTCCCTTTGTTTTCTTCAGTGTAATTTTAAGATTTTTCTCCTCGGGTCTTCCTCAGTGTTGCCAAGGGTAATGCACCCAGGTGGCACTGCAGATCGCCTCCAGTTTAACTCGCGTTTCCTTCACAGACTAGCAGTTCGTGTGCGGGTTTCGGTGCTGAGCAGTGAGAATTGGTATGAAAATGTGCAGATTATGAGATGAAAAGTAATTGAAAATCCCAGGCAGAAATTTTCAGTGCTGGGAGGAGCACTATAGATGATGCCATTTCCCCATTTTCTAGCAGCTTTAAAAGACAGCAAGTTTTATGCCGATCAGTGACCATCAAAAGCCGTGGAAAGGGTCCTTTATGCGCAGAACATCTGGTGTCTGTGATCAGTATCTTTGACAGAGGTTTTGGGATAAAGGATCATCTTTGAGAAATTTGAAGTATTATTTTGTTCTTCCTGTTTTTCATTTGTACCGTGGGATAAAATGTGTATCACCAGTATCCTGGTTCAAAGTTTTCTTCACAATTCAGGTTAAATTCAGCCCTTTTTGCACTTACACAGTGTGTTTGTGAACCTGCTTCGACTACAGTGTATTTTTATGTGCAGAAATGGGCAGGGGTAAGAGCAAACAAGAACGGTGATGCATTCTATGGGAAGACTGTTTTGATCCGGACTCAGTGTCTAAAATGGGCACATTCCAAATCAAACTGGCACACTGGGGGTAGCTTTGAACGAGCCTTCTCCAGAGGAATTACTCAGCAGGCAGTGAGAATCCTGCAACAATGCAACAACTGCAGACAGTGGGATGCTGAGCTGTGTGCAGAAATCCGCAAGTGACTGTCTTGACAATTAAAAAAAGGGAGGAGGGTTAGAAAGCTATTAAGTTTTACACCTGCTCTAAAGCTTTATTTTGAAGTGTTTCACCAGCTGATTTGCTTGCAAAATAAAATACAGCGTCCCTGTTTTGCTGACTCATTGGGGAATTAAATAAAAAAAAGAGAGAATTTAAAATGTGATAGGCAAAACGTTGCCGAAAGCACAAACTTTGAAATTAGAAATAAGCATTTATCGTAGAGAGGAAATGAAATTTGATCTTAACCAACAGTTTTTGAATGGTTAGCATGTCATGAAAACAGGCACGTATATCCCATATTTCACAAGTAGCACCTGAAGGAGAAAAAATAGGGTGTGAGTCTGAAATGAATGACTTCAGTCTTGACAAAAGGCTAACTATGCAAAGTTACGTAGTTGTGTAGAATGTTAGATAGCACAGATTTCAGCTTGACTTTCCTTGGTTGCTTATCCCCGAGGAGAGAAAGCAGTGGTTTTGTGTCCCCGGGAGATGGCCAAGGTGCCTTCTGAAGCTGTAACCATAGGTGTTCAACGGTCTGAACGCATCATCCCTCAGCGAGCGGTTCCATTTCCACACCGCACACGTGATGGCAGGCTGAACTGACGTGTTGCCTGAGGCTTCCTTCAGAAACCTCATGGCACACAGAAAAACTGTGGCTTTTTACGGAGGAGGCTCTTTCACCTCCCCAGCGTGGTCACAGGTGACCACGGCAGAAAATGAAACTGGCTGGAAAGAGACTAACTGCTGGGGTGGCCTGCTGGAAGCAAGTGCCCTATGGAAATAAACATCAACAGTTGGCAAAGATGATGCTAAAAAGCAAAATGCATCTGCTGCCCTCCCAGTACATTGTTGTTAGTATTAACTCAAGGAACTGGGCTGGATCTCTTCAGACTTTTTCTCAGGTTTTCAGTATCTAGAGGGGGTTTTAAGGAGGGGGTGGAGGAGGGCGAATAATTCAGTTCTCAAGAAAAAACCCAAAAAACCAACAAAAAGCAAACAGGAAGACCTTAAAGGTTTGTAAGAGCAGAAGTAGGGGGGAGGGGAATTATCTGTTAAGAGTATTAGTTGTTTAATAAAGCGCAGTTGTCCTCCAGATGAACCCGCCAGTGACTCTGCAATTGGGGTCATTCCAAGTTCATGCTGTGGACTTTTGACTGCCTTGTGTGTCTGTGCAAACAGCCGGCGGTTCCTGCGGGGATCACTCACTCGGCCCGTAACACTAAACTGCTGCCAGCGGGCACCTGCTGCTGCCGCGTCCCAGGAGGTCCTGGGGGAACCCACCCCGCTCCGGGCATCTGCGGAGATGGAGATCGCGCCAGCGGGGGCTCCCCGGGACACCCGGCTCATCCGCATCCGTGCCGGCGGCGCCCCGGGGGGCTTCACACATCGCCCGGCCAGCATGCCGTTGTCAGGATGCATTAGGAAGCTCAGTTAACGATGGGATGTGAGCTAATTAAAGATCCTTTACTGTGGTTATACGACAGAAACAGGGGTGGAGAGCGCTGCACGGAATCTTAAGAAATGTGTGTTTGTTCAGCGGGAAAAGCTCGTGGTTGTCAGTAATTTAGAGAGGGTCAGAGTTGATGTATCTCCTAAAACGAGCAGCTGATTACAGCATCTTGCTGATTTGGTATTTTCTAAATTAAGACCATGTCAGTTCTGCTCATAGCTGCGTTACACGTCTCTCTCTGCACAGTTTGACTTGGTTATTAATGTGCGTTGGGCTTGGCCTGAACCCTCCTTTCCGTTCAGGATTTAACGATGCTCATTAATGTGTGAAGGAAAGTGTGAAAGCAGAGAGCATGTACATCTGACTGGATCCACACTTTCCTGCTTCAGTCTCTGAGTGATTCCGAGACTGACGGAAGCCAGGGTGACGCTGGTGTGTAGAACTCCTTCAGGTGGCTGGGCCTTTTACACGGGGCAGATAAGCACCTGTCATTGTTCACATACTGCAGTGCTCTCCCTTCACCTACACAGCCGTTGTTTCCCACCATGAGCAGCTCTTCTCTTTCACGTAGACAGATAATTGTGTTTAGGGGAGTTACTGTTGAAACTGTGGAGTGAATTTCAGTCATCATGGCTAGGGATTTTCGGTTAAGAGTGTGTGTGAGAACTGAAGATGACATAGTTCACAGTTTACATTAGACTTTTTAACTTAAATAAATTTTAAATACTCTTTTCTACCTTGCTGAAAGAACATATTTAAATTTTTGCTTTGGTCCCTGAGAACCAGCTTTTATTGTTGGAGATAAAGCATGAACATCATCAGTGTGTGGTGATGAAGATTTTTTTGGAAGGTGGTGGTCTGGAGTGAGAGTTGAATGAAGTTCAGCAAAGAACTCCTTTAAAAAGGAGTTCTGCAAAGCAAAGATGAGAACCGAGTAAACTCTGTGATTTCTAATTTAAATGCAGTTCATTGTGAGGTTTGCACAGAAGTTATAACTGACCTGTATTTAATTTCATCACTTTCTCCCTTAAAATTCCATCTTGGAATGTTCTACTTTGCTCAGTCAATAATATTTTTAAACGTACCATTCTCTGATGCTAGAATTACAATGGAATGTTTGGACTAAAGTCATAATTGTGTATTTATCCTTTTGAGATGTCCTTAGAGAACCAGGCAGTGCCAAGAGCTTAAAAAGACTTTAAAAGATTACTTAAAACTTATTTCCATGCTGTGTGCCTCATGCATCTGGCTTAGAGGGAACATGCAGTACAAAGTCCAGAATTAGTTTTCATTTGCTTTGAATTCTTCTTGTTCCCCATAAGCCTTATTGTTTGGCACCAGCTTTGTTTCACAGACAGGGTATATGCCTGTTTTTTTCTTCTATTGCTTGAAACAGCAAAGGGTACATAGTAGTAAAAGTTTTTGTGACAAAACTTCCTGAATTATTGGGCCTTTAAAAAGAGAAAAAAACCACACACACACAGCCCCCACAAAAAAAAGACTAAAACATGAGTAAGTTTCTTGTACAGATACTATTTCAGCTGCTTTTGCCGGTCATGGTAAGAGAGTTAATATCGATGGGTGACACTACGTAAATGTAAAACGAGAAATGATGAATCGGCTGTTTACTCGAGCCTACGGAGGAGGCAGCTAAGGCCAGTGTGCCCCAGGCTTATGGAAGTGTAATAACGTTTTCAAAAATGGTGAAGTGCTGAGAGTGGCTTACGTCTTGTTCCAAAGGCAGGGTTCACAGTAGCATAATGTCCTGGGCTTCGGAGGGAAACGTGCAAGTCGTGTTTCACCTTCCTGGCAAAGATCAGCTTCTGTCAGAGCTCGTAGGCTGAGGTTAATGAAGGGTAGTGGGTCACATTTGCTGCTTGCAGTATGTTACCAGTTGGCAGCATCATATATGAACCAGTGTGGGATGAAAACCAGTGATCAAGTGTCTTTAGATTGCAGAGCTGGAGGAAAAGGGCAGCGTCCCTCCAAAGAGGGGAAATGCAGGCAGTACCATCTGCTTTGGGGACAGGAAGAGGCAGAGCAGAAAGAGGGTAGCTGTGAATGAAGGTGGACGAATGTTCAGATGACTTGAGCTTTTTGGAGAGATTCTCCTTTTTCTGTCCAGGCAGAATGGATAAGGCAAAGCACTGAACAATGATAATGATAAGCTGAAATATTTTCAATACCTGAGATGACAGAACTTTTCATTAGTGGTCTGGAAGACCCATACCCTGCTTTGTTTGGAGATGCCAGGTGGACAAGTGACATACCCACCGCCTTACGAGTACCTGATGTGGAGTCACACTTTGCGTGTGCTCGGGTTAGGAAGCAGGTAACGTATTTTAGCTGATACTGATGTATCATGTTGTAATTCTGTTTCAAGGAAAAGGATGTCTGAAACAGGGAAAAATGCAGAGATAAAAGACCAAGTTACTAATTTCTTTTCTTCATCCGCAAGTAGATGAAGAGCTCGCTGTGAAAATTAGGATAGAGAAAGAGGGAGACTGGTTTTTGGAAGTCCCACAGACTGTGTAGTTATGTCGCATTTACATGGGCTTAAGTAGGCTTTGAAGTTATCAGGTCACACCTCAGGTCACAAAAGCTAAGGAAGACAAGGGCAGATAGCACTTTTGTTGTCACCTTTGTTTATCTGGAGACTGTTTTCTGCATGACCAGGTTAACAGCTCAACAACCCACCACTGCTGCTCTTCCACGAGTCTTAGTGTCTTAATTCCAGTATCTAATACTGCACTTCTCAAAGGAGGCATCTAAAAGCAAGACATCTGGGGGGAAAAAGGCAAGTCTGCTTTTGTGCTTTAACTTGTTCAAGTCTCCCTTCACAGTTGGTGTTTAAGCTGGACTTAAACTGCTTAAATTTCTGATGCTCACTCAAGTTTCTGATCCTGAAATAACTTGCCACTGCTGAGTAACTTTTTCGCAATACACTGATTATAATCTACACAGACCGAACATAAGGTGTTGTGCAGGTGTGTGTGTGTGTGTGGGGGGGGTGTTTATGTTAGAAATCTTTTTTTTTTTCTTTTTTATATCTGTAGGTACAATCCTGTTTGCTGAAACAGGCTTCAGAAACCATCCCAGGGACAGTATTTCTGAGGTGCTCAGAAAAGGATGGTTCAAAATTTCTGATACCCAGCAGTTACCTGACTGCCGTGGCATCACCCCTGTTGGGTGATACGAGAGATGATGTCGGTCTCGTTCAGATCACGAATCGGGCTGCTGCTGGCGCCTCAGTCTGAATCTTTATTGCAAAGAAGAGTCTAAATTTCACAGCAGAAGATGGTGAGCTGCTCGCTTGCCTGACAGACCTTGCTGATTCTTGCTAACGCCTGTGAAACGGCTTCAGTTGTTCTGTCTTCCCTGGTGTTTTACCTCTACTTGGCAAACCTGACCACGTTCCATCCTGCACCTCAGAGCAGGGGAAGTGCCGCAGTGGTCCCGGCTGGAAGGTGTTCAGAGGGATCCGTTCACTGTGTCCCCTGAGGTAACCAGCTGGTTTAGGTACAAATGGTGCAGATGGCTACAAAGGTTTGGCCTCAGTCTTTGTCAGATGAGGCCGGAAAACAAACAGTACCTGCGGTGTGAGGGGGGTCCAAAAGCAATTCCACGTGAAGTTCATGGCTTTTCATTAATGCGTGTTGAGTTTAGATTTTGTCACCTGAGTCAGCACAAAATGGAAATATTTCATCGTTCATTTGGTACATTAGAATCCTTAAATTGTTCCATTTACAGCTATAACTCAGTGTTATTTTCTAAATACCACCAACAAAAACGTCCCCATTTAACTTTGGTTTTACCGTTAATGGAGACTATGACTTTTAAACCGTGTGCATGTGATTTTTTTTTTTCTTTTTTTCCTCCTTACTAAAAGAATAACCTACTATTACATTAAAATTCTTTCTATACACTAAAACAGATTTGTTATTGACTATTTGGTGTGAGATTCTGCTTCACAGAGGAAGGAAAATCTGAGGAAAGACTGGCTTGTATTTACCAGGAAAGCTGATGCGATGGAGCCTGGCCAGTTTAGACGGGGGGAGGAAACCAAAGCTGCAAGGAGAGCTTACCAATTTTGATCAGTATTAATAAGTTGGTTTATTCCTGCTGGCTGGTTGTGCGATCACACACTAATGTAACTCTCAAAATGTGTTCTTGAAAAATCATTTTCAGGCCTTGACAAATTCCTTAATGAGGTTTGAATTTTGAAGGCCTATTGAGCCTTTCCATTTTTATAGCAACTACTCTAATCCTCTTAAAGCAAAGTATTTGTCCAGAAAAAATCCCAACCTTAAACAGAGTTAAATTAAGATAGCTTCAGGTTGGTTTGTATTTCTGGGCCAATTTTTACATTAAGTTCACAGAGAGGCCAGGAGTAATTCAGTCACTGATTGCTCTGTTTAGTGTCCATATGATCAAGTCACAAGAAGGGTCGTGGGATTTAATTTTTGTTCATGTTGTTAAAGTCTACTTGTTTAGATAATTGGAGCCACTGGACTAGTTTGCCTTTGAGCTGGAAAGAAGTAGCTGAAACTGGGAAATCATGTCATTAGTAAAAAAGAAGCACAGCCTTGGAAAAAATGACAGAAAAAGGAGGGGAACTTCGTCATTGCATTAAGCATGTAAATTAACTGCTTGTCTATTTCTTTAGTGTGTTAGAATCAGAATTTCACACCAGGTTTTAGTTGTCTTCTGGTGCACACCTTAATCACGTAGGTCTCCTTAACGTAACTAGTAGGGATGCAAAGGAGAAGGAGCAATGGAAAGGGCCGTGTCCGAATACAATTGCTCCTAAATCATGAAGTACTGGTTGTAGAGGAGCTGTGATCATGCAGGACGGCAACAAGTTCAGCATCGCTGCGGCCATCCGGTACCTTTGACATTCCTGTGGCACCTGGTGCATTCCCCAGCCCTCGTCTAAGACTCAACAAAGCAATAAATTATCTGTCCTTTGGGGGCGGGAAAAAAGTTTGTTTATTTATTGAAAAGAGAAGATTGTAAGAACGCTGATGCGAGTTGAGAGAGGTACAGAACATGAACAACTACATGTAACCAAAAAATAGCTAGTTTTTGGAGATCATTGCAGGAAAATGTCTGCTAGGAGTCATTTTCTATAGTAATATCTGAATACGAGGTAAGGTTTCAGGTTTTTTGTCTCCTTTTCTTGCTTCCCTCCCTCCACCAAGCTTCTGGTTTATATCTGATTACATCAAACTAAAGGTCAAGAGATGACAATAGATCATTTTTATTTGGTGTTTTTTCATTGACTGGTACTCATCAATGGTCGGAGTTCTCAGAACAAATCTTGTTTGGGCTTAGATGTCCTCTTTTGTCTGTAAGTACGTCTCAAGTCTTCCCCCATACTGTTAAACGTAAATGTAAGGAGTAAAAACGCTCCACGCACACATTCAGGGTTCCCCTCAGACTTTTGTTTTACAGTCCATAGTACCTGTGGACACTCATCGACAGCCGTCTCGCAGCAGATCGTCCCACGTGCTGCAGTGAACGTGGCATGGCTCACCCACCAACTCTCTTCACAACAGAGACGTTTCTACATTGTGTTACTAAAAAGAATTTAATTAACTCCTGCAAATGTTTTAGTTTCATGACAGGCATAGTTGCTTTGAAGCTTTTCACGTATCTTTGCAGAAGAAAAGCTTTGTATCTAAGTAACATTCTTGCACGTTTTTGAAAGGTTACAGTTGGGTCACTGACACTTCTTTTGGTACGTCTTTCACAGACTTACTTTATTCTGGCTGACCACTACAGCTGGACACCTACGTGGTTTTGACTGTCACCTCTGGATTCGAGTTGCACCACTGGAAAGCATGGGTTAATGTCCTTCAGAGCTTTCTTCCTGACAAAAAAGCTGGAGTGTCTGTGCGCGCGGAACAAAATGAGCTGTATAAATCTGTATTTTCGCAACTAGAATCTAAGAATTTTCTTCAGTAAATCTACAGAAGAGAAACACCTTTTGTTCTTTTAATAACAGAAAAGTTCCTCTCTTACAGTTCGCTGGGACCTTGTCGGATGGTTTGGGAAAGACAATGGATAACAGACACCAGACAGAACGAGAATACATTCGCTACCATGCTGCAACGAGCGGAGAACATTTTGTAGCCGGAATCCAAGGACTTGCACATGGTAACCCTCAGCTGTAACATTAACTCATTTCTCTCTGAAAAGTAACGACCAGACTGAACAGAACAGTTTGAGTTACTCCTGGGCGATGATCTGAAGCCGGAGAAGTGGAGCTGTGGCAGGCTTTATATCTGAATTTGAATGCTTGCAGGGTCGGGGTGGGGGGATTGTTTGGTTTTTAAGTTGACAGAAACCACATTTAAGAATAAGGTCTTTTCACATCTAACTGCAAGTAAAAGCTTTTTTGCAAATTAAAATTAAATTTTAAAGAAAGTTCATCCAAAACTCCAGTTTCTTTATAGAGGCATAGAATACCCGTGCAAAGTCTTTCTGAGGGTCAGACAATAAAATAAAAATGAGGATGGCTGGATTGCAGCTTTCTTATGTTTGCTTTCAGTTCCAGAAACCTGAGTTTCCTCGGAATCAGTACATCAGTTTAAAGTAACATTTCACCCATTGGGTTGTTTTGTGGTTTTGTTTTAGTTTTTCTAAGTCTACTAAGAACTAGATAAATGAATTTGTGTAAAAGGCAGTGGACTAGTCTTAATTTGGCCAGAATCTCACATCAATTTAGTTCATGATTTATCTGTTGAAGAAAGTTAATACAAGCCAAGTTTAAATCAAATATTTATATTTTGCATCATCTTGACTCAAGTTTGTTTAAATGTCATTCTTTTAGTGCAACTGTTGCGGCCTGCGTAAAAGATAACCTGTTTTTTGCTAAAAAGGCAATCTTTTCTATGCTGAGCAAGTCTTTATGCTGGACTTTTTCATAAAGAGACATTGTAGGTATTCAAGTGGCTCATGAGAGAGGTTTCTCGATAAAAAAGCACATAATTCTTATATCCTGTCTGTTGAAATGCAGGAGTTAACCATAAACTGTATTTATTCAAGAGAAGTGATTTAAATACCTTGTGCTTCTCGAGTTTGGAAGTGAAGGTGCTGCCTGGTCTGTACTTCAGTTACAGACCCTAAAAGAGCACCTGGTTGCTGAAAGCTGAAGAGCCAGACGGTGGTCAGCACTTTTAAATGAGTGCTTAAGCCAGTTCACTAAATACTGTGATATTCCAGTTGTGGAGATGTGAAACCTGTAAAGCGTGTTCTCAGGTAACAAGAACTGTTCCAAGTCTTCTGAAGCCTCAGTAGGTTCTTGATTTCTTCAGAGCATCCAGATTCTCAGCAATGGTAATGTGCACAGAAGCATCTGTCGGCAGCATCACAGTTAAATCACACAAGGCCAGTTTAAAATCATTAACTTTCTCCAGTCAAGTAATGCACTTTCCTAATTCTATCTCAAATTGTATAAGGTTTTGTGGTTATAGCATTTTGTCACCTGGTAAGTAACCGCTTCACCTCAGGAACAGATCAGGACTGTTTGTGTAAGTACAGCTGGGAAATAGAACAGTGTAGAAACAGAAAAAAAACATGTATTTAATAATGAATTAAATCTGTGGGGTATTAGTGTCTGTGTGTAGGCACATGTGTGCTGCACATACATCATATAAAGCTATTATCTCCTGTCACCAGTTTTGAAACAGTTTCTGCATTACGTTAATCGCACAGCTCGTTTGTGTCACACCTGACAGTAAATCGTTCAGGCAGACACAAGCTGTGACCCGGTCTGTAATTTTTAGAGGTAACACTTGTGGCCCACTCTGCTGTCTCGTCTGTGCTAGGTATCATTGGAGGCCTGACAAGTGTCATAACTTCAACGGTCGAAGGCGTGAAAACTGAAGGAGGTGTCAGTGGCTTCATATCGGGCCTTGGGAAGGGGCTGGTGGGCACAGTAACCAAACCTGTGGCTGGAGCTCTGGATTTCGCATCGGAAACTGCACAGGCAGTGAGGGACACTGCGACTCTGAGCGGCCCCAGGTCAGTAAGCAGTTTGTATTTCTGATCATTAATACTGTAAAAATGCGTATGAATACCTGCTGCAATTTCTGATCTGATTGTCTTTCCTTGCCCAAAGACACAATAATTTAATCAAATTTACTATGAGCTGTTATTAGTGACGTAGCCCATTTCATTCAATTTGCTTTTTCTTTACTAGATGGCATTTGTTGATACTGTAACAGGAGTGAAATTGGCATGGAAAAGCTGCAACATAAAATAGGCACTATTAAGCTACAGCGTTAGATTAAAGCACAAATTTTAAAAGGCTGTATGTAACGAGATTAAACTTCCACCACAGAATTCTTATGCAGACCTGAAATGGAAGAGTTGTTCTCCCTGCTCAACCCCAGCTTCTATTTTGCTGTGTAGAAAAACAATTCTTCAAAAGTTTGAAGAGTTCTGGCATCAATATAGTGTCACTATATTCTAATTTTTATTTTGTGCAATAGTTCTCACTTAGAAAAAGTGTGGATACGTGTCCTTATGTTCATGTGCTTGTCTGTTCACCCGTACATAGGTGGATGTTAAGAGTCAGCACATCAGGACGGAAGCTTTGGCTTCCTTCCCGTGTTCCGTTAAAAACGTCGTCTCTACAAAACAACAATGATTACATTTAAAGTCAGTGAATGCTCATTAGTACTGACGGTGAATGTGGAAGAGGGAAGGGCCGAGCGCTATAAAAGGCTGCTCTGAGAGAAGGCTCTTTCTACTCTTTGTGGCCAAGGGTTTACTTTATAAATAGATAATACTGTGCTAAGAAGTCCTGTTGTACTGACGGAGATCCCGTGTGCTGAAGTAAATTTTATTGTCAGAAAGCTTAGCGAAAAATATTTGCAAAGTGTTGGATTTTCTAGTTGTTTTGTCTTCCCGTTGGATTTTCCATTTCCTGTGGTTTATTATGCCACGCGTGGAATCCTGAAGTGTCTACCGTCAGTGTTGCAGGAAAGAACAGTCAGCGTGATGGAGTGTGAGCGAGGTGCACACGCTCCGAAGAGCGAACCGAGGTGTGCTGTGTCGTGAACATGTGTGTGTCTTACGTGTCTGGTACTGAGCTTGATCTGTAGAACCACGAGGTCAAGGATTACCATTGGGCAAGTACATTTGCACATGCAAAATTACATGAGAAACTCTAAGTGCATCCCTGAGAAAACACATCTACTGTTCTCCTTGTACAAGTCTTAATTTTGTGACTGTACAGCTTGATTAGTTTATTTCAAGGTGGGGAGAAACACACCTGACTGTGCTGTCAGCTGTCTCACCAGCTGAGCTGTGCTTTTATTATAGTTTGTTTCAAGATATGCAAATACTTAAAATTCACATTTTGACACACTTCTGTGAGACACAGTAGCAATGATGTTATCAACAGCTGACAAACCAGATAGCAACTGGGAAAGGGAGGGCCTCCAGCCAGCCTTATCTCCAGCTTGTGTTTGCCTGGGTGACACACTTCCCTTTAGCTTGTTAACTGTCAGTTCAGAGATGAGGTTGAGACAGATGAGCTGAACCACATTTCTGCTTCCACTAGATTCTGAAGTACTGTTGTCATAGACAAGCACTGTGAAATTATTTTAGTGTTTACACACACTCTGCAAAACGTTTCCAACCCAGCAACCTTCTACAAGGTAAAAACAACAACAACAACAACAACAAACAACCAAAACCCAACACCTTTCTCAGCTGCTACATTTCTCCAGTCTACAGAATCTGATCAAAATTTTTTTTAGATAAACAAATGAACTTGAGCATATGTAGATAATGTAGGAGGGGGGAAAAATTAAAAAAAAAACACACACCACCACCTATAAGCAACCTTGCACTGAAGCTTTACTTGGTAAGGGTTTTTTTCATATGCTTATATAATGAAGCAACCAAATCTTTCGGGGATATTAAAAAAAAAAAAACAACAAAAAACCCAACAAAGGGTTTGTACATGTTTCAGACTGCTGTGTACCAATATCCCCCTGCCGCATTTGTTAACTGTTCAAGTATGTGTGGTTTGGAATCAAGAGAGAACAGTGTTCCAAGCCCGAGCTGCTGGCTCCAGTCGAGTACTGTTTGAGCATGCTGGGCCGTGTCGACTCTTCCAGGAACGCACGGACAGCTAACCCCGACGAACGGGAGTACAACAGCGAGTACACAGAATGTAAGTACAATAACAGCAAGAACACAAGAACAGCCAAACCTGACGAATATAAGTTCATGGCAGTGACTGATCTTAAGCGTGGTCTTGAACCACTGCAGAACGTCAGTTGATAACACGGTAAGAACCATCTTGACCTTCTCTTGAGACTGACAGCGTTTGTGTAAGCTTCCAGTACTGGTGCAGAGTTGGGTCGACCAGTTAATTACAGTTGCGTTTAATAGCGTGACACAAAACTAAATTATAGCCCCCTTGCAATTCTCTAATTACATGGTTGAAGTTTGTAGAAGCCCTGAGTTTAAGCTGCTCGATTTTAACTACTGGATCAGTTTTGAGCGAGACGAAGAATTCTAACTGAGGTTGTAGGGTGTCCTAAAGGGCATGTTCAAATTCCAGCAAAGTTACTGCACTGAGTAGAACACTGAGGAGGACTCTGCAGTTTGTGTTACTGTGATGATGTTTGCATGGCCGTTAAGTCTCCTCTGGCTTCAAAAGGTCTTGCTTTCTGTCGGGACTCAGGAGCCAGCACAACCCTGTGCTTGGGACACGGAGCCAAACTCACACGGCTGAGAAGCAGACGATGGCTTTAGAGCTCATGGGGGTAGTTTAAAAGGTGATGTGTTTAAAGCACAAGAAAATATTTTTTAAATCTGACTTTAAGCTGGACTTTTTCAAGGCTAATCTTACAACTTATTATGTAATTATATAATTTATTATGGTTGTTATTTATGTATAAAGCTGCCTTAATACTTTTAAATTTTAATGCAGAAGAGAACATAAAAAAAATAGTTGTTGACAATGCAGCATACATCTAATTCATAAACAGTTAATGCCTGTGACTTGATACCTTTTTTTCGAGTGGGTTTTATGTGTTCCAAGTACTCTAGTGTCACACACAAGAGTTCTGATTATTTCCATATTTGTCATATACTGCCAAAAGTCTTAAAGACCAGTTGAAAACAGGAAAGCTGTTATGGCTCTAGATACACTTGGAAAACTCGCTCCTAGGAACGTGTTGTAAGTCCTAGTGCAGCACACGTAGAGAACATTTATATTTAGATGTGTGTCCGACTTAACAAGTAGTGCAGGAAACTGCCGTGACGGCTTTCTCTCAGGCTTCTGCCAGGTCAGTGCAAGTTTAAGATAATTCCTGAACTGCTGTTGCAAGGGTTCGTGTTCTTTTCTGACCGTCACAAGGAGATAACTTCCTGACTACCCAATTCTAATGAATTCTGTCAGGGAAGCAGGCTGGATTAGTTAAGAATAGTTTGACATTGGCACGCTATTAATGGCCACAGAAAATTCTTATGTAAATACTTGATTCTTTTAAATGTACTTCACCTGGAAAGAGGCAGCCTGTGCTGGTTGTTCCTTTGTTCACCACTTTCATGCCATCACTCAGAAATATGCAGTGAGGTTGCAAAAGTTTGAGGCAATGTCAACAGCAGGTGATTTTAATTTTATGGGTTTTTTCCTTTGTGCATCCATCTCTCTGCTAGCTATGATTTTGATTGCAATGTCAAAAGCAGTAACTTGAGAGCATAAGTATCAGTGACACTGAGAAGCAGTAGTAGAAAATACACACCTGATTGAATGGAGCACCAGCTCAGCTAATACTCTGCAAAGTGTGTATTCTCAAGGTTCTCAAGTTTTAAAGATCCATATTGCTTGAGCCTTAGCACCTGTATGTGTCCCAGATTCTGTCCTCACCTTGGACTTGATCTAGATCTCACTTCAGGAGTCTTTACAGTCACGTCAGTCATGCATGGGCCACAACTGGTGGAGGAGATATTCTTCTCCTGGTAAGCCTTTCCCAAGATTTTCCTAGAAGCCAGAGAGAAATTGCATTTATCGGCCAGTATTCATTGTGCTGTGTAAATCCGGAAGGGCTGCATACAGGGCAGTTCAGCTGATTTATCAGTCTAATCTGTAAATGACTTGGGCAGTGTGATTTCCTTCATAGCCTCTGTCTTCTCTTTTTTTCCCAGTGGGATAACAGATCTTCATAATGAACCACTTTCTCCAATTACCTGTTCTCTTTGGAGCAAGACTGCCCATTTTACTCCTGTGGCACCCTGTGAAATGGCTGTAGACATTGGGCTTTCCTCAGTGTTGGCCCTGCCTCCCATCTTCAGTTATTGCTGAACTTGATTTTATGGGTTTACCTTCTTCTGTCGTTAGTCTATCCAGATTCTTCCATTGCTGCTGTCGAGTTACTCTGAAATGCCCCTAGTCTGCAAGTTCCCATCAGTACGGTGTGAAAAGGGACCATCCTGTCCCTGTTCTGTGACAAGCTGTGCTCTACAAGTCACCCAAAGTTGTGCTGGCTGCTTTTACTGCCCTATCACATTGCAAATTGATATCCAGTTCTCTGTTTGCTGTTTTCCCCCAAGAGGTGGGGGTTTTTATGTTTCATTTTATTGCTTTGCAAATATCTCTTTGTCATTTGTTTCTGGATTATTTTTCCCCAGATGAAGCAGGTTGCAATTTTGTAGGTTGAATCCCATTTCATTTCCTGCCATGTTTCTGACCTTTTCAGGTTCTTTAGTACTTCACTGTCCTCACTGGAGTTTTAAACGCCTCTTAGTTTGTCCTCTCCAAACAGAATTTTAAATGCTACTTTTACTAGATCCTTCAAGTACAGCAAGCCTGGTTTTGTGCCCACATATTTTGCAGCACCTCTGTAGACGCTGCTCCCTGCTGTAATTGTTTGCTGTTACCAGTCTCACCTGCTCAGTATTCTTCTGTCAGGTTTTAACCTATCACTGGTAACTTTGTGTAGTTCTGCTGGAGATCCTGTTCTGTTCTTCAAATGTCTACTCTTGCTTGTTGTGTAAGTGAACGTAATTTTCTTGTGGGGGAAGTAATTCTTCAAACTGCAGCCCTGTACCTCTTTAGTATGATTAATTTAACCTCCAAACCTTATTTTTTTTCCTGAAAATGCATCTCAGCTATTTTAGTTTCTTAACTAGAAAGAGACAATAATCCTCCATCTAAGACCCAAAATGATTTCTAAATACATGAAGCTACCCTTACGAATGAACGGAAGGTGGTTCTTTATTCTTTTTGCCTAGTCAGAGTGCTGCTTGCTGCCATGAGATGCTTCTGGCTTTTAGTTGTGACTATGATTTTCTTTTCTACAGCTTTCTGTAAGAATTCATTTCTTTATGTTTTTCTTGCCCTTGCTCAGAATTGTTTTCCAAAGGAATGACTCAGATTAGAAACAAGCACAGGTTTCCCTAGACTGCACAGAAGTAAGTCTCACATGCTGCACATCAAGAAACTATAATGGGGCTTTTTGTCAGAAAAATCTCAGGTAATGATTGTATTTGACTGTGAGTGGCACCCTGTCAGGATGGCCTTGCGTATTCGCTCCACCAGTCTGCTTCCCGTGAGCTCTATGGAAGGAATTCAGGCACTTGAGACATGCAGTTACTCTTCTGAGTGCCTAAAATCCTGAGAATTGAGGACAGAACGCACTGCTGTCCCACGTTTCACTTGTGAATCTCTACATACTCATACAGTGGCTAATCCTAAAGAAGTCACTCTTTACTTAGTAAAACTTGACTATTTTGAGAAATAAAAATACAACTTTCAAAGTGATCTGACATTAGAAATAAAAGATAGTAGAGTTAAGGCCAAGCACTTCTGTGTGTGAGAAAGAAATATGGGGGGCAGCTTTTCTTTTTCTTTTTGCCCCCTCCTCCAGGACTGCCAGGCTGGGCATCTCACAGTTTTTTCCCTTTGCCTTCCCCCTCTAGGACAAAGAGCTGAAAGATAATTACTTGGAGCACAGCCTCCGTTCTTCACAATCAAGCAGAATTTGCTATGCGTGGTTGAAGAAAATAATTCTCTTGCATGTAGTTTTCATGATATTTTGTTTTTTAATCCACAAGATCTAGTAAAGAAAGATGAACCTTTAAAACATTCAGCTGCTTAATCGTATTTTCTTGCAAAGTCTGTAATTCTAGAGCCTCACATACAAAACGATCACAATTTCCAGCACAGAATGTTGTTCACTGCAGGAAAGCACTTTAGCTGCTTAGCCCCCAACAGGAGTCCGGATGATTCGGAGAATCCAGACTCTGTGCTGACATATTCCTCTCCCTTTCCTTTTCAGAGGGTTGAATGGACATACGCTGGTACCCGCTGTAAAACCAAACTATAACGCCCTTTTATGCATCACTGCAAATACCTCGTTTTACATCTGAACAGTGTTTCCAGGAGGTTACTGCTAGGCATCTGTATGACTCGATACCATTTCTGTTGGGAATATTTGTGACATCAGGTCTCTTTGCAGTTGGTTGTCCCCTTTTTTGAACTTGACTCAATTTAACTATTTGGAAGGAGTTGAAGAAAAAACCCACAGTGCTTGGGCCTGCAGCAGGAGCATACTGCTCCATTAATATTGTATAGATGTGGTTACTTTCACATCTGCTGTATGTGAATGTTTTTAAGTAACAGGAGGTTTTAGAAAAAAAATAAGCAATTACTGGCTTGTGTTAGGCAATGTTTAATCACACAGGTCCTACATTTTACATATATTACGTCTGATCAGCCTCTGGAGCTTATGAGCTAGACTTTGAGTAGCAGGGTCTGACACTTAAAGAAAAACTTGAAAACAAACAAACTCTCTTTTTAAAAGACAGTTTTTCAAGCTCAAGGGTTAAAGTTGCTGAATGCTCATTAAAGCACTCTACATATTAGCAAAGAAGTTCTAGGTGGTTTAAATTCCAATAGGGAGTGCTAAACCTTTAGTTAAAACTTGTGTAACTTCTTTTGTCTAAAGAGTTCTTGCTTTGGCATGACATATCCTACTGTTAAAACTGAACAAAAATTTTAAGAAACCTCTGTGGTCACTGGGTTCACCATTGGCAACATGTCTGTTAGCATTAAAGAGAGACTTTGTGAGGGACTGAACTGTCATCTGAAATACCAGCATCTATTTCGTAAGACTTTCCACGAAAACATTAGTGTTTAACTTGACACTGAGAGCAGAAAGATACCCGGGATGCATTCAGACGGCTGGTTAAGGGCCAGGATCACTGGAAGGGAATGTTTCAAGGGGAGGACGGGCGAGTGAAAATGGAAAACACTGATGTGAACAATGCTGCGTAGTTAGCCGAGCATGAAATGTGAAATTGTGTTTTTCTAAAGACGTCCATTCATCATTAGCAACAAATAATTGCAGATATGTGAATGAATACAGAGTTCTTACTGTGACAGCCTCCACAAAACCAAAATATTTAGTAGCCCCTTGGTGAGTTACAGCTAGAGGCACGTGTATTTCCCTCACTGGTCAAAGGGTACTGCATGGAGTGAAAGCTGCATAGCTTTTGCATTAAACAGAAGGCTGCTGCTGTGGCTGGGTTCAGAGCAGGAACCGGGTTAAGCTGGATTTCATTGTGTACAGTAACTGGTTTGGAAAAGGTGTGAGTTTGTGAGGAAAAGGCATTTGTTGCATTAGGCCAGTCTGGTGTGAAAGGAGAGATGGCTAAAGGTGGACATCATGGGTCAGCACTTGCTCCGTTTCGAATGTGACGCCTCTGAGGGTGCGGGGAAGCTGCTGCTTTTCGGGACATGGAGGCATTTGCCATAGGTAACTCGTGTTTTCCAGTTAGGTGAAATCCAAGGCACCATCATGTAGCCTGGCATAGTCTGTCATAAATTTACGCAATTACGGACTCCCTTCTGAAAAGAGCTGATAAATCCTTTGTTGGATTTACCGTAGATTTATTCTACTACTTACATTTGAATCGACAATTAAGACGACTGCATTTGCTCCACAAAATGAAATTCTTATACTTGTGTGCCCACTTCACAGTATTTAGCTATTAACTAAAAGGAATGCATCTAGACAGGGAGAAAATTTTATTTCCTTAGGAAATACCTGTATTTCTAGAGCCTGCATATTTTGTCGTACATTTCAGCAAAATATGTTGGACATCAAGGCCAAAAAGTGAAAGGAACACCTTTAACCGTGTTGTACGTTTCCTGTTTTCTGGCATTCACGTGCTGTGTAGACCCTGCCTTACTCAGAAAGCACTCTGCTAAATGCCGCTGCTGCTTCAGTGTATTCTATGTCATGGTTTTCTTGGGTCGGAACAACTACAGAGCTGCAGATGTAACTAGCCTGCAATGGTATCTTCTAGAATGGAACTGGAGAGAGTTTGAGAAAAAAAAAATTACATTCATGCGTTAGCACCAGCAGACAAACTAAACAGTCATCAAGGACCAGGCAGTGAAGCATTCGCCATTTCCATTCACAAATCTACTTGCTGAGAATTAGGTGGGATAAGCTGAACGCGTACGCGCACCAGGAACGAACAAAAGCTTTATTCAAAACAGACGTGTCTGTTGGAATGTACCAGGACAAATCATCAGACCGCATTAAACCAGTCGGACTTGATCCCCAGAACTGAAAAAAATTTCACACACATTCTGTGGCTTTTTATAATATTTTTTGGCCCTCTTACTAGTATTTTCAGTTCATAAAAATAGTAGGAAAGGTGAAACTGGTGTAATGCAATAGGAATATGGCGTTTGTTTATTTCCTTATTTCTAAAGCACAAATGTCATGAACTGCTCGCCAGTGCAGCGGCTGTATGACCTCATGTCCTGACATATCTGCCTGTTGTGCCAGAGGGTGAAGTCTGGTACAGCAGGTCTGGGGCAGCTTTCTGGGAATAACTTTTACTAGTCTTACACTGATGAAGGTCAGCGTGGATATTTTCTGCACCGAGAAACAAGTACACGGGTACCTGATATTACAGCCATAATCAGCAAGAGCCCTTGTGGTTTTCCATCTACGTATTTGTTTCTCTTGCATATATTTGGAGTATTGTCTTTCAAGTTGTCTTTGCATTTCCTTTCACCCTAGATGATTTTGCCATGAGGTTAAAGGTTTCTTTACATCTTTAATTTTGTGACCTGTGTCAAGGAGTGGCCTTTAATTGCCACAGTAATAAAGCTTTGACGAGAGGGTATGTGAGTGTACCCAAAGGTGTCCTTTTTCCATTCTGAGACCAAATACGAAGATGTAGGAAATGCCAGTTACATACCAAATGAAGACCACCTCTCCTCTACATACTGTATTTCCAGTAGTTTTGTGTCTTACTAAAATTACCTGGCACGTCCTCCTCCCAAGCATAAATAATCACGGCATCAGATTCTCGGAGGTTACTCCACATGTTTGAAATAGCAGAAATGCTGAACCATGTGGCTGGACAGGTAGTACTGTTTGTGCTGACAGGTTTTATTTTCAAAGGAGAAGATTCAGCGTTGCTTTAACACTCGCAGCACTTGTGCGCAGTGCTTCAGGCCAGATTGGTTGAGGTGCACGTCTGCAGCCTTGCTCGAAGGCACGGTACGTGCTCAGGTGCTGCCAGGCTGTTTCCCTGTTACTGGATGCGTTTTTTCCCTTTGTCATTGCCGGGGAGGTTTTCGGCTCAGTCCAGAGTCTGTAGATGGGAGCCCGGGGCCTGCTGGGATGGGGTTTTACACTTGTGCTGTCCTTTTGCCCTTCCACTGAACTCTTTTCATTTCAGTCATGAGCAAACAGTCAGTGCCTGAACTAACAACCCCGCAATCCTCCAAAGCACGCCTCGCTTACAGTACCAAACAAAGGGAGGCCCGCGTGGGCCGGCCCAAGCCAAGGAATGCAGCTTCGGGGTTCTGCTCCATAAATTTAACCAGCACGACAAAAAGGAGATAATGTGAGCCTTCGTGATGATCTGAAAGGGGGAGGTTTGTGTCCCATTGATTGCGGTCTGGCCCATTGCCAGGCCCCGAGCCTGACCGACAGTTGAACCATATCGTTAAGGCGTGTAATACAGCTCCAGCCTTGTACAGCAGCCAATGAGTACATATCCAGAGGGCAAAAGTTTATAAAGAGTTGAGGCTGTCCTGTTTAACCCTCTCACGCTGCGTGTAATATACACTGCTGCCATTCAGAAATAGTCACGTTGCTATTAAAAATGTAAACCTTCAGCTTTCTTTACTTGGAAAAAAATACACGTGTGTCTGATTTCTAATGTGCGGCAGATTTATAAAGTGATCTGAGAAAAATATGTAAAAGTGATCTTTTATTTTTTTTTACAAAGAAAAAAATCCAACCCACTCTTTTTCCAGTACTACTTTATCCATAGTTACTTTTCTGTTCAGGGATGTTTTCTGGGGTTTCTACAAACTCTTTCATACAGATGGAGTTATTTATTGCCTTGATGTCACCTCATTTAGCATGTGGCTGGTATTTTTATAGATAATTTTTCCCCCTAATGTCGCTGTTAACATGTGGAATGCTCTTTTATCAGTTTTGTAGGTCCAGCCAATTGATTTGAATTGTTCTTGCAACTGCTAACTTGAAAAATCAAACCAAATTTTCTGAGTAGCTTTTTGTCAGGTGACGTTTGTGCTGTGCCTGCTGCAGCCCCAGTTGTAGTAACTGAATGTCTATAAAGGAGGGCCTGACGAGAAAGAGCAAGAGTCAGCACAGTTCATTTCACACCTACCAGTTAATGTCCTGGTGCTGGGCAGAGACCACTGGTTTGCTTTTTTCCCCAAAGTGGATTTGCTTTCCCAGAAAGGTAGGAGTACAATACGGAAACATTTCTGCTACACTCAAAGTGACGTGACCGTGTTTGCATTTACAAGAAAGGGGCATTGCTTGGCCAGCACTGATGGGTTTTGATGGGACTATTATAAACATTAGCACAGAAGTAAGGCTAATGCAGCATCTGCTACGCTGCCCTGTCTGACGGCAGACTATTCAGAACTTCTAAGATACCTCGCTGTGCCCTCGGGCAAAGTAACATTATGGCCCTGGGCGCTTTAATCTTCGCTAAGGCATGTTTAGCTCATGTGTTTCAGATGGGTGTTTGCAACAGGTCCCTGCTAAGAACCGTATCTTTTACGTTGAATCAGGTGGTGAATGGGAGCATTTTTCAACACGTTTGTGAAACAGGAAACTTTAAGGTGACAACTCTGGTCATCACTCTGTGATCAGTACAGGAAGAGACTCGGAGAAATGGGAAACTGAGATGGCAGTGTTACATTTTGTTAACTTCTTAGGCTTGATGATCTCAAAAGCGCATGAGAAAGTGTTCGTTTGCTGCACAGCTATTACGGTCAACGGGTGGACACTGGTTGATGCACAGAGTGTGACTGGTGTAAGTGCCATGCAGCACGCAAGCACAGCCAGGTTATGCAGATCTTGGATTTGCAATACAGACACCATAAGAACTTGCCACTTGGGCAAGTACACCTGCTGCTCTGCTAGTTTTAAGGAAGTGATTCTTGATGTCTTAATTAAGCTCTTCTCACTTCCTTTTGAACTTGGAGCCTCAAGAGGTGGAAAACAATCATAAGCCCCATGAATAGTGTTCAGTTTTGGTTTGATCTTGTGTACAAAAGAAAGGGGAAGGGGGGAGAAGAGCTACATCTCTAAGAAGTTGGCAGGAACAGCCTACACGATAAACAGTTGCTTCTTCAGCATGCTGCAGTTCTCCTAAAAGTATATTGGGTCAGATAAAGGTCTTCAGCATCTGAGCTGAAGATCCCTCAAAAGAGGAGGGATTTGACTGTAAGTGGGAGGTTTTAACCCTAGGCACCATTTATTTGCATGTTTCTGCCTGAAACTAGCATTTTGGGAACACATTTAACAAGCACAATATATTCCATGCATTTGCTGGAATAAACGGTGCATATAAGCTTCCTCAGATATGCAGTCAGCAGGGAGCTGTCTGGCTTGTGATTTTACACATTCTTGCATCTAACTGAGACATTCTAATGCCAAATCCAACGCTCAGACTGACTGCACTGCGTGTGCATTTTTAACACACCTTAAAAGCATCTGTGTCCGCACTGGTGAATGAATTCCACCACAGAGCTGTGCCAGATCTCTGCGTTCAGGCGTCCAGTCTCCAAGAACTTATCTGCCTGTTGGGAGCTGCTCCCCCAAAGTCCCAACACTGGGAAGGAGGCAGTTGTATTTACCCTCTGAAATACAACATTACCATCAGCCAGTAAAGTCACAGTGGGACAAGAAATCTAGATTGCCACAGGTTTTTCTGAAATTAGGCCCAAGTCATTTAATGTTGTCACAACGCAGTGGACTAGCACACAAAAATAATGCTGCTCAGTGAAATGCAGGGGACGTTCCTGATTGCGGCAAGGGTTCAACATTTGAAACAAAGTGCAGAGCAAGGGCATCAGTGAGGAAGGAATTGTGGAAATGGTATTTTGCGAAGGTGTGATAGGAAATATAGACCATAACAGTAATGGCATATGTTTGTGGGTTTTTTTTCGGTGAGACAAGTACTGTCTTCGTTGTGTGTTTTGTGGAAATTGTGTGTGGGGGATGACGGACCCTTATGGAAGGCTGCAGGTGCATTTCAGTCTTGAACTTGAGCAACTGTAGCAGCTATTTTAGCTGTTGTGTATTTTAGGATAGAAGATGTAAGGCCATTCCTCCTTCAACTTAACCAGATCAAGTCACTTCTTAATGTCTGAAATCACTAAAGCCTCCTTAAACAAAGCACTCCTTGTATTTATGAAGCAGACTTTTTCCAGAGCCAAGTAAGTAACAGGTTTGATATTATTTCTTCAAAATACTATCAGCAATTGAATTGTTTCATAGGCTTATATTACCTGCCAATTTTCCTTTGTTTGAACTAAGGTAGTTTTATAATTATTTCAAGGGGATAAAATTGTTCCCAGGCTGAAAGTCAGTATGCCAGTTTACAGCCCAGAGCAGGCTTTTATCAATAAATTTTATGCAAACCTGAAAAAACAAGTTTACAATGGAAACACTGACAGAATTTGAGCTATACCAGAACCAGTAAGTTAATGCTTTAAACGGGTTGGAATGATGAGGTTGTTAAACTGGAACACCTTTATGAATGCGACACATTGATGACAGTTGCTGGAAGGCAGCAAGAACTGGGTCTAGCTGAAGAAAATCATTACTAGAGAGTGTGGGGGAGAGCCCTGTGGCCAGCGAGGTCTCTGTGGAGGGCTGACAGGGCCGATGTGCACACCAGTGTTTGTCAGCTGGAATGGACCTGGGGGTTTGCTGACATGCAGTGCAGCAGGTGATGTCTCTCTGAAGAGCCTCTTCCAGTTTCAGATGCAGAATTGCATCTCTTTGCACTTACAACTCTTGTTTGTGCAGGATCTCGGGTGTCCTTGTGCTCTTCCAGTTATGGATCGCAATCTGTACACACGCTCAAGTTGGGCTTTTCGAACAGATCTGCAGCTGCCAGTGCTGCTCTCTTACCAGGAGGACAGATTAGAAATGCCACAGATGGACGTTTTAAATGAAAAATTGTGGTGCTTGCTGTGTCCGTCATAGGGTTCTTCCTTGTTGCTTTTTTTTTTCTCAGAAGAGGCTGGTAATTTCCTAAAGTTGTTTTATTCTTATCATAATTCTGGGTGTGATACTGAGGAAACTGAAAGATGTAAATTTGTATGTAATTTTAGAAGTGCAATGTTTTGTTTTTCCAGACTATCATCTGTTGATATACAAAGTTTCATACCTTCTGATTTTTACTTTTTTAGTGTTTTTGTCAAAGCAATCTAGGTACAGTTGAAGGAAATTTTTTAGGTCCAAAAGACACTCAAAGAGAAGTAAGTTACTGTTCTCAAAACCACTGTGTATTTATGCACCTCAGCAAGAATCACATCTACCTACCTGACAGTGTAAACGTGGCGGGGGAGAACGTACAGTGAAGGAACAGGGATAAGTAATTCTGTAAAACATGCCGTGTCTCTTGTAGAGTTTTTTCAATCTAAGTCGGCAAATAATCATCACCAGTAATACCTGAACAACTTCCTTACGTCAGTGGGTCAGTGACACGTTTGATTACCAAACTTCTGGCTCAGAACTGGTCAACTGAATCACAAGAATTCTGTGAACTGCTAAGCAAAAGCCAACCAATTAACAGTGTTAACTGTTTTTAGTGTGCGTACAGTCATCTGAAATGAGATTCTCCAGTGTTCAGCTTTGTCTGAGCAGTGAAGAACTGGAGTGTGTGCCTCAACCTTCTGACACCATTTCCAATCTCTTTGTGTCTTCATTCAGCAGCACTCTTCCCCGCTGTGACTAGTAGACGTGAGGGCATTTCTGTCTTGTATTGCCTTTGTGTGCTTATTAAAAAAGAATCGGCAGATCTGTTGAGTGCATGTTTAATGTAACACAGATGTGGGCACACCACCGTTCATTCTGCTTTACAAATCTTCAGCTTTTTGTATTTCATCAGCGGTGGTTATTATTTACAGAACGTAACTTGAGACAGTAGAAAAAATTTTTTGATTAAAAAATTCAAGTCATGTGGAATGTTTTTAGCTGTCCAGACCAAACAGACCAGTTTGCCAAGGGGCCGATGGACTATCAATGCAATTTACGCTAGCTCTAGTGGCATTTAGTTGAAAAGCAGCTGACCTTCTTATCACCAAGATGAGAATTATCTTTCGTCACCACAATGAACGTTTTAGCACGGAGGAGCAGTGGGGACAGCAAGCACTGTACTCTTAAGTACTTTTTCCATTTAAAAACAAAACCTGAAAACAACCACAACCAAACGCAACACTTGGAAACTGCCCAGCCTTCCAGAAATTCATTGTGGTACCCAGTACTTCTGTAGTGTGAATTGCTCTCTGACCTGTTTCTAAGCCAGACATTAGACACCAGTGTTGGCTTCTGGTTTCTATGGAATAGGTTTCATTAAAAGGCCCTATTCTTTCCTCATTTTTGCAGCAGTCTTTCTTGCAATGCTCCAGATACCCCTTTCTCACAGTACTACAGCATACAGCACAGTTGAACATTTATCTGAAAGGTGGTTAATGTAAAAACCGTTACGCAGTGTTGTTGCTTGCTCCCGTACAGATGGTTATCTAACTTTCCTGGATGGGTAACAGGAAAGTGTCCAAGTAAAAAGTTACTGATGGGCCAATAGTTAATTAAAAACTGTATATTATGCTTCAGACATTTACCTTTAAACTCATCAACAGAAGCCACAGGTGCTGTAGAGAGATTTAACAGCTGATGAGGGCTTCTTGGATAAGTGAAAATTTGCCATTTTACTGCTTTTGGAGGTTAGGAAGTAGGACAAGCAGCAAGATGTGAATTACATTGGTTGGAACCTTTGAATTTCCATGGAACTTTACCTCAAAATTTTACATGTCATGAAGGCAAACACTTACTTTTATTTACTACTTTGTAAGAATCTAAAAGGTAAAAGCAGGTGCTTGTTCACCTCTGGTGTGGGTTCAGAAAGGTACCAAGTCTGTCATGTAACTGTACATGGTACAGATCAATCCTATTTATATCTAAAAAAAAACAACCCTAAGGGGCAGGAGAGGTGACTTCTCCAGAGTTCTAGTACTCAGCAGTGAAGTTCTAACCACTGCATGCAGCTGTTACTCAGTGGAATAATTTTAAGTCATCATAGGTTGTGGAAGTAATCTATTTGCATAGTGTTTAGGTTATCCTGATTCGGAGAAATGTTACTAATGGAAGAATACAGTTCAAGACATTGCACTTATTTGCAAATGAGGAAAACTAAGTACCTTTATCTAGCAAACTGCAATTTTCATGCTGGTGTTTTTTAGCTTGGATGCATAACACTAATTAATGAATGTCTAACCAAAAGCAAAAGCAGTGCAGCAGGACAGGTAAAGCAGTGAGAACATCTGTCAGCAGAGGTAAAACTGAAAATTTGACTGATAACATTTTACTGGCACTGTTTATGACAACATTTGTTATGGTTTCTTAAGCCCTTGCTCTGTTTCGCATTCTTTCAGTTGGAGAATTTCCACTCTTCATTTCACCCTCCCTGCTGACAGTAAACTGACTTTCCATCTTAACATAACCATAATTCAGCTGAAGTGAAGTCAAGAGCTTTTTTTCTCCCCTGAAGTTTCTCTCAAAGAGGATCAGTGTAAGCACTACTTCTGAGCCACTGTAATTTGTTACACAGGTCAGGGATGCAATAATCTCATTAACAAAATCAGAACTTGCCAGATAGTCATAATGTATTAAAAATATAAACTGGCTGATGTTTTTCTCAACTGTGCTGGAAAGCCAGTATCTTTCACTTCCACACCTTGTTTGCAAAATACATTGTTGATACCAGGCAGAGCAAGGATACCCGAAACATACCCAGAGACCAGTCGCCAAATGGGGGAGCAGCAAAAATTATAATTAAGTAATGAAGGACATGCAAGAGATTCTGTTCCAGTAACATTTACTGCAGCCAAGAAGGGAAGGGGCAAAAAAAAAAAGTCTGACACCATTAAAAGGTAAGGGTGTCAAAGACTCAAAACAAATTTTAAAAAGGTGCATGGGTTTCGAGTCTGGGACAGGACTGCTGAAAGTAAAAGGTAAGAAAGAAACAAGGCTCCAGAGAAAACATCTGCAGAAAGCGAAGCTTAGAAGGCAAGTACTCTTGTGTGCTATTGCCAAGCAGCTTAAAAAGAAAACGTGTTGTTACATGGATTTTGTCCTGGTCTTTTGATCAAAAAGGATAGAAGCGGTTTATTGTACAGGATCTTTACAGAGCATCAAGATGGGAAGTAGAGAGCACTAGTCAAAAATGATGCGTTTGGCTTGGAAAATTAGAAACAGCAGTAGCCTGAAAGAGATGAAAAAGCATGCAGCAGACTCAGAGTGATGCTGTTGGGAAAGGACAGAGAATAAAATAGGGCTAGGCAGCCTGGAACACAGTTCTTCAGGGGTAGGGCGTTCCAAAAGCTTAAAGGAATTCAGAATATTATTTTTTAACAAAATACTGCTAGGGAGGAACCTAGCCTGCAGTTCTGTAGCACTCTGGGCAGTATCAACTTCTGATGTCTGTTAAGCCACGTTTGCCTTTTATTATTGTCATTATTTAATAGATGCTCAAGAAAGGTAAGGTATGCTAAACTAAATACTACAGACTGTGGGTTTTTCTTTTGTCTTAACTGCATGTGCATATTTTCATAACCCTTCAATTTTCCAAATACCGACACTGTCCATCAGTGTGAGCTCTATCTAGGTTGATGCACTCTTATTTTCTGCAGAGAAGTGAGAAGAAAAGAGTCAAATCAGTAAAATTCTGCTGATAAACAGATCCCAAAATCTACAGACAGTACATCCCATTTAGGTTGCTTCTTCCTATTAATTTAGCATGCTGCCCCTTAATTGTAGAAGCGAACTGGGAGACGTTTCTTGGAAATGTAAAACAACATGAGTAGACACCATGGCTTCCAGATCAAGTATTACAGAATCTATATGCTGTGTCTGTGAAGATCTTGTATTTTTAGAGGCTTTGTCACGCTTCATATTTTAAAATAAATAAAACTTTATGCGTTGACGGGTTTAAGTGGAAGGAAGAGCACTGCTGGTGCACTAAGTCATTTCTCTGCGTCTGTTTTGTGTGTAGGACACAAGCAGAGAGAGTGAGAAAGCCACGCTGCTGTCGAGGACCTCAAGGGCTCTTGCCCTGCTATTTAGAAAGTCAAGCAGAAGGACAGGAACAGCTCTTCAAACTGACTGACAACATCCAAGATGAGTTGTAAGTACTGACTTACACCGTGATGTTAAGTAGTTCTGTTTGCTGCTGTTGTACCTTGTGTCTCTAGGGAAGAGGGGCTGAAACTGGTTTATACAGGCACACACACACATGCATTTCATGTGTTTTCTCTTGGTACCTGTTAGCAGGACAGTACAAGCACCTGATGGCTTCCACAGCAGCCTGTCCAGGTGCCTCTGCAGGTGCCACGGGGCTGCTGTGGCTCACTCGTTGCTCTCTGCCACTGATGGCACGTCACATACGGGCTGGGGCACAACCGAAGCCTTGGTTTGTCGACTTCTGCTCCTAGTAATGGCCCTGGTTCCCTTCTGTCATTACAAAAGATGACACCTCAGGAAGTTTCTAGGTAATCATTAGTCATTTAACATGCATTAATACATGTCCAACCGTCCACCCGCATTGCTAAAATAAGTACATGCTTTAACCCTGTACTCTTCATCCTCTAACACTCCTACAGGCAGATCTGTCCTTTATCTTCTATTTCTCCCAGCCCAAAGCCTGGGAGAGTGAGTAGTGATTCCGTGAGAGCAGTACGTGAACCAGCACTAACCTGCACAGAGTGGGTTCTGTGAGAGGCTAGCTTGGATGCCTGTGGTACACATTATTCCTAAGCTACAGCTGTTAACAGTTAATGACCAGAATAACCTGCACAATTTTATTTTTTTTTTCCCCAGAAAAATCACTACTGAATAATTTGAATGGGTAATACACTAAAGGCGCATCTGCATTTGAATGCCCTGGATATGGGTGCATGAAAGCAAGTGAAAATGTATAAATGTTATCAGTGGTCAGGTTTGAGAGTGTGGAAAACAACTGCATGCAGAGTGAATGCATGGGAAGGTATCTACACCTGTTTCTACAGGAGATGTCCATCTGTTGAACTGGGTTCTTAAGGCATAATTCATTACTTAACCTGACCCCTGCCACAGCTACCTGAACAGCTGTTTTCAGTCGAGAGTGTAAGATACTGTGTTTTGCAGCTATTATCCCTCAGAGTCTCTGCCAAGGCAAAGTAGTTGGAACTGGTGCTGGTGAAGCTGGTAGAGGGATGTACCTAAGGCAAAGTAGTTGGAACTGGTGCTGGTGAAGCTGGTAGAGGGATGTACCTTCAGCAGAGTATCTGAATTTCACCACTGTCAATGGTCAGGCCCTGAGAGCCATGGGCCACGCTAGATTCCACCTTCAGCTGCCTTTGAGGAAGTTTATCATCTGCCACTTGCTTGAGGCTCTGTGATCTTCCCTCTGTCATCCTATTTTCACCTCATTTAAGGGTGAAATATGGATATACAGTCTGGCTCTTAAGTAGGGAGAATCAAAAAAGAGCAATTTGTCAGCTTTTTTGCAGGTGTTACCCCATAAGTAGATCAGTGGGCTTTTGTCATCGAGTCACACTGCTCATTCACTGTGATGTTCACCACTAGGAACATCACTCAACAAGAAAACAGTGTTTCCTGTCATGGAAAATAAGTACAAAATCATGCCTCTGACTTTTATCCTAGTATCATAATCAGAAACACATTTAAAGACCTGATTATTTGCATATTTTCCTTCAGAGTTAAATCCATAAAAGGGGGTTTAATACCTTGCTCTACTGTTCTAACTAAATGTTTCCACATTTTTTTCCAGTTAGGCTCACTGTTTCACTTCTGGAAAATATTGTGTAATTACTTCCTGATGTTGTTAAAAAACCCACAAATTCTCCAGAGATCTGGTTGCTTCTACTTTGTTCTACTGGATCACGTTTAGTTTAATTTTTCATTTTATTAATTTGAGATCTTTTTAATAGTGTAGGAGTATGGGTTTAAAAAAAAAAATTGTATCTTGAAGTAGTATCTTAAAAGGTTAAATACCCATTTTGAGAACTAGACACAGAGAAGTAACAGCTGGCAAGAGAAAATGGGTAATGATGCATGACTCAAACTTAGAACAGAAATTTAGAGCCTCAACTACAAATTAGCTAACGTTTCTGTGCTTCACCATTAAATCACCGTCCTCTGCTTCCACTCCTCAACATGCATACATGACACCAGTAAGAATCTTGTATGGAAAATGAGATATAATCTGTTGGTCTTACGGAGAAAATATAAACCTGTAGTCTGATGACCCAGTTTCTCCCACTGAACTTTATGGCAGCTTTTAGTGCATCACTTCTCTCCATGGATGTCCCGTACAGAGGGCTGTCATACCACACACCAGGGCAACAGCTGTTCTGCTTTTGTGGGTGTGAAAACCTTTTCAGGTTTCAGAACTTCGCTGTGACAGTCGCAAAGGACAGCGATACAGTATCAGGTGTGTCTGATAATGAACTTTCATCTTCTCTCCCCTCTGGAAAAAAAGCCATGAAACCCAATGTGCCAGGAAGTTTCCTCCGGTTCCACTTCTAGTGGAGTCTGACCTGACTCAAAACTAGGGTCTCTGTGAAATATGGTACTTGCTTTCATGTGCCTGTCCTAAAGAACAAGATTATTATTCTGCAGGCTATACTGCTGTGTTGTTTTAAAATTAAGTTTTCTATGACACTTCATAAAAAATATCCTTCTCCATCCTAATTAATTTATTTCAAAGACAAAACCTTACCCCGAAGTGTCTGAACTCTGATGGAAAACTGAGGGCAATTGCTAGTTTCAGTAACTGCGTTCATATTGTCTTTACCTCGGCTTTTTTAAAGACACATTTTTTTGTTTGTTTGGAACACAATTCAATTATCGTATCCTGTAGTTTTATCCAAGGTTAAAGCTGGGCAAAGTACATTACTTTTAATAGGATGGCGGTGCTCTTCTCAGCACTTCCAAGGAAAACGTAAGTTGTTAACCTGAGTAAGCGCCTATGCCTTCCTCAAGTTTGTGGAACCAAGGGCATGTCCCAGCTGACACGGCTGGGAGGCACAGGGCAGGGAAAAGACAAGTTCAGCGCAGAATACCATGTTTCAGAAGACTGTTAATAGAAAATTACTGGAATTATTCTTTTATACCACAAAAAGAAACAGCCATCTGACCTCTTGAAATAGTTTTGGCTATTAAAATTCCCATTTATAGCTTTGGGTTTACTTGGATATAGCTCAGAGTTACTTTGTGCAAAGTGTTATTTAAATTACAGTAGAGCTGACAGTAGTTAGGGTGATGCTAAGCTTTTCTGATCTACCAAAACCTTCGTACTGACAATCTTCATTGATTTCAAAGACAGTGGAGTATTTTTCAGAATGTATTAGGACAACAGCAGACAGATCTGTACAAGCACCAGTTCAGAAAATAACAATTTTTAACCTACCTGACATCATGAGAATCTTAGCTTTACAGATATGCTTCTACTGTTATGGGTTGTTGACAGAATATTATTGTTCTGTTTAGCACTCTCTCCGAGTTCTGTATTCATATTTCATTTTTTGAATTTTTCAGCAATGAACCTCATTAGTTGGTTCATTTCAGTAGTAAATTTAGAAGTGGGGGAGAAGTGTTCATGTGTGAAATATCTATTTCACTTTTGCATTCCTTACTGCTGGTTTTTACACATCAACCTTTTCAGCCATCATAATTCTCAATATTCTTAATTCACTCTTTTCTACCTCCACTATTCATCACTCGGACTAATCTCTCTGGGGAAACCTGCTTGCTGCTTAACCTTTCACCCCAGTGTTAAACAGCTAATTTCTCTTTTCTAGCTACTGATCCAGGCAGCAGGTTAAACTTGTTTTTTGTTTTTAAAGGCGAGGGAGGTGTGTGGTAAAAGCAAGCACAGTAGGTTTACAACGTGTAGAAGGATAATGCTCTTGTCATAAATGTCTGCAAACATTTTGTGTGTCAGCAGTGGAACTGAACTTACATTTAACTTCAGTATCAGGTCTTGCAATGTTTCAATGCAAGGAACTTACTCTTCTTAAGCCTTGTTAAAGGATATTTTTATGTGCCCCTTCAGTGTCCACAGCTAGAAGCCAGGCATTTAGTGCTAGTATTTGATTTACAACATGATCTTTTTTAACTGGGTGAAAGGGTACTTCATCAGCTTCATTTTTAGGACAGTTTAAATTAAATGCAGATGAATCGTACATGTTACGCTATTAATTTTCCTGAAAGACTTCTAAAGGTCTCTCAGAACATAACAGGTGAAGACATTTGTTAGTTTACTATTTTTAGCTTCAAGTGAGTAATTTTTCTTTTTTTCTTTTTTGCAGCTTCATAGCAGTAGAAAACATAGGCGGCTGTTGTGTTCTCATTTCATCCAAAGCCGTTTATTTCCTGAAAAATGGCGATTACACGGTCCACGAGGCCATGTTCCTAGAAGTCAAGTATGATGATCTCTACCACTGCCTGGTTTCCAAAGACCACGGGAACGTGTACATACAGCTGACCAGGAAAGCTGTCAATACAAGCAGTGGCGTGGCAATGCCAGGCCCCTCGCAACAGAAGCCAATGGTAAGGATCTAGCACCTACTGTTTCCTTCACTCGGGGATTTCTTTTCCCCTTTTGGGCTGCTGGTGCTGAAGGTGTTTGTAGTCATTAGCGTTTGGTTTCCTGTGCCACGTAACAATGAAACTTTGTTCTGTCAGCAGTGAAAACTGCTGCTGCTGAAAAGGTTTAGGTGAGAGCAGAACTTGCTCCCTAAACTCCTGAGAAAAGCTGAAGGCAAAATCTAAAATATTTCTGCAGGCAGAAAAGTTGTAATAAGAAGTGTGTATTTACCTGAGAAGGGCTTTTAACTTTACAATATATACATGACACTGAAGTACTCTGCTGTCTGTTTGCTCTAGTCTTCTCCTCCCATACATATATTTTTTTACTGCAAAGTATCTAAGATAGGAAACAATGTTTACTGTCATGCATGTAAAGGTTAATCAGAACTCTCCCTTCTCAGTTCTTGGCTCCATTACAGTAGTTGCTCAGGGGTCTGTTTTACAGACAAGGTTACAAGCTCACCCCTGACCCAAGTCAGTTTACATACCAAACAGACAAGCCAGATAAAAGGTAGGAGGGGAAGCAAAGGAAGTAACTTAAAATATTGCAAGATGTTTCTGCTCTCATCCTAAAATACCTCTCTCTATTTACCTGTCTCTCACTTCTTCCTTACTTCAGCCACAGCACTGAGAAGGAATCTCCACTGAAACTTTCCTGTTCCTTACAGGAGACTTCAAATGTAATCCCTTCAGTTAGTGAAGTAATAAAAGTGATAGCAGTACCACATTAAGAAAAATCCTGTTTCTTTTTGCAGGTGAAAGTGAAATCGGAAGTTCTTGCAGTAAAGCTATCTCAAGAAATAAACTATGCAAAGAGCCTTTACTATGAACAACAGCTTATGTTAAGACTCAGTGAAAATCAGGAACAATTAGAGCTGGACTCTTGAAACATCTTCCTTACTGCCAGAGTGAACTGCAAGTATCAGTCTGGAGCTGATGGTATTTCATAACTACAGAAAGTACTACATGGGAAGGAGATAAATATGATTTGGTATGTAGTTAAATGGAACCATTGTCCATGAGAAAGCAAGCGAGGTGGGCTTTTTTTTTTTGAATCATTAGTTGTATATCAAAGATATAGCTGCAATGCACTTGGTTCCGGGAGAAGCCCTGTATTTTGCTAACATGTATATATGTAAAAGTGTTTCATGTAAATAAGAAAGTAAAGACCAGGGTGTTGGTATAAATAAAAGTCTGTTTACTGTGTAAAGAAATTAAAGGAGCTATACTGAGTCTTACTGCACTACCTGAAACTAGCCATTCTCTCTCTCTTTTTTTCCTTGAGAAGGTTCATTTTCACGGTGCAGGAATGTAGATGAAAGTTTAAAAAAAAAAAATAAAGAGTTAATTGCTGCTGTTAGAGCAAAAACGTCCTGTAGTTGGGAGCTTTAACACTGAGGTTAGGGTGCATTGTTTGGAGTTTTTTCTTCAATCACTACTACAGATAAATGCATGTACACCTTTTGTTCCACTAGAATTTCATCCTCGTTTTCAACAAAAATAATTGTGTTTTGCAGTGAGGACTCACTAATTCAATTACATTTTCAAAATATTAGAAAAGAAGCTGGTGCTGTTCTGAATACAGCACTCAAACCTAGCAAAGTCTGCACCTCTGAAGGCCCGTGCTCCTGAGTTCTTTTTAAAACAGTTCAAGCGAGCAGCCTTGGAAATTGAAATCTTTAACTTGACTTCTTTTGCCCTTCACTCAGATTGAGGAGGTGTATATAGTTAGCTGGTTAGGAGGGAATTCTGCTAGCCCTGGAAATGCTGGGAGGGTGGAGGGAGAGGAAATCACTGCATCGTTTGTCTTCATGACAACTCTTCAAAATTAAACTTTTTGAAATAATAAAAATAACATACTTTTTCAGATGTCATACATGAAATCAGTACTTGTCTCATCAGCTTTAACCAAGTGAAGATTGGGGAATGAACATACTTATGTACCTTTATTCACAGCAACCAGGAAATCTTATTTTCATGTTTGCTCCCTGGAGGTAGTTCAGCAACTGTTCTGAACGTCCCCGTGCACTACAGCACTTGGCCGTGCAAGGTTCAAGTGTGACACAAAACTTCCCTAAAACTGCTGAGTAACCTACATTCTGAAAGTGTTACTTTGTAAACCTTTGACTCAATGTAAGGAGCTTTATTTTCAACTTAGTTTACCTTTTAATGTCCTCTCATAAAGGCATACAGGTGTATTTTTAAACCGAAGGTTGGAATTAAACCAGTTCTCAACACCTGTAAAGGGAAAGGCAGAGGATTATCATGTAAGGAGAAAACGTGGTCTCAGTAGATGTGTGTATGGTCTGTGACTGGAAATCCAAATCCATAAACGTCCATTACACAAATGAAACTGATGTACTGCATCACTTTTGTATATTTCTCTGTGTAATTTTTAAGTAAAACGTATAATTCAACAAGTGCATTGGCTCAACAGTGCTTTAACATGTCAGTCCTGTTGGACTTTGCTACCAAGACTCCCCGCTTCTCTCCCCTATAAAATTATTTTTTAATCCAGCAAATATCTAGATGCTAAAGATGGTAAGTAGATGGGGAAGGAAAATAAAAAGTAGTTCACAGCTCTGTGTTGAGAATATAAAGGCGAATGGCTTGAATACTTAAGTTTTGTAACAATTATGTAAGGAGCTGATGTCCAAACACCTGAAAAACACTTTGATAGCACACCCTTTGGGTTACCTGAATCAGGGAGCCATGGTAGAGTAGATAATGGATCCAATTTGTGAATTTGTTTATTTCTTTTGGCCTTTGCTTAACCTGTTCCTTTGACTGCTGCTAATGATTAAACAGAACATTGTTTAAACCTTTGAAAAGCCTAGATGTGTATGAGTACCAGGGACTGTAACTGGGTGAGGTTACTCCAGTATGTTACTACATTGTTCCTGATCGTGTGCTCCTCTTGAGCACAGCGGCTGAAGGTGCTCCCTCGTCGACAGGCAAGGGCAGGTTTTCTCTGAAGGGTACACACACAGCACGGACTACACTGATTACATACAGACATAGCTGAAATAAGCATACTGCCTCGGTTAGCATTCCAAAACAAATTGAATCAGAACTTTGTTTTTTTAAAAGTGCAAGTGATGTTATTTATTGCCGAAACCCAACTATTTTTATATAATTTCAGAACTCTTACTGTGGACTTCCTATTGCTATTGGCACTAGTAATGTTATTACTCAGTGAATAAATACAGCTTTCAGATTCCAGAAGCCACACTCAGACATACTTTTCAGAGGATGTGGAGAGTAGTCTCCAGCTTTCACTCAAATTCTTAAGAACTCAAACACAAGCTGTAAGCAAACAAGACAACATAACAGTTCTGTTTACCAAATTTTGTGGAGTTCTTCACATCGAGCCTTATGAAGGCTGGTTTCATTGGAGGAGGTGTGACTGCTGCAGCAACGGAAGCAGATTCAGTCTTCAGATTTCAGAAGCTGGGGAGGAAAAGATTCTCTGATGAGACACAGCAACACAGCGTTCTTCCTCTGCCCACTGTCCATAGCACACAGCCAGGACACGTCAGGAAAGACAATGTTTTTTCATGCCTCTTGAGCTCAAGTCTTTCTAAAACACTGTTCGGATTCATACTCTAATTAATAAAGATTAAATAACCCATCAAGAACGCAGGTAGTATTTCAAAAACCCTGTAACCCATACAGTGGTATGCTGAGGTAGAAATACTTTGGTTTGGCCCAGTGGCTTTGATTTTATCTATATTTTGCTGAGAACTGTACCACTTGTTCTCTGCCTACCCTGACCAACTCTGTTTTCTTGCTGGAGTTGCTACTGAAAAAAAAAGGTAAAATAAAGATTATTGACATAAATGTTACTTCACCACCATTCTGGAGAAGTGCAATAAATTCATTCCACCCACATGCTTCGTGTGCCCTTGCTTGCAAAACCATTAGTTATGTACAGGAACAGAAAATAAGTGTAGAGGCCAGGAAGGAATAATTCTCTGAGAAGTTAGACGCATGCCTCTTGAGTGGCAGAACAGCCCTCAAGACTGTTCTTACATCACATAATTCTGATGTTTGAGGTAAAACTTGGACAACCCCCGGAATGCTGGTGTCTCTGTAGGTCAAAGCCAGACTTACACTGCTTTTTCTGACATGGACGCTCAGGTATCTGTGTTTGAGATAGTCTACTTCTCCAAAAGTCATTTAAGAGTAGGAAATCTAGACACAAAGCTATTTGAACTTTGAAGAAAAGGCACATCTTGTAAAATAAAATCCAGACGTCTTATGCATCTGGATGACGCGCATGGCTGATAAATGCTTTGTGCTACAGTAACACCTCACAGTACGTCACCTACCCAAGCTATACAATGCCAAAGCTAGGTCAAAAGATAAACTTCCAAAAAATGGCACTTTAGGTATCAATGTAATTTTATATGGGAAAACTGCATCCTAATATTTCTAACACTTATCCAGAATCATGCAGTCTACTGTCACTAAAATGAGACAGGCTTGTGACTGAATTAGGTAGGCAAGCTTTTAATGTGTGAGATGCGCAGAAGAACACAGATGGCCATGTCATTTTATTCTAGAAGCAAGTCTGGACAGGCAGAACTACAAAAGTCCTTTCTGTTCTGATCTAAATCCACAGCTGTGGCTGCAAACCTCTCTATATCTGACAAAGCAATCAAAACACAGAGAATTACTATTTTGGATCAAACTGTTTTAAGCTCTATGATATGTTCACAGTGACCAGGAATGTGATAAGGCCACTAAGAGACCTTTTTTTCTCTGAGGAAATATATAACAACCTGATAATGCAAAAGTATAAAGATACATGTGCACAACAGCGCTGCTAAAAGAGGCAAATCCCACATCAATGCATGATTCTGTAACCACATGTAATTCCTGGAGCCAGCCCTCAGCTGGTAGCAGGATCCAGCACAGTACAGGTGGGATGAGTAAATAAGGTGTCTGCCTGCTTGCTGCCTCTGGAAGAAGATAAATTAATTGCTTTCCGATGCCACAGAATAAACTGGAAAAAAGTTTGGTAACTTTCAGACACTTTAGTCAGACCATAAATAAATGTAGTTCTACATTTATTTATATGTCCTACTATGGTATGATCAGCTTGAAAGAGACTTTTTGTTACAGTCATTACTGCATCATAAACAATTCTGTTACCTACTTAAACACAGCCATTTATAAATCTAGGCAGTGAACAGGAACTACAAAATGAAGCATGCCTGAAAGGAGGTAAACAGTGTGCAAGATGTGAACAACATCCTCCTGTCCTTCTGCTCCTGAACAGATTTCCAATAAATCAGCTAGGTGGTATTATCGGAACAGCTCAAGTTGTAAATGCTGTTTACCAAGAAAGTGCAGTGCTTACATTTTTGTGGCGAGAACACAAGTGGCTGAATGGTCCACATCTCAAAACAGAAAAATATTCATAACATTTCCCTGTGCCAAGGAAGTTTTGATCTACTTGCCATCCCATGTCCTACACTGCATGATGGTTTTCAGCATTTATCTGTTGTCTCAATAACAGAACACTTACTAGGATCCTAGGTCAATTCTATGTATTTTTTAACTTTTTTTCTCTGTAACACAGCTGAGCACTGACCTGTTTCCTACAGTACACGAACCACCAGATGATGATTCCTCCAGGAATAACCTTGCTTGCTCTGCTTCTCAGAAGAACATGCTTCTATTTGCTAATCACAATGATTTCACCTCTGGTACCTGGGTCTGAAAAAGCAGGTTCCAAGGAGTATACTGTCTTCAGGATACAGGCTGCTGCAAAGATACATAAACCCAAACCAAAACCAAAATACATTTTAATTAAGTCAACAGCTGCTCAAAATCCACTTACACAACTCTTTTTTACAAACAGTAACACTGTATGTTGTGTGTGTATGCTTATATACTTTTTTTTAAATACACACACATATGTATATACATCCATACACTTTTTTTTAAAAACCTTATCTTGAAAAGCAATGGCCATACTCCAAACAACTCCTCTATTATTAAAAGCATAGTTGTTACAAAGAAAGAACACAGTCTTATTTTTCTGAAAAAAAAACCCCAAACACCTGTGCTCAGAGCTTCTGCAAAATTCAGGCTTGATAGCAGACTCTCAGTACACGTTATGGTGCTTAGTTTTCCACTTGTATCATCGGTTCAACTTTATTACTGCCTATTTATTGTTGTTGGCCCAACGCTCTGACAGCCTTAGAAAGGAGTCGGGACATCACAAAGCCATCTGCCTCAATGACGCCGTACAGTTACCTTAGCTGAGAAAATGTTTCACTAACAGAGGACACAGATCAGTTTAACTGAACTCTGCGCTTTTCATAGCTCTTCTATCAGTAGATTTTCTGAAGTGGGAGAATGGGAGGAAAAAACAGCACCAGATGTGCACAGAAGGCTGGTCCCCACACTGTGACTGGCTTTGCACGTGTCTCATAGGTTTAAGAGAGTGCAGGGTTAATCGTATCAAAGGAGGCTTGCCAAAAAGGAAAAAAAAAAAAGTTACTCATTAACCACTGACAAACATTGGGGGAAAATGCAGGGTTTTTTGCTATTTTCCTCAGCAGAACTACAGCACATTCTAGTATAGAAATAAAAATAATCTTGGAGCAAAATGCAGTTACATAAGAGATGCATGCCTACTGCATTATATCAATTCTGTTAATGGCTGGTTGTACAGTTGCTCTGTTGCCTCAATGCAGTCGGACTCCAGTATCACAAGAGGTTTCTGGGCTTTTTTTCCCTCTGTAGCCGACACACTATTGCCCAAGCAATGTGCCTGGCACAAAGAGTTCTCTCGGTGGATAAGAATCACCCTGCATCTCGGGCCTGCTCTGGTCTCGCTCCAAAATACGAAAAGGCCATGAGAGAAGTAAACAGCTTTCATGTGCATTTACATTTGGGACAAATGGATGGGTCACCCAAAGGACAAGGATCGTGGATGAGAGCTACGGAACAATTCTTTCTGCACACTTAAAATGCCAGCAAAAAACATCCCCTGGATGCTGCAGCTGTAATGAAAAGCTTATATTTAGCACTACCTTCTGTGCCAGAATACATCTTTATTTGTGGTGTAACAGCAGTTGCATGCACTGTGATTCTTCAGAGGATTACGCAGCGACAGCACCCTTACAGCCCAAGCTCAGACAGGTGTATGTCGAACCCAAGAACACAGTTCTGTACATAAATGGGTAAAATTGTTCTTTCTGACCTAGCTCAGAAGTATAAAGCTGATCTCTATTTCCTTGCTGCCTGTATTACTTTCCTCTAATGCTTCTTAAGGGCTTCTCTAATCTGTACCAGCCTCAGTATGCAATACTATGTCAACCTGAAATTTGACCACCTCGTTAGTTATGTGGCAGGAGAATCTATTACTCACACTGCTCAATCTTAGGTCTTGAAGTTACTACATACAAGTTACTACTTGTACATTTTGCTTCACTGACTAATTCCAACTGCTTATCCTACCCATTAAAAAAATATTTTAAACCAAACCAATATCCACCTGGAAAAACTATCTTTTGATAAAACATTATGAGCAAAAATAAACAGCTGCCAAGTTCATAATCACAGCGAGATCACACCAAGAGCTGACACTTATAAGCAGGTTTAAGAGCTACCTCCCTGATTTCAAACGCTAAGTTCACATAACACACAGACCCTCACCCACCTTCCTTTCTTTTCGGTACCTACCTTTTTGCCCTCTTCTCCAAGCACACACCAGAGGGAAGACGACACGCAGAAGAACATGTGTTCCTACACCAGAAATCCAACATGGCTCACAAGACATACAGAAATTCCCACAGCATCAGCAGAGCTGGTCGCACTGAGAATCTGAAAGACAAGCACCCATTGTCAAAGCAGGGGTTTCATGCCTTTTTGAAATAGTAAGTAACCATCAATGACAGGCAGCTTGGCACTGCACGTGTGCCTGAGCCTTAGCTGTATATTCACCCAAAGATTACACTATTACTGCGGGATCTATTCGCTGTGGGTTTTTGAAATAACCCACGCACAGCACAAGAATCCACTTTCGCACCGTGCGCTCACAAGCAAGCCTTCCAGACTCGCGTTGGGAACTGACTGCTCTGGGGGCAGAGCAGGGTTCTCTGCATGTCACACTCAAACGCAGGAACACGAGCAATCTGCCACAGAAACCACACCACGGACCGACTGATGAGCCCAGCACAGCGCGGCACCTTCCACACAACAGGCACCTGCACCCTTCCTGTGCTGCATTCAGCAACGCTTCTTCCCACTGCCTGCACTGAACAGGCAGGAGTAAGCAACAGGTTTCCACCGCAAGGAAGACACTCAGAAGAGCCTCAGCACGTGCTCTCACGGAGACGAGCAGGGAGGAGGTATTTCTGGAGGTCTGGCTCCTATTCAGAAGAGAACTGTTTCCCTTGGCTTGTGAAAGTTGCTCAGACTGAGTGCAGTAACAGGCTGAAGAAGCCAGCTTTCCATTCCCTGTTCCATTACTCTTTTTGATTGGCACTTTAATGAGGGCGCCAGGGGTCGACCCCCTGCCAGGGGGCCGGTTCATGCCCCGTTTATCTCACAGTCCATGTAAGACTAAAATAACACGCCAGGCTGAGTTTCACTGCCTTGTGATACAACAGCCCACCATGATGGATTGAGTGACTGCAGCAAGTTGGCAGCTAAAGTGTGTTGTAACAGTATCTTTCTGTCAGCACAACACAATGGATTTGCTGATTCCCGGGTTTTCCCAGTGTTCACCGTTACCATCGGCTCAGAATTTTCTAAAGTTCATTTTCCAGGGGGCTGCAAAGTGATAATAAATAACATACCAAAGGTTACGCCAAGCTTTTCTTCCCCTCCACTGTCCCACTGCTGACAAAGTAGGGGCTGTGGTGCCAGCTACACGACATACACAAGAACAGCCATAAATTCCCTGGCTTTTCCAGAAGGGAAGAAAGGGGGCAGCTATATTGCTCTTTTCGTGTGAGCTCTCTCTGCCAGGCCAACATACACTGCACAGGACTTCCCAGCCCCAAACAGAACGGTGGATACAATCCAAGACAAGAGGAAGGTGCTCTGTAGAGCGGGTCTCTCCAGAAGAGCTGTGGGTTTCTCTGGGGGACCAAGTTCACAGGCAGCAGGAACACGGCTAACAAGCCACAGCCCTTGCCGTCGTCTTACTGATTTGCATGGCTTAGAACCATCAAAATAACCTCTGAGCGAGCTAAAAAATCCAGGAATCCTGTGCGATGGATGGATTATGTGTCACATTCCTTTCTTTAATGCATTAACATATCCTCGTATCTCCTCTATTGGAAAAAACCCAAACGAGGGGGTTTTTACCTTTGAAGAATTGGGTTATTAGGAGATGAAGAGGTCCTCTTATTAACTAAGACCTTGTCTCTGCACCCTGTTCCCTCAATATACTTGTCATTCTCCTTGCCACTGTCTGTGAAATGAACAGCTCACCTCAAACCTGGGGAAGAACATTCTGTTTTCAGTTGTTGCCATCTCAACCCCTCCAGCAAGTGAACAAAGGGGCTCCACAACACAAGGAGCTTTTCAGTTCCTGTGTAAGGATTTCTGACAGCGCAAATTTCAACAAGCTAACAGCTCACCACCCCCTCAAAGTCAGGTTAACACCCACCCCCAGGGCTAATAAATAGGAAGGGTGAATGCTGCTTTCCTTGCTTAGGGGAGAATAACTCTGTAGATCCATACAACTTTACTTCTACAGATTTCAGTTTCTTTTGGGCCTCGCACGAGACAATCTAAAACAGCCAGAAATACCTCTAAAATCACCTTTGTAACTTCAACTGCCCTAATGTCAATGTATTCTGAAATATTTCATTGTGGGCATCCAAAACTGATCCAGCTTTAACCTTTTCGATCTCTGGGACTCTAGATCCACGCAACTCTGGGGAAAAATCAAGTGTTTTCCTGACAACAGAAGAAATTACTAACAGACAGAATGAGTGAGGAAGGTAAAAGAAATAAGAACACATGTGGAAGGGACGTGGACTGGCAAGATCAAGGAAGAATGCACAGGGATCTGAAAAAAGAATAACATGATGGGAAGAAAGGGCCAGACAGAGGATTTGCTCGAAAAAAATACGGCTGCTCTCAACAGCAGCTTACTGTTCACATTGACAATACGAATCACTGCACAACACAGATTTCAATTCATGGTGCTGGAAAAACAAGCCTCATGAGTCGGAGATCTTGATTTGTGAAAGAAAAGAAACAATCCTAACTACAGATGGGAACACCAGCAGCACACGGGGTTGCTACTGATGCAAGTCTTTGCTAGCACAGTGTGTAAATTCAGGCAGTTCTTTGCAGAACTCCTCTCAAGAATCCCGTTTGTAGCTCCGTGCCTCCCAACGCTGTAGCCCGCAGACACGTTACCCATCTAGCTTCGAACTAGCTACCCCAGAGACTGCCCCACCACCACTGCCAGCAGAGCGAGGCAGACGTGCTGTGAACGCAGTCTGAAGCCGTACTGGAGCTGCCAGCAGTCCATCTACCTTGCCAGTTCAATTCCAGCTCCCTCTGCCTACGCAAGCTGCTGAAGCCAAGCCCTAAACGTTCCTCTGGGGAGAGCGAGATGCTTACACCTTAGCACAGTAACACAGGAGAGGGCATACTGAGCCAACAGCCAGAAAGCCTGGGAATTATTAGGAAAAATGAGTGGGTGGGGGAGCTCAAGGGACCAGTGGGAGGATGCGGGAAATCAGTAACACTGATTTGAATAACTGGTAACAATTACTAGATCTTTTTTGGTATGAATCATCTCTCAGAGACTCATCATTTAAATGATGTCACTCAAGGGGCAGTAAAAAATACAGTAGAAGAACCTAGCCTGCCCTGACACAAGGGTTTCGAGCCACAAGGTGAATGGCCAAGCAGGTCTGGGAAACTTCACCAACACATGTAAAAGGGGGCAACTTTTGTAAAGAATATCCACTCTGACAGCTCAGACAAGCAAATTTGTCTTTAGGAAGATTATGAGGTTACGTAGAGCTCTGCTGAACCTGCTTAAACTCATGGAAAAAGAGTGGTGCTGCTCATCTGATGACCACTGAACTTGTCCCTGCTCCATCCCTTTCCCAGCGGTGGTATTTGCATTTGAAACTACAGGTTGTAAAATTAGCCAGCCAGAACCATCCCAAGGGAAGAAAACAAAACCAGAACAACAAAACAAAAGCCCAAAACAAGCAAATAAAAAATAAGTCTGAACAGAATCCATCCTCTGACTGCGCTTGCCAAACATACAAAAAGGCTCCTGTCGTTGCAGGGGAAGGGGCAGCAGAGTGCAGTGCTGCCTTGTGTAGATTTCAACTTCTTCTTTCATCTTTTTAAACAACTGCATGAGAAGAAAAACTGTTTGATAAACAACTAGTAGCATCAGCAACACACAGGCTCAGGAGCTCAATGGAACTCTGAGCTCCTGTCCTTCCTCAATACCCAGGAATTTGGGATACCAAGGGAGATGCTGTCAGTACTACTTTGCAGTCAATCACCTACCGTAAACCTGTTGTATGTGAACTTACATTTACATGTAGTCCGAGAAGAACCTGATCTCCTAGATCCAAAATGGAGGCTGCAAAACATCATTCTGTGTTGAGCAGAGCAAGAGGCAAAACTGAAAATATTCACTGCTCCAGGAAGGCTCACAGCTTCCTGAAGTCAGAGATTATCTCTAGGTTTATACAACATTCTTTCCTTTTTAGACACACAGCTCCTGACACCATCTGAAAGTGCACTACCAGTTAAAGTTTCTTAATGGGGGTATGCAAGGACCCTTTTTATGGAATTCAGGCATGCACACAGAAAAATATAGGACATAACTCCTGGAAATACTGTATATTAGACAGGTTGTATTGGTTTCAGACCTTCCTGACCTATGATGAGTGAAAAAGATCAGAAGAGAACTTGAGAGTCTCAATTTCAAAACAGTGATTTAGCCTTAAACTAGGTTCAAGTGCTTTACCAGATATTACTCTGCAACAAATCTGCCACACTACAAAAAAAAAAAAAAAAGGCCTAAGAAAGCACATCGAAAACTTAAGCCTCACCAGTACACACTGATTGAGGTGGAGCAACTACTGAAAAACTAGTAACTTTAATTTGCTGGAAGTGCAGAGAGGGAGAGGAAACAGTACGGATCTAGGAAAGGGTCAAAAGAACAAATTCAGCTCTTGGTTCCATACCGCACCTCTGGAGCAAAGCCCATTACGTAGAGGTGACGTGAGTGAGAGCCCAAGTACGTCATGTCTAGTTATCAATATATATTATTAACTTAAGAAAAAAAAATTAAGGTTAATGGTTAGCATAATGCTATGTTTTTACGAAATCTGACAGCAATTATTTGTATTTACTTGCAGAAGAAAAGTCAGAGAAATAAAAACACCAGAATTCACTGAATTCCCACCAGTCTTGTGTTTTCCCACAAAGAATCTCTCCTGTTTAGACACTGTCATTTGTTCCTTGCCCTCCCCAGTACGGAATTTCTTCCATTCAATCCTCTACGACCAAAAATTATTGGTCCTCTTTCTACACTGGAGCAAATAATGACTAACCCCTCTGCAATTAGTGGTGTCAACTTCAGTGCTCTTAAAGACAGCAAGTAGAACCAGAATTGCACTCAAAATAGCAAATCAAACCCCTTTCAGGTCCTGCTCTCCCCTTGGCCATGATTCCTGCTGCAGCAACAAACAGGAGGCAGGGAGAGCAAGGGTTGTGCTCTACTGGAGTTGTACTCCACCTGTGCAAAGCAGGGTGAGGAACAGGTTAGCTGGGTGAAAAGTTCACTGCAAGCTGAGCTGTCTGTTTCTCTTGCTTAATTTATCCGATATTTGGCTAACCTTGCTCTGAACCCAGCCCCCAAGACCCCCTTCCTCTCATCCCTCCCCAGCGGGTTCGTGTCAGCCAAAGACACCGCCTCTTATTCCCTTCTCCCTGACCCTGCGGAATGGCGCGGGGGCTGGGACAGAGGGCCAAGCACAGAGCAAGAGCCCTTGCACTGGAGAGACAATCATTATTTATGCTCTAAACTTCAACAGGCCTCATCCTCAGGAGCAAGCAGAAAAGTTCCACAGTCAGCAACATTGCCTGATACTGCGTTCAAGCTTATCGGTTTTCCCAAGGCTGGATGGTACGCACCCTGCACCTCCACCTCTTCTGCACCCTGCTGCTCTTCCAAGGATGCAGCACTTCCTAAGGTCGCTTGTGACAGAGCCCTGATCCATTCTGGCAGCCCTTGAAGGGGACTGTCACGCAGTTCTACTAGTCTCATGATCTCCAAGACAACAGTTAGCCCAGTATATCCATTACCTCATTTCTGCAGCTCAAGACTCTCAAAAGAAACATAACAGACACACTAAAAATACTGTAAAGAACAGAGCACTAATTGTGGTAATGCAGAGCATAAGCAGGAAGGCCCTGGATGGTTTTTCTCCCCTCAAATCCCATGAGGTCCACGAGGGAAAGCCTGGGGTAGTGAGACATACTACTGCTGCTCTTTGGAGAACAGGATTCCCTGATCCATGGACCTTTATGCATCCGTAAGATACTCCTACTGCGCAGTACAGAAAAGGTTCTGCTCAGAAACTGCTGGGCAGTTTGCTTTCCAGTGACAGCCTTCAACTTTCCCACGCATCCTCCTCCTGCACCCTAAAAAAAAAACGTGACAAGAACACCCCGAAGTGACCCCCACTGTGCCGGCAGTCGCAGGGCACCAGTTTCACCTCCCAGAAAACACAATCAATGCCACCTCTTGATCCAACACGTCAGAGCATCGAGTGATGCAAACTACTGGAAAAACTGCCCAGGAGCGCGCATTTCTGGCAGGCTGCCGTTATTTTCCTGCTGTGCTCAGGACTGCTCCCCGCGCTCCCTGGAGCAACACAAAGTGTATTTGATGGCCTTCTCAATGACTGGATACACCGTCAGAAAACAGCGCACAAACCGGACCTGTCACCTCTCACTGCTCCACTGAGCAGCCAGTGCTCTCTTTCATGTTTCAGCTTGGACTCCAAGAACCAACACGCTTTTACACCCGCCTGCTGGCACTCTGCCTCTGCGAGATGGTGAGCTAGGATGTGACTAGACTTACTGAAAAGTATAAATGTTTCCTGTAAACCTTAACTTCATTATACTCTTTGATCTGACAAAAGGCCTTATAGATGTTCCACGGTTTTGATACACCTAAGCTGCTCTGGCTCCAGTAGAAACGCTCACCAACAGCTTATTATTATTAATGACCTGTATCACCACAGTGCCCCAAAACTCTCCTATGGTACCACTGTACACACAGACAACGAAGTTGCTGTCCCACTGACTGGGGTGTGGGGGGCGGACACACAGCCTGACAGCTTTACAGTAAGTGGAAATTCCTTGTGGTCCAAGAATAATACTAAACTGGCTTCTCGGGATCACCAGATGACCTCACCTTGACACGTAGCTTAATTAGTCTGAAGGCAGTGCAGCCTGGAGTAATTCTGATGCGGTCACAAATGTAGTGACTTTTCAAACTTCACCACTCCCACACCAAGGCAGCGCAGGACCACTCTGCAACAGAGAGTCCTTGTTATTAGAGGAATCCCGGGCCTTTATCAAAGAACATGATCCAGCATCCCCCACCTCACCCCTGCATATTTTCATGGCATGAAAATTGCTAAAAAAGAGCCGAGCAAGGTTGTCAGGAAAATATCAAACTTCAAACTGCTAAGTAAGAAAACAGAGGATACACACCAAATCTTTAGCCCACACTGCGTAATTCACCCCATATTTGTATTTCTCAACAGCAGGACCAGCACAGATACTCACTTAACATTGCATCAGGGTAATTAAACTATTAAAATAACAGACAACGGTAATTTCCATACAAGGAGTTCTTTGTGCAAACTTTCGAAGCCTTTGTGAGAGATTTCAACAGCTCTTCAAAAGTGCTGAAACCGTTCACAGACAGGTAAAAAGGCACAGGACTGATACAGCCGATGTCAAAGACGATGCATAAAATTAATCGCAGAGTTCAAGTGTCACATATCCCAGCTCTTTGCTCCTTCCATCCGCCACAAAAAAAAAAGGCAAAAAATACTTTAAAAGCCACCATACCAGCATGAGAAAATGAAAGGCAAGCTGAACTGAAATGCAGTTCAAATCGTTTACAACTTGTGGCTTAAGAATCACCTCAATTAGAAAAAAAAAACCTCATGCAACCACCAAAAACTTGACACAGCGATGTTAACCATCCTGGCCTATCCCCAAAAATCCAGTGTCTGTCAATAGAAAAGAGCTTGTGGAAAATCCAGCCGTTCAGAGAGATTTCACTTTAGAAATGACAACGTACAGGAGAACAATTAACAGGTCGAGCTTTAAAGGAAACCAACGGCCTCTTTTCAACATATCCAACCTAAAGGCTTCTGCTGTTTGTGGAAAACCAGAAAGACCCAACACCTCCGTCCCTCCTCCCCCCCCAAAAAAAAACGTTATGAAAACGTCAGAGGGCAGCAATGGGAAACTCGGCATTTCGGGCTCCCTGCCAGGTTCTTTTGTTCCTTCCCACCCCACAAATCGGAGGAAACCTCTTTCCCCCGAGATCGCCGACAGACCTCCACAAACATCAATCCTCCACTGCCAGATCCTCAGGGTTCAGCGCACTTCCACTTGTTGCTTCTGTCACGATCGCGTATCTGGATTAACTCCAACAGCAGACCCTTACATTTGAGGGGCGGCTAATTACCCAGAGCTTCGGATACCACGTTTGAAGGGAAACGAATTAAATTAAAGACAATGAGACGAAAATCGCCCCATCAGCGGACAATGGGCCCTTCCACAGGCGCGGCGCAGCCCCCGGGCCCGCCTGCGCTCCCTGTCCGGGCATGTCGCGGCCCGGGCGGGCGGCCTCAGCGCAGCTATCGCGGGCAATCGCGGGGTATCGCGCCACAGATGCTCCCTCACAAGCTGAGAACGAGCACTTCGCGCCCCGAAGGGCGCGCCCCGATCCCTCCCCACAGCGAGGGCCGCTCTCCGCCTTCCCGCCGCGCTTCCTCGCAGCCCCCTCCCTGCCCTCCGCCTACACCCCGCTCCCTCCCCGCAGCCGTCTCGCCCGGGTGCGCTTCTCCCCGCGGGGTTTCCGCTCTCCCCTCCCCACCTGCCCCCTCAGGACGGCGCCCGGGCCCGCCGCCGCCTCACAGACACGGACCGGGGGGTGGCGGCGAGGCCAAACAAACAACGTCGCTTTTTTGGTTCGGGGTAGGTTGGGGTGGGTTGTGGTTTTTTTTCCACCGCCTCCCCCCGAAAAAAAACCACAAAACAATAATAAAAAAACCGTCTTTCGCCTCACCTCAGAGGACGCCGCGCCGCCCGCGCCATCTTCCCGCCCGCTCCGCCTCTCTGGAAGGTTCTGCGGCGCGAGCTGGCGCGGCGCGAGCCGGCGCGGCGCGAGCCGCAGCGCCCCGCCCCCGCCCGCAGCGGGCGCTCGTGGCCGCGCGGGGGCGCGAGGCGCGTCTCGTGGCGCGGCGGGAAGGGGCGGATAGCATCCATACCCGCGCGGGAGTCCCGTGGCACGAGCGGATGGAATCCATACCCTGGGATACCCGGGACCGGCCGTCCCGCAGGCGGGTTTGCTGCCTACCGAGCGACCCAAATATTAAAAATTGCGGACATGTGGGATCGATTAGGGCGTTCAGAAGGAATTCACGGTCATTGTTTCGCTTGAAATATAAAGGTTATAAAACTTAACGGCCACATGACAAGGAAACTATATGAAACACTCGGAGATTTACAGAGCAACTGCCGGGCTCTTCAGGCATGTGGGCTGAAAATTGCTTTACAATCGGCAACGCAACCTGTGGTTGGAGCGCTGAGGTTTTCTGGCAGTTTTCTTTTTCTTTTTCTTTTTTTATTCTGACCTTGCAGACGTATTCAGTTACCACAGCAGCTCCAAAGTAAAACAGAAACACAGCTTGTATCTTCTTTCAAGTATTTATTTCTTTTGTCCTGTTAACGTCAAATAATGAAAGGAATTGTAAGGATTTTGAAGGGGGGGGGGGCAGTAAAAAGAATGAAAGCAGGAGAACAGAAAAAAACCCAACAATGTAATGGCTTAATTTCTCACAGCGTGTGCAGCGCAAACGAACAGTAAACACATACCACAGAAAAATGCAAACAAAGGCTACGTTTTCTGGAAGTTCCAAGAAAAAAACCTATCGTGAGTGCCCCCAAGCAAACATTTCTGCGATTAAATCCTCGGGGCCTTCGCATTTCTAGGCCACTTTAGCACAGCAGATACCTTCACCGTCCCCCAAAGCATACCTTGCCAGCTGGCAGGGAGGGCCAAAGGGCCAGGTTTTCAAGCCTTGTTTTGTTTTAAGGCATGGAAACCTTAAAATTATGGCATTCAGAGGAAGCTGTAATCTAATCTAAAGGGTCAAGTACAAACGTGAAAACCCAACTATAAATGTGCCACTGGGGTTTGTCTGTACAGAGCGACACAATTAAGCAACAGCTCATGGGCAAATTCCGTATTTTGCTGTGCTTGTCAAACCTTACCAGTGGCAGCACTGGGCTCTGGACCGTAGGCGGGAGCTTGTGGTCCAGGCTGCTGTCACGCAAAGGCTTTAGGGCGACCCTCAGGGTTATCCCATCAGTGCAATCGTACATTGTCTCACTCTGACACCAGGCAGGACTGTACAGGTTTCCATTTCGCCCTTGCCCTACGCGCGTAGCAGAAACGGAAGCGCTCCGGCACAGCAAGGTTTGCAGAGGCGTGTGTCAAAATGCAGCGCTTGCAGTTTTGATACGAGGGTTTCACATGTGTACTGCCAAGTCAGAGTGAGGAGGGAGAGTACGAGCACCAGGTGAACTGAATCACGCTCGGCAGCAAGCACAACCTTTCTGCCAACGCACCTGTGTTCTCAGTGCATTCAGACATTCTGCTCGTTCTCTACATTTGCTCACTTTCCAAACACAAGTGGCAGTATGCCTTTACTCCTCTTGTAGTTTTATTTCCTTAAATGAACTACGGGTGAGCATGCAGCAAAACAAATCCCAAAAAGTCACAATGCTATGCCCCAATGTCAGGAGATCACTTCTATATTAATTATTTCCAGGATCAGCACACTGGAATTTTTTTTCTCTGACAATCTGAGAAGAGAGAGAGGTGAATCCAGTGAAAGAACCAAAACCAAACTGTGAATATTTGCTGCTATAAGTAAAGGCAAATGCACTTTTGACAGTATCCCAAGTTAGGTTTTTTTTCCCTTGAAAATGTCTATAAGCACGTTTTTGATCACAAGATTGGAATATGTCATGAGAACGCATTCAAGTATGCATTTGCATTAATATTGTTGCCAGAAGCCGTCTCGCAGTCATCAGCAGACATACTGGAGCCCCTAGAAAGCTTTCTGTGGGATTGGAAGGCATCCAGCCCGGAGAAAGCAAAGCCACCATGTGATCTGGATGGCCAGTTCCACAGGAAAACTGTGCATTAATGAATGGCAAACATTCAAAGTGGTAGTTATGGTGAATAGCTTGCAAGCAAATCATTGGCCGAGAACAATTAAGTATATAAAGTATTTGATAAATGAAATTTTGAAAGAAGTCTATTAAAAACCAATCCATTGAAAGAAAACATGCTAATTTTACAGCAAGAATTGCCCATGTCAAACGGTACTGCTAGCTGTAATGAAGATCGCGAGAACATGAGTTGCCCACCCAGCCTTAACGCATATCCCACAGGACACGTACTTTATACTGCAAAAGGACGCTTTTAGGTATCATTAGAACAGTCTATTTTAATATTCCTGAAGGCAAATTATCAGAAGAAATCAAACAGCAGTGCAGGGTACCCTGCAATTCAGGGCTTGCACTTAATCATTATTTCTGAATGATTTCGTTATTCAGACGGGTGGAAATGGTTCATGTGCTTTTCTGGCTTTTCATTTTCTGCCTCAGTACAGATAAACGCCACTTGATCTACAGTTCAGTTCTTTGTCCCAGGAAGTGGAGATGCAGCACCCAAATCTACCGTTCGCACTCTCTGGCTTTTTCATGCATATACTGTCTCAGCAAACCTTCCTCCTTTCATTGTTGACTTTTAGCTTGTGATTCCTCTTTTAACCATAAAGTGATGTTCTGGCCAACCACTACCTAACAGTCCTTCCCAGTTCAAATCCAAATCCTGTAGTGTCAAAAAGAATATGCAGTTACCAGCTCGTTAGAAGTAATGCTAGCTCTCTGGGCTTTGGGTACACTTAATGCTTTAAAAGAAGCTAATCTCAACGATATTTAGTGCAGTTTGCAGCATTCGGGTATGAGAAGGTGTGGACACAGGCACACATGGGTGAGAGAGTGCCTGAAGGGAAGGCAGGGAGATGAATAATCTGTGTGCACAGCATTCTGGCTCAGAAACTCTCAAAACACAATCCTCCCCAACAGGAACAATTGGAAGAGACAGGCAAAATGATGAAAAATGAAGGGATCAGCAAAAATCAGACCTAATATAAACCTAACTAAAATAAACTCAGCATGGCTCCTGTGGCTCATTCAAAAGAAGGTCTTCTCTGAGAGTTCATTTGCAAGAGTTCAGTTCACTGAAGAAGAAAGACAGAATATAACTTCCTCCGTCGTGTGCGATTAGGAGCCATTGGCAAATCTGACTGACGATATGAAGAAGTTTTTAAAGGGAAGTACTGAAAATTGCAACACTACCTACCAGATTGCATCACAGGAAACGTGACATCTCCAGCCAGAAAGTGTCAGTGCTCCTAAATACTGGGCGTAAGAGTTTGAAAGAATTAAGATTATTTTCTTAATTGATGTAGGGAATGAGAGCTGTGAGAAGTATTTGTTTGAATTAAAAAACAAATTATAGTTTTACACAAGAAAACTACGATTCTGTCATTTGAACAGAGGAGACGTGTATCAGGAAACCAATTTTTAAAACTGGAATGAAGATGCATTGACTCTGTATGTTTAAAACAATCACAATGAGGTCAGAAGGCTCAATGTAATGATGGAAGCAGAGCATTCTACTGAATGATTAAATGTAGCTGTACATGACTTCTTTGTTTTTTAACGTATGTAGCTACTTTTGCTGCAGGACATCAACATTTTTTTTAAAAAGTATTTTTCTGTGTCAGCATCAGATCCCTCCTAAAGAAATTCAAGGCTATATTTCATCTGATTAACATGCTTGTTAAACCTCAGCTGTACAACAGGACAACAGGGAAACTGAACATGTGTTAGGGTTAAAAAAAATAGTTAATGTGGGTGAAGGTGGCTTTTTTGCAATAGCAGACAGTTGAGAAATATATCAGATCGTTAATACTGAATATTCAATATTAGAATATTGCAAGCAACAGACTATTCAGCCACCAAAGCACACACAACATTCTTGCTGGTGTCTCTCTACTGGCCTTTGCGTAGCCCTCAAAATAGTAACAAAATACTGCCCAGCTCTCAAGTATTCTCCATGAGTTTGCAGCCCTGATGCGAGTCCAGAAGAGACCACAAGGTACTTTATTGCTGGGGAGAAGACAGCCAGGCAATAGCTTACAAACTGATTTGTGATTCTCTTTAATCCTGTCGCTGATTTGAGTCAATCATATTCTTCCTGCTGTATTTATTATTAACAAGGAGAAACGTAGCCTGAGACCTACCCCAAGGAATCAGCTAGGAGATGCTGTGGCTTCTGTTTCTGCTACCTGAGAGTCTTCTCCATTATCTAAGGCTGACACTGAACCAAGAATTGTTGCTTTGTTCTCTGATGGATGGATGATTTTTTTTAAAAAGCACTTATATTTCTACATTCAACAGTTGAGAGAGCAGAGACAATGAGCTTGTCACCTCTGCTATTACTTGTAATAGGCAAAGTTGCAGGGTATAACGACCACGTGAGTGAACTGACTTCGCCATGGCATGTCTGCATGAAATCAGCATTCCCGGCAGGCTCCAGGAAGAGGAACTGCATGTTCACTATCACTTGTTTTCCATTATGACCATTTCCATCTTCTGTTAACATTCTTCTGAGATGAGCCTTGTAAAATTATCGTAAACCCTTATTCCATATGACAGCACTTTTCATATAGCCAAAATATTCCAGAAACTGTACCATTCCTGCGTTTATTTCAGACCTTTCTCTGGTTAAAGGCACTAATAGTTGACTTTCCTGGAAAAGCTGGCAATGAATTGCCTCTTTTTCTTACAGCTAACGTTAACACTGTAATGTGCCAGAACAGAATCTGGAAACGCTCATCGGATCAATAGCAATGCCCAAAGCAGAAGCAGCAGCTGGTGGCTATGCTGCAAAGATGCTGAGAAAGGAAGATGAAGAAGCGTTTCAGTTCATGTCTTCACAACACCCAATATTTGCACATGGTGGTTCAAGGGAAGGAACCAGGCAGGGGTCAAATCTAAGGCAAGACTTCTGGGAGTCATGTAGGCTCCTCTCAGTCACCTAAGGGCAACTACAGACCTCACTGCAGAACTTGGTTTTGTACTGGCTATCACGTCTCATCTCATTCTTTTATCTGTTTTGTTTTTTTTTTTTTTTCCAAAAGTGTCTTGTGGAACCAGAATTTTAAATCCATTTCTTCAGTGATTATATGTACCTCAGCTTTACAGTCAGTAATAGTCATTTGCTCAGGTAACCAATCTCAGTGGCAAACTGCCTCAGAAGACATGTAAAAAGTCAATTTTGGAAGCCAAGGATGTCTAGATTTAAGGCACTGATGTTCCAACAGTGTTGCGCTACGTTAATTCCACATTGCTTGGGAAAGAAGATTCTTGGAGAAGATGACACACAGCAACTTTTCACTTCTGTATTCTTTCCATTATCATTTGATTAACATAGGCAGGGAAATTCCATGCCTAGGATGTGTGTCTGTGAAAAGCCTGTACAATACAGAGGCAACCCTTTCAGATAAATAAAAGTCAAATAAAAAAAAAATGGTTTTGCCTAAGAAAAAAACAGGAAACTGAACCACATCTACCTAGTAGCACTAGGTCAGGATGATGACTAACACAAGCCAGAGAACCACATGTCCTTGCAATACCTAGGCACGATGGATGACCTTTGCAGCTGGCTAGGAAAAAGTGAGTGGTGAGTCAAACCACTCCCTGATTTTACACGTATGGGTTGCTTTCCCTTCCTCAAAAAAACAAGAGACAGCAGACAGTAACTGGCGTGTTGGGATGTTCCAAGTCAGCAAGCTGCAAAGTTAATGGACTGCTTTTTAGGGCATGGTGACCCATAGGAATGAGCAGGAGTAACAACATGCTTCTTTTATAGACTTTGTATCTGGATGGGAATCGCATGCCTCTGACATTGTGTATCTTCAGGAATATAAGGTGGTGTCTCACCTCTGTCTGTTTAGGGCCACTACACTCTCCCTAAGATCGCATCTATCCTCTTCTTTGTTTTCTCATATACTTACTCTTTGGTCACTCTCAAGCTCAAAATAGAGTGCTTTCTTCCCTCATTTAAGGAGTAACTGTTATTTTGTAGATTTATGCAGAAAAATCAGCACATACATTTATCTTGACTTTTTTCCTGTGTTAAAATGTCACGTCCATAGCAAAGGTGAGCATAAGGAACTGGTATGTTTGGGCTCTCTGAGAAGGTGTGAAGATACAAATTGTGTCCTCAGAGGTCTATTATTTTCAGTTGTACCCTGCATCAGTACATGTTTCTGCTAAAGCGTCAGCTTGAGGGATCTGTTACAGAAACAAAAGAGGGCGTTATGTGTCAAGAAAAGATGACAGGAGCAGGGGGAATGAGCTCACTACCTTCTATGGCACTGGCAACATCCAAGTTGTGTCCTGTGTCTTCCTATCTGTAGTCTACAGGCTGGGCTACCTCAGCCCCATCAAAACAGAATTCTGGTCTTCTCTCTACCACATTACCCTGCTGATGTGACTCTCCTCAACAACACAGAAAAGGTTTTTTCTGTTGAAGCTGTCAGCTCCCTGAAGATATTGAAGAAAGGTACTGAGGTGATCTTAGTAGAATAGAGGGTGGGAAGAGGGGCAGTTCATCCGTCAGAAAAGTGACTGAACATGGGATACAAAAAAAAGGAGTAGCAGGAAAAAGTTGAAGTTCTGCTTTTCTTCATGTCTTTCTCTAAGTTAGTTGCTGAAATGTGGGAGAGGCGCCGGCCACTATTCACATCTCAAAATCTCCTTCAGAACAGCACTCTAACAAAGAGGATTCTCTTCACTAGAGAATATAACTGCTGCTTGTGACCGAGGTTTCACTCAGTCTCCAAACTACATCAGGCTGGGAAGCAATACCAGGTTGAAGGACGTTAGCACCAGGGAGGTGAGAGCTACGAAGACAGTGCAGAATATTCTACTCTCAGGGCTGACGGTTGGTTGGTGGAAAATGCAGAAGAGTACATTTGACGTAATCTTGTTTCACCCCTAAATTTATGTGCAAGTGCTGTCAAAAAAGTGTCTGTCACATAGATTAAGTAAATTAAAGCCACATGAAGAAATAAAACCAAAATAGATGATCCGAGGTCACCCGGTATTCTTTCTCAACAGTTGCATTCTAGCTAGAGGAAAACACTAGGGCAAATTAATGTCTGTTACAAACAGATGCATTCTCTTTGAAATAAATGCACCCACTTACGCTCTGCCTGCATTAAGTCTGTTACTGTTTTTTTATGAGATTTGGCAAGCGCAGTGCTATCTGTTAATATCTGAAGGTGGGAGTGCTCAGGGAGTTGTCTGAAAGGCTTGCAAGACGAGATCTGATCATATCCACCCACACTAATTAACACATTACATAAAAGTACAACAAGTTTCTCTTTGCAAACATCAGAAGCACTTGCCCAGGCACCTTCTGTGAAGTTCTAGAAGAACTATAGGGACAGACTCACTTTTTAACCTCGACAGAACAACGGATGAGTAGGTAGGGTATAGTCCCCACTTTCAGGCCTTACTCCTTTTCTTCACCTTGCTAAAAACATGCCATCAGCAGGGATACAGCTGGAAGGACCTTTTTGAAGTTCACCAAGGGTGCACGAGGGAACTTGATTTTTTTTTCTCATCAAAAACAAAATACAAAATTAAACATTGAACATGAGGAACCAGATTTACTTAAAAAGGACTCATACTGTCCCTGCCCTGCCTCGCTAATTCTGAAAATTACTTTGTAGAAACACCAGCCTCTGAAAACACCTGGAACTGACAAATCCTCCCATTTAAATAGAGTCTTTTTATGTCAGGAGAACATATGTCCAAAAACGGCTCACATTTCTCTATCATTCCAATTTTAAAACAGCAGCAATCTCCTGTATAAAAATGATAGTAAAGGGTCTTCTTCATAGATTGGAGCAAGTAAAACTGGAACAGCTTTGATAATTTCGTATGAAACTTCTGTGACCTGCCTCTACAGCTTCACCTAGATTCCTCCAGCAGGATAATAAATATATATCCTGATTTAGATTTACTCCAGACTCTCTGTATGACATCTGGCTTCAAGATGGTGGCACTCAAAAGTGCAGTAATGACACAGAAAAACAGAAGGGAAAAAAATAATTGTGCAGTGGAAAGCAGGAGGCAGTGGAGAGAGCAGGGAAAACCAAAATTAAAATAAGTCAAAGGGCGGAAATTCCTTTGAGAAGGCCTTAGGCTTCAAGAAAGCTTGTCCACATTTGCAGCACTTCAAGATTACCCAATATTAACCTTATGTGAAAAGGGACAGTAGACCTCAGCAGGCATTCCAGAGGAGCCTTTCTATAAAAAAAACCCCAAAACCCAAAAACAATCTTTAAATACATCCATCCAAATTTGCAAATAGCTCACTGGATGCAGAGCACTCTACCTCGCAACACTCACAAGAGAAGAAACTCTCTTACTCAACTCTTCCTTACTATCTGAAAAACAAAGTCAATGTTTTCCTCATTATTTTCTGTTTGCTGCATACCTCTCCCCCACTGTGACTGCTATGTGACCTGCTGTCCGCGCAGAGACCCGGAGGGAAAGAGAGAGGGAAGTTTGTGTGTGTGCGTATGAGAGGAGTGAGGTGAGGGGAGTCTCGGCTACATTCCAACTTGTTTATATTCATTAGAAAGAAATCAACAGCACTTAGTATGTAAGTCAGCCTCTGAAAATAGGGAACACATTTACGCAGCGCAGGACAAGAACAGATCCATCTAAGGGGCAGGATCTGGGGATGAGCGGCCAGTTAATGTCAGTGTGTGCACTAGTTTTTACCCCACTTTATATTACAAAGATGTCATCAATGAATGGAATCTCAGCATAAAGGTTTAATTTCAGGGGACACTGTGGGGTGCCCTTTTTCACCGATGCTGTTTGCTCTGGCATTTACAATCCTGGCATGCCTGCCTGTGATTCATGAGAAGCTAAGAAGTACTGGAGTGCATAAGGGGAGGTACACAGAATCATCCCTTCCCCTCCCAAGCGTCTCTTGATAAATATGGTACCTTCAGTATTCTTGGCAGATCCTGGACGAGTTCTCCCCTCATTGCACTTGTGTTTTCAATGAACTGTGTCTCTTCTCAAAAAAATTGTCAAAAAATAAAGCTGAAAGCATCTATTAGGGTGGGTGTCAAAATCACAGAGATCAAAGTTTCTTTTCATCCTCTCCAGAGAGCCTCAGACATCTAGGAATTCAAAACAAAACTCCATTGTAAGAAATCTTTTCAAGGCTGGCACAGTGCTACAGCTTTTATGTTCTGCACTCAGAAGGAAAGCACTAACCCAGACACGAGAGCTCCTCAAAAGACCCATGCAGGCAGAGGGGCTTGCATCCATGGCACGTTTGGTAATGCCCTCCTCTTGAACTGCTCAAGAAGAGACCTATCTACTGATTTGCAGTAAGGTTCAGACCCTCAGGTTTTAACATTCAATCATTGCATGTCTCCATTGGTCTCCATTTGGCAGAACCAAAGGAATATCCCAAATACAGCTCTCAGCTTTTCTTCTGTAATTCCCATCTCTTCTAGGAAATTATGCATTTCGTCACGTTTTTTTTTTCTCTTCTAAATTTTTGTATAGAATCTCTTGGTTTATGACCAAATACTGCTTTTCCTTTCTATAGCATGTTCCATTTGAATTTGCTGAGCTTTTGACAAACATTTAGGTAGTCAGACTTACAACTTTTGAGGTAGGGAAACACTAGAAATATCTGCTTTGCAGGTCAGGGTGCACCTTGAAATTATGCAGCTTGCCGCAGGTCACGCAGGACATGTATGGAAAAGCTTGAAATTCAAGTCAGGAGCCCTAAATTCACTCCTTTACTTTAACCACGTGGCCTTCCTTGAGGTGCTTCATTCAGGTGTCTCCAGTTAAGCGTGCTACTTCCCTGTATTGCAATTGTATTAATTCCTCTTTTAGTAGTGTTCCAATGTGTTTCAACTACATTACTACACCTAGTGCTGCACACTGCATCTGGCGTAGGAATGCGGTGTTGCTCTTACTAGGCTGTCGAAGAGAATATATCATTACAAAAATAAATAATGTCTAGCTGCTTCTGGCATTTCAGTCCAAGCAGTATTTATCACTTTTGGCTGATCAGCGCCTGATTCAACGCCCCTAAAAAACAACGGGTATATTCCCAGCGGAATTCAACGTGCATTTAATCAGGTCTTTGCTAACCGTGCTTCCAAACTTCACATTTCAGGAACGCTACAGTACTGCCTCTGCTATATTTAGAGCATTATTCCACCTACTTCACTGTGCAGATTGATACAATGGATTTTCCTCTGCATGGATTATGTCAGTGAATGTATGTTTGTACAAGCAGGCTCTAGTTTGACTTCAGATTTAGTTCATCCCCAATGTGATGCTGCCTACATGCGGGGCAATCTGGGATTAATGCTAAAAATATATATTTTTTTAATCATAAATGAACAAAAATATTCAGAAAGACAATTATATTTCATATATGAGTTCAGTGACAGAATCTTTCACTATTCAAACTGTCTGCTCTTCTGACTGCGTATTCCTTTCCAGCCTTCACAGCTGAAGTAACACAGCTTGCTTGGGCCCAGCACAGTCCTTCCAGACAGAAGGCCTGGATGGCCTTTAGCAAAGAAAACGTTGCTCCACAGTTTGCTCCTTCCCTGATATGAGTTGGGAAAAGCTTCATCAACGGATGTAAAGTGAAGGAAGGGAAGGAAGCTTCCATTAAATGTCCATAACTTTTAGTTCTTTAAAGTATTTTTTAAGTTCCCCGTTCAAAAAGCTGAAATGAAACCAGTAGCAGTTAGTAATTGCAGTTCCTCTGAAGAGAGGGGGTAAAGGATGGGGTGTGATGTGCTGCCTCTTGGCTGAGACAGCCTACAAACACTTCAGAAACAAAAATTACATCTTAAAACTATGAGTAGATTTAACAATTGAACTCTAAAGAATTAAACATCGTATAAACATTTCACACTTTTTGTTTTTCTTTCCAAGGGTCCATAGTCTAGTCATTCAATCCTGTGCAAAGGTCATGTTACTATGGATATGACCTGCAAGAAATGTGTTGCCTCAGAGCAGCACGAGTCACATGAACAGGCTAAAAGCCAAGACTGCTGATTCACAGTCTTGTCAGGATTTTCATGCTTGTGTTGGATTCACTGAAGAATAGTCCTTGCACCATCAAGTCTATGTTCGTCCTTTAAAAGTGTTCATGCAGGTGTAGCTCCCAGAAAACTTGTAGATTTCATCAAGTGCTGCCTGAGGGAGAATGCTGCAGAAGAAGCAGAAAGAAAATAAGCAGATCAGATAAACCTCTTAGTCTATTCTAATCAGGGGATGTGTGAGTATGTGCTTATGTATACACATACCTAAGGATAGATGTTCTCAAAAATCAGCTAGTGAGAGTGCGCCGACAAAACGTGTCAGCATCCTGCTGTGAGTAGGCCTACGAGGAGACAGTGCTATCAAGTCGCTCTTTCTCTACAGAGGTATTTATCCAAAAAACGTCTATAAAAACTGTAACTTGGAAGATACCATCATGTTTTATTCCTCTGAAATATTGTGCAGAATCTTGCACTCTGAAACGCACAAATTTAAACTGAGTTCTCTCTGGCCAACTTGCCATCTATTTGTGCTAGGTGTGCGGCCTCCTCATCACAAGGTGCGGATATAGATCTAACTTCCTGACAGCTACTGGAATGGGAAAGAAATTATCAATTCTTACAATAAAGGAGAAGGCGAACAGCCCTTTTTCAGTCTGTAGAATTTATGGGAACTTTTGAGAGTAGCCCAAATTTTACATTCAGAGCAAAGCATTTATTGTGAATTATTTTTTTCTTGTTTGAAATGCAATATTATAATTATTTTCTATAGAAATCTGATGGCCACCTTTCAGTTCCTGACTGAAGCAGGTTTTCCAAAGGCTTCAGTGGAAACTCTCATGGAAACACAATTTTAAATGTCCCTTCTCTTTAGTTGTCTCAGGATATGGAGTTATGACTGTCTTTCCTCGGAGACTTCAAAATTTCTGTCCTAATCATACACACAAATATTTTTTTAATAGTTTAATTGCTTTAACACAAGTAATGCTCTCTAAATACAGCTGTGATGTACGTACCTTATTGTACAGAAATCCTTTACAATATAAAGCCCAAGGTCCAAAGAGTGGCTTACTAAATCAGGATCAACTACACGCATATGTTAGTCGCTAAGAAATTTCCTAGATGCAAATACCAGTTCAGACCTTGGGAATCCAAATTTTGGGAGTGAAATTGGTTTCATAAAGGGGCTTTACCCAGCAAAAACACCTACAAAGGGAATCTCAGAAAGTTTCCTCCCTTTTGCTTCTATGACTGTCTGTCATGGGAAGGGATGAACCAATCTGATGCTGGACACTGAGTTAAAGTCAAACTGAGGTTTGGCTTGGTGGACAGACACAGGGGACTCTAAGCCAGTCTTGCCTAACTGGTGAGGCTATTGCTGGGCAGAGGAAATATTTACCTTTTTAGGATGACAAGAACATGCATTGTCCATGGAAGGAGCAGGAAGGCTTGATTCATCCGAACAGCTTCTACTGTCCTCCTAGCCACTGTCTCTGGCTTGAGAGGAGGAAAAAGATTAGGGAACCTGAATAAAGTAAAAAATAATTTATTGTTAACCAAACTCCTTTAAGATATCACTGTCCAAAGTCCTGTTAATCACTAAGCTATTTCTGGTTACTGGCATTCAAACATGCCCCAAAGCAGGCTGGAAAGAGCAGAAAGTTCCAGTTCCAGCTAGAAAGCTGGAAAGCAGAAAGCCCAGTTCAAACCAGTACTACTGGGTTAGCTAAACAGTTAAGAACGTACATGCAGGTGCCTTCAGGGTGAAGTGGCAGAGTGTATTCAGAACCTTAATTGAGGAATTTCTTAAACTTGCATGCAAACCAATACCAACACTTCTCAATGTTGCTCTTTGCTTGATGCAAATTCTTCACAGGTTAAAGACAACTATTTTCCCCATTGCTTTTAATACCAAACATAAGGCTTTTTCCAGCTGCAGCAATAGCTTGATAGTGCATGTTTTCTTGATTAATAGAGCACAAACTCTATTAATAGGTTATTTTGTCCAGTGTAAAAGATTAATTTGGTCAGCTGTTAGTCTATGAGTTTAGCTTGCTCTCTTAGAGGTAAAAAGAAGGTACTGCTGGCCTTACTTCAGTCAGTGGCTGTCATTCCTTTCGGTGGGAAAGATTTAAGTATTTGAATGAATAAAGAAGGAATCTGTACTGTTAAGTAATTTGTAGACTGCTCCTTCTGAATGACCTCAGTTTTTGGATTGCCTCTCCTCCCTCTCTGGTGGCTGCATACAGCCCAAATACACTCAGGGAAAAATAGCTTTCAGTTTTCTCTGTAGAAGCAAACATCTCACTCAGTACAGGCAAGCTGTATGAATACGCCAGCAAACCGAGGGAAACAGTCCGATGAGTCCTGGGTGGCCTAGAGTGACCCTCTGTTCCCAGGCAGCCAAATGAGACATCAAATTCTCTTAACTAAATGAAGCATTAATTAGGAGTGTATTCTGATGATTCATTTAAAATGAGATGCTTTATTCTAGTTCCCCTGGACTGACCTGATTCTCATGCCCTGAAACATCTCTGTGCTCGTGTGGAAGGGCAGGACTGTTGTGGCATTCACTCCAGGACAGTCTAGCAGCCCCAAGGTCAGGCTCTCCATAAAGGCGAAGGAGGAAGCTTTAGAGGTGCAGTAGTCAATGGCACCAGGGATGGCTGACAAGGCCAGGACAGAGTTCAGGCAAACAATGTGTCCATTCTGCAGCTCCAGCATCCTTGGCAGGAATGCTTTGGTGGTCTGAAGAACAACAGAGAAAAAAAAAAAAGAAGAAAAAAAAAGAGAAAGTTTGCTTAGCAGAGATACAACAAAAACAATAGATACTGAAAAAAAATAAGGTAACACAGAGACAACAAGCCAAAGTGTGCTGTTCATTATGCTAGGGAAGGAGTGGGAGAGTACCTTGTTGCTTTTTCGTTTTTCTGGAAGATTCTGAACAGGCAAAGTTTGTGCAGAAACAAAAGAAAATCTTTCCTAGCATGTAAGCAAGCAGTATGCACAGATAAAGGCCATGAACAGAATGTTTTATATGTTTAGAACTTCTCATAAAGGATAAAGTCTTCAACAAAGTGATGAGATCACAAGAAGCCCTTTTTTAATTACTATTATCTGATTCAAAATGGCATGAGTTTCACACTAGCTCCCTTCCCTGAGCAATGCAGTCTCATGCTCCTCTGACGTTCCATACACGTCGCAGAAAGCTATCCTCTGTGAGCTCAGGCTCATTTCAAAAGAAATGAAATCTTTTATTGGAAATCACAGAATGGGGATACAAGAGCATCAAATACTGTGTTACTACTGGAAAAATTAGATTTTTTTGACTTCTTTCCTCTGGCCTTTGCCCCTCACATTGTTTTTTCTGTCTCCTTTTCACGTCAGACTGATTCTACCAAGAATCATTTAGAAAGACACAGTAGCAGCCAAGTGTTTCCTGGCTGTAATCTGTCACTCTTATTCCCAGTTCTGAATGGATGTGATACAAGAGCTTGTCTTACCCAGAACTGTCCCAAGGTGTTTATATGTTGTGATTTGAGCAGGGCATCATCGTCACTGTCCATCAGGCTCTTACCATGGACCACGGCAGCATTGTTCACCAGGATAGTGATATCGCCCACCTGCAAAGAAAGCAAATGACATGTTACAACTAGTATCTCTCCTCACCAATCATCATTATATCTGAATATCTATTATTAACCTAAATACATTCTTATTTTCATAGCTTTTGACATTCTTGCCTATAGGCCTTGTAATCCTTCTGGATCACTTAAAACAGGTAGACAACACGATCTGGATGGATTTTTTCCCAATTTCCAAATATATTTTTTTACCTGATCAAATATGAGTCATTACTAAATTCTGCCCGCAGTGTTTCCACAGACACTAACCTTTTCCCGCACAGCTTTGGCTTGCCGATAGACCTCCTCACGATTTCCTACATCACAAATGAAATAATGGCATTCTGTCCCCATCATCCTGATTTCCTCTGTGGTCTCCTTCAGGCATTTCTCAGTTCGACCCCACAGGATGATCTGCAGCAAGAAACTTTTGTTAGAGTCAAACTGCTTCTGCTTCAAATCTAAAATAATTAAAACGTGCTCCTAACTTCAACAATTTGATGAGCATCTTTGATGTGTTTTCACTGCGTGGCCTGTTGCATTGTTTCATGTGAGACTAACAATGATTTTCTATTACATGGGGATGGGACTTGAGTATGGTGGTGATGGCTTTGTCCCACTGCTGATACTCTATTACAGGGTCTTTACAAGCAGCACAATAGCTAACACAAAAAAACAGATCTTTAGCCTAACACGACAAATATATGAAACACTTGCCAATTTTCTGTATCATGAAATTTCAAATCTATCCCTGTTTTTGCTATACATACGCACAGAAAGATAACTTTTAATTCTAAAATCACAGACCTTCCGGGATATCTGGTATGTTACCTACTTCTTGTTCTACATTTGGAGACAGTACCTGCTCTGCAGTAAAACATTTTTTCAGCATATCATATATAACTATTTGCAATGCTGTTTGCAGGCCGGTGTCCTAAGTGCATTTCAAACAAGAGGTTCATCTTAATACAGACATTGAAGTGAGAAATTTCAAGCATGAACTTATTTTGCAACTAATACATGCAAGATTTCATTTGCCACTCCCATTCAACACAGTAAAAATGACACAATACTTCTTGTACAAAGAATAATTCTGAATATCAGTGGAAACAAAACATTCAAATCATATAGCATGGATCTGATACATAATGAAGACATAACCAGTACAACCCTATCTGTATTTCTACACCATCATGGAGGTCAGAAATAGAAACAACCTGAAAAGTTACCAGGTTCATTAACTTTCATTGTGGAGCTTTATCCAGTATGATTTTTCCTTCTGAGATAACAATATTAGTCTCAAGTATGAGATGGTGCTTCCACTACTGTCTTTCAAACAGTAATCTACAGCTAAAGAGATTTAACCAAAATATTTTGCTTCTAGTATATAACCTTATTTTAGATGTCTTTCAAGGCTACTGGAAGCGAATATAATTTAATCTCTCTGTTACCTAAAACATTTATATATGAATCAATCTGTCCTTCTTGCTCTTCTAGCTAAGCCTTCCCAGGATTTATCATGTTATGAATGGTGAGTCATTTGTCATTCTGTAAAAAATAAATTACTGAGTGGAGTATGTTACTGAAATCAGATGACTGCTCTGTGAGTCAAACAGCAAGGTCCGAAAGTGAGAGAAGAAAAGGTTGCTACTCCTCACAACTGCAATTGTGAGCAGGGATAATGGAAAATTACTATACTAAAAAATGAGGACATTCACATAGTGAAATGCAGGTTTACTCTGATCAAGGGACTGGGAAAATGGACTTTGAAAATGGGAATAGCTTTGTTGCTCTCAGAACGGTGCTATTTTCAAGCAGTGGCTTTATCACCTGTGATCCAGGATTACAGTTGCTTCCCATAGCACTGGGTATTGAGTATGAATCTGACTGATATATTGATTTTTTTAATGGTTGAAAATAAGCACAATGAAACTTCAAAGATTTAATAATCTTCTGAGTTTTCCAAAAGTTAAAAAACAGAGGAGAAAAGTCCGAATTACATAACTCAATCCCTGCAATTAACTTAATAACAGCAAGATAAACAGTAAAAATTAGGACCTGCTATTCCCTCCCCACAACAAACCTCTTGCAGAGAGCTTTAACATGCTTATTTTTAAGGACTCGTTAAGCTTATCTCACAACTGGTACTAAAACTAATCTCTGGCAGGGTCAAAGAGCTCTTCCAGTGCGACTCATCCAGGCTAAAATCTAGAAGTGCCTGGGTCCTCAACCATTTCCTAAATGAGTTAAATTTACAGTTAACCCCATTTATAAATCATTGGCACATCTGTGAACATACACACAGACTGATAAATGTATACTCTCAAAATCACCACAGGACTAACAAGTCAGTTAACCAGAAACTTCAGAGCATGTCTAAATATGGGAGCCATTTCATGGGAAATCTTATCTCAGGCGAAGTAGTTTTCAAGGAAAAAGCTGTGAGGAGACTTAAAAATTAAGAAAGCATATGGCTAAAAACGTGGCCTGTGTATTGGTCTGTCTCCGAAAGTCTCAGCATGTCACCCTTGGCTATCAGGCTTGGGCATCTACACAACGCTTGTGAAACTGGTGGCTGTTTACTCACTTCTGGACTCAGAGCTAGACTGGGTGGTATTTCTTATGCCTACTCTGCAGACTTGAAGGGAAGTCAGGAACACGTGAGAAATTTCACAAGCTTTCGGGAAATATTTACAAACTACTGTTCAACTATCAGCATACACACTTACTTGCTCTCTCTCTCACAACCTACATCTCTGTGGAAAGAGGAGAAAAAAAACACTACAAAATGTCAACTGTAAGTATCAAGTTTGATGCCCACAGAATTTGCATCAGTGTGAACTTCAGCCTCTTAGCAGGATTGGATCAAACGCAGACACCAAAAAATGAACTGACAAGTTGAAGAGCAATGGAGAGTAGGAGAGGAAGAAGAGAGAAAGAGAAATAAGGTGTCAGACAAGAGGAGCAAGGCAAAAACTGCCCTCATACCCCTGGCACTCTAGGGTTTTGCACTGCTATTGCAAAATAATCTTTGCTTTAATCTGTTTCAAACATCCATACAGCCTCCTGTTCCCAAGAGTTGCCACTGATGCACCAAATGTCAGAAAATATACATGGAAAAATAGTTAAGCAAAGGACAACTTGTCAAAGGAACATCTGTCTGTGATGCAACTCCTAGACATAACATTTTTTATGCCCCAACAGTTACTTTGGGACCCTTAATATCCTACAGGCAAGTCTTGCAAGGTGACCCCATTAAAATCTGGGCCATCTGGGAAAGACAGAATTTGCTGGTTATCCTGCCGACAGCATTAACTTCAGTAATGATTTTTTTCCATGGGAAGTTTTCATGTCCTTGATACTGTTCACACTCAGGTGAAGGCTTTAGCCAGCATAAGAGAAAAGCAGTAAATAAAAGACCATTCTTTCGTGAGAGGTGAAAGTTCCCTAACGACACAGTGGGAAGTGAGGCTTCCTGCTGTCTCTTCTGCTACTTTTTACAGACGGATAAAACTCAAAACTCAATACAACATGGTTTTGGTCCAAATTTAAGCTTGACTGCTCCTACAAGATCATATGAGACTTTCAATTTCTATCTTACATCTGGCCAAATTAAATTGGCACGGGCTTCCCTCTGGCCTCCCAGGATATCAGATCTTACAGAGACAAGACTTTTGGTTGCTGCATTAGCCTCTTAGTTGAGGCTTCTGTTGCTCCCAAACTCTGTCCTTACAGAGGGCTTTGGCTTAGTGTTTCTGTGTAGGCAACACTTCTCTGGTCTCTTCCTGCTTGCAGCAGTTTCACCAATGTTTTTCCAGGTCTTTAGGCTACTATTGCCTCCTGAGATTTTCTCCAAACCTACTCATCAGTCCTCTGCTCTCCTGAATCCACCTCCTTCAGCAGAATCTGCAATTTGACAGTTTGCTGCTTGGCACTCCTAAGGTTGTGCTATTTGTAACATTCTCACTAAACCGTTCAACTGGACAGCTTCAGAGTCAGGGACAATCGTGCACGTTCTCAATGCTCCTGAACAAAACTTTTGCTCACTGTTGAACTGTTGAACTTATGAATGACTGTGGGCCTGGGCCTGTGTTTTGGCGATGCCCCATGAGCTCCAGTTAGCCTAAAGCTGTGCAGTTGGCCTTTCGCTTCCCTTTATATGCAAGCAGCTATGTAAGGAACTCTCATTTTATTCCTTGCTCAGTCAACATCAAGAAAGGCATCATTTAGCTTCATCCTGCCCTAGTTAGGATTTGGGGGCTCTGCATTTGTAAGAAGTCTAGATCTGCCCTGTAGGAAATGGTCAGTCCTATTAGTAAGCACAATTTTCCAAATGTAGACGTGGGTCTTGGAGTTTGGTCTGTGTCCCCTTTCCTTTTTTAAGTTTAATTCTAAATTGGCAATAAGTGCGTCCCAATTGGAGGCTAAGTCCTGGAGAGAATGACTCTTGCAGACACAGAAGTTCCTGCCTGGGACAGAGTAAAATGCAGAGGAATAAAGCAGAAGAGACACGGCGTTCCTTATTACACAGCCTGTCAGGATGTTGCGCAGCCACCCAGTCACGGTAATTTAATGGTGGATAGAGGAATATTTAATTTGTGTTTTGGAGAAGTTCTTGGACAGACGGTTTTCCGTCCTGGAAAGAATCCAGCCCCTATTGCTTCTCCCCCTTCATCTCTCGTCATCCTCTCCTGCCTGCCCCTCCCTGCTGCACTAGACACGCTCTCCTTTCAAAAAGTTACTGACCAGAAAATTGTCGAGGGCAAGAGCCCAGCGAGGCGGTTAATCCCCGCTCCCGGAGGCGGGCTGCCCTGCGCTTACCTCCGGGTGACCCCCGTGGTTGGCAGCCGGGAGGCAGGTGGAACGTTAAAGCAATCGCTCCTGCTGCGGGCTGCCAGCGGCAGGCCCCAGCGCCCGCGGCAGCAGGGCAGGAGCCTTCCTAGCGCCGGACCGACCGAAGGATGGATTTATGATGACAGAGGAACTTAACACGCCCTCCTCTTAATTAACTTTAAAGGCGGTGAGGGCTGTGACATCACAGCTTAGCACAGATTTTCCCAGGATTTATTCGCCAGCGGATTTTGCAAAACAAACCTTATCTGTAGATCTTCTCCCCTCTGGCAAGTTGCAGAGCTCCTTAGCTGGCCTCGGGAAAACCATTTCAGCTGGAGCCCTGGGCTCCCCTGGCCTGCGCTCCCAGAGGACTCGTTTAACTCCGGACTTAATCCGCTAACGAGACCTGCCCCGAGGTGAGGTCGGAGGTGAGGCCGAAGGAAGGTACAGCAAGGCTTTCCAACAAGCCCTGTGCTGGCTGTTTCCCAGAAGCCCCAAACCTGACTGCAGGTTTGAGTCCTGATCTTCATCGTAACATGAGTGAGTAAGAATTATGCTTTTGACTGCCACAAAATCAGATAAAGCCACTAATTTATATAAACTGGTCTGGACTGAAGCTGCTATCGATCACAACACGCACACATGATCTATGCTGCCAGAGTGCTCAGTGTATTACTGGTGCAGAAGATGAGGTTAGAGCTAATTTTACATCATTTATGAGGCTAATTGACTTGTTTGGTCCAATGTTATTGCTAGCACAATTCAAGAACAGCAGCAAAGGAGTGTTGCCATTTTACATAATTAATTAATTCAGCACTGTATCTTCAGCAAACCCGCTGTGCTAGACTTTATCCCTCCACTGAACTAGACAGGTATTGCAAAGGTGTCCCACAAAAAAAAACCACTTCTGAGACTGAACACGTGCCATTTCTCGACACTCCCCTTGCATTACCTGGGTTGTATTTTAGTACAGAAATGTTCACCCTTAGTCTTCTCCAACGCAACAATGCACATTGTGATTAGCAGATACAACTTCTGTTCCAAACTTTTCTGCATTTTATGATTGATGAAGCAACTCTCTCTATCAGTTTGAAGATACTGAAAGATTAAAGTGTCGCAGAGGGACAGGAGAGTGCCCTTCCTGCCTGATCTCATTATTGCTGCCTCCACAAATCAACCACAACTCCTCGCCACAGATCAACAGATAGGAAGTAGTTGGTAGGTCAACACATTTCATTCCCCCTTTCAACCTTCTTCCTAGTCCAGTGAAACAAAAGTTGCTCTGTTTGAGTCGGTGTCTGTAATTGCACAGGCTGCTACCTTTGTTCAAACAGAGAAAGCCTTTCCGCACCCAATACTGCAAGTTCCTGCATACTTTTAGGAAGTACAAAGTGTAGATAATCCACTGAAGTATGTCAGTCTTATCCCCGTGTATTTACAAAGCCTGGTAGTACTAACTCACAGTTGGTCCTCCGAAGAAATGCATTCCAGTGCATCCCATAATCCCGGCAGTGTTTTGCATATCATGAGAAAAGGAGGCTAAATCCTACAGCCTCAAAAGCCTTCATGTGTTTTGCTTGTCAATGGCATAAGGGTTTTCTCCTCCACCCCTTCTCCTCTCTTGCCCCCAGGGGCAAAGTCAGACAAGTTCTTTCAGGAGTTCTTCATGGGAGAGGCACCTAAAGACAGATTACTGGGAGAGTGAAAGGTGTGGCCCTTCAGTGTGAAAAGCCAATCTTTGCTTTGGAAAGGAAAAAAGAACCTTTTGATGCCTGAAGTAGGTCAAAATACTTAACCCAGGCCCTTAGTGACACTTGTATAAAAGTAACCAAACAAAGCAGGCCAGTGGCAAAATTTTCCCAGTTCCCACAGTTGAAAGTGAATATCAAAGCTGCAAGGGACGGGTATAAGAACCATTACAGGTAAGCATGGGGGAATCGAGAGAGTAAGCCCACTCACCACCTATTTTACACACAAGCTTTTCCAGATTAGTATTTCGAAGTTGTAAAGATATTAGCCTATAAGAATATAACTTAAAGTTAATCCTGCCATCATGGTAAACACGAAACAAACTTTACTATAAACTGGTTTGAGTTAAGGCGAGGAGTAATACACAGTAATGAGACTAAAAATTAGGTCTAAAGAGACATCAGGAGACCAAAAGAGTGAATTTCAGTTCCTTTAGTCTAGAGTCAGAACTTTTATTACTTTATATGTTGACTTAGCACTCAATGGGATTAACATTATTCACCTTAAACCACAGTCAATTCCAATTGTACCCCAGTCACCCTTTTTTTTCTCTGAAGAAAACAAAACAGCACCTAAAAAGTCATGGAGAAATATGTAAACACCTGTCTCCTATTCAATAGAGGCCTTCCTTGGAAAGAAAATTTGTAATTTTCTGTCGGCAACCAGGCATTTAAGACCAGCTCCCTCTAAAGAAGTGAACAAACGCCTACTGTTCTCACAGTCAGGACTATTTAAGGACAGGTGGCCCCATGCTGACTTTTTTCCAGTGGTTTTTCCAATTGCTTTCGTCTGCAACACGAACTGCAACTCCAGACTGCCTTGGGAGCAACACTTTTCAGCTCTGCTGTACAGAACGGTTGAGGAAGGGGAAGGGTTAGGGTTGTTTGCAAGAAGAGGTCATGCAGGAGTCAGCCTTTACAATCCTATTAACGCTGGGACAGGGTCAAACGGAGTGCACGTTCCAACAAAAGCACCAAGTGGCCACAAGCTGTCACCCGGCAAAGGTTCATGGAAGCATTTGTGGGGGAAAAAAACGACAGATTTTTAATGGTGAATGTCTGCCACACCATGTGTTAGAACCGGCCTCTGCTCCAGGGAACCAAAGCACACAAAGAAAGGGCCAGCCATAAAATTCCCTGGCTGCAAAGCAGAAAAAAGTGGCATATCTGGGGAGTGGGAGGAGGGGTGAGTTTTTAAAGTTCCGTATTTGAGGTACGGCTTGGAAGATATCTACCAACAGAAATAAAATACTCCATCCTGTAAAAATAACTAGTGTGCTGCCGCCTCCATTTGCTTGGCATGCCGTTCCTATAATCCAGATTCGTATAAAAATGTCCACAGAGATCTCAGGAAATTGTGGGGAGGGTAAATATGCAGGTGCAGAAAGCCCTTTTGTACTGCAAGCGCAGCAGACAGGATGAAGGGATAGAAAGTCAGTGAATAACATTTCAAAGGGAAAAAAGAAATTACCGGATCTGCCTGACAAAAACGCCATGGTCCAACAGGGAACATTTCAACATAGTTGAAGGTTTGCTGTTGGCACATTTTCCTTCCAAAATGCTGCATTATTATTTTTACTTATTGCATATACCTCTCAGGGCAAAGAGCTCTTAACGTGGCAGGTTAAACGTTCAGGCAATATAGTTAAATATTTACCATGACAGCAAGTTACATTGACACTGAAGAGTAAGAGTGTTTGCTTTTGTAAAGCTAAAACAATCAAAAGTTTAGTTACAGTGTAACATTTAGAAGTAAGGGACATGGGAAATTAAAAGCATGGATCCAACATAATATTATTTCCATCACCTGACTGGGTGAAAGTAATTCCTAAAATTGCCTGGTTCAACCAACAGCGAACTGAGAAGGCTGCTACTTCTTAACTAACGAATTGGAAAAATCAGACCTAACATAAACTTACAGAAAGTTTACAAACTGGGTGCCGATAGAACTGGATTGTTTCTTAGAGTTTGCCTTTATGTCTATGAGATGGTTTCTGTAACAGAGTGCCTAATCTTGAATTGCTGAGTGGTTTTAACTTCCAGTGGAGAAGGCTGGCCACTGCGTCTCACCTCCGAGGCAGCACGCACAGACTCCTAGGGCTGGTCCTCTGTTTAGCTTACAAAAGTATTAATTATGCTGGAATACCAGGTCAGAGTAAAAAATCGTCAGTTTTAATTCAGAACATTTTCAGTTTTGCTTCAGTTTTGCTAAATCATTATGAGTATTCATCAGCACTTTACTTATTTCAGGGAATATGTAAAATTCCACTACAAGCTCTATATAAAAAAATACCATTTTATCAATCAGATGCTATACTCAAAAGGTAACTTAATTAGGCTTCTGATGCTGGACTGGTTCTGAACTTTGGCAGTAATCTATGATCACTGCTAAGTTTACTCCACATTGTTACGTAGATCTGTGAAATGTCATTATAGTTCTGTTACCAGTCAAGGGCACTTTGCATTTTGCTGTACTGTCACGTTAGCAGAATCCAAAAGTAAAGTGCATTAGAAGCTCTGAGGAATGAGGAAAGCCACAAGGAATGTTTACAAGCCAGAGGAAGACACGGGCAGACAGATAACCCCAGCTCTTGTAGGAACATCACGGAAAAGGAAGACTACAGGAAGCGTTTAAATTTGTTAAACTGGCAAGAAGGTCTGCAACAAAACCAGACATGGAAACCGAAGGATGAATAATGTTTCTAATGCTGTCATTATAAACTGCCCTCCAGAAAGGCCTAAAATATGCTCCAGATCATCCAAATGCATAATATGATGCAGCTCTAGACTGAAAAATAATTTCTCCCATGAGGCTACTGGAGAAGTACTGGGAGTTAAAATAGCCTACACAAAATTCATATATAAACTGAATGCTAGCAACAGCTCCCGACAAGCTCCCCTATGAGCCTCCTCCCTTTGCCTCCAGAAAAAGAGAATTGCTACCATTTTAAAACCATCTAAAGGCTGTCAAAGGAGCTTTTAAGTATTTTAGTCGAAGAAAGAAAAGATACTGCTTAGAAGAATGCTTCGATATTTAAATGCTTAACTGGTTTCCTATCTTTTTATGTTACGTCTCAAAATGTTATTTTTTAATGCCGGCTGTTGCTATGCAACAGAGCAGAATTTCTAAAATCTATTCATCTGTTGTACAAATGACAGTTTTCAGGTCATGTTTAACTCTCTCAGCCTATTAAGTCAAAGAAGGAGAACGGCAATTGGAGGATTGTGAGCTCCCGGAGCATGCATCCCCCAAAGGGGTACAGCATGGCTAAAAAGGGTCTTTCACTAATTATACCTTTTTTTTTTAACACACTGTTAAGATGAAGTAGTTACCCTGCTTATAAAAAATGTGGAAAACAGCACAGCTCTGGTTAAATAAAATGTAGAAACAACACTTAGTGTACTTACTTTTATCCATAAATGATCAAAGCAATTCTAATGAGATTCTGCTACAATGATACTTATTTAAGCTACAGAGACTGGCCAGACAATCACCAATCAAGCTCTGGCATATCGGTAAGTTACGGCTCCCTGGAAATTACCATCCTTTGGATGTGATTGCCTATCACACGCATACTTTTTAGGCCACTGCAATGCAAAATGAAGTCAATTCACTTCAACATGAACATAAAATCAATTAAGCTATCACAGAACACAAGATAAGCTTTACTATCCAGTAAAATAAACTATATAAAAGTAACCTGGTCAGTAACTAAGATTTAGCTGAGAGGGCAGTAATGTAATATCGAGGCACAATAATTCCTTAATGTGTTCAAAGTCAGTAACAAGCACAGCTCTGTGCCAGAAGGGTTTTTACCTACTAGTAGACTGCAGAGCATTGGGGATCTGTAAACTACTTCTGTGAAATACGTGAAATTTAGCCCTAAAAACCAGGCCTGTTTTTGGTTGACTCACATTCATTGTAGAACAACCTTTACTTCCATTAAAAAATATTTATAGGTACACAAAAAGACTTAAAAAATCGCACTAGCTGACATGATTTGCAGGAGTGCTGACCGACAGTAACCTCTGTGTGCATCAGTGGGAAAGCAGTAATGTGTTGTCATTGTTGAAATTGCACTTAGAAGCTTAGATCCTGAAAGAAATAATGTGTCTTGGCCTAAATCTGCGACTGAAAAGCAAACCAAAAGTATTTTAACTGTTTCTACTGATTTTAGTGGCTACAGAAGCCATTCTGACTTCATGTATTGCAGAACAATTAATCTCAATTATACTGACTCCCTTTGAGATGGATCTGTTTTTCTATCTATAACCAGCATTCTGATTATTTAGCTGCACTAACGATTTCAATGACAACATGCAATACTGTTCTTGTAACATAGTTTCAGGAGTTCAGAATTTTCTATCTTCTATTTTCCCTTTTAAGTCAGTCAGGAGGAGAAACTAAAATCCCTTTATAGAAGCAAGATGCTTTTCTAAATATCTGATTTTGCAAAAATGCTGGACTAAAATACGATAATGCCAGTGGTCAGACCCATCAGCACAGCACTTCCTCTGGGCGAGCAGTAAACAAGTGCAATGATGTCATCAGGAGCTGGCTGACCCACTGGTGAACCCTGGGCTGCAAGGGAGACACGAGGTGCCAGATCACTACGCGCACACGCCTCCCCACACACGTGCACACACGTGTGCGTGCGTGCACACGCGCCCTGACAGCACAAAAGGTGTCACGGAGCAATCTGCGACAGTTGCGCGTCGTCCTCGAGGGAAACGGAAGCCTGAAAAACCCCTTTGACGGCTTTTCAAGAGGCAAACCTCGTGCTTCCATAAAGCACGCATCGGAATACAAACACAACACACACAATAGTCTCTAAGGGCCCGGATTAAAATGAAATAACAAGCAACACAAAGAACACTCTACAACATTGCACAATCAGCATATCTCAAACCCCAAAATCAAACAACTCAGTTCAGTGAGACAGGACTCCCGTGTTTCCCAAGAGTCTTGGAAATGTTCTTACATCATTTCTGACAGCTCGCTGTGGTCAGAGCCAGCCCTGTTCTATTACCACTTTGGGAAAGAAGTATTTGTACCAGCTGGATGTCTTTAATATTCTACTTGGAAGCATGACCTCTTCTCTTTAAGGCAGTAAAACGAGTTTTGTCCTCACTGGTAAGGTTTTTTCCAGGAGGTAGGGCACAGGGAATTTGAGTTTGCAGTCAACATGAAACCAAGCTGCTGAAAGTGGATGTCAGGATTTCCAGACTACCAGAGCCAAGTCTCATCCAGCGAATGCACTGATCAGAGAGACAAAGTGTCTGTTTACTGCTAGCAAAGAGATTAAAATGACAGATGTAAGACAAATACTAATTTAATCTTCATGTAAAAAATATCTGATTGTCCGCTGTTATTGCTGATCCATTCTTTGAAAGGGCATGGAAAGGTGAACCATGCAGTGCCTTTACAACATCTTCCACTCCCATCGATTTATTTGCAGGCTAGTATATTTGAAGTTTTTTTAAGGTCCAGCACCCAGTTAAAAGATTATCTAACAATGTCTGCTTTCAGTTAAAGCGGTGCAAGTTTGTCCACTCCTCAGATATGAAGAAAATCTTGAAAATGTAACTTGGGTGTATCCAGTGATTCAAAGGGCAAAGAGAATGAAAAAACAAATATAATTACTTAAAATATCATGCTTTTTTTTTTTGAGTGGTAACTCCTGATTTCTTGACGCAGCCTTAGCTATACAGGAGACAGTTAGTTGCTGCTCAGTGAAGCTTCTAAGAAACACTTAAATAAGATTTTGTTCAGTGTCTGAAGTTTTCACTTTCTGACACAAGTCAGCGCTCACAGAAACTTAGATAGCAGTTCCAGTCCAGAGAACTGGGAATACTGGGAAAGAGGACATATCTGACGGACAAACACTACCTATCGATACCACTGCTGTAAGCTGATATCTGTGCTGACCAAGAGAAGGAACACTGACTGAATCAGAAGCTTGAACTCCATTTGCACCTATTTTAAATGGTTGTTTCATTTAGATAAGGGATGAAATATATTAGGCAGGTCATACCGACTGCCACCCCACCCTCAGACAGACTCTTTCTAACCTGTGGCTAAAAATATGTCATGCTACAGAATAATCACAGCCCAGAGTATTTCCAGGCATCGTTTCATACCATCTCAAAATATGTGTAATTTTAAGTTGTTTAAGTGCACTCAGAGGTGCAGCTGCCACTGATTTCATACTGAGAGCCAGATTTCTCTCATAGTCACATACGTAAATCGTAACTGATTTCAGCAGAGCTGTGTTTGTGCTTTCAAACACCACTTTATTGCCATAAGTGGAGCACCGACACGTTTGCTCAGGCAGTGTTGGACAACAGAAATCCCTATGTTAATCAAAACGAGTAGGCTCTGGAGCACTGTATTCAATAAATTGTAATTAAGAAGGTGGCAACATAAGGGTGGCTGTCCACAAAATCCTTTTGTAATTATGCATAGTTTATGGCTAAGCTAATAGGACAAACAATTTAAATTAGTTACAAACTCTGCCAAGGTACTCATCTATTCCCAAGTCTATTAATTAGAATCAATTTAATCCCCACTGGGATAAAGGTCAAACAACATGTATTTGACCCTTTTCTACTGGCGTCAGTGTTATCAGCCAATGGATCTGGCAGTGCCTGGGTCTGACTTGTTCGACTCTTCAGCATGTTGACATGATGCTTTGAAGAACAGAGTCTGGGCCCAGCTGAAAAGATCTCTCTAATAATTTCTGCTTTATATTCCTGATAAGCACACAGGTTTAAAAATTCCAGAGTTTATTCTCTCTCGGTAGTCAGCTCTGAGGCTGTTGTTCTCTGTCTTTAAGATTTTGCCTTTTCAGTCTCCCTTTCCTACACAATACCTTAAAGCAGCAATGGTAATAGATTTGTATCTTTGATTCAGTCCAGAAATCAAAGTGAAAAAATGAATATTAAAAACTAATCAACAGCTGTTAATGGATTTTAAAACAAACACTCAAAATCAATAGTCATTAGCTGACATTTCCAAACTGTCCAGAAGGAAAGATACAGAATTTCTACACGCTTGTCCAATCTTATGGGAAGGAAATAGGAGAACTGTTGCCTTTTTTCCTTCTCCCCATAGTTCCTGTAGAATTAACTGGCTGCTTCTGCGGAGTTCATCATAATCACCTGTTTGTCCTAGTTCTTTTCTTGGAAAAATGTCATAATACTTTCATACCTCTCAGGTTACTGTAAGGCTAAGCTCCTGGTCTTCGCTATGGTAATATGGTGTAAAATCAGCTAGTTCTTCATATCCTAACTTTTGTATGTTCTTTTTGAATGTTGCTGATCTGTTTGAGCAATGTAATTCAGAGTCTGTTCAGAGTTTTCTAAGTTCCTCCTGCATATTTTTACTACCCACTGCATGGCATCACCCTATCAAGACAGGTTTCTACAGCAGGGTTAAAAAAAAATAAAATAAAAAAAATATTACTTTTAAACTTTTTAGTCAGAATGCTTAGAAATGCATGCAGGACCTATGGTCACTCTTAAAGCAAATTGCTGTGCCAGACTAATTAGACATTAGCTCAACAGCATGTTTAATTCATGCAGTAAAACCTACCTATATATGTCAGTGCTTCAGATGGAAATAGTTCTACAAACCTGAGACAACTTTTTCCTAGCCTGTGCCAGAGCACACAAATAAAATAGGGATGAATCACTTCAGGTAAGAAAGGTGAAACATCATAGACCAAAACCATCTTGTCAGCTGTGGATTCAGAAAAACAGCCTTTTTCCTTTCTTTGGTAGAAATCAGACTAAGATCACAGAATCACAGGATGGTTGAGGCTGGACAGGACCTTTGGAGGTCATCTGGTCCAACCCCCTGCTCAAGATCATATACCTAAGCTACTGCTTTGACCAGGTCAACTCTCATTTTGTATTCCACTGCCTCCTCTTCAGGCTTTCCAGGTCTAAGCTTCTGGATTCACTTTCAAGGCTGCTATCCCCATGTTACTGATCACCTTTCATTTAGCATCAGAGCTCCTATTGCAGCCTTTACCTCCCAGCATTAAATTTTCAAACAAACAACCTTTGTGTTTTCCACCACACTGTCTGCACTTCTCTACGCATTCCCCAGAACTCTTTATTGTTGCTTTTCAAATCCCACCTTAAAACCTCCATTGCTGTGATGCCTTTCCAAAAACTTAACAGTGGCTAAAGGAGTGGTGCTGAAATCACTTGCTTTACAATCCCCACCAGTACAGACTTCTGTGTTCACATTCAGCTGCTGTCTTTTGTTTTACATCTACATTTTGTAAACCCTGAGGTAGGCATCATCTTTCTCTGTTGTCCTTACACAGTACATTTAGCATCTTTATGCTAAATTATTTCTGGTTCATGAGTGGGTTTCTGAGGCACTGCAACATTAATATATAACCTCTTCTTTAAAACTGGCCTCAAGATTTCATACAGCATTGGCGCAGTCCCTGTATTTTGTGGGAAGCCTCATGCAACTGTCTGATGCTGGTCCTTAAGCATTTCCAAAAGTGCTGGATTTTGCTGTGCCAAGACAGCACCGTCTCACTGGAACAATATTTTCACATGACATCACTGTATGCTGATGTGAGATGGCAAGCCTGTTACTCTGCAAGTTCCACTTCTTGTTAACATTATTTATTCTCTTTACAACATCCTCAGCAACAAAAAACAGGTATGTTCCAAATTATAAGCTAAAGCAGCTCCAGCCAGAATGCTGCTTCACAGACACCAACAGACCCGGTATCTGATAGATTCTGGCTGTGCTTGGCAACCAGAGACACTTATCCAGCATGTCATTCCAACTGCTGGCCTTGGCACTAGCACACGTAACAGGCTTAATGCCATCTATGCCTGGGACTTGAAACAAGGGATCTTCTGCCCACCCTTAAATTCAATCAACAAGGAAGTGAGGTGCCAACAGGAAGACATTAAATGAAGTTGCTGTCAGTACACAATCTTTATAGAAAGAAAGCCTTTCTAGAGACCATAAAGTGACTCAATAAAATCTGTTCTCTCACAGTCTACCAAAAGTTCCTAATGAGTATACTATTTGGTATGACATGGAAAAGCATTCACTCCCCAATTCTTTTCACGTACTTCTGATTACTTATGACACACTCTAATAGTTTGCTGTAAGATTAAGTGCTTAAATTTAAAGAAAATTAAAGCAACTATCATTAAAAATATGCCTGAAATTGTTCAGTTCCTGTGGTGTTTTATTTTCAACTACACGCACAACAGGAGAGATTAATTACCTAGAACCCAATATTTGCACTATGGGTAAATATTCTCATTACACTAAAATATCTACAACGTAGAAAATGCAAAATTTCCTTTTAGATTACACTATCTTTTTCACACCGAGCCGTGTCAGATTGCCTTTTCAAAATGACTAGTTACTTATTTGCATTGCTAAATTACTACAGAGAAATTCATTAGATACATGGACTAGATGTCATTCTGGTATCTCCGCAGGACATGGAAAGCATTCAGGATGTGGACAGATGCTCTCTGGACAACATTGTCTTAGTACTGGAATCTAAAAATATATATGGAAATTTTACACTGAGCCTTTTTAAAATTATTACACACCAGGCCAACTCACATCTGTTTACGCAGTACATTTACATACTGCATTCGCATTGTGTAAAGTACATTAGAACTGTGTCCATTTCTTTTATAAACATCACTTGAAAGGCTTTATTATTTCATTATGTCAGATCGTGGTGCCTGTTAAAAACAAGTACATGGTGATTAATCGGATTCTATGAAAAACCAGTTCCCCTCAGCTCTGAAATGATGTAATTTTACATCAGCTTTTTTCCTTATATCAGAAGTAATCTCCTCTGAGGTGGCCAGATCAGGTCTATTCATGTTCTGAACTCAGAGTGAATTGCAAGATGCATGTCAGAAATCAGTTATTACTTGCAGAATACAAGTGGCTCCTTGATGACTGGCCCAGCTGCAGTAGATTTAAAAACTGACAGACAGCAAGCGGAAGGACTTTCAATGAGTTTACTTCAGGCATGCTGTCTCATCCCTTCCCCACTCCTCCAGCACATTATCACAAATTATATGTCTTTGTACACGACCAAGGAAATGTTTTCAGGTTTGGAACACTACAGCCCATCTGGATGGAACTCCATGGCAGATTAAAATTCCTGTGCTTTAAGAATTTGATGTCAGGTTCTTCTTTAGGCAAGAGCTAACTCTCAGAGTTTAGTAAGAGTATTCTACAGGTTCTGAAAGTGAAATCGGAGATGAATGTTTGAGAAAGACCAATATTTAAAAAGACATTTTAGATTAAGAACTCTTACTGAAATCCAAGTGAGATACTAATAGCTTTTGTCCTACACCTTAAAAAAGGTCACAGCTCTGAATGACTTTTAGCATCAGTCTCAGTATTTTGCCCTCACTTCATGAGATCAGTATTAATTTCATTTCCAGCTCTAGTCACCGCGCAGTTAATCTTTCTCATATAGCATTGGTATATGTTATAAAGAAGTTTTTAAAAGGTATATACTAATTTACACAACCAGGACAAAATACGTCAACATGATTCATAAAGACCAAAGCAAAATATTCATAGAACTACAGATGCAGTTTGTGTAGATAATGTGGGAGGAGTATGCGATTGTAGAAACCCACTTCAAAACTTGCCATATTTTCCATTACTGGGAATACAAGGCTAAATTCTAAGACCTGACACCATTTTTTACATAACCTCTCTGCAATACTCTCATCCTAAACAGAATTTATAGCCTAAAAATCTCACCCAGCTAAAAGTCTCCAATTATACAAGGCTCTCAAGCACCTGCAATTCCTCTGAGGTTTTCAGTTCTGTTGAATTCAGTAGAACACCAAGGGAAACCAGCCCCACGTTTCAGCAGCTGTGTGGGTTTGCACAGCCCTCATCCCTTCCTCAGTGCTCCTTCCTCCACTGACTTCTTACTACCATCCCAATTGTAGCTGGACTGAGAGAAAAGCACACTCAAACGACAAGGTATCTTCCTAAATGAAGACATTCAGGTCTGACTTTGAAAATGCTGTGAAAGTAACAACAGAAAGAACAGCTGAGATTTCAGGTTGGTTTGGTTTTTTGGTTTTGTAGTACGAACAAAATCAGGAGTGATGTAAGCAAAATACGAACCAAAAGAAGAACAAAAAAAATCCCTGATCAGTTTTCAAAGCAAAAGTTTTCAAGTAGCACCTTCAGGATCTTTGTTCACTATCCCAAAATAATCACTGTATTATTGTGTTTGTGGCATTCTACAGCTGCTCATCACATTGCCATCCTGCTAAAAGTACCTTGCAGACATAATTGTCTAGACTTCAGCGCTGACAGAGCGAGGTCATGGCTATCAAGTGGTACATTCCATGCAAGAGTGAAGCTTCCGTTTCTTGTTTTTGTTGGTGATACTAGCTCCTTGCCATCTAGTAAGGGCTCTTGTCTGTCCTGATATTCCAGACTGCTTACCTCATCCGCTGCACAAGCATCCAAACCCTTTGAGTTGCACAGTCTCCTGCAATACAGGCAGTGAATGGCCAAAGGACAAAACAGTGAAAGGAGAGACCTTCCAGTGTATTTACGAGGTCATTTCTTGCACAGTGATGAATGTGAAGAACTCTCAACGAGGTTAATAGGAATTGTCCAGCTCTTCTCTGCACTGCTATCATGCTAACGCAAGGCCAGGGCTGCCTCTAACCTAGCTGGTGTTTTGGAGACATCGCTTATGCCAAAACACCCCTGATTCCCTAGAAGCCCTCTTGTTCAGTCATCAATAGCTGCAGTTACCAAAAAGGCAAACATATGACAGCTGGAGGGGGAAAAAAAAACCCAAGAGCAAACATAGGAGGACAAAATATACATACTTTGAAAGAAACTGAGATCACAGAAATGATCAGAAAGAAACAACAGAAAACCACTGCTGTATAAGATCCCTTGTAGATACTCTACTGAAGATCCATACTGCTGATTTCTGAGTCCAGAGCCCTCAGTGTAAATAAAAAAAAACTGCTAATGAAAATCAATGCCTTTTGACCAGTCTTCCAACAGGAAAGGCCTAAGAAACTCTTCTAAAGTCACTGTCAGATAACCTTGAATAATAAAATACATACTAAAGTCAGGGAATCTGTTTCTATCCTAAACCTATATCTTTTTCAGTTACTTTTATTAGGTTTTGGTGACATTTAATAATCCAGAACGCCTAAGAACCAAGCATCTCTTTCCTGCTCAATCAGACCTCAATTAACTAATCCGTGAACAAAGCAAATTAAAACTACAAGGAAAATTTTTAAACTTCAAGGAAATGCCCTAAGAGAAAACCTAACAAAGAGCGAGACATACAAATGGCATATAAAAGACATACGAATGAAAACTTCATCACTGGAGATCATCAAAACCAGGTCTGACAACTCTCTGGCAAAGGCACTGTAACAGAAAATTCTGTCGGAAAAGCTAATGGCTTAGAAGAAACCAGAAGCATGTCCAAGCTCTAACCACCAGTGAATGAACCCATTCAGCCCCTACATCCCCTCGACTACTCACATCTGTAGAGGGCTGTTCTTCCACACATGAAATACTGTTCAAAGGGGCCAGTCTTCCCAATATTAACTTGATTATACAGTATATTCTTTGCAAAACACCATTAGGCTTTGAAAGTGGATTTTTATTTCACAGGCATTAAATCATAAACTCATAAAAATCTCTCCTTCTCCCGTTTCATTAACACAGATACACTCTGCCATTTTGGCTCACCACAGAGTATCAAAAGCTAAGAGCCTGAACAAAGCTACCAAAGTGTGAGACTGAGGCAGAGGTGATGCCTACTGGTCAAATACCTTTAAGGTGTAGTCAAAATTCTCAAGAGTTAAAGCCAATAATAGTGAAAATTTTGAATTTTGCAAGCAGCCAAGAAGGAATTGAAAGCAAGTAAGTGTGTTCCTCCAGCAATTCAGCTGCAGCGAAGTAAGTCCTCAGCCAGCACTTCTGAATCTGGACACGTCTCTGGGGAACAGCATGAAAGCTGAATTACAATACTTGAGCACTTCCGGAGAAAATTCAATGCTATTCATCCCTCATAATAACACTAACATGTCCCGTATCATTTGTAAACCACTCTTTCTCTGCATACAGCAAATTTATATGCTTTTGTTTTTTTCCAGAAGTGCTACAGGAAGCGTTTAAATACACAGAGCCTCCCATGACTGAGCAGTTTTTGAAAACTTCAACACAAAAGTAAAAATGGAGAGTGGATCCTTGGACCTCTTAGTATGCACCTGAACAGGGATGATCTAATGATTAAAGTCTCTCCATTGCCTAAAGATCACTGGTAAAAATCCAGAAGATACACACTTCTGAAACTGAAAATACAACTGCCACCGCTTTGTCCCCTTATTGGCCATTTCATCAGAGAGGCCAACGAACAACCATGAGAAAAGCAACACCATCTTAGAAGGAAATGTCTCCTAGACTTTCATCTGTCCAAGTCACATTCGAGGCACAACGGCAGAGGAATGAACTTAAAAGAATGGGAGTAGAGAAGGGGAATCAGGATGGATTTACATGATCATGCCCAAGAGACTTCCGTTCTGTTGGATTGAGAATTTCAGTCTCCATGCTCATCTATCAAGCAAAAGACACTGTACTTCCATTTGCATAAACCCTTGTTTTATCTATTTCTTGCCATCTTCATAGCTTTAAATACAAGATCAAATGTTACAGTAAAAAAGTTGCAGATGTGACAATTCGTAATCTTAGTGAGATAACACCACTTGCCATCTTATGTGAAAACTGCTCAGATACACCTCGTTTGTGATTAACAAAACCAGCCTCTGAAAACAGAGACAGAGTGTCAGGTGAAATCCAATCCAGTCTAATTATCAGAGGAAATTTCACATGCTAACAATCTCAACTAACCTATCTTTTAGAAGATTCTAATCTCAAAAATATGGTTATATATCGCCGCCTACCTCCAAAACTCCGCCACTATGTCTGTGTGCGCAAGCGCTGCGATGACTTTTTCATGATGCTCTGCACACCCACTCCTAGAACCTGAATCTATATGTTACTGTTTCCCTTCACCTCTATACAACACTGCGCTGGGCCTCAGAATTCCATGCCTTTGGTGGAAGTGTTTTTCTAAACTTCAAGTATTGTGAGTACACCATCTCCTAATCAGAATCTGTTATAAATTATTATTTGCGATCGGTAATTCAAGCTTTCCATATCATTGTTAAACAGTTAACTGCGTAAGAACACAACAGAAAAACAGAATAGTTAATTTTCACAAGGCTTCTTGAAAGATGACTTGCTAGGCACTGCAAGTCTTTTTTGTTTCTTTTTGATTGTCTAAAGCAAAGCATAACATTGAAGAGTAGTGCCAAACAGAGGTCTGGCATTCTACATGGAGACTGCATTAAATCCACAAAGTTAGGGCTGAGCACAGAAGGCAGGGAAGAAATGAAATCTCAGAGCAAAGGAATGGAAGCTCCCACATCTAAGTAACATTGTCACTAAAAACCTAAGAAAAGAATAAGCCTACTTTAGTGCTTCAGTGAAAATGTGCCACTACGAAAGGCAGAAGGGCAGTGTCACTACCAGAGAGGATCAAAACTTGCTGAGTGCCATGTTTGACTTACTGGATAGCCATGGTACAACTGAAAGGAGAATCTAATCCAAACTCAGTAAAAGCAGAAACTGAAACACCTCGATGACAGGCATGGAAAAAAAAGATAAGGCAAAATCCCACAGAGTTCTGAACAATAACTAACAACAACACAGCATTTCACCATATCATATGAGCCAAAGGTTCCCAGCAAATATTCTCATTTATTCCTTCCTTCTAAGATATGTAGAGATTTCACAGAGAAGACATACAAATGAACTACAGTCTGTATCTCTTTACAGTATTTCCAACAGCTCCCTCTCCTTTTGGCCCATGTCACCTGGCTCATTAGGGCTGACTGCCATTGTCCAGCTTCCAGCTGAACTGCAGCTACGCAGCTCCTGAACGAGCTGTAGAAATGGTTGTACTTTAATCCCAGAGCTCCGCATAGCAACCAGCCAGACTAAATAAATAAATAATGAAGCATGGGATCCTAACAGATAACATAAATACACTTTCAGCAAATTGCTTGGGTCCAAAGGTCAGTCAACTTGTTTGCTCTGCCTCCAAGAATTTGTAAATCTCAACATGATGTTTAAACACAAGCATATACAAACATCAAAGTTCAATGCTGACATATTTTACACCTCAAAGTTGTATGCCAGAACAGCTCCATACCACACATAGAAAACTGCAATGCATGTGTAAGGAAGTGACAAAACACTATCCCAAAACAAATGCAAATTTTTCTTTAAATATCCTCTCATTCTGTATTTTTCTTCTTTATTGCCTATTTGCTCTCATTCAACCTCTCTCACACAGAGAAGAATTTATGCAGCTGTCTAATTTCACGATTCCTCCCTTTCATTACCCATAAAGGGAGAGATGAAACTTGAAATCTCAAGCCTTGTTTCGGGGGTGTGTGTGTATTTTTTGTATTCCTGATTCACAGATATTGAGACACCTGTACTGCTGCAAACACAAAGTTTCAAGGTAAACCACCAGTTCCTGAGCTGGAGAATGGACACACCACCTATACTGGCATTTCTAGGCTGTTGTGCAGACAGACCAGTCTCTCAGCCTCTCTCCCTTTCCCTCTTCCCTAAAGGAAATGTGCAAACAATCTCACAGCTCCTACTCATGTTGTGCTTTTCTTCCTTGCTGGGTTCTCGTTCGTCTTACCTTTGAATAGCTCTGGGCTGGCAAAAAGCAAAACACAAGACTTCAGAAAGCAAAAGAAATTAATTTTGCAAATGGAAAACCATCAGAGTGAAACTGAACTCTTCTCCCCACTTTCCCAAGAGGATGTATTATTAGGACCCAGAGCCAGAGCCCTCCCACACACACCACTTGCCCCTTTCCGAGTCAAGCCCCTCTCCTGCGGGCTGCCACGCGTGGCAGCGGCAGCCTGGCTGTGCCTAAGGAGAGCTTAAAGATGTGCTCAGCCTGCAAGGCGCGGGCCGGCACTCCGCTGCCCCCCTCTCCGAACACAGTCCCAGCAACCAGCGCTGCCAGGAAGCAGCCTGGTAAACAGAAACGCAAGCGAGCGCTGAGCTTCACGCATGGCAATCCCATAGCTCTCCTCTCCCTGCCACAGGAAACGCAGGCGGGAGCGGAGACCTCTCCTTTGTCAGCGGAGGATTCACGAGGGGGCCCCTTTCTCACCTTCACAGTTTCTTAGATGAGAAGGGGTGAGACAGGGTGCAGGGAAGCAGGAGTGGGCAACTTCTGAAACGTAAAGTCAAAGTAATGGCTCAGCACGCCAGTGTTTCGCAAAACGAGTGCCCCTTCTCCCCTCTCACCATATCCAAGTGATCCCATCAATCCCACCTAGAGGTGAGAGAACAGGCTTTCAAGTCTCTGAGTCGGGGACTCCCTGGTAGAGCAGCAGGTGGGAGCTCACCCCCCCTTCACGCCGGTGCTCACCTTTTTGGCTCCCCGTTTCGCGAACTCCCGGGCCAGATGGCGGCCGATGCCTCTGCCCCCTCCGGTGACGAGCACGTTCTCCCCGGACAGGTCTCGGAGCTTGGGCGGCAGCACCGTGCACACGGCAGCTTTCACCACCAAATAAACCATCTGCACGGGGAAAAGCAGCAAAGCGCCCAGCCATTTCCAAATCATCCTCTCGTTCCAGGCAAGTCAGGGAGGCAAAATTCTCTTCCAATCCTTCACAAAATCACGTTAACAGAGAAAGAAAACCAATACCCTTCATGCACCCCCAGATGGGTGACAAGTCTTCAATCCACTTCCAAAACTTGGGGCAAGAGATTCTTGGACTGGAAAAACTCCTTCTCTCCCCCTAAAAAGACTGGGGCAGGAGTAAAGTAGTACAGAAGACCAAGTCACTCCCGTTTCTTGATCGGTGTCCTCTGGGATTGTCACACGCAGGTAAAACACTTTCCTTGCTTGTTCACTGGAAGACAGTTTTTTTAAATTAAAAAAGAGAGAGAAAAAAAGTAAAACTAAAAGTAACCATACATCCCTCTGCTTCACAGATCGACACAAAAATCCAGTATCCAAAAGGAAGGTTTTTGTATTTGGAAAAATAAAGCAGCCTATGTCTCCAAATTTCAGCCTGCAGTGCCTTCCAGGCAGCTCATTTCTATTCTTAGACTCAGGAAATTGCTTAAATAAGACAGAATTGCCAGGACCTTCTTTTTAAGAAAGGCTCTATTCAGGGCAAGGTTGTTGTTTCTGTTGTAATATCTATAAATATCTAGACGTTCTGTCCTGCACCGGTTGCAAAGGTTGAGCTGATAACCGCCTCTCTCTGCCCCCTCTCCTGTTTTTTTCACTTGGAGTATCTGTGATCACGGAGCAGGAATCACGCCGTGCACTATTTCAGCTCTGGCTCTTACTCATTTCTCCCTATTGCTCTCTCTGCCTATCACCGCCGCGGCGCTGGGGAGTTTTTATACCCCATTAAGCCTGATTGACAGTTAAAGTGTTGGGGAGATTTCACTACTGTTCCTGTGAGTGGCTGGCTGCGCTCTCCCCTCCCCCAGCGCTGCCCTGGAGCCACCGCACACGGGCTCGCACCCGCCGCGGGCTGAGCCGGGGCTCGCTCCCGAGCCGCAGCGCTCGCCGGGGCTCGCCCAGCACCGCGCCGGGCGGGCAGCTGGAACCCGACCCTGCCTCCTGCCCAGCACCCAGGGCAGGAGGAAGGTGCTGCGGTCTGCCCCGAGCCCGGGAAGAAGCAGTTTGAGCAGCAGCCGGGGTTAAGGCTGAGTTCAAGGGAGCCATCTCTGCCCTGCGGAGCTCTGGCGCAGGTCTGCTTGCCCAGGGTAAGCTGGTGTGGACGGGAAACTTCTTTCAGCCCGAGATTGCCAGGCTGAAAACAGCCGAGGCTGATCCTCACCAAAATCTATTCCCTTTGGACCGATTTTTTTATGGACAACATGACAACACGTGGATTTTCCAAGCTGGAAGATGTCTGCATTGCTGAAAACTGCTGATTTAGTAGCAGGGCAGCAAAAAAAGGCAGGCTCTGAATGAAGGGGGGAGCCTCAGTTCCTCACAACAAAGGGTGTTTCCTTCCCCTCTCCTTTTCCAAGACTGTTTTGTCCAGTTATGAAGGCACAGTTGCAACACAAGAAGGTCTCCATAGCACTTTAAACCATGTTGTAAGAGGAGAAAGGGCAAAGTGTGTTGCAACTAGGTCCCCCCACACGGTTGTTTGCACTGTTAAGCACTCGGCAGGTAAATTCCATTTTCAGTGGTACTGATCAAGCCTTTCTGAGGAGGATCTAACTGAGCTGTTCAAGCACAGTTAGTAGTTGTGGCAGCAAGCAGAAATAACCTAATATGCAAAGCTTTCAGCATGTCAGAAGATGCTCCAGGAGGTCAAACCTCACATTACTGTCTTCACAGTTGAGTTAGAAAGAACTTATTCGTTTTTATGACTGTATATATCATTAAGAATGTGCCAAAATGAAGCCAATCCCACATGTTAAGTCAGACGGTCGGAGATATATCCACTAGCCTGGGAAGCCATCTAGTGGGAAAAACTGGAATTACTGAAAAATGACACATCGGAAAGACATCCTCAAACTTCTCTACATCTATAGTTACTGAAGCACCACTGCAGTGGAAGTGTACGAGTCTGAGCATCTATACAGAGGTAGCCAAGTTATATTACACAACCAACAGAAGTGAGTGAGGAATCTGAATCCCTTCGAAAATGAATTCAATTTTATCCTTTGGCATCAAACATATTTTTCAAAACAGGCATTGTTCACAGTGGTCATATGGCAACGGAGTGTTCAGGGGTTATTTGTTTGCAAAAAGAAGAGCAACCGAGTTCTGGTGCCACTCACATTTAAAACCTACATCACACATAGTTTTTTAACACAAAGTATGAACAATACCTAAGTCCTTGAATTTCAGCTGTTAAAAGCTCCACAAAAGTTTTCAGAAAGAAAGAAAATAAAATTCAGAGAGAAACTTGCAGAGTTCTTACCTTTAAATGCCAGATTACCTCATATGAAATAAGCCATATGACTATCACTGCATCATCATAAAGTGTCAGGAGAGAGATTTTTGGAGAGAAGACGACGAAGCATTCTAACCAGAAACTGTAAGTCTGTACATATTGTCAGAATCAGGTGGTATTCCCTAACTTGGCTGCATCTGAAATAACCAGAGCTCGGAGAATTTCCATCGCCACTTGGCAGCATTTAGCACCTCGGTGTGTTTTTACAGTAATACCTCCAGAACTGGAGCTCGGGGAGGCACCTGGCATTACATTTTCCGCTCAGTCCAAAAACTCTGAAGGGGAGAGAGAAATTACACAGAGAGCCTAGTGTCTGGTTTAAACAAGAATGACTCAGTGTCTGGACTGGTAACAACTATAACAACTTTCTGGTATGGAAATAAGGAGCAGCGTTAAAAATGAAGGGATATGAAGTTCATTAAAGTAAATTTGATTTTTTGATTCCTGAGTTCAATCTCTTTATGCATAAATCACCACAGACAGCTTTAAAATAGGAAAAGTCAGCCGTATTACACAGTTAACCTGTTCAGATTAAAACCAACATTAATTATTAATTTAAAACATTTGCGAGTCCTTTGAAGCCAGTGAGAATGGAATGATCTTGTGAATATTGATTTCATGTACCTGTTTCCAGCTTGAATAATATTCTAAAATGCACTGGAAGTGTTTTTTTTTCCATTCGTTATGATTTTGGTTTATTGATCTATGCGCAAAGTTGCTACCAAATTTGGAGTGGGAGTCAAAAGACAGTTCTAGATATTTAAAATTTTCTTAACCTGTTCTTCAAATTTCATGAAAGTATGAACTATTTTACTTGTTTACTACTTTACTTTAGATTTACCTTGAAGCAGTGAAAAACAGTAGTTGCTACATTGCACAAATGTACAAAAGCAAAAGCAGATTTATAGTAAAACTGAAGTCACTGCATCTTGCCTGTAATAAATACGGTGAAAAATATATGCAAGTTATTTTAAAATTCAACTAATTCAACCAAAAAGTCAAATAGCTTTAAATTCTACAGATATTATATAGAACACTGAGAACAGCTGAGGTTTGTCTCTTAATTGCAGTTCCACTCTGAAAAGTGGCAAAAAAGTAGTATCCTGGGATTTCATCTAATGATTGTAGAGTAACCATTGCGCTCTTTTTTGGCAAGAGGTCCTTTTCCAAACTGTCACCTTTACTGAATGAACATGTGCTTTAGATCAAAAAGTTCATCTCTGTTAGTGAAACCTCCTAAACTGTAACTTCACGTAGGTTTGATTGTCCAAACTGCTCTCAGTAAACGTCTATAGGTGCAAACAGACACTTAGTACATACATTTATTGATGGCAAGAAGGATCTGTCACATCACAGCCGTTGTTCCGAAGTGAATCCCTTCCCTGTTCCTATTCAGAAGTCCTTAACCAGTGCACTGGTTCAATAAGCAGACCTGTAAATTTTGTAAAATTGCATCAGTTGCTAATGCCATCACTTAGCTGCAGAATTAATTTTGCATTTTGGACAGCTGCACAGTACTGAACTATTTGTTTCCTATATAGACACTCACAACAAAGTATAAATTGAAAAAAAAACCCCACAACTTAGTTTAAGCCATTTTCATGGCGCTTTAAACTATGTTTTATCCCAGTTTGCAACAAGAGCAAGAAGGTAGTCGTGTAATACATCTCAGTGGTAACTCATTCAGTTTTGTCTTCCGCTTGTCTGTTTAAATGTCTGGGTTCGTACTTCTTACCACAACTGTAAAGGAAGATGGCTTTAATAGAGTTTTGTGAATCTATTCTGAATTAATAAGTTTAAATTTAGATCATCTCTGAATGACACATTCCTGGGACCATAGCTCAAGACATACATGTATTCTTTCTGAGTATTTAACCACAATACTGCCTAACTTTTAATAGTCCAGCTTAAAACTAAACCTGTTGTTCATATTTAGGCTAGCTAATGTAAAGGTAGATTAGGAAGGCACGTTGTAACTGAAAGCCACCTTTTGGATTGTAGTTGGTGTAGACTTATTCGTACTCTCAATAAGAGTCATAGAAAGCTACTTTTTCTTACTTTGTCTTGAAGGAAAAACCAGCAGTGAAAAAGCAACATTTATCTGCAAAACGAGTTGATACACCCTCTATACACATCACTTGCATAACAAAGGTCCAGTTTTGCAGAACAATGTTACATGGCTCTAGGAAGAGGCTCAGGCAGAGTGTCTGAATGCTGAGATCTCGATGTTGCACCTATATATATTGGCAGAACTCTAAATTAGTTCATAGAGCCTTCGCAGCCAAGTTCCTGGCAAACTTGGAAGTCTGTTCATGCAAATGAAGTTGCTAAACTGCAAGAACTTTTGAAAGGAAAAAGACCTGGAGATTAAAAGCAAGCTCAAGGCATGTCTGAAAGCCATTTGGTCTAACAATTCTGGTTTTTCAACTTGAAAAAAACCCACCCAAATAGATACAGTACGTTGGTAAGCAGATGTGAAGAAAACGGGCAACACAGAACAGCACTGTTACACAATGGAAAGTCTGTGTTACTGGGGTGTCAAGTAATATCAGGTTTTGACATCAGTGCAGGGTTCTTGACCATGGACAATCTATCACGATCACAGATTAAAACTAAACCTCCTTTAAAATAGGAAAACCTTTTGCCGAGCTGATCTGTTTTTTGTTACATGAAGTACTGCTGTCAGATTTGGATAAATCAACAGCTAAATTTTTGTGCTTCTTGATTTCATTCTTCCCTTGAGTTCACATTTTCCATTTGAAATGTGTCCCAGTGGTTCTATGATTTCACACTGCCCTTCTACGCACTATGAAGAGTCTGACACTGCTGCCTTGTAAGTGGAGTTTTGCCACGGACTAAGCTCAAAGGGACCAGGTTTCTGTTTAACTTCCAGCCTTGACAGAAAACAGTTTGTGTCCAGCCTTGTGCAAAAAGCTACATTTGGATGTCTTACTGCTTTCCCTGATTTCTCACAGCAAATCTGTACCATGAATAAATACGTAACAAATGCCTGAGTAGTTCTAAATTCCTCTCTAGATTCAATAAGTGTAAAAATAATTGTCTTTATAAGCAGAGGTACAGCATTTTCAAAGTGCATGTAGGTGCTACCTGGAATACAGGCAAAGGGATGCAACATCAGGAACGTGGAATCTCTTTCAATTGCTTCGTCATTTTAGGACACGTTAGATACTGTAATTTTTACTAACTGCCCTTCTTTTCCTCATTCATCTTTAATTAGAAGTCAATTTTTTCTCAATCTGTTAGTCTGCTTCTTCATATTGGAAAAGAGAACAGTGAAAAAACACCAGGTGTAAACAGGACTGGAGTGACTACACTGTGTTAAACTGATTGACTCATCTTACGTAGTCGTTAGTACGTTTACTTTAGTGTTATGCCACTCAAATATTTACAATTCCTTCTGACCAATTCCTCAGTCCTGACAAAACTTCTAAGACACACAAGGAACTAGGGAGGCAGAAAAATTAGGGCCCTTAGAGAAGCTTATTGTTTCAAGAGCCTGAACTGAAATGCTGCTGAACACGTGATATGGATTTTGACAAAAACAGAACAGCAGGCTAATGCTTGTAGCAAGTTTGCACTGGAAGCTTGTAAACTAGCTTAGGAAAAAACCTCTGGATAAAAATGTTCCCTAAATTGCTTCTAACAATGGCTTTTTAACAAAATTCATTACACGCAGCTATAATTTCTTTTCAGAACTAGTGGTTCACTAGTACATACAGAGGTGAAATATTTCAGTCCTCCAACTGTCATAAGCTTCTTCAAACTTGAAAATTCTAGAAAGGAAGCCAAAAAGAGGGAGAATTTAGAAAGAGAATGCTGTTGTCAAAGGCAAACTTTTTTGGTTGGAAGGGTAGGATGGATCAGCTTTAGGTGTACGAATTGATGTGGGGGAGTAAGATCACATTATAAACTCATAAATAAGATCTCTGGAGAGATTCAGTTGAGCTAAGAGAAGGCACAGAGGGATGCTGGGTTCTTCATTCAAACAGAACCTACAACATTTTTGATGATGGTCTGAGCAAGGGTAAGGTTTGGATTTTTAATAATTTATCTGGATATTTCCAGAACTTTACCTGCTGTTAGCATTTGCTCATTCTTGCTGAATCACTGCCATTATCCCTGCAAATTGGTATCACTAATCTTTTTACGGGAAGAGCTGTTCTGGAGGAGGACATTGGAGCAAATGATACATGGGGTAAACAACACAGGGCTTCCAAAGGCCAACGGATCCTTTAACTCATTTATAGGGACTGCTGCCTTTTTAAAAGTTATCTTATTTTTCCCGATACGCACAATGGCACAGGGCAGTGAGGATCAGTTGGTTCTTTAGAGGAAGAAAGATCAGTTATAACAGTAACACGCATAAATCCAGCTGTTTCCTAGCACCTGACCTGTAAAATAAATTGACAGAGATGCTTTTCCTGCCCTTCAATTAAACTTTGTCCAACACTATTTGATCAAAAAAAAAAGCCCCTAAAGTAACAAACGCCAAAGTCCAAGAACCCCTCTTCGAAGGACTCCTACTTCTCCAATCTCTCCTTAGATGCTTGGTTGCTGACCTGAAAGTCTTGATATCATGGGAAACAAAATCATGTACATTGAGAGCTCCTAAGAGATTTGGCAGAAGGTAATTGGTATTTTGATATCCAGCTTTGTATGAGGGGAAATCTGCATATTCCATGGTCTCCTCAGATGACAGTATAGTGGGGTGTTTAAATCCACCACAGAGAGAACTGAAATTAATAAAGAAATGTCTTTGAACTTTCACTTGTTGTATTTAAACGTATGTTTGTTTATATAGGGACATTCAGAACCTAAAACCTATTAATTTTAGGATGGATTAGTAAAATTAATTAAACCTCAATCTAGATATTCCTTCTCAGAATACAAAAGTAGCCTTAACTTTTGCTTTAATTTATGGTGGTTTTTTTTTTTTTAAATCATTTGAGTTAGTGTACCCCCACAGGTCTGGATGGAGTAACAAGTTGAGAGTAGCTCAGTTAGGCATCCTCACACATGGAAGAGATCAATTATTCCCCAGCTTAGTCAAATAATTTGAGTCAGTATTGCAAAGAGGCCTGGTATGATCACTAGTTCCAGGCCTGCTGAGTTAAGCCGAGAGTTCCACGTTATAACTTACACGGATTTCATGGTCTTCTTACCTGCAACATCTTTTCTTTTATTTATTTAAATTTTAAACCGCATAATTCAATCAGTTGTACTTGCTAAATTCCACTGAAGTTAACGACTAGACCTATTCTCTTGAGAATCCAAGCTGGTCACTCTTGTCATCCGGTACTTTAACTCTTATGACTCAAGTTGTTTACTGTCATTCCAGCCAGCTAAATATTAGTTCACTCTACTGACTAACTCACATTAAAGTTTCCTGCTTTTTTCTACAAAGCATATTTTGCATAAACGGGGCTTTTCTAAGCAGATATATTCCATTTGCTCCTTTTATGGGCATAAGAAAAGCTAGAAAGGACTCACCTTTTTTTAGTCAAGATCTCACTTTCTGAGGGAATATCACTACAGGTTTGTTAGCCACATGCAGAATCTTACGGAGTATTTCTCTTCTGTGACCACAATTACAAGATTTATAAGGGTTTTGAAGTGGAATATGTGGGAGATTAGTGGGGATAAAGAAGCATTTTAGTGTTCAGGGGATAAGCGTAGGTTGTACTGATTACATCAAGCTGAGCTGATGTTTGTTTGCTTTTCGCTTTTACCCAAACAGGTTTAGTCCAGTCACAGTGTGGACAGAAATACAAGAAGTTATACCTGGTCACTCATTCCTTCACTATCATCACCTCTACTGGCACAAGCATTTGGCTGGACATATGGTCTAATCCCAGTCTAAATTACAACAAACGGTAATGTAGAGTTGTCCAGGCAAAAATAAAAGCAAACTATGAAGCTGTAAAGATATCAAAATCCTTTCTTTAGAATGAATAAGAATAGAGGATTAGGGCCAAAGTTCTCCAAGTCAATGAGAAGTTTCCTTCTGATACCACTGGACCATTGGTGAGCCCAGAGACCCTCGCTGCACACTCTGGTAGGGAGCTTCCAAATACCCAATAGCTCTGCAGGAATCTCTAAAAGCAAAATTCCTTGAGACATACTCTGTTCTAACCGTTGTGGCCAGCTATCGGCCTCAGCAACATAGCAGGGAAAAACCAGATCAGCACTGAGCAAAAAGCCTTAGTATCATACTTCAGACCTGTTCCAAGAGCAGAACCATTACAGTTCCTGAACACGGAGACTGGAGTTCAGCATTGCCAGTCTTCCACGGGTTCATAAGCAGAGGCAGTATCTTTCAGTACACTAACCAGTACACTCGCAAAAACCCACGTGTACCTTTTCTGGCCCATAAAGCAGAATGCGGTTAAACCAGATAAAAAATAAAGTTCATGTGCAATTTTGGAATCTACAAAAAATAATGACATTTCCTGGATGTGAGTCTTCTATGTATTACCTTTGACCATGCTAAATCAAGTTCTAATAGCCGGATGTTTGTATGCTTCCAGCATCTGTCAGCTTTATCTGTAGGAGGAGGGCGGAGGATTTTTGGTATGCAAATTACTTCTCTGTGGAGTCAGTCCTGAGGATATAAATATTGACAGAGTTATATCAAACAGCTCTCTAGTAAATTACTCCCACCAAAGAAAAATGGAATCCTTTTGTGCTCTGGCTTTAATAGCAGGAATTCTAGTTGCTTTTGTATTACTGGTTTTAATTGCAACTTATCAAAATTCCTTCAAGGCAGAGATTCCTCCTGATGTTGACCAGCCATCAAAGCTCCGCTTTTATCTGTGCATTTATACTCTGATGGAAATTCTGGTGAGTTTATCATGCTCTGTGATATTTCGATTTTCAGGAAAGGAAAAACTTCAGCAGAACTATGAAGATATGAATCTAAATATTGCAGCTATGTGTAATGGGAACCACACAACACAGATTTAAAGATAAAGGCCAAAGGTTGAGCTGGTATTCTATTACTGTATAGAAAAGCAGCCAATACGAGGTGAGTTCTTTTAAATACTGAGACATGCATTCTTACAGTGCAATTGTAATTTGATTGCCTTCTGTAATGAAATGATTGGTCCTGTGGATGACAGGAGGGCTGTGGATATCATTTCCGTGAATTTACATTTTCCTCTGAATTTGTTGATGCCTCTGTGATGTCAGGAGCTCCTAAGATAAGGAAAAGAAAAAGGATACTTAGATAGAATGCTCTGATATCAAGTTTATCATATATATTACCATCTGTCATCTGAAAGCTCTGTAAAAGCTCTTTCTAACTCAGTGATGTTAGAAAGTACACATGAGATTAAACAAACAGAGTATGACATTTCTGGCAACTTCAACCATTCCAAAATCGTAACTCTGACAAAAAGATTGACTTAAGAGTCAGGAAAGTTTTGAAAATGGCTGTATGGGGAAGGTTATACAGACCCTTCAGTTTCTGCCACGGTATCTTGGCTCTGATATTCATTTTCTCCTTTGCCATGATACGTAAAAATGTGTGTTTTCAAATGTAAGGCAAGAGATACATCTATTCATTTATCTCTAGGAACTGGGACTTAAAACACCCAAGCACTGCTGGCAGTTGTGGCACAGTGCTATGAAAAAAACCAAGATAATCTCTGAGTTCCCATCTTTGCTCTCTCTTTCATGGCTCAGAGTGGTTTCTTTTATTACTCCTCACCCAACTGGTTTATTGCAGTGTGGTCTAGATTATTAGGAAGAAAGAATCCGTGTTTGAGAAAGGCCTTGGTGAGGAACTGGGTGTTGCAACACACTTGAACTACGTAAGACTTGGCTTCATATGTACATGATAGCTGGGATCAGGCACCTAAGAAAGTTATGCCTCTTTGTCTTACTCTACCATTCTTTCACAGCAAAATTACTATTTAAGGCCAATATTTGAATTGCATCTGAGACAGACAGAGCAGATCTAAATTACAGGCTGGATACACAAGGCTGGACAGAACAATTTACGAAAGCATAGCTGGTCACTAGTTTATAAGGCATCAAACCAGCAGTGTACACGGAGACTTCTGATGCTCAGAAGAGAACAATACCATTTGCAAACTGCTTGTGATGATTACCACCATTCCAGAAGAATGAATTATACTAGTCCATAAGGGCAATTAAGTCACCATTTAATGGGAAGGGAAATGTTGTCCCTAGCAGGAAATGCATCCGTTACAACACGCGTCCAAAATAAAGGAGGATTTCAGCGTGATCTTCAGGTGATCTCAATTATCAGCAGCTGACTGGCCTTGGATAAGAAAATGTTTTGACACATTTAACAAACCTGCCCTGTCTATTTGTTTTCCCTGATTGGATGTAAGAAACTGACTGCAGAGCCATTTCATGAATACTTGTGCCTTGATAAAGGCAACAGTTTCACTGATGGAGAAGGAGATAAGATTCAAAATAATTTTCATCAATTCCTCATTTAGGCCAGCAGCCCATAATTATTGGTTATAGGCACTAATGATTTTCTTAAAGCTTGTCCTCACTGATCCTGTGGCATGCAGATGACCCAAGACCAGTAAGTGAATCTTGCACACAAACTGGCATGAGTCTTTTTCTCCCAGTATACTAAATGCGGTCAAGCTAGGAACATTTTAATCTCACGTAACCTTAAATACCTTAACTGAGGCATGTGAAGCACACAGCCTCCCTTTGTAACCAATGGAGATGAACAGACAGGTCCAGAGAATAATTTAACACACCTGAAATTGGAGCCATCCTCAAGAAATGCCTCCTTCTCTTCACTGACTAGAAAAGGAGCCTCAGGCCTCATGACTCCTCACTTCCATACCTCAGTAAATGCCTGAGGTTACTTGTGGTAAGTCCGGATCACAGAAATTAGAAGGTATTTATGTAATACATTTCATGGAACAAATATTACAGAAACATGGAACAAAAATTGTTACAGAAATAATGGCACCTCAGATCATGAAGACGTACATTTTCACTTCCATAACTGAAATCACAAAGCCACGACAGTTATTTGTGGTAATCCTATAAGGTGGCAATTAACCAATAGAGTTATCCTAAATATAATATGGAAAAAGGTAGCCTGTGGCCTTTCTAGGGTGGGAAGACTTGAATTTCTATATGAATTTCTCATTTTTCCTGATATATCTAGGCAAAGAACTTAGAAAGTCTGGGTATCATCGAGGAGCACGTACTTATGAGGTTGGTTGTTGATGGACTGCCGGCATGCAGGGATTCAAAGCTCTCCATAAAGGATCTGCACTTTGATGAGGTGCCAGTGAGGATTTACCTCCCAAGGGTGCCATCTGCGAGCAAACGGAGAGGAGTCGTCTTCTTCCATGGAGGATGCGGGATATTCGGAAGCATAAGTAAGGAACTGAAAGAGAAAATATGATTATTTAGGATTGTTAACTATCTGTTTTTAAAAACTCTCTTGAGCGTAAGAAGTGACTGAAGCTTAGTTTAAAAGATTGAGAGAGAGCAAGCACTTAATGTTTATTTTTACTTTTTAAATGCTCTAATCTGTCCTTATTTAGTACCTAAATTATCTCTACAGGATACAGCACTCTTTATGGCATATATATTCCTTACAGTAAGTGGTGCTGCTAAAGAAAGAATTTTTTTTTTTGTCTGAAATCCTAACAGACGTTATTAACACCTGCATTCCTCCCTTTGACCTCTAACTGCAGCATGTTTTTGGGACTTCTACAGTGTTCACGGCAATTCAGGTGACCTATAGCAGCCATTCTAAAATGTATGTCCATGATACTTTAGTTATGCTGTCTTTTTTTCCAGTTTCATTTATCAGAGAAAGCAGATAATTGCAAATATGTAATTTAAAAAGTTCTAGAAGATACTGTTTATATAGGCAGTAGACATGCACACATATTAAACAATGTTAGAATTCTGTAATTGAAAGAACACATCATTGAGCAAATACTTGTAAATCAAATCCAAATGCAGCAAATTCAGAATTAAGGTTGAAGGAAAACTCAGTGTATCTTTAAATTCATTAAAAGAGGCATTTTTATGCCCACAACCTTACCGTGGAATAATTATATCATTGGACAATTTACTATAACACAATTTGGATGCCTTGGGTTTCTTCCTGAGTTAGGCACTCAGAAATACACCGATTTGAGACCCACAGTTACTCAAAACAATGTAATAAGCTTTTACAAAGATCTCAAGCTGGTTTATCCCTTATAACCACTCTAAGCAATTGTGCATAATAATCCTAGAATGGTTTGGGCTGGAAGGGATCTTAAAGATCATCTAGTCCAACCCCTCTGCCATGGGCAGGGACACCTTCCACTAGATCAGGTTGCTCAAAGTCCCATCCAACCTGGCCTTGAACACTTCCAATGGTCAGGCATCCTGTTCTGGGCAACCTGTTCTAATGTTTCACCACTCTCATCATAAAAAATGTCTTCCTGATACACAACCTAATTCTACCCTCTCTCAGTTTAAAACCATTGCCCCTTGTCTAATAGTAATAACCATAATTCCTTATTTTCATTACAGATCAACAATTTCCCTAAATGTGTGTCCTGATGATCACAAGTCTAGATTATTTTTATCCTTGAGAAAATTTGGGTAGCTCACTAAACAGGCAAGGCGCCCATGCTCGATCATGGCAGTATGTCATAAAACCACAAGGGACGATATTGCTTCAAGTACTCTAAGATATTAATTACATTCACAACATTTGTTTTTCAGGAAGTTATGAAAGAGTATGCCAGTACATAGCCAGAAAATCTGATTCGGTGGTTGTGTCTGTCGGGTAAGTGAGCTCCACCTAATGTCACCCCCAGAATTACCTCCGCTGCTTTCCCCTTGCTTCGCCCACTCCGCTGAACGATGCCCGTTCTGTGCTCACTTTTCTTTGAATATAAGAAAAGAAACTGAGCTCTAATGTTGTCTACCCCTACGTCATTGATCTGTGTGAGCAAGCACGTGTCGTGAAATGACACTGAGAAATATCTGACACAGGTTTATGAAGTTACAAATGTAATACGTACGCCAGCTGTTTTCAGAAGAACAGAGATTTGCTTGCTTTACATTGTTATCACTACAAAAATAATTGCCTTTGTTTGATAAAAAGGAATTATAAGCTGTTTTCCCAATTTCAGGTTTTAATATTTAGAGGGCTTTGGGGATGATTTTTAAAGAGTAAATAACAAGTCTAAAATTTAATATATATTTTTAAAACTGCATGGACCACTGCTTCCTTTTAAAGATGTTTGGCTTACGAAAAATAGCTGATGGTATGAAGAAACTTTAGTTTCCAACAAATTCTTCCATTAAAAAAGTCATTACTAAAGCATTTTATTAAAGTGGAATTGGTTTGGAGAACAAATTGCATATTCTGTACCTGTCTGGGTAAGCCATGATGCGTTTAAAGTGACTCCAAAATAAGATATTGATATTCTTTTATTCCCTCATTATTAGGATGCTTACTTTATGAATCCATTGAATTAATTTCACAGAACAGTGAAAAAACAGAAAAGCAGAAGCAGTGTGCCTTAGCAAGCTGTTAAGAGAGAACACCTGCACTGTTACCTTTGTAGTATTTATCTTTTCCTTATTGAACTTAATCTTCTCCAGAAAGCCCTGAGACCACAAATACAGAAAATGAAGAACCAGGGCTGTTAAAAATGTAGTCTCAAAGCAGTCTTACATGTCGTTGGAATCAAATTACAACATTTTAACTTGACTGGGTATCTGACTGTTCTGCCTGCCTTGCTTTTCATCATGAGAAAGTATCACTCCTCTGCAATTCACGTGTTTCAATTAATAAAATAAGCAAAATAATTTTCTACAGAAAGCTATTTTGTCATCACAGTACATTTACTGTATGGTGGTTTAGAATATAATACATTAGTAAATTATTATTTTTACATTAAAATGTAATGATAATATACGATGCTGTACTCATATATAGTAATGCAATAATCAGTGTTCTCAGTGTAAAAAAGTCAGGAGCCAGAACTTGGTTGGATCTCGTGGGCTATCAGGGTTGACCCCTTGCTACACGCACACGCAAGGCCAGTCCAAATGAGGGAACTGCAGACTTCCCTGCTGCCACGAGCTTCGATCCCAGGCGTCTGCACTCGGATCAGGAATCGAGCAAATGTATTTGAATTTGGAATTGAGGAATTGAGGCTTTGTATGACGTGGGTGATTGAACTGCACTGCTCAAGCCCTCACGCTCTTGAATTATGCCGGAATAAACCTCTAGGATCAGTGGCCTCTGTACTTCGACAGAAATGGGAGGGAGAAATGTTCTGTTTGCTTCAGCATGCAAAACTTTAAACTAAATAAGCAATACAGGGTCTGGTGAGTTTTTGCAAATGCATAGGGTGCATTTAAGATGACACATCCAGGCAATTTACAGAGAGATGTGTCTGTAATAATCACTGTCTTCTGTACATTTCAGGTATCATTTATCTCCTGAGCGTAAGTATCCGGCCCAAACTTTGGAATGTCTCATGGCTGCTGAACACTTTTTGAAGACTGCAGAAAACTACGGAGTGGATCCTGATCGGATTATTGTTTGTGGTGATAGTGCAGGGGGCACTTTTACTACTACTGTTTGCCAAGAACTGGCAAACAGAAGAGAGATCCCAAAGATACGTGCCCAGGTACTGATCTATCCATTTCTCCAAGCACTGAACTTCAATCTGCCATCTCACCAGAAAAATGCTTTCGTTGCCTTCTTGTCCCGGGAACGTACAATCCATTTTATTCTGAAGTACTTGAACAAGGATTGCTCTATGAAGAAAGCTATTTTGGCAGGTTCTCATGTTCCCGAGAGTATGAACTTGAAATACAGGAAATGGATAAATCCAGATCTTATCCCGGAGATATTTAAACTGGGCTATAAACCACCACTACCCACTTCATTTTTACCTCAAGTCCATGAAGAAACAAAAGAGCTGTTCGAGACAACATTCTCCCCACTGTTAGCAGAAGATGCTGTTGTTTGCCACCTGCCTGATACCTGTATAATCACCTGTGAGCATGATGTGCTCAGAGATGATGGACTGTTGTATAAGAAGCGGTTAGAGGACAACAACGTAAAAGTGACCTGGCACCATATGGAAAAAGGCTTCCACTGTGCACTGGGATTTTTTGGTTATGGTATTTTCTCTTTCCCATCATCAACGAAAATGGTGAACCACATGGTAAACTTTATCAAAGGCTATTGAAATGTTTTCTTGAATCCAAGGAGCTGGTATGCAGAGTGTATTTCAATTTTTCAATTACCTGTTTACTAGCTATTTGTACATTGGAATCTAGGTGAGAAATAGTAAGATAAGCGTGGTCTGCTGAATTCAGATTTTCAATTGAGATTACTTGGGGAACATGATGTATTTTTAATATTTTTTTTTTCTTCCACCACCCCCCCCCCCCATCAGTATGCTTGTTTTGCTGCTCTCTTCTTACATTGCAAGAATTTTTGTTCTTTTCTTACATCAAAGAATAAAAACGCACTATAGCAAAAAAAAATTTAAAGCATGCATTATACGAGTAATCAGTAACGTGCATATGCATATCCACATAATACACACGAAATCAGCACGACAACACAGATAAAATGTCCCCCTCAACGCCTCTGGAGATTGAAGATACTTTCAGTACTTCTAAGATGAGTAGTAATTATCATCATACTACGTGTACGGGCAATCAGTAGCTTTGGATTTGGTTGTAAAATCTGAAGGAGGGAATTGGGTGTACTTACAAATCTGATTTTAAAGGGAAACGGCTGACACAGAAGGGAGGTACAGAAACGTGAGCTGTAGGAGATGGCTTCCTGTAAGCATCCACGACCGGCAACACAGATGCAGTGAGGGAGAACCACACAAACACAACTGATCCTCCGAAGTTCCCTTCCAAGAAGCATTTAGTTGCATTCAGGGAAGACAGAGACACAGCGTTTTTTGCCTTTTTGTACTCAGATAAGTAATCAACTTGTTTACTCAGAATTTGGGGAGAAAGTACGTAAACAGCATGGAAGCTGTCAGAATAATTTTTGCGAATATTCAAAATGTGAAGGAAAGAAAACAATCTCAGATCAATTGTTACATTGCTTATTAGGACAGATCCACTGTCACTAAACACAGATGCGAAGGTAACTGCCACTGCATGTCAAAATAGCTGGCCACACAATGCCTAGGAACCATAAAATATTTCATCATTGTTATGCAACCATCTTGCACTTGTAACATCCAAGTACACACCAGTGTGGAAAGCAGTTAGCATTCTCTGCCAGCCAAACTGTGAGTAGGAAGAAAATGGTGGGTTAAATTCTTCACCTTATCATCGCATTAATTAACTATGGTGACAAGTTAGCAGTTACAAATCTCTGGAGCAACAAGTTGTTACTTGTGAATTATTGTTCTCCAGTACCTCCCAGCAAATGCAATTATGTTTCCTCATGCCCTGGTGACACAACAGATATTTTGTTTCATTTTTCTTGTGGCAGGGATTACCACTTGACCTTCAAGCAAAGAAATTCTTCCCAGAGTAAATAACAGGATAAAGTTCCAAATGTTCCAGCGTTTGAGGATTATAGGATTTGCCTTGGTTACGCAGCCTGATGTGAAATTGAGGATTCATTTTGGTTTCTGATCTCAAGATGAAGGCTGGCTTAGCAGCTCACGTTGGTAGCTGAAGCCAGGCCCCCAGAGTCAGTACCTGCTGTAAAAGCTGTGCAAAAGGCGGGATAATACGTGAGCAGCTTGTTCTTTTGATGATTCTTTGCAGGTACAGAGATGGCTGGAAGTGTCAGAACTGAGGATGTCCATACAATTCCACATGGAATGTTTTAAGTTATGAGCTGATCCCATGTGATCACACACTGTTTTACACACATCTCATTCCATGACAAACTCGCAGTGCACCTACAGAACTGGGGACACCAACGTCTCTCCACAGGTATTAGTTGGATGAGGATTTGGGCAATCTGGTGTAGTGGAGGGTTTCCCTGCCCATGGCAGGGGGACTGGAACTAGATGATCTTTGAGGTCCCTTCCAACCCGAACCGTTCTGTGATTCTATGATTCTATGCATGCAGAAATAGACACGGATACGAGTGTGCACACCACACAAGCTATTGCACAGAATAAGCCATTAACCGATCTCATGGCAGTCGGAACATGCTGGTGAGGACCAGGCGAGGTCAGTTTTCCCGTTCAGCTTTCAAGCACCAGATGGCTCTCACGCTCCGCAGAACTCAAAAGGAGCTTCCTGGGCCAAGAAGCACCTTCTCTTGGAAACTTCTCCCAGTGCCCGAGTACAGGCACCCATTTGCACCTGGGGTGCCTCAGCCTAAGCAGGCAAGCACTGAGTTGCCACCTAATCAGAGTCATGATTCAGAGATGGGCAGAGAGTTCTTGGAACTGTCTGAAGACTACGCAACTGGCTCAGTCTCTGTCTCCCCTAGCACATGCAGCTACACAAAGTAGACAAAAAGCTTATGGACGCCAGCCCAGTGTTGACAGGAGTTCAGGCACTGACATTTAGCTCTTCAATGGAAATTAATAAAAAAAGGAGTTCCTGCGGTAGGAGAAAATGAGATTTTGACCTCAGGGACCAATTTCTCTGGTCTATCCTAGAGAAGCAAGAGATAAGGTTAAAAAATCAGAAGCCAGAGAGAGCACACACTTGAAAGATTATTTAGGGAATGGTTCTCCACCCTAGGACTCAAGCAAAAGCTTGTAAATTGCTGAGTCTACACTTATAAAACATTAAGAATTACTCTGTGTATCTGTGACGCCCAAAGAAAAAAACAGTTTGTTACTTCAGGAACCAACTAGTCTGTTTCGTCTATAGCTGGTAAGAGATTCCAGCACATCCGTTCTTTGTGTGGAGCCTCTGGGGTTGGTGGGGGTGCTGTGATGGTTGGATCTAGTTAACATGCCCAAAAGAGTCCAAGACCTACCAGCTGTTGGTAAACTGGCTACCATAGGGACTGGCACCAAAAAGATTTACAAAACAGACGGTAAGAACCTTCGTATAAAGGATCTGTCACAAGTGTCAGAAGACTTCTTAGATCCCCAGAGCGGCCAAATCTGATAAGCATACTTAGACCACACCTAACTCATTGGGACAGCGCAGTTTAGTGCAAAGATGATCAATTACTTCCACTATTAAACGCCACAGAAGGGAGCTGCAACCATGCTTTGTGTAATAGTATTTCCTAACGATCTTGCCCAAGCTACGAGAAAGCTGAACCCTACATGCACCTCGGTCCTGGCAGGTTCGAATTCACAGCTTCCATTTCCCAAGAGAGTGTCCCAATCTCCAGGCAATGTGCCTTTCACCAACACCCCTTATCGAGCTGGGAGACTGTACCAAGTGACACAAGGAAGAATAAACAACAAGGAACCTGATTTTATACTTAGCATGTAAACAACCTTCTGGCAAGGCAGGGAGCGGGAACGGGGAACACTGGGAAATGAAAGTCTGCAAGGAGTTCTTGGATAAAATTAAGAAACAGTTTGGGCAGAGGGAGCAGAATCAGCTTCTTTTCAGAGAGCGTATTACCAGACTCTAAAATGCAGTTCCTTCACGTTTATTCTAAACAATTAATAAACAGTTTCTAAAGCCACGAATCAAATCTGAAGGCTTCTTTCCTACAGAGGTCATGGATTGTGCATTCTAAAGCTCTGGGGTTCTCTGTGTTTAAGTTTCATTTTAATATACATACATCTCAAGGTCAGTTTATCCCTTGCACTCTTTTTTTTTTTAAGGAAAATTTTACGCACTCATTTTACTCATACTGCTCTTTTTCAGAGTGAGAATCTGTTGCCTTCAAGGCTTGCACAGTCTGATAAAAAGGCACTGTTCCCAAAGGTGACATTATATGAGCTGAAAAAGCTTTACTTACAGATCTTTTTGTTTCAGGTTACATCTTATCATTAATGATTCGTGTACTGAAAAATAATTTAGTTCCAGAGGAAGGCATGGATCCTAAAGCTCACCACAGAGCACACAGAAAAGAGCGGGCTGCTGATGTCTAGTCATTGCTACTAGCAGAGAAACCATGAACTCCAAGTCTAGTTTTCATCAGCTGGAATCATATTTCTATCTGGAATGACACCTGTAAGTAATATATTCATGAGAAGGCAGAGGCTGCAGCACCGTAAGGTTCAACCAAGAGGCAGTTATAAAACCAAACACAAAACAACCAAACATAACAGCTGGTATTGGCTTTCACCCGCTGCAGAAAAGCCATCAAGGAGGATCAAGCAAGATGCAAAGCACTGATACTTCAGGCTGCAGCTGCTTCTGGTCCCATTAGACTCAAAGATGCAACATCATAGCACTGTACAGAATCAGTCATCACAGGTGATGAAATGTTTGCAACACTGAAACCTCAATTTCACTAAAAGTCAGAAGAAGTAAGGTGTGGAGACACAATAAATCAAGAAACTGAGCAGCTCTGCAGATGGTTACTAAGAAATCCTGTTCCACGGGAACTCACAGGAGCTCAGAAATAATACAGACTTGACTGCATTCAAGAAACAGGGAGAGACGTAATGAGTTTTTGTCTTCTCGTAACACTGATGCTACAAATGATACATGGAGCACTGGTTCTATGGTGATGGGCACAGACTCAAAACAGGTTAGCTGTAAATAGGAAAAACTGCTTATGCAAGCATCTCCCATGACGAATTGTAACTCTCTGTCTAATTGTACGGTTGGGTTGCTACATGTTTTCAACATCTTATTAGCATTTTTAAAAGCTGGATGATGGGATATGAAGAGAATTCCTAATCCTTCGCCTTTACCTTCAGAAATACTTCAAAAGTCAGAGGGGGGAGGAAGGCACAGCTGGTTCTTCCACTTGGCTCCTAACAGCAGAGTGAGATGGGACCCCTCCTAGCCGTTTTTCTTGCTGTTTTCATTATCTTGGTGGCAATGGCATTCTATTACGAACATCCCACAGTAGAAGTACCTCCTGGATTTAGTCAGCGCCAAAAGCTTACATTTTTCACTACGTCCTGAACTTCGGTTTTGGTCTGGTAGGTAAACTTGATTAAAGCTGGAGTTTTTAATTTAATTTCTGATAGAGTGGTAATGGATTGGTGTGGGGTTTTAGAATTAATGTTTAAATATATTGCAAATATGCAACTGGATTAATTTGGTGATGGGAACTCAGCTGGGTATAATAGACTCTGCTGCTTGCTATGCAGCACTGCTGGTGAAAATGTGGAAAAACAAAATTCTGCAGATGGCATAATACCCATTTTCTTTCTGATGGTCTATGTTTTAGCTTTTTAACCTGTTGCCTCAATGCAGTGCTGGAAGGCTTAAGCAGCTTACTGCACTTCTGTGTGGAACCTCTGCTCTGTATGACACAGTGCTTATGTCGACAATGAGCAATCAAATGATGTCCTTGATCTCAGTGGTCTTCTACAAGTGTATCACTCTGCTTCTGAGCCATCTGAAAAGCAGCTGCTCCATTCACCATCTTTTGCCTTTCAATATCTATATGACTTTCTTTTTTTGAGACAGTATACACAACATTAAAGCTGCCTGTGTCATTGTTTTTGTTCTATTTTCGATCCTCCCTTGTTTTTCGTCGTTTCTCTTCAAAACTAAAATGTGACTTCCACTTGTCTTTCTGTTTCATAAATTATCCTTTCCTGAATTAATTGCTGCCTCTATCATTTTAAAAACACTTCTTCTGTAATACCTAAATCAAGCTTTTTTTCTTTTAACATTTTAAATTATGAAAAAAAATATTTTTTTTTGGCTTGTGCATTATATTTCACTTCAACTCCATATTCTAACGTTATTATTTCTTCCTCCCTTTCCCTGCTACATTGCTTATTAAGTTTTGTTTGTAGTCAGCCAGTAAGCTCCTAAGAACACAATTCATCGTGTCGCTTGAGAAGTGCCCCACCCAAGTCTGTACACTGATAGGATAGTAATTGAAGTAAAATTAAATTTTCTTATATCTGCTACACGATGTGTGGATTTCCACATTGTCAAAACACTCTTTATATGCTCTTTATGCATCAGACAAAGTTTTATCTTTGTGTAATTCATACGTAAAAGGCTAAACTGCAGAATTTAGAAACTTACTGGTGATAAATGTATATTTTAACTTCTGGTCTTAGCATTTTGTATCCTTTTTGCTGGCCAGTGAGAGGCAAAACAAAAGCACTGTACCACATCATCTCAAAGGAGCAGAAAGATAAAAATATTAATGTATGGTTACACAAAGGTTTAAATGCAAGTGAAGTCTGAGTCACGTAGCAACTCCTGGTATTGCTGTTAGGCCAATTACTTACATCAAAGTAGCCAAATACTTTCAAAGGATGACAACCCATGATGTCAAAACTGCAGGGAAAAGTAAAGTTTACTAGCATATCCAGTCTGGGACAAAAGATACATGTGAAATCACTGGAGACAAACCAGTTTGAAGTAGTTCTGCCCAATCTAATAGATTGTATGAAGAAATGTCTGCCTTCACCTCTGAGGACACACTTAAATAAAAACAGCAACATCATAATGTCAATAAAACTTCTTCACTGAAATCTATTAACCCATCTTTTGTTTTTTCATCTAATATTCAGTCTATAATAAGAGAAGTTGACATATCAGTAAAGCTAAACAACAGACAGGGGACTTGTGACTGATCATGCCTAGGAAATAGGGGGGCTGATTAAATCATGCTACCTCTGCGTTAACAGTTCTGTCAGCTTCTTGTACCCAACTCATTCTAGTAAGGACTCAAGTAGAAGGGCTGGCACCACGTGCACTTCAGATGAGATCTGGGGTGTCCACAGCAGGCGTTTGTACCTGTGTAACAAGGACAAAGGACCCCAACAGCATGGATAGCACAGCTCTGTCACATCCCTCCGACAGACATTACTACACGCATGTTACTGCAGGGCCTAGTCCTTTGCTTGAACATGTATCTGGACTCCAACTGCTAAGCTAACTCAGCTCTTACACAGCTTTTCTCCTGCTGCATGGAGATCTCCACACCAGTTGTTGCCAGTGGGATCGTTTTTTCAGTATTTCACTGTGAACGCCAGACACTGTTGCACTTAAGTGTGAGGGCAGAGGCTGAGCTAGACAACGCTTCAAACGAGGTCTAGTTCTCTAGTCCCGTACTGCCATTGTCTTATGCTACCTGAAAGTCTTCACTAATTTTCCAGCTGTCTTGTCAGCTATAGAGTTGAAAGATCCTTAATCAATATATAACCAAACTATCCAATTACTGGTTTACAAATTACACTACTCAGCAGTGGCACTTACTTATAAACGTCAAAATGTAGGTCTTTGACTGACTTGGTTAATCACCTGCAAAAGAGGAAGCATGAAGATCCTGAAAGGGGGATTTCTGGTAACAGAGAAGTAAGTGACACGTAGTCTAGCTATACTCTTAAGAGTACCTTTACGTACACGTAGCCCAGTCTTGCAGCTGTCATATGAGCAATCACCTTTTTCCAGAAACTGTAGGCAAAACCCAATACGTCACTTTGAGGGAGCATATATACTGAAAAAAAGGACTTGAATCAGAGAACAAAGCAAAAATGCAAATTCTGCTGGTTCTTGTAGAACTTCTATTCACAGGACGTGTACAATTTAAAACAACACCACAAGATGAAAATTTCATTTGCATAGTAACAGAAAAAACTAGGAAGATTATGTGTGATGATACTAATCACGGATGTCTCCCATAACTGTACGTTGTTTCAGGTAATTCACGGAAGACATTCACAGTCAACAGTGAAGTGACTAAGAGCAACACAAACAAATGCCAATCTCTGTGAAAGCTGACCCAGGAAACCATTGCAGGTTTAACAAATACGAGATATCAGACGGCCAACACCAAACACAGCAGTTGATAAAGACTCCACTATTTTTTAGTACTTCCAAGACAAAGAGGATCTCTAATTCTATACAAACAATACAGCTAATTACAGGTTTAACTTTTACTGTTGCAAAAGTATTAATATAAGGAACGAAAATACTGGAAGGAATTGGAGGATTAAAGAAACAAAATTATTTTCCCATGGACATCATAAGGGGTTCTGTAGGAGGAATCAGTACAAGACTAAAACTTGGCCACAAGATGATCCTTCTGGCATATGGGATCAGCTCCTCAAATGGCCTAAAATGGATACCTGTATCAAATTTAAAAGGACCACCTTATTGAGCTACACGAGGTCTGCGAAACGTGAGGTAAAAGCCACAAGACTTACTGAGTTTTTAAGATACATGCAGTATATACCTTTGTATATGCAATTCTTTTTGAAATACATATGCATGAATAATGGCAACAGCAAGATAGATCACTCATTAGAGAAGTCTATTGCTGAAGAAGAAAAGTACAAAATCTAATCCAATATAGTGGAAATATAGTGATACTGCCTCATGCTTTGCATCTTGAGCAGGAATGGACTAGAGCAGACAACTGAAACAGATTAAAGCCATCCAGAGGCAATGAAGTAGAGTAGCTCAGAGTGAAATAAGAACCTTCAGCCCGAGCGTTTAAGTAAGAATCACTGAGCTGTAAGAAGATCAAGCTGAGGTTCAAAGCTATTCCTGTTCAGGAAGCCAGCTGTGGTAGACACTACAGGATTTTTTTCCTGCACGTTAAAAAGTGGCATAAGTTTGGGAAACTAAAGGATTAGCCACACTTCTTCATCCAAAGCTGAAGCCTAAAATGCTGTAACTACTCTCTCCTTATTTTGTTCAGGCACACGGCTACTTAAATACCTGACAAGTTGAAGTATTTGACACCTTCTTTTATCTACTACTAATAGTTTGATTTTTTTTCCTACTGATGAAAACTAAGCCAGGATTTCACCACTGAAGAACAAAATAATTTGAAAACCACCATGCTCTCATCTAACATTTCTAATATAATCTGGAAATTACCACCAAAGCAAACTCTTATCTTCTGCTAGATAGCTCTGGTACCATTTTTGCCAGAGATGTCAGACAGTATTAATGAGCCAAATGACTGCACTTCTGTGAAAGCAGCTCTCAGGCTCAAAGGCCTTGCTTTGGGAGAAGCACGGACATAAGGCACCTACAGAAGACAAATTCACCCATGCCTGTCAAATCTACTACTCTTTGAATTTCAAATTTTGGCAGGTATTAATTACAATGAAGATGTATCCAAATCATCATCATAACTGGTCACTTTGTTGTAAGAACCATCAGGAGACAAAGTTTGACTTGACCGTGGAATTTTAAATTTTTCATGATCAATCTCCAGGTAAGATGGAAATTTGCACTAATTTTTGGCTTCCTTTGCTTTATTAACAGGCAAAAGTTTTGGAAAAAATCAGAATCACCTCAGAAGTCCATTTCCTCAGGACTGCAATGGATAATATACCACCATTAAAAGATAAACATCTTTTAATCAAGGACTTAAGGTTTGAAAAGGTTAAAGTAAGAATTTACCAGCCAAAAATATCAACCACTGGCCAAAGAAGAGGAATACTTTATTTTCATGGAGGAGTTGGACGGTTCGGAAGCATTCGTAAGTAATATATATAATATGAGCTATAACTACAGACACTATGTAGTTTCTGATCTGACATGGCATTTCTTGAATGACAAGAACAGTTAGTAGGTTAAAGATTATAAATAACAAAACTAACTTCAGGACAGCAGAATGATTTTATTTACACACAGCAGGCATCATGTTAAATTGTCTTTAAATAGGTCATGTACAAAGAACTTTTATTCTCTGATAATTTATAACACCTGTTTTCTTCCTTCTTCTCCCTCATTTCTACGAGAAAACTTGTAAATCTAATTAGAATTTTATTTCTTATTTTAAAGAACCATATTGGTTCTTTAAAATATACCATATTTTAAAGTTAAGTTTAAGAACCATATACATGTGTGTGTATGCCTCTGCGTATGGGTGTATACTGCTGTGTCTTTACAGTGGCAAAACAAGGAAAAAATACATTTTGGCATTTGAAACAGAAAGGCATAAGAGACTAGATGGTGGCTCATGCACAAGAAAAATTCTTGTGCTAGATTTAGCAGGGCTTTTCTTGTTTGTTTGTTTTGTTTTGTTTTTAAATAACTTCTCATCTTCAATACCGCTTGAGAAGTGGCAGCAGTGGTGCTTTCTATTTACTAACTTTTCAAAGATGAGACTGAAACAATGCATTGGTGTAAATTCGACGTTTCTTACTAGCAAGAAGATTCTCACAGACGTAATGAAATTATGAGCCATGTCCAGATCAGAGCCCGCCACAATAACAGAATTACAGCGTAGCATTAATCACAGAATAGAGATAAGAATTTCAGAATATTTTCATCCAACTTATTTTTAAAGCAAGTCACAATTCCATTGAAATATTTTGTTTTACAGGGGCCTACGAAAGAACATGCCGCTGTTTCGCCAGAAAAAGCAATTCAGTGGTTGTGTCTGTTGGGTAAGTGGAGTCAATCCAGACACACGAAATGGCAGCCACTTGTGCCTCCTGCTAGGTTTGTCAGACTTCAATGCGTGCTCCCTGCAAGCCAAGCTCCCTGTAAAGTGCACACAGTGTTTATATTTAATGATCACGTGTCGCAAGCACTAATTACTCTTAGGAAGAATTAGTCAGTTAATCCCCACTTGCTTATTTTCAAACAAAATCCATTATAATAATTTTGTAATTTGCAGCCACCAATAAGAGGTGAGGATGCTTCATCCTAAAGCCACATCCAAACCACCTTAAACTGAAAGCTGACACTGTGTTTGAAATGTAACTGGTTCTGTTAAAAGCACAGTTGCCCAGACTATTAAATTCCCATTTTAGTAGTAGTTCTGAAAAACTGGGGGGGGGAATATCTACATTTAACTTGCAATCAACCTGAGATAATAATTCAAAGTATTCTTCTAATGACCTGTAATGCATTTTCAAAAGAACTAATTTTTAAAAGCTCAGGAAAAGAGTTGATGTCTTGGAAACTGATTACTATGTATATCCTAAAAGAGCTGAAGAACCATTAACTCTTACTGATTCTGTTTATAAAGAATTCAGCTTATAGAAAACCACTGAAAACCTTTCATAATTTCATTACCAATTTTCTACACACATATTCTCTAATAATTTGTTTTGAAATGTTCACTTCAATTTCTAACTGGAATTGCTGATAACTGATTCATGCATACCTGTCTTGCCACCTAATTCTACAATTACTCAGTATGTGCCTTCAGTCACCTAAAAGACAGACAAAGAAGTATTTTGCAAAGATACAGTAGAGTACTGACTGCCCCAAACTTTAACGATAGTAGGAAATAATACAAGAAAAGCAATAATTACAATCATTTCTATTGCTGTAAATGTAATCCCAGAAAATTTTCCTATCTTCAGAATGAAATATATGATTGAAAAATGACAGTTGGATCGTTCACTGGATACGACTATGTTAAAACACTTTCACTCCTGTTTAGGTACCGCTTAGCTCCTGAGCATCCATACCCAGCCCAGTTTGAGGATTGTCTCACTGCCACCATACACTTTCTGAGGAATGCGCAAGACTACGGAGTAGACCCTTCTCGCATTATCATCTGTGGAGACAGCAGTGGAGGTACGCTCACTGCTGCTGTGGCCCAAGCACTGGTGAACAGAAGAGATCTCCCAAAGCTGAGAGCACAAATCCTAATATATCCTTATCTCCAGTGCGTGGACTTTGATTTGCCTTCTTATCAGCAAAACGAGAAGGTCCCCATTTTAATAAAGGAACGAACCCTTGTTCTTGGTTTGAAGTATCTCAACATAGACCCGCGACTCAAGGAAGCACTGTTTCAAGGTTATCATGTTCCAGAAGATTTGCGACTGAAGTATCAGAAGTGGGTGAGTGTTGACAACATCCCTCACGAGTTTAAAGCAAGAGGCTACAAACCAAGCACAAAACATCCACCCTCAGAAGAAATCTACACGCAGGTCAAGCCTCTATTTGACACTGTTTTTTCACCACTGCTAGCTGAAGACAGCGTTATTGCTCGACTTCCTGAGGCTTTCATTTTGACCTGTGAATTTGATGTGCTTCGAGATGATGGACTGCTCTACAAGAAACGGTTAGAAGATCACGGTATAAAAGTGACCTGGTGCCACCTGCAAGAGGGATTCCACGGAACAGTATTCTTGGCTCCTTTTGGCAGGCTGCTAGCATTCCGATCTGGAACTAAAGGCCTGGAAAAGATAATAAATTTTCTAAGATTGATGTAAAATTCCATTTCTTACTTTCCTTTCCTGATTCCTGTCTCTCATTGCTTGCAAAGATTTTTAAAAAACACTCTCAATTTTCCTTTTCTTAAATCATCATCTTAAGTTTCTGCAGTGCATCTGTCTTCTTTTTACCCAATAAATGGATGTAGTTATGGCTTTTGCTTGGTTTCCTCTTATGATAGACAATATCAGATGAATTTACCTTTCTTTCCTCTACCACCTCTTTAGAATTTTGCCCTGTATCCATAAAAGATCTGGTCTCCATGGTAAGTGTTTTGCAATATAGTTTAGCTCAACAAAGTTCTGGTAATATTAATACACAAACCGTGCTTTGAGGACAACTTGGGGCAGGTAACAGGGCACGAATCTACAGTTTAGGTATATAATGAGCACGGTCAATGATTTATCAAAGCCTGTATCTGGTGAAAGCTCAATTTGAGGCAAGCTGAAAGAGAATTGAATACAGGAGAAAGAATTTGAGCATAGACAAAAAAGAAAGAAGTGGAAGGAAAGGAAAGGAGATCAGGAAACGAGTTAGGCTGGAACTACAGATGTTATAAGAAGTATTGGTTAAGGAATACTACGTCTATTTAAAAAATAATGCATATACATTTTAAATATAGACAAAGATATATGGGAATATACAGTAATATTAGTTACTTTACAAAGAGCTTGCATTAACTGTAGGCCTGCATTGTCTGAAGCAGGAAGCACTTTCTCACAGAGGAACAATGCAAAGTGGCAGTAGATCACAAATAAAGGGATTCAGGAACAGATCAGAACACTGTCAGGACCTGAAAACTAGTGAAATGCTGGGAAGTTCAGGATAGCTGGGAGGTCTTGACACTATTTGAACAGCTATGTGTTACAGGAAGATGTTAAAAGAAATTAAGAAAGGGAAAGCAAATTGCTGTACATCATCCTGATCACCAGATGTCAGTATACAACTGAGTTTTTTTAATGCCAGCAGAAAAACCTCGTAAACTTCTTTGTGCTCTAGGCACAGAATGAGTACCCGAGAGACATGACAAAAGGTCAACCTGTGGTTTAGACGAATATTTTTACCGAACTTGTTGTTATGCCTTCATAAGTTACAGCGACTTATTACAGAAATCTACAACTTCAACTATCTTCTGTTTTGCTATCTTCACATTACCTCCTTGTACCACTCTAGTTAAAAGTCAATATACAACAGCAAGTATTTTGAAAAATCAGCAGGCAATTAGAAAACATTCAAAATGTATTAACTCTACTATTTATAAATAATATGATTGATTTAAAAGCATTTAACATTATTTGCTGCCTATGATGCACATTCTCTGTACTGCTCCTGAAATAAACAGGCATAATCCTGCAAGCTATGTCTGCTTTTATTCCTGTAAATTTTCTGTCTTTGATTGCCCATTACCTCAATGATTCATTGTGTTTGCTGACTCTCTCATGACAGCGAAGAAACTGGTAACCTAAATATTCAGAGTAATGAGTGTCAAGACAAACCTGGCCACAGCAAATGAAGGCCAGCTGCAGTTTTTATGTTTACATTCAAGCTATGTATGAATTAATAAAAATATATTTTGGTGTGGTGACTTTTCATGAAATCCCAGGTGGATGTTCCAGAGTGGCTTATTTGGACTCCTTTTGTGTGGAGCAGAGTTCATCCATTCTGAGGAACAGAACTGCACAGCTACCTATATCCAAGAGAAACCTATAACCAAAGATTTGGCTACATTTCAAAACACTACATAACAAAAAACCTCTGTCAAGTCACCATTTCAAAAATGTACTTGATCTGAATTGTATAGCACAAGATCCGAGTTTCCATCGCTGAAAGCTAATGGGTAATATTTGTCATAATTTTTTTTAATTTTTTTTTTTAATACAGTACAGCTTTTTACTGCAGAATTTGTTAGCAGATGTTTAATCTAGGAGTCATTTGGAAGGCATAGACTACAAAGAATAACTTACAGGAAGAAAGGTTAAAATAAAGATTTATGGCAGACTTAATGAAAGATGCTTTCAGTCATGAGTAAGAGCAAAATGCATAGGCAGTAGCTACTAATTTGGGTGGGGAGATGGAGATAACAAAAAGGGAGGACACCAAAAGGTAGGTGGGAGGCAGGCTAAATGAAGGAGTTATATCAAGCAAATACACATCACCTTGAAAAAACAGTATCATAGAGTATGTACTAAGCTGTAATTTCTTACAGCTTCTTATTGTCACTGTAAAGAGCATACTAAACCCATCGCGCAGATTGGAACACCAAGGCTTACAGGCATGCAGAGGCCTGAGATGCTTTCAGTCATGTGTTCACATAACCACAAGAAAAGAAACGTGAACTGGAGGACAGTAAGTTTCTTACATACCCTACTTGGTAAAACTGATGTTAGTTAAATTGCACTACAGAGTTTAATTGTCCTACTAGAACCACAGAATCACAGACTGGTTTGGGTTGGAAGGGACCTCAAAAATCATCCAGTTCCAATCCCCCTGCCATGGGCAGGGAAACCCTCCACTACACCAGGTGCCCAAAGCCTCATCCAACCTGGCCTTGAACACTTCCAGGGATGGGGCAGCCACAACTTCTCTGGGCAACCTGTTCCAGTGCCTCACCACCCTCTGAGTGAAAAATTTCTTCCTTATATCTAATCTAAATCTGCCCTTTTTCAGTTTAAAGCCATTGCCCCTTGTCCTATCTAAATTACCTGGAGTAAATTAAAAAAAAAAACAACAAAACAAACAACAAACCAACCAAATAACCAAAAGCCAGGAAAATTATATTTACCAGAGTGCTTCATTCTGAAATGTAGAAAAAAAAAAAAAAAAGAACATATCAGAACCTATTATTTCTGCTTTTAATTCTTCTTTGGAACATGTAATTATTTCCTTTTTTCTTTCTTTATGCCTTCCAGTTAGCTATGAGGGCTGGCTATACTTGGCAGAATCGATACCCCAGTCATTACAGCCGGCTACTTCACGTTTCAGTTAACCCTCGTAGTTATTTCCTGTATTACACATAGTGGCTCCGCAATCGTCAACTAACGACAGGCTACCTGTAGGCTGTGCTTCCTCACACAGCCTCAACCAGAAGGGAAACCTTTGGCAATGTTTTAGAGAAAGATATTACAAGAAAAACAGTAACATATGACATTCTCATAACTCATCAGCACCAACTGCCCTGACACTTCTGCCTTTGCTAGTGTTTGGTTCGAAAGCTGCCTGCCTCTTATGCTGATAAACAACTGATGTGACGTTGATAAGGTTTATGCATTCTCAACCTACAAAGAAGTCTGTGGTTCCACATCTACATAAGCCTTACGAAAACCAACAGGTTAACAAAAACCAACAGATTAAGCCAGGGGAAAACCAGCAAAGGTCATATTTCTTTGAATAGGTATTGTTCTAACACTTTGCCTTCCCGTCACTACTATGACTATCAGAAATATGCTGAAAAATTAAGAAAAGAATGAACTTTAGAGGTGACTAACTTCTTGCATAAACAGAGGCTCACTGACAAAAAAGGGAAGGATTTACTGAATTATTGTCAATTCTGTACTCACCAACTGATATATTAAACATGTCAGTCTCCAGCAACACTAAATTCAATGAATCAAGTATCAATTTTGTGAGCTCCGAGGAGCTGACTGTTTTATAAGAATAAAGAACCACAGACATATCCGTAAGGCACATCACAATGCCAAACTCCAAGCCGTGTTAATTTCCTCCATTTTATTGGAATCTCCTGAATCTTCTTTAGCTAATGCAAAACTGTTCTCACCTACGCATAGGTGAAGACTTTGTGAAAGCTGGGGTTTTGCAACGAGCTTGCTGAAAGAAAAAAATAATGGATGTAGCAAGACACATCAGCAAACACCTACAGTTTAAGGAGCTACTACTAGTAGTTTTTTATCCAGGATGGGTACCTATCTACCGTCAGAAAGAGAAGAAGCCTTTTTGTTTGCAAAGATGTAAGGTACTCATGACATGGAGTAGATTGAAAGGGAACAAAACATTTTTTTGACAATTTAACATCTCAAAAACAATTGGGAAAAAAAAAAACATCAAAAAACTCACTCTGAACAAGCATCAGGAGTAAAGTGACACGCAGCAACAGGATTATTTGAGTCACACAAGCATTTTGGACTATAAGGCACCAAATATCACAAAACACTGGTGAATATGAGCCTTCCTAGAAGGACTCAGTAGCTCCAAATCCATGGGATTTGCTTGATTCTGGAAAAATAGGAAACTATGGTAACAGGGCAGGGAGGAAGGACTGAGGTGCTGACAGCATACAGTTAGAGCATGCTCTAACTGAGCAGACTTAGTATGCTCTAAGAGTAAAATATTCAGACACTAAGTAAGAGTAAAATATTAAGAGATTAAAAGTAAAATATTAAGATATTATTCTGAAATATTACTTAACCAACACTTCTTTATCAACAGAAGGGCTATAGTGCATAACTGAAGGATCTCTGTTCTGACTGTCATGAATGTACAACAGATTCTTACTAAAGACAACTGCCAGGGCATAACATCAAAAACCAAACAAACAAAAACCCCAAAGTGTCCCTTTTTTAAATTTATTTTTAAATAAAAAAAGACAGTAAAGAAATATTCCTTCCACTCTATCAGATCCATTGAAGTTTCAAAACAGAGGTGGCATCTGTGAGATTCATAGATTCATAGATTTCTAGGTTGGAAAAGACCTTAGAGATCATCGAGTCCAACCATCCCTAATCCCCATTAAACCATATTCTCAAGTAGATCATCCACCCTAAATGATGTTTTGGTTTTGATTAAAGGTGTTTAACTATTGAATCACTGGATACTGTGAAGACAAGACTGCTGCCAACACAGTGTCAGCAGCAGTTTATACAACCACTGCAGACACACATCCTCTTTGCTATGAAGTTTTCGTAATATGAACGGAGATATTCCAAATAGGTATCTAATTAAATTGTTATTGGTTGCTCTTACAAGTTTAATTGACTGCCACTGCAGTAATAAGTGATTTTATGAGCTTACTGTTCTTGATTACAGGTTCTTTTGAAAGCACAGTTTTCTTCCTCTGAGCAGTCAAACACAAGAAATCATCAAGAATGCTGAAATATAATATTGAAAGCTGATCTCCACGCGGTAATTTATTTCAGGATATTTTGACTGATAGCACAGGCATCAGAAATAAGCACTTTGAAGAACTGTGTTGTTCTGCTGTTTTGCCAGGAATATATCACAAAGTAAATACTCAATAAAAAAACCACAAGCTGTGCTATAACAGCACACTATATAGAAACGATTTACAGAGCTAATAACCAAAAACATCAGCAAGATGATCCTGTTACATGGCAGAAAAAGCCCTATGCATAAACGTTGATAAGTGTAGGACAGAATGAACATTGACCATGAGTATTTGGGTTTGGCTTCAACACTACAGTCTGACGTTTCTAGCTAACTATATCACTGAATTTGTGCTCCACACAAGGGAAAGGTGGCTTCAAGTCAGCCAACTTCAGCAACAAAAAAGCCCTTACTGCCAACAGCTGAGGATCTGCCTATTTCACAAACGTTGGTGAAATATATCTGCTTTTACACACATTCTTATCTCCACAAGCTAAAATTGTGCAAATCAGCTGCCATAATTGCTTTGCTTTAAATATTGTGCTAATGAAGCTAACTACTAACTCAGTTTTCAGACTAGATTTTAATTTTAAAAGGCAGACCAGTACAAAAGTTTTGGAGCTGTAACTTTAAAATTGTGCAGAAGATGAAATTCTGGTATGGAGAATACAAAACAGAATAATTATTTCACAAACAACTAATCATCAACAACTTAATCATCCCTCACTAATGATATACGTATTCGTAATGCTTCTACCTTAAATTACAAACAAGACAATGAATATAAAATTCAGAGACTTTTACAAGAAAAAATAGTGGCTTGAATCTACGAACACATCACCGTGTATCTGGAGGGACCTTGATGCACTGTCTGGTACTGATTTTACTCCTACTCCAGCGTGAAGAAGAGTATCCGTGCGTAAAACATCTTTTGTAGCTAATGCAATATAGACATAGAGCATACCACAGGTTACACACTGAGCAAATATACTCTTATTTAAACTGAAATTAAGGCACAAATGTTTGCATTCCACTATGAAATAAAGTTTATCCACAAAATGTCGACTCAATTATTTTTCTTCTTGGAGAGGTAGATACCTTGATGACAACAGCAAGTGGCCCCACATGACTAAAATTTAATCCATCATGAATCCACAACCAACCAAACACAATCTTCAAACAAGGGCCTCTCAGAATAATCATTTCTCGCTGTTAGCGAAGAACTCATGATATAAACCAATTCCATACACTTTGAATTCCTCCTTTTGGAAAGGGTAAAAACTTCCCTCTCCCCTTTTTTTAGCATAAGGAAGTGTTGTCAATAATATCATTAGTAAACGAAGGGTGGAGAAAATTAGGGTATTGCAACACTAATCAACATTTTATTTCTGCTCATGAACTGGGTGCTTAGTGTGCTGTGAAGGCACCTCAGAAACACTTGAGAAACAAGGCTTAAGGTAGCACAGGGTTTTTTTTTTACGGCTCGCTTCTGTTGAAGTGAAATGGCATCTATTTATACAATTTTAGCAATAATAGGTATGGTTTTCATTTCCCCTATTGTAATACCAGCACTGTTTTTAGGGGGGTTATTTTATGATTTTTTCAATTCAGAACTGCCACCTGGGATCGACCAACCTCTAAAGCTTCGTTTTTTCCATTCATTGTTGATTACGGCCCTGATGTTGGTAAGTTAACTTTCTTAAAACTGGGGACTTCACTTCTAGTTTGGTAGGATATCTGGGAGCTGGAAGATAATGGCTTAAGAGAAAAAAGAAAAGCAGCAGCAAAAATTCACCTCCTTGAAGCCTGTAAGCATTGTTATATGAACCAAGTAATGTTAAATTAACTCATAAAACTGATATCACTAATCTTAAAGTCTTGTTTAGATTTTTCAGTGCATCTGTCAAACTGCAGCCACTTTACACTAGAAAAGTTTCACACGAAAATTTAAAAAAAATGAAATATCTATATGTATATTGTACTTATTGAACTGCATGTACCTATAATAATATCTATTCAGAAGCAAGCCTACATTACTCCTCTTCGCATTTGCTTCATTCTATACTTATTATCCACAATCATATCTATATATTCATGGATTTATACATGCAGTGTACTATGAACAATAAAATAAAACCTGAACATGGCTAGGAATGGTGAGGTCTTTCTTCTTTGTGGCTAGTTCAGAAAGTAAGAAACAGGTGCATTTCAGAACAATGTGTTGAGGTTTCACTTATTCTTTAAAAATGCCTGTATGTTTGTGTGCTTACTCACAGGATAGTGAATTTAACATAATTTCAATGTATCCATTTCCATTAACTCCATAACAAAGACAAAAAATAAAAAATTTTCCAAATGGAAGTGGAAATAAATTATTATGGAAAAAAAACATAAAAATGGGATATTTTCAGTTTCGTATATGTTGTCTACTTTTTACCATTCAAGATAATAACAAACCTACTCCTTTTCACACACAGTTGTGGGGTTGACAAGTCATTTCTTGAATGCAAGTGTTATAGAATTAAAAAACTACCGAGCTGTAACTTGTTCCTTTCATCTCCAAAGTTGTACGATACTGTCAGCACCACAGAAACTTTGCACAGATTTTTAAAGACAAAAGAAAATATCAAGATAAACCAAGTTCTTAGGGAGTGTGTTAAATCACCTTGTAGATCTATGTATGTTAGTCTTAAAACATTAATTTCCTTGGCCTAAAAGTGACTACTGAATCTGCTCCCTTACAAATTGCAAACTATTTTGATACTGGACTTTAAAACATTCGATTTTAAAGTTAAGAGATTATGGCACAGCTTGAACACAGTAAGTCTCCTCTTTCCTATCAATCCTCAAAAATTTCTTCTTAAGGTAACACAGTTTTCTTTGTACTTTTTCATGCAAAATATGTAGTATCCTTAATACAAGAAATACCAAAATCTCCTCTAAAATGGTGCCCTCTTTTCATTATACCTGTAAGAAACAGAAATTAATGCTATTTGTCTTCCTGCCCATGCTGTATGCCACAGCCCATGACAATCCCACAGATTTTAGCAGAGCTAAAATTAAAAAGAGTTAGAACCTTTCACACTAAGCATTTACTGAATTCTTTCTTTTCGACAGGGAAAGATTTTGGAGAAGCTCCAGATCTGCAGTGATTTAACCATACTGCGAGTTGCACTGGATGGAATACCACCACGGAGAGATTCAAAACTTCTCATCAAAGACCTCAAAGTAGATGAGGTCCCCTTGAGGATTTATCAGCCGAAATGGCCACCTACTGGCAAAAGAAGAGGAATACTCTATTTTCATGGAGGCGCTGGCACATTTGGGAGCATCAGTAAGAAATCAACAAGTTTTATTTTTAAAATCAAACCCAAACCTTTACATTGTTACCTTCAGGCATGTGTCGATGTCTCACCCGTCCTTCCTAATGACAACAGTCTTTGCAATCTCAACACTAACTGCAAAGCACCGCGTGGAATTAATAGTCCAGTGCACAGTTAAGGGCAATCACATTTCTGCTTCTTTGGGCTGCAGGCAAAGGTGAGGCAAGCAGCTCTTAGCAGATGTGAGGCTTCTAAATCCAGAACTGTGCTCCAGAAAACCCTCAATCAGATGTCAGCTAAGAGCAGAGGGACTCTGCTCCTCCTCCTGTTGAAGCTGTTCTGAGAAAGATTCGGTTTGCTGGGACAGAGAAAGACAGACCATTACAGCAAAACATATGCTTAGGCCACTGTGAGGGAAGTTCAGCTCACAGGATGTTCTTGTACCTTAACTAATGGCTAGCTCAAAATAGGATACAGCAACAGTCCCGGAGTAAGGGTTGAAATCCATGTCTCTTCCCTCCTTCTCCTCTGTCTTCCACCTTTTCTGGAAATGTAACTTAAAATCCTTTGGGGCTGATATAGAACTCACCATAGGTCTACTTTCTGGAATAATTAACCACAGTATCATGCAAATGGCAATGCTGTTGCTAAAATAATACATTCTGGCTTCATTCTTTGGAACAATGCATGGGTTACTTCTCAAGGAGAAATTTTTAGTTCTGGATCTCAACCGGACTGAAGTGTTTCCTGTAAGCTTGGATAGGGCCCCAAAATACAGAATTTGAGATATACTTCTGTGCTCAGCACTCAACTTTTGGGTAGAAACACTATTCAGTGCACTGAGGGAGCTGTAACACGTCATGATTTAATATTATTAATACTCATACCATACTTCATATTATTATTAATTAATGCTACGAATATTATTAATATTAGTAATACTCATACCCTACTTAATATTATTAATACTCATACACTGACTGTGGTATGTGACCTTTCATTTGAATTCCCATTGGTACTTGATAACAGGAAAGCAACTAACATAATGACAAGCTTTTAAAAGGACTTGGGGAACCTACACACTAGTAAGTTTGAAGTCTGCAACTAGCAAATTAGCAGAAGCTACAATGAAGAACAGAATCAGTGGGCAGATAAATGACTTACTCCTTAAAATGGAAGTCATGCTTCACAAATCCATTGAAGCTTTTTAAGTGAATCAGCAAACACATGAATAAAGGAGATTGAGTTGATAAAATCTACTTTGATTTCCAAAAGAGACTCCTAAAGAGGCTACACACTCCTAACACAAGAGGGAAGATCTTTCATTTGGATAAAAACTGATTAAAAGACAGGAAAAAGATGAGTTGTGGGAGGTTCCTGTGAGATTCCCATAAGGAAATCTGCACTGGGACCAGTGCTAACCAATACATTCAAAACCAGAAAAGACGGTGAAAGCTGGTATGATACTAAGTCCTTCAGGGTAGTAAACGGATAGCTGAAAAACTGCAGAATGTCTTCATGTCAGCGAAGGCTTAGGCAATAAAATGACAGGTGAAATGGTGTGCAGAGAAGTCGAACAGAGGAACAGAGCATCCTAACTTCATAAAGAAAACAATGGACAGGGAGAAGATCTTTGGATTATGGTAGAAAATCGCCTGAAAATGTTGACTTAGTGCACAGTAGCAGTCAAAAAGCAAATAAAATGCCAGAAATTGTTATTAGGAAAGGACAAAATAGGAAACTCTTTATGCCACTCTAATAAATCCATGGTGCATCTAAATATAGTCTATCACTTACAGTTCTGGTTCCTATACCTGTAAAAAGGATATATCAGCACCAAAAAGACTCAGAGAAAGGCCGCACAGGTGAGAAAAGTGCTTTTGTACAGAGAGCAAGTGAATAGACTACGACTTTTCAGGATGGAAAAGATGGATAAAGACAGACAGACTAAATGTCTACAAAATCATGAGAAGCAAGAGAAGTCAAACAGGGAATGGTTATCCACCATTTCTTACAGCACAAGAAGTAACATCACCAAACAGAAATAGCGAATGCCAGGTACAAAAGAAGCAAACAGAAACTGTTCTTTACACCTTTATAAGCAAGCTATGGAATTCTTCACTGCACAAAGTTGTTAATGGTAAAATCACGGGCTCAAGAAGTGGTTTGAATAATTCAGGAAAAAAAAACATTAATCAAAAGTATTCAACATAAAGACAGTTTCTTTCTCAAAGGAGTGCCCTGAACCTCAACTTCTTGTAAGCCTCTTATTACTACTACTATTATGCTTGTCCTCAGCTGGTGCTACTCCTCAGACATCTTTTGTTGACCACCAGCTGAGATGTGATAGCAGCCTAGAGAGGCTTCTATTTTTTCTTAACATTATCAAACTGACATGCTTCTGCTATGCCCTAACAGCCACTGATCCATAACCAGAAAATGTGTTAATATGTACACACTGCATTGCACAGCAGAAGTTACTCATCAGTCTCGTGTTGCAGTGCCTTCCACAGAGCACGCCTTCAAGGATCTATACTTCCATTTCGAAAGGATATTTGATTTTTAAAACATCATTTCTGACAAACTTTCTCTTTAGGAGCCTTCGAAAGAGTATGTCGCTATATTGCCAAAAAGTGCAACTCAGTGGTTGTGTCTGTTGGGTAAGTGCTACTTTTACATAGAAGGATTTGTGCTAATGTAGTTCACAGTTGAAACATTTCTGAAAAATATTCTGGAAATTTTTACTATCGTAGATTGTCCTCCCTATTTTTCGCTTTAGCCTTTCATTTATGATCAGAGGGCTGGAGCACCTCTGCTATGAAGACAGGCTGAGAGAGTTGAGGCTGTTCAGCCTGGAGAAGAGAAGGCTCTGGGGTGACCTTATAGCAGCTTTCCAGTACCTAAAGGGGGCCTACAGGAAAGCTGGAGAGGGACTTTTTACAAGGGCGTGTAGTGATAGACAAGGGGCAATGGCTTTAAACTGAAAGAGGGGAGATTTAGGTTAGATATAAGAAAGAAATTTTTCACTCTGGGAATGGTGAGGCACTGGCACAGGTTGCCCAGAGAAGTTGTGGATGCCCCATCCCTGGCAGTGTTCAAGGCCAGGTTGGATGAGGCTTCGGGCAACCTGGTGTAGTGGAAGGTGTCCCTGCCCATGGCAGGGGGCTTGGAACTAGATGATCTTTAAGGTCCCTTCCAACCCAAACCATTCTATGATTCTATGATTCTATGATTTAACTTAGAAATGTGCTTATAGGCAAAGTATCCCAAAACACCTGTAACACCATGAGTTTGTCTTTCCAATCTACATTAGTTATAAAGAAATACAATCTTTACAATTTAGAAAAAAAAGGCCTACAGAACTACTAGATCAGTCGACCATGAACAATGCAAATTAAATTTCTGTAATTACTTTGACAATAACCACAATATCTTTGACATTTCAGTTATCGTTTGGCTCCTGAACATCCATATCCAGGGCAATATTTTGATTGTCTCAATGCCACCTTATACTTTATGAGACATTTAGAAGAATATTACGTGGATCCTGCTCTCATCATCATTAGTGGTGACAGCTGTGGAGCTAATTTTGCTACAGTTATTTGCCAGATACTGCTGAATAAGAGAGATCTCCCAAAAGTACGCGCTCAGGTCTTACTTTACCCGGGACTACAGGGGCTAGATTTTCATTTACCTTCCTATCAGCAGAACGCTTCAGTCCCCATGTTGTTTCGGAAGCTAGTTATCTACTTCTGTTTTCGTTATCTTAATAAAGAACCATCCGTTTTGGAAGATGTCCTACAAAATTGCCACGTTCCTGAGAGTATGAAACGGAAGTATAAAAAATGGATAAGTGCTGACATTATTCCTGACGAATTTAAGATTAGAGGCTACGTGCCACAGAAATCCACTTCATATAAACCTGAAGTCCATGAAGCAATCAAAGAAATTTTAGCAATAACATTTTCCCCACTTTTAGCTGAAGACTCCGTTATTCGCCAGCTCCCTGAGTCCTTCATTGTGACCTGCGAGTTCGATGTGCTTAGAGATGATGGACTGTTATACAAGAAGCGATTAGAGGACAATGGCAATCAAGTAAACTGGTATCATTCTGAGAGTGGTTTCCATGGAGTTTTAGCCTTTTTTGGCTATGGGATTTTTTCCTTTTCATCTGGAAAAAAGATAATGGATAGTACCGTGAATTATATAAATACTTTATAAAAGTATTTTTCAGAATGAAGATGAAAGTCTAACATTATCCTTGGCAAATTCATACCTGGGAAAGAACATTAACACTTTTGATTTACATTTTGGATTTTGACTGCATTTTATACTTTCTACTCTCTCCTTCTGCAGTGCCTCTGAAACAGATGTTAGGATTATTTAAAGCACCACCGTTCTAGAAAACATTATTACAATCCCACCAACACGATCGAGATGCAAAAGCGAGGCACCTGGCACACACTGCTTCACCTCAACTCCAGCAATTCTGGTACCTTTGCATGGCTGGCACACATTCAAGGCATGCAGCAAGAACACCTCTTCCTGAGGATTCTTTGACTGCTCAGAAATGCTGAAGACAACAAGCAGGGTCTACTTTGGCCCTTGTGAAGGACAGGAAATGGTTAGGGTATCAGATGGAGAGCCCAGGGACTCTGGTTCTGTGAAGTCTTGTATCAGACAGTGAAATTGTAGCTATGCATTTTCATTTCCAGGGTTAGTTTGCACAAAGACTACCTTTTTCTTGAAAAAGTGTAGAGAAAACAAAGGCTTCTATCTGGGGCAGAAGTTCTAAACTGGAACTAGCATGTGTTTGATTTGGTTTAGAATCTGAGAAATGATGTTTTGGTTTGGAACTTGATTCTTAAACAGGAACCCTTCAACTTTAATGAGTGCATATATGTTAGGGAAGTGCAGAGGTGAGACTTCTTTTCTTTTTGTTGCACTCTTTGTTTTTCTTTAAAGATTACCTTATGCTCAAGACTACCTACTACACTGTGTTTGTTGAAAAAGTTCTGAAGATCACAGATATAAGAAGGTAGAGAAGCACAACCTTATATTATCTTATCACTGTAATGCTGTGGCAATTCTGAGAAGCTTACAACACCACCAAAACCCTAGCACTTCAAATATTGCTGTTACAGAGCAAGTTCCATTTGCTAAACACGTACTCCCTGACAAGTCTAAACGAAAACCTCATAGTGAAAGGAACAACGCAACACTGGCAACAGAGACCACAACCTTGCTAATTCTACCGAGCCACATCTGTGCTGTGCACAGTAATTACTTTGCCAGACAAATGGACTATCCAAGACTATCGCATATGATCACATAGCTGTGGAAACATAATACAAACTGAAAGTCCAGAAACATCACTGAGTGGGTTATTTTTATCCTTTTTTAATCTGGACTTACGTTGTTTTTAAATAAAACATTTCCGTCTACTTCAGCATATTTTATGATGACCGTCTGCCCTGTTAAAAACACTCAACTTCTCCCTGGAAAAAATTAAGAAATTTCATTTTTTATAAAGTTTTCTAACTCAAATGACATGCTACTTTCTCCAAATTACTTACAATTTAACTTAAAAAAAATAATAATTGTAACATGGCTATGTAATGAAGTTAGATTTTTACCTCTTTAATTTCCCTGGCAATTTGCAATTTCAACGATGTTCCGACATTCTAGTCGTTTGAAGAGCTGCAGACTCAGATTCACAATTCATATCTCAAGCATCATTTAAACTACAGCATCTCCACATCAGCACAATCCCATTCTTCAGGAAGAACAAGATAAAGCAGTTTGATTTGACACTACTTAATTGCTGATTACCTTAAACCATTTTATTCTGTACCTGCTGCACACTGACAGTTATCGAAGTTTATGAGGTAAACTGATCATGAATCTAAGCTCAGCCTCCTGTGTTGCTTTTTAACCATATGCTTTTTTAGAAGAAAACACAAATACTAAAAAACCTGAAACTGAGGTAATGACAAACGCACCTTTCCAAAAAAACATTGGTGACAACTCATTTGGCCCTTTATGGTGATAATCACCATATGCAGGCTCCTATCTCCACATAATCTTCGAGAAACTCTTCGGAATAGTGTTTCATGGCATCACAAACTCAAAGTACACAAATGCCCTGTGTCCGTTTTCCACCTCTAATTAATTCAATATTAATGCAGTTTATTCATAGCATTCTTCTCCCAGCTAAGGACTGGTTTCTTGTAAAAAATCAGAAATGATCCTGGCATAGATCTTTTAATGAATTCAGGACTGTGACCAACTTATCTTTTGTGAAATAAAGGGAGGGGAAAGAGAGAGAGCGGGAGAGGGAAAGCTACCTACTAATGTGTTTGCAAAAGGGAGGAGAAAGGTTTTTACGAGAGCAACCTTATGACCAGCAAAGAATCAGGAAGTAACAAGCCAAAGACATCTGGGAAAGTCAGATCAAAGACATTTCAGATCACTTTGCTGCTCAGCAAAATGGCAGTTGTTTACACACTGCTGGTGTTATTCTTAGCAGTTTTTGTTGCCGGATTTATATTGCTGGTCATGGGGGCAATTAATTTTGATTTCTCCAACTCAGAAATTCCTCCTGGAGTGAATCAGCCTGTAAAGCTCCGAATCATTCACGTAATTTTAATATGCAGAGCTGTGGTGGTAAGTTAACTTGGTGTGATTTCTGGGGGAAGAACGGTGAACTTGTAGATTTTAAACTTAACGCAATGTTAGAACCTCACTTTGAATTAATTTTCAGAGGAAAGCAGGCATAGCTATCATGCTGCATGTTGTATTTAGAAGCTCAGTTTTGCTAAAGAAACCTTTACCAGATTTTTTACCCACCACTGCATTATTACAGTCCTGTCTAACTCTTACGTTAGGCAGTGTGTAAATGCTTCCTAACACAAGCATTTGAAAGTCTGACTGTGCTTCTACAAAGAATTGTGCTAACCTAGCAGTAATTTGATTCAGAACACACTTATACATGTTGGATCATTTATATTCTCAACCACTCTAGGTTGAGAATATATCAAATGTCTTAGGGTCATGCTTTCAAGCTTTTCTTGGGATCGGGAGTTATGTACTTATTTTGAAGATAAAATTAGAAATTGAACATTTCAGAATTGGTTTTGGGAAGGGGGAGCTTTTGTCACAGAAGTGACAAAATTATGTAATGTTGCCCAAGAGGAGCTGAAGGAATTGCATCTCCCCTGAACATGTATTTATAGCTCCCGCAGCAACTAAGCAAGCTCCTCTGATGGGAACGAGTTCTGGCCAGTTCAACTTCTTCAGGTGAACTGGCCTGTGAAAAAGCAGGAAGCTAATAAGTCCACAAGAGCTGAAGCTCTTACTAGCACTCGATTTCTGGTGGTCTCTGCTGACAAAGGATCACACTGAATCAGGAGTGTTTCCATGTAATGATAGATGCATAGATGCTGTGATGATGGAAGGTGTTAGAAGTACGTGACATAGCAGAAGTTGTGCATGTATTTAATAAATTACTTAAACACCTCCAAGAGGGATAAACTAATTACAATGAAAAAAAAGTTAAAACAAAAATATCTTGTCAGAAATATTCTAGATTATAGTGGACCATAGTAAAGAATTCTGGATATATATGCTCATGCTTTGGCTGCACACAAGTTGTAATTAGAAAGAGATTACTTCACTTCAGCAGCTGGAAAAGCCAGTTCTCTCTGTATCACCTATACACCACTCATTAGCACCATTAACCAGAACTGTATGCTGCAATGTAAACAACAAAGGATGAAAGAAACCAAACAAGTTGAATGTAAAGGTGACAATATTCTTTGTGGTTGTTTCATTTCTGTTTGGAAAATAGCAAATACAACAGAATAAATCATTTTATCATGTTTGTATACAGAGACACTAAGACTAGTTTCTATAATGAACTAAAATCTGTATGTTGCAAAATGTATTCGTTTTTTCAGCCTCAAAATCAGGCAGGTAGAACATTATAAATAGCCGGAGTCACTGAAGAAAAGGTCTTTCATACATAAATATATTGAGTCATAACACTGTACTGACAATTCATACAAATGTGACAGTCCAATGAGAAAAATTTGTAATAAAATTGTGAACATTAAGAGCTTGAGCCAAATCTTCACAAGGACTGAATGTATTTCAAAACAGAGGTTATGACTTTTTTCTATTTTTGCAAAGTTATGTTGGACCAGTAGTTCTCATTTGTATTCTTTTCATCTTCTGACGCCTGTCATGAATATCACTACGGCACAGAGAAAGAACAGAAGTTTAGGCCTACTGAATATCTCAGGATCTTCTTGCCAGTGCACTGTGCACATCAATGAAGACTTCCAAGACAAATCAAAAGCAATTATCAAATATATTCTCAACTTTACTTCAGGCAAGTGTCCATATCATGAAAATCTCCACCAGAAATATCATCTTTTGCTATGATTTCACATCTTCTGAGGGGCAAGGACAGAACAACCAGGGAAAACCAAACTCGTTTTCAATGTTAGGTAGAGGACAAAGCAAAGGGACATATTCCACCAGGCTGTGTTAGTGCTGTGTGTTCTTCAGTGAACACTGCTGTTCATGTGCCCTCTCATGATGCTATTGTTACTTGTTCAATTGTACTATATCTGTACAACTAGTCAAATATTTTATGATTGCCCTAAAATACGCGACTTAGAAATCATGAGTATACTGCCCACACAGTTCCTTTACTTTGGAAAATACAGAAACTCTTGAGTGAACTCCCTATTCTCTTTGCCTTCGAACAGGGGAAGATTTTGGAAAATATTGGCATCTGCAGTCAGGTTGGCTTTGTCCGGTACGTGCAAGGTAGAAAGACTCTAGGAGCGGACCCAAAGCTCTTCATCAAGGACCTGTTGTTTGAGAACGTGCCTGTAAGGATTTATCAGCCTAAGGTTCCACCTGCCAGCCAAAGGAGAGGAGTTATGTTTTTCCATGGAGGAGGATGGGTATTTGGAAGTCTTGGTAAGATATTTACCAGAAAAAGTATTATAACTTAGTTAAAAAAGTATCTATGGTAAAGTTGATTGTTGCTTGATCTGTAGCATCTACAAAGTTAGAGTATAACCACAGACTCTGAAGTCTTGCTGTCAAAAGAAAACATCTACTGTGCACTATGTGATTTTTCTTAAAGACGAGGACAATGGGATATGAGGAGAAAAATTACAGTAAGCAAATACCTAAATAAGAAGATGAGGGGGCACAAAAGATCAGAGGAGCTACGCAGGAAGCGGCAGAGAAAAGTAGAGAGTATTTTCTTCTTGGAATTCTTTGACTTTTGCAATAGACAACGTTAGTACTCTGGCAAAAAATACCCTAGAACAAACCAAACCAAACCCAAACTCTGCCAAATATGTTTCTTTCAGAGACCCATGAAAAGCTGTGCCGCTCTATTGCCAGAGAAAGTGAATCAGTGGTTGTATCTGTTGGGTGAGTCTTTCCTCATGCTGATTTTTAGAGATTATTTCCGATAGAGTAAATATCACTTTACAGCTTCCCTGATCATAGCAACAACCGTTCTCAGAGAAATGTTTCTGTGGGACTTGTCAAGCACGTGATTTAAAACTCACTCTGCTCTCATTTACAGCCACTGAAGACTGACTCAGGCTAAGTTCTCACTGTTTGGTTCCATCGCAAATAATGCTTTGGGATACCTAGCTGGAAAACGAAGTTTTGAATCAATGTTTTCAAATTCCAAACTCAAACCTGATAGTAAACAGAGAGTAAGCCATATATTCTATTTAATCCTTATTCAAGGAAACTCTGCTTGATGCTTACAGAAGTACTATGTGAATGACAAGCTAATATCATCATCAACATACTGACATGACTATTTGTCATTATGCACTGCAACGAAGCCATAAACCAGAAGTATTGTCATTTGTACCTGACCCACAGAAAGCAAAAGCACAAAATGACTAATTGCCTGTCAGTAAAACCTAGATACAGTCAGCAGCTGAGTACTCCTGTGTTGTTAACAACCTGAGAAACGTCCTAAACAGCAGATGATATCCAAATAAGTTAACTGCACCACCTGGTCCAATTAGCCATAGCTTAATTATGATCAACCCGTGGAGAAAGAGAAAATTCTGAGGTAATCAGGGTATTGCTGGTTGCAGGAACCAGCACTTTCAGCAACTCATTTAATACTAATATTACCTTCTCGCACTTTTGTTGTCTCCTTTTGTGTACTAGGTACCGTTTAGCCCCTGAACACAAATACCCTGCTGCGCACGAAGACTGTCTTAATGCCACCATACACTTCTTGAAGAATACAGAGCGCTATGGGGTGGATCCTGCCCGTATCATTGTCTGTGGGGACAGTGCTGGGGGCAATCTAGCAGCTGCTGTTAGCCAGACCCTTGCAGGTAGATCAGACCTCCCCAAACTACGTGCTCAGATCTTGATCTACCCAGGCCTTCAGGCACTGGACTTCAGTTTACCATCCTATCAGCAGAATCGGGCAGTCCCTCCCTTATTTCGAGAACGTGCCGCTTTCTACGTGCTACAGTACCTAAATGGGAATGCATTAAATCTGGAAGAGGTCTTGGAGGGTTCCCATATTCCTATAGATATTAAATTAAATTATAGGAAGTGGGTGAGCCCAGATCACATCCCGGAAAAATTTAAGGTCAGAGGCTACAAACCACATGTGCTACTTGACTGTACAACCGAAATTTATGAGACAGTGAAAAGGTTCTGTGAGCCCAACCTGTGCCCGCTGTTGGCCGAAGATGCCATTGTTCACCAGCTGCCCGAGTCTTTCATCCTGACCTGTGAGTACGATGTGCTGAGGGATGATGGTTTGCTTTACAAGAAGAGACTGGAGGACAATGGTGTTCGAGTGACCTGGTGCCACCTCGAGGATGGATTCCATGGAATCGTAAATTTATTTAGTAGCGACTGGTCATCATTTTCATCTGGAAAAAGAGGTCTTGACAATATTGTGAACTTTCTAAAAAGCTTATAGAAACAGTTTCCTTTCCTTATGTAAGAACTGCCCATTTTCTGTGAGTTTTTATGCTTCTAAATTCCATCTAAGAAGTTTAGATAGCACAATTTGTTAATGAGCAATTATGTCAGTGTGACCACTGAAAAAGATATCTCAAGAAAGCTATGAAAGTTTCTTTTAGTGCTGTTTGAAGTAGTCCATGTGCAGTCTGGTTATTTTGATCTATTTGGACTAGACACTTGCGACTCTCTCAGTAGATATTAAAGATGTAATAAAATTTTAAATTAACACCTGGTCTGACCCACTTTATTCAATAATGATCTATGACTCCATTTTTCCTAGAAGAAGGCTGAGGGTGTTTTGGCAAAGGAGAAATGCTATATTGCAGTGCCTGTGCTATATGCTACACGTAGCATCTCAGTCTAAGATTCCCAGTCATTCACTTGCAGAAAATTTCAATGGGCTAGGTAACTGGTATTTTAGACTAGAAAAAATGAAGTTAAAACTGCAACTATCCCCAACAGAGATACCTGGTTAACAGCTTTGTTTAAATTACAATGGAGGAAATGCTCTAAGTGTTTTCCTATGTTTATCAAACATATATCTATTATATATACTAGATATATAGCATGCTGAAGAACATGTACCTGTGCTTAAATATTAGAACAACAAAATAAGATTGTTGCATTTACTTTTGTAGAGTGCACATTAGTTAGCTTTTTTTCCCCTCATGTTATTTCCCATTTTCTTTTCTAAATATCCTTGTTAAAACTACACATTCCAAACCACTTGAAGAACGTCCACAATACAGGAAGCAATACGTTGTGGCTGCAGATCAGATGCAAGAGACAATTTAATCTCCACATGATTTGACTCTCCTTGTAAATAGCAATCTGTCATAAACTAGAAATTCACTCAGTACTTAACTGCTATCTCAGTCATTCATATAATCCGCAATCCAAGAATACCATGGAGAATATCAAGCCTTTATCAGTCCCCACAATTAACACGAAACTAAACAGGAAATTAAACACACTGTCCTCTGACTCTTCTCCAATGTGATGCGTGCTGGCACCCTGCACAACATTTCCAAGGACTTTAAAGTGTGCGGCACCTAAGAGATCTGATGTAACTTGGACTGCTCTGAGGTTTACCGTTATCTGAGAAAGCTAAATCAAAGACAGGTGTAGAGACACCTCACCTTTGGTGAAGTGAAATGGCTTTTTTTTATATACTTCCAGTGATACTGCTGGTGATTTTTACTGCTTCATTCATACTACCAGTTATGAGAACAATTAGATCTGAGTACTCCAATTTCAGCATCCCTCCTGGAGTGAATCATCCTAGAAAGCTTCGAATTGTCCTTGCTGCTATGATTGGTACATCTGTTATGGTGAGTAACTCTGTCACGATTTCTGTCAGAAATGTGGCTTACGTGTTATTTTTGTAAGGTTATATGTGTAAATACCAGAATCCTGCTAGCTGCATTAAGACTTAAATGAAGGCTTTCCTTTTTGGGGGCTGACTTTAGAGGACAACCTTAGTAAATCATTTCTGTTGGACCTCAGATAGTTTCAGTCAGGTTTTCCCTATTACACAGGAACGAAGCCAACCATAAGCCTAAGCTTCATCAGCTGAGCTTCCTTAATTAAGTTTTTAAAATTAATTATTTATAAGAAGCGAGATTGCTTTGATTTCTATTTTAGCTAAGCGCAGATGACGTTTTCACGCCATTCTTGGGGCTTTCCAGTAACGCTGACAGGAGGCCAGGTGCTTCTTGAGCAGATAAAACCAGAGACTCACAGGAAGCCTCTGAGGAACGGCGCCTGGGTTATAAGGCTGGTTTGAAACCGTGGGACTTGGTGGCGCTGGGAAGGAAACATCTTTTTTTCTCCCCTAAGCCATCTTGCCTGACAGAGCGTGAGGCGGACGCGTGGGCCTACCTGCTGAGGCGCACGGCGTCAGAGCAACCCCGCTCGCCCGGGCGCGGAGCCCCGCGGGGGCCGCCACGGCTCCATCTTCTCCTGTGCCCGCTTTCTGGTGAGGCCCGCGGCGGAGCGGCCGCTCAAGGCGAGCGGCTCCGGAGCAGGCTGAGCCCCGCCGGCACGACGCTCGGGTGCCCCCTCAGGCCCCGCGGCGGCCGGGGGAAGGCGGGCGCAGGCGCTCGCTCACGGCGACCTGCCCGTGTTTTTCTCCTCTCCCGCTCAGCCGGGCTCTCCTCCCTCTCTTCGAACAGGGGAAGATTTTGGAAAAGCTGGGGGTGTGCAGCGAGATCGCCTTCACCCGCTACGCGCACTCCGCGCTGAAGCTGCGGCCGGACCCGCGGCTCTCGCAGGAGGACGCGCGGTTCGAGCGGGTGCCGGTGCGGGTCTACCGGCCCCGCGCGCCACCTGCCGGCCTGCGCCCCGGCGCCATCTTCTTCCACGGCGGCGGCTGGTTGTACTGCAGCATCGGTACGGCGGGCCGGGTCGTCGCCGCCCTCCCCGCCCCGTGCGCTGCCGCTGTTCTTTTCTGGAGGCGGGAGGGAGTCATTCTGCCCCGAAACCTGGCAGAAGGTCTGGAGTCGCCTTCGGCCGGAGAACCGCGGCCGCCTGCCTTGAGGGGCGGCGGGGCTGAGGGAGAGAGGGACGAGGGGACGTGAGGTGGCGCGTGAGGGCCGGGAGGGACGCGGGAGGGCGGGAAAAGGCGGCTTCTGCCTTCCTTGGCTGTTGCGTCTGGAAAACCCTAACGACAGCTAACACCCCCCCAACTTTTTGCAGATTCCCATGAAAACATCTGCAGTTACATCGCCAGAGAAAGCGAGTCGGTGGTTGTGTCCGTCGGGTGAGTTATGTCAGTGACACCCTATGGAAGTCGCCTTGCTTCTTTTCTCACCGCCACAGTGGTGCGTGTCTTGTGGGAACACTCAGTAAAACACTTCCCCAGGATCCCAGGTGGTCAAACAGGATTCCAAGGGGACTGTTTGCATTTCGTCCCCCCTGGCAGTCTGCTAATGCAGGGAGAGAGCAAACAGACCCCAAAGAAAGGACCAGATATCTCACACCACTGCACAGAAAGAAGGAACGCTTTCCACAAGAGTTTTCTTATGTGTTGAGAACTGACTGATAAACAAACTGGGAACGTGGTGATTCAGTGATCTGATTAATCAGGAATCACCCTGTAAACGTCAAGGAGTTTTCTGACAGTAAGAATTGACTATTAATATATTGTAATACTAATAATACAGAAAATAGAACTCTGATCCAGTTATTTAAGTAAACAAAAAGAAAATAGAATAAAATAACTCTGAAGAGGAAATATCCTAAGTAAAGTGAGGTGCTGACTGATTAAATTACTTCATCCACCAGCCAGATGCAGTCTACATCAGAAGAGTAAAATGAACTTGCATCATTCTGATCAATGATCTTGTATCAGTTCTGATTAGTGCTGTTCTGGAGAAGAAGATCCCAACTGTGCTACATCCTTGCAACTTCATCCTACTGGCTATCATTTATCTGTGATAACTTGCTGGACAAATAGCTTTTTAGCAGAGAATGACACCTTTTTTTTTTTTTGACTCAAGGAAAAGTACTCCAAACAACACAGGGAAAGCCAAGGTGCTGTAGGAAATTTGTATTTACTGTTATGACATTTCCTCCTTTTACTTTTGTTGTCTCTTTCTGTATTGCTGGTTGCAGGAACCAGCACTTTCAGCAACTCATTTAATACTAATATTACCTTCTCGCACTTTTGTTGTCTCCTTTTGTGTACTAGGTACCGTTTAGCCCCTGAACACAAATACCCTGCTGCGCACGAAGACTGTCTTAATGCCACCATACACTTCTTGAAGAATACAGAGCGCTATGGGGTGGATCCTGCCCGTATCATTGTCTGTGGGGACAGTGCTGGGGGCAATCTAGCAGCTGCTGTTAGCCAGACACTCGCAGAAAGATCAGACCTCCCCAAACTACGTGCTCAAATCTTGATCTACCCAGGCCTTCAGGCACTGGACTTCAATCTACCATCCTATCAGCAGAATCGGGCAGTCCCTCCCTTATTTCGAGAACGTGCCGCTTTCTTTGCTTTGCAGTACCTAAACGGGGATGCACTGCATATGCAAGAGGTTTTGGAGGGCTCTCATATCCCTCCAGATATGAAGCTGAAGTACAGGAAGTGGGTGAGCCCAGATCACATCCCCGAAAAATTTAAGGTCAGAGGCTACAAACCACACAACTCTCATGAATTCAAGGCTGAAGTTTTTGAGAAAGTTAAAAGGTTCTGTGAGCCCAACCTGTGCCCGCTGTTGGCCGAAGATGCCATTGTTCACCAGCTGCCCGAGTCTTTCATCCTGACCTGTGAGTACGATGTGCTGAGGGATGATGGTTTGCTTTACAAGAAGAGACTGGAGGACAACGGTGTTCGAGTGACCTGGTGCCACCTCGAAGATGGATTCCATGGAATCGTAGGTTTATTTGATTATTGTGGTTTATCATTTCCAGCTGGGAAAAGAGGATTGGACAGAATTGTTAAATTCATAAAAGGCCTGTAGCAACAACCTTCCTCCTTTATGCTTCTCCCACTAATGTCTCTGTTTAGGCTTTCAAATCTCAGGTAGTATTTGTCATCAAAAATGTGATATCCTTTGATATGTAAAATACCAGCTTTGATATTCATGAACTTCAAATACTGTCTGAACACTGGTCTTTATCCTTGTGAGACTATCTTCCTCCTTTACAGTTTTAATATTTTCCACATGTTGTGTTTCAATCCCTTTTCCTTCAAATCAGCATCTGACTGATTGCTTGTATTTAATTACGGGATGATTTACTTCTATGTAAATAATGTCTGTGGAATGATTTGGGTCAAATAACTCCTGTGAATTACAGTCAGAATCTTTGTGATGTCCATTTGATAAGCTCCAAAGCATGATTTTATCTCCTCTTTGCCTCCAGCCCCTATGTTTTCACCTCACAGCAGCTCAGACAGATCCAAGAAGGTCTCCACTGTATTCCTCCAAGGGAAGGTCCAGGGGAACCCAGCATTCCTGTCCACCAAGTTATTTCCCTTGGGCCCTTGAAAAATGTGGATGTTGGCCACATGTTCATAGCCCTGCCCTTGCCTGTGTGATTCCTCCCATGTAAGAGGAGGGAAAGGTCACCAGCAGATGTGGTTTCATAGAATTAGTATCTGAAAACTGCCGAAAGCTCAGTCCTCTCTGACACTGGAGAAGAGAGGGATGCCTTCGCTCATCTGTCCCTTCCGCACTGGCACACGGATTTATGTAGTGGCACTACAGCACACTGTTTGCTTCCCTGTGTCGTGACACCTCTTTTTGGGCCACGTTTTGAAACTGGATGGATGAATAACCAACCCAAACGGTGAATGCCCAAAGCACATGGTCGTAAGGGCAGGGCAGCTGGAAGAGCTAGGGAAGGAGCAGTTGTGGGTGGCAACACGGAAGCACTGGCTCCACTTGCTTTCTATTGCAAAAGTCAGAGTATTGTTCCCACCAGACAACATGCAATGGTTGCAGTTTTTCCGACAATGTTGAACAGGAAGCGTGTGTTATAAAAGGCACCATGGCAACGCTGCTGGGGCTTTCAAACTCCCCAGTCTTTCTGCTTCATCCTTGCTGAGGTCAGTGTTCGGTAACAGTATCAGGGAAGAAAAAACAGCGCCGCTTGCTACTGTACAAAATCAAGCTGCTCTGAAAGCTGCTGAGAGCAAGCCTGCCCCTGCACTCCAACAGGTAAAAAAGAAAGGATGGTGCAGGATCAGGACTTTTGCATTACTCGACACATTAACCCATGAGTAGCCTTCTGACGAGTAGTTCCAAAGCAGTCTTTCAACCTTGTGATCCAACGGTGGAGACTTGCTGTCTAGCAAATAATTTATAGGCTTAGGAAAAGGCACAGAGAAAGTACCAAAAGCTTTTTGGTCTCAGTGTCCTGATGTTCTACTCACCACAGAGAGTAGCCCAGGAGCAGAGTGTTTCAGCTTGAAGTTTTCATCTGCAAAAGGACCCCTATATATACTGGCTACTCCAGTGCCGTCTCCCTGTGCGAGAGAGGTGCCCAGTCAGCATTTGCTACAGAACAATTCTATTTAAAAATTAAATATAAAATCCCCAAGCAAAAGGACGGGGTCAAACTCAGCCCCAAATGGATGCTGCACCGCCATTTATATACACCAGCAGCAAACACACCCAGTGTTTCATTTCTGAAGAGGAATGGCGACTGGTTTCTAACTACACAGCACATCATTTGCCATCCTTATGTTGGCAGAAGCCCACAGAGATGATAAAGACTAGGCGCAAGCCTCCCAGAGTGAGATGGAGGCTATAGATTGCTTGGTATGGACCCACCTGGGCTCGGCAGGGAAAAGGGAGGGGACACAGGAGTATGGGCTGGTGTGGCAAGGAAAGCAGACGTGGTTGTGTGGAGAAAGGCCGCTGCTGGGACGCTTACTTATTTCATCTTATTTTCTGTGACTTTACCAGAAAGAGGGAAGCGATCTCTCTGTTCAGCAATGACAGTTTCTACAACATGGAGTTTCTCGTTTTTGCTGTACTTTCTACCAAGTCAAGACATCTTGTGCTTGCTACAAGCCCTCGCACGCAGACCTCAAGACACAGATACTTTAAAGCAGCATGGTGCAGAGCAGCGGCAGACTGCAAGCTCTGGCTGCTCACAAGTTTCAACTCTGCAGAAGCCTGGTGCACGGTTCACGTTAAGACACATGGCTTGCGGGACTGCTGAAAGGCCACCCTGCTCTTCGGTCCAGCATTGCAGAGACACTCCTGGAGGATCCCAAAAGGACCGAGCAGGGACCCTTCAACAGGATGGCCTGAAAGATGCTGCAGTGAGGAACTGTCCAGAAGACATGCTGCAGAAGCAACGCAAACAGGTACCTCTGGCACGGGTAGTTCCATTTACTATTCTGACAGTACTTTCCCTTTCTGTGCTCATTTTCCCTTTCTGCGTCACTTCAGCCCCACTTCTTTGGCCTTGCTGCAACCTGTCTCACTCCCTTTCCACTTAACACATACCTTCTTTTTTAGGCCAAACTTAACAGGAAAGTAAAATGCCAGTAACAGACTACATCCAGCTCCACACCTTTTGCTCTGCTTGCCTAACCCTTGCTCCTTTTCCTCCTAGTCTCTGTGGTTTACTTAAACTGTCTGTGTATACTGGAAGGTTTAGGTTAAAGAGAAAATACAAACCGAAATGTTTTCATGTTCTTTCAGAGAGTGGTTCCCTAGTGTTATTTTTTAGAATTTGTGCTGTAAAGTTTCTCCATTGTCCACAGGACAAGGCAGTATATTCCTTGATATGATGCTTTGTTACACCCTGCTGATGAAAGCAAGGAAAAACAGTAGTGAGTTTACTCAAAATACTAAGACTGAGGAAATTAAAATCCTAAGGGGAAAAAAAAAAATGCCAAGACTAAGGAAATCAGAAATTTTTACCATGTCTTCCATTGAGATTTCAGAGTGCAAAGGCAGCCCTTCTTTTCTCTTCCTGCAGGCTGCCGTTGGACAAGGAATCCCTACATTTAAGGACAAACGACATACTCGCGGCGATGTGAAGATGACTCCATCAGGAACGCAGGTGCCCTGCAACCCCCTGGCGCTGCAGATTTTCCGGCTCTTTTGCAAGGGCAGTTCCAGCCCCAACGCCGGGCTCTCCCCAGCGCCTTCCCGAGCGGCCCCGACGCCGCTGGCCCAGGTCAGGCACTGCCTCCTTGAACCGAGATTACACCGCGCCTCACGCCGGCGGCGCGGCCGCCCCCCGGGGCCCGCTGGCCGCCCGCACCATGACCCCGGCGGCGGCTTTGCGGCGCTGTCACAAACGGCCCGTGACGCCGCCGGCCCGGGCCGCGGGCGCGGCGCGGAGCGGGGGGCGGGCGGCCGCTACCGGGCCCCGCCGCGGGCCGGGGAGCCCCGCGGAGCCGCCGCCGGGCCATGGGGCTGCTGCCCGCGCTGCTGCTGCTGCTCCTGCCCCTGGCGGCGCTGGCGCTGGCGCTGGCCACGGTCCTCCTGGGCCTCCCCAGCTACGACATCCCGCCCGGCGTGAACCAGCCCGCCAAGCTGCGCCTGGTCCTGGCCGTCCTGCTGGGCACGGCTGCCCTGGTGAGTCGCGCCCTGCGCCGCGCGGGAGGTTTCGGGGAGCGGGGGAGTGTTTCCGCCCGAGCCGGGGGGTACGGGGGTTTCGCAGGTCCGCCCTCCGCCGCAGCCGCCCGGGCCGCGGTCCCACCCCGCAGCCGCCCGCCCGCCGGCTGCACGACACCCGGCGCCGCCCGGACAAGCCACGGCCTGCGCTGGGAGGCTGGAAAAGGAGAAAAAAAAGGAGCGTGGATTAGGACCCGCAGGGCCCCTCGTGTGATGCCCGCGGCTCCGCATCGTGGGGAGCGCTGCGGGGCAGCGCCCTCCGCCGGGACGGGGCTGGTAGCAGGGGCAGAGCCCGTTTGGCGTGGAGGAGCGGCGTGCCAGGGCGCGTTAGCGGAGATTGCCAAACGGCGGTGGTGATTTCAGGCTGGAGTTGGGAGCTGAGCTGGTGTTTTGTCTGATAACTGCCCTCAGCTCCAGGCGAAGTCATCTTGCACAAGGAAAACTACAGCCCTTCAAGTGCTCCCGCCACGGCTGACATTTATGGCACCAAATCCGGTTAGGGCTGCTTTCCTTAATCCCTGGGCTCCCTGCTACGGCATTGCGTAACGGCATTACAGCTCTCCTGCTCTCTTCCTCTGCCACTTGCTCCATCTTCCAATTTCTTTAAATCTTCAGTTTTCTCCTTCACTCCTTTAGCCACAGCATCGCCTTTGCTATCACACGGACTTTGTTTTCCTCCACGCTGTTTCTTACACCGTTTACATCCTCTTGAAATTTACTGCCAAAGCTCCCCAGCTCCCCTCAATCCCACTGGCAGGTGACAACAAGGGAATGGATAAAGACAGACTCTCATTGGGCATTTAAAACTGGGATCTTGTTTAGTATGAACTGTAACGGTTTATTTGTTTGATTCCATTAATTAATTTGGTTCCCAGCTTCTTGTTTGTTCACTTGCTACATCAGATTTATATTCCGGCTTGCAAGATCATTGCAAGAGCATTGGGGAAGGAAGCTGCTTATTTTGCTCCGTAAATCTGTGGTGCAAATAAAAAGCAGTAACTAACTTGCACAACACAACTCGGCACTTCAGATTTGCAAATTCACTGAGTTCCGTGGTCTAATTCAGGAATATTAATGTATGCTTTTATTAATATTAAAGCTTTTATTGCTGCTTCTATATATGACATTTCATTGTTGTTACCAAGTATCAATGAAACAAGAATAAGCACAAAGGTGTGCAGGACAATACTGACAAGTAAAATGTATACTCCAAGATGGCTAGTTCGGATGGCCTATATAAAATTTCAGCCACAATATTAGAATGGCACTGGATTTGAGTGATGGAAGGAAATTTTTTACAGTCTGTAGAATGGGAGAGCTTGGGGAAATTGTTTTTCTTGAATCAGACCACTTTATTTTTATCAGACAAGAGGGGTCAGGTTGCTGTATGTGAAGCCTAGATTTTTCAATCTGATTCTTCAGATTCCAGCTGGTATGATAAAAGGTAGAACTTCTCGTTTTTGGTAAAACTAATCTAGGCAAATTTAAATACTGTTTTCTGACTCTGTCCTGGGATCTCTGAATTCTTAGGACTGGGCCTTCCTATCAAGAAAAACAACCGTGGAATTGCTTTTCCTCACTGTTTTCCACTGGTTTAAGGCCAAAACCAAGGGCTAACCAAGCTATTAGAATGGACCCTCCTATCAGTAGTTAGTGTGCAGGAAGCCATTTTGAGAGTATTTGGGAGATGCTTGTGTAGCCGTTAGCATCCTCTATGAACAGTCCTCAGGAGTTATTCTAACTTCTTGTCCTGTTATATCTTCTTTTAGTGTATTTCTATTTTACAGCATTACCACTTGTTTTGGGTTTTTTTTTGGTAAGCTCTGTGTTTCTTTAAAATTTCCCTCATATACAGTTCAATATAAGTACGGTGCAGAGTTTTAATACCTTGACTAACTCAAGACTTTATTTCTTTTACTTTTAATAGGGGAAGATTTTGGAGAAGACTGGACTTTGCAGTCAAATCACTTTTGGCCGATACGTGCGACAGGGACGGAAACTAGGGGTGGATCCAAAGCTCTTTATCCAGGATCTGCAGTTTAACAAAGTACCCGTGAGGGTTTATCAGCCTAAAGCTACCTCTGATGGGCAAAGGAGAGGCATCATCTTCTTTCATGGAGGAGGCTGGGTATTTGGAAGTCTTGGTAAGATATTTCCTGAAGAATTACAGTAATGTATAAAGAACATTCTTATCTTTTTATAAAATTAAAATAAAGGGAGGTTTCAGTATGTGATTTGGGAGGAAGTCTGAAGACAAACACTTGCCTTTCTGGAATGAACATCTGTCTCAAAGATTAGGGCAATAGCAAAGCACTAATGAAAATATTTCTTTTTCAGATACCTATGAAAAAGTATGCCGCTACCTATCCCGAGAAAGTGAATCGGTAGTCGTATCTGTTCAGTAAGTGAACCCTACCCAGTTCTATTGTTTGGAGATTATTGTTGCTGTGGTGCCACAGAAGAGCTGCACTGGCTTTGGAGATGTTGTTTTGCAGAGAAATTCCTATAGAATTCAGTGAAGTCCATAAAGTGACAACCAATGATAACGGGAAATGTCACAGCTCTTAGCTGTTCATGCCCTGCTATACTCAGAAAAGACCCAAACGGAAATATATGGCACACTAAGAAAAATCTATAAAACCCAGTCAAAAACGTAGGTAAAAAAAGTCTGCCTTCTGCTGAGCATATGAACATGTAGTAAGATGCTCCAGACAATGGTGATTTATAGAAAAAAAGAGACACACTGTACTACTGGCAGTTTACACATAGGAAGCAGAGGCACAAAGTAATTAAACTGTCCTGACAAGAATACACAGGAGTTTTCAGCATGACTAAGAAATGTACAAAGTTTCAGTCAGACTCTTAATTAGAAGACAATCCTACTTTACTGAGTCCTCGTGATTGAATACACAGTTTATGGCTTCTCCACCATCACTAACTGAGGAATGCCTGCTCAGGGGGCAGTGAGTATCGTGACTTGGAGGAAAAACATCCTAAAATGAGAGGGCTAGACGACAGCACAGGATACCGTTTCCTGATTAACACTAGTGACGTTTCCTTCTCTTACACTTCTGTGTTTTTGTGTACTAGGTACCGTTTAGCCCCTGAACACAAATACCCTGCGGCGTACGAAGACTGTCTTAATGCCACCATACACTTTATGAAGAATACAGAGCGCTATGGGGTGGATCCTGCCCGTATCATTGTCTGTGGGGACAGTGCTGGGGGCAATCTGGCAGCTGCTGTTAGCCAGACCCTTGCAGAAAGATCAGACTTCCCCAAACTACGTGCTCAGATCTTGATCTACCCAGGCCTTCAGGCACTGGACTTCAATTTACCATCTTACCATCAAAATCGAGGAGTCCCTCTCTTATTTCGGGAACGTGCCGCTTTCTTTGCTTTGCAGTACCTAAATGGGGATGCACTGCACATGCAAGAGGTCTTGGAGGGCTCTCATATCCCTCCAGATATGAAGCTGAAGTACAGGAAGTGGGTGAGCCCAGATCACATCCCGGAAAAATTTAAGGTCAGAGGTGTGAAGCCACTTAGGCCCACTGATTTTATAGCTGAAGTTTATGAGACAGTGAAAAGGTTCTGTGAGCCCAACCTGTGCCCACTGTTGGCCGAAGATGCCATTGTTCACCAGCTGCCCGAGTCTTTCATCCTGACCTGTGAGTACGATGTGCTGAGGGATGATGGTTTGCTTTACAAGAAGAGACTGGAGGACAACGGTGTTCGAGTGACCTGGTACCACCTCGAGGATGGATTCCATGGAATCATAAGCCTATATGATTATTGTGGTTTCTCTTTTCCAGCTGGAAAAAGGGGATTGGACAGCGTGGTTAACTTCCTAAAAAGCTTGTAGTAAAATTCTTAGATTCCACGAGTCTGTTCATGCCTCAGCCTAGGAAAATATCTTTTTAGGATATTTAATATCAGGTGATGGGTAGTCAATCAAGGGCAGCCATTAACAATGATAAACAAGGCTCATCAGAACCTCATTCCAGCTATTAGTTGGGACATGGAATATGCAAACCTTGCACAAGCTTGTACCATGCTGCAAGCCCTTATCTTTAGCTATGTCAATAAAGAAGAACGTTACTTTGAATGGACATCCTGGTTTGTCCTACTTGTTTAAAATAAAATGTGTCTGTCTATGAAGAGAAACTGTGTGTCGTGCAGGTATGTGTGGTGTGGTGTGCTGGTATAGAGGAGTATGTCACTTATATCACGATGTTTTGAGACATACTCTCTGCTCCGATTCTGAAGTCTATTAGAGGAAAAAAAAACAGCTGACTTTAGTGGGTTAGGAGCCACTGTTTTGCTCAACAGTAAATATGATGCAGCCTAGAGTGTGGTTACTGGGACAACGGTCACCATAGCGATAGCGAACACAACTGGTTCTATGGCCAAGAGTTGCACACATCACCCACGTTTCTCAGCAGACAGGCAGGCAGAAGGGGAGTCCCTTTCTGCCCTACTTTAGGACTCGACTACTCAGTAATCTTCCACCCACATAACTCCAAGGACAGATCCAACAACCAGGGAGGGTCATGCTGGTGAGACAAAGAAATATGACTGCATCACAAAAAGATGGACAGGATTGGTGGAAAATCGAACCCAAATACTCTCCTGAAGTTCTCATTGGAAACTGGCTGGAAGAGAGGAAAAGGAAAGAAGATCAGGAAAGACGTGTGAGAGCAGGAATAGAGTGGGTCAGCACCAATGCTCTGGAGGTAGTGTACTGCTGCCGTCGTACGCTGGAGTCCAGGCTGATCTCAGAAGAGTAGACGAAAGGGGGAAGGATAAACATCCTGCCTGGCATACGCTCATTCGCTTTGTTAATTTTCTGCCATTCTTTAAGACAGGAGAGAAGCAACGCCTGAGCAGGGCTTCTGTTGCGTGGTTCACACCGGACACAACGTTAGCCAATTGAAAGTGCTGTAGCACTTCTTACGGCAATCATTCAGACTGATACACAACTCACAACTCTACAACAGTAATGTACACAACTTAGCAATACATGCCAGCGTTATACAAGAGAGGCTTCACTAGCCCTTCTCTAAGTTAATACTTCTTATTACTTGCATCAGAGGATTTTTAATAATTTGGGTATTGGTTTCGTTTGCTTGTATAAACAAGCAGAGCTGCTCAAGAGATTGCATGCCCTGCTTAAGAGCTGAGCAAAATTTTATTAGACATTTAACTTTGTCAAAACATGCCAGTTAGGTTCAATATGGGAGCCGTTAGGGCAAATCCTCCTGACTGTGCCAAAATTACTTCCTTTAGATTTTTATTTTCTTGGCTGGAGCAAAATGCTGGACTATATTGCAGAGATGGCTTGTGGCGGCAGAAGTAGGAACAAAGGGACAGGAAAAAAAAAAAAGGCTCATTCATCCTTTTCAGATGTTAGTTCACATGGCAGGTGAAAGTATTCAACACCAAACCATGAATAATTTTTCAAGGGCTGTATAGTATCTTATATTTACACCAAGGAATCAGCCCAGCATTTTACGAAGTCTGATTATACCAGCTGACTTTACCATCTGAGAAAAAGTGCATAGCCCAGACTTCTTTCCAAATAAGTGCTTTTTAAATGCATAGATGAAGAAAGCAGCACTGGAACAGAGCTTCTGTAATTATCAGATTAACTTAGCTATACTGAGTGTTGTGTATCTCTCCAGTTTACAAAAGGTACTGGGGAACTCGGCAGCAGCATATACAGAACAGACTTCATTTGCTTCCCAGATCACAAACCAGACCAAACAATAAGGAGAATCATGATGGAAAAATTCGAGGTAAGTAAAAGAAATTTCAAATGTAGGGCTGTGTGTGCCAACACTCCAAACAGCGATGATCTTTGACTAATACTTATATCATATTTTATATCCTTAAACAACTATATGCACAAAAGAAGGCACTGCAGCTCCGTGGCCAGTTCACAGGGTCCAGAGCTCCCTCGTATGTTTGATTACAGGAGGATGCCTTTCAGAGGCAGACAGACTTCTTGGTACTCTCTCGTCATTTCCCAGTCTCTGCCCTGGAAGGTGACCTGGGCACATGAAGAAAATCAGCACGTTACTACCAGCTACGACTGGGTATTGTGTCTTCAGGACATTCTGTTGGCTATAACACGAGCTTGCTGGCAAAAGAGGATTATTTTCATCAGCACACCTCCGATTCATAGATACGAACTGTGCTTCACTGAGTCCCAGACCTTTCACAACAATACTTTGCCCAGAAGTATCATCTGATAGAAAGTCCCTTTGTCTAAGGTGCCTCTCCATCCCCAAATACTCCTATCATTCCTTCCTGACAGACAGTTGAGAGGTAGTATATGTAATGCTAGTGCACAGCGAAACACTTGAGCAGCACAAGACAATCAGCTTTTCATTTGCAGGCTTCTTAAATGTACCTGCAAATCCATGATGCATGTGTTGAAATCAGAATAATCAGATCTCATGACATACAGATGTAGTTGCTTAATTTAACCGGATATTTCATAGATTTCATAGATTTCTAGGTTGGAAAAGACCTTAGAGATCATCGAGTCCAACCATCCCTAATCCCCATTAAACCATATCCTCAAGTAGATCATCCACCCTATTCTTAAACACATCCAGGGATGGGGACTCAACCACCTCCCTGGGCAGCCTGTTCCAGTGGCTGACAACCCTTTCAGAGAAGAAATACTTCCTAACATCCAACCTGAATCTCCCCTGACAAAGCTTATACCCATTTCCTCTTGTTCTATCACCCATCACTAATGTAAAGAGCCCTTCCCCCACCTCCCCACCATCCCTTCTCAAGTATTTGTAGGCTGTAATCAGGTCTCCCCTCAGCCTCCTCTTCTCCAGGCTAAACAGCCCCAACTCCCTCAGCCGCTCCTCATAAGTTTTATTTTCCAGCCCCTTGACCAGTTTGGTCGCCCTTCTCTGGACTCGCTCCAGGAGCTCAATATCTCTCTTAAAGCGAGGGGCCCAAAACTGGGCACAATATTCCAGGTGCGGCCTGACCAGTGCCGAGTACAGGGGCAGGATCACTTCCCTGCTCCTGCTGGTCACACTATTCTTGATACACGCCAGTATCCCATTGGCCTTTTTGGCAACCTGGGCACACTGCTGGCTCATATCAAGCCGGTAGTCAACCAAGACACCCAGGTCCTTCTCCACCAGGCAGCTCTCCAGCCACTCTTCTCCGAGCCTATAGCGATGCTTGGGGTTTTTATACCCCAAGTGAAGGACTCTGCACTTGGCCTTATTAAAGCTCATGCCATTGGCCTCAGCCCAACGATCCAGTCTGTTCAAATCCCTCGGAAGGGCCTCCCTACCCTCGAGCAGATCGACACAGCCTCCCAGCTTGGTGTCGTCCGCAAATTTACTGAGGGTGCATTCAATTCCCTCATCCAGTATTACTTTACTTGAAATGCAAATGCCTTTATTTTCAGGGATTAAATTATAAGTAAGAGTAACATAAGCACAGACACGCTTTTGTGGTATCGCTTGCAGCACAGTCTGACTCAAACGCCACCTGAATGCTGCGTACAGAGACAAGCAGCGTGGTTTCCTGTACATCTCATTTCAGGGCCTGCCAGTGCAGCACTTCTTCACCCATCACGAGGAACCACGAAGACGAAATTTAGTATCGGAGTACGACGATAAATACAATAGACACGGTTACAACCCTGTGCTGCCTCTCCTCCGCAGCTGGAATGGACACAAGCTTGCCTGGTTTCCTCAGAAGCCAGATTTCCCCATTCTTGGTATTTTTTGGCATTATTAATTCAATCAGATGGAACATAGAATCATAGAATCACAGAATGGTTTGGGTTGGAAAGGACCTTCGAGATCACCTTGTTGCCATGGGCAGGGACACCTTCCACTACACCAGGTTGCCCAAAGCCTCATCCAACCTGGCCTTGAACAATTCCAGGGATGGAGCAGCCACAGCTTCTCTGGACAACCTGTGCCAGTGCCTCACCACCCTCAGAGTGAAAAATTTCTTCCTTAGATCCCATCGAAATCTCCCCTTTCAGTTTAAAGCCATTGCCCCGTGTCCTGTCACTACACACCCTTGTAAAAAGTCCCTCCCCAGCTGACCACCCCAACATGGTGCAGTGGTCAATATATAGACTTAGAGCCAGGAACCTCCTTCTGTTTTAATTCTGAAAACGGATCTTGTGATGACTGTTGGCTACTTTCTTGCCCAGTCACTAGCTAATTTTTTGGATTGATAAAGTGGAAATGATATCCATACAAGAATACTTAATCACCACAGGAAGCAGTGAAGGATAGTGTCAATGCACAGATTTCTTCCCCCTATACAATAATGTAAGACACCAGCTGAAAACAAGGAGAGCTGTGAGATACAACTAGCAGGAGTATTCACGAGTGTTATTATGTGCCTGAATTTAAGTGACATGTACAGCTCTGCTAACTTTACCAGAGAAACTATGAATAATCAGGACTCTTTACATTTATACCATTACTGCTGTCCTATCAACATCTAACAGTGATTTTCCCTTCCAGCCAGAGGGTAGACACACATGCCCTGGGAACAAAAAGATCTGTTTTGTCCTTAATCTGCTGCCAAAATAGTACAAATATTCCCTCTGACAACTGTGGAGTAGAAACACCAGAACCAGAAATTTAATTCTATCGTTTCTAATATTTAATGATTTCCTGTTTCAGAACCACCCACCAACTATGGCCTTCTGGAGCACCTGATGAAAAAATGGCACAAGGAAGAAGATGGCGTGATGAACAGTGTCTACACCATTTCCTATGGAAGCCCGCTGATTTCTGCTTTTGCTACTCGTCAACTGAGACAACCAGCTAAAACTCATGACCTCCTTTCCAATCAGGGACATCTTCCCCAAAACTTTAGCAGAATCCTGAACTACGAGGAGGTCAGAAATATCTGCAAGCCACTGGCCCACTGGTGAGAGGCCTCTGTGTAAACTGCTTAGGGTGATCTTAAGTACTACTTAATACAGCTTGTTGCTCATGTACGTGAGTGATCTGTTCCATGCAGAAGGAATGAGAATTAGGTTATATAGGTGGAGAGCTGCCTACCAGTTAGAACGAGTTGCTGGCTTACACTCCTGCAGATGTCTCGGAATATTTCAGAAGATGTTAAATCACTGAAAACAAAACTTTCATCTGTTGGTTTCGAGTCAATGAATAGTTGCAGTAAGAAAGAAAAAACAAACAGAAGAGGGGATTGAACTTGAAAGGATATAAATCTCTTAATTTCTTTGTCTTTAGCTGTTTTTTCATTTTTACACAGCTTGCTATACATTTCTTCAAAGCCAAGAGTAGAAAAGAAACTTGTGTTATCCACAGTGTGTCTGAAACATCCAAGAATAAGGTAAAACATATGAAAAGGCTGCGTACCTAAGGACAAGGTGAACCAAGGTTTCTCCTAATGCAGTAAGCAAGCAGACCTTGATTGCCCTTGGCTTTACATACTGAATAGCACTTAGTAGATAAGCTGCAAAGTGAACTCCATTAGCTGACCTTACGTTAGCAAACAGCAAGCCTAGAAGAAATAGCTATAGGTGGCCTTTATACTGCTGGATAGCCCCCCTGATACTTCACTAGTTGAGAAAATATGTGAACAATCAATATAAAAAGTGCTGATAGAAGTCCAAATTCTTATTGCACTGATGTGCAACTTCTGCACTTAAATCACATTTGATCCAGAGGAGATATTTGCAAGGTTCAGCTGCTATTGGTCTGAGGCTCAACAAAAAACTTGCAGCAAGGTAAAGGATAAGATTAAATATATCTGGAATTAGGTCAATGCATATTTATATCTTCATTAATTTTGCTCAAGATTAGCAATAATATAATTATTTTTAGGAACAAGATAAAGCATATACCTTGGTCTTGGCACGGACAAGCCTCTGGCCATGGTCTGTACAGATTTTTACCTGTGCAACATTTTAGTCACTGTTCATTAGGTTTGCTTTTTCAAGGTTGGATTTTCAACTGAAGGACACTGACAATTCAGACGTGTGTGAAGAGCAACAGTGGCACCTATTGGTAAAGTGATTCTTCACGAATCGGTGAGATGGCCAAAAAGGTCTGCCGGAGCGGCACTCAGACCCTCAGCTGGCTGCACGAATCAGAAAGCAGCATTCTTCATGAAATCTTTTAGAGACGCAAGATCCCTGATAATTAGATAAGCATTTTTTTGGGTTGGTTTTTTTTTGTTTTTTTTTTTTTTTGCTTCAGAGCTCCAGGGAGATCAAAGGCAATTAGAAAAAATTGAAAGCAAAATAGGTGAAAGTAGTCACTGAAACACAGCCAGCTATTAGTGCTGCATTATAAAAATCACATTCTCTTGAAGAAGCATCTTTAAAATAATCCATAAAGAAGGTATGCCCTACAATGGAATGAAAATTGGCGGATATAGAAATTCTTGCATCCAAAAGGAAGTCCATCCAGATTAGTTTTATTGCCAATACAACTATAAAAAGTGTATTTTTCTGTTTGTTACTTGTGTGCTAATATTTTTAATGAAAACACCAATCAGGCATGCATCTCAGTAGCACAGCAAAGCCCATATCATAGTTAGAATACAGCTTAGAAAATTATATGAAGGTTCTCTTCATTTCATGCAACTCATCACTCTGCTTAAAAATCTGGTCATCAATCATTAATAATTATTAAATATTTATAGCAAATGAAACATTTATGGTTATTATCTACTGTGGTTTTAAAACCAAAGCTCATATATGGAAAGAAATGACCCGCCTGATGTACAGGGAATTACTGAGATGCACAAGTACAAGCTATGAAATTTGTATGACAACATTAAGTCCAAACCTGTAAGCTGGCTGGGCAGGGCTCCTCAAGCACACGTCTCATCTGCTCAAATCCTGAGCCATTTACAAGAAAAACCTACAACTACGACCCCCAAAGGAACCAAACAACGCGTGCTAGCTAAGTGGTGAAGAGCATTTTGATAGAGAGCTTCTTAAATAGAGAAATGCACAACTCCACAAGACATGTCAGTTGTGATTAATAACGCCCAGTAGCAAAATATCTGCTCTGAACTAACTGATTAGCTGCTCTCATTTCAGCAACACACAGATATCTGGCTTGCTTTTTGGTGACTCAAGCCTCAAGAAAGAGTCCAGGCTTCTCCATCTCTCAATCGGAGTTCAGTGAAGGTGGAATCAAACACCAACCAGGCAGTAACAAAAATTGAACAAACCTATCTTCATCTCAGGCACATTGCTCAGATATTCTACAAGACAAAATTTCAAGACAGAATAGCACTGCTAATCAAGCTTTTTCCTCCCTTTTTTTCTCGTACAAAATGTAGTTGATCTACATTATTCCAGACGGAATCCCGCAAAACCCTAAGGTTGAGTCATTGCTAAAAGTAATGCTGCTAACAAATGGCTACACCAAGAATACCTCATTTATATTTTCTTGCTGATCATTTTGATTAGGTCATAATCCTTGGTTCTGATCCTGTACATCTCTTTTATTGCTAATAGGTAGAGTTAAGCATATACACAATTTTTTCCAAGTACTACAGTGCATTTGACAGAAGTGTGTTGAAGTAGGAATGGCAGATAAAAATGAAGGATACCTACACCTAGACTTCGCAGACACTAATTCTGCTGTTTAATCAGTTACAATATTGCTGTGCTGGAGATTCCTTTAATAGTAAATATCCTTGTTGTGTCTAACACAAATACGTTTCACATCTCCCTTGAATCGTCAGAAATTACAAGGACTTTTATTCCAGATAAAATCCCTAAACCAGAGGTCATTTTGCCCGTGCTTCAAGAACAGGTAAAAACTGAAACAATTAAGATGTTCACAGCTGCCATGGAAAAGAGGTGAAAAATCTGAAATTTCTATTTACTAGCTGACTAATGAAAATGTACAACAGAAGTGCTGGGTTACACTATGAAGATGTACGCTTTTCAGAAAGAGGAGATATTAATGACGAAAATAGCAAACCTTACAGAGAAAAGATCAACTTGAAATATAGAGCTGGTGATAAAAACTCTTGAACTTGGAGACCTCTGAAATATGGATCCAGTTTGGAACTTCAGCACATTTCTATCAGACAAGTAAACAGGAAATGCTTATTCTGGTACACTCTGATGTTGTAAGGCATAATTCATTAACGTACAACAAGCACTTTGAGACTCCTGGGAATCATTATAATATGCAAAGGACTACATTTTGTTGATGTGTCCAATTTATCCAAGCTTTTTTTGAGAAACTTTTTTATTCTCAGGGCCTTGTGGTCACTTGTGACTGGAAAGCAAGAATGCACTGGTCTCTTCAGTTTTTTATGGAGCAAATAGGTGTTTTGATACAACTGTCTGTTACGAAAACGTTCTAGACAGACTTGACTGCATGAAATCAGCCCCATATTTGAACTTCCGTGACATTAAAGAGACAAAGCGGTAGTTAGAATTGATGTGCATCTCTCAAAGCAAGCATCTTTCTTGCCTTGAAGGAGGCCGATGTCAGCCTAGATGAGCTGCATAAACAAGAAGATAGATTCTTTGGACTGAGAGTCCCAGTCAGGGTTGGGACTCAGACAAGGAACACTGATTCTGGCTGGCAAGTTCTGCAATAATTGAGGGCTGTGGATGCCAGCTGTGAAGTGAGGGTGGTCACAGAGACTAAATGGCAGGGTTTCAGGGAGAAGAGAAACAGGCTGTTGACAAGAGGTTGTTCACATGGTCAAGAGGCCTTTCAGAAAGTTATAAATATTCCTTGGAAGATGTTTAAAAAGAGCTATCTAAGTCAGTTAACTGGTAAAACGTCTTCACTGGTCTGAATTTGAGCACTACCTAATGGGGACACAATGGCTGCCAAGTCCTGTCCTCCAAATCTGCACATTCCATTGCACTGATTTCTTTGACAGTACCTTTAAGCGCGTACAGCTCCTTGGACTGGGATTCAGACTCGCTGTGCTCCCTTAAGAATATAAAAAAGCTTTCTTTGATGGCAGTTACACAAGGCACACAAATCTGGCAAAGCTTGTTGTATATTTAAACATGTATTTTTCATATTAGTGATTAAAACATCGAATTGCCATTAGTAACGAGCCTTTTCCTTTTTGGAATTTTCGCCCTGTTTGTTGAACTGAGCTGAACTGATCAGCTCTTAAAAGGTACCATCTGAAAACCATGCCACTGATACTCTTTTTTTCCCTGCAAGGCTAAGCAGTATAAACAGATTTCATTTGCAATACACCTATGATGATAACCTCACTGCCATATGGGGATGTAACACTTCTGGGAAAAAAATTCATTCATTAGCTTTTAAAAAGAATTCCTGTTTGGTTCTTCTCTTCTAGACAGTGTGGCTTTCCTCAAAGAAATACTGTTACACATCAGCAGGAACTACAGCTCCCATCAAGATTTTCATCAACCAAAGCAAATAGCTGAAACAAAGTGCTGTAACACAGCCCTTAGCAGCAGAGAGGACCACGCGGGGACATAGTCCCACTGAGTTCCCAGTTCGGCAGGGTCAGGCCCTGCTTACTCACCCACACAAAGAGTGTGTAAACTTCCCAAAACACGACATGTTCTTTGCAGAAGCGTATTTCCTACTCTATGCTCCACACTCACATTTCAAAGGAGCCACTTGTCTTCAAGAGTAGCTATAAGCAACAAAAACGCAGCAGCGTGTCATGAACCTGATCTGTGCTATGAGCTGTCGCTAACGCAGACGTTCTTGGTTCTTGGTTCTTTTTTTCGGTCTTGTTTTCTTATGATTTAAAATCTACACAAGTTCAAAAGGCTGTATGTGGGAATTACTTCAAGAACTGCAGTAGAATAGAATTGCATTTTTCTATATGTAACTGTGAGGTAGCTCCTCAGCTAGTTGATGTAGAGAACGACTTCATCCTGACAGCGTATAAAGGAAGTAATTTTGTAGTTGCAGTGATGGGGGCATTTGTTCTGGGTATGGAAGGACTCAAGCTCTATTCAACTACGACCCACAAGGAAATTGTTATATAAATAATGTACTAGTTGTTTTGGGGCAATAACGTTTGCTAAGAAGGAAAAAATCTCTAGGCACAGTCATTTTACAAGGAGTTGCCTTTTATTGTCACTTACTTTTATTCTTTCAATTGCAACAACCCCTAAGGAGGCCAGCCTCACTGTGCAGAGCTCAGCTGTAAACACAATGCAAAGACAGCCCCTGGCCCAGAGAGCTCCCAACCTCACATTGTTTAAATACTCTGTCAGGATTTTAAGAAATACATTGAACAAGCCAGTCCATTTTTTAAAAATAGGAACTCAGGATCGGCTGCATAAATATGTACTTACCTGCTTCAGTGCTGTAAATATGTAATTTAGGCTGCTGCCTCATGACATATTTTGTGTCTAATTTAAGGAACTGTATATTTGGACAAGAGGGTCTGGACGCCTGTCAGGTAAATATTACAAGCTGTAAATTTTCACAGCAGATTTAACACTAAATTTAGGTAGCACTATATATAAAGACAACATTGACCTGATGGTAGCCCTTGTCCTTGACACTGGTTGGCCTGAGAGGTAGTTAAGGACCTCTAGAGGAATGCTGCCGAAGTCTCCCTGGAGTTCCAAACAGCTACATTCTGCCCTGGCAGCCCTAACATCCTTTATATCAGCATTCAGCAGCTCCAGCTGGCACAGAAGCTTACAGCTTTGTCCCCCTAGTTCACCTCCAGGTGGGGAACACTCGTACCAGACAGAGAAGTGCTTATGGAGAAGAGGCTTAGAGGCTACGCATTGCCTAAGCTTCTTGTGTGTCTCAGCCTAGCAGCCAATAAAGGGAAAATCTTGGATTTTCAAAATTAAAAATAAAGCAATTTTGAATTCCTGCAAGGATACAGAAGCTACGGCTTTGCGCACGCTGGCTGCTGATAACTGCCCAGAGAGTCAGCTTTCTACTTTAAACCCTTCACTTTGAGATATCCAGAGGAATGCTGTAAAAATCCACTGGTTTGTACAGGCAAGTCTGCATTTTTTTCCTGTTCCCTCAAATGCTTGAGCTTTGAAAGGACTTTTAGTTATGTCAATACTTTCTCTGGACAGCCCACTCTCCCTCAACATTTCTGACGTTTTGTCTTATCAGCAATTTTACTTTTAAATACATATTTAGTATGATCCAAGTATTTGCTTTTGTTAAACAGGTGCGGACATTCTTCACCACGTATATCACTACACACTGCATGGACACTGCTGTTACAAATATTGAAAGCAAATCACTTAATCTATCTTCTCAAGTGTTTTAGGGTTAAATACAGCAGTCCCACTGGTAAACACACTCTCAGCACAATCCGAACCAGGCTAGAGCAGACCGAGGCTTAGTCTACACTGAAAATAAGGGCACTGTAGATGCGCAGGGCAGCAGCAGGTGGCAGAATTTGCTCTGTTTCAGCGCTCCCTGAACACTGCACCACTGCGCCTGGTTCCCTGGCATCTAACAATTATCTCCACAATTAGCCGTCTCCTGGCCTCTGATCCGTGACACCCCGACCATGTGTGGACACCGGGGCTCCCTGCACGCTGTGCAGAGGTCTGAGCACTACCCAAAGGGCTGCTGCCGGCTGAGACCTGCGATATAAACTGCCTCGTGGCCCAGAGCCCCCTTCGACTTACCCCCTCTTTCTTACGGGGAAGGAATTTCTACGTGTTCCTTAAAACCGTGCCCTATCTCTGTTCAGAGGATGCAGCTCTGAAATCCCTGCGGACGAAAGGTGCCATTGCTACTGTTCTTTATTTCTGCTACAGTAGAAAGGAGGTCAACGCAGGGTTGAAGGTAAACTGTGCTTGATTTTACGCACTCAACACAAAACGCAGACCTTGGCACAAGTGGGTGTTAAACAGCGCGTGGCTGACAGACAAGGTAGCAGGAGGTCGCGCTCTCCTTCGCGATCTGGGAACAGTCAATGCACTTACTACAGGGTACCTGTAGCAAATGTCGATGCAAGCCAGCCCAAAATGACCTGCGGTGTTTTAACACCAACGATTTGCCTTGTCACACAAATTTGGGTGATTTACACACTGGCCACCTACACCTTTCACACTCCACGATGTAATTTTTGAAGACATTGCTATATTCAAGAAACGTTGCTCCCACAGTTTCCAGGGGGAAACCATCCCTTTGCCAGCGATGAAACTACAGGGAGACAAGGTGCTTTGCCTGCAGCTAGTCGGCAGGAGAGCTGGAGAAACACCACCGGCATTTTGATCCTTATTTCCATATTTTGAACACTTGACTAAACTTTCTTCCCACAAAACATTAGCGTAGACCAAACTGTTGTGCTTGATTGTTCAGACAGCATTGTCAGCCCGTGTTTGCACGGCCGGCGTTACGCAGGGTTGTAGGTCTGGACCTGTTTCCCTGATTAACGAGTCTTTTCTCTAGCTGGTCATTTCACAGAAACAGCTTCTAATTTTCTATTTATAGGGACTATTTGCAAAGCCACCTCAGTCAGTGGCACTGAAATCCCATCAACAGCAAACTGCTACAGGGAAAAATATGTTCCAATTAATACTAAATGAGAAATGTGCTAATTATATATTTTTTTTTCCTTTTTCAGAGCTGCTAACAAGGAAAATCAAAATAGTGTCTTCCAGTGAACTGGTGACAGATCTAAGGTGTTAAAAGTTTAAATCTGAACACAAACAAAGCACTCGCAAGCTCCCAAATACCAACCCTGTTAATGTCAAAAATACCTGTGAGGTTTCAAATGGCCTTTTAAAAAACTGAACACTGGCACCAAAACCCTGAATAAATGGGCCAGCTTGTTACCAAGCTGGAATAAATTTCATATATTTTTAAGGTGAACGTAGCTTTGGCTCATGGTGCCAGTTTGACAATCTTAGAGCTCACAGTCATCTGCTTCTGCCTCAAGCTAAGACAGCAGGCGCAGAGGCAGGGTGAATTTATTCAGAGTGCTCTAATTTTACTGAAATTTGCTAGAATAAAAAAGTGCATTTAGCTTCAGACAGTGAAAAATAGCAGCTTCTAAATCACGTCTTTTACAGGGATTACCGCTGTGGAATCAAAACGGTAGAATTTGCCAGCTTCATAGTTAGAATAACATTTTTCTTTCCTTAAAACATCTTGAGTCATAGCAAACTTCCAGACACTTTTAAGGCCTATTTTAAGGAGGCCCACTATTGTTAATTATTTTCTTGCCTTTACAATTCTGCAACAGCAATTATTTCCTTGTTTTCACATATCTGATGGAATTCCTATGTCAGGAGTACAACAAATTGCCTATGTAAAATATTGACATGCAGATTTACTGTAATATCAGCCACTGTATGACTAAGCTGAAATATTTAAGCAGAAATTTGCTGTGAAACTAGCATTTACCATCACAGGTCCTTAAACTCTGCTGGAAATGGCATCCTAATAGATACAACACAGCAGGGACCCAGACTATATTGCCGGGGGAAATTAGGAATTCTACAGCATGAGATGAATTACATACAATGTGGTCCAAAGTAAATTGAAAACAGTGGAAAGATTTCCAACTGTCTGTAAAAGACTTATGGTCAAGCTGTTAATGCTTAGTTCTTAGAATTGCAGCTCTTGGGATTACAAATAATTCTATTTCTAGGCCATGATGATTCACAAGAAATCCCCCTTTTCTTGTATCCACTTGTCCATTTGCACTTCAAAGTTATGAGGCACATTCTCTCCCCACTCCTCCCTTTTTTTCTTTATAGATTAAATCACACACTGTCCCATTAGCCGGCCTCAACCATGAAATCAAGAATTGTCATTATTAGATTAGGGTGGCAGATAGCTGCGTAACACCACCAAACGTGTTTTCTTTGATTTCCGAGGAAGAGTACCCTTGTGAAAGCTGGAAAATCCCCACTCCCTCTTCTCCCAAAATGGTGGAACTTGCCATAAAGGATCACAAGACGTTTTAGCAAAAGATACCGACTGCAATTCATCTGTGTTTAATTATCCAAGAAAGCATGTGCTGGCATTGACGTGGACACGGGTGGGTCTACAGACAAGTCACTGATGCGGGTTCAGCATTAGGAACACAGCAACTTTTAAGTAGCAAACCTGTGTCCTTGTGGCAGTCCAGTTACAGTGCATGGAGCTCAACTTTTTGGTGGGTTTTGCAGCTCGTGCCACACGCTGTGCAGCTGTGATCTGACAATTTCTTCGCACCTAAGCTAGTTAACACTGCAGTCACAGTAGTGGCACGTCTTTTATCGTTGTAGATACTAACAGCACTTGGCCTCCCAGCTTGTGGACAGCAATACGGCATTACCAACTTGAGCATCAGTGTTTCTCTTCTCCAAAAACATTTAGCTGACGTTCTGGCCCTACTGAAGTCAGAGGTAAAAGTCTCAGTTATACAATTCTGTTAGACATGCAAAAAGATCCCCAATTTGTCACTTCTTCTGCTTTCACAGATAGGGAAGGGCAATAACTATCCATTCACTTGCACCAAAGCTTTTTGCCATTTGTTTGACTTCAGAGACATTCGCCTTCGGGCCTTACAAAGTGCAAAATACATCTTCGAAGAGGTTATTTAAACACTTGGCCTCTCCACAGCACAACATGCCACCCAGGAAACAAATTCCAAGAACACGTGCCTTTGAAAAATAACCTTTAAAAAAGACAGCTGTTGATGCTACACATCTAACCTCAGACATTTGGTCTGTCAGCTTAAACCTATGACAAGCTGTGGCCACCTACGTATGGAAGCCATATTCCATCATGAGCTAAATATATTAATATCGCAACAGAGGCAGAACACAAAAACCTTCAAGTCTCCACTTACTGAACTAGGGATCAATTCCTTAATTCAGCTGGGAAAAGTCATCAAAGCAGACTGGAAAAGTCACATTCCAGCCAGCAGACAAACAAGAATGTATTGTGTGTGTATCGCAAAATAAACATAATGTGAATGTTTTACTTGGCCAAGAAAATGGAGATAATTAGGAAAAGGAATAATTGTCTTTGGTATATTGATCTATTGATTGATTTATTCATTGTGTTTTGCTCTAGCTTAAAAACGTGTCAAGAAGTGGAAATTACAGATGTTTGGGGGCTTTTGGAGACAAATTTTACTCCTTTGCTGTTCAAAAACTCGTACAAACTTCAGAGGCTTTTGTATTTGTAGCCATAGTTTCAGTGATGGAGTGTATTTCAACCAACATTTAAGTAGTTCCTCAAACAGGGTGAAAGAAAAGAGGAAGAGAGAGAGAGAGAGAGAGATATCTGAATTTGCCACATATCTAACTTTACCTACCGGGGCAAATACGTTTGCCTGAGCAAAAGCAGACAAGGCCAATGAAACAGCTGCTTCACTGAATGAAGTGCAGAGAAATTGTTAAATTTCCTCAATCTAGAGCACACATTTATTACAAACTTGCTTAAAACAGAACTTACTTGCCTCAACATCTCAGAGCTATAACAAGACCAAATCAGGGATAGTTTTTTACTGAGGGGGTTGTTTTGCTTTTGCAGGTTGGTTGGGTATTGTATTTTTTTGGTTGGTTGGTTGATTTTTTGTTTGGGTTTTTGTTTGTGTGTTTGTTTTTTTGTTATTTTTTCCCCAATTCATCATCCCAATGATGTATGCATGCCGATCTCTTTACTGTATCACTTTGGGTATAACACAAACAAAGCTTGTTTGGATATAACAAAACACTGCTAAAAGGTAGCAGAGACCAATATTTCTGTATTTAGAGGGGCAGAATGTGCCTGAACTGAAACTTAACGGGATTGCTAAGGCTTCCCAGTACTCTTACTTCTATGTGAAAGAGAATACACAGGCTCTAATTAAAGATAAGCCGTCAGAACATTGCTTATGAATACAGTAATCACAACTTGCTGGTATTATAATTAATAAAAGCAAGAAAACCAATTAGAGATTTACTTGGATTATCATAACTAAAACCCTTATCAACAAAGTCTAGAAAACACAAAGTAATCATTATATTTATTTATTAGATAATTGAACAAAAACTTATTTCACTATTAAAATACCTTGCTGCCCACTGGTGTGATAAAACTCCTGCTGTAAACCTGAGCCATTTAATGTCTGCTCTTTTTTATTTTGCTGATTGTGTTACTCCACAAAGTAAAAAAGGAAGGTGTTTGTTTTACTCCAAAGTGTAAAAGGAAGGTGTTTGGGGCAGGGACAATTGATCTCCGTGTAGTAACACACCCTTCGATGCTGACAATAATTCAGCAGGTGGGTTACTGCTATTTTGTGTTTTGCAGATACGCTGCTTTTATAGGCAACTTCCATGCCTTCTTAGCCTGTAAATTGCCTATTTCTCCTCCTACTTATGCTTCTGTCATCATTTTTTATTTGAATCTTGTTCTCCTTTTGACTTGGGCACTGTACAGGCATAGGAGATCCTGACCTTTGACTGGGGAGGCAGTTCTGGAGAGACAGAACACCCGTAACCTCCTGAAGTGAACAATGTCAGAGGGGAAGGACAGCCTCAAGTTGATGATCCCTTTTGAGTGCATCTCCAGCAAACGCATTTCACTGAGTCACCAAAGGGGAAAAAAAAAAATCCCAAGAATTTTTGCTGATAATTTTTTCCCTTTCATTTTAGAGAAACATAATGCTTGGCTGGATGCACTCAGCCAAATGTTCTATGAATTGGGAATCTCCCAAGCTTTTTTATTTGAAGAGCTCTTGATATTCTTTTCCAGTATGTCAGCATTACTGCAGTAAACACAGCCTTTCATAACCTTGCTATGCGTGATCCCTTCTGAAAGTCACTCTGCAATCAAATGTACTGGGATTTCATAATAGTAATTTGCCACACTGTCAGAAATAGGCTTATCGTGCTGCTGTCATTGGTATCATGTGAACATCACTCAGTATGCTGTGCCCTTCAAATGAAAGCCAGTGCTCTGAGCCAATAGTTGAGAGAGAAAGAGGGGGGAAAAAAAAAAAAGAGTAAGAGAACATTAACTCTTTAAAGTCAAGTACAGCCTCAGTCTGAAGGAGGAAGCTGCAGAGCCACTGTAAATGGTGTGGGCACCTGTTTAAACACTAGGAATATTGACTGGGTAATAAAGTTGCATTTTTTTCCAGTCCACCTGAAATCTCTGATAAATTTGTTCCTGTTGTCTCTCATTCTGTGAAGTGTGGCATCTACTAATTTCCAATGCCATGAGAAAGATACCATATTCCCAATGCCCACAGGCTGTTAGCAGATCTTGACTAGTTGGTTAGATTTTAAAAATATATTTCTATCCTTCACCTTTTCTGCCTTTTTGCAAATGTTTTTGTTTCCTAAGCTTTTCCTGTAAAAAGTCTTAAGAGATTTGGAATTCACAAACAGAGCTTTATTTAAACATCCTTTAAAAGGGGTTCTCATCTGTACTCACACAGCTGAAACTGCTTTTCTCAAAACTTTCTCCTATAAAGTCACACCCCCAGTAAACTCATTAGTCATTTCCACATTTGTGCCAACAAATCAGAGAAAAAAGAACCCTCATGTAGCTTAGATTGACCAAACCATCTTGAATGATAAAAACTTGAGTGGATTTTTGCAGTGACAAGTGTCACTGACTGATGTGACTGTTCTTAAAGATTATCTAGAAGCTTATTTTTATTGAGTAAATAGATAAAAAATATTAGTCCGGTCAATTCCATAAATTCTAGCAACAAGCATAAACTACAGGCTTAACACTGCAGGATTGTTGGGGCTATGGATTAGCTGCAGGATATATATTGGTGGATAAAGCTTTAACCTCCAGAGCTGTTCAGGATGTTTCTGAACAGCATGAGAGGGAAAAGGAAGCGGAAAAAGAACTCACTATAACCAACAAAATCCAAAGCCATAATATCAGTAATGACTATAATGTCGCAGGTTACATTTTTAAGCTTTTTTTCCTCCACAGGAATTCATATTATACAAGAGATCTGGTCCTTCAGGTAAAGAGGTAATGATAAACTTAAGATTTAGGATTTGCAAACATACTACAGTTATTTGGATACCTCCAATTTTTAGCATTTTCCAGACAGCAGGTCCTCAGCACTGAAGGTCAAGTTCCTTGGGATATCGCAAGCTGCACACTCAGAATCAGTAGTTACTATAGAAAGTGTTTGCTTAAGTCATGTGGTTGTTTTAAGAATTCATTTTATAAATTGTCTGAGACACCCACAGTGATATTTAGATGCTCTGGGGGGGACTTCTCTGTGAATGAATCAGCAATGTAAAATAATCATGTTAATGTATTTCTAATGTCATAGTTTTGACACTCAGTGTGGATGTCTCTTCCAGTAAGGCTTTTTGTTTAATTTAGACCACTCCAGGTTTTTATGTGGAAAGTCTCATTTTCTAAGTGACTCTGAAAAGTGACAATAAAAATCTTGATTGCATCTCCTGTAGTAGCTTCATATCACATTGAGGTGTGTGTTCTTTATGACCTTATTTACCTACAGACTCCAACTGCCACAGCTGGGTCCATGGAAGCTTCAGGCTGTACTGTCCTTGATTCTTTTGTAAATAACACACATGTGGTTTCAGGTCCTGCAGTGGCACAACGAAGGAAACCTCACAAAACTCTGTATGCAGCCACTTCAAACATTGCACCTCCGCTACTGTACAAATGAACAGCAATTACAGTAATTTTTTGAGGGTTTTGTGCCTGCAAAGCACACAGTGTCAAATTTGCCTAAAAATATTAGGTGAGATTTGAATACTGTAGCATATATTAGGCAATTTGTTCAAATATTTCTGTTGGCAGTTACGTATTATATTTTACCATAAACTCCTGAATGGCTCAAGTAATTTATTAGTAAAATTCAGTATTTTTATAATTATTTTTGAAACTGTGGAGGGAATAGGTGGTACAGAAATAACATCAGGAATGATACCTGGTCATATTCCATGGACAATTGGCCTGAAATGTAATGCCAAGGCCTTCTACAGAAATTATTCATAATGAGCTCCCCATGAAGGTGTACCATTACTTCCTCTTCTCTCTCACGGACCCGGGAAGTCTGTTTTTTTGACAGTAGTCTACTATGGTTGTTACAGAAATGCCTTCAACTATGCTGTCCAGTTCCTTCTGATCCCAGGGTTAAATTAACTCAAAAGACTGCCTGCCAGGATAGAGGTCTGAGCTTGTGTCAACATGTCTTTAGAAATGCATTAACAAGTTGCTCCACATGTATAATTAAAAGAGATGAAGGAACCCTAGACTGTCAGAAAGTCTGTACTCCACCCCAGCACACCTCTTATGCCTCTTGATACTTTCTTTATTTTTTGATGTTATTTCTAGAACATGGATATAGTTCACCATATATTACTCTTGGAAGTGTAAATCTTATAAAAGCAATAATATCATAATAACACTGTTTTACCTCTCCCTGCATCTTTTATGCAGTGAGCTCAAAGGGTTTTAACAGAGCTTGATTAAAAATTAAGCCTCTGTACAGCTGCGTCAGGCAGGTAAGTAGTATCATATCCATTTTACAGATGGTTAAATGCACAATAGAAAGGTTAACTACCTTGTCCAGGGCTGCTCACTAAGTTAGCTGCACTACTGGGAGGGAGAACCCAGACCTGAATAAATAATCAATTGCTTGATTTGGTAGCAGATGCACAAATCAGAGAAATGGTGTTTTCAGTTTCACTAAAAATAATTTTCTTCTCATGGCTCTTTTAACCAAGTGAGATACAACTAAAAATTTAATTTTTGACAACCAAAAATTCAGTTTCATCTCAAAGGAAATCACATTGAACTCTTTCACTAAACTTTATACAAAGCTTAGGTCAAAGTAAAAGAGAAATCTGACGTTTTGAAATCACAAGTTTTTTTCTGAGAGGACTGCGTTCAGCTCTGGGGCCTCCAACATCAGAAGGACATGGAGCTGTTGGAATGGGTCCACAGGAAGCCACAAAGATGATCAGAGGGCTGGAGCACCTCTGCTATGGAGACAGGCTGAGAGAGTTGGGGCTGTTCAGCCTGGAGAAGAGAAGGCCTGGAGAAGGAAGACTTCCAGCAGCCTCCCAGTACCTAAAGGGGCTACAAGAAAGCTGGAGAGGGGCTTTGGGCAAGGGCATGTAGTGACAGGACACGGGGCAATGGCTTTAAACTGAAAGAGGAGAGATTTAGATTTGATCCAAGGAAGAAATTCTTCCCTCTGAGGGTGGTGAGGCACTGGCACAGGTTGCCCAGAAGAGTTGTGGCTGCCCCATCCCTGGCAGTGCTCAAGGCCGGGGTGAATGAAGCTTTGAGCACCACGATGTAGTGGAAGGTGTCCCTGCCCAAGGCAGGGAAGTTGAACTAGGTGATCTTTAAGGTCCCTTCCAGCCTAAACTATTCTATGATTCTATGAAATAATTCGTTTCACAAGTGAGTTTTGACAGGTGAACTGGCTGGTGCTTGGAACTGCTTTGCACGATAGTGTTAGCCTAGAAGTCAGCAGTGACAAGTTCTTTTTCTTCAAAGCAACAGTATTCATGAAACATATTTGACATAGTTAATATTCAATCCAATACTGAATACAGAACCTCCTTCTTACTGCAAAACAGCACTTCAAGCAGCAAGGTCAGAAGATACGACTTCAGCCTTGAGAGCTGCTTTTCCATCTACAAAAACAGATTCCAAAATATCCTGCTTTGCAGCTGAAAAGTATATAAGGATGCACTAAACAACACATTCCTACCTGTATCTTGCATGTAGGGAGACAAAGTCATGTGCACAGGTTTAAGCCTGAGCTCTTTTTCCTTCCTGATCTGAGGCTGTAGAAAGTGTGTGCCAGGAAAGACAAGCTCAGCTGCACAGTGCATGCTGTGCTGACAATTCAGAGAAAGATTTCTCCCTCCACGGCTCTGACCAAGCCAGCTACGGACCACAGGAAAGCATCACTCTGTTGAGTTTATGCTGTGGTTTTGGTGAAAGGGCAGAAGATAGAGAAAACCAGCGCAGTACTGTGGAAAGTGGGATTTGACTGAGTGATTAAACCTACCACCCAGCTGGCGGACACAACAGCTGTTACTATTACAGTCCTGATAGCATTTCATTTATTTTAAAATGCTATCTTAAAGCTTTAATATCCCAGCCATTTTAAATCACTTCATCTGAAGGTGGCAGCAGGGGGGATCATCTAGTTAAGAACATGAAAAAAAAGACAGATAAGTCTTACATGTCACTTTATGAGACAAAGCTTCTTATACTTTTCCATTTAAGACTGGACATCTCTAATTTTCTAGCACTGCAATAAAAGACAGACCAAAATCCCAGAGACTTGACAAAGGCTCATTTTTGCTAACAGTAGGCAAGAGGAGAGCAGTTTTCTAACCCCAAAATTATTTCCATTAATGAAGTGAGTGCCCTCACTGACACTTTCCCTTTCTGAGCCATCCTGTTAAATAGAAAAATGGACAGTTGCTGTAAAAGTTTAAGAATAAAGTCTCAGGAATCCATGGTGATATAGATATGAAACAGGCAAGGAGAAAAGTTCATGAGGGAGTGCAAAGGAAGGCTTGGAGAGGTAGAACAAGCACTGGGTTTTCCCCTGTTGCTGTAGATGTGGGCCAGGGTCTTCACCTTGCTGCAGGAGGGGTACGTGGTGGAGGCTTGCAAGAATAGTGTATCTTGCTGAGTGAAATCTCAATTCCTGCATCTAAGAAAAGAACAGATGGACTTCAGGATGGGCAAACGGGCAACTAACTGAATGGCAAGCTTTCTTTAAATAAATACATAGACCATATGTCCTTGGAAGAATCCAAAGGCATTTTCCTTGATAACAGCCTGAACAGTATGAGGTCAGGCGAAGAGTCTTCTCTTCAGTTGCATTGTGATTTAGATCGGGTTCTCAAAGATTCAAAGTGGCAAAATGATAGGCAAATTTAAAATTCATTATTTTCTGTTGAAACCCAGCTTTGGAACCCATTCCCTGCATGAACATGGGTTTTACAGAGAAACTATGCTAAACCTCAGTTTCTGTGCATGTCATATAATGAAAGCCATATGTTAAGCACTACATGCAACACTGCCCAAGTGTGCTACCTTACATGTGTACCGCTTACGAACTGCACCCAGTGATGCTGCAGGGGTGAAAATGAGATAGCAGTAATGATCCCATATCTTAAAATAATTTCCACATGTATCTATTAGATTGAGTATAATCTAAAAACCAAAACAAACAATCAGTCTAAAACTCCTGTCACTTGATAGAACATTTGGAGAAGCAACAAATTAAATCAGCATGGCAGAGGTACTTCAACAGCTTAGTCCAGACTGATCTCTGATCTTATGGAGATCATTATCTAAGCAATTATCTCTGATCCTGTAGCAGCCTTCCAGTACCTAAAGGGGCCGACAGGAAAGCTGGAGAGGGGCTTTTTACAAAGGCATGTAGTGACAGGACAAGGGGCAATGGCTTTAAACTGAAAGAGGTTTAACTCATCCTATTTTGATGAGATATAAGGAAGAAATTTTTTACCATGAGGGTGGTGAAACACTGGAACAGGTTGCCCAGAGATGTTGTGGCTTCCCATCCCTGGAAGAGTTCAAGGCCAGGCTGGATGAGGCTTTGAGCAACGTGACGTAGTAGAAGGTGTCCCTGCCCATGGCAGGGTGGTTGGAACTACATGATCTTTAAGGTCCTTTCCAACTCAAACCATTCTATGACTATGACTTTTGTTTTCATCAGATCATCAATCCTATGTGTAAAAAAATCCCTCCCTTCGTACACCATAGAAGTTAAACATTCCCATACCTAACACATCGTGCAAGAGATTAGTGTGTCAGCTCTCCACCACTCGGCTGAGAAGCAGCAATGGTCAAGTTTGGTGCCTGTGTTCAGTAATACATAGCTCTTAAGTCTGCAGTAAGAGGGATACAACAGAATAGGAAACATCTGATTTCTCTGCTCCCTGCATTTTAAGAAAGCTCACCAGAAAATGTCTACCTGTCTCTACATAAATGTACCACCCAGGAGATTCTACAAATGACCCCTCACAAGCTTGGCTAACGTAATCAGTACTCCAGCCCTCTTTACAGCCCCTGCTGAGGACACACGTATGTCTAATACTGCTTCCTCTGATAAGCCTTTACTTTCCTCAGTGCAAAGGTTATTTTTGTATTTGACCATGGTGTTCTCTGCAACCTGGCTTTCCTACTGGGCATTCCCACTGAGCTAGGCTACAATCTTGCCTTCTTCTGGTGGGAGGAGAGGATTCACTATCTGTTCTGTAAGACTACAAGGAGACACCTTGAAGCAAAAACTGGCTTTGAAGTGCCAGCTTGCTTCACAGAGCAGATGGCTGGGCTAGGCTGAGGTTAAAGACATTCATTATAAATCCATCACCAAACTAGGACATAGATGTACAGTGATTATCGGATCGAGGCAATGTGCTTAGAATGACAACTTCTACGTTGCGGCCTGAGGCACGCAAGACTGCAGTCAAGTTTTGGTAAGTAGGGTCAGACCCTCCTTTCACAGAGCAGAGAGCAATACCACTGAATCCAGAAATAATCTGGAAAAGCTATATGGCCTCTCTTTGCACAGAATGTCTGCAGTCTTCAAATAATGCCACCTATAATCATGGAATGGTTTGGGTTGGAAGGGACCTCAAAGATCATCCAGTTCCAACCCCCCTGCCACAGGCAGCAAAACCCTCCACTACATCAGGTTGCCCAAAATCCTAAATAACAATTAGCATTCACCCTCCAATGCAGAAACCACAAGCTCGGGTTACTAATGTACGTACAGATCACCACTGCAAAAGGCCCACATAAGAGTTATTTTCTTTCTGCTTCCATTTAAAATCCTACATTGCAGAGTTTATTTTAATTTGGTTGTTAAAAAAAGCCAGTCCAGACTGAATAACCTGTAAAGCAGCTTTTTCTTCCAATTTTCATTTTAAAGAAGAATTTTCTTTTGAAGATGTGGACAACATATCTAACTTTGCACTCACAATACTATAGGGCTCTTGAAAACATAATTTACAATTGGGTTTTGAGAATTTCCAACCTCAAGTTAATCTATGGTAAAGTATTTCTAGAATATATTTATGTATCACTCCTCTGTAACTTTTTCCTGAACTCCCATCTGAGGTCAGTAAACACTACAATGACATTTAGGACTTGCCATAGGAAGAAAGCAGTGTATCCACTTACAGAACGTTGCCTTGTTCCATCTGTTGAAAATGCAAACTAGGTTGTTTTTTTTATTTATTTTGAGTTGGTTTTTTTTTTAATTAATACAATCAGAAGGCAACTGAATTATTCTGAACAATGCAAGGGTCTGCATAGTGAATCAGCATTGAAAGGCAGATGTTTCAGGTTACTCATTAGGACACTGAAGCTCTAAACCCATTTCTAGTGCTAATTTATAGCCAACATTCCACACTTCCCTGCCAGTGTATAGGCTTTACCTTAATTATGCCATGGTGATGTTAAGTACTCAACAAAGAAAGTAACTCAAAAGCAATGGTCACCTATGAAAATCTAGTCAATTGAATCCTGCCTCTGCCTCCTTTGTAACGATATTCACGACATCTGTCTCGCCTCTCTGGTTAGCCTTGTATTTCTAAAACCATCAAATGCCACATTTACACGGAATCTTTTGGAGTTGAGAAGTGTTTTTCCATCTTCAAGCATTCAGTTCATATGGTTAATAAAGGCATCTCTAAGCATTTGCCCAACTGACCAAAATGACCTTAAGGGATTTATTCTGGTCATTTCCTCCTCTGACCCAAATTCCCATCTGAAGCTAGATCTTCAAAGGATAAAGAGTAATTCTTTAACCACTGCAGATTGCAAACCTCATCTACTCTCTTCTCTTTTTTGAGAAAAACTGGTGGGCAAACATAGACAGACTACAATTGTTTGTCAAATATGTTCACAATTATTTCAGTCCCTGTTAAATACCATGAAGACCAAACATTCCTACTGCAAAGTCTTTCAATACTTGCCCTAATTAAAGAGCAAAAACCCCACACAACAACAGCAAGCTATGCCTTGGAATGTCAGTTAGCTGGACTGTATCATATTTAGATTTCAAGCAAAAGTCACAAAGCTGGCTTTCCTGCTCAATTCTTAATTCTTTTTTGCTCATTCTTCCAGCTAAATGGAGTTTCTAAGGTGGTGCACAATGCCTGTACCTTGTACTTTGCTTAGCTATCCGTAAGTAGCACGACCAGGGGAAAAAAAAAGGAAGAGTCAAAGTCCAATCACTTGTACTCCAGTGATACCAGCTTGGAAGAATGACCTCACATACTGGAGCACTCGAACCGTATCTTGCTAGCACCATTGTCTCAATGGACATTTTTTACTTTCTCAGCTCCGAGTTGATAAGAGATTTTTGCACAGTGTACTAACTGAGGTATCACATTTCAGATTCAAATTAAAGCTTTTAAACAGGCAAATGGCGCTTTGGCTAGGAGCAGCAAACTTTAAAATTCAATTTACATCAATTTCTGCTTGAAATAGACTGTACTATTTCATACCTGGGTGTGCACTGGCTAACCTCTAGACCTCACCGCTGCTAACATAAAATGGTGAAAAAGCAACTCTGAGATCAAAACAATGCTGCTTTGAAGCAAACTTGACTCTACTGAACAACTCTGGCCCAAGCTGTTTCACTGCTTATTTGCTGCTCACCTCCCTGCAAACTTTTCCCTTCCCACAAAACTAACAGTAGAAGGCTGCTCTCAAGTGTTTACTTGTATGTTTTTTGACAGCCCCCCAAAAAAGCACATTATGTGCTGCTAACCCAATGTTACACAATTTCACAGGGCTTCAAGGAGCTCTGGGTGGGGCGTCAGACCTGATGGGAACTGGTGAGACACATCATAATTCAGACATTCTCCTCTGCAACAGAAGGTCTCCTGTTGCTCTCTCCTGAGCTTAAAATCCAATAGTTTTTTTTTCCTGCTAACTCTTTACAATCATAGACGGCTCGTTGATCAGCACAAACAAAACTGTTTTTTTCCTAGTCTGCTGGTTGGTTATTGCTGTTGGTGATTTGTATTGCTGCACCAAGCAGAGACAGTCCCAAATTGGGATTTTGTTGTTCTAGATACAGCCGAGACACGAAGATACAGAAATGAAGACACAATGGGAATGATGATGGGATGATGATGATGGGAAGATGAGAGTAGGAGTCTGATTAGAAAACCAAGTACTTTTGTTACAAAGCATCAGCTATGATTAGATGATATATTTGAGGTTCTTCCATTGCTATTTTCTACAATTCTATGATAAGGTTATATTGCTCCAATGTTAACAGTTAGGACATGAAATAAATGTTTCCGGTGGCTTATGCATATTACAGACTGCTTGGCACTCAGAGTCCATGGCAGATCCTACTCTCCAAGACATTTAATTTCTCAATGTATATTTCTGGTTTCTTTTTGGCAAGAGCATGTAAGGATTCAGCATTTCAACACCACCTTCACTACGATGACTCATGATGACTTACCTTCACAGTAAAGCATCTCAGTTGTCACTAGAGGTCGGTAAAACAGGGCACGCCACAAACGATAACAACGTTCTCCAAGAGGGATGGTCAGATTTGGAAGCTATCAAAACCCCTGCTCCTTTATTTTGGGGAACATCAGCTGAACTTAGAAATGTGCCAACTAGCAGCCCTGGAAACTAAAGGAATTTACTCACGTAGCAGGTAGGCAGCGCATACGGAATCAGTAAAAGGATCCTGCATAGAGTTGCTCCCGTGGGTTTGAAAGCCAGCACAGAGGAACCTCCGCTAAGGATGAAGGACTGTCTCAGGCTCAGCATCCCCATCAGGTTTCGGCTGCTCCACTGAGGCTGTCTACAGGGGTGATAGTTACACCAAGCTCTAGTATTGTTATACACACACCTTCTACCTACCACACAAGTGTGCACACCCTATCCACAAATACAGGTGACTGCACACAGTTCTTCCCACAGCCAAAAGATGAGACCATTTTTGGTAATCTCCAAGTATGCCAGGCTAAACTTTAGCTGTCAGTGTACATTGGTTCACCCTCTACTACGTATCTGAGGTAGGCAAGCAGTATGCTCCTCTCTATGAGTTTCCAGAACCATCCCTTCAAGGTGCTTTCCCAATGCATTTTTATGCTGCTCTAAAACATGATCCATTAATATTCACATCTGAGTAAGAGTCCCAGCAGGACTGAAGCTGCCTCAAAAAGACACTGGCTGACTGAGGAAGAAATGCTGGGTTTGGACAGTCGCTTCAGGTGATCTTTATTCTAATATTCTGTGGATTGGACCTTTTTTAAACCAATGAGCACGCTTTTTAAAAGTCAGACTATTGCAATTACATCATGCAGATTTCTATTCTTGCGCATTTTTTGCATCCTCACACATACAAAGATCCAGCATTTTATCAAGGAGACATATCTGCAGGCACTGCGACAGCTGCTGCCTGGCCCTTTGAGCCCGCAACGCTTTATTTGGGTCATGCATAGTATCTTCCCTTCCCCTTGAAGCAGGTAAAATGTCCACTCACTTCTGACAGTGAGAGATACCACCACTGAAGTAAAGCCATTTTAGAAGGAAAATTGTAAATGAGGACAAACCTGCTCCTGCGCATTTATGATCACCTACAGGCAGTGCTTCTTGAGCTAGTGATGTATTGCACTGGGAGCTAAATTCAGCTTTTATACTTGGCACCATTGTAGCTTCACTGCTCGTAACGGGGGTTACTGTCGTCTGAGAAGGGAGCGCACACTCCCTGCATCCCACACACAGAAGCATCCCTGCACAGTAAGACTTCCCATGTCCGCAAAGCTGGAGATGGGATTACCTCCGTGTCACTGCTCTTGTGGAGGTAAAACTGCAATAATAACGCAGCCTTCAGGCCACTTTCTATTCATGGTGAAATTGGCTTTCAAAGTTTTGCAGGGGGTCATTGTGGTGATCACTAGTTCTGGGGAATGTTTTGCTCTGAAGATTACATAAAATAAGAAAAATCCCAGTAAGAACTAAATCCCAAATTCAGTCTCATTTACTAGCAACTAGAATTATGCAAAAGCATTATTAATAGTAAGTAACTGCTGATGCTTACAACAAATAAATACTATTAACTGGATGAGTTCAATACTTATGAAATATACATTACTTAGTAAGGGAAAATATCATTAAAGTTTCTTATTCAGAAAAAAACATACTTTGCAAAATCACTTTGAGGTGATGGAGTATCCAGACTGGCAGCTTCATAAATAAAGCTTTACTAAACCTTGCTCTTCAGCTTGCACTGGATTATGATGTGGGTGTCAGCTTGGTTTGCTCCTTGCTGTTCTGAGGGGTGCTAAGTTCCACATATAATCAGGGCTTTATGCTGGGTTGAACAAAAAGCTACAAACTATAAACAAATCTAGATCTTCATTTTGAGGCACCACGGTAGGATGAACCTGCAAGTAAGAGCAGAACTCAGTCAAAATAGTTGAGTTTGAGATGTGACCTCTGCAAAATAACTCAGGCCTTACAGGATAATGAAATTAAACCTTAAATACGTTACCAATGGAAGGGTAGGCATTTGCTGAAACATTCACTGGTGCCCCACTGAAAAGTTTAGTAGGAGAAATCATTTTGCTGATTGCAAGTTTTGAGTCCACACTAAAACTCACAGACACAAACGTGTGACCCAGTTTCCTGTTCCATGACCGAACCATTTGCACAGCTCTAAATATAAAACTGGTGACAACATATCCGTATTTGTTGCAAAGGGAGCGTGCTTCATGAACTGCACTGGGCAACAAGTTGCATATTTCCAACCATCCTGCAAAACCCGGCTAATGAACGAAGAGAGAATCAGGCACTGTTTTTCTCTTTTTTTTTCATACCCACATCCAAATAAACATGAAAGCCCATATTGAAATTATAAATATATTTGTGTTATTTGTAATCATGGCACTACACAGTGAAAATCATGTCATCTCATTTTTCTTGAAAGAATCAGAATAGCATAAGACAGTATTGATACAGAATATCCTCTCGCTGTCCTACCTAATTCTGCTTCTATGTGTTTTCAGAAATAATAATCTTAACAATGGTACCATGAAGTCGCACTGAATAAGCAGCAGAGCTAACAGAAATAAACACTCTTGTGCCAGTTTTGACCTCAGCATGGTGCAAACTCCACTGCAAACTCTGTCAGCCGATGGAGCAACTCTGTTGATGTCAGTGACGTCATACCAATATGAGATCAGATCAGACCTACTGCATGACATCTGCTTCAGCCTAACACGTATATAATCATTATACATAGCCCCAGTATAGTGCCCCCCCCCCCGAATATCTCAAAGCACTTGAAAAAAGATAAATGGTTACTATGATCTTCATTTTATAGGTAGGGAAACTGAGGCACAGACAGCTAGCGATTTGCTGAAGGTCTTCTAGCTGATCACTGTTGGATGGGACAACACCCCGGAATGCTGAGTCCTAATCTTGTACCTATGGAGCACATTACCCCTGAACACACACAGTGGAATTCACCCATCGGCCTGAACAATCAGTACAACAGATAGAAGAGATTTAGAACTAACTGTCCATAAAAACCCATTCATATTAACTGAGCCAGGCAATATTTTAACCAGAGTGTTTTTAACGAAATAATAGAATTTACAGTAGTTAAATAGATGCTACTTTTTATCAGATCTAATTCTTTTATAATAGCATACAGTCCTTAAATTGTTTATCACTATGCTATTCATTACTTTAAGCCCTCACAGCTACTCTAGATGATACTTTAAATACACAGAGCTTTAAAAAAATATCTCCATTACAAATGTTTTAAAAATATACTTATCCTAAAAAGCTGTCCGGCACTATTCCAAAAATCTCTTGTAACAAATGTCTTTTTTAATTTTAACAAAAATATCTAATGTTATATAGAAGAGCTCAAGTTTTGACAAATCTATAATACAGTCAGAAACATCTCGGGCCAGATTCCACTCTTGTTTACACAGTTGCCAATTTGGATCCTGGTGTTCACTTCAGTTGTGTTACTCTAGTACAACTGGGAGCAGAATATAGCCCTTAGTGTTTTAAAATAACTAAATGGACTGGATACTGCAACAGTTATTTGTGCCCAGCATTACAGGGAAGGGAAATCCTTTACTTCATTGCATCTAAAAATGCAAAAGAATGTTATATTTAGTATTTGTGCCATAACCAAAGAGGTGCCAGGCAGCTGCAGCAGATGACTCAGACCTAGAATCGTATTCCCTTCTAGAAAAAAATATTTTTGGCTGAATGATGCCTGCAACTGCTGTCATTAAATGGAGGATGAATTTTTATTATAGAGAACGCTTGTAGAGAGAAAATGCCAACCTTCCTATAATGCTTTCTACAAGTCTAAGAATTATTTTAATTGCATTTTGTTACTTATAAAGTTGTATAAGCTTAATAGAAACTCTCACTACTTAGACCTAGGAAGGACACTATTTTAAACTGCTTCCTTATTTTCCAGCTGAAATGCCTCCAGTTCTTTTCAAAGTGCATTTAGAACAAGCTATTAAGCACTAAAAGGAACCTGCATCTCATCAAGAAGGACAATCTGGAAGCTGTGAGTTAATCTTTTAAAACATCGGAACATTTTTTTTTGCCTTTCCCCCTTTCTCCTCCAATCTGCAAATGTAAATGCAGTGTTTGATGAAGGATCATAGACATTAACCCAGTCTCATTGCATCAGGTTACATATGTGAGCAAAGCTAACAGTCTCAGATGCAAACTGCAGTTCCTACCTGTGACCATCATCAGATCAGAACAGATCCTTACACATTGTGATTTCACTTAATTCATGTTTAAAGCTTTTACTCTACTTGTTTTCTTCCTAGACTTTGGCTGATGATCTAGTAACTTATAAACCAAGGAAACTTAAGCATATAGGCCAAGTTCAGTCCTCACTGTCGTCTTCATCATCATCGTCATCTTTACTGGGAGCACATCTTTGGAAGCAGTGTACCAGAGTTGCTAAGAAGAAGCTTGATAGAATAGCAGCAATGGAGACAGCGACTCCAGAGAAGATGATGATAAAAAGGTCCGTCAATGACAAACTAAATTTGCATTCACTAAAGCTGACCTCAGATAATTCATTCAGAAAGATTCTTCTGTTTTCTACAGGCAGGGAACACTGGATTTCATGGAGACCTGCAAAGAAGAGGAAAGGGAAACAAATCAGTGGAATATTGATTTGATGCTGAATCCTTCTCTTGCCTCTATCAGAGATTGAATGGCTGAAGAAAAGTTTTAGGGTTAATTCTAGGTTTATGAATTCATGCAAAATTAAGGAAAAAATGCAACAAAATCTGTTTCTATCCAAAAGCCATTACATAACCCCCTTGAGTGGCTCCCGGAAATTAATTTATTTCACTTTCAGTCTTCCAGGAGGTCTGGTGTGACCCAGGACCATGATTCTGAGGATCTAAAAAAGTAAATGTTGAACCTTGAATTTATCTAAATCTAGAGACCTGGAATCACTTCCCTGCTACTCCATCTGAACAGAAATCCTGACTCCAAAACAGGGTAACAGAGATACTGAAGTTCCTTCCACTCTACTTTTTCTCCATATAGTTCCAAAACTACAGTTGTCTTTTTCTTCTGGTCAAAACAACAGCTTAGGTTCAATGGATGCTCGTTTGTCTACAACCTGCTTTCACCTTTTCTCTGACTGTCACAAGGACATGCAGACTAGCAGATATTATTCCTCCACGCATTATTGAAGAACGTCTAGAGCTGGGCTCTTCATAGTGAAAGCAAAAAAAACCCAGATTTAAAAACTAGTGAGAATATAGTTTGATACTGGACAGTAAAAGCATAGAATTCACTGCATATGCCCAACTCCCTCTTCATTCACAACAGAGGAAAATCAGGAGGTATATTAACAGGGCTAGAATGGAACAAACAATGAAGTGAATTCAGTCTGTACGGCTGTTGGCAAGACAGCTTTTATCTTCCTATTACGGATATGAATGTGAAGGGGAAATACAAGGATTGTGTATTAGAGACACAAGAACTGCTCATGGTTTACTTGACACACTTTTACTCTTTGTCTGCTAATCATCACATCATTGACTCTGCATGGCTGTGTGCACAGAGTGCAGAGGGCATCTCCATCACACAGCCCTGCTGTATAACCATCAAGTCACTTTAAATAAGGAATGCGTGACGTTAAGATTTCCTCTGCTTTTGTGGATCCCATTTTTCTTGTGGCTGAATAGCTATGGCATATGATATTCTACTATTAAATCCAGGCTCTTCGGGTTAGTGGTGCAAACCTGAGTGGTTATCTGGGTCCAGCCCAGCTGTCACATTGATTTGAGAAGGAGTTCTAGCTAAGTCTACTATAGATCAAATTATCACCCTGACTTACTTGACCTTGTAACGATGATTGCACTAAATTTTGATCCCTAAAAGCCATCCTATATCTGTCATGTTTGCCTAAAGTTCTGTTGCCTTCCCTATTTCTCATACTCCTCTCACTGATAACCTAATAAAAGCTGCCAGCAGAACAGGACAACAGTCAGCACGCCCAAGGCTGAACGCTTTCCTCTAGGCAAACTGCCACCTGAATGCATACTAGACTTTTTCCTCTGAGTCTGCAATGCACTGGCAATGTACACCAGATGGTGAGGCAACTTGCTTTGTGAGTCTTTGAAACCTCCTGTCTACGAACTGGCCTGGAGGGTAAAGGAGCCACATGGTTTCCAACACCCTCTGAGATTTTGGAACCTGCAGTATTCCTATACATCATGTCTTGTATACGAGCACTTGAGCATGTCCGTGACTGCAGGAACAGCTCAAGGAAGTACATACTATTGCCCTCTATGGTCTGTGACAGAGCTCTTTGTACAAACCTTTCTACTCAAAGAAGTGAGAGTTGTTCACCGAGTCCATGTTTTCTTTTCATCAAGACTTGGCAATAACAACTCTGGGGTTAACGACAGCAAACAAGCCAAAGGGGAGACAAATGGATATCCTTCCCTACTCAAAACCATGAGAAATAAGGGAGGGGCAAAAAGTCACAGGCTGGAATGCCAAGACCTGTGTCTTTTTAATCAGATTTTAAAAAGCAAACAGTTTTCAATAAATCAACGTGATATTGACAGTAATCAAAGCAGTTACTGCTGTTGCGTAGAAACAGCCAGAAAATGAACGTTGCATATCACAAATTCATTTTAAGAGGAAGCTCACTGCAGTATTTTGGCAGAAAAGCCTGGTCCAAGTGAATATGGCACCTAAACGAATTCCATCTCACTTGTAGCAAGCACAAAAAAACCCAAGTTTCTATACAACTGTGTTTCTGTAAAACAAACCACTGTAACAGCTTTGGAGACCTCATGAGAACTGCTGTTTTCATAACAGCTGAGCCATGCTCACAGCATGTCTGAAGAAAGAGGGCACGGGTGACCATAAACAACCCTACTTTTTCTATTTCCGATTAACTGCAAAAGAAATTCTGTAGTGTCCTTTTAAAATTACCTCTGTGCTGGAGTGGCACTGATGAGCTGGAGTATCAGATCTAAGCTTCCATAAGGAAAGAAGTAGAAAAATAATATATTTAAGAAAAGAAAAAAAAAGAAAAAAAAGACTCTAAAAGAAAACTATTGTTCTAAGCAGTTCTACGTACTGCAGCTCATCTCTAGAAATAACTTCGTATGGTAGCATTTGCCCAGGATCCCAGAGATGGAGAAGAGCCCACGTATTCATTACTATTACAACAGCAGTTTTGGGATGGATCAAACCCAAGCCTACAGGCTGTGAGCTCTATTCCTATTTCCAAGGTGCTTTCACCTAACATCACAACATGGAATACAAACAGAAAAGAACCTGCAACATACCAAGTCACTTAGTGTTTCTTGTTATGAGAATCAACATACTGTGATGATTTTGAGTATGATTATACAATAACAAGAAATAAAAAAGCTCCTCTCCATGTAACCATGGGTACTGGAATCTAGGTCATGTTCTCAAACCAAATAGATTAGATGGGAATTTTCTACTTGTTTTATTCTGTGAAACTCCAACGTGCTAGCTTACCCCCAAGTTTCTACAGAATTCTTAATCATTGAGAATAACAGATGCCAAGTGGCAAGATCCAGCATCATAAACCAGGGGCCAGTACAGAGGCCCTGCTAGCTCCCAGCTACAGTTTCAGCCACCCTGTACATGCAGCATCTTTTCAACAAGACAGGAATGAACCGACCTCTCCCATCCACACACAGGCAGTCTGCTAAAACTCTGCTGGAAGGAGCCTAGAAGGGCTGCAGAGCTCGGTGGAAGCACATGCCAGTGATGGAGGGAGAAAGGAACATTTATCAGTCCATAGTGTTTGGTGAATGTTCTTCTTCGCTGCATCATGACACTACCGCAAAACCCAATACAGTTAACGGAAGCTCTTCCTTTGACTCCAAAGAAAGAGAATTTGGAACATACTGTTCATTTGTAACAGTACTATGACTAGCAGCTATATTGCTGGTGGCACAAGGAATTTCTCCTCCCAAAGCCAACGCAGTGGTTATTGCACCTGAGCTTCTAACTGCTTACCTGAACACATAATGACCCAAAGGTCACACGCACATCTGCTTAAGATGACATATGAGCAATACCATTACATCTGCTTTCCTCCACAGCAACACGTTACTTTTACATTTTCTAAATGCAGGTTGTCCTTATGACACGAGAATCCAGTGTGTGGAGAGCTGATGTTCTGTACTCCATCTGTCCTATTACATTCATGCCCAGCAACAGACCCAATTTTGTTCTTTGCTTTGGCAGAAAGTATCCCAGGTCATCATACTCCCTGTGCATGAACAATGAACAAAAGAATGGCTTATATGAGGTGATCAGTGTTAATTATAAAGTATGGGGTTTTTTTTCCTCTACGTGATTGTCACATATAGACTGGCTCAATCGAATTACCTGTCCTCACACACAAGACTTCCAGAGGACAGCAGAGTGCCATTTAACCTTACTGCTCTACTTCCACACACTAACTGCTTGAATAGTGTTATTTTGTATAGTTTGTTGGGTTTTTTTTCTTTTAATTCTGTAGAACTTGTTCAATTTATTATTTAAAAAAAAATAAATCAGTCAGCCTTCTTGTAAAGGGTATCTCAAAGAAGTTTGATATTTAGCACTTGGCTGCAGCAAGAAAACCTTTGATGATAGTTATATATATCTCTCATGGCTCCCACAACATGTTCAAAGAGTTGCTTCTTCATACCAAACAAATGTGTAAATGAAATAACAAGCGTGAGGGTTTTATAAATATATAGCTTATGTTATTTTGGTCAGTGCCATCACCTTATCTGTAACAACTCCAGCTGTCCCAAGGACAATGTCACATGCTCTGTATCTTTCTGCTATGTCATCTGAAGAAGCAGATGTACTACACCAACAAGCTGTGATGTATTGTTTGCTTTTAAGAAGGGAATGCTTTGAAGTCCCAGACACAGGACAGGTGCTAGACTCTATATAGGCTGTCTCTTAGCACTGAAAAAATAAAGTAAGATGAAAATATGGGTCTCTGCCCTGAGGAATAGATCGTCTGAACAACAAGGGAAGTGTGAAAATGCTGGAATTCTAGAATCGTAGTGTTAAAAGAAGAGGCAATGTTTTTAAAAAGAAAAGATACACATCTTCATAAAGAAGCGATGCAGGTAGGTTCCAGGTAAAGTTTATTTAAATGGAGTTCCCTAACAGGTTTTAGGACTGTTAGGCCTATGACTTTGAGATGCCTTACCATTAGAGGATTATAACTCCACTGAAGTCTGGCACCTCAACCTTGACAATAAATTGTAGGCAATTAAGCTCCAGCTAGATCCTAATAAACACTTTGCATTTGTTTCTGTAAAGGACTAGGCACAGGCCGACTTGCCTTGCAGAGTCAGAGGCTGAAACACTTCCCCTGTAAAATGAAACTCTTGCAAAATGGATGCAGCCCGGAATCAGTCTTTATAAAAATAATTAGTAATTTCCTTGTAAAATAATGAACACAGACTGACAATGCTGTAAAGACAAAGCTAAAGACAAGCAGCAAGAGGTATCACTTACTCCAGGTCGACTTGACTCTGTTTTGAAGGACTCCTGGTGTATTTCTGTCTCTGCTTATTTCTAATACCTACGCTAACTACACGTTTTATTGGAGAACTTCTGAAATTCATTACTACTTGATATTATAGACTGTCTGTTAACACTCAGGAGCAAGATTTCCCAGCTATAATTTTGGATGCTGAGTTTAAAAAAAAAAAAAGAAACAAGAGGCCTCAGTTCTGTTGGGTCCTTGTAGAGTTCACAAATAACAGGTATCAAGAGAAATAGTTTCCTAATATTCAGCACTGTACAACAGTATGAGATAATGAAAATGCCCATTCATACATACACTGGTATGTATAAGAAATACATCCAGAAAAATATCTAAAGCCATAAACATTTAAGTGAGCTTATGCACATGTATTCATTCCTATCTATACAATAAATGTAAGAGTACTATAGTACACTATTTCAATTTTCTGTTTGAAAAGTAAAATTAGTATTTGCCCTTTTGGGTGGAATGTAGCTGTTCTCACATGTTGCCGAATGTAGTTTACACAGATTTGAAATGTTTAAATGTGGCATTTTATTTCTTGTACAGTATTCTGCCTCCAGCTATAGTTCTCTTTAGTCTACTTAAACACTGTCACTAATGTATTAAATGTATTAATAAGCAGTGAGAGAGCCATTGCCTCTACAAACATTTGCAATTTCACTGGAAATAGCCTCAAGTTATCAGAACAGTAAAGCTTAAAAAACCTGAAGCCTGGATTTAGGTCCCTAAATAAAACCTTTTATGGCCAAGTGCCCTGGAGCCTCACAGACCAACATTAGAGGGTGCTTAACTGTTTGTCTCAATGCTAAATATAAAACTTAACCTTAGGTATTCACATCTGCAAATGCCGTCCTCACATCCTCAAATCCGTGAAAGATGGAAGTACTCCAAAAAACCTTAAGATGGAAGAAACAGTGAAAAGCCATTGGCACTCAGATCGTTTTACTGAAAATGACTGGGATATCAAATTATGTATTTATACATGTGTATATATATATAGAAACAGATTTGATGCACTTGTTAGGGAATCTAATTTCTGTTAGGAGTTTGTGCTTGAACAGAATAAAAGTTGCTGAATGTGTGAAATGTCTTAGGGCTTTTAATTCCTCTCCCCAAACCCAGATATTATGTTCTGTACTAGTGATGTGCTGGCATGTGCATGATACTTGGGGAAGAGCTGAACGGCTGCAATGGGCAGAACAGACTGTCCTCAGCTGAAGCTTGCGTTGGTTCCCTATTAGTACAGGAAGTCAAGGCAGCCTTCTCTACAGAGCACGTTAATAAATAGGAACTGATAAAAAGAATTTAAAAATACTCATTTTTTTCACTGGCTTTTAGTTGGGTTAGAAGGTCAAATGAAACCTGTACTCTCATGTGATTACAATGCTTTGTTTTAAAGACAACATTTCACATTTTCAGTGAGCTCAGAGTTAATAGAAGGGCATGAACTACTGAGGCAAGACATTATTTTATTTACAGAATAAGTTTAGTGATAGATCTTAGATTGGAGTGAGATTATAGAAAGAGTCCGAGAAGCAAGAAATGATCATTCCGTTGTCCTCACTACACTGATTCACTTCTGAATCTCTTAACTGCCTCCTTCTAGTAATGAATTCAGTCCAAGTTTCCTGTTCCAGAAGGCTGCTTACAGTCTCACTGTCACCCTCTCTTGCTTTTTTCTTGCCTCCTCACTGCCATCCTCTCCTATTCTTTGTATAGACAATTTTTACCTGGAAAAATGCCACTTGACCAAAATTTACCTATCCATCCCTACTGAGGAGGTACCAGCTACAGAAGTCTTCAAAGTAGTTAAACAGCATCTGTATCAGTAGGGGCATTAAAAACCCCTTTGGGTTTCTTCAAAATTTGTAGTCTTGCACACACAACTTTCCAAAGTGGAGCGACATTTGACCAAACGAAGATGAAAACAGTCCCAGCTACAGCCTTTGTGCTGTCACATAGGATTTCCTGCCACTAATGAACGTTCTTCCAGAGAAGTTCGACAATTACCTTAGTTTAGGATACAGTTCCGCAAGTGGACCCAGTTCTGTCTTCAGGCTTCTTTCACCAGTTCTGCTTCTAGTGGTGTGAACGTAACCGTTCGCCTTCAGGAGGATGGTGCACTAACTGTGCCAGCTAATCCTGTCTGGAACAGGGAAGTCTAACACTGGGCACTGATCCTCACTTAAACTTGTGCTACTTTAATTCCAAACATTCAGAACATGTTTCTTTCATCTATCACACAGGCAGCACCAATCTACTTCAAATTCTGTTGCTGGCCAATTCTGAATGAATTTTTCAAGTCTTTCTGGAAATATCTGTGTACACAGGCTACCTGTAAAAATGCTCAGACTCAACCTTATTAAATTGCTAAAAGTCTTTCTAATACAGTTTTAAATGAGGGCAGCAAATTTGTCATTCTTGCAATGGATAGTGAGGAACTTAAAATAGTTGAGAAAACACTACTGCATCTAGCACAAAAAGCATAGACACTGACTCTTTCTTGCAATCCCAGAAACTCTGCACAACTGTCTGAAAAGGTTTTTCCAAAGATACTGAGAAGAAAAAAAGTAAAAAGCAAAATGAGGGCAAGATGACAGAAAGGAGACACTACAGCCACACTCCAAGGAATACTTAAACTCTAATTAAAAGTAATGTTAAAAATGCATTAGTCATTAGCAAACAAGGTCACAGGCACAGCTGTCCAAAGCATGTTCACAGAAAGTAAAAATCAGCAACAGAGCTCTACGAAGCACTTCATGCATCCACTGCAGACTACTTGTATTCCTGTTACACACGGTTTATCTGAATCAATCCCTGCATCGAGATGGGGTCCTCAGAGGGGTTCAAGAAATGTCTCCTGCAGTGGCACGTGCTGATTTTAAACAGCGCCTTTCACCAACAATTTATTCCATCGAAGCAATTTGTATTTAAACACTGAAATGAAAGTGTTCTGTAGGTCATGTGCACCAGCCACAACCTTTTGCTGCATGAGCCCTGAGTTTCAAACAGCATTACTAAAAAAAGTAGGTTAGGAGATGAGGTAAGAAAAGAAAAGTGCATTTTTAGCCAAGACAAAATGTGATACAGAACAAGCTCTGAGAGCAGAAGAAAGTCACTCCAAATATGAGAAATTGCTGAGTGTATTTCTGTAGGATTTCCAGCTCCCATTGAAGCAGAAAATGCAAGAAATCTCAAAGATGACTCTTGATCTCAAAAAAATGAATGCCAAATTTCCTTAGACTTCACTGGATTCAAAATTTTGAAACATTATCCCCCAAAATTATTTAATTCAACCTATAACCATCCTTCCTGTTATTCAGTACCTCTCTTGTCTTTTAATAAATAATATTTTTCTCAAGTTCTTCTGTCAGAGTCCAAACAAACTCTTCTTCCTCTGCTTTCTTCAATCCTCACTTTAGAGAACTTCAGCCTTGTCAATCGCTTTTTGTAAAATTCGAGATAGATCAAATACAGGCAAGCAGAGGATAGACCATAATAGCATACGTCTCAGACACATGATCTCCTCGAATCCTTTGAATAAGACGTTTAAGACCAACTTCGACCTTTGTTCTTTCAAGGTATTTTTTGTTCTGAGAGTCTGCATGCCCCCCATGGAGGAAAACCTTCCATGAAAGTTTTTACACTTATCTTTGAAGGGACAGAGATCTTAAAACAACTTCCCTATTTCCAAAATACTATCCAATATTCTTCATCTCCCTGCTCCTCCTAACGAGAAGCCTTTAATACGAATCATTGGCCACCGCCTACAAATTCAAACATCTTTCTACAGAAAATCTCAGTAAGTTTTTTAACTTAACCCTTCTGACCCATAGTGAACACTGTCTTCTCTAGGAAGAACTATTACACCTTCTCCACTCACCACCATTCCACTGATCTTCACAATTCCTTTGTCTGCTTTGCACTGCACACACTAATTTGTTATTAATCAATTAATAACCAAATCAGAGGGAATAAAATGTGGTCTGGTCTTGGAGTGTGATGAAAATGCTGGTTTTAATCTCTTTATGAGTATAAAAAGATGTATGCTGCTTTAAAATGCTGAGTTTGATTGCAGGTAAAGTGCTGAGTTTAACTGCAAAACTTTTAGTGCAATTTTTTAACAGGTTTGCCTAAATCTGGCACACAGGAGTATTCGCTTACTGCCAATTAAGCCTTTATTTAGAAATTTAGGTGAGATGAATAAATGCTGGGATCTGTAAAGTGATTCAAAACCCAGCTGTTTGTGTGAAGCGACAAGTTAGACATGCAAAGGCAGCTCAGCTGGGAAGAGGCTTTAGAGTCGGCTAGTGAGACAGGGCAGCATAAGTTATAACTCTACAAGCTATTTCTGGTTGCACATCAGAAAGAAAAGGGACCTGGCTTTTGCAAAACTAATGAGCTGAAGTACAGCTTTTGTTCAGATCACCGGGTTCTCCAGAGGCCTTAATTACAGAGGTAGAGAGCTTCAGGGTCAATTATTGAGATTTCAGTTCATATTGACAAAACTCCAATTTTTAAAACAACTTGGTATTTCTTTTGCAAAAAACAAGGGTGGCTTTGACTCACATGCCATTTTACTGCAGTGCTAAAATTAAAAGGTGGAACAGTGGTTGGGCTTAGGAAATAGTTAACAGCTTGAGTGATTTCTCTCAGACATGCAGACAGGACACATTAATTTATTTTAAGTGTCATTTAAAGTGAGGAATCAAAAACGAATGCCCCAAATCTAAATCTATCTGTCAATGTATTTCTCCCAGTCATTTATCTCCTGTTTCTTGCTACCAGTTCCGAATCTTGAGTGACTCCTATGCTGCAGTGACACTTGCAAATTGCAGCCCTGGATCCCAGTCCATCCACAGATTGGTTGGAATGTGCTTTTTTTCTGCTTCAGCATATCCTTTCTTGTCTAACCCATTCTGAAGCATCCCAAGCCAGCAGAAGACACACGTACAGAGCCTTTAGTTTCTTTGCAGTGCTTTGTACTTTTCGTGAAAGCACTGGGCATCACCGATGCAAGTTTACTGGCATTCCGTCTTCCACGCTGTTTCCCTCCTGGGTAAACCCAGGTTACAAAGTCTGCCTTTGAAAGGGTGAACTTCAACGTGTCATGAACCTGTTCTGTACTGTTAGTGACAGTTTAAAGAAAACCAAGAGAAGAAAACCACTAGCCAGTTCCTTTTTCCTTCCTGCTGCTTCCCACTTGTATAGGCCATGCAATGCAAATGCTGGAGCTGCTGCAGAAAGGAAAAGCATGCAGCCAAGACAGCCAAGCTCTTTTCTTGGGCCCTAGAAACATACCACTATCTTTTTCTTTTGCAGTATTTCCAGACATAATGCCTGCTGCCCAACTTCTCTTGATGTGTTTGCTGCAAGCGTACTTCTGCCTCCAGCCTCACAGCAGTATCATGAGGAAGCCAGGGAGTCTGAATCTTTCAGTGAGTTGCTCTTCCCACCCCTTCCAGGAAAGGCCTGGCAAACATGGCTTTGGGCAAGTAATGCTAATGTGATTTGTTCCTAATGGGTGTAATGTTGCAATATCATTAAAAACTGAAAACTGGATATAAATTGCAACCAAATCATAACTCTAAGAATTACTTTTACACTGACTTTCCAAAAGTTGGTTTGAAAGGCACTCAATTGTGGCCATATGGTTTTAAAATGTCCTTGAGACAGTCTCTCCTTTCTGGGGTTTAGTGTCACCCTCACCTGTGTGAATGATGTTTTGCTAGTTTATTAACAGAGATAGCCAGTATTTTTGTGGCAGCAGCTCACAAGAAGCAATGAAAACGCTGACTTGGCTCGCTTTTCTGCATACATGAGCGAGATCTCACTGATACGACTGGCTGCAAAGATACCAGGGGACCTGCTCCAGGGAACAAATGCAAATCATTTGCTTAGGCCATGTCGGGGGGACAGCTCTGATAAAACCAACTGTTTGAATATTTGCTTCTTCCCTCCTTGTCTTCCCCAATCAAACCTAACTGAAAGTTTGGAAGATCTGGATGAGCTAGTAATTTTTTAGCTATTTGGCTGAAACACGACTGTGGATGAGAGAAAACGCTGTGAGAAAACATTTCTAAGCTTGAAAGACACTGGGGAACACCAGCAATACTACGAGAAAGCTCAGTCACTTGAGACTTCCAGACATAAGTTCAGATATGCTGTAACACACATGAGGAGGAAGAGAAAAGAGAGATGGGTTAGGACAGACTTTCAGTCTGGATAAAGGGGAAGGAGCTAGAAGTTCATTAAAAGAGATGGAAAGCATGAGGGAAGTGAAATGCCATTTAGCACGAGAGACGGGCAAATACTTGGTTCAAATAGAGCAAACTTCAGCTAAAGCATCAGGGAAGGTGGGAGAACAGGCCCAAGTTTGGCTTAAAAAGAATCAAGATGAAAGTTTCACTGAGGGAAACAGGAATGCTTTTTCCTCAAATGACTTCTTCCTTAAAACAGCCGTTCTGCAGCTAAGAATATTTAGGGCAACCTAGATGAGTATATTAAAAAAGTGTTACCGAAGGTCATGAGCATAGGAAGAACTTGAATAACTGACAATAGACTCTGATGATCAGGAAAGGAGAGTAAAGACATCTGCACTTCGTAGGCTCACTGTTTTTCACTCTTTTGACTGAATTCAAAGAAACAGTTACTTGACCTTAACCCGTTCTCCTGAGCTCTTCTCCTCCAGCCTTTTAGCACTCGCCATCTTCTGCACAGATGTCCCTCCTCAGACCCAGCCCAGACACCAGCGATCTCATGTCAGGCAATACTTGCATACCCTCTGTAGCCCTTACACAGCTTTTCTGCTCCAGTTTGTCTCTGCGAGCAGCTGGGCAGCTCAGTGACATGAGTTTATGCCCTAGTGCTTGTTGGGAGGCATGAACTGTGAGATGATCTCCTGCTAAAGCTGGATTAAGAGAGGCTTTGGGGTCAGGTTGGAAACGTGGAGCAATAGTCTGGATTCCCTATACATGGCAGTCTTAATATCCCTTTTCTCCCTGTGCTTTTCCGAAAATTACTGGCTCAAATACCAGAATTTGATGTCCTGCATTTTGGGGTGCTCCAGAGCCATTTCGATTTATTCCTAATATTGGAAGCAGTGCTATTTTAATGACAAGAGCTACCGAAGAGAGTTTCAAACACAGAGCATCACAACAAAATACTTCCAGGAAAGGACTGACAACCACAATTGCACAAAACGGGGATTTAACTCTTCTGCAGCAGCTTTATAGCTGACCAGTAAAACGAGAGAAAAATCGGTTTTCCTAAGGAGCTGGCACAGAATATTCAGCTGCTCAAAGGGCTTACTGTGGAAAATATATTTACCAGAGAGAAAATGAAGTCTGGAACAGAATCAGCTCTGGGCTGAATGAATTTGAAAAGGCTCTTTCACTGCCTATGTAAATTTAGGCTATAAATCAAAATTATTAGGGTTTAATTTTTAAATTTCATTTCTTAACTGGGAAGACGACCTGCTGCTAAAAAGCAGCCAACACCATTTTAATGGACTCGTTTGTTGAAAGCATGCAATTACAGTTTGGCCAAAATGCAGTTTGGGTCACTGCAGGCAACACGCAGACAATCTGACCAAGAACCCTCCTTCCCTCCAAGACCCACATGCAGAGAAACGATCATACTGCACTGCCAGCCACCGAGCTTTACCTTTCTGGAGCTTAGATGCATTGTCCTGTATCCAGCTGAACAGATTGGCAAAGTCACAGTCACAGACCCAAGGGTTGCCCTCTAAGCGTATAGTCCGCAGGGAGGGAAGCGCTTCTAGGGCTGCCACGTTTAGGCTCTGTAAGTTATTGTCATTCAATTCTAACACTTGGAGCTGTTCCAGGTTCTCAAAAGCAGCCTCATCCACATCCACCAGGTTATTGTTTCCAAGGCTCAATTTGATCAGTTTTTCTGCTGATTTGAATGTCCCAGCATCAAGCTGTGTTAAATTATTGTAGCTTAAGTCTAAATACACCAGTTTGGTAGAACTGCTAAAAGTGCCCTCTTCTAAAGTGGTGAGGGAGTTATTCCTGAAGTCCAAATAGACTAGGTCTCCATAAAATATAAAGAAATCAGCTGGTATCGCCTGGATGTTGTTATCAGCTATAAGAAGTTTCCGTACATCCAGTGGAAATGGATTAGGAACACTTGGGAGTCCTTGATCCCGGCAATCTATGGTGTGGTAGTCCATACAGCTACAGACAGCAGGGCAAAAATGACCCACGGGTAAGAAAAGCAGGCAGGCAAAGACAGAAAAAGGCAGAAGGCAGAAAGAAAAGCATGGCAACATCGTCAAGGATTTGAAAGCTGTGATGAGCACCACTTCTAAGAGAAAGACATTTTGCTCAGCTGAGCAGCAGTGCCTGGTACTTGTGTGTGTGTGATTGTATCCAGGAGATCACATATCATCACAGATCCGATAGCAGCAGTCTCCAGAGGGGGAGGGAGAGTGACTGAAGGAAAGAGGGAGGGAGGCAAATGTGAGGATTTACACTGTCAGAATATTCCAATGCTGCACAGCGTAAGGGAAGGCAATGATTGGGTGAACGGAGGATCTTTCAAAGGACTCCCCTGCTTTTGTGAGCTAAAAAAAGCCAAGAGCCCGTTCGCATATTTGCTGTATATTCCAGCAAACAGGAAATCACACCTGATCCTGTGACTGACAGCAACAGCTCATGCTTAAAAAGCCCTTCAGCTAATAAACCCTGATGAAATCAATTATTTTGCTTCTTCCCATGTGCCTACATCAAGGTGACCAACACCCTCCAGAAATGTGAGCGAGGGTCAGGCAAGCATGGTGGTTGACTGCTAAGGACTGTTTTCTCTTTCATTTGTAAAACAGGGAGCAGAAGAGCAGCAAGGGGGGAGCCCAAAGACAAGGAACACTGACTTGAGCTGTTTCTGGATGCCACTTCGGCTTTTAGAAGCAGTATTATTTAAATATGACTCATTATCTTTTAACCAAGAAGTATAACCCACTGCAACAACAAGGAATATGGTCTCAAAAGTGAGGGGATTTTTCCTTCCTATTTTAATGACCAAACCAGCTATTTTTAATACAGCCACGTAAAAGTGCAAATTGTGGATGAAATCTTCAGCTAGTTGAATCTGAATAGATTTGCTTCATTTTCAGGGGTTAAAATATTTGACCACCAATCTGCCTGTCTCCCACAGGACAGCAGAGATGATTTTGCAACACGGCGTCTGTGTTTTTCTGACATCCCCAAATCCACACCCAGAGAGGCAAGTCCTCTGCCAGCTGCAAGCTTAACTTTTACCTCCATCCCTCCCTCCCAGCAGACAGAAATGGGACTCTAGTGCTTGGGCCACACCTACACGCTACCAGGGAAGATTTTTTCCTAAAGAGACAGATTGTATTTGGGTGCATGTGTCCTGAAGATTAGAGCCCAAACTCAAAATGCTTTTGGAAAGCTCATTCCTAGGTCAGAGAAAGGCCAGTAATCTCGACTTAGGGTCGTATTTCGTAACTGAATTCAGAGTATCTTTCATCCAGGACAGGATACAAAAATTGCCTTTTAAGATAGCCTATCCTCCCGAGATACCTGCACTTAAACTCAAATAATGAAAGCAGTATTATCAACCTCTCCTTCATTAAGTACAGAGAAAAACTGAACTGCTGGGGGGGACGAAGAAGGAGCCAGCCTGTTCTCAACAGCACCCACTGACAGAAAAAGAGGCTACAGACACAGATTAAAAGACATCTGAACACAAGATAACACTTTTTTTGCTGTGAGGGTGGTCAGACATTGGAATAGGTTGCCCAGAAAGGTTGTGGAGTCTCCATCTGCAGAGATATTCAAAACCCAAATGGAGACAGCATAGGGTAACCATTGGGATTGGACTAGCTGATTTCCAGGTCCCTTCCAACCTCAGCAATTCTGTGACGTGCTGGTAGGAAATGAACACACCAGGAAGGGTTATACCTTTGAACACCTCTCTCTCGTTTTACAACACACCTTGTTTCTAATTCATAGGTCTTTTAGCTAAACCACCTTGACCCAGCCTCTAGATCTGCCCCATAAACACACACCCTGCTCTAGGTGTCTTTCATGTCTTGAATTACTTTTAAAACACCACCCAGAAAGCAATGGGCACAGCTGCCTCTAAATCACCAGGGCAAAGCCCAATTAAATTCCTGAGATGATTATTTAAAATATTAACCTTTAAATTACAGAGAAAGTGGAAACTTGACAGGCTACCTCTGAATAATAATAATAAAACACCCAAACATGCAGAATTACTCTTGTGGTCAGGATTCAATGAGTCAGCATCAACAAGTAACTGCAACTGGTATTCCTCATGTAGAATTGACACTTTTTAAACTTTTAAGGCCATATCTTGCAAACACTTGCTCCTGCTGTAATTTACTGTTTTTCTGCCCCTAACTCAATGAAGGCTTTAGGTCAGGGATAAAGCACAGGAAAGCAGAACTGACTTGGTATCTGGTAGTAACGGTAACTTTATATAGAGAGATCTAGTTTTTTATTTAGTGAAGTTATCAACACACAAGACTTACGGGTCCCTGTGGCTCCTCCTATGCAGACCCACCCTTTTCCTATTAAATGCACAGAATCAGATGCTGACATTTTCTTTTCAGAGATGTCTCAGCGTCATGATGCTTATTTCACAGATGGGAGGCTACAGACAATAAGGCACAATTTGTGAAAGATCCAAGAACATGTTAGTGGCAAGGGTAGGAACAGGACTCAGCTTCCCTAAAAATTTCACCAGCCCTTGCTAAAACTACAAGTCCTTTCTGTAAGAAAGAGATCTTCCTTTTCCTGAGCTGCTCACGTGTATCCTTTACATATTACTCCCTGTACAAGAAGCAACACTATCTTCACAGCTTATTCTGTACACATATGCAGTTTGCAATTTCTCCACAGAATCTGTGGAGCTTTCCTGAGATGTTTGTGAAAGGGTTGGTAGGAGACTAGGGATTACTCCCAAGCTCTGGATATTTTGGGTTAGGCATCCCATAGGTTTGTCAAATGTCAGCCCGGCTCCTGCAGCATCCAGGCAAACAGAGTTTCACTGCCAAGGTGTAACAGCACTGATCTCTGCAAGCCCAGCTGCACGGCCTGCCATCACAGGCCACCTGCCAGGGTCTGACACCTCTCTCTTGCTGTCTTTGATTTCAGAGAGCTTCTTCCTGACCTGTCTTCCTCTGTATAACATTTCCCATTGCATTTTGTCTGTTCACCTTCATTCCTTAGCAACTGCTCATTTCTGTACCTCATCTGCTTCCCTCACAGCACAGAAAGTGAATCTTTCTCAAGCTTCATTCACTTGCCAGACATTTCAGGCAATTTTGGATAGCACAGAGATTCTCCAAAGCTTTCTATCTAATAAGATATTAACTACTAAACGAGGGGTTCAGCCTGCTATCTGCTAAGTGCACAGCACCCTCTTGTGCCCTACAGAACAGCGGTCATTCCACAACCACTCTGCTCTCTTCTGATAAGCTATCTGGAAGATTTACCATCCTCCTATAGTTTACCTATACTGTGATCTTCACTTCTTCCTCTTCCAGCAGCCCGTTAAAGAAACGCCAATCACTCCATGTAAGAAAATAAAAGATATAATCCCGGTAGTGTTCTTATGTGCTATTTTCAGCGAGGCACGCAGTGGGGCAGCAGAGGTGTCACAGGACAAGCCTCACTAATGCACAGACCTGAGAAGAGAAGGAAAGGCACGGAGCAAAGCAAGCTTCTAACTCCCTGACTGCATTAAGTCAGAGGAGCCACAGTACAAACCTACTGCCTGCTGCTCCTGTTTGAATTTCATGCTACCCGCACAGCCCCTCATACCTTTGGGCTATTTGCTGCAGTGACAGGGACACGAGATCATAGGTTGCCAATCACCTATTGGATCTGGATTTTTAAAATTTCCTCAAAAAAAAAGTACTCTGCAATAATGCATGTTGGGACTTGGTTTGGCTTCAACTAACACTATGGTAAAATACAAAGTTGCCCCAGTAAGTCTCAGAAATAAAGATATGTTGATAATCCACACTTCTTCAGTACTCCCGAGCAAAGTCCTCACAGCTTTCTCACTTGTTATTCAAAAATACTTCCAGTACTAAGTTTAGTTCATATAGTTTTGAAAAAGCACAAGCTTCCCATTTAGAAATTGATCCAAACCAAACCCCAAATACTCTTCTCTCCACACAGATGAGATCCCACACAGATCAATCTCAACTATCAGCTCATTTATCTACAATCCTGGCTTCCAGGTTCCCCTAAGGCAAGAAGGACAGGATGGGTTTGAAAAACATGCTTGTAAAACAAACAGGGCAACAATTTCATAATCAAAGAACTATGGAGGAGCTTGTGTCAAATCCTTTTGTGGCAAATGAGGAAACAAAACCAATTTCTCTCCATACCTCCCAGTTGTAGGAGTTGAATAAGCACAACAGCACACAGGCTTTGAACTAAAACAAAAAAGTCTGGCTTTCTATTCAGGATACTACTAATAGAAATCTCTAAAATAAAACAAGGAGTGACAAGCCACACTGGTCCTGGATCTTTAGTGTGCTTGCAGTACAGTACAGAAAAACTGTTCACTTCCTTGCCTAGCAAGAGAGAAATAGGTTTGGGGAAAAGTGACAGAGGTTTCATCTTTCCCTTGAACATTTCCAGCCCTCCCCTGAAAAGTGCTCAAAACTTCCCAAAATAATTTGAGCAATGGAAGAAAAAAGAAAGAGCAATCATAGTACAGATACAGATCTCAGCCAATAAATCCTTACTTACAAGAGACCGAAACTGAAAACAGTCCATCCTCGTTCATAGTTTTGAACAGCTAATTGAGCATATTTTCCGATGAAGGAAGTTGTTTTTCCAGACTTACGCTTCATTGAGTTAAGGTACATGTCATGTCCAAGGCTGCTGTACCAGGTGCACATAACGATTGCAAAGGGTTTTCCTCCTCATTATCATACATTAGCGATGTGTCATGGGAACCAATGTTCAAGCTTGAATGAATAACAGTATGTTAATAAATTAATCAAACCGCAATCGATTGCTAAAAATCCTCTCTGAACAGACGGCCCATTTTTATTCAGATATTTACCATTTTGGCTTAAGCACTTTTTTCTTTTGAGAAAAGTCTTCCCCTGCTATGACCAGGCATGACTTTATGAACGCAGCCAAAGGGCAACTTTGTACAGTTTTCCCTCTGATCTTACATCTAAGGAGGACTAAAAAAGAAAAAAGAGTATATTCCTTTGTCTTACGATTTATGAGATGATAGAAACTATGAAGTGAACTGAAGCTTGTTTTACACCTGCCCAGTCCTTCACTGCTGCTGTCATGCCACTGGGAGGGAAATTACATCAAAATGAATCAACGGGGCAGCACAACGATTGAATTTGAAAACTTTAGACACTGCAGTTCAGCAGCCAAATGAGACCAGTCTAAACCCATCAAAAGGCTTCCATCATCTGCTCTAGACAATGTGGCTTATGCAGACAAGTGGTGGCTATTTTATTGTAAGCCATTTACAATCACCAAAAGTGTTCGTGAGAGATGGAACGGTGTAAATTACATTTCCTTTTTCCCTCAGGAAGGAGTTTGTATCCAGCCACTACAGCAGAGCCAACTGCTTGCTCTCTGCATAGTTTATATACTAGTCCAGAATTATCACAGCTTTAAAGTAAATTAAAGGCTAATAAAAGTGAAAGTTCTAAGCTGTTGAACAGAGACATGCTCATGTATATCCACTGCTACTCTTGTATGTAATAAAGTCACAAGTAAAGCTGCTCTCAGGTTTCTTCTCAAACACTATTTATCTGGTCAGACTAACCAATGGGTCTGTCGAGATCCGAAAAACATTGGGGAGATCAGAGATTCTTTAAAAGCTCAGAGTTTCTAAATAAAAATATACGTAAGAAATCCAACCTAGGAAAGTCAGTGACTTTGAAGTAGCAGTTGGAGATGAACACAACTTTCATATCTGAAACTTGTTTCAACACGCACCTAAGTTTCAATCTGTGAAACTACACAGACAAGGAAGTTTGAGCAAATTCCCAAAGCCCCAAGATACCACAACATTTAATCCAGCTCTAATGCAAAGCTGAGTAGATTGTTATTTTCAACCCATGATTGCCATTATAAACATGGTATATTTGCTTCAAAAGACAGGAAACTAATAACTCTTGGGATCAGATTTCCTCCAAATCGCACACTCCACACTTACTCTTCCTAATGCTTCTACAGAGAGTAACTGCTGAGCACTTTAGTGAAGCATTCGAAGGCTGAACATGCCAATGTGCAATCTGGCTGAGCAGAGGGTGAAGTGTGACAAATGGTGCCTGGTCTGGTGAAAAGGAGGCAAGTTTTCCTTTCCTGTAAGGAAGGAAATAATTCTGAAATATCTGGGAAGTAAATTTATATTCTCTCAGTAGAAAGTGTACAGCTAATGTTTATAAACCCACCACATACACATTCTTTGAGTATAAAAACCCTCCAGATCATCAGGTCTGCATGGTACAACACAATAAAAACAAAACCAAAAAACCCCCAACCACCAAAAGGCTTGAATTCATTTTGCTATTAATATTGTAACATTAATGGGCTGAATGTCTTTTCCAGATCAAAGAAGATGGTGCACTCATAAGGATTTTATGCAAATTCATACCAAATATACACCCAGCAAGAAAACAGTTCCATTTACAAAGGCACTGCTAATTTAACTGGAGGTCAAGGCCTTTTAATGACTCCTCAGTTTCCTTGGAGAAGGGGATTTCACAAAGACATTACAAGCCACCTTCCCTGGCTGTATTAATTTAACTTATTCCACATGGAACATGCTAATCACAATTTGTGCTTACTTCCCTTCTCCCATCTACCACACTGACTACTGCTGCAAACACTTCACTGCTTTAAATATACAGAAAGCACATTTGTTTCAGTGGGAATCCCAAGCACCAGTTGAGTAGTAGAAATAACTGAAATAATCATAGAATCATAGAATCATAGAATGGTTAGGGCTGGAAGGGACCTTCAAAGGTCATCTAGTCCAACCCCCCTGCAAGGAACAGGGATATCTCCAACTAGATATTATTACCCCCTCTGTTGCCCTTTACCATAAAAGTACTTCATGAAAAAGAAAACTAAGTGCTTAAAAGATCAGACTAATTTCAAAATAGGGCTTGAAAACTGACAACGGTGACAAAAATCCTTGAACTGATGGGATGAAATCCCCTGATGCAAAGGACTTGTTTTTACCATTAAAGTATAAAGTAAATGCTGAAAAGGCCCATAGACTTTATAAAGTATTTATTAAGGCCCATAAACTAGACAAAAATGTTTGCAAGATGCCACAAATTCACTATAGTTATCAATCTCTTGGTATAACTGAAGCATCTACAGTCTTGTTCATGGTAAATGATCCTGGTCGCTCACTTGTCTTCATTCCAAAGTGATCTTTCTATCCTTTCACAAGTTTCTGTGGCTCTACAGAAGTACAGTGTCCCTTAGGGAAGGCAGCAGATTTTGACTTAATGCCTTCTGACATTTCACTCGCTTTGTTAATAAGATGGGTGAAATGTCAGGTGAAATCATATCAACCAGTGCAGCAATCCCCAAAAGAGAGACGTCTGGAGCCTTGTAATCCTGCCTCTGGATTTGCTTTTCGAAAACATGTTGATAACCAATGCTAATTATTACAATGACTAGCTTTCATAATTGGTTCAGAAACTACTTATCTCATTGACAACAAACTGGGGGTACTTCATAACCTCCAGAATTTTATTACAGTCACACTTTGAATGGTGCATTACTAATCACTAACACAGCTGCTCTCTTTAACACAACTTCTTCTGGCCTACATACCGATACTGCTGTAGGAGTTTTACTAGAACTTCAGTAGGACCCCTAGTACTGGGAGGCAGAGGTTGCACAGTTCCAGCATCCAGGAGCTGTCCCACACTACTACACAGTGCTATTGTACAAGGGTAACTCAGTGCCCTTCGTCAGGAGGCACACCTGTTTTGTGTATATAATTAATATTTGGATTAATTCCTTCATAAATCTGCTTAGAGTCTTCTATGTTTTGAGGGCTGCCTCATTTCGGAGATATTAAAGCTGAGAAACAACAACAAAAGAAGGTAAAATGCAGAATTTCCTCCCTGAGGAATGTTAGTGAAGTTAATGGGCATCAGTGCTGGCAGTATGCAGAGTGTAGTTCTCAGTCATCACAGTCTTTGGGATGGTTCTACTTTTTTTCTTTAGTAATATAAATCAATCTCACAAAAATGGAATAAGTGAGGTCTCTAAAATATCAAATTTGAAAGGAACCCAGAAGAAAAAGTACGTTTGCTTCAGGGTCTTGTAAATTTTTCAGGAAGTTAATGGCACAGAAGATGAATACTGTAAAAATATTGTTCACGTGGTAACACGTGGAATGTACTATACTGTCCATTTCTCAGGCTGTGCTATAAGCAAAAAGATATATTTAGGGATCACAGAATGGCTACAGATTAAAAACAGAGAAGCCAAAAATGTCCAACAAAACACTTTCAACAAAAAAATAAAATTGAAAAATTAATTTTAGCTACTAATTTCTGTTTTCTTTTTACAAAGTGTTTTCAGTTTTCAACGAGGGATTTAATTTGTTATTTTTTACATTTTCTCTATGCTATTCCTCAGTAGGATATCATCTTTTCAGTTTTCCAAAAAGTCATCTCCACCAACTACTATTCCAACCAGATACTACATGCTCTTCTCTGGGATGGCCAAAGGAAGATAGTTACAACTTGTACCACTGAGAAGTGTTTTAATGACTAATTTTGGAGTAAGACGAATCATTCTAGATGCACTTCTGATGCTAAAAAAATAAATCATCCAATAAAGGACTAGTTAATGCAAGTGTTCAAGAAAGCCCTAGGGATTTTTAGTTTGCATTGAGACTTGTCACTTTTCAGAAAATACAGTATACTGAAATATTGTCACTGACAATGTGGCTACTGGGCATCCCTCAGTACAACAGATACCTTATTGTTACTTTTAAAAAGTACTGTCTGGTACTGCCCACTGCCTCGTGGCACATCATTGTTACCTTCAGCGACAGAGGGCAAAAGCAGAAGGATGCAGGGTCACAATTGCTGAGCCAAGAGAGCTCCATAATTCCTGATGAGCTTTCTGGAAGATTTATGTGCACCCAGTTTTATGCAACATAAATATCATACACATTAATAAAGTACAGGTCAAACTCCCGAGATACATGTTCTAAAGCAAAAAAATCCATCTAAACCCAGCTGTTTACCTTTACTCATGCTTAGAATACAATACCTCAGGGCAGCAGTTTCCCTGTTTTAAACAGGGAAGGGACGAAACTGCTGTAAGACTTACAGGCTATACAATACATAGATCTAAATCCCTTATTTTAGGGATCTTCATCTTCTCTGCTATGAAAAATGCTCTATTATCAATAGTGCTTGCAAGTGATTGAAACCATTAATATTCTTCGTATCGTACTTGGTGTACAGCTGCCTACGCCTACTAACGTGAATCATGGTCCTCTAATTCAGTTCCTGCAGTGAAACCAAGAAGAGATGAACATTCCAATAAAGAAAAAACCTCTTAATTCACTACTCATTTAATGAAATAATTTATAGAATAGAGACAGTGTTGGCACAGGAGGGAGAATCTGCAATACTTATTTGCACTCCTGATCTACTGTGTAACCTCGGAGAAGTCCCTACAGTGCTTAGTGCCTCAGTTTCCCCACTGTTTCATATAGAAATAACTAGAAGCAGCAATAGGATGGAGCTTTAAAGTTAGATGAAATTCACCGCAACAGCTTTCAGCCTTTCCATTTTAAAAGGCATGGGCTTTTAAATATTTATATTTTAAAAATACGACTGCCTTGATCTCAAGACACATGTAGATGCCTTGGGGCTGTTAAAGTGGTGAGCAGGCCTTCAAGCGAGCAACTATCTATTCTTCTTTGCATCTTAGAATTAGTTCATGCAAGACAGGTCTTATAAATACAGAGCAAAGCATAAAACATTTATTTCCTAATTTAAAGCATGAATTAATTTATCCCTTAGACAGGAAAATTCAGCATGTGAACTCCCTTGAGTTATTATGGACAAGCTAATATCACAAAAAGCGATCTCATGCAATGGTTTGAGTAATGCAAAGATAAGGTCTACCTTTGTGAACTCCAGTTTAATCGCATTCCTCTAAGTCCACCTTCTACACTCAGACTGGGACTCCACCCCTCTACACATTCTCAAGTCATCATTTGATTTTTATCCAGATATAAATGATTTATAGTGCAGTTCAGAGAACAATCAAGCCCTAAATCTAATTATTGCTTTAACTGTGATGAACTTTCATTCGATTTTTTTGGTGTCCTCTGCTGTTCTTGTTTCCCTTGCTATGATGCTTACTCACTTTATTTTTCAGGAAAACAATCCAATACTATAAACATTTGGCAAAAATATTTGTAAAGCCACACTATTAGTCTTGTATTTCTCCTAGACAAAGCATTAGAAGTTGTGGCTGAGATCCTTTATTACTCAGTGGTACAGTATTTCATTTTAAGAGATTACAGGATGTGATTCAGCTACATGTCAGTGGAACAGTATGTGAACAAATCTAGACTTTGCAAAATAGATGAACATCCATAATCGACCCCAATTTCAGTGCTTGGTTTCGTTTTCATCTGAGGTATGCTTTGCCCCTTAATAAAATTTTTAAAATTGCTTCTGTCTGTTGAATTAGGTTGCCAGTCAGAAGATCAGCTGGGGTCACCACAATAGCTGTCATTTCTAGAAAACCCACCATTTCTACTGTTGAAAGATCACCACGCCTTACTGCTCCCACCAAACCCTTCACTGAAACAAATTTTCATACCCATTTGGACGTGTAACCAGAGTGGAAAACCACACTGCTGCTTGGAGATGTGGCAAAAAACCAGCAGCCCAAAACCTTCCATGTCTGGAGCATGTTCCTCTGCTCAGTTTCCTCACTGGGACTGGGGAAGTGGTGGAACCCAACAGAACCTGTGAACGTACCACTCCCTCTGGTGGCTGCAGAGAACGATGTAGATGGTTTCTTTCTCTTTATTCACTTACATTATGGGCAGATAAATCCCAGTTATATGAAATGTGTCAGTCATGGAAGGCTACTACAGAACACTCTGGATTCACTCCTTCCCCACACTCATAAGCATTCATCCTCACAATCAGCCTCCTTTTCTGCCTCTGCTCACCCTCCCCATTTGAAGCACAATTACTCTTCCCACCAGGTTTTGTTCATCTTTGCACTTCCTTCATGTAGCTGTTTATCCTTAGGAACATGCTTTGTATACAGAAAAGAAACCACATTCATGCTTTGTATACAGAAAAGAAACCACATTCTTTTATATATGATTCCTCCTGAAAATTAGAGTTCTAATGGGAATTTTGTTATGGAACTTAACAGCAGAAGTATTTCTCATGTATTCATCCATGTGCACTTCATTTCTTCTAAAAGACACACAAGCTCATTTAAAGAGATAATTACTCCTTTACAGAAAAACTGGCTGCACCCATATGCTGTGTGTGCTTCAGTCTGTCCATCTCTGTGCAAACCCAGACAAATCCTGCCCCACGCTGCAGACACCCAGACAGCTGCTGGCCTGGCTGCTGGGACACAGAACGGTCCCAAATAGCACAGGGACTGTGCTGGCTTCTGCTCACATTCCAAGCAGGTGTGATCTCAGCCACATCGTCAGGATTACAGCATTTCTCAGTGCATTTGCAGCACATTAGCACAATATGTATTTAAAAAAATGAGGATGTGTAAATTCCTAAAGACAGGCATTTGCTTTACCTGTACAGCCTCACTATAAAAGCAGTGAAAGTCTTTGAAAGTAAGAAACCAACTCACAGAACCATTCTGTAATAAACGAGAGACTGAGTACACAGTTTGTGTGCTTCTCCCCCCCCCTTTTGGCTCCATCACTGTGTTGCTTTCCTTATATAACTGTTCTAGGCCAAAGAACGCTCCTGACCTAAGAAAACCTACATGAACCTTATAATTTTTTGTTAAACACATGGTGGTCATCCACAGGTTTAAAAGTGGTAAAGAGTGGGCATTCCATATTTAACTCTGAGTCACTCCATTGTGTGTCACGTAGAGACAACTCCTGGCAGACGCTGGAAAGACTTTTTCTGGATAAGGTACTTAGTGACAGAAATCCCAGCTCTGGTGTGTCCTCAGGAGCACATCTACTCCCTACGATCGGCTCTGACACTGTAGGTAACCTGTCGCATTCTGTGAAATTTATGTTTTTCAGGACTGTGCCCCCAGGGAACTTCACTCTCTCAGAAGAAAGCTCTACTGAGAAAGTAGCTGCGAAGCTTTGCTCCAAGGGTCTTCATAAACAGCCAACATACACACCCTCTTGAGAAAGGCACTGTAGACTGTCCACCATACGTCTATCAGTATTTTGCTTTAGGTATGCAACGGTGTTACTCTTAATTAGAAAAGATTATAACTCATGCTTTTGTGTTAAGTGGCCCAAATTCATTTGCTTCTAAAAAAAGAGCCTTACAGTGTGAACAAACAACAACTTGAATTTTGAAATGCTAAAAGCAGGATATAAAAATCACTTTGACATCAAACCACAGGCTTTGAAACATTGTAGAGAAATCCTGATATTTTACATAGATCAACTCACTTGTACATAAGACTACCATGCAGCCCTCTCTACCTTTTCCCTCTCCTACCCACCTTAATCAAGTCTTTTCAGGACTGACTGAAATGGCATCATGGAGAAATGCAGCTTATACAAAGAACAATCACCCATAAATCTCAAATTAAACTGTTTTAAGTATAGATGCTTGCTTCTTTTCCCTTAAATACTAGTTTATTTTGAGAGGCAATCCAGTATATCTGGATTTCCTGGCTGCTTCAGAATTGCTCCCTCTTCATCAGCCTCCTGTATAGCCCAGAAGCACTGGCTTAGTGTGCGCCCATTTATCAGATCATGAAATATTTTAGATTGTCTCATGCCCCACAGACCGGAGTGTTGGTTTGTGAACACAGTATACATTGATTTTAGTGAAACTCCATTATGTCAGCTGAAAATCTAAAACTGACTGACAGATATCAGTACTATTCTAGCTTAGGATCTCCAACTTAAGCATTGTTGCAATCTTCTGATTCAATAATCTCTTTTCTACATCTGACAGGGTTGCTCACACATCTGTGCATATAATATTTTACAGTCAGGAGCACAGATGGTCAAAGAACAGGATTTAAATTTATAGCTGCTTATGTTAAAGAGTTGCATAATACAAATATTTGAGTTTGTCAATTCTAATACCAATCCCTTCCTATAGGACATATTTTACTGTTCAGATAGTGAATTCTTCTGACTGATACCAGCTGCAAGTCTGACTTCACATCAAAAGTGGTGTCCCTGCCAGTCAGGAAAGGTTGCCTGAAATATAAATAGGATGAAAGCAGCATATCCTGGTTCTCCCATTCTCTGACATCTGCCCAATGCAAAACTTCCAGAATGTCATTTTAAAAGGTAAATAGAGGCTAACATGTATTCCCATATCTTGTACACCAAATGCATTTCTAGAAGTTAAAAACTAAAAGCACAGTGACTCAAACCCAAACGCTACCACAAATCCATGACTAATTAAGGCCTATGTAAATCAATTAAGAGATATAATAGACTTCATCTTTAACAATTTGCAAATAAGGGAAGGTAGAAGCCCTTTCTAAGGGCAAGGCTCTGTACTTCTGCAAAAACCTTCTAAGAATCTTCGACTTCCATGTAAATAACTCCATACTGATCATCCATACTGTCAGTTTGAAGTCCACTATGTAGACCTGAGTTTGTGCATGCACATATACTGACAACTTCACTCTATATACACATATAAAAAGGTCACACATCTCATGAAAGAAGAATATCCAAATTATCCCTCTACTGTCACAAAGTCCCACAAGTTGTCAGATTGTAGCATGGTGACAGATTTCAATGTTCTGGCTTCTACCTGACTTAATGCAGGACTTTCCAGGAATGCACAGCTCCATGTGCTGCTACAATGTCTCTTTCTATAGGATTGTCTCCAGTACAAGTGAAATCTTAGCTTACAAAATCTCCAGTACGCAGAAAGTAAACCTATATCTTCCCTTCCTACTCTTTCACTAAAAATACACTCAAAAAGTGTAAATTAAGCACCTAATTTGGTGATATCCTTTGCTAATCTGCTCTGTAACTAAAAAGATCATGTCTCTGTTGCCAAATTTCCTGTTTCTGTATCCTGGAGCCAGCTGTGAGCCCTGGGATATTTGGTCAGAAGCATAAAAACTGTTTTCTGCAAGCTTTATTAATTTTCAAGCCATTTCCTGTTTTCCCTTTGCAGCCAGAACCACCCCTTTTGGCAGGTAGTGAAATACAAAAACACCTGATTCAGTTTGAGGAAATGTTCTACTACTTGAAAGAAGAGACTCAATGATAGCTACAATTTTCATTACCTGCTTTCAATAAGGCAATGTTGCTTTACTGTGAAGTAATATTTCAGCAAATGATGCTCTATGGAATTGCCCATCTCAATTTTCAAATCCTTTTCATAACAAATTTAGTTTTAGAAAACATCATGTAAGTCACAAGCAGCAAGTGTCCACAAAACAAGTTCTTCTGGAAGCAGAAAGAGAAAGCAAATTCTATTCATAGGTTGCATTTTTCATGACTGATGTTTAGGTAGCTTCTTTTGATATGTAACCCAAAACCGTAGAAACTATCTTCCGTCCAGTTTGAGACAGTAGAGCCTTGGTTTGCAGAAGGACCAAGCATGCACAGCCTCAGACAATTTACAGGTGACCTGCATGCTGGGTACTCCTGAACACCAGTCCTAGAAAACACAGGTGTCCTCAAAGGGTTTGTAAGAAAAAAAAAAATCAAAAAAATAAATGAAAACTCTGATAATATGGCCCTAAAAGTTTAGACTTTGATATATACAATTCCTTCTGTTTTAGAGATAGCTATAGTGAAAAGGGGAATCATTCCTGAGATATTTCAAGAAACAGTAATTTTCTTATCTGAGATTAAGTACGATTAACTGATTCATGCTATACCTGGAGCTCTGTAAAAACAGTCTCTTCACTGCAGCCCATTTACCCCAGAAACTGGACTAGCATTGTCCCCAGATTTGTTGTCACACTTTGCCTTACGCAGCATTCCTTACTTTCTGGATCATGTTCACTTGCAGTGAAAGGAACTGTGGAGTCAGGTTTTTGCAGTATAAATGAATTAAATGTACACATACAGATTATTTCATTAAGCAGAGAAGCACAACAAATTCCAGGCTAAACTGCCAGACAAATTGCTCATTATAAGGCCAAACCAATACCAGAGAAGAGATCATCATAAAGCACTACACTTTCAGAAGAGCATTCTTAAACAGAGTGACCAACCCTTATACTGCAAGCAACCACACAGAGCCATGGAAATCAAGCTGCCTACATTTACCCCCTGCATGACACCCATCTTGCGAGCACTTATGTGGAACCATGGCAAGGCTGCTCTTGCTGATCCTGGAGCTGCTGCTTAAAGGCCTGGTTCAGAGCCTACTTATGACAACAGGGAGTTTTCCATTGATTTCGGTGCTCCTGGGTTCATTTGCAAGACGGACTGACTCAGAGGAAAACATATCCTCCCACATGACTTCTGCCACTGAGGCGTAGCACTTTGCAGGATGGAGTCACTATTTTTCTACTCCCCAGCTATGTTTCATTCTTCACTCTTACTGAACTAGACACAGCCTAAGCCTCTCACAAGGCTGGGTAAATGAGTGATACAATCAGACGGAAAGAAGAGATTATGAAATGAAAACATAAGGGCTGCTTGTACTCCAGACCCTTGCCACCTCCTCCCTCAAACCACTGTGATTAAAAACACACAGAGCTGTCTAGCAAAAAAAAAAGAAAAAAGAGAGGGTGACCCATGCACTCATATCCTGGCAATTTGTGGGAATTGCCATAACATGCTCAGAACAAAAAAGACCAACTTACAACACCTCCAGATAGACCTAAACTTCATTTCATGACAGCATTTGAGCACAAGCGCAAGTCCACCACCAACCAGCAAGACACACACTGACACGTAGGTATGTGCTTACCTTCTGGTTTGAAACAAATTAGACCACTTAAGTGCTCTTCAAACACAGACAGAGCGTTAAATCAGAACCTTAGAACAACTCCTTCATTTTCAAAAAATCCATTGGCTTAACAGAATTATAATACAGTGAACTATAGTTTCATTTGAAAAAACCCTTGATTTGGTACAGTGCAGAGGAAAACTGCTCCCTCATCTCTGGCTCTATACCCTCTCCCAAGGGTGCACTGGCTCTTTGGAGACAATTTTGTTTTAAGTCGGAGGGCTCAGCAACAGCTCCCAGCCTTAGTCTCCTTACTCAGCAACACGCTGTCCTCAATGGAACATAAGTTCCTGTCATGATTGTCCTCAAGGAACAATTTCACCCCAAGCTGACAATTAGTAAGATGTTCCTGGCTTTTTCACTAACTTGTTTTGCCTCTGTAGGCAAATTAATTTCCCTTTGTTGCACTTTGATACTGTGATAGAAGCTGATTTTATTAAATTCTTCATTGTTCAAGAAATTTATCTAAAGAGTTTTTTTCTCTAAGGAATGGGATGGAGCAGGAGAAATAGGCTGGTACAGGAGAAACTACTCCTTATTAGGAAGAACAACAAAAATGTTAACAAGTGTGGAAGTAGCCACTGGAAGTTGGACACCTCCAATTCCTGAAAGCCCAAGAGCTCCAGTTCTATAGCTGGAATACAGTACGATTTAAAGGAAGAAATTATTTAATTCAGCAAATAGCTTATCTTTCTTTAGAAAGGCTTATTCCTAAACCTGAGGCAAATTTGTTTCTATGAATAATCATAAAAATGAAAGGTCTTCAGTGTACCTTTGAAGAAAACGGAATGAAATTCTAAGAATATCTTCTTTTTGTTCCTGCTAAGAATTTGTTAACATTAAAGAGTCACTGTTCCAGTTTGTTTTTCTCAGTGTACTACACTCATTCTTAGTTCTGAAAATACACACAGAAATCCAAACACCATTCTGGAAAGGTAAAGAATGATTTGTTTCAATTTTTCCAAGTAAGTTTCATTAAAACGGACATTCTTTCCTAGTAAATTTCAGTTTCATGAGTGGCATTTCCCAATAAGCAAACACTTTTAAACAGATTTGAAGCAGCATTAACAAGGAATATTTAATCCCATATTTTAAGAATCAAGACATGCTGAAAGTTAGCATACGGGAATATTTATTTTACTGGTTTTCTACAGACAATAAGCCAATACTGCCTGTTGTTTCTTTGTATTGACTTTCATCCTGCTCTCTTAGGGATCTTCAATACAAAACACAACTACAGCACCGTAATTTATATCTATAGCTAACAAATTCCTTTGGCACTTGCTACTTTCTGAAGTAAAGCAAAGCCCAGTGGAAGGTGCTGCGCCTCCCTCTGCAGCCCTCTTTCCATGCCTGTATCACTGCTTATGTTTACACTTTGCTTCTTAGAGCACAAAGCCTTGTGGGGTCTTAACAAGGGCTCTGACTCACATCCACTGAGCAGATCAACCCAGCCATGTTTGGTTGGTTGCTTTTTTTAAAAAAAAAAAAAGAATAAAGCCTCTCCCACAAGTCTGCTTCACTCTTCTGCAGAGGTCACCTCCTCCACAACCATCAGCAGAAAGGAAACAAATCTATGCTTCTGCTGCTATGCTTCAGAGTCCCATGTCCTGGCACTGCAGGACTCCAAGGTACAGAAACTGAGGGAGAAGGTCACATACTTCCTCCACTCAACTATGTGGCACACTGGTATAGTTAGTTCACATGCAAGTACTGATTAAAACTCACCACATTCCTAAGTAAACATAAATCAGTAGATTATTACTTGCCCAAGACAAGGGAAGATTCAGAAAAGGATTAATATAAATCATTGCTTCCCTAAGTCCTGCTTCAGCCCCAGCGCCTGCCTAAGAACCATTATTCGTGAGAATAAGCATCTGTTCCAGATGTTAGTAGAGTGCTAATCTAGTCTTGCACACATGCCACACAATGCTGATACGCAGAAACATACCAGAGAAAAACAGCTAGTCATACAGGTGAGCGCACAGCTGTGCTACCGGGAGTTACACACTAAAAGGAAAAATCCTGTCTCTGCAGGGTGCTATCAGCACCCTGAGGCCAGCAAGCCAGTGGGCAGAGAAGTGCTAGAGCACAGCTAGGATGTCACGTGAGGACACAAGCTGAGACACTTAGACACGCAGAAAAATTCAGATGGTATTTACTGCAGAATTAACCTGTCCTAAAACTGTTTCAGTATCCCTAAATGCACATTCACTACCACACTTGCTCAGATAAGCATGGGAGCTCACTTTGAAATGAAGAGATCGGTTCACTGCTGGAAAAAACAGGAAAAAATGTCTTTAGTATTGTTCCTTAAATATTTTTTAAGGACAGTTCGCTGAAGGGAGGGAAGTCCCTAAACACCTCGCTCTGCCTAAATACCCTTTCCCCCTCTGCTAAATAAAAGTCTTCTGGAAGCCACAACAGCTCCTGTAACTTTAAACCTGGGCTGAGATCATAGTTTTAGGACTGACCAAACAGAGTGCAGAGGGCGGGCCTGGCTCTTCTTTGAGGACCACCTTAGGCATGCTCCCACCCCTTGGCTAAAGAAAATAATGCTGACTCCACTCCGTTTTGTTCAGCTGTATGGTTATCATCTGGGAAAACCTTCCCCCTTAAGACAACAGCAGCTACAGGAATATTTGGAATACCAAAGTATTTTTTTTTCAGTGATTTCTTTTTGTGATCGCAATTCTTTCCTGCCTCTACAACACTAATCAGAATTGGAATCCATCTGGTTGCAGAATTAGAAGGCTATTCTCTAAGCAGAGCGAAGATGTTTATTAAAGTTCAATTCTTCATCTTCATTCTAGGGAGCATGCCTTTCATAGCTCTTGCTGAAGAAGGTAAGAAGCAGCTTTGGTTAAAATTATTTCCAGTAATTTCCTGTAATTTAACAGCTTGTGTGCTTATTCATAGGCAATATAGTTGCTCTGTCCTGTTTGAAATGCTTTCTTCTAAATTCTTAAGCTAAAACTGAGCATCTTCTACAGCTCTAATCAGGAAATAAACACATCAGAAGTTTTCAGATGGGCTGAGTTACGCTTTATTAGAAAAGACTTCTGTGTGTAAAAGAAGAACCATGCACACAGGCAGGGAAGACATTACATCAGCAGCCCTTGGAAATGTCTTCAGTTTCACTGTCATATAGGCAAAGGAGACTGCAAGCAATAATTTAGTTGTAACTGACATTTAGGCAGTGAAACTCTATATGAGAGTAACTTACAAATCTCTCCATTCAAGAGTTGAGCTTCTGTACTTAGAGGCATTACAAGAGCTTAGAATTTGAGCCTTACGGAGGGTTTTGCTAATACTTATTTAGCCATTAGCAATACAGGCAAGTGAGGAAAACTAAACCAGAAAGAATTATTACCAAGGAGAGATTTAAAAAATGTTATGTATCTACTCAGGAAAAGTTTACTTGGCAAACTTTCTTTTGAATTTCATAAGAAAAATACAATGTAGGCTTTTAGGTAAAACAGATGTTCAAGTCTTTTTACAGCTAATGGAGAAGAGTGATTTATTAACAGTAAATCAGAATTACCCTAAACAGTTCTTCGTTCCAGGAATGTCACATTTAAATTTAGTCTTTGAGTAGTATTTGACTCATGAATGAATTGGCCATCAGGCAACGTGCCTGATGTATGATGTACGCACAACCAGAAAGTATGCCTGCAGCGGCAAAATGCAGCTGCCGTTGCTCCAGAACATGTTCCAAGCACTAGTGCTCTGAGAAAAATAACTTGAAACTCAACCCACTAGTCTTGCAAAGATAAATCCACTTGTCTGACTTGGATTTGGGGACCTAACTGAAACATAGGACCTGATTCTGGCCTGGTGACAATATTATTCTGCTGGAAACAATGGAGCTATATCAATATTGAGTATATGGGGATGTTGGCATGAAACTTCTAATGGGAATTCCTGGTGTTCTGTATGTCAGAATATGAGGCTGAAAGCTTGGAGTTATGCTTCAAAATTTCACAGAAAATGTCAACTCAACAGATACTAGGCAAGTCCCCAGTACTGCTTTCTAGGCTTTCTCTAGGATAAGCACTTACTGCTCATCCAACTAGATTATCCTTTAAAAGCATCAACACAAAATGTAACAAAGTTTAAAGCCATTAGCAATGCAGCAAATCTACCACCATTTTATAGAATTACTGTAAACAGTTTCTGGGACAGCAGAATCATAGGAAAAAAAAATCTTTCATCTTTTGGAGGAGTTTTTAAGCCTGTCTTCTCTCACCTCAGAGATGTCCAACAATAAACAGGTTGAAACTCTACTAGCCAGAAAAATGTCAAAATATTTCCTGCTTGCAAGAGTCTACCTGTGTTTTATTACCAGTACAGTTTGTGTGGAACTCCACAGTCGGATTTAGAACATGGTTTAGAGCCTTTAAGGCTGTCTGTGTCTGTTTAGGTTTTACGACTTTCTTCACATGGGGCCTCTCAGGATAACTTCCAAAGGATACACCAGGAAAATAGACTGCAAATATAAAATAAGCAAGTCTCAAACATTTAGCACGTGTATCACTGCTGTTTACTGATAACCATCAGCAATTGCAAATTAGAACAGACTTAAAATGACAATGCCACCTTCGGCAATCTGTGACCGCACTGACAATGGAGATGGAGAATTTTTTTGCTTGTATAGTAGTAGTTGGAGTGGATATATTCAGATATCTGAATCTCTGGGGTAGACAATTTGACCTGAGGGTTTTACAGAAAAAAAGTCTCCTTATCAGATTCTGCTATCTCTAAACCCTGATCAGGCCATAAATAATCTGCAGCTACGATTTTGTTATATTTGGGCACTCTGTTTTCTGGATTGAGACGGAATAAAGAAAAGCAGGTTTGTTTCACTTTCCAAATGGATTATTATTGGCTCCAAATTTGTCCTTGAATAGCAAATTGACTTAAACTGTTGATTCTAGCGGTAGGTACAACATCGTTCCAGGTAGTGATCCGTGATTTGAGTAGTTTCATTAGTATCTGCTCTTTGAATTGCTGCAAGTTTATGAAAAAGACAGAGGTGCAAAATCCATTTCAGGACAACTGTGAACCAGAAACGTGATTGAACATTATCACCACTGACCCAGTAACAGGACTATCAGCCAACCTAGGAACAACATTTTAGTGAAAACCTATGAAGCTTAAGGGAGAAGTCAGAAATGCTTAAGCATTCTTCACTCAGAACATGCAAATTACATCTAACACCAGTAAGTCAACAATGAATGAAGATTTCTGTTAAAGTTTCCTGGATTGGTTCTAGTCTTAACAGGAATTTTTGGTCCCAGTCAGCAACGTGGTTTCCAAAAGAAACAATAAAAGCTCCTTTAATTGGGTCACATAAAGCAAGACTTAAAGCTGTAAAAGCATAAAATGCAATACTGATGTGGAAGAGAAGATAATTAACTTATTAATTAATTCCACTCTTCATATGTGAGCTTCCAAATAAATTAATGGCAGAAATTAGCAAAAATACAGAAAGAAAACCTAGTAACAAATCTTACATCACTGTCTACTTGAAACACATTCACACATGCTCTGTTTGTATTTTCTATTCATGGTTTAAATCCCAACTGAAAAAGCCAAGTTACTTCAACTTTCTTATAACCAAGGACAGCCCTGAGCACTCTACAAGCCGATGAATTTTTAGACTAAAGCATTTCCCATTGAATGATTAGCAGATTTGTCCTCTGTGATCCTGTTCAGCATGTAAAAATCCAGGCAAATCTTAGAACACAGGATCGAAACAAATTAGTTGAAATGGAAGTTGGCCTAAAATTTTTCTGAGTACAGCGTTAATCAAACAGTTAAAAGCACAAGTGCTCAAATGAACACTTTACAGAGGCAACACATTTCCTAACTTGAAACTTCTCCTTTGGTGCAAGTATCATGGCAGAGAAGGAGGTTACTCTATTGGCTGTCACATAACATGAAGAAAAATTAACACGATTGTTAAAACAAGTTACCACATGTCACTTGAGCTGTATCAACTGTCCACGTTCCTAATCTTACCTAGAGGCAAATACTAGATTATAACTCCTTATGCAAGTCTCAAAATTAAACAAGCTTATACCAGGTCATGTTACTTTACATTTGTTTTGGACTAAAAGTAAGCACGTGAACAGGATAATTCAGATGAAAAGTGTTTATATGGTAAGAAAGGAAAGTTTACAGTCAACCATGAAAGACTAAAAACTTTTCTAATGTTTTTCAAAATCATAAAAACCAAAATAGGCAAAAATCACAAGAAAGGATTTTTTTTTTTTTAACTATCTTGATTTACCCAAACTCTGCTGCCAGCTCAGTGGCAAAACTAAACAATAAAGTCATGCAACTCTAAACTCTTCTGAAAACCAAATTCTGTAACTGCTGGTAGTAAATCAAATGAACAACCAAAACAAACAGTCACATGTGACTCCAAAAGGGAACCAGTTTCGTACTAAGTAAGCATGATAAAACCTTTCAGTGCACATCAGGCTGCAGTATGAGTAAGTGCACTTGTGCATGTGTCCCCATATCTGCCTCTTGTAGAGCTACATTCATATCATGCTAATGTAGTTTCTATGTCCAACACCCAAAACAACTATCAGAAAAGGAGAAAAACATCTTACTAGGATCTCAGTGGGTCTGCAAATGAGGGAGTCTGTATTTTGCAGTGTCTTGGCAAAAGACCAGCAGAGAACAGATAAAATTTGCTTTCTCCTCTTCATTGGGAAAGCAGAGAGGCTTGCCCATCTGTATCTCAAGGGGTAGTTTTTGAATCTGTGTAGCTTTACAAGCAAAGGAAATAGTCATATTTAAAATCTCACAAGGGGACCTTTCATTAACTCAGGCTGCACAGTGAAAACTGGAAACAGAGAGGCTGGATTCTCAGCTCTTGTAATTCAATGGTTTTCACTGAACTCATGGGTTTACCCCAGATCTAGTACTTGTAAATCTGCAAAAATTAGCAGGTGAGAACCTAGAGAGATAGAGCATTTTAATGGATAATACAAACCAGGAAAGGAAGGATAGCCCACAGCATGCAGGCTGTTTGGGCCCGACAGAAGCACGCAGTGTTTCCTCCTTGTGCCGTTTGAGGCAAGCCATACATACAGGCATACCACAGAAGTGACTACTGTTCGCCCAGCTCTAACATATGGTCTGTCTCAGCTGCATGTTTGTTGTGTTGGTTTGTTTGCTTTTTGTCTGGATGTGGTCAGGGACTACAGGATGGAACCCAAGTGCTGCCAGGTCCTACTATTCACTGCATCCCAGATCCATGCTGGGGACAGGCAGCCTCTAAAAGGGTCTCTCCTGACCCCTGCGTGCACATACCATACCCTCAGTTTGGACTGACGCTGCAGCAAACCTTACATAGCTGTGTGGCACACAACTTGCTGCACAGAGCCTCAGAGAAAGACGCAGGATTGAGAGTAGAGGTATGTTGGGATGTTCTAAAGGGAAACAAATGAGAAAAATGAGATTAATTTACCATTGATTTCCCAGTCAGTCTCAGAAGCCCAGCCAAAGAGTCTCAAAGGAAACAAACTGCAATGCTGAGCACATTCTCATGTTGCTTTATGGCTTCCTCATGTTTTTCCATCTTTGTATTTGTTGATCACAAACACCACAACATCCAGCATAAATTGTGTCAGAGTAATCCTTTGTGAGGGCATAATTCAGCTGTGTACACCATTTCAGAGGAACACACACTCTCTTAGGAGGGCTTGAGTAGTATATGAGCTGCTGCTAAATCCATGAAGGGGACACTTAGTTCCAAATGCATATTAAAATGTTTTTATGACTATGAAATCCATCCAAGTATTAACTAGTGTGTTACTAGTTAGTATGAAAGTCAGACTAAACATATTTGCATGGATCTTGCTTGCTGCGTGGCAATATAAAGCAGCTAGCCAAAAATCATTGTGTGAACAAAACTGAAGCCTAACCAGTTTCCAGTTAGTGCTTAGCATGCATATTTCAAACAAATGAGTTAAGAAATGATCATGCCAACAGTTCCTCTGGCAGATACAAGGGGTTAGTAACCTTCATCAAGGCAGCTGTGAAAGGGCATATGGCTATAGCCTCAGAGTTTTGGGAAGGAAATGATTCATTGAAGATTAGTTTATTCCTGTATTAGAAGTAATTTCTTAATTCCTTTTGTCTGCACTTACACATCCCGCTATTTGTGCACAGATTGTCTGCTTACTGCTGCACACCCCATAAAATTGGCTGATCCATTACATGAAATTTTGCACTCTTCCCTTGTCTTAGCTTCAATGCTCATTCCTTGTCAGCCATGCAGTGATAAACACAGTACTCTGATGCTATAGTAAAACTTACACCACTTACAGAATGACATAAGACTTACACCATGTCACAACTCTCATTTTGCTGCCCCAACCAGACCCCTACTGTTCAGAGAAAAAGAAATTGCTATTAAAACTGCAAACAGGGCAACAGAGTCATAGGGCAGCAAATATTAGTAAGAGGAAAGTGGTTTATCCCACATTCCTGGGATGGCAACTCTGAGGTCAGTGTACTTAGACAAGAAATCAAGGGATTGGCATAGCAACATTATCAAAAGCATAAACTTTAGAAGAGTCATCTCTAGTTCTGCAAGGAATATTTTAAAGTAATATCCAATAATGGAGTTGAATAGTTTCTTCTTAAAACCACAGCTCTGTGGCTGATTTTACAATGCCTAAGAGAAAGCTTAGTAAGTTACCAGCTTTTCCTCTTGTGGCTTTGTTTCATAACTTTGGTGGTGGGTCATACACATATAAGCAAGCACTTGAAGAGCAGTTTTTATCTCTACCTGCCCAGTTAAAATAGATTTTGTTTTGCTTTTCTGTAGGTATCCTATACACGGGCAGTGTAGAATTTGTAGCAGTCACAAGACAGGCGATTTGCTTCAGAAGCAGCCAAGTGATTCTTCCCCACTTGGCACTGTCGATTTTAACTCTGGCTTTGTTCCTTTGGCTAAGCCAGCCACAGCAATAGAAACCATCTGTGGGAGGGTGTGGTGACCAAAGGAAATGTTTCTGACAGTTCAGCAAAACATTGTCATCATGAGCTACATGGAATACCTGAACAAAGTCAGTCATACGCTAAAGGCTCAGCTAAATCCTTCCTTGCATGCCACAACCGTTTTTCAACTGGCAGATACTTTCCAAAGTTGGTGTTTTGTCACCGAGTTTCCTTCACTCTGCAAAGCAAAGCTGTCAGTTTTTGTATAAGGAAACTGCATTAAGCACTTCAGGCTTTAGATAGTACATGCATTTTCCTGAACAAAAAGTCTAGATGCTTAAACATATACCAGGGCATTTCTTTATCATGGCATAATATATTACTCCAACTTCCAGAAAGAATTAACAGAAAATGAGAAAATGCCAATGCTGTGGCCCCAAGCAGGCTAAGGATACTGCAGATTTAATGAATTTTGCAGGAGCCACAAGTACAAATGAGAATTTCAGTTCTCATCAAGAAACTTCCTTGCCTTTCCGAAGTCTGAAAATTTTAACTGTCCAAAGGCTCAAAATCCTGAATTCACTATATTATATTCTTCAAAACCTCAAATTTTTGAAGTCCAAAAAATTTGTAGCCTAGATTTGGCAGTGTTGAACTCTTTCATTAAAAAACTAAAACAAAACAAAACCCAAGAGACATCTATATGCTTTTTTCAATACCCAAAAATGCTTAAGCAATTATAGAAAAACAATGGAAAACTACTTTTTGAGAAAAATAAGCTGATAAGGTAGGTTTTGGACCTGACTGTGGAATACATTTAAATTGAGGATTAAGCCAAGTAACAGACAAAATTGTATTTGAAAACTGGAGCTGCTGCTGTGACACTGTGTATTCAAAAGGCAGATACCTTATCAAATCAAACTTTTTTGTTAAACTTCCACCACCATGAATAAAAGTTTCCACTGAACTTCAACTGAATGAGATTCCAATAACAAGATACCGACTTGGAGACTCCCTTTGCTCCCGATCCAGTTAAGGTCTGTGAGTGAAGAATGCTTCCTCAAAGGGCATTTCTGTATTCAGGACATAAATGCTGAATAAAATACGGCCAAAACAGGATGGCCAACACACATGTACATAGACAGTTCTTCCAACATCATCACTTGGTTTGAAAGAATTCAGGAAGCAGATACCAAAAAACAGTCAACTCCAGATAGTTAGCTCAGCAACACCTCGAATGGAAGAGTGATATCTCCCAAGTGACACATCCCACTAAATTCTTTCCCTTGCTTTTCTAGAGAAGCATTTCACAAAGCACCTATTGAGCACAGCTGGATAGGATAAAGTATGGTATTGAGAAGATACAGATAAAAATAAACCTGAATTTTAAGATCAAAGCTTTTGACAGTTATCCTGTTAGTAATTTTTTTGGCTGTTAAAAATAACTGAGGCTGCTTTTTTTTAAATAGGAAGAGAGGGACAATAAGCAATAAAGATTATTTCAGTTCTTGCTAGAAGGAATTGTTTAATGTCAGCCTTTTTTACCTGCTGGTCTCTTATCACAGAGATGGAAACTCATTCTGTTTTGAGGGCTTCCTATTTCAAGGACTAAACCAAAATCCAGGTTTACAACTGCCTTTGCCCACTAGCGTCTGGGTTTATTCCCACTGCCTGGAAAGAAACAAGATCCTACAACATTTTTCATCTTCAAAAGTATCTTTGTTGGTTTTGGAGATACCTGAAAGAAATGCTAATGAACAACAGTTTTACAACTCACTCTCCTTTCCAACACAACCACTGTGCTTTGAAAGCAGCCCTGAGAGGTTTTCCTAGTACACTGTCACTCCGTGCATAACAATGAGTCGTGAGCTCATCTTCCCCTAAGTGGGTCAGGGGATGCTTAACCATGGGACATTTTCAAAGCAGTATTAAACTTTTAAAGACATCAACTTTTCTCCTGGTGTGAGAAGTCACAGCCTGATAGCAGCTGGGGACTTAAAACTGAAAGGCACCCAGCTGGAACTCTGGCAGAAAGAGATGCAATGATTAATTCACATCTGCAGCAACCTATAGCTGCAAACAGAAGAGGCCATACTGCTCGTCGGAGACAATCACAGCACTGTGAGGCAATGTTTTCATTTACAACCTCCTCTGAGCTAATATTAAGAACATATGCAGAAGCACTACATAATGCTATGGCTCTTGCTACATTTGGCCCACACCAGATGAAACCAAGAAAGGACTAAAGCACATAGGCCCTGACATCCCATTTACATCTCTGATGTCGGCAGTACATACGCATGGTGCAGGGAACAGGGAAAGAAGTTTCAAGTCCGACACTTTCTCTCAATTTCATTGGAATATTTTTTATTTTATTACAACTTCCTCTGACAAAGAATTGTCTGGTATGAATGGACAGGGCTGGGACAAGACCTCCACATTGAGAGAAACCAGTTCAACCTGTGAGCTTTAGGAACATGATAGGGGAGCCATATTATTCTAGTTTCCTTTACAGTTAAGGAAAGGCAGCACTATCAAGGATGACCCAAATCTCAGGCAAGCTGAATTACCTTCTAGAAGTATTCATCTTTCCCTACAGACTATAAAATAAGATTAGCGCAAGAAGACACTTTATTTAGGCACCTTTATTAAGGACCTAAAATTAGGCAAGATTAATCTGGGCCACCTCCTTTTGTCAGTCACTGTACATAGAGGGCAAACGCACTGAAATAGATTTTCTACATGTCACTCATTGCCAAGAATCTGCAATAACTTTATCATACAAAGAATAATTATTTGATGTTTTTGTGACATTCACTAATTCTCTCCACCTTTGTTCTGTGACAGTTTCCTTTTCTGCCTTCACTACCAGGTAATTCTTCAGGGCTGAAAGCTACTGCCATGCCAAGAGTATAAGCAGCTTCTCTGAATAAGCTGCTTGTCAACATACAAAACTTATTTCACTTTCTACTTGGGGTTTTTCCTCTGGTAATTGTTTTTCTCCATCTGTGCTTATTTTGCAACTAGCGAATAAAGAATTTTTTTTCAGTTCTGACTGGGATTACAAGGTAAACTCATCCATACCCAATTCACATTATTGAGCTCTACTGCTATTTCTTCCTTTACACTTAACATTTACATAGCATAATCTCAATATTGTACTTTCAAGAGATTACTTTATAAGGAAAAAAGTATTTTAAAGTACTGCCATATCTTAAAACACCCTGATACTTAGAAGGTGGCTAAATCAACACATCTGAAGTCAGGCACCATTCTGCTGTTCTCAACAGAAAATTTTAAAGGCTGCTCACCTAGGGTATTTCAATCAAAAATAACTAAAATATTTATTTTTTTTACCATCTAACTTAAAAATATGATTTATCCTGGTCTGTTGTAGTCTTTCCATGGATTATAAAGCGATTCTAGGGGAAGGTGTCCCTGCCCATGTCAGGGGAATTAGATTAGAATTCGATGATCTTGAAGGTCCTTCCAACCCAAACCATTCCATGATTTTTGAGAGAGAGGCTGGCTTAATTAGCCCCTGTATTAGGCCTTGTGTTGGCATCACATGAAGCTACTTTCTTCATCTGTTAGTGCCTTAAGTGCTACTTGCACACCCTTTTGGCTCTTAAATAGAAAGTGTATCTGTATTCAGGCTTATAAAGGTATAAAAATATAAAATCCTATTTACTTGAGTAAACATAGGATTAGAAATCTAAGTTTAGATCAGTGTTTAGTCTCTCGGCAATAGGACAAATCTCTCAGTCCTGCATTGCTAGAGACAGATGAAGTATTTTTAGTTTGATTCAAAAATTAGTTTGGGGAGCAAGGAAAAAGATGTGCAAGTTTCCAGTAGAATTCAGATGAGCGTTTCAAGCAAAAACAGATTTTTTTTTTTCCAATGTGAAATCATTCATCCTCTGTATGAAAAGTTTCCTTTAAAGTGCCAGTGTGCTTTTTTTGACTCATTTCAAAATTAAGCATTGTCTTTTTCATTTTAAATGCTATTTTTATTTTAAAATGGGCAGTTAAAAGTGAGAAGTTAAATGGAACACACAAAGAAAAATCATTTCCAAGTGATATATGTGCAGTTGATCCAAAGGGATTCTATCCTTTTTTCAATTTTGACTGCTATCAAGCAAAATGCCCATTCTTTCTAATTTAGTCACAGAACAAAAATTCTGTTTACTTGCCTCTATGTCATATACAACACAAACAGGGTGCATGTAGGAGTATAGAAATATTTCATAAGAAATAGTCTAACTATTTGAAACTAGTCTAACAATTCAGAAATATTCTAACTTCAAATGCAGAAGAGATGAGAATGTTTAGGTTACTAAATAAAAATAGGTGAAATTAGTGGAAATAGTGTTAAGATTTAATAAAACAAACATATCATGAATATTTCTCTTACATAAGATATTCAAATGGTACAGGAAATACCTGTTTTTAACTCACTCATGTGAATAGCTGTCCTCCTCCCTGAAGAGATCACTGCAAAGCACTACTAATCTACTACTTGGTATTTACCAAAATACAGAGGTATCAAACTATCCTGCAAAGGTAAAAAGGTTTATGTACTCTTTGTTTGTTATTAACCTATTAGCAGGTGATTATTGTTACCTTACATACATCATAACCTGGGATGCTCACACATCATTTGCCTTTCTCCAATCTCCCCTAAAAATTCTCTGCTTTCTGAAGAGAATGAACATGGCTCTCATTCACACAACCTTCAGCTATCACTGAAATCTTTCCTTGCAATAACTCTGCATTATGCTGAAAAGGTATAAACTGGATTTGAAAATATTTGGACAGACTTTTGCTTTGATTGCAGAAATAAATAGAACTTATATGCAAAATTTGAATCCAGGAAAGAATTTTCCAGAAGTTTTCGGGTTTTTTGCCTGAAGTTTTTGCTCAGAATAATGTCTATTGTTAGCTCTTTGCTTAAATTGAAACACTGGTATCTGGAATTAGCAGAACTCGTATGCCCCAGGCAACAGCATAACAAGCAGCCTCACCTAGCTTTATAATAATGGTGAATTAGAAACTCCCAAGAGATATCACACTACATTAACATCAGCCTGTGTATGATCATAGTTTTATGAATCAGCATGAAGCTTAATCAAACACCACCTATGCTTGCAATGTTTTCTTGATACTGCCAGTTATCGTCACATGTCCATACCTTTCACCTTGTTCCATCTCATTTTTCCTATTGATGGAGTTTGACTGTATTTGTAAAGAAAAAGCATTATGTTGGCCAAAATTTAAATTTTTGTTTTACCAAAGAGCACAGATGACATACAGGTCTAGAATAAAAAAGGAATCTTACACTGTTACCTAAAAAAAAAAATCAAATTATGGCAAGTAAGGTTTATAACTTTAGAAAAACCTCTGAATAAATTTGTATAGAAATATTTTCTAAACTACAGCTACATCCATATACATTAATGATAGTTCTAAAAATAAAGGTTACAGCTGGGACTGAGCTGAAAGATGGGAGAAAGCTCTTGTATTTTAGAAAATGGAAGATGCTTGAAGTCATTTATCCAAATACATAAGCTAATGATTAACTTCAAATCTGGAGTAGTCACATCCACTGGGGGAGAGGGCGGTGCAGAAACTTGTCTTAAAAAAGAAAAACATTTTCTTGGACAAAGTGTTTAGTAACCAATATATTTCAAGGTTGTTTCAGGGTTAAGTTATGTGTACTTAAGCTCTTTGTACAAGAGTATAGCAGAATTCAATGTTAACCCAAAGAATTTTGCAAACGTAAGTAAACAGGGAAAGAGATTTAACACTACATATATCTCATGTTTAACAAAATTTAGATGCCAAAGTAGCCAGAAGATGTGGCTACCAAGTAAAATCCTAACATTTTCTCTAAAATTTCATTCAGCAAGCTCAGTTCTAGAAGGAGGAGAAAGTGCAACAAGTGATTTCAGAGACAGAAACGACACAGAATTTGAAGAATTACCAACCCTAGTAAGTATCATTCTAAATAAAACTTCCTTTAAGTAACCCTGATTTCATATTCCTAGTACTGTCTGGTGGCTCAGATTTTGAATAATCATTATAAAGAATAACCTTGAGTTCTATTTTAAAAAAAGCTCTGACACCAATGCTTTGGCTGTACGAACAATGAAGTTGAAGGTGACAAAGTTGAAAACATTTTTGGCCATTCTGTACTGCAAAAAGCGTTCATACCCCACTTATTTGCTGCCGTTTGCCTCTTCTAATTCACTCTCTCTCCACTAGCTTCAGTGAAACCAAACCAACAAACCAGTGTAAAAAACCTCAATAAAAAGGCAGGTCTGCAATATTCTGCCGTCTTCTCCTATACCTTTTGTAGTCCTACTGAAAGGTCATCTGATCTAGAAACCCTCTAGCTGAGAAGACAAGTCAGAAAATCAGATTGCTTGGGTTTTTTTTTTTAGTTAGGGTACACAAGTCAAAGATGACAGGTGATAGCTCAAAAAGCATCCCCAGCGCACTTGACAGACCAAGAAATTTAAATGCTTATTTCATACACATAGACTGAATGTACTGAGGTTTTCTTTTCCCTCTTTTTCCCCCGCAATTCTTGTAGTTGCCTACAAGACTACACAGTGTAACAAATCTCTTGCAGTTTGGACAACTGATGACCACAGAAAGTGCATTTGCCCCAGCTGAAGACAGTGATAATTCTACTGGTTACGAAGTTAACACACAAAACATTGATGGTAAAAAAATCTTTTATTTCTATTATATTATGTCAAAGTTCTACTGTCATCTATTGAAAAATGTCTGAAGAATTCAAATACCAAGTTTAAGGTGCTCTCAAAGGTAGCATTGCTGATTTTTGAAAAGGAAAAGATTTCCTAAAATTGCTCCTTAATAATCACTCAGCATCCTAATTTCCTAACACATGTATGCTGACAAAAGGAACGAGTAGCTACACCATTTCGTTCACCAGTGGACTGCCAGTTCTACCCCAAGGCAGGCAATACCTCTCTGAAGCTTTCGCTTTCTTTTTAGCTGATTATTACAAAAATCAAACAGCCCTCCAGAATTTTTTTTTTTTTTGACAACTCAAAGACCTTCAAATGCAGAAAACACAACTGTTACAGAACCTGGCTGCCCTCTTGATTTTTGCCAAGTTGCCTGCCTTTGCTTCCCTGGAAGATACAAATTACTGTCACACAGATACAAAGCAAAGGGCACCCACATCCATACAGCAGTCAACGAGCAACAGATGAGAGCAAAAGGCTGATGAAGTGCATTCTGACCTGTTACCTTGTGCTTCGCTATCTTCAGACAGCCTGCTGAGTACCCGTGCTTTTGTGTCTGATGGGATACAGAAGAACGTATGGGCACAAATAAATAGGCTCATGCTCTATAAAGCCTCTTTTGGACCAGGATTTTTCTTTGTGGTTTGCTCTTGTGCATACCAGTAAGAAGTAAGAGCATGAGCATCATGGTTTCTGGTCTGATATTCCAGTCCTATAACAGTATCAATGACTGGTTGTGAATTTAATGTATTTCTGCAAAGTTCTGTAGTATGTATGTTATATTTACTACTTCTCCCTTAAGTAGCCTAAGCCAATTACTTCTAGACAACAGCTATGAGCAAACACTTCTCTTTGTTTGGCTAGCTTCTCTTGGAAGCTTCCATGTGCTACAGTAGTTTCATATCCCTCGATAAATCAGACACATTTGTTTAAAAATTCTGTGTGTTCATTTCCTTTCCCAGCCTGCTTGTCTTTGCTGAGAGAGTTAGACCTCTCTAGTCTTGCCAATAAATAAGAGAAGTAGTATTTAGTGGAATTGAATTGTAGATAGGATTTTCAGAATTTTCCTAAAGGATATGTTAAAGATATGGGATGACATACTTCTAGTCAACTAAGAGGAGTATTTGTGTTTCATGTTTCTGATGGGGACTCAGCCACAAATTCAATTCCAGAATTAGACAAGTGTACTAAACAGATTTTGTACAATCTTGCATACACAAACTACTTGAGGAACTTTTAAACTGACAAAAAGCCTTTAAAAATAGGCAAAGAATAGTTCAGCAAATACACTAACAGCAAGGCAAAATTTTATCAGCATAAATCAGTTTCAAAATTAAAATCTGATTTGTATCTTGATAATTATTTTATAGCAGGTATATCGTTATTGGTCTTAGTATGACCACACTTAAATTTCACTAGTACATATTAAATCACAACCGGTTCTTTAGATTTTAAATTCTATTACTTTAGAGAGCTTTTTGTACTCATTCTCTCAAGATTTTCATTTGTCCACTTCCTATCAAAAGAATAACATATTCCAGAGCCCTCAAACCATCGTGATATAGTTGGTAATAGTTTTCCTTGGATATAGCACTAGAAATTGGGATGCAAAACTCTGTACAAAGCAGAGTGAGTAATTATTCTCTTTCTGGCTTTACAGGTGGACGGAGTGAGGAACCAGAGAAAACCGGAAAAGGTATTAAACAAAAGAATTGCTTATAAAGACAAGGGAGAACTTAACTGCCAGGCAGTACCCTCCTAGAAGCCACTAGCTATGCCCACGCTATTCTCAAATAAAAGTTTTGGGAGGAGCCATGACCTGAACTCTGATCTGCCACCTCTGCTTCACCTGATTACTGTCTCCATAGCCACATCTCTGTGGAGCCCTCCAGCCCAAAGGGAGATGTGCAGGCTACAAATAAGCCTGCTGAACTTACCAAAATAACTTGAGATCACAAGATAAAAAGAAATTTTCCCCAAGGAGCAGGATGCAGCAGGACAGCACCAGTTCTATCAGTAGCCTCTTATCGATTGTCTCCACGAGAAACACACTAATGTTCTCAATTTCCTCTTTCAGGTGGTCTGGAAACAATTGCACTGGTTGGAATAATTATTGGAATCATAGTTGCAGTTGGAATCTTTGCAGGAATAATCATTGCTGTTGTAAGGAAGATGTCAGGCAGGTACTCGTAAGTAAATTCCTAATCAGGCTTTTCAAACAAGCACCATCTTCTCAGCAAGGTCACAGGAATCGCTTTTGAAATTTCTAATGCTTCTATTTTGACAAAATAAGGTATTTCCATGTCATACAGTGCCTATTGATTCAGCAAGAGCTACCAGTGTGATATAGGTGATCTAAACCCCCTCATGCACTTGAGAAAAATTTGTCAGATGCTGCATGCATACTGGTAAAATATTGATCAGGCGCATGGGTTTTAGATTACTCTACTGCATAAAGGTAAGATTCACTACCAAATATTACAGCACCAACTTCTGGAAGTGCTGGATAACATGTGAACACTGGCAAGTGATCTTTACCTTATTACTCTGGACATTTGTGGAAGCTTTCATTGGTGCCATGCAAGTCTACAGTGCTTTACAAACTCCAAAGCAGTAAGAAAACCACACTGCATTTAACAAATACTATTAACCTAGCATTAGGAAAAATCAAAATGTGAATTGGGAAGAGAAATTAAAGCAGTGTCAGAAAAGACCAGGAGAGGTAGGAAAAAAGATCCCATAAGTAACATTTGGTTAGCTATGAACAACAACAAAATGTCTTTGGTTTGTTTTACAGGCCCTGAAAATAGTTGAAACAAGCAACCATGCCATTCTACACCAGAAAATACAAGTGCTTCTTATTTTGTAAGAACTAAAGAATATTCCTGTATTGGTGTGAGAAGATGATCCATGGAAAATAGGGTGGAAAATTCCAGATCTATGGGGATCCCACACAACTCTAAGGACTCTTCCCCTCCAATCCCTCCACCAGACTACAGAGTATGGAACATTTCATAGGATTTTTACTAACCAAGAGTTGACTAAAGAAAAGAATATGCAGTAAGAAAAAAGCCCAGCAGCAATGAGATTTACGTCTGAAATGTGATTTGCAGGTAATACATGCTAGCTTGATTTTTAAATGCTACCAGCAAAGATTATTTCACATTACATTTTATGCATTTATTTAAAAAAAACATATCCAGAACCTTTTAAGTGTTTTTGGCTGGTTAAGTGCTTGTGGCATGTTTAACTACAAAACGATGTATCGAAAAGGAGGAATTAGTTTCAGAGAGTACCAATTATTTACAAATTTAGAAAAATATTAGGTATTGGAAGCTAAAAAACTCTCCACTATTGATACAGATTTTCTGCTTTTGAGACTTGTGTTGATATGATGCAAAATATGGTAGGCCCAGCTGGAACTGACCTACCAATGGAAAGCTTGCTCATCTGACTGTTGCACCAGGAATTTCCTATCTTCTCTTGTTGCAGAGACATGCAGGGATTAAAATATACATCCTGAATTAAAGGGTGCTTGGAAAATACCCAGTTTTGATGGGTCACTTTAACCAGTTACTCAGCACACTTTAGAGCTGACATGTAGAAGCTTTTGAATTAGTGTATACAATTTTTTTCTTTCTGTCTCATTTTCTAACTGTAAAGTTGGCTTGTTTGAGAACATGTGCAACACCAGATCAGAAGACATTAATGAAGTACAACATCTTTGGAATCTGCAGCTTTTCTATGGCCCATTTAGTGCAGCCGTGCCTGAACGCAGAGAGTTCAGAGCAGAGGTTTTATATGTCAAGTGGCTGCAATGCATCGTGTTTGGAGTAAAAATCATGATAATCCATATGGTCAATAACTGTTAAACATGTCAACTTATCTAGATTTGCTTTTCTGTTTCTTTCACATGCCATGAACTATCATATCAATTTGAGCTTTGGAAATAAAAATTATTATGTAAATTGTCTTATTTTACAATAATTGTTCTTTATTTTCTTTAAAAACTTTATAAACATGTTTTAAACTTCACTCAATTTTCCTCAATTATTTTGCTCATTTTGTCAGTGCAGTGTCTAGAACAGTTCATTTGACACTGATAAATGAAGCTATCATCAAAACTCAGTATGTGAGAAAAATAATTTGGAAGTCTTTAGTGCAGTTCTTAAGCTCAAATAGTGGAGCACTCAAGTCTGTGATGGATGAGTAGTAAGCTTTGTCTTCAGACTGGTCTATGCTGAGAAGAACTGCAGACTAGATCCAAAGGCTGTGATTTCAAGATACTTTCAAGGTGACTTTTTGTCCCATCTATAAAAGAAGCTAGTTTTCTGAAGTCTGAATTTAGACTTTTAGCCAATCTCAGAATTAAAGCGTATTTGGATACAAGGTTTTGATTTTTAGCTTGCTGTCAGTAAATACAGTTGTCTCCAAATTGCTAAGCTTACACTTCTAGTAATACTTCACCTGGAACAGTCATTCTCTTCCTTACCAAAGGAAGATTCTAAACTAAAGTTTTCCCACAGGAATGACTTTCCCCTTGAATAACTATTCCCACCACATTACAAGCAATATCCACAGTTAAGCAATTTATAATGAAGCTGAAATGTACCTTTACTTGTATACCTTGCTTTGAGTCTGCTCTGATAAAACACAATCAAGATTTACTACATGTAGAGTGTAATTATAATGATGCAGCCACCCAAGGATGCAACTACCAGTAAGAAATTTGCTATGTGTTTGAATTTACCTATGACTCATTGCATCCTGCAGCATTCCTCGTGTAACAAAGTCATGCAGTTTACCCCATCATTTCTGAAAGTTCTGGTATATTAAGTCAGTTATCTTTCAAGAAAGCAAATCTGCAGTCTTACAGATAAGCACAAGGTCTCATCCCTGAAATACAATTCACATACACCTTAACACACTTTCCAGTTCCTGTGACTCAGTTCAGTTGAAGACATTTATCTTGCTAGGAGGAGTTTAGCTTTTCACACTAGCATCCTTTGCCCCTGTACTTTTAGGTTACAGTACTTAACAGAGGTCAAATTACTTCGATTACTTTGTTTCCAAGTGTCCATACATCCTGCTGTTTTTGTTTTTAAAAAGAGAATTATAACCAAGTTTCATGCATGACTGGTTTATTTGCATATGTGACTTCTATGAATTAGCTGTAGGAAGACTACCACTTTTTTTATTGTGGCAACATAAGAATAGTAATTTCTGTAACTCTAGATTTAATTTCTTCTCTGTACTGGAAGCTACCCCATAAGATGCATCTGATATCTGACCAAATGCTTGCCATATGGAATTATGAATTATTCAACCACTGTAGGGAACAGCACAGATGTCACCAGTTTCTTCTGCACCAGCTCAGTTGCTGCTAACTTGCAAATACCACAAAATGAGAAAACCCTTCTTATGCTAGTTCTGAATATTGGTTAAGCCAGAAGTAACAAGACCCTATTTGAAAAAGACATAGCATTAGAGCAGACAACCTTTTTGGGAAGTTGAGTCTTCCTGGATCATGTACAGAACACCAGTTGAACAGCTTGCATTCTGCTCCCGTAAACTGTGCTTTGCTCCTACTCCAGAATCTCTCACTAAGAGCTATTTTAACTTCATATACCAAATACCTAAGTTATCTGGTCTTAACTGAGCCTTTATATTCTGCCCTCTAGTTTAACAAGAGTTTTATTAGTCTTAGGTGAAAAGAAGTAATCCTCTAACCAAATGGCTTATGCTCCACTGAAACATTATTTGGGGGGCTCCCAGCACTGAAGACTCAGTATTAAATATTGTGGTGTGCTAAATCTGAACCTGTAAAGTGTGAAGCCAATAACTTCCTTCTGATTATCAGCTGGAGTACAGGATACTCAGCAAATGGCTAAAAAGCCAGCAAGGGCTCTGAAGAATCAGAAACCCTTCATTATTCTGTCAACATGAAGAAACAGCAACTGCTACTGCATTCATACATTTAACATTCTGATAACCTTGATACCACCTTGCTGCCTAGAAATCTCAAGTGCAGAACATTCCATTCAGCTTCGAGCAAGCTTCAAACAGTGGCTTCTTCATGAAAAGCTTTATTATTATCATATTTATTATGTGTTTATATGCTACTGCAGAACTCTTAATTCCCTTTCGTAACTTCATGACACATTCTAGAAATATAGGCTAAAAATCCACACACAGGTCCATATTCCATATGCAAACTACTGTAGCATTTTAGGACTGAGCTTTCATTGACTTGCACTATTTAGTTTCCCGTTACTACTTCAGGACTTCAAAGGTAAGTTGAACACAATCTACACTTTTTTTTGGTAGAATTTATGTGGAAGATGGGATCTTTTCTGCTTTGCAAGAAGTCAAACAGCACATTGTCCTAGGGCAAATACTTCTGTAAGCTGAAATGAATGATCAGTATACATGCTTGCAGAATCAATGCCCAAGGTCAGGAGACTTCCTATGCATGAGAACACATCAGGAAACAACAGCTCCATACTTTCACCAGCTGGCCAGGTTTGATTTTTATGCACTGGTAATAACATTCAATATATCAACACTTGCTTTTAACTTAAAAGTCCTTACTCCTCATCACATTCATTCCTTTATAGTTAGTAACAGTCATGTTCCTTTTTGCAGCTTGGCTTTGAGTCATGAATGTGGCTCTCCCTAACAGACAAGCAGGCACCAGGCTTCCTGTGAGAATGCCAGATGTCACTAAAAAATATCATAAACATAGTTGTCCCCTTGTATTTACGTCTGTGAGGAAGATATACAGCAGTAGTATCTATGAAGTAATGACTTGATGCATCAATGTTTATAATACTTCTAGGCATCAGTACAGCAATTCCTACAACAGTTCATCTAAGGCATGTTTTCACTGTAAGAACAGAAAATGTCAGAAGAATGAACTCGAGAAAACTAGCAATAATTAAATATGAACCAGAAGAATTATGGAGAGCTCAAGTTACTCCTATAAATGTAAAAAGTGTTCGTTTACAGTTAAATACCAATTAAAACATGCAGCAATTGCTTTTCAATATAATTACTATTTTAAGAACACCTGCAGTATGCTATTGCAAGTATCTCAACCACGTATTTCATTAAAAAGATAAGTACAACCTGCACATTAACACTTTCTGTAAAGTTCTTAAACTCAAAAGCACTGATGTATCATTCACATGAGGATGGCAAGTACGACCTCCAGTTCAGGAGAGTACGATACACAGATTGACTTGCCAAGGGTTACAACCACAGGTAAGGGAAAAGCCCCCAACCCAGGAATCTTTAAACATCAGTCCTGTCACAGCTTTGTATTCATTCAAATGAAGTGATGTTCCATCATGCTTTATAACATGATCCTTAATATTCTGTAATACAAGATGGCAACAAAGGACACAAGGGAAAAAAGCAACTTAATCTACCAAGAATCCTCAGGTCAGAAGTACGCTCTGATTATTTTTGATGAAAAAACATTCCATCTAAAAACAATTTATCCTCTACCATCTGAAGTTTTGTAGTCTAGATACTACTGAACCACTACAATTTAAAGCTTAATTCATAACTGGCCTACACCATGCCCAAAAACATTGTTACAGCTATTTATACTCATCTATTTAATCAGATGAAGTATCAGATGAACCACACCCATCCCTTCCCAGACAGTTTTCTTAACCTGAAGTATTAATCATGCTGAAGTTCTCAGCATCTAGTTTTGTTAGCCAACTACTGATGGAGATGGAAGGTAATAGTGGAGATGTAACTTGACACGAGGTGCCACAACGAGAAGTTTGAATTAGTGCTTTGTACTTTTTTCACAGCTGCAGCACAGAGGCACTTACATATAAATAAACCCAGCCTCACACTAGCCATGTGTCTTTGTCCAGGCCTTGTGGATTTAGGCATGGGACCAAACCCACAGCTCCCCCTGCTCTGCAACAAACAGTTGGACTGCAACACAAAGATCCCCATTCAATCATGCAGCTTGTTAGGCTCTTCCAGGCTGAAGAAGTCTAATTTTCAGACCCTGGTAAATGCTAAATTGGCAAGTGTCTTGCAGGCAAGGAGTGCTGCACATTCCATGCATTTTCAAGGTTGTGTTCTGTTTCCAGAAAGCAGTTGGGCAAGGATGATTGATTTTGAGAGTACAAAACGAAAGCTAAACAGTGCCATCCACAAAAAAGTGGAAAACGGAAGGAGCAGGGAAAACTGAAAACTGCAAAACATACTCTTCACTAAGATTTAGTTTTCATTAACATTTCCAGATTGAGCTAAAATGAAACTATGGACTTGCCCACCTGTGGGGCTATTTCAGATATTAAGCCACATCTGTATTCAAATCAGCTTGCAACAGGGAAGAAAATTGTTAAGAATGTTTTATTCTGACATATTAGAAGTTTGTCTCAAAAATATCATTTCTCTGAAGTCAGGCATACAGAGGCTCTAGGTCAATATGATATTTTCCTGGTCCACACTTGAGGTTGTCACAGAATCATAGCTCTAAAGCGTTGTCTGGGATCTCACAGCACAAACACAAGGATAAGGAACCACTTACCTCATCCTGGGCCTCTCTTGCAGTATTAGGGAGGGAAGGAAGAAGTGTTTCAATAAGGGGTTAGGGTCATCCACTTCTAGTCAATGATTTAACTCAGTTGCAGGTCAGTGTCGCCTTTAAGTTGTTACCAATCTTCTTGTAGGAAAAATGAGTGGAAGGACTTATGTACTACAGGGAAATCTATTTTCTTAAAACATCAGTAGCTTCCTGTTCTGCATAGAACACCACAGGGGTCCTCTGAAGAATAGGACAGATTCTTTCTACAATGTTTTCCCTCAAAAACCAGAGGGAGCGCCAATTTTTACCCAGGTTTTATTGGAATTGTTACTGCATTGCATCAGTATCATCTTACTTTACTTCCTTTCCTATTGGAAGATAAGGTTGCAATTACTTTCTGCTACTCTGGAATGACTAAACATTTTCTAACAAGGCAATTTTAGATGTACTGATGTTTGTCTTAGGAAATTAGTACTGTATGTCTCATTTGAGCTGGGAAGCAACTCCATTTCCTGCTTTTATCAACCATGTTATCCTCAAATAACACATTCCTTTAGAGTCATGTGGATATTTTGCCTCATGACATGTTTGATTCATCCTATACAGGAAACAGGGAAGGAATGAGCAGGTTCAGCAGGTGTACTCAAGGGAAAAGAGATGGGAACAGCAACTCTTCCTCATTTCCTATCTACCATTTCGCAAAAAAAAACCACAGGAGTTGAATAAACAAGTAATAACTGAGCGTAGCATATACATGCTAGCTTACTTCGTGAAGGAACATCCTCTCTGTGCCCTTAGCACTGATGCAGTTTGCTGAGAAATAAGGGACAGCCATTTGCTGAACTGTCAGTGTTTTCCTCCTTACACCCATACAAACTATTTATACAAAGAGAATTAAGAAAAGTCCACTTCTCAACTTATATATAGCTTTAGAAACTGGTGGTACAAGAGATTTTGATCCCAAACCCAGCCCTTAAAGGTAAGTTGTATAACAAAATACATCTTATGTTTTTAACTGGCAGCCTTTTCTTTACTAGTAAAGTAGTGAAAGAATTTACGCAGTATAAGTTGCTGCATAAAGTAGCTTCTGTGGTCCTGAGCTGGACTTAGCCTGAAGAAAATACTCCTGGCACTAAGATCTATCTCTTTGTAAGAAACAAAATATTAATGAGATGAAAACATACTTTGCTATTAACCACAACTCACAGGCAGGCAAACCTTGCCATCTGTTCATTTAAACCTAGAAGCACTGAACTTAAATGTTTAACTCAATTACAAAGTTTCCCCTTGAAAACAGTTTTCTTGATGGATTTTTCTAGCTCATTTTGTCTCGATTAATAATTAGCTTACTTCAACAAGCATGGTTGATTGAGCAGAAAGTACAGAAGTATCAGAGGAGGTAAAGCTTTCATGCTTGCATTTCATGCAGAAAACTGAGAAAGAACCACCAGAATGACTTAAAATTTGATACACATAACAAGAAGCAATGTATAAAGAAATACACAAGCAGAATACTGAAGTGAAAGACTCCTCACTGCAGGCTAGTAATGCACACTCAGTAACCTGTATCGTAGCACCAGCTAGTGGTAAGAATTACTGAAGGCATTTTTACAAGAAAAATGAACGTGTTCATAATAGAAAAGCTTCAGTTTATTATATATTGCCTCCTAGCCATCAAACCTGATTTTCTTTTTAAAATGTTTCCAACAAAACCAAAGTAAAATACCCGTTTCACTGAGTATGCCTACACCATCTTCACAGCATATCAAGTGTTTTTGATTGATCCAGTTGCTAGCACTTGGAAGAAGCAGTAGTATAGACAACCACCAGATGCTTTCTTCATACTCAGTGCTATTTCATCCTCAAGAGTCAGCTTGCCACTACACAAGTAGTAGGTAGCTAAAACATGAGCTAAACGCTACTCTTACCATGCTTTCCCTTCCACAGAGTATTGCCAACATTTCCTCTCAACATAAGCTTAAACACAAGCAATATTTAAGTGATTAATTCAGCCAAGAACCTTGTGGTCCTCCATTTTCTGGACTCAATCCTGTGGTGTTAGAAACTGTTTACAGAGGCAGTTCTAAAACATCTACTCACATTTACAATGTATACCACTCAATGTCAGTTGATAAATTTAAGTTTACCTAAATTTAAATGGACTTTATCTTTATCCTTGTGTCACTGTTGGTGTAATTGACACAGATCAATTTTAACTGGTTACTGGAAAATACCAGCAAGGCCTCTAAGGTAGAATAACTGGAATCAACGTAGTTCAATATATGTAATACTGATCATGCCTTAAGTTTCTCCAAAACTTGAAGTCTGCTTTCACAGATGAAGTAAAAGTTTGATATCACATACTCTATTCTTGTGTCTCAAAAGGCAGCAGAAATTTGTGAAGATGATCATAGAATTTAATCCATTACAAGTCACTGCATGAACAATACAAGGATTCTACAAAGCCATTTTATTGCCCCTTTTGGTTTAATGAGTCCCAGTGACAGCAAAAGAGATGAGTATTAGCATTGGACAACTCAACAACAACACTCAGGCTACTTCAAGCAATTCCAAGAGTGAAGTGTGTATTTTCCAAGTGATTTATTATCACATGCAACATATTATTATTCAAGGATACCCTTATAACAGACTCACAAGTATTTGACCTAGATACTGACTAGATATTTGCAGTGTGGCTTATCTGCATCCCTTGTGTATTTGTTCATTCTATTCTATAGAGCAGAAGTTCTTGTACTAACTTTGTCAGGTTGGTACTTACCACTACACCCAGAAGCTAGCACTCATCACAGGCATTCTCATCTATACCCTAAGGAGATCTAGAGCATTGATAATTGGCTTATTGTAGTGCTTTCTTTAATTATTAATTCATTATTGTGATGAAGGGGCTAGGTTGTAGACAGACAGACTCACTACAGTATTTTGAAAGCTTTTGATAATATTTCTAGCAGACAAAAGTACCCTACCTTTTTCTTCTCACTTTTCTTTCATGCTTGATCTTTTCTTCATGTTACTTCTGTCATCTTGAATTTTGGAAAGAAGAATCCGCTGTAAGACAAACAGAAATGCTATACTACACAGTACTAAATGAGAATCTTTTACTATAGATACAGCAGTGATGCTCACAGTTTAAAAGAAAGTTTTTTTGTCAGAAATGATTTCTTTAATGCACTGACTATCCTTTTATTCTTTGAAAGGTCTTAGGGATGTTTCAAGCTAACAATTGCAAATCTCAAGCCTAGAGAAGATTGTGCACCCATTTGTATAAGAATGGAAATAAATAGGATACAGGTATAGCAGTATATTTACTACCAAATAGCTGACACAGTTGAACAAACAGCTTAGGAATACCTATGGGAAGGCCAGGACCACAAACAGCTCATTCTAATAATAACATTGCAACTGGTAGTTACCAACATTATGGATAAACTGATAGCAGCAGAAAAGTTTTTTCCACTTTTTGCAGTCACACACAAAATATGCTTATGACTGTTACATTTTATACAGCTTTTAAAAGAATATTACTGTTTTCTACACTGAAAATGGAGTGAAAATAACGAAGTAACACTTTAGAACATCTACAGGTGTGAGTTCCTTAGTTTACAGATAAAACCATAAATGCAAATCAATCTAAAAGCCTATCCTGTCTTACATAGGAATTAGCAAACTCTTCAACATTTAGATTCTTTTGCTTACTCTTATAGCAGTTACAGTCTTATTAACAGACTAAAAAAAAGTTTGAGTAGTATAGCTTGTTTAAGTATTCCAAATTCTTTTAACATTTATAACATAAACCTTCTAATAAGCTATGAACTTTAACAAGAAGTTTTTTTAGAAGTATTAGCTTTTGTTATCATACAGCTATAACCTTGTTATTAGTAGCAGTTACACACACAAAAACAAAACTACCTGAGAAAAGACTGTTTCTACGTAATCCAGAGCTCCAGCTTTTCAAAAGTCTCTTCTTTACCTACAACATAATAGTACAATAATAGTACAATAGTACATAATAGTACAATAAGAAATAGTTAATAGAATAAGCAGTAAGTGTTAAAGCCAACATAAAGTTAGGTAGCATTTATAAGTGACTACAGTTAGAAAGAATTTCATATCTGTTTAGCATTACATTTCTACACAATAAGGAATAAAATTATGTTTTTGAACAAATAGAAACAATTTAAGGTTTAAAAAACATTCATTAAAAAGCTGTTAAACAACTATTTAATACTAAAATATATTAAAAAAAATTTCCAAATCTTCAATTAAAGCAAGTGTAAGCCAAGAAAATAATCTCAACCACACAAGATTCCTACTCTATCAATACAAAAAGCCCAAATCTCTAAGAAAAAAAAAAAAAGCTTCAAACACCACTTAAAAAAAACCCAAACAAACAAAACAGCCTGACTGAAAACAAACTCACCTCCACACTCTAGCTTTTAGCCTGGAATTACTAAGGCCTTCCACCATGACTTTTAAAGTGACATTCTCCAATCAGTAGCAGGGTGAGTCTTCAAATTAAGCCTCTGAAAGGCCAGTACAGCCTTGACCAGGAAGGAATAGAGAAGTGGTATTAGTACTTGATAAGAAGCCTTTATTCCTTTCAGCCTTAAATGAGTGAGTAAACATTCATGCTAGAGTAATGAAGTTATAAAAACAAAACTAAATTAATAAGTTCAAAGGAAATGCTAAAAAAAAAAAGGGTTCTGTAGCTAGCACTGTAAGTTTTCAGGTTAGCTTGTTGATACCTACCCTGCCTGGTTTACAATCTCAATAATACCTCTAGAATGCAGGAAAAATACAGGAAAAAAGTTAAAGTAGTAAGAAGGCAATGGGCTAATTTATTCTTTAAAAGGGATGTGTTTTGAGCTCTTTTGGAAATGTTTTCTGGAACTATAAATATGTTAAATAGAGAAAAATTGCAATTTGCATTTTTCGTGATGCTTTTGGGATAGCTTATACTTAATCTTGAAGGTAGAAAGGTTTGTACTCTAGCTGATACAGTATGTATTTTGTTCCGTTTTCATCTTCTCTGTTACAGGTATAAGGCTCTAACATGCCAAATGGCAGCCTTGTTTTTTCTTAAAATAGCCCCAAAACTTACACAGGTGTAATCAGTCTAGCTTACTTATAAAACTAAATGTTAATACAGCTAAAATAGAATTAATTTAGCCTAATAAGTTCACATAGTTTAAACATATTTATATGAGGATTTATTACTACTAAAATTACAGGTTTCAATCCTAAGTAACACTTTAAAATATAAACATATCCTGAGTAATCCAGGTGGGAAGAGCACTGTGTCCTGTTATTTTTCAGTTTTTCTGTTGCTCGGCAAAGCTAAGCATTAATACAGAGGCATTCAAATTTTCTGGCTTCTGAGTGTACGTTTTCCTTATGCTTGAAAGGTTATCTTTGTAGCTATGTTTGTTGGAAATATGGTGGACTGTTTTAAAAAGCTTTAGTTTGATAGGAGCAGGTAGCCAGGTGATTTGCTTGGCTACTGGCTGAGGAAACCCTTCCAGCTTCATGGAATGGGACTCCTCTGTCCTGCTACTATATGAGTACTTTGTGCATCCAGGCTTATTGACAGTCTTAATGTTACTCCTTGATGTGCATGCACAATGAATATGAAACCAAAATAATCCAAGAAGTGTAAAACGTTACTGAATTTTAGACCTCTAATCTGTATTCATGACTCCCATCTCCTAAGGATTTAAGTCAGGGGAGTTTCCTCTGGAAAAATGGCAATTTCTTAACACTTCCATGTAAAAAATACTCCTCCCAGGAGGATTCTATCTCTTCGACAGCATTATGGATACAAAATTCAAGTGAGCGGTAAGATTATTTCACTCTTCGAATTAAAGAAAGGGAGACACTGTCATGCTCTGCAACACAAACACCTCCCAGGAGGTAAGTTTGGGGTTTTTTTTCTTCCCTCTCAGGTACTTGCTCGGAAATCACAGTGAGAAAAATCTGACTTACACAGGACAGCACAACATAGGTGCAGCAGAAACGGGCTCAGCCTGCAAGACTGAGGCCGGAGAAACCGCCCGCGCCTCTCCAGGGGCAGGGGCTGTTTCCATCCATCACCTCCAGTTATTCAAATCATTTCCCCTCAGTCACTGGGTTTTCTCTTTCGTTTTCAGTCAGAGGCGAGAAAACCACCTCCCTTGCGGAGCTGCGTTACTAGGAAAGAAGAAAAACAGACAAAAAAGAAAAGGAATAGGGAAAGAGAACCTGCTCTTCTCCACAGCTCATTGTCTGGGATGAGGGTGGTGGCTGGAGGCCGCGGCGCGGAGGCCAGCTGCGGCAGGTGGGGTGAGCTGAGTTCCCGGGGAAACACTGGGGGTGAGAGGGGTGCGGGGAGCCGGGGGCGGCGGAGAGGGGGCGGCGGAGCGGCCCCGCTCCGGAGGGGGGTCCCGCGGCGGGGGCCCTGCCCGCTGGCCTCCCCCCAACGTCACTTCCGAGCCTGGAGACAAAATGGCGCCCGGATGGTGCCAGAGCTGAGGCCGCTCCGCGCCTCTCCAAGCCGGGCCGCGGGCGGCGGCGGCGGCGCAGGTGAGAGGGAGGCGGAGGAGCCGCCGCGCTGCCCGCGGGCGCCGCCGCGCCGGAGGGCGGGACGGGGCGTGGGGGCGGTGGGCAGAGCCAGCGGCGCCGGGGCCGGGGGCGCGGCTGGGAGGGGGCCCGGCGCGGGAGGAGGGGACGGCGGCGGCGGCCCGGCCCGCGGAGGAGCCTCCTTCGGGGGGGTGGAGCCGCTCCGGTGGGGGCCCGGGGGGAGGTGGCTGCCGGGGCCGCAGCGGGGGCGTGCGGGCAGCGGCTGCAGGTGCGAGGAGCGAGCGCGGGACTTGCGCGCTGCGGGAGAGCCGTGCGGAGAGAGGGTGCCCGGGGAGGAGGAGGGAGCGGGATGGCGGCAGAGGCCTTTTGGAAGAAGGTGCTCCATCCCCTGGGCTGTGGGTTTTTTTTGTTTTTTTCCTTGAAAACGCTGCCTCGGAGGTGTCAGCTGGTGAGGCAGAGCTCTCGAGCCGCTGCCAGCCTGGCACCGCGAGGAAACTGTCACAGTTGGCATGGTTCGTGACACACAGTCTCCAAAAGTTTTGGCAGGTCACACGCCTCCAAGCTCGCTGCCGAGCTGGCTGAGAGGAGGGGGCTTGGGGAAATTAATTTCAGAACTGGCTTCCTCAGTGGAAATGCCCTTCCTAGGATGTGTCACGTAAATCAGAGGTTTCTTCCCGGCGGTGCAGTGGTACTGTGGTGCGAGAGAGAAGATCTGTGTGTAAGGCGTTTTGGACAGATACAGAGTAGTGTCTTCAAGTACATTTTATACTCGAAGGCAGAGCAGCATGTGGAGCACTGCTGATAACTGTCTCATGAGCAAGTAGCTGAAGTCTTCAGTGAAGTTTCTACTGGTGAAGCTGGAAAATTTCCATTTTGGAACGGTAAAGAAAACTTCAAGTTGTTTTCAGCTGTTGAAGAAGAAAGGGAGATGTTGTGGCACCCACTATCTGATCATTTAGTGGCAAAATAAATATTTTTGTTATTTTACGTTTGAGTGATCAACAGTGGACAGCTTTTGAAAACAAGACCGCTTGCGTTTCTGATGCCCAGCCTGTGCTCTTCACTTCGGGCATGTTATCTGGATGCAAAGTCTTTTTCAGTTTATTCAGACACATTAAGTAGATTAGGAGAACAGGAGATGTACAGCAGCGTGGCATGTAATTATTATGTTGTTGTCTTTTGACACTTGCCACATTTTAATAAAAACGATGTGCATGTTAAGAATTCAGGTATGCTTTCCTTGGTAGAGACAGACCTCCAGCTCTTCCGAATGTTGAAACGTGTGGTGGTGAATCAGTGGTAGCATTGGCACTTCTCAGGTAGAGAACCGCATCATTGGTAGGTGGGGGAGTGACTTTTAAGAAACAAAAGAACTATTGGACTTGTAGAGACAGCGACGAGAACCATGTAGCAGTAACTGTTGATTTTAAAGCGTTATAGCTCCCAGATTTGCTAGGGCAAAAGTGTCTCAACAGCCTGTCTGCCCATGGCATAGAGCATAAAAGTGAGGCCATGTTTCACTTCTAGGGAAACTCTAGTTAACGTTGAATAAAAGACACTTTGGATAATAGATTTTAGATGGAAATGCCATGATGAGTATGGTGTTTGGAGATTCCTGAATCAGTGCCTGTTTGGTGTAGGTATAGGGATCTGAAGAACAACCTTCTTCCAGAGTAGTGTGGAAGATGAGGGAAGGAAGTCGAAGTACTCACTTTTCTACGTGAATATTTGCTTGAAAATGGAAGAGAAGTAAAGCAGAAAGTCAAAGTGAATGACTTTTTTTTTTTTCTGTAAAAACTAAAATGCTTCTTGAAGTCCATCTTCCAATGCAGTGATGTCCACGTTTCAGTGCTTTACATAAAAGCCTGTATCCTTAGGGCTAAACAAGTAGTAGTATATGAAAAGAAGCTCTGAATATTGTTGCTTACTAGATGACTGCTGAAAATAGAAGTTCAGAGAGACTTAGAGATGACCAGTATGATAATGTATTTCTGTATTGTTAGTGTCCAGTTTATTTGCAGTGTGCCTGCAAGACCTTCGAGTGAGGATCTAAAACAGAAAAAAAAAAAAAAAACAAAAAAACCCCAAAAAATTAGTCTGTGGCTTATAGCAGTAGCACAGTACCTTGGTCATAGTGAGACAGTTGCTTACTGGTGGAGACTGGAGACTGCTGCTTGTATATTTTTTGTCTGGGATTTATAAACAGCTGGAGTTCATAAGCTCATGTGTGTTGAATACCTACCTGCACTGGCACACTTTTGTGAAGTGCTGCAATATATTTGCTGTTGCATTTGTTCATATGTGAAAGGGCAGGTATGATCCTGATACTTTACGCCTTCCCTCCAATTAAATAATTGCTTTTACCAATATGGTTTTTCTCTGATTGTTTTCTTAGCTGAAAAAGATTTCTTCTCTGCCTTTGTATAAAACATGCCTGTAGACAAAAGTGGGAGACTGAGTCCTGTACTGTAAAAATAAATGATTGAAATGGACTTTTTCACATAGCAGTAAATCAGCAATGTACTTGTCTGAGAAAATTTTCATTTGCATTTACTGTCTTTGCAAGTAGAATTAAAAGATGTACTTACGTCTGAAGATTGGAATGGTGTTTCTGTATATTTGCAGTTGTTAGAGGCGTGTTATTTTCTGTTGCTTCTCTTGACTAGTTGCTGTTTAATTAATTTAATTAATAAACTCAGATTTTACTTTCATGTTGGCGATTCCTTGACACAGTTATCTGAATAAATCTTTCTAAGGTATAACAGTTTATTTGGTTACATGGCAGTAAGCAAAACGTTTTGTCTTCGTGGACAATAGGTAGGAGGTTTTAGTTTTCAGAAGATCATTGTTTGCCCATTTTTTTTTCTCCATTCTTATTCTGGCAGTCTTGAGTAATTGAAAATGTCTTTGCAATTAAGTGCCCATAGATATCTAGTACATATTTTAATCTTTCAGAGTTAACATGAACTTAAATTTTTTTTTGGCAAACTTTTTTTCACTTAATACATTGAAAATTTGTGGATTAGGGTGTTTTCCATATTGAATTGAAAAAATGTCCTGCTGTTAAAAAAAACATAGTTAAAAATCATGTGCTGCAACTAAAAGCTAAAAGAAAAAGATGATTCCCGAAGCCCTGCGGTGTGCCAGCCTGAACCCCTGGTCATCGGAAAAGCAGAGTGTTGAGACTTTCAGGTTTTGTTCCTGGTTCTGTAATGGACATGTTTTTACCCAAGCAGTGATGTAATGCATGTCCCATTTTCAGCTTCCAAAATAGGATTGATTCTCTTCTGCCTGGTTTTTCCTTTCTCTGAATCAGAAGCAACATTCTCTTTCAAAGTGCTTTCTGATTCTGGGATTTTTTTTTTTTTTAAAACCACATACAGAAATGATAAATATGGCTCATAAAATCAGAAGGTAGACTGTTTAGTGTAACCTAGGAGTGCTTACTCGAAGTACCATCTGATTTAGTTTGAAAAAGACAATCTGTAATGTTGGTTTTGTATAAAATTACTTGCTCTTGTTTGCAAACTTCATTCCTGGTAACTTATATTTTTTTGTAAGGGAATATTTCAAATTCTTAAGCGTAGAATTCAGAAACAAGGTCAAAATGTTTTTTCTTTCAAGTATTTAGTTTTAGAGTGACCACAGTGTTTCCTGTACAAATGCCTCATATATTCTTCCCTAAATAAGTATAATTTGTTGCCTAACAATGGGCCCTTCTAAATACACTTTTCAGAAACTCTTACAGGATGCAGTAGATCTTCTTTCTCTGTGTTTGCTTCCCAGATGCTTTAATGTTTTGAGAAAGTGCATAGTATTTTTGTGCTCATGAGATACAGTTGTCGGTAGTGGTTTGAAATAAATATGACTTGACAAGGTTTTCTGGAAGCTAATTTAAAAAAATCAGCTTAGTGGTGAGTGTGCTTTGTTTTTTGGCATAGAATCTTTATCTTTTCTTAAAGACTTCAGTGAATCTTCAAGGTTTACTGTGGTAGACATTATGAACAGTATTCAGGTCTTCGACTGGTAGACGTGGGTATATGGTGCTGTTGAAGGTGGAGGAAAGGTTGAATCGAAATAGTTGTTACCTGCAGTTGATAGAGCTGCTGACGTGACTTTTTCAAAGTACTAACACAGTCATAGACTATTGCTGACTTTAAAACTGATGTAATGTGGCCATCATTGCTTCTTTAAATGCATTATTTCGCAATTTCCCTGATGACTGCTCAGACCAGTATCATTTTCTTTGGGGCTTTCCTGGAAAATCCTGCATTGGACTTGACTGTATGTGTAGCTAAAAAGTCAATAGCGTATGAAGTGAAAGCTGCTTTCTGCCTGCAGTGACAAGAGTAAATATGTTCTTGGTAGTCTTTGATCATATGGGGAGCTAATATTTGTGCAGCAGTTGTAGAATTTGTTTTGTGTTTTCTTGTTTTTACTGAACTTTGTGTGCTAGAAGTTAACCCCCAAATTTAGTGTTACAGATCCTTTGTCTTCTGTTCTTATGTCATGTTTTGTTTAGGTAGAAACAAAACTAGTGACTGTACCTAAGTCTGTATGTAGTCGTAATTTTTTTTTTTTCCAGTGCAATTAATCTTTCTTTCCACATAGTTGAGTTCATGGTTAACAAAACAGGTAACATGGAGGAAGGAAAAGGTGGGGAAATATTTTCAGGCATTTTGTCAGTTAGAGAGCTCATAGATCAGAACGGCAGGTATAAAATTTTAAGATGAAGTGTGTGTTTTAAGTTAATAACTTTATAAATACTTGTCAAAGCTTTTGGCTTACTGTAGCTTAATTTCTACTCTAATTGTATTTTATGGTCAACTGGTTCCTTTGGTAACTTGTAGCTGATGAGTAGTAGCACAGTCTGTTCAGAATCTACCTCAGCTGTCTTATGTGGATGTTTAAATACATCAGTATATTAAGATTTGTCATCTTCTCCAAAGAAGTACTATTGAGAGGTTTGGATATAACCAGTGCTATGAAAGCTGAATAAGCAATTTGTAAAAATACTGGGGTTATTTTTTTGTTTTGAAAATTATTTGAAAACAGTATTAATTCTGAGCAAAATATTTTTGAATTAGCAGATGGAATACAAGAAAAGTATCTTTTTACTGCTCACATTAATCAAAAAGAAAAAAATTTTTGACTGCTTTTCAAAGTTTTTTATGAGTTTATTTAACAACTTGGGTAAGGAAACTCAGCTAAGAGGAAATGTTTGGCTTGACCAGACTTTCCTTTAGCATTGGCCCCTTCCACCCATCGCTTAATTAATATTTACTTGTTGTCTCTCAAATTCTTTACATTTAGTGGCTGAGAAGTGATGGTATTGAATGTTTGCTTCTGTAAGAGTGCTTTAAATCCTGATTGGCTTTCCGTATGTAGGGTTCTGGGTTAAATGCCTTCCTCATTTATTCGGTGTTGAAACTGTCATTTACTGCAGTGGAACGTATGTGCACTTAGTACAGGGGGTTTTCTAAATCACTTTGCAGGACCGTGATAGAAAATGGTTATGTGAACATTTAAGCCCTTGTCACTGATCATCTTCAGTGAGAGGGAGGCGAAAAGGTAGAAGCAGGCAGCTGGAGTCGATAACTGCTTAAACTTGTACGCTACAGCCGTAGTAGCTCGTCAGGCTGTGCTCTAAAATCATGTCAATAAAAAGTTCTTGTTTTTGTTGTCTTCATGTGAGTAATCGTTTTTTGTTTTGTAGCCAAGTATAGAAAAACAAGACATTTGTTACTAAAAATAAATTGTTTTTCACACTAGGAAATGTTTTGATGCCTCTCTTGCTATCCAAAATATTTAATTTGTAAATGGACATTGTGTGGGTATTGTCTCAGTGAAGAATGAATAAGACCACTGGATTTTTCTGTTATTCAGACCTCGTCTCAAGTACAGGAGTTTATACTGACTCCCAATTTTTACATTTTCTTTAATCAGCATTTCCATGTGCTAAGGCGACTTTCAGCAGATGACAGCCAGTCTATGGATCGCATTTCAGGAACCATTTGCCTGAAGCATTTGTGTAAAAATGTCTGCGGTAGAAATTGCATTTGTCAGGAGGGAAAATGAGTGAAGATACAAAGCTGGGGAAGGAAAGGTTATGGGGAAGGAAAGGTTATGGGGAAGGAAAGGTTATGGGGAAGACACGTGAGAAACAACTGTGTGCTAATGTGTGAGAAACGTAGATCCAAAGGGACGTTATTGTCATGGCAAGATTTAACGATCTCAGGAGTGACTGTAACTAGCCATGAAACCTGTGGAGTGTTCCCTACTTGTTCAGTAGTTTCTTGGTGTTGGCTGTGTTCGCTGTCAGAGTTAGAGAAAATTTTAAAAAATCAAATGCTTGGGATGTATCATTCCTAGGGATTGATTTCTATTTGACAGATGTACTGAAATAAGTTAGAAAGTTGTAACAGTGCATTCCAAAAAGGATGCTTTTCTTTGGATGCTTGAAAGCTGTTCAGATGGAACTCCTTGACCCATAACTGGTCTTTGCTGGCAAACTGTAAATCCCACAGGACCAGTAGCAGAACTGGAACTGAAATACAGATGCTTCAACTCTCTGTCTAAATGCTCATGTAGTATGGAACTATCAGGACAAAAGGAGGTAATCCTGGAAGAGCAAGATACAACAGAAATACCATTTTCAAGAAAGTTTTTCCTTTTCTTATGAATTTCTTAAGCAGCGCAACATTTGTATGACACTTGACAGTATTTTCACTGTTATGCAGCATTAAGAATTGTTACAGTGCAAAGATGTGAGGGATTGTATGAAATTTATTTGAAGTATATCTTACTTGAATGTATTTTAAATTAAATGTTAATATTTATACAAAGTACTTAGTAAAAAAAAATCAGTTAATCATTGGTATAATAAGGAAACTAAAGACAGGGAAGAAATAGCAGTACTTGAATAAAGTGCTTTAAGTGATTAGGTACCAGTTAACTTCCAAAAAAGGATATTGTTCGTTTATTGAAAATTCTGTATGATGCCAAGAAGGATAGTGTTTCCAGCCTAACTTGCAGTCATGCTTTTTTGTATGTATTTTTTTTAAAAAAGAAGGGCGAGTTGATGTGCTAAACTCTTAGATACGGCATTGTTCTGATTAGTTTTGTCTTAAGTCATGAGTTTCCGAACGTGATGCCTACCTGAACAAGGAATTTTTGTTAGAAACCTTTTGAAATCTCAGGCTTCTGTTCAACAAGAACGCCAAATGCGTTAGTGTAATAAAATAGCTTAATAAAAAGCCCTATTCTATGGAAGAATTTCCTGTTTCTAGTAAGGGAGAGCGGTGAATCAAATTAATGCATTTTTTTTCATTTGAAAACCACTCAAGGTCTCTCATAATGCTTTGATGCTAAATTCTAAAGAGATCTGACTCCTGAAGTTCTCAAAAGTACTCCCCTTCTTGAACAAGCTAACTTGTTTTTAAAAGCAAATGAAACAGTCCTACTTGAACACGTTTCTGTTGCATCATCAGTTAAAACTGGGAGAAAGATTAACTATAGATAGCCAATCTTGAGATTATTCATGTACATTTGAACAACAAAACTATAGCTTGGAGCAGATTTTTTGGTAAAGCAATATGCTCCTTTGAGACAAATGCTTTAGGAAGAGAAACGACAGGTCTGTGTGTACTTTCAATTCAATGTAAATTTGTAGGTAGGTACGTGTTACAATTGTCTGTTTTTCTTTTTAGGGCTCATGTAATCAAAGGAGTTTCTTTGTTGTGTGTATCTTTTCAGAACACAACAGGAATTCAAAATGAATCAGGTGAGTATAAATGTAAGACTTTATCAAAATACTTAGATGTTAGAACAGTTAATTATTAATAAGAAAAGTAAATCATCCACTAAAAAAGAAATGTTCCTTAAAAGCATCAGTGTCATTCAATTTCATAATCCTGCTTTCCACAACCTGTATGCTTGTGAGGTTTATTTCATTTCATGGATTTAAGTTTTTTGTGCGTGAATTCCCTTTAGCAGCATGTAATTTATTACTGCTGGCACCTCTTAGAAGAACACGTCTCCAGAAAAATCTATTTCATTCTGAGGCTTTTGGTAATAATTCAGCTCCTTATAAAAGGGGCTTGAAAATTGAAGGCTTCCATTTTTCTCTCTCTTTTTTTTTTTTTAACCACGTTACCATTTGAAATGTGCAGTGAACAATCTGTCACAGAAATTGATTGATTAGGAAGTTTCACACTTTTCTGGAACCGTAAGCATTTCTCCTAGAATCAAGTGAAAAGGCTGGGAAAGCACGTTTCTTTTGTGATGCAGCACTCTACTATATGGATGCAAGAACATCCTGACTGGAGGGTGGTGTTTCAATCAGTGCCAAGTGTACACGAATTTATTTTGCATTTGCCTATCCAAGTGGGAATTACACATCTGTTCGTCTATCATGCAAAATGGTATTACTTAAAGATACTTATAGAAGAAGTATATGTTGCCTTAAATTTTTCTTGTAAGTACTTCTCTCTCTGGATTATTTTATGAAGTCACTCTGGTGTGGGAATGTGAGCATGGGATATTACACTGAAGGAATGCTGTTTTTAATTTACTAAAAAAGTTGGCTATGAACAGAAGCTTTTTTAGCCAGAAACAGCCACAGTACACGGTAATGTAAAATGCTTTCTATACTTTTTTATTGATGCCTGTATCTAATAAGTGCTTTTATTGCCATTTATGCACTTATTTGATCATCAGCAGCATTGAATACAATTAGCACTTTGCTGAAGTGTGATCTCACTAAAGTTTTAGAAGTATATGCATAATACAAGTAATTACTGTGTGAAGTAGGTTGGTGGGATGTTTCCTGTTGCTTTTTCCTCTGATTTAAAGTGAAAGATCTTTGATATATATGTGCATATTTAAAAAGTGAAAACCAAAATATAATCTCTATCAGAGCCTTGAAAAATGTATTGTAAAAAATGTATTTGTATTATATCTATACACAAATATAAAGTATCATATTTATAATACAAATAACATTTGCATTAGAACACTTTGAAGCATTAGTAGTCTAGTTTGGGGCAGCCAGGTTAACTGTTGCTTCACAATTTATTTCTGTTGAGACTTGAAATTTTCACCTGTAAGGTTTGCTTTGAATGCACTCGAAAGCCAACAGCCTATTGCTCTGTCTGCTTGAGTAATAATTCTGGTTTCTTAGTCGTTCTGGTAAGCTTTGGATTCTGCTAAAACTCTGAAAGTGGTAGATCCTAATCTTTAATTGTTGTCATTGACTGCTTCCTTCCCATCTGTGTGTCCGTGTCCCCTCGTGTCCTGCCTCTTGTCGTGTCCCTCCCCGATCTCCTTCTAGAATTAAGATTTCTGTGCTATATGAAAACAAAGTCTTCATCTTCTTTATTGCTACTGCTAATACTGCCCGTGCAGTGTGATGTATGTCATCTTACAACTAAACCATGGGATGCCCCTGCCTCTGGGAGTAGCTACAATAGCTTAGTGTCCTCCTTGCTGTGTCTGGCTTTCACATTCAGTTTCCAAAGCTCACGTGGCTTTTTATTGTTCAATTCCCATTCGTATTAAGTGTGTATTTAGCATCAACCCTGTGGTGTTTTTTCTTGCAGTGCCCTTGTCATTTCATTCACTGTTGACAAGTTGTAGTGCCAGGTCTGTATAAGAAATGTTTTTGCCTGATGCCAAACATCTTTCAAGTGTTCTGTTTGTGTATTTCTTTCATTCTGCATATCTCTGCTTCTGGTGTGACTTAAGTGACCCTGAAACTAATTGGGCTACTGTTAGTTTGGTTTTTATGAAAAGACTGCTAGTTTTGTTGTTTATCCCACAGAACTCTTGAAGTAGTGAAGGAAAACCTTTTCATAAATAACTTGATATTTCCTTCTTGTAATAAGGAGAAGAAGGCTTAAAAAAAAAAAGGCAGCTGTTGTTGGAACTGGTATTTTTGGGTTTCTTGGAAGATTGTGGTCTCAGGGTAGACAGTATGCATTCTCTATCTGTTTTTCTGTTTTAAAAAGAGTCTGCCTTTAATATGTAAACTGCTTCATTGGAATATGTTGAATAATTTATTTAAAAAAACCCAAGCAGGAGTGAGGTTTTGTTTGGTGGCATTTACTGCATCTCAGACTGCATTGAGATAGAGTAGGAAGAAGCTCGTGTGCTACCTGGAAAATTGCATGGGCAGTTACTTCAAAAATAGTGAAGGCATTAACATAAATAGTGAAGTACATTAACAAATTACACCTGTGCTTGTACTAAAACTCCCTCTCCCCATTCCCTCCGAATTTTTCAGTGTTTATTTCAAATATTTCTGATACATCTTTGATTTTCAAGCACACACAGTGAAATTGTTGCATAGCAGAGTGGCCAGATACAGTTCTTGGACAAGCAGAGACCTTTCTGCTTCTGATGTACCTTTCTTGTGCTAGCTGGCTTCCTTAGTCACTTCATCTCCTTTTCACAACTACCTCTTCTAACTTCTCTGCCTTGTCCTTGCTCTTCAATGGCATCCTTCTATTGATCTTTTCATTTCTTTTAATCCTTTTTCCACCAAAATATGACACCGACTGAATGTTTGTCATTCATTGCATGGTTCAGGATGTTTTTTTTCCTTTCTGCTCTGATCATCTGTAAACATCTTATTGCAGGTACTGTTTCTACTCTGCTTGATAATGCTTATGACATTATAGTCCAATTTGTGGTTGGTCCATAGGTACAATTATATCGAAAGTGGTGTGAAAAATTGCTCCATCAGTGTGTTGAAAGCTACTGTCAAAGTGATTGGACTCTGAATTCGATGCAAACAAGAAAAGATAGTTTCAGATAAGGCACCCCATCAGCCCTCAAATGATTTTTTTGCACTGTTCTTAAATCACTTCACCCCTGCTAATTTAAATGCTAGCAGTGTAATATTTCTGATTAACTTCAGAGTAAGAAGCTTAAAAGTGTAATAAGCTTCAAGTGCTTTTGTATTCAAAATTGCAGTCTTGGAGTGAGTGAAAAATACCATATTAGGTCTTCAGTTAAATGCAAAAGTTGGCTGTAGGACATGCACCTGTGCCCCATCCTTATCAAGAGGTGAATTTTTTAAACAGAAAAATCAATTTAAATCTGATTTTTAAGTGTTGGTAGAAAAGTGATTGAAATAATAGTATTTCTTCATCTGGTAGACAGACATTCCTTGGGGACAAGTTGTGATCTGAGAAATGTTTTAAGTAGCTACATTTAAATTGCAAATAAAATTTGCACTGAAATTGCACTGATTTGACTGAACGAAATTGTTGTTTATTTGGCTTTATAGTATTTGGTTACTTATTACCATTCGTTTGAGGTGTGAAGTGTATTGTTGTGTACTAGGCCATATCCAATTTTCTGGTGCCTGGGAAGTCCATTAATATGACAGGTCTGGAATGAGTCTGAGTACTGTGTTCTCTGAACGTAGCTGCTAATCTTAGATTTATATAGGTAGATGCAAAAGAAAGTTCTAATTGTATATTACTGCATACAAATAAAATCCTTAAACGATGGAACAGTTTTGGGATGTTTAGGGCTAAAAGGAGGTATGACTATTAAGAAATACGCCAGACACATCAGAGGATGTGCCACAGTGCTGTACACTTCTATCTAAATCCGTTGAGCCTGATTTTAAAAGTTTTGGTAGGTTAAAATTTATTTGCAGGCTTGAGATTTTTAACTGCTGATGTAGCTATGATTGTTAAAAAAAAAAAAAAGAAAACCAAAACCCCCCAAACAAACCAAACCCCAAAATGAAACCCAACCAAAAAACCACCTCACTTTTGTTAGCTTGAAACTTAAAGTGCATCATTCTGGTAGCTGTCTCGTTCACCCTCTGTAGTTCCCCTTAACTAGATATAATTTGCTAAAAACCGCTGTGAAAACCAGGCTTGGTTCTCCCCTATTGCAATAATGAGGTAATGTGCTGGAAAGGTAGTCAGATTTGTGTGTAATACGCCGAGAAGCGCGTGCTGCTTTCTCATCTGATGAGCCATCACTTCTTGTGTTCAAGCCTAACAGGTGTCTGAAAATCAGACTTCTTTTGTCACCATTTTTCCTTTTGGATTGTTGGAAGTGGGATTGAATTTTGCCTTTGAATGGAGTCGAGCTATTATAACTAAAGAGTAAGGATTTCTTTTTTTTCCTCCCTGGTGTCTTCACTCTCTTAGATGGAAAGGGATTTCTGGCATTCTGTTCCTTCCATGGTTTCCAATTTGGAGGTCTTTCTCCCCTACAAATAGCTCTCTAGGATGTGTCTGTGCAGCTGTTAGGGCTTACCAAGGCAGCAACAGAATAACCTTGCTATGACTCCAGTTTTATGTTCTTCTAACTTAACTCAGCAGGTCACATTCATAAAAGTAGGCAATAATTGCCATACTCAGCACCCTCACGAAGAGTGTGTGCTTAGAAAAGACTGAGAAACTTTTACCTGTTTTGCTTTAGAGATAAAACCATTAAATTTGATAGTATATAGAGATGCATTTTAAAATATTTTTCCAGTAAATTTTCTGCATAACATATTTCATAAAGGCTCAATGGAAAATACTCTGTCTTACTCAGAAGCTATGAAAACTCTTATCATATCTCTTCTTTATTGTTATGTGTAAAAGAGAGAAAAATTTCCAGAAAGTCAGGGTTTACTTGGGCTGCGGTGTTGTCCAAGTTGTTATTTCTCAGTTTAATACCTCCTAAAACTTGTTCAGAGCTTAACTGCAGGTTCCTTCATACTGGAGTGGTTGTTGCCATCACCACCAGTATTTGTTCCTGACCAGAATGATCAAAGTTCGTTGTCAGAGGGCAGGTACGTTTTTTAGGGCTGTTGCACGTGGTTCAACATATGCCTAGTTCTCACCAAGCACAATTCTTTCGTAATGTGGACAGATTTTATGGGAGACTGTGCATGCTTGTAACTTTGACATTCTGATCATTTTTACCAGGAATAGTGTTTTGTTTATTATAATTAAGTAACAAAGACCTACTTGTTTAATGACAAGGGTGAGTAGCATTTACTGTTGTGTTAAACAAATAATAGTATGAGTAATATTATAAGCAGTCTATTGAACCTTGAAGGCTCCTTAGAATGGAACTAATCACTTACTAGACATTCATAAATCATTTATTAGCTTTCTACCACCTTTCAAACTTTAATGTAGAAATACCTTAAAACCTTTCGTATGATGACCTGCTGGCTAAGGATTCCAAGCTGTTGATTTATTTAGGAATTAGGATTAACATTTACGATACTGAAATATTAACTTTTATGACAGTATTTAAAATGCTTTATCCTCTCTAAAAGCTGCTTTTAGCTTATTCTATTTGTTGCAGAGCAGTAAACTTGATATGCAGATACTTTAATGTTGATCTTTGGAGTGAAATGAATGGTGTTGTAAATAGAGCAGTAGAAAGACAGCAGCAGACCCAGTAGTAGCTCTGGGAAGTATATTAAAATACAAGCTTCATCGTGTCAGCTACTTTACCATAAGGGTATTACGCACGTTACTATTCTCTAGTATATGCAGAGTAGCTTGTCTGTGTCCATCTACCATTCAGTACTGGCTAGTACAGGATATATCTGTGTTATGGCAGAGTATGGTGTATCCCAAGTGCATGTTCCCATAGATCTCTTAGAGTAGTTAGTTTACTGCAACATCCTCGATTCAACAGGTAAAATGAAGAACGCTTCATTTTTGTGAGTTGTATGCACTTCTCAGAAATTTCAGTATGGTTTTCTCCGTGAGTTTCTGTTTAGTCTTTCTCACAAGTGATACGTTTCCACGTAAGGCAATACCAGAAGCTATTTTAGATTGTTTTTTTGGGACTGATTAGATTGAGTATGCCTGGAAGTCATAATTTGAAAAGGAGAAATAAAGAGTCCCTAATATATGTGAAGTTATCCTCAGTGTGGTGGGGAGCTGAGATTGTAGCTTTGTGCTGTATTTCCAAAGGCATCACTTGTGTGTTCCAGGGCAAGTTATTCCTGTTTGCTGAGGCTTTACATCATTCTTTCCTTATGCATAGTGGCATACACACAGTTGTTTCTTTTGGAACTTTTATGTGCACGTTTAGGAAATGATTGACAAGATTGAAATAGAAGGCTGCATGAGCAGGTTGGGACCCTCAGACCAGGAGTGCTCTGGAGCTGGAATTGCCCTTTGTTTTGAAACATGTTGAGATGTCCCTGTGAGCTGAAGTACCAGTTAGCTTGCGTTATGAACACAAATGGTATGAAACACTCAAGAAAATTGCAATGTATCTCAGTTTTCACTTAAAAGAATTAAAGAATTCTTTAAAAAATATATAGAATGGAAAATGCTTAGAATTGTATGTTAAGTACTAACATTTTTAGAAGTTAACTTTTAGCATTTAATTTACTACTTCTCTATTAATAGGTAGGCCTTTAATAGTTAGTGTTTTTTTTTCTTGCTGTTGGTCACCATTGCTTTTTATGGACAGATGTTTATGTGAAGTCCAACAGAAAATGAAATGGATGGTTGATAAAACATAAATGTTTCTCCAGTTATCCTTTTCATTAAAGCTGTCAATTATAATGAAGAGAAGCTGCGGGCCACACATCTGAAGTAGATCCCATCAAGCCGATGTGATTTTACTCACCTTTGAAACTTACTTGGTGAGGATCGTAATGGAGAAACTGCTTTGCTGGCTCGAGCAGGTTTATTTGATCCACATTTGTTCTGCATTTTGAAACAGAATTTGTGGAAGATGAGCGTCTAGGTTTTAGGAAAAGGTAATGGAATGCAGTTGCTGATGCTTTAGTGCAGAATCAGCTTGCGTTATCCCTCTGTTTTAGGGGCTTTTACCATTTATTCTTTGCAGGAAACCCAGGATTTTAAAAACTGTCGATAGGATGGTTATGAAATAAAATGAAAAAAACGCTTGTTCTTCCCGTGTTCTGGCTGTTTTGCTGCATGCTGTTTTAATCAAATAAGTGTATTTTAGCACGGCAGTTCACTTACCTCTTCTTAATTTAATTGCTGGTAACATTTTTCAACAGTATAATTTGGACAAATGATGTCTATGTCCTGAAACACTTCTTACAACTTCTTTCCTGACTATTCAGTATTCAAAAAGTACGCAGCTAATGGATTTTTGCTAAATTCATCCTGTGTTGCTCTTAAATGTGCTAGTCTTTCAGAAGCAGTCAGGAATGTTTTCTAGAAGAGATTGTATTTAAGATCTGGTGTACAGCTGAAACATAAAAGAATGACAATTTCTTGTGGCTTATTTGCAGAAAATATTAGGTCTGAATGTTGTAGCTGTCTGTAATTTAAAGGGAAAATTAATCTACCTCCTTTACTTTTTTAATTGAGTTAGACTTTCCAGGCAGGTTACATAAGGGCTGGTATGTTTTCATGATGCATGGGGGTTTTTTAAAAACTTGACTGAGTTGTCTAGTTTAAAAATAAACATGTTGTTTACAAATATGTCATGTAATCAGAGGAATTGTAATGCTTCAATAGAATGTTTAAGGAACTGGAGATTTTTATAGTGATTTCATAGATACTAAAACTCTAGGACTGTTTCCATAAACACTTATGTGATACTTTTTTGAAGAAAGCTTCAGTGTAGTAGACTAGGCAGGTAGATCAACTTTATTTCACCTGAAATTTGGAAGAACTTTAATCAGAAATGGCACGAAGGAGTGTTGTCTCAACATGACGCAGGATGTAACAGCACTATTACTGACCGATGTACTTGGTAAATACAGTTTCTCATGGCATAACTGATCAGTAAAAATCATGCAGCTGAAAACTGTCCCATGGATGAGTTTTAGATTATCATATTAATGAGCAGTTTAACACTAAGCCTGAACTCATGTGAAAACTATATTATGAAAAATGTAGCTGGTTTCCAAGGAATAGAAGCACAGTACGTTTCTGTTAATTCTTCTTTAGGTATAATATAGTAGTGCTGTCAGGTAAGTCGTATTCAGACAGATAAAATAAAATCCTGTTAGGTCTATTCTCCAGGTAACTCCAGGGAGAATTTTGAATTTGTCTTTAGGGAGAGGTCAAGGAAAATGAATGAAGTAGCAAATGGCCTAACAGAAACATGAAAACCCTTTGTTAGATTTACTTGCTGTGTACTGCTTGTAATCAAAACACATACATTAACTAAAGCAAAAGAATATTTACAGCAACTTTAGTTACCAGTATTTTATGTCTATCTCTAATGGGGTCTTAGAACTCTGCATTAAAACATACACAAATGTAATTAAAATAACAGTGAAAGCTTGAATGTTTTGATAAAAAGATACTTCTACATTAGCACGCTCATGGAGGGAACCCCAGTTGAAATAGCACTTCAGAAATTTTACTTAAATTTCAAGTCAGGAGTTTTTGTATGAGCTGATCATCTGTTGTGCTGTTCTTTTTATCTGTTAATGGTCGTGGCCCTTCTGGCTTTTTGACTTATAGAACACAACTGAATCTACTGTCGCTGTGGAGACCTTAGATGATGTACCTGAGCATGTGCTTAGGGGGCTTCCTGAGGATGTGAGGCTCTTCCCATCTGCTGTTGACAAGACACGGCTTGGTGAGTGCTACAACTGTGAAAAGAGAATGAAGATTTTTGCACTAGCTCATGTAAATTACAGTTGCTGTGGAAGTTTGGTGCCCTCCTGTGCTGGGTAGAGATGGTATCTCGTGTGTTTATCTGAAGTCATTTCTGTTGAAAAGAGTGGACAGCTTCTAAGGTTCTCCAACATCCCAAGGTGATGTTCCCAGAACATCAGAATTGAGGTCAAAATGCAAATAGATTCGGTTATGAAAATACTGATATGTTACTTCACTGGTTTGTTTTCACTTACAGCACTTTACCAGTTCGGTGTTTCACAACTGTCTTACCGTTGCCTCTTTAGAATGCTGCATCCCACTGTCCATTCAATATAAAAAGTTTGATTTACAAGAACAGATTCAGTGAAGACTTTAAAGCTGCTGTATGGAGCGAGGTGTTGTTTCTGTAATATTTGCAAAATGCTTGGCTGCTTTTTAACAAAGTTTAGCGTTGGAGAACTTTGATGGAAGTCAGAATTGCAGACTGGATGCTTGATGTTGGAAGCTGGTAGTCTGAGGAACAGGTCTGACAATAGATGCATTACTGTTAGTAAAAGGTTAAAAGCTCCTTGGAGCAAGGTTAATCTTTTCTAGTATGAACCTGATGTAGCATGGTCTGAATGAGAATGTTAAGTTTAATTAGCAATTATTTGTCAATCTGTTCTTATTTTTTATGCTATAAAATGTGAAATGCAGCTGTCCACTTTCAGTTTGATGAAATCTTATCAATAAATTTGTCAGCAGATTCACATATTTTAACCAATCCTAAATGTTTTTTCCTTCAAAATATGCTATTATTTAGTTTGACAACTTTTGTGAGGGCTTCATTTGCCTGGCATTGTTTCAGAGAAAGCAAATAGAATTCTTGTTTTAATAACATGTTTACTCAGCAGAACAGCTGAAATCTAGGACTTCATAATAAAAAACCTGTAATGCCTTTATTGTATTTTGAATATCACCTAAAGGACAAGGAAAATAGAGGTAGTTTTTAGTCTTCAGAGCTACAGTAGCCCATGAGCAAAGAATGAAACCAGGTAAATGCTTAAACCTTTCATGGTTGAAGTGAGTTTTGGGAAGACGATTGTATGAATTCATTTTAGTAAACTTCAATTTCCTTATTGTCATCTTAATATTGTAGAATGCTCCCCAATCTGAGACAGGCACATATTCTTAAGAAATATGATTTGTGAGTAGAAGATTTGCTTGAGATAAGTTGGACGAGTTTCAACTAATGATGTGTGTCTCTTCAGGTGTCTGGGCAACAAAATCAATTTTAAAAGGCAAGAAGTTTGGACCATTTGTTGGTGACAAGAAAAAAAGATCTCAAGTTAAGAGCAATGTATACATGTGGGAGGTAAGAAACAGCTTGTAAAGGGAAAAAGGCATCTGCCACTAGGTCAATGTTTTGTATTTAGCCTTTATTTTTTCCAGAGATTTTAGAAACAGACATGATGTGAAGTAATCGCCATCTATCTATGTCTACCATTAAACACAATTATTTGTAGACACTTGAATTGAGCAGCCATTCTGATTACAAAGCTTTAAAATATTGGCATTGTTTGAAATTGCTGTGTTAATTTTCTTACATATTGTCTCTGGATCACACCTCCTCTTAAGAGTCTATTGCTGATGAAGCTTTGCTTTGTTGGCTTGAGCCCTGAGTGATATCCCTTCTGCAACTCAGTACTGTGAACTGCTTATGAAATTAGGAGGATATGGAATGTCTTAAAGAAACCACAGCACTCCTCCTCATCTAGCTCTTTGTAAACCACCTTTGTTATGGGAATTGGTTTTGCTTTTGGAGTTTTTATAAAAGATCTCAGCTGATGCAATATTTCTTGTGCTGCTTGTGTTTGGGCTTGCCTTAAAGCAAATACTGTCTGAGCAGCTGAGGAGCTCTTTAAGCTCCACTGATAGTCATAAGACCTTAGATATTATGTAGATTTCTAAATGTAGGTGTCTTAATCTGGAGTTGAATCTGACCTACAGTGTCTTTAAGGCAATTCATAACTACTTCCAAAGACTTCTTCAGTCTTCCTGAAGACACATACTGCAAACAGCTTTAGCAAAGTGAATCGCCGAGGAGGGGAGGGATGGAGGAACTGTGGCATAGCGTGTTCTGGAATAGAATTTGCTTGTTTACAGATACTTAGGCTAAAGATATTGATAGTAGTCATCCTTCTGGTCCCTGGTCTACAAAAATTGAACTGCATAAAACACTGGATACACATACAAAACATAGTGTTAACCCGTGTAACAGGAATTGATCTAGAACAATTTCCCATAAATGCAAATTCACGTTCAGGAAAGTAATAAAGTGTTCAAGTATGATATTTGTTGCATTGAGCTAATATTATCACAAACTCCACTGCGTAAGATATCTCCAGTTTTAATTGAGTACAAGAACACTTAGTGAGATTGGATCAGCCAAGTAAATTATCAACCTTGCAGTTGTTTTTTTCATTGCTGGATTTTGAATGTTTTCAGTGGATATGTCTTAATATTTTTTAAATTTATGTTGAGAAATTATAGTCGCAAACAAGCTGTTACAAATTTTCATCGTTTGCAATGAAGGCGATAATGGGAACCCTTGCTAAATTTCAGAGTTAATTGTGTGTTGCTTTAATACTGATTTTGGAATTTTAAAAAAGCAGCTAAAGTGAGACTGCAGCAGTTGGCCCCATATGCTGATATCTGAAACCACTCCAGAATCTTAACTGTTAGAAATATGGTCTGTAAAAGGATGGTGGTGTGTGGGAGTAGTTAAGTATATGGACCTTCAACTAGGAGAACAACCTTTTCCCCAAGAATCCCATTTGTTTCTTTAGTGAAGTTAATCTGAAGAAAAAGTAAGGCTGCTAAAAGCTGGCATCTCCAGTCGATTTTAATAATTTTGAACTGTCACGCTAGAATATCCTTCTGAGTAAGACGGAGTTTTGTGTGTGAGTGTGTGCTTGCTGTGTCTGAGGGAAGAAACAGAGACTTGAACATATTTTAATTTTCTGTCAGAGAAAAGCCACAGATAGGCAAATGACAGCAAGGGACTGAGAACGGAGGGAGATGCCGTCTGCCGAATCAGAATGGCTGGCACGACTGCTGAATGCTCCTGATCCTGCTTTACAGGAGTTACTTCGAGTTGCAACGTTATATAGAGGAGTCAGAGCAGTGCACAAGACCTTTAAATAAAATTCTGTAAATCAGAAGCTTTAACTGAAAAGTAATGAGATGTTTTGTGCAAAAGCCGTTAGAAAGTAATATAAAACATAATAAGGTAATCTATAAAAAAAGTTATAAAGTATTATGTTTTGCCGTGTATTCCACATCTGCCAACTCTTCCACAGCATTGTTTATCTCTTTTCTTCTGTTTTAATCAAAAGGAGTGCTTTTACAGTCATGGGCTGTTTCAGATTGCAAGGGCTGGATGTGCTGGCGAACCTTATTTCAAAAATCAGTGGATTCCATGCGGAAATAGTTTAAATAATGGAGCTGTTCTCTCTCTGCTTGAAAAGAAGCAGAGATGATTTTGGTGTATTTATTGAAACTTTATTGATAAAATTCTATTTTATCAAGTCAACAGTATATCAATACAAAAGAAATAAAATTTATGAAATGATTCTTGTTTTAAACTGTTGTAGAAACGTACTTGAAAATGTAAAACAGTTGGAAAAGACTTAAAATCACTTGTAAGTATCAGAAACAATAAAAAGCTACAACATTGTGTAACAGAATGGGAAAGTTAATGGTGAAATAATTTAAGGAATTTAAGTTTATTCCTTAGCTGTAATGGTACTAAGTGAATGTTGGCAGGAGGTGATGAGCTGGAGAGGCTGGGTTTTGAAAAGAGCTCTTCCAGGCAGAGGCTTAGATTTATAGACTGGACCAAAAGGAAAAAAGCAAATAAGAAGATAGAATCAAATTGCACATATTTTTCCTTTTTTTTGGTGTTTCTAAAGAGCTGCCCAATACTTCTGAGACATTGTGCACCTGTTAGTATGCCTGTGTTCTGAGACAGGGTAATGGAGGAATGATAGTTCCAGTTGCTCAACAGTGGTGTGTTCTTTAGTTTCAAAAAATGTCTATAACATCCACTGATAGCTCTTCTTGTAGACATCTAACTTGGACTATAATAAGAAAAGTGGGAGATGCATAACATGTCTTCAAAGGGAAGCGGAGTTGCCTGTCATCAGAAAATACTGAAGATGTCAGTAACATTGCTGTATTGCAAGCTGTCTGGAAATTTAGAACAGGAGTAGGTGTTGTATTTTTTTTTCTCCAAGAATGGAAACCCAAGAATTCACGCAGCATCTTGGAACATGCAGAAGTTTATCGACGTAGTCCAGTTTTTAAGGTGATCACAAGATTTCTGAAAGGTTAAGATTTTCTTTAATACCCTGAAAAAAGATTAAATATAAATTATGCTTTCCCTTATCTTTCCAAATAAAGCAAATGCTTCTAAGGTCTAGATAGCTACTTTTCCCAATTCATCAGATAGTAAAACTAAAGCTATATTACCTTTATATCTTAAAAATCAGTCGTTTTACTAAATGAAAAATACAGAGAATCATTTCAGGCTTGCCAAACTGAAAAGAAAGCATAAAACGTTTTAAATGTTTTAGCTTTTGAGCCCAAAACCTTCAGAGGAGGGCTTGCATACCAAAAGTTATTTTTTTCCAATTGTACCAGTTCCACTAAAAAGGTTGCAGAAGACCAGCAGCACTGCCCCCCAGTACAAGCCCTGCCTCTGCTCATCCTTTGTGTTATCTCTGTCCTTAGCTGATAACTACTGCTTTGTATAGCTTTAAAACGTTGGTATTTTAGTGCACGTACACCTCAGTGTTAACAGTCGTCCGTTTGCTTAATGCCATTTTTGTCTCACAGGTGTATTACCCAAACTTGGGATGGATGTGTGTTGATGCGACTGATCCAAAGAAAGGGAACTGGCTACGGTATATAAACTGGGCACGTTCAGGAAAGGAGCAAAATCTGTTTCCTCTGGAGATCAACAGGACCATATACTACAAAAGTTTAAAGGTATCAGTGTCTGAAGAATCAGTTACTTCTCTGTTACCTTTTATTATTAATACTTTTTATTCCCCTTTATTCAAAGCCTTATTTTTTACTATTTGTATTAAACGGATTTTGAAACATTTTATTAAATACAATTAAAATATTGCAAATACTACATTTCATTGGTCTAAGTTCTTCTATGCCAGTACAGTTGACTTCACTTTTAAAATATAGGCTATGTATGAACACTGTGTCTATCATGTTGGTTAATGGTTTGCTGTAGCACTAAATTTGATACACACTAGAATGAAAACCTATAGTAGATTACGTAAAATAAATGTTTTTCTGTGTCTGTAGATAGTGAGACATTCTCTCTGAGGATTTTTTGCAGAAATCAGTTATTTTTATGGTCTTTGCATCATATAACAAAGATTGTTTGTCAAAACGTTTTTATAGGTAGCTTCATGAAAGGAATTTTCCTGGCTTTATACCCTTTCAGTTTTATGCAGGGAGTGGGGTGCAGGGAAAAGGGTGTAATTTCTGGGCATTGCATCTCCCAAACCAAGAAAAAAAAATGCTTTAACTGTAAGTAATGGTAGAGTATGCTAGTGTTAGAATATTGAGACTATGAAGTATTATTTGAATCTCTGATCAAGAATCTGCTAGCAGTGAGTATATATAGCTCGACTTTGTTTTTATTTAAAATACTTTTGTGGGTTTTGGGTACGTGCAGCCTTGCTGTTACACTGTTCTTCTTTTTTACGTTTCCTTGTAAGGCTGAGATCATTTATAAGTAACTGATCTTCAAGAAAGCGTGAGTTGATAAAATGTGCTTTTTAAGTTTATAGGGCAGTATAGCAATATGTAAAACTGTTACATTTTAGGTCACTCAAACTAGATTGAAATAAAAAACAACCAAACAAAACCTTCTAAACATTTTCTGAGCTTTCTAATAGCTTTGAGATAGCATTCAAGTAGAGGTTCACTATTGCCAGCCAGACTATTGACTTCTCTTCAGAGTTTATTCACTGAGGGCAGGCTCCCAATGTGAATCTGTAGCCAGTTTAGTTTTCTCTAGATGCTTTATTTTGGGTTGCCTCTGCCTTTGCCCACAGTCGCACTAGTTCATAAACCTAAGTGTGCTTTTGGAGTGAACTCTGACATTTTAAATTTCTCTCTCATTGAATCTTTTCTGCAGAGGTTTTAGTCCTGATAAAGACAGGCATTCACATGTTTCAAATTTGTTTTCTGATGGATAATATTGCACTTTGGAAAATAATTGCACTTCTAAAAGAGGCTGAGCGCTGCTGACAGAATAACAAATACCTTGCCCCAGCATCTGGAATACCTTTTGTTCCTTTGCCTGTCTTCTCTTGCGACCTGATGAATTTTATCCTAGCAGGTCTTGCCAACAAGATCACGGTGCCAAGCAGCTCTTTGTGAAGATTGTTACAGAAGCCTATAAGGATTGGTTTTATGGGTTTCAAAACCTGTCTGGAATTTGTTGCAGTGTGGGATTTTGAGTTTGGGATGCAGGGTTCTTCAAAGAGGCATCTTCAGCAGGGTTTATTTGCCCCTGCAGCAACCGCTTAGAGATGTGAGAGCTGTGGGATTGTTTATTAGCTTCAGTTCAGTGTTAGCAGCACCAGTTCCAGGCAAGCTGCTGGAAATTCATGTTGGTGTCTGCACTGTGTCCTAGTTGGAGGCAGTGTTACATCAGAAAAGGCATTACCTCCGGGCTGCCTCTGCACAAGGCTTGCTGCTGTACCCCTTACAGGCCAGTTTAGAAGCAGCAGTAGTTTTGGGCTTGTGTGTCACACAAAGCAGAGCACCAGGACCTGAGCTGGTGTAGAACCACTGAGTTGTTTCTGCCCTGTAGAATTAGTTCCAGGAACGCAGTGCAGACATGCTCCAACTAGTTCTGCATGAGCCTGGCTGGGATGTTCTTGTATTAGTAATCCCAGCTTCATGCTGCTCAGAAGTAATGACGCTGTTGCCAGGGCCAAGTCAGCCCAAGAAGCATTGCAACCATGGCTCAGTGGTGTGCTCCTGCTCTTCCTTGGTTGTCACTACAGCTGTGACACAGGTAACTTGGCAGGTAATTTAAGAGGTGGCTGTAGAAATGTGTGAGAGTTGTTTCACTATGCAAAACTAGGTTATAATATAAAGTTTAACTTTGCTCCATATTGGGGGGAAAAAGCTCACAAATTTGTAATAATGAACGTTTGTTGAAAGTGCATAGTGATATTCCAATTATTTTTTGAACCGTCTACTTAAATATATTGTATTCTCTTCTCCCATGTTTTAGAGAAGCGACATGTAAGGAGAATTCTGATTTTGCTAATCTGCGATGATTTTTGAAGTGAAAGCTTGACATGGAGTTGGACAGTTTCCCCTACCGTTAAACATTCAGCATTCAGTCAGCATACCGATAAATCAGGTCAAGATTTAGAAAGTTACATTGTGTGTTTTTTAATTGCACAAGTGGGCTGTTCTTGTAGTTTAATAGGAATGTTGTAAATCCGATATTCTGTTTAATTTCTTGTCCATTCCAAGAACATGAAAACCAAAGGAAGGCATTAAGAAAGCTTGTTTTGTCTAGCATTTTGTAAACTTATTTTTTGTAGAAAAATAGTAACCAAGCTTTTTAGGTAAAGCTAGTGTGAAGAAACTGGAAGTTAAACTGCAGGTGACTGACAGAGTGGGTAGGAGAAGTATAACGTAGAGGAGATTCGAATGTGTGGTCTAAAGGGCAAGTTACTGCATTAAAGCGTTTAAATATTGTCTTGTACTAGTTTTTACTATTATATACCTTAGAAACTGCAGGGAATAATTCACAGCTTGGAAAAAAGTTGTGTTGTTTTCTGCTTTCTTTACAAAATAACGTTGCTTATATGTCTGCTTTTTATTTAAAGGTTTGATTTTTGTCTCACCTTCTGTATCAGAGATGATTTCTTACAGGGTCCCTGTCAGTCTCAGATTCACGTCACACTTTACTGACAACTGAGACAGAGCGTGTAATAAATAACATCTGAAATGTCCTTCTCTTTCTGCATGTAATAATGTGTTATGGTGTGTACACTGCCATTGCAAAACTGTTTTAAATTTGCTAGCCCAGGTATGTACACATGATTCCTTCCTGGTCTTTATCAGAATTCATAAATTTAGGGGAATTCTATTTGGTGATAAAACCCACAGTTTTTATTTACCCCCAAGAGAGAATTAGAGTGGCTTGTATGTCACTTTGTTGTGCTTTTCCTCGAAGCATTTAAAATGTTGTCATAGCTATTTATGTTTTTCCCAAGGTTTTCTTCAGCTTTTTGTGGGTTTCTAATTTGTAGGTTAAACAGGCTGATTTCCAAGCTTCATTGCTAAGATAAGCAAAGTCCAAATTTGCTTGGTGTAAAAGAACCTCAAAACTGCATAGAACTTTAACTTCCCTGTTCTCTGCTGTAAATGAATAGTAATAGGATAGAACTTTTAATTGAGCACAAGCAAATACTTTTCCATCTTCTCTTCATCTTTACTGAAGGACAGAGCATATTTGTAGACTGCTTTGCATCTGTTTTCCCCAGGATGCATATATGAGAGTTGTGATATTTTGATGAAACAGCTTAAACTCATTGTGGGGTTTCAGAAGCTCTTCCTGCCTCTCCTAATGAATTGAGCTACCTGAATAGTGTTGTTCTGCACCTAGTACAGGACTTTGTAATTCTTGAAGAAGTAAAATTGTGATAAAAAATCAGTTTCAAAAAGTCTGCTAAATAAGCTTGGCTCTGAAATTGGTTTTGATTAAGGTGAAATTAATTTGTTTATGGAGGAATGTTTTGTCAAACAGGTTTATAATAACTCGAGAAACCTCCCTGTTACATAGGAATGCAATGAGGTATAGGGTTATACAGTGTGAAAAATGCCCACAATTACTGATGCCACAAACTGTCCACTGTGGTTACATTTGGGGAGATAAGGCCCCATCCAGGTGCAAAAGCACAGTATCACAGTAAAGTGCAGTGTGTGTGGTGAAAAATAACGTACTCTGAGAAGGTCGGACAGGCAAACGCCTACCTCAGTCTGTACAAGACACATTACAGAGCTTATACGTGTACAGTGGATTGAATTTTAGACGATGTGTGCTAGAACATCTTAGGATATAACTTGTTAGGATATTCCTCTTGAAAATAACAGATTCTAAAATTACTTTAAACCTTTTGAACAGAAAACACTCAGATTAAGGATTGCTAAATGTTGCAGTTGAAACCTAAAGCACCAAAAAGCATATGGGAGTTGTTAACAAAATGAGCCTTTCCAAAATTCACACCTTTTTGGAGCAAGCTATCCCAACCTGACAATACTGCACAAACCATCTGTAGGTTACGGTTTGGAGCAGGCTGGTTTTTAGAGTTGTTATCAGAGGTTGTCATCAGTAAGAGATGGCTGCGTGTTGTGTAGGGTCAGAGTAGCGGTAGGAGTGGTGCTTGGTCAGTGTAGTAGTTTTATCACTAGTGAGGGAGCCCTTTTAATTGTCTGTTTTTTTCTGAAGCTGCTGCTCCATCTCCTTTTAGAAGTACAAGGTCAGAGGGCTTAATTTAGTTTCAAGAGTAGTTACACCAAAACTAAATTTGTCAAGCCAAATTTTAGTTCCAGCCATGCAGTTAACAAATTACATGATTACATGCTCGTTACCATCCTGTTTGCATTGCCTAAAATTTTTGCCAGCTCTTTTCTCTGACTTTGTGTATTGTTTAGATGGTAAGTTGTTTGCATCAGACAAGCCTTCTTCATTCCTTGCTCCTAAACAGCTGCAAAATGAGACAATGCAAATAGATTTACCACTATTTATCCTATCGGGCCCCCAGAACTGGTAAGGAAGCCAGACCGTAGGCTTTGCTTATATTATAACTTGAACACTTAACATAGTTGTTGGGATCTTGTTGTTCCAGTGTCTGGGGGTGTAAAGGTAACTAACTACCACCTTTATAAAGTGCTGTGAGACCCACTAAAAAAAAAGTGCTTTAGAAGAAACAAATAATATGATTGTTTGTGATAGAAAAATTCCCTTTGGCTTCAGACTTGAAATAATAGTGTAAGGATACCCTTTGCTCAAACGTAATGACTCCAAAAATAGTGTGTTGTCTCCATGAGCCCAGTGTTCATTGAGCCCTGGAGAAAGGGGCTTGTAGGTAAGTTCAAGGAGGGCATTTAAGTTGATTTTTCTTGGTTTTGGATAGGATGCTTCAGGAAATGGAGAGATAACTATGAAGATTTTAAAAAATAGGTACAAACACATCTTTAGTCTGCAAACTTGGGGACTTTGAGTCTGATAATGCTTTAAGGAGCATGTGAAGTAACCAGAGAAACTAATATTGATCAGTTTGGTGTCATTGCTGGGAATACGAGTAGTAATTGCAGCGATGCCTACTTGACTAATTTGGTCTTCCCTGAGAATTTTTTGATTTGATAAAAAAAAAAAAATAGAAACAATGAATTTGGAACGGCAAACGAATCTTTTATTGTTGTGATTAGGGGAATCTCTCGAACTCGCAGTGATTATTTGTGTTCCTCACAGCAACAGTCTGTTCCTGTGTTCCAAATTCCGACTTTAGTGAGTGACCGAACAGTTTTACTCGTTGTTTAATGCTTGGTGTAAGGTGCGTGTGTGCAGCTCGAGCGGCGCTGGTAACTCCCTGGAAAGAATTGAACCGTAAATAGCGATAGCGGTGCACACCGGGGGTTTCCTCGCTGCGGGGATTTAAACCGGTGTCACCATTTGAGACAAACCGATCCGGGGCTGTCGCAGCGTGACGTTTCCCGTCGGTTTCTATGGGATACTTGTTAATTATTGTGTAATTAGTTAACGACGCTGGCGGAAAGGGCCGGTTTCTCGGTGGCAAGGCACCCTGGCCGCAGCCGGGAAGAGGCTGCGGGTCGCCGGGTGCTGCCTGCCGGCGGGAAGCGGCCCCGTTCCTGCGCGCCTTCCCCTCGCTCCCGGCCCTCCGGCCGGCAGGGGGCGCGCGCGGCGGCGCGCGGGGCGCCGCGGGGCTGCGCGAGGCACCGCCGTCGGCGCCGCCGCCGCCGCCGCTCCCCCGCCCCGCGGCCCGCCGCCAACAAGCCGCCTCCTGATTGGCGCCGCGCCTCTCTCTTCTCTCCCGGCAGCCAATCGCGCCCGGCGAGGAGCTGTTGGTGTGGTACAATGGGGAGGACGACCCGGAGATAGCCGCCGCTATTGAGGAAGAGCGAGCCAGCGCCCGGAGCCGGCGGCACTCCCCGAAAGCCAAGAAAGGTAGGGCCCTGCCCGCCCGCCGCGCCGCGGCCCCGGCCCGCCCCGCCGCCGCCCCCCCGCATGGCGGAGGGGGAGAGGGGCGCGACCCGAAAACTTTTGCCGGGTTGGGCGGCGGCGGCCGCCGTGACCTTCCCCCGGAGCCGCCGCTTCCCGGGAGGGAGGGAGGGAGGGAGGCACGCCCGGGGGGGGCCGCGAGGCCGAACGTGGAAGTTGCGGTGTCTCCCGGCCCGGCTGGAAAAGTTGGCCGGGGCGGCGTGAGAGGCGCTGGGCTGGTTTTGGTTTTTTTTTTTCCCGACAACCGGGCGCTCCGCGGGGAGGGAAAACGCCTGTTCGGGGGGCTCCGGGGGTGCGGGAATGCCCTTTGCGCAACAGCACGCAGGGCCGGGCCGGCCTCGGGCGGCCGTAAACTTTCCGCGTGGGTGGGGTCGGCCGGAACGGTTCGCGGGGAAGCGGGGTGCCGCCCCGGGGGGGTTTGCCTGCCGGGGGTCGGGTTTGTCGCCGGAGCGGACGCGAAAGGCAGGCTTTGTTGTTTTCTGCGCGTTTACGTTTCTCGTTATTTTTAGGGCGCTGGTGAGCGCGTCGGTTATGAAATGTTGCAGGCAGCGAGGAGGCTGCTTTGGGCTGACTTTGGCAGCGGAGGAAGGATGGGAGAAGAATTCCAGGGGGGAATGAATACGCGTTAGTCTGCCGTGTAAACGTGTGTGTCAAACCGGGCAGGCGTTATTTTTTCCACGGTTAATTCAGTAGCGATATTTTATTTTTTAGAGTGCATGTGCCTCCGCGCACGGCCTTATATAACTGACATTTTGACTCCCGTTTTAGGCCAAAATCGCATAGAAGCCGTCATTTACAGGGAGTAAATATAAAAAGGAAGTATTTACAGCTGTAGCACAAGGGTATCGATTCCCCTTGTAGGTGAATATATATATTTTTGGAATTCTCTGAAGGTGGCAGATGAACCAGAGAAGGAAAGGAGTTAATATTTTTAAATGGCATAATTATAAATTTTTTACACTTGAAATTTAGGGCCTGATCTTACTCGTAGTGCAGTCGACTGTGGAACTCACATTGGGAACAAGCTCAAATATTTGAGAGAACAAGGTTTTTATATATATAAGTATGTATAAGTTTTATATGTAAATTTGTTTTAGAGTTTGAGGAGGGGGCTGGGAGAAACAATTGGTGCAACACAATTTGTTATTCTTTCGAGCAGTAATTTGTAGGTTAAGCTAATACAAACTGACATTCAAGCACTGATTTTTGTTTTGCTGCCTGTAATGAAAAGCATATTTAGCACACGTACAAGTAACGCTTGGTAAATTAGAGGCTGTATTATGCTTTTTCCCAAATGTGCATTATCTTAGCAAATAGAATTTGTGTGCCTGTGATTTACCTGAAAGGCTAGAAAAACAACTGGAAAGAATTTGATTATATTATAAATCAGAAAAGCCAGACAGAATAATTTCTAGGGTAATTTTTCATGGTGTAGAAGTTTTATTTGCATTCGTAAAGTTGTTGATAAAGATAGCTGTAAACTACTTCGGTGGTTTCTGGGTTTTGGTTTTGTGCTGTTTTGAAGGTTTAAAGTTTTAACTGTTACAGATTTTACAGATTTCAGGCTGTCATAATCAGGAGCAATAGGTGTTTTCTCCCATTTTGTACACATAAGCTCCTTACCAAGGCTCACAATATTTAAAAAAAAAAAAAAAAAACCAAAACCTTAAAATACAACCCCAATCACAGTATAAATGAAGCATTTGAGAATAAGAATAATTCATCTATGGAATTACATTATTGTATCATGAAGCAGAGAGACCAAATTCTTAGTATTTAGTTATTTTGATTCGTTAGGATTAAAGTTTCAGTGTCCATGCTGTAGAAGATAAGCCAATTCTTAGCTTTATTCTTTTCTAATACATGCATATTTTGAAGTTGTATAATTCTGCTTTTAGTAGGATCCATTGGAATTATTTTTACTCTTCCACATTTGCTCTCAGTTATTTTAGTATTTGTGGTAACATCTGCTAATATTTGCAATTCACAGCAATTTTCTTACAAGAAACATAATGTTTTTCTGCTGATTTGGTAGCAGTAGGTGCAATTAGGATTCCAAAATGATTTCTACTGATAACCCTTCTTTTGCAGATTCAGCTCTATGTCTTGGATATGGCAGTTTCTTAGCCCTGGGGTTGAGGTTTTATGGGAAAACAAAGCAGGTTGTGATGAGCAGGATTAAAAAGTAATTTTATTTTTTTAAAATAATTCTAACTATATGATAAAAGGAGGAAGGGAGGAGAAAGATGATGTGACTTAACTTTAGGAATGTGAAAAACTGGAAGTCAGCACAAGGTAATCTTTTAGATTACATACCAATTTAAAGAACTGGCTAGAGATAGCTCTTCTGGAGGGCTGTGAAATTGGAATTTATTAGCTACCTAAACAGATCAATTCTTTTTTCATAAACTTTATTTTGGCCTGTGTTGCAGGTTGTTGTCTTACACATTGAGGAGAAAATAGAATTCTAAGAACTGCCAAGTTTAAACAACTGTGAATGAGCGTGTCCTTTAGGAACACATTTTCCAGAAGCGGAAATTGACAGTTTAATACTGTCGAAGTGACTAGACAAAGCCTTGTTTGAGAAGTGTATTATAATTTAGTTATTCGAAACACACAGCTATTAAATAGCTCATAAGTATTCTGTAGTGAGTAAAACAAATATCCTTTTGAATTTTTAATGCATCTTAGGCCTTGTCCTTGGACTGTTAAGATATGTAACATTTGACAAATAGTCTTGTTTCTACAATTTATGTAATGAGCTCTGACTTCATCAGAAAAGGTGACCGTTCCACAAGTATTAAAAATGTGATGTGTTTCGCCACATCAGTGGAGGCCTTCATTATTGTAAAACTTTCCAATTGCATCAGGAATACTGTTTATTTCGGAGTAAATCCTCGGTCAGTTCAGACTGTCCTACCATAAGCGGCAGCCCGCCCTGAATCTGCGGAGTTGAGATGACATTTAAGAATCAGCAGCTGACCAAGTCGAGGGTAGCCGCAAAGTACAGATGGAAATGTTTTCCTTGACCTTGATCTGACCTCTGTTTGCAAGTGATTACTGACACAAGGTTCTTAATCTCCTTTAGAGCCTATTTAGGATGGCACCTGGCATTCTCCTCCACGTACCAGTCTTCTCTAACGTGTTTGCAGAAGGTGGGATCTTGGTTATGCCTTGGTCGTGTTTCTCAACACTCACCTGCTCTTTTCTGTTACTTTCCCAGCAGTTCAGTGACTTGCACGTTTTTGTTCCGGTAGCCTGCGTTCAAAATACTTTACATCTCCCAGGTGTTAATGTTCAGTAGTTACCGCCTGGCCTGGTCGTAGGTTCTCATAGCTGGAATAAATCCTTTACATTTTTCTTCCACCACGCACAACAGCTGAGGAGTCCTTGAAGAAAAGAGACAGATCTTACTAATTTATTTTTATGCATTGAACCATTGCGTGTTGTTGCTAAGGTGATGAGTGCGTTTGAGATTGAGAAAGAAATTTAGTAGGATAAAAGGGTATTGGGGGGGGGAATACAACCCCCCAAAAAAAGAAAATAACTCGGTGAACTTGGGTACCATCAAAGATATTTATCAGAGCCAACCCTTGTTATCTTTGATGTGATTACTACGTGGTTAAGAGCCAGCAGCTGCCGGTGCATGACCAACAACTAGCAGAAAAACTATCTAAAATACTTTTTGTTGCTTTTGCATTTTCTGCAATTTCATTTATTTAAGTGTTTATCATCATCTTCTCCCAAGTTGTAGTTAGTATGCTTCTGTTCTGCCTGCCAAGCTCGTAAGAAAATTTGTTCAAGTGCATTAACACAGCCTGGCTTTCACTTTACAGTCGAATTTGTGTGGACCTTTTTTTCTTTCATCAGGGCAAGTAATTCCTTTCTGTATGGTGGTAGTAGTAGTAGTAAGCAGTAATATTGAACATGAGTATTTCCTTTCACTTCTGGAGTCTCTGGCTTCAGACTCAGTCTTCCTTTCAAAAGTAACTTTTCACTAACTAAATAAAAGTATTTAAAAAAAAGAAAAAGAAGGATGGTCATACATAAAAATATCCAGTGGCTTTATCAGGCTATAATCTGCTTTAAGGTGCTAGGTAGGCTCCAAAGTATAATCAAACAATGCTAAATAATCTGGACAGTTTCTTTCATGGATTATGTGGCAGATCAAAAGTCTGTTCTCAGAGAAAGAAAGATACTGATTTTACACCGGATAAAAGTTTGCTCTGCTGCATGTTTGTGAATAATACTTTTTAAAAAAAACTTATTTTGGAGGGGAGAAGAGAGCCGTGTTTTCCTTCTCCCGTGCTTATTTATATCTCTGATAGTGGTTCCATGCTGTGCTGTTCAGCTGTATTTGTGTCTTAGCTGTGTTCCACTGAGCACTTCAACAAACCCCAGTGGCATAATTCTTGCTGTTGTCTGGAATGAATACTGCATGTTCCTCCTTCGTATCATCTCTCTGTACAAAGTCAGGCTGTCAAGAGGGGCGAAAAAACCTCTAACTTCATTTTACCAAAAGCATATGCTGCAAAAGGCAACTTGAGTGGGGGTCTTGTCGTGAAACCAAATGATCTCGTAAAAAACCCAGTTGTGTCACCTCTTAAAATGGAGTCCTCTATTGTAGTGCAGGCAAAACACCTGAATCGGGTTCACCTGTGTCTTGGACGGGCCTTGGTGGTTATTTATTGTAGTACAGTGTTAAAATCTCAAACTGTTGCTAATAAATCTTTTAGAATTTTACTACCGTAAATGGCTCTACTGCTATCGTAATGTTGTTCTTTCCCATAGTTCTTATCAGATTTCAGGGAGAGCATGAACTATAGGGTAACTCTTAGTACTGTCCTAGAGATAGTGTCAGATTAAGGTGGGTGAATTATGAACCAATTATCACCCATTATAAATTATTATTATGCCTTGGTTTATATCAGTCTGAATGCAAAGTGCAGCTTTGGGCTTCTGCTTCACAGTTTCTAAATAAATGCTGTCATCGTAAAAGTGACACTGGATTTTCTTTTGTCTAGAAGCATGACTATTGCTGAAACAGCGTCAGATCACTGCTGCAGAAAAGGGAAATGTAAAGATGAAATAAGCAGGTTGAATTCTGTGATGGTAGAAATCCTTGCAGTTTTTTTGTTAATGCTTTCACAGGCATTCTCACTTAGTTCCAAATAATTAGCTGTACTTGAGAGTCACATAAATATGCATCCTGTTTACGAAAGGTAGGCCTTGGATTGCCATCTGGATGCCATCACAAATGGAAATCATGGCCAAATGATGCTCTGATTGTCTGCTGCTTAAGTTACATGAATTTATTAGTGAGACTTGAAGGTGGAGTAAGTTTAAAAGTTTATTTCCAAGCAGAAAAGAGCTTGTGAGAAAAATGGTTGTGTATTAATCGGAATGTTGCTTATAGAAGGGCGTTAAAGTTCTGTAAGTTGTAGCATTACATTGTAGCAAGGATAACATGAAATGATACTCTTACCTAAGCTCTATTTCCAGTGGACATAATGAAAAACTTAAATAGGAAGTCAAGTCTTCATAATTTCTTAGCCAATGAGTGGGAAAAGATAAGCAAGGAAGCAGGTCATCAAGATCATCTGGAACAAAACCTTAAAATGAAATTTACTCTTGGTTTTCCAAAATCGCACTGATTTACAAGAAGAATTATATAATTCCAGTTAAAAAGCTGCATTTGGCATGTCAAGGCAACTGTATCTCTCATGGCAGCTTCCATCTGGTGAATACCTAATATATTTGAGATGTTCTAACCAGCAGATATTTCTTTTATCCCTCATAAATGGGGCCCGTTGAATAGGAGACTGGTATTACTTTAAATTCCCATCTTTACTTCTACAGCAACGCCCCCAGTTCCTATGATAGCTGCTGCTCCGAGCTTTCCCGAGCAGCAGAGTGAAATTGGAATGATTCATTCCAGCCTTGCTCCTGCCTACGGGTTTAAGAATAGGAGAAGATAAGCCTTCATTTCAGAGGTAAAAAATTAGTTTTTCTGTATTAAAAACAAGCAAACAATAAATAATAACAAAAAAAACCACTAAATCGCTTGTATTGACCCCTTAAACTCCATATTTCTAAGTATAAACTTTTGGAAATACGAAGCCCCTTCAGTGTATTCCTATTTTATTTACCTCTAGCTTGAATCATGTCTTAATTTAGGGAAGGCTCTCAGATCTCCTTGGAATGAGAACCTTCTGTACCTCTTAATCATTTTAACTGCCTTTCTCTAGAGGTTTTCTTGTTATGCTTCATCTTTTCAGAACCATTTGAACAATGTTATTCATGCACATTCAGATATTCCCAAGTTACTAAAAAAATCAGTGTTTTTCTTTAGTCAGGTTGTATCATATTTATGTGAACATTGGGAAACTTGTTTACTTGTGTGCTGTAATTACAAGGCTGGGGAAGACTGTAAGGTTTCTTTCTTCTTCAGAAGCCTCAGGTGGACTGTTGTGTATACACTCCCTTTAAAAGTTCCCACGTGTGCAGCTGGTGGCAGAAATCCAGAGGTGCTATTGCTGTGCTCTCCTGGCATTGTGGGACTGTCGCTTTATCAGGGTATAACTTTATCAGGGTGTGACTTTAGTTACCCTTTATCAGGGTAACGGGGAGAAATTTAATGAAATACAACAAGGGCAAGTGTAGAGTCTTGCATCTGGGTAAGAACAACCCCATGTACCAGTACAAGTTGGGGACTGAACTGCTGGGGAGCAGCACAGGGGAAAGGGACCTGGGGGTGCTGGTGGACAGCAGGATGACCATGAGCCAGCGATGTGCCCTGGTGGCCGAGAAAGCCAATGGCATCCTGGGGTGTATTAGAAGGTGTGGTGAGTAGGTCGAGAGAGGTTCTCCTCCCCCTGTACTCTGCCCTGGTGAGGCTGCATCTGGAATATTGTGTCCAGTTCAGGGCCCCTCAGTTCAAGAAGGACAAGGAACTGCTGGAGAGAGTCCAGTGCAGGGCCACGAGGATGATGAAGGGAGTGGAGCATCTCCCTTACGAGGAAAGGCTGGAGGAGCTGGGTCTCTTTAGCTTGGAGAAGAGGAGACTGAGGGGGGACCTCATTAACGTTTATGAATATGGAAAGGTGACTGTCATGAGGATGGAGCCAGGCTCTTCTCAGTGGCATCCAAGGATAGGACAAGGGGAAATGGATCTAAGCTGGAACAAAGAAGGTTCCGCTTAAACATGAGGCAGAACTTCTTCCCAGTAAGGGTACCAGAACACTGGAACAGGCTGCCCAGAGAGGTTGTGGAGTCTCCTTCTCTGGAGATGTTCCAAACCCGCCTGGATGCCTTCTTGTGTGATCTGATCTAGGTGGTCCTGCTCCGGCAGGGGGATTGGACTAGATGATCCTTTGAGGTCCCTTCCAATCCCTGACATTCTGGGATTCTGTATGGTGGTACATATTGGTGTCAGCAGTGGGGTCAGACATCCTGATGTTTGGAGTATGGGGACTCCCAGCCTTGCCTCCGCAAGCACCTGGCTGGTGATGCCACTAAGGAAGCAGAACTTCTTAGGAGAAGAAGAATTTAGCGAAGGGCCTGAAGGTGGCCAGGAATGCAGCGTAAGGACTCGGTGCTGATTCTCAGGTCTTTGTTGAAACAAGTACTGTGAGCACCGTGCATGTGCCCTCTGTTACTTTATCTCTGGTTTTGTCCTTAAAGTAACAATATGGCCTTTACGATTGTAACAGGTCGGCATGTTTGTAGCTGCTGACTTAGTTCTGTTTAGAGCAAATGTATAGATTTGCTGAACCTAATAAAAACATTTTTGTTTGGTTATTCAAATTGGAGGTGTTTCATATTTTTCTTTATACTTTTGCTCTTTTAAGCCACATTTCCTTATACTATTCTTTTACAAGTTAAAAAAATAAAATACAACTAGACCACAGTTGCAGCATTTCCTAGGAATTTGCTAATGCTGTCTTCAGTTACATAACCTACAGTGGGAAGTGAAATAAGGCACCAGGCAGCTTTCCAGTTTTAATCGATTTTTTCCTATTGATCATAGTTAGCTTTGAAACAATGAGTGACCTGGAAGAAAAGAAACTTGGTATTCCAGTGCTAATTTGTTTTTATTTCAGCCAGTGTGCTTTGAAATTGTTCTTCTCCTTTCTTAGGATAATACTTTTTTAATTTTCCTGAAAACAAGTTAAAAGTTACTGAGTTTCTATTGAAATATTACTTTCCTTGCAGAAATACTTGTCGTATTAGGATTTTCCAAATCTTAAGAGTGTTCTTTTCTGAATCACAGAAATGTTTCTGCATAGAAGATGCAGAGAAAATTTTGTGATTGCTGTTTTAGGAGATTATGTTCCAAAATAGGAGGGGATGAATTCCTGTGGAATAGGAGAGTAGACACTGTTTTCCAGAGTGGAACAAGTACTTTTCTTTCTTATTCCCTTTCATGACCTATTGTGTGATTTGGAATTGTCCTTACAGCATACAAGAGAGCAAACTCACCGAGTTACTGATTACCTTACCTGTGTTAAAGCCTTTGAGTTTGCTGTTTCACTTAAATCTGGGCAACTTTTATTCAAGAGAATAATCCTTTCTTAAATTCCTTTGCGTTGCCTCACCCTTAGTTAAGGGTTTCCCAGATACTGTTGTTCTTTCTATGGTTTCCATACCCTCTGGCACAATCTTTTGTTTTGTATTTGGATACTGTTTTTTATGGTGGATACAAGAGAAAGTCAGTGATTGACTTTCAGTGTATTCCTATTTTATTTACCTCTAGCTCGAATCCTGTCTTAATTTAGGGAAGGCTCTCGGATCTCCTTGGAATGAGAATCTTCTACATCTCTTAATCATTTTAACTGCCTTTCTCTAGGTGTCTTCTTTTTATGCTTCATCTTTTCAGAACCATTTAAACAATATTATTCATGTTCGTTTTGTATTATTAATGTACTAAACTTTTTTAGTGCATGTTTTTACTGCAATTTACCTTAATTTTGCATTGACTATTCACTTGGGTTGTTTACAGGGAATATCTTTTGCTGAGGGCCTGTCTACAGATGCCTCGTGTAATTTATTGTGCAGTGATAAACACACATATTTAACTTCACTTCTAGTATGTGCATACAGAGTTTTGGTAGCTGCTTTATGGGAAGAGATGCAGACTCTGTGTGTGCGTGTGGCTGAGAGCTGTTTTCTGTAATTGTGAGGTAATTTTGTGTTTGTAAAGTCGCTCTGCAGATTCTCCTGTCGCTGGATTATGAAACTGCAAAATACCAAAGTAATTTGATATTCCGCTTATTAACTATTTAGTACATTTTCCAAGTGAAGAAAAAGGAAAAACAGTTGTCAGACCAGAGCATATTTATTTTTTTTTAATCTGTCACACCTTCACATTTACTTTGTTATTCTTACCAAGAGCCTTAAGCAGTTTGACAGGAATGACTTTGTTCTGATGAATTCTCACTGGCCCGCGCTCGCTGTGTCAAGTCCCTCAAGGAAATGTTACAGCAGTCTAAGTTTTTACCTGGCTTTAACAGTTACTGAAATAAGACTCACAGGTATTTCAGCATTTGTAACTAAGAAATTATCTGATGTCTGACCATCAGATACTCATATCAAATATTTACTTACCTTTTATAAACCTTTTCCCCTGGACTAAGCAAATGCATTGTCATCCAAATAAATATTGTGTCAGTTATTTAGGATGATACCTTCAGAAGCTCATAGAAGCTTACCAAGGTTGATGTTAAGAGTTAATTTTGTTGTCACACTTTCTATCAGAGTTCTGCAAGAGCATTTGATAGATTGTGATTAATGCTTCAGAACTTCAAAGAGGCAGTATTATTAATGCGATGACTGGCACAAAGTTACTCTAGTGAGAGTATTGTAATAGCTGAAAATCTATCATCTTGATGATTATTACTACAAAATGCCATGGAAGCGGGTAGTCAGCTATGCATCTATTCTAACTTGCATTGAGAGCCAGATGCCTTGCTTGAGTCTAGTCAAATATGACTCTTGTTTTATTTGGCAATCCGTAAGAAACAATTTGATTGTTGAATGGGAAAGACCTAGTGTTTCTGAAAGTGACTTGATTCACATGAATTTTGGTAGATTTTCTCCTGCATCACCATTATTCAGAGCCAAGTCCAATGCAAACTTCCTTAAGTTGCTGTCAGTAAATTTGGAAACTGTCTAGATAGTAAGCTCTGGTGTAAAGCAGCTCAACTGCAATGATAGCTGACATCTCTTTAGCAGTAAGGTTGTCTCAGAATGTTAAAATACACACCTTTGCCATAGATTCCTGCTCTTAAAAGGAAATGTGTGTGATACTGCTGCCAAATGTTAGAGTTGTCTTGGACTTTTACCAAGGAGTAGGTCATACTAAGTTTCAGTGAGTTGAGTAAAAAATTGACTTTCCTGCAAAGTCTTCTATTTCAAGTTGCAGGTAAAGAGCAAACAGTCCAGGGTTTTAGATCTTACAGACCCTTTTCAGGGATTGCAAAAGCGAAGTGGACTTTGTGCTGAAACTTTGCTTAAAGCTACAAAATCCTTAACTGTTAAGTGTCAGCCTCCAGTCTCTCCACTCATACGCTAGAGCTATGTTTTTTCTGGTTCCTTGCCTGCGAATGAAAATGTCCAAGTTACTTCTCAGTGAAGCTTTATTTTTGTGTTCTGTTTCAGTTGACATGTTATGAAAAGATGTACAGCTCTTAGGTTTAGTCCCAGCAAGTCAGACTGTATCCCCTTCCCCCTTCAAATCTAATTTAAAGATGGGTGCAAAAAAATTCTACAGCACAGGCTGGTCTTGAATGAAGCAGTTAACTGAGCAGAAGACAGATACGTTTGTGCTCTGACAGGGATTTGTTTTCACTTTATTTGGAAAATGAAGGAAGTTGCCATTCCCTGTAGTGATTTTTATAAGCCTATTGACCTTTCTTGATTTCATAAACAAAGTAGATACCAGTTAGCTGTCATCTGGATTGGGGCAAACTATAAATTTAGTAACTTCTGTAGTGGCTCTGTTAACATGAGCACCAACTGTTGCTGTTGTCCTGTAGTACTATCTTCTACATCTTGAGAAATGCACGGATTGGGCAACTGCAGCATTGCAGTTAGAGTTCCTTTGGAAATATAATTCAGTCTGTCTCCTGTTATCAGAGAAGACTGAAAAGTATTTCTCTAAGAAAATATCAGTGGGCGGCAGCTGAAATGAATGAAGCACTTGGTCTCACAGAGAAAGCTAAGCAAATCTTTCACAGTTTCTCAGCAGATAAAAATGATTTGGGGACTGTATTGTACATTAAAATAATGAGTTTACATAATGTTTACTCTTCTCCTTTATTTACTTTTATATATTAGAAAGGACCTGCAGTGATATTCTGACATATGACCTTGGAATTGTCACTGGAAGGAGAAGAGTCTTTCCACATTTAACAGATGCAGAGAACCAAGTTTTCATCCCTACAAATGTGTCGTGACAGTAACTGCTTACTAACAATTAAAGATGTTCCTGATTAGGTTGAATACCCAGTTTATATAAAGCTATAATATTTTTGATGGGGACTAATGGAAGCACACTACGAATTTACTGTAGTAGGTAGATGGTAATTCATTTTTCTCATCTCTGCTTAATTTGTTCACTGTATTGTTTTCCTTGTCTTGTACAAATGTGAGTGCATGTCACTTGACATACATTGTTTTTACATCTCTGTTCTTGGTGTCTGAGCACAGGCAAATTAATAATGCTATACTTCCAGTAAGTAATAGCCTTTAAAACTGTACAGAAAAAAGAAGTATTGCTTAAGGCAAGCTTGCATTGTGTGCCAAAACTGATACCTTGGCACTTGGGAGTGCGCTGGTAAAAGGAGGGCCATTAAGGGAATGTGCACTATGAGAAATACTACTGAATGGCTTTTCCAAAGTAATTTTACCTTTTAAAAGTGCAAGATATGAATCTGTTGCAAATCTGTTGGATTACTGCTGATAACATTAAAAAAAGATCTTCATCAACAAAAATGTGTGCCATATGTGTTTTTCCCCATTGAATCCCCCAAAGTAAAGATTACTTCTGCAAGTTGTACTGACGAAAAATAAGGGTAAAAGAAAGAAAACTGGAAATGAATGCCAAGGAGGGGGATAAAATATATTGTAAAACAAAAGGAGGTGGTTTTACTGATTATACTTTACTGTTTTGTTGGAGAAAAATTTCTGTCAATTGACATGTTGTAGGTATGGTAAAAAAAAATTCAGTTGGATAAAAATGAGTGACAGAGGACAAATTTGAGTGAATCTAAATAAAAAATGTCGAGCGTGATCTTTTAGCAATTCCGAAGGGTTTAATTTTATACGTGGGTGATTTAATGTGGTGGTAGCAGCACTGTCCGTGCATCTGTGAGAGGCTTTGCTCTTGTTTCCTCCGTGTTGGAGACTCCTGTTGCAGTAATCCCCGTGCTCCGCTTAGGTACAAAGGCAGTCCTGTTTCCTGGGAATTGTAGCCCTGGTACAGCTGCGTTCTCCAAGTAAAGCCACAGCCCGTGTCTGGACAAACGTTTGGATAAATGGTGCATTTTTGGTCTTCCATGCAATTGCAGCTTTTCACTGACCTTTTGAGAGTTCTGCTTGGCGCGGCGGAGCAGAATTGCTCTTGATATTTATTTATTTATCTACCTATTTACTTGTTTGTTTGTTTATTTATTTTAAAATGACACGTATTGATATGACCATGACTGAATTTGTACGTACCTGCTTTGTAAAAACAGCAGAATAAAATGGCAGGTAAAGTCCGAAGTAGTTACCTTCAAAGATAACTTAGCTAAAAACCCGAGATATTTTCGATTCAACCCTCTCAAATGTTTAGTGATCTGAACAAGGCCAAGACAAATATTTAGGTCATTTATTACCGACAAAGGCGGACTGATTTAATAGTGATCATTTTAAAGTATGTGGTACATGTAGTCGTGTGAGGGCTTTCATTTGCGTTATCTTACAAATGATGCTGTCAAAGCACATGTTGTTTCTTAATTACCTGAGTGTAGCTTCATTTTAGGGTCAAAAACATTTCAGGGAGAACTATAGTGAATGTAGAAGTAAAAGCTCGCATTTTTTAAAGCAGAGATATAAATTTTGACTAATTCTCTATAAATACAAGATTTAGATGCTCCACTGTTAACTGAATTGTACATAAAACCTGGCTAACTGTAGAGAACACCAGTTACTTCTGGAAAATCTGTATGCCAGCTGTCATTTCTTTTACTGCTTCTTTTGTTTTAATACTTAGCAAAATAAAAGGTAATGAAATAGAACTACAGAGAAGATTTTTTCATCATATTTACTGTAATGGATTGACTGTGTCACAGCGGCTGGGATTAGCTATTGAGTATCTTGCTAGGAATTGGTAGAGAAAGATGGGAGGTCGTGTTAGTAGGGAAGGTAGGAGGTAGAAATACAAGGCTACGCTGCGTGATTGAGAAATTCTAGAGCAAGTCTGACTGCATGTTTGGGCACTTTGTATCTGCTGGTTTAGTTTTAGAAATACTGGCATAGAGGCAGAAATAACATTTTTAAATCTCACTGAGATAAAAGCTCTGTGTTTTATTATTTACACTTAATTGCTTCATCACAGCTCTTGTGTGGGTTAAAATTGCATGGAATTAAACCCAGTGGATGTTTGTTTGCTGTGCTTTGTAATTGTTAGGCGACATTCTGTGCTACTTAAGTCGTTATGGATGGGTAAGTCTTCTAGCCTATAAACTTAAGACTTCCTGTGATTTATACTCAGGTTAGTCAGAAGGCATTACATATTAGGGATTTGAATAAGGTGCTGCAAATGTGGGTGGCGTACTGCTGCAAACAGACAATATATACTTTTTGCCCCTCTTTCTGTTACAGAGGGTGATACTGCATAATTTAATTTAAAAAACACGATGTGTATGAAGAAGACTGGAGACAATTCCTATCTCAATTTTTATGGACTGGTGTAATAGCACACGTTTAAGACAGGCTTCCTGCTCGTAGGATTTTTCAGCCTACATGTGTTTTTTTTTCTTTGTTTAATCTGTTTATCTGAATTTTGTGAATACCTTCAGCTAAGCTTTTCGTAACGCCTGAAGAACTCCATATAGTGGCAATATATTCCCTTTTGCTTCTTGCAAACTGTTGCATTGTTTCTTCATATTGGCATGGCATACCATATGATGCCATGCTAAGATGTCTTGTGCCAAGGATTACATAATTTAAGAAGTTTGTGGTGAGATATAGTAACATGATCTTCAGTGCTATCATTAAAGTGGAGACTTTGCCAAACATATGCAGAAATTAGTGTTTTAAATAGCCTAGCTCAGAATTTTCTTACACTTTCCATGGCAACAAGTTCATCTGTTACGCAAATGTCATGTTAACAGTCTCTGTAAATGGCATTACTCTGTTGGGTTTTTTTCTGCAAAATGGATATTTAGTGCTTGGCACAAACATATCTTAATACATGGAGACATTTAGGCCTATGTGCATCTGTCTTCAGGTTGATGGAAATATCTTCCCGAGGAGAGACTTTATTGTAACATTTATAATCTGGTTGGAAAAATGCAGTGATTCAAATGCTACTACTCGTATGTGAAGTGATGGTTAATGTGTAGCAGTATGTCTATAAAACAGACAGTTTGATGTTAATAGAATTACTGTGAAGTTTGTTTTCCCTGCTTATTCTGTTCCTCTCTCCTGCTTCTACCGTGTAAGCTTGGAATTATCTTTTTAAAGAAGAGGAGATGCAAGTTCTGCTGGAAAAAAGTACAGAAGAACTTTTGCTCACTGCATGTGATTTTATTCTTGATGTCAAACAGCCATTTATCTCTGCTGCTGCTGTTTGTGGCCTTCAACCAGCAGTAGTAGCACTGGTTATTGTGCTTTGAATTACAATGGAGGAGAATATGCTACCTTGAGCAATGGGTTATGTGTTTTCTTTTCAGGGACTGTGCTTCTGTAACTTTTGCTTTCAAAATATCCCTCCTGGAGACCTCCAGTGTCACTTGACACACATGAACCTGTTGCAGGGCACACTATGTGTATCCACTACTTCAGCCTCTCCGACCAGCCTGCGATGAAAGGATGTGGAGAGCTTATGAAGTCAAGGGTGGTCAGCCCCTGGCACTTCGATTACACGGGGATCACGAGCAGTTGGAGTGCAGTGCCCTGCCGAGGCTTTGCCGTAGGAACAGTGGCAGGGTTGTGCTGAGCACAAGGCCTGGCAGATAATGTGAGTCTCCAGCTGTGGGAGGAAGCAATCCAGCAGGGAATGGTGAGGCCAACATGGACTGAACATTCCGTTTTGTAGTACAGTGATAGGACTTGGACTATAGATAATTTCCAAGGTTTCTCTGTTTTTTCCAAAGTATATAGCTATATGTGTTATGCCTCTCCACCATTAAAATTATTTCATATATTAGGTTTGGGCAGATGGACAATACAGAACTAAGATCTTCTGTAGCTCTGAACTGCTGTCATGGTTGTCAGGAGTCAGAATTTAAAAGTACATTGTGATAATTTCTGTACACTGCGAAAGAGTTCAGGTTGATTTTAGTGTTTCATTTGCTTAACAGGACCTAAAATTATGCCTACATAAACTAGCTGTATCTGATAACTGTATATAATGGTATGCAAGGAAAATGCCCCACCAATTATTTATGGTAAAGATGCATTGAGGAAAACAAGGTAATAAAGGCATTTAAATGTTGTCCTTTTCTGCAGCTTTTCATATGTACTTGACAGCTAATGACACTGTGTGTAGCCATTCAGATTTAATTGACATCCCTTCTAATTAGATGTTTGTTATAAAAACTGAGCTGTGCCTTGTATGGCTTGGATTTCACCCTTAGAATTGCTGGAATGTGAATAAAAGTGTGCTGCTTTTGCATCCTTTTTGCATCTCTTTTTAATGTTCAGTTTTAGAAAGATTTAGTTTTGAAAATGGAAGAGTTGTTTAATGTTGTCATACTCGGTGTGCATTTCTGAATCAGAGAGTTGGGTACCTTCCTACCCAGGGGAGGAATTTTGTCAGAGGGTGTTAGAAAGGGTTGTATCTGTGCATGCACACCAACAAGTGGGATGCATCTCTACAGCCAAACTGGAAAATACTCCTAGTATAGCATATCTTACACTAACAATGGAATAAAAATAAAAGCTTTTTCTGGCTTGACTCATACCAATTCAGTCTATGGAAAAAAAAAAAATCTATCCCCAAAGCTATTCTATGGCAGCACTCAAGTACCTGAGCCTTGGGGTCTTGGGTGGCATCCTCTGGGGTTCTGCAGTGGGGGGTTTTGCCAGTACAAGAGCATTTTTCCCCAAAGCATTTGGCAGGTAGTGATTTCATGTTTTGTTTTGTTTTAGTTGGAAGCGTTTGAGTTCAAAAGACGTTCCCTCCCCAGGTAGTAATGTATGTGTGTGTTCAGAAGTACACTTCAGAGTGTTTCAGCTAAGTTTGCTCTTATCAAGTTTCAAAGCAATTTTTAATTACAAGTAGTTAAAAGGAACTTTGGTATGTTGTTGTGTTAACAGTAATGTTATGTAAGAAATATTGGAAGTTGATGTCATGATATTTAAGTAACTTTGGTTTAGTAAAGCAGAATTGTTGAGATGTCTTCTTTCAAGGGAGTCATCTTTTCTATTCCTGGCCCGTTATTTACTAGCTTTGTGACTTATCCCTACTATTTTTTCTCTCACTTTCTCTTTCTCCAGTAATTTGCAGTGTGGCATTTTGAAGAATGTAGTGGAATAACCTCACCTATCCTAGATCACTTAAAACTTTGGACAGCAATTTAAAAACAGTTTCATTACCATAGGCTATGAGATGGTGGATGCTGTGAGTCAGATCTTTTATGCAGTAGTGTGATGAAGGTGTAAGTCTGCAGTAAGAACATGCAGCCCCTCTTAAAAAATGAATGAATAACTGTGCAACGAACCTGTAGGCTGTACTTCGAAATGTGGCTGTTGGCTTAGATCTTTAAATAAAATATTTGCAGAACCTTGTGGGTTTGAGGTCATGTTTTCAGCAAATTTCTGTAATTCTCATGATTATGTGAATAATCCTGATAATACATATATTTGTATAAATGAGGCTTGTCATACCTGCTGGCTTTCCCTAAATGTTAAGATTTCTTAGCTGTTTTCAGTGACTGTAAGCAGCTCTTAACACGCAGGTATGTTGCCATTTATTTAGCCAAGTGGTTTATGATTTGGCTTTGCTGTCTGAGCAGATGCTGGTGGTTAATAACGAAAGGTTTTGGAAACAAGATTTCACTATGTAATGAACCCTGACTAAGGGTAGAATAGAAAAAGGAAAAAAAAAATCAAAAAGCAAAATGAAGACACTTAAATGCTAACAGAGGAAGATGTGTTAAAAGAGCAGCCTCAGTATTCACATCTTCATAATGGACATTTTGAACAGAATACTTTTTTTTCTGCTAAGTTACTCGAGTTTAATCAATTCCATTTATTGAATATGTATGGTCTTTAACATTTATATGCTGTGACATTCACAGTTGGACAAGATTCTAAGAAGTCACTGCAACATGTTTCTGCATTTTTTCATGCTCATCCAGCTAACACAACTGGGACTTAATTTTTTGGAGCAATTTGTGCTGTTATTTTGGATATGGCTGTTTTGTGTTTAAAAGGCATTATTTTTTTCTAGTCTGTCTTGTGGAACAAACAACTAGTCAGATTTTCATAGATGCCTGGAGGTTTAAGGAATTTACTTTGAAAAACATGACATCTACCAGTATTCTGGATACAGGAAGAGAGGAAATCTGGTTCACAGCAAACTGTTAAATTAAAAATCAAGTTGCATCAGTATTTTAGAATTCATTAATTGAAATAACGTGGAAATGGTCATGCAGTTGTCTTCTGCTGAATTTTCCATAAGGTTTTTTTTAGGTTGCATGTATGTTTAATCTGTATTTCATTCTCTCCAGTGCAAAAATAGTTGTGGGTTTTTTTTTTTTTTCAATATGAGGAAGAAAAAAAAAAGTTCATTTGCAGAATAGTAGCAACTACTGCATGGGATTGATTGAAACTTTGATTAATCTGAACCAGTCCCAAAGGGATTTGGTTAGCGAGTTTATGTTACTACACTGTAATTCACATCATGAAACTATGTAGTGATCACTGTTTGTCTGAGTAGAACATGCAGATTTGTCCTTTTTCCTTCAGCCGTACACTTTCAAGGTGGCCAGGCTCATCTGTGGGGGGGAAATACTCTTCAGGGGGTCTCTGAGGTTGCTTCACTGTTTTCCAGGAGATTGGAGATTTGGGCGGGTATCTGTGGTACTTCTAAGGAACAGTACGGATGGGATGTGGGGTAGATGTGCTACTGGACTGGAGTTAATTGTTGGCTACAGACTTCAAAGGAATACCAGAAACTCATACCAGCAATTCTTTTCCCCTATTAACCCAAGATTTTTGGGGAGGCAAATGTCTGTCTTCCATATTTCTTGTAAGTGATCAAAATAGTGTCTGAGATCAGATGTGAGTGTCCTTCTTACTTTATGATCTTGACTGTGTACGTGTTTTGTGCTCCACTTAAAGGTTATTAAAGATAATAGCATCTTGTACAATTTAGCAATATTTAATTACAGAATTCAGCTCTAAGTGTATAGAAAGATTCTTTTTAACCTCTTCCCTCCTGAGTGCACCTATCCCATCCCACCAGAAATAACTCAGTGGTTTTATAGTTCCATTCGTTTTTTGGTTGACAGCAAAAATACAGCGCAGATAACCGTAGGTTGTTTGAGATGTCTTGGTTTGATCAATAAAATAAAGCACAGCCAAATAAAGATTATTTCTCTCTTTTAAATTCTTACTCTGTTGTCATCTGAACTCCTCTGAAATAAATGGGACTGCGCTGTAAGTAGTACAGCCAATTCTCTGGACTTTGGCAGTAGCATGAGATCTCCTGTGCCTACTGCAGTGCTTGTGCTAAACGTTATGCTGGTATTGTAAAGGTGTGGAGGCAGATAATGCTCATACTGACCTATCTATGACATAAACAAAGGAAAGGGGAGAAAAAAGAGCCGTATTTAAAAATTAAGTTGCGAGACAAGAGTTGATGCATTCCTCTTTTGATCTTTGTCACTATAGGCAAGTAGCTACTTTCCGTCTGTTTCTTTCATTTTCCTTTGCATCTTTCTTTTGCAATTCTTTTAATGCACAGACGCATACATTAAGTTCTGCCCCTTCATTTATTCTTTTGTCATTGTTTCCATTTCACTTTCCCTGTGTTTCATTCCTGTATCTTTCTTGTTTAGACCAAGTGGAGGATCCAGCTGGCAGTAGCAGCCATGTAGGACCCTTCAGGAACCTGATGGTAAGTGCACGTGTGTACTTATACTCAGGCTTCCACCAGGTTCTGTTTTCTGAGGCATTTTCCCCCTCCTGCAGGCCTCTGTTAGTTCTTGGCATCTTAAACTGTAAGAAAATTAAAGGACAGACTTTGGGCTACTCGTTGATATATCAGAATAGTAGGTTGCATTTTTCATTGACAATATGCAGGAAGAAAATAATGCAAGTCTTTCAGGTTTCCATGGATTTTAAAATGCACTTTGAGAATTCATGGAGGAAAGTTTATCAAAAGGCATTAAATATCTTTAGAAGTTCCTGAGCTGTAGAAATGTGAAAGCTGGAAGAGCATAGCAATGAAGTATCACTTTACTATTACTCTAGTCTTAAATTCTCTTCCTGGGCATCTGCTATTGAACATTCCAGGCAGGGCCATAAAATGGATGCATCTGGGACAGTTGTTGCCATGTTTGAGTACAGTGAATTCTTTTAACCTTTACAAAGAAGGGTGCAACCTAGAAAATAAACAAACTAAAGCTGGTAGAAGGAAAATCTCAAAAATCAGTTGGTCTCTCTAGTTGATACGTGTCAGAAATTGATCTGATACATGTAAAATTGTGTCTGTATGCAAGCAGTTTTTCTCACTGTTCTGAGTATGGGCAAGAAGGTGCTAAATAAATTTTCTCTTCAAGTGTGTTTGTGCTTAAAGGCCAAGAACTTGAAACATTTCCAGCTGTATCAGTGAGCAGGTTGCATCTTTTTTTTTTTAGGTGTGAACGGGAGAACTTGCAAATGATCTTTTTTCCATCAATAGCATAAAGAAGTATGTGACTTAAGTAACTCAAACTTTGTGTACAAATCCTGCTATTTCAGTGGTTTCCCACATTATAATTGGATTTGACGCACTGTAAATGTCATATTTCCATTTATATTCTACAAGTGGATGACACTTTGGAAAATCTAAGCATGCTTTAGCACTTATGAGTGATTTTTTTGTTGTTGCTTTTACAGACTTGGCCTCACGCTTTGAAGAGCACAATGTGTATTTCTAATCTTGTTATAAGAAAGAATTAATTGGGTTTTTGGTTTGAAGGCTTTTACACAGTCATTATGCTGTGAAACGCCGTGCTGCTGTAGAATTAGATGTAGAATTGCCCAGGGACTTCATCTGCAATACCATCATATGTTGTACCATCTACTAAAATACTGTCTCTAACCCTGGCCAGGTTTGGCATAGGTGAGAGGGGCCTGTGGACCAATCTTTTCCTCCTTTTTTCTAGTCTCATCTGTATTGTTGAGAGATGAATCTAGAATTTTGTCATTTAATTCAATATACTGATGTCGGTCTTCAAATGCTAAGCAGTCTGCAAAAAAGTTGAAAGCTCAAAGGACTCTAACAATTAAATGTGTTTTGTTGTGTTGGTGCAAAGGTGTATTGTGATGCACGTTTGATTCCCTAGGAATGTATTGAAATTTTACATTTAGACCTTTCACCTAGGAACAGAACTCTTTGTGTTACTGTACATTTCAAGAAGGATTTCGGGCGACTTGGCAGATGTTTCTGGAAACTTAGTTGAAACCCTTTGTACTTGGTACTACCAGTTGTAATTACAAACAGTAGAGGTGCTGATAATAAAAAAAAATACATTCCAATTGAACATTCAGTAGCCTGACAGGTAAATATATACTTAAACTCGTATATATAAATATATACTGCTTGTGTGAACACTGAAATATGTGCTGAATCGTCTGACAGCTTGTAGATGTTTGGTACAAAATACAGCTGAATGTTGTATTGTGGAATAAACCAGTGTTGGTTCATTGTGGCACGTTTAGGTGCAGAGGTTGTTACAGCATTTGAGGGTGTGATGAGATAATTGCTGGTTCAGTTTAGGAAGGGTGCGTGGGTATTTTCCAGTGATGATAAAAATTCATTCTGAGTGACTATTGTCAGTTTCTCAGACTAAAAACTGATAAATTGGAATAAGGGGTAGCAGGGGAAAGGATAATTACATACATGAAACTGAAACACACTGGAATTTGGGGTGAGCCTGTGAAATCTGGGCTCCTTGACAGGAAATACAGATAATTATTTAGATGGAATAGGATGTTCAAATAAAAACAAGCGTTTCCTTTTAAAGCTGACCCGTCTCTGATCTGTTCTACTGGAGGCATTGCATACTTGGAAATTTTTGGTTTGAGTAGAGGAACGTTTTTCTAAAAGGCATTTCAGTTTCCTGGCTCAAGATGGGAAAAATATTTTTGAGGGAAAAAGGAGGAACTCGTTGACGGGATTGTGAGTTGGAAGAACATGCTTCTAGATAAGAAGTGGCTTTAGGGCTGTGATGCACACTTCTGATTAGAGAGAAGGATCCGTGTGTTAAAAAGTAGCATTTTGTGTCCTAGAGGGAGCAAAGGAGGAATTTGGATTGCTGCTTCCAGACAATTCTCATTTCTAAGAGATGATGTGGGGAAGTGTGAGGTTTCAGAGGAGACTGGTGTCTCGGCCACGGTGTTGTATGTAAAATAACCGTTCTCTGTGGAGAATATTGTCTTTGCAATGGATTGAATTGGAAGACTTAAAAGTTTCATGTGTTATTACACAGTCCTTATCATAATTTCTGTCTATTACTGGACTGAGTCTTTAATGGAAAAAATTACCAGCGCGTTGGTAAATGAGGTTTTCAGTGTCTTTACATCTTGCGTCACTGATTAGGTCTTTGCAAAATGCCATTTTTCCCTGATCTCCATTGTGTTCGTCGTCCTGTGCAACTAATACATGCTTCTTAATTTTGCTAACAAAGCGTTAGCAAACTTGTTTGTGTCATTGGACACAATGAAATACCTTTATATTTTACTGTTACCCAGTTCCATCTAATTTGGTTTTACTGTCTTTGCCTTGTTGGTCAAGATCATGTTGCTTTTAGTCTTCTCGTAATGTTATTAATTTCATTGTTTTTATTATAACTCTCTTCAAGTCATTATTCGGAATGTTCATACAAGTAGAGAAGCCTCTATGGGTCTCTACTTCATAAGGTCTTTCTTCCAGTTAACATTAAGGATTAATAGTATATAAAGAAATTTCATGTTTTCCGTATACTTGCATGAGATACAGTAATTTAGTAGCCATATGAAGGTAATGGGTGACGGTATGCTGTGAGCTCGTTTAACTCTGGACAATATGTTTCTATTACAGTCTGTTCTTTGAAAGTGAATAAAGTATTTTGGAGTTGTAGATTTTTAGAAACTCATTGTTATCTTTATTTCTAACTTCTGGGCTCTAGAGACTTGCTGCTTTATCTAATGCTGTCCTTTTTACTGATCTGTCATTTGTATTCCTGAGGAAAATAGGGTTTCTGTAGAAGTATGTTATATTCCAAAGCTGGATGTTTTAATTCTGCCACTCAAATATGGAAAATAAAAATTGTTGAACAGGAATAATAAATGTTGCATTTTTTTCCCCAGGAAAGAAGAAGACTCAGGAAGGTAAAAACAAAGGAAAGAAGGCAGCGGATACAAAACAGAAAAAGGCTGATTTGGATTCTACTTCTGCAGATATGAGGGATTCTAAAGAGGGTGAGTTCTCAAGTATCTGATCTTTTTCCTTCTAACTATCCCTTGGAATCCCTCTCTGAAGTGAAGGACACTTTTTGTCATGTTAAATATGCTAGCATGTTCATAGAATGGTTTGGGTTACCAGAGACCTTAAAGATCATCTAGTTCGATGACAGGGACACCTTCCACTAGACCAGGTTGCTCAACGCTTCATCCAGCCTGGCCTTGAACACTTCCAGGGATGGGGCTTCTCTGGGCAACCTGTGCCAGTGCCTCACCACCCTCAGAGGGAAGAAATGTTATGTTAGTGTAGCAAAACGAACGTGTTTATATTGTTTGCCTAAACTTTTTTATATAGTAAGGAACGTGGATGTCAGAAGTATGTCATTAAACATGCAGCTCTGCCAACAGGAAAAATTACTGTACTGTCAAGTTTAGGCATAAATCCAAACTCCTTGGAACAGAAGAGCAGAGAAAAGTCCTTACTGAAATAATATCTTTGGAGTGTAGTTTTACAGTTGTTATTTATTTATTTAACAGAAGTCAGTGTCAAAGGGAAAAAAATACAGTGGCTAGCTAAGCATGCTGTTTGTCCTAAAGATTATCCACAAACATTGGTTATGAATTGACTTGGCTTTTTTCACATGGTATGTATGTGAAAATACCTGAAAGATATTTTAAATATGTCAGGCTTTTTTGTCTGTTTTACAAGAACGTAAAACTTACCACTGCTGTGAGTGTAACTGATAATGTTTAAAACACTATATAGGTACTGATTTCTTTCAAGCTCCTTTTCTTGAACTACTTTTGACCCATAACTCTTCCATTCATTCACTCTGTTGTCTCTTCTGCTTGCACACCACGTGCACCACTGTCCCAGGCATCTTATGCCCCAGCAAGGGAATGGAGAGGAACTTCCTGCCTCATACGTGTAACCACTTAAACAGCATTGTGTGAATTGGCAGGAAAATTATTTTCCTCAGTGGTGGACTTATCTGACAGCAGATAGGTAAAACTAGCATGCAGAGGTGTGAATAAAGAATCCGTTCACACCAGTAAATGAGATGCATGCATGCTCTGATTCAGAACTGTAGGAAATAGCTATGCAGGCAATGGCTAATAGAAAATCTTAAAGAATGAAAAGTACTATGCCAGATACAAGGTACACCTTGCTGTGCATTACAGTACAAATCCAGATTGGTTTATTGCTAATAATTTGGGGAAAATGGTCAAAATCCAAAATTTACGTGACAGGTTTCCTATGTACTTTGTCTGTACGTATTGCAGTACTTTTCTGACACTTACTTGCTGTAAGAATAGTCAGTGAAAACGTTTTGGAGGTTTCTTGAAACATTCTGAAGTCTACCTTGAAATGTTTTGGTACTCTTCAGGCTGTTTTGGGTTTCTTGGCCACAGTGTTCAATCTAAAGATTCTCTGTTAAGTATAGACAGTTGCCTACATTTTGCTGAAATTCCAGAAAGGAAACTTATTGAATACAGTTTTTTTACTCTTCAGTACTGAATCACAACAGTGAGAAGTAATGGTATGTGCTGGGTCGTAACTGCTGGATTTGTGATACTAGAGGAAAAGGTAGAAGAAAAGTGTAGCATCCTTTGAAGTGTTTGGTAAAAGTGTCTCATGCTTTTCTTTTCATGCTTTGTGTATCAGGTCATAAAGAGGAAGATGAAACGCCTTCTGTTTCTGCTGTACTGTCTCTGGAACAAACAGCTGTGATTCAGGAAATGGTAAATCAAGATGTACTTCCAAAGCTGATAATCCCTAGTCCTGCCAGTGAACCACAAATGGTAACTGAAGACAAACAAGGAGAAGCAATAAACTGTGCATCAGATGATTTAGATGACGATGAAGAGGAGGACGATGAAGAAGAGGAAGATGAAGAGGACATAGAAGATACCAATATGTCTAAAGAAAATGCTGAAATGCCTTTGATATGTGAAGAAAAGTTAGACTCTATGGAAGAGCAAAAGAGTACGTCAGAAGAATCTCCAGAAAGCTCTCCAAAGAAAAAACTTGTTGTGAAAATTCCAAAAGCGAGAGGTGAATCAAATGGTGACGTTCAGGAAACATTCATGTTTCCCTGTCAGCATTGTGAGAGGAAGTTTACAACGAAGCAAGGACTTGAACGCCACATGCACATCCATATATCTACTGTTAACCACGCTTTCAAGTGTCGATACTGTGGGAAAGCCTTTGGTACTCAAATCAACAGGCGAAGGCATGAGCGGCGCCACGAAGCAGGGCCAAAAAGGAAACCTTTCCTAACACTAACATCGTCACAACACTTGGATAACGTTGCTGATAACCAGGTAATTGTGGATGACGGTCTTAAAGATGACCTGAACGTTTCCAGTCTTGTGCAGGACTCTGTTGTCTTGGATTCTGAGAAGGTTTCCCAAGAAACGTCAAACTCTGCTTTTGCTGAGGAAAATAAGGAGCCCAAAGAATTGCATCCGTGCAAGTACTGCAAAAAGGTTTTTGGAACTCACACCAACATGCGGAGGCATCAGCGTAGGGTTCATGAGCGTCATCTTATTCCCAAAGGTGTCAGAAGAAAAGGATTCTTTACTGAAGAGCCACCACTTCAGACAGAGCAGGCCCCACCGGTCCAGAGTGTGTATATAGCAAGTACAGAAATAGAAGAGGAAGGGGAAGTAGATGATGTCTATATTATGGATATTTCCAGCAATATCTCTGAAAATTTAAATTATTATATTGATGGTAAAATTCAGTCCAACAGCAGCACTAGCAATTGTGATGTGATTCAGATGGAGTCCAACTCTGCAGACTTGTATGGACTAAATTGTATCATCAGTCCAGTCACGGTGGAAATCTCCTCAAATTTAAAGGTTACGCAAACACATGTGAATGAACCTCCCAAGGAACCCTCTAGCAGTGGGAGCACTGAATCCAAAAAGCGGAGAACTGCCAGCCCTCCTCTTGTACCAAAAATTAAAACTGAAGTAGAACCAGAACCTATAACTCCTACTAGTTCTTTAAATCTTCCTCTTAGCATTTCAACAGAAAGCTTACCCTTTCATAAAGAAAAAGGTGTTTATTTGTCATCGAAATTAAAACAGCTTCTTCAGACACAGGACAGCAAGAAGATAACTCCATCAAGTGAAATCCCTAAACTAGGACCTTCTGTTACATCAGCATCTATTTTGCCTCCTGCATCCAGTAGATTTAAAAGAAGGACCAGCTCCCCTCCCAGTTCTCCACAGCACAGTCCAGTGCTTCGAGACTTTGTCAAATCAGGTGAGGGAAAAACTGTGTGGAATGATAATATTCGGAGTTCAAAAATGCCAAAGTTAGAAAGCCACAGCAGCTCACCTGCTTGGAGCTTGACTGGAAGGGAGGAAAAAGAGACTTTGAGCCCTCTTTGCTTTGAAGACTATAAAACATCAAAAGACTGGACAGCAGCTCCGACTTTTGGCAACGTGTGCAACCAGCAGCCGCTGGATTTATCTAGTGGTGTGAAGCAAAGGTCTGATGTCAAAAATAAGAATCAGGTTCCCTGGGAATCTGTTTTAGATTTAAGTGTGCATAAGAAGCCTTGCAGCGATGCTGAAATTAGGGAATATAAAGAAAATTCCATGCAGCCAACCTGTAGTGGTGTTAAAAAGAAGAAACCAACCACTTGCATGTTACAGAAGGTTCTGCTGAATGAGTATAACGGAACCGATGCAGCCACAGACAGCACACTCGGTGGCAACAGGAGTGAGAGCCCAAGCAAATCCCTGGAGCCTCAGGCAGACCCTGACATGGATCTCAGTCTCTCTGCATCGTCTTCTGTTGACACTCAGCCCCTCAGTTCCTCTGGGTCCCCTGTGCCACAGGCATCTGCTGTACCTTCCGTGTGCCAGCTGCCGCCGTTGTTAACACCAACCAATCCTCCGTCCCCACCGCCCTGCCCGCCTGTGTTAACCGTTGCTACATCACCTCCTCCCCTTCTTCCAACGATGCCCTTACCAGTTCCAGATGCCTCTGCCAGTGCCACTAACACCTCTTCTTGCCCATCGCCACTTTCTAACACTACTACCCAGTCTCCTCTACCAGTTCTTTCACCTACGGTTTCTCCTTCTTCGTCTCCTGTTCCTTCTGTTGAACCTCTTATTTCTGCTGCTTCACCTGGTCCTCCTACACTCTCCTCCTCGTCTTCTTCCTCCTCTTCCTCCTCTTTCTCCTCCTCCTCATCTTCATCATCTCCATCTCCACCTCCTCTTTCTGTAGTTTCTTCTGTCGTTTCCTCTGCTGATAATCTTGAAAGTACTCTCCCGATAATAAAACAGGAAGAAGCTGAAAGTGAACAACAGAACGCAAGAGAAGATCGTCATACTTCAAGTGAATCGGGAGTAGTGCAGGAAACGTTTAGTAAAAGCTTTGTGTGCAATGTCTGTGAGTCACCTTTTCTTTCTATTAAAGACCTAACGAAGCATTTATCCATTCATGCTGAAGAATGGCCCTTCAAATGTGAATTCTGTGTACAGCTTTTTAGGGATAAAACAGACTTGTCAGAACATCGCTTTCTGCTTCATGGAGTAGGAAATATCTTTGTTTGCTCGGTCTGTAAAAAGGAATTTGCTTTTTTGTGCAATTTGCAACAGCATCAGCGAGATCTCCATCCAGACAAAGAGTGCACGCATCATGAGTTTGAAAGTGGGACTTTGAGACCCCAGAATTTTACTGACCCCAGTAAGGCGAACGTGGAGCACATGCAGAGCCTGCCAGAAGATTCTTTGGAACCTTCTAAAGAGGAGGAAGATGAAGATCTAAATGATTCCTCCGAAGAGCTTTATACTACTATAAAAATAATGGCATCTGGAGTAAAATCCAAAGATCCAGATGTTCGTATGGGCCTCAATCAACACTACCCGAGCTTTAAACCACCTCCATTTCAGTATCACCATCGTAATCCTATGGGTATTGGAGTTACTGCCACAAACTTCACTACCCACAATATTCCACAGACTTTTACTACTGCCATTCGATGCACAAAATGTGGGAAAAGTGTCGATAACATGCCTGAGTTACACAAACACATACTGGCCTGTGCGTCTGCCAGTGACAAAAAGAGATACACACCTAAAAAAAATCCAGTACCACTGAAGCAGACAGTGCAGCCGAAGAACGGCATGGTGGTTCTAGCTGGCCCTGGAAAGAATGCCTTCAGACGAATGGGTCAGCCTAAAAGACTTAATTTCAATGTCGAGATTAGCAAAATGTCCTCAAATAAACTAAAAATAAGTGCATTGAAAAAGAAAAACCAGCTTGTCCAGAAAGCTATCTTGCAAAAAAAGAAATCTGCCCAGCAGAAGGCAGAATTAAAAACCAGTCCATCCGAGTCAGACTCTCACATCTGCCCCTACTGCAACAGAGAGTTTACTTACATTGGAAGTTTGAATAAACACGCGTCGTATAGCTGTCCCAAAAAACCCATCTCTCCCTCCTCTAAAAAGAATTCTTCCAAAAAAGGTGCAAGTTCTTCTTCACCTGCCAGCAGTGAGAAAGGCAGCAACCAGCGCAGGCGAACGGCGGATGCAGAGATCAAAATGCAGAGCATGCAGCCTCACTTGGGCAAGACGAGAGCACGGACCTCAGGACCTGCACAAATCCAGCTTGCCTCTGCAGCCTTCAAATCGAAACAAAGCGTTAAATTCGTACCTCCCATTCGATCTAAAAAGCCAAATTCGTCTTCGGCATTGAGGAACTCCAGTCCTGTCAGAGTGTCCAAAATGTCCCACGTTGATGGGAAAAAAACTAAGGTAGTCTCTAAGAACAATTCCTCCGGAATCTCGAGCAAAGCGTCCCGGAAACTGCATGTGAGAATACAAAGGAATAATAAAGCTGTTTTGCCAAGTAAGTCTGCTGTGGCGAGCAAGAAAAAGGCGGACAGATTCGCTGTAAAATCCAGGGAGAGGATCGGAGGACCCATTACACGAAGCCTGCAGCAGGCAGCAAACGCAGAGGCAGCAGAAAACAAAAGAGATGAAAGCAGTACAAAGCAAGAACTAAAAGATTTCAGGTAAGCGTTTAATTTGAAGTTGAAACAACACAGGAACACGTTGCTTGCTGTTTTGCCAGTTTTCTTGGTCTTTTTTTTTGAGTTTCTCATACTTAAATAAAAAAAAAAAGTTGCGTTTCCTAAAACACGGTTTAAGTAGCTCAGTCGTGCTGAGGTACGATGTACATACTTGATGCATTTTGTCATGTTGTCATGAAATAATACAATTTGTATAGAGAATGTCTTTATAAACTGAATTGAAAACTCTGGAAAAAAATGTCAGTACCTGAGCGCAAATAAACTTAACGTCATTAAACTCAATGTTATTGGAGACAATGACTTTGTATTTGATCTCTCGCATATAAGGTGGCCCAAAGTCATTCTAGATTTATTTTACGGCGGTTCACTAAGCTAAAAATCATGACTGCATTTTTTTACTCACTAAAATAACTTGTATTATTGGTTTTTAATAAAAAGCATTCTCTGCATATCATAAAAAAACCCCATGACCAAATACTTCAAAAACGTATGTGCATACTAATTAAGTCAGATCATTAAATACTTAATATAAGATAAATACATGTGTAAAGAAAGTTACATGAACATGTAAATTTGTTAGAAGTATCATGCTCTTATGTTTCAGTATAAAAAAAATTTAGATTAAAGCTCTATTTCTTTCTGAGAAGAAGCATTTTAATCACAAGAAAGGGTAATACTTCAATAAATAAATAAAATCTTAATCTCTATGTGCCTGAGTCCCGATTTACGCCTTCATCTAGTCTCTCAAATCAATAGGATATTTTGCAACTGTTCGTAACTTTTACTAGCACGTTCCTACCCTGTTGTTCTTAGAAACAGGTATCTGGTTCACGGAGTAACTTTCACAGAGCTCACTGGTAATTAAGAGTTCTTTTGGTTTTGCTAATTGCAGTGCACGGCTGTGATTATCACCACATTTACGGCTGAAGGTAGTATTTTTTTTATCGAAGTAATTAATAGCGGAGGAGGGGGAGGAACTGGCAGCCTTGTTCAGAACAAGTATCCCCTGGTAGAATTTGTTGAGAAGTGTCAAAGCCCAAACTGTTTGCAGCTCGGGTGTCTTACGGTGAAGATTTTCACCTCCCAGGTGGAAATCTTGAGGAAATACTTTGTAAAGTAAATGTTCGGAATTATTTCAAAGAGCTAGAGGGGAATTTGACTTTAATAGTCAATACCCAAATTAGGACGCGTTGAAGGAGAAAAACATTACTGGAATTGGGAGACTAATGGTGTAAAAAGTGCCTTTAAGGAACAAGAACTGTCTGCCAGGCCTGTTCTCTTGGGACAGAAACATCTTCATGTTACTTAATTATCATCAGCTGCTCTCTGTTACGTGTGAAACGGTATTTTACATGATGCCAGAACAGACCAGTAGAATTCGAAGCCAGAATGACACATCTTTCCATCTAAATTAATCATGTGACCTTAAGCAGAGTAACCGAGTACTTGGAAATCTGCATATGGAAATTGTTTAATAGTATTTGGGGTAAGTACCCCCAGCTTACCTAGGGGCAAGATCTCCTTGACTGTCTCACATGCGGTTAATTTACTTTGGCAGCTTGCAGTCTTGACTGGTTTAATGAATAGTTGTGCTAGAAGAATTCTTGCTTTTAGTTTCTGAAATAATGGTCATAAATCTAGATTGTCTAGTCAATTTTTTTTATATCAAGTGTATAATATGAAGAATTTTTTTGCCTGCATACTCTAATGTCAGCACAGGCTAACTTCGATTCTGCTCTGTAGGCACGGTTGGGTTGGGTTTTTTCCTCCCCAGGAAATCTTAATTCTAACTAGTTTTCAAGACTTGCTTCATGAAATATTTGTCTCCGAATTTGTTCTTCACCTTTCAGTTTTTCTGTGTAAACATACTCCGTTCACAAATAGTTTGTTTTGTCATTTATCGTCAGTTTTTGTTTTTTATTTTCTAGGAATCTCCCGTAAAAACAAAACAAACACAAAAATCCCTTAATGACATGGTAGAGCTGTTGCATGCTCAACTTAGGATAAGCACTACGACAATGGATGTGAAATCCACCAAGCTTGCGAAACCAGCTGAAGCTGACTCACAATCATAAAATTGCCTGCAGGCTTCTTGCTAATACTCGGTGTCAGGCATAGATTTTCTTATTTGGTGCCTCACACACATGCTGGGCTACAGGATGATTCAGATAAAAGAGAAGGGTACTATTAAAAACAAAAAAAAAAATCCACATGAAACCATCAATAGTGGGATTAATTTAACCAAATCTTTTGCTCTCGTGTTGCTCAGATCCTGGTTTTGTCCGTACCTTCGTGGATGGCAGACAGGCAGTTCAGTTTTATACTTGGCAAAGCAGGTTCCTTAATTTTGTCAATAATTCAGTGTAGATTCAGGGACAACAAACGTTGCTGCACTCAAAAGTATTTTTGTCATGTATTAACTCTCTTAAAGCCTTTTGTCGTAGAGGCCAACCTAGCACGACAGGATTTCCTTTTCTTCCCACCTTCTCCTCGCTTTCTGAGTCTTTTAGATGTCCAGCACACGATGGGGAAAAAGCCTGCTTTGGATGTTTTATGGATTTTCCAAATTCCTATTTATACATGCAAATGAAACTTTATATAGCAATGAAATATGGCTATTGATTTCTAAATACCATATATATAATGAATGCAGTGTATCTTTTTATTGATAAGGAGGCTAGACCAGGACTACATACCTGTATATTTTGGAAGTTAAATATATAATTACTCTAAAAGGTCGTACACCTGTATCTAATAACTTAAGACAAGAAATTGGTCTGTTGTTCATAACAGCTTTTTATGGAAATACCGTTTGTAATGTGTTCATACAGCTTCCAAGGTTAATGACAGAACTGATGGAAAGTGACTAGTTTCTTTATACAGCCACCCCTTTTATTTTTGTTCTTGACTTAAAAAGTAATCTACCTCTTAAAATTTGTAGTTTAATACTTGTTTGGTGAATTTGTGCCACTTTAACTTTCACTTTCACTATCATTCCCATTTTGTTACATTTCTGTTATGGGGACTTTATGTTGAAATATTGTATAAAGCATTTGTAGCAAGTTTAAAAAATAAAATATTTAAAATTATTTAAATTGTTTTGGACACTTCAATTGTACTATATGTGATTTACATTTTACATTAATTTCATTTTGTTTTCATTTTGGGTTGTGAATCTTGGAGCATGTTCCTGTATTAAAGTTTGCTTGTTTCTTTTACTGGAGAGTGATACAAAGACTATTCTAATGCAAACATTAAAAATTACAATTTGACATAAAAGTGGGGTTGTCATTGCTTTTGAACATTGTAGCCTTGCTGAAGATACTGTACATGCAGGTAAGCAACTGGAGAGGGATTTTTTTTCTCTGGCGTGCGATACATGGTGTGAGTTGCAGATGTATTAAAGAGTCTCTGTGCTGTTGCAAGCTCTTAATGACCAATTAGATGGAACTATCATGACACGTTTTATATAACTGTAACCAATAAAGTAAACTTTTTAAAAACTTGTGGGAAACTTGCCTTTTGTATGGAAACCATATGTGCCAGGAAAAATGAAACAGTGTATGTACATCTAGAAGGAATTAAGTATGCTTGCATCCTTTACTTGTCTACGCCCAGTTCACTGAAACAAATTTATACCAATTTGACACTTCTGAGTTAGTCTTAGATTTTTTTTTTTTTAAATTGTGGACACAGTTAATAAATTTAAATTATTCTAATTAAAATTACACACACCATTTCAACTTCTTCTGATACTATTATGTTCTAATTTTATGTGCTTTAAACTTGTGAAATAGTTTAATTTAAAAAATGCGTGTAAAGAGTTTTGCCTCTGAGAAATTTGGAATGTTGGATTCCACCACCAAGATATACATTCTGCCTCCTGCAGTGGAGCTGGAAGCATCTGTGTCCATATTAGCGTGGCAGTTGGAATAATGTAACGTCGTTAAGACTACTAATATTAATTACACTAGCCCATTTCTTAGCGCTCACAATAATCCAGTAGTAAGTTAATATTTTATGTAGTTGTCTATTCAAACTAATAATTCTGTTTAAGGTAGGATTCTTCAGCAAGAACTCCTTGTTTATTTTCTCATGTGCTGTGTCATTCCTTGTGCATGTTGTCCTCGCCATAACAACGTTTTCCCCAAATTTTAACTGTTAGGGAAAATCTGGTGCAACGATGCAGAAGTTCTCGCATTGTTCATTGAGTGTTTTTGCAGTCACATCTGCATTGTGATGGTACACGCTGCAGTTTGGTAGTTGCACCACGATTAAAGAGGTGAATTCTCAGCCTGCCTTCCAGCAGCAATTACATCCATTAGGTGGTAGGACAACCACAGTGAAGGTTTTTAGTATTGATTAGGGTTTAATATATTTACCCAAGTGAAAACATTTTGTTTTGCATACCCATTGTTGTATTTGTCTATTTTGTAACAATTAAGAAACATGGAGAAAAAGGTAAAATCTCTCCTGTAGGTTTGAAGTTACTGAGAGTGGGACATAAACTTCTTAACAAGTTGTTTCACATCTTCTGTTACTGACAGCTGAAATACCAGCTGCTGTTTGGTCTTACTGCAGTCTTGGTATTTCGATAGCTTGTAAGGATTTGTTAGAGATGTCTAGCAGTGAACTGATCCTAAATAAGCCGACTTCCTTCCCTGATTCCTTAATATTATGGCAGAAATCCTGTTGCCGTTGTCTTTACTGTTTCTCTGCTGTGATATTAAATCCTTTTGTGTCTGAGGGATGTTGCCATCCTGAGATGGTTCGTACACACCAGTTCTCAAGTGAAGTGCTGTATGACGGAGATCTGTATTCCAAAGTGAGAGCTGATCGTCAAGGAAGAAGTTTCATTCCTAAATAAATAGGCTGCTCATCACAGATAGGAAATGTGCAGCTTCTATAGTTACTGTTACATCTTATCTGCATAATTGAATTTCTGTGGCTTTTCATAGCTGCCTCTTTATGATCTGAATGCAACAATAAAGCCGTAACGATGCCCGCAAAGTGCTGACATTTCTTGAAATGTGTCCAAGCAGGCAATGAGAACAATTAAACTTGTCCTGTTTACAGAGACTGAGATGCTGGTCAAGATTCAATGCAGTGTCAGTTTAATAAAAACAATAATACTGAAGTGTGTACGTACTTGGGAGATCTAACATATTGTGCTTAATCTTTTTTTCTTTTTCTCGTTATCCAGTTTTCTAGAAGGGGTTAAAACCAGCTTGTATCAGGGAATGTCTTAGATGTGTTCAAGCCTGGGCTTTGCAGGACAGTCGAGGTGGTGCAGCCAGGCCCCCTGCACGTAGTGTGTCCTGCCTTGCTCTGAGCCCCTGCCCCGTTGTGTGAGCTGCTTGTCGTTGGCTTAGGCTGGTGTTTTTCTGGTACTATATTTTATGGGCATTTTGTGTTGTAAGCCTATTATTTAAAGTGTCCTAGTTTATTTCCTGGTGCTTTTATTTAGGGAGCTGTCATAGAAAACTAGATCCCAGCAACTCGATGTGCACATTTTCAATTTCAAATACAGAAATGAGTAGCACTCCCTTCACTTGCTGAGGTTGGTGACTTCAGGTCTGAAATTGTGGAGCCAGTTCCAGCTTTTACTGGAGTCAAGTTCAGATAAGAAACTGAGCTACAAGTTATAACCTGTGACAGACAAATAGCTTGTGAGTGACCTTAAAAAGAGAACGTAGAAGACCTTACGTGCTAATTGTAGCTTTCATTTACTGTGATCTGCATCAGTCACATGAGATTTTATTCATGATGAGCTGAAGGATAGATTCTGAACAACAAGTGCATGCTGTTTCAGATCCGAGCTTTTGTGGTAAGTGAATTATGAAAAAGAGGTAAACTTCCATGGCTTCTATTTAATTGAACTAGTAAAGAATTAGAGTCTCTTGGGATGTGTGAAATTTCATAATAGTAACTGAAGATACTTTGATACCAATATAAAGCAAAGCTGATTTGGGGTCGCTCCTATACAGTATTTAAAAATAGAATATTAATACTTGTAGCATTAGTATCGTATCGCATTTGGTGTTTTGAAGCCATAGCTGGAGTTTTGAAAAGCACTCAACAGTTGGGTGCACAAATCTTGTGGAAGTGTAATGGGAGCTCTGTAAAGCTTCACCTATATAGTTGCAATAATCTGAATTAATTTGTAAAGTGAATTGCTCCATCTAAACATCATGGATGGGCAGTTATCCAGTATCTAGTGAAGCGAGAGCTGAAGGCTACTCAGAAGAGACGCTTCAGAAAACGCTTGGGAGTAAAGTACAAATTCAAATGTGCAAGAGATTTCAACAAAGCTGCTATTCAGATTGCAGTAAAAAAACCACATAGTTTGTTTCCTGGTTTTGTATGCTATGTAATGCATTTTGATTCTGTAGCTGCATCCTGTATTTTTTTGGTAGAGCTCATGTAATTTACTGCTTAGGTGGAGCTGCTCTGAAAGTGGGTAGCAGCTCTTTAATGGAAGAGGGCATGTGTAGGACCTCAGGTGTTTTCTGGAGGAGAGGGAAGCTGAGGGAAATAATTCTATTTCAGAGCAAGATGCAAATAGAACACTGCAAGAAAGGATTGATACATTAAGTGTACAGTTAATGGTCCATTTTACACACCAAATGAGACAACAAAAAATGCTGATGTTATTAAAGATGGATCTTTGTTCCATGTATATGAATGACCTGGTGTAATTTCCTGAGCTTTCTTTGGGACTTGGCAATTTAAGTAATGTGTTACAGGTAATTTTTGAGTGAAATTAATGTGAAGGTAATGCTCGGAGTATAGCTGTGGTCAGTACTACTCTGTGCTCATCACTTAGGCAGAGATCTCACCCAAGTGTTTAAAATGCAAATGGATTATTAGACCAAGAGCAGGAGAGGAAGCTGGTAGTGTGCAGCATCCAATGTCTAACACGAGATCACTGGCAGAACTCGGAAAGGAGCAGGAGGTGTTACAGTCCCATTCTGTCTCTGGACCACAGTCTCTTCAGCCACTGTCTACTTTTAAACCTCTTCTTTAGTTAAGAGGAAGCCTTACTGCTATTGAGTCACCCCTGACTACTGCTTCCCATGCCTACTTCATCACTTTTCATTCTCGTTCTGCTGACCCTGCATGTTTACTTCTCTTAGTAAGTCTCTAAAAGTGCTTTTGGTTGAGTACATTTGAAAAAGGGTTGAAATATTGCTCCTTTTTTTTTTTTTTTCCAGTTACAAGGCAGTAAAACAGTGAAACTCAAAGGGAGGCTTGAGCAGGCATCAAGTTGGAGGGAGGCTTTTTCTTAAGAGATAGGTAGCTGCTTAATTTTCCTAATTTATGGAAAGCTCGAGTGGTTTGTGGAACATAGTATAGTGATCAGCAACATGTGCTTTGTTTGTGTATCTCTCTCTGCCTACTTTTTGTGAGACTTTCATGTTTCACAAGCCAACCAGGGTCTCTGAGTCATGTTTCGGATGACGGTGCTCCCAGAAGCCGCCAAAGGGTTGTGAGAAACAGCTTTGATAATTCAGCAGGTGATGTTCCGTTGTTGAGAACCACGGGCTCCGTAGTCAGCCCATGTGGTGCGAGGTGGCATCGCGCGCTGGAGCTCTGCTGCCTTTCAGATCAACAGCAAAACTGAGGCTTGCACCGCTCGTAATGCCCTGTGTCCATCAAAAGAGAAGAATCTTGTATCTGGGCCTGTTTGGGCAGAGCCTGCCTCAATCCTGCAGGTCAGGCAATGCTGCTCAGCAAAGGTAAATGCCTGCGGTAGAGTAAACGCGAGGGCTTTGTTCCAGGGAAGTGATTTTGTCGAGAACGCAGAGGCTGTGCTGCCTGCTAAGGGCATCGGGAGGCCTGGGAAGGGAAAAGAGCTCGGTGTGCTGTCCTCGCCGCGGGTCGGAGCTGAACCGCGAGCGCTGACGCTGCCCCGGTGCTGCTCGTGGAAGGAGTTTGCTTGGGAAGGGCTCGGGCAGACGGAGCAAAGTCGGTCTCTTGTGCGGATGGTGCGTGAGTAGCAGTTAGTCACGTTCCAGCTGTGACTCGGTAGAATTTATTTAGCGTTTCGTTTAGGTACTGTGCTTTCTGCTAAACGTTGCAGTGTGGAAGGAAGGAGGAAGATGAGAAATAGTGAATTCATCCGTCATTGAGCTGCTTTGAGCAGTTGCACGCTGTTGTCACTGGAGTTGGACTGACGTATTCCCCGTTCTTTATGGCAAATGCCTTCCCTCATCTGTCTTTTAAAATGAAAAGCACATTTTTTTCAGCGGTTAGTTTTTTGTGAAATGAGATGTGCGGGACTGAGGGGTCACACTAGTTCTGCTGCCCTTCTGTACAGACCATTTCTGTAGAAAGCAAACCAAAAAGCAACTACAATCCTCCTTATGTGTGATAAAACTTTCTCATTCTTTTCCTCTGTCATGAACGTGATTCGGCAGATACAAACTTTTCGTCAAATTACCAGATTACATTACTTGACAGTGTAGATGATGTGTTTGAGTACTGCTATTTTTCCTCTACCGTTCTTCACCTTTTGTCTTGCACAGTGCTCTGTGCTTCTTTGAAAGGGCAGGAGGATAAAAGGCTGATGTGATACCGTTCATCTAAATTTATAGACAGACTGAGATTTCTTGAAGTGACTAATCATTTCTTTGAGCTCAATTTGGAGTACCATCGAGACTGATTTTTCTGAAAGAGCTGAGTAGCCATCCTCAGTGCTGAATCCCTTCAAAGTGCCTACTTCAGATCACTAGTTGCTTTTGAAAATCTAGTTCTCTGCAAGTAAAATGGTGTCAATACCTTGATTTTGGGTGGTCCCCCAGGCGAGCCGTAGGCATGGTGTGAGATTTTTTCCAGCAGTTTTCCATGTTGATTTGGTGCTCGTCGCTGAAGTTAATGGTCTGAAGCAGGATTTCACTGGGAGTGAAATTACGTCAACAGTGAAGAAACTTGAACTGTAGAGCACATGTGTGAAACAAAACAATTTCTGAGTTATTAAGGGGGAGCAACGCTGCTTTAAAGGTTTGCAGTTGTTTGCACCACTGTAGTTGGTGCTGCTGGGTGTCTTCTGCAAAGCTGAGAATGTGAAGGATCTCAGTAACAGGTTTTTCCAGTTTGGATTCACGAAAGGCCTGACCATAAAATCATAATATTCATGTTATGTCCTTTAGCGTCACGTGATTGCGAGATAAAATCCTGACGCGTTCCAGCTTTTTTACTGCTTTCATAAATAAACACACGTAAGTCTGGGAATAGCTGCAGGACAGCACACCAAGATCCTCATCGCTTTCTGCCGCTCCCCCGTTTTTGTACGCAGAGGCAGGACTCCTCTGCAGAAAAGAGAGACATCCTCCTCAACAAAATTCCACCCACAAACCTTTTTGTCCTGCTAAATAGATTTGTATTCAGGCTTCATCTGAATACACCTCTTTATCTTTTTTTTTTCCCCCAGGCAGTCAGTTATTTTAGAAGTCAGTCTATGCGAGGTTAGACTTTTAAACACTTTTGATAGACTATGTCCCTGACATGTCTGTTATTAGGAGATATGTTGGAGTGTGTGTGTGTCTCTGAAGTTTTGGACCACATGCATGTGGTTTTTTTTAGATTAGGACCATAGAAATATAAGCTCTGCAAGAAAACCACTTTAATTTAGAGGTAAAAATGTGAACCTAAATTACCTGAATATTCTATGGCATACTGCTATGACTTTGTTCACTGAATTTCACTGGTGTGACCAGCAGCCATCCCAGATCACTCCAGCCTTCAGTCTCGCAAGTAACACGGCTTATTTTCTGGGTTGTTCCGAGTGAACTAAACTGGCAACTTGGAAGAATGTTAATTGCACGAGTGTGGTAGACAAGATAATTTGCATTAAAAATACCAGATGTATTTTGAGAATGTCTGAGGGAAGGGTGTGTGCTGGGGTCTGGCATTTTTACTGGCCGTCCAGTTCCCATGTGCTGCTCGTTTCAAGGCTCCGTGGCCGAGGAAGGTTTGTGGAAGTAGGAATTTGGTTTAGACAAACAAGGTGAAACTTCTCAAGTATTCAGGAGAGGATTTAACGCGGGGAACGGTAACACGATGCGATAGGGGAGCCTTTGCCTTTGTTCCTGCCTCTGCTTTAAGACTGGGGATTTTCTGGGTGACCTTGGCAAATCGCTCTCCTTCTGATTCAGTTCTGCATCTGAAAAATGGGGATTATGGTAGTGACTCATACCACAGAACACTCAGATGCAAGGATGGAATGACTGTAAGACCTGGGATTTAGTGGATTTTTATTGTAGCAAGTCTCACCAAATTCAGTGATTTCTCTCTCTTTTGTTAGGATGTGCTTTCAGTGGAGAGAGAGAGAGGTTTAGGCCCTGTCTACGTACAAAAAAAAATACCATTGTTTAACTTTTAGTTTAGCTTCAATTTCTGGTATAGCCAGTACATTTACCAAAACTGTTTATCCTGATTTAATTGACAGAGGAAACTCAGTGTAGACAAATCCTTCCTGCTGCCCAACATTTGCTTTCTGTGCCCTTTTTCTTGCAAGCATAGTTCATTTTCTGATCCTATTCCTTTTTTTTTTTTAATTCTCCTGCTTTTTTCTTTTTCCAGCTAGGACTGCTCCTAAGCAATGGGCTTGAGAGGGCTGGGCTGGGTGTCTCATGGGGTGCTGCTGTCAGTGGTTTGGTCCGGGACGTGGAGGGTGCGCAGCGGGGCGATGGGGCCGGGGTACCTCACCCCTTCCCCATAAAGCCTTTATTGCTCGGCTGCGTCGGCACAGGGCGTCTAAGAATTCCTTCTCCTTTGCCTGTCTCCAGTTACCCCAGCACGGGTGATGGTGGAAGCAGGTGCAAAGTGACAGTGCTAAAAATAGCAGGAAGTTCTACATGCGGTGGGGGTATTTCAGCTCCCCGGCCCCTCCGAGGTCAGCTTCCCTTGGAAACCCGGGAGTTACTCCTACAACATCCAGGCGTCCCCGCGTTTCTTTGAACGGGCTCATTAAAAAATAGAGTTATTAATCCACTTGGGTCTGATGTCAGTACAGAGGAGGGCACCCGTTTCCTAACGGCTTTCCCGGAGCAAACGTCGCTGCTCCGCCGCTGCCGGTGCTTTGCCGTGTGGTTTCGGTGCACGGCTAATTGGGAACAGAACGGAAGGGCAACAGCAAGAACTCCATTAAGAGCTCAATTCCAGTTTCTGTCTAGAAAAACAATCCCTTTTTATCTTATTCCTTTAATCCTCAACTTCAGAATAATAAGCCAATGATCTGTTAGCTTTAAAGCTTGATGAAATTAGGGGGTGAAAGATCCCTTTAGCATATTGTTTTTTGGGGAGGGATGGGGAGTGTGTGTTTGAAAATGTGGGTCAGATTTTCTCAGATACTTTATCTCTTTGAATTTGAGAATTGATTTGTTTTTTTTGTTTGCTTTGTTTTTTGTTTTTTGTTTTTTTTTTAAGTTTCCCACAGGATCTAGGCATTGGCTCATTGCATGCAGTAACACACAGATGTTACTCATTACAGAAGAACTTTTACAAGTCATGATTAATTTTTTGACATTAAACATTACATAAATGGAAACATTCTAGATAAAAAGAAACTAAAACTGCTCTCTTCTAGTTATAGTAAAGAACCAAAGCCAAACAAACTGAACTTATTTGGGATATTCTGCTGTTTCTCTTGGTAACAGTCCTTATATGGGACAATAAAATCTGGCTTTTGTTGACTTCCTTGTTACTGCTTTTCGATTCTTACACACTAGATGAATGCTTCGGTATTAAACACACAAAGGCTGGAGAGTATGAATTACATTGAACAATAACAAAACTTTGGCAGACTCTTTAACCACAAGTTTTAATTTGGAAATAATTGAATTGCTTACTTTTCAGAATTTCTGTGGTTTTGGTTTTGTGTTGTAATGGAAAATTTTGCACTTCTTTCTAACTTGCAGTTACACTGCGCTGCAAAATCTGCGTGCAAGGACAAACAGTAACTGAAATCTCCTTTAAAGGGTGTATGGTGAACTCTAAAAATAACCTGGAGAAAAACCTGACTTTTAACTTTTCTTAGACATGTTGTTGTGTAATAAAATTGTGTGTCAAAAACTGGGAAGAACGTTAGGTGGTTGGTTTTGGTTAGGCTTTGGAAGAAGTTGCATACAGGAGGCAGGCAGGTCATTACCGCGAGTGTGGGGGTGCGCAGGGGCGAGGGGGAGCATCTGCATGCACCGAGGAGGTACAGGAGTGTGCAAGACAGCAAAAGATGCTGAATTTAAAAACAAATAGGGGAATTTTTTTTTTAATCTTTTAGTTTAAGGAAATTCAGCTTGGGTATATGCTGGAACTGAGATGGTATGTTTCGAATTGGGCAGAAGCCTTTGTGTTTTCCTTGCTTTGATTCATGTTTACACACTTCTTGAAATCACAATCAACAGAGGTGTCATACTGTCAGTTAAAGTCTCTGATTTTCACTTTGGCTTTGGGATTCTTGGGAGTCAGTTTAAAATCTGAAGTGAAATGATGCATCATCTGCAATACGGGCGCTGTAGTGACCCATATATGCGTCATTGCCAAGTCTGCCAGTGGCAAAAGTGTGCTGCCAACCCTGACCTTGGGGAGAAGTGACCAGGTGTGGCATCAGGCTTATGTAAAGTAAAATTCCTTTTCCATAAACATGTATTTTACTGTCCTGAGGAAACAGACTGTGACTATTTTAGTTGTTCTTTACATAACTGTGGGTTTGTCTGTCTGTCCTGGTTGGAGCATCACTAACTGGGACATCGGGTGGGAGCTGGACACTGCTTCCAGTTGACATTGTTTGTTTCCTGCTTACATAAATTTAACAGGGTAAGTTCAGAACAAGGCAAAAAAAAAAGCCTTCTGGCCTTCAGAAGTGGCTCTTGGAACTTGCAGGGTAGGTGGAGTGTACAGGTGTTTTTTTTTCCCCTCGTTGCTTACTAAAGCCCCTATAGGGCCCTAAAGCATGTCTCTGCTTTTTTTTTGTAGTGTGTGTATATGAGTTTCTTCTGCCTCTTTGTACAGTTACAGGCTCCGCGTGGCCTCTAGATGTCCCTCCTCCTCCTCGCCAAGCACCAGCACCAGGCAATGCAAGAAATCCCACTGCCCTGCGTCCCACTTCTTCAAGGAATAGACTCTCCTGCATGTCCAACCGAACCAGGTACAGCAACGCAGTCAGGCGCTGCCACGGGAGGATGCCAAAAAAAAAAAAAAGAAAAGAAAATTACCTGGGACTGTGTCTTATGACTGGCTGCTTTGGTTGAATGCCAGGAGCTCGAAGACCAGAATTACAATGCAAATTGCAGTGCCAGGATAACAGACAAACACATTAGTTGGGGTTGTGGCGAGATAAACTGATGTAATGAAGCTATATGGGCTTGGACAAATTAAGGATCTGGTCCAGAGTTAGTGGTGAAGCTGAACTGGTTTCCTGTTGGTTGATTTTAGACAAGATGCTGTCTTCTGCTCCTTCATTTCCCCACCTGTAGCATGCAGGTGGTCACCTCCTTTGTGCCAGTGTAATAGCTAAGGAACATTGTACTTACGTGTGTAAAGGTGACAGTGAGTGCCAGCAAAATCAAAACACTACAGCCTGAAGTTTACTCTTTGTAAAATATGTTCAAAAAATAACATTTGGGAGAAAAGTTGGTAAAATTCTGAAGTTTACTACCTCCCGAATAACGGGGGCAGTTGCTAATGGAACGTTCACATCCCTGACTGCGGCACTGGCCGTTTAGCTGTGGGAAGCCCAAGGAAAAGTTGGATCATGGGCATCTGTCCTGCGCAGCGCTCGCTGCGTGACCTGCCCCGCTTCCAGCGCAGCGTAGTGGGGCAGTTACTCTGGCTGCTTCATCTTGAACCTGACTCTGATGAAATGCAACTCTCTGTGTATTTGCAGGTACTGGGAACTTTTGACTGGAAAAGGGGAGGTGAAGTAATCCTCAAGCATTGTCCTCTCCTGCTTTTTCTCAGATGAGGTGAGACCGATTCCTCCGTCGGTATCAGGGACAGCGGTTTCTTCTGCTGGAAGCCACGGTGTGCTGCTGTCATATTGTCCTTCCTTCCAGAGGGAGAGGGAGAGAGCGCAGGGCAGGGCTCCTGCCTTCTCCAGAGAGTGATGAACTGTGGATGCTGGTGAGAGGGTGTGACCTTGGGGTCTCCTGCCGTGTGGAGTCCTCCCATCAGCAGCCAGTGGAATAGCACGGAGAGATGTTCAGATGCTTGCAGGAAGATTAGCTGTGTTCAGAAGGTTGATGGGTCTGGATGAGTCTCCTCTTTCTGGTAGAACATGGAGGGGTTTAACATACTATGCAATTAAATTCTGAAAAGACTGTCACATCGTTTTAGTTTCTACTTTACATCCTAACGGGTAAAGAACTGGGCATCCCGCAGAAGTCCGCTGAGGGGAGCGGTAGATTTCGCTGAGGTTTCCACATCTGAAGTCTGTGGGTACCCCAGTCTCTTGACTTTGTACCATTAGCTTTAACGGGCACGATGCCATTGCTTTCCAAGTGCATCAGGACCCACGTTTTTTTGGAAGACCCACCTGTTTAAGTGATCTCTGTGAAATGCACTGAGGGCCCAGTTTCCTAAAGGGATGAGCATCCATTTCTCTGAAGCTGCCATGACGTTTTGTTGCCCGCCTGGTACTCTTTTACAGTCAGGATTTATTTCTTTAGTGAGAGTATCAAACACGCATGTTTCCATGCAGTATCAAGGAACGCTTTTCCTTAAATACGGAGCTTGTGCTGGAGACCCTCAACACAAGGATGTTTAGTTCTGATGGCCCTGTAGAGAGGGCATCCATGAAGGTCGCTGTCAGCCAGGAAAAACGAGTTGCAGAAACAGACAGGTCTGTTGGTAAAATGCAGCGGAAAAAGGTCTCTTACCTCTTGCTCCGAAATTGTGACAATCACACACAGGTGCATCGTCTGGCAGGGGTGCTGCTCCAGGCTCCTGCGGATTCCACCTCCCAGATGAGGGGTTCCTTCTGTCAAGACAAGTTTTGGCAGGATCCCTGCTAACGTTGCGTCTGGGTTTGGGATTTTTTTTTTTTTTTGAAGGAGGCCAGGGGTGTCGATGGCCCTATTTCCCCCTTATTTCAGTCAATTTATGCCTTTCCTTGTCTTTGCACTCCACGGTGATAAGCACACATCTGGGTATGCACACGTTAGTTAAGAGAAAGCAAGTGCCCGGTTGATTCTCCTTCCCACCACCACCCTGAAAAAGTCAACAAAGGGATCGATTTTATATATATCTATATCTATATGTGAGACATATATATTAATATATATATGTATGAAATTGCTGGAAACAGTTAATCTTTTTATAGTTTTGATGAAAATCAAATTGTTCAAAGTGAATACAGAAGCTTTAAATAAAAACATTGGTTTTGTTCACCGTAAAAACGTTTTAGCTACGTGTCGTTTGAGTTGGAAAGAAAAGATCTTCAGGATCTTGTATTATCTAGCTTCAGAGTTTTTGGATAAACCCCTGTTGGAGGCTTTATAAGTGCAATTGTGGTTTTGGGGGAAGGCTGAGGTGCTGAGAACCAGATGAGCCATAAAGAGCTACATCCCCTCCCACGTTGGAAGTGATGCTTCCAGCCCAAGACTGTGGGCCCGTTGAGATGCAGGCTTTGCGGGGAGAGCTTGTGCCGTTGCTGGCTCCTCTGTCTCTTTCCTGGAGTGGAGAATCTCTAGGATCTGTCCCCTCTTGAGCTGTTTGCTAGCAATAATTTCCTCTTGAAATACATGATGTACTAATTCCAAACGAAGGCTGAAATTTTTCATAGCAGCCTTGGAAGACTGAGATTCTCATTATTCTCTGAAACTAGTTGGAAGCGAGCATCCAAATCTGCTAGGCAGCTTGGTAAATCTTGGTCAAATAGCACAGAAATTAACTTTCCTGGCCTTAACGTATATCTCAAAGAAGCTGGTGTGCACATACAGCTCTCCACTCACTTTGGCTCACTTTAGTTTTGCACATTATCTTTTTTATTTTCTCTCCACATTTTCCCCTTCCTCTTGTCATCTAGTATTAGTATGGTAAACCCTGTTCTTTCAAACAGGAATGGTCTTCCTGGGTGTCTGGACAGCATCCAGATAATTTGAAAAATCGATATACAGTGCCCATGAAACCCAGCTCCAAGATACTCTGTCTTGAAGCACCAGTATGATACGCCCGTGATTTTCCCAGTTCCTTTTGTCAAAGATCACATTTGCTGTATAAATTATCACTGGTCGCTTGAGGATTGTTGCTGAGGAAGAGCTTTCTCGCCACGCAGCCCAAATCCTGCTTTAAACAATCAGTTCTTCTGAGACCCACTCAACTTCCAGCAAGTTAAATTAAGTACAGAGTTTCTGGCACGGATGCTGCTGAGTTTAGTGCCTTTAAGGCATACCAATGAGGTTACTAGAGGTCACTTTTGTGCAATTTATTTTTGCTGCTTTATTTAGAGTGGTATTAACTGTAATAACTGACAAACTCAAGGAGAGAAGCGTGTAAATTGTTGTGATATATGAACTTTCTTTTCCCAGAGAAATTCTGGTTTCTCACACAAGCCTGTAAATATGTATTTACAATTTTAAAAGCACGTCTTTATGTCCCTGGTTGTAAATGCTCCTTTTTTAAAGTTTTATAACGTGTGTTACTCAACCAAGAGACCGCAGCACACAGCTTTATATTGTACTGGTCTGTTTGAAGGATCCATTACGGTCTAAGCTGTGTCAGAAAAATATCCACTGACAAGAAATAACCCATGGTCGTACCAGACTTTTCGTCGTTTTCCCTCAGATAACAAGTGCAGTTTTTTTGGGGAGGGTGGGGGAGTTGATTTTTCTCGCAGAAAAAGGAATCAGTTCAAAACGGTGACATTTCTCTGGAATGATAAGGATATTTTACTCACAGTAAATTCAGGAAAGTGTGCCATTTTTTTTCCCCGAGGCAGAGTTTCACAGTTTTGCAGCAAATTTTTAACCTCCCCCGTGCCTGCTGATGAAACGTGAAATTTTGCCCTTGACTAATATCGCAAGTTCTTGTGGAAATTCAAGGAGAGGGTGGGGGAAAAGCTCAGGTTTTCCATGTAGGAATTTGTGAGGCTGACACCGGTAGCTCTGCAGTGCTCTCATGACAATGTTGATGCTGAGAAGATTATTAAAAATAAACTGTGTGGAGATGTGGTGTAACCTGGTTGGTGCTCGGGTTCTGAACCTTGCTCTGGAAGACTGAAAGCTCTGTTGTCTGTCCGCCATGTAAAGAAAAAGAACACCAATAAATTAATGTGACAAAGCGCATCATGGAAATATTATTATTTCAGCAAAGGAAGTCTTCAAAATGCAGATCTGATGTATTCCAGCTCTGAATGGTTTGGGGTTTTTCTGGTGGGTGGCAGAAGAGGAGGAAGGAGATAGAAATGTCACCTTGGTCCATCAAGCCCCGTGCGTGCGAGCAGTAATTACTGAAGCCCAAGCTCTCCTGACAGCTTCAGGCTCCGGGTCTACGCGCCTGGATGAGCAGCACGTGAGCCCTTTGTAGTCTGGGCTCTCCATCCAAAGCCAAACCTCTCGCTGAAGCGTTGCGGCGTCGTGGAAGCAACACAAGGCAATGGGACACCAAGGGTTGCTGTCCTCTGGCGGGTGGTGGCAGTTGGAGCAGGGCATGAAGTGGGGAGAGTTTTTTGCTTCCTAGAAACGGTCCCTGGTTTGTTCATTTCTGTTAAAAGGTTGTGCTCCATCACAACACCTTCAGGGGGAATGTTACACCTTGCCTGGGTTCGGCAGCGCCGTGGGACTCGGCACTTTTGTTAAGGGAAAGGGAATCGCTGAGGGCGGGTGGGCACCGGTCGTCATCGGTGCGTTAATCCAGCCACGTTCTTTAAAAGCGATAGCAGATACAGCAAACGGGTCTGGGAACAGCTGAAGTAGAGGTATTAATATTAATTTCATGTAGGCTAAAAACGGCTTTTTAGCCCCAGAAAACCTGAGGAGTCCTTATGCATTATAAATCTGACCCGTTAGTAAAAAATCACCATTGCACACGTCAGTCAGCCTTCTCTGGTAGCCTACCTGATTTTTATTAAATGGCATTCAGTTTCGGTGAAGTTTTGAGTGATCAGATTTTGCTGAACCGTCGTCTCTCCCTGCATGAGAGTCTTCTGAAATATTCCTTACCTAAATAACTCAGTACTTTCATTCTTCTCTCTGAGCTGTCACATGAAGCAGCACTAATTACTCCTTTTTGTCAGAACTGCGGCTCTTCTGGAAGAAGACTGCCTTCAAAAACAGGTAAGGAGAAAAAACTTTCTCGTAATAAAGCTGTTGCCTCAATACTGTTTACTGTGCTGCTGTGTGTGTCACGCTGCGTTGGCTACCTGGAGGCAGAAGGACGTAGACGACACTGCCCGTGGCAGAATCCCCTTGCAAAATCTCAGTTAAGAAAACCAGTTAGGCTGTTTCAGTCTTTGATCCCATTGTCAATTGTAAATAGTCCTTCAAGGTGATAGGACATCATACAGAGTGTTGTGTGTGCTCAAGGGAAAAAACAAACCCCGTAGTGGACATGGAGGACACAGGTACATCACACCTGAGGTCCCCGACAGCTTGGTGTCTCGCACGTGAGCTGGGGCCGCTGTGGAGGAACAGCAGAAATAGAAATGTACGTCAAGTGCTGCTGAGTAATGTTTCCCTGGAGTAGGAGCAATGGAGCCTTTCACCTCCGGGCCGTTGGGTTGCATCAGGGCAAGGTCGTGGCTCAGCAATGGTGGTGGCTGATGAGGAGCAGCCTGGGTGAAACGGGCAGCGGATGCTCCCGGCTGGGTCCCACAAGGGCACACTGAGATAGCGCCGTGCCCTTGGATGCAAGATGTTTCCCTGGGTGTCGGGCTGGGCTAGCCTGGAAAGTTGACAGAGAAACACGTTCTGGCCTGCTGATGATGAACAATCGTTGTTTATTCCCCGGTGAGGAAGAGGAGGGGGACAGACAGGTGCTTGGGGGGTAGGAGAGAATTTCAAGCTGTGCTGCATTTGTTTTATGACGTGCTTTGCAGCTGCCTTCAAAGAAGAAGAGGCAGTTGTTAAAAGATTAGACTGCTCTGGAAATATTATCTTAGATATGAGATGCTAATGCAAACAGGTCCCCCCTCCAATCCCCCGCCTTTTCCTGCTCTGCTGAGTTTTGGGTCACCTTGACTTCAGCAGGGCTTTGCAAGGGCGGTTTTCTTTCTCTGAATTTTTCTTTACCCTTGCTTTGCCAGTGTCAGCGGCTGTGCAGAGAGCTGGGCGAGAGGCTGTCATCTCCAGGCCCATCTCCTCCTCACCCCTCCGGCTGAAGCTCTGTGGAATAGACTCTGGGGACCAGCATCACACCAGAAAATTTGGTACTGTAAAACAAATTGCTCATATTCTACTCGCATCCTGTCGTCTACCCAATATGTTCCCTCTCTTACACATTGAGTCTTCCTACAGCTGGAGTGCTTATATGACGGGCTCCCTGAACTTCATTCTTTCTATCCAGCGCAGCGATTACGGCTTTCCTGGGGTCTATCGATTCAGGAATGCATCTTAATTTAACCTTAAGAAGGGAAATACCCAGACTCTTTCCTTCGGTACTCTGTCCTCGTAGATAATTGTCTGTGTCTGAGGTCAGCTTCTCTTTAGCATGGACTGGTTGGAGTCCTTTCATAGTTGGTGTTTCTTTTCTACAAGGATATTAATACATTAATGAAGCCGCACTTCAGTCTTACTTTTTGATAAACTACCCAAAGAATTCTCTAAGTCTTTTAGAGTAGGACTTTTCCTCTCTGCACCACTTACATAATTTTCTTCTGTGCTGTTCAAACCGTTATTTTTTTGGAAAGAACAAAACCCAACTAAACAAAATTCTCATTCAGCCAAGAGTTGATGGAGAGGTAATCAGAAGGAAAAGAGAAATACATTTAATTGCTGTCTCCGATGCCAAACGTTAAGTGCATTGCTTCAACTTCGTTTTGAGTTCTACAAAATACTCAATTTTTCTTGCATGACACAAGCATTGGAATTGCATAAACATTCCAGGACTGATCTCAGTGGTGGTGTCTGCGGAGGAATAATTGCATCCATACTTCCCTGTGCATCCAGCCAATGGTTTTGCCAGCCCTCCTTGTGACAGTGCTGTGCTGGAAGCAAATGCAAAAGTCCTTCTCTGTTAATTATTTTTTTTCAGAGTCTCAGTGAAATGCTGGCTTCTGACACGCAAGAAATGAGTTCTCACTTGTTACCGTTCGGTGCTGATGACATCTCATTAAGAATAATGTCTGAATTTTCCTGTGCTCTTTCCTGAGTCCTCCTCCCTTCCGGAATCCTTCGCTACTGAGAACATTGTTGTGAAAAACCCACGTTTCTTGCACAGGGTATTTCTGGAGATGTTAAATATCACTGTAATGAAACGCCTGTTCTATTGATGTGATGAGTTTAACCAAGTTTCTTCTCTCGCTTTCGTACATATTCACGTGGCACGTCGTTGCCTGTTCAGTGAGATAATTAGATGTGGAAGAGAGGCAGATCCTCATTAGGCTGGCACTTACCAGGGCTCCTCTGTCCCGATGTGAACTGCCTCTGTGCTGCCCCCGCTGTGGTCTGGGTGCCGGAGGTGCACAGAGCTGCTCCCTTTGCATCTCCGGGTGTCCGAGCTCCCTGTCGGATCAACTGATCGTCGGTGCGGAGAAAAGGGCTCGCTGTGTCCTCGTACAATGACATGTCAGGAAAGTCACTAGTCGTTCCAGACCGAGTGCTGATAAAGGTGCCTTAGATGGGCTTTTTGTCGCACTTCGTGGTTGGATGGTGGCAATCGCAGTGTTATTAAGCTGTTTGTATTATTGCATCAGAGAAGATTTCCTGATGAACAAATCGGTTTGGCTCCACCAACAAACTCCTTTGCTAAGCAGAAATGTTATAACCGTGTTGTCTCTGACCGGGAAGCTGATGTCAAACCTGGGGTAGAGCAAGGCCCTTCAAAGAAGGGATGCCACGTGGCGGGCTGGTAGATCTGAGATGCAGGGAGCAGACTCCTGCAGTGTTACTTGCATTAATTTTTCCTTTGAAAAGGAAGCCAGCGCCCAGCTGAGATCGCATCTCTCTTCTCAATGATGGAAAGGCACACAAGACCAAATCTGCCCCTTAGCTGCCTAAGGCTTCATCTGTGACAAAGCTGACAGGAAGCAAACTCAGATAAAGAAAGGGAATTTTCATTTCTAGGGATAGCTGTCAGAAACACAGGCTTTCGGAGCCAGCGATCATCCAAAAGCCTTAGGGACTGTACAGAACTCCCGCGGAGAAAGTGAAGGTCCATCAGAGCAAAGCCATGGGAGCTCAGTCTGAGGTGGTCACCGTCACTGGACATGTTTGTGTTCCCTTTTGGTGGCCGCGGGCGGCTGTCGGAGCCGTGTACCGATGGATGCTCTTTGCCGCGTACGGGATTTCCCGTTAACCGGGCGGATGACTCGGGTCTGGCAACCCCTGTGGTGCTGGCAGGGAGGGAAACGCTGGATGTTTTGAGAAGGGCCAGCAGAGGTAATCGAGTTACCTGTTGTTTTTTTGTGCCAACGGAAGTATTTCCATGCACGTTTGAGAGTGCTGCCATTGTTTTTATGTCTCATTAAGCTTAAAGGAAGCTGAAACTTCCCAGTTTAGCACACAGCTTGTGTTAGGGAGCAGAAGAGCAGAATAAGCTCCCACTTATGCTGGGGTTGACCCTCTCTCCCTTTCGCCTTCCTCCTGCACGGCCAGTGCAGGACACGCACACGTGTCATTTGCTGCGTGCAAGCACAGCAGCTCTTAAATCAAGCTCCAGTGTCTTAACAAAGGTCACGTTATTCCTAATGCTAATATTTTTCCTTTTTGCCTGAAAAGATCAGCTGAGTCACGTTATCTGTTTTATTAGCAGTTATTTTCTATGTGTGACCAACTGCTGTAGCTGATGGAGTTAGTAGTGACACCTGCAGAAGTGGGGGACCTTAATGAACCTTATATATATTAAATAAACCTCAGACAGCTGTGGTAAGCACAGAAAGCCAGAGGAGGAAAGTCTGGCACTGGATCCTGCATGGGACTGGGCACAGCAAGGCAGGTGTCAGCTCTGTGGGTAAAAAAATTCCGGTGAGCTGCAGTAAGGTAAGTGGAAAACGTCCCAGGAGAGTTTCTGTACCTCATAATGGGTCTTTTCGCAGGAGCAAAATGTACTGAGCTAAACTGGAGCATCCCTTGGCCTTTTGTTGGGAGTGAAGATCAGGTACACGACCAGCCCAAACAAGAGGGCTTGTTTGCTTTGCTTTCTGTTTTTCAGGGATGTGTTCTGACTTGATCCTGTGGCTGCACGCTGCGAATGGTCACATTAAATGAAGCGTGGCTGCACAGCGTGTTGTGTAACTGCTGCACCATGCACAGTACCCCATATAGACCCCCTGCCCCTGCTCTTGCTGAGGAGCCACGGAGAGCAGGAGCTGGGGGCGAGCCCAGCGTCCCCCCAGCACTGTCGCTACACGGCATGCTCCAGAAACCAAATAGCAAACAAGCTTTAATGCTTTCCCACTTTATTCCCTCTCTGGGAAGCTTTCCTGTACACAGGGTACCCATCCAACCCATGACAGAGTCCTCAGCATCTGCAGAACACAGATTTTCTGAGACTTTTGGTTGGGTTTCTTTTTTTCTTTTCAAGAACCTTCAATGCACTCTCCTAATTCATAGCAGAATTGGTGAGGAGGAATAATATATCTGTGAATTTCTCTGCAGCACTAAAAGCCCTGAAATCTTGAAGAGCTGGAAAAGTTTTGTTAAGGAAGTAGGCGAAAGGGACTTTCAGGTAGCCTCTTGCATAATTTTTTTTTTTTCAAATTATGCTTTAATATTTCAGAGCCGGATGCAGCTATGCAGTGGATTTTGCAGAGAAGTTGCCAAGCAGCTCTGGGAGGGTTTCCTGCTACATGACCAGCAGTACCTGTCACCCAAGTGATGCTGGAGGCAGAGCCAACTCTAGTGCCTTTGCTCTTCACTTACCCCTTCCCACACAACTGAACACCACTCTTTTCGTATCAGCTTTTTCTGACACTTTGCATACTTTTAGAACGTGCTCTTGTAGGTTTCAAGTATCAGCAGGCTTTGCCCAAATGACAGTTTGCTCTGGGCAGCTGGGCATGGTCAGAGAGAGCAAACAGACACCAGAGTCAGGAAGGAATAAAGAGCCACAGGAATAAATTCCTGAATGTTGAAGATACCTGGACTAAATGGGCCAATTTTTCCTTTCTTCCATGCAAGAGACAAGACGGTCAAGTTAAATCTTTGTCTTTTTATGAGGGCAGAAATTGTCCCTGTGTCTTTACCAAAATAAACATGGAAAGATGTCTCTGATCTGTGTGTTTGGACTGCACCCTGCCATGGCTGATCTGAGCCTAAAACTATATAAATCAGTACAGGAAGGAGCAATCTCAGGGGAGGCAATAGCTTCCACAGTACAGAACCAGTTTAGCAGCTGTGGAAGTTTCTTTGGACTAGCAGGGAGAGGAGCAGACACAATAAAGCATCCACCTGTGCAGTGGCATTGCCCAGAAGGTATTATATCAATTCCCAGCTGCTAAAATTTCTCCAGGTGTCCCTGGGCAAGTCACTTTTGCCTCTGTGGGCCTCAGGTGGGTGCAGAAAGGGGCTGAGAGCAGCACCCTGCCTCGCCCGGGTTTTGAGCTACCTGCAGGTGACTCGGATGCTCTGCCCTGGGCTTTCTGTTGCTATCATCTGGCAGTTGTGTGTTCCCACCCAGGTCACGGTTGGTGTTTTCCCAGCTGGATTCCCAAGGAAAGCACCGATGACTCACGGAGGGCAAAACCACGCCAAGCTCCGGGAGTCAGCATCCCTGGCCTTGGCAGGGGGAGTTTTTAAAAACGAAGATGAATCAGCTGTGCCAGACTTTCCCGGCAGTTCACTCTTGGCTGCTTTTCCACGGCAACAACCCCCCGGCCGGTATTTCTGCTGAAACAGCTCCGGTGGCGAAGTGGTGGGCAGCGGCCGGGGGTGGGGGGGGGCGGGTACCGGCCCTCGCTGTTCTCCCCCTCCCTCCCCTTTTCCCCTTGAGCATCTCGGCAGGCGGGAGGGGGTTAAGGCGGGCGGCGGGCCGCTGCCGGGCTGAGTTAGCACTTCCAGGGCCTCCGGGAGCGCTCCCGGGAAGAGCCGCTGCATCAGGGAGGGCGGGCGGGAGACTGCAGCAGGGCAGCGGTATTTAAGGGTGGCTCCAGTCTCCTCCCCCTCGGCTGTGTTGCTGGGGGAAGGGGGGAGAGGGCTGTAAGGAAGGGATAAACCCGGCCGGGGCTAAGGCGGGAGCCGGCCGGGCCCCCGGGAGCGGAGGCTGCCGGCGCTTCGCCGGGGAGGCGGGGACCCCCCGGGCAGCCGGTGCGGGGGCTCCGCTGCCAGCGGCTTCGTCAGCTGGAAGCTTCCTCTGACCTCCTAAGGTGAAGCCTGGGCTCAAAACCCCGGAGAGAGGCGGAGATCTTCCTCCTGGCGCTCCGGCATCTTGGAGTGTCCGTCCTCGGCGGAGGGGCGGGCTGGAAGGACGGACGGACGGACAAAGTGCCCGCGTCGCCCCGAGAGATGTGCCCGGGCTGATGGACGCGGTAGCTGCTGGGTTTAGACATCCCAGGTCCACGAGGAGAAGCAAAGAGACTGGTGGGTTTGCTGTAGCTGTGGCAGGTGCCCCCGGAGGGGTCGATCCTCGCTGAGGGCTCGTGTGTGCCTGAGGCCCCCAGACCCGCCTGGGACACACGGCAAAGCTCCTGGCAGGGGCAGAGACTCTCAGTGAAATACTGACACCCCCACTGGAAACATGCCTGCTGGTCCTCTCCCTTGAAAAGAGGGAAAGGAGCATCCTCCGGGCTCCAGAAGAGGCACCGTCACTCTGTGGGGTCTCCTCCTGCCTGCTGAGGACCTAGGGGGGACAGGAGGCTTTTGGCAGCTGCTGGGCTCTGCCCCATGACTAACGCCAAGGACCCAAAGAGAGCTATGGACTCCTCTCCGGTGACCTCTGGCTCTGCGGCGGGCCCTGTTACCTTCTCGCAAGTTTTCGGGCAGCAGTGCCAGCTGATGGAAGCAGGTAAGAGAGGAACGTGCGCGTGAATAGCCTCAACATCTTTCATCTCACCTCCTGGTCTGCTATGTCCTTAATCTCTTCCCTTGCCTCCCCTGTTTCCCAAGTTTTTCCCAAAACCTGGTGTTTTCCAATGTGAAAGCTGGAATGACCCCAGTGATGGTTTGCACACCTGCCTCAACTTGCCCCCAAAACCACTTAGAAGCTTTATGTCCAAACAGTTACTAACACGAGTCAAGGGTTGGGATGATTGTATGTTTTGGGTTAACGTGGACCAGAACAAGCCACTCTTTGCCTGATAGTGAAAGTTACCATTATGTTTGGGTATGTGCACAACCTGTATAGCAATTTTTCCAATTTCAAAATAACCACATTCAAACTGGAGGTTGATTTGTTGGTTTGGAGGGTGGGTGTTTCAGTACAGAGCATCTCTTGGTGTGCAGATCTCCGCCTTGGTATTGAGCTGTATGAAGGACAAAGTGTTTGGTTTGTTTCCTTTGCTTTTGCTGGCTGTTTGTGTTACCGTGGCACCTAGAAGCTCCGCTCCTGTTCCCAGTTGTTTTCATATGTTCATAATGTCTCTACAAACGGGCCTGATCATCTGTTTTCTATGCTTTTTGGGTGTTAAGGAAGGAGTGTGTAATGTAACTAGTCCCAAATTTTCTTCTTTTGCCTCTTGCTTCCTTACGTGCCCTGCACAGGTGCTCTGACCCACTGGTCCGTTAAGTGCCCCAGAGCTTTGCACTAGCATCCTCCTTATACCCGAGACAAATAGGTTGGCATAGTGAATTTTACAAGACTTGCTCTCTTTTTCCTCTCCCTGCTTACAGGGAGCTCTCAGAATGGATGTATTTATTTACTTACAGCTGTGGAGAAAGCCTGGGTTTTTGTGATGATAGCAGAACAACACTTGCTCTGAATTTCTAGGGCTCATTTTACTCAGACCTACCAGTACTTTCTTATTAGCGGTTGTGATGGTGCATATATCTTAGCAAATATGTTCTCCAAAGTGTCCGATCCCCTCTTTCTCTCTCTTTTCCCCAGCCAATTCTGTAGCTCATGGTGTTTGGATTGCAGTGTTCCTATTTACGTAGCAAGATCCAAAATATTACGTATTAGGGTCGCGCTGCAGATGTCCGTGCGACTTCTGTTGTGCCTCTGGTAATACTTTCACAGGTTGAGCTGGGAGAATGACTCGTTAGCTGACAATTGCTCAGTTAATCAAGCCTGGGATCATGCTGCTGCCTCCAGGGAAACGTCAGGCAGTTTTCAAGAGGGCTTAGTATTAATCTTTCATATTATATGGCCTGGGATGAGTCCAAAGGCTGTGGCTCCGTTATGTCAGATGTTACGTAAAGGCGAGATGTGTGAGGAAGTCATTTGGAAAACAAATTGCTCACTCAGGAGTGGGGTTAAGACCAACCAGGTGGGAAACCACAGGTGGTGATTTTAGTTTGGTTTGCTTTTCCTTTCCCTTTCTTACAGGGGAAATGCCAGAGAGGAGCCCTGTGAATCCAGGGCTTTTGAATTCCACCTCAGTAACTCAACATTAAGATTTTCTTCCTTCTGACGGATCATTGTTGTAGGATTTTCTAGATGCCTTCTCAGGTACCAGGTGAAGTGCAGTGTAAGGACAGCTGCCACCAACATCACTGACATTCAAAGTGAATGAGTAGATGATGTGTTTGGGTGATTTTTGTCTGCGTGAGCTTTCTGTTTGTGTGCCTTTTGCCATAAATACTCAATATACCCGAGAGCAGAACTGTAGCTGATGCGTTTGTGGATGTGTGTGTTTTTATAGGGCCTTACAAATCTTGGCTACCTGAGCTGTCCCCATACTCTGTTGTTTTAGAGTGGGCAGGAAAGATGCTCTGAGGAAAGTGGAGTGCATACGGGTTTGGGATACCAAGCTCCAGGGACTTGGCTGTCTCCTATGCCTCTGAACACGTCATTTGGGACAGAGCCATGAAAGGGCTCCACACCACATATGGCTGTGCAGGTCCCTTTATAAACCATAAAACCAGATCTCTCCCCAGTGATTCTTTTGCACTATCAATTTCTGAGGAGTTCTGTGGAGTCAAGTTCTGACCTGTATAGTCCAAATTCACCAGCAAGGCTGAGGACACCCATCACTGTTGCTGGTGACATTTGGGCTTTTTTAATAACACTGTCGTGCTTGAATGATAGAGGTTCTGGCCTTAATTAAATGTCAAACTATGTGCCTGAAGAAATGCTGAGCTCTATATAAATCACAGACTTGACAGCACAGTTTTCACGTACCACCTGGAAAGATTTTCTATAGATTCTGCCTTCATTATAAGGACTCTTGTCCTCCAAAGCACCTCCAAAAAACAGCTGGGGTCTGCTGGCAGAATGTGCCTTAGGTTTTGTGCGGCAGAATCTGTCCTCGGGGCAGAAAGCATGGCACCCTGTAGCAGATGTGTGCTCCCTCTCACCTAATGCTGCTCTGTACTAACTTCCTCTGAAAAACAAATATTAGACGTCTTGGAAGTTGACTTTTCTTCTGCCAGCTGCACATCTTCCCATTCAGTGGGAGACTTGAAAAGTTTTCTGTGCAGCTCAGAGAAAAAGGTCTTTATTTCATGGGCAAGCCATGCAGGTTGGTTGGTTTTTCATCTGGTCCAACCTAACTATGGGGCTGATGATTTCCAAAAGGAGTAATTGAGAAAGAGGTTGTCTTCATAACCCAGTCCTAAATCTTCGTGATTTTAGCTAAAAGTCCTGTCCACCAGGCAATGCTGGAGTATCTTTCTTGTTTGAAGCATGGGTTTGAATCTGACACAGATTCTTGCTATAAATTTTGCCAAATCCAGAATGAAAGGCTCTCTTTTTTTTTTTTCCATATGCCAATTTCTGAATGTAAAAAAAAAAAAAGTCTGAAAGTTTTATGATTGGCACTACCAAATGTAAAAATGAGGGAGACTGAAAATTTGAAGGGTATTTCCCCCCTGCCCTCCCATGAAGCAATGAATATATGGAGTGAGACCTGATCTCAAGGAGAGTTGAGGGCCCTCTTGAAGGATCAGGCTTAGCAGAGAAACCACTTTCTTTGTACGTCGGCAAATTCCAAGCAACTTGCTCAGCATAATGTAGTTTTCTGGACTTATCGCCATGTATTATTCTCTGACTCACTGCTTCACTAGATTGTCATTTTCCATTAATTCTTTGGCTCTCAGATGCTCCCAATTTTTTTTTCCTACCTTGTCAGTTAATTTTCCACTGGTTATGAAATAAGGAACTCAATTCAAGATGTGACCTGAATGAACAAGAGGGCTTAAGTAATATGAAAATCATCTGGACTTTAAGATGTTGCACTGAAACTTCTACATATTATCTTTCAATTACATATATGTTATCTGGTATGTGTGTTTTTTATCCCACTCTGATGGTTGACCTGCAAATGAATGTGAGTTTGGTTTGGCTACCAAGTAGAAAATCAAGGATATGATGCAAAGTTTGAGGTCCTTCCAACCCAAACCATTCCATTCTGTGATTCTACGTAGGGAGCCATGTTGCTCTCTCAATTTCTGCCACGTACGTACAGTGAAAGGTGATTTAATGGGTTCACATCAAAGCTGCCATCCTTTCTGGTCCTGGGTTTCCTTAGGTACAACACTTGGGTGAGCTCAGGCTCCAGCTACGAGAGCATTTGAGCAAAGCTTTTGTGGCAGCTCTTCTCTCCTCCCGCGGACAACAAGAGAAAACAGTCAGCATAAAATTTGCTTGCATGGCTTGGTTTGAGACCACACGGAATCAGGGCTGGAAATGTGTTCCTTAGCGTGTTAGGTTTCCTACGTGCATTAGACAATAATAAATTTTTCATGGTAACAAGTTGTTTCATTTGCTCTCCTGAGAGAAGACGATGTGTGTCCGTGTGTAGCAAAGAGACTTTGGTTCCAATGATAATTGCAGCAGTCTTGGTTAATGAGTGTGCTCCAGGTTAGGTCTGTGTAGGAGCAGATTTCCTAGTTTGGGGGAAATAAGCAGCAGGAGCAGGTATGAGGTGGGTGAGGTGAGATAAGCTCGGTCCTTTTACTAAACCTTCCTGCTCTTGAAGATTTCTGTTCCCTTGGGTTGGAGCTGCCATCCAAGTCTACGTCCTGGTACGGTGTCAGGCTTCAGCAGCCTGAAAGCAACCGGCATAAATCTCTGTGCTCATCATGGTGGTGCTTGGGAACGTGTAGATGAGATCCCTGCTAACCTTCTGTGCAGGGCATTGTCATGCTCAATAACCTGGTGTGTGTTGGTGGAGAAAAAGGTGTTGTTTTGATAAAACCCGAACCCTTCTTTTTCTGAAACGACAGGAAAAAAACTACTCCAAAAGCCCATTGAGTTTTGTGTTTTAGGGGAGAACGGAATAACCTGATTCTCTCCAGGGCCAGCTCCAGCACTAGGAGGAAAAGTCATTTATCTCCCCCTAGAAAAGCAATAAGTAAAAATCCTCCTTGACAGATGACGTGCTCCTGCCCGAGCTGAATAGATTAGAGAGCCACAGAAATGAAATGGGAAGATCATTATTGTTTTTCTTTCCCACTCAGTGGAATGAGCTGTTATGAGGGATAAAAAAAAAGTGACATTTATCTCTCTTCACTTTATTAGGTAGCGCTGTGCTCCCCAGGAGCAAAACAGCAGTCAGGGCTTCCTGGATGGAGTTCACTTGCTGTTTCTACCTTTTATTGGTTTACATCGTTCTCCTTCTGATCACACAAACATTGTGCTGATGTGACTCTGCTCGGGAAGCCGCAGGTGACCCGGGGGTGCTGCCCAGGGCTCCGAAGGGCAGAGGCAAAAAAGAAAATGACTAGCTAACACTCTAGAAATATTAATGTGAAGTGCATGAGAAATCGATAGAGAATGTTTTTCAGTGAGCAAAATGGGGTGTAGCAGATTGGAGGATTTCTCTGTGAGTGGTTTTCCTGTTTTTGTTTTGTTGTTTTTTTTTTTTTCTTTCTTTTTTCAGACTTGAAAAGCTCATGGGAATTGCGGTGGGTGGCTGAGAGGATGGGTCAGGGCTCTCTTACAGCAGAGCTCAGCTCTTTCTAATGACCAAATAGTAGATTGTGTCCTGAGGGTGATGGATTGTACCTGCTTGGAATAGGGAAGAAAAGCAGTATTTTCCAAAAAGGAGGATGTGGGATGTCTGGGTATTAAAGAAGTGGGGAAATCTGGACTCAGGCTGCAGCTAAATCCACATTTCCAATGATGGATCTGGTGCTATATTCCCCAAAGTAGTACTCTGGACATCTGGGACCTGGTGGAACAGGTAGCAGCAGCGGGAGCTGAGCGTGATGCCCAGGGCCATGAGTCTGCTGCTCACCCTTGCCATGGCCCGGCAACTCCTCTGTTACTTCTATCCCACGGGAGAGACCCTGGTGCTGGACAAATCCACATAGATATGGTTAATCTCCTTAAAACCAGACCAGACCAGAGCAGCCATGGGAGGGAGGAGGGGACAGTGACCGTGGGCATACCAATAAGTATGAAATTAGATGTACATACCTACTTCTATACATATAATACACAGCAGGAGGGGCTTATTCTTCAAATTGAGAGGAAAAGCTTTTCCAAAAGGTATAGGACTGCCATATGCCCTGAAATATCTGACAAAAAACCCCAACAACAGAAAACAGAAAGAAAATACTGGAAATACTTCTCTTTGCATAAATTAAATATAAACTGTTCCCTGTCATCTGAATAGAGAGACTCAATTATTACAGCATCTGTGTAGCAAGCACTTGCCAGCTGATTTACTCCTGATTAAATTATGGATAGTGTTCATCCGCGCTCCTGACGGACAAATTTGGTTTTGTCAACTGATGTTCATGAATAGCAAAGTATAAGGATATAATTCCTTCAAATTGAAAGCAACCATCATATTTTTATGACACCAAAATAATGAACTGGAACATGCGTATGATTAGATTTGCAGCTACCAACATGAATTAGTTATCCTCTCTTTCTTTGGAGGTCTTTGAGGCAATTTTAATGGCCGTGCATTGTTAGAAGGCGATAAGCAAGGCATTTGCCTTTACTATGGCTTTATCCCATTTTACGGAAGGTGGGGATTTTTGATATGGCTAGTTGAGGATTGTGTAAGGGGGTATTTTTAAGTTGCCTAAATTCTGATATGAAATAATGAAGGTATTTTGCTGGAAAGTATTCAGGCCATCGATGTTTAAAGTGGGAAATCAGCGGAAAGAGGCTGAGGTATTGCCTCCGTGCTTGGTCATCCTGACTAATGCAGCGGCTGCGATGATGAAATTAAAAGTGTTTGAGCCTTTCCAAAACAAAACATTCCTGCAGAGCCAGAACACGATACTCCTGAAATATCTATATGTAATCCTGGCTTTGAATGAAATAAAATAAAATACATGGAGTTGTACGAGATGAGGAAACTCTCTGGAGAAGAGAAGGCTCCAGGGTGATCTTATTGCAGCCTTCCAGTACCTAAAGGGGCTACAGGAAAGCTGGAGAGGGACTTTTTACAAGGGTGTGTAGTGATAGGACAAGGGGCAATGGCTTTAAACTGAAAGAGGGGAGATTTAGATTAGATCTAAGGAAGAAATTTTTCACTCTGAGGATGGTGAGGCACTGGAACAGGTTGCCCAGAGAAGCTGAGGCTGCCCCATCCCTGGCAGTGTTCAAGGCCAGGTGGGATGAGGCTTTGGGCAACCTGGTGCGGTGGAGGGTGTCCCTGCCCATGGCAGGGGGGTTGGAATTAGATGATCTTTGAGGTCGCTTCCAATTCTAACCGTTCTATGATTCTATGAACTATGTTTGAGTTCTCTTAGTTTTGGGAATGAAAATGTAGCGTCATCAGACCTCTGTGGAAAGAGAAAATAGGTTGGGATAGAGAAACCAATGGTTTTTCTGCAGAAGAGAAAGAAAATATTGCTGTGTCCCAAAGGTCGTGGGTTGTACACGAGGGCTGTGTTATCAGCTGATGCATCTGAGCGTTTTTTGTGATATCATTCTGTAAGACTTGATCCAAAACCCCCTTTTAGACAGCTCCCAGTAAAGCTGCTAGAGATGGTGAACTTGGAATTATCCAGCTCCTTCATCTCAATACAAGCTCTTCATTAGTGCTGCTCTGCCAAAGGGGCTTCGCTGCCTCTTGTGTTGAGAGTAAGTTCCAGGTAATTGAATTTATTTGTATTTCCACCGTTCCCTTTTTCCCCATCACCCGATTACTTGTGCGATGCGATTACGCTCCATGATGTCCCGTACATGGGCTTAACGTTCTCTGGTGGCTTTCGGTGCCGTGATCCATGGCTGGATGGGGGTTACGGGGACCAAGTGCCGCCGGTCCCGCTGTCTGCAGCACGACGTGTTGTGCTCTGTGTGCGGTGCCAGCCGCCACTCGCCAAGGAGGCTGGAACTGCTGCACTCATCTAAATGGATAAAAAAGTAAATAAGTTCAATTTCAGGAAACGCTGAGTGTGTCTGTAAAGGCTTTTGGCAAAACAAAAGGCATCTGCTGCTCCGGGTGTACGCAGGGCTTGCGGCAAAATGAGACTTCGTTCTCCCTGCAGCATCTCTGCATGGATAAAAATAGTTTCTGCCCCTCGTTTGAGCGGCTCAGGTTTATCTTGCAGAGGTGCTTATTATTAGCTTGATTTTTTGCAGACACCGAAAGGAAGGTGCAGCGTGCTTCAGGGGCTGCAAAATTAAATAGCTCAGCCTCAGATTTGCCAAAAATAACCCTAAGGATGCTGACTGATGGTACACGGTGACTCTGAGACACCTCCTGCAGAATTCCCAGGAGTTATTCTTCGCTCCCATACCATTCTCCATCTGTTCCACCCCTTGGTGAATGTGATTTATTTTTGCGTGCTGCCACTCCAGGACCTGGTTACGTGGTGTTTTCTGTAATGCTTGATCCAAACACGTCTGTATCTGGAAGGGCTGGGAATTACAGGCAACAGCTGTATCTCCCAGCAGCGGTTTGCCCGAGCAGAGGGAGGCAGGACAAACCCTACATCCCCCTGCAACCCTGCTGAGATCTTCCAAAGCAGTGGTTGTCAGGATTGCTCTAATACGTGGGGATTCCTTGATTTTATTGGTCTGTGTTCAGCATTCAAGGCTGCTTTGACAAATGTCTAACACAAAACCCTCGTGTTTCCATGATAAACAGTACTTGTGTGTTTAACTGGGAGTGTACAAGTCACTTCTTTAGGCTTTAAACAAGGATTTAACGCTTTCCTGAGCGGGCTGGGAGCTTTGCAGGGCAGGTGCAGTGTGGTGCAAAGGTACTTCAGCTCCTTTAAATGAATTGGAAATAATAAGAGCGACCTGGCTGTGGCAGCACAGAGCTCTAGGAATGATAATTTACTCTTTTCATCATTTACCAGCCCCTGACACACAGCTTTACACCCCAAGTGAATCGCACTTTGTCTGCAAAGTTACCCCCTCATTGGAGGTACCAAAGTCTTTCTGGGCATTTCCTGAGGATATTCCTTCCAGTAACTGTTGAAAAGGTTTTCAGTCTCACTGGATATTATGTTAGCAGGTTGCCAAGAGAGTTGTCTTATTTTCCCTGCTGTGTTAAGAATCTCCAGCACAGTGTGCCTGAAGGGCTCTCTTTAGTCTGGGAAAATTCCAGTTACGTGTCAAACAACAGGTTAAATCAACGTGTCATTTCTATGATTGCAAAGGGGTTGAGCTTCCTCCTCCTCCTCCTTTCACCTGCAGGCCAGTAACAATGGCAAAGGACTCATTAAAAAATAGCTCCGTCTGTGATTTTAAAAAATCTCAATAAATAATCCAGCCCCTCTCTCGGACACAGCTCTCCATCAGTCTGTACGTGCCTGTGGCTGGTACCCACAACTTGAATAATTCTGGTTTTTTCTAGAAAAGCTGGTATGTTTTATATAAATGTCCTTTCTGCTGCAGTGCTGACCCCCAGTGACTGCTGTGCTGGCGACTCCTTCTGCAGTGCAGAGGTCCTGATTTCTTATCAAGCACTTGTTTTTAAATGAAAAAAGTTTTTTGGGAAAAAAAAATAATCTATTTTGTGAAATGTATTCTGAGAGAGAGCACAAATGTTTGCAAGGGAACAGAAGATTTGGTGGTTTTGTGTTTGGTTGTTTTTTTTTTTTAATATATTCAGTTTGGGGAATACATTTCCTGTTGCAGAACTGAGAGTAGTTTGTTTTTCACAAGCTTATCTATCTGTTTGCTGCGTGTTTGTTAATGTGCTGATAACAGGCTGACTTGAAAACCAATGAGCCATCCTCACAAATTCCTATAATTCCTATGGATTTCAGTCAGGCTACTGGTATGGGCAGCCCCAGCTGAGCTGGTTGCTCTTTAAAAAAAAAAAAAAAGTAAGAAAAAGACATTTTGGGCTTGGATTTATGTTTCTAAATGTCCTCTGTAAATAAGTGTAATATCTTAACTGAAAGCTGAGATTTTCTTGCCCTCCTCCCCAAGAACCAGGGCTTTAGTAAATCACGCAGTAAGTACAGCAAATAGATCAAGAGCTGTGTCAGCTACCTGAATTGATAAGCTGGGATTTATTTTCTGTAAACAGCAAAATGCTGCTTTTTGCAGATGCAGTAAAAGCTTTTATCTTCGAGGCAAACTGTAAATGAGCCAGCAGGGTGATTTAACATTCACAATTGGTTAAATTGGATTAACTCCTGTAAAAATTTATACATGTGCAGGAACCCCAGAAAAGGCATTTCAGAGGTGAGATGTTTTTCCATGAAGTTCTGGATTTTGATTTAAAATTTGATGTTCCTACCAATCAGAGGTGGCCAAAAGGAGCGCCATGGTTTCACGAGCATCTTTCTCCCATTTGATATCTCTTGTTCACCGTGTGGATAAAAGCAAAGACAATATAACGTCCAGCTTTGATGGCAAAGTACAGGCAGGAAAGTTTAAAATACAAATGAGATTTTCCAGAATCTAACTGCATGGATCCAATTGCAGCTAATGCTAAGTATTCTATTGATCTTCAGCGTTTTACTGTATTCTGGATACATCTAGAAGTCTGAAAATGTAAATGTAGCCAACAACTAAGCATACATTTATGTTTATCTGCATAAAAACAAAAATACAGGCTGGAGCTGCTGCATTGCTTTGTAAGTAGAACGGGGGATTTTTGGCTGTGTGTGTTTTTTTGTTTGCTTTTTTTTTTTCCCCCCCTTCCCTTTAGCTTCTCTAATTCAGCTGGCTCCAGTTACCTGGGAATACCCCAGTGCTGTTTGACTGCGCTCCAGGAAAGTTAACGATTCCCTGTGGAGGGAGGGATTTTGTTACGCTTAACTTTCACTGAGCTTGATAATGTTTCACTTGAGGTTTGCTGTATCATTCTAGTTGATTGAATTAGGGAATCATGGCTTAAGATTGATGATTTTTTTTTTTTTTTCTCCCCCACTTTTCTTTTGGGAGTGCGTTTTGTAATCAGTTTAAAATGATTAATGAGAGAGGGTGATTGTAATCGTTTCTTTTAAGAAAGGCTGAGTAGAAATTGTTGGGCTTTGATACCCGTGCTTGTGATCTTAAACAGGGATTATTGGAGTTTTGGCTTGTCTCTTATCTTTCCTTTTGTTGGGTGTTTGTTACAGCTGCCAGTCCAGGGCAAAATCTGTTTCTCTAAGTCTCAGTGCGGGGTCGGTAGGTTAATGACGGGAAGGATTTCCGCGGGGCTCCGCTTTTTTCATCTATAGGCTTTGGGCATCTGAAATGGACAAATATCTTAATCTGGCTAATGCTGCTCTCGTTTAACTTTGCACCAGAGTTTTTGCTTTATACAACGCCTGGGAACAGGCCAGGAGAGGGAGGCAGAGTACGCTGCAAAGCAGAGCTGCCTTCCATGGAATTCTTCTTGGAGTTTATGGATGCAAAAAATGTTTGTACTGCATTGAAAAGTGATAGGACAAGGGGCAATGGCTTTACACTGGAAGAAGGGAGATTGAGATGAGATCTAAGGAAGAAATTTTTTACAATGAGGGTGGTGAGGCACTGGCACAAGTTGCCCAGAGAAGTTGTGGCTGCCCCATCCCTGGAAGTGTTCAAGGCCAGGTTGGATGAGGCTTTGGGCAACCTGGTGTAGTGCGGGGTGTCCCTGCCCATGGCAGGGGGGTTGGAAATAGGTGATCTTGAAGGTCCCTTCCAACCCAAACCGTTCTATGAAACCACAGCCACACACCAGGACTGGCACTGGGGCTCTCCTGCGCTCCCTGCGGTCTCCTGCCCAGTGCTGGGCTCTTGCTGGTGGCAAGACACCTGCAACGTGAGCTGCTTGCTGGTGATTCTCCCCAATTTGCGGCATCGAGTGATGCTGTTCTGTGCTCCAGGCTACTTCCCATCCATTTGTTCAGCCCGCACTAATACCAACTGTGCAGCTCTGACAGTCAAATTCTCCTTTGCTGGTAGCTCGTGATTATCTCAAGGATGGGTGGGGGCTCTTTGGGGTGTGCGAATGGGTCTGGCAGATCCTAGGCTGAAATCCGATTCCATGAGATGATAGCTGTATCAGGTTAGCTAATCTGTACAGATTTAGGTTCGTTTCAGGGTAATGAGGCTAATTTAATGTAATTTGATGATTACAAGCAGCAACAGCATTTGGTTTATCAAATAGGCCACATTTGGTATAAATCAAATGTGTCCTGAGAATTTAAGCCCAAGAAATGTTCGGCTCTATGAATCATGTGGTGGTGATCTCACCTGCAGTAAAGAAAATAAAATTAAAAAATCATAAAGGAAACAAAAATTTGAAAATCAGAGCTTTTGTGCCTATGGCTTTTTCTATTGTGAGAATTCACTTAGTTGCATGTGTTGAAGGCTCCCAAACTGAAGAGCAAAACCCATAAAGAAAAATTATTCTTCTCTTAGCAATAGATCTGCTATCTGCCACTTTGCTTTAAAAAAAAAAAAAGGCGTTTCAAGGAAATAAAAAATATTTTGGGAAACTGTAACTCTTACAAGAGTCACATGAAGGGCCTCTCATGCTTCTGGGGATCAGTCCAAATTCGTAAATGAGTTTTTATATAATTGTGCCCTGCGTAAAAGTTTTATTTGAGGTCCCAGACAACCTTGAGAATTCTTCTGGACTGCATCAGTTTGATTTAACTCAGCTTCGTATTGGAGAAGATGATCTGAAATTGGCCTGGAGCACGCACGCTGTGCTTAACGTAGGATTTTGCCTGGTGCGTGTTTCGGATCGATGCTCGGACAGTGTGACCAAGGAAATGACAAAAGTCTTTGCGTCATGGATAAGTGCAAGGAAAAAGAAATTACTGCTTGGTGTTGCTTGCAGTACCCCAAGGAAACATGGAGTTTCCCAGGTCAGAAATAACTCACCCTAAAATAATTATGTGATTGAAGCTCAGGGCAAGCTGCACATCGAATTTCTTGCCAGAGAAGAGGTTTTAGCTAAATAAAGTTCCGGTGAACAATTACTCTCATAATTCAGTGGTAATCCTGTTGGGGAATAGCTCTCAATAACTCTTATATTATTAATTAGTTCAACTAACATGAGGGAATAATAAATATTGCAACATTCTTGATGAAACGTTATTTGTTTATTCCCATTTTACACATGGCATACCTGAGGAACGCAGGTTTTTCCTCATTTTTGGTAGGTACAGAGGTACCATTTCACTTCTCAGACGCAGCTGCCAGCTCTCAGCCCTGAGGGTTTTTCCCACCAATAGCTTGTCTAGAAACTTCCTCTCTCATCCATCGTTTGCCAACACAGCACAGTGTCTCTTGTAGTTTCTCATCCAACTATTTTCCATCTATGCAGGAGATAATCAAGCATTTAGCTGTGATATTATTTTTATTGTAACATATTACGTTATTACATATGTGATATTATTACTGATTATTTTTCTGGGAAAAAAAAATTAGGGAAAATGTGGCTCTTGTGTGTGAGGAGGCCTTGGCATCTTCTGGGTCTGGACCAGGGAGGAGTTGTATTGAACATCTCCGAAGAAAGAGCTCTTCCAATTAGCTGATGTGTTCCTTAAGATCACAGCAACCCGACTCCAAACCTGAGTGTTGGGAGACCCCACCACGCAGGATGAGCTGTGGGTGTTCATGCAGCACTTGTTGGGGCTGTTAGAAGTCCTGGGCCACCGAGCATGAGGGACGATGGTAGGATCAGAGAGAAAGAGGTTGATTAGCTGGAGATTCTTCAACCTGATTTTTTTTTTTTTTTTTTTTTTCTGGTCAGCAAATGCACCTGAGGCTGGGCTAGCTGTTCTCCAAAAGCAACCTGAGAGTTAGTTATGACGTTTCTTGTTAGGCAATAACCTCCGTGTTTCATTTTCTGTCTGTGTTACTAGTTTTTTTCCCCACCCTTTACAAGTCTAAACCATTAGCGCTCTAATGCATCATCCGGACGATGATTTGTCGTGGCTTGATGGTCTACTCAGACTTCTCTAGTCTTGTCAGTGAGATGTGACAGCGTTTTTGTGGCGCTCTTGCAAAGAACAGCTAATCTGAGTGCCGAGCGATGGAAAGGTCAATGTGATGAGGAGCGGCACACAGCCCGTGTTCTCCTTAAGTACCCCCTGGGAAAGCCTGCGGGGGGGGGACACGGCACGGTACGAACCCGACCTAGTGACGGGCTACAGCAAAAATGAGGAAGGATGGGCATTTATTTAAAGTCACTCTTGTTACCACCTCAAAGCCATGATCTCCTGGACTTGGAAGTGGTCATGAGGCTGATGAATGGCTTCTTTCAGTTCTTTTGCCACATGGAAAAAAGTGTGTCCACTGTAAGATACTTCCCTTCAGGGTATATTTTTGCACGTGTTGTGAAATGTTTTTGAAGTACCTGCTGTGGCGCCGTGTTATCTTTTATGTCCTTTAATAAACAGGAATAAGCATACGATGAGAAATAAGCTGCTAGGGTTGCTTTAAAGAGTAACGTGTGTGAGGAGCGCTTGCCATATTTTGTAGAGCTGATGTGGTTAATAAATGGGTGAATAATTAAGTAAACTTACACATAATTAACCCCTTGGTCTGTGGGATTACGACCAAATTGGACAGACCTTTTGTCAAGGCATATATATCAGCCCTTGGGGGAAATCAAATCTTTACAGAAAAGCAAGATTCTTTGTACAAGTATTAGCTGTTTTCCTTGCTGAATTTCCAATGACTAGGTGGTCTTTTCTGTTTGTGCTTATTTTACAAATATCCTTGATTGTTTTACCACTTATATCTCACTCCTCCAGCTCATCATGTATGGCGTGATTTATGTTTTTCTGTACAATGCTTTAGGCTCCTCTGGGTTATTGTATACTGTGTGATTCCACATAGAAAATGATGTAGAGAGTTGTAAAACTACTTGCTGGAATTAAATATGTAAAGCTCACTGTGATTCAGGGGAAACTAAGGGCTGCAAAACTTGAGGTTCTCTTAGATTTAATTTTTTTTTCCAGGCTGATTATTTTTTTTTTTTCTCTCCAGCTTTGCACCTAAATTTTTTTATTTGGCTTTTACTGGCTTATGTTTTCATGCCTATAAAATAACCCAAACCCTTAAATGGATATTGGATGAATATAAGAGTTATCGCAGATGTATTTCACTCTCTGTGAGACTGAGTTATTGGGTAAGGATCTGGTCCTTGAAGATCCAGAAAGTATTTTAGCAGATCTGGCTCCCCTTTGCTGCTTGGGTTGTAAACGAGCAGCGAGCGGAGCCATCTCCTCTGTTGTTATGGGAACACCAACGGTGGGGCGCCAGGGAAGGCAGCGGGGATGTTGTTTGTTGAATGACACGTAAAATCAGAGCTCTGGAAGGAACAGAACAGCTCTTTCCTCCTTAGAGAGGTTTACACCCTTGCTTTTGCAGCCATGCTCTGAAAACGAGCTGCCTGGAGACAAGGAGTGTTGGAGGTGTAACCCGTGCTGGTAAAAAATCATGCATCATGTCCATGCAGCATCACTGTGAAGCCAGCTCAATGCTGTTATCTGTGGATGTGCATCTCCTCTTTCTGTGCTCTTACAGTGACTTACTCATACGCTCAAGATGTGGGAAATCCGTGTTCACAGCTCCCCTGAATGCCTTTTTTTGCAGTTCATTGAACTATTATGGGCTTCAGGTCCTGAGCTTCAAAATAGGGTCTGTAGTGCTAAGCTACATCTATTCCACGCTGTAATAGCAGAGGCTGTACGAGTGTTAAATAAAAACCAACTTGCATTTTGAGTAGCATGTCCTCTGTGAAGCATGAACAAAAAAAAAAAGACCATGTCAAGTCTTGAGGGATGTTTCGGGGTGAGACGGCGCAGACGAGCCGGCTCCAGCGCAGCTGCGCTTTGCGGCCGTAAATATCAGACCGGGGAGTAAAAATCCTCACCCATGGGTGGAGGAGGGACTCTCTGTCTTCTGGATCCGCGTAAACCACAGCGCTTCCCTCCTCACCCGACAAATCGAGCCCGGGAGATGCTGCTTGTCCTTTGTGTACCCGTTCCATAGGCTGCACGGGAAATCTTCATGGGGAAAAATATACGTGGTCGTGAAGGTTCCTGGCAGTGACCGTGCAACTCTGAGTCTCGTAACTTTTGGAGGCTGCTTTGGGTGGAGGATATGCAAGCTGGATAATTCGAGAGCCTATTTAAAATGCTTTTTCTTACTTTAAAGCAAGGCAAAGCCTTCTACGTTTTGGAGTCCGTTCAAGCATGAAGTTCTGAGCTGCAGCAAAGTATTTTGTTTCATTACTTTTCACTCCATCTTTCTTCCTAAAAATGTCTGAAACATACATAACGTTAGAAACGCTTGAATGCGTAGCAGTAAAGCTGCAGAAACTTTGGCGTCGTATCTGATTGGAAATTCAAATGGAGTTTGCTGGTGTGAATCTAAATCCATCTTTCAACGTAGTACACGTGAAAAAGAAGGTGGGAATGATGTTCCTAGAAGTTAGCATTTGTGTGATAATTTGCATACATGATTTGCAGCATGGTGGTTTCTAAACAGTATCAAACCTCATGTTTTAAAGAATAGAATCAGGAAAATTGAAGATAATTTAATTTTTTTTCTCTTCCAAAAATAGCTACCCTCAAGACACGTTTTGCCTCGCAGGGTCATCTTTGCTTAATTCACTAGGTCATTTCACACAACTGCAATAAAAACCAATAAAGCAACCATCCTTCTCATTTTTTCTTAAATATCATTGTTTCATGGTTGTTTTTTTCCACTTCTTCATTCTGCTCTTCCCTAGCCAGGGATTAGAAGCTGCTGCTCTTTTTATATTTGGTAATACCACAGGGCCTCTAAAATGTTTGACAAAGGGTCAGATTTCTCTCATTCATGGGTCTGTGTTTTCAGTATTTCTAGTCATTCCAGGAGGAAACAAGAAATTGAAATGTTGCAAGCAAGAAATGCCAGTGTGTATTTTGCCAGCTGAAGAACTGGTAATTTTGACTTTTCATCTTGTTTTCTTTTTTTTCTATTTCACCCAAATGAGGACTTCTAACTTATTTTTTTCAGTTCTATGTATCACCAATAGAAATATATTGGGCACGTTGACAGTAGTAGCTTTGTAACAGACATTAGTTATTAAAGGGAATAAGAAAGATCTGGAATAATTATCTGTGAACTAATTTTCCAATCCATAATAAATGCTCTTCAATCTAACCTTCTAGTCCTCCTGGAGAGGCTTTACAAATGTACTCCTGCCTTGGTTTTAGAAGGGAATAAATGAGATATCAATTACTAGAAATCAGTAATGTGATATTTTAGATAACTCAGTTTGTCCTTTGCTGTCAAAGATGCAAATGCCTGTTTCTCTGCTCAAAAGCTTATCAGAAGAAATCTCCTTCGTGTCATGGAAAAATTGCTCCATATGGTAAAGTAATCACAAAAGAGAAACTTTGTTTTATTGTTTATCCCCTCTAGGTATCTGAGTAAAAGAATCATTATATATATATATATAAAAAACAAAGTTTTACGATTTCTGGTTGCAAATTCGATTGACTTTTGTTTCTTTGGGAAGATGCAATATTCTTTTTTTTGTTTGTTTTTCCCTTCTCTGTAAGAGCACTTTATTTTTAGGGATTGTTTAGTAATTCTGAATTGCAGAGAAGCAGGTGTAAGAAGTCTGAATAACATCTGCGTGACTACAGACGAAAACGTGATGACCATTATGGTACAATAGACAGTAATATCTTTTGGTTGATGTGCTCAACCAGTGGGCACGGATCTCCCCGCCGATGTGCCGGTGCATACATTCCCCTTTTCCATTTTGACAGCTGGCCTGGGAATTAGTGTTGGGTTTTGGCTTCTTGAAGCAGAGTTGTAAATCACGAAACAGCTACGTAAAAAGGCACCTCCTTATTCAAAAGCACTTTTAACCGTCAGCTTAGGTAGAGATCTGAGCTGCTTGGTTTGCCAACAAAAACTGGTATTTTTCTGTTGGCACAACAGAGGCAGCACAGCTGCGGGTAAGCGAGCTGGGGCTCTTGTCTGGTTTATCCGTCATACTCGTTAGGAAAACCCTAAAACATCCTTGTCTGAGGAGCTTTGAGAGTTAAGACCTTTCTTTCTGTTTTGGAAGTCAGAAGAAGGTATTTCTGGGATCAATTATTTTAGCGTGGGAACTTAGCAAGTTTTATCTGAAGGTTGGGGAGAATATGTGTAAAAGTGACTATTGTAATTTTGGTTGTATTTCCAAATTGAGCTGTACTTCTACTACTGCAGTAGTAGATCTGTACTACTAGAGGTACTCCTATCTGTTATCAAATCCTTCTATATCCAAGCTAATAGGTTAGCTGCGAAAGGAGAAATATTTCAGAAGAAAAAAGGAGTTTTTCTAATATTAGCCCTTGAAAAATAACCATAATTCTTTCTGTATTTGCCAGGTAATCCTTTAGATCTGATGCTTGTGCGTAGGAGGCGTTTATGTATTTTGCACAATGCTTTGAGATCAGTGGAAATGAAAAGCAGTATAATTACCCTCTGGCCTTTTATCTTTCCGTGGTATCATCTCTAGAGAATGCAATGACGGGGTAGAGAAGCCTTCACACAGCGGATGATCATAGTCATTAGAGGAAACAATGATAACTTAAAAAAAAAAAGGTGTTTTTTTCTCAGTAAAACGTTGATATTGGAGTCCGTGTTGATCTGTTGCTGAAATCGTAGATTTCATAGATTTCTAGGTTGGAAAAGACCTTAGAGATCATCGAGTCCAACCATCCCTAATCCCCATTAAACCATATCCCTAAGCAGTTCATCCACCCTATTCTTAAACACATCCAGGGATGGGGACTCAACCACCTCCCTGGTCAGCCTATTCCAGTGGCTGACAACCCTTTCAGAGAAGAAATACTTCCTAACATCCAACCTGAATCTCCCCTGACTAAGCTTATACCCATTTATTTTCTATCACCCATCACTAATGTAAAGAGCCCTTCCCCTACCAAATCATGCAGCCAAGGAACAGCCACGCTCACGGTAGGACCCACACGTGTAATGAGCTGCTGAATATTCTAGTGAATTCCTAAAATAGTCGAAGGATTGGTACTATGAAATGGGAGGCGGGGAGAAAGGATATGAACGTCTGCTTTAAGTGCAAAACAAGTCAGCTTTAATTACAAATTTGCGATCGATGCTGCTGTATTTTGAATGTGTTGGTAAATAATTAACGAGCGAGTGCAGCAGGATGAAAATTTCCTTTTAAAACTATATCTTGAGTGAACGCTAATACCGGTGCTTTTTGAAAGAGGCGAAGGAAAGGACAAGATTTATAATACAACTGGAATTTAAGTAGTGAAGTAGCAGTTTTATTGGGCAGTTAAATGCACGTGAAGGGTTTCGCCTGCCCCGGTTTGTCATTATCCCTGATCCAGGCCGGCAGCTGAGCGAGCGGGAGCTGTAATTGCGTGGGGAATATTCGCGTGTCAATAAGATCTTGACTGAATGTCACATCCACTTAATGGTGTTTAAAGGGGAAAGGAAATCGCTCTGCCCAGCACCCCTGAGAAAGGTCAGAACATCCATTTATCTCTGCGTGTCTGAAAGTGATTGAAAGTACAATGCACAGATTTTTTTTTTTTATTATTTTAAATCAGGTTTATTAGGGGACAAAACACCAGTAGACCTAAATTCTTGCACCATCACTGTGTTTTCTAAAAGCCTGTGGGATTAAAATCCAGGTGTGGCTGTGTTCAGTGAGAGTTTTAGTGGAGAATTCAATGTTTTTTGCATTATCTCTTGGCTATAGTTTTGTGGGTAAAACAGAGGGAATTCTTCCATCTAGAGGACATATGTCCTTGTATTAAGTCAAATTTAATCAAGCCTATGACAGCATCCAAGGACAACAGTTGGTTTCTTTAGTGCAGTTTATTTGCAGAAGTGCTGAGAAATTTGCAGCGACACCCATGGTCACTTGCGGTTGTGCCCTGGAAAAAGCCGCCTGGTCACAGAAATGGTGTGGAAAAGCTTGTCTGGGAGGTCACTAATTCCCACTATGTTTTTGCAGGGGGGGAAAAAAAAGAAAAAAAGAGTTTTCCTCATCTTGTGGTCAATCTCTTTTTCCCTACTTATTGTGGATAAATGAATCGGAATCTTTCTCAGCGAGATGTCCAGCTCCGCTGCCGAGACCCATCTGTAGGGTCGACAGCTGAAACCCAGCAACTGCCTGAGAGGTTTTGGGAGACAGTGGTGGGATCCCATTGGCTCTTTGCGTGCCCCTGGGCAGGACTTTTGGCTGTTTCATTAGCAACAACTGCCTTTTTTATTGTGTTGACCTCAAGATGACAAAACTACTGCAAACTATTGCCGTTTTTTTAGGATTGTCGGTATTTGGAAATCGTTGTTTACGAGTCAGCAAAGGCAGCTGAAGGAACACTGTAAGGGTTAGCAAATAACATCTTAATTTTATGGCAGAACTGGCTCAGATTTAGGAAGGAATAAATGGTCTGAAAGCTGGCAGGGCTGCGAGGGTGCTGTATTACACTGAGAGAGAAGGGGTAGATATGCAAGAAGAGGCTTGTCCCTGGGTTGAAGTAACACGCCCCTCTCGAGCTCAATTCATTGCTATCACTCCAGCTTCACCTCCTCCATGTGACTGGTGAAATTTTGTCCAGAATGCATAAAACTCAATGCTGTAAATTCCAGTGTAATCTGCGGCAGAAAGCAGCTTCCAGTGCATGCACGAGTGCTGGTGTGATGAGCGTAATCGGAACATCAACTATTGCACAGTTTTGGAAATTTTGGACATAAACACGTGGGCCATGCTCTCTGTGTTGCTTTGGTGCAACAGAGAATGAGACTGACATCAGCATTTCACTGAACGCTGTCCTTGAACCTTGGTAGTTTGACCACTTGTCTTAATTGTCATCATTCCCAACATGCATCCTGAAATGCTGTTGATGAAGCAAGTGGGTGCCATCAGGATGATATGTAATTAAGCAGAAGTGAAGCTGCTAAAAAAGAAAACGGACCCACTCATTTTTTTCTAGATTTGCTTTCAAACTGGTATATGAAAGTGCCAACGCAACAGGATTTTACGTGTTCTGAGACGAAGGGGCCCGAAGACTTAGGAAGAAGTGAGCGAGTGTCTAAATAATAAATGATAGGAAAAACATCATAGGAGAGGTTTCAAAGAATATGTTAACATTGTAGAGTGAGTTATGCATGAGATGCATCATCACGAAATGCAAATATTATCAGATTCGTACAATATTCAAAGTAGTGAAGGGCTCCTTTGGTGAGAGCAATGCCGCTACGTCGACACCGATATTGTAGCAATTTACCAAGCAATAAAAGGAAAGTAATTTATTATAATTTTACAGTATTTTTTTCATATGGAATTAAAGGCTTGATTGCCTCCAGTTTAGTTCGTTTCACTCTTAATAATATTGATTTTACCATGTATTTTTCTTACTTTTTTAGAGCCATTTTCTGAACTTGGCACAAGATTTAAATTTTAATGCAGTTGACAACATAAAAGCCAAGTTTTAAGAAATCTTATTATGGTAATTACATTTCCCTGCTGGAAGCTAATGTGTATATTACATGGAAAAATACTTTCTGCAGCTGGGGAGCCAGCATAAAGGGAGAGTCAAAAAGAAAAAGTTACGAGCACACCTTGGTGTAAGGTAATTTCTGTATATTTGAAGGACCTGAGACTAGTACACGCCTTCTAGTGCTTCTTTGTATTTCCCCCACTTCTAATGATGAAAAATTTCTCCTAGAAGTGTTTAATAGAGGCCCAGCTTTTCTCAGAAAAGTGGTTGAGGCATTGTACACCAGGATTAGGAATTAAACTTTATGGATAATGTGAAAAATCAGACTAGGCAGAACAAGTGCAGTGTTTGAACAACCCTGAGGACTGTGAAATCTGGGTGTGGTAGCAAGAATCACCCAAATTTATGCTTTTAGAAACCATTTCCTAAGCATCTCCCTAGGGGTGGCAGAGTTCAGGAGAAATAAGTTCACCAAACAACTTCTACTGCTTCATCTGCACAAAGCATTTAAAAGAAGATGACCTGGGAGAAGTCCTGGAGAGGTCCCAGAATAGATATAGTCACCTCCTGAGGATGGAGGGGAGGTTGGGGTCATCTCTCGAGAACGAGTGAAAATGGGTTATAAAAAGGTAGAGAGTGAGGGAGAATGGGGCTCGTTTAGTAGTGCTGGGGGAGAAACGGGAACGGTGGAAGCAGCACTGCAGACTCGAACGTGGACAGGAGGAAGAAGAAAACCAGATTAGGGTTAATGATCGTCCATCGCCCTTCTGCCTTGCACACGTGGGCAGAACGAGATGATAATGATGGATGAATGATTACAGTGACAAAATACCTGCCTGCCAGGGAGAAGTGGTGAACGAATTCCTTACTCATAGCTTTCAAGCCCACATTATCTAGTTAGAGCACAGCTGAGTTTGGGGAATAGAAGTCAAGAAGATGAATGGTTGGACCTTACTGAATTAAGAAGGGAGAGGAATTAAAATAACACACGTTGTGTATGAACACAGTACCAAACTAATACGCTCTGTTTCACTAATTATGTGAAAGTAAGTGGTGTTCAGGAGCGTAGGACAGCACGTGCTGCCCGTTTGTTACCCTCAGTGGCAGAGTGTGGACAGGATTAGAGGGTAGGTCCTTTAGTGAAGGAGAAGAAACTTCTTTCCCCATCTTAATTAGAGAAAAGCCTAGGTTCAAATCATGGCTGCGGTAAATATTAAATTATTTATACCAAGAGGAGGAATGGCTGAGAACAGCAGAGCCAGGCTGGCTGGTAGCCCAGTGGCTGAGGGACCTGCAGGGCACGAGAGCAAAATCAGCACTTTGCCTAGTTGGGATCAGCAAACTAAACTAAATTTCCCTGTACTTAGGGCTTTCTTTAGAAAGGCAAAAAGCTCCTGTTACTGCCTGCATAAAATTAATGCATCAACAGCAACCCAGGAAGGCAAAAAGGTTTCCATCACAGCCAAAGCATGGCAAACCAGAAGCCCCTCGGGAAAGCTGTTTGGCCACGTTTTCAGGCCCATGCCTTACCATTTGTATTAATGCAAAGGGAAAGTCTAAGGAGGGGACTGGGTTTAGTTGCTCGCCAGCATCCCAATTTGCTGCTTATTGAGAAGAAGAGCTTTGCCTGTTTGTGTTCACCCCCAAGTAAACAGGAATTTGCTGCCAGCAGCTCAGGGTATCCTCTTGGCAGAAAAGCATCCGTCTGCCGGGATGCAGATTTGTGCCCTGCTGAGGGCTTGGAAATAAAATATCCGCAGGTTGCATTGTAACCCCTCCTCGGGAAAAGGTAAACGAATGAATTGCAACTCAGTGTTGGGTTTAGGTAAATACTCTTTGGGTCCAGAGGTCAAATCCTGCCCCTTGGCCTCAGCCTGTTATTTGAACGCAGCCCCGGTGTTTAAAGACTCAAAGGTGCTTCCCATCACTCTGGTGTCAAAATTTCTTTTCCTTTCTTGACCACCATTACAAGTAGCTTGTTTGTTTTCTGACCTTCATTCCTCAGTGCTGTTTCAGAAGCCCAAATGGCTTATACATAAGCATTATATATAATTGGTTAAAAAAAACCCAACACCTAAATCTCTAAGTTATCAGAAGTGGAAGGTCTGCTCGATTCTTGTATATTGTGTATTTTAGGTTTCCTCTTTGTACCAGTACTGACTTAAACTGGTTTGAAATCTCAAGTCAGGAAGAAGCAGCAGCTGCACTAGGTAGGCAGGGGCTCAGGTACATCATGGGACTCCTGGATCTATGTTAGCATCCCCTCCCCAAACTTACACCTCCTGCTTCACCTGGGCAAGGTTTTCAAGCCAGCCTGTGGCTCAGTGCCCAACATAAAACGACTTACAAAGAACACAGTGTCTGCCAAAGGATTTAGGAAACAAAATCTACAGGCAGCCACCTTTGAAAAATAATGAGAAGAATAATATGTGAGCTCGTATGCACCAGGATTCCTCATCTTTTTGCAACAGCCTTAGACGTGGCTTACTGAAATCCATAAACGTAGCAATGACCGACAGGTTTGGGGGTTTTGGTGCCTTTTTTTCTCTTTCTTATTAATGAAGTCGCTTTAAGGAGGGCCTTTGAACCTCGACACCAGACATGAGCTGCCCTGGGAGCAGCCACGAGCTCCATCGCCGCTGTCCGTGGGGTGGGATGTTGGAGCTGCGGCGGCAGAGCCGGCGCCTGGGCGGAGATACGGGCACAGTATCTCCGCTGCCTCGTTTCTGCCGGTCCCCACATCAGCACCTGCAGCTCCACGTTTAGTTCTGATTTCACTGCACTGCCCTCCCAGCTCAGAGGAAGAAAATAAAGTCTATGTATCTGTTCTTAATTTCTTCGATTTTTATCTCAGTATTTTGGTGCAGTTGTTGTCGCTCTGGCGGACTAAAACCAAAACCGCATCATCCTAAGTATGTTTTCCTTGTTTCTAACAAATATGTTGCTATGGGAACTTGATGTTGCTCTAGCTGTTGTGCCAGATGCACCAGCTATCTGTCCCCAGACTGTTTTTTTTCCTAATAAATTAATTGCATTTAAATTAAACATATGAAGTTATTTCATGTCAATTAATTGGAATGTTAAGCTGGGTATCTGCAGAGTTTCTCGCTTCCTACTCACCCCACAACATTAATTAACTCCTCCAGATAGTGTAGTCCATCACATAAAGCTGCGATCTCTCCTAGCTCTCTGCAGCTACAGTGCTCACTGGCTGCATGGGAAGTAATCAGTGTCCAAAATAATTGCTTTTCACAAGCCTGTAGTCAGCTGCCTTGTCAGATATTTAAGCTGTAATGAAACTGTTTCAGAAAAAATATATTCAGCTGAAATGGACTGTAATTGCAGGTGGAAAGCGAAGCTGATAATAGAACTGTTTTTATTTAGCAAGTCATGTTTTCATTTGTCTGTCCTTTCTGGAGGCCTTTCTTCCAGCGCTGGCACTGTCACGCTCTCCTCTTTGGGTTTCTGCTGAGGGAGGAGGAGGTTTGGGTGCCTCCCAACATCACTGCTTTGCATTAGGGCAATAAAAGGTGGAGAGGAATTAATGCGTCGTGCAGAGGGGATGAAGAGCATCCTTTGGTGCAGAGGCAGAGAAATGATACAGGATTGCTCTGTTCTTTGCTCACAGGCATTCAGCCAGCAGTGGGGACTTGTGAAAATCCTTAAATTTGAGCTGGTCACTTAAAAAGTCTGTAAATTATTATTCAAAAGTTTTTAAAATTATTATTCAAGATTATTCAGGAGTTGTTTCTAAGTCAAAACTTCCCGATAGCTCCGCAGCAATTGAATCCATTGCTTAGATTTGCACCCTACAGCAGTAGGCTTCCTCCTAAAATTCAGAATTCTCGGAGCAGAACGTTAGCTGTGGGTACACGTGCCCAGCACCAGCCTAAGGAAAGACACAGAGGAAAAGATGATGAATGTATGTAGCAGACTTAAAAATCTTACACACAGCTTTCTGATCTGTGGCCATAAGCTGTAGAGAAACTGGCTGATAAATTGGTAGCCCACAGGGAAATCTTATTTACAAGGAAGGCAACAGAAACATTAATGTATCTTTATTAGCCTTATTTAGACCATATGCTTTCTACATGGTGGGAAACTGCACAGTCCCTGCAGTAAAACAGCAGTGGGCACACGCTGAGTTACAAACTCGTCTAATTTACATGTTTCTTTTAAAAAACCTCTTCAGCTGCTGTAACTTTTTGCCGCAGTGAAGAGTAGGCTGATAATCAACAAGTGAGGGAAAGGGGAATTCTCTTTGTGGAATGCTGGTTTTATTGAGGAGGTGGGGTCCTCTGGCTGGAGTTTGTAAGCATTTGTGGGAAAGAACATAGGGAGGTGTTTCTGTTTTCTCTCACTACGAGATGACTTCTAACCTCGTCCCCTGAAATGTCCCCCCCGGAACACCAAGAGACATGCTGCAACCTGGAATGTGCCATATTTAAGGTTTTTTTTTTGTTGCATGTTGCAAGACAACCCCTATCAGAGTTCAAAAATGCTGTCCTGCACCTGCAAAATGTCCTCGCTGTGCCTCACGTGTCACTGGGAGATGGGGTGATGCTTTGGTGGAGGATATTGTCTACAACCATGTGTCACATGGAAACTTGCTTTGTTCTTGTCTGATGGAAACAGATGCGGTTTCTTTCTTATTACTTACCTTTGACTTGGATTTCGATAAGGTTTCAGGGTTGAGTTGCCATCGAAATCACTATAACCCAGAATTTAATGGCAAATTCTACATTTTCAAAACCACTTGTTAGGAGAGTTAGTAGCATTTTTGGATTAAGATGTAGTTACTTGTTTCTGAATGCACACGCGTGTTTCTCTGCGTACGCTTAGATAAATCGAGTGTAGCCCTATGAAACGGAATCAAGAAGTTGATTACTGTAATTTTGATTTTTATTTCCTGTCTCTCTTTTCCTCTTTCAAGCGCGTTTCGCTTTGCGAGTTGTTTTGCTCGGTTCAGGCTAGTGCAGCCCTTGTGCTTTTTCAGTGAATACAGCGAACCGAAGATATCTCGCTGCTCTTAGTGGTGACAGTTCTGTTGCCAAACTCCCCTTGGCACCTTTGAAGCATTATTTGCTTATTTACTTTTTTAAAGGAAAGGAAGTCCCTGCCCCATGATGATTTCTTGCTCTCCTGTTGAGTCTGAATTTTTAACTGAAACGTAAGCCGGTCGGTTCCCAGCTACCCTTCCTGCTGGCTGATCGTAGCTGGAATGACAACATTCCCATTGTGTTCCTCACCACCCGTGAAATAAATAAATCGGGAAAAATGTGTGGAGGGAATCTTGGGGGCTGTATTAATGCCAAACACAGACGCTCCTGCTTAGATTGGACTTCTTTGATTACTCAACTGAGTTATTAGATACATGAAGAACATCCATTTAAATGTAAATCCATTCTCCTTCTGTAGTAGATGAATGTGCTTTGCCTTGAATTTGTAAGCCGAATACATCACTTTGATACACTAACTGGAACTGAATAAAGCTAGTCAGTAGACCAAGGGAAGGATGCGGATGGCTTTAAAGCAAATGGAACAGAGGAGTCCATCACTTAGTTAATTAACTTCAATTTCTATTTTAATGAACTTTTGCTGGTGCTGGTTTAAGCATCTAGATGCTTGTGAATATTTTTTTCCCCCCACAACAGGCTTTCGTTATGATGTAATAAATTACAAATGGGGGGTACCCATCTTCTAGATCCCAGGAATACCCTTATAGCGTTTGTGCTGCAGCAGCATCAACGTGCTGGTGGTCCAGGGTTGTGCTGGGCGTGATGCATGAGTGCTGTCAGCCTTGGGGCCAGGGCAGCATAAGTTCAAAATCCAAAAGGGGGAAAAACAGTGATTCGGTATCTTGTCACGTTCCTCATGGCTCTTCTAGAAGGCAGGTGATCAGAGATATGTGTTCACTAAAGGTGACTGGTCTGGTGAAGCTCGTCTTCCCAGGCTTCTCCTGAGCACGGGGTGCTTGGGCAAAATCAGATTTCTGCTCCGAATTGCTCTCTGGATGACTCTGCTATCAAGAATAGCGAGGTTGAGAGAACCCAGTCCTGCTAGACCCAAGTTGTCTGAGAGGCATGAAGGTGACCCTTCCCGCAGACATTATCCTTCTGTTCTCCAGGAACCAGACACACTACTAATGCCAAGGAAAACTCCTTTGCTATTTGTTACGAGAAACTCTGGAAGAGTTTCAAAATGACAGGGCAGCGATCTTTTAAAAATGCTGCTTTGCTTCCAGAGAGGGGTCGGACCAAACCCCCCGGGTGACGGCACTGCCTGGCCATGGCTGCCAGAGGAATGTAACTGGCGACGGTCCCGCCGTCGGATACCCGGCCTCGGGCGGTGGTTCGGAAGCGCAGAGCTAAGCAGATTCACAGTGCCTTGGAAAATCTCACCCAGCAGCAAAGCTGGAATAAGCGCATCCGACACTAAACAAGCGATGCGGTCGGATTTCTGTCTGAGCGCAGTAAAGGGAGGAATTGTCCCATGGGTGAAGATCTGGGCTGGGACGTGGGTGAGCTGCCTGCAGGGACAGACCCCCCCACCCTCCACCCGCCCCAAACCGAAGGCAGATGTTTTCCTCTTGCTGACTTTCCGTAACTCATCCTGCCAAGGACTCCCCGGGTGCTGTTGAGCAAATCACTCGTTCTCTCTCGTGTCCAAATTTCTGTTTGCAGTTCAGCTCCTGCACCCTTGGCTTTTGTTTCCTCCTATTAGGCGCGCTCCGGAAGGGGAAACATCTTCTGTGTTTTACACAGCAAAGCAGGGCCACGTTCTCACAAACAACTACACAAGTAGAGTCAGGAACCAGGGTAACAACTGGCAGAATTTCACCTTGGTAGTCTGAAAGAAGTTTTCAACTTTATTTTTCCTGGGCTACTTGTAATTGTAGAGGCAACCGTGCTTGTTAAAGGAGGAATTTCAGCATTCCTCCTATTATCGGGTTTTATTAATTGGCTGCTTAATTCTTTCAAACATCACAGTCATCTGTGGAATGAAACAGATTTAAAATCTAATAGTAATAGCTGATTAAATGCATCTACCAACCGTAGAGCTTCTCAACTATTGCTCACTGTAACTGTAATTAGCCAGTTAAAGCCATCAGACATCTGTGTGTGAAGAGATTAGGTCTGTCCTGCTGCTTTCATTAGCTCTGTGAGATGTGGGGGGGTTAATGGAACAGTACTCATCTTGGGAGCATATTTTCAGTAATTGTGGTGACCAGATTTTGTAGTGACGGCTGCATTAAAAAGGCACTGGAAAAAAAAAAAAATTGCAGATGCATCTATTGCTGTTGGTTCAGGTGGTGGGAATAGTTTCAGGTTGTGCTTTGCATGAGGAGCCCTGTACACACTTGAATTAAAACTTTTCTTGCAGTGGACCACTTTTGCTATAATGCTTTGAAATACTTGTTGCAGTTGTTTGGGATTTTTTATGTTTAGTTTTTTTTCTCATGCTACCTGAGAGTGGTTTTGAAAACTGTAGGCTTGGAGCTAGAGGAGCAGAGCCCTGCTTGCAAATGAATTATAAAAGGGAGGTGCCTGTCCCGGAAATATCCTTGCAAAACCTGACAATTGGTTTTGGAAACTGTCTGGTGCTGCTTTTATTACTTGTAAATGCCAAGGAAGAAATGAAATTGCTTTTCATACCGTATCTGTCCAACCTGGGGAAGTTTCTGTTGAAGCCTCTGGAGGAGAGAGCTTTGCTTAATCCGCTTAAAATTGGTGAGAGTGCTCCAGGTCGTTCTGTCATTCGAGCCCTGTTTGTCCTTGAGTCTTCTCTTGCTGCTCTGCAGATAGGAGACAGTTGATTTTTTTTTTTTCTTTTTTGGCCAGTTTATTGCATTATTCTGAATCTCTGTGGTGTTGGTTATAAAAAGACTCTGGCATCAGAGTGCTCTGTGTAAGCACCCGCGCTCATCCAATGTGCTTCTTGGCTAGAAGGGGATGGGGCAGCTCTCTGATGCTTCTTGGGTTACTGGGAAAGCAAAGGCTTACAGACGAATTTCTTCACACTAATTCTAATGCCCAGGCCACAAAATCACCTTTTTCCAGATCCAATACAAAAGAACACCTGCTGCTACATCTGAGATGTAGCCGTGTTGGGTTTTGGTTGGGTTTCGTTGTTGGTTTTAAGCGCATTTTTGAATTGTTGTACTAGAGCCTTGATCCCGGCTCTGTGAATTGTTTCCATACATTTCTGATCGCTTGTTTGACAGAAAGGATAATTAAAAATTACGAGTCTGGAGATGTAGTGGGGACAGTGGGACGGAGGAGGCTATTTTCTTTGCTGAGGGTGTGCTATAAAGCAAGCCTTCTACACTTTGGGCAAAACTGTGTCTGGCAGAAAGAAAATAGGACAGTGGACTTGATAAGGATTTATGTCTGTTGGGTTTCTCTGTTTTTATATACTGTCTACCACAGAAACTGAGTTATTAAAGCTGGATGACTGATGTACCTATACAGACCAGGGAGTGACCCTGAACCTTTGCTAAGCTCTGAAAACCTTAGGTTCATTTATTTAGATTTTCTTTCTCTGTCTCTAAAACTGGAATGGAAAAAGGAGCTTAGGGTGCACCTGAGGTGGTCAGCGAAGAGCAGGAGCCCTCAGAGGTGATAGAGTTGTTGCGAACACAGTGTTTCTACAAGTGAGGTTTAACGAGTGGGCTACGTTTTCTGGAAATCTGCTAGAATTAGAAACTGGGCTTTGTACATTCTGCTGGTTTGGATGCTTATCTGACTGCTCCACACCTTGCCTTTCGGTAATCACTACTCAATATTTCATCTCAAATTGATGAGGCATCAGCTAAATATTTTCTGAATATGAACCGTTGTGGTGAGAGATCCTTTGAACGTACGTGGTACAGCGCTAATGAGCTGTGTGTTACCTGCATCGCTGCTGTTTTTCCCGCTGCTGAGAGCCTGCGGGAGATAAGACTTTGATTAGCGATGGACTTGATTCCTCAGGTTTTGTAGGCTCTCAAATTTGCCCAAGGTTTCGTTTTGAATGACATTAGAGGGAACAGAACTTCTACAGCCACCTGTTTTAGTCTTCAGCCAGTAAAAAAGCCCGACTTAATTGGCTTTGTCCAGGGATGTGATGTGCTACGTTCGCAGTATCCCAGGTCTCGGAGCAGGACTCCTTCTGGTTCCTATATTAGTTATTCCTCCCTGATATCTCAGGACACAGCCTTCCAAAACTTTTTTATGCACTTTTGAACTCGCAGCATTCAAGTGTACGCAAAGTAATGGAAGAAATGAGTGAATTTATCCCTTGTTTCCAATTAGGTTTGCATACGAAGCAGCGTGTGCGTTGACTTAGCCCCGCACTGAAGAGCGATACTCTACTGGGTCAATGATTGCCAGTTAAGTAGCCCCAAGATACCCTCTAAGGCTAATAACAGCCTCTAAGTAATAGCATAGATCAGTCTGCCAGGTCAAAAGCTATTTATTGTCAGAAACTGCGGCATTACAGCACACTTCCAGATGCGTCGCCTCTCCGTGCTGTCTTCTAGACACAGCAAAGTATAAGCTTCCTCAAGCTGATATTAACATTTAATTTTTAATGGGCTAATTAAACTGACCAGTGCAAAACCTCAGAGGCCAAGCATCGTTTTGGCTTGTATCCATTAATTTTGTTTTTCAGTAGGACTGTGACAAAATGCTGAGAAAGTGGTGTCTTCGTGTCAGGATCACACTATTCACTTTAGCATCTCATGAATTTAAACTTCTGCTCAGTACAATAATTACCACCTTGTTTCCCAAAATTTTCCAAGGGATAGAGAGCTTATTGAAGTTTTTAAACAGATATAGTAATATGCAAACATATAATTAAGATCCTAATCAAATACATACAATTATTTTATTGTGCAAGCTTGGAGTTTTAATAGAATTAAAAATGCAATTGAATTCAAGTCCAAGGTAACGTAATCCTCCTCTGTGGTTCTACTGATTGGAATTTGAAATTCCATGCAAGAATATGTGAATTCAAGTCTCTCTTGCAAAGCACTGTGATGCCAAAATATGCCATCTGTAATGAGATGCTCAGCAGATTTGGTTGTATAATTCGTGCCCTTAATTTATTGGGCAATGAGACTCTTAATATGTATTTCATATGTCTCCGAAGGTTTTACTTGGCAGCCAGCATGAAAAATACCAATATTGTAAGGATCAAACAAACAAAAAAATCAAGTAATCTAACAGAGAGACTAAATCAATACGAAAGAAACGTTTGGGTTGTGTAGACTCATTGGACAAGGCAGAGGAGCACAGCTCTGGAGAAATCAATGTGCCAAAGGTATGATGGAGCAGGACAGGCGTTTGGAAGCACCTTCTTCATCTCAGCCATGGTTCTGCAAGACGTGAAAAAATGAATGGATGTTCTGAGGCGAGCGTGCGAGTGTCGGTGATGGGGTGACTGTCTGACCCGCCGCAGCAAACCCTCTTTTCTGGGGTTTTGCAAACTCGTTTACATTTTTCTGCCCTGAGAACAGGCTGTCTCCAGCCAAATGTGGTTCAGCGGTATGAGATCGCTTTCACGCCAGGTGAATTAATGATATATGGTTGTAATTATGTGGATTTAGAAGAATTCTGAAGACAATAAAATGTCTTGAGAAGGAGAAGGGTTAGAAAGGTTGCAGAAAACACAACCTATGTAATTTATCACAGACATCCACAGGTTGGGCCAGAAATGGGTTTTGGGTGCAAGTCTGTAAATAATAGCCCTATAATTGACTCATGGAACTGTCATCTGTACAATTACCTTTTCACTGATGTTGGGCATACATTTCTTTTGCCTATACAGTGCTTGTAATTTCAAATCTATAGTTTTTAGCTGAAAAAAAAATAAATCAAGTTTTCTTCAAGTAGGACGCTGCCAGTGCACACAATATTTCTGCCTGCTTTAAAAGTTACAGGATCTTACACCCTCAGAGTGGAATGTTGCATGTCAGACAAGAGCCAAATCAAAAGTCGAAGCTGTTTTAGTTTTCAGTGGGTCTGTATGGTTCTCATAATTAGCTAATCATCTCCATGACAGTGAAGATTTTGGAGATCATCTGACTGTGGGCTCCCTGGGGCTGGTGGCAAAGCTGTTGGTTTTGTTGTTGTGGTTTTTTTTTCTATGGACTTGTAGATCTGATCCCATCAGAAAAACTCTCAAAACTGGTAAAGAAAAATGCAAAATTATTTCCTATGATGCATTTTCATGCATTGCACAGAGAGTCTGATAGGTATGCAGCTCTGACTGTTTTATTTTTCCATCTTGAACTCCTGTGCCTTTCAAAGATCCACATTTCCATGAAAACTCATGGTGGATGAAACATTTCTCATCTCCTCAACCAAACGTAGTAGCTGGAGAGGAGCAGACAATTAAGATGCACAATGCTTTGCTCTAAGTGACAGACCATAAATCACAGCCAGTGGAATATTGCATTTTAATGCACTGCCCAGCCCTCGTGCTCCACGTACCCACCGCAGTGGAGCCGCCGTCATAGCTTAGAAATGAAGTCACTCTTTGGGGGAAGCAAGGGAGGTCACACTGAAGCTATAAAAAGGTGTCAGGCCTTTGGTATGTTGTTTGCAAAAATATAAGAATGAAGTTTTCTGGGCGGCTGCTTGCTTTGGCTTTGAGGTGTTTAGGAACTTAAAGTAAGATTCTCTCTTGCTCTTTAATAAACGTAATTTATGGCAGGAGGCTGAGAAATGCTGTTGGCAGGAATGCTTGTGAGAAAAATTAACAGAAAGCATGACTTGGGGCAAAGCTCAGCACAAAATCACTAAATTCTGCAAGGAAAATATTAGCTCAACAATGTGCTCGGGCACTAGAAAATCCCTGTAGTTGAGCAATATGGTTCAGGAAAAACACCCTTCTGAATAGAAATGGGTGTCCTAGCCACACACAGGGCCAGATTCACAATTTCTGCAAAGCATAACACAAGAATGTTACAAAACAGCAGCACAAAATTTCCCTAAACTTCAATTTTTCTCCCATTGCTTTTTACTTTTATCTTTAACATACCCTGCCCAACCCGCCTTTAGGACGAAATCAATGGGAAGGGGCTGTCTGGAGCAGCGTGTGTTGATTTCTCCAAATTTTGGGATGGTTCAGAGCTGTGTTTCACTGCTGCTCTTGTGGGGGTGAATCCCAACTGAACCCACCCTGAACGTGGGGGAAGACTCCCCGCAGGAGCTGCTGGGCAATTTGGGCTGGGGAGTGACCTGCCCTTGCTTTTCTCCTTGACTCCATCCATGAATCGTTGCAAAGCTGGTTGCTCCTTTGAGAATTGCTCGTCTCTACGGGAATTCCTGCTGATTCCCCATCCCCTCTGAGCTCCGGCGTTTCCTCTGTGCCTGGTGTATTCTCCAGAATTTGACAGTTTGGCTTTTTTTTTTTCTGAGGGGTCAAGTGCAAGGGGATAAATCAAAGAGAAAAGAAAAAAATACCCAACCTCAAAAACCCAACCGTGTAAAAAGAAAGAAGTGACATTGCCTGTGGCTGCCAGTACTTCTTACCTTCCAGTAAACAAATTCTCTGCAAGTGACAGGGAGATGGAGGAGACCATTCCTGATCTATCACCTCAAAGGGCCAGAGCATCCTCTGCAGAAAGGGAACCTGACAGGCTCTGACCCAGGAGCAGCTTCAGTCTACCACAGGCTCAGGCGTAAATATCTCCACGAGCACCAAGAGCTGCACAAAAAAAAATTAAAGGAGAAACACGTGCCTTTGAGCTACTTTCCTTTGTGCTGGGGACAGCTTATGTACTTAAAGGTGGGATGTTTTAGTCGTGTTGACTCCAGAATGATGGTGCAGATTGGTGAACTGATTCCCAGGCACCAAAGATGGTGTTTGTGATTCAAGACAACAGCGGTGCGGGCAGTTTGTGTGCACTAATTTAGTATTTGCTCCGGATATATTAATGGCCTATAGATGTTGTACGCAGGGTGATGTCCTTTTGCTGGTGAGTCACGTCCTTAGGCAGGTCTCAACACCTGCGCTATCAGGAGTCTGAAATTTAGCTGGAGCCAGGGACCACCTGATTAACCCCTCCACAGCACCTTGTGCACCCATGGAATTTCCAGTAGGAACCATCCCCTCTTGTTTGGAAAACGGAAATAGTCTGGTGTGCTACCACTGAAGGTTTGCTGATCTCCAGGCCAAACGAGTCCTCTCCACTTCTCTTCCTTCAGGATGCAAAATTGTGTCCTGCCTTTCAGCTTCTACCCAGAACTGGTGCTCAGTTCCACCTGCACTCATTTATTTATTTTGGTTGAAACGTAACGATGAAATTGTAAAGTTATAGAAAGAAACTTCCCCCCTTAAACATTCTTGCATGAATAATTCCTCTCTGTGTGTGTGCATCACTCCTCACATATAGCATCCTACGTTTGGGACTTGGCAGATGAAGAGGTCATCCCTTGGCCTATCTAAATGTTAATTCAGCACTGAATTTATTTTATTCCCTCCCCCTCGCCTCAGATTGCCAGCCCTTTATTTAAAATGAAAATGCCTCTAATTGTCCTTAATTTCTTATGCATACAAATGCATTAATGATAAGGTAATTTTATGCTACTTGAGCATGTTTGACCTCGAAAGGTGTAGGAGTTAGTTTGAGTTTTATTTGCCTGAAATTGTGATATAATTTCCCACACCTTGCAACCCTGTCGTGCGTCCTAGTAAATCATAATCCACTGATTGAAAAATACTCAGTCTCTGGGTTTACAGCAGTTTTCACCCATTGTGTTTTCCCATCTCAATACCAATTGGAAGTGGCATGATGAATTAAGCCATATGAGAATCGATGTATCTGCAGTGAAACCAATTTAAAGAAAACACCAGAAATCGGTTATTCTGAGTATAAAAGGAACCTGATTTTGGCTAAGCCCATTGTAGTGCTTTTTCTGAATTCATGACTCCTCCTGCTTTATTTTTTCCCCTCATTTGAGGCAACTTCAGAAGATGTGGCTGGAAGCAGAAGGAAGCCACGTTCTCAGATTTCCAGCCAAAAGGGTACCCCTCTCCTTTTTCATCTCGTGTTTATTTTACCCCATCAAAGAAAAAAAAAGTCAGATACTTCTGTTACGGGAAAAGCAACGTGTAGGAGTAACCAAAGGAAAACAGGCTGGAGGCTTTCTCAAGAAAGGAGAAATCTCATTGTTCGCTCCTTATCGAGAGAAAGCAATGGCCACATGAAACGGAGCTGGGTTAACCAAATAATTAATTCCTGTGTCTGAAACTCTGTCTCATCTCTGCATGTGATTAGGGGAGGGCAGGGATGAAAGGCTTTGCCTCTCGAGCTGCTTCTCTGTTTTATTTCTTGAGGTTATTGTGACTACGTCCTTCTCCCGCCTATGCTTAGGGCTGTTGTAAAGCTCTTCCAGACCTTGCTTGCCATCAGTGACCCTCAGACGCGGGCTTTGGCACATCTGTGCTTCGTGTGAAGCCAAAAAAAGCCCCTCACCCATCAGGGAGATGTCATCCCCGTGGGTCTGAACTAAGTTGCGTGGACGGGATGATGTTTTTCCTTTTTGTTTCCCTCTCAAAGTGAAGAAGGATAGCCTTGGCCTGGAAACCGAGCAGGGAGGGAGTCTTTTGTAGCCTTCCTTCACTCAGCAACGGCCAAAAGTAGGGTTTGCCAATGGGCAGGGAGATGGCAGTGCAGGAGCAGAGCAGTGCTTTGTCTCGTTCAGTATTACGTATCTATGGATGGCCAAACCCATGTGCACTAAAGGAAGCAACAGCATGGTCGATACCGCGTGTTGTGTAAAAGCTTTAGTTGTGTTTTTCATGAATGACCTCACTCGAATGCCCTCTTCTTTTTCTAATGATAATTTAGACTATGCAAATAACTGGCATAAGGAGCATCTGCTTTTGTTTTGTATTCTTACCTTTTGTTTTGTATTCTTACCTTTTGTTTTGTATTCTTACCTTTTCTTTCCAAAGTGTTGGGTACCTTAAAGATGTACAGGACAGGGCATGTCCCCAGGAGCTCACGTGATAAACAAGGAGTGTTTGTTTTTATTATAATCAGCATTACTTCTACAAATGTCCCTGTTCCAACCTGCCTGTGCCTTTCTGCCCCAAACAAAAAAGAACTATGCCATGGTTTATGGTAGCTTAACTGTTTAAACCATAAACATGGTTTATGCAGCTTAACTGCTGCATCCGAATTGCACCGTCCATTACATGCTAAGCACACACAGACTTTGCAAAACGGGGATCACTAATCTTTGCTTTTCCTCGTTTCCCTCAAACCTTTCAAGACCTCATATATAATGCGTCCAGTTCTGGTGTCCCCACCGTAAGAGAGACATAGATCTGTTGGAGCGTGTTCAGAGGAGGGTCACAAAGACGATCCAGGGGCTGGAGCACCTCTGCGACGAGGACAGGTTGCGGGAGCTGGGATTGTTCAGCCTTGAAAAGAGAAGACTTTGGGGGGACCTAATAGCTGCCTTCCAACACCTGAAGGGAACCTACAGGAAGGCCGGGGAGGGACTTTTTACAAGAGTGTCCACTGATAAGACAAGGGGAAATGGGTTTAAGTTGAAGGAGAACAGATTTAGATTAGATCTTAGGAAGAAATTCTTCAGTACAAGGGTGGTGAGACTTTGGAATAGATTGCCCAGAGAGGTTGTGGATGCCCCCTCCCTGGAGGTGTGCGAGGCCAGGTTGGACAGAGCCTTGAGTAGCCTGATCTAGCTGAGAGGCATCCCTGCCCAGGACAGGGAGGTTCGATTAGATGATCTCTAAGGTCCCTTCCAGCCTGTGCCATTCTATGATTCTATGATGATTCTATGACTCATATGAGGTCAGTGAGAGCTGGGAACTCTTCAAATTACGTTCCCAATAACTTCCCATTTGCCCTTCGCCTTAATTTGCACTAATCAGCCTCTTTCCTGTTATCGCTGGATGAGTCACTCGCTGCTTCCCCACTTCACTTTTGGAGTTTTCATAGCACAGTCGATTACGACCCAGTCTGGATAATTTGTCCTCGTAATGATTCATTTCTCGCTATCCAGAACCCACTTCAGCAAAACACTTCAATGCGCTTTAAAATGCTGCACTTATGAAGAATTAAAATAAGCACTTGCTCGAATGGTCTGGAGGTGGGGAAAGTTGGGTGCTAATCATACTTTTCCCTTACTGATGTTACTGACAAATGTTCCCACTTTACAGTGTTTTGCAAAAAGTAACAATTCGAGATAAATAAATTTGATAAGCAGGATCAAATAACAGCAGTGTGTCATTCCTGATTAGGTTTGACGTTGTGCTAACATCTATCTTCCCGAAAACGTGTTGCATTGACGCAAGTCTTTCCTGCTGGAAGCTGGCTTTAAATTATAAAACTGTCCAATCCACACAAAAAGATTTATTTCAATTCGAAGATCATTGATTTGCCGGAGAACAACAGAGGGAACCTCAGTACTTGGTGGAGACCTTCGAAGCACTCTTTATTTAATCATTTGTCTTTTGCAAATAAATGTAGAAGAAATATTAAGTGGAATTGCTTCAATCTGAATGCTGCTGCACATGGGGAATAGTGCTGCAGCCAGTACTGTTACTTTATATATATATATAAAAAAATATATATACATAAAAGCCTTTACCAGCTGAGTTGTGACAGTGAAAAATTCTACTTGGGTCCATGCAAAATTCTTCTGTTATTACTAAAAATCTCCTAAACGTTTTTATTTAAGCCACGTTGGAAATTGAATCCTGACTAAATAGGTTGTGGAAAGTTTTAATGTGTTAACAAGTTGACTGCGTCCCAGTAAATACTTTGTTTAATTGGCATTTGTGTGAAAATTTTCCCATTGGAACTGCAGCAGAGTGTGAGCTGCTGGTGTATAGTTTCAGGACAAGACTTTTACACCTTATTAGCACTGCAGTAAGGGAAAAGTACTTTAAAGAGCATTAAGGAAAAAAAAAAGTCATTAAAAACATATTTGTCAGCTTTCAGAGATGCTAATGAACAGCAACATAATGACATATTAACAGCTTGAGATCCTCTCCTTTTCCAGGGAAAACTTTAGCCTCACACACTACTTTCATCTTGGTATGGAGACGCACACTAATGAGGGCTCTTTTCTGGACAGGAGCTATTCGAGGGTTTAAGATGTGGCAAAAAAAAAAGCCATGTGTGTGTAGCTGCTCCTTTATTTTGTTTAACACATAAATAAAAGCTGCTAGAAAGAACAACAAGAGCAGGCTGTGGAAAAAGCCAGAAAATGGGCATCTTATACCTAAAGGTTATTTTTTGGTGGTGGTGGGGAGCGTGAGGACGTGTCACGCAAGGAGGAAAAACTGCGAGGAGGTGCCTGATGTTCTCCTCGCTGCAAACATTTCTAAGGCTGAGGAGCAATCCTAGGGGGAGGGAGGTTGTTTTTGCTTTTCATTAGCCTAATCTCGTCTGAGTTTAATAGCGAAAACATGATAAACCTCATGTTCTTTTCATTAAAGAAGCCTGTATCTATTCTCCTCTAGTTCAGTGCGTTCTATCTGCTGGCATTATTAAAGAGTTTATCATTTTGATTCCTCATGCAAATCACAAAGGGGTTGGAAGGATTTGATCCACAGCTGAAGAACTGATTAGGTGGATCCAGTGGACCCGTGCACCATAATAGGCACCTAGATATGCTTTGGACAGATGGTGCTGTAGATTGTGCAAGGAAATTACTTCTTGACCACGACTACTTCTCTTCTGTGTGTTATTTCACAGATTTAAATCTATCCTTTTTTCTTGCCAGAATACCAATAGCAGTATTTTTAAAGTGTAATTTTAAGCTGTTTTATTCTGAAGGTATTAATAGAGTGAAATGAATTGAAATCACAGTAGATGTAGGTTTATAAGGTGTTTTTGTCTGTCTCAGTACAGTATCTGTGTGCAACTCAGTCTGAGAACTACATCTGAAACAGGTTTCTCATTTGTATCGGAGGAAGAGTGAGGGTTGACTGCTGAACATTTATGCAAATAGACAATCTGAAACGAGCTGACCTTTTCAAGCGAGGGATCTTTCCAGTGCGCTGATACAGCCTGTAAATGTACTTATCTTGCCTTTTTCTCACGTTAACTTCATAACCTCTGATGATAACTTAATGATCATAAGCAAAAGGGCCTTTTAAATGAGAAACATGAGGAATACCTGTAGTCTGGATAGACTGTGGAAATGTAATGTTTAAAATACTGCATGCAGATAACCCGTGTGTGCTTGTGCTCTGTGTCTAAGGGCAGCGTTGCCATCTCCGTGCGTTCAAATGCTGTGGTAGTGCAAACAGCATCCGTCTCCCACCTCTCCGAGAGTGTCTTAAAATCGTCTTTGAAATGTGTTTAAAATACACACTTTGACTCTCACTGTGGCTTTCTCAATCTGTGCTCAGCTGCATTTAAGACGTGGCTTTCCGACACGGAAGCGGAGCTGTTCAAACCGTTGCGTGTTGCCAAGAGATGGGCTCTGAGAAAATAGTGAGCTACCTCGGGGTGAAACAAAGTCACAGCTGCTGCCAGCTACACTCAGAATAGGAATATTGCAAATGGTCGTTAAAAGGGAAGAGGAGGAGCCTCCTGGCCACCTCATTTGGTCTCGCTGTCATTCGGTCTGCTGTGCCACCAGTAAATCAGGAGTAACGCCGACGAAACGGGTCAACGGAGTCCCACAAATACGAAGCGCTTTGCGAGGGGAAAATGAAGCTGCTATAATATGTGCGTCGCTTCTTGCCCTCCGATTCTCTCTCTGTGGTTTTTTTGTTGTGCTTTATGAGCTGCTTTTCAGTCGCCCTCTTGGCCAAAGCAATCCTCCCGCAGAATTGCAAGAGCAAATTCTGTGGCGGAGGCTTTTGTTAGAGACCCACCATGGCAGCTCACCGTAACCTAGTTGTGAGCCATCTGTAAGTCCAACACCTCTAAGAAGTCCAAAAAATCCTCCTCCAAATACAAGTCATTCCTGGTCTTTGCTTTTCAATGACTACTTTCTCTTTTCCTCCTTCATCTGGCCGCACAAAATGCTCACTTTAGCTCACACTATCAATAAGCATCTGAAGATTTTCCTAGCTCAGGATTTACTCGTGGAGGAATTTGGAGTTAATGGACCCGTATGAGATGCTGTTGCTAAGAAACCCTGGCTTGCCTCTGTAATGTCCTTTTGCAGTTTGGCGAGTGCCTCCCCCGTGGAAACACTCGCATTTCAGCCTCTCCAGCTTGTCCAGGGAAGAGCGCGCTCCGCTTGCATCGTGCCCAGCTCAGCCCCGCAGTGCCCACCACAAAATAAAACAGGAAGCCAATGTCCCCTATTTTCTAACCACGTTACCTCCTGGTTTCTGAAGTCCCGAAACTCCTGCCTGCCCTTTGCACGTGCCTGCAGCCCATTCCGTATTTACCGTCTGGGATTTACTGCGCTGCGGCTTTTCACGGCAGCGAGCGCATTGCTGGTCTTGCACGTCTTGTAGCTGGGAGATGTCGTAACCCGGCCAGAGACAGAAGGACAATTTAAAAGCATAACCCATCCGTTTTACAGTGGCAATACGCGGTTTTCTTGTTGCCATGGCAAACCTGGAAAGAAGAGCAGAGGCAGCCGTTCAGGTGAGGGAACGCTGCCTTGGTGGGGAGGCAGAAAGTAGATTTGGGGTCGTTTTCTTTTTAATGAGATGCAGAAATCCACGGGAATGAAACCAGAGGCCTCTGCTGGGGAGTTTCCTTGAGCCGTCACCATCTGTTTTTCTGATATTTCGTACGGGCGAGCCCGGGAAACCTGCACCGTGTCCTTACAGACTTCACTTGAAGGGATGTTTTTTGTCCCAGTCTCTGGTCTGGATGTGCTGTTTGACACTGGGCGAGAAATGTTAGTTCCTCTGGCTCTCCTTTTCTGTCCATCATTCCAATACATGGGTGGAAGGGAAACGTTGGAAGCTGTAGAAGAGGAGAGGATTTCAAAAGACCGGGGATCCTTTTTATGCTGAGATTTCCCAGCTCTTTTCCCTTCCCCAAGCTTGGCAGAGCAGCCTCTCGGGCAGCTGGAGCCCAGCGCTTCGCCCAGCTGTTGGTGACTCAACCCGTGTCAGGTTGGCCTTCTGTGAGCCTGAAATCATTGTGAGACGTTGAGAAAAAGCAATGAGGAGGGGAGACACGTTGTCCTGCATTACACCGGCATAAATAAGGATGAAGTCCATCAAAGACCTTGAAGTTGCTCTGGTGAGAGTAGAAGTGGCCTCTGTGCAGCACGAGCTATTGGGGAGGTTGTTTCTTATTTGCACAAGTCCACATGTATGATATTTTATGTTGCTATTGAACTCCAGCAGTTTTGACGCTGATCTCACCCTGACTCCATCAGAAATAGAGTAAATAAACCTCCTGCACTGAGCAGCCTTCTGTCACCCTACTCATCTTCTAAGAACCCCCTAAACATGACACCAAAATTAGTTTAAGGAGCTGTATTATCATTTTCTTCTTTTTCAGTCTTTGTGGCTGTAATTAACAGGGACACTTTCTGTCAATCATGTGTCAAGACGAAACGCTTTCCCCTCATCCATCAAAATGCTCGTGCCGAAGAGAGTGGTGGTTCCCTTAGGCAGCTGCCAGGGGAGAACACAGAGCGATGGGCTGGGTTATTAACAGGGCAAATTAACTTTTAATGTTAATATTGTTGTTTAAGGATGTTCGGGAGCCTTAGGAAGATGAGAGGTTCTCAGGAACTCTGAAGTCATTCACGCTGCTAGCCCAAAGAGATCCTCATGCCGAGAAAGACAGTTGGAGCTAGAGCTGCTTGGCATCCAAAAAGCGAGACCGTAGGATGTGTCTGGGGGTTTTGCAGGGTAGATGGGCTATCGAGGCAGAGTGATCGTGACAGCAAGTAAATGTGCTTCTAGGTTTCTCATTTTGAGACATCTCCCACCCATAGAGGGCTGGACGCCCGGAATCTCTGCTCTCCTCTAGTTGCGCCTTCAGAAAAATATAAGCTTCGTCCTCAAAAGCAAATGAGATGCCAAAATGCCACAGTTACTCCAAGACTCAGGAGCCGAAGCAGCGTGGGCGTGCTTGAAAATGAAACGAGTCTCTGAGTCACTTCAGGGGTTTTGAACGTTTTAATCAAAACCTTTTCTATTTACCTGATATTCTGTGTTACGGAGGAGAGGGAGGCGTTTTTATTTCTTTCCTGCTCGGCTGCTGTTCTGGTTTTACCTGCTTCACGTACCGCGGCGGTATTGCAATGATCTCATCTCTCTGAGAGCCTGGCTGTGGTCCGAGCTCCTCGCTTGGGCTTGGCACGGGAACACGGCTGATGGAAAATCCCAGTCCTTCCAAGCGTTGCTTGCAAAACGCCGCTTCCCCAGTTTCGTACCGGTGACAGTTACTCCTCTTGTTCTTTATTAAAGTTTAATTTCATTGCCTTGCCAAACAATCTTGCTGCAAATGCTAAAGATGAAAGCATGGAAAGAAGGTTAATGCAGCATAGTTATCCCTGTCTACAGGGATGTTTGGTGGTTTTTTTCCTGCTTTCCTATTGCTGAACCAGTGAGTATTTACAAATGCGTCGTAATTTAGACACAAAATGTGAGGTCAGCCATGAAGTCAAGGTTCAAAGCTAAATCACAAAACCTAGGGAAGTCAAAACAAAGAAGACATTGTCTTCTGCAATTCAGGAAATTTAGAAACAAATGAGTATCCCATGGTTGTCAGTAAGGAAAATGTACTTCAACTCTTCCATGAGGCTTTACCACATGAAAAAAAGTTCTCGGGTGCTCCCTTCCCTACTGAAAATTCTGTTGATTGCCACGGAGGTGAAAGCACCTTAGCAGGAGCGTCTAGAAAACCTAATAAATAATAAAAAAAAGATTCCGAGACAAACATTTGAATACTATGTAATTAGTATTGAATGCTCTACTTGTTCTTTTTTGCTGGAAACGTCATAATTTTGACAGATGATGGTGCTCAGGTAGAATGAAAACAACATTACTGAAAAGAAATGGAAAGCGCCCCTGAAATTCTGGTAAAATGCCATCCTGAACACAAGAGGAGGATGTTCTTAAACATCGTCACGACTTGTGTGTTTTCTAAATGAAACCTCACGATTGAGGTGCCTTTCAAAATTAGGGTTTTTTCAGTGAAAGAAGCACTTCTGTAGGAAGGAAAAAAAAAAAGCCAACAAACCCAAGGAACCGTTTGACACATTTCCTGCCATCCTCTCTTACCTCTGACTGTATCAGGACTTATTCCAAAATGTTTTGTTGGGTGAGACAAGCCATAGCAATTTGCTTACGACCTGGGCAGCTGCTCCAGAGTCATCCCTCGTCCGCTATGAGCTACGCTGGAACTTTAATTATGTTTATTTTGGCTGTGAAGCACAAGCCTCTCACGAACCTAAAGCAAGACTTTTCTTACTGTACTTCTTGCAAAGGAGCTTGGAAAGAGTGGTTTCCTTCCCTGCAGCTTGTGTTGCCCATTTATCCCAAAGAAAATTAAATCCCATTTTCTGGAAATTTAAACCTGTCGTTTTTTCTGACTGCTTGGGGAAAGGCCAGTGCACTGTTTTACTGAAGAAGTAAAGTGAAAGATTTTCTAAAACTGCTGCTTGAGTCACTTGCTCTTATTTATAAGAAAAGTTAAATTTGAAGCCGTGGATACAGACACGGTTGATCACAGGATCATACTCTTTACAAACAATACTCTCTTTCTTCATTTTATGGACATAGTTAACAGAAATAACAATTTTAAATACTGGTCTGAAAAATCTGGTTTATTTTAGGAGGAGTTTATTCAATTCTGTGCCCATAAAAATAAATGACATACTGAGGGAAGTGTCTTGAATGTGAAGCTTTTGCTCCAAAGATATAATTGTGTCAGGGTCATTAAATGTCGAATATAGCCTCGTTTTAACTTCAATTGCAGGAATGTATTTCTGGATGCTTATTTTTATTCCACATAAACAGGGCTGGTGATATTGGATGTAATGGCTTAACAGGTACAAGTCAGAATTGGGTAGTAATTGACACAGTAATGTCAAAATTACATAAATTACCAATAAGCCAAAATATCCACGGTGTTGTACATCCACAGATGATGTTCTCCCACGAGTTGAATAGTTTAAACGAATCAAAAAAGGTCTGGATTTCTCAGTCCACAAAACAAGGTACTTCTGCTTCTGCACATCGTGGGTTATGGGTCTTGGATGAGGAGGAAATGCAGCAGTAAAACAATTAACAGGCAGGAAGAGCCGGCGTGTGGCTGCGCCAGCAGCATCAGCGCAGATGTAGCATCTGGTGTGGTCCACGGTGTCACCTTTATCTGCAGCGGGAACCAAATCCCCCTCCCAGGCTCTCCGAGACAGCTGGTTTTGTGAGAGTGCTTGATAAAACTTGACCCCCTGATCCACTGTACTCAACAGAGATTTATCAACCTGTACGTTTCCAGTGTTTGAATTTTAGCTTTTATAATGCTCTGCCAATATAGGTTGGGGTTTTTTTAAGATAGAATTGCTAAGCCCAGCGTTTTGTTAGTGTGACATGTTATGGTTTTAAACAGCCTCTCAAGAAGACAGCTCCCAAGGAAATTTAAATTCTTGCTTTAACAGTATCTTCCATCCTTTCTTTCAGCTACCAAAAGCAAATATAGACACATTCAAGGAGAGATTTGCAGGTTGCCAGTTTTTGTGACCTATGGGAAGTCTTATAATTGTTGGCATTTTTCTTATGTGGCAAATATGTTGGTTTTGTGTTTTGATTCTTTTTTTTTTTTTTTTTCCCCTGTAGTTTCTAACCCTTCTGGTTAAGAGAAGTGCAGTTCTAAGGGGGATATAAAAATCTCAAGGGCCAATGTGAACAAAACCAGTTTGTTTTATTTTTACATCTTGTTTCTTAAGCCAGTTTCAGGATTTCTGGTGACCCTCCCTCTGATTATTGCAACCCCAGCAGATTGGCAAGACAGTATTCATTCATTAGTCTCTCAACACTCATACCACCGTGTAACTTTGCTTCACGCTCTTCCAGATGTTTGGTGGGAAATAAATCAAGCTCAGTTGTCTTCTAAGAATTTCAGTTCATTCAAAACCCAGAAAAACCTGTGATTTGTTAAATTCTCTTCAGGAAGTGTTTTCTTCCACCTTTGAGACCAAGGAGATGGAGCATCTTGTTTGCCCCAGGAGCTGCTTGTTAAACCAGAACAATTCCTAATTTGTAGTTGAATAGCAGGGAAAAGCCAAACAAGTCCCTCGTCAGTGGCAGCATCTCACATTTGTGGTCTATGATGTTTCCGTGGGCTACAGAACTTGGATTTACAGATGGGAAGCTGAAGCACTAAGGGTTTACCTGACCCAACCAACATCCTGGAGCCAGTTTTGGGTGAAGTAGGAAAGGTCTCCTGTACCCCATCCAAAGCCCAGCAATACCGTACCACTGCCCGTATGCGGGCACAGACGGGCATCACACCTCTGAAGTCAATTCATAGCAGCTGGACATCTGGCCCATGCTGTCTTTGCGTTGGCATATGTAATTTCTGTTATTCGCTTCCTTTTTGTCTAAATAAAGTAGCTATTGTTTATGAAAGACAATAGTTGCACAATTAGCTAAAGAGGGGAGAAATAAAGGATTACTCAAGAGAAACAAGAAAGCAGCAGCTGTAAAGCTGGGTGCCACCATGCCTTGTCCGTCTTTGGGAAGGGTTTTTTGGTTCTTGGCAAATTTGAATGGAGTTTCTGTTGCAGCTGTTAGATTTACCCGTTTGGCATCACGCCTTCTGTATTTCTCGAAGTTTGACATTGTTCCTGGCCTGGAATTTTATAGCTCTCTGGGGAATTAAACATCTCAAATATTTCTGTGAACAACAGTAGTCCAGCCGCCAAAGTTTGGAGTCCAGTTTCCTGGAAGAGCCGTGGGCTTCTCCGAGGAGAATATGGACATGTGTCCTTGCAGCATGGTTCTGAAACTCCCATCCTTTTTCTACTGTCCACTAACATATATATTTTTTGATAGAGGGGGAGTGTAATGAGAAGTTACAAAATTTGTTTCTCTGTTGCTGGATACATATCCATGTTTTTAAGGACAGTTTAAAATTGACATTTTATATGAAATAGTTGAAAATTCAACTTTGAAAGAATCTTCTGCGCCATTAAAAAGAAAAAGGTGTCAATGAAAAAGTTTGGTTATTAAAGAGCTGCCACAATTCTGCAGAGCTCCGCTTCTCGATGTCATTTTTCATTTCCAAAAAGGTCAGATTTGTAAGGAGAAACTAATAAGCAAACTAATAAGCTGAAAAAAATGACCAGCTTAATTTCCGAGCGTGTTTTCCTCAGGAACTGCAGGGCCATTTATTGGTCCGATGGCTTTCTTTTGCATCTGGGAAGCTCTGAGTGCAGCTCTTTGCCAGTTACACACAAAACATTTACGGCCCAAAGAGGCCAGCTCGTTAGTAATTACTGTAATGAGTTCTTCACAGTGTTTCTCTGAAAGGTGATTGAGCCCCTAATGCAGACACCAGATATTTTTTCTCTTCAGTTAATGGTGTGGTAAATTATTCCTGCGAGGGGGCTCATTGAGTGCCTCCTTTGAAACAAGTTAAAGATCACAAAGGAAAGAAAAAGCTGTAGGTCTCTCCTTACCCGTAAGAGGAGAAAATATTTATAGAGTGTCTCAAATCCAGACCTTCTCAATGTTTCTGCATTGGTAGAGTCCAAGGTTGTGTCGTGTAAACAGCGACCGGCACGCGCGAACGGACGGGGCTGATACTTTAAGGTGTATTTTCCTGCTGCAAAGATGCAGAGCAGTTGGGCAGAGGAAAAGGGGCTCGGTGTGTGAGCCTTGGGATCCCCACGAGCTTCGCAGGTCGGCTGCTCATCTGGTTGAAGCGAGAGGTGTTAGACCAGTGCCATACTGGTACAAGGGAGAGGGGGAACAATTTTCACGAGCTTGGCTTTTACAAAGGGAGATTTCTTCTACTGCTAAGTGAATAAATTAATTGATGTGACCAAACGCAATTAGCAAATGCTACAGTGGGAAAGGCTTCCTAATCAGAATCGTTAATCAGGCAAAAACGAACTGTTGCATGTCTTGCATGTCTTTTTTGTTTTTATTTTTTCAACTCGACAAAAGTCTCATCAGCCAACCTCAGTGATGTAAACAGGGATGGGCATTATTTGTTATTTAGTTCTACAAAGATCATCTTTTTATACATTGCACGTGTTTACGTGCCATAAGCCTGAACTGCCTCGAATTTCCAAGCTTATGCCCGCAGGACTGGCTGTGTATCGGTCCCGGAGTCAGGATTTGGAGCTTTCACAAGAACACTCTTAATTTCTCCCAAAGCCTGTGCAGAGAGAAGCTGTCATTGCCAGGGTGATGAGGGAGTGTTTGGGAAGTGGCTGTGGTTTAGAGGAAGCAGAAAACACGCTGCTGGTCTACATGCAGTCAGTCCCTCCGTGCCCTTACTGCCCCAAATCTGTGGGTTGCCCAAGCATCAGAAAAGGAGCCTTGTGCTTGGTGGTCTCTGGTGTGTCTGTTGGTATCACCTGGCTCCTTGCTGAGAGCATCTCCAAAGGATTGTGGCCCAACGGTTGGGGCAATGAAACCTCAGAGCAGCAACAACCTGTATTTTCCTGCTACTGTTTTGGGGAAAAGTGAGTGCATTTGGAGAACAGCCTCATCGCGAGTGGGGCCGTTGTTCTTGAAGTTGCCCAGAAGATTGCTGTCTAATTATATAAAGAAAAAATTAAGAAATTTAGTCAATTATACATTATACAGCATTCCTTGTTAAAAGTTATGATAGTGTCTGTCCTCTTTCATTTAGTCGCTCCTTCTAGCGAGAATTAATTTTAGACTCTGCTGGCTTTTGTCGGTAGATCTCAGGATATATTATCTATGGTTTATTTTACTTTGTACTCATCTGGGCAGTAGCTGGAGTGTGTAAAATGGGGTCTCCTGGAACAACTTTATTGCTTCAGACTCTTCATTGAAGTAGACTTTGGCGTAGGCGTATTTTTTCCCCTCATCTCCGACAGAAAGTAATTTCCTTTCTCCCCTGCACGTCCTTCAGGCTCTGGTGATTCACGCCCTGAAACACTGCAGAAAACCCAACTTTGTTGACCCGTTCTTCCTTCTGGGGATGGCAAACGGCCCTCATTTGAAAAAAAAAAAAGCCCCAACACAGCACATCATCTCTGATAGCAGCAGCAAAAAACACTGCTTCCAAAATATGTCATTTTCTCCCTTCTTGTAGGGGATGTCAAAGCACTAACGGAGGATTGTTGTGGTTCTTTCGCCTCTTGACATTGTTCCTCAAGGTGAGGAAATGGGGAAATTGGAGGGGGAAAAGCTGGGAAGCTGATGGGGCTTTGATAGCTGTAACTTTTACTTAGCTGGTTGTCTCACTCGTGGTATTGCTGATGTGTTGTCAATGCGAAGACAAGAGGACTGATACAGCAAGGGAAAACTGTCTTTTTAATTTTTTTTTTTTCCCCCCATTTAGCTCAGATTAAAAGAAGTATCTTTTAATCTGAGCTAAATGATGTCTGAGGTCCAGAATCTCTTTTTTTATTTTTAATTTATCTCATGCGTTTGCAAAAGAATTGCTGGGTTCAGTGCTGTGCTGCTCAGCAAAAATGTTTTAAGGCTTAATGTTGAGAGGGCTGGAGGGTTTGCCTCGTTATCCTTCTCACTTAGAGTTTTAGCAGACGCAGGGAAGAAACTTCCTCTTGATTTAAATGAGAAATATCAAGTATCTTCTGCTTGTGAGAAAGGCCCTTTGGAAGTTGTGTTGCAGACTGGCCCAGGACATGCAGAAAAGCAGTGTCGGAAATGGTTTAGTTTTTCAGGCTTGCTTTGTTTTTACTTTGCGTGTTGGCTGGAGATTCGGAAATGTACGTTTTACTTTCATGAGGAAGATTCGGACGATTTTATTTTCAAATACCATTTCCATTGTCTGCATGGAAAAAAGATTTGTTTTGCTAAGCAGAGTTTAAACGTAGCGCCGAGGCAGATGCTTATACAGATCAGCACAAGTCAAATACTGATCTGCTTTTTCTTTGTTCTTACTGAAAATATTTCTTCTGATCTCTCCGACATCTCTCTCAACCTAGAGAATTACAAATGAGAGAAGCATTTGCCCCCCAGAGCTTAATGTGCCACATATTGCTCAAACAACGCTGAACTTCCCAAAGGGTAAGAGGAGAAATATGGGAGAATAGAGAGCTATTCCTTCAGATAAGGGGGTTAGAATAACTTGGGATAATATAATTTTGTTTGTTTTGAATTACTTTAAAATCGTAAAGCCTGGGAGAACTCTTCCACGTACCAGTTTCTGGTCACAGTCAGTGTAAATCTGGACTGAAGCCATTAGCTTGAGGGGGATAACTCTGGGATACATTCCTATTAGTAAAAGCAGATGTGGGCTTATGGCTCGAGCCAAAATTTCAGAGTATAAAAAAAATTGATCCGTCCTCCATTCTTCATTGGTCAGAGAGGATGGGATTGAGTCTATACCCATGCATTAGCAGTGGGAAAATGGCTTTCAGGGCTGGTGTGGGTGATGGAGATGCGGGTGCAGCCTGGGGGTGATCAGCAAATCCAAGCTGCTGTCACCCGCTGTGCCCGCGTGCGGCCCTGTACCTGCTGCTCTGTAGGGAAACCTACTGCTGCCCGGGGTTTCTGAGTCTGAGCTGCTCTGAGGACCTACGACTATAAAACGATTGCTTCGTGGTGACTTGGAGATACTTAGCCATACGTATGTGTAGGCAAACTCATTGTGGTTTCCATCGCACCGATGTGCCATGCTGCTCCCCAAAACCCAGTGTCTGCAGCAGAGCATCACTCTGAGATACCTCCAGCTCCACGTGCATTGACCCATGAGAAGGAGGTGTTTCGATTTCCGAGCATGATGCTGGGCTGGGTTGTGATGTTCAATAGCGCATGACATGTAAGTCCCACCCATCAATAAAATTATTACCTTGCCAAGATAGATGGAAACTTTTGCTTGCAAGCTGTCAAATTTTTTGGCAAAATTGTATTTGGGAAGTGATATGGTGCTGGAGAAACCCTGTTGTGCCTGTGAACAGAGGAATGCTAAGCCCTGATTTTCTTCCTTTCAAGAACCAGAACTTGTCTATGAAGGCAAAAGCTCCGTGTGGCTTTTAGTTCCTCACTGCCCTTTTCTTTAGAGAGGGGGAAAAAAAAAATCACATCAGCACCACACTCTTTGCTGGAATGAATCCTTCTGCCTGACTTGCAAGGTTTATAATAGAAATGCTGACAAACTCTAATTTATAATGGTGCAAACAAAGCCGTGGTAATGGGCCTCAGAAAAGAGAAAGTGCTTCAACTTTTAGATGGCTGAGTACGGGAAATGGATGCTGAGACTTTCCAGAGGACCTGGTGGTGCAGGTGACTTTCGCCTACCGGTTATCAGTAAATTTTGCCCTTTTGCACTGAAGAGTTTTGGCCATGGGCAGCGTTTCATGAGGCTCCTTCATCTTCTCATTCCCTTAAGCTGCCAATGAGGTATTGACGCTCTGAACTACCTCAAACCTCACGGAATTGTCGGTAACAGCTCTCCATCTTGTCCAGTTTAACCTCGGAGTAGCGAAGCGAGAAAGAAACATATTTGTAAATTGTTGGGGGGAGAGCGTGGGAGGAACACACAGCTTCGAGGCGCCCGGTCTGCAACGGCTGCGGAGCAGGGGGAGGGCGGCGGGACGTGCGACGGACCCCTGGGATCTCTTTTTGGCGAGGACCAGGACAGGGTGCTATGGAAGAAGGACCAGATTTCGCATAATAAATACAATAAGCTGTGTTGTGCAGAGGAAAAAGGAACTGTGATGGGGGAGGAAGTCCCCCAGTGTGTTGATGGTCATGTGTTACTTAAAACTTAATCATGATCAGCTTAACATAGTCTGTCCCCCAGTGAAATACTTGTTATGCTGATTTGCTGTACCTTGAGGGTGCTGAGGATGCAGCACTTGGTTGCTCTGTTACGGAGGGAGCGAGCCTCTGTTTTTCCTTGGTGGAGGGGTTTGCAAAGCTGAAATCCTGGGATTTGCATGGCTCATAGCGGCCGTCCTGCTGTCCAGGCTGCCACCTCCACGCTTTTCCAGGGAGCGCGGTGCACATGTGCGACCCACCAACACGCTGAGCTGGGGCTGTTGCACGCTTGGGAAAGCTGCAACTGGTTCCATTAGTTATTCCTAAGCCCTTACCTTGAATGTGATTTATGTTGCAGTTTAAAACAGACCCATCCATCACACTGAGCCTCAAATACTGTTCCTATAAGCAGCGAGGTACATGAACACCCCGAACGGGGGAATCCTCCCAATCCCCTCCGACTCTTCCCGGGGCTTTGTAAGGCACAGATTTTATTTCATTTCTTAAAATCCAAAATAAGCACTCTCAATAAGGAGGATTCTGTCCTTTCACTCCTGCGTTTTGGAGACAATACCTGTCATTTCTTACAAGCCTTTTGTCTGGGGACGATTCTCTCCGTAACGAGTACCGTTTCTGGCTAATCTTTGCCGCTTCGAGTTTTGTGGTGAGATCTTCTTAGGACAGAACTAGGTCGAGTATATTTCAATCGCCTCGTGTTCTTAAAATCTGTTTGTCAGAGTCCTAAATAACACATTGCCTGATTGGGAATCAGCCTGAGCTGCTCAGGATTTGCAATACGTAGCGCTGGAGCCGTCCAGTGTGTGACAGTGATGTGTTACTCGGAGCCGCAAGCTTATCCAAGGCTTTCCCTGCATGAACCACCGGCGGAAAGAAAATACTCTGGAGAATTATTTGAGCCTCATTTATTTAATGAGCCTACAGTAAAAACAGAAAATCCAAACTCACGATGGCTTAAAAGCAAATTGCATCGCAGACTTTTTCAAATCTGTGGAAATGCAAAGCTTTTCACAGGGCAGAGATAAATTTTGCCGTTAGTTCGTATTATTGCAGCATCATAAAGTACATGAAATTGCTGGGGGACTTGTGTGAGCTGTGAAGGTGGTGATTTCTGATGTGTGTGGCTGGGAGCAGAGTCCCACGTGTAATACCTGGGTTTTCACCCTATGTGACGGAGAATTAAAGAGAGTAACAGTGTTTTAAATACCAATAATCACGAAGAAAGAAAATGAGCTGTGTTTTGGTGGTTGGTCTTGCTCTCTCCTCCCCTAGTTAATAAAAAAAATAATTTCCCTGCATTAGCCCTTTACGTTGTCTGAAGATCTGGGTCCCAGCACATCGTAGGGAGCAGGTCTCTGAGTTGGGAGTCAGGAGATGAATATTTTTTAATATTTATTCTAGTAATGACTTGTTATTTGACCTTGGGAAATTTGCTTTCTTCGTATCTATATGGAACTGCCGTTTAGATTGGCTGGATCCTAGGAGATAAGGCTTATGGCTTGTTAAGAGAAATGATCTGCAATTTCAACTGGATTTTATAAATGTTAATATCAGAAAAAATTACGAAATGTCATGTTTGCAACCAACTGCTCTTCTGTTCTGGAATGGTTCAATTCATCTTCTTCCCACCCATATATTGCACTAGCTACTGCTGGGATGTTACCTTAAACCTTAGATGAGTTATGATGCATAACTCATAGATGTGTACCTATAGATCCATGGATATCTATAGGTCACTTATAATTATTGATCCTTACAGGAATAGCTCAGTATTTTCATATCCCTCATGTTCACTACAGCACACATTTACTGTTAAAAATACAACTTTGGTGCTGCAAAACTTATCACATGGGGAAAACACACTGCCTGTGGGTTGACTAGGGGAGCAATAAGACTACGGGGTTTCGATTCCAGCTGAATCTGGTCGATATCTGGAAGTAATCAAAAATTAATGCTTTAGTGTTAATTTAGACTGTTGCTATTGCTGAGTTTCTCCATCAATATTTGAGTTCATGGTGGCCACCAGCCTGTATCACGCCTTTACTGGTCCTCTCAGCAGCGAGGCCATGGGCAGTAACGGGGACCAATTCCCAGCTACAGTTTCAAAAGCAGATGGCACTCCATAGCTCGTCTCAAACTGAGAAAACGGTGTCAGCTCCCTCCAGTTTCATGGTTTCATTCTCATTTTGCTTTCCTTCTCTGTCTCCGCAGCTGTGGAGTCGCTGCATTCCCTGAACGACCAGATCTCCCATTTTATCGTCAACAAGTCAAAAGCGCTGGATGAAGACCATGATGCCTTTCTACCCAGTGAGAAGGAATCGCTGAGAAACGCCATGATGCTGATGAGACACCTTCTAATGGATGCACAGGTAGGAAATCTGTAAGCTCCCATCTGCTAGGACACAAGGAAAGCACATTGCACAAATCTGGGGCAGTACTTCATTTTTACGGGCGGTTTTAGTGGTGGAAAACGTGAGTCCTTGATACTTGTTTAAAACCGACTTTGGCTTCCGAAACCGGCAGCTGCGGGAGGACGTCTCGGTGCCCGGGGCGTGCAGCTTGTGATGGGCCTGGATCCCACATTTAGGGTTGAAAATCGCTCTGAATTTTCAGCAGAAAGTGGAGCCATATACCCAGCATCAGTCCTAGCGAAAGAAAAAACAAAATCATTGTGCCACTGAGCATCTGTGCCGAACGCCGGTTTTCGGAGCGCCAGGCGCGTAACGGGGCTGTTGGCTTCGCTGTGCTCTGAAATGCCAATTAAAAGTCATGAGATGATGTGCAGATGTTTCTTTGTGCCTTTGCTGCTTCAACATAAAATCTCTCACTCTGTAGCTTTACCGCAGTGCTCTGCGCTTCCTCCATCCTATAAAAAAAACCCTTTGAAATATTCAGTATATTTATTTTTTTATACTCCCTTTTGGTCTTTATTTGTAAAGCCTGGGTGGAAAATGGCAGCTTATATGGGAGGGTTGTTTTGAAAACAGAGTGGTCTCCTCTCCCTTCTCCTCTGGTAAGCTCTAAAATCTGGCAGCGCAGGTCTGAGACTGTCCCAAGCACTTCAGAGCTCCCCAGGAGCTTTGACCTCTGTGCTTTGACCGCTCTCGCAGAGAACTTTTTGTTTTTCTGAACGTTTTATTGGTATTTCCTGTATGTGCGCATCGCCTCTCGTTAGAAGCCTAACACGAAAACAGAAAGAGGAGGAAATTATTCCTGTAAGGATTAGAAAAATAATCTTTTTCCAGGGCTTTTCCTGACTGCCATCCCACGCTAAGCTTGGGTTGCCATTGCAAGCCCCAACGTGGGTCGGTGCCAATAGTGTTGCTGCAATTACCCAGCGCTCCGTTAACGAGCCGCTCCCCAGGGCCCAGGTCCCCGTGACTTGCTGCCAGCGTGTTACGAGTGCCTACATGGAGAATGTCAACAGAGGAAGCTACGCATTTTCGTGGCTTATTCCCATATTCTCCCGTGTGCAGTCGGGTGGTTATCTTATCTGCTTCTCTCTGTTTCAAAGCCTTTGGTCCTAATTACGTTGGCTAGTTAGGGGTTTTGCTGCATGCGAGAAGGGACCTGGGAATCCCTGATATTAGGGACATGGGTGTTTTGATGTTGGATATTGAGAACAAGAAGGGTTAGGCTGTGCGTTTGGATTTTCTCCCATAGCCTGGGCTGGAGGTAGGAATAGCTTTGGGAGTCGGGCGTGAGAGCAGGCAGATGCTTGCAGGCATCTGCATGTTGCAGATGAAAATAAATATCAGGCAAAAAGGCCCTATTGATAATCTCCTTATGCAGAAATTCTTTTTTTTTGGTACTTGAGAATTGCTTTGCTGCTTATCAGCTGTCCTGAGTGCATTTTAAGGGGTATCTCTAATAGAGTGGCTGATGAAGGAGATGCTAATAACAACAACGGGGAAGCATCGAGTGCTCCTGCATCCTCGCGATGTGCCTGGATCTCTTCCCAAAAAAGAAAGAGCATGTTTTTTCCCTGAGATTTTCAGGTTGGAAGGATGACAAGGTGGGAAGTGGTAGTGATGAGGAAAAGGGTTGGAAGCAAACTGCCTACCCAGGAGCATCACCGCCAGCATGTGCATATAAAGTACGTGCTGACCCTGACTGCAGAGTGCCCTGTGGCTCTAATTACACGGGAGGGAAAAATATCACCACTGCAATTATTTCCCTTTCCTTACCTGATCTCATTTCTTCCCAGCTGGTGTTTTTTATGGGAAGGTGGAGCCCTCCAGCTCTAAACCAGATCGATTGTGTGAGGCTCCGTACAAAGATAAGCTGAAATCCCGTCTTTGGCCCTTTTTACTCCCTTTCCTCCTCTCTTGGCGTGGACCTGATTTTGGCTGGCAGATAATTTGAGGAGAGAACATCCAGCTGGAATTTTTGGGTAGAAATTAGCTGGACTGCTAAGCTGCCAGAAGGGACTGATGAGAGGGGATGATTAATGAGCATTTCTCCCTTCTCTGACACTGTTAATCTGCTTTTAAAACACAAGCCAATGGGGATGACCATCTCATGTGTGCTGCCTTTCTGGTGTGGAGAGAAGCTGTACAAATTTTGGTAACTCTGCCTGGACCCCAGCAGGCCAGGAGATACGGCCAAAGCAAAGGCTTCGGATCCACCACGGATCTAACTTTGATCTTGAGTCATTTTTTTTGGCTTAAGATGTATCACAAAACCCGATCAAACGTTATTTTCCACTTTGGAAAGTGCTGTGAGGGCTTTCAGACCTGGCTGCGCTGGGGACCGCGGGCTCCTCGAAGGTGCAGGTCCCTGCTCTTGGCAACGTACCACCAAGAAGGCAAAATGTCCAGGGTGCCTCTCCGCCTGGAGAAGCAGCAAAGAGGCACTGGGGAGTTTGTTTAGGGTTTCACAGCCGTATTTTCTCATAGCTGGAATTTGGACTCCAAGCTCCTGAGCACCAGCCCTGTCCTTTCATTACACCATATTTATTTCTCCCTTGGCTTCTGGGAGGAACGTCTTTCCCTCATCTGTTCTGTCAATTTACTCTCCCTTTCACTGATTTTCCTGCCTCAGTTTTTGCAATACTGGTGTACGAGCAACTGTGGCAGGAGTGACTATGGCCTTATAGGACAAATTTGCCATGCTGGAGGTCACTTGTTGGTAAACAGAATAAAGAAACAGCTGTGGAACAGTGGAAAAAAAAAAAATCTCCTCTCCCATCTGTGACAGGGCTTTCTCCTGTGGAGAATGAGGCATTACCTTGCATATTTTGCGCTCCTCCTGCCTGCAGAAATGTCGTTGATGTCAACTGAACAGGTAATAAGCTGCATGGAGTCTCTCTGCAATAGGCTGTCAGCTCAAATTCTGCTCAGGGAAGACAGTGGTTTAATGAAAGTCGTTACAATCTGCAGAGATCTCATGACCCCGGTGCTCTCCATCCATTACGCACTCCGGATAGAATTCCCTCATCACGAAAATACGCCGTCGGAGGGATTTGCTCGCTGACCCGCGCACTCGCCGTCGGGCTGGCAGAGCTCTGGAAAGGGACCATCACCCTGCCTCCGAGCGAGGGCTGGAGCTTTGCATCCAGATTGCTCGTTTCTCCTATTTGCTTCATGTTTGCAGCAGGTTCCTGACGTCAGTCCGGAGGTATAAAGGCGTCATAGGCGACCTGAAAGTGGGGATAAATCCGAGAGGAAATTGAAATAGTGTTGTATGAACTAAAAGGGGCACTTGGATAATGCAGGTGCATAAGCGTCGACGGAAAGGGAAGGTGCATTTATTCTGGATGACATGTTCCAGCCTCCGCATAGTACAGGAACGAAGAAACAATTTCATTTCTGCCAGACAGCCCCGTGCAAGATGCTATCGCGGGGATACGGCAGCCTGTGATGGATTGTCATTGCTGTCAATCATTTCTGACAGTCCTATTATACTCAGAAAGGATGTTTGCTCTGTGCATGTTGTTTTATAATCCTCAGAGGTGGAATTTTATAGCCTAGCAGTGGTTCTTTTTTTTTCTCAGACGTTTCCTTAAGCAGGATTTATTGCTTCTGAGACACATGTGACGTGAATCTGTTTTACCTTCAAACTTTCAATCTCCCCCACAGCTTTGCCTAAATTTTTTTTTGTTTCGTTTTACTTGACTTTCTGTTTCTAATTGCTATTGTGAGAGACTTAACCGGCGTGGAGCAGAAGGTACGTAACATCCAGGGGCTGAGTCGCGTGCGTCAGCTCTCATCCAGCAGTTTGCCCAAGCAATTTGTCTAATGAATTGCAAAGCTGCATCCAGGCACCAGCATCAGCCTCAGACACAGGTTGATATCCCCTCTTATATGAAAGAACACGTGTAAAATCAAAGATTTTTTTTCCAGTTGCCTGGCCTTAAAAGCCAAGCTTTCAGAACTTCAGTACATTTAGTTACTTCCATAAAGGGTTTAATTGACTTCGAGTGGATTTTAAATTCTTTGGGAGAAATACCATCTTTTCATTCGGTTCCTTCCCCAACAGTGTCGTGATTATTGCTGGGGCCCTCTTGGATGTTGTTACAGAGGGAATAAAGAGGCATAGAGACAATGTTTTGGTTTGGACTGGACTTCCCAGATGCAGTCATTCCACAAACGACGACTTAAGAACAAGATTAACTTAGTAACCTTGTGGAGCACTGGGTTTAAATTTAACTGGATTTCAGTTGTGGGCTAGCCATCACAGTGTGAGATGTGGAGATATTCAACTCCTTCTCTGCTGAAGGGTTCGTTTCATTCTTAGGTGAAGAAAGAAAATAAAGCTGGTGGTACTTCTAGCCTAAGTTGTTAACAAAATACTATGGTTGTTGCCCAAAAATCATAGGGGAAAGAACTTTTTCATTTACTTTTTTCTTTTTTTTCTTTAAAGTCTGGTATTTTATTGCTTTACCTGGACAAAATGGCTCCAGCTCTCATTAACTAGTGGGACAAACCTTTAGCAAGTGTTTACCAAGATGGGTCTGTAGATATTGCTGAAAGTCGAGAGTAGTTTGGGTAAAGGATTTTGCACTGTTTATCTTTGGAAAATATTTGAGTATTTGAGTTGTCACCACCATAAGCCTTTTGAGTTTGACACCAGGATCCTGTGAATAAATCACTTAAGGTGAGACAGAGTCTTTTAGTTTTGGAAAAAAAGAGAAACCTACCTGGCATGACCGACTTATAGAGGTTCAACATCCCAGCCGCGCTTTTTTTTTTTTTTTTTTTTTTTAATATTAACTTCCATTCCTTTTTTCACCTGGAAAAAAATATAGTTTCTTGAACTCTTTTCTCTTACCATTTTTTCTTCAGTAGTCTCCATCGTCTTTCCAAGGCAGGCTGTTACTGGGACGGCTGTGATAACAGCTGCAGAACTAGCAGCAGAGCAGTGCTATTTCATCAACTGACCTTTAAAAATAATTCGTATTTTCTACAGAGGTCTGTTGTACAACACCGACTGCGTTGTCACAATATTTTGCTTGCTAGTTAAACACTTTCCACCATCTGCTCTTCAGACTTAGCAGACTGAGTTCAGGGAACAAAACCCCAAGACCTTTATTTTCACATGAGTGGGTCATATTAGTATCAACAAGAAGGAAAGGGAAGGGAGGATTTACTCTTTGTTTCAGTAAACTTCTATTATTTGAGTTCTGAAAGCATCCTCGCCACACTGATGTGTTTTGGAGGATGCACAAATAGATACGGTGCTAATTCGCTGTCATCAAAATCCAACAGTAAATTGGTGTTCGTGTACGTCAGCGTTCACAATTCAGGAGTTGGTTCAGCTTAGAAAAAAGCTTCAGGTAAAATCAGGATGTATTTAGGGCAAAGCCTGAAAAGCAAACTTGCTGCACCACAACTTGCATTTGTTACATTAATCTTGCCATCTCGTTTCCATAAGGAGAAATCTTCTTAGCCACTTCCGAGCCAGCAGCCCATCTTCTAGCCATCCCTCTAGGTCTAGTCTGAAAGGGAGAGCCAGAGACTCTCACTTCTGTTGAAGGAGGAGAAGATGAAACGCAGAACCTGACAGCTTTGTCAAGGACCGCGTTGTGTCTAACGACGTCGTTGGCACACGTTACACGAGCCCAGTTTGCGGTGCCTGTACCTCAACGTGCACCTGACAACCCGCTGCCTCTCCTCGTGGTTGGGGAGAGGAAAAATTGATTTGTGGATTGCCTCTATTAGTTCAATTTATTTGGAGAATGATGTGCTGTATAATGAGGGGAGAGCAAGGCTACCCTTAAAATAGGTGTGCTGGAACACACGTGCTGCCGTCTGTACCGGCACAGCTCTGCACATTGTTCGTCCCCCACAAATGGTGGGACTGGGGAGGAGCTGTGATCCTCCTCAGTGTTCTGCCTCGGGTTCACTGATTATTCACCAGTGGGGTTTAGGCTGATGTTCTCTGTCCCTCATTTTTAGGGTAAGGGAGAGACTTTCCAAAACGTGTGATGTCGTTTAGTTAGTGCTGAGTTAAGTGACGGAGAAAATCATGGAAACATAGAATGGTTAGGGCTGGAAGGGACCTTCAAAGGTCAAAATTTCCTTACTGTGTATAAATGGAGGAGGAGGTGGGGTTTGTGTGGCTCCTGATGCATGACTGAGGCGGCCCAAAGCCCTGCATGGTTCAAACCGATCTATCTTAGGTGTCTTCTGCCAGCGAAGGAAAAGCTAATCCAGATTTGAAGATAGTATTTCTCCAAGTATTTAAATTTAATTTATTTCCAGTTATTTGAATCTAGAAAATTTGCCTTGCAACATATCCATGCTGACTCGGTATTTCAGGCAAGGTGGCCACGGCTGATTTGGGATCTGGTTTAGCCTGTTCTTCCTGTAATTCCAACTTTCTTCATCCGTCCATCCTTCACCTCGTGTCTCACACCAGAATGGCCCCGCGGCACCAACAGGACTCTCGGCATTTAGCTGGTGTGGGAGCAGCAGGTTTATCCAGCGTTTTATTTTGACACCGATCCACGTGATCAGCCTGGTGCTTGGATGCCGAGTAAGAATAGTTGTCACAGTACGTTTTTCAGTGTTTTTCAGTGTTATTGCTTGGCAGGGTTGTCATCTGAGGGTCACCGTGGTCTTTCAGCTACAGTTGTACCCTGCCCAGCCTCCCCTCCCGCTCTCCCCGGGGACTGGGAAGAAAAAGACGTCTTGAATGTGTTAAATCCTTATCCGTACCAAACATGACCGTCTGCCTCATGAAGAGAATCTAAATTCAGCTGGTCCCTCATGTGCGGATGCTCATGGTTGCAGAGGCTCCTGCCATCCGTCCGTCGCGGTGCCGCGTCTCCATTTGCTCCTCGCCCGCACGGTGCAGAGCGCGTTGCGGTTGTCGATACGCTTCGCTCTGTTGCTGCGGAGCTGGGCTGGGGGCAGTGGGGAATTAAACAATTTCCAAGGAAACAGTCAGTGTATTGCAGGGCTAAGCACTGGGATGTGGGGGGAGAGGTTGACTTAAGTGGTCTGATTCTGGAAATGAAGCAGGACTTAGGAGGGGATAGAAAACTCTGTGATGGTGGGGGACAAACCTGAGCTGGGGGACCATGCAAAGGATGGATTCTCTTGCCTGCCATCGCCGTGACAAAATATTCGTATCACTAAGTAACAGTACTGAAAAACAACATTACATTTGCCACCACCTGAGTCCTGTACGAGCAGAGCTGATGGTGATGAGTCGGGTACAAGACTGTCCAACACAGCAACATCGGGTTAGTTCTGGTGTCATTCTCCCTCTTTCTCATTTTTGCCTTCTTTGGTACTGGAAAACGCTCATTATTCCGAGTTAGGATTGATATTGCTGGGTTGAAAGCTCAGAGATGCTTTCAACATGTGCAACCTTGCAAGAGTAGGAGCCTCAAAAAAAGAAAAAATTGTCACTTGTACCAACAGGAGAGCATGACCTTATGTGTAAAGGGTGCAGGAATGAGATTCTCAACAGGTCTGTTGTTCATTTAATTGCTTATGAATTGGTATTGACTTTGATGTTTTCATTATGGGATGGAGGTCAGCAAGAGAGAAGGGTCGTGCTGGTGGAGAGGTCGAAGTTGGATGTTGTACCGCAGCAGCTCAGCACCGTGCTTCTGAGAGGGAGAAATACGTATATGTGTGTAAATAGAAAAGAGTATAGCACTTGGGAAAACCAGACAGACACCTTTCCGTAAGTCAGAGGGGAACCGAGACTGATTAGAAGAGAAAACACATCCAGAAGCAAAGACCTCTGCGGGCAGATCTCTGCAGCTGTAGTAGGTGCTGCAAATTGAGCTCGTACCCAGGTAATTCCGACTTTCCCGTTTCTCCGACTCCTTCACTCACAAAATGCTCTCGCACCTCTGAGCAGGTGGTCTGGGACGGAGCGTTTCAAACGCAGAGTCCTGTTGAGTGCCGAAGAAAAGAAGGTGACAATTTCGTGTCACTGAAGCTGTGATGTATATTCATGAACGGGGCTGTGTGTGCGTGCGTGTAAAAGCTCTGCAAGCTTTAATTAGGGTTCGTGCGAGATAACCGAAGAGTACCTCGTAACTGCAGCAGAAGCAATTAGGGGAGAGCAGAGTGTATCTGCTATCGCAGCAGTTTATCAGCAATGCAGATTTTTCAGCTAATACGAAAAGAAAACCCCAATCGTGCAGCCAGCAAATGAGACAGAAAATCCCCGTTAGCTTCACTCGACACTCAGGAAGAGCTTTCCACACAAGTCGAGGACACAAAGACTCAGGAAAAGGTGTTTTATTACCTTCAAATGCTCGATATGTTTTATTCTGCCTGGAGAGTCTCTTGCTCCGTTTCTAGTTAACAAACACGAAAAAAAGTCCCCAAAGAAGCTGTGTCAGTACAGCGCAGCCGTAACAAGCCTCAGGGATGCCCAGGAGCTCCATCACGAAGCAATTACTTCTCCTGAGTCAGCTGCAAACCTTCTCTCCAACCTGTAAGCTCAGGGGTCACCGAGGTTGAGCCCAGCTGGGCAGCAGGAGCCAGTCCAGCTTTGCATTTGTATTTTTATCTCGAGGAGACTGATAAATATTTAATCGTTCTGCGAGACAGAGCGAGCGTTTGCGTTCTTTCCCCATGTATCAACAGTTGCTTTAAGGGCTTACTTGGTAAAAATTAAGCTGTTTCTCCGAATTGATGCCTTGGATGCTGGATAGGGAGCTCATTTTGCAGGCAAAAGGTGTCTGGGTTTCGAAAGTGAATTCTAGGGGAAGAGCTGGGTTTTGAAAGAGAACGGTCTGCTATTCCTGCTGAAAAGGGGCAAAATTACTTGAAACAGCCATGCAAGTTAACCCTGGCGGCAGATCTCATCCAGATATTGTAATTTTTTACACTTTAACTCCTCCTAAGCTATAGGCTAAGCCTCTTGTTAATGAAAGCATCCGTATTAAATATGCTCTGACCGATTCCATTTGCACGAGGCTTTGGCAAACTCCGTAGATTTTCTCTGGACTCAAATTTTCCGAGCAAGTAGATGGGTTCACTGGTTGCGACACCCGGTCATCACTTCAGATCTGCTCTCCCTGCTGGGAAAAAGTGTCTTTTATCTGTTGTGTAAATTTAAGGATGTAATTTAATTCCCATCTTCCTCGTTTATCTATGAGTTGGGAATAATATTTGCCTACTTCACAGTGATCGTGTGAGGCTCTTCATTAATTAATGTGTAAAAGCTTTGAGATCCTTAGGATGAAAATTGCTTTAAAAGATGCTGTTAATAATAAGTATCAAGTAATGCACCTCGGTACCTCTTAGCAATAATTGGTGCTATCAGTTCTGCCCAACTCTTCCATGGATTAAAAGGCTTTGAGTGGGATTGGGACCAATTAACATGTAATCATATGTCAGTTTTTATATCCTTGACTCTCCTGTCATGGGACTCTCGGGAAAATCTCCATGGATTTTAATGGTGCAATGTCAGAATTCAGCCCCAGACGTTTTTCCGTGGTAATTGCTGGATAGCCTGCGTTCTTCTGGTGACTTGGTTGCTTAGTGATTAAGCTAAAAGCAAAACTGTGCTAGTTTAATATGGAATCGGCCGCTCTTTCTGAGAGTTAAATGTTACGTGAAAATTTTCATCATAAAGAAACTGCTGTTTTTTTTCTCTTGATACTTGCATTTAATTAACTATTGTGTTGAAATGCTGATAATTTTTGACCTACTCTTTGTGTTTAACCTCCATTCCAGCTTGTGGAGGCTGGCTTTTATGGAAAATCCAATAATTTGCTGCTTGGTCACCCAGCTCAAACTTTTATTAGATCTCAAGCACGCAGCACTTGCTCTCCTAAATGTGGAGGCTTTGAATATGTCTCCCACGTAAATAAAGAGCTCACATAGAGAAGTTACCTGATCTTTCAAAAATATCAACGTCATTTCTATGGAAGGGGGAAGCACCAAACCGTGGAATGGCACGTGGGATGAAGCCAGGAGAAAGGACCACAGGAATTAAATCAAACTAAGGCATAAGAAAGTTGGTGCCCAGGAATTTATAGCCAAGTGTTTCCCCCTTATGAGCAACCCTGGCAACCCCTCTTACCCACTGCCGAGTACGGATTGCATGGTCTGAAGCGCCCTGTGAACATTAGTGGTGCCACATGGGGGAGATGTTGAAGAAGAGCTGGATTGCTCCACTCCGGCACACCGACATCCCTGGGCAGAGCAGCCCGAGGTCTTTAGGAGCCCAATAATTCCTTTGAATTTTCTCCCCCCATATCATGAGCATTTAAATATCTTGTATAAAAGGGGTCTGTGGCAAGCCCATCTGAAAAATGGTCCCTCTTGGCTTGAGAGCACGTGCAGCGCCTTCCAGTTGCTGAAGGTGCTGTTGTGAGACCATGAGGTGACCAAGGGAGGTGAGACAACGAGTGACGTGGTCCAAGTGCTGCATCTCCCCGTGCTGATGCAGTGAACTTTGTTTCAGCATCATTGTGTCGTTGCTCGCGCTCCTGTCGGGTGGTTTGGAAGGAAGGGGGGTTCGGAGCAGCAGAGGGGGGCTGGCTGGTGCACCCAGCGCTGAGCGGGTTTCTCACTGCTGTTTCCTAATACGCAGAAGGTAATGATAGCCTCATACAAGTGGCTCGTGATTTATTCAGGCCCACTGGCCGTCTGTCTTGTTTCTTTTTAAAATAATACATACCATGCCTCCTGTGAACTAGTGGTTAATGCTTATTTATGCATGAGAAACATCCGTAGAAATGGCTTTAGGGAAAGAGAATGTATGTACCGCGTGAAAGCCAAAAAAAAAAGTAAGGTTTTCTTTCTGAAAATACCTTTCCAATCTCCATTCGTTTCTGCAACGGTTTAAAAAGACGTTTGCTCAAGGACTCTGATCTGTTATTCTAGGGGCCAGGTTAACAGATAGAAGCAAGTACATTTGTGAAGGGGCTGAGTTGTGAACACAGAGGTAGGTAGCCTGGGGGGAAGTCAAGATATCCTAATTTTCCAGCTTAAAAAAAAAAGAAAAGCAAAAGCTACAAATACACGGCGCATCCCCCCAAAGCCGGGAGTGCTGCCCCCTTTGAAAATGTGCTTCAGGGGAGCTTTGGCTCCTCTTTCAAGCATGACCTTCCGTTTCTGGCCACAGACTGCCGGAGGCTGAGAGAATATACCAACCTTTTCCTCTCACTCTTTCTACATAGCGGAATTCAAAATCACTGCATGATGCGTGCCCCAATTAATATTCCCTAATTGTTTCCTTTCCCCTTCCAAATGATGTCAGTCTCCATTATTTTTGGCATAATAGTAGTAAGAGGAGTGTCTGTTTTTCTAAAATACTTTATCTCTCATTTTTGTGTTCTTAACAATCTTGACTTGTGTCAGGATTATTTTTTTTTTCTTTTAATCCATTCAGTTTTGCCTTACGTTGCAAAAGACCTAAAATAAAATAATGAAAACTGTCTTAATCTATTACTACTCAGTTTGTACATTATTAATAATGAAGGCAGTGTAATTAGGCTGCAGAACGCGCAGAGAACACAACATTAAGATATCCTTTACTAACAGCTGTGGCTGATGCTTGTCTTAAATTGGCAAAAGCCACCAAGATTTTACATGAAAACACTATTTGTGTCTGGCACTGCTTTTACAGAACACAGTGCCTTCATTTTTTGCTCGCCGCCTGTTAAAAGAAAGCACAAAATTCATAGCAATGAATGCTCAGCTCTATTTAAGTCGTATTTAAGGTGCAGATCGGGTCTCAGCGTCGTCGTTGCTTTGCTAAAAACTTTCTTCTCTCACACCTTTGTCGAGCTGACGGGATGCGATGGGTAGAAACTCCTCTCTGGGGGGCATTTCTTCTCTCCCACCGCATGTGGTCCTCCTTCCCGTGGCAAACCCCTGTCGTCCCCATCCCTGTGCTCAAACACAGCTGCCTGCTGGGAGGCCAGTGGGCTACAAGGTGCTTTTTCACTCTTTCATCATCAAAAGCCAATGCTTTGGTCCTCTGCCCGTGCAGTCCTGGGGAGTGACCTGTGTCCCATCAGATCTCTTGAACCAGGAGCATCAACGATGGCTCCACTTCAGCTTGTCCCCGAGATGATGGCAGATCTTACCCTTAATGCCGGCGTAGCGCTGCGAGGACATCGCTGCCCCAGAGCTGGCCAGGTCCGACATGCCCCATCCCTCCCTCTCCAACAGCTCCGAGCCCCCGGCAGAGGACCGAAAAGGGACCTTTTGAAGAAGAGGGATGTCTCCCAGGGCAGGTGCATCAGCCTCGGCATCTTTGGCGAGGGCTGCCATTTCAAAGCAAACTGCTTGGGAGTCGTTCTGTGCTATTTCAGATTAAATTCTTCAAATGTAGGCCAAACTTCCAAAATTTGGCTGCTTTGAATTTTTGCAATGTGATTCTTTTCAGCACGGAGAGTTGCATTTATACAAATGGCATCCGGCCTGAAACAGGAGCTGAAGTGGTACTCGGAGATCTTTCCCGTGTGGTTAAAAATATAAAGGAAGCAGTTCTGATGATTGCAGACTTCTTAAAAAAAAAAATCCATGAATAATGCACTTGAGTTTCTGTTAAAAAGCTGCGGCAGCGATGCTGCAACTCTCATGAATGTGTGGAACTCAGGGCATAATTATAATTTTTCCACGTGGCTGGATGGCACTTCCACAGCTGTGGCACTGCCGGGGGTGACGGGGACCAGAGGCTCTTCCAGCTCTGGGTTCTCTGCCACCTGCACAGGGTTCATCAGGGCCCTTTCTTTGTTAATCCTAGGATGGAAAAGGCTATCTGGAAAATGTTACTGGCATCTTCTTCCCTTAATTCTTTGAGTTGGCCAAGGGGTTCTAGATCAAAATAAGCATTACTCTGTAGGCATTTCTTTCCACTGGTGTTTTTTCCTGGGTTCCTTCTCTACCATGCTGATATCTTGTTCAAGCTGGTGCAGCAAAGTAAGCCGAATTCTTCCTTATTTCTTAGCATTAAACTTGGAAATAAAGGGGAACCTTCCAAGCTGCTGGTTGCAATCATTAGCTGTTGTCCTGGCAGCCAAAGCACGACCTGCTTTGCTCTCAGGCCCCTGCGGACGATTCCTTGCCAAAGCATCCGAACGCTTCATTATCTTTTATATGGACTTGAGAGGAGGATTAAGCTGTTACTACCCAAAACACGGGTGGAAAAACACGGCAGGTTACTGTCTAGCACGCTAAAAAGCCACGTGCTTTGGCAGCAGGGGCTGTAGCTGAAATGAAAACCGAATCAGGGCTGTTTAAAGGGGTTTTAAAATAGTGTTTACAGTGAAAAGTTGCACGGAATAACCGTGTGCTCCCCCCCACTCATCTCGTTAGCTCAACCCTCCCTGTCAGATCTGAAATTATTAGCCGACCCGAACCTTCCTGCTGCGCTTACATTGCTCACACGATCCGTGATGACTCTGCACAAACAAGCAAATAAACCGGTCCGACAGCTGTATGAATGTATCCGCTCCTCCGAAAACACGGAAAAATGCAATGTTTGCAAAAGGGAGATGGGGAATTGATAGTGCAAGGGATTTTATTGTGGCACATTTGAGAGTAGAGCACACAATGGGGAGTGAATAAAGAGCTTATAAAAATACTTGGCAGCAACTCCTCTAAATCTTTCAAGGTATGAGTTTCTTATTTTAGTTGATTTACTGGTCTGACAAAGAAGCAATCATCGTTAATCAAAATAACTCACTCCTACTCTGTGTATGAAAGCTGAAGTTAGATGAAGGTCGTGGAAAAGAGATGATGAACTAGCCTGGGGTGCTTAGTGGTTGGAGTTTGTTAGGAAGCCCGTTCTAGAGGGGAAACAGATTTTTGCAAATGCTCATTATTTTTAAAAAGGATTTTTAACAAAAGTGAGGTTTGTGTCTACAGCAGATTCACAGATGTGCTGTTCTTCTTTGTGCGTGAAGGGATAATTCCCTGACTGCTCTCGGTAGCAAGAGGTACTGTGTTGAAAAGCATTGGTATTCTCCTGGAGGCAGGGAGGGAAGGGAAGATTTGGATAAGATACACAGGAGTTGAAAAGTGATACAGGTCTGTAGGTGCCAAACCACGTTTTCTGGGTAAGCTTCAGGAGACTGAGCCACTGACACTCCTGAGAAATCTCTCTCTTGTGCATAATTGAGATTTCTATCTTCTAAGTCCATTTCTGTTTAGGTAAGTGTCTTTCCTTGTCTTTTGGTGGTGCAATGTCTCATTGCTACGTTCCTCACCCTGCTCAGGTCATGCTACCCCATGCAACATCCCACCAAGGAGGACGTTGGTGGGCACCTTATTCAGCAGTTTGCTGATGGCTTAGCCCCAACTAAAGCAAAGCTGAACAAGCAAAAGCCCAAGAAACCTTCAAAATGCTTTTGCTAATGGCTCTTAGCAAGTTCCTTGTTTTGCCCCGAAACTCACTTCTACAGCTAAAATGTTATCTGCATCCTGTCCAGGAGTGAGAGAGCAGTATCTAAATTCAACCAAAAGCAATTGCCCGAAAGAGTGAGGACTGCCAGTGCCTGTAGGCAATATCAATTAGCATTTTGATGCCAAAATCATCAATAGCTCTCTTGCCACTAGCATTTATTGTTAAGAAACCAAGTTGAGAACTGCGTATTTCACTTGGATAACATAACGTGTGACCTTAGCAATGATGAAGGGACACCAAGTCCCTTAGAAATTTTATTTAAATCGGAATGTTGTGCAGTTGAGGTTTATTTTCTTTTCCCTGTTGTTCTTGTCCCGCAGACACATTTGATGAGTGCATGCTTTTTCATTAAAAAGCTTCCATGAGGTATTTGAAATTTCTAAAGAATATGCTTATACAGTTTTTGTTTGCATAATCAGTAACAGAAACACTCCCGGGGACGGCAAACATTCGCGGAGAGCAAACAGAAGATCAGCTCCCAAATAGTGGGGACGGGTCCAATATTATGAAAGCTGTAAGTTATAATATAAATAGCGTACACCTATGTCAGCTCATGAATTAAATTATATTTCCGAGAGCTCTCTTGCGGCAGCCTACTGAAATAATATATTACGTGCTCAGAGGCAGCGTTCGACTGATACAATGAAAGGGGGATAATTAAAGGCTTCTCAAATCCCAAACGTGCCAGCAGCTGCGGGTCTGTTTGGGAAGTGGGTCTGGGACCCACATGTGTCCCTCCTGCAAGGATGGAAACCCATTACATGGCACTTGTGGAGAATAAACCTGGAGGAGGGAACAGCTTCTCTGCCCAGGATAAATACATAGAAGTAATCCATCGGGAATCATGAAAAAAAGAAAAAGTGGTAGCAGGTGGCAGCACTTCTTTTCACCCTACAGAATATATATTTAGAGGCAAAATGGAGAGGAGGAGCCAATTAGTGGGATTACTGAGCTTCAAGAGGCAGGTGCTTGCATTCCAGCTAGGAAACTGCGGCTTCCTATCAGACAAAATGCAGGTGCTTTAGATACAACGAGGGCTTTGGCCACAAAGTTGGGTTAGTTACAGAAAGAGAGGAGAAAAAGAGGTGAGACTCGATGGTGGCTTGTTTCTCAATGAACAAAGGACCCGTAAGGCAGCATTAAAACTCAATAAAGGCTGAATTTTCAGAGATAAGCAATTATGCATGTTCATTGTGGAAGTCATAAAGAGAAGGTGACGTGTCCTACGTGATCTTTTGAATGGTGGGGAATAGGGAGATGGTGATAGCTTGCATCTGTACGATATTGCTTTGGGATGTAAGGAATAAAATGGCACAAAGGTTTTGGCTTTGGACAGAATAATAGAACTACGGCTGTACAGTCCTACTTAAAATATAGGAAAATGAACAGCTGAGAACAAACCTATGGGTTAGCACCAGAGAAGAGGCTAAAATAGAAATAATTTCGCTCGTTTGGATGTAACTCTCGCTCGATCCGAGCCGTGTGTGTCTTTTCCCGGCTGCGAAACAGATGGGCTTTATCGGCAGAACGCTGGGAGCGAGAGACCCAGCCAGCGCGGGGAGGGCACGGTGCCCAGCTCCCGAGGGAAGACCAGATTTCGCAGGATTCACCACCAACCTGTCCTGGATAGTGAAGGAGGGACCTTCACAGAGCTGAAAACCCCACGATTAGTTTGTCTCAGTCACAATTTAGAGCCTCAAAGACTTTGCCGCAGGGGAGAGGTGGAAGGGTGAGGAGGAGCTGTGCTCAGCGCTGGCAGAGGCGAGGGGAAATTTGGGGAAGATAAGGATCCCGGGTGCTTGGCTGAGCTCCAGCTGGATGTGCTCTGCGACGGGCAGCAAAGGGAGTCAGGGCTAAACAGGGTCCGAGCGTCTGTTTCCAATTTACTTTGGGATGAACAAAAAGCAAAAGAGGGAAATAACGTTGCCGAGGTGTGTTATTTTGGGGCATTCAGGCCATGTTTCTGGTCAGTAGGGTGGTGGTGCTAAACATTTCGGAGAGTCTCTGCTGCCTGGACCGTTCGCTATCGGCTGCGGGCTGCGTTCACCCGCTGGGTTTGCTGCATCCTGCTTTCTGGTGCGTAAAAGAAAATCTCTTGGTTCTTCGAAGGATGCTCTTCAGCAGGTGACCTTCTTCCAAGGCAGCAAAGCTCTTGAGACATCATTAATTGCTGCAAGCGTATTGATAGTATTTTTTCTTGCCGTTTTTGAAACACAGTCACTTGTAACTAAGAAAAAGTAGGATTGGTGGTCGAATCATAGAATCATAGAATGGTTTGTGATGGAAGGGGCCTTCAAGATCATCTAGTCTCAACCCCCCTGCCATGGGCAGGGACACCTTCCACTAGACCAGGTTGCTCGAAGCCTCATCCAGCCTGGCCTTGAACACTTCCAGAGATGGGGCAGCCACAGCTTCTCTGGGCAACCTGGTCCAGTGCCTCACCACTCTCAAAGGGAAGAATTTCTTTCTATATGGAATTTCTTCCTATATGGTTGCAATATAGAAAACAGCTGTTTCCTGGCATGTCGCTGGATCAAAGCTGAAGTCAACAGTTTTGAAATAGTTACAGTATTTGTAAGAGATGTGAGATCAAATGGTTACCATATGTAGATATTATTTTTGTAGAAACATTTATTTTCATCGTATTTACATACAAACATACGGATGTTAAAGACCCAGCTCCCACTTTCTATTCCAAGCATTAAAGGCTGACGTAGACAACTCACAGTGAAGGTGAGTTTTGTTACAAATTATGCCCAAGCTTGCAAGGAAGACACAGGACTTGTGAAGTGAAGACAAACCTCTGGGTGACTCTCTAAGATGGGTGGACTCTCGGGCTCCTTATCATCATATAACCCCTCAAGATATTTAAGGTCAACAGGGCGTGGGCACTGAAAAAAACCTGCATTTGTCCAGCTCCTTGATCGGTGAAAAGCTGCGTTAGAAAGAAACCTCCTGGATACATCAAGGACAATAACGGAGGTTTTAAACAACGCTTTGCTGCGAAGATGTCACAAAAAAGAGGGCGGCCAGAAGGCAGCTGGGTTTCTGGCAGGGGCTGCTTGCGAAGGTCTCGGTGTCTTCACAGCGCTGGGCTGCCTCGGGCAAAGGAGGTTAAATGAGAACCTTGGGATAGAAACCTCAGTGTTGTGCTCCTTATAAAAACAGGAGATCCAAGTAATGTGTTTTTAAACAGAACCCCCAAATGAGGGAAGAGCTGGAGGTTTTTGTGAACAATCCCAGTCTGAGGGACTGGCTGGACTTTGTTTTTTGTGGGTTTCTGAGGCTCTCGTAAGAAAATGAACCGAGAGCTGGGTCTGGGATGAAACAGCCCAGAGAGCACTGTGAAGGAGCTGTAGTTATCTTCTGACAAAGCAATTAAAATTTGACAAGCAAAGGCAGTCTTGGGCAGCAATGGAAGTGGACAGGGCTCCAAATGTGAGTTTCAGAGTGAATCTAAAATACTGTGGAGGGGGAAGAAGTGCCTGAGGCAGAAACCTAGGTGGCGTCCAGTGTGAGTTATACCCCATGGTGCCACACTTAGCTCCCCAAACACCCAGACAAATAAAGAATTGCCTCCTGCCTGTGTCTTTCATTAGCAACTTCATGATTTTCCCTTCTAGGGTCTCTGGTGGTCCAAACTGATTTAGGTAAAGGCTGATCTTTATATATATGTTTTTTTTTTTTCTCGTGGTACCCTCATCTTGATTGCATTTTGGGACAGGAGAAGAGCAGAAAAGCCATCATCCTTGTAGACGTTCACTGTCTAGGGCTGATGGCTTTTGAGCGTTTGAAGGTCTGCAGAGCAAGGCTGTGTGTGTGGTTACTCAGCCAGATGTGCCATTGGATTGTCTTAACAAAATAGCTTTCTATAAGTTTCATTATCCTGTGAAGGTGGATATGTGGTCTTTTCTACCTGAATTTTGCTGTTTACTACTATTTTAACTAAGCCTTGTTGGAGAAGCATGGCTCTGTTTTGCTCTTGTCTTTCATATGTGACGAGAACAATATATGCAGATGTGCCTGGCTACTTCTTTTCTGTGGCTGAGACCCACTGATCAGATAAGCCATGAAAATAAAACAACCCCCAACACTTAAGGACTTTCACCAGGCCTGACATGGCATTGTGCGTGAGCTCCGCGTTTTCTCGCATTGGAGAAAACCGGCGCAATAACTTGCAAATCTGGAGGAAATGTGCGTGCAGGTTGACTGCACAAATGAATTTAATCGTTTGCACAAAATCTGTTTTGCTTCTTCACACTGTAACGACACTGATCTGATTATTTTTCTTTGCTCTAACTGACAAACTGTATCTCGTTGGTGTTTGAATAATTAATGCTACGGAGTTCGGCTTTGATCCAGCGCCATGCCAGGCAACGCAGTGCTCTCCAATCTGCTGCGAAACAGCGTTTTCTAGTGCATTATTTTTATTCTAATGCCGTAATACGGAAAGCCCCGCAGTGCATTGGCTAATGTGGCAGCTTCTGTCTCTTCATCGCAGCAGTTGGCTCTTCCCTAACCTGGGAGAGCTACAAATCCCATTAGTTTAAGAGCAACGCCAGCCTGAATATCTTCCTGCTTGCAAACTCCGAACTGCGTATGTCTATGAGATGTATCTACAGAGTCTGGTGGTAATTGGGGTGTTTTTAAGACCAGCTGGAGCTCCACGAGGTGGAAAGTCAGAGGGAACTTGTACAAGCTTCGTGCAGTGGGTTTCATGCTGCAACTTCCCATTTATATGGGAGACGACTCGGATCTCTGCGGGAAGGCTCATCGCAGTCGCTGCTGTCCTGGTGCTCAGAGGGCATATCTGCTCTGGGGCAGGCTGGTGTACCTGGGAAAAAACTTGGAGGTCACGTCAGTACTTCTCTGAACCATCCATGGACCTGCTGACTGAAAGAGAAATCCTCCTTCTCTTTTCAAGAGGAAGGAACATTAACAACAACACTGTGCCCTTCTCGTTTTTGCGTGGTGATGTAGCGAACAAGGAATGTCATGGGTAATATCAAATAATATAATCACAACGATGAAACAGGATAATCAATAATACAACCCAACAGATGATTATCCTCTAATAGGGAGTGCGTCCCCTCCTTCCCCGGGCAGTCTGCAGGAAGGCTGCTGGCCGGCCTTGCCGAGCATGCAGCCCTGGAGCCCTTCTGCCAGCGGAGCGGGGCAGGGGGTGTTTGGACCCAGCATCTACCTTTTGCTGTAAATGAATTGAGAAGGGGTTTTTTAATTTTTTTTTTTTCTTTTCCTTTTTTCTCCAGCTTCCTCTTGCACCTGCAGCCCCCTATGCCTTTCCCTCGGTATGATGCTTGGCCCAACATGCAGTATCTGGTAGGGTGGAGCATCAAGGCAAAAGCTGGGAACGCTTCTGACTCTTCATCCCTGCTTTGCTCTCATCTTGCAGATAGGTCTTGGACCAGCTGCTTAACCTCTTATTGTCTGTTTTTCCATCTGTAAAGCACAGATTACTGTCCTTGGCCATACAAGAGTTTGCCTTGGGATGAGTAGGGTGGTTATTTTTATGGTGCTTTCATGATTTGAAGGGTGGCTCTGATCTATCTTTCATTGCTTTAAAACAGTAATGGCAGAAGGTAATGGCTTAAATAACTTGACACATCTGGTCAAATATTAGCGAGCATCAAATTGTGCCAGACCTCTCAAAACACGTGGAGGAGGGTACTTCTGTGCTGACTAAAAACCTATCATGTTTTTCTGGTTTTCAGTTCCAAATACTACTTACAGGGGTGGAGGGAAGGCAGGTGGATGAATTTGTACTAAATAATTCTTGGTACGTTTGGAGAGTCTGCTTTTCATCAAGCAGGTATATTGCTGTGCCAAATAAGTGCTGTTGACAGACCAATTTGATGAGATAAAATGCAGCGAGCACAACATTAATCCCCTTTAGCCAAATGGAAAAGTCTTTCCTGCAGATCTCTCTGTCTTTGCAGATCCAAGAGGCTGCTGCCAGCAGAGATGTTTGCTTCTTGGGATTGTCCCTTGCAGTCCCAAAGGCTTTGGTCTGGAGATCGAGTTTGGATACACCTTGCTATCCCAAATTCCCGTGAACCACTTGAATGGCTTCTCATGGAGCACTTGTGAAAATCTCTACCTCCCTTGCAGGTCCATTCTTTGGGGATATGAATAAAGAAAGAATTGAGTTGGAAGTTCATGGACCTGGTCTCCATCCCTCTGCTGCAGGCAGGAGCAGCTACGTAGAGGACGGTGGTGAGGGTACGAGAGGAGGATGAAGGCTTTTGCAAGGCAAAAGGATGCTCCTGCAAACCTAAGCCTGGCAGCGTGGGTGATGGATTTGTTGATACTGGGTCAGTCAAAAATCAAAGGGCTAATTCGATGTGTTCATTGTCCCCCCCTCCCCGCCCTGTCATTCATGACACTGTGATCAAAACGAGGTGTGCTGTACGGGGCGGAGTTAGAGTGCAACTTCTAAATCAAATGTTAAAAAAGCCACAGGACTTCTAATTAGGAAAATAAAGTTTAATTCTGGTAATTAGTCAGAAAGACATCCTTGAATTTCAGTTTTACTTTTTCTCTTAGTTGGCTAAGGATAACAAACAGCTCGTTATTGAATAACTGGACATACTTGGCTATCCTTACTGCCTTGTAAGAATGTCCTTCCTCCCTCCCACTGTGTGTTGGAGGTTTGTTGATTCCTTTTCCCAGGTGGGTTTATAGAGAGGGTCATTGGGAGGGTGGGCGGTGTCAAAGGGTTTGCTCTGCTCCCGAACTCATAGATGGTAAGCCCGTGAATTCTGCTGGGACTCAGTAAGGAGGCATGACCCAACCAAAAATGACCTGGGACCAGGCAGTGGAACCTGCTGTTGCCACCTTATGGAAACCCCTATTAGCAAAATTTCCCTCAGATTACTCGTATGAGTGGAATGTATCAGTAGATACAGCAAACAGGGAATATTATGGCCGTTATATAACAGGTATTATATATAATGGGTGTTACATATATTGTATAATGGATAAAACTCCTTTTGAGGTTTATTTTCAGGGCCTGATCATGAGCGTGTCGAGAGAACTAATGGGCGATGAGAAGAGAGGTTGTTTGCTGTGTTAAATGACCATCTAAACAGCATCTCTGAAATAAAGAAAGGAGAGGGCAGGCAGTGGAGTTTAATTACTGGAAACCTGATGGGTTTTGTGATTCCAGGATAAAAGGAGAAAGACATTAAGCAAGAAAACTAGAGGGACTTCTGAGGAAAAAAAATAAAGCTGGTGATGGCACTCCCAGGCCATGCACCTTCACATGGGACTAGCAGCGGGGAGCATTAGTGCTGAAAGCCGATGCGGGTGGTCCAGTAACCCTCAGACAAAGGGATATAAAAGCAAAGTGCACTTCTGGGTAATTTTCTGAACTAAAAATATGGATGAAATAGAGGCAAACTTCTGAACATCATTGTTAATCCCCTGAGAAGTCGTCCAAGTGCCACCTGTAGGTGCACATCTGGGGCAGGGTGAGTTGTGAACACTGATGTCTGGCGAGAAACGGACAATTTCTACTTGAGCCTTTGATACCGGTTATAATGGGATAATTTCTGAGTGGAAAACGCATTAAAAGCGTTGTTGTTTCCACAACACCTTGATGAACATTGTTCAACTCAAGCTTCTTGGTCTTTTTTTTTCCCCTACTAAAGGGGTCACTGTTACTACACAGCCTCCACCGAGGGCTTCGGCTCCCATCGGAGCTGGCTAAAGGTTTCTGCTCTTGGCTTCCAGTGATTTCAGCACGCATCCCTCATTTCCTTCTCTTCCATCCTTTCATTGCTCAAGTAACTCCTATCTTTGTCTCCTACAGAGCAGTTAGGTGGTGGACCCGTCCTAATTTTTTCCCGCTTGGCAAAGGGAAAATAAATGTGGTTTAGCACGGCAACAGTTAATTTTTCAAGGCATCGTTTGGTAAAGCAATTTAAAGAAAATCTAAATGAGATGAACTAAATAAGAATGGTATCTCTTCTGTGGATTTATAGGTGGTAAACTAAAATGTCAGGGGGTCGTGTAGTCATCTGTCATGTGTAATGCAATTAGACAAGATAATTGGGCGAACTAAGTTTTTTGTGAGGGCTGAAAAATGTATCAACTTTCCTTCGTTAGCTTTGATAGCAGTGCACTGTCATGGGGGTTGGGTGTAAGCTGCCAAACTGAGTCTGGATTTAGGAGTTCTAGATCTGAGCCTGGTAATATCTCTTAATTCGATCAATGCTTTACAAAAATCCCTAGGAAGTAAATAACCTGTTCACTTAGGCAGCAGATTTGACTGTGGTATCTCCAAATCTTTTGTGGCGATGAAGCACCATGTTGGAGCGTAAACAGCAAGAATGGGTTAGAACTGGGAAACCTGAGCTCTGCTTCTATTTATTTATTTAGTTAGTTAGTGAGTTAGTTATTTTCCCAAGAAAGGTTATGAAAGCCATCTAGACATCTTAAACAGGGTCACAAGCAACAGGAAGCCCTGGAGACCAGGGCATGGCTTTGGAGTGCCACCTTCTGCGTGCTTAACTGTCCATCCACCTGTTTGTATTCCTCGCACATGTTCAGGAGTTTATCTATGCCCGGCTATCATTTTTAACAGCCAGCATATTTCAGATGTTGAGTCTGAAATAGGAAACGAGCAAACTCGGTACCAGGTAGATTTGGAGTTAACAAAGAAGTAAAAAGCATGCTTCATTAATCAAAGATAATGTATTAAATGACGTACCGACAGTTTTGTTAAACTAAAGTCAGGCAGCACGTTTGGTTTAGGCTATCCAAGCTTTCTATCCACCACGTGTATGAAGTCTCGTGGTAGTAATCAACTGGCTGTATTCAAAGGAAATTGTTTCTTTATGGTTTAAAGTGGAAAGGCTCTTGTAGATAACCACATATTGCATCCAGCAGGACTACTCTTTAGTACGTTCGGCATTTGGGGACGGGAGCAAATAGCAAAAAAAATAAGGGAGAAATTGCAGAGCAATGGCCTTGAACTGATGTAGAGCCCTAATTTGGCAAAGCACTCAAGCGCATGTTTAACTTCTAATCTCTGTCAGGTTTGATGAAGGGGTTGTGAACCCAAAAAGCTTTTCCACTTCTTTCCAGTTACACCAGCCGGTCTAACGAAAGATATTAATTCAGGCTAAAACTTGGTTTCTTGTGTCTGTAGGCCATTATCTCGATCTGCATCGCTGCTGCCCTGTGCCATGCAGCCTGCAGGGACCTTGGTGTTGATGCTTATTGATTATTGATGCTTATTGATGCCTTTGGCACAGGCTCTTCTCAAACTTGATTTGCAGGAACAGGGGTAAATTTGCCTGGGACCCTTTTTAATGAAGAAACATAAACATACTATTTTTATGTTCCTGCTGAAGGTAGAAAAGAGTTATTTCCCATGGCCATGGGCTCCTGAGTTAATTAAACAACAGCCTGTAGCATCGTAGTGGGTTCGTTGCTGCAATTTAGGCACCACGTAGGAGCAGCCACCGATGAGGGGAAGGACGATCTATTGGTACGAGCCTGAATTCCCTCGAAACTGAGCACTTAAAGCAATTACCACACTATTCCTTTATGTTTCATGTACTGGAAGCTCTTAGATAATTATCAAGTTCAGAGGGAAAAGCACACGAATAGAAAATTGGTGGGTTTTTAAGATGTGCTTAAAGGTGGCTTTTGCCCAGTGAGAACCATTCTGTTCAGCTCGTGGACACGAGGGCAGCCTGCTGCTTCGTGAATATGGTTGGAGCTGTCTACAGGAACTCAGCTAAGCCGAGAAGACAAACAGAAGGAGGGGATGTCAGGGCTTCCCCGCACAAGGCTGGGGCAGGGGATGCCCACGCAGGCGAGACACCGCAGGAACGGCAGCGCTGGGGTGGATGAGGATGGAAAAGCACTGGGGTGGATGAGGATGGAAACAGCCCCCGGTTCGATGGAAACCCCAGTGCTGTAGCTCAAGTGGCAGAGGAGGAGGAGGAACACAACACAACACGGGTTTAGCTGTGATTTCTTTTTTTTTTTTTTTTTGTGTGATTTTCTGCTCAGATGGTGGTTAAGGAAAGTTTATGTCCAAAGAGATGTGGTAGAAACGTTGCAGGATGAGACTTGGATACTAGGACATCCTGCAGCCCTGTGGGCACCTGCCCCCAGACTCCTCTGTGCTCCTGGGTGGTGGGTGAGGTGTCCCGCGGGGCTTCACGCCAGGCTTGGGGATAGAAGAGTCCTTCTAAATTCAAGACAGTAGGGACTGGAAACTCGTTAGGTCGATGCAGAAACATAACTCAGCAAATTAACCGGGTGCTTGCTGACTTCAGGGGCACCAACTCTCTGCTCTGTGTCCACGTGTGTTCGTAGCCCACTGAGAACTCTGGCAAGTGTCTAATGTAGAAACAGTTTTCTTCAACTTTATGTAGGTGTTTGTTTCTTGTTCTTTATTTATTTTCATCGCTAATGTTGCTAGCACAGAAGGAGATTTCTTTTTCTTTTCTTTTTTTTTTTTTTTCCCTAAAGCTTTTCCTCTGCTTTAGATGCCAGCGGCGTGCCTGGGCTCACGCTCTGCCTGCACATTTCGGATGTGGCTGTGTTTGGGATGTGTTCCCTTGACAATTTTCTCTAAGGGAAGTGCTGGTCAGGTGGGGAAATACAAATACATAGGATCAGAGGCAGGACGACTGGGAGATTGGAGTTGGTCACAGGAATAATTTGCTTAAGATGTGTGTTCCTACCTACAAGCAGTTAATGTTATGCTTAGTCCCTGAACCGTGAAAGGTCATAAATTACTTGTTTATCTACTTCATTTCTGGATGTTTTTATTCTCTGCCTGACGTTCAGATCCCTTTTTTTCTTAATCTTTTGTAAAATCTTGTGGCAATCATTCTAATGAATAATTTTTAAAAGTAAATTCAGGGCTTATTTTTCCCCAGTAATATCTAGTTTGGGCCATCTTTTCTTTTTTTTTAGACAGTATGCTTAATAAATTATATTTTAATTTTTCTTGTAAAATGCTCTTAAAATTTATGGGGCATTTAAAGGGGGAAGCTTCTTGCTGGGGTTCATCCCAGCTGGGAAGGGCTCAGATAAAAGCCCAGGGAGAGCAGAGGATATCAGGATGTTTCTGCACTTCTTTCCTCTTCAAAATCTTATTTTTCAAAACCCACCTGACAATTTCAGTGATTTCACTCGGGAGCGAATACTTTGGTTGAGGGGAAAAAAAAAAAAAATCATAAAACTATGTGAGACAGGTGGCAAGATTGGCAGTGGGGGTGGGAGTCTCTTGGTCAGTCTGTGTCCTGGGAAATGGAGATTAGAAAAAACATGTTTTTAAAGGTGGTCACGAACTGATTAAATACTGAAAAATCACCTCAAAGCTCTGATAATATTTTTAATAGAAATATGTTCAACTTTAAAGCGCATCTAAGCATTATTCTGAATGTTCAGGCCAGGAGCCTGTGTAACCCATACGACCAACATGGGCATCATGGTACGAAACAGGTGGTGTAAGAAAACCAGGGGAGTTTTTCAGTGCTCAGCTATAACCAAAGCATCTTACAAAAAGAGCCCCTAACTCAAAAACTAATGTCAGACATACCAAAATAACCTGTTCACCATCAAACTGAAAAGAGAAAAATAGGCAAAATTTATCACAGAATATTCCATTTTTTCCCAGCTCAGGCTGCTTTGTCCTCGCCTACAGCACCAGAATCAACCACCCCTGTTTTCCTGGTTGCTGACGAGGATACCTAAGAATTTGCTAAATACATTTTATTGCCCAAACATTTCGAAGCAAAGTTTATTTGTGCACGTTCTGTTGCTAATTCCTCTTGTAAATATTGTGAGAAGTGTTTGTTGTTTCTCAAAATGTGAGCAGCTGTAGGGGCTGGGAGACAGCTCTGCTGAACAGATGTGTGTGTCAGGAAAAAAAAACATCCTATTATCTTGCTTTTGTTCCCTAAAACTTGTTAATTTGGGGCCATTTGCATTTTCAGCTGCAATTTTGTTACACACCAAAGGTGTAATGGTGACCTTTAGAAGGGGAGGGCTTTTGCCTCGTCCTTCCCCTCTGCCCCTTATTGACCCATCTGTAAAATGGAAACCTGTGAATTATCGACTCCAACTGAGTTTCTAACGTTTCCTTAAGGTCTGCGAGAAGCTCCTATAAAATACACTGGAAAAAAGTTGGCTGTAATTCAGTGGAAAACGAGGTGTAGCTAATACACACAGAGTTTCCAGAGCCCTAAACTGTTTACATTAGCATAACCTATAGAAGGAAACATAAGGGAAAAATTTGGCATCTCTGAACTTCTCTCTTTGTGTCTTTGTTTGACTGTGGTCTAATTCCAGCTTTACTTAAACAATAAAAACTCTTCTAGTGCTTCAGTAGAGGCAGGCTTAGATCTTGTAGTTTTGGTGGTCGTCGTCATTGCTGTTCTCCAGAAGTTGTTTGGAGGCTCAGGGATCGCGTGGCAGAGACATGAAAATAAAATAATTAAATTGAAGATAATTAAAATGAAAATAAATCCAGCAAATTCGTTGTGTCTCACCTATCACTGTTTTTTGGTGCTGATTTTTTTCTGTGAGAAGAAAAGAAAATATTTAAATCAGTTGGTTATTTTTTAGGTGATTTTTCTCTCTAAGCCACTAGCAAATGCTGGAAATCTACTAAAAAGCAGCGCACAAGTGGTGTCAGTCACATTAGGTCTTACAACTATTTTCTTGCTGAGAAATTTAAGTTTTCCGAGGTGTTAACGTCACAGGGTGGAGATCAGGGGGCTCAGCCAGGGAACAGCCCGTTGGCACGTTTGTGACAAGAGATTTTGAAAAAGCAAAGCAAAGCGTCTCCCCGATAAACCAGAACCATTTCCTGCGGATCCTTTTGTACCACCACTGTGTGGAAATCCCAGGGACCTGCAGAAGTCAAACTCGGGGGATTTCCACTTTCTTGAAGCTGAAATATGCACATGTGTATATATGGTTATAAGTATAGAAGTGTTTATCCATATATATAATAAATATCTGTGTCACTTTGGGGGACGTTTCCCCATCCCCAGCCTGAATTTTGCTTTATTTTATTTCATTCCTCTGTTTCTAGCTCTGTCCTTCTCAAACAAGTTGTTCCCTCCACGTCTTTGGCCCCGGCGCGTTCTCAGCACGTCCAGCCTCGCGCATCGTCTCGCTTTGCTGCACCTTTCAGGGATCCTTTTTAACCTTTGTGCTAATTCAGTGTTCCAGTAACAGGTCGTTTGGGCTGGTTTTCTCCACCGTGAGGTGGAGGTGAGATTATTCCAGGGTCGTTTCCAAACAGGGTGACGTCCTCCCTGGTTTGCAATGGGAACCTGTTATTATGCAGCTTGAAAACCTACTGGCAGTTTATTCATATACCTCATGCTGCAAACTCATATTTATTGTCCGCCGTTTAAATTAAGTCACATTTACTGTGGCTCCAAGGCAGCTTTTTCCCCCTCCTGAATCTCTGTCTCCAATTATTTTCCCCCAGATGCCATTAGTTTGTGTTTGCCAGGTTGCATCTCATTCTGTTTTCTGTCTTTTTGGTTAATAACAAAAATCATAAGGGGTCACTTTGAGGCGGTGGAGCTAACGGGCGATCATGAATATTAGGGAAGCTTGAAAAATTATGAGGGTGATGAAATCTTTCTCATGCTACATGCTAATGAAAACTCAGCATGTGGCTGTTTCTGAGATAATCCTATCACTAGACTGATTGAAATATCATTGTGAGCACTTTCTTCTAAATATACATATTCTAAATATACATATATATTTAGCTTTCCGTGAAATCAGAGTTCATTATTCTGCTTCGGATGAACTCTTGTATGAAATACATTAGATGGATGTTTGCAAAATTTTCTAAAGCTGCTGTTGCTTGGCATTTTATGCATTTTAAGGAGTGATAATCTGGAGTAGCCGGCGGAGCGTGCAGGGACTCGGTGCGTTGTACCCCTGCCCACAGCCTCCCTCGTAGGCCGGTCTACTAGAGCCAACTCCCAAGGATTTTTAAACAAATCTTGGGAAACAGCCATGTTTGCAAACCTCCGTCGAGTGATGTGTTTTTTCCCAGTCTTGTGGCCTCCGAATTTCTCCAATTTCTATAAAATTCTGGCAGACTGGATTATTTTTCTAATCTCACCCAGGCAGGGATGCTGAGGATGCTTTCTATAAGGCATCTGCCTTTCAGATACTTGTTAGTGGCTTTTGATCAAAATCGGTGTTTTCTGAAAAGAACTTTGCTCCTTTCTTCACTATCTTTTAGGGACACATACACAATAACAGAGATTAAATGTTACTAAAAAGTGAGAAAAGGCATCTTCAAAATTCATTTCCCGTGTTAACACCAAGAGTATCCCGACAGTCTCTGTAAGTGTCTTAATCTGAGGTGTATCTGCTTTCACTGATGTGAGTGGTTTTGGTTAATTATTAATAGCAGCAGGGATTGCTCCTCAGCCTCAACATTGTTGTAAAGTGCCTTGACATGAAATCAGCAGGGTAAGACATCGCCGTCGCTCGTGTGGGACTCTGCTCCCTGTGTTATCCTGTATATGGAACAGTATTTTGGGGGAGTGTTTTGGCTGCCCCCTCCCAGTGCCCTCTTCACACCCCTGTTTAACCTCCCTCCCCTTCCCCTGGGCATCTCCAGGTACTCGGAGGAGATGTTCACGTTCTTTATGGAGCAGATGAGATTAATACATCTGCTGAATAATCCTGTACACCAAACCTCCTCTGGTGGAAGGAAAGGCCACCACTGTCCGTTGTACCTTCAACAGACCCTTCTTGGGTCTTTGCGTACCAGAGTGTAGTTTGACGTATTATGGGGAAGTTTGGAAGGAGGAAATGTTTCTGCTTAGCTGCTGAGATAATTTTTGCTGGAATTATATTCCAGGAGGCTTCTCCTGATATTTTGCATCACATGAAGCTCATCTCTTTGGCTTTGTGGCATATGTGTCTTTACAAATGCACTCTCTTCATGGAAGCTTAGTAAACGCTCTGAAGCCCGAGACCGCAAGAGCTGCAGCAAGGAGCAAATCCATGCTATGTTGTCATAACAACAAACAACGATTTGAAATGCAGATTTTTCATCTTTACTCTTTAGTTGTGATTGAAAGCTGTGGAAAACGGGGGATTTGCTGTGCCGAGGTTGTGCTTATTAGAATAAGAACGTGATAATGGAAGTTGGGAGGATGCCCAAGGGATAAAAAGTATGATTCATGAAGCATCTAAACCAAGAATTATATATGTTTATGGGGTGTCCCATCCAGCTATTTCTATTTAGCATGTAAGACCAGTGTCACTGCTGGGGAAGCTCTGGGATCTCTAGAACAAACTGCCTTACTGCAGATAAAACGTGAACTTCTGACCCTCTGATAAAACCAGTGGAAATTGTAGAGTCTTTGGCGTTCATCTCAAAACAGGTGTCTCATCCCTTTGAGCAGTTTAATTGAGTTTGCCGTGTTATTTGCAAACAGCTTTCACTGCCAGAAAAAGATGCTTCCTTTTTCCAAGGAAGGAATCGTGTTATTCCCCCATGTCTGTTGCTTCATGAGCCACCGTGCTGGAGAGCCGTGGGCTCCCAGCTCAGCTCCTCGCAGCTGAACCCTTGTAAAGACCCCACTTCTCCGTCGATGCCCACCTGAAGCCATTGCTGGTCTGTTCTGCCATTGCAAACCTCGAGGCACTCGCAAGCAAACCCTCCCTGGGGAAAAAAAAAAACATTTTTACTGCGGTTCAACGAGTGGTTGGCTTAGGCACTGCGTCCTGCAGGAGAAACCCTCCTTACCTGGGGGGTCCTGGGGTGCCACCCCCACCGCTCCTCCTCACTCCGGAGTTTGGGCCATCGCAGCAGAGCAAACACGACCTCAGCAAGCACCACCCCGTTTTCTGACGCTTTCTCTTTTGATCCTCTAAGTTTCTAGCGAGCACCAAAAGTTGGGGAATCACGTTGCAACTTGACAGCTGATTTTCAGGAGCGATGTCTCGCTCGGCTCTTTCCACCCCTGGGCGTTAGAAAACAACGCCTAACGCAGAAAACTCGCCTTGCAGAACAGCATGATTTTGCAAAAGGATGCTCAAAACTGCATCCTGGCTCACTCCACTGGCTTTGTTAGCCATGAGTTCCTTTTTTCCTAAGTTATCCGAGTTTTCATACATTTCCTTCCACCTTGTGATATTGGGGTGCAGAGCACCAGCCACGGTGCTGCCTGGGGAAGGGGGAATGTACATCCCCATCCTTAGCCGCTCTCTGGTTTAGTATTTTATATTCAGATAATAGAACATCCCGTTCTCCACGTGAACTCCAGTCTTTCTCTACCCTTTCTGGCTTGATTCACGTTCCCTTTGTTACTCTTTGTGTTTCACGATGCCTCAAATGTCAGAAGCCTTCTTATTTTCCTTGACAGGTTTTGTGATTTCCTTAGTCATCCGTATCTGTCCTCACTTGTTTCTTGTACTCATATTTCTGAGAAGCCAGCTCATTTCCTGAGCTTTAGACAAGAGCTTTTTCTTTTCCTTTTCATTTCTAATCTTCATTTCCTTTTTTCTGTCCCTGTCCATCCTCCTTCCACTCCCTCATTTGTGCTTTTCCTGTTACACCAGCACTTTTCCCAGTTTGCCTGGGTTAAATCTACCAGTTTGGATTTTTATGAAAGAATAATGATAAATAAAGCGGATGTGCTCGATATATCAACACAGGTGAGATTTGTTCTGAGCAGTGTAAATATTCTCGAGATCTAAGAGCCCTTGAAATGAATTGTTCACCTTTGGAAAAAATGTGCTGATCGCATTTGTTCGTGCTCTGCGGAGCGCCGGGCTGAGCAGGAGGAGCCCATTGGTAGCCCGCAGTAATTTTCAGACATATACTGCCAACATCACCTATAGAAACAGCTGTTAGACATGAACAAGATAGGGGAAAAAAGGGAAGCGAGCCTCAGCTCCAATTATTTCTAGTGACAGGTGCAAATCTCCAAAGCTGCAGAGACTTCTGCTTCCTTCAGATAACTCCCTCCGCTTCGCGTGTCTTTCTCTGAACCTCATCCAACGTCATGTTGCTGGAGAGCGGTGGGACGCACTGGTGTCTCTGGCCAGCTGGCTGAGACTCGAGGTCCGTGGCTGCCATGGGTGCTGGGGGACCTACAGCGGGGCCTCTGCTTCCCCTACCATGCAGCACGCTTGGTTTGCACCCTAAAAATACGACTTCTTAACTTCTGCCTCCTCTCATTTCTTAATAATTCTGGAATGAGCAACTCTTATTTAATAATAGTTTGCTGTTTAGGACAGCTGGCTGCTGCAGCAAGGGCAATGGCTTTGTTAAGAGATTTTTTTATGCTAAATCATACTTTGCATTTTATTCTATGCGGCGGAATGTATTCCTTCCTCCCTCCCCTGCGGGGTCGCAGTCGCAGCCTCTCTCTCGCCCATCTTCCTTAACAAACACCAAGGCAACACATTCTTAATATTTCAGCACTCTCTATTTCCGCTGGCAGCCATCTGATCCCACTGCCTTTCCAGAGGCCTCTCGCGTCCCTTTTGATGATCCTTTTTTGTATTCCACTCTTGGGAAAAAAACAAAACAAAACAAAACAAAAAAAAAGAGAGATATTTGTATTTGTCTTAACCCCTACTGCAATTTCCATTTTCCTTCTGCTGGGGCTCACCTCCAGCCCACGCACACGCGTTCTCTTCTCGCCGTTCGCTTCGGCCTCTGATGGCTCCGATGCTTCTTCCCCCTCTTGATTATTTCTGCACCTCCCCGTTGACGTACCTGCACTATTAGACACTTATTTATTGTGTGATAGATTAATTGCAACTATTTTCCTTGCGCTGTTTTCTACCCTTCTATGGCCTCGTTTCCCCTCCAGTAACTTCAGCTTAAAGCTCTCGCTGTACATGGCCCATGGGGAGCAAATTGCCTCCTCGACTGATGACAGCAGTGTTGGGTTTGCTTTACACCAGCTCATGATGAGGTCAGTGGTCCCTGAGTACGTACTATCGCGTGCGTCGGTGACAGGCGGATATTTCAGGCGCAGGCATGGAAACGGGTATGGATGGATAGGGAAAAAGCAAACCTTGGCAGGGCTAAGGGTTTGAAATAACCGAGATGATACTCTATTTTAGCGGTTGCGTTTGCAGGCAGGTCTCCCTCCAGCCACAAATTCGTATTCATAAAGCAAAATGTCTCCTCCTACTAGCGAATAAGATGTGCCAACTTCTGCAGTCCTTCTCCGAAGGCTGGAACGGTGCGTGGCGTAGATGGTGCCCTCTGCAGTTTTGCTCCGTCTGTGTGAGGAAAAGGCCGTATTCCTCAATGGAATAAATCAACGTAAAACCCCAACACAGACAACGCGGGTCGAGACGTTTTTATTCCTGTTGGTAGATCGAAGTAAACACTAAGCTTCCCATTAAGGCTTGTTTTAAACTGAACACGTGTGTTAAACCCCTAACCCTTTTATTTACAAGCAGGTTGCTAACGCACCTTAAACCACATTCCTCTTAATCCAGATACGATCAGAGACACGGGGCTTTTACGACTGGGTAAGTGCTTCTCCAGCATTTCACCGACCAGGATGAGATCAGCCAGCAGCAGGAAAGCTGCTGGGTTGTCGTCAGACCTGTTAGTGAGAGTTGGGGGGAACCTGCAAAATCACTGCAATGCTGGGATGAGTTATTTTTCTCTTCCTTTTTAATTGTTTAATTGTTTTACGCCTGGCTATGTGGATGCTAACAATAATTACAGCATTTTTAAGGCTGTCTTAGAGAGCAAAATCACTTTAGAAATAAAGGAAGTGGCGTCATCCTCCTTTTAAACATGGGAAAAATGAAGAGTGGCTTGGCCACCTTGGATCATCCCGGCTCGGAGGGAGGTGTGGGAGCAGGTGTGGGGAGGGGCTGAGCACCTGCGTGCCAGCACTTCTCATAGAACACCAAACATGTCCAGAGCCAGTAAAACGCTCTCAGAAAAAGAGCAGACAAGCCCCTGTGACTCACAGCGGTGACTCAAGGATGACCTAAAGCCCAAAAGGTCTTTGTCAAGGCCAGAGAATTACATTTACGTCTGGGATTTTTCATAAGAGCTTGAGTGCTTTCCTCCCGCTGCAGCCCAACCAGTTCTCATTCATAAGAAAGATGAAATCTGAAATCTGGTTATCTGCAGCTCCTTGAGCTCCTGGTTTTATGTAGCTGCTGGGTGGAGGGGAGCAGTCACCTTGAAACACCGTTCTTGTTCTGGTGGGGCCCTTGAAATCATGGAAGAAACTCAACCTCTGTTGAAGTTTCCTGACCAACTTAAGAGTGGGGAAAAGTTCATCTACTCTAATAAAGATTCAAATTGTTTTGGTGTTTTGTCAGGACGAATGTGTGACTGTTGGATTTCATCTCTTTCTCCCAAGATACTTGGTATTTTGAAAAAGCTAGAAAGGAGAAGGGTTGTAGGACCAAGAACAAGGAGCTGTGGGGCAGGTAGGTCATGCGAAGGATGCTCATCTCCTAGGATGGGGGTTGAAGTCTGGAAGACTTCAAAGCAATTTGTTATGAAGGATAAAATCCCGCATTGTTATTTAGCTCGAACACATACTGTTGTAGCTTCAAGGATGTGATTTCCTTAACTTTAATTCCTGGGGTAACAGGTCAGGGTTGTCTGGGAGCCGTGTATTAGGAGGGCGATAGTCTGGAGGGGCTCACACCTCCTTGGAATGTACTGATGGGCAGCAGGAGCTCAAGGAACAGCGCTTGAAAAAACAGCTATTTCCTGATACATTCCAGGAATGTATCTGAATTTTGGTGCTTTGTCCTCAAAACAGAATTTGCACTTGATCTACTGCCCGGGATGTGTTTGATCACAGCTTGAAGCGCAACACGGCACGCAGCAGACGTTCCCGGCAGCGAGGGAGCCCAAAGCTGGTGTTCTTTATCTAGCTCTGTGTGAATAGTCTCTCTCTCAGCATTTTGCCCTTTTCTGTGTAATCAAACAACCTCTCTCGAGCTTCCTTAAAGTTTGTGGAAGAGTCCAGGTTAGCAGCTATTAAAACCGGTGGTTTTTTTTAATCTGAAGCAGCAGAATTGTGCGTTTGCTCGTGCCAAGCGAGGGAGGTGTTTGGACAGGCAACGCGCCGCAGAGAGAGAAAGCAGCTGGCCCAGAACCCCTTGAGTCCTTCACATTTTCCCTTGAAGTGGAGCGATGCAGAGAGCCATCCACTGGGAGCCCAGGCTGGCTTTTTCACAACTGAAACAGCCGGGGATAATCCCAGCTGGATCAAAAACCAACAGCTGGAGCCACGGTTCTTCCCGATGCCGGGTGCTGCCGCAGCTCATCTGCCTTTGTGCCATACCTGCCCTTTTCACTCCTCGTTTTGTGCCACATACTAAACACGTGGTGTTGTGTTGGCCAAAGAGGGCACAAAGTGTTTCCTAATCCGTTTCCAGTAGCGTCAGAGTCACTCAGAGCCACTTCGCAGAGAGCCGTGATGAGGATTTTTAATTCCCCCCCCTCTGCAGCGTGAGATATTTTCAGCCTGCGTGGTTCTATGATGATGCTAAGTAGCCTAAAAATGATGCTTTTTTCTGCTTTCGCCACTTTATGTCAAATACAGAGCGTCATCGTTTGCTAGCAGATCCTTAACGGGGCACGAAAGTCCTGATGTCAAATGCAAGAGCAGAACACTGCAGTCACCTGGGCTTCGAGGAGCAGCTCTGGCAGCGCTGATAGGTCTTGGGTTTCTGCAATTCAAATCATTTGTTTGTCCTCTTGTTCTTCCATGAATATTTTCATCCAGCCAGGGAGAAAAATCCTATTTTTAGGCTCTCCTGCTGTCGCAGGTGTAGCTGAGCCACCAGCAAGAAAGTTCTTGGCAAAGGACGTGGTCTGGGTGAGGCTGGGGGAGCTGCAGGCAGGGCGCGGGGCTCACGCCGCTCGCTTCCACGTTTCTATCAGGCAGCCCATGACATCCAGTTTGGAGGAGACAAGCATTGATTTGTCTGTAGGTAATTTTGGCAGCACCACAGTTATTTTAATCAACTATTTAAAGACTTGACGGCTGGTGGTGAAGCTCCTGCTGCGGTTTCAATGGAGCAATTTACTCTTCTGCTTCTCTTCATGCTTGGATCTATTGCGCGACGGCACGATGTCATCTGATGCGTTACGGCAGAGCTGTGCTGGGTGGCTGTGGGTCCTGGGGCTGCTCGGCATGTCCCCATATCCACTTGCATTTCTGCACTCTCGCAGGGTTGTGAAAATCTTTGGTGAACATCAGGTTTCTGCGGGAGATGAAGCTCGGGCAGGCAGTATGGAGATTACAAAGGACAGAGTGAGTCTTCTCCCTCCGTTTCCATTTGAGTCTTCATGAAGATGGTCACTTGACCAGAGAGGTAAAAGCCAGTAGCAAGATGGTCTTAGAATCATGGAATGGTTTGGGTTGGAAGGGACCTTCAAGATCATCTAGTTCCATCCCCCCTGCTGTGGCCAGGGACATCTTCCCCGAGATCAGGTTGCTTAAAGCCTCATCCAACCTGGCCTTGAACACTTCCAGGGATGGGGCAGCCACCACCTCTCGGGGCAACCTCTTCCAGTGCCTTATCACCCTCATTGCAAAAAATTTCTTCATTGTATCTGATTGAAATCTCCCCTCTTTCAGTTTAAAGCCACTTCCCCTTGTCCTGTCATTCCATGCCCGTGTGCAGATTCCCTCTCCAGCTTTCTTGTAGCCCCTTTAGGTACTGGGAGGCTGCTAGAACAGCTCCCTGGAGCCTTCTCTTCTCCAGGCTGAACAGCCCCAACTCTCTCAGCCTGTCTCCAGAGCAGAGGTGCTCCAGCCCTTGGATCATCTCCATGGCCTCCTCTGGACCTGCTCCAACAGCTCCATGTCCTTCTGACATTGGGGATCCCAGAGCTGAACACAGCACTGCAGGGTGGTCTCACGAGAGCAGAGCAGAGGGGCAGAATCCCCTCCCCTGACCTGCTGCCCACGCTGCTTTGGATGCAGCCCAGGACACGGTTGGCTTTCTGGGCTGCCAGCGCACAGTGCCGGCTCACGGTGAGCTTCTCCTCACCCAACACCCCCAAGTCCTTCTCCTCCGGGCTGCTCTCCATCCATTCTCCGCCCAGCCTGTGCTTGTGCTTGGGATTGCCCCGACCCATGGGCAAGACCTTGTGCTTGTCTAATCCATCCCTATCACATGCTCACTCAGCACAAGGATGCATTTGGGATTGCTCTGAATTCCAGCAGCAATGTGTCTGCTTGGCCTCATAGAGCATCCACAGCTCAGCAGCTGTTCAGCTTCCCCGGCCACCGAGGAGCCATTGCAGAACCAGGTCCCCAGGCTTCCTCTCCTGTCCCCATGGCTGCTTTCTCCGCAGGATACAGGAAAGGAGACGCTCATCCGTGTGCCCCTGAATCCTCACTGCCCACAGAGCCGCTGCTGGCAGCACCGCGGGGCTGGTGAATCTATTTTGTATTAACTTGACAGGCCTTTTTATTGTTATTGTTCTAACAGCCCTTAATCATCTGGCAGCCTTTAGCTCTCCTCAACGGGGAGGACAAAAGATATGCAAAGGGGCTCCGAATGGGAAAATACAGTCAGTTCGACCCGAATTCCCCCTGCTCCTGGAAGATTCCGTAGCAAAGCACATTGCCAGCGCTGAAGCGAGAAAGCTGCTTCGCTGTTGTTGCCGGAGTATTTTTTTCCCTGCCTTGCCATCAGAACGCTGTTAAAAAAACAGGTCTGGACCCCAAACTGGGGTCTCCCTCTGATCCTCGTCTTGGAAAATATTGGCACTAGTGAGTCGCCTGATTTTATAGCTGATAACGCATCATGAACACACATCTATGAGTTGTAGGCTCGTAGGCAGGCTACCTGAGTGATTTCCATCAAGCCCTTAATGGTAATTGTCCTGAGGTCAGCTCAGCCAGGAGGTGAGATCTCTTTTCAGCTGGAAACTATGGGAATGTGCTGCAGCTGCTTGCTGGGAGATGGGTAAAAAAAAGGCTCTTCTAGAAAAGGAGTCAGCATGTGTTTGGGACTATGCTGTAATCCAGGCAACACCTACTGAAGGTCAGACCCAACTCTGGTATTTCAGCAGCTCGTACGCCATCTTAAAGTATGTTGGAATCATCGTTACGTTTTTGAGGACCAGCCCTAATTTTTCATGTTGGAGTTGCTGTGTTAAGCGAAATGACCGCAGTTTTCCTGCAGCTGAAAAGCTTAATTTCTTTCAATAAAACAAAGAATGAAGTCCTGTTTCTCTGATCCTGGGCTGTTTGGCAGCGTGCTGGATATCAGCGTATTCACAGGAGACGCTATTACGAGAAATACAAGCAGGTTATTATTACTCATGCTCAGCCTGGGTTTTGATGGGTCTCTCCAGGATCCACTTCTATTCATTGTTTATTTTCATTAGCGGTTTGGACGATGTAACAGATGACACAGTTAGAAAACGTGCCCATGACGGGGTGGAAGGGGTTGCAGGCGCTCTGGAAGGCGGGATCGCGACTCAAATTGACCTTGTCTCGCCGCGGTGCTGCTCTGCCCGAGTTGAAATTCAGTGCAGAGAGTACAAAAGCCTTTCTCTTAGTTGGGCAAATCCAACTCTGCAAAATGGGCAGTAGTGACCTTGGCAGAAGTGTGCACTAAAGGTATTTGGGATCCGTCACGGATCACAGTAAAAACACGGCTCGGCAATGCAATGCAGTTGCTAGGAGGGAAGGTGAATACCGCTCTCGGAGGGCAAGAGGAATGTTGTATGGAGAGTCATTTCTCTGTTTGGGTCGTCATGGGATACATCAAGGCCAGGTTTGGGGGGTAATCTGGTGCCTGCCAGGTTAGCGGGATGGAGCGATGTGCTACCTACGGGTGCTGTAGGGTGTCGGAATGGGTTTGTCAAGGTATGTCCGGGGCAGGAGGTGGGATGGGGTAGACTTCTAAGACCTCTGTGCTCCAACACTTGTGATTGCCTGCTCCTTGTGTCACCGTGCCACGGAGGCAGCCGGCTCACAGCTCAGCAACACGCAGGCTTGTGCCGTTAGTATTTACAGCCTTGTGTCCAGATAACAGCCGGTATTTATATACTTGCAGTAAACTAAGATCTCTATCTGGGCAACTGCTCCTGGTTGCTCTTCAAGCCAGTGAAGGAAGAAGATTTGCCATTTTTGAGCCTGTAAATGTTTTATTTAGCAATTAAACCTGTGTCTCTTTGAAGCTTTTTCTGTGTGAGGTAAACAAAATCCTGAATTGCTCCAGAGCGTTTGAATTTTGCTGTCCTAAGAAAAAGCATTTTAAGGTAAACCAGCCTGAGCTTTGCTTTGGCCCTGACTTTTTTCCCCCTGCTATCAAAATCAGAACCAGCTTGTAATTGCTAGTGATAAAAAACCCCCAAATCTTCCCCCAAATTTCTGCAGAGATGGGTAGCCTGCTCACATCCCCTACATTTTTATTAAACTCAGACTCAAGTAATCTAGGTTTTTCAAAACAAATCTTTCTTAGTCCTTGGCCTAATGCTTGCACCTTCCTGGACACCCTGGCTGCATCCCTCAGATACGTGGTGTGAAGACTTTTCCTGCTTGTGCTAAGGCCGAGCACGCAGTCAGAGCCACGTAGATCTCAACTGATGATTTCAGGTTGTGGATGCAGATCCCTGGGAGCCTTGGAGCTCCTTTGTGGGTCTTCAGGACTTGAATAAGAAGGATGCGATGGAAAATTGTGAAGGTCCACAAACTGAAAAATGGTTGCAAGCTTTTGTTTTAGACTCTAAATAGATGTTCAGGTTTTTTAGTTATTTGTTTAACTGCGTTGCTGGCATGTGAAGACAGTATTTTCATGAGGTGGGCAGCAGGCTAGTGCTTCTCTTGGAGTAAGACAGCTTTTAATGTGTTTCTTAGCTTTAGCCTGTTAGAGGAGGTCTCATTTAATCATGACAGAACTGACCCTATTATCAGCAAAGTCCGTCTTTGTTAGGTTGCCGCTGGAATAAAATAGTATCTGACCCTGCAACAGATTCCCTTTCAACAAACTACTGGCAAAGATCCCCGTGAAGGCTCCCTTTCAAATAAATTCTTGGCAGAGCTTTGGGTAATGAGATTTCCATTGAATAAGCTGTTAGCAGAGCACCTTTTAACTCGATCCGGGTAGTTAGAGAGGAGCCCTGGGAGCCGGCAGTCTCCAGTTTTGTCGCTGGGGTGTCGCTGGGTGAGTAGCCGGAGCTCTGTCCTCGCTGTGTCTGGGGGATGGGCTCAAGCTCAGGTTGGGCTTGGAAATTCCCCCAAAGTCATCAAAATGTTTCATGAAGTGCGATGACATGACTATTGAGGACAAGCGTTTCTGTCCCTATGAGCTGAATGGTGGTTCCTGGTTTATTCTTCCATATGTGGGGTGACCTTGAGTATTAACTTTTTGAGTGATGACCTTGAGTATTAACTTTTTGAGTGATGTCTCTGTGTAACTTCTTTAAAACTGCCCTTTCCTGTACTTCTGGGGATACTCAGTCCTATTCCCTCATTTGCGTCGTTTCGGAAAAGACGGTGACATGTGTCCAGGCATTGCAGTCAAAACGTCCCTCTTTCTCCTCCCAAATGTCATTTGCCTGTTATTCCAGCTTTCCATCTGAGTTTGGGATTAGGAGCGGTCGGCTTTCATGCTACAAGCCTTCATAATGGGATTAAGTGGATAAGGACATGTAGAAAATGATTAGTGCTCTCCTGGGAGCCATTAATGGTTTGCAAAGGCCCTCACAGAAGTAGCATCTACTGAGTTACGTTGCGCAGGAAGAAACTTGCACTTCTTTTAACGCGAGTTTTGGAGAGGCTGCGGCTCTTTGGGTAACGAGTATTGATTCCTCAGAGATCTGCTGAGAATCGGCAAACATGTAGATTGAATCAGAAGTGGGATTCTGGCTGTAGTGGGGATAACACATAGAAAATCACCCATTTCTTTTTTTTTTTTTTTTTTTTTTTTGATGAAGGTAGGCAGGCAAGAAGTGGTGTCTCTATTCCACTTCCTTCTGATCCTACGCTGCCCACTGCTCTGCAGGACCAAAAGCAGCATCTCCCAGACAATAAATTTTTGCAGGAAAACGCCCTCAAATTCCCGTAGGTGAGGTCCTGAGCATCTCTCCAGCCATGCCTAGACAACCCATGGGGGCTGTGTTGGGGTATTCCCACACCAGAGCATCGTCTGATGCCGAGGTTTGCCGCAGGTTTGGGGCTCCCCAGCGCACACAAATACACGTAGGAGTGCAACAGGGAGAAAGAGCTCCTTCATAAAGACTTAATTTACCGTTTCATGCACCGCAGCAACAAGCTCTTTCTCCGAAGGCACCAGACATCCTGGTCTGCTGTAGATAAGAGCTGTGGGATTAGCTCCCCCGAAGGGAAACCCTCCTCTTGCTCCGAGGTTTTGGTGTTTCATGCCAACTCCTCTGCGAGCGGTGAGATCTGCGTGCAGTCCCGTTTGCGTAGCAGCCAACTGGCATCCTGCTCGGATTTAGTATGTTCATGGAGCATGTCAGAAAGCTGTGTCTTTTTGGGTTATTACCGCTGGGAATTACTATTGCCGTCATCCAAAGGGTCAGAGACCCCCTCTTGCTCCCCATCCTGATGGCCTCAGCAGTCTCAGCGTTGTGTGTTTTAAATAGAGTTGCTATGCGGAGCTGCTGTCGTCTTCGGAAGGGAAGTCTGGTTATTCCAGTTGCATTCGGATATCATCGTGGTTCAAACTTTTTAAACACAGCACTTTTCACACTTTTTAAACTGTCTACTTTATGGTGAAGGATGGATGCCTAGGCAGAGAAACGCACTCCCAACTTGGTAAGGAGCGAACTGGTTTAAAAGGCTGGAAAGCTTCATTACTGGAAACATTAAACTCAAGTGCGAGACATGAGAAGAGCAAAGATGGCTAATGGTAAACAGATAACAGTAAATATCATCCCTCCAGGTTGGGTCCCTGATGCTGAAAGTAGCAGCAACTTGGAGAAATTCTGGGCTGCGGGATAACACGGCTAGCAGCCAAAGTAGCCCGTGCTTCTTCAAATGCTTCCTAATTAAGTTCTGGCTATTAATCTGTCATCCCGGGTTACAGTTCTTCTATGAAATAACGTATTAATGTGAATGGTCTTGAGGTAGAGACATGAGATTGGTTTGATTTGAAATTGGGTATCATCCAGCCCATTTTGAGTAGAAACGGGCTGGTTTGTGGCTGAGGCATAGTGAAGGCTTTAGATCCTCTTTTAATTGATCCGAAAGCTGTATGGGCTGCCCTGTTCTCCAGTGCACTGATTAAGGGTGATTATAGAATTAGCTGGAAAAAAAAGATAGAGCTGGATGTCGTTGCCATGCAGAGATAGTCTTGTGTTCCTCGGTTCCAGGATCTAATCCTCAGAATGACTCATCCCTCTTTAATATTTCTTATAAAGCTACTGACGTGGCATTGCTATTTACCCAGATAAACCTGTTCATGGCAGCAGCGTTCAGCTGGTCACACGCCCCGCGCTCCTTTCGAGTGCAGCAGAGAAAGGCGTCCTTCTCCATCCATCGGCTGTGGCCAAGCAGGAGAAGGTCTCCTCCTTTGGTGACCTTTGGGCTGAGCTTCTCGGGAATCATCACGGCGAAGCCGGTGGATGAAACTCATGCTTGAAATTCAAGGCATGCTGGAGCTGAAGAGCTTGAGGACCGGGGGAGATGGCAGGAAGCACCTGCCCGTCCGTGCAAAATACAAGGTCATCCACTTACTATCAAAAGATCTAAAAAGCTCATGGGGAAAATGGGCAAGCCACTGACTCCCAGAATGTCAATCCCCCCCAAAAATTATTCCCGCTATGCAGTAATGAGCTTACTTGCTGCTTAGATATCCAGGAATGTTGATATTAAAGGTGATATCTCTCTTGGAGGCACTCAACAGTGACGTTCTGTTCCTTGACCTCAGAGTGACCATTGTTTTTTGGTATCTCCTTTTTCCTGTGAAAGTCCTTATAAATTGTATTTCAGTCACTTCTTGGTCTTCCTGGCATAAACTGAACAGATTAAATTAGTCACGGCTGAGTGATTTTCTAGGATCAGACCTTAAATATCCTCTCTCTTCCTTTCCAACATACCCATGTTGGGGCAATATGCACGTGCGATATTCTGGGTGGGTTAACGGGCCGGCAAATTAAAAGAAAGGGATCAATATAACGTGTATGTGTCGAAGATCAACCTCTTCCTCTGTGCACTTTTACATACAGATTAGGTGTGCTACAATAGATCAATGTCCTCAATTCCTACGGAGTTGCTGGAGGCATCTCAGGACTCTTTCATCAGTAAACATCGCAAATGATCGATTAGATGGTGAAATGTTCAGGACACCTTCTGATTATCAGATCTTCAGCTTCTCAAGCCTCTCTGAGCGGAGCTGGGGCTGCCCAGGGTGCTCCAGCCAGGAGCATCCCCTCCCTCACCAGCACCGCAGGACTGAGGGTTTATCCCTCTTGGGAAATGGCTCATCTTCTGCATCACCTGTGCGGGGGCTGCCGCGTTTCCCTCGTTCCGTCGAATCTCAGGCACGCTGCGATTATTGAAATCAAACGTCTTGAGAAAAATATCTCAGCAAACAGCACCGATTCGGAATTAATCACAATTTTAATTTGACAGAAAAGCGATCCCGCTCCGCTGGCTGCGATTTCTCCGCTCGCCACCCACGCACGGAGCCTGCTGCAGGGTGTCTGCGGGAAATGAGACGTACAGCCGGTCCTGCCTGGTAAAAGCCTATTTAAGTGATCAGCCGTAGACTTGGTTGGAATATTAGGCAGTAAAACAGGTTTTCTAGAAAATGAGATTGCCCCTGGCACTGGTAAATCCATTCAAAGATTCCATGCAGCCGGGTGGATGTGGTGACATTTGGGGGAGGCAGTAGGTATTTTTCTTTCTTAATAATTCGTATACTGAGAGACTATAAATTAAATAGTTTTCAAACACAGGACCCAATCCTGCTCTTGTGCTTGTTTCATAGCTGTTTCAGTATCACTTATTTCATTGGGTTTAAGCTTGGGAGAGAAAGGTTAGATGAAATAACGTTAAAATCCGAGCATCTTCCGTGGTTTCTGGCAGGGTCCATGCACATGGGAAGTGCGAGGCTCCATCAAAAACCTGATGTTTTTAGAGGGGGAGAAAAAGCAAACGAATGTTATACGCAGGCCAGGCGGTGATGAGGATGATGCTTTCGGCCTCAGGCATCTCTCGGAAAGGCTTCCCCATCCCTGCAGTGCGTTTGAAACCCCTGCGATAGATCTCTATCCAGGCCGGCCGGTTTAATGGAATCGGATTTCTCTGAATGACGGCAGACGGGATTTCTGTGCGACGTGTGGTTTTAGTAAATTAAGCGTTACAAATGCTGCCACCACCCATCCCCCTCTTGCATATGTTCCCACTTTCCCCAGTATTAAAAAACAAATAGTCAGCAAAGCAAAACTGCCGTGAAGCTCATTGCGTCTACCGCTCTACGAGCAAGGAGAAACCTTATGGGTCATATATACCAACTGTGTATGGTCCTGGCTGTACAGAACAGACCATAATAACAGAGATTATGTGTGCTCATGCCTAGTCCGTGCTAGATTAGCTTTTAAATATTTCTGGTTTCCAAGAGGAAGAAACAAATAAATGGAGTGTTCTTCCCTGGGGCTGCAACAACTGTTGGGAGGATTTTGATTACTGCTGGCTGGGTTGCTGGAGAACGCGGCTGTGTTTGGTGCAGGGCTCGAAGAGACAAACCCCAGCAGTGGCAGAGGATGTGGTGATGGTGTCCTTGGAGCCCTCAGGATCCTCATGCTGAGGTGGTGGGAGGTGAGCCTGGGAAATGCAGGACGTTTCCATTCCTTTCACACAATTGTCAGTGACATGGACAGTGAAATTGAGTGCATCTGCAGTGAGTTTGCTGACAACACCAAGCTGTGTGGTGTGGTTGACACGCTGGAGGGAAGGGATGCCATCCAGGGAGACCTGGACGGGCTTGAGAGGTGGGTCTGGGCAAACCTCAGGAAGTTCAACAAGGCCAAGTGCAAGGTTCTGCCCATGGGTCGGGGCAATCCCAAGCACAAGTACAGACTGGGCGGAGAATGGATGGAGAGCAGCCCGGAGGAGAAGGACTTGGGGGTGTTGGGTAATGAGCAGCTCAATGTGAGCTGGCAACATGTGCTGGCAGCCCAGAAAGCCACCTGTGTCCCAGGCTGCACCCAAAGCAGCGTGGGCAGCAGGTCGAGGGAGGGGATTCTGCCCCTCTGCTCTGCTCTCCTGAGACCCCCCCTGCAGTGCTGTGTTCAGCTCTGGTGTCCCCAACATCAGAAGCACATGGAGATGTTGAAGCGGGGCCAGAGGAGGCTACGAAGATGATCCAAGGGCCGGAGCACCTCTGCTATGAAGACAGGCTGAGAGAGTTGGGGCTGTTCAGCCTGGAGAAGAGAAGGCTCTGGGGAGACCTTCTAGCAGCCTTCCAGTACCTAAAGGGGCTACAAGAAAGCTGGAGAGGGGCTTTGGACAAGGGCATGTAGTGACAGGACAAGGGATGATGGCTTTAAACTGAAAGAGGGGAGACTTAGATGAGATCTAAGGAAGAAATTTTTCCCTCTGAGGGTGGTGAGGCACTGGATGAGGTTGCCCAGAGAAGTTGTGGCTGCCCCATCCCTGGAAGTGTTCAAGGCCAGGCTGGATAAGGCTTTGAGCAACCTGGTGTAGAGGAAGGTGTCCCTGGCCACGGCAGGGGGTTGGAACTTGAAGGTCCCTTCCAACCCAAACCATTCTAGGATTCTATGATCATACTTTCTCCAGAATTGAGAATAAAGTAAGATTTTTCCAACGATGCTGAGCAACGACTCACACAGGGAGGAGAGTGATCGATGTGTGGGTGGCAGGAGTTGGAGAGGAGCTGAGACTGACCTCTTTGGCTTTGGGAAGCAGGAGGAGGTGTAAAAGGCAGCCCAGGCCATGCCGCAGCCTTGCTCCATTGAAAAAGCAGTTGCATTCAGGCATCACCCCTGTCCTGCTCCCCAGTACCCTCCTGCAAACCAGGAGGAGCTTTGCTGGCTCCAGCAAAGAGCAGGCCTGGCACCCCTAACACTTCGGGGGAGGATGGATGCCACAACGAAACTGGTAGAGCACACAGCCTGATTTTTGAGAAGTGCTGAAGGTAACTCTGGCTTCAACCAAAATCCACGGGAGCTGTGGGTGTTGGCGTCTCTGGGTCTGAGAGAGGAAGAAATAACAGCCTCCCGCTGCTGCCGCCCGGGAACATGAAGAAGCTGCTGTTAACAAACCATTACGGTGTCGTCTTCAGGGCACGTGCCAGGTTTCAGCCGGGAATCATCTGAAAAGTGAAGATGGAGAACCTGGGAAATGGAGATGTGTAATGGGAGCACCGACAGACGCGCCACTGGAATATTTTCAGGCCCTGACGGTGGGCTGATTTCGTGTATCTGACTTTATTTTTAGAGCCTGGTGGATAGTCACAAAGTGGGAAGAGGAAAGCCTGGATCTTTTTTCCGAAGGATTCCGCAAGACCAGGTTTCCTGTTGTGTCCCGTTACAGTAACTTTTGACGAGATTCTTGTTTCTGATTAACATAATTCGACGCGTTTCCGCAGCCGGCAGGAGGTTGAAGCAGTTTGTGCGGTGCGAAACGTAATAAACGTTTCTGGAGGCGGGGAGAGATATTTAGCAAACCTGACCTTGAGTCGAGTCCCACCTCTCCCAGTTCGACTCAACAAGGTGGTGGACAAGGCTTTTGCTTTGGCAGAGCAGGAACTTCAATTACTCGCAGGAAGTTTTCAAATGAAGAAGAAGGAGGCAAACAATGAAAATCATTTCCTTAGGTTTTGAGTTCTGCAACGTGACGAGCCAAGATTTAGAAGTGATTAAAAGGATAGCAGCTCCGTAGTCCTCGCCAATGCCCCGGCACTGCAGCTATTTACGGCAACGAGTGCTGGGGCAGCCGGACGCTGTCCTCTCCCGGCACCCGTCGCCTGCTGGTTCGGTGCCTTGCGTTGCGTGACAGTGATACTGGGGTTATTTTTTGTTTTTCCTATGGCACGTTGCCATACTTTCAGACCTCTCGTTGTTCCTGATGCTTTGGGTTGTCCCAGTTTCCTTACAGCTTTCCTAAAGTACTGCAGCAGAAGCGGGTGGCATGGTTCAAGCCAAGGTTCTCCTGCGAGAGAAGCAGGGTACCTACTTCCAGCTGTGCAGCTAAAGCAGTTTGATTTATAATATTTTTTTGGTGCCACTGGACCGAAGGACCCAGCTCTTCCCACAGGGCAGAGAGAGGAGCAGTCAACAGCCTAATGTCCTCTCGTGCCATCTCCAGATGTCCCGGCATCTCCTGGCCTTATCTGGACATCTTGGATGCTTTGATCTTTCCAGGGAAAAACCAAAGGCATAAGATTCTCAGAGGTCACCGCGGCACCAACCTCCTTCCAGTAGCGCAAGCTCAGCCTAGGGAAAGGTGCTGATCCCAGGGAGCCCCTGTGGAGGCTTCATCCGAGCCTCGAACCAACCCAGGAACTCCTGGCGTGGGTTTTTCGCCTGCGACTATATTAACAAAGAGGCTGAAACGAGCCTCGAAATTGCTCCATTGGAATCGGCAGGAGGTCATTTCTAGGCATAACACCTGGAAAGATCATGGCCAAATGTAATCAAGCCACCAGTGCTTTCAGAGTTGTTTTATTTATTACGGTTTTTATCGCCCTCCTATTAGGCAGCAGCTTTTCTACGGCCGCTTTCAATCTCTCTCCATCAGGCGGCTGCATTGATAATCCATTTTTTTTGAAGCCCAGACCTTTTCCGGGTTTAAATTATTTGGATCTTATTAAATAAATGTGCATTTGTGTAGAACGGAAACTTTGCTCCTTATCAGGATCATCTGTCTTGGTGAAATGACTTGTAACAGCTGTTCCGTGCGGCAAAATCTGATAGAAACACTGGGACTAGATATAAACACAAACATTAGTCGCCATGGAAACAAAAGTTACTGCGAGATGGCTCCAAAACCCATGTTTCTATATGTTTCTTATCCTAACTAAATATTCCTGTGGGATTTTGCCAGCCACTTCATTTAAAGCCGTCTGGGAGCTGTTCCACTTGTGTGCGTACGAACCGCGTCAGGATACGGGTACCGCAGAGCTCCGCTCTTCGAATCTGTGGGGTTATTGATTTATCCCAACTCCCAAAGGCTGGGGAGGGACAAACCAGTTTAAAATACCAAAGGGTGATGTTGAATTTAGGTACTAATGGATGGGAGTGCTTGGGCTGGGGGCTACGGGCGTATGGCGGTTCCAGGCTGGGATGCGGCTCTGCATCCTGCCCCGGCAGGTACTGCTGCTGGAGTATGGATGCTCAGGGGGACTGGGGGGGCTTTGCTCCTCCATCTGCCAGTTCTGCGTGTGTCTGAAAAACAAAAAAAGCATTGATGAAGGGAGAAGGTTCATCCCTTGCAATTAAAAACCAGTTTCTCTGTTGATGGAGGAGTGGAGTCTTTAGATACACCCTGGAGACCTGAATAAATAGAATTGGTGGACGAAGGCTGACGCCTTGCAGAGACCAGCCAGCACAGCCCTTCTAATGACGTTTGTCGGGGTACAGGAACAACCACCGCAGCGCAAACGTGCGTCTGTTGGAAGGGGACAGGTTGCTCAGCTGGAGGTTGAGCTCAAGGTATCATGCACCATCTGAATGCGGCCCCGAAACCTCCCTGCGACGGAGCTCCTCGGCTTTCCCGGGGCCTCGGCTCTCCTTTCTGCAGGAGTTTTCAGAAAATCCACAGTCACCATAGCAACTGCCGGCTCCGTGGCACGTGCGGGGACCGAGTGCCTTCAAACAGGGGCTCGGCACCCTGCTAACGGCTGAAGCACCGCCGGAGGGGATGCCCTCGACCGCTATGTTCTTCTCCCTTCGGTTGTCAATGTGGCGAAGTTTCGGGTGCCTGTATGAGGTTGAGACACAAGTTCTCTCCATCGGTGCGTCGCATCCCTGTCCTCTGCCCTTCCCCGTTTGGCTGCCTGGGGCGAGGCGGGGAAATCATCATTAATTGTCTCGGCATCCGCCCAGGCATCCTCATCCCGGTACGCCGGCCATGGAAAGGCCACGTCCACCATCCCACGCTGCTCCTGTGGTCAGCCAGCCCCGGCGTCCACACAAAAGGGCTTTTCCCGAAGGGAATTTCTAGCCTGGCTTGCCCAGTGGCATTGCTGGGCAAGGTAAGGGGGTTTGCCGGGGGCTTTTGTGCAGTTCCCATTGTCGTGGTGCCTGAGTGTTCCGCAAAATTCAGCCAAATTCCTCCCAGCTGAAGGCTGCTGGTGAAACACACGGGGTTGGGGGCTTTGCCTTTGAAAAGTCCCACTGCCCCATTTCAGAAAACAGCGATGTGTAATTGGGGAAGCCATGGGGCACATCAGTTTGTCTTTAAAAAAAAAAGGTAAAATCCAAATCTCTTTTTTTTTTTTTTTTTAATGGCTCCTTTCCATAGAAATCTCACTCCTGGTTATAGCAAAGATCTAATTTAAAGGAACAGAGAAGAAAAAGCAAAGAGTAGAAATCTAGGCAGCAGGATCCCTTTGAAGTCTGGCTGTTCCCATCCTGCGATGATTTGAGATCGGTTTGAAAATGCCAACGAGCTGATTTTTACCCATCCCAGGGACCAGGGGTCTCATTGACCCAACCAGCACAGGCAGATGCTGAAGCTTAGAGAAACTCTCTGCCCAAGTTCAGTGTCACAGCTATCAAGGGGTTAAGAAAATTAACTATATTAAGGGAAAAATTGGGACAACATTAGGAAAAGCATGCATTAAGAGTTGTTTTTTGTGGTATGCAAAAATGCAGTTTCTTTTTTCTTGGGAAATTTAAGTGTTGTTTTTTCTCCCCCTGTATCTTTCTTCTTGATTGTTTTATCGCTCATTAACTTCACCTGAAAACCTCCTTTTTCAACCCAACCCCTCCTCCCCGCGCGCTCGATGGGGATCCATTGACCGCCCGTGCTGCTTTGTGGCTCTCGAGCTAACAAACCCAAGCATGAAAATAATCCCGGGCTGTCGGAATAGCCAGTTCCTGATGAATCCAGCCAGATTTGGGTATTTAATGCACTGTGCCGCCTCCTCCTCTTTGCGAATTCCAGCCTGGTTGCTTCCCGCAAGTCCATCCCGTGCCAGTCTGAGCCATGTTGGCAGGCGCCGGGCTCAGCACAATCCATTCTCCTGACTTGTCAGCTCATTCCTGACTCTTTGCAGGGATTTCATGATTATTGGGGACACAGGGGGGTGTTGTGCTTGTGTAACCACGTTGGGTTTGCCCTCAGTGATGATGTCATTACGCCCGCAGTAAAGGTTTTGAATAATTATTAAATAACATGACAAAGTCGGACCCTGTTAGTGCTGGCAGCGGAAGGCGAGCGGCTCTGGGGCCGTGAATTGAGGGTACGTGGCGGGGGGCGTTGTGCCATTCAGCCCGTCCAAGGAGCGATTCACGATGTGCCAGGCGAGGGAGATGCCTCCTGCATAACTAAACGGCTCCGCTGTGCCGTGAGGATCCAGGAGGCTGCGGGGAGTCGCGGAGACCCTGCGGTGGGGACACCACGTCCGTGTCCCCTCCGACTTGCAGCACCAGCAGGCTGTGATGGGATGGGCTTCTCACTGCGTTTACCAGCCCTTGGGACCCTCCTTTTCGAAACAAATAAACCCAAAGTCAACCTGGTCTAGTGGAAGGTGTCCCTGCCCATGGCAGGGGGGTTGAGACTAGATGACCTTGAAGGTCCCTTCCAACCCAAACCATTCTATGATTCTATGAAAACTGCAAGGATAAGAATAACTGGCTTATTCTTATTATTATCAATGATAACAATAATTGGAAAAAATCGAGGTCTTGTTCATTTACCTCCCTTTGCCTTGAGCTCATGTTAAACCCCCAGAGCCCAGCCCAGCTCAGTGTCACAGTCCCTGTCCCCGAGGGCATGTGCCTGCGGCGAGCGCCAAGGTACAACCACAAGTAACAGGAAAGGGGTGAGAAACATACCCTGGTAGGTGAGGATAGGGAAAAAACACTCAACGGGGTAAGGGAATCGCTTCCAAGAAGATGGGTGTCATGGTCATGGCATGGCCACGCGGGTGCTGGTGACTGGCGCGATACGGTGGTCTTGTTGGGGGAGCCAGGCTGAGGGGCTGGGAGGTACCGAGTGTTTCATTTGGCGTTTTATAAAGCACAACAGGTTCAGGGGGGACAGTAGGCAGCTTCTCCAAATCCAGCATAATTGGCTCTTTAATCTGCTCAAGAGATTCCTGAGCGGGATACTGGCGCTATCTCCTCCTTTTGATGAGGGTGGTACAGAAAAAGAAAAAGGAGGGGAAAAAAAAGAAAAAGAAAAAAAGGCACGTGACACCCATTTATTTGCATCTTCCAACAACAATCCACTCATTCTACCCGGGAAACGCGTGTCCTGCTTAATGCCCCTTTATGCAGGTTTTTTATGACGCTCGAGAGTGTATTTATTTATTTACAGATTTATTTTGCAGAGGTGGAAAAACAAGAGGCAGAAAATGCCTTTCCTTTTTTTTTTTTTTTTTTAAATTTGATTTTATTCTGCGTTATTTTGTAAGCAGTGGATTGGCCAGGGGTTGGCTGACCCCCTGGAAGCTGGAATAACGCCGGCTCCCCGAGCCCCAGCTGCGCCGCTGCGCAGAGCCATCGGAGCAAATCCTGACGCCTGCAAAGCAATTGCTTTTCCTAGGGAAATAAATGGGAGTTGTCGGAGCCAAGCGCTTCTATCCCTCATTTATCGCCGGGTTTTGCCCATTCCGGCTCCGAACGGGACACGCACCAGCCCCTGACGCTGGTCCTGGTCAGGGCATGAGCCCCAGCTCTTCGACACCCAAAATTTGGGTATTTACTGAACGTAACTAAAGTCAGGTAATAGTCAAAACTCCGACTCTGTACTCCAAATTCTCAGTCCCAGGCAGAAAACCGCACTGTAACGTTTTTCCTTTTTTGTATACGTTGCATCTGGAAAATACAGAATTGTTGGGATTTTGAAAATAGGTGCCTTATTTCAACCTCGCTGGCTAGGAACGCCGCCGTTGCGCGGAGTAATTACATAATAAATTTGTTAGAGGAATATAAAGCCGTAAAAGCAGTGGTAACGGTTTGCAATTTAATAGCTGAATTGTAAATTAATTTTCCCTATAGCAGCTTGAACGTACCGGGCTGCTACAATTAAGAGGATGTTCTTTGGGGTGCCTTTAATTTTTTGTCGTTGTTGTGAAGTTCGGTGTCGTTAATTCTCTCGTTTAAAGAAGCCGTATGGTTAACCACCTCGAGCTGTAAAAGACAACTTTGACTTCCAAGGGAATATTGTTGTGGAGAAGCTGGTTTTAGCCTGTTTGGCACTTAGAATTCTCTTATAGTAGCTCCCGTGGAGTTGCCCCACGTACCGAGCTGGTGACCTTCATCTCCTTTTCCTGACGTCTCCCGTCTCGCTCCGGTGACGTGGGGCGTTTTCTGCCACGGTGGTGGGAAGCAGAGAGGACCAAGCCACGCAGACCCTGCTCAGAGCATTGAGCTTCTCTTATTTATCTATTTGATAAAGGGAGATATAAACAGAGGTAGGTGGGTATTGCAGTGCTGTGGGTGTCTCCCCCAGCCCTGGCGGTCTCTGGTCCCCGTTTTTGCTCCTGGGGTCCCATATTGCAGAAAATGCCACCTGTCTCTACTCAACCCCCCCCCGAAAAAATCCCAACCCCAAAGGTATCTGTGAAGCAGAGGAGTGAGCTGGGAGCAACGCTGCCCTGCGCCGTGAGCTCAGGCCACTGCCTGGGAACGATGGAAGGTGTCAACTGGGCTGGGGACCAGGGACGAGATAACTGGTCTGGGGACCAGGGATGCGATAACTGGTCCAGAGCCGTTACTGTCCTGCCGGAAATCTGCTGGGGGCAGGCAGCAGTGGTGGGTGCTGCTTTCTGGAGCATTTACAGATGGAAATGGGGAGCACAGGAAAGGAATGGAAAACGTAAGGATCTGTCATGAACCCTAAAGGCACCGCGAGCACCGAAATCTGAGCTCCCAAGTGGAAGCAGGAGGCCGTGCCATAGGGCTTTGGGCTCTAAAAAAAGCTTCTATGAGGATGTTTCTGACAAACTTTAAATCCTCAACTCTTTAAATTAATTAATTTAAATCTTTCAAACTTTAAATCCTGCAACTTTTTCCATTTTTCTTGGAAAATTGCAGAAACCTTTTGACCTCTGCCCCGATCCTCATTCTTGACCTGGAAATTTGCTCACCTCCCGTACGTCACCCAGCCTGGTCGAACTCGTCACACGTCCCCGTGTGCGTTCGCTGGGATGGAGGTGATTTCCGTAGCCCGGGACGGTGTTCGTGCAGCACCCGGCACCTCGGCCTTTTTATCTAACAAGTGCTTCCACAATATAAATATTAAAGGATAATAAACAATTATGATCAGGTTTCTTGGGTGAGTGCGCACAGCAAGTGAATTTAAAATTCATTTCCCATGGGTGTTCAGGCTTCAAATCCACTTTCTGTGAATGTTCATGCTAATAAAACTCTGTTGCACAGGAAGAGAACACAAGAGAGATGCAAATACGACAAGGGCAAATTTGCTTAGGAGTTCAAATGAATATTCACCAACTTTTTATTATTTTTAAGTATTCGTGCCTATTTGCTATAAAAAGATTATTTTAGCTTTACTCTCCAAGCTCAGCGAAGCATGTATTTTTGAGGTGGAATATATATTTCCTTGTGCTAATGGTGAGTTTTGTTACCAGCAAGTAAGGAGCCCGCTTAAAACGTACTTTATCTTCAGGAAAAGTCTCTACTGAAGCCCCATGAGTTATCACCATCCTGATTAACGCTTAAAACGTGCTTCCTCTTCACGCCAAGCTCACGTTTGGAAGGACTCAAGGGTTTGGGGGTCACCCTGTCTCCTCTGCGCCTACGGCAGGGCCAGCACTGTTCTGACATCTTCATTTGACTTCCATCCTAGAATGGAAAGATATGCAAATGAGCAATAACGAGTATTTTCATTAGAAGTGTCTAGACGTTGTATCTGAGAAAAGGATAACGATGCTTCTGGATTCTATAGAATAGTCTCAAGTAGACCCAGGGCGCCTTATTTATTTCTTTTCATCAGAAAATGTTTGTTTGTTTGTTTATTTATTTATTTAAAGTGATTTAATGTAAGTGAAATTAGGGTAATTGCTAATTATATAACTGCAAACGAGGTGGATCTTTTATCTCGAGGCGAGTCGGAACCGTTAGTTTTAACGGGGTGTTGTCAGGAGGCAGGAAAATGAGCCAAATGGGCCCCAAGTCATTTTTTGTCCTGGTCTGGACCTTTTTGGAGAGCAAGGGGTGCCAGGGAGCAGCACCCGGTCGCGCCGCAGGGCTGGCCCAGCGTAAGGAACAGAAATGCAGATGTCACCAAAGGCACCGTGGGGGTTTTTTTCCTCCTTTCACTCCAACAGAGCAAGTTTCCCCCCACCCCCCCGGTATTCCCCACATCTCAGCTCACATCTTCTCCATCAGGTTCAAGGTCTCAGATTTTTCCAAGATTATTGTCCCCTCTCCAGCACTACGACTGACCGTGCTCAACGCCTGACAAAGCGCCATCCCAGAGTTTTTCGATGGGGAGAGGGTTTACTTTTCTACGTGTGCTGGAAGGGAGTTTGTAACAGAAAACCTGCCCGGGAGCCAAGTGCTCCATGATGAAGTCACTGCCTGTACAGGATAAACACATTACCCTCATACGAGCTACGGAACGCAGGGATTGGAGAAATTAAATGTGCTGGAATAGCTTTGTAGATATCTATCTCCGCATCCATAAAACGTCCTGACAGGGAGCAAACACGCGTGCTTGGCAGTCGTCCTGCTCTGTGTGATTGCCAGCGGTAGGTTTTACATGGATCACCTTCTACAAAACCCCTCTGCCAACCATCCTGCTGCTGAGCGATTGGAGCCTTGGCCTGGAGACCTTTGGGGTGACACCTGGGCTGGTACCCACAGAACCTCCTGCACGCGCTGGAGCTTAACACCACATTTAGATTTTTCCAAGGAATCCATCCAGCTGTTCTTTTTTTTAAACTACTATTTATGCAAGCGTTTTGCATCCTGATTTTTTTTTTCAGATAGTCCTATATATCTGCCCTGGCTTTCTCCAAGACCCTAGCATTCCCTCTTTGGTGAGAACATCAGCCTTCCCTTGGATCCCTCATGCTCCACCGAGCTTTCATTTGAGGGCACCTCCTTCTTGTCTGGGGCACTAGCTTTGGGTAGAACTTCTTTGCTGTCATGAAAAGCTATTAATATGAATAATATTAATATTAAATAAGTCTCACCTGAGTTAGCTGAAGGCTAGATAATGCTTCAATCCTTCTCTTTAAAGAAGACTGAGCTACTCCTGGAGTGCCAGCCGATGACCAGGGCTATCCATCTGGGACCGCAGATTGCTCCCAGCACCAGATGGAGGGATGTGGTTCGGCTGTGGCAGCTCTCAGCGGGTCAGCCTTATCCCCAGTTTTCCCTAAAAGTGTAGAAAGCCTGGACAGCTTGGGGTTTCCTCCAGCCATGGGCCATCCTGTGGACGGGGAGCGCTTGGCAGCAGGTGATCGCAGCATAGAATCATGGTGTCGTTTAGGTTGGAAATGATCTTTAAGACCATTGAGTCCAACCTTACACTTGACACGGGCAAAGCCACCCGGTCAGATGCCAGGACGAAGGAACATGAACAAGATCTAACCTTCTTCTACCCCAAAGCATGGCAGGATGCTAACGCTGCGCCTGGGGGACGGGTGGCTGGCTGCAGGGTGCTCCCCCAAGGGAAAAAGGAGAAAATGCAGGAATAACGGGAATCGTTCTAGGTGGTTTTAGCTCTCGTGTATCAGAAGCAAAGTAAAACGCTCAAGTGAGTTGACGGCACCTCCGTTTGATCTCTGCCACGAGCTGACTCAGGGCCAGAATTTTTCAAAGGCTGCTAATCGCCTCGGTATTGATTTTATACTCAGATACTTTATCACGCTTGTGTGTTTGGTGTGGGTTTGGATGTTGTGGGTTTTTTTTTTTTATTATTACTATTTTTTTAAAAGTAATCTGTGTCAGAAGCTAAATAGACTTTCTTAGAAGCAGGATGCCCCCTGCCCTTCCGTGCCTGGGTGTCACATTAGGGTAAATTCACCTCCGGCAGATTTCATTAACAACTCCTGTTTGGACAAAATGTGTGCGTGACTGAAATACCTAAATTTGGGGGGGTTTGTAACCATTTTTTATATTTTTGGTTTGGTACTCTGGGCCCTGTTTCCCCTAGGTCTCAGCACCCCTTCACACCCAGTTTCAGCCCATCTGTGCCTCAGTTTCCCCACCCTGTGAAACAAGGTCTGCAGTATTTTCCTACCTAACCAAAGATATAAGGTACCTGGGAATTATCTGATGTAAATGTACCTCTCTCAGTCCTGAAAAGTGTTATTTTTCACTGACCCCAGCCAAGCTGCGTTACGAACAGGACACCAACACGCTCCGAGCCCCAAATGTGTAGAATCAATGAATACATACTGAAGCCTTAAAACGTGACTATAGATCGTGTAATGTGTTTATGTACCAATATTTCTCTGGTTTTTCAGCTGCCTTCTCAATGCTGAAACGTTATCTAGGTATATTTTTAGAACTTTCATAGCTTAGCGGAAATGTAATCGTATGTTTGTAATCTTGGGCAACACAGGATCAGTCCGCCCTGCTGATGGCACCTAAAAAAAAAAGGAAAAAAAAAAAGAAAAGGAAAAAAAAAGCTAGTGTGATTGTTTCCCACTCTTGTTGCCAAAGGAAACACAGAGGCAACCCATAATCACCTTTCCTGGGTCTGTCCTTCTAACACCTAATTTAAGTATATATTTGTCTGCCGATTGATCACAGGATTTTTTTCATGGCACCTATCATCCCACTATCTAAGCACTTTGGAATCTCCCTATTCATTTAAGTTTTTTTATGATCCTTGTAATAGCGATCGAGTGCGACCTTGCACTTGGTTGATGCTAAAACCAGCTCCTTACAGATATTTCAGCCCTATCTACAAGGAAAATAATTTTTGCAGCCAAGTATAACCAGGCAGCTCTGCTCAAGCGGATGCACCTTTGGGGCTCACCCCTTCTCTTAGTACCTACATAGGAACAAGCCAACAAACCTGCTCCTGGGTGGGGAGAGCTGGGCTGGAGACCACCACAAATCAGAGGTATCCATGGAAGAAAGCTAAATATTATCACAGCATCAATGTTGTTATACATCATGGAAGGGAGCACTTCACGCATAGTTTGCAGAGGATACGTTAAAACAAGGGGGTGGAGCAGAGCTGGATTTTTGTCAAGGTTTATGTATTGATCCATGAGATGAAGATGGGGTCAACTTGGGAATAGCTGCAGCACGTCAACCGGGTTTGACCACGTGAGTTGTAACGGCTTAATTCACCCTGTAGTTGTGGGGACCAAGCCCAGCCAGGTGGGAGATGTGTGATGGTTTATATCTATTAGATAGAATCGTAGAATAGTTTGGGTTGGAAGGGACCGTTAAGGGTCATCTTGGCTAGATGACAGACGTGGTTCCTCAAAGGGGAAAAAACGCCCCAAATTTGGACTGAATCCAAAGAGTTTTATATGAAGCAAAGACCCTGAAACTCCTGAGTAATTACACTTAACAGTTTTGCCTAACAAAATGGCCATGAAAAAACATTTAAAAGTTTTGGATACTTTGCCATGGGAGCTCATCACCGACACCGATACCTGCTTGTGAAAAGCTGGCTGCTGACGTCGTCGCCATCGACGCTTAAACACTGGCTGAACGAACGCAAATTCATCGGATCGCCGTGATGCGTTAAACAAACGTTGGGTTTAATAGAGCTGCGGATGGAGGCTGGTGCCATGGATGCACTCAGCTGTGAAACGTGCTGTGGAAGTCGTTTGTTTGCAAAGGGTCTCGAAATCTGCTTCCTATTAACGTAAAATGGGTTTACTGGAGAGAAATCTCCGGGATCGCATTTTTCTCTCAATTATCCCCTCTCAGCGGGATTCCTCGAGGTTTGCGCCGGGTAACTGAGATGTGTCTAAGCCGGGGGATTGGATCTGGGGTTTGTTTTGATCCACGCAGCTTGTATCTCGCCGCGGTGATGTAATTCCCTCAGTCCGAGGCAATTTATAAACATTAATGGGTTTGTTTTCGCCGTCCCGCGGGACGCGTGGCACAGGGGGGTCGCCAGGACCCTTTCACCCACGCGGAAAGGGAGACAGGGAAACGTGTGACGGCAGCATTGGGGGAAAAACAGAATATCCACCCAAGTTTTGAACCTGTCCACTCTTAGCTCTGTTTAATCCCGTTTTAATAACTTTTAATCAGCATGGGCAGCGTTGAGATGCCGCTATGTACCGCAACTGAGGAAGGAAAGAGCTGGGGCTCAGTATTTTAAGAGCAAGAAGAGGGGGTTAAATGCAGTTCTAAATGCACAAATAAAAATGTGACCTTTGTAGAGGGGAAAAAAACCCCAACCGTAGACATTAGCAACTGAAAACCCAACTGTAGACATTAGCAACTGTTGAAACTTGGATGGAAACGACTTTGTGGGGATGTGCTACGAGAGACTACGGAGCTGGGGGCACGCTGGGCTTTTTCTGGTGATTGCTGCTCAATTTTGCTGGTCTCTGGGATGGGATTTTCTTGGTGTGTTTTTCTTTGCGGATGAACGGCCGTACAGATGCCTCTGATGACATTTAGAAAGGGCCAAATAGCCGCAGCGTGCCGGGGCGTAACCAGCCAGAGGCGCAGATGAAAAATCCCGTCCTTGGCCGGCTTTTTTGCAAGCACAGAAGGTCCGTTTCGGAAGAAGCTGGTGATCCTCGCAGCCCTTTCAGCTGGGAATTGTTGCTGCAAACAGAGATACATGGAGCAGATGAGAAAATAACGTAAAGACGCAGACAGAAGGTGATTTTTTGTGGGGGGTAGAAGTGAGGCACAAGCAGACAAAAAGCAATGAGCAGAATTTGCATAAGCCTTCACCATCTCAGAGGTCACCATTCTGCAGGATGACACGTGGAAATTCATTTTTTATTAAATTCTGGCTGATTATTTAATTGGAAAGGAAAGGATTTAATTGAATCAAGTCAAAGGGCCGTATTAGATTACGTTCAACCTTTACACAAAAGGCTTTTCCCGTTTAGTTAAACTGGTTCCTTTGCATGTTGTACTTATTAAACCATAAAAAGCAGTAATCTGAATAGCAAATTAAAGGGTTTGGAAGGCCTGAACGGTACCCGTGTGCTACTCGGCCCTTTTTCATCTCCTAAACCTTCTCGTATTCCCTCTCCTGCATTCCTGAGGCTGAAAAGAGAGCAAAGAGGATGGGCAATATTCTCAAATCCTCCTCCATCCACATTTCTTCCATCTCTACATTCTTGAGAAATAGCCTGCCTGGATGTGACGCCGCTTCTAGGAAAAGTTGCCCGAAATTGAGGGTTTTTGTCAGGTTTTCAAGGTTACCCTTGCACCACCTGGAAAGATGCTTGAGGGTGGCCAAGGCTGAATGGAGACTTGAGACTTGGTGGTGGTGACTCAGGTTTCCTGCGCGTCTTTAGGAAATATTCCTGATCTCTGTGCGTTTCGTCTGCGGGGCCGGGGACCCCAGCCCTTAGGGACCGGACTCGCTGCATGGCTGTCAAGCTCCTGGTAAAAGCTGGATTTAGGGAAAAAAAAAAAAAAGGCAAAGCCATTTTGGGAAATAATCTGTTTCTAATTTTGGCTATTTAATTAGCTTTTAATTTTTTTTTTTGTGAATGCAAAGCTAATAAGAGAAAGGGAATTGAGGCCTCATGTGTTTCCTAATGCTTCATTTCATCCCAATTTTGAGGATTGCACCAAAGGCTTGGCCTTTCGAAGGGGGATCAGCACGATCCAAGATAACCCTCATGTACGGCACTTTGAACACACCCCTTTGTTGTAAAAAAAAAAAAAAAAAAATCAAATTTTGACAATTTTCAATCTTTGTGATTGGAAAATTTGATATTTTCAATCCTTCCTCTTTGAAGGCAGTTTTGCTGCCAGAGCGATGATGGGGACGTTTCTGCGGCTTTGTGGGTTCCCCTTGTCCCAAACCGGCGTGACAGCGGAGGGAGATTTTGGGTCAGGAAGGCGTGAGGGTTCACACACACGCTCCTTCCAGGAGGGAGAAACCAAATCCTGCTTGGAGAGATGGAAATAAATTTTAAATGGTCCCAGCTGTTCCCTAATAAGGACGAGAAGGAGGCATGGGGGAGAAAATCCTTTGAGATATCTTCAGGAGAATCTCAAAAGGACTTAAAGTAATAAGGAAGATGATTTTTTTTTTTAAAGTGAGGTTATTAATTTATGGGTGAGTCCAGAGCGAAGTTTAAGAAACACATTTTTTAAATAGCACACGTGCTAATGTAGAAATTCTCTTGCACCAGTAAATTAAAAAGATTCCAGCGCTGCCAGTACAGCAACTTGTCTATTATTAAGGTTAGATTGAGTAAGGAGCATAATTTGGACTTTCCTTCAGCAGCTGAACGTGTTCTTGGAAGGCTCAAAGCAGTTTTAACCTGATTTTTGAATGATAAAAATAACGCGCTTGCACTTTCAAGCCGAGTTCCTTTCTGCTGAAGTTCACGTTTTGTTCAAGCGCGATGACTAAGTTTGCGATTGCACAGTCAGGTTATCTGGTTGTAGACGTAATTCTCTCATTTGCAAGCACAGTTTGCAGCAAATACTCATGCAAATTAGGGACGAAACCGGGCATTTATCTTGATTAGAATTCACTTTCTATATATACTTAAAGAATTTTATCTGGGTCCGGGAGGGCTGCACAGATGATGAAGAAAGAATTTCAAAAATTGCATTTATTCCCCTCGCGGGTTGTCTGTCCACCCTTTGGGAATTCGTTACGGAAAAGAGCCCTTTATGGCAATATTCCAAGTGCCCTGGGCCAGTGCTTGTGGTTGGTTTGCAGACAATGCTGGAAACCCTCAGTCAAGAATAACTCTCCCTTGGAAAAGCCACTGTGGCGTTTATCTGAATAGGAGATTTTCTTTATTTTACAAAATCCTGCTACAGATGACATGGACTCAGTCCTTTTCGCTCTTGGAGAGCCGGCTGTATGCACCATCCCGGTCCAGGTCTGAGGTTTTGGGGATCCAGGCCCATCTCAGTGTTGTTTTTCAGCAGACGACGTGACAGATTTGCCGCATTTCTGTTCTTAAAAGCTTCCCGGGGCACACTGCACGCCAATCCCCTCTGCTTCTGCAGAGCCCCACCCCAGCGCTGCCCGGGGACCGGCACCGCGTGGGACAGGGACACGTTTCTGCTTTATCTCGCGCCGAGCCTCTCCCAGAGTCAGCTTTGCTGCAATCTGATGAGGGAAGCGCTTTGCCACGGGTTTTACTGCATTTTGTTTAAGGTCTCTGCAACGCCAGCGCCGATGCAGAAGGAGCATCCTGGAACTCAAGGAAATGCCCCAAATTCTCAGCTCGTTCAGCCAAAAGCCCGAGTTTAGGCAAATATCAGAGGGTTTAGCAAATCGTACGGACTCGGGCAGGACTGTTTCTCCCTCTTTCCTTAAAGATTGAGATTTTCTCTGTCTTTTCCCCTGGTGGGAGCCCTTCCTCGCCAGCCCTGGCTCCCGGCTGCGCTTCCCACACCCACTCAGGTTTCCGTGAGGCTCCCGCCCCGCTGCTGTGGGGGTTCCTAAACCCGTCGGTGAACTTTTTGAGCTGCACATGGCCCAGGTGGAAACCACGCGGCGCCGCTGCCCGCCGTTTTCGGAAGTGGGGATGGTTTGGGGAGGCAAAGCCGGGCGGGCCACAGTTTGGGGAGCAGCATTGATTCATTTTTGGGGGGGATGAAGCCTCCCTGTGCCGCGGTGGGGGTCAGGCTGTGGCTCTGCAGGCTTGCTGCTACCCAGGCCCTGGCAAATATGCCAAGTGGATCCCTGCGAGGCATCCATGAGGCACAGGGAGACATCAGCGCTCCCTCTAGCAGTCACCCGCGATGATACCGAATAATTCCTGATTTTTCACCCTGGGTTCGTGCCATGCGAACTGCCGGCGCGAGGATTCTCACATTAACCATCACCACAGCAGTGACAGCGTACAAGAGGTACGCTTCCCTCCACCCCCCTCCCAAAAAAAAAAAAACCCTCCCAGAGGGATTTTTTGGAGCTTATTTTACCTCCACCTGCTGCATAGCTTTTGGATAGGGCCACGCACCGGGCTGAACCTGAGCCCAATTTGCAGAAAGGCACTTAATTAGTGGTATTTGCAGCACATCGCAGCCAGCTGCGGGCACTGCAGCACCGAACTTCCCGGAGGAGGGGGGAGTGTGGGGGGTGTCTTGCTGTAACGGCAGCGTTACCGGTGCCGCGGCCGCTGCAGGGCTGCCCCCCCCCCCCCCGCGCAGGAGGGACCCGCCTCCGCGGCAGACGCTGAGCGCCGCGTATCGCCGCGGATGCCCTCGGCCGAGCCCTGCCCGGGCTGCCGGGGGGGAGCAACAGGTAGGGGGCAACCCTTCCCCACCCCCCCAGCACAACCTGTTCCCGCTTACACATCCCCCTGCTACCCGCCCCCCCCCCCCTTTTTTGCTTCCCTGCTCGCGTAGCCCCCTTGGCACCCACTACACGCAGGCTCCCCCCCCCCCCCTTGTACAGACCCCCCCTCCCCTTTGCACCCTCTCCTTGCACGGACCCCCCCCTTGCACAGACCCCCCCTCCCCTTTGCACCCCCCCCTTGCACAGACCTCCCCGTCCCCTTTGCACCCCCCCCTTGCACAGACCTCCCCCTCCCCTTTGCACCCCCCCCTTGCACAGACCTCCCCCTCCCCTTTGCACCCCCCTTTGCACAGACTTCCCCTCCCTTTTGCATCCCCCCTTGCATAGCTCCCTCCGCTTTGCACCCCACCTCGCACAGACCCCCCCTTCCCCTTTGCACCCTCCCTTGCACAGACCCCCTCCTCCCCCCTCGTCTTTCGCGCCGCCTCCTCGCGCAGCCCACTCCCCCTCGCGCGGCTCCCCCTCCAGCAGCCCCTTCGTCCAGCCCCCCCCATCCCCCCCCCCCCGCGGCGGCGCACGCCGCTCCCACTCTCTCACCTCTCTCCTCCTCTTCCTCCCTCCCCCAGGCCAAAATCCTGCACATGATGGACGACAACAAGCAGCTGGCGCTGCGCATCGACGGGGCGCTGCAGGCGGCGGGCCAGGAGGTGACGGCGCTGCGCGCCGAGCTGGCGGCGACCGGCCGCCGCCTGGCCGAGCTGGGCAGCGAGCCGGCCATGGAGCACGGCCCGCACAGCGCGCAAGGTGGGTGCCGCCGGCCGCGACCCCCGTCCTGCTGGGGGGGGGTACTCTGTGTGTGTGTGTGTGTGCCCTTCCGCCCGGGAACCGCTGCGGTTCGGGGTTGTTCGTTGTTTGTTTATTCGCGGTCTCCGGGGTGGCGCAGGGTTGCGGGGGGGTCGGGGGGTCCCGTCGGGACGCGGCACCACCCGCCGGTTGCGGGTCCCCCCTTTGGTTTCGAGCCGCCGCCTCTTTCCCGGCTGCTTCTTCGACCCGGCGCAGGGAGGGACCCCCCCCCCCCCCACCCGGCTCTCCCCCCGCAGCACGGTGCTGAACTCGCCCGTTGCCGGCCCCGGTAGCCCCCACGCCGGCTCTCCCCGGTACCCCGGCTCCCATAACCGGTTTCGTAATTCGGTAGCAAAGCAGCCATGTTACAGCCGCGATCCGGGCGCTCCGGCTCCGCCGCTGCCGGCGGGCGCGGGGCTCGGCCCGGGCACGGACCCCGGCGGTTGCGGGGGGGTGTGGGGGGAGCTCGGGGCCGTGCATGGCTGCAGGGAGCCGACCCCCGCACAGCCGGGACCCGCGGCACGTGTTTTATTAAGCCTGGAGCAAAAGGCTTGCACAGACCCTATGCCATACATACATCCCTCCCCTGCCACCCTTAAACCCCGAAAAAGTTGTCGCTGGGGCAGCAGAGGCTGAGGCTGGAAAACGGGGTGCACGGGGCGTGGGAAGTGGTTTGTGCTCGTGGCTTTGCGTGGAGATCGACAAACGGGGTCCGAATTTTTTTCTGCAGTGCTCTTGACGGGGGCCGGCTCTCCTCTGGCTGAAATTCACTGCTTTCTGTTAAGGAAAGTAGTGCTGCCATCACTGCTACTTTAGAACTATTTCAATACATATATATATATATATTTGCCAAATGATTGCAGGCTTGTGTGACAGTTCACCCTGGAGCAGCCTGTGGTGTCAGATCAGAGATGGTGCAAGCTCTCCCCTTTCCCGAGAACCCAACCGAGTTTGCACCTGCGTGATAAAAATGTCAGTAGTTATTTACGTGTTACTTACTGACTGTGAGTATCTCTTGCTGTGGTGGTGGTCAGGTTGTCCTTTCAATAGTTGCATTCTGTAGCTTTTTAAAAGCAGCCTGGCTCTGGTGGGCATCGCTGCTCCGGGCAGGCTGCTGTGTGCGGCGTTCATGCGAATTGGTTTAGAGGGATTAGTTTGTGGATTTGTTCCATCCAGCTTGCTGTATGTTGCTGTTTCGGTAGCCGGGTGGGATGTGTAGTGTGTGAATTCTGCCTGTTAAACTTAATCCATCATCAGGTGGGTTTGTTGGAGCTGGACCCAGTGGAGCTTGCGGATGCGCGGGGAGCGGAGTTACGTGCACGGTCAGGTATTTTCAGAACCGATATAGGTGTAATCTTTTGGTGTAATCTGAACCAGACCCTACTGTATACCGCATCCAGGCTACCGAGACACTTTCTTTTACAAAAATCTGCTGAAAGGGCAGAAGGAGGGGATGCCTTCATCCTCCCTCGCTGGAGCAGGGGATTGGGAATGCAGCTGGTGACACGCTGTAGAGGGCATCAGTGTGAGTGTGGAAATGCAGCCTTCCAGCTAGAAAAGCAGGTAGAATATAGATATATACATATACCCACACGTATTTCTGCGGGTATGCTGCCTTTTGTTCCTTCTCCAGGAGACTTTTGGAGAGACATGTGGTTTTGCAGAGGGGCAGTACCTCTGTTCCCAGTGCGTGCCCCGATGAGGGAGGGGTGTGTGTGGTTCTCCAAGGGTCATGGTTTCTCTTTTGTCTTCCTTAGAGGTTTTTCCAGTTTGTTAAGTGATGGAAAAACTCCTTTTTGGGTTCCTTTACCGTTGGCATGCCGGAAAACTGATTGGTACGCTGTAAGGGTGCTGAAGAAATGCGCTCTGCTCCCTGAAGCGTGCGTGCTTCTGGTTAATAACTTTAATGACATGCACTTGGGAGTGAGAATGGAGATGCCAGGGCTTGTGGGGTCTCTGCAGCTGGTGGCCAGGAGTGGTCCTGTCCTTGGCTGGGTGCAACAGTGGTACCTTCAGCAGCTGCTGAAGTGGCCGGAAGGGTCGCTCCATCTTCCTGCTCCTTAAGCTGGCAAATTTGACTCCACATGCCAGTATCTGGGAGCTAGGAGAGAGGACACCTCCCTAACGAGGTGCGACTCCGTGGCCCTGCAGCTGTGGTTTTTGCCTTCCCTGCGAGTTTAAGCGGCTATTACCTAAAATGTGATATATGTACCACTGGTGTGTAACGGAATCCAATCAGTTAAGTGTAAAATTGCATCTGGAGAGCCTTGTTTTCGTCGTGCTTATCAAGGAGAAGGGGGAAGAGTGCTTGGTCTCCACAAACCCCACTGATGAGATTCACTTTTATTTTGGGTTTCCTCCCTGAGTTTAGTACTATTGTTTAAATACTGCCGTAAACGCGCTCGTACATCACACTGTGTTTGTATAGGTGGGCCCAAGGCATCAGTAGTGAGTCGTGTGCTTTTCCTTGGGGATTTAGAGACGGCGTTCAGCAGGACAGAGGGAAAACACATATCTCTGAATAGCTCCGCTGTCGTGTGTCCGATAAGTAGGAGGGTTGCTGAGCTGTTTGATTTATGCAAATATGTTAAAGGGAGGCAGAGGGGGGTGGTGAATCGGGTGGGCAGCCGCTTACCTGTAAGCGCCACTGTGGGACGTGCTGGTGGAGCTGATGGGTGTGTGGTGGGGGTCTGCCTTTGGTCCTGGGAGAGAAGCACCTGGCAAAAGCATCAGGTGCTTTTGCTCGTTGTGGGAAGGAGCTCAGCGATCTCACTGCTGCGGGGAGGTCCCAGGTCATGCGAAAGGAGGTAAATGTGTGCCTCCGTGCTACGCTCACCCCGTAATTAATACCGAGTTGTGAAATGTGTTATTTGTGTAATTATGGTGCAGCTTGAGACAGCTCCAGGTAATAACTCTGCCCCTTTTGTGCACACTGAGACTTTTCTCCTCCAAAATACCCTATTTTTGCAGCAACGAGGTACGCTTCGAGGGCCTGTTTTACGTAATTTGAACCCAAACTGGAAGAATTCAGCAAAGCGGGAGAGCGGGACTGGGTGGTGGGTGTGTGTGGGCAGGTAGGAATGAAACTTGTGTATTGTTGTAGTCCTCATTGTGAGTGTTAATCATTCGAACCTCCCAATCCTGACAGTCTTAAACGGTGAGCTTGCTGGAAGAAGTATTTTGGCTGCAGCCTCCATGTAAACCTGGACGCGGATCAGGATGGAAATCAATACTTCGTGTCCATGGCGCTTAGCGCAGCGATTACAGGTGGCTCTCGGTAACATCGCTGGAGCTGTGTGTCAGCACCCTCGTGTTTGAATTAATATCAGTTGAATCAATGGCGAGTGAAAGGCGTGCCTGTGCCCCGTGGTCCGGGCTGGGATGCTGGTGATGAGGAGCAGGATGCAGGGAGGCAGGCAGAGCATCGTGTTGGAGCTTTGTGGCCTCTGTTCATGCTGGGTGCACCCTTGGGCTTTGGCTTAGGGTCTTTGCTGAGCCTACCTCTGTGTTTTCAGTAGTTTGAGTAAAAGCAATTATCTGTGGGGAAATAAAGGGTGTCCCCTCCTTGCTGCGCAGTGATCTCCGGCCTATGCAGCATAAGAAAGATTTTGGTCGTGCCTTGGTAGTTGATGCCAAAGGGCCAGGAGGACCTTTATGCTCATGACAGCCTAAAATGGAGTTTTCTCTTTTTCTCTTTGATCTCTGTACACTTTCGTACCTGCAATGCAAAGACGTTGACTTTCGCCTCGGAGGCAATCAGTTGCCTCTGTGCTGTTGCTGTTTTGTCGGTAATCATCTCGAGCTGTTGAAAATGTACCATTTTCATCTTTTCAGAAATCTGCCCTGCTATTTGTTCTTCCAGAGTTTGAGAGCTGGTACTGTACAGGAACCTGAGCAATTTAGATACCTCCGTCCAGTCGTGTATTGGGAGCGGTTTTGCGTCACGCTTATCGCAAGATCAAGGTCTTGCTCTGCTATTACTCTTTCTAATAATTTCCTTCTTTATTTACCTCTGTCTTGCATAGTTCCTGGGGTGAGAGAGCGATTACTTTCATGCTCTGAAACAATTGCATGCACTAGGAAATAAATTTGTGCGTAGCAAGGTTCACAAGGCTGGTTTAGATGCAAGGAGCTGGCTGCGGGTAGCACTTCAGGTCCCCATCACATCTTAGTCTTTGAAGATGTTAATTTAATATATCCTTCCTGCATTTTTCTATTCAAATATGCCTCATCTGGCATGCTTAGTGTAGTATTTAGATTATCATTCCTTTAGGGCCTGTCCAGGGGAGTTTCAGTGAAGCTCCTGAAGATGAGTAAGCTCAAGTGAACTTCTGAAGTTGAAGGAGGACTTAATATAGGGTTTCTGACTCTGTTTTCTAGCATAATCATGAAGAGTTTGGTGTTAGATTTGCAGACGGTGAGAGGGAGATATAAACAGGTTTCGGTCTTAAATTTGGGGAAGATTAAGTGCGATTTTTTTTTTTTTTTTCTGTTGGATTTGGGCACTCTCAAATAATCGCTGGTGGGGCTGGCTATCCTCCTGAAGGACAGATTTTCCTCCCATCGCTTATTCTTCATTACTCTGGATGCTTTAGTAAACTCAGTGTTCGCTGGCACTGGGGCCAGGCGATGCAGAAAAACCTGCATCCTTAGTGTGAAACTCTGTGAGCTGCTAAAAGAGGCTTTGCAGCTGCGGGGGCTCGTTGCCCGGCCTTGGAGGGCAAGTGCCTTTGCTCCAGTGGTCCCTGCTCTGCTCCTTGCACTAAAGAGGGACGTAAATTAGGAGCTAAACTTCAGCACCTGCATGATATATAGCAAAGCTTCAGTCTCTGGCTTATTAAAATTCAATTCTTGTAATTTCTTGGTGATAGTGGAGAGTGAGATAAGAGCCTTCGGTACTGATGCAGAACCGGTGTGCTCTTAACACGGAGCCGGGCTGCGGTTACGTCTGAGCACGAAACCCTGGGGAATTGGTCAACCAGAGGCCTGATTTTTTTTCAGGATACGTCCTCACCCATGGGATGCTGAAGGCTCAGGGAGTTGCTCCTTGCTGCTCCTGGCTTTACAATCTGTTCCTGTTTTCTCTTGGTGTATAATTTTGCTTGAGTCCCTATGGCTGGTGCTTTCAGGTGTTGAGGTGGATTTCAGGGAAGCATCAGGTCTGGAGACTTGAAGCTAGAAAAATACATACTTTTGTGTTCAGAGATGTATACTGTGTTAGCAGGAGGTGAAATGGATCTGGCCCTTTTTTTTAAAGCAAAAAAGCAGGTCTGGGCTGTCCCACCTGAACAGACCTTGAATAACCACTTTTTGAAAGCGTTGGCCAAAGTATCATCTGTAGTCATTTTGTTTGCAGAAGCTGCAAAGGGGAGGAAAAACTCATTCCAAAGTTTTCCTCATACACCCCTGGCCAAGGGGGGGATGGGAGGCTTGGGGGTGCCAGGGTGGGGGTTTGGGGGTGCCTCACTGGGGTGAGAGGCGAATGTTGAGCGATGGTGACAGGCTGCAAACCAAGGGAGGACCTAAGATAACAGAGGCTTTATAGGAGGACAGTGTGTTGCTGAGTAAGAACAACTTTGCGGATGTATTGATTATGATTGAGGGTGACACTGGCCGGAGGCGGTGGCTCCCAGGGACATCCTGATAGCCCAGGGCCCCTCAGCCAGTCTCTGGCCGTGCGGCTTCGGTAATCTGATAAATTGCTTATTTCTCTAATCTTGTTAGTCCTGTCCTTCCCCAGATCCCTGCAAGGAGCCACTGGGATGGGAACACACTGACTGTGTGTGATGCAGGTGGCTGCTGCCAGCTGGACTGGGTGCGGGTGGCTTTTGGGGCAGGTTTCTGGGTTTTTTTTGGCTGTGCCTGATGAAGTGATGTGTCTGAAAATTGGTAAATTGCAAAGACCTCTGCTTTTGAGTGGAGGAGATGAGCTGCAGCAGAGAGCTGTCTTTGTGTGGAAGCACCTGATGAGAACTGGGCTTTTGTCACTGGGATTTGGGACACCTGTGTGGTGTGAGAGCTGCAGCAGGCAGGGCTGTGTTTGCTGGGAGAGCTGCAAAAAGCTCTCGAGTTTTGCTTTTCAGATGTGTGATCAGCTGTAGATTAAGTACATGCAGCACCACAGCTGGAGTTTGCTTTTGGGTCACTTGGATGATGGGAAAGGAGCAAAGATGCCCATGGAAAGATGGGGGAGCATGGTGCGGTGATAAAGGCTTCGTGGATCTCCTGCAGGCACTTGGGAGAGGATCAACATCTTTGTTGGAGAAGGAAAAGGGACTGATCGATGCTCTGCTGCGGCATGGTCCAGGGCTGGGCTGCATCCCGGTCTTGGAAAATCGCCCGTCTCTCTTGCTGTTTCTGCAAAGTGGTGTGTTTTTTTTGGAAGCAGCATCTCTTCTGAGGACACCCAGAAATCCATTTCTCGCCCTTCTTGGTCCTTACAGTCGTTCTGCCTCGTGTCTTTTCATGCTGCTTCTGCCTCTAAATTAAAATTTCACAGGTTTTACAGGCTGAACCTCTGGGGTTATCTGACGAGGAGCTGGTGTGTTGCAGCTGTGGCTGCTCCTGTCCCCGGGGACACGCTCTGCTCCTGTGCAATCTCTGTTTTATCTTCCTATTTCACTGGGTGGCAGCTGGAGGAGAATCCCAAATCTCTCCATCACCTCCTCTCTTGTGAGAGCTTGTGTCCTCCTCAGCGGGGTGTTAAATCTCCTTTCTGTAGAAAATTGCATGTGTTGGAGGGGAGGGGAATAGCATTTGGCGTGAACACGTGTGACATGTGAGATGTAAAGAAAGCAGGTAAGCACAATGCTCTGTTGATGCTGATCTTCGTGGTTTTTTGTGACTTGTTTTTGCAACAGCAGTCAAACCTGGGGAGCTGACATTGCTGTGGAGAAGTAGTTTTTTGCATGGAAGGTGAAACCAAGTATGTTCCTTGGCTCCAGCAGATCGACGCCATTGACAACATTTGGGGTTGGTAACAGAGAGTGTCTCTGAGACTTGAGTCTCTGCTTTCATTTGCCCTTTAATTCTTCTGAAACGTGGGATTTGCAGAAGCAGACATGTCTTTCTGATAGGAACAATCTGCACTAGCCAGTCAGTATGTTAACTTGCCAACTGAGTCCCTTGGCCACCTGGCAACGGGAGGGTTTTCCGATAGTGAGCGCTCGCCACTTCAGCACAGAGATGATGACAGTGGAGGGCTGGCAGTGCACCCACACGCTTCTGCTGCAGCCCGTTATTTTTAAGCAAACTGTCTGTCATCCTCCCCTGGAAAATAACTGAGGAAAAAATATTGGATCATAGAATGGTTTGGGTTGGAAGGGACCTTCAAGATCATCTAGTTCCAACCCCCCTGCCATGAGCAGGGACAGCTTCCCCTAGACCAGGTTGCTCAAAGCCTTGTCCAGCCTGGCCTTGCACACTTGGTGGAGTTGCCCTTGGCTGATGGGCTGATGGGGAAGCCCAGCACTGGGTCTGTGCAGTGCTCGTGCAACTGGCGAATTGCCTTGGGTAACAGCTTCCCTCGCTCTCTTTGAGCAGCAGAATACATTAAAATGCTTGGTTTGGTGTTACATTCTTGTTTAGGTGTGCATAAGGGTGTTGCATACCCTTTAGGGACGCGTTAAAAGGTCTTTAAGATTCTGCTTTTGGTGTTTGGGCTGATTTGAGCAGTCTCTGCCCTCCCATCATAAAGTGTTGTTTTTTTTTTCCAGGATATTTCTGATTGCTGTAAGATATTGTTGCGGGTCAAAATTTGCTGTAGGCACACAAGCGTGGGAAGTGTTTGCCTGTTTTCCAGGGAGATGTGCTGTGTTAGGGGTGGAAAGCAAAGCAAATTGATTTGAGGAGTAGATTTGAGGAACTTGCCTTTGATGTCTAGATTTAGATGGTCTAGACACTCTCAAGTTGCAAGAGGGGGGAAGAAGAACATCTTAGAAGAAACCTAAAGGATTGCTGTAATGGTTTTAGTGCACTATACTGAGATTTTTTCAGTAGGTAAATCTCCAAAAGCAGCTGTATTTTGAATAGCAGTTGCCCTCTGATGTGGAAGCCAGGATTTTGGCACGGTCATCAGAGCCTGTTAGGGGTCTGGCCATAACGGTCCTGCTGGAGAAGACCTTGGGGGATCCGTTTTCCACCCGGAGCCATGCACAGCTGGAGCGACTCCTCACAGAAGGTGCAAGGAAGAGGAGACCCAGCTCTGGGTTACTTGTTGGGCATTGGATGCTCTGTTGGAGCTGAACAACGTCGTTTTGTGATTTCGTGCAACAGCAGCACATTCAGAAAACAGAGTCTTTGTCCCATGATGGCAAAATATTTCCTCTCTGAGTGTTCAGCATTCTTACTATTTTTCCCAGCCTTAAATGCATTCAACTATTTGCTTTTATGTTTGTCAAATATTGCATTATCTGCTGGGGTGAAACCTGTTGTTTTATCCACCTGCAGATTCTTAATGTTAATTCTTTGAACTTTCATATCCTCTGTAACGTATCTGGAGTCATTAAATGACTTTGCCCAAATTTTTCATTATTTCTTTCCTGCCAAAGCGATGGCTCAAACAGGAGAGGGGGAACCACTTTGGGTGGAGACACGGCACGCTCCCCGCACGTTTACATTGTCTGATTGAATCTGCAAAGATCATTATTGTCATCCTTGAGAACGGAGCTCGTTACAAAGCCGTGCAGGGTTTCATTCAAATGAGCTTTGGTTTCCTGCATCACCCACCTCCCTTTGTGGTGGGGAGAGGTCCCAAACTGACAGTTCGGGGACAGAGGGCTGATTAATGAGTCCCTAAATTTCCGTGAAAACCTCAGGGTATTGGGACTAAAGCTGCTCCTGTAGGAAAAGCCATCAAAATAAAAAACTGACAGTGGCGTGGGTCTGAGAAACCACAGTAAGGCCACCTATTTAGCAAAAAAGCTGTATTTAATGCCGTGACGGCATGTTTTGGAGGAGCGGGTTGTAATATGAGCACATAAGGATTTATTAATTACAAGGTACCTGGGCAATTTGTGAGTGTGGACTCTGGGATGAGTTCCTGCAAAGCCCTGATGCTTTTGGTTGGTTGTTGGAGGTGTGGGGACAGGCGGTGATGGGGACGTGTTGAGCAGCTCACCACCGGCCGGTCTCAGGGGTACCCACTGCTCGGTGCCCAGCGATGTCTGCCTCACTTTGCCAATGTTCTGCCCGTGTCGCTGTGTGGCTTTGGTCCAGCTCTGGGACCCGAGCTCCCAGAAGGTGCTCGCGAGCTGCTGAAGTTTTGCTGGAGTTGGTGTAAAGGTCTGCAGCGGCCGTTGTCCCCGTGGCAAAGCACGTGGCTCCCAGCTCACCGGCAGCTGCCCAAGTCGCTCCGAGTGCGGCACCGAGTACGATTTATTGTTGCTTTCGGGCAGAGCAAAGCTTCGGGAAGCGCTCTGCCTTTTCGCCGCCTTTGCAAGAGAACCTTTTTATGTGCTGTTCCTCCTTGGACAAGCATCATTTCCAGGGTGTTTGGTAAATGATCACATTTAACTCATCTTCTACCACCCTGCTTATCGCTGTGGTTTCCGAGCGCATTCGTTAAGGACCGGTTTGATTTTGGGTGTAATTCCTCTGATGGGCACATTTGCTCTGCGGCGGCAGAACGTCTCCGTTTCAGCATTCCGTGTACGGCGAGATTAATGGAAGGCACTTTACTAAATAGGTTTGAATACCTCGTAGGTTCCTTAAAGGTCCTTTCTTTTTCCATTTAAATGGAGCCATATTATCTTGGGCTGAGGTTTATTTGATGCTGTCACAGTCGGTGGACTGTAGTGCTCCCTGCGCTGCCGGGGTTGGACTGCTGCGCATCCGAGTGTCTTGTAGCTCCGGGAAATAGCCCGATGCTAAATCTGGATATATGGTGGTGGTTATTTTATATTTGTTTGACTTCGGGAGGGGGAAGCATGCATTAAAAAAGCCACAACTGCTCTGCCTGTTAATTAGCCCAACAATAACGTGGTAATGACCACCCTGCAGGATTAAACACCCATATGCAGATAACGCATTAACTTGGCTTGTTGGCAGCGTTAAACGATCCAGATAATATCAAATGAGCAGAGCTGGCTGGTGTGCCAGTGACAGCCTGTCGATACTGTGATGGCAGCATGCACACCTTTGACCTCGTCACAAAGTTTAGTCAAACGTGGTTTTGCACAGGGACGTCTTCCAGTGGATGTGAATATGGTGCAGGGAGAAATAAAGTAAATCCTCGTTGGTGAGGGACCCTTCATGGACGGCCGTGGATGAAGAAATTATTTCTCTTCATTTCAAGGGGTTGTTTCCACCCCTTAGTGCCATCCTTGCGCCAGGAGGTGGTTACCAGCTCTGCGAGAATGTGGTTGACCCGATGGGGTTCTTTGCTGCAGTGCAAGCCAAGCCCGTGGGACTGGAAGGTCCAGCGAGGTATTTTGGCACCAGTGTGTGGTTGTGGGGATCTGCCCCTTGGTCAGGACACACGTAACAGACTTTGGCTGTTGACTTGGTAGATACCTGCTGCAGGAACTCATGCCCAGTGTCATCTCAGGCTGGGTGCTTGAAGTCAGCACCATCATTTTGAAGGTATCTGTGTGGACCTTTGAGCTGGGAGCAGCTGAGCTTTTGGGTTCTCTTAGAGAAGGAAAATTGTCCGTGCCTTGAAGACTTGCTGTGATTTATGCCGGTTCCTTTTAGTTGCATCTGTACATAAAGACTCCAAATTTGGGGATATTTTGCTTAACTGTAGTTTTTGCGAGGTAGCTCTCATTTGCTAATTCCTTTTTGATCGTTACTGCTGATGCAAGTACGAGCTTATTTTGCAGTTACGTTTTGCATCTTTCCTGGGCTTGAATCAGCAAATGAGTGTTTGACATCTTTGTGACGATCTGGAGAGGAGAGGGGAAGTGGGAAAATTGAAGTGATGCTCTGAAGATAGATAATTTTGTTTGTGCTTTTTTTTTTTAATATATTGATTGTGAAAGACACTTACCAAGCCAAGTATCTTGAGTAAGAAGTGTGTGTTGAGTATTGCTGGCTACAAGTGGATGGCCTGAATGGACGTAGTGCCAGAGATAACAGTAGGAAATTATTAAACATACTCTGATTCTTCTGGGATGTGTTTTCAGTGTATCTTGAATATCTTTAAGTGTGTGTACACGGTTCAGAGGGTAATACCATTAATTAGACCAACAAGAAAGAGTAATAAAAAAATATAACCCTCTATAGTATACTAGGTTTATCCCTGATTAACAGAGCTGCTCTGATCTCATTGTAAATCTGTGTATGTCATCAGGAGAGCAGTATTAAGTTGGTAATTAAGATTGCCAAAAAGTTTTCATCATTTCTTCTGTTGAAAGTGAGTGAAAAACGGTAAGGAAAATAAACCAGCACAGCACTTTGAAGTAACATAGGATAAAAACACAAAGATTTTCCTTTATTCCAATCTGTTAAGGAACAAGGGTGGGGAGAGGAGGCATAGGGTAAAACACAGAGCCCACCCTGTTTTATCAGCATGCTCATGCTTTTGAGCTGGGTGAAAATTGTCCTGGACAATATACAGCCAATTCCTTCTGAATTTTAGCCGAAACTATGCTGGGTAATGCAGCAGACAGCGTGTGAGCTCGCGTGCTGCCGCGGGCATCTCCGTTGCGTAACGACGGAGGACGGGCGCGCAGGAGAGTCACGTTATTCGCAGGCGAGTTGTTCTGGGTGTTGTGGAAAGTGTTATCCCGATGAGGTGCTGGTCGGGCGCTCAGCTCCGTAAGCGTGAGTACGGTGTCTGTCCGTGTGAAACCAGGACACCAGTGTCGTTGCTGATGACAGAGGATCCTAATGAGGAGCTGCTGCCGGTGCCACGCCGTGCCGTGCCGGGATCCGTGCGCTGCAGTTCCCTTCCTGCCTGTTTATTCAGGCAAGCACGAGCTTGCTTTGTTAGTTATTTCACCTCTTATAAATGATGGCTAGCAGGAAAGATTTAGCTACTTTCTGATGAACTCATGAATGTGTATATTTTTTAATGTATTTTTATTTTTAAATTTACTTTTATGGTGGAGAACAGCAGCACAACCAGGAGACTTTTGCTGTGGATGGTACCTGCGCTGGAATTTTTATCTTTGCTCTCGTTTCCCTTAAGCTTATTTGCATGAGGTTGAACTGCTAAGCAAATGTTTCCCCGTGTTTTAACCTGTCGCGCGGCTACACCGTGCCTTTCTTCGTTAGCCTGCTATGGAAATGAAGGCTGATAACCGGAGCTCCCGTTGCATGGACGTACTGGGGAACAGACGAAAAGCAGCGAGGTCCTTATCAGCACCTTGTCAATAAACGAGGGCGCAAAAGCCTTGGCGTGGACCCATGTCTCCTACTTATTTGGAGATTAAGAGCTCTTGAGGCTTTAGTTTGTTGTGAAAGTTAATTGCGAAGCACTTGAACCTTGGCAGGGCTCCCGCGCTCAGACTCGTCACGCCCGAGCTGAGCCCTCGGACAGGTATGGGTCTTGTCCGGGCTGGTTCATGGGGTTCCCGGTGCAGTCGTGGGGCAGGAACTGGTACCTCCGCAGGACGTTTCTTCCCAGATACTTTAAACGTCCCAGGTGGAGATGGATGGTCCTTGGGAGATGCTGGTCTCTTCTCGCCAGCTGTAGCCTGAGCCAGGGCAGCAGATGAGATGATCCCACCCATAGCGTTAATCTCTGGCCTGCATCTCTGCTGAGGCACTGCTTCAGCTTAATTAAGGGTTGCGTTTGGTGAAGGCTGTAGTGCTTGCGTCAAATTACGTCTGGAAGCGCCTGGAAGCAGAGTTGGTTCTTCAAGGGTGTTCCAGTGCTGCTCGTTGCCCAACACATCTGTGACCTGCTTGGGGAAGCGTTTCTTCTGTCAAGTCTTTGTGACCCAGAGCATCTGCTGAGATCTTCTTGGGTCTTTTGGGGTTGTGACCCACATCCAGGACCCTTGTGTTTTCTGATTGATCCTTCAGGTCCTCCACGTGAAGGTGGTAAGGAGGTGCCAGTGCTGTCGGGTGAATGAATCCAAAAAGCCCTGCTGCTTCTCTTCATGCTTCACCTTGCCTCTTTCATTAGCATTTAAATAGACTCACCCTAGGAGCTTTCTGCATTGCTGGTGCTCTGAGAGATGGGAAGTTCTGCTCAGCCACACTGCTCAGCACTAACCTGAAAGAAAAAGTGAAATAAAAACCAAACCACATGATTGCACAGGGACGAGGTTTGTTTTGAGTTGGTTTTGTTGCTTTTTTTTTTCAAAGTTGTTTTCTGATAACTCCCTTCTGGGCAGTGGGATCTAGTGAAGTGCAGGACCAGGTGGTCAGGTTCCAGATGTTGATGTGCCAGACATCTGCAGTGGAGAGTGAGGGTCTAAGGCTTGCTGATGTGGGGCTGGTTTGGAGAGGTTGGTCCAAAGTCGATGCTAGCTATGTGTGTTGCATTGCTTTGGTTTCCAGTTTTCGTCACAACCTCCTGATGGTTTCATTAATGCTGTGGGTTGTGCACGCAGGAGGGTGTGATGGGAAGGCGCTTCGTTGTCATAGGAGGGAGCAAAAAACTCGTAATAGTCTGGAGTGTGGCAAATAGTGTTCCCCATTTTGAGTCTCCATTATCCATTTAAAATAAATAAAAGTACTGCCCCGTCAGTAGCGTTTTCTACCTGAGCTTTTACGAAACAAAAGTAAATGGTACTGATGTGGCAGCAAGCGGAAGGAAGAAGGAGAAGCGATGTATGAAATGAATTGCCAGCCAGTTTTCATGTTGCTCTGTATTGTCTTGTGGCGTTTCTGTTGAGCAGATACCCCTACGTAATGCTCACGTCGCTGGAGTATGATTGTATCCGACTGTCACGGAGGAAGATGCTGCGTTTATGTCTCAATGAATTTCATCCCTCGGTTTGCGTGTCCCCGTCCTCTGGGGAACCTCACAAATCTGGTGTTCCCGAGTACAATGGTGCCTTTGATTTATTCACTCTTATTGATGCTCTGGTTGACAGGAGAAAAGACACGTTAATTAAATTCAGAAGCGATGATTAACTTGGCGTTGTGAGCATTCGGAGATTTAACGCGGGGAGACCAGGGCGAGGCAAGAAACGTAGACACGGGGTGGCAAACCAGCACGCGAATGCTGCTGTGCTTGCAGTAGCAGACAAAAATGTGAAGAATGAGGTTTTAGTGAGAAGATGTTTTTTAGAGTAAACGTGGGCGTTGGGCCGTCTGCAGTTGCCACTAATTGTGGCCAAAGCAGTGTTGTTGGAGGTGTTGCAGGGTTATACTGGTCTGTACTGGTGCAACGGGGAGTGCTGGGTATTTATGCTCAGGAGGACAAATTAATATTTAAAAAAAATCCAACCAACCCTACAGGTTGTCAAGTGTGAGCATTTTGGTGCCGCTCCATCGATGGTATTAACATAAATTCAAGCTGACCTGAGTGCACTGGGATAAAAACAAACATTTACCCTCGGAAAAATCCTCTGACTCAATGTGATTATTTTTTTTTTTTTCACTGTTGGCTTTGGGCTGTTTCATGTTTTGCATTTCTTTTCTGTGGGGTTTAGTATTCAAAACAAACAACTTGGCTTCACCTTGGCTTGTACCTAACTTCATTCCCAGTCCCATTCCCAGTCCTTTCCTCTCGTCCCCGTGCACTAACACTCTTCGTACATACTCCAAGCCACGAAAACGTGTCCTTTTTTAGTTTGTTTTTTAAAAGCTTGGTTTTCTAGCATGATGCAAAAATCCCTGAGCTCAAAGCTGAATAGTTTCTCTTGAAGGATCTACCCATCCAGGTATTCCTACAGGAGATGCTAAGTGCCCAGCCAGTTCCGTGAGCTTCGGTGCTCTAAAATAAATGTATGTATGGACAGTGGGCTGTGGGACTGTGGCGAAAACTGATATACCCTGCCAGTGCATAACCTCTTCCTCTCTGTTTTTTGGGTTTTGTTTCTCACCTTCCTACTTGTCTCTAGCTGAAACTCTCCCCTAAAAGTGAGCTCAGATAGAAAATACTTTTGTGGAAAATTTTAACTTTTTTGGAGGAGGGGAAAGCTACTTTTTTTTGGAGGTGGAGTAGGCTAGAGGGGGGGTATTCATGAAAGAAACCAAAGATGCTTAATTTTGGTAAAGGTACCTGTGGAGTATCTGTAAGGAGGAAAATGCAGCAAAGCCAACAGTGAGTTACAGCGTACTGAGCACTGCGAGGGGAGGTTAAACCCAAAGCCTCTTACTCTTCATCCAACGTCTAACTTGGTGCAGGTTATCAGAGGGAGGAATTTGAGGACCTGTTTGTAAGGAATGATGTTAATTGTTCAGGGCTTGTCTAAGTAAAAATAATTTGGGGCACTGAGTGAATTGATTTGTCCTTGTCATAACCCCAATTGACACAAACAGCTCTCAGGTTATTAAAAGGCTGTTTTAAAATGAAGAGGAATTTTGCAAACTCACCATCTTCTCGGTCGGAAGGAGGATGTTATTTTAAAGATCAATTACTGTGATTCAAGTCCTATTATGCCATCTCAAAGGCACTCAGTGCTTTGGATTTCTTTTATTTATTTTTAAAATATTTTGTGATTGATTTTGCTATAGGTTTTTTATGGTTTTGTGCTACGTTTTCTTTTTGTGCTGTACCCTGGGGTGCAGTTAGGAGTGTGTGCTGCCATTCCACGTCTGAGTAGTGCCAGGACTGCAGTCGAACATTAAAGCCCTTGGAAATTAAATATTGCAAAGGGTGTAACAGAAGGAGTTCTGGAAAAAACCCGAGCTAACAGCATCTAAGGGACTTATCCACCCCTTGATATTTGAAGACTGCAGAGAGAAGGGGATTGAGGGCTCGTAGGATCTTGCAGACTGTGGATGGAAAAGACCGGGTCTGAGCTGGGATCAGAGGAGCAATGTCTGTTGGAGTAGGTTGGGCGCTCACAGGCACTCGAGAACGTGGGCAGAGGAGCCTGTTTGGTTTGTACTGGCACTGGACACAGAGGACGTCCTTTACTCCGTGCTCCTGAGATGCTGCAGCTCTTCTAGAAGGACTAGAGCCACCCCTTATGGAGGGGGAAACTCAAAAAACTCAATTTTGATTGCTCTGCTTCTGCTGAGGGTCATTTGAGCATTGGTTGTAGACTAAACAGGTCCTTGTTCTGCATCAGGATGGAAAGAATCGACATGGTTAACAGCCCTGGTTACAGGATCCCTGCAAAGGTATGCAGGTTGAGCCCGTAACGATGGTCATGCAGATAAGCAAAGGGCAGAGGTTTACTGTAAAACACGGGTACCTGGGTGTGTTTCACCCAAGAGCAGCGTGGGTGTGAGTAGTCGTGCAATGGGGAAACATCACATTGTCCCTGTGGATATGTGTGGGAGCGTGTGCTGCAAGGAGCTCGTGGCTGGAGCAACGTTCCGTGATTTTTCCAGAAATTTTTGTGTGTCGAAGGGGTGTGTGGGCAGGAGAGACGGACTGAGGGGGTCAGGGAGAGAGCAGCGTTCTGAGCACTGGAGACAAGATCTTCAAAGGAGTTTTCAATAATTTTAAGGCAAATCGTATTCATCAAACTGCAGTGGGCTTCAGATGTTTCTGCCATTTGATGTGTCTGCTGCTATTTTGGAAGATGAATTTATACAATTCAGATCACACTTGTAGGGTTTTTTTTTGTTTCTCGGCCTTTCTTGTTTTACTAATTGCAATTGTTTCACGTCCTCTAATCTATTATACTTTTTAATAAGGCATATAATTCATTATTTGAGTGGTAGTGTTCTGATAATTAGATGAGTTATTTTTGTCAGTGCTGATTAGTTGGTAAGTACAGATTAATATTTGAAGACGTGATGTGGTCCCTTGATGTTTTGGTTTCGAAGAGGTGATGTGGCACTTGTTTCACAGCGTTCCCGACAACTTCATCCCTTACAGCGGGAGGAAGGCGCCGGCAAGTTGTAAAGAGGGTTTGAAAGGACCACATCTCGTTTCCCCTGTAGAACTCATTACGTCGAGAAACCACCAGTGAGTGTGAGCTGGGGCTGGTACGTTGAAATTACGTCCCTGTCTGCACGTGCAGCACTGGGTGCCACGGGGCTCCTTGCCCCGAGTGAGGTTTTGGGGTGCACAAGCAATATCTCGCAACATCGCAGGGCACGAACCCGCCGTTTGCTGGATGTGTCCTAGAAAAGCTTTGCCTCCTCACAAATAGAAAGCCTTGGCCTTTTTTCCTTTTTTTTTTTTTTCCTCCCCTGGAGTTAATTGCGGCGCGGGACAATGTGGGCTTTGTGCACAGAGCCGGGGGACGGTTTCTCCTCTCCCCCTCGTGCAATGCCGACAGCGGAGCCGTTCTCTATTCGTGATGCAGAAGCTGTTTGCAGGATTAAGATTTTTTTTTTTTTAGTTCGTTTGCTGACTGCTTAACGAAGGGTGTGGTGGCCGAGGGGAGGGAGCGGGCACCCGCAGACTGTTATGACTCACGTGCGGATCCCTGTAGGGTTGAGGCATCCCGGCATTCCCCGTCCCCTGCAAACTAGACCGAGTGAAGCAGTTGATACACTGCAGTGTAATTAAGCATGTGTTTTTGGAGTTGCAGCCTTCTGCCTACTCCAAGATGATATGAACCATGCTGCTAGAAGAGATTATGTAGTTGGAGCTGAGCCATCGCATTATTCAAGACCAGATCTCTGGGAACAGGGAGTAAAACACGTTTTTTTAATTATTTTTTTTTGTCACTTGGTCACCCCTACCAAGGAAACCACAATGCTCTTCAGTGGCTTGTTTTTATTGTAGACCGTTTCAACCCTTTCTGGTTTAGCAGATGGCTCCCAACATGAACAAGCCTCGGGGATGCCTGTTGCTGCCTGTGACCCCGGGGAAAGTAGAAAACGCATTGGAAATGAGCAGGGATGAGGAGATGCTGAACATTTTTCTTGAGCAAATAAATGCGACATAGGGAAAGGCAGGATGAGCTCTGTGTGTTTATCACCTTGGGCAAACCCTTTGCAGCACCTCATGATGCAGAAGAGGTTCCTGATTCTGGGTAGTTCAAGGTAACCTGTGTTACTCGTTGGTCTTGGATGTATCCACAAAGCTGTTGTAGTGTTTGCACGTGTTTCCAGAGCCCCTCCACCTGACAACGGGAGTTGAAGGTGTTGGGATGCTCTCCCTCAAGTTACCGGGGAGTCAATTTGGCCCTTGCCATGTCTTTCACGTGGAGATCCAGCTGTGAGCGACGGTGGGATGGATGCATGGGCTTTGGAGATGAGTTGGCAGACTGATGTAAAAGCAGTGCATGAAAGGGATTGACCAAAGCAAAAACAGTGAAGTGATACCAAGCATTTCCATGTTTTCCTTGGTTTTGAGTCTGTTGGGCTGTGGAAATAAATCAGGGCTCAGCTACTGGGAATGGGGGACAGGAGGGTCTGCTGGGAGGCAGAGGTGGAGTGGAGGGAACCAGTGATGGCTCCATCACCCCACCACGGTTCTCTAAGGCAGCCCAGGATTTCCAGCTCCCCTTTGCTTGGGCTGCAGTGCTGGAACTGGTGTGGTGTACAAGAAATGGCTCGTGCTCTATGCACGGTCTCGCTGCAGCTGAAGGGGAGGGGGTCAGAGTGTAAGTCGGTTAAGCGACCGGATTGCCCTGGTATGTTTGCCACAGGATAATGGAAAATTCCTGTGAGGAGTCCGCTTGATCCAGGGCCAGAGGAAACAGGATGAAGTCTATTCCACCAGTGAAACGACAGAAGAGTACACTGTGCATCTTCCGGCGCCTGCTGCCAATGTTTTTGTAGGCTTGAGATTTTATTTTGAAGAAGAAAAATAACCCGCGCGCGAGGCCGACCCGCGGTCGTGCCAGGCTCCTTGCCTTGTGTCCTCTCGCCCTGCCTCTGTGCCGTTCCTTTTGTATAATTTTGGAAGACCGTGCGGTCAAAGCCCGTGATAGCTGCGTTTTTCTGCTTCCCAAGACGACGGGAGGAATTCAGGGCTGCGTGGGTCCCCTGCGGTCAGTGTCCCGGCACAGCATTCCAAGCACGTCGAGTCTGCCGACACCGATGAGAGCCTTTCAGCGACTGCAGTGGGCTTGGCATCCTTTTGCTTTCCCAAACTACATTTGGGTCCATGCCCCGCTGCATGGAGACTTAAGAATTACCATCAGAATTTCTTGAGTTAAAGGGAATCCTAGAAAACTAGCATCTAGTAGAAGTCTTTGAAAGGAAGTTTTAATATCTCTTAGGACTTCGTGGCGTCTTTGTGTTACAAAACTATTTGTGCTGTAAGGCTGTGGACTGAAGGATTCAACTTGTGATTCTTAGACTGTTATCGTTATTAAAATGACTTTGCACTTTGATAGCCTCTTTCATTCAAGGATCTAAAAGTGCTTAAAAATGCTAATGAATTAAGCTCCTTGATAGCTCTGGAGTACAGCTCTTTGTACAGGAATTTGGTCCAAAGTGTAGCGCAGTCAGTGGAAGGATGTCCATGTCATTAGCTCAGGCAAATCCCTTAATCTGTCTATCTCTGCTCATCCCATCTGCAGCCAGAGCTAACGGCATGGACATCTTCCCATGCCTGGAGCCCTCATCCTTTCCCCATTGGGATTATTTTCTTGATTTTCTGCCTGGTTCTACTGCTGAGGAGCACATGGGAGTAGTGGTAAGTTCAAGGCAAGGGAGGGGGACATAAATATTTAGGGCTACCTGTCTTGGCTGCTGTTGAGCTCTGACTTAAGGTCAGTGACTTTAGAGAAGTCCAGGTTGGGAAATAACACAGAATAATCCCATAAGAGAAAGGCCTTTTAGCTCAGCAACGATGAAACATAGAGCAATAGCTCCGTGCTGTTCACGTGCCGTTGTGGTCCAGCTCAAGGAGTGGTGGTTTCCTCCTGGAAATCTGCAGGAGTTGGAAGACCTTAACCACCTCTTGTGGTTTCCAGTCCAAGACCATCCCATGAGCTTTATTCCTTCACTCATTTTTGGTTTGTTGGAGGTTCACCATCAATTTAAAAATTTGGGATCAGGTTTTGGAGAATTCGTCTCCTTTTGCTGCGAGACGTAGCTATGGACATGAGCAGCAGGGCTGGGCTGTAAGGAAGGGTGCGTTGCTGCTAGTGGAAACTTTCGGTCCAGTTCATGGCTGTCAACTGAACAGGGGAATTCTTCTTCTTGCCGTATTAAAGAAAGATAAAAGCAGTTGTGCCCCTGGCAAAGCCGTAGACACAAGGCGCTCTGAACATCTTGACGCCCCTTTTCCTCTTCCAGCTATACAATGAGTCGTGTAACGTCCTTACAGCTGATCAGCTGTGACAATCTGTGTTTTATGGATTCTCACTCTTTGTCACCCTATTACAATCTCCCCTCTCCCCTACCTTTCATTAATTGTCTCTCAAAACTATCTCATCGCTGCTCAGATGATTCTTTTTCCAGTGGATAAGCCTGTTAGAGATAATCTGGTTTGCTGAATTTCCTTTCCGCTGGGCAATCTCCTTAATAGCTGCCTTGGAGGATTTCAGTGTGTTTGGTGTGAGGATGTGGCTTTGTGTAAATATTCTGTCTCTCCATGGTTCTTCTGCTGATTAAGGTCTGCTCTTTCTTCTAAATAAATTGTCTCAAAATACTTCTGAGAGGGAAGAGCTTCATGAAGACTTAGTGTACATTCGGTACTTCAGAACAAAATTACATGGACTGAGATGGTCAAAATTCATTGTTGAATTTGGATGTGTTGATTTTTGAATATTGGGGTTTTTTTTGATACTTCGGGGGCCAAAACAAAGGGAAGAAGAAAGATGAGCGAGAGGGAAGAGTTAAATCTTTAAATATGGCATCCAGGGTAGAGTACCACAGGGTAGAGTCCTATGTGGTTATGAGGGTGTCCCCTTTGGGATACCCCATGGAGAAAAGAAGGTAGCCGAAAGACCTGTCTCTTCTCCTTTTATCCATTTCCCCTCGGTGCAGCAATTAATAGCATCATTTAAGCTATTAATTGAAGATTTTTTTTCAGACTTCACGTAACCTGATAAGGACATATGCCACCACTGCTACTTTTCTTTTGGAAAAGCTCATTTTCAGCACTTTTTAAAATAGACCTTTCCCTTTTTATACGTGCCTCAAGGATGCTTTTTCTTTTCCCTGTCCAAATCAGTGCTGGATGGAGGGTCAGGAGATTACAGTTCTGTTCCTGGCGTTTCCAGCAAGTTGCTGAATGATCTTCAGCAATTCGTTTGATCTTTCTGTGCCTCGTTCTCACAAATAAGGATGCTGGTAATAACTTTCTATTGTTAAAGCACTGGTAATAACTTTCCATTGTTAAAGCTTTTAAAGCTCTTGTATAGAAAGTGCTGTATGGGAGTTAGAATAATTATTGTAATCGTTTGCAAGCGAAGGTGCTGGAAAGAAAAGTTTCTGCAGTAGAGGACCTTGGTTCTTGTTGAAGGGAATTATTAGGATAATTGTAGCTGCAATGACCAATAAAATGTGAATAAGGCAACCGCTTCTATTGAATTTATAGTCAATGGGGAGCTAGGTGATTGAAAGAATGCTTGAAAGATTGAAAGAGAAATGGGTGGAAGGTGTAGGTTTCCATTTGAGCTGTCCTGGGGAAAAAAAAAAGAAAGCCTCTGCTTACTCCAGCTGATTTTGGTCTGGTCCAGTATCTATACACTATATGGGTTCCTTGTACACATCAGCAATGAGTCGTTTTGGCCATGATTTAATAAACAAACCCCCCAAAAAGCACAAAACAAACAAAAATCAACCCCCAACAAACCAACCCAAAACCAGTGACGTTTTCCCCATCACTGCTCCTTCTTGGGCTGTGGCTGCACAGGCTGATCTCATGCCAGAAGGCAGCTTTAAGCAGGAAAGGCAATAGAATGCTGACCATAATTGTCCATACGGTACCTAGATATGGCAGGTATAGGTGCATTAGGATAATGGAGAAAAAGAGAAGCTTGTGCTATACATTTCTCAACTCCTGGCTCCCACCCTTTCCCTTATTGCCTCCAATTTACAGCTTGCTAAAAATAGGACTTGGAGAAGACTCAGAGCTGTTGAGACGGAGACAGAGCAAGACTGTAAATCACTTAACAGCTCATTTCCTCATAGCAAATATCTTACTCTCATGACTATATGTTTAACTTAAGGAAGGAATAAAGTGTAGCAAGAACTCGATCTGGTTTCTGCGTGTTTCAGTCTTATTTCTTTTTCCTTTAATAAATAATAGCATAAGCAGATAGGAATGGGACAATTCCTGTAAAAAAAGGCCAGAACTGGAAATCAGTTTCTATCTTTTAACCATCTCAGATTTGAAGTTTTTGGGTGCTGATGTGGAAAAGAGAGTTGTGGTTAGCACAGGGTCTGGGATCTGAGTTGCAGCGTTTTGCACGGCTCTGCGGGAGAAGCAGTGATGCCCCCACCGAGTGCCATGGCACTATCGTGTCTGGGCTGGGTTATTTCATAGTCACAGAACGGTTTGGGTTGGAGGGGAGCTTAAAGACCATCCAGTTCCAACCCCCCTGCCGTGGGCAGGGACACTTTCCACTACACCAGGTTGCTCAAAGCCTCATCCAACCTGGCCTTGACCATTGCCAGGGATGGGGCAGCCACAGCTTCTTTGAGCAACCTGTTCCAGTGCCTCACCACCGGAAGCTTTTCCATGAGATGATGGAGAATACACCTCATCTCTAAAGTGTCTGCTAAGCCCTTTTCATCTTCATCATCACTGACTCTCTGCTCTGCAGCTGTTTGAGCCCCCATTCCTGCAACCACTGGGAACTTGGCCAATAATTCCAGCCGGGATGGGATCTATCAAGACCTTGATAGTCATTTCCTTTCCTTCTGCGTGCAAGGATCTCCAGAGCTCTTTGCAAACACCACTTAATCTAAGGCACTCTCGTTAGGTGAGCCCGAGGCGTTATTCAGTCACCAGGTTAGTTTTATTCCCTTGGGATATTTGCTTTGCGCTCTGGCTGGCGATGAGAAGCCAGCAGCCGCAGCTGGGGCTGATGTTTTGAAAGACATGGGCAGCTTTTTCAGAACATCTCCACGTCCACCTCTGTCCTCTTCAAAAACCACGTTTCAGAGGGATCTGGTGGAGGTTACCCATGTTTTGATCCACGTTTAGTTTCCTCTAGCACTACACCCCACGTAGCCTAAGCTGCTGTTCCCGTTCTTCGTTGCCACTGCTGAAGGGACCAGCTGGATGAAAGCAGATTGTGCCAAAGCTCCGTGGTGCAAATAAGAGTCACAGGATCAAGGCTGTGATAAGACTCCTGGTGTGGTGATATGTGTGATAGATGAGTGAAATCAGAGCCTTGTCCTGCAGGATGCAACTTCTGATAATCAGATCCGTAATCCGAACGTCGCGCTGTTTTTTCACAGCAAATATTTTGGTGGCATTACGCACGGCCGGGTATTTGCATCGTTTAATGGCAGCTCTGGAGAGATGAGTCCTGCTTCCAGATCTGACAATAACCCGTGATAAGACTGTGGACAAAAGCTCTTCTTTCGCCCAAGCTACTGTTTCCCCACCTTAATGTATTTGCAAGGAAAACGCTGTATGATGGCCCGGGGTTACAGCATTGCCCTGGACTTGTGCTATTTATCCACATGGCACAACGACGAGAAAAAGGAGTTATCAGTGTCCCAGGAGACAGAGAACAAATTTAGGTCCCGATCTTGCATATGCTTACACAGCTAATTAGCTGTCCTCAATGGAGCCCATTCTACCCGTAGCACTTGTCCTTCATCTGGGCAGGACCGCGCATGTGAATGCTCATTGAAACGCGAAGTCAATCGGCGTATTGTTGCGTGGACGTTATTTCTTGTGCTCTTGTTTGAAGCGAGGAACGCTCTCTCCATTATAGAAACCTTTTTTTTTTTTTATCTTCACGTAATATAGCTGTTGCTGTGAAATTATGGGCCCAGGTAAATTTATGCTTTTTGTTTCCTGGGCCTGAAATTGCTGAGCTTGGCTGTTTTGAGGCTGGAAACGTTTAGCAATATTTGTCATCACACGGGTTGATGTGGCTCCGGACACGGGTGTCGTGCCAGCTCCGGGACTTTGAGTAATAGACACATAATGACTGATTACCCGATTGTTGTCGGATGGTTGTGTATCAGGACCTTTCTGTCTTAGCAATTAATCTGCCTGTTGATGAACACTTGGCCAGATGCTGTAGCCCTCCTGGGATCTCTCTTGTCATTTCGGTCACTCGGCAGCAAAGACTGCAATGAGACTTTAATCATATTTTGAACTTGAACTGTTTAAAGATATAGGAGTATGTAAAAATTAGCAAAATCTGTATGCAGAAGGAGAACATGAATGCCATGGGTGCTGTCCAGATGGACTCTGTGCATTGAGCCAGCTGGGAAGCTCCCTCATTGCTGGGTCCACCTGGCACTAAGCCCAGGTGGATGCAGAAGCTGGTTTTACTTTGCTTCTACGTTAAAACTACCTTGTGATAGGTATGCTGAGCTTAAAAATCAGAATTTACGTAATGGTTCTGTGTTAATGTCATTAACATAATGGTACTAACAGTAGCTTGTTAAAGGCAAATCTGCAGAGATTTCTTTTTCTGTCTGACCTTGGCTGCTGACGTTGAACTGGCTCAGTATCGCATTTTTTCCCCCCGTGTTTGAACTTGAAAGGTTCTTTAATACTCAGCTCGCTGTTTCTGTTTTGCTTTCTCAATTCCTTATTATTTCCCATGGCTGTAGCGCGCAGCGATACCCCGTGCCAGGTCGTTTCCAGGACTTGGACCCGAATTAGATTCGGTAGCTGGAAGGCACCGAGCCTCAGAAATGTTTGTACACGATTCAGTTCCTGGAGGACAAAGGCTCATCCTTGGCCGTGGAGCATCGTACACACGACTCTCCTTGTGCTTCCAGGCACTGGAAGAAGAGAAACGTGGAGGCAGGCTGTTCCCAGGATAGTCCTGCCTAAAATTTCCCGCCTGCATGGCTAATGTTGAGTTTTGTCTCCTTTCCCAGCCAGATTCTCTCTCTGAATCTTTATCAGATGCTAATTAGCATTCGTTCCCACCCAGCACTGGGATGTTTATTAAGGTTTTTGAGAAAGCTTTGCAGTTTTGGCTCTGTTCCTACCCTGCCGATGAAATCCTCCGTAACCCCTTCGTGCCTCGGCTCTCCCGCTTGTGCCGGTCTGCGAGTGCCCAGTGACTCCGAATTACTGAATTTCAGCCGTTCTCAGCTCAAGCATCTTGCAGTGAGTCAGGTTTGGGGATCAATAGGGTTACGGCAGGATCTGTTACACTGGTGTGATTTCCAGCTCGCCGGAGATGCTCCAGTCGCGTGGTCCTGCAGAGCCCAGGTGTTGGTTGGAGACGGATTTCAACCTTGGATCTGAAACTCTCCCAGTATGAGCTGCCGGGTCTGCGCTGTGTGTTCCCCAAGTCAGCAGATGCCATCACGCACTCGCTCGCCGTTGCTCCCTGCTTATTTTTATTTGCATGCCTGGGATTCTTGCTTTCAGCTCAGCGGCAATGAATGAGCCATTTGCATAATGAATGGTTTCAAAACCTGCATCCCTGCAGCGTCTTGAGCCTTGCCCTTCAGAGGGGCCTGGTTTCTGGGAGAAGGTGGCGTAATTCAAAAAGCATAAATTCCTCTGGGAAATGGAAGTTTGGGTGGGAAATACTCAGGTTATTTTTCAGCCGATTTCTCTGATGAGTCCATGGTGCCCTTGCACAACTCTTAAGTGCAGCATCACATGGGCTTTTGAAGCAAGCGAAGAAAATGAAGCGTATTGCTCTGTTGCAGTTAGAGGGGTGGGGGGTATGGGATGCTAAGGGCCAGAAATAGGGGGGAAAGTGCTGGAAAAGACTGCTCTGCTCCAATTCCTGCTGATCGTTTGCTGTAGAAGTCACTTTATTTCTCTGTGCCATGTTTTTTCATGCAAAGTTGCTGGGGGTGGGGATTGTCTTTGCTCCTGGGTACACCTGTGCTTCGGTCTGTAATAAAAAAAGCATTCAAGCAGGTTTAATTTCCTACTTGTATTTCTTTGAGATCTCTGGGGGAGGAAAAAAAAGATACTCAACCTATTCCCTCTGTTTTCCCTCTACCTGTTGCCATCCTGGCAGCGGTTTTGGCTCCTTCGGGATAAATATTAATTTAGTTCCTAGTTGTCACCCTCCTATAGCGATGCTCCCTCCAAAGACAGACCTATCGATAGGACTCATGGGCTCAGATGGAAAGGCTTTTAGTGGAGAAGGGTTTGTGCTCAAAGGCACATTAATGGGAAGGTGGCAGTTTGGAAGACTGTTTCGGGTAAAAAGCTGAAGAGTGCCCAACACCCTGATGTCCTCCACCTGAAACTGGGTTATCCCCCAAAGAGAGCAAGATACATCCCCCACATTGGGATCATGGAGCAGAAAACGGGGTGAGGGACCCCCAAAATGAGCCCCACTGTCCCCAAAGGGGCAGGAGCCCTCGATCCCTGAGCACAGGGAGTTTTCTGCCATGTTCACTCTGCCACAAAGCCGTAATTTAGGGTTTCCTAATTGTTTCTAATACAAAAAAGGAGGATGAATAATGAGCGGCAATAACTCTCCTGCAAACTCTCTCTGATAAGACATCGTTCCCTTTCAAGTCGCATAAAATGCTATCTGTGTTTCCAGGACTTATTGTAAAAATTCTGTGAGGCATCAGTTTGTTTTCCTTTAAACTCGTTTCCCGTTTATGTTCCTTGAGTTTCTCAAACTCACAGGAAGCTTCATTTGAAGAAGAGGAGATGAGTGTAGTCGAGTCCTTACTAGAAAACGAATGTGAATCAAAATCCAGTCCAAACCCCGTAATCTCTGCCCCACACAAGAAGGCTCCACTTCAAGGAATAAAAGTAGGAAAAAAATAGGTTGGATTTAATTGCTTTGGATGCCCTGTTACAGCAGAAGTGCAAAAAGACGATAAAAGATGCAATTCAAAGCTCAGCAGCGGCGGGTGGAAACGCTGGTGCTGGCACGCCGGGAGATGGATACTTTATCCCCAGCACATCTCTGCTGAGTTAAGATAAATGTTGAGCTATTAAGTTCCTGAGAGCAATAAGAGGCTGGGAGAAGGTCACGTACTGCTTTCCCCTAGTTCCATTTCCATCTGCGCTGCATCGCTTGCTCTCTGGTGCTGTACAGAGGATCGTGGAATTGTGGAATGGTTTGGGTTGGAAGGGACCTTCAAGATCATCCAGTTTCAACCCTTCTGCCATGAGAAGGGACACCCTCCACTACACCAGGTTGCTCATGGCAGGGGAGTTGGAACTAGATGATCCCTCTCCAGCTTTCTTGTAGCCCCTTTAAGTACTGGAAGGCTGCTGGTATGTCTCCCTGGAGCCTTCTCTTCTCCAGGCTGAACAGCCCCAACTCTCTCAGCCTGTCTCCAGAGCAGAGGTGCTCCAGCCCTCTCATCCTTGTGGCCTCCTCTGGACCCCCCTTTTTCCTTTGAGATATTCCCCTAAATGAGCCCCCCCAAAAATGCCTGAGGTGGGGCTCAGGGTAGCCCAGCTCAAGGCATGGGGGGCTGCTTCCCCTGATCACTGAGGGGAAAGGTGGAAAGGGACTTTTGACAAGGTTGTGCACTGATAGGACAAGGGACAATGGCTTTACACTGAAAGAGGGGAGATTTAGATTTAGATCCAAGGAAGAAATTGTTCACTCTTGAGGGTGGTGAGGCACTGGCACAGGTTGCCCAGAGAAGTTGTGGCTGCCCCATCCCTGGAAGTGTTCAAGGCCAGGTTGGATGAGGCTTTGAGCATCCGGAAGGTATCCCTGCCCATGGCAAGGGGGTTAGAACTAGGTGGTCTTGAGGGTTCCTTCCAACCCAAACCATTCTGTGATTCTATGATCACTGCAGGACAAAACACTTAGTAACTGAAATAGTAGTGCTGGGTGTGGCAGACACCATCACAGGGTGGTGGAGACCCCGTCTTGCTGCCTGTGGAGGGGAATAAAGCTCATGAAGCTGGGCTGGAGCTTGTCGTGCTGTGCGGGCAGAGGTCGGTGTTAGCATGTCTGTCTGCAGTAAAATGCTTTTGAAAGGCTCTAAAACTCCTGGTCACCTTCTGCTGAGCAACTCCTGGTAGAGTCGTGATGCTCAGTATTGTCCAGCCAGGTGGAAACAGAGTGTGGAATGCCAACTGCGTCCACAAAACCTGTGGGTACCCCAATTTTCTTGCCTCCTGAGTTGGAAAGTGCCAGGGCAGTGGGAAGATGCTGTGGAAAACATGACCAGGCCAGCGGCTCTGCTCCTTCTCCCTGCGCAAATCCTGATTTTTCTTGGGACTTGGGAGGCTGTGCTCAGCTCTGCCGGATAGAAGAGTGAAGTGAGGGAGGATGGAGGAGGAGGAGAAGATGAATCTCCCGCATTCGTTATTCCGTATGCAAAGAACATCAAAAGCACTAATGGAAAAAGCCTTTTTATATTTTTCATCAAAGCAGTTGTTTGGATTTGGCAGGCCAGTTTCTGATCGGTGAAATATTTATGAATGGAGCAGCTGTGGGGTGCTGCTGTGGGAGGACAGCAAGTGAGCGCTCCCTCCCTCCTTGCTAAATCTGTTTTTTCCACTTGATCCTTTTCTCTCCCCCTCTGCATTATTTGTGTTACTCCTATTAGAGGAACTTGTAGACGAGTTGAGATCGGGTTTGCAGACTGCAGGTAGTAAGATGTATTTATTTTTTTTAAGTTGGTGGGGGAAAAAAGAGGAGGACAGGGATAAACCAGCCCTCAGGGAAATGGGCCGGATGGGGACAGCAACGGGGGTTGCACCCTGATTTCTCTCTGGTGCTTCCACGTTTAACCTGCAAACCTCTGGACTTATTTCTATGGCTAGTAATTCATCAAGGGTGTTTTTCTGCTAAGAAAGGCGATGGCACTGACCTAAAGGAGGTTTATCTTTTGTTCTTCTCTAGCAATTAGACCCACCCACACATAGGGAACATGGAATGATTTATAAAGGTGTTTTATTCCCAGTTTATTAATTCCTAATCCTGATTTATTATTATGCTTTCTAATTTTGCATTGTCACTTAGTGGGTAAGGTAGTGCAGAAAGCATGGATGAAGAGATAATATTGAATTTCTATTGAAATATCAGGTGCTTAGAAATAACGGGCTTGCAAAGAGAAAGAGCCACAGTTGGCATCAGGGTAAACCGGTGTGTCCAATCTCATGGGCAGTGATGCTCTCGACTGATTTTCATAACACCAAATTGCTTTTCCTTCTGGCTTTGTCCAGAAGATGGTAAATCCGGTGCTGTTCCAAACCAGTGTTTTGTACAGTGATCCTGGTATTGCTCTTCCATCCCAGGAGATGGTGGGCAGACGCGGCCGTCGCTGTGGATGGGTGGCAGAGGCTGAGTTTGGGATGTGGGGTGGTGGTGGGGCAGAGAGGAGCTGCTGCAGTTTTGGAGAGAATATGGGAATTCTTGGGCATCTCCGACGGCTCGGCGTGCATCTGTGCAAGTGCATACGGAGGGACTCAGATGTTTAAAATGTAAAGCTGTGTTGCCATAAGGACATCGTGTTCTTTAAATATAGATCCTTTGAAATGCAGTAATGTTGGTTGTTGAAGAAAAGTAAACGTATAAATATTGATGTCGTGTAAATTAGCACCAAGCAGTGGCGCAGCACTGGGGTACTTCTTGGCAATTTCCAAAAGTTGTCTCGAAACGTCAAGTTCTGGCCAGACGCGTAGGTGGATCAGCCCATAAAAATAGGAGCAGTTGTCTGAGCTTGCTTCTATTTTAAAAAAGCACATTAACGCACCAAAAGAGGGTGAAGTTCCAAACCTGCCGTTCATGAGACAGAAGAGTGGGCTCCTTGGTGCTGGAGGTTTGCACATCTCCTGGCTGGTGCTCACCGGCGTTGGACGTGGGCGCACGCGTGGTTACGTGTTTAAGCGAAAGGTCCCAGCAAGCCTCCCGAGGTGCCACGCAGCCTTCGCTCTGCATGGCAAATGGAGAGGAAACATGATGGCATTTGGTGTCTGTTTGCTCTTTTCATGTTTCCATTATTTTCGGTGTGGTTTAATGTTACAGTGCCTCAGAGCAGACTTTCTTATTAGATCCTCGTGTTGATTTAGCGTCTGGGCAAACACCATGTAATCATTCCCCTCTGTCCAAATAAGAGGAGTTCCCCGTTCAGGAGCTTTCGCTCTCCTTAATGACCGTCCTACCTGTTTGGTTCCCTTGGTCATGGTCGAAAATGCCCTTGCTGATGCTTTTCCAGGGACGAGGTGCCAAAGAGAGAGTACTGATGGCTGTCCCGTTCCCAACCGCCCGGCATGCAGCAAAGCCCATCACTGCGTGATGGCACGTTGCCTCTCCCAGTGTCGGCAACGCCGAGCGGGAGCCGTAACGTGTCCTCACCATGACAGTGGAGAGGAGAGAGCGTAGCCCCTGCCGAGCCGCTGGTGGCTTGTGCTTAATGGGGAAGATGTAAAACTTTGCATGTCCGGTATGGCGTTTGCTCTCCGATCTGAGCCGAGCTGGAAGGAGACGGGCTATTAATCCTTCTGACATCCCCTTTGAATACTGTCATATTTCAGTCCTGTTAAGCCGTTGTTTATGGGTTTCGTGCTGAAAGGAAGATCTGTGCTGAGCCTGCAAAATACCGCTTTGATTTTGTAACGCCCCCACGAGAGCAGGCAGCTCGTCCTCGCTGCCGCCAGCGATCCTCCCCCGATCCCAAATCCTGCTCCGTGCCTGGCCGAACGCTTGCCCTATGCGAAGTCTTGCGTGGTCTTGCTTGGAAGTAATCACAACTCTGTGCGGATCTGCTGGCTTGAGGGAAATACTTATTTATCAGTGGGAAGCTCTGTTCCCCCTTCTTTTCTGGGCTGAGAAATGGGTCACGCAGCCGGCGGGTTCCCCTCTGCCTTCTTTCTCCTGGCTGTTGTCGCGCTGCTTGTCCTTTGCAGAGGGATTGATTGAATTTGGGGTTTGTGTCATCGTGGGTTGGCGTGTTGATGAACATGCGTGCGCCGGCATCGCTTGCGTCTGGTTCAGAGCATAGGATGTAAGGGCGTTGGCAAACGTGGAGAGAAGTGTTTAATGTAGCCAAACATCGTCCCTGAATTGATGCGTTCCACAGAGCTAAACCCTTTGCTTTCGTCGTCACGTTGGCCATTAACCAAGGCTGATCAGAAGACCTGCCCACTAGCCTCCTAACGCTGTGGGCTGAGTCGTAGCGTGATGGCCCATCATCATCCATGTGAATCGTAAGATTTTAGGTCGTGAGCCGATCAAACGGGACCCGCCTGGGCTGTGTGATGTGCCGGCGGTAACCCTGGTCAGTCCCTGCTCTCACCGTGGTGATGGAGACGTGGCTGATGGAGCTGCTCCATGAAACCACCCGGCTCTCAAGGGCAGCTTCAGCTCGGGGTGCTTCGTGGAGGGAGGGGAGCAGGATGGGTCCTCAGCAGCAGCTTCCCCAGCCTGTGCGTTGTTAGTTTTATTTCTTCAAGTCAATGTTCCCAAACTCCAGGGTTTTCTTGTGTCCATCTTGCTGGCACGTGTTTTTTGTAGCCCGTGGGGAGGAAAAATACCTTTCTGCTCGTCTCTGCTGCGTCCCGCTGCCAGCTTGAGCATCTGTGCCGGGGAAACCAGGGCACGGTGGTGCTGGGACTGGAGGTCGGTTGCATCCCCAGCCACAAAAATTGTGTTTAGCTGGAAAAAATAGAGTTTTCAGCCGGGAGCCAGCGGTCCCTGCCTGCGCCAAGCAGCAGCAATACTCAGGTCGCCTTTGTTGAGGCGTCTCGCGGCGAGTTCGCTGGGTGCAGACGGGTCAGCTGAGACACCGCGCTCGTAAAAAGGGATCCCACCCGTGGCATAGTCCCAGCTGGTGAATTCGTGGGCGCTTCTCCGGGCAGCTGCGTGGCCACAGCTCGAGCTGCTGACCGTGCTCCATGCCAGAGAGGGTTGCACTGATTTTTTTTTTGGGGGGGGGGGGGGCGCAGAGAGCTTGCTTTCTTCCCCCTCTGCAGACTGTAATTCCCTGGCATTATAACGTGTAATTTTTCTAGCATACCTGAGGAGTCAGGAAATAACATCTAAGCCAAGAGGAACAGCAAGGATGGGACTTCCTGAGGGAAGGGGAGATTAGGCAAGGCATTAAAGTCGTCACTTATTTCTATTTTCCATCCCTCCCAGCCTGAAAAAGCAACCGCATTCCTGGGGGATCCCTTTATTTTACAGCTTTGAGCTTGTGGTTTTTGTTGTGTTTTTTTTTTCATTTTATTTTGGGGTTTTTTGTTTGTTTGGGTTTTTTTTTAAAAGCCAGCGGATGCTGCCACTTCCCATCACCTAATCAGAGCTCCTCTGTCGAAGGGCCGGCGTCATTACATCCCATTATACCCTCCGGCAGCGGCTGTACTTTATAACCGCCCAGGAAGGCTGACAGGTAACCAATGAGATGCATATTCCAGTGACAACCTCCTACCCTCCCTGGGGAGCCAGGACCCCTCTTCGGTGCCGGAGCCGGGTCTCATTGTGGCCGGGTGCTTCCCGGGGAACAGCTGGGGCTATTGTCTGCCCGGCAGCCCCTCCGCCGCGGAGCGCGAGGCCATGGCGCAGCGAGGTTTGCTCTTTTGTTCCCTTCTGATTCCATTGTCCGTTCGGTGCGGATCGTCGTTAAATGTATGGATCGTCGTTAAATGCCTGCGCGGTGTATGGCTTGATGTAAAAGGGAAGAAGGGGTCGCCCGGAGACGTGGGGACGGCTGAGCTGGAGAGATGGAGAAGGGGGGGGGAGGTGAGCTGGGAGTCCAGAGGGGGAAAAATCTGGCTAAATAATGCTATTATTGCAGCTAGATATTACACCTCAGCATCATCCGATGGTGTATTAATTCATGTCTGGTTTTGCTGATGGGATCCAGCCCCCAGCCTTACGACCAGCACCTTAAATCAGCGTAATGCAGCGCGCGTCCTGCCGTGTCTGGGGCACCAAAAGAAAAGGAATTGGATTGATTTTGGAGCAGTGCCTTCCCTCTGTCCCTCTCCAGTGCTCGTTCGTGGTGTTTTGTTGTCATGACAAAGTGTAGAGAGATGGAAATATTTGGCTATTTTATATTTTCAGGGTTTGTGCCTGTGGCAGGGTCGGGCTGGATGTGGAGGCGTGAGTGATAAATTGGGATTGGGAGGGATTTTGGAGTTGGTTGGGGTGGAGCGTGGTGCCTGGGATCATTGTAATCTGGTTTATTACTGGGTGAGTTGTGGGCTGGTTCTCTACTTACTTACTTATAAAAAAATAACAAAGCGATGCCAAACGTGGCTGGTTCTGGTCTGGAGGTGCATGCTGGTAAATCCAAGGATGGCGATGCATCAGCAAGCTGGAAGCAGCCTGTCCATCCAGGCATGCAGGCTGGCATTGGCTGTGGCATCTCACTCCTGCCAGGAACTGGGATGTTGTTACAGCCGCCCCAATCACCGGCTGTCAGCGAGCGCCGGGCAGCCGCGGATGAGACTCGTGCATCGATCCGCACCCTGCGCTTGTGGGGGGTTTAAACATCATTTGGTCCGAGCCACTCCCTGCAGGGAGCTGGGAGGGCAAGTTCAGGGCTGCCGCAGGATGGGGCAAGCTGGGACTGTGGACAAGTGGAGTTTTTCTGCCGTTAAAGTGAGTTTTGGCCCCTCCTCTGTCGTCTTCTGGCTCTGGTGGATGTGGCAGCCAGGAGGGACTCCGGGAGCGTGTTTTTATTCAGCAGAGGTTGCCTTCAAATCCTGCAGCCCCTGAACATGACAGCTGCTAAATCACCTGTTATTGTGCAGAGAACAAAGCTGTCCTCTGTGAACAAAGGAAAGAGAACGGTCTGAAAGTGGGGAGGAAGGAAGGAGATGGTGTCCCCTGTGCAAAATCAAGAGCCACCAGCAAAGCTGCCGGGACTCAAGGGATGGAGGAACCTCCCAGGGTGGTAAAGTAAACCTCAAGCGATGGCTGGATCCATCCCGTGATGCTGCAGACAGCACCCAGCCACGTGCTGCAGCATCTAAAAACCAACAAAGAGCCACGTGCAGGCCTGGCTGCAACTTGGGTTGGACATTGCTCAAATGAGACCACCCTGGATGGCTGGAAGGAAAGAAACGGGACGTAGACCTGGATTTCCACTTGGTGTATCCACGTTTGCTGTGATCGTGTTGCCCGATGCTGGGCCATCCAGCGGGGCTTTGCTCGCAGCCCCTTTGCAGCTCTTGGTTCTGCAGGTGCCATCAAAGCCCCGACACCCCTTCCTCCCAACAGCATCGCTCGCGGCACCCGAGGTTTTCCTGTGAGCCTTCCCACCTCCCTCCAGCTCAATCAGCAGAGCGAGAGACACTTCTAAGAGCCTTTTGATGCCATGAAGTTAATCCCTGGGTCCCAGCCTGGTGTAGCTGTTGGACACGAACACCGTGCAACCAGCCGGGAAGCGTGTTACGGCGCGGGAGCTGCTTGTAACCCAGTCAGGACACGGCGCGCAGCTTTGCTCCCCGATGGCACTGTCTAAATAATATTAATAATTAAGGGCTCGAGCTGGGCGCCGAGATGCTTCCCGGGGGCTGTCACTGTGCACTTAAGCGGCTGCGCCCGAGGCAGCAGGTGCCACCTCCTTGGCATGATGGCCTTGGCCGCCCCCAGCAGCGGCGCGCGGGTCGAGAGGAGCGGCAGCGATCGCAGTGGGAGCCCTTCTCAATATTTAAAGACTGTTGATGGGTGAGTCTAGACATAGAGAGGCTGGTTTCCCTCGGCGCATGAGGTCCAGCTGGAGAAAACAAGCTGTTTAGTGAATTTTTCCTTTTTTTTTTTTTTTTTTTTTCAATGAAGAAGCTGGGGGGGTTGCCCTATCCTGCAGCCCAGCTGATGATGCTGGGAGAAGCGCATGGTGTTGCAGGAAAAACTGGCTCGATGCCTCCAAATCTCCGTCTTCACCCACGCTGGGACATCTTCCCAGGATCTCCGAAGTGAGGAGTGCCTTGAGCTTCGCTGCCTTGTCAGCAATAATTCACAGAGAAGTAGGAGGAAAACTTGTGAAATAACTCTGGAAACAGGGCTCTTCGAGGAAGAGAAACGCCTTGATGGGAAGAGAGACTCATTAGTTGGGAATTTAAGTGAATGGCTTTTCCTGTAAATCTAAATTTCACGTGCGAAGGCAGACTTTGATTTCTTCTGCGGCTATTGCAGCAGCCAGCGTTCCGAAATCAAGCTCTTGCAGTGGCAATGTCGTTCCTGCTCGCTGTGCTTTGGGCTCCGTGTGTTAGAGAGGGGCAGCTGCCAACAGCCGGGTGTTAAAGCATCAGGGAAAGAGGAGACTTCATAAAGTTGCTGTCAAACATAAGGATAAAAGAAATCAAGCTCGTTTTTCTCCAAGGACCGTAGCATCCTTTCAGGCTTAATGTTTCGTCTGTCCTGTCTGGGCTGCGCCGTTACGGTTCAGTCTGTTACGGTGCGGCTTTGTGAATTTAGGGATGAACTTGAGGTCCGGATGCGCTCGCTCTCTGCCTTTCCCTTTTCCTTGCTGTTTTTTTGGTGGGGGAGCAAGAGGCAGGATTTTAGCATGTATATTAAATAACGAGAGGTTTCCTGCTGAGGTGACTCCTGCCTGCTCCGAGTGACCTTCTGCTGCAGCTACCTGTTCAGATATTGTGCTTTTTTTTCAGGTATCCCTTTTCCGTGGTCAGGCAATCCTTGTCTGTCCGTGCTGTCGGGGCAGGGAGCCGGATTAATTTTCCTTATCTGTCTCTCCTGTCAATATTTGTGTCAGGAAAACACTTGTGCAATTTCTTAGAGGAGTCGCCGTCTCCCTTCGCTGACCTTTTATTTCTTCTGTGGATGGAACGTTTCTTCTTTAATATCCTCTGCAATCTTTGTTTCAGCCGCCGCTTATTCTCTTATCGCTTCTCATACACTCGCCTATAATCTCCCCAGTTGGCATCTACATGTTTCCTCAAGTGCTTGGCTGCTCCTGGTTCCTCTTGTGCATGGCCCGTGCTGCGAACCTCTGCTGAAGGGCACCGTTGAGTGTAATAATTTATTTTAAAATGGTTTTATTGCATAATTGCACTTGTCTCGAAGCAGAATGCATTCTGTCCAAGAGCATCTCGCAGCCTGTAGATGCGAGATGGTGTCACGCACCCTCTTCTCATACGCCTTTCCGTTGATGTAGCGTCTTGGAGCTGCTGAAGTGATGTGAAATCAGCTCTTGCCTTTGGACCCATTTCCAAATCGGAACGACTGTGTGGCTGTAGCGGGACTGCGTTGTGTGTGCCTGTATGTTTTATTGTCGCTGTCCCAGCAGTGCTGCAAACCTGGTGGCACCGCTGCTGTTGAAAGCTGGTAGGCCATGCAGAGCTGCCTCTTTGACTTTCAGACCGTGAATTTCCTGGTGGTAAATGCTTTCTGTTTTCTTTCTTGGTCTTTTCTCTCTGTTGGTTTATTCCATATATCCCAGTGCTTCAGTACCAAGTTGGTAGGTTTCTTATAAACACCAAAGAAAGAAGGCATGGTGTAGCGGTGGACTTGACAGTGTTAGGTTAATGGTTGGAATCTGATCTTCAAGGTCTCTTCCAGCCTAAATGGTTCTATGATTCTATAATGGATCGTACTCCACATTTTTGGTAGAGAAATGGTTGAGGCTGCCTTTTTTCTAGGTAGAAAGAGAAGGTATTGGCTTGTCATTAAACAAAATTTCAAAGCAGTAAGCAGGTTTTGTTGCTCCGATGGCCAGTCTGCGGGACCCAAACTCTCCCGGAGCTGTGTTGGCCCTTTTTGCCCTCTGCATGCCGTGCATTCCTCGTGTCCGGATGAGCTGAGGTCTGGGAAGTCTCATTGGTTCCTTGTGACCCCCCCTGGCATTTTGCCATTTTCCCAGTGTTTCTGTCCTTAGAGGAATTCCGCTTTTCCTCTCCGATTCCAGTGTTCAGCTTTTGGTTTAGGAGAAGATGCCTTGGCACAGGGCAATGGGAATAATTTTGGTGACTTTAATGGAACTGGAGGAGCTGACCAGGAGTTTCTCGGGTTGCTGATGGAAGCAGGCTGCCATCTTCTCGTTCAGCATGTTGATTAAACCCACCCCTAGTAATCGCCACAGTGTGTTATCTTGCTTTTGGAGGCACCTCAGGATGCTTCTCCAACAGCAAATTTACAGCCCTGCCAGAGCATAGGGAGGGAGATTGTGCCTGAAAATGCCTGCTCGGGGTTTTTTTTTTACGAACAGCACTTGAGATTGTTAAGATGACATAGTGGAGACCACTAAGCAGATAAACACGGAAAGCAATGATGATTTGTCCTTGAAAAGCTCCGTGGGCGGTTCATGAGGAAAGGGGAGATGCATTGACTTGGACAGCTACTTATAGAAAACAGATGTGCAAGTTAGGAAGCACAAGTGATAAATCTGAACCCATATGGCAGCCCTCTCACCAGCGTTTAGAGTCACAGCCGGCCATGAATGGCTCTCAGTTTCTCTTCTGAAAGAAGAACTCGCTGTTGTTTGTAAAACACGAAGACCGTTTTGTTTGTGTGTCCCCCCCAACCTCCGCTCTTCTGAGATGGAGCAACCTACACCCTACAGATGTTCCCTCTGTGCGCCAGGTAGGGAAGGAAAAGCAGGGATGTATATTTTTGGGACAACTTTATAGTTTTTCCACTGCTATCGCCAGGACTGAAGGCACGGAGGAGCAGTGCAAGATCTCTGCTAGGTTATGGAGCCTCTGGGGCTGGCACCGATGTGGGTGGCTTTGAGCAGCACCCACACTTGGGGTGGGTTTTAAGCAGTCGTGAAGGCTAGTTTATTGCTGAAAAAGGAACCTCCTGAATTGCTGTCTCGGGGCCCTCCATGACTTCTCTGCAAGGCTGGGGGATTTCCCCCCAAAATGGGCAGGACCCCTTGAGCGATGGATGTCTTGGAGGTACCTTCAAGAGGACCTGTGTTCTACTGTTTTGGATCTCAGCCCTTTTTCCCTTTCTTCTCCCCTTCTCAGGCCTGTAAAGAGGCGATTTCTAAGCTAACTATGGACATGTTTTTTTTTCTCATGCTCATCTGAAAACTCGTTTTCAAGCGAGTTGAGGCTTATTGGGCTGCGTGACCTCCTCTGTGTTGGAAAGCCTCTTCTGCAGTCCTCCGCCTTCTCTCAGCCCGTAGCGTCTCCTCCTCATCGGCTTTTCTAAAGTCCTTTGTATGAGGATCTCATGGGTTTTATCGGTTATTGTCTTAAGTGCGTGGTCTATGAAATTAGAGTCCTTTCGCCACAATATCATAAGGAGATTAAAAAGAAAGCCCAGATTTATGGGAAACAGAATGAATACATTTATAACCTGAAGAAAGACTGTAGAAATGTATCGTAAGGAAGCGTTCTAAACTTCGGATCTCAGTTTAACCCAATGATTACCATTCCAGAGCGTTGGTCTTTTGCTCTTCTGAGATTTGGTTTGTAGAGATGACCGTGGTGCAGATCCTCTGTTTTTTTATCATTACCTGAGTCTTGCTGCTCATGCCCTGGCCAGCTGACATCCCCCTTACAGCAGGGCTGGGCTGTTGTTTTATTTCTGTTTCCTTTTTGATCTATTGCTGCATCATAAAGTAGTTTTTTCCTAATCCCATTTGCAGCCCCATTGAATTGAACGGGTCTCTGGAGGGGACCACGTTGTTAACACTGACAAACTTCATGATGTAGCTGTGCACAAATGGACACAACTAAGGAAAAGAAGTGCCGTGAAGGGATTAAGGAATCCGGTGCTCTTTGCAGCCTGGCTGAAGTCCGTGTCCTCTTCCAGTGCTTGCTGAGGGTCTTGGTTTGGAAGGAGAAAACCACAAAGCACTGACTGAGGCCACAGGTAGGAGGAGTGGTGGGGAGTGAGTTCCTGGGCGGAGGTCTGGCATGTCAAGGCTCATGGTTGTCCTGCAAGTAGCACTGCTCAAACGCTTGCATAGGAGCACGTGTGGGGTCATCCAAGGACTTGTTCCGCTGGTGGAGCAGCAGGTCCTTGCTGTCCTTAACTGCCGGTAAGCGTCTCCTTCCCCCGGGCTCTCTGAGGCTTATGGTTTGTTTTGTGGCTTTCGCTGATGTGAAGGTTTTGGCATGGAGCGAGCATGATCACGAAGGTTGGTCTCCCACCCTATATATGTTTTGTGTTTTTTTTTTTTTTATATATATATACACATTGGCCTGTTGCAAGTGTGATACACTGTGCTGGCCAACATTGCCATGTCTGCTCTTGCTTCTCTCCTATTTCTCTGTGTTAAGTTGTGTCTCTGTGTTGGCGTCTTGCACCTTATCCCGAAGACCACGAGTTGTTTGGAGAGGAGCTGGTGCCCTGCTTGGGTGTGTAACGCTGATACCTCACACGTGGTCCTGTGATGCTTCGGAAAATCCCACCCGTGGCCCTCTGGACCGCTCTTGGGACTAGATGAGAAACGCACGTGTGCAGCACTTGCACGTGAAGGCGTATTAAGCTCGGAAGTGACGACAGCTATGCCAAATTACCTGTTAAAACGAGCTCAGTAATTACAACAGGAAAGTCAAGTGAGGGTAACGGGCTCTCTAATGGCATAGGCGAGGCTGCAAGTTACTGAGTGGAAGTCCTTTAGAAACGTGCAGGGCTACGGACTTGTCTACAAAAGAGATTGGGACAACTGTTTAGTAGATTTGGTGAAACCCTGTTAAGTAGCTCATTTTTAAAGACAGTTCAGTGCTCGTGTCAGATAAAAATTGGTAGTGTCTTCAGGAGCTGGTTAACTCTGGCCCTTTCAGATATATATTTCTGGTATTGCTCTGTTTTCTCAGGGTTTGAAGTAGAATTTTGTGACACGAGGGAAGATTCTTTGCTTGTGTTTTGTTTGAGTTGAGCAGGCTTAAGGCCGACTCAGAAATATCCCAAGAACCCAGAAGATCCGGGAGCTCAGATTTCCCCGGCATCTTCAGAAATCCCAGCTGCCCTGCCTCCCGCCGAGCGTGAGTTCAGATGTTTCGCAGATGGCATTAAATCCAAATACTTGCGGTCGGCCCTGTTGGGTTTCGTTGGTCGGTGGCAGCGGTTCATTTAAGGGCAGGGCTGACTTGCGTCCGCCGCATCCTGCTTGGCAGCAGAGCTCAGAGGGCTTTTATGTGTTGAAGGCAGCTGAGAAGAGTGGGACACGTACAAGAGATGTCAGCTCTCTCCAGCCTTCAGAAGAGCAATGTCTGGTGGCCAATGTCCCGGCTGGTGCCATGTAAACCTTTAGCTCAGGGTTGGAGCGTCGTTCTAGGCAGAGGTCTACAAGGTTGAGTGGACTCATCTTGGAAGCAATACCTCTAGTACCTCCTGCCTCTGCCTGCATAGAGCGTTCTTGTAAGCCTTCCTTTTGCAGTGGAAATGGTAGAAAAATGTGGAAATCCTGCCGTTGGGGAGTCAGCATTTGCCATGGCAGTTGGCATCGCCGAGCACTGTTTGTATTGAGTGGAGCGGAGGCAATTAAGAGATTCCCACTGCTTTCTCTGGAGGTTTGTCTGCATAAGGAGGCTTGAAGCAGAGGGGAGGGCCATTACAGCGTGTAAACACGGCGCAGGCGAGCGGATGGGGTCTAGAGGCATCTCGCAGTCTTGTTTAAGCCTGAAATATTTCTTGCTGATTGGCAAAGGGGCCAACAAGAAGCACGTGTGTGTCGGCGATGCGTCTTGTTGGCTTTGCAGCCCGTGTCCAGGGAAGGTGCCCTCCCTTCTCGCGAGGGGTGATGAGATGTGGAAGCGGGGCCAGGCTCCTTGCTAAACTTCATCTTAGGGGGTTTTCTGGAATGGAAATATCTCAGAAGTTCCTTATTTCTGGACTTGTTCGTCTTAAATCTGCCCATATCCTGTGCGAGTCCTTTTTCTTACTTTTCGAGTGGAAAAATACTCCTGTCTGTGATCCAGCTGAATCACGGAAAGGGTCGTTTGCGCAGCAGAGAGGAGTCTCGTAGTGTGTAAGTTGTCTGCATGGAGAATCATATGGCCTTGCTTCCTTCTCCTCCATCCTGTGCTCTGAGTTAGGTGTTGGTGTTGGCCATGGACTCGGTCCTTGGCCATCAGGACTTTGCTTGGTTCCCAGCTAGGAAGGAGTTTCCTGTATTTCCTGGCAAGAGTTCACGAGTGTGAGATGGAAGAATTTGGGATGGGTCATAGGAAGTTAATTTAACTACTTGGCAAGAGAGCGAAGTAAGCCAATTCTCATGTGGGTTTTTTTGGGTTTTTTTAAATCTCTGTGATTTCGTCTCGAAAGAAGAGAACAGCAGCAAAGGAGCTTGGTTCTCAGTGCATTAACACATCCCTTATTGTCCTGATGTCTTTAGCATCGGTCTTTAAACATGATATTCTGCAGCGGCCCTTAGAGACCCCAAATCCTGTTTAGACAAAGTCAGCCTTGATGAAGCTGGACGTTTCTAATTCAATAACGTGGCTGGGAGAGGGCTGGTGTGGAAACACCAGAAAAAAGAGCAAAACGTGACTTCTTCTCATTCGTGCTGCAATATCCCCTTCTCTTTTATGTAGGATTACTGGCTGGAATTCCAAAATTTGTTTTATGTGGTAGTAACACAGATAGTCCATAGTCTGACTGCTCCGGTGATGCCGACAAACTCTTGGGAAAGGCAGCGAAGCCGCTAGCGTTCCCCAGTGATGCCATGTTATGGGAGGTTGGCCGTAGCCTCGGGGGCTCGTGCCTCATTATGGTCCCGTGAAATCGGCGGGAGCTGGTGGTGATGGGGTGGGAAGAGCTGGAGGAGGATGTTGAGGAGGTAGCGATGACCTCTCCTGGCTTTGGAAAAGTGGCCCCGGTGCTGGGCTGGGTTGGGCAGGTAGGACATGGCTGTTTGCTCCCCTGGAGAAAGGAATTGTGAAATTGAAGAGAATCGCCAAAAGACATGGACTTACTCAAAACAAAACAAACCACCCAAACTGGGTCTCGTTTCCACATTATAATGATGCTTTTGCACTGAGTTCTAATTCTGTTGGCATGAAAACTCGATTGCTGCTGTAATTAAGACAAGGTGGAGAAAAACATGTTTTCTTTCATTTTGCTTTCTTGTGCATTCAGCAGCTTTGAGTATGTTATTCCGATATTTTTTTTTTCTCTGCTGAGGATTTATTTTCCTTTTAGGAAGGGGACTGAGAGATGGGGATAGCACCTTAGAAGCTGAGGATGGCTCTGTAGTGTATTGTAGAGTATAAGAGCGTCCAATTTACGCTCTGAGATCCATGCCAGAAGAAACTCTGCCCAAATCCAAAGGAGCTAAAGCCGGGGCAGGTCTCAGGGTTGTGCAGAAGGAGCAGGAGGGGACCGTGGGCAAGGGCTGGGTGGCCTCAGCGATGGCCACCTCCAGCCAGAAAATGTAACGTACCGGCACGTTAAGCCTCTTGTTTGCTCTAAGCTGTTTATTTTGCTACCGAAGGATTTTTATAATCTGTTTGGCTGAGTGAAAGCAGCCAGAGAACATCATGGTCTGAAATTCCTTCCTACCAGTATAACAGAGATACATATTTTTATATAGATATTTAAAAAAAAAAAATTAACTAAGCATATGTTTTGGCCAACACACGTGTATTTACAGATGTGGAGTGAGGGGTGTTTGTGGCACACGGGGATGCAGAGCCCGGATCCGAGGCCGGATCAGTACAAAGCAGGAATAGAAAAAGCTTTCTGGGAGGCTGGCTCACACGCATTATTGCATTACTAAACACCGTAATCCTGTGAGCCTTCGCTTCGTAATACGATAATGAGTTATTAAAGACTAAGGCAGGGTCCTTCGGGGGGGGAGAGTGAGGATTTGGGTCTTTTTTCCTTTCTACCTCTTGCCGTGGCCAAGCCGTTTCTCCTGTTTTTTCTCCATTCATAAAATAGTGCAGCAGTTTCAGAAGTTAACAATTTTGAAGGCTATAAAAATACCAGTTTCTGAATATTTGGTGCCTTTTGCAGACAAGACGAGCTTGTTTACTCTGTTCCCCGAGATACCAGGTTGTCCCACAGCCCTCGGGTCCTCTCCAGGAAAAAACACGAGGTATTAGCTAAGGAACAGCCATGTGCTCTCGGAGTTTGGGGCTGCGCCAAAAGCACAGTGTGGGAAAGGTGTTTCACCCACCGAAATGAGGAGGTTTGGGTAAAAACAGTGAAAAGGTTTTGCAGCCACCTGCGTGTCTCGGGTCAAGCGTTGTGCGTGGTTCTTCTCCTCCTGGAGAGGAAATATTGTCATGCAAAGTGCCAGGAGTGCTGAGGGGCAGGGAGGCAGTTCTTTATTGCTTGGAAAATACAGCAAGAGTTAAAAAAAAAAATAAAAAAAAATAGATAAATGCGCCAGCCATTATTTGCAAATTTGTTAACTTTGGGTTTTGGGGTGTTGGGAGCTCTGGGCTGTATTCAAAGTAAAGACAGATATTGACACAACCCCTCCGCCCTGGAGCAGAGGGAACCTGGATGCTATTTTATTGCAAAATACCCCCCTTTTTTTTTTTTTGGTAAGATTTTTTCATTGCTTTTCTCTGATGGAAAATAAACACTTTGCAAAGTCAGATTTGTGGCTGGTGGGTTTTTTTGTTTATTTGGAAGCCCATTGGCTGGGGATGCGGCTGCATCCTTTGGCCCACCGCTCTGCCCCTCCAAACCCCGTGGCCAGCAGCACCAGGCCATGTGTTATTACCTATCAGTGGCAAGTAGGAAGCTGATAAAGATATTTTTGTTACTTTACAAGCACAATAATTACCACCTAGAGATGTTTTCCTATAGCTTAAGTACTTTGCTCCTCCTTTGGGTAGACAGCCCGTGCCAAAGCAGTGCTTGAAAGGGACAGGAGGTTTGCAGAAGGTGGCACGGGGCTGGAGATACAACGCTCAGGTTGGGACAGGGCAGCAGTTCCCCACTATGCCAATTTTTCTTTCTTTTTGTGTTCTCTTTGCTGGAATACCTCTATTTCCTGGTTTTTACTCCCTTTGTCTTCCTCGGGGCACAGCAGGTGATACATAAAGGACTCCCTGCAGGGTTTGGCTGATAGAAGTCTTGACAGCACTAAGGTGTCTCTGCCACAGGGTGCACCTCAGCTTCTGGCAAGGCATGGAGATGCAGTGGGAACCAAAGCGTGGGTGAAAAAGGAGAGATCAGCTACCCCAAACCATGGAGCTTAACTCTTCCTTCCAGCTTTTCTGGCCTCTGCTTTCCATGGCAGCATATGCTGTAGGTCCATAGATGCAAAGCCACTTGCTGGGCATCTCCTTGAGGTGGTGCCTGCTTTGGTCCCACCACCAGCATCTTACCCAACGTCCCACAGTCCCATTGCTGGGGACCGTCACCATCCAGGTGGCACTGTAAGTGCTGCTTCCAGCTGAATACCGACATAAATACACCGTTGGGTGCGTTTTTCTCTCTGGATTTCAAAAATGTGATCTTTGACATTATATCTCGCAAACGAGCTGAGCGCGCTTCCTCCGTGGTAATGTGTCTCTATCAATTTATTTCTCGTTAAAAATTTTACGCGCTGCGATAAAAGTCAATAGTGAGAAAACAGTGGAGCTTTATAACCTGTTAAATCAGCCCTCCGCTCGCACGTCCGGCCGCCTTGGGCTGTCATCGGGGCTTAGAGCGACACCAAATCAATCCAGTCCCCCCGCTGGCGCGGTGCTCCGTACCAAAGAATAGAGGGAAAAAAAAAAAATCGTTGCATTTCAGTGACTCTTACTAAAGAGTTTGGTGAGTGGGAGAGGGATCGATCTCCGGGTGATCTGTGTGACAGCTGCTTTTTTTTTTTTTTCCTCCCTTCCTTTATTTCTTTTTGTGCACGTGGAAATCAAGAAAGAGGTTTGGGTTTGTCATCTTGAGGGAGCCTAGAGTGAAAAATCTTGTTAATTAAGAGTGGATTAGTGCTGGAGCCGGGCTTTAGCTGGAATAGTGGAACAGTGAGCCTTGCTTTGCTGGGCAGCCAGGCGGGCTGTTAATTATCGTTTGCCAAGGCAGGAGGGGGCAGTGGGCTTTGCCCCCTACCCTGTTCCTTTCCGGCATCGGAGTCACCCCTTATGGCATTTTCTCCGCTTGCGCTAATGGGAATTTATTCCCCCTGTATTTAATTCCGATCGAACCTGGTTCATTGCCAGCTCCGAGCTCGCTCGTGCCCTCTGTTTTCCGGAAGGGCTGGGGCGAGTCTCGTCACGGGGGCACGTCCCGAGCGATGCTGCAGGACAGCAGTGCCTCGTGCCGGTGCGGAACGTCCCTTGCCCACCATCGACCGGGCTCTGTCGCATCTGGAGGCTCTCGCCGCGGTCCCGCTTCGCTCTAAGCGCAAAGGAAGGGAGGGAAAAAAATCGATTCCCATCAGCTGGACGGTGCCCTTTGATTTATTGCTGGGGGAGGAAGAAATTCTTTATGTCCTTCTCCTGAAAGGGATGGCTTTGCTGTTTGTTATTAGGGAGCGATGCTGTAACAACCCCCTTCCTCCGAACCCTGGTATTTTGATAACCTTTACAGCCCGGGGCCATTCGCGCTCCTGTTTTTACCACGAGACCTTTCTTTTGGCTAAATAATTTAATGATTTCTTTAATTTTGAGCTGCAAGGCTGCGCAGCCAGGTATCCCTGCAGAAGCCAAGCCTTGTAAAGGGACTTTATTTTTTTTGAAACACAAAGGGACACTGAGATGACAGTAATGCACCGGATGATTATGACAATAACTCCCAAGGTCTTCTGCTGCCTCATGCCCGCGTGCTAATTTGATGGTGGTTTTGCAATTAGTACCTGGCATGAGGTCTCCTGGTAGCAGCAAAGTCATTTAGCAGCAGTGTACGGGAGCGCCGTGTCCGCAGTCTGGTCGGGACAGACGGACGGCAGGCGGGGGACAACTGGGCTGCGAGTTGGTGTCCTCCCATCGGTCAAGGGATGCTCTATCCAGGGAGGAACATGCAGGTTTGGAGGCAAAAAGGCCTCATTTACGAGTGTTGCCCGGGGAATGGGATTGCAATGAGTGGGAAGAGCGTGCCTAAAGGGTTCGAGAAGCCTCAAAAATTTTCTGTGCATGGTATGTGGTGGTGTGTAATTTCTGGTATTTATCAAACACTCCCAAGTTACAGATAGTTACGTTTGACTTGCTGCCCATGCGGTTCTCCTCCGTGCCACGTAGTCAGGAAATTATTTCCCCTCCTTTTATCACCGAAACAGGAGGATGGTGCACGTGGGCTGGTTGCAGGGGCTCTGCCTCTCTTCTGCTCTTCAGAAAGCGGAGCAAGAGCTGGGGGTGGTGTGGGCATGATCCACAGGTGAATCCTGAGGGTACATCCCTAAAATGCACCTAAGAGCAAAAGCTTGACAGTTCTTTATTTTTATCATTTTTTCCTCCCAAAAGTTTCCTGTAGCAGTATCTGGTGCTGGAAGTCAGCTTGAATGAGTTGCTTGCACGTGTGTCCTCAGCGTGAATTTACTCGGCATGAACCCTCTCCCCCCGGTGTGCATCGTCTCACCGCAGTGGAGGATAGATGGAAATCCATTGATTTGCACTTGTTGAAGGTTTTTCCCTTCCTTCACAGGACAAGGGGCAATGGCTTTGGACTGAAAGAGGGGAGATTTTGATGAGATCTAAGGAAGAAATTTTTTACGTTGAGGGTGGTGAGGCACTGGACCAGGTTGCCTGGAGAAGTTGCGGCTGCCCCATCCCTGGAAGTGTTCAAGGCCAGGTTGGATGAGGCTTTGAGCAACCTGGTGTAGTGGAAGGTGACCCTGCCCATGGCGAGGGGGTTGGAACTGGATGATCTTGAAGGCCCCTTCCATCCCAAACCATTCGGTGATTCATCTCCCATCTGAGGTCCAGAGCAGCCGTGGGCATACCAGAAATCAGACCTGACGATGCTTTTCTTTCAGGGAACGATTTGAATTGTAATGACTGCAGGGGGATGTTTTAATTATCTGTAATTGCTAAAGCAGGTTAGTGGCCAAATGAGCAACTGCAGATGCACGGCTGGCCTAATTTGTTGGCAGCAAGTGAGAGCTGAGAGCCTGACAAGGTGATTAGTGCTAATTTTGCATTTCTGCAGAAAAAAAAGTACCCTTTCTTTTGGAGTCTGAGGTTGCTTCTGGTCTCGGTCCTCCTGGTCAGAGACTGACAGCAGTAGTGGGAGGTGGGTGGCCATTGCTTGGTCTGCGAAAGCTCTCCTCAACAGAACGGAAGGCAAATTCTTTGTGCTGAAGTTGCTCTGATCAATACCTTTCCTGCAGGGTGACTGATTGGCAGATGGTTCTGTACGTGGGCGATACTGGGACTGCGCAGCAGCAATATCTGTGATTTAGGGAAGGTGGAGAAAATTCAGACTGTCTCAATACCACTTAGATTCAAAATTAGCTTGTCTCTCCTTTTAGTTACTCTGATAGCGTTTATTTGTGCGACTTTCTAGGACATCAAGGTTTCACATCATCCGCAATCCATCAGTTTAATTCCCTCTTTAAAGCAGTGATCATGAGTCTTAAAATAGAAGAAAGAAAATAGCCTGATAGGTAGCAGGGAGCTTGTTTCCAGCCTGAGGCAATGCGGCTGCAGGCATAAAGTTCTCCCGGAGGAGAACCACCTGGGGTGGTCATGTCCCACCAACAGTCCAAGGTATTTTGGGCAAATCCTGATTTGTTTTGAGCAGTAGTTTTGCGCAAATGAAATTCAGGGCTTTGAGAAGGAAGATAATTTCTTTATGAACCAAGTGTGGGCTGGTTTTGCATAGCTGGTGGTTGGGTTGATGCCTACTAGGGTTGATATCTACCCTGGTTGAGCTTGGATGAAGCTCCTGATGTCTAGCACCTGCCTCGAATACCTTTGCTGGGATTTTTCCTCTTTCTTCATTAGTGGGTAACGGGGAAAGTGGGAACATCTGAAGGGAAGGGTGGGTCTTGGAGGACCTGCGTGGCAGAGAATGCTGCCCACGGTAAGGGCAGATTAAGGTGAGCAGAGCCAGTTGACTGCTCCTTACCTCCCTAGGCTGGCCGTGGTGCAGAAATGCTCTGTTATTGGTGGCAAGAAGTCAACTCAAGGTAGGTTTGTGACAAAATCTGGTTGGTTTAGGAGTGAGGCACATGGGATTTTTAATAGAGTTGCCACTGAAGGTAAATTGAATGCAGGGGTGGTGACCCTGTGGAGCATAACCGTCAGTCTGGCTGTGGGGATGAGGTTTGTGGTGGTGAGTAAACCTCAGAAACCTGAGACTGGTGTGAGTTTGGGCTGGGTTCTGGTTGTAGGCTGGAGGTAGCTCAGTGTAAACTATTGCAGTTGATTTAATCCAGACTTCTGTTGCGTGATTTCCCATGACTTCTGGTCTAGAGGAGTTCTGATTTGTGGTCTCTGATGTTTCACTGGTGCTTTCTGTCCCTGTTTGTGAAATATGCCAAATTCTGCTGTGGTAACCATATAGAAAACTTAAAGAAATGAAAAATAAGAGTAAAATTTAAGGGACAGTAAAGCCAAGAGAATCTGTTGGACTCGTGCGGAGCTTGGCCAAGGACTAGAAGGTGTCAAATGTGCTGCAGAGTGAGTGTCATTCTGCAGGATTTGACAATGTAAGGCAATTACGGAGCTAAACGACGTTCTTTGAGAAGATTAGAAGTCTGCCTCCAGTACGGACAGTCTTTCACAAGGGCATCCCAGCGCGGGCTGTGGCAGTTCTCTGGCGCGTTGGGGTTGAACGAGGTCCTTAGCGTTGTTGTGGCATTAATTACTCCAAAAGCAAAAGGTTAATTTGAAGTTTTGTGGGTTGCAGAAGTTACCAGGGAGAGCGAAGCCTTTAATTTGGTGCCGTCATGTAGATGCAACAGACAAATGTATTTTCGCAGGAACAATGGATGAAAACAGTTGGGTGTGCTGGATCCAAGGAGATGCAGGGTCTGTGAGCACCCCAGCTTTCTGGAAGGCAAAAGAAAAACAAACCTCCCTATTTCTTGTATTGATTTTACTAGTGTATCCTGTTTCTTTTTTTTTTTTAAAAAAAAGGAAGAAGTATGGAGATTTGTCAAAATGAATTAATAAAAGAAGTCGTACTTGAGACTTCCTTCCAGTCTGAGAGAGCAAGGCATGTCCTCCTTTGTTACCATACCACTGCTTTTTGTCTCTTTTTTTATTGTTTGTTCCAAGGAAGCATTCCCAACCGGTGGGCGTGCAGTTATCGCTCTGCAATAACTCAGCAAACATCAGATTTCTGCCACAAATCTTCTGAGAACAGCCGGAATCAATAGCTGGGGTTCGTTTATTGTGATACAGCAAAGAAAGAGGGAAAGAAAAAATCAGGCAGGTGAGGGAAAACAAGAGCTTCAGCAGATTTTGTTTATATAGAGTTGTTGGGCTTGTTGTTTTTGTTTTTAAAAAGAAGATATGAAAGTGCCCATCAGATTGAATTCAAATTTCCAGCATGAATTCAAAATGCACACGATGCTCCTGAGCACAAAGACATTCTTTTGCGTGCGGCTCAAAGGAAAGATTTGTGCTTTCCTTGCTGGCACCTCCCTGAGGAATACTGGAATTATTATGCGCTGGCTCCATTATGGCTGCATGGAGGGGTGGAGAAGTCCTCCGAAGGTGGCCCCAGTATGGAGCACGCTGGAGAAAAACTGGGGCTGGAAACCTTGGGGACCTGCGAGATGTTATTTCCCCCGGGATGGTGACTTACCTGTGCAAAACGCTGCTTGAAATTGGTCCCTGCTTGGTTGGTGCAGGAGGAGCTGCTGCAGCTTCGTGGTTTCAACGTTTTCTGACCGGTCCTGTGACTCTCCCGACCATAGAGCCCCCCAAACCACAAACCCCCTCATATTGCCCCTTGCAGAAGCCCTAATGCTGGTGAGAGCCAGCTTGGGCGGGAGAAGGCAGAGACCTCAAAGACACGGAGCATCGATCTGTGTTACGGCGTGCTTAGGGCTGGCAGAACTGACCACGGGAAATAATTTTATCCCATGAATTCAGCTCTTTAATTCTGTGTGCGTGCGTGCGAATTCATCGCGACCCCATTCGGGGTCCGACGCCGGCTGCTCACCCGTCCGTAGCCCAGGTCAATAATTCCTCGCCCGGCGGATCATTCACAAGCCAGTTCCTGCGTCGTAGCCGACTTGAAACATCCCGTGACGGTTTTGCAAGAGCTGCCCTTGAAAACAGGATCGTTTCATTCCCATTGCTGCTGCCTCTTTGTTTGAATTCCGGCAGATTGGAGGAACGGATACGTTTAATTTTTAGTAGGACGTAGCAGCCACGCAGAAATTATTGCTCATTAAAGTGCGTTTGACGTGATAGACGCCGAGCGCGCTCGGGCACGTTCTTTCCCCGTGTTATCGGAGAATTAAACCGGCTTAAGGGTGGGGAGAGAAGAGAGCTGGGAGGGTCCGCACCCCCCCGAAGCACACCGTGCTGCTGCCCGCCCTCTCCTCGCAACCTCAGAAAGGTGGAAATCGCCCCGATTTGGAGCGACGGTGCGTTTGCCGGAGGGATGCGCCGTACGTGGGGTGGGAGTTGCGGTACCTGCAGCTGCATCCGTGTGTAAAGGCGGTGTGCCGAGCGACCGGCTGTAAAGCATCCCTCTCGAGTTGCCCCTTGCTTTAAAGGTTTATGCTTTAAAGGGATGTCCTTTGAGGGCTTGTTGGAAGCAGGAGGAAATGCAGTTTTTATTGCGTGCCCGTTTCAAGGAGACTTTGTAGATAGTGATCTTCCCCACATCGCGATGCTCGTGGCGGTGGAGCAAGAAAGGTGGGGAGAAATCAAAAAAACCCTGAAACTAAAGAGCTTTTGGTGCTCTGTATTCCCCTGGGTTGGCATGGGGAGGGGTGGGAAGTGGCGGGAGTTGGGTGTCAGCCTGGTCTGCCCCAAAATGGGGGTCCCCTGACCCCGTATTGCAGAGCTGGCAGCTGCGGCTCATGGTGGTCAGCAGCTTCCCAGGTCTGAAGTGTCTAATGACACTAGTAAGCACCGACTGGGATTTAGGAAGGTGGAGGAGTATTCAAAGGGACTTTCAGTGGGATATAGGAACCTCACCAGCCTAGGTGCTTCTGGAAAATCCCCCTAAGCTCTGAAATAGCTGCTGAAGACGTACCTCAAAGCGAGGGATCCCAGCCCTCCGCTTAGCTCCTGGCGCACGGCTTGCAGGGCTGCGAACGGGGGGGAATCCTCCCCGCTCCCCAAATCACCCAGTAAGGAATGAAACCAACCCACCGTCAGCTCTGTGCCTGCAAGCCTCTTCCTAAATCACTCCCTCCTTAGCTCCGACGTCCAGGAGGGCGGATATACTCTTAAACGATGGGTTTTTTCCCTTCATACCACGCTTGGCACAGGTTTTTTTTATTTCATTTATTCTCATTTCCTTACAAGCATCTCCCGTTCTCACGCCTTTTGGCTGGAGTGGAGCTGTTTCCAAAAAAAACCCATAAAAATCCCCAAAGGAGCAGGAACTCTTGGGCCAAGTCGCAAAAGCAGGATGGCCAGAGTTGGGGGGGACGGGGGGGACACTGAGTGGGAGGTGGGAGTGAATCGCTCCGAGTCGTCAGAGCGGTGCCAGAGATAATTGTAATTAGGGTAATGTCTCCAACTGAACTCGGAGGATAAATAAAGGGGGTAAGAGTTGAGCTGGAAACGAAAGGTGGGACCAGACGGCTGTGGGAATTGCGGGGGGGATCAGGGAGCTTGGAGCTTCCTGGCCATGGGTTGGTGGTTCCTGGTGGCCCCCACAGCCTGGCTACGAGGCTGCTGGGGGGTTTCTGTCGAAAAAAAAGGGGTTGGTGAGCTCATGTCGGATCTCTGTGTCACCTGGGGATGGTTTTTCCTTTGCTGGGACTCCCGACAGCTGCTTGAGCCGCTGTTTTTCATAGCATGTGCCGGTCTGGCTGTTGGAGCTGAGCACAGCCAGCAAGCAGGGAAAAAAAATTTAAATAAAACATCTAGGAAAAAAAAATCACGAGGTCTTTTAAGCGTGCTGGGGCTGGGCGATGGGGCTTTGCGTGTGGGCTGCTCCTTCCCTTGCAGGTCTCTTCCCATGCTCATTCCGGGCAACCTCTGCTTTGCAGGTCAGGGATGCGTCTCGATTTGTTTGGCTCTTGTAGATCCAGCTCGGAGGAAGAGCATAAGCCGTTGTATTTAGGCGGTTGCTGTAGTAATTCAGCGATGTCCCAGGCAGGGAGCTGCTCTGCCCGAGGGCTGGGAGCGTGGCTGGCTCCGGCCGTGCGGGAGCTCGCTGGGTCAGAGGAAGAAGAAAATAAGTCAAACAAGCCCTTTTCCTCCATCTCCTTTTTCATAAACGGAGAGTGTGTTTGATCTGCAGCTCACCAAGGTGGGGAAAAAATAAATAGAAAATACTTTCGGACCACAAATGTCTGGTTTTGGCATTTTAAGGGACTCCTGGTATTTAAATGGTATCCCAGGAAAATGAACTGGGCCATAAGCTGAAAACCACTTGGTGGAACCCCAGGAGCATTGCTTCCAGGCAGCAGAGTTAAGCGTTGGCCAAATCTGTAGAAAAAGCAAAAACGGGGGAAGCTCTGGGCGCTGGCGGGGTCCAGCGCTCGCTGGAGCAGCATCACGGGTGGCAGCCCCGGGTCTGGGGCCAGAGGGCTTTGGACCTTCACTGCCCACTGTCCGACACGTGCTTGTTAACCATGCCCTGGTGCAGCTCCTTTTCCTCTTTCTTATTCCCCCTATGTTTTATTCCCGGTCAGGAGAGGGGCTGGGATGGTGGTGGTTGGGATGGCACCTCCTGGGTCCCCCATCCTTACGTTAAGCTGTTCAGACACCCTTTGCAGATGGGATTTGTTCGGGAAGGGTTGCTCTTTCTGCAGGAACAAGCCCCTTACCTGCAGCGAAACCACGCGCACGGTTGCTTACGTCAGGAGGCGAAGCCTCCGGGGTTTTATCTCGGCAGCGGGGAAAATATTCCTTTCCGACACGCTTGGCAAACAAACGAGCGAGGCAGAAGTACGGGTTGTGTTTGCTGATGGTGACGCGGGTGCCAAAGAACGTACAAACCGCTGTTCACGGGGAGGGAGGTTTCTGTTTAGCACGATGCTGCTTGGTCTGAATTTTGGTGCGATTCTTTTGGGGGTCATTACCGCTGCGGTGCTGAAGGAGGGTCTGATCCAGCCCAGCCCTCGCCCACATTGATCAGTGGTGAGATCCTCTGGACGTCAGCAGGTCTTCAGGCCACAGAGATAAATGCTGAGGGTCTGTTGCATGGATAGAAATTCGGTCTGTGCTTGTGTCCATAGTGCCCCAGGCCCTCGGGGGTGAGCTGTTGCTGTGCTGTGTCTTGGAAGATGATTTTGGAGCTTAATCCGGTTAAACGGCGTGTTCCCCAGCTCCCCACGTCCTCCTTGGGCTCGTTCTTTATAGACATAATTGGTCGTTTTGGGGACGTGTCGGTGGGGGCTCAGCATCTTGGCTGAACCACCTCCCACCGCTCTCTGAACCTGCTGGGGACCGGTCCGGGAGTTTTCTGTTGGAAACAGGATTTGTGGTTTTGGGGGACTGATAAGAGGGAGAACTGAGGGACGAGGACATGATTGAGATTGTAAAGAAATTCTTTACATTGAGGGTGGTGAGGTACTGGAACAGGTTGCCCAGAGAAGTTGTGGATGCCCCATCCCTGGCAGTGTTCAAGGCCAGGTTGGATGAGGCTTTGGGCAACCTGGTGTAGTGGAAGGTGTCCCTGCCCATGGCAGGGGGGTTGGAACTAGATGATCTTTGAGGTCCCTTCCAACCCAAACCATTCCATGATTCTATGAATATTCACCTGTGGACTTACCTGTTGCAAATAATTTATTTTTGGAGTACACTTGCTCCCCCCTTGCTCTTCTTTTCGGTGTTAATTTAGATCACACTGTTGGTTTCGAATTAAATAATTTAAAATCAAAAGATCTATGGGGCTGGTGGATATGTGCACATGTGAGTTTGGGGCAGTTATGGACGTCCTGAAACAGGCTGTAAAGTCTTAAATAACGGAGTCAATATAACACGTGGTTTCTGCTGTCTTACGAAATCCCCCCCAGCACAGCGGAGGGGCATATCTCCGTCACACCAGAGGTCCACATTTTTCCCCAAATGGGGTAAAGCTCTGCTCAAGGAGCTGGTAATGGACCGAGAAGTAATCATTCTGCAGAAGATTAGGGGAGGAAACAATCAATTTTCAGCCCTTGGAGGGCTCGACTATCCCCTTTGTCAACCCAGCAGCCTCCCCTGTCCCTCCCTCGCTGCCTATTGCTGCGTCTAAAAGGGCTGTAATTATTGAAACGGTGCGTATAGGAGAATTTAGCCTCTCGTTGGAGTTGTCCTAATGACTTTTCAACAACTGGTAAGGAAGATAATAGGCTTTGTGGCAGTTACGTAGCCAGGGAAACACTATACATGAATGGTCGGGGTTCGGGCTGGAAGCCGGGGTGATTCTCTGCGTTTTTGTTAACGTGCAACTGTTTTGTAAAATAATTTGGCAGGAATCATCCGTTGCTGCTAATCCTGCATCGCGTGCTCGCTGCGAGCAACACCTGCTCTGGAGGGGATGCTGCCAGCTCCGAGTGCGCAGCAGTTGGGTTATCTTTATGCCCCACTATTGCTTCCTCACAGCAGGTGCTGTTCGTTTGTTTCCCCCCAAAAAACAGCCTTGGATATCTGAAAATTAGGCTTTTAATTCACATTTGCATGCCAATGTACCCTGCTGTTCGCTGAGGCTGTTGGGAATATTCGGGGCCATGCCATGGTTAAATACCTGAGTGTTGTGCCAGAAAAAATACAGGAGGGTTGTGTTGGAGTTAGGATAATATTTTTGAGAAATGTGTTTGCAGTCCCTGCTGAAAAGTCGTTTTCTGTCTGAAAGTGCATCATGTGTTTATGCCCACGAGTGCCTGGGAACGTGGTGCTTCGCTGTTTGCAACAGGTTTGCAGCTCCTCTGTGTTTTCCCTGTGTCCTTCCTCAAAAATCTGGTGTACTTGGAAGCCAGGTAGCAGGTAACAGAAACTCAGGGTGTGCATTTTTACTCTTGTGATTTAGTCTTTTTTAGGCTGGTTTTGTGGTTTTGCAGGGATGAGGGTAGTTGGCTGCTGACTGTACATTTAACGCTCGTACGATGGGATGCTCTTCCGTGAGTGATGTTGGATAAACCGGAGGTGACGAGCCCGGAGCTGGTGACGTGGCAGGGTCACAGCCCAGGCTGGGATGCTTTTCTTTTTGGGGGAGTATAACAGGATCTCCTGTGAGTGCTTAGTTGGGTGGCCCTTTCGTTCCCATGGGTACAAACCCACGTCGTCTCAGTGGTGGGAGCTGTCCCCCGTGTAGCACCTATGGATCTCCTGGGCCCTCCTCCGTGCTGCGTTTGCACCTCGTCCCGCCGGCACAAGCAAAATTCCTTCTTTTCCCCATATGGCTTTTTTGATCTGTTTTTTCTTCCTGTCCTCTGCTGCGATGATGGAGCAGAAGCCATGAGAAGTGGCTGGAGCAGATGCTGGTTGTCTGGTCCTCAAGTCATGGCATTCCCTAAAATGTAGATATATCCACCCAAGTGCTCTTCTTTTTCCCCACCAAAACTCAATTTCTCCGGGCGTTTGGAGAAGGACTCCTGCACATAAATCTGCTTGTGTTGCTGTTACGGGGTATCGAAGGGTTATAGACCCCCTCAAAGGGATAACTGGGACCTGGTTGGTGCTGATTGAGCCCAAATAATGATGGTGGAAAGCAGCCCGCTTCCAAACAGATGCAATTTCTAGGGAAAAGCTGGCTTTGGGACAAATCCTGTTCTCCTGCACGTTGAGGAGTGCTTTGTGTAGTGCTGGCCTTTCCACAACTGGGCTTAAAGGAACAAATGGCTCCAGGTAACTTTATTTTGTGACCTCAGAGCTAAAAAGGAAAAAAAAAAAAAAAAAATTGTTTAAAAAAGTAAATCTTTACTCAATTGGAGGTAATCATCTATCAGCAGAATAGTTGTGATTGGGGTTCCCAAGGGCAACTTAAGTGAAATAACTGCCTTAAGCATCACGGATAATGTCCAGTCCCTGTTTATAGCTGCAAAGGAGATATAGATATATATAGAGAGAGATATACATATATGTTTATCTCCCATATATATGTGTATATATATATATGAGTTTCTTTTGGCCTCGTTGTCTCTGGAGATGCTGCTTGTGATGCTGTAAAACTGAACTCAGCTCTCGGAGGATTTCCCTGGAGGGCAGCCCATGTTTCCAGCCCTCCTCAGGGCCACAACCTCCGCCCTGGGGAGCTGCCGGAGGGGACCGGCTGCGATCTGGCCAACCTGCCCAGTGGTTTGCCGTAAAGAAGGGATTTTATAACATTTTTAACCTCTCAGGTGGGCTGGGCTGGTGTATCATTTGGTGTTTTTCCCCAATATAAGTAACTGTGGTTGCAGGAAATGCGATTTCCAGGTGTCTGTGCCCAAAAGTGCCATCGTTCAGGTCCCACTGTGCGATTCTGTTGCCGTATTTTGATTTTTCTCTGCCGATGCCTGGAAAAACCACGTTTGGTGAATTCCCCTGCAGCCCTTCTCTCCATCCCCAGCCGGAGTCGGATCAAATAATCTCTCTGCCACGCTTTGGAGATAAGGCAGGAGGCTGAGCAAACCTGCCACTATCTCCTTTTTAATTTTTATTTGCAAGTAGTGTCGAGCCAATGCCGCTCCGCCCGGATCGGCCCCTCTTATCGGAGGGATTATAACTGGCTCACTAAACAGTATAATCCCTCTGGAACCCCCAGCGACCTTTCAGGAGGATTTTGCAAGTAGCTGAAGTAAAATCTCAGGGTTAATTGGTATGAAATCAAGCCTGTATCTGACCACATGCTTCAAAAAAATTTATAATAATATTGCCCAGAGAGCTGGTGGATGCTCCATCCCTGGAGACGTTCAAGGCCAGGTTGGACGAAGCCCTGAGCAACCTGATCTAGTTGGAGATATCCCTGTTCCTTGCAGGAGGGGTTGGACTAGATGACCTTTGAAGGTCCCTTCCAGCCCTAACCATTCTATGATTCTAAGAAAATAAATAATAAAAAAAAATACTGTGTGTGGATAAATACAAATGACCGTAATTCGACTTCCTTCTTCTTAAATGATCCCTTGGTGGCTTCTACATGTGCAGAGCCTGATTTTACGGGCACAGCAACTTGGTGGTATATGAAAGTGAGGGAAGTTTTTGCATTTCCAGGCCGTGTCTCGCTGCAGGTGCTCCGGAGCCGTTCTTCACCTGCTCCGCGGCTCCCCGGCCCCTGCTCCGTGCTTTGCTCCAGGACGTGCCGGGCTGCTGGTCCGCAGCGCTCCGGGGCAGCCGCGTTCGTGCCTGGGCAGGTTGGGCAGCCCAAGGAGATGACTTTTATGTCCAAATCTCTTGGATGATTTTTATTTCCAAATCTCTTTGGGTGTTTTTTATCGGTTTTTTTTTGTTTTTTAAATTTATGGAAACTCAGCGCAGAGTTTCCAAGTGGATTTCTTTTTGCTGACTGAGCTGCTGGTAGGGACGGCGAGCGGGCAGGCTGGGTTACTAAAAAGGTCTGGGCTTCCTTTTTGACCATCCCCTCTCTTTTTTAACCTTTTTCCCTACTTCAATAAAAGGGAATCGATAGCAGCACCGAATAGCCGTGCGTTGCGCGATTTGATTCCTGTCCCAGGAAACGGTCTGGGATTATCCGTTGCCTTTGCGTTTGGAATTTTAATAGCGTTAACTCCAGCGCAGTCGCGTCAATTGAAAATCCCGTCTGAAGTTGCCTTCGTCGAGGCGGAACGCTGGGGTTGTGTGTTTTCCTCCTCCCTCGCCTGCAGAAATCACAACCAGAACCGAGAGACAGATTTTGAAGGTTAAAACTTCCCAGATTGTTTCCCTCTCAGTTGTCATTTCGGGACGGTTTTGTTTTCTTTCTGATCGCATCAAATATTTGTAATCCTGCCGGGGACTGTGAATCTCACTCCAAAAAAAAAAATAAAGGGATATTTTTTTTATTTAATTATTCTTTCTGCAGCGTGGCTGGGGGGAAATTGGTGAAAAGAGGAGTTACCAAACGTGGCTCGACTTGGCGAAGGCTGGGGCCGAGCTCCTCTCATGGTGCCTCTTATTTGGGGAATTTGAAGTGTCGCCTGAGACCGTTGTCTTTAGGAATATGAAGCTGTCAGATGGAGACCCTTTCACCCAGCCTCATTTTTTAGATGTTTCAGTTTCCTTCGGGTCTCGTGGGTGGCCCCAGGAGAAGGGACTTGGCCAGTTTTCTGTCACAGCACACAGAAGGCACAAACCAGCCAAAATATTAAAAACCTCTCTGTCTTGCTATGGAAAAAAAATAACTTTGAACAATTTTGAGTCTTCTATATGTCCTGGATGCGCTCTGCGTTGTGGGGGCGTGATGGGTGCCCAGTGCGTGAACAACTAGTTATTTCTTTAATTTTTTTTTTCCAGTTTTAAACCTAATCCCGGAGTTGTGTCCGTTCCCCACGTGCTGGTGCTTGCACCCAGTTCACTGCGTTTGCTCCTTCGTGGCTTATTTTCCCCCTCTCCAAATCCCTGACTTGCTTTGGTTACAGTTTTGTTATTATTAGCCTGATTTTTTTTAAGTGCAATGATATTTTTTGCTGGAGCAGTACCCGGTGCCAAGCATACCTCGGGAGAGGTCCCGTGAGGGCAGCCTAGAAAAGGGGCACGATGTTGAAACCTTGCTTGGGAAAAAATAGCAGAAAACAACGTGGGTTTTTTTTTGTCTCGCTCAATTATCGCGTTGAAAACCCATACTTGAATTATTATTCTTGATCACATTTAGGTTTGAGTTAATACGATTGCTTCTTGGGTACCTATCTCCGGGGATCATTTATTACTTATTTTTGTTTTCTAACTCCAGCTCTTTGAAAGTCACAGTTCAGGTTAAAGTGTACGTGGAAGAGATCAGAGTCCCTTTTTATTTGCTTTGCGTTCTGAGCCCGAGCGGTACACAGTGGGGGGAAACGCAGAAGTCTGTTCTATGCTGGGGGAAGGTTGTGAACTTTTATTTATAAGCTGAAAGCTGAGATTTTCCTGAGTCCATTTGACTTAAGAAAAGTGAAGTTTGGGAGGAGGAAAGGAAAAAAAAAAAAAAAAAATCTCCTGTTTGGGGCCCCCAACACCAGAAGGACATGGACCTGTTGGAGCAGGTCCAGAGGAGGCCACGAAGATGATGCAAGGGCTGGAGCCCCTCTGCTCTGGAGACAGGCTGAGAGAGTTGGGGCTGTTCAGCCCGGAGAAGAGAAGGCCCTGGGGAGAACTTCCACCACCTTCCAGTACCTAAGCGGCTACAGGAAAGCTGGAGAGGGGCTTTGGACAAGGCGGATGGAGTGACAGGACACGGGGCAATGGCTTTAAACTGAAAGGGGAGATTTCTATGAGATCTGAGGAGGAAATTCTTCCCTCTGAGGGTGGTGAGGTACTGGACCAGGTTGCCCAGAGAAGCTGTGGCTGCCCCATTGCAATGACTTTTTCCTCCAGATCTGTCATATGGTCACACCAACGATGCTGTTCGGACTGACGTATCGCACATGGTGCCCAAATGTTGAGCCTTTAAAACTTCTTTTGGTGGCAGTGTCCTGGTACTGGAAGGGTCCCAGCTGGGCTCCTTGGCTAGCAGGGTCTTGCCAGTGCTTTTGGGAGCTGCTGCGGGGGTCAGAGCCACCATCAAGCTCAGAAAACCCAAGAAACTGGAAAGGAAGTTTCTTTTTTGCTCATAGACCTGTTGTAAAAATCACTGGGATCCCACTCGGGTCAGGAAAATTCAGCAGCAAGACTGGGATTTAAACATGCCACGTGATGACTCTCGCTTCCGTCCCGTGCCAGGACAGCAGGACCCGCTGCAATAGAATAGGTATCAAGGGGATTTCTGCATCCATCCGGGAATCTTAACTAAGCACTGGGTGTGCCTCATGGACGGCTTGGAAAAGGCATTTAATGCAATTTAGGAAAATCTAACCGAGCCTTCAGCTGCTACTTTCCAACCACGGTGCGGTGCCTGGGTCCATCAGGAGTGGGTGTAAATGCCACGTTTCCCTGGAGCTTGATGTTCTTGGCCGCTCCGTGCTCACTCTAGCACTTCATTGCTGGAGGAATCGCAACGCTCGACCTCGCCGGGCTTTCTCTGGGTCCCAGATAAAACATTTCCGAGCACGGCTTCCTCCAGAAAGCATCACTGTTTTGCTTCATCTAGTTGGAAATACAAAATAGGAGATTTTTTCCCCTCTGCTTAGCTGCGTTGCCGTGCGATTTTCCACTCTGGCGAGTGCGGTCTCCCCAGCGATATCCACGTTGAGCTGAATCCGTGGGGATCCAGCCCTAAACTCCAACCTGATGCTGGAAAAAGCTGGGCTTTTGCTGCTGGCTTTGGCGTGCAGTTTCTTGTGGCTCCTGCTTTTCCCTGTAGGCTTTTTGTTTTCTTTTAAATGAGTAATTTTTTTGGATATATTTATTTTCCAAGCCCTGCCTTTGCCCGGTGTGAAGCGATGGTGGTTTGGTGCCGGCTCCGAGTGCCGCGGCGCGAGCTAAGAATAATAAAAGGCTGTCACTTCTATTAACTTTGCAACCTAGTGCGATATTTAATTCCAGGCAGGCACCGAGCGCAGCCCTCCGAGCTTTAAATGGCTTTTTCTGCCTTTGTGCACCCGTATAAAATCGACGTGCAGCGGGTGGCATTGCACCACCCGTCGCAATGCTCCCGTCGAGCCACCTCCGGTGCTTTCGTGATGCTGCGGGTGTTTCAGAAAAGCTTTTTTTTTTTTTGGTAGCAATCAGGTTTTCTCCCCATTTTCAGGCTCTTGGTAGCAATTTGGCCTCCGTTTGATCTTTTTATGGGGCAGGAGTATATTCATTTATACCTGTGAATATCTGTTATATATTTACAGTCAGAGATGCTGTGATGTTTAGTGCAGTGGTGAAGTTTTGGTGAAAAAATGGTTGAAAACCTTCAGCCGTTTGATGTTTGTCCTGCACCTCCCAGCAAGGAAGGGCAAACTTTGCCATCGATGGAAGTTTGGAAGTTCAATAAGTGGCGTGTGAATAAAACCTGTCTCCCTTGCTGCTTAGGCACTTGGAGCGGGTCCAGAGGAGGGTCACGAAGATGGTCCGAGGGCTGGAGCACCTCTGATATGGAGACAGGCTGAGAGAGTTGGGGCTGTTCAGCCTGGAGAAGAGAAGGCTCTGGGGTGATCTTATTGCAGCCTCCCAGTACTTAAAGGGGCTACAGGAAAGCTGGAGAGCGACTTTTTACAAGGGCGTGTAGTGATAGGACAAGGGGCAGTGGCTTTAAACTGAAAAAGGGGCGATTTAGATTGGATATAAGGAAGAAATTCTTCCCTCTGAGGGTGGTGAGGCACTGGGACAGGTTGCCCAGAGAAGTTGTAGATGCCCCATCCCTGGCAGTGTTCAAGGCCAGGTTGGATGAGGCTTTGGGCAACCTGGTGTAGTGGAGGGTGTCCCTGCCCATGGCACGGGGGGTTGAAACTGGATAATCTTTGAGGTCCCTTCCAACCCAAACCATTCTGTGATTCTATGATTGGAAAGACCTTTAGATTTTTTTTTTTTTTCTTTAATTTAAAAAAAAAAAAAAAAGGGAGGGGGGGAAAGGCTTTTGCAAACGGGATTTTGAGTCCCTGAATGGTGACGGGCTGCGGGGGAGCGTCCCACTTATGCACAGCGTGGGCTCAGCCGGCGGATTCACAAGCGCGAGGCTTTTCAATCGACATTTGCCCCATAAAGATGGGAATCGGGGGCAGTTTTCCTGTCGTCAGCCCCGTAACGTGCCATTAAATCGATGGGCTGCTTCAGCAGGGAGAAAGCTGCCCGTGCCGCCCTGCCCCGTGCTGTCCGTCTCCTTGCTGCAGTGCAGTTATTTTTATCTATTCTATATTGTTCTCGGTAGAATTATTCTGCCCCCAGCCTGTAGATAAGGGCTGTTCCTAAATGAGTTTGAGCTCTTTCCCGAAGGTTAAATCGCTGCCGTGCAAGTTGGCGAGGAAGGCGGGGAGAGGCTTAACTTTTTTTTCTTCTTCACCTCTGCAAACCCTGACCTGGCAATTTTGTCGAGTGTTAACTTAGAAAAGGTGAATATTGCATTAAACCAGCAGCCCTTTTCTTATTAAGGTGCCCACACAGGCATCAGCGCTCCGGTGGGATCCTGCAGTGCCAGGGCAGGAGGTATGGGGATCTCATGTCACAAATTTGGGAAAGGTTCTCGTAGGCGGCCCCGGGAGTGTTGCCGTAGGATGCAGGTCGCGGCTGGGGGACGTGATGTTTTTGGATGCTTCTCCAAACTGAAGTGGCAGCTTGTGACCCACCTCGGAGCAGCGCGGGGGGATGACTTTGGCAAAAAGCGGCCGGTTTTGGTAGCACCGTTGTGGTGATGCTGGTCCTGCGTGGATGAAGCCGAGCCCTGGTGTTGGCATCGTCGGTGGGTGGGAAATACGTAACTAACGGCAGCAACGTAGCTGCGGAGCTTCTCCTCAGGTTCCCAGAATTTTGGCATGGAAGGATTAGGATGAAAAAGTCCATCTCCACGAGCCCTCCCCGTCTCCAACGCCCTTGGTCCATCACACCGGTGGGATGAGGGGATCCAGCCCTGGCCGAGCATCCCCTCCGTGGCGCGGGGCGACGGTTTTCCTGCGGGTACTTGTGCAGATGTGCTGCCTGGGTTAACAAACACGGCTGTGGCGGGTTTTTCGAAGCTGTTAGCATGAACCGTTAACTCTTCCTTTTAATTATTCAGGTTGCCTCTTTTAAATTTCTTTTTTAAGTGGAGCTAATAGGCTTTGCAGAGGAGGCTTCCAACCGCAGCGGTTCCTCCCCAGAGGAGCTCTGTTTGTGCATCGCCAGCTAATCTCTTTCCTTCATTATCCCTTATCTTCCTCTAGCTGATTAATTGCTTTCAATTGATTTATAAATATTCTGTTGATACACGCAGCGGACGGGAGGAGAACGGGATATGTCCGGGCACACGGGGTCGTTGATCCTTGCAGCCCCCTCGGGCTTCCTGACCTGCCTGGCAAAGCCAAGCGATTTCAGCCAAGCTTTGTTCTATTGTTTTAAATTTTTTTTTTATTATTGTTTGTTGCAAATCCTGTGAGCAACCCAAAATCATCCCGTAGTATTGTTTTGAGTCTACACACACGAGCAAACCCCGTTGCTTTACATGATCCCGGTTGAACGGCCATCGGGGACGTTGGGCGCGATCAAGGGCACGTTGAGGTGGGTTTTGTCCTTCGCCAGCTTCACCAGTGGCCAAGAAGGTGCCGGTTTTCAAGTCCGTCAGCACGTGAAATCCACTCTCAAATTGGCATCTGATCGCTGGATGTGGCCCAAAAAAACGTTAGCGGGTGAAATGGCCATACCCAGCGGCTCTGGGGCTGTCGGAGGTGCTGGTGGGGATGTGAGCGGGACGCGGCTGGTCTCTGCCCCCCTTCCCCTCCCTGCAAAACCCGCTCCAGTGCCTCGTGCCCGGCGAGCGGCCGGGGTTTGGGTAATGGCTGTTCATATCGAGAGAGGTGGGCAGCAGCTTGGCTGGCAGCAGGTGTCGCAGAAAGATGTTTTCTATACTGACTTCGCTAATATGCGTGTGTATGTATATTGCTGGAGTGGTTAATGAAGAGGGAGCATTAGAATTGCTTATTTTCCAAAAAAATAATTTAAAAAAGGCAGTCTCATCGGTTTAGTAAGGACGGTGTCCGTGTTCGGAGGCGAGTTGCCTACCTTCAACCCCATCCAAGTCATGCACATCGCTGAGGATGCACAAGTGTTTTTTACGAATTTTTACATGTCCAGAAATTTTTACATAGTGCATTTTTACGTACGTATAAATTATTAACTTTTCCTTGTAGGCTTCCTTTCTTTTTTTCTTTTTTTATTACATCTTATTTCTAGAGCTGGTTCTCTGCCGGGACGCGCCGAGCTGGGTGGCTCTGGGGACACGACGGCCCTCGGCGGCCTCGCGGTGACGTTCCCGGCTGCGCGGCGGGTGGGATGATGCTTCACCGGTGGCAGCGCAGCGAACCTCGACGGGCAAACGTTGGCGAAAGTTTGAGACCTGCTACGTGGCTCTGCCCCCGCCACGGATTCCGTCGCTGTTGGCTTCAGTATTATTTTGATTGATTGTTCTCCGCTTTCGCCGTAAAGCGGCTGGCGGCTCAGGCGCAACCTCAACATACAGCAACTTAATTACACGTTGCTAATTAGGGCTTGCCAGTCGAGCAGGCTGCTTCAGCATTATGGTATATTCGCAGGAGTCGGGTATGTTCTTTGTCATCGTGTATGGTAATGTATTTGCTGCAGCACGACATAGGCTGAGGTTCGATGAATAATGTAAAACCCAGAGTAACGCTGAATCTATATGAGACGTGCTTTTCCCCCCAGTGTTATTTTTAAAAGGAAAATATTGATTCTGGCAGGGTTGGGCGGTTCAAAGCTCTTGGAGAGCCCGGGGTTGGCTGGTGGACACTCAGGCGAGGTGGCCAGCCGTGCCCCGTGCCCTCCGCGGCTGTCGGTGCCATCTCTCTCCTCCCTGTGCTCTCGGTGCTGCCGGCAGAGTTGGGAGGGCAGGAAGGAATCTGTGATGTTTGCCTCTGGATCCAGATGTTGGTGCGTGGCCTGTGAGTGATGTGAACATAAACTGGCGATGAGCTCAGAAATGGGGATTTTGGGGCTTTCGTTCCCTTTTAATCACTCTCCGGTGCAGAGGTGCTCATCGCCCGGGACGGAGCAGGGCAGGATGTGTTGGGCTTTAGGTGCCAAGTGAAACAACCCTCCTCAGAATACATCTTATTCTTTTTTCCACTTTTTCCTCCAATTACTGTCCTTGAATGCTAATTAGGATGGATAATTTCTATTTAGCGTCTTTTATTTAACCAAATCCTCCCTATTCTGATCTGTATTGTTTATTTTTGCGGCCGTTATCTCAGTCTCATTACAGCCGCCTGAGCGTTTGAATGAAAATATCGATAGGAAGCCAGAAGTTTGTTAGGCATAAAACGTCTGCGATAACAACTGTAATTCTCATGATAAAATAATAAACACAACAGCAATAGCTGTGATGAGGTCAGGAAACAGTACCGAATGAGCTTGCAACCGGGAGCACGATGATGTTTGACCTTTACTCGTTGCTTTTTTAGTCTCTTTACATTGGCAATTTTATTTTTAAGAAGGGGAAAGTCACTGTGTGTGTCCTGGGTAGGGACATTAATAAAAAAAAATTGGATTTTTCTCCCCGTTGAGGCTTTAAATAATTGATGCAAAAACGTTCAGTGATGCACGTGCGATTTTTGGGAGCTGAAAATGCTCCGGCAGTGCCGGAGGAGGTGCCACGCAGTGCCAAATTCCGGAATGAAAATGACTCTTACCGCCTCTGCTCCTGGAGCCAGATCTACAGTAATTAATCCTTTGCCTCGCACGTTATGTTTTGCAACCTCAGCGCCGTTGAATTTTTTTTTTTTAACTCGATAAAAGCAGACGGAGGCTTCCCCGAAGCGCCTCCGAAATTCCCAGCCGAGCGCTCGGCTCAGTGACAACGCCAATTTGTCTCGAGTGAAATGTTTGACAAAAATGTGTCATTTTTGAGAAAAGTTTCCCTTGAAAGAGAAATGAAGAGGGGGGGAAAAAATCAATCAGCTCTGTTTCGAAACATCTCCTCGCTTTGGTGTGTGGTTTTTTGTTGATTTTTTTGTGAGAGATGGGGAAGGTTTCCACAGACGCGGGGACATGTTTTGGCAAGTTCTCCTGGAAGTAGATGGCATTTTGGTGCGGGAGACGTTGTTGGAGGTCTCTTGATTTTTCTATTCCAGTCGATAGGTATGTGGTTTTTCTGGACAGCTCTGTTTTTCAGGTCAAATTTAGCTCTGCAAGGACCAGCTTCTCCTGCCCAGAGGTGCATAAATACATCAATAACCTTCTGCAGGAGTGCTCGTGCCTTCAGGGCAATAATGGACATCAACATCCATATCCATATCGTCGAACTGTGTTTAATCAACCACCAACTGCCATTAAGGGTTTGAGTGAGAAGGGGAACTTCTGGAGTGGCGATGCCGAAGTTGGAGTGCTTCTTGACCCCAGCTTGACTCTCTTGCAAGTCTCTGGTTGCCCCTGCCCTTGTAGATGATGGGTGGGATTTTCAAACGCAACCTCGAAGGAGTTGGGAGGTTTCGGTGGTGACCAGCTGTAGCGGGTTTGCTCCAGAGCCATAACCCTAGTGGGACCTCCAAGCCCTCGGGAAGCTGGAAATGAAGGTTTGTCCTGCAGTGGAGGCTGTCTGGTGTGGATCAGCCTTGTCTGTAGAGACCTTCTGTGCTGGGCTTGAGTGGGAATGCTCCCTCCTGCCCCGTCCGTGCGGAAGGGTCTTGGCGAGGGAGGGTGGAAGGCAGGTTGTGAAGCAGAATTCACCCAGCAGGTGCTCTCCAACCCGCCAGGGTTTCCTTGCTCGCCTGGGGCTTGTTGCAATAACCACAGCTTGTTGCAAAACCAGCTCCCTTCCTGTTCCCAAGCTGCTCGTGAGGAAGCAGCAGGGGAGGGAGGGGAATGATGGCCACCAGCAGGGCGTGGGGTGGGTAAGGACCTGGTTTATTGACCCAAGCTCCTTTGGTGTGTGCGACGGCCGTGGCTGCATCTCTTCCTCACTGGGAGCGGCTCACTCTTCCCTTGGTTACGCGCTGTCACCTGCTTCCTGCAAACATACAAGCTGGTGTGCACAGGGCGTGCCTCAGTTTCCCCATGCCTGAGATGCTGCTGCTGTAGGGTGGGGAAGGTGGGTTTGCAGTGTTTGGCGGAGGCTTCGCACACTGGGCGGTGTTGGAAAGTAGAATATGGTGATTTTTTTTGTTTGTTATTTTTTTGCAAGTCTTGCCCTCCTGGGCAGGGAGAGCTGCGGGCGGGCAGCGTGATGGGGGCTGCTTCCAAAGCGTCCCCGCTCTGGGGCAGTGGCCACCCTGCCCTGAGCCGCACATGGCTGGTCAGTGGCCATCCTCGCTAGCCCAGGTTGTGGCAAGGAGACTGGCATGAGTCCATAAGCCCAAAGCACCTCTGCCAGCTTCTCCATCTCTTTGGGGTGAATAAACGTACAAAGCGGGTCTGCTGCGGAGGGCGTGCGAACGCACGGTACCGTAGGGACCAAAAAAGCAGCACCCAAGCAACCCAAATAAGCTGAGTTTCATAGAGTTTGGGTTTATCTGCTGTATTTTGATGCAGCTTTTAATATAGACAAACAAGTGGCTCCTACTTTATTGCTGGTTTTTGCCATGTTTCTGCTCATCCCATCCACCCCCTTGCTCGCTGCAGGGCGAGGACCCCGTGGTGCTCCCGCAGCCATGGGCGTCCTGCAATTGCAACCTGTCTGGTCAAAACAAATAATAATAGCATAGCCAAAAAAAAAAAAAAATTGCATCTATTTCCGTTGCAAGGCAGAGCTCCCGTGAGCTGTTGTAGCTGTGAGCCGGAGACGGGGCTGCTTTGCGGCGTGTTCCCGTCCTTGTGCCTCAGTTTCCCCGCTGTGCTGCTGGCAACTGTTGAGCCCAGAGCGGTGGCCAAGCTGGGACGTTGCAGACATTATCCGCTGGGTGGGTGGCGGCGGGAGCGATGGCCAGTGAGCCGGGAATCATTTCCGCCGCCGCTTGGGCTCCGAGTTCCTGCGCCAGCCTTTGCTCCGGGACGGCGGGGAGGACGCCTGCCTGCCGCGGGCCCCCGTCCCGCGCACCTCGGTGGGGCGGCGGGCAAAGCCACTCCTCTGCCGCCGTGACATCAGGCCGGGGGAACTCGGTGACCTGCCAGGGGTCAAATTCCCGGCACAGGTAGCGCCCGCCGTACTTCCGTGCCGTGCCGCGGAGGAGCCCGCCTGCCCGGGGACCCCTGACCCTGGGGACCCCCGACCGTGCCATTCCCCACCATGAAGTCGGAGCAGGAGGAGAGCGAGCCAGCGACGTGCCGCTGCGAGCGCGGCTTCGCTCCGCGGCCATCCTGTTGTTCGGGACCCCCGGGATGGCGAGGGGCGGCCGGCGACGATGCTCGGGGCAGGGTGCTGGGCCCCTACTCAGCCCGCGCAGGTAAGGGAGGGGTCCTGGGGGTGTCCCACCGCCTCACACGGGGGATCTGCAGCCCAGCGCGGGGTTCTCCCCCACGCCGGCTTTGTGCCGTTGCAGCTCGCTTCCTCCTGGGAGAACCAAAACAACGCGGGGCGGCCGGCGCGCCGCCAAGCTCGCCGGGGTCACGCAGGAGGGTGGGCGCGGGTTGCCGTGCCGTCCCCCCGCCCCGAAGGCTGAGCTCTGGGGTGGGGGTGAGGGGGGCTTGGGCTCCCCCCGCGGTGATGGGGAAGGGGCGGCCGGGCGGCTCCCCGCGCCCCGTAGTCCATTTTGTCTCATGGAGGAGTCGGAGCGTGCCGGGAGCTCGCGGAGCAGGGGGGACCGCTGCGGAAGGCGCAGCCCACCGGCTGGCTGCTTTTAATCCACGTCTGCTTTTGGAGACCCTTGCACTCTCCCACCTCCCTCCCCAACCCCGCTGTCCCCTCCGCACCGCTGGCACAGGCGAGAGCTTTACATCGGGTTTTATTTCTTTAGGTCGCTGTGAGACCCCCGCCAGCGCTCAGACGGGGCAGCCAAGCGAGCCTCAGCTTCCTGGGAATAATCCTTTTTTTTTAGGGGTGGCAGGACACGGGGGTGACTCTGCAGGCAGGGGGTCTCCATGCATCCCGCCCCGTGGGTGCAAGCACCAGATGATGGTGTGCAAATGGGGGTCCTGTCCTGGGGCTGCGTCCATATGGAAGCGCTGAGGGTGAGCCAGCGTCTAACTCGGGAAATGCTCAAAAAAGGTGTTTCTAGGGATTTCTGTTCGTTGGGTGAACGCTTTAACCTGAACTTGCCAAGGAGCGTCCGTCCCCGCGGCCAGGCGTGACAGCTCGCTCACTCGCAGCGTCACAGCGATAGCGAGGGCTGGAATCTAAAGCTTCCTGCTCTAAAAGATGGATATAGAATCATAGACTGGTTTGGGTTGGAAGGGACCCTAAAGATCATCTAGCTCCAACCCCCCTGCCATGGGCAGGGAAACCCTCCACTACACCAGGTTGCCCAAAGCCTCATCCAACCTGGCCTTGAACACTTCCAGGGATGGAAGTGTTACATACGGAGCCAAAATTCCCTTTGGCAGCCTGAGAAGCCCCGCAGCGCGTGGCCAAGCACCCCGCTGCCCACCCAGGAGGGAGCAATGGTGGCCGACGGCTCCTCCGAGGTCCCAGAGCACCGCGGGATGACGTGGGGTCCCCCCGTGCCCTGGGACCTGTGATGGCAGGGGTGGGACGAGCAATGGCCCCTGCACGGATCCCCACAAGGGGATGGTGGCCTGGAGGTCACTTTCGAGCCGCCGCGAGTCCGTCGTGGTGCCCAGGTGCCCGTGGGAGAGGTTGGATGTGTTGGCTCGGTGGTGGTAACGATCTGTTTGCAAACTGGAGCGTGTTTCGGGCGAATCGGAGGCTTTACGGAGCGCGGCCGTGCGCTGGGGCCGTTTGCAGCGTGGGGTGGCAGCGGTTGGTCTCCTGGTGCCCGGCGATCCGTGGTTTTCCTCCGAATTACTCCTGGGACCCGGCCGAGGGTGGGGGCTGCCGAACGCTCGGAGGGGCAGGTGCTTCTTAAAATAGGAGCTTGACTCATCCCTAGGGCTCCAATTGTTGTTTTTTTTCTAATAATCTTCTTTATCCTATGACCCTTTTGGTTCCCTTCCCAGGACAGAGGTCTATATGCATCTGTTTTTATGTTTTTATATGTATATAATATATATGTATATATATATATAACATATATTTTTATATATATGTATAAAAAAATCTGGGCCACAGCTCTATAGGGGGGAGGAGGGACGAAGGGTCCCACTATGCTCTCGACGAGTGAAGGTTTGTTAGGTGATGCTGATGCTGCTGGCACAGGGGTTTGGCATTTCCCCATCTTTCCCCCTCCCCATCTTTCCCCCTCCCCATGTTTTCGCAGCTTTCACCTCAGATACTAATTTCACCAACATAACCCTTGTCATTTATACTGCGTTCATTTTTAATATGTGCCCTCTAAAGCCAGAAATGCGTGTGTTGGCTGAGTTAAATGGGGAAAAAAAAGGCTTTTAAATGGATGTTTTTAAAGTAATGCCTGTTCCGAGGCCAGGAAAAGGCTTTGCTGCTGCATGGCCGGTGGATCGGATGCTGAGAGGGGTCCAAGCTGGGATTTGCAGGAGCCGGAGTGGAAACTTCAGCCCTAAAATGCTGTCTGGAGGTGTTCTCCACAATTAAAAACATTAAAAAAAAAAAAAATATTATTTATGTTGTCTGTTAAGGCTAATCAGTGCTGAAAGCATAAAGGATGCAGGATCTCCATGTCATGGAAGTTTAATGCTATCAGCTGAAATATAATTATCAGTCAATTATTTCAGTGTGAATGATATTTTTTGTCAATTAGTGGGGGAGATGTTTAAATTGCATTAATTTCATCGCTGCCCATTTGTGGCACATTTGGAATCGAGCTGGCGTGTGATGGGGCTTGTCCGTGCGGGGTGATGCAGGAATTCCAGTGCCCAGACAACACCTTCCCCCCCCTCAAAAAAATGCTTTAAAAGAGGAGGAAAAAATAAAAAAGGGGTAAAAACACTGGGGAAAACGTGCTGTGGCTGCTTTTTGTGTCAGGGTTGTTGCATTTTGGAGGCGATTCCTAGTAGCAAATTCAACTTTATGCACCGATATAGCAACGCTTGCAAGGTAGAACTGTAAAAAAAATATTAGAAAATTATTCTTTCCTCCAAATTGTGGTTTTTTGCATCATGTGTCAGATGTGTGCAGAGCCCCCGTCCCCGTTCAAGGGGGCCAGTGCTCGCTTCGAGCCACGTCCAGCAAATTCATGGCTTCGGACAGAGGCGCAGACCCCGGCGAGCCGCCTGCGCCCGGAAGGAAAAGAGGCTGAAATGAGGTTTCTGAATAATTGGCCCTATTTTCCTGGTTATTGGAACTTTTCTGTAACGATCGCAGAGAGCTGCCTGCGAACGGCGCTTCTCGGGTCGTTTATTTAGGTGATTAAATTTGGCACGGCAGCGGGGAATTTTTTTCTCCCCCTCTTTTAAACCGAAGGGAAAATTTCTCTCTCGAGCCGAGTCGTTCTCTTAATGCAATTTATGCAAATAACACGGGATTTCTCTGTAGGACCCTCTGGAGCTGGAGGTGCTGGTTGAGATGGGAGGGAAACTTGCAGGAGGGGATGCTCAGAGCTGGCGGGGAGCGGGACACGACTGCTTTAGGGAGGATGAATGTGTTGGTGGGATGTCCGAGCGGGGTGGGAAAATCCCGTATGGAAATGAGGGTAATGACAGGTGTAAGGCAGCGTGTGGGATGGGTGCCTGGGGCTGGCCCCAGCCTTCCCAGCAGCAGGTGCTAAGGAAAACCTGATAGAACGCAAGAAATTGCCCATGAAGTGGTTTCCCAAGGAAATGGAGGAGAGCAGGAGATGCCGTCATCCCCATCGCTTCACTGAAAACACCCGCTTCTTTCCCAGAAAAGCCTCTGAAAACTTGCTGGGAAGAGCATGGAGGGAACGATTTGCCCTGAATCCCATTCCTGGTTTCTACAGTGAAGGCATCGGTGGAGCCCCGGGGGGGAGTTGGGAAGAGGGAAGGACCACGGCACTTAGTGATGTGTTTAAAAGAGCTGACGATGCATCTTTTGCTGTTTGAGCCTAGCAAGGGGTGGAAGGTTTTTCCCTCCAACCTTGGCTGCGTGGATTGTGCTTTCCAATTTATTTTTATACATATATAAAATCAAAAAACATACTATGCTTTGCAATATGTATCTCGCAAAATAGATATATATTGCAAAAATAAACATGTTGCAAAGCACAATCCATTTTTTGTGTATGTGCATATATATATATCTTAAATTATATATATATAAAAAAGCAGGAATTTCGGGTGTCTGGCTGATCTGGACTTCCATAATTCAGGTTTCTCCGTAGGCTTTGGCTTGTGGCTGGTGGCACACGGTGCCACGTGCTCCTTTCCAGGTTGCACCTATGGCTTCTTATAGATGGTGGATTTTCATCTTGCAGTAGCTTCCGCCTGCGTCGGGAGCCAGTGTGCGTCGGAGCAAGAACTCTTCCAAGGTTTTTTCACCATTTTCTAACTGGGACCGGAGGGGAATGGGGCGTTTTCGGGGAAGCTGCGTCGCGCAGTGCTTTATAGAACGGAGCTTTGCAAGAAACAGCTGCACATCTGCTTGTGGGCCGTGCCAAAGGGCTTCCTGGGAATGTTCTGCTGCAGAAATCCCCTCCCTGGGCTGCCCTTCCTTGGGCTTGTCTCCCCTCTCCCGTCCCCGGAGGGGTCCCCGCCGGGTGGGGATTTTCGTGAGTTCCCACCGAAACGCTGCGATCTGCAGAAATCCATTGGGATCAGTCGCCCTTGTGCCATCCGTCCTGCCGGTTAATCATTTGCCAGGGAATAGCCGGCCGTGTCGCCGGCGCGAAGGGGCTCGGAACGAGAGCCGAAAATGAATTATTGGTGGACGGGGGGTAAGAAAGGAGCCACGATTGCAGCCAGTGGCATTTTTTGGGATTGCTTTTTGCACGGATTTCCAGACTGCACCGAAATCCCCAGCCTGGAGCTCGACTGTTCCTCGTTAGTGACTTTATTGCTCAATAATTTACAGAACGGGGCCTTGCCAGTTTTCGTACGGGAAGCATTTCAAGTATGCAAACCAGATTTTCTGCCGTCCCAGTGCAGCTGCTGGCCGGGGCTGGGGGGAGCCGCCTCTCCCCATCCCGCTGCCGGTAGCGCCAGCGTCACCTCCCCTCCTCGCTTTGCACGCGGCGGCGGAAAGGAGATGGCCCAGTGCACGTGAAGAGGGACCGCAGCAAAAATAAGGGGGGAAAAACCCTATATTTCATGTCCAGTTGATGTCCCTCAGGCTGCTGATGCTCCGCGGTGATGGGGAAAGGACCCAACCACTGTATCTTGGAGAAGGGAGCCTTTATTTTTAATTTCTATTTTATTTTTCTGGTAACTATTACGTGCATGCTGAGGGATTTAGTTTTTTCACCCTGTGTCCAGGTGCACGGTGCAAATCTCAGGAATCAATAAGCCTCTTTGGTTCAGTAACAGATTTTCTCTGCGTGTTCTCGAAGACGGGGACAGAAAAGCAAAATCAAACTGTTTTGCACAATTATGTAAGATCACGGCGTCTGGCCAGCCACGGTGGGTGGTTGGGATGGGGAGATGGTTCTCGATTTATTATTTTTCTTCCTAATATATATTAATTTTATTTTTATTTTTAATGTAAAAACTAAAAACCAGTATCAGCGGAGGCTTCCTCCGTCCCTACCTAGTGCATCCCCATCGCATCCCTCCCTCCTCCTCCTCTTCCTCCTTCATTCCCGGGGTGCCACCAGCACTGCTGTGGGTTCTGGGCTGTGCCAAGCAGTTTGGCAATTGGTGGTGGGGAGTGTCACCCCAGCAGCATTTTTCTCCCCCCTGGGTTTGAGTTTGCAGCGGGGGAGCCGTGTCGGGAGCCGTCGTTTCACTTCCTCGCATTGTGTCTCCTCTTCCTCCAGCGCTGCTGCGGGAGGAGGTGGCCCAGCTGCAGGAGGAGGTCCACCTGCTGCGCCAAATGAAGGAAATGCTGGCGAAGGACTTGGAGGAGACGCACGGCGGCAAGTCGCCGGAGGTCCTCTCGGCCACCGAGCTGAAGGTGCAGCTGGCGCAGAAGGAGCAGGAGCTGGCGCGTGCCAAGGAGGCTCTGCAGGGTAAGGACCGCGCCGCCCTCCCACCGGAGCCGTGCCGAGTTAATTAACGAGGGAAGGAGAAGCTGCCCCTTTCGGTGGGGCCGCGCAGCGCACTTTCACCATCCCCGCGTGGGGTGGGGGTTCTATTTTAGACGGCGCTCCACGGGACCCGTGCGCCGCTGTCCCAGAGCTGGGACGGACCCGAGGAGCAGTGATGGGGATTTGGGGGGTGTTGGCAGCATTGCACAGTGATTCCTCCACAGCAGAGCCAAGAGAGCAGCCGAAATGCAGCTGGAAGCCTTTTTAGGGTGAGATTGGGATGGATTTGAGCCCCTTGGGCTGTTTTAGGGGGAAGCAGTGAGTTTCCCAGCGAGTGCAATGTTCCCAGTCCCACGTGGCGTTACCGGGAGCGCTGCAGAGAGCGGAGGCCAGCTCTCCAGGTGATGTGCAGGATCTCCTCCTTGCTTCATGCCTGGATTTGGGGGGTGTCCCGCAGTGATCAGGGCTGGGCTCTCCCTCCCCACGAGCCCCGGGACCGGGGACGTGCAGAGCGAAACGCGACATTGCAGCTTTCCTCCCCAAAACCAAGCTCGGCGACGAGTGCGGGCAGGGATGGTTTCTCATCCGGAACCAGGGGATGACCCTGAGCAGGGGAAGTTCTGCCACCGTCAGCGCCGCGGCTCGAAATACCATCCGAAATCCCCACCGTACCGCCCGTGACTTCCACTTGTCGGCTGGCGTTGGCGGATCGCGGGGAGAGGCTGTCAGAAGTTCTCAGGCTCAGAGGCTGAGCGGTTGGTGGCGGGCAGTGTCCCTGCCCCCGCGTCTTCCCCCATCTGGGATGCTGAGATGCACGGGGGGGGTGGGCAGGAAATTGTGCTGAGTCCGTATTTGAGTGGAGGATTTTTGGGAAAAGAAGGGAAAAAACCACCCCAGCCTACATGCTTTATATTTTCTCGCTCTCTGATGGACAAAAGTATCCCTCTAAATTAATAACAGCCAAAATATGTTGCAAATCTTGGCCCCCCCACCACCACCGGTGCAGCCTCCGGCAGCAGGAAATGCTCTGGGTTTATAAAACCGGAACTGGAGAAGAAAAACCTTAATTAGAGAATGTTTGCTCTGCGCGGACAGGGAGGGGGAAGTGCTGATAAACACAAAGTATGGAAAAGCAGAACTGGTTTAAGGCTGTTTGCAAAAAAAAATAATAAGAAGTAGTTGTCTAAGAAGCCGCAGTGAGGTCGTACGCAGTCTGTGGAGGTTAGTACAGAGAAAAAGCGAGTTTGGCTGGAAAATAATGAGTATTTAAGGAATATAACCTTGGTTTTTAATTGGGCTGTTATTGGCTGCCGTATGAGCTGCTGGGATTAGTTTTCCAGGACTTCTCTGCAGGTGCGATGGCTCAGAAAGGGGAATCTCAGCTTGTGCTTGGAAGGGCACGTAACCAAGAGCCTTTTCCAATCGATGCTCCTTCCCTCCTCTGCGATATTGGAAAGCTTTTGAGTAATTTGGAGAAGCTCAGCGGGCTGGATCCGGCCCTGCGAGCCGGGCTGGAGGTGCTGGGCGGCAGAGCCAGCTCAGCACAGCAGCGGATACGGAGACGGGTAATGTGGAAACGGGATCAGCAGCTGGAAGGGGGGAAAAAGAAAAAATCCTTTTTCCTTTCCTTGAAAAATTCTCTGTAGAGAGATCTAGCCAGAAGGGGAGGAAAAATTGGCAGTAACTGTGCCTGGGGAACGGCGCTGCCAGGAGAAACGTATCCGCAGATAGAGGCGTTCGGGGAAATAACGGCTCTACGTAAAGGAGGTGCTGGATAAGGCCATGCCAGGAGCTCGGGGAAACCTGGCAGCGCCATCCTGTACATCGGGAGTTTGGGTGGGTCACGTCCCGCACCCAGAGAGCATCTCCCAAGCCCACCTGCCCCCGTCACATGAAGGGCTGAAGGATACCCCGTGCCCAGCAGCATCGGCTGCGGCATCTCCGCGCCAGATTGCGTGTAATGTCATCAACGGGTAAATTATATGGAAATCTGCCGGCGCTGCTGGCTCGGAGCCCCGAAGCACGGCACAGCTGGTCCCTGTAGGTATTGGCTCATGGGGTGTTGGAGCAGAGAGGGTTTACTGGTGCAGTTTGCTTTCGGGGCCCCAGCAGTTGGGAGCTTGCTTTGCAGTGGTCTGGATGGGGGAAGGTGGGTTTGTCATCCCGCCTCGGCAATGCGCTTCCAGCCCTTTCCAGCAGTGTTTAGTGGGGTGGCACAGCCGGAGAGAAGCCTGTGCCGCACCTTCCCCGCGCCGTGCTGGCAAGCTCTTGCCGCGGAGGGAGCAGGGATGTGGAGCTGTGGGAGTAACCAGAGTGGTTTCTGTGTTCCCTGGCATCACGTGCTTTGTGTGTCTGTATTGCTCCTTTTTCTGGGCTGATTCCATCTCCTGCCATGGTGGGGTTTTTTATTTTTCAATGAATTAACATCCAAATAAAACACCGTTGCGCTACATCCTGTTGTCCTCTCCTCCCGTGCTGGGAGTCAGGATCGTGCTTAACGGCGTTAACGTAGTTCTATTTTCCCTGGCCCCGGCTGGAGAGGGCTGGATGCTGTCTGGATTTGTGGTGCGGAGATCTCCAGGAGAAGTTGCCGACAGCTTTATTACTGCTGGGTCCTGCTGCGGGCAGGGGCCGATCCTGGGGGACTGGAGGAGTCTCTTGGCCCGGTGAGATCTATGAGCCTGTGGGTTAATGGCAGAAACCTCGTTTCGGGGAAGGTTTATCCGATACGCTGGAGCTCGCCAGCGGGATTATCACGTGGAGAGGAAACCTGGTTTCTGTTTCCTTTTCGAGTGCCAAGGTGGAGACCTCGGGCTGGCTTTCCCCACGGCTCAGGAACGCGGGAACTGACTTTGCATCTGCTCTGCAACTGGGTTGTGGCTCGATCTCCTCCCTCCCAAACCCACGGCTCGGAGCTGTGATCCCCCAGGGATGACACTTGGGCTGGAACAAGCCTCCTGAAGAAACTTTTTGGCACAGCTGGCTGGCTGCAGCGAGGGGGTGAGTGGCAAAGAAATGGGTGGGTGGGTGTCGTGGCATGGTGGATGGGTGTCTCAGCCATGGACCTGGCCAAGGAAGCCCTCTCCATCAAAAGGACATGGGACTCTGTACAGAAAACCCACGGTGCTCCTTTGAAGACCCACCTATAAACTCAACAGCACAAGTCGTTGGCCACCTTGTCATGACCATGGCGGGTCTCGTTTGGAAAGTCCTTGGCCTCCTAGTGGGTGTTTCCAGGTAAATTCCCCGCAGGCGAACGCCTCACCTCATTTTTTTTTTCCTGAAATTCGACATTGCACTCAAATTTCCTGCCTGCAGCGTACCTCCACGCACTCGGGAGAGAGTGCTGGCTCTGCCCAACACCACGTCACGTTGACGTCTTCCACGGGAAGACAGCGACGGCTGCGCCCGGGCGGTGCAGGCACCTATTTAATTACTGAGCAAGGAGCGGCGCTGCGATTCCCGCGCAGGGCTGACCGATTTTATGGGGTTAGTCACGGTGACAATATTGAATTTCACGCTTGGGATGGAGAATCAGAAGAAATGAAGTGAACGTTAATGGGACAGGATGGGTCGAGGTGTTCTTCTTGTACTGGGGCATCGCCGAGGCTTGGCGGTGCCCCCCGAGGATGCGTTTCCCTGTGTTAGAAAGTAAGTTTATGATTCAGTAAACGATAAAGTCGGCTCTGATTCCCTTCCTGGCATGAAAATCCGTGTTGCACGGGGCGAGAGAAATACTCACAGGCGGATGGGAGTCACGGGAAGCTGCTCTTGGAGAGGGTCGTGGTGGGGGGTGGATAGTCCCTGCTGGTGCCCCGGCTTGTGTTTGGGCTAGATGGGGCGACCACCGCCGTCGTGTTTTCCCTTTATTTGATAGTAATAATTTAAAAGGAGGCGGTGATATTTATAGCAGTCCCCATCTTGGAGGGGGAGATGTGTAGTTTTAGCACGCAGTAGCTGATTCCTGTCCAGAAGTTGGTGGATGTTGAGGCCAGACAGGGCCCGCGGGATGGTGGCGCCTTTGGTGGTGGCATCACTGGGAGGTTTGAGCTGCGCCGCTCAGGTCAGCACATCGGAGCGATTCAATTTCAAGTAAAGCTGGAATCAGAAGGTGCTGGGAGGGGATTTGTAATCATTTTGGTTGCAAGAGGAGCCCAGCACGGAGTAGGTCCCGTTACTGCTCTGCGTCCATCATCCTCCTCCCAAAGGAGTGACGCTCAGGGGATGGATGATGTGGCAGGAGGCGGAAGCTCGAGTAACGGCAGCTCAAGCTGACCTCGCACGGGATCTGGGGCGAGGGGAGGGTGGTGTGGTGAGAGCTGGGGGGGTTCACGCCGCCGTTCCCGACCCGTCCTTCCCGTTGCTTGCTGCCGAGTCTGAGGGGGGCTGGTGGGTCCCTCCCAGCTTCTGCCACGTGCTTTGGGTGGGAGGGGAAAATAAATAATGTAGATAAGCTGCGTGAGATCAATAGTTTCCACTCACGGAATGGGTTTAGGGTTTCTGGCTTCTCTTCTTGTCTTGGGTTTACGAAGAGGTCAGAGGTTTTGCCAGAGCCCAGCGTGCGGATGGGCTGCGGGAGAGTTTATTTAGATGTCCCGGGTGGGCTGGGATACAGGAACCTGGCCCTGGATCATCAGAATAAAGCAAAAAAAGCCATTTCAGCTCCTTGATGGCCCTGATGGCCAGCGAAAACCTGCTTTATCCCTCCTTGGCCACCCCTGCCATCGTGCCGTGGATCGCAATGGCTCGTTTTCCCCGACTGAGTAATTAGCCGGGTTGGTTTGCTGAGGACACGGGAGGCCGCGGCAGCGTGCGGTGCGTGGCCCAGGAATCGCTGGCAGCCCCAACTCCTCACTTCTGCATCGCTTTTTTTATTTTCCTCCTGCCTCTTTCAATTAATTTCCAAATAATTGAGTTTGGAATGAAGTTCTCAAATGTCTGATAAAGCTTCTTAAAGCGTAGGAGCTAATTGGTTTTGGAGGAGGGAGAGTGGTGGTAACGGGAGGGGAAAAGCGCATGAATTTTGGCAAATCTCTGGAATATGAACTGAAGCAAACACTGAATTGTCCTGTTGGGTGAACAGGAAAAAAACTGCTCTGGCAATACCCAAAGTCCATCGTCTTCTTGCAGTACTGGTTGGCATGAAGAGTGTTAAGTAGTCAACCGTGGGAGATGCTATCTGCTGTGCTCCTAATAGTACTTCAGAGTTGGTTTGGGGATTTTGGTTGGTTTTTTTTTGCAAGGGAGAAAGGGTTTTCTGTAAATCTTGAAGGAGCCTGAGCACTGCTCCAAATTAAAGCAGGTTTTATGCTATAGGGGACTGGCTGTTTAAGTGAATTCATTAGGAACCTTTTGTCGCCTCCAGCATCGGAGGGTCAAAAGTGACTCCTCAAACTTTTATGAGAACTTCTCAGCATCCGTGAGGAAATTAAAAAGAATATATGTATGTGTTGCAAAGTGGTCAAGAGCTTGAAAATGGAGGGGGTTTCAGTGATGTATTATCCTACGAGGATGAGGCCGAGACCAACCCTGCCCAGTACTGGTAACGAGGGGCAGAAATTCCCCCTCTAGAGCCCAAATCACTTAACGTGTCCTCCAGTTGTGGTCGGTGACTCTGGGTATCTGCTTCGCTGGGATCCGGATCTCGCCCCAATAGGTCTCGGTCGACTTACAGTTAATTTTTCTTTTTCAGTAGGTTTTTAGGTCATGTGAAATAACTGGGCAGGGGGAAGGTGGTTGTTGAATACCTACAGGCGACGGGAAAGTGCTTTTTTTTATAAAAATCCTAGATGTCGTTGGGTTGTGATTGTTTTTAGAGGGTTTCTGTAGTAATTTCCCAAGCTGGGGAAAAAAAGTAAGGCAAGTCCTGGCATTGGAAGGGGCTGAGTTGTCCCAGCAGGAGTCACGTCCATTAAAAACAGGCATAAAAACAGAGAAGTAGGAATCCTAAGCACTCCCTGTCACGGGACAACGGGAATCTTTGCAGCGTTTCTTAGGTGGTTTGTTGTTTTTCTGGGTTCTGCTTCGCCTCCAATACTTAATGGCAGAGTAGTTGGTCCAAAGAGTTTCGTCTCTGGATTTTTAACAGATTAAAAGTCTCTGTTGTCCCAAACATCTCCCTCTTCTTCCACTATTTGTTCTGATTTTTTTCCCCCCAGCTTTGTCTCCACTGACCTGCAAGCCGTGCCTGGGAGAAGGCAGAGGCACGAGGCCGAGGGTACCGAAGGTGCTAATTGCACCAAGGGAATTAATTTCCTTGTAAGCGTGCTGCGGTAGTGGGTTTTCCTGTATTCCTCAGCCGGGTCTGTATCCCACGCGTGTCTCGCCAGGAGGAGCTCAGAGGCACGTCACGGTGCGGGTGAAGCCCCCAGAAGTGGCTCGTTACAGGGGGATGGGGGTAGGAAACGCTCCTCGTGGGTTTATTGAATCTCATAGGAACAGGCTGGACACACACGTGTGTGTGGAGCTGGGTCCTGCTTGCGATGGCGTTGTCATCTTCCAGTGGTTTTGGGAATACAGATGGCTCTCGGTGGCTTTGGGGTTGGCTTTTCTGGTTTTGGGGGTTTTAGGATTTCATGTTTTTAGTATAGAAGGATGATTTGCAAGGCTCAACTGCTCGCAGCGCAGGGTACGTCAGAAGGAAGAGGGTGTTTCATAAAGTCCTGGAATGGTTTGGGTTGGACTGGACCTTATAGATCATCCAGATCCAACCCCCCTGCCGTGGGCAGGGACACCCACCGCTGCACCAGGTTGCTCAAAGTCCTATCCAACCTGGCCTTGAGCACTTCCAGGGATGGGGCAGACACGACTTCTCTGGACAACCTGTGCCAGTGCCTCATCACCCTCAGAGGGAAGAATTTCTGCCTTCGATCTCATCGAAATCTCCCCTCTTCCAGTTCAAAGCCATCGCCCCGTGTCCTGTCACTACACACCCTTGTCCAAAGCCCCTCTCCCGCTTTCTTGTAGCCCCTTTACGTACTGGAAGGCTGCTGGAATGTTTCCCTGGAGCCTTCTCTTTCATTCCATCCTGCTCCCTCGAGAGCAGTGCTTCCTTGGGGTGGAAGAGCATGCTGAGCCATTCCTATAACGAAAATCAATGTTTGCATTCCAGTTCCTAACCCGGGTGTTATTTTGGCGGGATGGGGCATAACCGCTGCAGGGCGTTTCCGCAGCGCTGCCGAGGGCCGGGTTCAAGGCTGGGCAAAGCCCTTAACGTGGAGAAATTACGGAAGCTCCGTGTCCCGCCTGGTAATTCTGTAATTCTCCCGGGTTTTAGCAGCCTTCCAGCGAGCTGTCCGTGCGTCGGCGGTCAGCGAGCATCCCTCGCTGGGGAGAGGGAAAACACCACGGTCTCCGCTTCGTCTCGGGGCCGGCGAAACGCTTCCGTCGCATCCCGTTGTCGAGCTGGAAGGGGGACGCTTAGGGAGCCGCGTTCCCTGGGCTCGTGGGATTGCGCCGCAGGAATCTGCCTCGCTGCTAAAAATAATCCGCTTGTGGTTTATTTATCCTGGCAAGGGAGCAGCAGGTTTTCCTGCGCCGGGCCCTGCGGCAGCGGTTTTGCTCCCGAATTTCCTTTTCCAGGGACTGAGCCGCTCCGTGGAGGGCGGGCGATGGTCCGGAGCCGCGACGCCGATGCGATGGGTATTTTTGGGTGGGGGGGACTGCAGCGATGGGCGTGAATTGGCTGTCTGCTCCCAGCCCAGCCCTCGGGGTCGTAATTTTGCTGCTTTTTCCTTGAAAAATGAAAGTGGCGGAGGCGAGGGGGCCGTGCCGGGCCACGGCGCTCAGAGCCGTCGCCTCTCCAGCCGTCGTCTCTCCCGCAGCCATGAAAGCCGACCGCAAGCGCTTGAAGGCGGAGAAGACGGACCTGGTGAGCCAGATGCAGCAGCTGTACGCCACGCTGGAGAGCCGCGAGGAGCAGCTCCGCGACTTCATCCGCAACTACGAGCAGCACAGGAAAGTGAGTGCGGGAGCCCGGCCCCGGGGGCGTCGTGGTGCGGGAAAGGGGGTCGGCAGCAGCGTGAGTGCCAATTCCAGTTGCCATCGGGTAAAAACCCACTGAAGCTTCGGGCGGATGCTCCTGCCGCAGCCAGGACTGGATGGTAGTGGGGTAATGGTGGATAATACTGGAGGAAATGAGGCCAGTGAGACAGACTTGGGGAATTTGTTGTAATTTTAACAAGGTGCACAGCGGGCATCCCTTTCCCGGGGACCAGCAGCATCCTGCAACTCTCTGCCCGGTGCCGGCACAGGGCTCTCGTGACACCCGAAGATGTCGCTTGGGCATCGCAGCAATCGAGTGGCCACTGAGGGGATGGGAGAAGGGTGACGGGCACGTTCCTGACAGCCACCCTGTCTTAGCAGGAGAGCGAGGACGCGGTGAAGGCCCTGGCGAAGGAGAAGGACCTGCTGGAGCGGGAGAAGTGGGAGCTGCGGCGGCAAGCCAAGGAGGCGACGGACCACGCCAGTGCCCTCCGCTCCCAGCTCGACCTGAAAGACAACCGCATGAAGGAGCTGGAGGCCGAGCTGGCCATGGTGAGCGCGGGGACGCAGCGGGCACGGCTTGAGGCTCAGCCCTCGTTTGCCTCGAACATCCGAAACGCCCCAGCGAGTTTTGTCGAACTTAAACATTTATTTGCAATGCCACATCCATGCGTTTGCTGCCGTGGTTGCGCTGACGCGATGCTGGTGGAAAACAAACCCGTTGCTGGATGTCCTCGGCACAGCGGGCAGTGCAATTCGGGTGTTCACTTGCCAAGGGGAGGGTGGGTTCGGTGCAGTGTGTCAGTGCTGGTGCGGTGCGGCACGTCGATGCCAGTTCCGCCACGCCGGGAGACGTTTGGGTGGTTTTCCCCCTCCACTGACCGCTCTCTGTCCTTCCCCAGGCCAAGCAGTCCCTGGCCACGCTGACCAAGGATGTCCCCAAGCGCCATTCGTTGGCCATGCCGGGCGAGACGGTGCTGAACGGCAACCAGGAGTGGGTGATGCAGGCCGACCTGCCGCTGACGGCCGCCATCCGGCAGAGCCAGCAGACCCTCTACCACTCGCACCCCCAGCACTCGGCGGACCGCCAAGGTGAGCCCCTCCATCCCCATCCCGCGTGGATCAGGGTGTGGGGACAAAGCTGTTTTGGGCAGCTACCTTATTCTCCCTAGAGTTCAAAAAAACAAGCCAAACACCCCAAAAATAGTTTTTTTGGAAGCGCGTTAGAGGCTTTGCGTGGGGTCAGGTTTGCTGGCGTTGAATTAATTAAATTAACCCCGGTGCCCCCCCACCCCATCCTGCCTTCCAGCCGTCAGAGTGAGTCCCTGTCATTCCCGGCAGCCGTCCATCATCTCCGACGCCTCCGCGGCCGAGGGCGACCGGTCGTCCACGCCGAGCGACATCAACTCGCCCCGGCATCGAACGCACTCGCTCTGCAACGTAAGGCGCTGGGTGAGGGGGGCGGGTTGTGTCCCCGCTGCGTGGGTCCTCCCGTGGGGAGTGGGGAGACCAACTCCGGGGATGCTGCAGGTCGTCCGCTTCCAAAAACGATGTTGGTTTTGGGGTGGGGAAGGGGTTGGAGGTTTGCTGCCCTTGGAGGGTGCTCTCCTGGGGTTCATCCCAGCCTTGTAGCGATGTGGCCACCTGGACAAGCTGCTTTTTTCTAGGGGGGTGGGTTGGGGGTTCCCGGGCTGCGTTGGGGCCGATTCCATTGAATCCGTCTCCTTCTGCCGCAGGGAGACAGTCCTGGACCGGTACAGAAGAACTTGCACAACCCAATCGTCCAGGTAGGGCACCAAACCCCGGTGAAATCCCGCTCGTGAGCTGGTGGGTGATTTGATGGGGATTAAAAGGCACTGGTTTGGGGTAGTTTTGGTGTATTTAAAAAAAAAAAATAGCAGAAGCCATCCTGAATCGTAACTCGGGGATGTCTCAGATTTCCATGATTTGCCCCAAAATCCAGGTCAGGCCGTAGGTGGTTGCTGTGCTGGGCACCCATCACAGTCTTGTTTTTTTCAGGGCAGAGCCTAGATCAGATTATTCACCTGTATTTGACCCTGAAACAGTGGAGTATTTTTGCAATAGACCCTTGCCCTGACCATCCTTCCCTACCCAGAGCCGAAATCTCGAGCTGCTTGAATGCAGCATCCCAAACTCCCAGAAATGAGCGGAAGGGACCCGATTTCACAGCAAAATCCACCGCAGATATTTCAGGCCTGGGGATTTTTTTTCGGTCCAGGACATTATCGTTGCTTTGGACCTGGACCCGAATGTTATTCCTGGGACCTGGACCCTGCGGTCCGTCATCGCTGACGCGTTGAGGGGGGTGGCGAACGCGAAGCCCGATGGCCAAACCCGCCTCCTCTCTCCCCGCAGTCTCTAGAAGACCTGGAAGACCAAAAACGGAAAAAAAAGAAAGAGAAGATGGGCTTTGGCTCCATCTCCAGGGTGTTTGCCCGCGGGAAGCAGCGCAAGTCCCTCGACCCCGGCCTCTTCGACGGTACGGCCCCCGACTACTACATCGAGGAGGACGCAGACTGGTGACCCCCCCGTGCCAGGCGGGCGCCGGGAGCCTCTCGCCGGCATCGCCGTCGCCGATGTACATACCCCACCCCCCCCCCAGCCTGTGGACGTGTTACCTGTTGTCTCGGGAGCGAAGCAGCTGTGTCGTAACTTCAGTTTTTTCCCTTTTTTTGTGTTTTTTTCCATTCCGGTAACTCCTTTGTTGTCACTTCGGTTTGTCAAGTTTGGGGTTTTTATGTTGGTTGAGGTTTTTCTGTTTGTTTTTGGTATTGTTTCCTCCTTCTTTTGACGAAACTTGAAACTTGAAGGACTGCTGTGTCTCTGTAAATACCAGAATTAATCGTGCACTTTGTGCTTGTGACGTCTCTTGTCCGAAACCCGCTGTTTTCCGGAGCCCAGCCCGCGGGATGTCCTCGCTCGGGGACGAAGGACCTGCCCAACTGAGGGACCTCGGAGAGAAAACACAACGTATACACACACAAAAAAAAAAAAAGAGAGAAAAAAAAAAAAATCTCATTTTCGCTGTGATGTCTTCCTGGCCGAACCCCGCGGAGGCGACGCGGGCTGGTTGCGAGCGCCCGCCGGTCTGGAAATAAGTGTTTTAACGTTCCTTTTTTTAGTTGTTTTAATTTATTTGCACAAACCCAGAGGAGCTATTCTAACTAAATTATTGCAGAAGTTTTTGGGGGGGAGTTTTATATTTTTCCACGTCGGTTGGGATGGGGCGGGGGAGGAGGAAGGGTGTGTTTGTACTGTACTGTCCTGGGAAGCTGCTGCCGGGATTGGGGTTGGGGGCTGGAGCCGCGGACCCCCATCCCGCGCTCCCGCGGCCGCCCCAGGAGCACTTAACGCCTTGGAAAACGCCGACCGAAATCCATGCCGGGGAAGGAAGCTGGTGGGAGCTGTGCCCGCCGGTTTTCCCCAGATTTTGGGGGCTCGCCCTTTGCTTCGGGGAAAAATTGAGGGGATCCGGCGTGAGCTGGGAGGAGGGGAGAGGCGATATCCCAAAAGATCCCGGGACCTTTGGGATGCTATCACCGTCGGGCCGGGGAAATCGGTACGAGTCCCCGCCGGGGAGGTTTTATCCGGCGCCGGGGTGATTTGGAAGCGCAGGTGGAGCTCGTGCTTCCAAATCCCCCTGGAAACGCCCCAAAACCACCCGCCCCGGCGCGGCGGCCGCTTCCCCTCCCCACTAACACGCACCGCGCTCTGCTTACACCAAGATAAGTACCTTACGCTTTAACGCTGACGATATAATTTTAAGCTCTTTAAAGAAAAAAAAATGTATTAAGATTTATTTAATGATGCTATAATAGTGTATTATTTTTCTTAATTTCGATACGCGCGCCCCGGTTGGGAAAAAAAAGGGGCGTTTTTGTCTTAAATCGCTGAACGAAACCGCCGATGCCGTTGCGCTGTGTGTTCCTGCGAACGGGATGTTGCAGGGGTGGCCGGGCAGAGGTTGCCCCGTGGCTCCTTTCTCTGCAGAAGAAGCGTTTTTATATTTGTTGGTTTATGGGGGAGTAATTTTTTTGTAAATTTTTGTTTGTTTTCTTGTTCTCCTTGCGTTTTTATACTTTAAACTCTCAACCACCGGAAGAGATGAGCAAATCTCCTTGTTATCGAGTAGTTTCCTTTGCATTTCAGCTTTTTTTTTTTTTTTGTAAATTAGGAAATAATTCTAAAAATTACTAAGAGGATGATTTATTTAAAAGAGAACTTCGATAAATAGCATATGAATTATGGGTAACAGTAGATTTAACTTTTCCCCGCGTGAGCCGGGGGGAATCCTTGAAGGCATGGATGCAAATATAAAATTATAAAAGATCTAAATAAAGCTTATTTTAAAGTACGGATGAACTCCACGTGATTTAATTGCTGGACTGATGGAGAGGTGGGGCTGGTGCGTTGGCATCGCTGCCGTGGCACCGGGCACAAGTTGCCGTGTGTATCGGGGGTCTCCGGGGGGACGTGGAGCGAGGCTGGGGCTGTCGGTACATCCATGTGAATTGGGGTTTTAAGGATTTAAGGTAAGTAAAGATTTGGGAAGGCAGGGGAACAGCTGGGAGATGTCCCCTGTCCTTCTCAGATGCGGAAGAGGTAACGCCAAGGAGGGAGAAGAGCAGGTGGGACAGAGAAACAAGGAGGTTTTGTGCTGTAACGTGCTGGTAGATAAAGTGTCATTATTATTATTATTATTATTTTTTTTGTTATTATTGTTATTTTTAATAAGGTTATTGTTGTTACTAAGAAGAATGTTATTGTTATTATTGCTAAGAATGTTACTATTATATGTTTATTGATGTTAATAATAAGAATATTAATAATATAGTATACTAATAGTTGTCCCTGCCCATGGTGGGGGGATTGGAACTGGATGTTCTCGAAGGTCCCTTCCAACTCAAACCATTGTATGAATCTGTGAATATTGTTGTTATTAATAAGAATATTACTCTTATTATGAAGAGGAATGTTGTTATTATTAGCAATAAGGATATTTTTGTTATTAATAATAAGAATGTTATTATTATTATTATTAAGAATATAATTGTTATTGGTACTAGAATGTTATTGTGGTGGTGGTGTTGGTGTTGTTATTATTGCATTTATTTTACTTGTAGGGTTGTGCCAGCACTTCCAGCGGGGCCCGAGGCCGTTTTGGGGCCGCTGGCTGCATTCCCCATCTGGAGCACAGCAGAGGACGGCGGTGCCAGAGGTGAGGGCCGCGGGTGCAGTGGGTGGCCAGGGCCACGGTTGGATGGTGGTGGCATCCCCAGGGGAGGGGGTCCGGTGAGGTCCGGCTGCCCTGAGGGAACGCAGCCCCCGGATCTGCTCGGCGCAGTCCGAGCCTCTGGAGGTACGTGAGCTACAATCGACCAGGGAGGGTGGAAAATGTCCATTTCAGGCAAGACTTGGCCAAGACTTTTTGTTTTTCAAAACCATAAGGAGGATAGAGAGGAAGAAACCAACCTTTTCTTTTATTTTTTTATTTTAACGGAAACATCCTCCTGGGTTTGAAGGAGCTGCAGAGCAGGTAAGAGGCACCGCAGCCTGAAATGGGGAGAGTTTGAGCAAACAGAAAAAAAAAAAAAAAAACACAAAGAAAAAATAGCTGGAAGCCAGCTGGCTCCATCACCTGGAGCCATAATCGGGTATTAATGGGAATTAATTGTTGCATTAAAGCGTTGCTATCGAGAGTGGCAGAGATAAGCTGGCAGCATGCAGGGACAGGATGCGGGTGCTCGCCCACCCCACCCATGGGTGTAGAAAGCTCCGGGTGCCCTGTGGCAGGTGCCACAGGGGACACCGCGGCCATCCCGGTGACCCTCGTGCCTACCGGGAATCCTGGTGCCTGTGGTGAAGCCCCACTGCCGAAACCTTTGCGTGGCCAGTTGACTTTTGATGGCCAAAGCCAACGAACCCCACTGCACCACTCTCTTGGCTTCTCGCCTTGTTTTTAACGGGACTCACCCGTGCCGCGGCGGTGCCGAAAGGAGCCCGGCAAATGCACCACGAAGTGGTTGCCAGGCCTGGCCCGGGCTGTGTTTGGTTTGGGTCTGGCTTGCTGTGTTTGCACACTCCGTGCCGATAACGTCATTGCAGTCACGAGTGCGTTCCCCCCACGAGGACTTTAGACCCAGAAGGGAAAATCTCACCGCTCCGCGCCCGGGTGCTGTGCCGGGGCGGCCGCGGTGCCCCTCGGAGTGGGAGGGGGCGTTTACCCCGATCTTGCCTCCCTGGGCTGTGTTTTTTGCAGTAAAGAGCTGAATCTGGATGTAAATCCTCAGGACGGGGCGGTGGGTTGTGAGACGTGATCGGGTGATGGAGGCTACGAATGGTGACCCCTCCCCAGATGCCAGTATTGGGGGCCACCGCTGTGGCTGCTGGTTTATCGTGGGGGATCACAGATAATTTGGAAACGTCTCTGTTATTTATTCACACGTTTTCAGTGTTTTCCTTCTGCTCATGCTCTGCATGCGCGAAGCCGATGTCAGAGACGCATTTCCGAGCCCGTGCCGGCGCAGCCCAAGGAGCATCCCTGGCTGCCGACATCCCGCCTGACCGTTGGGACGTCCCCCTCTGCCCAGCAAGCATTGCTCCTGCTTCTGTCCCTGCTTCAGCCCCCGTATCCAGGTAATAAGTTTTCCTTGGAGTTTTCCTGTTGCCGGTGAGCAATTTCCCAGCGTTTTCCCGTTCTCGAGCACAAGCCATCATTCACCATCTGCTCCTAATCCTGCACCACCCCAGTTCTCCTGGCTTGGTGTCCATATTCCCAAGCCCTCTCATGTTCCGATGGTGCCGCTCGCTTCCCGGTGTCCCAGCCCAGGACACAGAAGCTCCGAGAAAAATGAAGAAGCTCCTCGACCCCATCTCTGGCGCTGCGCTGGCAGCGAGGGGGTGGTTCTCCTGCCCAGCTGAGCTGGGCTTTGCCACAGCGTCCGGATGGGATGCAGCAGCCCCCGGAGGAAGCTGCGGGTTAATTATTGTTGTTGTTATTAATACAGCAGCTCTACTGAGGCTGTTTTCCGGGTCACAGACGTGCGTGTGCTCGAAACGGCAGTCGGTGACCCGGCGCGGCGGTTAGACTGGTTGTACCGGAACCACTGGCCTCCCCGCCGTGTCCCAGCAGCGCCCAGGGCCGCCGGCTCCCCGCTCCGCCTCGGAAGCGTGAAGGGCAGCGCAGGGGCAAAGCCGGTTCCTCACCGAGGTGATGCCAGAGGGTCACGTCGTCCTGCTGGGTGAGCGCAGCGTCGTGCCGAGCAGGAGAGCACGGAACTGGGCTCTCCTGGGCTGCCAGTTTTCCTCATTTTTTCCCCCATTTGCGTGGCAGGTTCCCAGCCTGCAGCCTCGGCAGACACTCCGTAAATCAAGATGCCGATGCTGAGGTTTGGGGAAGGGCGATGCCAGTACAGACCAGTGCCTGGCAAACGTGGCGCTGGCATTTACCCGCACACCGGCGGCTGCGGCGAATGAGGAACTGGGTGCTGGGGAAGGGGCTGGATGTGGCCCCCAAGGGCAGGTTTGCGTGCGAATCATGGGGTGTCACCACCACAGGGGCTTTTTCCCCCAAATCTGCATTTCGGGGCTGCCCGGGGCCCCTCGGGTCTGTTCTCCGGCGCAGCTTTGCTGACCAGCGCAGAAATTCACCTTCCCCGCTTGTGAACCGCTTCTCATGGAGGGGTGACACGACCGTCCCCCAGCCCAGCGGGGTGGAAAATCAAACCTTCCCCCTCCGGAGAGGCGGCACTGTCAAGGGAGGGGGTGGCTCAGGGGCTGTAGGGCTGGGAGATGGAGGGGATAGAAACCTGAGCATCCCCTGTAGCCCCAGGTGTGTGACATTTCTCGTGCTAATTAACTGTAAAAATTAATTCTGTATTAATGTACGTATGCAAACCAGTGATTCTGATGGTTCAAATTGAATTAAGGGATTTTTTTCCTTCCAGGACAAGTCTGCCTGGCTGCAGGTATCCAGGAGCGGCGCGGCAGCCGAAGCAGCGGTTTTGGCTCGCTGATGGAAAGGTGTGGAGGAGCACTGGGACGTGGCTGGGCTGTGCCGTGCTGATCGTAACGTCCGTGTCGAGCACCTTCCTTTGAGCCGGAAAGCAGCCACTGAGCAATTCCTGCCACTGACGCAGGGTAAGGTGAGGCCCTGGCATCTCCACAGGCACCGGGGCATCAGCTGCCCCTCTCAAAGGCCCTTTTGTTGCCCGCTCGGGCTCCCGGAGAGGCTCCTGTTTCCTCCCTGGTGTTCCCGCACAAGCAAAGTCTTTATCCTGCATATTTGGCTGGATAAACACCCCGGAGAGGGACCAGCCCTCCCAGGACCGGGCAGGGAGTGTTTGCAAGGGGAGGATTCGAGCTGCCCGTAGATAAATCCCCCCCCTGGGATAGCTGCAATAGCCGGGGAGGAAAACCTGCCCAGGAAATGCACGGAAACACCTGAGCCTCTGGCAAAGCGCATGGCAGCAAAGGTGGGTGCGTTAGCGGCTGGCCGGGCTCTGCCCGGCAAGGGGTGCGGGTGACTCCTCGTAATTTAGGCAAACCAGCCTGGGTTGGCATCACGGGGCGAGAGGGGCAAGAAACCTGCTCCAAAGGGAACAACGGAGTGAAGGGAGAGGTGGAACAGGTCGAACGTGGCAGGAAAGGCCGTTCCTGGCTAATATCCAACTTTGGAGAACAAGAGAGCAGGAACACAAGGAGTCCCCTGATGAATGTCTCGTCTGTGCTCACCGTGCCCAGGGCCCCTGTGCGGGGTGGGTGACCCAGCCCCACGCCGGATTGGTGACAGTCACTATGTAAAGTGTGTTTTCCTCCCTGTTTTCCGGCAGCTCACCTGCGGAGAAGGTAATTCCCGGCCATAGCTACTGACTGACGCAGCTGCTGGGGACGACGGGTTTGTGTTTGAAGCAGAAAGGTGCTGCAGGGAGGGGAAGGGTGGGGGGAGTTTGCCTGAGCGGATGGGTGAGCCTGAAAAGACAAAACAATCCATGCAAGGAAAAAAAAACCCACAAAACACATTTGCATGTATATTTAATATTTTTTTTTGTAATTATTCTTTTGTAATAGCACGGCTTTTGAAATTTGCCCTTGATTAGAGAAGGCAGATATCGTGAGCAGGGAAGGGCAGCCGAGCCGTGCACCTGGAGGAGGAGCTGGAGCAGGTGAGTCAGTGGAAAATACCGTCAGCTCCGTGCAGGATGGTGCTGGTAGGGAGAGATGCAGGGAAACGGGGAAGGGGGGTGGTTTCCACCCGCCACCCCCAGCACTGGTGCCCCTGAGGCAGGGCTGCGGCACGCTGACTCAGCAAGGGGATGTGGGTGACAAGTTGCGTTGAGTTCCGGGTGGCTTTTGCCATCCTGCACGGACTTGTGGGGCATACGGGGCAGGAAGAACGGCAGCGGCTGGTCCAGCTGGCATAGCAACGCTGCCTTTTCGCTCGCGGTTGGGGAAAACCCAAACTGAGCGTTGTGTCCAGCAGAATTTGAGTCCTTGGTGGTGTTTGGTGTTACGGTCAGGTGCAAGAAGAGCCTGTGGAAACACAAGTCCCAGTTGCCAGTGGCGGTGGCAGCTGGGGAGAGGTGATGCTGGACACGGTGCTAACTCGAATGGAGTTTGGCAAAACGCAGCCAATGCCCAGGCTCCGGCGGCACCCACCGTGCCACCACTTAGGGAGCGTGCTCCCAGCTTTGTAACGATTCTATGTACGTCGCATGGAAAGGTGTTTTAGTCAGGTGGATATCCGTGGAGATGTGCAGAGGTTCCCTGTGTCCGTACCATAGAGCAGCCCAGGACCCCGTGCCTAACGGTGGCGGTTAATTGTTCGTTAGTAATGTCCTACCAAAGGGGTGGGGGGCAGGAGCCAGCGGTTCACCCTGGAAGCCACAGGACTGAGTGACTACGAGGCTGAGGCATGTGGCCAGCAATCCCGGTGAGGGTCATACCTGCGACAGCTCTTCCTGGTGAGTGGGTGGTTATCTGGGATTGTTTTAGAGGGCAGCATCCTGATAAAATCCCTTTCCAGGCTCTGTGGGAACACAGGCCCGGCTTGGGGAGGGATGTTGGCTTTGCCCTGAACGTGGAGCGATGAACCCGAGCGGTTGTAGTTCCTCAAAACGGGGCTTCTGCAAACAGCGTGGGGAGCTGCGCGTGGGAGGGAAGGCTCTGCTCGGCGGCACGAGCCGGGTTCGTAACGCAGATCCCTCGCAAGCCGGGGTTTGGGGCTGGAAGTGGGGAGCTGTGGTGCTTGGAGTGCTGCGTGGGCCCCGCTTGGCATGGGTGACCTGTGCCCGGGACGAGGTGCGGAAAAACATAGCAGTTTTATATATGGCATGATGGATGGTAGGATTTGCAAGGAGTAGCTGCTGGAGGAGCTGCCTCTGGGTGCAGGGACCCCCGGGAAGCGGGTGGGCTGGGGTCCATCCTCTTTGCACCTGGGGAAAAGGGAGAATTTGTGTTTAGTGGCCCCCATAGCCCACCCCTGCCCTGACTGAGGGTCGCGGTGGCTGGAAGCTGGGACCTGCTGGAGAAGGGGAACCACGAACCCGCCTGCGCGGCTCCTGCCCGCTGTCCGAGAGCTTTTGTGGTGATACCGAAAAGGAAAACTACAGCTTCGGGGAGTGGGGACGGCGGGCAGAGCGCGATAGAGACGACCAGGACCAGCCCGGGGCTTCCAGGGCAGCAAATATCCACCCCCCGGCTCCTCTCGGGTCTGCGCGGTGATGGGCGCTCCGTGCCTGCCCGCAGCCCGGCACAACCGGGGCCCCGGGGGGGATGCGCGGCTGGAAGCGCTTATGGCAGGGGGGGAGGAGAGGCTGCCCGCCCGGTTTGCGGGGTCTCCCCGCTCCTCTCCCGTTTTCCATTGCCCGCTCCCGCGGCGGCGGGGCCGGAGCGCTGCCTCGGGCCGCCCCCCCGCCGGGGCCGGGCCCCGCTAAGCGCCGCCCCGGGAGGGCCGGGCACGGTGGGGCTGGGCTGGCCCGACCGGCCCGGACCGGGAGCGACCCGCTGCTGCCGCCGCCGCCGCGGGGGGAGGTACGTGCGGGCGGCCCGGGGGCGCCGGGACCCCCTGGGCAGGGAAGGGGGGGGGGCGGGCGGGGCTCGGTGCCGCCGGGGACGGGCTGGGCGCGGTGCCCGGGGCAGGGTGGGCTCGGACTCGGGGTGGGTTGAGACCCGCGGTGCTCGGACGGGGCTGGGACCCGGCTGGGGTGGGGGGACACAGAGAGACGTGGGGGTCTGTGAGCGTGGCCGGAGCTCAGAAAAGTGAATCCCCCCGGGGGGAGGCCAGAGGGGAACCACCCCGAAAGCGGGGCGCGAGCCAGCGGCACCCGAAGGTCGGGGCGTCAAGGTTTGGTGTCACCGTGGTCCGTGCCCCGTTGGCGACCCGGGGGTTCGGGGCGGCTCGTCAGCCACTGCGGTATGGGGGTGACCTTCCGAAGGGCGGCCCCGCTTTTTGGGAAGGATCGGGCTGCGGCCGGAGCAGCGGCGAGGTGGAGGGGAGGGCGCGAGGTGAGGCCCACGCCAAACCCACCTGCGTCTCGGCGGCCGGTTCCCGGTGCCGGCAGCGTGGCCGGGAGCCGCGGATGACGGGGCTGTCGCTCGGAGACGTCAGCCCTCGGGAAGGTGCCAGAGGACGGCGTGTGCACGAGGCTGTTTGGAGAGCAAACAAAGGCGAAGAGAAGGCAATCCGTGCCGGGCAGGTCTGTGCCAGGCAGTTTGGGAACCGAACGCCGGGCGGTGGGAGTTCGGTTCGTCCTATCGTGCCATCAGTGCGAGAGAAAGAGCGAGGTGGAGCTTTGAAGGGCTCTGGCAAATTGGCGAACGTGTCTCGAGTGTTGGTTTAGAAAGAAATCCCCCAGCAAAAGCGACTCGGTAACTTCAGCAGGTGCAGCCACAGCCCTGAGCTGATGTGGTTGATCACCACGGGCATGTGCCGAGTTGGCACGTGCCTTCCTGTCCTGTGGGTTTGGGGTACGGCCCGTGACGGGCACCGTGATTTGAAGAAGCTCCTCTCTCTGCTTGCTGCAATGATCGAGTCGTATGTTGTCACGATGGGCACGGGAAGACGGGCTTTGGGCGCTGGGACTCGTAACCGCGGGGGGATGTTGTGGTGACTTTATGGCTGACAGCTTGGCACGGGTGGGTTTTTCCCTCTGAGTCAGCCCAGTGTGTTAGTGCACGTATCAGGTGCGATCCCAGCGTGCATCTTCCCCGTGTCGACTGAAATACGGGGCGTTTCGGGCACCACAGGACATCCGATGTTGGTGCAGTAGCAGTAGACGGAGGTGCCTTGCTGGCTCGCAGACCGTTTGTCTGCAGAGATGTTGGTGTTGGCTTTTTGGAGGTGATGTGGTGGGGGCCAGTGGTTCTGAGGCTGGCGGAGCCCACGTGGGAAGTGTAGCCACGGGAGCATAAAGTGGCAGGGCTGCGAGCGCGTCCCGTGTGGGATGGGCTGCTCTCCGCTCTGCGTGGTGGAGCCTGGTGGGGACGATCCTCACCGGGAGGGTGGACCCGGTCTTTGGCTGACGGGCTTCAGGCTCCTGTGGACTTTCAGGCTCCATGAAGCACCTCCGGCACAGACCCCGGCCGCTGCTCGGTGGGATGCAGCAGCATTGCATCCCTCTGCGCCGTGGCTGAGCATCCCGCATCCGAAGTCCCGGATGACCAGAAAGGGAAAGCTGTCGGGTGGTAAGGAGGAACACATGGGTGCGGGGCTGGTGATCCCAGACCTCAGCTGAATTGACTCAGAAATATGTGAGGTGCCTTTGATTTAATCTGGGGGTAATTACCCGGGTGGGAAATTCCTCGGGGAAGGGAAGTGCCTGGGGAAGGAGGAATGTTTGGCGGTCAGTGCCCTGAAGTTAGCTGAGTGTCAGAGACGCTTGGCGCCACGGCGGTGCCGTAAGGCGCTGCCATGCTCCCATGGAGATCCCGGGAGGCTGGGGCTGGGCTGTCTGCCGGCATTCCCAGCTGAAGCCAACCCTCTGGCAGCCCAGGTACGTGTGTGTCTGTCGAGCGTTTCTTGTTCCCAGTGTATTTATTGGGCCGAAACTGGTGTCAAGGCTTTGCCAAAGCAGCCGTACATCCTGCGTGAGCCCTGCCGGTAGCGTGCCGCGGCAGAATCCCTTGGCCAACATTTATCCCTGTCGGAACACTGGCGCCCGCCTGGCTAAACACCTGCTGCTCCGTGCCTGGCTGCCCGGCCGGCTCTGTCCTTCCCCCCCGGCATCGCTCATCTCTCCCTTTTCCGCTCCGTTGGCTCCTCGCTGCCGTCTGCAGCCGGTTTGCTTTGTGGGTCTTGCTTGCTGGAGAAGGCGGTTTGAGAAGCGCGGGGTGATGAAGGATGTCACGGGAATCGTGGGCTGAGAATGAGGAAGGTGGCATCAGCGAGGCCGAGGGCAGCGCGGCGTCCCAGGTTTGCGGCTTGCGGCGAGGGGTGCTCTGGGGAGGAGAGATAAGGCTCAGGGGGCTCCCGTGGTGCAACAGGAGCTGCCTAAAGCACTCCAGGAGGGCTGGGAAGCGCTCGGAGGCAGTGGGAATGCCGGATTCGGCTTTGGAAGGTATCAGAAGGGCAGATGGATAACGTCTACGATTGCTGACAGGCTGCGGAGCGTGTTATCTGGCACAGAGGCGGGGCGAGGCCACAGAGCAAATCCCGTGGGAAGGCTGCCGGGAGGAACGACTTTATCTCGGCAGGAAACAGCAGATTAGGGGGGGAAAAAAAAAAAAATTAAAAAAACACGCCAAGCACAAAGGTGCAAAATGGAGTCCAAAGGAAAAGCAGGAAGGAGACAAAGTCAAAGCGTGGAGGTTTTCCCAGGCTGGCGTGCTTTCCCAGCGCACGGGGCAGGCCACGCAATTCCTTGTTGTAGCCCAAAGAGGGGAAAGCATCCCGAACCCCCACCTCTGGTGTCGCGGAGCCTGTCCAGGAGGTTTGCGAACTACGTGTGCGAGCTGGGCTGGGGAAATGCCGTGGGATGCGGCGAGGGCTCGCCGGCTGCCGGCGCAGTCTTGGTGACTGTGGCACACATCATCCCTGGGAATAAACAGTAACGTCCTTAAATATAAATGTAGAAGGACTCTCGGTCAGAGTCCATTACCGGGTTGCAGCGAGCGCTGCGCTGATGGCCGTAACACAATTAGAGGGGGAAAAAGAGTGCGGAAGGCAGTTTCTCAAACCCCCGTGGCGAAGGTCGAGCTATGGGCTGGCTGCCGCGTCACCGTGATTCCGGCTCGAGGGATACGGTTACCATGGCTCGTGTGATCCATGCTGGTCGTCAAACTGGTCGCGACTCAGTCGCCTGCCGGTGTCTGCGGTACGAAGGACACATGGCAGCGGGTGCTTTCAGCCGGAGAAGGGCCGGGTGCCGCGGCGTGCAAGCAGGAGCATTCTGCGAGCCCCGTCACTGGTGTTTCGTAGCCATCAGTGTGGTTGCGGTGGCCGTGGTAGCCGACCGGGCAGATTGCAGCATCCCAAGCCCCAGAGCGGGCCAGGCAGTCTTCACTTTCGTGGGACACCTGTATTTTGCCAGAAGCTGCAGCACCAGGGGCCCTGGGCTTGGGTGGGTGCTGGACTGGGATGGGGGGAGCACTTGAGCAGAGTTTTAAGGAAGCACTGCTGCTCACCCGGTGCCGTTGGCAAGAGCGCAATTGAGGAGGAGTTGTTAGAAGTAGAAGTAAAATTTAGAAATGGTGAAAGAGCTCTTAAAGCTTCTATAGGGAACGTTGCCAAGAGCGATGACTGTAGGTGCACTCCTGGCAGGAAGCGTAAGCAGCAGAATGATGTGATGTGGACAGCGAGAAGGGCTCCAACAACCCCAGGAAACGTTGCCTGAGTCCCGACCTCTTGATTTTCCAACTCTGCGCGGAATTCTGTGCTGCTGGTAGGTCGAGCCCTGGCGTCATGAGGACCGGGCGCGGGGTCGCTGCTGCTGCGGGAACGAGCTGGCAAGGATGCGCCGCGGTCGCTAATTAGCGGGGAAGGTGGTTAATGAGAAGGCTGGCTGGGAGGAAGTATGAAGATGAAGGTGCTGCGGAGGAGCTGATGTGGGGCTGGCTGTCCCCCGGGACTGGGACCAAACCCTCCAGGACTTCCAGGTGTAAATCTCTCTGGAAACGCTCGCGTGGGAGCGACCGATCTCCGGCGCATCAAGGACAGCTGTCGGAAGGAGCTGGAGAACCTCATGGCCATAACTTGGGCAGGAGCGGGTGAGTGCTGAACCACTGCTGGCTCTGGGAGCAGCTTGGGAGGAGGGAGAGCTGCGGCTCCGGTCGTCAGACATAAGATAACATGCTGTGGGATCACTCTTTAGATGCACGGAAAATTGGTATTTTATTTATAGTTCCCAAAAAAATTTTATAGGAAATTAGTCTCGTGTTTTTATGGCTGGCGCTGGAGTCGCACGCGTGCTTTCGGAGGCAGGCTCCGAAGGGATGTGTGTCCCCATGCCGGTGTGCCGCGAGCCATGCGTCACGCCCCAACTCCTCCTGGGAAGCAAGGAAGCCCTGGGGCTCGTCCCGTGCCCTGTGACTGCACGGGGGTTCATCCCGGTCCCCGCACCGCCGACTCATCTCTTGCCACCCCGTGACGAAGGCGGCGCTGCCAAAGCGGGAGCTGGAAGGTTGTGTCATGGGAGGGGGGAAAATCCAAAGGTCACAGAGGGCGGAGGAGCGCAGGTGCTGCTGCGGGTGGCGATGGGTATCGTGCTTCCTCATGAGTCACCCCAATGGGGTTGGCATTTCTCCACGAGCACCAAGATGCCAAACGTGGTCCGGGGCTGACTCTGTCCAGGGAGTCTACATCCCCGCGGTGGGACTGTCGCAGCAGAGGGAGAGATGCCATCTGTCGCCACCCCGCCTGTGTGCCCATGCGAAAAGCCTTTGAGGCGCATCTAGGCGTGTCGGTGTGCCCTGCTCCAGCAAGGGCTTCTCCCCAGCCCTCCCGTGCCCAGTTAACGGTCAGAAACGTCCCAAGAGAAGTTGCAAAGTGTCCCTTGGCTGTGGCAGCCTGCAGGGTACCGGTGCGGGGAGCCCGGCCAAGCGCGGCGGAGGTGCAGGTGCTTTGCCGTGGCACCAGTGGAGTTTAATGGTGCGGAGATCCTGGTGGAAATCATTGCCAGGGCAGCGCGGGGCTGTGGGTGGGCAGGGTGCAGGGACGGAGGTGGGTCTGGCTGTGGGGAGAACCCCATGGTGGGAAGGAGGAGGGGGGATGCGGGGAGCGGGGCTGGAGCGCTTGACCACCACTGGTGGAGGGGTGAGGGTGCCAGCGAGACACGCGGCACGGGCGAGCAAGAGGAGGGCAGGTGGTGTGACGTGGCATCAGGTGCTCGGGGCTTTGCGCCGGAGCAGTTTCGGCAACTGAATCAGGGGACATCACAGAGGAAAAAATTCCCTGGAGGATTATTAATCCGGTGCAAGCGAGTAGGGAATTTCTTCGTCGCTGGATGGGGGAGGACAGCGGCATGTTTGGGCGCTCCGCTCGGGATGGCCGCAGGAGATGCCACCTAGGAGATGCGATACCAGCCACGGCAAGATTTGTGGGTGAGTCACTGGTTGTTTCTGGGCTTCCCTGGACACTCGAGTCACGGCACCCTTTTGTCGTGTCCGTCCCGGCGGTGCCATCTGTGCTGCTCCAGCCAGCGCCGGGATGCTGGAGCCCAGACAGAGATGGCTGCAGCTCCCTTCTGCCACCGCTGGCGCCGGGGCACCGGAGTTATTGCCGAAGCAGCGATATGTGCGTGCTCTGGAAAGCCCAAAGAAGGGCTAATGCGATGGAGAGGCAGACTGCGTGTCCAGTCTTCTGCTCTAATTGCATTTGCCAGGGCTGCAGGGCAGCACAGCGAGGGATCTGTGTCAAACTTTCAAGCACGGAGATGATGTGGGTGCCTAAATCCTGCCTGCTGCCAGGGCGAGCTGTCCAAGGGAAGCCAGAGAGACGGGGAACCGGCACGGGGTTTTAGACCCCATGGGTAAGCGTTACCAGCCTGGCATGTTTTCTGTGCCCACCGCGTGTGCAGCATGATTTCCCTGCCCCGAACCCATCGCAGCAGCATGCCAGTGGAATTCCGGCTGGCTGACAACTGCATTGGAAAACATCATGCTAAACTGCGTGGAGATGGGCATTTATGGGTATAAATAGGTACGAGAAAACCCCTAGAGAGCTGCCCGTATGGCTGAGTTTGGAAGACCCAAAAGGAGAAGCAGGGGGGCTGATAAATCGGAGCCTTGGTGATCCTCACCACAGGCTTGGGCATCGCCAGCACGGCCGGGAGCGGAGGGTGGGCAAAGGAGGAGGACGTACGGTGTCATTGGCCCCGCACGCGATAGCAGGAGCCCGTACAGCACGGCGAGCGCATGGTAAGCCGGCGCTGCAGGCGCTCGCCGGGGCGGAGGGGGCTGTTTGGGAAATGTGGGACGGAGGCAGTGCCCTACGTAGGATGGGCTGCAAAGCCTCGGTGGCTCCCGGGATGTTGTCAAGGGTCTTCCAGATGTAGCGTTTGCCACGTCCTCAGCAGCTGTTGGCTAGGATGGAATTAAAGCTGGGGATGGGTTGTTGGGGCGGGGGATCCCTTTCCCGAGGGGCAGACGGTGTCACTGGGCAGCAGCGCCGTGCCACAGGGAGCGATGGGCTTCCCCCTGCCTGCAGCTTCGGCAGCTCCCGTCGGGCAGAGCTCAGCAGCTCGTGTGTGCCCCGTAACCCCGGGCAGACCACGGGAGCGCAGACTTTGCCCTGCCTGGATCCACGCCGACATGAGGCTGGGACAGCCCTGAGGGAGGCTCCGCGGCAGTGCTGGGGTGCGGATGGTGCGCGGGGACGTTGCTCGGCAGCTTCCTCCTCTCCAGCCTCGCGCGTGTCTTTTCCCGCAAGCGGCTGGAGCTGGTGTGTTTTCCGGGATCGCTGGTTTATTCTGGCCCTTGACCCGACGTTACGAGGCTCGTACTTGAGCTAAATGAGGAAACGCGAAGCCGGGCACCGTCAAACTGGCCGCTGCGCTGGAGGATGACGGCACACGCGGCGACGGCACGCAGCAGCGGTGTGTCCGAGGGCGACTCGTCGCACCGACAAGCGTGGAGAAGCCAGGGCTGGGGGGGAAGGGAGCGGAGCCGGGCACGGTCGCACGCTGGGTTTGGCACACGCGGGAACCCGAGAGGCAGCCAGAGGGTGGAAAGGGGGGAAGCTGTGCCACGGGGATCGCCAGGGCTCGCAGGAAGGGGCTGCACTTGCAGCTGCTCTCTCTGCTGGCTGCGGCCAGGTGGGCGAGTGTTTCCCGGCGTTTATTTTTGGAAAACCAGCGTGCCATGAGCTGCGCCGAGGTCTCAGTTTTGGAGCAGCCCCCGGAGGCGGCAGTCGAAGGAAGCGGCAGGGTTGGCTTGGCTGGGAGAGCAGCAGTTTTGCTTTCCCTTCTCCTGGCAGGGCGGTGTTGCCGGCCCGGCAGACAGTGCCGCCAGCAGCCCCGCTCCGTCTGGAAGAGGGGGAAGGGAGAAGTTGTGCAGTCAGGGATTTGTTTCTGAGCAGTTTCAGGTTGGTTTGCGTGGACAACGGCTGTTTGTCCACAGCAGCGCAGCTCCATAAGGGAGTGAACTTTTGTTCGGTGACGTTTGTTTTGGTGCTGTCGAGGGGTCGGTTGTCGCGGTCCCGAGGAGGGTTCACCAAAGCCCTTGGCAAACGGTAGTAATTGGGTTCTTTCCCGAGGGCGGTAGATACGACAGCCCAGAAAGCAGCGAAGGGTCACAACGAGAACGAACCGACAGCCCTGACGCGCTCTTAGCAGACATGGCAGAATTAATTTCCAGCGTCGGTCGGACAAAATGACACTGCCATGGCCACCACGTAGCCCCGCCGCGTGCTAACCCTCTCTTTCCCTCTCTTCCCAGAGCTCACCGCCCGCCTGGGGAGGGGTGCGCACGCATGCTAGCAGACTTGTCCTCCCCCGGCCCTACGCCCTGCGGTGAGGTGGGGGCGGCCGGCCGGCAGCGTGCACGATGGCCCAGTCCCGGACGAACGGCTCGCACTACGCCCTGACTGCGATAGGACTGGGGATGCTCGTCCTGGGCGTCATCATGGCCGTCTGGAACCTCGTCCCCGGCTTCGGCCCCGCCGAAGATCCCGCCGCCCATGCCGGGAACAGCAGCAAGCCGGACCGCGGCACCGGAGGCATCTTGAAGAGCAAGACCTTCTCGGTGGCGTACGTGTTGGTGGGGGCGGGCGTGGTGCTGCTGCTGCTCTCCATCTGCCTCAACGTCCGCGACAGGAAGAGGCAAAGCGAAGAGATCGTTCACGTGCCGCGCCAGGCACCCGCCGAGCCCGCGCATCAGGAGGACAGGTGAGCCGGTTTTGGGGAAAAAGGGAGCGGGATCGAGCGTGGGAATGAAACGAAGAGCAGTTGCTGTTCCTGGAGGGGGTCCGGAGCAAGGAGATGCGAGGCTGACGGCAGCGTGGGGTCAAATTGGTGATGCCAAGGGAGCGCGAGACTGAGGACGGAGAGGAGCAGGAGCGTAGGCAGCGGCTGGCAGCGGAGTTTAGACCCGGTGAAAGTCTACAGGGTGCTTGTGTTTGCTCGGGAAGCTCCGCCGAGCAGAGCAAAGGCTGCCGGCACGGCGGGCACGGGCTGGGCAAACAGCCCTGGCCATTGTCGGCAGCGTGGGGAACCGGTGCGGTGCCCGGTGCCAGCTGCGCTTGTGCGGAGGGGGTTGCTTTGCTTCAGTGTTGTTCTCTCCTCCCTGCCCTCAGTGATGCTGAAGCGATGCGCTACTGATCACCTCAACTTTGTTCCCCCTCTAGCCAAGAAGAGGATGAAGACACCTCTTCGCAGTACTACGTCCCCAGCTACGAGGAGGTGATGAACGCGGGCTACTCCGAGCCCAGAGACTTGGACAGGAGCAACAGGCTCAGCATCTCCCTGCCCTCCTACGAATCGCTGACGGGGCTCGACGAAAGCACCCAGCAGCCGGGAGCCGCCGGCACGGAGCCCGGCTCGGAGCGGCAGCCCGGCCGGCACAACTCGCGCTCGAGCAAGCGCCTGAAGCCACTGAAGGTCCGGAGGATCAAGTCGGAGAAGCTGCACCTGAAGGACATCAGGCTAAACCTCGCGGAGGGGAACAGCACCCCGATCACGATAGAGCCGCTGACCCCCCCGCCCAAGTACGAGGAGATCGAGGAGAAAGCGCCCGGGAGCCAGCAAATGACTTAAAAAAGAGTCGTCTGTGATGCCGCGGGGGGTTTTTTAGTGTTTTTTAGGTTTTTTTACAACACTCACACTAAGACGGGCCCCGTCTGTGGGTGCAGAAGCGGTCAGGGCTCCCGGGAAACCGCGACGTGGAGGACACGATGAGTGCACAGCGGTGTGGCACGGGAACGGGACGAGCGCCCCCGGGATGGGCTGTGACGAGAGACCGTGGGGAACCCGACTGCCAACAGATCTGCTGTTGCGACGGAAACGAAGGCTGGAAGTACCGACAGTGCAATTTGTAGTGTCGTACATCAGGAGCACCCAGTGTATCTCCTCGTCCCCTTGCCCCAGCAAGACTTTTCCAAGGCTCCAAACTGATCCCAAACGAGGGTTTTCCCAGCGGAAAAGGGTAGCGCTCCTTTGTTTCGGTGCCTTTTCTTTCCGAGGAAGGGGAGCGGCGTTGCCGGAGTAGCGCGGCGGCTTTTGCCGGCTGGGATGGTGGCCCGGGGCCAGCCCCGACTCTGGCCAAGGTCTGCGCTTGCTGGTGGGGAGAGGGCTGAAACGGGCCCCGGGCTCCTCGGGGAGAGGATGGATTTGTTGCCTCGGTTGCTTTCTCTCTCGTGCTGTGCGCTCGGATGCGAAGGGACGGTCCGTGGGAGGCCAGCGGATAAATCCCAGGGGGTTGGGAGCTGTCGGAGCGGACCACTGGCAGGAGGCGAAACGCCAGCTGAGCGTGCTGTGCGAGCAGACCTGGGCTAAATAAACGTTTTGTACATTGTGTGTGTGTGCACTCGTGCGTGGCTGGCCCTTCCCAAGGCTGGTGAGCTGGAGTGGTCTGAAAGCAATCGGCTGGTTTGGGGCGAGTGCTGCTCCAGGGGCATCCCAGCAACGCGACACCTCCCGGGCTTCCAGCAGAGCGATCGATGGCATTGTAGTCAGCATGTTGAGCCACGGGCTCCCTCAAACGTTTTGGATTGGGAAGGTGTGGGTGGAGAGCAGAACCCCTCCTGAACTCACAGCAGATGGGGAAGGCTCTTGGTCGATCTGCCCTCTCCCTCTGGGCTCTGGGTATGACTGGAGTTGTGTTGGTGTGATGCTGATGTGGGTGTAGAGATGGCCCGTTCAACAGAGGTTGACTTGGTACGGTTGGTAAAAGGTACAAGAGGAGCTCAAGTGGCCAAAACAAAGGCAAAGAGATGCCGGCCCGAATCCCTGCCACAGTTTCTCCCGTTAGTTATTATTTCCTATTGCATCTCTATATTTCGGTTGTGATATCGCAGGAATTGCGCTGTGCCGCACCCCAAGGGATGGCATGATCTCAGATGGGCAAAATAATGTCATTTAATAAGGTCTCCCTTATTCAAGGGGAGGAAAAACCATTAGAAGACTATACCCCAGGTTGAGGGATTAGGGACGGGATTCTTGGGTGGTTTTTGGTGGTGGTGAGGGGGTGATGAGGTAGTGCAGCTCCTCGGAAGGTGTCTCCCAAGCGCGTGTGCCTCTTAAGAACCTGCCTGCAGTGGGAGGCAAGGCGTGGAGTCCTTTCTTTCTGGTGAAGAAATGCCACCCTGACAGCAGTCATTGAAAATCTGGGTAGATGTTGGGTTGATAAAGTGAAGTCTCCTGTCTGAGCAGTCAGGAGTTGAAGTGGCATCGAGCTTCTTTGCCAGAAATTCCCATTTAATGAACCAGACCGGCCAAAGCAGTGTCTTTCCTAATGTCTCATGTTGGGAAAGAGCTGAAAATGTGATGCGGAGGGCAGTGGCCGCGGGGAAACGGCCTGTGACTAATGCAGTAATTATGCCAAAGATGCCCGAATGGCTAACGAGCATCTCTGGCTCCTTGCAGACTTGCCCTCTGAGGGCTTCCTCAGGCGCGGTAACGCCAGGGCCGCGTGTCACACGAGTTACGTGTACGTCTCGGCATCTCTGGAAGGTAACGTGCGCTCAATGGCGACTCGTGAGACGCGCGGACCTGGCGGTAACGCGACCGAGGAAGCTGGATGGTCACTGGTTTTAGGAAGTGCCACAGCACTGGATCAGGGCTGGAAAACCTCAGCCGCTGCGTTCTGGCGCAAAGCCCTTGTCCAGGGAAGGATGGGATGGAGACACTGGCGTTGGGGGCCAGCACCAGGGCGATGTGCCGGAATACCACGCTCCGGTTTGCAGAGGAGCCCTCCTTCGCCAAATCTGCTGCCTCTGCCTCAAAAGGAAGCGTGATCAAATACTGCAGGACTCGCTCTCCGTTCTCCGGTAAGTTTGATTTCCAGGTGACATCCGGCGAGCCGGGGGTGCCGAAGGGCCACGGCCACCACGTGCCCCCGGTTTGGGGTTGGCTTTCGGGTCCTGCCACGCATCGGAGCAGCCCTGGGAATAGCAGGAAAGCTTTGTTCGCGGGATTTTTGTAGAAGGGCAATGTATTTTGTGGGGGAAGCGCTGTGGTTTCACGAGCGCACACCCGAACGGATTTGCTGTCGGCTCGCGGCGGGACAGGGCAACAGCCATTCTGGCAGCACGGTGCCCACCGCTGCCATCCGCGTGCCAGCGAGACTGGCCGAAGGGTGAATTTGTGCACCGTGTGCTACGAGTTTCAGCCGGCCGATGTGGGAATGTCTCAGTCGTGGGAGCAGGGTCAGGCTGCAAAGCAATCCTGGAGCATTTGCCGTTAATCAAACCGTGAGCTTTAGGCTCACTTCCAGCAGGGCTGGGCTGCTTATCGGAAGAACGATTGTCGTGTTGCGTACGGCACGACAGCGCGGTTGGAGGTAATGGAATTTGGAAAGCAACACGGGAATGGCGTGGGAATTAGCGAAGTGCAATGGTGGGAACTCGCACTAATTAGGAGCTGTTGTCTGGGGTGCCGTTGGCCAACAGCAAAGGGGACGAGCGGTTTGGACGGCAGCGGGGCGGGAGATTGGGGACGGGAGCTCGGATGGAGGGAAAGAGGCTCAGGCGGCGTTGGCGAGGCTAAACCAGGGTGGTGTTGGTGGCGGGTGTGTGTTATTTTCCCTTTTTGTGTTGAAAAAGAGCGTGTGGCAGCGCGGGACAGAGGCCTGTCGACGGAGAAACATGCCCACAGGTGACGGCGTCCCCAGCACCGGGTGGCAACGTTCATCCTCTTGCCCGAGGTTGCAAGACCTGTTTGCACACGCGTGGTATTAAATAAAAAAATCAAAAACGGGAAGAAAATGTTCACTGGCAGCCTGCACGGCCCCCCATGAGTTTTTTGGATAAACGGAGGAATGTTCCTGCCTGCGTCGCCCGCTGGCACGGAGAGCCGGGGCCGGTGCGGAGCCGTGTTGTGCCGCCAGGGCCGGTTGCTTGGAAAAAGGAGAAGGGAGGAGAAAAAAAAACCCAACAAACCAAAGCAAAACAAAGAGACGACGCACCCAGGAGAGCGGTGGCAGGCCCTGGCGCGGCCGGGGTTTCCAAGGCTACCGCGAGGCCGCGCTGCCGGCCGGGGCAGAGCCACGCTTGGGTCGATTTTCCTCAATTCCTTGCGCGCGAGTCGGTCAAGACGTCGTAGGCTGCGTCGGATGGGAGATTGCGGAACCGGGAGTTGTGTGTTGTTGACGTGGGCGCCGCAGACGAAGGGCCGGACGATGCCAGCCTTTCTCCGGAGTTCGGAGGGGTGTTTTCCGCTGAACCCGCGCACCACCACCATCGGCAGGCACAAGGGGTCCGACATCGTCTTGCCGGTAGGGGCGAGGAAGCCGACCGCCGGCAAACAGACGGTGGGTTGGATGTGGGGGAGCGGGATGCGCCGGGGTCCTCCGAGCAAAGCGTAGGGGCTACCAGCTCGCTACGGCGAAACGTACAGCCGGGAGAGGGGCTGGGAGGGGCTCGGTAAATTAGTAACCGAACCTGATGTGCCTTCGGGCGGGTTTCCCCGCTTGCCCCGTGGTTGCCCGCTGCCAGTCCGCAGGCGTCGCGGTCCATCACGCGGCCCTCGATTTCATCGCCTCGGACCACAGCTTCGTCCTCCAGGACTTCAGCTCCCCCCACAGCACCTTCGTCAACGGCTGCCAGGTCCAAAACGCGGCCGTGAAAGTGGTTCCAGGGGATGTCCTGCGGTTCGGCACCGGGGGAGCATCCTTCGAGCTGGTGGTGGATGGGGCTCCCCAGGTAAGGGTGGGTGCTGCTGCCCAGGGAAGGGTGCCAAGGGACAGGTGGATGGGGCTGCCCAGGGAAAGGTGGGTGCTGCTGCTCGGGAAAGGGGTGGGGGGATGGAGATGAAAAGCTTGAGCTCCCTCTGCTGAAGCAACTTGAGCAGTTCAGTAGGGAAGAGGTTTCCCAACAGCAAGGTGGACATGAGCAAGGTAGGTGTGGAGAAGGTCTTTTTTCTCTTTTTGTGTTTGACGGTTCTTCGAAAGCTATGTAAAAATGGAGAAGTTGGGTTTGGGATCGAACGTAGAGTGAAGTGGAAGGTGCGGCGCCAACCAACGCTTTGCCGGGCAGCAGCAGGTGGAGCTGGGGGTACCGTGATGTCGTGTGCGGCACGGCCAGGGCATCGCAGCTGGTTTGGAGAGCAGGAGAAATCCTAAGCCACTGTCAGCTGGGAAAGGATGTGGTTGAACGTAGCAGCAATCTCCCGTTCTCCGGGAAAGGAGCTGTTTAGGGATGTCTGGGGAGGTCGTGGAGCCTTTGAGTTCTAAAACAGCGATGGAATGATAAGTTCCAGTAGCGTTTTGTATGTTTTGGCACTTTAGGAAGACAAGGAAACAGATAATGAGACTGAGTCCCAAAACCCCGTGTGCATAGCATCCCCGCTAGCCGGAGCAGAGCCTGGTCTCCGAGCAGTGCCCACACGCGAATAAAACATAATAAGAGGCAGCTGGTTTGTGCACCCGGGTACGGGGTTTGGAGGAGTCGGTGAGATTCCTGGTGTAGGGAGTTGACCCGCCGGATTCACAGTGGTCCGGAACGCCTTGGCCAAGAGCAATGTAAGAAACGCTCAGCTGCACAATGAAGCCAGAGCAGCTGGTTGGATGAAGATAGGTCCTGCAGGAAGAGTGAGCGTTGTAATTTTCAAAATTACACATGTGGGATGCGCCAGGACGAGCACCTTCGCACGGTGCGAGTGCCTTGTCATAGCTCTGTGCTCCTCCCCTGATGGAACAGCTGTGAAAAAAGAGGATGGGGTGGCCGGGATGGGATCCTGGAGAGGTGTGGATCAGGACTTCCACATGTTGCTAATGAAATGCAGGATTAGGGCAGTCGAATGGAGAGAGAGAGAGGGAAGAGCTGGAAAAGCAGCAAACCCTCACGAGTTCTTTGGATTTCAGCAAAATATTTGGGAATCTGGAATTAAATCCGATATTTGGGCAATGGAAATGGGAAAGGACTGGAATGCTGCTCCCATCGTGAGCGGTGCCTGGGTTTTGTATGACAGAACGCACACGCACCCGGGGCTGGAAACCTTCCTAAAATTTCACTGCCGTTGTGGTCTTTGCCCCTTGCAGACGCCCTGTCCCCCCGTGAAACGTCGCCCAGCCTGGGCCGGGCAGCTCCAGGTGGTCGCGGAGCCCAAACCCTCGTTGCCAGTGTCTCCTCCCCACCTTCCCTCGCTGCATCCCCCCGGCTCTCCCGGCAGCTGGGCTCCCGGAGCGGCCAGCCGCGTGCCCCATCCGCCACTGCGGGAGCGACCCGTGAGCGCCCGGGCTCGGAGCACGGCCGTGGACGTCCCGCCGGATGCTTGCAGGAGGAGCTCCGTGGTGATGCCAGGTACTCCTCGATGCCAAACCTGGCAGTTCCGTAGCCAGGTCTCCCCTCTGAGCGACTCAAGCGCCGAGCAGAGTCGATCCAAGCGCAGTTTCAGTAGGAGCTGAGACTTGTCAAGCATTGGCTCGCTGGCACGTTGGGTCAGTTAAGAAAGAGGCCATGTCATTCCACGGGGAATGCCGCTGCCCTCGTAGCCGAGAGGGGGACGTTTCCTCTTCCTCGTTCCTTGGGTGTGACCGGGAAGGGCAATGCTGAACCTCACCTGTGCCGGTGACTCCGTAAGAGCGTAGCTTCTTTCGGTGAGGTTGGGCAACGCTGAGAAACCAGAGGAGCCTTTGCCCACTGGGTCTCTGCTGCCCTCAAGGCTTTTGAGTTTCCCAGAGGCACCTTTCTCCTCTCCGTTGCACCAGCTATTTTCACCGATAAGTGTCTTTTTAGTGCCAAATAGTTGGTTTCTCCTCTGGTTGTGGACGGTAAAGGATGAGGGACGCGTGGGAAGTGTCACAGCTACTCATGATTGCTTCTCATGCTGACGTTTGCTACTGTCATGTTTGCTTCCTTCCAGTCTCGACCAGCATCTCGGGCGATGGTGCGAGCGGCGTGGGGGGAGCCCCGTTCCCGGGGGCCGACAGCGCAGCTGTGCTCCCGCAGGAGAAGGTGATGCGGGGGCAGGCGCGAGGGTCGCGTGTCCCGGCGGGGCGCGGGGGCTGTCACCAAAGCCGGGGCGACGTCTGGTCCCACGGATGGGGAGGGCTGGGTGGACGGAGGATGTGGGCACGGCAGGGTGTGGGAAGCCGGGGCGGGCAGGCCCGTGAGTCGGACGCCCCCGGAGCGGGCAGCCCCGGCGCCTCCGTGGCTGGAGACGAACAGTCGGTCCCGGATCCTGCCCGCAGGGTGAAAAGCTTCAGCAATGGGAGAAGGAAAAGGGGCGTCGTTCTGGTCCAGAGACGGAGTGGCAGCGGAAAGACGCAGTGATAAGGCACCTGCAGGATGAGATCGCGGCCATGGCACAGAGCCTGGCACAGGCGGCGGCGCGGAACGAGGTGGAGCTGAGCCAGAAGCTGCTCGCCTTCGACCGCGAACTGGCGGCCAAAACGGAGGAGATCAGCGCCTTGAGGGAGCAGGTACTGGCGGCTTCCAAAGGCGCGGAGCTGGGAAAACCCCTCTTTGATACAGAGGGGCTGTCGGTTTTTTGGAGCAGTCAGTTGCATGTCTGAAAACAAGGGAAACGAGGGCGGGTTTGGTTTTTGTCCCATTTGGGGCATTTGTCAGCTTTTTGTTTAAGCTTTCCGTGAAGAAGCTGGTAAGAAAGCGTCCTGAGAGTGGGGTAAGAGCCAGGAATACTGGAGCGGGGAGGGAACCGGCAGCCAGACCGACCAGCCTTTGGTGGGGGGAAGGCAGGTGGGACCGCTCGGGCCAGGCAGCCGGACCCCCTCACTCATCCCTGGCCCTGGGACGGGACCAGGGGGTCACCACCCGTCGTGACGGCGGCACAGCCCCTCGGCGTCCTGGTGGGAAGAGGTGGCTGGGGAGAGAGAAAAAGCCACCTGGGAGAAGCAGGTTCCTAGTGGAGGACAAGCAGTTGGAACTCAGGGTGCTCTCAACATCGCTGCTATTTCTGCGCCGAGAGCAGACGGTGCGCTGTGCCTGTCTTCCCAGCAGCTGCCACCTGGGGACTCACTGGTCCGTCCCCTCCAGTAATTGCTTCGTGGAACCGGTCGTTTGAGCAGCGGGAAGCGTGTTCGCGCTGCCCACGCGGCGACGAGACGCCAAAGGGGACGGCACAGGCTGTTCCTCGCTCCCGATTTCCAGCAGGGACCGTAATGAACGGTCTGTGCAGCAGAAGCACGAACAGGAGCCGTTAGCGTCTCCAGACCTGCGATCGCGAGTAATAAATCCTCTTTTGAGTAATAAGTGCTCCCCTTGGTGCGGTGTGGGAAGGCGGTAAATCCGCGGGCGTTTGTGCCCGCTCCCGCGTTAGCAGCGTTGCCCAGCCCCAGCCATGGGTTCCTGGCACGGCCAGCGGTGCTTTTCCGTGCCTTTCCTATTAGGATTTGAGTCAGAATGGCCAAAAGGCGTTTCAGGTGATCTGTCCTGAACCAAGGACTGCTGAGGCTTAGGGAAAGATGTGAACGAGCAACCCCGTGGGAGCGGGACCTGGCAGCGCCGGATCTCCCTCTCCGAAGGGGGCTGTAACGGAGTTCGGAAGCGACGGGGCGAGGAATGGAGGCGAACGTATGTTCTTGCAGGTCAGCCACCTGCAGAAAGACTCGAGCCAGGTTTTCTGCCATTCCCTCTACGAGAGAGACCTGGAGATCAGCAGGCTGCGGGAGGAACGGGAGAAGTTGAAGAGGGACCACGCTTTGGCCGCAGGTATTGCGTTTCCGCGCGGGGGCACGAAGCGCGTAGGGTCCGGCTCCTCCAAACGAGCGAGCGCTGGCTAATCTCTCCTGGCAACAATTAGCGGTGAGCTCGTTGAAACCGTCCTACCACGGTGTCCGTGTCCTGAGGCTCTGCGGAGCCGCAGGGTTTAGTAACGCGGTCGGATCAGCCAAAGTGTTCCGCTCCATGTGGTCGCCCGAAATAAGGGATCAGTACCGGGGCTGTGGCAGGGAGGAGGCATCGAAGCTGGGAATCTGCTGTAGGAAGGCCCCAGAACCAGATCCATCAGAGGTGCTGGTGCTCCCGGGAGCACGTGCCACGATGTCCCGAGGAACTCGTTGGCGACATCCAGCGCGGCGTGACCCAAAGCTGGATGGATGCGCTGCCCGAGGCGGGCGGTTGGCGATGGGGGCAGATGGCCGCTGGGCAGCGGGAGGGCTTGTTCAGCAGTCACCTCTCACCGGTGTCGGTGTTCCCAGGCCTGGCAAGCAGCCTGCAAAGGGAGGTTGCCAGCAAGGAGCAGAAACTGCAGCAGCTCGAACGAGAGCTGGAAGAAAAGCAGAAGGAAAACAGAGCGAAGGACAAGCAGCTGGCCGCCGTGGCTGCCCAGGTTAGCGTCCCTAACGAGGGGCTCAGCGATTGACGGTCTCATATATGGATCAATGTGGGAAACTGGGACGGGAAGGGTCCCGCTCCTCTCCCCTAAGGAGCACAGCAGCTCTTTGGGTGGCTCTTATTTGGGGGGCGGTTGTAGCCCAAGGCTCCTGGCTGCACCCGAGCAGAAGCCACAGAGCTGTTCCGCCGGGCCATAGCGGTGCCAGGGCCACGGTCGTGGCCAGAGGCCCGGCGGTGCCCACGGAGCGGTGTCCCCCACGGAGCGGTGTCCCCATCCCCAGCCCAACGCCCCTCCTCGCTCTGCATTCGGGTAGCGTGCGGCCCGGGTTTGGGCGAGCACGGTAGATGTATGCAGGTGCCAAAGGGCTCGTGCCAGGATCCTGCCGAGGATCCCTGGAAACCCCTTCCGCAGGGGGTTCCCTGCAGCCCAGCCCGGTTGTTCCCCGTACAGAAAGGGGCCGGTGCTGCAGGTCGTTGCTGCGCGTTCACAGCTCCCTCCCGACCTGGCAGAGCTCCGTCTGCTCCATCGGAAGCGCAGAGCGGGCGCAGCGTTTTGGCCAGCTGACCTGGCAACTTTCGGGGACATTTCAGTGATTTACTGGGAATCACAAGGAAGGGCAAGATGCAGGAAGGGGGGCTCGGGGCGCAGGCAGAGATCACCGCTCCTGCCAGCCTCTACCTGGCCAAGCGTCCGCCCCAAGCAGCTCCCTGGAGAAGAACGATGTGCCCCGTTGTGCCAAGAATCAGCCCTTTAACGGGGAGAAACGTAGGAGCACTCCGGCTGTCGTGTGCGGGAGGGGGAGCAGGCATCCTGGGGAGTCATCCTGCTGGGTGCCAGGTGGCACTTGGTGGCCCACAGTGCACGTGTGGAGGCCCAGAGGACATCCCAGAGCATCCCTCTGCGGTTTCTCCTGCCCCATGGGTGTGGGAAGACCTGGAGGGAGGTGGAAGCTGGAGCACGCAGGCTCCTAAAGAGGCAGCTGGGCGCTCGGGGTGGCAGAGCGGTGTCGGTGCCCTGAAACGCAGAAGTGGAAGGCGCAGTTGAATACGGGGATGCTTTGCCCGGAAGCGTCCGTTAATGTCGTGATCAGGTTACCGCGGGTGTTTGTAGGAAGCATCAGTTTGATCCTTTCCCCCGATCCCTGTCATACTGTTCCGGAGGCTGGAGGAATTTCTGTCTGTCGGGATTTCTCTGCCAATGTTGGCCCTTGGCCAGGCAAGGTGTGAATTCCACGTACCGATAGTGTCGCACTCTCGGTGCACTGACGGCCCCATCACGGCCGCTCCGTCGCCCGTTCGGTATCCGAGCTCTTGGCTGGGTGGTAGCGCTGAAATACGTCTTGGTGTTCGTGGCAGAAACGGCGGTATCTGCCTGCCTGGATTTTTATATTTTTATCTTGATTGCGTTTGTTCCAGTGCTCCAGAATTAAAGAGGAAACGAAGCGTGAGCTCGGAGAGCGAGAAGTCACGGCGTGCCGAAACGTGAGTGGGAAGTCGTTGGAGGTGACGGAGCAGGCGGGAGAGCAGGGACCACAGGCAGGAAAACCCCTAACGGGGCGGTTTAAGGGAGTTGTGTTGAATCCCGCTCCTGTCGGAGAAGGCACCTGACGTGCCGAGCGAACGGGAGAAACGTCAGCTCCTGCGAAAAGGGTAACACCACGGCAAACGATGTCCGTAAGGAGAGTGAAATTCCACTCCAAAGCCGATCTAACCGCAGTAAATATGGGTTAGACGGCAATTCCAGAGTCCAAGAAACGAGGCAGATAGGCAAAACATTGTGCCTGTGGGTTGGAAGCCTCCGGAGAGGCGCAGGCCAGCTCCTCCGGTGACACCCCGGGGCTCTTGCAGCGCGTCGAGGAGCTGGAACGGGACCTGGAGGGGCTGCGGGGGCAAGTGCAGAAGCATCGCACCGAGCAGGAGAGCGCCCGAAAGCAGCTGGCCGAGAAAGCCAAGGTAGCCGTCCGGCTGCGGGGCGTGCGGCGGGGGCGGACGGGCACGGTCGAGGTGACGGCGTGGTTTTCTGGGCTGGTTTTGGTGTGTCGACGCTCTCGTCGGTGCAGGCTGAGGAGGAGCTGAGCGAGGCGTGTGCCAGGCGAGCGCGGCAGCTGCAGGAGATGGGGCGCAGGGAGCGGCTGCTGCGAGCCGCCGCGCGCCGGGCCGAGGAGCAGGTAGGGCGCAGTCAGACGTGGGCTGCCGAGGGATGGGGTGTCCCACCGGGAAGGGCATCGGGCAGGAGGGCGGGGAAGGGAGCGCAGGGTCCCGAGCTCCAAACTTGTCATCTGATGCCGTGTAACAGGCTTTTCCATAGGATTGTCGTAGGCATCGGAGAAGATGCAACGAGTTTAGGAAGACAGAAACGCACGACACTCTCTATAATCGTAGTTATGGGTAGACCCTCCTCCACGCCCAGATAACATTGCGCGGGCAGGGGCAGCTCTTTGTGGACTCACGTTGTGCTAGATCTCCAGGGTAAAGCCCTTCTTCCCACAAGAAGGTCACCATCCCCCCGTTAAACGGCAACACGGAGCGTTGCTGGCACGAACTTGTTAGGAACCGCAGTCAACAGGAGGCAGAGGAACATACGAGTTGATTGATCGAACCCTTGGAAAAGAACGTGGGTTTTTGTGCAGAGTGGAGCCAAAAGGCCGCTTGAGCTTTGAAGGGCAGATGGAGGCGTAGGGTCGGCCACGTAGGGTCAGCACAGGGACAGCGTCGGTCGCTCTCAGTCCTCAGTGTTTTTTGTTTCCCGGTGCCGCTCCCTGCCGTAGCTGGAGTCCTTCAAAGCCCGAGTGATGGGAGCCTGCGCCCCAGCCGCAGCGGGCACTGCAGGGAAAGCCGTGACGGAGCAGCAGGTGAGGTCGGATACCGGCGCGCGGCGGTGGTGCCTCCGAAGCGCGAATCGGTGCGAGTTGGCCACTGCTCAATGCCTGCGGCGTGAAGGAAGCACAATCCTTTTGGTCCTCCAAAGCTTGGATGGAGTCAGTGGGCCACAACAGGGAGAAGCCCGGGAGCCTGCCGTGGTGACCAGTTTGCAGCGAGTCTCAGGCGTTACTCGCTGAGACGATCTACAGTCCCTCAGAAGAAAAAAGTTGTTGATAGAATGCCGTGTTCTCCTCTTCCTTTGTGTGCTTTTGCCAGGTGATAGAGAAGGTCAGGCAGGTCTCCCAAGAAAGCGAACAAAGTCACGAGAGAGAGAAGCATCTGCAGGAGGAATTGAGCTCCAGGCTGTCCAAGGACCAGGAGGTGTCGGCAGCTGTCGAGGTGCTCCAGAAATCCCTGCACGAGCTGCAGGTGAGTCTTGTGAAGGCTGGTGACCAGCTGGCAGCGGGGAGACAGGTGGCGCGGGGCGTTTTGATGGCCTGAGGGTTGGTCAGAGAGAAGATTCGCCTGGGCGTCCATGCTGGCGGTGAGCGTAGCTCCCGAAAAGCCTTGGCGGGATAGAAACGGGAGGTGTCGCAGAAGCGTGTCCACCCCGGAGCTGTTCCCACCAAAGAGATAGTGACGTGTGAAGTGTCATCGTGGTTGTAAGTGGGTCTAGACCAGGTCTGGGGCCAGCTGGTGCAGAGCATAAGCCGTCGTCGGATGAAGGGGCACGGCTGCAGGACGTGCTGCAGGGAAGGACCCGCTCTGAGGAGCTCAGGCAACAGAGACATCCCGGGGCTTGGACAAGTCCCGGCAGTCCGTGGTGGCTGGCTGGTTCACCGGCTGTGTTTTCTCCAGGCTTGCCTGCGGAGCTCCTGCAGCAGCGAGAGCCTGCGTGGGGAGCTGGGGAGGCTGGAGCTCGCGTGCCTGGACCCCTCCGTCTCGGCCATCGGGGCGGCGGTGCTGGAAGCGGCCCGTCTGCCCCTGTCCTGGCTGGAGAGCGCGGAGCGGCTCCTGGCCAGTGCGGGGATGGACCCGCACGCCTCCGGCAAAGGTCCGTGTCCCGTTGAGTGTCCGGGTGAGCTCACCTGCTCCAGCACGGGGGAAGCTGGGAGGCCGCAGTGGTTCGCGGAGCACTAGTTATAGCAGCAGGAGCGTCGTGCGGCACAGAGCCGCTCTTGGCTCGTGCGGAAGCGTCGGGCTTGGAGAAGACGGGGCAACTCAGGAAAAGGGGTGGCAGTGCGTGACGAGGGAAACGGGGTCACCGGGTGGGAACAAGCGTCCGAGGTGTGCGCGCAGCCAGGCGATGTCTCGGCAGTAGCAGTCATCTCCCAGGGGATGCTCCCGGAGGGGTCCGGCGGCTGCGGGAGCCCCCCGTACCGCGAGGCTTGTTGGCTTTTGCAGGGCTGTTGGCTGCTCTTGGAAAGTTGTTGGAAGCCCATCAGGAAACCACACGGAGCAATCGGCTGTTACAGGTACAGCAACGCGTACGCGCGTGATCCAAGTTGAGCGGGATCCTTCTGTCGGCAAACGTGACGGTCGTCCTAAGCGACCCGGTGCAGGACCTGAATTGGGAACGTATGGGAGCAGAGGCCCCAGGGTGTGCCAGGAACAGAGGAGATGCACCTGTTGTCAGCGCAGCAGCATCCATGTCCTGATGCAGCAAGGAAGGAGGGTGTAGTGCTCCATGGAATGGGTCTTTAGGGAAGGTTCCTAGGACATTTTCATCTTGTTCTCCTGCTGATCCACTTCCTCTGAGCCCTGGGTATCTGCCGGTTCCCCACAGGCCCAGCTCGAGGAGGTCCGGAAGTCACAGACAGCTTTGCTGCAGGAGCACGTGAAGGAGCTGGAAGCCAAACACGAACAAGACCTACAGATAAAAATAAACGAAATTATAATGGAAAAGGACAAGGTGAACAAAGAGGTATGGCGGCATGGTTGCGTTTCTAAGGAATTGTGTGACAAAACAGATGTTCGTAATAGCGTTGCCTAGCGAGAGGAAGAAGCCTCTATTCCTGAAATCACAGAATCACAGAACGGTTTGGGTTGGAAGGGACCTCCAAGATCATCCAGTTCCCACCCCCCCGCCATGGGCAGGGACACCTTCCACTAGATCAGGTTGCTCCAAGCCTCATCCAGCCTGGCCTTGAACACTTCCAGGGATGGGGCAGCCACAACTTCTCTGGGCAACCTGTTCCAGAAATGTCTAGGCACAGGGCCAAGAGCCTGGGTACAGGATATCCTCCTGTAGCGATGCGGGTGATGGTAACTCCCTACAGTAGCCGGGGTGGAACCGGAAAGCATCCGGGTAACGGCTGGGTGCAATGTTGCTGGACAGTCCCTCGGAGCAAATGGAAAGCAAGGAGCGTCCTCCAGATACAGGAGCGTAGCGAGGCATCGCGAAGCCTCCTTGGGAGCCTTTTGCTCCCTCGCTGCCCCACGCTGAACTCCTTTTAGGTGTGTTTTGGCCGGAAAACCATATCCCGCGGGGAGGGGGGCGGCTGCCTGGTGGGTTCTCGCTGGGCCGCTCTCGGTGCAGGACGTAGTGCCCGTCACGGTGTGAGGTAGCGTTGTGCCATGCGTGTACGTCGAGACGGGCTCAGCTTATCGTGGTGGTCCTGCTCGACAGTTCCTAGCGACCTGGTGGGTCTATCGCTTCGGGAACGGTTGTTTCCCAGCCTCATGTTTTCCAAGGAGGCAAGTTAGGAGCAGCTGAACGGCTCCTCTGGTCTCTCGGCTGTATGTTTCCCCAGGAGCTCTCGTCCCCTGCCTCTCCGAGTAGCCTCGTGTCCTGCCCAGGTGTTCTCCGATGGCGTGCCCCTGCTCCAGGGCAGCTCCTGGCTGCTTTCCTCAGTGGAATTGAGGTCTTTAGCCAAACGGCGTACGTTGTTCTCGGCTGAACGGGGGCGGGCTACCACTCCTCAGATCCTGGAGAGCGCTGTCGCCAAGGAGAAGGACAAGTGCGAGCAACGCGTGGAGGAGGAACGGGAGAAGATTCGAGACCTGGAGAACCACCTGAGAAGCATGGCTGAGGTCAGTGGCATGCACGGGAGGGAAAGCAGAAGTGCTCATGCCTGGGATGAAGAGATCGGAAAGTGCTCTGTAGCGTGGTGGTCCGGCTGGTCAGGGGCCATCAGTGGCGCGTGGGTTTGGTCCCTCCAAACGCAGAAAGACATACCTGCTGAGAGAAAGGGGGATTCGTGGAAGCTTGGTAAGGAAGTTCTCCTACTGTCCTCGCGTAGGCGATGGCGAGGAAGGCGAAGGAGCAGGAGCTCTCGGACTGCCAACTGAGAGAAGCCGTGCGCGACCTGGAGGAAGCCGCAACGCGAGAGGTAGCTCCGAGGACCCGCACGCAGAGGACGGGGCGTAGATGTGGTTTCGGCGAAGGTGTCTTCTCCGGTCCCTGCCATTGAGGGGGCCGGGCTCTGGAGCCTTCCCACTCCCCAGAATCCTTCCCCTGCCTTCTGTCTTTCCAACCGCTAGCCAGCAGAGCCGAGGCTGGTTGATCCCAGAGGAAGACCCGTACAAAGCTTCCCGCCGAGACAACGCGTCTTGTTTCATAGGTGACGTTCCAGCAGCAGGTTGTCGTGCGGGATGAGCAGCTCAGGACCATCCGGGAGGAGAACGAGCTTCAGAGGCGGCGGCTGCAGGATGAAGTCGCAGAATATAAGGAGCAGAGCAAGCAGCATTCCCTGACGATCGTGGCTTTAGAGGAGAGGTTGCTGGAGGCCAAGGAGCAGCTGAAGACGCTGGAGGAGGAAAACGCAGCGCTGGTGGGAAAAATGGAAGGTAGCTAAGGGTGGCGTGGGGCGAGTCTGGTCCGGGAACCCTCTCAGCTACCGTCTAAACGATAGAGAGATGGAGCGGTGCGCTTGCTGCTCTGGATAGCACGTTGGAAGATGTCGGCTTGAGGTTTACCTGTAGGCAGAAGGAGCTCCGAGAGTCCCTGAAGAAGCTATTGGATGGGGAGTTGCACTGTACGGTTTGGTGGCTTTGGGGACTGTTGGTAGCATCCTGTGGTCACAGACAGGGCTTTGCTACCTGAGATGGGCTCCTGGTCCTCTAAAGTGATGAGACTGGAGCTTTGTGGGCTGCACGCAGGCAGAAAGTGATCCCGAGCAAGGAAGGATGGAAGGAACAGTCTAGATGCTGGTGGAACAGGGGCCTAAGAGGCACAGGTTTCCTGAAAAGATGGTCCTCAGGCTTTCAGGTTGTCGAGCAGGGAAGGGCATGGGTAGCAGAAGCAAGCGGGCCAAACGTGTCTGCGTTACAAAGAAGGATTCGATCTCTGTTCTGGTGTCCCGTAGGACTGCGGGGCGATGCCCGCAGGTCGATGTCGGGAGCCTTGCCGGAGGAGTCACACTGCTGTCAGAGGTGAGCAGCACGCGCTGACGGGCTCCTGGCTGGAGGGGCTGGGAGACAGTAAGAAAGACCAAGGGGCTGATCGCAACTCACCTCGAGGCCTTTTGATGCGAAGAGTTGGTTGGTTAGGCTGAGGCAGTCCTAAGTGCCTCTAATTTCCAAGGGATGCAGAAGCAGCGTGTCATGAGTCATCTTCCTGCCCCATCCCTGGCAGTGTTCCAGGCCAGGCTGGATGAGGCTTTGAGCAACCTGGTGTAGTGGAGGGTTTCCCTGCCCGTGGCACGGGGGTTGGAACTAGATGATCTTTGAGGTCCCTTGCAACCCAACGATTCTGTGATTCGATGAATCTACGATCTGTTGTCCCTTCCGGATGGCTCCGGGTAGGAGGGAGCGAGCCGGCGTGTGGCGATGCCACAGCCATGGGCCCAGGAGTCTGAAAGGTGGCCGAAAACGAACGTGTCTGTGTTAAGCGTGGGACGCTGCTTGTTGTGGTTCAACCCCGGCCGACACCTCAGCCCCCCACGGCCGCTCACTCGCTGCCCCCTGGTGCCACGGGGCAGAGAATCAAGAGAGGAAAAGGGAGGAAACTCACGGGTTGAGATAAAGACAGTGTAATCGGTAAAGCCAAGCCACGTGCGCAAGCCAAGCTAACCCAGGAACTCGTTCGTGGCTGCCCACGGCAGCCAGGTGTTCTGCCGTCTCCAGGAAAGCAGCACTCCGTCACCCATCACGGTGACTCGGGAAGACCGATACCATCGCTCCAAATGTCCTCCCCATCCTCCTCCTCCCCCAGCCGTATCTGCAGAGTATGACATCCTATGGTCCGGAACAGCCCTTGGGTCGCTTGGACGGAGCTCCAGTGGTGTCTGCTCCCAACTTCTTGAGCGCCCCCAACCTCCTCGCTGGCGGGATGGTGGGAGAAGCAGAAAAGGCCTTGACCGTGTGTCAGCACTGCTCAGCCTTCACAAAAAGATCTCCTCGTTATCCACACTTTTTTTTTTGGCTCGAATCCGGAACGTCGCCCCGTGCAAGCTAATGTGAATAAATTGAACTCTTCTCCAGCCCAAACCAGCACACAGCTCACAAGAGCACGAGCAGGCTCCGCGGAAAGACTCTTTCCCGTGATCCGCGAGCTGCGCAATTGTCTTTTGCAGGAGACTGAGGGAGGAGCTGGCGGCGGCACAGAGCGCTCTCCTGGCCAAGGAGGCCGTCGTCGCCGGACTGAGCAAAGAGCTGGCGGCAACCCGAGCCAAGATGTCGGACATGAGAGGTGGGTGCGACACGCGGCGGGGTTTCCCTCTTCTCATCCCTCCTCTAAGCGGTCGCGGGGGCAGGTTGGAGCCAGCACAGGCAGGTAACGGGAAGCAGTGCTGGTTGTGGGTGGGGTCGAGGTACCGGTCCTCGTAGTAGCTGCTGTGGGTTGCGGTGTTGGATTTGCGTTGAGAAGACGATACTGAGACGGCACCGCTTAAGGCGACGCCGACGGTCCGTTCCCTTTGGGAAGGAAAACGAACGAGCAGCCACGAACGAGTTCCTGGGTTAGCTTGGCTTGCGCACGTGGCTTGGCTTTACCGATTACACTGTCTTTATCTCAACCCGTGAGTTTCCTCCCTTTTCCTCTCTTGATTCTCTGCCCCGTGGCACCAGGGGGCAGCGAGTGAGCGGCCGTGGGGGGCTGAGGTGTCGGCCGGGGTTGAACCACAACAAGCACTATCCCCTTGGCGGGGCGATAGCAGTGACGGTGGGCGAGGGGACCCGGGTGGGGAGAGGCCATCGTGCTCCATATCCCACCGGTGGGCTGCGTAGAGCCGTCCTTATCCTAAGGCAGTAGACGAGGAGAGTCTGACCTGGGAAGTGTCCGTGGGCACGGCAGTGCCTTGGGGAGGCTTTTGGGGAGCTTCCAGCGGAGCGGGCAGGAAGGAGCCTGAGCCGGGACGCAACGGGAGGCGCGTGGCACGTGCCCACTGCAGCAGTGGTGCAACGGGAACGCGGGGACAGAGCCTACAGGGTGCTGTGTGGCGCGCAGGGGAGCTGAGCGAGGAGCAGAAGGTGGCACTGGAGCAGAACCTGAGCCGGGTGAAACGCCAGGAGCAGGAGGTGAAGCTGCTTCGGGAGAAGCTCTTCCAGACCTCTAGCCTGCTGGAGGAGAAAGATCGAGCCCTGCAAGCAGCGGCTGAGGAGTTAAGGTACGTGGCCCTCCCGCGCTCCAATGCTTTGCCGGAATCGGTAGAATATCTGGCAGCTGACGGCATGGATGCTTCCGGGAGCCCAAGGCACGAGCGGGAGCGCCAGGATGGAGCGCAGCAACGTTGCCTCCACGGAACCAAAACGGGCTCTAAGCAGAGCTCGTGCCAGCTGATAGATAACGAAGTCATTTGTCACAAAGTGACTGTTCCCAGCCATGCCACGGTAGCCGGCAGCGGGTGCCCGGGGTGCCGCTCTCCACGAGCTGTTTGGATGGCCGTCCCGGCGTCCCACACTGGTCTTGTCTCTCGGCACAGGCGGGCTCAAGCCGACCGTGCGGCGCTGGAGGCTGCCTGTCGAGCAACGGCGGCACAGCCGGAGGACGCTCCGGGGATGCCAGCGCCGGCGGGCGAAGCCACCGAGAAGGTAAGCCCAGACGGAGGCTGCCGAGATCCGGGTTTGCGGAGAGCGTTGACCGCGCACACGGTGTGCCTCTGGAGGTTCTCTCCTGGGCTGTGCTCTCAGGTGGCTGGCGGCAGGAGTGCCGACGGCCGCCCTTTCCCGAGGCCAGGGCCGTCAGTGCCGCCGGCATGGCCGTGCCGGCACAGCCGATGGTCGGAGAGCTCCTTGGAGCCGTGAAGGGCTGCCCGTGCTCACGGCTGTGAATTGCCAAGTAGAGGGGCCAGCAGCGTGCGGAAAGACGCGCAAGCGTTCCCTCCTTTCCCCGACCTTGCGCAGCCGTAGATGCCGGCTCTGTTGGCGACACCGGCACCGTTACAGGGCAGAATGTGCAGAAGCAGGGGTAGCCGGTTGCCCGGGACAAGAAGAAATGCTCATTGTCCTCCTGTGCAGAATTCCTGTGCATGTTCCCTGGTGCTCGAAAGGGGAAGAGCGTCCAAGGTGGTGGCAGCAGCAGATGGAGGGGCGGTGGGAACCGTACGCCCTGTGCCGCGGCAGCCAGCACGCCAGCGGGAACGGCTGGATGCGTGGGGGGCCGAGCGGTGACTCAGAGGCAGATGATGAGCAGGAGGTTTCACCAGTCCTGCTCGGCACGCAGCGGCAGCGACGGGGAGGGGAAGGGCAGACCGTGGGCGGCACAGCCCCGCCGAAGCCACCGTTCGGGACCAGACCGTGCCGCAGGGCAACGGTGGCCAGTTAGCAGCCGATGTTGGCTGCGTGCAGACGGGGCTGCCCTGTCCCGGGGTTGTGGATGGTCGTCAGGAGGTGGAATGGGGCTGGAACGGGGAAACGCTGGTGGCTGCATGCACTGGTGGAGGTGAAAAGAGAATAAAATAGGAGAGTGCGTCGAAGCGCAGGCTGCGAAGGGTATCGGTGTCATAGAATCATAGAATGGTTAGGGCTGGAAGGGACCTTCAAAGGTCATCTAGTCCAACCCCCCTGCAAGGAACAGGGATATCTCCAACACGTGTCGGCACGTGGAAAGCAGGAAAGGCTCCGCGGTAGCACGAAGAGCAAGAGGAAAACCCGTTCAGAGCCACGCGCTGTCCCGCTCCGGCTCTCCGGAGCGTTGCGGGGCATGTGTCCTGGCCGGAGCGTGGCTGGTGCAGCTGGGGGCGAAAGGGGTCTCTGGCGCTGCCGTTGTGCCCCGCGAATCCACGGAGAGCGGGTGTAAGGCTCCGTGGGCTTTGCTCTTGCTGCGTGCCGAGCAGGTGGAAGGCGAGCTCTGGTCGAGGCGGGCGCAGGCCGGGTGAGAACCAGCGGGGCTGCTTCTTCCAGGAGCTGCCGTGGGACTTGGCGGAGCTGGGCGCGAAATGCCGCGGCCTCCGGCACGAGGAAACGATCCAGCGCCAAAAAGAAGGCTTGGCGGAGCTGCGGGAGAGAATGAAGGTGCTGGAGAAGCAGCGGCCCTCAGGTAAGCGTGGCCATCACGGAAAGGAACCGAGCCTCGGGGGCCATGGTCTTGGCCAGCCTGGCGAGTCCCGTATGCCGTGAGAATTTTCCGCTGGCCCTCGCTCGTTCTCTTGCTGTCCCTTTCCGTCGTGGGTATCCCTGTGTGGAGAGCAGTGCTATCTTGGGTAGAAGCTATGAGTAGAGTAGCAGTTGGTGGTGCCCTCTCCAAAAGGCCATTGGAAAACAGGTTGGTGTCCTATTGGACATGGAGGAAGCAACGCCCAGAGGGCGATGTCTTCGGTAAAGGCTGGGGCAGGCTGTACTGGGTGGCCTGTGGGTCTGTCCGCGCGCGGTCTCTGTCGGGAAACCTGGAGAGCCTCAAAGCGTTGGTTGGGTGGGGCTTTGAGCAGGCTGGTCTAGGGGAAGGTGTCCCAGCCCGTGGCAGGGGTGTTGGAACAGGAAGATCCCTAAGGTCCCTTCCAAGCCAAACCATTCTCTGAACCTAGGAAACCGTAGCGTGTCCTACGGAGAGCGGAACAACTCGCTGGGTGTTTGCCTACCTCCAGCTGTCGCGAACAAGGGTTCGGAGCCACTCGTGGTCCTGAGGAGAGACTTCCCGAAGGAACTAGTTCAGGAAATGGGTCTGGAGAAGGAACCTGTGCCCGTGCTGGGAACAGAACTGAAGGCTGGCCAGGTAAGAAGGCAGTTTTGTGACTCCTGGTGCATGTGGCTTTGTCGGGAAAGCGTTCCCTAGAACGAGAAGAACGAGGCTAGCAGAGAGGATGAAATAAGGGGCTGGCAGGGGAGAGAGGGAGATGTGAAATCTGGTGGATGTCTGAGGCAGCAGAAAGGAGGCTCGAGGCAGCCTGACCTGAACCGGGCGACCTGTGGGCCGTTCCTGGCTGCGTTCCCAACGAGGACCCGCACGGGGCCACTGCCGGGACAGCGAACTCGGAGACGGCCGACACGACCGCCCTCAGCGAGAGGACGGTACGTCAGCAACAGGCACGTTGAAACAGTTCCCGGCACTCGTAGAGAGTGGATCGTTTTCGTACGCGTGGCGGAAGGAAGGATTTGGCAACAGGGCTCCACTGGAATGCGGTCGAGGAGGAACTGGGTATCGCAGGGCTCAGGGCGTGCCGGGCGTCTGCCGGGACGTCTTGGGACCCCATAACACGTGACGGTGCATCGTTCTCCCCGCCCGCCTCCGGTCTGGGGGCGATGTTCCGTCGGGCAGCCGGAGCTGGTCCTCAGGGAGCGGTGGGGTTGCAAGGGCAGAGACCCTCACCGACGTTCACGCCGGCTAAACACTGTAAGAGAGGCCGTGGAGCAACAGAGGTGGCTGCCGGAGGAGGTGTCTGGCGGTAGCGCAGCGGGTGGGTTGCGCAAGCGGGTCTCTTCCCTCCGGAAAACGTCCGGCTGGGATAAGGGGTTGCCTCCAAAGGGAAAAATCCACCGCCAGCGAGTGGTGCGGCTGGGAATGGAATGCCAGCTGTGAAAGGGGCCGGCCTGGAGCCGGGACGTGCCTCGGTGCCGGTGCCTCGTTTTTCCGAGCACCTCCACAGGCTGAACCGCATTCGTCGGAGCGCTTGGAGAAGCTTGCCCCGGGCAAGCGCACGTGGAAAGGGAAGGAGAGGAAGCGGAGGGCGTGCAGCGCGACATCCGCGTCTCCCTCCATCGAGCGGAATGAGATGGAAGCAGATGGTGGAGCGGCACAATGGGATGTGGCAGAGGAATGGGCAGGGCCGGGAAATAACACATTCCCTGTTCTTCCCGCAGTGCCTGGATGTAACCGATGCCCCGGGAAGCCTGGCGAAGGTGAAGGAGGTGTCGGGAACGTGGCCTGCGAAGGACCTTCCTCAGGAGGAGAGGGAAGAAGCGGGAGTGCAAAGACAGAAGGAGCTGGAGCTGCTCTCCACGCAGATCAGGAACCTCGAGAGTCGCCTGGAGAGGAAAGACAAGATGCTGAAGGAGTATGAGGGCAGCGCGGAGCAGCTCAGGTAGCGAAGCTGAGGGGTGGCCGCAGCACCGGGAAAAGCGGTGTGGGTAGGTATGGATGGCGTAAGTGTGCCGTCACGGTCAAAGTAGGCAGGAGGTGCGAGAGCGGTCCCCGCGCCGGCAGCACCGACGCAGCCACCCGGGTTTGGTCCGTCTCCGGGCTCGTAGGCTGAGCGGAAGGGATGGCTGCCATCACGGCGGTGGGGTGGGGGAGGCCTCGAGGAGGCGGCGTCTCCGTCACAGCAAAGGCAGGAAGAGAGGGGCGTTCCGTGGTGTAAGGAACGGGCGTTGAGAAAACACTCGCCTAATCACGTGCGGGTGCTCGCAAGGTGTTAGCGGCTCTGCTGTCCTTGGGTGTCATCCCATGGTGTAGGGGGTTTTAGGAGGATCGGAGGCCATTGCGCCCAGGCAGAGCCCAGCTGGGGGTCCAGGGATCGATGTGGGTCCTGTTGGGCACAGGCTGAGCCAAGCATCCCTGCGGAGGTGCCAGGAGAAGATGGCCCAGCTGGAAGACGAAGCCTACAGGGAGGCAGAGGAGAAGGCTCTGCTGAAGGAGGCTCTGGAGAGGACGCGGCTCCAGCTGAACCGGGAGAAGAAGCTGCCGCGAGCGGCCAAACCGCACAAGGTGAGCCGGCGGGAGCAGGCAAGCAGGGCCAGCGGGGGCACCCGGAGATGAACAGCCCCGTGCCCAGGTGGGGAAAGATGGGAGACGGTGGTCAGGTGGTCGAGCGGTGTTGGCGGAGGGGATGCATCCCAGTGTGGAACACCTCCGCGGCACGCCTGCCGCAGGCAGGACGGCAAAGGCGGCCGGCGCGGTGTTTCAGCAGAAGCCGAGGGCCCCGTGTGATGCGCTGACCCTGCTTTTGGCATTGTCGAGGACCCCGTGGTGGGTCTGGTGCGGTGTTCTCGCCATTGGGTGCTGCGGGTGGCCGTGCCCATCGGCAGCAGCGGCGGGGCAGACGGCAGGCGCAGAGTCGCGGGCTCTGTGTCATGGCCATCTTTTGTACCGTATGCCCCAGCCAGCTCTACCTGCCAGGCACCCGGGACGTGGCCGTCCGTCTGACCGTGCCAAGCAGCCGGGCATCCCGGGACTTTGCCGCTTAGCTGGGCTCAGCTGCGTGGCAGCATCCCCGCTGCCGAAGTCGGAGGGGGATGCGCGCGCAGGCAGCCGTACGGGTGGGACGGGGCCGGGTACTGGGGCGAGGGAGAAGGGAAGGCGCCGGCGGCGAAGTGAAAGCCGTGCCGAGCTCTCGCGGGCCAACGCGGTGTTCGATGTGTCTCTGTTTGGCAGCCCGGAGCCAGGAAGCCCGTCTGCTCGGGAACGCCGAAGGCCAAAGAGCGCACGGCGGAAGGTGGCAAGACGGGAAGGACATAGGAGAGGCACCGCGTGGGCTGTGGGTTGGGGAAGGTCCGCGGTAGGAACACGTCATGGCACTAAGGACTGTGGAAATTTGGACGTGGTACGAGCCGTGAGCGCGTTTTGAGGAGGGACCTGTTGGTATCCCATAGATCCTGGGCATGGTGGTGGGACCGCAGGGTGCGCAGGACCCGATATTCCCGTGGTGCTTGTCCCACGCTGCGTGGTGGGGTGTACGGCGATAGAGAAGTTTGTGTGAAGCGATCCTGGTGTATATAGTGTGTGTATATGTGCGTGTACGGGTGTGAATACAGGCCGGTGTGCGCAGCACACGTGGCAAGTCATCGTGTGGGGTCTGTCCTGTCCCTGCCGCAGCGGCCTCGAGCGCGCGAGGGCCGCACGGCCGGACGGGTCCCTCACACTCATGCCTCCCGCGGCCTCCGGTCCCTGTGGGGTCATCGTGTCCACGGGGCAGTTGGAGCAGAGGGTGCGACGCGGTACGAAACGGGAGCAGCGCCGAGCGGAGCCCGCGGCGAGCAGCCACGCGGTAACGGGAAAGAAAGAAGAGGAGAAGAGTCGGCCACGCGGGTATGTCACAGTAGTGGTGTGAGAAGGAGCAGCCTGGGGAGAGGAGAGTGAAGTCCTGGTGGTTGGTGGGTGGGATGGGGCCAGGACGCAGGCCAGCTGCCGTGGTTTGTGGCTGGAAGGGTGAGAGTAGAGCTGTGGTTTTGGAGAGGGGGTGTCCGTGGGGAAGGGGCAGCGCCCGTCGCCCCTGCAGCCGCTCTGCCTGCGTCTCGCCGGGAGCAGCCTGGGCCGAATCCGCTGCGGATCTTTCCAGCCAAGGAGATCCGGGATGGGAGCCCAACCCCAAGGCAGGAGATGCATTTGGGGTTGTAGTTTTTTTTTTGTAGACGGCCAAGCTCGACCTCGTATGCCTGTGTAAGGGGCCGGTGCAGTGGGGGCCTGCCCGTCCGCGCCGCGGGCATCCTCGGGGGGCTGGTCTGGTGGCGTCGGGCCGGGCTACCTGATGTCGGTCCTCCCGGTGCCCCCCCCCCGCCGAAGCCCCGGTAGCGATGGGAGGGGGCTGGGAGGGGTGCAGGTGCCCGCAGATGCACCTGGGGCTGCAGGAGCCGCTTCTTCTTCCCCCCCCCCCCCCCCCCCCCCCCCCGCCGTGTCCGTCAGCACCGGCACCTGCATCGCGGGCGCGGCCCGCCGGGGGGGGCCGCTGCGGGAGGCGGGGAGGGGCTGGCGGACCCCCCCAGCCCTCGGTGCCCAGCAGCCCGCACCGGGGACGGGGGGGTCGGCGGCTCGGTTCTCGCCGAGGCGGGGGAAAGGGGGCTGCGGGCCGCCCCCCGGGGCCGCCCCCCCGCCGGCAGGGCGGAGCGGGGCGGAGCGGCGCGGCCATCCGGGCACCATGGCGGCGGCGGCGGCGGAGGAGCTGGCGGGGCGGCGGGGCCGGGGACCGGAGCCGGGGCCGGGGCCGGGGCCGGGGAGCCCGCTGGGGCGGGCGGGGGGCGGCGAGGGTTCGCCCGGGGGCGGTCGCCGCGTTTTCAGCCCCGCCGCGGAATTCCGCGAGTTCTCGCGGCGGCAGCTCCGCGATATGGAGCGGCTCTTCCGACAGTGAGTATCGGTGGGGCTGGCGGGGGCGGCGGGACGGGGACCCCCCGGATGGCATCACCGGCTCCCGGCCGCGGGACCCCCGGCATCCCGCCTGCTGCGGGGACGCCGCTCCCGGCGTCTGGCGGGAGAGATGCTCCTGCACCCCCCGCCCGGTGCTTTCGGGCGGTACCCACGGGGGCTTTTGGCAGCGACCCCCCGGCTCCCCCCAGCTCCTTGCAGGAGGGACCCCCCCCCCCCCCCCCCAAAAGCTCTTTGTAGGAGAGACACTCCCCCCCAGAAAAGGTCTTTGCAGGAGGGACCTCCCCCCTCCTCCCCCTCCTCCCCCCTCCTCCTCCTCCTCCTCCTCCCCAAAAGCGCCTTGCAGGAGAGACCCTCGGGACCCTCCTCAAAAGCTCCTTGTAGGAGGGGTCCCCAGGACCGCCCCCAGCTCCTTGCAGGAGCGACCCCCTGGCTCTGTGCAGGAGGCTTCCTCCCCCCGGTAGTTAGCAGGAGGGCTGGCCGGGACATCCCCCCCCGCCCCCTGCTAGCGAGAGGGATCCCAGGGACTTCCCCCCCGCCCCGTCCCCAGCAGCCTGCAGGAGAGACCCTCGCACACCCCAAATCCCTGCAGAAGGGACCCTCTGTCCCCTGGGAGCAGGGACCCTGGCATCTCGTGCCAAAGCCGTGGGGACTGGAGCACAGTGCCCGGGACCTCCCCGTGCCGCAGTGCCGAGGGGTCCCCGCTTCTCTGCCAGCAGAGCAGCCCCCAGCGCAGGGGTGGCCAGGCCAGCGGGGCCCCGGCATCCGTGGCCGTGCGGCGTGCCGCCGCGCACGACGGAGCGTGACTGCTGGAGCTCAGCCCCCGGGGTGGGGGGCAGCTGGTGGCAATCGTCCAGCCCTGGAAATTTCCTGGGGGAGACAGAAACCGGGCTGGCTCCGACCGCGGTCACGCCAGGATGCACGTGAGTAGCTGGGGGCGAGCGGGCCAGGCTGGAGCATCCCTGTGGAGCCCGCAGCATGTCGTGGCGTCAGCGCGAGGGCGGCACGGGCGAAGGCATGACTGCGGCGTGCTACTGGCCCTCGCTCCGGCTGGCACCGCGCCGAGGTGGGAAACCCACGCGTGGGCCAAGTAGCAAAGGTGACGGAGGTAGCGAGGCCGAAGGTCAAGGCTTGGGGGGCAGGCGTGCCCTCTCTGGCAGGGTGAGCAGCCCCCCTGCTTGTTCCGGAGGGTCGTTGCCCCATGGTGCGGTCGTGGCAGCGAGATGTGTGGGGTGCTGCTGGCAGTGTCCTGGGCTGTGGCCAAAGGGAGCCCACGTTGCGTGGGGGACCGTGCTCGGGGTCCCCAGGGGAAGAACCCCAGCCGGAGGGGCGGTGGGCGGCCGCGGGCGCTGCCGCCGGGGCGCAGATGGTGGCGCGGGGAGGGGCAGGTGTCGCTGGGGTGTGTGTCTGGCCGGCGCGGTGGAGACGGGGGAGCCGGGCGCGCCGAGCAGACGTGTTTGCTCTGGCACCTGCAGCGTGTCGCTGCAGTGAAAGGAGCAGCGCCGGGGCTGTGTGGGAGCTGGGGGGGGGTGTGGGAGCCGGGGGATCTCCCCAAGGAGAAGGGATGCTGGCAAGCCCAGCCCTGCCACTCGGCTCTATGGCGAGGTGCAGAAGGGTTCCAGCTCTCTAAAAGGGGGACGTCACCCTTTGGGAGCATCCCCGGGTGGCGCAGAGGGCTGCTCCGCATTCCTGGGAATGGCAGCGACGGGGAGCACGAGGGAGGACGGAGGACGGACGAGGTGGCAGGGCCGCCTTAGCGCGTCCCGTGCTGAGCAGCGTAGCGCGATGCTCCAAGGGGGGTCTCGGAGGTGGAAAGCGTGTGGGCTCCGCACCCCCAGCCCGGTGTCCGGGGTGGCGGCGGCAGCAGCAGGCAGAGGGGAGCGGGGCCCGCCCTGCTCCAGAGCCCCCGGCAGCGTGGGGGAGCTGGAAGGCACCGTGGGTGATGCAGCCCGAGCAGACCACGAGGTGCCAATGAGTCACGGACCCGCAGCACGGCAAGCGCGGTGCTGCGCGCGGCTGCTGCAGCGCTCGCCGGCGCTGTGAAGGGAAGCCGCACATTAGAGAAGCCCATTGCGACCAGTGCAGCCAGGTTGCCGCTGGCCATTGTCTGTATTGCCCTGAGACCTTTCTCTGGCGGCCGCGGTTGTGCCCAGGAAGGGCGTTGGGGTGCGGTGGGAGCCGGGAGCCTTGCACGGCTCTGCAGGGAGAGTGGCTGCCCGTGGCGTGGAGCCTTGTGAAGCACGGAGCCAGACGGAGCATGGTTTCCTGCTGGCCCCCCGGCCAAAAGCTATGGTGCCGTGACGAAAGGCTGCGGGGCAGAGGGTGGCGTGCCCCCGGCACAGCCACTGGCACAGCAGGCAGGGCGAGGTGGTTAGAGCTGGAGCATGGGTGCTGGTGGCCGGGACGGGAGGTGTGACGGGTGGGTTGGCAGTACCCGGAGCCCACCCCACAGGGGCTGCCAGGAGCACCAACCCACTGGGAAGTGGACAAGCTGCCGGCTCTGCCGAGAGGAAGGCAGGTCATGGCCGAGGGGTGATGGAGGCGGCGGCACCCGGCGGGCTCCGCACCGTGGCCCGCGATCCCCCGTAGCGGCCCGGGGGAGGGCGCGCGGAGGCTCCTGGCGTGGGGAGCCAGCAGCAGGTTTGGCAGCTTCCCGAGGGTTTGTCCTGCCAAGTGCCGCAGGGCAGCGGAAACGGTGCCGGAGGGTGCTCTGGGGGCCTGTTAGCGGTTCACTGGCGGCTTCCCGCGGTCTGGCGAGGCGCCCAGGTCCTCAATGCGCCCTCCTCGCTCGCCTGTTCCGGAGCTGGAGGCGGGGGTCCCCGGGCTCCCCGTGCCCCACGGCAACGTGATGGTGCGTGCGTCCGTCCCGCAGGTACGACGCAGGAAAGGACGGCTTCATCGACCTGATGGAGCTGAAGCTGATGATGGAGAAGCTGGGGGCACCGCAGACGCACCTGGGCCTGAAGAACATGATCAAGGAGGTGGACGAAGACCTGGACAGCAAGCTGAGCTTTCGGGAGGTGAGGGGCCGGGGCAGGGGGCCCTCCCGGGCGGTGGCGGGGAGGGATCCTCGGGGGCGTCGAGGTGGCGGGGGGAGCTGACGCCGGCGTCTGGGCCGGCAGTTCCTGCTGATTTTCCGGAAGGCAGCGGCGGGGGAGCTGCAGGAGGACAGCGGGCTGCACGCCCTGGCCCGGCTCTCCGAGATCGACGTCTCGACGGAGGGGGTGAAAGGCGCCAAGAGCTTCTTCGAGGCCAAGGTGAGGCGAGCGGCGGGGGCGCGCCAGGGCGGTGGGGTGCCGGGGTGCCGGCCGGGTCCCCAGGCAGTGCCGCCATCCGCAGGTGCAGGCCATCCACGACGCCAGCCGCTTCGAGGAGGAGATCAAGGCGGAGCAGGAGGAGAAGAAGAAGCAGGCGGAGGAGCTGAAGCAGAGGAAGGCGGCCTTCAAGGAGCTCCAGTCCACCTTCAAGCAGTGACGGGGCGCCGGCGCGGTGCCGGGCAGGACTGGCGTGCGATGGCCGGGCTGGGAACGCTGCATGTGCCGACCGTGGCGGGAGCGACGCCGGAGCCGTGCGCCGCCCTTGACTCCCCGAAGGCCGGGCTCCTGGCACGGGCTCGGCGCAGCACCTGCCTCGCCGGCAGAGCCCGGTCGGTGCCGGCTCCCCTCCTCATGCCGTGGTGTCTGTAGGTGTCGTTTGTGCCCTCCCACGTCCTCAGTGTGCCCCCCTTGCCCCTGGCCGCCGCAGTGCCGGGGGTCGCTGCCGCCGAATCCCAGGGGCAGCCGTGCCGGAGACCCCCGTCCTCTGGGGAGCGCCCGTCCCCGGGCCGCCGCGGTGTTGCGTATGTGCCGAGAGCTTTTGCCAGAGGGGGCCGTGGCCGGGCGACGGTGCCGGGGCGCAGCGGGTGTCACGGCGGCTCGGCGCCCGTTGGCGTTGCACTGTCCCTCCTTCCCCTCCCTGAAGCCCTGTGTCGTGATGCCCATGTGGAAAGCCGGCCGTGCTGCGGAGCAGCGTGGCGAGAGCTGCGGTGCTGCCGGCGTCGGGCAGAGAGGCCACGCGTGTCCGTGTGCCTGCGGTCGCTGCACTCCGGGATGGGAGCTGGCGCGCAGCGTCGCCGCACTCGTGTACTGCTGCCTCTTTATTTGCCGAAAGAAAGACGTACAGAAAGGCAGCGGGTGGCTCACGACACGATGTTACGGTTATTCGTGGTGTATTTGGCGCGAGTGTTGTAGCCAGGACCGGTTTCTGTCGGTTGATGGAGGCTCTGGTGTCAGTGGGTGGCTGTGAAGAGGCGCGTCCGTCCTGCAGCGTCCCCCTCAACGGCGGTCCCGGGGGGTGTGTGTGTTGGTTTAGGCTTTTAATCCCAAATAAATATTTAATTTCGTAACGGTGCTGGGTGCCTGTGGAGGGGAGTGAGGTGCGATCACGGCGCGGTCGTGTCTGCGGTGGGGGGTCTGGTGGGAAGGAAGGAGCCTCGCTGGGGAGCGGGCGGTGGCCATGGCCGTCGTCAGGGCCCCCGGTCGCCGCGGCCGGAGCTGACCCCTCCGCAGGGTGGGCAGCGGGGAACGGGGTGAGCGTGGTGGTGCTGGGACAGTGGCGTGGGAAGCAGCGGGGCCGGATGCAGGTGCGCAGATGCAGCGTAATGCAAGGCCTGCGGCACCTGCCCGTGCGCCCGGGGGCTGCCCCCGACCCTGTCCCGCTCTGAACCCCGTAGGCACCGGAGGGCTTTGGGCCAGCCGCGGCCACGTGGAGCGCATCGCCTCGGGTGCGAGATAAGGGGACCTTGGCCCTGCGGTGGTGTGGGCTGGGGGCCTCTGTCCTGGGAAGGGGGTGCCATGGGGCAGCCTGGCACCCTGGGGAGGGGAGGACGGCGGGAGGCTGCCCGTCAGCCACCCCCGAGGGGGACACGTTGGGGCCACGCGTCCCTTCGGTGTCCCATTGCGGTGCCGGCACACGGCAGGTGTGTCCCTTCCCAGGCCGGGGGGACAAGGGCGATAAGTGGGGCCGGGCGTGGGACGGTCGGCACATGGTGGCGGCGGCAGGGCGGGCAATGCCAAGGTCGCGGGTGGCGACAGGAGCTATAAGAGGGGTGCGCGGCCGTGCCACGGCACCTCGGGACTTGGCAACCATGCTGGGAGCTGTGTGCCTCGCGGTGCTGCTGGGCTACGGTGAGTACAGGGGGACGGGACGGGACGCTGGTGCCCGCCGCGGCCCCGGGCACGAGGGCGCAGGCGGTCGCTGAGGTCCCTTTGACGGGTGTCGTGCAGCCTACGGATGCGGTCAGCCGGCCGTGCCGCCGGTGGTGAGCAGCCGGGTGGTGGGCGGCGAAGACGCCGTGGCCCACAGCTGGCCGTGGCAGGTAAGGGGAGGACGAGGGGATGGGGACGGGGCAAGGGGCGCATCGGTGCGCCGACGCCACGGCTGTGCCCTCGCAGGTCTCGCTGCAGTACAGCAGCTCCGGGTCATGGTACCACACCTGTGGTGGGACCCTCATCGCCTCTTCCTGGGTGCTGACGGCCGCCCACTGCATCAGGTGGGTGCTGGGGGGTGGTCCTGCCCTGGGCGGGGGGCTGGGACGGTTGCGGAGACTGAGCCCCCACCCCCCCCCTTTGTCCCCCGACAGCTCCAGCCTGACGTACCGCGTGCAGCTGGGCAAGCAGGTGCTGTCGGAGGAAGAGGAGGGCTCGGTGACCGTGGCAGTGGAGAAGGCTATCGTGCATGAGAAGTGGAACTCCTACCTCATCATGTAGGGGACATGGGACATGTCAGGGGTGGGCGGGGTTGCACAGCAGCTGGGGGTGCCCCGTCCCCATGGCTGGGGGTGCCCCGTCCCTGCGGCTGGGGGTGTCCGGTTCCCATGGCGCGCTTCTCTCGGCAGCAACGACATCGCCCTGTTGAAGCTGGCAGAGGCGGTGGAGGAGAGCGATACCATCCAGCCCGCCTGCCTGCCGCCCGCCGGCCAGATCCTGGCGAACGACTTCCCCGCCTACGTCACCGGCTGGGACGCCTCTGGAGTAAGTCGGGGGAGGGTGGTGGGATGTTCGGTGGGGCGGCGGGCGAGGTGGGGGGCACGTGGCACGAGGCTGGCGGCTGTCGTTGCAGCGGGCGGGCCGCTGGCGGACGTGCTGCAGCAGGCGCTGCTGCCCGTGGTGGACTACGAGACCTGCTCGCAGCGGGACTGGTGGGGCATCTACGTGCGCACCACCATGGTGTGCGCCGGCGGCGACGGCGTCGTCTCCAGCTGCAACGTGAGTGCCGGCACCGCGGGGGTGGTGGGTGCCTCCGGCTCGGGGACGGGTGCAGGGGAGGCGGGGGTGCCGCCGAGCGGGTACGGAGCGTCCCTGTTTCCGGGCAGGGCGACTCGGGCGGCCCCCTGAACGCCCAGAGCGACGGGGGTCTGGGAGGTGGCTGGCATCGTCAGCTTCGGCTCCGCACTGGGCTGCAACACGGCCAAGAAGCCGTCGGTCTTCACGCGGGTGTCTGCCTACGTCGACTGGATCAACGAGGTGGGTGCCCCTTCCCCTGCCCATGCCGCCACGGTGGGGGCCGATCGCGATCTCCCCGCGCTCGGCCCGGCGCGGGTCTCACCGCGACCCCTTGTCGTTGGCAGAAAATCAGCGCGAACTGAGGCGGCGGCGCGCGGTGCCGGGAGCGTCGAGGGTGATAAAGGCAGAAGTGCTGAACTGGCCTTGCGTGTCCCGCTGGTTATTTGGTGGGAGGGGATGTGCTGGAGGTGAGGGTGGACAGCTGGGGCAGGGTCTGGGGGTGCCGGGCTTGGACCCGTGTGCCAGGAAGGGGAAGGTGGGCCACTGTCCCACCAGCTGCCCCTAGGTGTGGGGAGGCGGAGGTGGGAGCCACGGTGGGGAGGGAGTTTGGGGGGAAGAGGGGTGGGGGTCTGGCCAGGAGGTCTCGGTGGGACTCACAGGGATGCAGTTGGTCCCCGGGGGACTGTAGGGCATCAGGTACATCCTGGGGTGCTTTGTGGGGAGTTGGCTGGTCCTGGGACGTGTCAGGGAACCTCTCTGATGAGGGGCTCCCAGAGGAGACCTGTGGCAGGACCGGGGGGGCTGTTTGGTTCTGGGGGTCAAGGGAGCCTGGTTGGAACCGGGGTGCCCAGGAGCCGCACGGTGCCACCAGCTGCAGGACCTGCACTGGGGCACAGAAGCGGAGCCTCCTGCCATGGAGTCTCCTGCCGCAGTGCCTGGAAAAACACAGGGGAGGGAGGTGCGGGCGTCCCGGCGGTGGGCTCGCTGGGAGGAGCCGGGGCTGTCGAGGGGAAGTGTCCCTGGCCAAGGCCACGAGGCAGCTGTGGCGCTGGGAGCAGCTGCGCTGGGGCTGCCCCGGGCGGTGTGGAGGGGTCTGCGCCAGGAGCTCCCACGCCGAGCCCCTCACCACACCGGAACCTCGGGGAGATGGCGGCAACGTGGCAGTGCCATCACGTTGCGGCTGCCGGAGGCCAGCGGGGAGCTCTGCAGTGGCAGGAAGACGACGAGCGGCGATGAACAGTGGCGCCTCGAGCTCGGCGGGGGACGTCGGGGATGGCGGCCAGCCCGCCTAGGAGCCACGCAGCCACTGGTCCGCTGAGCTGTGCCGTCACCGAACCAGCAAGCGACGCTGGACCAGCATGTGACAGTGGCGTCCGCAGCTGACCCGTGATGGGCATCGGCTGCATGCCAGCGGGGCCCGAGCTGCTTGGCCAGGGCGGCGGCCCGGCCGGGGCTGGGTTGCGGGTCTCTCTGGGTGCCCTGCAGCAGAGGCCGCGAGGGGTCTGGGGCAGGTGGCTTGTGGAGTCTGGGAATGCCGAGGTGGCTGTGACGGTCCAGTGACCGGGCATGTTGCCCCGTGGGGTAATAAAGGGTGATGTCTCCGATGCGTGGTGCAGGATGCTCTGTATGGGTTGGGGGAGGTGGGGGTGTTCTGATGTCCTAAGTGCAGTGGAACGGGTGCTGGGCGGTCAGGTTGGTTGCGGGGGGAGGGTGTCGGTGCTGCTGGGGACAGGGAAGGTCAAGGTGGTGTGTGTGAACTGGAGCAATGCGTGGCGTTGCCCTTTCCTGGTGGTGTTTTCCCCTGTGTGGCGTGGGGACAGCAGAGCGGGTGGGAGGAAGGGGCCGGGGAGCGGGACCCCCCCCGCGTCGGAGGCTCCAGCTGGTTCAGGGCACGTGAATTCCCGCATTGGCCGTACAGGCATCCGGCGATGTTGAGAGATGAGCAGTGGGGCCGGGGCGGGGGTCACTGTGGGCTGCGGTGGTGCTGCTGGAACGGTCCGTGTGTCTGTCACGCGTCGGAACGTACCTGTATGTGGCGAGATGCTGGTAGCAGCTGCGGGTGATGCTGGAGTAGGGGTTTGGTTCGGGGGGGGGGGGTATTGTTGCTGGGGTTCAGTCGGGGGGACCCGCGTCGCGGCAGCAGGAGGCGGGGGCGGTCGGTCACGTCGCCCAGCGAGGCGGGAGGGGCCGAGAGCGGCGAGAACGCGGAGCGCTGCGGGCCGAGGGACCCCTGCCAGGCAAGGGGAAGGGTGCAGCGGTGGAAAGGAGCCGTCGGAGGCGTGTCTGTGGGAGGTAGAGGCCCCCGCTCTTTGCGGGGTCTCTGCAGTCACCCGGAGCCGCCTGGGCAGGGGTCCTTTGTCCACGGGAGAGAGAAGCACAGGTGAGGAGGTAGGTGGGCACGGAAGCCTAAGTGGGCATAGTCGGTCGGAGAGGTGCTATAGGCACAGAGGGTAGCGGTGTGGAGGTGGAACTAGGGTCAGGGCCTGTTGACTCAGTTTTCGGTTGCATCAGAGGTGTAGGCATTTCTGTGGTCACGGGTAGGGATGGCGTGGCGAGTAGCAGAGTGTCAGGTCAACAGTGATGTTTGGTTCTGCCGTTATGTCGGTTTGATCTTTGTCTGAGTAGCTACCACTGAGGTGGCGTTCTATGAAACCGCGAACCAAGGGAGAAACACTTTGCCGAACACTGGAACAAATAAGCATCTGGACGAGTGGTGCCAAGACAACGCCTCTTTCAAGGTAAGAGGGATCTGCGACGTCAGGGATAGCAGAAGACACGACACGGTACGGCACGTCATTTTGAACACAGCGGCGCAAGTAGGTCTGCGCGGTCAGGACATCTGCAGACACTTGTTGTGAGCGAGGAAACGTTAGTAGCCTAGTTAGGAACGACACGTGGCTCCGTCCTATCTAATTTCTGCACGTAGCCAGAATTTCCAGAAAGACATTGTCTGTTTTGCGGACTTACCTCATCTCCATGTGGCATTGTAGGAAAGATAATCAGGATGAGGGATGCGATTGCGTAAGAATCCTTCTGTGAAATAGCTGTTAATATCGTAGCTGGCTTTGTGACTGTTTCCTTTCCCGTTGGATAGATTAGTCTTGCCTAATGTATCGACGGGGTCATCGACGAAGTAATCGAGACGGAGTTTCCCTTCATCTCTCTTGGCAGTTCCTGCAGGCGCGAGGTGAGTTTGAGGTCACGTTGCGTAGATATGGCCGTCTAGGTCAGAACGTTGTCACGGCGCCTCTCCGGATGTCAACGGGAGCGAGGAGGAGGCCCGTTTTTTTGTGCGTTTGCAAAGGTGTGTGCGGAGCAGCCGTTCCTCTGAGGTCAGATAAATGTCGCTCGGTCCCGACCCGCGTATCGTCCCCAGTCCACTCGGTGCCGTTTGGGTGCCTGATCCTCCCTCTCGCCGCGAGTTCGACACGTGCCGTAGCCCGCCGCAGCGCAACCTCTGCGGATCGATCCGCAGGCGTCTCGCGTCTCAGCGGCCTTTGTAGGAGGCGGGAGGACCGTAGGGGGGAGACCCGACTTGTCCGTGGAGCCACCGGGAGCGAGGACGGGAAGGCTAGTTCGGCAACCCCGGAGCGAACGCCTTCTGCAGTTCAAGGCTCTTGTGTCACGGCCGTTCTGGATGTTTGGTGGTGACTCGGGCTTTAGGTAGGTCTCCCGCTTGAAGGTGCGTCAGCATCTCGCTTGCTCTTGCCGTGCTGGTACGTAGGGGTATATGCCTGCCTTTGGACTTTGTCTTGCACGTTCCCGTACGTTGCTTATGCCCCAGACCAATGAGACCAACAGACCTGGAGGGAACGATGCTTGTTCTGTCCTTGATAGCTGGAGAGATGCATTCAGTGAGATGTGGGAGGTCTGTGACCGGGTAAGCCCGTTGTTGGGACTGTCTGGTAACATCTCGAGTAATCGGCGTATTGTGTCTCTAGACGCATCCAATGGACAAAGGGAGGACTTGATCTGTGTATGAGGTGACTCCCTGCGGTGGTCATTCCCCTGTCCGTCACATAGTAAGGCGGGAGACTCTGGGAGCACAGGTAGTGCCCGTCCACCGCAGAGGGTCGGGCTCCGCGGTGGGTGCGAGGATGCTTCGCCCGGTGTTTGTCACGAGTCCCGGCAGGACTCGGCCCGGCCCCCCAGCCTCGTTCCAGGAGGAGAAAAGGCACGAGACCTCCGATTCCTCCTCAAAGCACCGTCTGGATCCTGCAGCAGAGGAGTCGCGACGGAACCCCCCGGCAGCGCCCACTCATCCTGGCGGTGGATTTGCGACGTACCGGCGGCGTAGCAGTCCGGCCCGTGGTCCCTCCCTGCCCTTTGCGGAGGTCGTTCTGCGACCTCCGATTGGGTTTTTGCTTTTGGTGCGTGCTGTCGGCCAGGAAAGAGCTCCCGACATCCCGAGAATGTCTCATCTCAGTGCCGTATGCATCTCGAAGGCGCCTCGTCGTGTCGCCGCAGGGATACCGTGGGAGAGTGGAATGCGCGTCCCAGTTGCGCAATGGAGGAAACTGCCCTCTGCCGTGCACCTCGTGCTCGGAAACTGAGACGGCGTTGAACGCAAGCCTGGCGCGTCACCGATTCAGACTAGCTGTCCAACGGACAGGAGGAGTCTCCAGAGAAGTCGGGTCCTTCCGATCTGGGCGCAAAGTGACGAGACTGTTGCAACGGCTCTCTCGGTGGTAATGACGTTGACTAGCAACTGAAGAGAGCGCGACCTACGGCTCCGATCGGCACGTCGAAGGAGTTTCTCGGGAGGCCGATTTCCCTGCGGCCCTCGACCCTTCGCCGAGGTCCCGGGTGTTACGCTGAGGACACTGGACAGAGTCCGTGTCGTCAGGGACTAGGAAGAGGTAGGTTTTGTGGACTGGCTGGAGTATAGAGAGCAATGTCTTTCCAACGTAGTGCTGAGACTGTCCCACGGCCACGCCGACGTGCACCTTGGGTCCCCTCGACCCTCCTGTGGTGGATCTCCCAGTCCGAGGCCCCTTCCAGCCTCTGCCATTCTCTTGAGACATAGAATCAGAGATCACCTAATCCAACCCCCCTGTCCTGGGCAGGGACGCCTCTCAACTCGACCAGGCTACTCAAGGCTCCGTCCAACCTGGCCACACCTCCAAATCCTTCTCTTCAGGGCTGCTCTCCACCCACTGTGGGCCCAGTTTGTATGTGTGCCTCGGACTGGCCCGACCCAGGCGAGCGCAACCTCGAGTTCCGAGAAGAGCATGAGGTGGCCGGCAGGGCGAGGCGGCGGCGGTTCCCGCCAGCTGCGGGGTCACGCCGTCCGCGGCGGCGCTCGGGCAGAGGTAGGTGCGTCGGAGCACTGGACTTAGTATGTCGGTGCCGTTTCCGGAGCAATGCCGAAAACAGCGACAAGAAGTGCACGTCACCTGGGAGGCGGAGCGGTGTCGCCGCCAGGAAAACCCGTCCTGCCACCGGAGAGATGTCCTTGGGGCACGGCGGTTGTTCCGTCTCTCTGCACTCGACTGTGCAACGTGGGAGCGCCGCCCCTGCCGCCCTCTGGGGGAGCAGGCAGACGGCCCACGTGCCGCACACGCCGTTTGTGCCGGGTTCCGTGGCGCGCGCGTCCTCTGCGAAGGCGCTTCTCGTGCCCGAGGACGGAACAGGGCAGCGCGCATCTCGGGAAAAAGCGTCCGTTGTTGCCAGAGGTGGTGGTTGTCGCATCTGGTCGCGCGCCTGAGGTGTCCCACGAGGGACCCGGCACCCAGAAGAGCTGCGCGCGTGCCGAGCGACGGCACCGCTCTCGCTGCCCCGCCTGCGCGGAAGCGTTCTCTCCCTGGCCGCCGCAGTGTTTTCTCCTGGGATGTAGCTAATGCCGTAGTTTCCGACTGTCTTGTTTGCACGTGCGGTTCGGTGCCCTTGCAGGGGAACGGCGAGGTGGGCGAGGAGGTGCCGCCGGGCTGATGCCGGCAGGCTCTGTCTGCCTGGAGTCGATGGGAAGGGACGTCTGTCTGTGGGTGGTCTCCTCCAGCTGGAGCGTGGACTAACTGTCCGCGCGGAGTCGTCGGGACCCAGTTTTGCAATTCCCTGTCGTGCTCTCGTCTGCAAGTGTCGACACTGCTGCGCGTACGCCGCTCGCTCTCCGTGCCACTGCGAGAAGGTTTTAGGTGTCCGAACAATTTGTTCGGACTGTCGAGAACCCCACCCCACGCAGATAGGGGGAGATCCTGTCTCCTTGGCCATTGTTCTGGACACACAGTCCCTGGAGGCATTGTTGTCGTGTACCTGTCGAAGCCCACCATGAAGGGGTGCTGATACTCGGGAACGTGGAGATCTTTTGTAGCACGGGCGTGTACCGCAGCTCCCGAGAAGGCAGCCCTAGGAGGCTTCGCCGTCCTTTGCGCTCTCCTGGGTGCATTTGGGACTGCCCCCGGGGGCGGTCCCACCTCTGCGAGCGAGCTCTTGCGTACGGGTCGCTAGTGGCAGATGGAGAGATGTGCCGTGCGTGCGTGGAATCTGGTGAGGGCTGTTCCCTCGCACCGGTTGGACCGCCGTCGTCCACCTAGGTTGGCGTCGAAGAGTGTTTGTGCCCAGCGCACAGGAGGATATTTCTTGCAATTTACCCCTGTACCGCAAGGGACAACAGAAAAGAAGAGGGGTTTTGCCACATGACACGACGGAAATGCGTACTGCTCTTGACCCGCCTCACACCCTCACCGTTCCTCTCCACATTGCTGATGCTAATAAATTAATGTTACTATTAGGTCACAGCTACGATTATTTGGACCATGCCTGTGTTGTGCATACGCGAACCTGACAGATGCCAAGTTTTGGAGGTCCACACAGATGGTCGTTCCTCAAGGTGGAGTTCCCTTTCCTGCGGGGGTCGGCCCGTGTGCCTACACGCATGTCGGCGCAACTGTCGTCGACAGGCCGGTGGACTCGTGCTCTGCCCGTGCAATGTCGTCGTGTCCCCGGTGGCTTGAGAGCAAGGCAAGGTCACACAGGCAGACCTCGTGGCGTCCGTTGAGGGCGCCGGTCAAGTAGCGCCAAACTTTGTGAGGTACCCGTCGTCGCTGTGTCCATGTTTGGTACCAGTGTGTTCACATTGTGAACACGTCTGTCTCTCTGAGGTCTGTGTGCATGAGACAATTGTCTGGAGCGTGTTGTTGCAGTCCGTCCTTGTCTTTGCGTAAGCGAGTCCTCCCCTCTCCAGGCCACAGCAGCACGTCTCCCTGTAACGCCAGCCTACTGCGGCCGCTCCGTCGCATCTCGCCCGTTACACCCGGTCGCGTCCCCCGCGCGTCGTCGCGGCGCGTCCCCCGTGCCTGCGGGAGGCGCGGTCGGTTTCTCGGTAAGCGCCGCCGGGGAAGGCCGACGAGTCGGCCGTCAGCCTGGGACCGGCACGCCACCCTCCTCTGTTCCTGCAACGTGATGTTTTCTTGCCTCGGGGCTTATGTTTTCCGTGCCTTGTGCCCCCCCTGCCCTTTGTGCTCGGAGGGGTGCCGTAGGCCTGTGAAAATCGGTCTGGAAAATGTCCTGGCTGAGCTGGCCTCCTCACGGCTTGCTAGGCCTGGGTCTGAGCCATCTCTGGTGGCCGCGTCAGGATTTCCAGACTTGTGCCTACCGTTCAAAGAGTTGTGGCAAACGGCTCCATGTCCACGCAGAGGCCAGTGACGAGTGGTGTTCCTCAGGGGTGGGTATTGGGACCGGTGCTATTTAACATCTGTGTTGGAGACATGGAGAGTGGGATCAAGTGCACCCTCAGCCAGTTTGCAGATGACACCGAGCTGCGTGGCGTTGTGGACACGCTGGAGGGCAGGGATGCCATCCAGTGGGACCCAGACAGGCTGGAGAGGTGGCCCTGCGTGAACCTCCTGAAGTTCAGCAAGGCCAAGTGCAAGGTCCTGCACGTGGGTCGGGGCAATCCCAAGCACTCACCGGGTGACGGATGGCCACGCCGGGCGAGGGACGGGACGAGGCTCCAGAACGGAATGACGCTCAGGCACCGGCAGGAAAAGAGACCGGAACGAGATGTGAGTCGCAGCACACGAGGGCGTCTGCTGCCCCCTCTCAACCCCTGCGCCCTGACCCTGCCTCCCACCGGCACTTATCTCCCCCCCAAAACCCGCTCTGCGCCCACTCGCCCTGCCCTGGGCCGAGTCCCAACACCCCGAACGCCCAGGGCAGAGGTGACAAGATGGAAATGCCGGGGGAGGAATGTGGGGGACCCTTCCCACAACTGCACCGAGACCCCCGAGGTCACACGGACACTTTTCTCACCCTTGTCTCACATTTTCACTACCCGACCTCACCCAGATACTCTGGGCTGGAGGGTACAAAGGGGGAGAAGCAGATAAACAAATATCAAAACAACATCACCCTGCAGAAGGGGGCAAAGCCAGGAGGAACGCAGGAGAAACACAAACAGAGGGAGACCACGGGCAAAGGCAAGCCGCAACAAGAGAAAGACAGAGCGGGGAAAACAGAAAATGAGGACACGGCAAGATAAGAGAGAAAGAGAGCAAGCTACGGGAGAACACAGACCAAGAACACGGGACACAAGGACAAGAATAATCATAGAATGGTTAGGGCTGGAAGGGACCTTCAAAGGTCATCTAGTCCAACCCCCCTGCAAGGAGCAGGGATATCTCCAACTAGATCAGGTTGCTCGGGGCCTCGTCCAACCTGGCCTTGAACGTCTCCAGGGATGGAGCATCCACCACCTCTCTGGGCAACCTGTTCCAGCGTTCCACAACTCTCATGGTAAAAAATTTTTTCCTAATATCCAATCTGAATCTACCTCCCTCTATTTTAAAACCATTACCCCTTGTCCTATCACAACAGGCCCTCCTGAACAGCCTCTCCCCATCCTTCTTGTAGGCCCCCTTGAGGTACTGGAAGACCTCAAGGGACTTAAAGGGGACTAAGAAACCAGCTGGAGCTGGGGCTGCCTCTACAGCACCGTGGCCAGCAAATGCAGAGAGGGGATTCTGCCCCTCTGCGCTGCTCTCGGGAGACCCCCCTGCAGGGCTGCGTTCAGCTCTGGGGCCCCCGACAGCAGAAGAACATGGAGCTGCTGGAGAGGGACCGGAGGAGGACCGCAAAGATGAGAGGGTTGGAGCGCCTCTGCTAAGCAGAGAATTGGGGCTGTTCAGCCTGCAGAAGAGAAGGCTCCGGAGAGACCCTCTGGGAGCATGCCAGTACCTAAAGGAGCTACAAGAAAGCTGGAGAGGGGCTTTGGACAAGAGTGTGTAGTGACAGGACAAGGGGTGATGGCTTTACACAGAAAGAGGGAAGATTTAGATTGGATATAAGGAAGAAATTCTTCACTCAGAGGGTGATGAGGCACTGGAACAAGTTGCCCAGAAAAGCTGTGGCTGCCCCATCCCTGGAAGTGTTCCAGGCCAGGCTGGAGGGGGCTTGGAGCAACCTGGACTAGGGGAAGGCGTCTCTGGCCACGGCAAGGGGGCTGGGAACTAGAGGATCTCTAAAGTCGCTTCCAACCTAAACCAGTCTAGGGTTCTGTGACAAGGAGAAGGAAAACGCCAAAGAGAAAGTCAAGGAGGAACACAACAGAGACCAGGGGAGAGAGACATGGGGGGGAAAGGACAATGCAAACTGGGGGAGAGCATGGAGAAAAGGAGAAAGAGGAGGGAGCAGAGAGGGAAGCTGAGGGAAAAGAACACTGCACATGGTGGAAAACAAACAAACAAAACCCAACAACACTGGGGAGTGTAGAAAGGGCAGGAAAAAGACAAGGAGGAGCAACAGAGGAACACACTGGCAAAGGAGGTAAAAGCCCACCCACCGCAGGGGCACCGAGCTCTCGTCCCCCATCTAGGTGTGTTCACACCTACTGTGGCCACGGCCACACAGGACTGGCCTCCGCCGGCCACTGCCCCCGGGCGCTTGGGACCCCTGGACCTCTGCAAATGGGGACCGGCCCCCAGCCCCTCGGCCGCCAGCACCCGCTGTGCTCGGGAGAGCCCCGCTCAATCGCACCAACAAAATAAAATAAACCAAAATAAAACAGCTGCAGCACTAAACCATAAAAACAACAAACTAAAACAATAACCTGAAAGAAACAAAAACCCCCCAAATCTCAGGCACACCACCACGCTCGCCCCCCCCACACACACACACATACACACTCGACCCGGGCTGGCCCGGGCACAGGCGGGTGCTGGAGGCGGCCGATATCAGACAAAGGACTGGGGACCCGCTCTGGGGAACGAGAGCTCGGGGACACCCCGGGAAACAGGGACCAAACCCCCCCCCCAGACACTCACCGGAGACCGTGCGGCACCCCAACGCTGCAGCCGCGGCTGGTGGTGGCACACCTCGGGCACAGCCTGCCTGGGAGGATGGAAACAAGCAGGGTGAGGGGCACGATCCAGGAGATAATCCCAAAGGAGCATCCTCCGGCCCTCCACAAGCCCCCACCACTGTCCCTCACCAACAATGCACCCCCTTACCTGTGCCACGGGACGTGTCCCATCACACCAACGGCTGCTGGCTCTCGCAAACACCAAGGATACCCTGGAGAGGAACTGGCCACCACGCTCCATGTCATGGGAAAAAGGCAAAGGACAACAATGTGAGGCGTTTCTGCCCAACAGCACCCACCTGCACCCCCACCCCACCTAGGGTACCGTGAGACACCCAAGTCAACTGGCCCCATGGGGGGAGGACAACAGAAAAAGCAAAGGTGGACAGCACAGGGTCAACATCCCCCAAGGAAAATGGGATCGGCCCCAGGACTGTCAAGACAAAACAGGGAAGGGGGACGCAGGGAAGGGGGGATGCAGGGAAGGGGGACACCGTGGCACTGAGCTCTTGCAAACCCCCTGGGATGAGACACAGCCAACACAGCCACATCCCAGCTCCAGCTGGAACCCCCACCCTCTAGCTGTGGGGTCGCGGTGCCCAGCCTGGGGCCAGCGCCGACGCGGGGCCGGCACCGCCCCGGACCCAGGGGGCTCGGGGTGGCCTTGGCTCCCTCCGGCAGAAGTAGCCGCACCTGTCCGGACGCTCGCCCCCGGCCACGCACGGGCACGGGGCCCCCGCCTCCGCCCTGGGGTGCCCGCCGCCCCGGGAAAGCCAAAAATAAAGGGAAAAACTAAACAAACGGCTGCAGCTCCAAACCATAAACACAACAAACTAAAATAACAACTCGAGGCAAAGCAAAAGCCCCCCAAAAACTCACGCACGCGCCCACCAGCCATACAGCCCACAGCCACGCGCCCCACACACGCCCCCGGGCTTTCCCAGGGACGATGGGCACCGCCGGCATCCCAGTTGATGTCGCGGCCAGGGCGGTGGCCGGGAACCCGCGGCCGGCCACACCGGGGACGGGCACCCAGGTGGGCCCCCGCCGGTAGGGAGCCGCCGCCGTCCCTGGATGAGTCCCTCGGGAAGGGGGTGCCGGTCCCGCGCCGGCCCCGACCCCGGGCTGCTGCCGCCGTCGTACCGCTGCGGCTGTGCCCGGCACCGCGAGCCATCGTGCTGGGGGGCAGAGCTCAGTGCCACGGGAGGAGGGGGACAGGGATGGGGATGGAAATGGAAATGACATCAAACCCCGCTCTCACCTGGCCCGATGGGCCGAAGTACCCCAGGAACGCTCCTCCACTGGCCAGGCACCAGCTCCAGGTCATTCCCAGGGGAGAGGTGGTGGAACCTGGAATGGGAAGGGCAGCCCAAAACGAGACAGGGAGGTTGACAACATGACTATGACTTGATGCCCCACTGCCCCACCCAGCCCAAGCCCCAGCCCCCTTACCTCTGTCACTGGGGCGACCTGGCTCGTGGGTGCCTGCCCCCTCGCTCCCCTCCACCGCCGGGCATGGGGAACAGGCACATCTCCACAGGAGGGATCCAGAGGCAGCAGAAAAGGAAAGAGCAAAAAAAAAGGAAAGAGTCACCTTTGGCCAGAAGCCACCCCTAAATACACCCCTGTCCCTCCCCATCCCAGCTGGGCACACCCACACACCCCAGTACCACCACCCCCTTGCTGGGACAGGTGGGGAGGGAAAAAACCCCAAGGGACAGTGCAGGGTCCCAAAGGAGGAACAGAACTAGGAGAGACTGGATCACCCCCAACCTGGGGAACCCCGAGAAAGGACCTCAGCACCCGACCCCACAGCACCCAGACACCCGGGGGCCCTGAGCCCAAGGGACGGAGATGGGACACTGAGCACCCGCACCCAGGGAAGGGACAGGGACAGTGGTGGCACTGAGCTCTCCCACACACTCTGAGCACAGCCAGGGCCATGGCGGCCACGTGCCGGCTCCAGCTGGGACCCCCCTGCCTCCACCCACACCCCCCAGCCCTGGGGTCGCGGTGCCCAGCCCGAGACCGGCGCCGAAGCGGGGCCGGCACCCCCCGGACCCGGGGGGCTCGGGGCGGCCTTGGCTCCCTCCGGCAGAAGTAGCCGCACCTCTCCGGGCGCTCGCCCCCGGCCACGCACGGGCACGGGGCCCCCGCCTCCACCCTGGGGTGCCCGCCGCCCCCGGGAAAGCCAAAAATAAAGGGAAAAAAACTAAACAAACGGCTGCAGCTCCACACCATAAACACAACAAACTAAAATAACAACTCGAGGCAAAGCAAAAGCCCCCCAAAAACTCATGCACGCGCCCGCCAGCCACACAGCCCACAGCCACGCGCCCCACGCACGCCCCCGGGCTTTCCCAGGGACGACGGGCACCGCCAGCATCCCAGTTGATGCCGCGGCCAGGGCGGTGGCCGGGAACCCGCGGCCGGCCACACCGGGGACGGGCACCCAGGTGGGCCCCCGCCAGTAGGGACCCGCAGCCGCCCCTGGATGAGTCCCTCGGGAAGGGGGTGCCGGTCCCGCGCCGGCCCCGACCCCGGGCTGCTGCCGCCGTCGTGCTGCAGCTGTGCCCGGCACCGCGAGCCATCGTGCTGAGGGGCAGAGCTCAGTGCCACGGGAGGAGGGGGACAGGGATGGGGATGGAAATGGAAATGACATCAAACCCCGCTCTCACCTGGCTCGATGGGCTGAAGGACTCTCCTCCACTGGCCAGGCACCAGCTCCAGGTCAAGCCCGGGACAGAGGCAATGGAACCTGCAACGGAAAGGGCACACGAAAACCACGAACAGATTGGTAACGTGACTGTGACTTGGATGCCCAAATCCTCACGATGCCCCAGCCCCCTTACCTCTGCCACTGGGAAGACCCGTCTCGTGGGTGCCTGCCCCCTCGCTCCCCTCCGCCATTGGGTACGCAGGACGGGGACATCTCCACAGGAGGGATCCAGAGGCGGCAGGAAAGGAAAGGGAAAAAAAATTGCAGAGTTACTTTTTACCGGAACCCACCCCCAAATACACCCCCGTCCCCCCGCATCCCAGCCTGGCACACCCACACACCCCAGTCCCACCACCTCCTTGCTGGGAAAGGTGGGGAGGGAAAATAACACAGGGAATGATGGTGCAGGGTCCCAAAGGGAAAACGGGACCAGGAGAGATTGCATCACCCCCGACCTGGGGAACCCCGAGAAAGGACCTCAGCACCCGACCCCACTGCACCCAGACACCCGGGGGCCCTGAGCGCAAGGGAGGGAGGTGGGACAGGTAGCACCCGCACCCAGGGAAGGGACAGGGACAGTGGTGGCACTGAGCTCTCCCACACACTCTGAGCACAGCCAGGGCCATCGCGGCCACGTGCCGGCTCCAGCTGGGACCCCCCCGCCTCCACCCACACCCCCCAGCCGTGGGGTCGCGGTGCCCAGCCCGGGGCCAGCGCCGACGCGGGGCCGGCGCCCCCCGGACCCGGGGGGCTCGGGGCGGCCTTGGCTCCCTCCGGCAGAAGTAGCCGCACCTGTCCAGGCGCTCGCCCCCGGCCACGCACGGGCACGGGGCCCCCGCCTCCACCCTGGGGTGCCCGCCGCCCCGGGAAAGCCAAAAATAAAGGGAAAAAAACTAAACAAACGGCTGCAGCTCCAAACCATAAACACAACAAACTAAAATAACAACTCGAGGCAAAGCAAAAGCCCCCCAAAAACTCACGCACGCACCCACCAGCCACACAGCCCACAGCCACGCGCCCCACGCACGCCCCCGGGCTTTCCCAAGGACAGACGGGCACCGCCGGCATCCCAGTTGATGCCGCGGCCAGGACGGTGGCCGGGAACCCGCGGCCGGCCACGCCGGGGACGGGCACCCAGGTGGGCCCCCACCGGTAGGGAGCCGCCGCCGTCCCTGGATGAGTCCCTCGGGAAGGGGGTGCCGGTCCCGCGCCGGCCCCGACCCCAGGCTGCTGCCGCCGTCGTGCTGCGGCTGTGCCCGGCACCACGAGCCATCGTGCTGGGGGGGGCAGAGCTCAGTGCCACGGGAGGTGGGGGACAGGGATAGGGATGGGGATGGAAAGATACATGAAACGCTGCTCTCACCTGGCTCGATGGGCTGCAGGACATCAGGAACGCTCCTCTGTTGGCCGACCACCAGCTCTGGGAACAAGGAGAGGACGGACACAGCTGGTACCTGGGATCTGTTTCAGTTCCACACTCCTCTCTTCCTTTTTGCTGCGTTTCCGTCACGGCATCTTAAAAAAATCACTATCCGCACTCCCTGCTTTTCCCTCTTTCACATAAAATTCATAATTGACATTTTGTCTTCCCCATACTTTCCTCCTTCCGAGGCAGGATCTCCGAGGGGGCAGATCTCCAACAGAACGCTGCAATCGAAGGGTACCTACAAACAAAGCTTCACTTACCCAGGCAGCGCAGGTGTTGGGCATTGGCAGCTCCCAGCCCAGCCGTCCAGCTTCACCGCGAAGGATTTGCCGCTCCGGCTCCAGCGCTGCCGGCAACTCGGGCATTCGCAGGCACCAGGAGAAGACCAGATCCTCTCCGGCTCCTGCCCTGCTCACCCTGGCCCTGGCCCTGCCCTTTCAGCCCCCAGCACCACCGTAATTGGCTCAACCTGAGCCCCTTCCCGATTGCCCCCACCTGGGAATGGGCAGTTCCCTCCCTGCCCCCTGCTCCTCGCTTCCAGCCATCCCTTCCCCACCCCAGACCCAAACTCCCATGTTTTTCAAGCTGGGGGGCTGCACATCCCAGACCTCTACACCAGCTGGGCAGGGTCCCCTGCAGCCCCTGCTCCCAAGTCCCAGGGCAAAGCACCACCTGCCTCGAGGACTCCCGGTGACGTCCCTGGACCTGGCTCACCTCGCCAAGCCCGTGCCCCTCGCCGCAGCCCTGGGGGGGCCTTGCGCTGAGCGGGGAGTGAAATTCGGGGGCAACCCCCAGGGCAAGAAAAACTGCTGCCCGAAACGGTTCCCCCGGCCCCGCAGGAGGCGACGTCCTCCGCGCGGCTCACCTTTGGGAGCCAACGGCGACAACGCACGTGACGAGGGATCTTCGGCTCGTCGAGGGACTGGGGGGCTTTTCCTTCCGAGGCAGATGCTCCGGGGGCGCATGGGGGACGGCCGGGCGTGCCCCCCGTGGGACGCTGGTCCCTGAGCAGCAGGGACTGGGAGCAATGGAAGGGGAGAGTTAACACCCTTTGGAGGAACGAGCCCGCTGCTGCTCTCCACCCTGTCCCGGCTCCGATGGCAGCTCGTCGACGCTTCCCTTTCCCACCTACCCTAAGGCCGCCCCTCAGTCTCCAAGGAGGCTTTCCCCCCAAAATCCCCTGTACGCCCAGCGTTTCTGGCCTGAAACCCTCATCGCAGCAGCTCATCGGGGCACAGGCTTAAACACAGCTCCGATATTCCAAGACATCCTCCCATTTAGCATCTGTTCGACTCCTCGGAAGGACGCGAGCTGCCCTCTCCGTATGCGGCACAGCCACATTGGAAAAGATACCAGTAACGGCGAGAGACTCAAGGTTTTCGTGAGCAAGGTTTTCCTCGCTCTTCCCAGTTCAGAGAAGCCTTCGGGAGATGCTGAAACAGCATTCACACCACAGAACGGAAAAAACACACAAAAATTTTTTCCGTGTTCAATGCATTTTATTGAAAACGACACAAATCAGTAGCAGAAATCATTCCATTCCATTTAGGCACCAGACCTCAATTCCATCCGTCGGTTATCCAGGCACCAAAGAGCGCCAACATCGCCATCACCCAAAAAAACATACTTAGAGGCCGACTGCAGCCACGTCACAGCGACCTGCGGACGCTCTCCGCCGCCGGGACGGAGGCTCCGGGCTGGCACGTGCTGCGGCAAAGGGGCTTCCTTCGCCCATCCCTGCTCCATCCCTGACGTTTCCCCCCGGCAGAGCGCCAGCCTCTATCTTCTCTTTATTTCCCCACGAGGACGGTGTGCACGGATTATGTTTCTCAGGACAAATCTCGACAGACAGACAAAGGCCACGGGGAGCATCAACGCTGAGACACGGCAGACGCGGATTTCATCCCGTCGCGGGGACGGCGACTCGCCCGCTCGGAGGGGACCTCGGAGCCCACCCGTCATTTGCAGGCAAAGAAGAATTGTTTACGGAGAAAATTGAAGCATCCCGGCATCTGCTTGTACGTCCCCTTGGCGGAGACGGCGTTCGCCACCTGACGACAGAAAGAGAGCGGTTGAGGAGCCGGAGGCTTTTCCGAATCGCGGTTCAATCTCTCATGGGAAGCACGGGGTCAAGGACGGGGAAGGGAAAGCACGGGGGCCTCCTAAAATGACACGTTTCACCAACAAAACCAAAGGGGACTTGAGGGAAGGCAGCCTTTCCAGAAATTCCGGCCGTACCGGCCACCGCTGCCTCTGGCACGTGCTTCTCAGCGTGAGTCACAACCCCCACTGTCCCTTCGGGTGTTGACTTAAAGGCCAATTCCCTTTCCACCCTTTTTGCTCCAGACATGCCTCTCGTTTCCCCAAGGTGACTCCCCTCGCATGGAACGCCCGCCAGCGGAGAGGGTCTCGTGCCGCTTGCTCAAAATCGACAGCTGCCGTGACGCCACGGGCCGAAGAAGCACCGCGACATCGGGAAAAGGACAAATACATCGGTCCTCTCTCCCCTGCCGCCTCCACGGAAGGCTTTTCTCCACCCACGGAGAACAGCGAAAGCGTCAAGGTGGACCTAAAGCTTGTCCCTGACTTGGGCCATCTTCTCCAGTCGACAGGACACGCAAAGGGAACCGTTTATTAGCCAGGCTGGTGTAATATTACCTGCGCACTGGACACCTGACTCACCGCGACACATGAACACAAACATCTGGCATCGTCTTCCCGAGGGCGAGACGCTCCTCGAGACGTACCACGGTGCCGTGGGAGCGCCGGCGGACCCAGCGGATCTCCCCCGAGGCGGGGATCTGCCCGGACGCGGCGGCACGCTTAAGCCGGCGCCCGAGTTCCGTCATGTCACCTCGGACTTTTGCGGATGTGACGAGCTATGCTTTGGTCTAAGGCCATTTAGAAACAATTTCCTTGGAATATCTCAAAGCCTGTGTTTTCCGGACCACTTCTCATTAGAGAAAGCTCAAAGAGATTTCTGACGGACGCTTTCTTAATAACTAGACCTCTCCACAGGACCTCCAGCTAGCCCTTCCGTCAACTCAACCCTCAGAATCGTCGATCCTTTGGGAAGCGCAGGCCTCCGCCCTCGACTGATGGCAGCTCTGGGAATGTCCTTCATTACTTTCTCGACTACAAAAACTAGAGGGGAAAAAAAAAAGACATTTACCCGCACTAACATGTTCAGCAGGTCTTCGGAACGCGCATACTGCTCCAGCACGCTGTCCAGCGTTTCCACGTACCACGAGCCGCTCGCCACCGCCCTCCAGGAGACAAAACCTGCAGAGAAGAATGAGACCATTACCACTCGCGCCAGTCTCCCGTCCTCGTCCCACCGAGTCACTGCCGCTCCCTGGGGGCCATCTCCAACGGAGCCGGTTGCCCTAAACCGCCCCTAAGTTTGGCCACAAAGCTCCAATTTTTTCCTGATTCCCCTGTACCTGGCAAACGATTGGCACAGACTGTCTCACCTGGGAAAGTCGAGTAGGAGACCAAGATGTCACTGGGTGTGGGCAAACTGGCTACGGCGTCCGGCTCGTCCACGTTACCCGCCAGAGTCCGACCAGGACACGCATCCGACTCTATAGAACCTCCAGGAATTTCGTCGCCGGGTGAATCGCAATCCACTGGAAAGCCGCGATCTGTTTCTTCTGCAAAAAGCGGCAACAAAGCAATCCCTGACGTTCGTCTTACCCACGCGCTCAACGATCGTACGTCCTCCGTTAGGCAAAGGTGAAGAAGAAAAGAATACCAGAGGCCCTCGAAAGACACAAAGCTCTCAGCCACGCTCGTCGAGCCGCAGCCATCGGTGACTGGCACGAACGCGCTTCCCCTCCGACCTCACGGCTGAAGGCCTGGAGCGGCCGCTCAGTGTGCGCTGCCCGTGCGCTGCCCGGCCGCGCACTGCGGCTACTGCCCTCCTTCCCCCCCACGTCACTACCGTGGGGAAAAACTGCTCCGGTGCACGAATACAGGTCCTGCCCTACTAGGAGAGGCCGGCAGTTGAGTCCTCGGACTCAATCCGCGCCGGCGGTAAAAGCACGCGGCCAAGAGTAAGAGAAGATGGCTGGAGACACCGGCGACAAACAAAAAGGGAGCGAGAAGCCAAAGTCTAACCACGTCTCCGAAGCCCGACAGCGGATTCGCTTCGGGGGCTAAAACAAAGATTCACCTCCGCCACAGGCCTGGATGAAGAAGAGTTTGGGTTTTCCTCTCAAACTCGGGCAACGGGACCCATTGAAATAGTTCACAATCTTTTCTATCGCAATGGGTTTTCCATCCGTTCCGTACACGCCTCCAGGAAACTGAATATGGCTCATCTGCAAGAGGAAAATCCAAAAGCTAGTAACGCGGAAGGCGACTCCGGTTCCGAGGGAGCCTGTTTCCGAACGGGTACTTTGGAGCCTAAAGTTGCCAACATAAATCTCACTTCCTCACGTTTTGGACGACACGTGCACCGCGCCAGGGCCAGAGGACGCCCTGGAAGCATTTGAAACGCTCTGAAACCCAGCGATCCGGCTCCTCCTGTTAACCAGCTCCCATCCCACCTCCTCCAGCGCCAGAGTTCTGCATCCTCTGGGACAACGGGCACGTAACATACACCATTTTCCTAACAATCCGCATCCTTCGAGGCCTCCGACTTGCAATAAGGGGCTTTACTGCTAATAGCGTCTCCCTCTTCAGAGCGGGAGAAACAAGGACGAACGAACACAGCGTGACGGTTGGCGCTACCCCCCTTCCCTGTTTGCCCATCGTTCCGTTCTCAATTCTACACCCCGACTTCCTAGACGGAGAACACTTGTCCACCGGCAACGCTGGATCACGCTACGCTGGAGAAGCTCCCGTTTCCTTTAAGCCAGACAGGAGAGCGCGACTCTTTGCGACGCACCACGACGGCAGAACGGCCGTCGCGTCGCTCACGACAGATGGCGTCTCTCCCACCCCACGCGAGACTGCGGCGCAGGGAACGGACCCCTTCCCGGGCAGGCGGCCCGCCTACGGAGCCAAGGGAGAGATGCGACGAGCCCACCTGACAGCCGTGGGAAAGGATCACCACGACGCAGCAGTCCAAGGCGCTGTGGTCCCGCCGCGCCAGCTTCTGCAGCTCGGAGACCATTTCCTGCATGGAAAACGTCACCGTAAAAGGTTTCCGAACCGTACCTCAGCCACAGATGCCCGCCGGGCCCTGCTCCTATCGCTCCGTCGAAGAATCTGGTCGATCTCTCTGCCGCTTTCCGTCCGGCAGAATCGGGATAACGTGCGCCCCGCGCGCAGGCGGCGGAAGCCATCAGCAGAGAGCGTTTCTGCCGTTCCATCCCGGTTTAACTTCGGGTGCTTTAACGACTCACGTTTCTCTCCTTGCTGCGTTCTTTACAACGCAGCGATGTAAACCCCGACACGCTTCCCTGCGATGGACCCGCTGAAAGGCACCGCTACCGATGAGGGCCGGCGGGCGCGCGGAGACCCTGGGTTTACTGCCAGCGGCCGCTCCGGGTGATCGAGCTCCCCGAGAAACGGCCGAGGACTCTTCAGACAGGCAACTCGCAGCCCCGGCAGCACCCGACGCGAAGGCTCCGGGAGCTATCGCAGAACTACAGCCTCACCCGTTTCCCTACAAATCGCAACCAGGAATCAAAGTCCCGGCAGAAGGGCGCAGAGGTGCCAGATCCCTTCTCCTCCTGCAGTTACACGGCAATACAACAAGAGGACGCGAGCAGGGGGTTATTTCTTTGCGCGGCGCGGGCCAGCGCCGTCGGCGTGCTGCGACCCAGGGGTACGTCCCGGAACACGCTCCCGGGGCGCGCCTCTCATCCCTCCCGTTAGCAGGACGCGGCCGGCCTCACCTGAGCTGTGAGATCCGACCGAGTCAGGACGTGGAAGCGGAAGGCCGTGAAGCGCTTCTCCAGCTTCACACAGTCCACGTCGGAGCCCCGACGAGTTGTCAGGTTGGATTCGCGATGGAAGTTGACGTTGTTGAGGATCAGGCAGTGCCCGCACGGGTCCGCTTTCAGCTCGTAAACCTGGCAGGGACACGGCACAGTTACACACCCTCTTACTGGGAGCGCTCTCTGACTACTCCGGCGGGAACCGACGCCAACCCAACGACCCGAAACATCGGGAACCCCTTTACGGACAACGCGTGACTCGGTGCCTTTGGAAATCGAGCGCAAACTTTGGCTCCGTGTGATGTTATCTATGTTACAGATAACTGTAATCTCAGGAAGGAGCAGGCCAACGACTGACCGGCTGCGAGCCCATCGCCCCGTTACACAGCGGTGTCAGCCTCGGGGAGATTGCTCGGATGACACACAGCAAGACCCAGCTGCTCCGGGGCTACTTCCCGGTAGCTCTGCATGAGCCTTTGCTTCACAGGGAACACCTCTGCCGTAACACAGTACTCACCGGATTGCGGTTCCCCTTGCCAACAGCTGAACCTACGACACACAACAGAGACACGGGATTTAGCTCCACGTGCTACACAACGAGACGTTTTACACCTTCCTCCTAGAATTCATGTCGGTCCTTCCCCATCTCACGTGACACGTCCATGACACATAAAAATTCCCCCTTCCCACACCGCCGCACGCCAGCAATGAGTGTTTGATGTAACATCTCTCCGGAAGAGCCTGAGACGGAGCTTACCGTGGGATGGGGCGGGAGGCGTTCGAGGTATTTCACTCTTGGCGTGGACCGGGGCAGGCGAACGTTCAGGAAAGTTCACGCCTGCAATGACACGGGACAGTTGGGTCTCACCTTCTCCCTCTTCCGATTCCAGACTAGGAGTAACCAAATCGGGGTCCCCCGAAGGTCCCGAACCAAGAGCCGCCTGTCTCAGCGACCCTGCTGCGAGAGCGTGACGCTACATTGCGTCTGTCTTCCCCTTTTCGGGGTCCGACAGCCTGGAGCTCCTCCTTACGACCGCGCGAGCCGGATCTGCACGCGGATTCGGCAGAGTGCAGGACGGCGAGGAGCTGGCAAAACCCAAATCCACCGAGGCCCAGGGCAAGCGCGTGCAAAAACACAGAGAAGGAAGAGCCTAACGCCGTGAGCACGCAGCCTGAGCTTCAAGGCTTCCGCTACTGGAAAGCACGACGTTCTCCCAACAGCTCTGTCTAGTCGCCTCTATGAGCCATGCTCCAGGAAAACAAAAATCAGGACTGCGCAGACGATTACACACAGCGAGAGGAACCCCGGCTGACACCCTCCATGCTGCTGTTTGCCCAGAAAACAACCGCCCCCTCACTACTTGCTTGGATTATGCTTGTGTCCACGTAAGTCCAGCTCGACAGGTCTCAGGTCCACTGGCTGCGGCGGTGCCGGCGGGCGTTCGCACTCCTCGGTCAGCATGTCCGCGAGGTCGCCCTGCCTGCTGTCCCGCAGGATCGAGAGGAACACCGGAAAAGCCTGCTTCCCTCGAGTCTCCAGGTCGGTGACCAGCTGCCGGGCTTGCTCTCCTCGGCTGCCGGCGCTCTGCGGAGGAGGAAAGCCCAGGACAACGTGTGTTCACTTCCAGCCCAGGAGGTCTACCCAGCCAGCCCTTCCGACCCACATCCGGGGAGGGGAAACGCCAGGATCTGCGCCGAGCACCTCTACGCGGGGCAAACCCGACCAAGACCCAGCCGACACAGTCACAGGGACCCCCAGCAGCCACCCGAACTCCAGCCCCAAACCCCCTCCAGCCACGAAGCCCCGCTGCTGGGCCACGAAGCTGCAGCCCACCGCAGGGCCTGGGGGCAGGGGGAGGAGGGAGCACCCTCAGCCTGTCCCAAGGGGACCACCAGGCCCCCCCAGCCCATCACTGGTGCGTGGGATGAGGTCAGACAGCCCCAGGTCTGCCACGAGTAACAGAGAGAGGGAGAGAGGGGAAATAGGGGCCCCTAAAGCCTATCGCCAGGTTGGGACGGGGACCCAAGGGGACCAGCTGGGGAAGGGGACAAGAAGGGACAAGATGGAGACGGTCTGACACCTCTTACCTGCAGGGCCCAGGGTGGGGAGGGACAAAGGCCACCTCCTGGGCCTGTCACTGGGGTGAGAGGACACGGGGACCTCCCTTGGGCCCTGACACTGGAGTGAGGGGACACGAGGGACGCTCTCCTGGGCCCTGTGATTGGGGTTAAGGGACACAGGACCCTCCCCTGGGACCTGTCACTGGGGTGAAGGGACGTGGGGATGTCCCTTGGGGTTTGTCACCGAGGTGAGGGGACATCAGGACCTCCCTGGGGCCTGTCACCCAGGGAAAGAGACACCGGGGCCTCCCTCGGGCTGAGGGGACACGAGGGACTTCCTCGGGTCTGTCCCCGGGGTAAAGGGATACAGGGAGCTCCTCCCGGGCCCGTCCCCGGGATCCAGGGAGACCGGGAGCTCCCGGCGGGCCCGTCCCCGGCGCTGAGGGGGACACGGGGGCCGCCGCCGGGCCCACCTGCAGCTCCTCGACCATGGCCCGGGTGAAGAGGCCGCGCTGCTCCAGCGGCTCCCAGAGCGGCGCCACCCGCAGCGCCGCCACCAGCCGCGCCCGCCCGCGCCGCAGGGCCCGGCGCTGCGCCTCCTCCATGGCGCCCGCGCCGCTCTGGCCGCCCGCCTCGCTGGCCGGAAGCGGCGCCGTCTCTATGGTGACGGCGGGGCGGGCGCGCCGGAAGCGACGGCGCAGGGTGGGTGAGGGCGGCCCGTCCGCGGCCCGCGCCGGTGTCCGTCCGTCCGTCCGTCCGCCTCTCCGCCGAGCCATGGCGCTGCGGCGGGCGGGCCTGGCCTGGGCCGCCGCGCTGCTGCTGGCGGCGCTGGGAGCGCAGGCCGCGGCGGGGGAGTTCGACCCGTACCGCGTCCTGGGGGTGGGCCGCAGCTCCGGCCAGGCCGACATCAAGAAGGCGTACAAGCGGCTCGCCCGGGAATGGTACGTGCCGCGCCCCGGCCCCACCGCCCGCGGCGGGACGGCCACGGGGACACGCGGGCCGGGTCATCCCGCGTCCTCCCGCTGCACAGAGCCAGGCCGCTGGGCGTCGAGCGGCGGGCAAAGGCCGTGGGAGGTGGCATTAGCCACCCTGGCGACATTAGCCACCCTGCCTGGCTGGCTGCGCCAGGCGAGGCTCGGCAGGTGGGCAGACAAGCGCTGGGTTGCCCTCACAGACCACGTCTCCTCCTAAAACCAAGCAGATGCCTCCATGCTGGCATCGTGTGCCGTAAAACCCTCCCGGAGCCCGGCTACGGGGAAGAAAGTTCCCCCCGACCCGACTGGGAACACTTGTTACCCGAGGGTCTAAGTCCCAGTTTGACACATGATGGCCAAAGGCAATCCGACCCCCGTGCCGAAGGGAAACGCGTTAGATCCGCGGATGCTGTGGCCCTCGCTTCGGCGGAGCGCGCCGAGGAGGAGGCTGGAGGCTCTCCCTCGGAAATTGGCCTTGCCCGGAGGTTTAGCAGCAGGCGTAGTGTTGCCTGAGACATCCCGGAGGGCTGCGACAGGATGTATTTCGTGGGAGGAACGTGGTGGATAGGGAGGGCAGCGGCGGAGGGATGCGTCGCTGACACGGGTTGGAAAGATACACGCTCCCTCGTCCCGGGCTCCGGCCGCTGGTGACGGATCGGGCAGAGGGACGGGTCTGCAGGCACACGGCACGTGTCTCAGGATGACGTTTGGGTCAGCAGAGGATGTGCCGGGTACAAAATCCGATCCTGGCCCCCAGGGATGCCTCTGCATGCCCTCACTGCCCGCGTCCCGCTCGCCTCCCAGCAGAGGCTGACGGCTCGCCGTGCCCCCCGGGGAACCGCTGACCCCTTTTTCCTCCGGTTCTGCCTCGCAGGCACCCGGACAAAAACAAGGACCCGGGAGCAGAGGACAGATTCATCCAGATCAGCAAGGCCTACGAGGTAACGCGCTCCTCTCACCAAACTCGCGCTGTCATTTAAAGTTCAGCGACCGTATTTTTCCGAACACCGCTTGGCGCTTTTGCTGCGTGCAGCCTCACGGGAAACGGGCTTCGCCCCGCGGAGGCAGACGCTGCCCATCGGGAAAGCTGCCTCTGCTTCCCCGACAGAGAGCCTCTGCAAGCCACCAGCCTGGCCTCTGCTGCAATTATTCCGCTACGCGTCTGCCCTGTTCTCCCTAAAAAGCCTCGGACAAGGGAGGAGCGGGTGCTTGCCGAGCCCCGCGCAGAGCTCGCCTGTCGCACGTGCACGTAAGCGTTTGGGGTGACCTAAGCGGCGTTAATCGCCGCAGGGCTCCGGTTGCTGCTGATTATTCCTGGCAGAAGCAGTTCCTTGCACGTCACTCCCGTGCGGCTCTCAAAATGGGCCGCCCCGATACTTGCACGGCAGGCGAGCCGAGCCCGCGACAGTAACATGAATCCTCCTCTCCCAGCCCCAAACTGCGTTTCCTCTGCTCGGTAAACATTTTTGGTGCTTTCCGATGCGCTGAGAACACCCCCGGTGTCCGAGGAGACGCCAGCAAAAGCCGCTCCGGACACGAGCGTTAACGCGCAGGCGTGACGTTCTGACACGGATCGGTGTCAGAACAGGGAACGGCAGTCTGGATTTACGGCTCCTTTTCTCGGGGCTTTGCCTTTCTTTACCCTGGCGAGCCTGGAGGCGAGGCGAACGTTCCCTTTTCCAGACTGGTTCTCCCTCGGATGCACGGCAAAGGCTGCGTGTCCCCTCCTGTCCCGGCCCTACGCAGCCGCAGTTATTTGCTGCGGGAGGATTGTCAGGGCAGTTCCTCCTCAGCGTTTCAGGCGACCGTTCTGCTATCACTGCTTCCCAGATTCTCTCCAACGAGGAGAAGAGGGCCAACTTTGATCGCTACGGAGATGCCGGGGAAAGCCAGGGCTACTCCCAGCACCAGCATCGCCAGTTCCACCGCTTCCACGACGGCTTCTATTTTGACGAGTCCTTCTTCCATTTCCCCTTCAATTCGGAGAGGCGCGACACCTCCGACGAGAAGTATTTGCTCCATTTCTCCCACTACATCAACGAAATCGTGCCGGATAGTTTCAAGAAACCTTACCTCATTAAAGTCACCTCGGACTGGTGCTTCAGCTGCATCCACATCGAGCCCGTGTGGAAGGAAGTCGCCCAGGAATTGGAGGCGCTGGGTAAGGACGAGGCCGTGTAGGCTGAGCGCGCGCCCCTCGCCCGGCGAGGCTGCGGCCATCGCCTCTGGCCTTGAAAGACAGAGTTTAATCCATAGGTTTCCTCTGGGATTTCTCCTAATGCTCTCCCGTGCGTTAGTACCGATGTAATCGATGAGGTTACTCGTTAGAACCGAGGCAAAAACCAGTCCCGTCCCTCACAAGGGCAGGACGCCTTTTTTCCTGATCTGTACGGCCAGCAGCTTGGTCCAACGCCGCTGGTAACAACCGACAGCGTGGCCAAGGGCCGACCGCGCCGCCGCGACTTCAGGCCACCGGCGTAAACGCTGGGAATCTCTTTGTCCTGCGCTTGGATGGCTTTGGTAAGCCTCCGAGAATATGTCCTCGTCTTTAGAGCCCCTCCCGTGCAGTGAAGTTTGGAGACTGACTGAACACCTCTGCATGCCAAGGAGGTATCTTTTAGCTGCCCCTCCACCCCCAGCCTCCTCGTTTTTCCCCGCAGATGTCGTCTGCGTGCCCTTCCCTAAAAACAGAAACACAACAGGCAGCGGGAGACCGAGGCCTCGTAGTTCCCGCTCACTAAGAATTTTCTCCTTGAAACGTTTTCACATAGCACGTGAAGCGCCAGCGGACACGAGGCACAGCGTGTTCTCTCTCCCTAGATAACTCCATGAGTTTTAAATACAATTTTCAGGGGATTGGAAGAGGAGGAAGGTACCGAGGTAGGAGGGGCTATGGCATAAATAACTCCAAGGCAGGACGCTGAGCGAGGGAACGGGTCGGCCACCTCCATTTTCCACTCTGCCTTTTGGGTCATCCGTGATCCTTGACGCGAAGCTGCTCTCCTTTTCCAGGAGTGGGAATCGGAGTCGTTCACGCCGGCTACGAAAGGCGCCTCGCCCATCACCTGGGCGCCCACAGCACGCCGTCCCTGCTGGGGCTCATCAACGGGAAAATAACCTTCTTCCACAGCGCCGTCGTGCGAGAAAACCTGCGGCAATTCGTGGAGAACCTTCTGCCGGGGAATCTCGTCGAAAAGGTACGCTCGAGCACGAGGGTCACGTGCTGCTCCTCGCGCCTGTCTGAATATTCCTCTCTCCCGAGCTTTCCGTGGCTAATCTGCTTAATTGGGCCCCCGAGCTGCTCTGTGTCACGCACGCGGGACGATCCGACCGGGGCTGGGGCAGTGAGGCGTTTCAAGAGCTGTGATTACAGCCACGAACCCCGGAGCCGTCGGAAACGACGGCGCGACGCGGCTCCGCGACGCCTCCTCTTGCCAAAGGGTCAGTCGCGCGGTCCCGCCGGTGACTTTGCCCGCCCGCCGCTCTCCTGGCTGTAACGGCCCGTGGCTGCGAGAGCTGTACGGAAGCTACCCCCTAGGTTCAGAACCTGGGATCGTGCCCTACCTGCTTGCTGGATTTCACTTCCCTTCTCCTTTCCTGGGGTTTCATCCAGCAACCGACGGACCGCTCACTAACTGGTAGGCATCATCTGCTAAAAGTCACCCACGCAGAGACCCGTTGTTTGTTTGGTCGGTTTTCATTCCAGACCTCTGAAACGCGAGCGGGCAGCGCAAGCCCTTTCTAAATTATAAGTAGTACCTCCTACCGGAGAAAAAATTCCGGCGGTTCAGCCTCTCGCAGTTGTTTTTGGCGGAGCCCTAAAGCACCCACCTCCCCTCTCGGCGCGACGTGGCCATGTCAGCCCCCGTAGCGCTCTCACCTGCCTGTCTTCTGCCGGGAGCCTCCTTCACCTCACCGCGTTGCCCCTTGGGGTCTTCAGCGAGGGCCGCCCTTCCCAAGGGACTCTGGACTCGCTGTCCTCCGGGTATTTGCGTCCTCACCCTGAAAGCAGGGTCTGCTGTCCCTTTTCCTCGGCCGAAGCGGCCGTTTCACCTCCTGCAGCCAAGCATTCCTCAGAACCAGAGCTGGCAGCCTGCCCCTAAACGAGCTGTGATCGCCCTTTTATAGCCTTCCTCTAGGTCCGAGAGGTACGGCAGCTGAAAGGCGGCAGGTTTGATGGAGCTCACAGGTGCTCGTTAACCCTTGGCTTCCCACTAGAGATAAAGCGTATGGCCCCGACGAACGGTTGTGGGAACGCAAGGGGCACCAGCACGGACTTGAAACAGCATCAGCGGCGGGTGCAAGGACTAAGAGGGTTGGTGGGGGTCGAAACTGACGGTGTCGATTAATTTCCTGCAGCAAAAAAGCACAGGTCGGACATAGCTGTTGGAAAGACAAACCCACAGGCTGCTTTCTCTAACACCCAGACAGCTTTTCCACACTCGGTTCTCATTCACACACCTCATCGTCCAGCGGTGCAGGCGTCTGTCGGCTCGGGGGTGACACTAACGCGCTCCTTCTGCTTACAGGTTACAGATAAAAACTACATCCGCTTTCTCTCCAACTGGAAGAAAGAGAACAAGCCCCACGTCCTGCTGTTTGACCATATGCCAGTTGTGCCGTTATTGTACAAGGTAACGTCATCTCTGTCGCCGTTTTGTGGACTTGTGAATAAATCCAGTTGTTCCAAAAGGAAACGTGGTATTGCTGGGAGCAGAGGCGGACCGACGCCTCCACATACCGCTGAGCGGTTCTAGGAGAGCAGGTTGACTGGCGTCGGTCGGGAACGGCGCGGCCGGATGACCGACTGCATTAGGAGTCAGTTCTTCTGTCCCGCCACGGACGTACCCTGAGCGGACGCGAAGGCGCGGGGCGGGTTCCGAGGCAGCGGCGACGGAGGCACGTACTGACCCGTATTGGTAACGGGAGATTTTCACAGCACGTCTCCTGCGGGTTATGGGAAAGGCCGTTTCCTAAGAAACCCCCGCTGCCGTGCAGAACGTCAGGTTGCACAATAAAGCTGGGGATCCATCGAGGCTCCCCATACCAGGACTAGGAGAACGCAAACTGCAGTTCAGCCAGGGAGAGGAAGGGCTTTTGGCTCTGGCAGCACGCACCCCGTGACATTGACGCGGCGGGAGGTCTTCTCCAAGCGAAGCCACCACAGGCACTCGGGGAAGGAAACGTTCCCTCTCTAACGTAAACACGCACCGGTGCTCTCTTCCCATCCAGCTGACTGCCTTTGCCTACCGCGACTACTTGTCCTTCGGTTACGTCTACGTCGGACTCCGAGGCACCGAAGAGTTGTCCAGTCAGTACAACATCAATGTCTACACTCCCACCATGATGGTCTTCAAGGAGCACATCGACAGGCCCGCCGACGTCGTGCAGGTATCGCTCGGTCCTCTCCGAGTGGTTCCGTGAACTGGACGCCGCGGGCTTCCGACCGGGCTTGCGACGAGGGGTTGGGCGGTGGCACGTTTCAGAGGCCAGAGCGTTCGTTCTCCGACGAAACTCGGGCTTCGGCCGAGAGTGACCGGTAGGAGGGAGGAAGCTCAGTACGCCTCAGCGATGGTCTCTGACCTTTCCAAGAGGGTGGCTGCAAGGAGCTTCTCGGTCTCGCGGCCTCAAAACGCCTCGGGTGATTTCAGCGCGGGCCGCGACGGCTGGCGGCCTTCCCCGGGCTTCCGCCGAGACCTTCGCGACGGCTTTACTCTCCTCGTCCCGCTCGGGCCTGACCTCTCTCTGCTTCCTTTGTCCTCGCCAGGCACGAGAAATGAAGAAGCAGCTCATTGACGACTTCCTTTCCCAGAATAAGTTCCTGATGGTGGCCAGGCTCACCAACCAGAGGCTGTTCCAGGAGCTGTGTCCCGTGAAGAAGTCTCACCGGCAGCGAAAGTAAGGCTCCACGGGTGACGCGTCCCCCCCGTTTTGTTCCCCGAGGCACTGGGGCGGCTCCTAAAGCCGCCTTCCGTTTGGTTTCGAGGGAGAAAGGGAACGACCGCGCCGGATCGTGCCGGGTATCCGCGCTGTTCGATACGTTTCTGGCGCTTCGGGATCCTTCCGGCTGGCGGAAAGGGGACGACCGCTTCCCCTCACGTCCAGAACAGCTCCTGATTCTACCTCTGGTTGTGTTGCCCAGGCACTGCGTGGTCTTACTCAGTGGAGAAGGCGAGAAGTTTGCCGAGGCTTACGAGGCCTTTTTGACATTTGCCGCGGCCAACACCAAAGACACGCTGAAGTTCGTGCACGTCTATAACGACCGGCAGCCGGAGCTGGCGGACGCCTTGCTGATGGATGACGAGAAGTATCGGGGAAAATCAGCCGTGAGGGTTTCCTTCTATTTTTTTTCCCCTTCTTCTTTTCATCCGTCGTTCTACTTGATGTGGGATGCAGTACCTTGATCTGACGCCTAATTCTGGGCAGTGATTCTCAGCGTAACATCTGTCCAGTAAAAAGTACCCTCCTCTCTGACATCTGTGATGTTATTGGCTTGTCCAGGTGGTCGTTTTGGAGAGACGCAACAACGCCGGGAAGATCGCCTATAAAACCTTGGAGGAGGCCTGGCAAGGCAGCAAGGAGGACAACTTCATCCTCCTGGATCTTCTGGACCAGCTGAGGACAGACCCCGGCCTTCTCTCTTCCGAGACCGTCCTGGCAGACTTGAACGACGAACTCGCTCCCGTAAGCGCGCGGCCCTTCCAGCCGCCTACCAACCCCGGGACCTTTTTGGACAGTCCCGTCGCGGTCACGCACGTGCGTGAGTTGCATTTGAAAATACCGAGGCGAGACTCAACTCGCTCACGGAAGGAAGCTCGTGGCGTGCTCCGAAGCTGCTTCCACTCGGGGTTACCATGAAGGGGCGGGAGGGCATCCTGTTAGGGCTCTGGATAGCGGGTGCGTAACGTGCCTTTTGTCTTTTTCTGTTGAAACAGATGTTCCTTATCCGATGGCTCTACTCCGTGCTGGACTATATCTCGGACTGCTGGGACAGTTTGTTTCACAGTAACTGGTACGGATTGGGTGTTAACGAGTCTCATAGGCAGCAGGATTGCTCTTATCTTGTTCAGAGGCGTAGCAGCACCAGGTTCTCCGTAACAGAATTGAGAACGTACCAAAACACACGGGTGCCCGCAGTCTCTGTAGATTTAGGTGAAGAGCGGTGACACCGCCGCGACGTTAGCTTCTGCCCGAGTACGGGGTGCTCTGGCCTTGAGCCTGAGCGTGGACGTTACGCTCCTGGAAACACGCACCGATTGCTGTTTTTCACCGGTCCCTGTCCCCTTTCATTTAAAATGGATCCCTTTTTTGTCCTCCTTTTGGGTGGGAGCAGGACAGCGCTCAACATATCGATCGTCTTTAAGGCCCCAGGAAACGAGCCGAGTTTCTGGGGAAACTGCACGGTATTATTTCTGGGGAAATAGCACAGAAACTGCGCAACTCGCGGCTCTGATTGCTGTTTGCAATTCTTCCCTTCAGGCGAGAAATGATGCCGCTGCTGTCCTTGCTCTTCTCGGCACTCTTCATTCTCTTCGGCACCGTTATCGTTCAGGCTTTCAGGTGAGCGCAGGCCCTCGGGGATCTTACACCTCAGTCCGACCTGGCACCTTAAACGCACCCAAATGCTCTTCCTTTGCAGTGATTCGAGTGACACAAGGGACTCTCCTCCCTCGGAGAAAGAAGAAACCGCCGCAAAGAGCGAGAAGAACGACGCGAGCTTCGGCAAAGAGAGTAACAGGTTCCCTCTCCAATTCCTCCAGAAGTGTTTCCAGCTGAAGCATTGCTTGGGGAGCATCTGCGCAGGGCGAGAGAGCACGAGGCGGGTGGCAGAGAAGCGCCGGAGTCGCCCTGACACAGGGCGGCGTGGGGTGGCGCGGCGGGTAGGGGCGGTGCTTAGCCAGGACCCGGCCAGCGAGGACAGGGCTGCGCTAACTGAGGTTATTAAGCGATTCCCACCGGGTTTGCCCCAGACAACATCCTCGGGCGAGAGGCAAAGGGCTCGCTGACTCGTCGAGGCAGACACGAGTCTGGTCGTTGCACCGATTCAACTGGCTTTAGCTACAGGGCACAGGGACGGCTCGGCGGAAGGGGGCAGGGAACGAGTTCGCGGTTGCTCCGTCCTCAGTCGCTCCCGGTGTCCGGTTCCCCTTTCACTCGGTCGCTCTTTCCTTGCAGCAGGATTCCCAAAAAGGGCTTCGTCGAGGTGACTGAGCTAACGGACATCAACTATAACAGTAACTTGGTACGCCTGAGGCCCGGTCACATGAACGTGGTCTTGATCCTGTCCAACTCCACCAAAACCGTCCTCCTCCAGAAGTTCGCCCTGGAAGTCTACACCTTCACAGGGTAGGCTGGGCCCCCTCCCGCGTTTCCCTCACCGCTTTAACAACTTATGTCGTGCTGCTCCGATGACAAGTTAGGAGGAGCGGTGTGGGCTCGATCGCCAGGAAGGAACGCTTCCGGGGGAGCAAAGCGGCCTCTGTGCTCCTTAGTGGCAACGAGCCGCCAAAAACCAAGCGGCTTTTCCCAGCCATACTCGGGAAAGGTGGCCGGACAGGCCCGGTGCTGCCGCCGCTGTGGCTGTATCGGCATTTCAACACAGAGAGAGCACGACGGTACCGCACGCTTGGTAACCCGTGCCAAACTGGGTTAGAAAAGGAGCTGTGGTGACACGGCGCTGGGTTACAAAAGGAGCTGTGGTGACACGGTGCTACACCTGCCCTTGTTTACCAACGCTTACCTGTCCGGTAGGAATCCGGCCTGACTCAGGCGATGTGCTAATCCTGCTTCTCCTCTGCTCTTCCCTCAGGAGCAGCTCGCTTCACTTCTCCTTCCTCAGCCTGGACAAGCACCGCGAATGGCTGGAGTACCTGTTGGAGTTCGCGCAGGACGCGGCCCCCATCCCGAACCAGTACGACAAGCATTTCCTCGAGCGCGACTACACGGGCTACGTCCTGGCTCTCAACGGCCACAAGAAATACTTCTGCCTCTTTAAGCCTCACCGATCGGGGGACGAGGGGGGAACCCTGGGATCGTGCGAGGATTACGATTCCTCGCTACACACGGAAGCTAGAGGGAAATCCTCCTGCAGCCCGGGATCTAGATCCCTTAAGAACAAATTACACAAATTGTCCTTTTGGATGGAACGTCTCCTAGAGGGTTCCTTACAGAGGTTCTATATCCCCTCGTGGCCTGCGCTAGACTGAGGGATTTTAAAGAGAATCTAACGGACAAACTTTTTATGAAGATGACAAGGGACAGCTCTTTCCAGGAATAAGCAAACAAGCGTGACAAACGGACCTCGGGTTGTAGATGAACTCTCCTAGGGCCTGCCACTCGAAAACATCTCCCTGCCCCTAGAGCCCGGGAGCGCAGCCGAGCGCACCGCAATTCCCTCTGCCGACTCCTTTGCGTGCCGGGATGCCGGACTACCGAAGAGCCGAGAAGTCCGTTCTCCCCCTTCTCGTCCTGCCTTGTCCGCTTCCCGAGTCGCCCCTGTTCCATCTCTCGTTTTACCTCGGTCGAAGGAAAAACCCGTGACTTCTCTGCCGCGGTGACTCGGTCCGGACCGAACGCGGCCGGCGAGGCAGGACGGGTCGCAGTTCTCTCTCCCCTTCCCCGTGCGCTTAGCCCGTGGTGCATGGTGTAACACTGGCAAGACCCTGCAGACCCTCCCAGGCCCTGCCCTTCCGAAAGGCCTCTTCCCACCAGGCACTCGTACTTGTATCGGCTTTCCCCGCGGTAAGTGATCTGGAGTGTGGTCGGGAGCGTCTCCCTCGTAGCAAACCTGTAGCTGGGACTCACCTGTGGTGCGGGCTCGTAGGCGATCCGCATGTTTCGTGCTCCTCGTGCCGCAGTTCCACCTGCAGCTTCACCGGCCGAACCGCAACCGGGGAGGGAAGGGGTTTCGCACGGCCGTAAAGGTGTTGAGCCGTTGAAACGTCACATTGGTTTTCCAGATGCCTTTCTGCTTCTGTCGATTTTAGACGATGTATCCTAGAGCCATAACTTTAACTGTGTCCTCAGATTGTAGGCGTGAGCTGCTATGAGCCAGTAGATGTGTAAAAGAAACTCTACCTAGCTGCTAGGGAGCCGGTCCGGGCTCCTTTCCGACACCCTTCCATCCGTAGTACGAACCAACCTTTCTTTGTATCAAGGAACCCGATTCTTCCACGATTGTACTCTCGACGTGTTGCCCCCGAAGTGCCGTATCCTCAGACCATCGCTCCCGTGTCAAACTCCTTTTGGTTGAAGGCATGGGTTTGGTTTCAGCCTCTCCCCGTTTCCTTCCGGCCACAAACCTTCGCGTCTCATCCTGCAGGCTGCTGCCTTGGTTTTGGGTTTGTTTGCGCTGGGGTATTTTTTTCCTGTCTTTGGGACCTCGGAGGTCTGTGGGAAGCCAGAGCGGTCGTAACGCGCAGCGCTGGGGTTACGCTTCGCTCTCGCAGTGCTCCGACAGCCACTTCCAACGCGGCGGGGCAAACGGGTGGCCCTCTGGAAGACGGAGGGAAGGCGAGTGGCCGCTCTCCGCTCCTCCGGCGATAAAGCGAAGCCGCAGGGTTCCTCTTCGCAGCCGGGACTGAATTCCCATGGGATTTGCGCGTCCTTTTCGCTGCTCTGGGGCTGACACCGTTGCCCGGGCTGGTACTTGCTGCGTCTCCTCCCGCCGCTCCGCGCAGGACCGAGCCCCCCGCGGTACCGGGTCGCCGTTAGGCTACGGCACCGCCAAAGCACGGGGGGCTGAGCGGGGCGGCCTTTGCCGGAGGGCTCTGGACCAGCCGGTGGAGCGCTTGGTCGAGCGCGTGGTGTTAATTAAAAGCTCACTCGACCCTTGCCGCCTTCGTTACCATCTCAGCGGAGCAGCCAGTTAGTTAGTCTGAATAACTGTGCCGACCTCTGAGCTAGCTGCCGGTCCCGTGCAAAATCCGGGAACGCTCCAGTCATTTTACTGCCGACGTGACCTTGTTGCTCACAAACCCTTGCCTTGCTGCGTTCTTCCCTGCCCGGGGAGCAGACTGGCGTGCTCCGACCACCAGAGGTATCTCCAAGGCCGTGTGTAATGTACTTCGAATAAAGGCTACGATGCTACCAACTGACCCTATGTGAGGCTACTTAATTTGAGCTCAGCGGACTCCAGGCCGCAGCTCACGCTGCCGCACGAACGAGGCACCCAAGTAGAGAGGAGGAAGGAAGGTGAGGTCTTCTCCCTGCCAAAGAGCTCCGAGGCGCGTGCGGACCGCGGAAACAGAGCGAGAGGGGGAAGGAGACGCTGGCCTGACGCTGCTAGGCTTCATTTTCATTTGGCTGGCGCAATCGCCGTGGCACTCTCATGCTTTTCCCGCAGCTTGCCGTGCAGGACGTGGCTAGATTAAGGCGGCAGCCCGGTCGAGGGCTCCGCTTACCTTTTGAAATGTTCACCAAAAGCAAAAAGAAAAAGAACGGTCTCGGGGTCTCTGCTGTCTCTTCAGCTAGTCAGAAACCAGGAAAAAACCCTCGATGCATTCAAAAAAGTGCCTAGTTGTGCTACGGCAAGGGAACTCCGCCCTGCCCCAGTAAGAAGAGGCGGCCTTGTGGCCTTCGCAATATAGTTCCCGGGCTGCGCGCCCACTGGAATCCTGTTTGGCATTTTCTTTTTGGCACAGGTGACCTCCCCTTTGCCACTCGAGTTCTGTTTCAGGCGTGCTTGCAGCGGTCCGCCCTTCCCGGCTGTGGCGGGACGGGACCGTGTCGCTGGTTTATGGACAAACTTCTTTGGTGGCCTGAGGCAAACGGCCAACTGTTCTAAACCTCTCGCTTAGCTGGCTCTGGGGGAGCACTGGGCGTTTGCTTTCTTGGAGAAGAGCGTGGTCGGAGGCTGCTGATGCCCGAGGTCCATCCACCCTGTCCCAGCAGTCGCGAGCCGTCACCCTCCTCGGTCCTTTTCTAACCTGCCGCCTCCAGCGGCGCTCGACCTGTATCGTCACGTAGCTTCAGTTAACGCGCGTGGCGGCTCGGAATGGGAAAACTGAGGCAACTCAGCCCTAGGGCACTATTCTAGCGGAATCCGAGCAATCGCACGCCGCTCGGAAGCCGAAGCAAAGGGATCCAGGCGCCCAGTCTAAAGGTCGTACCGAACCTCCCCCCAGTACCCGCTCCCCTCTGCCCCAGAGCCCACCAGGAACTCGTACCCTAACGCAGCCTGAGACGCAGGACTGAGAACTAGGTACAGATTTTGCACTTTTGATACTGGGAGGGGGGGAAATTAACTTATTTGGCAAACTTGTCTTCTTTGGTTTGGTTTTGGTTTTTTTTTTTTGTATTTGTGAACCGGCACTGATGTCATTTTGTTTTAAGACAATTACAGATTCGCAACCAAAATAAACTTATTTTAATGTGCGATGAGGCGGCTCCGTGTTTCCGTGTACAAACTAACCACACCTCCGCGTCAGCTCAGAAATTCCAGGGGCAATTAAACCGCTCCTGCCGTAGGCAATGCCTGGTTATCCCCAGCAGGAAATTCAGGCAAATCTTCCCCTACTCTCAGAAGGAGCTGCAGGCCACCTTCGGCTGCCCTCCCGTCCTCTACATTCCTTGTCCTGCTGCTGTGTCTTAACGGGAGAAACCTTTCACCAGTGAGGGTTTTGCCACGAGTCCCTGTGACATTCCAGCTGTGGAAGCAGAGGCGAAGCACCATCAGCCTCGTCTTTTTTCCCTTCCCCAGGCAAACTCCAAAGCTACTGACACCAGTTAAACGGCCTGTTCAAACCCATCTGCTACCTCCGGTTTATCAGCTTAAAATTACCTTTTCTAGTGGTAAATGACATTTATTCCTTACGGCAAAGCCCGCGCTCGCTGCAACCGGTCGACGGGAGCAGGACACGGAAAGCCTCGGCTGAGGCCGGAGCTGCGTTGCCCCTGGGGCAGGCGGGAGCTGCCCTCACATCGTCTTCACTCTGGGCAGAACGCACAGCATCTCGAACAGCAGGTTTGCCCCCAGGAGGGCTGTGTTTCCTACGCAAAGACAAAAAGGGGGGAATAAGCGAGCCGGGAATGCCCAACCGCTTTCACCCACGGCAGTCCGCCAGGCACACGCATCTTACCCTCAACCATCTGGGCTCAGAGAGACCCTCAGCATCGGAGGGTTCCTGGGGCACCAGGACGGACAACAAGGTTCAGGGAAAGATGGGAAGGGCTCCCTCCTTCCCCGGCAGGACCCCGCGGGTCTGCGGATGCCCGGGACAAAGCCAATCCCACTCACGGCGGAGGCGATGTGGCCGTGCCTTCCACGGCCCCGAGCCTCGTCTTGAGAATTCCGGCCATTTAGCCCACTCCTGCCTGCCCCGAAGCAGCTGCTGCTGCTGCATTCCCGAGGGCTGCTCTGCAGCTCCTTAAACATCCTCACGAAGCCGACGGCTTGCGGCGCCCGCCTTTACGCACCACGGGTGCAGGACGATGGTAAGTCATTCCGACAGTGCCTGACGTGCTGTTCAGGGCAGGTGCCGGCGGCCAAGGCTGCCGTTTGGCTTTCGACCCCAGAGGGTATCCAGCCAAAAATCAAGGATCTCGGGTGCAAGTCCCCTCTCAGCCCACGCGGCACCTTGTCCAGTCCCAACCGTTTCTTTAGGCTCACCGGAGACATCGTACATCGGTGCAACTTCTACAAGGTCACATCCCACTATGTTCAGTCCTTTGCAGCCACGAATAATCTCCAAAGCCTAGGAAAAAACCAGATTTGGGATGAAGAAACGCATCAGACCTAGCAGATGGGTCAGGGCTCTGCTTTCCCCCTGTGCAGCTAAGCAAACCCAGCCTACGCAGACCAAATCGCATCGGTTCAATGTTTCCTTTCCTCGTCACTGCTATGAAATGCTCCCTGGCCTCCCTAACCCTTCCCTTTGCTGCGCCGGCAGCACGACCACCTTTAACGGGAGCGAAAAAGTCCCCTTTCCTCTGGGAAATGAAGCCGTGTCCCCCTCACCTGCGCAGGCGTGAGCCCGGCTATCTCCGGCGTCCCGGTGCCTGGGGCGTACGCGGGGTCTAGTCCGTCGATATCGAAACTGATGTACACCGGCTTGTCCCCCATCTGCTTCCTCACCTCCTCCATCAGCGGCACCAGGGACTTCCTCCAGCACTCTTCAGCCGGGACCACCCGGAAACCCTGCGGGTGCGCAGACATGCCGGCACCTGCTCAGGGAAAGGCAGGCGAAGCGGAGTGTCCCCCACCCCATTGGGGACTTCTGCCGGGATAAATCCTCCTCCCAGGGCCAAGCGGCACAGATGCCCCGTGCAGCACCCTCCGCTCACCCCCGCTTTCTTATTCTCTGCTCAGGTGACGGCTCGGTGGCACGGGACAAGATGCAGAAAAGATGTTTCTTTTCCCGCTGAAGCTAAGGGAATACCAATGACATGGGAATGCTAACGGCAGGGAGAGCTTACCTGGTCCCGGCAGTACTTGTAAGGATCGGGGTTGTAGGAGGAGCCTCGGAGGCCGATCTGGACCACGCGGCTGCAGTCCAGCAGCCCTTCCTCCACGCAGCGCCGGAACGGGGTCCCGTGGTAGATCTTCTCCCCCAAGGCTGTGTCTCCGGTGTCGGTGTGAGCATCCACGTGCACCAGGCCCACGGGACCATGCCTAGCCGAGACGGGGCAGCCACGTTAGTCCCCACCCCCTGCGCGACAGCCCTTCCTACGCTGCGGAGAGCAAACCAGGAGCCTTCCCAAGGTTCCTTCCCAGGTCCTTATTCTACATCTCCAGGTCAGAAACTTACTTTTCTGCCACGGCCTGCAGGATGGGGTACGTTACGGTGTGATCTCCACCTGCAACATGATGGGGAAGAGGGTGTTAACGCACTGCAAGAGGTGCTCAGTGCTCATTACGTTTGTTCCCAGGTGATTTTGCCTCCCTTGCCTTTGTCTGTACACCCCAGGGCCTCATTCCTGAAGGAAAACCTGAGGCTCCCAGGTTCTGGCTTCCTCCTCTCTCTCCTCTTCCTTCCTCAGGAAAATGGGAGGACCGGAGATGCATGACTTTGCTGGCAGGGGCAGCCCAAGGGGTGGGACCCTTGACCAGGGCTATAAATAGGTGCTTGAATCACTTCTGAGGACACCGTAACTGGTAATTCGCCCCACATCACTGTTCGCACTCGCTTCACTTAGCGGTGCCAAGCTGCGGCAGCTGGAAACTTGAACGTGCGTCCGAATGACGCCTGGCACAAAGCAGCACGCGGCCGGGCGCTCGCTCCAGCCTGAACCTTTCCAGAGGGGCACAAACTGCTCTTGCCTCGGGTCCTGCTCAACGGGACACCAAAAGCACACTGCCAATGGGATTTGCCGTTGAGCTTCAGGCTGTGCACTGGAACTGATTCGTCGCTCACCTTCTACCAGGTGTGGAGTGAGCGAGGGGAGGAGGAGAGGGAGTTTGGAGGAGCAGGGACACGGTGGCACGGCGGGGGGACACGGTGGCACGGCGGGGGGACACGGTGGCACGGCGGGGGCACACGGGGTCCTTACCCAAGGTGAGGGGCACGCAGGCAGAGGCCACGATCTTCTGGTAGGAGTCTCGGATGAGGCGGCAGCTGTCGGGCAGGTTGTACAGGTTCACCTTCACGTCCCCGATGTCAGCCACCTGCAGAGAGTCGAAAGGCGCCGCCCCGGTGCTGCCGTTGTACCTCCTCACCATCACCGACTCGGCCCGGATCTGGCGCGGGCCGAACCTGGGGAGAGAGCACGGTTGGGAAAAGCTGCTGGGCAGTTCCCAGGAGCGAAGCACCGGCTCCCCTGGCACCGCGGCTAGCCCGTACCTGGCTCCCGGCCGGTTGGAGGTGCCCGTGTCTAGAGGGACGCCAATGAAAGCTGCGTCCAGTCCCTCCGCCGACGCCTGAACGGGCAGCCGCATCATGGAGCAGACCCCCACGGGCCTGGCCACGAACTCGGCACTGGGGGGCACGTTGAACTGCGAGCCCCAGCGGCAAGGGGCCCTGTGCCCCGGGGCTGGGCACCAGAGGAGCCCCACGGACGCGCCGGGCGAGGAGCCAGAGGCGGCCGGGAGAGCCAGGGGCCACGGGCCATGGCATGCGGCGGCTGCTGCAGCAAACGCAGCCAGCCTGTGAGCACGGAGCCCGGCTTCCCGGGGCAGCAGCCGACTGCAGCCGGCCCAGAGCAGACGCCTCATCCTGCCCCACGGGCTCCGACTCTCTGCCCCACGCGGAACAGAGCGAAGGGTGCCGCGGAGCCTGCTCCGTCTCGGCTCGAGTGCCACAGCCAGGCAGAGCGCCAGCCGCCTCCACCACGCCTCCCTCTGCCCTCCCCGGGGTTCAAAGTGCAGCCGGACGCCCCGCTGTGCCAGGAAGGGCAGAGATTCGGCTTGGGCCTCGCGTTCCCCCTCCCGCTGCCCCCCTTTCCCTGCGTAACGATCCGCTTCCCAGCAAACACCGGGGACGAACGCGGCAGCAAGGAGCTTCAGCTTGAGCATTCCCAACAAGAGCCTTCCTAAGGATTGGCATGACAGGGCGAGAGGGACGCGCTGGGAAACGTCCCGGTTGTGCTCCCCTCAGGCATGTGCAGAAGTAAGGCAGCCTTTGCTGCGCTAACTAACCGCACGCAGTGTCAAACCGCTTCACAAAAGCGCCCGGAATGCTGAAGAATCTGAAAAACGTCTCGTTAACAAAAGGCAGGTGGTGAAAGAAAACAAAAAGAAGTCTCACCTCAGCAGAACCGCAGGCAGATGAAATGCAAGCGAACGAGAAGCAATAATGGAGATTTCAGAGCCAGAGCCAGTGCTGCGGGACCAGCGTTTGAGGCCGCTTTTGAGGACAAAGAAATGAAATGCACTCATTTCCAGGGGGAGCACGTTTCCAAGGTCTGGAGTTAACCAGCAAAGATCAAGCCCTCGCTGCCCTAATAACGACATGCTTGAAATCAGATGGCTCCGGCTCCTAATTCTGCTCCCTACTCATACAGCGATTGGATCTGGGAGGAAAATCAAGGGGGAAAAAAACAGAGTACGTTCACAGCAGAAAACCTGCTCCAAGCAGTTGGTTTGGATATGGAAGACGTGTGTATTCCACACCCGGTACCGCAGGGACATGGAAAGCCTCGGCAGGTCAAGAAGCAGAGCTGCGCCTTGCTGAGCTCACCAGCTCCTGCTGGCTCAGAGAAACAGCAGGACAACAGAGAGAGAGGGCAGAGCAGGTATCTACTGAAAAAGTGACAGTATTCAGTCTTCAAAAAGCTCCGGAGACAGTGCCCGGGGCACTAGGAATAGTGCCCGCTGCTAGACACAGGGGCACAGAGCTCACGAGAGCACGCACACACACATCCACCGCGGTCATCGCAGCGGAAAACGCGCTGCAAGAACCCAGTATCTAAGAAAAGGCAGCAGCAGCATCAGTTAGGGTCAGACCAAGAGTAAAAAGTTCTTTTTCGGCAACTTTGAGCCCAAAGAGCTCCTTTTCTCTGATTTCCCGGGCTCTCCACGCTTTGCTGGGCCCTCTAACCAGGCAAAGCGAGCAGGGCCATTCCCCAGCAGGTAGCTTCTAGACGCCGTTCCGGTGTGCGAGACCTCGAGGGCACGTTGCTGCGTGGCGATTTGCTCCAGGCTATCAGCCGCCCGACACACAATGTCATCGACCTGGAAGGTGCAGGAGCAGCCGGTGATTTACCGCTCAGGAGAGTACGGAACGGGGACGTTCAGGAAGCAAGGTCCGTTCCCTTTCGGGAAACTCCACTTGGTGGAATAAAGTAACGTGTTCCAGAAACGGCACTGGAAAGAGCCAAATGACCATTCAAGACACCACTGACCCAGGGCTCCACTGCCCCCCAGGCCGCCACAGCCTGAAGCCTGGATCCCGTGACCGGAAACAAACTAGATTTAGAGAACCCACTCAGCAGCAGAGCTTAATCTTCAATTTATTGTGCAACAAGCATAAATTACTTTCTGCCCTGGTTCCTCTAAACATGATTACAGACACGAAATCAAATGATGTTTTCATAAACACGACACATGGATGTCTCCTATGCTCCTCCACCAAAGGATATTACTTCATCGTTACACAGAAAAAAACAGGTAGGTTACCCAGAAGAGCATCCCACTAAACTCTGTAGGCAGGCACTGGTGCTCAGCCCTGTTTTGTTTGCAGTATTGTCCCTAACTGGGACAGTCTGCCTCGGCCTTGGACCCTGCGGCGGCAGCCACTGCGCAAACACAGCAGTCGAGACACGAGCGGGTTTTGGGGTCGCTGCACTTGTGCTGTTTCACAAAAAGCTGGCTAGATACGTAACGGGGCGTTATGGTGAGAGAAGAGCAGCTCCTGATGCTCACCGTACCGGTCAGCACCTCGGCTGTCACCTTACAGCAAGGTCCATCCGTGGCTGCAGAGGAATCTCTCTTGTAACCACTGCCGCTTTCCCTAAGAGTGGAAAGATCACGCAGCCCTTCGCCAGCTCAGCTTTCTCACTGTTTAAATCCATGATGCTTCCGTGTAAAGAGCAGCTGGACAGTGCCTCCTCCTACACACAGCCCTTCTGACAGGGAACTCGCTCCATTCAACACACAACTGAGAAGTCAATTACCACCTCCCAAACGTGAGCAAAACCCACCACGTACCGTAGGACACCTGCACGGCCCGCAAACCCTCACCAAGAGAGGAACGACACGGGCGTTTCCTCTAGCAGGGAGAGAAAAGCAGTGTGTACTAACACTTGCTAGAGACAAACTCGAGCTCTTAAACACAGGCTTGCAGTTTTGTTCCCTAAAGCACTACAGGATTGCAGGCAGACAGAAAAGACAGATTCCTCTGTGCCATTAGAAAGTGCCATTTATCTATCGCACCGTCGTGTCCCAGACGGTACTCTTCAGCCAGACCGGCTTCTCCAGGCCAGCAACAGGAACATCGCTGCCCAGAGGTCTTCGTACTCGAGGTTTGCCAAAAAGCACATCTTCATCTTGGTTTCCACCCGGCTTTTATCCACCAGTCTGTCCGTGAGCAAAGCGACCGCAGACTGGCAGAGAAGCCAGGCGACCATCTGGTCGGGTTTCAGGGTGTCGGAGGCGAGAACGCTTTCACCCCACAGGCTCAGGTGAAGCACGTTAGCAGCAACTCTGGCAGACAATCTCTGCAAAAGGAGGGAGAGGGAAGATTAGCCCAGCCCGCTGCGCTCGCGTCACGTCGCTAGCACGAGGCATCTACAACTGCCAAAAATCCCCCAGGCCTCCGCTACGGCACCATACAGCACCTGGAATTAAAAAGCTCCTCGTGACTAATTAGCATCAGCCAACTGTGCGTAGCCCCCCAGTTCGAGGTCTGGTCCCCGACACAAACGTCCGCTGAGATCCCTGAAACTATTTGGTGCCGCAGGTGAGAGGCCGCCCTGTACTTGGGCAGAGACCTTTGGTGGTCCTCCATCGTTATCGGGACTGCACTAAGATGAGGATCACAGCCCTGAGCCCTCCGGAGCGAAACGATCCACAAACAACACTCCCAAAGGCCAGTTCGGCAACTTCTGCAAGACAACGGTTTCTGACCTTGTTGGGATCCCTCCGAAGTAGCATCTTTATGACTTGCTGCACCTCAAGGGGCACGTGCTCGGGCAGGCTGGGCAGCTCGTCTTCACGGTAACTTCTGCTTTCCAGAGCCGAGTCCCCGTGGCCGTAGAAAGGATTGGCCAGGCCAAGGATTTCATAGGCGATGGCTCCCACAGCCCAAGCATCGGCTTTACTGTAGTTGATCACCGTGCCCGGACCAGGTGACGCTGTGATCACCTGCCACAGAGATGGGGATGTTCCAGTAAACAGCTCTAGCGTGGGCTCTGTGCCAAGCCTGCTTTTCAAGGCTCGAGTCAGCAGAGACCACGTTAGCCAGTACCGCTGCATGCTTAGGGATAAGCCACGGCAAAGCCACGTGCCCGCATGCCCTCCACTGCCGCTAGACCTAATCCCACCCTTTTCCTAGCTCCTGTCACAGCCCGCACCGCAGCTGGGGCTGAAACTTTTCGTCCCGACAGCAGGACAAGCAGACAACCAGCGACACCACCCGTTACTGCAGGGGGATTTTACCTCGGGTGCCATCAGACAGCCGTTGCCACCCCGGTCCACGTAAGAGCTGGTGAAAGGCAGCCTCAAGCCGATGTTCTCGTCCGCCAGACAGCAACCGAAGTCCGTGATCACCAGCCAGGGGCAGCCAGCTGCGAACGACACGGGGCCAGCAGTTAGCGTTCCGTTCGGGAGCACCTGGCTGTGGCAGGCCCCGCATCACACGGGCACCAGAGACGGTCGTCAGGAATCGTCTCAAAACCCCCAGGAATCAGCACAGCCACAGGCTGTTTTCCTGCTTCTCCTCTGTATTGTTAGGTGAAATATCGGTTTTATTCCAACAAAACTCGTTATTCCATTCCCTCTACCGCTCGCCACGGAACGTGCGTCTCACAAAATGTCGCAGATACCATAAAACTGAAGACCCCTACGGTTAGAGACTCACCCCTACGGTTATTCCTCCACCCGTGATGGAGGAATATATTCTTCTTTTTCCCTTTGTTGTTACCTACAGCAGAAGCTATTGACATACAGATACATGCTTCGCTATAGCAAACAGCTGGAGAAACCTTGCCTTAGTTAATAGTGCTTGTCCTGATGACAAGCCAAACATTGCAAAGTAGAATCAGAACTTCTCCAGACTCAACACGGAAAAATCGACGCTTCAGATCATTCCTAACCGCACTCTGCGTAGCTCCAGAGAAGCTTTTCCTTCAAGACGAGAAGGATGGCATTAGTATTGCTGGAAAACTTCCACGGCTGCTGTACCAAGACCTTTAATTACACAGCTCGGGCTGCCTGCTATTGTTTCCTGCCCATTTAAATCTCAATCAGGCTGAAAAGGAGCTCAGGTAATTAAAATCTCAGTTAGAGAGGCTGGCCGGAGAACAAGACAATGAAAACGCCGCTCTTGGCTTTAACACTGTCGGCTCCCTTGCCTTCCAATCCATGTGGAATCATCCCAGGGTGCAGAACTCTTAACCCAACCGTGAGGTGGGATTTTTAAGAACTGCTCTGTGCTATTTGGCTGGCGAGAGACGACAGAGCCAAGAGCCCGAGGCAAAGGCACCTCCAGCATCAGCGATGACTTGCCCAGTGTTGCGGTGACAGCAAGCAGAGGGCTAAAAACTAAACCTGAGATTCTCCAAAGGGTTCCGTGCTCGTTTTTCCCCCAAAGGCGTGCCGGGGTAGGACTTCGCTTCTGCGCGTGACATAATCGGCGTTTACACTCGGCGATCTACGTACCGGAATCAAATTCAACCAGGATGTTGTCAGATTTCAGGTCTCTGTGTGCTACTCCATGTCGAACGAGATGGTCCACGCCTTCCAAGAGCTGTAGAATCATCATCGTGGAGAGACACACGTCCGGACTGCTCTCCCTCAGATACTGGCGCAGGGTGCACGGATAACTGGTCGGAACAAGGAAAACCTCTGAATTAGCATCCTGGAAGCTTATCGCTTGCGGTTCAACCTCAGTGCTGGCTGGCTGGGGTGCAGCACGCTTGCCTGGGCCAAATTCTTCCTGACCTTCTCAACACCTTTCCACCTCCCAGCCTCAAACTGACACCACCCCTCCTCTGCCTGCTGCTCTCAAATCGTCTGTTCCGCAACACCACCCACCACTGAATTTTCGGTGCTCTGGCCCGAGTTCAACAACTGGGAACAAAAGAAGCCTCTGAAACAGCAGGGCAAGGGGCTCCGGGTTCACAGCGGTCACACTTCCACGTTTTTGCATACTGCTGTTGCATTTCGCATGGAAGAGGAGGCAGATTAAGAACACGGATTGTACGAGCAAAACGAGGAGGTGTGCTAATCAGGAGAAAGGACAGAGGCTGGAAATAGGGAGAGGACAGAGCACTTCTCCAGATGCAGGCAGAGAAAAAGAGCAGGAAACAGAAGGTGCTTCTATGTCAGTGCCACCGTAACACCCATTCAAAACTAAAACCCAACGGAGAAAGCCAGAGAGGTCGAGCACTAAGAAATCTCATTATCAATTCTCCTCTGCTTCTACAGCGTGTTCAGACAGAGGGTGAGGCTCAGACTCGGAAGGGCAGACAAATGGGGACGAGCTCCACATTTCTTACTTTAATTTGGGGGACTTATTAAAAACACCGGCTTGTCTTCATTGTCAAACCAGAGCTAGAACCTCAAGGAGTTGGAACAGGTCTTAGGAGGCGTTTCCAAGCGTGGGCTACGCTCTCTGGCAGCAGCCCAGGCCACATCTTTGCCAGGACACACGGCCCCACCGTCCGTGCCACAAAGTGCCCGAGTCGCATCACCAGCTTCTACCTACTTCTTCATCACCAAGAAGAGCGTGCGGCTGTGACCGATCCCTCTGGGATTCAGGCTTAACGGAAGAACATCGGGATAGTCTGCGAAGGCTCCGGGCAGCAAAGGGACCGAGGATGTGAACGCTCGGATCACCTGGATTATATTCGGATGAGGTTGCAGCTTCTTCCTCCCCAGGACAGGTTTTCTGCACAAAAGTACAGAAACCGCAATTTACATCCATCTCCCCGCCTCCTGGTCAGGTCTGATGGATCACAGACACATCTCTCCTATTTCTGGAATTACTGTGCATTAGCTTGGCCCATCCTCCCCACCAAAGGGTTGCAAAGCAGCGTGCAAACACATTTATGCTGCAGCAAAAACCTTATCAGAGAGAGCATTAAGGCTGCCCGGTACAGATGACAGCACGGCACGTCAAGCAAACGCGCAAACGTTCACACCCTGGAAACCATTCCGTTCGGAAGAACAGCGACAGCCACCTCCCTGCCCTCACGGCCAATTTCCTCCCCGACGCCTCGGCCCAGCGTTTCCCACGTCGACGCGCAGCGCCCACGGCCCAAGCAGATCCTCCCCCCGCAGCAGCGGGCAGGTCCCAGCACTTTCTCTGGAATTCCAATCCTACTCTGGCACCTCCCGAACCCTCCTCGAGGCAGGGCCGTCTGCCCGCACACCAGCGGAGCGTACGCAGACCAAGACCTGACCTGTGGCTGCTAGAAGGACTGTGTTGGAACTGAATTTCCCCATACACGATGGCCGAACAGGAAATACCGGTGCTTTACCTGCGCTGCAAACGACGCTTTGCTGGAAACCCTTACGCGCAACACGCAGCCTTTTATTTTATTCAAACCCTACCAGCCCTCCCATGCTGCTAACGAAGGCAGAGCTCGTCACAGGCTGCTTCTCCGCTCAAAAAGAACTACTGCGAGAGCTTTACAGCGAAAAAACCAGACACAATTACTTTGTTAGACATAAAATAAAGGTCAGCTTCGCACTAGGCGTATCAATTTAGACTCTGTTTTACCAGGCAGGCAGGAAGCACTCACTACAATGAGAGGCAGGTTACCTACCCGTATCTGCAAAACAGATCTCTCTTCCCTCTCATCCCTGAATGTCAAATATCCCTCTGGCCGCTCTGCTGCTTTCCCAGCTAGCGACACAGCATGCAGCATTCATTATTCATCCGTACTGGCAGCTGGGACATATTTGAAATTTAAATCAAGACAACCTGGACTGCGGACTCCGTTGTTTCAAATCAAACAAAAAGACGTGCTTTTGAACAAAAAGATGGCTACACTCGAGATAATTTACAAGTTTCCATGCAATTTTCTACCTTCCTGCTGTTTGCTCTCTTCTCACTGGGGTGAAAATGGGAACCGAGTCATTTTCCGTTCCTTTCTCGCCAGTTTCCCCGCACTAGAACAGTTTCCACCTCCCTGCCCAACGCTCATTTTACAGCCAAACCAGTTGTAAAATACTGCAGTCAAATTGTACTACAGGCAAAGTGTTTGAGGTTGAATACAGTCAAATCGTTAACGATTCCAGGCGTATATTTCTGTAATTAAAAAGCACCATGACACACGTTTAAATGATTTTTAATTCGCTCCTCCTAGCCTTTACCAATACCTGCAGATATCAAACCCTTTTACACATGGGGAAACTAAGACAAGAGGCACAAAGCTGCCTGGCCACTTTTGGCCATCAGACCACCAGCAGGATGGATGGAGCCCTAATAATCAGCGTACCCTTCTGACACCGTCCTGTGCCACGCCACCAAAGCCGCTGCAGTTACTGTAGGTACCCGCTGCATGCCAGCAGGCTGTGCCACAACCGGCTCCTCGAGAGCAAGCGGGGCTGGTTAAACCACTGCTCGAACAACGGTGTTGCTCTGCGGTTTCCTAACTTGGCTGCAGAAAAGCACGGTGGAGAAAGATCCCCGCAGCAGCGGCGTTCCTGGCGTGCAGTGCTTCTGAAGGCACCGTCCTTCAGACAAAACATCGGCGTGCGCCTCCGGAGCCATTAATAATTCCAAGGCTTCCTTTAATCTACTTTCAGGAGCTAGCACTGAAACCTCTGGCCCTCTTCTTACCAGCACAGACGTGCCGCAAAATTAACTGATGGGTAAAACTAGCGTGTCACGACCGGAGAACCGCCGCCTTTTCCATCGTGACCGTACCTGCGGCCAGAGACGACTCCGTATTCTCCGGCTAGGGCAGCCCCCGTGGCTGGAACGAGCTCTCGGCCCATAGCATCGAGGATGGCTTCACTTGACGAACCAGCCTGCAACAGCGATGAGACACCACGTTGGTTTAAGGTCTAAAATCATCCAGCCCCAGTACAGACCGAAAGCAGATAACCCTGACCCTGGGACTGTGTCTGGAGTTAGATCAGCTGAGACGACATTGAAGGGACTCCCTTCTCCACTCTGAAGATCGGGGATGGCAATTAACTCCTTAAACAATTCACTAAGGGACGTGGCAAGGCCTTGACGTGCAGAAAGAAATCCCTTTGTCTCTTCAAGTGCATCCTCGACTCTCCAAGAGATACGTTAATGCTCATTTTCAATCTTAAAACCTGACTGGAGAAGCCCACGGTTAAGTACCAGGGTATTTCTGGAGGCCAAGGGATTTCAGATGTTGGGGTTTTGGAAGACTCTCTTTGAGTATCCACTTGTCACATGAAGTGCCGCAAAACTCTTCAACGGGAAAAGCCACGTGGACGTTTTTGAATGTGGAATAGCCACACTGAGGGGACGGATCACCAGAGAGTCACCTCGGGCACAGATCGCACCCACTCACTTCACAGCGAGGGGACCTGGCACACACACCCCCCCCGGGACCACTGGCTCCCACCTCGGCCGCGCCCCGCAGAGGAAAATCTATTTCTATCCCGACACCGACACGGACACCGACTCCTAAAGCACTGGCAGTAGTGGCCTTCCCGTTCTGACACCTTGCCAGTACAGCCAGTTCCAGAAAAGCTTTTCTTCCAGAAACATCACCTCCATAACCAACAACTGCGCCAAGAGCAGCTCTCCGTGCCGATTCCATGGGATCGATCAACGCTAATTCCCTCGCTCTGGGACTGCTCACTAACCACCCATGTCTCCAGTGTCACGTGCCGACAGCTTCGTTTTGACACGCTCAGTGTGCGCTACATAATTAGCACTTTCACCACTTTTAAGCCTTAAATATTTCAGCCAGACTTGCCAAGTGGCGGCGAGGAGATTAAGAACCGACTCCTTACCGAAATGTTCCACATCATTTTGATAGCTAACGGAAACGCCTCCTTCGGTCGGTCTTTCTCTACAGGCTCCTCTTCAGGCGCCCGTGAAGCCGAGCCACCATCCCGCGCCACGGCTGGCCCCTGTCCCGCGGGACGGCTGCTCTCCGCGTGCGCTCCGCCATCGCGAGAGAAAGGAATAGCTGCTTCGTACACGGCGGCGCTGCAGCCCTTCCCGATGGGTTGCCCGATGAGATACTCTTCCAGCTTGAAGCCCTGCCAGCGGAAGGAGCTCAGCGGATCCTTCTGCGGCTTGTTCTTTCCGACAAACACTGTCTGAAAGGAGTAGGAAAACACAACGGTTAAAAAACCCACTCGGTAATTCCAGACATCCCCATGAAGGAGAACTCCCGTCCTGTTTTAAGCAGTATTACACCTCCCCTTGGGTCGGTCCGACTCAAAAGCCACAGTCAGGCTCTCCCCGTTACAGCTCAACTTACTGTAACCATAGCGACAATAAGTTGCAGACTGTACATCTTTGTCTGAGACAGATTACCCCCAAAACAGTCTTTACCAAAGGTGCCCTTCTCGAGGGAGCTGTAGATGCAGGAGAAGAAGAGGAATGGGGAGGGGGAGTCACTTGCTAATCTACAACATAAATATGTTTTGTAAAGACAAGTCTAACTAAATACATCTTAAAAAAAAGATGCACTATTACACTTTTCTCTCCCTCCCTAAATAAACCAGGCAAGTAGCATTTAAAAGAAAATCCAATTAGGAGCAACAACAGATGGAAAAACAATGCCCTGAGCTTTTGTGGCAGCTGAGTACGAGGGCTGGTTAGTTCGAAGAAGAGTGAATCAGTGACGGAGAAAGATCTGGGGGAAGCAATCGAGAGAGACGTGAGAAAAAGCACAGGAGGGCTGTTCTGGAGTTTAACCACAGCATTCCTGATCCGACAGCTCTGGTGGTGCCACAGCTGTCACTTGGACCGATACAAACCAACGCACTCCTCTCTGAACCACGACTCTGACATGCTGGTGGCCGCCCCAGGCACGTGCCCCGTGGCAAAGGGACACAGATTCCGGGAGGGCAGAAGGGGGAAGACAACGAATTGAACTACCCAGCAAGCGCAGGGGAGAGAAAGCATCTCGAGAAACTTCAGGGAAAGGCAGAACCTCCACAGAAATGTGTTTGTCTGCCGGTGACAGCTGGCTCCGAACACCAAAGGTCTATTTTTACCCATGAACGTGTTCAGCACTGCCCGTCCCCAGTGCCCTGCCAGCATGGCCTGGCCCAGCCCCGCAGGGTCCGTCTGTCCTGGGCAGTGGGGACGGACCTGGGGGCTTGATGCCAGTCCCCTGGGACACGAGACCCCCATCACCAGGGCCCTGACCCCCTCACTTGGTGGGGGGATACGGACTGAGGGGACCCCCCCAGTGCCTGTTTTAGGGTAGCGAGGGGCTGCCGACCAAGAGGCTGACCCAGGACCTTATTTCTTTGGTGAGGGAAAGGCGCCTGTGGTGCCGTCCACAACAGGGAACCCCCGTACCCGCCCTGGGAGGGGGCGTCTGTGGGGCTGCCCATAGCAGACCCCTCCCATCAAGGACATGCCCGAGGGTCGCCCACCACAGTCCCCACACACCTTCCTTTGCGGGGAGGGGATGTGCCTGAGGGGCCCCCCCTACACGGAGAGTGTCTGGGGGACTCCACACAGCACCCCGTGCCCTTCATGGGGACTGTCTGAGGGGCCCCCCCAGCAATGATCCCCCTCCCCTTCACGGGGAGTGTCCGAGGGCCCCCCCCACATCAATGTCCCCCCTCCCCTTCATGGGGGGTGTCTCAAGGCGCCCCCCCCAGCAATGACCCCCCCTCCCCTTCGCGGAGGGTGCCCGAGGGGCTGCCCGGAGGGGTGCCCGGGGCCGGGGACGCCGCACCTGGATGTGGCGGCACGCCGCCTCGGCCCGGCGCTGCTCCTCCAGGCGCGGCTCCACCAGCCCCAGCGCCATGGCCAGCGCCAGGCAGGCCCCGCCGCCGCCGCGCCGCGCCACGGCCGCCGGCCCGCCGGCCGGGCCGCGCAGCAGCAGGCGGCGGGCGGCCGGCAGCCAGCACAGCCAGGGCCGCCACGGCGAGGGCGGCGGGGCGGGCCGGGGGGCGGGCCGGGGGTCGTGGCGGGGGGCGCGGGGCAGGCGGCAGCGCGGCAGCAGGCGCAGGGCGCGGGCCAGCAGCAGCCGCACCGCCATGGCGGCCGCCTCCCAGCCGCGGCCGGGCAGGGGGCGGGGCTGCGGCGGGAAGCCACGCCCCCCGCGCGCGGGGCCCGCCGGGGGCACGAGGCTGGCGGGGCACGGAGCGGGGCACGGCCCGGTGCAATGCGGGGCACGGCCCGGGGCACGGAGCAGGGCACGGCCCGGTGCAATGCGGGGCACGGCCCGGGGCACGGACCAGGGCACGGCCCGGTGCAATGCGGGGCACGGCCCGGGGCACGGACCAGGGCACGGCCCGGTGCAATGCGGGGCACGGCCCGGGGCGCACCTGGGCACGGCCCGGGGCACGGACCAGGGCACGGCCCGGTGCAATGCGGGGCACGGCCCGGGGCACGGACCAGGGCACGGCCCGGTGCAATGCGGGGCACGGCCCGGGGCGCACCTGGGCACGGCCCGGGGCACGGACCAGGGCACGGCCCGGTGCAATGCGGGGCAGAGCCTGGTGCAATGCAGGGCATGACCCGGGACGCACCTGGGCACAGCCCAGGAAGAAGCTGGGCACGGCCCGGTGCAACGGAGGGCACAGCCCGGTGCAATGCAGGGCACAACCCAGTGCGTGGAGCAGGGCACAGCCTGGTGCAATGCAGGACAGAGCCTGGTGCAATGCAGGGCACAGCTCGGGACACACCTGGGCACAGCCCAGTGCACGGAGCAGGGCACAGCCTGATGCAATGCGGGGCACGGCCCGGAATGCACCTGAGTTGAGCCCAGGAAGAAGCTGGGCACGGCCCTGTGCAACAGAGGGCATGGCCTGGTGCAATGCAAGGCACAGCCCGGGACACATCTGGGCAGGGCCCGGTGCACGGAGCAGGGCACAGCCCGATGCAATGCGGGGCACGGCCCGGAACGCACCTGAGCTGAGCCCAGGAAGAAGCTGGGCACGGCCCTGTGCAACAGAGGGCATGGCCTGGTGCAATGCAGGGTGCAGCCTGGGACGCAGCTGGGCACGGCCCAGTGCATAGTGCAGCACAGATCAGGGCACTGCCCTGGGCACGGCTTCAGCACAGCCAAGCAAGGCCGAGCACAGTGTATGGCAGGGCACAGAGCAGAGTGCAGCGAAGGTGCAGCCCTGTGCAGCGCAGGGCATGGAGCAGGCCACGGCTGGGTGCGCCTTGTGCGTGGCACAGGGCACAGAGCAGGGCACAGGCTGGTGCAAGGCAGGGCACGCCATGCGGCACAGGCTAGTGCACAGTGCTGCACAGAGCAGGGCACAGCCTGGTACCGCTGCCATGCTCTGGGCTGTGCAATGTCCTGGTCGTGTCCTGCCTGCACAGCCAGCACCCTCTTGCCCCGCCTGGCATCGGGGCAGCATCCCCTTTCCCTGCGATTCATCGTTTACTGCAGCAGCAGGAGATAATCCAGGACTGGTTTTATTTTGCTTGGGCATAGGCAGGAACGCCCGGCCCAGCGCTGGCTGGGAAACGTAACGCGTTCGTTTTCCATTGCATTTAATTACATTTCCATTGCAATTAAACGATTAGTACGATCAGCAGACGGCGTTACTCCGGAGGCAGAAAACTCTCCGGAAGCCCCCAAACGCTCCTCTCCCTCTTCATCCCCACCAATGGAATAAAAAGCAAGAAAAACCAGCCGGAGAGAAACGATCAGAGGCCCCACTCAGGGTGATAACCGTCCGCTTCCAGCAAATCCCCTCCTCGGAACTGCCTTGTCCATAACCGGGGCCGGTGGAGCCTTTCCCGTTTGCTTTCGCTTCTCATTTCGAGCTGAAGAATCCAGCGTTTTCCCAAGCCATGATTTTGCATTATTCGGGAGCGGTTTCTATACCAACAAGCCCGAGCTTGCGCCACGCGTCAAACCCTTCGTCTGTGACCTCCCCCCTCGCCTACAGCCATCCCTGGACACCTTTTTTTTTTCTAATAACAAGGAATTTCTACAATTCGATTTCCCCGGTGCGATGCGGGGCCGGCGTCTGCGAATCAGCGCTGAATCAGAAGCTGAGCGAGAGGGACGGGTAACTCAACACCAGAAGCGCGTTTCCCATTGCATCGGCCCCAAAAAGCCGCTTCACTCGCCAGGGAAATCGGGGAAAACCATCCTCCTCCGCTGCCAAAGGGCAAAGGTGGCAGCAGCCGCGCCGCTCACACCTTCTGCAGGTCCTCGGGGCCGAAGGAGAGCGGCAGCAGCTCCTCCAGCCTCTTGACAATATAGGTGCCGTCCGCTTTGGTCAGGTAGATGTCCCAGTCCGTGCCAAACTGGAGGAGAAGGGAGAAATGCTCGATGCAAAACCTGCGCTTCTTCCTTAAATTACTCAAATAATCCTTTTTTTGGGGGGGGCTGGGTTCACGGGGAAGCATCCCCCTCTCTGGCATGTATTTTGGGGAGGCTTTTCAGCATCACCTGCCCCCAGGACGTATTCTGGGCTCAGATCCCGGGGTTTTGCCACCCCCCAGGGTGAGTCCCGGTGCCTCCGAACCTGCCAAATCCGGCCTTCGAGCCCCGCAACCTGTTAAACATGAACCACCCGAAAAGGAGCTGCGGGTACCGGGTGCCCGCGGGGAGGAGGGAGGCAAGAGCGGGACAGGCTCCGCAGGGAGCTCGGCTTTTGCAGGAAAACCATCATTTTCAGGCTTGCCAGGGCCGAGGCAACGGCAACGGGGCCAAACTCTGCACCCGGCAGCTCCCAGGAAGAATAAAACCCCCTGGGGAGGGCGAGTTAATGGATTACCACCGGGCACCCGCTCCCACGGGACAGGGAGGAATACCCCATTCCTGGCGGATAGTGCAATTTGAGGAGCCTGGAGCCAGCCCTGGGGCTGGGGATGGGGGCTTGCAACACCCCCCCCCGCCCCCTCTGCACCTCTGGGTGTTTCGGGGGGTGATGCCAGGGGTCAGGAGATGCTGCCGGGGGTCGGGAGACGCGGGGGCCCCCGCACAAGCCGTCACCTCTCGCATCACTTGTCTGCAGGCGCCGCAGGGCGTGATGAACTGGTCCCCCATGTCGCTGCCGAAGGAGAAGGGCACAGAGCTCAGTCTCGCGGGCGGATGCGGGGGGTGTGGGGAGGGGGTCACCTGCAGAACACCTTCACGCACCAATAAATATGGAGCCAAGGCAGATTTTTCCCCACGATTCCTCAAAAAAACTGCAAAAAACTGCCTTCCCCCCAAAAAAAAACCACCCAGCAGGAGCTGCCTCATGGGCGCACGGGGGGTTTTGGGGCTGGCCCCCCATCCCAGCTCTCAGCATGCCCTTACCTGGCGATGGCCATGGCCCTGAAGCTGGTGTGCCCCTCGGAGATGGCTTTCAGGATGGCGGCACGCTCGGCGCACACCCCCAGGCTGTAGCAGGCGTTCTCCACGTTGCACCCTGCCGGGAAACCCCCCGGCACCCACTCAGAGCCGCCTGGCACCCCGCCGGCTGCCCTCCCAGCCATTTTCCGCACGCACCCCCAGGCTCTCACTGACACCTTTCCCGCTTCCCCCATCTATTTCCCGTAGTTTCCCACCCGCTGCGATCTTTGGCTCGCTCTGGGATGGCGACTGCCAAGAGGCGGCTGCCAGGGGGCACACGCCGCGCCAGGACACCGGCACCCTGTGCTGACCCCGCTGCACCCCAAAAGGCTGCAAGAGGGACCCCAAAACCCACACCGGGGGGGTCGCACGGCCCCAACTTACCGGAGAAGATCTCTCCGCCGGCGGTGAGCAGCGCGGCACCCACCGGGAAGCGGCTGTAGGGGCAATAGGCGTGGGTTTTGGCCTCCCGGCTGCGGCGCAGCAGGAGCTGCAGGCGCTCGCCCTGGGGTTGGCCTGGGGGGGCACGGGGGGCTGGAGGCTGCCCGCCGCCCTCCATGCCTGCGCCTGCCTGCCCAGCCTGCTGACGCCGCGGTTAAATATTTCCTCGCTTGGAAAATAGGCTGGCCGGTCCCGCTGGGATAACGCCCTGGCATGCGGCCAAACCCCGGGAAGCATCCTGGGGGGCAGCCCTGACCCCCTCAAGCATCAGGCTCAGGGTGTCCCACATCCCCTCCCCACCTCCTCTCTCATTTTTTTCCCAAGTTCTTCCTTTTTATTGTTCTTTTTTTGTTGTTTTGGGTTTTTTTTTACCTCTTCCTTTCTCCGTCCCAGCAGAGCGTTTTTTCCATCGTCGCCTCGGTGTGTGGGTTTTTTTTTTTCCTCCCCAGTTGAAAACTGGTTGCGCGGCTCCACGGGGAAATGTCATTAAATCACTCCCGGCGAGGCAGGTGCGGGGGGAAAACAGCTCCTGATCAGTGAGATCGAAAGAAATAAATTAATTTGGTTGAAAACAGAAAAAAATCACACATATATATTTATATATATATATATATATAAAAATATATATAAAACATTTTCCCAGTTCTTTTAACCACCAGCTGCCAGGCAACAGGCACAACTGGTTGCAGGCAGAAGCAATAAATGCCCTCGTGTGGCTCAAGCCCAAATTCAGTTCAGCTTCCGTGGGAATCAGCCTACGTGGGGTAAAGGGCCTCCGGAATGCCGGGCTGATCAGCAAATTGCTCTTTAACTAAAAATATATTGTTTTTCCCACTTGCTGGAGGAGCTTAACGCCCCATTTTCTGGCTGCAAGGACGGGTGTCGTGGCCTCCGTTGGTTTATCGCAGGGATTTCAGTCCAATTTGCTGGATTTTGGGAGGATTTTGACCTTACAAGCCGGTTTTGCCAGTGAATCTCGGCGCTGGGTCGCTGCTGACAAAGCCACGACAGGCTGGGTCGTGGCACCCAAACTGGCAGCAGCCTCTGCTGTGGTGTAAATGCCAGGAGCTGAGGAAGGAGCGCGGGGCAGCGAGAGGACCACAGGCACCCCAAGAAATCAAAGCTGGACGCTGAGATCAGTATTGCCTCAGGGAAAAACCGGGCAACCCACTTTCCTTGCGCTGTGCAGGTTTTCGTTCACCCTGGAACTTAATGATGACAACTGCTCGCAAGAGCAGTCAGTCAGGGCAATAAGCAGCTAGAGGGGGAATTGGCAGCCCTGAACGAGCTCAGAGTCCTTTTTCCAGCTTTCCGAGTACAAATCCTGATTGTTTTCCCACCTAAAATGAGCTGCGGATCCTCCTGTACCCCCCGCCCTGTTACGTGGCATGACCCTCGCCCCTAAAAACCTGGAGAGAACAGGAAAATCAGCTCCAGGCGGAACCATCCTCACGCCGGGAGCGAACCGCATGCCCCTCGCCCCAGCCGAAAACCACACAAACTCGTGCATTTTTCACTATTTTGGCTGTAAAAAACCCTACGAGGCTGCCGAGGCCGCAGCAGTGAGCGGAGCGGGGCTGGCACCGCCTGCCTGCGAAGCAGCTATTTTAAGGTTGCAGATGCTCCGCTCAAACCGTAGAAAAGCTGGGAAGCTGCTGGGAAATGGCTTCCCGCTCCCTGCAACACCCTGCTCAGGCTTTTTCTCCCCAGATGGACTCAAACCCAGGGCACACACTATTATTTCATCCCTTTTTCCTCCTCGTTTTTCAATCCCGAGGCAGCCGGAGCATTTTTGTGGGTCCCTGAACCCCGGGGATCTCCCCGCTGCATCTGTGAGAAGCTTCGCGTGGTTAAAAAAAGATGGAAATGTGGGTTTGAGCTGATGGAGCTGAAGCCTGACCAGGCTCAGGCTCTACCGCAGGGCTGAAATCTTGCAGGCACCCCGCAGCGCTCCCCAAAAATCCTCCCCAGACTGCGCCACGGGGAAATAACATTTCATTTTCCCCAGAGAGAAGCTATCCCAGGGCCTCGGCCAGAGTTAAAAGCAACAGGTTAAAAGGCAAAAGCTCAGCCCGAGAGGGAGGACCTGGCTGGCTTGGAAATAATGGGGAAAAAACAGGGTTTCTGGAGCAAAAAATGCCGGTGAACTTGCAGGATCTGCGAACCCCGGCACACTCCCTCATGCAACGCTCAGGTTTGGGGAAAAAACCCTTTTTTTTTCCCTTGTGCTGGGGTCAAAAGCCGATATCCGACCCTCCCAAAAAAATCATCCCTCCCCTAGATCCTGCCTTAATTCTCCCCCGTGCCCGTGGGCTTCGGTGCTGGGGATCTGGCTGCCGCACGGCAGAGGAGGGGGGTGTGTGTGGGGGGGCTGCATTTTCCCCGACATCCTTATTTCTCCGCCGGAGCGTGAACCGAGCGCGCGGCCGGCGGCGCGCACGGCGGCGGGGGGCGTCCGCCGGCGGCTCCCCGCGTGCTCGGGCCCGGGGCCGACGTGGCGTCGCGGGGAGGTGGAGCAGCCCACGGAGAACCGCGTCCCCGCAGCCGCCCGCCGGCGCTCGCCGCAGCAGGCGCAGGCGGCAGCCGGAGCTCCGCAGCTCCTTGGCCGAGCGGCTCAGCATCCTCCGCCAACGGACGGCGTCGGATACGGCAGCTGCATCCCGCTCGCACGGGGGTAGGGGCATCCCTCCCCAGGGTTGGGGTTGGGGGGGGGGTGTGTGGGGACAGCCAGCTTTGGGGTGCGGGGAAGGGTGGTCCATCCGCTCGCCTGGGGGTCAGCGGGGAGCGTCGCGGCGAGGCCGGGATCAGCGGAGGCGTGTGGGGCGGCCGGGGGGGCCCCTCGGCGGAGCGGAGATGCTGCCCTGGCGCCGGAGCAAGTTCGTGCTGGTGGAAAACGAACGTAAGTGTAAAGGCAAGAGCCTGGGGCCGGGGCTGAGCTACGCCGCGCTGCTGGCCGGCTTCCTGCGCTCCTGCCCGGACCTCCTGCCCGACTGCCCGCTCGAGCGGCTGGGCAGCGTCTTCCGCGGCAAACGGCAGAAAGTGGAGCTGAACAAGGAGGACCCGACGTACACGGTGCGGTACCTGGGCAACGCCGTCACGCTGCACGCCAAAGGCGAGGGCTGCACGGAGGAGGCGGTGGGCAAGATCTGGGCGAAGAGCGAGGCGGGGGCCGGCGGCGCCAAGATGAAGCTGACCGTGGGACCCCAGGGCATCCGCATGACCCCCTGCGAGAAGGGAGCGCGCCGGCCGGGCCACGCGTACCTCCTGCACCGCATCACCTACTGCGCCGCCGACCGCCGGCACCCCAAGGTCTTCGCCTGGGTTTACCGGCACCAGGTGAAGAACAAGGCGGTGGTCCTGCGCTGCCACGCCGTCCTGGTCTCCAAAGCCGACAAGGCACGCGCCATGGCCCTGCTCCTCTACCAGACCTCCGCCTCCGCCTTCGACGAGTTCAAACGCCTCAAGAGACAGAACGATTTCCGCCACGTCCAGCAGCAGCTCCGGGGCGACGCCATCGTCCCCTTGGAGCCACTCCGCCGGCTGCTCAACGCCAAGTGTCCCTACCGCCCGCCCGCCGAGAGGGCCCGCTGCGCCCCTCGCCTCAGCTCCATCCTGGAGGAGGAGGAAGAGGAGGCCTTCGGCACCGGGGCACCCCGGGGGGACGGCGGCCCCGGCGAACGCGCCGCCGTGCTGCGGCTGGCCAGGGAGATGCGGGGGTGCAGCCTGCGTGGCCCCCGGCCCCCCGCGTGCTGAGCGGCCGCGGCGGATCTCCCCATGGCAGGGGCGAGGTGCCCTCCCTGCACCTCCAGCGCAAGTCGGACCCTCTTCGAGGACAAATCGGGACAAGATGGCGGCTTCATTGGCAAAGACGACACCTGGGGGGGTGGGTTTGCATCCCGGGGACCACCCCCCCAGCCCCCGCACACGGACCCACTCTCGTGCCTCCGCCGCGGCGGCCATAATAAAGTTCAACGTGTGTTTTCTGCAGCGTAACGGCACCTGTGTCTCGCCTGGACCCAGCCCTGGCAAACGGGAGAGGAAGAGTTAAGCTCGGCACCGAGGCAGTTCGAGGGGTTTATCCCGAACTTACCCCTCCCAAGGGAAGCCAAGCTGGGGTGTGGGGTGGGGGGCATAGGGTCCCCGACGTTTTCTGCGGCACCGAAGGCGGGCGAGAGCCGCTCCTAGTAGCCATGGCAACTCAGATTTTTAAATATAGAGCCGGAGGGGGGGGCACGGGGAGGCTGCGATGCGGGTTTGGCCCCTCGGACCCCCAGTGGAGAGCGGGACTGGTCTGCAGCCCCCGCTGCCCACCCCAAAAGCAGCCCCAAGGCCCTGAACATCAATCGTTTATCAAAAATTACGATTTTTTTTTTCTCCCTCCCCCTTTGCTGCTTTCCCAGAAGAAGCAACGGTGAGGGGGGAGCAGAGTCTCGGCCTCCCCCCAGCACAGGGCTCACAGGGACTCTCCTGTGGGAGAAGGACCCTACAAAACGGGGCTGGGGGCTGCATCCCCCTGTCCTTGAGGTGGTGGGGGGGTGAGGTGGGGTGCTGCTACCCCCACCGAAGTCAGAAGGGTAAACACCCCATCCCCGTCCCCCCAGGCGCTATCGGGCTGGGGTTTGGGCAAATCTGCCCGCCCCCAGCCCAGGCTTTGGGCTGACCCCCCGTCCAGCTCTGCAGGGGCTGGGATTTGGGCTGCACCCCTCAGCACGGCCCTGCGGCAGGGCACCGGGGATGCTCTCCCCGCGGCCCGGCGAGTATTAGGATTCGGATCCCCTCACCGAGATCCCGAGGGGGGAGCTGGGATTTGGGCTAAGCCCCTCCCAATGCACTGCGGGGCTGCAGCTCGGTCGCCCCTCCGAGACGCCGGGGGAGCGGGGCGTGGGACCCGTCCTGCCCCCCCCCCCGGCCCCGGCATTCCCCTTCCCCGGCCCCGCGGGACGCGGCTTTGGGCTCCCCCGGCGCCCCCAACACGGCCCCGGGGGAGCTCCGCACCCTTCGTCCCGGCTCAAGCCCCCCCTGCCCGGAGCACGGCCCTGGCGGACCGCGTCTCTATGGTGGCGGGGTGACGTCATCACTCGGCGCCGGCGCCAGCGGTTGCCGCGGTAACGGCGCGGCAGCCATGGAGGGCGGCGGGAGGCCCTCGGCCCTGCAGGTCGCGCTGCTGGCCGCCAGCGCCGCTCTCACCGCCCTGGTCTGCTCCGTCTACCGGCAGAAGGCCCGCGTCGCCCGCGGCCTCCAGGTGGGTGCGAGGGGGGCGCGCAGGGGCCCCGGCCCGCGGCCCGGGCCCGTCGGCTGAGCCGCGGCCTCCCCGGTTCCTCCCCGCAGGGCGCCAGGAAGGTGCGGCTGGACGGCGACCTGCGGGCGGTGCTGCTGGAGGCGCCGGGACGCTGCGTTCCCTACGCGGTCATTGAAGGTAGGGGCAGGGCCCGAGGCGGGGGCGCACCGTCACCCCGGCCGCCCCCTGGCCGGGTAAGGTCAGCCCCAGCGCCGCGGTGCTGCTCCCGCCGGCTCGTCTCCCCCCGGCCGGGCGGCCACGGGCCGTCCTGACGGCGCAAAACACGGACTTTTGGCCCTTCTGCCCCCCGGCTTGTGCGGACTCCGCCCGCGCTCGCCGCACACGGTAAGAAACGGAGCGCGAGATCAACGAGCGCCTCCCGTGCGCTGCGGGTTTGTCTTCCAGGTGTGGTGCGGGCCGTGAAGGAGACCCTGAGCAGCCAGTTCGTGGAGAACTGCAAAGGCGTCGTCCAGAGGCTGACGCTGCAGGAGCACAAGATGGTGTGGAACCGAACGACCCACCTCTGGTACGTGCCTGGTGCCCCTGAACCCTGTCTGGGTTTCGGACCGGCCGAGGTGCCCTCGGGCCTGGCACGCTGAAACCACTTCAGGCGTGCCCAGAGCGGCCAACATGCCCCAGACCTGGACTTCATGGTGGCCCTGTTTCAGCTGCCGAAACGGGGAACGCCTGGCTGTTTCCAGGGCTGCAGCTTCTCAGAGTTTGTACCGGGGGCTGCAGACGAGGAGCGTGGAGAGTGACCTGATGTGGGCAGAGCGTTTGTCAGCAGCCCCACGTTGGCGGTAGGGAGGTGGCTGGAGGACAGTATTTCCTGAGGAAAATGACACCTTTGAAACAGAAATTGGATTTGGGTGGTACCCTCACCCAGGGGATGTGACGATGGTCCTGGCCCACGAGACCTGCTGAAACAAGAGCACAGCGATGCCTCAGCTCGTCGGATAACGCACATCAAATCTGCTTGTGTGACAGGCAGCACTCCTCCTCGCAGGGGGGAAGCACTGATGTTCACTTTTGCTTTGTCCCTTTCTCCTTCCTCAGGAACGACTACGAGAAGATCATCCACCAGCGAACCAACACCGCCCCCTTCGACCTGGTTCCTCAGGAGGAAGGTGCCGGCGTCGCCGTCAGGGTGATGAAGCCGCTGGACGCCGCTGAGCTCAGCCTGGAGACAGTGTACGAGAAATTCCATCCCTCCGTCCAGTCCTTCACCGACGTCATCGGCCACTACATCAGCGGAGAGCGCCCGAAGGGCATTCAGGAGACCGAGCAGATGCTTAAAGTAGGCACGACGCTGACGGGGGTGGGAGAGCTGGTCCTGGATAACGCCACAATCAAGCTGCAGCCCCCGAAGCAGGGCATGCCCTACTACCTGAGCGACGTGGATTTCGACACCTTGCTGCAGAAACAAGAATCGAACGTCCGCTTTTGGAAAATCCTGACCGTCGTTTTCGGTTTGGCCACTTGCGCCGTCCTCTTCTTCATCCTACGGAAGCAATACCGGCATCACCGAGAGAGGCAGCATCTCAAGCAAATGCAGGATGAATTCCGGCAGGCCCAGGAGCGCCTGATGCGGGAAGTGAACGCGGAGGGCGGAGAGACGCTCAAAAACGCCTGCGTCGTCTGCTTGAGCAGCACCAAATCCTGCGTCTTCCTGGAGTGCGGGCACGTTTGCTCCTGCAACGAGTGCTACCAGGCTCTCCCCGAGCCCAAGAGGTGCCCGATCTGCAGGCAGGGCATCTCCAGGGTGGTTCCCTTATACAACAGTTAAATTCCTGTGGCCGGGGCATGGGGAGGGTGAAGCTTTTGGCGTTGAAGCTGCCTCTTGCAGAGAGGTGCTCTCACCTCGACGCTTGGGTGTTTGGTTTTGGGGAAGGGGGAGGGAGCTCGAGGGCACGGGGTGCTTCGAGTGGGGCGCGGAGCTGGGGCTCGAAAGGTGACGGTCCAGCTGATGCGTCACGCTCCGCAGGTTTTCGGGAGGAGACGAGGAGCCCTGGCAAAGGGCACGGCACTCAGCTGGGAGACGCGGCTTCAAGCTCTTCTGTCAGGAGTCGGACTCCCGGCGTGTGCCGTGTGGTTTACTGGAGCACCCGGCTTGCAAAAACGTTGTGGGGGATGAAAAAAAAAGTGTGTTACGGAGTTGGGGCGATGCTGCCACCTAGCTCAGGGACCGACGGAGCAGGGTGGGCTTCCGGAGAGCTGGGATGGGGGTTCGTGTGAACAGGGGTGGTTTTGTGATCGTCCACAAAATCAGTTTGCAGCCGTACGGCGCCAGGATGCAACAACGGGGAGGTGAGGACGCTGCGGCCGATTTCTGTGCTTGGCTTGAGCTGGGGTGGAAAACGGGATGTGAAGTAATAAAATAGGATGAAAAGCACATTTGTCTTGGATCGTTACGTGACCCTGACGGGGGGGCCGGGATCTGCTGCCCCGCCGCGCTGGTGAACACCGGGGGCGTGTGAATCATCCCGAGCGGCGATCGAGGTTGGGATAACAGGGGTGGGATCGTGTCCCTCTGCGCCGAGTCCGACACCGATCATGACGGACACCGCTGTCCCCTGGGCTGTAACGCAGGCGGTACCAGAACCCCCAAACTTTCTCCCAGACAAGGAAAATTCCCTGACTTCCCTGTTTTGCTGTAAACCACGTACGGTTTCCCGAGAGGAAATCCATCCACCCGAGAGGATTAATGACGCTTCAATTAGCAATTGCTGTGGAGGGCGCCGAGTTTTCAATTAGGGAAACACAGGGGTGGCAGGGCGGGGTGGGAGGCTGTTTTGGGAGCCTGGAGTAGGAACAGTCATAAACCCTGGGACTGAACATCCCCCGGCATCTGGGGGAAGGCACCGTCCTCGGTCCCATGCCTGCAGACTCTGGGATATCCCTGTGCCCTGGCACATTTCAAAGGAAACAGTTTTCCATCGACTGCCAGGAAAAACGGTGGATTTACCGAGGAACGGGGTTATTTCCTCGTTAAACGTTAACCAGATGGGCCCGGCAGCGTCCAAAGGCCGCTGTGGTTGCACGGCACAAACCCACTGGCTTGATTTCCCGGGAGGAGCGGGGCCTCGGGCAGCCCCAGCACCGGGAAGGGCTGCATCCAGCCCGGCTGCAGGTGGCGGTGGCTGCCCGCCATGGTGAGCCTCCGGCAGCTGGGAAAGCCACAATCCCACTGGGAAAAGCCAGACTCCAGCTTGCTGGCGGAGGCGTCCCCCTCCTCTCCCCGCGGTTATGGCCCTGTCGCGCCCTTCGCGCCCGTCTGCTGCTGCTGGGAGATAAAACTTCCCTTTATCAGCGGCTCAAAGTGCATCGTGGGAAAAAAAAAAAAGACAAAACCAAACCAGAAAACTCCCCAGACTTTCCCCGTCTTCCCGGCAGCATGGATTTAAGATCCGGAGTGGCTGAGGCTCCGACTCCTTTTCTTAGAAGGAGTTTTCTGCTGTAAAAATCATAGGCAGAAGTTTATTTTTTTTGGCCGTTACTGTCCATCATTCCCTGCTCCGCAGCGAGGCTTTGCCTTTCCCTCCTAGCTGTGGTTTCCTGGGGACTGAGCACCCCGAAAAGCCTCGTCCCCTCGACGGGGACGGTGGGGAGGTCACCCCCACTCAGGCAGACCCGTGCAGGATGCAGCCTCGAGCCGTGGCGTTTTCCCCGGGCAGCGGAGCCGCCACGCGAAGCCTAAAAATACCTTTCTGGGGGGGCTGTGCTTTCCCCGTTCCCTTTCGCCTCCTGTTTTCGAGCTTTTCCCCCGCGACATCTCGGGCGTAGACACAACCTTATGTAAGGAGCTGACAGCTCGGGGGCGTGCGGGGGTGCACGGGAGAGGGGCTCGCGCGGCTCCTGGAGCCGAGGATTTCAGCAAACGAGGGGTTTGGAGATGGGAGCAGCCCCGGGGCAGCGTGCCCCATTCCCGGCGTCGCAGGGTGCCCTGTCCTTCCCGTGCCCCCATCCTGCTCGGCCCCAAAACAAGCCGGGCTCCCACTTCTGGAGAAATCCACCGGTAGAGATGTTGTAACCCAACCCACTATCCCCCCAACTCTGCTTTGCACAGGATGCACCAGGGGTGCCTGAACACCCCCACATAGCTGCGGTCTTCCCCAACACGATAGCCCCAGCCTTACCATCGCCCCTTGGCCAGGCCGGCTCACTTGGCCAGGCAATAACCGCGATGGAAAGCCCCGTGGAAAGCTCGCAGCGACCCAAAAGCTCTCCTGTGGTCCCCTGGGAAAGGCTCGTGCAGGGACACGTCCTGGGAACCGACAGCCAAGCACGCCCGGACTGTCTCCCCACATTGCAGCCCCCCACGAAGCACCCGAGGCCCCGTGATGGCTTGTTTCTACTGGGCTCTGCAGGGCAGATGTGGGGCTGAGCCCACGTTCCATGGAGACGGGTGCTGGGCTCCCCAGGGCTGCTGCGGGGCAGCTCCGGGCTCCTCAGGAGTGGCTGTGGGGCAGCCTGGTCTAGCTAGGGGTTGCTGTAGAACAGCTCCAGGGTCTTCACAAATACCGTGGGGCAGCTCAGGGCTCCCCAGAGATACTGCAGGGCAGCCTGGATTCCTTGGAGTTGCTCTGGGGCAGCTTGGGCCTCACCAGAAGTGGCTCCGAGGCAGCTCTGGGCTCCCCAGATGTGGATGTGGGGTAGCCTAGGCTCCCCAGGAATGCTGTGGGGCAGCTCTGAGCTCCCCAGATGCAGATATAGGGCAGCCGAGGCTCCCCAGGAATTCTGTGGGGCAGTTCTGGGTTCCCCAGGGATGCTGTGGGGCAGCTTTGGCCACCCTGAGGACGGTACACGGCGGCTCCGGGCTCCCCAGGGATGCTGCGGGGCTCGGCGGTGGGGCAGCCCCGGGGATCCCCGGGGTGCGTGGGGCAGCCCGGCGGAGGCGGTGCCGGGGGGCCGTGCCGCTCCCGCCCCGTCTCGCCCGGTCCCGCCTCCCGCTCCTCTATCGCCGCCGCCGCCGGAGCCGCCGCCGCAGCCGCGGAGCCGCCAGCAGCGCCGGGCCGGGCCGGGATGTGACGGGGCCCCCGGCCGCCCCGCGCCCCGCTGCGCCGCTGCCCCGGGCCCGCGGGCCCCGCGCCCCGGGAGGCTGTCGGGGGGCGGCGGCGGCGGCGGGCCCCCCCCCGCCGCCCCCATGTCGGAGGGGCCGCCCTACGGCGAGGGGCAGCTGGCGGGGGACGCGGCCGTGGGGCAGCTGCCCTTCCCCGTCCGCCTGCGCGGCCCCGACGGCCTCCTCGCCGGCGGGCAGGGCAAGCGGCCGCCCAAGCTGGGGCAGATCGGCCGCAGCAAGAGAGGTGGGTGCCTGGGGGGACGGGGGGCAGCGGCGGGCACCGGGTACTCCCCCCGGGATGCAGGGCACCGGCAAGCGGGAAGCATCCCCGGGGATGTCGGGCATCGCGTCCCACGGACCTTCCCCGGGGACCGTCCCCAGGGCTGGGGCACGATGCACTGGGGCTTCCCCGGGGGTGTCGGGCACCGCACCCCAGGGACCTTCTCTGGGGTGCTGGGCTGCGGGGACCTTCCTTGGGGAAAGGGCATCGTGTCCCAGGCACTTTGCAGGGTTTAGAGCAGCAGGGATCATCCCCAGGGTCTGGAGGAGAAGGGACCTTCCTTGGGGACAAGGCACCGTGCCCCAGGCACTTTGCCGGGGTGTAGGTACCTTCCCCAGGGACAGAGCAGGGTGCCCCGGATGCCCCATGGGCATCGCACACCACATACCAGGGCACCAGGGCTGTGGGACTCCTCTCCCCAAGCCCACCCCAGGGTGCCCACCACGCTGGGGTGACCTTGGGCAAGGAGAACACGGCAGCAGCATATTCACCACCATTGTTTTTTTTTGTTTGTTTGTTTGGTGGTTGTTTTTTTTGTTTGTTTTCCAGTGGTTATTGAAGATGATAGAATTGATGATGTGCTGCAAAACCTCTCGGAAAAGGCCCCTCCTGGTGTTTAAAGCCTCCCCGGGGACGCTCGGCTGAAGCTTTTCTTTGGGGAAGGGGGGGGAGGCCAGGGGGGTGTTCGGTTTACAACAAAGCACAGGTCATCGGCGAAAAAAAATATCTCAAAGCCCCGCAACGCCACAGCGAGCGAGCACCCGGAGAGCCGTCCCGGCCAGCCTGCGATCCCCAGCGCACAGCACCGCATCCTGCCCTCCCGGGGACACGGAGGGCAGGGCAGCGAGCCAGACAAAGCCCGACGCCAAACAAAAGAATGATAAGAATAATCAATTAAAAAAAAAAATTAATTGGAAAAATAACCACCCGCTCCGAAAACCCCCAGCCCAACCGGCCGACAGGAGGGATGAACGGAGGCGTCGCGCCGCGGCTCTGAATTACTCGCGATTTCTTTTCCCGGTCCGATGAACCTTGTGCCGCGCCAGATCGGGGGGTAAGAGGGAAAAGGGGGGCAGCAAAAGTGGGAGGGGGGCAGCCCCCGGGGTCTCCCCCCGGCCGGGGTTGTTCCCAGGGGGCACCTTGTTTACATTATTTAATCTTGCAAAAATGAATCCGTGCACTTGGATGTACCACGCTATCCCCTTCCTTAGGATTTTCTTTTTTATGTTGATGTCTTTGGATGTTGGAAAATGATACATATATATATAAAAAAAAAAGAATTCTATATCTATATTTCATTTTAGTCACATTTTAAGGTTCTGGAGGGGGAAAAACAAAATAAAACCCACAAAACTTTTATAAAGGAAAGGCCTAGAGGAAGAATTGCTGGTTTATTTTTTAAAGCTTGTACTTCTCCGTGGCTGTGAGCAAAGGGACAGATTTTATATGTACAGGGGGGTGGGGGGATGCTCAGCTTTTCTAACTACCATGCAAGTCTGTAGTGTGGGTGATCTTTGGTTGGTTGTTGGTTTTTTTTTTTCCTTATATTGTGGCAGTTTCCTCTCTTTAATAGACTGTATTCAAAAAAATTATATATGTATATATAAAAAAAAAATCTAATGTAATCACAAGAGTGCCAAACACTTGGAGATGCCGGAGGGCAGCGATTTCCCTCCCCGAGTCAAGCAGCACTCGGGGTTTTCTGCTCTTTCTAGGGCTCGGTCGATCTCTCGTGGGGTTTTCTTTGACTTCTCTTTTCTAATCTTTCTTTTTAACTATTTTGCATGACGTGCATAAAAAAAAAAAAGGGAAAAAAAAAGCACCTCTTGCGTGAGGGCTCGGTTTCTTGTTTCTGTTTGCGACTGACTGACAGACCTCAAGGCAGGTTTTCTTTCCTCCTTTTCTTAAATATTGTGTATGTTGCACTTTTATCCACTACACAGGGCTATTTCTGCGATGTCCAAATAAAAAGAAAAATGAAACAAAACGGAAAAAAAACAAGAGAGAGATATATAAAAATAAACGTGGACCTGCCGTGCTTTCCCGCGTGCTGCTCGGCGCCGTGAACATCCCTCCCCATCCCCCTAAATAACGCCAAAAAACCCACGGAAAACCTCGCCGCTCTCTGGCACAGACCCCCCCACCACACCCAGGGTCACGCTGTGCCCTGAATAATTAATTCTAATTACTATTTATGAGATTTGTTTGTTTCGCGGAAAAATTCAACGTGAGGTCCCGAAAAAGGGGATGGGGGACCCAAAAGGCATCCGTCGCCTTTGCTGCTGGGAAAACCTGTGGGAAAAGGGGGATTTTCATCCCTCTCCCCACCAAAACCCAAATCCCGGCCGATTCCCTGCGACCGCTGTCATTAATCTTTACCGGGGAGCGGGGCGGCGTTAATTGGAGCCGTTATCGCTCCCGCCTGCACGACCGAGGCCACGAGCAAACCTTTGTGCTGGGGTGGGGGGAAAAATAAAATCACGCCGGGGGAAACGCATCCCCAGGATGGGGTTTTATTGTGAATAAAATATATTGCAATAAAAGCGGCGTGACACCGAGCAGGGCTGGCGCTGCTTGGTACAGCGACGGCCTGGGGGGCAGATTAATTCATTTGGGGTGGCACAGGGCACCCATCCTGCCCAAGCATCCCCATTTTCGGGGTGCCAAGGCTGCAAGATTCCACGCGGCGCTTCCCCTCCCCGGTACCTTCGTTATTGATTTCTCCGGTTTTAACCCACGCGGCCTCTCACGGGTGGCAGGACGGGACAGGGAAGATTTGCTAAATTGCTCCCTTGAAAAAAATCCCTAATTATTATGATTTTTAGCTCAGTGGGTTCAGCTCTGAGGTCACAGCTGTGTGAGTCAGGCTCGGTGGGCACCCCCAACCCTTTGGCCATGGGGTTTTGTACTCTGGGTGACCCGATGTGCCTGCAAAGCACGAGATGGGCCCACAGGAGGGTTTGTTTTTTGCCCCAGTCTAATGTTTTTTGCCCCAAACGGCATCCGGGTGCGAGCCCACGGCTTTGGGGAGAGCAGACGCAGCCCACAGAGGCGCGGAGCATCCCGCATCCCACATCTGCGGCGGTTCATAGGACACATAACCGTGGGGTGCATGCACCCATTGGCGTTTGGTTAATTAAGTTGGCCAAAAAGCCCCTGTTTCACATGAAAAACCTGATCTATGGATCTGCTAGACCCGATTGCTCACTCTTTGCCACGCGTCAAAAAAAAAAAAAAAACTCTGAGCACCCTGAAACCCAGAGCAAGTGCTCCGGAGATGGGGTCCGTGCATGACCCTGGGAGCTCCCCAAAACCCCTGAACACCTGGGAAAAGCTGAGGATGAACTGGAGAAATCCTGAAGGCCGAGGGGGAAGGGAGGCTGAAAGGAGAGGAGATTGTGCTAAATAATAAACGGCTCTTTTATATGCATCTTTCATGCACAGCACATAAATAATGGAGCAGGAGAGCCCGGCGCGCCGGCGAGCTCGCTTACGGGGAAGGACGCAGGATGGAGGGGCGAGAAGAGGGATGCACGAGGGATGGATGGTGGGCAAAGATGTGTCTGGGAGGCCGAGCCCGGGATCCCCCGGCCGTGCATCGCCGGGAGATGATATTCTGAAGGAGGATTTAAGGATTAAGCTGGCTGCGGGGCAGGATTTTATTGCATACATTATTTAACAGATGGCCCAACGCAGGCAGCCGGCTGCCTACGGTCTCCCCGGTGACCTTGGCCGGGAGATGCCGGGGCCGGGCAGGAAGCCTGGTGCCACCGTCGGGCTCCGATTACGGGTACTGGAGGGGAAAGAAAAAAAAAAAACCCACACCAAAAAACCAAACCAAACAACCCAAAATTCCCCCGGGGAGCCAGCACCCAGCAGCTCCAGTGCCAAATCCCCATGGAAACTGCAAAAACCACCACCCAACCCTGGCCCATATGGGCTGCTTGTTTTGGCAGTGGTGGGAAAAAAAAGCCAAAACCACAAAGGAACAAAAATAAAAATAAAAAAGCCCTTTGCAGGTTTATTCACTGAAGAAAACTTGGCATCTTTGGAAGAAGGAGGGTGCCGGAGGGACAAGCGAGGTGCAAAAGTCCCAGCGGCACCCAGAGGGCTCGCAAAAATCCCACTTCTGTACCCAAACACGCACTTTCATCCCATTTCCCAAGGATTTTGGCATTGGGGGAAGGTGCTAAAATACTCGCTCCCCCAACAAAGCCAGCCCCGGCCCCTTACGCCCAAGAGCCGGGGGGAAATTTTTAATCCATCTCTAAAATCGCTCATTTTCTGTAGCAATCACAGCATCACCCCTTTGCATCGCGTAAGCCCCCCACCCCCGGGGGTGATCTCAGCCCTGGGGGGCTCAGTGCAAACGATGCCCATTTTGGGGGTCCATCGGTGCCCCTCTCCCCACCCCCCAATTCCCAAATCACCGGAGCAGTTTGCAATAACATCCCGAAAATCCAGGGCAGTGGGTTGCAGCCAGGGCGTAGCAGAGCACAGGGAGGGGGGGAGCAGGCAAACCCCCCCAAAAGGACACCCATGTAGGAACTGCCCAAAATAAATATTCTTTCTTTTTTTTTTTTATTCCACCAAAACTAGGGCACGTTAAACTAGGCCAGCGCTCCCCTGCAAAGTGATTTATTTATCGTGGGGGGAGCGAGGAGGGACGGCGTGGGACGGGGGGCTGCGGAGCAGCGTGGCCAGGGGAGCAACACTCCATTCCAGCCCCAAAATAACAGTTTTGGGGAAGAAAACGAGTCTTTTTTTCCTCTTTTCTCATTGAAAACTCACAATTACCCCGAAGGGGGTTAGTTTTCATGACCTTCGGTGGGGAAGAGACGAAACTGGTCATTTTAATGGTGTCAAACCCCTTTTGATCCATTCACTCGAGATCAAATTTTTCAACCACGTGCGGTTAACGTTTTATATTGCACCATTACCAACATAAAAGATGCTTTAGCAAAATAAAAATGGATAAAAACATGAAGGAAGTTTTACCCTGCAGAAAAAACTTTTTTTCCTCCCTTGCTTTTTAACACAAGAAGGAGATAAACCCCCGTGGCTGCCTGCTCCCATGCTCCAGATCCCTCTGCCTGGGTGATGGAGCTGGCCAAGGGGGGGTTGTGGGGTGCAGCACCCTCCTGCTGGGTGCTCCCTCATCAATTGTGGCCTTGGGGCTTGTTTTTTATTTCTTAATTTCCTTATGCTTTTGGGTTTCGCCCCTGGAGAAGGGCTTCTTGTGGCATGGACCCAAACTGTTGCTTGTTGGGGGGAATTCTGGGGGGATGAGGGTCCCCCATCCCTGGCTTCTTTGTCCCACAGCCACTAGAGGCCACTGAGGCTCTGTGATCCCACCTGATTTATTCCTGCCGGACGTTCCGACACTGGCATTAACACCCAAAAGGCTAAAACCAGGGGCAAGGACAAAAAACATAACACAGAAGCAGCAAAACTGGGGGAAAATGCAGCAGAGAAGGGCTCATTCCCAAACTCCATCAGTTCCCCACCCTGGGACCTCACGAGTGATGGCAAAAGCACTTTTTTCACCCCAAATCTCGTCACGCCACTCAGCTGCCCAGGCTCGCATTGAGCATTAGCAGGATTTTTGAGCATCTCCCACCCCAACCCCAAGCTAAACATCTCCAGAGGATTGGGAAACACTGCCAAATCCCAGCGCTCCACGTGCAGTTTCTCTCCTGGGTCAGTGCTCGGAAGGAATTTTTTGGAGGGGGTCAAGAAGCTCCTCTCAGGATGTGGCATTTTCCACCTTGGAAAATCAATGGGAAATTGGAATATTGCAAAAAAAATACACCCCCCAAATCCCTCCTGCTGCCTCAGGGGGCCTGAAAGCAGAGCTACCTGCCTCCCCAGGCTCCTTATTTTCTTTTAGCCCAGAGTTAAAATTTCTAGGATATTATAAACAGCTGTTCCCACTAATGAGGACTAAGCAAAACATCAGACATCTTAATTTATACGTTGCTCAAGGTGTCAAACTGTCGCCTTACAATAACAAGTGGGAGACACCTCACCAAAAAATGAGAAAAGTTTCGCTCGGAGCTAAATGCAGAAGCAGATGCTCAAATAAAAAATAATAAAAAAAAACCCAGCCTCAGCAGAGCACTGGGTTCTGCCGATGTTTTCCCAGTTTTTGAAGGAAACTGGAGGAATTAGGGCTCCTCCCCATGCTACGGCATGGCAATTATTAATATATATGATTTTTACAGAGGTGCACGCGTGACACCCATAAGAGCCCTTTGCTTTGAAGGTCGCAGTCCTTGTGTGGTTTTCCTCCTGCTCATCCCTTCCCATGGAGTCACTATTGGAAAATGGGGAGCAAAGCAGCTGCCAGGAGCGTTGCCTGGGGTCCCCAGAACCTGGCGTGCACGGCTTGGAGCATCAGCCCCCTCCCAGGGTGGGGGATAAAAGAAAATAAAACCAAATAACCAAACCACAAAAATAAACACCCCCTCCCCGAGGGGGCCATGTGATTTAACACCCCAAAATACCCGGCAGTGAGTCACGGCGCTGGGTGCAGAGATGGGGCTGATCCAGCTCTGAGTCAGCCCGGCGGGCGCAGGCAGCCGGCACAGGCTGTTTGGGTCCCCCCCACCCCCACCCCATCTCCCCATTTCCCGTTTTCGCTCCAAACCCGCACAAACACAAACAAATAAGCCGTGACTCAGAGGCACGCAGCGGGGTTCAGCCCGCAGCACCCCCCCTAACCCCCCCGGCATCCCCAACGACGGGGCCGGACACCCAACGTCTTGCGAAAGCCAGGCCTGGGAAGCATTAAAAGAACTTTTAAAAAGTGTGGATTTTTGGAGGGGGACATATGCACAGGAGGTTCTCACCAAGGCCACTGCAAGGAAGCACTTGGGATTTTCCAGCCGGCTCTAATTAATTAGCATTTCCCCAGCTTAGCATCCCTTTAAACATGAAGTACCAATTAATTCCCCTCGGTTGTGGCCAGAGAAAGAGGAGACGGAGCAGAGACCCTGCCCAGGGCTGGCTGGGACAATGGGGTGAAGCCCCACAGCTGGGACGCCCATGTTCCAAGGGGCAGTGGGTGCTGGCAGAGCTGGGATGAGGCTCAGCTCTCGGCTGGGTGCAATCCTGTCCCAGTCCTTCCCATTCCACAGCATCCTCTGACATCCCCAGCAGGATGGACAACAGCAGGACACAGGGTTTACTTTGGAGGAGGTGCCTTCGGAAAGCTGCCCTGGGATAATTTTCTCCTCATTTGGACAAATAGATGGCAGGGAGAACCCTTACAGTGAACAAACTCCGCACGTTGGGTTGCGCGGCACATGAGATCCAGCACGGTGCAAAGCCGAGCTGGGCGCCGGGTTTAACCACCCACGAGGTTTAACTTCCTGGGATTCTCCCAGCCAGGTTAATCCCCAGCTTCATCACCCAGGTTAACGCACCATCCCTGTGTCCCGGGATAAGGAAAGGCAGAAGGTGAGCAGCCCCGCGCCACGAGCAGGATGAGACCCTGGCAGCATCCTCAACCCGTTTCCATAGCGACGGGTTCGGCCCCAGATTGGCCGCGGGTGCTGGGGAAGCAGGAGTGAGGAGGGGGCTCAGAAGGACACCCAGCACAGCAAAACAACGGGCTTTAATTAGAAAAAAACTATAATTGTGCAGCGGGAGCGAGGGGAGGCTGAGGTCAGGCTCTCAGGGCTGCGACCCAGTGCAGCACCCCCAGACCAGCCCCATCAGGGGGGATGTGGGGAGCTGCCCCCCATCCCATCACCCCTGCCAGCAAACATCACTCGGCGCAGACCCCACACAGCCCATTTCAGATCCATCAGCCTTCCCGGTCCAATTCATAGCCCGGCTGGGAAGTCCGCAGCCCGGCTCTAGCCAGAAGCGAACAGCCACGAGACCCCAAAGGATTCACCCTACAGCCCTGAGAGCCGAAAAAAAAACAACCACCAAGGCATCTGGGGAAGGCACGGGCAAGAGGGAGAACCCAGGCAGGTGCACGGATGCTCCCGGGCGTACGGATGCCTGCGGGCCCCCGCAGCCGCCCACGCCCGTGGCCGTGCCCGCCGGCTGCGGCACTGTTACACAAGGCTCCCGGCGCTCTTGCATAAGCCGCGGCGACGCGCGCAGCCCCAGGAAGAGAGGGAGAAGCGAGCGGGGACCACGGCCCCAAAGCCGTGCCATGGGATGGGATCTGTGGCCCCAGCCCATCTCCCGCAGAGAAATCCCAAGGGTCCCACAGCAGGGACATCACGGAGTCGTCCCTAAACACGGTGACGTGACCCTCTGCAGCATGACCGACCCCATCCCTTCCGGGCAGACCCAAAAAAGGAGGAATTCAACCCACTACAGCTCAAGCCCAGAAAAAAGGCTGTGAAAACCCCCAAAGCCAGCGAGCGGCACAAACACCAGCCCTATAGCATCCGACATCTGCTCGCCTCCACCTCTAGCCCTGAGGCTGGGGGGATCCTAAAGGAAAGACCATTTTTTAAAGACTTTTAACCAAATAGGAGAGGGTGTGTGAAACACTTTGTAGGGCTCGGGCAGGATGGGAGCAGCATCACCCACTCCCAGGGAGCCTCTGTGGAGCAACACACACGGGCAAGCATCAGCCTCGGGCTGCCAGCCCTCACCCCAGTAGGAACATGTACTGCCTTTACACCAGGGCCACATCAAAGACCCACAAACGCATTTGGCCCAAACCCCTGGGAGTTTTGCACAGGGAGGCTCACCCTCCTTAGGTGCCAAAATCCATCATTTCTACCCGTCATGGTGCTTTGGCAACAGCACGTCTCATCAGCTTGCACAAGCACATGGCCAGAGAAGGGTGCAGGGACCTGCAACCCCAACCGCACCACCTCTCCCGAGGGATTTGCACCCCGGACAATCACGATTTCCAGGGGCCGTGGCCCACCACGTCAGGGCTGATACATGTTTTTACTCCGACACCTTCCCACCCCACAAACCCACGTAACCTTGCCGTGCTGCCCACCTCCCTCGGGCACAGAAAGGGTTAATGCCACCACAACAAGCCGAGAAAGCCCCTAATTTAGTGAGCAGGGAAGGAGGAGAAGCTCGCAGACCTTTAGCTGAGCTTTGTGAACGTGTGCAACGATATAATATCCGTGTGTTCAGGGGATTTACTGATTTTAACAATTAAAGGGACCTCCGAGAGGCTGCGCACAGGGGGCACGAGCACTGGCAGGACTCATGTTCACACGTGCGTATCCCAGCCCCGGGCACGCTTCCGCTGGCAGAGGTGGCACAAAAGAGAGAAAAACCAGAAAAAGCCATTACACAGGGGCAGCCGATCCTCCCCATTGAAACACAACCCCCAAAATCAACACTGCAAAGCCCCAAGCATCCCCAGGACCAAAACACTTACCAGTGACCCTTGGGCAGTGACACCAGCTCCTTCCAGCACAAGGGAACAAATTTCCATCCTCCTTCCTCCCATGGGTTGGGGAATGGCACTATGGGGACAGCAACCAGCCCAGAAACAGAGCCCTGGGACAGGGACAAGCATAACTCACTAGCCAGACACCCCAGGCATGCACCCATATCTCCTCTGAGACACCCCCCCAAACCCCCCCCTCTCCCCTTATATTGCTTTCAGGACAAATAAATGACAAAAACGCAGCACAGCTGTCCCAGGTGTGAGCACAGGAGGGGAAAATCCCAACCCAAAAGGCTCCACATCCCAGGTGCTTGAAGAGCTCCCCAGGTGAGCACCGCACGGGCTGATGGCCACCAACACACGTTATTGAGGCGATGCCCAGCAAAATGCACGCGTGAGGCCACCGAAACCTCCCCGAAACCCGCTGTTCTGCCCCAAAAAGGAGCAGAGCGGGGACTGGGGTGAAGTGGAGCCGGGGGAGGCGGCGGAGGCGGCGTGCGAAAGCGCGGGGCGGACGGCAGCTATTTCTGCGCCGTGTCAGCACCCACTGACAGCAGTTGGCTTCTGCCGAGCCTCGGCGCGGGCGCCGCGGGAACACGGCGAAGCCGCCGGCGTGTTTTCACGTAGGAAATCCACAGAACAGGTGGATTCCCACGTTATCCCTGCGGTGCGCTCGGTAGGATCGCCAGGCGGGGAGCTCGCTGAGTTTTGGGGGCAAAGCTTGGGAGTTTGGGGTCCAAGCGAGCTGCTGGCAGGCGCTGGGCTGCATTTAGGGGCTTCCAGGACTCCTGATTTCCCCTTGTCCCATGGGCAGAAGCCTCTACAAATCCCTTCTCCTCCCTCACTCACGGGGTCATTCTTTTTTTTCCTTAATTTCTGGGACTTGGAGATAGAGCCAGGCAAACGCCAGCAATTGTGTAACGTTTTGCTCAAAAAGCTTCTTAAACAGCCACATATTTCTATTGGATTTCCTTTGCCCTCCGCTGCTGATTACTGGAGTATTTATATATAAATAGAAGCTGTCTTCCCCGTAATCTGCTTGTTTCTCCTAATTAACTCGGGGCTGCTCTCATCGGGCTGCTCAGCCCCTGCGTTTTGGGGGTGCTGGGTGAACCCAAATCTGCCAAATTTCGGCTGGAATTGCTTTTTAGCTGGTTTGGAGCGAGCAAAGCCTTCCTGGCACCCGGAAGCTTGGAAAAAAACCCACATTTCCAAACTTTACGTGCTCAATATCAGTCCCAGCATCCTCCTTATCTGCCCGGTCCCCTGCTCGGGGAAGCGCTCGAACACGATTTCTTCAGCGCACCTTCCTCCGTCCTCGCCGAGCTTTCCCCTAATTTATGGAATGTCTCGATTTGCTAATTATTTTAATCATTATTACTCATCTTTCCCCTTCTTCCTGCCCCCCACCCCCCTCAAAACTTCATCCTGGGCCCGTCAATCACTTTAATAGCTGTTTACAACCTATCATCAAGTCTTGCATAACATCCACATGACTTCGCTCAGATGCCTCTGACACCCAAAAGCTGCCCCTGAGCTCTATTTCGGGAGCGATGAAGCCCACGGCACCAACCGGCCGCATCCCCCGCCGACGTGCCCAGGCTCCGGGATGAGGAAAATCACCGGGAAAAACATCCCCAAAGCCCCCAAATTTTATAGTTAACAGAAGACCACCCCACGCTGCTCCCTGGTCTGGGTTTTAGGGACGAGGGCTTGTTTGGGTGGCTGCTGACCCCCCTCCCCAGCATCGCAGATAGATGCTGCTCTGCTGCATCTATCTGGAGACATCAGGAGCAAGAAGCATCCGGAGCAGCCCTGGACCACTTTGCGGATGCTCTCGAGGGGGCTGCGGCTGCAGCATGACCTATGCACCCCCCACACTGCTCTGCTCAGCTGCTATGGGGAGGACACACACAGAACAGAGAAAAAGCTGTTAAAAAGCTCATTTTCCAGCAAAGTTCTCCACCCCACAGCATCGCGTGTTGGCGGGCGGACGGGGGCAGAGGCGCAATCTGTGCCTGAACGGCTGCCGGCACGTTGCCAGCCCTTTTCAGCGGGGGGGGACGCACACGACGGCTCTTTTTTAAGCTCTCCCGTCCTCCCTCTCTCCTCCAGGTTTCGTAACCCTTCAAAGCAAGGAAAGGCTCCTTTGGTTGCCAGCTAACGAGCCCCTGCGGAGGAGGAACCGTGGCCCTGGCAGGCAGGGATGCTTGGCAGCAAAATCTCCCCGCCGCGGCGCGTGTCGGGGCATGGCAGGGACAGGGAGCGGGTCTCGGTGGGGTCCCACCATCAGCTGTGCAGTTTTGCCCCAATTTGGCCAATCTTCTCCCCAAAATGCCCCTTGGCACTGATGGTGGTGCGACGCTGCCTGGAGCTGGGAAACCTCTCCCTCCCCGCGTGGACGCTGCGTGCAAATATTTATTTACACAGCGTAAAGGGGCTTATTTATTAAGCTCTGGCTGACAACTGTATCCAAACTAATTTCTCTTAATAAGGCACTTGCAGTCACCCTGGCAACAGCATCGGAGCACCCTTCCTTCAGACGATGTCTTAACGGGGTGAAAATCCCCTTGGATGCAAAGGGGGATGCTGAGAGGGACCCTTCGGAGATGCTGCAGCTGGAAAGACCCAACCCCACTCCTGGGGAGACCCTCTCCGCCCCCGGAGAAGACGGCAGTTCGCAGCTTCTCCTAGCAGCCAGCCTTGCTCTCATTAGTGGCCCAATTAGCCAAGTGAAGGCCAGCTAATAAATCACAGTGGCCATGGCACGGTGGGCAGGCACGGCCGGGCACTTTTTTAGCCCGTGGTGGGGCTCAGCAGCTTGGCTCGGGCGAGACGACGGCAAAAGTGGCATTTTTCATCCATGCAGCTTTGCCAAGAGTGCAGCAAAGACAGGCAGCGCTGGGGCAGGGTGGAGAATTTGGGAAGGGAAATAGGATTAAAGAGCAATGGCCAACTCCTGCCCAGTGCCCTTCTCTGGCCGGCGTCAGTTATTAATACCTGTAATAATAACAGTAATTAAGGAAGGTGTAGGATGAAGGTAGAAGGGTTTTGGCATCCTCCCAACGGCCAGGGTGACCAGTTAATGTTGAAAGCCCTCGTACTAGAGGCAGAGGTGGTGGCAGGATTTCTCTGCTCCTCTTCTCTGCCTCATAGAAGAACTAAACCCAACTGCCCCTGGTTTTCAAAACCCCGTATCCATCAGCTTGCAAAGTGCTGGGCAATCTGGGGTTTGCAAAAACACAACTCCCCAGAACCTGATGGAAGCTCCTTCCCCTCTGAAATCCGGATCTTAACTCCTGCACGAAAGTAGGACGGGATTTTTTTGGACAGCCCATGCAATGCTCCAGCCAGCTGGGGTGCCCCCCAGGGAAAAGGGTGGGCACAGCCCCAGGAAACCCACCCCCAAAAAAGGAACTCATGCCAGGCAGTCAAGCAGGCTGTGATTTACTGGGACAACAGCACTTGTGCGACAGAGAACATGACTGCACCGAGGTACCCGGCCGGCAAACCCACAGCACCGTCGAGCATCGCCACGCTGGGACTCCGGCAAGGTGACCCCGAGAGCAGAGGGATGCTCGTGGTCCCCAGCGCCCGTTTCCCACCCGTCTCTCCCCCCAGACACACGGACACAAAACAGAAACCTGCTGAAACACGGCAAGGCTGCTACATGCTGCAGGAGGGAGCAAAAGGCAATAGGTTTCGACGAGCTCCATGGCACCGCAGCCACGCCAGAGGCGATGGTGTGCGATTCCCTCCGTAGGCACTTGATCCGTGGAGCTGCCGCTGGCTGGATCTTGCAGAAAAGCCCCGTCCTGGGGGCTGCCAGGCGGGGCCCGACGCTGCCAGGGCCAGGCGGTGAGCTCCATGCCTCCTCGGTTGGCAGAGAACGAACTAGGAAGTCTGCAGGCACCGTGCAGGGTGGTGATGGCGAGCGTCCCCGTGCCTGTCGGGGTCCCAAGCGGCAGGTTTGAGGAGACTCACCCGCTCTGTGTCCCGGCATGGACCATTCTGGAGCATCCTCCGACGCCGAGCTGGCCACGGCAGCTGGGCAGAGGTGGTGCGCACGGCACAGGTCAGGGCTGGAGAAGCGAGAGCAGCGGGGAGAGCAGCGTCGGGCTCCAAAACGGGGTCACCTGCTTCATCCCCTTTTCCTTCCCTGAAAGCCAAGGGGATGTACGAAGTGCTGCGCCGACGCTGCGCACTCACCCCCGAACACAGAACAAGGGACGTGTTGACTCATGAGCCCCCAAAGTTGGGGAGGACACTCATTTTGCCAATTGGCTCCAGTATAACAGAGTGCTGGGCAGCTCCTAGGAGTCAGCCCGGGTCTTTTGGGAGAATGACGGGATCAGGAACCAGCTCACGAGTAACCCCAGGGGGGTTGAGATGCACGTGGCCTGGGAACAAACCCTGCTCTGGTAAAGTCACGGGAAGCAGAGAGGGTCGTGGGGGGCCGGGAGCTGAAGGAAGGCAGGAAACAAGAGGTAGGTTTTGCTCGTGAGCTAAAATACTCCCCATCTCCATCGGCTCCGCTCCGCAAAAAGCAAAAGATTTCATGCAAGGCAGGTTCCTGCTCACGACGCTTTGCTAGGGAACAGAGGGGAGGCTTTCCTCCACGGGAAGGTTTCAAAGAGAAAATGCTTTGTCTAAGGAGGAAACACCCTTTCCCATATTCCCATGTTTCCCCAGTTTCCCAACTCTGCAGCTGGAAAGTTCTAAGCTCTCACACTCAACGCTCCCCTTCTTACTCGTCGCTCCTCGGCAGAGGAGCCGAAATCCCGCTGCCTGTGACTCAACTGCATTTCGTTTGATTTTTCTAAGCCCTCAAACAAAACCAATTCAAGTCGAACCAGAACCAGAACTGGGCCCTTTGTCCAGAAGAAAATTAAAACCCTCCCCAAAACATGGAACCTGTATTTCCCCGTGGGAAACCACTGACTTCTAGTAATGAGTGAGCTTGTGGTTGGAAAACGTCTGCTCCAAACTTCTCCTCCCTGTCTCCTCCTCTTCTTCCCATCAGCTTCTGGAAGCCACAGTCCTCACAGTGCCCCCGGTGCCCTCAGTCCGCTATGAATTACGGTGGATAACGAAGCTCCCGGCAATCACCCGGGTATTGTTGGGCTGTGCTGGAGCCGGTGAAGGGATTTTGCTGCACCAGGGTGGAAGCTGCCCGTCACGGAGAACAACTCGGCCGGGCTCCTGTGGAGGTGTGGTACCCACGATGGGTCCAGGGATGCCATTTGTGTCCGGTCACCTCTTGGCTTTAAGCATCACGAATGCAAGAAGTGGAGATGGGGAGAGCGATGGCTCCATCGCCCCGGGGGACTGTGATGGGGTTTGGTCCCAGCCTCTGACTGGTCTGGCTGGTGGGTGCATCGCTGGGCTTGAGGCAAGGCAGTATCCTTCTGGCCGTGACAGCGGGATTGCTCTTCTCATGGTCAGTCCCATCCCAAATTTCCTTTGGTCCATGAGAAGAGTGTGCTGTCAGATGTCCACCTTCGACAAAAGACATCTGAGATGGCAGAAGCCAGGCAGGAGCCTTGGGAGAGCAGGGATTTGGGGCTGGGAAGAGGCAGCCAAGCGAGGACAGGGCAGGCATCAGAGAGACCTGCTCTGGGAACGGGGCTGGGAGCCAGAAGAAAGCAGGATCAGAGGGAACTGCTGTAGCTGGAGGTGCCGCTCCAGTTAAAAATAAATAGCATCCTCCTGCGGACAGACGGTGGGTACCCTCCCGGGGCAAAATACCAACCGCTGAGCACAGGATTTTGCCCGGGCTGCTTCCGTTGCCAGGGTTTGCTCTAATAAACACGCACTGACCCTGCAGTAGGGGAATTCTGCTCCTTGGAGGAGTTTCCTGGAGGACAGTTCCATGCTCCTGTGCCATCAGTAAACTGCCCGAGCCTCTCTCCTCGGCCTCTTTACACGCTGCTTGGGTTGTAGCACAGCAGGTTGAACTCCAGGTTTTCATCCCAGTGTCGGAGCAGGACAAAGAGCTGCTGGGCTGCGGCTTTCACTATGGCCAGGCTGTATCCTGCCGGGAAGTCCTGTTGGCTCAGCCATAGGCTGGCCTTGGCGGCCACCAGCTCCCACTCAATGAAGTAGGAAGCCGAGCTGTGCTCCAGCCAGGCCAGGGCCACTGCCGTGGCCCACAGCATCCCCTCCGGCTCCGTCTGCTGCTGCAACTCGATGTCAAAGAGCAACGCCTGGACCTCGGCACCATCCGTGTCCGAGCCCCGGCCACTGTCGGCTTGCCACTCGGCCGAGGCCGGCGTGCTCTCCGGGGAGGAGAAGCGGCGGATGGTGATGGCTGGCGGGGAGAGTTCCTTCTCGGCTTTCAGGGCTTTGGAGACGCTTTCCACTGCGCTGCCCGAGAAGTGGCGAGGGCGGCCGGTGTCTTCCATGTGGCTGCCGAGTCCCTCCGGCATCGCACCCGCAGCCATGTCTCTGGTGGTGGGACTCTTCTCGTGTCCATTGGGAACCAGGAGCTGCTGGCCAGAGCTGAGGCTTTTGTGCTCCCTGGAGGGACTGACCTTCTTGGTGCTGTAGGAGCTGGAGGGGCTGAGGGCCAGGCGGTGGCAGGCGAAGGGAGATGTCCACTTCAGCTTCTCCATGGGGATGTTGATGGCATCGCAGAAGGCCGAGTTCATGAGAAAGGCACCGCAAGCCAGCTGCAGAGATGCCTGCAAGGAACGGTGGGCACAGAGAGAAGCTCTGAGACACCAACCACTTCTGGGAAGTTCAGGAAAAAGGCATGCATAGATGGAGCAGCTCTCCGTCTCTGAGCAGACCATCAGACGTGGCCATCAGAGACAGCAAGAGACAGGATCCGGGGGGATCCTCCCGTCCTCTGAGCCCCTGCAGTGACCACACGACCCCAGCGAGACGCGGCAATGAGCTGCTCACCAGGGGAAGGTAGTCTGTGTTCTCATTGTCGCCCTCGGAGCTGGTTTCGCTCACTCTGCTGGGAGACTTACTCATGAACCCTTTGGCAGCTCGAGTCAGCAACCTGGTTTTATTGAAGGTCAGCCTGCAGGAAGACGGAAAAGGCGGCTGTTACCTCCATGCCCTTCCTGACGCCGACCCTCCCCTCTGAAAACCATCCCCACCCCAGCCACTGGCATCACGCTCGGTCCTGGCTCCGGCTGCTAACCCGGGGGTGCCCCTTCCCTCCCCCTCACTTGTGTTTGCATCGGACCCACAGAGGTGCAACACATCTGCTAAGGTGAGGGGAAGGTTGAGCCGGCCCATACCTTGCAGCAAAGAGGCTCTCGATGGATTTTTGGGCTTGTGCAGAGGAAGCAGACAGGCTCTGTAGTGGCCCTGGGAAGAAACAGAAGGGCAGGAGTGAAATGAGGTGCTACAGGAGAGTGAAAGTCTACGTGCTGGGACATGGGGTGCTTTGTTCTGCTGCCGAGTCTTTGGCAAAATCCTCGCTCTCCCCTTGCCTCATTTTTCCTACGCAGATAACGAAATTCCCAAAAACGAACCTGGAGGAAATCTACACCAAAGGCCTAATTTTAGGTCATAAGGTTTATAAACCACCCCCCAAAACTCAGCAGAAATACTGGGTGAAGAGCCCGAATCACGGACTCGACGCACCCGCACCCTGACAAGCACCATCAGCTCTTCCCCCTACCTTCGGGGAGACCGCAGCGCTCCCAGCCAGAGGAGGAAGGGGTGCTGCAGGGCGACAGGCTGCTCTCCTCCGCATCTGCAACGGAGGAACCGCATCAGCAACGCCGCCCGGCCGCAATCGCCACCGCGCCGGGCTGCGGCACGGCCGCCCTCCCTCTCCGTGGCATTACCAGCTTAATGAGCCGGATCAGGGGTGATTTTAATTCAGCTGCAGACCTGGCAATGCCAGACGAGGTGCGATCCGACTCGTCTTCATTAGCAGCGGATTTGGTGACAAGCAAGTGTCTCACATCCCCTTGCCTCTAATTACACCCGGTTTCATCCCTCATGTTATCTGTGTTCCGGCTGCCAATTAACTCCCAAGCATTGTCAGCAGCCACTGCCTGCGATTTGGGAGCTTCAGGGTCAATTCCAGCTCCTTCCCCATTTAAGGAGATGGTCTCCAGCCAGACACGTGTCTGGTAGCACCATGTTCACAGAGGAAGGCAGAAGAAAAAAAAACAAACCAAAACAAAAAAACAGAGAAGTCCCTTCATAGACTAAACCACTGAGATCTCTAACACCAGGAACGAGGCAAAACCCCAGGGAATCTTACTCATGCCGTAAAATCCATCGTCTCCGTTCTGGTCGCAAGCTGAGTGGGGTCGTCCAGGGGAAAAGCCACGATGTCTTCTGTTTCCCGAGCTCAGGCTCCGCTGGCTGCCCTGCTTGGATGCTGCCCCTTGGCATGAGAGAAGGGAGTTGCCAGCGTTAGAGAGGGACTGGCACACGCACGATGGCAACGAACCCAGCAGACTGATGAGCTTGGTCATCTCTGGGCACCCAGACCTAAGAGTAGACCTTTTGTCTGGCCATGGGGAGGAGGTTCTTGCCACCAAGCGTGGCAGGCGCGCCATTGGGCTCAGCCATGGCCTTGGGTGTGTTGGTGTGGTGCTCAATCGAGCCATGGCTTCACCGGGCTTGCTCCGAGCGAGGCTTCTCAGGTGACACCCTCCCTCCCAAGACGTTTCGCCCCTCCGCCGGCCCCCCGTTACCCGTGTGGGTGTACTCGACGACGGTGGGCAGGTAGGTGTTGGTGCTCAGGTCCACCGGCATGAACGCCGTGTACTTGCTGACGACGTTGCAGGCCTTGCTGGTGTGGACAGCGTTGACCTGGTACTGTCGCCCGGATCCTGCCACATGAGAAGACACCCCAGTTAGAGCCCACGTGCCCCGTGGGCTCCATTCACCCTTCAGACTCAGTTCCTGCCTCCAGGCTTGGGCTCCATGCCCAGCAGGGACTGTATCCCTCTAAACTCTGCCTACTGCTTCTCCTGCTCCTATTTAACATACACAGCTGCGTTTCATGGAGCAGAAGTTTGACAAGACCCGGGGACACGTGCAGCCCGGAGCACTGATGCGTGGCTGCTGTTGGACCCTCTGAGTTTGATGCCAACTCCCAGCTCCAAGAGATTAAACCCTCAAAAATAATCACCGTCACCCGACGTGTGAAGCAGAGGAGCACGAAGTAGCACGAGCTCGAGCGTGTTAACGTGCAGCAAGGCTGCAGGAGCAGGAGAAAAGCCCAAGGCAGCTGGACAGGGCTGGCATTCGGGAACTAGGTGAGACATTCCCTAATATTTCACCACTGCCTGCCCTTGTGTTAAGCGGAGAGGCTGCTGAAGCTGCTGGAAAGCCCCTCGCCGAGGCAGGGCAGCGTCTGCGCGTTACCGTGCTCGATCTCGCACTCCTTCTCGGCAAGCTGCTCGAAGTCCCGGATGACGGACTTGGCTGCCAGGTGGTGGAAGGTCTCGCTCCACAGGTCCGCCTCGCCATCCGCCTGGTTCTCCCGCTCTCGGAAGAGAGGGCGGATATCAAAGGCGACTTCCCACTGCACGGGCTCGTTGCTCCTCAGCCCCTTCACCACCGCCTTGCAGAAGGCCCTGGGGGAGTGCGGGGAGCCGCGGGCAGCGCTGGAGTCGGAGTCCTGGGGCCCCCAGTCGGAGGAGGTCTCCGTCTCAAACGTGAAGGAAGGATGCTGGGCAGACTCTGCAGAGAGGGGAGAGGCAGGTAATTAGTCACATCTGCGGGAGCTGAATTCCCCGCTGCCGCCGCAAAGCCATAATTAATACTTCCTAATTTTCACAGGGTGGCATGAAGCGTGATGCAACGCCACCGAAACCCCGGCACGGGTGGGTGAAGCTGGCTGTGCCCCCCGCTCTCCCCGGTTACCCGGATCCCCGGGGCTCCGGCTGTCCGATGAAGACCGCAGGCCTGCGCTGGTATCCAACGGTCCCAAGCCCCTTCCCGGAGCCGCCTGCTGCAGCCCGTCCAGCACCGTCGGGGGGTCAGCGTCGTGGCAGAAGGACACGCAGCTCCGGTGGAGCAGTGACGGCCGCCGGGCACCCGCGCCGCGGATCCTGGCAGCAGAGACAAGCGAGCTGGCTGCGAAGGGCTGAGGGCAGAGCAAACGTTAGGGCTGGAACCGGCTGCAGCCGATGGCACGGACCTGCTCTGTCCCATCCACTCCCTGCCTGATGCCAGCGGGAGACGCGATCGTGCCAACACGTGGGTCCCTCTCTGCTCAGCCCTGCCTGAGATCCGTGCCCAGACAGAGCCCTCCACCAGACCCGTGGGGTGTCCCCAAGGGACTCCAGCCCCAGGGGCTCCTTCCCCAGACACGCAGAGGGTGAAATATGAGTTTCATCCCTCCAGACATTTTAATGACTTCACTTGGGAACCAACGGAAAGAAGAGAGACAGAAAGATCAAGGACCAGTTGCTTAGTAACGAAAGGAGAAAGGCGCAGGGGATGGGGGAGAAGGGAATTTTTATCTTTTTCTTTTTTTTTTTTTGATGAGACAGTTTCTCCACTTTCAGGAGACATGATTTCCTCCCCCCCAGCATCTCCGGTGCCACATCCTGCACGGAGAGACACTGAGCTCTGCCTGTTCCTATCCCTGTCCCCAGGGCTGTGGAAAGGTCCCCCTAAAACCAACGGTCTCTATCTTCCTATCTCAAGCCCAGCAAGGGAGAGAGGTGGTAAAAAGCAGTGGATCACAGGGAAGGATGGAAAGATGCTTTCTCTGGGTGGCACACAAGAATGTGGCCTCCATCACCACTGAATTTTTGATGCTCTACAAAACCACCAGCAGAAACAGGAGGCAGGCAGCTCCAGGAGCCACTTACCAAGCTAGGACTGAGATATTTAAAAGCAAGCTGCTCACAGAAGCCCCTGCCAGACCCTTTCCATTCAAAACCAGCTCCTCCTCCTGCCCGAGCTCTCCTCCCAGCCAGAGGAAGCCGGCTGGGAACGGAGCTGGGGATTTAAGCTGCCCATTGCAAGCGCTGACCTTTCCTTCCCAGCATGGCGCGCGCGGAGACGAGCTGAGGGTTCACCCCGGAAAATGTCAAGCCCTGGCAGCCGGACTGGGAGCTGGGAAAGCCGTTGGGAGCCCTCGGAGCAGCACATAGCAAACCAGGCTGCAATTAATTAAGACCAGGACACACGCTGTTAACCATTTACTGCCCTCCAGAAGGGAGTCGTTTCCATCCCTGCCTTCACGCTGAGCATCCCGTGTCCAGAAGGATGCTCTGAGGACCTCTGCGATGAGGGCAAGGGCGCTGGTTCCCCTAAAACGTACCACTGCTTGCCCATGTCAAGCGATGCTGTTCACCACCCTCCTCGCTGCAGCTGGAGGGTTGAGATTTTCCTTATGGAGTGTCAGCCCTTCTTCCCCTTCGCCCCTCATCACACTTCCAGCCCCACTTCACCCAGCTGATCTCTAACCCGCAGCAGAAGAGAAACAGACATCTCCAGACATCCCGATCAGAGTTTCCATGGGAACAAAAGCACTGCTGGTCCTCCCAGCCCTGCAGATGCTGATTTCCGAGTGGAGCATCCCGGCGATGCCAAGGATGGGAGAAAACCATCCCTACCCTTCCACAGATCAGCTGAAAAATCTTCCCAAATTTCACCTGCTTGCTGCTGATGTGACAACGCTCAGCAGATGTATCATCACACCAGTCCACGTCTCAGCCCGACGCTGCGTACGGGCCGCAGTTCCAACCACAGCAGTGAGGGATCTGCTTTGGGACCGACTTTCTTCTTCTCTGCAGGGCACAGGTGTGCCACAGCCCTGTGGAGAGCTGGCATTGCATGGGCAAACTCCAGGGAAATAAGAAGGAAGCAGCGGCCCAGGGCTCCGACGAGCAGCAAGGTGAAGCACGGGCCGCTCAGAGGAAGGGGAGAGGCATTTAGCAAAGAAAAGATGGGCTTCGTGGGGAAGTGCTGCTACGGGATGTCAGGACAGCACCCTGCACCCTGCTTGGCCCGTTTCCTACGTGTTTGTGGTGCGCTGCAGCCCAAAGCACGGACACGTACATTTATATCCCAAGACCAGTGTGAGCCAGGCTCTTTTCCCTTATGCATCAGAGATTTTCCTGCTGCTGCACGCTGGCCTCCGCCTCGCCGGGTGTCACATACCTGGAAATCCACCTGCCAGGGCTCGGGGCTGACCTGCTGCAGGTCCTGCAGGTGGGTTTTCCGAAGGGGGTTTTTCACCAGGGCGGTGCCGGGATCGCTGGCTGTGGGCACCTTCGTGCAAGGCTGGTGGTCGGCGATTTGGGTGGTGCTGTACGCCCGTCTCCTGGAGGAAGCTTTCACGTCCGTTCCTGCATGATGGGAGAGAGGATCAGCTCCGCTCCTGAGCGGGACCAGCCAGCACCATCCGCCTTTGGCTCCCAGCGGGAGCCCACCCCCCTGGTCCCGGGGCCGAGGGGGCCACGCTCAGCCCTGCACAGTTTCAAGCAAGGCAACCAAACCACAAAAGGAAACAAGAGCCTACACTCGAAACTCCGGGGGAAGTCGGGAGAGCAGACTGGGGAGGTTTTGTCTGAGCAGTTTTCAGCCAGAAAAAGCCTGACTGCATTTCCCTGAACCTCTCTGGAGAAGACAAAGGGCTTACTAATGAAATTTCATTAGCGCAGACATTCTCCTGTCAGAGCAAGAGTAAAATTTCATTTGGAAAAGCATGATTTCTCATTACTTTTGACAAGGTTGAGGGGATGCACAGCTCAGTTCCTCTCCGAATATAAGGGAAGAACATCCCATGAGTAATGGAGGTTTCCTTGCGGCACGGAAACATAACCAGCTGCTTTGTGCTACGTGCTGCTGACACAGATGTCCAGATGAGCTACGATGGTGAGGGGTGGCACCCTGGGGACAGGGCTTCGAATCCATTTCCCCCTCTCCTGACCTTGAACTGCAACTTCAGGGCTTACGACTGCTTTGCAGGTGCAGGGACAGTCTAGCTGGGCTACCCGTTTGCTCGCTCCTCTCCTTCTCTGCACACCGGAGAGCAGCTTGGGAAGCTTGTAAATAATGATGGGGCTAAAGCTAGAGCTGCTTTGGGAAGGCAGTTCTCCAGGGCTTCCCTTGATTTTCTGATAAAACATCCAAACCAAACAGACTCGCTCAAGCCTCAGGAGATCTGTCACCCCTTCTGCAAACCCCTCCGGTTCTTTGCAGAGATACAGGCGAAGAAACTTATTTGTCAGACAAGCAAATTGGCAGAGCAGTGACACAAGCTTGACTAGAAAGACAGGCATCACACCCACGCTTGTACGGAGGAAAATCTGACCAGTGTCCGTGTCGGATTCTCCCCCAGGATCTCTGCCCACCATCAGGTGATCGGAGGCACGCTCGGTGGGGCAGCAGCCCTCCGAGTCTCTGGAGTGGTTCCAGTTCTCCATGCTTGCTCCCTCCTCCTGGGAGTGAAAGAAAACAGAGCTGCCCGACTCCTGGGAACGCATCATGCTGTAACGTCGCCTCTTGTCCTGGGGGAAAGCAGAGAGAGGGAATAGTTCCTACCACCGCGTCCATCAGCCAGCTCCCAGCCGAGAGGTGCTTGTGCCTACCAGTGCCCTTATCTGCTGAGTTCCTATTCCCAGACATCTCTGGGAATGTCTGCTATTCCCAGACATCTCACCCACCATCTCTCTTGAGGACAGGGTGAGAAAATAAGAGACACCTCCTGACCCGCTCCTCCCAGGACAGCCCCACCAGCCAGTGCAGCGCGAACTCACAGATCTGGGGTTAGAGATGTACAGGGAGGTGTCGCAGATGATGCCGTAGCCGACCAGGTGGTCCCCAGGGAAGAGGCAACTGGTGCTGATGGGGGAAACCAAGACCTCGGTGCTCTCGGGAAAGACCCACTCCACGGACACGTCGCTCAGGACCGGCGCCATCGCCTTCTTCAGCGATTTGACCATCTGAGGCAGAAAGCAGAGGGGAGCGGTTATGCAGCGAGCGGATGTTGCGTGTGCCATGGTGCGCATGCTGTGTGTTACAGGGGAAGGGAAGAATTTCCTCAAGTAAATCCATCAATGAATTTGCACCCTCTCCTGACCTTAGATGGGAGCCTGCTCCCTCTTAGACTGCTCTGACACCTGTCCCAGCACCCCCAGTCCCTTGGCACGGTTATAGCAGGGGCAGCAGAGCAGATATGGATACGGCACTGGGCTGATCTTGCACCGTGCATGGCCGGCCCAGAGGAAATGTGGCAGCTTGTGGCCAGAGGTACGTTGCTCTGGTGCAAGGCAACACCCCCTGCTCCCCCCCAGCACATTGGAAAAGTTGTTGTCCTTCACTTCTCGGAGCCCCAGCCCTGTCCCAAGCCCCAACACTCATGCACCGACTGACAGCGCTGCTGTTTTTGGTACGGGTCCTTGCTGGCACCAGCCACTGCCGGAGAGCAGCAATGCTCTGCCAGTTATACATGTGGAGAAGACCAATATCTGTGAATATCTCATGGACAAACCTACTGGGGAGCCATCTACAAGAGCTTCCCTGCACACTAGGGGAAGAGAACATCAGATTTCCAGGCAGAACAGCTCAAAGGCTCTCTATTCTTCACTGCTTTTTCACAGGCTCGGGAAGACACACCAGGCTGTGTTTTATAAGGCCCTTAATTGATGCCTCAGACTGCTGAAGGCACCGAGCTGCACAGCCCGCAAAGCTCTTTATTAATAGCTCTGTAAAAAAAAAAACCAACCAAACCCTCCCTTCACTGTCTTTGCTTTTCATTTACATCAGAAATGCTGATGCTGTTCTGTCTTAGAGAGGTTTTTGTGTGCTCCAGGGTCCTGCAGCGGGGCAGACTGCTGAACTCCTTCTTTTGAGATCAAGAAGGTAGGAGCCAGCTTTTCTGAGATATTTAGGAGCTAAAGACCCGGATCCAGCGGATGACGGGCTGGGCACCGTGCTTTCACCAGGGGACAGAGCCATTCTTACGCCGTATTTGAGGCACATGGGTTTACTCAGTCTTCCTGGGGCGAGGGGAAATGCAGAAGCTCCCCCTCTTCGCTTTAAAGTCGGCTTAATAGCAAAGCTATCGCAGCGTATTCCTCTCCCTCAAACCCTGGCTACTTCTTGCCTGAGCAACGCCAGGGCTGAGCCTGACTTCAAAACTAATTGGCTGCTTTGATGCCAGCTCCTCCGGCCTCGCCAGCGTCGGAGGCAGCAGCTACCTTTGAAGCCGAAGCTGCTGTATGGCGGCTATCGCTTCTCCCCATCCCCGCGCGGAGGGTAAACACACCCTCCCACTCCCTCCGACAGCCGGAGATGAAGATGCTCTTTCATCCTCTCCCGTTCGCCCACCTGCTGCTGAGTGGGAGTTGGAAAAGCAGCAGCAGGATGGGGGAATGAGACCCATTAGTGAGCTGTGGCCTCCCCCTCGCTGAACCACAGCATCCTTAGAGCCTTGCGAGGTGGTCCCCTGGGAGCGGGCAGCCGTACCTTGGGCTGCAGCCTCTCGCCCTCCGCCACGAACTCGGCGATGCCCCTGGACACGGCAGCCAGCCCCCGAACCAGTCTCCTGCAGGCGTTTGGCCCAATGCCAAAGCTGTAGCACCTGCAAAAGGACACGGAGAGTCAGGATCCAGGGGATGAGCCATCCTAACCCCCAGCCCCACGCAGCTCACCCACTCCCCGCAGGCAGAAGATCCGCCCCCCTCGGCTTTATCCCATTGCTATGCAGTTGTCCAGCATATCTGGAGGAAAATACACCAGCTCCTCTTTTAGGTGGCTGGCAGGAGGGTCAGGAACTGCCAGCCCCCTCCTCTCAGCAGACCTCAAGTCCCTTCCCTGAAGAGCAGCTGTGATGCTCAGGGGCTTCCCAGCACGACCTCAAGCCTCTTCTGCAAACACAAGCAAGCTGCTTTGCTGCCAGTTCAGCTCTTTTCCCTGCTGAGTGTCTGCGGTCAATAGCATTAAAGACCCAGTAATTATCTCTGCTCACAATTAAAACAAACGTTTTCTCAAGGAAAGAGGAACCAGCCAGGCAAAACTTCTCCTTTGGCTCAATGAGTCAGGATTTGGTTCTGGCCGAAGGCTGCAAACCCAGAATGGAGCTGGAACCTGGGCAGGGAGGGCAGGAGCGAGCAACGCCTGGTGGGGTCGGATGCGGTACAAAGCCAGGAGGGATGGGGATGGGTGGGATACAGCGTTCGGCCAGGGCGACGGATAGCTGAGGAAGAAACCACCTTCAGCGGCAAACTGCATCTGCACGAGGAGCTTTTCTCTTGGAGGGTTTTAATCCCCATCTGGCTGCAAATCTTGGGTCAGCCTCGCACCCTATTAAACAAGGCTCTGATCTTCTTTTGAGACAGGGGCCATGCACACGGCCACGCTCGGACTCTCAGTGCAGTTAGCCCACCACCATGCCCCTGCAAGAGCCAGGGATGGGCTGCCCTATACAGCTGGGAAGCAGTTAAACCTCCATACAGTAAAAAAAAGGACAAAGCAGCTGCCCCGATTAGCCCTGAAGTCTAAGGGATGGAAGAAGAATAAGGTTTTCTTACATTTTTCCTATGTTTTGTGCACCTAAAAGAGGCAGAGGAGAAACCAGACCAGCCTGTCGTCAGGGCTGGGGAAGCAGGCTGGGAGCTTGATGCACAAATTAGCTGCTTTTTACATCGTTCTCTTTCAGCATATTCAATTCTGCACAGCCCCATCCTGGAAGCAGCTGGGGCCAGACCCAGATGTGCTTTAAAAATAAAAAAAAACACACCACGGCAAGGAAGATTGTTCGTGTGTCAATCTCTCCTAGCAGGAAGCATCAGATAAGAGCCTGTGAAGTTGTCAGCCCAATTATCCTGCTTTTGATTGTTTAAAAAGCATCTGAACTTCTGGGATCTGTTCCAAACCCTTTGAGGTTCTCCCATGGCTCATACCAGCCATTTCTCCTGCCTCTGTTTCTGAAGGGGAGGGGGAAATCTGTGAGATGGAACCGTGTTCAAGGTGAAGCACGTCCCGCACCGTGCCAGGCTTTCGCCCCCGCAGCGGCGAGCCCCGCTGCCCTCCGTACCTGGTGGAGCAGGACTGGTTTCGCAGCAGCTCCAGGACCTTCCCCGTGTTGCTGATGGCCCCGTCCGTCAGCAGGAAGAGCAGTCGGGGATGGCCCCTGTGGATGGGCTGCCGAATGACCCACTTCAGAGGCGATAAGATGTTGGTGCCCCCCATATCAGCCCGGATCCTCTTGATGCTCTCGCAGGCGACGGCCAGGCTCTCCTGCCCAAAGGAACGGCAGAATTGTCAACCTCTGCCCCAGCACCCTCCGAGCACCAAGGAGATGTGGCTCCCCCCTTCACCCACCTCGCAGTAAGTCTGACTGGCAGGAAAGAGGGTCTTGAAGGTGGATCCGAACCCAATGATGTTGAAGAGACACGCTGGCATCAGGCTCTTGAGAATGACCAACAGAGCATCCTGCAGGGTGGAAAGCAAATAAACACCGGGTCTTTCTCAGGCTGCTCCAGCTTCACCAGTAAAAGCCCTGCCCAGGCCCTCCATACCTTGCCATCGCACCTTCATTTGACAATAAATAATAACGAGGCACGGTAATAAAACTGCTTCTTTCACACAATTTCCTGCACCAGGAAAGCACTGCATACTAAATCTGCTCTTTCCCTTAATGATATTTGGGTCCCATAGCAGCGAGGAAAACGGGGAGCCTTCAAAAAAAAGAAAAAAACCCTGAACAAATTTTTCTGTTTGTTTTTAACTGATGAAATTTGTGCTTGCAATACGGTATTGCGGCACGGAGCTAGTGGGTGAGAAGCAGAGTGTGAAATTGAGAAGTGCGACACGCAACGCATTTCAATGTCCAAACTTGCAGAAAATAAACAAACAGCTTGAAGTCACACAAAGGGAAAAGCCTCCCCCATCCCCAATTCTCTTGTATTCATAGCTGGCATCAACTAAAATAACTGGGAGAGACAGTTTTAAGCTATTTTCTTTACCAGAGGTGGTTATCTAACTCGCCTATTCCTGGTCTTTACATAAGGGAAGAGCAATTTAAATTGTCTCAGCCACGTGACGGCCATGGACAACTCCAGGACGGAGCTTGGGATAGCAGCCACCGGACAAGAGCTACCCAAGGAGCTCGGGAGCTCGCAGGGGCCGCAGGAGTAATTAAGGTTGCAGGAGAGGGAAGCCAGTTTAAAGCAAAGTGCTGGCAGTGCCCGGTGCTTTCTGTTTCTATGCTGATAAAGGCAGACTCCTGCCAGCCTGCCTAGGGCAGCAGAAACCCTAGAGCCAGCCCCCAGAGAAGCGCTGCCAAGGTCAAACGAGCGAAGAGAAGCCTTCTTGGTCCGTCAGAGGCGATGGCAAAGTCCGAGTAACCACAGTGGGTGAGTGCTGGAGCTGCCTGCAGAGCAAAACCCTGCCTGGGAAGGGCTGCAGGGGGATGGGTGGCAGGTCAGCCCAGTTCCCGACCCCTGCCAGGCTCAGCGGCGAGGCAGGGCTGGAGCACCACGACCCAGGGAAATAACGTACAAGAACAAGGCTGCCCTTTAACAGGCTCCAGAGGACTTGAAACCAAGCTGTTATCTCAAACCTACGAGAATATATTTATACCACTGCTTCCCAGATGGCTCCCTGGGATGCCGGCTCTTCCAAATCTCAACGCCGACATCCCAACTCAGAACTAATTACAAGGAAAAAAAAAACAAACCACAGATTTCCAAATATTTTTCCCAAAGTGGGCAACCAATGCCTGCTTTCTGTTTTCAGCAAGCGGAAAGATTTATTGCTTCTCCTGGTAAATATTGATCTCGATCCCGTTGCACTGACTCTACACGGCAGCTCAATAAGGAGAGATGTTTGCCTCCAGAGAAGTCAATTCCCAGTTATTAGTCTCGTTTTGCCAGCGAGCCCGCCCGATGCGGGCACCGTCACGGGCCTGGCTCTTCTGCCTGGCTGCATCAGGATGAGAAAGGAACCAGCTGCAGGAAATTTAAACCCCTTGCCGGAATGTTCCCTCCCCGCCTGCAGCTCCACGGCTCGGCTTTCCCGCAGAGCATGCCCAAGCCCTGCTGCACCACTTGCCCAGCGAGCTGAGCACCATCCAAATGTCTCCATCGAGCATAACCCACCCAAATCCACCCAAACCCACCCAGAACAGCCCTGCCTGTGAGGTCCCTGATATTTGTAAGTCATGAACAAGGATGGGAGACTCAAAAGAGGGATGGTGCTTTTCTCCCTTGAGGTGTCTTCTCCAAAATCTCCAGTATCTCCCCTGAAATATTTTTCCACAAGGGGAACAGCTTTTTTTCCTGTTTTTACAGCCCTCCTGCGGATGGGAGTCCCAGTTCAGGACCTCTCGGAGAAGGGCTCTGTCCCTGCAGGGTCCCCATCCCCACGGGACAAACCAGCCTCCACGGAGGCTGCGGAGATCGCGGTGCCCAAACTCGGCCATGCTGTGAGTTGGACAGCAAAAATCTGGCCTGGGGCAGAGACTCATCCCGATTCCCAGGCTCCGAAATGTGCTGAGGGAAGAGGGTACAACCTCGGAGATATCCCGGCCCCTTCGGTGGAGGCAGGGACAGAGGACAGCCTCTCTATCCCAGGGGACCTGCTGCAGCCTTGGGCTCCCCAGCATCCCGATCCTTGTTGCCGGAGGTGGCCATCCTCCGGCAGTTCCCATGGAAACTGGAGACAGATGGGTAAGGACATGGGCTACAAGATGCTCCCTGCTGCTTGAGTCCTGCAGAAAGGAGTGCAGCTGTACCCAGGGGAGCGTTGGGTCCAAATCTGGGTGGCATTTGTCTTAGGAAAGGGTGCGAGCAGGACACCTGGGGAGTGAATCTCTCAGACATCCAAACGCAACGGAACCCCTCAGACGAAGCCCTGTTCTGCAACTCCCTCGCTGTCCTCAGCAGAGAGGCACAAGGCAGCCCAGACCTATGCCCCACTCAGGAGGATGCAATATTGTCATTGGGGTTTACCTGGCCCCCAAAAACAGGACATAAACCTTCCAAAAGAGCTTTTGCCAGAGACTGCGGCTTCTAGCCAAGACCTGCCAGCTGGCAGGCGGCGGACACCAGCCTGGCCTCGAAGTGCTTTGGGCAGGGCTAACAACAATTAAATAGCTACCAGCGTGATTTCCCCTTTGATGGACAGGGTGGTCCCCAGTGGGTTCAAGGCAGGAACCTCTCCAGATCCTCCGGGCAGCAGCACAAAACCAAGCCCAGCTCTCATGGGGCAACCTGTAGCTGGGTAAGAGTCAGACCTGACCAGGGAACCTCAGACTCACAAAAGGTCATGAAAAGGCCCCTTTTTTATCCAGAGGTCTCAGCACACCTCTCATAACCCTTCACCAGACTGTGGGCATTCATTTGTGTTTGAAAAAGGGATGCATCATGTTCGAACAACTTCTCTGGGTGCACAGAGGCGCCCAGCAGCAGAATGGCGCCTAATGCACAGTCAGCACGTCCCCTGGAGCTCCTTGGAGGTCTCCCACCTAGGCAGTGATCTGCCTCAAGCCCTCCCCGGAGACAGGGAGAACTGGGGAAGGCAGGCACAAGACGTGCACACCAGCAAAGAGGGGGAAAGCAAACGTCTTGATGCGCTGATAGGGAGAAGAGGAACAGAATGAGGAAGAGTCAGCTTCGCTGCAGGTACCTAACGAGCCACATGGTTGAGATGACTAAAGCTACAGCATATAATTACCCCCCATCCCCTCATAATGAACACTCATCAGCACTCAACAACCCCCACCGCTCTCTAATATTCATCCCTCGTTGGCACGCAGGCACTTCCCCTCCCGCGTGGTACCTTGACGCGGTTGATGTTCACGCCGCTCATGCTTCTGCTGCGGTCTATGAGGAAGATAAACTCTCCTTGGGCTTTCCGGAGATCCGGCTGGACGGTCCTCAAGTCAGGGCAGAAGTTGAGCATGATGACGGGGTGGTGGGGGATGTCCTTGTTCAGCCGCTTCCTGATGATTTCCGTCTGCAGGAAAGAAGGAGAGAGCTCAAGAGGTTGATTATTTCACCCCTTTTCACTTCGAGGGGAATCAGAGCAGGGCTGCAAGACCAAAGATGGAAGCACGTGGCCTGTCGTGGGCAGGGATTGGCTTTTCCCGGCCTCAGTGGTGACAACACCTGAGCTGAGGCTGTCATGCAGGTTGTTCTGTCTGTATCCCTGCGGAGCTGCTCCGTGGGTGAACGGCATTCCCACCTCATTGCAGCCACGGTCACATTTTGCCTGGGGACACAGGGTGGCAGAAAGCCTTAATCAGGGACCGCGGCACACGTGGAGTGGCTGCACGCTTGGATGACAGCCTGGAGAAGAAATGACAAGAGCTGGCCCTACGCAGCACCTTGTGAACCTGATTCTCCAAACATTTTGTTAGGTTCCTCCCAAAAATCTCGTTCATTAGCGCAGTTCAGTGCCACACCGAGGCACGCCGGAGGTTTTCTCCATGGGCACTCAATAACGAAGGGTGAGATCCAGCCCTCAGCACGCTGTATTCACCGCTTCAATTCATTCCTGCCGACTCTAGTTTGCTGGTTTTTCTGCCTATTTCTTTTAGAATTTTTCTTTGTATGGAATGAAACGCTTTGGAAAGCCGAACCGGTCGATAGGAACCCGCGTGATATATGTCTCTCTACTGCACACAGCTCTAACGGCTCTCTGCGTTTTATCTCATTTTATTTCAAGTATCAATCTTCATTAAAAACATGATAAAACGAAACTGGAAAAAGCCTCTCGTGCTCAGTTAATAATCTGTTGGTGAGTGGATATAAAGCCATCCTGGGCTCATGGCCACGGCTGCAGTGAATCAGCGCGGCGCTGCTTTCGAGGGAGCTCCGGGACCCCACATCGGCACGGCCCGGGGCCTTTCATCCCGGCGTCTGCAGTGCGGAAACATCCACGCACCAAGCAGCTCGGTCCTTGGGGGGTTTGCTTGCCTTTTTTCTCCTCTTTCAAAAGCTGCTGTTTCTTTCTGGTTTCACCAGTAGTAAACCAGACCCAGATTAACTGGGCTTGTTTCCTCCGGCTCTGAGTCATATTCCTAGATCTACGAGCTAAGGACCGACCTTTATTGTGCATAACTCACTAAATCGAGAGTCCCTGCAGATTGACACGTACACACACACACGAGCTCTTGGCTTTCAGCGGCGCTGCCGGAGTGCTGCTTCTCCGACCCCTGCGAAAAGACGGTTCCCATTCCCGGGAACAAGTACGTCGCCGTCACCCCGGCTCTCGCTCATCCTCCCGCACTTCGCTCTCACCCTTTGGAGTATAAATTAACCAGTCACTGGCAACTGGAAGAGCTTTTTCCACCAGCCATACGACATTATTGTTTAACATCTTTCCCAGCAAGGATGTTTATCACATTTCAGACTAGAGGGATCTTTGCTGTCTCTGCCAGAGGACTGAATCGTGGCCCCCGACCTACCCGCAGCACTCCCTGGGATGCTCTTGGGGACCCAAGACATAAAATCCCCGTGTGATCAGGATGAGCCCATAACCTGGATTTCCCACTGGCTTCAGTGAGAATTTTAGAGACAAGCCTTCAGTGAGAATTTTAGAGACAAGCCTTCAGTAAACAGCCTCGGAGGTGCTGCTACAGGTCAGCCAGAAGAGCAAGAATCTCATCCACATCTCTTCTCCCCACCTCCCCTCTCCTCCGTTCCCCTTCACCCATTATCCAGTTACAGCAAACTAATCAGATACGCTCGACCGAGAGTTGATTCCAGCGCGCGTTCATCCCCACCACCCTGCTAGCTGACGAGCGTCCAAGGTTTCTGCATAACAAACCGAGGGATGAGAATTAATTCATCATTTACCACTGAAATTTCTGGGCTAATTCATTTAAGCCGAGAGGTGCCCGGTGTCACGCTCTGAGCAGCAGCAATTCTAGCCCATAATCTACCCCAGGCACTCAGGGCATTTTCTCTGCTTTTGCCCTTCTCCATGCAGTTGCTGCCCAGTCCTCCTGGGGCAAAGAGGTGGGTTTCCTGCAGAGAAATGACTCTGGAATGATCCCCCCCCCCTCCCTGCAGATAATTTGACGTGCTAAAGACACAGAAATAATTAGAGAACCATCTGAGCCGTAGCGTGGGAGGTTCATTTCGTTCCACCTGCCGCACACCGAACACAATTAAAGGAGACGCCTGTCGCGCGAGCAGGCACAGCCCCGATCCCAGCAAGGGAAAGCAAAGGGCAAAAGGAAAGAGAAGAGGGTCGATGTGTCTCCAGTGAAAGGAGAAAGCACAGCAGCACAGGGAGGCACCTTCCCAACAGGTTTGGGGCGTCTGCCAAGCGGGGGCCCAGGCTCAGGCACCTGAAGAAGGAGTTGAAGGGGAAATGAGCATCCCCGTGAGCAAACGAGAACGTCGGTGCGTGTAGAACGGGGAGCTGACGCAGCGAGCCCGCGGCTGTGGGCACCCAAGTGCGACGTGTGCCTCAGGCGAAGACGCCCACCCTGGAAATTCAGAGGGCTCTGACCGTTCCCCTCCTCTTCACTGGTCCCAGACACACTGATGTGGCAGCTCAGAAGTGCTAAGCTGTCACTCAGTGCTTCAGAATTGCTGAAAGACGAGGCACAAATCCCAGAGCAGATATTTTTCTACTTGCTGCTCAGCAGAACAAAGAGAAGTTTCTCCTACCTTGTCTTCAGTTCAGCTCATTACTCCAAGTAAAATCACTTATTTCTCTCTGACAGCTATCCAGAAACAGTAAACATTTACTGAGCAATTAAAAGAATATTTTATTCTATGTCACTGCAATAATTATAATACCCTTAATGCTGTAACAATGTACCTATCTAATTATGCTATGCTAGACTAGCACTAATTATACACACAATAACCATCTCAGAGCTTCTTCCACACTCCGTTTATCAGAAGCACTGCAGAATTTTCCCCTCTTCCTCCACATAAGCCCCTCTCCGAGGGAGGATGATGCAGAGCTTATTGGGCCAGTGTAATATCTGGTACCGCAAGCAAGCCAGCCATCATTTACTTGCACAGCTCCAGTCCCGAGGAAAGCCTCAGCTAACGCCTGCAGCTTTTGTTTCTCACCTTTTTCTCAGCACTGGGGTCCTTCTTAGTGCCTTTAATGAAATCGTTCTTCCCCTTCAGGTGTCGTTCGTACTCTGCAGGCGTCATATCACCTTCTTCCATTAAGATGTGAGGCATGTGGGGCTCTGGAAATGCAGAGAATCGGGTGAAGAAGAGCCTTAGCTAAACTTTAGGTTTGCAAGAGATGCAGGCACCCTCGTTGGTGAAAACAGAGCAACACCTCTGAGCCTGGGCAGCACGGGCAACCTTGAGAGGTTCCGGGATTATCTCCTAGGAAGCCTTATGCCCGACAATATTTGTAAACCAGAGCTAATCCAGCACTTTGGAGGAAGACCCCAGGAAGGGGCAAGAGCAGCAGGGAGGAAGCAGAGCCCACCTACCGCTTGGGTGGATCAAGATCTCCACGGGTCTGTCGAAGGTGTGTTTATTGGCCAGCGTGATCATGATGCTCTTGGCGGAGCGAGCGGAGGGGTCGGCGTCTGCTCGGATCTCGTGCGTGGGGCTCTCAACGCCTGTCCAGGAAAATCAAGGTGCAGTTAGTGACTGAGGACGGGGAAGATCAGGGAGAAGAGAGAGCAAGACAGCAGAGGACAGGAAGCAAGCAGACTATGCGATGCCTCTGCTGTATCAACACCCCACGTTAACACCAGCGTTGGACTGGTAAATCCATCCCACCACAGTTAACTTGACAAAACAGACTCCACATTGTGAGGGCAGAGAAGGAGGAAGAGTGTGGACATTGCCTTGAGGAGGTGATAAACCAGCCTGGTGCTGCAGGACGGCCCCGGTGCTCCTACCTGCCAGCAAGCACGGCCCTCGGATCTCCAGGTGGAAGCTGAACTCGTACTCGGAGGGGTTGGTGGCCTCACCCTCCAGCAGCTGAGCCAGGCAGAACCGGCTCCCTCGCTCCGGGCTTCCCGACCCACAGTAGTGCTTGTCCCTGTCGGTGACATGAACCCCAATGTACACACTGCACACGTTATGTCCCCCCAGGAACTGCAGATCTGCTGGAGAAAAAGCCTGCAGCAGCTCTGCAGCCTCCCGCAGCAACAGCGGGCTTCTGCTCTGCCAGTCCTGCATCCCCCCCCAGACCAGTCCCGGACAGATCCCATCCCGTGGTTTTTCGTACGTTCGGAGCTGGTGGCTGGAAAGGCTGCTGGCATTCTCCAGGCTGGGCTGGGGGACTCTGGGGACGCACACAGCTGGAAGAAGGACCCTCACAGCCCCGCTGGGCAGTGTCTGCAGCTCGGAGGAGGTGCTGATGAAGATGGAGATGCTTTCCAGAGGAGGAATCATGCCCAGGTTAGCTACAAAAACTATCCTCTCCAAATCCTCATCCATCATGATCCTTCCTGCACAGAGAGAGACGACCACACCAGGGAGACACGGTGTCACAACCATGGAAAACGCTCCTCCCCAGGCCTCCCACTACCACCCCAGCCCTGGATCAAATGTCCAAACCAGCCCTCACTGCACACATCAGCATTTCTCTAAAGAGACCCAGCCCCTCTGTACCACTCCTTCGGCTGTCCAGAAGCAACAGCACTTTCCAACATGGATGAGACCACCACTTTTGGCAGACACCATAGGGACACGAGCACCACAACCCAAGGCTCAGCCTTTCAAAAGGAGTCCTCTCAATGCCACGGCACATGACAGCCAGCCACCCCCTGTCCCCTCCCCATTCCTCTTTCTCTGGTTTTCTTCCCCAAGTTCACTAAAACGCCCCTGACCCTCTCACCGCTTCCATCACGAGCTCTTCCATCGAGGAGGCTGCAACCATCGAAATACGTGTCATCTATCTTGGCTTTGTCTTTGATCTGCACCGTCACGGCACGCCGGGACACGGCCGCCTCAAACCCCACGACGGCGGTGCCCTCATCCAAGGGGTAGACAAAGAGACCTGCCAGCCAGAAGGGGTTTTAGCAACACCGAGCACTTCCCCGGACCCACCAGCCAGGACTTCAGGGTCCAGCTCCCCCTTGGCACTTCCATGCATGCTTCTGGGATTCTTCACGCTTCAAAATTGTAGCCATGGAACGCTGAGGTTACAATTGAGGACACAATACCTTTGGCTACCCTTCCCACAAGGATCTAAAGAAACCCAGCACTGTAATATCCTTGGCTCAAAGCTCCCATAGCAGCTCTTGCACTGGGAGCTTCGCCCCTTGAAACTTGCCTTCAAATGCCTGAGCTTCTGGGTTGCGGTAGGTGAGCAAGGCTGTCATCCCGAAGGCATAGCCGCTGACGCACGACGTCACCTCCGACGCTGTGAGTGGGATCGGGGATCGGGTTGTCCGGTTAATCAGCCCTGGCATCTTCCCAGGGGTCCGCTGGTGATGGTGGGGTCACCTGCAGAGAGCTGGAGAGAGGCGCAAGGGTGAGAATGAACAAGGAACCCTGAGGATCCAAAACACTTGAGACCCCCACCACCTCATTTTGGCTTCTGCAGCCCTGAGGACAGCAAGATGACTGATCCAGGATGGGACGAGACCTGGGCTTGACAGCTCTGCTCACGGAGATGGGGATGGAGACAAGACCCTGGTGGGAAGACACAAAGCAAACGCCCCACATCCCCTCCAGCAGGAGGGAGGAGGTTCAGATTAAACCTGCCTGGCTGGGGACAGGCAGCCCCAGCGGTTGACGTTGCAGTGGTGGATCACACATCTCACCAGCTCCTGTACCCACCTACTGCTTGAGTCTGGGCAGAATGGGTTAACATCGGGGTTTTGGCTCTTTTGCATCTCATTATCCTCCAAATTGACAAGTTCCAGCAGGATAAGACTATGACCCTGAGAGTTTTCCTTTAGCCTTCGGGAAGGAAGAGCAGGCAGGGAGAGGAAAGCATCCTTCCTGCCCTCCCACGCCCTTGCCCACCCATCCTCATCCTCATCCTCATCCTCGCTGCGTTTCCGGGCGGTGGCATGGCTCTGCTGCCCCGCATCTCCAGATCCCTTCTGCAAAGGCTGACTCATCCCTCTGCTTTCCTCAGAGGAGACATTCAGATGCAAAGTGGTTACTTCTGCCAAATACATTTCAACTCTTTTCCCCACCCAGCACGTTTTCTTCTGTTCCAGCTCATCTTCCCCCAAGACGGAAGGTTCCAAAGGAGACCTTTCAGGTAGCTCTCAGGCCACATCCAGCTCCCCTGGGGCATTGGAAGAAGTTGCTAGGCAGCAGTTCTCCCTGGCTGGCTCCGAGATGCTTTATGCAATGATTTACAAGGCCCAGGAGGAGCCAGCAGCAGTGAAACACCTCGGTTTCTCATTCCCTAGCAGCCCTGCCTTATTAAAACCACCTTTATATGCAAATGCCACGCAAGATGTGAAGCGCAGACATCAAGGTCACGAGCTCGCGGAGCGTTCGGGCAGGAAAACGGCACTAAGGGAGGAAAAAGGGAGAGCAAGTAGGGCTGGCTGGGATGGGGGAGAGCAGCCAGGACACCCAAGCAAGTCGAACCACAGCGGAGGAGAAGATGGAGGGCAGTAATGAGAGCTGTATCCCACAGCATGCTCCTGATTCCCAGCCAACAACCTCAGCCGCTCCTCATTTAATCCTCCGCTCCTTCCACCGCAGGAGCTGCCCATGGGGGGTGAGAGATGTGTCTGGGGATGCAGCCGTGCACAGTCCGGAGATGCAGGAGCGTGTCCAGCTCAGCTGCTCCAGCACGGGAGTCCTCCATGAGCCCAGGGAGGCCGTCGCATGCCGGGATGCTCCAAGCCACGCTAACAGGGCTCATAAAGTCAGAAGCTGGCAAGAGTTCACCTGCTACACGGAGAGATAATGAAGGTCGTCTCACTGCCCAGATGTGGCAGAGGCCATCAAGCTATGGAGACGTGATTAAATGCCAGGCGGGGGAAGCAGGAGGGGGGATTGTTTTGCCTTAAGGAAGAAAGCAAGCAAGAAATGACAAGGGGAAGGCGCTCTCTACCAGCTGGACCAACGGGAATTCATTCTGGGGTTGCCAGAGAGATGAATTCAGGCTCCAGGAGCGTGACTTCAGCCCAGCAGCTCTCTTGGCTCCGGTGATTTATGGTAGAGCCACGTTGAGATCCAAGCTCCTCACTTCTGCACAGAGGCTTGGGATGTGTGTCCCACGGGAGCTGCTCTGTCAGGGGGGATTTCTGCATCGCCCAAGCCAGCATAAGTGTTAAGGGACATTTGGTGGGATGCAGAGCTCCATGCCACATCCCGTATAAAGCACGCCAGGAGAGTTGCACCTCTGCAGCTCCAGCACAGTCGCAGGAGCCCTGCACCAGCCCTGCCTGCTGAGCCAGCTGCAAAATCCACCCTGTAAGGACAGGGAAGGCTCGGAGGGCTCTTCCCGGCTGCTTCCCCTTGGAACGGTGCTGGGAGGCAGCCGGCTGCTGCCAGCACAGCCCAGGGGCTGCTTCAAACCGATCGTGGCACCAACGCCATCAAGTGACTGAAGTGTGGAAAGGGGAGAGCGGGGAGGCTGGCATGGGGCAGAGCACTGGGAGAGCTGGCATTTCATTCCTGTGTCCCCCCCTAGGAGCTCGCCACTGGCCTCCCCAGCTGCTTCCCATCCTGCCTTTGCTGCTCCAGGGCCTGCACTCAGTCTCCATCCAGGTCACAGGGCTGGACCCTCAGGATGGGAGCTGGCAGGACCCCATATCCCAGAAATATCCCTGGCAGTGGTGCCACACAGGGCATCCCTGCATCCACCCTGTCCTCGGCGTGTCCCCTTACCACCATCAAACATACCCCTCACGACCCACGGCCTCATGCTGCATTTGGCATCCCGGGAGGAGAAGCCACCGGTGAATACCTGCAGCCAGCCTGGTGCACCACCAAAAACACCCCACACCCGTAATCCCATTGGTCGGGGAGCAGCTCGGGGCTGGGAACAGAAATTGTCCCTTGGCCAGCCACGCTCAGGACCTGGCACACTGGCACACTACCATATTTTTCTTTTTTTTCCCCTTGTTTTGTAAACTGTAAACGCTCTTTCCTTGACAATTTGCCTTTCTTCACGGCCACAGAGGAGGGAGCGATGCTGGTAACGTGCTCCCCCCCGCTCCAGGCTATACCCCCCAGCCGATTTCCGTGTGTGATTTACGGAGAGGGCACTGATGCCACACCGACGTCCCCGTGACGCGCGGAGTGCGCAGGGCTTTGCTTCGGAGCGCAGACGGCACTGCGACACGGGGAATCGCTCGCCCAGAGCTCGCACCAGACACTCCACCTGCCTGCAAGCGCCTGACCCAACACCCGGGTGAGGCTTGGGGCTGGATTTTAAAGGACTGGGTTGGAAAGGGTGTTTAAGTGCCTGGAGAGCTGCTCAGAGCTGCCCAGGTGCCTGGCTGCATCTCTGCACACTGATGTGCCCTCAAAAAATCTGGCTTTTGAGAACGTGTAATAAAGATAGAGGCAGAATAACGCTCTTCTGCTCTTCCAAGGTGTATTTTCACACATCAAATGAAAGAAAAAAGCAAACCATGACTGCCGCAGCCATGAGCACGTGAGCACGCAGCCTGGATTCTGCACAGCTGCCAAAAAGAGGCTGGGGTCCCAGCAGTGCCACCACCACAGCGTCCCTGGGACCCACAGCTGAGAACGGGCCATTAAGACCCAAACCAGCACTTGGCAGCCGGGATAAAACCACGAGCTGCCTGTGGGACATCCCCACTTGGCACAGTGTGCGAAAGGCAGACGTCCAGACGCAGTCCCAGCTGCTTTTGCCCCCCAAGACACGAACGGAGCCGCGTGAAGCCCAGCCCTGGTGCCACACGTTGCGACGGAGGCATTTTTTGGGCTGCTGAACCCCTGCACCGCCCTGCTGTAACCTCCTACCAGCCTCACATGGGTTCCCTTGGAAATTTCACCTCCAGGTCTGAGCCAGACCTGGGTCATGTCCACACTGCTCAGCGGATGACTGTTTTTCTGCAGCTGGGTAAAATATTCCTTCCGCTTCACCTGTATCAATCAACACTGACATCCAGTGGCTTATCGGGATGATTACAGCCAGCCTTGTGGAGATGTTCAGATGTACAGGATGGAGCACCACAACCCTTCGTTAGCATCTCCGGAGGACCACCACCATGGGGAAGCAAACTCCTACCTGTTCACAAAATCGAGATGGGAAAAGCCCTGCGCTTCCCAAACTTTTGGGGTTCTCAAGGATAGCCACCCTTCGGCATTTTCCCTGGCTTCGGAGGGGCAGCACGGCTCGGGGAGCAGCCGTGGGCACGCTGCCAGGGGACCCCTGACTTTGCCTACCTGACCCACGTCAGCTGCAGGTCACGCCTAAGACATGGAGCATCCCTCCAGCTGCTCTCCCCCAAAGCACGAGGCTCAAACCTCACCAGGGGACTGGGATCAATTCCCTGAAACATTTCTAGGAAGCAATAGGAGCAAACGGTGTCCGAAATGGGGCACGTAGCACCCTCCTGTCCGAGCCCCTGCACAGGGCAGGGAGGGGAGGCTTTGCTGGTTGATGGCAGCATCTCCTGGCAGAAACGCGTCTCCACCACAGCAGACCTGTGGGAACCTCTCGTGAAAAGCTACGGGAGCCATTCTCCCGTCTCCAGCCCCTCCTCACCTCAAAATGCAAGCGCAGGGTATCCTGTCTGCTGGGAAAAACAGCAAAACAGCCTCTGCCTTTCACCCCAGAGCCGCCGCACGTCCGCTGCGGGGTGACAACGTGGTACCCCGCTGCCAAAGAGGTGACAAAGATTTCTGGCCAGAGGCATCCATCCCTTTGGGAGCCGGACCGCTCAACCCCAAGGGGCACTCTGAGGCCTCGGATATGGATACTGGGGGGAGGCGGGGGGAGCACGCTGCCCCTGCCAGCACCCTGCCGAGGGGGGCACCCAGCGAATGCAGCCGGGGTCCCCGTTCCTGGGTGCCAAGTGACTGACAGCCCCAACAAAGCCAGATTTTGGGGACACCCGGCACGTCTCTCGGGCCATCGGTCTCGCCCCAGAGCTGGGTTTCAAGGACCATGATTCATGTCCCAAGGCTGGTTCCTAGAGCCATCAATCACGTCCCTGTGCAGAGAGCATTTCTGATACGGGGCTTGGTTAACCCCTGCCTCACCAGGCTCGCTGCTGCGCCAATGCTTGGAAGATCTCTGGGCTGAGCCAGAGAGGGAGGTTTTAGTACAGTCAAAGGGTGTCTGGGCTAAAATCTCCCTCTCTGGCTCAGCCCAGAGATCTTCGGCTGCGCTAAAACCTCCAGGCAGCCAGCCCCGTGCGTGGGATGCATCCGGAGCCAAGGATGCCAGGCCCCCAGGAGCAGCACAGCCCTTCTCCATCCACTCCTGCCCCAGCCAAGCGCGGCAAATGCAAGCCAGATGCTTCAACCCTTACCAGGGGAATCAGAATCCCCCCTCACTCTGCCCGGGTCAGTCCTGCTTTCTCCCAAACCAGTGTGTCCACAGCTGGGATATCCCACCTGGCTGCCCAGGAGAGCAAAAGCCCGTCACCCCCAGCATCGTCCCCCCGCATCCAGCCTCCTCTGCTTTCCCTGCAGGGAGAGGAAGACAGTCACTATTAATGTCTGTACAATTTTTGGGGAGGGGAGGGATGCTCAGGGGCTCACCATCCAGCTGGGAAAAGGCAAGGCAGGGAAGCAGCAGCTTGCAAAGTGTGGGCTTGTGCCTGCAGAAATATTATGACAGGGATCGCTTCACAGAGTGGCTTTGTGCTGAGATTGTGCACAGCCTTGGGAAGGAACAGCCCGCACACACACACACACACTCACACACACACTCACCCCCCTGCGGAGCACACACAGCCCAGCCTGCTAAAAAGGTGCAGGAGCAACTGGAGAGTAGCCACTGCTTTTCTTACCTTTCCTGGAAGAAGAGAGAGGAGGAAGAGAAGGAGGAGGAGGAAGGGGATGGGGGGATTGGAGCAACTTCACCCACTCCTGCCGGCCCCTGTGACTGCCCACAGCTGGGTTCGGGGGGCAGGAAGGGCAGAAGAAATCCCGAAGGCGGCAGGAACGGCTTCAGACTGCTTTTGTCTCTGAAAGACACGGAGAGACGGAGATAAGGAGAGAGAGGAAAAGGGAGGGAGAGAGGGAGAGAGAGCAAGCGCCAGGGCTTGGGGTGGGGGGAGCGCTGCACAAGAGCCATCTCAGCAACCTGTGGCATTCTCCCCCCCCCAGACCCTCCCCTGGGCCCTCTCCAGCCAGCAGCGATGCTGGGGCTGCCAGTGCCACTGGGTGGTCCGTGGGGGTCTGGGATGGGGAAGGGGGCTTACCTAACCGCCAACAGCAACATGTGCCCCCGTTCCAAAGCTCTGCCCGGGAACCAGGGAGGATTTCTCGCTTCCCGGAGCGAGCATCCAGCTTCCCACTGGCAGCCAGCTGATGAACGCACACTTGCCGGAGCTGTTTGGGTGACCATCATTAAGTGGAGCCATTTGTTTTGTCAGGGAGGTAACCATGACAATCGCCCTGTACACACACCGCTGCCTTCTCCACGCCTCCTCCCCTCCTGCTCCGGGGGGCTGCAGGGGAAAGGGCTGAAGCCCACCCGAGGCAGAGGAGATGCCCTTGAGATGGGCAAGTTGGCAGAGAAAGGGACGTGCCAGCCAGCATCCGAACTCCTCTTAACAACCACTGCAACTTGCCTCCCTAGGGGGAGATTTTCCACAGCAGCTGCTGGGAGGGGACTCCCCCCCCCGCTTTCTCCCATCGCCTTTCACTTCTGTCCTCCCCTTGCTCATTTGAAACAAGAAAAGCATCCCATAGCCCCCCAAAATCGGGTCTTCTGCAGCCCTAGGCCAGATCTCCTCTCTTTCCTGCTTGCTGTTGTCTTTGTTCATCCACCCTTTCCTCCCCAGGCACATCCCAAAGCCCCTCACCAGGCAGCCCCCCGGCCGTGGGGCACACAGGAGGTCTAAAGGGGACCCTCCTCGCAGGCAAAGGGCACCGAGCCTGTAACGGAAGGATGTGCTTGTGCGGGATCCAGTCCCTGCCCTGAGCAGCCTACACTTAAACGCAGGAAAAATGACTTATAGATGAAAGGGGAAACTGAGGCAGCAGGAAGGGCACTGATTTGGCCAATGTCCCAAAGTGGAGCTGGACACTGAGCCTGGGCCAGAGCTCCTCCTCGCTGCTACCTAAATTCGGTGATAACAGCGCTGATGGTGCCAGGTAGCTCGCTAGCATGGAAAATATCACCTTCTCCCTGGAGAGGAGAAGCTCTCTGACGCAGCGGTGATCTGCAGAAGGACAGAGGTTCTCCCCCCCATCTCATCCTACGCAGAGATGTGGATCCGCCTGCAAATCTGTCCGGTTTGAGCATCCCACCACAGACCCGTCCCTGGCGATAAATCCACCACCGTCGGCAGACCGAGCCCCTAAACGCACCCACCGGGCTCTGTGCTAAAACATCTCTTCCCTATAACCCTCTCGTGTCCCCTTCCATGAGCGTTCAGATGAACCCAGAGCATCTTCTTTCTCCTCCTCTTCTCTAAGTATACATCCATGCTGCAGGAGGACTGAGGTGATTGTGGTGTCCCTAATGAACCATATTTTCTTCCCCAAAAAGGATGTGCTTTAGGGGAAATGACAAGAAACTCTGCAAGCAAACACCTAATGGAGAGTTTTTTCCCTAAGCCCAACTCCCAGAGGCTGAGTTAAGCCCCGAAGCTTGAGAATTTATGGTTCTTGCTAGACACATAAGTCAGCCACGGAGAAGCCCACGTCCCATGTTTCTCGCGCCTGTTAAAATATTTGCTTACTATGGCTTTTGGCTCCTATGAAGAAAATAACATATGTCAGGAAAAATCCTGGGATTCATACCAACAAATCTGGTAGCTGCGGCATGTTTATTTATAAAACAGAGCAGCATCCGACATGGAGGCTGAGGCAGATGTGAGACCTTGGCAGAACAGAAACAGAGTTGTTTTAGGGGGAATTAATATTTAGCGCTGAAGGCACCAACATGTTTGAAAGTGCTGCCCCATCCCAAAGCACCTCACGGGGCCTTCGGCCAACGTGCGTTCCTCCTCATCCTCTTTAGATCAGCCATGTCTAGGAAACCCCACCGTCAATAAGGTCCACCTCCTCCCAGGGAGCAGGAGCTGAGAAATCAGATGGGCTGCAGCAGGGGCATGAATGAGACAAAATTTGGGGGAGCACAAGCTAAAAATAGAACTTGACTCCACCAGAAGTCCCATCTCTTTGCTCGTGGCTTACCTACTCAGGGAGAGATAACAGCTGGTGGCAGGCAGCAGCTCGAAACATCAAGGCACCGCAGAGGAGTATTTCCAGTCCTGTTTCATGTCTGGGACCAGCCCAGGTGAGTTATGGGACCAGCTCCGGGGCATCCAGCGAGGCAGTGGCCAAGCACAGGGCAGGCTTTCCCGGCTTCTGGCCTGCTCGTGATTCAGTTTGCTCATGCTCCAACGTCACACAAGCATGCAAGTGCAGCGCTCTCGTGTTTGCACGCTCCAAACGCAGCCCGTGTCGACAGGCTGGGAGGTTTGGGCATGAAAAAAAAAAGAAAAAAAGAACAGAAAAACTCACCAAACCCTAACCCAAATCTCCTGCTAGATGGAGAGCAATGAGCACTTCTCATTATCTCCACTGCTCTCTACGTAAATGTAGTCTTCCTCATCCTGGAATGCTCTGGAAGAAACTGTAAATCACCCTGTTGGTAGATGGTGATGATAAAAAGGGATAACGCAGGGCTACTGCGTTAACGCTACACTGGGAAGCAGGAGCACCTCCTTCTTTCCGCAGCCAAAGTGCCCATCGGCCTCTGGGACTTACTACGTTCCTTTTTATTCCTATCCTAATTAATTAATTAACGTCTCAGACTTGCTTTTGGCTGCCTGCTCTGTTCCCATTGAAAATCCCTGTGCATTCAGCATCCTCCTGGGTGCTGTGATGAGTTGCTATGGAAAAAAGCCATGATGTCACCTCTACGAATAAAACTGTCAGACCCCAAAGTCCACATGTGCGGGGCTGCAGGGGGGATCCTGACGTGCAGAGGGACACGGGGCTCTGGCCTCTGAAGAGGAATTAGATGGACAGGAGGAAAGCATCAGACCACAATACTCGGTAACGACAGGTTTTAGTTTGAAGGAAAAAAAAAACAAACCAAAACAAAAATCAAATCACAGAGGGACATTTGAAGAGCAATAGTGAAGGGCCGGGTCCTGCCTGGGCTAATGCACCAACATCAGCCAAGTCGCATGAGGTGTGGGCAAGATTTCTCAAGCACGGAAAGAAATAACAGCTCCGATGGAAAGTTTCAGGCTGTGGGAGCAAACGAAGTGGCTCTGTGTCTTCATTAAAAGGGAGAGTGAAGATCCAGACAAGGAAGCAAACGTCATCATGGGAACTTCTGGCTGATGCCTACAGGCTTGGCCATGTTACTAGTCCTGCTGCATATAACAAAAATACAAATTAAGACCCTCCTTGAGGGCCACTCCTTCCATGCAAGGTTCAAAGAAGCACAAACACTGCACCGCGAACAGCAGCTCAGCAAGGAAATCCCGCAGGCTCTTCCCACACTTCTTGCCTTTCTACTTTCCTTTTTTCTCATCTTTATTCCAGGAACTTTAAAACACAGGTTTGATATCAGGTCTAAGCCAGCTCCTGCTGTACAGCGAGAGACAGGACACAGAACGACTTTTCCATGTTCCTGCCACTTCTACACCCCCGTGACTCATTCTACAATGTCGTTTTTCACCCACATCTCTGCTTCAGAGACAGACAGAGCTGCAGTTCCCTCACAAATGTCACAGCCCCGGTGTGACGTCCCCCGAGCCTCTGCTCCCAAAGGGACTCCATTGCACGGGAAAGCCAAACCCCACTCCTGCACCACAGGAGTGGGTCAGGCCCCACAGCAGGCAGCAAGGCTGCCCTGACCCCCAGCCCCACACCATACAGGGGCTGACCCCCAGCCCCACACCATACAGCCCTGACCCCCAGCCCCACACCATACAGGGGCTGACCCCCAGCCTCACATCACACAGCCCTGACCCCCAGCCCCACACCATACAGGGGCTGACCCCCAGGCCCACACTATACAGGGAGCTGACCCCCGGCCCCACACCATACAGGGAGCTGACCCCCAGCCCCACACCATACAGCCCTGACTCCAGCCCCACACCATACAGGGGGTCAGACCCCACACAAGGCCCGGCCCGCCCCCCAGTGCCCCCCAGCACAGCCCAGGCTGGCGCACAACTCCCCCCCATTTCCGTGCCCCTTTCACTATCAGCCCCGGCCGGGGGGCCGGAACGCGCCGCTCCCGGAACGCCGCCGCCGCGCCGCGGTTGCGGCGGGCCGGGCCGCGGGGGCGGCGGAGGGGCGGGCGGCGCAGGCGCCTTTCCTGCGCCCGGCGCCATTGCGGCTGCTCGCGGCGCGCCCGGCCATGGCCACCGACTCGTGGGCCCTGGCCGTGGACGAGCAGGAGGCGGCGGCCGAGTCGGTGAGCGGGAGCCGGGGGGAGCCGGGGGGCAGCCGGCGGGCTCTTGGCAGCGGCGCGGGGCTCCGGGGCTGCGCCGCCGCCGCCTCCTCCTCCTCCTCCTCCTCCCCCTACCAGAAAACAGCGAGCGGCGGAAACCCCTTTTCTCCCCATTTTCTGTTCTGGCGCACCAAAAGGGGTGAGGGAGGCCCCTGCCCTCCCCCTTCGCGGCGGGCTCTGCCGGTAGTACCGCCTCAGGGTGCCCCTGGGCTGGGGTCTTCCTTTACGAGCAAAAAAAAAAAAACAACCCTTTTCTTTAAAACCTTTAAAAACCCTAATTTTTAAATTAATTTCCTTTTTTTTTCTGTCGTTTTTTGCGTATCCGAGGGGCGGGAGGCCGCTGTCCTTCCCCTCGCCCCGCGGTACTGCTGCGGAGGGGCCCCGAGCCTGCGCCCCTCGTCCCGCGCCGAACAAAGCCCTTTCCCGCTCGTTTTTTTTGTGACGAGAGCTAAATTTGTTTGATGTGTTGCGTTTCTTATTTTTCTGAGCCGCTCCAGAGCTGTGCTTTGGCGTGGAGAGCACTAACTCAGCCCCTGGCTGTGCTAGAAGACCTCAGGGCTTTTCTCCCCATCACATTCCTGGTGGTAAAACAAATCCTTGGGGAGAGGGACCCGTCCTGGGGCAGCTGCTGTCAGCCAGGACAGCCCTTGGCTCGAATTTCCGTCCTGGAATGTAAATTTTCTCCCATTTTCGGTCAGCAAAGGTGTTAGAGAGCGGAAATGCAGGGAGAGAAAACAAACCCCTTGTCCGCGTCGTTACAGCTTCGAAAAAGCGATGTTTGTTTTGAAACTCTGGGAATGGAGTTCATCGCGCTGGCTTCGTCTCGTTTCGCCTTCGAGCCTGGGTTTTACCGTGCAGTAATTTCGGCAGGTGGTAAATCTGGAAGCCTCAAGGAACGCGCGGGTTTTCCTGGCCAGTAGTAAAACGTAGGTGCGGCAGCCTTTGCGTGACTCTGATTTTGTGTTTGTCCTCGCTTGTAGTTGAGCAGTTTGCACCTGAAGGAGGAAAAAACCAAACCAGATGCCAATGGTGAGTTGTGGCAGCTCGAGTGGTCTTAGAAAGGGCGTAATGTTTTGCTGTTGGGTTTGGAGCGCTGCTGGCAAAGTAAACTCCCGATTAGTCAAGCAATTCCAGAAAATTAAAACATAAAGTTAAGATTAAACAGCAGCGTAGACTAAACATCTGGCTCGCGTACTTGTTCTGCTAGGCTGACTTTTTTTTAAATCATGTTTTGCTGTGTTCAAGGAGCTGCGTGGGCAAAATCTGTTAGTATGGTTGATCAATTTGGCCGCACGGAGCAAGCCGTAATTTGGGTTTCTTCTGCGCACTGATAGAGCAGGGCTGTTCTCATCAGGAAAACGGGCTGTTCTGTAGCTTTTCCTGCAATATTCAAAAGCTAAAACGCTGCAGGTGTGGGCTGCCTGACCTCACGTCTGCCCCAAAAACTGTCTGTTTTAATTTAGGTGCTGTTGTCAAGGCAGACGACAACATAGAGAAGACGGAGGATGAGGAGAAGGGTAAGTGCCTTCTGGAAAAAAGCTTTCGCAAGGAATGTTGAAAAGAAATTAATTTCTTACATACTTAAAGTAAGTCTGCCTTATGTCCCAGGATGGATGATCTTGTATCCTGCCCCAAGGACTTAATTGTAAGACATGTCCTTCCTCCATAATACTTTTAAAGCCACTGGGTCCTGTAATAACTTGGGAGACTCCTGGATTAGAGTGGAGAGAAATAAGGGGATAGCAGTATCCTCAAAGGCAGGACTGGATACAGGAGCAGTTGGATAACCTGGAGCTGGAATTGCTGTAGCAACCAACATGTTGCATTACGAAATGGCTGTTAAGAGGTGGGTAATGGCTTGAAATCCTTCAGAAGGTGACTTAAGAGAAACTTGCTTTAGAAACAGATTTATTAGCGAAACCCCAAAGTGCAGCAGTTTAACCTTCCGTTTTGAGCTCGCTGACGGAGAGTAAGTAAGCCCTTGCTGCATTTCAGCCCTGGAATCTTTCAAGGTACCATTTGTCCTCAAACTTTCCTTAAAAAGAAAAGAAAGAACAGCTAAAAGGTGTCTGCCCAGGTGTCAGATAATGGCAAGGCTTTTAATCCTGTCCCACCTTAGTTGGATTCTAAGCTATGATATCTTAAATAAGCATGAGTTCTGTGTCTGTTTAGGTCCCCCTTAAAACAGTGCTGGCTTTGGTTTGTCTTCCTGGATATCAAATGTGAATCTCTGGGATATTTTGATAGATGTCTCATTCAGGAAGTTTGGGCTATTTTATGTCATTGCTCTGTAACAGAGAATTTCAGTATTTGGATGCATCTTGTCCATTTAAACTGGCTCAGTAACGTGGCGTTTCAGTTGGAGCAACACCTGAAACCGCTTGCTGTTTATTTATTCTTTTTTTCCCACCTCCTTTTGCACCAGAGGACAGAGCTGCCCAGTCCTTGTTGAACAAGCTAATTCGCAGTAACTTGGTTGACACGACGAATCAGGTGGAGGTGCTGCAGAGGGATCCCACATCGCCTCTCTACTCCGTGAGGTCTTTCGAGGAGCTGCGACTGTAAGTGCCCCTCGGTTCAGCGCTGCCAGAAGGGTCATGCTGGGATGAGCCAAAGACTTCTCCGTGTTGAGCTGTTAAAAACCTGGGAACAGAAATAATAAACAGGGTCCCTTAGGACTGTATTTTTCAGTGTTGTGTGGCCCACTCAGCTGTAGGAAGCTTCGTTCTTGAACTCAGGGAGAGCAGCATTGACTCACTTTTGGTGAGACTGCAAGAGCAGATGTGAGTTTGGAGCCCATCGGATAGTGGGAGCCTCCTCTTGTCTCCCGATAGATTCCCTGTCTGCGTAGGAGATATCGCTTAGAAGTGCCTGGGTTTCTGTTTCAAGTTACTGCAGATTTGTCATTAATAAGTTAGCACATCAGTTATTGTGTTATTTAAATGCAAGGAGAATTATTTTATCTTGGTGCCTTGTGAAGGCTTCCATGGGGAACAAGCTCATTTTAATTCCTGGTCTGTGTAGAGCCAGCGGTGCTTTCCATAACCAGCTCTAGCAACGCTCTTCGGAATTTTAACGTATGGTTCGTGGTCTTCAAATGCTCAGTGGAGCTCACGTGTGCTAAGCTGGATGAGGTGAGGAGAGGAGGGAGGAATGTCCTTCCAGGGCCATTGTCACCAGGGTGATGTGAATTCCAGAGTGAGACCTTTCCTGTGTCAGAGGCATCGTTATTTCGTCACCAGTTCTCCAGCAAACGCAGGAACGCTGGGAGCCGGTGTTCCAGCAGCATGGCAGTGTTTTGGAAAACATGAGATTTGTTTTATTGGCAGAAGTAACAAACGCAACCATCTCCTGTTCCTGTTCTCTGAGGGTTATTTGGGAAGGTCCAGCAGCAGCAGTAAATAGTACCAAGGCAAAAGCTTATCTTTTCTCTGCCAGCAATACTGGATTTATGGAGAGACTACTAGCGTTAGTATTTTCTGGCCCTTCCTGTTGAATGCCTTTACCAGTGGAGCTTTCAAGCGGCGATAGCTGTATTTAAGGCATGATAGAGGTATATATATTTTTTAACGTGCTAAGGAGGCTGTCCTGTTGGGGTGGTTGTCGGTTATATTGATGATCTCGGGTTTGTTGCCCTTTGTCTCCCACTTCCCCATGGAGTTTGCAAATGAGACTTCTCACCGTGAAACATCAGGATGTCATTTGACTTTGTTTGTGTTAGTGGTTGAACGTCTACAAAAACGGCTGAGGCCCTGCAGTGCCCGTTAGACTAATTCCCATCTTTCAAAAGCCAAACAGTCCAAGTCAGTTAATGACGGGGGCAGCCATACTAATTGAGTCTTCATTTCGTTAGGACTTGGTGTATCCTTGGCAACTGTGGCAGAGTTGAGCTTTGTACGCCCTTGCTTCTGAGCAGCGCAAGGTTACGTTTTCAAAGAGCTTTTGTTCCAGCTGTCGGCTGAAAGTAAGATACGATTTTTGAAAAGCATGTTGTGCTTGGAGGTTCTTAGCAGTGGGAAATGGTGGGCAGGAAAGCCGTAACCTGCGTTGAAAAGAAAGCCCTTACTTCTGAGCACCGCTAACAGCACTTCAGGAAGCCCCTGGAGGTCATCGGCTGAGTGTTCACTAGCACCATAACCTGAACTTCAGGTTGTTCTGGGATCTCCTGGTCTACACAAGTGTCTGCTGAGACTAGAAAGCTCCCTTGCTTGCTCATCCCTTGATGAGTGTTTGACAACTAGCAGTGCCACCAGACGCTTTGGTTTGAGTGCTGAGTTATGAGCACAGATCACCACGTGTGGTCACGGTGAGCTAAGCTCATCGGCTGTTTACCAGTGTTGTGCGCCAAGCTGGGATCGCTGTGGTGTTGAGATATCGGTTCATGTCACAGGATCCATCGTGACTTACTGAAGTCCTTGCAATAATATCGTGATGTTACACTTCAGTCTGTTCCTTCTGTACTGGGGTCACTTTGTCCCGTATTTGAGTCTTCAAGGAGTGATAATTTTGGTGCTAAGATTAGGCACAGCTGAGGAGGAGGGATTGGGCTAAAGGACAGGATTAATGCTTGCTGCTCTGGGATTCCCGGGATTGCCTGAGAAGCTGCTTTGGAACAAGGAGCTCAGTGCTAGCTGTGCCACATGCTTTTCCGTGTAGCTGTGAAAGGCAGGCGTGCAGGCTGGCTCATCACATCGAGGGGTTTTGCAAAGCTGCTTTTCCAGACTTTCTGCTGTCACTTGTTGTAGCTTCCAGGCGCTGATCGTCGTCACTTCCCTGACGTGATGATAGTGGGTACACAGAACGAGGCAGCTCTCGCTCCGGTTGCAAGGTTTTTTTTTCCCTCATGTTTTTGTACACAAATGAAAACCAAATGTACTTTAATAAGTCACGGTATAAAAACTCCTCTGCTTTCAGGAAACCACAGCTCCTGCAAGGAGTCTATGCCATGGGCTTCAACAGACCATCTAAGATACAAGAGAATGCCCTGCCCATGATGCTTGCTGAACCGTACGTACACATCCTTTCTACTCCCTTCCAGTATGGGAAGGATTTGAAGGATTTAGTGTACTATTACAGAGCTTTGGAGGGGAGGATGGTGATGAGAGAGCTGTCGGGGCCATGGTGAAAGAGCTTCCACGCCACCATGTTTCTGTGGTCACAAACTGTGTGACAGCAGCTCTGAATTTGTCCTTTTCGTAGGGCTGGTACTGAACGCCCTGTGCTGCAGTGTCAGGGGTCAGTGTGATTTCCCTGGTCGGTGTAGGGGAGAAATAATAAAGCTGCTGTGGAACAGAGCTCCAGGAATCCTGGGTGGGTGGGAGCAGTTGAGATGCTGCGTTTTCTTTCCAAATCTCTCTAATCAAGAGGTGCTGAAAGAGAAATTAGGTAGAGGGAAGAAACTAGCTTCTATCCCGTGCAGTGTAGCTGGTCCAGTTAGGCACCAGTCCAGAGCAGTGGGAAATCTAAAAGGTAGTGAAATGCCACTGGCTGCGTGTTCTTTGTCGCTCAATGCCGCGAATACGTTGTCCGGACGGTTTGTCTGATTGAGCACGTCTGCTGTGTGTCCTGCAGCCCACAGAACTTGATCGCGCAGTCCCAGTCCGGTACTGGCAAGACAGCTGCCTTCGTCCTGGCCATGCTCAGTCGTGTTGAACCTGGGAACAAGTATCCACAGGTAAAGTTTCTGGGATGCAACTGTTTCTGGGACAGGGGTTTGGCGGTGGTGCAGTGCCACCTGCTGAAGAGGCTGAGCTTCTCTTGAGGCCATTGATAGTAAATTCATAGCTTGATGAACCCAGCTCTGTGATGCTGTTTCTGGTAACAGCATTGCTGTAAAAATACCTTTAATGCAAAAGACATAGATTTTTCTCACAGCCTGTTCCTGTCAGTCCCTCCCTTGCATCACTCAGGATACCTTTGTTCTGTGAGGAGTTAAATCGGGGGCGATACCGTTCTGGGAGAAATTAAATCGAAGGAATATTGCAGGCTAAAGGGGGTTAAGTAAGTGGAATTCAGGGTGGAAGAGAAGATATCTGTGACAATGGAGCAGAAATGCCAAGAAAGGGTCTTTTTTTAACCCAATTTCTTTGAGATAGTTGAGCAGTGCTACCAGGGTTAGAATTCTTCCCTTAAAAACATCATTCTTTATCTCTTAGTCTAACTGTAGGTGTGAGCTTCCTTGTCACTACTGTCCGTATATGTCCCCTAGCAGAATATCTGCACTCTCAAGCCTGAGGAGCAAAATTGGACACAAAGCCAGTAGCTACGTGACTGTGTCATATCAGCTCTTTCCCCCGCTTTCAGAATGTGATGGGCTTTCAGAAACTGTTCAGCTGCTCGTGTGTTTGTCTTCAGGAAAACTTCAATAATAAGGATTTTTTAAAAGCAAGTGTGATGGTGTTGCCCAGGATGTTGCTCATCTCAAACGCGTTACCTTTCTGTCCCTCCAGTGTTTGTGCCTTTCCCCAACATACGAGCTGGCACTTCAAACAGGAAAAGTGATTGAACAGATGGGGAAGTTTTATCCGGAGCTGAAACTCGCGTATGCTGTCCGAGGCAATAAATGTGAGTAAGGTGAAACGCTACCGACAGGCTGGAAATGAGAAAATGATGTTCCTCAGGTGCAACACAGTGAACGAACGATAGAGCAGTCAGATGGTGAAATAGGCTCGTTCAGAGAGGGCAGAGCATTTCCCTGTCTGCCCAGCCATCTTGTGAAAGCCTTCCTTTCTGTCTTGGCAGTGGAGAGAGGTCAGAAGATCTCTGAGCAGATTGTCATCGGCACACCCGGCACCGTGCTGGACTGGTGTTCCAAACTGAAATTCATAGATCCCAAGAAAATCAAAGTGTTCGTCTTGGATGAGGCCGATGTGATGATAGCAACCCAGGGCCATCAGGACCAGAGCATCCGCATTCAGAGGTAAGGACTTGGCGTATGTTGCCTGAGGTGGTTTTTGTTTCTTTCTGTTTTGTAACATAGGGACAGGAGGGCTAGATTCTTGACTGGTGTCTTCACCCATAAAGCAACAAGATTAAAATGATATATTTAGCTCTAATCCAGATGGTTAATAGAGGCAGAAGTCAGGGGATGACAAGCAGTTTCATTTTCTTACAGAATAAAAAGCCTGTCCCTGGAGCAGGGTTTATTCATTTTTAAGAATGCAAGTCTGGTTGCCACTGCTCCGTGAGGGAACAATTAGGTGTTGGTAAGATTGGCATTAGTCTTTCCAGCCACTGAAATAACTGGTTCTGAGGTGGTTGTTCTGCTTTGCCCGTAGCATTAATCCCATTAGGATATCAGGGGGGTGACAGTGTTGCAGGGAACCCTGCCCATTTTGCTCTGTCTTGCAGAATGCTCCCCAGGGACTGCCAGATGCTTCTGTTTTCAGCCACTTTCGAGGATTCTGTGTGGAAGTTTGCTCAAAAAGTTGTTCCTGACCCAAACATTATCAAACTGAAGCGAGAGGAGGAGACGCTGGACACTATTAAGCAGTATTATGTGCTGTGCAATAACAGAGATGAGAAGTTCCAGGCTCTCTGTAATATCTACGGCGCTATCACCATTGCCCAGGCCATGATCTTCTGCCACGTGAGTCCTCTTGGAGAACGTTAGTCCCAATGACCCCCTCAGTGTCTGTTAGGCATGCTTTTCAGGAAGAACTGAGAACATGAGTTGCCCTTTTCTGTGGCTTTTCCGGCTCCCTCTTTGAGAGAAATCATGATAGCACTAGCTGGTTTGTTTCTCTGGGTTTGTCCATCCAGGAGAGCACAACGGTCGTTTTTATTCTTGAAGTCCTCTGAAGCGGAGATCAGAGTAATGCACAGTTTTCCAAAACAAAGTGTTACTCGGAACTACTGGGTGGGGAAAAAAAAAAAAAAAAGGTTGGAAAATAGATGAAAATAGAGCAGAATGAGGGATGGGGAAGTTTCATACGTAGCTTTTCCTGGGACTCCATTTCCCTCAGGTAATTGGTGATATACCTCTGGGGTCTCCCTGTGCATCATACTGAGACTTTGTTTTTTTTTTCCCCCTGGAAGCCACTGTAATAACTCTTAGGAAAAAAACAGTGCTGACAGCACCAGAACAGCCTTGCAGAGCGAGCTCAGACAGGATAAAACCTGTATTTGGAGACTGCTGCAGCAGTGTGCTTTTAGGCTGTCTCGAGATGTAATAATATCAGACACGATCGGAGCTCAAAAAGCTGTTGTGATCGGAAACTGTTTAATTCAAGACTGCGTAGAGATTCCACAACTACGCGCGGCTCTAACCGTGCCGTTGTCCACGCTGAGTAGTTTGGTTTACTTGATACTGCTTGTGAGTTTTTAGCGTACGGGTGTAATGCAAGTCTCCCTCATAGAGTGAAAGCTGAGAAGCAAGAGCACAAAGGAAAAAACTGCTTTTCTTAAAAAAAAAAAAAAAAAAAGGGTTCCTGTGGTGGCAGACGCACGTTTTCCTCTTTCTGGTACGAGAGCTGGGAGCACAGTTTGTAATGGGGTGGGCACAGCGCTCAGGAGCTGTTTTCTTTTTAGATATTAAAACTGAGCAGCCGCAGAGCTTCCAGTCTGCCCCAGAGAGGTTTGTTCCTGCTTTACAGAGTTAAAACTTCCACCCGAAGACAGGCTTGGCTTTGTGTTTCAGACTCGGAAGACGGCCGGCTGGCTGGCAGCGGAGCTCTCCAAGGAAGGCCATCAGGTGGCATTGCTCAGTGGGGAAATGATGGTGGAACAGAGAGCCGCGGTGATAGAGCGTTTCCGAGAGGGCAAAGAAAAGGTGCTGGTGACCACAAACGTCTGTGCCAGAGGTAGGGCATGGCAGAGCTGGGACAGGGAGGGGCAGAAGCGGCGGTTCCTAAGATAACATAGAATCATAGAATCCTGGAATGGCTTGGGTTGGAAGGGACCTCAAAGATCGTCTAGTTCCAGCCCCCCTGCCATGGACAGGGACACCCTCCACTACAGCAGGTTGCCCAAAGCCTCATCCAGCCTGGCCTTGAACACTTCCAGGGATGGGGCAGCCACAGCTTCTCTGGGCAACCTGGTCCAGTGCCTCACCACCCTCAGAGGGAAGAATTTCTTCCTTATATCTAATTTAAATCTCCCCTCTTTCAGTTTAAATCCATTGCCCCTTATCCTGTCACTACACATCCTTGTAAAAAGTCCCTCTCCAGCTTTCCTGTAGGCCCCCTTTAAGTACAGGAAGGCTGCTATAAGATCACCCCGGAGCCTTCTCTTCTCCAGGCTGAACAGCCCCAACTCTCTCAGCCTGTCTCCATAGCAGAGGTGCTCCAGCCCTCGGATCATCTCCATGGCCTCCTCTGGACCCTCTCCAGCAGCTCCATGTCCTTCTTGTGTTGTCCAACATACTGCTGGACAGCTTGCAAAAAGAATTTGCATCCTCAAGTGTGCCAGTCTGGACAAATCAGAGTCCTTAAAGTAATTTTTGGACTTCTGGGCTGCTGACCATGTCTGTGCGTGCAGAGATGGCTGTGGGCAAACACCCCATTCCTTGTAGGCGTCCTGCAGCTTGAGGTGAAAAAGTCCATCCTGTGAGAATTTTGTGCTTCTGGCACCAAGCCTGGCTTGTACTGCTGACCCTCAGCGTTTAAAATAAACATGTGCCGAAATACGGAAATCTGAAAAGTAGTGAACTCCAGTAGGAATTTGTGTTGCAATTTGACATCCTAGAACAGTTAAGACAACATAGTACTTGGGGAAAAAACAAGAGGCCTTTGCAGCTTTGGAGAGGAGTTTCCAAAATACCTAAGTGCTGGTTAAAGCATCTCCTACTGGTTTTTCATTAGCTGTTTCAGTGGGATTCTCTGGTGTAACAGCTAGATAGTTTTTCTTTCCAAGTACCCCGCAAGGACGTTGTGGGAAAGATCCATTTCAGAGTTTGAGACTGGCTTTTAACTCTGCGCACAACGCGGAGGCAGCCGTGCGGCAGCTCTTGGAAAGCTGTTGGAAATTCTGCTGTTGGCGACATAGATATGGTGACCAAACTGCACGCAGGCGAGGCCAGAGGAGGCTGTTCCTGCTGTAAAGTGGTTTGAATGTAGTTGTGTAATCTCCTGCTTTCTTTTTCTCAGGGATCGATGTAGAGCAGGTCTCTGTTGTTATCAATTTTGACCTTCCTGTGGATAAGGATGGAAATCCAGATAACGAGACTTATCTGCACCGGATCGGACGCACAGGTCGCTTTGGCAAGCGAGGACTGGCTATTAACATGGTGGACAGCAAGCACAGCATGAATATTCTCAACAGAATCCAGGAACATTTCAGTACGTACCCTCAGGCTTTCTTCTTTCTCTGAAGTCAGATGTTATTTCTGCAGAATTTTGACTAGCTGGGTGCTGAGCAGGGATTTATGGAGCCTTAAACTGGCCGCAGGAAGGCACATCGCGTGTGTTCTGTGTGATGTCCCTGAGGATCGTGAACTGCTACGTAAGATAGGAGCAGAAATAAGTCAAGTTGTCTGTTTGCTGGCCACCTGGATAGTCCTTAAAATGGATGTTCCAGAGATGGGTAAAATTTGAGTACCCTGATGGGCCGTTAATAAAATCAAAAAGTTTTATGTTGTAGTTTTAAAACCTGACTGAATATTTCATGGATAAACCCGAACTCCTCAAGACAGCTAAAGAAAGCAGCTTTTCCTTCTCTGTGCTATGTTACGAAATCTGACTTATGTTCTCGTCTTTCCCAGACAAAAAGATAAACAAATTGGATACTGACGACTTGGATGAAATTGAGAAGATCACTAACTGAAGTACAGCTGCTGGAACTGGTGTGTACCCTGCTGCGGAAGCTCTCCCACTACAATTGGATCAGCGTTCAGATTGGCACGCCTCTCAGCTAGTCCCGAAAAGGACTCTTTAAGATATGAGTACACAAAAATTACCTCATTTTAAAAATCGTAGTTGGACTTCAAATTGTGCAACTATGGGGAGGAAGAGGCAATGTTTACAGAAGCTTTTAACGTTTCTTAGTTTAGCCTTAAAACGGGAAGATCTTATGAGTTCTAAGAAATACACTTGCCAAAAAATGGGCAATATGTAGTTATCTAAAACAAATTTTTTAAAACAAAAAAAGCTTTATTGCCATTAATTGGAATAAAGTTCAGCATTAACCTGGTCAGTTAAAGTTCAACAGTCAAATATATCATGGACATAAGTAAAGAAAAAAAAAGAAAAAAAAACCCCAAAACAAACAAGGCAGCTGGTTTTTGGCTGAAAACTCAACTTGTACGAAATAGGATGTCATTCTCTTTGGCGCTCCCCTGAGCTCTTTAAGACTCATTTCTGGCTTCCTGATGGATTTGCCCTGCTTTTCCTTACATAAATTGTCCTGAGGTTGTCTCCAGTAGCTCATACTCGCAAACACAGGTGCCGTGTTGCTTTTGCTGGGCAGTATTTTCTTTTAATTTGTCCTTGATTTGTTGGAACGGCCGCTACACGTCAGCGGTGCGGTGGTGACAGTGCTGAAGCACGTACTGTAGGAGTTCAGCTGAAGCGCTTAACCTCACCAGGGGGTGGGTGGGTGGGGTGGGAAGGGAGGGGCGGTATGAAGGGAACTGTACTAATTAATTTTCCGAATAAATTCACCTCCACCAAATGCTAATGTCTGTTGGGAGTGGGGGGTTGGTCACCTCTAGGCAGGTGGTGCCAGTTCTAAGCTGCTGCTGTGAAGCTCCGCGTGAATAATGTATAGAACTGCTGGGCTTCACTGACATAGAAACAGAAATAACAGAAAAATAAAGATCATGTTAGCTTGGATTGACCAAAAAAGACCCCAGCAACCCTTAGAATACCAAATTTACCCGTTCCAGTATGTCTCAGTACCAGAGTTTTGAGTTAAATTGCTCAGCCAAACCGGAGACGGGAAGCGCTCCGCTTCCTTGTGCTCGCAGTGCAAACCAGGGCATCAGTCCCTCGCCCCGGGGCGATCGTGGCCAGAGAAGGAATGATTTGCAATGTCTGTGCTCGGGCTTGTAGTTCAGTTGGGACCACTCTGAAAGCCTGTGGGTTGTTCCCCCCCCAGCCCGGTTTCCAGGAGAAGGAGGCTCCTGAACTAGATAAGGGTGCACAGCTCTTTTTTTGGGGAAAACGGGACATGCGTGAGCAGCCATGGGCCTGCTACTCGGTGCAGGAATCACTTCAAAACAAATGTATAAATTGTAAATTTAACTAGGAATTTTCTTTGCAATTTTGGCCATCATATTCTGTTCAAAGACAGGAACATGGATCCTTTTACCAAGTAAAAAAAGGCTCATTTAAAATGTACCTAAAATTTTAGGAAATCGTGCACCCTTTTATCAATTTGTATAAAGGCTTTAGTGAAAAGAAAAAAAAACTGTTAAAATTAAACTTTTTGTATTCTGGGGTGTATCTATTTTTATTCTGTTGGAAACCTATTTAAAGTGGCAGGTGAGTGAGTGCTTGCGTGTCGAGTGGAAGACTTGTTTCAATCACCTCCTTGAATAGTACAGCTGAATGACCTCGTGACAGCAGAGTATTGGGTTGAATTGTCATGAAAGCTGCTGCTGGTCCTGTGTGCTGTTTCTAATGTACTTTTAATTGGAATAAAGAACACATACTGAAGGACGCCTCCGTTTGTTTCTTGCTTGGATACATTTTGTTGTTTGAAAGCCTTAGGTAAGGATGTTCCCAGCCAGGAGGCCTGATGAGTTTTCTATTTATGACCTCAAAGTACCCTGTGACAGCCTGAAATTCATCTGATTTAGTGCTGAAATTCTTAAAAGCTTCTCACAGGGAAGCTTTTTAAGGATACCACGCTATAAATGAGGTCAGATAAATACTCTTCTTTCCCCTAGTGCTTTTTGTGCCAGACTTGCTGCTAGGACCTCCCCTGCCTCCCCACAAGACTTTTGAGGGGACGAGAAGCAGGGAGAGAAAAGAGATGTTCTCCCTGCGCTGTGCTTGGATAGATTGAGACTTGACATGGTTTTTAGAAAAGGAAATAATTAAAATGCACATCTTGGACACTGTAGCAGGGGGAGTTTGTTAGAGGACCAAACTCATTGAGCTTTATCTTGGACGGGGATATTCAGGAGGAATCTCCTCCAGCAGGAGAAGTGCTGCCCGCTGCGGTGCAAGTTGCTCTTACTCTTCCATTCTTGGCGAAAGCGTCGGCCACTGTGCGCTCCGAAACCTGCGTGGTGGCCACTGCGTCTCGTTGTTGGCACTTGCTGAGCCAAAGGGCTTCCTTTTTTTCTGCAATCTTGTGTTTAACACAGGACAAAGGTACAAACTCCAGGAAGGCGGTGTGGACAGCAGCTGACTAAAAAGTCTGATTTGGACAGTCCCTGAGCTATTTGGCATCAAATTCACGACGCGATGGCTGAGCCTCCAGCTCACGTAAATCATGTGAAGTCACAGCCTAAAAGGTTTTATTGGTGTACCACCACACAGTCTGGAAACACTCTGAAACTCAGCAATAACATTGTATAGACAAAAGCAGAAAAAAGGAATTAACGACCCAGTGCTGAGTGAAACACAGAAAACCGTTCCCGAAACTAAGTGAAATACTTGGCTCCCCACTGCGGTCTGACTGAAGGCACCCATGTGTTTCGGTATGTGGGTCTCCCTGAAGACGCTGGGATTGCTGCTGTGCAATCACCATCACCTGCAGGTAACACTGTTTCATCAGGTACCATTTTGATCCAGCTGCTGGACCCTGAACACTTCCTTTAGAAGGAGATGCAAGGCTCTTGGTCAAGGCCAGCAGCTGTTTTCCACTACAATTGCTGTTTATCTCAGCAGTTAGGCTGAGATAAAACGGTGGGTTTACCTCAAAGTATTGAAACTAGCTCACCTGTGTGGCAAGTGGCCCATTTTTTGAGTAGATTGAATTATTGCCTTTGAACCATAAGAATTTCCATTAGAAACCTAGAAGATTTTTATTTTTTTTAGCACAAGTGCATTGTTTTTATCTAAAACCTTCCAAGTTACCCTACCGGCCTTTTTTAATGATGGTTTAGTAAAATAGGGTCTACTGCCTGAGCCAATTCCTTAGTCAAATGCAATTAATATATTTTTATTTAAAAATTCTCAAAGCAGCACTTGCTTTCTTGGACTAACTCATTTCAGCGTCAAGGTGTTAAAGGGAAGTATTTTGTAACATCCCATCTTAACTATCCATCTGTTCTTACCTATGGATCACAGCAGTTCAATGAGAGAGGGAAAACTATGTAGAAAATCCTGCTGCTCACCGACACAGCCAAAATAATAACTATTTGTTCTTAAAAAGCTGATGAAGTCACACTCTTAGAAGCTGCACTGAGCTTATCCAGAAAGAGCTGAGCCCTCATAGGTGTATCACCATCGGTCTTAACATTTAATACCTGCCAATACTCCATTAACATCTTATTACTGCTATTTCCAGATGGTTTTCAGGTTTGATCATCTTTTCAGTCACTCTTGAGATGTTTAGGATGATGATAACCTGCTGAAGATGGTCCTCCAGAGTGAAACAGTTCCGTTTCTGCCTTCCCAAAGAGATGCCTCCGCATCCGGATCCGCTCTGGGAAGTAGTAGAAATACAGACAAGGACGAGGGGAGAGGTCTCGGAAACTTCAGTCTTCAAAGAAGAAAACTGACAACTTCAAAAAGGCCAAAAGTTGGTGGCGCTCAGGAAGCAATTTGTGATGGCACAGGTGAAAAAAGATGTGACTTATGTAGCGGGTCTGTGCACCTGAAATACTGTTTCAACACATATACACAAGGCTGCTCCAAGGGGAATTTTTGGACAATGGCCAGATGAAGCAGTGGGCCCAGGAAACATCAGAACTTCATTTTTTTTGGAAGAAATAATGCATCCCACTCAGCAGAATGACCTAGAGCGGCGTGGTGGCTTCTGGGTGCACCTAAAGATCTGCATCGTGCTGCTCCTTCTGTCGGATGCACAGCACAGACTTGTGGAGAATCCCACATTCGTGGAGGGACCTTGTAAGGTCGGAGAAACTCCTTCTGGGCACCTCCATCGTTTCAACGCTGCAGTGTTTGTACGTGGCCGACATTTTCTGTTCCGCCACGGCAAGGACCAGCTGGAGAGTGTCAGTGGGCTTGAAATGATGTTCAAATCTCCGACCAGAGGGAGATCGAACAGCGAGCAGCAATTGCGACTCTTCTTTCAGTGGCTCTTCCAAACTTAGAGTTGACATCCAAGGGCTCTCTTGTCTCATTTTCCTGCCCGGTTTCTCAGGAGAACATTGCACATGTGAGCCTTCCTCATCGGGGATATCGATTTCTGACAACACGCTGGCAGATCCTTGTTCTCCAGAAAGAGTTTTGGTTTTCGGAGCGTCCTCCTGCCCACCACTCACTTTCAGCTGGTCGGTCTGTTCAGCCACCGCTTCCACAGCACCGCTCCCGACACTTTTCTGGCCAATGGAGGGGAGCACCCTGTACCTGTTCAGGGAAGAGGAGGTCCTCAAAGGCACTTGCTGCAGGAGCTCTGGGATTTCCCCGGGAGACACGTGGCCGGATGGGAATGCCTGTTTTGTGAACAATCCTCTCCGGCTCTTCACTGTTTGGTGGGGAGCTGCTGGTGGCAGGGAAGGTGGCACTCGGCAAGGACAGGCTTCCATGCTCTGGGAACAATTGAAGCGTGGTCTTGTGCGTCCTTTGGCAGATTTTGGCCTCGTGACGTGCATGTTGGCGGCGTTTGACCACGAGAAAGCGGCTGCTGTGCTTGAAGGGAAGGAGCGGTAAGATGGTGCTGAGTTCAGAAGAGCCGCTGTAGCCATTGCTTCTGAAGGCACCTGCGGACGGGGTAGCAGAGGGAAAAGTTACAGGAATTGGTCCGAAAGCTTCTAGAGAGCTTAATCTCCCTACAGCTCCCACTTTTGTGCTGCATGTCAGCTAATAATAAATCTGGTGTATCACCGTGTAGGCAGGAGCAATCCTACGGTTCAGTAACAGCTGAGTCAGAGACGGCGGGATATTGCGGAGAAGGGATTTGGAGAAGTACTGAGACGACTCAATATGAGTTAGCTGCAGGAAGTCTCGTTTATTGCGCAGTTCTTATTGCTTATATAGACAGTATTTGCCAATAATCCTGAGACCACACCTTTTCTACACCATTATTGGATGATACATATGCTTGTCATATTTAACAGCTTATTTCAAACAGGTACCCGCCTAGCGAAGCTCTGCTCTAAGCAAACACTACTCCCTTATCATACTGCATAGTTTTCTTATCCTTAACTTCAAGGGCATTCTGCCCTTGAGGCCTAACTTTAGAGCTCCAGTCTTTATTTACACAGGATTTTCTTCGTGCAGTCTCTTCAAGGATCTGCACTCCGACAAATCCCCCTTTCTTTTCTTGCACGAAGAAAACCCTGTGCACGAGACCGTCAACCCCAGTTACTAGCATGTTGTTTTGGTACAGCCTTGCAAAAGCAGTTTCTAGCATACTACTTCCCTTTCTGAGGGCTTTACTATTTCCGCTATATCCAAGATTCCACTGAGCAGGAGGGTGTCAGTCGGCAGGGTCATCGCAGAGAAGAGAGGCAGGCACGGCACCTTCAGGGCGTCCCCTGTTTATCCACACAGTGTGCTCTGCAGCCTCTTTCCGCTCCGCTCTGAGCCATCTCTTTTACACCCTCAGCAGAGTCTATGAAATAGGCACTGACACGGCGTTGCTGCACGCGTGGCCAGTGCGTGCAACAAGGCCGCCAGGTATGTGCTCTGCTGGCCAACAGCGGATTTTTTAAGTTGTAACATATTTCTCCTAGCTTCCTTTTTCAAAGTTACGTGCTCACAACTAAGTCTAGTTAGTAATTCTTTGTCATTAATTTGGTACCAGTCAATTCTTTTCTTTCCAGTAGCTACGGGTGGAATCCATACACCTTCCGATCGGAAAAACACACAAAGCATATATACAAGCAACTTTCACACACGTAATATACCAAACAATAAGAAAACATGAAAACAGTTTACATATCAATATACAATCCTCTACCACAATTCTCCCCGAATGCTCTCCAAGCCATTGCAATTGTTCGTGGATGGACTCACCATGGTCACTTAGATTAAAACAACACATGTTTGTGTAGCGTGGTTGTTGCTGGCACAACCTACAAATTTTATCCTAATAAATTTAACTCTTGTGGGGAAATATACGGAAGACTGCCCCTTTTTTTTTTTTTTTTTTTTTTTTTTTTTTTTTTTTTTTTTTTTTTTTTTTTTTTTTTTTTTTAGGTATTTGTTTTGATGTTAAATGAATTCATTCAATAACCACTTGTCCCATAGGTGAATGAGGGATACCATGTAGTGTGAGTCACTCCCCAATCCTGTAAGAAGGCACCATACTGGATCACTGTCTGTCCCGATTTTCTTTGGTACTCCCATGGTTTTCTTCAGTGTGAGCAGTAGCAACAACAAAGGCAGAAAACATATCAACAGTTACATGCACATATTTAGATCGATTAAATGATTGAATATAAGTAATATCAGTTTGCCATAATTCATTGGCACATAAACCTGTTAGATTTACTCCTGCTGGAGTATTTGAAGGCACAATATGTTGACGGTCAGGGCAGGCACCTGCAATCTGCTGAGCCTGATCTGCTGTCTGACCTGACAGAGAGCATCATCTACCACCAATTGACAAACTGTAGGACTATTCATCATTCCTTGAAGCAGTACAATCCAATGATATTGTTGCGTGGGTCGTTTATTGTTAAGCACTAGAACTGAAAAGGCAAATCTAGGACAATCGTTAGGGTGTAAATAAATAAAAAGTAAAAAGGTGAAATAACCCAATCTTTTAAATCAATCACCATCAAATGCTAACATTCTGGAATCATAGTAGGATTTGGTACACCCGGTTGTAAAGCACCCATTGGTGAAATGATTGCATTAATAGCTCTTAAATCTTTTAACATAAATCTCCACTTTCCTGATTTCTTTGAGATAACATTTGGAGTATTCTATGGGCTAGTGGAGAGAATTATATGTCCTAATTTGAGCTGTTCGTCGACTAATTTTTGAGCTCACTCCAGCCGCTCGCCTTTTAATGGCCACTGATCGACCCAGACCGGCTTGCCAGCTTAAGTCAGGGCTGGACATCAGTGATGTGTGTTAAAAATTTGAGGTTAGCCTCACATTCCAGCGATTCAACAAATCCCGACCTCATAATGTACGTGGGACATCAAAAACATGTGGTTTCAAAATAGCTTGTTTGTTACCTGGGCCTACTACTAACAAGGTCTGTGCACTCTGCTGTGGGATCTGTGTTCCACCTACTCTGATCACAGCTGCCAGGGCTTGTATCAGAGGCCGAGAGGGCGGCCAGTCAGGATTTTTCACTATAGATACATCAGCCCCTGTGTAAACTAGGCCAGAAAAGCCTTCCCATTAATGATTACTGTTAAAGGAGGCTGTGCAGCTGTGACTGTCTGTGTCCAAAATCCTTTTGTGATAGCAGAGTGACCTTTATTGTTATATAGGCAGCTTTTATAGATTATTACTCTAGCCACGATGTGTCCACGCGCCCCTTACCCAGCTGTGATTGATTACAAACAATAGTGCACGCACCTATTTTAACTTTACTATTGGCTATGCCTAAAAAGGAGCTATTTTTTACTTGCTAAACTAAACATCATTTTCTCATACACTCTATATCAACTTCCCAAACTCCCATGTCAGCTTCTCACACTCCCTGCACCAGCTGTTCACACTCCCTTTTCTTTCTCACCCTCTTTATCGGTGTTTCCCAACTTCAGAAAAGAGCACAGGCTTAAATCATCAAGGTCAAACCCCAACTGTAACTGTGTGCATGATGCCACAATTCCCCTTTTTTGTTTTTCTGTGACCATTACTTGATGAACCGTACTCTGTACCGTTCGCTGGGAGCGTGACAATAGGCAGGGGGTGATTATTACTATGTATAAAAGAACTACTAGCAATATAATGTCTGCTTTACTAGAGATTTTAACCATCCTGTCAATTAAGAACATTGATAAAGCAAAAGCTGTAGCATTAGTTTGTTTTGTAAGCCAACAACCCAACTTACTCAGTATAGTTAACGCCTGTGCCACTCCAACTCCTGGTGCAAATATTGAAGCTGCAATGATTTTAGCTGGTTCCCAAAATTTTGCTTTATAGTGTTTCAAGCCCACATTGTGACACGCCTTTACTAAATCTGCAATCGTTTTTGCCCGATTTCCGATAAGATCAAGAGCTTGTTGGCAGCCTGTGTTAGCATTTTCAATGGCTAACTGGAATACCAACACATCTGCAGTAGCCGGATTTTCTGTTTATCTCTGAACTGCCATTTGTAGCTGATCAAAGAAAAAAAAAATGCTCATAAGGTTCCTGTGCTCCCTGCCGAATGGAAGCAAAGGAAGCCTCCCCTGTCCCCAAAATCAGGGACACGTCTTAATGCTCTCTTAGTCAGTTCAGTCAGTTGTTGGAAAGCTACTTGCTGTAACCCTGCCTGTGCCTGATTTTGACATGAGTGACATTTTATTCATCCCAAAATATTTAGCTCTTGATTTAAGAGATTTAACACCTATAACACTTTAGCTATTGTTTCATTGGGAGATTTCCCCATCATTCTTGTTTTAAAAGCGTATTCTCCAAAGTACCATGTGTGTATTCTATGATCGGTTGCCCAGTAGGATTGTAAAGAATACCAGTAACATGCTCAATATCTTATGATGACAAAAATACATATGTCTGATACGAAGTGTATGCCAAAAGTTCCTGCGAGCGTAAACCACGAGGATTAACACCATTCACTGGTGGCACGATCGTATTTGACAGGTACTACACAATTGTACGATTGAGCGGGCTTGCTCTCTTGTTATACCAAATTGTCACCTAATAGCATCAGCATTCTGATGGTAGAAGTCATGCAAGATGTTTGCCTGCATGAGCGAGTTTGGTACCAGAGCTGCACTCGTGAGAGGCTCAGCTCGCCTGCTCCCTTCTGCTATAGGCCCTGGCAGCGTGGTGTGCGCTCGCAGATGTACAATGGAATATGCATGTTTACGGTTTTGCAACACTTATATTAACTGTTGAAATTGCTGGAACAGAAGAGAATTAGTTATTTCCCGCGATGCCGATCGAGACGATCCAAGTTACGATATGCTCTCTCGTGGTAAAACCTGGGCCACAGGCAGCGGCCGGGCGGGGGGGCGGGGCCAAGCGGCCGCTCTCCAGGCGCGGCCGGCGGGTGGGGGGGGTAGTAGTGGCGGGGGGTGGGGGGGGGGGGGGGGGGGTGGTCAGCCCTCCCTCGCCTCAGCCGGGCGGGGGGGCAGGGTGGCGATGACGACCCAGCGGCCCTGTGCCGGCCCCCCCCCTTGCTGTTGTTGTTGTTGTTGCCGCAGCTCCGGCCGCTCGCGCTCCGTAACCGCCGCCGCCCCCTCCCGCCGAGGGACCATCAGCTGCGAACGAACCGGCGCAGCGGGGCCCGCCGCGCGTCTCCGTCCCGTCCAGCCGCGGCTCGTTCTGCACACGAGCAGCAGCGCCGAGACAAACGCCGCGCCCGCGGCCCCGGCCGGCAGCAGCAGCGGCGTCCCCGGGGCGCCGCCGGGCGCGGTGGGCGGCGCGGCGCGGGGGTGCCGGTGTACCGACTTCGTTGGAAGAGGGGGAAAGCAATAGGTCTGTCTTTCGTTCGGGGCCCTGGATCAAAAGATTCGATGATGACTTTTCCAGGCCAGCAGCATCCCCACAGGTGGCTGCACGCCAAAGTTTAACGTCTATAGTGTCCCAAGTCCTTGTCATGTATATATTTGAAGAGCTTGCCTCCGGTACATGGGCTGATACCCAAACCAGGAGTACCGGGAGTTTTATCAAGTCAGAACTGTTAATAGTGCTGGTTTCTCTAGCACTTTGTCAACACTTTAACTACAGACTTATGTTCTGTTAAAGCCATGCTTCCCATTGTTCCCAGTCGCTTACCTCCTCCTGTTGAGGCAGTTGTCGCTTTTTTTTTTTTTTTTTTTTTTTTTTTTTTTTTTTTTTTTTTTTTTTTTTTTTCTTCAGTCGCTTACTTCTTCTTTCCTTTGGTTTCTAATTCTTCATGTTTCCGATAATATCTTTTGCATACCCCCCTGCAATCAGGGAGGGCCAATATCTTTTTCCAAGTTTTAATCCACGCTTCTCTAAGAAGCTTCCCAACAACGACAATGTAACGTTCCGTTCCATCGTCTTACCGCGACAGTGGATCCTACAGATCTTCCGGCTTTCCCCTATAGGCCGCCTGTATGCAGATCTGCACGGCTTTCCCCGATGGGCCGCCTTAATGGATCCTGCGGATCGTCGGCTTTCCTGTATAGGCCGCCTGGGTAGATCCGCCCGGCTTTCCCCGATGGGCCGCCTGAGGTCGCCGTCCCTTCTCCGCTAAAATAACACTCGTTCAAAACAAGTAATAAATGTCCCGAGTGAAACGATGAGTCCAGCTCATTTTTTCCCGTCCCTGTTCGGGCGCCAAAATGCGGAGAAGGGATTTGGAGAAGTACTGAGACGACTCAATATGAGTTAGCTGCAGGAAGTCTCGTTTATTGCGCAGTTCTTATTGCTTATATAGACAGTATTTGCCAATAATCCTGAGACCACACCTTTTCTACACCATTATTGGATGATACATATGCTTGTCATATTTAACAGCTTATTTCAAACAGGTACCCGCCTAGCGAAGCTCTGCTCTAAGCAAACACTACTCCCTTATCATACTGCATAGTTTTCTTATCCTTAACTTCAAGGGCATTCTGCCCTTGAGGCCTAACTTTAGAGCTCCAGTCTTTATTTACACAGGATTTTCTTCGTGCAGTCTCTTCAAGGATCTGCACTCCGACAGGATATGTGTATTTGTAAGTGCTGGCTTTGTCAGGAATTGTTTAAAGTCGACCCAGAGCATCAGGAAATTGTGCTCTTCCCAACTTAGAGGAAGTTTTTGATGGAAAGAACAGAAACCTTTTTTTTTCTGAAGCTCGAAACTCAGTGAAAACAGGAGATGAGTGAACTTCAAAGCACGGATCTGTCCTTTTCGCTGCTCCTGCAGTGAAAGACTAAGTTCCCGTCGTAGGCTTTTGAGTAAGACTGACTGCACTTTGCTTTTTAAAAATCTCTGAAGACCTCTGAGATTGAATATGTCTGATTCAATGCGGAGAAACCCATTCTGACTTCTCCTGGGACCAGAAGCTGCGTAACAGCGATCGATATTAACCTCCATCAAAGATGAAACTATGTTCTGCTGTGTGTTCCCCAACTTAAGCTGCGCTCAGACCACTTGTGCTTTAGTAGGACAAAGCCCAAAAGCCCAGACTCCAGGGCCACAAACTCACAACAACATTTCGGAGAAGAGCAACAGGGTCACACACTTTTCTGTTTTGCATAGCAGGATTTGTGAAGGGGGAAAAAAAAATGCCAACTCTGATTGCTTGGCATTCTCCAATAACGATAAAGTCGGACTCGCTGCTGCTCCACCACCTCACAACACACAGAGAAAGAGACGGGAACAACCACTGTGGTTGTTCCACAACCTTTTGCCAGAAATGCATTATTTAATGCTTGATTTCTCCTCCGCCGCCGTGAAATGGAAACACTCAGCAAACCAACGGAAAGCAACGCCAAGGCAGAGTCCCAGAACACAGGAGTGCCTTGGCCAGCTCCAGTGTGAGCTGCTTGGAGATGGAGAGATCTGTCCCTCTGTAAGCCTACGGCAGAGCTGCGGACAGGGACATGCCACCCAAGTGACTCACTGGAGTTTCCTGGGAGCCTGTGGGAGGGCGGGGGGGGGGGAGGTGTGCCTTTCATGTACGGCCTCTAACAAATAAACTCCAAAGCAACAAGCTGCAGTTCCACAACCTCTGAAAAGGATGTCCTCTGAAAAGCACTTTACCAGACAGCACCAGTTATACTGCCAGTTCAAAGAATAAAAACCCCCAAACAACCAACCCGACAGAGGGTGCTGAGGCACTGGACCAGGTTGCCCAGAGAAGTTGTGGCTGCCCCATCCCTGGAAGTGTCCAAGGCCAGGTTGGATGAGGCTTTGGGCAACTTGGTGTAGTGGAGGGTGTCCCTGCCCATGGCAGGGGGGTTGGAACTGGGTGATCTTTGAGGTCCCTTCCAACCCAAACCATTCCATGACTCTATGGCGGTGCCCTCCCGAGCGAGGGTCGGTACCGCCTCAGCACGGTACGTGTTAGAGGTTCACTGTGAGAAGCTGTGTTAAACATGGCACGTTTTATGTCCGCGTGCCCGGGCGAGGGGTTGGGATGGGGAGCTGCACTCAGGGAGGGCTGTGCCCACAGGTGGCCCAAAACACGGCGACCCCAGGGCCTGGGAGGGCAAGCAGCCCCGATCCTTGGCCCCATGGCACAGTCCGGCTCCCCGGAACACCCCCCGGCCCCACACCCGGACCGCACAGCCCCCAGCCAGCCCCGCCGCCCCTCACCTGCCGCCTCGGGCCGCCGCTCCCGCCGGCAAACACAGCCGCGTTGCCACGGCGACCGCCGCGCTTCCGGGAGCGCCCCGTAACCACCGAGACGAACCGGCCGGAGCGCCGCTTGTCACGGTCCTCCAGCCGCCATGGCTGGGGACGGTGGCGGGGACGGGGGCGCGGGGAGCCGGGGGTGGGAGCCGGGTCCTGTCCCGAACAGCTGCTCCAGACCCGGCGGGGAGCGTCACGCTGAGCCCGTCCCCCCCCCCCCCCGCAGGAGCGCTCGCTCCCCCAGTTCCCCCATCCCTCCCACACAGAGCCGCGCTGCTGGCACCCAAAGCCGCGGGGTTTTTCAGCCTGAAAGTTTAAAAACACGAAGTTGCGCCTTGTCCTCAGCAAAGGCAGCGGAACGGCACAACAGCACCCGGTTTTAACCCCGCTGTGACACGAGTTTCCCCACGGAGGGTCTGAACAGCTTCACCTGAGCTGTCGCTGAATAAACCCAGACAAAATCCGATCAATTTTGATGAGAACGCCTTAAAAAAATCACACTTTACGCACAGGATTATCTGGGGACACAAAACAACTTCCCCGGAGGACCTGTAAGATTTCTTTGTGCCGGGAGAGTTGCAGCCCGCAAGGTTGGTATCCCAGTTCACGCTGGCAGGGAGCAGGATTCGCCCCATCACCGGGGCTGTAACCGGTCCCCAGTTCTCACTGTGGGAATGCACCGCGTAACGCTGACGTTTCCATCTCTCCTCGTTAATCCCTTTTTAAACCCGCTTCCAGTTAACCAGATGCTTCTCCCACTACCAGGCGCCCACCGAAAGCACAAGAAAGAAGCAATAAATAACTCCGGATAACTTATCTACCGGCAAACTGGGGGTCTCCACCCTGTGGGTGGGGAAGATCAAGGCGTCCCGGCGCGCTAAGAAGGTCGGAAAATAGTTGGGTATCGGCTCATCCCGTCCGCAGGATGTTCAGCAATATCGCAGAAGACAAGGCTTGGGAGATCAAAGCCCCGGCTGTATTTGCATTTCAATAAGGCCCTGAGCAAACAGACTGTGGGCTGAAACCTCCTTCTGTTTGCTCCATGGGAAGGCTGAAAAGTTGCGTATTTCCAATGGGATAATAACTTCCACAAGTTGGTTTTATTCCCCGCGAGTTTGTGACTCGATTGACAAGAGGATTTAGCTTCGAGTGCTCGCTCTCCTGCAATCCTCCGCAGAGAAAGAGGGCTCAAAACTGGAGGATTTGCTTACATCCACCTGTGGGTCCCAAATCTGCAGGAGCCCAGCCCTCTCGTCTCCCTATGGGCTCCCTGGACAGTGTCTTTCCCACAGGTTTAGCCAAACTCGACAGCAAAAACTCAGGAGATCAGGGCCATCATGCCCCACCAGCAGCAAACCCACCCCGAAGGGCGAGGACCTGCAGGAGCACTGCAGATAGCGACCACCACAACAGGGAAAATCTTCTAGAATGGAAGCGTTTTTGGGGATGAGGTGGGAAGGGGATGTTTAATCACCTGGGATGTCCCAGCTTTAAAAGTCAGATGGGGAAAGCAGGGGGTTTGGGCGTCCACGTGGTGCCCATGGGTTGGCACTGTGGCATTTTGAGATGGTTTCTTGCGCAGATGGCGCGTGGATAAGCCGCTCGGCATGCCCGAGCTGTTGCTCCCCATCCTCTCCTTCGCGGGCTGGAATGGCTTTTTATTCCTCTTGGCAGCAGGAAACAAATGGTTAGAGGGAAGGAAAGCCCTGGGACAGACATCTGTGCCAGCCTCGGAGGTGGTGTCCCTTCCAGTGAGCAGCTTTGGCGGCTCTCAAGAAATTCAAGAAGGGGTTTTTCTTCTGGAATACAGACCCCTGAGCCATTTTGGTAAAATCACCCCCCTCCTTCCCCAGATTCCCTTCCCTTGAAGTGCGGTCGGTCGATTCCTGCGGGCGGAGCCCTGCATACATGCCCGATACAGGCATTTGTGTGCGTGTTTGCTTTCAGCCCCCGCGGTTTCTCAGGGCAGATAGCAGCTTTTGTTCCTTATCTCCTCGGGTCTTCTGCCTCCCTTGGGTCTTTGTGTCATGTCTCAGCTATGGTGATCAAATAAACTGTATTCAAAAAGCATTCCGAGTCGGGGTTCTATGGCGTTTCCAGCCTTCTCTGCTGATGGTTTAATATCACAGACCCCTGTGCCCATGCACTCCCGGAGTCTCCTGTGCTCCGAGGGCAGGACAAGAAAACTACAAAACCATGAAATGAGACTGCAGCGTTTGCTGTCCTCCCGTTGCCTCCCCTTGCCGTTCGGCGTGGCTGGATTTGGATGTGGACATGGATTCTGGGGAGCAACTGCAAGGGAAAGACTCGAGAGAAACCACCTCTGAGGCTGGAGGTTGCAGGGCATGAGTTGGCGAAACCAAGCAGCTGCTCAAGATGACACCGTGGCCGAAGTGCCACCTCTGCAGCTGGAGCACAGATGCAACAACCTCAGCGGCGCCAGCTCTGCACCTCCTGAGCATAAACCACTTTTGGCCTGTCTCTGCTGCCACCGAAACCCACGGCTTTTCAAACCACGGCCAAGACGTTGACTGGCCTCATCCAGAAGATGGATCAGCCCCAGACGGAGGCAGCTTCGTGCCCGGGCGATGGGCAGAAGCGAGATGACGGAGCGGAGCGTGGCCGCTGGCCACACTGGCAGGGCACTGCTGTGGGGAAAAACTCCTGTTCCTTGTAAAGGGGAAGGATGGAACCTTCTCCTTTCCCGAGGGGCCGCTCGGTGAGACCTGCTCCGCGACGAATAGTGCCGTCAGCGCAGATAGAGGAGGGGGTGGACCTCACCATCTATATAAAGTGAACCCACTAAGCCGGCAGCCTTGGAGCTGCGAGGTCCAGGCGGGGTAAGGAGAGGGGGGGATTTTCTTGCCCTGTTATTTCATCAGACAGCTTGGGGGGCAGCGGTGGGGGGCTGCAGATGGTGAGCTTCTCCATCAGCCCCGGGCAGGACAACCACTATGTCCCTGTACACGTCCCTGCCAAGCGCCACATCCCAAAACTGGAGTCAAAAGGCCCCACTGGGTGTCAGCTGCAAGCGCTCGGGCATGGTGGTACCTTCACAATGCTGTATACCCACGGTGAGGTTAATGCCACCGAGCGGTGCTGCCAGGGCGCACCTGACCGGCTCCATGCCCTTGGTGTGGGCACGGCGGCAGTGTCTGTCCTGGCCCCGGGGTGCTCCTCATCGCCCACTGTCATGGTTTCCTCCTCCAGGGCCAGCCCGATGATGAAGAATCTCCTCTTTGCCGTGCTCTTGGCTTGCGGTAAGTGCCCCGGTTTCACCGGGCCAGGCTGGGACCTGGTCTGCGTGGCAAAAAAGATGTACAAACCCAGGGTCTTTGTGCACAATTCGGGGTTTTGTTTAAATTTTGCAGTTTCTTTCATGCTCCGTGTAGCACTGCTGTAGTCCTGGAGATCTTCATGATGGCGAGGCTTTGGGATGCTCAGATCCATATTTATTTTAAGAGGCCCTGGAGCCTGTTGTCACCTGCTTTCCTGCCTGTGCCAAGCCCAGGGCTGATCCTGGCAACGTGGTATTGCCGATTGCAAGATGCAGGCGTGGCACAGGCTGTACAGAGAGTGATAATATCTTCTGCCAGACCAAATCAGGTAGCTGCAGAAACCAGACATAATCCTGAGGAGCTTTTTTTTTGGGATTTCTCATGGTTCACATGCCTGAAAGCATGTATTTCCAGCAATGACAGACTTATTTAATTTCTCCACCCGGTGCGAGGCGCGGGGGATGCTGCCTGCCTCCTCGCTCCGCACCGGCACGAGCCCGTCCCTCTGCCTCTCCGCAGGGCTGCTGCCGGCTCGCGGCAGCGTGTTGGAGCTGGAGCAGATGATCAAATCGACCACGGGGAAAAGCGCCCTGCTCTCCTACAGCTGGTACGGGTGTTTCTGCGGCATCGGGGGCAGAGGGACCCCGGTGGACTCCACCGACCGGTGAGTACCTGGAAAAACGTCCCTCTGGTGTGGGGTGTCATAGAATGGTTTGGATTGGAAGGGTCAAAAAAACCTAAGTGCCTAAAAAAACTCCTCGCTGGCAGCCTGCTGGCACTGATGTGCTCCGAGAGGGGGTTTTACGCCGTTCCCCAGCCACATCTTGCTGCTTAAATTTGAAGCTGGACCTTCCTTTACCTTCCAAGCATGGTGAGGGAGGGTTCGGGGGACAGCAGTTTGAGACGGTGCCCCCGGCAGGTGCTGCCATGCCCACGACTGCTGCTACAGGAAGCTGCGAGAGAGCAAGTGCATCCCCCTGATAACCCCCTACCACTTCGACGTCGGCAACGGAGACATCATCTGCGGTAAGTACCGCTGAGTAGGGGGTCCCGTGGAGGTGGGGAACCAGCACTGCTCCCCGTGACACCCCAGCCCCGCAGCAGGGTGCACAGGAGGGCATCCCCCTCAGGGATGAAACCAGCCTGACACCCGGTCGGGTGCGTACGGGACGACGCAGCGTACGAGAAATAAACGGGCACCGCGAGGGATGTGGGCAGGTTGGAGGGGACAAACACCATGGCATGCTTCTTCATGTGCTTCCCCCGGGCAGCTCCAGGCATTTGGGGTGCTCCGAGGGGATCCCATCGCCAATGGCAGCTGGAAAAGCCGCCCACAGAACACTGTTTTTTTGCCCCCAGGTAATGAGCAGAGCTGGTGCAAGAGAGAGACCTGCCTGTGCGACAAGGCGGTGGCTTCGTGCTTCGCGCGCGCTTTGGATTCCTACAATAAATCCTACCGCTTCTATTTCAAGCTGAAGTGCCGAGGAAATAAGCTCCAGTGCTGAGGAGGAGAAATCTGCACCCAAGTTTGCAGATTTTGACTGGCTTTCCCTGTTGCTCCGGCACAAAAAGCCTAATGGAGGGGCTGAACGGAGTCGGAGCCAACACGGCTCCCTGCAAGATGATGCTCAGGCTGAGGAAGGGCACGCACACACTACGGATGCACATCCCCCAGTTCTCAGAAAGACACATCAGCTTCCATTTCTTTGTCTCTTCCTCCCCTCTCTTTTCTCTCTCGATTTCATTTCCCAGCAAAGATAATTAAATAAAAGGTGTTCAAAAAGATTCTCCGTGGTGGTTTTGTGTCAGAGCCACTGAGACTGGGGCACTGCAACGGCGGCGTCTGCGCTGCCGGGTTTGGGGAGCACTTTTGCATCTCACACCTGAGCCACGCCGCCTGCCCAACACCCCGATATTTCCACGGACCCAACAGCAGCCTCAAAAAGCCGAAGGTCCGGCAGCGGCTGTAATTTGCAGGTCTGTTGCCGGGTCTCTCCCACTGCGGAACGATATTGCCGGTGCCGGATCCCCAGGTACGGAGGAGCGCTTTGCATCGAGAAACGGGGATAAATAAATGCCACGAAGTAAAACTCCCTGAAGTTTGTTAATAAAATTATTCCCCAGCTACGAGCCCTGATGGCAGTTGGGTTTTTTGGCTTCTCCCAACACCCCTTCTCGCTAGTGGAACTCGCTCCCGGAGCTAAAACGAAACAGTGTGCTAAGAGGCAGGCAGGATACGGCCAAACAGTGTTTCTACAGGAATAATGGAAGTGGGAAAATGTGGGAGATGATTGGAGACTCTCCCGTGACACTTAGATTAAAATGGTGGCCAAGATTAAGGCTAAAGAATAGTTCTCAGCAGAGGAGAGAAGATTTCAAAGCCCCGTCCATCCCAAGGCGGATGCTAATTTAGGAGGGCAGTTAAGCTGGTGACTAAATGGTTTCTCCGTAAGGGATGAGTTCTGCATAGGGGTTGCAGGGAGGAGGTGGAAAAATCATACTGAGAGAAATAAAGGGAAATTGCGTTCCCTCACCCGGAAACATCCATTTTGCTCCATTCTCCACTCATGGTGGGTGAGCACTTAATCATCCAGTATCTGCGTAACCCCGTGTTTCTGGGAACTGCACACTTCAAGATGCTTTGACTGTTGACCATGTACTTTTTCCAAAGAACCAATAACTTGCCCTGAATCACCTTTGCAGCGTGGCAGAGGGACAGTTCCCAAACCGTACGACCCCTCAAAAACCCCAAACCTGCTTCGTTCACGGATGCAAAAGCTGAATCAGGGCTATTATTTCCCCCCACGATATGAGCCCATGGTGCTGCAGAGGGCAGAGGAAAAGACCCTCGGGCATCTCCAGCCGAGGGCAGAGAGCGTTGCCTTCCTCCTTTGGCTGGAAATGACGCTGCTTTGCCAGCTCACCCCACCCAGCACCAGCCCCCGTGCACGGGGTACGGAGCTGGGGCGTCAGGGGGATTTCTGGCATTCCTGTAAAGGGGAAGGATGGCGCCTTCTCCTTTGCAGAAAAGCCCAGTCGGCAAGATTTGGGTGAAATGAGCATCCGACAGCGGGGAGCAAACCTTATATAAAGAAAGTCCTGCTGGCTGCAGGGCCCTGCAAGCAAGAAGCAGCTTTCCAGAGGTAAGCGGGGATGGAGGAACGCTTTTCCTCTCTTTCCTACCTTAACCAAAAGCCAGGGTGCAAGCAGGGAGCGAGGTCCATGCCAGGAAAGCAGGAGCAAAGGAAAGGCTACCTGAGCTGCCAGCCTGGAGGCAGAGCGGCGAGGGCTGATCTTTCCTCCAACTTTTCTTCCTTTCCCTTCATTTTGCTTTTTCCCACCCCTCCACCACCTGATTCCCATCACTTCCCAGCCCCGACGCAGCGGCACTTTGTGCCGAAGCAATGGCAACAGGCACATCCTCGCCCCCCTCATCTGCCCTGATCCCCAGAGGTGGGGGTCCATCTCTGCCTCCGGATGAGGGGGCAAGTGAAAAAGAAAGTGGTTGATGTAACAGGGAAATGGTTTGGTTTCCTCTCCCAGGGCTGTCAAAAAGATGAAATCTCTCCTCGCCTTCGCTGTGCTGTTTGCTTGGGGTGAGTGTCCTCGCTCGCACCAGTCCCTCAACTCTCCGTGCAGTTATATCCATGGAGATGAGGACCAGGCTGGTGATTTCTTAACCTTTCCCCATCACCACCTCTCCCCAACATTCAACAACTCTCCTGCACCGACCTGGGAATTGGTTTCCTCTCCATTGCATCTACTCATTTTTAAGACATCACCAGCCTGGTACCAATTCTGGTACTAGCCCCCTGGTACCTCCTGGGGGGCTGGAGGGATGAGGATGCTGCTGGGAGCCGGGCATCAGTGTGAGCCCCACCGATTTTCCTCCGCAGGCTCGTGCCCAGCTCATGGGAGCCTCTGGGAGCTGCACCAGATGGTCACGGCGGTGACGGGGAAGAACGCCTTGATGTATTACTCCTCCTACGGCTGCTACTGCGGCTGGGGGGGCAAAGGGCAGCCCAAGGACGCTACGGACAGGTAAACATCCACTTAAAAATCTCCCCACCCAGGCACATCCTTGCATGGTTTCAAATCTGGGGGTAGAGGGAGAAAAAAAACCCAAAACCTAAGCTCCGAGCTCCTGTACAGATGCTGCCAACTGCACGATACCTGCTACGAGAACCTCCTGAGCTACCACTGCCATGCCAAGATGAAGAGGTACCACTACAGCTGGCACAGCGGCAGGCCCTGGTGCAGTAAGTAGGACCCTGGCAAAGGGGGTGTCACCCCCCGCCCAAGCCGGGGCTGACCCTGGGCTCCCCTCTACTCACAGGAGAGGATTCCTGGTGCCCCCAGCTCTCCTGCGAGTGCGACCGCAGCCTGGCGCTCTGCCTGAAGCGAAGTATCTGGAGCTACAGCAAACGCTACCGGTTCTACCTCAAGCACTGGTGCTGATGATGGGAGCCGGGATATGGGGCTGGAGCAAACACAACAGGTTCTGCATCCGGATTGCCCTACGTCCCTGCCTGCACGGACCACATTGGTGCTGCTGTAAATTTAATCAACGTAAAAATAAACAATGTTTATGATTAAGCCACCCCGGTCCTCCGCGAGCTGCTGCTGGGCAGAGAGAAATCCCCATGAATGCTCGACATCATCCTCCCCAAACTTCGTAAAATCTCCGTCTCGGCCCCTGCGTCACTCCAGGCTGCAGCCCACGGGGAGAGGGGGAGGTTTGGCCAGCAAGGGAAGGGGCGTAGCACAAAGCATTTTTGGGACAGACGAGTCATTTCAGAGCTTCCAGTTCAGAGCCCGCAGGCCAGACACGGAGGGCAGCTTCTCCCCAGGAGGACGGGCTGGCAGCGAGGAATCGGAGCCGGAGCGATTCCCCGGTGAGCAACCCCCACCCTCGCCCCGCTGCTGCGATGGGGTGGTGGCATTGCTGCTGCCGAAACGAAAACACGAGGGGGGATGTGGGTGGGAAGCAGCTGCTTACGGCTGTTTTCCGTGCCCGCAGATAAAACGTCATTTTCAGATAAAAACTCGATCGGGAAGTTGTAGCCCCGGGGGGATCACCACACTGCTGCTGCAGAGTGATGCCCTGGGTGCCAAAGGCGGTGGGACGGGTGCTGGGAGATGCTGGGGTGGTGGAAGAGCTTCCGAAAGCGTTTGCTTTCGGCCAAGAGGCAGCGAAACAGATGCTGGGGAGACGATTGCCTTCCTCCCTCCAAATTTCGGGGCGATTTGACCTGATTTCAGAGGGACGAGGTTTGCACGGCAGCACCTGCCAACAGGCCACGCTGCCTGGCTGAGCCTGTCCTCTGTTTCTCCTCCCAGGGTGCGAGGAAGATGAAGGTCCTGCTGATGCTGGCAGTGCTGTTTGCCTGCAGTAAGTGTGGCCCTTCCCCAAACCATGGGTGGGAGCCAGGCTGCAGCCCCGCGCCGGTGCGGGGACTGTCCCCAAAACCCCGTGCGAGGTTTTGAGGAGGAGACTCCCAGCAAAGTGAGGAGACTCCCAGCAAATGAGGAGACTCCCAGCAAAGCCCTCCTGTCCCCCCTGGCTCCCCAGGCCTCGTTTCTACATATAACTTGCAAAAAATCACATTTTTCCACTCACTCTAGGTGTGTTCACAGCTCGTGGGAAGCACCCGCGCGCGTTCACACCGGGACTCGAGGGAAGCACCGTAGGAAATCTGACCGCCCACGGTTGCTACTCGGGATGGGGCAGCAGCGGCACGGCGAGGGCTTCAACGGATCGGTACAGGCAACGCTTCCTGGGAGGGCTAATGCTGGCCCAGGGATGGCTAACACTGGCCGCGGGGGAACGCAAGGGCTTGTGAGCAACCCCAGCAGCATCCTCTGGAGCTTTGCAAAACGCAGAGCAGGCAATGGGCAGCAACAAGAAGGGAACAGGTTTTAGGGGAGCAGGGAAAGCGAGGCGGCATTCCCCCCTAATTTCAGCCCTGTGGCTGTAGGGTCGTGCCAGCGACAACTGCCTGAAGTCAATCAGATGGCACCAGAGGAGGGGGACAGTCCCGAAACCGAAATGCACAAGGGCTCTCGGAGCTGGGCAGAGGTTGCAGGGGGAAGCAGAGAAGAGGCTTGGCGTGGGAAGGGGCTGGAAAGAGCTGCCTCTTGGTGATTTAGAGCAGGAGGAGGACGCAAACGCTGGTGGCTCTTCCCACCCCGCTTGCAGAGCCTGTTTGGGGTAGGTTGGAAGCAGCCATTTCGGATGAGGCCAGGCTCTCCTTCTCGCTGCAGGTGCTGCCTGCTCCGCACCTGCTGCTACGCCAGGCTGGCTGCCCGGCGCTGCCGCGTGGGACCGATCCAGCCCCTCCCAGCACCCCAGGCAGGAATCCCCACCTGCAGTGAGTCCCCCCCGCAGTCGCAGTTCGGATGCCTCTTTCCAGACCATCTCCCTATTTTGTGATGCCCCTTTTTCAGGGCAGCACTCCGGCATCTTCCCAAAAAGAAGGTCTCAGAGGTGATTTCTCTCCGGTCCCCGCAGGGTCCGGGACCTGGTGCCAGCGAGGTGCCTGCAGATGCGAGCGGGCAGCCTGGCTCTGTCGGATGCGCAGCCGGGGGCTGCTCCGGCGTCGCGGCAAGTGCCGGGGACGAGCCGGGCGGTGTTGAAGCAAAAGGGCTTTTTGCAAAACCACCTCCAGGAGGATAAGAAAACAGACGGCGCAGCGCCGGGAGCGTTTCCCAACCTTGGCGAGTCTCCTGCTCGGGGCTTTTTTGGCCGCGTCACGAGGACAACAACCCTCTCGTGAAGTTGCATCATTATACACTGGATCCGAGGAGGGAGAGCAGCACAGATGCAACGTTTCAGCCCAGAAAAACAAGGGAGGGGTGGACACCTGCGCCTTGTCCCTGCAAAGGGCGAGACGGAAACCAGCGCGAGTCTCTTTGCTGACACTCGTTTCCCCTTGGCTCGAGCTCCCCGCGCAGCCTGTCAGCTCCCTCTGCTTTTCCCTTCGCTGCACATTCTCTTCTGTTGCTCCAAAATAAAAAACAGAGAGTGCAAAACATCGGTCCTCGGTGTGACGTGACTCGGCCGAGCGCAGCAACCAACCCTTGCAGGCAGCGGGGAGAAGCTAACCTCGTGGCTAGGTGTCCCATTGAAACACCCAGTAAAAAAGGACACCTGAGAGGTGATGCATCTCCCACCGGCGTACATCTGCACCCCTGAACCGCCCTCTCGCTTAGCCCCGAGCCTTCAGGCCCTGAAAATCAGGAATTGCTCCGAGATAGAGAAATCACAGCTGGTGCAAAGGGCTGCGGGCAGGCAGGATGCTGTGGGAGGGCCGGGTGCTGGCAACCTTTGCTGCAACGGGGTGGCCGGGAGCTTGCCTCACGGCCAGCATGGAACAAAACATATTTCTCATCAGAAAGGAATGTTTTGGCCTGATTCTGCAACAATCCCAAGCGTGTCCCCTAGGAAAAGGCAGGTCAGGCTGGGGCTGCTTCCCCCCCAAGCACCGCAGAATCCCCGTGGCCCAGGTTTTCTGCCCTGCAGACCAATCCAGCCGGGCTGAGCCCCTGGGAGGTCTCAGCACTGCAAACCCCGCGGGGTCTCGCAGTGAAATCCAGCCAAGAAACAGCAACAAAACGCCATTTCCTCGGGGGTGGATGCCCTGGGCATCGGCGGCTGTAATTCCCAGCCTGGCTTGCTCCAAATCTGAAGTCAACAGCACCAGGAAATATCCCTTAAATCAGAAGCGCTTCCCTCTGGCTGTGACCCAGGCATCATATAACCATCTTCCTCCTCCAGCAGCGTTTAGTCCTGGGGGAGACAAGGAAGGAGCGGGCAGCCCTCCGCCCAACAGCTGCTGTTTGCAAGGTGTAAATCAAGGATCAAATCCTCGCCGAGGTGGGAGAGAGGCAATCAGGCAGACAGATTGCACGCCTTGATGAGCTGAAACACACTCTCCCTGTTTAAATTCCGGGTGAATTTTAACTATGTATGTATTTTTCTGCTTGCGCATCTGGCTGTACGAATCTGTTCCTAAGGAGCTCCAAGTGCTGAAGTGTTGGCTCAGATACTGCACCCCCTTGGTACACGGCAATAAACCAGGGTGCAGAAGTTGTGTTTTCCGTACCGCAAAAGAGGAACAAAATCCACGTCCTCCCAGGAGGTGTTTGGCCCCAGGGGAGGGGGGGGGGGTCTCCTTGCACATTTGGGGAAGAGCTACTGTAAACCTGCAGTGGGTAGAGGAGTTGGGGTGGAGGGTCTTTCACCTGGAAGCTCAACTGGTTTGGTGCACAAAATAGACCTTATTATTCTCAAGTGATAAAAACTGGCTGCAGACTCAGGAAATCTTGAATTATGGGAAGTTCTGGTTCAGCTAATTAACTTGCCACAGTCCCAGGGGTCTACTTAAATTCACCTGGAGAGCTGACGAGGCAAACGGCATGTGCCAGACAGGGGAAGAGATTTTGCCAGGGCCCTGACCTGAGTTCCCTTTTCTCATCATCTCTCCGATGTCCACGCAAGTCACGTCCTCGTTCCCTGCCTCAGTTTCCCTATCAGCGACAAGGGGATTTCCTCCCTCTGGATCAGTGCCTGCCCACACTGGAGTTCCCCTGCAAAGCGGTGCAGAGCACTACGCACCTGCAATCTCTGCCAGAATAAAACTGCTAAAATGATTGTTCGGCACCACCTATTTAATTAGAGATTCTCTCTGAGCAAATGACGTAACCATCCTCTCTTTTTACCCTTCCATTATACACCACTTGCATTTTTTCTTTTTCCTTACCCTGCTGTTTGCCTTATTTTGCTTCTACGTACAGGTGAACCAGACACCTCGTGCAATGGTCCGTGAGTGCTGCCTGCTCTGTTTGAGAGCAAGACTGTTCACAGGGCACACGGGGAAAGCGATGGAGCATTCCTGTACACAGGGAGCATCTGGGCACTGACAAGCCACCACTAACAAGAAAACCAGCGTCCTCAGCCCTGCCTTCAGCCACAGCCTGTTTTGGAGGATCACTGGACCTTCCTCTGCTCCCGGAGCTGCATCTCACCCGCTTTGGTGAGTCGCAAGCCAAGGATGCTTTGTACCGGCTGCGTTTTCTCCTTGCCCAGGTAAGTCATGATGGCAACAGTAAGATACCAAATGGCATTTTCTAACCATGACATCAAAAAACTAATAATCATCCAGCACAAAGTGGTTCCTGTTCTCCCTCAAGTTCTCCCACTTTGTTCTGGGAGGCATTGGGATGCTGAGATACCCAGAGCCATTCACAGACTCAACCCCAGTCTGCCTCACTCATCCCAGTCCACCAAAACCTCTCCTGCAAAGAGCTCTCCCAGTGTAGGGCATCCCACAGCCAGGGCCTCTGGCAACACCGAGAGGCTCGCAGGCGCAGCAGGACCAATAGGGCCAGGATTGTCAATATTTGCCCACTTTGGATTCTCCAAAGGAAGCGCACCGCCAAGCTGGTACACGGTGGCCATAAAAGGCACAACCGGTGGCACCACAGACACACCAAACATCGGAGCTGCCACCCCCAGACATGAAGCTCTTCTTGCTGTTCCTCTGCCGTAAGTACCCCCTGCACCAGTTCTCACCCTGCTGGACGAGGCGACAGGGAAAGCTCGGCGCTTGCAATTTATCTCTGTAAACAATAAAGTTGGGGAGGGAGAAAATGCTCAATTTTGCTATGGAGGGGTGGGACGGGCGGTTGCTTTTCCCAGTGTTCCTAACCCCCTGTCTCCAGTCACAGGGCTGGCCCTCACCAGCTGTAACCTGCTTCAGTTCGGTGCAATGATTAAGCACAAGACCGGGAAATCGCCACTGTCCTACAACGGTTACGGCTGCTACTGCGGCTTGGGGGGATCCAAACAGCCAGTGGATGCGACCGACTGGTGAGTCAGGACCTGGTGAAGGCGGAGCGGGTGCCCCCAGCCCTCCTCACGTCCCTCTCCGTGGGTGCAAGCGATGGTAATGCTTGCCTCCGCAAACGGGAACAGTGCACATCCGTGTCTCTTCTGCCTTTGTGGCATTAGGCAGAACTGCATCGGGATGCAGCTGCCACCTGGGCTAATCGAAAGCAGCCATTAGGCATTCTGCAAAGTCGCTGCAGCTGAGCAGCGGGAAAGCAACTGGAGAGCTAATGGCGATGCCAGAAAGGTACGAGTTGCCTCCCTTGCTCAGCACTCGAGTGCGAGGGTGATGCTGGGGAGAACAAGGCTGCTGCACAACCCTGCACCTAACCTGGGCACAAATGCAAGACATTTCTCGCAGGGGCTGTGCACCACCAGATGTTCACCACCGTGGCATCACCCCCACCGCTCCCCATCCTGCCCCGACCATGACTCTCGCGCTCCCAGGTGCTGCCATGCCCACGACTGCTGCTACAAGAAGCTGTCTTCCTCGAGCTGCAGCCCCAAACTGGTCACGTATAAATACTCTACCCAGGGCAGCCAGATCATCTGCGGCAAGAGATGGCGCGGGGTCAAAGCCACGACGGGAAGGACCCACTCACACTCTTGGAGGACCTCTCTTCCAAGATGTCCTTTAACCATCCTGGCTTGGAAACCACTTGCTGGGAAGGGGGCAGAAATGAGGGAAAAGCGCCAGGAATAGGGCAAACTTTTATTTGCTAGGAGTACGGTGAAGTTCAGAGCTTGGAGACCTCCCACAGGAGGGGGCTTGCCCTTCTACAGAGGCCAAATATTGAGAGTTTGAGGTGACGCTTCCATCTTGGATAGGGACCTGGCACTGGTGCCCCGATTTCTGCCACTGTTTCAGGGCGAGTGGATCAGAACGAAGCACGTCCCTGTGATCACAGCAAATACCTGCACCTACAGAGGCAGATAAAGTAAATTCACCAGTTCCCCCAGGACCACGCACGGTTCCTAAGCAGGTACCTCCGCACACCAGAGGACTGCCCGAGACACCCCAAAACTCAACGCAGGGGACTGCGTACACACAGGGACAGTCCAAAAGACAACATACTTCGCCCGACTCCATTTTCCCCCCTGAATTTTCTTCCAGGATCCGGGACTTAGTGCGAAACACGGAGCTGCGAGTGCGACAGGAAGGCGGCGGAGTGCTTCCAGAGGACGGCCAAGACCTACAGCAACTCTTACAAAAACTACCTCAACTTTCTGTGCCGGGGCTCAACTCCCACCTGCTAGACACGCCAGACTGCAAACCTGACAGAAATGGTTTAAATTGTGACATTTTGGCCTTCCCTGTGGGCAGGGCACGGCACAGCTGTGCTGAAATGGCGTCCGGCGCCTTTCCCCGGAGCCCGCTGGGCTTTGAGCCGGTGCACAGGGACAGCCTGCTCCCACGATTAAATAAATCATAAAAACGAGGGAATCCCTGCAAATAAAAATCAGTTTTCCAAGGCAATTTGTAAAGCGTATCCGGCGCCGCGATCGGGTTTTGGGAATCGAGGGTGGAAGGGGGAGGAACCGGCACGGAGCTTCGCGGCTGCTTTCTGAAGTAAATATTTACGCATACATGCAGTTTTGCAACTTTTTCTTAAAAAACATTTACCAGAGGGGAGTTTTACCAGACAATCAGTGAATCTTAAGAGCTTTCAAGGGAAAAAAAAGATCTCCAGCACCGCGGCCCGGGCCTGAGCCAGCTCCTCTCAGGGAGCTGGGCTGCAGCACAGCCCCATCCCGCTCCTAACGACAATTAAAGCAATTAATACTCACAGAAGGAGGGGGGAGCGTGGTGGGGGTGTTGGCAGCGGTTTGGGGTGGCTCTTTCTTCTACCCCTTCTCCAGCAGGTCCTCACGGGGCTGGAGCCGGCCGGGAATGGCTCCTCCGGCCGCAGCTCCCCACAGCTGTGCACAATCTGCAATTAGCCCTAACGAGCCAGGGCAGCTGCCCCTCACACCCCCATGGAGGCACCTCTGGTTTTAATGTCATCTCTGGAGACGTTCAGCACAACTCTGGAGTCAGGAGTGCTAAAATAAAGGGGTTTTTTAAGGGTATTTGCTTTTGAGTTTCACTTCAGTGCTAGGGGACTCCTGCCTGATTCCATTTAACGTTTAATCGGGAGTAACATCCCTTCCTCATGCTTCCTACAGTAAACATGGTATCTTTGTAACTCTGAAACACTCTTTTTCTTCTTTTACTCATTTTCTGGAGCCTCTCAAGGGCTTTGGGATGAGAGGAGAGAGCTGGGACGGAGCTGACAAACCCTTTAAGGTTTGTGCCTGCAAACAGGCTCCACGAGCATAAATCAGCTCCAATTTTATACGACACTGGAATACGAACACGAAGAATGACCCAATTTCCCCCCTTTTCAGTGAAGTTTCCAAAGCTCAGGAAAGGCAACAGGTGAACTTACGCCCCAGCCGCCAGACCGCATCCCCTGGAAGCGTTCAGGTTGTGTGGACTCGTTAAATTAATCTGAAAGTTTTGCCTTTTAAACCACAGCGTGTCTTGTACACACGACTCTGCTGGCACAGTTCACCTGACGCGTCTTTGCAATTGCACTCAGCATCCAAAACCGAGGAGGTTTAGTTTGGGAACAGAAGCAGGTGCCCTGCAAAGTGTCCGGAGGAGGAAGGGAAAAGAAAACTCGTGTAGTTTTCCACAAAATCCAACAGAAAAGGAATGCCAGAGCACCGCAGATGTGGATATGATGGATGATGTGTCTTCTGCTGCTCTTCAGGCACTGCAGGTGTATTTATTTGTTAATAAACCAAAAGGCAGCCTTCCGAGAAGGAACGAGGAACACCAGAAACCAAGTAGCACAAGCAGAAAAGCCCTCCCACACATTGTAAGGCCAAGACATGCTTGTGGACAGCAGACAAAACCTGGCTAAATGCTTAAAACTTCCAGTTCACCTGCAAGGGCAGGATTGGGGGGGGGGGGGGGGGGGGAAGTCTGAGGAAGACAACGGTGGCAGACACGCAGGGAAAGCAGATTTCTATGTTGCCCTGTTGTATGCTCTCCTGTGAGAAGCTGACAGTGGCCCCGCCAGCCCAGCCGCAGTCCAAACACGCTCCTGGCCCTCTGCCCACTTGTGACCCTCCAAGATGTCAGTTAGCAACCAGTAACAAACCATAATGCTCCTCAAACACCAAGGGAACACGCAGTGTTATTGTCCCATGACCGCATATTACGAAGCGCAGTTAGCTCCACCAAAGAGTAAACACGAGCTATGAATCATGATGTTTTTATCTTTTTTTTTTTCTTGCTTCGCTTCCTCCTGCAAGGAAAATCCACCACCTGTTTACAAAGCAAATTCTCTACAGAAAAGTGAGTTTCCTGAAGAATGCTGCACAAGGATTCCCTAGGAACAAATACACGTCGTAAGGGCAGGTGGAAATTTCAACAGATAAAGGAAAAATCAAACACAGACAAAATGAAAGTTTTAACGTCTTTGGATACAAAATGTTTGTGCAGGTACAAAGCTGTCCTGGCAAAAATAAAGAGAATTTGACTGGTCTAACAAGCCTTACAAGCCCAGCACATTAAGAGTTTGTTTTAATAGTATTACACGTGCAAACAAAAGCATTTTCAGCCACGTATTTGGTTACAGGTATCAGAGGCCACGAGCTGACGGTCAGCCCCTCTCTGCTATTTAGGATGCGTTGCTGTTGCAGGCCTGCTCGTCCGTCCTGCACACAGATGAGGTTAGGTTTGGGAGGTCCCTGCACACCCACAGCTCAGCTTCCTACAGGACAACTCCCTTTCACGGCTCTCCAGGCTCAAAGCAGCAATAATCCTCTTATCAGCTCTGTCTCAGGAAGACAAAAAAGCAATTCATTAAGATCAAACATCTTATTCGTGGTGTATGACCGCAAATTCTTACTATCTTTTCAAACTTGCAGAACTTACCACTTTTCAAATCAAAATATGGCTGAGCAAGACAAGGTGACACATTTACCTGAACTACCTTGCTGTGCCCACCATCTTCAACTCATCACACTGCTGAAGTGACTCGCACTTTCTCCCCATTAAGCTATGACTTGCCATTCTTTCCACTACTGTAAAAGTGACTATTTTGGGGAAAAATAATTCCAGGAAGCAACACTGCTGACAACAGGCAGTCTGAGGTTGACATAAAATGGAGTTTACCAAAATAATTTTGTATTTTAAGAATGGTACTGTGAATTCAAGGCTCATCCATGCTCTTCTTACCTATGAAACACTCCTCAGACCTCCCCCTACAGCGGTTACTCGTGCCTATCACCGGGACCCAGACCAGCACTTAATACACTGCTTCTCTTGCCAGACACTATGTCCCACCATAAAGTGTAAGAGCTGCTCTGTAATACCTTTTATTTCCACCAAGCTCATTAGAGGAACCAAATTAACTTCTTCACCAGCATTAAAGCCTGTTCTCCTACACAACCAGTACTTCAAGCTCCTTTGGTTTTATTCTTCAAATGCCCTGGATAAACAGTAGCAGAGCATTCCAAGAAGTACAAGCTCAGATCTTAGCAGTTCAGTCAAAAAAGGCATTTATATTTCTGTGCTGATTTGGCATCTTCAAAGAATTCACAGAACTTTTTCAAAAGCAACGTTCCTCGCTTACAAGAAAATCTGTTTTGTCTCTGCCCTGGGTGATGAGGTGCCTCGTTATCCATTGTGTTTGTAAGTGCACATGTGCTTTCTTCGAGCTTAGTGCTTGATACAAGTCCAAAAACCTGAGTGAAGCTGAAACACTGCAAGCCATAAATCGAGGGCCAAATCCCACAGTCCTTTCACTCTGATTCAAATTCCCAATCCTATAGTGGAAAGCATCACAGAATTCAAGCTGTACATTCTATGGTACGTGGTGATCGTACCGAAGAGGAATTTAGGACGAAAAAAATTCTACCCTGGATTTATGAAGAGTGAAGTAGGCAGGGTTCCCAGAGATCACTTCTACTTGGAAGCTTGTTCCCAGGACTCTTGATCCTTTGGCTATATTAATTTCATTTGGAGACTAACGACTAACAAGTTCCTGGCTTGGACTAAAGCTCTGGACTAGCCCAAAAGCTCCAGAGTATGGCAAAGGAGATGAAATTCCAGATGTCCAAGTAACAACACTCCACAGGAGTCTCATGCCTGCTCATGTCACATTTTACTACCTCACTAGACTTCAGCAGATCAGATGAATCATTTCTGCAGTCTCACGAGTCCACGGGTATTTTTTTTTCTCAAAAGGTCTCAACAGCTAGTGAATGAAACACACGTGGACGCAGCAATCACATTCTCCCTTCGTAGAATCATAGAATCATGGAATGGTTTGGGTTGGAAGGGACCTCAAAGATCATCTAGTTCCAACTCCCCTGCCATGGGCAGGGATGTATTAATCACTTCTGAAACAGCCCAGTGCAACACCACAAGCAGTTCTCGTTAGATTAAAACTGATCACTGCATTTGTGCATGGGAGAAAAAAAAGGGGAATCTCATGTTTGATACAGTGTTGGCTGACACATTTAGCTTTGGAAAAGATTCCGGGATTCCGTTCCCTTACTTTATTTAAATTTAAATGGAAGAAACAAAAAACATTTTCCTGAGTTGAGAATTGTTAAGCCTTCCCTGACAGCAAGGTAAAACAAAGCTCCTCCAAGCACAACCCAGTAAATAGTTGCTATAAAAAGAAAAAAATCTAAGCACATCAAGAGATCTCATATCAAATTTGATACTGCTGCGTGAAGAAAAGGTTCTCGCCTTCATCTGACTGCAAAATTACAAAACCAGGTCTTTACTTTTTTGTAAAGTTCAAACAACTCTTCTCACACACAGGATGATGAAGAATTACCAAATAATCGTTTGCCCCACAGTGAAGAAACAGGAAATTCACGTGTGCTTAGAGATCTCTGCCAAGACTGATTTCAAGATAACAACAGGTGCTTGGAAATTTGCTTGGAATTCTGCTTAAGGGGAGTTCTGTCTTCACCAGTTTCATTTGCTTTTCACACCAGAGCCCTCAGTCCACATATAGTCATATGTTCAGGGCTGCCATGGCCTTCACCAAGGTGACACGGTTGGTCGAGTCCGTCTCTCTCTTGCTGCTGTCTGCACAGTCACTCTTGTTGGCCAAGACCTTTTGTCGGTGTCTTTCTTCCTGTCGCTTCTTCTTCTCCAGCCGCTGCTGTTCCCTCTTTTGTTTTTTAGATGCCTGAAAGGGAAGGATGAAAACACAAAGTTGAAACCACACATCGACTGCTCGGTTGGGGAAAAATAATACACTGGAAAGGAGACCAGCAAATATCAAAGCAGATGGCAGGGAACATTTATTCCAAACTACTTATCTGGAGGTTGTTTTGTGTCGTTTTGGGAAGAGTGCCACATGTCACTAATAAATGTTTTATCAGTGAAGTCACAGCTGCAGCAGCAACAAAATCCAGTAAGGGGAAGCTCTTTTTGATTCAAAGGAGAAGATAGCTGCTGATGAAGCAATCCTGAGAGTTCCCCTAATCATTAAAGGATGTGTAAATCACTGCCAAACCATCCTTCACATACCTTTGTGCTTCTGCTAGCTCGATTGTCTTCATCAGGTCTAGCCCGTCCTTTGTTGTTTTCTGTTTCATCTTGATGCAAGGTCTGATTTCCACAGATTCTTGAACCATTTCCATTTTCTTCCCACTCAGTTTTGCTAAACAATTTCTGGCCTTCGCTCTGGGGCTCACACTGCTCCTCAGTATCTACCAACAACAGAGATTTTTCTCAGACACACTCTACCCAGAAGCTGTCTCACTGTCAGCCAATTTCTTCTTCCAGAATTTCTGGAACCGCGTTTTTTGCAGCAGCACAGCCAACAGCAAGCTTCAACCACTGCTGTCCCTGTCAAACTGCTCTTTACAGTGAACACTGACACCAGACAGCATTCTTCTGAAGTACCAGGTGACAAACTCCGTGTACTTACTGATTCTTTCCACCTCGTTCATTTGGAAGATGGCAAATATTGCAGATTCTATATTGTAGTCCTCCACTTCCAGAATCTGGCTTACTAAATCAACGTCCTGTCCACAAGAAGAGAAAGATAACACCGAAGAGAGTTCAAACCACTGACACACATTCATTCAACAACCATCTGCGCCACTGAGAGGGGGCTGCTGTCTGCTTTTATGACCTTTCTGTCTATTCCATTTCTGAAAAAGGTGAGGGAGAAAAATCTTAAAATGCTGGCAATATCAGGAAAAAGGAATATGCTGTTTCAGTGTAACTGTTTCACTCTGGACCCTTTCTGTTCCATGCATTTACACGGTGCAAGGAGCACTCCGCAGGAACCACACGGGCTATCCAGTGACAACAGCGAAGATCGGCAGAGTATCTAGTCATTTAGGACATTCTGTTAGTCATTTAGGATGTTCAACTACAGACATCCTCAAAGGATTTCAAGTTTTACAGAATTTGTTTCAAAGGAAATTTTCTGAGAGATAGCAAGACCAACCTTCCCAAATTACCAGGTATTCACACAGACCATATATTTCATCTGCGTTTAAGGGTTGAGTCTAGGATGAAATGCACCCTGATTTATGGCGGTGGTATTGAAGTTGTCCAAGATGAATACTTTCTAGAATTCCTCCCAAGGCTACTTTCACATCTCAAGAAGATTTGAACATTAAGCATAAAAAGTCTACTCAACACTTACTGAACATCCAGTTGCATTACACACTTTTTGTACAGCATCTTCCATTTCAACTTCAATCTCATCTTCAGAGTCACCCTTCTGTGGCTTCACCTCCTCCCCCTTATTCAATTCATTTTTGGAAAGCATCTGCAAAACCAGCAAAGCCCAGGAGATCACACAAGCATGAAGCAATTTCATCATATACAGTAAAAAAAAATAACTATTATGGCACACTTTTCTCAGAAATATCCTGTGTCAAAGCATCCTAGAAATTGGGTGACTTCTATCATCACTGACACCATTTCCCACGACTCACACACTACTGAGCACACTTTCACAAACTACAACATCATGCACACTGACAAAAAAAATCACTGCCTTCTGAAGTGAGGTATTCATTTTCTTACAATGCCACACATACAGTTGTGTGCAGAGAACTTAGAGGACAGCACAGCTTACTCCTTGACAGGAAAAAGTGAGATATGAAGAGAGCTGTTGTATCCAGCTGTTGCATTTCCATCTCTTTCCTCTCTTCCCTTTGTTTTTGCACTCAAGATGCACGAGTACGTAATTTAGATTGGGTTGCTACAAGACATCCACAGCTCGCATCGCAGCATCAGATTTGGGATTGATTTTCAGCCCAGAAATTTAAACACTTCACAGCCTGTCTCGAGAGAGCAGGCAGCACTAATTACAACGACTTTAGGGACCTTCCTATCCTCAGCACGACACAGGGACCAAACTCCTTTCTCAATTTCAATGCAGATGAGAAAGGAAATCAACTGGTAGCATTCATCTGTTTTATTCATCACCCACAGCTGACCCAGGTCGTTCTGTACAACCAACCTCCATCTGAAGGTACGCTGGAGCTTCGGAATCGTCATTGATTCTCCTCACGCTGTCGTAGTGCTCTCCGTAACGATATGCAATATGCAGTTCCCTCACGTTGTTTTTGTCTGTGCCCCGAATCTAAACGAAACAAACACATGGCAAACGAGGATCTGGAATCAAAATCAACTTTAGCATCATATTTTTCAAAGTATTGTTTTTCTGAAGCAATGATAAACACTGTGATTGGAAGCAAAGTACGTAGCTACTGAAGCATCTTTAAACAGGAAGAGTTGACCTAATCATCCAGATGTGCCTACAGTAACAACAGGGCTTCTGTCTCAAGGGTAATGTCTGAAAACCAGACACACAACATTGGGTCAGTCATATCTTAAGAAACAAAACACAGTATGAAAATATTTCAGTGGAAAGCTCAGAACTATTTTCTAAAGCTTTCCACAGAAGCTATTGATTTTCTGACCATCTTCCTAGACACAATTTCAGTGACAGTTCCCATTCAGTCTGCAATGCCTTTTTTCCCCTCAAATATGAGGAAAAAGAGTCCATTCGAGTTACAACCAGAGTGGAAACAGTCACCCAGAGTTAAGTTTTGTTCTGCAGCTGAGACGAGATGCTGTTTAAAGAGTTAGTGTTCGAAGTGGATAGGTTTTGTTTTTAAAAGAAAGACTAACAGAAATAAAGCCAAACCATAAAAATGTCTTAACTCCGTTCAGCAGCACTGCGAAGAACCAAATGTTCCTTTGCTCTGCCAGCACCAAGTACAGCAGTTTCCTCAGATAACTCCTGCTTTGAGTATTATCTGTACTGATACAAGAATAATTTCTACCTTGATCATCTGTGGCTCTAGCTACTGGCTATAAGCTACCCAGCATTCCAGCTCTTGCAAGGAATGCAGAAAATTACACTGCATTTGCAGATCTCCTTTGCTTACCCACCAAGCCAGAGGTCACAGACCTGACAGCTTTCCTGCAGAAGACGTCAACAAGCGAAGGACAAGAAACTGCTCCAGAATTTCCCAATCCTTTTACATCTTTGAATCAGCTCACCTCCCCCTTACAGAAAATACACCAAGTCACCTTTCAACCACGTCTGCAGTTTGGGTGGCACTAACGACTTCGGATTTCACAACAGATATTCTCCATTCACCTACTTTACACTTGTTCACCTTTAAGTTACGGCTCAACTCTTGGTTACACTTAACTCCTGCCTTTTATCCTATTAAGTTGTTCAATATGTTGGATCTCAACAAGATTTACTTTCAACATTTCTCCTCTGCCAGAGCCGAAATAGGTATCTAATGAATCCCAAAGCTCTTGAAAGATTATTCTGAAAATTAGCCAATTTAGCTTTCAGTGCTGATGCCTCTTTTTGCAAGCTCTTTCCACAACGCGCTGGAACTGTAAAAGTAAAAGATAGCTGCAGATAAAAAAAGGCACAAACACTGAAGAAAGGTAAGCAGTTATCCAAAAAGACAATAAATAACCCATATATCTGAGCTAACTTGAAGCTCTACGTTTACAGTCACTATCAAAGAAGGTAAAGGGTGTGTAAAGCCCTAAAAAGCCCACACAGATGCCCGCCTCCAAAGAGCTTCCTATTATGCCAGAGTCTGAAATCAGTTGAAGATCCTGAACCCTTCTGCTCCCGTTTTTCAGGTTAGCTGCAGTGTATACAAATGGTTCTCTTAAAATGAAAGGATAACACATCATCTGCTTTAGAGTTAGGACCAAAGGAGATATTCTCATCATCTGTTTTAAGCATCTTATTGATCTGCCTCTCTGGAAACGCTCTCTTTGGAATCTCATCTTTCTAAAATCTTGCTGGGCCTCCAAAGCAGAGAGAGGGGAGGGAAAAAGGTATGTTGAAGTATAGAAACGTAAGAAAAAAGGGTATCTTGGGTTAGTTGACTCTAGCAACTTGCTGCATCGTCACCACGTTGTGATGTCCTCCACACTTTCATGTCCTGATGTATCCTCTGTGCAGGTAGGAAACTTCTTCTGTTACAACTATTCACAGCTCTACTTACGTCACTCTCAAGAGCCTAAGACAACCTTTCACTAACAAGTCTATGCTCAGGCAGAGCAGAACCTCACCATAGACTCTGTATTTACAACCCTGGCAAGGTCAATGAATGAAAAAAGAAGAGTTTGAGGTTTTCAGGAGGATACACAAAATATCGATAAGAGTTAAGCACGCTGAGGGGAGTACCCGGTTCAAAACAGTAACAAAACCTGAACACCACCCCCATGAACTCTCCTGCAGGGTCATCACCTCCAGGCACTCTGGCAGGCCGAGCAGTTGAGTGTTTCAGTTAGCCGTCTTACTGCCCATGGCTGCCAGATAATAAGAGTTTAAATTCTTCTGGATTCAGGAATCCACCCGACACTGTTTCACATGTATCTAAGACACCACTGACAGCTACCATCCAGTCTTTTTCCTTTATTGCCACGTTTAATCTCTACACTTCGTTGGCACTGTCTGTAAACTGGGGCCAGCCTGTAAATCCATTATTACCATCACAAAAAATCTCAAGAAAGAAACAATCCTGACTTGAATACAGGTTCTCACTTGCTCAATGAACAGGCAGAGATCGAGTGTGATTCCATCGTGGACTTGCCAAGGGAAAACAACAAAAAAGAGAGTAGGAGAGACCTGATGGATTACGTGTTCCAGTGCTCCGCTGTCAGAAGAAACCACACATAGTCCCTTCCAGCAGCTGATTAAACACCACCTGAAGGTTTTAAAACTTCTTCCCTCTTCTGCCTAGTCTAGAACCTCATTTCTCCAACTGTCAGAAGCCTTCTCCGTCCAAATTCCACGCAGAACTGGTGGGACTTCATTGCGACACACTGCAGGGACCTTCGCTTCCATATTCCTGAACCTTATCATTCAGGTTTCCTTAAGCCTGGCTCAAGTTAATGTCAGAAAAGTCAGCACGCATGTAGTCAGAGCATCAGAAGACAGACATATCGATGAAACTAGTAGCTTAAAACCAAACTAAAACATGCTGCTCTGTCTTCACATATTTATCTTTCATGCATTCGCTGTTTTCTTTCACTCCCTCTCCTCCTAGCTGAGTGTTCTCCTTCAAGGCTGAAGAAGCAAGCACAGCTCTACATCACACCAAGCTAGTGACAGCTAACGACTGCTCTCTTTTAACACCTCAGGAAGTTCCAACGCTATTTATATCCACCAGCTAAAAATCAGGCCAAAATGTAGAAGTTTTGTTTCTCACCTGCCACAGCGGAGCATTAAGCTGATGAATAACCACATTCATTTGATTGTTCCTTGCAAAGGCCACAATAGCATCGTTGCCAGCAAAGGTACCGGGCTTTGCCAGATTGGTAACTAAAGGAAAAAACATTTGTAAGAGTTGGAAATCTAGCTTCCAAAAGCACTGGAGGGATGGCGAGTAACAAAATTCCAACATAAGCCCAAGAAACCCTGGAAAGGAAACCCCAACTGTGAAACAATGACTGCTGCAGCAAGAATCTGGCAGTGACAGAAGTTAATGTGTCTGAAAACCACCACAGAAACCTCTGAAAACCACAGCACACCCTTAGGTTATGCAAGGCTGCCAGCTCTGCACCAGCTGGGAAGGAAGTGTGCCACGTATGAAGTGACCAGACCACTTTCATGCATCACCTGCACGGTACTCGGCACGTCCTTGGAACTGTTAGAACAAAGGCTGTATCACTCCCTGCTTTGGATCTTCCCGGAGCTACCACTATGAAACATCAAGTGCCAAGGAGAAAAAGAAACCCAAAGAAATCAGTCACTCCACACCCACCAGGATTCAAAGAGTTTTGCAAGTTCTTTTTGAAAACCCCAAATTTTTACTCCTTGCCTTTTTTTGCCTCTTTCCTTCTCCAAATTTCTCCTAAATTTAAACAATTTCCAAGACAAATACAATACCAGTTTAATAGCTCAGTTTTCTACAGAAAAATAACAGCGAGAAATGCAAACTCACTGTTTCTAAAAACCAGAGAGGAGCTCTAGGGGATGAAGAGCTGTTTCCTAAGAAGACGCTCATCGTTCCATGATAACCCCTTCCCCTACTGCCCCACAGAGACCGTACCGTGTTTCTCAAAGGGCACATCATCCTCCACAAAAGGCTCAAAGTCCTCCCGCTGCTTTATCATGTAATCCACCGTCTCCTGGCGATACCTGAGGTGGTTCCGCGAGTGCCCCTCAAGCTGGTCGCCCAGGGCCCGAAACAAACAATTGCTACAGAAGGAGAAACGGCAAGTTAGTCTGTCTGAGGCACGGCTAACAGACACACCATTGAACTCATGATCCTGGTGTTAACGGGAAACGAGCTGCGCTCTTTCTGCCCAGTAAGTTCAACAACCTGTTCCCTGGGCTTTGAGCATCTGCTGAAATGAGAAGAAACGCTGGTAGGAACACAAGGGTTTGAGTGAACACATCATCAGCTGCAACAAAGCAAGCCAAGGGTAGTGAGAGTGCTGGGCCAAACGGTCTTAACCAACCCTGAGACAAATGACAATGCAACAAAGGACAATCCAATGATCTCCCAAGCAATTTCTCAGCAGATACGTCTAATGTCCCCTTCACCCAATACTTATGGACCTTCCTACCGCTCAGCAGGCCAGCGGTGCCCCCAGCACCCCCGGGGATCACCCCCGGGGATCACCCTGGGACTGGTGGGGCCCTCAGCCCCGCAGGTGACAAGCCAAGGGAGCCCTCGGCCCCAGGGACACAGCCCCGATCCCGGTGGCGTACTGCCGAGCACTGGCCTCACTCGATCCCGAGGGAGAAGCCCGCGGAAGCACCGGCAGACCCGGCGCGGCGCTCACCCATCGCCCGGCACCTCCCGCAGCTTGAGGCCGAGCGCCTGGAGCTGCCTAGCGAGGCCTCCGCCGCCGCCCGAGCCGCGGCCCGCAGCCGGCCCGCCGAGGGGCTGCCGCGGCCGCCGCCCCTTCCCGGCGCCGGCGGCGGGCCGGGCCTTGGCCGCCTGCTTGCGGGACATCCCCGCCGGGCGGCCACTGCGCCTGCGCCGCGCCTCACGTGACCCCCGCCACCATCGAGAGCGAGGCGAGAGCGGCCACAGCGCCGTCGCTCTACACATGCAGCTCACACACTCCCCGGAGGATTCCTCCAGGAGGAGGAGGAGGAGGAAGGCTCCTGGGAGGGAAACTGAGGCTGGGGGAAGCAGAGGGCTTTCGGGATCAACGGCTGGGGGACTGCGAAGGGAAGGAGGGTGCGGGTAAGCGTCAGGAGCAGCTGGGAGAAGGGTGACCCGCGGGGAGGATGCCCAGAGCAGCACTATAGACCGACATCGTACCAAAACGCTTCGGCCCACGACTGCCAGACTCCCCGCCTCGTTAGCTTCTACTGTTAATTGTACTCCTGTGTCCAGGAGCTCCTCCTCAGGGGCACGGCCGCAGCCCCCTGTGCCCCTCCGTGCTGCCCCAGCACACCTCCCACTCCCACTCACTGCCGTGACCCCCCCGGGTGGGTGCCGGGTGCTCCTCTCATCTTCTTCTCCGGTTGTAAACCAGCACGAGTCAGGGCAGCAGGTCTGTCTCTGTGCGACGGCTCTGAAACGAGCTGAAATTAAGAGAGAGAGAACAATGACTACCCACGAGGTGGCACCACGAGAACACGGCTGACAGGAGAGCCGAAACAGCCACAATTAATTAAATGTAATAAGTAACACGCTGAACCTTCGTGTCCCATTTCCCTGGCACCGAGGGAAACTCCGAACCGCAGAGTGGGGCTGGAGAAGGGGGCACAGCAAGAAGACAGTGACTTGTCCAGAGTACGGCTCTTGGGGAAGATTTCCTGCTGTCCTCGTGCTCTGCCACTCTTCCCACAGCAACCAGTTAAAAAAGTCATCCACCGGTAACACCCTCCTGCGCTGTCCCCCACCAAGGCACCCATTCTGTCCCTTTACTCTGTTTTTCCCTTGCCTGGCTTCACGCTGCAGGTATCGCAATAGAACCTGCCTGATGCTGTCAGAACTAGTGCACACCAGCTGAATTCATGTCCAATTCCCAGCTCTCTTTGTTCAGAACACACAGAATCCCAGAATGTCAGGGATTGAAAGGGACCTCAAAGGATCATCTAGTCCAATCCCCCTGCCGGAGCAGGACCACTTAGATCAGATCACACAAGAAGGCATCCAGGTGGGTTTGGAACATCTCCAGAGAAGGAGACTCCACAACCTCTCTGGGCAGCCTGTTCCAGTGTTCTGTTACCCTTACTGGGAAGAAGTTCTGCCTCATGTTTAAGCAGAACCTTCTCTGTTTCAGCTTAGATCCATTTCCCCTTGTCCTGTCATTGGATGTCACTGACAAGAGCCTGGCTCCATCCTCATGACAGTCACACTTCACGTATTCATAAACATTAATGAGGTCCCCCCTCAGTCTCCTCTTCTCCAAGCTGAAGAGACCCAGCTCCCTCAGCCTTTCCTCGTAAGGGAGATGCTCCACTCCCTTCATCATTGTCGTGGCCCTGCGCTGGACTCTCTCAAGCAGTTCCTTGTCCTTCTTGAACTGAGGGGCCCTGAACTGGACACAATATTCCGGATGCGGCCTCACCAGGGCAGAGTAGAGGGGGAGGAGAACCTCTCTCGACCGACTCTCCACACCCCTTCTAATACACCCCAGGATGCGATTGGCCTTCTTGGCCACAAGGGCACATCGCTGGCTCATGGTCATCCTGCTGTCCACCAGCACCCCCAGGTCCCTTTCCCCTATGCTGTTCCCCAGCAGTTCAGTCCCCAACTTGTACTGGTACATGGGGTTGTTCTTACCCAGATGCAAGACTCTACACTTGCCCTTGCTGTATTTCATTAAATTTCTCCCCGCCCAACTCTCCAGCCTGTCCAGGTCTCTCTGAATGGCAGCACGGCCTTCAGGTGTGTCAGCCACTCCTCCCAGTTTAGTGTCATCGCATCCAAATGGCTTTGTGGTGAACGCTAAGTTGGGAACAGACCCTGAGACCACGAATGAATCGACTCCCTTGGCATGACTCTCACGGATGTGCCGCGGGAGCACACCGTAGACTAAGGAGGTGAGATCAAATCTCCAGGGGGGACTCTCCTGCCAGGCATTTCAGGTCCCGTTTATCAAATCAGCATTTGTCAGCACCAGCTCTAAGGGTGCTCCCAGCACCATGCGCTGTAGCTTTATTCACCACCACAAACCACCTACTTCTCACCCTCCGTGTAAAGAATTCCTTCACAAGGAAAGAATGCGTCGTGAATCTGAGGGCGACTGCCCGTTCACAGCAGCTCTCTGCTTCACTCGTGCGCACGCTGTGGAAGGGGACGCAGTAAGAGGCTTCACATCAAGACAATCTTTGAGTGTTTTTTTAAGTTCCTCGTGTTCAGAGTCACGACAATCTGAAATACAGCTGGAGCACAGTGAGCTCATGGGTCTATCAACAGTATCTTCTCGGATGTTTTGAATTTTATGGTGCTCCAAGCCCTACGGCAAACGAGGATTTTACTCTGAAATGACACGACTGCTCTTTTATATCCATTTCCTGTGATAAACAAGTCGGCAAGAAGCGTTCCATAGGAACACATTTTCTTATCCAAATATACTAAAAGCAGGAAGCGAGGATTAGTGTCTAAACTGACTGCAAATGATTAATGAAGCAGTCGTTCGCCCAAACAGCATTAAAGGGCTACAGGCAATTCGGTGAATTGCAGCCTGCAATCGGTCACCAGGCCACGGACAAAACTGGGTCAAAATTAAGGCAGCTCCTCTGACACCTGGCAGAAAATTTCATCGATGGAAGACAACAAGAAACAGACGTTTCTAACCCAACACGACTGACAAAAACCAGGCAAAGAGACCACACGCTGCCTGACCTGCACAGCTGAAACCACGGCTCAGGAATTGCACAGCTGCAGCCTCCTGAGCCCCCCCCACGATCACGCCTTCTCCCTCGGGGTCCCTGATCCACGTGGCAGTAAACCGCACCCCGGGAAGCACGAGGATCTCTCTGAACCATGACGTGCTCCACTTTCCCCTTCCCTCAAACGAGCTGTTCTTGCTGCCAATGCGCATCTGTAGCAAAACAACCAGCTCTGAGTTTCCAGCAGCTCCGAGCTCCCAGCAGCTCCGAGCTCCCAGCACGGACAGGCGAAAGGCAGGCAAAAGTCGCTCCCACCCATCGCTAGAAGACAGAGCAAACGGATGTGGAGGCACCAGTTCATCCCATCTAGTTCTAAACTTTTTAAGTTAGGAGTGTGGTTGCTGCTCTTGGTGTCTGTTCCAGTTTCCCAACACCTACAAGACAGTTTCACACTGTTCTAATGATTAAACAATCTCATACATTTTAAGACAGTTCCATTTTGGACACAGGAACTCACAGACTACATTTGAAACTTCTAAAGCATTATAAAAATGGCAGGTCGGTCTTCTTTTTCCCCAGATCTTTTCTTTTTAACGTCATTAACTTGCTAATAAAGAGGTATGTGAAATGCAACAGAAAATTCTCCTATTTTTAAACATAAATGAGCCTTGCAGTTCACCAGCCCACTTCCAGACCTTCTTGCACCTCACCTGTGAGTTCCACTTCTGCAACTGAAAAATCTTCAGGCCCCTAAAATTTGAGGTCACCCAAGAGTCCACCAAACACTGTTACACGCCATGTCAGCAGAAATACAGCAGGAACGCCCAGACTTTTACGAAGTTTGCTTACAATAAACCTTCTGCTACTCAGCAAAGCAGCAGCTTTTCTCCTCTCAACCCCCTCCCACCGGCGAGTTCACGAGATTAGAGCCATCCTGAACTCCCTGCCCTCCTGTTGCAGTTGTTTCCTTTCTTTCTGCTGCTCCCCTGTTGGAGCGAGGGGCTGGTACATGGTAGCACAGACGGCGTGAGCACTTGAGGTGCACTTCAGGCTACAGACTTGGTACTCTGAGTCTTCTACCAGTAATGCTGACCTAGCCCAGCTTTTCGGGATTAGTGACCCTTCCTTCCTTCCACAGGATTCTTACTGGGAAACCATCTGTATTTACCCCTCAAAAAAAAAGGCAGAAAGATATTAGAGAGTGTGAGGGACGTTCGGGCTTTTTTTTTTTTCAGAGCAGTTGAATATTTACAAAACCACCTACGAGAAGAGCATTTGTGAGGGCATGAGGTTGTCCCGTGAACACCACGAAGAGAAGACGGTCCTACCAAGACACTAACCTTGCTTTCAATTTCCAGTTCTCTCTCGTGGGCTCTTGAGATCCTATGTGACCCTAAGTCATGCTCCAGTTCGCACCTGAAGCCCTCTGATGACTGTAACCAAGAGGGATGCTCCTGGGATAAAAGAATTTATAATAATTGGATATTCAACACTCAACATTAATAACTTCCATCTCATTCTTTATGTTGTGCTGTAGGGTGACAGCTTAAAGGTAGTGAGTGTTGCTAAAGCAAGAGCAGGCTTCCTACCCAAGCACATGAAATCAGCAACACTTACACTCTCTCTACTCAAAGCACTGCGCTCAGTACACCAACGGTAACGCTAGAGAATCCCTCTGAATCCATCACCGTCCAGCAAGGCAGTGTTTAGAGACCAATTAAATTGCTTTCAACAAATTGAGCACTGATTTAGTACTAATGGCAGTGCCATTGCCTCAGCCTGGCTATCCCGGTGAACAAAACTGCAGTCTGCGAACGCCACGGGGTCCGCTTCCGGACAGCAACTGCTCAGGGCGATTATCAGCTGTTGTAAAACGTCTTGGCCACAAAGTCAATCATTAACTTGGGTCCCCATCTCATAAAAACATCGTATTGTAAGAGCACAACACGCTTAGAGCTGTCACTAATCAATCATGCATACAACAGGAATAAAGCAACACATAAAAGGAGACAGAAACACAGCAAATCCTTCAGCTGAGGGAAGACTAGCTGCACCGGGGTTTCACTCCATGGAGAAATCCACGGACAAGCTAAACGATGAAAGCGGATCGACAGCTCCTGCAGTACCACAGGCTGGAAAGGACAGTCCTGCGCCCGCTGCAGAAGGCGCCGCAGAAATGAGCGGAGCAGGACCCCCAGCAGAAAACGCTGCCGATGGGAAGAGACTGGAATTCACTGAAGGGTGTACTAAAGGAACAGAGAGACCTTCAGGCACGGAGCAAGACAGTCCTGATGCCTTTCAACCAGCCATTCCGGAAAGCGACCATCCCAACTCAAAGCCTCTCGTTACGCTAACGAACTTGAGCTCTCCCAAAGTATCCAGTTTTGAAAGGGACCACCAGTGTTCAACCACAGCATCGACTGACATGGACTGCCTAGTCTGCTTCAACAAGTACAGCATCTACAGAGTACCAAAGCTCCTGGACTGCCAGCATGCCTTCTGCGCCATCTGCCTCAAGCTTATCCTCAGGAAAGAAGGGACTACCTGGATAATCACCTGCCCCCTGTGCAGAAAAGCCACTTCTGTATCAGGAGGCCTCATCCGCACGCTGCAAAATAAAGAAGACATCATGGAGCACTTGGAAAAGCCCAATTCAAACCCTGAGGTGCACATCTCTGTCACAGGGCTGGACAGCAACAGCTGGACTCAGAGCAGCCAAGGTGCTTTATACAGAGGTGAAAATGGCCCAGTAGACAACAGACTGGCGATCCAGAGACTCGTGCTGCTCCTGCTGCTTGTGGTGATTCTCACCATCCTCATCCTCCCGTTCATATACTCCGGGATGATAAAATGGGTAATTTGTCTCATGCTTACTTTGGGGTTGGTCATGTCTATGGTGCTTTGCTGCAGTCCTAAGTTCTACTGGAGGTGTAACAGGGACTCGCTCATCTCCTGTCACAAGGAGACCCACGTCGCCGCTATTGCCTGAAACCATTAACGCGAGCTGGACTGGGTCTGCCTTTCCACAGGAAAGTAATCATTTCCACAATAAATTCAACGGGCCGTTAAGCTGGCTCAATGGCAATGCACAGTGTTGTGAAATTTCACTACTGGAAACATGGTAACATATTTATATGTTGATATTTATGAGAGAAAAATTGTAGGTTTTCCACACGATTTTTATCCCGGGCTAATCATTTTGTTGTTTTGCTTTTGTCGTTTTGTTCTCATTCGTGTCATCTCCTGATTAGCACTGCAGAACATGATCTGAAACACCTGAGAGATGACATCCTGTGAAAATCCCTAGCTGTGGGTGCATTTTGCCACTCTCTCAGCACACATAGTGGCAATGTGGGGAAACAGGACTGCTAAATCAGGGACTGGGTGCCCAGCCTCGGTGGAAGAGAGCAGTTTTAACTCAGGTTATCACTTTAATCCCTGTCACTGCCCAAACGGTTGTTGGCAGGGGTGAGAAGCTGGGACTGGGAAAAGGGGATGTCAGTTGGTGCCATCTGACGTTACGCATGAAACAAGAGAGGAAGAGGCAAAATCAGCACTCCTCATCTGGAGACTGTGGCTTGCAAAGGGCAAGGCTCTCAACAGCTCGTGACACTCCAAATTCCTCATGTTATTCAGCACAGAAATAGTTCCTCTCACATAAATTCCTTGATCTGGCTACTGCACCACCTCTCCTCTGGCCCTCTTTACACGCAGTATGCCATTGCCCTTGGAGACGCCCGCAGAAATCTGACAATTGCTATGCCATACCACGTGTGATATTTTTATATGGAATGTGTCCATTAAAGTTTAATAATGTTAATCGCTCGTTGACTTCCGTGTTTCAATTCCTCATTGACGATTAATGTCACAATGTTTCACAGTTTCCTCACTGACAGGAACTACAGCTGAGAAAGCGTATTAGGGAATCTGTACAACTGAGTAAAGCAAAGAACTAATGGGTTGGGTTTTTTGCCTTGAGTTAAAAAAATACTTAGTTGCTAATAAAATATCCTAGAAGCCAACTAAAATTAAATGGGAAACAAACTAGAAGTTTGCTCTTATTTAAGTTACATTTTCAAGAGTACCATGGATCACAGCAGACCTTGGATCAGGCCTGGGGTAAATATTTGTGTTCGATAAGAATGGAAACTGATGTACTCCAGTTGCTCAGTATATAAATACACAGTGTCTCCCCAGCAGATAAAACAGATTAGACTGAGAGAGGATGGAGCTGTTGTCCTCCTAGAGTCTTGGAAAAGACAGGTCTATTTTCTGCCTAAGAACATGCACTTTCAAGGGAAATATATGCTTTGGTTTTTCTCATATGTTTGGACAGCAACTGGCTTATTGCAGAGACATATGTAGTAACATTTAATAACCAACCAGAAAAAAAAAGCTTTCCAATTGGGAAAAGGCAGGGAGTTTTAACCCAAATATTTTCTTAAACAGTATTATTCCAAATGCAAAGACTGGACCAGATATTCACCTGTTGTGTAAATAATTTCAGAAACTCTTGCCAAGTCTTTCAGCTCAGAGACACTTTTCCAGGTGAGCTCTCTTCACCAACACTAGTGGGTGACCGGCATTGTAAAGGTTTGTAACAAATATATTAATATTGGCTTGAATGGAGCGTGCACGAATGCATCAGAGTAAGCTGGAAGGGTTAAAGAAAAATCGTGCTAAATGCTACAGAACACTGAGCTCATTCAAAAAAAACAGATAGCAAGGAAGGAACAGACTGTCCTAAAGATAAGATGACAAAGGTGACTAAAGCAATAAAATAATCCCAATTGAAAAAAAAAAAGAAAAAACTGAGGGAATTGGGAATCTTGGCAAAGAAGGGAAGAGATCAAGCAAGACACCAAACAACATCTACTCCAGAAGGGTGTGTAAGTCGCACTCAGGAGCTGTTTGCCATCATCAGTCGAGAAACACAATTAAGGTTCCAGAGGCAGCATCCTTTGTCCTCTGTACCACTCATGGCGGAGCCTGGCCGGCACACGTGAGCTGGTCAGCACATGGTGTGAACAAACGAATCCAGAGAACAAACGTGAACGGGAAATAGCTGTTTGTTACGCGTCACCCTGCCCTTCTGAAAGGCTGCACTCAGTTTTATTACACTAATCTCCACAGTGCCAAAACAAAAGCCAACAGACAAGGGCTTCCCTCGAGGCAGTACACACTAGTGGGAAGGAAGCACGCATGCTCTGTGATTACCAGTGAGAGACTGGCCCTCTGGAAGAACCCCTATGGATCCATCCAGTAAGATTATCAGCTGTGGCAGTCCAGGCTTCCACCCCACAACTTTGCATCAGCACCTTCCAAGCTCGCGTTCAGCAGTTCAACTGAAACATTTCTTCAGCCTTTGAGAGCCACTAAGAACGAGCTGGTCAGAGTTCATGGATGTTGGTGGGAGTCATTCGGCCCTACAAGACACTATCTTTACAACAGCTGTTGATTCTCACCTGACAAGATAAGGCTCGATGACAATGCAAACTTTTGAAGCAGCAACTAAGTTTGTGGAGAAAAGGCCAACTAAATTGTATTCTTATTCTAAAATGTAAAGGATTTGCTTGTACCCAGTTTTAATTCCTGCCAGACTTTGTGATAAGAAAGTTTCAGCTTCGAATTACCTCGGCCTGCTTACCTTATCTGGCTAGCTCCCAATTTCAACTAGTGATTAGGGAACACACTGGAGCCTGAAAGAGAAAGGTTCACAATGAGAAATGGGCCCAGGCAGTAACATTCAGCTGTACCTGACAAACTGCATAGGTGAGAGCTACGATTTACAGAGAGAGAACCCCATCAAGACATTGAGAGCACAGTAAGACCCAACAGCGGTACCTAAGGATTACTGACAGTCTACACAGACAGAATCCTGGACCAGAAACTTCAAAGGTGTCTTATTTAAAAATCATACACACAAGCCAATTTTGATTAAAAAAATACACCTGTCCTTTTGTCATGCTGTGCTCCCACTGTCCCGCCCTGTCACAGGGTCCTTCCAAAAGCCACAACTTTCCCTCTCCCAATCCCTTTTCAGGCTTCTCATCAACAACCACCATCACCCACCACAGCCACTAGTTACTTATATAAGAGAGTGAGACAGGTGCCTGAGAAATTTCGAGTGTAGGTGTTCTAAATTACTGTTAAATTTAGAAGTCTCACTTTATCTACAGAACTTTAAATTAGCCATAATTGTGCTGGCTTTGATTACTATTAAACTATATAATGAGATCACAAGTTTACAACAGCCAGTAAAACTCCTGATTGTCATTCCACTCAACTGATGTTTTGGTCCACTTTTAACAGCTCTTCTGTGTTATCGCACAGGCATAAACAGGCAAAACCAAACATGGAATAAATAACGCTTTTCACACTTCCACATTCCACTTCCACTTCAAGTCCTCAAACACAGAACTGTCAAACCTACAAGGAGCTAATTGGCAGGTTTTGGTCTGAGATTTGGTCACAGATTTGTGTCCAGGTGATGTCTTGCTTCTTGTGAACCATGTGCAACCTGCCCGTTGTGTTGTGCGGTTACCGAAGTCACAGGTAAAGCAGATACCTTCTGCACCCCAGCTGGGATCAACAGAACTCGGCTTCTGAACTTCAGTGTCACATTTAATGGCTGTATCATGATCCTGAAAATACCTATACATAACATGAGGACTCGTGTGAGCAAGCCTGAGGGGGTCTAATATTAGTAGCAAGCAACCAGGACGAGACATTTTCAAGACAATCAAAACTGGCATTTAAATAGAACTGGTATCGGATTTTTTAAAACATTTATTTACAAATAAGTCCCACGTACCACATTCTAAAGTAGAAATTGGTTACCCCAGCTACCAAGCAACCAAAACTCGTTTTGCTTTCAGGAAACACGATCATATGGAAACACTGCTCTTCCTCCCCTGAAAAACAAGGGTTTCTCCAAAAGTTACTGCGCATTTGACTTGGGGTTCCAGCCTGAGACTGCTCTCAGAGCACACGCATTTCTTAAAACTCCAAAAACACAACGCAAAAGCGTTCTGCTCGGATAGCTGAACTAAATCCCAAGCCTTGGGATTCCTGCAAGGCCAATTAACCACCACAACGGAGTGATGTGCTGAATAACACTCTATAATCAAAATTACAGAATCAGTATTTTTATTCAGCACCGGACGCACGGGGGATCACTCCACCACAAAACGTGCGTGCCCACCAGGGTAGCATTCTCGTATTTATACAGAAAAATGTTCTATAAGCATAAGTTTTCCCCAAAGAGGTGGTTGTATTACAATGAGCTCTGAGAAGTCATTTCCATAGTCTCTGCCTTTAACCTTCCCCAGTTGCACATGCGCAGTGCCTTCTGGTGGTCGTGAGTAGGGGTCTCGGGGATGAAGGCCGTATGTCTTTCTCGTGATGACCTTGTCACCTCCTCGAAAATTAGCAAAGTCATTACGACTGTTCTCTGCGAAGTCACGACTGTTCTTGTTCTCCTTCTTGGTTCCTGCTTATCTTACACAAGGGTTGTGCGACTTACAGATATATGGCTTGAGCTGGGCTGCCTTAAAAGTGGTTAAGCAAGATTAAGCACGTCTTAGCCCCTCTGTCAGTGTCAGTAACCCTGCTGCTATCAGAAACAACACATACACGGCCCTCGTCTTTGCCTGATGAGTGCACATAAACACACGCACACACACATATTCGGCCTCTGCTCGCACGACTGAGATCCCACCTGGAAATGCAGCGCCAAGCGTGAGACACCACCGAAACTTGTTTTACCTCAGGGTCACCCTCAGAGACACCCACCTGTCCTGCACGGAGGTGGCAAAGAAGTCTTGAGGCAGCAACCTGAGAGCAGCTTCACCACATGCACAACCCTGGCTCTCTCTGTAGCTCTCCCTCAGAGGGAGGAGTTCTCACAGGGGAAGGAGGCCTTTAAATGGAGCAGAAGGGCCAGCGCCCCAGTAGGCCTAGACCCCAAGCGAGCCACCAACGTGATGGCCAAGGCCCCGGACTGCAGATAAAGGTGGGCAGCGAGGAAAGAGCAGCTATCCCCATCCCGTGAAGGGGCCGGGAGCCGCTAACGGGCCAGCCCGGAGCTGCCCGCCAGCCCCCGCCATGACTGCCGCTCTACAAGCTGCGCGCCTCACTACGCCGATCGCGTAGGGCAGCACCAGACCACCGCAGCGCAGCCTGTGTGCCGTACGCAAATTGCGTAGCGGCGGCGGGAAGCGAGGGCAGGGCCGCGCCGGGCAGGGCAGGAAGGGGCGGGCGGCGGCGGAAGGAGCACGGCGGCTCCCGTTTGAGGCCGGGCCGGCAGCAGGTCGCGTCCGGGTCGAAAGAGGTGGGGAGCGGGGCTGGGGGCGGCTGGGGTGCGGCTCGGCGGGTGAGGGGTGCGCGGGCGGTCCCCTCTCCTCAGGCCGTGCCCTGAAGGGCGGCTGTGGGGGCGTACCCGCTGCTGCCGCGGCTGGTTTCCTCTCCTCGGTGGTTGTCAAAATCGCTGCTTTCTGTGAAATAAATGCCTGTGTTCTAGCAGCGGAGATTCCAAACGCAAACTTCTTGCCGTAAAAGTGAGTATCGGCAGCGGTGGGATGTTGCTTCTCACAGCTTTCCCAGCCGAGGTGTTTCCTGCGCGTTTTTCTCCATTCTCTGATTTCTCTCTGCCCGTCACGTCCCTCTCCGCAGCTTTGCCCACCTTCTGTGTGCCGACATCGCTTCTCAATCACTGCTGCTACGAGCACCTGGATTAACCGAACCAAATGTGTGAAGTTTTGCACCTACTTAAGCTTTTAGCTTTGCCCTGTCCCCATCCCCTCGGTCTCTGATCTCTGTTTTACATTTAGCACGCGTCTCTGCATGTCTGTATCGCGTTTGCAGGTTTCGTGGCAAGATGTGATTTTATCCAGGACGGAATTAATTGCATTCCGCGTTGGTACTTCGTATTTGTGGATTAAAAGCAAAAGCTGCAGCACTCCCAGCGTGTAAGCACGTGTGTGGCTCTGGACCCCTGCACAAGTCCCCAGGAAAACTCATTTGCCCAAATGTTTCCACAGTCACTGTGTCCGATGCTTAACCGCAGTTCATAGAACCATGGAATGGTTTGGGTTGGAAGGGACCTCAAAGATCATCTAGTTCCAGCCCCCCTGCCATGGGCAGGGACACCCTTCACTACACCAGGTTGCTCAAAGCCTCATCCAACCTGGCCTTCAGCCGTGTTGTCCTCCACTGTACCTTGGTAAGAGACGTTTTGGCCAGCCCTGTCTGAATAATTGCCTACAACTACTCCTCTGAAGTTAATGAGATGCCTCATTAACTTTTAAGGGTCTCTGAGATCATCATGTCAGGGGTTCGGTCACTTTTGTCATACTTTAGGATGAACACGATGCCAGCATCTTTGTATTTTTTCTTCCAGTAGTAGTGAGCACGTGTATTGTACAGCTTTAGATCCACAAAAGGATTATCCTTCTGCTTTCCAAATAGGATTGCGGGAGCCACTGTATAAAATACACCACCTCTCAAGAAAACAGAGGGCTTTATGTGAAAAGTGAGCGCTGGAAGTGATAAAAAATTTCTCTTTCAAGTGACAGTTCAGATTATGGCAATGCTATTGATGGCTGAATCCCATTGTTCGAGACAGAGATGTGAATTCCAATGCCACAAGCTGTAAATAACTTTTGGGTTATATTTCTAGCTCTCAATTCCCTCATCTTGGATTTAGTGATAAAACTTCTTGGCCCAGGTTTTCTTTACTAAATCGCATGTTACCCTTTTTTTTATGCTGCATGCCTGAGAATTCAAGCCCATTTTTCGTAGGTATTTATGAAGAAATAGATAACCTATGTCGAGGGACGCACGTCGAGTGTACTGATCAGAGCATCTTCAGAGCAAAGAAACGTATTTCAAAAACTTTCTCAGGGTATTCTAGGTGCTCAGCATCATGAATTATTTGTTGCATAATGGCAATAAAGTTGCATGTAAGAAGCTGCTATGGTGTCCCTCCATAATTGGTCATATCTTTTATGTTATTGGGAAATGAGGTTAAACAGTTGTCCTGTTTCTGGGTCCTTTTTAGCTGCTTCACTTTTCATATGAGCCTGTGTTAACAAATCAATAAATCTATCACAGCAGGGAAGGGGATTTTATTTTCAGTGCTGTCTCCCATAATCAGCTAATAAATCTGTGTCCAGAGGTGAGTAGACATGCCAAGTAATTGTAAAAGTTATTGAAACTTTAAGCGTTAGATTATTTCCAGGCAAATTGATCCCTAAGTCTGGATGTTTTAGGAATATCAGAGCCTAGCGACTGATGAGAAATGGATTTTGGGGGTCCAAATGAGGGGTTTGGAACTCCTGAGGTAATAAAACGATCTTGGAATTTCGTAAGAAAGTCCTCGAAAGGATGGAGGCACATCTCGTGCCACCTTCACAGCTGCAATTCAGGAAGCATAAATGCCACTGCGTGTTGAGGTTGGTACCGGAGCGGGCTCACTGGGGCTGGGATTGATCCCAGGTGCCCACTCTCCTGAGGGAAGCGTAATCTGGCCCTTCCCTTCTCTGCTTGGTACGGAAATAACAGCGTTTATTTATTCCTGTGGACTTTGTGCTCCCGTGTTGCTGGAATGTGGTGTTTCCATGGAAACACACCGAGATGCCTTAGCCCGTGTGCTCAAGCCACGGACGGCATCAGGAGATACGTGCTGCAGGGAGCTGAGCTCTCCCTGGGAGAGAGGTGCAAGTTACGACAACCCTCGGCCCTCGAGTGATGAATTTTCCTTGTATTTATACATCAGCCGTTAAATAGTGCGAGCCTTGAGCCATACAAATCGCCTCCAATAAATTTCTGAGTGGGAAGGCAAGATAGACACCTTTCCTGGAAGACCATGACAGACGGCATGCAGATAATAAAACATCTTTAAATAGAGCTGCTCCTGTGCTGCATTTCTTTCTTCTAGGGCTCTCAAATTATCCCATAAATGGTGTCTGCATCCTCTGAGATTCAGTTGCAGTGTCAGGAGCTCCTAATTCCTATTTAGCCACTTTCCTTTCTGCAGGGTTTGGAAGAAAGAAAACATTTAAATGGGCAGTATACAATGAAATCGGTGCTTTGGGCTCCTTAGAAACCAGTTGAATCTCGATGAAGCCAGTAGAAGCTGCGGGTGATGTAAGCGAGCTTTGGAGCAGATTGTCACCCACGCTGAATTGTGAGATGAGCTGTTGTCACGTCTGCCTGATTTCCGTCATCTCGGGTAGCCGATTGTAGCACCAGGAGAGCTCCCGGGGAGCAGTTGGAAGCCGTTCGGTTGGAAGTGTGCACACCTGCACTCGAAAAAACAGCATTTTGGCCCAGCTCAAAGTCCGTCAGGCGCAGGGATCTTATTTTTGGGGAAAAAGCAGTGGCAGGTTGTATAGAGGAGAGAATGTTCCAAGCAAAGCGTAGCAGTGTCCGTGGGATGCATTAAAAGTCCTTCTCATCGGAGGCTGCAGCTGGACTCAACTTTCCTAACGCCTTCGGCAAAGTAAACGAGGAGCAATTTGGGTTGAGGATGAGAGGAAAGCAAATTATTTCCCAGGCAGCTGTACTGGTCCCCGCACCAGGTGCAGAGCTGTTATTTTACATGTTATTTTTGTGGTAAACATGTGAACGACACGCCTGAATGGAGCCCAGTCTCTTTGCATCTTGAAGGGGACTTCTCCTTTTGCTGTGCCAAGTATTGTCGGCTTATTTTGTGCAAAACATTTGGAACTGGTGAACAGAAGGTCCCCTGTTGTCTTCTTTGGCCGTAGCACCAGGTCGTGGGGGGGGGGACACAAGCTGGACCTTGACAGGCTTGACTTACTACCGACAGCAAGCGTGACAGTGAAAAAGCAAAGCCAATTTGTCTCCTTGCTTCCTGGTTTCCAACTGTTTGTTTTGTTTGTGGTTTTTTTTTTTTTTCCTTCTGCTTTTTCCTCTTTGAACTTGCAGGTAAAAATGGCTGCAGAAGAGAAGTGGAAAGGTTGGGCTTCGAAAGAGCACCGCCGAGGGGAGCAGGCAGGTGAAAAGGAACCGTGCGTGCTCCTGGGCCGGCAGCTGGGTGAACCGGGAAGATTCGCTTACGCGGCGCTTTGTGGGATTTCCCTCGCATGGCTGTTCCCTGGCGAAGAGCAACGGTACTACCCGGGGTAGCAAGGGGCGAGCAGAGGAGGTGGCTTTTGGGTAGCAGCTCAGACGGAGCTGGTATCACTCTTGGGGGGGTCTTGTGAAGTCAGGGGAGTGGAAGATCCTTGTGACATTTGGTGTTTTCTTAATTGTGTTGACTTTCTCTCTGACACCTGTAAGATTTTTATACTTCAGCGCAAATTGCATACTGCAGACTTCAAAGGATGTATGGAAGCAAGGGCTGGCCCCATTCAGATTGCTTGCTGGTTTGTTTAGCCAGCTTGTGGAGCAACTTGCCTTCTGCTGACTTCTTGCCATGCTTTGATTTTTGTGTGAGCAGTAACAGATCAACACTTGAAACCAGGGACCACCAAAAGCTTGCAAAAATACCCGGTTGTGGAGTCTGAACTGCTACTGTTGCCTTACAGCTCCTTCAGGACAGAATTCATTGAGGGCTTTGTGAAATGGCTGGACCTGCCTGAAGCTGTCTTACCTGCCATGACAGCATTTGCTAGTGGCTTAGGAGGTGAGGGAACAGAAACTTTTGCCCAGATTTTGCTGAAGGATCCCATCCTGAAAGAAAACCCAGTTGTCATTGCCCAAGTAAGTTCATATGCTCCCTTCGCCCTTGTTTGCTTTTGCAAGAGAGATTTGTCGTACCTGTCTGTTTGCAACTGAAGTTCAGTTCGTACAAGTCAGGGAAGTAAAATCAGTATTTCTGACACGCAAACATTTCCGAGCAGCTGTGTGGGTGACTGGCAGTCTCTCCATCCATTAACAGCTCACGGAAGTGATGAACATGAGGCACGGTTACTGTCTGTCGAATTAGCATTTTGTGTCTTTGATGCTTTTGCTCTACAGAACAGAGAACTGTCAGATTTTTTACTTTGACTGTATTATTGCAGTGGGTTTGATTCATATCTGTGTGCTACAGATTTGGGGGAAACACTGAACATAACAGACCTGATTTTCGTTTGTTTCAAAGCCCTTTCACCATACCTGCGATGCAAAACACCTCTACATACATGCTCCAAATGGCACAATTTCCAGAGGTTTTTTTTTTCAGAATCAGCTTTGGCTGGAAGAAAATAAGTTATTGTGACTTTGTTTTCTTTCACTGACAAAGTATTAGTGAGACTGAGACTTCTCCATAATGCTGTGATGTAAAAGCTGATGCAAAAAGGGTACTACCCTGGGTAGTACCTTTGCTGCAGAGCCTCAGCTGGGGAAGAGATCTCCTCACCCAGCCTCACGTTACGCCGCGCAGGGCGAAGAGCACGGTAGGCTGCTGCTGCTGCCAGGCACAACGTGGCCACTGTCACCTCGCACCCTGCGCTGTGTCCTGCACACAAGGAAACAGTGAGACATCCTGTGTGGAGACAGAACTTTGATACTGAGGAATAGTTGTCACACACCTTTAGCAATGGCCCGAGAGAACAGCAGATGCGAGAACAAGGCTGCGTAAATAAAGATATGATAGGAGTGAACTTTCTTGGTCATCGTGAGCAGCTTCCATTATCTCAGCCATCTTTTGTGTCTTCTAGCCAGTCCATAAAAGGCCTCAGAGTATCTGCTCCAAACATCCGAATGTTACAATGCCCCAGGTCCTATGACAGTGTGAGTACAGTGACAGAGAACCTTAAGCTTAATTAGTAAGTTAGGACCGATCTTCTAAAATAAGAGCAGCTGTTTTGATGTTGTTTGCTCAATATCAATAAATCCACACTCAGTTCTCTCTGCATCTAGATGGCTTGGTATTTCCTAGACTGTTTCCCTCGTTCTCTCTGCTTCTGGATGGATTTTCTAGAATTAGGCAAGTCTTTCTGCATTGCTGCTGAGTTATTAAGAGTGAAATTTTGGTGAAATTTAACTTGTGCTTGCTCTGAACTTATGCTGCATAAAGGCACCCTGTGCTTTTACAAAAGTAGCTCTGGATCAGTGGGAGCACACAGTATTTTGCTCTGAGCCAGAGAACTGAGGCACTTATCACCTGGATTCAGGTGGAATACAGAAGCTGTAGATAACAATTCTTTTATTAGTTGAAAGCAAAGATCAGGAGACTAACACCACAACATCAATACCTTATGCAAACACGTATATGCAAGGTGATTTTGTCAAAGGAAAGGTAGAATTAAAGGCTTTTTTAGAGCAAGGCAGCAGATCCTTGCAAGGAGTCTTTGGGAAAGCATACTGGCATGTGGGAAACTTCAGTGTATCAAGCTGAGATCAGCTGTTTCCTTCTCACCTGAACATAAACAAGCGATGGGACAAAGCTTTGGGAATTCTTGATATGTTGCTTTATGGTGCTCTTGCTTCTTTGTATTCAGCTGCTACTGATGCAACATTTTACTGTTTATTTAACGAGCGCAGACTTTAACTGCGCAGCGTGTTCAGTGACAGGGTCCTGTTGGCACTAACGCTTGCGTTTTTCCATGCCCTCCATCTCAAAGGTGCTGAAGGGATGATGCATGAGGTCAGGAGATTAGAGGTGAGCTTACCATTGATTCAATGAAAATTTGAGGATTATGGGGTTTTATCTTAGTTTGCATTCATTGCAGATGACTAATACAGGCAAATGTTGGTTAACCGAGTCCTTTAAGGACAGTAGTCGTAACGCACAGGCTGTGGGTGTGGTATGAGAAGGCAGTGCAACAAAAAGAGGCAAAGAAGTGATGATAGGTGAGAAAATGTTGGAAGTTCCTATTATGAATATTTTTTTTTTGCTCTGAACGTACTTAGAATGCCCATTTTCCTGTGTTTTTGTACACACACCCACTGCCATGCTTTCTCTTGTTGAGGAAATGAGTTTTGAACTTGCAGCAATTCATAAAAAGCTGGCAAAGACTCGGAATAAAGATTGCTTCCCTTTCTTTGTCAGTTTTCTCCATCACATGAATTGAGAATTGTGCACATGTATTGTGCACAAAGTTCACAGGGAGATTCAAAACACCAACTTCAAAATAAGGCTGAAACACAATAACTGCTGCTTAGAGGAGGAAGACAAACTACTCATGAGCTAATCTAATCAAAGGTGATTGCATGCCAGATGACTGCACAGCAGTACGTGCAAAGCCTAAACCAATTTGAAATAGTTGGGAATGCTCATCGGCACAGATGTAATAAAACCAGTAGTTCCTGTTTATCACCTGACTACCTGTATCCATCCCTCACCTTTGGAAATGCATGTATGCAGATGCTGAGGCCAGACTTTTAAAAGAGGTTATTCGATATGAAATGCCACAGATGATATTGGGTGTATCGTACGGGATCTGAGTAAACACCCACGGCTCCCTTTGTAACACACAGGGAGAATTTACTGCCTACAAACGTGCTCTGCCCAAACCAGTAACCCTGTTCAACTTTCTGCTTCAGACTCCCATCCCTGGCCCTTCCGCTGGGCTCCGGCACCTCTACGCCAACCCTTCCTCCCAGAACTGCAGCCAGGGGGGAGGTGATGGTGCCCGTATATCTAATAACTTGGGTAGTTACAGCTCTTGGGCTCTGGGAAACCTGAGTTACATTCCTCCCTCTGCCGATGGGGATTAATGTCTCCATTTCCTACATCCCCCCAACCAGCCTGGGGAACAGTCTGCAGCATGTGTGCACGCACAGAATACTAATCGTGGCTGGACCTAAAAAGAAGCCTTTTTTTTTCGGTAGCACAGTGATTGGGGGAACAGAGGAGACCTGATTCAGTGACTAACTTAAATTAAAAATGTTATTCACACACTGGAGATAGGAAACCAGGACCTTCCTTTTCTTGGGTGAGTGCTCTGGCCTTTGGGATGCAGGGTGAAGGAGCAGTGATGACCAACCAACAGGTACCTTCTGGAAATCCTTATCCCATTAGGATTTGCAGGTCAGGCAAGCAAAAGAAGGCTTCTCTGTGGACGGGAACAGCCACTCAGATATTCAGCAGAAGAGGAGGGGGTGTGAAAACATTAGGCAGCAGCGGAGCGAAGGTTTGGGGCTACACCTGGTAAAAAAGCACTCATAGGTACGAGTTCAGCTGTCCTAATCCTTTGGTTTTCCTTTAGTCCTGTGCAAAAGATGCTTCTCATCTTAAAATGATATTCAGAGTCCAGGCACTTCTGCCTGGATAATATCTGCAGTTTGCCCCTCTTCTAGCAGGACTTGGCTAAGGATGGCTTGTTCTCCGTTCTACGCTTCTCGTGCAGTAGGGAAAAGATTAGAGATGTTTTTACGATACAAATTTTGCTTAGGAGCTTACGAGACCAATAATCATAAACTCTTTGGCAGCCTCCTACATCTTTGGCTGCGTGTTTTGTGTTCCCAAAGGGCAGAAGGATTCCCTGTAAAATTCAGCTGTGCTTTATTTGTGTGTAGGAGAGGGAAGTAGCTAGACTGAGCTAGTGCTTAGTGGTGTAGTTACATAAAGAACTTAAAATTTGTCCAGTGACAATAAAAGAGGAGAACACAGTAGTAAAAACACTGGCCTCTTTTTTCATGGATTTGTCCATGGAAACCATCTATTGGATTGATTTTTTTTTCCGATTTGTTTACAGTGAAGAGCCAACACAGAAGTCAAGTCCCTCGGTCTTGACAGATGGACATAAATTCTGAGTTTTCTATTTTTGAGCACTTAATCCACAAGAACTTCATGCCAATTCAGCCTTACCACCTAGAGCTATGAATTCCCGGAAAGCCAAAGAAAATAGGGGCCACTGGTCCATTTTGGCCTTCAAACCTGCTACTCGTGTTGAAAATATGAGTATATATGACTCTATAGGGAGCAGAAGGCATTGGAGTGGTAGGAGGATTCGAGCCCTGTTTCTCCAAACTTGAAGTCCGGTGTTATCCTGGCGCTTTTAATTGCAACAGGATTGCTAATAACAAGAAATAAGGGATGCTTCAGCACATGCCAAGCATTATTATTTCTGTCCAGCCATTTGTACCTGCACATGGAAAATTTTGTACTGGAAGTGTCTGGCTTTGCCCAGTGCTGCCCTGCTGAATTGTAGCTTGCTGGCTTCTCCATTTTGATACCTCCAGGCATACATCATCAGTTTTAACTTGAATATTCTTTCTTTCTTTTTAGGACCTTCTGTCCTTCTCTCTTAGAGATGGTAAGTTTACCTACCATTTGTTCTGTGTAAGAATAATGTAGATGAGTTTATGTCTGATCCTTTAAAATGCTCAAAAAGCTCGAGGTACCATCCTATTTTATCTCACCTTCCTCAACGGCAAAAGCAGCACACTCTTTCCCCATGTGCACTACAGGAAGAGCAACTATTATATTAGGAATGATTAATAATACCTGTTAAAAATTGAACAACTGCTCACCTCCTTACCTGCATGTGCCATGTGATGGTAGAGAAGTTCTCAGCTGAAATACCTAGAGTGGGGTGTTTTTTCTCCAGTGTTTCCAGGAGAGCCCGTGACCTCTTCCTTTAGGAAGGCAGTGAAGCTGTTTTGAAAATCTCAGCCTAGCAAATTTTCTGCAGGTTGCTTGTTGCCTAAAAAGAAAAAAAAATACTCAGGGAATAAATTCCAGAGTGCCCTGTGAAGCCTATTATAAATACATGCGATTTTACTCATATAATGTATTATGCATAAAACAATTTTCTGGCTTACAGTCCGTAACAGGGATTAGTCTGATAAAATTAAGGAAACAAAGACTGCTTACTGAACAAAACGTTCGTTTCTAAAAGCAGACTGTTTCATATCACTACTTGCATTTTTTAAATCTCTATGTTTTAACGTATTCTCACAGGGAAGAACTTACTGGTTGCTGATTAGCCTGTTTCACTGCGGAACAAAGTACCCTTTTTGTTCTTGCTTTATTTTTAATGGAAAATTGACAAGTCAGTTATTGCAAAACTGCTTATTTTGCTAAGCTGGAATTTAAAAGAAATATATTTTTGGGCCTTGCTGACTTGCTGCCAAGCTGGCTAAGTAAAAAGCTAAGCTGTGTGTTAGCAGACAGGAAGCAAGAAGGCTACTTGTTAAAACACCTGCTCGGGCTTGCAAGACGTGACACATGTCAGGGCTGAAGTGAAGATAAATGCTATCCTTATTTCTCAACTAAGCACAAATTTTAAAAGCGGTGTCATTAAAGCCTAACCAAGTAGCTTGGTCCGTTGGTAATGATGGTAATAAATAAATAAACTTAATAGATTGCCAGATGCTATATTTGATCTACGTGCAGTGGCTATCAGAAACACACTTTGTAGTTGGGTCTTGCTGGTATCTTCACCCACCTCTGGAAAAGCAATTGTATTTTTCATCCCAGAGTGCACCAAGAGCTCTTTAAGAAAGCCTACCATCAGGAAGCAGCAGGTGCTACTGAGAGAAACGTAGTAAAAAAGCAAGACTTGGCACAAATAATTTAAAACCTATTAAATGTAAAATGTCTTCTCTTTAAGAACACCTGCTTGTAAGCCCAGGAGTAATCATTTCTCCCTATTGCACATTGTCTGAGCGCACTGTCCACTCCTGCATGTCCAACAGTGAAGTATAAATGCAAACAATTGTCAGTGATGCTGCTAGGTGAGCTGGATGTAGTTTTAAACTCTGGAGTCCCTCGTGTTGCCAACAAGATGAACTGAAAACAAAGGTTTTGCATGGAGGTGCATTTTTACAAGATACTGTATCTTGCACTGGTGGATAATTGAGGTGTACTGTGTCATGTTACCCATATATATAGATACATATTTGATATTTCCAGTTAGAACTGGTCTTGCTGCAGCATTTCTCTGTTGACAAGAAAGATGCAGCCTATCCAGAGCCAAAAGGCCTCTTATCAGAGGATGAAGACCGAAGGATTTGAGATCCTTTTCCTGCCATAGAGACAATTACCTGGTGTAGTGACTCTATCCACAGGATGAGGTTTGTCACTCACTTCTCTAGATCATAGGAGTTGTCTTCAAACACATGGAAGACAAAGAGGGCCTGAGGGAAGGAGTTATGCTTGTATGTGACATGGTCCTCCAGTATAGCTGAGCACACCATCTGGTGCGATGCAGACTGATTGCCTGGGCTTCCCTCTGTTTAAGGGTACTACGATGCGCGAGCAAGGGTGTTGATCTGCCACATCAGCTGGCTGCTGAGAATCCCCTCGGAGGAGCTGGAAGTCCTGGAAGAATCTCTGCTTGAGAGCCTGAAGGAACAAAAAGAGGAAGAGTCAGAGTAAGAACATTTGGGTTGACTATGGGATGAAAAAACACTGCCGGTGCTTGAAAGCTTAGCAGTAATTACTTGTGCCTAAGTCCAGTCTCTGATCATTCCCCAGTGGCCCTTAGTGTAATCATTTATGGCTTGATTAGGGTTGCAGAGCCCTCGCAGCACAGCACCTGTGCTGAGAAGCAGGAAAGCTCAGCATTCTTAGAATCAGAGCTGAGACCCAACCTTGCATGTCCATAGTGGACTTTCAAGGGGTCATTTAATATTTTTATCTGTTAACTCAGCAAACAGGTCATGAGATTAACCTGCGTGCTAATAAATGCTTTAATCAATGTCCCTGACACAGTACAGTACAGACATTACTGTGGGATCCAGCATGCGACGGGTAGCTTTCAGTTATAGCTTTATTTAAATAAAGCTTAACTTTATAGCGCACTGTAAAAAGGAAAAGTCAAAATAATCTCAAAGATCGCGAACTGCTAAACAGGACACCATTTGTCATGCTGGAGCAAGGGTTGGTGTTAATGGGAACTGTTCTGCTGTGTCTTGTGGAAACAAACTCTATCCTGGGGCCTTTAGTGCAGCAAAACGTCGATGCTGAGGGTGGGGTGTTGCTTTCAAAGATGATGAAATACCTAATTCTGTATCAACTGTATCAACAACCCAAAACGACAGCAGCGTGTCTGATAATGGCAAGAGCGAGCGGAGAATCACGCTGCATACTTACGAGCGTGGCTTTCAAACGTTGCTGCCAGCCCAGTGGGTTTTGTGCCTCTCTGGCGTGGCGAAAGCCGTGGATTTCAGTCTTGTTCTTTGCTCAGGTTGCAGCCATCAAAATAAATCCCTATGAGACAAAAGGCAAAAAGAATCTTTATAATGAGAGCGAGGCAAGAGTGCACCGTGAACACACTGCAGTGCTAAAACAAGGCTGAGATTTGTGGGGAATCGATGGCCCTTTGTTTGTTTTAAAGTTAGGCATCAATGGGGGAAGGAAGCAGAAGACAAACCTGTCACCACTTTGACCTCACTGACTTTTGGGAGAAGGGAATACATTAGCACCTGCTTAGGATGCTTCCAGCTTTGACTGTCTGCTGCAAGAGGTTTTGGAACAGTAACAACCAAAGAGGGTTTTTTTCAGCTTCTGCATCGACTTTTTTACTGATACTTGTTAACAGAAGGTTTTGCTCCTGCCTTTGCTGCTGTGAGTGTGTTGGGCTGTGGCCCAGAACGTGCAAGATTAAAGGTACAATATTGGTCATCTATAGAGCGATGCTCCGAACACTTAAATCCATATTACTGGCACCAGACGTGTTCTGACTCGCAGGTGTGAACCTCTCTTTTGTTCACGGTTCTGTAAGAAACTGGAAAACATGACGTCAGTTGCTTGCTACCGTGTGCTCCTGCCGCTTTTCATCACTGTGAAATGACCCGAAATTCCACCTATAAAATCTCTCTGAACGTAATTTGTGGTTCAGGCAAGAAGCTGCACATCCGAGATCACTGAGGGCAGAGAAGTACCAGAAGAGCCAGTTAATTACCATAGTGGAAATAAAGCAGTCTGGTAATCAAGTGATAATTGTGATGCAGAAGCTATTAGGAAAGCAGCAGTCAAAAGCAGTTGCCAGCAGCTACGGAAGGGACGCAGTGACAGGTAGAACTCATGGCAGCAGTATTACTGCATCTTCGGGCAGGCTTTAGCTGCAATCTGTCTTTCTACCCACATAACTCAAATTGCTCATTATTGCAACTAAAGCCAGCGTAGCCACATCTCAGCTCTCTCCATGTCATTATTTCCAGCCTGAGACAACAGCACGTTGACTATAAACGCTGACGAACCACTCTGCAGAACAGAAATTGCTGGATGTTGCCAACGTAGGTATTAACAGTCAGACTGCAGCGTGTCTTTAAAGAACTCCAGGAGCAATTTTTACCAAAGCCAGGCATTCACATTGGTGGCTGCGTGCACAAACTAGTGCATGTCCAAAAACCACGGACCCAAAAAACAACCCCATGGGTTGTAGAAAGTGAACTTGGTTATACAGAAGTCGCTGAGGAGGCCGCCCCTGGCAGGCAGCACCGTTGCAGACGGTTACGTTTGCAGCTGCAGCAGGTAATACACGATGTTTTTTTCGGAGGATCTCTGTGGAGACAAAGTCTCCGTGCCAGGCAAGTCAGTGGGAGTTCTGCCTTTGACTTCAGCAACGCACTGATTTCACCCACTGTGCTTCATTCTCCTCCTGCTGTGTTTTACAAAGCTGCATATTGTTTGGGACTCATCTAAAACTGTCTTTATCAAAATTACAGTGCGCTTTGGGGGTTCCAGGAAGGATTAGGCAATTATATGGATAATGAAAATCCACAATTAGGCTAGGATTAAGAGGGAAAATATCCAAGTTTGGAAGCAAGATAAATTCTCATGTTTCAAGACCCAGATTAACTGCTGCGTAAGCAGGCTAGAAGGAACCTTCCTCTGTAAACAACCTATTTCAGCATCCTCTGTTTCTCACACTTTCCTCTGAAGTGGGAAGTGTTTCTTGCAAGAGAGAAGCCAAAGACAGTGGAGAGAAGCCAAAAGTAGTGCCTAATAAGTGATATTTGTTCCTTTTAGGTTTATTTACCTGTTTCTGATAAGCTTGTTAAAATGTAGCTTAAATGCACACAGACAAATGAACTAATGACTGTGTTTAATACCTATTATGTTATTATATTATAATGTGCAATTAGAGAGTGGCTCAATGTAAACACTGTTGTTGGAAAATAGTTTAATTCCATCTCTTTGTTAGCACAAATTACCCCTATTCCCTTTTGTTTCAAACACTTCTCCCTGTTTCCACTTGGCTTTCTTGTGGTTTTTTTAAGACACATAGGCAGTATATAGTTATTGAAATGCTTTTGACTTTTCCTTTCTTTTTTTTACAAGCTTCAGCCCTATTAGGAAGGGTTTTCCAAGTAAGTAACATCTGTTGGCTTTTGTCAGCAATTAAATCGTTTCAATTTAAATCTGTGGGTTTATGTCCATGCTCATAAATCTGAGTGTGTTGTCACAGTCCACACCTGCATGTTACTTTTTACTGTTCCCGGTAGGGAAATTACACTGAGGAGAATAAAAGCAGATTCTGATACAGCACTGTTATCCATCAGGCTTTTCTGTCAGCTTTTGTGCTTCTAATCCCCCCACAGAACTGCAGAAGTATCAAGAAGAAAGAAGGAAAGAAGAAAAAAGCTGAAGAGATACCTGCTGATCGGTTTGGCAACCGTTGGGGGTGGCACAGTGATCGGTGAGGCTGCCCTAGGCATTTTGGAGACTTGCTCCTGAACTGCACGCACAGCACTAGGAGCAGAGGGAGAGGTGTCCGAATTAGGCATTCAGCAACCGAAGCCATCATACCTTTTAGCCCCAGCTCTAATTTTAAAGAATTCCCTGCTTTTCTTTGCCAGGCTGAAGGTATTATGTCACTTCAGATAGCAAAAGAACACCCCAAACAAACAAGAAAAGAACCTCCAAATCCAAGAAAAGCATTTTCAGCCACACGAAAGTAAAACTGAAAGAATTAGCTGGAAAAGTTATTCCAGTGTAGCTTCGCTGGCTGGGGGAAATAGTAAACTGAGGTCATCACTCTAAAAAATGTTTTCTCCTCTTTTGCTCTTGTGTTATAAGAGGACCAGATCTTCAGCTCCAAATTCAGAGCAGTGTGAGACTAGATCAATATTTCCTAAGCAAACAGGGCATAGCTCACCCCAGGCTACCACACGTTCTTCCTTTGACTTTTAAATTATTCTTCATTTTTACTGAAGTCAAAGAATCTGTGCAGAGATTCAGGGCCTGGGGAGGGTCTCAAAAGCCCCTTTATTGGTGCCGCAAAGAGGACCATCATTTGTACTCTTCCAGAAGCATTAGCAGTACTCACACAGCAGAGGGAAATGCCTGCCTGGGTTTTGCAAGTGATAATAGTTTGGTGATATTACTTGTTGCATCTTCAGGCTTGACAGGAGGTCTTGCTGCCCCTCTGGTTGCTGCGGGAGCTGCTACTATCATTGGAAGTGCTGGAGCGGCTGCTTTAGGTTCGACTGCTGGAATTGCTGTCATGGCATCGCTTTTCGGAGCAGCTGGAGCTGGCCTTACTGGTAAGAGGGTGACCGCAGGTTTCTCAGCTACTGAGGCACAGGATCACGTCTGCAAATGCGGAGCTGGTGACTTAACCGAGCTCTGCAGAGCGAGGGAAGCAATCTGAGGTGTAATCTTACAACTGTGACATTTTTATTTCAACGCTGATTAAGATACTGTGTAGCCCTGAGGACTGAGTAGGAAAATAATATTTGGTGCCTGGCTGATGAAGGAAATGAGAGCTTGCCGCTCTGGATTAGAAAGATGCTGCCATGGAGAGCAGCAGCTGTTACAGCTGATGTCTGCTCTGCAGCAAAAAAGCCTTCTGCTGGGATTCCTTCAGATCACACAAGCTCAGAAGAATCATTTTGGCTCCATATCAAGCTCTAAGTGATGCATGGACTGGCTGAGGGTTTGGAAAGGAAAAAACCCTATCCAGAGTACCCAAGTAGTTTCTTACCAGCTTCTACTGTTAGCAGAGTCTGTCCTTGCTGTGCAATTTCTGAGATTTGTGTTTTTGCCTTGTGGTGTGTAGGATACAAGATGAAGAAGCGTGTGGGAGCCATAGAAGAGTTTGAATTCCTCCCACTTACTGAAGGAAGGCAGCTTCATATCACCATAGCAATTACTGGATGGCTCTGCACTGGCAAATATGGTAAGAACAAGACGAGGAAACTAAGAAGAGCCTGGAGAGCTGTGTCTTTGTTCCACTCCAGGCAGTGTTTGTGCTCTTGTAGCACTGTGTCTTCCCCACGCTTGCATGGCCTGGTAACTAAAACAGATCGACTCTCAACGTAAGACTTTGTAACCCAATCTGCAATCCCAATCAAAACAGAGGAAAGAGAGAGGGCAGCAAATTGGTAGTAGTGATAGCAGGATTGAGAGGAATCGTGGCAGATTGGGTTTGTTAATAAATGCTGTCTGGTTTTGCTAGGAAAGGTCTGTTTGAGGTGGATGATTTCCAGCACTAGGACAAAGTGTCTCACCTATCTCTGAGACCTTATGTTTATCCTGCAGCAATTAACAGAAAATAGTGTCTTTTTTCTTTCTCGGAATCTGCCAGATAATGAGGTTTATTGGCAAGAAAGTTCTGTCAAGTAAATCCCATTAAGCACAGCAGTGAGGAGGTGAACTTACAGGCAACAACCTTGAGAAGTCCGCAGTGGTTTAGTTTCCAGTGTAGCTTGTCATGTAACATATGTCAACTGTCTGCTGATGTGTTCAGCAACCTGACTGAACAGCTGCCAGTGTATCCAAAAGCATCACGATTAACACGGGATATCATTCATGCAGGAGGATCTCTGCCCCGTTGCTTGTTAGGTTGCAGCTTGCTGTCAGAGTAAGGTCATTTTTTTTGCAGTCCCACCCTTTGGCTTTTTGCATGGTCTGCTTGCCAGGGGTCCAAATCCGTGGGGTTGGAGGGCTCTCAGGCACTGTTACAAAGACAAGCGTGTCCCTTCAGGAACCTTTTTGTGTCTGTTTGCCCTTAAAAGGGAGTTACAAATGGTGCACATTCTTCTTCCATAACTAGCAGTCTGCAATCATGTTTAAAAAAGCAAAACTAGAATTGTTGTCCATTTTCTTCCTTACAGCTGTGTCTATTTACACACTCGGCCCCTTAAAACAGAAGGATTGAGGACAGGAATTGTACGGAACGTGCTACCTTGTGATTTTTAGGCTCCCACTAGCTGCCCATCTATATGTTCACAAACCTGACAGTGCACTGTGGTGTGATCTGGCGTGGGGCTCTCTCGTGCCACTTTGGTCAGCAGCTGCCTCAACCTGCCCTGCATTGTTTGGGGAAGGTTTTAGTTAATTAAGATGAAAATTCTGCTCTGCCTTCAGAGTTCATCTGCCATTAATAACGTTGCCATGCCCCTCCTGGCCACCTAGGACAAGATGTACTAAAACCAGCAGAGAGTATGGCTTAAAAATTGTTCTTTTGGCCAAAAATTAGACTTGCACAGTATAAGTTATCTATTACCTCTCAAACATCCAGGCACTGCTTTTGATTAGCACCTGGAGGGAAAAAATTAAACTGAGGTGGCTAACTAGGCTAGACAGCAAAGTAAAAATAATTGCAGTCTGAATCTATAAATGCAGATTCCTTGTTTTGAGACAGAGCCATTAAAGCAATCCTTGCCCACATAACTGAAGGGCTGGGAAGATGCTCTGTGGTAGATTTTGACAAGATCTTATATATTTTCCATTCCTCTGGTCCTATTGAACTCAGTCTGTGCAGCTGTTCAGCACGTCATGTTTCTCAAGACAGGTCCTCCTTTGCTCTACATGAGAAGATGGAGCTGCAGGACTTGGCCAGATGCTGATGTCTGATGACAGGAGGAATGTCCTTAATTCTTGACATAATTAGTGTTAATGTCCACCTGTCTTGGCAGTCTCTGAGGCAACTGAAGTCTGAGCCTGTCCACACTGAATGCTCTTTGCCAAGGCAGCTAGAGCTGCACAATTATTTGCAAAGCCCAAATTTATTTTGAAACAGTAGGAATACGGAGTCTAAATCTAACAGTATTTTGAATATGCTTCCTCGTTATCCCAGTATATTAGTATTTTCCAGTGTCCTGCTGGCTCTTTTCTGATTCTTTGTTGGACTGATCTTGCCAGGAGTCAGCTGTCGTTGCGTTATCTCTGAACATGAATTCCATCTTGGCAACCTTTTTCAGGGAGCTTCACGGCACCTTGGAGCAGCATGTTGCAATCGAGTGAGCAGTACTGTTTGGCCTGGGAATCCAAGTACTTGATGGAGCTTGGCAACGCCTTAGATTCCCTGCTGAATGGTTTTGTGAACATTATGGCTCAAGAAGCCCTAAAATTCACTGTCTTGTCAGGTAAGAACCTAAATCGTGTATTAGATCTGCTTGAGTGGCTTTTGTGCAGTTTCACCCTTGGTGTCTGTTCAAAGGCATTTTCCTAAACACGGCGGGTTTCTGAGGAGACATCTCCCTTGGCAGTATTGGCACCACCCTGCACAAGTGGCCCGAGAACCTTCTCCGCCACACCTGTAATTTACATTTGCTTTCCTGGATTGCTGTGCCTCTGTGTCATTGACTTGCTCTTGTAAAATGACAGCTGGAAACACCTTCCTTCGTGCGTAACTGTGTTTATTTCTCTGTGTTATTACACTGTGCTTTACTGCTTTACATAAACCTTTCAGGCATGCAGGTTACATTCATGTATCGCGTCTGTTGGCCTCTGTATCAGAACATCAGACTGTTTCTTATCTTCAGTCTAGCAAAACATTTCTCAAATCAGCTCTTGAGAAAGAACTAGAAAAGACAAAAGGTCCTCGGTTTAGCTTTTAACTTCAGTGCACCATCTTGCTTTCGATGTTTCCTAGGAGGAGCCCAGATTTGTGACTGTGCCGTGCTGTTCGCTCTGTGCCTTGCAGGTATCGTGACAGCCTTGACTTGGCCAACTTCGCTCTTGACTGTTGCCAGTGTCATTGACAACCCCTGGGGAGTGTGTCTCCATCGGTCCGCTGAAGTAGGCAAACACCTCGCACACATCCTGCTCAGTCGACAGCAGGTAATTGGCTAGAAATTATCCTGGAATAATATCTGGAAGGGATTTGGCCAACGGAGGTTAGGTTTTATAGTCATGGTAGTTAACTGTTGAGTGCCACCTTTCCAGGGAGAAGAAAATGAATAATAAACTGAAAAATTAAAAAATTATGCATGGTGACCAGTGTTTGTTGTCTGGTTCATTGAGGAAAAATAAGGAGTCCCAAGTGAATCAGAGAAATTCCGCTAAGATTCATTCTAATTAACCTAAAGCTTTTCTAAATGAAGAAGAAGAGATCCAGGTCATAAATGACAAGTGGCTTGACCATGTCGCAACACAGCCAGGCCAACTCACCTAGTGGAAATTTGAGAACAGAAGGTAAAGATAGGTGAAAAGAAAAAGAGAATATGGAGTGTTAAAAATATTAATTGATAATTAAGAGCCACGAGCAAAACAATGCAAGAGGAGACCGTGCAGCGTTAGATGCACCGTGAGCCGTGTTTTTGCTTACAGGGAAGTGGAATGGGCTGGTACCTGAAAGAAGTGACAGAAGTTATTAAGCCTCCCTGAGAAGGCTTGCAAAAGATGTTTCTGCTCCCCAAAACCTGCCGTCATTGGCATGGAGGGGGGCTGCTTTCTGCTGGCCACGTGCTCGTCTCACAGGCACACGAGTCCTGTATCTGTTACAGAGGAGCCCTGAGGGAGCCGTGGCCCCAGAGCTGCGTGTCATAAATAACAATGTGAAACAGCAGAGACAAACTTGATTTCTCATAAAAATACAATCCCAGGAAAAGCAATAAAACTTGATTTCATACAAGCCCTTTGTTTTGCTTGGGGGCATTTGTTACTGCCTTTTAAGCATTTGCTATTGTGAAAACACACATTCCAATATGCTGGAGCCTCTAAAACTAGTTAGGGTGATGCCTGGGGAGTCCATCGCACACCTGCTCCCTGGTTAATACAAAGACCATTTTTCATTGCTGTTGAGATTAGGCTCCCTTTGATCTTATAGAAAATCTTATTAGGCTATTCAAAATAAAAGCTTACCCCACATCATTTTTTGTAACAGCCACACAGTGCTGCTGCCATTCAATCTTAAATCTAGAAGTGGTCAATATTTTTGTATTACAGCTTCTTCTTCTGTTTCTTGAGCCATTTCTAGGAAAATTTTGTTCCGTGAATTATGATTTTGCTTGGAATTCAAAACAATGACCGTCAATGTTTCATTTCGGTTTGAAACATCTACTTTGTTGTAACTTCTGATCTTCTCATTCTTTCAATTGATTTTCTGAGTATCAAAAAATACAGAACCCTCAGATACGCAGCATTCTGAACGTTGGACTCTGCATAACTTTAAGGATACTTAATCCCTTTGAAATAAACCAAATTGCTCGAATGTTTGAAAGGTCGTGCACAAGTGTAAGTGCTCTGCGTGTCAGGTATTGATGCGTAACACTGTTTGATGGTGTTTCCTCCTTCCCTTCTTTCTTAGGGCAAGCGACCCGTCACACTGATTGGCTTCAGTCTGGGTGCAAGAGTCATTTACTTCTGCCTGCAGGAGATGGCTCAAGAAAAAGGTAAAATTCACCTTGTAACCTTTTTCTCCTTTATTTTCCTTACTGCTGGTAGAGAAGTTTCTCTTCCAAGAGAAAGGGTTCTCCTGGAAGAGAGCTTGGGTCTTTTAGGATAGGTCAGAAACCTAAACAAACTGGTTTTGAAATGCATTTGGAGCCAACTTGTTCTGTTATTTCCACTGGTTCAGTGGGTTAAATCCGCAGTCTTCACTCAAGGTGCTCCAGTGTGCCAGTTTGGTCTCCAGTCTGTAAACAACAACTTGACATTTTGTGATGTTCGACTGCTAGATCAGGCTGTGAGGTGCCCACGCACCACTACGATCTTGGCAGAGGATGCTTTGCCTTTATTGGAAGCTCTCTGTAGCTATTGTATCTGTTTCCCTGAGTCCTCTCTTCCATTTAAGTCACTGAAATGCCACTGTCATCTGCTATTTTCATGGTAATTCTTCCCCAAAGTCAAGTATAAAACCATCTGCCAATTTATTACCCGTTGTGGTTCTGTTTATTAATAGATTCTATTTTTAATCTAGAAAAAGAATAAAATCATTATGATCAGTTGATGTAAATTGCATCTTGGAGTTGAGTCAGTAGTGAGTGTGTGTGTGCAGCCTGCCTTCCCCCCTACGTGGCTAATTTAATTCATTAACCATTTAGCCTCACACAGAGTCACTAATAAACAGGGAGCTTTACAAAGGAAAGTGTTCAATAAAGTCCAAGAAGGTGGGAATAGAGTGAAGTGAGGACAGAGGGCAGCATTTTTTATGTTGACAGCTGTGTACCAGAACTTCACTTCTGGTTTAAGAAGGAAGTCCTCAAATGCAGAATTTCTGTTCTCAAAATAAATCTAATCAAATCCAGAATGAGCCTAACGGAATTACACTGAAGCCAGAACCCAGATCCTAATCTGGCCCTAGATCTACTCTTTTTCTGTCCTAAGAATGCCAGAGGCTGAGATATTTTCAGACTTTTATTTAATGGTCTGTAGTGTTGCGCTGGAGTAACAGGGGACCGTAGCTAAGTAATACGTGAAGGAAAATCATGAGAGGTCTTTAAGGTTGGCTGCCAAAGAAATTTTCCAAAGAAATCCAAGCATCCTAATTATGTATCATAGCAGCTTCCCACTCTACACTAATTTCTCAGTTCCTAAATGGAATTGTGAAAGCTGAGCTGTTTGCAGGAGGAAAAGCAGCATGTTTGGTGCAGATTGCCAAGGCGTTCTTCACATGCACATTCCAGCACAAGCCACAGAAGGAATGGAGCTGGGACCTGGGACATCTGAGACTGATTTGGGCTTGGACTTGGATGTCTCACACAAAAGAAATAGAAGGCCTAGTCATGCAGGCCTTTGGTATCCAGATGGCAGTGGCATTTCTGAGGACAAATAACTAATCGTGGATTACCCAGTGAAACACCATGGCAGAAACTCAAATTCTGTCAAAAGTAAATACTCATCTGCGAAGAAATTAAATAACCTTTGAGATACTTCATCACAAATGACTTTGGAAGCCAGGGCTTAGTAGGTTTCCAGAAAATGACATTATAGCAGAAGATGTAGTAATGACCTGTCAGAGACAAGCTACTATACGGGAAGATCCTTGGTCTGATTTCCTCATCACAATTCCCACGGTTTTTAGTAAATAATAAGTGTAAACTGGTGAAAATTGATAACGGCCTGAACCTGAACCTTGAAGCCGAACTGCGCTCGATAGGAGGGAGGTATCACACATTGGTCTGATCCTGACCACCGTGTCCTACAGCATCGCACGCATGACCAGTATCACCACTGGGTTACCATCTCTGCTGTGGCTGGGTATCAGCAACACTGCTGCCAAACTCTGCCGTGAAACACTTTCCTTGGCACCAGGTCCGTACAATGCCCAGGGAGCGCTCAATTCCACCACTTTCTCCTCTCCATGAGGACTAATGTAATGAGACCCTTTCTTCTTTGCCCAGTGAGCACAGCAGAGCTCAGCTCCCAGGACTGGTTATGGCCTCTGGGTCAGCCTGTATCCTCCACACCTTTTCTGGAGAAACCATCTTATCAGTTTTTAAATTTTGCCCGTCACTAATTGCTTTTTTTTTTTTTTATCCCTGCTGTCCAGACTTTATTATTCTTCACCATATAAAAGATTTGCAAACTGTGAAATAACATTGAACTTATCTGGAGCGTCAGCAACTATGTAGCCCAGTGATCCGATCTCAGGTTTCCATCCCCCTCTGGCAACATCCGAAGAAAATGAGTATTTTTCAGCCAAGGCTGAATGTTTTGGTTCTGAGCAAGAAATAAGCTGTACAAAGGACTGGAGAAACAAAAGCTTCCAATACCTTGCCCAAATGTTCAGGATCCTGATGAATTAGCTGTTTGTTTATTCAGTTGGCTCACACTGTGGCCATGGAATTTAGTACCTTGGTTGGAATGAGCTCCCCATTCGTGAGGCTCTGGGTTACTGTTTCATTGCCCGTGATTATGGGAACAGGACTTTATTGCTTACAGATTACACTAACAAAATCGAATTGCTCTTTGCTGTCCTCTTGATTGGTGCAAAATTTGCTCTGCAATAAGAAATAACACCACGAGAGCTCTTTTGGACTGTTGTCAGGCGCTGGGATTTACGCTGCAGAGAAAGATGCAGGCACCGCAGGCAGCTCCGAGTCCTTTACTGCTATTAGAGAAAGGAAACCAATTGATGGATGTTTAAAAAGCCCAGCCAGGCAGCACCTCTCCCTCATAACTTCATGTGGTACGCAGTCATTCTCGCTTTCACTTCCCCATAAACTTCAGCATATTATTTTACAGGCTGCAGACGCCAGCCTGAGAGCGGTTTAGCTCACATCCTGTACGCGCTGGTCTCCCACAGGTAGGGAGTGTGGATTTGGCATGCTCTGCCCCCGAGGCTCCCGAGACCTGCACCACTGTGAACTTCATTTAACTGCTATGGCATCAGGTGCTTGATCTCTCTTTGCAAAGGAATATTAATCTATTGTGTAAGAGTTTAGGAAAGTAGCAGAGCTACCCAATATTCCTCATTCAGTCATTATTTCTCCTGAAATTCCCCAGCTGCAGCTGTCTGATAAGAGAGGAAGATTTACTAGGTTTAAAAGTCAACATTCCTTTTCAGCAAGCCGTGCCCTGGGCATTCAGGTTAAGGTACCCTTCAAGAAAATCAAACCAGTTTGATAGATTATAACTTCACGTTGGCAAGGGCCTTCATTGTTGCTAGTTCCCCAATCAATATTCAGAATTTCAGGGGTTTCTGTGGCGTGTCCAGGTCATGTTTTTCACAAACTCAGCTCTAAGGACTGGTTGTGGGAAGAGTTTATCGTGCTTAATATATGACAACATTTGCTGGCTATATGGAATGTCAGTGCCTTTCACCTCTTTCAAAGCGTAACGGTTCAGCTCTGTGCAAATCCAGATCAACAGGTCTGTGGAAAGAACTTTCCACAGGTTTGCTGCTCAAACTGCATCTTTCTGGACAGAGGCCAGACCACTTCTCCCTCTTGCCATCAGCCTAGTTCCTTTCATTGTCTCAGGATCTCCAATTTTCACGTTTACTGACTCCAGCTGGAACTGCAGACACTTCACATTGACACAAAACGCTGCTTAAGATCCTCCTTTTCATTGTTTTTGTCTTTAAAATTTAAACCACAGAAATGATGATTTTTCTGTAGTGCGCATCTGAACGTACCCCTCCTTCATGTACATGTAAAGATATATTTTCTGATCTGCCTTCTACATCTGAGCTGGTGTGCTTTCATCTTAACAGACTCTCAAGGGATCATTGAAGATGTGGTCTTACTGGGAGCTCCAGTGGAAGGAGAAGCCAAGTACTGGAAAGCTATCACAAAAGTGGTGTCGGGCAGGATCATAAACGGATATTGCAGGTCTGTACGTGCTCAGCCCCCTGCTTCCTTATCCTAGCGTCACTCGGAAATGGTTTTGTACATTTATCTCTTTTAAACATTTGGTAAGTGAATATTTGTTCAGCTGCTGAGTTCATTGATTCGGTAGCGCCAGAGACAGCCTCTTCCCTCCGGAGGTCTCTCCCTCAGATTAATTGGAGATGACAGTCTTCAGGAGACAGGTGAAGGCTGTTGTGTCTCCAGCTCTCGGCTGTTTGCGATGCACAGTTACACTGAAAGCCTGAAGTGCTCCATATGTAGGTCCTGTTCCTATGGGGGCAGTGTGATGTCACCCTGGCAGCGTAAAGCTGGGTCCGTGTGTTTGGGTTCATACTCTGACATATTCTGAGGCCCCTTTAAATCTCAGCTTTATGTAAAGGACTATAAATACTGTCAGCTAAGTTCACTGACAGTTTACGAATGTGAACTAAGATCTATCAAAGATCTAAGATATGATTCCTTAGGGGCTGTTTATGGGGAACAAGGTGTGAAAATTGCAATGGAAGGGAAGGAGCTCAAGCAAATTGAAGAGTTTTTATATCTAGAAGAGTTTCTAGTCAAGACAGTCCACATGAACAAAGTATTTTCCTTACAAAGGAGGTATAGTTAGCATAGCTGTAGTGAATTTACTAAGGGTGTGAAAGAATGGAAAGGTTACCTTGAAACCAAATATCAGCCTTTTAAAACTGTGGAGACAACTGCTGTGCAGAGTTGTGAGAGCTGCTGGGTGAGAAGAGGGAGATTCAGAGGCAAGAAACAGCTGAAGCAATCTTGTAAAAGCTATTAAGAATTCAGCTATTAAGTGACAGTTTCAAATCTAATGACTGTGTATTGGAAGAGGATTGTGACAAGCACACTGCTTACCAGCACAATTAGAAGAGGGGAAATTAAAACGAAGGAATAAAGCTGGGAAGACTAAGAGCATGGGAAAATAAATTGAGAAATAACCAGGCAAGAAGATTAGCAGAGAACATGTAACTGCAAGTCAAGACAGCTCATAAAGCCATGAGCTCTCAGGTCAAGGACAGTTGAAAATGCTGTTGGTACTTCCCATACACATAGAATCATAGAATCATAGACTGGTTTGGGTTGGAAGGGACCTCAAAGATCATCTAGTTCCAACCCCCCTGCCATGGGCAGGGACACCCTCCACTACACCAGGTTGCTCAAAGCCTCATCCAACCTGGCCTGGAACACTGCCAGGGATGGGGCAGCCACAGCTTCTCTGGGCAACCTGTGCCAGTGCCTCACCACCCTCAGAGTGAAAAATTTCTTCCTTATATCCAATCTAAATCTCCCCTCTTTCAATTTAAATCCATTGCCCTTTGTCCTATCACTACACACCCTTGTAAAAAGTCCCTCTCCAATATATGTATGTCCCTCTCCACATATCCATATGTATGCCCACATACATGCGGATAAGATGAGGAAGTATTGTGTTACTGTGCATAGTATATTAATTTATTTGTAAATAAAAAAAAAAAAAAAGAACAAAATCAAAGAATTAAAAGCATTCAAGATTAAACCAACAAGTTATTAATCCCACCTGTCAGAAAATTGTTGCTTTTGTCCTTTTTGGATCGCAGGAGGTGTTACAGATGCTGGGTGTGCACACCAGTTACAGTATTTCTTCATGTGACATAAGGAAAAAGCAATTGCTGCCTCCTTGGGAGCGCTTCTGTGTTCCTCCAAGAAGCCATAAACGATAGCAATTGTTGCATATAACTGAATTTGCCCTGGCAAATATCATTCCTCCCAGTGCTATAAAAAAATCAATTTCACTGCAAAAAGCTCAGTGTATTCGTTTCCTATAATACCAAAAAAAAAAAAAAATAGATCTTCTTATAGTTTCAACGCCTGCACGTGCTGTTGGAATAAAATAGTATATGTATTTGTACCTCTGTGCGTGCAGAAGTTTGGTTAGTCTCTGCTTTGGCAAGCCCATGTCTGGAATGAAACATGATGTAGAAGTTGTAGCTTGTTGCTCACAAATAGGAAGAAGCAGGTGAGGAGACTGCCAGGAAATATTCCGCTACGCTGGGTCTCGTCTCTGCCGGCAGATGCTGAATTTGGGGTTATTCAGTCAGTGTCAGGGGCAGCTAGAGGAGGTAACTGAGCAATACAGAGAGTTTATGTGAGGATATTAGGTATGAGAGAAGGATTATACAAACATTTGGTGGTCAGACCTCACCTGTTCTGATTTCTCTGGTCTCTCGCTTACACAAATTGCGGCCTCGTTCTGTCGCGTCAGGAGTAACTCTCTTTAGGTCAGATGAATTGCATTGAGTGGAATTCCTGCAAGATCAGATTTGGGCCCAAGTTGTTGAGCTTCAGTCCAGCGTAGCGAGTCTCCTTTGGCTTTGAAGTCTGAAAGGACATGGAGAGTGAAAGCCAGCTGCCAGAGCTGTCCCAAATGATTTCACAGCAGGGTTACAAATTCCGAGTGGGAAACCTTAACCAAATGAGTTAAGAGTCGCTCAGCTTTTGAAAGAACCCATGCCTGAGGAGCGTGGATGCGTGGCAAAGATTTTGCAGAGCTCTGCATAGACATAAAACTCTCAGTATAGACTATTTTGGAGTGGACAGGAGCAGCCAGAAACGGCCACGTGTGCAGGTACATTTCACCTGAGCACAAACACCACTCACATCCAACTTTAAATCCACTCCATAGTGTAGCAGCGTTGAGGTGCCGGGGTTTTACGCTGTTGCTCGGTGCAGGAGAAGAGGTTACATATTTCCAAAGGACGTGTCGTCTTCTCTCCTCGTGCTGTAGTCTACCCTGAAACTGTCACAGTGACTTATGGCAATACTTCACAGTGGGAACAAACTCTTCCCAGTTTTGTCATTGAAACCATGTATTTATGCAGTACCTGTAAATCAGGAGCGCTCCACGGAGCTTCACAGCCGATATTTACGTCAGCGACATGGGTGTTGTAGGCCTCATCACGTTCACAGCTGTCTACAGGCTGGAGAACTTCTACCTGTTAGTACATTAAAAAGATGGAATATGTGAATGTATTGCAATCTCTAAGCAAATACAGAAATAAAGAGAAGGGTCAGATTTTGAAACCTGCTGCACGTAATGAGACTACTCCCGTGAATCAGGGCACCCATGAATCAAGATTAAATTCAGACTTACACTACTGTGTCCCAGGAACCTGCTCTGAATTCAGCAGCTTCGGTGATTCTTACATCAGACAAAGCTGCAGCAGGTCTTGGTCCAGACATGACTGTGCTTTCCGGCCCTTCTACTTTCTCGTGGTCTGAGCAGTCACATATTGCATTGGTTTGGCAACAGGATTTATTCACGTTCTTCTTCTGCTCTGCTTCTAGGGGGGACTGGCTGCTGGGGTTCGTGTACAGAACCTCTTCTGTCCAGATCAACGTTGCAGGCCTCCAGCCAGTCGACTTGGATGACAGGAGGATGGTAAACATGGACCTTTCGTCTATAGTAAGTAGTACTTCTTATATGCTCAGTTTTTTTCCATCTGTCCTTTGTTTGCAGCACTGTAACCTCACACTCATGATTAGGGGAAGACGGGATACTGAAGAGAGCACCTCCATGTACATTGTCCCTCTTTCCTTTCGTTGAGATAACTCTCATCTCAGACTCCAGTATAGACTTTGTTGGCTCTGGCAGTGCTCAGTATTGAGCACAATAATGAGGATTTGCCTCTCTTGTTGGATATGGTTTGGTTTTTTTCGTTATGAAATACCTCATGCCAGAGACAGAAAATGCCATTATTCCCCAAGAAAGTCCCGGATCAGCAGGTAGGTAGGATCAGCAGCTGGGAAACCTGGAGCTCAAACACACGACTGTGGAGCACGTGCAGCCTGCAATCTTGTCTTGGTGGAGCCTTCAACACCGTTTGGGTTCGTACAGGGGCAAGTTCCTAGGCCTTGGACCTTGGTCCCCTGGGCTGCGTTGACACTGCGGTGCGGGAATGTGTCATTACAGAAGCTCTGTGATATCGATGGCTGGTTTGCTGGCTCCAGACCTGGGCTGCTGCCTTTTTGGAGCGTAGGTCTCCAGGAAGCAGGAAGAGATTGACCCGTATGTCTGCTAGATATTTAGTTTCCTCAGAGCTGTCTGGTGTCATTAATGATAAGCCACTGTATTATGTGTTTAGCAACATTCAGCTCAATTACCTTAAGCATACTAATGACCTCATTGCCTTGTGTTTACTCACGAGTGAGCTCTTCCACAGAAAATCATGCAGAACTTAGCGTGTGTGTTCATATTCACAGTAATCTTGGACATGCAGTCTTGGTTTTTCAAATCTTAATGTTTTAACTCATTTTTCACTCTCTGCAAACTGGGCTGGAAGATGTTCGGGATACTTCCACAGTCGCTCCTGCCGTGACTCCTCCCGAACGTCCCCACAAGCTGGTAGGGATTGTCAACGTTGCTCTGGAGCCAAAGGCACTTTTAAGCGCTTTCAGATTTTTTGGAGCATCAGCCTGCTGAGCCTATAAATACCCAACTGTTACCAGCTCATTTCATTCATTATAACCGAGCTATGTGCAGCTCTTGCCAGAGAACACAGGCCTTAATGCTGTGCAGATAAAACAGAGATTTTGCAGAACAGAATAGAGGCTTCCCAGAAGGAAGTGGTATAGTGGAGGCTTTTAAACATGCTCCAGCACTGGAGCTGTTCTTACATCTTTGCATCTTACTGGGTTGCCTTGGTTAGCATTCCACATGCTCCCACGTCCGTTTTTTCACCGTCCCCAGAGCTGCCGTTAGTCGCTCGCGAGCGGTGACATCTGTTGCTGGCATGAAAAGAAAAACAGCCAAAGAAGTCGAGCCGTGGTGGCACTGGGGTGACTTTTCCTGTTAGTTCAGTCCGTGTTACTCTCCTCTCTTTGACTTCTCTTCAGAGACCCTCTTTCTGTTGACCTTCTGCTTCTTGAACTTTGAAACCCCCTGGAGTCCTGCAGACTTTATCCTGCCTGGCTCGCAGCAGCCTCTCCATTTTTCCCCCCGAGGAGCAGTATTTACATTTCAGCTGAATGAATAATGGTTGCAGAGCTACTATCTGCTAATCTATCGTTGTGCATCCGTCTCCGTGCTGCATGATGCCAACAGACAATCCCAGCGCTGTTCTCATTTCAGAAAGAGCTGACGTTTTCACTTGCTTGATCTTACTGCAAAGTATTGCAGGGGGGAACGAGCAACCCCCACAGGGGGAATAGCCCATGTTGAGTAGGTGTCATTCTCTTGATCCATTTTCCAGACTATGGAGCTTTATGAAAAGAAATAGAGTGCATTCCGATGAACATTTTAAAAATAAAAGAAGCAAGAATGGGGAAGGAAATATTCAGGGGCAATATTTTTTAAAGTGGCAAGAAAGCCAAGATGGATTTTGCTGCAAATCTAGTGCAGTAGCATAACTGAAATATATATAGAGAGATTTTCTGTAATGGAGACCAGCTCCGTCCCTGCAGATGCTCTTGCCGGAGGTCCCCGTGAGTGTCCTGCCAGGAATAAGAAAGGACAAGCAGTGACAGAAGAATAAAGCACAGATGATGCAAAGGTGCTCAGTGTGAAAATATTATGCAGGCAGCCTCAGTATTTTAGGCATCTCCCAGTTCATCCATGATGAAAACTGGACTGGATCCAAAGGGCTGGGTTCTCTTTGCTGTAGTAGCATCAGAATCCTCAAATGAGTGGAGGACTAAGAGACCTCAGTATCAACAGGAATTCACCTCCAAGGCATTTATTGCATGTCTCTCTTGATTAATATGTTTTTTATCTGACTGTCAGTAAAAAAATGAGAGAAAAATGTCCTCCCACTCAGCAAATGCAGTTATAAAAGCCTTCCTAATGGTTACAATGGGACTGATTTATTCAGTAGATTTATTTGACAGCACCTGTTACAGAGACCAAGGAAGTAATTGAGCTGTAGTGTATTAGATTGATTGCTTTTTGTTCAAATGGGATATTGTAGATTACATTTTGCATTAACATTTGAATATTGCAGAAATGCTCAGAGTCAGAACGTAGGCAGAGTATTTTCATGGAAGCTCACGAGTCAAGAACGGGTGTTTAAGTTTCTCCGAGTAGTTTTACCGCAGCAGAACCCAGGGATGAACTTGCAAGCTTGGGGGCAGCAGGAATGCAGGGCTGCAAGCCTAGCAGAGAGCATGGATGGATCATGACAATTTTTGCAGCAGTCAGTACCGTTCTCTTGTTAGTCCAGTGTGAAAATTGTCTGAAAGTTCTTTAGACTATGATTAAGATTTGCATTGACTTCAAAACTCCTTCCTTTCCCATGCTTTTGATGGCAGCTAAATCCTACAGCCCTCCTTACTCAAACACCTGGAGCACCAGAGCTGTGCTCCGTACAGCCCACGGAGTAAAGATCCAAGGTGCTCTTGTCTCTAGAGCAAATCTTTGCAATGGTGCATAGAGAAAACATGCTGCTGCCTTCCACAGCCACGTTCTCCTGCAGCATCTCGACACGATGGAAGGCAAACCAGCAGAGCTAATTTTTAGAATAATCTCTATCACACATCAGCACACCTTTGCTTTTTTCCCTCTGAGATACCTCAAAAGCTTTTTACCTGTTTTTTTGTTTGCCGCTGTAACAGAGCAGTGGGAAAGCTCTCTTTATGACAGTGATTAAAAGCTGAGGATAACTGATCTCTTTCCAAAAGCTCTCTCGGAAGAATCGTAGAATCATAGAATGGTTAGAGTTGGAAGGGACCTCAAAGATCATCTAGTCCCAACCCCCCTGCCATGGGAGGGGGCCTTAGTGTTCCCATTATGAGGGAAGGCAAACAGATTCGAGGCAGCATGGCCTTCAGCCAGGCCGGTACACAGTGTACACAAATATCATAAGCAGACGAAAAGTCTGAATTTTGTGAAATCCAACTCATTTGGCACTTCTGTAATACAGTTTTTTTTTCCCAAAATGTGTTCAACTGTGTTTTTTCCCCCTAAATTCCCAAGACTTGCAGCAAAGAATTAATTAAGGTTACGAAACATGCATTAATTAAGAACCCTGGGGAGTTCAAAAGGCAGAAGGTTGCCTGTGTCTCGTTACACCTTTTGTTTCAGTGGTTTCCAATGAGCAGTGCCACCTCCCAGGGTGACAGGCATTAATAGGATCAGACAAGCAACAGCCAGGAGCAGAACTCACCTTCAGGCAGCGGCTCGAAGGAGCCTGGAGAGCCTTCTCTCACATCTGGGGGACAGGCAGGTCTTTGTGGAAACACATCTGTCGGTCTGCTGGGCTATAAGGTCACAGGGGTGATTTCTTCCTCTTCGTATGTCCCTGCAACCCTGGAGTCATCAGTGGCTTAGTTTTCCATGAACCTTCTTGCTGTTGGTTTTGGAGCTCTGAGAATCACACGTGAAATACATGTTAAATATATTTTTCCCTTTCAATTCAAGCAGAGGGTGCTGGCAATGTCAGCAGAGGAAGGAGCTGTGTTAGAGCAGAGGAAGGAACTGAAAAAGCTTTTCCAAAAGAGTGCAAATGGAGCCATGAATTACTTGCAGTTTGTTTTCGCTGTGTGGCAGATAAAAACTCAAAGGCTTGTGTCCCTCCTTGCTTCAACACAGATGTATTGCTTCATCCTGATGCACTCTTTGGAAGGCTGGGGGATATTTAGCTGCTTCTAAAAGACAGAAAGAACCATTTAAGCTCTCCTTGAGCCTTTATTTCACAAGTCTGGTGCCAAAACTCACACGCGCGCTGCCACTCAGAAGCGGCGTGGTGCCATAACAGCGTGGCCTTCCTGCAGATTTAATTCTCCCATTTCCTCCATTGTGCCTGGAACACGTGTGTATCGGTGCACCGTGGGTTTCCACAACATCTGTTTGACTGTATGCAGTGTTGGGACACCCCGACTACCCTGGGCAAAGCTGAATTTCTGAGACTGCACCCCTCTCCTTCCAAAAAACTGAATTTACCAAGTACCATATTTTAGAAAGATTCACAGGTGCTTTATATTTACATCTAGTACAGTTCAACAGACAAACTTTGCTATTCCATTTGAATAACCAGCAAAGTTTTGATATCATTACATCTTTCTCCCATCCAGCATTAACAATTTGCATCACTTACCACCTTTTATAGAATTTCTCTGACACTTTACACATCAGAGCGCCTTGCATTTGAAAATAGGACTGTTCTTGCAAAGCCAGACGTTGCAGACTCCGTTCTTCTCAGGTTTGCAGAGAACCTGTTTGTAGCAAGCACCTATCCCGACCACACAGACCTGACCTGAACAAAACTGCCTGCAAAATCAGTAGGAGCTTTCCCCAAGCAGTGTTAATAATGTTTGATTCTGCAAGAGTGGCTGCACAAAGCAGAATAAGGTGAATTAAGGAGAGAGAATTTAGCTTTCTATTTCCTGCCTTATGTTGGAACACGAACGCTAATTCTGTAAAATGTTTGTGTTCAGTTTTGAGCTTCGTTTCTAACCTCTTTGGCTAACACAGGAAGAGAATCCAGTTGTAACATCCAATTGAAAGTGTTAATCAAGGGGAAGACTGACTTAGCTGACGCGTCGTGTACGTGAGGTTTGCTCCTGTTGCACAGTTTCAGCTGATGTGTCTGAGATCTTGCAATTTCAACAGCAATTTCATCAATATTATTGATATTAGCTGAATGTAGCTGAAATATCATGAAGTTTAGCCCTGCCTGCTGCCCCAGTGGCACGAGGGGAAGGTAAGGTCTTCAACTTGCTGCAGATCCTACTGTGATGGATTTGCAGGAGATCACATTGTTCAGGAGACGCGTTGCACCAGTTGAAATTTCCCAAAAGCCCAAGACTTCTTGCCCAGATACATTGTGACCATCAACTTGTAAAGGAGATTAAGGGATGAATAAGCTGAGAACAGGTCATTGTCCCCAGAGACAGCAAAAATTCCCTCAATTAACCAAAAGTGATCTTGTTTCACGGAGTTGAGCTGAGAAGCTGGTTTGAAAGCTGCAAAGACAGTAACGTTTCAGCTGCCAAATCTTGTGTATTCCCAGAGCAGGATGGGGAGATGAAGGGCCATCAGTCCTTTTTGGTGTTGCAGAAGATTCGTCCTCTGCTGCAGGCAGGTCCTATCCTGACTATGGAGACTAAATCTCATCTCAATGAAAAATGAGAAAAATTCTCTTGAAAAATTTTCTCTTGAAAAATTCTCCGTAATCCTGGCTTGATCAATGTAGCAGCTATTTTGGGTCACCAGTAGACTGCTGTAGTTTATAATGTCAGATCTCTGCTATTTTTTAGGAACAGTCCAGTTCAATATATCAATCCAGTCTTCACTTTTGGGGATCTCTTTTCCTCTGAGGCCCAAGAGATAATTTTCCAATTATTCCCTCGTGATAATTATATGCACAGTTTATGCTGGGCCTTTTCAAACATTCTTTATACCATCTAATTTAAATAATTTCCACTTGGATTAGCACCGAAAAACAAGTATCTGATTATAGCCACCTTAAAAGTGAGTGGCATGTTTTGCAACTTTGCTAGAGCTGGAAAGACTCTTGAGTGTTCAGACACCAACCTAATAGCTACAGAAAAGGACCGATTCCACTTCTGGCAGTCAGCAGTGGGAGCATCAGCAAAAAACCAGTCGACAGCAGCTTCGCAAACAGGTGAAAAATTCATGGAAGCAGCTGTTGCCTTCAGCTGGCTGGCCTGGGGTGCAGAGCGCTTTACCTGTGAGCAGGAGGACATCTGGGAAGGCAGCTTTCCCGTGAAACTCTTTCAAGGGCTCCCATTAATTCAGAATTTTTGAAATTCCCTCTCCCTAACTTTGTCCTCCCCGTCATCGCTGATGTGCAGCTGCTCTCCGTCTCACCCCCTTAGGGCTTCAGACTTCCAAAACTTATTTCCTCCATTTACTTCCTCTGTTTTCTTGTTATATTCTCTGTTTTACTCCTCTCCATCATTCAGTCATCTTGGAATTACTGAAGGTAAATTGAGAACAGAGCTCGCAGAGTTTTTCAACAGTGGATGACTCCAGCAAAAAAAACCAACAGTGTTCACTCCAAATTTTTGACATTGACATGTTCCCACAAAACATATCAAAGTTTGATGGAAAAAGTCCTTGGAAAAAGTTACTGCATCAGTGTGAAATTGGCCTGAGTGCTGTCTGAGGGTAACGTCCCTCAATTATCATCCCAGGGGTGAGAACGACTTGGTCAGTAAGTTGTGGCTGAAAGATGATTCCATGGAAAAATTACGGTCTTGCTCAAGAATTGTCGCTGTAATTAAAGGAGAACTTTTCCCGGTCAGGTGGGTCTTCAAACGAGAAAAAAAATAAGAATTGAGTGACTTCTGGTCCCAAGAACTTAATCGTGCGAAGGGATGATTTCGAGGCAAAGCCTATGAGCTTCAGCTGAATCATGCTCCAGTCTTTATTCCATCAGTTTTTCAGAGCAGAAATAGAAACATTAAAGAGGAATAATGACATTGACAGTATTTTCAAAATAAATTCAGCTCTATAAAGTTTTCCTCAAATATATTTTTATTAGCTTCTCCTCTGCTGGAAGCCAGGACTGCTAATGCTCAGGATGGACCTATAGTGCGAGGGAGGACTTGCCGCAGATGCCAAATTCATATTTTTTAATAAACCCATTTCAGTTCCAAGTTCTGAATCAGTGGACGTGTTCACTGTCCTCACTTTTGGAAAATGTCATTTCCTAAGAACTCAAACAGAAGAATTTTATTTCTATTTTAACCTAACTCAGCCACAGCCTCTTTCAAGGTTCATTTAATGTTCTTCTCGTTCTCACTACGAGAATCTGCTCTGCCACTCGCCTCTGCCAGGTCCAGCCATGCTGCCCTGCCCGGGCAGCGTTAGGTCTTTGCCGTAAGCTTTTAGAAAACTGTGGAAAACAGGACGTTTTCTGCCAGGCTGAATGCTCTCTGTCATGCAAGACGTACCCAGCACTCTGAATCCAGGCTTACCTTGACATGTGGGAATAACTCTGACCAGAGGAGCCTGCCAGCTTGGCAGAGGTGACTGCATTTTGAGTGATATCCTGGTGTAGCTTGAGAGTCCTTTAATCCACCAGTCTTTGCCACCATCTGGAAGAGGAGGGCTACACGGGTTTTGAGGCAATATCCAGAAATGAGGAATTATGGAAAACCATAGTGGCATTTGAGTTTCTTCCCTTCTTTACCTCTGCTACCCCAAACAGGCTGGTGGTTTATTTCAGAGCAGAGGGTTCTCTTCCTGACTGACAAATTCCCGGCTGCTTTTGGGAACGGAGGGGAAACCCAAGAGCTGAACTGGCGATAAGACTGTTGAGATGTGCCACCAGAGGCAGTTTGCATTTCGTTACGTGTGCCCACCAAGGGGCTGCCACACCAGTGGGCTGAAGAGTGAGTGTGATGATCCCCGGAGCTTCAGAAACTGCAGCTCCCTCTAGTAGCTCTTTTCACCCCCCCAAAAATACCACTCCCTGGTAAAACAGTATTTGTCAAAAGGGAATCCTGAAACGGTGATGCCCTCCAAGGTAGTCATTGCTGGTCCTGCTGAACTAACGAAGCTCTGGAGAGACATTTTAGCTGGAGGATGTCTTTTTCCTGCATGATGAAGTTGCTCTTTGGATGTGACGGGCTCAAAACAAATCAAAGAGGTGAAATTCTCAGCCGTAACAATGACCTGCGCTCCTGCAATTCGCAGAGTGCCTGGGAATCCTCCGCTCGTGCTGGAGGCCTCGTTTGCTCCTCTGTAATTCTCTGTAGATCCATGGGGTGTTTGGCCAAGGAGAGCAGGAGGAAGGCAGAGCCCAGCCGCTCTGTCCTTTATCCTTCCCTGCAAGTGGCAGAGAGGCCAAGGGATTTCCCGGTGAGCTCTTGGAAATTACGCCAAGAGCTTTGTGAGCTGTGCCAGGCCTCGGAGCCGGTGTGCGCTCTTTGCATTGGCCGCAGGGGATCAGTGGAGGAGCTCTTCTTGATGGAAACTAGACAGGATCTTAAAACGGTTGGCTCTGGAGTGAGCAAAGACTTCTGCCGTATCGAGCGGAGTCACGTCATCGTGATACCCCGTGTTGTGATGGAGTAGGAGTCTTGCCTGGGCTCATGCAAGTCAGCAGCAGAACCAGGATTGTACGTCGTGTCTCCTTTCTCCCAGGTGCTTTCTCTGTCCACCACTTGGCAGCCTCCCCAAGCATCCCCTCTGGGCTACGGGGTACACCTTGGGTTCCTATAGCTCAAAAACCTGAGAGAAGTTCTTCCTCTCTCCTAAAGAGCTGATCTTCATGGATGGATCCTGTGTTGGTGCTTTACCTGTTCTTGGGGAAAACCAACCGCAAAGGCAACCGAGCGGAGCCGTGGAGATTGCACATTTACCGCGAACGGAGAGCGCCGCACGGTAACCGCGAATCGATTCCGTTATCAGCTCTTCTCAGACAGGCTGATCTCTGTCCCCCGTCCCTCTCCACCCAGAACTGCTGTCACCAGTACAGAGAGCAGCATCTGCGCTGCGGAGCTCGCAGCTCCCGTTGGTACAGCGGCCACCAGTGGGTCGGTGGCAGGCCCAGGGGTGGCCCCATTTGTTTGCAAAGCTCCCGTAAATTCAGCTGTGTTTTTATGACACCATAACCAGAGGCACGCCGTGTACCGAACAAAAAGTCTTCTGTTTGAATTTCACAGCCAAAGGTGATTATGCTCCATGATATTTTTGACACTTTCGGGTGGATTCGAACTTGAAAACCTTTCCAAACTTTCTGAATTGATGGCTCCTTTCCGCCGACGGATCGATCCGCCTGAACATCGGTCGTCCTTGGGAGATCTTCCTGTGCAGTGCTGTAGTCCTGCAGCAGAATTAGTGACATGGGCAGCTGGCTTGTGTTTTCCAATGAGTCAAAGCAACTATAAAATTGGATACAACAAGGGAGGGGTCACCTAAGCACACTGATAAACATACTCTGCCGGTTTTATTTCCTTGTGACAAGCACAAATATATTTGCTTTGGTTACAAGAACACTTTTTCTATTCCATTTATTCTGAAATTCCTCCTGCACTTTGTTCTGACAAACAGTCAAACAATTCTTTATTTCCCTTTAAAGTTTTTATTTTCCCTTGCAATGTTTTATATGCTCCCAACCCTTCTCCAGCGCAGCCTACCCAGCGGAGGAATTCAGCTTTTCAGATTGCAGATAAAAACAGGCTTTTGAGAGACAGAATTGCTGAATTTTCCCAGCAGGATGGTGTCACAGCTTTAAAGGAGCAAAGCAAATTGTTTGCTGTTCTTTTGCTGATGGCTCAGTCCTTAATGTCACAGTGTAACAGAGAAAGAGTCCGACCTCGTCTTAGGCTTCTGAGGGCTGGCGTTTGGCTGGCTTTATGGAATCCTCTCCTGGGCTATCCTGGAAACAGAAGTGAGTTTCCTTCGAAGAGATTGAGTGGTTATTAGCAGACCTGCAGTAAGGGACAGGCTTTCAGGAAGTCTCAGCTTCTCTTTTAGCTGCATGAGGAAAGGCTCAGCTGTTCAGAATTGCTCATACCCAGCGTCTCTCGGCGATTGCGGTGAGGAATTCCCCGTTGTTTTAGTGGAAGCTGCTGGATACTGAGGAGTTATGAAAACCCAGCCCCTAGGGTGGCAGAGGAAATTTGTTCTCTCTGACTAATGACCAGGGCACAGAACAGGCTGAGAAATCCCCGCGCGCTGACCAGGTAGGCTGTGATGACTGGAGAGGTTTCAGCAAACCGAGGGACTTCAGCAACCCCTCCCAGAACACCCATTTCCTTCTCGTTTCTCTCCACCTTGTCCAAGGCTGTGCTCATTTCTTTCCTTAGCACCAAGCCCCCCTGCTAAGTAGTAAAACATTCGTACTTTTTCGGAGAACAACGTACACATCTTAATAGCCAGCCCGTTAGCCCTTCAATGGTTATTTTAATTAACTAATCTGTTCAAAACATCGAGAGCCCGTCGAGCCATCTGGACTGATTAAAGTCGCATATTGCATTACTAATGTGCTGATTAAATCCTTCATTTTGCTCCAAGCCCTAAGTACATCCAAATGTTACCACTCAAAACCGCGCACACGGCCTCGGAGGTTTGAATTTTGCCCGTGGTGCAGGAGAGGAGGCTTGGTTTAGGTTTGGGTAGAGGTGTGCTGGTAATCCTGGTCGCTGGTACAAGCGAGGAAGGACTGCCCAGGCATGAGCCAGCCTGTGGGACTGGGCTAGTAGGGGGGTGAGCAGAGGGTTTCCTTGCAGAGCTCTGCAAAGAGCTCTCACCATCTCGTATGAGCACACAGCCCCTTCCTGGGGCAGTCGTACACGTGGCTGGGAAGCAGGAAACCTGGGACTGTGGCGTTGGGTATTCCCTGCCGTGGAAATTCCCTAATTACTAGCAAGATTTAGGAAAATATGAAGTGGTGTCACTTGAGACAGCCTTCTGGCTGGGTCAGGAAGGATTTAGACTGTTAGAAAGATGCTAAAATATCTTAGGATGCATATCAAACTCCTTAATGTTTGCAGAAATCTGCAGGCAGGCTGGCGAGCGTTCCATCGAAAGAGCCTCCACTCAGCCTGACCGCACTTTCCGCAGAAAAGCCCACTGTAAATCCACCTTGCTCCCGTTCTGCCTGGGAGTACAACAGCAGAGGAGATCTGAAGGCTGGTCTGTGGGAGGATCTCGGCTGTCGTTGCTTCGAACGCTCGGCTTGCACAGGACACCTGAATCAGAGGAGGCAGTTTCTGCCTTTCCAGCCAGGTGGCCTTTCGCATGGGACAGCAAGAACCTGCAGAGGAGGTTTTCTCTCCCTCCTGTGCCCTTACTGGAAGAGGACATTCCAACATCCATCTCAGAAGGGTTTATCTTATCAGGGAAATCACCTCACAATAAAAATGTCTGGGGTCTTGCACGTATGTTTGACTTGGATTTTGTTTATGAACCCATAACTTTCAGAGTCCTGGTTTTATATGGTGTGGGACAGATCAGCACACCTTCCAGCCAAGAACCTCACCACGCTTGCTGGCTGTTGTGAGATTTAATGACGACAGCCAAACTTAAATAAGGTAATCTAAGCTTTTACAAGGGAGCCAAGGCACACGGAGGGCACGTGATTTAGCAGAGAACAGGGAGTGGAACTAAGACAATTAGTCTCCTACCTGGGTGTCTCTCACATGGCAGATCACCTCCTCTCTTACCCTCGTGCCCCCCAGGATCTGGGGGTTTGCAACTCCGCAGTGTCCAAGCGTTTAGACATACATCTGTCAGAGGAAAAGCAATCCAGCAGCAGCGTGCACCACGAAGGTGCAGCCAGTTGGGGTTGTTCAATGGACAGTTGCCTTTTTCAGACCATTTCTTTCTTTCAGAGCTGTCTTACGGCAGCGGTGGCTTTTGAGATGAAGGACTTGACTGCGCTGCGCTCCCCACCGCTTCCCCACTAACAGGACTCTTGTTGTTGCTTGCAGGTGAACGGCCACCTGGACTACATGAAGCAAATGGACACAATCCTAAAAGCTGTGGGCATTAAAACCAAGGAGTGTCAGCTAGAAGAGAAGAGCAGTGGCCGTCTTTTCTCCCCTCTAGCCAAGAAATCACAGTGGGCAGCAGGCAGTGAGACTCGGGAAGAGGAAAACACCGTGCAAGAGGAGGATGAGGCTGATGGTGAGGCTCTCCCAGCTGGCCACGCTCACTGCCGTGACTCCCTCAGCTGTCTCTCGGGAGAAACCTCCCTCCCCTGCCCAGACTGTTCAGACAGTGGGGACAGCAAGGAACAGGCGGCGGGCGAAGGAGCAAATTAGAGCTCTTCATCTTGGGCAGAGATGCTCAGCCAGCACTAAAACCGCTTCCAAAGCACCGTCTGTTGCACTGGGATTCCCAAAGGATATCGGGAGAGCCACCAGAGCTGTAGCTGCAGTTTTCAGACCCTCCTGAGAGCCTGGAGCGTGGCACCGGTGTGTCACTGGATCAAAGCTTTCAGAGCAGCCACCCACGGCATCTCCCATGAACGAGAAAGGGCCGATTCCTGCCTGAATCAGCATTCCTCCTCAGGAAGCAGCAGCACTTCCCTCCTCACACAAATTGGGTTTATTCTTGAAGGGAGCAGCTGTCACCGTTACGGACTGTGTCTCTGCTATAGAACTCTTGGGAAAGCAGGTGGCTCTGTGGGTATTTTTAAGCATATCGTGGAGAGGGGCTCATCACTAGGAAATTAAAACCAGTTTTCCACCAATGGTCGATTTGGTTTTTGGGTTTGAGGTGAGCAGGGGTGTCGCAGGCTCTGGTTGCCCAGCTACGTACGTCTCGGCATCCACATCTCGGCTCTGCTAACTGGGGAGGCGAGCGGCTCAGGCTGCCTGGCTTCTTTCCCCAGTCCGCTGCAGGTCTGGTGCCAGGGCTTGGGCACTTTCCAGTCGACGAGCCTGTCTCCTTATCTGAGGGTGATGAGCGTTCGGGGCCTCATTACTATTAGAAACATGCTTTGCGTCCCTAGGTGAAAGACAGCAGAAGAAACAGAGTGGGATTTTCATGATTTGTCACTTTGTGAAACTTCCTCCCAGGCTTTGCAAGCCAGCAACCCACGGAGACATTCGTTTTGTGTCCCACACACATCTCCAGCCTTAAAAGCCCCCTCCAGACATATTTTTAATTAGCGCAGAATAAAACCAATACTTGGCATAGGATAAACATGAATCTGTTTGATTTCTGCCTCCTTCCACAGAAGCCAATTGGCATCCACTCTCTTCTCCCCAGTCGCAAACTGGAGGGAGGGACCCTGCTTTACATCCCCTGCCATGCAGAGTCTTCCAAAACCATATGGGACTGATGCACATTTTCCATAAAAGGTCCTTTTCTGGCCGTTTTTGCTGCTCAGCCCAAGAAAACACAATCTAGCAGGAGGATAAACCCCCTTCTGAGAGCACCTCTGTGTTTTTCTGTTTTAAAACAAGTTCCCATTGGTATAAATACCTTCTCACATGCAGATCTGGAAGGTCTCATTGACTCACAAGAGGGGAAATAGTGCGATGGCAGCTTCTGATGGCGGTTCACACAGAGTCCTCCTCCTCCTCCTCCCACCCCGTTCCAGCAGCTAGTTTAATAACCACCTCTCCTTTCCTTCCCCAGCTTTCTGCAAACCTTACCTGCAGGTTATTTCTCACAAAATTGTAAATCTGGCTGTTCGTGGGGCTGGCAGCGTCACCTGGCAATGCACCGCGGCTTTGGGTACGGCGCCTGGCTTTTCCTCTCCCCAATTCCTGCCGCCAAGGAGGGGCTCGGACCTGCTCAGCTCCCATCCTCGAGCGGTGCCTCGCTGCAGAGCCTGGGAGTGATGGGAGACATCTCTGAGACAGGCTACAGGGTGGGATTTCTCCACCACATCAGAGGATTTGTCCAAAGGGAACACCTTATTGAAAGAATTGACTCCTATTATTGCTTTTGAACATCTGGCTTGAAGAAGTGGTCTCTGGTCATCGCTCTCCCGAAGCCTCTGTCTGCTGACTCAGCCACCTCCTGGCCTTCTGGAGTTCACCTTGTATTTTTCTACTCCTTTTTAACCAGAGTTGTAATCAAAGTTTTTTAATATATAAAGCCATTTGTGGAAAGATACATGTATTTATCTTCATGCTTGGTACCAAACCCGAGTTACCTGTCCACAGATACGCGGCAGAACCACATTAAACACTTTGATGTCCGAACCTGCGTGCTCAGTCCTCCGTTTGTCGTTGACCGCTGGGCCGGACGTCTCTTGCAAGGGAATTTGTAGCAAATAAATGTCCAGTTAATCATAAAAACACTTGTTCAGTTCTGGAACAGGTGGGCAGCGAGGAAAGATAATTAATGAGACTTGCTTGGCGTGTGGCTGCTGCTTCCAGCGTCCCGCACCTTTGTGTTCCCTTGTATAATCGTGAGCTTTGGGAGCACAATCAAACTCGTTAGCGTGAGCTCGGAAGTGGGCAGCAAGGCTTGTGGGACAGGAGCCCAGGGAGGGCACGGAAACCAGCTGCCAACCCATCTCTGCATCTGAAAGGCACTTGAGGAAGAATCTGCTGAAAGCATTTGTTGAGTTTTGGGGTTTTTAAGTGCCCTTTTACCGTATTACTCACTGTTCTCTCTGCTTCTGGCTATGAGGCAGGTGGGGGGGGTGGCATCGTCGTTTAAAAGACGATATTCGTTTGGATTTTTATTTGAAGGGGGAAAAAAAAGTATCTTTTCTAATTGCATCATCTCGAAACTGACGGATTGTCAGAGCAAAGTACGACGGTCATATTCCAAAAATAGGAAGCTGTGGGATGAAATCTAAAGGGAAGCTTATCTCCTTCCTTACTACTGTCAGGAAACCCAGAGAGCCACAAACAAGCCGAACGCCCACACCCTCGCTGAGTCTCCAAAAAGCCGTGTTGAACACTTTGCATCAAATTTAACCCCCCGGAGCGCAGGCTGCTCCCGATTAAACACGATGGTTTCACTGTGTTGCAGCTCGCTGCTTCCGCGGGAAACTGAGACAGATACAGTCCAAATCGGGCGAGGAAGTGAAACTCCAAGAAGATGTGATGTTCTGTGGACTGAAGGAGCCCCAAAACGCTCGTCCGTGAGCCTCGGGATGTGGTTGCCACCGGTCCTCTGGGTGCACTTGGTGCGATCCGAGGTGATCCGCCGAGCTGTGGGAGTGGAAGCTGAAAACTAAGCCTCGGTTTAAGTTTAGGGAGACGCAGGCTGGCAGAAGGGTCTGGAGCCCGAGGTTCCAACTAACCGGAGATGAAAAGGCCACGAGAAGCAGCTCTCGGAGACGGTGAGGGATTGGTGACAGTGAGCAAAGGAGGAATGGAAAGAGAGAGAAACAAGGCAGGTGAATCCAGCAGTTAAAACGTGGCTTTGCACTGTTTAAACCTACCCGCAGAAGTGCTCGGTGACGACGTCTTCTCCAAGGAGACGCACGTTGCGTTCAAAGAGGGTGTCGAGCAGCAACGCCTGGGCAGGGAGACACCCTGTGGCAAATCGGCCATCCGGAGAGTTTGTGCCGGGCTGGGGAGATCCCTCCCAGCACACAGAGTCCATAACCCCCCGCTGGGACACCCTCGCTCAGGCCACGGGAGTGCCGAGCTGCTTGGGCTGCAGCTCCGTGTCCGGGGGCTCCGCATCAAAAAGGTTGCCCAAGTGGGCGCCGGGGGCCGGGAGAGCCGGGGGGCCGTTGCCAGCTGGCAGCAGGTTGTGTTCATGCCCCAGCACCCCGGAGTCGACCGAGTCGGTCTCAGCCTGCAAGGTGAGGACATTCTTGAGGGACGTGGCGGCGCGGGGTCCGCTGTTGGAGTTCCTCATGGAGAGGGAGATGGCGCTGGGACGGGGCTCCCCCGAGCGCCGGCAGCAGGGCAGGTATTTGCCCATGGCCCTCTTGAAGTCCCTCATGAAGAGCGGGTAGATGATGGGGTTCATAGTGCTGTTGCAGTACCCGAGCCAGGTGAGCACGTCGAAGAAGCTGGCTGGGACACAAGCACAGACCGCCTGGTGGGGAACACACAGCAAGGATTAGCAGCATCTCCCACCTCGGCCCCAATCCCCATTTCCCAGCCATGCCAACGTTTTCTTTTCAAAGGAACCCTTCGAAACCCTTTGGAAAGGTTTCTCCTTGCCGTTGCTCCGTACGTGCTTACCTGCGTCACGTTGGTGACGAAGAAGGGAAGCCAAGCCACGAAGAACATGCCCAGGAGGATGCCCAGCGTCAGGCTGGCCTTCAGCGCCTTCTTGCTGTGCTTGTTGGCGAACCTCCTGCTCTCGCTGCCGGCCGCGGGCTGGCTCGGGGCGCGGGGAACCTGCAGCGGGAGACGGGGCGGTGAGCGAGCGCTTCTCCCCGCGCCGGAGCTGCCGGCACCGGTGCCAGCCTCCTGCCCAGGAAAAGTGGCATTTGGTGCTGCAAATCCTGCAAAAAAACCCCACTGTTGTTTCTCTTCTCAGAAAGAGCAGGAGGACGGCGCACGCCGCAGTCCCTGAACCATAAATCAGGAAGAGGAAGCAATAGAAACCCTCAACATTGAGACTATTTCTCTTTTTTTTTGTCATTGTAGAATAGAGGCTTTATCGTTAAGAGGCTTCTTTTATGGAAAAATCCAACTCGGTCAATGTTTTGGTGAGGATAAAGCATGCCCTAAAGAGGCAGCTCGAGCTGCTGATTAGAGCAGCGAACTAATGATGTTTTTAAGAGCAGGACATCAAACATTTCAGCCTGCAAACACCATCACTAACTCAGTCCTCTAGCCACTCTCGCAATCTAAAATTATTATCTCGGCCCTCTGCCGTAATTAAACGAGGGCCCGTTGCCACTCAGCTTCCCGCCCTAAAAGAGAACAAAAATCCGGTTAAAAAGATGAAAATCAAGAGGTTTTAGCTCGCCCTCCTCCTGGGCCGATCCGCGGCTCCCAGGAACCTGCTGGGGCACCCGTCTCTGCTGAAATACCAGAGGTGGATGCTGGTTTTCCACGGCAGAGCGAAGCACCGGAGCATCCCCCAGACCCCTGAGCGGGGCAGCGTGCGGCCGCAGGACTGCAGCAGGTGGTGTTCGTGGAATCCTAAAACCTGGCATGCGGGGGGAAAAGAAACATTTTATGATATTTTCTGTGTTTATTCTTTGATTCTCCTTCTCCTTTTGAAAGTCTGGTGCATCTTACCACGTGTGGGAGAGCTGGCCGGGTCAGACAGTCCTGGCTCCTTTCTGAGAGAGAACAACAAACTAAATCAAGGCATTTAAAGGCAATTAAGTTGGTCTTTTCCCTGTAGGATGTCAGGTCAGTAAAGCCTATTATGGGGAATTAAAGCTGTTAGATTTAGTGGCAATTACCTTCTCCGGAGAAATACAAACACGCGCAGCTACGTTTTGGTTAGAAAACACGCACGCACTGGTTTAACCAGCGGCCCAGTAAGGAGGTGTTTTGCGGTTCCCATTATAGACCAGGTAACAAAAATAGAAGCTGGCTCTTCAAAATCAGGTGCTCTCCAGAATTTGGTATTTGGTGTTATTTAAACTCCTTCTCCCCCACGTCTCACACCCACCCCGGCCAAGATTTACGAGTGGCGAGTCAGGATTAAAACCCTCTGGGGTGACGCTGGCCGAGAGGGGGGCGACGCTGCATTTATTTCGCGCCGCCGAGCGTTTTTGCCTCTATCTTAATTTAGTTCTCTGCTTCTGCTCCTGCTGGTTTTGTGCTCCTGAGCAGCTTAAAAGTGCAGCATCGCTGGGACAAGACATGCAGCACCTCGGAGGACATCAGGGAGGTGGGTGTTGCCCAAAATCGCCCTCCCTGCGGTCTGGTTGCCAAAGCCTTTTGCCGGCTCCGGCCCCGAGGCCGTCCAGAAGACAGAAACACCCCAGGTGCCCAAACCACGGCAGGTCTGCAAGGAGCAACATCACTGTGGCCACCTTACCTGCAGCGTGGTGTCATCGGTGGTGGTGGTGGCCACGTTGGAGGCGAGAGAAGCCACCTGCACCGCTTGCTTGCGGGCTGCCAGGAGGATGCGGCAGTAGGTGAAGGAGATGGCAGTGGATGGGAGGAAGAAAGTCAGGCAGGAGGCCACCAAGGCATAGGGCAAGCTGACCAGCAGCCGGCACTGGTCCTCATCCCCATGGGAGGTGACGTTTGGGGACCGGACCTCAAAGTCCAGCTCATGCCAGCCCATCTTGATGGGCAGGAAGGAGGCCAGCGCAGCCAAGGTCCAGGTGGCCAGGATGAGCCAGAGGGCTCTGCAGGAGGTCATTCGCAGCTTGTATTTGAGGGGGGAAATGATGAGCAGGTAGCGGTCCAAGCTGATGACACAGAGGTTGAGGATGGAGGCGCTGCAGCACATGACGTCGAAGGAGTACCAGAGGGAGCAGAAGTCACCCCGCAGCACCCAGCGGCCGTAGAGCTGGTTGAGCATGGCTGGGGGCATGACCACCAGCCCCACCATCAGGTCGGACATGAAGAGGGACACCAGGAAGTAGTTGGAGGTGTTGCGGAGGGAGCGCTGAGTGACGATGAGGAGGATGAGGAGGAAGTTGCCCGCTGCGGTCAGCAGGATGATGAAGCAGAGGAAAGCGGCCACCCAGCTGCTCCCCACCAGCAGCGAGCGCTCCCCCAGCACGCTGGCATTGGGGGCCCCCAGGTCACCCTCCATGAGGAGCTGGGCAGCACAGCTGGCTCTGGAGCTGAGGGACTTTCTCTGGCCGTGACCTGTGCTAGGTGATCATTGCCGGAGCCAGCTCCAGGGGAAGAAGTACCATCTCTCTCTCTGCTCTGTGTCCATCCTCCTTTCTCCTCTCCTCCTCCTCTCCCTTTTTCCCCCCCCTCTCTCTCTCTTCACTGGCAACCAGGGCAGAGTGACATTCCCACGAGCCGATGAGCAGTACCGAGGTTCCCCCCCCTGTTACTCACAGCCAGGCATTTCCTTGTCCCTGCGAATCGCCCTGAGCTGGGATGTCCCTGGACACTGCTGCTGGATGCTGGGGATGCTCTGGACACCGGAGAGGCTTGACGTGCTCTGGATGCCGGGACGCTGGAGATGCCAGGGATGCTCTGGGTGTCGGGATGCTGGAGATTCCAGGGATGCTCTGGATGCCGGGATGCTCTGGATGCCAGGATGCTCTGGATGTGCTGGACCAGGGAATAATGTGGACCCCAGGACGCTCTGGATGCTCCAGATGCTGGGATGCTCTGGACCTCAGAATACTCCAGATGACAGAGATGCTCTGGACCCCAGAATACTCCGGGTGCTGGGATGCTCTGGACCTCAGGATGCTCCAGATGACAGGGATGCTCTGGATCCCAGGATACTCCAGATGCTGGAGATGCTCTGGACCCCCGATTCTTGGCTCTCTGCCCCCCCAGCTGGGCTCGGCTACCTGCAGAGCTCTGTCCCCACTGAGCTCCTCTGTGCCCGAGCTCTGCTGCTGCTGCAGCCAGAGAGAGCCAGGAGAGGCAGAGCAGCCCTGAGGCGAGTGCGGGGATGCTCCCAGCCAAGCTCGCCAGAGAGGAGGAAGATCCAACACAGGAGAGTGTGGGAAGGCGTCTCTCCCTTGGCAGAGGTGCGTCCAGCGTGCAGGGGGGTGTGTGTGACTGTGGGGGGGGTGTGTGTGTGCAAGTGCCAGCCAGACTTTTACCTGCTGCTCTGTGATGCACAGAAAAGGATGCAGAGATGCCGACTCGGAGGAGGTGGGGCTGGGAGGGTGGAGAGGAGGAGATGAAATGAAATGCTAATGAAAACAGGGATCTGGTCTAAACTCCGCAAAGTGGCAGGCAGAGAGTTTCCTTTCCTGCCTTAAAGAGACAGCCAGCACCGTGCTCTGCCTCCCCTCTGCCGGAGACGCCGCATTCGCCTGGCCGGTGGGCAGCGACCCGCGGGCCAGCGGGTCTGCGGCTGAGCCCAGCCGGCGGCACCGAGCGCGAGGCTCCGTCCTCCGCGCCAGGCGATAAAAAGCAAAATATCGCAAAGCCAAATAAAAAGCAACGAAACCTGCGTGCAACAGCCCACAGTTGCCTGCTTGGAAGGCAGCCAGGGGCACGGAAAGGACTTGCTGGCAGATTTTCCAGCGATCTGCAGCCAGGGATGGAGGGTGCGAGCAGGAGCCAAGGGAAAAGGCTGCAGCCACGCCGGGACAGCCAGCGGTCCGACCCCTCTGCTCCGGGGCTGTTTGGGCTGGCCTCGGTGCAGCCAAGGACTCTGCCTTTGCAGAGGCAACCCCGCATGGACCCACGGCAACTTGCCCTTTGGCAAGCAGGAAGCAAGACGCCAGAGGACCCAGCGGGTCCTGCTGGCTCCTTCATACCTTCTAGTTCTAACAAATGGCTGCAATTTGTGCTGGGGGGAGACCAGATCCAAGGGCACTGACTCCAGCATAAACCAGAGCCATGTGTGCACCCACCCCTGCGGTCGCAGGGCCAGGCATTGCCCTTCCCTCCCTGTGCCGCCACCGAAGCTTTCGCTAACACGCTTCCCTTGGGAAGATGCTGCTGCAGATGTGTGGGTGAGCGCCAGCTGTGCATGCTGCACGCCTCACCGGCCCCGTCTCGCCGCACCCCCAGCACTGCTGTGCTGCCCAGCCGCCTGCTCTGGAACAGAAATTTGTCTCTTTACCAAGATCTACTTTTCTAATCACCTTTTCAACAACTTTGCCCTGCTTTTCTTGGGCTCTGAGCAAGGGCCAGGAAAGATGCAGAGCAGGGCTCGCCGCGGTGCACGGACACAGCCCATTACCCCCTCCAGGATCTCCACTGGGAAATCTTTCACTGGGAAACAGCTGCCATCACTCATACGAGGACAAGTCCTCCTGGGAGTTTGTGCAGGGCGTCTGCTTCCCTAGGATCCTCTCCTTGGATGCTCCCAGCCAAACCCACCCCGGCCACCTCTGCGTCACTCTGTCCCGGCAGACATCCAGGGCAGAGCACACACACACGCGAGGCTCTGATCGCAGCAGGAGGTTTCTTCAGAAGAGCGTTTGCACCAGGAAACCCTCACTTCCTCGTCCCATCTGTGCTGGGAACAAGCAAGAAAACCCACCCCAAGCCCACGCTGCGGCAGCCTCCCAGCCAGGATAAAGCAACGCAGCAGCGCAGATTTATCCCAGCTGGGTCCCCGCTTGGCGAGGAAGTCATGTCACGGTGCAAAGCCACGATTCCCTTCCAGCCCTGCTGCTCCCCAACCTTAGGAGCACCTCAGTTATCTCCAGAGCTTTTGCTTCAGAGAAGGAGATTGGATCAGGAGCACGTCCTCCACAACGAGGTACATGGGAGGTTTCGTTACGCTTGGTTTGGATGCCTTTGCTGGGGAAATGAATCTCAATTGATTGAAGTAAAATGTATTTAAAAAAAACCCTGCCTTAAACCGAGGTCCAAATCCTACCGTTGCCCCTGCAAAAGCTTCTCTGCTCCGGCAGCTCACGGTTTCTCCCCTGCGCTGCGTTTCTGGACACATCTGCAAGGGATGATGGTTTCCACCAGCTCTGCTCTCCAGTACCACTAGCAGGGAAAGCAAAACCAGGTTGTCAACAGCCACCCAAGCGTCAACATGGCAAAAAAAGGGCTGGTGAGATGGAGTGAGTCAAACTGGAAGGCTGAGAGACCTTGGAGAAGTCCAGTGCTTAACGCAGTGGCCTCCAATAGTGCAGTCTAGACTCAGGACCTCATTCCATCCTTCAGCTGGGATGGCTCCTTAGGGCAGATTTTGGGCAAAGCCTGGCTGGCTACCTTTGAAGATTTGTGTTTTCATCTGCAAACCAGCCCTCCACTGCCTGCCTCCACTGCAGCTCAGGTTGTGTTGAAAGGAGGCGGAGACATCCCACTCCGAACACCCTGAACTGCAGCTCCTGGAGTTTATAGGAACAGTCCCCCTGCTAAATCCAGCTCCTGTTTTCACTGTACTCCAATAAAAGGGCCACGTGACGGTGGTCGGTGACAACATGGGTCCTCCACCTTCTCCTGCCTCTCCTGTAAAGCTCCTGTCCCTGGGAGGACACTGCACAGCCTAAAAAAAAATTATCTTAATGCAACTGGACACCTCCACCCCTGCCAGGGTCCCTCCTTTTCAGCCCATCCTCTTCGTTGTGGCAATCGCTGCCTTAACGCAAACCCTATCCTGCTTTATGACCCGGAGAGCCGTTCTTCAAACTTGCACAGACCCCCCGGAGCCCAGGACTCAAAGACAGGGGCACTAAGAGCCAGGGACACTTGCACGGCACAGCCTCCTGCCCCTCCGGGAGCCGACGGGACCTTCCCCAGGGTTAGGCTCAGACAAGGGAGCATCATCTGATGGTTTCTCAGGGCACAATCATGCTGGGTGACCAGGCATCGGTGGGACTAGAAGTTTGCAAGGGTGCGCTCTGCCTTGCCCAGGGAACGCTTGATCCAAACACCCTTGGAAATAGCCCACTGGTTTTCAGCCAAGGCACTTGGCTTCCCTCCTCACCGACGAAGGGACATCCATGTCCATGTCCAAGTTCACCTTTCTCCAAGTCCAGAGGCGCTCCTGGAGGCCACGAACATCTGGATGCCATGAAACACGCTGGATCAAGAGTGTCACCTAGTGGCAACAGAGCTGATAAAGATTGTACGATCCCGCAAAAACCCCACGCACTTCCCACGTGGGACCCAACAGCCCCTTAAACCTCCAGGCTGCAGCGATACGGGCCCTTGAGCACAACCATGCCTGGGCCACAGCTGATGTGCGGGCTCCGTGTCCACATGCAGCCCATATGCCGAGTATTTGGGGTGGGTTTTCCTTTTAGCAGCTCTCCCTCCTCCTCCCAAACTGAACGCAGCAGAAAGCTAAAAGGAACCATCGCTCTCCTGTGCCCTGTACCCTCCTTGCGCCGCTGTCCCGTCTGGTATCCTGGTGTAAACGGCCTCTCCCCCGTCAGCACTGAGGAGCCTACTGCCAAAAACCAGACAGGCATCAGAGCACTGAGAAATGGAAGTCAGAACTAATTTATTTAAGGGAAAAAAAACCCCAAAACAACAAAACAACCTTGTAAAAAGGAGGGGGAGGCATCGATTACAAGCTCTGGAAGCTCTTGTCAGGACAGCGCCAAAGAAATCAGCTTTATACAACAGAGAGAAAGGGGTAGCAGGAGGGGCCCGGGGCCGACCCCCACCCCGAGCCTCCCCAGCCCTGCATGAGCCATCCCCTGCGAAGGCACACCGGCATCCCGGCACTCGGCCCCCTTCTCCCTCCACCACGACTAAAGTGCAGCAGGGAGAGGGGGGAGAGGGGCTGGCTCCCACCCAGACCACCCCAGCACAAGCCTGCTCTTGGCCTTCCCCTGCGGACCACGAAATGCAAAACCCGAGCACTCATGGCGTGATCCAGCTCCCTCGTCCCCAGGGAGCTACGTGGTGGCCCTGAGGACCAGCAAGTAAAGGGTTCTCACCACCACAGTTCCCAGCAACCTCATGCACGAAGCCCCAAAGGCACATCCCGGGGTAAAATACTCCCCGAGAGCTACCTGATACGAGGGGGTTGGGGTTGAATGAAGATCCAGCGGGTGCCAGGAGGAACAGCGTGTCCCTGCTGAGCCCATGTGTCCTTAGGCAGGCAGGGCAGACAGGAGGAAGAAGAGACGCCGCTGGTCCCACGAGGAGAGATGTGTATCTCTTGTGGGACTGTGGAGAGGCTGCATCCCTTCTTCCTCCACCCCAGGCACAAGCCATTTGCAAGAGCAAAACCCAGGAGGACTCAGCAAGGGCTGCACAGCAGGTTCAGGAGCCTTCAGACACCTCCTGGGGAGCCCAGCTCAGCTCTTGCCCTCAGCCAAAGCCCCCTCGTCCAGGTTCTTGCTCCTCTCAATATATTATTACTATTATGTGCAAGTAGTTTTGCATCAGAGAACCCCGAGCCCTCCTCTCTGGCCCTGCAGCTCCAGCCCCACGTCCGCCCCTCAGCTCTGCTCGTTCCTCAAAACGTTCCTCCAGCCCCGGGGTGTCGTGGAGAGCAAAGCGTGAGGGTAGCTATTAGACAGGAAAGACTCCACCACTCCCCTCCCTCCCCAAACCCCGACCCTCTCCCTCGCACACACCCCCTGCCCACGCCGCCGGCTGCAAGGACAGTCCGCGAGGGCCAGGTCACTCGTCGCCCTCCTCCTCGTGATGGTGGTGGCTGGAGGCAGGAGGTTCTTCCACCTCCTGTTGGTGGTGGGCATAGTGATGGGGGCTAGGACCTTCAGCGGGCATGTTCTCCTCCGCGTTCAGGTAGACGTTGAACAGGGCTCCCTCGTGGCTCGGCTCCTTCCCGCAAGCCTGGCAGCTACAGTGAAGAATCTTCTCCACCAGTTTGTCAACCCTGGGGATCTCGTCGTTGCCTGGACAGTCCAGTGTCACCTGGGTAGAGGGACAAGGACACAGCAAGTGAGCGTGCAGGCTCAATGCCCGGATGGCCGTCCTGCCGCGGGCGGTCTGATCTGCCCCGTGCCCTGCAGACGTGGGGTATTTTAAGCCAGAAGTGATGGTTCACTGCCCATACAGACAAACCTCCGCGGTCCGACTGCAAGGTGAGAGCGCTCTGGGAATGTCTTGCAGGTCACAAGCTGCAGAGACGCAGGGAAAATCCAGTGACTCAAGCAGGACACTGCTCCCAGGCACTACTGGCACAGAAATATGGGTGGTAACTGCAAAGGGCACCCACAAAACACGTTGCTGAGCATCTCAGATAGCTTGGACTAAACCATCTGCCCGAATGTCAGAGATGGAAGCAAAGCAGAGAACTGAACCCAGCTCCTGGGGTGCCTAGGCTTGCCTCGGATGCAGAATGCATGGCTCTGCCAGGATCAATGGTGGCACAAAACTGTGTGGTCCGAGGGTGACTGGCAGACGGGCAGACGGGCAGACGGGAAGCCCTTCTGGACATCAAAGGCGGCAAAAACTCCCAAGTGAGAGGAGGTGACAAAGGAAGTGGTGGAGACAACAGGCACGTGGGATGAGCACAGGGATGAATAACGCAGGGACTGACAGGGGGCGCTTCTGCAGAGTGACAAACGCATCATTCATCACGGCAGTCACGTTGCTTCCAGCAGCCCCTTCCACCCAGGCAGCTCGAGAAACATCACCCGAGAGACACCCTGGAAGGAAACTACCAGTGGGGAAACCTCAGGGATGGCGAACAACTTGCCACAAAGTGGTGGCAGAATAGAGTTGAGAGCCCCTGAGCGAGGCCATCGCCAGCCGCAGAAAGGACCGTGGAGCAGGCAGGGATACTCACAATTTCCCACATGGACTGGGCTGGCATGCAGGAGTCGCAGTGAACCAGAGACTCTGTGGACTGAGGGAAGGTGTTGGGGACGCTGTAGCTGAAACACTGTCCCAGACAGGCCCTGTGAAGACAACAGGAGGGATTAGGGCTCAGGGCAGGTGCCTGCTCTACCCAGCAAAGGCAGAAGGACGTCTGACCTTCCACTGAGACAGACAGAAGGCAGCTGGGCAGAGGCAGGACACTGCGCCCAGCTTCTCGTGTGAGTGACAGTCCCCAGAGCCACCCCGGTGCCATTGGCAAATGGAAATCAGCTGCATCCAGCTCTGCACTGAGGGTGGATCCGTACCTGTTCTGGATGGACTTGGACTCGCAGCCGCTGTGCCCCACGATCTGGGTGATGTTCTTCGCCTCGCACCAAGCGCTCTTGTCCGGGAAGAGGGCGAGCTTGTTTATGGGGGGCGGCGCGGCCAGGAGCAGCGCTGGGAAGAGGGCACCAACCACCAACCGTAACATCATGGCCAGCTCTGCCAAAATCCTACAACTGGAGACAGAGAGCAAAGCGTTAGCAGGAAAGAAATCAGACAAGCTGGCGCGTTTCTCCAACCCCACGGCAGCTCTTGGCTGCGACAAGCACAGGTAGGTCCTCCCGGTGTGCTGGTGCCCACATCTCGCCAGGGAGGCTCCCCGGAACACTGCGCGGGGAGCGGGACACGCTGTTCTGCCTCTTCCCTCTTCAAAACAAGCTCTGGGGCAGGCAGGTACCTGCATTACTTCTCCCGAGCTTTGTGCCAGGAGCAACAGCAGGCTTTCTATCATTTCCCACCCAAAACCCGGCTGGGAGATGTTTGCAAAACAAAAGTGTCACCACCGCGGGCCGAGCCAGGCTGGAGAAGTCACGGATGACCGCAGAAATGTTTTTATTCGAGGAAGAAGCAGACTTCCCCACTTTTTTCCCACCTTAAAGCCAAAGCTGGCCTTGCTGCAAGCCTTCCCAGGGAAAAGGAATCACTTTCCCAGGAAGGAAAACCGCTCTTCTCCTGGAAGCGCGCAGCAGGTGTCGCTGCGAGGCAGCAGCAAGACGGGAGACGGGAAAACCTCAATCCCAGAGGCAAGAAATCCGCAGAAAAGACCAATGCAGCATTTATTTTTATGGAGCCGCTTGCATTCCGCAGTTACTCCGAGGACGGGAACGGCCTGCAGACAAAGGGGGGTTCTTCTTACTACCACGCGTGAACCTCGCTCGCCAAGGTGGTCGGCCGAGGTCACTCGCCACCCCCGGAGAAATCCCACGCAGGGTTTCCTCGCGGGCAGCCAAGGTGGCTGCATTAACACTCCCAATCACTAGGGAAAGGCAGATGGAAAAGCATCACAGAAATAGGGAAATTTTTTCCTTTGTGGGGTTTGGATGGAGTCATAGTGAAAGGCAGACATTTATACTTTCTAAAATATTTGTTAGAACCACATTATTTGTTATTTCCTTCTATTTATTTATTCAGACGAAGATCCAAAGCCCACACTGGAAAGACTCCACACTCCCATGGCTCCTGGGCCCAGCCCTCTAACGCTTGCTGGGGAAGGAGAGGAAAAACGCCTTGTTTATCAGGCACCGGTGTCAGAGGCGGCTCCGCCTGGGGACTCCCGACCGGGTGTTCCCCTGGTCGCTCCGTCTATCCGCACAGCCTTCACCAACACATCCTCGGCTGGAGGACCCACCACCTTTATCTAATAAACTCCTGAGATTGTTTCCTAAGCACCTCTCACAGCTCCGGCTCAGATATTTCAAGGTCATGATGGGGCAGAGGGTTTTGCCCTCCACTGAGCCCAGCCTCTTGGATCTGAATCAAGGGAGACAGGAGAGAGAGATGCTTCCCCATCCTCCATGCCAAGGCAGCCAGGAAAAGGCATCCTCATTCCCTGGCCCAGAGATCTCTGGAGGAATCAGGTGGGGTTGCTGCTAAATATTCTTATTTCCTGGTGATTCAGGAACCACAATGGGATAATGCAGCAAGACCTTTACAGCCCTGGCTTCCTAATCCTCCCGGCAAGTGAATCCCACAGGTCCCTGGCGAGAATACCTGCACAAAGCAGGGTCTGCAGGTCTTAGTTTGAGATAAGCAGAGGGTTTCAGCCCCTGAACTGGCACTGCCGTGAACGAGAGCACTGTGGTTAAACACATTTATCCTGAAGAAAACTCTTAGGGCTCACTTCTGCTCCTTGAATTTTTTTTTTCCATTGCAGTGAGGGAATTCTGCAATTTCTGTTAAGAAGTACACAGCTAAACTGCACACGCACACACACTTGGTTTGCTTGGTTTTCTGAAACGAGCATCACTCATTCCTCAAATGCCAGCAGCTCTGTGCTGAGGAATCCTGCTCCCAAAGGCAAGTCCGAGATCAGAGCTGGGATGTGACCCAAGCAGCAATCACAACCCCCGGGGAACAGCCGAAATTCCTCTGGAGTCGGCACACAAGTTCACTTCCACATGCTCGATTACAGAGCAATTTCCTTCTTTCCAAAGTAAGGTGGTGGCTGTTTTTTTTCCAGGTTTCTCTTCATCTCTACCCAGCGGCAAAGACACAAATATTTCAGTCTGCGCTGACAACGTTGCTTCCCTGGGACCTTTTTTTTTTTCCCTGGAGGGAGGTGTTCAACAGAGAGGTGTTTCTGCAGCACTGGTCAGAGCAGACTCTTTGCCAGAGGCATGAGGGATCATCTCAGAGCATCTGGGCTCCTGTTTCGCTCCGATACCGACAGGAAGATGAGCAAGGTTGTGCTCTGCTAAAGCACAGGACCTGGACGAGATTCAGGAAAGCACTTAACATTTGCTTAAGCACTCTCCTTTCCGGAGCAGGGATGTTCTTTGTACCAGGAGCCTCCAGCAGCATGGACACTGGTCCAGTTCGTAGAGGGGCAGGTGGTGAGCAGGGGAACCAGGTACCTCTGCAAAGCTGGAGCAATTGCAACTTCACCCCATTCTTCAGGGAACTCAGGTGCTGAGCACTGCCATCTCCCGCTGCTTTTAAGCCTGGAACAAGCCACATCCACATGGTGTTTTCCTTCTCCCAAGAATGCCCTGGAACCCGCAGGGCCGCATTTCTAGTAAGTACCAAGGTTTATGCCAGTGCCTAGGAAAACATCTGATGCAGCTGAGTTTGGGAGGGAGCTGGGACTGGAAACAGCCCGCTCCCAACCACGGCGTGTTCGCTGGCAGAGTTCAAACCAGTCATGCGAACAGAGCTGCCACTAAACCCATTCATCTGACAGCAGCCACAGGGTCGGAGACAAAAGCACCGTGTTCCTTCTCCCTCCGGCTGGGGAAGAGAAGGGAAAAAAGGAAGACAAGGCACCCGAGCAGGTTTGCAAACTCCCGATTAAATAAAGGCATTGGGCACATTCCTCCGTGACAAGCTAAATTACACGTTGCAGCCCCTAAAGGAACAAGTGTGTGCTCCCGGCGCTGACCCCGGCGCTGGCTGCCGGCGGCATCAAGCACTTCCCGCACACAGGGGCTTCTTTCTCTGCTCTGCACCAGGGCACATTTTTTTCCTGCTAGTCAAAGCTTTTCAAGCAGAAAGTTCAGCTCAGTTCCGGCAGACCCATCAGCCCATGAGGGTCTCCCCCCCTCTCCCTCTGCAGGGAACCACATGGCAGCTTCCTCCGCCATCCCTTCAGCACGCATTGGAGAAATCAAATGACTCAGCCCTTGAGCCTGGCACATCCCGGACTCCGGAGACAAACAACTTCTCAGCGCATGCACAGCTGCAGCTTTGTGGTGAGCGGCCCTGGAGTCCTTTTCCAGCCTGTCCCCATGCCCAAGGAGTCGAGGGGCAAAATGTCCAAGGCTGATGGGTCTCAGCTGTACCAGCCCAGCATCCCTTCGAGGCCCGGAGAGCCTGGCAGGATTCCTGAGCCTCCCATGAGCCTGGTTATGAGGTGGTAGCACGCTCAGATGTTTTGTGTCACCTGGAAGAGCTCCTTCCTCCCGTCCCGGCAGTCCCAGGGACTCTCAGGAGTCCCGTAAGCAGGACAGTCCCTGCCAATGCCTGGAAGCAGCTGGGAAAATCTACATCGTTACATCGGCTGGAGGACAATCACGGGAATTACCTCGGAGGCCACGTTCCCACCATCCAGCCCACAGCTGTTCCTGGCCATTTGGAAAGCAAACACTTCTGGAGAAAAATAAAAAAGATCTAATCAGTTTTACCATCTTTTTCCAGTGGGAAGTTTACACCATAACACAAGACAAGCCTGCAGGTGGACATGGAGAACATTTCATGAGCAGTTTAGTATGTTTATAGGTATTTTTCTTATCCAGGATCTTGCAATTTTGCCAAATACATGAAACCAGAGACACAGGTATATTGTGCTCATGGCCACACACGCAGCATCCCCGGTTCTGAGAGACAGAAACCCCTCAGCTTTACAAACATTGCTTAGCCAAGGCTCAAAGCCTGTGAATACAGCGCAGAAATAGCATCAGCTCCACGCTGTAGCTAAGGAAAATGAGATACAAAGCCGGGAAACGGCCTTACCTCAGTGCCTGAATCAACGACTCGAGTGCTTGCGTGAGATGCATGAGATCTCAGCAGAGGTGGAAAAGGTGAAGGTTTCAGCTCCTGGTCTGGATCAGGGCTGGGACCTCCACTCTCCTCTCCTGCCTCCCTGGACGCACGGCTGTCCTGCCTGATGGAACCGGCTTCCCACCCAGCCTGGCTCTCAACCTGCACCACACCAAGCTGCCATGAGCGACCCAAGTTGGTGTTAGACATGAATCACAGCGCTACTGCGTCCTGCCTTTGTGTTCAACTAGTTATTTGTGCCAATTTGCTGTAAAAAGCTGCTGCACGGTGCTGCTGGGAGAAAAAGAGGCCCCAAAGACACACTGTTGAGTGCACTGTGCCTCAGTTTCCCTCCTTGTAAGACCAGAGACAGGGGAGCACCAGGTGCAGAGAGACTGGGAAAGCATAGGGAGCTCTTTGGAGCACCAGAATTCCTTCGAGGGAAGAAGCTGCCTGGGGCAGGAGGGGAGGGACAGCTGCCAGCAGCCCTTGCCCCACACGACGTGGCACGCGTTCCTCGACAGGAAGGTGCTCGGGGGAAACGGTGCACTGCAGGGCAGGCGGGAGTCAGGTGGGGACATCGCTGGGCAGTGGGGTGTCACACAAGGACACCATGCTGCAGGGCAAGGGGGGGGTCGCTGCCTGGAGAAGGACTCAGGTGGGATCGCGAAGGTGGCCGGGAGCGATCTCCGTCTAACCGCTAAAAGGCAACTGATTATTTAGGCACCTAAAAGGATGCAAAGTCACAGTTAAGTGTCTGATCTGGTGGCAACTGGAAAGAAACATGTACGTGTCCCAGAAAAATCCAGGGCATGGCTCTCCTCAGACACAGGGTTTTGTCTATACAGTAACTTCTGAATACTACAGGGAATCACCTCTTGGGAATCTCAGCTCAAATAATACTTGCTTACATGGAATAAAAAATACTTTGGGCCAGCGTCAGCAGGAAGAATTTAAATCTAAACTGGGAAAACCTGAAAGGTTGCTGTGTATCCAAAAAAATAGCAAACCAACTGATTTTATTCAATGCTTTCCCCTATTCAATATTTCCCCCTTGCTTGAGATTTGCATTCAGCTAAACTTTTGGTAGCTTTACATTTTTCAGTTTGGTTGCAAAATTACAAAGTGCAACATTGTTTAGAGGACTCTACCGCTGTTCCTGCAATAGCCCAAATCAATCTGACCCATGTCACGACAATATCACCATGGGGGAGGGAAGAGAGCCATGCACTGAAAATGTCTCGAGTTAATTCTTCAGGGCAGCAAGACAGATGAGTGCTTAACTGAACAGAGAAGTCTCTTCTGAGCTGAGAGCTTCAGTCTTGGTTTGCTGAGCTGCCAAATCTGGGAAGAAATTATGAAAAATAAAAAGGGAACTACCATAGGAAGATGTTTGACATTTAACATGCACAAGAATCGATCCTAAAAACTTTTTGATAATGGAGCAAAAGCCGTGTCATTTCTCACTGTGGATCTGGCTGACCCTGCTCCTTTCAAAAGCAGGAGATATTAGAGCTTCCCTTTCCATAACGTATTAATTTCCACTCAAGCACGGTTGGGCAATTTGCAGAAATAAAGCAGAAATAGAGAAAAGCAGCGCTGCGTTTTTAAAGCCCTCTCCCCACTTCGGCCAGAATTTCAAAGACTTTGGTACATCGGCAGTTCAAATCTGGCTTCTTGACCATGTACTGAGCACTCGAGAAACTCATTTTATGCAGCTGGGAAAAAAAAAAAAAATCCCAGCTTCTTTTCCTACAAAAGTCACTGGAAAGCTGCCTATGGACTTAGAATGGGGTCCTAAAGGAGCTCTGCTGGAAAAGGGACACACTAATGGCCTGTGGAGGAGACGAGAGTAATATAAACAGTTTCTGGTAATTTATTTCAATTGCTCTATTTCTTCAGCATTAAGAGGAATCACAGCCAGGAAAATGCATCAGCCTACAGCACAGGAATATATCCCGGCCCCACATTACCCTCCACTCCCTCTTTTCTTCAAGCACCTGCTCAAAACGTGGGGCTCTGCAGCCCTGAAGAGCAGCGGGGCAAGCAGGATGGGAGCAAGGATCAGCTGTGTTGGGGACCAGGAAAACTGGGACTTGCCTCCCCTCCAGCAGCCAGCAGTTCTGGGGAGCAGAGGGACTGGGATGCCTGGGCGAACTGGGGAAAGAGAGAGCGCACAGGCTCTGCCTGAGACCCTGAGCAAGGAAGGACTAGTCTGCAACATGCTTTGGCTAGAAGAGTCCCCAGCGGTAGGTCGTATCCGAGCGCATCGCAGATAACATGAAAAACAGGCGCTTCCAAGCACAGCTGGTAGCAGCGTTTCAGCCAGAGGCCTCGCTCGCGTGTCCGGACCTGAGCGAGCCGCGACTCCCTCCCGCCTTTTCCCCTGGAGCTGGTGTTTCCCACACGCTCGCTCCCGCAGAGCAGGCAGGCAGAGCCTCCCAGCGCGGGCAGCACCGCCAGCCCAGCTGGAGCTGAAGGTACCAGCCGGAGCTTTGGAGGTGTCCAAACGTGGGTCGTGGATCCAAAACCCTTTGAAAATCCCACGCGTGCTGCTCTCCAGTGGGGCTGCTCTTTCTAAAGCTGCCTCTGAGCCCTGCAGGCAGTTTCCCACCCAGTGTGGAAAGGGGCTTTGTCTTCTCCTCCTCCACAGCATCACTAATCGATAGCTTGACCACCTATCGCTCACCCGACATCATCTCCCCAGAGCACCTGGCTCGCTCCAGAGCGCACAGTCACACAGTTTCCCCTTGCAACTGAAGCCACAGCCTCTCCCCTCCTTTTTCGGTGAAAACAGCTTTCACGGAGCCGGTGGTAAAATCTGCACCGCCTCCAGAAAGGGTCCCGAGAATCCTTCACTTTGACTCGTGCGCGGGCACTGGCCGTTTCCCCGGGGAACGCTTCTCCCAGCAGGCTCCGTTCTGCTTTCACTTAGAGTGAGGTAAACTGGGACCGGCTCCTCCGAATGACTCCACTGGTGCAAATGAGATCAGAATCTGGCACCGCACGTCGTACTCAAAACAAGCGTTAACTGGAACCAGATAAAACCAGTTCTAGTACATAGTGGCCACCAGGATGATTATTTTTTTAATTTCGCACACACGCCGCGTAAGGCCGTCCTGCAGTCAGAGGTGGGAGTTGTCTCAAATGCCAACGGCGCTGGCTTTCGGCTCGCTCAGCCATTCGTTACCAAACTCGCCGAAAAAAATCAAGCCCTGTCCTAAGCAGCGGGGTTCAACTCGCGGGATCAGGTTCCCAGCTGCTGGAGCGAGAGGTGGAAAGAGGGAAAGAGAAAGGGATTTGCGGCTGAAGCTGTGGATCTTTCAGGGATGGTTTGGGATCTTTCCTGCTGTTTCCCTCTCCCTTTATACCCATTTGGGCTGTAAACTGGTCATAACAACAGAAATCCAGTTGACTTGAGTGGTATTTTGCCCCTTGCTTTACCCCGCACCAGCCTTCCCGGTTTTGCCGACATAAAACCCGACGTCTGCGTTATTCACCCACGGCGCTGGCTGCAATATCTCCGACACCGAAGCACAAAACCACGTGGCACTGCAGGGCCAGAGGCTTTCGGGGGTAACGTAACAGCTCGCAGCCCAGTCGGTATTTTCAATTGCTACCAGACGTGCTGGGGGCTGACCTCACACTTGACATTTAGGCAGTCTCTCCTAAAACTGCGGGATCGGGCTCAGTGACCACAATGAAATCAAAACATGACCCGTATGTTGGTCTTTCTCCCCTCTGGACAAGTCGTTCGAGCCCTGTATCAGAGAAGAAGGAGGCTTAAGCCACATCTGAGAGAGTGACCGAAGCGAGGGCCTGATCCTGACGCCATTTCCAAAGCTCAATTCCCAAGGACTGCAATCTTGGCTGGAATGGGAGCCAGCCCAGCTCCACAACCGGTAGAAAGGAGCGTTGGCTTGCTCTGTTGTCACCATCAGAGCTAATTTACACCCAGGAAAGCCCTGGCCCCCACCGCCCCATGTCGCTCCCTCCCTAAACAGCGCAGTGCGAGAAACAAAGGTCTGGGGAAACGGCAAGCGCAGCTCCTGCCAGGGCTAACGGGAGGCACGGAGGACAAGCTTCCCCTCGCTCCCACTCCGGTCCTCCCCCAAAAGGACAACTTTATCAGCCGTTCCGGTTTTTAAGAGCCCGATTTGAGCAGCTGTGAAGTTTCTTTGCCCTAAGCCGCGCTGGATCCGCCGGCATTCTGGTCTTTGCTAAAGCGCAGGGGATCTCCGAGCCTGGGCGACTACAGAGGAGGGTTTTTTTTCAGTAGATTTAAAAATAAAAGATCAGGAGCAAGGCCCTCGGACGGAGCTCTGTCTGCCCCACGGTCCTTCCAGCTACGATACAGGAGCCGGTGGAGGTATTGCTAACGCTTTAATGGGACCAGCACAGAGCGTGGGGAGGAATAACTGCCCAGGAGTTTACTCTGCTTCTCGGGCAGGTTTCCTACAACTCTAGCAGCTTAAAACGACCTCAGCAATGCCAAGACACGCCGTGAGCAAAGTTACTCCAACACGGGCAGGTCTTCAAGGCTACTTTAAAAGCAGTTTGGCTCAGGGCCCAATCCTGCACTTCCTGGGCACCCAAAAGGCCCCCCAGCTCGACTGGTTTCCTCGCTGCGGAAGGACGACCGGGTGCTAAGGAAGACTTTGCTCGTTTGCCCTTTTTGCAAGACCGCAAACTCCCCAAGCTGGAATTCAGCGCAGAGAGGTCAAGCCCAGAGCCCGGATTCTTCTCAGGGCTGTTTGCAAACACTTGGGATTTTTATACTGAAGGCAAATTCCATTTCCCATCCTGCGGTTTGCAAATTTGAGGCGAGCTGTCTTTTTGGAGATGGGAGACTGCCTTCGGAAAGCAAAAGTGCCCATTGCATGCAGCTGATTTTTGGCTAGTCGGATATTGCAGAGAGGACACAAAGTTCTCGGGCTAAAAATACAAGGGAAAATCTGGGCCTTGCCACATCGCTAGAATCTTTCCCACTCGTTTCACTGGGGTGCAGATTTTTCCCCCCAAAAAAAACCTGCATGGCAAAGCTATAGTGCCCCGAGCCCACAAACACTTCACACAGCCTGAATTTCAAATTTGATGGGGTTAATCCTATAGATAAAAGTTAAGATTGCAGAGCAGAGCATAAGTTTCCCATAAGAGTAAGAGAAACGTTAGTAGGCAATAAGGGATTGTCCAGATCAACTTTAATGCCTCCTGAAAATGAGGTAAAACGTGTTCTGTCCCCAGAACACCTCTGAGAGAAAGAGAGAAATCCCCACTGCACACAACACGCAGAGATTATTGTTTATAACAAATAAGAATTGCCACAAATACTTGGACAAACTGAAATACTACGTTATGACTCAGGAAACAGGTAGAGATATATCAGATATAAGCTTTTTTAATATTCCCATATCCTATATCCTACAAAATCTATTTGTAGGATACACGGATGTAAATCCATCCCCAGTGCAAACTTTTCAGATAACAAAAGTTTTACCGCCTTGTCATCAGGAAAGTTTCCTTCCTTTATGACACCCGATCTCCTACACGTCCTCTGGCGTTACGGTTAATCAATAATTCTGAACTTTCCCGTTCATTCCTCTGCACTTTTGTTCGGAAGCCGAAAGAGCCGGGAAGGACTCTGTACCACAGATGTGCTCCCGATCCAGCGTGGCTCCCCATATCCTATTCTTTTATTTTATTTGAGCTAAAGCGGCGGTGAAAATAGTTTAACGATTGCACAGCAGATCCCCCGAAGTCCGCCTCATCTGCAACTGATTTCTGCCCGTGGCAATATTCTCATCCTCCCGGCCATCAATCACCCGGGGAGGTGGGGGGAGAGAATGGAAGGGAGAGGAAAAGAGGCGGAAAATCTGGTGCTGATCAGCGGCGGAGAAAAAGCAGCAGGTCCGCTCCGTTTTGGGGCGGGGGTGAAGGGAGGTGGAGGGGGGAAAGGGGGGGAGACACAAAGCCAAGGGGTACTCACCACCCAGGCGACGGCGGGCACATCCCATGGGGTCCGGGGCCGCGGGCTGCGGGCGGCTACAGCCCCGCGGTGCCCGGCGGCTGCCGCATCCTCGGCACCGCGGCCCCCGGAGGCGCGGGGCGGGCGGGAACCTGCCGCCTCCCTCCCCCCGGTGCCGGGCTCCGGGCGGTGCCGCCGGCTCCGCCGCTCGCGATTGCACAATCGGGGCGGAGGGGAGTAGCGGGGGGAGAAGCGAGAGGAGGGGAAAAGAGGGAGGGACGGAGGAGAGGGAGGGCCGGAGGGGAGCGGCGGCTGCAGCGCCTGCCCGCCCCGCCGATTTAGGGAGCGGTGGGGAGAGCCCCGAGCAGCCCCGGGACCAGCAGCCCCCCCCCGGCCGCCTCCCTCCCCGCTTGCAGCCGGAGAGACGAGCGCCGGAGCCCCGCGGAGCCCCGACGGGGCGGCCCCAGAACGGCCCCGGCTAAGCGGGGCTCGGCAGCCCCCGGGGCCGGCGGCCTCCGCCCGTCCTGGGCGACGAAGCCCCCGCCAAGTGCTGAGAACTAACGGGGAGAGTCCGCTGGCAACGCACGTCGGTCAAAAAGCGCTGGCTGTGCAGGCGAAGCTGTGTCCGAAGGTGATCTCCCAGCGTTTGCTCCCGCAGTGACATAAACAAAGTCTGGATTTGGCTCGCCGAACGCGAACAGTTCCTATTCAAACACAATACTTGATAGAGAGGGCGTGGGGCAGAGTCCTGGCCGCCGCGAAGGCTTTGGGAAAGTTCTCCAGCACCAGAGAGCACGGGTTTCTCTTGTTTTTTCCCCCTTCCTCTCTTTCTTTTCTTCTTCTCTTTTTTAATCTTTCTTTTCTTTCTCTTCTTTTTATCTTCTCGTTATCTTTCTTTTCTTCTTCTCTCTCTTATTTTTCTTCTCTTTCTTTCTCTCTTTCCCTCTCTCTGTTTCCCTTTCCCATTAAAAATCTAACAGCCAAACACAATCCCAGTGAAACCCCATTCATCACTATCTTTCAGTTAAGATAATTGTCAGAGACTGGAAGGGCTCGGTTTCTGTAAAGGCGCAATTAAGCTAATAGAGGCCTCCACATTAAACACTGGCACTACCCAAATCAAAAGATACCTGCAAGGCTTGGATGGGCTTCACTGGCTCCTGCTTGGGTAAAGATTTGCATAGAGATCAGAGAAGCAGGAAGAGAAGGTGGTAAGAAAGCAACAGCCGTGCTGAGAGAAGCGTTGGTAGGGCCCTGGCAGTGGTCTTGGGGAGAAGCGAGGAAAGCAAACGTTGGGGCTGGGTGGAAGCTGAAGGAGGCTGGAGGCTGCCAGCGAAGGAATGGTTTCCAGCTGCTTGGTTCCTTCCAGCTCTGGGACAACAAAATTTTGTAAATAGGATGGCAAAAACCTGCTTCCAGTATCACTTTCTTATCCTGCTAGATGCAACCTACCCGGCCCCAAACTGTACCGAACTGCTCAGCTCCAAAAGGGCCAACGACACACAAAGGCGCAGCCTTTCACCACGACCACAAATCCCATCAGGAGCTCAAATTCTAATCCTCCAACATTTTCACTCACTGCTGAACTTGGGCTTTGGCTAATCTCTACCTGCTCTTCATGGCCAGCCTGACCATCAGTGAGCTCCTGCCCAGGAAGCCATTTTATTCTGAACAATACGGGTGAAAGAGGAGACGTCAGAGGCTTGGAAGCAAGTTCTCAGGTCTGTGGATAAATGAGGAAAAACAATACGTAGACAAAACCAACTATGAAGCAACAGACCACGGGCATTAAGGTGAAATTCACCCAACTGTATCAGGTCCACAGTTCAGTATTTTGATGGTTTTGTGGGATCCTCGGCACTGGGAAGTGATTACTCTGAGCAGAGTGCTGGGCTGCATGCAGAGATGTGAGCCAGGGTGCAGTCATAGAATCACAGAATGGTTTGGGTTGGAAGGGACCTCAAAGATCATCCAGTTCCAACCCCCCTCCCATGGGCCCATTCACTGCTTCCCACTATTCATTCATGTTCCAGTTCTGTAAACAGCCAAACAGCAGAGAAGGGAAACACAGCAATCCGTAAATCTGGGGGTGGGGAGGCATGAGGAGCAGAGTTCAGGTTTTCTGGTGTCACTAAGGTGTCAGCAGGCTGGCTGGAGGATGAAAGAAGCTGCCGAGAGGCTGTCAGAGCCCTGGGCCAGCACTTTTCCCCTTCCTCTCTGGCAACGCGGGATCGCAGCCAGAACAAGGAGCGAAGACCTGATGCCTGCGGATGTCATTCGACAGACACTGGCTCAGGCACGGACTGGAAGAAGCTGCTCTGCAGCTGGGAGAAGATGGGAGGGAGAGCAGGGAGGCTGCGAGGAGCTCACTGCCTGCCCCTAAAACACCCGAGCCACACCACGCCGTTGCTTTCACGCCGAGCGGCGCGACACGTGGGTTGGTACAACACAACTCTCCGCTCTCACCCCTCGACGCCAGCCCATTTCATCAGCCTGTTGTTTTCCACCCCTGATAGACACCACAGGAAAACATGGGTGCACAGAGCCTTGCCCAAAACGTCCACACACCCACCTATGTCTTCCCCACTCAGCCCTTTCCCCTGCTGCTGGATCACCAAGGCTTTCGTGCGCTGAGACACAGCAGAAACCTGCTCTCTGGTTTCCAGGAGCTTCCCTCCCTCGCCCGCTGTTGCTGTTTTGGGCCTGCTGACAAACACCCACAGTGCCAGGGGCTCCCCGCTTGTCAGGACAGGACTAGGAACTGTGGGCGTGAGAATTAAAAGGGTGTATTTGTAAGTTAAAAATAAAACTATCCCTTTCATTTGTGTCTTAACGCAGATTCCAAGGCTCCCTGCCCACAGATGGATGCTAGAAAACATGCGGGGAAAGGCAGCTGGGAAGAGAGCGAGCGAGAGCGTGTGTATCCGTGAAGAGCTGCAGGGAGGAACAAGGAGGGAATTGCCCTTCACACATCCCAGCAGCGGGGCCCACGCTCCATCTCTCCCCCAGCAACTTGGGTTTTGATCACCATCCCCACGACACACCGCGTAGGGTCCAAAGAAGCGCTCTCAAGGGCTGAACGCCCTGGCATGACCCACGAAGGACTGGGGAGACTGAGGACTAGGTCTGCCAGGGACCACCCTGCCCCATCTCAGATCAGTCAACTCACTTCACCGCTCTGCGTCTCACTTGCAAAAGGGTAAAAAATTGTATCGCAGCTCCTCGGAATAAAGATGGATCTTTATGAGCTCCCTTCTCTCACCAGACCATCACCTGCCGGAGTCAAACTCCTACTTCTTGATTCCTAAACAAGCCCTAAGACATCTCCAAGACAACAGCTCAGGACCTCAAACTGCTGTGTGTAAGGGCACACATGCCCGAGGCGAAGGGAGCAGCACCCATGTCAGGAGACGAGACAAAGGTTTTACTACTAAAAAAGCTGGGGGGTCATTTCCCATCACCATCTCAGGCGGATGAAGGGAGGGGACAGCGGTGGCAGGTTGGAGTGTGAGGAGCACATCCTCCCATCGCTGCCAGCGTGCGACTCGCACATCTGTGTGGTTCCAGCAGCCAAGAGGAAGGATGGAGCAGTCCTTACAAATACCAGTCTTGCTTTTTGAGATTCTCCCAAAGCACGTGGGTACAAAGCACCTCACTAGTCATCCAGACCAGGAGGTCAATCCCCCCTGAGCACTGTATCTAGCTTAATAACACACACAGAGGTAAGGAGAGGCTAGAGGGGAAGGTTCAGCCGTGGGAGGAATTTGGACCAGCAACCACCATCAGGCCACAGCTTTAAGACAACAGATTTGAGCTCTGTGTCGAATCCCTTAGCGTAGCCAAAGTGGAAAGGCACGAGTCCTACTGGTAATGTGGCTAGCTGGCTTGAGCTGCAAAGCCCAACTTGCCTCGCCATGCGTAGAAAGTAAGATTTAGGGATGGACCTGGCTGGTGGGATTGTGCTGGGTAGTAAAGGAAAAGGATTTATCATAGAGCTCTTTAGAAAACATCTGGGCTCAGCAAATGACCTGGAATGCGACTCGGCAGCGGGGTGCTCCTCTCTTCCCGAGTCCCGAGAATGCAAGCTCCCGCAGGGTAAGACTCGAGCCAGCTGTTTCCTCTAATCCCATCAGCCTTTCCTTCGACAGGGGTCCAAATGCTCGGCGAGCAGGAGAGAACGAGAAAGTCCCGTTCCCTCCCCTTGGTGACTGGGATTAGTGGTTTCTCTGTAGTGCTGTGCCAATGCATTTTGGGGCCCTGGGGCAGCAGTAAAAAAAAATAAAAATGTACCCCTCCCATCTCTGAGCAAGTCCAAGTGTGTTTAATCGCTTTATTTTCCACCTTGCCCAATTGCTCCCCGCTCCCAGGCACTCCAGGCCCCTTCGTCCCTCCCTCCCTCGCTTCCCCAGCAACTCAGGTCATGCAAAATCCTTCTCCTATTCAGTTCATGTCTGCCGGGGCAGTTTCTATCAGGGAGGGCTGGGAAAGAAGCTGTTGGGCTTCATTTGCAGGTGCCCTCTTCCCTATGAGTTCAAATAGTTTTTTTCTTTCTACTACAAAAACACCAGTTTCCTCCGACTCCATTACAACCAGCTAAATCCCCTCTGATAACCATCTTATTTTCTGCTGCACAACTTCCCCCCTGCCGCAATCGCTCAGAACCTCTTATTATATTAATTATTTTTCTTGCAGCGCTGCCTGAAGGTCCCAGCCAAGCTCGGGGCCTCGTCACAATAGGTGCTTGTATGTGTTTAGAGACAGTCCTGGCACCGAAGCACCTACAAACTGTCAACCAGCAGTACAAACTGGGAACATACACACGTGTGCAGGGAACATCTGGCACATCACTGAAAGGAAACCAGCACCCGCCTGAACCGGGGTGACTCAGCCCACAGCAACACTGCGCCGCTGTTGCATAGGAAGAGGCTCACGCACAAACTCTCTGGCCCTAAAGAAAAGCACCCAAAATCAGAAGTCTCAAAGATCCAGTTTCTGAAGTCCTGCTACTGCAAGAAAGCGTCAGCGTTTTTTTTTTAAATGAGGGTAACAGAGAAAAAAAGAATGTATATATGCATTCACTAACAGATTAAACTCCTCTGCTCCCACTCCCTCCACCTTACAGAAGACAAATGCAAATATAATCCTTAAGGTGATAACAGGATTTTAATGTTTTAGAGGGTGTGGTTCGTAAAATCATAGAAATGTGGGACCCTGAGAAATCTGCTTTCATTGCCTCCCTCTCCTCCTGCCCTGAAGCAGGATGGTGATTTCTGAGTTTGTGAAGATGATAAAACTACTGCAGCTGATGAGGAAATGAATGAAATTGGCCAGGAGCCTTACCTTATCACTGCTTTCTTGAACTTGACGAGCGATCACTGGACCAATTTTTCGTCATTCTGCTTTTAATTTCGGTAACAGGGACTGCCTCAGCGGCTGCTCCGCTGAATGATAAGAGTTAACACTGAAGCCTCAGTTAAATAATTATAGGCTCATCCTGTGCTCAGAGGAGTCACAATGACCTTCTCTCTATCTGCCAGCCCACCGCCATTTATACCTAATATGGATATAAAATCCACAACTTCACAGATAGGAAACTAGAGCCTCCCCCAAGTGTGTCGCCTACCAGGATGCTCCCAAAGACTTCAGGGAATTATTTCTCAAGCCTTGAAAGAACACAGTAAATTCACTTTCTCTGTTCTGTCTGAAGTGGTGCGGACAGCAGGACTATATGGACTTTCCCATACAGTCCTTCCAGTGCACCTCCAGTCCCAGCCCACAAACACTCCTGCAATTCCAGCCCCAGGCTTCCATCCATCCTTCAAAGATGCATTTACTGACATTTGAAATACCCCAACTCTCAACAGATTACCTATGAAACCATGTAATCTTCAGAGAGAATTAAACAAAAACCGGGCCCCGTGCCTGGAAAAAGGAGCGGAGGAAGCACACGCCATCAGCCATTCCCTCAAAAAAAATCAAGGAAAACAGTCCAAAAGGGAGGAGCTGGAAGAACAAAGTGGCAATGATCAGCACAGAAATAGGTTGTCTTATATCTGAGAACCACAGCAGGGACATCTTGAGGGAGTGTCTAACAAACAGGGTTCTTGAGCTGAAAAAATTTCTGCATTTGGTTCATACCGGTTTAAGCCATGGGACAGAGACCAGCACCAATGCAGTCAACCTTCATGGCCATGGAAGTTTAAGAGAATTTATGGCCAACAGGAACAGTTAGATCATCTGATATGAATCCATGTGTGTTACAGGTCACTTGAATTGACCCAGTCACTCCCAGGTGGAGAACAGTAACTTGCATTTAAGACATCAAGAGTTGAAAAAGCCACCCGTTCCTCTACTGGCTTATCCCAGTCTCTCTGCTTATAATTCAGGGCCTCACTGCTTGTCTGCATGGGTCAGACTTCAGCCTCCAGCTATTGCTCCTCCTTCAGTTTTGGGGTTTTCATCAGCCCTAAGTCTTTGCAATCTCTTGGTAGATCAGCATTTGTTGCGCCTTGATGTCAAACTTCACCTTGGACCATACCAAAATCTACATCACTCCACTTTCTTTTTCACTTACGTAGCATCCCACCAAATAGCAATTATTCGTCTGCCACCATTTTTATATTTACTTCCAGATAATTAAGGAAAATTACAGATAATACAAAGCATTATATGACTCCTGCGGGAGACACGGCACCCACAAACCCCAGAGTGCTGTTGTTTTGCAAACCAGCCATGGAGCCATTAGGACATGAAATAATTTTCTTCTCCTCTGGCCTCAGCCAACCTTTGAACCTAGACAGAGGCTGCTGAAGAGGGAGATTACACAACCCACAGCAGTTACTTTCAGCCTAAGCCTCTTCTCCCCTTACTCCATTGACAACTACAGCTCTTTCTCCCTTATTGCTCTGTGCTACAACACATTGTCCTGGAGAGAAGGTGCAGGAGTGTGGTGAGAGAGAAGCAGGTGACTGGAAGAAAGGAAAGGGTGGACAAGAAAGTGTAGAAACACTCCTCTTCCACAGCACACCTTTACCTTGTTTGGAACGCTGACCTTCCACAGCACACCTTTACCTTGTTCTTCTGGCATCTTCAAAGAGCAGAAGGCGAAGTATTTTGTGAACTGTGGAGCGCGATTCAATCCAGCACAGACGAGTAGTGAGCTGTGGGGTCCCAGAATACACCCTAGCTGCCTGCACAGAGCTGAATTTTACCTGGGAATGAAGCAGGTCTTAAAGCCATGTCCAAGTGGAGAGAGGAGAACCATTTCCATTTTACAGGGGAGAAAACTGAGGTGGTGTCTATCCCAACTGGACTCCTAAATCCTCAGGGAATGCAGGGCTCGTGGGATTAGCAATGGGTTTGGGTTAAGCTGTTAGTCACTACTAACAACTTCAAGTGCAGCACCGAGGGGGAGGAAGAATACCCTTTCAAACTTCTAAAAAGAAACACACTCGTTCAAACAACAGGAGATTTATGAACTGAATTTGAACTGATAAGGGCATGACCTTTTCTCGGAAGGGGCATACGCTCCTAACCCAGAGCCCAAGTCTTTACAAGCAGCACTAATAAAGGCTATAGATGAAGAGTGATTTATTAGTCACCAACAACTTTCTCAGCATCTTTATAAGCTACAGGAGGTGGGTATCCACCGCCACGAGGAACATCCAGCTTTAAATAGCTAGCAATGCTGCACAGCTAAGTGCTGACAGCCAGAAGTCACAAGAGAAGCAGCGATCCACAGCTGAATTTCCATAAACTATGTTCCCATTTAGTTTCAATCTCGGTGAAGCATTGCACTGTGGGTGGGCTACAGGCTGGACTCTCAGAGCAGTTAAGAGACAGTATGCGTTGTGTAGAGCTGGCGTGCCAAAATTTGCACCAGTCCCATTCACAAAGGCAGAGGTGGGGTGAGAGACGAGGAAAAAGTTTATTTCTTACTGTCAGGATATGTGTGGTAGGGGGGAAAAACAACAAAACCCAGCCAGCCCAGAGCAAGAGGAAGGGTGAGGAATGCCTCACTGATTCAGAACACTGCTGAAAAAAGTGGTTTTCCTAGCAGGTCACTGATCATACGTTCCCCAGCTCTGCCACTTAGCCTCTCCCTTCTAGCTAGAACTTCAGAGCTACACCCCGTGGTAGATCACTCCTACAACCACAGTCTCTTTGAGTCCACTCAGGCACCCACTGTTTGCATTTGCAAACAAGCCCCTTTGTGACTTCTTTTGCATTGCTCCACAAAGTCGGAGGGAACCCAATAAAAATATCTGGAAAACCAATTCCTTTTCTTTTGGAGATTCGTCCTTGTGAACCCTCTGGAAGAGCTGACTTACAGCATCTCTGCTGTTCCCACTGCTTCAGTATTGTCTCCTTGATCTCCTCCCTCTACCTTGATCTGTAACCTCAATTCATGTTTGAGGTGGATCTGCTAAGGCAGCGATTATGTGCTGGTATTACGCTTACGTTACACCTACCACAGCGGTGTCCTATCCCATGAGACACAAATAACTAGTAATACATTCCAATATTTTCTCTCCTTTCCAGATTTACACCAGTCAATATTGAGGATCTCAGTGTTTTACACCTACTAGTGATTCTATAAGAAACTACCTCCTAATAAAACAGAATTCCTAACTTGTGAGAGATTTGCCATTAAGAACTTGGGGCAATTTGGGGATAGCAAATGGTTGCAGAACATACCCTTCTGGAATCTCCCAGACTATGAAGTGGGCAGTCTTCCCTTGAGACTCCATGACCTGCCAAGTGAAAAAACAGTCAGAAAGGATGGCTGATTGAGTGCAAGGCTCAAGGCTCAAATTTGAGTCCCAGCTGCACGCCACATTCCCTCCAAGACTTACCACTGACCTTGCCTACAGCTTCTCCCATCTTTAAAATGGGAATTACAAATTTTTCTACCTCCCTTAATCCCCTCTGTTTAGTTTGTAAATTCTCCAGGGCAGAGACTGGTTTTTATTTGCGTGTACGGCACCACATACAGCAAGGTCCTGATCTTGGCTAAGGCATGATTGAAACACAAAGAAATGACAGTATCTTGATCAAACATGAAGAACTCAGATAAACAATAGAAAAGCAGCTTGATATTTTTTTTTTCCTGCAGTCTCTGCTTTTCCGTGACTTGTTTATTCATCTCAAAGCCTCAGCAGACATCTAATCAAGCTGTTAAGAGTCAGATTTGCGGCCAGTCAAGCACTCAGGGAGTTGTTAAATGCTCAAAACCAGTTCTATTCAGCAAAAAGCTGCTTTTTTTTTTTGTTTTTTCCTCATTCTCCTAGATAGTGGTATGGTTCCTTTACTCACTGTATACTTACCATTTTCCTATGAAAATTGCATCAGGGTGATATAGCAACTTCTCCATTAAAAGGTCTCATTAATTTTGGGTAAGGACACCTGGCTTTTTTAGACCTATCTTGTTTGCACTTTTTGGTGCTAATCCAAATCGCGCTACAGTTAGATGAAGCAATGGTTTCAGCAGGCTCAAGAAAGAAGGAAAAATGTGATAGTTTCCAGATGAGTGTATTATACTAAATTTAACATGCCTTTTGGTGCTTAGAATTTCCACTTTTTCCCCCTTCCATTTATGTAATTAGAAATCAAGCAGCAGGAAACTGTTCCTATTCCAACCTCAGTTGGGAACAGTATGGTCTCATTCCCATAGAGGGAAACAGGAGACTTGTCCTCACAAGGAGATATTTTGCACGGCTTACATGGACAGGTTCAAAACTAGCTTTTGAATAATCCAACTTTAATGAAACCAAAAGAAATACAGGCTAATTATGTGCTAGTTATATATGCATATGTATCTATCTCTCAACACAAACAACAAGCAGCAAGGCAGCTCGGAAAAACAAAAACATTACATTCTTACCCCATTTAAAGAGCAGTGATAAAATTTAAATTCCACTTTTTAGAGTAAAATCATGCAATTTTTCCAAACTCACTCTAGCGAATTTCATATTAACGAGCAAGAACATTTGTTCTGATTGTTCTTGCTGTAGCAATAAATGACACACACTGTGAATGGATATCTACAAGGATACCCTTCAAATTCCAGAGCCAGAAGAACCACTTGATCAGGAGTCACAGTAGATCATATCAAAGTAAGAATTAACTCCGGGAAGTCATATTTGAACTAAAGCAGAACATACCAGGGCAGGACAACTCATTACCTGGGATATTAAATAAAAATAGAACCCATCATCATGGCCCAAATGACAAAGCACTAGCGAAAGCTTCTTCTGCATGTTGAGAGTTGTTACATTCAGAGTGTTGCTACTACTTTTGGTTCTCCTGTTTCTTACCGAGGTGGATGCTCTCCTCTCCAGCTGAACCCACTGGCTCACCAGACTGCTAGCATCGCAGCACACACACACACAGAGAACTCAATAAAAACACTTTCCAAACCACAGAGGAGCTATGGCTCCAAAGTACATAGTTCAAATTAAAAATTGGGGCCAGATAAAATGATTCAAAATTGGGAAGAAAGAAAGAGATCCTGTTTCCAATAGGCTGTTTTGACCTGACTGACGAATGCAGTCCAGCAAGGGAGGAGGTGGAAAAAACAAGGACATGCTCAAGCAATGGTCCTGGATGGTATCGTGCTTTGACAGTCTTTGCTGCTCTGGCATTAAAGCTATTTTATTTCACAAGTCCATTGCTCCAGGCAAGCTCTCCAGCTTCTGTTGACTCTGGGCACAGTTCAACATGTTTCTTCAGTGTGCGAGATCCACACACAAGTGCCCGGGGGGATGTGGGGGTGTGGGACTGCTGTGGTACCCAGACCAACTCTCAATCCCATTGCTCTGCAAGATAAGGAGTTTCTCAAGCTCTCTGAACTCAGACGACTGCCCCTCAGCCCATCCCCTTTGTTTTTTGGCATGGTTTGAAAAACAAATATTGCGCAACTTGTTTTCCATTGTGTTTTCCTTTCCGGAGAGGAATTTTTTTGTCACTCTTCCATCTGCCAGCGCTCACCATGCAGCAGAACAGGCTTTCAATAAAGGAAAGCTCCGTTATCAATCTGTACGATTGCCTTTCAGTCTCAGGTGTTTACATCTGTGCTACATGGACAATATGCAGTGAACACGGGAGAAAGCAACGAGGTCCTTGAGAGCCATCTCAACAGCTGGAAAATGGCGCTGAGTAAATAAGCGGTGAAGACAACCTCTCGAGTCAGGAGAAGAGCAGTAGACAACATGCCAACACGTAATTACACGGACTGGGAGTAAATGTAAAGTGGAAGGGAGTATTTGGACCAAAGACTTGCCAAGGAAAAATAAAAAAAAGCTTTAAATATTTGTGACCCATTCCCAGACAGTGAAACCTATACGATCTCTTACAGAAGAGGGGTGAAAAAACAATCTAAAAGGCAAGCTCAGGGCCAGATGGTGTGTCTATCTGTTTAGTTAACCCACTATACTGAGGAAGTTTCAGACTTGGGTCACTCCAAGACTCAAAGCTACGAGAGACAGCACTGGTTAGCTGCATCAGTCACACAGTTAGGATTTGCCCTTTTGAATTCTGCCTCTTTGGAGAGGACGAAATTCCAATTTTAAAGGGCAACTGTACAAACAGGACATAGGAGTATTTATATTCCTCTCCAAATAGCGGCACAAGCAGCGGGGGTCTAGTGGGTGATTTATGAGGTGGGAATGCTTCTTTGAACCGTATGTTAGATGGGGGTTGCCTTTCAAGAGTGGAGAGGAACATACGACGGCTGTCTTTTCCGAAGAGCTCTCACAGTGCCTCTTACCCAGGTGGTCACAGCTGCTAGGTACTCAAAACGAAGCCCTCTCCTTCCATTCTCTCTCTCTCTCTCTCTCTCACACAAAGTCAACACACCTGAGAAGGCCATTTTTCTTTTATTTATTTCCCAGAAGAGCTCTTCCTTCCACGCTCCAGACACGATACAAAACAAGCAACAGGACTTTGTTTCATGTACAGAAACAGTTTGTTGGAGTATAAAGAGTTACTGGTGATCGTTACTGAAGAATGTTGGCTTATTCCAGGGGCACTTCAGTATTCCTGAGGAATAATCATTGATTTCTCCTTCCTTCCCACTGGGATAGTCTTAGTCATAAGTCACTGTTCCTGTAAAGCAAGAAGGCTTATATTATTAAAAAGCCATTTGGGTTCCTTACATGGAAGGTGCTGCACAATGCAAAGCGAGCCACTTAGCTTTGTAACATTTCCAGAAGGTAGGCTAACGTTTTCATCTTCGCTAGACCGAGAAGCTGAGTATGGAGAAGTTAAGCAGCTAGTTTCGTACCAGATGCATGCCATGTTCTCCTGCACATAAGCCTCCATTCTGGTAAAATGGGTCCTTCAAAAAAACCCAACATTATTGTTCAGCTGTTCACAGACTGAATAGAAATCAGATAGAAATCAAAGCCACAAAGGGCAGGAGGAAGGGCTCCAGTTGCCAAACTTCTTGTGTTGTTGCACGTCAATAGAACCCACATTGCTATCACAAGTACAGGGTTGTGGGGTTTGGGGTGATAAATAATACAGGCTAAATAACCTGAAAAATATGGTACTTTCCATTTTGCAAGGAAACATAGGCCATGTAATTCCCAGCCATACTGGTTTAAGTCTTGAAATAATTGCTAGACATTGATTTGAAATTCAGCTGAAGTCACAGTGAAAGCCACTTCATCAAATTACTTAAAAAGCCCTCAATCTTATGACCACAAATGAGAACTTCCCTGCATTTTAAGTAGTCTCTTGGTCTAGATGAATGGCTCTTCCATTGGTTAGTGTTTCACAACCAACTTACTAATCCAAAGGACGGGCAGTGTGATGATCCAAGTTACAGCTAGAAGAATCAAGAATCCAGACTGGATAAAGCCTCGAGTAACCTGGTCTGACCTCATAGCTGACCCCCATTAGGTCAGACTAGATGACCTCCTTGAAGTCCTTTCCAACTTAATTGTCCTGTGATCCTATGAACTTGATGGATTTGGAAAACTAGAAATAATTTTGTTCAAGTTAATCCGTGTTACATTTCTCTCTCTCTCTCTCTTAATAATGCTGATTTTCTTCCAAAATCTCACATTTTGACAAGTTAGCATTTGAACAGAAACTGTTTTGTAAAGGAAGTCCTATAGAGTTTAGCTACAACGGTATTTTCTAGGAAAAAACAGATGAGTGATAATGCAACAATATTTTCCATGCTCCTAACCAACAGAAATGAAATAATTTTGTTGTAATAACCCTGGAGCCATTATCCATGACACGACATTTTGGAAAGAATTAATGACATTAACCATTAGATGGCTTCATCCACATCTTCTCTCTCTCAGCATGTTCAGCCTCTTTGTGCCAGGGAAAGTTAGTGGAGACAGTGCACTGGAAACTATTTGTCTAGTCTTGTGCCACGCAGGCAGCTGTGCTGCTTCTGTGAAGTGTCCTTTCAATTACCTCATGCTTCACAGGACCACCCTTGCTCCAGAGCACAGATTAGTCCTTAATCCAAACAAAATCCCTTACTAGGCTGACCTGAAAGTCAGTTTTCTGTTGCCCAACATCCCCAGTAACAAGCATCCTTCAATGAAGAACACAGTCTCAGAACATGTGAGCACGGCATCTACCATTCACATGAAGCCACAGCCATGTCATTCCAGTTTCTTTTTGGAGACATAAACTGGAGGAATACCCTCAGGATGGTGTGGAAAGCTAACACGTTTTGACGTTTACAAATCTGGCCAGAAGAGCCAAGCACAGACTTTTGATTCCAGGCTGTAGCTGACAACGTTTTATCAGCTTCATCTAAGTCACAGTTTCTCTGTATTGCTATCCAAAATATTTTCTTCTGAAGAAGTTGTTCAAGGTTCTTGTTTTTGTTTCCCTTTCCTTATAGGCAGCTGAAGATAATATTTGTAAACAGGTATGTCTGGTAGGGCTGCAGAAGGCTGGCAAAAGCTCATCTGTCAGTAAATCTAAGGAGGACTGGACTTAACTTTCAAATCTAGATGCATCAGGAAAAAGCCTAAAAACACCTTCAAGGGCTCCTTCATCAAGCAGATGAGCAACACAGGGGCAATTTTTGCTTGTTGTGGACTTGAAATTCAAAGCTCCTGGCAGAACATTTTACCTCAGTACTTCCTGAAGTCCTCTCCACCAGTATCAGCGAAACGTTTTTAGCAGTCTATGGCTTTGTCGATCCAAAAACATGCAGCACAATGATAAATTACTCTAAGAACAGCCTCGACTTTTACATGTAAAGAAATAAAGAAAATGTTCATGAAGTCAGTTTGTGGATTTAGCGCACTGTAGGCAGTTTGAGAGCGCACAAATGGTTCCTGGTCTTAAGTATTTTATCTCAGCATGGTCAGTGATAATACTGAACTTATTTCAATTATCCTCTTCAAAACTACTTAAAGTGTACAATTTATTCAGAATAATTATTACATTACTATCCAGCCAAATGAGCCACAAAACTTACAAGTGATTAGCATTTTTGTGTCGCAAAAAAAAAACAAACACAGGAGATCAAAGATGTGCTTCTGCAGGCAGATCTACCTGACATGACTTTCAGTTTCTTCCTAGCTGATCTCTTTCCAAGTCTGAAGACAGAATCTTACCATCAGTTTAGTTTTTCAGCTTTTCTAACATATTTTTCTTATACACGTTTCCAGGTTGTGGGAAAACCTACCTGCAGGATCTGGTAAACTCATTCTGTGTATTCAGTCTAGTAAGTTTACTGCTAAACACACCAGATATCAAAAATTTCTAAAGACCAGGAGAACCACTCCTGCTTTGGCAACACAAGTTTCTCCTTACTAGTACTCTCTTGGGAAAGGCAGAGGAATATCCATTTAAATGGTGTCTAGATGTACCATTTAACGCTGACTTATAAACAGTTACCAATCACTAGTAACTAGTACTGATACTTACTTTTACAAATTTACCATGGAGAAGATACGGAGACTGGAAGTCATGTTGACAATTGGAATAAGCCATTCCTAAACCCATCCCTGACCCAAAAGTGATAGGCCATGTCTTTCCTGTGAGGGAAGGCAAGCAGAGAGGAAAAGTCACAGTCAAGAAAAGCTGTTGGCTTCACATGCCAGTGATAGCATTGTTAAATAAGCACCAAGAAAGAATAAATTACTCGAAGACACATATTAGGCATTTTCAAGTCCTGTGAGTCCTAAAATCAGCCAAAAACCAGATCACTTCAGAAGAACAAGAGGAACAGTGAGTAAGACATCATATTGATAATGTAATGGAGAACAACCTCTGAATTCAAGATATTACTGAAAATTATTCTGTTACCAAAGCATAACGAAAAAAGGACTTAGAGCAGTTTTAAAATCCTGGCAAGACAGGCACAAACTGTTGTCTAGACACACGGCTCCAGCAATTCGGCTCAGGGTTTCCTGCAATTCCAGAACCTGAGCTGAGCACAGCAGGAGCTTACAGGGATGTCGCGTGTAACAACCTTGTTACACACCAGTTAAAAGTTTAGGTAACTCCATTTCATCTGAAGTGACATGACCAATCATGAAAGTATTGGTCTGACACACTGATTAAGTTTTTCATGCCTCAAAGATTTTTTGGTTTTAACATAAACCTACAGTAGAAATTAAGAAACCAAGCAGTCAGGATTACTGCAGTATACTTACTTTTGAAGAAGATGACTGAGAAAACAATTCCTAACCCAAATCCAGCACCTGTAAGAAGAAATGCAGTGAGTGAGGACTAAGATAATGCGAAGTAATGGAAAATCATTTAGTTCTTTACAGTAATTCTTTATTTCGACTCAGGAATATGTTATTTCACACCAAACAAAATGTTCTTAAATGGCAATTTTGAAAAAAAAATAATTCTTGTTTTCTTAGATAACTGTAAGCAGCTAATTCAGATTAGAATCCCAGCGCATATAAGAACATGATCAGAAATATTTGGGAAACAAACCAGACTCTCATCCCAGGGAAAGTTACTGAATTTCTGTCACCATCTACACTGTGGAATTAAGATTTATTTGGCTCATTGTCAGCAAATGAGAAACACTTAAATGAAAACTTATTGTGTCCTTGAGCCTTAGATTTTGCAGATGAATATCTTCTTGTATTTCGTTTATCTCACTACTTTAACTGCTTCAATGTGTGTCCTGAGGGCAGCAAAACTTTGATGCTTTGTGTTACCTTATACCTTGCAAAAGAAAGCTCCAGGCTGCTTATCTTCCACATCCACAACATTCATTATGGAGCATATTTAAACACATTAGGAATGAATAACTTTTCACATCCCTATATATAGAAATAACTGCAGCAGTTGAAAAAAAAAAAATATCCAGCACTATTAAAGAACTCAGTTGGCATATTTAAAAATAATTTTTGTTTTCCTTGGAAGGTGCGCTTATAATTTTTTGCAAAAAGTCAGGCAAGTCTGCAAAAATCCTCTCGCGACCCAATAAATATAACAGCGAAAACTTGAAGCTCAGAGTGTAAATTCTACCTTTAATTATATCCACTTCAGACAAGAATTTTAGATGAGGCGCAGAAATACAAAAATTTTAAAAAAATAATTTAAAAAAATCAGTCATGCATATGCTCATTAAAAAAAATACCAACCAGTTTCACGTTTATTCTGCAGCAAACACATCCTGTTACGAGTTCTAATTCTCTCCTTTCGATACAAGAATCTAACTAAAGTATAGCAAGTTTTATTAATTCAAGACGTATTTTTTAAAAAAATAAATTCCTAAAAGCGTGTGATCCTTGTTTAAGCTCTGTTGAACGCATTACTAAGTGGGTTGAGTCCAGAACAACACCGAAGAATCCTATACCCTCTCGGCGTACAGGAGTATGTTTCTTTTTTTCAAGTTTCCTTCTGCTCTTAAACTTTTTTCCTTGCAAAAAGTGTACTAATGGCAGCTCCTATTGAGGCACAGATTATTGAAACAATGCTCATTGCACTACCTAGTAATTAACTAAGCACACCATGCTTTTAATTGATTAGAAACCTTGAATATTAGAACAGAAATGACCAAATAGATGATCCGAGCAAACCTCCTTGTGTTTACTCTCCTGTTAGGACTTCACCACTAAGAGCTGGAAATCAGAGTTGCTTGTGAAAACTCTTCATTTTACAACAGATTTTCAGTCGTGACAGAGGTAACTACTTTACCAGGTCATTGCAATTCTGGAGTAGGTTTACAAAACATGCAACTGCAGGGAAGAACTTTGACCGCCTGCCAAGTGGTCCTGACCTAACTCCCCCAGACATTTATGAAACCGAGCATTTTGCAGGTTGGGTTTTCACCCTCATCACTTGCACAGCCAAGAGAAAGTCTCAGCTCCTCAGATGTCTGGTCAGAGCTTCAGGCTTTTTCTGCATTTCAGATGGTCAGGTTCACAACTTGGAGCATCTCCTCTACACAGCTGACTACTCGTACGGTGTCACTGACCGGCGTTTATACGCAGACTGGAAGAGACATCATGCATGGCTACAAGCAGCAGCTCATCCGTGCCAATTCCTCCACTCCCCCTCCCCAGTAAAGCCTTCCTTCTGCACCTTTGCTATCATACAGCTGCTGCTGGCTCTTGCAGAATGTTTATGCTATTCAGGATAATTACTATCTTCACGAATTCATTCCACAGACAACTGTCTGGCCCTCTGACCTGACTCCCTCTGCCAGCCTTTCCCCACCACACGTAGTTACGCCTTTTTGGTTTGGGCTGTTGCACTGTAGGTCTGAAAAGGACTTTCTGGAGGTAACAACTTTCGTTCAGACAGCACTAGGCGTTGCGTGAACTGTCCAGTTCAGAAGGTCTGTCATGCAGGGAGTGATACTGGCCCTGTCCAAGAAAAGATCTCCTCTGCCAATCCAAACAGTTTAGCTAATCAATGAGAAATGATTTACAGGATGACAAATTCTGCATCATCTCCACGCAGAGCCCAGGCAGTTTCTAATGTCGCCACATTTTCCACGTTACCCGTCAAACCCACATTCTTCTTACCAGCCTGGTGGTAAACGGCTTGTTTTCTTGTCTTGAGAAAAGTCTGCACTAAAGAAGCAGCTATCATGAATACAGTTCCTTTCGGTCTACTTCCAGAAATAGTCATTATCTTGTAATCTCTTCACCTCCTTCAGATGCCCCCTCGCATTACAGCCCCATTTGTAAGAGCTCCACACAGATGCCATCAATGCTGCTTCCTGTTGGCCATGGGGGAAGCTACGGGATACACTTGAAGGGAAAAAATTTATTATTTCTGCCAACAGCAATTCAGTGTCAGCCTAAACCAAAATATAGGTCTTCTTCCCCCATGCTCCTGCCCAACACCACTGTTGAGCAGATGTGGTCCAACATAACTGAGTTGTTAAGACAGAATGGCCTTTCCCAAGAAAGCTGTTTTCTGAAGCAGCAATAAGCCTGGTGCTAGGGAAGGGATCCTTCTTTCTCATGAAAATGCACAGTGTCCATTTTTGGGGCTGTCACTGCACCCAACTCCAGCCGGAAGGGGAGCACAGTGGCTGATTAGTTTGAAAAGAGGATGGGAAGATACATAAAACCTTGCTTTGAGTAATGAAAATGCTACAGAGAAGTAAAGGAGGAGACAGGACAGCTAATGTTTTTTTGGTTTCTGTACACGAGGGCAACTTGAGAAACAAAGCCAAAAAAGCACCTTGGCTTCCCTCATCCCAAAGGCAGTCAGGTCCATTCCTTTCCCTGCTGAGCTACTGTCTGCACTGAAAACTGTTGCTGACCACAACACCCAACCAACAAGAAACACTCCGATGTGCCCTCTCGCTCGGCCAGGGCATATAAAGCATTTACTCTTTTCGACTTGGTTTGAACATTTAAACATTGGTTTTAACTTAAAACGAGAAGTTTTAGCTACAGCTCATTTCTCAGCCTGTCTGGTTAAGAATCTATTTCTGTGGATAGTTTGTCACTCATCTTCCTTCCACTAGAAAGTATTTGTGGTTCTGCGGTCATTTCCTGCGTCTCCAGGACCAACGGGGAGCTAAACCACCCTGTCCTGGAAGCAAGGGAATGCGTTTCACTTTAATTCTATATAAAGTTACACCAGAGATAAACAATGGCAGAGCTGTTGATGAGTTTTACAGGTTTAAGTTCTCACATGCTCAATTTCCTTTTAAAGAGGCAACATGTTGCTTCAAAGAGCCTCCCACCTGAGCAGGGGACACTCAGCCTGCAGCTGTTTCTGCTAAAGATCAGCACCTCTAGGCCAGGCTTTAGCTTCATAACAATAAAACATGAAAGGTTTCTCTTACAATAAAAACAAACGAACACGGAAAAGCTAAGGGTTTGATCCGCGCCGGGCACGTTTTCCCTCCCTTTCTTGCATGACAGACTCTTTGGAGGAAAAGGCCACAGGAAAGAGTACAATGCATTTTTCACCTCCTCTGACAGTTTAAAATGTTTAACTAGAAAAACAGCCTCTTCCACCCTACATCTATCACTTCAGCTTCAACTCATTTACGGGCGGTGTCAACAGGGGACAGGACGGGTCTGTGGACATCTTACTCCCGCTCCCCAGTAAGCGTCCCGGCCATACGGACCAGCACAGCCACACGGAATTGGTATTAGGCAGAAAGCCCAGTCTCCAAAAATTTTCATTCTACTTCTTTGGCTCGTACACCTTCCAAGAAAAATGTCACGGTGCCTCAAATCAATCTAACACACAGAAGAGCACGCGCCGTATACCCAACAGGACATCATAAAAGTGTCTCGGAGAGAAACACAAATCTTCAGGATGGGCTCCTGCCCCGTAAGAACATCTGCAAAAAGCTTTTTCTATAAATTTAATCAACAGTCCCTCCAACAGCGATACTACACGGTTCTCTCTTAGGCTACCCAAGTAGTTACGGGCTGAAGCAGCTACTAAGACTGCTACACCTAGATATACTTTTCTTCAATAACTTAAAACTTAAAATAGAAGGATTAAAATATGTTTGTTGACATCTGGCAAATGTGTTGCTGTTACTAAAGCAGCTGCTGGTTTTTACATTACTTAATAGTTTTCTTTTTGTCATCAGATTATTTTCCTCTGCCTTTCCTTACATACAAACACAAAATACAGAGCTTCGGCCTCCTCTTCTTCAGATTCTGTTATTTTACAATTAAAAGAACTAAATGATTGAAATAAAATTACAAAGGAGCTCCTGGAAGAAGGCTTCTTGTTCTAAGAAAACAGCAACCACTCTGTACTCTAAAAGACTCTAAAATAGGTCAGGGACTAGTCCCAGCAGAGAAGATCTCTTCCCAAGTAGAAAGACAGCTTCCATTAGGATCAAGAAAATCTATCAAGCTCAGTTAGCTTCTCTCTGGGGACAGCAACAGCAAATGCTTCAAGGTCCAACAACGGATCTCAGCCACAGGCCTGAAGCACTGGAAGTTTCAAACGAGTATCAGCTCAGTCCAGCACTAAAGTTTGCTTTAGGTAAGGAAATATCCAAGAAAAGTCAAGATCTTCAAAACAAATAAAAAAGGCAAATTATATTCTCCCTCCTGTTGTAGGGTGTTCCGTCTTGCCCTGCTCCAATCCCCCTTTCACAAGATACATAGGTAATTGTTTTTCAAAAACGGAGAGGAGAGCCCTCTTCATACCCCAGGGCCTTTATAGGGCAGCACTCAGCACAGTTAGAAATCCAAGACCATGAAATCACTTATTTACCAAGAGAATTAATTTTAAGCAGACTCTTAAGAAGGTCTTTTGTGGCAGGAATCAGATTTTCTTCAAACACCTACTTTGAAGCTTTCTCATCTCCCCTGTCGTGAGGACTGTTTACACAGCAGACAGAAAAACGAGCAAGGACACTAGAAGAAAATATCGTGAAACTGTATACCAAGTACTCGAGGAAGGTGCAGGAAAAAGCATGTTTTGTTTTCTTCTAGTGTGTAGTAACACAGAATATTGGGAATGACAGAATATAAATATCCAAATACCATTATAATGCAAAAATCTCGACATGCTTTCAGGGCCGTTTTCACCCGTAAGCACTGCTGCGGTTCGACCACTGCCTGAAGACTTGGATAAACATCAGCTCTTCTGCAGATGGACACGCAGCAGCAGGAAGTACTGCTGTGAGCCCAGTGTCTCCCAAACAATCCCAGCAACGGACCAGAAACTTTTCATCCCCACGCTGGTGAGCCGAGAGGGCATGTGCGCTTCCTCCCTTTTTGAAAAGGGGAAGGGGAGAAGAGTGGAAGCTGCTCTTCGAATAGACGACACAACAAAAGGTCTCATCAACATTCCATCAAGCTTTTCGACAAAATCAGGGTTGCACTTGCCTTAGAAGCACACATATGAGAAATCAGCAAGATGCCCAGAACATGGAAAACACAGCTCTGACAGAAAACTCTGCCTTGTCTTATTGCGATACGATATTCCATTCATGAAAACAACAGCCTTGCTGGAAAGAACAGTTTTGCTGGACTACACACAGGATCATTCAGGGCTTGTGCAAGCCTGACTCCGAAGGCTGGCCATCATCCTCCTTCACACCTACCCAATGTAGGTTGACGTCTGCTGGCCCAGCGAAGAAAAAGGCAATTTAGAGCAAAAAGTGTTACGGTGGCATCTGGCTAGCAGAAATGCCAAGGATAGAAGCCTGATCCTTCTCAAATCTCTCGCTATCAATTGGTTATCGTCAAGGATGTGCCAGCAGCCCCAAAAGGATTTGCTCAGAGAACTAAATCTGATATAACAAAGAACAAAGAGATGTTCCCCTCTACTACTGTAACATCTCAAGGACCAAACGAGTGGTTTAGGATATCACTTGGCTAGAGTCCCCTTCCCCTGGCCAGTGTCACTGTGTGCCACCTCCCAAAGAAGGCACAGATGGCATCTTATCAATGCAGTAACGCAGAGGACAAGGAAGTCAGGGCACTTGGGATTCATTTCCAGCAGAGGAGATTTTACGTAGTCCAGGGTTTTAAATGGCTGCCCCATCAGACGGATGTTGCAGCTCTTCTTTCAGGTTTTCCTGCGCACCAGAAGCAATGCCAAGAGCAGGCTGGCACACAGGCCGAGCAGGGCTTCCCCCAGCGTCACTCACAGCTTCGGTGAGGGAGCCGATCGGGCGCTCCGAGGCAGGGCAGAGGCTCTCCGGCTCAGTCGGATGGCCGGCCAAGAGGAACAGCAGGACAATGCAGTTAGAAGAGACACCTGGATTCCTAAAGACTTTTTCTTCCAAAAGAAGGCAACAGCCCCTTAATTTGTAGACGGTCATTGTATTCAGAACTTTGCTAACAACGTAACTAAATATTGCTGTTAGATTTTTGACTAAAAGCCTGTTCCCGGAACAGCATTTGTCCACCTCTTCCAAATCAAACATCTTTTCGTTGGCTGCATTGCCTCCCTGCACAGCCTAAGCCATAAGCAGTTACTATTTACGCTACTTGATCTGCTACAAGATTCAGCTAGTAGAAATGGATCTTCTCCTGTACAACCAAGGAAAATAACTTGGGATTACAAACAAAGCTCACAAAACAATGAAGTTGTGTGCTCGCGTAATATTTGTGTTCTCCAGTATTAAAAACAAAATCCCACATGAAGAACAAGTCTTTGACCTGGTGGCTAAGATTGGATGGCCACACTACAATTGCCAAGCAAAAAACACTTCAAAACAGGAATTTCAGGATTTTTGTATATTTAGAGAAAGTCTAATCCAGTTTTCAGAAAGTATAATCAAGTTTTATCATTATGTAGACTGACTTTATCCTATTCATAACCACATGAAGGATTATTTAAAAATACTGACATGGCAATCCATACAATGTTTCTTTCTGAAATATTCAATCTGGGGAATGACACAAACAATCCAATTTCACCCTTGCCATTAACAGAAACAGTTATTCAAGCAGGCCAGATGATGCAAGCCAGAAGAAATCATGTAACAGTTGCAGGAGAATTAAAAGCGCCCTTTTCTCTTAAAAAATCCCTATTAAATGGAAATTAGAAGCATTTTATTTTCAAATGTCAAAACAGAGAATTAGAAGAAAATGAACATTACTACACTGGGTTATTTATAAGTTTCCAGACTGAATTTTGGTCAAACGCAGACATACATCAAAACATTTGTCTCCTGAAAAAAAAAAAAACTTCAGTACAGCAACTTAACACACAAGCCAAGAAGCAAATGGCTTTCCTGCGATTACCTTTCAACATCAGGTAAATTATAGTGTTCAACTCATTTAAAACTACAACAGTTTCAAAACAAAGTAAGACACACAGGTACACAAATCTCCCCCCTCCTTACACACACACTTTATTGCCTCCCTGTTCCCTGGAAACAGCATAAAACAATAATTTGTCCAAAATTACAGCCTCACAGAGAAAAAACAATTCTGTCAGTCCTTCATGAGTAACTGTCTTTCCAAGTAAACAGGCACGAACTAGCAATCAGTTAGACAAAAAAACAAAGGCTCTGAGCAGGGTCTGAAGCCAGCAGGACGGAAGGCCACCATACCATTTACTTCCCCATCTCTGCTCTGCAGAGCTCTACTGCTAAAAGGGAAGAAATGGTTCTGAAAGCTGGAGAGGACACAGGAGTTTATAAAGCTTTGCAAGCTGGGAAGGAAAAGAAAGCCACGGTAGTTTGATTCTCCTTCCCCACGTAGGGAACGAGCAACTTGTCTGATGGGTAAGAGAAATCAGTACTGGGAAGAAAGACGGAACGGAAAGTGAAATTACTGAAATGACTGCACGGGTGAAAAGGCTGGAGAACAGGTGCCAGCGTCATCTGGGTGGCCACCAGAGAAACAACCTGGTCAGCCGAGAGAGCCCAACCCAGCCCACTACACACAGCTAGATATAGAATACAAGGGCGTGTAGTGATAGGACAAGGGGCAATGGCTTTAAACTGAAAGAGGGCAGATTTAGATTAGATATAAGGAAGAAATTTTTCCCTCAGAGGGTGGTGAGGCACTGGCACAGGTTGCCCAGAGAAGCTGTGGCTGCCCCATCCCTGGCAGTGTTCAAGGCCAGGCTGGATCAGGCTTTGGGCAACCTGGTGTAGTGGAGGGTGTCCCTGCCCATGGCAGGGGGGTTGGAACTAGATGATCTTTGAGGTCCCTTCCAACCCAAATCATTCTGTGATTCTATGAAAAATACTTGGACCCATCCTCACCATTAGCAAAGCAAGTATCAGTGCTAAGAAAAAGGCGGGCAGCACAGAAACTCCGTTTCACAACATTTCGGTGTTTTTGGGGGCACACAGAGGTTTGTGGCACTTCACTCTTTGAAATGAAACACTGTCTGAACAACGCCTGACAACACACTCTGTTTGGAACTAACAGGAAAAAGAAAGAGTTTTAATACTGAATTACATGATGAACACAGGGAGTGAGCAAGAGGTCAAAAATATAATACAGCGTTTCAAAAGAGGCAACGTAAGATAAATATATATTTTGGACATTTTAGCGGCAGGAGATCAAGTTTCTTCCAGGAGCTCGATCTCCAACTAAAACAGTACAGCACAACTACAAACAACACAGCCAACTCCAAACACACTGGCTTAAGCAACTGCAGTGGGAAGCCTGACAGACTCAAACAAGACAGGACAGGCCACATAGTCCCCAACTATTACTTAAAAACCTACTGTTGCCAATAAAGTCATCCTGAGAGCTGCCACCTCCCCTTCTCACTCTCTTCTGTTTCCCACATCCCTCCTGGCCTCAAATTAATCCACAGGAGTGATCTGTCTCGCCAGTTCTCACAGACACTGGAAAACTGTCCTGCATGCAGGCTTCAGAAATGCTGAAGTGCTTTCCTTTATTTACAGGGAAAACACAGGGCTAAGCCCAGCATTTGTTTTTCCCCAGCCGTTGGCTGGAAAGATCTCTCTTACAACAGCGCTCAGGAAGGATGTAAAGGAACACACGGGAAGGAAACTGGCCACCAAAAGGAAAAGTCCGACAAGGAGTAAGGATTTGGTAAACTTGTAGATCCCGCATAGCAAGCAATGAAATTCTCAAGTGAAAAACTATATTTATTTTCCTTCTTTCTTTCCAGTGTAACAACTGCCCTTGAGAGTTTATTGGAAACTCCGGCAAACTTTGCAGTAACATCACACAAACAATCATCACAACCACACAGGTGTTTAAGGTCCCCGTAGAGAAAACAATCGTCTCCACTAAGAGAGTCTGAGCAAGTTTGTGTTGTCATAGCTAGGCCACCGACCCACTTCACATTGAAAGGCCATCATCATCTTCAGTCACAAACTACTGGAGTATGAAGCAACTTCTTGGTTGTTCCAACTTCTGAAGTTCAGAGTCATTTGTTGTTAATATCATGGAGAAAGCTGCCAGCACAGATGCTTCAGTTACCGGATCAATCGTAAAAGCACACAAAACAGACAAATCCTGTCGCTCATCAAGAGAAACGTGTGTCTGAGGCCATCACGTTGGGTTTAGTGCTAAGGATAAAATTAAAGAGCTGCAGCCCATGTGCCCTTTTTGGGCAACCTACTGAAAAACATGACTTTTACTGAGACCTCCACTCAATGCCCCTGGGAACCCTTGGTCTAGAGCGCTAGTGCAGAAAGTCTAAGCACATTTTCTTTCTTCTGTTGCCACTTTAGAATGGAAGAAAACACCGAATTAAATTGACAGGCCTGCTGAAGAGACATGCTGCATCAAAATCAACCCTGTATCTGCTTCTTTCAGCCTCCCAGAGAGACTTTCTACATACAGGATTCCTACATGTGTATGTACAGCTGCAGCATGGAACAAGTTCGTGTTTACAATTTGGCATACTTAATATTTTATGATAAAGCAACCAATGTTATGGAAACATAAACATATCTGGATATGTTTGTCAGACAAACCTGAATAGAATTTCATAAGGCAAAACATTGCTCTGGAGCACTTGACACTTTTCAAAGGCCTGTTATAAACAATGGAAGTTTCAGTTTACTTAAAATTATTAAACATCTTTTCTAATGGAAAAGTATTAGGCAACTAAAACCCTGAGTTCCTCATCAGCTTTCAAACATAAGGCCACTACAGCAACAAGAAATAAACATTCCCATTTCTCAGATATTATTTATGGTTCTAAAAGAGCCTTCTGCACCAACACGGAACACAAACGTTTCATGGCAGATGCTTCACATCTTGCTCCACACATTGCATTTAAAGATTTGCTTTGGGATACACATTTCATAGAGCCACAACCTCTGCCTAGTCGACTTGCCAGCCTGTCACACGAAGAGCACCAAACTGCGTACACACCATTACGATCACTCATGAAACTCACAGTTCCAAGTGAAACGTTACGAATGGTTCGTTGCAGATCCAAAGCACTGCGGGCACATTCATAATCCCAACTTTAAGGACAAATAAAACATGGAAGAAAATCAACAGAACTGTTCCCCTACTTAAAGAAAAGGCACGACTGTCTGCAGAGCTCAGACACCGGACGGAAAGCTTCTCAATGTCAAACTGTGCACACTGGACTAAGGAACACACGCCAAAGCTACCAGTGTGCCATACCACGAATTGCTTTTAATAAACACAGCCCACCTTGCACACTGAGCGATGTGAACAGCTCTGCAGAAAGACATTTCGAAAACCGAGCCGTTATCACAGCGAAGCTAAGGGCGGGCAAGGTGGCGGCACTGAAGGACCTGCTGGTGCCTACCCGGGGCCCATTCATTCCGGGGTGGCCGCGGCGCTCAGCGCGGAGGGAGATTTCCCACGGAAACCTCTCGTCTTCGACAGAGAGAGCAACCGAGGTCAAAACCGACGCTCCGCTACCGGATCGCGGGTAAGACAGGGCCAGGCCGGGGAGAGGAGCCCGGGGCGCCCGTGGGAGCGGGCCCAGCGGGGGTCCGTGCCCGCGGCCAAGGTCACCTTGCCAGGCCCGCGGCCGCCTGGCTCCCTCCCTCCCTCCCGCCGCGCCGGTCGCCGACCCCGGAGACCCCCTGCGCTGAGGGCGGAGCCGCAGCACACCGCACCGGCCCGCCCGGGCCCACAGAGTGGCGAGATCGCAGGCGCCCGAGGCCGGGCGAGGGGCGGCGAGGGGCACCGGGCCTCCCAGGGCCCTGCGCCGCCGGGCCCGGCAGCGCAGTGAGGCCTGGCGCGGGACAGCCCTCCCGACCCCGGGGCGCCCGGCCGGCCGCCGCCGCTCCTCCCCGGGCCCTCCCTCCTCCGCCCTGCCCTCCCTGCCATTACCCAGCTTGACAGCGGAGTCCGCCAGACACCGGTCCCACTTCCTGCCCAGCTCGCCCTCCGACGCCATCTTGGCCGTCCCCTCCCACCTCAGGCCGTGCCCTCACCTCCTCCCCTCAGGAAACTCTCGCGAGATCTGCCGGCGCGGGCAAGCGGCGGCGCTCCAGATCTCGCGAGATTTCCCACCATCCCCGTGCCGGCCGCCGTTGTCAAGGTTACCAGCGGGAGGTCGCCATGGCTGCCGCTCTCGACCGTGGGCCCGGCCTAGAAGGTCACTTTTCCCCGTAGGACCCGGCCCGCTGCAGCCGCAGCCCTTTCTGGGCCCCGTGTCTTCAGGCAGAGCCCCCGCTGTGCCCCTGTGAGGCCTCGTACCCCTCCGCCTCAGGCAGGATCCCGGCTTGGGTCCGCCTCTGCCCACCGGCTCCCCGCGGGGCTCTCACCTCATCCTCGGTGAGGGCCGATCTGTGCCGTAGGGTCCCATCTCACTGCAGGGTTAGGTGTATCCCGCTGCACATGCATTCCCGTGTAGGTTTTACCTCCCAGAAGCTCGCAGAGGTGCTGCAGCCTACAAAGCTCCTGTATCTTTGCTGGTTCTCCTCAACGTCTCTTCAGGAGCCTGAAATGAGGTACAGGTGTGTGAAAAAAGCAGCTGTTGCCAATCTGTGGCCATGTCCCAGGGATCCCCTCTGTTACTTAAAAGCAACCGAGGCCCCACACCTTCTTGTTTAATTGGGAAAAGGAATGAAAGAACGTTGCACTCAATAAGTTGTTCCATACAATTCGATGTTAATATTAAAGAGTTGTGAGAAGCATTCTCGGTGATTTCTGGGTCTTTAGCACATCCTGAAGTGTGCTACAGCGTTATGAAACTGGGAATGTAAGTGTGAAAAGCTTTGAATTTACTGTAATGAACATTATGTTGCAAATGTTGTGTGGGCTTTCTGGAAGTTGTTCTCCAGAAGCCTTGTGAAAAAATATAGAGTGTTTTTCAAGTAATAATGTCCCTGTTTGCACTTGGTAAGGCAATTTTTAGCTGTGATTACTTGTTTTGATTTCTTCAAGTTCTGACAGTTTTCTTGATCAAGTTGGAGAGGAGGAGGCTCTGCTGCTTTATAAAACTGAAAGATCTTTAACAAGTCAGTTAACGACTAACAAATAGAAGTGAAAATTCTCTGAAGTTGGCAAAAATTTTCTGAACTTATTATTGTTTGTGCCCTTTTATTTGTCTTAAAAGTGTAACTGGTTTTGATCTAGAGCAATGACAGATTTTTCCTGTATTTGGTTTAGTTCAACTTCTTCATATATCACTGAACAATCACAATTGCTTATTGTTTTTACTTTTTTAAAAAGCCATTTAGATTTTTTAACTAACTTTTCTGGAAGGCACATGGTTAAACCAAGCCCTTGCAGGTTCAAGATGTTTCCCTGGAGAAGGCAGTCCTTGTTCTTCTGTAAAGGGAACCTCCTTTTCCCTGCTATTCCCTCCTCCAATTTACTCAAATCAGTTTGCATTGCTGTATAGTTAGTATCACAAATAGAACCATGCATCAAGTTACTTGTAAAAATACCGACAGGATCAAGCAGTTTTTTTTCCCTGACTGGATAAAGAAGTGTTTTCTGAAACCACTGACCCACTGGTATGTCCCAATGTGCCAGCTCCGCCCTCCCATTTCCAAACAGCTCTGGAAAATATCAGGAGGGGAAAGATACTTGAAGCCTCCAGATAATTCTTTAATTTTTTCCCCCAAAATTAAATTCCAGAAGTCAGTGTAAAAACAACCCAGCAATGTGGTCTTCTCTTTGGCAGAACCAAACACCCAGTGCAGGCCAATGTGTAGTCTCACTTCACACTTACTCATTTCCAGGCTGCTAGGCTTGCTGGAAAGCACTGTTTCTTCGGGATGAGGGAAGCAGTGGGGAGCTGTTGGACCGTAAGGAGCGTCATAAAGAGCCATGTTGCTGTGTAACAGGTCTCAGTGTGTTTTGACAGCCCCGTGTCAGGAACCCAGTGTGCTAAACCCCTTCTGAGGAGATGGAATAGTTCAGTGTAATCGTCTTGAACATCCAGCTTCCTTCTGAGAAAGCGGTCTGCTGCTTTTAAATCCTGGAGTCGGGGAGCGATCAGAGGGGGCTCTGGAAAACGTTATCCATTAAGGATCTAGAGTGCATTCTCTGTACCCCTTCTCCACCCCAGGGAAAAACTAAGGCAGGAGGGAATGTGTCCAAAGACAGCCTTTCCTCTTCATTGCTATAGTTACTTGGCAATCAGACCCTCTCAGTGCAATTTCGAGTATTTATTATTGTATGACTCCAAGGTGATGTTTAGAATGTGTATTTGAAAAACCTTTTTTGCATTTTACAGCCCAGCGTGTGCTGCCCTAGGGTTCCTTCCCTCTCTTCTCCTTTCTTTCCAGTAAATAAATATCTGAAAAAAATAGAGGAGGCTGAAACAAAACCAGAAAGCTTCAAAAAATCTCTGCCTTTCTCTGATGGAAGTCAAATTGTAGTAGGTTCAGACCTTCTATCATCAGTTTCCTTATTATATTCCTAACTTGAGTGTGTATTAAATTAGTAAGACTACCCAGGCTAAAACTTAGGCAATCACTTAAATATGCTGCTGGTTAGTTTTTCAACAGCCAGCCATCAAACAAGCTACAGGCAGAATTGGGAATTTAAGATGAATAAGTACCACTTTTTCTTCAAAATCACTCTTTCCCTGGTGTCTTGTGGAAGAAGCCACGCAGAGGGCACAGCCGTACACACGTGTGAGGTGAGGAGCTTCTTGGGGACTGTGCCAGCCAGGATTCCAAGCTCCTTTTCTACACAACAGACTTTCTTTTAACTGTTAGCGCCAGCTTCTACGTAGTGCAGTGTAGGGTGGTTCACCCTCAGCCCAAGAGTTTTTATTTTAAAACTTCCATGCGAGTTTCTTTGAAATCTTGATCCTTCCCCAGGATGAGTGTATCACCTCTTACTCTGTTTTTTCAAAGAATCCTATAGCATCTCTCCCATCAGTTCCCCACTGGATACTTCTGTTTTCCAAAGAATACACATGTAAGTTCTCCCATAGTTTTAAATAACATGAATCGCCTCCCCCACGCACTTATTTATTTTTTTTTTTCTGCCAAGTGTAGCAGTAATCTGCACAGGCAGACGGCAGTAGAGGAGTTCTCTGCTGGAAACAGTTGGCACAGCCTTGGTAGTGCCCTTGTTTTGCTGCCTGTAATTCCAGACTGCTTCTTTCATGTTACAGAAAGCATCCGACCTGGGCAGGAAACTTCAACCCTCCGTCTCCACTCCAGTTTGTTATAGAATCACAGAATGGTTTGAGTTGGAAGGGACCTCAAAGATCATCCAGTTCCAACCCCCTGTGCCATGGGCAGGGACACCCTCCACTACACCAGGTTGCTCAAAGCTTCATACAACCTGGTCTTGAACACTGCCAGGGATGGGGCAGCCACAACTTCTCTGGGCAACCTGTGCCAGTGCCTCACCGCCCTCAGAAGGAAGAATTTCTTCCTTATATCCAATCTAAATCTCCCCTCTTTCAGTTTAAATCTGTTGTCCCTTGTCCTGTCACTACACGCCCTTGTAAAAAGCCTCTCTCCAGCTTTCCTGTAGCCCCTTTAAGTACTGGGAAGCTGCTATAAGATCACCCTGGAGCCTTCTTTTCTCCAGGCTGAACAGCCCCAACTCTCTCAGCCTGTCTCCAGAGCAGAGGTGCTCCAGCCCTCGGATCATCTCCGTGGCCTCCTCTGGACCCGATCCTCTAGCTCCATGTCCTTGTTGTCTTGGGGAATCCAGAGCTGAACGCAGTATTCCAGGTGGGAAGTTGTTGTTTGTTTGTTTTTTTCCCTTGCAGTTACAAGCTGCATTCACCTGTGGATACTGATGCTTATCTTTCCCTTTGAAAGGCATCTTGCTACCCAAGCAACAACAAAAAAGTCTAAGTCTGAAGTCTGAGGGAAAAGAAACCCCTCCTCAGCACAACTTTGCCCTAAAATGGGACAAGTGCCAGAGACTCCATTAAGTCTACTTTGCTCTTCCTATTGATTTTATGTGGAAGGCAGTTGGATACCAAGGATGAACAATAGTCCAAAGGCTGAGGTGGGCTTGCTTTAGGAGAGACAGCTCGTGATGCCGAGTGAAACATCATTCGGTCTTTTCACGGAGATCGCGTCCACGTTAATAAGCAAGTCCGTTTTGTGTCTGTGCTGATGCATTTCCATGGCAGTTTTGCAAAGCTGATGGAATGTTGTATTCAGGAGTGTGGGACTGCTGGTTCCAGCTGTCAGGTACAGCTAATCGAAGTGGAACTTTGGAAAATGGAACAAGATGTGTCACAGCTTGTTGTGCTAATTCTGCTTTAAGCCGCTTTTGCCGGGAATATGAAATTTGCCCCCAAAATCTCGGGAGGGAAGGACTTGCATGGAAAGACTGATCTGAGTTTTTGCTAACTCTTTAAGTTACAGCACTGCTGTGATATTTCTCCTCTTTGATATGTACTATTTTGTGATCTTTTTTTTTAGTTTAGTAGTAGAAATAGGAAAAGAACTAATGCCCTGTATTGATAGAGGTTTTAGAATGAATAAGCCTGCGAAAAAGTGCTATTTTTCATCTCTTTAAGTATGTTTTTCCATTCGTCCATGTCACTGGCTAATTCTACACAGCTTCTAACTAGTCAACCGTGACTATTGTGTTAAGAAAGAATCCAGGCCCTCACAATTCTTTTGGCTGGTATATTAGCAAGCTTCAAATGAAGTGCAACGTGTCAAGGAAAAAGTAAGTGAATGGAAAGTTTTGTTTCTTTCTGGTGTGTTTAATCAGCTTCTCCTTGATTCTTTCTAACGACAGGCTGCAAACATTATTACTGCAGTTAATGACCAAGTTTGACAAGAATGTTCTCAATACTCTCCTTGCTAAGGCCAAAGACATTTCTGAAACATTTCTGAAAGCTCCTGTCTCTCAAGCTTTCTGTGCTGAAAATATAAATTTAAAAGAGCAGTCACACGCATGGAAATAAACAGCATCCTATGAAGGCTCCAGGGTGATCTTATTGCAGCCTTCCAGTACTTAAAGGGGGCTACAGGAAAGCCAGAGAGGGACTTTTTACAAGGGCGTGTAGTGATATGACAAGGGGCAATGGATTTAAACTGAAAGAGGGGAGATTTAGATTAGATATAAGGAAGAAATTCTTCCCTCTGAGGGTGGTGAGGCACTGGCACAGGTTGCCCAGAGAAGTTGTGGCTGCCCCATCCCTGGCAGTGTTCAAGACCAGGTTGGATGAGGCTTTGAGCAACCTGGTGTAGTGGAAGGTGTCCCTGCCCATGGCAGGGGGGCTGGAACTGGATGATCTTTGAGGTCCCTTCCAACCCAAACCATTCCAGGATTCCATGACTGTGCTAAATCCTGTCTCTGTGGGTGCTGGCTTCTCTGAGTGGCTAAGTCTGCTCTCCGTCTGTGACAGAGAGCTACGGGACACGACTTGGTTTTATCCATTTAGGCAAAACTATAAGAAAATGGTCAAAGCCAGCAAAACCTCGTGCCTCTAGCGATACACGCTCTTGAGTGATGTGTAACCTTTAATTTCTCTGCCATTCCTGTGACAGTGCTGCACTGGCAGTAGAGTGTCTCATTTTTGGCCAGTATATGGCCATCTTAGGCTGCTGGATTTTTTGTCTTTTACAGTACTCAAGTGAGCAGATCTGTCTGGGTGCTGAAGAAGTGGAAAAAAGTCTGGATTTAGCATTCTTTCTAGGGGGAAGGAATGCCTCAAACCTCATGCTGAACGGGCAATATGTTGTTCTTCATTAAACACTTTATTTTTTATTTACCCATCAGTTCCTGCAGTGAACGGGGAAACTCTTAAGCCCTTTATATTCCAAGAGTACCCTCAGCAAAGTTGTCTTGGAATCGGAATGGGAAGGAGCCGTTTTTTATTGTTTCTGTGCTATTTTGACAGTGTATACAAAGATCTCCATAGTGAGAACTAGCTGTGGCTTGAATACGGAATTCCAAGACGTTGGGTAGTGCTGTAGGTACCTTTTTCCTATATTAGTTTCCAAGAAATGCTCAGTTTTCAGCCTCCAGTCAAGGGATGCTGCGGGTTTACTGGCTCTGACTAATAAAACCCAGCAAGCTAAACTTTACTGTTGCTGGAAGACGCTTGCAGCAGTAAATTCAATTTATGAGATCCCCTAATAAAAGTTTACATATCTTTCAAGTGCCACAAGCTTGACATAAGGAAAATGGGCAATCTGACCTAAAAAAAAGCTCAAGATGTCTTTTTCTTTAATAGAAAAATGAATATTCACTGAAGCATGAAAGTTTTCCCTCGGACCTTGTTTCTAAGCATGCTTGCCCAGTCACCCTTGGTGCTGGCTGAACACTGGAATAACCAAAACAAACAGCATTTCACCATGCGTGCAGGAGGATAACGCACAAACCACATCGTGCTGGGCCACAGATGCTTCGTGAAGTCCTGGCTAAACGTGAGAAGTACTTTGTAATGCTAATAAGGATTTTTCCTTTTGCTTCCTTGGCTAGGATCAGATGGACAGGGGAAGCACATGTATTTCATACTTGCTGACTGCCGGATCAAAAGCCTTGTTATTAATTGCACATGAATCTTGTGTTGTAGGGCCGTTAAGTTGTCAACTGACATCATTGTTTGCTTCCTTTGTTTACAGACCCTCTTTTTGAAGATGCATAATCCTGACAGGAAGCCTTTTGAGCATACTTTTTTCTGTCTAGGTGGGTGATTCCGTGCCAGGAGGTGTGGGAAGTGCCTGTGGCACAGGTATCGCTACCTCACACCACTCCAGTGCCTCTGAATTAGCTGTTCTCGGTGTCAACCTCTCTGTGAATTGCAACAGAAGGCAGGATGGCTACAACTGGAGCTACATTCTGCCTGCTGAGATCCACTCCAGGCTGCAAATTGCAGCCTACGAGGGAGAGTCTGGTCCTACATCTTAATAAACAAACAACAAAAAAATTTCCCTTAAGCACGTCCTGCTATAAACAAGCAAAGCGAGCAGCTGGTCCTCATTTGAAAAGATGTTACATCAATTGCAAAAGGCATCTGCACATCTTCTTAATGCAAATAGTTTTGGGAAAACAAAAAGCAGCTGTTTATTCTTCTTTATACCTATTAGCAGGAAAACAAAATCCAGGATGCTTGTATTTCTTCCGCTAAGAAAAACATCCTCTTGGCCTCAACTTTCATTTGGATCTCAAATTGTTTAAAATATCCTAGGCTGCATAATTCTGCTATTGCTCTGCTTCTTCAGCAAGCAGCTAGAAACAGTTTCTGTTCATAACTACAAAAGCTACTAAAAGGAGAGCAGTCACTGAATGCTTTGCATGAGCTTTGGGACAAAAATAATGAAATTTAGAGCGTGCATTTCCAAATATATCAATTCTGTCCTCCCAAACCCTGCCCCAAGGAAAACATGCACACGAGATGTGTGGATCCCTGAAAGATGAATGAATAATTTGCCCTGTGTAATGAACAGGCTTGTTGTTAATTACTGCTGGTAGGCACCTCTGAGGGAACATATGGAGGGGGACTTTTTACAAGGGCATGTAGTGATAGGACAAGGGGAAATGGATTTAAACTGAAAGAGGGGAGATTTAGATTAGATATAAGGAAGAAATTTTTCACTCTGAGGGTGGTGAGGCACTGGAATAGGTTGCCCAGAGAAGCTGTGGCTGCCCCATCCTTGGCAGTGTTCAAGGCCAGGTTGGATGAGGCTTTGAGCAACCTGGTGTAGTGGAGGGTGTCCCTGCCCATGGCAGGGGGGTTGGAACTAGATGATCTTTGAGGTCCCTTCCAACCCAAACCAGTCTGGAATTCTGTGATTCTATAAGGACTGAAGGATCTGGGGATTGCAAAATAGAAGCCATTTTGGATTGCTGCATTTTATAACCCGGGTTTAAGGCAGTTAGGCTGACTAGTGTTGGCAACGAATTGAATTCAGAGACTCCAGAGCAGGAAATGCCTTCTGAGGTCATGCGGCCGCTCTACCCGACATGGCAGGATTATTTCCCATCTTAGGGGTTGTTTGGTAGGGGGTTGTCAATGGAGTTTTATTTGCTTTTGTTTTTCGGTGAAGTAATACAGCTCCTGGTTTTCTTGAGATTGCTCTGCTGTTTTCTAGCTTGTGCTTCCCCAGTTCATTTTGTTCCTGCGCCAAAAACACCGAAATTTAAAAATGGCAACAGGAATGGGGGGGAAAAAAAAGTGGATAAAGGCTAATTTATCAAAATGGGTGACAGCAGATTGTCAGCATCGGCAATGTACAGGACAGCTCTGATTTCCTACTTCGTGTCAGCAGTGATACAAATGTGGGGGTTTGTCGTGCGAATTCACATTCAACAGTCACACCTCGATGTCAGCTATTGTAGCCGGACACTCATCCGGGAGCTCCCATCCCTGGAAATCGGGCTTGTTCTGTCCAAACTGGAAGCTGTGGCTGGTTTGCCTGTGACGTTAAACGAGCAGTGAGTTGTTCTCTCTTTGAAGGTCCTGCTTGGTGTCTGATATTTAGAGTCGAGCCGCAAACATCTGGGATGAAGTCGGAGTGAAATGTCAGAGCTTGGCCTTGGAAGGACGTACCACAGCGTTAACAGCCAAGGGAAAAACGAAGCGGTGTGACTCCTCTTGTCAGGGTTTCCACTTGCCACAGCAAACTGTGGAAAGTAAATGGAATAACAAAAGGGCTTTTGGCTCACGAGGGCCGAGTCTGCAGCACCGGTGCCAGAAAGCACCAGTGCAGGGTTCTTGGGATCCTGGCACCGAAACTCTGGTGAAACACAGGCCAATAATTGTTCCAAAAAAGCTGCAGGGGAAAGTGTTGTCGCATAATGAATCCTGGGGCAACTGGGTACGTTGTAGCTCTTAAATTCTCAGCTCCGTATGGAGCACAAGTCTAGAGTCTGGAATCATGATCAGTTTTCCCTGAGATCACTGAAATGTGACTTAGTGTATTGGGGGGGGAAAACCAGCGGGTTTATGTTGTGAGCAAAGCAGGAGTGTTGTGTTTGTGTCTACACTCCGATTTCCTGGCTTCCCTCTTCCCTTTGGAGACGGGCATTGCAGCTGCCGCAGCCCTGAAGTCATCACCGTATCCAAGCGCCTCCTTTTGCTTCCAGCGGGTCCCTGCGCGCTTTGCCGAATCCAAGGCCAAGCCGGCAGGGAAGGCGACCGCTGGCTGTCCCAGTGAATTAGCCCTGGCCTCGAGCAGCCGGAGGCTGACGATTTCCCTCCTTGCTTTACTGCCTTGATGAGTTACCTCTGCCAAGTCCAGTTCTCAGCGTCGATGCCGTTGCGCAGCCGTTCCCTGTCGGGGCCGGTGTTTCCGTGCTAACCCCGCACTAGTCCCGTTTAAACGTTTAAAAGGAGTTCGGAGGGGAGGACGCGCCGCTCCGCCGAGGCGCTGCGCCCGACTGCCGCCGGCGCGCCCTCCCGCGGGCCCCGCCCCTTTCCCCGCCCCCGCCCCTGATTGGCCGCCCTCCTTCCGCCTGCGCTGGCATTGGTGCCACCCGCCGCCCTCCCGCCCGCGGGGCTGCCCCGCCCACCCGCTCCCCGCCTCGGGGCGGGGCGAATGGTTCTTCCCGCCCCGCCCCGTTCTGCGCGCCGCGCTCCATACTTGGCGATGGCCGGCGAGCCGCGCGCTGATTGGCGGGGCCCTGGCGGCGGGGCGGGGCGGAGCGGCGTTGACCCGGATGTTCACTCCTAGGCAACGGCGGAAGTGCCAGGGCCGCGGCCTGCCTCGGAGGGAGAGCGACCGGACCGCACCGGGAGGCGCCGCCGTCGCTACCGCCCAGCGCAGCCCCGCCGAGCCGCCATGGTGAGGGTGAGGGTGAGAGGGGCTCCCCGCCTCGCCCCGCTGCCCGCTCCCCCGCCCCGCGTGCCCCTTCCCCCGGCGGCGCTGCCCCCTCCCATCCCCCCCGGTGCCGCGCCCCGGCGGTTCCTTCGCCGCCTCCCCGCCACGGTCGCTCCACAGCGGGGCGGCGGGCCGGGGGGGACTCGCCTGGCCTCCCCGGGGCGGCGGTGAGGCAGCGCTTGAGCCGGTGCTGCCAGCGGAGAGGTGGCCTGGGGGGCGGCGGGGGGCTCTGCCCGGGGCTCCGCAGGGACCGGGGATGGGCGCGGGGCGGCCGGGCCCGGCCGGCTGCTCTGCTGTCCGGTTACTTCCAGGTTTCTGGGCCTGATGCCTGGGGCGGTGTTTACAGAGGGAATGCTTCCGCTTCGGACGGGGAATGTTGCTGCTGATGCAGTTGTAAGCGAAGCGAGTGAGCGAACGCAGAGCGGTGCGGGCCCGATCTGCTGCTGGTGTTGGCCGTAAACCTCAAATTGTCACCAGCGGTCTGGCATTTCCTCTAGAAGCTGGGCTTGCTTGTTAGGATGTACTAAGATCCAATGGAATCTGCAAAATACAGGAAAACCAGGTGCAGTCAGAGCAGGTAATGTTGCAGTGGTGGGTTCTGCTCTTCTGCAGGGATGACAGCTTTCTGTTTTTCAGAGGAGAACCTCTAGCTTCTTCAGTCATGTAAGATAATTTCCATCTTGCTGTGTGTTTGCTGCATGGATTAGCTCAGGTCACAAAACCTTTCAGTTTCAGTTTGGCACCAGATTTCTTCAGCTCTAAACAAATCCCGCAAGAAGAATGGGAACTGGCCCAGACCCTGGGCTTCTCCCAGCTCTGGCTGGATGGACGTGTGCTTTAGTGGAGCCTGTCTAAGGCAGTGTAACCTCCGTGGATGTAATCGTTTGTGTGGAATTACTGTGGTACTTTATACTGTTTGGGAATTTGTGATTCAGGTTTTCCAACAGAATTTAAGAATGTTCAAATGGATTTGTAAAGGGACAGCCCAGTGCATGGCTGTACAGCAATATAAAGACTGGTTAAGCAAGCAAGCGTAATCTTTTACTTCTTACCTTCAGTCATAAGAATTTCAGAGGCAATACCTTATGTTTTTTTCTTCAAAGCTGAAGATCATGGTGATCCTGCTGCTTACATTATGCAGGATAAAGGTCTTTTTGTTTCTGGTGACAGGTAAAAGATGCTTAAGATCAAGATTCTGCTCCTCTGTCCTTGTTTGAACAAACGAGATGATGTACTTGGCTTCTGAGTGTGGGGGGCGACAGGATGGAGCATCTTCTTTCAACTGTGTGTCTTATTTTAAGATACTGAAGTCTGTATGTGTGAGACCTGACAGTAGAATTTGAAATCAGGATTCCAACAAACTGACTTAACTTCTGCCACGGCAAAAATCCTTACAGGAAAAGAACTCAAGGAAAACAAGTAGGCTTCATGTAAAATAATGAGGGTGGTACCAGCTGCTTCTTTTGAGGGGATATGAAAGCATGCTATGAGATGAATCCGGTCAGGATTTAAATGTAACTATATCAGTCCTTTGGAGGAGAGAGAGCACAAATCCTTTAGAAATTTCCTGAGCATTATAAGCTTATGCTGCCTTCTGATTTTTCACGTTTAGTCATGGAGACCACTGGGCATAGGAGAAATGTGATCAGAACGCCATGTGCTAGGCTCTAGCGTTGAGCAGACATCAGGGATGAATCGGTGGCAGCCACCGTGTGGCTCGTGTATCCCAGTGGCTGTGTGTGCGTCCGAATACTCAACGTGGCAACTTAAGCGTGGTTTATCTAGGTCCAGTAGTGCGAGACAAATCACTGATCTTGTTGGGAGAAGACAAATGATCTGTGGTGATATTTTAAAACTTTACTGACTCTTACAATTATCGTCATGTTATGCACATAGTGCACTTGACGCATCCAGTTTCAACTTGGTGTGTAGAGTTCTTCCAGGATCTTTCATTATAGTGGATATGGAAGCACAAGACCGAAACGGAGCCTTGAAACGCTGAAACGGCCCTTTGTTGATGGCAACAGCAAGTTTCTCGACAGCTGGGAGAAGCTGGTGTGGTACGGGATGTCAGGTCTGACACCTGCTTTGTACCATGGAGTTACCAATGTCCATGTAGAGCAGATAGATGGGAACACTTGTCTCCTCTTCGCCATCTCAAGTCTGAATTGCTCCTGGTGATCTTAAGTGAGAGTGCAGCAGGGTGTCTGCGTTTCAGCCAGGTAATCAGGGAAACAGGGCAGGGCAACGCGTGAGGCTCGAAAACCGCCTGCATAGGTGCTGTCACTTGTGCTAAAAATAAACTGGTGCACTGTTCAGGGCAAAGCAGGACTTGGGAGACTGGGTCTACTGAGATTGCTGGAATCGTGGCTTATGAATGGATAGAATCCAGTTAGTCTTTGTAAAAATAAAAATCTTCCTTTCCAGGTTACGTAAACTGTCCTGATCGTGTTAGCAAGTATTTCTTCTGCTGTGCAACTCAAGAAAAGGCAGACAACTTTAGCAAAATTCACGGTTTAACCAACCATGAATTCAAACTGTCTAGTGCTGGCTGCACATCATCCCTTTAGAATTTGTGAGACAGCTAGAAAGGGCTGAAGCACAGCCCACGATGCGTGATGAGATGCTGACAATACGTAAACCTCACGTGCCATTCAGAGTAACGAGTATTGTCAAGGTAGGGGCTGCTTGTCTTGGGCAAGCACGTTGCTGCTTGATAAATAACTTGGTTTTGTGCAACTGCTCCCAAAATGAAACTAAATGATCTGTGAAACTGCCCAACTAAAGGTAGTGCTTTTCCAGCTGCTCAAATACCGAGTCCGTCTCTCTTGGCACTTGCGAAACCCTTCGGTAAGCGGGAGAGCTCGGGGTAGGTGTTCAGTGTCCGCAGCAAGGCCTTTGTGCCCTCTGAGAAATACCGACTTAAGCTATTTTGTAGAGTCCATATTTTATTAGCCAAGTGTATGAGCTTAGCTAAATGTTATCTTAAAAGGCAAATTCCCAAAATAATCAAGTTAGAGGATATCGTTGGGATACTGCCATTGCAGTGATCTTGTGGTTTATTAGTGAAGGAAAAACGTTCTCAAGCTGAAGTTGTTCAAACAGGATTTCCTCATATGATAAATGCATGTGCTGATATCTTACTAGTTGGCATCTGGGAGTAAACCAAAATGAAATTGCAGTTCAACCCTTTGGAATTACTATTTGTGGTCGTTATTACTGTAGTTGGGTAGAGGAATTGCTCTCTTTGGGAAGGAGACGTTGCTGCCCTGCTCAATTCCTACTTCTACAGTTGTGTTTTAACTTTCACCCGCTCCCCAGTGCCGTGTACTCGTGCAGCTTGGCTTTGGGTAGGCTGATTCTTCTGAAGATATGGATGAGGAGTGCCGGTGCCAGTGTTTATTCTCCTGCCTGCCCTTTGGAGGGATGCTTCGTCAAGTCCAAGTGGCTCCTTACTCTGCTAAGTGAACCTGTAGAGAGGTGATCTGGTTTGTTGTTTCCCCTCTCCCTACTGAGCTTGTACCCGTTGTAGTAGTGTCACCTGAAGCTGAAATGAAACTGAGTATGTTTCAGTGCCTGCTGAAGAGCTAGGAATTTTACTGGAGAAGTGTGAAATTCTGAAAGGTGCCTGTACAGGCAGCATGAGTCGGAATTCAGGTCTGTGCTAAGCCCTGTTTTTTACACCGCTTTAATACAAGGTGATTTTTAAGGATTTTTTTTTTCAGACCTCAGAAGTAGAAGATACTCAAAGTGATGTTGATCTTCTGTTGTTAATCATATTTGGTCGCCGTGCGTTATAATTTCTCGCTTTGCCATTGATTTATGCCAGGAGACCTGCGGAGATTAAAAAGCCTCGACCAAATCTTTGTCTCTCTCCTCAATGCACAAGGTCCAAAGCATGTGTATGCTTCAGTTCTTCCTAATCTTTCGCCATTTCCAGGAAGAAGGGTGAAAAAAAAAAAGTCTTTAAACCAGGGGACTTCAAATTTGATGTTCCAGTGCCTCACCACCCTCTGAGTGAAAAATTTCTTCCTTATATCTAATCTAAATCTGCCCTCTTTCAGTTTAAAGCCGTTGCCCCTTGTCCTAAAGATCAAGAATTCAAGCCAGTGCAGTGGAAGTGTGTGGCCACTTTACGCTGGAATACAAACTGATTATTTTCTTCATCTTCAGTGTACTGAATAGTCCATGGGTGAGGTGTTCACGTTGAGGTTAATGTGAGAATTGACTAAGAGCTGTACCTGAAACGTGCAGTGCATTTGGAGAACGTTAAGGTGTTGTGGCTTACTTGAGCTGAATACTTCACCTGTCTCCTGGACCTGATCAAGTGGCCAAAATTTACTTGTGTAGTCTCATGTCCTAAAGCAGGATGAGGACAGAGGCTTCCAGACAGGTTGCCTTGGGAAGTCTGAGTTCTTGCCTGGGTGGTAGATGAGACGTTTGCTTTTGAAACTTCCTTTATGGGGCACGAGGGTAGATGCTGGTTGAGCAAGTTTTAAAGACGTTTCCCTGTTAGTTGAGCGGAGAAGATTTATTATGGGAAGAAAATGCAGTGTACTTGAGGAAGCTGCTTTTCTTGTTTGCTAATTAAAATGTCGTTTTCCAGGATAGGTGCTGTCTGGGCAATGCCAAACACAGTGGCAATCCTGTCCTTTTTCCGGTTTTTAGATGCAATTAAGTTTTGAGTGAGGAATCAAAACAGGATCTACTACTTACCTGTGCCCCAAATAGGCTTCTATTTAGAATCACTTCAGTTGTGTTAAATAGTATCTCGTGCCGTGTTTCTTAGAGTGGTGGCTGGAGCCTTGGCATCAACCAGTAAGATTAATTTTCTTGCATTATCTGGTGCTGTTCTTTTGCCCCACCTGCCTCTTCTAGGGTTTAGAAGGAAAGCGTGCAGCATGCTTTGAGCTCGTGCTCTTTGTGCTGCCGCTTCCAAGTTGAGCCGAAGAATTACAGAATGTGTTTGCATACACTTGACTTATCTGGCTGCCCTTCTCACAAATTACCTGCTTTATTCCTGCTGTATGCAAATTAAACCTAACTAGTTTATATTTGATCAGCGTAGCCTGTGTTATTTTTCAGCGCAGGGTTTGTTGAGGAATCCTGACTCTGTTTAAACCCGTGGGACGTTAGTCCGAGTGTTTGCAGCCGTGCCGCAGAGCGTGTCCTTGCTGGTGCCGTTTCTCCCAGTACAAAGAGGATGTCCTCCATGACTTTTTGTTACAGAAAGGGGAGCTGAGTTCTTTCCTGATGCGTTGACTTGGAATTTCAATCACGTCCTTGTTGCAAAGTGGGAGGGTTACCAGCCTGGGTGAAAGCAAAACCCAGGATCCAACAATTTTAGCAGCATCAGCTGAAACAAGACTGGAAACAGCACTTAAGTAAGAGGATTTTGTGCGGAAGGAAAAAAGGGTCGAGACTGCATTGAAGACATAAGCTTAGTGGTTGCCTTAAGCCACCAATCAAAGCCACCATAAATAAAATACTCTTTATTCTCTCAGGGAATTTTGTTTGCATTTCTTCAGGTGATGCTTGCTATCTTTTCCATTAGACAAACTGCTGACCTCGAAAGTGATGTCCTGTTACCTGCCTTCCCCAGTTATTTTTGCTTTGGTAAATACCAGGATTTAAAAAAAGCTTGCTGCTAGCAAAGGTGATCAGTGCCTGGCTGCTAGCCTGTGCTTGCAATTTGAGACAGGCTCAAGAAACAAGAGATGGGTCTTTCAGTGAGTTAATTCAAAGGAGGAAAGAGCCATGAAATGGAGGATCGAGGTAAAATATCAGCTGCATTATGCTGACTGCAGCAGTTAGTAGCTGGATTTATCCACTGAGTCCTGTCGCTGTGTATATTTAGGGGTCATCTTGGAGAATTTTGGATGTAACACTAAGAACAGGCATGATCTTGGCTCAGTATTGACAGTGCTCCACTGGATGGTCAAATACAGCTTTGACGGAGCCGTGAGTACAGGCAGAGCTGTTTCAGAGCTCAGTGAGGTGCAAACTGGCCAAATGGAATAAGTGTTAACTTTGTATTAAATTGAAGGAGAAGTCTGACATGGATGGAAACTGGCATGTGCGTGTTAAGTGAAGCACTGCTGCTGCATTAACCGTCCCTACTACTTAAATTTCTTCAAAGCTTTGGGAACTTTTGTGTGTTGTTAGATCGCATGCTGTCTGTCCGCATGCTGTCTGTCTGATTTGAGGGTAGGTCAGACGTTCAGAAGTGATAAGGAAAGCATAAAAAGACTGAAGGAATAGGCAAGTCTGGGAATTACAGCAAGGGAAGGAATTCTGGAGAGCATGAGTAACTTTTTAGGTGGAGATGTGATATTCTTATGGCCTATATATATATGCAACACCATTAAATTCCTCGTTTAAATCTTGAAATCCGTACTGCTGAATCCCTTGGACAAAACTGAACTGTCCTACAAGCTTTGCAGTGTAGTCAGCAAGGTATGTGTTGCTAGACACAAGCGAAAGGCATATTAACCTACTTGCCTGACCTTTTAGGCAATCGGAGAACGCTCAGGGATGAGGGCTAATTAGATAACCTCTCTGTCTCTCCTCTCGGCCTTGCCAGGCATCCGCTTCCTTGCCAGGGTTATCCTGTGAATGTACAACCCTGGCTGCTGGACTCCAGGACGCTGGAAAGTGCTGAGTTTGCATATTAAGCCGAGCAACTGTGAGCGTGGCGGCAGCTTCCCTGGGGTGCCAGGGCAAACAGGCTGATGTAAAGCGTTATGCTGGACTGATGGTGTTGAATGTTTGTGTTAGACATGCTTCCTGAAAGCGTAACTATGTTTGTTGTCACCTTGGTGATAGAGTTTATACCTCCCTGTGCTACAGTAATGTGCGTTTCTCAAGTGGTTTTGGTGTGAGTAACTCCTCAGATGAAAAAAATCTAGGGTTGCAGTTGACTGGAAGGAGAACCTGGATCTGTCAGGCCAGGACCAACTTGCCAAACTTGGCTGTTTCTGCAAGAAAAAAGTTTCTCTGCTTGAATTGAGCAGTTCCTCTTCTGATCCTTTCGTGACCGGCCTGATTCGAACATGAAACAAGCATCATGTAGAATAAAAAAGCATTCTGAAAAGATCATCCAGCGTTAACAGGATTAAAAGAAAGCATCACGAGTGATACGTTTGTGAATGTTCAGGATGACACATGGCAGTGTTGAATCTCAAGAGCTGTTGCGTTTGTAGTAATTATGGTTCCAATTAAAAAAAAAAAAAATTGACCCCTGTGAAAATTAAGCAGTCCTTCTCCAGAGACTGATTTGGGTGCTTCCTCAGTAATATTTGAATGAAAGGCAAGAAGACGACGTGACTGTGAAAAGCAGGTCATCAGAGTTATGAACCCACACAGACCTACTGTATTAGTTTATTTCGAAGACTGAACTAACCCAGTTCACCAGTTAGGAGTAGATTTACAAAGCTGGAATGAGGTAATGAAGCGGGAGGATGGGGATGAGAGAGTAATTTGGGATACATCTGCAGGGTTGCAGCTAAGAGCTGTACGAAAGGGTCTTGCAGAGGTAACGGGAGTTTCTATGAAAGGGCTGACAAGGTCAGGAAGAAGATGCTGTGAACAATTTCCTGTTGCACGGGCTGTGAAAACTTTAGTGGCTGCTCGGCTGTAATCCTTTGGTGTGAATCAGTGGGAGTGAGCTGATGGGGGCAGGAGGGTGGTTAGGAGGAAGCTTCACGGTTTTTAGAAAGCAAGACTCGCTTGCCTGCACACCGCCTTAGTGTATGCCAAAGTTCTTGTGAACCTACAGAAAATGATGCAGTTTAGTGCTGGACTGAGTCCGAGAGGCATCGGAATTTGGTGCATTAAGTAATACTGAGGGATTACACTGTCAGTAAAGCTGTCTGTGTCTGAATGTCCGTCTTGTACGGATACGTGCATTCCCGTGCTCAAGCAACATCTGTTCTGGTAGCGAAACTATCAGGCAGATGTTACAACCTTCCTTATGAAGTGTTGGAAAAATGGGGACAAGTTCTCCTATCTCATGCTGTGCTGTGACAGGTTTTGTTTTTGTTTTGCTTAGCAAAGATTTCCTGTCTGTACGTATATCTAACAAAGAAAATGTTATTTTCTGTTAAATCCAGACCTAAAATGGGGAAAACCCCTGTTGTGCAATAACATTCACCTAATTAAATCTCTTCACGTTAATCGGAATAGGTGGTCAGCTCTATGGTCAACTTCAGTGGCTTTAATCCCATTTATTAAAAGTTAGTGATGCTGGTTTGCAATCTGTGCAACTTTTCTGTGTAGATATTTTACCGCTGCTCCCATTTTACTCTTTCATGTGGGCCTGATAGATTGCGTATTCACTTGATGCCGTGATTTATTGGGAAATGACTTTTTGCAAACTTTATGCTTCACAGGAATTCTTGGCACCAGATGAAAGCTGGTAAATTACATTGTCGTGTTCAGTGACAAGTTTAATAAATAAAACATTGTTTCTGTTACCCAGAAGACAAACACTGGTGCAGGAATCATTAGTGATCGTGGCACAAGGTCAAGATGAACCGCCTTGTTCCCAGAAAGTCTTGTCACTGGTCCATCCTGCTCTTCTCCTTGTGCGTGGTGGCTCTGTTCACTGGACAGGGGACAGAGACATGCGTTGGACTTGATACAAACGAAAGCAATAAATGTTCAATTAGTTTTGAAAATAAATGCCGGTATCTCCCGTCTTGAAGTATGTCCGTGCTGGGAAGGACGTGCTGAGCAAACATTGCTTTTTTCCCCACTGTATGCTGCACGCCTCTGTAGATGTGCTACAAGAAACTGAAATGCATTTGGTCAAAAAACAGCTTTGAGGAGTGTAAATTAGTTGCAGAACGTACTCCAAGAGATGCTGAATTCTTACTTCTAGAGCACATAGTGAATTACAGTCAGATGGCCTCCACCTTACTATCAGGAGTGTTATATTTTTCCCAATGGATGTAAAATGGCTTGATAAATAGTTTTTTCATAAGATTGAGCTTCTTAATGAAGCAATACAAGTGGCTCTGGCCTATTTAGAAACTAATGAATGGAAATGCCTTTGGTGCATTATAACCCTCTTGGTAATTGTTTCTGGAGTTGAGCTAGGACGTTGGGTAATGTCCCACGAACAGCAAACAATGCTTACCTGGTTTGGAGGTGAGAGCGATGAGGCAAAGTCAACCACAAAGTGTGATTGAAAGGAGACTTTGAAGCATCAGCCTAAAGGTACAGCAACAAACAAGGATTTGGCAAAACATGAGCAGCAAGCTTTGAGGTGCTTGTGGAGCTGGAATGGAGGAGGAGAGCTCTTTGGTAGTTGCTCCTAGAGGACCATTGCCGCTCCTTTAATCTGTGTAGGACTTGCCATAGTTGTGCTGTCAGCCTGAAATGGTGGGAAGCATCCGATGTCATTAGCGTGCTGGTGGCAAGGAAACTTGAGCTGCCTCATTCGCTCTCCTTCCCGGACATTATTTTAGTTCCCCGCATGACTCTTTGGAGCAGACGTGTAAGTTACTCTTCCCTGTAGAACCTCTTTAAAGAAGAGATCCCTTGTGAGCACTTTTCTTTCTGAAGCTAGTGTGTATTAAATTTCTGGACCAATGCAAAACAAAAGCTGGTCAATTCTTCTGAGGTTTAGAGTGGCCTTCTCATTTTTTGACGGGCATGCAAGTGCGTTTGTCAGCGTGTGCGACACCTAGACCTGAGTTTAGAAAACAAGCCGTGAAACTGTTTTCAGCCGTTAATTAGTGCTAGTACTGCTTTCCCATAGAATGCTCAATTGTTTTAAAAGTTAGAGCAGAGCAGAATTAAAGAATTAATGTTGTGCAGGAGAACATCTCTGAGAAGGATTCACTGACTCAAAAGCTGACGTGACTTGTACAATTGCTCTGTAAGTAACTGCCGGTTACAGGGGAGCTGAGGGAGATCGAGTACAGCAGCTTCTGCCAAAATCTTTGAATCCATCACCTCTTGCTTTTATTTTCAACTTTAATCTTTCTCACTTGTAATTAATGGAATGAGCACTCTCAGCAACTGGTCTGTCCATTTGGTCTTGTAATGTGACCACAGCAAATTGAGCTAGGCATGTTACTGAACATACAACATGGTCCTGAGATGATAAAAGCCAATGGGTCACATCCTAACCAGTGAAGACAAAGCTCTCCTTCAAGAGAAGGAGAATGTAGTCTGCATCAGTGTCATGTCCTTTTAATGATTTTTGATCTGTTCTTTTATGACTATCCACAGCGTAGTGTATCTTTGGGTTTTATTACTTCTGATTGTTTGTTTCTTAAATGTGCTATTGCTGTCTCTCCCACTGGTGCACCTTGCTGTCAGGAAGCTGTGATTTATAAGGACATTACAAATGGTTTTAGATAGGAGCTGCCAGAAGAGAGGTAATAGTCAAGGGAAAAATTATGGAGAAAAACAGATTGTAAGGAATATGTGCAGCTGATGGAAATGTCATGAGCGCAGAACTTGTCTGGGATTCATAGATCGTACAGAGTTATTCTCCTTCCAATCTAATATCCTAAAAAGTGAATGCTGACATCTGAGAAGGGAATCCTGCGACTTAACATACTACTGTAGTTTTTATTACACAAGGGTTACAATAATTGAACCCTTTGCTAAAGCTTCTAGCAGTAATACTATCCTATTGTGTAAGGTGAAAAGCGAGTCTTCTGCCTTTTGAGCTCTGGAGGTTGGCAAGGATTAAAATGACAAGCAGGAGGGGAAGCTGTGTATCTGTTTCAATTAAAAAAATTAGTGTTTAGTATTACAAAGCTGAAACATTAGTCAGACATTCCTGTTGGGAGAACTGACAGGAAATAATATGATTTACAGTCTGGGGTATGTCTGCAACATAAAAGGAAGAAAAAAAAAATCATTTGCTAGTTGTATACTTCTGACCCTGGATTAATTTAAAAAGATATTTTGCTTGTAAACTGACCAGCAACCGAAGTGATCTGATGTGTGATTGCTTCAAATTGCATAAGTTGAGCAGATGTTCTATTTCTGGTGTCCTTTCAGGTTTTTATCTTGCATTTCTGTTCTCTGAAAATTGAGATGCCAGCTTGTACTTTTAAGTGTGGATAACTTTTCAGGTGCCAGTCTTGAGCAAAACTTGTGCACGAAGCAGCTCGGAGACCTTTGTTTTCCCTGTTATAACCCAACTGCAGTGTCGTAACAAGCTTAACATCTCGGGGCCGAACATGGGCAGCGTGGGCTAAATAACTACACATGTGTGACTGTTTTACCTTAATCCTAACTATTGAAGTAATTTTTAGGTCACCCAGTCCTTCTCAGCTGGCATCACAGATGGGAAAGGGGGTAGGTAGCACAATCATGCCTTGCGTAGGCGTGTTGTAGTTGTTTTGCTGACGGGAAAGGTTTGGTGGCCCAAGTGGCTTATTTCCCAGAAAGGGCTAAACCAGGGAGAAGCCACCACTGCAGTAGCACAGAACTACCTCAGCTGGTTTCTTTTCATTAGGGAGTTAGCTCTGAGTAGTGTTAATATAGAAATACAATACAGAAGTGAAACCAGCCTGATTTTCTTTTTGAAGAAACTGCCTGACGCTGTTTATGCTCAACAATAACACAGTCAAATGAGCAGGAGCTATCAGAACAAAGCTGTGAAGACCAGGGAATTCAATCTGCAAGTCTTTATGATAAATGGAAGCAAATTCCTGCTGACTGGGAAGGTCTGGGAACTTGAAATGAAGCCTTTTGCCTCCTTTCGAGTGGAATGGCTTAGCCTTTGAAACGGGTAGAGCTGCAGGTTTGTGTAAACCCTCATAAAACCCAGAGTATAGGTTAAGTCTCAGGTGAAGTGTTACCAGTTCTGCCAGCGACACCAATCTCCAAAAGGCTTTGGGTACACATCTCTTATAATAACCTCATTTATCAGGTGACGAGTCTGTGCAAAATGTCATGCAAATGTGCTGGGGCTTGTGCACGACCTCGGTCTGGCAGAGCGTGTTTGGGTGCCCTGAACTGTGACAGCTGCATGAGAAGCAGTTTGCTTGCAGGTTTGCATCATCCTGGGTCAGCTCCTGTTGCCTGATGTTGTGTCCAGTGTCCTGCCAGGGCACCATTACTGTCCCCCCTTATCCTAAGGATCTGTGTGGCTTAGGGGACAGGACGAGTGGGAGTCAAAAGGAAGTTCAGCATTTTGCCTGGTTTAATTTTTGCCGTTTGCATCCTCTTTCCTGGTAACCGTGTACAGACGTAAGGTCGGAAGAATCCCTTGCTCTTAAAATGAATAACAATGACCATAACACACCCTTGTTTCAAGTATTGCAGATGAAAACAGATTGTTTTATTGCACAATTTACAAACACACCTTCTGAAAACGCCTGAACAAAACCGACAGTAACTTCCTGGATTTTTTTATTTGTGTGTTCTGCGTCGAACGTCTGCCCGTGCTCAGCCTTTGAACGATATTGCTTACAGTATGAACGGAATTCAACTACACAACTGTGTAACTCTCGGTGCAACCACACGTTTATACAACTGCCTCTTTTTCAGCAGTATTTGTTTTTATTTGAGCCTCCATACAGAGTGCCTGGATGACCAGAGACCTGTGGCTGTTCTGAGAGGGTTTCCCTTTTGGAAATACGCTAAGCACAGCAGAGGGACTGAAGAGAAGAGCAGATGCAGGCAGAGGAAGCTAAACAAATACAGCTACTCCTCTAGACATATACGTAACATTTTTCCTTGTGGTGGTACCATGGGAACGCTATAGCAGATGCTTAAGTGGAGATTCTAGATAGCCAAACATCTTTAGAGGAAACTTATTAAGGAGCTTTCATCTAAGCTAATATTTTCAGTCTCTGAGATTCCTATGATCTCTAAATCCTTCAGTGACTTGAGCTATAATAAAACTTCATTTAGAATTTCTGTCTGAACTCTCTGCTCCTCCGCAGGAGCTCCGTGCTGGATGAAACAGAGGAATGGTGGAAAACGGCCTCGTATCAAGTAAACACTAAGCTCATTAAGTCCTGCAACCTCAAAGAGCTTGGCTTTGAGAGCAGCCCAGACTGGGAGACAGCCTGTCTAATCACCTTCTCAGTGAGCAGGGGTTTGTAAGCTCTTCATGTCTAAAGGCAAGAATTCTGTTTTGTCTGGAGATGTGTTAAGCGACTGTGTCTCCAGCATGCAATGTTACAAGGGAATTATGCAGATGGAAATCCAGAAGAGGTGAGGTTAAGAGAGGTAGGTTGGGTCAATCGTAGTGAGTCAGGTGACACACATCCCAAGTTCTCGAAGAACCCCTTCCTCTTACACAGGTTGTGTGAAGGCTTTGAGGGATTTTTAAGTGTGTCTAATAATGTGCTGTTGTCCAAATTGCAGTAGTAGGGCATCCCTGAGAGTTCACTGCTCTGTAAAATCAGGGACCCATGTGCTGCTGGATGTGATTCCTGTCTCTTTATGTGTAAGTACCTGCAGCTACTCTGGGTGATCCCGCTGGGGTGGAGGCCTGGAACCAAGCGATGTGTTTGACCACAGACCTGGTTTTTAAAACCTCACTTTACCTACAGTGAAACAACCAGAAACAAAAGATACTGGTAGAATTGCCTGCTCAGTCCTGAAATAGGACAAGCCAGATGTATCCAATACCACAAAGTACCACTATACTCTGTCTGCTTTGTATTGCGGTTTTTTGGCTGTGCCAGGATTTAAGCTGAGTTAAAGTGAAAATTTAGGGACAGAAATACAGCAGAACCTGTCTTTATTTCAGTGCTTTAAGAGATCTTCTGGCAAGCTGTTTAATTATTTAAATGCTCTGCAAGAAAACTGAAGAGTCCTGCTGCTCAGCCTTGCTTTTACCTCTCTGATTCTAGAAAAATACATTATTAGTATGTGCTCGGATGTTTTTGTTTTTCCATTGCACACAACCGTGTGTGCCAGCAGTGTCTGAGCCCCTCTAAGATTCTCTGCCTTAAACAGTCTTGCTCATGTCTTTTTACAGCTGTTACTGAATTTGTTGTTATAAAAATGGTCAGTCCAAGTTCTCTTGGCTAATCCATAAAACGCTGCAAACGTAGATACTCCTTCATCCAGTGTAGTTTATTTCAAAATTGGCGCGCTGTAAAACACTTATTCTGGGGTTGCAGCCTTGGTGGTGGTTTTTAACATCATCTTTGCCTAGGCTTTTTTGTCTATTATTAAACAATTCCAGCTGGCAGAGGAGGATGGAGCACTTCCGTAAGTGTTCCCACGATCCCAAAATGAGGAGCACGACCTTGTGACCACGTGCCAGCTTCTCCTTCCTTGACGTAAGAGATAGCGGGAGGTAAAGACAATATGTGGTGAGAACGATCCCCTGCCTGAACTCGGCTGCTGGAGCAGGGCAGGCGTCAGCCACCTAAATAGCGTCTTTCTCTGGGGCCTGAGAGGTTGGTAGCAAAAAGTGAGTAGTTTTTGCTTCCCCTGAACATCTAAGGAAGATAAGTAAAAAGTTTTTAAAATCTGGGCCATCTCTTTTGTGCATGAATGTGACGATAGTCCGTTCAGCGATCGATCTGTGGTCGCTTTCCAAGATAAATGACTTCAGCCTAGACTCATTTCAGCCAAGGATGTGCTTGTCACGTTTTCGAGGCATTTGAAGAGTATGGGAGGGTTCGTGTACGTTACTTCAGTGCATCCTCCTCCAGTGACAGCAGGTGACTGCCATAAACCTCTGTTCTTGGTGTCAGTGCATCCGGCTTCTCGGCCTGAAGACTCAGATCTTCAGGAGACTGTTGCAGATAGGTGGGAGCTGGTGCCTAACCATCTGCAGAGCTGGAATATTTTGCAAAGATTGTGTCCTACAGCCTGGGCTGGGTGAGAAATAAATATATAATCTCCCCAGACCAGACTGTCTGACTTGCTGGCGGTGAAATATTTCTCTTTTGATAGTGAATAGGTAGTACCTTTTAAGAACAGCTTTCCTAATGGATAGCTATAAACTCCCTTCTTTCCTCATTGCCAGGGTATGGCTTAATTGCAGGAAACTTTGCTTCCTGTTTCTCCCTGACCTGGGGGCTGCGGCTTGAATAATGTGATAACACAACTGCTTTAGTTTTGACGCCTTTCTTAAATCAAACTTTTAGAGCTTGGCGGGACACAGGAGGGAGAAAGCAAAGCTAAGCTCACTGTGTATGGGTGGCTAGAAATTGCAAAGAAGAAAGGGAGGGGAAGTAGCACTAAAAACAGACTGGCTGTGCTTCAGCTGCCTGGTGACCTGCTGATCAAAGTCACTTCATACAGGTTTTGGGTACTGTTAGGTTTGCAGGAAAGTGTCTGTTCATATCTGTTGGTGAGAAAGAGAGCTAAAGGTTATGTCAGGAACATGGTTCAGCTCATCAGTCTGTTGAACCTTTTTCCTACTCTGAAGTGAAATTCAAGGCTTCTTTTATGTCAGAATTGGACGCGAGACCAGCTGCAACAAGCTCTGTTTGGAGTGTGTTACTGCAGTTCCTCAAAATAACTGGAATCTCTGATTTCTCAGCTACAGGTAGCTTTTGGTGTTTTATCGCAAGGAAATAGCAGATCATACTTTGTGTGCATGTTTCATTCTGGTTTTTTATAAAGCTGAAGGAGGGAGATTCTGTGTTGGAACGGAATTTGTCTTGGATGCTGGTTATCTCAAGCTGAATGGCACAGTACAAATGAGGAAGTGTGTTAAAAATACTTTGGGAGAAGGAACTTTCAGTTCTCCAATGCAGATTATTGTTGAGATAGCATGGAAAAACAATGCATTAAACATGTGCACAAGTGTTAGAAAAGGTTTTTGGTAAGGTAAGGGCTGGACTCCTTTCCATCAGCGGCACGTTGTTGAATTGGCAGCATGACACCAGTTGAAGCTGTGCTCTTAAATTTGTAGTCTAGAACACTTTTTGTGATACCAAGCCAAAAATACGTGATCAAATGGTACTGAACTTTATTGAAATCTATTTGTATTAATAAAAACATGCTGCTGCTTAGAACTAGAAACCATATCTTCCGTATCAGAGGAGTCAACAAGCACTGCAGTTCGTGTGTGCGTGTGAAAGTGATGTGTTACCTATACATATTGTGACGGAGAGATGTTCTTGTTTCTGCAGAGTGACCAGCAGCTGGATTGTGCCTTGGATTTGATGAGGCGTCTGCCTCCACAGCAGATAGAGAAGAATCTCAGCGACCTCATTGACTTGGTGAGTATGGGATGCTGTGACTGCGTAATGGCTGAGTCCTGGGTGTAACGAAGATCTGGTATGTAAGAACATTTTCTGAAGCGTCTCGGGGGTGTGGTGGTTTGTTTCTCTCCTTGTCTTTTGGCAATTGCCCAAACAATGTCAGGAATCTACATGTCTATTTTGGACAAGTCAACAGGTACTACCGTGTATGCACGGACACACTTTCAGATGAAGGGTAATTAGCAACTTTCTTGATGAAGTAATCGCCAGTTTGGAGGCTACTGTTAAGTAAAAGTAATTTGGAACTGTTGATACAAGGCTGACACATACCCTTGCATGTGTGTATTGTCTCCTGATAAACTACCTGCCTGCCTGTAGTTTGATACAGGACTTGTGCAGTAGGTGCAGCGGATGTGCAATGGCACGTGCTTCAAAGACACTGAGACAGAATATGTCAGAACACCCAAATCTATTTGTAATTTATCAGGTATTCTGCAGTCCAGTGAGTATCCAAACAAACCCATCTTGTGCCTGATACTCATTTTCCGCTGGCCCCTGAAACGTTCGTTTTCCTGCTAATGAAGCAGACCAGTTTAAGAAGGATGTGTGTGCTCGTTACTGGTTGCACAGGAGTTAGTTGTGCATCCTGTGATGCACAGTTGGGCTGTAATAGGTTAGTTGGTGTTGACTGGGCCTGAAAGCTGTGTGTGACACAGTTGCCTCTGGAGTAACTTAAGGTATTACTGAAATACGGATTTAATCTGTATAGAACCTGCTGTATGGGTGGCTGGGAAAGCTTGTTTCTATTGTTCAGTCCAAATAGATGGCTTATTTCTGACCTAAGCTTCTAAATTTTTGCAGGCAGAGGACATTGAGGTGGGAACAGGGCTGTTAGACCTTTGAATTTAGCCCTTCCTCTTATCTATAGTGAGAACTACATCCTTTTTCTGGGGCAGGTCTGAATTTTATGCATGATGCTGGCAAACCTTGTCCGAGAGACCCTAAAAATCTGATGGTTCTGTGCATAGCAGCTGTTGGAACTAGCACCTGTTAATTAAATTGTTTAAATTGTGTCTGAGCCGTTTGTCATCTGTGTGTGCAGAAGAGCAGCTGCTTGCCAGGTAAAAATTCAGTTGAGTAGGTCTGTTTCTAAGCGGTATTGAAGCTGGTGTTAATGAATATGGGAGGAGTCTCATGGTTGGAAAGCTGTGATCAACTTAAATTTATTGAACTCAAATTTAAATACTGCTTTTAGTTACATAGGCCAAGGTACAGGTAAGAAAGCTCTGTGGGTCAGGAAAGAAATTGTTCCCTGCGGAAAGGGATTATTTCTCTTTCTTGAAACCATTTAATAATTGGCTACATCTGTGCCACCAAAACTCTTGGCAGCCTCAAGCATCATTTTTTTGGCTGTTGCTGGAGGTAGGATACAGAATAACTGAATCATCGATATGATCTGGTGTGACATGGTTGGTTTTCTGATGAAATTTGGAGGACTGAATGGACATCAGGGTTCGAGCAGCTCCAAAGACCATTCAGAACAATGAGTTGTTTGGGGAGCTATGGTAAGCTTGGCTGTATAATTAGTATGAGGTTTTTTTTAATGACTCAGAAAATTGCTGGTTACCTCTAAATGTTTGAATTACTTTTGGATGGTGCTCATTAGTGCTCTATATGCTTTCCATCAGCAAGACGCTCACGGGACTTCTTTTCATATTGAAAGTGTAACATGAAACAGACCAGTTTGAATGATGCTTGTTAGAAAGGAGAGTCTGCACGAGTCCCACCCAAGTCAGTGCAGTCCCTTCTCTGGGGTGGAGATGAAATAATTTGTGAAATCTAGTATGATTTTTTTATTTTTGAGACATCTGTAGACCTGCTCTGCAGCCCGCGCTCAGCCTGATGTCTGTAAGACTGAAGTCTGCGCTCTAGTTAGACAAGCAGTGTATACACTGCCACCTGTAATAGTTCCAAAAACATCATAAACCAGACTCAAGCAGATCGTTTTTTGACCTTTTTTGGCAAGTTTCATCCAAACCTTTAACAGCTGACATTTTTATTCTATTTCCTGTACCATTACCAGACAATAACCTCCTTGAAGTAAAAGGTCAAACTCCAAACGCATGACGAGCATGAGCAGGTTCATTAAATTTGTAACAGAATTATAAAAGATGGCACCTTGACTTCTACTTCCTTTGTGCTTGGTTTCCTTGCTTCATTACACTGCTATGCTGGAGTAGACTTGAAGCAAAGGCCAGTGTCTCTTTTTTTTAGAGTGTGAAGCATAGATTATTACTTGAAGTCTGCCTGCAGCTCAGCTTTCCGTAGTCTTTCTGTAAGAATTGATCTCCAGTCTGATGAGCGTAGCTGCTGTTTGATGCTTGCTTAAGATCCTCTGAAAGGAGGTGAAGATGACTTAGGAATGTCTTTGTGTGTAAAAAGTTTTCCCAAACTAATATAGTGAGAAACTGACATCCACTTCCCAGGCTTGTATTCCTGCTGGGAAGGATAACCGCACTAAGTTCCCTCCCTAAGTCCCTCTTACTCTGTCAGAGCCATGCTCTGCTGCTGCTTTTTAGTCTTGGTGCCAACATGAGTACGTGGAATATGTTCAAGACTGTACGTTACTGCCCCCAAGTGTTGGGCTCGCAAGAGAAGGGGTTCAAACTTGAACATGAAGTAAAAGGGTGGGTGGACGAAGAGAATTTTTGGGTCACTGGCCCTCATCAGACTAGACACTTTTCATTCATTAGCAAAACAGTTTGTGGTTTGCCCTTTTACCGCAGCTGTTGTTGCCTTTTTCAAACTGCCGAGCCTTCAATTAGAGTTCATTAGAGACCTTGTCAATCACAGAACTCCAGAAGTACTGCCTGAAAGAAGTTGTTCGTGGTGCTGGTGATGTGCCTTGGCATGGAATGCTCTGGGTGGAATTCAATTAGTTATTATTTGTAAATAGACTACTCAGAGGCTGTCAACATGTAAGAGGACTTCTAAATCACTACAAAAAGAGTTTAGTGTAGGCACATACCTTTTTAAGGACAAATAATTTTAATTAGAATAGTTTTCCATGTAGCTCATCTGGAAACTGCGGTAGCCTTGGAGCATCCACCTTTCAGCCAAGTCCAAATGGTAAAGCAGTTCCCATAAGAGGAGTGCTAAAGGTGATTGCACGGCTCTTAAATGGATTTGTCACGAGGATACACCCAGTGATAGCATTTTTGATTGCGTAGCATGAATACTGTCTCACCTCCTTAGTGCCTCGCGTTGTCCAGAAGTTGCTGCAGTTGATAGACTGTGCTTCTCGTAGAAATCAGTTGTGAATCACATCTGTTCTCATAGCTTGGTTGAAGGAGAATAGTGAGGGTATCTTCTGGATGGAAGTGTTTCTTGGTATCAGTTGAGTGAGGTCTTGTTTTGGCTCATGGAAAGTGGGATTACATGAAGTAAGGAAGCTGGTGGAGCTCACTTCTGAGTGGCTAAATGATTCGTACTGAACAGTCAGAACAAGCTGAGAGAATTGTCCTCCTGCGTCCTTTCTCTTAAAGTAGTTGTGCAGTAAGTCAGCCCTCGTGTGCTTCCAGCTGTGTTCTTTCCAAGAGAAACCCTGAAGAAGGCATCAGCTTTCAGGTCATGCTGTTGTGGAGGGTCTCTTCCTAGGACACCTTGGCAGCACTCATCACAGGGGAGGTGAGCGATAGCTGGGGTCACAGCCTCCAGAATCCTTTTGGGATTTTTTGCAAGAGAGCTTCACGGACATGTCTTGGAGGGATGCCTGTCTGGGAAAGATGGAAGATGGATTTGTTGTGCTCATGGGCCACGTGCAGCAAGTAAGGGATCTGTGACAGTATTGTCTTGATGGCTTTGGCCTGAGCATGGAAGTTGATGTGCTCTCAGTCTTGGTAAAAGTTAAGCAGGTTACTTTTGCAAGTATGAATTTCCTGCTGAATGTTTAATTTGGATGTTCGCCTGCGTGAATATAATATAAATTAGATGAAAAATCCAGCTGAGTCAGAAGAATCAGATGGCTGATATGAAGTGGGGACAGAGAATCATCCTGACAAAACTGGATCACAAAAGGGACAAGCAGGCTTGCCAGGAGAGTGGGGTTTGCTCACAGCCACAACTTTCTTGCTCTCTTTTCCCAGTAAAACTGATATTCCAGTAATACTCAAGTCATTCTCATTTTTCTTCTGTCCTAAACGTGAGAGCTTCCTTGAAGTACAGCATCAAGTTCTGCTGCCATGGAAGAATTTAAGCTGAAGTTCTTTACAGCTATAGCAGTCAGAAACTTTACTGGCTGTTTCTCAAGGCTCTGTTTGCAATTAAAGATCTGGGAGGTGATTGTCTGTTGCTTTCTCATCACAGGAGAATGCTTCAGTACTTCTAGTAGAATGTCACTTTTTAGAAAATCCCAGATTGATGAATGTTGCAGTGAATTCGAAATATTTGAGCAGTTTTCAGAACCTTGCTTCTAGGCAAGCCTCGAATCTACTTGCATGCTTTTAGTAACTGGAGATACATGAAGCTAGAGAATTTATCCCCAGGAAAACTTCATTGCTTGGGCTGCACAGACCATAAAGAACATGAGAATGCGACTGGAGCTTTTTGTATTTTGAGTCCAAGAGAATAAGCAGTGTGCAATATCGAGGAGAAAGATAAAGTAATTGACTGCAGATGGCCAGCTGAACATCTAGTGAGGGTTGGAAGATGTTTTAAAAAAAAAATCCACCTTCAGACCCAATGAAAACTTAAAAAGAAAGTAGTGGAAGCAGAAGTGCACTGACAGCCTCATGGTCTCAAAAGCTTTATTTTTTGACCTGCTGTTTTTCCTGGACCTGTTGACTTGTGTGATAGTCTCTAAGCCACCAGCAGCCAGTCAGGTTTCAAATGCAAAGAGTATTGGCTAAAGAAAGGGGCTCTGACTCCCTGAATTAATTTATGATTGTTGAGAGCCAGTTTTCCATTTGGTGAGTGGCTGTAAGCAGGAGCTTTTCCAGCTAGAAAAGATTACCTCTGGATATCTTGATGGTAATTGGAGATACCAATTAATATATGTAAATTGTTCATGTCATGCTTGGCTTAGAGCTAGCGACTCCACTGAGCTTGCATGAGATCGTGAAGGTGAATTTCACTTCTGCCTTCGTACTCACTTACTCTTTTTCTTTTTAAGCCTGAACTGTGCCTGTTTTTCTTCCAGGCTCCTGCCACTGCACTGCTGGTGTTAGAGAACCTTAAAATGTCTGTTGAGATATCCTTCTAAAGGAGCATGGGGGGGAGATGGCTTGATGAGCTCGAATCCTAATTAGAAACCGATCTAACCTCTTTAAAGGTGGGGGGAAAGCTAAGATAGAGAAACATCGCTGGAGAGAGTATGCCTCTGCATATCCCATAACTGTTGCTGGATATTTCCACCTCCAGCTGGACTCCTGACACAAATAGTCAAGACTTCCCAAGATATTGATATGCTGTGATGGCTCCTGGGACTTGTGACTGGTAATGAGATACAGAAGCCTTCACCTGCAGGTCACTAGTCGAAGTCTAGGGCAGCCTAGCCGTGCCTGCCAGATGGCTAGCTTTTGTTTCTCGGTAAGCTGCAGAGCACTGCATCTAGCAAAAGCCCTATTTTATCCAGCAAATCACAGGGAGAACGCCAAGGATCCTGTTTTAGGAATGGTAGTCACCTTTCAGAGTGTTTCAAATGTAGTTCCTCAAACGGAATTGAAGAATTCAGTCATGAATGTAACATTTCTGCTATGACATCACTAACTGGACAAACTTGGATCTGCAAGCTTGTTAACATTTGCCTTTTTCCAGTAAAGCTGGTTGGTTTTAATTTTGTTTTTGCTAATTCTTGCAGTGCTGGAGTTCAGTGCAAATACTCGAATAAAGCTGAGCTGTTTCCAATATCAATTACATCTGGTCTTGAACACAAAAGTCCATTTAAGTGTCATTTAATAAACAAAGCTTGAAGAATGCATGGCCCTTGGACATCTGATGGATCAAATTAAGGTTTAGCAATGTGGGGATTTGTGGGAGTGACTTTACCAGTGGTTTTAGGCCCAAGATGAGTGGAGCCAGGCTTCCTTCTTGAGTTTCCACAACATCCGTTGGGCCGTGTCTGTGTTCTGCAGGAACAGGAAATTCTGAGGCTGTGGAATGACTCAGAAAAATTATAGTAATATTTTATGAGATGCTGGCCCAGAGGAGAGGCATCCAGGCTGAAAGGGGGGGGTCGTGTGCCAAAATGGTTATTTCACAAGAGCACCGAGTAACTTGCATGGGCTCTTCTTTGCCTTTCTTTGAGCAATTTCCCCAAGTGACAGGGGCCCTGGTTTTGTCCACTTCTGTAATGATGTAAGTTGTCTTAAAAAAGAAGAATCAAGTCTTAAGAGTTCAACATGCAATTAAAATACTCTCTTTCCTGTTTGGATGTGGCTTTTAATTAAAAACCGCTCTAGTCACATGTATATTCGGATCCTGCGTGATACAGACACAAATTCCAAAGACAAATGGATCTGAATGGTGCTTGTGCTAATCTTTTGAAGCTCACTGCATCTTCCTTCTGATTCTTTAAGGAAAAATGTGTTTCATCTTTAATTTTGCTGCATTTAGCATAGTTTTCCAGTGTGTAAGGTTCCCTTGGAGGTCAGTGCATGCTGACCTCTGAATAAACATGGAAAAAAAAACTATTTCCAAGCACAGAACCTTACACTAACAGTATTGCTGTTTCAATTGTAAACATAATTCCTTCCAGTCAAGGCTGTAGAGGAAAACAGCCACCTTAGTGTGCTCATTTTGGGTGGCTAGTAAGCCAAAATATTAACTGTGCTGAATTTGTAAGGTGCAGAATTTGATGCAATTCAGCCAGCACGATCAAAGCAAGGATGGAGAGCACATGTAAGACATGATGAGCTGAAGTACTGTTCTTGTTTCCTCTAAACTTTTTTAGGTGCTTGTTTTAATCATATTAAAAAAAAAAAGTCAGAAACAATTGTTTAGTTGGTAATAAGTTCCTTGAACCAAAAAGTGAGTCAAGAAGGAATGATTGTTAGGTTAGCTACTCCAAAAAGTGTACAGTTTCGACTTTGGCACAAGCGATTATTTGTCTTGATAGCAGAGCAGTTGACTTAATTAAAACACTGTCCACATACCTGGCTTGCTCTGGTGGAGAATACTGTTACACAAGACAACAGAATCCTTGTTCAACATGCAGGAGAGTATGCTTACCTCACTTTTCATTCAGTTTTTCTTTCCTCTGTACTACATGTTCATTGTATCTCTCCTTAGAAAAAAAAAAAAAAAAAATCCCCCAAACACAGTGCCCTGTTGCATGGTATGTGCTTCTGAATGATGCTGCTGTTCAGCTCCAGGCTGAACAGCTGAGTCTGGACCCCCTGAGATTTTTTTTTTTCTGTTCTAATTTAGATTGAGGGTGGTCTCACTCCTTGACTATGCATACAACCACCATAATAGATGAATGAGTGCTTATTTGTGGAAATGTGGGTGCATTAGGGTCCAGAGTACACTGTGGACCAAATTAAAATAATGATAGCCTTTAGCTAAAGATACAAGGTTAGGATTGTATTCTACATTTGACCTTCCACTGCTTAGAGTGGGGAGAAAAATTGTGTCAAAATACAGATGGGAGCCCAGTCTTTGCTTATAAAACAATCCTCATAGCTTCAATGTTTTCATCGCAGTGAAGCTTATTTATAGTGCAGTGATGAACTGAACAAAGTCACTGCTTTGACATTTTAGTTTTTGACCTGGGGAGTGGGTTAATCCTTGCGTTTCTAAATTTAAAGTCAAAGTTCTGTGTATAATGACTGTTGGAGGCACGTGCTCAGGCACCTAAGTGCGTTTTGGCTTTCCAGTTAACGTAGAACAAGCTAATAGGAAAAGTTACTGATGAAATCCACTGTTTCAGAGTGAAAACTCAAGAGGGTTGGTTGGTCTTCTAAGCAGAGCTGTCTCCGCTGGGGTCAGAAGATTTGGATGTTTTCTTGCTAAACATAAACTGAATTCTCCAAGAGTCAATGTGCACGAGAGTAATTTAAATGCTTTACGAAGGTTCAGTACTTGACATGGGGAAGAATTTAAGGAAAAATACGTGTGTAGTGTAAAATAATTGCTTGGTGCTTACGTTGCAGCAGCTAGCTTAGCCTGGCTGTGCCAAATGTCTTACCCTTACATGTTCTAAAATGCAAAGGACCTAAATTCAGAAGGAATCAAATAGTCTCATGAGTATGTAGCTGAAGTGTTTAAAGCTGCAAATTACCTGCTTCAAATTGCCGCATTTGCCTCGTAAGCAGCTTTTGTAACGTGGAAGAGGAAGAACAGTGTGCGTAAATCTTGTTAAGTTTATTCTTGGAAAGGAAGTACAGCAGCTGTTGAAAGTTGCTGTAATAAATGATACAAAAATTATTCTCTTGGGGTAACTGTGCCACGCTTGGATGTTTTTCTGATAATTAGAATTACATGAGTAGCTCCATCAACTAGAATATCTCTGTTCTTTTTATAAACACTGTTGACAATTTCTAATGCTTCCAAAGTAGATGAGTGAGTTTTCTTTGCTATTTATTCTGAAAGGAGAAAGAGAAAAGAGTATATTGTCTGAAGTCCTGTGGAGTGTCTGTTGCAAAGAGACAATGGGTGTACAGCGTGCTATTACAACAGAGCATTGTAATTAGTAAACGTATGATGTAACGTACTCGCTGTTACAGCTGTAAGACTCGCCACAGCTCTTAGAAATTGGAAAAGTGACTGTGCTCGTGAATATTTGTGTTACCAAATCACGCAGAGAGAAGTTTAGTTCACCATTACTATGTGGAAATTTAGATTGCATCTTAAGAACAATGTGTTCAGGATTCCTTCTAGTTAGTAAGAGATCGTGCTCTCCCACTGAGCAGTATGGAAACACCATACTAGGCATGAGCTATTTTTAAAAGAAAGTTATTGTGGGATTTATTGATTTATTTATTTATTTTTCATGAGGGTCTGAAATTCAGCTGATTATTAGGAGCTTTTCTGCAAGGGAGTGGACTCTGTCTGGAGTTCAGGATTTCTTTCGAAAGCGTTTTGTACGTACATTTGAGTTTGAAGAATCGCACGACGAGACCTCTCGTGCTCTCTTACCGCACGTGTACCGTAGGGCTTTTCCCAAAGAAACCCAATAGAAACAAGAGTCTGGGAAAACCGCCACTTTTCTCCAGATTGTGTTTTCATCACTATTACTCATTCTAAACGCACGTCAGAGTGAGGAGCCCGTTCCTAGACGCTTATCTCAGTGCTGGTGGGCAGCTGGCCAAGGAGCAGCCGAGAAGAAGGGATGTGTTCAGCTGGTCACTCTGAGGAGCAACACGGAGCGTAGCTCTTAATAAGGGGGTGTTTTGGGTCTTGTTGTGTGTGTTCAAAATTGAAGCAGTCATCTCAAGTTGCTCTGTGCCCGAAGAGTCAGCCTAAAATTAATAGCTAATGGAGAAGCGAAGGAAGAGACAAAGTGGAACCAGATGGGCTCACGAGCACAGATACATCATTTCACTTAACTTGTGCCACGACACTGCTGATTTGTGTCAGCTCCGTGGAGTATTAGGGTTGTCTGTTTTCAGAAAAAGCAAAGAAGAACTGCTTGCTTCACATACGCTTTTATTTACTCCGTGGATGCGTAATGGCTTTGAGGTTGCTCCGAGTATCCAATGGTGAACGCCAACGAGAAGCATCTTGCTTTGTATAAGTGCTTGACTGCCCTGCCCTTTCAGCTGGGCTCTTTGGGTATCACTCCTTACCACATCACAGTGTGTATAGACCAAAGGGAGAAACCTCAAACTCATGTTTCAGCTTTTTCAGCACCGTTAGGAACTTTACCAACCATTTCTTGGCTTTCCACTTGTTTTCTGTGTATTTATGGGGTGATTGTGTGGCTCTTTCTAGCCACATTTTATTTTGGCTTTTGGCCTTTCTGAGTTTTTTGCAGTCAGGTTGTTTTATATTTGCTCCTGCTTACTTTGACTTAATATCCTCTGAACATTATTACCCTGTACTTGGGATTAGGGCTGTTTTAGTTTCAGGGAGTTTGATCTCTTAGTCACATCTAGTGCATTAAAATAGTTTGCACTTACGCTTTTGGAAGCTGTTGCACCCCTAATTTGTTTTTTCTCCTCTAGGCTTCTTTTGAAATCCTACCAGTCAGTTCACTGAATCAATGGCTTGAAGAGAAGAAAGCACGTTTCCATATTTTCTTTATTCCTTCCTCCCTCCCCTCTTCATTTCTTATGAGTTGTGAATTCATCACTTCATGATTAATTTTACCCTGGATTGCCTTTTGTCTTCACGTTCTCAGTTTTTCTTCTCTACAATGTGGAATGAAATGTGGAAGAGATTTCACATGGGTTATTTATTTTATCTTCTGTATTAGCATGTTGTCACTGATATATTCAAGAATTTACCAATCGTCTGTTGTCTTCCCAATTTTCTGTTGGGAAAGAGGATTTTACTTTAGTCCCTTTCCCTTGCAGGAAAATCTGGAATGCTTTTCCTGAGGGAAATGCATGATACACTGATTGCTTGATAATATCTCCAGGAATGATTTGTTGATCATCCCTCAGATGGATCGGGGCACGCTGCTGCACGTGCCCTGAAGTATGTACGGGGGAGATGGAGTTCCTGGAGGGAGCTGCCAGCATGGCAAAGCCCACAGTGTAGGAATATTGGTATTGATAGCGAGGCTGCTGTCAGCTCCAGAAGAAGAGGCAACGGGGTGGAATTTGCTCGATTTGCTTGTGCTTGCATTCACGCTAGCTTCAGGCTGCAAAATGTCATCTCATCTCTTCGCAGTACATCCAAGCCTCTCTGCCACGTTAGAAGCAGATCTTGGAGTCTTTCTCCATGTGAAGTGCAGGGAGACAGCTGGGATTGTGAATCCATTAAAAGCTACCTGTGTAGGAGATGTGTTTGATTTTATATGTCCATGCACAGAGACACACGCGTACTTTTATTAGCCAACATGGTGATGTTTGGCCAGCTGCCTGGAAACTGTTCTAAACTCTGCGCAGAGTGGGAGCTTGTGAAACACGCTCTAGCGTAGGGATGGCGTATTCTTTTAGCAGCTCCCTCCTTTCCACTCCATTATAAATATTTACCTTTATTCATCCGTCCTCCACAATCACTTTACTGGCCGTCTTTGGCAAGGAACTAACGTCGAGAATGTATGTATTTAAGTGTACCGGACCACACTAGTGGTTAGGCAATTAAATCTGAAATTACTGGAGGTGGGAGAGTAGGAGTGTGTTGTAACTTAAGAGCAGCTTGCTTTTTTTGTTTTTAAGGGTTCCTGGCTTTGGGACAGATGTGGGCTATTAATAACAAAATCTGTTCTTAAAGATGCCTGTCTCTTTTAACCTGAATGTGTTACCCTCTCTTCCCTCCCTATTTTTTTTTTTTCCTCCAAACCATCAGGTCCCAAGCCTCTGTGAAGATCTCCTCTCTTCTGTTGATCAGCCATTGAAGATTGCACGAGATAAGGTGGTAGGAAAAGACTATCTATTGTGTGACTACAACAGAGATGGAGACTCATATAGGTGAGTTCATATCCAAAGCAAGGAAATAACTGGCTTACTTCATAAATGAGAACTGTGTGCAAATATTGCAGTTCCTTCTCCCTCTTAGCCAAAAAAATCAATTTAATGATGTAAAACTCTTTTCAGTGATGAAGCTGAGATTGTTTCACATCCACTTATGTTAAGACATCGACTATGGAAGTTTCCTTAGTATTTCCCTAGAGTGAAAGAGCATAAACATCATCTCCAGACCACTGCAGAGTGCTTCAGTTTCAGATAACGTGGTTGTATGGTTGATATTCTGATGACCTTTGCAAGGCAGGTTCCCACTGTCTCGGAACAGGATGTGTTTTATCCTACAAACTACAGCTTTTCTGCACATTTTCTTTGCTGTGATATGCAGTCATTCATTGAAGCCTAAAATGTGATGATGATAATTTGATTTCTCTTAGGCTTTCTGTAGTATAGTTACATCTTAGAGAATTAAAACTTGTCGCGTCGCTAGAAGAAATGGCTGTGATGACCTTGATAGGAAATTCAACTGTCTATTGTTGCAAGGGTGTAAAATCTTTGGAATGGATAACAACAGGAAAGAGATGATGCAAGCAGTCGGTTTAAACAAATCATCTTCTGCTTGTAGAAAACAGGGTGGACTTGCCAGACTCTTTCGCTCACGTTTTGCAAGGGATTCAGTCTGACTTTGGACATGGCAGTGGTGTTAGTTTTCTATGAAAATCTTGGGCCAAGTCTTTTAGCAAAGAAAAGGAGTCCCTCTCTACCAAAATAACTAACTTATTCTGAGGACCATAGACAAAACCAATGAAAATATGTGAACAGTAAGCTGTATGTAATTATAATATAATGAATTTTGAAGTAGAAAGGGCTGTAATACTGGAATGGTACAATGAGTTTTCAGTATTTTGGCTGCCACTTTGAATGCAGTCTCTCCTTTAATGTCTTTATTCTATACCTTGCTATTAGGATGATTACAGTTGAGCAACTATAATCGTTCAACTATTTGTTGAGCGATTTATTTTGTTTTTTTCCCCCCTTTCTTTACATTGCCTCACTTTCCTTAATGGCTGTAGTGACAGTGGCATAGTTCCAACCATTTAATTAAGAATCACAAAGCTTATAGTCCAGAAACCTTAGTGAATATTGCATCACCTAGCTTCTATTCTTTTCTCTTAACGAAGGCTGCTAGGCTGTGAAGTAATGACCACCATTCATCTTCTGCCATGAGTTAACAGCTCAGCCACTCTGCTGCTTCTGGATATGATTATAAGGGTTACATCTCTGGCTCTCCTTGCAGCTTGAGTGTAACAGCTGGCATTTTCGGTGCTAACAATTAGAACTGATACACAGTAAGAATTTAGCTTTGATTTGTGCAGATTTGCAGCAGTGGTTTACCTTCAGCTGGCCAGAATGTTTCAAGAATTCTGTTTCAAAGTGGAATTGCAGAAAATGTTTTATCAATTTTTTTTTCTTTGGCTCAGACCATCATTGCATAAGCAGGTAAACTTATAAAGGATTCTAGATCAATTGATTTCAATCACCTTTGCATTGCAGGAAAGGTACTTGATGTAAAACTTGATGTAAAATATCTGTAGATGATTTACACAGGACATGCTGAGATTCATTTTGTCCTAGAAATAGGAGGAGACTGATAACGGATGCGAAGTCTGACAGTGCATCTGAATTGTGACCGAGTGTAAATCTTAAGAGTTTTTTAAAATATAACATGTTGCAGTGGGCCAAGAAGTAAGAAGGTCTCTAAGGTGATGTGTTCACTCGTGTTCTTTAGGGTACTAGTCCAACATTGAAAGTTTGTTCAACCTGCTACGAAAGAGCCTGGTGCCTTTTAAAAGCATTCGTGCGTTCAGCTTGTGTGTCTGAGTTCCTCGGGTCTACATCAGCAGCTACATAGGATCATAGAATGGTTAGGGTTGGAAGGGACCTTGAAGATCATCTAGTTCCAACCCCTTGTGGAAACCCTCCACTACACCAGGTTGCCCAAAACACCAGGTTGCCCAAAATACATTTAATCAGTTCTAAATTCATAGCTAGAATAGAGTTTTCTAGTTTCTGCCCTCCACAAGATGTACTCACGCAGTTGCATCCTCTCTGGCAGATGCAAGAGAAGGGATTAGATCCTGTATTTCTTGTGAGTCTTTCAAGAGATGCTTTCTCACTGGAGTGATGATAGGTTTCTTGCAGTCCCTTTGCATCCTGTTTAGGCTGTTGACATGAGCATCTATCACCAGAGGCTCAGGAAACTTGAAAAGGCACTTGTTAAACAGTATCGTGACATGCTGCAGTAACTAATAACACTTGCTCCCCCCAGCCTCTCCGTGTTTAATTGGTGCATGTGGCAGTGCTTTCTTCAAGGTTAGTTTCATGCTTGCCTCTGAAATTTGCTCAATCTCTTTCTTTTTCAGCAGATATTTAAATAGTTACAAGGAAAGAGGAGGACTTAGGTTTTTTAAATCACTTTGAAACTTTCAGGACTTGTTAAGTAACGGGGTTTCGGAGAAGCTCTTTCATTTGTTTGTGTAGAATAGGCATAATCTATTAATTGCTGGCATTTAAGAATGCTGTTCTTTAAGGCTTTTGATTCAAGCGTTCTGGATTGAAGTGCTTCTTCCTTCTGGAATTGATTGGTCTCAGCTCTGTTTCGTGAAGTGAATTCTCTCCTTCAGCACAAAGCAAAAAGCCTTTGAAAGCCAAGCGACACCAGCATGTGCATGTGTTAATCCCCTTCTGTGCCCGTGTTCAGACGCTGTTATTCAGACCTCATAAAACCTGAAGTTGTTACTGGGAAGTGGCTCTTACACTGATTTAATCAATTAGGCCAAAATCTAGGAGGAGTTCACTGTGCTTTTAAAAGCTTTTGGTATTTTCACAAAGATTTTTCAGAACCACGCGCTTGATTAGGAGTCCCAAGAAATACTGTTCCCTGCTTGCAACATGCTACATCCCCAATTACTGCACACCTCAAGCTAAACATCAGTTTTCTTACTGGAGAGGTTGCTAATTGCATTTCTTTTAATACTAATTCCAAGGATTTCAAAGATTTCTGTGGACAACTGAGCTTCATGCTACTTTGGCAGGAAAGGTGGAGCTAGGTAGTTGGACTTTCTCCCTGGGAATCCAGTTTTATAGGGGTTTTTCTTGAGTGGCTTTACAATTTGACTGGGAATTAGCTTTGGAAAAAAGCTGCTGTGGGATGTTTGGCTGTTCAGGTGAGAACTTCATCGGTTGCATGGGGCAGCATGCAGGGAAGTGGACATCCTAATGGTTAGCCCGTTACAGTTTACTCCTTCCTCATATTTAGACAGAGTTGGTTTTCTTCATGTCAAACATGGATCAGAGCAGGAGGTAGATTTTTGGAGTCTCTCTCAGATTTTCATAAATAGATAATTTTTGGTTTATTCATATTGTTGTAGTGCTGCTTGTGGGAGCAGCTTTGCATGTGCATGGTCTCGCAGGCACTTCTGTGAGTGCTCCTGCAAAGGGTTGTGGGGGATATCAAACAGCCGTGGAATCCACAATGGTGAAGGCAGAGCTTTTATTAATTTTTATTTTTTTATGTCAGACTTCAAGGTCCCTGACTTTGTCCATACATTTCCACTTTAAGTATGTTTGATCACTCTATTAAATGGAATCCTTATGGGGAATTTGGTGCCAGCAACACTGAAACCTGTTAGCTGAAACAGAAAACATTCTCTTTAAGGGAAATTAGAGGTCTGACTTTTGAAATTTAAGTGCTTGTCCATCTGTCTTTCTTCAAATAGCCTCCATTTAAGTTTTTAAACATGTTGTGAGTACTCTTCATCAAAAAGAAAAAAGCACGGGGTTGTGTTTTGAGGGTGGTTTTCTTTAGGTGAAGTTACTGCTGGCTCCAACTGCAATGGGTTGAAAATGCCACAATCTGCTAGCGAGAGCAATCTATGGCACTAGGTGTCCCTTCAATCCCGTTCCTGCAGCCTGCAAAAGACATCTAATGTTTCCAATGAAAGTATCTTGACTGTCGCTTCTGCATGGGTTGTCTGCTCGCCGATTTCCTTGTGCATGATGTGCAAGCAAAGTGTTCGGAATTTACAGAAAACAAATTTTTTTTTTTTTTTTTGAATCTGCCTTTTAAAATTTAGTAGAGAAGGAAAAGTAAAGGCATTGTAATGAATGCTGCTGGTAAGGTAGGAGTACACTTCTGCATTGCCTGACATAGAACCCTGGCTTTGCTTTTGCAGCCTTCATGATGGCAAGGTCAATGCCCTGTTTGCACGACCAACTTTGGTGTCGTTGGGTTCTGTGTGTACTGCCTGATGGGTGCAGGTGTGCCATTTGGGAATCCCGCAGATAGCACCGGTGGTGATTTTTGTGCCAATCTTTTCCAGATTTCAGGCAGTTATTGGGTAAAGGAGCACTACTGTAGCTGTTGACTCTTCTCCAAAGCAACCGAGTTTTAAGCAACTGCTTTAGAAGGAGAACCACCACCTGAAAAACATTGCTCCAGGTGGACTTGACACTGGTTTAGCTTTTCCTGGTGTCTTGCCTTTTGAGTCAGATGTGGTAGGGAGGAGCGAAGTGTTGTGAAAGCGCAAAGCCAGAGCGAAGCAGAGCCTGTTCTTTGTGCTTTGCATTAAACAGATGTCAAAACTGGGTGCCTTTCTGGGAAATGAATAACAAATGCTACCGAGGAAAAAGCCTCTATGTATGGACTGCATTAAGACCTAGAGCTAGTAGGCTGGAGTATTGAAAAATGAGTGGGTAAAGGGTGGAGGTACCTTTCTTTAAACTAGCAGTGATATATGTAGGTTGGTTATTCACAGGGGAAATGAAAAGGAGAATGCAGGTTTACAGAACAGGAATTATAAAAGTCTCGAGCAGATGGGCAAAGGGTTCCATTAATCTTTTAATACCAAATCTTTCATTAAGAGCACAAAATCTCTTCCACACCTGCAGAAATCATAATAAAACCTGCAGCTTTAGAAACCCTGTTAAATCCCTCAAACTGTTCAAAGGTTTTCCTAATGTTATGCTAAAAGTAGAATTTATTTCAAAGCAAAATAGTGGAGGAGAATTTGGACCTTAATTGTAGACAGCAGTGTTTGGCTCAGATACTGTCAGATCCCAAATAAACTACACAATCTATTTGTATTTGCCTGAAAATAATTTAAAATATCTAACGTGCAACAGCTGAGGCCTCCTTTTTGAATATTTAAGAAGGAACAGATTCAAACCCAAGCATGATTATTTATGTAGTAGAAACCTGAAGAGGAGGAATGTTCCCCAGGTACACTGTAAACTTTGAGGAGTCAGTGTCCCCTCTTTGTCAGTGTTTGAAATGGCTGTTGAGGGTGAAGTTCTTACAGGTAGACGGCTCTTGGAACCTTTTGGTATTTTTGGAAGTTCAGCATCAGTGGATCAGGTCAGACCCACTGATTTCAAACCTGTCAGAGTTTCTTGGTTGTCTGACTGTCTTTATTTTCTTTGTCTCTTTGGCAGATCACCGTGGAGTAACAAATACGATCCTCCCCTGGAAGACGGTGCCATGCCATCTGCTCGCCTGCGCAAGCTGGAGGTGGAAGCCAACAATGCCTTTGACCAGTACAGAGACTTGTATGTCGGTTCTACCATACAGAGCCCTCTGCTTTCTTTGTTTCCTTCAGCAGGCATGCAATACATGCAATGAGCCTAAAAACGGGCTGGCTAGCTGCCCCTGAGGGTGGCACACCAATGTATAGCAGAGGAAGAAGGGTAGGCAGCCGCTGGTCTGCTGTTGGGAAGCGTGTCCGCTGTGATTTCACGATAGGAAAACGCGATCAAATTTGTCAGCTGATGCTAAAGGCAGATGCTGAGGTGCTTTCCTGCCTCCCTCCTCCCTTTAACAGATTAATGGCTTCTTTGTCCTGAAATGACCTGTGTTCTCTTTGATCTTGACTAGGTTTAGTCTTAAACCATCTGCTTTTCCCGTTCCCTCAAGACTGTACTTGTCTCAAAATATATATATATAAGCAACTTTTATATATATATCAGCAACTTTCACATCTTCCAATGAAGCAACACGCGATGGTACACTGAAACGTAGCAGTTGTAGGGGGTTAATGTCCTTCTGCTGCAAGAGCTGTTCTCAGGTGCTTGGTTTAGGCCCTGTCCTGTTAAAAAGATGTAAAGCAAAGGAATGAATAGAGCATGTGTAAGACTGATGTAGATTAGGCAGTGTCTTTTTTTAAAGCAGCAATAGGATATTGTCTGGAGGACTTGTCAGTTGAACAGTTTTTCTGAAAGGTGGGGCTGCACTGGTCTTGCACAGCAATCACGTCCGAGCTCTTGAGATTTGCTCAGGTTTAGCTGTCGCCTTTGTAGATTGTGGTCTCCTCAGCAGCGCTGGGATGGAAATAGTAATGCTGTAGTAAAGCAAGTGTGTGTTGCAAAGCAAAATGGACTCACTGCTTTATCCAGTAGCAGGATGCTTTCTCATTGGAGATGCCTAATGACCGTGAAAAAGGTAAACAAACCCTCCTTGCTGCTTCATATTGCCCAAAAATGGAGATAAAACACATCCTTAGATGTAGTTCATCACATGTCACTGTGCTAACAAAAAGCTAACAAAATAAAGCATAATAATAAAGCTAACAAAAGCAAGTAAAAAGTTACTTTTTTTGCTAGATTTCCTTTTGTGTTTTAAGATGTGGCTTGATGTAAACGTAGCCTGTCCAATTTGTTACTGGTGTCAAATGTTTACTTATTTTCATGCATTATTTTCATAGACATCCAACTTCTCTTGTAAGTAACAATTGTTATTGGTATATGAACTTCGTGGAAGAAAGGAGTTTTGCAAATGCAGCAGAGAGGTTTGCAGTTACTCCCTAGGTGCAGAACAGACCAGAACCAATAGGTATTTTTTGTACACTAAGATGAAAATGAGTAAGTTCATGGAACCAAGGTTCTTTTTAAATCCCTCTCTGATCAGATGACCGTGGAGTCACAGCTGGATACAATAACTCCTGTAAATTGCAGGAAGGAGAGCACAGTACAGGTTGCTCAGACTTAGGTGAATCTGCTGTGGTCTAACAGCATGTGGTACAACAGTAGTCTTAACAGATTGTATGGAAGTAAAAGGTGAGATCGTGTCAAATTTCATCTTCCAGTTTGTCAGTCCAAGTTTTAGAGGCGATACGTTGTTAGAGGGGATACAGGGATTTCTCAAAGACTTCATTGTCATGTCATCAGCCAGAGATGATGGAGGCATTGTGGCTTGCAGTGTAGTCAGGCTAGATAAGCACATCTGTCAGCACAGTGCGCTTTGGTGCATGTTATGATCTCAGAAATGTGTCAGAAAAAGAGGAGAAAGGGTATCTTGCTTTTTTGCTGAGTGGTGTAAGAATTGTGGCATTTTTGGAAAGAATTTGCAAAGTTAAGGAAACTTAACCTGACCATTTGAAGGGTTCCTCATGCTTGAAACTGGAAACGATTTGTACTTTACCTACAACAGAGATTTGGATAGAAACAAGCTTTTGTTCTAGTAGTTGGACTCTGCGGTTTCTTTAACAAGACAATTGGATTTGGGATTTTGACAGCAGAAGCTTAATTTTTACTTGGAGATCGGAGCTGGGGGGGAAACGAGGTGGGGGTAACAAGTGCCAGCTTTTCTCGCTGCTGCTTGTTTGTCTTGCCAACGTCTCAGTTTGGGAACGACTGTAACAATTACTGGCATAACAGCTGCTGAAGCCACGTGGGAGTCTGAAGTGTGGGGAAGGTTGTAGCGGGAACAAGATGGCAATTGCAGTGATGTAATTTCCATGGTCTGCTAGAGCTGGAAACTAATACTGTGTACCCACTGTAAAGCCAGAAGTAGGTCTGAGCCATGAGATGTCGATTAAAGGTGTCACTGGCCGCCTGGTTTGGCAGCTTGGAGCGCTGGAAAAAGGAGTGCACGGTGCATCAGTTCCAGGACAAAGTCATCAGTGTCGTTTCAAATCCCAGAGCCAGCGACAACAGAGATTTTCCAGCATTGTGAAGTATTTCAGGCTCTTTGAAAGTGTTGATGTATTAATCAAAAAAATAAGTAGTGTGCTGGCAGTCTTCAGTACTGTGTCTTTTGTGGAAACTATGGTTTCTGTTGTATGGGAAGGTTATAACAGGTCCACCTTCCAGTGACGGTGTTCTTTTTGTAGGCAGCGTGCAAAAAAAAGTTTCTCAAATTGACCTGCAGAGACTTTCACTGTCTCTGTTGACTCTGATGGGGCTGTCTGTCCAAACGGACCGTTCATAGGTGACAGCCACCTAATCAATACCACACATCCCAAATTCTTTCTTTAAAAATGGGAGTTTAAGTGCATTTAACCCAGCTGTTGTTGGGCTTTCTGCTGGTGTTGCAGATGAAGAGGATGAGAATGATGCCTCTGGTCTGACCCATCAGGTTCTCATACAGCAGCCCCTTAAGAGGCTGTTCGGTCCTGCGTAGAGAATGTTTTTGAGCTACACCTCTAACCACAGCTATGCTGTGTTTTATGGTAGAGAGGTAACAGTTAATACAAAAATAATCTTATGTAAGCAGTCATTCAGAGGGAACACCGAGCTCCAGTGTGCTTGAATTTCCTGGGCTGTTAGATGTTTTATTCCTCCAACGAAGGTTTCTGCTAGGTTTTTCAAAGCAGTTTGTGGTTTTGTTTCCAGCCTTGCTGGGCTAAACTGCTGCATCTTGTGCTTGCAGTCATCCAGCCAGCGTGGGCTGTGCCTGTCTTAGAAAGACGTTGTGTGTCTTAATACCCTGTAAGCTCTGCAGGGTGCTCGTTTCACTCCCCAGCTTCAAAATACATCTTATACTGGTCATTCCAGTGGGGAACGGAAGAGGAAGATGTTTCCTTTGTGCATAAAAATATGTATTTTTGAGAATATGTGCTATTCCCGCTCTGGTCTCAGCATACAGTCCAAGCTTCCTCTGGTTTATCTCCCGTTTTACCTTCACGCGCAGTAAGTGATGATATCTCAGAGAGTTCATCTCGGGCGTCTTCCAAGGCTTCAGATCGTTTCAGTTTTTCCTTGTGCTGGTCCCATTTGGCCCACATACCATTCCTTTTTAGATTTCTGTTCTCATCAGGTGTGGTAAGTATCCACCTACATTTCGTGAGTCATCGGCATGTATTTGCCATTTCCCAAGGGGCTGGCACCTGCTCGCGTGGGTGTTTGGAGGGAAACAGCCTGTTACGCATGTGTTAACGATTTGTGTGAAATAATCCATTCAGATTTGCTCGCTGGTGACTAGTCCTAAATATTCGTTTTGTCCCCAAAATCTTATTGGCCAGCACACTGGGTGACTGTAGTGTGAAAACAAGCTTGGAGAAGTCTTGTAATATCACATGGAGTTGTTTTGGGTCGTGAAAGCTTGAGGAGCACAGCTTGGCTGAATCTTCAGTGCCCCTCAACCAGTGCTGAATTGGTTTAATGCAAACTACTTTTTAATTATCCCTAGAGTTGCCCACCTTTTATTTCTGGAGGCATGTTCATGTCTCTGAGTCGCAGAGGAATCATACTAGGTTTTAATTCCCTGTTATATATGTTAAACAAAAAGAATATTTCTTGGTTATCTGTTTTACCAAAAGGCATGTCGTTTTCCCAAAAAACAGCTGTTTAATTTTGATCTCCTGCTGCCAGGTTTAACTCAGACACTGCCTGAAGCTAATGCCCTGGTATGTTTTTGTTCAGTAAGTTATTATTCCCAGATGGAAGTCTAATATCTTACACCGTTGAGTCAGAGCCTTAGCTCTCCACTTCCAATATCGTGAAGATCGTTTCGTCAAACACATGGTTGTCATTTATTGCCCTTTGCTTGACGTGTGTGTGCAGATGATTGAAATCAAAGCGTAATGAGGACCAGGGCATCTGGATAAATCTATCTATTTTAGATTCTGCGTTCTGTTGGTTTGGATCGGAGATAATCAATGCTTTAATTAAGTAATGTAATCGCTCTTTGTTGTCTGGAAGAAATCGTTTCTGAAGTGATTAAATAGACCTTCCTGGGGAAGGATGCTGCTGATCTGAATATTTCTACAAACAAGATGAGTTCAGGCAACTTTGGACCAGTTTAGTGAACAGACATACGTTTAGAAAGCTACCACTTACCTCTCTTTTTCTGGGGTTAAGTTGGATTTATTGGTGCTTTTGGTTTTTAACAGCTTTAAAAAAGAAAAGAAAAAGATAAAATGCTTCTCTTAATCATTTTGCTCCTGAAAATGTTTTTTTTGATTAAGGTTTTGAGTTCCCTCAACAGAATAAGCCATGAAGCCTTTTGAACTTCTGTTTCTATCTGTCTTTTGATGTTGATCCATTTTCAATTTGTTATATTAGAGCTCTGGACAAGGAATTTGGTAGGAGCAGAAGGAGGTCTGGGAGAGCACTGACCTCTAAAATGTCTTCATTGTGTGTAATCCTCTTGTTATTGAATTTTGGATTGGAATCCAATCCAAAATGGAGTTACTGACTCGGATTTTTGGTGGTGTTAGCAGTGCTGAGGATGACACCACTGCCAGCCAGGCATTTTGCAGTACTCTCTGCAGCGTAGGTACTGCCTAAACTGAACATCCATCACCTTCCTCTTTTCAGCTCGAGGAGGAAAGGCTGCAATAATTTCCTGTATGTGTGTGCCTTCAGGAATATGTAGATCCAGGAGCCTTTTGCTAGAGAGCTTGAAGGGACACAACTGCTGATCAGGTACAGTAATGAAGTCTCAGTGACAGGCAAGCTTAGCCTTTCATTTTTAGAGTGCTTAGAGCTGGCTCTTGTTCTTCTCAGTGGGTTTGAGCTCACTGATCAGCCTTGGTTTGCTTCAGGGATGTCTCATTTGGGCTCGACTGTGGCTCTTCTCCACTGAACTCTGTGCCGTCGTTCCAACCACCAAGTATGTTCAAACATCCTGTAAGCTACTGGATAGCTTTCCTCGTTTTAGCTGGTTTTACCTTTTTTCTTGGTTTGTTTTGGATTGTGTGCTTGAACCACCTCTGACACTAGCCTTGGTCTACTTGTTTTGAAAAAATGGAAAAGTGGTCTGGAAAAATGGTCTGTTAATGCTGTCCTTAGACTTTAACTCTTTCAGAGCACTGCTGTAGTTTGTCATCTAACTTCTTTCCTGCCTTTTTATATCCCTTTACCTGGTCTGATATGTCTCTTTACCTGGTCTGATAGACCATGAGATACCCTTGGAGTATCAAGAGAGTCAACAAATGGAGTTGGCTCCTCTCTGATTTTCAAAATACCTTCCGCTTCTCTCAAATCTGGTAGCAATTGCTGTATTTATCTGTTTGACCAAATCTGCTTTCTTTTATGCATGGAACAGCACCGATTCCACCAAGTAAACAGAAGGAGAGCACCAGATGTAAGAGGTGTAATGAGCGATTTTGGTTGTAGTGCAGGCTGCCCGTAGGTGTGCCTGGGGGAGCAGGCACGGAGCTTCGATGCCTGCAGTGCAACTTTCAACTCACAAAGCGATTAGGCAGCTGTGAGCTCTTTATGTAAGCGTTCTGCCTGTGTTTAGATGTAAACCTCGTTTGCCTAAACTAAAAGCCCCTGGAAAGCTTTGAAGTGACTTTATTGCCATTAGCTCACTGTTCCTCATTAATGGTTACTAGCCCTTTGTGATGGCTTTCTCTTGGGCACGATAGTTACCGTGGTTTTCACAGCAAGGGCCCCGTCGATTGAATCCAGATGCATTTGTTATGCATCCTGGCTCTAAGGAAACCTGACTTTCCATCTCACTGCTGGCTAGGGTTTTGCACAATAGGGTGTGACATCAGGATTATGTCATCTCTGAGATTCTTGCCTCCGGGTTAGACCGATAAGTACAAGACAAGTCTCGTAAGAGAGACCTGAACTGCCGAGATGTTCGCTGCTTTAATGTCCATGTGCTTTTAAAATTGAAACCATGATGTTTTCTCAAGGAAATTATGTAGATGTACGAGTAAACAGAGCAGAGTTGGAGTCTCTTCCTTCACTCTCCATGGGCAGCTCAGAACAGGATCAATATTGGAGTTGTTGACACATATTACACAGATTAGAGCAGACTTAGAAGAGAGGAAAAAATTAAGCCTACTGTCGTGCCGTGAAAACTAGATTAGTTGCTTTTCATCTGTTGGCTTGTTGTTTTTTCTTTCTTTGGATGCTTCATTTTGGAGCAGCTCGGTACAGCCTGCATTCTTATCTTCTGAATCTGAGATTTTCAGCGGAGGAGGAGTTTTTCCCTTGGGTTCCCACGGTTCTCTGTGATTACATAAAATCTGAACACTGGAGAGGGAAAGCTTGTATTAAGAGGTCAGCACCGATGATGCGGCACTATCCTCAAACACCATCCTCTGAAGGTTTTAAATCCCTAGTAAGAAATTGCTCGCGTGCTTTCAAAAATGGAGTGAGACTAAATTTTAACATCTTACTCTATTATGATCCGGAATTTTGGAACTGGTTATCTTTAATAATACATGGTCATGCTTGCAGAAATTTACCTCGTTCTCTTACAAATGCACAGTGTTTTAGTGATGGAAAATCAAAGACAGAGCAGCTTAACAAATATTAGCCATCTTGTAGCACATCTGATAGACGCCTGTTTGAAGAAAGAAGTATGTCCCGTGGAATCCGTAGTCTGCGCAGCCTTTGGCAAACGTAATACATGACACAGAAGACTTCTGCTGCTGTCTTTTCCCCTCCTACCCGTGTTTGAATTCTAGCTGGCAGAGTCTGAAATGTGTCAGACTGTCGGGGGACGAAGCAGTGGGCTGTCTCTGCAGAGCGAGCTGGCCCAACGGATGGGTACGGGTGAAAGATTTGTAAGCAGTCGGCGCTTCCTGCTAGTTAATGAACCGGTTACTCGTTTGGACGTGTTACAAAGTGACCCATTGTCTTGCTTATTAGGTGGCTAATGGAACTGTTTCCAGGTGACTTCTCAAAAGGGATTTGGTCATTAGTTTCCATCTGCCAAGAGCAATTGGATGGTAAGGAAAATGTGAGCAGTACATGTTGTTTTTTTTTTTTTTTAAATAATGAAAGGTACCAGAAAGCACAAAATGGGAGGTTCTGGGAGATTTTTAGCCTTCAGGATCCCATTGTTTGGATACTGTTTTCCTTCCTTGCAGAGTTCTTGCACTTCACAGCTCTGCTTCGCAGTTTGAGTCATCCCACCATGGTCCAGATGTGTGCTTTTAAGTACAACTGGCATTGAAGTTACACATACCTAACGAGATTGGTATGTTTGCTCGAGGGATTTTTGCACCTGTGTATGCTGGAAAGAATTTCTGTAAAATACCTGTGCTGAGTCCACAAGCATACTTTGGGCTGTGTTCATAAACTGTGGTGAAAAACAGCTGGTCTAAATACACAAACATTTTACCTTCTTCATTTTAAGTATTTAGGTAACATTCGGAAAGTGTTGTACAGTTGCACTCCTGGGACCAGAGAAGGAGGGAAAGAGGAATTGTAAATCATCTGTGCTCACGCCAGTGGGAGAAGTGTTACATCCTGGTTAGTTCCTGGTACCAACTTGTCCTTTTTATTAAAGAACAGGCTCGTGAGCCTCATTACTAGAAAGCTGGGTGGAGGAACAGGCAATGAAATTATTTAGTGATAACTGATCTCTTGATGTTGCCCTGAAGACTTTTTTTCCCCCCTCACTTTTGAGCTACAAGATGGCAGGTGATTTGAAGAGCATCTTAGCAATGTTTTGGGTTTGGTGGAGGGTGAGTTGCTGGAACTTGCCACTTCCTTCATATTTCTGTTTCTGTTTATATGCTGCTTTGAAATGACAGGATAAGGATACTGTTTTGATATCCTACTTAAGGATAGCCTTGGCTGCAGTGACCACGACACAGTGGAGTTCAAGATCCATGGGGCAGCAAGGAAACCATTCAGCAAGCTCTGTACCCTAGACTTCAAGAAGGCGGACTTCGGCCTCTTGAAGCACCTGATGGGCAAAGTGCCGTGGGAGGCGGCCCTGGAGGGACAAGGGGCCCAGGAAAGTTGGTCCACATTCAAGGAGCACCTTCTCCAAGCTCAGCAGAGGTGCATCCCGACGAAGAACAAGTCGGGCAAAAAGACCAGGAGGCCGGCGTGGATGAGCAAGGAGCTCCTGGACCAACTGAAAATGAAGAGGTTAGCCTACAGAGGGTGGAAGCGGAGACAGATAGCCTGGGAGGAATACAGAGAAGCTGTAAGAGTGACCAGGGATCAAGTGAGGAAGGCTAAAGCCCTAAAGGAATTGAATTTGGCAAGGGATATAAAAAGCAACAAGAAATGCTTCTATAGGTATGTAGGGGACAAAAGGAAGTCCAAGGAGAACATAGGCCCCCTCCGGAAGGATACTGGTGCTCTGGTTACCCGGGACATAGAGAAGGCTGAGGTACTCAATGAATTTTTTGCCTCAGTCTTCACTGGTAAAGCCTCTTGTCTTACCACCCAAGCTGTGGAAAGAACTAGCAGGGACTGTGAGGATGAACCACCGCCCACTGTACTTGAAGACCAGGTTCGAGAACATCTGAGGAACTTGAAGGTGCACAAGTCCATGGGACCTGATGAGATCCATCCGCGGGTCCTGAAGGAACTGGCGGATGAAGTTGCCAAGCCACTGGCTATTGTATTCGAGAAGTCGTGGCGGTCTGGCGAGGTCCCTGATGACTGGAAGAGAGGGAACATAACCCCCATTTTTAAAAAGGGGAACAAGGAGGACCCGGGCAACTACAGACCGGTCAGCCTCACCTCTGTGCCTGGCAAGGTCATGGAGCAGATTCTCCTGGGAACCATGCTAAGGCACATGGAGAGCAAGGAGGTGGTGGGTGACAGCCAACATGGCTTCACCAAAGGCAGATCGTGCCTGACCAACTTGGTGGCCTTTTACGATGGGGTGACAACATCGGTGGACAAGGGTCGACCAACGGATGTCATCTACTTGGACTTGTGCAAAGCTTTTGACACTGTCCCGCACGACATTCTTCTCTCTAAACTAGAGAGTCATGGGTTTGATGGATGGACCACTCGGTGGATAAGGAATTGGCTCAATGGCCGCACTCAGAGAGTAGTGGTCAACGGCTCAATGTCCAAGTGGAGACCGGTCACGAGTGGCGTCCCTCAGGGGTCCGTGTTGGGCCCGGCCCTCTTCAACATCTTTGTCGGTGACGTGGACAGTGGCATGGAGTGCACCCTCAGCAAGTTCGCCGATGACACCAAGCTGTGTGGTGCCGTCGACACGCTGGAAGGGAGGGATGCCATCCAGAGGGACCTCGACAGGCTGGAGAGGTGGGCCCGTACCAACCTCATGAAGTTTAACCAGGCCAAATGCAAGGTCCTACATCTGGGTCGTGGCAATCCCAGGCATAAATACAGACTGGGTGGTGAATGGATCGACAGCAGCCCTGAGGAGAAGGACTTGGGAGTACTGGTGGACGAGAAGCTCAATATGAGCCGGCAATGTGCTCTTGCGGCCCAGAAGGCCAACCGCGTCCTGGGCTGCATCAAGAGGAGCGTGGCCAGCAGGTCGAGGGAGGTGATTCTCCCCCTCTACTCTGCCCTCGTGAGACCTCACTTGGAGTACTGCGTCCAGTTCTGGAGTCCCCAACATAAGAAGGACATGGACCAGTTGGAGAGGGTCCAGAGGAGGGCCACGAAGATGATAAGAGGGCTGGAGCACCTTTCCTATGAGGACAGGCTGAAAGAGTTGGGGCTGTTCAGCCTGGAGAAGAGGAGGCTCCGGGGTGACCTTATAGCGGTCTTCCAGTACCTCAAGGGGGCCTACAGGAAAGATGGGGAGAGGCTGTTCAGGAGGGCCAGTTATGATAGGACAAGGGGTAACGGTTTTAAAATAGAGGGAGGTAGGTTCAGGTTGGATATTAGGAAAAAATTTTTTACCATGAGAGTGGTAGAACACTGGAACAGGTTGCCCAGAGAGGTGGTGGATGCTCCATCCCTGGAGACGTTCAAGGCCAGGTTGGACAAGGCCCTGAGCAACCTGATCTAGTTGGAGATATCCCTGTTCCTTGCAGGGGGGTTGGACTAGATGACCTTTGAAGGTCCCTTCCAGCCCTAACCATTCTATGATTCTATGATTCTATGACAGGGTGCAGGCATAGGGGAAGGACTTGGTGAAAACTGTGCCGAGTCGCTTGCCATTACAGTCATCTGTTTTAATAGTAGTTGCAATGTCTCCTTCTTCACCTGATCTTTTAGGCAATGTTTTGGGGTTGCTGTTAGACACTAGCTTCTCACACTGCAACTTCAGTCATTGTCACTCTAGCAAGAACATTTGTAGCTGAATGCTCAGTATTTTCCTTTGGGCTAGAGTTTTTTAAATGACCATTTTCTTGGAAGTCTCTTGATGTAAATAGATGGAGTTGTTTCCCTGTCTATGCTGAACTTCTGTAGCTGGAAGAAATAGCTATGCAACCTTTAGGGGGAAAAAAAAAAATATATTTTGCCGTTTCAAACGAGCCAGTTTTAAAACAGTGTGCAATTCTTTTGAAGGTCTGCGTAGCCAGTCTGAGGTTCCAGGTATTGGTACTTTGGCATCTGGGTTTTGTGGTGCTGCGAGAGCCATAAGCCAGATACAAAAACCCACCCAGTGTCTCTGGCTCTCAGTTACTTACTGGAAAACACACAAGTGTTTTTATGGATGAGTGATTTGAAAGTCATGGCTTGTTTTTATTGCGGCGTGGTGGAAACTCATTTTCTCGGTATAGGGTCCAGCATTCCTTTGCGAGGCTTGCGAGAAGCGGAGTGCTATCGGGAAAGATACGGTGCCTTTTCTGAGCTGTCCCTTAGTGGTAAAACAAAGTGATTAATCTGTCCTCCTTTCTTGAGGTCTGTGCTGGAAGCTGGGGGATTTCCTCCCCTATCACATCCCTCTTGAAGTTACGGCTTTGTTCTGGCCACAGTCTCTTTATTTCATGGATGGAGCTCAAGTTCCTTAAACAAGTTTCCATCTTGTGTCTCCACCCGCTTAAACTTCAAACACTTCATAAAGCTTTGGATCACTCTTAGCTTAAATATTTTCTTTTATTCTTGCATTCATAAAGTAGGTCAGTCTTAAGTGTGACTTTTTTTTTGTATGGAACAGCTTTTTCCAGAAGTTCTGTGGTTGATGAGTAACAGATATAAAACTTAAGTGTTTGATCATGACATTAAAACTAGAATTGGTTTTAAGTGAAAATGGTGTTCTGAATTTTGTGAAGAGAATGAATGATTACGTTGGGCCCTACGCCATTTAGCCACCTTTCTGGGCCACTTGATAAAAAGCAATTTTACCAGAGGTGGAAGAACACTGGCTGTTGTCAGAAAGGACAGGAATATCATTTGGCAGTGTTCTGGTTGTTAATAAATGGACATGACAACCGTAAGACTATGTTTTTTTTCATCGTTTTGTAACAAACTTTTGTCTGTAGGTAAACCCAGAGTACGTCCTGGAGAGATCCGCGTCCTTAAGAGGAAGAGGAGCGTTTGCTTTGCTTTGAATCGCTGTCCTTTGAAAATGGTTTATCCCTTGGGGACGTTTCTGAGGTACCTCAATGCAAACTGGAGATTTCCTCCTACATCAGACCTCTTGTACGTCTCAAAAGCATCTGCTGCTGGCTTTGTGCTGGGCCTTGGATGCTTTGGGAGAGGACTGGAGCTTCTAAAGAAGTCAGATTGCCTTTTACGACTGCCGTCGTGCTGGAGAATAACGTATCACAAGAGGGGTATCCAGAATGGGCGATCAAAGAAAATTATGTTTGATGCAGGAGCTCTGTAGTGCTTTTGTAGCGTTTTGCTGCAACTACTGCACGTAACTTTGATGGGTCTGAGCTCTGGTTTGCCCATCCGTTTCTGTAACAGAGAACATCTCAGCTTATGCCTTCCAGGAAGCTTTTCCAAGCTGGTTACCTCTCCTGCTTGGATTTTAATAAGTGCTGCTTATTAATCTGTGGTGAAGGGGTTTCTTGGAGGTAGTCCAGCCTTCTTGCAGCAAATCCAAGTTCATGAATGTAGGTTTAAATTCCTACCAATCTGTCTGTCATCTCGTTTTCTATTATGTAGCAGCCAATTAACCTGGAGCACTTCTTTATTTTTCTTGAAGAAAACAGGTTTCAAGGAATGTTCCCCTCTCCAAACATGACTTTCCTGGGTTCAGATAGTCTTCAGAAACCCCACTTCAGTGCATTTATTCGCTGCATGAAGAAAGGTGAAATCTAATGTAGTGATCAATGATACATATTTTCTCCCCATGAAGGAGGAGTGAATTTCTGAAGTGATTCTGTATTGCTGAAGCACAGAGGAGGCTTTTGCTAATATATATCCCGTTGTGCCTTGGACTCATAACGGTTCAATCACTGGCATTGTTGTTGGAGTCTCAGGGTACTGGATCTGGCGATGGCAAAGCAACTTTATTGAAAGAGCATGTTGGTATTTAAACCAATATTAATACTATATTTGATTCATTAAATATACAAAGGCACGTTAAAGCGTTTCCATGTGTGCACTGTTAGTTCTGGCGGGAGGTTCTTCAGATGGTTTTATGTGGTTTCAGACAACATTTTAGCACATTCTTAAAATACCCACAAAAGCCTTTATGTAAAATCTCATAAAGGTGAAACACATAAAGATTATTTTTTTTTCCTGTTTCATGTCATTAGGATCAAAGTACAGTAGGTAAGAATAAATTTCAAAAAACCTTGTTTCGGTCCCTCTCTTAATTAATGTTTCATGCTCATAGCAAGCTCATAAAGTGGGTAATGGGGAGACTGTCTGTACACACTGTAAGATTCTCCGTGCCTGCCAGTTCATTTTGAGTGAATTCACTTATTCTGTACATGAATATTTTTTTAAGCAGACTTGCTTTGGAAATGGACAATAGCTTCTGCTCTCTGACCTTTGATTCAGGCTGCCCTTTTGTCAAAGGAAGGGTCACTTAGACTGGAGCGGAGGTTTGCTGCGAGACTGAAATTCCCATTAACTGCATTAACTAACATCCATTTGTGAATTCCCCAGGGGATATAAAAAGGGCGTTTGTTGGTTTGTTAGGTTTAAATTGCCTGCTGGAAGTCTGGCTTTAACGTGCCTGTGGAGCAAAGGGCTTTCCTATTTTAACAGGATAGTATCAGTGGCTTGACAAACGCCATAGGACCACGCTGTGTATGGTGGTTGCTTAAATGCCCAGACCAAGCCTGGTGATGGGCAGCAGCAGTCACCCCTTAAACATATAACGATGCTGTGAGTTAATACGGAGTCATATATCCCTCCTGGGGTCAGCATTGATTTTGATACAGGCTGGGACGCATGTGATTAAAAAGAATTGGAGCTCTTTTGGCGAGTCTGCCGCCTTGAAACAATACGCTGGACTGATCTGTAAGTGCAGAGAAAATGTTGAATGTTGCCTGCGTCATCTGCATTAACTTCCCAATCTCTTTTCTCCTGACTTGTCGAAAAGGGTGCGTTAGTGTTCCTGAATCTACCAGACTTCCAGCTAATACATGGAGTCCCAACCGCGCAGTAAATCAGACCTAAAGTGCCATTAACAACTGTCAGGCTCGTGTTTAGAAAGGAGGGGAGCGTGAAGGTGGGAGGGTTCAACAAGATTTTCGTGCTGGTGATGAGTGATACTTTCCTGTCTTGCAGAAGAGGAGAAACATGCAGTCACTTGCAGATCTGTGCGACCGTCTTGCTTGTGGCAGTGAGAGGCAGGAACATGGAAGGGTTTCATCTGTGTGACTCTCCCAGCTTAGCTGCTGGGAACTGTCAGTCATAGCAGCAGCTCCTGGCTTTGGATGAGGAGCTTTTGCTCTCCTCCAGATAAGGAATTCTCAGGCGTTTTGTCTGCTTTGTGCACGTACTTGCAGAGCGGCAGTAAGTGCTCGGAAAAGAGTAGAAATGTCTGACCACTAAAATGTCTTGACATTGATCTTCTGGCTGAGCTGAAGTAGCCTCTCCTCGTTTCCTTACTCCTTCGCAGGAGATGGTGATTGTGTGCGGCGTGAGTTCATCACTGAGATCTGGGAGTTGTGCACCGTGAGCGAGTATTTTCACTTTTGCGTGATGCTCCGTGTGGCTGTTTGGTAACTTGAGAATGGAAACAGTTGGTAAAGCGCTGCAGGTTACAGTTTTGGTTTTCTAGAAGCCAAAATTGCTTCTTGTGCATCTTTCTTCCTGCAGTGTTGGGTTATTTACCATTATTTTGAAGTGCATCTTCCATCTGGCACATAAGGAGCCTGGCACTAGTGTTATAAAGGAGGAGCTGGGTTCTGCAGGTGGCACTGCTTTGTGAGTTAGTGCACTTTTTGCTACTAGAAACCCGAGATTTAGGCAGCTTATTTTCTGTTGTACACCAAAGCTGGAATAATGTGTAAACCTCAGCAGCATCCCTTCATTTCTAAGAACCCGGGTTTCAGTTCAACTCTATTTGCAATAAATCAGTAGGTCAGCCTCACACAAACTTTTGAGACAGCAGCATAAAGCCACTTGCTTGCTCCCTTTTGTCTTAATTAGTGGGCTTTGTTGTAAAGAACTTCCAGACTTTCCCAATAGTGAGAGAAAAGAAAAAAGGAGGGAAAAAAAACCCCACCAAATTGTAAAAAAAAAAAAAAGCCTTACTCTCAGCCTACTTTGTAGCTGGTGCTTTTACCAGCTGTTATAGTTAATTGGAATCAGAGGAATTGTTTGCTCAAGTGCTGCAGAAATCTGTAGCTAGCTCTGTTTCTCACTAGACTTTTATTCTCCTTTAGAGAAATGTACAGTTTTTTGTAATTAAAGTCTCTGTATTGTAAAATGGTTTAAGCTGCTGTGTTTCTCGGTATAGAACTGGTGAGAGTGGGCTGTTTTAAATGAAGAAAAAATCTTTTCTAGGACACAGAGATTCTGCTTTTTTAAGATTATTATTGATATCTGACTCTGGCTGGGATCCTGCTTACTTTTAACATGCCTATTGGATTGCGTCCTGCAGGTATTTTGAAGGTGGAGTCTCCTCTGTCTACCTCTGGGATCTGGATCATGGTTTTGCCGGAGTGATCCTCATTAAGAAAGCTGGAGATGGATCAAAGAAGATTAAGGGATGCTGGGATTCCATCCACGTGGTGGAGGTTCAGGTACAGCCTCTGGGGCAGCTGATATACCTAAGTGAAAACAAAACCCAGTTAATTCCAGACAATTAACGAGCACAGGTGTTCCACTGAACAATGCAATATTGTGTTTGGGGCTGTAAACTTCTTTCCCCTGTTAATTTTTGAAAATTCCCTGAAGCAATTTGGATAGAGATAAGTCAGGGCTGTAATCAAAAAGAATCCCAGAAGAATTGAAAGTATGTTACTTTCCGTGCATGTGATCCTGAGATTTTTTTTTTTTAAGAAAACATAAAGGTCTACAGATAAATATCACTAATTAGGTAATAAAAACAAGGTAATAGGAGGCTAAATTGCTCTAACTAGATGTGCTTTGGAAATTTAGGGGAATGTGCACACTCAGAATTGTTTTCAAGAAGCAGACTGTGCTGTGTGAGTGGAGTTGTCCATATCTGTCCTGTTGCTTGTGGGGTCTTCCGGGCCAGCCACTGTTGAGTTTTTTGGAGGGTTTTTTAACCTTTTATCTCTATCCCTTTTTGTTATTTTTCCACTTCTAGGAGAAATCCAGTGGTCGTACTGCTCATTACAAGCTGACCTCCACAGTGATGCTGTGGCTGCAGACTAATAAAACTGGTTCTGGTACCATGAACCTTGGAGGGAGCCTTACCAGACAGGTATGTCTGCATATTGGCAGGAGTGTGCGCTGCAGACCCGAGGCATGCCTTTCCTTATTTATATACCCAGTAGCCCCAGTCAGGCACAAAAAGTTGATTTTGTGAGGTGTTGTATAAACATCTATTCTCCTGCTGCGTGTGCAGCCCAGTGAAACAGTTAGTGCAGGAGTGTGTAATTACCAGGAAGCCCCTTGAACTTTGCTTGATGGCAGTATAGCTTTCAATTAAAAATATAAAACGTTCAGTAGGAGTTTAGCCTTGTTTTTGAGCCTTAGTTTGTCTTTTGATATTCCTAAATTTTTATACTTCCATGTGTGTTACCCAGAGAGGTATTTTTATCCGTAAAATTTACCCACTTTCTTACTGGAAGATTCCAAGAGGATTATAAAAAATACAAGATGACCTCTTTCGTTACGTCCCTCTTTCAAAAGCCAGCTAGGCCACCGTGAACAAACCTGTGTTTTACTTTGACTATAAGATTCTTCTGTTCTTAAAGACATCAGTTATCTTTCAGTATCCTTCTTTAGTTATTTTCCTCCTGCTGTACCAGGACACTGACTTTAAAAAAATCTCTTCTAAGCATTTGGGGGTTTTGTGCCAGTGTTAATTGCTTTGACTTCCTCTTGAGAGCTGTTTTCCGCAAGGACAGTGCCAGACCGATGACTGTTCAGGCAGCGCTGCTGTCTCACTCTGACAGGCAGGATGTGCTGGACTTGACTCCACTGGCTGAAGGTGCTCCTGCCACCTGCCAGAGGTTCCTCTCTCCCTGCTTCATGCCGCTGATGAATTGCGGTTGCTTAAGATCTGGGCCGTGGAAATCAGCGACTCGAGCAGAGTAAGTAATAAACTCTGGAGGACAGGAGGCATATTGTGTGGCCACCAGTGACTGGAGAGATTGGCAGTAGCTAAAACTCCTTTATGAGACTTCCCAGGGCAGCCTGTTGCTTTCGAGACAAAGGACAATGCAGACTCTGTTAAACGGTCCGTGTTTTGGTACAGGTTTGAGCCAGGCGAAGGAAAGAAGGATCCGTGATTGCAGGGAGGAACTGGGATTGTGGTAGTATTGCAGTGGCAGAAGCTTGCCCTAGACCTCGGTGATTTTTCTTTCCACCTTGTTGATCTACAGAAGAAGCTGATGGAAAAGCCAAGCCAGGGCGGGGGGAAAAGGCATCTGGAGACAGTTTTGAGCATTGCGTACTCTTTTAAAATGTTTGCAGTAATTACACTCGAGTTATGGTGACCTGGACAAATATTTAATCACAGGCCTTCCTAATATTTTAAATCATAGCTGTGAAGTGGAGGCCAAGGGCTTGACTCTGGCCGTGGCCTTACGGTGCGTGAGAGCTGTGCCAAGGAAAACAGGAGTCTGTTGGGAATGGGTGTCCTCAGTACACCTTGGCCTGAGCTGCTGGGCCTTGTTTAGTTTGACTTTCGCTCTTGAAGCCTTAGTGGGGAGATTCATGCTGCTGTCATCATTTTAACAGCAGATCATTTAATTCACATGTGATGCATTAAAGCAGGGGCCTGCTTCCAACGTAAGTAACCATAAAAACCCACTGGGGTAATGATGCACTGCTTCTGCACAAACAATGGAAACTTGGGTTTCAGAATTTAGCTTTGGGCTGGAGATTTCCAGTTTGCAGATGCCATAGTAGGCTTAATGGGACGGGCTTCGTCAGAATCCGTGGCAGAAAACGAAAATCTTCATGCTGCCTTGAGGTATGTGATGTGAGGAGGAGCCGTTTGTCCTGAGCCATTTATTTAGCTGTAGCTGGACTAAACTCCTGAGTGCAAGGCTTTTACTTTGCTGCAAATCCAGTTTGCCACATCACCTAAGGACAGCAAGTTTTATTTTTACTTTTTGGTAGGCTTTTTATACAGTCTGCAGCAAACTTAGGCACCAAAAGCAGGTTCTGATTCTCTCTTGAATAGTTTTACCTTGACGCTATCAGTAATTTCATGCCCTAACCATAATTCTGAAATAATTTTATCTACGGTAAACTGTACATGGTTTTGGTCAACTCAACATTTAAGCTACTTGACCACCTTTGATCCTAAAATGTGAATAGCAGATGTCCTTGCATTTCAGTGGAAGCTTTTGAAGTGTTCACAAGCTTTGTAATGTCCTGGCTTATAAACTGATGGCAGAGAGAACTTTTCAGTGCTTTGAAAGGGAAGTCTGTTGAGAGCCCTTACTTTGAAACCATTTCTCCTCGTAGCTGCAAATCGGGTATTTTTCGAGTGATGACTGGAATGATTAACTTGGTGGCCAGGAGCAGGCGCAAAGGAACAGCTCATGTCATGCCTCCTAATTCACCACCCCTGGCAGTGACCAAGAGCCGGGCATGTCTCTGCTGTGGGCAGCATTTGCAACTTCGTGTGGAAACACTTGCTCAGTAATTCCCCTTCCTGATGTCTGCAGATTGCTCTCGGTGCCAGTAATCAAGAATCCTAGTTGTTCTCCTGGGAATGGACAACGTGGTAGAGCTGAGCTTGGATCTAGAAGAGTCTAGAAATAGCTGTTCTCCGCTGTCATTTCCGATTGGTGAAATATTACTGCACCGCATCAGACACAAATTTTTGGGGTTTTTTTTGTTGCCTTTGTCAAGACTGTTTGGAAAAACTTGTCTTTGCATTTCTTGACTGTCCCCAGACTCTTGTTACTTCAGGGCTCCCACTTAGGCTGTTCCGAAATGTTGCACTGAATTTCTAAGAATGTTTTTGTTTTTTTTTTCCTCTCTCCAAGACACGGTGTATTTGAGTGTTCTTACACCTGCCTTGGGGCTATGTGATGCTACGTTCTGGGTACATATTACTCAGAGGTCACATCCCTACCCTATGTCTACTTTAATGTCACGCATATCTCCGCCGATTCATCGAACCGCTGCTTTTCGGTGGTTTTCCGATGCAGTTTGTCCATGTGCCCCAGTAGTTGTGTCTCTGCCTTTGTTTGTAAGGGGAAAGTAACTGTACAAGCGTTTTACATCTGTAAGTGGACAGAATAAGGAAGGAGAGGGAGAGATATGGTAGATGGAGGACTCAGCCTGTTTTGGGAAGTTGGAAACCTCCTTTGTGTAGCTTTAATTTACCTGGTGGTTTGCAAAATGAGAACTTCAGGCTTTTACTTTATCAGTTCAGTTATGGAAGTTTCTTTTAAAAAGCTGGAGTTACAGACTATTTGAAATAGAATGTCATTTGATCTGAACGGAGTTTTGGTTTTGTTGAAAATGTCGGATTTCAGATTCTGCCCTGATCCAGTAGAGAAACGTGTGTATATATGTGCACAAGTATACAACACAAAAACATATGTATTGTGATATATATTGTATTGTGATATATATTGATATATATGTCTTTACAGAATTTATGTGTATGCATAATTGATTTCTATATGTGCATGGATAAACTTCTACCTTGAGAGGATGAGAGAAATTCTTGGCCAGCTCTGTGTATGCAAGATCTATAGATCATAATTTTGGCTTGAAAACTTAGAATTAAAGCTCAAGTGACATCTTCACGTTGGACACTTCATTAGATCCTTGTTGAAGCAGTCCTTTTGTATGGAAGAACACTTGTCTTTTTGCCTAGTGAAGGTTTTGTTCTAATCTTTAGCAATACATGTTGCTGTTATACATAAATACTGATGCCATGTACGTAGCCATCTCTGTCTTGACTCCAAAGGATATTATAGAAGAACTTTTTGGTGGAACTGGAAGGAGAAAGCTGATTTTTTTCATTTTTTGCCCTTGCTGTGGTCCTCCCCTAAAAGCATGCAATGTTGGATAGAGAACTTCTATTTTTAGATTTTCCTAAACAAGGGTGCTTTTCCAGACAGTCTGTTCTGGAGATGAGCCTGGATGCAACTCGAGAGCTCAGAGTTGAAGCCCCCTCCACCAGGATGGATGAAGTAACTCCCAGCTCACATCCAACACTGTGTCAATACAAGGACTGAGGCTGGAATTCAGATAGGGAAGGGGTGATGGGCGTGTTGGATGCTATTTGCCTTGACGAGGGGCTGCAAGTTGGAGAGCTGTGCGGCTGAGAGGAAAGGACAGGACACGCTCCCTTCAATTTGCAACAAAGGGAGCTGTGCTTGCAGGGAAATGAAAAATGCCAGCAGCTTTTCAATTACCTTGCACGTTCTCCAGTGACTGCAGGTAACTCCCACCCCATTCCTGATTCAAGCCAGATGCTTGGCAGATGCTTTTCTCCCTGACAGACCTTAGGGTCCCGTCCTCTTTGTGTACATTGGAATTACTTGTGTCGTTTGCCACGGCGCTGCGTTGCTTTGGCTGAATTTTGAGGTTTCATTAGGCTGCGCTTTTATTTAAGGTAAGAGCAGCTGTGTGATCCTGTTTCACTTTATGCAAAGTAGGCGTAGCCTTCCCGTCTTCTGGCAAATAGTCAAAACTGCGCTTTGTTGGACAGATTTCTGGAGCCTCCCTCCTTAAAAGCAGGACTAACAGGTGCCTTTCGGAGATCTCGTTGCACACAAAGAACCTGTGTGCGTTTCCCAAACCAGGATGGACATTGTGAGGAAGTGCAAGCTCGCTGAGAAAGAAGCTGGCTCAAACTCCATGCTTTATTTACACATGGAGGTGTGGGAAGGGGAGGATATAAAGTTGTAGGGGAAGTGAAGCCTGGGATTTCAGACTAAAGTAGCACAGATGTATGTTGATTTTCATACTTGAAATACTCTCTAAGCGAAGGTGGAACGTTTTGCAGAGCTGGATGAAGGCAGATCTGTTGCAGAGCTCTCCCTGCGTTGGGGAAGATGTGCTCTGTGATATATTACTGCTCAGTAAAGCACCAGCAGAGACATTCTGCCATTTATCATAACAGGTAAATTATATAGTAGGTAAATTTATCATAATAGGCAAATCCTCCGAGGCTCGTGCTCTGCAATTAGGAGAGCCATGTATTTTCATCAAGTCGAGCTTGCACGTAAAGGCCTATCCCCCTGACTTCCAGATGTTGTAACGTTAAGTGGGGCGTTGGGGAGTGGTTTTTTTCTGCCAGAGAGAACTTCGAGCTGTAGCCGTCATGGTCCTTACGCTCCCTCTCAGCAGTTGTCCAGTTTCCTGCAGGCACTGGCTCTTTACTTGCTAACCGAGTAGTATTTTGGGGTGCAGAGGATGGCAGAGACGTACGGAACAGTAATTATCCGGGAAATTATTTCTGCTTCAAATGAACATACGGATTTTGCAGTGGTTCAGTTATACAACAGCTGGTTTAGAAAGAGAGTAGCAGAGTTGAGCACATATGGACTAAGGGCATAGAGAACTGATGTGGCGCCCCCAGATTTGCTCGTGGGATTGGACGAACAATTTGGTAAAGGATATGGGATATCTTTGGTTATATCCATTAGAGTAAATACACATGAAGGCCATGAAAAGGACAAGGTAAGTTCTCAGCTGATTCCTGCAAAGCTGCAAGCTCTGTGGAGCTCTCAACCTTCGTTTATCTAGTTACAGTCTGAAATAAGCGTTGGAGAGAGAGGCCAAATTTTGCCTCACTGATATCCAAATAATTCCGCATATTTTCCACCTGGAGACTTCAGTCTGCCCAATGCCTGTGGCTTGGGAGCCTTTGGCTCACGTTGGTCTGTTTGTGTTTCATTAAAGAGATTTTCATGTCGCTCCGTGGCCAAAGCAGCTGTGGATGTCGTCGTCAGTTCTCCGGAGCAGAATGGTGGAGGAGTTTCCTCCTTATCTTGTATTTTTAGACCCTTTCACGGTGAACCAAAGCGTTCATCCAACTTATATTTATTTCTCTCTTCCTATTAACTCTTCTTTCAAATAACGTGTACAGAAAGCCCAAACAGCTGCTATATTCCATGCAGGAAAGATCCAAAGTGACCAGCCAGCCATCGAGAGCTTAAGACGCCCAGCAGAGTGAGTTTGTCTCTGAGTCAGACTTGCAGCAGATGGCCGGGGAAGCGAGGCAAGGAAGCCAAGCGGCGTATCTCTGCGGCGGCAGCGGAGCGGCTGAGCCGTGTGGATCGGGCTTGGCTCGTTCCGGAGCGTTAGGTTTTTGGCTGAGCTCACCAGCAGATGGGGAGTGACAGTGGGAAGATGAGCTGCTTGTTAACATCAACTTACAGAATGGAGTTTCCCCTCCGAGCAAATTAACCCCTTTATTTAAGCAGCTATAGGCTTTCTGCTTAGGTCCGTGCGGAAACAGCCACCGGAAGGAACCTTTAAAAATCCCAACAACTCTGCTGTTTGTATAACATGGCTGCTTACTGACTCCCAACTCCATTAAATCAGCCTCTCATAACATCTGGGCTTCTATAGCGTATAAAAATGTTTTCCTTCTGGCAGCAGTTTTTATGGAGATGTAATAATATACGTTCTGAAAAAAAAAAAAAAAATCTATTTTCAGATTCTGCTTCTTACCAACGAGCTCGGCCTGTCCAGGTGTGGAGGGGACACAGGGGGGAGCCTGTGGAGGTAAATGACCCTCTGCCAGCTCCCCAGCTGCCCCAGATTTGGCCAATTTGCTGATAGTTCCCAAACTCACCGTAACACGTATACGTGTGTTTGCCTGGTTCAGATTTATATTCTCCCTCTACCGCAACTGGATCCATTCTCCAGGCAGCGTGTCTCCATTCCATGTGAGCAATCTGACTGCAATCTAAAGGAAAAATTAAACTTCCTTGCTCTTTTTCTCCCCCTCTTCTAGGTTATCTTTTGCCTTCAGGGTTCCAACTAAATTACATGCTTCCCCAAGCTTGTTAGGGACTTGGCTTATTAGAAGAAACCTGTAGCTGGCCCAGATTTTTAAACTCTACCCTGAGGGAGGGATATGAACAGATGGATAAGAGAATTCAGTGGGATTAGTGAAACCCTTTGAAGACTCTTCTTCCCACTACATTTTTCTCCCGGTTTTGTTTTCGTGCCGTCTCAGCACATCTTGTATCAGTTGAGGTTCCTGGGACTGATGTTCATTGCTCAACAGCTTGTCTGCGTCCTGCCAGAATTTTCATCTCAAGGATGGGGGAAGATGGTCTTTTCCCTAGCACGGATCATGGATGGTCAGCCATGGCTTCTGGGTGAACATTTTGTGGGGCAAAGTCAGATGAAAAGAAACAAATACTACATTCTCCAGTACCAGCTCCCAGTTTTTGGTCTTGGCAATGAAAAATCTCACCTAGTTCAGGTACCTGTCTCTTGTTCAGACACCACACTAAGAACGTGGTGTTGTTACACACTTAATTTGATCCAACTCTGAAGTTCTGCTGCAAAAGGCAATCTGCTTCTTTCCCCCCATACTTACTATTTTTACTTCCTTCCCGCAATAGTTAGGTAAATGTTGGTTCAGGTTTTGGGTCTAAAAAGAACTACAAACTGTCTGATTTCTCTTTCCATGTTATTGCAGTAGTTTAAATCGTCACCAATCTTGCAGGTAGTTGTGGGTTTTGTGTTCTCTGCACCTTCCCTGTCTACTGGAAGATAAATAATGCCTAAGGTGCCTTTTGCCAGGAGATGCTGAAAATGGAGAATGTGGTCGGAAGTAGCTTTTGAGACAAAGATTAAAAGAAACAGCTGGTTTTGCAGGGAGAGTTCACAGCTGTTAAACTGACAGCACCGTCCTTCTGTGCATCTCATCACCCACAACCTTGGGTTTATATCCTCGTGCTGTGGCACCGTGCTGCTTGTTGTGTTGCGTGTGCGCCACCGGCGATCTCCCGCAGCCCGGTAGTAGGTAGGGAATGACAATTTTGTGGTGCCTGTCTACACCAGGGTTCTACAGCAGGGTTTGGGTTTGATTCATGGCTTTTATTACACTACGTTTCTGTTACCAACATGTGAGCCTGGATCTAGTTCTGGGAATTTCGCCGTACGTTACTGGTCTGTTTGCGCATTGAACGAATAGTTACTGTAGGATTTTGAGATCCACCTCTCCCATCCTTTCTTTTGGTAAGGATTTCCATGTTATTGATGGACCTGTGTCTTTTCTTTTCTAGATGGAGAAAGATGAGACTGTGAGCGACTCCTCTCCACACATAGCCAATATCGGCCGCTTGGTAGAGGTACGTGCTGCGAAGCCGCCGCAGCCTGAGCCTGCCGCAGGTTCTCTTGCCCGTGTTTGCTCCTGTGCCAAAGAATTTTGTTGCTTTTGTCTTTACAAACAAATGATTTATTTGTGTTGTATCAAGTCTAATCGTGCTCATGTTGCCGAGTGTTTGATGGCTCAGCGCTGCTCCTAGCATGGCTGCCAACAGTTTGTAGATAGAAAAACGCCACTCTGCACCTTGTCTTTGCTCATTACAGGAATAATCTTCCAGTAAAATAAGTGGTCATTTCCTTAGAGCTCGTTAACCATTTCCTACCCCCATATTTGTTTCTACAGTCACTTTTGGGCAGAATTATTTAAAGTCAGGTTGCGTTATTCAGAACCGTCCCTTTAACTGCAAGTTCAGTGTGTATCAAGTGCTTATTAAATCCGCTGGAATTGGTTTTATAATTTTGATGGCAGCTGTCAGTCATGTGTGCTCAGCACGGTGAGAGTGAAGGATGCGATTAGCCGCTCCAAGCGGTGTTGGTGCAACACTGGTTTGCTGTTTCCGTGCACCGTCCTGTGTGACGGTGTCCTTGATTTCCTCGGTCATCATAGCCACTTGGGCAAGAGGAGGGAATTCTCAACTGAAGTGAGACTGTAGTGCATTTTTTAAAGGAACTGGGAAATGAAAGGAAGGCAGCTACTTCTTTTTTGATCCATTTTCCAAGTTTGTGGCTTGAGTGAAAGCCACCTGATGAAAAATGCTACTTATTTACAAGATCTTTTTCAAAACTGTTTGCCGTGCAGTTTTAACGAACGAGTTGGCAGCTCAAAACTGCAAAGGAACCCATAAGCACGAAGCTATTGACCTGTTGGCTGTGCGAAATTGCTGACTTGCCTCTTACAGTCCGTTCAGTGCCAGGAAATTAGAGAGGAAGGTTGGGGTGAAATGCAGATGCCTTTTCTGCAGCTGAATGCAGAAAAATGGATAGCTGGACAGAAACTGCCCTCTCGTGGTGCAGGAAGAGCTCACAGCCTGGAGTAATTAATTGGGAGGAGATGACAGGACTCTTTGATAAGATAAGAGAAGAGAGAGAGGGTCATACTGCCTTCTCTGAGAATTTAAAAATGAGGAATACTCTGGGTTGAACCACGCTGTGGCAAGTGGTGTAAATCAAGATGAGCACATAAGACGCAGAGAAGCGTGTAAGCACGCCGTTCCTGAGAACAGCCGAAATTACTAAAGATCTGGTTTCTTACTTTTTTTTCTAGGACATGGAAAACAAAATCAGAAGTACACTGAATGAGATTTATTTTGGAAAAACAAAGGACATCGTTAATGGGCTGAGGTAAGGGGCTCTCCAGCTGATTATTGGACCCCTCTTGCTTCCCTGCGGTTCCTGCAGTACCGTCCCCAGCTGAGCATTGATCTGCTTTTGTTTGCTGGAACTCCCCTCTCCTACACTAAGTCTTTTCATGTCCCTAATTGTTCACCTCAATGTGCTTTGGAAACAATATTTGTTGTGTGGAGTTTAGGGAACACTTCTACCTATAGAAATCCGAAGCGATGTTTTAATCTCTTGTTCCCTCATCACCAGGAAGCAAATAGCCCAATTAACAACAGTTGTCTTTCAGAATTATTTTTCATTAGGAGCTTTATTCTTCACAGTCCTGAAAGTTGTCCTGAAATTCTGACTTCTCTTCCTACTGTTCTTAAAAACAGCCAGTTGGTTCCAGAACCAAGTCATGACGTTAATAGTTTGCGGTATTTAGACTGTGGTTTAAATTCTGCCTTTCTCTCAACGCCCCTGGTCAAAATATAGTGTGCTAGAGCAGACTAAGGGAACAAACCCCCTGTGCCTCTCTGCAGGGAAACCATACTGTACTTTTCAACCCCTGCTCATTTCTGGTCAGGAATTTTACGCAGGAATCCCACGCTGGTAGTTCTCATAGAGGAAAGTTCAGAACTGTGATGCCAAATCATTTCACTTCAAACTGCAGATAGGCCTCCGAGCACAGCGTGGTAATGCAGAATAAACAAATGGCACAAATAAGCGTACTGCTGTTCTCTCACATGCTGAAATGTGGGAGAAGATAGAGTAATGGTGCTAATTAAGTATTTGTGCTGCCTTCTTAACAGCATGGGCAGAGGGAGTCGACAGGATCTGACAAAGCAGCTGGTCTGGGTTCTTTTTCCCAACCCCAGCTTTCATAACAAGCCCCTATTTTCATTTGTGGTGTGCAGGGGTTTAGCCAGGAAGCGTTTATTAACATTTAAAGGAAATATGTAATACAGTCTTTTTCCTTGTGAACATTGCCTTCAGCTTTTGTAATGGAATCTATTTCCTGTGTCTCCCCATTGCTCAGTTTGAGTCATGGCACTTTGCGCATCGGTGAGATGATCTGCTCAGAACTGGTAACACACAGAGCTTCTGGCTTGGGCTCTTCCTCTTCCTCTTTCCTGCTTCTCCTAACCTGTACATTTACACTTGTTCTTCCCGAGCGTGTTCCTGGCGGTTTCCAGAATACCAGCTCCGTGTTACTGAGTTCTTCTGACTGTTCTTCTCCCTGTTTACTCCCTCGTTTCCAAACTGCTCTCTGTAGATCTATTGATGCTATCCCCGACAACCAAAAGTATAAGCAGTTGCAGAGGGAGCTTTCTCAAGTGTTGACCCAGCGCCAGATCTACATCCAGCCTGATAACTAAACCAATCCAGGTACCCCCTGCCTGTGAGGTGTGACAACCAGCACTAAACCAGGACTCACCCAGCCGAGACCTCTGCATGAGAACTGAGACCAGAACTAACCCCTAACTCCTGCAGACTGATCAACGACGTTTGAGCCGTGTTTCACCCAAGGGTTATTTCTTAATACGGCCAACTAAACGCTGCAATTTTTATTTTAGATGTTCCTCCACCCCTTCCCCGCCCCCGTTTGAAACGTCACGCTCTGAAATGTGGCAGGATTTACCACTTTGCACTCTAGCTTGGGAGCAAGAAAGGAGCACGTGGCCACCTTCCTGAAGTGGTGTTAGCCTGGACTGATTCAGTCCAGGAGCCCCGGAACTCCGTCCCTCGTGCACCATCAGTGTTTTACAGCTGTGGTACACCACTTTAGTGAAGAAACTCCCTGTAATCGTAGCATCCTCCCTGCAGAAAGGAGTGAAATCTTGGAAGTCTCGCAGTTTTAAAAAAAAAAAATGACTTCTGAGTAAACGTGAGCTCACTCCACACGCACATCCCCGGTTTGCCTGCCGTATCTTGAATTTCCTTGGAGCTTGAAATCCAGTCCTCAAGCTCTACGGAAACATTTCCAGCCTCCGCTTGCTTGTGCACTGCACAGCCTCTGAAGGGATTTGTTCACATATTCCCGTTTGCTCTGGAGCTCTGAAGGTCTGGGCTTAGCCCTGAGCCAGTTTAACTTTCCACTCCGATCCGTAACGAGTTACAGATGTTGTCTTCCACACATCCAGCTGACGGAGGGGAAAACGCGCTATTTGTTGATAATGGCCAGGAACCACTTCTCTAGCCTGTGACAAATGCAAATAGAAAATGTATATATTTGTATTAAAGCAGCGGAAGTCTCCAGAGACAAGAGAAATGGAAACGCTGTTATAAAAATGTTAGGAAAATAACTGACACAAAGAGCAGCCTTGTTTACCGGAGACGGCATCCGGGCAAAATAAGGTAGCTCCGAGTGCCGAAAAGGGTGTGAAATATGGTTTATGTGGCGAGAAATCCTACAAACTGGATCCTAACCACTTCGCTGCGAAAAGTCTGGTGGTGTCATTCTGTCAGTGATGATATTGAAGAGGGCTTTTTTTCCAAGTGGAAATTTCTTCTTGTACCTCCATGGAAAGTGGAGGTTCCTCTGCAGCTCCCCTGCATCAGTGAGCCGAGATGACCCCTAAAAGATGCTGCTTTTCTTCTAGAACCAAACTTTTAGCAAAAGGGAACCCCTGCAGTAGCCTCGCTGACAGTATCTGTGTGCCCGGGCTGCTTTCATTCCCTAATTACTCTAGGTGAGGTACAAACTGGAAAAGCAAATTTGAGAACAGGAACTCTGGCTGCTTTTTTTCCCCACTGGTGGACATGCCAGAGGGAAGTGTTTGCCGTGGCTGCTCGACCCTGGGTGAACAGTCTGCAAAAAGGTGCAGGAGCTCCCCCAGCCCGGCCCTTTCCACGTGCGTGGGTAGAGGCTGGGTTTTCCCTGCCTTCCTGTCACGGTCACTGGGAGAGCGAGAGCGCTAACACCCTTCGCTGGTGGTACGCTGGGCTTTTTCCGATCTGTCACGGAGAAAACAGTGGGAATCTCCTCCCTCCAGCGACTGGAGGCGGAGTGGAACTTCTGGGGCAGCGTGTCTTTCGGTGCCATCCTTGCTAGAGTGAATTTTGCTTTGATTTCCTCACCGAAGCGTTCACTTTGCCTTCTGCTTGCCGTGTGAAAACGGGCGAGCTGGGTTGTGTTTCCGCTAAGCCCGGGGTGAGGTGCTTCTCCTTCCTTCCCACCGCCTCACCTGCCCGAGGAGCCGATGGAAACACCCGCTCCCGAAACGCACCGCCTCTGACTCGCGTGTCCTTCTTCCCCGCAGGTCTGTGCAGACTTTTGCAGACAAATCAAAACAAGAAGCTCTTAAAAACGACCTGGTGGAGGCTTTGAAGAGAAAGCAGCAAAGTTAAAACCCTCCTCGTGCTAACAAGACATGCCATGCACTCGTTAGACTCCTTTCTTAGAAAACTCATCCCCCCCCTTGCCCTTTTCCGTTACGTCACGTCACCATTTGCATTCAGTACTCTCCATGCAACGCCATCTTCTCCCCATGAATAAAGCTGTACAAACTTTTTCAGTCTCTGACGCCTACTTTGCACCACGTTTTACTATCGAGACCTTAGGCTACGTTTCTGTAGAAGTCCATGTATTATTTTTTTTTCTTTTCTTCCCCCCCCTCTCTTCCACCCTCCCCCATTTATATGCATAAACACGGATCATTGTTTGTCTTTCCTCCCCGCTCCCCTCCTGCCTTTTGTTACATCGGTGTAAAAAATGTAAAACAAAAATTTATTAAATACTGTGGTGTGTGAAAGAGGAAGAACTGGAAAAAAAAAAAAAAAAAAAATCTATTCCACGTATGTTTGGGGGCTGGGCACAGGGGATGGCTGGTGGGAGGGAGGGAAGAGAGGGTGTTCCTTGGTGTTGTACTATACTGACTAAACCAGATTTGCAAGGAGACGGTGATTAGGAGACCTGCTGAAAGTTCTGCTCTTCTATAGCCTGGTTCCAAAGGCGCTTTTCTGTCAATTTTTACGGAATGCAAAAGGGTTTTTTTGTTTTCGATTTTGTTTTTTTGTAAAGCTTAAATTGAATCGACATCTGATACTTGAGCCTCCATACTGAAAAAAAAAAAAAAAAAAAGACTAAAACAAAACCAATAAAAATAAAAAAAATATCCCAGGAAGCAGTGTGTGCCGTTGGTGTCCTCCTTATTTCTCTTGCCTTTCTGCAGCGTTGCTGTAAACGCTTTCCTTGGTAGCAACTGGGAGCAATCGCTCTGGTGGTAGGTAAGTGCTTTTTCTGCTTTTTTTCTGCTTTTTTTTAATTTGTTTTCTCTTGCATCCAGATCAGCTGAAATTTGTTTGAAAGAGGATTTGATCTTAAAGAGGCTGCTCTTCACAGGCGGAGCGTTCCGTAGCCGCGTGACTCGTCAGCCTGTTGCACTTCCCAGAGGATGCTGGCATCCCACTGCTGGGATTGATGCTTCAGGCATCCAGCAAACGTGGAATAGAGGTATTTAGAGGAGAAGGGTCAGTCCAGCTTCACTGGGTGTTTTAAAAACAGCCTTTGGGGGAACCTGGGTGCCGAAATGCTCTGGTGGGCAGAGGAGAAGCGTTTCGGTTTGCTTGGCAACTTGAGGGAGATGGTTCCAACCATTGATGCTCACCCAAAAGCTCCTTCTTGGCTGGGTCCCTGTGGGATTTGTGAACCTCACCTGGACTTTCCCTCTCTTTAAGCCGTCGGTGGTCAGAGGGACCTTGCATGGCTTCAGATCTGCTGCCTACTTTGGTTGTACCAAACTCTTAATCCTGGTGAAACAGAAGGTGAATTCCTGCTGGGTTCCTCCTGCACACAGCTGCTGGAATTAGCCTGTGGGTGAACCTGTGCAAAGGGAGACTGGCAGCATTAATATTGATTAACACACTCCAGTTATGCTTTTCTAATGGGACCTGTTTCACATCCAGACATCTGCAGGCGATTACAGTCCCGTGCCGGAGGATTTTTCCCAGGGGCCTCCGGTCCGTAACGCAGCTCATCTGGGATGCAGGTGGGGAAAAGGCGCGAACGGCGCTGCCTCGGAGTGGGGATCCCTGAGGGAACGCGCCGAGATTCTGTTTTGTCTCGATTCCATCCGAGGAAGAACCTTTTCTAGAAGTTGGAGATAAGTTCGTGCGAACGCTTGAGGCTCGGAAATGGCGTGTTAGCCCGGGAATGGGGAGACACGGTTCCTCTCACCTGTTTCCCATTGTCGCGTGCTGCAGTGTTTTGGGGAGTTTGTTTTCCTTCTCCAGAGCTACTTCTGCACACACGAGCCAAAAATCCTGTGCCATCTCAGAAAAAGTGGATGGGTGGGCTCGGGGTACACAGAGATGTGAACATACCCGTTCCGCAGTCGTACAGGGACCAGGGGCAGGAGAGATGCAGCTACAGCAGCAGTTTATTCCTCTTCTCAAAGCAGTGTAACCGCATGTTTTAGTGGGAAAAAACCTATATATTTTATATTTTTTTTTTTTTTACATCCTTATGTTAGAGTAAATCCAGCTCTCTGTGAACCAACCGCGCCCGCCCTGGCACCTTGGGCTGAGCTACCAAACGGGAGCCGAGGTTAAAACACGCTGCTTTAACAAAACCAAGCCCCAGGTCTTCATCTGTAAGATCAGGTATTGAGGTCTAACGAAGCTGTGCTTCCTGTCCTGCCAGGAATCTCCTCGGCGTCCGTGTTAGTATCGGACATAGATTGTTTTTCTGCAATTCCTAGGGAAAAGATAGCAGAGGAAATCCTGCTGGCTCGAGGACAGGCAAGAGGTGAGCAACCCCATCGCCTGCGAGCCTGGAGGAGGAAGATTGTGAATTAATGGAGTGAAAAACCCACCCGCTTTGTTCCAGGGGCTCAAAAAAATCCCAAAAGTGTTTTTTTTCTTTGTAAAACCAACTGAGTCAGCTCCAAATACTGGCTCAGTTCAGCTGCTGTTGCAGTTTGTTGGCTATCGGGTAGCCCGACTCCCGCTTCGCACGCGCTCCAGGCTGAGCTGTGGCTCAGCTTCCTCAGCACGAGGCCGAAGCAGGGAGGAGGGTGACTTCCTCGGGAAGGAGAAATGTCACGGGACTGGCTGGGAAATTGTAAATGAATCAAAATAGAGCTAAAGCCACAAGAGTACAGAGCAGGGTGCTGTGTGGGTGGGGAGGGGGAAAAGGGGAACAAAAAGAGCTGGGAGTGACTGCAGGAAAAGGAAAGTTCTTGGTTTTGAAGGACAAATTGTGATAAGTTTTACTTGAAGGGCTACAGCTTTGGTCGATTTTCTTTTTTTTTGCCCTGTGAGACTGAGCTGCTTCTCCCCAGCAGTGTGTATGTGGCAGGGAGCTGCTGCTCCCCTGCCCGCCCAAAAGCATCTCTCCTGCCAGGGATGTGGCTTTTCCCAAACTGCCGCTGCTTCCAGTCCTGTGGTCAAGGAGCCGCCGTGCCGGGCGCAGGGCCCCGAGACGGGGATCACTCATCAGTGTTGGGAGTAAATTCATGGAGTTGGGGGTAAATTCATCAACAATGGGCAGGACTGAAAACCAGAGCGAGCAGAGAGGCAGCATCATCTGCCTGGGGAACGGCCTCTGCAGCTAACCAGAAAGGGATGGAGCAACTTAAAACGTGGGAGAGGCAACAACCATGAGGAGTCGAGAGAACGGGGACTGCGACATGTGTTAAGAGGCAGGAGCTGCCAGATGCAAAATAAAACCAAAGGAGGCACGTGGGGCAAGGACTTGTTTTATAGACGTGTGAATTAAAACGGGTATTTATGGACCAAAACACTTTGGTTACGCTTCCCCTTCCCTTCCTCCTCCTGAACTGGTCCCGGGCCCTGCCAGACCTTCCAGGAAGAGCTCACGGTGGAGAAATGTGGCCCACAGAGGTAAGAGGTGCTCGTGTCCGTGGCAGCTCGGTCACCTCTGTCCCTTCCCACAGTCCCTTCGGTTCTTCCCATGTTTGCCCATACCGGGGAAGCTCCGATGACTGGTGAGAGACAGCAGGTGGGGCAGAAGTGGCTGAGCTCAGCTGCGGGGCGTAAGAGCAGCGAAGAGCGACCTTTTGAGGTATCAAATAATTCCCTGTTTATCCCGATAGTATCATTGGTATCAGAGACACAAGGTCTCGCAGCAGCGTCCTCTGCTGCCTGGCTGGGCTTAGAGTCTTAGCAGCACAACGTGTCACCCGCTGGCTTGGGTCCTCTTCTCCCAAAAGCCACCAGGATGGAGAGGGCATTTTGCCCAGCGTCGCGGCCAGCTTCCTCGTCTGCATCGTCCCGTTCTCCACCCGGAGCAGGTCCCTTCGTCAGCTCTCCAAGCTGTCACCCTGCTCAGCGAGAAGAGCATCCCTCTCCTCGTGGGTGCTGGGTCTTCCTCTCCGATACGCAAGGAACTGGAAGGAGATCTGGGAAGAGGTTAAGGTTCTTCACGTGAGCAAGGGCGGATCGACGTGATGTGTCAAAAAACGGCTGTTTGTGCCAGGAGAGGTGGAAACCGGGCAACGAGCTCTACTGCAAATAAAGCTCTGAAGCACTCAGCTGTTGCAACACCATAAATTACTCACCGGCACGCGGGTGAGCAAGCACAGCTCAAAATCAACCAGTGAGCAGCACTGACCTGCCTGCTCCTGCCTAACCCTCCCTGCCCTGAGATGGGATCGCTCCCAGCAAAGCCTCACCGGTGGGATGCGATCCCAGGGGGAAGCGTTGGTGGGGAAAGGATACGACCACGTCGAGGGAAAGGACGCCCAGGCTGCCCACCAGCCAGGGCAGGTGTTTCAGGACGTAGTTGCCTTCGCCTTGCCCCGGCTCAGGGTTCTTCAGGAGGACGCTGAGGCCGTAGAGCGAGTTCCCCAGCATCACCAGAGCAAAGAGGGAGTAGGAGACCCCGACGGTGGATTTCCTCTTGTACTGGAAGAGCAGCCGGAGAGAGGAGAGCTTGGGTGCAGCTCGGAAATCTCACTAGAAAGTAGCATTAATCACCCTCCCACCAAAAAAAAAAAAAAAAAAAAAAAAAAGGTGGTGACTCAATGCCAAGAGCCTTTTAGTTCCCCTTTTGCTTGTAAATAAAGACGAAATGAAAGTCCCACCCTCAAAATATCGGTATGTTAAAAAGAGAGGAGAAAAATGCATCGGGCTTCTGAGCGGGAATACAGAAAAATAGTCCCTTGAGAAACAATCAGAGACGGGGACCTGGGACCTCCCAGTAAAGAGAAGCAAGATGATCCCACTGTTGCTCTTCAATTTGAAATCCCAGGAGCCCAGGGGGTGCCTGGGACCGGGCTGCCATCCTCCCCTGCCCCACACTTACGTTCGTGTAGATCTGGGGGACTCGGGAGCACAGGTAGAGCACGGAGGAGACGGAGCCGATGGTGAAGCCAACGATCTCGCTCCTGGTGAAAGTCTGCGAGGTGAAGCGAGGGCTCGAGAGCAGCCCCTGGGTTTTCAGAGGTGCTCTCACCACCCGTGCTGTGGCTCCACGCCCCAGCCTTTGATCTCCCCATCCACCCCTCGCCCCGCTGAGCGCTGCGCAGGATCACGCTGGTCCAGCACGACACGCCCACCCCACCGGACGCTTTTATCCTCTCTCCCCACCATCACCCAGACTGAGGAACCAGCTCACCTCCAACCCGGGCTCACCCACGTGAGCAGACAGCAGGGACCTCCCTTTAAACGTCGCCAGGTCCTGCGCCACGGCAGCACCTCTGCCCAGGAACGAGATGGTCGACACCGTGCCCAAGGAAAGGAAGACAAAGGCAGCGTTGATCGGGGCGGCGACTGCGGGGAATCAAGCGGAGGCTGGTTAGGGAGGGCTCCACCATCAGCCCCCAGTGCAGCCCAGCATCCTTGGTGGGTGCCAGGGCCATCTCTGGGTAGAGAGACCTTCAGTTTCTCTCTTATCTCTCCTGTGGCGCAGCCAGCACCACATAACTCGGCAATAGCTGCTGCGGGGGGTTTATCTGGCAGCGATACGGGTGATTTGTAAGTTATTGGGCAGGAAACCGCTTCTATCTCGGCAGGCTGACAGCGTTCGCGCTTCTTTTGGGTTCAAGGCTCTTAAAAATCACCCCCTCCATCTGCAGGCTTTTCTGTCTGAACTCCCAGCAGTGCACGTTCCAATCCCAGCCCTGCTTCAACAGCAGGATTTGATTTATTCTGAAAATAAGCTCTCCAGCATTAATGCAACTATAGTTGATGGGCATCTCTCAATCGGTTTCATAAATTTAAATGGCTGTTTTTAATAAATTAAATAGTTCTCAGGGTCCCGAGGGACGTCTGTTTGTAGTTCACAGAAAGGTCCTGCGTTACAAACCAGATTTTCTCTTGCTGTTTAAGCCTTGCAAGAACGGTAGAGCCCCGTTCAGGTTCTTTTTTCACTTCATTTGAACAGGGAGGAACTTGTCCATCATGTCAAGGCTGTCATTAACCGCAAGAAGAGCATCAACCCTGGAACAGCCAGAAAACTTCACCCCTTCCCTTAAAGCGCTGGCCGGACAGTCGAGAGATCTGGCTGTGGTTTCCAGCTCCAGGATGGAGTTATTGCATAACTGCAGGTCAGTAATTTCTTTCTGTGCTTAATGCAACTCACAGGGGGGTTATTTCCAACCCAGCCACTGTGCACGGCAGTTTGCAGGAAGCCCAGGCACAGCCAGCAGCTATCTGCCAGCTGTGACTTTCATGGGTGCTCAGATTATCCAAGAAAAAAGCCAGCAAGTGATAAGGGGCCTCCCATGGCTGCCTCAACGCATCTCCAAAGCATCTCTGCCCCAATGCATCTCCCCCAGGCATTGCTTCCCTCCTGGCTCTGCAGCTGAGGAGAAACCAGCACGAAAGATGTGCCAAGAGAAGGGCACGGCCCCACTGCATCCCTAATCCCAACTCACATCCTCCACCCCGGTTCTTCACTTTGTAGTAGCAGTAGAGAGACAGCATCACCAGGTCTGCGAGCACGTAGTAAACAGCTGTGTAAACCTGCAGGGAGAAGGACGGGTTGGACCTACAGGCAGAAAGGCTTCCAGCTGGTATCCGGGATGAGCCAGCATCCCGGGGCATAGCATTGCATCCCAGGGGGGAGAATGGGAGCATTCCTGTACTGTTTGGCGCTCTGATTCCCAGTGCTGGATTAAGCATTACCCATCCCATCCTTCCTCCCTGGAGTCTGCGGTGTCTGAGAGCCAACCCAGCCCCAGCGAGTCGGTCGGTACCTGCAGTGGCAACTGATCAGCCAGGAAGGAACCGATGAGGTTTAGGAGGTCCCCGCTCAGCCATCCCAGCAGGAAATATATGGAGAGAGCCCGGTCCATGATGCCTGTTTTGCAGGCTTGGTAAAACTGCCTGCAGAGAGTTGGGCAGAGACACAAATCATTCTCCCCCAGCCGGTTCAGCGCTACCTGGGAACCATCCCCAGGTTTCCCTGTTGCTCCCACCCAGATCATTTCGCAAAGCACTCAGAGCAGAGGGGCAGGAAGGAAAAGCAGAGATTTCTTTTAGCAAAGCCACGTGCTCCCCTGCAAACTGGCCACCCTGAGAAGTCCTGCGACCCATTGAGTGCTGGCAGCAATGGGCTGGGCTCGAGCCCTTGCGATCTGTCCCTCGTGCCGGGGCAGAAAGCAGCGAGGAGAAGCAGAAACCGCCTCTCCGGTTACAAAATAGTCTGATGATACACTGAGAACGAGCGTGACCCCTCCATGTTCCCCTTTGCCACGGCTGTCCCAGCACTTCCAAGAAGCCTGGGGCTCCTGGAAACGTTTCTTCCGCACGTATGACCTGCAACGACCGCATTGCAGTTGGCTTACGTGGGTTATTACAGCTTCCAAGCCGCATAATAACAATATAATAACAAACAAGGCTGTGGGGCTGTACTGCCTGCTCCTGGTAAACCCAAATTTTCCAAGCCCAGATTGCTTTTGCTGGGTAGATTTAATAATTCAGGCAGCTTGCACTTGAGATTTGATCTTTAGGGAGGAGCGTTGTACCAAGGGAAGGGTTCGGCTGGGTTTTGGGAGCGATACTTACGGAAAAGACGCAGCTGCGAAGCAGAAGATGGAAACCAGACCCAGGATGACGCTGGCGATGTCCCGGCCGTCCTGGGCACATTCGTTGAACACATCCATCACCCAACGGGAGCCGTTGGGACAGTCGGAAAGATTCCCGGGTGGGAGACCCCTCCAGCGCTGCGCTCCCATGCCTCCGGCGCTCAGCTCAAAGCAGGGATGTTTATCAGCGTCCGGCAGCGAAACTGTTGGGGAAAATGCAATAACATGGAAAAAAAATAAAGCAACACTGAAGAAAAATATATCTATATCAGGAAAATGCTCACTGCTCCTCTGGCTGTGGCTCAAAGCTGGCTCACGACACAAGAAACTCACTACTGGCTAATACACCTTGACTGGTAAAATGAATAAAATGTATTACTTTCGGCCAGTAATAAATTAATATTAATTTAAATAACTATTAGATAAATAACTAAATATTAGATAAATAAATTCATAAAACTCAGCCGGTGCGCCCCACAGAACAGGGACTTACCTCACTCACCATCAGCCGCTTGGAAATCGGTTTTATTTTTCTTTGGAAACCCGCTGCTTTTTCAGAAACTTTGTGTTTTGCTTTTTCCTTCGCAGCTCCACTGCTTCTTCAGAAACTTGCCGGGTTTCCTTTGCAAATCCGTCGCTTTTTCCCGAAACTTGCTGGTTTTCCTCCCAAATCAGCTCAGCTGCTTTTTCGGGAAGTCGCCGGTTGTTTTTTTTTTGGCAAATCTGCTGCTTTTGGGGGGAATTACTGTTTGGTTCTGGTTTGTTTGTTGTTTTTTTTTTTAACAAACCCGCTGTTTTTTTTCCCCAGAAACTTGCTACCTTTCGCAAACCCGACTTTTAGGACACTTCCCGGTGTTTATCCCGACGTGCCCGCTCCCGACGAGCCGCCGCTCCCGCCCGGCGGGACGAGGCTGCGCGGCGCTGCACTGCGCATGCGCGCCCGGGCCGTGCCCGGCGGGCGGGGCGGGCGCTCTGCTCACCGCGCATGCGCAGTGAGGGCGGCAGCCATGGCGGCCGGCGGCGCTCGGCCCGGGGTGGTGATGGGCGTCATGGAGATGGGGCGGCGCGTCGGGCCCGAGGCGAGCGCCGGGCTTCTCCGCGCCTTCCTGCAGCGCGGGTATCGTCTCCTCGACACCGCTCATATCTACGCGGGCGGCGAGTCCGAGCGCATCCTGGGCGCGCTGCTGGCTGGCGGCACGGAGCCGGGTAAAGGTCGGGGCTGGTCGCGGTGGGGGTGGCGGTCTCTGAGGAGAAGGGTCTTCCCTGCCAGGCTGACACTGTCCCTGAGGAGAAGGGACTTCTCCCAGGCTCGTTCCCTAAGGAAAAGGGTCTTCCTTGCCAGGCTGACACTGTTTCTGAGGAGAAGGGACTTCTCCCAGGCTCGTTCCCTAAGGAAAAGGGTCTTCCCTGCCAGGCTGACACTATCCCTGAGGAGAAGGACCTCCTCTGCTAGGCTGACATGGTTCCCAAGGAGAACAGCCTTCCCTGAAACACTGCAAGCAATGTTTGAGTTACGCCTCTTCTCCCCATTCCCTTCCTGAAGGCGGAAACATCCCTGCTCGTTCTTTCCTTATCTCTGCTAGTGGAAATCGCCACCAAGGCCAATCCTTGGGGTGGGAACACGCTGAAGCCCGATAGTCTGCGATCGCAGCTGGAAACGTCCCTGGAGAGGCTGAAGAGGACAAGTGTGGAGCTCTTCTACCTCCATGCCCCCGACCATGGGACCCCAGTGGAGGAGACGCTGCGTGCCTGCAATGAGCTGCACAAAGAAGTAAAGTGGGAAGTCCAAGCTCGGACTATTGTTTAATTCCCTCCCTCTCACCTCCTTTTTAAACCAGGGCTGCTTGTTGTGCCCTTCTGCAGCGCTAGGAAAAGGGAACACAGACGAGCAGGGAAAAGCCAAACAACTGACGCAGTGTTAACGTGTTCACATGGTGCACTTTGTTCTCAAATGCTGAACTTTGCTTTCAGCCATCTTAACTGACTAGGTTAAGATTAGTGCTGGCAATGGCTGAAGAATTCCTGAATTGCATTAATCTGATAGTACCATTTAAATTAGAAGGTGTGAATTCAAAATTAACAGAGAATTTGAAATAGTTTTGTCAGGTCTTACAATTCATATTCTGTCTAGAAAAGGTGGACAGGGATGAGCACAGAAGTCTGGACTAAAATTTCGCGACTGTCCTTTTCACCGTATGCATCTTGCACCGTGTAGGTGCAACTGCACGTTAAAATCTGGAACTGAACAGCCTTTTATTCCTCTGCAGGGCAAGTTTAAAGAACTCGGTCTATCAAACTACGCCGCGTGGGAGGTCGCAGAAATCTGCACCATCTGCAAATACAACAACTGGGTGATGCCAACTGTGTACCAGGTGAGAGATAGGGGCTTGCTGTGGTCCAGGAAACCTTTTGTGGAGGCTGAGGTGAATCAAACCAAAAGAATACGAGGCTTTACATCAGACTAGCATACGGATGGTTCCCTGTGCCCTTACAGCAATGGTCAGTCGCTGTGGGGAAGGGTTTGGAAGCCTCAGATCTCAGACCAGCCCCCAGTGTGCCAGATACCAACACAGAAAAGGAAGTTGCTGCAGTTATCTGGAAAGTCCTTTCAGGACACGCATGGTTAGAAAGCTGAGTGAGATCACTTTTCAGAAAAAGCTGAGTATGTGTTTGTTGCTTGAGTCAGTGACTCCCTTGATGTGGAACTTAAAAGTTTTTGCGTTATTTGCAAATCCTTTAGAAAGCCTGTTCCTAAGCAGATAATAACCTTAGGTGACCTGAAGCGGCTTTTCAGGATAGGAGTATTGTCAGGGAAGGGTGGGGAAAAGGCTGTGCCAGGTGCTTACGCTCACTGTCACGAGCTGGCGTTTGAAGTTCTTTCTCTCCCTCACCTTTGTGCAGGGCATGTACAACGCGACCACTCGCCAGGTGGAAGCCGAGCTGTTCCCGTGCCTGAGACACTTCGGACTGCGCTTCTACGCCTACAATCCACTGGCAGGTACGGGGAGGGACAGGGCAAGACTTTGAGAAGAAAATGTGCAAAATGGGGGCTGCAGAAGAACCAGCCCATCCCTAAACATGCTGCTGACCCTTTGCAGGAGGGCTGCTGACCGGCAAGTACAAGTATGAGGACAAAGACACACGCCAGCCCACTGGAAGATTTTTTGGGAATGACTGGGCTCAAGCCTACAGGGACAGGTACGTTTTGAGCTGAGGGATGAGCAGGGATATGTGGCAGGAGTGGCTATGTAAAAAAACCTAAAATATATATTAAGAATCAGCCAGGAGGAAACGGAATTCACCAAAGCTTGTGCATTAATTATGTGGTTGGAGCTGTGGCTTGCGACAGCTCTGTAGAATGGTTTTGAGGCTCAGCTTCCTTCCAGCTTGCAGTGGGAGATCGCAGAAGTTCCCGGAGGCCACAAAGAGTTGTATGGGGCTTCCTGAAAGCCTTTTGTACCTGCTTGGAATATGGATGTACCATTCACGAGATGTCCCAAGGGCAATAAGAGTGATTTCTTTTCTTGCAGGTACTGGAAGAAGCACAATTTTGAAGGAATTGCCCTAGTGGAGAGAGCTCTGAAAGAAGCTTACGGTTCCAGCGCACCGAGCCTGACCTCTGCCGCGTTGCGCTGGATGTACCATCACTCCAAGCTGCAGGTAAGCGCTTGGAGCAACACCAGATGTGGCTGCAGCACCACCAGAACTGGGCGGCTGTTGGGGCACACAAACAGGGAAACATCTCCGTACAGACAGTTCTCTTTTAATCTGCCTATCCCGTGGGCTTATGGCCTTCCAAAGTGAATACTGCTGTTCGGACTCTGCGTGCCAGGCTGCAGGAGCGCGTCAGCTCTGCGTTTCCCCACGGTATCCTGTGTTCAGAGGATGGGCAGAAGTGGGAGATTTTACATGCCAGTTACTGGGGTCTTGGCTTCCCACCCAGACAGCTTTCCTGCAAGGAGATGACTTGGCTTTTCATTGGACTAGGAAATTAATAGTTATGTTCCCCATCTCCCCAAAACGTTCCCATAGCCCCATGTAAAGTAGGACTTGGCAGTTTTTCAGGAGCTGGCGTGACTTGGAGATATTCTGGCCTTGCGAACAGAACTGTCTGGGGTCAGTTGTCTAAACATCCACGAGTTACTGGATGCTCTTTACTGGAAAGAAACATTTCAAGGTTGGCCTGCATTGACTTGGGAGGTGAACTAGGTTTCTCTTGGGTTGAGCAACTCCTCTTACCACTTTCCAGGGTTCACTGGGAGACAAAGTGATCATCGGGATGTCCAGCTTGGAGCAGCTAGAGCAGAACCTTGACTACAGCGAAGAGGGTCCCCTGCTCCCTGCTGTTGTGGAGGCGTTCGATAAAGCCTGGAACCTGACTGCGCACGACTGCCCCAACTATTTCCGCTAGGTGCTCGGGTAGGAGGGACGAGAAAGCGGGTGGCGCGAGGGTGGAGAAGGAGACATCTCTCTCGAGAAGTCTCTTGAAGCACTGAGGAGGTTCTTACCCACCCTGTCCCTTTGATCCACGTGCAAATCGGTTATTTTCCGTGTAGGAACGAAGCTTTGTAGGATCCACTACCGCTGTCAGCACTTGTGTTGGGCTGTGCCTTCTTCTTTCCTCATGGACCTTCAGCTCTGTGCAGCACACTGTGATTTAACGATGCACTTGGTTGGGGAAAATGGACACACCAGTGGCTGAAGGCCCCAGTTTTGCTTTAACATGATACCTTAAATGATTATATATGACCTTAAATGATTATATACAAGATTAAAATCTTTTTTGAATGCAGACCCTATCCCTTAACTGGACCTGTAACCTGGCTGGCATCTCTATCTCAGTTCTTGGTGACTTTTGAGTAAAAATAGCTTCTTCTGCATCACAAGATAAAAACAAACCCTCAGCATCCTCCCCAGTGTCACGTGTGCTACGTCTAATTTGCATCACATTTACATGCTTTTTGCCTCACTCTCATGTTTGAGGTGGCATTTCCTCAGATCCCAGGGTACTCAAACAGTAACAGGCAGCAGTAACAACCATCTCAAGTTTTATATATAGATTTACATTTTTTAAAAAAAGCATAATCAGGTCCTCTTTTAAGAAGAACATATCTGAGCTGATGGTCCTTGTTCTCTGGGTGCAAACAGGGAAGGGAAACATCCTCTTCTTTTGCCTCCAAAATAAAGTAGAACTCTCTAGTGTCCACGCACAAGGACTGCTGCTAGTCCTCATCGCTGTCATCCTCCTCCATTTCCTCCTCCTCTTCCTCCACTGAGTCTCCCACAAGCTTCTGGAAGTCTCCCGTTTCAGAATTCCACAGAAATTTGATGGTGACTTTAAACTCCGCCATCTCGTAGCCAAAGAGTTTCTAGGAAAGGACACAAACCCGTCATTCCCGCTTCACTGTGTACGTGGCCAGCCCAGCAAAAACACTCATGGTAAATGTCGCTTCCGGGTGGGAACTGCAGCAAAGCAAAAGCCAAAATCATGGCTGCACCCACATCAGGAACACGTACGGATGTTTGCTGCGCCCCACCGACCGCTGCCAGAAGCACTGATCACCCTTGGCCAAGAACTCCAGCAGAATTAAGCTGAGGAGTTAATTATTTTTATCAGGGGAACAGGGGCGTGCGCAGACGCTGCGTTACGACGGTACTCACCAGGACACGGGCTTGCTCGGGGGTGAGAACGTCCCCTTCTTTGCAGACTTCGTAATCCGAAAGTAAGGTCACCACTCCTGCAGGAACAGAAATCCGTGCAGGCTCGCAAATACCGGCTAAGCCCAGCGAGACGTGGGGCGCCAAGCTCACACTCCGCTCTCTGTAGCCTTTTGCATGCGAATATTGGTACACCCCGAGGAGCTGGGTGAGATCAGCTCCGAAAAAGCCCTACATCTGGTTCTGACTGGGATGCCAGCACGCTGGGTTAGGCCAGGCCTAGTTGTTTCCCCTGAAAAAGGACGGTATCCTGTAGAATGCTGGTTGTTTCACTCGTTCTTTGGCATCAGTTTGGGAAGAACAGAGCAAGAAGAACATAACGAGCTCTAGCACCAGCCAAACAAGGAGAAAGTTGTCCATCAGATCATCTCCGTAACTAAATTCTACTCTATTATTTAACATTCTCCTTCAAAGATCTCATCAGTGCAGACAAAAACCAAAGTTTCTTCACGCTTCACGTACCTTTTTTCAGCGCCGTTGGCAATCCCAGCTGCCGTAACTGAGGCTCCATGGAGTGGGGGAACTGCTCCAAGGGCCCTGTGTCCAGGCTCACCGTGTACGCAGCCTTGTTGCCTGCACGGGCAAAGTCCACCTCTTTGAATTTGGAGAACCACCTGTGACAGAGCCAGACAACGAGAGCTTTAACTGCGGAAAGAACGTCCTCTGGGCTCACACGGGGATTAATGGCACAACCTGCCGTAGCTTCTTCCCCGTGTTGCGGGGACGGCAGAGAAAGATGAGCAGAAAACCCTCACGAGATCATGGAATCACAGAACAGTTTGGGTTGGGAGGGACCTCAAAGATCATCCAGTTCCAACCCCCCTGCCATGGGCAGGGACACCCTCCACTACACCAGGTTGCCCAAAGCCTCATGCAACCTGGCCTTGAACACTGCCAGGGATGGGGCAGCCACAACTTCTCTGGGCAATCTGTTCCAGTGCCTCACCACCCTCAGAGTGAAAATTTTTTTTCTTAGATCCCATCGAAATCTCCCCTCTTTCAGTTTAAAGCCATTGCCCCTTGTCCTGTTGCTCCACGCCCTCATCCAAAGCCCCTCTCCAGCTTTCCTGTAGCCCCTTTAGGTACTGGCAGGCTGCTGGAAGGTCTCCCCGGAGCCTTCTCTTCTCCAGGCTGAACAGCCCCAACTCTCTCAGCCTGTCTGCACAGGAGAATCATCGCTGCTTCAGGAGGAAAATCAGCAAGTGAAGCAGCACGAGGCTGCCCGGCATTTTGAAGCCACGGCTGTGGCACGCACGCACTTACTGGTCCACCTCGTCTCTGGTGCGGTCAGTGAAAAGCAGACCAACTTCTCCTCGCAGGTGTTTGCTCACCTGAAAGAGAGAAGCCATCCGTGGGACTCGGGCAGCACCCAGGGACTTCCCTTCTAGGGCTTGGTCCTGTCCCGACAGGGATGGATTCAGTCACGACCTGCGGAGGTTCTATCATCCCTCCGCATTGCTCGGAAAACCCTGGCCCAGCCCCTACCTTGTGCAGGTTCTCCTTGTACTCGCTGCTCGCCTCGCGCCCCAGCGCCACCATCATCACTTTGTTCTTCCCGAAGAAGATCCTGGAGGAGGAAGAGGAGGAGGCGGCTGCCAGCCCCGGGGCCGCCCTCACCCCCTCGGCCGGCGGCACCCCGCGGCCCGCCTTACCTGCTGTGCTTCCAGGCGTTCCGCACGTCCTTCAGCTTGTTGTTCCTCATGTTGGCCACGGAGAAGACGAAGATGTACTTGTAGGTGTCCACGCATCTCCGCAGCTGGAAGGCGGCGGGGGCCGGTTAGCGGGGAGCGGGGAGCAGGGGAGCGGGGAGCCGGGCCGCGCCGCACTCACCTCGGCGATCAGCGCCTGCTTGGCCTCCAACCCCTTCCTGGGCGTCCGCGTCAGGGAGACTGCGGGGAGCGGAGCGGAGAGGGCGCGTTAGGGCGGGGCGGGCGGGGCGCGGGGGAGCCGGGGGTGGCGGCGCTCACCTTTGCGGTCCCGCTTCGACTTCGGCATGGCGCCGCCGCCGTGCTTCGAGGCCCCCGCCTCGGCGCCGCGCGGGCTGCTGGGAGCGCTCGCGGGCTGCCCCGCGCACTGCCTGTGTCCAGCTGACGGCGCCCAGGCGGGTTTCCCGCGCAGGCGGCGCCGCGGCGCTAAGGTCCCCCTCCCGCCCCCCCCCACCCCGCGCCGGCGTCGCGGCCGGGCGCTGCCATGGCGGCGGGGCTGTGGGCGCTGCTGTTGCCGCTGGCGGCCGCCGTCTATGAAGACCAAGTGGGCAAGTTCGACTGGTGAGTGCTGAGGGAAAGCCGCCGGGTCCCCGCCGCGCCGGGGTCGGTCTCCTTCAGCGGGTCCTGGGCCTCTCGCCGCAGCCGCCCGTCGGGCCTTTCCCTCCCGTCACCTCAGCAGGGCGCCCTGCGGCCCCGGCTCACCCGCTCGCGGGTTTCTTCTCCCAGGAGGCAGCAGTACGTGGGGAAGCTCAAGTTCGCCTCCTTGGAGGCCTCGCAGGGTTCGAAGAAGCTCATCGTGGCCACCGAGAAGAATGTGGTGGCCGCCCTGAACTCCAGGAGTGGTGAAATCCGTGAGTGACGCAGGGTTTTGCTGTGGGGGATGTGGCTGTTGTGCTGGGCATAACGTGTCAGTCGCGTTGTGCTGTGTTTTCATGCTGATAAATTAATGCTGGTGGTACTGTCGGACTGAGAGGATTCAAAAGCTGTTGCTTAGCTGAGGTAGACTGTTCTCCGCATGAACTTAGTGCTATAAAGAGCCTGGGTTTAAAAATAATAACAAACCAATGCCTTTGGGGAGACAAATGTTACTCTCACTTAACTCTCTTTCCTTCAGTGTGGCGCCATGTAGACAAGGGAACCCCCGAAGGAGCGATAGATGCGATGCTGATCCATGGGCAGGGTAAGGAGAACGTGCAGAAGGTGTGCTGGGGCCAGCAGTTGTCCTGGTGTGCAGGATCTCAGCCACGTGCTAGACCACGAGTTGAACAAACTCATTGCCTTGTTGATCTGTGGTGGGATACAAGCTCTGCGTTCATCTCCTTTTCTTAATTTCTTGGGCAGATGCCATTACTGTGTCCAATGCTGGGCGCATTCTGCGTTCCTGGGAGACCAACATCGGAGGGTTGAACTGGGAGACATCCCTGGACACCAGCAGGTAGACTTTCATGTTCGCGCTGTCTCTCTCCTTTTGTAATCCTGGTCTAGGAAAGAGAATGAGGTGATTGACCTTGTTGGGACTTGCATTATAAGAAAAAATTAGTTAGACAAAAGATTTCTCTAATAGTATTTGGCTGAATTCTTCAGGAATGCCTGAACCTTGCAGTTAAATCTAATGCTATTTCTGTTTCTTAGCAAACCTGGAGGAGAAAGAGGTACAGTTTTTTATCCGTAGATGGGTTTTGTCTTCAAATATACAGCATGTTCAACATGCATCTGGTTTGGGATGTTTGGATTCCAGCCTAATGCTCTCTATTGAGATCAGCAAAGATAGATACACTGGGCTATAAGTTGTCCTTCAGGATAGACATGAAATATTCGAAGAAGGTCTTCAGAGTGCTTTTTTTTTATTTTCCTAAAAGAAAATTACTTTCTACCTTACTGTCTCTGACCTGTGCTTAGTTTCCAGGCGGCTTGTTTGGTTGGGCTACAGGACATGGTGAAATATGTGGCAGTCCTGAAGAAGACAGCCATCTCTCTTCACTACCTCTCCAATGGGCACCAGAAGTGGGTGGAACACTTACCAGAAAGGTAAGAATGTATTTTAAGTAGAAACGTAAACTTAGGGAGGCTGTTGCCTTGGAGAGAAAAGGATGCTCTACTTGCCTTATGCTTTTTAAAACAACTGAGAGCAGTAATGTGAGAAGACAATGCTTCATGTTTGCCGCCTCTCTTGCAGTGAGAGTACTCAGTACCAGTTGTTGTATTCCCATGGGACTGGAGTGATCCACGTGCTTGGAATTGTTCCCCAGAGCCACTTGAATGTTTTAACATTCAGCGTAGAAGATGGAGAAATTACAAAGCAGGTAGTGCTCGATAATGGATCCAGAATACTGAATTTGGTGTTAACAAATGTACTGTCAACGGGAAGGGCTGTGTTGTGGTGTGCAGAATAATTGTTGTGGTAGTACAGATAAACTTCCCTACGGGCTGAAAAATGGATTTCACTGCTTAACGCCCTGAAAGCAAAACTCAGACTTGCAGCTTTTAGTCAAGACTATCCTGGAAATCTCTGGCTGGTAGATAATTTCTCCCAGGGTCCTTGGTCAAAATAAGTCTGACACAAATCCTTGGTTATGTCCAAGTTGCTTCTTTGAAGATTTTGTGCTGTCGACAACTTCATCTCTTTCCTTCTGTCTTACGTGGCAGGTCAGAGTGGCAGCCCCGTGGCTGAAGAGCTTAAACAGCCTGTGCAGCGTGGTGGGGGAGGCTGTGCTGGTGTGCACAGACAAGGACACCCATTCGCTCTATGTTTGCTCCTTGGAGACCGAGCAGGAGATGAAGCAGATCCCCCTACAGGTGAGAAGTGCTGAAAGAGCATCATCTGCAATTCCCTGTCCAGTGGTTTGGTGCCTGGCTGAGCCTGGCAGCACAGGGCTTCTCCTGCCAGTAAACTACAGGATGATTGAGTGGTATGTAGGGGAGCGTGAAGGGAGAGAGAAGGCAGAGAAAACTTTTGTCTTTGTCTAATTGTTTCCTCTGGATTGATGTCTCCAGAGTTTGTTCCAATGACAGCCTAGTTCTCCTTGCTTCTGCTGTATGTTAATCCTGGCGTGGGGAACCTCATCATAAAGCTCATATTGCTGCTGATCACAGAATCCCAGAATGTCAGGGATTGGAAGGGACCTCAAAGGATCATCTAGTCCAATCCCCCTGCCGGAGCAGGACCACCTAGATCAGATCACACAAGAATGTGTCCAGGCAGGTTTGGAACATCTCCAGAGAAGGAGACTCCACAACCTCTCTGGGCAGCCTGTTCCAGTGTTCTGTTACCCTTACTGGGAAGAAGTTCTTCCTCATGTTTAAGTGGAACATCCTATGTTCCAGCTTAGATCCATTTCCCCTTGTCCTATCATTGGATGCCACTGAGAAGAGCCTGGCTCCATCCTCATGCCAGTCACCCTTTCCATATTCATAAACATTAATGAGGTCCCCCCTCAGTCTCCTCTTCTCCAAGCTGAAGAGACCCAGCTCCCTCAGCCTTTCCTCAGAAGGGAGATGCTCCACTCCCTTCATCATCCTCGTGGCCCTGCGCTGGACTCTCTCAAGTGATAAAGGGAAGGTAGTAGTTTCAGTGAAGAAAAAGTTCTCAGGAACACATATGCTTGTCTCCCGTTCCCAGTCACTTGACCTGGAGTTTGCTGACGGCTTCCAGCCCAGGATGCTGGCCACTCAACCCAATGCAATGAGTGCTTCGCGGACTCAGTTCTTCCTGCAGCTTTCTCCGAGCCACTTCTCTCTGCTGCAGTACAAACACGGGCTGCTCAGCCACCTGCGAGACTTCCAGCAGGTAACCACGATAATCTACTCGAGGGAGAAGGCCAAGTACGGCTTAAAATTTGTTATAACAAACACACACCTTTGTACTAAGCGTTCAGAACAAGATGCTGAGCTTCTTATTTCGGTTGTGCTCTGGACTGCAACACCTGCATACCGTTTGATTTCATTTATAGTAGCTGCTGAAATATTTCCAGACACCAGTGTGGGTATGCTTGCCAACAGCTGTCGGTATCGGGGTAGTTTCCTGGTTTTAAAGTGGACAGAGATGCCCGTCCGAGTGGCCAGTGGTGCAGCAGGATTTTGTTAGGCCAGCTGAGAGGTTTTGAAAAGCAAACAAGCTTTAAAAAGCTCAGTAACGCTGGACATAATGGTTCAAAAGCCTGTGGCAGATCTGCTCTTTCCATCTTTATGAGAAGTATTTTCAGTCTTACAGAAGATAAGTTGTTTTTTTTAATTTGGTGAAACAATGAAATTTAAAATTTGACTGTGAAAGGTCATCTGGTTTTATTTCCAGCATGGCTTAATTTGCTGCACAGGTAGTTTTTGGTGGGGTTTTGGAATTTTTTTGTTTGTTTTGTGATTTCCTGCTATTTTTCTCTTTTCAGGCAGCTCTGGTGAGTTTTGCAACAACTGGGGAGAAAACTGTGGCTGCTGTCCTGACCTGCAGGAATGAACTGGTGAGTACAATTTCCTTGTGCTATGGAACCAGCACTGCTCTAGTCTGGGTATGCACTGGGAGTGAGTTCCACAAGTTTTCCTTTGCGGGCCCAGGGATGGGTAGTAACTTGAGGAAGAGGGAGATTTAATTAGCTTTTCAGACATACGAAGATGATGGGAATGCAAGCAGATCTTGATTACATCCAGCTGAGCTTGCCTCTGTCTGTCCTGTGTGCAGCCTGGTTCAGCCTGTGTAGGGTGGGCATCTAACCTAGGGATCAACTTTACTGATCCATAGAGAATTTCAGTTCTTAGGGATACTGAACTTAGCAAGGATGCATTTTTGTCAGAAATAGAATAGAACAGACCTGTTTTCCTGCCTGCCTTCACACTTGTCAGGCACTCAAAAAGTAGTCTTGTTTGGGTCTGCAGCCATGTTATCTTTTCTCCTCCTCATTTCAGAAACCTGGAAGTTCTGATGGCCTTCACGCTGGGAGTACTCTGGAGGATTTCCCGAAGCAGGTACAAAGTGCACTTATTCCCAAGAACAGTGGAAGTTCTTGACAGTCCATTTTATTCCTTTGTGTGCAGGAACAGAGTGAAAAAGGTGTCACACCATCTTTTTGGAGACTGATACTTTGTAGCAGCTCCATATATATAATCTAAAAGTATCTCAAAGCCACAGTTCTCGCTGAAAATGAAATCCCTCTGCAGTATTTGGTGTGGCATGTACGTTTAACTCAGCTATTTTCTGCTTCTTGTTATAGGAATCCTTAACCTGTTCCAATCAGACCTACAATATTAATCTTTACCTGGTTGAAACTGGACAAAGATTGTTGGATACCACAATTACCTTTAACCTGGAGCAGAGCGGTACCAAGCCACAGCAGGTGAGCAGGGAGAGATTATTTCAGTCTCGTGGTTCAGCAGATTTCCAGTGCCCTCCACACCCGGATTTGGCAGGATGAGTGGAGCCCTTCAGACACAGTGAAAAGCATTCTGTGGATGTGCTGGATACAATCACACTGTTTGCTCTTGTTTTACCCGAGAGTTCTGTTTTGTCTAAAAGATGATCTGATCATTAACCTCACTGTTTTGCTTGCTATGTTTTCCAGCTATACATCCAAGTTTTCCTGAAGAAGGACGACTCTGTGGGCTACCGTGCCCTGGTGCAAACAGAAGACCACATGCTAATGTTCCTCCAGCAGCCAGGTAACTGGCAAACAGCTAACCTACTCCATTTTTAACAGTGTGCACCTTGTCACTGTAGAACAAAAAGAAAACTCCCAAGTTCCAAATGATTATATTTTATCACTGCTTTCTTTGGAAAGTAGCAAAAGGAATTTAACGGTCCTGACCTAAATCCCATGAAATATTCACCCTTGCAAGATACCTCATCTGAGAAAACAGTTCTGCAGCGTTCTTTATGTTGACAGAGCCTTTGAATTTCGTGGGTTTTCTGCAGATTTCAAAACTCTTTCTGTAGAGTGATGTTGTGGTTTAGCCCAGCTGGCAACTAAACACCACACAGCCACTCACTCACCCTCCTCCACCTCTGGGGAATGAGAAAAAGAATTAATGCGGAAAAGGGAAGGAGGCTCGTGGGCTGAGATAAGAATGATTTCATAGTAAAATAACAGTAAAAGTAAAATGGCTCATAATATATGGAAAAAAATATGAATAATGATAATAATGTGTACAAAGAAGTGATGCACAGTGTAATTGCTCACTACCTGGTGACCAATGCCTGTCCCGTGCCGGCAAATGGTGCCAAACAGGTAAGTCCCAACACCGCAATGCCAGACGAGCGAGAGGCCCGAAAAAAGAATGAGAGGGAGATGGCACTCTGAGAGACTGAGAGAGAGCCCTCTGAAGAGAGTTCCCACAAGAGCAAAAGGCCCTTCTTTCTGGTCAACCCCCATCTATATACTGGGCATGATGTTGCTTGATATGGAATACTTTATTGGCCGATTTGGCCCTCAATCCTAAGTCCCAGTTTGAATCATAAGGGGAGTTGTGGACCTTTTGTCCTGGCTCTGCTCCCCCCCAGCCTGTTGTGAAGAACACGGCAGCTGAAAAGTCCTTGAGGTCTCAGCACCAACTACAAACATCAGTGCGCTATCAACATTCTTCTCCTAACAAATCCCAGACTAAAACCAAAACACAGAGCTCTTCCAGCTGCTGAAAAGAAAAACTAACTGTCCCAGCCGAAACCAGGGCAGATGAGAGTCTAAATCCTGTTGTAGATCTTCCTCGAGGTTTCTTCAGAAAAAATCCTCAGGGCAAAAATGTTATTTTGCAGAAAGAGTTGAAAGTCCTTCTCGGTGACACGAATTTTCTATGGCTTAAAAGGCATCCAGGAGTTGACACTGTATCTCTTCTTTTGGATAGACTTAATGACTATAACTTTTTTGGAACATCAGATTGCTTTTACTGCTCCTGAGGGGTTTTTTAACAGTGACTCCGGTCACATAAAGTGTTTGTGTTTTATGAAATAGCTAATCACATTAGACAGATACACACTATTTTGCATTTCACTAACAACAGTGATTTGCATTTGAAGGGCCCACTAGAAGATACTTCTATACCGAGTGATGTTTTTTTCCTCCAGAAGTCTATTGCCAGCTATTACATTGATTTTCCAATATTCTACTTGGTTTTCTTTCCAGGAAAAGTTGTGTGGAGCAGAGAGGAGTCCCTAGCAGAAGTGGTAAGCTTGGAGATGGTGGATCTGCCTCTGACAGGTGCACAGGCTGAGTTGGAGGGAGAATTTGGAAAGAAAGCAGGTAAACATAGACATAACAGAATTACCTTCAGGCATGTGAGCTTGTTTGGTTTTCTTCCTGAAAAAATGTGTTTCTTGTTTTTGTTTTATCTGAGCTGAGAGTTATGATTCCAGTTTCTACTGATGGCAATTAAAATGAGCAAAAATAAACCCGTTTTTGTCTAAACTCTGGAGGTCCGATGCCAAATGTAGATGGCATGAGCATGTTACACTGTTGTATTAAAAACCAGTCAGCAGCGGTAGGAGGGATTTTGGCCATCTCTCCCAAGCACTTCCCTTTAACCCTTTCTGGAAGATTGGTGTGCAACAGCTTTTGTTCTTGCTTTGTTTTGTTTTTTCTTGCTGTCCTGGATGCAGCCATTCAAGGTAACCTCAGACTGCATGCAGCGTTTTCTGGTGCTTCTGACTAATGCTTCTTAGTGGAATTTGCTCTCCTCAATGTTTGTTTTCCTTGGTGGTGAAATAGAGTTGAAGTCTGGTGTGTGGCTCGTTTCGAGAAGCTAAATATAGAATCATAGAATCCCGGAACGGTTTGGGTTGGAAGGGACCTCCAAGATCATCCAGTTCCAACCCCCCTGCCATGGGCAGGGACACCTTCCACTACACCAGGTTGCTCAAAGCCTCATCCAACCTGGCCTTGAACACTGCCAGGGATGGGGCAGCCACAGCTTCTCTGGGCAACCTGTGCCAGTGCCTCACCACCCTCAGAGGGAAGAATTTCTTCCTTATATCTAATCTAAATCTCCCCTTTTTCAGTGTAAATCCATTGCCCCTTGTCCTGTCACTACATGCCCTTGTAAAAAGTCCCTCCCCAGCTTTTTACAAAAAAAGCTGATTGGGAGAGAAATTAAAAAAAAATCCTGATTGGGCAGAAATTCAGTATTTTTTAATTTTGAGCGCTTCTTTGCTCTGAGTAATGAGTGCAGAGGGAGATATAGACTTTATAGGTGGCTAAGCTTTAGGTGGGCAGGGCTGTGAGTGTACTGGTGGAAGGAGGAATACAAAGGAAGAATATGTACTCTGCAGGAAGGTTTGCTTTCAGTTGATGAGAGCATCTTTTGGAATGAGCTATACCGCTGGGAAGTGGGAAAAGGTTGGTAAATGCCAGAGTCTAGAAATGATAACTGTAACTGCTGTTCTGGAGTGGGAGGCAGAGGCAAAAAATTATCACAGACTGATGCATGGAACCATTTCTGCTGCTGTGTGAGGCCATCGTTTCAGTTATGGAGTGGGACGCAGTGTTTTTTCCCTCATTTTCACTGTTGGTCTGTTTGCAGACGGTCTGCTGGGGATGTTTCTGAAGCGGCTGTCCTCTCAACTCATCCTGCTGCAAGCCTGGACGGCACATCTTTGGAAGATGTTCTACGATGCCAGGAAACCCCGGAGCCAGATTAAAAATGAGATTAACATTGACAATTTGGCCAGGGATGAATTCAACCTCCAGAAAATGATGGTGATGGTCACTGCTTCGGGAAAGGTGAGGAAGCCAGGGTAGGAATTTGTTTCTAGATTCATAGAATCGTAGAATACCTGGCTGGAAGGGACCTCAAAGATCATCTGGTCCAACCTTTAATTGGCAAAAAGATTGTAGCAAAGAGCCTCAGCTCTGAATTCCCACTCCCATGTATAGCCAGGCGTGAGAAGATGCACAGAATGTTTTGTGGTAGTTTTGGAGAGGGACTGAGACTCTTCTTTCTTTGTCATATCCCAAAGATGGATGCAGTGCTTCAATGCAAGAGATGTGTTGTTCTAAACTTTGGCTTCACTGTGTGTCTCTGCTCAGCTTTTTGGGATTGAAAGCAGTTCTGGCACCATCCTGTGGAAGCAGTATCTCAGGAACGTGAGACCAGGCTCCTCCTTTAAGCTGATGGTCCAAAGAACAACAGCCCATTTCCCACACCCTCCACAATGCACCCTGCTTGTTAAGGACAAGGTGAGTCCGTTTCCTCTATCCCTCCGCTGACCCTGCTTAGCGTGGGAATCTGCCCTTTGGAAGGGCAGAAGAAAGGATCTTTTCGGGTATAGTCTGGTTATCGCTGACATGGAGACAGGAGGAGATTGAGAGCTGGAGGGAAGCAGACACACAATCCTAAATATTTTAAGGATGCTCATTTTGAAGCCTTTTATTGAACCAAAATGAATAATTTCGTCCAATTTCTTTGGTTGTGTGAGATAAGTCATATGTGGTTGCCATTAGCTGGACAACAATGGCTGTTCTCCAGCTACCTGCAGGATGTTTTGCACTCCATGTGAGGGAGGAGGAAACATTGTTAAGTATGCAGACTGCCACAGCAGGTGGCAGATAGGATTTAGTTAAAGCTGTGAACACTTTGTTACACCACAGTGTGGTCTTCATAGAGAGATTACTTCCCTACAGGCGTGCCCAGAGGAAATATTTGGAGGATGGAGTAGCTGAATCTAGGGTGTGAATAGTCAACACCAGCAGGTAACAGGTAGAAAACCAGCTGTTTTGTCTGCCTTAGAAGAAGTCTTGTGTCTTGTTTGTTTTTTTAGGAAACCAAAATGAGCTTTCTGTATGTCTTTAACCCCATCTTTGGGAAGAGAAGTCAAGTAGCTCCCCCTGTTTTGAAGCGTCCAATTCTTCAGACTTTGCTTCTGCCCATTATGGATCAAGACTATGCCAAAGTACTACTCTTGATCGATGATGAGTACAAGGTAAATTGCTTTGCCTGGAGGCAGTATTCTTCATGCTCTGGTTAATTATTCCCCTCCCTTTTGGAGCAAGATTGAAAAAAAAATGTCGTTGAGTCACATTTCACACAAAACTATGAGGCTATTCTTGTAAGACAGACCTCGTCCTGATAAACATGTTTGAAATAATCTTTCTGTGTGGTTTTTTTTATTTATTTTGTGTGACAGTTGGTTTTTAACCTGTGTTTCAATTCTTCTTTTCCAGGTTACAGCTTTCCCAGCAACTAAAAATGTCCTTCGCCAGTTAGAAGAAATAGCCCATTCTATCTTTTTTTATCTAGTTGATGCCAAGCAGGGAAAACTCTCTGGATTCAGGCTGAAAAAGGTACGGAAGATGCATGACAATGTAAGTGACGTCACTTTCCTAAATGTCCCCTGGATAATGGTAGATCTTTTCATTTGGTTGACAGAGTTTTGCTTGAAATAGAAACAGTTCAGCTGATGACTTCTAAGCCTCGAAATGTACCCAAGAGACTTTTAAAACTCAAAAGCAGAGAAAGCTTCCTGTGTCCTGCTGGTGGAGATGGTGTCTTTTAAGGACAAGGTAAAACCTCCTACCTTGTGCTTTTTTCTTGCAGGACCTGACAACAGAGGAGAGTTGGGAGGTGGTCATACCCACCGAAGTACAGAGGATAGTGACTGTGAAAGGGAAGAGGTCCAACGAGCATGTGCACTCGCAGGGCCGTGTGATGGGAGACCGCAGTGTCCTCTATAAGGTACCATAGGAACTTTTTGTTGATGCATTATCTCACAGGAAGATCTCAGCACTATTTCTAGGCACCATGTTGAGATGAATTGCCCTATGGTGTCATTTTTTTCTATACACGCAACAGTGTCCATAACCCTCTGCAGAAGACCATAATTTTGGTGGAGATTTCTTTTATAAAACATTTTCGTGCAGCAATTAAGTCAGTCAAACATCTGATTATGGGGAAATAGCTGCTTGATTTCTTCAGGTGATTTGTGCTAATAAGTTACCTTGGTTATTAGATGCCTGGTCCCAGATGAAATGCAGATAAACGAGGTGCCTGTGGCACTGAAGTGAGGGTCTCAGTGGTTTTGTTCTTTTTCTCTAGTCTTTGAATCCAAACCTGCTTGCTGTGGTGACGGAGAGCACAGACACGCATCACGAGCGCACTTTCGTTGGAATATATTTGATTGACGGAGTCACGGGCAGGATCATCCACTCATCGGTACAGAAGAAAGCGAAGGGACCTGTCCACATTGTTCACTCAGAGAACTGGGTGGTGGTAAGAAGTTCTTCTTACCTTGTTCTTTACATTCGGGAGGTAGGAGCAGTTGCTGAACTTCTATGGAGATGACTTTTTGCCCATTCTCTGATTTCCTGCTATCTCTGTGTTATCGACTCTGGTTGCCTCGTATTCCTAAAAATCTCCTCTTGTTTCAGTACCAGTACTGGAACACGAAGGCACGTCGGAACGAGTTCACTGTGCTGGAGCTCTATGAGGGGACGGAGCAATACAACGCCACAGCCTTCAGCTCCCTCGACCGCCCGATTTTACCTCAGGTTCTCCAGCAGTCTTACATCTTCCCGTCCGCTATCAGTGCCATGGAGGCCACCATCACCGAGCGCGGCATCACCAGCCGTCACTTGCTCAGTAAGTGCGTGCTGCTCTGTTCTGAATGAGTTTGTGCTACCAGCTTCAGCCAGGTTTTGTGTTGAAAACCAGGAAAAATGCAGTTTGCTGCCAAAAATTGTGCCTGTGGGCTGCCCTGCACTCGTAGCAAGTGCAAGGATAAGGACCAAGAGAGCACTTATGTTAGCTGTTAGAAATTGCTGTTAGCAATGGCCATTTTTTTAAGATGCATTTCTTTTAATGCACAGTTGGGCTTCCCTCCGGGGCCATCCTCTCCCTTCCGAAGGCTCTGCTGGATCCTCGCCGCCCAGAGATCCCTACGGAACAAAGCAGGTAATGAAAGCGCCATCACCGCTGTTCCTGGGCAGCTTGGAAGAGGGGTGGATTTTGGGTGTAATACAGTAGCGTGAGGTAGAACAACTTGTCTTGGACAGATTGAGGGCAATTCTTGCAGGAAATTAAGTGAGGTTGCTTTGTTCCCGGTCTGTGATGATGGAATGAACTGGTCTGTGCTGCAGCAGGTCTTGTTGTTAGCAAAAGGAGCCTGGTGTCTGCACTCTAAGAAGCAGCAGTTTGAGTAACTCTGAAGATTTTAGAATGATGCTTATTTTTCAAAATACAGAAGCCTAAAAGGAGGCTCCTGCGGTGTAGTCTGACCCAGCTGGCATGTTTGATTTTCATCCTGCAGCAAAAACGAATCCATACTGGGAAAAGCTGCTAAATTTGCTGGTTTAGGTCAGCTTGTGATGATCAAACAACGAAACGCAGACAACGTTCCTTTGTGTGCTGTTTGATCGGGTTTTGATTCCTCTTTAAATGCCTTTCAGGGAAGAGAACCTGATTCCTTACTCCCCTGACGTGCAGATCCACGCCGAGAGGTTCATCAACTACAATCAAACCGTGTCCCGAATGAGGGGGATTTACACAGCCCCCTCCGGCCTGGAGTCCACTTGTTTGGTGAGTACGGGCGGAGGGTTTAATGTGGAGTTTGTGGGCAGAGCAGCACGATGCCATAGCCTGTGGCAGGGAGGTCTGTGACTTCTGATAACGTGACTGCTCCCCCCTTTAAACATTCCTTCTTTCCATCCAAACTGGAGACCCGAGTCAACGATTTTTGATGTGTCTGGTTTTCTGCTGGAGAAGCCGCGCTACCAGCTCATGTTCTCACCTCTTTAGGTTGTCGCCTACGGCCTGGACATCTACCAGACTCGGGTGTACCCATCGAAGCAGTTCGATGTCCTCAAGGACGACTACGACTATGTGCTCATCAGCAGCGTCCTCTTTGGGCTGGTGTTTGCCACCATGATCACCAAGAGGCTGGCTCAGGTGAAGCTGCTGAACCGCGCCTGGCGGTAGGGCTGCGGGCGGAGGGCACGCCGAGGCTGGAGGAGGTGGCTGAGGATCTGCCACCCCGTGTGGCCACTGGGTTCAGCTGGAAACTCCAGCTTGCGTGACTGATGGATGCAAACACCTACATGACATTTTTGCCGGGAGGTATTTGGGAGGAAGAGCTGCCAGCGCAACAAAACAATACGCTGCCTCCATGTCTCCCAGCGAGAAGAGATGGAGGAGAGAGGGAGAAGAGACGTTGGCCTGTTGTAACTCAAAAAGAACTCTCCCTACCTCTGTTAGAGCCCTACAACCTGCCATCATGCCATCTCCCCGCTGGTAGTGGCGATGACACCGAGGACGCGTGCTCTCCTGAGCGTCGCCTCTTCCGCAGCACCGGCCAGGACTCGTGTCCGAGCGCCAGGACGGGGGAGTTGTGGCTGCTGGACCTCATCACTCACGAGCTCCTGAGCCCGAGGGGTCATTTCGTTAGGAAGAGGGTGAGAAGTTGGGTGGGTGTCAGTGGGAAATGGCCTCCTTGGGTCACTTCCTCCCTGTTGCAGGAGGAACGTGAGCGCGAGCTCTGTCCGTCTTCTTTATTCATGATGATGACAACGTGAGTTCCTTCCTATTCTCTTAAACTTTCTCTGTGTTTAGCGTGCAGCGCTGGGGTTAAGGCGGCGTGGTGCCAGCGGGAAGAGCGTCGAGGCGTTTTTCTCCGGGATAACGGCTGTTAACCCTTTGTACGCGGGTTTAGATGGCCACGACCCCGCTTGGCGGTGAGCTGTGCCCCGCAGCCGGCGCCCCGCCGCGCGGATCGCCTCAATAAAAGCCGTGCCGGTGTTGGGACACCGGAGCAGTCGGTGTTTTCGCATCTTGTACCGTTCGAGCAGGCGGTGCTTTCCCACCGCTCGTACCGCTTCGCGCCCGATCCCGGCGCCACCACCGCGCTTGCGCGCCCCCGCCGCGCCACAGCGCATGCGCCGCGCCTAAAGTTGCTGACTCATTTACTGCGCAGGCGCCTGGGCCGCGCCCTCCTCTTCCAATCGGGAGGCGCGACGCCCGCGTGGGTTTAGGGTTACTTCCTGTCTGGCGGCGCGCGGGGGGGGCGGCACTTCCGGCCCGCCGGCGCTCTCCGCCGCCGCGGCGCCCCCCCCCCGCGCAGCGAGCGGCAAGATGGCGGCGGGCGGCGGCGCGGGGGCCGCGGCGGAGCCCGGCTGGGAGGTGGCCGTTCGGCCGCTGCTCTCCGCCTCCTACTCGGCCTTCGAGATGAAGGAGCTGCCGCAGCTGCTCGCCTCGGTTATCGAGAGGTGAGGGCGCACCGGCCCCGGGGGGGTCGGGCCCGGTCTCCCCTCAGCCGCCTTCCCTCAGGTGCCCGGCGGCGGGAAGCCCGCAGGGGGGGTCCCGGTGGCGCTGCCCGGCGGGGGGCTGCGGGGAGCGGCTGAGGAGCGTCGCTGGGCGCGGGACAGCGGCGGGGCTGGGTCGGTGGCCAGCGCCTGCCGGGGAAAAAGGGAGCCCCGAGCGGCGTCCAGGGAGTGAGTCAGTCATGCCCGGCCTCCTCCCGGTTTGCTGGGGACTGGGAGGCACTCAGGGTGGTGCCCTCGGGACCTAAGGAGCGGGGATGAGGGTGCACGCCCGGCTGCCGGCGGTGGCTGCTCGGCCCCGGCAGAAGCGCCTCTGACGGGCGCCCCGCGGAGAGGCTTCGGGACTGTTCGCGCCTGGGCGCTTCTGTTGGGAGCGCTGGGCGCGTTTGCGGGCTGCGCGGGGGAAATCCTGCTCTCCCCCGGCCGGTCTCTGCGATGGCAGGCTGCGAGGGGGGGCATCGCGGGGCACTGGCGGCGTTTTGGGTTTCTACCCACGTACCGCTTGCGTTTTCAGGAGAAACGAAACTGCAGCAAATCACGTCAGCCTTTTCTTAACTAGGGAGGTTACGCCGGGAGCGTGAGAGTCCTCACTGGAGCTGTTTAATTTAACTTACGGCTTGTTTTATGGTCTAAAATGCTGGATGTGAATGCCACGACGTTATGCTCAGTTACACAGATAACCTGACCACAGCAGGTTGTTAGGAAACAGAAAATAAAACCCTGTGCGAAGAAAGGGCATGAAATAAAACCAACCTTGTGGTATTTTGCTTAATATGGAATGGTTGAGTGTGCGAACGACGGATGCTTCAGATCAACGTTCTGCGCTTAAATAAACGTAGTAGTGGTTGGCATGGAAGTGCGTGTGGGATTTGAGCAGTTCTCAGGCTACTCCTCCTTTTGGGGACCGTTCCAGCTTCGCTTTTTCTTGTGGCGCGGGGCGGTCACCCTGCCCAAAGTTCATCACTGGAGAGTTTCAGCAGAAGAATATCGCAGAAACACTCAAGTGGGTGCACTTGACTTTTGGGAGAGATCTTTTCCCCCATCAGTGAGAACGATGGTTCCGTTTTCCACTTGAGACAGCAGTTTGTTGCCTGGGAGTAGTGCTGCCCTGAGGTTTGAGTCGTGTGCCTGCTGCTGGCTGCGTTTCAGAGCCGGCAGGAGTCTTGCAGGATGACATCCTGTATTTCGTGCCTCCATAGAATATGTGGCAAATCACGGAGGGAAAAACGTAGCTTGTTCGTGTTGGGAGCTGTGCTCTTCTGTTCTGAACAAATAATCTGTGTTTAGATTTCTCATCTAAAATATTTCATCTGTTCAATTTATTTTTAGAAGATGATTGTTAGTTCTTGCAGTGTTACCGTTGGTTGACACCATCCACAAAGTGGCTGGATTTCCCCTTGAACAAACGTAGTGCAATGACAGTGAAATCACTAACGTTATTCTTTTCAAAATAAATTAATAAACTCCCTTTCCTGACAGCTCTCATATTGCATTTTTAAGCGTCATTAAGTTACTAGAATTTCCCTATTAGCATGTATATTCAAGAATTGGTGGGCTTTGGCCTCTTGACATGAATTGTGGAAATGCTGACTTGGAAAGACACAAGTGAAGGGAAACACGGTTTACAAAGTCTGTGGCAGTCAAAGGAGGCTGGTTTTCAGGGAAGGGTTTTCAACAGGGAGAGCTCCTGTGCCGGCTGCTTTTGTGCCTTCTGCCTTATGTAAAGGCCTGTTTTGGCCTGTTTGAGATTCAGAAGCAGGACTGAGAAAGAAGGTGGTGTTTGTTGCTGACGTGTTACGTTTGATGTTGACATGGAGGCTTCTCGCTTGGTGTGATGTTTTCCCTGGGAAGCAGATGTTGTTGAAGCAATAAATCACAATACAATAGCCGAAAGTTATTATCCAGTCTCACTGTGCACGCAGGATAACTCCCCAGGACATCACAGATTAAGCTGTTATCTTTTATTTGTGTTCATTTGCAAGGACTTGCTGATAAGTGGACAGGTGCCTTCCACTTTTTACTGCCAGAACAAGTCCACAACTTCGTTTCATAAAACTCAAACCTGCCCAGCGCAGATGAAATTCCCTGTCTTGTTCTGGTTTCTGTACCTTTGTGTTCTTGCACCCCATGGATATTGTGTCTTGCACAGCTTGACCTGCACAGCACAACAGTGGTTGAAGAGCTGCCAATTTCTCCTGTGCTGTATTATTCTCAAATTGTTCTCGTTTGTTCTCCTAATACATTGCATACACCTACTACTGCTTATTTATAGTCGGGCGTAAAGAGGTAGGCGAGCGAAATTAGTGTCTGAAGATGAGAGAACACAAACTTTTTTGCACGTTCAGCCCCTGGATTTCTGTCAGGAGAGGGTGAGGGGAAGCCTGGTGAGCGAGACGTCGGAACCTGGTCGCATTACGCCGCTGAGTATCTCCAAGTAGCCGTAATGGCTACTTTGCTAGTTCAGCTTTCAGGTAGACTAAACAACAAAAACCTCACAGTGAGGAAACCAAAGCTACAAAGCTGTTGAGTATTTCCTGCTGTTCATTTTTCCAGAAGAAATGATATATTCTACAATTTCTTCTGTTTCAGTCCCATCTCCCGTTACGACTGGAAGCAGTGACTTAGGATAGGAAAAGGGAAGGTGACTGGGCATAAGCTGGGCACCGTTTGGGTCAGGAGGGGATGGTGTGTCCTGTTCCTCCTCCCACCCTGCCAGCGCCGGCGTTGTGAGTGCATGAGGTGATCCATGCGTTCGTTCCGCCGTGCTCTGCAGCAGCACTAGTCATTGCCAAACCTGAGAAATCATCATTTTAGTTGGGAATAACGTGCTGCCATAGGCTGGCACCCTCTGCTCCCCACCTCCCCTCTGGCAGAAAACTGGTGCTGCAGGAGAAGTCTGTGTTTTGAGAGGCAGAGTTAAAGTCACTAGTGAAGTTGAGTCTTATAATCTGTTTTTCCGGCTTGCTCATTCACATCAGTGAATGAAAGGGTTTATCATCTGAAAATGTGGAAGAAATTAATATAAGCATTTAATAGAGGTGTGTCCACATCCCTTGGTTTGTCCCAGGAAAGCTGAAGGGCAGGAGTAGGGCGGCAGAACTGCGTTTCTGAGCTCGAGGTGGCTGCTTTGCCTTCAGGTGTCTGTGCACATGGGACGTGGTGTGACACTTTCCTGCAGCAGCCTTTAACGTATCGTGTCTGTGCAGAAATAGATGTTCTCTGTGGCCACCAGCCTCACTGAGAAACCCCAGAGACGTGACTTTCAGTGTGCTCAGCCATATTTTGCTTTACGATTTTTATTTTTAGTTTGAGTTGGCATGACATTTTCTCTGGCTCTGAGCTTTCCTTTGGTTTATGTGTGGGGCAAAACGATGCAGGTCTCTGAAGCTGTAGGTCTCTACCCATGAGGTGTGTGTTTCTCTGCTGTGTGGTACCTGCCAAAAGCCAGTAAACTCCCCAGCTGGTTGCAGACACTGCTGTTGTGTACTTGTTGTTATTATGCAATTGCCTGTTTTGATCCTTCTGTTTTGCCTCGATAGAAAAGGAATGCCTGTGCTCCAGTCCTGGCAAACAAACAGAACAAACAGTTCAAACTTTATGGGCAGCTGAGTTTGGAATAGCTTAAAGATTAGTGTGTCTGTGACTGGGAGAGCGATTGTTGAAGTGGCTGACCTGTTGGTGGTGTAAAGGAGAAACGTTTGGAACCATTTCCTTACATTTCTTATGTGAATAGCCGTGCTGGTGCCGTGATCTGTCTGCTGCTGGAGGACTCAGTCCTGAGAACGTGGGAGACGGGACACAAGGGAGAGAATTCTGTTCTTGAAATATTGATTTGGAAAGAGCGTTTGTTTTTAATGAGCTTGTCTTACATCTGTTAGTAGATGAAGTAGTTTCTGCGTGTTGTGTTGTGGTGCTGTTGTGCCGTACACAATTGACTCATCTCCTGTTCTCCTGTCGCAGTGAATCCGAAATCCTGCAGCACGACAAACAGTATGAGCCTTTTTACTCTTCCTTCGTTGCACTTTCGACACATTACATCACTACTGTGTGCGGTCTGAGTAAGTGTTCCCCATCCTTCGCTTCTCTTGCTCTTGTGTTATGACTGGGGTGTAGTGAAAGTAAACTAGAACCGTTGTCCTTTTGGTGTTTATCTCAAGCTCGCTTTCTGAGTCACACTTTGAGATGGAGGATGCCAAGGCCAGCGTTGCTGCCTTTTGTACTGGCAAAATGTTCAGATGGAAAGAGAAACTTGTTGAGTATTTGACCACCGAGTGCTGTACAGCATCAGCTTTTTGGTTGATTGTTCATTGGCCCGACTTCCTTTAGGGAACCTAATTTTTAGTCAAGTGACATGTTTAAATCTGTTTTTAGGATTTTTAGATTATTCTTCAACAGTTCTGTTACTGTGTTGGAATTAATATTGCCGTTCAAAATAGTTTATATTATTCTAGCTGACAGTTTGACAATTACAGCAAAAAAGTGGTTTTGGTCAACTGATTTTTGTGTTCTTCAGTTTTTCTGTCAGCATTCGGTAATGTTGCTGGGGAAGCCATTGTATCTATCTAAATTACCTTGTCCTGGTAGAAGGTGTTATCCTTGCTTTACTGACATTTCTTGTGTTACATTTTAATGAGACTGAATTTAAATTGCATCTGTGTGTATGTACCTGTTGCATAGCTTTCTGTTTTATTGAAAACATTATGCACAGAATTATTGGAAAACTTGTACTGAGTGACACAAGCATCTGCTTTTTTCAGTACCAAGAAACCAACTGCAATCAGTGGCAGCTGCTTGTAAAGTCCTGATTGAATTCTCACTGCTGCGTCTTGAGAACCCAGACGAAGCGTGTGCTGTTTCACAGGTGAGCACAGGTTTTGACCCTGTGGGCAAACCTGAGTGTGAAAATGGTCTTTAGCCTCTAATTCCAAAATATTTGCTCTAATGTTGTATAAAGCAAAGCTAATTAAGTTCTTAAATTTAAGGTGTACCGCATTGGTAGAGACTGATACCTACTGAATCTTTTCTCTGCATGCTTTGTGCAGAATTTCAGCTTTTGAGCGAGCTGAAATAAAGGTGACCTGGAGCCTTGGTTAATTCTGTTGCAATTTCCTACAGTCTGGTTTGGTTTTGCGGAACAACCTGGATCAAAACTGTTTGTTGAGTTTTAAAAGATGGATTCTTCCCCAGTTGTATTCTAGTCTTCTGGGAAAGCTTAAATCTATTTCAAAGAGGAAAGGCATGAGAGAAGTGCTCACATAATGTAGCTTCTGATAGGGCCAGCTTTAAGTGTCAGCTTAGTGTGTCATAGAAGAGAGAGCTTTTCCAGATGCTTTTCCAGAACAAGCATGTGGGACAATGTCAGTGACCTGAATTACCTGCAATTAGTCATCTTTGGTGTGAGATCGGGGTGGATTCAAGACCTTGCAGTAGTCTTGCTAGCTGAAGTTGCAGTACTCTTAATGCAGCTGCTTAGGATAAATGATATGGAGGAATAATTGGAATCAAGAGGGTTCACATGGTTCTTGGTGTCTTTTTCTTTGTAGAAACACCTCATTCTGCTGATAAAGGGTCTGTGCACGGGCTGCAGCCGCCTAGATCGCACTGAAATCATCACCTTCACAGCGATGATGAAGTCGGCCAAGCTGCCTCAGACTGTCAAAACCCTCTCTGATGGTAGGAGTGTTAATTCGTGGTCGTATCACTGCGGCACTTGAGTCGGACATAGAAAATGCTGTGGTTTTGGTGTATGAAATGGTGGTTTGCTGTTTCCCCTGCAGTAGAGGACCAGAAGGAGCTGGCCTCGCCGGTGAGCCCAGAACTAAAACAGAAGGAGGTACAGATGAACTTCCTCAATCAGTTGACATCAGTCTTTAACCCTAGAGTCTCGTCGTCACCATCTATCACACCAGAGACGCAGGTAAACTAACAGCCCTGGAATAGAAGCAGTCTGAATTTTAGCATTTAGTAACATTGGTGAGGGCAATGACAGAGGGCAGGAAGTGGTACTTTTTTAATACTCATGGATGAAGAAAACCTTTCCAAAGTATTTAAATCCCACTTGCACATTGATGAATGGCAAATGGGAAGACACTGTTTGCGTTGTGTTGCCATTAGTAGTTTTGTTGCCTCGTGGAAGCTAATGTCTAGTGATGCTCATAGCTCTTTTGATTTCTGCTGCTGATGCACCTTGCTCTTGTGTAGAGACTTAGCGCAACGCCGTGTATTTTAATGCTTCCGTAATATATTTAGTATGTGCTTGCTTTTAGGTGGAAGGAGAGAGTGAGGATCAAGCTTCCACTGATCAAACCTCTGCGGCAAAGACAAAAAGCATATTCATCGCGCAGAATGTAGCCAGCCTGCAAGAACTTGGTGAGAGTCAGCTTTTTAGCACCAGGGGAAAAAACACTGGAGCAAACGTCTCTCCAGCGTTACACCTTGCAGCTTGGAATGGGAAGAAACTTTCTGACCTCAAGTGGTCCTTCTTTAGGACTCGCTCAGTTGCGTGCTGGTGTTGCCAAGGGAGGTTGTGGCTGTAAGGTAGTTTTCTTCGTGGCAGAAGAGATGAGCTCAGTGTATTTGTGTGCAGTAGATTTGTTGGAGCAGGAAGAAAAGGTGGATGATATAAAATAGCCTATGGGATGGATTACTGAGCAGGTGTGAATTAGACCTGACATGCCACATAACGTGCACGCAGAGCTTTGTGACATGCATTCAGAGTACTGGCTGAAAACTCCACGGTCTGGTTTATGTGTTGTAAACTAGTCTTTATCCTATTACCTCATCTCTGATGATATTTTAGCACCACAGCGAATAATTAAGCCAATTATCGACGACCGTTAGGTCTGCTTCGAATCTCTCTCGTGGACCAGTGAGAACAACACCGCTGTTTTGTTCGGCAGGTGGCTCTGAAAAGCTGCTGAGAGTGTGCCTGAACCTCCCCTACTTTTTGCGATACATAAATCGATTTCAGGATGCGGTGTCAGCCAACTCCTTTTTTATTATGCCAGCCACAGTGGCAGATGCCACTGCTGTTCGCAACGGGTAAGTGCCTGTCGCTGCTCTTCTCTGGGGGACGCTGGGTACGCTGTGTGAAAGAAAATAACTGTGCCAGCTCTGCAGCCTCAGCTCCTGTGAGCTTTCTGACGTGCACATTGCGTTGCTGAACCGTGACGTGTGTCGTTACTGCAGATTCCATTCGCTGGTGATAGATGTGACCATGGCACTGGACACCCTCTCTCTGCCTGTGTTGGAGCCCCTGACACCCACGCGTCTCCAAGACGTGACTGTTCTTGCTCTCAGCTGTCTCTATGCAGGTGAATGGATTTCCTGTATTTTCTTTGGAGTTTTAAGTTGCTCTTGCTTTTGCTTTGCTGTTACCTGCACTTTTGAGGCTCAGCCCACAAGTAACCTTTGTTTCTCATGAACTTGAAAGCTGTGCAGCACGCTGCGTAGTATGGTGACTGAGTTAATCTGAAAATTGTTGTCGTGATGCTGGAATTCTGATATGGTCTGTGAACGTTCTTGTCAGGATCTGAGAGAAAGACTGAGTGACTCAGCACCTGTAATTTCTGCTCTTTTTTTAATGTTCTGAGCATAATATGCTTTTGCAATGCTTATGACTTCAGCTTAATGGGCTAAACCCCGAATCAACCATGTTTCTCAGGAGTGGTTTAAGTACACCAGAATCCTGAGCGTTTGATTGGTATTATGGGTAAGATTTTAAAGAGATGTAGCAGTTGAGTATGAAGATTGCCTTAAAAATGGTATTGAATTACATGGTAAAAAATTTGCTCCTTTAATTGTCCTCTCATGTTTCTGTAGGACAAAGCTTTACTCTTTTGTGGGTACTTCAGAAAGATTTTTTTTTTTTAATGTGTCAGCTGTAATATGGAGTGTTCCCAGCTCCATCAAGTTTATGGACATGTTTGGTACCGCTTGTTTTCATGTGCTGAGTAGGAACACTGAGTCCTGAGATTGGCTCTTAGTGTTCCCTCCGCGTGTTTTCCATCAGGTGTGAGTGTGGCCACCTGCATGGCCATCCTGCACGTGGGGAGCACTCAACAGGTACGGACTGGGTCTACAAGTTCCAAAGAAGAAGATTATGAAAATGATGCTGCTACTATTGTACAGAAATGTGTAAGTAGATGAGAGAGCATTTGTTGTTTCCGTTCTCGGCAAGTGGAGCGCGTAGAATTTGTGCTTATTTGGATTGTAATACATTCCTATAATTTCTAGGCATCAGACTTGCTAATGAAGGAAGTAATGGGGTGGGTAATTGTAAAGGGCAAAATATAATTGTGTTTGGAGTTTTAAAAGTGTGTGTGGTGGTTTAGTATTGCCCAGTGGAGTGCTTAAACCATGGTTTGGGATTTATTTGCAGCTTGAAATCTATGAAATGATTGGCCAAGCCATCAGCAATTCCCGCCGTGCAGGAGGGGAGGTAAGATGCGTGTCTCAGGAAGCTTTTTTCACTGTTTTTGTGCTGGTATGTTTTGGCATTTGGATTGACACTATTTTGTCTTTTCGGTGCTTTTTTCCACCCTCCTCCTTCACTTTTGGAACGATAGCATTATCAGAACTTCCAGCTGCTCGGGGCTTGGTGTTTGCTAAACAGCCTCTTCCTCATCTTGAACCTCAGTCCCACGGCCTTGGCTGATAAGGGAAAGGAGAAAGATCCGCTGGCCGCTCTTCGCGTCAGAGACATTATTGCTCGGACTAAGGAGGGCGTTGGGTCTCCCAAACTAGGACCTGGGAAAGGGTATGTAAATCCCTTGCTGAAGTAGTAATCGTTCATGTATCTAACCATGCCCAGCAAGCAACTTCACAGAGTCTCGTTGATCTCTTGAAATTTTGTCTCTGTAATTCCAAGTCTTGATTCTTGAAAAGAAGTCTTCAGTTTAGAAAAGCAGTCACTTCACTCAGTTTAATATATAGAAATAGATATTATTTCCCACCTCCTGTGAAATTCCATTGTATCCTTTGTGTTTCTGTAGACATCAAGGGTTCGGTGTTCTGTCGGTGGTGCTAGCAAATCATGCCATCAAATTGCTGTCATCGCTCTTTCAGGATCTGCAAGTGGAGGCGTTGCACAAGGTGTGTAGGTAGCACGTACATTCTTGGGAAACATTTTGCCTTCTCCACTGAAACACACTTCAAATTCTCTTTTTGATGCCGTCCTCCAGGGCTGGGAGAGTGATGGTCCGCCAGCAGTGCTGGATATCATGGCTCAAAGCACATCCATCCAGAGAATCCAGCGGCTGATAGATTCTGTACCACTCACTAATTTGCTGCTGACTTTGCTGTCTACTTCCTACAGAAAGGTAGGAGCTGGCGTACAGCTAGAGAACTGAACTTCTGTGGCTGAATCACTCCTGCTCAGTGTCATCTGCGTGGAGAATTGTCACTTTACAAGCTGGGACTGTGCTAGGAAGAAGTTAGAATTCTTCTTTCAGAAGCTGTCAAGTGGGGCCTCTCTCTTTCCTCTTTTCAGAGATGTAAATTTGGCAAACTTGTTCTCATAAAATTTTTCTGTAAGCTCAGAGGTATTGGTGAGTTTGGTGAGAAGATGAAAAGGCTGCCTTCAAAACAGACACTTTTATATTAGAGCTGTCACTTGAAGGGTTGCTTACAAGCTTGGCACAGCTTATTTATTTTCAACCATCCCGTGTAATTTTTAATACAACTTAAGGGTGAGAAGCCTTGTAAAACTGTTAATAAAATAATTGAGTTGAATTTGCTAGAAGAAAATTAAAATGAGTTAGGTACTCTAGTTTTCAAATTCTTATCTTTCATAATCCTAAACTTTATCTGTTGTTCTTCTCAGGCTTGTGTCTTGCAGCGCCAGAGAAAGGGCTCCATGAGCAGTGATGCAAGTGCCTCCACTGATTCTAATACTTACTATGAGGATGATTTTAGCAGCACTGAGGAGGACAGCAGCCAAGGTAATAGAGTTTGCAGCAAGCAACTGAAGTCAGGATTTTACGCTGTCTTTCACATTCAGTGGAAACCTGGCTACTGGACTGTTGCCATCTAGGACTGGAATGTCATGTAATGCTGAAAACATGAAGCAGTTTGTAAGATCTGTTTGGCAGAAGTAATGCTGGCTGTACTCTTTTATGTAAACTGAAGCCAGAGTGGCTGGGGTTTGGCGGTATTTGCTCAAGAGGAGAGTGGAAATAATTTCTTCTTGTAAATTCCTGCTGGACTGCTGTAAAAGTGCTTAGCCTTGTGATTTGGAAAGGCAAAGTGAAGACAGCAGACGCTTTAACTGTGCTCACTGAAACTTTTTTTCAGGACTTTTCTGCCCTGAGTAGTTTGCATAAGCTAGTTGCTTATAACAGTAAGCTTTTGGTTTTCCTGCCTCCTGTGTTAGATGACGATAGTGAACCAATCCTTGGGCAATGGTTTGAAGAGACAATCTCTCCAAGCAAAGAGAAGGTGGCCCCACCGCCGCCCCCTCCACCACCCCCTTTGGAGAGCTCGCCTAGAGTGAAGAGTCCTAACAAACAGACTGCTGGAGAGAACGGGAACATCCTGGCCAGCCGCAAAGATCCAGAATTGGTATGGGAAGGTCTTCAGGCTTAACGAAATAACCGAGGTGCTGTAGTGCTGGTTCCTTGTCAGTGCTAGCTACATTGACAGACAGCATGATAAATGTCTGGTATTTTTAAGTACGTTGCTGGTGGACAATCAGTGAGTGTCCTGGCTTTGAATAAAGAAGTTTTCTCTACTCTTCCCTCAGGTGGAATATCAGTGTATTTATTGCTGCCAGGGAAGCAAAGACTGAGATAGCATCTGTTTGGGTTACAGAGGGAGAGGGAAAACGAGGGCAGAACTCTAAGTGAAATGACTTGCTGATCTAACGCTTTTAGCTCCAACTCCTTTGGGTAAAGACAAAAATAAATACTGCAGTCGAGAAGGTAGAGAGACTTGCAGCCTTTTCAGAGAATTGTAAGGTTGGTCTTGGTACAGAAGACAGACTGCAGTGAGCTGGATTGCGATGAGTAAACCTGTGCTCCACTGCCAGGGGTGGAGTTAGGGGACTTGATTTATTTTGCTAGCAGTTTTGGTTTTGTTTACTGTTGGTTTATGGTCCCTCTGCTTTTGTTGCTTCTACAGTGTGTTTCTCTTTCCTTTTCAGTTTTTGAGCCTAGCTGCAAACATTTTGAACTTTATCACTTCTTCTATGCTGAACTCCAGGAACAACTTCATCCGCAACTACCTGAGCGTGTCTCTTTCGGAGCAGCACATGGCTACGCTGGCTAGCATCATCAAAGAGGTGGATAAGGACGGGCTTAAGGGTGAGCGATCAGAACGTTTCTGTTAAAGAACACAGACTGTAGGGTTTACAGGTGTATGTTTGCTTAGTTTCATGTGGAAATTTTAAATGTAGGAGAGCAATGGTAATAAATGAACGTGATCCCTGTGTTACAGGCACGTCAGATGAGGAGTTTGCTGCTGCGCTGTATCACTTTAACCATTCCTTGGTGACCTCTGATCTTCAGTCCCCTGCCTTGCAGGTCAGTCTGGGCGTGAATTACAAATAAAATGAAGAAGCGGTGGTGTCTGTTGATGTCTCTACATGGACTCTCCACACCTAGAGTAGTGTGTTGATGATTCCATTTGGCCCTAGAGTATATTCTTTTGCAAACAGAGCTTGGAATGTGTTGAATCCAGTGAGTTGGATGACCTTTGCAGTCATCCAGTACAGAACATCCTACCGAGTGTAAGCTTAACGTCTAGAGTTCAAATTAATCTGCTGAACTTTGAAGGTGATGAAAGCTGAAAAGGAAATGAGTTTGTATGTTTTGTTTTGGAGAGTTGCCTCTATCCATGCGTTTATCAAGAGGCATTCCCATAGATTTGCTGTCAGGACTGATGCCAAAAGGCCTTGGAATTCTCTCAGGAGAGAATCAAACTAATCCTTTTGCTTTCATGTGCCAACTTTGTAGCCTCCAGGTTTCTTTGCCAGGTCATGGGCTGACCTGACCTAACACTGTAAGTAGAGGTTATAAATCTGCTTACCAGTCAGTGAATTCAGTCTCTGTACTTGGTGTTGACTGTTTTCTACTGTATTTAAAATACTCTGGGTTTTTGTAAAGCACTTGGACTTTTCAGAAATCTGCCTCTTCACTGTAATTGAGAAGAAGCAAGCATTACTGTGATCAAAGATGTCGTCTTCCAGATTCTTAGATACTGAACATAGTAGCATAATCTCTCCTGCTGTGATACTGCAGTAAATGAGTAGGGCTTATTAATGCCATTTTTTCTGCATTGGCGTTGAAGGTGAAAGTTTGTTGTGTTTTAGGTGGCGAAGTGACAGTGTAAGTGTCCCTCAGTAGCTGTGCCATGTATTTGAGTTAGGAAGGACGTTGCTGTCTGAACCCTTACAAGCTCTGGGAGCCCTAATGTTTGTCGTTATCTATATCTTCAGGTCATACTTAATTAAAGCATTAGGCAGGATTGCCTCTTTTCAACAACTCTCTGTATTGTTCCAGAACACACTTCTTCAGCAACTGGGAGTTGCCCCTTTTTCTGAAGGTCCGTGGCCTCTCTACATCCACCCTCAAAGTTTGTCAGTGCTCTCGCGACTTCTCCTGATTTGGCAGCACAAAGCCAGTGCTCAGGGAGATCCTGACGTTCCAGAATGCCTTAAAGTTTGGGAGAGGTGAGATAATTTTATGTTAAGCTGACAGTCAGTCATCTCTTACCTCTCTGGTTTTCTATCAAGTGAAAATTCTCTGGGACGAGCATAACAAGCGTGTGTTCTCAGAGCAGTGATGGTACTTGGTGCTTGGAGGAGCAGAGGGTCAGTCTTCTGTGTTGCTGGAGTCCTTCATCTAGAGCATAGGAAATCAAACCTAGGATCAGGATTTAAGTGGGTGGGGGCTGAATTACTTGCAGCAATGCTTCTTTTGAAAAGGGAAGGCAAATGTCTTGTTTCGGCAGGTTTCTGGTAGGTTCTGTTACAATGCTGCCAAGATTGTTCCTCTCTGGCACTGCCTAAATGTGAAAGTCCCTGGTAGGGTTTAGCTGATTAAAGCCATAGTGGACAGGCTTTCCTGTGGGAACAGGTTTGCATCTCCTTCTCCCTTTGAAGGATTGTTCCTGTTTTCCATTAAATATATTTGCCATTAACTGAATTTATGTAGGTTTTACTGTTGGCGTAGTCGTGTTCCAGTACATAATGTAGTGAATAATTTGTGCAATTGCCAGTATTAGAAGAAGAAGCAGAAAAATACAATTCTGAAAATGTTTCTCTAACCTCCAGTTAAAGAGATTTTTAAACAGGGATCTAAGCAAGGAGAAGAGTCAACTTTATAAACTTCCTCTCTCGTTGTCAGGTTTGTGGGCACACTGAAGCAAAATACCTTGCAGGGGACTCTTCCTGGTGACACAGAAGATCTGAATGTTGAACATCTCCAGCTGCTGCTGCTTATTTTTCACAATTTCTCTGAGAGGGGCCGCAGATCCATCATGATGCTCTGTATCCAGACAATTGTGGAGCTGACAGCAAACATGGATACCCAGCAATGTTCTGTGCCACTTACCGTGGCACGTCTGCTCTTGGTGTTTGACTACCTGCTCCATCAGTATTCCAAAGCCCCCGTGTACCTGTTTGAGCAGGTAAGACTTTGAGTTCATGTTCTCAATATTTATTTGGTCACCCAGCAGAAATCTGTAACGGGCAATCATTTGGTATGTTCTGGTGTCTTCATGGCTTCTGCAAGTAAATTGGTTTTGACGTTGTTACCAGCCTTTGGAGTTACAATGCGTGATTAACTACAGTTCTTGATTCCTAGCAGCAGGTTCAGTTTGAGTGTCAATTCCTGGGTGTAACTGCTGTCCTAATACATCCTGATAAGGACAGGATGAATGCCTTATCTTTCAAAGTCTTGAGTATTTGGGTTTTAGGGTTCTGTGATTTCACAAATACCTTGTACGCCGTGTCCTTGCTCTCACTATTGAGGTTTTTGGAACAGTTCTCATTAATGGAATGCTAGTATTTTGCGTGTGGCTTTTTCAGTTGTTGGAAGCTTGACCATTGATTTAAGTTGTTTGCTCCAGGATAAAAATAATCAGATAGGGTCCAGGACTTCCCTCAGAAGCTGGGAATGATTGTGTTTTAGCAGCAGTGTTGTTTGTGTTTTATTTATGACTTCTTTTTTCTGTTGGTGGTGGTAGTAGTGGTATTTTCCCCCCCTACCCCTTAATGAGGATGCCATGGGTGTTTTTTTGTTTCTTTCTTTTAACTTAGGTGCAGTATAATTTGCTGACACCGCCCATTGGCTGGGTGAGTGGATCCCAGGACAGTAGCAGACGAACGTCTGTCCCGCTTTATCATGGGTTTAAAGAAGTGGAAGAAAACTGGACCAAACACTGTTCATCAGGTAAGAAAGAAAATGTAAGGAGTTTTTTATTCCAAGATTTGCTTTTACAAATAAATGAAAGCCCGTCCTGTGCCCTGGCGCAGGTAGCTTTTCCTACTTTTAATGGACATGGTTACAACAGACAGATAAAAATGCATGTAATGCAAGAGAAGTTTCATTAAACAAAATTATTGTCGTCTAGGAATATGCTACAAGTAATTAAAAATAAGTTTGTATTTATTACGCCGGGATTGCATGAGTAGGAAAACCTTGGCTGCATATACCATAGGTTAAAAGCACGTATAGTGTGTTATGGAGCTAGCTTAGTAGAATCCGATATTAGTCTTAAAATGCGAAGGGTTGTGGGAATGGAGGATAGAGGATGACACAATATTGAACATTATTTTCTGTCCTCGTCTTCCAGATGCAGTTCCACAGCCCAGATTCTACTGCATCCTGTCTCTAGAAGCTTCTGAAGATGATCTGAACCGTCTAGACAGCACGGTATTGGGATTTCTGTTTTAAAGACCTTTCTGTAAGCCTTGAGGGCCATGTTGATCTGACAAGTGCCAGGGAAAATAGACAAGAAGGAAAGACTTGAGGAAGCAGCTAGAGCAGAAATATGTCACCAAGCGGAGATAAGACGAGTGGCTGAATAAGATAATACAGAATTCCTTTTTGTGCCAAATTACGTGTCAGGGAGGTCAGTGTTGCAAAATCTATGCAGATGTGTTGGGCTACTTGTGGTAGTGCTTGTGATTCCAGTATAGAGGCTATGACAGAGAGCCCTACCATATCCACACTTATTTTTCAGTGCTGCCGAAACACCTGAGACGCATGGCATTAGAGTTGCTTTCTCATCATTTTCCTCCGTGTTCTTCCTGGGTTTTGTTTCCTCCCTAAATTTGTTGCTGTCAAGGTTATGGGCTTGCTTCGTGCCTGCTGTCTTATAACCAGTTCATTGGTACTCTGACTGGAGGGAGAAACATCCAGCAGAACTAACCTCCTGAAGTTGTATTTTGTATAGTTTTGGTCTGTGGGTGTTCTGAATACTTAAGAACTTGACTGTATGTAAGCGCAGGGCTGTGCAATTAGCAAAGGAACGATCCTGGCTTGTCATCTCTTGCAGGTTTGTGAGGTCCTTTTCTCTAGGACTACAAAGTACGATGAGCTTTACACAGCCCTGACTTCGTTACTTGCAGCTGGGTCACAGTTCGATACACTCAGGAGGAAGGAGAACAAAAATGTCACTGCACTGGTAAGGCTGTGTAACTACTGTCGTCCGTGTTGAGGAATAACAAGTTTTCAGACTTAGTGTTTTCAAGCAAAGTATTTAACCCAAGTATTTTGGACAGGGGTTAGAGTAATGGGGAACTTAAAAACCCCATAGCTAATGGTCGCGTGTATGGTAGCAGTACATCTCATGTGAGTTTTTAATTCATGCCGTGTTCTGGACTTGCTGGACATCCTTGGTAATTCCAGGAGGTCTGACTAGAATATGATGAAGCAGTAAAACTTTGTATAATCTTTCCTTTTTCTTTTCTCACTCATCTTTCTTGCATAATTTGCTGTATACTATGACGAAACTCAGTCCAGTATGTGTTCATCTGATTTGGCACATCTACAGGAGTCTGGAGTGTCTGATGAGATAATTTTCGTAGCTGTAAGGACTGAAACTGCTATCTTTCTTTACTAATTTGTCCAACTGTACTTTTGTTTAGGAAGCCTGTGCACTTCAGTACTACTTCTTGATACTGTGGCGGATCCTGGGGATTTTGCCTCCATCCAAAAACTACATGAATCAATTGGCTATGAACACTCCAGAGATGAGTGAATGTGACATTTTACACACGTTGCGCTGGTCTTCCCGGCTGCGGATCACATCTTATGTCACATGGATCAAGGTACAGCCTCATCTTTGTGGAGTTGTTTTGTAATGTTGTTGGTAGTAACCGTGTCAGTCTCTTGTTCTTCCGTGCTGACTGTGTGTGGGATTTGTTGTGTGGGCATAGTGGTGAGAAATGGGAACTTGCATCCGTGTTTTCTAAAGCGTTGTAGCCTGGTAATCGGCAGTGGTTACTTATAGAGCACTTGTACAGTGTGATGGGTCTTTTTTTGGCATCTGTAGGATCACCTTACCAAGCAGGGCATGAAAGCTGACCATGCGGCTTCTCTCATCGAGTTGGCCTCCAGCAAGTGCAGCTCAGTGAAGTACGATGTGGAAATAGCAGAGGAATACTTTGCCCGACAGGTAAGGTGGTGTGAATGCAGTTGTGCGTACGGAGCTTCTTTTTCTGTGGAATGACTCGCACTTAACTGTTCCATCCCTTTGTATTTTAAGATATCATCTTTCTGTGGGGTTGATTGCTCAACTATTCTCCAGCTGCATGAAGTTCCCAGTTTACAATCCATTTACACCCTTGATGCTGCAATCTCCAAGATTCAGGTTTCTCTAGATGAGCACTTTTCCAAGCTAGCTGCAGAAACTGATCCACACAAGTCTTCAGAGATAACCAAGAACCTCCTGCCTGCTACGCTGCAGCTTATTGACACTTATGCTACGTTTACCAGGTACAGTCCTCAGGATCACTTGTAGGAATGCAAATCTCTTCTGTGCATAGAGATTTCTTTGCATTTAGTTTGTTGTTTTCTCAGAGATAGGTGCTTTTTTTTTTCCTATAGTCCAATATAATTACTCTAACTTATGTCCTCTAGAGTGTCCATTGTTTTAAAAGAAGAATAAGAAGTAGCTTCTCAAGCTGTGCGTGTGAAGTTGTTTCTAAGTAACCTCCTTGTCTGATCTTTCAAGACTTTCTTGCAAAACCAGCTTTTCCTCCAAAGATGAAACCTCTTCTTACTACTCTAGGGTAGTGATGCTTAAGGTTGTTTCACTGAGATAATCTTGAGACTGTCAGACCATCAAGAAAGAGAGGGGTTTAATTCTTACATTAAGAATCTGAAGTCTTCTAAACTCTCATTAGAACCTATGTAGAAGAAAGCGAAAGTAAATCAGCTTTTTCTTTTGAGTGGGTGCTTCTCCTGGTAAGTAGCTTAGAGGAGATAAAAGCTCAGAACTCCCGTAGTGGGGTGGCACGAAGTGTGGGGAAGAACTACAGAAGTTTACTTACTTGTCTGTCAGTCTATTGACATACTTAGTTCTGAAACACAGAGCTGTTTCCTGAAATAAATCCTTTCCATCCTCAACACAGATCGTACTTGCTACGGAGCCTTTCTGAAGAGGGCTCCACTGAGAACAAACCCTCTGAAGAGAAGCTCCGAGGTTATGCTGCTGTCCTGGCCATTGGATCCAGCCGTTGCAAGTCCAATACTCTAGGTGAGGGTGCTGGATGGTTGAGATTTCCTTCGCTGTATAGGTGAAGCTTCCTACAGTGCTACCAACGTACAGTTTCAAAGCTGTACCCTGGCTGATGTGTTCTCCACCGCTTTGTTCAAATCGGTGTGTTATCCTGTCACCAGCAGACTGGAAAGTCTTTTCCCTTTAGTATCCTAACAACTGAAAAAGTTGGGCAAACCTCGAAGCAGTAACTATCTTGTGGGCTTATCTGGCTTATGGAACTGCTTTTATAACCATGTTGGTGCTCTGGTGGCATGGCATAGTATGAGGAATTACAGAACGTTGGTATGTTGAAGACTGCTGCAAATAAGTATTTTTGCCATGTTTCCTGTTGTTTTAGTAAAATGAAGGAAGCTGGGAAGCTCTCGCAAACTTTAGACTTGTAGAAAAGCATGAAACTAGCCCTCAGTGGAATTACAGGTCAACTTAACTACACTTGTGTATTAGTCAAGTGATCTAAACAGTTTTAAACACTTGTAGAAGGATTCTGGTTTTTGTAGGACCCATGAAATTACTCAGTGACTTACGATTCCGTATTTATTGCAGGTCCAACGCTTGTTCAGAACTTGCCATCGGCCGTGCAGGCTTTATGTGAATCCTGGAACAACATTCATACAAACGAGTTTCCAAACATCGGCTCATGGGTGAGTCCAGCCTCGTGACTTGATCTGGTGTGATCTTAACTCCTTAAATTGCTGGGAATGGCAGGCAGCGTGTCTTTCTATTAAAGATAAATTGTTCTGACTTTTGCGTGCACGTGTCTCGATCCTCAGCGCAACGCCTTCGCGAACGACACGATCCCCGCAGAAAGCTACATCAGTGCAGTCCAGGCTGCCCACCTTGGTACCCTCTGCAGCCAAAGCCTGCCTCTCGCAGCATCCCTAAAACACACCCTTCTCTCCCTGGTCAGACTCACTGGGGATCTCATTGTGTAAGTGGTGGTTTTCGGTTACGTTCTTGCCGTGTAGATCTGTCTGCTCTTCTGAATGTCTGTCTGTCTTTATCAGGTTGCTTGGGTGAGACACTTAGTGAACTGGACCTGTATTTTGGACGAAGCCTTTAACAGAGTTACTTTCAGTTTACGGTTCTAAAATGAATGAAAAATAGCTTTTCTGACTTGATCTGATATCTCTGAAAGTCAGGCTCCCTGCGAGAAACCTTTAGTCTTTTTTATTGAATAGGCACTTGAAGAAGCTGGGGTATAAACTGAAGCAATACGTATCTAACTCACTCATTTGCGCTTTGTTATCATTCACTTCTGTGATGTTTTCAAAGCATAAGGAAAATGTGGAATGAAAGAATTATTTTTTTTCCCCGGGGCTTACTCTTAAGATATTCTGAAATAAAAAAAATGGTTGTTGACACTGCAGACAAGTCCAGAAGCTATTTTGTGCGATAGCGTGACTGTCTAGGAAAATGTTGTAGCTGTATATATGCAGAAATAACACGTGTAGAGTTTTCCAAATGAGGACTATTTTTCTGAGAGGAAAAATGACTGAGTCAGTGTATTTATCCTGGCTTTCTAAAAAGCTTTTGTCACAGACTTCCACCCAGACTTGTGCCTTACTTGTATGACTCTGATTTATCCAATAAGGATATTGTCTGGTACATCATACAGGGAATTAACTGATTTTCTTTTCTTTTCAAGCTGGTCAGATGATTTGAACCCACCACAGGTGATTCATTCCTTATTACCCCTCCTTTTGGAGACCAGTACAGAGAGTGTGGCAGAAATAAGCAGCAACTCCCTAGAAAGGATCTTGGGCCCTGCAGAATCAGATGAATTCCTGGCGCGTGTTTATGAGAAATTAATCACGGGATGCTATAACATACTGGCCCATCACTCTGATCCAAACAGGTAACGGGGCTGTGTGGCTTGTAGTTCTCTTCCAACAAAGCTGTATACAAAGAATGACTACAGTATTTTTAAATACCAGTGTTGGTTCTTGACCAGCACAACAGAAAAGCAAAAAATCAGCTTATTTTTATCCGTTGAAGACTTCTATACTTGTAGACTAAAAATACAAGAGATTGTATTCATGTTACCAGAATTTTCAGTGTTGCCATTCAGGCAGCGTGGATTTTAATCATCTCTTGTAACTCTGGGTGGATCATGTACATATCTGGATAGTTTTTTATTTCAGCAAATAGAAAATTATGTAAATACAAGCACGAAATCAAAGCTGAAGATGCTGACCTAACTTGCTTTATATTCCTTTGTTCTTGCTGTTTATAAGGATGGCTAATCCCTGCTTTATCATAGCAAACTAGCTGGATTTATGCTTCCCACCCCTTACTCACTGTGTGTATAGAGGGAATCAGCTTGATGTGCAGATGTTGATTCTTCCCATCTGAAACATAAAACCATTAGGCATGATGATGTTGCATCTTTTTAACACTGATCCTCTCGGGATGGAAGGTATTCAGAGGGAGATCTACTGTGCCTTCTGGTAGAGAATGTAAACATAATTGGATTTTACTTGCTGGGTGCGTTGTGGAGTGGGGATGAGCACAGGAGAGAATGGGGAGAAATAACACTAAAAGAGACTGAAAGTGTGAAAAGATCAGCTATTTAGAGGAATTTGTAATGTGAGGAATCTGAAAGTTCTGGATTATTCTAGGTTTCTGACTTGTGTGTAACTTGCCTACAGCATTACGTGCCACTCTTTTTCTGAACATTTGGTGGATTTGTTGTTGTTTATCTGTGTTCATTCATCAATTATTTTTCTCCTGTCTCTTGGAAGGAGAGCTGCTTTCAGCTAGTGGAAAGTTTATTCAAATTGTATTTGCAAAATTGGTCACTTCTTGGCTGCCAAAATTGTTGAAATTGCTCTCATATATTATTATTTAATATGCATCTTTGGATCCTCAGTGGCCTGGATGAGTCCATCTTGGAAGAATGTTTGCAGCATCTGGAGAAGCAGCTGGAGAGCAGCCAGGCCCGAAAAGCCATGGAAGAATTCTTCTCAGAAAGGTGAAGTCATCCTCAAAGTTGTAGGCCAAGGACTTTATTTCTCTTCCTTTTTCTCTTAGCTTGTCACTGTCAACACCTGATGCCATTGCACAGGAAAAGACAGAACCCTGTAAGGACAGGATACCCTTCAAACGTGAAAAGATTTTCTGTGTGGGAGCTGACCTTGGTCTTCATCACTCCAAATAAAATATTCAACGAGTCCTCATAGCGATCGTCGGTGGGGAATCTTGCCAGACAATTGTTTTGTCGAAGGCATTATAAGGAGGTTTTCGAAAGACGCTGATCTATAAGGCAGTTGGGAAATCCCAGGTTCTCTCAGTGCTTCCTCGGGGCAATAGGTTGATAATTTTAAGTGAAGGTGGGATATTGGCCTAATTTAGAATTACAAAGATGAATTATGGTGAAAACAGCATAGCACAACAATGTTGTGAAGGGATACAGGGGTGAATTGGAAGAAAATTTTTCTCTGTCAGAAAGCTGATCATTGTCTGGTTTTGCACTCTACTTGTTCAGCAGTTCAAAACTGAAGCAGTCTGGTGGCTGGCTGCTGTGCTTTGTTAATGTGGAAGAGAAAAACAGGCAAGAAAATACTGAATTTCGGTTTGGAAACCAGTACAGGCCCTTGGTATGTGGAGAATACCGATATGCTACTCAGGTGCTCATGAGATTTACAGGTTTAGTCTGAGCTGAGTTTGCTTTTTGTCTGAAAGCAAGTTCTGTGGCTTGGCTGCTGTGCTGAGCGATGTCATACGAACTGTTACTGATCTTACAGTAACATAAGGGCAGATGAAACTAAGTGCAAATGAAGAAAAAGGACTGAGTTGTCTTTTGCAAAGCTGACTTCATTTCCCCTCTCTATATAGTGGAGAACTGGTCCAGATCATGATGGCGACAGCCAACGAAAACCTCTCAGCGAAGTTCTGTAACAGGGTGCTGAAATTCTTCACCAAGCTCTTCCAGCTGAGTAAGTGATCGTTGAGCCTCTTCTGCCCTGCCTTTGTCCATCGTGCTGTATTGCGTTAGACTGCAGTAGGAAGATGCTTGAAAGAAAAGCTGTAAAAGGAAGTGGAGTGACAGGTTCACACTTACAATGGAAAGCCATCTTCAAACACGTTCATTGTAGCATTGGTCACTCACTAGTCGTTTTCTCCACCAGCTGAGAAGAGTCCCAACCCCAGCCTGCTGCGACTGTGTGGCTCGTTGGCTCAGCTGGCTTGTGTGGAGCCTGCACGTCTCCAGGCTTGGTTAACCAGGATGACCATGTCCCCACCCAAAGATTCAGATCAGCTGGACGTTGTTCAAGAGAACAGGCAACTGCTGCAACTCTTGACAACTTACATTGTTCGGGAAAACAGGTAAAGTATTTGTTATTTCTTTTGTGTGCTGTTCATTTCTTTTATTCTCTAGATGGGCATATTACTTGTGAGTTGCTGATGGCTTCCTGTTGTCAGCTTTCTGTTTGCCAGGTGTGGCTGTTTGCCCTGAAGGCAATGCCATGTCAGTGCTCTTGCCCTGTGGTGCTTAGTTGTATTTCAGCAGGTGATGTACCATGTCTGAAACTTTTTTCTTTTTGATTAGCCAAGTCGGAGAAGGCGTGTGCACTGTTCTACTGAGTACCCTAATACCAATGGCAACAGAAATGTTGGCCAACGGTGATGGCACAGGCTTTCCTGAGCTGATGGTCGTGATGGCAACTTTGGCTAGTGCAGGACAAGGTGCGGGACACCTCCAGCTTCATGGAGCTGCTGTTGATTGGCTAGGCAGATGGTAAGAGCGAACTGTCTACTGCTTTTTCTTCATTTGCATCACTTACACTGATTGTTCCCCACCTCCAGGCAGTTTGGGGACAGAGTTCACATTTACTGATACACACTTATTTTTAAGTTTGTTGTTTGGAATATAAAGTGTCTAAGAGAGGCTGATCTGTGTCCCCTCATGAAGAACAACCATGTGGTTTCTTTGTCTTTTCCACTCTGGATGGTTTAATTACTGTCTTTATACGTTTTCTGTTGCTAATCTAAAGCAAACTGAATGCTTGAAGCTATGAGTGAGAACTGAGTTTGTACTTCCCAAAGACTGTTTGTTGTCATGATCTTCTCTACTGTTTTGTGTTACAGCAAGAAATACCTGTCTCAAAAGAATGTGGTAGAAAAAATGAATGCAAACGTCATGCAAGGGAAGGTAAGACACATGACTTGCTTAACTTAACAGGAATAAACCTCAGACATGAGATGTATGAACTGTCCTGTTCTGGTTGCATAGTGGGAGCATTAAAGCAATTTGGTCAGGGGGACTGTTACATTTTCTTGCCTTACAGCAGCTATTATGGAGTCTAAATATTGCCTCTCATTTTTGTTCATCTCTACTTCACAGCACGTGACTATCCTGGAGTGTACGTGCCATATTGTCTCTTACCTGGCCGATGTCACCAACGCACTGAGCCAGACCAGTGGCCAAGGACCCAGTCATCTTTCTGTTGATGGAGAGGAACGGGCAATCGAGGTGGATTCGGACTGGGTGGAAGAGTTGGCAGTGGAGGAGGAGGACTCTCAAGCTGAAGATTCGGTAGGCAAGAGTCACAGTGAGATGAAGATTTATTTTGCAGCTTGCAAATCAGAATTACTCAGGTTATAAATGAAGGCTTTGTTGTTATTGTTTATTCCTAACGGAAGACTGAGTGCAGAACCCCAGTCGTTGGATCTGGAAGAGAGTATCTGTCATTCATGTGTAGATCTGTTTGCTTTGTGATGTCAATGAAAGTTAAAAGTGGTTGTTTGTTTTTTGGGGTTTTTTTGAAAACAAAAATGAAGAAATGGTATAAGATGGTTTTGTTCCTCAATTTTGTTTCTCAATTACTAGCTTTTATATCAACAAGCAACTTACATTAGGCTTTTAAGTGCTGTTGGGTGGAAAAAAACCCTGTTACCAGTGCATTCTTTAAAATTTGTTGTTTCAATATATTATTTTTGTTACTATTTTCTTTTTCTTGATTCATTCTTTCGAGTTGCTGTAAAACGTCGCCATCTCCTCTTTCCTTGTGGTTTGATACCAGCTGCCTTCTTTTAGCTAAGTGGTGCCAAAACTTGCCGTTCTTGAAACGTGCATTTAGTGTCTGAGGAATGTGTTCTGTGCCTTTACTGTAGCTGCACTTATAACAACTTTCCTCTTTGCAGGATGAAGATTCTCTTTGCAATAAGCTCTGTACCTTCACCATCACGCAGAAAGAGTTCATGAATCAACATTGGTAAGAATCTCAAACTTGTGTGCAGAATTTCAGCTTGGTATTTGTGGCTGTTGAGAAGGAAACAAATGCAGCCTGTGAGCCTTCCTGAGGCATTGTATTTTATAAACTCATCTGGCTTATTTTGTGCAGGTATCACTGTCACACGTGCAAGATGGTTGATGGGGTTGGTGTTTGCACAGTTTGTGCTAAAGTTTGTCACAAGGATCATGAGATTTCTTACGCCAAATACGGGTCGTTCTTCTGTGACTGTGGAGCCAAGGAAGATGGCAGTTGCCTGGTAAGGTGTCTTCATGTCAACATACAAGCTGTGATTTCTTCTTTCAAGTCTTCTGCAGAGGTTTCTGTTCTAAAATAAGTCATGATACAAGTGCATAAGAATCCCAAGACTTGGAAGTCCTTGGCTTTACAATGAGCCCTCCTATGTACAGCTTCCTTGGCGATTTAATTTTTTTGCTCTGAGTAAGCGCATCGGCAAATCTGTATCCTACTGACTACTGGGGTTCCACCTACCTTTACAGAATTTGAAAGTTAGCTTAAACTACACGACAGTCAGATACCACCTTTTCCCATGTTTTCTACAAGCAGCAAGCAAAGTAATTTTATGTTAAAGACGGAAGTTTCTCTTATACTTGAGTGGAGAGTGGCATGCAGGATACTGTTGTTGTATTTCTTTAAAATTGCATTTTATAATAATTGCTCTCCATTTCTTTAAAATTGCGTTAATCTTGCTGCTATTGCAACCTGTATTCATTTTGTCAGTAGTAAAATTGAGTCTGGCTTGGGCTTTTAGCATTGCTGTGTCGTTGCCAGGCTTTGGTGAAGAGAACTCCCAGCAGTGGTATGAGCTCTACCATGAAAGAATCCGCCTTCCAGAGTGAGCCCAGAGTGCCCGAGAGTGTCATTCGACATGCAAGCACCTCTCCTGCAGAGAAAGCCAAAGTCACCATCAGTGAGGGGAAGGGCCCTGACGAAGAAAAACCCAAGAAGAGCAGCCTGTGTAGAAATGTCGAGGGCTGTCGAGAGGAATTGCAGTCCCAGGTATAATTATCAACTAGGTTTAAAAAGGAATATGGTTTATGATGTGGATCTTGGGCAGACTGTGTTGGTTATCAGCCAAATTGCTTGATTTTTATGGTCGTCTTTATGATAAGAGGGATCATAAGAGGATTCACTCTGAGAGTGGTGAGGCACTGGACCAAGTTGCCTAGAGAAGTTGTAGATGCCCCATCCCTGAAAGTGTTCGTCAGGTTGGATGAGGCTTTGAGCAACCTGGTGTAGTGGAAGGTGTCCCTGCCCATGGCAGGGGGGTTGGAACTGGATGCTCTTTGAGGTCCCTTCCAACCCAAACCATCCTATGATTCTATAAAAGTGGTGTCAGGCTTTAAAAACTGGTTGACATGCAGCTCTTATGAAGACTTCTAACAGGAACATCTTGTGCCTCACTTGCCATATCTTTTTCTTGTAGGCCAACTTCTCCTTTGCACCTTTGGTGCTGGAGATGCTGAACTTCCTGATGGATGCCATTCAGATAAACTTCCAGCAAGCTTCAGCCATGGGGAGCAGCAGTCGTGCACAGCAAGCTCTTAATGAGCTACATACTTTGGACAAGTCAGTAGAAATGACAGATCAGTTGATGGTATGATGCTAAAGGAGTGGTTAGGTGATGGATGGGTGGGATTGCTCTTAAACAGAAAAAACTGAGTGATGGACTTCTGTGTGCTGTTACTAATGACTCAGGTCCCAACTCTTGGCTCTCAAGAAGGTGCTTTTGAGAACGTCCGCATGAACTACAGCGGTGACCAGGGCCAGACGATCCGGCAGCTGATCAGCGCCCACGTGCTGAGGCGGGTGGCCATGTGCGTGCTGTCCTCCCCGCACGGACGTCGGCAGCACCTGGCTGTGAGCCACGAGAAGGGCAAGGTGAGCTCTCTAACTCTGCAGAGAACCTTGGATTGTAAAGGGAAATGAAACAGCCCTAGAGCACTGAACAGCAAGCAGAATGTGATTTGTTCTGCCTGACCTGAGATCTCGATCTTCTGTAAAGCATTGCATGGCTTAGAAAATCCTCTTCTCGTTCTTCAGAGAAGAGAGTTCTTCCAGCAGCAGCAGTGAATGCTGTGGGGACGCAGTCATAGAACTGAAATTGAAATACCTTTTTGCCCTCAGTTGTAAAGTTGGGTAACTAAGTTCATTTTGTTCTGCAGATTACAGTCCTTCAGCTCTCAGCATTGCTGAAACAAGCAGACTCCAGCAAAAGGAAATTGACCCTTACTCGCCTTGCGTCTGCCCCCGTTCCATTTACTGTTCTGAGCCTAACTGGAAACCCCTGCAAGGAGGACTACCTAGCTGTGTGTGGACTGAAGGTAAGTGCCTGGCAAACCCTTTTCTAGGCAACTGGAAACATCAGCTCAAAACCAGCTGTGTTTCTTTCCTTTGAGGAGCTAGCACAGAGCCATCTCCAAAGGTCTGTCACTAATTTTAGCTCATGAGTCACTTTGCTACTAGATACATGAAGTAGAAGAAGCAGGACCTGTATAAATAATATAATAAATGAGACAGTGCCTCAGAATAATACTTCTTCCTGTAGTTAGGCCAATTTTAACACAGGAGTCATGGTCTGGTCTTGTGAAACTTGGTGTGTTAGAAAAGTCTGTAACAACTAGTGTTTTGTAGCAAGGACTCTTTCTAATTTTCCCAAATTTAGATTCAGGCTTCACAGTGCACAATCCAGAAGTCTGTTGTTTAGCTAAGAAACAGCTGGACTCTGTGTGGTTTTAGTTTTGAGGTTTTTTTTTTTGTAAACTTTGCTGTCATTCATCTTAAATGCAGGAATTTTGTAGATACTCTATAAATCATTATTGGAGCTAAGAGGAATGCTGGCTTTTAACTCCTTTCTTGGCTTGAAATATTTAGAAATGCTTTATTCTAGTATTTGACCAGTTTTTTGTCATTACTCCAGGACTGCCACGTGTTAACGTTCAGCAGCTCTGGATCAGTCTCTGATCATTTGGTACTTCATCCCCAACTAGCCACTGGAAATTTCATCATTAAAGCTGTGTGGCTTCCAGGATCTCAAACAGAGCTTGCTATTGTGACTGCAGACTTTGTGAAGGTATGTTTGGTCATAAGCTACTGGTGATATGTCTTCTTTCAGAAAGTAGAGTCTGGATCTCTGTAGGGCTGCCTGTAGAAGTACGTGATAATATTCTTAAAATAAATTGGAAATGTAAATTTGTGGTGTTGGTCTACTGTTGCCGTAAGAAAAAGCAAAACCAAAGAACTCAAAGAGCAAAAAAAAAGAACGATGACATCTAATAGGCATTCCCTTGTCTCAGCCCTTGTCCATTTGCACTGTTTTGTACCCTAGTAGTTAATTATTTCCTCGATTCTTCCCACAGATTTACGATCTCTCTGTAGATGCCTTGAGTCCAACTTTCTATTTCCTTCTGCCGAGCTCCAAAATCAGGGATGTTACTTTCCTTTTCAATGAGGAGGGCAAGAACATAATAGTGATCATGTCCTCCGCGGGGTACATCTATACGCAGCTTATGGAAGAGGCGAGCAGCGCCCAGCATGGACCATTCTATGTCACCAATGTGCTCGAAGTCAATCATGAGGACTTAAAGGTACTGATGACTCCCCTTGTAGTATGGGCTGCAGTTTGTATCTTAGGTTTGAAAGCAGAAGTTTCCTTTTTTCCTTTTTTTTTTTTCATTTTCTCCTTTTAAGCCCCCCGATCTAGATCCATGAGCTTGCCATTCCTCCAAAGAGAGAAATACCCTTGCAGTGAAAGGGGGTGGGGGTGAAAATTAAACCCCTTGATCCTTTCATCTAGAAAATGGAGCGTGCTTTCCATGGCTGGCTCTGAAGTCATGCCCAGCAGGATTTCTCAGCAGGGAGATGGCTTCAGAGCAGTGCTGTTCTCAGAGTGAGGCACTCCAAAGGTGCAGTGACCAGAATGGATAAAGTTACTGACCATTGCTGGGGCTGCAGAGGTGGGGTGAGCCTTTGTTTCTGGTCAGTAGCAGCTCTGTAGTCTTGGGGGTGACTTTTTAAATCTGTCTACGTTTTGCTCAGTGTTTTTACACCAAAACCATGGGAATAGATGATAAGGTGGCCCTCAGGAAAGCTCTTTTGTGAGCTGGGAACATGGGGAGTGCTCCATGTGAGATTGTCATACAGCATTCAAGCACACAGACGTGGTAGCTGAGGGCACTACCCAAAGCCTACGGGTGTGCAATCTCAGCATCCCCTTCAAAAAGCCTTTGAAGTAACTGATGGATGAGTTCACCAAGGAGTTGAGCTTAGAAAATTGTAATTCAGGGCTGCGTTCTCTCACTGGTAGGGAGGGGGCAGGAGGAGAGGCTTTTAGAATGATTCTGTCATGAGAAATTTAAAAGCCTGATAGAGTATTTTGGAGTATTTTGGATGTGTTTGTTTGAAATGTTGTTTCCCTCTGATCCTACAGGACAGTAACGGCCAGGTGGCAGGCGGTGGTGTGTCGGTGTATTACTCCCACGTGCTACAGATGTTGTTCTTCAGCTACTGTCAGGGCAAATCCTTTGCAGCCACCATCAGCCGCGCCAATCTGGAAGTGCAGCGGCTATTCCCTATCAACATCAAGAGGTGAGCCTTGTGTGGAAGGCTCTACTGAAATTTTAATTTCTGGTTATTACTAATAAATATTACTAATGATTCTTAACATTCCAGCTCTGAATGGCCAAAGCTGGTGGTGACGATCCCTTTTTTGACTGAAGATTTCTTGCTACTTTTCATGTTGCTTCTGCCTTAATGGCAGAACGATTTGAAGCTAAAGCTGTCTGTTTTGGCAGTGGGGTGCATATGCATTTTTTTCTTTTCCCTAGGATTTCACAGCAGAAAGGTGGCTTCAGTGCTGCCTTGCTGCACAATGCAGAGCTGCTCCTGGTGCAGCAGCTGGAACCGATGGGATTACCCACCCTTGCGGAGGCTGCAGAGCAGGAAGCCTTTGTTTCCTTTCGGCACCAGTACTGCAGTGGTGTATCGTGCATATCAGGGGTTGTTTGCAGGCTCCTTTGAGGCAAACCAATCTCTTATGCTCTGAATATGGCAAGAAAAACCCTGTCATCTGTTCTGACAATGAGAGCTGGGCGTTTAGGCCACAGACTCTTCACTAGCCTGGCACAAAGCCACCGTCATGAGGAGGCTCTGTAGAAGGGTCGGGTTCCAGGAGCTCCCTAGTCCCAGTCGAGTTTGGCTTAGTCTTTTTGCAGCTTTATTTTTTTCCAGTGAGCAAGTCGCGCAGATTCTTCTGCATTGGCCCTTGCTCAGTCCTGCTGGGTGTGTTGTTGAAACATGGAACTGTGCATCTGTTCAGATAGGATGGTTTTCAGTTATCTTCTAAAAATTATTTCCTTGGTTCCAGGCATAAAACGTTACTAAGTAAGTGTCTTTCCTCGAGTTTTCAGGGTGGAGACCAGGGCTGTGGATTGGGATGCTTTTATGCCTTTTGCCCACGGAAGTGACTGTCTCAGGTTTCCCACTTACGAGCTCGGCACCGATATTCCTGGCTGTTCATTAATGCAGTGCTTTGAATTCCTGCTGAGGACGAGGCGTTAACCGATTTGAACGGTGATGGATTTTGTGTGGTTTTGCTGGTGTGACTTTTTTTATTAATGTCATTCTGCCCTTCATCCCCTGCAGTTCAAATGGTGGGAGCAAGACTTCACCGGCGCTGTGTCAGTGGTCTGAGGTGATGAACCATCCTGGCTTGGTGTGCTGTGTTCAACAAACCACAGGTGTCCCACTGGTGGTGATGGTGAAGCCAGACACCTTTCTTATCCAGGAGATTAAAACCTTGCCAGCCAAAGCAAAGGTTAGTCATAGTTTTCTGTATTTTTGGCCCTTCAAATATGGTTTCTTCATGTTCCATCAACAAGATCTCTAGTTTTCCAAACGCAAAGAGTTTGTTTCTTTAACCAGCAGTTGCCAGATCCTTCCCTTAACTTGCATTGTGTGCCTTTGCAGATTCAGGACATGGTGGCCATCCGTCACACGGCCTGCAACGAGCAGCAGAGGACCACTATGATCCTTCTGTGTGAAGACGGCAGCCTGAGGATCTACATGGCCAATGTAGAGAACACTTCCTACTGGCTCCAGCCCTCTCTCCAGCCTAGCAGCGTCATCAGCATCATGAAGCCAGTTCGCAAGCGCAAGGCAGCTGCTATTAGTAAGGGACTTCTCATACATATCTCGTGCACATGTAGGTGCAAAGATTGATCAGCATCATATAGATACTTCAGACGTCCACTTCTGACAATTAACTGGTTAACCTCAGGGCTAAGTCTGGGTAAAATGTTGCCATAGATGTATATAAAATATGTAGCTATCTGGCTCATATGGGCATTTCCAGAGGAGGCAAGTCTCCAAATGAGGCGCTCGTTCTTTTTTACTGTAGCTTTGCATGTTTAGAATGTATTTTGTCAAAACCAACTCTCTTCCCTTTTAGCAACTCGCACATCCAGCCAAGTGAACTTCCCTATTGACTTCTTTGAGCACAACCAGCAACTCACAGATGTAGAGTTTGGAGGCAATGACCTGCTGCAGGTTTACAATGCTCAGCAGATAAAGCACCGCCTCAATTCCACTGGCATGTATGTGGCCAACACAAAGGTAAATGGGGCACTTGGGGGATTCTGTTGGGCTTCTAGGTGACTTTATTGTCTGAATTGATAGCATGCCTTTTCTTAGAAGTCCACATTGTTCGAATGACCCTTTACAAATCCCGTGATACTGTTCGGTAAACAGCGGAGACACCTGTGTGCAGGCTTCAGATTCTTAGCTTAGGAGTGAATTTTTGACTTCTTCTTTCTGAGCTGCGATTTGCCTTCTACAGCCTGGGGGTTTCACCGTCGAAGTGACGAACAATAACAGCACGATGGTGATGACAGGCATGCGGATCCAGATTGGCACGCAAGCGATAGAGAGAGCACCCTCCTACTTGGAGATCTTTGGCCGCACCATGCAGCTGAACATGACCAGGGCTCGCTGGTTTGACTTCCCTTTCACTCGTGAGGAAGCCTTGCAGGCTGACAAAAAACTGACCATCTTTAGTAAGTCTGTCTTAGTTGTTTGCTTCGACTACCTGTTGGATTTTGTTGGACGAGTTGAAGCCACTGTGCTTCACCTCCGAGCTGGGAGGGTTTCCACAATCTATGTGTTTGACCTGCCTACAGAAACAGTTTATAAGAAATTGCTTATAAGAAATTTTTCTCCTCACTGCAGTTGGGGCTTCTGTGGATCCTGCTGGAGTCACGATGATGGATTCCATGAAAATTTATGGCAAAACCAAAGAACAGTTTGGATGGCCTGATGAGCCCCCCGAAGATTTCCCATCTGCTTCAGTGAGCAATGTTTGTCCTCCAAACCTAAATCAAGGGAATGGCACTGGAGACACGGAGTCGACTACTCCTGCTGCTGCCAGTGGGACTGTCCTGGAGAGGTATTTCTGCAGTCTGTCTTCTCTTTCTCCTTGAAAACGGGTAGTTGCTGCAGGGGGAACCTAGGTACGCTTGTACGCCTTTCTTAACTGGGAGAACTTCAGGGATTTAGTGAGTCCTTCTCACTGCCATACAAAGCAACAACTGAAAAGTCAATGTTTGTCTTCTAAGAAGGGCTTTGTGCTCACTCTTGATTTATCTGGCGGAGTAGATGGATAGATCTGTGTGCATCCTTCGTGTTGCTAAGTTCATTTGTTACTGCACTCTTGAAGAGTTAAAAGAGATTTCTGCCTTCTTGGTGCATTTTCTCATTTCAAGCTGGCCCTTTTTCATTCTCCAGAGCTCACAGAGGTTAGGCCTCTCTGAAGTTAAGTTGAGGTCTGTGCGTGACCTTGCTTTAGGCTAGTGGTTCCCACCAGCTTATCTTGTAGCCCATATGCCTCGGGCTTAACTAGCATGTTGGAGAAAGCGTTGGTTTTTTTCCCCCTCCTTATTCCTACTGAGAGTCAAACCACAAGGTTGAACTGGGCATATCTTTAGCAGAAGAAAGAGAATTTATTTATTTCTTTTTTTTTAATACCGTGTTCTTTCTCTGAGCTCATACAGTCTGTGCCATAAGGGTTGTAGAAAGCCTGGCAAGGTAGCAAGGATAGGAGGGAAATAGGGCAAAGAGGAGCTCATACAGCTGAAAAACGAGCATTTTAAGGGATACGCTGCTTCACTGTGAGTAAACAGGGTTAATTTTGTCTTAGTGGAATTCTCAGGTAAAGGCTCAGGGCTTGAAGTGACAGTTTTGTCCTGTCGAAGGACCTGTTTGGCCATCCTTTAATATTTTGTCTAATAGTTCATGGGATTTTTTCCTGTGCTTATTTTCTCTTTTCTTCCCTCCTCTGCTGTGACATCTCCACAAGATGTCCCTCTCTGCACAGACATATTTCTGGTTTCCCAAAGTAGTGGCATTATGTTCTAAAAACTCAAAACCAAAAAAAATTACTATTTTTATTTTTACTTATGTGTTACAGAGTGCAGCATAGTTACCTTGTAAAGGGCTTCTTGAGTACGAACAACTAACGAGAGGCAAGAAGCAGCTTTGCTATCAGAAGTTTGATGTTTGCAGTTCAAATTTAACCATCACTGGTTCTTTAAGCGTTATGCTTTGCCTGGGTGGCCTGGGTCTCCTTTATTTGTTTTGCTATTAGGCAAGTGTCTCCCGCCCAGATAGAAAGGACCATGCTTAGATTTACTGTATATAGTGCTCTCCTGGCTTCCTGATTTCCCTTTTAATTTGCCTTTTGCTTAGAATGTGTTCTAGGGAGTTTTTCTGTGAGCTTTACACATTATTTTTTTTTTTTTTTTCCTTTTTCTTTGCTCCCCCAAAGTTCTGAAACTGAGTCCCTAACCACCCTGGACCGGTTAGTATGCCATCCTTTTCTCTGCACGAATGAGTGTGTGTCAGAGAGACAGAACACATGGTGTGGCTTTTGTTGCCTGTTTTTTTTGTTTTGTTTTGTTTTCCAAGTGACATTTGCTTCTTTACATTCTGGTCATTGCATGGCAGATGGTTTAGCGAAATGTAAGGATGAGGTGGTTTGCAGATTTTTGCTGTATACAGCATAACTGTTGCTTGTTTGACAGACTCCTCTTTTTGCTTTGTTCCCTCCTTGTGTCTTTTTATCCCACGTATATTCCCCTACTAGGCTGCGGGGAGGGGACTGTAATGTTATTTATCACCACCAGACCAGACGATTGTTTTTTTCCTCTACCTTGTATCCAGTCCTACACTGTTATTTCTCCCTTTAATGCTATCTCTTCCCTCCTTTCTCCTATATTCTTGCACTTCTGGTGTGTCAGATGGCATTTCAGGTAGTTCTACTGCGAGGCATGAAGTGGTGCTGCAAGGGAGATTCAGCACTTTACCACAAGTTGTAAATAAGGTTTTCCCGTGGGGCAAGTATTTTACTAGCCTGCCTTACCACTGTCAATAGTTTGGACTTGAGCATCTCTCACTTGGGTCATACCCAGTGCTCCAAGTTAATTTTCCTCTGGAATATTTAGTGCTGAAACTCCGACTTGGAAAGAGCAACCTGTGTGAAAATAGCAAGCGAGTAGAATCTTGCTCCCTTAGAAAAGTCGGTTACGCTTTTTCCCATGTGTCATACCAACCCTTGATCTGCAGTCATATGTACGTCTGTGGGCCATGGTGAATTGGTACTGTCAAGACAATCCAAGTTATCCCTGCTGCAGGCTGCGTAAGGAAATGTTTTATCCTCTTTGGTAGAGAAAAGCCCCTGTCTTTCAGCTGTGGATTATTAAAGCAGTCCTAAGTTTGTCTGTGAGCGTGAGCCAGGTTTAACTCTGGTCTCTAACACAATGAAATGATATGCATGGTGCCTGTGGCAGGTTTTATCATGCTTTGATTTTGTACTTGGCATTCGTTAGCTGTCTCTGAGCTACTCATGACTGTAGCCCGCATAAAGCAAAGTGCTAAGGAGAGAGAAGGGGTGCTGTACTCAAGCCTGCTTTCCTTTCTCCCTTCAGGCTAGTAGTGAGTTCTTTAGAAGCGCTGGAAAGCTGCTTTGCTGTAGGACCAGTCAACGAGAAGGCAAGTAACTTTCTGAATACATTCTGGAGCTTTCGGAGCTGGGGGAGGGAGGGGCAAGATCAGCAGCACCTCCTGCAGCCCTGGGGGCCTGATACGGAAGGGAGCCGCATCCGTTTTGCTCAGAGCACTGATCTGAAAGTTGACTTAGCGAAAAGCATTTGAAACTAGTTTAGAATGACAATTGGCATTTGCATTTATAGCTGGTGGGATTTTTGTGCTTGTCGAGTGACCTCGTTTACAAAAACAGCACAGTAGAAGCCCAGAAATCTCAAAAGGACTTTTCTTGTAGAGAAATGGGAAATGTTCCTTAAATGTCAAAAAATAAATCGAGGAGGCTGTCAAAACTGTATTGAAGGAAGGCAGAAACTTGTATGTACAGTGCAAGGAAAGGAGGGAGCTGCACATACGCTGAGAAATCACTCGTGCATCGCCTTAATGATAAATGTACTGAAGAAGGTTTTTTTGTCTGTTCTTGGGGGCAGGAGAAGAATAAGGTGGCAGCTCAGGAACTGGCTACTATGCTGCTGTCCATGCCAGCTCCTTCCAGCGTCCAGCAGCAAACCAAGAGCCTCTTGGCTAGCTTGCACACCAGCCGCTCAGCGTACCATAACCACAAGGTAACACGGTGCAAGGATTTCAATGTCTTCTGTAGCTTGCCAGTTCATGGTTGAGATGCAGCATGCCCCTAGAAGGCCCTTCCTTCGTGCAGCATAACCCTGCTGGCTTGTTTTCCTTTAGCTCCTGCTGCCTGCCTGGCTGGCTGGCTTTTGTGTTTCACGAGGACTTCACTACTTAAAATGCTTTTTGAAGATTTTGGTGGGAAATAATGTCAGTTAATCTAGAGAAATCAGGATCTCTGAACACATGAAGTTTGTTTGCAAACTGTGTAGCTCTGGTTTCCGTTTCCACAGGCATCTGTCTTAGGGTGATAGGAAAATACCAGGGTAAGTAGTGGTTAGACTATGTGCTGGCATAATTGCAGTAAATGCACAGATGCCTGCAGGCAGCCTTTGCTAACCATTTAAATTAGTGTGTTTATGCACTGGAAGGAAATGTGAAAATCTGTTCTCAAGACAGATTTCTTCTGTTACCGGATGACTTTTAATATTAATTGTCCTTCTTAGATGACATTGGCTGGGAGTTAAAGCTGCAAGTGCCACATTTCCCCAGGATCTGTCCTGCAGTTGTATTTCAGTTGCCTTGTTGTGCTGCTGTCTGTAGTTTTCCTTTGCCTATGTTATCCTTCACTTTACAGGATCAAGCATTGTTAAGTAAAGCCATTCAGTATTTGAGTTCCTCAACCAAAGAAGGAAAGGACCTTGATCCCGAAATCTTTCAGAGGCTGGTCATCACTGCTCGATCCATTGCTATTATGAGACCCAACAATCTGGTCCATTATACGGAATCAAAGCTGCCACAGCTGGAAACAGGTAGAGAAGTCTGGATTTTACTTCCAACTTTCTCCTGGGATAACTGAACATTTCTTGGAGTATCTGGTTCGGTGTGACAGAGATTGTATTGGACACGTTCAGTAGGCATGTGATAATCCTTGTAATGAGGACACGAGAGCCTCTAACAAAAGCCATTTTGAGTAAACTTGGTGTTACCCTCCTTGTTAACGTTTTCCCCTGCATATATTTGACCACTGTTTTTTAATCTGTACAGAGAATGAAGAAGGGCAAGAGGCCCAGAAGCACGCTGAAGGAGATGGCTGCACATTTATTACCCAGCTGGTCAACCACTTCTGGAAGTTACATGCATCAAAACCCAAAAACGCTTTCCTTGCCCCTGCCTGCTTGCCAGGTGTGCCAGCTCTTCTTTTGCTATTGTAAAGCTTGCGTCTTTTGAAGGAGCCTGTTTTAAGTTTTTAAACAGAGAAAACGGCTTGTTCTAAACAAGGCTTAAGGTGTTAATGATGCAATAAACACTTACTAAGGTACATCTGCTCCAATGCTTTTGTTCAGAAGGATGTGTATTGTGCTAGTAAAAAGGGACTGATGATTGATTTATTCACAATTGACTTCGTGGATGTTGTTAGAAGGATGTTCAGTGGTGCTGGTATGTGGCATGCACAGTATCCCGTTATGTGCTTGTTTTGGTTTGAAAATTCAATATATTTGTGGTGCTTCCGTTGTGCCTTGAAGTCTACAAACAAAAGATGCTTCCTGCAATATCTCCCTCTGTGCCGAAATGGAAAGACAGCTGATTACAGTCCTACTGTTATTCCTCCTTAGGTCTCACTCATGTTGAAGCCACAGTCAATGCTTTGGTGGATATTATCCATGGATACTGCACGTGTGAACTGGATTGTATCCACACAGCATCCAAGATCTACATGCAGATGTTACTCTGCCCGGTACGAAATCTTGCTCTACTGTGCATCAGCCTGTGACACTGGTAATAAGAAGAGAGTTAAATACAGGTAGAATGATGATGATGCGTAGTATGGATGCAAAATAGAGGCATGCAGCCAAAAGCAGAGCCAAAGGAAGGAGAAATTTCTCTCCTTTTATCTTAGCAATGTTTGTGATGTGCTGCATGTGGAGCCATTAAGTGTTGCTTAATTGCTGAGGGAAACAGGGAGTTTAGAAGTTGGGCAGTCACATAGGTTTTACGTGGATCGTGACCAATAGAGAGTCATAAATATTTTTAGCTCTCTTTCCAAATAACTGTGAATAAGCACTTAGAGCTTAAGAAGTTTAATGATTAACTGTTAACCCTGTAGGATCCTGCAGTGAGCTTTTCTTGCAAACAAGCTCTGATCAGAGTGCTGAGACCAAGGAACAAGCGGAGACACGTCACCTTGCCATCCTCCCCTCGGAGCAACACTCCTATGGGTATGCAAGATCCATGCATCTTTGCCTTTAAACGAGCGTGACCTACTTCATTTGTCAGAGGAAACAAGAAAATAAAGTAGCCTTTTTTTAAAATTCAGTCTTTTTCCTTTCTTTTCTCTGTCTTGCCCCCTGAAAACCTTCTTCTTGTGAAACATTCACCTCTTCTTTGATGTTCTTGGATTCAAAGAGGAGATCTTTCTGAGATATTCCCATTTCAGTGGTAGGGAGATCTGACTCTTTTATCTAGGGGTTAGTAATCCAGACTGTCCTAGTATATCTGTACAATATTGTATATTTTCAAGTCCCTATAAATCAGTCATAAAGATGTGTGCAGACCAAAATTAGGGTATCAGATCTCCACCCAAGAGATGCTTTTTTAGCATTGATGTGAATTGTAGTTGTCATGGAGTCTGTTAGTGACTGGGGGTAAACTGAGGACAGCTTAGGTTTTCCTCCAGCGTGATTTATGTTCATGATGATGTGAGGAAAGAGCACGTTTGTGAATTAATCCCTTGTAACTCAGGAGATAAGGATGATGATGATGATGACGATGCAGAAGACAAGCTGCAGAGTTCTGGGATAGCAAATGGCGAGCATATCCGACAAGAAAGCCAGGAGCAAAGCGAAGTTGATCATGGGGACTTCGAGATGGTGGTGAGTCCAGAGTGCTTCTTTTTGGAGCCTTTTAAGTCTGTTAAGTACTTGAATTTGATTCAGTTATGATGTATCAGTTTGTAGTGCTCCATGAGCTGGTGGTGGTTTGGTGAAAGCTCTCACTGCGTTTCCTCTCCGTAGTCTGAATCTATGGTTCTGGAGACTTCTGAGAATGTGAATAATGGGAACCCTTCTCCCCTGGAGGCTCTTCTGGCCGGAGCAGAGGGTTTCCCTCCTATGCTGGATATTCCTCCAGATGCAGATGATGAAACAATGGTGGAATTAGCTATTGCCCTGAGCCTGCAACAAGATCAGCAAGGTAAGATGTAGGCATTTTTGTCAGTCAAAAAGATAAATAGAGGTTGAGAAGACTGAGAAGGAAATAGCAGAAGCTGTTGGTGTCACCACCAACATAGCAACGATAGTAGAAATATATAGGGAAGGCCAGAGTTAACATAATTCTCTCATAGAAAGATACCCAAAATTCGTTTTCTTCTTGCAGGGAGCAGCAGTAGTGCACTTGGACTTCAGAGCTTAGGACTGTCTGGCCAAGCACCCAGCTCTTCTTCTCTTGATGCCGGAACGCTCTCAGATACAACAGCATCAGGTAACTGTTCACTGCAAGGAATCAAGCTTTTTTGATTTTGACTTAAATAATGACTTAAAATTTGTCATAAATACAGTTTTGAAGAACCAATTATTACTATTGGCTTCATGTATTTTTGGTAGTACATTTGTGGGCTTTTCCTGCCTTCATGAACTTTCGTTATAGGCTTCTGAGGAAGTTATTTCTTCTTCTTAAAATAAAGCAAGTAAAATAAACCATATACTGAATTTCCTTTGCATTTATAAATGACCAGGCATTGTTCTTCAAGTAACTTGTATAATTGGCCATTTGATGAGAAGGTTTCCTTCTCAGAGTATCTCCCCTCCACTGCTTTCAGCAGGCTTAAATATACTGATGGACACTTCTAAGTTCCCTCTTGATTTGTAGTTGAAAATTGACACAAAAAACCAAAGACAAATATCTGTGGCTTTTCTTTCTTAGCATGTGCTTCTTTTGAAGTTCTATCAAGACAGTGTTTTTACTTGTAACAGCTCTCTTTATTCTCTTAGCTCCAGCGTCGGACGATGAAGGCAGCACAGCTGCAACAGACGGTTCGACTCTTCGGACTTCACCTGCAGACCATGGCGGAAGCGTGGGCTCCGAGAGCGGGGGCAGCGCCGTGGACTCCGTAGCTGGTGAGCACAGTGGTGAGTATCTGTTGCTACACCAGGGTCTGTACATCTGTTTTCTGCCGTGAGAGGACTTTGCCAGAGTGAGGACAGTGGGTAACCCTGGCAGCAAGAAGTTACAGTTCCAAATAGATGATGCCGTGCGTTGTTTTATGGTTACTGCCAAAGTGCCATATAGACTGAATATTTGCTCACCTTTCGTGATTCTCTAGAAGCGTGGAATCTTGCAGTAGTTTTTGCTGGTTTATAATAAGAGAGTGAAGTAGCCTAGAGCCAGACTGAAAGAATTCACTGTTTAGCTTAATAAGTTTGGATGGGGTAGAATTTTGTCTCTTTTTTGCTTGGAATTGATACCCGGGTAAAATAATCAGACTTTTATGAAAAAAATTGTGTCCTCGCTGCCCATCCATGCCTCCTCTGACTCGATTTAAATTACTGCTGCGGAACCGATTCAGTTTGGGCCACAAAGATGAGGCTGGCAAACAAAAGAATGCTGGGGTCTTAAGTTGCATCTGTAAAATGACTCTCTTCTAGCTTTATAAAGATGACCAAAACCACCATCTCCTTAGAACTATAATTCCAAACGGTGGTTTAGCTGCATAGGTTGCTATGAAGCAACAAGATGCGTGTTCAATTGTGCTGACATTGTCTTTCTCTTTTTTTCTTTTTCAGTGTCTGGCCGTAGTAGTGCCTATGGAGACACAACAGCTGAGGGTCACCCCGCTGGACCAGGCAGTGTCAGCTCCAGCACAGGTGCCATCAGCACTACCACGGGCCAGCAAGAGGGAGATGGTTCAGAAGGGGAAGGGGAGGCAGAGGGAGACGTCCACACCAGCAACAGGCAAGGGGTTTTGCTTTCCTCTTCAAGAATAGTGTATCTGGTCTGCAGTGTCGTTGTTTATAGAGGAGTGGACTGTAGGTGCTGAAATTCTTGGACTGTGATTTGTCACTGTTGGATAATAAAAATGGAAAATCAGAAACACAGGAAAGAGCAAACTCCTGTTGCAAAATGCCTCCCTCTGTGCATTTTTACAAGGGTGTGTAGTGATAGGACAAGGGACAATGGATTTAAACTGAAAGAGGGGAGATTTAGGTTAGATATAAGGAAGAAATTTTTCACTCAGAGGGTGGTGAGGCACTGGCACAGGTTGCCCAGAGAAGCTGTGGCTGCCCCATCCCTGGAAGTGATCAAGGCCAGGTTGGATGAGGCTTTGGGCAACCTGGTGTAGTGGAGGGTGTCCCTGCCCATGGCAGGGGGGTTGGAACTGGATGATCTTTGAGGTCCCTTCCAACCCAAACCATTCTATGATTCACCATGTAACACGTTACACGTACCTAATGTGTGTCCCACAAACTGCTGCCGGTACAAAGGGATGAAAAAGTCCTGCATGAGTCTGGTAAACAGAGGAATCACTAAAATCTACAGCTTGGGAGCTTGTGAAATTCAGTGTTAGGAATAAAGTATGTGCAAGAGTGCTAAGCATTTTGGGAAAGATCTGTGGGTTTTCATTCTATGGGAACACGCTCAGTCATTTTACAGTACGGTTTGGGACTGATATTTAGTATCTGTTTATAGACATTGAATTCTGCCAGTAGTCATGCCAGGCAGTGTAGTTCTGAAGTGAAGAACGATGTCCATTGTCAGAGTTGCTCTGCATCTTTTACACTGCTTGACTGTGATGTCACTCTGTGCTGATTTGATGATCTTAGGATTTCTTCACGCTCTGAATTATGTGCTAAATTGCAGTGCTCTGTTGATAACCCTGCTGGGTCTAACAGTTCTTGTGGTGTGTCTGAAGTCCTTCGTGTCTGATTCCTGGCTTCTGACTTCCCAGGCTGCACATGGTTCGACTGATGTTGCTGGAGAGGCTGCTGCAAAACTTACCTCAGCTGAGGAATGTTGGAGGAGTCCGGGCCATTCCTTATATGCAGGTAACTGAGGAGGGCTCAAGACTTAAGCCTTAATAAAAACAGTTAATCACAACTACTACTGCTGAGTTTCTGTTTGCACATGCTTTTCCCTTTCTCTTTCCTGCTTAGTCACAGCATGTGAGTCCAGCTCTAAGATGTTTGACAGTTGAACAGCATTCCTGACCTGTAGATTTTTGCTGGATATGTACCCTTGCTCCGTGTAATGTTAGCTGGCTGATAGGGAGCCTAAGGGCTAAAATCCTCGAGCCCTGATGTGTTTGGGAGGGTCTTTTGGGTTTATACTCAGTGCTTATATTAGGGTGTGATGACGCAGGCAGAATTTGTGAAAGAACATAAATTAAGGTAAAATCTGCAGAGCTTTTGTGAAAAATAATCTGTATTTATCTTGAAAACCTGGAACCTGCCTTCTATTAATTCTCTGACTTCTGTTCTCAGGTTATTCTGATGCTCACAACAGACCTAGATGGAGATGATGAGAAAGATAAGGGAGCTCTAGATAATCTTCTGTCCCAACTCATTGCAGAACTATGCATGGACAAAAAGGTAAGCTGTGGTATGAGCACACGCTCTTCAATTTGCTTCTTCTAGACCAGGCTTCTTCCCCTGGAGGAATTAAATGCACAGAAGTCATAGAAACACTTTGGTGTGTGGATGTGTTCGGGCAGTTTATTTCTCTTGGCTTACTTCACATAAGGTAGAAAATTACATGAATGTAACTCTCACTGTTTCCTGGTTCCAGCATCCACAAGTGAGCATGAAAATTTGTTTTTGCTTGAATTAAACTCTTAAACCAGGCATGATCAGTGATGCATAATTGACAGCTATACCTTTTCATTTATGTAATACTGTTCTCTGGCATCCAGGCCACTGTCTACCCTTATATTGAGAAATATGTGCTGCTTTTTTAGTTTTACTGCTTGAGCTTAAATTGGAAATGCTTTATGAGGATCAGAGCCCTGCAATTTAGATGCTTAGGACAATATGCTCAGCTCTGTAAGTAAGTAAGCAAGCAAGCTCTCTCCTTGCAGGATGTGTCTAAGAAAAATGAACGCTCTCCTGTGAATGAAGTGCACTTGGTGGTAATGAGGCTGCTCAGTGTGTTCATGTCCAGAACTAAGTCAGGATCCAAGTCTTCCATTTGTGAGGTACATTATTCAAACTGGGTTTTGGGGGGCTTTTGTTCATCAAAGGTGGTCTAGAACCTGCTAACTGAAATAGCAGGTCTAAAACTGAAAAACGATTAAAAGTGCTGTGGAAAAATTGATGAGGAACCTGTAATGTTACCTGACACTTCTGAAAAAAGATCTTGGAAACTCAGAGTGGAGGAAACCGACATTTAAAGACAACTGGATTCGCTTGTGCTGCGCGTGGTTTCTGACTCAGCTAAGGGCAGCACATTAATGATGATATTTAAAACGGTCTGGCAGATTTTTTCCTTGCATCTTACTGGTGCTGAAGGGGTTAAAGAGGATTTGTAATGTGATTATTGGAAAGCAATATGCTGCTGTGTCAACGTAAAAGTCGCTAAGAGGATTCCTTAGATATTTGTTGCTAAAAGGTACAGTAATAAGGCATAAAAAGCAGTATGTGTGGTGGGAAGGAGATTAATAAAAAAGCATAGAGGTTAAAAAATTTAGTCTGAACTGCATCAAATTTTAATGAGCTTATGAGCTGTGGGGTTTGTTTGGATTTACAGGGCTGCTTTAATAGTTTTATTTACAGTAGCTTTTTCTCCAGCCTTTGTTATTCACTTGAGCTTCCCACAGAAATCAAAGCTCATCGTCTTGCAGAATGCAGGTGGAGCAATACCTGGGTGGAGCAGAGCCTCTGAGCGGCATCTGCAACAGGGACTCTTTCTCTACCAGAATTCACCCCCAGCTGGCCAAATCCCAGATAAGCAAATAGAAATCCCAACTTTAAAAAAAAAAAGAAAAAAAAAAAAAGGAGGGGGAAAAAGCCCTAGTCGTCTAATCCATAGCAGAGTGGCCTCTGGCACATGTGTCGAGGGGAGATTAGACTTAAGAGGAGATTTTATTTGTTTTCCTTTACTAAGCGCTTGTTCAAAAGAGTATCTGTAAATATTTGAGTTGCTTTTCATAAACACAAAAAAAACCACCAAAAACCCCAACCTCAAACAAACCCCAAACTTAAAAGCTGCCTGTAAAGTTTCATAAAAACCTGCTCTCTTCTCCATACTGTCAGCAACTGCTGTCTGATCCTCACAGCTTGCCCTGCTCTTCCGACACGGTGGTCCTCAGGTGCTCTGCTAATCCACCTCCTCTTTGTTTCAGTCTTCCTCCCTCATCTCCAGTGCCACTGCTGCTGCGCTGCTGAGCTCTGGTGCTGTTGACTACTGTCTGCATGTGCTGAAGTCTTTGTTGGAGTACTGGAAAAGCCAGCAAAACGACGAGGAACCTGTAGCCACCAGCCAGCTCCTGAAACCTCACACTACTTCTTCTCCACCTGACATGAGCCCTTTTTTCCTCCGCCAGTATGTGAAGGTGAGTGCTACCCTACACTGTTGGCTTTACACAACCTACATTAAAAGGCTGCTGCACAGAAGCAAGTAAAAGCATCTTTGCAGAACTGGTTTTCCCTCGGAAGTGCAATCCAAATCCGATCCTTTAGCACGTAGTTACAACTAGGATTGCTGTGAGATCTCTCAGAGCAGCCCAGCTCACTGTCCATTGATGCACTCCTAAACCAGGCAGTTCTGTGGAGCTGCTGTCACTGTTTCTGGTTGAAATGTTAATCTTCCTGAAGGGAAGCTACTCCATCGCGTGACTCCTTTTGCTTGGCAGGTAGAATTTCTGAACCACTGCTGCTTATTGTGGCAAGGAAGCCTAGCAGTTGATGGGGATTTCCACGCTAAATCCTAGACTTGTTCAACCACCGTGGTGCTTTTATGCTAAGATTCAACTGGAGTCAGGGAGGCTTTGATATGTGTACAGGTGCAGTGAAAAAAGCCTGGTGTAATGTAAGAATGTCTCCTAAGTTGAAAGCTGATGTATTAAAACACCTTGTTACTACAGACTAGCTTCCTGCATCCTCCTAGTTGCCATCTAGTTTAAGTCCTCATGCAGGTTTGTTGGCTTGTTTTTATTTATCAGCTGGGAGTGTTTTTTCTGGCTGCAAAGGTGCAGAAAAGCTTTGTTTTCAATAAATACCCGCTGTAGCTTGTCATGACACCACACAGAGAGTCCAGTGCCAGAGCCTCATGGCTTGCTCTTGCTTTCAGGGTCATGCTGCAGATGTTTTTGAGGCCTACACTCAGCTCCTGACAGAGATGGTACTGCGGCTGCCCTATCAGATCAAGAAGATTGCAGACACAAACTCCCGCATCCCACCACCCATTTTTGATCACTCCTGGTTCTACTTTTTGTCTGAGGTAAGGGAGAGCATGACACCTACGGATTATAACAAAAAAATTCCAGTAATGTTACCTTTCATGGGAGGGATGAGCTTTTGCAGAACTGATCTCAGATCCACCTCTGATTTTTAATCTTCTTTGAAAGAAGGTGAACTGTTGGCTTTGTTTTGTTCCTGTTGAACAGGAGTCTGGAGGAAAGCATACATGAAAAGTAAGATGGCTATTATTTCCTGTAACTCAATATTTGCTTCCAGAAAACTCAAATAGAAAACTTTCTCTGAGATGATACCAACGTACCGTTGTGCTTGACTGTTGGTACTTAACTTAGTCCTTAAAAAAGAAATCAGTAAGATATTTGCAGTATATCTTTTCAGTTCCTTTGGTCATATAGCATCCTACTTGAGATAACAAGTTATCTTACATTTTCACAACTTGGAGGAAGGATCTCTTAATTAGGCTTTACTAGCTTTTTATTTGAGGTCATAGATGACAGAGAATGGTTTTCAGAAGTGGTTTCATAATTGCACAGCTCAGGATGCTGCGGTGTTGCTATGCAGAGTTTCTTCTGCCTGTGACTTGCTTTTTATGGGTGACTTTACAGTACTTCAGAGCTGACAGATCCTGTTTCTTTTCTTTTTATAAGAAAACACCTCATATTTTGTTGGCACAGGTTGCTTACTGGTTAATTGGCAGTGCTGATGATGTTCACTTTCCTTTGTCTAGTACCTGATGATCCAGCAGACTCCATTCGTGCGCCGCCAAGTCCGCAAGCTTCTGCTCTTTATCTGTGGATCAAAGGATAAATACCGGCAGCTCAGAGACCTTCACACCTTGGACTCTCATGTTCGTGGAATCAAAAAGCTCCTAGAAGAGCAAGGCATTTTCCTGCGTGCCAGTGTGGTCACAGCCAGCTCAGGCTCTGCCCTGCAGTATGATACGTTGATCAGCTTGGTAAGGAAACGTGTGCCACTATCCTAGGAGAAAGTGTACGTTGCATTTATTCAAGATGCCAGTAATAGAAACACTTGACACGATGTTCAGTCCTGTCCCGTTGTGCCTTTCAGATGGAACATTTGAAGGCTTGTGCAGAGATCGCCACGCAGCGAACAGTCAACTGGCAGAAATTCTGCATTAAAGACGACTGTGAGTTGTTTCTCGGGGAGTTTTTGAGGGAGCAGAGGGGGGTGCTTCGTGTGTCTTGGTTTGAATCAAGGCTTCTCAGATGGGGAAGCTCAGCAAAGAAGGGGACACAGCTGAGAGTTTGAGTAGTACTGAACTGTTTCCAGTCCTAATTATCACAGTGCTCTAATTGCATCTGTTCCTTAGCTAACGAACACAGTATGGTGTAATGGATAATTCACAAGAACAGGAATAGGAGATCTGTGTTCTCTTGCTTGCACTGCTGTTCCAGTGTATAATTTGGGATGAAACGCTTTACCTTGGTGTACCCGAATGTTATGCTTCTGTACTGTAGGGACAGGAATATTCTGTGAGTTTGTGGGATGGTCCTTGTCGTGTTCAATTTTTTTGGTTTGGGCTGGGTTTTTTTTTTTTGCTTGCTTTTTTTAAATTCAGGCTGCAAAGATTTTCTTCTTTTCTCTGCAGCGGTTCTCTATTTCCTCCTTCAAGTCAGCTTCCTGGTAGATGAAGGAGTGTCACCAGTCCTTCTGCAGCTACTGTCTTGTGCTCTGTGTGGCAGTAAAGTGCTGTCTGTGGCTTCCTCCTCTGGATCATCAAGCACCTCTTCCACCTCTGCTGCTGCAGCATCAGGCTCTGGGCAGTCAGCAACACAGAGCAAATCCTCCACTAAAAAGAGCAAGAAAGAAGAAAAAGAAAAGGAGCGTGAGGGTGAGCTGCAGCTGTGCCCTGTTTGTGGTGGTTTTAGGGTAGAACTCTGCTCCTCTCAGCCTTTCTTACTTCTATTTAGAGTGAACTACTTGCTTCTTGTTGTGATAAATACCACTGTTGTGAAAGGGTCGTGGATCATGACAAAGGCACTCGCAGACTTCAGCAACAATTAGGAGAGAAGATCAGTTTTACCATATATAGATTGGAGAGGGGCAAAGATGAAGCAGTACGCCCTAAGAGTTGGGGATGAAATGAAGTGCTCAGTATATCCCAAACCCGCTGTGAGTCTCTATTAACGTGAGTGGGCTTTAAGTTACCTGATGGAAATTGCCTATTCCAGTGACCAAGAAGCTTCCACCTAACTGGCTGATCCTGGGTTGTAGGTGGTTGAGATGCTCCTGGGGATTAAAACAAGTACTGGAGATGCACACCTGGTTAGCTCTGCTCTTCAGTGATGATGTTCAGACTTGTTTCCTCTGTCTGGCTTGTAAGCTATGTTGGAGCCAGGGCTGCTGCTTAATGGGTATCCAAAGTCCTGGGAAAGTAATTAAGCTTTCCTATAAAAGTCATGGGCATAAATTTTCTCTTGGCTTTTCATCAAGGAGCCATTTTATCTTTCTCTATCAGACAATTCTCTGAATCTTTCACTGCCCGATGACTGATACTTCTTTATCAGGATATGCAGCATATTTCTCACGTCTTTATTGACAGGTTTTCTGTGTTAATCAGAAGCACTAGGTTATATTTTTGGAAAGAGAAAGGAACATTAAACTCACTTGTTGCCTGAAAGGCAGTAATTTGTCCCCATTATCCTTGCTCTATGATCTGTAAAATAGGAAGCTAGCCTGCCTGTAAGGTACTCCGTTCATCTTCTGTCTGAAGTCTGTCTGTCTTCTGCCACCCGGTATCCCCTAGGCGAGAGTTCGGGCAGTCAGGAAGATCAGCTGTGTACAGCTCTGGTGAATCAACTGAACAAGTTTGCTGATAAGGAGACCCTCATTCAGTTCCTGCGTTGCTTCTTGCTGGAGTCCAACTCGTCCTCCGTGAGATGGCAGGCCCACTGCCTCGCGCTCCACATCTACAGGTGAGCGGGGACGGGGCCTCTGACCTGGCTCTTCCGAGCCAGTCCCAGCTCAGTTATGGAAAGCTCTGGCCTTGTGTAAGAGTTAATGCTTGAGCCTCTGTCCTGAAGGATGCTGAAGCTTCTGGATGATTGCATCCCCTTGAATTGCTCACCCTGTTTTGCAGTTGTTGGGGCTGGAGGTAGTAGTTGTGACTTATTTGTTACTGATCAACTTGAGTTACCATCTGCAAGAAGCATTTTGTTTCTTTCTGCAGAATCTGGCTCCTGACATCTGTGGGAATAGGTGTTTGTGGGCAGGTGAATTGCTGAGGCAGATGCAGACTCATGCAGTTAAAAAGGTGGGAGTTACGGAGGGAAAGGCACCCTTCAGGGTGCTGAACTTCCAGACTCTGTTCAGTTGTTGCAGGACAACTGCTTTCATTTCAGAGGTGCTAGAAAACAGCTGGTGGCAAGAAATGATGAGATTTAACTCCGTGAACTCTCATGATAATAGCATGTATTGCTGTACATGTAGCATGTATTTTCCTTTTGAATAAGACTGTCCTGTGCAGTCCATGTAGCTGTCTTTACACGCCTGATCGATCTGTAATCCATTTAACAGGAACTCTAACAAGTCTCAGCAGGAATTACTTCTGGATCTCATGTGGTCAATCTGGCCAGAACTTCCAGCATATGGAAGAAAGGCTGCCCAGTTTGTAGATCTCCTGGGATACTTCTCTCTGAAAACACAGCAGACTGAGAAAAAGGTACGGTGTCATTCTGGAAAGGAGGTACAGCAGCCCAGGTCCTGCTGCTTCCTATGGACTGTGGTAGTGCTTGTTCATGATACAGCTGGGACACATTTTCTGTCCAAAGAGCTTCTAGTGGAATTTTTTGTTGTTGTTGTTCCCAAAATGTAAATGTTAAAAAAAGCAGGGTCCTTAAAAATTGGGGAGTGTGGATTTTTTTGTTTTATTGTTTTGGGATTTCTTGTGGGTTTTGTGTTTTGTTTTTTTCTGTTTAGAAGAAAAGTTCTTTCCCACAGGAAGCCTTTGTGGGAAAATACATTTATGCTAGCTCTAGTTCATAGATTTTTGACGTTTCAGCTCCTAGAAATCTTTTCTAACCACGACTTTTGAACAACGGAAGTGGTAGGATTTCTTAGGGGACCAGCGGGTTTGAGAACAAATAATTTAGATGCACTGATGCTTGCATATGTATGCTTAAAGAGCTGGGAATGCCTTAGGACTCTGGGCAGGCATTTGCAGTGATTGACTCCCACATAGCTCTGTTACTGTGGTAAAGGTCTTTTAGGATTTAGGTTAGTTTTTTAGCTTAGGTCTTTAGGTTTTAGGATCTGTTCCGTTCCTGGGTAACGATTAACCCCATAAATTCCTGTGGGTATAGTGCGTGCATCTTCTGGGGGACCTGAAACTCCACAAGATAAGAAATCTTTTTGTCTTTGTAGCAATAAAAAAAAATAATTGAGCAGACAATATTTGCCTAATTGTATTTCAGCTGAAGGAATACTCCCAAAAGGCCGTGGAGATCCTCCGGACTCAAAACCACATCCTTACCAACCACCCGAACTCCAACATTTACAAGTGAGTTACTTCTGACTCTGATCCATTTCACTAAAGGAGCTTTTCAGCGGAGGAGCTGCGATCCCCAGGGGAATTCACAATTCCTCTAAGGAAATTGTGGCGGAGGAGGGACCCCTGCTGAGATTTCGTGCTTGCTGCAGCTGGCCTTGGGAGAACAGCAGATTCTTTTTTTCCATCTGAAAAACGTGACGTTCTGTGTGCTATCAGCAGTAGTTTGGCTTTAGCTTTTTTGCGTTCGTTTTCAGTTACAAAATATTAGGAACAATTGGAGAATATAGACTTGCAGAGTTAAGTGTTGTGTTATAGTCATACTTAGGCAGTTAATAATTATACTGAAGTGTTTCCTAGTGAAAAACATTAATTTTCAATGTGCTTTATATTGTAACGCTTCTGTTACTAAATCTAGGACTGGGGAATACAGGTAAACCAAAACTATTCTGATTGAATGACTTCTGTTTAAAACACAGTGAATGCCAAATTCTATACATCAATGTTCTTCCCTTCTTTCCAGCACGCTGTCTGGGCTGGTGGAATTTGATGGCTATTACCTGGAAAGCGATCCTTGCCTTGTCTGCAACAATCCAGAGGTGCCCTTCTGCGTAAGTTACTGCTGTTCTTAAACCCTTCCCTATCCTAGAGATCCCAGCCATTTGCAACAACATAATTGGCTATGTTTCTGAGTTTTTGGGGATGTAATCATATAGGCAGCATGTCCTTGGTTTTGTCTTCTCAGTACATCAAGCTTTCCTCCATTAAAGTGGACACGCGGTATACGACCACCCAGCAAGTGGTGAAGCTGATCGGCAGCCACACCATCAGCAAAGTGACAGTGAAGATAGGAGACCTGAAACGGACCAAAATGGTCCGAACCATCAACCTCTATTACAACAACAGGACAGTGCAAGCCATAGTGGAGCTGAAAAACAAGTACGCTCGTCCGTGTTGTTTGTGTGCACATCTCTGAATTTGACATTACGATTCCTGTTGGAGGTGCCTGGCTTCTCGTTTTAGCTAACGTTCCTTCTTAGACTATTACTCATCACTGTTGGCCCACGTTGGGTGGGATTGTTCTGCATGTCCTGCAATAAATTGTTGAAGAAAAGATCCAAATTTCACCTAGAGCTTCAAAAATGCCTGTGAAATTTGTATATACAAACTTTTGACAGGCGTGGTTTTAAGCACCTAACTTAATTTTGTGGAAACCAATATTAATACCAAGAGCACCTCCTGCAGAGTTGGACTCGGAAAGGGATTTGGATGTTGCAACATGTCCAAAAATGCAGGAAGTGTTAACATTACGTGTTTGAAGCCATATAGCAGAACTAAAATCAGAAGTTGGATGGCCTAACTCTCGGCTGCTGCTTTACCCAGGAAAAATGGCTCCTTTTCTATACACTGCTCAGTCTGGAGCCAGTTCTGCTTATATGCTTTCCCTTCTTACTTCTTGAGATGTTCTCACCAGAATCAGATCTCTCTGGCTTAGGGATTAATCTGTGCCTGCCGCTTATTGCTTATTTGAAGTCTTAATCCTCTGTGACATCACAAGTGGCTGCTGTGGAGAGGATTATGATGTCACAAAGAGAGGATTCTGACTTCAGGTTGAGAATAAGCAGTGGGAGCAGATGAGATCTTTAGAAATAAATATCCTGTTTTCATGCAAATGTCCTTACTCATAAAAAAAAATGGAGGTGAAAATCCCTAGAAAATGTCTGTAGAATTAAAGTTTTTCCATGAGGCATCAACAGCTCTTTAATCCTAAACAGTCTCTCTCTATGAAGAGGATAAAGGCTTAAAATGTATTTCTGGCTACATATCATGTCAATACAGAAGCTAAGGAAACGAATCCTAGAACTGCTCTCCATTCATCCCATTTAAAGTAGATTTGGAGCCGAGACGGTTGCGTTTGGCTTCTCTTTGTACGTGGGCAGGGAGGGCACTTCCCTGCTGAAAAACGCCGCCGCTTTCTTCCCTTTTTCCCAGGCCAGCTCGTTGGCACAAAGCTAAAAAAGTCCAGCTGACCCCAGGCCAGACGGAGGTGAAGATTGATTTGCCGCTGCCCATCGTGGCTTCGAACCTGATGATCGAATTTGCAGATTTTTATGAGAATTATCAGGCTTCCACAGAGACCCTGCAGTGCCCCCGGTGCAGCGCGTCCGTCCCGGCCAACCCGGGGGTGTGCGGGAACTGCGGCGAAAACGTGTACCAGTGCCACAAGTGCAGGTACGTCTTCCTCCTTCCTCCCCACGGAGCCCTTGTGCTGGTGCCCAAGTTGGATGTTCAACAAAATAACCCTCCTATTGAAATCCGTGATTCTGGTTAATACAACCACACAATCAAATTAGGGGAGAAGTATAAAACAGGCTTACAGGGATTTAACGTTAATGCAGGCTGACAAAGGAAGCCTGATGCGACGACACTGAAAGAACACACAAGTTTCAGATCAAGCCCTCAGAAGTTTAAAAAAGAAAATTCCCAGGGGGAGGTTATTTTTGGCCTGCCTGTTCAAGGGCACGAGGCTGGAGTTCAGTTACACGATGGCAGGGGGGTTTCCTCGCGGGATCCCTGGCTCTGCGCGGGACGGACCGTGCTCGCTCGCCCATGCAGAGCTTTTGTTGTGCTCCCCTCATTCAGAGCAGGGCTCAGGGCATAATTTACTGTGCACTATTCAAGCTTTCACTACAGTATTGTAAATCCTTCTCTTTTGTGAGTTTTGTCTCCTTATCTCGTGTCTCTTCTCCCCTTATTTTGTCCCGTATTCCTCTAGTGTTCATGGGATTCAAGGTGTTTAGCAGATTTTTTCCATAGATCAGCTGCTTACTGGTATATCGAAAGGTTTCCGTATCCCTTCTTGAATGATGAGAGCTGGAAACCAGTTTGTGTCGTGCTACTCTAGTCTGCAGTGGGATAATAAGTATGCTGTAGCTAGTCCCAGTGCAACTGGGTAAAGAGTGAAAGCTATTGAAAGCCTAAACCTTACAAAACAGAATGGTTTCTTTTTATCTGTGTTCTTGTAAGGGGCACGGTGCCCTAGCCTGACGTTCTGCTGGGAATTACTGTAGTTGAAGTAGGATGGTTAGGAACAAATTCACATCTGTTTCTGCTTTTTTCCAGCCAGAATGTAGCACTGCTTCTGTAAGGATTTTTTTGTTGTTGTTATTGACTGATTTATGGGTTTTAATTCCCATGTACCTCATGGATTTCACTTGTGGCTTCCCCAGGGTAGTTTGGTAGGTTAGACATTTTAAGGGCCATCCTTTTCTTTTACCTACTGAGTCTGTTTACAGCTCACTTCATTCCCTAGTTACCTTGATAAAGTTCAGCTGAATTCTTTGACCTTTCTGGCTTACCTTTCAGGTCCATTAATTATGATGAGAAAGATCCCTTCCTTTGCAATGCCTGTGGGTTCTGTAAATACGCTCGCTTTGACTTCATGTTGTATGCCAAGCCTTGCTGTGCAGTGGATCCCATAGAAAACGAAGAGGATCGAAAGAAGGTGAGACTAGTAGCAGATTGATGAATGAAATGCTGTATCTCTTGGCCAAGTCAACAATGTAGGGATATAAGAAGTCCATCCCTCTTGGGAATAACAGGAAAAGCAGTGCTCCTTCAAGGCTTCTCACTAACTAATGTGTTCCTTGTTTACTGTCTTGTTGCACTAAATCTTATCAAAAGGTAGAATTCAGTGCTTTACTTATAAACCAGTTATCTGTCACTGCATCTCTTTGCCCTGCTGTACAACAGGGTGAATTTGGGTTGTACTGTATGCGTTACCATCCCATCTGAGCAACCCTGCTAGTGGATGAACCACTCACTGCGACACGTGGCCTGCTCCAAAGGGTACGTGTGCTGACTGTGGTGTCAGCAGAGTGGCACTCGTGGCAGAAGCAGGGGGCAGCATCAGCATTTATTTATTTTTTTGCCAGAGAAAGGCAAAAGAGACGGAAGACTTGGAGCTTGGTGGTTGTAGTTCTGTAGAATTAAAGATTGCATCTGAACATAAAATAAGTTATGTTCCCGTAAAAAATGTCCTTTAAAAGTTTCCTTTTTTTTATTCTTAGGCAGTAACAAATATCAACACTCTCCTGGATAAGGCTGACAGAGTGTATCACCAGCTAATGGGACACCGACCGCAGCTAGAAAACCTGCTGTGTAAAGTGAACGAGGCGGCTCCTGAAAAGCCACAGGTAACACGGGACAGGTGGATCTTGCCCAGAACTCTGGGCTGGTGAGACACTGGCCTTTCTACCACCCAGAGCAACTAAAGATCCTTGCCTTGGGTGCTGTTCTGCAGTAGTTATTTTTGTGCGTAGCCTCCAGATATGATTCCTTTTCGTTTTCTCTTTTTTTCCAGGATGAATCTGGTGGTAGTGGAGGGATAAGTTCTACCTCAGCTAGTGTGAATAGATACATCCTCCAGTTAGCCCAGGAGTATTGTGGTGACTGCAAGAACTCTTTCGATGAACTTTCCAAAATCATCCAGGTATGGTGGGATTTAATTTGAATTCGCGTGTTTTCTTCTGTCACCAGATACAGCGTGTATCAGAAATAGAAAGTAAGGTGTTGCCATTCCGCATTTGATATCATTAACAATAGGCAATCAACTGCATATTTTCAGGGAAATAACAGCATAATCATTTCTAAAAGCTATGATTTGTCACGTTTCCAGTATTACACTGCATGTAATGTAGACAGCAAGCCTTCGAACAGGGCGGGTAACTGGGAGTTAGGCTGATATTTCTAATGGATTTCCCAAGTCTGCCATTCACATGGAGGATTTCAGGTTTTGAGATACTTGGTTAAAAACGTTTCGCCACAGAGAAAATAACCTGTGAATGGGATTAGCAATTATGTGCTGCCTCACGATTCCACAACTTCTGTTTCTCCTTTTCTGTGTTTCCAGAAAGTGTTTGCCTCACGAAAGGAACTCCTGGAATACGATCTCCAACAGAGAGAGGCAGCAACGAAGTCCTCACGAACCACTGTCCAGCCCACGTTTACTGCCAGCCAGTACCGTGCCTTGTCAGTTTTGGGCTGTGGCCACACGTCATCGACCAAGTGCTACGGCTGCGCCTCAGCCGTCACCGAGCACTGCATAACGTTGCTCCGGGCTTTGGCCACCAACTCTGCCATCCGGCATATCCTCGTGTCCCAGGGGCTCATCCGAGAGCTCTTTGACTACAACTTGCGCCGAGGCGCAGCCGCTATGCGGGAGGAGGTCCGGCAGCTCATGTGCCTTCTGACCAGGTTAGATCCGATTCCGTGTTTGCAGCCCTCGGATTTCTGGTGAGCTCTGGAAATCCGCGTGGTCAGAAAGGAGTAGCTTTATGGGGAGGTATCTCACATCAGCAAACTGTAGACTGTAACTGCTTGTACATTTGTTATCAACTAAGCCAAAATCCCAGGAGCTTTTGGTATTTAATATGAGCACAGCATTAAGGGTTCTCTTTTTCCTTCTGGAATTAGGGACAATCCAGAGGCCACACAGCAAATGAATGACTTAATCATTGGGAAGGTTTCTGCAGCTCTGAAGGGACACTGGGCAAATCCAGACTTGGTGAGAGACTCAAGGATTTTCCTCTTTCTTCTTCCTGCTCCTCCAGTCATTGCATCTTCTCTATTATCATGGTGTGTTTGTAACATGGAAGGTGTTTTTCTCTTGCTGGGAATTAAGATAAATGATACAGTAAAGCACAAAATTATGTGATTAGGTATATGCCTAAGTTTCCTCAGGCAGTTCTGCCTGTCTTGGCTGTTGCTTGCAGCGCTCTCAAGTAGATTGCCGGTTGTCTCAAGTGGGCATGGGATTAAAGTGATTTAGATCGATGTGTTTTGAACCTGTGTGTTTTGAATATCAGAAAGCACAAAGGACTGCATGGCAGAGACTCGTTAAGCCGTTTGAACATGTGTCTGTTACAGGCTAGCAGCCTCCAGTATGAAATGTTGTTGCTGACAGATTCCATCTCGAAGGAAGACAGCTGCTGGGAGCTTCGACTACGTTGTGGTGAGTCCAAACGACTCGTGTGAAAGCTTTATTTTAAAATGCCATACCCAGGTCAGTGCACTGTGGTAAGATTTTTAAGGGACGGAACTGATGCTGACTCAGCTTGTGATTAAGGTTAAAAATGGAGTTAGCACCAGATAGCCTTGTCTTGGAGTAGTACATCTCTTGAAAGAAGAGTGCTGGGAAGTAGAAAGAACGTGTAAAGGGAAGGATGGCAAAACTCTCTTGCTGTAATAAAAAAGTAATTGTTTTCCATCCTTGGCTGCGTGAGAATGTGATAATTTTGCTTGAGGATACGAGTGAGGTCTTACCTAACTCCAAACACCTCCAGTGTGCTGTATAGAGCTGTGGAGGTGTAAGATCTCTCTGCAGATCTTAGTGGCATGAACATTTATGTCTGTCTTTCAGCTCTCAGCCTCTTTCTGATGGCGGTGAACATTAAGACGCCAGTGGTTGTTGAAAACATCACCCTCATGTGCCTGCGCATTCTTCAAAAGCTGATCAAGCCACCTGCTCCAACCAGCAAGAAAAACAAGGTACTGCCTTAGATGCTGAGCAAAGCATCTCAAAATTTGCTGATTAAAGTCTGGCACACTGATCTCAGTGATTAATAACTTTGCGAGGAAGCCAGGGCTTGCTTTTCCTGGTCACAGTTACTGGGAGGCACAAGTCCTGTGACTCTTGTCTTTGCAGACTGCAAATTTACACGCTTTCCGTTTTTACTGGTTTGGTGGCTTTGACCACCACTATTTAAAACAGGGCTTTTGTCTTGTTCCCCTCAGATTTGAGGCATGGGGAAAGATGTACTTCAAAGCTACAGCTTGGTTATTTTGGACAGGCTTTTGGTGCATTTGACAGCTTTGTAGAATGAAGTGCCTAAACATGGTAGAATCAAATACCTTTGACTCAGATTTTTAAATACAGAGCTACAACTCTAATAAAAATGATATCGATTGGCTGCATCAACAATGGGTTGAGTCATATTTCAGGAGTAACTGGAATGAGGCATCTCTCTTAGTTCATCATTAATAGAAAATGTATACCCTGCTGTTGTTCATGAGCTAGATTTACCTATTCGTGGAACAAATGCAACCAGGAGTTGCTCATAAGGGAACAAGCTGTGCATTTCTGAAGAATCATAGAGCTTTTTTGTTTATTAGGATGTGCCTATGGATGCTCTCACCACTGTGAAGCCTTACAGCAATGAAATCCATGCACAAGCTCAGCTGTGGCTCAAGAGGGACCCCAAAGCATCATATGAAGCTTGGAAAAAGTGCCTCCCTGCCAGAGGTAGCCCTATGCTTTTCACTTTGTGCAGTTTTGTGAAGGAACACGTATGTCCTTCCAGGTTTAATAAGGAATGTACTTCTGTACAGTTGCGTTGGCTTCTGTCCCGTGGCATCTGATACCACCTTCACACTTAGCTACGTAGTCCCTAAAGATTGTAGTGCTGACTTCTCTTAAGCTGTGTTGCTCAGAGTCCGTGCAGAAAATGCACTGTGCCTCAAGGTAATCAGGGGAATGTAAAAAATGAAACTCGTTGCTTATTTAAAATAATACCAGCCAAATAAAAAAGCTGGTTGAATTCCCTGAGAGACTATGGGATTTGCATCTGGCTTGGCAGTGAATGTAGCTCCGTGCAGAAGTGAAAATGGCAGCAGAAAGGAATGAAAACAGTCGACAGTTCTCTTGAGCTGTGTACAATATTGCAGGTGCAGATGCCAATGGGAAATCTCCCAGCAAAGCTGAGCTTCACCAGCTCTACTTGTCGGAAAAATACGTCTGGAAATGGAAACAGTTCATGAGTCGCCGTGGGAAGAGAACTTGCCCTCTGGATCTCAAGCTGGGACACAACAATTGGCTGCGACAGGTAGACGTGGGTGAAAACTCCAGTGGGATGCACTGGACAGAGTTAACCATCAGAGATTGTTAGTGTGCCACGTTTTTGCCACATGATACTTCGGGAGACTGTAACTGCATCTAATTCCAAATCACATTTGCAGCTTGGTTCCCTTAAAAATACTACATGTAAACATTTATCCAGTAGTCTGCATGTTTTTAAACTTTTAATTGCCACATTGCTCCTACCTGTCTACTTAGCTGCGTTTTGACTGGTGAATTTTCATGGGTCCTGGGCAAAAGTTTTTCTTCTCGTGTGTGTGTGTGCGAGTATGTTGCCTACACAGCGCGTTGTTTAGATGTTTTGATGGCTCACAAAGTAGGCATTCTCCCAGGATCAAGTGTTTGGAGGAATAAGAGAGCATCCAACTGCCCTAATGTATGCTGTGCCTTTTTGTAAGATGCCCCTAGTGTATCCGTGCACGTCAAATGCTACTGGTTTTTTGTGCTCTTGCCTCAGGTGCTGTTCACTCCTGCCACTCAAGCGGCGAGGCAGGCTGCCTGCACCATCGTGGAAGCTCTGGCCACCATCCCCAGCCGCAAACAGCAAGTCCTTGATCTCCTGACAAGGTATTTCCGTGTTGCCACACTTGGCAGCTCCAGGATTATTTTGCTTTTTATTCCCATGAGAATCTCTGCCGCCTTCCAACTTTTCTCACACCTCTCCCTTGTATACCTCTGGTTCACAGGTCTTTTTTGGCTGGATTTACAACTTAATTAGCTGGAGTGGTAAAGATTTAGGGAGACTTTTTTCCCTTTTTTTGCTGCTTGGCAATAAACTGTTGCAGTTCTGTGCTTTTTCCAGAGTTAAGCAGATGGTGTTCAGCTGTGTGGACAACATTTCCCCTGCCTCTTAGACAGCAAAATAATAGGACGAACCCTTTTCCAATTCCTGTGATGTAACTTACCTCAATTGATGCTAGTAACACAGTTGGGGAACTCTTTTTTTTGGGACTAAATGCCACTTTAGCCATTGAGTAATGAATATCAGTTATGCTGTTAGGTAGGAGGACAACAAGGAGGATAGATTTCTGGAGGCTTTTTCTTTCTTTCCATGGTGTCCTTAAGCTGTGAATACCTCTTGGTATGGTGAAGTGGTTGTCAGTTTGTGTTTCTCTTTACTAGCTACCTGGATGAGCTGAGCATTGCTGGCGAGTGTGCCGCCGAGTACCTGGCACTGTATCAGAAACTCATCAAACCAGCCCACTGGAAGATCTACCTGGCAGCCAGGGGGGTTCTGCCCTATATTGGCAGCCTCATCACTAAGGTATGAATTTGTTTGGAGGAACTAGGTAGCAACAGGAAACTTGTCCCTGACCTGTCAGTTTGGCTTTTTTGCTTTGAAATCTTCATCTCTTTGTTCAGTGCCCTGTTGCTGACCCTTTCCAGGTTTATGAAATTCACACTTCTTTGCTGTCATCTCTGAACAGAAAGAGCTACAGTGGTTTTAGCCCCAGCTGTAGTATTCCTTGGCACAGACTGACTGGTTTATGCCAGTTAACTGCTCTAGGGGCAGCTGTGCTAAGGAGGGGTATAAATATTGCTACACTGACTTGGCACCAGGTCCAAGTTGGAAGCCGTCTTAGCTACCAGACTGGACTCCAAAAGGCCTTAATGACAGGAGAGGATTAGGTGTGCTACCATTCCTTGAGTGTGAATTGCAGCCTGTTGGAGAAGCACCACGTTTCAGTTGCAGTTTTCAGAGTGTTAGGTCTTAGGAGTTTGCTGTGGTCATCCCTTGTGCGCTCCAAAGAGGTGGATGACACTCTCTGTATTTAATGGTGGCCTCGAGTCCATCATGGAGGGCCACTAGAGCAAAGCAGTAGTAGGTAGGCATATGGACAAGACGAGGAGGATTTTGGGGGTAGTTTTTCTCTCCTCTCCCCCTTCCCTCCCTACTGCTGCGTGGCAGTTGTGGTTTCTCTGTGACTGGCTCTGTTTCTTTGCTGTGCTCCTTTGCACCCCGTTGTAGACGCTCCCCAGCTAGTCATTATTGGCATTGCAGGTTCTAATCCTAATTGACTTATTAATTATTTTCAGGAAATAGCTCGTTTACTTGCCTTGGAAGAAGCAACACTCAGCACTGATTTGCAGCAGGGATATGCCTTGAAGAGTCTGACAGGTATTTGGTGGCATCAACACAACTCCTGGTTAGAGATGGGGCGAGGGTTGTTCTGTAACAGCACGTAGCAGAATTTCAGAGGTGTGGTTCAGTGTTTTGCAATGGCTGGCGTTGGATTTTTCCCATCAATTTAACTCCCTAAATAGATTTTTCTGTAGTTTTTTTGTGATCAGATTGAGTTTTTAGTTACTTGAACTGTTGTAATGTATCATAAACAAACTTTGTCATATCACTTTTCTCCTCCATTCCTTAATTACATTTATCGTACAACATAATTCCCAGGGCTGTCTGCTGATTTATTCCTACCTACTTATTCTATGGTAGCTTTTTTTTTTCATGAATCTTCTAGGGTGTACTTTTTTCAAAAACTTGTTGGTAATTGAAACGCATCGTAAACTAGGTCATTCTTTTGAAATGAAAAAATTGAAATTTAGAGCTAACAAATTAAGCTCACTCTCCCACTTCCTAAATATCTTACTGCTCTATAGGTCTTCTGTCTTCCTTCGTGGAGGTGGAATCCATCAAACGGCACTTCAAAAGCCGCCTGGTGGGTACGGTCCTGAATGGTTACCTGTGTTTGAGGAAGTTAGTGGTACAGAGAACAAAGCTGATCGATGAAACCCAGGACATGCTGCTGGAGATGCTGGAGGATATGACGACAGGTAAAATCACCTCAGTTCCGTAAATCCAGAGTTTGAGTCAACCAGGATGAGAAACCAGATTGTTACAGCCACACAAGGAACTTCTTTCTAAAAGACTACTGTAGTGAGGGCTTTTCTAAGGCTTGGACTTTCCAATATTTTCTTTTGGCACAGAAAAGGTAAATGATGTTCCTGGAGTCTCCTCTTATTTTCCCGGAATTTAAACCTCCTCCTTTTTATGGGATTGTTTTACTGCAGCCCAAGCATGCAAAGGGTTTTCCTAGTAACCATACCAATAAATAGCCTTTCATCTTTTGAGTAGTGGGTATGCAAAAGAGGAGGACACCAAAATATGGTGCTTATTGCCGAAGGATTTATTGTGTTTGCTGAGTTAAAATGGAACCTGTAAAAGTGTCTCCTGTGTCTTTTTTAATACTGTTGTTTCTTGGCAGGCACAGAATCTGAAACCAAAGCATTTATGGCAGTGTGCATAGAGACTGCAAAACGTTACAGCCTTGATGACTACAGGACTCCAGTCTTCATCTTTGAGAGACTATGCAGTATCATCTATCCTGTAAGTATTGAGATGGCTGTAGCATCACTTACGAAGTTAGACTTCTTAAATAGATAGCAGTAGTATTGTATCATGGAATCTGCTTCCTAACTGATACTAGACATCCACGAAACTTATTCACTCTCTCTGCTGCTATTCTTTAGGAAGAGAATGAAGTGACCGAGTTCTTTGTAACTCTGGAGAAAGATCCCCAGCAGGAAGACTTCTTACAGGGCAGAATGCCAGGAAATCCCTACAGCAGTAATGAGCCTGGCATTGGGCCGCTCATGAGAGACATCAAGAACAAAATCTGTCAGGACTGTGACCTGGTAGCTCTGCTGGAGGATGACAGTGGAATGGAGGTGAGAAGGCACAAGTGTGGATTTCTTGCACGGATGCGTGGGGATGCCATTTCGAGGCATGATTGCTAGAATGATGATGCAGTGTGAGCTCGTTCTTGACTTTTTTTTTTCCCCTTTCAGCTTTTGGTGAACAATAAGATCATCAGTTTGGATCTGCCTGTGGCTGAGGTCTACAAGAAGGTGTGGTGTCCCACTAATGAGGTATGTCTTATCTTTCTGTATGTTAACAGCACAAAGCACTTGTCCTTGATAGTAACAAAAAAAAATGAAAAGGAAAAAAAAAAAAACCCACACAAGTCAGGATTTATTTTCTGGCATATAATTTCTTTGGTATAATTGCTCAGCACCTTTTTGTGCTTGATGGACCGTTACTCATTTCTGCAACATAGGTGATTTAAAAGCACATAATGCTGACCCAGGTGAGTGTGTTGAACTTACCCGTGTGGCGTATCAGATATGTGAACTGTCTTCTTGACTAACAAACTGCCTTACATTCCTTGGAGGAAATAGCTGAACTTTGTGTCACCGCCTTTCAGAGCGCATTTCACACTCCGCCTGCACGTGACAGTTTAATGCGTGTGTACAGACAGGAACACCAGATTGCTCCATCAATCTGCACTTCAGAAATGAACCCAAGTTATTTATACAGTCAGAGTATCCAACGTTTCTCCATATTACTTTGCACTTCTGCTCTTGAGCTTTTCTTATAGGAATCTCAAGAACCTGACAGATTTTATCCTCCGGGTTTGCTCTTAGTAGTGTGTATTGCCTGTTTTTCAGATGAAGAAATGGACCCAACGGTCTTAAGGGACTAGTCCACCATGTCCCAGTAAGCTTGTTCCAGAGGTGGATGTGGTCTGAAACAAGCTCTTCCTGTCCTTTTTTGTAGCTACTAAATTAAACTCTCAGTGAGAAGGAATCCATCAGTCTAAATCTTGCCCATTACAAATATGTTCTTTAAAGGCACTGCTAGTAGCACTTGAGATCATAAAAGACTGATTTGTCTGGTATTTCTTGTTTGTTCCTCGTTTACTCTTGGGTTGCAGTAACCTTTGACTGAAACCTCAATTTCCTGAAACCATTTGTTTGCTGTGTTTGTGGGGAAAAGTTCAAACAAAACCTCTGTTTTTAGTGAATTATGATATGGGGAATGGTTCTCATCAAGCATCCTGGCTTCTATCAGAAATCGTGCGGCCAGCAGGACTAGGGGAGTGATTGTCCTTCATTACTTGGCACTGGTGAGGCCACATCTCAAATACCATGTTTGATTTTGGGCCCCTCACTAGAAGACAGACATGGAGGTGCTGGAGCATGTCCAGACAAGGGCAACGAAGTCTGGAGCACAAGTCTTATGAGGAGCAGCTGAGGGAACTGGGGTTATTGAGCCTGGAGAAAAGGAGGCTCAGGGGAGACCTTATTGCTCTCTTCAACTACCTGAAAGGAGGCTGTAGCGAGGTGGATGTTGGCCTCTCTTCCCAAGTAACAAACAATAGGATGAGGAAATGGCCTCAGGTTGTGCCAGGGAACTTTTAGATTGGATATTAGGAAAAATTTTTTTTCACCGAAAGGGTTGTCAAGCATTGGAACAGGCTGCCCAGGGAAGTGGTTGAGTTACCGTCCCTGGAGGTACTTAAAAGACGTGTAGATGTGGTGCTGGGGGATGTGGTTTAGTGGTGGCCTTGGCAGTGCTGGGTTAACAGTTGGACTTGATGATCTCACTGGAACAGGTTGCCCAGAGAGGTGGTGGATGCTCCATCCCTGGAGACGTTCAAGGCCAGGTTGGACGAGGCCCTGAGCAACCTGATCTAGTTGGAGATATCCCTGTTCCTTGCAGGAGGGTTGGACTAGATGACCTTTGAAGGTCCCTTCCAGCCCTAACCATTCTATGATTCTATGATCTGAAAGGTCTTTTCCAACCTAAATGATTCTGCTTTAAATAAAAAAAGCCACCTGTACTGCAAAATCAAGCCCAAAGGTAAGTGACAGTGATAACTTTGTAGTAAGGTCCCAACTTGGATAGGGAAGCGCGGTGCTGGTCTCAATCTGTGAGCTCTGATCAGGTCACTGAGGGAACTCACGGCACGTGCCCCCCCTGCCTGCCCGTCCGCCCGGAGCGGGGAGGCACGGAGCTGTAGCCGGTGTGCGGCTCGCCCGGGATGCGGTGCTGATGGTGAGGGGCAGGGTTTGCTCAGCGTTCCTGGCACTGAACAGCTTTCATCCGTCTCCCTTTGTGTGCACCTCCGCAAAGCGCTTCTGGAGCTGCAGCTCACGTTCCCTGGGAAATAGACAGGCGCACAAGAACGCAACCTCAGGCCCCTTTTTGTTTCCCTTGTCTCTCACTGGCTTTTTTTTTTTGTTCATCTGCCATTTTACCAGGGCCCCTGTGGTGTTAATTGCTGGTCTCTAACGTGGCCTTTGAGCAGATCTTCCCCCCGGGGCTCTCCCCGTGCTTATGTGTCGCTGTGACATTAAGCACTGCTGATTCCACATTAGGCTTAGCGCGCTCGCTGACAGGTTTTCTCTCGCAAGGTCTCCTGCTCCCAAATCTGGGATTTTGCTTTTCTGCTTTTTATTCAGACCTATGGATTAAAACAGAAAGTTTAGTGATACGCTGTCAGTATTTCCAGCTGGAAATGCGTCTGGAAAACTAGCCCTTTCCCAGGGTAAAAGCACAGCTTGTGCTTCAGCGGGTTTGGCTGTATCGTTTTAGTAATATACTGTCTTAGTGAAAGCTCATTAAATTGCCTTTTACTCCTCCTCTTCCATTTTCCATCACTGCAGATTTTATCTATTTGAAAGCACTCATCCAATTAGCCTCTCCTGCTTCATTTACTGGGCTGTGCCCAATCCCTGTATTTCCCAGGAATGCTGCGCAATACCCTCGGAGGGAAAGGCTGCCATGGAAAGCAGGTGTTTCTCCATAGATGAACACATTTTGCTTGGCTAGATCCTTCACTGGTGCTGAAGGAAACTGTTGGAGAAGATGTAAGGAGGAAGAGGCTGTTTATTACCAGCCTGTCCATCCAGCTGGCAACGCTAGGAGAAGGTGGACAGACCAATAGATGAGTTATTGATGTTTTCGCAGGTGGTGCCTTTATTGTTGTTTTTAATTCATCTCAGTAAGGGGAGAATGAGGGAGTGAGAGATTCCTCTGGGTTACCATCCGCAGTCAAAACAGCACAAAGGAGACACTGGAGTGTCTGTTACACACACCGAGAGGAGAACAGGACTTGGATAGAAGTGCCCACAGACGTATAGTTAATATAATGCTCTCCTCTTGCAGGGTGAGCCGATGAGGATCATTTACCGCATGCGAGGGTTACTGGGAGATGCAACTGAGGAATTCATCGAGTCTCTCGACTCCACCACTGGTAATGCACTTGTCTCCTGAAAGCTGGGCTTACCTCTGAAATCTGAGGTTGGCTGCGAAGCAGTGACACTGTTATCCTTACAGCAGTGAGCTTAAAGTTGATTAATGTTGCTTTTGCTACATTTACCTGCTTCACCTAGAGTGGAGGAGGATTTTAGCAACACTCTAAGTCTATACCTTAAATGGGAACACTTGCATGGCACAGGACTGTTCTGCCTGGCCCTTCCTCATGTTCCTGCTCGTCATTCTTTTCAAATTTGGTACAGCTGAAGTGACTTGAACTGGTAAACGTATCCTACTGTACTCTCCATATTTGCTTTGCTGTTTTGTCTTGTGGGCTGCACGAGCTTGCTATGTTGTGACTACTTCCTCTCTTCACAATATGTGTCTGTCCTGTAGATGAAGAGGAGGATGAGGAAGAAGTTTATAAAATGGCAGGTGTCATGGCCCAGTGTGGAGGCTTGGAGTGCATGCTCAACAGATTGACTGGAATCAAGGACTTCAAACAAGGCCGGCACCTTTTAACCGTGAGTCTGAGCTTCTGCTCTTTGGAGTCAGGAGTTATGTGCTGGAAAATGCTGCAAGCAACAGTGAGGTTTAGTTGTCTGCCTTGTGTTGCAGTTTAAGTGTTGGAGAAGAGGTTTCAATTCACTAATTCATGAAAACCTGAGAAATGCCTTTTTTCCCCTCTCCTGTTCCTCATGGTTAAAAATTCTTTATAAAGGCTTTGGAGTGTGTAGAAGCCAAGGAGTTGATAAGACTAAATCCCACCATTAGAGTGGTGATTTTCTGCCTTGGCCTTACTTGAACCAAAGCTGTCCTAAGGTCAATATTGTTGTAAAAGTCTGGCTTGTATTTTACCCCTGAAGTCTATAGCTATATTTTCAGGCGCTTTTAATTTCAGCAAAATCCTCCTGCTCATTTCGAAGGTACCATAGAGAATGCATTCTCTGTATTTTGTAGGTGCTGTTAAAACTGTTCAGTTACTGCGTGAAGGTGAAAATAAATCGTCAGCAGTTGGTAAAACCGGAGATGAACACTTTGAATGTCATGCTGGGAACTCTTAACTTGGTAAGGGCAACCTGGACTTGCATCAAGCTTTCCGTGGACTTCAGTGAATTTAAACTACCTCTGACTGTCATACTGCCTTGTGACAACTACAAGAGATCCGAAATATTGCTGGACTGGCACTGCAAATTCTCTGTTAGCCGTTCCTTATTTGTTAGTGAATGGAAATGTGTGAGTCAGTTAAACCAGTTACTTCTGGTGTTACATTAACTGCTGCCATCTTCTCCAGGCTCTGGTGGCTGAGCAGGAAAGTAAGGACAGCGGAGGAGCAGCCGTGGCAGAGCAAGTGCTTAGTATAATGGAGATCATACTGGATGAATCCAACGCAGAACCTCTGAGTGAGGACAAGGTGAGTGCCTGGGGCTCAGTGCACGAATGGAAACGTTGACTGGGATTCAAGGCTTGCACTTATCTTATTATAGTGATGCTGAGCTTCAGGAGCTGCAGAGGTGTGCTGGATGAGAGGCTAACCCTTGTTAACGCTTGCTGGCGTGTCTTAGCAGGCCTTGGAGGTAGGGCAAGAGGAGTGCCCTGAACCAAAAGAACTGCAAGTCTTCTTTTGGATGATTCTTGCACAGTCGGGTGGGGGTTATTAGACACTGCTTGGATCCCTTCCTTGCCACTTTGGGCCACAGGCCAGTGAGAGACAAGAAAAGACACAGCTCTGCCTTGGGTCTTTTCGAGTGTTTTCGTACATGTTGAAAACATGATTGATTTTCCAGCTAATTGAGGATAAAAACTGCATCTCAACTACACTGAGATTGAGAAGAGTTTCTTGGTCATCTTTTGAAACTGTTGGTGTATAGGAATGTGACTTCCTTTGGGCTAGAATTACTAGACATTTTTAACTAGAAAATTATTTAATAGTAAATGGAAGAAGTCGGTTGTCAGCTAGAGGAGTTGTTACAGCTGTCCCACAAGACATTTGGGAATGAGGCAGGGTTTTGTCCTTCATCAGGCTATCTTATCAGAGTCCAGAGCTCTAATCCTTCAAGACTGGAGTAGTCTACCTGCTACTAGAGTAAGGGTTTTCTTGAACATTGTAGATTTATTCCTGAACATAAATCATGATCTTCTTCCTTTGCAGGGTAACCTCCTCCTGACCGGTGACAAAGATCAGCTGGTGATGTTGCTCGATCAGATTAACAGCACTTTTGTCCGTTCCAATCTCAGCGTCTTGCAAGGCCTGTTACGCATCATCCCTTACCTGTCCTTCGGGGAAATGGAGAAAATGCAGATTCTGGTTGATCGATTCAAGCCCTACTGTAACTTTGATAAGTATGTTGTCATATCTCGACTAAAAGCACGTGGAATGAGTTGTACTGACAAGTCTATACCTTTTTTTTTTTTTTCTCATTGATGCTTACTTCAGTGTAATGCAAAGCTTCAGAGATTCCTGGTGCATAAGCTTAATTTCCTACTTCACTTCTAAGCCATTTTTATAAGAAATATGTGAGTGTGTAGCTCAAGAAGTAGGGCTTTAGAGTATATTCCGAGATGACAAGGGTCTGAGTAGCTTTTCTGAGTCTCTGAGCCGGAGTAGGTACGTGCGTTCAGCGATAATGTAGTGGGAATTACAGGCAGAGGGTTTTGGACAGCCTCCAAGTTACCATTTCTTCTCTTTGTTCAGGTATGATGAGGAGCACAGTGGAGATGATAAAGTTTTCCTAGACTGCTTCTGTAAAATAGCAGCGGGAATAAAGAACAACAGTAACGGCCATCAGCTGAAAGACCTCATCCTTCAGAAGGGAATTACGCAGAATGCCCTTGACTACATGAAAAAACACATTCCCAGTGCAAAGAAGTAAGAGTCACTAACCTGATGTATATGATAATCCTGAACATCCTTCTCTCCTTTCATCACCACAACAGTCTTCCAAGAAGTCCACATTCAGAAGCATTTAGATTTGGTACAGCTGTGACGCAGAGAGGCTGGTGAGACAGGGCTACTATAGAGATGGGCTAAGTGCCTGTAATATTCCCATTTGATAGCCATCCGAGCTGATTTCTTGGATATCATAATGCCTGTGTTTCCTGCCTGCTCCTTACCTATTGCACTGTAATAGAGCTTTCACAGTTGATGGCCAGCTCATGAACATAAAACAAATCCCAAGGCTCAGAGTTGACACTAGGACTATAAGCATGCACAACATGGAAGTGGGAGTGTGAATGTCACTCCATTAATTAATGGAGGAGGGACACAGGGAGAAGGGTGCTCGTCTTGCCTGCAGCCTGTGCTGCTGGCTGAGCGCCAAGTGCCTTTTCGGAACGGGTGACTGTCCTTCAGCTGCTGCCTCTTGTTTTCCGTGCAGTTTGGACGCAGACATATGGAAGAAGTTTTTATCTCGACCTGCTCTTCCTTTTATCCTGCGCCTGCTGCGAGGACTTGCCACGCAGCACTCTGCTACACAGGTGAGGAGACTGTTCTGAAAGCCAAGTAGGACATAGCTGGCTTTTTACACTGCTTTTTGTGGCTGTAGCTAAGCAGATATTTGTACAATAGTTGATTCTGCAGTGGTTTTGTTGGACTTGGAGAAGCACACCAGCTTCAGGTATCGTTTGTTAGTCTATAAAAGGCTCGAGGACAGAGATTTTGACTTAAATATCTTCTCATGGTGTGTGATTTACACATCAATAGGAAGTGAAGGTAGTTTAGGACTGTGAACTGTGTAGTATTGATGGGCTTCTCAGGGCCTGACTGCTCTTCTAAGAATGCTGTTTATCCAACGTCCACGTCTGAGCTCTTAGTAATGGCCAGCGTAGAGGCGAGTTGCCCCGGTCTTGCACACAGTTGCAGGGTCCAGGGTCCATAATGCAAGAGCATCAGAGAAGACTGAGACTCTTTCAGGACCTCAAGGGGGCCTACAAGAAAGATGGGGAGAGGCTGTTCAGGAGGGCCAGCTGTGATAGGACAAGGGGTAATGGTTTTAAAATAGAGGGAGGTAGATTCAGGTTGGATATTAGGAAAAAATTTTTTACCATAAGAGTTGTAGAACACTGGAACAGGTTGCCCAGAGAGGTGGTGGATGCTCCATCCCTGGAGACGTTCAAGGCCAGGTTGGATGAGGCCCTGAGCAACCTGATCTAGTTGGAGATATCCCTGTTCCTTGCAGGGGGGTTGGACTAGATGACCTTTGAAGGTCCTTTCCAGCCCTAACGATTCTATGACTCTAAGACAGTAAGGCACTCGACAAAAATTGTTGCAGATCAGTGGTTCTGCTCAGCTGTTGCGGGTGCGATCAGAGGGAGCAGTTACTGTCATGGGCGCCCTTTTTCTGAAGAAAGTGCTGTGTTTCAATCCCCATCAGGTGCTAATAGGTACAGACTCAATTACCAACCTGCACAAACTGGAGCAGGTGTCTAGCGATGAAGGGATCGGGACGTTAGCAGAGAATCTTCTGGAGGCCCTAAGGGAACATCCAGAGGTGAATAAGAAGATCGACGCTGCCCGGAAGGAGACACGTGCAGAGAAGAAGCGTATGGCCATGGCAATGAGACAGAAGGCCTTGGGCACTCTGGGAATGACGGTAATGTCTCTTTGCCCTGACGGCAGACTAACGATCTAATGATCTTTTGTTTCTGTCTTGCTAAAAGTGCCACACAAGGAATTGTGTAAAATGAATTGGTGACACGTATCGCAGAGCTCGGAGCGGTTTGCCTGGTGCTGCTGGGAGAGTAAATACGGTTGCCAGTAGCAGGCTGGGAAATGGGTTGGGCATTCCTGGTACAATGGTGGGGATGGTGGTGTTCGTCGTTGTCTTTTTAACCTGCTGGAGTCGTTTGGCTTTCAGACAAATGAGAAGGGTCAGGTAGTGACCAAGACGGCGCTGCTGAAGCAGATGGAGGAGCTTATAGAAGAACCAGGCCTGACTTGCTGCATCTGTCGGGAAGGATACAAGTTTCAGGTAAAGGGGGATAACGTTTGCAAAGCCCTCTCGTCAGCAGAGGAGACTTGCCGCTCTCTGGCTGCACAAGGGTTGGTGCCTTGGCTTTGGGAGGTCAGGAAATCTCAGGTTTAGTTCTTGGGATCAGTAATTCCAGAGATGATTGGAAAGTGGAAGCGTGTTTCCGGTGAAAGCTGGATGTTTTCAGTGAAAGCTGGGAAAAAAATTGGATCAGTGCAAGTTTGAGGTAGGGGGCGGGAGAGATGAAATTCAGTGCAGTGTCAAAATGGTGCAAAGCATGAACTGTGACAGATGTAAATGATCTCTAACACAGCTGTGGTGTCCTTGCAGCCTACAAAAGTCCTAGGTATTTATACTTTCACCAAACGCGTTGCACTAGAGGAGTTTGAGAACAAGCCCCGAAAGCAGCAGGGGTACAGCACAGTCTCTCACTTCAACATTGTCCACTACGATTGTCACCTGGCGGCTGTGAGGTACGTTCTGATCACAAGCTGGTGGGTAGTGGTGGTTGACGTTATTTTCTAGGGTCGTTAGTGAGCATGGCACTTGGCGTTGGGTGGGTTTGCTTCTGAGTTGGTCACTTCACAGCCTGGAGTCAGCCATGGGCTTCTCTGTGGTTTGCTGTAATGTACTAAATAGAGGTCAGGCCTGGACACTGAAGAGTGAAGTCCATAGTTTAAAGAAGCTGTGGAATTGTCAATTTTTTATGCTTTCTTAGACAAGAACTTGCAAACTTCTAACTTGCCTGGGTGTGGCTTGCTTTTTCGACGCAGACTTGCTCGCGGTCGTGAAGAGTGGGAGAGTGCAGCCCTACAAAATGCCAACACCAAGTGTAATGGGCTCCTGCCAGTCTGGGGACCTCATGTGCCAGAGTCTGCTTTTGCTACTTGCTTAGCACGGTGAGTAGAAAAAGTTACTTCTTGAGGTGTTTTGCGTTTGGGTAGGTGAGTCAGAGTCCCTGCGTTAGCACAGAGGTGTGCTAGATTCAAACCACAGCATCAAAGGTGATGGCAACTAAATCTTAGTAAAACTGAGCCATTCCAGATTCTACCATCAAGAGTGTGTCTCCTAAAAAAGTGCAGGTGTGTGCCTGCTTCTTGGCAATTCATTACCTCCTTGGTAAATTCATTACCTCCTTAGCCCTCAGTCACTCCTGATGATGCAGTGTGAAGAATGTTGATTCATTGACCCCTTGCTTTACAAAAAAAACCTGTCTGACGCCAACGGATTCCCAGGTGGAGATTTTCAAAGCTCTGTTGGATGGTAATGAGTTACAGCAGCCTGACTGCTTAGCTAGAGCAGATGGAGGTGGTTCATCCTGTTGTCAGTATTCTGGTCCACCTTATGCTGATGTCCTGGTTTTGGATGGGATAGAGTTAGTTTTTCTTTTTAGTACCTAGAATAGCTCTGGTTTGAACGAGTATGGGGTTTGCTATGAGAACAATGTTGATAGTGCACTCATATTTAGAGTTGGTACTGAGACGTCAGTGACCTCTCAGCTTCCCATCAGCCAGTCACGTTAGAAATCAGGAGTGGTAACATCTTTAATGTGTTTCAGCCAGGGAGCTGTATCCCAAGCCATTCCCTGGCCATGGGAAAATAGTATCCATGAGTGTCTATATGTATGCAGATGGAATTGGATTTGCCAGAGTAAGCTGAGATCCCCCCTTTGGGGAGGTTAATCAAAGATGGCAGTGCTTGCATTTTTGTATCCTGTTCATTCTTTAAAGCTTTTCTGTGAGATACTTGCTCAGATTCTGAGCTATGGTGTGGAAGAAGAAACTGTATTATAAAATTTTAAAGGGTTTTTAATGAAGTGGCACTTGCTGCTGTTTTTCAGACACAACACGTACCTCCAGGAATGCACAGGACAGCGAGAACCCACCTACCAGCTCAATGTCCATGACATTAAACTGCTATTTCTCCGTTTTGCGATGGAGCAATCATTCAGCGTCGACACTGGAGGAGGAGGAAGGGAGAGCAACATACACCTCATTCCATACATCATCCATACGGTGCTCTACGTCCTCAACACGTCAGTATCTTTCTCTTAGCAACAACCTCTGCCTTCCACTCTTAGTCTCAGAAAGGTCTGGAAGGGCTACAAGGGCCACATTTGTTACATGTATGTGGCAAGAAAGACGGGAAATCACACAAAAGTTTTAGGAGGAACCAAATTGCACATCTTAAGCAGACTTAGAGGTTTACGTTGTTTGGAGTAAAGCGTCGCCGCCTGAACATGCAGGAGAACTGGGAACCTATTGAGCAAAAGCAGTTGAGAATTAGCTTCTCTTTCCATTCTAGATGTAATTATTACCTCTGGGGTGAGCAACAGGGTTATTAGATTAAAGAAACACTGCCAGCTTAATTTTCTCTGGAACAGGCAGAAGAGAGGCACTAGGATGAAGTAATTGTTGTTTGTTGAAAACTTAACCATGGTATCGTTTTATCCGATACTAAAATAAAACAATCAGATTTGTTTCCACTTTTGACATACTGGAATTCTCCTATAGTATTCAGGTCCGTCAGATTTTCCTGACATTTTTAAGATCTTTCTTCTTAGCTATTTTTTGCCAATAAACAGCAGCATAGGAACACTCCTGCTGAGGTGTTTCAGTAAGATCTTGTTTGTACAGAGCATACTAAGACAAGGGCGTGCTTTGGCGTGACACTATGTCTAAGTGTACAAATCTATAGGCACCTAAATGCTTCAGAATGCACGAGCTGGTTCTGATAGTACAGTATCCCATGTGCAATGCCCATACACCTTCCATTTGTGTAGTTAGATACTAGAAAGTAATACTGATTAGATGAGGGTATGGATGTTAAAATCCACGTCTCTTCAGCCAAGGTCACCCCAAATGGAGTGCAATGAAATCTCTCTCACTTTCCCACTTGGAACTAATCAACGTTTTGGCTCTAATACAATTTGTCTATTGTTTTTAATATTTATCTCCAGATCCCTGCTCTATTGTTTTCCGAGTCCTTTGGGAGACAAGTAAATGAAACGATTCTTTTCATCTCGTTAGTCTGCTTACTGGCACCAGAGAGCCCAGAACCCACTGTGCAGCTCTTGTGTAAAAATGCACTCTGTAGTTTCCAGACATGATTTTTTTTCTAAAGACATGTCGATATTAAATGGAGAAAATGAAGAGCTACTCGTTGACTACCAGCTGCATCATGTAGCAAATGAAAAGGTCACACAACACTGACACCAGATGCAGCTTTATCTGCTAAGATGCTGCTTTATACCTTCCTGATAGGGAGAGTCTATCTAACTTAAAAATCAAGGGACCTACCTGGCTGGCAGCCTCTTCCTGATTAAATAGAGCAATAAACTATGGTAAAGTGTGATACATCTTCAGAAGGTCTACTGTAACACCGGAGTTTGCATGGTCAGCTCTGGAGTGTCAGGACTCCTGAAGAGACTGGAGCTAGGGGAAAGGAAAAAAATAATAGAGATAAGCTTACAGTAAATGCACTATTTGTTTTTTAAATTGGCCTGTATCTTCTCGGTGATTGCTTTTGCGATAGATGAATAACGTAAATTGATTCTCAGGTCTGGCTGTAGGAGCTGCAGTCACGTGCTTAGTGTCAGATGGGAGATGGTACAACCTGAACACATGGAGTAGCTGGCCTGACTCTATTTTTTTCTCTAAAAAAAGCAAAAAATAGCACTACAGTAGTACTGCCTTCTGTTGGGGCAGCGCCAACTGCCTTGCAAACCTCTCTAGTACCATACACAGCTCCAAGGAAAAGTGAGTTTGCTAGGCTTGTGTGCTTCACTGGGAGCAAACGTTTAACCAATGGATGAATTTGGGAAAAACCTGATACTGCAAAGCTAGCCCTGGTTTTTCCTGTGCAGGACTGCATGAATGCAGGACCTCAAAGCTCCTGAGGTGCAGCAAATTAACACGTGAGAGCCAGAACAGCTGCTGAAGCTTTTCTTACGTTTCAGAACTCGAGCAACATCGAGGGAGGAGAAAAACCTCCAGAGCTTCATGGAGCAGCCCAAAGAGAAGTGGGTGGAGAGTGCCTACGAGGTGGACGGACCCCATTATTACACCGTGCTGGCGCTGCACATCTCACCCCCCGAGAAGTGGAAGGCCATGCGAGTGGAGATCCTCAAGAGGCTCCTCGTCACCTCCCAGGCGCGAGTGGTGTCACCAGGAGGAGCCAGCAGGTCAGCCACCTTCTTCAGCAGCTGCCACCTGACTCATCTTACTGTCACTGTCGTACAGAGCCTCGCTGCAGCTTGTGGGGAGCTCAGGAAAGGAGCCTGCATGTTTTAGAACAGCAGATACTAACCCTTCTGAGTAGCTTTGTACTCACCGTTGCAGAGGTATGGGCAGGAGCGTTCAGTTCGGGGTGTTTTTTGGAGTGGATCGACCAGTTGATCAGTGGGAATGATGCTTTTTCTACGAGTATAGCTACAAGTAGGTAAATAATAAGATGCTTATTTCCCCCCCAGCTCAAGTGAACCAACTGTAGTAACTTCTGCGGTGTGCTGTTCCAGAGCTCGCGTGCTCTCTGCCTGCCCTACTAAAGAAGCTGTTTCTGTGCTCTTTTGATCAGTGCACCAGCTTCTTGAAATAGAAAAATAGAAATAGAAATCAAATGCCATTGCTTTTAAAAAAGAAAAAAATCAATAGCAGCTGTCAAGCACTTGAGTACAAGAATAAGTGACTGTGCCTGCCTGACAAAAGCACGTATTTCCACAGAAGGAAGAGGAATTCCAGTTTCTGAAAAGATGATTTTAAATAGCTGTCATAATTAAGAATAAATTCATTATTATTCTAAGTCGCCTTAAAGGGCGTTCTTATTCTGATGACATTAATTATGTGCTTGATAAAGTCATTACATTGTAGCAACTCACAACACAGCATGCATCAAGGCTATTAGAGGCATCAGCAGTGAAAGAGGCCTTCAAGGGGCCCCTGTATTGATTTCTGTGCTAGTTTCTGCTGTTCCAGCTCAGCCTGCTCTGTGTTCATGTCTCCTGTTCCCACCACCCTGCCTGAATTCTGGGAAAGGAGGTTCAACAGTTGCAGGAGATTTTGTCGTGGAGGTCTGTTTTCTCAGGCACTGTGGCCCACGCAAGAGACTGGTAAACCAGAGCCCCAGTGTGGGTTTGCTGTGGGTGTTTGGTGTTTTTTAAAACCCTCAGTAAACGATTCTGTTTCTTTCCCAACTTATCTCTAAGCGTGTGTGTGATAAAAGTGTATTGAAACAGACGTAGCAAGAGACTTCCAGCTAAACCATCCAACCTCTGGAATTTCAGGGGAAGACATTCAAAAATAGTTCTCAGGAATTATGTCAAGGTTTATTCAAGGGCTTTCTTTAATCCCTGCAGACTAAGAGAGCACAAAACCTTCCACTGATAGTACCTCTCAGAAATAGAAGTATGGCCATTCTTATTTCCAAGCTCTGTGCTTATTTATTCTTGTGGAAAATCAGGAAGAGAGCGATGGACGGTGGAATGCTTTGCAGATAAGTGCTGATACCTTGAATTTGCAGGCAAAGGCAAAGAGGAAGCCAGTGTTTGTAACATCAGAGTAACGTGTCTGCATACAAAAGATGAACATTAGCATTCTGCATTAGCTCCAGCACAAGGGTGTTACCTGGGAGCACCACCGAGGCTGGAGAGACGCTCGGAGTCGCTGCTGGGGGAGATGGAGAGAGGGCATGACAGGAACCAACAGTGCATCTAAAAGCCGCTGAGATCACCTCGTGATCCTAAAAAGGGCCTGTAAATCTTATCAGTACTCGACATTCTCTCGTATTTAAGTGAAGGCAACAAGTACTGCCTGTGCCTTGTCCTGTGGTTAGGTGTTTTATCTGGCTGCTCAGCTGGATTAGCCAGCCTAAGACAGATTTGAGGAGAATCTAGCCAAAAACGTCTTCTGGCTCTGCCAGGAGCTACAGCTATCACAGTTTGTCTGCAAGACCAATGTGGAAGATGCTCAGAAATGCCTTCTGTGGTTTAGAAACACTTTGTGTTTAAACCCAAAGATGAAATTATCATAATGGATAGGATTTCTGGTGTGGTGAGGTTTTTTTTTTTCATAAATATAATTCACAAATGCCAAAGAACTGAATCGAGCGACCGGTTACCTGCTCGTTAGTACTGAACCAAAATCCTGACTGTAAAAATCCCGTAAACACACTTCAGTGTAGCTTTCATCTGGAGTTTAGGAGGAAAATATCCTTTTGATTTTTTTTTTTTTCCCCCCTTTGCTCCTGACTGTGACCTTTCTAAAATATTCATGGGAGAGGCGAAGCTCCCCAAGTGTTGATGTCTAACTTTCTGCTGGCAATCCGTGCATGGCTGATGAGCCTGAACCAGCTTACATTAATGAAAACGTGGCAGCTATTATATGAAGTAGCTGTTCCAGGAGGTGGCTACCAGATTTAACCCACAAGGGCCTTTTAGTTTTCAATTAAAGGAGCAGACTCCAATTAGATCAAAACCATTCACATAAAAAGAAACTCTGTCTTGCAGTATTTGGGAGTCTAGAATTAGCCTCGCTCTAAGTTGCTCTTCTTCCCGTGGAAATTTAGTCACCTTTACTAATTGGTTTTCCTTTAAATAATTAAGCCTAGCTGCCCAAGCAGCCTGCCACCTACCAAGCTGTCTGTTTTAAGGGCAGACACACAAATGCAGCCTTTTAGAATAAGAGCAGCAAAATGTTCATTTCCCCCCAAAAAATACCCAACTTGTGGCAGATCACAGCTGGGCCCGTGGTCAGACGATACCCTTTTGTCTTGCTGACTTGCGGCAGCGGCAGCTGAACTAGTTCTAGATGCATAAAAAAGAGCTTTTTTTTTTTTTTTTTTCCCAAAGCTTTTAAGTGCCAAGCAGGAAGTGGCATGTGATGGAGGCAGATGTACCTGAGAAACACATGCAAGAAAATTCCAAACCCATTAGAGTCGCTGGCAGGAGGTTCCACCTTGCCAGGACCTGTTCGTGATTAATCCTGTAAACTTCAGGAGCTGTTACCCCAGGACAGCTCTGCACCTTTTATAGTATTTCTTCAGCCAGATGCTGAATTTCCAAAAGCAGATGTCCTTTCATGGTGATAAAATAACCAAATGGAAAGTCCTCCATTTCTTCAAGGGCAAGATGTTTCCTTCAGAGTCTTTCAGAAGCACTTTTGTGAGTTAGAAGCAAAAACACCTTCTCTGCCATTGATACAGACCTAGATGTAGTTATTTCTTCAGGAATCTGCTGTGCTCCAAGCAGTGAGCCTACAAAACGGGGGCTGCACATTGTTTTTTCCGACTTTGCTGTTGATTTCCTACGTGGTCTTAGCAGTCCACTTCCCTCTGTGCTTTTTTTCTTCCTGTGAAATAAGGTTTTAGTGGCCAACTGCTTTGGTTACATGAGGCACAGCTTGTAAAGCGACTTCCTAGCCCTGGGAATCGCCGCACTGAAGTCACGGCTGCCCGATGCTCGTTTCGTGTCCAAGCTCAGACAGCAAAGCTCGCTCCGAGCCGTTCCCCCTACACGTTGCTGAAAGGCTTTGTGGCCGTTTCACTTTGGTGCTGCTCATCAAAACTGTTACCCAAGTGTAGTAAAGTCAGTAACTCAAAGACTGGTTTCGTTTTCTTCCTAGACTGGCAGATAAAACAGTGAAGGAATATGCAACGTACCGCTCCGGTCTTCTCTTCTGGGCCCTAGTAGATCTCATTTACAACATGTTCAAGGTGAGCAAAAACATGGAAGTTCATGTGTAGCAGCTTTCTAACCTGAGTGACTATATGCATTGAAATAGAGGGCAGAGTTTGAAGCTCCTTTTTCCAAGATCCTTGTCAACAGAAAACTTCCCCCTTTATGAGCAGAAAGGCCACAAGAGGCTGCTTGTGCTTATTGTACCCCTTGTAATTTGGTGTCTGAAGGATGGAGAGACTTTTCCAGTTTGCAGAACTCCTCCTGTATTGTGTATTTGTTTGTGTTTTTTTTTTTTTTCTGTTCATCATTCACAAAAGCAAGGACATTCAGAGCTGCACCAGGGAAACAGTTGGGTAAGGAAGGAGGTAGATGCATCCACTAGAAAGAAACCTGCAGCTTCCAAAGAGGGTTAAATAATTAGAGTGAGAAAATGCCTGTGACCTCGTTTGCATTCTGTACAAAAAGATTGTGAAGTCACATATGAGGTAACTTTGTGACTTGTTTACAAGAGGAGGGGGATGCAAGTCCAAGAGCAACAGGAGAAGGCATCAGGGTTTTCAGTTGCTCTTCGAAATAGTTATTTTTTGGACTAATTTGGTCCCGTTTTCCCCTCTCATAGAAGGTGCCTACTAGTAACACGGAGGGAGGCTGGTCCTACTCTCTTGCTGAGTTCATACGACACAATGACATGCCAATACACGAAGCTGCAGACAAGGCCCTGAAGACCTTCCAGGAGGAATTCATGCCAGTTGAAACGTTTTCTGAGTTTTTGGATGTGGCTGGTAAGTGAGCACTTTCCCTTTTATAGGCTGACTTATGCAACTCGTGACTGCTGCTTGCTTGAGACAGCAGCATTCCTGACACTGCTGCGGCAGCTTGTTTGTTGGAGGCAGCAAGAGGAGGAGACCTCGGCACTCCAGCTATTTCAAAAACAGTTGGGAGACACGCTTGAGCATCCCCAGACAGGAAAATTTCCCTCACCTGATCCTGCAGGTCCTCCCCCTGCTCTGTTAAACATACATACTTGACATCACAGCTTAAGGGTGTTTATGTGGTTTGAAGGCTGATAAACAGATGTGGCAGTGTCCTAGAGGCAGCTCTTCAGCGCAGCGAGAGTTGCTGCCGTAGGGATTTTGGTATTCCCAGGAGTCGAGAGATGCTGAAAATTAACGTGCAAAAAAAGCTGCTCTTATTTCTGTCACAAGTTGTGCCCTAGGCCAATCTCTCACTGTCCAACATATGGAGCTGCCAGGCAGCCAGCTACGAGTATCCCTGTAGTAGCTCTGTTGCACAAGAGCAAGTGCCGTATGGATTTAATGTACACACTTTGGTCCCTTCTGCACATGGACCCAACAAGGGTTTATCTTCGTCTTGTCCAGACTTAAAATAACATTGCAGCTGTCATTATTAACTTACACATGCCCTAGCACAAATCCCTGATGTGGGCAGGAGAAACTGCTTTGTGGATCTAATTATTCTGTTTTCTTCTTTTGTTTAAAGGACTCTTGTCAGAAATCAATGATCCCGACAGCTTCCTCAAGGATCTTTTGAACTCCATCCCTTGAGCCGCCAGCACAGAGAAGCGTTGGGCAAAGACTACACTAGCTTGCCTTCCATCCCTTTGTGTTCCTCCTTGTTCAGTCTGTCCCTTCCCTGAGGAGTGCTGCAGTTTTTTGGTTTTGTTGTTTGTTTGTTGGGTTTTTTTTTTATTTTCTACAATTTTTCTTCTTGGAGTGATTTGGAATTTAGATTTGTTTTATCTTGTGTTTCAGTGCTTCTATCTGTAAAGCCTTGTGTATTTGAGCTGGTTGAAAGAACTTGTACAGAGAGGAATCCAAACCAGTAAATCTTAATGCTTTAGTGTGCACCTCTTTGAAGTTAAATAAATTGAATAAATGGGTAAGATGGATTTGACTAGTACTTTAACCATGCAGGAGCCTAAATGCCAAGTTCTTTCTCATCTTTTCTTTCAGAGCTCGTTCTCTCAGGGCTCAGAGCTGCTGGTCTTTCCAGCCCATAGTCTGGACAAGGAGACAGAGGAAACAAAAGGCTGGTAGCGAGGAAGGAAGCAGACTGACACTGTCTTTACATGCAGAGCAGGTTTTCCCTTGTGGCACGTGAGCCTTAGACTTGTAGACTGCAAGGACAGCGTTTCCTTCCACCCCTTCCTCACCTGGGTGAGGGCAGCTGTCCCAGCCACAGCCATCCCCCCCTGAGCACTTCGTGTGATTCCTGTTCCTCTCCAAGGCATGTTGTGGATCACGGTGTCTTTCCTGCCTTGACTCTGGCCGAGGCTGTGTTCAAAGCGAGCGCGCACGCCGTCGCCTCGGGTGGGTGGTCCTGGTGGCGACCTCACCTCTCAGAGGGGTGTCGCTCCCATCGAATTTGTTTTTCTCTCTCTGGTAAAATTTTCAGCTTCAGCAAAACGCATGGAAAATAGATGCTGTGTGCTTCTTGAGCCGGCCACTCGCCCTGGCGAGAGCTCGCGTTTCGGTGTGCATGCCCTGACCTGAAGCCAAGTACCTGCTTTGAATACAGCCTTGCCTTTTCTCACCCACTCGTGCATGCTGGTAACTTACCTTTACCACCAGTTCTGCTCTCCTGTAACCCAGCTGACACCTGGTTAAGCTGGAATCTAATAAAGCTTTCCCTGTCTTCCTCGTCTCTGTTTCAACTTGAATTTCCGCAATCCTAACACAGTCCCATCCCATAAATAATAATTATTTCAGAGGCTGAATAACTCGGCAACCTATTTGATGCCTTTTGTTAGCGTTGAGCACGCGTTACCATTTGGCAATTAGCAAAAGTGTTTTTCTTCTTGCCTCCGTGGGTGCTTATGTCACTCCTGGCAGTCGGATTTGGTTCTGGGAGGAGTGCTGAAGAGCAAGTCGCTTCCAGAAGTTTGGGTTAAGTGTCTTGCAAGGGACTCGAGGACGTGTCAGTGGCTGCTCTGTCGGTTGGGTAAATCTGCCTTGCCTTATGAAGGTACAGGATGGGGGCCAATGTGTGGAGTTTGTTCTTTACTGCAGTGATACTACGTTTCTCCTGTTTTTTAACCACATAGAAGAGGAAAACACACCTTGTTTTAAAAGCACCATAAAGTCCAAGCTAACAGTCTTCTCTCCAAATAAGTAGCTGTAATGTACCTGCAGGTGGATGCACAAGCATTGCTTACCGGTACCAGTGTACAGCAGCTTGGGCAATCCTGAAAACTCTTTTTGAGTGCATGACCTTTCCAGTCAGTATGATTCCTGAAAGCAGCCCCGAACAGGTAACAAGAAAGGGGGTTTTACGACTGTGGTTCTAAAGCTTCTCACGATACCGAGAGTTCAGGTGCAAGTCTGAAACCCCACCGCGTTTTGACGTTGTCATTTGTCTAAGATTGACTGGTTAAGCTCCAGACAAGAGCTATTAATTTGATTCCAAAAGCAGGGGAGGAATACCAGGCTGCCACACTGCCTAGTTACTGTCTTTTTGCAGAGAAATACATCTTTTCCCCTTCAGCCACAGCCTCAGCATGCCAGGAAGTCCCTCAGCTTTGCTTCCCAGCTGTTGCCTCGCTGGCACGGAGGAGGATGTTACAAATACCTTGCGCAGTACCTTTCCTCAGCTTACCGAACGAGGTAACTTCAGCATAACTCCAGTTTTTGCTGATGCAAATCGTGGTATAGGTCTGTTTGTGCTGGCACAGGTCTTTTGCGAAAACAGTCTCTGCTATTGCAGAAACTGGTAAAGTTTAGCCCAACAAACTAACCTTTTTTTTTTTTTTTCACCTGTGCAGTTGGATCAGCAGATCCTTAAACTCACCAGGAGCAGAACGCGATCGCCGTTTGCTCACCGATTTTATTACGACTGCGAGGAAGTAGGGTCTTAAAAACCGTGTCTTTACCAGTGTAAGCACAGTTGCAGTAAGCTACTTGGAGCTATCCTAGATGCTTTTGCAAAGGCCCAGAGATGTATTTTGGAAAATAAAGGCAGTGTGTCAAGTGCCTCCCTGCCCGGAGTGCAAGAGAGCTGTGTTTTATGAGGAAGCCAGATTTGAAAAGAAGGTGGAAACAGCACCGTAGTGCTTCCGCAGAGCAGAATAGCTTGGGAGGGACTAAAGACTAACAATAACAACCTCAGAAGACTTAGAGAGGGACAAGAACAAAAGAAAAGTGTTTTGGAAAGTTTCAGCTGATGAAGGCCACACACAGAGGCTCAAACGTTTAAGGCGATGCGCTCCTGGCTGCAAAATCCCCCGCAGGCTGGAGCTGGGGAAGTCAGCAAAGACTTTGGGGGGAAGCATGTTACTTTCATCAGAAGTAAGAGAGGAGCAAGACAGGGAAAATGCCTCAAAACACATAAAATGACTCAAACTGATGAACCAATAGAGCATCAATCCTCTCTGGAAAAGACATTTTTGAGGACAAACAATCCTTTGCAATGCATGAGAGCCAGTGTGACCTCTGTGACTGCTTGGAACTTAACATCAGGGCGAGACCTTCCCCGAGATGATCTGTCGTCCTTGCTGTGGCTGTTGGCATGGGTCAAACTCCAGTGATTGTTTCATTAATCTCGTGAGCGACACCTCCCAGGGAGAACAAAGCACCCAGCCCTGCCCCAGGCACGCCGGGCTCTCGAGCTGGCTGCAGGTAAAAAGACCCCCGTGAGCCTGAATTCATTGGTTGCCACTTCTGTGATCCCACAAACCCATCAGGCAGGTGGTACCTGAACAAAACCACTGGGCTCCCAGGGCTTGTTTGGTAAAGATGGGAAGCCCTTGACCTTCCCCCTTGTATTTCCTGATGGTTTCCATGGTCCTGTTGCCTCCTCCCTTCGTAATTCCCTTTTTCAAGCCAGACAAATGCCCATCTGGAAGCTTTGCATGGCTGGGTGCTCTTTCCAGCAGCTGTCGCACCGGGTTGGACACACACGGGATGGGAAGCCTTCCTCCCGCTCCTCCCTGCCCCATTACCAACACTTCTGACTAGCTCTCCATCCAAGTTTCTCTCCAGTGTTTTACTGCAGTTGCCTGGAAGTATTTTCAAACAAGCCGTAGATTAGAGCTGCCGAGCATAAACACACTGGGAGTTGCAAAGTTTTGATGCCATAAAAGATTCCCTGGACTTTTTCCGATGCGGGAGAAGTGATTTACCCTCCCGGACACGTGTCTGCGTGCCTTGTTTTTCAGGCAGGGGAAGGACACGGGGATCACGTGTGTTCAGCAAAACCGTGGTGAAGCCTTGATGATTACGTGGGTATGTCTCAGGGTCAGTCTCTGATGGCAGAAATTTGGAGCAAGAAACTTCTGTTCCCTTTGCCTAAAGTTTTTGGGGACCTTTACTATGTGTGAGCACACACGGTACTGAAGGCTACCTCGGTATTAAACAGCAAAAAGCCCTTTTATACGAAACCATTACCAGTTTCTGTCAAGATGATGCTGAGATGTTGCTGAAGTTGCTGACAGCAAAGAAGCGAGACCCCAGTTGTGCCCCCCTGACCGCTGAACCACGTGAAAACAGCTCCTGCCGCGGGGCTTGCGCTGGCAGAAAAGTTTGCATCGCGGTCGCTGTGACGGGGTTTGATGATTTTGTTTTACCAAAATGCTCCCTGAGGTGCCCAAACTGCTGGTTCTGGGAAGAACAGAGGCTTTTTTTCTGTGCCAGGTGGCTGATTCCCAGGGATCCCCCCCAGTTTGCTCTGTTTGAAGGGCACCCACATAGCTGGACTGTCCCTGCTGCTGCAGCATCGTTAGCTGAATTATCAGTTCCCCCCTCGTCAGCTCCTGGCTCTGCAAACCTCAGCTTCAGCCGTCCTGCTCTCAGCATCACCAGCTGCTGCGTGGACACTGCCCTGGCACCATCCTTGCCTGCACGGACCTGTGTCGAGACCCATGTGCTTATTTTGGCCGTCGAGCACCTTTTCCTCCAGGAAGATCGCGCCAGGTGCCGCCAGCCCGGCCCTTTCTGTCTCCGTCGCAGGAATAACCACTTGTGCCACGCAGCGAGCACAGCCCTCGCAGCGCCCGCTATGCAAACAGCGGGCACCGTTGCGCCGGCTTTGCCGTCTGCCTGTGTCAATAAAGCAAATCTTCTGCAAAGTTCCCTCCCTGCCCCAGCCTTGCCTTTCAGGCCAGCCCCGTTTTCAGTTCAGACATCCTCCAAGCAGGTGAGGCACATAAATGAGTACAAAATAACACTGAGTCCAGGTTCCCAAGTTGCTTTTAAATTCACAGGTGAAACCGGGAAAGTTTTAGTTTTGGCCACCCTGCCAGCCCGAGGAGCAGCTTTCCCAGCGCATCTCAGGAGACCTCCCATGTGAGCTTATTTGGAAGCCACCCCTTGGGTCCCGTTTGCTCCCTGCTCGACTCCAGATAAGAAAATTGAGATTGGCTTTGACTGGGGTGCAGCCCGGCCCTGTTATCACCCCAAATGGGGATGATTCGGGTGCACAGAATCAAGGGCGCAGGGGAGAACAAGCTGCACAGCTTGTAAGGACCACTGGAAAAGATGCTTGGGCAACTTAAGTACAAAATCACATCAGGGATGTTCCCCCCGGGCCATGATGTTGCTGGGAGATGCCAGCCGCAACCGCCTGAACCTCCAGGAAGTGTTACTCCCTTGCTGGTTTCTAAAAGGGGAGAAAAAATAATTATTAAACTCGCATTTGTGGATTTTTTTTTTGGCAGGATCGATCCTGCTCGTTCACATCGGCTGCTCAGCTCGGGGAGGAAGTGCCAGGTCTATCCCTTTGATCAAAACCCCAGAGATCAACCGAGATCCCTCTGCCCCTCCCGAAGGGCAACGTGCTGGTAGGAAGAGATGCTTCTTAATTAAAAATAAAATGGTACAAATGACATGTTGAGGGGAAGCCCTTGCGCTGCATTTTAATGCTGAGACCTGAGGCAGGTTAGGGGCCCCGGGGCATTGCCCCTCCCCAAAAGGCAGCATCCCCGGAGAGCGGGATGGGGAACGCGGCTTTCAGCCCTCTGAAGTGCATAAAGCGGTCTGGCCGCTGCCTCTGGAAAGATTTTATTTATTTTCATAGTGCTTGTTAAACTTTTATTAGAGCAGGATAATCCCGTGCTCGCTGCTGTTCCCTGCATCCGGGCTCTGTCGCTACAGGTCCCAGATTTTGAAGCAGGAGTTAACGATCTCTCTCCAAACCTCCTCTCCTGTGCCACAACGATTTTTTTCCCTTCATCCCACCATTGCCACGGACCCAGGAGGGGTCAGACACGTTCCCCGTTGCCTAATTCACGCAGCCGACTGCCGCAGAGCTCTCCTGCCCCCTCCTACATCACCCCAGGAGCATCGGGCACCTGGCAATGAATTTCCCACTCCAAAAAATCCAGGGCTTCTTTCTGGAAACGTGCCGCCGCCCTGACACTCCTCTGCCTGACTCAGCCTGCTCCCTTCCCTTGTAAAATACAAACCACTTTTAGGTGAATCATAACCGAGCCCGAGCTGTGGGCAAACTCCAGCCAAACCTGGTACAACCCTCCAGTGAGTCCTTAGTGACCTGCAGATGTCCAGGGAGTGACCCCAGAGCCGTAGGAGAAATGGTTTCAAGGTAGAAAGCCCAGGTCTGCTTTTGTGGCCGCTGCGATTAACCCCGACCTGCTCCGCAGGGGAATACATTGAATTTTTTTTTGCATTGGTCTCATGCCACTGGAGAAGCGGGATAACGCCCTTCCTAGGGCATTAGGGAAGGTGTATGATAGAGAGGAGGGCATATAGTAAGCTGAAATTGCAAAAATTAAGCTCTTCATGGTTTAAGTTCAGGTTTGATGTATGAAGAGAGGCTGGGATTTAAAAAAAAAAAAAAGAAAAATCAAGAATGTCAGGTTTAGTCTTGGCTGGTCTTGCCAGCGACGTCGGGTCCAGCATCTTTTGCATCTTTCCCAACCGTGGGGAAGTGGTGGGGGCTGGAGGAGGTGGGAGAGGAATAAAGGAGATGTTTTCATTTGGGAAAGGAGGCGGAAGGCAGGGCAGCCAGGGATACCCACTGATTAATGGGCTGTCAGGCTCGAATCGTTTAGATGTAGAGATCTTTCCCATAACGATGATAACCTCAATAATTACTGTTATTAATTATAATCCCATCTTAGCGCTCATTCTTTCCCAAGCATTGTAGCAACAGGACCTCGGTAACCCTCGGCGCATGCCCCTGGGGTAAGTCCTACCCTCACCCTGAGATGGGAAAATTGGGATGGGAAAGGGCTCGGGATGCTCCTGCAAAGGCTGAAGTCCTCTGGGGCTTGAACGCAAATTGCAACCCTGACAGCACGTGTGCCCAGCTGGTAAAATCTCGTTTTCAGCCCCTCATGAGTGTTTGTGGTGATGTGTTGCGCTGGAGTTTCTCCTTATCTGGTGTCTCTGGTTATCTGTTGCGTTGGCGCTTGCCACATGGGCCGGGTGGCTGAGCATCGGCGTGTCGGGACACCCCGCGAGCCGTTCTTTGGGCGTTTAATCCCTGCAGCTTCTCCCGGCCCGTTTTTTAATCTTACCTAATGAACAAACACGAGCGCGTTCTAAACCCAGCGCCATCCTTTAATTATTCCTAATACTCGATGACAAAAAGCTAATTCTCAAATGATGAGATCAGACATTAAAGGCACAACTCCTGAGTGCCGGGTCATTAATATTTCTCTTCCCTCGGTCCGTATTTTACCTGCTGTAAGCAGTTTTGATAGAAGGAGCTCGCTGACTGCACCAGTTGGCGCAGTGGAAAGGTATTTACCGGCGATAGGCCACCGGGAATCATTGAAAACTGGGCGTCTAGCTGCCAGGGTGCTCCACCCGGGGACCTCTCCCTCAGAAACACCCCAGGACATTGGGAAATCTGAGAAGGGAGCCGCTCCGAAAGCTTCGGCTCATTGACTCACTCCGCTGACACCAAGGTTTCTTGCGGTCGCCACGAGCATCCCTCTGGGTTCGGGATGGGAAGCGGAGGGCTGGAGTGGTCCAGGGCTCCCACCACCAGCTCCCACCAGGAAGCTTTTCTTCATCCTACATCATGCAAAACACGTCAGGCTGAAAACTCCGCAGTAGAAGGAATGAAAGTACTCAGCTAATGGCTTAGATTTAGATAGGGAGCTAAAAATACATCCCGATCCCCAACTTCTGTGCTCTGAGAATTCAAATGCTGCTCAACTCGCTGAGCCCGGCGCGGGTTACAAAGTGTGGGGGAGCAGCGAAAAAGAAATCGTATCGTATCAGATCTTTTCCCAACAGGCAAAAATTCATTGAAAGTTGTTCCACGTTTAAATTAATCAGGTCAGGGTCTGCCTGCTACCTGCAGAATGAAAAGCTTAGCAGCGATGGGATTGCAACGGGGTGCTGGGGCGGGCATGAATTAACGATGCAGCATCCTGCAATTATCCTCAATGAAGCGCCGAAGTGATCACTGTGTCTTAAAACACACCTGTGGCGGCCTGTACGGGCTTATCGATGCATATTTGCTGCTCTACTCAATACAGATGCAAATGTTTGGTTACTAAGGAAGCAATGAATATTGCCACAGTCTCCAAGGAAATACTACAGCATGTCTCAACCACTCCGAATTAGCGGATGCTTCGTGGTCGCTCTCAGCATCTTTATTTCTTGCTGCATCCCCGTCTCCTGAGTTCACCCACCTTTTTTTTTGGGTTGAATCTGGTGCAGAAGCTTTTGTTTCCAAAATATTTACGCCATCTCCATAGAGAAGATCATCCCCAGCCCAGGTGAGAGGAGATGGGGATGTGCTGAAGTCAACCAGCCCGGGTCCATCCTTCGCATCCCCAATTCCCTGCTGATGGGCTGAGGACAAACGTAGCTCTTGGGCCACGCACGAGCAGTGTCCCTCTTTGTGGCTGCACTCTGTTTTGCTGTGCTGATGCACGTAAAACCCCCAAATGTGGCAAAATGAGATTTTTTTCATCTCTGAAAAAGCAACTGGAGCAAACGATTAGACCTGCAATGGGAGAAGGTGCTGGGTTTAAGCAGCAGCTCCTATTTTACATGAGCTGATAGAACTTTTAGAAAATATATGGGGGGGAAACCCCACTGTTGGAGGAGAAGAAACCTCCTTTAAAGGCAATAAGGAATCCGGAGGGAGAAAAAATTGCTGGTTTTGTAACTGCTGATGTAGCTCATTCCTCCCGCGTTATCAATAGCAGCCAACCTGCCAAATAGTTTCTGTTTCCGCAGCGTGATGTGATGACCGACGCAATTCCCGACGCGCTCCAAGGGCTTTCCTTATAGGGCTGGAAATGACAACCCTGGTGACTAACCCGGCCCTTTCTCCACCGAGCGACACCTCGGCGATGTGCAAAGAGGCGCAGCCTTCGTGTCTTCATACAACCACCGGGTGCGTTCGGTGGGGTCTGAGTCACCGGAGGAGTCACCGGGGCAGCCGGCGTGTTCTTGCCCATCTTCCCACGTGCCCATTGCAGGGCACGGTCAGGCAGGGATGGGTTCTGCTCTGATTTCTCAAGAAGCAGCCCCAATGCTGGTGCAACCACGGGAGCATGCAGGGAAAGGGACTGACTGGAGTCGGAAACGCCTTGCTGTCCGAGAATGCAGCCAGGATATGGCGCGGCTCGATGCAGCAACTCATCAGCTGCTAGTCCCATCGCCTTGCTGATGCTCATGCACGATCACACTGGTCTGGGTTGAAAACCAACCATTTTGGGGAAGGCACTGTTAAAAATCCCACTTATTTTAGCAGCCTGGTTTGCTCAAATATTCAGTCCGGCAGCAAACTGCAGTGCCAGGGTAAGAGCCTCAGGTGAGCGATACTCAAAACCCAGTTTAACCACTGAAGCTCACTGGTTGTTGAATGACAGCCTCAGAAAGAAGCTGCCTCTTGTCACTGCAGAGTCTGGGGTGAATAAATCACCTTTCTCCATCTTGGGGGTTGCCGCAGCCCAAGGGACTGGGAAGGGGGATGAGGTTGCTGGGGGCTTCGGCAGAGACGCTGCATCAGCACGATGCTGGAAGATGGGAGCCAAGAAGGGCTCTGCTGAGATTATCGAGTGGGATATGTTTGAGGGCTGAGCTGAGGAGTTTTACGGATGTTTAAGCTGAAGGATTTTTGCTTGTTTGTTTTAGAGGGGGATTTATTCAAATATGTGAACGGTAACTCAGCGGCGACGTGCGTCAGCCCAGAGCATCACTGATCGCTGTAACTCGGCACAGTGTGTCTGCGCTGGCGAGGCTGCGGAGCGGGCTTCGGTTGGGTTGGGTTGGGTTTGGTTTGGTTTGGTTTGGCTGAAAACCAGTTCCTTTGAAGGAAGACAGACCCAAGGAACCAAGAACTTTCTGCAAGCATCAGACTAACAAAGCTTATAACCAAACCTAGAAAAATTAGTATTTTAAAAACCGAAGCCTATATCTAGAGCAGTCCCGAAACAGTCACTGAGGTTTGGGAGTGAAGGATGCTAAAGCGAAGGTAAAAATGGGTGTAAAAACCAAATCCAAGGGTCCAGATTCCTCAGCCCCTGCTCCAGCCCGCATTTGGGTGAAGCAACTGAGAGTAAAAATAAATCCAGTGCGTTATTATTAGCATCACTGGGGTGGTCAGTGTTATTTAATTGCCAGATAGTTTCTGCTTTCAGAAATAGCACCATTTCCCATCCTTTTTCCTCTCTGTCCAAATAGGAAAGGACTAATCAGTGCTTCATTATTTATATCTGCGATTGGCAGGCAGCGGAGAGCCTTCCGCGGCAGGAATCAGAGGAATCCCTACAGGAATGTCCCCAGCCGCCGCGGGTATCCCGCGCCGGACCACGGCTGCTTGGCACGCCGTCGGTGGCAGCGGGTCAGCTCCGTGGTTGCACCAGCCCTGGTAGAAGAGGGATTTCCATTTCTCCAAGCCTAAGCCTAATTAATTGCTGCGATTAATTCAGGATGATGATTCACTTTCAGGGGCTGGGATGAAACCGTAGCCTGGCGGCGGAGCGGGATGCTGGTGGTGACCAGACGCATCCCAGGGGTGAGCCAAAGCCCATTAGGAAAAAGACTCATTGATTTAACGACCTTTGGATGAGGCCCTGGCGAACCCGTCCTCACCGCCGTGGCGATGGGTGCTGCCTAACGAGCGATCGCGATACGCAGCGTCTCACCGGGCAGGTACAAAAGCATTAATTAACTGGCCGGTTTATCGTTCCCTCTGATGTTTTCCTGCTTCCTTAAGGGAAAAAAATAAAATCTCTCTTGTTCAACAGGATTTTGCCAGCTGTTTGACCAAGCGGTTTCGCTGGGTTCTGAAATCACCCAGCTCTTCCCAGCATCACCGCCTGCCAGCGAGGGTGGCAAATTACCCGGATCTGGGAGAGACGTGCGCTTGGTCGGCTTCTGCCCCTAATAATCACCTTCTTTTTGGCAATTTTAGTCTGTTCTTGCACTTTGCAAGTGTTGTGGTGAATCTGCAGGGGGGTACACGCTAGGGAAACGTTTCCCAGTGAACTGCAATTTTTTTTATCTAAACACAGCGCGCTCTGATGCATCGCCGGTACCCGACACGGGCGATTACAGCCGTGCCCTAACGACCGAGGTATTTAAGCTGTTTTCCCGTAACCTCAGCAGTGAACACAGGTTACAGTCTACATAAACTGAGGCTGAAGTGTTTTTGTGCTCGGTCAAAGATAATCTTTTCGGGTGTTTCTTTGAGTCACCCTTTTACTAAAGCACCTCCACCCAGTATTTGTTTTCTTTTCCAGGAGGTGCTGGGAAAACAGGGGTTTGTAACACATTAACAGAGCCCTTTGAAGAGCCTTGGGTTACGGTGCTGAGCACGGCTCACGGGCGTTGAAGGAGTTTCAGCAAGTGGATGCTGCTGCCCCTGTAGTTTAATGTAAAAATTGCTCGTGTAGTTCAATATAAATATTGCTGGGGTAGTTTAATATAAATCTTACATGGCAAAGCGCTGTATTTTTATTTTGAAAACGAATTGAGCCAATAGCGTTACTACAGCTTTGCTCCAGCGTCACTGAGAGTTTTCCTTGAGCTTCTCTTGCTCACAAAGCATCGTTCCAAATCCGTGGCACCGCGGTGGAGTAATCGCATAACGCAATTGAACAATATCCTTTGATTGCCCAGTGGCTCAGAGGTCCGGGAGCGGCAGTTGGGAAACATTTAATAACTTAATTATTCTAATATCAACGCTGTTTAGCACTCTGGCAGGACTTGGCATTCGGATAACAAAATTCACCCCTTAGGATTTAATCTTATCAATGTGGTGATACCCCTCTACTCTGCCCTGGTGAGGCCGCATCTGGAATATTGTGTCCAGTTCTGGGCCCCTCAGTTCAAGAAGGACAAGGAACTGCTGGAGAGAGTCCAGCGCAGGGCCACGAGGATGATGAAGGGAGTGGAGCATCTCCCTTACGAGGAAAGGCTGGGGGAGCTGGGTCTCTTTAGCTTGGAGGAGACTGAGGGGGGACCTCATTAATGTTTATAAATATGGAAAGGGTGACTGTCATGAGGATGGAGCCAGGCTCTTCTCAGTGGCATCCAATGATAGGACAAAGGGAAATGGATCTAATCTGGAACATAGGAGGTTCCGCTTAAACATGAGGAAGAACTTCTTCCCAGTAAGGGGAACAGAACACTGGAACAGGCTGCCCAGAAAGGTTGTGGGGTCTCCTTCTCTGGAGATGTTCCAAACCTGCCTGGACACATTCTTGTGTGATCTGATCTAGGTGGTCCTGCTCCCGCAGGGGGATTGGACCAGATGATCCTTTGAGGTCCCTTCCAGTCCCTGACATTCTGGGATTCTGTGATTTGCCCGGGACCAAGAGCAGCGATACCAAGGCAGGGGCGGGGGGCGTTTCGCGGGGCAGAGCGACGCTTCCTCATTAATTTTACGTTAGCCAATTAATCTGGGGGCGGGATCAGGGGTCGGCAGCGCTGCTGGAGCCGCTCGCCCCCCAAAAATCGCCCCCTGCCCCCCGCGCCAGGTGAGGCCACGTGGAGGGACCCGCCGCGCACACGCTGCACCGCGGGGGGCGTGGCCTGAGGAAGGGGGCGGAGTTTGGGCGGGGCCACAATGAAGGGGCGTGGTCAGGCGGGGGCGTGGCCTGGCCGCAGCGCTGCCCGCAGCCCTGGCGCCGGGGGCGCGGCGGGGCGGAGCCGGGCCCGCCCCGCGCCGGCGGCCGCTCAGTGCCCGGGCAGCGGCGGCGGCGGCGGCAGCCGCAGGAGCGTGAGGCGGTGGCGGCGGTGCCGGTTCTCGTTCTCCCTTCTTCCCTCGGCTGCTGTTAGCGGCCCGCGCGCTCCCCAACGGCCACTCCGCCTCAGCCGCGGCGACCGTTAAACCGCCGCTTCCGGCCGCAGCCCCGTCCCTGCCGCCATCACCTCACCTCAGGGGCTGAGGCGGCCGCCGCACGATGAACTCGCTGCTTTTCGGGGAGATGGCCCGCGCCTTCTCCCCCGGCGCGGCGGCCGCCTCCTGCCCGCTGGGGCCCGGCGGCGGCGGCGGCGGCCCCGGGAACCCGGCGGGGGCGGCGGGGGGCCCGCCGGTAACGGCGGCGCTCCGTAACGACCTGGGCTCCAACATCCACCTGCTGAAGGGGCTGAACGTGCGGTTCCGCTGCTTCCTGGCCAAGGTCCACGAGCTGGAGCGGCGCAACCGGCTGCTGGAGAAGCAGCTGGCGGCCCAGCAGAGCGAGCGCGACCGCCGCCTGCGCTACAAGACCTTCTCTCGCGACCAGGCCGTGCAGACCGACTCCGGTCCCTCCCCGCTGCTCCCGCCGCCGGGCCCCGGCCACGGCCTGGCCGCCGCTGCCCTCGCCTCGCCGCCGCACTACAGCCGCTTGCCCGGCACCATCTGGAGCTACACCCAGGTGCGGCGTACCGGAGGCGGCGGCTTGGAGACGGTGCAGGGGCCCGGGGTCTCCTGGATCCATCCGGACGGCGTCGGGGTGCAGATCGACACCATCACCCCCGAGATCCGCGCCCTCTACAACGTGTTGGCCAAAGTCAAGCGGGAGCGGGATGAGTATAAGCGAAAGTGAGCGGCTGGGGGGGGGCGGCTGCGGGAGGGGGGGGGGTGCGGGCAGCCCGCTCCTGCAGTGCGGGGAAACGGGCGAGTCCCTCCTCGGGGCGGAGGGAGCGTTTGAGGAGCGTGGGGAGACCCCTGGGGACGTGGGGACAGGCCTTCCCCCACCCCCGGGCTCCCTCCCTGCGGAGGATGCTCCCAGGATGCTCCCAGGATGCTCCCGTGGGTTTAGGGAAGGCTCGGCCTCAAGGGGGGGGTTTGCACCTCAGCTCGGCGTCCAGAAAATTGTAAGATGCTTGCTTAGGAGGCTGGAGAGCCTTGATCTGGAAAACGAGCATTGTCAGCTTGACTTAAAAAAAAAAAAAAATCCTTTTTGGAGAAGGAAAATAATCTGTTACTCATATTGCATTGCATTGCATAGTTATTCCTAAATTTAGCTTGCCTTCGTTTTCTGGACTAATCACCCCAGTAGTTGATTTCGTGTGCCAGCTCTCCGAAATTAGCTCAGTGCTGCAATATTTGGGTTGCAAATACTGCAGGGGAAGGTTTGCACTCCGAGATGTTCCTCCGAATTAGTCAAAACAAAACCCTCTGTAAACCCTGGTGATCTGGGGGTTTCTCATAGCCTGCTGGGAAGCTCTGGATTTTTAACTGGTGTTCTTCTTCCCGGGGTGATGGATAGCATTCTCTCCGGGTTGCTGTATTCATTCGCCTGCTCAGCGTAGCTGTGGCAGAGATGGAGGCCAGAGGAGAGGAGAAAAAAAAAAAAAAAGGTAGTTGGGATTCTGCAGGGAGATTCCTGCATTGTCTGACGAGCTGCTTGTCCTTCGGGGCTGGCGTGGGCATTCCTGTTTGGAGTTTTGTCATCTTTAGGCTTAAAATGCGTTTCCTCCTTTCCTAGCCTTGTGTTTTATTTTTTTCTGCAGAACAAATGTAATCCTTTCTTATTTTTTTTTGGAGGCACCCAGCGTTTCTCGGCTCTGTGGCCTGTGAAGCGTAGCTGAATTTCTTCTGTCCAGGGTAACAGGACTGCAGTGTGCTCTTTGCATACCTCTGGTCATCAGCTTTTAGAAGAGACCTCTTCTTGTGAATTTACTCTGTTTAGAGAGGTTTTACAGGCGAGCATGTGCTGTAAGAGCAGTGATTTCTGGCCTAAATACCAACTACAGTAGTGTTGACTTTCAGTGCATCTTAAAGCTTTCGTGCCTTGATTGCTCTGTACTTTGTGGCTGGAGCAGCTACTGGATCTGGATGGAAAAAGAACTTGGCCTCTTTTTTTTTTCCCCTCAGTCTGGAATAGTAGATGCCATCATGGCACCGGGTTGTTTTTGTTTTTATGGTTGGTACCACGGTGATGGGAGTAGTGGTGCTTCAGAGGAAGTTGCGCCTGATGATGACTTGGTTAAGGACGATGCATGTTGGGTGTGGGTTATGTTGCCAAAAGCAGGGGCTACTTCTTCTTTTTAATGAATATGTGATTTATTTTTTTTTTCTTAGGGAAGAGGTGACTTGTGGGTCATTTAAGTCCAGTCTTTCTGTTGATACATAGTTGATTCTGTCTGTTGTGCTTTGTTGCTGGTGTTTTAGCCAAATTTTCACCCCAGTCTGTATTCAGGTGTGAGTGGTTGCACACTCACAGGGATTGCATAAACCAAATAAATACAAGGAGAACATGGAGCTGCTGAAGCGAGTCCAGAGGAGGCCACGGAGATGATCCGAGGGCTGGAGCACCTCTGTTCTGGAGACAGACTGGGAGAGTTGGGGCTGTTCAGCCTGGAGAAGAGAAGGCTCTGGGGTGATCTTATTGCAGCTTTCCAGTACTTAAAGGGGCTACAGGAAAGCTGGAGAGGGACTTTTGACAAGGATATGTAGTGATAGGACAAGGGGTAATGGCTTTAAACTGAAAGAGGGGAGATTTGGATTGGATACAAGGAAGAAATTCTTCCCTCTGAGGGTGCTGAGGCACTGGACCAGGTTGCCCAGAGAAGCTGTGGCTGCCCCATCCCTGGAAGTGTTCAAGGCCAGGTTGGATGAGGCTTTGAGCAACCTGGTGTAGTGGAGGGTGTCCCTGCCCATGGTGGGGAGTTGGAACTAGATGATCTTTGAGGTCCCTTCCAACCCAAACCATTCCACGATTCTATGATTTTAAATTCAATGGAGCAAATGGGGCCTCTTTGTAGGCGATCGCAAATCTTCCTCTCACCACCCTTCCTGCTCTTGAAACAGGTTTTTCTCCTGATGTTGGAAAATAAAATTTGATTCATACACATCAACACGTATCACACTAGTATTACAGCTGCATGTGTCTTTTGTGGCACGTTCATTACTGTGCAACAGGAATGATTGTTCCACTCTCCTGTGACCTTCGTTGATCAGATGGGTGTCGCATGGTAAGCTCTTTTGGGGTAGATTGGCTTTTGCAGTGGTGGAGCACACTTTGGCATGCTTACGGAGTAATTCTGTGCTGTCTTAAGCTCAATTGTCACAATCAGAGCAGATTAATCACTTCGATTTCGTGACCATGAGCTAGTGGGGTGTTGCAGTGTTTGTCAGCAATCCCGTAAAGATTGGTACCAATGTTTTCTTGTTTGTTTTTGCAGGGAAGAGAGTATCTGTTGTAGCTTGTTTGTGTAGGTACGTGTATATAAACACGCAATTTGGGCTTACCTTATCTCGCTGAGAACCCTTTGATGATGGAGTTTTATTTAGACAAATGAGCTCCAAGTGGAAAACGAGCCTTGTTCCTGTCTCCCGCAGGTTGTTAGGGCCTGCAGAAAGTTAAGCACGCACAATTTCGGAGGCAGCCTTGGCATCTTGCAAAGTGTGTTTAGAAACAGGCGGATGGGCGGCCCCTTCGCCTTGCAGGCAGGTGGTCCTTCGAAACGGCGCCGCTCCGGAGCGCAGGAACCTTTGTGTGGGAATCACCGTGTTCACTAGATGTGTCCCAGTGGTTTTACGTGCTGCTGTTGTTGTTTCCCACCAAGAAAATAACCATTTTCCTCAGCTGGAGAGCCAGCGGAATGCAGCAGCCTTTTCAAAGCAGTTGGGCCTTGTATCCTGACCAATAAGCCGCCAACTCGGGATATACAAGGATGTGTAAGCAGGTAGTGGTACGTTACATTTATTTCCTAAAACACTGGAGGCTTTTTTTCTCTCCAGGATGACCACTTAAGGAGGGCACAGCTAGCCAGGGCTTCTGGTTTGGAATATTTACCTACCAGGAAAACACCAGGCAGACGATGGCATCGCTAAGTCAGTGAATACTTCTCGAGTGAATACTTTAGTTTCAAAGACCTACAGCTCATATGTGATGCGTCTGTTGTGAAGGTGCAAGCTCGCTGATGTCATACTTGTGACTTGAAAAATGCAGTGGTGGAATTCAGGGCTGAAATAATTCCTTCCCTTTCTTTTAAAGGCAGCTTTACTACTACTCTTAAAAACAATAGCAGAAGACCATCTCAGATGTTCTTTCCTATGAAATTCTGTCTGTGCAATTTTTGGGATTACCAGTGGCTTCATTTTAGCAAAGTATGTTCAACTCCATTGTTTCATCTCCTGAAATATTTTTTCTTGAACATCCTAACACAAGAAACTGCTTTGGAGTTCTGAGGTCTAAAAAGTAGTAGAGTGTGTAGTCAGTAGGGCACCTACATCGTATTTTACCCCGTTTTTTGTATCTGAAGTACAGATGAGAAGATGTTCCTCAAGCAAGATATTTCAGACCAAAATTGCCTTTTTTTTTCCCCTCAGATCATGTTATTTTGCATAAATAGTATATACATAATATATACAACATTAACATGTTGTCTTAATCTTACAATGTTTTTTCAGTAATGATCATGATTTTCACTGTGGATTATGACTCCAGCTGTAGGAGTTAGCAATTGGAGGAGATTTATAGGAAAAATGAACTTAAAATTCCTTTTTTTTTTTTTTTTTTTTTTTTCCCAAACTATGCTAGTATTTAGAAGCACTTTTGGCCATAGATCTGATTCCAAATATTTTGTAACTTTTTATCTGTTACTACTCTTTTAACAAGGAAAGGTAAAATTATCTGTTGTCTCTGCAGCCAAACTAGCTCAATAAAAAATACTTTCTGGGACAGTATTCTGAAAATGGAGGCAAGTATCAGATTTTGTAAGCTGAAACACACAGGCTAAGTGTGTTTTTTTTTCTAGACAGAAAAAAAAAGAATCAACTGTACTGCTTCACCTCCTTTGAGGTGAGATTAAACGGTTGTGGGTTTTTAAATGACCAGTGTTGGAATCTTGGATCTCTCCATCCTCCATCCGCAGGTAACCAGCTTCACGGAGCAGGATAAGCAGGTTTAATTTTGGGCATGTGATTGTGCCGCTGCCCGGCGAGGGACTTTGGGTTCCTGTGATCCTTTTAGGTTATTTAGAAGAAAAATCCGCTTTCCGAAGAGCGGTTGGGGATGTGAAACCAGCACAGCCCGTTGTTATTCCTTATGTAACTGCCTGTCCCTGGAACGTGCGTGCTCTGTGGTCAGGCTCCGGGTGGCTGAGCTGAACGGAGCCTCAGCATCTCGGTGTGAGATGATGGCCCGCGGCTCTCTTGGTAAAGTAGTTAAATCTACTTGGTTATGGGAAGGGGAAAACAAACGTGCTTTTTCCCTCCCCCAGTTAGTCAGGTTACGTTGCCAGTCGGGACTGGAACGCTGACAGTCCGTCTGCTGGCAGAGGAGTGGCACCCATCGGGCAGCGATGCTGAGGACAGCGCGCGGACGCGGCGAGGGGCAGCTCCTTCGGGCCAGCGTCTCACCTTTCAGCTCCAGATGTGGGCAGAGATCTCCCCCCCCCCAAGATCCAGATGTGGGCAGAGATCTCCCCCCCCCCAGGATCCAGATGTGGGCAGAGATCTCCCCCCCCAGGATCCAGACGTGGGCAGAGATCTACCCCCCCCCCCAGGATCCAGACGTGGGCAGAGATCTCCCCCAAGATCCGAGCACGTCGCTGCGTGTTACGACAGTCAAAATACTGCTGCGGGTGGCCAGCCAGAGTCTGCTGACTTGGTGAAAACCTTCTGCAGTCATTCTCCTTTCTTTTTTTTTTTTTTTTTTAGCTGCAAGAAGGCTGCTGATCTGTCTGTGGAGAGCTTTGGTCTGAACACTTGAATAGATTTGTGTATTATCGTTTCAAAATTGTTCTTAATTGATGCAGATATTGAGTCTGCCAGATGTTGGTCGCCTTTTCCAGCAGAGACTTAACTGTTACTAGGAGTTGAACTGGAAATAATTGTTTTACCTCAGGATGGTATTTCATTTGGAAGATTAATAAAGTCCACTTGAAAAAGAGATTATCTTAAATTTGCTGCAGCTGGAAAGGACAAAGATTATCATTGTCAAAGGCAACGCGCGTCAAAACTAACTGGATCCCGTTTTTTTTAAAGAAGGGAACTTAATAAAAATGTGCTTAAGATAAGCCCTGGAGGAATGTCTGAAAACTTTTAAAGCTAAAATATCAGTGCTAACAAGATGCAAATGTTACACGTAGACCCAATAAAAAACAAATAATTTTTTTATCCCTATAGAGGAATGTAACCAGTCCACGAGACTGCTGTCCGTGGTTCAATTGGTTACAGAGCTGGTCATAATGCAGTCTCTGTGTAAAAGCCATATATATATATATTTAATTCTAGTATTTCTGCTTTTCCTTTTATGTTTTAAAGGAGTAGTTATGTTTCAGTGTGGCTTTTCACTGAAATTTAGTGTTCCTTACCATTTCCAAAGCAGTCACGCAGCCTGGTATTAGAGATTTTTGGAGACCCCTTCCAGGATGTGAAGTTTGATGTTAAATGCTCGCTGTGGTTGAACCCGATACCGAGTCTTGAAAAGGCTTTTTCACTTGCAGTGGGAGGACGTGAGGTTTCTGTGTGAAGAATGGATAAAATTGTCTAATGTGAGAAAACTTGGCTGTATAACAAACATACATCCCTTAGAATTGGTGGTCAGAAGACTGTCCTGCTTGAAGCTGTGCAAAGGAAGCACTATGAGAACAGTTTGTTTGGGTGTCAGATGTTTTTCTTTAAATGATGCCATCTTTCTTCTAAAAATGCTGCTGCAGAGCTGTGCATTTACGATATACCTGGATATCTGGAGCACTCCAACAAATCTCAGATTGATTGATTTTTTTTAATTTTTTTTTTTTTTCCCTGGTATAACTAGAAACTGGGACTTCTGGGTTGTAGTAATGCAAGAGAAGTTTTGGAAGGAGAGGAGGATGTTTCCCTTTGATCCTGCTTTCTAACAGTGCCCCACAGTGGGATTGGGGCTGTACTTGGTTAAATATTTAAGCAGATAAATCTCTGTGTGTGCCTTACTTAAACTGGCTTGTAATGGGAGCAACCAGGGAGGGCCAAGATATGTTATGACTGATTTGAAATAGCTGTCTTAGCTATTTATTCTGAGCTTTATCTTTGGTTAACTATTAACTCAGAATTCTAATTTAAATAATGAATTCACAGACAAACTAGGTTGGATGTGGCGGAGAGAAAAATCACCACTTCATTGTGGTTAGAGTTTCAGAGAAACGTGGGGCAGGATCTGTGCTGTGTTCTTCAAAGAACGGCTTCCTCTGTTGCAAGAGAACCACAGGACTTTCTGTGTACATTTTGAATTTACCTTTTGATTCCTCTCGTGACTCATGGTGGGAAGCTTCAGACTTTCTGAAGACAAAAAACCAGACTTTCAAAGCACAGCTTAAGTGTTGAGTAGGTCTGGGAGCAAAACCTCCCCAATACCTCTGATCTTAAACCCAAATAATCTCTGCAGACCCTTGCAATTTATGGCTGAGGTGAAAACAAACACAGAAACAAGTTATTTCTAGCTCTTCATCATCTCTAATCATAGGCTTTCGTCGCAGTCGTGCAGTTTGAGTGCTGGGCTTGGAGCTAAAGCAAGCACTGAACCCACCTACAGCTCAACAGCTGCTTTTTTGTGGTTCAGGTTTTGTGGTGATGCTCTGCCAGGTCTCATGTTGGCTTCCTGCGGAGTCTTTTCTGTGACTAAATTTATTTTCTTTTTAGTTTGCTGCAGATACTCACAGGATGTTGTTCTTTATGGTTTAAGTCTCCATCTCCATGTTGAAGACCAGCCTTATATTTTTGTACAAGAAGAGGCGACGTTTCTTCCAGTTTGGTCTTTGAAAATAGTTAAAAACTTCACAGTACGTATCTGGACGCTCTTTAGTCGAACTGGAGCTCTTCTGCAGCCTGATGACCTCTCCAAACTAAAAAATTATCTCGTTACCAGAATTCTGAACTGATAAGTAATAAAAGGTAATAAATGGTGATAACTTCAACAAGACTGATGTTGCTTAGTAAACAAAGCAGAGGGAAATTGTGTAGTGCCTGGCAGTGCTTTTAAACCAGCTTTCAAACTCTGTTCTGCTCTACCCCACCGTAATCTGGCTTCCATAGCGTACTCCCTACTTTTTACTGTCCCCAGTTTCATTTTAGATGAGGGATTTGGGTTCGATGCCACAGAAGTAAGTAATGTGTATGGTGTTTCATAACCCCTGGCTGTCACCTGGTCTAGAAGCAGTTCTTGTCAGATCTTTCTGCTTCAAAGAGGGCTTGAAAGAAGCTAAGGTGATAGAACAGTGGCTGCTGGTGTGTTACCTGGCCAGTACAACCCAGGCAAGGTGTTTGTGGGAATGTCAGAATGATTCCATGGCTTTTTCTAGCACTGTTGCAGCAAGTGGCAACTGGGAGGCATGTATTTTTACCCTGATTGGATCACCAAGGTGCTTAGTTTCAAAAGACTCTTAAAAATGAAATTATTAGCATTTGTTTAAAACACTTAATGTGTGGGAATCTTTCTTTTCTGCTTTATTTGCGGCGAGTGGTGTTGATCCATGTACAAAAATGACATCAACTCTGCCTCTGGATCTACTTGAATAACAAGAGCATCGAGAGAGCTCGGAGAGAATGGTGCTCTGTGCCCATTAATGATGCGTCCTGCTTGTTAATGACACAGAACATGGACTGGTGGCATTGTTGCTGTGTGAAAGTGAATCACAGATGATGCATTTCTTCAGCCTTTTGTTCAAGCATTTCCACACTAACTCATCTACACGTGACTTAATGGTTACCAGACTCAATTTGGAAGCGTTCTGCTGGACTCCATGTATCTTGCTTTCCCCCAAAAGATTGTTAATTTGAATCCTCTTCCAAGTAGATTTTGGGACTGAACCTAGTCACGTCTGCTCTCTGTGTCGTGGCTTCAAAAATAAGTCCACTGCTGCATTTTGGAGCTTATTCTCACTGGAGGAATGTTCAGTTGTCCTTTTTTGGCTTTTTCTGTCTGACAACCACCAATGTGCTTTCCTTTAGAGAGGATTTTAGCTGCGTGTGATCAAATGGATGGCTTCCATTGGTACTGTTTTGTAATGGGGTTCCAAATTTAATTTTCGATCTGAGGCTAATTTCAGTGGATTTACTCTGAATTTGCACGGAAATACAGTCGAAAGCAAAATTTGGCATTGCAGCCTGAGCCTCAATTCCTTGTAACCTCATAAATCCCTTGGTGCTGTAGACAAGCCAAATGTTTTGAGTTCCTAATCTTAAATGGTTTCACAAATCTGAATAGAAATTACAAAGCCTTTGTGAACAGGCAAACTTCAGATCAAGTGCTGTGCTGCCCAGTTATCAGTACTGGGGTGTGCCACTGCTTTACAAACCCAGTTTTGTTTGCTCTGAAATGGAGGGGGGGTCTGTCTGTGTAAGCAGAGATCAGCTTTGATCGAAACACCTGACAGTTCACAGACCCTGTACTAAAAAAAAGAAGAATTAACTTAGTCCTCTTCACGTGGGCAAGAAAACACTTTAATTTCCAATGGCTCGTTAGCTCCAAGACAGAGATGTTGAGGGAAGTGAGGATGTATAAATAGGATTGGATCCCCCTTTGCCCTTAAATACAGTAGATGTGTTTAGTCCGTGCAGTGACTCATTTTGGAATTAGAGATCAAAGGGATCCTCGTTCAGTATCTATTCCAAATCGGTGGTTTCGATGGAAAATATATTTCTGTCTGTGGATTCTTACAGGTAACGTTTGTCTGCATGTCTCTGAGGGGAGAAAACACAACTATGGTTTGGTTTTGTTTATGTTTTGGTTTGTTGTTTTTTTTTTTTTAATGAAGCTTTCTCTGATACAGATAACAGAATTTAATTTTAGCAGGCCCACGTCTGTTCAGTCGCAGAAGTCAAGCCCTGACAAGTCAAATCTAGTTGACAAAAATACTAGGTGCTGGTGTATATTTACCTAGTTCTGTAGCATGGCATGAGTGCATTCGTACGGAATTGTGATGGGAATATTTTAAGGGTTCAAAAAGCTATATCACTAAAACTGCTATAAGAAAATCCCCCCCCGGCAAGTGTGAAAAAATCTTTATTTCCCCCTCTAACGTTTTCAGTAAGGCATTGACCATATGATGAAGCATTGGGCAGTCTGGATTCTGTTCCTAACTCTTCTACTAATTTTTTTTTTTTTCCCCCAAATGACTATACCAGAATCACCTCACCTCTGACTGTTTCTGTCATCCATGTGGTTTTGAAACCCCTTTTTTTTTTTCCCTGTCTTTTTTTTTTTCCTCTTTAAAGAAAGGGAGAAAAAGGGAGTGCAAAGCACTTAAGAACTCCTTAATGCCCTGGAAAATGTGTTTTCCACTAATCTGTATTCTTAACCAGAGCGTGGAACTGCCGGTTGTCAGTGGGAGACCAGCTTTTCTTGTTAAAAGGGACAAAGTGACCCTGGCAATGAAGTCCCACTTGCAGAGATGCTGTACAGAATTTTATCCTTTCAAGATGTAAGCAAGCTATGGGATGTAAGCAAGCTCATTTTGTGATAACTATCCCTGAAGGACAGCAAGCTCCTGGTGGCAGCTCGTGATGAATCTGCAAATAAACCCATTTTCCTTCATAGCTTCTCTTCCCCTTTTGGGCATTCGATCCTTCTGTCCATTTATGTGTGATGCAGTCAGGCTCTTCCCTGTTAAGTTGCAGTGACTGGAAGGAATTTACTGTCTTCTCTACTTATGGTTTTAGGTGGGGACCGTAGGAGCCGTACAGTCATCATGTCAAGGTAGACCCATATTGCTGTGGGTGCTGTGAACTGGGCATTAGGCAGAACTGGGCACTGAACCAGTGTCATTTTGCTGCAGCCCTGAAAGAGGTGTCATCCTGATTTCAAATACACAGCCTTTCTCTTCCTTCTCCAGCGTTAATTACTCTTCTGTTTTTCTCCTCCAAAATCCACACTGAGATATGGCTCCAGACCCGTGGGCAGGGATTTACTCCCCGTGGTGAGCTAGCGTGGCTCCCTCATTGAGTGGGCTTTGATTTAGGTGGGTTTTGGGTCCATGACTCAGCCTAATTCTCCTGTAATTGTAGAGCAGTCAAAAGGCAAAGGAATGAGGTCACCGTCTCAGTCCCTCTGTTCCTTTTCACTGGCCTTTTGCAGCAAAACCAAGTTTGTACTGGAACTCTTCTGCTGTCTGTCTCTTCCTCTCCATAAATAGCACAGAGTTACCACTGCCAGTAGTGTTTATACCCCAATGTGTGTGTATATATATATATGTTTATACCTGTAGTTTATACCCCTCCACTAATAAAAATACACAGCATTTCAGACTGCCTTAAAATTGGATTTTATTTGTGAAAGCTTAACGACAGCTTTGCTTTGCAGCAGTGGGCAAACTGAGCCTACTCCCTTCCAGAGACTGGATGAGGCTTCAGCCAGTCCATGCCCAGTCTCTCTGAGGGTATTCCAGCGTGGGCTGGTGTTCATTGAGGTTTTTTCCCTGCTTGCCTGTGAATTCAAGTATTCAACAATTCTGTTATTGGGAATTTACGCAAGCAAGAGAGCAAAAACAACTATAATGTTGGTGTGAGTTTAAATCTGATCTGCCTTTGTCCAAATAATCTTGTCTTTTTTTATCCTCCTGGCTGTCATCTTTATTAATATGCTTCCATCTAAATGGCATAGTACCGTGGTTTCATGGTAATTCTGTAAAGGCTGGTCACCATAATTAACGAGGAATACTAAATTATATTAATCTGCCCATTGTACTCGAAGTGATTAAAGCAGCTTAAACAGGGTGAACATTCTTACATTTGTTGAAGGACCGTGTGAGGAGTACTGTGTATTTCCTCGAGTGTCGTAGGAGCCTTTGAAGAGCAGTTTGTTTCTTACCTTTTACGTTCTTAGAATCCTGAGAGTGCACATAAAAGCTGCACTTAAATATATTTACCTTTGCAAAGGTAACAAAACTCTTAAAAAGTAGATAAGATAATGGACATATGGGAGCACTACTGGGAGACTTTGCTACGTTCTGGATATGTATCCCACCTGCCTTCCTGACTCCTGAAAGCAGATAAGCATTATCTCATTTTGATAAACGATTTCCTTGATCTTTAATAGGTGCAGTGAAAGTACTTAGTGTTGGGGCAGATATTAAGATGACTTCTAGCTCTCAGTTTTGGGGCTGGTCCTTAAAGGACGTGGAGGCAGAGGGAGAGCAGATGGAGATAAACCTGAAGACAAGGTAAGGAGAGCAATGAGCACTTCAGCTGCAACTTGCAATTATTCTCGGTGTTTCGGGCTGAACAACTGCAGAAGTGAAGGAAAATGTTGTGTTAGTACATTCCAGCAGGATCTCCAGTTCCTTTCCACAGAAGAGTAATCCCAATTGATTATCACTCGGTCTTATCAGAGCCTTTCAGAACTTGTTTGAGGTGATAACAGCAGGGTGGCTACGACATGGCTAGCGAAGGGGATGGTTATAGACAGAAATCAGTAAGTCAAATGAAGACCTTTTATGAGAGAGGATGTTAAAATAAGTGTTTTGAAGTTAGTACAGATTGCATTCTAACAGCTAAGCTTAGCTAGTTGTACATTTAATTACATCTTTCAGCATTTCTTTACAGAAATGGATCAATTTTTCCCCAAAATGGATGCTTTGCCTGAATACCGAAATGAAAGAAGATGGGAATATCTGTTGAAAGGGAGCTGGGGTTTGTGTATTCGTAGATTGCAGTAGGTGTTGAGAATGGTGCTGTCTCTGATCACTTTGTGCAGCCCCAGTGACGTATTTCTTTTTTCTTTTAAGGTCACCAGCTAGCCCAAATGCAACATGTGCTGTTTAGTCTGACGTATTCCTGAAGCCATCCTTTACCAAGGCCATCAGTTTAACTGGATTTTTATTTTTTTTTCCAACGATGGAAATCAGGCAGACATCCTCGGTTTGCTCTCCAGAGTGATACTGGGCTTCATGCTGGCTTACTATGCAGACACCTCTGCCCAAGAGGTTTAACTGGGGATCTTTTTGGTGGGACTCAACATGAAGCCCACAGACTCAACATGAGGTTGAGCATTCCAGTGCCGGAAAATCCCTGATCCGGCAGGGCAGGAGACCCACCAATGCTCAAAACATCCAAGTTTTCCTCTTCATAACAGATTGCCATGAAGTCATCAGGCAGTTCTGAAAAGAAATAATCCTCACCCTACATGGGGAAAAATTTCCTGTAGTTACAAGCCTGCTAGGTTACTCCTTAGAGCTGTGATGTAAGAATCTTCCACGGAGTCATGTGCATCAGCTGAGATAATGGATTATTTTAACTTGGCAGCCTCCAAGGGGACATTCATGAAAGCTTTCATTAGGTGTTTATAGAAAAGAGAAAGGAAATGCATGCCACAGAAGTTTGCCTGTACTTTCCGACAGCTTAGCGTTAGATCTTATTATGGCTTTAAATCTCTTCTGTAACTACTTGTCTTCTCAGCTGCCAGACTTTTGGCAAGGTGTCTGCGTCTTGCTAAGAGTCCTTAGCAGCAGTAAGAGGCGAGAAATTACAAGTGAAACGTCCTGAACACCATAAAAATACAAATGTATTTTTAAAATGGTGATGGTGTATATTAGAGCAGGCTTCTGTGACATCTTTTTCAAGTTGCTGCGAGGCTAGAACTATATAGAATTATACTCCTTTGTTACACTAAGCGTTCTTGACTCTAAGTAGATTTCAAATCTGGTTTATTGTATGCTTTCTTTTTCTTATTCTTTTTCCTCCCACCCAAGAGCCCTCCTCCACACTAATATTTTTATCAGCTCTTGAAGTGGCTCCTGTGTTCTGAGGATAAAAAAAAAAAAAAAGGGAAAGAGAACAGAGAATTAGGGGTAAAAAAAAAAAAAGGAAAGGTGAAGGAAGGGGGAATACAGTTATCTGTGGAAAAATGTGGATTCTTGTGCTGCTAAAGACTAGAGGGGAAAAGCTTGAAAATCAGCTCAAGTCTCATGTACTGGATTTTACGTAGAAGCTGTGAAGCTCTTGGGGTGCCCAGCTTCAGAAACAGCCTGATGTGGTCATGTGTGCTGGTAGTACTCACCTCTTGGATTTATTGATGGGTATTTTTATTACTCTTCTAGAATGAATGTGCTGAAGTGGAGGTAGAGAACTAAGAGTTTGAAGTGAGTGTGCTAGGGAGAAGAGGAAGAGGAACAGGATGGGACCTGCCTGCTTTAGAAACTGCAAAATATCAAGGTCAGATCAGTAGTTAAATTTTTAGCAGGGAGGTGTAGGAGTTGGAAGTCGTATTTGGTGGCAGGCTGCAGAAAGCTTTTATTTGTTACAAATATTTGCTTAACAGTACCTAGTGTGCGGTTTACAATGGCGTGGAGTTGGTTTTTTTTGAAGTACTCATGTTAGTCTTGCATCTTAGCAAACTATTAAAACTGTATTGAAAGCCTGGAATCAGATTGATTTTTATTTTTTAAATTTTTTAAAAATTTATTTCTTTAAAGCCAGCGAAGCTTCAGATTCTGGGACGGGCACGCTGCTGCCTTTCTTGTGCTGTTTAAATACACTTGATTAAATTAAGAGCATTAAGCAATTTTTAAGTTTCCCTAAACAATAGATGGATTTTTCTGTGATTATTACATGAGTCAGTTATAATAATTCTCTTTCGCTGCTGAAACCCAGCACTGAAGTGTTGTTGGTAACTCCCTTATAAACAACCCAACTTCCAGTTTGCAGAAGGAATTTTTCTCGCTCTGTTCTGTTCTACTGTAGCCGGTATTTATTTCAGTAATGATGGGGAGGTCGGAGATGAGCTGTCCAAAGGAATCACATGGCTTTACTGGGACACTGGGATAATAGCATGCTGTGTTCCACAGTTCAGGCTCCCGTGCAGACTCCCCTCTGTCTGCACTGGCTCTCCCAAAGCTTGTTTTGACCTTTTTTCAGTGCAGGAGACTGCCATTCTACAAGTTTCTCACATTAGCACTTGTACCAGGCTATTTCTGTATGTTGACCGAAAGAATTTGAGATGAGTAGTTTATGGAATAATTGCAATATGATTCAAAAGCACTGCTTGGGCTACCGTTTCCTGCCCTGCTGTTGCAGGGTTAGCAAAAAGACTACTTCAAGATGTCCAACTTCTGCTTCTCATTTGTCCAGAGATGCTTGTACGTATCCGTGTCAGACCCACATAATGCAATTTAACCCCCCTGCCATACCACAGGTGGGTGGATAAACATCAAGCAGTTTCTCGGGAGGAGTAGAGGATAATGGGCACCTTTTTGACTTTTGCAGGAAGTAAAAACCCAAAATAGTCAGTACTTTTCAGGCTCAGAGTCTCCGTTCTGTTCTTTGTCCCTCACTGAAGTTTTATAGCATCGGCCACTGTATTTCAGCAATGTTTTCTTCGAAGAGGATGGTCGTTAGTCAGGAGTTTACTTGGATGAATATTCCAGCAATTTTATATGTATGCCTGTGCCAAAGTGCTAGGGCAAAGCCCCTGAATGTTTGACATACTAAATCCCATAAAATTGCAGCTTGTTGATAGGCAGAGTTGTAAAATAAATGTACATCCGTGATCACCTGTGCTTAATGCACGAGGTTTTATGTTGGCTAGAGATTTCCTTACATGGGAATTCAGTATTTGATAATTAACTCGTAGCTAGCAGCGCTATGCAGTAACGTAATCCTGTGCTTTTCAGCTTACCTGTTTCAAAATGAGTCAGAGGAGTTACTTTATCTGCAGTTGCGACAACAGTTTTATGGGGACGTACCATTCCTTGCCTTGGCTGTTTCATAAGCTGCGTTTGCAGTTGTCTTCTGCAGGCCTGGAGTACCCAGAGCTTTTCTGGATACTTCAGTGGTGAACAAGATGAGGGTTTGCCGTATTAATATGTAGAAATTAATGCAGTGCTGCTATTTTCTAGAAAATAATTTGATCAGACGGAACTGGCATGAGCACGGACTCAGCTATGAGCTAAAAATGAGACTGTAGTACAACAGCTTTTGGGACTGCTGGTCTGATCTCTATAGAAATGGGATTTCTTCCCGATTGTATTCGTTGCCCGAGCTCTCCTTTTCCTGTGGTTTGTAGTTGTGCTGTAGTCGGTGGGTTGCTGGCACAAGAAATGCCCATCAGCACTGTGAGACCAGTCAGAGGTAAATAAGAATAGCAACATGGGAAACAGCCTTAAAAATACGATGCTGTCCTCCAATATGATGACATCAAGATGTGTCCATCTTAAATTTCCGTTTTATTGTTAATAGAAACATATGTAGATAAAGAAAGGGAAAAAAATAAGCAGATATACCTACAAAATGGAGGAAATGCCTTGGACTTAAGTGGTACAAGAGGAAGAGAACTGAGAATTTGAGCATTGTCCCAGGAAGGCACAATTGTACCTAGCTACCTAGGCTACAATAAAATAGTTACAAAGATGACTTAATTCTGCACAGTCGAGCTAAAAAGAAGCCCAAAATGCAGTGTTCCGCATCTCATCTTGCCCAAAGTGTCATGCTGTGTCAGTCTCTGTCAGATGAGTGTTTGGGTGTAAACCTTATCAGATGTTTCGTGGTTAGACCTGATCCTCTTTACTATGCCATGTGTGGGCTGTATCGTATTCCTGAAATCACAACTGACTTGTCAAGCAAACCATCTGTCTGCCATTTCCTTGCAGAATAAGATGTCACTGCAGGTGTCTTGGAGGCACAGCGCTGGAAGGTCCCACTCCCCAGCAGTCTGCTGAATTCAGACTAATTTCAGAAATTGAGTATCCTGTTGGCGTAGGGAGTAGTAGTTGCCTGTCTTAATGACAAAGAGCAGCTTGTTAGAAGTTGATATCCTACCTAATTTAATTGTTTTGCAGCTCACCTCTATGATGTGTTTCTGATAGCTGCAAGGCTGTCTCAATAAAACTGAGGACTGATGCCAATAATTGGAAGTTTAAAGTTCATCATAACAGTTCCTTTTTGCAGTGGAACTTCCTAGAGGTAGGCTTGTGAGCTGTTCCTCTTCTATGTTGCACGTTTTCCCCCTCCTCACTTCTTTAATATTTGCCTGGTCTTGAGCTATTGCTGATTTTTTTAATTGTAGACTGTTTTGTCCTTTACTTTTCTCTTTTGGCTGCTTTTCCTTTATTTCAGAGAGCAAATCTGTAACACACACACACCGACAGGCGTTGCGTTTGCCCGAGTTGCTTTTTTCACAAGGCTCTTTTGTTACCAACAGATCTGGGCCAGCTTCGGTCACCGCTCAGCTTACTGGGAAGTGGAAGGCAGGCAGTCCCTGCTTTCTCATGTTACTGAGCAAATCCCTCTCCCCTTCCCTGGGGTACCCATGGAAAAAACTGCATTTCAGCTGTCAAAATCTGCAATAGATCCACACTGCAGATTTACTTGTTCATGCTTAAGAGATGTGTATTTGTTCTGTCACGAAGATTTTGACAGGGGTGAAAAGTGAATTTAAGTTGCTGGTGCTGAGGGGAATACAACTGGTGTTAATTCTGCCTGCAGTGCTTGGCTGCAGCCTCCCAGTGCCCACCACTCTGCCAAGAAGCAAATACAGTTTGATCTATTATTGCTTGTGTTCGTGGCTGCTGGGACAGGTTGGGCACAAATCTGTGAACCTGTCTCGACGCTCTGGCTGACGTAACAGGAGGAGACAGAAAGCAGTGTTGAGTTTACCTTCGGTATTGGTTATCACATCGTGAATTACATCGCAAGCCTCGCTCCGACAGCTCGCAATCCGATGGGATCTTATCAGCCAGAACGGTTTATGACTGACCAGAAATCATTTCTCTGCAGGAAACACTTGTATTCCTGTGATGAGCACAAGGGTTGAAGGTGTGGAGGACACTAGTGATAAAATGTGATTTTAATTATACTCTGATTCTAGAGTATGGATACTTTATAAATAAAGATTGAATAGACAAGAGGCCTTTTGTGGTTTCGCTCCTTAAAGTGCAAAAGCTCCATTCCTCCAAAGCAATTATCATTTCCCTGTGCCTGAGATGCATGGCAGTAGCAGAAGAGCCATGCAGAAACGTCAGGATGCTGTGAGCTTGCCTGAAAGGCTAAAAAGGATGACCTTACCTGATCAGGTTCCTTTCAGGACGGCGTACTCCTGGCCACTGCTGGTAGGGGTTGTGGCTTTGAGCACCTCTCGCAGGTGTAACCTGCTAAGCAATATTTGAAATAATTTGTAGCTGCAGAATAGGCAGGTCGGTGATACGCAGGTTTGGGTTATGTTGTCGTGGGCCCAGTCTTTAGGACAACAGGAAATAAGTTCAGAGAGGTGAAGAGCAGGCAGTACGTGGGGAAAGAGGAGGCTGTACAAAACTTTTCTTTCCAATGGAAGTAACATCTACTTGCAGAAATTCTGGTCTCTCTCCTGCAGAACGGCTTAGAAACCAGGATGCTGGTTAGGCTATAAACACAAGGGAAAAGAAAAGACTTCTTTGCATGGCACTTGTTCAGCTCAGAGCTCCAGCACCTCTGCTGTTCTGAGAGCAAGCTGGATTGAAGTTCTTCAGTCAAGAGCAGTTAGACAATCGGGGAAGATGGTTCTCTGCACTCAGCCTTACTTAACATGAAAGCTGAAGCTTGATGGCTTTAGCTGTTTTACCCTATTTCTCAGTTTACCTACAGTGAAAAAAAAAAAAAATCATTATTTCTTTTCAGGCAGCGGTATTTCAAATGAATTTGCTGCTGTGTGATGTGGAAGTAGACTACCAGCACTAATAGCCTTGAATGCTCTGGTAAATGGAAGGCTTTCAAGAATATTTTTTTTTCTTCGCTTGTTTAACGATGATGTTGAAAATAACAGAAGTTCATAACTGGTACTTTGGCATCATACAAAGTCCTTTGCAAGAACAGATCTCTTGTCAAAACACCCAACAGCAGCCTCACCTGCTGTGTTAGACTTGTTTTGAATAAGTATCTCGTGGCTTTGTTGATGGACTTCACTTGCTGGGAGCGAGTACAAAAGGAGAGATCCAAAGCTTAACCGAGTATCCGAAGACATCTCAGGTTTAAAACTGGCCATTATTTAGTGCAGTGTTGTTTGCAAGAATAAGTCGTGCAGCAGCATATGACTTGTAGCTGTGTAGCTTCAAATGTGTTTAATGTTGCTGTGAATATTGCACAATTACACATGGATTCTCCTAATGTGTTAGAAGCACCATAATTTTCTTCATAAAGGAATGCAGGCATGGTGGTTGCTTCTACTTGAAGTTGTTGAACTCTTGTGATATTATGTATGGCTTTGGTTTAAACACTTTGTGTGGTCAGGGACAAAACACAAATGGACTCGCCGATGATTTTTATTGTGGTTCCAGTAGCAGGCTGGAGCATCTTTCCAGGTGTATGTAATCGGGAGGCATAATTACGCGATGTTTTTCTGTATAGTAAGTCCTTTTAGTAATTCTCTTCACAAGCAATTGCTGTTGTTCAAAGGCCTGTATGCTGCTTCAAGTAGAGCACAGGTCTAGAATATTAATATTAACCTTTCTATATAATGAAACACCCAAGTACTAACAGTGCAAAGGGTACAAGTTCTGCTACGCACTGTTTTTACCTGTATCATCTACACCTTTGCTACAGGTTCAAGGATGCACGCTCTGCTGTCGCTCTGATGTTGGGGAAATTCGATGCTACAATGACTGAGGTGTAGCAAGGAGAATCCATGGAGAGGATGTTACTTGCAACAAGCAAGAAACATGACTTCATTCAAGAGTGCTGCTGCTGTTGTGTTACAGCCAGGCTTTAATGGAATTGGGCATTCCCATTCAATTAATATGTTTTACACGGAGCCCATCAACTCACATTTAATTTGCTTCAGTAAGAAGTCAGGGCATGTGGGATCAAACGGTCTGTGCTTGGGATAATCTGGAAGAATTCCTGTGTGACAGCATCTTAAAAATGCTCACTGAAACAAGAGGTAGCATTTGTGAATAAACTAATTGCTTAATGCAGCCTTATATCTAATTTACCGCTAAACTAAGGCTGCGTAGGAAAATGATCTCTTAAGCAAGGATTCTAGAAGCAGAGAGAATGGTACTTTTTTTTTTTTTTGCTTAACAAAATAAAGAAGGCTTCATAGAGGGTGGTTTTTTTTTTTGAAACCAAGTCCATCTTGCATGGTGCAGTGCTTTTGAGCAAATGAAAACACGCAGACAGCTGTGTGTATTTATGATCCCAAACTGTCTTCTCCTCTCGACAGCGGTGTGGTGAGGTTGCAGATGTAGGGTCTTACCTCACTTAACAAATACCGTTGCAAAGGCTTAAATAGAGGCTGACCTTGCAGCAGAATTTTAGTATCATGAAGGTTTCTCTACATCTGTCCAGAAAGTCTTGATGTGATACCCCATACTACCCAGTATGTTTGTCTCCCCCAGCACGCCCTGCCCAGATTTCTGCCCTGGCAGATGACAGGCTTAGGCTGTGGATCCTTTTGTGTGGGAATATAAGTTTGTACATCTGACGAGCCGTTAATTCGAAAGAAATCAGTGTCTAATAAGCAGAGTTGTAAACTGTAATGTTGATAGTTATTATCTAGGTGTTGGAGCGGGGATTAGTGGGCATGTTACTACAGACCCACGGCGAGAGGCGGCACGTAGCGACCGTGAGTAACGCGGAGTGATTACATCGGTTGGGCTTGTGCACATGGAGTGTTAAATCTCCTGCCAGCGCTGGTGAGCAGCTTTTGGAGCTCCTGTAAACAACCTATGGGCGTCGGAAAGATCCCAACGCACAAAAGAACAAGCAGTGCTGCCACAAAGGAACAGTCTCTAACCTGTGCCGGCGGAGTACAAAGCCTCCCGGGCAGTGCCAGGGGTGTAATTACATGGTCCTGCCATAGCATGGGTGTTTTCTTCCATCTTCTTGCAGGTGTGGTACATCAGAGAATGCATCTTGGATGCTTTGTATCCAACAGATGAGCAGGGCTGGATGCATCTCGTGCCAGAACTGGAATAGTGGTGTCTTAGCATGCAAGAAAAAACAACGATGCTGTTCCCTGAACAGTTCATCTGTTCCCTGAACAGTTCATCCGTTCACTGTGTTTATGTTTTCAGGAATCGTGAGTGTTTTATAGACATTTTTCAAACTAATACTTTTGTTTCCTGTTGTGGACTTAAGCACACAAGAACTATTATGTTTCTCTTTCTACTACTGCTTTTCTCCCTCTGAACTGATGGGAAGACACTCCAGCAATAATGAAACGGAGTGGAAAGCTTCAGAGTCAGTACCTGAGCGACTGGCACGGGAAAAACTTAGACCACTGTAAATGTCTTCTGTTGTTCTGCTTCTGTTTGGTGGTTTTCTTCTCTGCATGACCGGTATAAAACTACCAGGAAGAAGGATCTTGTCTTCCTGAAGAGGTTTTCTTATGGAAAAAATGTGTTGTCATTAAATGTTATTGCAGGAATATTTGCTTCCTTGAGGGAGGGATATTTTTGATGAAAGAAATAGTGCAGCTGATACCATCAGGCATCATTAACTATCAACTGGTCTGCTTACGCCTTTCTGCCTCGAGCAAAACCATATTTGAAACAGTGGGTTTGTATCGGGCGCATCTTGTAGCTCGGTGTCTAAATAATACCCTACTCACATCTAAAAATCCTGAGTTTGTGAAAGAAAATCAGCCAACAGTTTTTGGAAAGGCAAACTTCTCTAAAACTAACTTTTTATTCTGAGGAGATTTTGTGAATCTGCTCCAGTGGGCAATTCCCTTCACCGCTCAATCTTCCTAAACTTGACTTGGCACTGGGAGAGAAGGAAGGCAGATGTTTGTGTTGGTTGACACAGGTGTTCAGGGAGTAGGAAAGTGTTCTGAACCTTGTGTCAACATAGACTGCTCACTTTAGTTTTGTTAACATTAAGGCTCGAAAACTTAGAGAAGCTTTTAAGAGGCATTATCCAGTTCTCGAGATGTCTCCATTGGCTTTCTTTGGTGTCGGAGAAAATGTTAGTATTGGTGAACTGGTAGCAACTCTTCCAGTTTCAAAGGAAAGAGAAATTTATGGTGTGACTCAGCTTTACAAGAACAGCGCTTTGAGCAATGTTAATCCTAGCTGACGATTCATGTGTTTTGTTTGTCTAATATCCTTGTAATGTAGCTGTTCCCATTAAAGAAAGCCAGCATCCTTTGTTCTCCTCTAAGCTATGTAAGACACGACTGCAGAAGTAGTTTGGGGCCCAAGCTGCAATGACTAAATGCTGCTGGAATGTAATGCGTCACATCTGGTAAAAGGGGAAGAGATCCACAGCTTCCAAAGTCCAGACTAGCCCTTTTATTTGGGGAGTGGGTAGGGGATGATTTGAACTAAAACATCCCTGGGAGGTGGGAAGGAAGGAAGGAAGGAAAAAAGCTTGGTTAGATTTGAAATTCATATTGCTGCTTATTATTTTTTTTTTTAAGAAATAACTGCAAATATTATAAGAAGCGCTAAGTCTGGTAGATTTAGGTGGCAACGTTTGCCTTTCTGCGTCAGAAAAAAGATTTTTGGGTACAGCTGGAAATCATAGCAATGGATGTATCCGAGCCAAGAATTAAATGTAGTTGAGAGCAGCAGGAGCAGCTGGCTAGTCCATATCCTGCAGCACATACGTGAAGACTGGTGGGTGTTTTAGCCTATGGTATGTACAGCCTATGGTATGTACAGCCTATGGTATGTACAGCCGTTTCCCTTTTGGGTGTTCCAGTCCTGCTCCTTCCTGCTGCTGCTTCTCCGTCGATATCCAGCACCGGCGTTACCCTTCGGCTCTGCTTATGCTGCGGAGGTGGTTAGTCAGGTGGTGGTTCCCTCTTCCTCGAGACGAGGGGGAGGCTTTGGGCCCTTTCATGGGCGTTTTGAGAAGTGGTGTCACTGGTTCTGTTTGCAAAGGAGCAGAGGGCATCCGCAGCCTGCTGGGATTAAGACTGGAAGACTGAGTCTTCTGCTTTTAGACGGTAACTGAAGAGAAAAATATCGATGAGTATAAATTACTGGGAGAATAATTTAGAGTGTGTTGAATATTAAAGAGGTCAGAGCCATAGTTAGCGTCCTCTTCAGTGGCGTGCTGACTCCCGACTGCTGCGTGTGTTGGCACTGCCAAGGTCCTGTTTAACATCTGGTGTGTTACAGCACATAGGGGATGATCACATCGATGAGCAAGCTTGCTATTGTCCCACTTCCTGGGAAGTTGAAGTGGAGAATTAATCCTCTGCTCCATTGTCAGCCTCTACCTTCCCATCCGTCTCCTTCCTCTCTTTGTTACAAATCATCTCCTGAGGTTTAAGGGTGAGGGGAAAGTAAGATTGGCATTTTTAGCTTTTAAATGAGGTTAATCAGCTTGGTGGTGGGTGGGAGAAATGTGCTTGGAGGTTAAGAATGTGATATTACTGGTTAGCAGGACCCTTATTTATAAGTCCAGTGTAGATTTCCTTCTGTTAAGCATCAACTTTTGGGTTAAAAATTACCTGGTTGTTTTATTGTTCCTATAATTAAGAGAAACACAGAAATTGTGGGGAAGGTGAGTATGTGTGTAAAAGAAGGCATCCTTTTCCTCCTCTCTTGAAGCCATGTTCTTGAGTTTGACGGAAGGGAGTTAGGGCTGTAAATCACTATTCTGCCAAATGCACTGTAACTGGCACAAAGGGAAGGAATGGAACTACTGGAATTTCTGCAGGATGAGGAAGGTTAGTTGGAGCAGACTTTGAGATGCATAATTTTGGTAACTGTGTGGAATGGCTGAACTGCTGGGGAGGAACACTAACCTTTTCTGCTAGCTTTTGGCATAGTCAGGAAAAATATGCAGATACGTTTTCCAAAAATATATCCTTTTTTAATTTTTTTTTTCCAAATACACAGTGCACTGTGGAGATGCAGATAATACAGCAGGATAACCTGAATGCAGCCAGTATTCCTCATCTCAACAGTTAAAACCTTGAGAAGCAGCATATCAATTTTTGCAGTGTCTGCTTGACTTCCATCCATAAATGACAGCCTGCTGGCAGAAGGACCAGGAGGAATGATTAAAGCCATGCAACACTCCATCTGTAACAGGAGGAGACCATCTTACAGACTGCCAATATAATTGACTGCTTTAATTAATTTCACCTTCTTGACTTTAATACCAAAATCTGAAAAACTAAGTTGCTGTTTTTATAGAAATGTATATGTGATTAGTAGTCAAAACCCAAATACGATGTGGAAATACAAGCTAAAACGTTTAATAACAAATGCAAATTTCAGCTTAAATATTTTACTCTGCTTGGCAGTAAATCCTCACTGGTAAAAAGATGCACGAGTCTTCCTGTGTAAATCCAACTCCAGCTGCACAATGGGGAATTCACACGCCGTGATGTTGGATATTCCTGCACCACAATAGCAGGAAAGAGCGGATGGAGCCGGCGTGTCATCTTGGCACTGCGCTCGTCGGAGGAGCTGCTGCGCGGAGATGTAACCAGTTCAGGTGCCTCCAGTGGCACCGTAGCTGCCTGCATCCTTTCCTGCCATTCCAGATGGGATTCTGTCTGCAGAGATGTGTGGAGTAGCATGGTGATTATGTACGCAGACTGAAAATCCCCTGCCTCAGTGGGAATATCCCCTGATCTGGCCATCACCAGATGACTTTGTGGATTTGGAAATGGGATGAAACGATGCGTTTTGGCAGATTTAACCTTGCATTTGCAAGAATGCTTTGATTGAGTAGATACCCGAGCCCACGGTCAGCCGTTTTTGGTTAAACTATAAAAAGTGTTGAGGTGGCAACAGAAATTATTGTTGTTTTTTTTTTTTTTCAGAGATTATGTTCACGGGATTGTTTTTAGTCGTGTGGTATCTAAAGTTCCGTTTCCATGGGTGTAATTCCTGTTGTTATAATACACTGGGCAAGTAGATTTCGATGAGATCTAAGGAAGAAATTCTTCCCTCTGAGGGTGGTGAGGCACTGGACCAGGTTGCCCAGAGAAGCTGTGGCTGCCCCATCCCTGGCAGTGTTCAAGGCCAGGTTGGATGAGGCTTTGGGCAACCTGGTGTAGTGGAAGGTGTCCCTGCCCATGGCAGGGGGGTTGGAACTGGATGGTCTTTGAGGTCCCTTCCAACCCAAACCATTCTGTGATTCTGAGTCTCATGTAGCACTACTGCAGTGGCACACATTTTACTTTCTCCCTCCCCCAAACTCAAGCCATGTCCACGCGCATGAACATCTATTGTTGACGTTTTTAAGAATCTCAGCTTTTGAGGCAGCATTGTCAAATACTGGTTTTTGCTCTTTAAAGGGTTTCAGTGCTTAAAAAGAGGAACTGCCAGATATTTTTACACTTAATCCAATAATGAATGCAAACATAATGATGTTTGCAGTGTGAGGTTTAATTATACAGTTTGTAACTGCAATTCCTTTCTTCTGCCCTTTGAGGACTGCAGCAGCAGTCAGTCTCTATACCCTGCATTCAAGGAGGTTTGCCGAGGACTCCGGGCAACTGTAGTGCTTAGAAATGACTGAGGCATGTAGAGTGTTCAGGATTTTGATGTAGATGACACATATACATATGAATTGATTGGACCAAATGGATAAATTGTAAGACTCCAGATTCAGATACCTTCAACCGATTCTTTTTGCACTGGCAGCTTCCCACTTTATTTGCAACCAAATATTGGGCAGAAGTGTAGGAGGAATGCTGATCCCAATGACAGTGGATTTAGCTTTTTTTCTCTTGTAGTCTTACATTACTGGTTTGAGGGTGTGCAAGTGAGGGGGGGACCATCTGCTTTACATTTCAACTAACTGTCATCATCCTACAGCTATCAGAAGACTGGTGATTTGGGGGGAAAAAAAATAAAAGTGCTTTCTTCCATAGTTAACACTTTGCCTGTGAATCTTGTCTTTCAGATGGGAAGAGGAGCTGACGAGAAGAATGAGTCTGGAGTCCATGGTAGAAACCTTACGAGAGGTATGTATCGAAAGGTGTAGGTTTTCTCTGCACCTTTTATTCTGCTAGTAATCCTTTGAATTTGTCTTTTAATTCAAAAACTCTCTTCTCGCTAGAGCAGCTGGCCGCTTTGCTGGAGAATAGTGTTAATGTTTGGAAGCTGAAGCAGGAAGATGCTGAATTTTCTGTGGGGGTGGTGACGTGCCTTGTGAGCCCGGCTCGGGTGAAGTGAGGAAGCACATGTCGGGCTGGCACCCTTAGTTCTCTGCCTGCTTTCTCTTGCAGGAGGCGCAGGAAGCGGAAGCTCTCCAGGAGGAGTTAAATGAAAAGATTGAGAGACTGAAAGCAGAACTTGTGGTCTTTAAGGGTCTGATGAGTGATGTAAGTACACTGGGGAGCAGCCTGGCCAGCTCCCACTGCCTTTGTGAAGTGTGTGTGTCATGCAAATGGCTTCATTCATAAAAAGGTTCTGGTCTTAGTGAGTGCTGCTTTGTAGTTAGCATTATGGCTGCCTTTATGACCTAATGCATCAGACAGATCACCCTTCCCCCTGCTTCCTGTCTGGTCTGTGTAGAGATGCATTAACTTGCTGCTTAGCCCATAACCCGGACTCTTCCCTCCCTTCCCCGTTCTCCACAGCTGGCAGTGCCGGCGTTCGGATCCGCAGCCGTGACAAAAAACGTTGGAGAACTCACACGTTAGGGTGAAGGGTTCAGCACCGTGTGCTGCTGACGAGGGGCCTTTTGCCCTGAGTCACGCCAGGAAGCCGTGCTCAAAAAGGAACACGCCATTTACGTTTCCCAGCTCCCTTTGCGAACACTGAAGAGATTAACCCAGTATCACTGGTTCAGGCATCTGGCTTTGTTTCCAGTGTTGCTTCGACCTAATTTTTTTAAAACAACTTGTGTTCTCATGTCTCGTTAGATACTGACTTTCATTCGAAGCTGGGGGATCTTTTAGACTAGGACTGGAGAATTTTCTTATATTTTAGACATGCTGAGAGCACATACACATGCAGATATGTAGAAAGCTAAGCCAGGTGAATGTTTAGGTGCCTTTCTCTGTAAGACCGAAGTAGTGCTGATGCCAGTTGTCTAATGAATATGTCCTATTATGTTTATTTATTCTGTAATTTTGTGTGGAACTGCTTCCTTCTGCCTTTATACAAGCTTGCAGAACCTGCTCCCTGGTGTCAAATACATGCTCTCAGGGCCACTAGATCTGTTCATGGGAAATTTGGCAGTTAGCTGTCTCTCCTTTTGGTCTTCAGTCGAGACCAGGCATGCTTGGTTAGAGGCAGCGTGAGAGGGAGGAACTTGTTAGGGCTGCATCACCGTGGTCACTTCTTTGCTGGGGAGATGTTGCTCAGTGTGTACAAAAAGGGTGGCTGTGAACACAAACATCCTCCTTGACTTAGGAGAAAGTGTGCTTTGGGCTTTGCAGGCTCTGCAGGGGAGAAGGGAGCCAAGGGAAGGCAGAGCAGAGAGAATGCGGTTTGAATCTCGCTGTGTAAATATTTAGAGCAGAGAAATGCAAAACGTTGGCACGTGACTCTTGCTTTCCTGCAGATAAGAATCCCTGGTACCTGTTCAGTTGATAAGATTGTGTTTAGAGTGTGTCAGTGTTTAGAGATTTCTTTTTCTCAGTGTGTTTGGGGGGGAAAAAAAAAAAAGAAGTCTGTCTTGTCCAAAGGTATTTGACAGGGGCTGAAGAAGAACTCTGTCTAATAATTAAAATCAAACAAACAAAACCCCAACCAACCTAAAGGTTTCTTCTTGGAAAAGTGATTTGGTATTTACAAAAGCTCTGCAGAGTGTTTCTGCTTTTCTGGTCAAAGTGGAAGCATTGCCTGGCCATTCAAGTGGTACTTTCCAACCAAGTAAGCCTCGTCTAGGCTGGAAAATATGCTTTTTGTGGAACAATGTTTCTTCATAAGGAGCCAGCTGTACTGTCTTGAGTGGGAGTATCTCTTATAAATTATGTTTATTACTGCTGCTCAGAGTGAAGCAAGACAAAATATTTTTTCATGCAGAATTTTTGCTAGGCTGGAAGCCAGTTTAATGCCAATGAGGAGCATTTTCTGTGTCACAAGCTTTCATGGATCTTGTTAGATCCAGGCTAGATTTTATGTTTTCATGGTATGTATGAAGTTGCTGAGTAGCCTGGATTCTGTTTTTACAGCAGCTTCTTCTTGCAGGCACAGTTTTTCTGTCTGAAGTCGGGGGGAAGTGTTGCATATTCACCAGCTTTTAGATTTCATTCTATTCTGCATATGCTCGACAGGGTTTTTTCTCCTCCATTTTTAAAGCTGTATTGACCCATAAAAGTTTACTGTTGCCTCATCTAGCAGTTGTTTTGGGGTGGGTATAGGTTTTTCAGTGGCAAATCACTCTGAGTTGAAATTTTAATTAGAGTCGGCTGTGAATGTTAATTGTTAGCTGTCTGGTCTGTTTAGATTGTCCGTGCACTGCCTTTCCCGGCGAACAAGATGTAATATTGTTTAAGAATGATATGCCCTGGGGTTGGAGAGATACTGTGGGGTATCTCTTCTTTCCTGAACTGTATAATAATAGAAGATAATCACTACTGTCCTTCCTGCAGCCCATGACAGACCTGGACACAAAGATTCAAGAAAAGGCCATGAAGGTGGACATGGACATCTGTCGGCGAATCGATATCACAGCCAAGCTGTGTGATGTAGCGCAGCAGCGCAACTCTGAAGACGTTTCCAAGATATTCCAGGTGACTAGGCCATGAATTTTCCACAGGGTAGGACAAGAAGTGAGGGGACAAGAGGGAGCAGTGTTGAGGAGTGTGGTCCAGGTCATTTGCCTTCTCTTGAAATTTCTCTATGTAGACCTATTTTCTTCTTTCTCGGTCTCGAAGCGTAGCTCTCTTTTTTCGAAGCTGCTGTAGTACTAAGAGCACAAAACTTAGCAAGTTTAAAACAGGAGTCTCAGGATGACCTTTAAGACATACTGTTAGTCTGCTGCTAGTCTACAGTGAATGCAGGGGGAAAAAAGCATTACAGGGTCTAGTTTTGTATAAATGGCACGTTTGTTGCCTTCACAGGTGAGAGGTTTTAAGCTTATCGAACTGTCATCTGAATGTTCTTATTTCTGGCCTAAGCTCCATGGCCAGAAATAATGCTTCTGTGGTGGTGACCTATGACTGCTTTGTGAGACTAGACACTCCAGTTGCTTTCCTTGAGCTGTTGGGGCTCCTTGGTGCTAGTAGGGAAGTCATAGAATCATAGAATCATTTAATAAGTCATTTAATTTGCTCCAAAAGCAAGCAGTTACAGCTCTGCGAGGAGCAAACCTGTAACTCCCCATGCAGTTGGTCTTCTGTCATCACTGCAGTTTCAATTGTGATTAACCCAGCTTCCTTCTCCTTTGATCTAAACGTGTCTTGTTCAGTCTTTCAATGTCTGATGCTTTTCTCTGTATAGTAATGCCATATAGTGCACTAAATGCTGTACAAAAACACTGTAAAAGATCCTCGCAGTCTCTACTGGTCGTGCTTTCTGGCTCTCATGAAGTTGCTTAAACGTTTGATGGGTTGTTTTTTTTCCTCATATATCCCAAAAGATTCAAATCTCCTTATTGGAGACAAATCTTTTTCTAGCATGTTGAGCCATTGCATTGTGCCAGTGGTCCCTTCTTATCTTTGAGCAGAATTCCTGTGTCTTTCTGCTCAAAGGTAGCTGCGAAGCGCACTTTTGGTCAAGCATGCAGTGGTTAAAATGATCAGCACAGAGAACCATGCCAATAAGGGACGGCTTATACGCCAAGTAGAGGAAAAACTACAGCAGATTGGAAGCGAACTGTGTGTCTGTGACTCTGTGGCACCATCTGTGAATATCTTTTATGTTCACAGTCCTCAGATGAAGAAGTGATCCTCTGCACCCTTTGCAGGGGTATCCCTTGAGTTCTCTGCACGTCTATGAACTTCATTTCTTTGAGGTTGTCCAGGCATTTTCATGGTTCAGTTAATCCTTCTTCTGTCAACCTGAAGATTAGCAGTCTGCCTCTGCTGATGGAGTGGGAAGGACCCTGAAACAAAGGCTCTCTAGAAAGGCTTCCTGTCTACTCTTTCGTGGTGGTTCAACGCTGGGAGCACCAGCCTGTGGTGGTGGCGGCAGGAGAGGGAGAGTTCTGTCATTGCTCTCAAGCCTGCTGCCTGGGCACTCCTGCCAGCTTGTGCTTTTACCCTGTATCATTCTAACCTCTGCATGTTCTCTGGTAGATCATAGACTGGTGTCAGTGAGCAGATGAACATCTGTAGAGCGCTGGCAGCCTGCAGCTTGCTTTGCTCTTCGCCGTTCTGAACTGCTTCCTTGTGCTCTGTGTTCACCACTCATTAACAGATGCAATTCCTGTCTTGAATACGAGCAATCCCTGAATTGCCTGGGAACTCATGAACAGTTATATTCACTCAAACCTAATGGCTCTCCTTCTTTATTTCTGCCCCTCATGGCACAGCACCTCAGTTGAACCTTCTAGTTACTGCTCTTCTCTCCAATTAAGGTGGCTTCCAAGAAGAAAGAACGCAAGCTCACATCTGACGATGACCTCTCTGAACAGGATGGAGACAACGGCAGGTTCTCTGACGATGAGGTCAGCTGCTCTTTGAACATCACGGATGAAATGAAGCGTATGTTTAATCAGCTGTGAGTATCGTGGACAGCGTGGGGAAAGCTTATTCTGAAATGCAGACTTAGTCCCAGAACACCTGAGCTGCCAGCATGGTACTTGAAGGTCTTCTGGAAGTTCAAATAAAATTAACTGATTTTTGTTCCTCCCTTAAGCAGAGGGAATAATAGAGAATATAAAAAATGCAAACATCTAGTTTTACTACTATATGCTGTTATAACAGCAGCAAGAGAAGAAAACATGCAAAAACCACAACAAAGTACAAAACTTGAGTCTATTCTGTATGTTTGGCTGAATATTACATTTCTAGAGTTTTGGAAAGAACCTTGCTGCTGCTTGGGCCGGAAGGAATTTGGCAACATCACTGAAAGCTCAGTTTGAAATGGATACAAACTTCTCCAGTGTTTTGCATGATTTTTCAGTTCAGCTCTAGGCAAATGGTAGTGGTGGATCTGTCCAGAAGCTCAGTTGTAGCAGTGGATGACAGTTTAAAGATTCCAAGAGTGTCAGTGTTGAAAGCCTTTCTGCAAGCTCTGATCTCCTGAACTGGAAGAACTGTGATTTATTTTGCCTAAAGCTTTATCCCAATTTGGAGTGTTAGGAAGCTGTGGAAGCTGAGAAAAGACTCTCTGCACCTTGGTGGTACCCAAAGCAGTTCAGGAAGCTGGTTGGCAGTGTCTTCTGAAACTTCTTCCTCCTATTCTAGAAATGACAGAGATGGCTACAGCCTGGTGAGACATTTGGGGGTCTCTGCTGTTTTCTTTTGCCACAGAAACGCCTCAGCAAGTGCTGTGGGCTTGACTTTCCTAGAATTTGAATATGGGTGTCTTCTGCCAACTTCTGCAGTGACTGGAGAGGGAAGAATTGCCAGTGCTTTCCCACACAATATAGGACAGTATTTACTACGTAGGAGTACACACAAAATTCTCTGGAAGAACACTAGCTCCTCTTCTGTGGTCAGCTGTTGCCAAAAGTTCTGTTTTCAGACTGTATGTCTTTTTCTTTTTCTTTTTGCCTGAATTTCACGTATAGGAGGGCATTTTTTTTTTGCAAAAGTTGTAGGTAACTCCTCTTGTTAGGACTTTTCTTTTAGATGTTTTTAGACCCTTATTAATATTCAGTCTAATAAAAACAGATTTTTGACTTCTCCACCCCTAGAATTCAGTGTGACAGCAGATTTGTTTAGAAAAGCAAGAGGCTAAAATTTAGCTGCTGGGTTGGTAATGCATTTAGTTTTTAGGTTTGTTCCTCAACCTGTCCTGTAACACCCAGTTTTTATCAGTGCTGCTAATGAAATTCTTGTCTCCTGGTCCTATTACATATGGCACAAAGTGCTGTAGGAATCTTGTGGATACGTTCAAACTGGGTTGATCCAGAACAGTGTTCATGGCTTACTGGAGATGGTACGTTTCTACATGGTGCTGAGCAGTGTGTGTCTGAAGTAAGCAGGCAGAACTGGGAGCCTTTGTGCTCTCTGACAAGGATAGCTCTTGCAAAAAGAAACAGATTTGAAGAAGCTGAGTTGCAAAAGGCACAATCGTGTATGTCCAAGTTTATTGTGGGTTTTTTTAATTATTTTTTTGAAGTCTTGCTGAGCATAGACAAACACCCTGTCTCTTTTGCCAAGCTCTTCAGCCTCCTAAAGACAGTATTGGCCTCAGCTTCCAGACTGAGATGTTATCTGCTTAAAAGGAAGTGACCTAAAGTAACAGAAATGCATCAGTCTGAGATTAGCAGACTGCTGCTGGGAGCAATTTCAGATTTTTGTCAGGCCTCCTTAACAAGGACGAGAAGCAGCTACTAGTGTTCCACTTTGCTGCTGTTCAAACCAAAAGGGACTTGAGTGCCTTCTGAAACTTTCCTTTATTGCACAACTGGCTGTGCTAAAAGGGCTTGACCAAACAGTGTTAAAGGCCACTCTTGCCACTGTTTGTTCTCAGTCTTAAGTGGCTGTAGTCTTATCTTTGTTGTTCAAGTCAACAATAAGTATTTATGCTCACCTGCGCATCATTTGGGAATTCAGGTTTTTTTCATAGCTGTTACTTTTGAAAATAATGGGTTTTAAGTGCTGCAGGAAGAACGTTGGCTGAACTTCAACATGAAAATCAGCAGGGAGTCTTCTAGCGGCTGTTTCTTGTAAAATTCCTCAATCTGTGTTTGGGCTCGTTTTCCCATGTAAAAAGAATAGTTTAAAACATTTTTGTGGTTTTGCAAACAGAGGAAACTAATGTGCAGCACCATCTGGAGGACAGAGGTAGGGCTGTGTGCTTGGATCAGGAACACTAACAAGGATCTTTTATTCTACTTTGGGACCGCAAAGAGCCCAGGAGCGAGGGGCTTGGCCAGTGGCAAAGCCTGTTTGTAAAATCCATGAGGATTTTCAGCTGCTGCGTTGTCTCCTTCATTCAGTTGTCATAGCCCCTTTTTTCTAGAAGATGAACTGAAGGACTGAGGGAGTGGGGCTGGAGTAGTTTTTCACTAATGCTTTTTCTGTTATCTTAACAGTCGTGAGACGTTCGATTTTGATGATGACTGTGATAGTTTAACGTGGGAGGAGAACGAGGAAACGTTGCTTCTTTGGGAAGACTTCACGAACTGCAATCCTTCAATTGACCTCCAAGGAGAGGTGAGTTTGTTCCCATTATTTTCTTGATCTATTCTCTGCAGAAACTGTATCCCTCGGCTGCTCTTTTAGCCATTTGAGCCTTTGGATATTTGACTGGTGATCTAGTTTGCCACGCAGACTCGCTTTGATTTTAAAATCCTCTTAGTACTTTCTCTCTATGGTTGCTTTTCAGTCTGTGCAATCAGTTTATTTGCCAAACTTCCTTTCTTCTGCTCCTTCAAACTGAGTATTTAGAAGTACCAAGCGAGTGTCAACAGATCCAATGCCTCCAGCTGTTACAGGAGCATCACGCAGTCTGCCACCCTAAGCAGTCATTTATCTAAAGCCCTGTATCTTCCACGCAGCATCTCACTTTCTCTGTAGATTTTCATTCACACTTTAATTGTGTGGCACACTTATTCTAGTGGGGAGAAAATAGTACACAGTATTGCACACTTATTTTAGTGGGGAGAAAATAGTACACAGTATTGCACACTTATTTTAGTGGGGAGAAAATAGTACACAGTATTGCACACTTACTCTAGTGGAGGGAAAACCAAACTTGGTGTGGTCCGTGGAAGATGTTGAAGTACACAGAGCCCATCACAAACAAAGAAGCTGTGGTTGCAGGACTCTGTAAGGCCCCAGAGATCTTCTGAACTCGTGAATCTGGTGCTTCCATCTTCCCAGTCGGTAGGAATCTCCTGGCGTTGGTGGATAATAAACAGCTTGCTTTTAATCCTGAAGGTCCCACACAAAGTAAGCTACTGGCTGCATGCTGCCTCATTCAGTGCATCTTGAGCCTTTTTAAACAGGCCTGAAGAGAGATTGAAATCCTTGAAAAGCCAAGGTCTGGCTTTGTGCAGGTAGTCTTAAATGCGATGCTATTATTTCGTTACCGAGTAGCGCGACAGCAGTAGGTAAGAGATAATCCTGCCCTTTTCCATCATCGCTGTAGTGGGAAGATGCTGAGGCAGCAGTCTCCTGAATATTGCCTGGTGTTGACTGACTGCCAGGGGTGTGTTCATTTGCATCTTGCCGTTTGTGGATCGCCGGGCGTGCTCTGGAACTGCAGAGATTACCGAGAAGTGCTGGGCCCGCAGAAAGCAGCGTGCTGAGCTGCGCCTCGTCTTTTGAGCTGGGAGAGTGGCAGAGGGATAATGTGGAGCCACGTGCTGGAATTAGTGACAGATTTATTTGCATATGCCCGTGCGTGCATGTGTAAGCGCAGCTATCAGAGCAGTACTGCCGAACTCAGACCTTCCGTGCAAAAACTCCAAAGGTTTTAAGAAGCTTAAATCCTTCTAAATGAAAATTATACAAGGAAAGGGTAGATTTGTCTTGTAGATGGAGATTCAGAATAAAGACTGCTCCGTCTGTGCCTGGTCTTTAACATAGTGCTTTACATGCCTGAATCTTCCTTCCGCTGGCTTTATTCCTTTCAAGTTCTTACGCCGTGCCCCAGCCACCTTCTTTTGTGACCTTCTTCCTTAAAGCGCTTCTGCATATAAAAGGATAAGTGGAATGATTTGGTACCTATAGGCTGGCTAGCCTGACGGTGATCCCAGGTGGGATCCTGATAAAGCTGCCACAGACGTGGCCAAAGGATGGAAACAGAATTTAATGCTCATCAGTGTAGTTGCATTAAACGGATGATCATTTTTTTTCTGGAAAAGGGGGGTAGGTAATAACATGAAAGAGAACATTTGTAGCTCAGACTGTACTGTCAGTTCAGAGCAGTGGTGATGTGGGAGCTGTTGTCTGGCAGGATGTGTCCTTTGGGGCAGCATGTGTTCTTGCATGTGATGTTTTCATCAGTGATGGGCTGGAGTGAGCTTGCATTATCTAGAGAAGTGAAGAATTCCGATAGGAAACAACGCATGCAGCACATACGTGTGAGGGAATGGAGGCTGAAAGGACTGGGGAGTAATCATATGCAATTGGAAAATGAGAATTCTAGTGCAAAGCTGTAAGCAGTGGTGTGGTCAGTGCAAGGAAAAATTGTTTTGTGGCTGGAGAGAAATTACAATCTAAGCATGATCAGACTGTGAAAGGTTCAGGAAAATCCATGGGTTTGGTTCTTTGGCATGTGTCAGGCATCTGTGTTTAATCACTGGAGCCTTGGTCTGTAGGTGCCTTGATCAGAGACTTTATCTTTGTGCGTGCAAAGCCGTGGTCGTGGCACAAAAATGTGTTTCCTGGTATGCTGGTTTTAAGCAGCAGACTATTCCTCGCCTGTGTGAAAAGGTATTTCAAAAAACTTTGCATGGAAGAGCATAACAGCCTGCATTTCTGAGGGAGGTTAAATAAGAAAATCTGCAGCCTGCTAGGGAATTCCTTGGTAGTTTCTTGCTAATCCTTTGTGTTGTCCTTTCCCCTGCAGGAAGAAAACCTGGGAAACTTGATCCACGAAACAGAGTCTTTCTTTAAAACGAGGGACAAGGAATACCAGGAAACAATAGGGCAGATAGAGGTAAGGAAGTGGTTTGTGACAATACAAATTGTTTCTAATGGATGAAAACCTGCACAGTGTTCTGGTCCGGTGTACCCACAGAGGAAAGGTGGAATGTCTACATACCTAAGAATGCGAAGGCATCTTCCTTTGACATACTCTTGTGATTTTTCTCTAAATACTCTTCTCCATACAGCCCTGTTATTGAGTAAGCATCAATCTGTAGCTGGTGGAGAGAGAACAAAGAGAATAAAAATGCACTATTATTCTTTTTTCCCTATTTGTCTTGCATATCCACCATCACACTGGGAAATGCTTTACAAGGTGTGGCCTCACAGGTTGCCAGACACAACAGCTGTAGCTTCTCAAAGGCTTTACCCTGCCCAGAACATGCTTCCATTAATTACTGCGTGTTGACATACCAGATGCCAAGCAGCAGAGGAAAACTTGACCACTTTGTTGATTAAAATACACTTTGTAAGCTGGTGAATACTTTGGCAGTATACAACACTGAGGTTAAGCATATATTGTGTGGGTGTTTTGGATGGGCTCTGGGCAGCTTTAGCATCCCCACCAGTATGTAAAATTGAGCGAAGCTGGGAGAAGCTGCTAGCAACTCACTTTAGGCTGATTCTTTTCTTTTCTTTCTTTCAGCTGGAATTGGCCACGGCCAAGAGTGACATGAATCGCCACCTTCATGAATATATGGAAATGTGTAGTATGAAAAGGGGCCTGGATGTACAAATGGAAACCTGTCGTAGGCTTATCAAAGGCTCAGCTGACAGGTAATAAGATATTACTGTTCTGCCTGGGGTGCTTCAAGAATTTATTTTGCCCTTGTTTCCTGCCAAGTTGTTTTAAAGGCAGTAATATAATTTAATAAGTAATAATAATTTTGTCCTCAAGCTTTGTCCTTTAGATAATCTAATCTTGTTGTGTTCAGGGTCAAATATCGGTCTTAAAAGGAGCCCTGTAACAGTGTGTAGGTCCCTACATGCAGTAACACTTTTATGGATTCAATACATTGGTAAAAACGGGGATCTCTAACTTGGACAGATGCTTAGTCTTAATGTCGGATCTAGAACTCTTAAAGAAAAGCCCAAATTAAATTTTGGTTGTAGACTGATATGAAGAACTTGGTTTTCAGTCTTCCCATGTGTTAAGAACCTTATACTATGAAGGGTTTTTCTTGTCTCGTGCTCGCCCCCAGTACCCATCCTGGCTTAAAAAAGCAAGATAAACTTCTTTGAGTTTTCAAGACTGTTCATATTGTGGATGATGAGAGTCTCTGTAGAGCATTCGTTGGACTCAGTTTCCAATTCCCCATCCATAAATCTAAGGAAGCCTTAATGTTTGTATGGGAGGTGGCAGGGGCAGCATATGAGATGCTTAAGTTTATTCCCGATATTTACTGTAAACCTAAAGTTTAATGTTAATAAAGGATATTTAAAATTATTTTGGGAAGTGAAAGTGACCATTTTCTTTTTTTTTTTTCCTTCTGCCAGTGATACTAGTTTTTTGTCTAAAGCTTTCTGTGAATTTTTCTACAGAAATTCTCCATCTCCCAGCTCTGTAGCCAGCAGCGACTCAGGAAACACAGATGAAATTCAGGACGAGTTGGACAGAGAGACGGATGTGGAGCCCATGGTCAGCTGATACGTAGTTGGAGCATTCCAGTGAAAGGGAAGATAGAAGAAAAGATTAAAAAACAATATACTGATGGGGGAAAAAAAAAAAGACTTGTAAGCCCTTGCACAGGGTTTCTGAGGACTCATTCCTACACGCATCCCCACCCCACCCAAGGATTGGTGCTGTAAATTTCTATTGTTATACAAATCATAAATGCAGAGTCCTGTAAGAAAACACGATGATTTTAATTGTGCCTTTGCCCCAAGCTGAGCCACTTTGAGCTCCAGTGGAATATTAATAGCAGGTGTTTTTATAAAAAAAAAAAAATATTATTTAAAAAAAAAAAAATCTGGTAGCAGCAGAGAATGGTGCTGCAAAGGCTCTGGGTATTTCAATAAGTTTATGGTTTTATTGAACTGCTGCACTGATTGGCAAAAGGAACGCTGGCAAAATGAAGAGCGAACCCAAGACAATTATGGTACAATTACCAATGTCTGGCACAGAAAAAAAGAATGCCTCCAAATTGAACTGCAAACGTTTGAAAATAATCGCAGGTTTAGAAGACAGCTCTTAGGATTAAGCAGTTATACAATATTAAAAGGAATTTCTTCATTCCGTCGTTTTGGATGAAGGAGCCTTTGAGGTTCGTACAAGCTTTCTGCTAGACTCCAGAATCTGAAGAAGCAGGTCTCAGCTCGTGGCAAAGCAGGTGGACAAAGGAGGGTTCAGTGGGGTGGGACTATCACTGATAAACTACTATGCAAAAAAAAAAAAAAAAAAAAAAAAATAGCTCGCCTTATTTATATGGAATGTTTGGTCCCTGCTGGGCTACAGTTATCTCCTGGGGAAAGGAAAGCTAAAACCACGTTTGCACATGTTAGTTATCTGTAGAGCTTCTTTGGAGGACAATGTTGTGCTGCAATCCTTTGTTTCCAGTGTTTGGATTCAGGGGAATCAGCCCTTCAGTTCCCTCCTTGTTTTGTGTTTCCTATTTTCAGGATTTTTTTTTTTTTTTTTTTTTAAACCATAGTGTTTGCAGATTTTACTTCGCTGACAGGGAGATAACTCCATTTTATGCTGCTTTCGTGACGTTTAGAGTGGGATAGTTGAACCATCAGGATAAACTGACATGCAGTGGTGGATAGATGTAGACTTGGGACATGACACTGGGAGAGTTCCAGACCACTGTTCTTCAGAAAAGCTGAAAATACTGTAATCCTTTTTAGGGCATAGTAAAATGAATCCCAAACTACTGCTGCCCTAGAATTAGGGAAGAACAGCCATGTGCTTTCTCTGTGAGAAACTGGGAAGACCTGGGCTTTGTCAATCTTTCTGTATTTTTACGCAGGAGAAAGCAGCATCGAAAGTCAGATCACTTGGTGGTCTTTGAGGAAACTCTGGCATCATCAAGCTGTTCATGGTTATAATGGGAATTGTAGCACCTCAGCCAGGTAAAAACAGGGTATAAACCTCAGCCAATAATTATTTGTTTGGTTTTTAGACCAAGATTGAAAGTGTCATTAATACTGCCTGAAGATAACTGTGTTGTTAACTAGCAGTTGCAAGGCTTGGAGTAAATACCAAATATATATTTTTATTTTTTTTTTATTTCCTGCCAGGAAGTTTAGAAAGTGCTATGTAGGAGCAGAGCTAGGACTGGCCAGGGAAATAACAAATAACCTGATTTAAGCACCCTCTCAGTGTTATGTAAAGGTAAGCTGGCCAACCTTTTTAGCTTCCTGTTTCCAAGCCTCTCATGTATTGATCCGAAATCAGCGGGGTTGCAGCGTAAGCGTAAAGCCAGTATAGATCAGCGTTGCTTCCTTCCAAAAAGAGCACAAGTGTCTCAGCAACTGGCACGTTCCTGGGCAGAAATGCCTCTCTGTCTTGCAGAGGGGCAGGACCTGGGGGGGTTTCTGCTCGCGCTGGGACTGTGGGTACAGTCGTGTCTTCTCAATTTGAGTCCCGTGAGTCGCTGCTCGGAGTTTGGTCGCTGTTTGGATCCGTCTCCTGCTTGGACACGACGGGGCTTTTAGGCCACGTGAATCAAATGGGCTCCCCATGGTTTTCAGAGTGGAGAGGAATACCAGGGTGATCCATCTGGATCCACGCTGTGACAGCCACGATCCACGATCGATGGCTTCTGTCCAAGAAAATAGATCCAAGGATATCCTTGTGGTTCCCTTGCTGATTGAAATACTCAGTGCAGTTATTCATAGAGTAGCTAGCAACTTCTTGGGTCTTGTGGTGTGGGTTAGGGGCTTTTTCAAAGCCTGTTTCATCATGTAAATATAGATAACTTATCTCTGGAAAAGAAACCTTATTCCAAAGTGCTCATTCCTATTATTTCTTAGGTGGCCAAAGTGGTAAATGTCATGTTTGCTCGGGGTAGGGGGGGTGGGTGCAAGAGATGTGATATTTTTTCGAGGGGGCTGGGACTGCATGTTTTCAATAAAATACTCTTAAGGTTTTCAAGCCTGAATGAACTTCAGCTGCTACTACGTAGTTTCTCAGGAGGCTGAGAAACCATCTGCCAAAGCTGAGTGTCTGTAACGCTTTAGTGACCAGGGTGGAGGTGTGTGAAGTGATGCACAGAGCCTGTCGTTCAGCGCTCCTCAGTTTTGAAACGCTCTTCGGTACTGGAGGAACTGAGCAATTCTAACGGCCGTCCGGCTTAGCTGCTGGTTGTTGTGGTGTGTTTGGTTTTTCGTTGAAACTCAGTGTCCTAGTAGGAAAAAGGCTGTGAGTGTTCTTGAAACTAGTAGCTGGTGTGTTGAGGGTAGGGAAGAATATCCTCAGTCTGACAGTGAGGAAGGAGAAGTTTGGCTGTTGAAACAAGGTGGCTGTAACCTACGGGTTAGCTCATGGCTGTAATTACGAGGAGCATCCCGAATAGGGCTGCGTTTTTTGGGAAGCGTAAGGGATGTGGGTCTATAGTAGAGGGTATAGAAACAATGTGTACGATGGTGATGTGTGTGTCGGTAAATTACCATGGTTGTTGGTGTCTATTTCTTATAACCATATGTAATCCATTTTTAAAGAAGAAAAGGTGTTTTCATACTTGGGATCGGGGTTTTATTTCCATGTAGGCTGTGTAGGACTCGGTGGATCGACCTCTCGGGAGTTGCTAGGGTTGGTCCTTGATGGTTTCCCTGGGAGGTCTTTGGTTTCGTTGCGAGCGATGCTGCTGATTTAGCTGACAGTGGTCCTGTTCTGTTTGCGTATAACCACTGTATAGGAACCGGATCAAAAGCTTGCCAGAAGAAAAATTGTGAAAATGCTGGAAATTATTATGATGACCTCTTTCTTTTTCCTTTGTAAAGCTGTAAATACTTTATTTTTGTTTTCTATTCTTAATGAGGTGTCATATTGACACTTTTTTAGACTTACAATCAGAAAATCCTCCTCATTGTTTCTCATTTTTTAAAGGGGGATTTCAAGGAAGCAAATTTTTTTGCTTGTTAGCAGTGTAATAATAGATCAAATTCCTAAAATGGGTTTGTACAAAACATGTTTTCAGTAAACAAACGGCCGTTGCTTTTGTGGATGCATGTTGTTCAAAGATGTCCAAAGAATAATGTGGTACAAACATTTTTTTCAAAGACTTAGTAATTATCGTATTAGTTCACATGACAAAAAAAAAAAAAAATCTGTAAAAAAAAAAAAAGTGTCGGGGGGGAATGTAATGAAACTCATCTAAGCTAAATGTGTAATCTATTTATAAAAAACACAGTATATATTCTATTTTTATTAGAGGTTTTTAAAGTGCAAACAGAATTCTGTTAGCGAATGCAATGATTCCCTTGTAAAGGATCTTCTGCTCTGGTGGGACTCCAAATTCTCAAACGGTTTCAACATGGAAACAATCTCACAGGTACGGCTGCGAAGCACTCGCCCATCGCTTCCTCGGAGCCAGAGAAGGGGAAAAAAAAACCAGGATAACGGCTTTTCTGCGACTGCGGAATTATTGCCGTTTCCCCTGGTTTGTTTTTTTTTCTTCTCCTGATTCTGAGACATTTTGCTGGAGAGGGTACGGACCCCCGTTTGCTCCCCTAAATACCGGGGGTGATTGCAGCACAGGTAGTTTTAAAATCTGCCCCAGAGTGGGTTTCGTCTTCTGCCTGGTTGGAAGAGAAATTCTCTTTGTCTACACCAGTATAAATTGGAATTATGTTGATGAAACAAAAGAATAAATCAGAATCATGCCTGAATATAGATCTAAAGCTGCTGATAATGGGATTTTAAATTATTAATTTTTTTTTTGGCGTAACCATTCCTGCCAGCAAAAATACAGGTTGGGTCATCGGTCCGAGGTGGGATGAGGAAAAGCCACGGCGACCGGTGGGTGCTCGCAGCCTTCCTGTAAAGCAGCCCTTTCCAGATGTTTCCCTTGGCTCTGGAAAAACGTGGGAGAACGTTTGTGCAGGCGCGCGAGAGGAAGAGAATCGCAATACTGGGAAGTCTCCGACCGCGTTTCACGTTTGAGAGTGCTTCATTTTAGAGCTGAATGTTTAAAGCATGATTTATCACAGCAAAATTAAGAAACTGCAGCGCTTCCATGGTGTCATAATATCCCCATGAGGATTTTCCACGTGTTTGCTTCAGGCCTTCTGGTTTTTTATTCTTTTGCACTGGTCCAGGACTTGGTTGCAGGGGAACACGCAGGTTTTTAAAATGTTAAGTGTTAACCTTCAGTGTTAAGTCACCCAAATCCTTGATTTTAAGCTTTTAGTAGAATTGTAACTTCTGTCAGTTTGAGTTTTAAGTGAGAAACGGGCAGTTCAGGCAACACGTAGTATCCTGGGGCTGATAACGCTGGGTTTAGAGGGGAACTAGAAACACTACCAGCCAAACTCGGAATTCACTCCCTTGCCAACCCATTTCTGGAGAGGGGAAGCACTGGAAGGGCTTGAACCCAAGTCTTTGGCAGAGTAGTGAAGAAACACTTGATTCTTTCTTTTTGTCTGTTTTTGTGTGTAGTTCAGTGTCTTAAGAGCCTTCCGCATTCGCGGGAGCCTTTCGAAGCTTCTCTTTTGAAGAAGCAACAAATTGTGTTTAAGAAAAAAATCACAATTCCCTCCTAATTTGAGGCACTCCAACAGTGAAGCACTTCTGTAAGCAAAGGTGGTGGTCGTGGGTCTGGCCAGGTCTGTCTTTTGGGGAAATGATGATATTAATGCTTAAAACAAACCCTGGGGTGGCTTCCAACTTGTGTCATTTCCATGGCAGAACATCCAAAATGACCACCCCTGCGTGGGTTTCATCTGAAATCCTACAATTTCTTTTTGATTAGAAAGGGTTGAGGATGATGAAAAGATGATCACTAGACACACTTCTTGCCTAATGTGGTTTCACCAAAAGAGACACGGAATTCAGTCCTTAAAACACCTCACCTGTGGCTAAAGTGTACGTAGCCAAAAAGGATTATTTATTATTTAACGTGTTTAAGTGGAGGGTATTGATGACTCTTTCCCCATGCTGTGTCACTTCTTGTCAGTTCCTCTTAGGTCATGTAAGAATTTCTTTTATACACATCAAAACAGACTACTGATGGGTGTGGAAATGAACCTGTTTACCGTACTGTTGTAAATATTGTGCTTTATATTCTGTATATTAGCTTCTTTTAAAGAAAAAGACTTAACTGATGATGCTATTTGATCTCTGGTGAGGAAGAGGACGAAGGATGAACCAGCTCCCAAGCTTGCTCTGGAGTCAAGATGTCAATCGATTTCCTCTGTGGCTGGAAGTCCGTCCTGGGAATTTGAAAGCAGACCAAATGGTACCCGCACTTAACCGGCGGTGGATCTCGGACCATCAAAGGCTTCGGAAATCTAATCCGTTTTAGCAGGAGCACCGAGAAACACCCGCAGTGAGAGCCAGAAGCGTTCGCCCTCCTCTGAATTCCAGCGGATTATCTCCGTTTTCCTTTTTTAGTGCCAAAACCAACCCCACTGACCCCTTCCAGGTCTGCTCTCCGGCTCCCCGTACACCGCTCCGGTCTCCCATCCTGCATCCGTCCATCTGTCCTCAGCCGTGCCGCCCCTCCGGAGCGGTTCATCCTTCGGCGCTCGCCCCATCGGTCGCGTACCCCCACGGGCATCTCTGCGGGCGGGGGCTTGTCGATGAAAACGGGTTCCAGTCATTCTCTGGTTACATGGGAAAAAAAAACCACAAAAATAATTATAAAATAAATACCAAACTGCTGGTTAAAGTCTCTGTGTGTTAATTCTTGGGTTGGAAAACACCCGTAAAGCAAAAACTGTTTGTTTGGATGGGGGAAGGGGGCACAAACCCCTTCTTGCCATGGAGCCCCCCCGGGGTTGGGCAGGTGATTCGGGGTCCCGAAATACCCCAAAACCCCTAAAAATTAGAGTCTTTCAGCTGCTGCTGTTAAAGTGCTGAGATCCTTTCCGCGCATAAAAATACCCCATTCAAAAAGCAGCCCGTGCCCAGGCCCTCATTTTGGGTAAAAGTCCCCGTTATTTGTAATTCTCACTCCCGGCTCCCTTCTCTCTCTCTTTCCCTCGCAGGTTCCCCCCCCGGAGCCGCCGCCTCCCGCGCCTCGGAGTTGAGTTTTTTTCCTCTTTTAATTCCTTTTTTTTCTCTTTTAATTCCTTTTTGTTTGTTATTTTTTAATTATTTTTAGCTGCCGCCGGCGCTCCGCCCCCTCCCGCGCACCACCCCCTTGGCCGGGCGCAACCACCGCGGCACCGCCGGGGGGGGCAGACGGACACAGCGCAGGCGGGGACACCCCACGGAGGCGGGGGGGACACCCACCGCACAGAGCGGCGCTGCTCTGGGAGCAAACCCTTTCCCTTTAAAAAGTTCCTTATTTCATTATTTTATGATTTATTTGGATGGGTTTGGCTTTCACACACACACACCCCCCCCCCCTGCGGTGGGCGGGCGCGGAGCGGGGAGCGCGGCGGGGCCGGGATGTGGCGGGCGCTGCGCGGGCTGCGGGGCGGCGGGTGAGTGCGCGGGGGTCCCCAACCCACCCCGGGGGTCCCAACCCACCCCTGGCACTGGGGGGGGGGGGTACGGGGGGAGCAGCCAAACCCCAGTAAAGCCCCGCGCTCCCCAACCCCACCCCAAAACCCCCTTTTTGCAGCGTTTCCACGCGCGACGGGGCATCGCGGGTGGCGGGGTGCGGGCTCGGGGGCGGCACCGGGACCCCCCTGCTGCGCATCGCCTTTATTGGCTTTTGCTGGCCCAGCCCTCCCTCGCTGGGCACCTTCCCAGACACTTCCTCCCTATTTTTGCCTTTTTTTCCCCCTTTTTTGCTCCCTTTTTGGGGCAGTAGTGCTGAAACGGGCAGTTTAATGCCCAAGCGGGCTTGGGAAGCGGGCTGGAGCTGCCAAGGTCCATCCGCTCGCTGGAGCAAGCAGAGCGTGCCAGCCCGGCTTTTGCCCCCGCGCCCTGGACTTTGCCAGGAGCTGGTGGGGCGTTGGGATTTTGGAGCAAACGCAATCGATTCAGAGCTTGCCCTGCGTGTTGTCCGTTAGAAATTCCTTTTCCAGCACCTTTTTCATAAAAAAGAGAAGGGCAAGTTCCCAGCTCCAGCATCATCACCGATGGCTGGGATGGAGCACAGGGATAACGCGGTGCCGTGCCTGGGTGTGCAGAGCTGGAGCGCGGCGTTGGGTGATAAAACCTGTGTTACTGGGAGGTGGGAGCGTGGAGGGAAGGAGGGATGCCGGGGGGATTTCAGCCTCTATTTTGCTCCCCTCCTAGGCGGAGATGGCAGCACCGCTCGGCCATCCAGGTGACCAACGAGCCCATCCTCGAATTTAAGCCAGGGAGCCCCGAGCGGGCAGCGCTTCAGAAGGTACCACTGCAGGGGATTGGCCTTTTTTTGGGGTCTTTAAAGTCCATTTTTTGCTTCTGGTTCTACATGGCAGCCCCAGACTCTTTCCTGGGGTGGAGGACGCTGCGTCCTGCCCAGCTCAGCTCCTTCCTGTTGGGCACAGTTGGAGTTGTAACTCCTGTGCCCATCCCTCCAGCCCGTGGGCACCTTGTACCCAGGGGACTGAAGGAAGCCTGTCCCCAGGTTTCCCTCTGCTCCTGGGGCTGGCGGGGAGGATGGATGGAGTTGGGGGGTGACTGGTGGGGGTCTGTGTGTGCAGCTCCCACCATGGCGTTCCCCTCTTCTCGCTTAGGCACTCGTCGACCTGAAGGGCACGACGGAATCCATCCCGTGCGTGATTGGGGGAGAAGAGGTGTGGACATCAACCGTGCGGTACCAGCTGTCGGTGAGTTTGGGGGAAAATTCCTTTAACAAGCGAGTACGGAGCAGGGGGATGTACCCAGCGGGAGGAGGATCTGTTGGACTGGTAACTACGGAGGCTTTTCTTCTCTTTTCAGCCATTCAATCATGCGCACAAGGTGGCCAAGTACTGCTATGCCGACAAGGTGAGCGTGCCGCACCGCTCTCCCTCTTCCTTTCGGTGTTTTTTTCAATGGGAAGGGTGGGAAGCGGCAGCATTTCGCCTGGATTTAGGGAGCCTTGCCTCGCAGCGGGGTTGCCAGGCTTGCGGCGTGATTCGCTTTGAGATTGCTGGATGAAACACGAATCGCGGCTCAGATTGTGAGCAGGGAGGCTCTGGGGGCAGGTATTGGTTTGCCAAGTCCCAGAGGTCCTGGAACAAATCCGTACCAGGAGCTGCAAATACGGGGTTGTGATGGGAAAGCGGCTGCTGTGGTTTGTGCCCAGGGGATGGGTGGCCACTTGCGTTCTCCGCTGACCTGGTGATGGAACCTGGTGGGCTCCTCCTTGCTGCCTTTCCCCTTTCCTTCCGCAGGAGCTCATTAACAAAGCCATTAACACTGCCCTGGCAGCGAGGAAGGAATGGGACCTGAAACCTGTCCAGGACCGGGCGCAGATCTTCCTGAAGGCAGCTGACATGCTGAGTGGCCCGAGGCGAGCAGAGGTGCTGGCCAAAACCATGATCGGGCAGGTGAGGGGGATGCGGGATTGACCCGGCTGGGGTGAACGGGGGGGAATCTGGGGAGCCGGGGAAACAGGGCAGGAAGAGCTCCCAAGGTACTTTGTGGCAGTGGGAATGTCTGTAATGTTACTGGGGGATATGGACTGATCTGTGCCTCTTTGCTGGGGAGGAAGGGAGGTGAAGCTGGGTGTCGGGCATCTTGGGAACAGGATCGACTGCTGCAGTGCGCTGCGATTATTGGGATTGACCCTTCCCAGATGCCCCAACTTTCCCAGGGGAGGCACTAAAGGGCTGTGGGGGAACACGGGTGGATGTGGTGTCCCAAGGCACAGGCAGGGGCTTGCAGGAGGCCGCGTCTTTGGGAGGCGAGCACGGTCTGCCTGAGAGAGGGAACCCACAAACCGCATCGGGATGCGCTGTGCCGCACCGCTGCGGCTCTGGGCTGCTGCATTCCCCCTACCCCACCCTGCCCTTAGAGCCTTTCTTTGACACGGCCTCTCCCGGCAGGGTAAAACGGTCATCCAGGCGGAAATCGATGCCGCTGCGGAGCTGATCGACTTCTTCCGATTCAATGCCAAGTACGCCCTGGAGCTGGAGAACAGCCAACCCATCAGCGTGGACGTCAGCACCAACAGCATGGTCTACCGGGGGCTGGAGGTGAGGGGCTGGCCCCCAGCTTCTGGAGCTCCCTTTTTCACCCCAAGCTGTAGTGTCACCGCCACGGTGAGAGGGGAAACCCACCACCCCCTTTCCCTCTCCCACCCGCAGGGCTTCGTGGCAGCCGTCTCTCCCTTCAACTTCACGGCCATCGGCGGCAACCTGGCAGGGGCTCCGGCGCTGATGGTGAGTGTCGCGGTGGGGTTGCGGGAGAGCCAGAGGTGGAGAGGACAGTCTGGAGAAAGGCTGGGAAGGGGACTCGGTCTCTTCAAGGCTGCACTTTGCCTGGTCTGGGGTCCACAAGGAGTAAATTTGGCCTCCCTGGTTCTCCAGTGCTGTTTGATAGGACGCACCTGGGCTCCTGCTTCTGCTGGTCCCCTTGAACTCAATCAGCTGTCTTGCAATTAGACTCAGATGTTTTTAATTGCAATGAAGTATTCTAGGGGCTGGGTTTTAGATCTGCTCTCTAATGAACAGCTGTGATGGGGGAACCGTTGGAAAAGGAAAAACTGCCCAAACCTGCTGTTCTGGGGTTTTTATTCCGTAGCAAAGTGTCTTTTTGCTCCTAGGCTGGGTTTTAGACAGGGAGAAGGTCGGGGTGCTGCGGGAGGGAGGGGAGGGGAGAAGTAGAGCGGGGTTTGGTTTTCCTGCGTGGTGCTCGCTCTGAACAGGGCTTCAGGGTGCCGTCCCGACACGATAATCAGTTTGGAATTGCTCAGGTTCCTCTTGGATGATGCTTTTTGGGTACAGAGGGTGTGTTAAGGCGAAGACAGGAGGAATGTCGTGGCCCTGGCATTCAGCCAGCGCCCGGAATTGGGAAACAGGAGATCCCAGCAGACGTGAAAGATGGTCCAAAAAGAAAGTGTTGGTAAACAGCTTTTCTGTACGTGCCCCCCTCATCGAGCACAGGGCGGGTTTTGGGGAGAGACTGTGTAATAAACTGCTGAATTTGGACCGCAATTAATGAATTTATTGTTGCACTGGAAAAAAAAAAACAAACAAACACAAAATTGTCCTGAGCTTTTTTACTAATCGGGCTCAGATTTCATCCTGGCACCAGAGACGGTCCCCCCAGCCGTGGTGTCCAGTGTTGGAGGTGGGACCGGCCGCGATGCGGGAGAACACGGAGCTTTTTGTTCGGGGACGTCACGTTTCAACGCGGTGTTTGAGGCGAAGCGCGTGAACCTGCCAGTTTTGTAGGGGGGCAGTGGGGAGAAGCAAGGAAGAGGGTGAAGCTAATGTGGAGCTGGCAAGTTTTTTAGGGGAGGAGAGGTGCGTTCCTCCCACCCCAGGATTTGAGGAAGGTCCTTGGCTTTGGGGCACTTGGTGTTAAACTCATCCCAGAGTGGATGAACCTTTTGGGTCGGGGCAAGCCCGTGCTGGCAGGTGTGGGTGAGCTGTTTGGGGCGTCTTGCCGTGCCTCCGCCTCTCCCTCCTGGAATGTGCTGATAAATTCCCACCGGGCTGCTGCAGTGTGATGAAATCCTCCTGCTCACCCTCCGCCGGGGGCAAACAGGAGCAGAGCGTCAGCGGGTGACTTGAAAAGCTCAGCGGCAGGTGGTACCTGGAATTAAATTTAGGAGAAAACGCTACTTAAGAGGTGGATATTAATTAGAGCCCCTGTGTTTTAGTCACCACAGTGCACTTCCCGGGGGATTAAACGTTGTTCCTGCCTAAAGAGCTGAGAGGTCAACGTGGTTAATGCCATTGCAGCGTCGGGAACGGGGATTTCCTCGGGACCGGAGCCGTGGCCACACCGCACCGGTATCCGGGCTGCCGGGCATCCTGTCTCCAACCGTGGCCCCAGTTAGATTTCCCAATTGCTTGGAGTTTTTTTGCAGAGCGTGGTTTTGTTTTCGAGCCAGCAGTGTGACGGTGACGCGGGGGAGGTCACCGGGCTCCCGCGGCTGCACACGGAGCCGAAGGGAGGCCGGTGGCCTGAAGCCAAGGGGGTGGGATGCCCCCGCCGGCGATTCAGCGCCGTGTTTTCCAGCCACTCGTGCTGTTTGCTTGTGGGCAGTTAAGCCGGGCGTGAGGGTTTATTTCGCAGCTTGGCCGGGCACAGACGCCTGCTGGGGGGTGCACGGAGCCGGTGGCAGCGAGCGACGGCGCTCGCCGTGTCGGAAGCATGTTTCTCAGCGGCGCCGTCCCGTTTTCCCGAAACAAAAAACAGGTCCATGTTTCACAGCTCCTCTTAGGGAAGGCAAAACTCCGTGTGCCCGGCAAGGGAGGGTGTGATGGGCTGGCACGGCGAGCCGGCGCGGTGGAAGGGGAGGATTTGTGTGCCTTCAGCTGACCAGGGCATTCACACTCCTTTCCCAAACCAATGCTCGGGGTGAAAGGTAGGTGTGGATCACCATTGCTCTGGTCCCATCCGCTCTGGGCTGCGGGACAGACTTTTGCCAAAGCATTGAAGCGTTGTGGACCCGTGTTTGGGCTGAAGCCTTTCCTCGTGTGTCGACTTTCTCCTCTCCCCCAGGGAAACGTGGTGCTGTGGAAGCCCAGCGACACCGCCCTGCTCTCCAGCTACGCCGTCTACAAGATCCTCCTGGAAGCCGGGCTCCCTCCGAACGTCGTGCAGTTCGTGCCGGCGGACGGGCCCATCTTTGGAGACACCGTCACGAGCTCCGAGCACTTCTGCGGGCTCAATTTCACCGGCAGCGTGCCGTACGCTGGGGAGGGGAGCGACGGGGGGGAGAGGGGCGAGGAGCTGCCTGCTCAGACCATGCTGGGTGCTCATCTGCTGGTCCTTTGACCATGTAGGGTAGCAGGGAGACAACTGGCCATCCTTACATGATATAATTAACGTCTGGTTTTAAGTGAAATAGCATCTGTGCAGGTTTTCTTGCTCCAGGCGTGCGTTTCATGGCACTGAAGGCACAGAGAATAGACAAACGATGCTGCCATTTGGCTTAATGAACTGTGCTGCGCTGGCAGAGCCGTGCCCGCTCCACCTAGATTGGCAAACTCGTGCTCTGCCCACGTGTCAGGGCGTGTTAGCGATGCTGAGGGCCCTGGCAGCCCGTAACGGGCTGTTAAACCTGGGGACCCCACTCCCCCTGTGAAGGACATGGTCTGATGAGCATCGTGCTTTAAAGGTGGGAAGCTCATAAATTAGAATTAGCGGCCGTGCCTCCTGGTGCGAGGTTATTAGCATTTTTATTGTTTTGCAGCCAAGGGCTTCGTCACAGTAAGGACCGAAAGGAAGGGAGGGGGGAAGGAGAGGAACGGAAACTTCTGCTGGACGCTTGCTCCTGTGTCTTCCCTGTGACACTGCATCAGTTTCTTATTTTTAAAGCTAGAGGGTGGGCGTGTAGTGCCATTGCTTTGAGCCCGAGGGTCTCATTCCCAGCTGGCATCGCCGTTGCCACGGCATCCCTGCTTTGGGGGATGGACACAGGGTTTGCTGGGGTCCCCTTCAGCACCCACATGTGCCTTTTCCAAGTGCCACCCCTGTGCAGAGGCGAGAGTGCACTAACCAGCTCTTCCTTTCCCTTCCAGGACTTTCAAGCGGCTCTGGAAGCAGGTATCCGAAAACCTGGATCGCTACCGCAATTTCCCACGCCTGGCTGGAGGTAATGCCACTTCTTCACACATTATTTCGGGGGAGGAGGCCACACGGGGTGGAGGGGTTTAGTTTCTCCCCTGCTCAGGGATAAACTAAAGCAAGGGCCAGGATTCCTCTCCCTGTGAGCACAGTAAATCGCGTCGCGTCCACCCTCTGTGGCAGAAGCACGAAGCTGGTTAGTCTGGATGCACTGGGTGCTCGGGGGAGGTCATGGCACCAGCTCCCCCCAGCACGGGGTGGGGTTTTGTGGTGGGGAGCTGCATTTGGGCAGGAGGCAGCGACACTCTGGGATTGCAGATCTTCCATGCAAAGTTTGGGAACTCGAGTCAGTCCTTACTCCGTCAGGGTTGTAAGCCGGCTCCAGCTCTGGGGTTGTGCTCCCCGGGATCGTGGCGGTGTCCCTGTTCCCCGAGGAGCCCAGGACCAGGCAGGGCGAGCGCTGGCTGAGCCCCTCGCACGGGACCTGGCCGTAGCTTGGGCTTTTTGGAGACAGCACAGCCCTTACAAACCCTCACCTTCCCCTTTCCCTCCCTTCTCCGGCACCAGAGTGCGGCGGGAAGAACTTCCACCTGGTGCACAGCTCGGCCGACGTGGCCAGCGTGGTGAACGGGACCCTCCGCTCGGCCTTCGAGTACGGTGGCCAGAAATGCTCAGCTTGCTCCCGCCTCTACGCCCCAGACTCGCTGTGGCCCCAGATCAAAGAGAAACTGCTGGAGGAGCACGGGAAGATCAAAGTGGGAGACGTGAGCGGAGCTGCCGGGCTGCTGAAGGGCTTTGCGGCTCAGCGGGTGGTTGATGGGATTAGAGACTGCGGTAACTGGCTACTAATTCCTATTGAACTGAGCTTTTTATCCACTGGTTCTCCCCACCACCGCCCCTCTGTTGTCCCCCCCCCCCCCGCTTCATCTTTTTTTAGTGATTAGAAATTAACTTGTAGCCAGCGTCTGCGGGAAGGATCGTGGAAGTGGCGGAATACTGCGGGCTAATTGAAAAGGGGTGGCTCGCGCCCTCGAACAGAGGGGTGTTTGGAGCAGGGGGGGGAAGGGTTATTTGGGGAATTTCAGCTCCTCCTAATTTCAGAGTTAGCTTTTTGGCACAGTATGTGCTTACATTGCCCCCTTTCTGGCTTCCTGCAGCCCGCCCAGGACTTCGGGACGTTTTTCTCTGCAGTGATCGATGACAAGGTGAGCTCCCGGCTCCTGTTTCTACTCGGGCAAGAAGGTAACACCCCCCAGGCTTAAGTGTTGAGTTAAATGGGTTTTATTGCTTCCAGCAAAGTACAAACAGTGGTGATGAGTCAGAGCTGATTTTCAGCCCTCTTTTGCCCCCTCCTGCAGTGTTGCGTGCCTTCGTCACTGCCCCTCTTGAGAAGGGGGTTATTTTGCTCAGACGTTATCTCAGACGTGATGTTCAGGGACCGTATTTCCAGCTTCTGCTCCTCCTAAGCTGGAAGAGCACTAAGAGCAGCGTAGCCCTGAAAAGATTTGCCCAAAACCTCCTCCATGGCAGGGGGGTTGGAACTAGATGATCTTTGAGGTCCCTTCCAACCCAAACCATTCTATGATTTTAGACCCCCTGAACCCATGCTCTTTTGTTTTTTTATTATTATTTCCTTTTTTGCAGTCTTTCGCCCGGATAAAGAAATGGATTGAGCACGCCAAGAAGTCGTCCAACCTCACCATCCTGGCGGGAGGCGGCTGCGACGACAGCGTCGGGTACTTCGTCGAGCCGTGCATCGTGGAGAGCACAGACCCGCAGGATCCCATCATGAGAGAGGTGAGAGCAGCGTGCAGGGAGGTGGCACAAAAGGTGCAAAAGGGGCCGTAGATCCTCATCCCGAGGTGTCCGCTGGACGCGTAGGGATGAATTTTATGCTAAGTCATTGCAGGGATGTTCCTCTTCATCACGTTTTTTTGGCTAATTGGGTGCTGAAGCACCCACCGGCTTCTTTTTTTGGAGGCTGTCGCCGCCGAGTGCTTTATTTATTTCCAATTTTTTTGTTGTTGTTGCTGTACAGGAAATTTTTGGGCCGGTCCTCGCGGTGTACGTCTACCCGGAGAAGCGGTACCGGGAGATCCTGGAGCTCATCGACACCACAACGCCCTATGGCCTCACGGGGGCAATCTTCGCCCGGGAGAAGTGAGTGCTGAAATCCGCAGGGCAGCCGAGGGGCTTCTCCCCTTCTGGGGTGAGCTTCTGGCTCCCTTCTCTCCACATCCCTGCCCTGCCTGGGGAGGAGGAAAAGAAAGCGTTTCCTGCAAAGCTTACGCTGCTTTTGGCCTTCCTCCCGTTGAGGAGGGAAGGAGATGTGTCTAAGATGGTTTTTCAGCTCAAAAAAATGCTTTTTTGGTGAGAAATTATCCCAAAGGCCATATGGGAGGATGCATCCTCAGCCCTCTTAAACCCTCCTCCTGCTTAGGGGCGGCGTAACCTCAAAGGGAGACCAGCCTTGAGTGATAATCACCTTCATTTTCTAACAATAAAACTTGAGAAACAAACTAAAAAAAAGCAAATAGTTGAGTTGTAAGCAGGCACGACCCCTTTTCCGTGCGTGTTGAACAACGTGCAGCCCTGGAACCGCCTGCGAAGAAAGGCAGACACGCTGCCTGCCCAGTTTGAGTTGCTCCAGAAGAGCAGAGGCCTCCACAGGAGTTTTTGCCGTTGTGCCGCGGTGGCAGCCGTTTGTCCCTCCGTAGGGGAATCATCGCCGAAGCCAGGAGCCTCCTGCGCAACGCGGCCGGCAACTTCTACATCAACGACAAGTCGACAGGCGCCGTGGTGGCTCAGCAGCCCTTCGGAGGCTCCCGCATCTCCGGTGAGACCAGAAACTCCCATCCGGAGACGGCACTTAGCCGCATCCCCCTCCAGGCAAGTCCCCTGTCCTCCCATTCCGTGCTCACCAGCTTTTCCATTCCTTCTGAAACAGGCACCAACGACAAACCTGGTGGCCCCCACTACGTCCTGCGCTGGACATCACCCCAGGCCATCAAAGAAACGCACGTTCCGCTGACGGACTGGCGCTACGCCTACATGCAGTGATGCCTTCGCCCCGGCCCCGTGCCCGTACTACTGACCTTCTTCAACGCACAGAGTGGCTTCGCAGCCACAGCCTTGAGAAGCACTTACATCTACTGATCTGTAACCCGACGAGCTTAGGTTTTATTTTGAAAGAAAAATTCTATTATTAAATTGTTAACCACAGGGACTTTTTGTTTTTCTGAGTTTTCTTAGTCATGTGAATGTGTTTAGTTAATTAATTAAGGGGTGGCTGGAGATGTGGTTGCAGAAACATACCTGGACCCCGTGTTCCCTTTTCTTCCCATTTTGTCCATCCTGAGCGGTCCAGCATGGCTCTGTCTCAACAAGGGCTGGAATTAAAGCGGGAGATGGGTGTTATGAGGCTGGCCCTGTCCCAGTCACCTGTAAAAAGCAAGATCCTTTCCTTCTCTGTCCCCAAGGCCTCCTTTACCCTGGAGGGGTACTCTCCTTTACCCATGAACTCCACCAGCAGAAATCCCTGGAAGTTAAGGGCTGCCTGTACCAGCTTTCCCGGGAGGTGTGGGAAGCCAGGCTGGTTTTGAACCAGAGATTGGTGTGATGGGAGCCCCGAGCCGTATTTTCTCCTCATTCCTGAGCAGGAGCAAAGCCTCCAACACACCCAGACGTTTTTGATGTGGGATAAGAAGGTGGCAGAAGGCGCGTTGTGCCAGGAGAGGGCGGCTGCGGGTGCGGTGCGGCTCAGAAATAAGTTCAAAAGCGCCTTATTTCCCCCCTGGGAAGCCGAGGGCCGGGGTTAGTGCCCGTTACCTGATCTCAGGGAGTGCTCAAGCATCGGGCAGGTGGAGTGGCAACACCCCACTTGGTCCCCTTCTTTTGTCACCAGTGGTGAGGCCAGGCTGCCTCCGGTGTTTCCCATCGGTTATTGACCACTTCCGCTGCTCCCGTCCTCGCGTGTCCACTGGATGAAAGTGGAAAGATTTTTTTAAGAGAAGGTGTTTCAGTAACAGGACCATCACTGCACAAGCTGCTTAGGTGAATGCAGCATCCCTCATCCCCCCCCAAGAAGGAATTTAAGTATTCACAGGAGGTGATGGGATGGCACCAGGAGGGCTGCAATAATCAGAACAAGATGCATTTCGCAGCCTGTTGTGCTCTGACCGGGACCCCACTCCCATCCTGGGGAGCTGCTCCCTGACATGAGCCCATCTCCGAGGCCCTGCAAGCTGCCAAATTAAGAAGTTAATTAGTTGTGACCTTTGTGGTCCTCAGCTGCTGTGACCTGCACGGGCTCTGCCTCACCGTCAGCGAGTTCTCACCGCCGTAACGGGTCCTGTAACGCAAACAGGAAAAGGGATCTCAGGCACAAAGTCCTGCATCCTTCCAGGATCGTTTCTAATTTAGAAACATCTACATTTGTAACACCTACAATTAACAACTGTTCAATTATCAAGATTTGCAGATGGAGTGGATAACCCTCTTAAGGCTGTTGTAATAAGGATTAGGTATTGATCTCGCCCGTGCCTGGGCTGGCATTTAGCATTCAGGTCAAGAATGAGTTGCATTAATACCTGTGAATCCTGGTTTAACTGCGAAAATTTGCAATAAAATAAATTACAAAAAGCTCTGTGTTCTTTTGTGAATTATTTCTTCAAATTGTTGCTAAATAAAGAGGTAGATCAGGCGTGCATTCGGCACCTTTAGGTGCCATAAGAAAAGATGGGGACAATAAGGTGCTCCCCAAAACTTCTGCATCTGAAGAGGCTGGTGCTGTTGGTCCTGGCAGCTCTCTCCAGTTTTGGGACCCACCTGTGGGTATTTTCCTTCGTGCTGCTGCACCCACCACCAGCCAACCCTTGTGTGTATCCATTATTTCTTGGAAAAACACCTCTCTGCTCTCACCTTTAGCAGAAAAGCCGGAGCGCCCAGGCTGCCGCAGCGCAGCTCACAATCACACGTCAGAGACCCCCAGAAAATCAGCCTTTTGGCTGCTCCTCTCATCCCAGAGAGAAAAAAAACCAAAACCAAAACCAAATAAAACCACCCCAGCTTTGTATTTTCTGCTAAAACTAAGACACTCCACTTGCATGAGGATGAGAGAGGTGGGAGATGAGGGATTCAACACCAGCGGGTTACTACAACACAGCCTCTTGCTGCACACCAGGAGGGCACGCAGGAGCCCAGCTCAGCTCCAAAAAAAAAACCCAAAACCCAATCCCACAGCAAGGAGGAAAGGGCTGGGATACTCTCTGAACCCCCAGAGATCGTCCAGGTGGGACCACAGTGATGTCCCATTCAGCCCAGTCACCTCCTGCTGCCCGGTTTGGGATAAGTCTCCCAAAGCTCCTCCGAAGGGCATCCCCGAACCTTCCCGGAGTGGTCCATCCGCTCATTTCAATCTCCTTAAGGGCTCTGCCTCGCACCGGGCGACCCGGAGAGCCGCCGCCTTCGGCTCACGCCTTTTATGACTTAAGGCCAGAGAGTCAAGTGGATTTTTGAGCCTTAACTCCGAATTTCATGGCTTTTGTGACTTTAAATCAGTCCCCTAATGCTATTTAAACAGTTGGCTTTTTGAAGCTGATGATAAACGCTTCAGTAGGTGTTTGGGAGAGGCTGCAGACCCCCCTGGGCACTCCCCTGCCTGCTCGGATGCTCCTGGACCACTCTGCCCTACACCAGGATGGCGAAAAACAAATCCATGGGGAGGGAGGGATTGGGAAAGGGGTCTGGGGAGGGAGCAGGGGCTCTGAATAATCCAACGGTGCACGATAAAGAGAGGCAACAGGTTTGGAGCGTCACAGGTAGGGATTCAATCCCATTGCCATGCGCAGCCGGAGCCGGCCTGGCTCTTAGCAGTCCTGCACTGCATCCCGAAGCGCTCGGCTACCCGTCCTCCGAGCCGGGAGCCGGTGGGAGGCTGAGCCAGGTTCTCTCTAGGAAGTGGCAGATTTTCCCCTCCGATAACACCCGGCTCCATCTGCTTCCCGTTAGCGGCCCCGGCTGCGGCTAATTGGCAGATCAAACCCTCCGCTGCCCCGCACTCGGTGCGGCTCTCGGAGAACCGGGAGCGCGTACGACGCTTCTTGGATGGCACCCAAAGGCCTTTTTCCCCGCCACCCTGGGCTGTGCAGGGTGCTAATGCAAACCACCCGCAGCAGCCCAGGAGCTGGGGGGGTGATGGGAAAGACGGCGAAGGCTCGGCCTTAAAGCAAAGGAAAGCAGGAAACCGAGGCAGCGCGGAGCAGTTTGTCTGGGCGGGATAAATGGGAGACCAGCACAGCCACAGCCACCTTCTTCTGCTTTTAGTGCTGTTTTAGCTTCTGGCTTTCCAGGTGGTTTAAAAACTCCCCAGATTGAAGAAGAGAGGCAGCGACCTCATTTTACTTTTTTAAGAAAAGGAAAGGTTTAACGTTTGTGATTCTTAACACACACATCAGGAACGGCTGCAATTCAGGACAAGGAATGAGGCTGGAAAACCCTGGCACCACATCCCGGGGATGAAGGGGTTAACCCATCACCTCACCATGAGCACAGCACACGAACCCAAAAACTAAACCCCAGAGAAGGTGCTCGATGGCATTTGGCTCCAGGGGGGTTAGAGAAGAGCACCCACCTCCTCCGAGGGGGTCAGTAAATGAGGTCTGAACGCTCACACTGGGGGCAGCTGGTCCCAGCCAGTGGAATTATTGCTCCAAACATGCAGCTCCGAGGCCTCTCTGGGTTGCAGGAGACTTTGGGGTCCCTGCAAAGCCCCGGAGGGAGGGGGGACACGCTCTAAATCAGGGTGCTGCTTCCCAGCACGTGTCTGGAAGAGGCCGGAGCTCGGGTCACCTTCCCACTTTACAAACTCTCACCCCCACTCCCCAACCACGAGGTCTTTTCCTGCCCAGCGCTCCGGGAAGCCACGTGAGCGCACGGCAACCCGATTTACCAACAGATTTATTGATTTTTTTTCCGTGGAGGACAAATCTCTGCTCCTACCTTAGAGGATCCGACCTCTGGAAAAGCAGCACCCACCTGAAGGCAGATCCTGCAGTCCAAGCCGCGTCCCTTCGCCGGAGAAGCACGAGCTCGGGCTGCTGCACACCTTTGCTCTCCCAGTTCCCAAATTCCCAAGGATTTTGGGCTACTTCCTCTGTGCAGCACCTGACTGTGGGTGAGGCTGAGGTTTTGCTTCCCCAGCTGGAGCTTATCCACAGGCTGCAGCTGCAGCTCATCAGGGGTGGCTGCTGCCCACCCTGTGCCCCTCTTTTCAGCAAGCTGGTTTGGGGGAGACCCTTCGGGCTCCCTCCTTTCCCAGCCTCCTTGATTTCCTCCTAAAAATCCTGTATACGGTGTCCTGGCGGGGGATTCCCTGCCCAGCCGGTGTTCCAGGCTGGAGAACAAGTGCCAAATGCAATCCAAGAGGCTGCTTTTACCTTTTGCTGGTGCCAAGGGGGTGGTGGGCAAGTGGTTCGGACTCGGGGGGGGGTCACTTTGCTCCCCAAGGAAAGGCCAGAAGAAACTCACTGCATGGATGCTATAGGGGTGAAAGACCATGTAGGATGCAGGAAAGGGCCAGGGATGGGTGCAAGATAAAGGGAATATCTTGCCTTTAAACACAGGCCCAAGCCAACCCCCAGCTTTACAAACCCCCTCAAGCTCTGTTTGTTGGAAAACTCCCCAAGACTGGAAACTTTTTGGACCCCCACGGTTGCAGTGGGGGGGGTCTATGTGCAATCCTTTGCCCTGTGTCTCCCCACTGTGTCCCCCCCAGGTTTCACATGCAGGATGCTGCTATTTACGGGGTACGTCTCCTGCCCAGTACAGAGGCAGCAACCACGGAATCAGCCCCCCCCCCAAACCGTGCTCCCTGCCCTCCCCACAGCTTCACGGTGTCACCTGCTCCACCTCTGGAGACTGAGTTTGGGGCACAAAACAAATCACCCTTCTGTTTTTCCATCCCTTAGAAAAAAAGGATGATGAGGAAAAAGTGACACAAGGGTGAGGACGGTGGCAAGAGAGAAGAAAAAAAAACCACAATGCAGAGGAGAGCCAGAAATCCCGAGCATCCTGAGAAGATGGTTTTCTAGGGGGATGGAGAACCCCTTGGCCTGGCTTTTCTCTCTTTCTGTCTTCTACGATTTCTCCCCTCTTGCTATTTCTGCCCGAGGCTTCACCTCCCCTGTCTCTCCAGTGCTTTGTGGCTTTGGGAGAGCAGAGAAATCCTCGGGAGGCCGGGGAGGAGATGTTTGCAGTACAAGGATTTAGCGGCAGATGGTGGTCTTTATCCCGTTCTCCGCAAACGGGGAAAATCTGCGGCGCCACAGCTCCCACCGGGCTGCAAGACTGGGGTGGCTCATCCATGGGGCTTGGGACTGGGAAGAACGGCCGTGGGGCTGCGCTGGGGGACCAGAGGGTGGGTTTAAACTGGTGGGGAGAAAGGAGAGAGCCACAGGGTTCAGCTCAAGAGCCCGATTTTCCCACAGTGTGGATGGGAGAAGGGGAGCGAAGGAACACCGACTGGCAAGAAGGGGGAGGGGGTTTGAGTATGTCCGCCCCGTTCAACAAACAAACAGCGGGTTTAAGGGCTGTAGCAAGTGCCCGCACTCCCCATCCCCTCCAAAATTGCTGCAAATTTACCGAGAGTCTTCTAATATTTAGCATTTTTTGCTGAAGTCCCAGGTCCTGGAGTCATGAGAATACAGCGGGATGTCAGCTTCCAGCTAAAATAAATAAAGAGGGGATTCACATCCCTCAGGCTAACACAGCAAAGCTGGAATTTGTGAATCCCCCTCCTTGGGGCCAGAAGAAAATCCCGGAAAGCAAATACAGGGACCGGGGGGCAGAAAGCCCTCCCCCTGCCCATCTCCTTTGCATGACCACGCAGCTCACCAAGCAACTAAAAATCACAGGCTACATCCCTCCAGAGGAGAGCACCCTCCTTCCCAGGGCATCTGAGGACACCTGGGTCCCTTCCTCCCAGGCTGGGGTGGCTCTTCCCGGACCCTTGGAGGTGTGGGTCAGCCTCGGGGCGCATCGGTGGGAGCTCCACAGCTTTGGGGAGGGGGGACAAGGATCATACCTAGCCCAGCATTTCCCAGTTCACCCCAGGGAGGGCTTGTCTGGGAGCCTGAATTATTTTGGAGCCAGGCTGCTTGAGAAGAGGAACAGGTGAAGGCGGCCGGCGCAGCCGCCAGCAGAGCCCGGCTTGGCGTCTCTCTGCTCCTCCGGCTCTCCGGGGAAGCCCCCCAGGAGATAAATTACTCACTGTTGTCTGAGGGCCTCGAGGTTGGCTCGAAAGGCGAACGAAGGGGGTTTCTGGCAGCAAAGTTGGCCTGGGGTGGTTTGGGATTAAGAGCAAACTTTTGCATCTGCCAAGCGTTTCCCTCGCAGCCTTTCCGCTGCCAGCTGCAGCCTCCCCTGCCTCCACCTCCCCCTTCGCATGGGCACATCGGCCCCCGAAGGATGGGGAGTGGGATGAGGCAGTCTCCCACCTCGAGCTGGGCAGTTTGCACAACCTCAGCCCCAGTCCCATGGGTCTGGAGCGGATGGGAGGGATGGTGCAAGGGGTCCCCGATCCACTCCACAGTGAGTCAGCCCATCCATAGGCTTGGTCCGAGCCCTGGGGTGGACAGGGAGAGCTCACCGACCCTTTCGCCTTGGCTGGGGGCACCATCCTGCAACCAGTGATGTCCCCATGTCCAGCCACCAATTGCCACAGCATCATCATCATCCTCACATGCCTCCAGATCGAAGCAAGGCATGAACCTCGTTCCCACGGCCGCAGGGACGGATGGTTTTTCCCTCACGTCACCATTTCTTCGCACCCGGAGGTCACCTGTACCCGCAGTCCCTCTCCTGGGGAGGGACTTATCCCCTAAATCCCACTCCAGTCCCTACAACCTACCCCTTCGGGCTCAGCAGGAGTGATCCCCCCCCCAGCCCCGACTTCACAGCCCGTCCCCCCCTCCCTGGCCCTTCGTTTGGGTGCTTAAAATGTATCTGCAGTACCATCTCAGCTGCTATTTTTCATCCTTCAGCGATAAGGCATCTGCGTGTACACAGCACCCAGAAAATGACTTACAAACAGCAGCTTCCTCCTGCGGATTCCCCCCCCACCTTGTGCCAATTATTTATATTATCACAGCGGCAGCCCCGCTCCGGCGTTGTTTTCATTTAAGATTTTTTCTCCCCCACCCCACCCTTTGGGTCTTTTTTTACCCCCACCCCGCATCGTGATCGCCGATTTGAGATCACAAACCTGACATTTCGGTGCCTGCTTCACGGTGCCAGGCGGGCAGAGCTGCCGGGGACAATCGATTTTCCCTGCATCGTCTACCGGTGCCATCCAAAACATTTAATCGACACGAGATCACCCCTTCCGGCAGCTCCCCGCTCGCCTTTCCACCAGCCGGTGAGAATACGTGACACCCCAAAAATGAGAGATGCCAGGAGCTGGGTAGGAGCATCCTTGCTCCAGGAGGGTGGGAAAGGCAAGGGGTCAGCCTGGAAGCGATGGAATCTCAGCAGGGAAACCCATTGCCCCCCCCAAAGACAAACTGGTGTCTGCTGGGACAGCGGTGGGACCAGCCTGCCTCTGCTCCCAGCATCGCAGCCTGCCTAAAAGCACGCGGCAGGGTCTGGGGGCTTGTAGAGAACAGGATTAATTTGATTTTGGGCTTTCAGAGAGGTTTGCTGGGTCAAAACTTCCCTGGGCTTCAGAGGGTGCAGCCTGGTCCTTAGGTGTCACAGCTGGGTACTCAGACCAGGGCTCTGCCCCCAGGCTGGGGACAGTGAATGCATCTATACATCTGTGTTCACAGAGGTGCCCTAAAGCCCTTCCTGCAGGGAATCCCTTCTCAGGGATGTGATCTGCAGGGATGTGCGGGCACGGTGGGGTTGTCAACCCATTTAGCAGATGGGGATGTTGAGGCACGGCCTTGGGAGCAAGCCTGGGAAATAAGTAACCCCCCATTGCAAACAGTGAAGCAGCAATGGAGCCTCCCCTTCTGCTCCCACCGTTGACCCACGGACCTGGGAAGGGGGTAAAAGCTGAAAAGCTGGGGCTGAGATCACCATGCACCCCCATTTCTTCCTCAGGTGTGCTCCGGGCTCGCACCCCCTGCTCCTCTGCAGGAGGACAAGCTCCTGGGGGTCCCACGGTGAAGCAATTTGGGGGGGCAGAGTGGTGGTTTCAGGGGGGCACGTGGCTTCGAATAAAACCCACGCGCCTCAATCCGCAGGGGAAAGGCACAGGCAGGCAGGGGAGCGCCAAAGTGACGCCCGTCCCCCAAGAATGCGTGTCCCCCTCCCTCCCCTCCGGCACGCCTGGCCCTAATCCGGGGGTGGCAGCGGGATGGCTGGAGACAGCTGTGCTGGCCCCCCGCAGCCCTGACGTCACCCCCCGGCTATGAAGGCGCTTGCCTTGGCCAAGGGGTCCTTCTCCAAGTGTTTGCAGGGGAGGGGGGGCAAGAGGTGCCCACGTTCCCCTTAACCCTGTGCTGGCAGAGGACCCTCCGCTTGCGAAGCGGCTCCAGGTAGCGTTTGGATCCCGAGGCGAAGTGTGGGAAGCAGGATGGATGTCCACTGCTGGCACAAAGGCGGTGGGACACCAGGCTGCCGTGACCATCCGAGCCCTGCGGTCCGTAAATACGGAGAAGGAAAGGGCTCCGGTTGAGCGGTACGGTGGCACGGCCCCAGTGTTTCCCCAGCAGCTGCCCAGGATCCAGCTGTGAGCTTTGTTTGCTCAGCCCCGCGTGCTGCTGGTGGTGCCTCAACGAAGGGAACAAAACTAGGGGGAAGGAGGGAAGGAAGCAAAGCAAGCTCCAGCTGGCTGCGCCGGACAGAGACCCGGGAACGTGCCTGCTCCCCTCGTCTCCGTTTCCTTCGCGGCTCTTACCTCTGCAGCTGATGCTGCTCAGGGGTTATACATCAATATCGTGCAGCAAAATGAATCCCGGGGTGGTTTGGCTACACCTAAGAAGGATGGGGGCAGCAAGGGGGCTGTGCTAGCATCCTCTGCTTCATCCAACAGCTAATTCCCTCGCTCCCAGTAACTCCTCTGGGTTTGTACGTTAGCACCTCCGCAGCTGGTTATCTTCAATATTTCCCTGCCTGCTTGATGGGTTTGCTAAAAAAGGGCCTTTTTTAGGCTGTACATCACACTGCAACTACTCATATAGATACTGGGAACCCCACTGGGATAGTTCTGGGGTTAAATGGGAAGGCAGCTTTCCAAAGCAGGCTGGAAAATCTGCCCAAAGAGGGTTTCCTGCAGTATTTCCTATGAGCCAGACGGCACAAAACCTTCCCCTACGCTGCTGCTAATGGCTCGAGGCTGCCCAGAAGTGACCCATGATGTTCAACCCCCTGAGAGATGCTGCTTCCCCTCCGCTCCTCTTTTGTCCTCCATCCCTGCTGGATAACAAGTGGGACGACCGCAACCGGTCCCAGCTTGTTGCTGGGCTTGCAAGGGGGGGGATAGGATGTCAGCCGGCTGCACCCTTGAAAACGTGATCCCCTCTGGGCCCATGTGCCTGATGTTTTCACTGGAACCATCAATCAGTGCAGGAGACACGATCATATTTTATAGCCAGAGCTGCTTGTGAAACTCAAGCTCGGCATGGCAGCCACCGCTCCGCTCGCTTGGAAGAGGAAGGCGAAGCCTGGAAGCGTCTTTAACCCCTTGTGATGGGTCCTTCGAGCTGCAGTTCTGCAGCAGCCTCAGCTGTTCTACCCATGTGGTTTCTTCCCTCCTCTATCCTCAGCACCTGACGCTGCGGATGCAGCACAGGAGAGTGTTTCACGAGACTGCAAACTCTCCTTACGCTCCCAAGAAGCTCCGCAATGCAAGCAGGTGACACGCGGAGAAGCAGGGATGGGCAGAGATGCTCCTTCCCAAATTATTTACAGTCCACAGTCCCCCAGATCCACTAAAGACAAACAATGGCATAAAACACAAGCGGGTCTGCACATTCTCCTTGGCTCCCACCAGTTCCAGCCCTCACTGCAGGGCCCAAGGTGATCCCAAGGCGTTTGCCGACTTGCAGCTACAATAGTTATTGCACAAGTCGCTCCTTCTCCGTGCACAAACACAAGCAAATCTTTACCCTGGAAAAGCTGCTCTTTTTGTGAAATTCCTCTCCGTCAGCAACGCTGCTCTGGCTTCAGAAAGTTCATCCCGGTGTCCCGATCCTTTTGTTTCCCCTCTCCTTGGGGAGCTTGTTCCTGGTCATCGTCCCACTGTGCGATGCTGTTCTCCAGGAATTGCGCTGGTGGCTTCGGTTACGCTTGCCCGGGAACAAAGCGGCTCTCCCCGACGGGCGAGCATCCTCCCCGCAGGGAGAAGAGGAGCCTGGCTATTGAGACAAGGGGCATTCCAGAGGCCTCAAGTACGTTTTTACAGCCCAGCCATGCCAGGCTGATGGATTGCTGATTGGAAATTAGATTTCCAAAGCTGGAAGCAGTCCTAAGGGTTGGAAAAACGACAGCTCCCACAGGGAATGAATGCACGCGAGGAGAGGATGGCTCTTCTGCACTGGGCACTGGCTGTCGTGTGGTTCAAGACCACAGAGCAGCTACAGCAATCAAGCACAGAGCCTGAAGTATACATATATACACAGAGAATGCACTAATTAGCTAAAACAGATTTAGAAATTAGCTAAATTTCTATGAAATTTGCTAAATTGGGTTTTTGACCAGTGACTGCGACAAGGGGGTGCACCAACCATGCTGAAGACCTGTTCTACATGGACCCATCCCTCCTTCGGCACGTGGACCCCCAAACTGCGATGCTCGAGGGTACCCAGGTCTCTTGGCACAGCCCTGCCCGCCCTTCTCAAGATGCCAAAGGCATCCGAGATTTGCATCCCCTGCGTGTGCCGGCGCGGGCGGCCGCCGCATTCGCCAGGAGATCTCGCTGGCAAACGGCGGATTATAAATGAATAAATCCGTCGAAGGAAGAAATTGAACGCACGCGGAGGAGACGAGCTGGAAGCAGTTTCCACGCTATCAAAAATAGGAACCGGCTGATTAAATCAGGCCTGATTTCCAAGAAGCTGACTCCAGGATTGTGCAGTCTTGCACCCAAACGTGCTGGGGACTTGCAAAGGCACAAGTTTGCATCCTGGGGAGCTGAGGGGTGAAGGGATAGTGGGGGGAATCAGCTACAACCCCGACATCCACTGATCTACTCGCAGCTCAGAGCCAAGAACCAAAGGGTTTAGTCTACACCAGCAATAAAATATTGTTGCTGTGGCCGAGCTGCTGCTCCCTACTCTGTCCCACACCTTTTGGTCCTGTCCTGCTCTCCACTTTGCACAGGGCTGAAGAGGGGGAGTTGAACATCAAGTAGATAAATGGCTCTTGGAGCAGCATTTCTTGGCTGAGTATAGAAGGAGAAAAGAAGGAAAAAGGTGAAATCATTGTCTTTCCTTTCTGCTTTGGTTACTAAAATGGGAACTGTCTGGCTTTTTTTCCACAGCTGGCGTGTTTTGAGCACCTCCGAGGATGTAGGTGCCTACCGAGCCCCTGAATCCCGACCAGGACATGATCCACGTCAAGCCACGTAGTTTGGGATCAGCTTCCTAAAACAATTCCTGGACCAAAACTCTTCGCTGGCTCTGAGCATCCTCGGCCCCAAACGATGTGGCAGCAAGGCTGATTTACTACTGCCCAGGCTGCAGGGAAGGCGATAATTCCTCAGTAACACCTGCATTTACGGTCTGCTTGGCCTGGCTGCCTCCTCCACTTGTCAGCTCCTTTTAACCGCAGCTGATAACTTGTCAGAGGCTCTTGACATTGTTTTTTTCCCCGAGCCGGGCAATGTGGTGAGCAGCTGCACGCGGGGAAAGTCTCATCTTTCTGCTCCAGCCAGGGAGAGCCTGTCCGTAACCTCCCCACCTCCCGTTTGCATTACGAACACTAAGACTTTGGCACCACTTCAGACCCTCCCTCCTGGCCCGGGGTGGGGGGAGAGCCAGCTGTGATGCCTTCTCACAGCCTGGGAAAATAGTTCAGGGCTCTGCTTTTCCCTGAGAGCCCTGAAATTCGAGTGGCCAGCATTCTCGCTCCCCGCTCCCTCCTCCAGCTTTCTCCCTTTCGTTTTCCCTCCCCTTTTCTCACCCCAACCTACACAGCCCTTGTTTAAAATTAAGCACTCTTCCTCCTTCATTAGGGGTGAGATCAGGCCACCCAGCCCATACCCCACAAAGAGCCTCAGTGCCCTATGCATCCCACACCTATTTGCCTTAGAAATATTAACCCATTCCTTCTCCATCTCATGATTTTGGGGACAGTAATTCCAACCATTCCAAGAGAGTCCTTAAAATTACACTCCTCTTTTCCATTTCACTGCAACCGTAGCTGTATGGTGAGGTTGAGGGCATTAGTGCTGCTGGCCATATGTTCCTACACCTCTTCAGGGTTGCAACTCCGTGGCAAAGAGCCCACATAACCTCCTGATTAATAATTAATTCTATCAATGCATCTCAGTCTTAAGTAGTATCATGCTGTTCCCCCATGACAGATGAAAACATTATTTATCCCTGTTTTGTAGATGAGGAATCGAGGTGCAAAGGGATTTCACAGCTTCCCAGTACAATACAGTAGAGCCGATGGACATGAACTTAATTCCTACAGCTTTCCAGGATCACTATTTCCATAAGCTTCTCCCTGTTTTACCACTGAGGAGGTCCCCCAACACATCACAGACTGATTTCTGTAGTTCAGGCGTGAAACCATGGTGCAAAGCCACCTATTTCCCCAGCAGGGAGTGGCAGGACAGCCAGCGCTGCTGTTTTCAAACTGGGTTCCCCAGTTTTGCATATATTTGGCACCACACTCAGGTAATGACTGCAAAATAATTTGTGCAAAACAATACTTTAATGCTACTTAGCAAACAAAGGACCCAGTTCTCTCCGAGGTTATTGATGCTCCAGCAAAACACCACCGAATCCGAGTAGTGACCACTTACACCCCTTTTGCACCACGGAAAGCTGTAGAACAAGGCAGTCGGTAGCCAGTGTGTGGAAATAAAGCCTCTTCATGTGGACACAACATCAATTCCTGCCCAGGTTGCACTTAGCATTAAGAAAGAAGGGTGGCTGCATCGATGCGGACAGTTGGACAGAGGCTATCAACCAAGCAGTTTGGGAAGGAAACCTGAGTGGTAACAACACAAGTTTTACTATGGTGATGCACCTCTTCTTCCTCCTATTTTCTCCTTTTTCAGTCTACAGGAGGCAGGTGGCTGCTCAAGAGGTCAGAGGTCTCTCCAAGGCTGAACCTTCTCTCCAGAAGCTGGCAGAAGCTTTGGATGTGCGTCTCAATCCCATGCGGCGGATGATTTGGATTAGTGATTTGTCACAACTCCCTCAACTCATCGGGTTTCAACGATGGGAAAGGCACACAGATGTAAAATCTCGCTCGTATGGCTTTGATTTGAGGTTGGATTGACAACCGTACGGAGCCTGGGTTTTGAGTCGGGTTCGGACACAGCTGAAAGCCGTTATTCCAGAATTGTGACCCAACACGATCAACAAATTTGGTGATGGGGACAGAAATGGGCAGGAAGATTTTCAGACCAGGAAAATCCAAACTTCAAAACAAAGCCTGAGCTCCTCAGAGAGCCTAGCACCAGACCTCATCTCCATTTGCCAACCATCACTCAAATCAAAAAGTCTGGCCCAAAAAAACGAGCGTGAGAGGCTCACAGATGTTGCAGTGAAGCCGTTTTCTGTTCTCTCTCCTGCCCAGTGCAGCCGGATGAGTTTCAAGGATTTGGGGAAAATGAGATCTTGTACCTTTTCCTCCAAAGGGAGGATGCCAGTGCTTCTGAAACACCCAGGTTGGGCTGGATGCCTCCGTCTCCCGTCTCCAGGCAGGACAGCAGTGGTGGTGGTACCCTCTCTGGGAGGCTGCCGTTCTGCCTACTCACCGCAATAGGAGGAGGCAGCTTTTAACAGCTGTGATGCTCTCGCCAGCTCCCCCTTCCACCCCTGACACAAGTCATTTATTTATTAACTTCTCCCCTCACCTTCCTTCTGTCTGGCTGATGCTGGGGGTAGGCAGAAAGGGGATAAGGCCAAGGAGGGGTGGATGTCATCGAATCACCCCAGAAAAGAGGAATCTGCTTGCAATTTTGGCATGTTCAACACACAAAAACCCAGTTGAGCCAGATTATCCCCCCTTTCCCTTTCACATCTTACCTTCTAGGGAGGCATGGAAAAGGTGGCAGGGAAGAAGGCCAGCGAGCTGAGCTAAGCTTGGGAACGGTGGTTTGGAGAAGCTTTATGTTCCTCTTCATTGCATTTTATTGCATTTACACTGCAGCAGCAGAGATGGAAGCAGCTGCCTACGACATGAAACCCATCCCCTGCTCTTGTTAGAGGAAAAGTCTTTACACCAGGCACAGGGGGAGTGGATGGTTTTCCCAGAGGGGTCCTCAATGGCAGAGACAATCCTTTCTCTCGCAGCCAGCACTTCTCCCTGCAGACAAGGGACAGAATTTGGGTTAGAAAAGAGAAATCACCAGTTTGGGGAGATAGAACCAAAGGGTTGCACTTGTGACTTGCAAAGAATATCAGAGCAAACGTTTCTGTTTCTCATGGTCTTTGGCTGGAAGGGGTTTTTAGCCCAATCTCCCACCCAAGGCAAGGCCATGGCCAGCATCAGCTCAGGTCAACCATGGTTCTCCTCAGCTGAGTCTTGGTTGCTCACATGTTAAAACATCCAGTTGCCCATTTTGGATTGACGTCCCTGACAAGGAGGGACGTGAACAGAGGGTTTAGCGCCCACGGAGACACCATGAACTTCGGGCAAGTTTGCTCCTAATCATGAGACCTCAGGGTCCCATATTCTCCTCTTTTACACCAATTTCATCTCAGGGTGACTGCAATAGCTGTTGCACATTAACCTCAAGGAAGGCAGAAATCAGACCATCAAGCAGCCCTGCCTCTGCGTATTTGGGTGCAGCTTGGTCCCTCCATCCCGAGCAGCACATTTTTCCCAGCCCTGTGCACCTGGAGTGCGGAGGATGGAGTAGGACGCGATGGGAAAAAATGACAAACAAAGCAGAACAGCACATCTGACGCCCTGTGAATTAATCAGAGAGCAAGGCCAGCATGCTGGGCAAACAAGACCTGGAATCACATCTCTAACCTTGATTAAATTAGAAAGCTCTCCAACTAATACAAACGCCCCTCGGTAAACAAGGGAACGGGGGCTAATGAAGTGGATAAGAAGCAACCTGACAAGTGATGGGGCTGGTGAGGGAGAGGCAGGGAGGGAGGAAGGCAGGACCAGAGATTTAGAAAGGAGAAAAGAGAGGAAGGAGGCACAGATAAGCCAGAAATGGAGAGAAGAGAGGGATGGAGGGAATAAAAGAAAAAGGCGGTTTCCTTCCAAAACGTTTTCCTTCAAGTCAACACACAAAGAAAGTGTCCCTTGTCTGTTGAAAGACATGCAAACATTGGAGAGTCAAAAAGCACTGGCCAAGGCACTGCCAAGGCCCTGGCTTAGGGCGGCAGTGCCGCCCTTTCCCACCATACAGGTGCCAGGTCAAAGGCACGGGGAAGCCCAAAGGCTGCCATACAGCCATACCCCAAACCAGCGCGACTCTGCCCATTCCTCAACAGCCACCTGTCTGCAGACTGACTGTAGTTTTAGTGGGGTCAAAACTGGCACCAACAGACTGTGCTTGGCTGAGACAATTAAAACCTGGTAGCTGCAATTCTGCCAACAGGCGCACGGTTTTCCTCACCTGCCAATGCCAGGCTCCTTCCCTACACATGCCCCATCAATAGTTTCGTGTGCTGCTTCTCCCTGCACCCTGTTCCTTATGCCTAGACCCTCCTCGCTGCCTCATTAAGCAATACATCTCATTTAGTTAGGATGAAAATTACGGGACCAGCTCTGGGGTAAACCAGGAATGACTTGACCGAAGGCATTTGAGATATATCAGTGTAAAGGGATGTGAGAACAGAACCCAACAAGCCCCTTCTCCTTCCATTTTAGGAGCGTTTATCCTCTGCACTGAAACATGAAGAATAACATAAACATCATTGAGACCCTCATCCCTCCCCACAACTCCCCAGAGTCCAGGCCAAACCTCATCTGAGGAAGTACCACCCAGCTATGATGAAACCTTGTAGAAAGCCCCTGACTAACTACCTGAGTACAGCTGGGAGAGAGAAAGGAGCAGCCAAACTGGGGAAAGAAGAGGCAAATTGATCTGGAATTAGCGTAGGGTAAGAATATCTCCATGCTGGGTGTACAAAAGAGGTACTCTGAAGGGACGAGGAGTTTTCCATAGGTGATGTGGCTGTAGAAAGGATGGAGCGATGGTGAAGCGCGGCTGGCAAAGGCACATCACCAGCTGTGGAGCACAGCCAACGCTAAGCAGGCATCACCATAAGCCAGCCTCTTTGCCCAGAGGCTGGGAAAGGGATTTGGGGGTAAGATAAGATAAAGCAGTTTCTTTCCTAACACCTTGTCAAGCATCAGAAGAGCCAGAGCAGAGGCAACGCCTCTGTGAAACGATGCTGAAGTGTATCTGCTCACGTTTATCCCTCTGTCTCCCGTCCCTTCTCACTCCCACATCCTCCACCTATTCCTGCTGGCTAGTTAAAAAGAATTAAGCATTGGGTTTTCATTCTTTTTCTTCTTTCTTTCTTTCTCGAGTGCGTGGCAAACCAGGAGGCAGAGCAAGTTGCTTCCCACCCCTCCCCACCTCCGCTATGCCAGCGAATTTCCAATTTTCAGCTAATATCAAGGTCGTGACAGAAAGCGCAGAGGCCCTGGTAGGACATAATGGCAGAAGAATTGTAAATGTTGCTTTTAGTGAATGCAGAATGAGGAAGGGCCAAGGAGGGGAAATTTTCCATTCAGCGCCGGCCTCTGAAAAGCGAATACATTTTCTCCTCCAGTGTGTCGCATTAGATTTCCAGAGGTGCTCGGCACCAGGTACATGTCATTAGTAACAGTTTGCGTGGTAATGAATCCTTTTATTTCTCTTCCACACAGCTCATGAATACATAAAGAGGCTGGTTTTAGTCGCATCTGGTTCAGCTGCAGGAGCCTCACATAACTTAATTTCGCATCCTCTTCAGTAGGGTAGCAAAACCCAGCTGGGGCCAGCCGTAAAGGCACATGGAGGTTTAAAAAAAAAAAAAACACAACTCAAACCTAAGTAAAATCTAGGTTCAGAGGTGAGGATTTGCTTGAGAATGACTTGGATGTTGCTCTGTTCCCTGGTTGTTATCCTAGAGGTGGGGCATCCTTTGTTTTAACACGTAGGAAGGGATGCGCTCGAGTTTGGCCAAACATTTGCCTGTTTGGGGCAATGGTGGGTGCATCTTTCCGTAACATGTGATGGATGGAGCCAGCCTGTGTGCCTCAGGCTTTTGGTTATAAAAAATAAAAAAAACCTTCTTCCTCACCCTGGGAGGATGGAGTCAATGCCCGTGATTGCAGGTAGTTGAGTCTTTCCTGAAGTTAGGAACTTGGAGCCGGGAATTACGGCTGCATTAACACCCTTGTTCTGCAGGCGAGGAACTCCTGCCAGCACTCCACCTGTGTACCTGCTGTGCTTCGCCTTCTGAAGTTTTATCTTTCTTAATTACAATTAATTGCTTTGCAATTTTAATAATAACAACAACAATAACAAAACTCTCACGCTTTCGGCGCTCTGCAACCACCCTTCAGGGCCACGGCTGCAAAGCTTTGCTGCAGGAGCTGTCAAACAGTGACAAGAAGAGGTTGCTGCAAGGGAAGAAGGATTCCTCAGCTGAGCAAAAGCATCTGTTGAGTGCAGTTGGAGACCAAATTAAGCCCAAACCTCCTCAAGCACCTAGCAAACCCAGCCAAGGCCAGACCTGCACAATGCCTCACTCGCAGAAAGCCTCGTTGACCTCCCTCCTGCCACGGCTTGATGATAACTGGAGCTCAAGAGCGTTCCTTCAAAGCTGTTTCTCTAACAAGGTACCACCTGCAGTGTGGTTAGAAATACGATGTTGGGAATATATTAGACATTCAGATGTCTGGTGGATCTACAACAGGAGTGAGCAGAAGCCACTAGTGAGCTTAAGCCACCTGTTTAAGTCAAAGGTTTGAGAAGAACATGGCTCTAGACAGCACTAGATGGTTCCCAGACTAAGCTCAGTCCTGCAGAACACCTCTAGTAACAAGGGGCTTGACCTGAATAATGAACTGAAATCTGTTAGTTCTTGGTGTTATTAGACCTCACGGGCTCAGCAGGGCTTGGCTGGATCTTTTCCAGGAGTACCAAAGTGAAGTTTGCAGTCAGTCACAAGCATAGCTTGATCCGAGGGCAGCTCTGATGCTGCTGTCCAAAGCCGTTTGGGAAGTCAAGAGCTGAGCTCTGCAGAGGTGTCACCTCCCTGTGACAAGGTGGGGCTGAGATGTAGGTTGGGTATATGAGAATCTGGCTGGATGACGGCAGCTTTGGGCACTGGTAAGGAATAACCACTGGTTTCCAACATCTAGAGCTGGATGCGGACCTGCTTTTCCCACATCCCGATCACAAAGTGCCCGGAGCAGCTTCACCTCTATCAGTAGAGACACGTGTTGGCTTTATTTGTGTTAAAGCACAAGTGACACACATATGTGAAGTGTTCTTCTTAGCATAGAGATGAAGCTTGAGCCCAGGACTGGAGAGACCCATTTGTCTGCAGCTTTGGTTAAGAGAACAAATTCCTGGTGAAATAAAACCATGAGACTTTGGAAAACTGATAAAAGATTGGACCCACGCCAGGGCTGCGCCCGGGAAACAGAGCTAAGAGGGACACAGGACTCGGCTTTGTGTGCTGGAGCTTTTCCTACAACCCATTTCCCAATTCTCCTCGCTGAGAGCAGCGGGAAAGGTGGACCCAGCCCTGTGTGGCCTGTCCTAACCATCCCACCATCCTGATTTCTCTTCTTCCTCCTGCCAGACCCCTCCTGGCCTCTCCTCCTTTAGGAAATGGGGGCAATGTAGAAAAAGCAATGTCTCTAACTCATTTATGTTGGGTTTTTTTGTTGTTTATGGGCACTGAGTCCTGAGTATGATACTGCCAGAGCTGACTCCAGTGGTTAGGGCTGAGCTGAGGCCATGCAAACTCAGCTCAGCTGTGACCTCAGCCTGAACCTCAGTCCCAGCAGGACTACAAACCTGGTCCATCCCCCCCTCCCCAGCCAAGAGCAGCTATTGCAAATGATGTCCCCAGAGCACCTGGCACACCACATTTTGTTGCTGGAGTGTAAAACAAGCAGGTTCAACTTCTGTTAAAACGCTTTTCCCTACTAAATAATTTCTAATAATTCTAATATCTAATAGTTTCTCAGCTGAACTTATTGATTACATTAATAACAACACTCAGCACTTTTCTGTTTATGTATTTTTCTAAACTAAATGAAGTGTTTGTTATTAAATATAAAGAGTTGCTAGATTTTCTAGATTAAGACCAGAAAATTTAAAAGAATATGTTAATAAAATTAAAAAAAATTATGATGTGAGGGGAATAATTTCCTGCCCAATCCTGGCATCTTTTGTCAGGTTGCTCCTGCTACAGGTAACTGGATTTCAATTATTCACATTAACCAATTCTCAGATGCTCCTTATTTATGAGCACCCAAAACTCTGTAATTTCCACACAAACAGCTTACAAGATTTCCTAAATATGGCTAAACACTGTGCTTAGATAATTAAGGAGCCATGAAGGTCTCAGACTCCCCAAACCCCCGTGGTTTGATGCGATGGGGATGTTCACCTCTGCCATCTGCAGCCCACAAGCTCATCTGAACTCACCAGTCAATACAAAATTATTTCTCCCCCTCCTCCTGACATTGTGCTGAGCACAGAGTGTGAATTTTCTGGAAGAAACTCGTACTGCCAGCACACATGATTTTGGGGGTAAAAATCTCAGAAACACAAATCGAGGTCAACAAACCTTGAAGCAACAGAGGCTGGAAACATCGCAGCAAGCTCCCTGTTCCCCACAGAGATGCTGCAGGAAAAGACACAGTTTTGGAGAGAGGGCAGGATGGAAATCACAAAGAAAAGTTAAACCATCGCACCCAAAGGGATAGCTACAGTGAGAAACCTGTCTGCACCAGAGTTTGGCTTCTTGGATGCCAGTGGGACTTACTAGAGGAGGACCGGGGAAGCAGGACAAAATCCAGGCACAAGGTTTCCTCAAGAACACCCTCCACAACACAATCGTGCACAAAAACCACAAACATTTTGATTTAAAGTGCTGGTCACACCCACCACGAGGCCAATATTCAACATTATCCCACCTCACACCAAGACTCCACAGAACCAGTTTTAAATTCAGGCCACACAACAAAGCAAACAGGACACCTCCCAGCCCCATCCTCCCAGTTTGTTATCCTGAAAGCCCACAATAGATCAGAAAAAAAACACACCTCCATCAATCTTGTGCTGCACCAACTGATTTCAAAGCATCTTTAATAAGTGCTGCAAACCTGATGGTGGTTCTTCCAAGACAGAACCAGCTTTTCAGTCCTCCTGGGCTGAGGAACAATGATGCCAAACCTTCATGCTAACGATGACGACTTGCACCTGTACCATCCAGGTGTCTCCAACCAGCACGCTGCAAAGGCATTTCTAAAGGACTCTGCTTCCCTTCTCAGCTAAAGAATGTGCATAAATGTATCATCCATTCATCAATCAAAAATATTCAGTTGTCTTCTAGGTAACAATTTAACCACAGCACACAGCTGGTGAGATATTCCTATGACCCATTTTGTGGAGGAACCAAAAAAAGGACCAGTCTGATACTGATCTACCAAAGCACCTGATAAGATCGCTTGTTTTCAAGCACAGTTCAGTCTTCTGATCCACTAATGGCCTTTAATTGAAGTACAGGTTAAATCAGAGTGTGGGTTAGGCAGGAGGACAAAGGGACAGAGCTTGAGACCAGTTCCAGCCCAACACCCACCCCACACACCATCAGTGGGTGTCTAGATGTGATGCTACAAGCCCTCAGCAGTCAACATCAGGATGGATTGGCGAAATCTCGATAGAATCACCTTACCTTTAACTACTAAAGTATGAAATTTTACCCAAAATAATTGTCTTAATGTTTCAAAGTCAGATATCCTGGTCCCCACGGTGGGTTTTCTTGAATAGTGTGGGAGGATAAAAGAAAACACGGCATCGCCTCGGTACAAAAAGTACTCAGCGTGGGTAAATCTGGTTGAAGGAAACCAACAAAACCTGTGGCACAGCTCTTTTGGAAGTGGGCAGGTGCCAGAGCTGCTCTCACCAACCCTCCTGTCCCCACCAAAGTCCACTTACTCTCAGAAACTTCCCCGTTGTTCTTTCCTTTCTTCTCCCTCCCCCTCCACGGGCGAGCGCGTGGGTCACAATTTCTCTGATTCGCCTTCTATCTCCAGCTATAAAAAGAGAACATAATGGAAAAATAATTAAAAAATAAAAGAGAGGAATAAAAAACATCATTTTAAGGGAGAAAGGGGAGGGGGACCGGGAGATCTGCAGAGCTAGTAGATAACCAGCAGATGTGATTTTTGCAGATAAGCGTAGTAATTTAGATAAATCTGGAGGCTTTAGAGCCTTTCGCTTGCGTTCCTTTTCTTTCTGTCTGATTTTTTTTTTCAATTTTATCTCGCAAGTCAAGAGGAGGGGGAGTGAGAAGGAGGGAGAGGGGGGGAAGCTTAATCTTTGGGTAGTTTTTCTTTTCTTTTTAATGTGTTTTTCCCCAGAAGGTGGGATAATGCGAGGCGCTCTCCCCCCCACGCGCGCGCGCGCACACACACACACACGCACACAGAAGCTGGGGCTATGTTTTTTAAAAGCAGCGGACAAAAATCAAAATATTTGAAAATGTATTTCATGGTAATTATGTCATATTTCATGGACTGATGCCACTACTGAAAGAGAGCCTGAATGCCTTAATTTGTATAGAAATTGTAATCATTTGTTCATTTCAAGGTGAAAATTGCATTTTTTAATTTAAATTGTATCCTGCGTGATAGTCTATTATCTAGTAAAATTGTCTCCATGTCTGAATGCCTTATATGCAGCTGCAATGCTTGTTACAAATCCAGTTATATTCATAAAAGCTTTGTCGACGTCTCGGGAAATGTGAACAGTTTCTTGTGGGTTTCTTCTCTCTCTTTTTTTCTTTTTTCCCCTCTTCCCTCCCATTCTCATCCTCCCTCCCCTTCCCCATTAGTCCTTTTTTTTTTTTTTTCCCAGTTGAAATAAACCCATATCTACTATTAATAATAATTAGCCTGAGTATATACAAAAGACAATTCTGTGCAGAATAGGGCGAGGGATGTGCAGAAAGCATCCAGGATTCCTGCTTATTTATTTATTTCCCCGTGAGCCACCTCGAGGTTGCAGGTTGCTGGGGAATAAGGGAGGAGAGAAGAGAAAGGGGAAGAGAAAGGAAGGCGATAAAATGTGGGGTGAGGTTTTGTGCTGGAAATAAAACTCAGCCGGAGCCCCGAAGGGTGGCACGGGCAGAGAGAGACTCGTACCAACATAAGAGATTTAAGTCCCTTTGGTGTTTCGGAGATTTGGGATCGTGGAAAGGAGGCAGAAGGTCACTTTGCTTCCAGCCCCTGGGTTTGAGAAAGTCCTAAAATTTTATATTGTGATACGTCCTATCATAGATTGAATTGCAGCCTTGTCTCTCCTGGTGTCTGGCTTGACCCCACTGTGATTTCGGGATGCCCAGAGTCTGCTGGAAGGGGAAGCAGAATCTGAGAAGTTCATCGTGGTGACCAAAATCCCCCGAAGCACTGGTAAAAGGCCAGATCTCCCCATCTCCTTTCTTCTGTCGTGCTCACTGCATATTTGAGCTCCCTTGTTATTTTGCAGGAGGAAATTTGGGTAGATGTGCCCTTCTGGGCACCCTCAGCTGGGCTCTGCTGCACCCTCGCAGCCCTCTCTGGAGAGCAATCCTTCTCCCCCACTTCTCTGGCCTTTCCTGGGAAGGTGGAGATGGATGCTCCTGCATCTCAGCCTCCTCGCCTTCCACTCCTGCTCCAGCCAAATAGCTGAGGACATCCAAGCATCCAGCTATTCTGGGAAAACTTCCCCCAAAAAGTCAGCTTGGAGTAGAAACACTGGCAATACTGCTCCATAGATGCACAGCGTTAGGGGATGAACTCAGAGGAATGTTACAGGAATGCAGGATGAGCTCACTGGCTAGTGTAAATCAGCAAAACCAGTTAAAATTCTGGGCTGCTTTGCACCAGGTGAGAACGTGGCCTGCCCAGGACAGGATATTAATTACATTAATCCTTAAAAAAGAAAGAAATCAGCCTCACAAGGAAATCCTTTTTCAGTCATTTAATTCCCTTTCATACACCTCTCCCTGCTCAGAATACCCTGATTTTATGCAGGTCCACAGCCTATTATAATAAACTTCTCTACACCTATTCTGAAAAGAAATTGCTCATGAAATGCTGCAAAGCTAAAGGCTGCTGAGCCAAATTTGCTGGCACGGTCGCCGTGGGACAGTAGCTGTAACACCGAGATGGGCAACAAGGGATCTAAACACAGGTCATGAGACTGCCGTGACCTCGGAGCCAGGCAAGCATCCCCCCAGGATTAAGACTTGGAAAACTGGGGTACCAAAAGGCTGTTACACGCCGGTGCGTGCAGGGATGTGTTTGGTTAGACATGCTTTACGTGCACGCATGGGTCTTAGGATAGCTGCAATCATGCCTTTTGCAGCTTCACTTGTCATTTCCCCAGTTCATCAAGAGAGATTTAGAGGGTGTAAGTAGCTCAAATACCTGTCACTAGAACACAAGGCAGACCCTGCGTCCAAGGGGATGCCGTAAGGCAGGAGGCACTGCTCCTGAAAAGTGATGGAGCTGGCGAGAGGCGGGTACAACACAGGGAGCACGGAGGAACTGTCCTCCCAAAACCAGTGTGTTGATGCACTCGTCGCCCCCTCTGCCTTGCTATCCAACAGGAGGGGTGCTCTGCACTTCCCCAAAAAACCAAGCCACTGATGCCATTTGGAGCAGAGCAAAAATCACCACCAAGTTCTTTAGAACTTAGCGTGTAGCTTTGCAGAAGAGGGACTGGTGTTTGGAGAGTGCGATGCACAACAAGGTGCTGGGCTCGTCTTCCAAATTTCCCTTGGGACTTTCCTAAATTAGGCATCACCTCCACACTTTCATGGTCCCTGGATCGTCCTTTCAGAAGATATTTTCAGCATAAATCTAACAAAGAATACTAGACAGAACACCAGAACGTCTCAGGGCATTCACACCAGGCTTTCTGTCTCCCTTTTCTTTAATATTCATCCCACCACAGTTGAGATTTGGGGACCACTCAGCAGAGACAGGAACTGGATTCAGACACTGAAAACAACGTGATGCTGCGTAAGTCACTCAACCTTCATCTGTCTGTAAACCAGTTTTCAAAACAGTTATTCAACATTTATTATTTCAAAACAGTTTTTTCAGCAATGCTGAAAAGAGCTAACGTGATGGGGAAGAGAAAAGATTAATGCTGGTTTAAACAACTTTTTCCAAAACCTTTTTTTTTTTTTTAATAATAAGGACCTTTTCCAAATTATTTTAATTATTCAGTTTTTAACATAGAGAAAGGAAGAAAATTTTCAGTATCTTTAGTTTTAGCTAAGAAAAAAAAGGTTTTAAATCTCAGGTTAGAAAAGCAAAAATGTTTTCTTCCCTTCCATGTTGTTCTCCTCTTTTCTTGCACGCCTTTTAAAATGAACAAGAAACAGAAAAGTGAAAACAACTTCAGTATTTAAAATATTTTTATCTATTTCTTGTATTTCCTTCAAGAAAAGTATTTATGAGAATGTCCAGGAAAATAATGTAAACACATTTTATTTTCGAGTAGTTAAAAAAAAGTGCCAGTTACCCTGCCAAGTGCTTTTGCCCTCGAAAACTACATAGCATTGAGATATATATATATATTTATATGTGTCTCTGTGTCTCTGCTCGCTTGGAGTCGCACTATTCTATGTTTTCTCCAGCTGCTAAACACTGAATTCCAGGGGAACACGCAGCGAGGGGTTAAGGGGAGGCTGTCGTAAGCACGTGGGCGATGGCTCAGGTCGCAGAGGGCTGCGGAGGGGTTTGCTGGAAGCCAGAGGGAGGACGTGTGAAACCCAAATAAACAAATCAAACCCAAAATAAAAAGCAGAGGCAGAAAGGCAGGCAGATTTCTAGAGTCCACCAGGGAAGACAAAAAGCCCTCCTGCCCAGCGCAGGCAGCCGTACGCAGCACCGCGGGTCAAGTCCAACGACACGGGACCGACACGGACACGCCGCAGCGGCCGGGGTCAGCACCCCGTCCCCAGCCCGCAGGATGCAACGCCTTTGCAAAAGTTAGCAGCTGGTGTCAAATGGACTCGGATTTGATTTATCACCAGCTTATCGGCAGATTAAAGTTGACGACAGCTTAGAGCCATAATTGACCGGTGATAACTCGTCGCGGGAGCTGTGGCGGCCTGAGCAGCTCCCACGTGGGCCAGCTTGCGCCCTTGATGTCTTTCAGAGGGCAAGGGATCGACTTTGGCAAGGCCTGGGAAATATCCTGAGCTCCTCAGATAAGGTTGGAGTGGTGAGCAGAGAGGACAAGGAGCTCAGGGAACAGTGAGGGCAGTGTTGAAAACGCTTGCGACTGCAACGGAGCCTGAACGTGACCATTGCTGGAGCAAAGTCACTCCTGGGAGGGCTGGCGAGGAAGCACAAAGCTGTCACTTTTCAGCAGTAGCCAGCACAGATTTAAAACCAAGACGTTGCTAGAAAATAACATTGTCCTGCTCTAAGGCTCCCGGAAAATGACGGTCTCTTCCTCTACAAACCCCTCCACATGTGAACGTACAGTGGGACTGGCTTGGCCACCACCAAAACACCATGCTCCGGGGTGGAAATCAAGTGCTGCTAGTGAGTGGCGATCTAAAGGTGGGAAGGGGGCATTTGGTGTGGATAAAATTTGCGGACACCGAATATAATTCCCCTAGGATGCAGCTAGGAAGCTGGGGCTACCAACCCTGCTCTGATGGCTGAAGTCAGTTATGGTTCTTACACAAAGGCGAGTCTCTCTGTTTCACAATTATCAAAAAAAAAAAGTTTTCTGACAGCACAGTGCCTCTGGCATCATGCAAGAGCAGTGGTTTCCAGCCTTTTCCCCGTTTGGAGACCTGTGACATTTTCCAGGGGTCCCCACCGAGGCCCTCGGAGCCCACCAAAGCTTCAGCCTGCACAGCCCCTGCATGCCCAGAGCTGCCCCAGCCCACTGCAAACCCATCTGCTGGGGTGGCCAGCACTTGGCTCGTGTGTCCCCTATTTTCCCATTTTTCTTCCCAAATGTGAATTATTCAGGTGTGGAGTCCCATCCATGCTTTACCTGCACAAGGACAGGCTCTGCTGCTGCATTTCTTTTTCTGGGACTGGAAGTGGCTTTTCTGTCTCAGTGAGTGACACCGATTTTCTTACCAAAAACATTTCTCCGTGCGCAGATGGAAAGGAAAGCCCTCGCCCAGGGTTTCTATGTCCCACCTAACCTGAGGATAGCTTTGCTGGGCACTAAGAACAGCTCCAGAGTCCCGCTCTGCCCAGGGGACTGCTGACAACACCGTGCAACTTCCAGCAAAGGTCTCTGCCTAAATCCAGGGCTCTGGGCACTGGCTCAGGATTTCTTCAAAGACAGAAGAAGGGGAGCAGGATGCTGTTAAGAAGGATCTCAGCGAGTGCTTGATAAGGGACTAACCACGACCAGCGGAGCGCGTGCGCGGTGAGGAACACTGGTGCTGGCAGAATTTGCCAACACTAAAGCCCTTACTCTTCCGCTGAGCTTTCTCGTGCCGGTGGGAGGCTCCGGGCTGGCTGGTTGCTGCCTCTTTTTGCTCACAAAAGACAAATGGGTGAGCAGCATCTCATCATGCAGTTGCTATATCTTATCTAACAGGGATCTCATCCGGGTTTGGGAAGCCAGTTAGCTCCCGCGGACTGATCCCTCTGCTGAGAAACAACCAGGAAAAAAAAAAAACAAAAACCCACAGCGACTAATTAGGCTAAATTCCACGTGCAGATATTCGTCCGGCACGACTTGGATGGAGACCAACTTATTTTACAGAAAGCCAAAAAGTCTTCAGATGGGAAGGGCTTTTGAATTCAGCGCTTTGTTGAAAGGCAAAATGCTTTATTACCGATTGCCGAAGCCCCGAGCCACGTCTTCCTCCACAGAGTTCCGAAATATTTTTCCGCTTGTTGGTGCCGCGCTTTGGCCCTTAACGAAAGCCAGGTGCCCGCAGAGCTCGGAGTTAGCGCGGCAGCCCACTCCCAACCTGCCCTGCCTTCCTCTGCCCGGGCAACGGCTCGCTGAAAATGAATGCATAAAGAAACGGTTGTGCTGAGAACAGGCCAGGCAATTGTTCTTCCCTTGTGAAAAGTCACAGTGAAATTAAACGTTTTATTTATTGACGTGGCTTTTCCACGTTCTCATTACCGAACGAAGCACGGGGTTCTTTGCTTTTTAGCAAAAACGTCTGCAGCTTGTGTGTGCGCACGACTATTTTGGATTTACCAGCTTCTCCCCTCGCGCTCGGCACGCTGCGGAGCCAGTTAAGCAAACAAGCCACCCAAAGCCACTTTTCATCCTTTTTTTTTTTTTTTCTTTTTTTTTTTTTAATGTATAACAGTTATGCCTGAGTTACAGAAAGACACCTACAGGCAGCAGGTAGTTAAAGCAAATACCAGTTTCTCTTTCTACTATACTACTCCATATAGCTGAATAAATTATGGTGCGATTATATATATACACACGCACGCACGGCGCACACGCGCACGCACACACACTCACACGCAGGCGTACACATGGAGCAAAATGGCTATGAGTCAAACACAGAAGCAACATATCCGCAGTTACTAGGAATAAGGAATGTCCTATAGTGCTATGTAGATATTCCCCAGGTGGGTATATGGAGGTGTTAGGGGTGACGGGTTAGAAGCATTAAATACACAAAGTCTCTGAGCGACAGGAGCCAATCTGCTGAGTTACTGGACACAGTGAGGAAATGTCCAGTTTGTGGTCTCAGGATGGCGCCGAGGGGCGCGGGAGGAGCGCGGGGAGGTAAAAGAAATCCACTCGGCGTTTTCCCTTTCCCCCAAGGATGTCAGTTCTCATCTGCAGGCACGGAGGAGACGTCGACCTGGGAGAACGCCTCTGGAGCGTGTCCCTTCGCTTGGTGGTTTGTTTGGATGAAGTGCAGAACAATTTTTGGATTTCCAGGCACCCTCAGAGTCACCAGTAGTCGAGTACCTGCTCAGTCCCCGTTTGGTCTGCTTTGAGCCAACACATGTTCTTCAGGGTTCTGCTGTCCAACACTTTTCTGCTACTCTTCCATGCTCGGTTTTGTTTCGCCTTCAAGGCGCCTCCCTCTGTTTCGTCCCCCCCTCCCCGTCCCACCCCATCCCCTGAGTTAGTCTCTTTTTCAGCAGAACTGAGGTTGGCAATCCATAAAACAAAACAAAACAAAACAAAACCAAAAAATACTTGGACTTTCATACATGAACGTACCTTAAAACAAAACAAAGAAACAAAAAAAAAATCCCGGAATCAAACCCATCCCACCCCAAAGATTCTGGAATGTATTTTGAAAACACACAATAGGCAAATTTCTACAGTTCATCCCCCCTCCCCCTTTTTTTTTTTTTTTTTTTTAACTAGCACGGCACTCACTGTGTTTTTAGTATAAAAAAAAAAAAGTCAACTTTCTATAAACATACAGCACATGACCAAATTTCCAACTAATGTACAAAGTGCGACCACGAGGGAAAGGTCAGAGAACAGCTATCTGCGCTAGCGCGGGGCGTTCTTCGTGTTCCTCTACGAACTCTATTTACAGCAGTGCCCGGGTGTTCACGGACTTTCTGGGGAAGGTAATGGGCAAATAGGTTTCTACAGTGCTCCCTCTTTTTAATGTTTTTTTATTTTTGGGGTCCTGCACTCTGCGCTGAGCTCAGCTGAAGTCCTCCTCAACAACGCGTTATCCACGAGGGTCAGCTGCTGAGGGATGCTCGGGGGACGCGTAGGCGCGCGCGGGAGAATAGAGAAGATAATGGTGGGAGAAGGGAGCTGGCGGGTCTTTGCGAGCGGGAGCAGCGGACAAGCAGTTCTCACGACAAACTGAAACTTTCCTTCTAGTTTAGCAGGCAGCTAGGAATGCGTTTGGTCAGAAATTTCGGCATAAAGAACAAGGGATTGCAACTGTCTGGGACAGATACGGGGTCAACAATCGCCATCTACAAACTCCATCCGGCAAAGAGGCTGTAGATGTGAAGGTGGTCCCAGACTGGGTGATTATTGACATTTGGCCGCTTGAATAATACGAAATTTGCACGGAAGCAAATCGTGTGCGCTGTTGTTTTAGCAGTCGGCTCAGAACGACACTGAGACGCAGGAGCTGATTCAAACGGGTGCTTCAGTCATTAACCCCCACGCTGGTGTCTATCACAGAGACACCCCTGCTCTCACCTTCCATCCCCCCGTTCAGGAGCAGCTGAAGGTTACTCTTGTTGGGAATAACATTTAAGCCAGGACTGGAATTCAAAAGGGATTTGTTCCTTAGATCAGCTCTCAAGCGCAAACAGCACAAACCAGCATCTTTTGTTGCTTTCTGAGACCTCAAACTGGTGCAAAGCAGGGGCAGCACTTCAGATAAGGCGACTGGTCCAAACCATTTGGGCTCTTCGGTCACCTCAAGGAAGCCGGTACCTTTGGCCTCACCTATTCATCCAGCTGTAGGTGCTACATCTTGCCCTGAGAAAGGACACAAAGAATGCAAGTGCTTCAAAAGCCTTGCGAGCCAAGGAAAGTCTTTCACAACTAGAAAGAAGCTTTGTGTGTGATTCAACTGGTCAAGTAGAGGTTATGTGTGATACAACTGGACAAGCAGAGGCCGAACTGGGATCTCTGGAGCATAAACGACAGCAACACAGCCTCCGGCTGCAGATGTCGCCCCGCACAGAGTTCCTGCACAGAAACACGCGTGTCGGCGCGTGAGAGGCAGAGCAGCCAAGCTGGTGTGTTAATATGCTTTTAGGAATGTAGAGCAGCTCTGCTGCTGCTGTAAAGGAAAGCTGACGAAAGCCACATGTGGATCTGTTGGGACATTGAGCAACGTAAGAAGCAAAACTCTGCTTCGGTCAGAACAGGTACTTGTCCACACAGCTCAAGAGAAAGCGGCTAGGTGGTTGGTGATAAATGAGGATGGGGCAAGGCAGGGGATAGTTCCCCAGCAAAATGTTGCTTCAGCTGCAAAAACAAGACCGGATTATTTGAGAGGAGTGGAAGAAGCAGCAGCAACAGAAGAGGGCACAAGAGAAGTGTCTCCTTTAACAACCCAGGAGCATACACTGGGCTAGAACTCGTCCAACCACATGTGCCTTGCTGTCACCAGTGGACAACAGACATTTGTTATCCTGAAGTGGACATATAAAATAGTAAGTGTATTATAAACCCTAACAGTCTGTAGATGACTTTAAGTACTGCCTGTTGCCATTGGACTTTACACATCAGCTACTGGCTGGCATGGATTCTGTCCATCAGGGTGGTTATCTCAGGGGCAGCTTTCTTTGTCCTCTCCAGGTCAAATTTCAGCCCATGAAGTGAGTCCTCTCAACACAGGAAGGTGAGGGGAAAAAAGTCTGCAATAATAGACGTTTGCTTAAGAATCATCAAGGATCGTCCCACATGCAAAAGGGAAACTACTTAAAAACCCATGTGGGTCATGACTTTGCCATAACCTCAGACTGATGGCTGCTTTTGTCTGAGCAGTGTGATGAGCAGAACGGTGAGGTGACACAAACGCGAGAGCACTGGCTGCTGCAGGAAAGTGGGGTGGTAAATCCAGAGAACAAGATCTGGCTTACAGACAGAGAGGCTGCACCATCAAAACGGAAAGCAGAGGGAAGGGACCGAGAATTGTACAGAATAACACATGAAATGAGAGGGATGGGGGAAGAAGCGGGAGGATGGACAGGGGTAAGCATTTCTCCTGGCAGCTAGAGGATAAAGATCGTGTTGGTAAGGTCAGTCTTTTCCCGCAGTTCAAACAGGTGCAATGTTGCAGCTGAGAGCACCTTCCCGTCCTAGCTGCTGTTAGAAAGATTCCTCAGGTCATCTCCCCTCTGACCCCACGGCCACATCCATCCCTCAGCGAGAGGCAGCTGTGGGAAAGCACCTTCAGAACAAGCACCATTCTCTTTCAGTTGGCCCTCGACTCGTAGAAGAACCTGGCTTTGCATACTGACCCCTCCGAGCAGGCAGCTAACGAACACCTGTGACTCCTCCCTCTCTTGTCTCCGCTCTCACGGTCAGCTTCTCTCCCACTGAGTGAAAGAAGAGCCACTGACAGTCCTCACCCTTCTTGACTGGATGGGCAAGAGCTCCAACACGGTTGGGTCTGGGTGATGCCCTTCCCCTGTGCGTGCAAGGCCAGCGGTCGCTGTCGCATCTCCTGCTGCTATCTGACGCCCGCGGTTTTTTCAGTGATAATCAGGTCTAAGTTGGTCCCCAAGAGGAAAAGTCAATGTTGGTCGTGCCTGTGCCCATAATCTCCAGTCCTCATGCAGCAATTTACATTTACACTTTCCAAAGGTCCCAGGCTGGACAGACTTACATCCTGCCCCTGCTTAGCAGCGATCTGGCCGGCTTTGGCCCTGCTTTGGGAAGCCATCAGTGAGAACGGAAGGGTAGAGTGGGGTGGGGAAATTTGCTGTTACTTTAATATATGTTTTTTTCTGGTTTTATTTGTCTTTGTGGTTTTGTTGTTTGTGGTTTTGTGGTTTGTTTTTTTTTTTTTTTTAAACAAGTTCTTATATTTGGTCCATAGGTCTTCTGTGGTCCCGAATGGTATCACCCTTAACGATCAGCTTGGTTATTCCTTTCTATACAACATTCATCAAATTTACAGCAATGAAAAGAAAAGGAAACAAAATGAAACATTTTTTTTTTTACAAAGGAAAAAAAAAAATCAATTTGGCTTTGACTATGCCAACTACCTAGATCAATGGAAAGTCCTTAAGCGAGGGCAAAATGCCATGGCCAGGTAGGTTAGAGGGAGGGCATGGACTCAGGGTTAATAAATGTACCCAACCCCGTTGTCTCTGGCCACAGGAGGAGTCAGGTCACAGAGGCCAGGCTTGCCTCTGAGAAGAGTGCTCTGGGAGAAGCTGGATACTTGGAGAGCCCTCCCCCTTGTTCCCGTCTCCTTCACAACTCAAGTTGGTGCGAGGTGGAAGGGATTTAGGAAGGAGTAGGGTCCGGGTACGGGTAGATCCCTGGAAGGCTGGTGGTGTTTTCTCCAGTGGCACCAAGTTGCTGGAGCGGGTTGTTGGCACAGTCGGACTCTTCAGTAAGCTTGGCCTGTCTCTACTGGTAGGAGACCCAGAACAGCTGAATGTTCTCCCAGCTTCATCCTACGCTGTGTAGACAGACTCACGTTCTTGGCCAAATAATCAACAGCAGCTGAAGAGGAGGGGAAGAAAAGAGGAGGGTGAGAAAACAGCACAACACGAGCGTTAGCATTTAGTGGAAATGAGGCATTTGGCATCAAAGGGCACATAACCAACAGACCCTGCAGACTCACTCCTACAACGTCATGGTTGTCACAGACACAAGGGCCCTGTTGCACTCCCAGGAAAGGGTGCCAATGGATGATGGGACAGATGCTGCTGGGGTTAAGCGCAGCTGCGGTGTGCAGAGCGCATCCTGCATGTGCTGCTGCGGTCCCTTGAATCTCCCTGTGAATCTGCTGAGAAGAGCTAAAATTCTACTTCTGCCATGGAAAATGGTGTTTCCAAGGGAGCTGCCTGAAGATGAGCCTGAGCAGAAGGCCAGAGGGATAAGCCTTCCAGCCTTACCTCCTTGTATCATCTCACAGTGGCAAAGCCAACTCCTGCACTCAGTGATGCTGCTGTAAATGATTCCAGAGATTTCAGTGGAAGCTCACCAAGTCTGGACAGGGCTTGGATCTGACTCATCCACTGCGTGCTGACTCATCTCTGCGAGCTCTGCTGCCTGCCTTCATCCACCTTTCCTAAGGGAAACAGCTTTGCTCATCTCCATCTGGGTGAGAAACGAAGCCACAACTCCTGAGGCGATGTGTGAACCCGTATCCCAGCTCGCCTGACTGTCCCATGGTCTGAGGGGGAAGAGGACTGGGGCAGGATGGTGACACTGCTCATTAGCTGAGCTTCAGTCAAAGTCTCTCCCTTTCACTAGCTTTAATGTCTCAAATTAGATTAATAAGGAGCTGGCAGGAGATGTACAATCGGTGCCAATGAGTAAACAAATTTCAGCCATCAACGTCTTGTCAGACGCCTGCCCCAGAGGAGGTCCCTTCCAGACACAAACTCTTATTAGACTTGTCATATCTATTAGAATTCCTTTCACGCTTCTGCGTTCCATCACCAGCATCATTAACACAGCTCCGGCCTTTGGGAACCGCGAGGACCACATTAATCTGGCATCTCCGCTCCTCACCGGCTGGGACAGCACAGGCTGGCGCGCCAGGAGCGAGTGGGCTCGGCACGGGGTGAGTTATCCGAGGCCGGAGCGAGGCTGGCTGGGGAGCACGGCTTCTGCAGGCAGCAGGGTCTGAAAGGAGCTGAGTTAAGCCAGTGGAGCTGGCACGCAGGCTGGTGCTCCGATGGGACTGGGATCCTGGAGCAGTTCGACTCGAGCGCTGGGCTCTGTAACGTTGGGTTATGGGGGTTCTGGCTTCAAAGGGGGTGTCCATAGGATTACACCCCAAGCTACGGCTCTCATCCAGACCTTATGGGCTTGGTCCCCTGATGTTTCAGGTGACCACATTAAATAAGGTCTTTGAGAGGCTGTAGGGCAAGAGGAAGTTCACTCCTGGGACACGCTGCGTGTGTGTCTGGTTGTGCCTCGGTTCCCGTTGTCACCTGTGCTCTGGGTGAATCCAGATGGGTGCTAAGGGAAAGGAGGGAGCCGGACCTCCTGCTCTGCACAATACTCAGCAAAATGGGAATTTGAAGGCAATTCCGTCCTTCTAAAAACCCACACTAAGTCCCGACATTGCTTTTTGTGCCAGTGGGAAGCGTTCAAAGGCACCGGAGTACCCCACGGCACAAGTCAAAGACATGGTTTGTTGCTTTAATATAGCGGAAGCCAAAATAAAACCAGAAACTTACCTAAAGTACTCTGGCTGTTTATTTGCTTATGTGAGAGAGAAAGTGTGTCTGGATTTGTGTTTCTAAAACAGAGAATAAGAAGGAGAGAAGTGGGGAGAGAGAGATTCTCTGCAGGCCAGGTCCAAAGCCTATCAAAGCTACAGAGCTCTTATTTACACGCCCTGGTTACATCCCCTGTTATACAGAGCCTGCCCCCACCATAACAACTCCCCATTTTTATTTTATCACAATATTCCCTAAAAAGGGGTTTGATACTATTTTTTTCTGCATCATAGAAGGAAGAAACGTATGATTCGAACTGAACATCAACAAATAATGACCTGGTGGAGGTCACCTCGCACCCATCGGCTTTTAAACAGCATTTGAAGAGAAGAAGTGAAGAATTAAAAAGCAGAAGGAATTAGAAGTATCTGCTAAATACAACATGCACCGAGAAAGACACGAAAAAACGTTGCTATATCAAGGTCAACTTCATGTAAGTAATTGCTCTAACAGGACTAATTACCAGTGAAAACTGTTTCCCCACATAGAGATTATTATAAACGGGGTTATTATAAGAAAGGTTTACAGTGGAGTGGACCTATATATTGCCTGTACAGAGCTGTAAATACAAATATCTATACAGATATGTGCCCATGTGCAGAATTTGCTGCTTAACGTGGCAGCCTGGACTCTCGTGACTATTAACAGGAAAATATTCCTGCTCAGAACTGAGCCCAGTGGGCTCTAAACTGGACTTGTAAATGGAATGGATGTTCAGCAGAAAAAAAAAAGAGCCGTGCAAAAGAAATTAGGAAAGGGGAGCGAATAAACCAACATAAACAGGGCTACACGAGCAGTTTTTCATCAGCATAAGGAGAGGCCCAAGTAAAAATTCCTGCAGCAAACCAAGACAAACCCTTCTTTCTCTTTCCTTCTCCTTTGCTGGTCTCCCTCAGAAAACGTAGCTCGTCCTCCTTATTTTATTTTTTACACACATGGGTGTGACTAACGTCTTGCCCAAGGGGATCTTTATTGGAAATACATGGTATTGGAATTTGTTTAAGATTTTTATCAATAGCACGTGTGTCCAGCCTCACATCCAGAAGCGAGGGGAAGGTCAAGGGGTCACAGATCAAACTCCCGAAAAACAAAAAAAGGAGGGGTGGGGGGAAGCTGCTATTGATCCCGTCTGCCGCCACAGCCGGTTCTCATTTAGCTGTAGAAGTTAAAGACATTAAAGGGCTGTGACGGAGAGGGGAATAAAAAGCCACAGCCAAATGGAAGGAAAGGTCACTGAGGACAAGCTATGGGCAAGCAGGAGCGCTCCCGGAGGAAGAGGATGCACCTTTAACCCTCCGCGGATCGCTCTCTCACACCACCACTCTTATTATTAGTTTAACACCGGCAGGTGAGCCCTTTGCCAGGCTCACTGGTGGTTTTGTGACCCAACCGTTCCGGAGGAGAAACAGACCCTCCCAGGGTCCCTCTGCCTTTCGGGTCTGAGGTTTGGGTTTCAACATTGCAATTCCAGCCTCACTCCAGCTTTCGCAGAACCACAGCCCAGTTGAAAGGCATCGGCTTAACACATTTTGCAGCCAAATTGCCGAGGGTGGACCCAGCCCTTACCTGAGCAGGGCAGGACGCGACACACACAGTTCTGCATCACTAAGGGATGGCATTAAATCCCAGCTTTCCTCTGGTTGAGCAGGGTGAATGTGTTGCAGGGCTTTTGGAGAAGCAAGAATTGGAGAGGGGGAAGGAGAGAGGTCTGGAAGTTCTCCTTTCCTAACAGACAAGTTTTACCTAAAATATTTCAATTGAGACTTTTGAATTGGACTGCAAGGGTGTTGGGAGGCTGTGTGCAGCAATCTCCTGTGCCTGGTGAGTAGATTCCCTTTTACTCTCTAGATGGACAGATTTCCATGGGAATGCCTTCTATTACAATATCCATATCTTCTCACAACCCCTGTCTCTTTTCTCCTGTTCCCTATGCAGGGGGAATACAATCAGTGCACTTACTTTGTCCATACTGTCCATACTGGTAGCCAGCCACTGGATCCACACTGTAACTGGTGGTGCTGTAGGTGGGAGGACAGTAGGACTGGGAAGTCGGGAGGCTGTCCACGGACTTGATGGAGTCACTCCGCTGGCTGCAGCTGGCAGAGATCGAGTTGGTGGTGTCCAAGCCACCGTGAAGGGGAGAGATGGAGAAGTCGGCCTGGGGTTGTGGAGGAACCCCGCTGGGGTTGCTCAGGATGCTCATCACCTGGAGAAACACAGGAGACACCACGTCAATGTTTGCAGGAGAAAGGGTGCGTGTGCAGCTGCCTTCATGCATACCAGGGAGAAACAGTCTCTATATAATGGTGCTCTATCGGAATAATATACACTATTAATATAGGTTTGGCCAGGCTGGAGAATGAAGACCTCCTTCCACCAAGTAACAACAGACAGACCCCACTGTTGGCTCCTCTGTGTCTAACGCTTTATTTGAAAGACCTTATCAGGGATAATTGAGAAGTTCCTTCACAGCACACTCAATCGTTGGCCTTTCTTTGCTGACCTGCCAACGACGTTGGCTGTGCTGTTCAGAATGAACACTGGAGAGAGGAATAATCTTGGGACAAACCTGCTCGACACGCACTGCCTGGAACTAGCAACCCCTCCCTTCCTACGCACAGCCCTCAGAAGAGGAGACACGCAAGACAGGGAGCAAAAATCCATATTTTCCAAAAGGGATGCTGGACACAGCCCCTTTCTTTGGAAGTCTGAGTGGGGCTTGGTTTGCAAAGGTCCCTAACCAAACCAGATGCCAACCCTTCCTGGCTTTGATGCAGATTCAGCATTAGAGACTGAAATGTTAAAGTCCTCTTTACCCTCAAACGTTAAAGGATAACAGGTCCTGGTTCAGCTCATTTCAGTGGAGCGCTCGGTTTGAAAACGTAATTAAATTTGCACACAAGCGATCTTCCTGCTTTGAGACCTGAAACAGATGAATTTTTTTTTTTTTTTCCCCCCCTTCTTTCGCAGCAAAAATGCCAGATTTGTTCCTGCGGGTGAGTTTGGGGTAAGCTGCTGCCTACAGGCCTTCACACAAGGACCCTGATCCCACCACCACTCTAATGCAATTGCCTTCTGCAATCAGCAAAATTACCCCCGGGGCTGCCAAGTTAAGAGCGTAAAGAGTTTGCCGAAGCGGGGCCGTGGCGAGGGAGGGAAGGAAGGGAACTCCTGATGCCTCTCGGTTGATCTCCGCGGCCGCCGCCGGCGTATTTGTGCTGGGGAAGGGCGGGGGGAGAGGGGACAACCGGTCACCTCGGGGGGCCAGGCCAGCGCTCAGATGCCAAGCGGCTGAAAATCTCTGAATTTAGCATAACCTTATTGACATCAATTAAAGTGGCAAATTGGAAATATTTGGAGCCTGGCAAGTGGTAAAATGAGCCCTTTATCCCCCACCAGCGGCGTGGTGAGCTATTGTGCGGACGATACATTCTCTGGGAGGACACAAGAGGGGTTGTATAGAGCGGCGTCTCCCCTTCCTGCTCACCCCGACACCTTCCCCATCCCCTCCTCCCTCACCTTCCTGCTGGAGCAGGGGCTTAGGCTGAATGACCAGCTACGCACTGGCCTTTGCTTTCTAAAGCTTCTCCTCCCCCCGGAAGGACTCTGGAGTCCTGCAAAGACTCTTTCTCTTGATGTGATGCCACCTCCCGTCTCAACCAGCCTGAGATCCTTCCCAGGCATTTGTCTGGGAGGGGAATTCGGGAGCAGGGGTGGCTGGACCCCTGTGGAGGGGGGGGCGGTGGGGAGGTACTGGGGAGGGGGTTAGTTAAAAAGCCTGGAAAATCAATCTAACCTCGACCACTGGGTTTGTCTGCAGTGTGGTGCAGAGACACGGGAAGGAGCTTTGAACAAGTTAAGTAAAAGCAGCGCGGTGGCGGCAGCGTAGAGCTGAGACAGGGTCCATTTACCTTCTCCTACTGCACTGAGCTTGGAGTTTGCTACTGGTCCCCAAAAGTTAAACCCAGCTTAGCCGTCTCTACGCTGCGGGGCAGACAGCGCTCCGGACTGAGCCTAAACTACCTCCAGCTCTCCAGACCCTCCAGGCACAGATTCTTAATCACAGCAATTAAGCCTCGAGGCATCTAGATGAAGTTGTTTAGCCATAACGCTGTGCAAAATGTGCCCGTGGAACTCCCTGCCCCATGACAGCCCAAAGGCTGAAAGACAGGGGGATGAAGAAAGGAAATTGCATTTAAATATGCAAGACAGAGTGGATTAATAGGAGAATAGGGCTGTCATGCTTTTCTGTGTGGATGTAACATAAACCTCTCTGCCTCAAGGCTTATGCAGTGGGTAAATCATGGGAGCACAGCCTGAAAGTAGGTTTTGCAGCTGCGAAGTTATTTGTAACCTTCCACTAAAGCCAGGTCACAAACTTTGATCTGGCTCAGCTACGAACCCTCCTTCTCTGGCCCTTGATCCCACCGTCTGCAGACAGATCTCAGAGCTTTGGCATCACCTTAGCTGTAGGTGTTACACCCCGCACCTCTTCGCCCTGACGGGTATCCAGGACAGTCGCATATCCAGCAGCCACAAGACATTATTGGATTTCATCCACAAGCAGAATCAGATGCTTAAAACAATAAACATCCTTCTTGCAGGGGCGAAAACACAGACGTATGAACGATGAGTTATTTTTGGAAAGCTCCAGCTCGGGCAGCCGAAGCCAGGCTGTTTTCCTCTCTCCCTTCCTGAGCTGTCCAGGTCTGGCAGTGCTGCCCCATTGCAGATGTGCTGCCCCATTGCAGATGTGCTGCCCGCACCGCCAAGCCCCGCAGGTGCAGAAAAAGAAATGGTGCACTATACAACAAAGGGCAACTGGAACCACTCGCAGACCAGCGGGTTTCCTAGTGCTCTCCCTCCTGGCCGTCTCCCCAAAAGAGTCAGCTGCTTTATATTACTCAAAGAAAATAAAAGGCTCTTAAAGCAAGCAGAAGTCACATTAACACTTCCGCTAAGGCCCTTTTAAAAAGAAAGGGGGATGTAAAGCAACGTTGGTAAATCAAACCCAGACTCACACTCTTGAAATTCAGAGGAGCTGAGATTGGAGAAGACACTTGCACAAATCCTACCAAAGACAGTAATTGGCTTTAATCAGTCAGAATCAGGACTGATTTCTAATCCCAGCTCTGCTACTGACTCACGAGGGCTTGTGCAAGTCACTTAAGCTAGGGCTCGGCTCAACTAACCTTGGCCAGGTGAAGTTAGGTTTCTAGTCTCTGCTAATCCTCTAGAATCCCTCTACAGAGAGACTAACACTTCTGAAGGACAATTCATCCCATCCTAAGACCCCTTTCTGAAAAAGACGGGCTGAATTTCCCTCTGGAAATCCATAGTGAAACACACGGATGCCAATATTTCATCATAACGATGTCAGGGTGGTGAACAGGTACGTAACTGTACAGAGGTTGGTGAGGGGAGATGCTGGAAGGTGGCAACGAGATGCACATCCCTCCTGGAGGATCCCATGGGAGTAGGGTGGCTGAGTGCCGCAGACGAACCCTGATAGATGCCGTGGGGCTCAACCAAGCCAGGAGCCCCAAAGGTCTCCAATCCCTCTTCAGCAAAGCTGATCATGGGAAACATTTGCCTCTTTCAGGCATCCTGAGAGCAATCTGGGGCTGAGCTCCCCTGAGACTATGGTTGCATGGGTTTATCAGAGGACAGCATCCGATATTCCCCACGCCAGGATGCAAAGGTGTTAGAAATAACAAGAGTGAACCGGAGATTTCTATTCCCTCCTCTCTACTCAGCCACCCAGCACGGATAACCCTGCACGAGCCCTCTGGCCTCAGCAGGCCCGCATTATCTGACTTCTTGTTTCAGCTGGATAAACTCATTTTTCCAGGCAACTTTTGAACTTGGGAAAGTCTGGGGCATCTGGAGAAATCCCCTCCTCAAGAATGCAAAGTCCTTTTCCCTTTTCTTTTTGACCTTGCTTTCTTATAATTTATTACTTCTTGGTGCATTATCATCACTAACTAAAAATCAATACCCACTTCACATCTGTAAGGTTTTATCTGGAGGGAAATCTGTACCTGTCCATCACAGTGATTGACAGCCTTCTCTTTCCCCTCCCTCTCATCACTTCTCGCTCTTCTTTTCCCCATCTCCTTTCCTTTTGCCGTTGTCCCAAATCAGTCACAGGCGCGGCGTGGGCTTGCACTCGGGGTAAGTCAATAACCACCATGGTGTGAGGAGCCTTCGGCCTCGTTTCTACCCTTCCCGGAGGTCATTTATCACAGGGGAGAGGGGACAGGGGTCTTGATATGTTGGGGAGACCAAGGTTAATGCACAAAGACCCTCCTGGATGAAAGAGCCAGCCCCTTCCTCGCCTCCTGCTGCTGCTTCCCTCCCCACCCTCATCTCTGTTCCACCCCCCCCAGGACGTTTCATCACTCTCTCCCATACTTTAAAAGAAGGGGAGTTAAAAAAATGTAATTAATTCCCTCCATTTCTGAGCTGGCCCTCAGGGCCTCTGGCCGTGGAAACTGTAGCAGGGGAAATGTGCACCCTTTATGATAAACGAATGCAGCTTTGGAAAGGGAAGTGCAATTAGGACCTTCAATCTGTGCAATCAGGGCTTCAGATTTTAGGTTTGGGGGTTGGGGGTGGTGGTGGTTGGGTGTGGGGGGGGCAGCAGAAGGGTCTCAAGGAGCAGACAAGTGATAGGGAGAGATACCGCTTAGATAGAGAAGGATGTGAGCAACCAGAGAGGGTGGCAGATAAGTTTCAGGACAAAACCTTGTCCCAGCAGACCCAGCTGCTGTACCTCGATGGTTTCTGTGGTCAAGAGCTCTACGGAAACTACTAGGGCAGCCCAGGCCATACTGGACAGGCTATAGGTCCTCGGTGTCCCTACACCTCCTGCCCTGCGTTATCAGTTTGCTTTAGGCTTGCTAAGACACCCAGCCAATGGAGAAGTCAGGCCCTGGACGCAGAAGGCTTTACATCTACAGTGATGCTGCGCTGCCCCATGACCAAGAAGACACCGAGGTGCCATAAGGAGATCAAACCCAAGCAAACAGGAGCCTGCGGACAGCATTTTCCAGAGCGACCCCTGATTCCGTGGCGTCTTCATTTCTGGGCACTCGATTTGACACAGCGCAAAGCATCCAAAATCAGAGGCTACCTTAGAAAAATGCTGCATTTAGAAACTGCTGAGCCTGGCTGAGTTCTGAATAAAGGGAAGACGTAATGATGTGCAAGGAGCTGAAGGGTGTTAACGCCAGGGAAGCTGTCGGGTGGTCCCAAAGGAATGTAAACTGGATACCAGGCAGCAACGGAGAAGGGAAAGCCAGAGGAAGGGTCTCCTGGCAGCGGGTGGTATTTCTGAGGCTGTGGTAGTGCTTTCCTAGGACTGGGTAGAAACCCTCTTTCTTTGGAAAAGGCTGGAGATGTGATCAGTTGGAATATTTGATACTACATCAGGCAAAAAGCACTAGGAAATTCTCTCTTGTGAAGAGTGTTTGCAGGCTGAAATCTCTTTGTTTCAGCTTCTATGGCGTCAACGTTTACCCCACATCCTAAGAACGGAAAGTCTGATGGGGGCCTGATGGCCGTGCTGGAAAACATGCTGGGCATCATGATTTTACTAACAACATGGACCAAGCTAACGATTCAATTCGCTCCGAGTCCCCTCACGAGGGGTTGGTCTCTGTCATTTGTGGTTGATTTAGCTTCTGCCCTGGGTAGGTCACGCTCTGTCCTCCAAGACTGTTCTTAGCTCCTTGGTGGGGACCCAGCTTAAACTTTTCCATCTTTATTTTGCAGCCTATTCAGCTAACCTTTCCCTTCTCTCTTGCAGAAGGTAACCCTCCCTCATATCAATGCTTTTTGATCTTTGTGGATTCATTTTTGCTTGGTGGGAAGAGGAAGAGTTGATTACTCTATACGTACATCAAATGGAAACAAAATGAAGAGGTGACTATAGGACCACTGAAAGCCGAAGAAAGAGTTAGGAGGAGATAAATACAGTTTCCCCAAAGACCTTCACTTGAAAGGAGGATAAATATAGGCAAATATGCCCCTAGGTAGGACTAAAATGTAGCAATCACTAACACTGCACTGATAAAACCAAGCAATTAATTGTGAGCACTTTCTAAATCACTAGAGCCATCCAAGTTGCATCCAATATGCCATACCAATCCAGTAAGTACACCCATTAAATTTGATTTTGCAACCAGGCCAAGGAGCTGGACAGTGCTTTACACTTCTTGCACCTAGAAAATGCCTGATTTGGGTAACTGCAGTCCCTTCCATCTAATGTCAATTCCAAGTAAATTTTGGACCCCAGGGAGCAAACTTCACGTTACAGCCTTCCTTAAGGATTAACGTCACTGACTTCAAGCAAGTCCTGATTCACACTGGCATAAATGAGGAGGTGATTAACTCTCTACTTCTATTTTGTTGTGGGTTAAAGCTTAAGAAACCTGATGCTCCACTGCCTCATCTAGCCAGGTATTTATAATCCATCCATCCACGTGTTACTAGTGCTAAAGAGAACGGAGCTAACACAATCTCACAAGTCCTTTCTGCTATGGAAGGACTTTAGAGCTGATGTGGCTGCTGCTGTATCATAGAATGGTTTGGGTTGGAAGGGACCTATAGCAGTAACGTCTCATTTTCCTAACCTTCATAACTCCATAGGAAAATATGTGGAGGCCAGTGAAATGCCTTTCCCAAGGCCACACAGAACGTGTCAAAAGCAGAGCCGGGAACAGAACACAATGTGCCTGAATCCTTTCTGGTGTATATGGGACAGATCATACCAGAATCCTTCAAAGCGGTCAGAAATGGTTACTGTGGGCCTGTGCTCGAACCGTGGTACAGTTTGGCAGTGAACAATAAACCCAGAAACATCATTAACGCCTTTCAGTGACTTAAAACATCTGAAGGATGTTTCAGCGCCATAGGGGAGTGGTCTAGGACACAGCGGGTGAAATGGAGATGAGCATTTGTGTCCTAAGATGACCCCTGTTGACTCGACGGATGAAGAACTGTCACACACTCATGATGGAGAGGGCTTGGGGAGATGCTGGGGATGAGATGGAGCTGGGGATGCAATGGTGAGCTGCAGCAAAGCAGACCAATGCAGGCTGCACAAGGGGAGGATTAGAAAAAAAAGGCGATGGGAAGTTATTACCTGATTGTTCAAGGCTATGGTGAGGTTCCACCTGGAGCACTGCATCTTGTTTTGGGCACCCTGCTTCTGTAGAGATGTACAAATTATGGAGAAGGTCTAAAGAAAAGTTTCTAAGCTATACAAAAGAATGGGAAGGTCTTAGCTATAGGGGTAAGAGAAATTGTTTTAAGTCTGGATGGCCTGGGAAAGAGGAGTGGGCTCTTCTTGCAATGGAAATACCCTAAGGAAATCAGAAGCACCACAGGGTTATACATCCAATAAGGGCTATGAGAAATCCTGCGGCAGAAGGGAGTAATTTGGAGGGGAATGAGGGCAGGCATCACTGTGAACGGGAATTACATTAAAAAGTGCTCGATCTAGAAACACGAGCCACTATCCCTGGCATTAGGGCACCAAACTCCGCTAGCACTTAGATAAAAGCAGGTGGCAAAGTTTTCAGCAACCTGGATAAGCAGAGAGGAAACAAAAAGACATACCGTGCTAGCGGGGGCTGTTTAAGGTAAAGGGGGTCCCAGGTCTACAGGCATCAATTTCACTACTAAGCAAAATCAGGAGACATGGACTCAGCCCTTCCAGCCAAGGGAGAGACTCCAGCCAAAAGGCTAATTAGCACCTTGCCACATTGAAACTGTCAACGGGGTTGGATTTTCATGCACTGCTGAGCACCTCCCCCCTGAGAATGGGTGGTTTATGCTTTGCTAACCATCAATATCATTATTCACCTTCTGTTACCTAAGCACGAGGTATTTTTTCCCTGATTAAATCGGAATTGCTAAGACACTTTATATAGAATAACCAAAAGAAGGCAAACGCTTCCCGAATGTGCTAGTTGGCAACTAAGCCACCCCATCCTCCTTATTTCCAGGAACTGGACTGTATTAACAGAAGTCACCACAAGCAAACTGTACCCTGATGCCATTTTCCCTGTGAGTATGTTTCTCTGTGAATGCCAAGTGAATATATGGGAAAAGAAAGTTTCCATGGAAAAATCCCTTTGTTGAGATACGGAGCATCTCCGGGCAACTTTACTCAGGGCATTAATTGCAGGAATATGAATCTTGCTTGTGGCATTTTGGAACTCACAAAGTCGCCTGGGATGAGAAAGCAGAAAGGCACAACCGTGGAAAACTGGAATTCCTAAATGTTTCCAAACCACCAGAAGGACTCAGGTTAGGTTTGGCTTTGGAAACGGGCTGGGCTTGTGTCTTTGCTTGCCTATTTGGCCATTCTTAGGTAAGCTCAGACACGCTGCTGGCAGGTGGGGAACGAAAAGCCTTTGGGGCTTGGTGAGAGATTGAAAATACCAAGAAAAAAACCAAACACACCCCAAGGTTTCCTGCTAAATCAGCCCCAAATCTAGTGCTGTGCATCTGCCTGGTGTGAATAACGGCAGTGTGGGGGCAGCTAAATCTCAGCAAATTAAAACTGTTTGATAAACTTCTGTTATTCCTCTCTTCAGCAGCCCTAAGCTGGCAGAGACTAACAAAGGCAAACCAAAAATTCGCAGAAAGGTCTCTTCTTCCCCTCCTCCCTTTCTCTTTCCCTCCCTCATTTTATTACTATATTTTTTTCCCCCGTTTCTCAGCTAAGCTGCTCTGTGCTCGCTCACTATCGCAACCCCCCGCGGACACGGGTAATGGAGTGCGGGTGCCGACTTACTGCTTCGAAACAAGATTTCCTGAGATCCTTTGAGTCCGCTCCATGCCTCCCCCTCGCCTGCTTTTCTCTCCCTGTCTCTCTCTTTTCGGAGAGTGGAGGGGAGCCTCTATAAATGTGAAAGGAGCTGCACTACAAAGAATCCCCCCGAGTGGCATATCCCAGCCCCGGGCGAAGCTGCTTGGTGCGCTGATAGTCCCGCGTATCTGCTCCAGGACTCCTCTTGCTCTTCCCCTCCCTCTTTCTCTGATCAATCAAGGGCTGTAATCAGTTAAGGTCCAGCTTAACTGCAGTGTAAGATACACCAGTTAAGCAAAGCCAATGCCTCCAGGGTTCCCATCGTAAATACGGAGAGGTCATGGGGAGATGAAATAACCCTGATAAGTTCAGCAAGTGCAGTGGTAGCCGGGCTCGCGCCGACCGCTTCGTAACTCGAGCAGGCAAAAGAATGGAAGAAAGGGAAAATCAGAAGTGTTTCCCGTTGCCAGCTCCTCTGCTCTCTCAGTTCCCGGCTTTCCCGGGAGGGGCTCGCTGCATTTTTTAAGGTGAGGGTTTCTCTTTTCAGCTCACTCTAATGAATGACCAACGCGGGCCCTGGTCCTGTCTGCAAGCGTCTCAGCTCGTTTTGGATGCTCTGAGGCAAACACAGGGTTGAATTTTTAAAGTCAGGACCTCTTTTTCCCTCACCTGTAGAAAAATCAGAGCTCGTGAATCCAAGGCAATGCCTTTTGCAGCCCTACATGGTGCCGTGTGCTCTTTCTTGGGACTTCTCTCTGCTGCTAGGGAGCACTGTGGTATTTCCAAAGACAGGGAGCTGCTTGCTTTTGCCAAACACGAGCCCTAAAACTCTCATGGGATCTGAACTCAGGGACAACAGAGCTGCAGCCACCAAAGTGTGGAGTTCACTGGTGTGGAGTGTAAACAAATAGGAGAAAAGAGAGCAGAAGAAAGTGGAGATCCTTGTTGAAAACATTGGCTTCAATAGAGGATTACTCTGACAGCTAAGATGTTCTGGCTCAACAATCGCTTTCCCTGTTTTGCTCCATAGTAAGGCTTTTCCTTTCTCTCCAGAAATGTCAATTCTCAGAGATGGTCCAGAGAAAAACAAGCCCTTTGTATTCATTATTTGTAATTGTCTTTACACTCAGTTCGTGCTGTGCTGGATCCAAACACCTTATGGTTTCATAACACACCTCGTGAAGAGGAGGCTGGGGACACTTGGACTCTCAAGGGGACTTTCCCGTGCAGGACAAGCAACTGGCTGCTTCCATTTCGGAAATCTCCGAGCTCATTTCTGCCCCTCAGATGTGAGAAATCTGGCAGGATTCAGTCACCATCAAATCCTCCCCCAAATTCTACCTGGTCTTAATCCCGAGCTCCTGACTCTAGCTGAACACAACACGAGGTTTGGATCCAAATATCATCGCGTCGGCTCCCGTCTAATTGGACATTGACCCACTAGGCATGACAGATAAGGAAAAAAACATGCAGGATTTATCAAAAACGATGCAAACACACAAAGAGGAGAACAAAATCTTTAACCAGAAGCGATAAGACAGCCCTAAAGGATTTGAGTTTAGATAAGTATCCCTCTTTGAGTCCTCTAGCTCTAAAAGCTGTTTGGACTGGAGTTTTCCTGTGGTGTTATAGGTGCTTACTTAAGCAGGGGATGAGATTAATTCCTCCCTGAGTATTTAGGCACTCCTGCACCTGGGGTCTGCTGAGGAGCAGCACAAACCTCGATCAGTTTACAATGATTATTTGAGTAGCCATCACAAACAGGCGAAGGCTTTGAACGATAACATATAAAAGAAGAAGCAGCTCCTGGGCTAACGCATCATTAACTGCACTTCCTTCTTATTTGTCTGGTATAATTTGATTTTGGTTACATCTGATAGTACTCCAAAATAAAATATTTTTCAGAATTATGATATGAAGCCACCAAGAAGTGATCTTGAGCATCAGAGTCGCGAAATGACTGGTTTTCTCAGGAACGTCATTTACTGCCTTGAACTAAGTGATTTTTAAGAAGAAAAAGATACACTGATGAAAGGTAGCTGCCTGCTGGCAAATCCATGTCTGTGCCAAAGGGAAAGGTCCTTACCTCATTAAAATTAAACCTCTTCCAAACTCAAACAGCAATACACTTACTAAGTGGGTATGTAAACCAGCACATAGCTTGCTCTGCTGCACAAATGCAAGCAAAGAACTTCGTATATTAACCCCACAACTCCTGGCTGAGCTGTAAGCTCTCTTTCACGAAAATATCTTGATGAAAAGCCTCCGAAAAATGGCACATCCTCTAATTTGCTGAGTAGACTTCTGCCCTTTGCCTGTCCTCCTCGCTGAGGGGCCAAGGGGAAGAGTGAAGGTATCACACCCTTGTATTACTCCAGCAGAGTTTTTAAGGCGTCTCCTGCACGCAGAAGTTTAAAAGCATACAAGCCACTGCTGATCCAGAGATAAATGGTGGAAAAGGGATTAGAGATACTTAGTGGAGGAGAGGGAAGACTCAGGAAGGGCTGATTATTTTAAAGATATGACTATTTAAAGATAATGATTGCATAAATTTAATTAATGCATTTTCATGCTGCAAATGGCCGTTTTGTAATTAATGTATCTGGCCTCGCTAAGCATGGGAGATCACATCTCCCAGCCCCCCCTCCCCTTCCCAATTCCCCCCTCCGCCTCTCGTTTAATGAAAGACAGAAAGCAGATGACAGAAACAATTTGTCAGCCAGTACGGGTGTCAGATGCCTAATTGGTTGCGCTGAGTTAGTGGAAAGTAAAGGGGGAGAGGGTCGAGGCTGGGGGGGCTCTTTCCTCTTTATCCGAGGCTTCAGGGTGAGTGTCTGTGTTGGTGGGGGGGGAGCGAAGGGGCGAAAGTGTTTCTTGTTAATTGATGGAGATTAGGACACAGATTGGCTGTGGCAGGGACTGGGCAGTGACAAGAAGGGGACAGGAGAGGCTGGTTAACACCCGTGCAAACAAGCTGCCATATCTCACAATACGTTAAGTCCCGGCAGCGTTGACAACATCAACGGTTATCTCCCGCGCTCCCCACTCCCGCTACACCCTGGACATCCCTGGGCACGGCTCTCCCCAGTTTGGTTTGCACCCTCCGGCTTAGAGAGGAATTGGGACCTTGGCAGAAGGTTTGGGACCCCGGGGAAGGGGTGCTGCGCATGGGGGGATGCAGGGCTGAGGCCATGGGTGAGGCAGAAAGACTGGAGCCTGAAAACAAGACCACTTACTGGCCCTAAGCCTGCCCTGGGTTCAGACCACTGTATCAGTGTTAGCACCAAAGAGATCCTTGGAAAATCTGTGTGTCCTGTGTCCTGTCTCCTCTCGTCCCTGCCCCACTATGAGACCGTTAAGACCTGCAAGACTGAGCAAAAACTGGAGTTAATGTCTGTACCAGCTGGTGCCTGAGCTGTGGGGGTACATTTGGGTCACCAGTAATAAAGCACCCATCTGATTATTCCTCCCCTGGTCATTATGTGGAGAGGAAAACCTGTCCACACAAAAAGGCCCAGGAGTTTGAAGCTTTCTGTATCAAGGAGTCAAGTCTCCGAGCCCCCTGAACCCCAGCGAGAGCTGAGCATCCCGATCCTTCAGACGCCCCCCAAGAAGGCAGCAGGACAGAGCACGTGCTGCCCAAAGTCACACCTACGTAAAAAGCAGAAACGTCTCTCATTTCTGCAACATTCCCTTTCCTTCAAAGATTTCTGTGACCTGCTTTAATGTATTTATCACCAGCACTAGGCAGAGCAGGGCTGCCACCTCTCACCTTACAAGTGGAAAAACGAGCCCAATAAAGGCGAACACTCGAGACGGAGCAGAAGTTTATGGGGGAGCAGGAATTTAAACATCCCAAATCCAAGGTTGATGTCCTCATTCCAGGCAGCCTTGCAACAAGTTAAGCACAGAAACAAGGGGAACTTCAAAACATCAGTGCCATATGATGCTAATAGTTTAGTGTATCTATAAGACCTGTCCCTGGCAGATATAAGAAAGTCTTACGAAGGTGGGAACAGTTTTATAAGCTCCATTTCACTGCCACACACGAAAAAGGTGATGGGTAGAGAGGTATGGGGAGAAAGAGCTGGGAATAGAAAATGCTGAGTTTCCATGCTGGGCTCTGATCATATTTAAATCTGCAGCCTGCAGTAACGAACACAGTACTAAGCTTCTGCATTATACTACAGGTCCCTCTACAAATGGCTTACAAAGGGTTGGCAGGTGACGTATAAACGTAATGAAAAAAGGTAAACAACATTTTCTTTTAGATGAAAGCAAGCCTTTCACATAGCATAAATGCAAATGGAAAGGAAACGGGTGAGGGATGGAAGTACAAATACAAACTTTCGATCGAAAGATCCAAATGAAGCAAAACGCTGCAATTTGTAACAAAAAAATATTGAAAATAAAATATCCAGCTGCAACAGTTTTGTCCCTTTGTTTATAAAGGGACAAAAAGAAACTCTCTAGAGAGTGTTGAATGAAATGAAACCATTTTGCTCTTTCCAAAATGTCCCAGCAAGTCATCCCCTTATCCATAGGGATCCCGATTACCCTTCCCGCTGCAGGGTGAGTGTGTTACAGACACATGACAGGACTTGGTGATTTACAGCTGAAGCTGTTTCTGTCCCTATTTATTTGTGTTGCAATGACACAGAAGTGCTGCTGTCAAGGAGCATGTCCCACTGCACGAGACTCTGCAAAAAACAAGAAACAAAATCCAAAAGCCTCAAAACACCAGATATTTCAGATCTGGGGACTGGCTGGCTTCCCTCAGGCCGGCCTCTCTTTCTGCTCCCATCCCAAGAAAGCAAACCCAGAAGAAAAAGGAAGAAAGATAACAGATTCCTGAATCTATTCCCCTGCAAAGTCAAAAGAGTAGAAGCCAACTCAGGTCCAACTCTATGAACGAAAAAAAAGGGCTTAAAGTGCTGCAGGTAAAAATGGAGGAATGGAATCATTAATTAATTATTCCCTTCCAAAAAAAATTCACCATGCACAGGCACTGAAGAAGTACTCAGGGTTTATTCCATTCATAAATACGACGTATTCTCCCCACACACACACCCCAGCAAAGTCCTTCAGACTCTCATACACACTTGGCTTTTTCCTCCTGGTTTATAGGACGGGGAGAGTGAATCACGGAGCGGGAGGGAGGAATACGCTCTATTGTGCATTAAACAAATGTAAATGATTACAAGCACCATATTGGCTGCGGAAAAAAAGCAAGCTGCAGTGAGTTGTGCCTGTCACATCACTGCTCCTGCTTGGCAAATAAGTTCTAATGCACAATTGGTATTTATTAGATGACATACAACAACTGTCTCATTAAATCAGGGCTCGAGCGTAGGCCGGAAGTCTTAATTTAAAGTGTCACCAGCTATTGAAATCAGATGGTTTAGGCAGGAGCACAGCGAAGGGAAAGGAAAAAAAAAAATGGGGCTTAAAGTAGTAGGAAACAGTCCCTGGTCTTCACCCATCTTTTGAAATGAGTTGTGATTTTTACGCTGGTCTGGGCACCGGTTCAAAAAAAATTCTGGTTTGCTTTTGGGTTTTTTTTTTTTTTGGTCCTGCATTTGCTTTCTGGACTCGCAGCTTCAAACTCTCCCCGTGATAAACGGCTGGGCACCTTTCTGCGTGTTTTAAATGCAGCGTCGAAAGCAAAGGTTAATGCCCGAGATTGCATTCCGATCGAAAACGCGGCGACCGGTAAATTTGGTTTGTTTAGAGTGGAAATGCTTCAACTGCTGGAGATGGGTGGCGGGTGCGAGAGCGTGGGGAGAGGGGGGTGGGAGACGCTCCCCGCGCCCCCGGCTCCTCTCCGGACAAAATTAAATTTCGAAGTTTAATGAGTTGCGAAGGGCACTGGATTAAAAAGCCTGGTCCCTGCGCTGCCAAAACTGAAGCAGTGCGATGGAGAGAGAGAGAGAGAGAGAGAATTAAAAAAAAAAAAAAAATCCCACCAAACCTGAAACGTCAGGGAACAGAGCAAGTGAAAAATGTCAGGGCAAATTGCTCTTGACAGTGTTAATATCTGCACCTCATAGCAATAATTACATGTAAATAAATAGTGAAATGGCTCTCAGCTGGAGTCCGGACTCTGAGTGCAGATGCCACTAACAGCCAGCTGGGGACCTTTTGCTCTTCCACTGCCGTTTCCCCCCCTTTTTTCCCTTCCTCCCCCTCGTTTCATCTATGCCAGAGCTGAGAGAGCAACTGCTGGCGACTGCAGCTCTGTTCACAGCCCTCCCACCCCTTTCTCATGGCACCGTGTTCGCTCCCTCTTCATATCACCCTCCCAGCCAGGGGCTGCTGTCAAGGAGCTTTACTGGGTTCACGTCTGGCCGTCATGTGAGTAAAGCTGAGGGGATGGGAATGGCGTGGCTGACTATCCTTCCATCTCTGTGGGCTCCTAAAAACGTCAGGAGGGATGGAGCTCTCTGTTGCAAGCACTTGGACTACGTTCTCCTTATCACCAAGGTTGTCTGTATTTCAAAAGGACACTGGAGAACATACGGTTTGGCATCAGGATGCAAAAAAGACGCTTCATTTCCACAGGAGATGCATCTCCCACTGCTATCAGTAGCATTCGCAGAGGTGTAGAAGCCTGAGCTGGTGTCTCCAACCCTTGACCAAGCACAAAATGCCCTTCTACAAACCCACATCGTTCCTTCCAAGGGCAAGGGCATTACTGCACAACTGCCACAGCCCAAGCAAGGCGTGGGGGGGAAAGCCACCGCACCATCAGCACCACCAGTGAAGGTGGGCTGGAATCAATCAGCACCTTTCCTGGTTCCCTGGGCCGTGGGGATTTGATGGCAGCCTAAGAAATCATGAAAGACACGGAGAGGGTGAATGTTAATTGACTGTTCACCATTGCTTCCAGAACAAGCCCTCAAATGAAAGTAGTAGGGGTGACATACGAAGCGAGCCAACCTGTGGGACTCCTTGCCACAAGAAGCAATGGATGCTAAGCTGCGTGGATTCACAAGGAGACTGGAGACACACTTTGAAGAAAGGTTCACTGGAAGGACTGGAAGAAAGGTTCCACTTGGAAGAAAGGTCCAGACAAGCCACCTTTTTTTGAAGGAAATGCCCTGAGCTGAAAATAGTGAGAGGTCAGGAGAGTGCCTGTTCTTGATCCTCATGAGGAGTCTGCTGGAGATGACCCATGGGACTGGGCAGAGCTTGGCCCCAACCACTGTGGTTGTCTCCAAGCTCTTGGCAGCTCCGAGGGAAAGCTTCCCATCATCTCCCAGGAACTTGGATAATATGGCCAAAGGGCTGTGGGTGTCTGAGTGGGGAAGGAGGAAGGGAGGACTCCACAGGACCAAAAATAAACATACAACTGCATAGGAATATAGAATTACTACATATGGAAGCACTTCTGCAGAGAAGGCCTTTTGAGCTAACAAAGGACCTTCACGAAGCCGCAGGTTCCTACCTTATATTTAAGCAGGATAAAAACTCTGTGCCTCCGTTCTTGGCCTTGGAGATAACAACCTTCCCCGTGGTACCGTGAGGAGAAACACATCCCAGGATGACGAGATGCTCAGATATTACGATGAAAGTCTCAGATAAAGTTAAGCTCATTATTTTAGCCCTGTTCTCTTCCACTCGCTCAATTTATCCTTCCGTGCCCTCAGCTCAGCTCCCAGCCCTACAAGTCTGGGTCTAACAGTGAGCCACAGGGCTCTGCTGACCATCCAGCAGATCCGTGATGCTTACGGCGTGTGCCCGGCCCCGCCGCCAAAAGATGCCACTCCGATGCCAAGGCAGCTCATTAGCCACTCCCTAATTGGCATCACTGCACAGCCAAACTACTAGACCAAAGCAAAGAAATAAAAATAAATACTAATAACCTGCCACTGATAGGAGGGTACCAAACCACTGCCTTATGGAAGGGAGAAAAGCTTTGAGGCCTTTCCTTTGGGCTAATGAGATTCACAACAACACCCCACACTGCACTGAGCAACAAACACAGCTCCATTATTTGGAAAACAAATATGTTCTTTAGAGCTTCCTGGTTGTCAAACACCTTTTTGTTTAGCTCAACAGCTAATCCACTTATCGGAGGATAAAGCTGCCAGTGAATCACCAGTATGATAAAAGCATGCACAAAATTAGCAAAAATTTGCCTATGGCTCCTGCACATTTAACAAACACCAGCTAAGAGAAAAATGATTCCTTTTTTTTTTTTTTTTTTTTTAATAACTGAGATCCCCAGGAGAGATTCTGTCAGATAGCAGCTTTTATTTTGCTTGCAGTTTTTTTTTTGCCTCTCGCTCTCTCTCTTCGTATAACCCAAGCACTGAGGCTGGGAGATGCTGGGAGCTGATATCAGATCCACGGAAATTGGCAGTATTTGAATAAGCAAGAGATGCAGCCGGGCAAAATTTTAATAAGATGAGTTTTTTTTAAATAATAATAATAAAAAAAAAATAGTGCTCAGGCATTGGCTGCTTCCCCAGGACCTCAGCACTGCTGGATGCTTTGCTGCTCACAAGGTTGTAACACCTATAGGATGCTGGATTTGCCCTTCCCTGCTCTTCAGCGTGGTTTGTAGCTGAAGTGGATCCCTGCTGATTTTCCCTGTTATATGGACTGGGAAACCACTGCAGATGAGGATAAGTAAGCTTGCCAGGGTTGGGCAACCAAGTCAGCAGCAGGATACGAGTCTCAGGACTTCCAGTCCTCTGCTGCCACAAACACTCCCCTCTCTCGAGCTCTGCCACGGAAACTTTCAGCAGGACCTTGCAGAGCATGAACTGGGAAAACGGGATTTACCTGCTCTCTGAAGTTCACTCAGCTAACGTAAACCTTGGGAATTTCTCCAGCATGGATACGTGCAGAAATGTTCTGGTGAGACTTCCACACTTCCTGGACACCATTATAAACCCGTGTGTGCAAAAGAGGGAAAAAGAACTCTTTAGACTTGAACTCTAAAGTTCAAAGGATTTGTTCCAATAATGACGAAATAAATCTCTCTGTAGTCTATGGCATCAACAAAGAGTAACTCAGTTTTTCTGAGGTCTGACTCATTTTCTGAAGATCCCTGTCTTTCTGCACCCATCACATACAGCATGTAAGATGACTGAGCCTCTAATGGAAGTGTATTGAGAGGAAGGAATTTGGGTGATATTCTCTCTTTGTTACCTTTAAATGATGACAACCTGGAAGGGAGACTCACCACAGCATTACTACACTGCCTTTGAGATCACTGAAATCATGGTACCATAGCTGCTACTGGTCAGGAACCAACGCAACGACCAACGCCCTTAGCAGCAACCAGACTTGGCACCACACATTGCTCACAACAAGAGCCCACCTCCAAAGGCTCGAGTGAGCTCAGATGATGAGGATGCTCCCTTCATCCCCGATCCTTATTTTCCTGAACCGTATCAACCTCAGCTGGACGTTTGCATCACTGTAGGTAAGCACGAAGAGGCAGTTAGTTCAGAACTGCACCATAGCAGCCAAGCTGGGAGAACTGGGGTCTCTGAAGGTTCCTGGCTGTATTTTCTAAGCACTTGAAAGTACTGTCTGCATGACAAGCACTGGAGGAGAAGATCCGCAACTGTTCCAGGCCACAGTCCCATTGCAAGAGCCTGAATGGAAAGAACCTACTGCATTCCAATATTCTCCTCTTTTCCCCCCGCAACTTTGCCCAGGCTCGAACAGGACCACAGCACATGACGACGGGAGCATTTAGGGGAGCTGGGAATTAATCAAGAGGCACCCACCTGTCAGGCTGGTATCTGGAACTAAATGGAAACACTTGCTAGTGCTTGACCTCTCGCCCTCCAGACAACCCTGCAGCTCTTGAGAGGTTTGAGAAACCCTCTTGCAGGGACCGCAGCTCTGAGACCCCAGGTGAAATAAAGCAAGGGGAGCAGGCAAGGAGAGACACAGGAGCTGGGTTATGAGCAGTGGGGGAAGGAGGAAGAGGCTGTAGCTGGTGGGGCTGATGGAGGGACTGGCAATCTTCTGGCACGGCTGGGAGAACGTAGCGGGAAAGCTGGTGTAATGACATGGACATGATGGGAAAAAAACAAGCATACAATGGGATGGCCAACAGAGCAAGAGCCATCTGAGGCTCAGTGCTGTAGGTAAAAGAGGCTGGAGAGTAAAAGACATTGGAGATATTCAGGGCCTAACATCCTCATGACTTTCTATATATCCCCTGGATGAGGTTTGTGTTGGGTGAGATATATTTGATACATCAGTGCGTGCTGATTAGCAGTCCAGCACATGTCTCGGTGTTAAATCAGCCTTTCTTGTAGTTAACAGAGGCCAAAACTCTTCGCTGACGACCATTCAAACAGTGAAACCTGAGGCAAGGCTAGCTCTGCTAAACAGCAGAAGAAAGCCCTGCATGCATGCCAAGGGATTTTGAAATACCAATCGTAAGGTACAGGATTAAGATCTTAATTTTTAAAGAGATGTGGGGCACTTGCTCTTTAAAATGCATGAACAGATTCTAAGCTGATGTAAAACAGCTCAGCAGCTCTGGTAGCATTGACCTCAGACCCAGATGGTGTGACCAGAAAGATGCCACCCTAGTTCTGACTTTCAGATTTTCAGTTTTAGGACTTCTGAGGTGTCTGCGTAAACATCTGTGAGAAGGAAAAGGACAAATACTTCAGGAAAACAAGTCCTCTCCACCTGCCCCAATACTGAAGAAAGAGAGGACAGTACAGAACAAGATCTGAGCCAACAGTGCCAAGGGGCTGGGACATGCTATGCCAGTGGCAGCATCCTTTGAGTTCCCGTGCTTTAATAATTGCAAACAGTACAAAAGACTCTGATGTTTCCAACAGGCATCTGTTACACCTGCTTCCTCCTCGCTTGAAATAAAACCCCCCTTCTTTTCTTGGCAGCAGAAGTCACTCAAGCACTGAAGCTACTGAGAACTTTAAGCCTTGCCTGAGAGAAACCTAAATATGGGAGTTCAGTTCCACTAGTGTGCCCTGGATCTATATGTTATGGACAGAGTTTATACTAGAAACCTGCTGGAGCTGGAACATAGACCCTAAAATTCTTTGCGTGAAAGATGCCACTTTATAGATGGGCATAGAAATGAGGTAGGGAATGGGGAACAGACATTCATGGGAGATGGGCAGAAACTGAGAGCTAAGGAAGCAGCTCAGAATGAGGAATTTATTTGTTTTCTAAGTTACAATGAGCCTGTGGCCTAGTGATGGGAGCAGGAGGACAGAAGTGGCTGCTACAGAAACCAAGAAAACATTTTCTGCAACTGGTCCCTGCTTTTTCTTCTCCATTGCTTCAAACAGAGATGAGTAAAAGCCCCAGGGAGAGCTGGAAGCCTCTGGTGCTGTACGTTCTGTACATTCCCTTGGGCTAAAAACATAGAGCTACGGATTCTGCAGTGAGCCACGCTTTTATGGAGTCTCATAGGCAGGCAAGATCAGGAAACAGAGCATGGATCCAGCCAAGGATGCAAAATATTCTGGGACACAGGAAGTAGCTGAACAGAACGTCCTAGGAACACCAGCCTCATCTGGAGCTGAAACCACCTCGCTCCCTAGGAGAGCAGAAAGCACCGTGAAACCACATCACAAACTAAGAGGGAACAAGCTCCTGCAGAAGCAGGCAGAACCACATCCCTTTTTCCTTGCAGCACCAACGACCTCCTCCAACCCAGCTCTCCTGCATCACTGACCTGCTCTCACCACCGCTGCTCATTTTTAGGGAGCCCTGTGCCATCTCGAGATACAGTTCCCAGGCAGCCTCGGTATCACCTCCTTCTCGTCAGTCCCACGGCAGGATTTAGTGCCCACCCGAGGTGGCTCCTGCCCTGTCCGCCGGGCTGGAGCAGGGCACAGAGGTGCCATTAGCAGCACGCGTGGCCCAGAGCTTCGTTAGAGCTGGTGGACCTGCGTTCCCGACAGAGCTGCTGAATCCAGTGTTGGCTTTTAGGGTCGGGGAGACCCCATGTGGCTCCTAATTCGGGGCTGGATTTGTGCTCAGCTGCGCACTCTAATCGCTAATTAAAGGTTTGCCATCATCCTCCAGCAGCTGTTAGTGTCCTACAGGTCGATCCCCAAGCAACACTCTGCTGAGCCAGAGCCGCCGACTGGAAAGTTCATTGGATGGGCAGCGTCCAACCCCAACCCCCTCCCCAGTCCACCCGGGTATTTATTTCCTCATCAGAAAAAGGCTGCAACATCAGACAATGCCCTGCTTTGCCCCACCTCTTCTCCCATTCTTGCAGTCAGCCCCCAAATATTTCTTGCTTTTTTCCCCCCTCTCATTCATTCTTTTTCTTTCTTTTCTTTTCTTCTTTTTTTTTTTTTTTTTTTTGAACGCAAAAATGTTATTTTGTGCCTCCTGAGCCTTGCCGGCTGGGCTCAGCGTCTGTATCAGCTGGAGGAGCTTATGAGCCTCGTCTCCTCGGATTTAGACTGAAATTTTGATTTTCTGCCGCGCTCAGATAATGTGGAAATCCTGTTCCCCGATATTTACTGTTTATCAGCGCAGTACAGCGCAGTTCTGGGGGGAAGGGAATCTCTCCCTCCGTGTGTCCCCCCTCGCTCCCCGCCACCCCCCACCCTGCATGCTAATGGAGTTTGACTTTGGAGCAGACGCTACAACAATAGCCTAATTACCACGAGCGGAGGGGAAGAGGAACTCCCTGGCAAAGAGCTCTGCATCGCCGGGACAAGCTCGGATCCCTGTCCCCACCACCTGAGCCAGCCGGAGCACAGGGCTGGTCCTTCGTCCTGCCAGGGATCACCAAGCCATCTCCCCCTCTCTAGGCTCGCTACTAAGCCAAGCTTTGGCACCTCGGGCAGACCCCAAGTCCCCTCCTCCAGCTTTACGAAGTTGAGGATGGGGAAGCGCAGGAGCATGGTGAGCCATGCCACGTCTGCTTTCCCCCAGCTCCTCACCTGGATTAAATGATCCTGTCTCTTGTGTCCAAGCCAGGTTGCCCTCAGCATCCCGGTCTACGAGGGCACCTCCCCGTCCCTTTTGCATCACGTTTGTCCTGGAGGGAGCCCACACATTTGGGGACACCCATGACAGCCTGGCTGAAAGCACAGTCCCTTTCCAAGGGGTATATCCTGCTCCATCTGCCAACACACACACATAGCAAGTCCTGCATCCTCCAGCGAGGATTAATGTCGCTGAGTCCTTGCAAACTCATTCCTGCAAGCAACCTGGAGGCAAAAAGGGAAAGCGGGGGGGGACACTTCCCTGCAGAAGTGACATGAACTAGGCAAGAAAAATAAAACAATAATAAAAAAAAACGGGGCTCAGCAGCAGGGGAACAGCTCTAAGGACCACTTAAGTGGCCAGCGGTGCATAATGCCTTGCTATTAATGAGGCCTGCTGCCGATCCCTAAAAGGATTGGTTATTGTCAGATAACGCACGGGGCTTTCTCTCTCCCCACCAGCCCCTCGCGGGGAAGGCAGGCATTTCCCTGTGGTTGGGATTGAGCTGAATAATGTCCCGGCCACCTGCAAATGTGCTGGGCTTCCTCTGCAACTGCATAATTAGAGGCAGCATTGGGGTAAGGTGGCAGAGTAAGGCAGCACGTAGAAAGGAGGGAAAGAACGTCGGAGAAAAAGGATATTTTAAAAAAAAAAAAAAAAAAAGAAGGGGAAAGGAATGGAAAAGGAGACAGGAAACATGATAAAGCTCAGCCAGGCGCTCTCTGCTCGGCTGTTCTCTGTGCAGCTTGGCTGTTGGCTGGCTCTTCTGGTTTAAAGTGACTCCGCTTCTTATGGAAACGGAGAGGCGGTATTAAAAAAAAAAAAAAAAAAAAAAAAAAAAACCACCAAGACACAGAGAGCTTCCTTATCTCATGGAGACAGTTGTCAGGAATCACTTTGACTGAGTCGTTTTGTCTCCATGCTTTTTTTCGCTGTCAAGCAGGCCTCAGGACATGGATCAAAGGAGAGGCGCCGAGCGCTCGCTGAAACTTCTGATCCCTTCTCGGTACAGAAGCGCGAGTGGCAGACAGCTCTCCTCCACATCAAATGGAAGGAGAGAGGAGAGGGAGGAAGAAGGGAAGGGAGAGGGAGAAGAAAAGCTGGGAGAGAGACAGAGAGAGAGGAGGAGAGAGGGGCTCGCTCTGTCGCTCTGGATCTCAGGGGAAAGAGACAACAGCAGCCTCTGCTTTCCCTCTACCCTGCTCCCCATCGGGAGCGTCCCCCCACCAGTGTCCCTGTAAAAGGGCAGCTGGAGAGAGGTGTGGGGCTCGCAGCAGCGCAGGTATTTCCCCCAGACTGCCAGGTGGGCTCCCACAGGGTCCGCCTCAACCCAGGCTCGGTCCCACGCAGCGGTGGGTCCCGGACCGTGCAGGAGTCGTGGCGTGAGCTCCCACGGGCTGCTCAGACATCCCTGTTTCAGCACTGCACTGGCTTAGTGGGCGAATTCCTACCCCAAAACAACCCCCTTTGTGTCAGCCTTGCTTCTTTCCCTTCAATCTCTCAAACCAGTCCCTGTGATTTTCCTATATCTGCTCGGCGAGCAGCTCCTCACCCTTATGTGGCTCAAGATTCCCTTTCAGGTACTTATTCCCTGAAATAAGATCCCCCTCATCTCCAAACTGGATAGGCTTAAGGGCTAACTCCAGCTTACTGCGGCGAGCTAAGACCCTCTGCACCTTTGATCAATTTACTGCTCGCACCCCCCAGACCCCGCTAGGATTTCTGATCTCCAGCCCCCACTGTAAATTGATCCCGTGCACGCCTGTCTGCTGCAGGCACGAAGCAGCGTCTTGCAGCAGGAGGCCTTGCTGCACCCAAGTCATCCTCCCTCGCGTCTACCGCTGTGCGAGGCGGACCCCACAACCCGATAGCCCCCCGTTATTTATCTGTTGCACGCGACATCGTATCTCCTTTACACTTCTCATGCTCCCCGTGCGCTACAGAAGCCCCTGTAAGCCCAAACCACTAAAAACCATATTGCCCAGCCATATTCTTGCATCAAGAATCCCAGCAAGATGAACGCGCAGCAAGCTGACACAATACGCAAACTCCCTTCCATCTCGCACAAACCACCAGCACAGCATCTCTTTAGGGTATGTCTCCCCTATAAACCCCTCCTGATGCTAACAGCTTTTCTGAGCAGCCCTCCAGGATGCTCCAGAGATGGATACAGCCCTCAAAGTCCTCCCTGTCCTTTCAGCCTCGACCATTCTGCTTTCAACCTACGCTCCAAGATGCTGCAACCTATCCGTCAGTGATTCCAGCACCCGGCGGGCTTTGGGATGGGAGTGAATGGAAGCTTCCTGCACCGTTAGCATGTGTAGATGGTGAAGCAACCAGAAAATAAACCATACTGAATAATGACCCCTTTCAAAATGCATCCATCAACTCTGGGAAAGCTGGAGGTCACGGCATGTCCTCCTAACATGGAACTATGTGAGTAACACAAAATCCTCTGTGTGTCTTCAGCGTAGTGTTTCCTGAGCTGGGGCAGGCTTGAGGCTCACAAGGAGAGCGATGGACCTGCATCCACCTGCCATACACTGTCCCACCTCCTCTCCCAGCACGGTATCTCCGCTGTTTGGGTGCACCCGCTGAAGTTAATACACTTTCCACAACCCCTCTTTGTGGGAAAAAACAAAAAAAAGGCAGGTTGGGGTCAGTGCCTGATCCAGTGCAAAGTACGTTGCTGTAGATTTTTCCTATTGTAGGTGGCTTATCACAGCCAGGGCACAGCTGGAGCACAGCTGTTACACCGTGGCTAGATTTTAACAGGCACACACAAGGCATGGGCACACACGCTGGTGTGCACCCCGGACATCGATGCCCTTGTGCACACAGGCGTGCGAAGGCACGCGCGCATGCCCCTGCCTCTGAATCCTAATTATTCCTTTTATTGCATTCCTCTTTTTAAAGCTTTCCCTCTATCTCACGTCCCTCGTTCCAGGGCTGCCTTTCCTCGCTGCGGTCCCTTGGTTCCCCTGGCAGCTCAGCACCAGCTCCCCAGTCCCTGGGTTATTGCAGCTCTTCGAGCCACGCGGCGAAACGCTCGCCTCGGAATGCCAGAGGTCGCTCCGAAACGCCTGTCGCCAGGCTGGATGCTGTATTAATTGCTAATCTCTCATTTTCTCTATCTGCCCGGCCTGCCTTGTCTCGAGTTCCCTTATTAATCACAAAGCAGGACAAATCCTGCATTTGAATTCTCTGAGTCTTGTGTCTCCCGGCCAAGTCCCTCTTACTCTCCCTGGTGTGGAAAAGAGACAGGACCTGGAGGAGAGATGTTTCAGCAGAGCTGAAAGCCCCACCAGTCCTGTCCAGATTTCAGCTGAGGCTGAGGCTTTACTCCCACCACCCCGTAAGTGGGTAGTGGGGTCGGGGTGGGAAGGGATATTTAAAGATTTTTGGGTATAGATTTCCGTGTCTTAGCCCTGGGTGTCTTAAATACGCTCCCTGCTCTGATGTCTAGGGGGTTATCAGACACTTTCATACCTTCCTGCATTTCTTCTTCCTGCTGTCATTGGTCTTGTCATTCTCCTCGGGTTTTTTACCCTGTATTTCTTCTCTTATTTACTCCTTGTTCCCCTTTCTCCCCAATTTGTCTAGTTCTGATACTTGAGTTTACAATAGTGCCATGCCACAGGGGCTGATCCTGGACCCACCGAAGGTCATGACAAAACTCCTCTTGAATTCAAGGCTCAGGGACCAACTGTTTGCTCTGAAATCCTTCAGTGTTTCTAATATTTTAGTATCTCAGTATTACACACAAAGAACAATGTCTGGAGCGGAAATCTCACAGGAATGAACACAATCGGTGCCACCCAGAGCATTAGAGTGAGGGTTAAGTTAATAAGATGCTGCCACTTGTTTCTAATCAGTTTTTAATAGGACCTGAGCATCCAAATTAATTGAGGAAACTCATGAAACCTCAAGACGGACAGAAAGCATCTTGGCCCCTCAAATATGAATTTCCCCCTTCTCACCCTACTCCTTCGCTCGCAGAGAGTCATTAGGAATCAGGCAAATAAAAACGTATCTATTTTCACACGAGAAAAATGTTCCATTCTCCCTTTTTCATGTTGCTGGGAGCAGAGGCGTCTAATTGACAAGAGCAGATGGGCTTTGTTTGGTTAAATAAAAAAAAAAAAAAAAAAAGAAAGAAAGAAACTTTAGTGGAAAAAACTACCAGCTTTCCTGGGACACATAGGTTAAAAGTTGAGAGATGGAGCTGCATTTGACACCGAGCAAGGGAAAACGCCAACGCAGTCTCAGCAGAGCCAGTTTCTCCCAGAGAGAAACCTGGAGCTCCCATGCCCATCTTTTCCATCCCCTTGGCAAAAAAAAAGACACAGGTTTTAGCACACGTTCACCTCCTCCTTCAAAAATTCTCCGTGGAATCTCCCACAAGGTTGTGGGGAGGTTGAAGACCCTCTGGGAAAGAAGGAGGGTGCGAGGAATAATTACGACTCAGAAAAGGGACAGCAGGCACTTTCTGAAGGGCAGATACTTTGTTGGAAGGAATCACGGTCCTCGAGAGAGATGGGGCTGCAGGGGGAACGCAGAGGAGGCAGCATGGGGGGAACGGAGCAGAGACCAGATGGAAAAAACCAGGAGTGGAAAAGGAAGATAGGAGAGAGGGGAAGAAGAGATGGAAAAGGGAGGTAGAGGAACCCAAGAGGCAAGGTTAAAGAAAAACCCTCGTGTGGGGTGGCACCCAAGAGCGTCAGAGGTTAAAGAATATTAGAAGAACATGTTCCTACACTAAGATAAGCCGGAGAAATGAATTCTTATCCGTCCAAAACCAACCCTTTAAAATTCGAGCGAGAGAAGGGTCTCCTTTCAGGGAAACGGGGAATCCTTAATGCTTCCTCCCTCAGCAACTGTAATGCCAGGATGTTCCCAATCTGCTTTGAGGGATGGAAAGATTAAGAATAATAAAAAAATTGCAATAAAATATGTGTGAACGAGGGGGTAATTGTGGACAAATGCAGCATTCAAATTCATTTTTCAGCTCTTTTACACACCATTTCAATCTTATTTTCTGCTTGTTAATGAGATCTTGTTGGTTGGGGTGGGCACGGCTGCCCAGTATCGCTTGGGTAATTGCACATAATTTTCTCTCTACTAGTGATTTGCATCAGATTTTTTTTTTTCTAATTCTTTGCTATTTAAACCCCCTCCTCCCTTCCCCCCTCCCCCCCCAAATCTCACCCTCTCCTCCCCCTCTTACTTCCCCTCCCCTTCTCCTGGCCCAGCAAGACTCATTTTGAATGCTTATTATAGGCACAGTGTCTCCAACAAAAAAAAAAGAAAAAAAAAAGAAAAAAAAAAGGAACCAGACAGAAGGGATCCGTGTCACTGAAGGAAAGAGCACTGTCTCGCTGGAGCCAGACACCACGATGCCTGCTCCCCTCTCGCCAGCTAACATTGCCTCCTTCCCTATTGCCAGGTTTCCCCCAAAAAAAGAAAAGGGCACAGCTGGTTCTTCTCATGGTTCTGCCAGGATCAGTGTGCTCCTGACAGGGATTCAGATCATCTCTAATCCCACCCCAGTGAGGCTGAGGAAAATGTTACCGTGAACGATGGAAGAGTCTGGAGCCCTGGGATGATGTCAGGAAAAACAAAACCACGCTGCTGTTGTGCAGACTAAGAAGGTCTCTGAGTGCAGAGTGTAAATTTGTGGGCAGAGCCTGACCTGTGGCCTCAAGCATCCCTCCAGGAACACTATCAAGATATGGTGATAAACCAGAAATTGTAAAATCTGACTCCAGTCTTCAGATACTGCCAGTACACTGGGAATTCATTTGCTCATGGAGCAAAAAAGCCACTGAAAGCCCTGAGAAAATTAAAGCAACAAATACGAGATGGCAAACAAGTTTCTCTTGGCTCTTCATATTTCTGGAATTGTCTTAATCTCTGGGTGATCCTGTGGGTTTGTTAAAAGATTCAAAAGTCTCAGAAACAACATGTTATGAAAGTATAGGAAGCACTTGACTCTTAACTATACCTTGATACACTCTCCAGCTAGGCGGGGGCCATCTGCAACAAACCAAGGATCTTTTGCTTTAGAATAACCCCTTGCAGGACCCCAAGGTGCTACAAGAACAGTCAGACACGTCTAAGATACAGGCCTGGATCTAAAAGGGCAGTAAAAATTTTAGGAGGCGAAGCAGTTGACAAAATCCTCCTAAAAAACATGGAGACATTTTAAAAGGCAGAAGAGATGTGCTGGAGATGAAAGCAGCCCAGAATACAACATGACTCTACTTTTCTGCTGTTTGAAGAGCACCCAGGGAATTTCCCATCGTCACAAATGCCAAAGGTGCCGTCAAACGTGGCCCTCGCTTTTCTCTGTGTGTTGACTTGTCATGTACTGATAAATTCACTTAATTTCCTCCCACCTCAGCCTGCACTGAGCATACATCTTCTCTTGAAGGACCGTCAGACAGATGCTGATCAGGATGTAACTCTGAGTTGACCATTATATTGAGCTATTTGTCACAAGCCTTACCCCGCCACAGCGAGGGGCAATACTCATGTAGCTCAGGTCTGAACTTCCAAACAGATGGATGCAAAGTTTGTTCTGGCTAAAGATGTCATGGTGCCTGGCCTTGTCCTAGTTGAGGCTGATAGGTATTCTCAAATAAATGCGAAATGATTCCTCTGTGGGATGAAAATGAGTTGGAAATATTTACAATGTGTTTACGAAATCCCACCCACCCACGCACACACTTGCTTTACAACCCACTCTTGTGAGAAATGATGAGACAGAAGCTCCAGGGCCAGAAATCACACTCTGTGACTGCTACCTCTGGTTACTCACACTTCATGTTTAACTTTGCTTCGGGTCTCTATCTCTTTGCTAAGTTTTGGCACAGCCATTAACGCCAGCCCGGAGGCAGTTGCGAGCCACTGAGTCAGCCCAGCTGAATCTGAGACAGCTGCTACTAACTCACACCACCTTTGGGGAGCGACAGGGACCTCGCTGCGTGTTCCTGCTCCCCAGTACTGAGCTACTTTCTGATAATCCGTGACTGCTGCAGCCACCCAGCGCATCCTGACAGATGCAAGGTGACTCATCTGGCTGCAGCTGGCCAGCCTGTGAAGTTCACTTTCTCAAAGAGGCAACGCTCAGAGCAAGATCTCTCTCCTACAAAGGCCGTCCCAGCACGAAACCATCACAAATCACTGCTCGGGTTAGCCTGAGGTCTCTCCCTAAGGTCTAGGAAGGAGTGTGACATGAGAGTTTTTTCATGTGGGACTATCCTTCGCACAACCAAGTGGATGTTCTTGTATGAAGTGTCATAAAACACATCATCATGGGATGAAGTAGCTGAAGACAAAAACTCCCAGTTGACCTCTCACTCCTCAGCAGTCTCAGGTTTGGAATAGAGGCCTCTAAACTGGGGGAAACCACATGGGAAATGCTTTGGGGATCCAGTGGCAGAGCTGGACAGGCACAAGGCTTTGTGTGCCACAGGCTGGAAACCAAGCAAGAAACCTGGTCATTTCCCACGTGAAGCCTGGGGAACTTCCAGCAGCGTCTGCTCTTTCTGCAAAGAGGGGGAGGACTAAAGTGCGTGTGTGCGTGGGGGGACCAAGCCCGCAGAGGCCAAACGTAATCCCCTTTTCTCTGTTGTGAGAATGGAAATGCCATGCTTCTCCTCTAGAATTTCAGCTGCCAGCACCGAGCCAGTCTGGTGGATTCTGGCCGGGACACTCAATCCCGGGGTAACTGGATAGCATGCCGAGCGGCAGCAAATGCTGGGAGCTCTCGGCCAGGCTGGCCCCCACCTCCTTGTCTAAACTGCAAAGAAATCTCCCTCCTGCTGCTGCTAAGGGATGAAACCAGAGAACTGTCTGTTTGCAGCTCAGACAAATTGCCATCAGCTTAAGTTCCCAGTTTTCCTGAACTCCCTCCTTCCTTGCAGTTGATATTTACCCCTGCAGAGAGCAACCAGATACTAGAGAAAGCTGGACAAGTGGATGAGAGAGTTGAGGTGCGACGAGTTTTACCTGTAATGCCACGGAATACCTGAATTATGCACAAATAAGTCAGGCAGAGCATCCTATATTGAGACTTCACAAAACCTTTACCCACCCCGCTATGTAAAAGAGGACATTTCTATGAGTTCCCATTTATGCTTTTAGGAGTATTTCTTGCATCCTTCCACTAGGAACAGCAGAGGGCTTAGAAAGACAGGAAGGGAGCAAGATAAGTAAATATAAAGCAGTCATAGAATAACCTGGGTTAGCCTTTCTATGCACAAAAGAAATAGAAGAATTTATATGCTGATAGCTTGGCCCTCACATGATTAAAAGCGTTAGGAAAATGGGAATCTCCCCTTCTTGGGGGTGCAAAGCTCTCCTTTCTTCAGGACTGCCAGATAATGTATCCTCTCTATCCCATACAAAGGGCTTATTGGCTCAGGACTCTATCTTCCCCTAGCCTGAGCCTGGGGGCAGGGTAATTTGGGATAGGGATAAGCACAGAAAAAGCGTTGGTTTGGTCATTTCAATGAGCCTCTGATTTAGTGAGCGAGACTACTAAGTAGATGAAGAAGCTACAGAAATGGAAATTGCATGATGGACTTGTATACGTCTGGAGCTTATCACGTGGATCTCATCCTTAACTTATTCTCTGGTGCTAAATTGCACTTGTGATAATCTGAATTAATCACGTGCCCTGGACCATCTAACCTGCAGTCTGCCTTTGAATTCCATACTGTGTGCTCATCTCCCAAGCCCAGTGCTGTTAGAAATCCCTTGTCAGAAAGATGTCTCCCTATTTCCCCCACAAATTACACTGTTTGAGGCAATATTCAGCCTCATGCCAGTCACACTTCTACATTTTCCATCTCATGACCATTCAAAGGTAGAAGTGGGATTTTTATACCATATCAGAGAAGCTGCAAAATTTCCCTCTTTCCATTGACACTCAATGTTTGTTTTCACACTCGAGAGATCACAGGCTATTGGACCTTAAAATCTCTATACCTCTCTGATGTCCCCATTCATTTGACTCCTCTCCAAACAGTTGTAGCCTTTTTATTTCAGATGCCTACCTAATTTCTCCCTGTAGTTTCAAATTATTTTGCACTTCCTATCTTAAATAGTGTTACTGGCCACTCTGAAACATCTGCTGTAGTGCACTTCATATGTCCCCATACTTCACAAGTGACTGAAAGCAAAAGCAAAACATATTTGGTACCCCTCCAGGATGGCAAGCACCACATGAATACAAGTCCTCACTGTTAATTTTCAACATCCTACAATATGTGCCTTGTTCCACTTAAAAGCAAACGTGCATTTGGAAAACAGATTCCATCAAGTAAACCAAAGAGAAGGTTAAAGGCTCTATCTAGTGAGGTGACAGAAAATGAGAATTCTTATCCCAGGATAGTGATCAAGCGGGCTGTATTCTCAGGTGGCATTCATCCTGGCATCTCCACTGGCCTCAGTGGAGCTCACCAGCTGAGAACAGGAGCCTGCTCCCACTGCACACCCATGGCACAAGCTCTGCTCTCTCTAGACCCACTGACGATGGAGGCTTTAACCTCTCTGCACTGCTGAGGCTCGCTTCCCTGTTGCGTGCAGCACTGAAAAGCCACGCACGCAACTGGCAGCTGTCTCATCAAACCTGGAATGGGTCCCTTTGGAAGGGAGCTGGGCTGAGGCTTGGACCACAGATCCCAGAGTCAGGTCATGGGTGCTCTATTCTGAGCTCAGGCAGGGATTTTAAAATCAAGGGTGTGTTACATGGGGAGGCCATGGCTGTTGCCTGCTGAACTTAGAACACACACGCTCCATCCTTTTACACAAACAGATGCATGTGAAGTGTATCTTTTCTCCTTCAAAGCTTACCTACATCTCTTATTCTGACCTTGTGGAAAGCATTAGCAGAATTGTTTACATGACAATTAGTTTCTCAAAACTAAATCCCAGATCTCCAGCCCTGTGTTTTGAGAAAGCTCAGATCCATGGCGCTTTCATAAGTAAAGGCTTTCCACGTTCCAGCCAGGCTTGGACAGGCTGGCTTCAGCTAATCTCTAAATCAGTCACCCACAAATCATGGACTAATCAAAAAGCAACTAAAAAAGTCAAGCGTGCTGTCATTAGGCTAGAATCCACGACGGAAGGGTTCACACCTGCACTGCAATTTTTTGGAGGGCTGAGAAGATGAACACTGATGCTCTAGGTCCTGGTGTCTGTGATTACAGTGTGCTAACCTGAACACGGGAACTAACAGGATACAAATGCTCTGGCAGTACAGTGCTGAGCTCAGGATAGAGATACTGCTGATAAACAAATGAACTAATTGCTTTAACTAGGCTGCCTCCAAGAACTCGTGACAATAACAATAACTGCCTTGTTAACCAAAATGCACTGTGATAGCCTGAAGCTCACCCTGCTCTCAGAGGATCTGGACCAGCCAAATACTCTCAGCCAAAGAAAGTGAATGGAAGAGGGTCACATACCTGCGGAGAGAGGCCGTTGCTAACAGGGTTCATGTGGTTGGCAGGAGCTGCAGCGTTCATGAAACTGTCCGAGTAGCTGGAGAAGCTGTGCCGGGCCCCATAGGCAGAGCCGGTGTCGGCAGCGGCGGCTGCGGCAAGCCCTCCCTGGTGCATGGTGGACGGCGGCAGGGGCTGGGGTCTGTGTACGGTGCTTCCCCCGTCTGCGGAGAGAGCGTTCAGAGGTAAACAGCCGTGGGGTGTTACAGCTGGGACCATGCAAACCATGGGCTGATGGTTTGGCTATCCTGGTCTCAGCTTCTGGGTCTCACCATCTCTGTGCTCCATGTGAACACAAGCACATCACAGTCCATGCACGGTACAAAATATGCAAACCTGGGATGAAATATCTGAATTTTCTCTTGGTTTTCCTCCAGACTGAAGCCATAAATTCTTTTGCCAAGGCCAAAGCCACCTGGAATTAGCAGCACTCCTCCCACTGAGCCCCAGGTATGGAGAGATCACCTATATGATACTCACTTTGGACTGATGTGCTCTCCATTTCAAAGCCAAGCAGAAGAGCTATGGTTGTGAGACACATTGACACAAAAGAAAGGATCACGAAAACTGTGGAGTTTCCATTGACTTGAGGAAAAACCTGGCCTCCCCAGCTAAAGAAAAATCACCTATGTGTTACAAAAGCCTTAGTGGGATGTCATGAACCAGAAAGGGAAGGGACAATGGGATGATGTAGGGCAAGAGAAGAGGAGCAGCACAGGCAAATGGGTGCTCACCTTGGGAAATGGTGGTTGTTGGGTAGGTGGAGTCCGGTAGCTGGTACGGGGGAAGAGTCGGCATTCCTGTCGGCGGGAAGCCCCCCGGCAGCAGGTGATTGAAAGCTGCAAGTTGGTTTGCTCCCGCCTGTTTGCGCCATCGCGCTCTTCGGTTGCTGAACCACACCTGATGGGGAGAGGAAGGACCACGTGTGACTCACTCTGAGCTGCTGTCCCATCTCACCCGGGCTGCTGATGGAAACACATCCTGAATAACAGCACTGGCCAAAAATAGGTTCAAGTCGCTGCCTGACACGGATTTTATGAGTATTCGTCTCCGTTCCTCAGTTTCCTTTCTCCCAAATGGCAATACTACTACTGCCCTGTCTCCTGGGTGAAGATACATGCGTTTAAAATTGTGAAAGATACTACCAGGAGCGTGGGAGGGAGCTATCAGCAGTAGGGTGAGACGAAGAGGAATAATTTAGCTTGTGTATTCCGAGAGAGTCCATACCGAATAGATGCATTGCTACCACCTGGCCATTCTGCCTTGTTATCTGACAACTATGTGAATTATGCTGAAGGATTAAGTACCATAATAGCAACACGGCTGCACTGTTAGGAGGGATAAATAGACAGATTAGCATCATGGTTTCTATGTTAGACAAGCTAAATAGATAGAACCAGACCGGAGGGAATACAGGGCTTTCTTAGCTTCTCTGTACTGCAGCAAATCACTGTTGTCTGTATGCTAAGACATGCTCTCCTCGCAAGAGGCACTGCAGCGTGCGCTAGAATTGTACTGCAGCCAATTTAAATCTCTGTGCATTAAAATAAACCCGGTATTAATGCGTGTACAAAGCTGGGCTCGTGTTTCCTACAGCGCTAGTTTACCTGTAAGACTCAAGGGGAGATTTTTTCTAAATGCATTTGTCTGCCCTGATGTGTTTTATCACGGGCAATCTCGCTTCTGCATAGTGGAGGGGGCTTCTCATGCTGTCTCTTGGGCTTGGTTTACTTCATTTAATCAGAGAGGCTCTCAGGCCCGGTCCCTGTTTGGGGTTCAGAAGTATGCGGATAAGCTTTCAAGCCAGATGAGAATGCAGCTGCTGGACTTTGTGAGGCCTAAAGGGCTAGAAAACACGATTAAATTTCACAGCAACAAGAAAAAATGGAGCAAAAATCAAGAGTGTAAAGCATTCGGGGGGAAAAAAAAAAAATCCTCCACCAGTCTTCCAAGCTGCTCAACGTCAGATGAGAAGCTGGGGTTACAAGGGTTTGAGGTGCTGCAGTCCAAACTGTCCCCACATCCTGGGAACCAAAACAAAACTCTCTTTCCTACAAACAGCAGAACCTCAGCCCGATGTGCCTCGCACTTCAGACATGATGCAACTCTCAAAGCAGGTGTCTTTCTCTGGCCTTTAAATTGAGTCCCCCTGCAAACAGTCGCTTGTGAGTTTGTTTTTTTTCTTCCTGGCACCTGCGGGTACGTATAACTCACTCGGCACAACAAGGCAACGCGTTTTCACCGAGAGCTGCTCACTTAGCGGAGCGCTGGCTCTCGGTCCACGTGCACTGCAGTGGTGCTCGCTGCAAAGACAAGCGTACGCTGAGCTTCACGCACCAATTTCTGCAAGGTTCTCCGGATCACAGTCTGTCATCGCTCTTTCTACATGTTGCTCATCTACTAGTGTGCTGTGGAAACAGTTTGATTAAAACCTGCTAACGATAGTTTTGTGTGACCTGCTGATGACAGAATCATAGAATGGTTTGCGTTGGAAAGGACCTCAAAGATCATCTCATTCCAACCCCCCTGCCATGGGCAGGGACACCCTCCACTACACCAGTAGCCCAAAGCCTCATCCAACCTGGCCTTGAACACCTCCAGGGATGGGGCATCTACAACTTCTCTGGGCAACCTGATGATGTTGGCTAGGAAGGATCTAGTCCCTAGCAGTCCTTCACTTCACACTGTTATTTACATCCACGCACAGTGAAAACAAAAAAAGTTCGGTTTTCTTTGGAACAGTGGGTCTAAATTAAGCGTCCTGAAATGTGTACAGTGCTGATGTCAGGTCCTTGGCACCAAACACGTCTTTTTACAGACCTGTTCCTACTGCACTGCACTACTGGCTGAAGCAGCGTAACCTCGTAGCACCTTCCAACAGTGTGACAGAAATAGGTCAGCTCACATCCGATCTGCATTGATCAACAAAGTCCATGCAGGTCAGAACCTCTGTGTCCATTTTTGGCACCAAAAATCGCTAGCAAAATCTAGGACGGAGTTAAGGAGAGAGAAATAAATGATCCTTAAGGTCTGTAGCACTCTACAACTCTTTTATACAGTCCAATTCATGGCACGGTTTCTAGCAGCAGTGAGCAAGACAAATGAATAAATAACTTTTTGTTTGTCCTGGTCGTGCAAAGAGGACGGTCCTGTCCTTTTCTCGTGCATGCATGTCTGAGTGATTCGTTCTTTGAAATAGGGATACGGAACTCGGCTCCTCCTCTCATATCGTTTGCTTCCACTTTCACAATTAAGGACATCAAAACTGGATATTTTTGTAAGCTGAACAAAAGGAGATAAATAAACCTTCTCTCTTCAGAGAAAAAGGCCTAGTCCCAGGCTGGAAGAGCTTCCACTCCAAAAAAAAGATCTCAATGCTAAGGATAGCATATAAAATTCAAATACCTGAAGGGAAAACATAACCAAGGAGCTATGAAGCCAGGAATAGAGGGGGAAAGAAAAATCGAACTCCAAGATTGTAAAAGCCACTGACACTTTCCCGACATTGCAAAGGGTGGGAAAGTTCCTTTTTTATAACCAAGAGCCAGATGCTGGCAAATCCACTCGGGATTAGAAGTTCAGAAGAAACATGTGGAGCAAGGTCGTCTAGTACAGGACGCGTTTCTCCAACAACATCCCCACAAGTACTTGGCTCCCTTGTCATGGTTTGTCAGTTGGCTTGGCTAACACAGGATCAAAACACAACTCTGGAAAGATTTGCATTGTCTTATGTTACATCACGTGGGGTTATCGTTGTCCGTGCACCAACACACACGTTTGCGTCCGTTGTTCAGAATTAAAATTCACGCACGCCTTTACGACTCGTCCCGTCTCGCTTCTCCACATCCAGCGAAGGGTGTGTAGTTCCTTTATTTTTTTAAAGGAGATAAAAAGATACTTTTACAACCAGGTAAAGTCAACCAGAAAGGCCTGTGCACAGGCCACTCTTGGGGCATCTTGCATACTTTGGCCTACAACACTTACGGGCTTGTGAAGAAGGGAAAGCTAATTTTCAAGACAGCTGAATATCACCAGAGAAAGTCATCAATTAATTATGCTACAGGTTCCTTCTGTGACTTCACGAAAGTTATCGCTCTTCTGCTTTGAAGTCAGTGGAAACATTGCTGCATTCAACAAATTTTGGTCCTTACACAACCCACGCTTCAGATCACCACCTCTACATTGGGGATAAACCCCACATTTGAATTTATTTTAGTTTGTTTCAACAATCAGCCATCTGAGATAGACGGTCTCTTTAACTGCCAGTAGGCACCGTACCCAGTGCAGCAAGATCTCAGTCTTGGCTGGAGCATCACAGCAAAACAAATAATAGACGATAATAACAGTAAACACACATGCACCAAACGAGATTCACAACTACATTCTTAAACGTGGTGCCTCCTAACAGAGCCTGGCTGGAGAATCCAGCCACAAATACGTGGAAACCTTCCACAAAGAAATTGATGGGATTTATCTTCCCATGCAGAGGAAGGGACATTTCATGGCCCAAACAGGTTGATTCTGCCCCTTATTTATAACCCACAGAAAAAAAGAAGATACATTTCAGCTAATGACGTTAGCAATTCTTTCCCTTCCCCCGCCTCAAAGGTGGCTCAGGCCTTTATGCTTATAAATCATTTTATTGGTAGTTAAAATATAGAGGCTAGAGCATCTAACTGTAACGCGAGGCGCACTTCAAAGGGAACCTGCTTTCATTTCACAACAGTTAAGGTTTTATCAGCCACTAAAGATTCCCCCTGCCAGAGGATCCTGTTACACCATGTTAAGCCTGGGGTGAAGGCTACGGCTGCTAAAACCAGACTGGTGGGAAGAAGAGGAGGAAAAGGAGGAAGTTTTGAAGCTGCTGGTCTGCCTATGGAGATGTTCTAGAGGCTGAAGGGGCTGGATGGCACAACCAGAGTTTTATGCTGGGGCAAACATAGTCAGCACTTGGGAAAAGGGCTGTGTGAAGAACCCAGCAGCAGAAAAAATGCCATGTCAGAAACCTGTTTTTTCTTAAAAAGACAAGTTCTTTATTATCATTTGTCCGTGCATAGCAAAGACATCCTGTGCTGTGTAAAAGTGCTGCTTTCCAAGAATATGTAAGTGTAACAAGGGCCACTGAAGACAAAAGTTAAAGACATTTGAGATTTTGTCCCTGTGAATCGTCTTCCAAAGAACATATTATGTAGACAGGAGATGCGTTATAGAAACTGCTCAGCTCACGTGAGCAGACAAATACAGGAACACCCTCATGGAAAATAACTTAAAAGAAGATATCCAAGCAGGTTCTTCATGTTCAAGTCATGCCCAGGGTTCAGGTAAGACCAGAGTCCCTCACTGTGCCACGCACACCTTGCTCAGTGAGTGTGCTGCTACAAGGACAGATGCTCACCGCAGAACATCACTCAATCCCTATCTTCACCATCCCCTTCATGGATGGGAGAGGGAGGCAGAGCAAGACTAAGAAACCTCTCCAATTCATCACTGTCTGCCTTGCAGAACCAGCTGATTTCAGAAGCGCCCATCCTCCCAACCAGACTGGGTTTGGGGCAAAGGTTAGCACTGGTTCTTATTTAACCTGAACGCCCGCACCCAACGCTGCCAACGGCCGGCCTGAGGTGTCCCAGCCACTTGTTCTCAACCAGCAGAGAAGGGCTGCAGAGACAGCTGCCTGCCAGGATGGGGCTGGTCTGAATTATCCCCGCAGCCGCTGAGATATGGGTCAGCTCCCACAATTTGTCAGACAAGGAGAGGAAAGGAAGGTCAAAAAGAGCCTCCTGTGGGAAAGAAAGCCTGTTGTGTTCCTGCTCAGCCTAATCAGGACTTGATGTTGGAGAAAGATAGATGGGATAAATGAGCTCATAAATGGAAAAAGGGATGGAAAAGCCAAGCCGTGCCTTTGCTCTCCAGCAGAATGGAAGAGATGCAACATGTGTTTGCTCTCACGGGCCCGAGAGGTTGCAGACACCAGGTGGAAAAGTGTCATGTGGCCATTTATGGCCCAAGCACACCAAAAAAATTCCACCCAAGTCAGACAAGGTCCCTCCCTCCCCAGGTTTCATAGAGGCAACTCTGCCAGATGAAGTCCTCTCCACATTCCCCTTTGAACCAGAGCAGATCCCTGCAGTGCCTTGCCTTGTCCACACTAGTCATAAACGCTGCAAACCCTGGGCTTCCTGGGAGGCTGATGTAGAAGGCTTTTAGAGGGGAACTCTACCAGCAACAGTGATGAGAAACCAGGCAGTTATTGCTCCATCCAAATGTCTTCTTTCAGGTGGTGCTGAGTCAGCCCTCCCAGACTGGAAAGGGTTGAGATGGTACAGGGAGTTGGGATCCTGTTAAATCCACACAACAGTTTAGTGATGGTTACGCTTCCTCTGCCAGGTGCTGAGGAGTGCGAAAAACAGACATCACAGACGTACAAGCACCATTGAGGCTATTCAGATAATTCTTTACAGAAGAAGGAAAAAAAGCCCATGAGAGTGGACGGATTTTAGGCACGTAGATTTTTATCTGCACGTGTAGGGATACGGCTGTGTCTCGTGACGCTGCGGTTCCGTGCCTGAAACACTGAGCCTCTGCCACTCGTGGGTGATGTGGTTAAGATAAATATTACACAAGGTCAGTGGAGCAGAACAAATGACTCTTCACAAATGAGATTATCCAATGAATTCAGCCTATATTTCTCCTGGCACATCCCAGTTCCTGAAGGTGTGAGCTATTTATAATAATCTGCTGAAGAATTTGAACGGTTTGTGGTACGTGGATATTTTTTGCACACACCCCTCCTTTTTTTAAAAAAATAAACCATTGTTAGTGAAATATTTGATTGACATTGATGACTTTACTCTTGCAATATTCTTTCTAAACTTCGAGTGGCTGTCTAAGGATTAATCATGTCACAAACACTTCCTCAACCAAGAGGCCATCTCTACCTTTAAGTGATCATCACAGTATGAACACTTCGTAACTGCTAATGGATTTCATACTCCAGACGGGAAAAACAGGAGGCAGGAGAAATGGGATAGGTCTGTCCACTTTCACGCTGAGACATCCTAAGCCCAGGTTTGAACTCATGGCTTCACAGCTCCAAATCCAACCCTGCCCAGTGATGCAGCTGTAATTACCCCTTCCTGTAATATAAGTTAATAATGTTTACAAATAACAATAATAATAAAAAATCATTGAATGAAATAGCTATTGGATACTGAATAATTGTTTGCAAATGTTGTGTTTTCCAGCTCTACATTTTACAAACTGTGATTATTTCAGTTGTTAGAGGAAATTCTGTTAAAACAAAATAAAATTTAAAATAAAACCTCTGTTTTACTTTATAAAGCATAAACCCTATGTCTGAGGACGAATGGGACTTGTGGAAGCTGAAAGACGTTAGAATGAGTTCAGAAAGCAGCTGCAAGGCAGTGTATTTTATGAAGTGCTTTCTCTCCACTTGAAGACTTGCTTCCTAGACAAGCAGGTCTTAATGGTGTTAGAGTTGCATTTAAACATTTCCAAACAGGCTTTGATGTTCACACTTCACGGAGGTGAACGGGATGTTGGGGAGCAGATGTCCTGCTGCTGTTGTTTGGCTAGAGATAGGCTGGGCTTTAACAGCAAACCAGCAGCACATCGATTCCCACTATCAAGATTTTCTTTGCAAAAGAGAAATCTATGAGCTTTTAGAAGTAGCTTAAGCACTACGGGAAGCAGCTCAAAGATTAAAACGCCCTGGCGAACCCTCCTCCTGATTAGTAGAAACATTTTTCGTTGTCGCCCAAACAGAATCTATTTAATCGGTGTCCCAGTAAACAGAAAGCCTCCTTAGCTGGGGAGATTAGAGCAGATGAGCCACCCGTGCTGGCTGTTCAGAACCATGGCACCCTCGCTGGCTTTACTGGGCACACACTGGGTGGTGGTTCTGCTGGAATCAGAGGCTCAAAACGACCATACGAGCAAAGCGTATGAGAAACTTTTGGGTCCACACCCTCGTTGGACTGGAAATTTTGTGATAAAGGTTCTTCTCATAAAACTTCTGGGAGGCCCTATTTGTTTTTAATACAATGGGACAGACACTCCGCTGCTATAAATCAGTGCAACTTCACTGCCTTCCATTTAGACCAGCTGAGTGTGCAGTGTTATACACAACCGCTTCGCCCACGGCACTGGGATCCCGTTCATTGCTTTGGCCTCTGGGCCCTCTTTCCTTTGTCCGAAAATCAAATCGCCACCACATTGTTTAGGGGATCCCTTTCTCAGCTTGCGACCACGAGGTTGGCAGTTCTGCTCCTTGGGCCAAAGCTGACCAAGAAAAGCAGAATAGAACAAACAATCCAACAAAAAAATCAGTTCCAGGTTTTGCATCTCAACATGAAAATCCACACTTTTATCTAAAAAAAAATCACATTTTACTGAACGGAACGCATTCCTCCATCTGCAGAGCCAGTAAGCCCAAAGGAACACTCCCTGGCATCGGTTTCTCCATTTGTTTCATACAGATTCCCCGCCCCGCACGTACAAAACAAGCTGGTCTTGTCAAATTATGCTGCGAGTCCTGGAGTTCATATTAATTCCTGTTGATTTCAACCAATGCTTTGCCAGAAGGACTGCAGGATTAGGCTTATCATTTTCATCTTCAGTAAACTGTAATATACTTAACGGAATAGCGCTGACTCTCTCCAGCAAGATGCCCTTAGGCTTACAGAGCTGGGACTACATCCCCTGTCAGTGGGACATTTCTATTTCCAAGGGGGCCACTTACTGTAATTCTACTACAAATACCAAAAGTGCTGATGCTTTTCTAAGCAAACCCTTAGATACGGACATAGGACGTGCTTGCAATTTTAAGAGATCATCTCCAGCTTTGGGAAGGTTCAGGTGGAAAATGACTTGCCACTGCAGTTTGGATACCTGGAAATTTACTTTACAGTTTGTTTTTTGTTTATTTTTTATAAGACTAGTAAATAGGCTGAGACTTAGGAGCATATTAGCTAGGGCAAGTATGCTAGGGGTTACTCTTTTCTTCAATCCAATTGCATTTCTCTTTCTAGTTCAGGCTGGAGAGATGTGAAAGAAGAGCAGCAATGCCATGAGACGTCAAGCAGCGACTCACTAAGCAAACTGAAAGTAATGTCACAAGGCTGAGACCGACCTCTCTCCCTCAATATCAACACCCTTCTGCAGCGAGATCTCCATGAGACACGAGGGGGAAGCATCTGGACCCATCTCTCCTGCGTTCAGCCCTCGCTGGCTTTACCTTGCAGAGCTGCTTCTTTAAAGCCGGCTGGAACAGCGCGCTACCCTCGCCCCGACCTCTCCCGGGAGCTGGATGCCGCTTGGCATCGCACCGCTGGTCTCTCGACGTGCCTGGGCACACGCACCGGCAGCACCGCCGTGGTTCTCACGGACCAGCTGCCGCAGTGCCAGGGGCTGTTCTCGCCGTGGGCCGTCTATCTGGATGCTCCGGTGGGCGAGAGCACGGCTGGCCCCGTGCCGTGGAAAACGAGCGTGCCAAGCCAACCTCTGCCAACGAGAGCCCCAACTGCCGGCTCTTCTGCACAGCCTCTCAGTGCCCCGGCTGCTGCCAAAAACACGGGGCAGCTGTTGTGTCATAACCTCATCGCAGCCCTCTTCACAAGAAATGTAAACTAGTCGGACCCTCAGGAAGAAAGAAAACATTCTCAGCTGACCTTTAAGGGAGGGGGATTGCCGCAGAAGAGCCAGTTTGGACACATCTCAAAGAGTTCGGGAAGCAAAACACCAGGCGAAACAGCATTAGGCTCCAGCAGCTTTGCATGACTCCAGTTAATGCTCAGAGCTGGGGGAGGCCTGCTTCCCACCGTATCATCCCTCCCCATAACACCTTCATCTTCAAAAAGCACCATCTCAAGGAACAGGATGGACCTTTGACCACAGCAACAGCTGCCGAACGAGCACTGGGGTCCCCACTAGCACACACCAGAGATATTTGAGAAGTTCCTGAGAAATCCACGTGTTTGCTGGGAACTAGACTGCGGAGTAGTGCGGGTAAACGGCGGTTTTCAGCTTCTTCCCGCTGAGAACAGAATCGCTTTGTGAAAAATTTCAAGCAAAACTGAACGAAATTTCTTTTCGGGCGCTCCGTTTGGCACGTCTGAGCCGCTGCAGCACGATCTAGAATAGGGCTGTTTGTTTACTACAGTTTGAAACTGTGTCATAAAATATATATGATGTGAGTAGCCTAGAAACACACCAAGATCTCAGAGGCAGAATTGCTCTGAGCCTCTTTATTAAATGAAACATCCATTTTCTCCCAAGCAGAAATCACAACGGTATCCATCATAAAAATGATCAATAAAGCACTGGGTTGCGACTCCTGCTGTCTAGTTTAATTTTGTTATTGAAATAACGGTTTCTCAGTGCATGGAATTTCCTGGGGATTAATAACAGACATCAGCATCACAACGCACCCACCCCTTCGCCTTCCTTATTTATTCCCAGAAAGCACCCGCTGCCCAAACCGTAGGAACCAGGATGAAGATACTTGCTAGCAGTACGCACGCTTGCGCCCAGCTGCCTGTGGTACGACCATCTGAATCATCCGCAGGTGATGCTGAGAAGCAAAAGCTGCCATTTATTTTTTTGGGAATGATTTGGGTAGATTTCTGGGAAAGTTTTTTGAGATAATACTTTGGAGCCTGTCACATCTGACTCATTCTAGCAACCAGGAAAAATGGAGATAAGCTGCTTGCGCGGGAACCTATGGAGCAAGGTCTATTTGGGAAAGACATTTTCAGTGCACAAATTTCGAAGTGACTTGAGATTGCAGTGCTGATCTGAGGACAATTTGGGCATATGCTCTGCTTTGGTTTACCTTATACTTTTTTCTGTTGGTATTGTTCAAGTAAAAAATGGAAATAAGTACTGGGGTTTGTTGTAACTAGCCTGAAAAATGCAACACATTTAGGCAAACAAATCCACAAATGAGATCATCTAGAAGGATTAGTTTCAACTCTCTAGACCCATGACTGATGTCCCTGGTGTGTCTTTTGACATTAGCATTGCTTTGAGAAGTCATTTCTACACCTAGACCAGAATTTCCTGACAAAACTCTTTTCCTGTTGAAAAACACTGTACTGACAAAGCTAAACTGTTTATGAGGAAAGAATTGTTCTGAAAAATGTCCCTTCTGTAGAAATGCCAGGGAGAAAAGTTTCAAAATTATCACAGAATCCCACTTCGGGTTTTGTTCGTACTAAAAACTTGACATCATCAGTTAGATAATGGCAAAAACTGGTCTAAAAACCCAAAATACATTCAAGATCAAAATCAAAGCTTCCATTAAATTAGCTAAGTGAATTGCTTAGCTGTTAGACTTAATTTGCAAATCCATTTTTAAATCCATTCAACAGCTTGTTTTCTGGAAGGGTGGAAATGGGAGCTTGCAGATGGGCAAGAATTTGTTCAGTACTGGACAATTAGTGTGGACACATGAGTCAAGGCATTGCCTTGCACAAAAACAAGTCAGTGGGAATTTCCACTGGTGGCCTTGCTGGGCATGGACTCGGCACTGTAATCCTGATCCTTCCGGAAATCCATGGCAGTCTTGTCCCTGGCTATGCTCAATTTGGGATTAACCTTTAAATGGCTCATACCTTTAGATGTGTTGAAGTGTGAACGCTGGAATCCTGAGTCTCAACCACACAGACACTTCAGCGACCTTGCAAAAATATTGTTCACCCTCCCATGATCTTCCTAGCAGATGAGAAACCGGAGCTTGGAACTGCTCCCCACCACCACCCCCTCTTGTTGTCCAGCTTGTGAATTTTATTAGCTGTCAACGTGTCAAACTTCCACTTAGCTGGACAGCTGCGTGACCAGCCAGACTCTGAGGCCTGCCAATAAAGTTTAACAGAGCTATCAGCTTTTCACGTGCAAGAGATGACGGTATGTGAACACTCAGGTATCAGAGGGAACGACTGAGACTTGGGCAAGTTCACCTTCCACATGGTAAAGCAAAGAGAGGTGAGAAGGAGAAAGAAGCAAAGAGATAAACAGGTCTGCTGCTTATTTTTGTTGAGTGCTTGCACAGCGATTAGCAAAACGGGATTCCAGTGCAGGGATGGTGTGTGTATAGGACACAGTAAGAAAGTCTGATAGCAACACCTGCGCTGCGATTCAGAGGCTCGGGTGGGATCCAGCTGTGCTGCAGACAAGTGGCACTGAGAGCCAGAAGATGGATGAAGTGATGACCAGAAGGCTGCTCTCGAGTCTCTTGTGTGACTATGGGTCACCAAATACTTCTCATACGTCTGCCTCTCGTTTTACATGTCAACATGACAAGCTTTCGGGGACAAGAGAGATTGGTAGATGTTGGCATGGCCCTTAACACCCAGAAACCCTCGTCTCAGCTCGTCCTACTGTTATCACAGCCATCTTTAATCCAAAGCACATCTCTTGACCTTAAAAACTCTGTTGAGACAGGAGTAAGACTATAAGGTGGTAGAAGGTTCTCTGCTGGATGGGTACATGTGTGGATGTGTGTGGCTTTTTTTTTTTTTTTTTTCCACAAGAACTTGATTGACTAATGTTTGTAGGTCCCGAGAGCCAGTAAAAGATCTGCTCTGATATCCAGAAAATTTTACAAGGGGCGGCAGGCTTAAAAGTGGTGGGAAGAAGCTGACTCTGCCAGGATGTCGGAATGAGAAAGCCATCAGGAATGTGCCTCGGAGAACAGCTGCTACTAGAGCCCTGGCAGGAACCTCCACGCAAGCTGCCTGGGAGCAAGTAGGGGGATTCGAATATCACAGCTTGAGACAAGGGAAAGGTTCTCTTTATTTATTTATTTAGCTTTCCCTTTCTGTTTTCGCCTCCCTCCTTTCTCCCAAGCCCTGTCACAGTGAGGTCAGAGAGCCTTGGAAAAGAGAGAACCTGCCACTAGTTTTTGCACTCCCTGCCACTTCAGGGCTTTTCCGTTCCTCTCACCGCATAAAAAAGTGTTACCTAAACTCTATTCTCCCCTAAAACTCTCTTTTTTTAATCTGTTTACCACAGAAACATCTCTTTTTATTTCCTCCTTGACATCTTACATCCATCAACAACAAGCAAGACCAATTAGAAACAGAATATGCAAAACAAAAAGGGGAGAATTTACACTTTCCAACTTTTGGTAGCTTCGTTGCCTAAATTAGCCACTTTCCCAGACTCCATCTGCCCATGAACCCACATGGCTAAAAAGTTAACGCTGTGACTGTTGAACACTCTGGCACAGTCTTTTGACTATGATCAAAACTAGAATGAGTTTAAAGTTTGCCAGATTTCCTTTTTGCGGTCTCCATAGCCACATCTTGAGGGATGATGGATTCAGGAAAATCCAGTACCTCTCAAGAGAAAGCTGGAGGGAGGTGAGAGGGCATCTGCTGCAGTGCTTGGGAAAGAGGGCTAATGGGAAAAGTCTTTAACCAGTGACCATCCCAGGTGTGGGGGGAAATGCCCGTTCCCAGACAGCTGGGGGAAAACTGCAAAAACTTCTGGCAGTTTTGGCTTCTGAGCGAGTACATCAGGCTCATTATCCTGAGAACCGCGGAACAGCAACGACAAAAAACCTGTTTTGTTTCGGAGGAGCTGGTTAATTGACTGACTTTTCCTTGTCTCAAGCCTGGAATACTCTTTCCCTCCTCTCTCGGTGCCCACGATTCAACTCCCGGCTGCGTGCACAGAGACCTCTGTGCCCAGTCTGAAACCCAATCGCACTGGCCGCACGGAGGACGGACTGCTGGGGTCTCCATTTCACTTCTTTAACCCACCACAATCCCCAATCCCTCCCCCTTTCCTTCCCGTTCCCCAAGGGACTCTATTATACCCCCCGATCTGTTCACACTCCTTATCCCTCTGCGTGTTTGCACACACTGCTGACCCAGCCTTTATCTGGAAGACATAAGGGTCTCTGTGTGGAGTTCCCACAAGGGCTATTAATCGTGTAGATGTCAGAGTCCCCCGGCTCCAAACCCTCCCTTCCTGCTCCTCCCCTCTTCTTCCCTTCCCCCCGCCCTTTTTGTGCTCTCTGGAGATCAGGGGGAAAAAAAAAGTTTTACGAAAATTCACACACAGAACTTGCAAACTTTGCAAAATATGATCTGCTCCCCTGGGCAAGGTTGGTAAATGGTGCGATTTCTCCTAAAACACCAAATACAAACACACACACACACACTGCTTCCTCCTAGGCAAACGGAGGAATTTCCTCCAACAGAAAACAGAGAGCTAAATGCCTTGCCAAGTTAGGGAAAATTTGGCTCCTGGTCCCAACCTGGATGGAAACCCTCCAGCTGGTACCTCTGCAACGGGCCAAATCCAAACGGCACATCTGCAAATCCATGGGAACGTGGGAATCTGCAGAACTGGGTATAAGGCTCAGATCCTTGTGGACGTGGCTCCAGAGAAGAAGCACGTTCACGTCACCACCTTTCAACGCCCTCATCCCCAGCACTGCCATCTCCTTCCCCGAGGTCAAAAAGAAGCTGTTGCCACCAGGCTGACTTGCCATGCATGGAGTCTAGTCCTTACCTGAACTCGAGCCTCGGTGAGCTTGGTTCTCTGAGCGAGCTCCTCCCGCGTGTAGATGTCTGGGTAGTGGGTCCTCTCAAAGGCCTTCTCCAGCTCCTCCAGCTGCTCAGCGGTGAAAGTGGTTCGGCTGCGGCGTTGCTTGCGCTTCAAAGGCAGGTCTGGTTCAGATTCGACGTCAGAGCCTTCATCCAGCCTGTTACCTGGGGTGGGAAAGAGACGGGAGATGAGGCTTGCATGATGAAAAGCCATTGGGAGAAAGGCTGTTGGAAGAGTTAAGCATCCCAGCAACGTAATCTTGGTTCTACTGTCATGGTGTCCATCAAAACAAATACTCTGTTTGTGTACAACACAAGTTTTATGCTATTTCTGTAGTTTCCTATTATTATTTTTTTCTCACGTCATAAAAAGACAACCCATGAAAATCAGAACTGTTTGCAGGAAAAGGAATGGCTCAAAGTCCCCTATTCAAATTGCTACAGAGAAAAAACTTCCAGTTGTTGACTTCAGTCATTTCAAGAAATTTCCAATTTTTTATTTGAAATTATGATTTCAGAGTTGCACGTTTTACACTGAAAAAATGTAGAAGCTGAAATGAGCGCATAAAAACGTCAATACACAACACTTTGACCTGTACAGCCTAATCTCCTCTTGTGTTTTGTCAAGTATCAATGTTTAAGACTTAATTTTTTTTAAATCACCTTAGAAAGAAAAAAAAAGAAAAATCAGGCATTTTTACAACTGGGAAAAATATTTCCAGCTCTGCTTCACCTGTAGGTTGGGCTGCCCACAGGTTACAGTTCGTCTTCTCTTAACGTCCCAAATTTCAGCAGGAGTTTTGCACAAGGCCAGATTCCGACAGCATTAAGATGCCATGGAAGTCCCTTTCCTTTGCCTAACTGGTCACTTACTTCCTCCACCTTCACTTGCTCTGGACCTCTGCCATTCCCTTCTCCCTGCCTAGAGCCTGGCACCACATCTATTGCCTCCTGAGGCCCTCATCAAACCCAAATAAATATAGTTGCAATAAGTAAGCCTAGTTTTGCTCTTTTTTTTTTTCGTCTGGAGACAAAGCAGAAGACACAACATTGATATTCACTAAATCTACAGTCAGACCCAGCGGATTTTAGAGGGGACGCACCAAGACCAGCGTTAGCTGTGGCTCTGGTGTTTGCCAGAAGCCTTTCATGGAGCAAAGTTTGGGTTTCAAAGATGCACAGGTTCTCGGTTCCCTGCGGTGCAGATGTTCATGTATGGAGGATCTCAGCCAGGCCAAAACGTTGTGTCTGCCTTTGGGACAGTGAAAAACGTGCCACTGGTTCGCAGCAGCAGAGAAGGAAGAGTATGACATATGAAACCTTTCAGCTAGGTGAGAGACCTGGCCTCTGGCACCTTCTCTCTCATGAAAACAGGAGACTCAGTAAATGTGGACTTGTTTTTTTCCCTGCCAGGCTTGACTGCTGTCTTTCAGAGGAGCTGCACAGGCAGACTGAGCCAGAATCTGCTTAAACACTGTGCTCACAGAGAAGGATTTTTTCTTTTGGGTAAAGCTTTGCTAATTTAGGATTAAAGCAGGACTTACGTACACTCATCTTGACAACAAAGTTCCCTCAAGTTACTAACAGCGTTTTTCAGTCCTCTCCTTTTTGTTCAGCTTCATCATCCAAAAATCTGCCTTTTTCTTTTCAGAGCTGGGAATGGCAGCTGTGACTTCCCCGACAGCTGCTCAAGAGTGGCGGCAGTTTGAGGAGTAGGAGGCAAATATCCCATCGGAGCTCTCTTGTTTACGCTGAGATCACCGCAGAAGGCCATTGCCTTCAGCAACACAAAAATGCTTTTATGTCTTGGGGCTTCACGGGGAGGATGTGGTGCCGGAACTCGGCTGACTACAGTTGTGCTGGAGTCAGAAACTCTGCTGCAGGGGACTGGATGGCTTGCTTTGGGGCAAACACATCACCTTCAGAGGTCTTGCCTTCTTCTAGCTCTGGCTTACCAGCACATCGGGTCTTTAGACACAGTCATCATTATAAATCAGGAACCCTTTACTTCTCACTGAAGTTGGTGAGAAATTCATTTTTTGACTTCAGAGCTGCAGCGTCTGTCCCGCATTTTAAAGACAGTTTTACTGTACACAGCAATTTGTTACTAAATCAGATTTTTGGTGATGTCCGTTTTCAGGGAAGGTCTAGAGTCTCAAGTGGTGTAAGAAGAACATCTGTACTTGAAAGTAACAGCCCTCCACATCTGGATCCCAGATGATTCGGGACAGGTAGAAGCACATATGGACCTTGGAGTACCATGCTGCTTAAAAGCATATCTGGAAACCTATAGCATACAGTAAATTTCTTTGAGTTAATCACTTAAGTCACCAACTGCTATTGGTTTAATTAGTATCTTTTCTGGAAATATCTGGTAGGAAAAAAGTAAGGACAGAGGTGTGTTTGTGTCCAGGATGCCAGAGGGCCAGTGTGAGGAAGGGGAAGGAAAATACACTAAATTTAATGTCATTTAACTCTGCAGCTGAGCATATTTCTTCATAGTTAATATTATAAAGTATTAAAAACTACAAACATATTAAAAACTACAAATATAATAATATTTCTGCATAGTCAGCATGCATGCTTAGTAGCAACTTTCAGCCTGTGAGCTCTGTAGCACAGGAATTGTCATTTGTGGCATGTTTCACACCTCCTGCAACGAAGTCCCAACCTGTTTGGCAAATACTATGGTGACAGCAATGTCAAAGTGACTCTTTTAAGATGTAACTCTTCTCTTGGCTGCTTGATAGCAATGTGGTAACCTCTACCTACAGCTCATCCACTCAATTGGTCCAACTGCTTACAGAGTATACAACAAACCTGGAATTCAGTATCTCCCCAAGTGAGGAAAAAAAAGTCTAGAAAAGGATGTGTAACATTTATCTCCCACACTTCACTTTGCTCCCTTTTTTGGCTGCAAAAGTCTGGAAGGGAAAGCAGCCAAACTTTCTTTAATAGCTTTATGCTCCTGATTTCGGATCCCTGCTTCGGCTACCAAGTTTTGGGAGAGGAAAACTGATTGTCATGAGTAACAATCTGCCTTGTTCACAGCAGCACTGGTGACTGTGCTGGCCATCATGCTGGCTATGGGGGTTACAAGGGTGGAGAGGCAAACCTTGGCACACGAACTGACGTAACGCTTTCTATCCGCGAGCCTCCAAACAGCTCCTGGCTGGCATTATCTCCGTTTCACAACCGTGGCAGGGATGGTGGAAGTCACCCACCTACGGTCACCCTGTGAGTCAGGAGCAAAGCTGGGAAAAGAAGCCACAGCTCCTCGTGCCAAGTCGGAGGCTCCAACAGCCCGACTACAAAGATGAAACCGAGAGAGCAAGAAAAATCCCAGGGTATGTCTGGAACCAGCTGGTGTTAGAATGATGCAGCTGCTGCTGTCAGACACAGATTCATTAAATAATATAGAAAGTCTTTCAGTTGAGACAGACTGCAGTACCAGCCTATTATCTAATACATCCCCTATTGTCAGGGGACGGTCTCCCCTACCTGCCTAAGATGCAACTCAAGGATCTAACAGCTCTTTTCCATTCCTGAACAGCTGAGAACTGCTGTACAAACCATTACCATCATCTCCACGAAGTTTCTGTGCGACGAGTGTTTTTACGAAGCTGCAGGAGTGACTCAAGGAGACTCGCTCGCTAGGCAAGACCAGGGGGATTCATCCAAACCTTGAAGACTTCATTTTTTGTGACACATCCTTGCGTGAAAAATGGATGCAGCAGCATGAGCAGGGGGTGAATCCCAGTTTGCAGCCTCCAGCACAACGGGGCTATTGCCATAGAAATAATCATTAGCATGCGCTGGTAGCGTTTTACACTTACTCAGCATGGACAGCAGCGAACACCCTGTAAACACAAAGGTGGAGAAATATCTAACAGCAGCTTCTTGTGTGGCTTACCGATCCCTACGTGTGATGAAGGATGGGAAACAGCTAGCTGTCTGACACGCAGCTCCCCTAGGATATCATATGGGCTAACGATTGACAGAAAAAAAACAGAATGGAGAGGTGAACAGAGGGGAAAATCTCACGAGAGGACAAGTCAGAGAAAAGGAAAAACTAAGAGAAAAGTGTGTGTATTACAGGACACACACTGATCCCACCATATTTTTTTAAGAGTGATTCCATCTTCATTATTTAGCATAACTGCTCTCATGGCATAACTCAGAAAGGTAAAACTCAAACTGCTCAAAGCTCTTTGCTTTGCACTACTCTTAGAAATAAAGAGACATAGGCTTCATCAGGAGAATGAAAGCAATTTTGCCAGTGTGAAAATTCATAAGCTTTTCCCTCTGCTCAGGGTGAAATGTATTCAAATGTACAGGCACCTTCCTGGAGCAGAGATACAACACGGCTCCTGCAAAGGGGGAGACGAGACCATGTGAAGGGACTCGCTGAAGGTTTGTGTAGACCATCATCAAGTCGCACACCTTCAGGGAGGACGAGCTGGGGAAAACTGCATAAACCAGAATGGTTCTTTCTCCCCATGGAAATGGGCACAGTCAGAGCAAATGTACATGTGTGTGTGTACAGGGTGGCATAGGAAAGGTGACAAATATAAGCCTGGGCTTGTCCTGAGACCCATTCTAGCATGAGGAAATGTGTAAATTATGGCCCACAAACTCGCATTCCTGAATAATGCTGCCAGTTCAGGTTGGGGTACAATTAGCAAGAGCTGGGCAGAGCTCTCTGGAGGGGTTTGAAAGGAACAGAAGCAGACTGGAGCTCGAGGAAAGGAACAAGAAAAACTCTCTGTAATTATGGACTGGATGTGTCCTCCCTCTCCCCGTTCCCTTCACTTCTCTATTTCTCTTCCTCCCCCTCTGCCTTTCTCCTCTCCACCTCCATTCACTGCTTCTGGGCACCTCTTAGCCCTGGAGTTAAATTAATCAACAGGATTAGGTGGAATCGGCCACAACAAGACCCTCCAGGCTCAGACTGAGCCCTTGATGCTCTACAAGGACCTGCTGCCTTGTCTTGAAGCACCTCGGTGCCGTCTGGAAGGATTGGCAGACAGGACCAGACATGAAAACGCATTCATTAAAGTGGGGATCGGATTTTGTTAAAGGGTAAAGGGGAGCTGAACGTTCTCTCCTTCAGTATTTCTCATCTCATTTCCTCTCTCTCTTTCTCTCTTGCTTCCAGCTGCACCATCCTAAAAATTAAATGTGTGTTGGAGGGGAGAGATGAAAAGGGGGAAGGGAATGGTTTGGTGAACGGCTGAGCTATAACTGCACCTTTTGTGCTGCAACCAGATTTAGCAAACTCGCCCTGAGACTGCTGGAGCAATGGCAACACTCCACAAAACCAGTTCTGGAGGTGACTGGCTGGGAAGCTAATGCAGCCACAGGGGAACTTGGATTTAACAGCATGAGAGAAGTAAGAAAAATCTCACTTTGAAGGTACCAGCAAAATCTGAGCACCCCACGTTACAGCCCCACACCAGGTCCTCCCTTCTTCACAAAAAGCTTCCATTCACCAAAGCTGTCGTGCGTGGTGGCCCCAACAGCTACCTCTGCATAAACCTATGCATACACACTTCTCCAGTCCCATATGTACCTGAACTTCAGGTATATAAAATAATCTGAAGTTATTTTACACTAGAGGACAATTAAAGAGTCTCTGAATGTCCTTGAAAAGGGCAGGCTTCACCTGCCATGTGATGCTTTTGCTGCCTGACATTGCCTTAATAAACGGAGCCACGTTGCCACGAGACAGCGAGGAGGGACCCATCTCACAGGTGAAAATATCTCCCAGTTGTGGGTACCTTGTCATGAGGGCCTGAAATAATAAGACATATTATAGCTGAGATCCTTACTGTGGACCTTGGTTGCAGCACACCTGTGGGGCAGGAAAGGTGGGACCACACGCCTCACACTTTCTACTCCCCCAGAAGGAGGTGGGATGAACAAGGATCACCAAGATGCAGCCATCTATTCACAGAGCATGTCCCCTGTGCTGGACCCTGCAGTCAACAGCTTCAGAAGCAAGAGCTGAAACTCTCCCTGACTTCTTAGCATCTGCCTTTCCCTCTGGCAGAAAGCAAACAAAACCCATCAAAATGCAAACAAGACTCTGCAAAGCCTGAGAGAAGGGTGATACAGTGGCAGCGTGGCAAGCACAGAATTGTATTGCCTTGATTTTTCTTTTCGACATGAAAACCAGAACACCCTTTTCTCTCTCTCTCCTCGGAAAATGATGAAGTCCTGAGCTCACAACGAGAGAGAGATGCACACGTGTGTGCAGAATAACCCCCGCTCACCTCCAAACCTCTTCAGCAGCAGGTGGGTCTGCAAAGGGGGACCGAGGTGTTTCAAATTCATCTCTCCTCCGCCTTCCCCCTGCCCAAGCACATTCCCAGGCGCAAAAACCCAATAATCAACACAGCACATACAATAAAGCTTGGGTTTCCCCCTCCCTCCCTTTTCCAACCTGTAAACTCCCCATTCTCCAGCATTTGCTCGTGCCTGCGCAGCTGTATCACAGTTTAACATAGTTTAGAGGGCTGTGGTGTGGAGCAGCGGCAGAAAACGAATCCCATAATAGTTGATATGCGTTTTAATCAAGTAATTCAGCCCAAGCAGAATGATAGTGCCTGTTGGTGGGGTGCCCTTGAATACCAAACAGACGGGGTAGCAGGCCTAGGAAAATGAAAAAGTCATTTACAGCTCAGCTGGGGACTGCAGTGTTCAGCAAAGCATTAGTGTGGGGGCCTTGGAAGATAAAGGTTTGGGTATTTTTCTATATTTTTTTTTTTTTGTATTCAAGCACTGAACTGGCCAGCTGTAACCAAACCACAGACTGAGGTAATGTCCATTATGGGCTTTACAACTTGGAAATAATACTCACAGTGGAGTCGATGCTCTTGAACAGGGAGGCAGAGACAGTGTGTGCGTGTCTGGGGGGAATATAAAAAAGGGGAGGGGGGGTGGTCAAAGAGAGAGGTGTTTCACAGCTGGATAATTCCCTCATCGTGATGAGATCTCTACTAAATGAGCGAGATCATATGCGCAAGGAGAAGCTGCAGGAAGGAGGGAGAAGGAAAAGCGTGCGCACCTCCGCGCGCGTGGGTGACGGGACACCGCCAACCAGCCAGATGACCACGGTGAGAACCACACAACCTGTTCTGGCTTGGAATGTGGTATCCAACAATTTCTCCATGTCTGAATTCGAAAGATTCACCCAGGAGGAGCCCCACGCTCACATGCTAGGCTTGAAGACTCAAAGGTGGTGCAATGTGTTAAGTTCTACCTGGTTCTGGCTGTCCTACTTCCCTGAGCACTTGTCCAAAACTTACTTTCCTCCCAGCTCTTCCAGAATTTGCCTCGTTCATGGATTGGTTTTAGGATTTTAAGAAAACTCTTACACAGGAGTATGTCACCTGGCACTTGACTATGATATATTCCATAGAGTCAACATATATCACCCTAAACAAAAGAATATAAACTTCTCTTTGGTTAGAGTGCCAGTTTGGGAAGCACAGAGGTCCAAAATTCACCTCCATTTTCCACTATAAAATTCCTCCACCTCCTTGAAGGAGCACCTTAGTCTTCTTGGCTCAGTGCTACCTGGGTTCATAGCCACAACCTACAACTAGAGAACTACAAGATTTTGGAAAGAAAAAGCCAGAGAGACTCTGTTTTTCTCAAGACAGTCATCCATCACCAAAAGCTTTTTGCCAATACAAGGACTTTCACTGAGTGAAGACATATCCGACAGCTCTCTGCATTCCTCTCTGATCGATTGCGGCCATTCCAGGTAACTCCAGTCAGGTTGGGAACATACCTTTGCCTCGAAGCTAAACTAGATGAGGGCTTTTTCAGGCCTACAGAGAAGGAATTGCATCCCTAGCCAGATGCTCTTTCATAATCCATGCCACGCATAGAGACCAAGCAAACTCCTTTGCTGACGTACACCAGTGCAGTTCTGGTAAAAGCCAAGAAGCTGCACTCGTTTATCTCCGTGGAGGGACCTGGCCTCGGAGGCTCCATCTACTCTGCATGTGAAAGTAGTAAGAGACATCAGGGCCCCAGCAAATCCTCCGGCAATCAGGGTCTGGCAGCGTAGGTACCAGCTGCGGTGCCCCCACGCAAAGACACATGGTCACAAAAAACACAACATATTCTGTTCCTTGCGAGCAGTGAACAAAACCAAATCATCCAGAACATTTGGAGGAAGATAGGGAGGGAGGGAGGGCGAAAGACAGCCTACGTCTCCAACAGCCTTTGTTAATTCCCAGCACTGGCCTGAACATAAACAGATGGAATATCCATCAACTCCAGTCGTCTTTTCTTTTCTTTCAACTTTTTTCTAGTTCTCGCCTCCCTGCCCCCTCCACCCCTAACACTCTTTCTTCTGGCTTTTGTTTGGCCTTTTAAAGAACCCCGAGGTAATGAGGCCTGCCCCAACTCCCCAGCACATCTGTGAAGTCCATAAAAGGCCCCTTTTTCACTTCAATATTCATAGCCGCGTGCTTGCGGCAGGCGCAGGATCCAGCGGAGGGCTGAGCAGGAGGGACTGCAGGGGCTTTGCTGGCTCCTCTATGTGAATTGGAACGATGTAGTTAGAGGCATCAATAGTGCTCCCAACTTCGGGAAGCAAAGGGAGACCAGCTGGGATAGAGGCAGAAAAAAAAGGCAGGGAGAAGAAAAGGTCTGCTCACTTTCTCTGGATTTCTCCCTTTTTTTGCTTTCTTCCCTTTTCAGCTTCATCTCTCCAGTTGCCTTAAAACAATTTCTTGTAGACGCAAGGAAGTTGATGGAGCAGCGCAAGCGCGTCCTACTCAAGGGTCTGAGCTGCACAGGAGAACTCAGCACAGGTACCCAGGATGCTGGAAGTCTGCTGGCATTAAGGATGAGAGATCAGATCCTTTGATAACCACCTTGGATTAAAAATCAAAGCAGCAGGCAGACCCAAGCCAGATTACCAGCGTACGAAGCCAGGCCCTTTATCTAGGCAAGAAAAGACCAGTGTGTATATGGTACCTGGGGTTGAAAAAACCAGTAGCTGACTGTCCAAAGGGTAAAATTAAATGTACATACTTAGCTTGATACTCTGTGCTTCGTTTCAGCACGGTTCCTGGCAGAAGTGCTTAGCGCTTGCCTGGGGCAGCAGTATGGTGTGGCCCCGAGTCAGCGAGCAGCCTCTCTCCCCGGTGCTCAGCCCGAGTCCCTGACTCTCACCCACTAAGTTCATGCCATGTCTTGACCAGGTTGAAGCTCCAGCTGGGGACCAAGGAGATCACAAGGAAACCCCGGTGATGCCCAGCTTGCTGCAATCCCACTCTTTGTGCTCCAGCCGCGGCCGTTTTCCCCCAGCAACAAGCGTACATCACACCACAGCTGCTCTAGTGAGGGGGTGGACCTCCAGGAGCCCGTTACAGCAGTTTGCCTCCTCATTCAGAGCACAACACAATATCTAACAGCTCCCCACGTGCGTCACGACCACCCTCCAAGGGTGCCTGGAAGTACAAATACCGCAATAGAAAAGACACTGCACTATTCAAACACCTTTGTGAAAATAACGCTCAGATCCACAGGAGAGAGACTTGGAACTGACTCCAGCCAGAGGACGGGTGTCCCTGGGCAGTTTTGCCCTTATACCTCAGTTTTCATCTCGAGAAATGTGTGCGCTTCTATCCCAGGCCCGATCCCCCATCCTTAATCTATCCCAGTACTTTTTATTTGGCAATTGTCCCAAAGCTGACTGAGCAGAAGCACCATAGCTGTATCTCAGATGCTGGTGACACCTAAGCAAAAGTCACCTTTCTCCAGATCTGGGCTGGAATCCACTTGGTGTAACACGTCCATCAGCACGCCGTGTAGGCGCAGACATGCCATCTCCGATGTCTAGCGTCCTAGCGAGGCGCAGAAATCCAGGTTTCACAGTTTCTCATCTCTGACAACCTCTGCTCCCCCTGGCTTTGTCCCAGCACGGCTCTGCTCGTGTACTTGAAGTTCTGCCACCCCTTCTGTTCCAGTTCTGGGCCCCACGCGCTCTGCCAGCACATCTCAATCTTGGCCGATAGCTGCCTTGCTATTCGTATCCTGGGGTCCCTGCACAGCTCTATCATTGCTCCTCCATCCCAATTTGCAACACCCTCTTTTATTTTCATCCTAAACCCCTGTATAGCTCTGCCAACGGCCCTTAATCTTGTCCTGTAGTTCCTCTGCTGTTCCAGCCCTGGGCCTCCTTGGCTGGATACATCAAGTTAAAGACCTTTCAATATAAGACTCTTTCAGGAAAGATAAACAAATTTAACCTCATAAACCTTTCCCAATCCTGAAAAACCGGCCCGTGAGAATGAGGCACCAGAGACCACTTAACCACACATGAGAAACACATTCCTCCTGCTGTTTGCAAGCCCTGCTTCATTTGTCTGAATGTCAGACCGGCCGCCTGAAGCCAAGAGGTGTGCGAGCACGGGCACGAGCGACCACTTCGCTTCCTTTCCTTCGTCCTCTACCGTGTCTGTGAAAACAGAGGGATGCAGCAAAAGTCATTAAGGCAGTTGCCCTTGGAGAACGCTCCATCCTTTTTCCTCCCTTCTGTTTCCTTCCCTTTCCTGTGTCCTTATGCTTTTTTATTTTTATATATACACACAATATATCTACATACATACGCATGTGGATACAGACATACATCCTCTCTTGCTTTGCTGCCACTTCCACTTGCTTTCCTGCTCTCTCTGCAGCACCTCTGCTGGCAATTCCATCTTCCTCTCCGTATTTACACCCCTCCCCTGCTTACTTTTCGCCCAACACACACACAAACACTCGCAGCTTTACATTAATTTCAACCCACGGAGAAAACACCGAAATACGTGACTGTAAAGAGCTGTGGGTGAAAAGGACCCGCAAGCAGAGCGTGTCCCTCATCAAGTTGGCCAACAGCAACTCCCGCTGCCGCCGAAAACGTGGTGAGAAGCCGGACTGTGACATTCGCCTGCAATTGAACCCCTCTGCTTGTCTCTGCTGCTCTCCGCTCGCCGAGCCGGGAGAAGAAAGAGAAGAAAGAAAAGTATAGGGAGGAGAGAATGCAAGTGACAGAAAGAAGGATTGAATGAAGGAGTGAAAAGAAAGAAAGATATCCCTGCGCCGCTTGGTCCTTTATCAGCCCTGTCATCTGGTGCAGGGCCCTGTTCGCATTGTCTCACCTTGGACAAAACAAAAAGGCGTTTTTGTGCAGATTCCTTTAGAGCTGCCAGAACCCGCACCTTAGGGGGTCGCTTCAAGGCTGAATGTGCAGCTGACAGCCCCGCGCGGCCCGATGTGATATCAATAAACTCCGACACGTCAACTCTTCAGCACAGCTCATGTGGAAGGTACGGCTTGAATATTAAAACCTCCAGCGGCCGGGAAATAAGCTTGGGGTGGAGAGGGGGGAGGAGGTGGCTCAGAGCAAGACGAGGTCGAGGAGGGAGGGGGCTGCGCCAGCACAAGCCAGGGGCAAGGCAGCCAAAAATAAAAGAGACACCATTACAGATCTGCTACCTGCTGTCTCAGTAACTGTTCGGTATCTTTCTGCTTTTATTCTTGACCAGCAGCAAGGAAAAGAGGCACATGGACTTCTCTGATGGCTTCCACTACAGGTGCTGGGGCAGGGATTCTCTTCAACAACCAAACTGGACAGGAGCCCAAGAGCCAAACTTGTGTTTATCTGCTCGATACTACGTCCTGCCTCCTGCTTGGCAGGCATTTGCTACAGGGCAGGTGCTGTATAGTTGCACAAACGAGCAAATATACTACCTCTTCACACACTGCTGTTTATTATCCGATGGTGCTCAAAGGCGTCCATCGGTGACAGAGCCTCAGCTGCACTGCCAGCAAAACTTCCAGCCCGGAGGGACAGGTCAGGCAACAGAAGTGTTTGCTGTTGGGACACTGAAGCCCAGTAGCAATTTTTTTTGCCACTTCTGACACTCTAACCAGAAGAGTAGGCACAGCATCGCGATGGAAGTACTGGTGCTCTTTCATGCCTGTTAGCACTGGCTACAAAACGTTTTTCTCTGCTGACACTTGCTATCACTAGGTTCCAGAGTGAACATGCCCAGCTGAAATAAGAGGCAGCTCACTCCATGAGAGCTGAACTATGCTAAGCTCAGAGCCAAGCTAGCCTCTCTGAAGACTACATAATGTTCACAGCCTCCATTCCCACTCAGATCACAGCTCTGAAGTTTTATTTTTGCAGTAAACATTAGAACATATTTTGCCCAAATTAAACATTTGGAGTCTCAGATGCCAATTCCTCTAAAGGGGCAGGGGGAGGCCAATCCCACAGCCAGGAGCAGAGCTGTGCCACACACATCCTTTAGCCCTGACGAAGGCAGGACACAACTGTCCCACGAGGCCACGATCAAGACAGAAGTAAGTTTCAAAGTCTCCAGCCCTACAGAGGAGTTTTTTCAGGAGGCAGCTATACATGCAGGATATTCTGTGGGGTTTATCTGCCAAGTATTTCTCAGGATACATGACTTCATTCTGAACAGAGAATGAGAGAGGCTGAATATGTGGAGAACAACGTTTTAGGCTGTCAGTCACAGATGGGAACAGGTACTTCTGCACTAGATCTATTTTGGTTAGAACTGTGCAGATCTTGAGTTTTTCGGTTTGACAGTAAAATCTCCCAGATGCAGGGAAGTGAGAGTGTTTTAGGAAGTCTTAAATAATTTCTGTTTGACTGGGCTGTTTGTTTGTTTGTTTGTTTGTTTTAAATAACGAATCAACAGATTTTAATCGAAGGTAGTTGAAACATTTCAGCTGACCTGAAATGAAAAACCATGCTTTGTTTTCAAATTATTTGAAAATCATTAAATTATCAAATTATTAGGAATAACATGAAGTTGCGATTTGAGAAGACATTGAAAACCCCTTGTATTTTTCGATTCCTCTCCTGTGTCTGGCCAATGGCTCTGAGATCTTTGCAGAGGCATTTGGTCTTGCTTTAGTTCAGTTTTGACCATGTGCCCTTTGCCAGTCACAAAAGTCAAGAGATCCAAGAGTCAGTACTGCGTTGTTTAGGGATGGGATGTCTCTAACATCAAACTGTTGGTTCCTCCGTGCCTACTACTATGTAAAAGGGAGAGGATTTGTGTGCCTGGCTCTCCGGGACCTGCACAGACACATGGGGTCTTCTGTGGCATGAGCTGATTTCTGGCTGCCAGGCCAGCACAGTGGGGAGCATGTGAAAAATATCTCATGAGCTACACATATGACTGGCACTAGCAGTTAACAAAAGCAGATTCTGAGCAAAACCAGCAAATAAAATAGATGCTAGTGATTCTCACTCAAAAACAAAGTCAGAAATCCAAAGAAACCTTCTTGAAAACCAAGCAGTGAAGTGTTGCAAGAAGGAAATTCTCACCCTCAGCTTGAATGGATAGAGCAAGTGCACAAAGTGTCCCAGGAAAAATATTTTTCCAGCTACTGATGAGCCCACATGAGAATCACTCACCCTTCAAGGGGCCCGGTAATATGGGAGTTAGTTCCACGCCACGTACAGTTTTGAAAGCTGAGTACTGACCATGCAAAAGCCGAACCCCTTTCATCCACCCCTTCTTCCCAACCAAATTTTACAGACCAGAGAAAATTAGCTGGAATGTTTAATGAACCTTTTGATATTCATACTTTTTCAGCTGGTAAATAATTTCATTCTGCACGCTGAGGACATTCAGGGTGCAGGCATGGAGATTTTCCTCTTGGGATAGGGTAGGCTGGCTTAGCTAAATTAAGAAATTACCTCCCCTTGAAACTTGAAACACTTCAAAAATGCAGTTGTCTGAATTGTCCAGATTCTCTGTGCTTCAGAGTGTGAAACAGTATTAACTGTTATTTGTATTTCTGTAGTTCCTACTGTACCAAAGCAAACATGGACAAAAGATAGCAGGAGGACAACATGAGGGAACTAGATAGTGGAAATTTATTTTTACTGGTCTGAGTCAATATTGAAAATAAAATTTGGATAGCCTGACTCCCAGGTGGCTACCGGGTCCACCAGCTGATCCTTTTTAGATTATAATGCAAAAAAAAATCGTGACTTGGTCTGAGTCCTTGCACCTTGCCAGATGTGCTGCATAACTCCTGTATCAAGTCCCAAAATCCTGGTTACCTTTTCCAGACACCACTCTGCTGAATATCACCTGCAGCTCTAACATATTAGTGGAGTAATTGATTAGCCTGCTCTTCTTACTTCAACACTTTCCTCCATGCCTAAAGATTCCCATTTCATGCTTGAAAAAGTCTCAGAGAGAACAAGCTCTTGGGTTGCATGAGTTTGCAGGACAACCCCCAGAGCTGTGAGCAGCAGTAACGAGGTAGACTCTTCTACTCCCCAGCAAGCAGAGCTTTCAGATGCCATCCAGCAAATCCAACAGGTCAGCCAAGGTTTGACATCGAAGGTGTCCTTTGAAAACTAGAGTGTTTAATTGTTTTAACAGGTGTTTTCTAAACAGCAGGACAGACAAGTCAACATCACAACAACTTTCTCCACCAACGCAAAATTAATGATGCAGGAGGACAGTCAGAAGAGCGAGCGACAAACCTCGAAACGAAACCTCAGCAAAACACAAGCCCAAGAGTTGGGCTGGACTGGGTGCACCGCGGTTTTGGGGAGAAACCCCACCGGGATATTCAAGCATTGGGCTCCACTTGGCAGCAGCGGGAGCCGAGCCCCGTTCTGGGAATGGCGGGGCTGCCCCGGGTCACGTAGCCACCGTTCCACTCCCTGCTGCGAGGGGCCCCCGCGCTGGATATTTGCAACCGGCTTTAGCGTCACAGTGGGAGCTGGAGAGGACTTACCAGCCTTTTGTGATGGATACGCTTTTCCGTCCAACGCTGCCAGCGCTATCGCTATTAGAAATGCCACCAGAATACAGGATAGATTTTCCACTCCCTTCTCATCCATTATCTTATCTGTCTGTATTGTCCCCTGTTTGGTATTGGGCTCGGGGACAGCTGACACACAACTCAAGAAGTTCCAGCGAGCCTTGAACTTCGTCGCGCGGGCCACGACTGGGTCTTTTAAAGGCATGCTTTGCACACTGTGTCTCTGCAATCTGCCTGAGATGCTGATATTTCTGGGAAAAAACTTTTGGAGTGTGGCACATGCCCCACACCTACTTAGTATTAGGTGGAGGCACCCATCTCAGACCAGCGGGGACTGAGTACTCCCTTTGTACCTACCAACAATCTTCCCCTCGCTCTAATTATTAAAGATTTTGCCTTGAGTTGACTCAGTGGGAGCTTTGTGGCGGTAGGTGCCGCACTGAGCCGTGAAAGGACGTCGTAGTACCTGGTCCACAAGTGAATAATCCAGCAAAATCCAGCGTATGCACATTTTGACAGCTGGGTCAAAAACGCTCGCACTCAGTTTTAGTTAAGTTCAGAACAACTGTCCCTAGCCTGTCTTAGAAAACTTGTAGGAACGGCACAGACTTCTCTGTACTAAAAATGCAATCTAATATTGTTTTCCCGCAGAATTTCACTTGGATCAATTTCATTCCTAAAGAACAGAAGAGTTTCTCTTCCGAAAACCAAAGATTCCATCAAAGACCTGTACAAACTTAGAGGTGCGTATTTTTTATATGAAAAAGTAACAAACAATATTTATGAAAATAAGACTTTTTAGGCACAGAAATAATGATATTTAGATTTAAAATATTTTCTTAGTCCATAGCAACGCTACATTAAAATAATTCCTTATAATTTGTTACCAATTTTCACAAAACCTAACTTACTTTAAATTTTAATCTTTTCTAAACACTCAGACTTCAAAGTTTTTGTTGATGGTACTCAAGATATTTCCCAAACCTGCACAATGTCACCCTCTGCTGACGCATTCAAAGAGAAGTTTTTATAACAAAAGAGATAAATGGTCAATTTAGTCCAGTATCCTGCCCCTGACTGCTCCCCATGCTGGATACTTCCCGATGGAGACGTAGGCTACTCTGTAATTATCTCCTGCACCATTACTTCTGTTGAGTGAAGGGTAATCTTCCCAGCACCAATTAATTCATGGCTGACTTGTGCAAAATCCTGGATTGCTTTTCTCTTTAAAAATAGTTATTCAGTGTGTAAGAACCAACTGGGGTAGTACCCAAAAGTCCAGCTGCTAACTGGGACAACTTGAGCCTGAAAACCTGCGCTGGAAAAAGTCTCCCAAGAACCACAGAGAAATCAACATTTGCAAGATATTTACATAAATAAAGAGGGGAAAAGAAACCCATGAAGACTTCATCACTTGCCAGCAAAATTCTGCTGTGAAAACTGAAAGGCTGAGAGGAGTTAGAGGCTACCTAAATAGGGCCATGAATAACTATTCTTCATCAGAGAAGCTTTTATATTCATGAGACAAGGCCAGAGTCCTCTTGCCAATCTTCGTCCCTCCTCTGCTCACTGTGCAGAGGTGCTCACTTAATTATCAGTTTGTCTTTTGACACACACAAAAAAAACCCCACAGATTTAGCACTGGTCTCTTAACACTGCCTAAGTCCCGTTCCGAAACTTTTAATTTGAGGTTGAAGTTGTGCTCAAACGCTTTCATCTGGTACCTACTGGGTTCAAACGGCCGGGTAAATTTAAATAGAGCAATACATATGGCTTACTAGCAAAGGTACACACCTAAATAAAGATGGTGAAGAGGATGGTAAAGCCTAACGAACTAGATACCAATAATATATGGACCTTTGTATATGCTTACGTATTCTGTGCATGATACCTAATGATCCAGGCAGACATGGAGAACAGAAACTGGACTGGGGCAAGTAACAAAAGGGATAAATATAAATTACAGGCATGTGAATGAAATTGTGCCTCCGAGGTTCTTTGTGACTTCTAAGTGCCATTGACAGAGGCATTTATAGCACTCATCTCGTGTCCTGCTGTAGCGTTGAGCCAGTGGGCTCTGTGCTGATGTCTTGTAACAGAAAAGTGGGATTTATCCTAATAAATGTTCTGGAGTTAGAAAGCCTTGCTCCGAGGTACCTGTCACGTATCAGGTGTGCAGTGAGCACAGGCAGAAACAGAGATACAGGGGACTACATGCCTGGTGGGTTGACAAACGATGGGTGAGTTTGCTTCTTAACCTAAAAACTGTCGCTAGATGGAGAAGAAAAAGTGGGAATGGCTGAAGGCAAGAAGTATACTTTCATCAATATGCTAGCACCTTAAAATAAAACAAGAGGAGAAAAAAAAAAAAAAATCTGGAAGTCCTTGGGGATGAGATCATCTGTCACCACAGGCCAGCAGAGCTGTCATGAAATAAATAAACGGCCTGGATTGTCTGCAAGGGTGACTACAAGGCAGTGACATTGATCCACATGTCCATCTGGATAAAAACTTGTTTGTGGGCAGACCCTTCACTCGGTGAAAAGTGCCTCCTATGGCTCCTTCTGCCCATCATTGCCCTCTCCTTCCCCTAAGTCAGAGATAATGAAGTTACAGAGCTCGCTAAGAAGGCAAGGAGGTTTTTTTTTTTTTCCCTAACCCTTCAGCTTCCTCTGAAACAAACCCAACAACAACTCAGCTGGTCTTCCTCTATTATTTTTGTTGGAGAGACTCCCCTAGTCCCTCCCTCCCTACGGATCTGCTGCTAATAAGAGTCGTGTAAGTTTGTTGTACACCTGCCAAATTTTCAGATGGGACCAGGAGCCAGCTTGCGTGGTTGTTGTTTTTCCTGGATGAGAGAGCCTGCAAGGGCAGGCAGGAGCGTGGCAGCACCTGAGTGCTGGGGCTGGAAAACGTGGCAGTAACTGCCCTGCATTCCACCACCGTGGTCAGAGACGGAGTGAGAATGAAAGGGATGGAGAAGAAGGATGGAAGAGCACACAAATATTAGCACTCAGTGAGGAACACCCTTGGAGAGTATTAAAAAGCAAACCCAGCCCCTGTGATGCACTTTGGGGAAAGAAACAGGAGCTGAAACTAATGGAGTATTTAGTGTGCACTGGTTTTACTGCAAAGCATGGATATTTGGGCCATGGTAGTGCCCAGGGCTGTGCAGATACATGAGCACAGCAGCACAGAAGGGAAGGAGAGCCCAGAAAGGGCTAAACCAACACACCAGCAAACTCAGACACCTCAGGGAGCACCGCCTGGAGGCAGACAGCAGTTTCAGCACAGACTACAAGAAGGGCTCTGACCTTGCTGAGGCTGTAGCAGGTTGCTGGGTCCCCACGAGCTGCTGGAGCGGCACCATGCTGTGTCTGGCTGGATGTCCTGACCGCTGGACCACACTCTGATCTCTGGACCTCACAATCTCTGAGATTTGGGAGATGGTTCATAAGGGGTAAAAGAAACATGAGAGGAGAGGCTGGGGGGTGCATGGAGCAAGGATAGGCTGTTATAATCAGGTAGATTACAGAGGTCCTTATGCAGAAAGAGCAGGATTTAGAGGTCTCTGAAGAGAGAGAGATGCTCATATGAGGGCTCGACGAGAAGATGGATTTTAGCAGAATAACTGAATAACCAAGAAGCTGGGGAGAATGAAACTCAACAGCAAGAAAAAAAAAAAGACTTAGTAGGTCATCTCCTGCACGTGTCAGTCAGCACAAGGCTGTTCTCACCAGTCGGAATTTTTTCCTCCAAAAGTCGATAGTTCAGTTTAAGTCCCAGCACTTTCTCTAGTGTCCAAATGCCACAGGAGAGGGAAATCTGGGCAGTCCAACTTCACTAACCACTAAGTCCTAAAATCTTTCTTTTTTTTTTTCCTCCCCCCGTCCCTATTTCTTTTGATTCAGACAAAACTCCCTCTGAAGTTGAGTGGACCAAATACGAGGGCATTTACTCAAAGCTCAATTCAGATGTCACTGGGGGTAAATCTCCATAATGCCAGCTGGCGCTTGCTTGACTGAACAGTCATTACTCGGCAAGTCGGCCGCCCAGTAAAACCTGAACTGGGCCCGCAGGAGGTGTAGTGGTAAAGGGGCAAGCCTGATATTGAGGAAAACGGGGCTCAGAGCATCATAGACTTTTATTTAATTAAAGACAAAGTGCTCTGTGTTTGCAAGTGTGGATCGCAGCACAGTCCCCAGGGGAAGGCAGTTTGCAGATATTCTGGTAATAAGGCCAGGCAAGCAGCTTTCTCCATAAATTGTACCAAGACAACCCAGTCTGTGTCACAGCATCCCGATCTGGTCCGTTGAGTTGTCTGCACAGAGCTTTAATTGTAATTTACGGAGGATAAGTGCCTAATGATGAACGGGTTTAAAAATCAGAGGATCTGCTGAAATTAGCGGTCCACTGGTTTAGAATGGTGGAAAAATACGTCTTACAGGCGGTTAGGAACTGAGTGAGATGTCCTTGATCTTTTTTTTTTTTTTTCACTTTGCAGGCAAGACCTCATGGTTATTTCTTCCAGCTTAAACAGTACAGGACACATTAAAACAGAACAAAGCAAAAAAGCCTGAACCGAAAACCTCGATGGTAGGAGGGGGGGAAAAGTTAGCGAAAACTCAATGAAGGCAACAGCCGTTTCTTCCCGCCTCAGGTCTGATTCAATCAGGTCTTTCAAAAGAAACTCCTGTCACCACAAACTGCCTTTTCATGCCAGATTCCTCCGGCTCCCCCTCTCTGCCCCATCCCAGCGCCTTCCAACAGCACCGATCAATCTCCAAGCGACACCCTGCTCCCCCCTCCGCTCCCAGCTGCCTCCAGCCACCGCCGTTCCCAAGCAAAAGGCAGCTTCACCCAGGAAGGTGGTGGAAAAAATGTGGACAAATTTCTGATTTGCAACACTCTGGGAATGGGTTTATTGCCATTGTTTGAGTGCAAATGTATAAATAAAGCAAAACGAAGATTCCAGGGTGAGTCCGATGAAAAGCAGAAAACAAGAAATTTTATGGCCATAAGTGGCGTGGGCTAATGGTGATTTTTGAGGCACTGGACCATGGTAGTTACTTAGCTAAATGATTGCTGTGAAACCGGGCAAGAGGCTTATTTCTTAATTACTGTTACATATTATGTCAAGCTGACACTTCAAGGCGTGCTCGGGCACTGATAAAGTTAGCCAAAAAAAACCCACCACAACCCAACCAAAACACCCTTACTGTTCTGAGAGGCTGTTTTTAAAGCTTGTTACTTGGGAGTCACGGCTGGCGCTGGGAAAAGGCAAGGCTGGCCCCCAAAAACAGGGTGCACCGGGCTCACGCTCCGCTTACCTCTAGATCCATAGGGTAAGGCAGGAATGGATAAATCTCTGGGAACCTGGCAGCCTTTTAGCTGGCTGAGCAGGAAAGCTATAGGGGATTGGAAGGAGCCAAGAGGACCAGTGGCACTAGGACAGAGGAAGGGGACGGTCCCTGCTGTCCGGCTGTTCAGAACGAGCGAGAGCCAGATTTTCCTCTTGGCTGCACGGAGCCAGCCCACCGGTTTCGAAGCCCAGGCACTGTAACTGGGAGGATAATTCAGCCCCGAAGAGGGACCGGAATGGGATAGATCACGGAGTAAGGCGAAGCAGCTCCTCTGATTTCTAGTGGCTACAGAGCTGACTCGGCTTCTGCGCAAAGCTCTCCAGAGCCCTGCCAGGATGCCAACCCCCTCCTTCATCTGCAGGTCCAGAGATTTGAGTTCAGTTTCCCTGGGGCCACCTCTTTGCTGCCGTGCCCCGAGAGCAGTCGCTGGCAACCACGTCTCTTTTGATCACTTTGCCCCAGTGTAACATCGTGGGTAACATGGGGCATGAGCAATCAAGCTGCTAATTCCCTACTCCTGGATCTACCTATCATCCGTTATATTATACATATGCTTTGATCACGTGTAGCCCATGTGTAAAAATCTCATTTGGATGTAGCTCAGATTTACAGTTCCTTATATATCCCATAGGCTCACAGTCCCACAGGCTGTAGTTCTGTTCCTTTTAAAATAAATATGTATGCATAGACTTCCCAAGATACTGTCCTCTCCCTTGCTCTTTGCCCAGTGCACCAGGAGGTGTACAAATCCTAAACAAAAGCACCGTCTCTGCACGAAAATCTCATAATCTGAGCACATAGTTTTGTCAATGTATTTTCTTCCCGGTCTAAACCAGTGAACTCCAGGAGAAGAAAGGGAAATTACACATTTGCAATGCCTCAAAATGATCAGCTCACCACTGGCATGAGTTGGATGTGAAAAAAAACACTAGAGAATAGGACAGAGCAGCATCACAGTCCGGCATGATCCCTATTGTGGATGCCCCATCCCTGGAGGTGTTCAAGGCCAGGTTGGATGAGGCTTTGGGCAACCTGGTGTAGTGGAGGGTGTCCCTGCCCATGGCAGGGGGGCTGGAACTGGATGGTCTTTGAGGTCCCTTCCAACCCAAACCATTCTATGATTCTATTCTTAATTTGATTTAATTAGCCAAATCAACACCTCTATCTCCATGTGACCCTTCAACTTGTGGCATGCAAAATCCAGATACTAGATTTACAGCTGGGTCAGTTTTACCCTAGGTAAGCTGATTATACCCTACATTTTGAAAAAAAAAAAAAAAAAAAAAAAAACCAAAAAACCTCCCTGTGCAGGAATGCTAATGGCAAAATACATTCACAGCTTATTTAATAACCCAAACTGCATAATTGCAACAAGTAAGCTCATCCTGAGGTGTTGAACTTATATTTTGTGAGCAGAAAATTCTTCTCCCTGAAAAAAAAAAAAAAGAATGGGAAAGTCCTCGCTGAGACTCCCTCTCAGACTGAGAAATTTCATTCCCTTGGAATTAGTTTCTGTCCTCAAAACTCCTCCGAACAAATGTAATTATTTGTAAATCGCGGGGCTCGCTTTGCAGCTAGCTGGCCGTACTCCCGAAAATGCATTGGTTGCCCATTGATGTTGGAGAACAAGTAAGGGCACTCTTTCAAAACTTTGGGAAAAAGAAAAAAAAAAAAAAAACCACAGAATACAAAAAGTCAGGCTGCTTTTTTTCTTTTCCTTTCAGCTCTTTGGAATAATTTGCCTTCAAGAGCCCTGGAATTGCTCCAGTATTTTTGAGGTAGGAAACATGCAGAGGTTTAATTCTTTATTGACTCCATCAGGTTCAGGTTACATGTTGGGGTATAAAATTATAAACAAATGGATGGCATTTACATTTCTGAAGTGTTTCCAGTCCCTTCACCCTCTCACCCCTCTGAAAGGTACATCAGAAGTGGTGCCGCCTGGGTAGAGGGAGCCAGGTGGCTTCACCCCTAAACAAGACATCCTTTCTGCCTTCCTCCTAACAACGGGCTGCTCTCTCCCTCGGGTCCCTGGCTCGAGTCCAACCTGAAATCCTATGGGCAGCGAGTAGGTCACTCTCAGGTGAGCCCCGAGGAAATCCAGCTTTTGTCCCCAATCCAGAGGTCTGAGCAATTACAATTTTGTAGTCCCAGTAATTTGGAGAATAAGCTATAAGTTGTCTATTTTCCTGGGCAGGCCAGTCCTAATTGGGATCAAAGAGAAGGTGTCAAAGAAATGGGAAAGAGTATGCCCAGTAATTTTTTGTGTGGCTCCCTTAGCTAGTGCCACTGCATTTTCTGGGAGAACATTGATTCAGATCAGCTTGGCATTTTGGAGGAGGTGTTTTCTCCCGCTGTTGAAAAGAATTGCCATCACTTGCTCTGGTGTCATACTTGTGACTGGGAAGTGAGGAAACGGAAATTGTAAAGTTGCACAACTCTAATCGAGGCTTATGGTTCCCGGAGAGAGGAGGGACTAAGTGACACCGGCACCACCCATGTCACTTTTTGTTCTAACGTGTTTCAAGTAGACAATCCTGCCCAACCCTTCAAGCCCCTCGCAAAGATCAGAAGCTTGAATGGCAAAAACACGCGGGCAACTGGGGGGAATGCTGGAATCAAAGCCAGCCAAGCCCCGTGCAAATCCCAACAGCCCGAGTTTTCCCTTGATATCACCGTTTGGCATCAGGAGTCAGAAGCACGGCGCTTCTCACAACGGCGGGTAACCTTGATGGTGAAACGGTAACGATGCCGCCGCGCAATTAATGTCATCAACGTGCTCCTTGCTGCACGACTGCAAAGGCGGTGCAAGTTGCAGCAAGGGCTCGTTTGAAGATCCCGACTGACATGGAACTAGTGCTGGGGTGGGACCCAGTAGCTGTGGGAAAGCCAGCAAGAAGCAAGGAAAGGAGTCTGGCTGCAACAGGCCAGTTTCCCATGAGACAGACTCTTCAATATCAGAAACAGCAACACCCTTAGGTCTACCAAGGAGTTAAGGGACCGGTAATTATTAAGAGCAATCTCCTTGGAGCCTGATGGGTACAACAGCTTTAGCATCTTCTCTATTTCTAAGACGTGGTGAAGAAGTGCTAGTCCCAAGTCCCCACTAATTCACCCACTGAATTATTAGCAGCAGCTCTTGCAGCACTTAGATGTTTCTTAGCTATCCTCCAGCTTCAGGAGATGTTTAGCTAAACCAGAGCAGCAGTGGCATGTGCAGGAACGAGACAGCTTGGCCATTTTGGTTCCCCGTTACGCTAGGCACTGAATGACTGCACAGTAAGAGACTACCTGTGGTCAGACGAGACAGAGGTGGGAGCAGAAACAGAGGCACAGAGAGATGAAGCGGTTTGGTCAAAGGCAAAGCAATCCAGTGGCAAAGCCAGATTTGAAAAGTCTTCACAGCCACAGCTCAGTTCCATATACGTTAGACAAAACAGAAAGCATGCACGAAGCAGGACCAGGTTGTGTGTTTGCAGACTAGCTAACCTGGTGTTGGTGAAATAAAAATCAGATTTTTTAAAGAAATCCGTATCTGGAGGTAACAGATGAAGTTCCAAGCTGAAGTAGGTCCACCAAATTCACAATCTCTCCCTTAAACCTTGCGTGCGAGCACAACTCTGCTACTATGAGTATATAAGGAGATCCTGCACCCTGGGGAATGCTTCTTGCTAACCGAGCTAACGATGCCTTTTTCAGCAGTGCACTTTTAGAGGAGGTGGTAGCGGAAGTATCTTCTTAATCGTGTCTGTGTTTCATACCAGGAGGCTACTCACATGTATAAAATTAAATATGAACATAAGTAATTGCAGATTTGGGACGTGAGACAATAAGGACCAAATTTTCAGTGGGTAAGCCCAGGCCTCCAAAACTGCATGCCTTAAATTGGGAGATGCGGTTATGAACGATCACGTTTTCACATGCCCCAGAGCTCTGAAACACACACAAACATCTTTTGCGTGCACCAACCTAAGTTCTGAGCAATGAAACCCAGACCAAAAATGTACGGATACGGGGAGGGGGGGGAGTAACTGATCCCTTCTCTGATCCAAATGAGGAATCTCCTGTGAAATATCCTATCTTCTGTGCACGTCGGGAACGTATTTCTAAGATTGGTCCTCATGAGATAAATTGGCATGGATGATCCTTACCAACACAACTGGGCAGAGAGGGGAATCGTTTACAAAATGATCAAAACGCTACAGCTGGAAGTGTGTTAAAAAATAGGAGAGATGCAGAGCTTGAGGATCAGAGACCCTAAATACCAACAGCCCCTCCTCAAATCCGCGGTGGGCGAGCTACTCAATTTACAAAACTCCATGAAGTGAAGCCATTTTACATTATTTGAGAATCGGACCCAGTGAGTGGGTTGAGCCTCAGCACTGAGATGATTTGTGAAGATGGAGGAGGCTGTGATGGAGGGGGGAATTCCCTGGGACACAGATTCAGTTCCTTCTTGAGCTCTGAGCTCCCAATGGGACACGAAGTGACATACCTATCTATCCTGTGCTTTCATTTCCTTACCTATAAAAATACCGATCATATTGCCCTTCTTCTGGGCTATGGTGACCCAAAATTCAGTAAAAATGTGCTGGTGCTGGAACATACATGTTCCCAGATAGATTTTCCAGCGGGTCACATCACACTGTGACCTTTTAAAACGTTTTTCTTGCTGCTACAAAACACGAAATGCCTGTTACTGAGTGGAATAAACCAACGAACATCTATTCAGTGCTTGCTTGCAAATGAAAAAAAAAAAACCACCCACAACATTCTGAAGAGATACAAGTGCTCACAGGAGCCTTGAAATATATATATTTTGGTTAACTGCGACGTTGCCTGTAGCTCTTTATGGCACTTTTAAAGCATCAAAGCTCAGATTTGTTATATCGAACCTGGAAAGCTTCAAAAAGTTTTTGTAAATTAAAATTAAAAAAAAAAAAAAAAAAAAAAGAAGATACCAAAAGCTATGAAGTGGTATTTTTCAGATGGGAATGTGCTTTGATTTCAGTGGCTAATGCAAATAATACTCTCTCCTCCTCCTCCTTCCCCCTGCACCCCCAACAGAGTTTGCAGTGCTGCAGACAGAAGGTGGGGAAAAACAAATATGACATAAATTGTCTTGGTAAACAAGTAAATCGTGTCACTTAACTCTTCCCCCTATGACTCCTTGCTGGAACTTGGAATTAGTTTATGGCAGGGCTCTGTCAAAAGGCCCCCCTCCTTGGAAACAGAGGTGAGACCTCAAAAGCCATTGTCTCTTTAGTTAATTAATTAAGGTAATATTGAGTAGAGCTTTGCTTCTAAGTTCAAGGAACCCAGCTGGGGGCAGCAGCCTCTTGTTTGATGCCATGAATACGAAGGAATGAGCTGCAGGCTCTGCAGTAAAACCCAAAATCATTTAAAACACCTCGAGGAGGAGGGGATTGGGGGAAGGAGCTGATGGGGGGAGCCCAGTTTACGGAGCTTTCCAGCAAGGTCCAGCCTTCTTCAAACAACTACGGGGGGTCACTTTGCATCTTACACCACTGCCAGCTGAGTGGCAACCAGTTCCTCGGTTCGTGACTCGTGGTTTTCAAGAGGGGGGGAGGCTGTTTAAGTTTTGTGGAGCTGATTTCTTTACCCACACAGCCTCCTTCGGCTGCGGAATGCTTCTTACCGGTGCCTGGCCCAATCCCTAGAAATGTTGTACTGGTCAATTTTGCTTACACAGGGAATCCTCTCACAGACATGGGATGGGATGACTCATTTGGATAAAGTCGCCCACAAACGTAAGCCTTTGCAGGCCTAAGCTGGAAACGTGTTTTATTTCCAAGTAGCATCTAGTTGGTTGCTCTTGTGAGCTGATTTGCCTCTAAAGAAGAAAAAGGAAAAAAGCCAAATCTCCAGGTCCGTATTCAATCTTTGGGTAAAACTCCCGCAGATACCAGGGGAATTTTCCTGCATAAAACCTTCAGGTTTTGAGTTAAAAAAAAAAAAAAGCTGTGGATGGGGCTCTGCTTAGTAATTTTTACGCAAGGATCCAGTCTTGGCTTTGCTGCTGACACGTCATGTGAACCTGGCCAAGCTGCTTCACTTCGGTTATCCCCGGCTCTTTCCTACGCCGCGAGCTGGCTCTGGCTGTGCATCCACACACTGCCCAACGCAACGGCTGCAAAATCTCAGTCCCAGCCCCTAAAGCAAATAGTATTCCTCCATCCCATCCACAAAGCGAGGCATGATGCCCTTCCTTGGTCCCTACCCTCATGTCACAGACTCCCCTCACGTACACACGGAACCGTTTCTTTCGCTTTTCCTATAAAATAAGAACTAACGAGCCGCCGGGTGCGGGATTTAAACGCCTGGAGATTGCAGGATCTTTGTGGATTTGAACCTCGCTCGTTCCCCTCGTCCCCATATGCTGTGTATTAACGTCTGCCGCTGTGTTGAGTCTAATTTAGTTTGGTATCTTCTCAGGGGAGAGGTTGGCTCTCATCTGGACGTGGCTGCCGAGCGCCGGGCACACCAGTGGCACCGTATAAATAACAGCGATCATAAATAGCTGACAACACCTGCTGGTTTTGAATCAGCAACAAGTGATAATCCTGCAAACAGCTAAATGGGACTTTGGGATTGCGGGTATTGGCCTGGTTAACTGGCTCCTTGGTTTGATTATGTGTTTGTGTTTTCCCATTTCTTTTTTTGCCTTTGAAATGCCTCAGGGAACCGCTACGGGAACAGGAATGACCCAAAATCTGTTGGTCTTTCATCACGGCAGCTCTTCACCTGGTTCTTTTTTTCCTCTCCCCAGACCTATTTGTGATGCTTTCAGGCGAATATACCTTATGGAAACCCCGGAGGGAAATAATAAAAATATTCCTGTGCTTTAAGGGCTGCAAAGGGTCCCCTGTCCTGCAAAAACCTGAGCCCATCAGTCGGTCCATTTACTCCTATCGATAAAATCAAACGTGGATGCGTTGGCTTGAAGTTCAGAGGCCTGATTAATTCTAGCATGGGACCAAATTGCCACGCTTCTCTGAAAACTGTCCCTACAAACAGGGCTTGGGATTGGGCACGTGCGTAGGTTTGTTCTGGAACGAGGGAGCCTACAGTTCCTACAGTTCTCCAAAAATTATTGCCCTACCTAATTAAGCAGATATTTCCCTAGTTGGGAAACACTTCTGCTTTGGTTGTTGTTTTTCTTCTTTTTCTCAGTGTTTCTTCTCCTCCCTGTTGCTGTTTTGGGGTTGGCTTTTTTTTTTTTTTAATATATTGGTTTTGCCCTTGTGGCTCCGTCTCCTTTGAGGTCACCTCTCCAGGAGCACATCTCCTTTGGAAAGCACTAAATACAGGTTAGGAGGGTCACAAGTCGCATAACCCCCTTGAGGGAGGTTTGGCTTTAGCCAGCCATGAAATAGCAACTCTTCCGCTGCAGAGGGGAAGGTGAGGTTGGGGAAAGGGGGTAATTTTATTATTATTATCATCGCTTGACCTCCCAACCCAGAGCTCGGAGCTGTCTCTCGTTAAGGAGTGTGCCAACAGACTCTGCAAGCACCAAAAACTAGCTAGACCCATCCATCATGCGAGTTATCAGCCCCCAAAACGCCCTCGCAGCCGTTGCCGCAGCCGGGCCAAGATGGTCCCACCTTGGAAAGATCCCCTCAGCATAACAAGAGGGACAGAGGGAACCCACAAACACCCAGGGCTAGGATGTGAAGATGAGGACCGAGGCTTTTGGGTGGGCTGGAAAATCTCCACGTTCAGGTTTACACCCTGCCTGGGCTATTTGTTGCAGCCTGCACCTCTAGAAGTTATTTTGACGGCCAAAGTGATGAGAAACTCCCTCTTTCCCTATTTTTTTTCCACTGTCCAGACAACAAAATGTCCCAAGATCATAAAGTTAAAATGCCATCGACTGCAAACGTGCATGAATATCCCTTTTCTCCTTCCAAAGCTTTCAAAAACTTTTCTGAATTAACCTTAGCGAAGGTGGAAAATGTCTGAAAGGGGCGGGGAGGGGAACCAAGGCGCTCATACAGCTTGTTGCGATTTTATGGGAGAAACCAAAGCTGCTTGATATTACCCAAATTTACCCAAACGTCGCTCGACCCTGACCCCTCCGGCCGTGACACGAGTCTGGAGCCGAGAGCGGTCAGTGAAAGCGAGAGGACCCACAGCAGCAGGTTTGGATATTAATTTAGGGACTTTTCTGGGCACCCATTGCCGGGTTTGCCATCCCTCGCCCCTCTCCGCGGGATGCTCAGGGTGTTTCTCCCCACCACTGCGTCCTGACAGCGCAAGGCTGATGTCCCAGGGAAATAAAAAAAAAAATAAATAAAAATAAAATAAAATAAATCCGTCAAAGCCTATTAGTTAAATTGCTCTGTGCAAACCTAATTGACCACGAGGGATCTCCTAGACAAGCGGGCCGTAAATCGCGATTTTTAACAGCGGCAGGGGGAAGGAAGGAGGAAAAAGGGGGGGAAGCAGGAAGAGAAAGAGAGAGGGAAGAAAGTTTGCGATTGCTGGGGATCATTTTAGGCGACTGCCTGGCTGGAGGCTGCGGAGAAAGGAGGGTTGATCTGCAGCATATGGTGCAAAGAGCCGGTGCTGGGGGTGGAAGAATAAAAACCCCCGAAGGCCGCAGATCCTAAGGAGCTATTTATTCCTCCCCCTGCAGATGTACATTAATGCAGGAGGAGTAGGGGGAGCAGATCTTTGGGTTGGAGAAAGAGAAACAGCGCTCCTTCCTTTTAACATGCTGTTGTCTGGCTTGATCTTGTCACTCCAAAGGGACCCATTCAGAGGTATTCATGCATCTGCCTCGGGGGGACAATGGGACCTTAGTTTATAAACTGTCTGTCCAGTTGCCTGCGGCCTTTAGTCCTTTTGTTTTCGCTTCTCTTAATAAACTTTTTGGGGGAGTTCATCAATACGCTTGAATAGCTGATGTTCTCATTCTCAGAGAGGGGAATAACAGAAGGTCTCGAAGGTTTTTTTGTTGTTGTTTTGTTGTGGGTTTTTTTTTTTTTTAATAGAGGTGGGGGTGGGTTTTTTTTTCCCCCGTAAAGGGGAACCGAGGCTTGAAAAGCATCAGAATAAACCCTTAAAAAAAATAAAAATCTGAAGCGACCCCAAACAAAACCTCTATTCAAAAGAGATGGAGATGGAGAAATCCACAACATTTAATTGCCGCCCCCCCCTCCCAAAGCAATTTTCGTCCTGCCGACAGAATTAAGACGATCTCCGACTAATTTTACAGCTCTCAAAATATTTTGGGTAGGGGGATTGGGAAGGAATTTCGGAGACCAGGCTAAATCCAGGGGATTTAGGGCTGAAAGCTGCCTCGAACCTTCCCCTCTCTGTTCCCCTCTATTCCCCCTTCCCCCGGCAATTACAGAAATCACAGCCCAGCAGATATATTTCCCCCTCCGCGCTCTCAAATCACAGGGAATGTCCCCAAACCGAAGTCTCTCGCCCGGTCCGGCCCCTCCGGCAGCCCGCGGAGCCCTCCCCTTCCCCGGCGCCTCCTTTGTAGCCGAGCCCGGAGGCGGAGGAGAAGGGGGGGGGATACGGAGAAGCCCCTATTTCTAAGGCACAGCCCCCTCCCCGTGCCGGCTCCCTCTCTCCTCCCTTGATTTCTCTTTTAAGGCGTTTATTTTCCTGGCAGCCCCTTTCTCCCGCCCCGCAAAGCCGAGGGAGCCCGGCTGCAGCCCGGCGCGAAGGCGATGCTGGGCCCCCCCTCACCCCCCCTCTCCTTCTCCAGGCAGCCCCCCACCAACCGCTCTCCCCAGTGACTCCAGTTCAGCGTTTTAAGGCCCTAATGAGTGTTGACAAGTTTAATGAGTTTGTTTTAAAGAGGAAAAAACTGGTCAAGTCGAGATTTCCGAGTCAAATCCATTAGGAGATCCCATTCAAACCCCTCCTGACAGCTCAGCCGCTCTCACACTTCACCAGCCAGCCCATGGCCGGGCTGCTGGGTGAACCCCATCCCCCTGCCCCACAGCCGGGACCCCCAACCCCACCGCCGGCCCCCCCCGCCCGGGATACAGCGCGCCGGCGGTGTCATTGCCCGGGAAGAGCGGCCCGTCCCCGGCGGGACGGACCCCGGTTTGTCCGGGATGGAGGATCGGGCCCCTCGGGGAGGGGGGGGGCGACCCTCGGGGCTGTGCCTTGAAGAGGATGAAGGCGGCTCATCCTCCCCCGGTGGGAAGGGGGATAGGGAACCCCCTAAACCCCCACTACGGACCGAGGGAAGCCGGTGGCCAAACGGGACCGTCCAGCCACGCAGTAACTTCGCATTTCTATAGGAAATTTCATTAAACGCCCCGCTCTCCATCCCCCCCCCGCAACCTTCATATAAGCAAACAGCCCTGTGAAGCCGAGGTGGAGGTCACGTTAAGTCATGCAGTCTGACTTGGTGAACTTTGAGCTGGGTGATTAGGAGCGGGGGGGTTCTCCTTTTTCAATTTCTCCACTTCCTAGGTCTCTCCATTGTTCCAATTCCAAACAGCTGCTGGTGCTAATCTTTCGGTTATTTGCAATCAGGAGGAAGAAATACCCACACCCTAGAGTGCTCCGATATTAGCCTCGCCAGCGGAGTAAAGAGACCACTGGAAGCTGGGGAGATGGAGGAAAACAAAACAGACCCAAGTTATTGAACTCAGTTTGACTCTGAGCTTTTCAGGTACCTCTCAATCCCAAATCCGCGCCGGCAGAAAGCCATGGAAATCAGGCTTACAGGTACCACCACATCACTTAAGGCCAGACCTGATTTTTTTGTGATTTTTTTTTTTCAAAGGTTAAACACCTTCATCCACTCAAAAAGTCTGGCCAGTGCTGGAGGGGAGGGGAGAGAAAATACCAACCGAGTGGGAGCTGGAAGGAAAAGAAACGACCACAAAAGCCCAGTTGGAGGCAAACCTGGAGAGCTACGCCCAGGAGGGTTTTGCTCGAGCTGGCTCTGAAGGATTTTTTTTTTTTAAGCTATTATTAAAAAGAGATGGAGAAACTAAAAAGTCGAGGAAGTTTTTCCCTTGTGCGAAAGAAACCGTCCTATTTATGTGTGCGCAGGTGGTGATACACGGGAGTGCTCTGCCCCATGCCAGTAGGTAGGAGATTCCCTTCTAATTCCTTTATTCCCCTAATAAACAGGGTGACGCCGGGTTTCTACCTCGAGGCATCCCGAAGGAGAGAAGGGAATCACCCCTCGCTTCCCAGGCAGCAAGAAACAGCACCAAAAACCCAAACCTTTGCCAAGAACCTTAAAAAAAACAGACTCTTAAAAATGCTGGGGTGGCCCCACACGTGTCCAGGCCGGGAATAAACCTCCGTTTTCTCGGGAGTTTATTAATATGCTGCCCTGGCCCTGCCGGGGGGGAGCCCATTAGGCCTTGATAGTCTTACCCAGCCCCTGCCTGGCCCGCAGCCCTCTCACCAGCAACGCGGAGCCTTTATTGGTTTACTTAGGTGTTAATCCCTTAACAATCAAGTTGTCTGACCATGGAGCCCCGTCTCTATTCTTGTTTACATCTAATTACGGGGCTGAAATGCCACTTCCCTTCCCAACACCCTCCCCGCCCCCCCCTCCTGCAAGCCTTCAAACCAACTTTCATTTCACCCCCTTTAAGCAGGTAAAGCCCCTTCTCCCGGGGAAGCAATTGAAGATAATTACAGCAGCGGTGGCTCGGCAGCACCTCGGCCGGCCATGGCTGGGAAAAAGGAGACTGGGAAAAGAGTCTGGGCACCAAAAAACTTGTCTTTGTGTCCCCCCTCCTCTGTAGCACAGCCCAACTTTGGAGATAGAGTGGCCCTTCTCTCCTCCACCCACCCCCTCAAAGGCTCCGGTCCCCAAGATCTGCAGATGAAAAGGAAGAGCTCTCCCCATCTCCCGGTGTCACAAGCATCTCCGAGCTTCCCTTAATTCAATTAAACCTCGTAACTCCAGGAAACCAGCGGAGATCCACCCAAGCAAGCCAGTAGCCGGGACTTAACAAAGGACCTTTCTTTCCAGAGGGTGGAGGGACCCCGCTGGCCCATGTGTCATCCATCCATCCCCGGCCACTCCTGCCTTTTCGGGGTTAACGATTCCGACACCACTGCGAGCTCTGGGACTGCAACTCGGCTTAGATAGCGTCTCAGCCCTGGGGCAATTCCTCTAAATCAATTTTCAAAACAATCAGTTTAGGGGCTTTTAATTAAGCTTTAAACCAGTGGTTAAAAATAGCAGTTTACTTCTTTGGGATGCAAACTAGGCTAGCGTAAAAATAAATCAGAGAGACGGGCCCGCTGCCTTTTGGGATTCAGGGAGTACATTATATACGTCCTAAGATTACGAGGATTTTTTTTTGCTTTCTTCTAATACTTATCCTCTCTCGCAGCAGCTGCTCTTTCCCTGCCAGGCAGTGAACTGTCCGTAGAACCGCAAAACCGGGGGATGCCGCGCAGCTTTCCCAAAGGAAAGTGAAATTTCGGCCACCCCGCTCCTAGGTCGGGTTCCCCGCCTTTTTCTGTATATCACGACGGGGAAAAATAAAATAAAATAATAAAAGAAACTGGGTTTATTGGAAGGAGAAAAAGGCCGGCCCAGCCCCACAACCCTGGGAACTCTGCAAACCCAACCTGCTTTCCGCAAAGATGAATTTCGCGTCAGAGCTGAATTTAGGCTCCTTTTGTGCCTTTGGAGCTTAAATCGGATCCTCCAGGTTCTTCCCACCTCCCTCTGCCTTTGTTTAGCACTTTTGTGGTTACAGCAAAAGGGATGCTCGCAGGGCCCGGCCCTAAACACACACTCCGCACCTTTAAATCCCATAAACCGGAGCAGGTTTTTGGCCCAGCCTCGGCCGGGAAAACAGATGCTTAAACGGAGCTCTTGCACCAAGAGCAGTCCTTTCAAAGGACCAAGATTGATTAAAGAGTAATTAAGGTCGGTGGGACTCCTTTGGCACCCCTTCTAGGACTCCCCAGGCCCGGAGGATTTCTCCCTAGATGACCCAGATAAATTACAGATAGGGATGAAATAACTTTTGTCCCCGCCGGGCCGGGATGAGCCCGGACGGTAAATCCCAGCTCAGCAGTGGCTAATGAGGCAGTCATGCACAACGCAGCCACTTAAACCCCAAAAGCAGTGGCGTGGGGTGACTTCTCCCCCCTGCCAGGCCCGCGGGGGCTTCGCAGGCAGGTCCCCCCCCCCTACATCCCCCTTCCCATCCTCCACAGCCCCTAATTCCCTGCCCTTCTTGCCGGACCGAGCTTGGGGTACAAGCGCGGCTCCTCGGCCAAGACCTTGACCCGGTTTATTCCCAATTTGGGGAGAAACCGGGGGGGGCGGCCCCCCGGGTTTTCCCCACCATTTCCGTGCTGCAGCAGCGAGGAGGGGGAAGATTTCTCTATGTCCGCCAGACTTTGGGGGGAGATCATCTCGGAGGTAGCCCCAGTTTGGGGAAAGATGCCTGCGAGCAGCCCGGAGGGGTGGGGACCCCCGCCCCATCCCGGCCGCGTCCGCAAGAAGCAGAGCAGAAAAGGGGGTTCTCCCCCTCTTTTCCTCTCTCAGCGGGAGAAAAGCCCCAAATTCCCCATGGGGAAGAGGGAGAAGAGCTTAAAAAAAAAAAAAAAAATCTCACCGTGAAGGAAGACACAAGGGGAGGGGAAGCAATAATAGGGGAGTCGGAGAGCGAGTGGGAGCTTCCCCCAGTCAACCTGCTCTTGGGTGGGGAGGCAGAAAAAACTTTCCACAGTTGGATTAAATCCCCCCCCAAACTCTCTCCTTCCCATTCCCCGCGACTTCCAAGGACTTGCTGCTGCTTTTCCTCCTCTCCTTCCCTGAGCATCCCCCCCACCTCCTCCTCCTCCCGCCAGCGCCTTCCCCCCCGCTTTTAGATCTCAGCGTGTTTGCTCTTGACTTCATCCACTAAGTCAATAGTTTGGAGATGCCCTCATCCTCAGAGGCCCGAGCCCCCGTGTCCCCTCCCTGTTTTCTCCTGCGGATAATGGCAGCCTTTTGTCGTGTAATCAAGCTCCCGAGGGGTTGGGAGACAGATATAGATTCTTGGCATTTGTCGGTGAAAATGAAAGCTGGATTAGGCAGAGGCGGCTGCACACTCCATGGTAAAGGACAACAACTATTCCCCCATTGAAAGTCCCATTCTGGTTTGGTTATTTTATCTTTAAAAGTTGTTTGTATTTCTAAAGTGGCTATTGATGCACTTAGAAAGTGTAGCAAGCTGTAAAGCCTCGCTTCAAATGAAAGGCGGACACAAAAAAAAAAAAAAAAAGAAAAAAGAAGAGAAGGTTAAGGGGAGAAAACAGAGTAAGAAAAAATATCGTCAGAAAAGGAGGGGGAGAGAGGAGGGGAGGGGGTGGCAAAAGAGTTAAAAAGATCAAATTCAGCCTGGATAAAGTTTAAAATCAGAGAGAAAAGTCACGAAGTCACAGCAGCCCGGAGAGGAGTGAGGGCGTGGGGGGTTTGCCTCCGCTTTTTCCCTTCCCTGCCTCGCAGGGCAAAAAATAATGCCAATATTTAGGTTTTCCTCCTGCGCATTGAGCTGACGGGGGGAGTGGGGGGTGGAATTGACCGGGATATTTTTCTCTCCGCGGGAGACACTTGACTCTTTGCAACTGAGCTCTAAACCCGACCAGTGTTCTGCTCCGCGCCGAAGTTATTTTATTCTTTAGCCATTGCTCCCAGCCACCACCGTTATTTTTCTCTTTGACGGAGATTTGCTGAGACGCTCTTGCCAAGCAGAAATGGGGAAGATTGTCCATTTCTGCACTATTAACCTTTGAGCATTCCCTTGAGAAACACGGAGATTTTAACTACATATATATATAAAAAAATTTCCCCCAAACATCACTTGGATTTATATATATATATACATAATTTTTTCCCCCAAACATTGCTTGGATTTAACCATCTTGGATCCCCCTCATCCTTTAGATGCGTCTTAATCTGGGGCTATACCGTCTCTCCTTCTTTACATATCCCCCCTCCAGCGAATAGAGAGTGGCAAGAATTGGATTATTTTGTTTGTTTCTTGAAGAAAAAAAAAAAAAAAACACACACCACCAACATTTGTTAAAATACCCAAACTTTTCTCCTCCTTTTGCTGGAGTTTCAGGAATGGAAATTGCAGCTTACCCGCTGCGAGCATATTCAGCCGCACGCACAAGGGAGGGTTTGTGGCTGGAAGGAGATTAAGGCGAAAACTCCAGGAAAAAGAACCAGAGCAAGAAGGTACAAACCAAATATTCACATTCTTAAAAAAAAAAAAAAAGGAGGAGAAGAAAAAAAAACCAGCTTCAAATAGCTCAATTTGCTGCTATTTAGCATCAAAGAGGCATCTTCTCGAGAAGTGGGGAAAGAATTTAAAAGAATTAAGTTACTGCACGGAAATAACGAATCCCTCTGGAAAACCGCCGGCCTTTTACTAAATACGCGCGGCTATACGTGAGTATATACATATAGTCCCTTAAAAATCACCAGCAGCTCCGGCTATCTGCCCTCTCTTGGATAATTTACACCATACAAAGGTTGGGGGCTATTAATCCCGGCCCCCCCAGCCCCCATTCCTATTCATGTCAGTGTTTCTTTCTTTTTCCGAGCAATCAAATGTGCCGGAGACAATTGTAGCGAATTTAAACATGACTGTCCCCTGAATATCCCTCGACATCGAAGTGTCCTTTGTACCTTCACCCTCTCCTTTTCAAGACGCTTATACGTTTAAAAATGCAAAATAATGCAGCCAGTGGATCTTTATTAAAGCGCGAGGCGAGGCTTGGATTGATTTTTCACAAGGGAAAAAAAAATAAATATTAATCTTTAAGAAGTTGTTTAACAGTGGGAAGTTTCACGGACGATTTAAGTCCCCTTCTTCTAACTTTAAGCAAAAATCACCCGAGTATTTTTAACTCCACTTTGCAGGGGAGTTGCTCAGAAGCAGCTTCTCGTTCAGCCATCCTGTCGAGTCAACTTTCCTCCCTCTCCTTTAATTCCCAATAAAAATGCAAATCAATTCGTCCCCATAATGGGACCGAGAAAAAAAAAAATTACAGAATTGCGGTCGCTCCGGACTTTTCCTTCCATTCCAGATTTGGACTCGAATGGAAACGGCAGCGGCTCAGGGGCAGATTTTCCCCTTTCCCTTCGAAAACGGGAAAATAACTTTTTTTTTTCCTCCCTCCCCCGGGCTTGGGGACTGCACTTTCCCAGTTTAAAAGCCTCACTCTTTTAAAAATACCACCGGGTCACTTTGATCCGCGGTCTTTAGGGTCTCCGGACAAAGAAGGCAGTGAAGGCTGAAGGCTGCCGGGTGTCCGTGTCGTACCCCCCCCTCCCCAAATCCTCCCCCCGGGAGGGAGCCCCGCCGGCAGCCCTGCCCTCAGCCCCGCTCCCCAGGGTCAGGCAGAGTGCTGCCTTCCAATTTTAGCAACAACAACAAGAAAAAAAAAAAAACACACCAACAAGAGAAGAGTGAAAACCAAGAAGGGTTTTTCCTCCCTTTTCCAAGGAGACAGCGAGCCCGGGGGCAGGGGACGGCAGACTTGAAGAGGAGGGGGGGGTAAAAATAGTTTGCGCTTCCTTTTGCCTCCGCCGAACCCCCCCGAAACATCCTTGGGGGCTGCCGAGCATCCCCCCGTGGGGCTCCCGACATCCTCCCGAGCATCCTCCCCCAGCCCACCTCCAGCAGGGCCAACCAGCCGTAGGAAAGGCAGCCCCCTCTTTCCTTTTCCTTTCCTCTCTCCCTCCCCACCGATAAAAGAAAAAAAAAAAAAGATTTTTTTTTTTTTTTTTCCACTCTGGCAGGTGGAGGTGAGAGGGGAGCATCCCTCGGGATGCTGTTGAAGGGAGGGAAACTCCATTTCCAGCGCCACCTCCTCACCTCACTTGCCCTCTCTCCAAGGAGACTTCGATAGTCTTTTTTACTTATTTTTTAAAATGTTGTTCTCTTTTAAACAAGCGTTTTCCCTCGTCTCAAGCCCAAAACCCCAAAAGCTCCCAGCCCGACTGGGACCTCAACCTCACCCAAAATGGATGAGCGAAGGTGTCTCCCCAGCTCCAGACTTCATGAATGAGTGACCCCCTTCCCTTCTCCCCATCTCCGGCTATAGATTGATAGATATAGATATATTTCATGAATGAGCCGAGGGTCCTCCCCGCCTTCCCCCCCCCCCACTCCATCCCTGCAGAGCCTATAAACAGCAACGGCCCCTTTACAACGATTCATCACAGGACCCAGAGCCATCCAAGCAAGTAATATGTAGCCTCAGATCTGGTATGTCCCACAAGACAGAGCGCCTGCTAATTAATAGACAGTGATTCCTGCGAGCAGCCCGAGCAGTCTGTAATATGATGAACTTCCTTTGTACCGGTGTCACCACAAATGTTTCTGATAAGGAAAAGCATCCAAGGATCAAAGACTATAAGCTTCTCAATTTCCTCAAGCTGCCTCTACTTTTCCTCACCTACTTTTTCTTTTCTTTTTTTTTCCTTCCCCTCCCTCTCCCCTTCCCAGCCCCTCCAAGGAGATGCAATCCTCCCTTTCCAAGGAGATACAAACCTCTCTTTCCCTTCCGACAGCCCTGAGATCCGCTCAAGTGCAGGGCTCAAATCCCAAACCTTGCCCTCAAAATATCATCATCATCACTTGCACCGTTCTATTCTACCTTAAAAATCTCCGATTCTGGTTCTCGCCCTCCCTCCCCACCTCTTTCCCACTTCTCCCCAACTCCGGATGACAAATGTCTTTATAAACAGGCATTAGCTGACATCTAATTTCTTTTGTGGCAAGATCATGCCAAGTGCGAGTGCACGACGCGCCCTCCCGAGCGGGTACCATCCCCAGCCCGGGATGAGGAAGGGTTTTTTGGGGAGGGGGAGATGCCAGCAGACTCAGGGTGGGGGATGCAGCAAACCTCCCACCCCCGGGCAAACAGGCAAAGCTGCTTCCCCATCCCAACCTCTCCTCCCTCCCTGCACCTGCGCTTCCCAATTCCTTTTTTTTTTTTTTTTTTTTTTCCTGGGAGAAGGTGACAAGGAGCCTCCCAAACCCCAATTCCTGAGGGCTCTGGTTTCTCCACCTCCATCTTCAAGGCTCCTGGGATGAGGAAGTGGTGCCCGGCAGGGCAGGAGCAGCTCCCACCCGGGCGTTGCCCCCATCCCTTCCTCCGGCTCGGACCCCTCCGCTACTTCCCTGTCTGGGACCCCCCTCAGCATCTTCTCGCCCCCCCAGAAAAAACAGACTGAAGTTCAGACTAAATAAGGAAAAAAAAAAAAAGGAAAAAAAAAAGCAAACCCGAGTGGTGGAGAAGAATAATGTGGCAGCTGATTGAAATGGGCTTTTTTTTTTTTCTTTTTTTAAGAATAGTCTCTATAAATATATAATATTTCCAAAGCTCAGGTCTTAAGAGGGTCCCTTATTTGCTTATTTCTTTTGTAGCAAACGTAATTTTCAGAAAGATACTTCCTCCCCCCCCCCGCCTTACCCTAATGCTCGAGTAAGTACCTTACAGCTTTAAGGCCAGTGTTATATGTGCTTTAAAATCCTGCCATGTAAATTCCCCTGAAAAATTTGGAAAGCTTCTCGGGGGGGCTTTGGGGATGGGGGGTTGGGGGGGGGAACTGGGAGAGGGGGAGGGGGAGAAAGGGGAGGTTAATCCGGGTTTAATGCTATGATGCAGTCACAGGACCAGGGCTAGGCTGATTGTGTTATCTCTTCCCAACATTTGGGTCTCCCATATTTCACCCAGCCAAATAGCTGCGAGAAAAAAGTGCGTATGGAGGCACTCCTGACGCCTCAGGAAAATATGTTATTAATATCTAAATAACTTCCCAATACTGTCTCTAAATCTCCCCTTCACCACTCCAGATGATGAATTCGTTTGAAGTGTTCTCCCGTCTCATCTTTTCAGTGTCTCTCTCTTTTTTTTTTTTATAACCAGGCTTATTTCAAACTAGTAAATATCTAATTCCTTTAACCACACTGCAGACACGTCTCTCCCCTCTTATATACAATTCTCATTTGGAGACATCCATATATACATGTCTCTATAAAAGAGAATAAGCCCCAGCACAGCCTTAAACTACTACTTTAAATTATTTGGGGGTTAAGAGCGGTGGAGAGTTTTTTTGGGGGGGAGATCTGTTTGTTTCTGCACACACCTGGATCACACATTTCCCTCACAGTCTTTCCCGGCCGCTTCATTCAATCTCTGCCTTTTCTCTCCTGCCCCAATTAGGGGTGAAACCTCGGATTAGAAATAGGACCTTCCAGCTTCCTTCCTCTTCTCCTCTATCGCGGCATCCATCTCCCCCCGCATCCCCCAATATCTACTTTCCTATCCCTCCCAGTACAGCGTAATCTACCATCCACCTTCAAATTAGAGATTCTTACACCTAAAACGTATTTCCTTTCCCATCAGAGCTGAACCCCGGGCATCCCACCTGCCAGCCAACGCTCCTGATACCCATATTTGCCTCATATTTTCCCCGGTCTATAATTGAAGCTATTCTTCTCTCCCAAAGAAGGAGGGGGGTGATGTAGAAAAAGAAAAAAAAAAAACCCACAAACAACAAAAACAACCCAAACCAAACAAACCCTGGATCACAAACATCTCCCTTATATTATTTCACTTCCTACTGTATAATTGAACCTCTCTCCCCGCATCCTTGTCTTAAGTTTGTTTTTTAAAACGCCTTGTATTAGATTATACTCGTTTATTCCCCCTTCCAACCTTATCTCTCCTCCTCTCTTCTCTCCTTCCCGTCACACTCGATTTAGGAAGGAGTTTATCTTGCAAACATTTGCCTACTTTGTTTATGTAGACCAGGTTCTGCAGCTACTCGTTCCCAAAAGCCACTGTTTGCCTTTGTAATTGTTATCTGTGTTTATTGTTGTACCTCATTTGTCTCAGCTTTTTTTGTGACATGTAAGCTCCGTGTGTGCTCACATCCAGCCCCCCCTTCCCTTCTCCCTCTCCTTTTTTTTCCCCCCTCTCCTTCTCCTCTCTTTTCTCCTTTTCCCTCCTCTTTCTCCCTGAAATATGCACAGAATAACTCAGCCTAAAGCCAATGAATTGCTTGACACTACCCTATCTCTTTCCTGCCCCCCATTATTAGAGCTGATCCCACTCGCAACACTCACAAATCCCGCCTGGTCTCTGTTTGATTAGATTGCCAACCTTTCGTAATCCCTTGATTTGATGAAGTGTCTATTCTCTCCCCCCTCCCCAAGCCCCCCCACATCTCCCTTCTAAACATACATTTACAGAGAAAGCGCTTGTTGGTTTTAAATCGATGCAGATTGTTTGCTGATAAATTGACTCCGTATCCCCTTCTCCCCCCCGCCCCCCCTTCCCAGCTTGGGAAACAAAGCCCCTTTCCAGGTGTGTGTGTGTGTGTGGGGGGGGTGTCCCCCCCTCTTTCTCCCTATCCCTTCCCTGAGCCTAATTAAATTTGGCAGGACCTTGTACCCCCGGTCCAAACTGCTCCCCCTGCCTCCAGCCCCCGAAAAAATCCCTCCACAAAGCAGTGATGGCCACCAAATTAAATCGTTATCACCTCCCAGTGTCCAAATATCCCCCCTCACTTCTGTTCCCACCTGTACGCGTTCCCCACCTCCAGTAAAAATAAACCCCTCTGCTAAGCCCGGCTTTCCCCATCCCACGCCCTGTTTCCACAGTGGGAATCAGAGGGAAACCCGATCGGTGGAAGAAACTCCGGGCAAGAAAGCGGAGTTCAGAGACATAAAGCGAGCGAGAAAATGAATGTTAAAAATCCCTGTTTTCACCCCAAATACAAAGCAGTGTGTCTCCCCGCTGCCCGGTACCCTACGAGCACCGCACAAGCCCTGAGCATCCTCTGCACCATCCTGCCCCACATCCCGCAGCGAGGCACGACCGGCCGCCCCCACCCGCGGCCGTGGGGTGAACTTCCTTCTCCTCCAGTGCGGGCAGATCACCTTCCCCATAACCCCCCCGAGCCCCCCTCCTCCCTGTTCCACTCGCGTCTGGTTGCAATTAATACCCCGCCAGGATGAGGCCTCGCCCCCGCCCCTGCTCCTCCCGCATTAAAAGCTGAGCACCTTCCCCAGCACCCCCTTAGATTTAGGGTTGCCCAAATGACACCCTCCCCCCCCCCCAATCCCCACTGAGCATCTCGGATGTGCGGGAGAGCAGCGCATCCCCCCACGCGTGACCCTCCCTAATAAACCCCACCAGCCGTAATAAATAACAACAACCCCAAATAATAATAACTCGGTCTTAACAAGGATAAAAAAAAAATAAAAAATAAAATAAAATAAAGTGAAGCCTCATGAATATATGCCCAGGGCTAGCTGGAGTGAGCCGTTTAAAGATGAAAGTGCAAAGAAATAAAGGCTCAATTTAATCTGCCTTAAAACCCTTCAACTTAACGTTTGTGCTGGGAACTCAGAGAGTGAGTACTGATTGGGGATAAATACATTTCTTAGCATGCCTTGGAGCTATTACACCCTTCTCCAACACAGCTCCCTATTCAACAGCCACAGTTTTCATTACCAGCTCTAATAAGTCTTAACATTATTAAATGCCAAGCAGACGATAGAAAGAAACAGGCGCAGGGTGGAAGCTTTCTTTAACACTTAAAAAGAGAGAGCATTTAGGGCTGTCTTCCTCCGGCTCCCCGCGAGGAGAACCCGCAAATGGAGCAAAGGTGTTTGTCAAGAGGAAAAAAAAAAAGCCAAAACAAAGTTTTTTTCCCCCCCTTTCCACCCTGTCCGCAATAATAAAAAAATACATTAAAATAAAAATACATTAAAAAAAAAGAAAATAAAAGCTAAACTCAAATCCACGCGGTAAAAGCGGAGTTGGGTGGAGAACAAGTGTCAGGAGCGCGGGAGTAATTTTATTTTATTGGAAACCTCCCAGGAAAAATGGGGGGGGGGGGGAAGGAGAGATCTCTAATGAATATTCTTATTTCCGAGCCAAAAAAATAAAAGGAAAAACATAGAACGCGCACCCACCGCCTCCGAGTGTTTTACAACTTGAATCATCAATTACCTTAATTGGGGGCCATTAAAACTTTTCCAGACGGGAAAATACACATTGACGGCGGTATTTTTTAAATTATTGCTATTATTTTTTTTTAATTATTATTTTTTAATGACACTCGATCTCGTGGCGATCGCGGCAGCGCTCCGATCCCACCCGCTGCCAAATCGCCGCTTCTGCCCATTGATGCTCCCCCCGCCCCAAATCAAAAGCAAAAACCCCAAAACAAAGCTTTTTTTTTTTTTTTTTTTTTTGGCGGGTGGAGGGGGCGATTTCTCCGCAAATCTCCGGTAAGAAAAAAATAAAACCAAAAAAAATTAGTGATAAATCAGGATTTATCTCAAGGGATGGGAGAGAGAGCGCAACCTGCGCGCTCGGGGGGTAACGCGGAGCTCCGCGGGCTCCGGCATCAGGAATTTGCCCAAATTAGCCCTCGATTCAAACTGGGCTGGTTTCATACAGAAATGGGGGCTCGTGTTTTATTTGTCCGCGATGTTACTCATGAAGGAAGAAGGGAGCGTTTTGTTTTCCTTATTGACACGCACTTCTGCGTGTTATTAATGAATAAAAAGCCTCCAGCTCCTTCCCTCTTCTTTATTTTGGGGGTGGTGATGGGGAAAACGCGCCCGGACAAGGGTGGGGCGAAAATAAAAATCAATCAGCAGTTTAAATTTTTTTATTTTTTTTTTCCAAGCGCTGAGGCTTGAATCAAATAAATCTTAAACTCAAAAAATTCCCCCCCCCCCCCTCGCCAATAAAATTAAAAACACCCCAAAGTGATGGAGGGGTGGTGGGGGGAAAGCTTTTCGCGGACACAATAGCCCCGATTTGCAAATGAGCAGCGCCTGTTTCCAAATCACAAGCAACATTTTGCAACGTCCAACGGCTCCCCTTTTTCCAACAGACGGTCCTATAATATTACAAAACTATCTAACAGCGGGGAGTTTTGAATAATTTATCTCCCTTTCTTCCCTTCCTTGGCCCTTTGTCCCAACTTTTTCTCCTCCTTGCAGAATTTTGAATGAGAATAGACAAGCCCTCCCTCCCCCATCCCTTTACTCCGTTTTTAAGGCAGCCGAGGGTTTTTCCCCCCTTCTCCCCCCCCTTTCTTACCCCCCTCCGCCCCCCCTTTTTCTTTCTTTCTTTTTTTTTTTTCCTCATTCTACTGTTTGCTTTTGTGGTCAGGAATCTTTTGCTTATAAAGCTTCAATAGACTTGAAGGTCTTTGTAAGTGAAGTTCATCTTCAAGGTTGGGGGGAAGAAAAAAAAAAGAAAAACGAAAAAAAAAAAGAAAAGGATCGGATCCTTAAAGAAACCCCTTTTGTGCACCTTCCTTTAAAACTCTCAGGAACGTTTGATGGTGACACGGAGAAGCTTTTTTCTGCCCCAAATTTCCCCCCACTTCAATATTTCCCCTCTCACTCGCATTGTCTCAAAATTGGGAAAACTTTGGGAATCAGTAAGAAACTTTGCGAGCGATCCTCATCCCCCCCCGCACTGGGGACCCTTTCCCTATGGAAAAGAACTCGCACTCCGACACCGACGATATCGCAAATCCCCCGAAACCCCGACCGACTCAACCCCGACAGGCCCACACCATCGCCATTTTGCCATCAATTTTGGTGAAAAAGAGCAAATCCCGATTTCCCCAAGCCCATCCCCAAGACTCGTATAATTGCTGTTTTTCCCCCAAAAAAAGCGCTGAGCTCTGCGACACAAGGAAATCATTTTCCACTTAACCCGGCGCAGCAGCTCCTCCCTCCCGTTGCTTAAAACTTCCCCGTCTTTACAAACACCCTCATTGACAAAACTCAATTATGGCCCCTAAAAATGCCACATTTCCTTCTTTTTTTGGGGGGGAAGGTTAATCATATCTCCAACTGAACTTGCCAAAAATCAAAATACACTTGCCGCAACGTCCGGCTCCGGCCATGCCTTGTCCCTCAGCCCACATTTATGGCACAGGAGCTTGAAAAAGTTTAATTTTGCCTCCCACGAGAGGAGATGACAACAGGATCCCCTGCTCTCCCCCACCACCAGCCTGGCCTCCAGCCTTCCATCAGAAGCACTAGATTTCTTTTTCCCTCGTTTCATTTAGGGCTGCAGACCCCCCTCCTTCCCACTTGTTTCCTCCCATCCGAGGACCCCCCCATCTCCCCTCGGTGCTTCTCCGGTGCTGGTGGCCCTGCGGCAGCCCCGGCGCAGCGCCCATCCCGGCTTCTCTAATTGATATTGATTGGCCAAATCGGTCAACTGTCAGCCAGAGTTTCAGGGGACCACTTAGAGAAATCTGTTTAACAAATTCATTTAGGAATCGAGAGATGCCTCCTCCCAACCATCTCCTTTCCGTTTAGAAATAATTCGATCCGGAGCAAAGCACCAACAACTCTTCCTCTTGGGAAAGGAGCCTCTGCCTGAGGGGTTGAGGACCACCTTCCCCTCCTTGGGAGGAATCGCACCCCTCGCCTCTGCCATCAGTCATTTTCAGAAAAAGACAAGCACAAGAAGCTTTGCAGCCACCCCCTCTCTTATTCTTGGGATGGAGGGATGTGTCCCCTCTCCTGAATGTCCCCTCCAGCCCCCGGGACACGCACGGGCCGCCTTTACCTTTGTCGCCCAGGATGCCGTCTATGCTGTGCTTGGCCTTCTTCTCCCCGTCTTCCTCCTTCTTGTCACAGTCCTCCTCTTCCTCTTTCTTCCCGAATTTGATGCGTAGCACACGGCTAATCGAACTCACTAAACCTCAGACAGTCAAAGACAAGAAGGCGAGTATAAGCTGCCTGGGAAGGTGAGGTGGGAGCCGGTTGGGAAAACCCAAGCCGGAGCTGCATGACTTGGGCAGGAGGCCTTGCACGTGCACGGAGGGCACCCGCACCCCCTTTTTCCCCAGGGGTAGGCACCTGCCTGGTCCTCCATGCCCTCCAAAACACCCCCCCCCCCCCCGAGTTCACGGAATTGCTAAGGTGGACACACTCATCACCATGTCATTCCCCCCCCACCCCAAGACGCCCATCACGAGCAGCACCCGATTGAGCATCACAGCCAGTGCAACACCCCAGGGTGCACCCCCAGGGTCACCACCTGCCTTGTAACAGGAAAAGGCCCCCCCCCAATACCCAGCTTTCACCCCAGCCCCAAATGAGACCCTCACCCTGAATTCAGCCCTGGGCCCTGTCCTGGATCCTGCTTTGTGGGGGAGATGTGACATGCAGAGGAGGCTCAGACCCCCCCAAAAACCAGAGGGGAACTCTCAGCCAGGACCTAATGAGCTCACACATGCCTGCAGACCCAATATTGGGGTACGGGGTCACTTTCCACCAGGCATGGGGATCCCTGCCCAGCGGAAAAGCTTCTCCGCAGCCCCCACCAAGCAAGCGAGTCCCAACGGGGCAACTGGGTCCCCTTTAACGCAGGATTTGGGGTCTCCCTCTGTACCACAAGCCCCCTGGCTTTCACAGGAGTCAGAATAACTTGGGAAAACTGGTTTGTTTGTGTTTGTTTTTCCAGCAGACCCCAGCATGGCCAGGGCACGAACCCTCTTCTCCTCCTGTTAATTTGCTGCTGTGGGTTTGCTTGGGATTATTTATTTTTCCCCCCTCCCCTATTTATGTTTTATAGCCCCTGGAAGCATTTTTTTTTTTGTGGTTTTAATAATTTCCCTTTATCTTCCTGCAGTTATTGGGGTGTCCTTCTTGCCAAGCTGCCTTCTCACCTGAGGGCACGGTGCTCCGGTCGCAGTGCCCATCTTTCAGGAGCCGGTCTCGAATCTCCCAACTAAACATCCCAGGGTTTTCCCGTTTGTATTCCTCGATTTTCTTCTCCACGTCAGGAGTCGCAACCTGCTTTTGTGATCAAGGGACAGCGGTCCGGGCCCGCGTGTGCAGGAGAGGGAAGGGGAGAGGGAAAAAAACGCTTTTAATTGAAAAGAGAAGCTGTTCAGCTCAGTGCAATCCTGCTCATCCCGGTTGCTGGTTTGGGGGTTAAAAATAGGGATTTGAAGGGGGATAAAAGGAGGAAAATAAAGCTGGGGAAAGGCCTTCCTCTCCCAAATGTTGGCCACTCTTAAAGTTGTGTCTCTGGGGGTCGAGATGAGCCAGGATGGGTTTATCCTGAGCCCCAGGGAAGGGGCAAGGAGACAGGGAAGGGGTACAAGGGATGATTTTGTAGGGGGGCTATATACACCCAGTGATTTATTATTCCCTGAAACACCCTGACTCGCCACCTCCCCACAAACTGGGGCCAAAGCAAATCCTCAAACGCGCCACTTGTTGCGCATGGGAGAAGGGAGAAAAAAAAAATCACTTTAATTTATTCATAGCCTTCAACTCAGCCCCGGTTTCTACCCATCGGTGCCTGCAAATTGCAGCTTTATTAAAACCTTCTCCCCTCCTCTCCTCTTTCCCTGAAAAATTCATATCTCCCTCCCTCCCTGGTAAAGAAATCTTAATTTTTTTGGAAGGTAAGGAGGGTGGTTTAGCTCGGTCCCCGCATTGCACTCACCCTGGGCTTGCTCCCTCCGATGGCCCCGGGCCGGATGGAGCCCGTCTCCTGGTACCTACAGAGGATTTTGGAGACGCAGCCGTGGGAGACCCGCAATTGTCGGGAGATGACGCAGGGTCGGATGCCGTGATGAGCCATTTCCACGATTTTATGCCGAATGTGGTTGGGTAATGGGCGACCGTTGATGAAAACCCCTCCGAGCTGGTTCACCCTGCCCTGACCCAGCGGGGTGGAAACTGGAGAGTAAAAAAAAAAAAAAAAAAGGTAAAACCAAAACAAAACACACAAAAAAGCCGACGAACAAAACAAGGAGGGGGGAAAGTTAAAAAAGTGAAAAATACGGCAAAAAGAGGCTCATCCCTCCCCGCACCTTCAGCTTTTCACCGGGGGTTTGAGTTTTTAAAAGAAGGGAGAAGCCGCTCGCCCGTCCCCTCCGTGTTTGGCCCCGCAGCACCGGGAAGATTTTCCCCGTCGGTAAAAAAGGAAAATAAACCCACCCGCAGCCTATCACCCCCGCCGGGTTCGTGCCTCTCCCTAGATATTTTTTTGGCGTTTCACACCTGTGCTTTAAATCACAACCGACGTTTTCATAGGGTAAGATTTAAAACCACATCGCGAAGCCCCCTAAAAGTTCCCATTTTCTCCCCTAAAAAGCGCCCTCCGCTTCTTGCTTCGAATTACGGGGCTGCTTGTTTTCAGACAAACTTTTGGAAATAACCTTTTAAAACACCGTCGAGGGCCTTTTTTTTGTGGTTTTGCTTTTTTTTTTTTTTTTTTGTGGGTTCTTGTTAAGCGGTCTGGGGAGGTGCGGAACAAGCGCCACTTCCCCGACACCTTGCGCGGCGCATCCCTGCCCGGAGCGGGGGTGGGAAAGCAGCGGCTCGTTAATCCCCCTCCCCAATTTGTTTTATATCTCGCAATGTAGATTTTGGAGATTAATACGATTTCACAGGCTGGAAATTCAAAAAAAAAAAAAAAAAGGAGGGGGGAGAACTCAGCTGGGTAATTTGCAGAAAGGCTGGAGGGGGCGAGGGACAGAGAAGGCGGGGGTGGAATTTTTCTCTTTATACAAAGAAAAGTCGATTCCAGAAATTGCCTCGCGATTTAACAAGAATCATGCACCACTAATTCCAAGTCACTTGGCCGGCGCTCCCTGGATATATCATTATCGACAGATAACACTCGAGTGGCCAATTTTACATTCAAGAGGTACTAAAACCACCGGCCGCTCTCTCTTTTCATTATTCCCAGTCATGTTGTGCAAATATTGTTGTAATCCTTTGATCCTTTCCCTTGCCGTCTGTTTTACTTCATTTGCTACAGAAAAGCACTTCAACAAATCCCCCCAGCTTGTATGTTTTGCAGCCTGCGTGGTTTTCCACAGCTTTGAGTTTCGCCACTTGATCACGGGCAGGATGAATTTTTCCTGTTTAATAAATGCGAGGAAAGGGGTCCTGCTCTAATTCTGCCTTTTTTCCCCCCCCTCCTCACGGTTTTTTATTCCCCCCCCCCCCTTACACAGCAATAATAACCCCGTAACACAAAGGAAAAAGCAGATGATGGGGAAAGTTGATGCGCTGCGAGGTGGGGATGACACTTCGAGAGGTGACAGCTACAAAGTCCCCCCTCAGCCCTGGCCAAGGACATTTCGGCTGCTCGTAGCCAGCGGATAACCCCACTTTAAGGTTGTGGGTTTCCCCCCCAGCCTTGTTTTTAACTTTTCTAGAGGAAAAATAATCGATTTGGTTGATTTCCCCCACTTTGTCGGGGAGATTTAATCGTCGCGGCATTTGCGGCTTTAAAGAAAAAAAAAAAAAAACAACAAACCGTGAGAACCTGTCCCCAAAAAATCCGCGAGATGCCTGAAACTACTAGAAATACGTGGGGAAAAAAATAAAGAGACAAACATAAAACCACATCAAACAGGCAAAACCCGGTAATTTCGCAGGGGACGGAGCAAGAAGGAGCTAAATATGGGCGAGAAGTTGGATGCTCGGGTCGGGATATTTCCCCCCCCCGCCTCCCCGGCTGCAAAGTTGAGCTGTATCCCAACCCGGAGCAGCCCAGCTCGACTCCCCCCGGTTCTACCGAGGTGCTGGAGAGGGGGAAGGAGCGGTTTAGAGAGGTGTTTTTCCCGGACCTACCTTCCAAGGGGAAGCCTGTGCGAGGGTAGTTTTGCCCCGGAGCCGGGCGCATCATCCGAGGCACCGTCCCGGGCAGAGCTGCCATGGTAGGGGAGGGGGGGTCGGGGCTGCGGAGAGGGTCTGGTCCAAACCGGGGTGTTGGGGGGGGGGGAGGGGGGTCACCCCTTGGCCCCGGGAGAGCCGGGGTGGGGGGTGAGGGTGTCGCGGGGATGCGTCTCCTCGGAGGCGAAGCGCTTCTGTCTTCCAGCCCGCGGCTGCAAAAGAAGGGAGAAATCTTTGCTCCGACGGAAAAAGAAATAAGAAGAATAAAAAATAATGAGAGGGGGGTGAGAAAGAGGGGCGGGGGGGGGGGGGGGAAATCACCCACCAGAAATTTCTCTTAAAGTTTTAGGGCTATGTCCCGACCGGCCTGAGCGGGCGCTCCGGAGGAATGTAACCCAGACTGCCGGGAGAAGCAGACACATCCAAAGTTGTCTCGGTGCTGGGCTGGGCTTAGGGCTGGGGGGGCGGCGGGAGGGGGGGGGCTGAGCTTCCCCCCTTATTTTGTTGTTGCTTTTTTTTTTTTTTTAAGTGGTTGGTGCCTGTCGCTTAAGGGATGCTCCTGATGGGGGGGGAGGGAGAAGGGGGAGGGCGAGGGGGGGGGCTGTCAGATGGAGGGTTTGGAAGTTGTTAAAGAGCCCAAGTTGGGGCCGTGGGGAGGACGAGCGAGCGGTGATAGGCTCCGGCTCCTTTCTTTTATTCCCGGCCGGGGAAGGGGGTACCAGGGCCGGGGCCGAGGGACCAATAAGAGGCAGCAGCTTCCCAATGCGCAGGCAAAGAGATGGGCTCGCCTTAGACAGATAGATATATTTATTTTTAATTTTTTTTTAGATGTTATTATTCATTATTAGGCTTGGCTTCCTTCGGACGGAAAGCCGGGGTCCCCCCTCCCCCGGTTTGAGAACATCTTAAGGTGAAAGGAGGGAGAAGAAAGTTTAGAAAAGGGGCTGTTTTGGGGTTTTGTTTGTTTTTCTTAAGAAAGTTGGGCGACCTCAGAGCATCCGTGCGGGTCCCAGTGGGGTAAACCCGGGGCGAGAGATGGGGGGGGCTGATCCCAGCCATAAGGCTGCAGCATAGATTTTAAGATAAAAATATTACTAAAATAAATAAAATCCCTCCTTTGCTGCCCCTCCCGAGCCCGGAACTCTCCGCCCGGTCGGACCCACCGGTTGATGGGAGGCGGCTCATCTTGCCCCAGGCCCCCCCCACCCGCCCCCCCCACCCCCATATAGCGGGACGGGATTAGAAGCAGCTGAGCTGCCTCCTTCACCCAGCCCCAGGTACCTCCCTCATTAACATCACATTTTTAATTAAGAGACAGGCTCCGAGCTGCCCAGCTGGTACCATTTGGGGGGGGCACCCCCCCCCCCCCCCCTCCGGTGCTCCCCCAGGTTTTCTCCCGCGAACTGCCGGCTCGCTCGCAGAGCCGGGGACGGGCTGAACGAATAGTCAATGTCCTCCCCATCCCCAAAAAAAAAAAAAAAAGATAGGAGCGGGACAGGAATCCTCCTCGCAGCGGGGCATGACGCCAGGGCTCACGGACCCTTTTGTTTGCAGCTGTAAAAGGACTTGCGGTGCTAAACCGCTGGAAACTTCTCTTCCCCCCCTCCCTTAAAAGCATCGGGGGGGGGAATAAAGCAGCCAGCGACACTTCTGACCCGTCCGCACCCAAAATGTGGTCCCTAAGTCTCCTCCCTGTCCCCTTCGAGGGCATCGCAACCCTTAATCCCCCTCCTCTTCTCCTGGTGCTGGTTTTTGCCTTGAAATTAAATCCCAGGCTGGACCCTCTCCCAGTCCGGCCACATCTTCATCGCTCACCCTCTTCCTCCCGCAGCCGCAAAGCTCAGCCTAAACCCGCACCCACCTCGCTGCACGGCCCCGAGGTGGTTTTCCTCACGTTTCCAAGCCTAAAATTCACCCAAATTCCCTCTCTCCCCCAAAAAACCCACCCAACCCACAGGACGTGGGAAAAAAAAAAAAGCAAGAAAATTGAAATTCTTTCCAAGGTGTCAAGTTGCTCCCAAAGTCTCCTCATCCCGGCTCAGGCCCGACTTTAGGGCTCCAGCAAACGAAAATATAGACTTTCTCCTCCTCTCCGCCCCCAAAAAACACCAATTCCCGAAGTTTTTAGGGAGCAAAATGTAAGGGGCAGAGCTGAGCGGGAGCGGCTCGCAGCCCCTTCCCGACCACATTCCTCCAGCGCGGCAGTAATTCAATTATTTGCCTTTCATTCGCTGAGATGGGAGGAAAGAGCCTGGGAATAAAGTTGAAAATTAAATGTTTCTGCTCTCCCAGCACCGGGGGAAGATTAAACTCCAGCAGCCGAGCCCGGGGTCCCCCTGCCTTCCCCTTCGCTCTAAGGTTACCTAACCTGGAGAACAAAATATTTAAAAAAAAAAATCTCACATCAAACAGCATTTGTTTTCCCTTCCTCCCCCCCCCCCCTCGAATTGGGGTAAGATTCGACACTTTCAGGCAAAAAGAAAAAAAACTTCACTTTCTCCTCCAGCACTTGCTGCCAGCTCCGAGATTCCTTGATTTTTTTTTTTATTTATTTATTTTGATTTAAGCGATGCGGGAGTTATGTGACAGTAGCCCTTAATTCTGTTTTGGGGGGCGGGAGGGAGGATAAGGGGGTGCCGAGGGACTGTCCCAGCCAGCAGAGAAGGGGGGGCGGGGGGACGACACACGGACTCTCCTGCTGCAAAGCAATTTCACAAATCATTTTTCTAACAATTAAGGAGCGTGCAGGGGTGAAATGGCGATTTCACATGCAGATTTGGGGGCTGGGGGGGTGGTGTATGTGTTACCTGCAGCCAAGAAACCGGCTGAAAAAGGGAGAACCCCCTTTTTTATTTTTTTTAATTTTTCCTTTTTTTTTTTTTTTGGCCCAGCGCTCTGCTTCATTACCCATGTCCACAAAAGAGAGACCCCTTCTTTTCTCTCCTGGGAGCAGCGAGCAATAGATTAAAAACAAGCATCAATCAGGAAAGGAGCAAGTAAGTGCTTAAAGGAACAGGGGCAGAATTCCTTCCCCGCTTTCCCCTTTCCCTCAGCATCTCCATGGTTTCCTAAGGTATGTTTCTGGTTGATAAATGCCGTATATCGCTATTCCCTTTGGAGAACCGGCTCGTAAAGCAGCGCTGAGAGCCAACTCATACGCAGAAGGGAATGGGGTTGGCTTTTATTTTTAATTATTTTTAGGTTTTTTAAGAGCATCTCTCACCCCCAGTATCCATCCCCTGCATCCTTCGAGGGGTTTTTCCAAGTGCGAGGTGTTGGATGGCTCCTTGGAAGGGGGGTAACATCACCAGGCTGGGGGAGGAAAGGGTTGTCTATCCAATTTTCGACTTGAAAAAGATGCACACGGGTTCATTAAACCTGCCCAGAAAAATCACCGGGGCACGAGCCGCCCTAATAACCAATTATTAATTCTGATTCTCCTCAAAAAGAAAAGTCCTACTTCAATTCTATCAGGATGCCATCCCATTTCTAGAGCCATGCGGCTCTAGAAGCAAGAAATCAAGTCAGATTTCAAGACAAGTCAGATCCATCTCATCTGGTCAACTAAAACCTGAAGAATTTGGTCGCGATTTCCCCCCCCCCTCCTCTCTCCACAAGTAGGATGCAAAAGAAAAACCGCCCGAGGATGAATTATTTAATGAAAAGTTGCTACCTTCTGCAATTACAAGAAGATTACTAATGTGGGAAGGTTTTCCATTTGAGATCCTGGAGTAATAAGCATTATTTTTTTAAGCGATTATCCAATAAATCTCTCTTTAAAGGGTGATAAATCCACCTTGAAAACTGGGGATTTAAAAAAAATATTTCTGAGGGACTTCCGCATTTTTTAAAATGACCATTGGAAAAAAAAATCGTGAAAGGAAGAGTAACATATTCAGCCCGAAGTGTTTGTTTTTTCAGAAAACCCAGAAAGGAGAGAAGGGATATTTGCAGCAAAGAGAAGCTCAGGAGAAAAATAAAGGGGCTGCTTGGTTAAAGAGGTGGCTGAGAACTGGAAAAGCAGCTCCTGGTCCAGGACCAGGGAAGCCAAGTCCACCCCATCCTTCATTTTTCTTACTTGCATTAATTTTTTCGTATTTGCATTAAAACCCAGAAGCTGCCAAGCGAAGCAGATGCCATTTGGGTGCAGACATTTGGTGCCTGATCCTACTCAAGCCTCTTGAGGCATCCCTGACCTGCTGATGCACAACTGCCTTCCCACATCCCATGTCCCAAAAGACCCCGAGTGTCCCCCAGGTATCAGAGGTCCTTGAGTAAAAAAAGCTCCTCAAAGGGGGCTACAGGCAAAAACCCAAGCAATTCATTGCATTTATTGCAAAAATCTGCTGTTGATTGCAGGTGGGTTAGGAGGAAAACAGGATAGGGAAGGGAAATTTCAGGTCTTTGCTTGGTTCTCCAGCTCCAGAACATGGCTCTCAGGTTGCATGGAGAGTGTCATGCTGGTCTCTAATTCTCCTACTTCTCTTTTTTAGAGGAACAAGAACCAGAGATGCTCTTAATTGCATCGCCAAAGAAGAGAAAAAAAGTCCCTTTCAATGAGACCATGGGGTTTTGAAGCCTTAAAGCAGGGAGAAAACAGTTTCCACTTCCAAGACTATTTCTAAAGGAAAAGTTTGCACTTGTTTTTTAAAAACACAGAGTCCTCCTGCACTGTCAAGCTCTGCAAGGCACTGGGTCAGCCATGCCATTAATTTATGTATGTAACAGGAATTAATTTTTTATTTTTATTTTCTAATTCCCCCTAGGGAAGGCAAGACTCAAACCAAAGAAGAAAACTCCTCCAACATAGTTCCCCATCAAGATGCCAAACAAAAGGCAGAGTGTCACCGCACCACCAGGCTCCTTGGATCTACCTCTCCACTGGGTCGGGTTTAATTTGCCCAGGGTGCAGTATTAATAGGATGTAAGCTGCGCCCTTGAACAATTACCTTATCAAAGCATAACATCTATGGAATGAGCAAAGTATTTTCATTAAACAAATCAAAATAATCAGGCTGGCAAAGGCCTTGTTCCTTCTTTGAACCTGTAAGTGGCTTTAGAGATATTCGACAGTACCACACCAACTTCTATTCCACTGGTAGTCCCCGCTTCGTTTTTCTAAAGAAGATTAACTACTCCTTGCTAAAAGGCTCAGTTCTACTTTTGTCAGGGTGCACAGACTAATTGGGTTTTCCCTGCATACAACAGGATTCCTGTACTCCCGTTACCAGCCTCGCTTCCCATTTCACTTGGCTTTTCAAGACGGGGGGGGAACATTTTCCTCCACACATTTGGTTTCTTCCACGTTATGCATTAGAAATAGCACATTGAAATAAGACCTGACCATGCATGGTGAGCAACCATGTTGAGAGGTGCTGCTGGAGCAGAATTAAAGGTACAAGCAAGAAGGGAATTTCCTAACTTGCACCTTCCTGGACTTCAGTAAATTATATATTTCAAGGAACAGGCTGCTGGAGAAGATGGCAGGGGATGCGGCTGGTCCCAGAGGGAAAACACTGATGCTGGGCACCTAAGGACCAACATGCTTTTAGAGAAAAGGATGGTCTGGGAGCAAGGGACATTGTGATTTTAGGGTGCCTTTATGTTTTGGAAAGCTCAGCTTCAGGCATGTTAAAGATGGATTTACAAGAGAGAGCAGAGCACCTGCCCTCAAATAATTCAAGCTGCCTCCACACTGGATATACACCCAAATCCCTCATTATCTGGCTCATAACTCACCTGTTCCCAGATTAGTCCCACTCCAGTACTAAGGAGGACCAGAACATTTCTCACTCCCATAAAGACATCACTCTTCCTTCCTTATGCTGGGAAGGTAAAGAAAGTCCACCCAGATGCTCGTATCTAACAGCCCAGCTACTCTCAGTGCTTCTACGGCTGCCTGAATTTTCTGGGAGCTGAATCTACAGTCCTTGATGTAGGCAAGAGGGAACACTGAGCTCCATGAAGTCCTTGGAAAACCAGGACACAGGGCTCAGCTCTGTCCCCCAGCCTGGTCCGACCTCAGGAAATCAGCATGGAGAAGACCATGGCAGCAGCAAGAAGTAGTCCTGGAAGAAATCATGAGCACAGAGGGAAGGAAACACAAAGGGTTTGGTTTGGTCTTTCCTGGAGTGTAAGGAATCAGATGGAGCCAAGCTGCATATTTGTCTGGGTGAATTAAAAGCACAATCCTCTCTTCCCAGAGGGAGCAGTTGCTTCATATTTATACATTTAGTCTTACAGGTGTAAAATAGCTTCCCTTTATGCTTATATAATAATTTTTTCATTTGAATTTCAAGGCTTTATTCCCTTCTTTGGATTCAAGTCTCCTACCCGAGCCTGATTCTCCGTATTGCCATTAATTCCTTCATCACAAAAATGAATTCCATTTAATTCTCTATAGCAGTTGTTAAGGTAGATCAAAAAGTGCATTTGCAAAGGTTTCTTTCCCTTTCTCCCTTATAGTTTCCAGCTCACCTGTGTCCTGAAAAGACTTGAATTTGAAGCCAGGGCACTATTCCCCACCAGTTCCTCTCACTGCTGACAAGAAAGGGATGGACAGGAGAAGCCCTTTTTCTTCCCCCAAAGCTCCCAGCTTGAGTAATTTCAGCCCAACTAGGATTAATAAGGTTAATTATTGAGACCAGCTGCAGACACAGCTTACCTGTTCCACCAGATGAGTTATCACTAGGTAAAACCTGACCACAGTTGAGTTGGAAACTCCAGGGACTGCAGAACCCAGAGTTTCCAAGAGGAACAGGATGAAGGCAAGGAAATGGTGAGATTTAAGGGAAAACTTCACCAAACCTGCTCTTAGAAGCACTATTGAAGCACAAGGTGACTGTGACCATTCAGTACCCTGAAACCAGCACATCCTTACACCACACTGGGTGGAAACACAGCAAGAGCAACTCAGCTAATCAATATAGTGATAGAAATCAAGCGATAACAACAATATAACACTCACACAAACCAGATCAGCCTTCAAAAAGTGACATAATTATATCAGGCTTACTACTGTAACTTCATTTTTTTTCAGAACCTCCTCATTTAAAGTCCTTCATGTAAAAATCACTTGGCATCTCAATGTAAAACTTATGGGTTTTTGTTATTCTCATTTCAGTTTTGGTCAGGCATTTAGTTCTAGTATCATATAAGCAGAGCTGCTTTGGTACTAACTATAGCATGGCACAAATATGCTGCTACAGCAATAAAAAAGGAAAAAATAAGATAGCTAGAAACCCTCTTCTGATGCTTAATTACAGCATTGATAATTAAAAGTCACACAGCACATCGTCACTATAGGTAACAAACCTCAGGATTATACATCATGAAGCAACATAATAACAACATTTTGCTTAAATATCTGATGGTGTATAATAAAGCACATACCAAGGGCTGGAGACCAGGATGCTGCCCAGGTACAGGAAAAGGAATTTGAGGAACTGTTGACTTTTATAGTGCTGGAACTCTCTGGAACTCATCATACAGGAGGGGGCACAGCACACCTGGACCATATGAGCTTCAGCTGTGATCATTTGTGGGACTGATTGGGGAGATGTTCAAGGGTTTAGCTCAGTTGCTTTGGGGCTCCCAAGGAGCACAAGTAGGTGAAACAAGCTCTTAGTGCTTGATATAATTCTTCAGCTTATTTCTAATGTTAGCAGAAGGTGGAAATGCATATATAAAGCAGCAGAAATGGTTAAGCCTTGCAAGCTCTGGAAAGCTTCTTTTTTTTTTTTTTCCCCTTCTCCCCTTGGGCTGGCTTCTAAAACATCAAGGTAAGTGCTATGTAGCTGCTTAGGTTTTTACTTTCAAAACCTGACAATTTTGTAGTTTTCCTGGTCTCTGAACTCAAATAGACCTTATGTAATGACTTTATTAAAGTAGCTAAAAAACCCCCAGTGTTTATTTCAAAAGAAATGTTTCTTTTTGCTGTTATCGTTATCCTTAACTTTATGTAGCTGAGCTGAATGTTTATTGCTCTCCCTTTGTAGGGGTTTTTGAGGTGGGTGGTGGTGGGTTAGTGCTGGGAGGGCAGCTCAGATGAAGGAAAACACTGTAGTAAGTAACCTCATAGTGAGTAAGGTGGTAGTAAGGAAGGTTAGGTCTCTACAAGTGACTCCAGACAGGCTGGAAGGGCTTTTTCTGCTCTGAGGAGCCCTGTGTTGGGGTGGGGGGAGTGGAGTTTGGGAGAAGGGATTCCTGAGTATCAGCAATGTAGATAAAGATGTGGATATGGGAATACACTGAATTCCCTGGGGGTATTTCTTATATTAGCTCTATATTTTTAATATCAAGCTAAAGAAAACTATTGGATGAGTGGTGTGAGCCTGAAACAAGCTGGTTTAGAAGCAAAGAAGTCGATTTGTTTTGAAGGAGGCTGGTTTGCAAACTTCCCTTGTGGTGGCCCTTGCTGAGGGACTTGGCTTTATCCTTAAAATAACTTGTTTAACTCTTCCTTTTGCTACAGGTTTCTTTATTTAACTTTGGTGGGACTTCTTGGTAAAAGCAAGGTAATATTTCTGTTACCCCCTTGCTGTCTGGTGCACAAGATCTGTAGGGCAATGATGGTTTGTAAATCCTTCCAGGGGCTGGTCCTGAGTTTCCAAAGAGTTGTAATTCTGCCGTTTCCCTGGTCTAATTTTGCATCAGGCCATACATTCCTTCCTGAAAACCAGTTTGAATTTTGGATGCTTCTAGCTCTGGGCAAGAGAAACAACAAACCCAGGGGAAGAAAAGGTTAAATCCCACCGAGCAAACCTCCAATTCCCCCTCTTTCATTCACACCAGGTAGCTTCTAATTACTCCAAGAGGAAAAAGGTCAGGAGGTGGGAGGAGGCTGCCACAATAGAGAGGAAAATGTTTTATTAGCTACTGAGTTAAGGGCTCCCACCCCCTGCCCGGGCGTACCCCTGCACCCCGCTACTCTCTGCGTGCTTAAGACTCTCAGCAATGCTGAGCTGTTTCTTGTAGGTGATACCTTTGATGGCCAGGTATTTAAGTGGGTGAACAAAAAAGTCCTTATATTGGTTGTTTTTATATGACTTGAATGCTTCATTGTGATTTCTGTCTGAATTTAGGTTAGTGGGATGCCATTAGCGTGGGCAATGTTGGGTGGAGAAGAGCAGCTCTCTCCACTTTGGAGCTCTTGGTTGTAGTAATGGTGCACGTGGAGCCCGAAAACTCTGTCTCTGTCTCCATCGCTGCCCAGAAATGCTTGGGATGAGGGATTATTTTCTTCCCATGCAGGCAGTAACGCTACGTCCTGCTTCTGTAAGATGTGTTGTAAGACCTTGCTCAATTTGAGAAGCTGTTTGCTTTTCTACTATGAGGCTCAGTGGTGTTTCGTCTTCCTTTTAAAATGTATTTTTCTAGCCTTTTTTTCTCATCCTATAGTGATTACCCCAATTCACAAGAAGACAAAACATTCAAGGGGGAACGGGGGAAAACCCAGTCTAAGAAATGCATGTTTTTTTTGTCTGAAGGAGATAAGTCTTCAGAAACACAGAAAGAAATTTGCACGCAGCTCAGACTCGTAGTGCTTAATCTCATGCAATCATCGCTGCTGCTTGGGTTGGCAGAAGAATAATTAAACAGATATTAAAATTGCAGTTGGCTGTCACTGAAATCTAATAGGGACCCTGGTGATCAACATCTGAACTGCTATTTGGGGGAGAGAAGTCAAGAGGAGCTTCTCCTGGAGGGGTTCTCTCCATCCCTGATGCAACAAGCTGGATCTGGAGTTGGAGAGTGGTGGTGGGGTTTGTGTTGTGGTAAGATCTGCAGATATAGAGTCCATAGGAGCAACCTGAAGGATAAATCCTCTTAATCCACCTGAAGTCCATATATAGTAGTAGTTTTGCTTGCATGTAGCCAAGGCTGGACACAAGGTCATCGGAGATGCTCTTGACTTAGTTGAGTCTGGTGCTGAGATACCAACTGTGTACAAAGTCCATGAGATCTTTTGTAGACTGGCTTAAAAAAAGTGTTTGAAAACAGCAAGAGAAGGAACTTTATATGATAGATAATGTTAAAGAAGCAAAGGATGGATGTTGACTCAGAAGAGCCCCTTGGTGCGTGGCTCGTGGGGATTTGCTTTAACTTGGTGCTGACTTTTAAACATTTTTATTTATTTTTTTTTTAAATTGAGAACAGTTCAGGGGCCTGAGATGAAAGACAATCTGGTCACTAATGTGCCATAAAGTAGCGTGAGGAAAAAAAAAAAATCGACTGACAAACCCAGTAAATAAGGCAGGAAAGTATCTTTTTTTTTTTCTAAGAGTCAATTCTAATTTCCTGAATTTTCATTAGAAAGGAGGGGCGAGGTTTATTCTTTCCTCTTAATTCCTCTCCATAATCAATTGTTTTGCTTTAATATGTGGCACAGGTGACAAAGTGTTGAAAGCAGGTAATTTAATTGTTTTGCTTTCAATTTACTTCAGTCTTTGAAGGGTGGACTCCTGTTTCTGGCACTGTTTAAGCCTATGGAGATGTCCATCCCTGCACTGGGAGAAGGATCATGCCCATGTGAACAAGGGCATGGTACTGGTGACACCCAACTCCTCGGACAGCAGCGGTGCAGGATCAGGTCCCCAGAACACAACCACGGGAGGAGATTTTGATCTGAATTGTTTTGGCCAAAATCCAAAGTAACCCGTTGACTTCAGTGCGGTTACTCCGGCTGGATGGACGCCCGGTGTAACGGAAAGCGGGGCTGGGGGGTCCTCTCCTAAAAGCACAGATTTAACATTCACAAGTTACTTCTCAGCATTAGGAAAAACAAATTAACAAGCCTCCGAAAGGATTTCTTCTCCTGGAACAGTAAAATTACTCCTTTTTTTTTTTTTTTTCTCTTTATCCCTTAAAACTAAAATCTTTCCATCTTCAAAACACTTCTTTTGGGTTTGGGATTTTTTTTTTTTTTATTTTGCAAGCTATTACCTGTATAATTTTTGAAGCCCATGGTTATATTATCCTTGGATGATGCAGTATCTGTAGAAGAAGGGTCTTTTGCTCTAACACGCCGGCTGCTCTTGACTGTTTCCTATTGATAGGAGATAGAGCAGCATGGAAAATAGCCTGTGCGAGGCCAGGTAAAAGGAGGGAAGTCAGGGAATCTGCTCAGCATACAAAACCACCCGTTCCCTTATCATAATCCATAGACCCACTTTCCTAACATCACCTCCGCTCTTCCGGGGAGAGGAAGAGCTATCTTCCCAGGCTGGAAAGAGCCAGATAGTAGACGAGCCGCACGCTTATCGCCCAGCGCAGCGGGCGTAATGGGAACTGGAAATTGCTCTAAAAGAAAGTTATTGGGGAATTAACTTCTAAAGGGTGGAAATCCTCGGAGGAAGGGGGGGGTTTGGGATCTGTACAGAATTAAAATCAGGCTTTGCTTGGTCTTGCTCTGTTCCTGGGGAGTTGAAAGCCTCAAGTTGGCTGAGTTTGGTGGGGTGGTGGTGGTGTTTTTTTTTTTTTCCCCCCTGAAGACTTAAAGCTTTCGTGCAGTAGCTCTGCTGGATCAGGCCCTGGAAACCTGGACCTAATGAAGGTGAGAAGGGCAGTGTGATGCACAGCTATATCATAACCCTTGGCTGCTTTGGAGTGTGTCTTTGGGCTGACCTTGCTGGGCTGTACCAACACAAAAAGCACCAGCACCTTCCTGCCTTAATTTTTCCTGTTGAGCGAGGCTGGCTGAGCTGAAGCCACAGCCCAACTTCAAGCTGAGCCTTCTAAAACTCCCTCCCAGATGTTGGTGAAACCACGCAGACCTTGTGTGGACACTAGAGACTTCTGCCTTCTCCCCGTGCTGGCTCAGCAGAGCGTTTTGCCTCCATCCCTGCTCAGACAGCAGTCACAGATGCCTCCAGGGCGTCCTCTGAAATCCAGGAGGATTTAAGCTGTGCTTAAAGCAATTTTAATCGAGCAGAGGAGGGAGCCGGCTGGGGGTAGGTAGGTATTTTGTGGCTGCAGGGCATGAAGAAAAGAGGGCTGCTGGGAGGATACAGTTGTGTAGGCAGACCAGGATGATCAGGATAGTCAACTGCTCCCTCTAAATCCATTTCTCCTCCCTCCAGTTTTTAAAACCTAGAAAGAAGAATGGGTTTGTCATCAGTTGGCCTCGATCTATTGCAGTCAGAAGCTGACTCAGTCCAACGCTTCACCTGCTCTTCCTCCCAAGATCAGACTTAGAAAATCATAGAATGGTTTGGGTTGGAAGGGACCTTCAAGATCATCTAGTTCCAACCCCCCTGCCATGGGCAGGGACACCCTTCATTAGATCAAGAAATAAGTCTAGAAAACGACCCTGAAGTGGAGGCTTAATTCACCCCACCTCCCTGGAAAGATGCTTTCCTGAATGGGACAAGACCTATTGGGTTAAAGAACAACATTTAGCAAAAAAAAAAAAAATCTGATAGTACTTTTATGGTATTATAATCCCAAAGTGGTCTCTGGATAGAGCTGGTTTCATGGAGTTGCTGTGATGCTCCTTTCCCCTACAGCAGCAGTCGCCCAGCTCCAGCGGAGCCAAAAAGACGTGGTTATAACCGATGCGTTGAGAGTGGGATAGAAAATAAATTGCTAATAAAAACTCTAGGGGATGCCACGTGAACGGGGATGGAAACAGAGCCTGGCGTAGGTTTTTAGTGACTTCAATGGCATTGCACCACGTTGTCCCCACGCTGGCTTTTGGTGATAAATTACAGTGGGTTTCTGACAGGGGTGGAATGATTAAGCTCAGATGTCTTATTAAGATCTCTCCTTTCCAAAATGTCATGTTGCCTTGATGTTTAAAGGTCTCTGTTGTGCAACAAACACGGCATTGTGGCGAGCAGCAGGCTCGCTGGTGCGGGCGGGCAGGACCCGCACGGTCCCGCTGGGAAGCACGTGGAGGGGGAGGATTGGCAGCTCCCCTCTCGCAGCCCAGGCTCTTGACTGCTGGGGTCCCAACCCCACCGATGGCCCCGAGAAGAGTAGGAATGGGATGAGTGATGTGGGACCTGGGGTGAAATTTGCCCATGTTTCCATTCCTCTGTCTCCTGTGCCAATTCAACCACTGGCGCCTTCAAGTGTGCCCACCAAACTTCTCAATGAGGGTTTGCAGCCCCTCACTGTTTAATCTGACCTCATATGTCCTCTCCAGCCTGATGTCCTTGCCCTGTCCAGTATTGCTACCCTAGGGATGCATCTACCTGATGATGATGATGCAGGATCAATATGTGGTCAGAGAGCTGTGCACCTGAGCGTAGCTCTCTGTTGAGGGATGGAGGAGCGTTGGAAAGCCTCCTTGAACCTTCTGCCCCTAAGGCCAGGCCTTTGCTGAGCCTGAGACAACTGTAGGCTGCCATTTCTTGCTGTTGGTCAGTAAGCAGTGAAGATGGGGCTCCAGTTCAAGTCCTTCTGTAGCAGTAAGAATACATCAGTGACTTTGTAGTGGTACAAGCTCAGTGTGCAGTGAAGCATCTGGGCACATCAGGAGCTTGGCAGCAAACTGAGTCCAAAAGGGCCACACAGGGTGCAGAGGAGACCGAGGGCTTGGTTGCCCTCCTGGCCGTGGTTCCTTTGGCCCTGCTTGCCCATCCATCTCCTTGGGGAGAAAGGAATTGTCACATGGAGGTCACTAGTGTGTCCCCTTCATCCTGGAGCAGTGACTGGCTGCACGGAGCAGCAAAGCCGGTGCACCGTCAGAGCTGCCAAGGGATGCTCGCCGATGCTCGCCTGGCAACGGGGAGAAGGAAAGACCTTTGCTTGGCTTTGGCTGATCAGACCTGCTCCTCGGAGCAAGCTTCTCCTCCGTTGCTCAACTCTGTATTTTTTTGAGGAGGGACTGGAGGAGCAGGGTTGGCGCGGAGCAGAGCATCACATCGGCTGGTCTTCCAGGGCGCAGGTCCGGGTGGCCGGCTCTCCATCAGCAGATGCCTGCTGCCACCGCGTGGCCTCCACCGGGAAGTTCGTGGGAGCGATGCCTTCCTACCTTCCTCCCAGCCTTCCTCCTTCTGGGCAGCTCTAGGCTGGACCTGGGTCAATTATGGTCCCATTACTGGGACATAAGAAGTTTGGGGTGTCCTGGCTCTGTCTTTCCAGGTGCAGGGAGTCCGCAGCAGCGAACAAGGAGATGTTTTGGAGAAATTGAAGTTGTCGTCGTCTTTGGAGCAGGGTTGGTGTGTGTGATTCTGGTTTAGAGCTGAACTGTCAGGGGGTCCCACGTGAACCAGCTCCTTCAAGGCTTATTCTTGTGGTTTTGCTCCAAGTGGTTCGTGCAGTCTGGAAAACTTGGAGGAAAAAAAAACCCCAACAAACAAGGAGGAAGATAACTCAATGCTTTTTATTTTTTTTTTTTTTTTTTTCTTCCTACAAGTTTTATGTGATTTGGAGGCTTCACTTTCTCCAGACTGGTTGAGCTTTTTCTTCTGGCTCTGGCTTGTCTGTCTCCTGCCTGAAGCCTGGGAGCCTTTCCATGTATTTAATGGGTTCTTTGGGGTGGCAACAGGGTCAGTTGTGCCCCAAGCAAGGTTGGGGGAAAGGGAATTTGGGCTGACTACCCATAGGACTGGGACACAACCGCTCCTTGCTTAGGCCACTGCAATAAGGACGCGTGAATAACCTGGTGACAAGGTTTTCTCTTCCTCCCCCAAGGATTTTAGGGTTTTGGTTTGAGCCTATTTCTATTCTGTGGGGTTTTTTTGGGGTACTTGAGCACATGTTGGCTCCTAGTTTTCGTTTTGAAGCAGATGCTCATGTGTTTTGTGAAAATTATATTTGTGTTCGACAGAAGAAAACCTCAGTGCTTTTTCTGCTTCTTATTATTTGATGCAACAAACTAAATACTGTGGTTCAGAACAGGGGGTGGGAGGGCCAGGACCTCCTCTGGTCCTGATGCTTCTCCTGACAAGTGCCAGAATCAGCTTAGAGGGGCTCTGTGTGGTGCTGGGTGCTGCAGCATGGGGTGCTTGCCCTTCCATTTGCCTCAACTTGTAAATCAGGAGTCGAGTCCGCAGACGAGCCGCGAGCTTGGCTCACGTGCCGTGAGAAGTCGCTCGTCTCCTGCCCTGGGCTCTCCGGGGAGAGAAGCTGCTCTTTGACAAGCTTCTTAATTAGCCAGAAAGTTGGGTCATAACCACTGCTGTGTCTCCCCTTGTCATGGTTAGACTCCAGGGTGTGTGAAAAATCAAACCGGCACAATGAGCATTTAGAGGAGCTCATGTTAATTTTAGAGAATGAAAGGAGGAATTTTCCCCACCACCACCACCACCCCGTTGATAATGATTTTTTCAGTCCCCTCAGGAAAGGTGGAGAAAGGGGGTCTCTTTCCAAAAGGCTTTAAAAACGTGTCCCTTGGGAGGGAGGTACTTGGCTCCTGGGCTGGTGCAACAGGCCCCCCCTGTGGCATGTCTGGGGCTGTTGGAGCTTGGTCTTTGCTCCGTGGCAGGGAAATACAGTGGGATCAAAAGCAGATGATTTAACTCTTCCTCATCCCATGGCAGCCCGGAAGTGGTGGGTTTCAATTGATGCAGGATGGTTCGGGCAAGCTCTTGGCTTAGGGTCAAGGTCAACAGCTTCCTGCAGACCCTCGTGCTTGGTGGAGCATGTGCTGCGATTTCTGTTTTGGTCCCACTGTAATTACACTTCCCCCCCCCCCCCCCCCCCCCACTGGCATCTTGCCAAGCACGAGTCAAGGTCTCCTTGCAGCCAAGAGCTTGTTGGTAAACCTGAGGACCCATCGAAATCTCTTCTGGTCTAGGAGGGAATAATTATAATCACAACAGGGTGGATTTCCAAGATAATAATCCAGATTTGACCAGTGACGTGCTTCTTACCTTTTTCTCAGCCTACTTTTTGCCATGCTTGCATCTGAAGCTTCTTAAGACTGTAGCAGAAGTTTGAGGTCACTGAGCCCTTCATGGGATCGGGAGATGGCTGCCCTTGTGCTTTGTGGTGTCCTTGATACTTCACCTGGGTATTTCTGTCACTGATGTCCTTGGGTGCTAAAACATGGGCCTGGTTGCTCAGACCCTTCCTGCAGTGCCCAATGGATGGGATAGGTTGATATCTCCATGTGATGAAGAAGCACCAGGGCTGCTGGATTGCTTTGCCTTCTCTAAGATGGTCATTACTAGGGTGTCTGATTGCAGGATGTGATGGTGAGGAAAGGCACTTGAGGGTCCTTTAAATCCTCTCAGTAACCTTAGGTATGCGTGAAAGCCCTGAGAAAGGATGTCTTAGGCCAAGAGCTTAGTTTTTTGTGTGTCAATGAGCCCTGTCAGACTTTCCGTTGGTGTCAGTTGCGTTGCAGAGCTGGAGGATGCTGGACTTGGTGTAATTAGCAACGGTGAAGCCCCAGATCCTGCCTCTCGGAGCAGAGAGCTCCTAGTTTTGATGGGCTAAATGTCACCTAAAACCTTAGTCCTTTGGGCATCTTTATCCGGGGGACCTTGGACTGCGTGTTGTGTGGCCTTGACTCTCCACGGACCTTGTGTCTAGGTAATGGAGCCTTGATATCATGGCTGATGAGACATTACTGGGTGCTCAGTGTCGCTGTGGCCTCTAGCAGGAGCTCCAAGCAGAGTTTCAGCAAGGATCAGTGACTGATGTGCTTGCAACACAGGAGGGAGCTGAGGCTGAGAAGGACTCGCTGGAGGTGTCACCCTCTGCAAAGTGAAGAACGGAGTGTCGTGGGACCTGTTTTTCCAGCTTAGCTGCGTTACTCTTGGCACAGATGGCTGCGTGGTGGGTTGAAGGGCTACAGGTTGTTTACAACCCTGCTCTGTTAGCGAGCGATTTGGAAAAGCAGACCCAGTTCTTGCTCAGGCCCTTTGGAGCTGCAGAAGGAGGCAAAGCACGGTGCATGACCAAGCTTTTGTTCACCTTAGCCCCAACCTCCTTCTTAAACCATCTTAGCCAAGTTATTTCTGGAGCTTGTCTCCTTTTGCTGCTTCAAAGCTTTGTTTATTCAACAAGAGCGGTTAAAATAACGGTAAGAGTTCTGCGCAGATTTTTCTCGAAGGCATGGGAGTCCGGAAAAATCTGTATTCATTCAAAAAATAGTAATTACATGGAAAGGTTTCAGCAGCAGTGAAAAACAGCCCTGCAGTGTTTGAAAGCTGAAAGCCCGTGCCAAGTCGCTGAAGGTGAATGAGTCAGGTAGAGCGAGGCTGTCTCGTTGCATTTCTCATTTATTGGCTTACCCTGCCCTGGGCACGCTGCCATCCCTCTCTGCAACATCAAGCTCATGTTCCCTCTGTCTCCAAGCCATCGAGCTGTTGTAAGCATGTCCTGCTTGCCCTTGGGTCTCTCTGGGTCAGATTGGGTTCAAGGTCAGGTTTGAACTTTCCAGATTCATGGTTGACATCCGCCAGCTAATAGGGTTTCTTAAAGCAAAGTCCAGATACCAAGAGGAGAAATGTCTCTGGCTTCTCTTTGATTTTTGGGTTTCGTATGAGTGGGAATAGCTGGGATGGAGTGCGCCAGAGAGCCTCGCTTCTCTGGCACAGCAGAGCTCTTCAGTGCTGCAATGAAGGCATCAATGTGCAGGAATCGTCAAAACTGATGGCAAGAAGGTCCTTCCTTACACTAAGATGCTAATTTTTATTTTTTTTTTTTTGAGCAAATGCAAAATAACACCTGTCTGGAAAGCAGCTTTGCTGTGGCGTAGAGCACTTAAGAGCCAACGGATGTATCAGCTGTGGTTGAGAGCTGAGGCTCAGAGGACAGCAAATCTCTCCAGAAAGTCTGGTTTGATTAGAGGAGATGCCAGTTCATCGCCCCAGCCCCTTCTGGAGTTAACAGGTTGCCTGATGCCACTGTTAATGCAGCAAAAAGGAGACCCAGAAGGTCTCACGTTGGCACTAGCTCTTCATTAACCTTCCTCAATGAGGCTGGAGCAGGAAGAGAAGCTGCCTTGTGATGGGGGTCTTCTCTCTTCCTCCCTATGGAGATACTTATAACACTGAAAATGGGTGGGAAGTCCACGTTGGCGCTGTGAAAGTCATACCTACTGCATCTCCATCATGTACCCATTGTTTTGAGTACTGTCATCTGGCTTCAGGAGGTCTCAGCACATGAAAAGGCAGAGGAAGCACCCCTTAAAGGCTTTCCAGTTATTTCAGAGATTTATTTTGTAGAAACGGGAAAATTCACCTCATCTGGGTAGATGTTTTCTGTTATTAAGGTGTAAGAAAATAAATGAACGGGGTGAAATCTTTTTCCTAAGCCCCCAGTGTTGGTGGCAGAGTGGAAAGTATCTCATTGTGGGTAAATATTGAGAATGGAATCAGAATAAATGTCCATTTATGACCGTGGGCTAAGAGCTCTGATCTGGGCATTTCTCTCTGAAGGCTGGTCCACGTTAGAGCAGTCTGCTCAGGTGGGTGGTTTGGAAAGAGAAATGTAAGAAATAGTAATGAAATGGGACGGGCTTCCAAGGGCAAAGCTCCTTTTGAATGATGTCTGTGTGTGCACCCCTTCTCTTGCGTGGTCTTGCTAGAAACCTTGCTTGGGTGTTGGTGCCGTGCATTTCAAATGACGACTTTTTCTTTTCAAATCCTGTTAAATGTCTCAAACGTTGGAGAGCGACGTCAAAGGCTGAAGTTTCCTCAGACTGACTTCAAACGCTTCTCCTTGATGGTCATGAGATGGAAACGAAGGGTTTAAATCTCTTATCACTTGACCTTTTAACAAAGGCCAAATGATGAGTCCCTCCAACGTGCTTGGAGACCAACACTGCCAGACTCACAAGTGCTCTAGCGCAGGAGATGTGACTTGTGCTCATTGCTTTCTAAAAGGCCAAATTTCTACAACTCTGACACATTTGAGGATGTTTGACCTGGTGCCTTGAGGAGCTGTGTCCTTCAGCGTGTTCCTGTTGCTTTTTCAGATGGGTGGCCCCATGTGCAGTGAAGAAATAACATAGATGTTGGGCAAAAAGCCCCCTCAAAGCTCGCAGCAAGCCATCAGTGTGGATGTACAGGTAAGGAAGGAGTCAATGAGGGAGGAGATGCAAGGGGATCGATGGTGGTGGCTGAGATGGAGAAAGGGGCAGCTCCTCTGGCAGAGAAGTGGAGGACCGGAAGCTGTGCAGTGAAGCATTAAGACGAGACGAGGAATGAGGGTGTTGAGCCAAGACTGAAGTGACAATTGCCTTGTGGCAGGGACTGGGGGAAGCTGGTGGATGAGATCCCTTTGTGATGGGCCAGGAGATACCTTGCTGGTGCACTATCTCCACTGCTTGCATCAGTCCACTGCAGAGAGAGGTTTTGGGGATAGATGCTGCTGGAAATACAGGACACGTTGCCTTGGGTAGCTCCATGAAAGGGTATGCATCAACGTGCTGCTGGCTTTGGAGGATACCTGGAGAGTCCTGTGTCTTCATGCCAGGTGGCCCCAAATCACTGCAACACACAAAGCCCCGATAGGCTCTGATCTGCCGCAACATTCTGCATCATCAAAGCACCAGGCAGGTGCTGGGAAGCTGGCTGCCTCTGGAGATGGGCTTTTGTGTGGGGTGGGTGCTTTGTGAGCTTCTCCTTGCCTGTGCTGTCAGAGAAAAACATCTGCCAGGACTTTATCTGCTGGGTTGGGAACCGTCCTCCTCGTGTCCTTCCTGCTGCTCATTGCACCCAATTTGAAGCATCTCTGCAAGATGCGGGGGGGATATGGTGCTGCTGGGGCGGTTGCGTTTCTGCTGTGGGGCAGGGAGGTTCCTATCTGCAGCTCAAATCCCACGGCAGAGCCAGTAAAGTCCTTTGTGGTCCTTCTAAAGGACTGGAAATGTATTTATAGCCACCCCTGGGATGCTCGCTGCTGATGAGATGCACGCAGGGCTTCAATCGTATGAGTCAGTGTTGGCGTTCTTCACTCAACTGATGCGTGTTTGTTGCTGTTAATGACATGCAAGGTCTTAAACAAGGGAAAAAAGCTCTGGGCTACATCTTTGGAAGAGCTGGTAGTCTAAATAAACAAAATAAAAAGCCTTGGGGGGAGTAATGGAGGTGCATGGAGGGAAAGGGACTTGTGCCAGGTGGCAGCAGAGGTTGGTACCGGGTGCGGGATGGAAGTGTCTGGGGAGCTGCCTTCATCGTCTTCCCCTCCTCGCTGTCAGAAACAGTGCAAGGAGGTGGCAAAACGCGGCATGGGGGTCTCCGAGGACGTGTCACCGGGAGGTTCATGTGGATTCGGTTAAGGGCGTGAAACGGCGATGCCGGTCAGAGCGCTCCCGTGCCATCCATCACTGTCGGGATGGAGGGCTGTGGGAGATGGGCGAAGCCAGCTGACGGCCCTGCTCAGTAGCCGGAACGCAGGAGTGAAGAATGACAAGTGAAATCCCACCTCACACACAGCTCCAGCTCACCACACGCGTTTCTCCGCTCAATCCTGTCTTCTACTTAGCACCTGCAACACCTCCAGCCTTGGAAAGAGGGGCTGGGGGTGTTCGTCAGCTGCTGTGAGAAATGACCTTCATTCCTACTCGGAGCTCCTGTTCCCGGACGGAGTCATTTGTTTCTCCAACAGAGGATTTTTTTTTTTTTTTTGGCAGGTCTCCCGTGCCAAGATTATGTCAAAAGGGATGGAAGGGAGCAGGCGAATTTGGAAGACAAATGTCTCACCTGCTCTGTCATGTTAGTGTCAAGGCGCAGTGGTCGGTGTGAAGGGATATTAAGCTGGGAAACACAAAGAGGGGGGAGGAAAAAAAAAATAAGGTGGAAAACGTAAGAAAAAGGCGCTGTCTGCTGGTTTGAAGCAGAAGGCTTGGAGTGGCTCCGTAGCAGCTTATGAACACTGCACGCTGGGCTGCTGTTTGGGCTTTTTATCATGATTTAGTCTGATCAGGGTCACTCGAAGGCAGGGGAGCAGCGTTGTTGATTGAGGATGGGTGCCTTCTGCCAAACATGAGAGGTCTGCAAGGTGAAGAACTTCTGGTGAACAACATTCCTTTGTATTAGTCTGGTCTGGTCAGGAGGAGTGAAGGTCAAGGCTGGTTGGATATGAGAAACTGAGCTGCATAGGGACCTTTTGCATTGAAAACAAGGGGTGGCAAGGGCTAGGTGGGTGGGTGGATGTACCTCTGCCTCGTGAGAAGGAGCATCCTCCACCTGCAGTCCCACAGCACATGTCTGAGTGGGTTTGTTTCATAGAATCAAAGAATAATTTAGATTGGAAGCAACCTTCAAGATCACCTAGTTCCAACCCCCCTGCCATGGGCAGGGACACCCTCCACTACACCAGGTTGCTCAAAGCCTCATCCAACCTGGCCTTGAACACTTCCAGGGATGGGGCAGCCACAGCTTCTCTGGGCAACATGTTCCAATGCCTCACCACCCTTTGAGGGAAGAATTTCTTTCTTAGATCTAATCGAAATCTCCCCTCTTTCAGTTTAAAGCCATTGCCCTGTGTCCTATCGCTGCGCACTCTTGGAAAAAGTTATTTGCATGTCCCTCGTGCTCTGGGGCTGACTTACAAGGTGTTACCTGTTACCTCTCTCTAATCCCTCTCAGGCAACCAGAGGATGTGTGTTTGTTCTCCATGTAGCATCTTTGGCTGTTGAGTATGGAGGCAGCTGGAGGTGGGCAGAGGTTTTGGACTTTCTATTTTGGTGAGGGAGGGGCCGATGGCACAAGAGGACTCTTAGGTTTCAACAAGAAATACTGGAATTGGCTTTGGGCTGAATAGTGATCGTTCTTTGGCTGTCACCTGTGGCTTAAGCAAGGAAAGGACAAACCCCTTCATTTCCCTCTTGTTGTTCCTGTCCTTGGTGTTCCGCTTAGCTCGGTTCCTGCTGGACAGCCCATGAAGCCTCAGTGCTCTCCTTCATGGACTCTGGGCAGATGGAGCGTGTCCAAACTTACATAAACACCAACTGTAGGCTCCAGAGAGCAACCATCTCCTTCTGTCAGCAGAAGCACCTCATGAACAGGTCCAACAAACAGAGTAAATCCATCAAATGTCTACTGAGTGGACTGGCATCAGGTTAAGAAGATGTAGGACACAGACTTGAGGGAAGGTGGTGGCAGGGATGTTGTTGTAGCCACTGCTTCTAACCACGTGCTTTGGATGTGATGAGCAGCAGGGAGGAAGATGTTTTGAGCGAAGAAGGAAAGCTTTGGAGAAGCCCAGGGCATGGTTGAGCAGACAGGCTGGGTCTTGGGGCTCTGACTCTTCTGAAGTGCAAGGCTGTTTGAGTTGGTGTCTTTTATGAAGCTCTTGTACAATTAACCACCAGTAAACCAGGCTCTAGCCCAAATTATTGTCATCAGTCTTGTGCACACTATGTGGAGAAGACTCCACTGACATGAGAGGGAAGGCTTATGTCCCTGGGGTACTCTGAGTCTCAATTTGAAGCTGATGGAGCCAGAGGCTTGAACAGCCCTGAAGAGCTGCAGTGAGAACATCAAACAGCAGCTCAAAACATCTTGGATAGGGAACCAGCTGGAGCTGGGTGAGGGCAGTCAAACTGGTTGAGACTAATGGGTATACAAAGGTCAAACATGTGACTTTTTTTTCATCCTTGTGGTCTCTTGCTGGACCATGAAAGCCTCTGAGAAGTTTGCCCCTAATTAACACACTGCCTGTTGAAGGAACAGCTGTTGAGCCCGTGGGTCTCCACTGGCGCATGTTGTTCAGCCTCTGGCTGAGGGGTGTGGGAGACAAACATCTATCAAAGGAAATGGTTTCTATTTCAGTCTTGGAGGTAGCTGTGATCAGCTCCAAGTCACGGCCAGGAATGCTGGGCAAGCACCCGGCCACTGAAATGGAGCAGTCCGTTACGGGTGAGTGTCGTGGGTGCTACGATGTCACTCAAAATGCCGTCGAGTCTGGAGGAATTGACAGCAGAAGCTGTTAACAAGGGTCTCTGAGATGGTGTGTGAGTTTTTCTCCCCCAGGAACACTGATGGCACGAGGAGCCGTGTTCATATCTGGTCTACAGTTGACTGTGGAAATAAGCTGATTGATCTGTGTGTTGGCGTCGTTACATATGCAAATGAGAATAACTTGAGTCATCATCTGGCTCCAATATCTTTAAGCTCTGATTCAGTAACGAAGTGCTGCTGCTGAGCTCTGAGGAAGCAGCAGCAGCACTTGTGAGCTTAGAGATATATCTGCAGGATTGGGGCAGAAAAAAACCTGTCTAAAACCTGCCACGCTGATGTGACAGTGCTGGTTTGTGCCCAGGCACTTCATCACCAGCCAGGGACAAACATGAGACCGATGTCCAAAGCCTGTGGTGTAGACATTTATGTTCAGGTGGTCTTATTAATGCCCCAAGACCTGCTCTTTGCATGAATACTTGTTGCCGTGCGAGTGTTTCAGCAGTCGGAGATTCTGAAGGAAGTTTTGTGGTGGTGTTTATCCTGTGGAATGGACTCACATGGGCCAGTTGGTCATAAAAGCTTTGTGCCAGCAACTGGATATAGCTCATGCATGTCATAGAGTCACAGAATGGTTTGGGTTGGAAGGGACCTTCGGTATCATCTAGTTCCAACCCCCCTGCTATGGGCAGGGACACCTTCCGCTACACCAGGTTGCTCAAAGCCTCATCCAACCTGGTCTTGAACACTTCCAGGGATGAGGCAGCCACAGCTTCTCTGGGCAACCTGGTCCAATGCTTCACCGCCCTCACTGTAAAAACATTTCTTTCTTGGATCTCATGAAAATCTCCCTCTTCCAGTTTAAAGCCATTGCCTCATGTCCTGTCACTACATGCCCTTATGAAAAGCACTTCTTCAGCTTTCTTATAGCCCCTTTAGGTACTGGAAGGCTGCTGGAAGGTCTCCCTGGAGCCTTCTCTGTCATGAGGGGACACCATGTGATGAGGAGAAACGGCTCTGGAGCAAAAGGGTTGTCCCCCTTCTCATTACTCAAGGCTATAGAAAGTTGGCTATAAAAAGTTGCCTTGACCTGGGTTTTATCTTGTGCGTAGCCTCTGGTCTGGTGTCTGGCTTGGATGAGTGGAGCTGGTGCATACACAAGGGTAAGGAAGAGCAATAATTAGCCATCTGAAGATATTTATAATGACTTTGCTCTTCATCTCCTCTCCCTGCAGCCATGCATGTGACTCAGCCTCTGAGGCTGGATAGACTTGTTATTGTAGTGCCGTGGTCACAGTGGCTGCTGCTGACACATGATAGAAAGATGTCAAGGAGACCATCAAAGCTGGCTATTCACAGGGAGCCCTTGTCTGCGTGGAGTCCTTTGGGCTGACATGAAATGAATTTGGGGCAGCAGGGAGGAAGCCTTTAACGGGCCAGACAAATTAGGAAGCCTTCTGGCCATTAGAAAAGATAGTGTAGTAGAAAAATAATACCCCATGAACACAGGGGTCTTTGCTAGATGATGAGTTGGGTTGTTAGACTGGCACGTGCATGGGGATGCACGTGATGGAGTGTAGAGGGATGACAGAAGCTGTGTCTTGAGGGCACTTGGGGTGTAGGCAGATAGGGTGAAGCCCCTCTGCCCGTGCAGTTTTAGGCAAAGCCCTTCCCTTGGAGAGAAAACACTGGGTGTGGACAGCTGAGTTATACCCCTGAAATTCAAATATGCCTCTAAGTGTGGTCTCATGTGGCTCCAGGAGATCTTATTTTACTATTTATGACCACATTTTCCAGATGGGTGTTGGAATCTCTGTTTTGTCCTCTTGCGCTGGGCAGCTCTGTGTATTCTTCTCCAGAGCTCAACACCAGTCAGTGATGTCCACCTCGAGTCCACCACCTGAATAAGCAGGAAGATTTATTTCTATCACCTCCCAGCACATCACAACTCTCTGCCCTATCTCTGATCCCTTTCCCAGGGTGAGGTCACTTTGCTCTGCACTGCTTAAGGTTCATATCCAGACAATGAAATATTTTTCCCTCTTAAAGACATCTTTTTCTCCTCATTTTTGCTTTTTATCTCCTGTTTGGCTGGACAACATGGGATGCCCCCTCCTCTTGGGTAGCTGCATGAGGTGCTTTATCACAGTGCACTGGTCCATGTGCAGCTAGTGGAGATCAGTGGTTGCAGGGAAGATGAAGGAACTGAGTTTCAAGGGCTGTAAATCACAGCTGTGCTTGTGAACTGGCTGGTGGAGCAGCGTGCTCGAATATGTGAACTGGAGCCAGGCAGATTTATGCCACGGGCTGAAGGTGCCAGATCAGCTTGGCTTTGCTCCGGTGCCACTGAGGCACATCTAGTCACAGGAGAATAGATACTCAACAACTCCATGGCCAAGGTCAGCCGTATGCTGCCACCCTTCCTTAATTCTTGCTTTCACTTGGGTGGTTAAATGATAAATGTCAAGCGAAGAAGCTGCCAGTTGTGCTTATGGGCAGGAAGGCTTTGTCCAGCTCGGGAAAATCCTTCTTCATGGTGCTCAGGATATGGGGTGTAGTCATCCTTGTACAGGACAGCCTTTCTTTTGGTCATGAGCAGAGTTACATCACTTTATGAAGAAGAGAGTGAGGTGGAAAAGCTGTTTATTCATGCAGTTTTTTTTTTAAATCTTGATTTTTTTGAGTGAATGCTTTGCTGCTCTAGCTCCTGTGTAAGCAAACTGGGTACCTCTGTGCTTGGAGGAAGACCTCAGTAAAGGAAGATGTCTAACTGATGGCTCGCTTGAAGACCTAAATGTGCTCCAAGTGAGTTGTTCCTTGAAGGCAGGAACTGTGAGGCAATGCAGCTGCTGGTTTCTGTAGCCATAAACCTCCCTAACCTTGGGAATATGTAGCTTAGTCAAATACAACCCTGCCAGCATTGCTTTCCCAGCTTGTAACGTGCTTTTTCATCTCTTCAAACAGTCTCGCATTAAAGGCACACCAGGAGGCACATGTCCTCACTGGGGGAGGATGGGAAGTTCTCAGAGCTATCTCAGACGCCAGTGTTAGAAGCCTATAAATAGACATTTTCGTTCCTTCTGAAATACACCATGGGCATAAATTATGCTGGACCATATCCAACAGTGACTCTCCAGTTCTGTCCCATCACTAATGGGGACCTATAGTCAATGCTACAGTAGAAGTTGCTGGCCCCAAGATCTTTCAAATGTCAAGTCAGGTCTCCATAGTCCTTGGGAAGAGAAGCTGGCCTCTAAAAGCTTTGGGTTGGCAATAAAGATCTGTGTTGGCTTATGATCTGCTGTGGAACAGAGGGGTTTGAGGTCTGGGTGTCTAGATCTGGCACTGGAGTTGCTTCTCTTTCCCAGTGACCTCCTCTGCACTGGGGACTATGAGCACAGCGAAATGTCGTGCATCTGCCCTGTCCTGCTGCTCTGCTGGAGGCTGTTTCAAGGCTTGATTTCCACTGGAGGTTCTTATCAAGCCAGGAAAGAAGAGCCAGCATGACCCTGCTTTTGAGATGACCCATAATTTGATGTTGTGGTCAATTCCTAACCCTGGCAATTAAAAAGAGAAAGGGTGTGAGGAGAGATGGCCTTTTAGAAATTCCCAGATAAGACTGGCTGGAGGCTTTTCTCTCTCTTGCCTTCCCCATTATGTTGTGTCATTTTCCCCTCCCTCTGACTATCCGAGGTGATGCCATCTCTCCTTTCCCGTGGCACAGAGCTCACAGAATCCTAGACTGGTTTGGGTTGGAAGGGACCTTCAAGATCATCCAGTTCCAACTTCCCACCACGGGCAGGGACACTTTCCACTATGCCAGGTTGCTCAAAGCGTCATCCAACCTGGCCTTGAACACTTCCAGGGATGGGGCAGCCACAGCTTCTCTGGGCAACCTGTTCCAGTGCCTCAGCACCCTCAGAGGGAAGAATTTCTTCCTCAGATCCCATCGAAATCTCCCCTCTTTCAGTTTAAAGCCATTGCCCCTTGTCCTGTCACTGCTTTGAATATCATCTATTTGTGCCTCATCAATTTGCTCAGCTGCATTTTTCTCTAAACCTCCTATTCCTTATATTTAACTTCATTGTCACACCTGTTTTCCTTCTAGAGAACATCTGCAGCAAACTTGTGTCTTTTTTTTCCCTCCCCATACAACAGCTTTGGAAGATGACTATAAGGGGTTAACTCTCTTCCCGCTGCTCAGAAGTGAAAATAGATGGAGAAATTAGCAGCGAGGTACATCACACCGAGGAGGAGGAGTATTCCTGCACGCTCACTTAGCAGCAGCAAGTGTTATCTTGTTCCTAAACATGGTTTTGAGTAGGTTGATAGGAAGAATACGCCACTGAGTGAGCGCTGAGCCTCGTCAAAGAGTGATTTCCAACAGAAGCTGCCCGACAGCGGACCAGGCGAGCTACTGCCTGTGAAAACACTTATTAGTATGCTGTGAATTGCTCTTTCTGACAACTTCTGGGCTCAACGGGGCTCTCGGGAGGGATGAAATCACATAACGCGCTACGCACGGGGTCTTGTGGTCCTCTAAATCAATCTTATCCTGCTAGAGCCAAGGGTCAGGTCGTAAATTGGCCCAAATCCACTGAAATTATGGGTTTATTTTGGTTTGGTTTACAGCTGTACTCTGCCCTTTCCTTTGTATATGGGTTGAAAAGCGTTAAGAAGTTGTTGTCCCTCTCCGTCGTAGGGTGGAAGAAAGAATAAGGGTCTTGGTGTGACCGAGGGTTTGGGAGCTGTGGTGGGACACAAAAATCACTGGTTTTGTGTCCCACAAAAAGAGGTTTGTTTTTTTTTTTGGCATTATAGTTTTGTTGCCCAACCTGAGCCTCAAGGGTGTTCTTTTGTACCTTAAGGTTTTTTTTTTCCCTGTGGAAACATGCAATCCTTGGCTGTGGCAGTAATAAACCTCACAAAAAAACTGACTGTAGTAAGATGGAAAGAAGAAAATCTCTTCAGGACCCAAGTTGCAAATAAAGTAGGAGAAAATATGGATGGAAGAGCAAAAAAAAATACCATACTGTTTAAAGATGGAAACAGTGGAGGGAGAGGAAAAAATAAATAAAAATAACCTTTTTCAGTGTTTGCACTCTAGTGAGGAGCCACTAGATGGCAAGAACACACTGCCAGCGGTTGGGATTACTGTGAGGATGCTCAGGATGGGAATTTTCGGGGAGATCTTGAGCCACGTTTGGTGTCAGAGCGTCTCTTCCCCTCCAGCACCGTCTCTGAGGGCATCCAGCAGGTTGCTGCAAGACTTAGCTTGGAGTTGTTGTGGTTTTAGTGTCTCGAACACGTGCATGGGAGGTCTGGGGCAGGGCAGTGATTTAACTTCTCTGGTTGACTAAATACTTCCCTGGGCAGGGAGAAATCTCCATCTGATGCTGCGTTTTGTCATAGACACTGATGAAAAAGGTCTTTGGAGGAAGATGCTGAGATCCCTCAGGCTTGTTGTTGCTGCGGTGGTGGAAAGATGGTCCATGAGTTGGTCAGTGGTCTCAGCAAACTTTAAAACCTCTTTCCATGATTATTTCTCCTTTCACTGTTTCTGTCTTAGGGAAGATAATTTTAATCACAAATACTAACACTAATGAATCTGCCCCTGATAAAGGCTTTGGGGGCATGTGGGGTGAGACACAGGTCAAGCTCTGCTTTAGGGTCCCCACCATCTGCAGGAGACCTCCTGACTGTGCTGGGCTGGCTTTATCCAATTCTCTACCCTGTTTATAAAGTTTAGTGGTCTTGAGGGTAGAAAAGAGCATCAGCCCAGGTCTTCCAGCCTTGTCTGCTGGTTCCAAAAGCTCCATGGCAAAGACCTTTGACCCAGGGCTGAGCAGTACAATGATACCAGGAGTTGGGTGATAAGGTGCCTTGGCCTCGGTAGTTTATCTGGGACCTTCTAAAGATACCTCGGCCTCAGTAGTTTTTTATCCAGGATCTGTATTGCTCTGGGATCAGGATCTGAAGCCCTTCTGTGTGCAGTGAACCACAACTTGTATCCACTTCCTTCTGGAAGAGACACTTGTGCCTTCATTTTTCCTGATGCCCCTCACAAGACGATGCTTTGCCGCCTGCCCTGAAGGTACAGCCCAAGCTGGGTCCCTCTCCCGTGCTGCCTGGTGTCCCCAGGAGAACACAGGATGCTCAGAATTTGGTTTTCCTCTCCAAGACCGGTGAGAGCAATTGAATTTTCAGGCATCTCTTCAAGGCACATTCATTTTCCACCGAGGGCAACGCTGGTGTGTAGAAAGGAATCGTGGGGGTTTATGTGTTTATAAACTACTAAAGACATCTCTGATCAGCACTCTGTGCTTTTTATTGGCCATAAATTCCCACTACTGCAACACTGTGGTGCACCATAAGCAGGCAGGTGGCTGCTCCTTTTCCAACCCTTAAACCACCACATTTCTCATCAGCTCTTGGTCTTCATCCTTTTCGTGCCTCCAAGGAATGGAAATGTGGATGATGGCTCAAAGTGACTTTGGCCAAATGCTAATAAATAGAAACTGGGAGTCACTTGTGGGGGCTTGGACTTGGATTGGGGGTGTGTGGAGAAGGAAACGGGTTGCTCTATGTGGAGGCAACAAACGTGTTGCCATCCTTGGTGTTGTCAGCGAGAAAGAAGATGAGGGCGTTGCAGAACTCATGGGGCATCAAGGTTGGGAGGAGGGAAGTGAAGCAGCTGTGTTTTGGGGGGCTCCAGGGTTGGGAGGGGGTTGTGGTACCCGTGGGGAGCAACCTAGGGTTTTGGGCTTCCCTGTGCCACGTGCGAGAGGTCTGCCTTCGGCTAGCATTCGCCCATCAGGAGGTCTCCATGTGGCTGCTTGGATGCTGAGCGTCCAACTGATGCTAAATTACCTCTGCAAGCAGCAGTTCACTGGTGAGTGCAGAAAGGCTGCAGGTACGGATTTAGTCATCTTCTGCCACTGATCTCTGAAGTCCGGTACTCACTTTTAATGATTTCTCCAGCAGCTGCTGTTGGAGTTCTCGTTGGAGTACCTGCTCCTCTCAGCGCTGCGCTCAGGAGTTCGTTATCTCACTTGAGAGCAGTGACTGAGAGGAGGAAGTCAGCGGTGGGGGGTCTTGGGAGATGGAAACCACTTGTGCCTGTTAACTTTCACATCCTCGTAGCATCCGTGTGCTTCATGCTGTAGAGGCCATGGTCCCCCTCCCCGAATTGATGCTCGTCCGGGACCGCCCAGTGCCTGGTGATGGTTTCTGCAGGATGTGGTCCATGGCCGTTATCAGTGGATGCTGTTCTCCTATCCTTCCTTTCATTATTGCTTTGGGAAGGGGCAGTTAAGAAGCCTGATTAACATTTCACCAGTCTTGTGGTCTTCCTAATGTCTTCTGGTGGGCAAGAGGCTCTCCAGCCGTCCCTGGATGTGGCCAGTGAGCTGGGAGCATGGAAGCTGAGCCTTTCCCTGGAAATAGCCCCTGGATGCTCTTCAGAGAGAGGGGAAGCGCTTTTGGGAGCCTTTTGGGACTGGTTCTCTGGTTTCTAATACTGGGAAGGAAGGAGAGGCAGCTGCTTGTGCAGCCCAGGAGGGGTCAGCACAGCCCAAGGATTGGGAGGGGAGCAGGCAGGGGATGCCCGGGCAGAGGATCGGGAGCAGGGAGGACCCCCATCGCTCAGAGCATCACTTGTACCGACCTCCACGGGGCAGTGGCCTTGGGGATCACACTGGTACCTGTTAGGACACGAAGATGAGGATCATGAGCTTTCCCTGGGGAGCTCCTACATCCCTTTGACCCTGCAATGACATAACCTAATGATGGGCAAAGTCATTAATTAATAGCAGAGGCGGTGTGGGGTAGGTTGGTGATGGGGATCATCCGTTTGCCAAACTACCTGGTGCATGGATTTCAAAACGCCACTGCCTTCTCACATTGTGGTTGTGACACCAGTGCTGTTAATTACTAATTAGCGGGAAGTCCTCAGCTGCCCTAGATGAATCCTCCTCTTGTGGTGCTGCCTGCCCCAGATGCGTGCTTCCCTCTGCCGAGCTCCAGCAAGGCTTCAAGGATGCACATCTCCATGGCCGAAGCATCCGGCAGAGGGTTGGGAGAGAGATGTCTCCCGTCTGTCCGCAGCCCGGCTGTCCTTCTGCGGGGTGGGGGGGCTGAGCACAAAGGCAGCTTCGTCTTCTCCTCCCTCCTGCAGAAATGGGAAGCAGCAGGTGCCGAGTTCGGGGTCTGAACAGATGGCTCGGACCGTGCCAGACCTTCGCACCGGTGCTGGCTGGCAAGGGCAGGGAAGTGACACAAACCAGTTGCTAATTAGTAATTAATCAGTGAACTGTGCTGAAAGCAGGAGGCTGCAGCAGATGACGGGGATGGGGAGGGGAGGAGAGCGTAGACAAATGGATGGTGCCTCCTGGGAAGGTGCACATGAAGCATTTGCAGCCTCTGCTGATAAACCACACCAGGGATTTGCTGCTCCACATTCTCCTCCCGTCCTTGTTGGGTGTTTGTCCAAGCGGCTGATTTTTAGGAGCCTCGCACGGGGCTTGGGTGAAGACCAGGGGGCTGGTTTGGAGCAAGCATCCTCCTGCTATGGGCATCCGTCCTCGCTCTGGGGTCACGTACGAGGGTTGTCAGCAGCACAGAAGGAATTTTCCTTCTTTTTGGTGAAGTGGAACCCCGAAGGCCACATCTTGGAATAGGAAATGAGTAAATATCTGCAGACCTGACCGTTCAGATAGAGGCATGGCCATTGCACAACGCCTTAGCGGTGGAAGAACGTGTCAGAGATGGTTTTGCTCGTGTCCAGCTTGCCCTGCGGAGATCTTTCAGTGCTTGGTAGATCTCCATGAGATATGTGTCAACCTGTCAGGGTGGAGATGGAAATTTCCATCTTCCTCGCGTCCTGGCGTGATGCTTTTGGAAATATCTCAACCATTTGGTTTTCCCCTCTGATTCCAGTAGGTCGTTTGCAAAGAAGGATGACAACCCTGCAAGGCTGGGTCTGCTGGTTTGGTTACTCAGGGATGGAGCCAGCAGTGAATGAAAGGGGGATGCAGCAGTGACCGGGTACCCTGAGCATCCACCCAGACTTTTTTCCATGAGCTGTGGGGATGCAGAGCTGCATCCTTCCCCTGTAAAAACTTTTTTTTTTTAAAACTCCAGGCGAACCTGGAGCCAGCTCAGCTCTTTTTCCGCTCCTCAGGTTTCGGTTCTGCTGACGGCCCCGAGAGGCAACTTTGCACCATCCACATGGCAGAGGGAGGAGGAAAATAAAGCGGAAGGGTTGGTGCCGAGAAAGCAAAACATGAAAAAGGCTGTAAAGCAGAAGTGACGGGAGTGCTGAGGTGGCTCTGAGCGTGTCTTGCTGCCGTTTAAGGGGCAGAAGTGCCTAATGCGTTCGGACGGGGCTGGTGATGCTCGTGCTGCTGACGGCTGCGGGGCCCCCGCCCACAGCTCTGCCCTGGCCAAAATTAACTTCTCTTGGTCCAGTAGTGAATTTATGGGGGAGTCCAGGCTGTTCCCGGTGTTTCCAGCTTTCAGAAATCCTAGCAGCATCCCCAGCCCAGCAGGTGAGGAGCTATGAAGCAGCCCATGAGCCCCCAAGGCATGAGATGAGGTTTCCAGGTCACATTTGCTGTGCCAAGTGAGGGTCTCCCTGTCTTTTGAGGCTCCTGGGATGCCAAGCCTCGTACCCATTGCTCTCCCGCATCTCAGCGGCTGTTCCTGGCCTTTTCCCTTGGGATTCAGTGGCCTGAATTTGGCTGGGCTTTCTCTGGGGCAGGAGCAGACCACAAAAGTGCCAAACTCCTTTTTTATTCCCGTCCCCAGTAGTTGCCTTGTTCTGGGGTCACATAAAATGAGGAATATCTGCCCAGCCAATGCGTTTACACAGTCAGTTAATCCGGTCAATGCCGGCGTTGGCGTCAGAGGTCTGCGGTAACAGCCCAGAGCGACGTATTTGAGCTAAAAGGGCAGAGACCTCATGGCTCCACTTTCCTGAATCCCAGTCTGGCTTTGCTTCCCACCTGACTGCTCAATCACGGAGACGTGCCATGACTTGCTGAGGATGTTACAAGTAAACGGGGCCTGTTGCTCTCTGTCTGCTCCGCTCACCCCGAATCGTAGAATCACAGAATGGTTTGGGTTGGAATGGACCTTCGAGATCATCCAGTTCCAACTCCCCTGCCATGGGCAGGGACACCCTCTGCTGCACCAGGTTGCTCAAAACCCCATACCAACCTGGCCTGGAACACTTCCAGGGATGGGGCAGCCACAGCTTCTCTGGGCAACCTGTGCCAGTGCCTCAGCACCCTCAGAGGGAAGAATTTCTTCCTCAGATCCCATCGAAATCTCCCCTCTTTCAGTTTAAAGCCATTGCCCCGTGTCCTGTCACTCCACACCCTTGTCCAAAGCCCCTCTCCAGCTTTCTTGGAGCCCCTTTAGGTACCGGGAGGCTGCTGGAAGGTCTCCCTGGAGCCTTCTCTTCTCCAGGCTGAACAGCCCCAACTCTCTCAGCCTGTCTCCAGAGCAGAGGTCCTCCAACCCTCAGATCATCTCCATGGCCTCCTCTGGACCCGCTCCACCAGCTCCACATCCTTCTGATGTTGGGGACCCCAGAGCTGAACACAGCACTGCAGAGGGGGGGGGTCTCACGAGAGCAGAGCAGAGGGGCAGAATCCCCTCCCTCGACCTGCTGCCCACGCTGCTCTGGGTGCAGCCCAGGACACAGTATCATCCCATATCTCATCATCCCGTATCTCATCTCCCTGCATATGCTCGCCCCAAACTTTGGCCCAAAATTTGTGTTTTATGGAAGCAGCCACCGGCTGCTGGCTTCTCCCTGCCCATCTGCTGCCTTGCTTTACCCATCCAAACAACCCTTGCAAGCAGCTGGACGCTGCAATGCGTCATTCTCTTTTTTAGCTGACCCCTTTTTTCCAAGCTGGATGCTCTGGGAAAAAAAATGGGAAAAGTGAAATACTTTCCCTGTTCTGTAGGGAACCGGAGGGCTGGTGGCTTGAAGGGCTTGGGATGGCAGCAAAACTCTTGGGTTGTGGGGAGCCAGGCTGTCAGGTGGCCGTGTCCAAGTCACGACTGTTTATTATCTTTAAAGCCAACGCTCCGTAGAGCTCCGTTTCTTTGCCTGATGTGGATTAAGGTATTTGCAGCGCTCGGTGATGATAGACCGGCTTAAACAGCCCGCTGCCCTCGCCTCGCTGATGGAAACATCAAGGCAGACAGGGCCCTGCTAATGAGCCACCCTGCCCTAACGAGCTCGTGTTTATAGGCTGGGGAAAGCCAAAAAAAAGAAAAAAAAAAAAGTCAGAAAGTGCAACCGGGCATCATCGAGACGTGATTCTCTTTTAATAAAGGCTGGTTTTATTGCGGGTGTTTTTCCCAGCCATCCCGCCCCGCTATTCCAGCCCTCGTTTATCATCCCAAAAGAGGAAGGGAGAGAGGGGAAAAAAAAAAGAAAAAAATAGAAAACAATTAGCTGGAAACGAAATACTCATAATGACTGCGTTTTAATGACAAATAAAAAGCTCTCCAAATAGGCCCATCATGCAGAAATAAAAAATTTCGGATGCTCGGCTTGGTGCAGATGCTTTTCTTCGTGCGAATGGCTGTTACGGCTTCGCCTCGGTGTGTCGGGCTGCGGAGAGCAGAGGGGAAGAGCAGCTGTGGAGCCGCCCCGGGATCGCTGCCGGGCGGCACATCTGGTGCCAGCGCGGCCGCGTCCTCGGCCCGGCCGGGTGTCAGGCGGGGAGCGCTGCGGGGGTGCGACTCGAGGGGGGGTGCCGATCAGCAGATTTGTGATGGTGATGTGAGTGTGGCATTGCCGGGCTGGAGGGGAGCGAAGGGTGAGGGTCGCGTGCGGTCGCTGCTGGGGATGCTGGTGGCCGTGTCCACATTCAACGAGGCCAAGCGCAAGGTCCTGCATGTGGGTCGGGGCAATCCCAAGCACAAGTACAGGCCGAGTGGAGAATGGATGGAGAGCAGCCCGGAGGAGAAGGACTTGGGAATGTTGGGTGAGGAGAAGCTCACCATGAGCCGGCACTGTGCACTGGCAGCCCAGAAAGCCAACCGTGTCCTGGGCTGCACCCAGAGCAGCGTGGGCAGCAGGGTGAGGGAGGGGATCCTGCCCCTCTGCTCTGCTCTCCTGAGACCCCCCTGCAGTGCTGCGTTCAGCTCTGGGGTCCCCAACATCAGAAGGACATGGAGCTGTTGGAGCGGGTCCAGAGGAGGCCACAGAGATGATGCGAGGACTGGAGCACCTCTGCTCTGGAGACAGGCTGAGAGTTGGGGCTGTTCAGCCTGGAGAAGCAAAGGCTCTGGGGAGACCTTCCAGCAGCCTCCCAGTACCTAAAGGGGCTCCAAGAAAGCTAGAGAAGGGCTTTGGACAAGGGTGTGTAGCGACAGGACATGGGCCAATGGCTTTAAACTGAAAGAGGGGAGGTTTAGATGAGATCTGAGGAAGAAATTCCTCCCTCTGAGGGTGGTGAGGCACTGGCACAGGTTGCCCAGAGAAGTTGTAGATTCTCCATCCCTGGCAGTGTTCAAGGCCAGGTTGGATGGGGCTTTGAGCAACCTGGTATAGAGGAACGTGTCCCTGCCCATGGTAGGAGAGTTGGAACCAGATGGTCTTGAAGGTCCCTTCCAACCTAACCCATTCCATGACTCTGTCCATGGGAAATGGTGCAAGGAGGGAGCGGGGGGACAGAGCACCACAATAGCAGGGATGGAAGTGGCTGCGTTGTCACCCAAAGCATCCTCCGTTCTCGGTGATGGGATGTCTGGGGTGAGATCCGTGTATAATAAATCCTCCTGGATGTTCCGTATCCAAGCGGAGTGGCTGGCAAGGCCGGGCCAGAGGCTTTGCAGCTGCTAATCGATCGCACATGCTGGGGCTTGCAGGAAGTTCCACCCTCAAACACAACATGATTAATTCACTGCAAACTGAACTGATGGAAAATCAGGAGGGCTTCCCTTTAACCTCGCTGATTTCTTGAATTTTGTGTTGGTTTACTGGCTGGGAACTGGAAAAGAGGAAAAAGGGAAAATTCCCATTTTTTGTCACCTGGTTTGGTGCAAAATTTGACCCATGATAAGACGAACATGGATGTTTTGGGACTGTTTGTAATGGTAGCAGTGCCCTTGGAGAGAGAAACAGGTGCTGTTTTGTGATGGAAATGACAGTTTGGTAAAGTTTCTTCTTTTTTTTTGGGGAGGAAAAAACAGAAAAGAGGCTTTATTGTCTCCAAACCAAGTGAAAACCTGTTTCTAGCCTGAGGTTTTGAATTCTCCCTGTGAATATTTTGACTGTTTCTCTACCGCATGCTGTAAAAAAAACCACTTTGCCGGCATTTCATCCCACTCTTAGAGAGCGTGCCGTAAACCTGGAACCCTCCCACTGAAACCGAGGGGGTGGCTGTGGCGTGAGACCCTTTTTATTAAAGGTTTAAATTCAAAAAAACCCACCCCAAATCCAGCAGCAGAGTTGGGAAGCCTCAGCTGTGAGCAAAGTGACGGATCGAATTCACGTGTCACTGAGATTCAGCGAACCACTATTGTGTTGATTTTTCTAAAGATCCGCGGCCGTCAGAGAAATGCAGCATAATTGCTGCCCTGTTTATCGACGGCGGGCATCGAAAATCCATCGCCGTGGCAAATTAACCCCCTCGCTGCTGTCAGCGAACCATGGCCAAGCTGAAAAAAGGCTGCTTAGAGAAGTCGTGGCTGCCCCATCCCTTGAAGTGTTCAAGGCCAGGTTGGATGAGGCTTTGAGCAACCTGGTGTAGTGGAAGGTGTCCCTGCCCATGGGAGGGGCTTAGAACTAGAGGGTCTTGAAGGTCCCTTCCAACCCAACTCAACCCATTCTATGATTCTATAAGGTGTCTCTGCCCATGGCAGGGAGTTTGGGACTAGATGATCTCAAAGGTCCCTTCCAACCCAACCCAACCCAACCCAACCCAACCCAACCCAACCCATTCTATGATTCTATGAAATGTTTCTGCCTCCACCTCCAGCGGCTTTTAGCTCTCAAGCCGTACTGGGAAGATGCTAATACCCCCCCAGCCTCTTCCCGATGCAGACGGTACCTCCATTGATTCATAGTTTTTCACGGGATGCCTGGGATGGAGTCAGTGTCCTCCCTGCTCCCAGAGACCCTTCCTGGAGCGTCACTGGCTCTTGGCACCAGCCCTAAGCCTTTTATCAGCTGTGGCCAGTCTAAGTGCCTTCGAGCTCGGCTGCATCGCCGGCTGGTGCCGAGGCTGGCATCTTGCCTCCTGCTCGTGGATAAGGCAGGAAAGTGGGATGGAGGAGGGGCGAAAAATCCTCCTGTGCCCAGAGCTGAGGGTTTTAACAGCAGGTACGGGGACGTGGCATGAAAAGATCCTTGGTGGGGATGCGAAATCCCCTCGGGAGCTGGAGGTGATGGAGTATTTTTAAAATTCCTCATTGAAACGAAGCTGGACTAAACCCAGCTTTTGTGGCAACGGCAACCGCATCGCAGATCCACTCAGGGTAGCTTCTGTGGGCTGTCTGGTGGGACTGATGGCTTCACTGCAGGCGCGTGAGTCCCTGAGACCTCTCTGATCTTGTGTCCGGGCTGCTTTTTCCTGGAGCCAGTGCTGGGCTCTGCCCTGGGCAGCCCCGATGACCTTTGCAAGAAAAGGGAGGTGAGGAAGGGACTGCAACATCTCCATGGCATTAACCAAGCTGCCTTTTCGGAGCCTTTTTGGAGTGAGGCAGCCCCTTGCTCAGACTTGTTTTGGTCACCTCATCCCTGCATGGCTGATATGCTTCGCTGCTGCCATCTGTCCTGGACCACTCATGGGATGGATGGTCCTCATGTTTGGCTCTGATGGGGAACAGCGGACAAGGCTGGGTGGTCTTCCTGGCCACCAATGCGTGTGGTGGGATCTGCTCTGTCTCCTCTTAGCCTGGCGAGGATGCTTCTAGCATGACGCAGTCCTTTGATTAGAGACATCAGAAATTAAGCAGAGATTTAATGAAACAACAACAAGCTGGGATGTCTGTGAGATCCTAACTAGAGGAATCCAAGGGACAGGCTTCACTTTGGTTTAAGATGGGGCATTTGGTTGGGAGATCCCTTGGCCATGGAACAATCCAGCATCCTCTACTGCTGCAGTGCCTGCTGTCTCCTTGGTGCTGGATCCAGGATGACCTGTGTCCTCTTGTCCACCATCCTCAATGAGTCTTGGTGATGTGCCTTGTTCCCTCGTGATGGGTTAAAGAACTTTCAGGGGGTGAGGGATGCACTCATGGGCACTGTTTGGGTGATGTACATGCAATAATCCATGGGAAGTATGTTGCCACTTGCTTCCTGAGCAGGGGCTACAAGCTGGAACTGCACTAAATACTGAATTTAAATGTCTGGGGAAGGCAGGCAGACAGACCTGGCCCTGGCACAAACCCTGCGCTGCCTTGCCAGGCCACTCATTTTGGGGCAAAAAAGCCACTTCTGCCAAAAAATGAACCTGGTGCTCAGGAGGTGAGAACTGAACAAATGATGTGGATTCGAAGCAACTTGAGCATCGCCCAAAATCCTCCCCTTTGGGAAAGTGATGGGCTAAAACGTCATTTACCTGATGGGGATCAACCTATTTTTGGGGCATTGTCCCAGCACCAAGTCCGTCGTGCCCAAACCACATGCTCACCCCCTTTCCATGACCAGGTTGTTTTGTAGGAGAGTGGTGAACCAAAACAGCTGATGTAATAATAAACCTGGTTTTATTTTGCTTCTTGAGAAGCAGCATCTCCCCAGTGTGAGGGGTTCCAAGCCAAGGTTGGCACTTCTAAGGGACCTGGGGATATTTTCAACAAGGTCCATGAAAGGCAGCTGAGCAGAGCCCAACTGCTGCTTTTCGCCTTGAAATCGCTGCCCAGTGCCTTGTGGTTTTGGTTGAAAATCAGCTGAAAACCACCAACACCCCTGTCCCCCTTCTGCAGCCCGAGGAGTTCCCTTCTCCCCCTCTTTGGCTCTTCTGTAAATAAAAATGAGCTTTATTGATTTTATTTTGGTAACGGAGACGTAATTTGCCTTTGGCCCGAGCTCGCAGGATGCTAAACTCCATCCAGGAGTGTGGCTTTGAGGTTTTTTTTTCCTCCTTTTATAGCGTTTCTGATCTGTGTTTATGATGCCGGCGCTGACACATTCTAAACTACAGCGTGGCAATAACCTCCGGAAAAACTCCCGGCGGGATTGAAGTAGTGGCTGGCAAATGTTCCCTCCTCGCTGGAGCTTGTGAATCAAGAACTATCAACGGTTCAAGCAAAGGCTTGTGCCGGGGAGGGAGAACTTATGCCGGAGTCGATGCATATTTTATCACCGCGCTTATTCACTCGCAGCCCTTCTCCCTTCGAACGCCGCTTGGGTTTTAATTAAATAGTCATTGGCAAGGCTGTTATTCTAGCTTGGAAGGCCTCCAAACGGCCGTGTTTTTCCCCCAAAACGATCACAAGGGGATGTGCTCCCATCCCCCCCAGCCTCGCCAAGGTTTGTCTTCTGCAAATCCTGCTAATTACGTTTGGCTGGCCGGCCGCCGGCTCTGCGATAGCATCTTTCATTAGCGCTGACCTCTCCGTGCTCGCAAGGAGCTGGCTGACATTCCCGGAGCGGCGCTGTGCGGATGTCGCCAAGAAACGTCCCTTTGGCACCGTGCAAGCAGGTCTGGGTCTTGCAACCAGTGTTGAGTCCCGGTTCGTTAGCGCCTGCTTGCAAACGAGGTCACGAAGCTTGGGTCTACGCAACTGGGCTGTCCTCGGTTGCAAACCAAAGCTGAGAAAGGCTGAGGATGGTGCCTTCAGGATCTGCTCTACCAAAGGGTTCCGGGTGGTCAGCTTGGATTGGGTGCAGGAGGGGTGAAGAAAGGAGTGGGAGAGGACAGGACATCTCTCCTTGGCTTTAAACACCCCATGGAGGCTCTCCTGGTGGCAACACAACCCGTAGTAGTTAGTGTAGGTGTTGCTGTAGGCAACTCACCATAGAGTCTAGGGGAAACCATGGCTAGAGGTTGAGAGGTCCCACCTCCCTTACCAGCACCCAGAGACATTGCGATGGGTCTTCCCTTTCCCCTGGCTTTAAATTCCCACCCGGCTCCTCAACCACTGACACGAGTTTGCTCCTGCTTGTCAGGAACGAGATACTTAATTTGTCAGTTCGCTGTGCTTAATATTTCTTTCATGTATCGCGTTGGTTTGAAATGCAAAACATGTCTGCATAAGCTCACTTTTTTTGCTTTTTGTTGTTTTTTTTTTTTCCCCCCCACCTTGCTGTAGCCGACACGTTGAAGGTAGCCGTGTTTTAACTAATAAAAAGAGATTTTAAAATGCTGGTTTTGCACTTCTTTAATTGACTTCCAATTTCGATTCGCACGCAGCCTGGCGCGTTGCAAAGGAAAAGAGAGCGCCGAGCAAATAAGAAATGCGTCACTTGCTGGTTTTTTACCATAATCAAAAATGTAAAAATTAAGAATCTGAATCAATGTACATTAAACTACATAATTGCTTAAATAAACGTGGCAGAGGTAGATAATGGGTCTTCCTGATTAGAAGAAAATATGGAATTTAGCGCAAAGGTTATATTTGGTTGCAAAGCAGCGTGGTTTGGCGGTTGCACCCTTCTTTTTGGAGATTAACCAGGCAGGGGGGCTCGGAGGGCAGTGATGGGTCCAGGTGCTGGTGTTGAAGGAGCAACCTGGTGGAGACCATCCTTGGTGGCACCCTTGAGGGAATTATAGGGATGGAAGGATCGCTTGTGGAGGCTGGAAATCAGTTTTCCTGGATCTCATGAGCCTGGTGGTGGTTAGAATCATAGAATGGTTTGGGTTGGAAGGGACTTTTGAGATCACCTAGTTCCAACCCCCTTGCCATGGGCAGGGACATCTTCCACTACACCAGGTTGCTCAAAGCCTCATCCAACCTGGCCTTGAACACTTCCAGGGATAGGGCATGTTTTTAATTCCACAGGGATGCTTGTGTTTTTAATTCCAGCACCCATGGACCTGATGGTCCGTGGTCTGGCAAAGGCCCTGGTGTTGCAGCAAGGGAAGAGCCTGCTTGGGTTTACTGCAACCTCTTTGTATTTATCGTTACCTGAACTTTCTCAGAGTTGTTTGTAGCTCCGTGGGGCACGCTGGGGAGTTTTATTAGGATGCACCGCGTGCCTCCCAGCCCTTTCCCCTGTCAACTCTGGTGGCTTCGCTGATCCTATCAGCAAAAATAACATCCTGATGCCACAAACTGGGCTGAAAATGCTTGATGGTCTTACAGTTACCCAAGAGCTGCAAGCCCATGGTTTGAAGCTGCTTTCCATCAGCAGAAACACAGAGGTGGGTGTCCAGCAACGTAGGAAATCAACAGCCGGGATCTGGTGGTGATGGCAGCTGTCACCATGCCTGCCAGCCCTCCGAAGGCTCCTCCCCTGCACCGGTCTTTGGGAACAAAAAAACCCCACCCCATCCAGGTCTGGGTATCGGTTTGCATTTGTCCTTTCCCCTTTGCTTTCCCACAACTGCAGCCAAAAGTCATTTCGCCATCAACCACGAGATCACCGCGTGTTTGTTGTTGTTTTTTTGTTTTTTCTCCAAACCTGGTTGTCCTTCCCCGCGGAACACGCAGTGCTCCGGCACGGGATGTTCCCAGCACTTTCAATCTCTAAAATGCCTCCCCAGTTGAATCAGTTTAATATCGGAGAGCGCAGGAGAAGGGGAGGGGGGAGACCTGCTCACTCACCGTCATCGTTATTCATCGCTCACCGTCACGCTGGGGAATGCGGAAAAGCTGTTGGGTTTTGAGGTCGCAGCCGGTGGCGAAGGAGTTAAAGGAAAGGTGAAATATTAAACGGAAGCAAAGAGGCACCGGGAGCAGGGCAGGATCCCAGGAAAGCTTTTCTGGGGATGAAAAACTAAAAGAAAAGCTGCCACCTGGAAGGGTTCCAGCTGCCCGTCTCCCACCCAACCAGCGCGTCCTCTCCTCCCCAGCGCCCAGCTTGCCTTGGCAGGGATGCTGAAGGACGTGAAGTCCGGATGCTGATGGAGAAAAAGAGACTTTCGCAGGTTGCAACGGGGCTGGGCTGCCCCAGTTTTGTCGGGGGAGAAGTAGAAACCTGTTGAGTGTGCGTGAGCTCATCTTGTTGAGCTTGCTGCTCTGTGCACTGGCTACGGAGGTGGCTAAATAGCGAAGAGTTAAATAATTCCAATAATATTTAAGAGTTTTTTTGACTTGGGTTTACCAGCACAAGCAGAGTGAGATGCTGGGATGTGGGAGGCTGCAGCCCTGGCATGTTGTCGGTGGGGTGGTTCTCCTGGGGTAGGAAGAGGTGGCCCCAGGGTGGGTGAAAGAGGCTGGAGCGAGGCAGCTTTTAGCTCAGAGAATGGGTGCATCACCCACCCTCCATCAGCAGAAGCACTGTGCTGCAGCTAACGAGCAGACTTCGGAGGCAGGGTTAATTAATGCAGCCTCCCAAGGTCTCCTGGTGTGAGTGGATGCCACTGACCTTCACAGGAAGCCCTTGAAGGCAGAAACATAAGGCCTCCAGGCAGTGACCCAGAGAAGCAATAAATACCTTTGTAAGCCCTTTAAGAGAACATTAACCTAAGCTCTCCCAAACCACTACAAGCAGCAAGGCATAAATGGTGATACGGGCTGGTCCAGCACCTTCTCTTATCTCCAAGCGCATCCATAACTTCACACTCATGACCTGCTGCCACGGAGGAGGCAGGTCTTGGAGGGTTTTGTCCGTCTGGGAGCTGTTTTTGTTGGGCTGGAGCTGACAGATGATGGATAACAAGACGTTTGAGGGGAAGAAAATGCAATTACCCAAAGTAGGCTTTTGGCAGGACACGGAGACGGCGGAGTGAGGTCAGCAAAACCCGGGGAAAAGGGGATGAAAGAGCGGCTGCTCACATCCAGGGCCCTGGTTTGCTTCTGGTTGCCTCCTCAGAGATGTTGTTTTACAGTAATTAGTGATGTAAAACATGCACTGGCCTCTTTGTTCCCATTAGGCTTCGCTACGGCTCGGAACGACGCGCAACAGCAGCCCGTGGTTAATTTCACCAAATGTTCGCTTTAATTTCATTCAAGACCAGCTGTCGATAAATCGATGGCGCCTATTTACACCGCGCGGGTGTAAATATATATACAACCTATAAATCTGTGCTGAGGAGGAAGTAACAGACCCCAAAGCACTGGTAGGAGTAGGGCACCCTCTGGCCCCCCAACCTCCAACCCTGGGGTGATGCGCGCGGTGAAGCCTGAAGGCTCAGCGTTGGCTTGATGCCGACAGGGCTGACCTTCGGGTGATACCTCCGTAGGGACCAAACCTCCCTGCTGTGTTCCTCCACCTTAAAATCCCCTGTGTGTGTCGCGTATCCAGGTCAATATGAAACACCTGGTGTGTAAAGCAGCTACTCATTGGGCGGTGGACAGCTGGGAGCCTGCAGTGAGCCGTGGTTTGTTTGCATCCGAGCAAGCACGCCTATGTTTAAATACCTCTGAGCAAACGAGTCCACCCAACTCCGGCTTTGCTCTTCCTTGTGTCTTCAAGGTTGGGTTTACTGGCAATATCCAAGGGCAGTTTGTCTGCTTCCATACTTTTGGGGACTGGGAGGATGCCTGCTTGATGGTGGTTATGGGTAACATTGCTCTGGTAGGGTTGGTCCTATGCTACATGGTTCAGTGAGGGTTGGTGGCTTCTTCTATCAACTTTCACCACCATGTCACATCTGAGCCACCAACACTGTTGCATGAGACCCCAGCATGGATCCCTCAAACCTGCGTTTGCATCGTCCCTCCCTCAGGCAGCACCAGAACGGCCGGGAGGAGGCTGCCACGGGGCGATGGGAAGGGCTGCAGCTCCTTGGTCCCAAAGCGTGGTGAGATGTGGTCAGCCAAGAAGCGTATGTGGAAGTGCCGGCCAACACAGTGGACCAGGCTGCCCACCACAGCGCACTGGAAGCTGGACGGGTCGGGCATGGTGTAGGTGGCACACTCGTACCATAGCTTGGCCTTGGCGCTGCAGCGGTAGACGCTGATGCCCGTGCTGCGGTGGAGGTCAAAGCGGTAGATGAAGCCGTTGGTGCTCACCATCTCAGTTGTCCTGTCCTTGCCACCGCCGGCCAGGCTGACCCCCCAAGTGTTCGAGCGGGCGGCGTAACGCAGAAGCACGTAGCGCAAGGTACCCCCCGTCACGTAGATCTCCCCATCGCACACCGTGGCCGTGTGGGCCACGGCGAAGGTGTCGTGGGGCAGGGGTGCGGTGAAGGTCCAGCAGTCCTGCCGGGGGTCGTAGCGCTCCACCGTGTAGAGGCACTCACCGCCGATGGCGTAGAGGTGACCGTCCAAGGCCACGAGCTTGCAGTGCGGCCGCGCTTGGTTCAGGGGGCAGACCTCCCTCCAGATGTTGGTCAGGGGGTTGTAGCAGAAGACGCGGTTGGAGGGTCTCTGCGCGCAGCCCGTGCCCTTGCAGCCGGCCACCACGAAGAGGTAGTTAAACATGCTGCACATGGCGCAGCCCCGGGAGACCACCTCCGGTGGCACGTGGCAGAGCTGACGCCAGCAGTCCCCTCCATCATCATAGTAGCAGAGGCGGCTGGCGTGGAGGCCGGGCTCCTGCACGTTGACGTCTGCCACGGCCACGTACATCTTCCCCTTCATCCTCCGCCGCAGGATGAGCTCCCGCTCGCCGGCGTTGAGGCGGCTGTAGATAGAGGGTGTCCTCAGCACCTGCAGGTAGTTGTCGCTCATCACCTTGTAGGCGGCCTCCTGGAGGTGGCCAAGCTTTTGTGCCTTGGCTGTGCAGAGGACCTCGTAGCAGTTCCCCAGGTCCAGGTGGGTGGGTGGTGGCATTTGGAAGAGGTCAGCACTGGCCACCAGCCCTTGCCGGGGGCTTGCAGGTGGCATGCTGGCTGGTGCCGGAACCCCAAACCCCTCCATGGGCAGCTGGAGTTGGGGGGTGTCAACGATCTGGAGGATGCTGTCCTTGCGGCCGGGAGATGGTGGGTCAGGGGAGGTCTCCAAGCTCCCTGTAGGTGGTGGGACTATGGACGTGGTAGGATCCCGCGTTTCCAAAGCCGGCTCTGGCTCCTGGGTTGCAAAGCTCTGCAGCTCTTTTTTGACCTGCTCCGAGCTGCGACGCCGGGATGTTCCCAGAGAGATGTAGGGGAGAGGCCTCTTCTTCGACACCGACTGGGAGATGGATTGGACATAGTAGTCATAGACTTTGCCTTTGAGGCCGGGGACCGGCTGCCGGGCCCCGTCCTTCATCCGCTGCTCAGCGATGTAGTTCTCCTCCACCTGGATCTTTGCAACCGAGGAGAAAGAGTAGGAGGCGTCCGACCCCGCGTTGCTCGCCGTCATTGTCAGCCCCAGGTCAGAGGTGACCCTGAAGGTCTGGATGGTTCCCCCACGCCCCTTGGCCTCCCGGAGCATCCCTCCGCCAGCCGAATCCTGCTCTGTGCTTTGGACGTGTCCATCACCCGCCATCTGGGCACCAGCAATTCCAGGGGAAAGTCCCGTGCTTGGGGCAAGCGTGCCCTCCTCCCCGCGGCTGCTCCATGTTTCAGCCCTGTCCCCAGGGTCATAAGAGCTCTGCTTGCTTCCTGGCTGGCTTCCCAGCTCACTTCCTAGCTTACTTCCCTGCTTACTTCCTAGCTCACTTCCCGGCTCGCTTGCCAGCTCACTTCCTAACTTGTTTCCTGGCTTGATTACCGACTTGCTTCCTGGCTCATTTCCCGGATCACTTCCCAACTTGCTTCCCAACTTACTTCCTGGCTCACTTCCTGGCCTGTTTCCCAGATCAATTCCCAGCTTGCTTCCTGACTTACTTCCCAGCTTGCTTCCCAGGTTACTTCCCAGCTCACTTCCCAGCTTACTTCCCAGCTCACTTCCCAACTCACTTCCTGACATGCTTCCTGGCTTGCTTCCTGGCTCATTTCCCAGATCACTTCCTAGCTCGCTTCCTGACTTTCTTCCCAGCTCACTTCCCAACTCGTTTCCTGGCTCACTTCCTGACTTGCTTCCTGGCTCGTTTCCCGGCTCCCTTCCCATCTCGCTTCCCCTCCTGGCCATCCCCGCTCTTCTGCAAGCCAGCCCCAGTTCAGAAACCATCTCCCCTCCTTCCTCCTCCTCCTCCTCCTCCTCCTCCCTCGACAGCCCTCGATCCCCCCGGAGAATCACGCGCCGTGTCCCGGGGCCGCTCCCTTGTTCATCCCCGCCGTCCCTCCTCGCCCTCCTCCATCGCGGCCCCGTTGCACCATCCCCATCCCCATTCCCATCCCCATCCCGGGCGCCCGTTTCCCTCCGCTCTCCTCCCGCGGTGACCAGTGGGATTTTGGCCCCGGCAAGCGAGCGGGACTGATAAAACCTGAACGCCAAAGTCAGGAGGAGCAAAGCGGCGGCGGAGAGGACCAGTTTTCCAGCCAGCTGCATGTCGGACTGCCAGGACGGGGTTACCTGCTGGGGCATTTTTCCATGCTGGGAATGCGGAGAAGCGGATTAATGATTGTTGAGCGGAGCTGAAGGTTTGGGGCAAGGTGACTTTGAGCGGGTAAAGTTGGCAGGAGGTTTCCGGATGAGATTTGCGTGTTTGGGATGGGTTGGGCTTCGGGAAAAAGGTGTAGCCCGGAGCCGGCGGCACGGAGGCGGCTTTATCAGCCTGGAAAACGGAGAAGCTCAGAACAAAGCAAAAGGAAGCACAAAAGGAGGAAAAAGTATCTCCTCAGAGCAGCCCGATGGTGCCACCTCCTCATTTCTTTTTGGGATGGTGGGATGGAAGGGGGAAATCAGTTGGTTTGTCCTGGAAAGGTCCCTCATCCCTAGGTGGAGGCGTGGGGAAGGGAGGGAGGAGGAAAGCTCCGGTCTGACTCCGAGCAGCTGCTCCGCGGCGGAGACAGGTGACGGATTCGGTTGGGTTCGTTTGCGGCACGCTGGCTAACGAAGGGTGACAGGAAATTACCCGAAAGCTTCTGGGGTCACTTCGAGGCCAGCTTGGAAGTGACAGGGGAATTAAGAGCCGGTGGAAAAGGAGCTGGAGGCTTTGGAAAGGGGAAAAATGCGGCACCGAAAAGCGAATAAAGGCAGGAGTTAAACTGCAGCTGGTGGCTGGGACCTTCGTCCATGTAGACGGGGAGAGGGATGAACTAAGGAGAGTAATAAAAGCATTGGGATCAGGAAAAAATTTGGAATGGGAAGGGGATGGGAGAGATGCAAGTCGTCGTTTCAAAGGGCCACGCTGCTGCGTGTGGGATGTCTGTGGGGAAACTGAGGCATAGAGGATGCCAGACAGCATCACGCTCGCTTCTTTCTCCCCAAAAAAGACATCGGCGATGTGTCTGGTCCTGATCTGAATTTCAAAGATTTCGGGAAATTGTTGTTCCCCCTGTTGTCCCCAAGGCAGCCAGATCCCCGGCGGGCGGCGAGGGGAGAGGAGGGGCCCTGGGGAGCGGCGTCCCTCCGCCACCGCCGCTGAGCGAGCGGAATTCAAAGGGATAAAATTAATTTCCATTCCCCCGAGGGGAACATCTCTCGCGCTCAGAGCTCCGTAAAGAAACGAGGCGGCGAAGAAAGAGCCCAGACACGGGTGGGGGTGGGCAGCTGCTCCTGTTCGTACACAGGGACTCGTTCCCCGCCGGCTCGATCCCCATCCGGTGGGATTTGCCGGAGAAATGAACCCCACGTGGTGCTAAACCAACTCCTTGCATGAGGTGTGGACGTGATGGATCTCAACTGCATGGGTCATGGGTAGGCGTGGGAGGAGGTCTTGCCGTGGGTCTTTAGTGGGTGGTGGGTGCTCGTGAGCTCATACCCGGTGTCTGTCGCCTCCCAAATCACCCCCCGTGCAGCAGCTGATCTTCACCAGCCATGGCACGAGCTGGGACGCTGCCTTTCGTGCTGGAGAGGAGCATCTCAACCTCCTTGTGGAACGTTCCCCACCATCACCAGCGTCTGCAAGCGCTGAGATGTCCCTCTGCCAACCCCGAGGTGCTGAATTGCACCCAATGGCTTCACGTGGGGACCGCGGCGGTGCCCAAGGGGGTGGGGTGGTTGGGTATCTGCCACTGGACTTGCCAGGGATGCTCAGGAGGTGGAGGACCACGTGCTAAATAGCATAATATTTATATAAATACATATAGAGAGAGGATGGAAAGGAATCAGAGGGGTAAACTCCCCTGTGCGCAGCCCTGCTGTGAACGAGGAGGATCACTGGTGGCTTTGAGGGGGTTGTTTGGGACGTTGTCACCGTGGGGAAATGAGGATATTTAGATTAAGGGCCAGATTTCAGAATGGGGTGAGCGCTGGCATGTCACATCCCTCGGATGCATCCGGAGCTCGCGCCAGAGGCCGAAGCAGCACCAGCCAAACCCATGTAGCCACTCGCCTCCCTCCTGGTTAGCACTGGGACCCAAAATCCATCACTGGGGGGCCTGGGCTGGCCAAAACCTCAGGGAAAGGGGAGGTTCTGGTCTGGAAGCTGAGGTTGGAGCTGGGATAACGGGGACGTGCATCAATGCTGGGCACGTGTTTCGGGGCTCAGCTAATTGGCAAAGGGTCTGGCCACCCGTGTGTGGCCGTCACCCCCTATTGCTGTTGTGATTTTGAATCTGTGGGTAGATCCACCAAGATCCTTGTGTTCAGGAGCTGGGAAGTATGAATTATGCACGCACTTGGCAGCCCTGCGAACCCGGCCAGAGCAGTAACTGTGCCCAGGAATGTCGTGGGGGAAGCACTGAGCAAAGCCCACCACCGCTCCCACCAGCATAAGGGGGTTGGAACTAGATGATCTTTGAGGTCCCTTCCAACCCAAACCAGTCTGTGATTCTATGATTCCCAGTCCCATCCAGCCGGAGCATCCCTGGCTTTGCACCCACCACCCTAACATCCCGAAGGGCTGGGGGCTTGGATGCACTGTGTCTTTAAGGGGCTTCCAAAGGGCTTCCAAAACCCCAACTCAGGATGAGCGCGGTTCTCCTCGTCATCGGAGGGTTTTTAGGGACCTCGGGAGGACGAACCCTGGAGCGCAGGGGGAGGTGAGGGTGTTTTCAGCAGGCAGCGTCCTCCAGTTGCTGGTGCCTTCCCAAACGGCGGGACAGGGAGGTCCAGAGCTTGAGTAGCAGCAGAAGATGTCGGGAAGGAGGATCCCCATGGCAAAGATTCCGGTCCGACGTCTAAACGTATGTTTTTATCTACGCCTCGCGGGAAGGGGAGGCCGAGCAGCAGCGACGCGGCCGCGGCCCCTCCGAGCAGAGGTGACGTCTCGGCACTTGTGACTCTAATTGAACGTAATCGCCGCTTCCGAATTTTGCTAAAACCTTTTCAAAGTCCCCTGGAATTAGGGACCATCGATAACGCCGCTCCTCGGGGTTTTCAGCTCGCGGCGGCCCTTAAGAAGCGCGATTAATTTTTTATAAAGCCGATTGTCTCTCGTAGGCGGGTTGTCAGCCGCCGATCCGTCATCCCTCATCAATAATGAACGAAGCCGAGCGGCTCTTTCCCCCTCCAGCTTCCTGCATTATTCACTGGCAGGTCCTCAAACAAATGGGGGCTGTGGTGGGGGGGAGCCAGGGATTTAATTGACAGCCTTGATGGCTTTTCTAATTACTTGCAGGATGGTGGATGGGATGGGGAGACGAGGCTGGTAGGTGGTGGGTGGACAAGAGGGGCAGGAGGTTGAAGGCAAGGTTCAGCAGAGCATGGGAGGTTTGTTTTGGATCACTGCTTTGGTGGGATGGCATCTCTCCTTCACCTTGGAGGCACTTGGAGAAAGCAAGAAGAATCTCTGCCCAAAATGAGGAGATGCTACCATGTTCCCTCAGTCATCGCTTTGATGCTGAGAAGGTCCTGCTCTATGGCTTGATCCATCCTCATGGGAAAGAGCTAAAATGTCCCAAATGCACGGATTTGGGATGTGGGACGTCGGAGTCCACTCCTCCTCTCCCAGCCGTTGGATGGGGAGGTCATGACGGTCTTGAGCCCGGCACCAAGCAGAGCTGGTTGACGGTGGCATTGCGGCTGTAATGCTCCTCATTTCCATGGTTCTGGGCTAAAACCACCACATTTGCATTTAAATTGAGGTTTGGGCATCTGTAAATGCTGATTTTTCCAAGCGAGAAGCCCTAATGGTTCTTTAATCACGTTGGGATGAGGCCCCCAGAGCATCTCCAACCCAGCGAGGAGGGCGAGAAGCATCTGCGCCGTGGCGGGGGCTCTCCTGCCTGCTCGGTAGTGTGGGGTAAACCGAGTCACGCAGATTTCCCTAAAAAATAGAGGTTCCCCTAAAAAAAATTGAAGGTGCCCTTCTTGGCCAGGGAGGTACAAAGGGTTGGAGCAGTGAAAGTGGATGGGGAGGGCAGCCGGTCCGAAGGGATCCGGATTCTTGGCAGCTTTGGGATGAAAGCGGAGCTGCTGCTCCTCCGACATCCCAGCCAGCCCCGAGCTGTCCCCGCGTCGCTTCCAGCCCTAATCATAAAACCGTGTGTTTTTGCATGCGGGAAGAAACTCCGGAGCTGCCGTGTGTTTGTTCGGCTCCTTCGAGGCCGGGAAATCGCCTGCGGCGAGGTTGGCTCTGGAGCGTGGTAGGGACTGAATCTGCTTAATAATAATTAATCATAATAATAATAACGCTTAGCGCTCATACGGGGCTTTGGAAAGACGGAACGCCGCATGGCTGCTGGCTAATCCTCTAGGATTAAGAGTTCCCAGAGGAAAAGATGAGGGAATGCCCTGTCCTCGGGCGCATCCGCTCCCCAGAGATCCCGGCCTGGGGCTGGATGCTCCGGAGGGAAAGCAGCCAAGCGAACCACCAGCATCGCCCAGCACCGGGCAGGACTGCGGCAAAAACCACCTGGTTTTTCCGCAAAGCGCCATCCTGCAGTAGGATTAACGCCGTCCTGGGATGTGGGGGTACAGTCGGGATGGCCAGGATCTGGCCCTGCTGCACCATTATCCTGTTTCCATGGCAACAGTGAGCCAAGAGGGATGGGGAGGGTGGCATGGACCAACGGCGGGCGTGCAGCTGGTGCCGGCGCTGCCCGACGGGACGCGTGGTGCCCGCTCATGTGTGAGCGCTGACATTTTGGGTCGGGAGCTGCCTGTCACTAGAGATTGACCATCCAGCCCGGGACAAGTATCGCCCGTGATTCCCGTCTTCCAGCAACACCGATTTGTCCCAACCGAGGTGCCGGGGTATAAGGTCAGTGATCCGCGGCTTTCGGGCTCCCAGCGCTGTCGGACTCGTCTCCAACGTCCCTTGTGTTGGGAACGTGCGTGGTCCCTACCCTGGGGAGCTGAGACCTGGAGCAGCTCAGTGCAGTGGGAATGGCGCAAATGGATTTTTTTTTTTTCCAGGAGAAATCTGGCCCTTGCATAATAGACACTCCCTCCCCAAGACCTTGCAACGCCTCTGGGTCCCCCAAAATGGTTCTGGGTCCCCCCAAATGGTTCTGGGTACCCCAGCACAAGGCACAACATGAAGCTCAACGTTCTACCGAGGGAGGTTTTTCTTTTTTTTTCCTTTTAATTAAATTGTCTGAGGAAGCCAAGACACAGACAGAAAGAGACCGAGACTGTAAATAGTATAGAAAAAAAAAAAAGAGAGAGCGAGAGAACCGATTGACGGAGGTGTAAATGCCAGGTGGAGCTGTACGGAGGAGGAGGAGGAGGAAGAGGCAGGCGAAGCTTCACGTTAGCTCCAGGATCACTGTTAGGGTGAGCGCCAAAACTAGTCTGAAGCCGCAGTGGCCGGTAAGTGAACCTGGGCAGGAGGAGAAAAGGGACAGGGAGTTTAGGGAGCCGCATCGCGCCGCTTGGGTTCAAAGCAGGATGGGGTCACCACGTTTTTTTTGGCATGGGATTCCCCTCCTAAACTTGCTACGGAACTTGTACGGGGTGGGCAGCAGGTCAAGGTTGCTGCAGGGAGCATCCACGGGGCCCCTTTTGGTGTAAAGACATCCCTGCTGCCAAGGGCAAGGGCTTGGGGCAATGGAAGGTGTTGCTGGCCATGGCAGGGGGGTTGGAACTAGGTGATCTTGAAGGTCCCTTCCAACCCAAACCATTCTGTGATTATATGTTCAAGGACTTGGGGTGAGGCAAGGATTGATGATGGCCAAGGACTTGGGGCAAGGCAAGGACTGATGATGGCCAAGGACTTAGGGCGAGGCAAGCAGAGATGCTCAAGAGCCTGGGGCCATGCAAGGAGAGATGCTCTGCATGGTCCTTCCCTCCGTGAGGATTTCGGGTTGAAATACGGGTGCCCTCCCCACTCACCATTGGAGTCCTCTGTTCCTCTGGGAATATTTGGGTTTTCTAATGGGAAAGAAATAGTACAGAGACAGTTTTACTGGGGGCAGGTGGGAGATGACAGGATTTCTGGAGGGAGGGGTGACCCCCGCAGTGCTGCCATACCAAAAACGATGAGCCGGGTGTGGGTGTCGGTGGAGCCCAGGGGGTTCTGGGCAGTGCAGCGGTACATGGAGCCGTTGAGCTCTGCCGGCACCCGCTCCAGCACCAGCTCCTTGCCGTCATGCTCAGCGCTGCCGTCGAGAAGCCGGCTCCCTACCCGCGTCCAGGTGAAGAGGGGCTCAGGGAAGACTTCGTTCTGCGGGGAGACAGGGAGCTGTGAGATGGGTGTAGGGGATGAGCAAATCCTGTCTCGTGCCTGGAGCAAGGACAGGGTACAGCCAAAACGCCTAGGGGTGCACTGGTGCAGGGACCATGATGCAACCCAAGGCCACCAACCCAACCACACAAAGCGCTGGCACCGATGCAAGGCTGTCCGTTGGCATGGCATCACCCCACGGCGATGGGGATGGATGGGGATGCTGACCTGAAAACCCTGCACCAAGATCCGCACAGTGTCTCCGACACGGGCTCTTGTCGGGGTCATTGTGATCTTCGGGCCCTTGGGAGCAACTGCAAGGGAAGAGGACGAGAAGAGACATCAGCTGAGCGAGGGGTTCCCAGTGCGGATGGATGCCCTTGGCCAGGGTTAATAATGGCTTGATGAATGATCGTGGCGAGGGGGTGGGTGATTGATGGACGTCCAAATGATTTACAGACAGGTAGGGAAGGATCCCACAGGTGGATCAACGGGAATACCATGAGATTGATAGATGACTGTAATGGGATGCATTGACGGTGAAGGACATATCTCCTAACCAAGCTCCTCTCTGCTCAGAAACAGGGATCAAGAAGGGTACGGAGTGGGTTAATGGGGGATCTGCTGTGATGGTGCCAAAAAACTGGGTGTGGGGGGTGGTGGTGGGGCACCCAGTGAGGTGCACAGGCTAGAGGCATCTTAGGAGATGAGGAGGGCTGTATGTTTGTGGGGGGAGGCAGTGTGGGGTGAGCTTTGCCATTACAGGTATTGGAGCTACTGGGGACGAAGCAGCAACCCATCAAAGTCTTGGCCTCATGGGGAGCCCCAGGGAGCGGCCACCTAAGCCTGATGAGCTGCAGAAGATGTGCAAACGCAGGACTACTTAGGTTCTATTTTGGCTGCTTGTGTGCTGGGAGAGAGCTTTAATGCTCGGTGGGGAGGAACAGCTAATGGAAGGCCATCTATTAGCAAGAGAGCTGCTGCCCTCCTTGTTGACCACCAACCTCCTACTGACCTCCTCATTGCAGCCAACCTCCCACTAATTGAGGTGGTTGATGAGCTGAAGGAAAAGAGACAGAGCTCCAGCACTGAGAGCCTTGTTGCACACTGAAGCCTGTGCCAAAGATGGGTGGAAAGTCAACGAGGCGAAGCTCTCCAGGAGACAGGGCATCATTGCTGACGCAGTGAGCCAGGTGCCCTACTTTGCCAGGAGCAAAGCCCAGTCTTCTTCACCCAGCTCGAGGGGAGGAAGGCTGGAGCAGGCTGCCCAGGGGGGTGCCCTGAAGCTGGGGCAAGCCCAGTGGAGAGCTGAGCCTCTTCTGACAGGGAACCAGGAGAAGGTAGGGGAGCCCCAGCCCTACCTGGGGGCAAGCTGCCCAGCCAGGGTGGGAGCTTGTGTGGGGCAGAAGTGAGGGGCCACCACTAACTAACCTGTTCACTAGTTCCCACGGTCTCTTGGGAAGCTTCTGCTCTTCTAGGGTCCCGGGCACGCTGGGAGCCAACAGGGAGGCCCTGGCTGCAATCCCACCACCCTATCACAGCTGGGGCCTTGCCAGCCCCACAGGCTGCCCCCTTGCCAGCCTAGTCCCTCCTGACAATCCCCACAGGGATAAGTTGGGTGGTGATGGCCAACAAGGGTGATGGCCAACAAGGGTGATGGCATGTCCTTGTGTCTCCTGGGACTGGCATCCCCCTGTGCAGGGCCAGGGCTTGGTTCCCTTTACAGGGCACCCTGAGGCTATGAGAACTTGGGGGGCAGCAACCCCCAAGGACAAAAAGTGCAAAACAGCCAAGAATCCCCTGAAATCCAGCCGTGGTGGCCACGCTTACCGAGTGTCACCTCGGACTGCATGGGCATGGAGAGCGCCGGGTGCTTCACCTCGCAGCTGAAGAGCGCCTCGTTGTCGATTTGGGGGTTGAGGGTCCAGGTGAGGGTGGCCCGCGCCTCCACCGTCCCGTCGCTGATGGGCGCGTGCGTGTGGCGGAAATAGTAGATGGGCTCTGCCACGTGCACCCATCGCGGGAATTCCCGGCTCACCACCGTTTCGGGGATGGTTTCGGTGACGGCACCCCGTTCGGCAGCCAGCCCTCGTGGCGGGTCCGCCGTGGCTGGGGGTTGTCCACCTCCCACCTCTCCTTCAGCCGCCAGCGATTTTGGCACCTTGGTGTCATCCAGGTCACGGTGAAGGAGGTTACGGGGTGCCCAGCTCCCGGCGCCGGCCGGCGGCTCCGGCAGCGGAGTGGCCTCGATGGGCTCCCCATCCCTCTTGAAGTACACCTGTGTGGGGACAAAAGGGAGGCTGAGCCCCATGAGGACAGCCACCACCCATCTCCAGCACCCCATCCCCTTGCACTGGGCTCCTTCCCAAGGTCCCCATGGACAGATGCTGCAGCCGTTTGCCTTATTTTGCCCCCCAAAAGCAGCTCATATATGTTTTCGATAGCTATTTTTATGCTTGCTTCATCTATAGCTCCATGAAAGATGAAAGATCCTGGGGGCTCACCAGCGGGGCGGGCTTGCCACCGGAGACCACGCACACCAGGGTGAAGTTCTGTGCCTGGTATCGGCTGAAGGGTGCCGGCGTGTCGGCAGCAAGCACCGAGATGGACGTCGGAGGAGCTGCCAGGGAGCAGAGTTGGGGTGTTAGCACCACTCATCCTTATACCCATCTCCATCCTTATCCCCATGCCCATCCTCATCCTCATTCCTGTCCCCATGCCCATGCCCATGCCCATCCCCATCCCTATCCCTGGGGATGGGAAATGGAGCCAAATCCCTGCTGTTCCCCCACCCTGAGACTCCCCACAGCCCTTTCCTCTCCGCTCCCACCCAGAGAGTGGCCGCACTCACCCATCACATTGAGGAACACATTCCCAGAGGCCAGGACCACTTTCTCCCGCGTCGCTCGATCATAAATCCCTACGTGACACTCATAGGGACCGTTGTCCGAAATACGAACCTCGGGGAGCCTGAGGAGAGACAGGGCTCACCACTTGCTCCCCCTGCTCCATCCCGACTCCCTTTTCCCGGGAGGATGCAGCGGTCGGCATCTGGATATCGCGGCGTCGGATGGGGTTGCTTTTCGCCAGCGCCGGGGATCAATAAACTATTAATAACTGCAAAGGCTGCGGGAGAGCGAGCTCCGTAACGTGGTTTAGCAGCTGGAGTTCACTGGCACTGAGAGCTCCTTGGGAGGGTAATTGCACCATGGAAAGGAGAAACGGACGGGAGGTAAAGGCACCGCCGAGAGCAAAAACCCGCGAAGTGCTGACGCTAAACACCCACGAAACGCCAATGGTAACGGCTCCGCGCCGGACGTTACGGATGCAAAGCCTGCGTGGGTAAAAAGCATCAAATGCTCAAACCCAGAGCACGTCTCGATCGATATAGTATCAAGATTCTTTATATAGATACAAAAAACCAAAACAAAAAAACAGGAGAGGAAGAGATGGGGAAAAGGATCAGTGCTGCCGGAGGTGGAAACGCTTGTACCGGTTGCAAAGGAGCTGCTTTGCTGACCGGCAGCATCCCGCTTTGCTGACTGGCAGCATCACTCTTCCTCACCAGTTGGCATCATCCTTCCTTGCCAGTTGGCATCACCCCACCTTGCCAGGCAGTGGCATCACCCTGCCTCGCTGGCCAGCAGCATCCCACTTTACCAATTGGCAGCATTACTCTTCCTTGCCAGTTGGCATCATCCTTCCTCACCAGTTGGCATCATCCTTCCTTGCCAGGCAGTGGCATCATCCCACCTTGCCAGGCAGTCCCATCACCCTGCCTCGCCAGTTGGCAGCATCTCGCTTTGCCCATCGGCAGCATCACTCTTCCTCACCAGCTGGCATCATCCTTCCTCACCAGCTGGCATTATCCCACCTCGCCAGCCATCAGCATCCCACCATGGCAATAAAGATGAACACAATTCCCACACGGAGCACCCAGTAAATCACCCCCAGCTTAACTCCCCCCTACTTTTCTGTGCAAACCCGCACGTGCTCCTCGCAGGGCAAGGGGGAAAATCCGGCGCTGCTTTGCCGGATCCTCTCCGAAAGCCCCCGGCTGCCTTCCCACGTCTCCTCCTCGCCCCATGAGCGCCAACCACCAGCACAAACGAGCCCCCGTCGCTTGGCAGCTCCTTTGACGGCCTCAACGCTTTCAACTGAGCCTCTGCCATCTGTTCCGGCCGCTAATTACGGGAAATCAGCCACGCCCTTCGTCAGTGCCATGCCGGAGCGGTTTCGGTCCCCGCCAAGTTGGGGACAATCTCCATCCCGGTGGCTGCCCCTCACCGCGAAAGCCAAGCCCTTTGGGTTCGCACGCGGATTTGGGTGTAAAACAGTCCTAATTGGGTCAATGTGATGTTTTCCGCGCTCGGGAGGGACCGGAGAGCTGGGACCCCTCAGCCCTGCAAAGCCGAACCGCTGCCCGTCGCGTCCTTTGCGTCCTCTAAGCGTGCTGGCAAGCAAGGAAAAAAAAAAAAAAGATATAGATATTCATAAAGCAGTGTCTTGACTTGACGAGGGTGGGTTTTTAATGAGAGAAGAGGGAAAAAAAAAAAGGGAAATCTAGGGTTGGATATCGCCCGGCTTTGCTCTTCACATCTGAGCGGGCGGCGTTGAAAGCCGGGATGAAAAGCGGCGGCCCCGGCAGCCCTCTGCGCTCCGCAGATAAGAGCCGCGGCGCCCGGGATAACGGCACCGACGTGACCGTGCCCTTAAAAAGATTTCCTCAAAAAAAAAAAAGAAGAAAAAATCAGCCAAAATACCAAAGGGCAAAATGAAAGGGAGAGAAAACAGCCGGGAAGCGCCTGACCCATCACCAAACCCTTCCCGATGTTGCTCCCCTTTTCCCAGAGCCTGAAATAAGGCGGGATCCTCCTTCCCCTCCACCAAAAAAAAAAAAAAAAAAAGCGTAGAGCCAACGAGCTATTTTTATCCCCGACGACAAACATCTCCTCTCTCCCCAGGCACGGTGCCGTTTGCCTCCGAAAACCACCGCGTGAAAAGAGTTTTACCGCAAACATCGCCGGCTCCGCGGACGGTTTGCCGGCACCGCGCCGACGGTTCCTGAGGCTTTGCAAGGCGGCGGAATTTTCTGCTCGTGGATTCTATTAGTTGTACAACAGGTGGCGAACGGGAGAGAAAACAGAATGTTTCTGAGCCAAAATTAAAGCTTTGCCTCGCCAGGACGGCGCGACGTCCTCGATCCTCACTCAAGGGATGCTCGTGGTTGGGATATCTTGCTCCGTGCACGGGGGATTTTTTAATTCTGATTTAATTCCTCGACTTTCCCGCTGCTCCCTGGCAGAGGAGAGCGACAGCCGAATCCAGCGCTGAGGAAAATCGCTGGATTTCTGGCAGGGAGCAAGGCTGTTGAGTTGGGGGATGTGTAAGCTGTTGGGGAAGCTGCCGAAACAGCCGCTGAACGATAATTAGTCGTGTCAGGGATTTGTACGGCATCTGAGCGAGCGGCTGAGCGGAGCCTGTGCTACGTGGGGAGGCAAAACTTGTGGAGAGGAGCAGCCCCTGAGCATCTCCTGAACATCCCCCTGAGCATCTCCTGAACATCCCCCTGAGCAACCCTTGAGCATGCCCTAAGCATCCCCCTGAGCAACCCCTGAGCATCTCCTGACCCTCCTGAGCATCATCTGAGCATCCCCTGGGCATCTGCTGACCATTCTGAGTATCTTCTGAACATCCCCTGAGCATCCCTCGGAGCATCTGCTGACCCTCCTGAGCATCCCCGGAGCAACCCACGAGCATCTACTGACACTTCTGAGCATCTTCTGAACATCCTCTGAGCATCCTTCTGAGCAACCCCTGGGCACGCCCTAAGCATCCTCCTGAGCACCTCTTTGAACATCCTGAGCAACCTCTAAACATCTCCTGAGCAGCCCCCGAGTATCCTGATCATCTCCTGATCTTCCTGAGCACCATCTGAGCAACCCCTGAGCATCTGCTGACCCTCCTGAGCATCTTCTAAACATCCTCTGAGCATCCACCTGACCAATCCCTCAGCATCCTCCTGAGCAACCCTTGAGTATCCTGAGCAACCTCTAAACATCTCCTGAGCAACCCCTGAGTGTCTCCTGAGCAACCTCTGAGCATCTCGAGCATCTCCTGAGCATCCTTGGAGCATCTCCTGGGCAACCCTTGAGTAACCTCTGAGCGTCTCCTGAGCAACTTCTGAGCATCCCAAGCATCTCCTAACCCTCCTGAGCATCCTCAGAGCATTCCCCCAAGCAACCCCTGAGCATCTCCTGAGCACGCCTAAGCATCCTCTTGAGCAACCTTTGAGCATCCTGAGCAACCTCTGAGCATCTCCTGAGCAACACTTGAGCATCCTGAGCAACCTCTGAGTGTCTCCTGAGCAACCCCTGAGCATCCCAAATATCTCCTGAACCTCCCATGAGCAAGCTCCGAGCTCCGCACTTCCTCCTGAGCAACCTTTGAGCATCCTCTGAGCATCTCCTGAGCAACCCCGATCATCTCCACTCCAGCCTTGCTCTCCTGCTTCTTCTCCACTCGATATTCCCGTTTATTTCCGTGCAGCCATTTAACACAATTGTTCTCGCTTATAACAAAACGTAACTCTGAGCAGAAAAAACAGCAAAAAAACCCCCAAAAATTCAAATTCCAAATAATTTCTTGTTTGCACACATGCTCATCCGACGGGACGAGCCCTTCCCAACCCGTACATGGACATTTGTAGGTACAAAGCGTCACAACACCTTGAGGAAACAACTGTATTTTCCCCACCGTACACGGAATTTTTATTATCCCATGAGCTTTGAAATCCGATTAGCAAATTTGAATTTAAAAAAGGAAACAAAGAAGGAAACAAAAAAAAATCGTGAAAAATAAATACATCACCTCAGCCTTTTTGCCTGGAATTAAATCTCCTCCTGACATTTTTTTTCAGGCTCCAGTTTTGTTTTTATAACAGCGGTGATAAAGCAAGTGTGTAATTAGTAATAAAGCTGACACTCCGGCGAGTGATTCCGCACCGGGAAAGAAAGCAAAGACAAGCTTCCACGCTGCCTGTTTTACATATATATATAAAAAATTTAAAAAATATATTTATAGATATATATTTTTATATATATCTATGAATAAATGTTAAAATTATGTTTTTTATATATTTATATATCAATATATCTATATGTAGATACAAAAAATAATATATATTTTTTTTTTTTCCCCCCCAAACCTTGTTTTTCTCTGCCCATTTTCACCCCTGGAAACCTCCTCTGATGTCACTTTTTCCTTAGGGACAATCCAGACCATGGGGATGACCTCGGCTATTCGGAGACGGTGCATGAAGGGACGATAATTTCTTTGCAACGCAATGAATCCCCACCGACGGCCAAGGAGTATTGCCAGAATACCCTCAACTGCCCCCAAAAATGGGGAAAAATTCCTAAAAATAGGCATTAAAAAGCAGCTGGAGGTGATATCAGGGTGACTTACCGCACAGTGGACTGGTAGACCAGGTCTTCCCTCTTCCGATAATTCTCCATGTGCGAGAAATTGGTGGAGAACATGGCATCGAAGGTGAAGATCTTCTGCTTGATGGTGCCACCATCGGTGACCTGCGAAAAAACCCACCCCAAAGCCACAGATGAGACACCCGGGGTCGCTTCTGCAAATGCTTTTAATTTTTTAAAGGATTTTTCTTTGAATATTTCATTTTAATATTTTTATTTCAATATTTTAATATCAATATCTTATTTTTATATTTTCAATTTCATATTCGATTTTACTATCTTTATGTTAATAGCCTTAGTTTAAGAGCTTTGGCTTAATATTTTTATTTTAATATTTAATCCAATATTCTTAATTTTTTTAAATATTTAATCCAATAGTCTTCATCTAAACATTTATACTTCAATACTTAGAATTTTAATATTTACGCTTTTATTTGTAACATCTTGAATTTTAATATTTTCCTTAAGACTCAATAAATATTATTTATTTATTTCCAGCCTGCTGAGCAAAAAAAGCAAAACCCGCCCGTTTCTGTCCGGTTATCACGTTGCCAACTCCTATCTCCAGCTGCTCGCCGGGAGTTGTTGATTTTTGAGTGGAAAAAGGCTCTTTTTAGGACCAGGGAGGACTCATTTCTTCCCCGTGTGCCCCCAATACCTTCGGATTTATCTCCCCCTCTTGCAAGGAGCAAAGTTTAGTAGAAAATTAGGGAGGAAAAGGGAGAGGAACACAACGCGGATGGGAGACACGCGTTTTGGGGCTGGAAAAGCTCAGATTGATCCATTAGAAGGTGAGAATAGTCTTTTTTTTAAATCGATCAGACACAAGAGAAGAAGATTTGGGGGATGAACCCCCCAAAATGAGCATCTCTCGGGGAGGAGACCCCGTTCTCCCCTTCCCCGATTGGGCAAAACTCAACTTTGACTCCAAATTTTCTTTTTTCTCCTTTTTTTTTTTTTTTAAATCTCAAAAAGGAAAGAGGGGAAAGAAAAAAAAAAAGAAAAGAAAAAGCTGTCGCTAAACCAAACAAAATTTATTCGCCGAGGCTGAGGTTTTTATTGCAAAGAAAATACGCGCCGGCATGGACGCGGGATGAAGAATGGCAAGGGGAATTCTCGGAGTTGTAAATTCTCCAGCCTTGGGAACGAGGGGAAGTTTTCGAGGGTGGATTTTTTTCCTCCCAATTTTTATTTACGTCCTGGGGGTGGGTTTGGAGGGGGAAAACCTCGGAGCTGCTCCCGGATTTAGAAGGTGCATCACCTCTAAAGGCTTTTCCAGGGATTATTTCAAGGATGCAGGAGAGCGGATGCTGGGAGGCGGGATGTTCAGGGGATGGGGAGCGGCGGAGGCGATGCCCATGGAATGTGCAGCCCAGCACATCTGGCCAGATGTGGGCGAAGCCCGAGAGCACTGAGCTCGATCCGAGGATGGGAATGGGAAAAATAATTTAAAAAAAAGCAGCTCAAAGCATCACTCAAACCATCACCCCCTGCTCCTCCCCGGGACCCTTTGCATTCCACCGAGGATGCCCGGGAAGGGAAGATGTCGCAGGCTGGTGGCATCCTCGAGGGATTAATAGGCTTCTAGAAAAAAAAATGGGTCAAAAATAGTCTTTCTCCAGGGATCAGACCAACTTCCAGCCTTTTATCTGCATCCCTGGGATCGATTTTGATTTTCGGAGAGGAGCTATGGATAAAGCTGTCGGTGAAGCCACGGTGGGGTGGGAGCGGCCGAACCCGAACGTTGGAAAGGGACGATAATTCCGCAGCATCCGCTGCCGTCACCCCAAATCATGTCCCTGTGCCGAGGAAAAGGGGCGCAGGGGAGAGGAAAAGGCACATTTAAGGCATATTTAAGGCACCGGAGCCCGAGGCTTCCCGCTGCATTATTTATAAAGCCCAATAAAAATCTCATTCCTTGACAAAATCCCGGCAATTACCGCTGTGCGGGAAGACATTGACCTCCTGCTCCTTCCCACCTCTCCTTCTCACCTCCTGGCACTTGGTTGTCCCCAAAATACCGTCGCTGTCACCGGAGCCTCTCGCCGGGACACGGGCAGGGTCGGGTAACCGCCTGGGAGCGACGGGTGGGGGACCGAGGGGATGGCAGGGAGAGGGATTTTGGAGGGTGAAGGAGGTGGTACAGGGCTAGGAGGTGTCCGTAGCACCCTGGGGCTCGGGGTGGCACCCCAGGAGGGTGAGCGGTGCTGGGCGCTGGTCTGGATTCCTTCAACCGTCCTCATCCCGGGCTGAATTTACACCCTTTCTCCCCAAAAATGCAACAAGTGGATGCTACAAGAGGGAAAATACCCAAAATGGGCTGGAAGGGGTGACGGCAAAGCTCAGTGCACTCAGGGTTTGCACATCCCACCCCGCAGCTGCTGGAAAATCCCTTTTTTAAGGTCCTCCCCTTGCTCAGAGCCACCCAAACCACCGCCAGCATCAGATTTAGCTTCCAAAAACCACTGAGCAGTTGATTTCTTTGCCCAAACCTGGCTGGTTTGATCCCAGAACGAGCACCGTGACCTGGCTGGCGCAGAGAAGAACGGCACGAGGCTGACCTCTCCATCAGAAATTTCACAGAATTTCACCACAGTCATAAAAACTCCAGATTTTTTCCCTAAAAGGGAGCAGGTTTATCAACCAGAGATGCAACCTGCTGTCGGTGGGGTCAGCTTAAAAATTTGGAAGGGGCAGCAAATTTCTGGGAGATGCTTCCCAGGAGCGAGAGGTGAGAAGCAGCAGCCCGGTGCCTCCGGTCCGGCTCTTCCTGAGCATCCCTGAATTCACCAAGGCTCTGGGCATTCCCAGTGGCACCTCCCAGCATGGGAAGGGCTCGTGGCAGCCCTGGCACGGCGGGTGCCCTTCGCTCGGCTCCTCCGCTCCGTCCTCCCCCTCCCCTGGAGCCGGCGCGGCTGCGAGCGGTGACTTTATCACTGTCACCGGTGACGCTTCCCACCTGGAGCCGGCGCGGGAGCCGCCGGCTGCGGCTGTAACATCTCATTTCTCCTAACGGGCAGCGGCAGAGGAAGCCGCCGCGGGGACCGCGCGGTGTCATCATCCATCAGGAGGTTCCGAGCGGAGCCACCAACGTCTGCAAAGCATCAGGCTCTGCTCGCCGAGGCAGCAGGTTTTGGAGCCCCGGGAGATTTGCCGAGCGGGAATCGGCTCAACGAGCCCCTCGACGGAGCAAAAGGGTTTGGAAACCCTCCGCACCGGTGCTGGGAGCTGAAAATAGAGAGGTGGTGTGTGAAGGATGGGGAGACCGGCTGGCAGGCGGGAGGAGGGGACCCACAGGGTGGTGGTGAATGTCCCCTCGCCTGCAAAGGCCATGTTGATGGGTGCTATGGAGAGCAATGCCTGTGCACCATGGGTGCTACGGAGAGCAACAACGGTGCATCACGGTGCTACGGAGAGCAATGCCTGTGCACCATGGGTGCTACGGAAAGCAATGCTCGTGCACCATGGGTGCTATGGAGAGCAATGCTCGTGCACCATGGGTGCTATGGAGAGCAATGCTCGTGCACCATGGGTGCTATGGAGAGCAATGCTCGTGCACCATGGGTGCTATGGAAAGCAATGCTTGTGCACCATGGGTGCTATGGAGAGCAATGCTTGTGCACCATGGGTGCTATGGAGAGCAATGCTCGTGCACCATGGGTGCTATGGAGAGCAATGCTCGTGCACCATGGGTGCTACGGAGGGCAACGCCCGTGCCCCACGGGTCCTATGGAGAGCAATGCCCGCAACAAGGGCACTGCAGGCAGCGACACCAGCCCTGACTCTGAGTTATTCACCTTCTTGCTAATTACACTGAGCGCCAAACTCTAATTAATCCAGGTGGAGCAACTTCCCCCGGACCCGAGGGCTCCCCTCCCTTCCCAGGCCGAGCCCCCGGTCCCCTCCGGGCAGAGGGAAGGTGAGCGCGGGAGCGCTGCTTCTCCGCCGGGGAATCATGCCGGGCCCTTGCCTGCAACCAAAAAAAAAAAATCTACAAATCACTTTTTTTTGGTCTTTTTTTTTTGCAATTACCACCATCTCATCCGAGCCCTCGGCTGTGTGTACAGCCCGGCTGCTGCCAGCTGCCTGCGTCCCCCGCCGCTGCCAGCTGTCCGTACCGAGCCAGAAGAGCGACTCGGAGGATTTTCCCTCCCTCTTCCGCTTCTATATTCTTATTTTTTTTTTATTTTTTAGACCTCTACACTGCCTCCTATGAAGGTTTTTGGGCGCTTGCCTGACACGCTAGGGGTTCTGACCCAGGTTTGTACATCTTCTCGGGCAAATCACACCTTCTGGAGATGAGCTGACGGTGGAGGGGGGCGGTTGGATGTTAATTAACACCTCTGCAGACAGTGGATGTTTTGGTTTATGTTGTGAAAAAGCCCCTTTGCTCATCCCAGGTCTCCTTCGGCATTTCGAGCGACCCGGAGCGACGGCTCACGCCGAGGGGGTTTTCTGAGCCAAGAAAAACTGTTGGCCATTGCTGCCGCCCCACTCGTGGCTCCCAGCCATGGGGATCCCTCGGGGACCGCTGGAGAGGGGCTCTGGGGGGGCTGGTGCACAGCGTGGTGCTTCTCGGTGGGGTTTTACCCGCCTTACCCGTGGTAAGAAGCCTCTTTATAGCCTTCGGCCTCGGTATGCACGTGCCTCGATGGGTTATGTGCACCCACCCCGTGGGTTATACACCCACCTTGTGCCCTACACCAGCTGCTGAGCCGGCTGCCACAAGCCCCTTCTTTTGCCTTAGGATCACGGAATGGTTTGGGTTAGAAGGGACCTTCAAGACCATCCAGTTCCAACCCCCCTGCCATGGGCAGGGACACTTTCCACTACATCAGGTTGCCCAAAGCCTCATCCAACCTGGCCTGGAACACTTCCACGGATGGGGCAGCCACAACTTCTCTGGGCAACCTGGTCCAGCGCCTCACCACCCTCAGAGGGAAGAATTTCTTCCTCAGATCCCATTGAAATCTCCCCTCTTCCAGTTTAAAGCCATTGGCCCATGTCCTGTCACTACACACCCTTGTCCAAAGCCCCTCTCCAGCTTTCTTGGAGCCCCTTTAGGTACTGGGAGGTGCTGGAAGGTCTCCCTGGAGCCTTCTCTTCTCCAGGCTCAACAATCCCAAATCTCAGCCTGTCTCCAGAGCAGAGGTGCTCCAGTCTTCCCATCATCTCTGTGGCCTCCTCTGGACCTGCTCCAACAGCTCCATGTCCTTCTGATGTTGGGGACCCCAGAGCTGAACACAGCACTGCAGGGGGGTCTCAGGACGGCAGAGCAGAGGGGCAGAATCCCCTCCCTCGCCCTGCTGCCCACGCTGCTTTGGACGCAGCCCAGGACACGGTTGGCTTTCTGGGCTGCCAGCGCACGGTGCCGGCTCATGGTGAGCTTCTCCTCACCCAACACCCCCAAGTCCTTCTCCTCAGGGCTGCTCTCCATCCACTCTCTGCCCAGCCTGGACTTGTGCTTGGGATTGCCCCGACCCATGGGCAGGACCTTATGCTGAGCCTTGTTGAACTTCACGAGGTTCGCACAGGCCCACCTCTCCAGCCTGTCCAGGTCCCTCTGGATGGCATAGGGCATCCCTTCCCTCCAGCATGTCCACCACCCCACACAGATCAGTGGCATCAAGAAACTCACTAAAGGTCCACTCAATGCCACTGTCCATGTTGCCGACCAAGAAGTTAAACAGCACCGACCTCAACACTGACCCCTTCCACCTCTCCAGCAACTCAACGTGCATCCCTGAGCGTCCTCCAACTCAACAAGCTCCCGCCGCTCCCTGTAAAACCAACCAAGGGATACGAAAGCCCCAGCGAGTCCCCCACCACCCAGCTCCACAGCCCCGGTGCAGCACACAAAGATGCTGTCAGGATGATTTACAAACAGAACAAATAGAACTTCACAGTCCCACCATCTTCACCCCGGCTCATCCAAGACCATCCGTCACCTCCTGCGTGGGGAAGCTACGACCGGGGAAATTCAGGCAGCTGCAAAAGTCCATGAGCAAGACAAGGTGGGGGACAAAAATAGGGGACAAAACCCTCAAATAAAGAGAATTTGGAAAATCTGAAGATGCTCTACAAAAAACTCAACTTTTTGAATGCGGGAAGCTCCCTGGGAAAGGAGAAAAAGGGAAGGGGGAGTAAAAAACCTGGAAGAAAAGAGGGATTTGTGGGGATAAAAATAAAAGCTGGGTTATTCTTCACCCCCCGCCCCGTCTCTCTCTGTGGTTTCTCAGAGTGGAATTTGCTCGGCCGCCCCGGCGCGTCATCCTCTCGCCAAGGGCTCCAGCATCCCTCCGCTCAGGGGGGATTATGCAAATCCAGCCCCAGCTCGCGGGAAAGTGGGTTAATCCAATATTACCGAGTGGAAAAAGGAAGGAAAAACCCAGTGGAGATAGCAGCATCGTACAAAAAAGCCTCCTGCCCAAAATAAGGGGGAGACGAAGCCAACTGGAAGCTGCAATTTAGGGTTCGGGACAGTTTTTGGGTTATACTTCCCTATTTCTCTCCTCACACCTAAATATTTTTAGAAAAAAAAAAAAAGAGCATTAAGGTAGAGACACTCCTTGGTCAGGGAGCAGAAACAAGATAGGAAAACCAAGAAAAAATCTCTCCTGGCAAAGGGCGGTCACTTCATCCGATGCCACCAGCCCAATTAGCTCTTCCTTCACCTCCCCACGAGCAAACGTGCCAGCAAAGAGCTGAATTTTATTTTTTCCCCCGTCCTGGCAAACTTGTAAGTTTTCTTTGATGAAGCCACTGCGGGGGTTTTATTCGCGTTCGGCGGCTTATCCTGAAATTCCCTGGAGAAAACCCATAATAGTGCTCTGGACTGTTTCTGTCTGAGGGTGGATGCAGGCTCGGTGTGGACAGGAGCGATGCTGGTAGGACGGGGAAAGCTCCAGCCTCCAAATCCCACCCCAAATAAAACCAGACACTGTAACTCTTGCTTTGCTCCAGAGCAGCATCTCACATCCCTGAGTATTTTGGGGACAGGGACAAGAATGGGAAAAGTTTTTTGGGGGAGGCTTGAAGAACACTCCTCCCCAAGCCCCAAACCACTCGATTTTGCATAATTTCCCCCGTAGCATGAAAACCACCCTCTTTTTTCGCATCGTTTCACACCCGACGCGCGAATCCTCACTACACGGCGGTGCTTCACCGAATCGATATTCCCATCAGCGAGAGCACCGTCTGCTTTTCTCTCCACCACCCAGCCTTGACCTTCTCTTGTAGAGGAGCAAAGCAGCCGGTTGACTTCGTGTCCCCATCCCCAAGGGCTGGGAAGAGGCACCGGCGCCACTTACCCGGTACCAGACGATCTCCCGCATCTTCCCATCCGTCTTGAAGTTGCATTTCAAGGTGACGGCGTCTCCCACCACCACGGGCGGCAGCGGCTCGATGCTGACCGTCAGGTAGGCTGGAAAAGTGAAAAAGAGGAGAAAAAAGCCGTGAGGTGCTGGGGAAGGACAGGGTAGGGGATTAAAATACTCTTCTCAAATGTTTTTAGGGTATTAATAGCTCTGCATGGGGAGCTGATCCCACCAGCCACCTTTGCCACCTGCAAACTCAAGCCCGTCCGTCCTACCAAGACATTGGCTTTGACTTTGTCTCCACCATTACCCGCCCCACGGTGCTTCTCTCTTGCAGATCGTGTTCCTCCACGCTGCGCTCGCTTCAGACCCCTCTCAATTCCACATTTCTCACAGGAATGGGTCCAAAAGATTAATCAGAGAATGTACAAAGCCTGACCTGAGGTTTTACAGCCCAGCCTTGGCCAACAGCCTGCTGGTTGCCCGGAGAACTTGTGGCTGCCCCATCCCTGGAGCTGTTCAAGGCCAGGTTGGATGAGGCTTTGAGCAACCTGGTGTAGCAGAAAGTGTTCCTGCCCATGGCAGGGGGGTTGGAACTGGATGATCTTGAAGGTCCCTTCCAACCCAAACCAGTCTAGGATTCTTCTCCAGCTCCCCCACAGCTGGATGCAGGATTTGTCCTCGTAGCAGAGGGAAAATCAGAGCATGGGTGGCTCCGCCGGGGACGTTTTTCTCCCTATTTCTCCTCGATTAGCTGCAAAATCACGGCGGGAGCACGGAGCAGGCAGGGTCAGGAGGGCAGGCAACTGCATTTCTATTTTCTTTTCCTCTATTTCCTCCGGCTGCTGGATGATGCCAGATTGACAGCCCGGCAGATCCCGGCTTTTCTTTAGCATCCTTACCCTGACCGCACCGAGCGGGCAAAGCAACGCAGAAAAAATCCCAAAACACCCAGAAAAAACGAGAGCAGGTTTGGAAACGGGGCTGCAGGAACAGAAATTCCTTTGCAGAAAGCGGGGAAGGCGATTTTCACGCGTCCCGCAGCCAGCGATCCGAGCCTCGCACGGCTCGTAAAACAACTCGCCGGTGGTTTCGGCAATAAATGTCAGCCGCGGGCTGCGGGAAGAGCGCGCTGCACGCGTGCGCGCCGGCTGCAGCGACGTGGCCTGGCACATCGAGCAACGGGGCCGTAAAATTCCCCAAATCTCTTTGCGCTGCTTTTTTTGATGGGCTGCCAAAGCAGGTTTGCTGCTGTTGCAAGGAAATTGGTGGGGGGAAAAAAAAAAAAAGGGGGAATTTTTTTGGTGGCAGCAAGTGCTGGAGGGTGCTTTGGGTCACGCACGGTGGGTGCCTGGGATGTAGGAGTGCTGAGTGAGGATGGGGGCTAAATTAAGGGCTGTTCTCAGTCTTAAAATGATGCACAGCAAGAATTTTTTTTTTTTTTAAAAAAAAAAACAGGAGGAGAAGCATCTTTGCAACATGCACTTGGCCATCAAGCGATGATTTTGGTGCGGAATCGAGGCTGAGCTGCCTCCCCCAGGCAAAAGCAAGAATGGGGGTTTAATATTGCACCTTTGCAATCCCAGCCTGAGGCTCTCCCCGCGCCGACGGTGACCCAAATCCCCGCCGTGGCCACGCTCCGTCGGCGCCGGCTCCTCGCCGGCCTCTCCCCTCGCCCGCCCAGGGTTTATTTCAGCACGTTGCAGGGAGGATTAATTCCTCGCGGCTGCCAACGCAGCACGCGGTCCACTTCGAGTTGGGGGCTTTGCAGATATAGAGAGGCAGTAATAGGAGAGGGAGGAGGAAGAGGGAGGCGAGGAAGGTCAGGTGAGGTCTCGCAGCCGGTGTCCCGATTCCTCCTCGCTTTGCTTTTGACATTTCCAAAAGCGAGACGAGCAACAGGAGCGAAAGCTAAAAGGGAAGGGGGGGACGAGCGAAGGTTTTGCAGCACGGTGGCATCTGCCCAAAGGAAACGGGGGATGGATTCGCAGCGGGGACGGAGCCTTCGTGCTCGTGGAAAAGCTCTGCCTCTTCATCAACCGGCGTTGAGAGCTGCTGGGTGAGATTACATCCCTCCTGCCCCCGACACGGATCAACAGGGCGATTAAATAAAGCCAGAGGCAGAACAATGGGTGACAAAGATGAAGCTAAGGTTGTATTTTCCCTCACACCTGCAAATTTTTGGGATATAGGAGTTCTCGGCTCGTAACCACATCATCATAACTGCCCAGAGAAGCTGTGGCTGCCCCATCCCTGGAAGTGTTCAAGGCCAGGTTGGATGGGGCTTTGAGAAACCTGGTGTAGTGGAAGGTGTCCCTGCCCATGGCAGGGGGATTGGAACCAGACGATCTTGAAGGTCCCTTCCAACTCAAACCATTCCATGATCTCCGGATGGTTTTCCATCCCTCTTCCCATGGCATTGCATTTCAGACTCTGCACATGGCAACAGGAAGCCCAAGCATCCCCATCCCAGTCCAGCCAGGCATTTTGGTGGCACTTAGACCATCTCATGATGGTTGGTGGCTTTTTAAATCAAAACCAGCCAAGCTCGGAGTGGCCCCGGCCACCCACCTCCGGCCACCCACCTCCGGCCACCCACCTCCACCCACGCGCAGTAAATGCATCAGCACAAGCCTTTACCCGAGCAAATCCCCCTGCAAACACATCCCCAACCTGTCTCTTCCCGAAAGCTCAAAAACCCACAAATTCAGGTTTTGACTTTCGCTCTGGTCCTTCCACGTGCTGCCAAACCACTTTGAGATGTCAACGGGGCTGCAGCCCACCAGCTCCCACCTCTACGCCCGGTAATTGGGTGCTGGGGGAGGACGGAGACATCGCAGAAGGCTGATTCTGGAGCCCCAGCGATGTCTGGAAGGGGAAGGAAGGCGAAACCCCACCTGCTCGAAGTGCATCAGCTGCTCAAATTCAGAGCAAAATCACCCCAGAAGATGGGAAGGAGGGAAAGAGCACGAGTGAGAGCGAAGAGAAGGACGAGTCAGCCCCCAAAACACTACGGATGTGTGTAAGGGAGGAGAAAAAGAAGGGAAGGCGCTGAAAAATAAAGCAGGAATCCAGATGGAGCCGTCCAAAACCTGCTGTTTCGCCGTGGTTGACGTGCAAATCTCATCCCTCGTCCCCTCCTTCCCTTCGCTTTCTGACAGCAGAGGCCGGCGAAGCGTCACCGGTTCTCAAAATCCCATTTGGTCTCTTTTTTTGGATTTTCTGGGGAGAAGAAAGCAGCGGTGACAGGTAGCGCTGGATTTTAAGGACTTTTTAAAGAGAGCCAAGCACCAGATCTGCACCTTTACAGGAGGAGCCCAACCCAACGTCTCTATAATCCACATTATCAGCATCCCAAAGGCAGCTCCGAACCACGAAGCTCCTCTCCTTCCCCTTTGCTCTTTTGAAATAAGACATATTTCATAGCGAAAGCTGCGCCGGGCCACCCTCTGATTAGATCCTGACCTATGGAAATTCAGCCCTCTGATTAGATCGCATCCCCGGGGAGAGAAGAGTATTTTCGCCGGCAAGCGGTGGGAATTCTTGCGACATCCAGTTTAAGAAAGAAAAAAAAAAGAAAAGAAAAAAGGAAAAAAAAAAAAAAAAGAAAAAGAGAGGGGGAGGGGAGAGATAAATGAAATGTCCTTTTAAATGGGGAGTGACACGTTAATAAAAGCAGCACATTGTAACATGCTCCGAGCTTTCAATTACCGAAGCGCTGCAAGGGAGGAGGCAGGTTGCACCCCAGCCCTGGAGATGCTTCCAGCGAAGCGCTGGCAGAAAGTCCCATTTCTGCCCCGTTTCAGTGTCCCATCAGGGCTTTTTGCACGAGAGAGCAGCCGGTCACCCCGTGGAAATCGCTCGGGATGCAGCACGCGCAGCTGAACCCCTCGGAACGGTCCTCCCTGTCCTGCCGAGGAGGGGGAAGAGTGGGAGAGCGGCTGGGTGGGCGTCTGGCAGCCACCCGAGGGCACCTCCGGGTACCCTTGAAAACCTCGGGGTGATGGAACCTTCCAGCACATCCCAGCACCACAAAGTGACCCCTCCACGTCTTCCCCCCATGCCTGATATTTTTTAAAACTACATCTAAATTAAATATTAATTTATTAATATCGTCTGGCACTGCTGTTTCTTGATTTCTCACCTCCCAGTGCTTTCCAAAAAGCCAATGGTGGGTTTTGTCCCTTCAGGACATGTCCCCAAGGTTCAACCTGTCCCATCCTCACATCTGGGGATCGTCAAACGGTGTTTCCAGGGATCAGAGCGGAGCGATGCATCGGGATGGAGCCGGAGAAGAGGACACAGGGGGACGCAGCTGCCCCATCTGCCCCCACCGTGTCCCCTCCATCCTTCAGGTGCCGACACGTCCTCCTCGGCGGAGGCGACGAGGAGAGATAATATTAACACATCATCATTTTAATCAGCCCGTGATTAGCGGGGCTTATACATAATTCACACCAATTCCTCCACCACCTTCCAGCACTCACTTTTCTAAGCTGGGGCCAGGGAGGTATTTCGGGGTGCAAATACAAGGAGGGAGGGGGTAAAAAGGGACCAGGACCCCGCTCATCGGCACAGGGCTGATTTTCATCATTTTCCAGGATTTAAGGCATTTGCTGCTCGAGGAGGCACTTTGCCCCTTGCAAAAAAGCCAGCTGGGACGCTAAAGGATTGCAAACCACCCCGAAAAAAAGCAGGGAGCGATCCCGCTCCCCGTTCTCAACCAGAGGAAGATGATGCTCGGCACGAGGGGAGATCACCGGCGTGCAAAGGTTCATGGCCGTGCACGAAGTGCCGCGGACGGGGACGTCACCCGCCACAAGCCGGGGTTGAGGAGCATTAAGCAAACGCGCTTTGACTCGCAGCACTTTGCAACATCTTGTTCATTAAAGATTAAACGCCGGCAGTTGCTCCCGTTCCTGTGAGCGCAGCAAACACCTTCTCCCTTCCTCCTCAGCCCCGGTGATGCCTTATTTATGACATTCCAGGACGATTTCCAATTCTAACGTGGTGTTGCCTCTTCTTGCTAACCCAGGAGGGCTGCAAGGGGCAAGAACCGGTGAAGGATTCGCATCTGTCCCAATCCAGAGCGGCCAAATTTTGCTGAATCTTGAGTTTTTCCTCTTGGAAAGCTGCTGCGCTGATTTTATTTTTTTTTTGGGGGGGGGGGTTGTTTTTGAAACGGAGAAGTATTTTAACCCAAGTTGAACAACAGCGAGTGGAATGTTATGTGACAGATGGAATCAGCGTCGCGCTTCCAAAGGAGACGGTCCTTTTGCGGAGGCAAAAAAAGGGGTTGGGGGAGCCCATTCATGCTTCGAAAGGCATGAACTGCTTGAGTTTTGCTTGAAATTTCCAGTTTTTCCTTCAAGAAAACCAAAAGCCCAGCGCTGGCAGGGCTGAGCATCCCCAAACTCACCCAAAAATCGCGGCGGCTTTTGCGAAACGGGGTTGTTTAATGAATTAAAGCCCCGAACGCCAGCGTTACCCGCTGTGAGGAAGAGCCCCGCTGGCAGAGAGCAAATTGTATTAATCCTGTGTAAATAGGATATTAACGGGCCGACCAAACAATTAAGAGCCGGTAATTAAAATTCATCTTCCTTCACACTGCGGTGTATTAAAGTACAAACATTTAATTAGATGCCTCTTACCTCATCCATTTGCATAAGTGGGAGGAAACACTTTGCAGCTGCACCTCTAATTATTCTTTACGGGGGCTGCTGGACCAAACCAGCCCTTAAATCCTTAAGTATTGCAGAGCTGGGGAGAAGATGCATAGAATATGTAGGGAACACGTATAAAATATATAGGGAGTACGTATAGAATATATAGGGAGTACGTACAGAATATGCTTTGGTACGTTTTTCTCTAACTCAACAGGATGCGTTGAACCTGACGGACCCCACGGACACACCTTGTGTCTTGTTAGCTCTTTGTTATGTAAATCAATAATTTTAATCAATACATTGATGGAGCGTGGCCGGTTTGGCCTTTCGACCCCTTTTAAAGCAAGATTAACTGAGGAAACCACTTCCTTGGGGCTGCTGGGGACAGACAGGCCCTAAAGGGTCTGCTGCAGTTTGGATTGAATGATTAAAATCTGTCCAAACGGTACAAAACGATGGGGTTTCTAAGCTTTACTGGTCAAAGTTTATCACCATGTCCCCATCCAAAGCTTTCTGCTTTGTTTTAGGGCGTATACGGCAAAAACCAAAGCCAACTGCCAACGATTTCAACGCCGGTGACGAAATACAGCTGAGATAGATCTTTTGAACGCTGCCCACAGCTTTCCTTTTTTCCTTAAACCCTGGCTTTCTCCTGGAAAAAAAATATCCTAGCCAAAAAGAAAAAAGAAATCCAGCCTAATTTTGTACCCAACGTCACTTGCGTCTCGCCGTCTCAGCATCACGGAGAGCATCTTCAACACTGTGCAATCACATCAGGGCTTCCCAAAGAGTTATGTCGATATATCTTCAGAAAAATCAATTTTTAAGACCGGTTTTGTCTTCTTTAGGAACACTACAGTCCTTTTTACATTCTTAAGGGCAGACATTGGATCTTATATGCCGGCGCCTATAGCTAAGCCCCGGTATGGTGCAGTAACACCACAGGCTGGAGAGGAACGGAGAGCAAGGGTCAAAATGGATCATGCTGGGCTACAAACACGTTACAGATGCTTCAGCTCAGTGGGGTTTTCATGCACGTCAGCACGACCTCAGCACGTTAAATAACCTCGGCCACAGAAAGGGAGCGTTTGGGCCACTTTGGGTATGCAAATGCAATGGGTGATTTGGGTCCCGGGAGCCTTGGGATGCTGCGGTGTTTCCTTCTCTGTCTCCAACGTCCATCTCCTGCCTCCTCTCCATCTCCAACGTCCATCTCCTGCCTCTTCTCCATCTCCAACGTCCATCTCCTGCCTCTTCTCCATCTCCAACGTCCATCTCCTGCCTCTTTTCCATCTCCAACATCCATCTCCTGCCTCTTCTCCATTTCCAACATCCATCTCCTGCCTCCTCTCCATCTCCAACATCCATTTCCTGCCTCTTCTCCATCTCTTCCTTCCACATCTCCACCTTTCCCTCTCTCGTTTCCTTCTATCAACTCCTCAAGCATCAGCTCTATCCATCACCAAGTGCCGGTTAATAAAACAGATGTAAACACCAGCTTTTTACAAGCTTGTCACCACCTTTGGTGCGTGTCTCCCGACAAACAAATCCGCGGCGGATAGAGCCGTCCGTATCAGCTACGCGGCTTGGGCACGGACTGAAACAAAACCCGCTTTAACGTCTTCATCGCGCCTCTTCTAAGCGAAGGCTCATCGGCAAAGCTGTTCCGGCTCATCGGAGCACAAGATGAGAAAGCCCATTTCTAGCTTGGCTCCGTTTACTCACAGCTCCAAGCTGGTGCTTGTACTACATCTCCGTCAAGGCGTTTGCCTGAAATCCTCGGGAAATTGGTAGTTCCAACAGAGAGATGGAAGTTTTGAGATAAAATGGCCGGAGCAAGCCCACGCCCTGCTACAGACATCCAGGATGACCTCGGATGCATCGTTTGGATGGTCAATAGATCCCTCAACCTAAAAATCAGGTGATTTCTAAGAAAGACACTCAGAGACACAACGTTGGTGGAGCAAATCCTGAAGTCATAAAGCCAAGGGATGCATCCTGCCCACCCTGAGAGACATCAGCCACTGTGAAGCCAAACCCACCGACTACAAAATGAGCGATGCTCCAGATGGCGAAGAAGTGAGGATTTGGGGGTGAATGCAAAAAAAAGGAGGTTTGGAGGGAAGCGACAGTCCTGGATAACTGGGAGCAGTAGGATTTGGGGAGTACCTTACTGGGATGGATGAAAAATATCTTCCCTTTGGGTAATATTTCAACACTTCCAAGGCTGAAGACTGAGGTTACCCCTAGATGAGCATTTCTCTACATGCACACCCACGGAGAAAGACCAGAGACCCAACTAAAACCCAACAGCCGCTTGCAAAACACCCACCCAACCCCAAAACCCCATGCATCAACCCTAAAAAAAGAGTAGTCGACGTGAAGAAGACGGGTCTCGCCACCCCACGCACCTTATCAGCAGGGTTGTGCTTGTTGCATTGATAAGTCTTCTTGATATATCGTATTTTATTAGCTGCTCCCAGACCCGCCCCGCACAGCCTGGGAAGCCATGTACATAAATTATAGATGGAATATTTATCTCCTGCCGCCACGCAGACGTGAAGTATGTTTAGCAGCATTTAATCTAGCGCAGTAAAGTTTTATTTATAATTTCTTCCCCCCCCACACACACGCGCTACCGGCACGCTCGGCGCATCGCCGTAAAGCCAACGGCTTACGACGCGCTCCTCCATCTCCCGACGACGCTCGGAGAGGGAAGGAGCGTATTTTACTACTGCATCTTCACCCTACTCATACTGCCATTAAAATAAAATGCTTTACCGCAGTGCCGAAGCACCTGGCTGAGGTTTATAGCTGCTAAAATCGGTGGCCACGACCTGCGACGGGTCGTTGGGTTTGGTTTTTTGGAAGGGGAGGATGTTTGTCATCATTACATTGCTCGTTGGTCTTGTTTCTTTACCCCTATTTAAGGGTTGTTTAAGGATTTGGCCGTCCTGAGTGCTTTTTTTTTGTGTTTTCAGAGTCTGAAATGATGTTTTGTCCCAGGGGAGGAGGGAAACTGAGACCAGGAGAGCCGAATTCCTCCAAAAACTCAGTGGCATCACTGATTCGGAGTAATGGCTTTGCTGGCACCTCTTGACCTCTCTCCAGCTGTGTGAGCAGCTGCCGGTGCCAAAACGAAGCCCAAAACACTGGCCTGGGTCAACCTGGGCCTCAGATGCCCCGTTTTTAAAATGGAGATCGCTCCCTTCATTTGCATGTATGCATATATGCAAATAAGGGCTGATTGCCTGCAGCGCAGCCTGCCATTCGTGCCGTTTGAAAAACCCCACACCAGCTGTTTCAGGCAGATTCCTCGATCCCAACCGCGCCCCCATATTATTCCCACCCCGTGAGCTAAAGCCAACAGATTTTTTGGCAAAACGAGGCGCGACGGGGCGGGAGATGCCGCCCATCCCCGTGCACGCTGGGTTCGAAGTACTCATCCCTCCTTCCTCGCCCCAAATTTTCCCTTCCCCAATTAAGCAAACCCAGTTCCTGCAGGATTTCTCGCTCTCCCGCGGGTTTTCTCCATGGCAGCTGGATTTTTCCTTCAAGCTTTCCACCCCAAACTGCTGCCGCCCCTCAGCCTCGACAGCAAAGCAATAATTCCCTCCCTCTTCTGCCAATAACTCCCCGGAGAGATTCGCTTTCTCCTTTTTCTAAAAAAAACCCAATTCTTTCTTATTTTACCCCGTTACAGCTCTACCCTCTACCAGCTCTCCCCTGTGCTGCATGGTGCACCGCTCCTCCAAGCACAGTAATTCCATATATTTCCATGGAGACTTGCAGTGGGGTCTTGTTTTCCCCAGCAAATCCCAAGCTCGTTGGACAAGGAATTTTCCTACAATCCCATTTTTGCAGAGCAGGAGCCATCGCCAGGCACCAAATTCAATGCAAAGTCTCCAGGACAGTGCTGTATTCCCCCCCAAAATCCTTCCAACGGTGCCTTCCCAGTGCTCGGGACTGGGATGCTCAGATGCTCTGAAACCTTAGCAGCCTCCTACGAGCTTGTGTGTGCTAAAAATTCACACCCCCCTCTACTTTTTCATTATTTTCAATCAAACAGCATCACGACGAGGGTGGTGGGATCCGCTAATCTCCAGTAAACCCCCCTCCCCAGTGCAGATGTGGGGTTTAATCCGGAATTAAGCGTGGCAGGAGGAGATACCGTATCATAATCCTGTGCTGTAAAGGATTGGAAACGTGGGGGTTTTTTACCCCCTTCACCAGCAAATTCCCAAAATCTCTTTTTTTTCCAGCAATAGGCTAAACTTTCCATCCCAATACAGATTTCTCCCATCGGCCGGATCCTTTCTGGCATCTCTCCCCATATCGGCATCAGGAAGATGCAACATCTGGATGTTGCCCCCTCGACCACGAGGGATTATGGAAAAACCTCACCTGGGATTCCAGAGGCTCCAAAACACCGCCAAGCAAAAACCATCCTGGGGGTTTTGCCACCAGGAGGCAAAAAAAAACCCAAACCCTCAAAAAAGCAAATTATTTGTATCCAGTCTGGTTTGGCAGAGCTCCAAAGTGGAGCTGATGGATTAGATACAGATGTCAAAATCTGGGAAAAAAGGTGTTGAGCTCCCAGCAAAGACCAATCTGCCACTTGGGTAAACTGGGAAAGGACCCACTGGCAGCAGCTGATGGTTTTGCCGCTGCTTCGCCCTTCATCGGGGTGAGGATTAGGCCACCAGCAGCTAATTATTTGAAACCACGGCTCGCAGCGTTAATCTGGGCTGGAGCAATAATCCCGGCCAGGGTTAATTAGCAGAGCTGGAAGCAGGAGGGAGCTGCTCAAAGGGCGCCTTTTGGAGTGAGTCCCGCTCCGTGCCTCAGTTTCTCCACTTGCAAGGAGGGGAGTAAGACCCTTTACAAAACCCATCTGAGATCCAGCAAAAATCCCATCCTGGAGTAACAGCGACGGATTATTAGAGATGCTACTCTTCCAAAAAATAAGCATATTTAGAATTTTCCCATCTGAAACCCCCCGATCCTCCTTAAACCTTCTTTTCTTCTCTTCCAGCTTTAGTGGGAGAAACACAGGTTTGGGGTGGGCAGGAGGGGGAAAATCCTTAATTTCACCAAAGAAAGAGTATGAGCATTTAGGTTTAGATGCCACCATCAAGTTGCCCACCGAGCCAAGAGTCCCAGCGGGGTTTTGCCGTGCCGAGGTGGCCACAGTAACCCAGGAGAAGTAGGTGACCATAACCCAGACGATGAATTTGCTTATTTATTTCTCTATTTGCAGGAAATCCGATTATCCCTTATTTCTGGTTGGTGACAAACGAGGCAGCCATCGATTCTCCCCCCGCTTCCCGGGCGTCTGCCATGAGCAATCTCTGCCCGCACCATCGATTCCTGCGCCGTGTAACTGGAAAAGGGATTATTATTATTATTAATTTTCTTTTTGTCTGTTTTCCTTCTGAACGACATCTCCCAAGGCACAACCTCAGGCAGAGAAAGGGGGGAAATAAAGAAGGGGAAGGGGAAGGGGAAGGGGGAGGATGGAAAGAAGGACAGAAGGATGGAGAGAGGGAGGATGAAAAAAGGGACAGATGGAAAAATTGAAGGATAGAGGGATGGAGGAAAGAATGGATGGAGGAATAGAGAGAGGGATGGAGGGATGAGGGAAGGAATAGATGGAGGGAGCAAGGAAGGAATAGATGGAGGGAGGGAGGAAGCAAAAAGGATAGGTGGTGGGAAGGATGAAGGAATGAAGGGATGGAGGGAGGGAGGGACAGATCAACGGACAGGTTGACGGGACAGACACCTGCCCACCCTACATCACAACAGACACAACCTCCAGGGATTTCCAGCTCCAAGCTTTGGCACTGGCCCTCTCCCGGGCTCCAACTTGACCGAGGCGATGGGCGGCCGCATCCCAACCTCCCCCTCATGCCGGCCTTTTCGCCCTTTCCCTTGGTACCTCCCGCCCGACCCAGCCTCCACCCGCTGCCTTTTCCCAACCCATCTCCGCTCCCCCTCTCACTCTACCAAGTGGGATTGCTAATTTGAAGCTACCCTCTTCTCCCCCATCTACGCTCCGTGATTAATAATCCCTTTGCTCTCGCCGTAATGCCGCGCCGCTAATAAGATTAAAAAATATCTCCCTCTTCCAGCGCCGATTCATAACACTGATTTACCGTTACTTCGCCGCTCGTACGGAGAGGACGCACATGGCTGTTACCTTAATCCCTATCCATCTCCGCACCGTTGAGAAATAACTGCTAATTAATACCTTTCTCTCTCCCAACTGCTTCCAGATACGCCCGGCTATCAAAATTTGTCTTGGGTTTCGCTGCTGATCTCCAAGGCTGATACAGCAAAACTCCCAGCCCCGCTCGTGACTTTACCTCTGCACAGGGGACGTTGGTGGTTTTGGGGGTCTTTTCCCCCAAAAACAGCGACATCCCAGAGGTTCTCCCACCCTGGGCTTGACCGCCCCGAGATGGAGCGAAGCCGAAAAATGGGGGGAGGCTTTTCCGAGTGTCTTTTCCTGAGGATGCACTCATCAACATCCATAGCACGAATCCCCCCGTGGGGTGATGTCTCCCCGTGACTCCGCTTTCCCGCATCCATCCCTCTTCCCGCATTCACCCGCTATTTCAGCAGCACAACTCCACATTCCCTGAGCTCATTTATCTGAGGACGCTCCATATCCAAAACAAACAGCCACGTTTTTCACCCCGGCCCATATTTTCCTCCTCTGCCAGGACACCCTGGACCAGCCCCTACAACCCAACCCAAGCGGTCGGATGCTTTGGGAAGCAACAGCGATGGCAGCAAGAGCTTGGGAGGGAGGGAAAAAAAAACCCCACAACCACCAACAGAGCCTCTGATCTGATGAATGTGGCAGGGGAGGCCGATGCTCTGCTTTTAATAAAACATAACGAAGCGTAGGATCATAAAATATTTCCTTTAATTCAGTGCTCCCACGAGGGTGGGTAATAGAGGCTGGGTAATGCGGTAGGTTTTCCTCGCAGCTCGCTGGCCCATCTGCGAGCTTGGAAGCGCTCTCCTTCCCATCCCCATCCCGTTTTGGGGGGCAGAAAACCAGGGAGGGGGCTGCACACATCCCTATAGATCCAAAATGCATAACTCCCGCGGCGCGTTTCGGGGTCTCCAGCTCCCAGAGCCGCATCGCTTTGCCCCACCGGCACGGGCTTTCCGCAGTGGAAAAAGATCAAAAAGCAAAGCAAGGAGGGATGTTCAACTCCCATCCTCATCCTCAGCGAGTACGTGGGTGTCTGAGCACGTGTGTGCTGCGTATATATATGTATATAAAAATATATATACGCATCTCTGAAGCGGCGTGGCAGAAGTGATTAACATTCCTGCGTTAAAAATCTCTCTGCATCTGCTTTGTCCTCTGCCCGGCGCTAAATATAACCATTCAATATGTTCTCTCCCTTTGCCAGAGAGACAACATTGTTCAAATAAGCCCTTTCAATTTGAAAGACTCGGGTTGTCTTCTCGTGGCCAAGAGACAGTGGAGGATGGTCCACGCAAACGGACCCAGAGGCACGAGCGTCCCTAAAATCCAAGCGCCCGAATCCCGCCCCCTCCGAATCGTTTCCTACCACCAAGTCGCCCCGATGTGGTTTTCCACACTCCAAAAAAAAAAAAAAAAGAATTAAAGACACGTTTCTAGGAGCAGAAGGGTTTAATTTGGCAAGTGGGCTCGCCTGCGCTTCCTCGAGCGTCGTTCCGCTCCCACGCCGCTGCTATAATTACAGCGGCGTAAATTCGTTCTCCGTCAGGAGGAAACCCGACTATCTCCAGCCAGTTTGCATACATCAACTGCTGGTGAAGAACTTCCTTAGAGAAGAAAAAAAAAAAAAAAAAACAAACCAAAAAAGAAGTCAGAATAACGCAACGAGGCACAAATATAGCTGAGAAAGAGCCACCTCGGCCGGCGCTTACGGAAAATTCCTTGTTATGGAGTTACGAGGGGAAGATGGCCCGAGGTTTTTCATGGAGGTTTTTCTCCATGAATGATGGTCTGTCTGGAAGTCGAACCAGAAGCGTTATCACCCAACCTTATTCCTGCTGGTGACAGATCTTTTGCAGGCCTTCTGAAGCAATATCTACCCATCGTACGGTGCTTCTCCATCAGCAGATCTAGTCTGTTATCCATCCTACATGGACAAAATCCCGCTCCCCAGCACCTCACTGTATATTTTGGGATGCCGCGGCAAGATCATCATGCCGGCTGCATCCAAAGCAGTGTGGCCAGCAGGTCGAGGGAGGGGATTCTGCCCCTCTACTCTGCTCTCGTGAGACCCCACCTGGAATACTGTGTTCAGCTCTGGGGGCCCCAACACAAGACGGACATGGAGCTGCTGGAGCAGGTCCAGAGGAGGCCACAGAGATGATGGGAGGGCTGGAGCACCTCTGCTCTGGAGACAGGCTGAGAGAGTTGGGGCTGTTCAGCCTGGAGAAGAGAAGGCTCCGGGTTGATCTTATCACAGCCTCCCAGTACCTAAAGGGGCTACAGGAAAGCCGGAGAGGAACTTTGGACAAGGGTGTGTAGTGATAGGACAAGGGGCAATGGCTTTAAATTGAAAGAGGGGAGATTTAGATTAGATTTAAGGAAGAAATTTTTCACTCTGAGGGTGGTGAGGCACTGGCACAGTTTGCCCAGAGAAGCTGTGGCTGCCCCATCCCTGGCAGTGTTCAAGGCCAGGTTGGACGAGGCTTTGAGCAACCTGGTGTAGTGGAAGGTGTCCCTGCCCATGGCAGGGGGGTTGGAACTAGATGATCTTTGAGGTCCCTTCCAACTCAAGCCATTCTATGATTCTAAGATGAAGTTGCCCAAATCGTCCCACCCCGCTCTGAGTCACTGCGTTCTTCTGCAGTGCAACTCGGCAGGTATATCTGTAGGAGAAACACAAGAAAACCAGCCAAATTCAACCACCAGCTCTTGGGATGCTCTTGGTGCTGCTCATGGGGCAAGCAGGTGGGACAGCAAAGCCGGCACGTGTGATCTTCTTCTAATAGCTTGTGCAGAAGCTAAATCTGCAGGAATGGGGCTTTTCTGGGCTTAAAAATAGGAGAAAGATGCTTGATGGAGCAGAAAAAGTATCTCAGACCATGGTACATCAAGAGACTGCCTGAATTTGGGCTGGAAATCTTCCTAAACGCAACTTAAGGCCAAGCTTTGAACCCCGCTCTCTGGAGGTGCCAAAGTTGGGATGGAAACTTAAATCACTTGCCCGTTAAAATCCCCTTCCAGACCATTCCCAACCAAACCAAGAATCTTTTTTTTTCAGAAGCAAAGATGCAGCCAACAGCCAACTCATCATGAAGAAGATACTCATCTCTACAAAAGGGCTTGCTGGGGTACAAGGATCTCAGCTCGCCCATATCCCCACCACCTCAAAATTGGGGTGAAACTGGTGCTTTTGGTGCCACCTGCTGAGCTGGAGCTTTTTTCTCCCCCTCCTGCTGTGATGGCCCATCCCAGCCCTGCTGTGAGGAGCCAGCAGCTCCCAAAATCATCGCTGAGTGCTGTGACGATGACAACCACCAGCCGAAATCACCCCTTTCATCATCTTCCTCTTTTCAAGCGTTATCGGCACCAAGGGCAAAACACACCTTGAGGACCAACTGGGTGTCCTCACCAGCACAAGCACCACCAAAAGTAACATTGCTACCAGCGAATCCAGGGTTATCCATGAAACCCTTCCCCCAAAAAAGCATTTCCATGGATAGAAGCCCACCTAGAAGCAAACCCAAGTGCCACCCACTACGTCTCCCCCATCACCCTCCATCCCACCCATCACTTTGCTCCCTCGGGAAGAACCAAATCCCCATTGCGGAGCATCTCTGCATCGCTGCAGCCCATCCCCGTCGCTGCAGATCCCTTCGCAAAGAAACAAACGGGTATAAACATGTGTGCGAAGCACGTTGGGACAACGGAGGGTTCTCCAGCTCCCATTTTCCCTGTCCTGGCCAGCTAAGACGCAGCATCAGGATTTATCTACGTGCACAGGGAGGCGGAGTGGGGCTGCAATAACTGCTGCTCATCCGAAGTAGATTGTTGTAGGTATTATCAGAACGGGAAATTATACAGAGGTTTGGGGCAGGAGAGGAACTAAATCCCTGCAACGCCTCTGAGATGCCCCATCTTCCAGCCAAGAAGGGTTTTGCAGCTGGAGATACGCTCCCCGGCACCAGGAGAGACGCGACGTGTGGTCGGAAGGTTGGGAAAGGGCTCGGCGATGCCACGTTTCCCTCTCCGCGGCTCCCTTCCGTTGGGTCGCAACATCCCTCTGCTGGGAAACAGGATTTTTCTCGTCATTCCCCAAACCTCCTTGGAGATCTCCAGCAGACAAGGGCTTTGCTGCAGATTCAGCTCAGCTCAGCGCTGGAAAAACCTCCTCCTCCTCTTCAAAGCTCCCTCGCCGGGGCTGGCAGGACCCCATTAATGATACTTTTGTTTCTAATTAATACAAGCGCTAATTGCATTCCAAACGATCAGCTCCTGCGCTGGCTTCTCCCGCCAACGCCGGCGGATCCCAGGTGTTACACCTGCCAGAGGGCAGCAAGGAGGGTCCCCCCAAAAGGGCTCGAGGTCACCCCACACTAGATAAGCACATCGAGGAGGGCTCTGACACCATTCAGGGCGGACAAACCCCATTTCGCAGCCAGCTGAGCCCAAAAACAAGCGGAGCACGCACCTTCCCCGGTCCGAACGGCTCCGCAGACCCCGAAAAACTTCCATGTGATGTAATAACTCCATAAAGGGAACCACAGCGGTGGGTTACTGGCCCCGCACTTTGCTACGAGCCCACCTCATATAAGGTGCACCTCCTGCTTCCAAAAAATAAGGATTTAGGGAGGAGCTCCTGCCCTTGATTTTCCTCCTTGCCGATGTCTGAGCAAAGAGCCTGACTCGGTGTCACCAAAATCGAGGTTTTCTCTTCGGAGATAGGGCGGAAAAAAAACCCCAAAGCACTGAGGCAATCCCGTCGCCAGCAGGTCCCGAGGGAATGATGCTTCATCTTCCCTGGACGTGGTTCCAGACGGGTTCTTGGCTATCTCCATCCTTGCCAGGGTGAGGTTTGGGCTCCATCCCCACCTCCCCGGAAGGCTTTTCCCTCGGCAAGTGCTGCCGGAGCCTTAGGATGATCCTTGTCCCTGTCTCAGCCTAATTCCCAAGCCACGAGCGCATCTGGATTAGATAAAACCTGCTCTTAGCCTGACCCCACCGAGAGCTTTTCACCGGCAGATCTCAAAGTGCTCGGCAAAAGGAGCGAGGCGAGAGTCCTCATTCCCAGTCGAGGGTTTTCTGATAGAAAAGGCCATTTCTGCAATGACAACCAGGAAAAAAAGGCAGGTGGGGTACGCCAAGCCCTAAAACATCTCCATGGGAAAGGGGAGGCTGGTGAGAACGCTGTTAACGGCACGTCTGGATGCTCCATAAACCCCCTCGATGTAGGAGCTGAGTCGCGTTTCCATGTTGCTCAAGCCTGGATGCAACGCCAGGCTGGACATGCCTGGGAGTGCTGGGAGGCATCGGAGAAGCCACAGGGCGTACAGGAGGGCTGTGAGGTATATAGCATTTAGCATATTGCACGGAGCGTGTAGCGTACAGCATGCAGCACCCTCCACGTAGCACGTAGCACCTCGCATGCAGCACCTTGCATTCAGTATGTAGCGCCTTGCATGTAGCACATAGCCTATAGCATGCAGCACCTTGCATGCAGCATGTAGCACCTTGCAAGTAGTACGTAGCACCTAGCATGCAGCACCTTCCATTTAGCATATAAAGCCTCGCATGTAGCACCTTGCATTTAGCATGTAGCACCTTGCATTTAGCATATAAAGCCTTGCATGTAGCACCTTGCATTTAGCATATAAAGCCTTGCATGTAGCACGTAGCACCTTGCATTTAGCACGTAGACTATAGCATGCAGCACCTTGCATTTAGTATGTAGTGCCTTGCACGTAGCACAGAGCATCTTGCATGCAGCACCTCGCACGCAGCACCTTGCATTTAACATATAGCATGTAGCGCCTTGCATTTAGCACATAGCATGTAGCACCTTGCATTTACCACATAGCATGTTGCATTTAGCACATAGCACATTGCCCGCAGCACCTTGCACGTATCATGTAGCACCTTGTATTTAGCATATAGCACCTTGCATGCAGCATATAGCACCTTGCATTTAGCACGCAGCACCTTGCATTTAGCACGCAGCACCTTGCATTTAGCACATAGCACCTTGCATTTAGCACGCAGCACCTTGCATTTAGCATATAAAGCCTTGCATATAGCACGTAGCACCTTGCATTTAGCACGTAGACTATAGCATGCAGCACCTTGCATTTAATATGTAGTGCCTTGCACGTAGCACAGAGCATCTTGCATGCAGCACCTCGCATTTAACATATAGCATGTAGCACCTTGCATTTAGCACATAGCATGTTGCATTTAGCACATAGCACATTGCCCGCAGCACCTTGTATTTAGCATATAGCACCTTGCATGCAGCATGTAGCACCTTGCATTTAGCATATAGCACCTTGCATTTAGCACGCAGCACCTTGCATACAGCACATAGCACCTTGCATTTAGCATGCAGCATATGGCATGCAGCACCTTGCATTTAGCACCTAGCACCTTGCACGTAGCTTACAGCACCTTGCATGCAGAACATGGCACCTTGCACGTAGCTTACAGCACCTTGCATGCAGAACGTAGCACCTTGCACGCAGCACCTTGCACTTTACGCGTAGCACGCAGCACGTTGCATCCAGCCCGTTGCGTACAGCACGTTGCACGCTGCCTGTTGCAGGGGCTGCTTAGCTCAAGGCCCTCAGAAGCAAAACCAGGACCTGTCCCATGACTCTCTACTCCAGCAGGGAGGGGACCCTCCCCCCCCCAAACCCTACCGCATCCCTGCGCGTTATTTTGGAGGCGGCACTAATAATACCGAGGGATTTCTCATCGCAGCAAAGGAATTTGGGAGGGAAATCCCCCAAACCTGAGCTCTGACACATGGAGGAGCTTCCGAAACGCTCCAGGGATCAGCCATGGTTTAAAGCAGGAGGGTTTCCACGGAGAAACGAGATTCAAACTGGTGGCTCTAAACTGCTCCAAAACACAGCTGGTGGGAAGAGAGAAACTGGGCTAATTGGGGAAAGGTCGTTAACACGGCAAGGAGGATTTTTCGGAAAGGCCTTCGGCCGCTCGCGTGGCCTGGATTGAGCCAGAGAGCGAAGCGCAGGCTTCGTGAAAATGCCCGATTCCTAGAAACAGCAGGAAAAAGATTTCCAAAGAGGTGATGCTGAGCTGAATGCGAGATTTTCCAGGGGAAAAAAAAAACCAAAAATCAGGAGTAGAAAAAGGACAGAGGGAGCGTGGGACGGGTCTGCAGGGCAGCGCCGCGTTTTCGCAGGTGAATTAGAGCTGGGTTTGGTCCCACGTGGCGCAGAAGATGCTCCTCCTTTCCCCTACCCCCCCCAGCACACAAATTCCCACCAAAAAAACCTCTTTTCTTTTCCAGGACCCCAATGGAGACGCAAGCCAGTGGCTCCCATCGCCCCGGGAAAAGCCGCACGCTGTTATTTTCCTAAGGAAAGGGGAAAAAATGAGTTTCTCCAGGCTGGCAAGGAGGAGCATCTTCTACTTATCTTAGATAAAATACTAACTATAAAGGGATTTTTTTCCCAATTTTTTTTTTATCCAGCAGCACGGGGACATCCCTAAGGGCAGGTCCCTGCAAAGCTCAGCCTCGACAAACCTACTCTTTTGGGGTAAAACCCAGCAAATCCCTAAACAGCTTCCAATAAGGAGCTACGCTTGAATTTTTTCCCTTTTTTTCCCCATCACGGAAGATGCCGCAGGGGGAATATCGAAGCTAAAGCAAACCCCTGGGATACGGACCGCATCAACACCGCGCCGAGCCCAAACCTCGACCCGCTCAGCCTCCGCGGTCGCAAACGGCGGCTCCGATTTCACGCAGCCGGTAAAACAAAACCCGTTGAAGGGAAAACGGCGTTGGAGGCGCCGAGCCGAGCGCCCCGGCGAGATCAGCCGCTCCCCAATTCCGACGGATGCCGGGAAGCCGTCGCCCCGCTCCGCAGCTGGGGCTCCCCAGCCTCCGGCTCCATCCTCAGCCGCGCTCCAGCCTGCTCCGCGTGGCCTCGTTTTTTCATCTCGACGTTCCTTAACCCATTTATCCCTCCCCCGGGGAAGCTTTTTTTTCTGGCCGAGAGGAGAGACTGAGCTTGTTATAAAGGAAAAAAAAAATCCCAAACCTGCGTTCCAAGGGGTGATGCTCCCGGGAGGGATGTGGAACGCAGCAGGAAGGATCCAGCCGACCTACGGAAGAGCAAGGGAGCCAGCAAGCTCCATTTGGGTAAATAAAAGGGCTTTTCATCCCGAGGCGATGGATAGGAAAACCCAAAAGGCTTTTACAAGGATGTTTTGGAGGATGGGAAGCGCTTCCAATAGATCCTTGGTGCTCTTTCCGGGTGCAGCGGCGATGGGAGAAGCCGCCGGTTGAGCCGGCGCCACGTGATATATAAGGCAACAATAAAAATAAGTGAGATTCCCCCCAAAAAACGGCTTTGGTACATGTGGACCGAGGGAGAGCGGTGGGAGTTTGCGCGTCGGATATGTTTCCCCCCCCTCCCCGCATCTCCCCAGGCGCCGCGGCCGGATTCTGCTCGGGAGCGAAAGAGCTGGGATGGGGAGGGGACGGATCTCCGCGAGCACGTCCTCCCTCACCACCACGCCGCCGGCCGTTCCAGCCAAGGATGCTGTCAGCCACGGCAAAGCCATCTGCCCGCCGAATTTTGGGAGCAGCGCAGCCCTTCTGCTACCCGGAGCAAAGCGGGGGGCAGCAGGGTGGGTGCACCCACCCCAAAAATCAGGTTTTTTGCAACGATTTTTAGCTGTTTACTAAAAAAGCGGAGAGCAAAGTGGCTTTTTGGGATGGTGTTTCTCCCCCTCGAGGGCCAGGAGATCCTTCAAGCAGCTGATCCTCAGGATAGCAGCAAAGTCCCAGCATGGTTTTAAGAGCCAAAACTGGTTTTAAGAGCCAAAACCTGATTTTAAGGGCCAAACCCCGGTTTTAAGGGCCAAAACTCGGCTCACAGATGCCCAAATCCATCAAACCTGCCCATGAGACCCCGCTCAACACCGGGATCCTCCTCCCACATCGCTTTATAACCCCCAATCCCGCTCCCAGGGCCACCGGCTTCCCCAGGACCCACCACAAAACAACTTTGACCTTTTTTTGTTTTTCCTTTTTATCCCCCAAAACACACATTTCGAACGCAGGTTTTGCCCGTAGCTGCCCACCCGCTCTCCCAAATTGGCGGCAGAAGAGTGATCGCTCAATTCCAAGAGAAAGGGAGGAAAAACGATCCGGTGACAAACCAGGGAGGGGGGACACATGGGGCCACGTGTTGTTCCTTGAAAATTATCTCCCCGTGACCTTTAAAACAGCGTTGGAGGGGGAGAGGAGATGCCGGTGGGAGGCAGGACTGGATTTGGCACGAATTCCTCCTCCCCCAGCGCAGGTTTTCTCATCGACCGCGTGTTGGGCAGCACCGACGCCGGCGGGATGCTCGGGATGCGGCGAGCCAAGCGGGGATGGAGGGGGTGGGAAAAAAAAAGCAGCGACCGCAGCCCGACAGCACAGAAATCCCATCACCAGGGACGGCAAAGAGGGATGCGGGAGCGGCTCGACGCCTTCCCAGCCCCAGTTTAGCCAAATCCCAGGCGGGCTCTGGCTAAGCTCGGCGCTCCGCGGTCTCCGAGGGATTGTTTCGGATGCCGGAGAAGAATCGGCTCCTTTGTGTCAAGCTCTCCCAGTTCGAGCCCGCAGAGCTCGGCTGCCGTTCCCCCTCCCCGCTCCCTGCAGCAGCCCACGGCGGTTTTCCGGAGAGGAAAAAGTACGTTATGAATAGATATATAAAAAAAATAAAATAATAAATTAAAAAAAAAAAAAAGGAGATATCGAGCAAACTCCGCTCGTCTCTCCATCGCCCAGCAAAGCCTCTCGGGCTCCAGCGAGCAGCCGGGTCTCGCTGTCCTCATTACAGAACGGCCACCTGAGACCCCACAGCGGGGGATTTTTTGGGGGGTGCGTGGGGAAAAGGGGGGAAAAAGAGGAAGATCACGTTCAAACACACAACAAATTAAACCGCACAGTGCCCCGCAGCCCCCGGGGCACGGGGAAGGGAAAGTTTCCTGCCCTGTTCATTGTCACCTCCAAGGAGCCCCCACTTTTGGGGACGGGGGGTGTGGGGGCTCTTATTAAAACCTCCGCGGAGCAAAGCGGGGTGTCGAGATGTTAATTTAGGAGCTCAGGTGGCTGCAGACCCCCGGGACGGTGAGGATTTGGGGGGGCTGCTTCTCCCTCCTGCGTCCCCCCTCCTTCCCATCTGTAAGGTTTGGGGCACCTCCCGCATGCCCAAAGTGCAGGGTGGGCTGGGGTGCCCCTGGGTGCTGTGATATCCCCCCCAAAAAAAAAGCTTATGGGGATCCCCAGGGCACAGACCCCCCATATGGAGTGAGCAGGGCTGGGACTCGCTGTTGGAGCCCCAGGGAAGGGGGATACGGTCCCCCCCCGCAGCGATGCTGGTTCAGGGGTGAGGGATGAGCACCCCCCCATCTCCTCCTCCTGCTCCCCCCCACCGGTACCCAATTAACAAGTCCAAAGCAGGTGCCCTATTAACGAGCCCCCAGTTAAGGGCTCCAACACCAGTACCCTATTAATGGCTTTAAAACCAGCTCCCTCTTGGGGAGGGGGAGACACCCCTTTAACGGGTCCAAAATGGAGGTCCCATTAGCGAGCACCCCATTACCGGCTCCAAAACCAGTGCCCTATTACCGGGTCCCAACAGGGTGCCTGCCCCCCCGCCCCAGGGGTGCGGAGCCCAGAGCTTAGCGGGGTGCAGGTGGACACCCCGTTATTTCAGGGGCTGAAAGGAGGTTGGGGGGGGGTCCCTTATCTTTGGGGGGGGGGGGGGGGAGGTGACACTCACCCAGCGCCAGGTCGAGGAGGTCCCAGAGCAGCAGGGAGAGGAGCAGAGGGCTCCGCATCGTCCGCATGATGCCCGCGCCGGGCGGGGGGGCAGCCCCATGGGGCGGGGGGGGTCACCGGCACCCCAGCCCCCTGCCCGGGGGGCAGGTGGGTATCATGGGGGGGGGGGTTCAGCCCGGCTCCGTGTCCTGTTTCCCCCCCCCCCCGCCCCCAGCAGTCAGCTCCTCGGCCCGCACCCGCCGCTCCTGCCACCCTAAGCCGATTTATTGCAGCGGGAGCGGAGCGAAGCGGCGGCCGCCCGCCCCCGACCCCCCCCCGCCACTGAGCCCGCCCCGGTCCGGCCCCCGGGAGGTGCTGGAGGGGGCGGGAGCGTTGTACCGGGGGAGGCGGTATAGCGGGGAGGGGCAGGGGGAGGAGGGGGGTGCAGGATGGAGAAGGGAATGCGCGGTTTGGGGGGGGGGGGGGGCGCAGGATTGTGTCGGTTGGGGGGGTTTAAGGCAGTATTTGGGGGGGGTTAAGGCGGTATATGGAGGGGGTGCGCGGTGGATGGGAGTGCACGGTGGGGAAGAGGATGGGAGGTTCGGGAGGGGGGTGTAGGAAGGGGGGGTGGGGGGGTAAAGCGGTATATAGAAGGGATGCGCGGTATATTGGGGGGGCAGGAAGGGGGGTGCGCGGTGTCTGGGGGTGGAGAAGGAGGTGCGCGCTGTATGGAGGGCAGCGCGGTGTATGGAGGGGGTGCGCGGTGAGGTTTTTTTTGGGGGGTGATGCGGCGCGGGAGGAGGGGGCGCTGTATGGTGGCCGCGGTTTAGGGAGGGGGTGCAGGAAGGGGTGGAGAGGCGGTTTGGAGGGTGCGGGAGGGGGAGCGCGGTTCAGGGAGGGGGGATGTGTGCAGGGAGGGGATGTGCGATCCGGGCAGGGGGCGGGGCACGGTCCGGAGGGGGGCAGAGGGAGGGGGCAGAGGGAGGATGCGGGATGCAGGCAGGGGGGTGAGATCCAGGCAGGGATGCGGGATGCAGGCAGGGATGTGAGGGGCAGACAGGGAGGGCAGGACGCAGGCAGGGATGCAGGGGGCAGGCAGGGATGCGGGGGGCAGGCAGGGATGCGGGGGGCAGGATGCAAGCAGGGATGTTGGCAGGGATGTGGGATGCAGGCAGGGATGCGGGATGCAGGCAGGGATGCGGGGCACAGGCAGGGATGCAGGCAGGGATATGGAGGGCTGGCAGGGATGTAGGGAGCAGGATGCGGGCACAGAGGCAGGCAAGGATGTGGGATGCAGGCAGAGATACAGGCAGGGATGTGAGATAGAGGCAGGGATGCGGGATGCAGGCAAGGATGTGGGGGGCAGGCAGGGATGTGGGGGGCAGGCAGGGATGCAAGCAGGGATGTTGGCAGGGATGTGGGATGCAGGCAGGGATGCGGGATGCAGGCAGGGATGCGGGATGCAGGCAGGGATGCGGGGCACAGGCAGGGATGCAGGCAGGGATATGGAGGGCTGGCAGGGATGTAGGGAGCAGGATGCGGGCACAGAGGCAGGCAGGGATGTGGGATGCAGGCAGAGATACAGGCAGGGATGTGAGATAGAGGCAGGGATGCGGGATGCAGGCAAGGATGTGCGGGGCAGGCAGGGATGTGGGGGGCAGGCAGGGATGCAGGCAGGGATGTGGGGGGCAGGCAGGGATGCAGGCAGGGATGCAGGCAAGGATGCAGGCAAGGATGCGGGGGGCAGGCGCAGACAGCCAGAGGAAGCCCTGAGACAGCAGTTTCCATCTGCCCCCCCATTCCTTCATTGATTGCCCTCTCCCCGCAGCCCCCCCAGCAGGTGGATCCAGCCCCAGGAGCCGTTCAGTCCCCCCAAAAATCACACGCCAGCCGGGGCTGCACACCCCTCCACGGCCCGGCTTCACAGGTGACCTGGTTTTCCTCCAAATCCCCAGATTTAAAGAGCTCCTGGACATTGGGGAAGATGCAAATATTATTTCCGAGGAGCCCAGGCAGGGAGCGGGATGGCCTGGGGCTTGCAGATTAGGGGGCTGGAGGAAGCTTTTCCTCGAGGTCGGAGGCCGCATTCTGCTCCTATTCCACCTTAGAAGAAAACTTCCCCAAAATACACCTCTTTCAAAAAAAAAAAAATCAACTTTTTTGCAATTGCTTTTGATTTTTTTTTCCCGGTTCCATGTACTCAACTCCTCCTCCTCAACACCTTTTCTTACAGCCCTTGAGCCCTGCTTCCCAAAAGCATTTCCAGCCCCATGCCAAAAAAAGCACAACCCCAAACCAACCCCAGTATCTTCCTTTGGGGCTTATATTTGCAAAAAAAATAAAGCCCTGGAGCAGAAGGTTTTCCAGGGATGCCCCTGCACTGACATCGGCACAACCAGTGCCACCAGTCCAACAAAAACAGGTGGGTTATGGCTCGTTTCTTAAATAACCTCCCTGCAAACCACCAGGCTCTGTGTTGATTGGCGCCAAAAAAAACCCAAAATTAAATAAAGATATAAAAATCAATTAGTTGCTGGAAATTTCTTTGAGCGAGCTGGATTTTTCACTCCCTTCTCCCTCTGGGAAAAGCCACGGAGATGTCTGGAAATCAAATCTCGCTTTACTGCACCGCGGATTCAATAGACATCTCCTTTCTTTAATCTCCTGGGAATATAAAAGTTGGGGTAGGAAGAACCAGTCCCGGCAGGGCTGTATCCCAGCAAATCGGGGCTGTATCCCAGCAAATCCTAAAAAAAGCTTCAGCCTAACTAGACAGCCCTGAAATTAAAACCGAGTTTAGCCAAGCTCGGTGCGTTGTGGCTGTTTTAAAGGGTTAACAGCCCACGCTTGACCCACACGGTGCTGTCAGCTTCTCCAAGAGCTGCTCCCCCAAGACGTGTTTTATCCTCTGTTGCTCCCATCCCGGGAGCAAATGGGAATAACCCTATTTTAATTTTTCCCCAGGAGGTGCACGGAGCAATTTTTTTCCACCCTGGGGTGCAGTAACCCGTAGGCGAAGTGCAGAAAGAGGGGAAGATTTTAGGCTGGGAAGGAGAACCGGGAGGTTTCCTAGCTGCACTCTGAGATCGCAAAATAAAAATGAAAATTTGAAAAAGAAATAAAAAATCCCACACCTCTTCAACCTGAAATTCAGCCCTCTCGCAGCTCCGGCTCTGCATCTCGGCTTAACAACTTCCCACCCTGGAGTAAAAGCGATGAGCCGGTGGGAGACGCATAAACTAAATATCCCGAAACGTTTAGAGGGAGATTTGTTTTCCTGGGGCGAACTGGCTTTGGCAGCCTCCGGATTTAGTGTTTGAGCGCGGGGAAAAGCCAGAAGAGAAGCGCGTGGGCCCGTCAGCCGGATCCCAGGACATCGAAGGAGACAGTAAGTGATGGAAATTGGTGGCTAAAACCGTCGCCGGCTGTATCGGGTGTCGGGCTCGGTTGGGTTTCGCCTGGGTTTTAATTCCGTGTGAATACAGCGGCTGGTGAAAGCGACTCGGCTGACGGCCCCGAGGGGGGGTTCAGTCCCCTGGAAAGGCACGGAATGAGCCAAGGAGATGGGGAACGATGCTCCTTTCCCGGCTAAACGCAGCCATCTGGGCCCTGACGGGGAGTTATTCCGTATTTTTTTAATAAATAAGGGTTTCCCAGCAGTCTCGTCCCATTGCCAAAGGGTGGATTGTTTCCTCCAGGCATCACAGCCTGAAAAAATCATTTTTAATAAGAAAAAATCCCTATTTCGGGATGGAGCTGGTGTCCTCCAGCCCTGTCCTTCCCATCCTCATGAGGGATTGATCCAGCCTGGAAAATGAGGTCCAAAGCCTCATCCCTGACATCCTTTGGGAACAGCTGAAAATCAGGGCACAGTATTACAGGCGAGCGTCCTCCGCCTGTCCTCGGTGACCCCGATTTGGCACAAAAAAGGCTCCAAAAGACAAAATTTCTCAGCTCCTTTCTCCTGACCTTTCCAGAAGAAGCCCATGTACTAATTAGCCGAGTAATAACGTGGCGAGGATGCGATTCCTCATTAGCTTTTGCGAGATTCCCAGCTACATGACTGATAAGCATCTACAAGAAAATTAACTCGGGCGCGAGGGCTCCGTAATCAAGATTAATGAGGAAACAGGCAACGAGCAGCACGCGGTCCCCCCCTGCCCTTCGCAGGGAGCTGGGTGTCTCCCAAAATGGGGCCAATCCCAAACTGGGGGGATGCTGCTCGGCAAAGCAAGTTGGTGGAGAAAGTCCTCGTCGTGCCCGGAATAACCCAAATTTTCCTCGCAGGTGGGAAATGTCTGTGTTGCGCGTTCAGGATGTTGGCCGGTCCCTAACGCCCGGCTCCTGCACCATCCCCAGCGCTGGAAAATGCCTCCTCAGAGCTGAAAATAAGTTAATTTACGTGGTAAAGCATTTGTCTCTGGTCCTCTATCTGCAAAACTCTGTCGCTTCTGAGCTAAAGTGACATCAATTCACCCCAAAAGCATCAGCGTCCTTTGGCATCCCAGTGCTCAGTCTTGGCTGCATCCCACAGTCCCCATTGCAAAGCCATCGGAAGGGAGAGGAGGTATTTCCTGCACTGCCTGGAGTGCAAAACCTTTCCTTTTCCCATCAGCTTTCACGGAATCACAGAATGGTTTGGGTTGGAAGGGACCTCAAAGATCACCCAGTTCCAACCCCCCTGCCATGGGCAGGGACACCCTCCACTGCACCAGGTTGCTCAAAGCCCCATCCAACCTGGCCTTGAACACTTCCAGGGATGGGGCAGCCACAGCTTCTCTGGGCAACCTGTGCCAGTGCCTCACCACCCTCAGAGGGAAGAATTTCTCCCTCAGATCTCATCAAAATCTCCCCTCTTTCAGTGTAAAGATCATCATTGCCCCGTGTCCTATCACTGCACACCCTTGTCCAAAGTCCCTCTCCAGCTTTCTTGGAGCCCCTTTAGGTACTGGGAGGTGCTGGAAGGTCTCCCTGGAGCCTTCTCTTCTCCAGGCTCAACAATCCCAAATCTCAGCCTGTCTCCAGAGCAGAGGTGCTCCAGCCCTCCCATCATCTCTGTGGCCTCCTCTGGACCTGCTCCAGCAGCTCCATGTCCGTCTTGTGTTGGGGGCCCCAGAGCTGAACCCAGCACTGCAGGGGGGTCTGAGGACGGCAGAGCAGAGGGGCAGAATCCCCTCCCTCGACCTGCTGCCCACGCTGCTTTGGATGCAGCCCAGGACACGGTTGGCTTTCTGGGCTGCCAGCGCACGGTGCCAGCTCATGGTGAGCTTCTCCTCACCCAACACCCCCAAGTCCTTCTCCTCAGGGCTGCTCTCCATCCATTCTCCACCCAGCCTGTCCTTGTGCTTGGGATTGCCCTGACCCACGTGCAGGACCTTGCGCTTGGCCTTGTTGTTGAACTTCACGAGGTCGCCCAAGCCCACCTCTCCAGCCTGTCCAGGTCCCTCTTGCCCGTTATGGAAGCCGCAGTGTGAAGGGGTGATTAGCTGCAGATCATTCCCACTAGTGTTACTGGAGGTTTATTTGCAGCTAATTACCCCATGGAACAATGTACCCTGCCACGGCACTCCCAAACCCCAGCTCATCCCTCTTTCCATCCCTCAATGACTCAAAACCTGGGGCAAAATTAAATCAAGTCACAGGTGCCTGGCCTCAAACAATCTATTTTTCCCCCTCACAAGCAGTTTTCCATCAAGAACAGAAACGCTGGCAGCCAAAAAGCAAAAAACCATCATCATGGGATGACCCAACATGGAGCATTTAACCCCAAACGTTTCCCTACGCCGCAGTAGCCCAAGGTCTGGCATTGCCCACCCGCAACATCCATTACTCAACGATAAAAAACCTGGTTTTGAAGGAAACCATCATGTTTCCAAAACTCAGCTTTACTGGCTGTCCTTCCCGAAGTTTTTCTTAGCAAAACAGCTGGAGCCGAAGCTCTGTTTCCCTGGTTAAAAAAAAAAAAAATAAATCTCATCGTGTTTATTTTTAGCGTATCGCTGTGCGCTCAGTGCCCTCCGCCGAGCCCGCTCCGACCAGGTAACGTGAAGCATCCGAGCCCTGCGCTGCAGGAGGGAATTAAAGCCATTTTTTCCGATGCTTTTCTCCTGCTTTGACAAGCCGAGCGGCGGAAAACCGCGAGGAGCAAAAGAGCATCGTCGCGTTAGCGAGGGGCTTTGCACAACACACACAACGTAATTAATAAACTATAATTAATACACTCCAGCAGCAACGGAGAAAGGGCAGGAGCAAACCCTGGAGCCCCCAAACCCGCAGCCTAAACGCGCATAAATGTGCTTTTATTCCCAGATCTCGCAAAATTAAGGTGTTATTCAATATTCTTGCTTCGGCTCTGCCGTGCATTGACTAATTCCCACGGCTGGTGTTTGGGACCACAATTCTGCCATTATTATTTATAATAATTATAAATCCATGCCGGTGGCTAATACGATTCAAAAGGCCTTATTTGATTCCTCTACGCATCGAAGTGGGATCTTATAGCTAAATATATGGTCATATGAGACGGAGAAACATCCTTCCTACAGGGGCAAATATATATATATATAACATAACCCCCCGTATATTCAGCCCTGTCCTTCCCCCGAGCCCGTGAGTCAATATTAAAACTGGATTTGCTGTTTTCCACCAAAATAAAGATCTGGAGGAGTGAAAAAACCCCCTCGTTTTTTTAAAAAACCACACTGCAGTACTTCATGCCTGTAAATCACTCAGGGAAGGTTTTTGGGCTTGAATGTCATGTTTTTAGAAAAACTGGGAGTGTTTTGCAAGGATTAGCATGGCCTTTCTCTGCCTCCCTGCAAATGGAGGGTTTTCAGTTTTTCAGCTGGAATGAACGTTTTGTTACAGAAATTTCTTCACTTCTGCCTTAAAAAAACCCAAAACACCAAAATTGAAACATCTCAGCTACTCGCGTTTTTCCCCCCAAACCCGTGGTTTGCCAGAAACCTTGATATTTTCTTGCCATCCCAGAATAACCCTTCTCCCCCAAATTTGGCACTCAAATTATTCGCAGTATTTGGGGGCTGTGCTCTGCCCCGTGTACCCGATGCTCCTGCAGCATCTCTGAGCCGGATGGGGAAAAATCCAATTGCTTTAACACCAACTGCCATGGGAAATATTTCGGGTTTTTAACAGGATGCTCATCCCAAAACCACCTCCACCCACCCTCAACCCTAAATCCCTTCCAAACGCATCCTCCAAGAAACATCTCCCAGTGTTAAATGAATCCTCCTCGGAGCTATATAAATACAAAATTGCTCACGCACAGATATATATACATGTAAGACGTTCACAGCTGTATAAATAGGCTGATGACAGCCACGGGGTGGATATAAATAAGATTAAAAGTTGCAGGCACCCTATCCACAGTGGTTTGTCCACTCCATCCCCATGCATCTTGCAGAAAGGATGGAAAATACCATCCTCCAGCCTCTCCCAAAGCCCATTTTTCCATGAAAACGATGCTGTTTGTGCACAGATGGGTTTAAACGGCCTCAAAATCTGCTCAGTACCTGCCTCGTGGCTTTTATTTTTTGCTGAGACTGCTGGGGGTTACATCCATCCTCATCTTCACCAAGCTAATTGCTACCAAGCAATGCTAGATGCAGACAAAAATGTTCTTTTTTCCCCTTTTCCCCAATATTCTTAGTTCCAAAAAAACCCACTAATGCCCAATCAGGGCCCCTCAGCCTTGAAAATGAGTTAAAAAAACAATTAAGCAACAATTTTAGGATTTTTTTTTTCTGATGCTGGTAGCTGTGCGGAATGCTCGCTTCAGCTTCTTCCTCTCCATGGGATAGGTAGAAAAAAAGAAAAACACTATAAAAATGAGCAAATGGAGAAATAAGAGCAGAGAGTGGCTGTCACCTGCCTTCCCCATCGTCCCTCCACGTTTGGAAGGAAGGGACAGGGGACTACACCACCAGGTGATGCTTAAAACCTTTGGAGCATCTCAACCTCGTGTTGGACAACAAACAGGGCACCGCACAGATGTCACCGTGTCCATTCCATTGGCTGCATCCCTCTTTCAGCCTTTGCAAATTTGGGGCAAGCCCTCTCCAACCATGAGCTGGGTTTCCCTTGCAGCGACCAAACCCAGAGCAGCACCCTCTGCTCCATCAGAGGGTTGCAAGAAAACCACCACAAAACCTCAGAGTTTTGCAAAAAGGAGTTGGCTTGTGACCCTGCCGCCGTCTTCCTTCCTTCTGTTGAACAAATAACGGGGGGTTTGCAATGGAGCATCCTTCCATTGAACAAATGACGGGGGGTTTGCAACAGGACACCCCTCCATTGAACAAATAACAGGGAGGTTGCGATGGAGCATCCCTTCTTGAGCAAATAACGGAGGGTTTGCATCAGAGCATCTTTCCGTTGAACAAATAACGGGGACTTTGCAATGGAGCATCCCTCCATTGAGCAAATAACGGGGGGGCTGCGATGGAGCATCCCTCCATTCAGTAAACAACGGGGGGTTTGTGATGGAACATCCCTCCGTTGAACAAATAACGGGGGGGTTGCGATGGAGCATCCTTCCGTTGAACAAATAGCAGGGAATTTGTGATGGAGCATCCCTCCTTGAGCAAATAACGGAGGGTTTGCATCAGAGCATCCTTCCGTTGAACAAATAACGGGGACTTTGCAACGGAGCATCCCTCCACTGAGCAAACAACGGGGGGGGGTTTGCGATGGAGCATCCCTCCTTGAACAAATAATGGGGACTTTGCAACGGAGCATCACCTTGGCGAACGAATAACGAGCAATTTGAAAGCAATATCCAACGCAAGGAGTGAGGAGAGGGAGGGAACATCTCCCCCCCAAGCTGAGCTTGTCACCGTCTTTAGTGACTGGAACAAATCCGAGGTGTCGACCGAAACCATGTTAAATGTTCAGGGAGACAAATGCCGGGCCCGGGAATAAAGATCGGCTGCTCCCATTTATTTCCATAAGGCAATAATAACCCGCGCCTTCGCTTTATGAAGTCAAATTTGTTACGGTGGATGAGCTGTAAAAAATTGTGGAGTTGAGGGGGGAGAAGGAAAAAATAGAGGCTATAAATAAATTTGTAATTTTAACATGCATTACCATGTAATTGAGAGGGTAAAGGATGGAGCTGGCGCTGGGTCGGAGCTATCTACAACCTCCCATGAGGTTTTTGGGCCGAGCTACAAGTCCCTGGGGATGGATCCCATTCGAGTCCGATGGTGGCTTTTGCTGGGCATGGGAGAGCCCAGAAAAAGAGCAGGAAAAGGGGTAAATAATATTCCCCAGTCGCAACAAGGTGCGGTGAGCCAGTAGCAAGAAAGCAGCGACCCACTGAGCTGAGTCCCAAAGCTTCTGCCCTGATGGGAAGGTGGATTTGGGATTTAAACATAGATATCTGTAATTTGGGGGCTGCGGAATAATTGTGGATTTATCTTTGATAAGGAGAGCAGTCTGCCCTCGGAAAAGCACCGAGGGATTGATTTTTCTTGGAGAGAAGGGTTTGAAGCACTGGCACAGGGATGTTGGGGATAAAATGGGACCAGGACGTGGGCCCAGTGTCCTTTGGGATGGAGGTGTCACGAGGAGGAGGGACGGTGGGTCCCAAGCGTTGGCAAACCCCAGCCTGGTTCTGCAGCGCCAGCGCTTGGCAGCCGTTAGACAAAAACAAATCTCCTCGTCTTAACGGTCAGGGCCGCTTTCACGGGGGAAATTTCCAAAGCAGAGCCAGAAAAACCCTGCACTGAACCTCCAGCAGCAGCAGAAGTGACAGACAGACACATGGACAGAGGGACAACCGTCTTTTAAAAGCAGAGGGCAGCTCCCCACGGGCTCAGGGCTGCCACACGTGGCCATAAACCATTGGGATTTTAATATATTTTGCTTTATTATAAAATAAATATAATAAAATATATTTATTTTGGAAGCATCTCCCCCGTTGTGGCTTTACTGGCGCGGCCGCGCTTGGGGGCCACTCGCTTTGCAAAGGGCGCGAGCGATGAGCCGGGGACGGCACAAACCTCCCTCCCCTCGCCCCATGCACCTTCCCATTACTTCTTTTTCCCATCTTTAATGGAGCTTTTTTCCCTCCAGGTAGCAACGATGCCAGGGTCAGCGGAACCCAGCCCCGCTGCCGTCCTCGGGCACCGAGATGTCTGTTATTTATTTACCGATGCCCGTTCGTTAGCGTTCGCTCGCGAAAGGCTGTCAGGTCTTTTTTGCGTCTGGTGCTTTGTTCCGCCGTGCCCGAGCTCGCTTGCATTGCAGGGGACTGATCCGGGGGGCTTATCCAACACAGGTCGGGGGTTTATGGGATGTTAATAGGATAAGATATATTAATAGGACAATATATATATTTTTTTGCAGAGAAAAGTTGCTCCGTAAAAGGGCTGTGTCTTGAGGAACAAGGTGGGGACACCTTGAAGGTGTCACCCCTCCCCAAACAGGGACTGGGGAGGGATGCTGACGGCAGTGAGAGCCTCTGCCCGCATCCCCTTTTGACCTCAGCTCCTCTGCAGATGCCCGAAACCTTGGGAAAAGTCAAGGCTGAGAAGGCAGGGCTCAGTGGGACCCAGCCAAATGCGATGAGACAGGTCCCCTCCAGCCCTCGCCCGTCTCCTTGGCATGGCAGGAGCAGGGCGGGGGTGGCTGGCTCCTACCTCCTCCTTTCCCCATTTCCCTGCCCGTTGCAAGGCAAAAACATCCTCGATATGTTTGCAGAGGGATTTCCATGGTGGAGAGGGTTGTCCAAGTGCAACCCCGGCCGGCACTGAGCTTTTCAAGGCTTCTCATCGCCCAACTCCACGGGACTAAAGAGGAACCGACCTTTACTGGGAGGGTGGAAAAATTGCATTTTTTCCCAAATTCACTGCAACTCCTACACATCTCTGTATGAACACCACTGGGACAGACCTACACCACCTGCATCATCCAGACCTTCCTCCTCTTCGCTTACTTCCAGCATCCCTATACCCACTTTGCTTTCACGCAGTTTTACCTCCCCAGCCCATAAATCGGCGGGTTTGAAGCAACCATAAATTTTTTACGTGTTCTCAGGGGAGCTCTTATAATGTCTGTATCACCTTGGGCACGTAAGATGCTTCGTGGAGCGAGGAAGCATCCATCCATCTCAGAAAAGAACGTGTGTTTTCTGCTCTAGATGCCCACTTTAAGCACCGTCCGTCACCCGGCGAGAAATAACAGCTAACAGGCAACACACGCCGACGCAAACAGCTGAAATTCAGGCACCGGGGAGGTTTTCAGCCAGGTTTTCCATTTATTCCCAAGAATTTGAGCCTCTTTCCCAAAGGTGTAAATGGGATTTCCTTGCTTACTTGCTTTTTTTCTGCCCCCAGCAGCAACATATTTGCTTTCTGCCTTAGAAGAAAGGAGAATTATGCAAGCTCTCCCAGCAGCCGGGTTAGCGAGCACTACTGCAAGCAGGAGAGAAAAAAAAACCCTCAATTTGACCCAAATAGAAGACATGTAGGTCAATTCCTCGACATCCAGGTGAGCAAGACCAGCACACGATGGAGCTTGTAGTATTGCTTAAGTTCATGCCTTCCTGGTGGGGAAGGAAAGGGAAAGGATGTTTTGGGGCTCAAAAACTTCAAAATAAGGGGTTTGAGATGACTGATGAAGCTGGTCATAAATTTCAAGGTTTTGGGCACAAGCAGCAGTCAAAAAAGATGAGTTTCCTTAGGAAAAAATCAGTTAAAATAAGCTGTCCAAAAACCCTACGTCGGACTCGCTAAATACCTTACGGGATGGCTCGTTGCTCACCAAGATCGAAGCAAAATAAAAATAAAAGTGAGCTTTTCTGGGGCAAGCCCAAGAGGACTCTGGTTCGCTGCTGCTGCTGCACCAGGATATAGAAATAACTGCCAAATTTGGGAAAAAAAAAAACACCATCCTCCCACCGTGGGGGGCTGCCCATCGCCTTCGCCCGCGGCAGATGTAAAAGCAGCTGGAGGATGAGCTCAGATGCAAAGAATCCGCGTGGTAGGAGCAAAAAATTCCGCAGGTTGAATCCCGGTCTGATCTCCAAGAGCATCCCGTCACCGCAGGTGCTCGTCTTCTTCGCTAAGGCCACGTTAAGCAACGCATTCCGAGCACAGCGCGGGTCTTCCCAGCTTAAAAACGTGACCTCCGAGCGCTTTCTACGCCTGCTCCGACTCCAGACGGCTCCTTTGGGAGCACTGCCATGGTTTCGCTGCTCAAGGTTTAGCAAAAAAGGGGAAATAACGGTGAAAAAGCGAGATCCCGACTCCTCGAGTGTCTCCGCCTGTTTGACCTTCAATATTTTTTAACGTGCTCTTCTGTGGTGGGTTCTCCCCCCCTCCTCCCGCCGTCGCGAGCGCGATGTAGCAATGCAGCTGGTGTATCCTACGAAAAGATATTTAATAAATATGCAAATCACTCCCCACATCTCCTCGGGCAGGTGAGGTGCGCGAATAGGCAGTGGTTAAGTATTAAATCCATCCCCCACCAAGGATCTGGAGAAGAGGAGAAGTTTGCATGGAAACAAGCGTAAAGGAACGCATCCGACGGCGGCAGAGAAGCTTCTCATTGAAAAACAAATCCAACACGCCACACCACAGCACCTACTGGTCCAGATTTAGGAGGAAAAAAAACCAGCTAAACCCACAGCATATAGTCTCACCAGATGCAGGAAATTCGCCTTTTATCAAATCAAGTTTTCCCCACTGGGTTTTTGCAGGTGCCAACAGCCCTGGAAGAGGTCCTCTTCCAGGACCGTCGGGACCTGATTTCTCATCTTTGCCCTATTCTGTATTTCCCAGACCCATAATACCCTTCCTACCAGGCTCTCCTCTTCGATAAATAAGTCAAATCTTCGCGATGGCTCTCCAGAGTCTATTTTTTCCGAGGCAGCCAGGCTTTATAAATGCTTCCCCCAAGGAACAAATCACTATTTTCCCCCCAGGCTACCTGAAATAAATACAACAGCGAGCAAACCTCGAGATGGGAATGAGCAGGCAAGTGCACGGAGGTGTCTTATCACTCCACGTTCTTGAGAACGTTGTGTTTTTTCCCCTGTTTTTGTTGCCCCCAAAGCTCCCAAACCCAAGGGAAGTTGTCACCCCTGGTGAGGTCCATCTGGAGGGTGGGAATAGGAGCACAGCTTGGGTTTGAAGCCAGACAATCAATTTATAGGATTATTATCCCTTACAACATCAAAACCTGTTACGACACTCGGTATTTTTTCCCTTCTAAATCACTAGATTTGGGCAAGGGTTGTAAGGAAACACATCTACCAACCCTACGTAAACGCTGGTCTTCCCAGTCATCAAAATTTGCAAGCCAGATCCAAATGTCTTTTTATTCCCTCTTTCTTTGAAAGCACCCGGCGTTCCCCTTGCCAACTACCTGCCCTCATGCAAAAAACCCTGCCAGATGGCCCATCGCTGCCTGCGCCAGCTCCTGCCCATCCCTGCCCGCACTGGAGAGCGGACCAACGTGGCTGTGCTCCTGCTTGATCGTTCCTATGGCAGTAAACCCTAAAAAAACCCCCACCTAAATCCTCTAGAAAAATCATAGACTCAGTGATATTTTGCACGGGGATGGAAAAAGCGTCTGTGCATCGGAGGCAGCAGCAATTTGGGAGAAGCCACATTTTGCACCACGAGGAGCCTAAAAATGACCTCAAAGGAGAGTCAGACCTTTCAAGAGAGAAACGACGAGGCTGTCAAGACAGGAGGGGTTGGGTCGGTTGGATGAACAACTCGGCATCGGCTCAGGCCGCGACGGTGGCAGCCAAATCTTGCAAGTGAAACGGATGGAGCTGACCTTAAACGATGCAGAAGAGCAGCCAGGTCTCGTGCATCTCCCCCACCAACCAGAGGAACGAGTAGTATTTTTTTATTTGCAGAGCGAAAGGAGAAACAATTAAAGTTCTTTTTCATAAAATGTTCTTTTTGAAAAAAAACCAACAACATAATAAATAATAATTTTGGCGCAGCGTGGAGCTTTCGCTCCTCCGGTGAAACGAGAGCCAGAGCACCACGTTCCCCAGCGCTTTCCAGCAAACCCAGCAAGAATAAATCAAAGCCAACTGCTGCAACCTGCCACGAAGCGACGAGGAAGCAAAAGGGGAAAAGCACGACCCAGCTCGCACGGGGGAAAAAGCCAAGAGGGGACGGGAGCCAGTTGCTTTGCACGAACGCAACCCCTCGCCTTGAGCTCGGAGAGAGAATTCTGCTTTTTAAGGGTTTGGTTTTTTTTTTTTTTTTCAAGCTTTCCAGGGAAAACCTTGGCCTCCTCGAGCAGTTTTACAGCAAAAATCGTTCTCGGTGCCTGTATCAATTCTGGGCACATCCACAACACTGCTCACCACATGATTATTTTCTTTGGAGACCCGACCTCGGTCCATAACGGGCAGTTTTACGAGGAGGAAAAGCACCTTGAGGAATTTGCAGAAAACTGTCTTTTAGCAAAGAGGTATCTCGCTTTCCTTTTACTTGCTCTGTTTATGAGCTCTTTGGAGGTTTGGTTAGACACCTGCTCGCCAAGGGGCAGCTTTCGGGGATGTTGCAACATGATGGTGAGCAAAGAGTCACCGGCAACGTCTGACCCAGATCCTTTCTGCTCCTTTACACTGGCAACGAGATCCTTTCAAAATAAACCTTCTCCCAAAAGGATTCACACCTAAAGTAGTAGTGGGGAAAAAAAAACAAACGTTACTACAGCTAGAAGAGGTGAGGATGAAAGACGGAGCAAAAAGCAAGAGAGCAGCAGTTGAATGTTAATGCTACTTATTTCATTTAAAAGGGAAAAAACCCAAACCCAAATCCAAAACCTTGGGCGCTCGCATCAAAGTGCCTGGCTGTAACGCTGCCAGGGGAAGGCGGTTGGAAAAAGGCCACGAAAGGAGCTGCCCCCTTTGCATTTCAGCTCCGTGCGTGAGTTACGGTGCGATTCCCAAGGACGTCGGGCTTATCGCTCCAGATAAGCCTCTTTTTATAGGTCTGGCAGCGAGATGCGAGAAAGCAGTAATTAAATTTTCACGCAGAAGAAGGCTTCTGCGTTACACCCGCGGTGGGAGAAGTCAGCATAAAACATCAGGGTGGGCCAACGACGGGGGGATTTCAATTGTATTTAGGGCCAGGCAATAATACTAGAAAAATGTCACGGTTTTCAGGTCAAAAAGCAAGTGCAAACCTGGGAGCACCTTCTCCCCTCCAATATTAAGCCAACTGCCACCTTTTTACTCACTAAACACGCACAAAAACCCCAAGAAGTTCAGGAGTGGTGCAAAATCAACCTTCATACGCCAAGCAGAGGGACTTGTATCTAGGTAGTAAAGCCAATGCATGCCTGGAGATCAGCTTGGAGATGTGGGCAGACCCAAAAAGACCTTCAAAATGAGTCTGTTTGAGATTTACAATCCCTCTAGAGAAGCTCAAGTCCATCAAGGACACGAGCAAGCAATAGGACATGGTGACCTAGACGGGCCAACAAGCTCTCCCTGTAGTCAACCCACTAAAGCCACGACTTGTGTGAGCTTGCAATTTTGTGGGTGACCTCCACTGAGCTGCTGACATGGTTGATCCAGGTCCAACCACCCACATCCCGGGAGAAACCTCTTTTCCCATGGCACAAGGATGAAAAAGAAGTTGCCAAACACAGGGAGGCCAACATGAGAAGAGCAGTGGCTCCTCCCAGGATGAAACCCACCCGACAAACGCCCATTAGCTCCAAAGAGATGAAAAGCAGAGGAGAACAAGGGATAACAGGCTATTTTCAGGTGGAAGATGCAACGTGATGCTCTCTTTAGGCAGGTGCTTCATCAGCCAGAGGAAAGGACTTGACTCGTGTTTATTTTATGAGGTCTTTTACTCCATTCAGCTGAGTGCTTGGCTGTCTCGAGGCTCCAGACTTCCAGTCGTTAGAGGCAGTTATCTCTATGCAATTTAATTAAAGTCTAGTGTTTAATGACACAATGTGCTGCTAATTATTTTTCACTAGTTGTCAGGAGGCTATTTTTTTTTTTTTTGGTGGTTGCAAAGCAAAATTTAATTACGGCAAAGAAAGCACGGGTGTACTATCTTGAGGGCTTTCAGAAACAAAGAGCCTTGGGTGGGCAAGTGGAGCATCCAGCTCTGCTCAACGAAGACTAAGAACAAGAAATTTTGTCTGGAGCAAATTGCCACCACATAGGGACAAGAAATGGGGACCTGAGGGACACCTCTGGCTTGGTCCACTCTTGCTTGGCCAACACGGTCATGAAGAGACATGAAGAAGCCAACATGTGGCTACACTCTAAATTTCCACGTCATCTCTGAGACATGGTCTATGGAGGGTGTCATACCATGGTAGCAACCAGGAGTTTTGGGGTGAAGTAGAGCCTATGGGATGCAAACAGGCTGGGTCACCCCAATTCATAGCATGAAAATCAGAGACAGATCGAGTTTGTTCATGCAAGATGGGGCTCCTTGGATCACCACGGTAAAACATTGACTTTTCTCCTTAAAATAGCTTCCCACCCAGCAAGTCAAATCCCTCTTTCAAGCTGTCATTTGTCGGGGGAGAATCTGTTTGCATCTCAATCTGTTTCTTCTTCCAAGCCGAATTACTCCCTCGTTGGAGCCTTCATCGTTGGTAGGCTACCAAACACGTTCACCAGCAATTTCAGCGCTCCACAGTTTCGCCTCATCAGCAGAAGAGGGATTTGGGAATCCTGTTTTCCCCTCCCTGCCTCCAGCCTTTGTCTGCTGGGAGATTTCCCCTCTCTAAGCCTCAGTTTCCCTGTAAAGTCGAGATAATGACGCATTTATTTTGCAAATTGCTTTGATCTCTGCTGTTGAAGGGTGTTCTGCAAGACTTAATTACATGTGTCACCACCAGCCTTTGCTGCACACATTAAAGTATCTTAAGCCGCCTGGCAATGCAGAGGAGATCTGTGCAGAGAGAATTAAATGTGCAATATGCTCATCTGAGAGCAGAATTTTGCAGTTTTGAAGAGGGCTGGCGAAGTTTTGCTGCTGATAAGTAGCTTTGAGAAACTCCTCGGCATTTTTCGCGTAGGTTATTCTGGTTTTTCCGTTCAATATTAAAAGATATCTGCACGGCACCGCGCTTAGAGTTGGCAGTGGGTCTAAAAGCGAGAGTTTCTTTTTGCAAGACCCAGGCAGATTCCATTTTACTGCAAATAAACCCAACTTTCGAAAGCTAAACCCCCACTGGAAATTGTTATTTTCTTGAAATCTTTGAAACGCCTACACGCTTGGATGGCACAAGCGGCGCACGGTGACACCCAATAATTACAGCTGGTCAAAACACAGGATTTCAGTCCCAGGAGAAATTCTGACATCCTGAAACGTGCAGGTTTGTTCCAGCTGATGGAGAAGGTATCATTGCAAAACTGCCCATGGACGCAGGGAGGGGGAGTCTGTTTTGGAGCAGCATCTCCGGGATGCTTTAATATTTTGCAGAGCTTTAATATTTTGTTAGGGTGTGATGCAATAGCGGCCAAAACCTTAGAAGTGTTGCAATAAACCTAAAAAAATCATTCAATACCGCAAACCTGTGTGGTTGGGGGGAAGAACCTGCAAGAAGCCAAGCTGGATGATGCATTTCCCCAGCAGCACGGCCTTGACGAGATGAATATCGCAAAGACATCCAAGATCATTTGCATCCTTCTGCCCACGACTTTCCTCCTCATCAGCCATCTGCTACCCTTGAAGGGCTCGTGCTCTTTGGGGAGAAGTTTAGTTTCCAAGGCTGGAAAATAACGAGAGGAGCTGGAAGGAGAACAGCAAAAAGTCCAGGAGGAATACAGAGGTCAAGGATGGAGCCAACCCAATGTTCTCCAAACACCTTTTTCCTAAGGGCTCGCCGTAACTTTTGCATGCATAATAGCAAAGACAAAGAGAAAAAGAGGGGAAAAGACCCCAAAAAAAAAAAAAAAAAAGAAAAAGGGGGAAATGCAGAAGGGAAGAGAAAAGCAAAACACTTCCCAGGGAAAAGCATCCCATCCCCAGTTCCCACCAGTACGGCAGCGAGCAGGTTAGTGAGCAGCAATGGCAAAGACTGGGCAAGAGCCACCGGTGCAATTATTTTGGGGAGAGGAGCGTGGCTGGAGAAACTCGTTGCCATCCTTTGTGGATCTTTAATGAACCTTTAAACACGCCAGAAAAAAATAAAACCAACCCCAAAAACAAAGAGGAAGGGAAGTGAAAAGCTCTCATTAAGGCTTTTGGCAGATCTGATTAGTGGTTTTAGAGCCCTAAACAACCATTTAATTGGTAAATGCTCTGGCAGCCAAGGAAAAGAAAGGGCCGGGCACAAAAGCCGACTGTTTTCCTTGTTGTTGGAGAACTTCTCCCTCCCTCCCCTGGGAGAGGGCAGAGCTGGGCGATGGCGTCGCCAAGAAAAATCAGATATCCAGCAGAATCTCTCCTCTTCTCCCTATAATCCAGCTCTCTCCGTAAGCATTGTATCCAACTTTGCGTTTCTCCATCCCGCCCGGCCGAAATGCTTCATGACTCGATAACAGAAAGGGCATCGAGCCACGAGCAGTGACCTCACCTAAACGCTGGTTTTTAAGTGCTTGAGGGTGCCAATCACGGCTCATTTCAACTCTCGTTTCCAGCTCCGAGAAACTTCACAACAAAGTAAAATTAAACCCAAAAACCAAACAGAAATAACCGACGCGCAGCTGCACGGGCTGGGCAACTCCATCCTTTTGCACATCTCCGTCGGGAGAGGGCCGGTGCTTTTCTTCTCCGCTTGAGCTTCGGTAAACCGGAGAAAGTAAACTTCTCCGAGGTGACTGAGCAAAACCCTCGTGCCGTGACTCACCCGACAGCCCGATTTAGCTGCTCTCCCCCACGTGCACCGGGTACCCCAGCGTGCCGCACGCTCGCCCCGTTTCCCCGTCACTCAGGGTCGCTCCGCGTTTCGGCGCTTCCTTTGCGACTCGACTCTCCGCAGTCCCGTGCCGGCAGCAAAGGTTGCTGGAGGCAGCAGCATGAAAGCCAAGGGGTTTGGTTTCATTCCCTGGAAAAGTGGGGTTTGCAAGAGTGCTCCCCGGCCCCCTCTGCGTGTCCCCGAAATCAGTGCAATAGTGCAACAGCACCCCATGCAGAGGGATCCCTTGCAGCGGGGTTTTCTCGTCGCCTCTCGCACAGCGCGAGTGCCGCCGGCTCCGACCTTTTATTTCCTCGATTCATCATTCTCTTGGCTATTTAGAATCATAGAATCATAGCATGGTTAGGGCTGGAAGAGACCTTCAAAGGTCATCTAGTCCAACCCCCCCGCAAGGAACAGGGATATCTCCAACTAGATCAGGTTGCTCAGGGCCTCGTCCAACCTGGCCTTGAACGTCTCCAGGGATGGAGCATCCACCACCTCTCTGGGCAACCTGTTCCAGTGTTCTACAACTCTCATGGTAAAAAATTTTTTCCTAATATCCAACCTGAATCTACCTCCCTCTATTTTAAAACCATTACCCCTTGTCCTATCACAACTGGCCCTCCTGAACAGCCTCTCCCCATCTTTCTTGTAGGCCCCCTTGAGGTACTGGAAGACCGCTATAAGGTCACCCCGGAGCCTCCTCTTCTCCAGGCTGAACAGCCCCAACTCTTTCAGCCTGTCCTCATAGGAAAGGTGCTCCAGCCCTCTTATCATCTTCGTGGCCCTCCTCTGGACCCTCTCCAACTGGTCCATGTCCTTCTTATGTTGGGGGCTCCAGAACTGGACGCAGTACTCCAGGTGAGGTCTCACGAGAGCAGAGTAGAGAGGGAGAATCACCTCCCTCGACCTGCTGGCCACGCTCCTCTTGATGCAGCCCAGGATGCGGTTGGCCTTCTTTCAGCTTCATTTTGCTGTCTCCATCCTTCACAGCCTTATTCCCGGCTCGGGCTGTGCCTCCCCGCAAGGGAGACGCCGTCATCGCAATTAAAACCCTCTTTAGTTTGGATGCTGATTGCACCAGCATCCCTAAAACCAGGGTACCCCCACCTCTGCGGCTGGACCGCAGCCGACGGGAGCAGCATCAAAGCACCGTGGCCGAGCATCTCTTGTTGTTTCTCCTGGAAATATTTCCATGCAAACTGTGCTGCGGGGGAATGTGGGAATCCCAGCTCCTCCCTGCGACTTCAGTGTCTTGCTGCCTTTCCGTCGCTGGAGTCCCTAACGTTGCACCGGGGATTAATTTGGCCCCGCGCCTTCGTTTCCATCCTTGGCCTTGAACGTCCTTTGAGCTCCTCTTAAAAAGAGATTGATTAATAGGAAATTACTCAAAAGTCCTTTTAGCCAAGTGCCAGTTTTGACACTGAGAAGGAAAGGGGAGGATGACAGTGCCCAAGTCAAACGTTTGCCAAATTAATTCCTCTGCTAGACATCGCTGCGGATTTTGAGTATTTTTTTAAAGAATCCATCATGCAGTAATTCTCTAATTAGCTCAGCGTTGCTTGGGTGAGGACACATCCATCTGATTTATGAGGAGGGAAAATATTTTAGGTAAATGCCTTTTTTTTTTTTTTACACACATCCCAACATGAAGGAGAAGGAAAAAACCCAACTGGTGCGGGAGACTCCAAAAATCTAAGACATGCCTCTTAAATTGCATGAGAGCATGGAGTTAGAGGGAATCTGGACTTGGGTATCTGAAAGCAGGCAGGGATGGGACGCGGGCAGGATGGGCAGCAGCGCCGGTGCCCGCTGGCTGCTGGCCACAGCCCTGGGAAATCGTATTAGGGCGGCTGCCGCTCCGCAGAACTGCTGCTAATGCATTAATGCTCCATTTAGGATCAGGGCCCATCGATCCCTCAATCTCTGAATAACTAATTCGAGCCCCCGGTGGGTTAATATAATTTCTCCGCTCTTGGAAATCTTCCCGTTACCGGCAGCTCTCTGCAGCCCATCCCTGCAATGAAGGCGTCGGGGCTCAGCGCTGCCATCCCTCCGGCTCTGCATCACTGCCCTTTACTCCTGGCAGAGCATCATCGCTGCCAAGTGGTCGACGTTGAAAAAAAATGGAAACCTGGAAACCCAGAGAGCCCAAAGCACAGCTCCTGAGGATGATGAGTCAGCTGGACGCCTCTGCCCTGCAATGTTCACTCTCAATTTCGCTCAGGTTAATTAAAGGAGGGAGAAGATCCCATCTTTGGTGGTCTCGAATTTACAGCAACACAAGAGCTCCATCACTCCAACGTAAATCAGTTGTTTTCCTCTTGCAAAATCCAAAAAAACCCGGAATTTTCTGCAAAATTTCTCCCCTCCTGCTCTTCCATGTCAACACCATTAACCCTACTCCTTGACCCAGCTTTGCCGGGGATGGATCAGAAGGGATCACTCCACGCCTTGGCAAGCCAACCCCGCACCACACAACACACCCCAAATGGGCAGAAATTTCCCCAAAATGCTGGTTTGCTGCATCCCAGCTGCGCACTGAGATGCTTCCCACTCCTGCAGCAATTCCTTTGCGCTGGTGGGTGAAGCTCTTCCCACCTTATCGAGCACTTTGGTACAGCAAGGCATTATATAACGCCACGAGATGAAGATTTTCCAGCCCCCGTAGGCTGCCTATAAATAAGGCAAAGACATGGAGAACCAGTCCCGCAAGAACCCGGTGATGGATAAACGCACCTCGAGCACCCACGTGCAGCTAAAACTCCCAGGGGGAAGAGGGAAAGGAGTCCACACTTGGCTTAAATTCAGCCCAGCACCTAAAAAAAAAGCCCCCTCAGGATTTCATCACTATGGATCCGGGTATGGAGCAGTCCCCACAAACTCTACAAGCTTGGGGTCAGCTGCCTTTCCGCTCCCCGACATGACATCGTGATGCCCACCCAGCTCTGGAGATCAATCTGATGATGAGCAGAGAAAAAAAATCCCACACCGAATCTCCTTATCCCTCCCAAATTTTTGCCTCCAGAGCCAAAACACCCCGCACTCCCAACCCAAAACCACCCCAACGTTGATGTGCAAGTTAGCGGAGAGCCCACAGGACAGAACACGTGGATTTGAGGAGGGAAAAAAAGATGAATTTGGGATGAAAAAGATGGATTTGGGCTCAGGGAGGGTAAGGGGAGATGGGAGGAGGATGCTGGGGAAAGCTTCAAAGCTAAATTTGGCATAAATCGGGGCCGAGATGAACCAAATCCGTAGGGACTCGCTCAACTATCGCTCTGCAGCATGTGCCAACATTCCAGACAGTAAAATTGCATTTATCTCATCCCCTCTTTGCATTTTTTTGGGCTTCAGTCATTTAAGGTTGAAATCTGTAAATGGCCTTTTTCTCTCCCCCGACCCTTCCTGTCTCTTCCTAAGCTGCTTTAATGTCCCAACATGATTTATTCCGGCTACTTTGGCTCTTGTTACTGATGATCCTGGCTCAGGAATCGGTCGCTGGAGGATTTGTTCTCCTTTCACTGCTCCATGAGCGCAACGGGCAAAAGAGGCTGGTAGAGGCGAAGAAATCCTTCAGTTTTTTTTTAAAAAAATAAAAATCCCATCTTTCCACAAATTCCCACCGCTCACCCATCACCAAGACCTTGGAGGTGGTTGCAGTCATCCACCATACAGTGATTTTCCTAATTTTCCCCCAATATTTGCTTTCGCATATTGTTTCTGGCGACGGAAGAGCAGCAAAAGCTGCTAATGAGTAGCAATTTGGGGTAAAAATTCATAAAAATTCACATTTTAAAGGCAAAGCATTAAGGCAAGGACGGGGGTTCAAACATACCCAGCCCTGGTAAGTCCTGTTAATAGAGATTCAACTTTGACTTTAATAGGATAATAAAAGAAAATGGGGAAAAAACATATAGATGATAGAGAGAAATTAATTGGGTGGTGTAAATACTGCATTTAATCCAAATTTTGGGACAAATGTGTCCCCATGTTGCAAAATGCCACTGGTTTCTGCTTCCTAAAGCCCAGCTCTGCCCCAGGAGGATGAGATCAGGGGAGCGGTTTCTCCGCATGATATTGATAAGTTCCTGCCCCAAATCAGGGGGAAAAAAATAAATGTAAAAATATATATATACAATCTCTAGAAAGGGAAAGCTTTTCAAAAACGATCGGTTCAATCAATGTGTTTCACCACAGCTTTAAGCATTTCACACTTCCCTTCTCCACCCACCTTTTCTCTTTAATTTTTCCAAAGAAGACGACCGCAAATTTTAAACACGAGCGCCCAAAAAAGAAAAATAATAAAAAAAACTTAAGCTGTTTTTTTTTTTTTTCTTTTTTTCCCTAAGTTTGAAAAACCCCTCCCTCGACCTTCAGCCTTCATCACCCCCGCAGCTCCTCCTCTTCCCCCCCCCCCAAGCAGCTGCCGGGGTTGATGCTGATCCCATTAGGGAGCCGTAGGCTGTAAATCATCCCGTTTCCAGCTCGCTGAAACGCCTGGTCAAAAAAAGGGGAAAAGACTGATGGAAATCTTATTTAAACATTTTGGAAGTCATTTGGGGGCGTTTAAGTCTTTCTTCATTTGCCGCCGGTCCCTCTCCAGCGAGCCCAGGGCCTGAAAGGAAGACGGATAGCCGAAATAAAGCTTCTAATTGGCACCTTTTTCCCTGTCTTTGGCCAATTTCGAGGCTTAATCGTGATGAATAAGAAGGAGACGAAGGCCGAGCGGGTGCCGGGGTGTGGGAGGAGGCGGCGGGATGGGAGCATCCCCCCTCCATCCTAATTTCCCACGTTTCCGTTGGCGCCTTTTATCTACCACAGTATTTTGCTCCCGGGGAAGGCGATATCCCGCCGGACATGAGCCGAAGCCTGCGAGTGCCTTTGCAGACTGAAAAACTTTTTTTTTTTTTTTTAATATTTATTTTTAACAAGTCTCAGAAGATTCCGCCGAGCAAGCACCAGGCAGGACATCGCAAAAGGCTCCATCCTTGGTCTTTATTTGACCCCAAATCCCAACGTTCCCATGCCTCATTGGGTCATTTTGGCGCTTTGGGGTGTTTTTAATGGAAAAAATGCAACGCGTCACTATTCCCAGGAGCTAAACCTCATGTAACCAATACTCTGCATAGATTCAGGATGGATTTCCTAAAAATAAGCTTTTTTGGAAGCTCGTGGCAGCCTCCCCTCATGCGTGGCAACACCCCACGCCCACTTGCCAACTGTGGCCAGATTTAGGACTATTCAGGTTATTTTGGCCATTTCCAGGCAAAAGGACACAACACTTTCCTAGTATCTTCACAAAGGAGCCCAGTATCCAGGAGCTCCATCCCAAGAGCAGGAAATAAGCATCACATGATGTATTTTGGGGCTAAAAAGCAGGAAATCAGGGCTGAAAGCTGCAGGAGCTGTTTCACCTAAAAAAAAAAGTCCCATCTGCTGAGTTTGGTCCCAATTCCTCAGGCATAAGCCAAGGTGGGGATGTGATTTCAGGGCTGAACATCATGCTCCATCCCCAGGTTGATCCCCAAAACCCCTTTCTCTAAGCATGACGTGCCTTTGGATGGCTTTGGTGCCCTACTTACTTTTCTACACTATGCCGTTGCTTTATTCCTAGAGATTTGCATCGATTTTGCTACAAAATGTTATGAATTCTGCTTGGGGAGGGGCACACAAAAAAAGTAATAAAAAATAAATAACATTGATCTGCTTCTTAATTCAACTGCAAGATCCCGTATTGGCTCACCCCAGGACTTAACGCTGAGGTTGCAAAAGCTCAGCCTTTTCATGTGATTTTCTTTTTTTTTCAGCCTTTTGAAAATTATTTTGTAATCAAAGTTGCTGCTGAGGTTGGGAGCTCCCACCTCTCCTGGCCTTGGAATAGGTGGCTTTGTTTTTTTTCTTGTACCTCCAAAAAAAAAGGCATTGTGGAGCCTTTTTATCCCAAATAGCATCATTCAGGCCCTTATTTCAGGCTCAACCACCCCAGTAACTTGATTTTTTACTGGGATCTGGTGGTTCCTCTACTCGTTGGTACCCTTAGGAGAAGGACAGCTTAATGCAACATCCATCCATAGAATCATAGAATCATGGAATGGTTTGGGTTGGAAGGGACCTTAAAGATCATCTAGTTCCAACCCCCCTGCCATGGGCAGGGACACCCTCCACTACACCAGGTTGCCCAAAGCCTCATCAAACCTGGCCTTGAACACTGCCACGGATGGGGCATGTTGGCCAAATTGACCAAGAACCAACGGTTTCGGGCAACACAAGAAAATACTCATTTTCCCTATCCCCCCTGACGCCGCTACGGAGCAGGGTGCAAAAATCCATGTAAAATATTACAAAATCAATCAATTTTGGTCTGCTATAGTTGTCCGCAGCAGTTGGTGTAAATCCCCCCCCAAGTCCCATTGACTGACAAGGAGCAACACCAATTTACACCCGCTGGGGGAACGGTCCCTGTCTATTTGCCACCTGCCTTTGGCAGATCACAATTCGTCAATAAATATCGATAAATCCCAAATCCCCCATAAATCAACGTGGGCATAAGTCCCAAGAAGACGAGCAGAGACTTGCTTTAATTTAATTCTGGATCGCGACGCAACGGCTTAAAGTTGTTCTTCATGGTGCAAACCCACCTGGGAGCTGCTCCGCAAGCAAAAGCAAAATATGACCCAAAAACATGTGAATTTATCTCATAAAAAAAAAACCCAAACACATTAAGGCCAGGAAAAGGGGGGAAAAAAGCTCAGGAGCTGGTTATCTTTTCTCTAGGGAGGATTTTTTCCACTTTCCCCTTGCAGAGTGATCTGTATTGCTACAAATTCCTTGGGGTACCTGTAATCTCCTGGGTGCAGGAGGTAGCACAAAGAAATCCGGGTGCATTTTTCTTTTTTTTTGAACGATGAGCAACACCTATCCCAGGCAGATAACCCCCAAGTCCAGAAACTCGCACCCCACAAACGTGAAAATTGGATTTCACTGATGTCCTCAAAGAAAAACAATCAAAGAAAAAAAAAACCACACCCAGATTTCCCCATCTCTCCAGAGGAAAACTCCTCCGAAAGCGTCGGTTTAGACTTTTCTGAAACGTCGGTTTATGCATTTCAAAACCAAATTGAAACCCAAACGCTTCAAAGTGGGGGAAATAAATAAATAAAGTGTTCAGGTTTTGAAAAAAAGATGAAACAAAACACTTCTGCTCTCTCTGGACTTTCTTCCCCAAATAGGAGTCTAGTAAAAGCAGCAGCATTTATGCGACGCATTTGGATTTATTTTATTTTTTATAGATTAGGATTCAACCCAGATGCCTCCTGTTAGACGTCCCAACCCTCTGCCACCTTCGTGGCAGCCTGTCTCCAAGGCTGGATTTGACACGAATTGTCCAGGGACCCAAAGGCATCTTTAGGAACCAGCTCCTTGATTTTGCAAAACATAATTCTAATATGTTGACGCACCCAAGTGACGCTTTTTAGAAACGGTTCCTTCTCGCAGCATGTGCAGAAGTAGGGGTGGGTCCAACGATGGGGACAAGCTCTGTCCCTTGATTTTTGGTCTCACTCGTGTCACCTGGCAGTGGCCCCCAGTTCTGTCTGCCACCAACAAATACAATTTTGGGGTGAGATATGGAAACAGGCAGGTGCCTATTTCCCAGCCTGTCAGGCGCAAATGAGATCTTCATCGCAACCTTCTCCATGACCATCTCCTGGCAAGATGTCATGGCCTTGGAAATGGGCGCCATGCTGCTGTGACAGCCACATTTCTCCTGGTTGAGAGTCCCACGCTCTCCCCAGTTGCCAATATTCACAGCTGGAATAGTTCCACCAGGTCTCACAGCCGCCCCAGTGCTGACGCTGGTGCCTTCCAAACTCTTGGGGACAACCCCAAACTCCTCAAGCTTTAACCAACTAGTCTCCTCCATGACCTGGGGTTTGGGGACAGGACACCATCGCACCACAAGGTCCTTTATGAGAGGGGAACTGCTAAATTTTCCATGGTCCAAAGGCAATAATACCATCAAATATCCCCAGGAGATGCCAAGACATGTGTCTTGGCCATGCTCCTCATCTTGAACAACTCCATGCACTCAACGGAGACGTGCAACTGCTTTTCGCTACATCTCCCCGGCCGCACAGCACCAGGTTTCCTATGGGGCTGATTATCTCAGGGTGAGCAAGCAGAAGAGTCCTCCTGAAATGTTGATTGCAAAATCAATAGGCGTTACATCTTAATTGAATTTCTGAGCCAGGCAGGAAAGCCGGAGCTGCTTCCGCCTCTTCTTGCACAGGGGCTGCGGTGCAGACAGACAAACGGACCGTTCCGTGGCGGTCAGACGAGTCAAAGATTCAGGTCAGACCAGTCTCTGGTCAGCGTAACAGCCCATGGACTTGATGGCAAGATTCTTTTATCAACGAGAATAGCTTGGAATCACCCAAACCTCACTTTTCTTCTCCTACCCCATCCAAGCCGCATCCTCTTGCTGTTGCCACCAGCTTTGGGCGCATCCAAAGGATCCAGGCACTAGTTGCAAGAAGAGAGCGAGCTGAGGCAACCCATGAGTTATAATCTGATTTTGTAAGACAGAAGGGTGGGGATCACATGATGCAATGGATGCAGGTGACCCAGGAGGCTCCAGCCAGTGGTATAGCCCTTAAATAACCACCATCGCTGGCTCTTGGCTCCAAAAGTTTCCAAGGCAGCAGTCCTCAGTGATGTCAAAGACATTTTTGGAGGGATGTATTTTTGCTTTCCTCGTACAGAGCATCCATCGGCATGCCCAGACATCATTGCTGAAGATATTACCGACTAAATCTCCTAATTTTCCTGCCTCCATCTGCCTCCGCGGACCAGCACGCGGAATTTCAGATGCACAAAGTAGATCGATACCGGCTCGTTCGACCGCCCGCCTTAATTTGCAATTTGGATGCAGAAACCGCTCGCGCATCGGAAAAAAAAAAAAAAAATAGGAGTAGAAAGCAGGCGGGGAGCGGCCCCTGGGGCTTCGAGGGTTCGGGGAGGGCTGGAGAGCTGTGTGTGCTGTCAGGGAAGATGAGACTCCAACCAAACCCACCCTTAATTTGGGCTCTGGATTTAGCAGGGGCTACTAAATGCCCCCATATTTGGTAGGAAGGCGACACAGCTCTGCATCCTTCCCTCCCTGCTCGAAGCAGTGATAGGACATGGGGTAATGTGATAGGACAAGGGGTAATGGTTTTAAAATAGAGGGAGGTAGATTCAGGTTGGATATTAGGAAAAAATTTTTTACCATAAGAGTTGTAGAACACTGGAACAGGTTGCCCAGAGAGGTGGTGGATGCTCCATCCCTGGAGACGTTCAAGGCCAGGTTGGACGAGGCCCTGAGCAACCTGATCTAGTTGGAGATATCCCTGTTCCTTGCGGGGGGGTTGGACTAGATGACCTTTGAAGGTCCCTTCCAGCCCTAACCATTCTATGATTCTATGATTCTATGAATACCCATCGGTTCAGCACAACGCGGAAAACGATCAAGGAAAAACTCAGGATAAAGCAGCATCACGGGCAAAACCAGTGTGAAAAATCCCCTTTTACTGTATTTTCTGTGTTCCCCACAGCACCAAACCCCAGATGCTGGTGCAAAGCAGCACTCGACAGCAATTTTGGAGGAATATGTGTCGCCCAAAGGGATATCGTCCGCTATCATCCTGCCTCTCTCCCCTTCCCAGGGCAAACACACTTCATCAGCACCTGCAAAAAGGATGATTTGGGGTTGTCTCTTGTCCCTCTAACCTCTTAATCCCTATTATTTCTTCCTACAGGGAACCAATTTGCAGAGGTGTCCCATTTGGAAAAGCCAAATATCCTCCTTCAGGCTTATAAAGCAATCGGAAGACGGAGAGACGCTAAAGGAGGCAAACAGACCACAAAATAAGGTTTAAAAACGCCACCAAGCTAGTGATGAGCACGAGCTGGTCCCTGACCCCATCCCAGTTGCTCCCATAAAGGGCTATTTGTGGGCCAGGTCCCCAGGAGTATGGGGCAGGGTTTTTGGAGCAGCCCCATGCACTTCACCTCAACTTCTTTTTTCCCCTCCCTTATTTTAGAAATTTGGCCAATTCACAAATCGTTTCATCACTGCAGAAAGCCATTTTTTTCAGCAAACTAGCCCAAAATCACAAATTCAACCACTCCTGGGTATGGGAGACACCAGGGTGATGGCTGCTGGTGCCCAGAGTTGAAGATAGGTGACCCCAAAACTCAAAACTGTCATGTTTTCTTGCTAAATAGCCTTTTTTGAAGGTGTTTTGGAGCTCGAGTTCCCAAGGGATGCTCAACAAAAAATGAATCTTAAACCAGGTCCCCTCAAGATGCACCAAGTCCAAAGGGACTCGTGCATGGAAGGGTCACCCATCCCCATGGGGACGGTGACGGGCAGAGCCCGCCCCCACCGTAAAACCACTTCACCCACACCAGAAAAAATAACAGAATCACATTATAATTGGAAGTTAATTAAAGCAGAAGAGATCAAAGCCACTTTAGACAGATTAATGATAAGACGAGTGCCAGAAATTTTCCCCGGTTTATGCAGCGACCGCGTCGCCGGCGCCTTTTTCCAGGCTCTGGTGTTTTTGTGCGTGCCGGGCGGCTCTTTCATTCCCTTCCCCCTGGTCCCCCCTCTTTTTCCTTGCCTCTCTTGATGGATGAAGGATTTGAAGTCCTAACAGCTGCAGGGATTTGTGTGGGGAAGAGAGGCGACATTCAAAGGATTATCAAGTGAAAAAAAAACCCCCACCAACTCATTTTTAAAAAAAAAAAAATATATATATATATAAAAGAAAATGAGAGGGTTGGAGAAATTGCAGGCACACATGGAGAGATGTGTGTATATATATTTTTAATATATATATTTATTTTTATATGTAGCTACATATTTTATGTCTATTTATCTATATTTTTATGTATATATATAAAAAGATAGGGGCCAAAAGCAAAACAGGGAGGCCAAGTTCAGGAATGATCCAGAATCCTACAAAAAGGGGGCAAATGGGGCAGTTTTAGGGATGCTGAGCACAGTGACACATAAAAAAAACCAACTAAAAAGGGCATTTTCCAGCTTTCAGCTCGTCACCTCTTCTTTTCTCTCTCTTGGCTGAAGGCGATGTTTTTCTCCTGTTTTTTCTCCCCATGGGACGCTCTTCTCCGTGTCGGGGTGGTGCGTGTGCCCAGGGGACCATGGGGAATTGGGGAGGGGGGGAGTATCTCTCTAAAAATCTCATTTTCTCTCTACTGTCCCCCCTGAGGACGGGGCTTCCACAGGGAAAAGCAAACCGAAGCCCAGATAAAAAAGGAAAAAAAGAATTAAAATCTCTATAAACACCTCCAAATTGGCAACTCAAATTAAAATTTCCTAGGGAAGGAGAAAAATTTAGCCTGCAAGACCAAAAGGAAAGGAGGGAAAATGCTCCAGTGCCCCATAAAATGCCTTGGAGGGGGAGGAAGACCAGAAATTCCCCTCCCCTCAAAAAAAATTCCTATCCTTGTCCCCAAAGGACATCCTTCCATCACGGGATGAGCAAGCACTGGAGGAAATCAACTTCAGTAATTGCTGTCTCTAAATGTCCACAGGCAAGGGCCTGACCGGGCAGCAAAAACCCAACTTCAGGTCAACCATCTCTCACCGAGAACATTTAAAAGAAGAAAATGGCATTTACATGGGATTTTAACTACAAACCTCACTCTGATGTGTCAGTTAAATTGGCTTTCTGGGAATTTCTTCCTCTTCTGTGAGAGCAGATCGAGTCCTCGTCTTCCTATAATAACTCCTCAAATCCAGTGACACGTTTCAGCTGTTTTACACGTTCCTCATCCTCAAAATAGACCAAAATACATAAACCATAACTCCGGTAATCGCGTAGATTTAAATTTGGCTGAAGGACGTTGCTGAGATGGGGGCTGAGCAATCAACCGCCCGCGTGTTTCCGACGTGACCACGCGCCTCGAGCGGCGGCGTCATAAATCACCGCAAGCCCTTCGTTATCCCCCCCCCAAATATTGTGAGCAGATGTGATGTCACCTCCGCGCACCCATCAATCACACCTACATAATCAGGACAGGTGATTGACGGCTCAGGAGAAAAGAGTAAACAGATATGCCGCAGATAGTGCTGTCTACCCCTAAAGTGGGTTATTTTAGATATAAGAGAAAAATAACACAATGGTTTGAAGGTGCAGCAAACAGGGAAAGGGCTTATTTGGTGCAATCTCCCTCCCAAACCTGCTCCGCGTCCACTTCTGCCCAAAAACCAACTGGATTTTGGCAATGAGTTGGGTTGAAGGACCAATTTCTCATCGGGGATGGAAAACCCGATGAGTTGCTCTTCTGCAAGTGGCTTTTCAGCAAGGTCTCCCAATAACAACGGGTGAAGTATCTCAGAAGCATCACAGGGGATTTAAACATGGGATTTAGAGGTGCGCTATGATCCTTCACCATCAAGCCTTTAGATATGCAAAGATGCATCATCTACAGGCAGCTGGTGGCAATGGAACTGGAGGCTCCAAGGGACAAGCATCAACCCAACATCTCCTTACCACCAAGCCCTCTTTCCCAGCTCCAATGGAGCTGGAGGCTCCAAGGGACAAGCATCAACCCAACATCTCCTTACCACCAAGCCCTCTTTCCCAGCTCTTAACCCCTAGAAAGCATCATCAGGAGGAAGACTAGCCAAAAAAGCACACACATCCAGCTCTGCCTTGCACAGTTCTCCAGTGCTGGGTTGCAAAGTGGCTGGAAGGACTTATAAAAGCAGCAATTGGGAATATTTTTTGCGATTGCAAACGTGTTGCACGTGAACGCAACGGCGTCCTTCCAGAGGAGTGTCAGCTGCTGATGCACCAGCTCCATCCCAAGGTCCAGAAACTGTGGACCGAGGGGCTCAATGAAGCCATGGGGATGAGGACAGCGTGTCCTCGCTCTGTAATTACAACATAGCTGCTTCAGAAACCAAGAATAAAAAGCAAAATTCCCAGATCTTGATAGTCCTCTGTCACCAGCAATTAGCTGTGAAATCTTCCAGCAAAGCAGGTCACCTTCGCGATGATATTAAATAGCATTTTTCAAGGTCAGGATGGAGCAGGTTTGGGATTCAGCCTTCCCACCCCTCCAAACTTAGATATTTAGTCATTTTTAAACAAGATTTATCCACATTGGGGAAATATGACTTGTGGAACTCGCATCACCCAAACGCACGTCTGAGATGGGACCATCATGACCCTCAATGCTCAGCATCCTCCTGAGTGGTGCTCGTATGATGGGGCTTCACTGAAAATCCCCGGTACAAGCCAGTCTGGAAGCAAGATGAGCCTCCAAAACCCCAAGTCTCATTGCATCCCATCCTCAAAGCTTGACCTCGGGGGCACTGGAGGGGTTTTCCTCACCTCGAAACACCCAAGAGCTTTGAGTTGACGTTTTCCTAGTGTGGAAAAGCTGGAGAGCGGCGGATCCTCCCCAATGAACAACAAAACCCAACCCAAGGAATTAGCGGCTGTCGTGCAGATCATATTTTATATTTGTGTTCAGATAAACAGGGATTTTGGCTCCCTGCCCAGGCCAGCAAAAGCTTTTATCTCCCGAGAAACACCAGGGACTGGGTGAACTTTGAAAAAAAAAAAAAACAAACCACAACCCACCGCAACATCATTTCCCACCTCCTCCCGCCATCTCCCTCCTCCAGCTGGAGAGCGTTGCTGTTTCTTTCTCTGTAGCAAGTCCATTGCTTAAAAAAAAAAAAAGCCCATTTTTTCCAGCTTTTTTGGCTTCTTTCCTCCCCCTCCCTCAATTCCTCATGCTAATTTACGGAAATCAAACGGCGCCTGTTCCCAGCCAGGGATAATAAAGGAGAGGTATTAAGGAGGGGAAAGCACAAAGTAGGGGGGGCTGTAAATACTAATTGTTCTATGAGGAGCAGGCGGTTTATTTTCTTGCTAAAGGGAAGGTTATGTTTAATTAAATCTGCTTATTCTCTGCTTTTAAACGAGCTTTGAGCCTGTTGTTGGGTGGAGAGGGGGAGGATGCTCCAATGTGCCCTCCTTCCCCATGGACCATGGTTGCAAGGGAGAAGGGGGGACATGCCAGCCAGATCCTGCTTGTTGCTATCACATGGGTGAGCACCCATACGTGAAAGGAGCCAAATCAGGTGCAAATTGGACAAAGGAGCATTTTTTGCTGGGAAACTCAAGCAATGCACATGGTTGAGCATCATGTTTCCCAAACACGTCACCTTTGGACCACGCACCGGGTTGCGAACATCCCTGAGGAACTCTTGGAAAGGCGCAAGGAGTCAAATCCAACCAGGAATTGGAGAAAAAAAACCTCCTTCTCCAGTAAATTTGGAGAGATGCAGCCCATGAAATGCTGGAGATGCTCCAGAGACCCCCGTTTACGCCTGTCGGTTGCCGCATCCCTGCTCACCCAGCAGCACCTCCGTGGACAACGGTCCCTCCCCTCTCATCCTCCTCGAGTCTGGACTTTTTTTGGAGGAGTTTTTACCTTTTCTTTTCTTCCAGGTAATTAAATACACACCGCCCCGCGCTGCGAGGAGTTCCCACCCCCTCCGATAACATCTCGGATCGTTCAATTCTCATTGCTCCAATAATCCCGATCTAATTTGCCGGGAGCCCGGCGCCGAGTCTTTCAGCACTTCATTAGGGCACGTGAGCAGCATTTCATTACCGCAACCCCCCGCCACCATCCGCAGCCAATTTCCCTTTGGAAAAATCCAAAATAAAAGCCGACTTTGCAATCCCCAGGGATCTGAATGATTTCCTCAAACAGATTTTTAGTTGCGGAGGGTGCAAAGTTGCCACTACCCAGACCCACGTTTGTTTGCGGTCCCTGAGTTAAAGCTCATTTTAGCTTTTCCCAACAGGTCCAAAAATTGACACTTTTTCATGGGAGTAATTTGTACTTCTTGAAGCTTTATGTGTTCATCTGGATTCAGCAATTATTTCTGGAAAACTTATTATTCCCATGGGGCAAGGGACCCCATTCACAACCCCTCTGCAGCTTTTCCCCCCCCCATCTAAGCTATTTGGACCTGGCTTCATTGTATACAGAAAGGGCTGAAAAACATCATTATAAGCATTTTCCTTCGGGAAAAGCTCACTTTGTTGGGTTTTTTTTTTGGGTGGAAAACCCAGGCAGTTACAGCGACAAGGGGAAATCTTAAGGGAGGAGCTGCCTGGGTTTGGGAGCTTTAGGGAGGATAGAAATTCAAGTCAATCCTGTGTACAAATCGATCATTATGGGGGTTTGGGGAGAAAACTAGGATGGGTTATTCCATAGATAATCCAATTACAGGGTGCCCCTTAGATGCAGCCGATTTAAGGGCTCCCGAGGGTGTTGGATAAGACGAGCCCCCGCTCCGGGCTCTCAAAGCATCTCTCCTCCGCAGGCGAAGGGACAGACAAGGCAAGGAGAAAGGAAGATGGAGCGATAGGAGGGGGAAGCGGGAGGGGGGAGCGAGCGCAGGCTGGAGTTATTTATAGGACGTGGGTTTTGTGCGGGAGGAGATAGCGATGCCAAAAAGAGATGGTAAAAATAATCCCGGAGACAGGTGCTGCTGCCTTGGGGAGGCGGCTGCTGCCAGCAACAGCTTGGGGGAAGTGCAAGGTAAGAAGAAAAAGGGGGAAAAATATAACAAAATAATAATAATAAAAGAAGAGATTTGCATTTCTCTGCATCATCTCTCACCTATGCAGAGAAACCCCGTCCTTCGCAAAACCGTCGTGCCATAAAATCGGAGGTTGGACTTTATGGACTTGCTGTAAAATTGGGGTGCACCGATGCTGCTGGTCCAGGTTTTGGGGAGCCAAGAGCTCCCCGAAATCCAGATGAAGGACTAGGCACAGAACACAACCACCGACTAATTCCCAAGGGAAGGGCAGGGAAAATAACCGTCTGGATCCAACCACAATTCCCTGCACACTTCACCCCATGGATGGAAACCCGAGTCCTAAAACCATTTTCTGCAGCTGAACTTCTGCTAAATCCTGTATTATTAATAAAAAAAAACTTTATTAACTTCTCCTACAAAGCTCCTTTCCTATTTTTGCCTGGGATTTTGCCAGCAGCAGCTCTCCTGGAGATATTTGTGCCACAGGTTTGATGTGGGGAAAAGGACCATCCCAGACCCACATCTGTCCTTCCCTATCCCCACATCACATGGATGCAGCTGGCACTGAGATGGCTCTTACTTATGTGTGTGTATATATATATATAAAAAATATAAATATCACTTGTATATAAAAATATATATTAAAAATAGAAATATACGTAGAAAGATAGGAAAAGCCACCAGAAATGGAGGAGAGGATTAATCACGTCGTGCAAGGAGGAGGAGGGAGGCAACGCACACTCCAGCTCCGAAGAGCCGCAATCGGATAATCAAGGCAAGCGCTGGCAGCAAAGTGGCATCTCAACGTCTTGTTATTCCTTCCATGACCTCCTCCCCTCCCTCCCCTTCCCTTTTCTTTTTTTTTTTCCTGCACGAATCCATCTCCTCGCCCTCTTTTCGGAGCAGCTTTCATCAACTTGTCACCCAGCGACAACAAGCCGGGCTGCGAGCACAATGTGGAAAAAAAAAAAATCTGTCAGTAAAAAGAGGGGAAAAAAAATTTAAAAATAATATAAATCCACTCAAAGCTTGATGATCCATCCCAATAACATGAAACCTGGGAAGAGATTCCGAAATCGTTTTTGGCTGGAGGAGCCAATGGTGGCTGCTCGCACCCAAGAGGAGAGGCGAGCGAGAAGACGGGACAAGCCACGACACGCTCAGCTCGTGTCGAAAAGAAAAAGCCAAGTCAGGCTCCAGCACGTGCTGGGACGGAATGAATTTTGTTTGTGAAGTAGAAGAGAAAACCCAAACCCCAACAACTTGCTTCGCTTTTCCTTTCCCTGTTCTACGTTGGCCTGGGAAACGCAGAAGGATGAGGCCAGGAGGGATCTCCACGGCGCTGGCTGCACAGTCCTCCTCCTGGGCTGACAAGGGGAGGACAAATGAGAGCGTTTAGGTAGTAATTAGGCAGTAATGACCTACTTGGAGGGCTCTACCGTGCAGGAAATAACCTGAGCTGGGACTCGGGCGAAGCCAGCTCGAGTGTACTCAGCAATTTATCAGGTTATTGCCAGCTCGCGGGGAGCCAGTGACTGAGTCGTTAACCCCATTATGGACTTTGCTTCTCAGAGATGCCTCTTTTGAATAAAAAAAAAAAAAAAGCTTTTTTCATAAACTCTAAACTCTTCCTCCAAACTGGGAGCTGCCGGGCTCCTTTAGCCTGTCACAGCGAAGGGAAGAGGCATCACCGTGGGTACTAAAGGATGCACAGGCACCTTTGCAGAGCCAGTGTGAAAAAAGGGGTCTTAGCCCCAAATTTCCAGCCCTTGGAGGCTGTTCTTCACGCCTGGGGGATGCAGCCACCCCCCTGAGCAGAGCCTTTCGCACCACTTAAGCATCTTCCTATCGCTATATATAGATGCTTTTACTCCCACTGAAGGAATTGATTGTACTTTGGGGGGAAAAACCACGGTTTTGTCCAAGTTCCATATTTATATACTGCCAAGCTCATGCAATTTTAATGAGGGTTTTGGCAAGACAGCTGAGCTGGAGCAAAACCACACGCCGTCTTCTCAGAGCCCTCTCTGCCAGGTACGGAGCTCACCTGGCTCCAAGAGACTCCCCAAGCCCAACTGGAGATACTCAATGGGATCTTGGATGCTGGTGAGGACGTTGGATGGGATCCCATCCTCCTGCGAAGGAGCTGGAAATAACATGAGCCATCGTGCTTGAGGTTTCTAGTAATCCTGGGTTGGGTTTTTTTTGGCAGGGAAGGCTGCAAAGACAACCCCCCACCCCCGCTGCAGCAGAAGCGAGCGTTTCCAAGCCTGGCACCAACGGAGCTTGGTTTCTACTTTGAATCCAAGTTTAAGATTTTGTTTCCTTCCAATTGACTCACTCCTCATGCAGATGCCAGTGGGATACAGGCAGTTTGCAAGCAGTAAGGAGAGCAGACTTTTCCTGCACTGACTTTTTTGGCCATTCTGGTGTCCAACCAAAACAGAAACCCAAGGTAGGCTTCACCTTCACCACCTGACATGTCTTTTAGATATTCACATCTCGACCATGACCTTCACGCTTTTAATAGTCAACCAGGGTGGGGGGGAAAAGGAGACATACGGAGCAAGAAAGCAAAGAAAAAAGGACATCAGCCAAAGATAACACTAAACACACTTATTTCTCTCTGCTGATCCTTAAGAGAAGGTGTGCAACCTGCGCTGGTACCAGTATCTTCACCTTGGGTACCTAAACCCAGGCAAAGCACATCCTCCTCCCGCACCATCAAGTCTCCCAAAGCTTCAGGGATCGGGTCCTCATCAGGATTTAACAGAGCGCGGCTGTTGGAGATGCTCGCGGCGCAGAGTATCCTTAATCCCAACAGCAGAAGGACATGGAGCTGCTGGAGCGGGTCCAGAGGAGGCCACGAAGATGATCCAAGGGCTGGAGCACCTCTGCTATGAAGACAGGCTGAGAGAGTTGGGGCTGTTCAGCCTGGAGAAGAGAAAGCTCTGGGGTGATCTTATTGCAGCCTGTCAGTACCTAAAGGGGGCTACAGGAAAGCTGGAGAGGGACTTTTTACAAGGGTGTGTAGTGACAGGACATGGGACAATGGATTTAAACTGAAAGAGGGGAGATGTAGATTAGATCTAAGGAAGAAATTCTTCCCTCTGAGGGTGGTGAGGCACTGGCACAGGTTGCCCAGAGAAGTTGTGGCTGCCCCATCCCTGGCAGTGTTCAAGGCCAGGTTGGATGAGGCTTTGGCCAACCTGGTGTAGTGGAGGGTGTCCCTGCCCATGGCAGGAGGGTTGGAACTGGATGAGCTTTGAGGTCCCTTCCAACCCAAACCATTCCCTGATTCTAACTACTGCTACGCCCCGTTTACTCTCCAGGGTGGTATCATCTTTGCAGCGTCACCGCGATGCTTCATTGCGGCGTTAACACGCTGTGACTCACACGACATCTGCTCCGCCGCGCTCCGCGCCCGCGTATGAACACGACCGATCCGGCCCTCGACCTGTCACGACGCCTTAAGATCAACGGTGGGATGACTCCAGGGTGCACGAGGCCGCCCGCCAACGGGTCCCATGAGGTCGGGCAGTAGCGTCTGAGCGAAGCGGGGGGAAAAGCTTTTGGGAAACAGCTGAGTTGCCGAAGAAAAAGGTTAAATAATGATAAATTAATAAATGTATATAATAAAGCAGCTTTTGGCTGGGGGAAAGTATTAGCTCTGGTTCCCAGAGGTGCATCCTCATGGCTCGGCGCGATGCTCCGGGACACGCAAAGGAAATTGCTCTTATTTTTGTAGAATTATGAGCATTAGGTGGCTTGGAAAAAAAAAAAAAACAAACCCGCCAACAAATCAGAAACAAGGGATGCTGCAGAGAGGAGAGACTCAGCGTGTGATGGGGCAGGACCCCAGGCAGCACAAGCATCATATCAAGTAATTATTGTCCAAAAATACAACATTTCACCTCAAATATTTCCTGTCCCCAAAACCATTTAAATCCACGTGACAGAGCAGGTAAAGCAAACAGCCATGCAAATCCTACACACTTGAGACAGGAGGAAAACAGCCTCGAACAGGGCTTTGCCTTGCTCTGCTCATACTCAAGAGCCTCCCAATTTCATTTTAATTTATTTTCCCTATTTCTTCAGCATATGCAACTAGGAAGGATGAATATAAAGTGCCATTAATGACCTCGGCACAGGCAGGGATGGAGCCTGCATCACATCCTGCAAGCATCCTGGGAGGTACTTGGTCCTCCTGAAGCCTCCGACTCCATAAGTGGGTTTATCCTCAAACTACTGAGGATTATTTCTCTCCTCCTTTCCTGCCCAGATGCCAAATAAGAGGCCGAGCAGGAGAAGGAGACGAGCAAGGTCACCCAGGAGCCTTTCCAAGAGTTGAACGCTACATCACCGCTCTTGAGCTCAGTTGCACAAAGATTTTTTGGGATGCTGGAATCTTTGGGCAACACACAAGCTGGTAGATCATTGTGATACCCAACTGCATCTTTTCCAGTGCCTGCAACATCATAAAGCCCACGGTTTCTGCTCTCTGAGCACCAGTAAACCTCTTTCTGCTGGGAAAAAAGGAAAGAAGAAAGAGTTCTGTGGGCAAAATCCTGGTGGAGGAGGTAAGTGTAAGGCTACCTCCTTGCCATGAGCAGAAGTGTCCCCAAATTGGGACACAAATAACAGTGCTGGGTGTACAACCAGGAGCCAGCACCTCCCTGCAGCCTCACCAGGATGTTCACCACCAACGTTGCCACCAAGGGAGACCAGGTGGCCACACACAAGCTACGTCACGGCTTTTGGGGTCATGAAAACCCCATTGTCACCTGAAGTGTCCCCAAAAAGAGGGCGGGGGTTGCTCCTGAGCCAACAGGTAAACACCGACTTGCACCAAAGGACCACGACAGGTGATGGATTCGCATCGGCGCGCCGGCTCCCAGGAGTGTTTCTGCTCATTCCCCATTTCAATTTCCTCCCATCACCGGCTTCGCTTTCCAAAGCAAATCATTTGCAACTACAAAGCTGCTCCATTTTGACAATTTCAGAACATAAAAACCTATTGCAATCACTCCGAAACGTCTTCAAAGCAGCGCTGCTGTCAGTCAATCACCCTTTCCTACCTCCACAAAGGCACTCCGCAGGAAAAAAAAAAAAAGGCTCATCCGAAACCGCTGACAAAATTTAAGCTGCTCTTCTCTCTCCCAAATCAAAAGATCTTTTATGAAAAACTGAACCAGTTATAAGTCTATATTTGAGAGTTTTTTTAATCTCATGAGATCATTTGGCTCTGTAGCCAAACTTCTCGTGACCACAAAGGTTAGAAAAAAATCCCTACGGCTTAAAAAATCTCCCAAAATCTATTTTTTTTCCCCCCTCTTGACCATGTGTCATAGGATCTGGGGATGGAGGAAGGGGGACGGGAAACACTGGTCCCTGGAGCACCAGGCACGCAGGTGTAAAACAGGCTGCAAGTGGAGCCAGTCGCAATCTATTCAATCTCTTTTTTTTTTAAAATGAAAAATTACGTTAAGCTAAAATTTGCGCAGAATTGGGAACCCTCCACGCTTGTAATTACTTACTTTAATGTGCTGTTTGACAGCTCTCCTGATTACTGTAGTTTTAAGGCTCCCGGCATCTCATCATCATACAAGCAGCTCAGGCTTTGGGAAGAGAAACGCAAATTTCTCCCCCTTGTGATTGCACAGAAAATCTTGGGAATTCAACCAAAACGTGCCTGAGCTGGAAGATAAAACAGGGAGACCCTCCACGTGCTGTGATCCCTCTCGGCTATCTCCAAGCCCAGCTAATTCCCACCAAGCCACCGCTAAACCATTTACTGCGTGAAACGGCGCGTCCAAAGGGACTGGTTAGTTCTTTCCCCTCTAACCAGATTAGGCAAAGCCATCCTGGGGCACACCGGTAATCCCAGCTGGCATTCGCCAGGGCCAGCACCTCCTGTGCCAAGCCGGTGACACACAGTTGAGGACTCACTCCAGTTTCAGAAAGACATATTTAAGGTTAAGAAAAAAAACCCCACGCATCCCCAGCTCTGAGCACCGAAGCCAAGAGGAGCTTTGCAATATATTCACGAGGGCACCCAAAACCCCTTCCTGACCCCCGTCCCGATCCCCATTTCCTCAGCCAGATGGACAGAAGACAAAGTCATGGTGTCCACCACTTGGGTTCAACACCTCCAAAGCCCTCGGTCCCTTGAAAAAACTTTAATTCCTTACTCCTTTTGCAAAGCACCAGGAAAACCCCATCGAGGGTCCGGCAAGGTGGAGCGGTGTGGAAATACCCATCTTTTCCCAAATCCCAAAGTACACAGCCCCGTCTACTGCAATTCCCATTCCCCCGCCCCAGGCACGGGCACACTTCTAGATAAAGACATTTTCATACTTAAAAATAGCCTCCTTTGCCTTGTCTGCACTTTTCCTACTGATAAAGAAAATGTGTTTACATTGGCGGATTTTAATTTAATGAAACGACGCTTCCTTCCCCCCTTCCCTTAAAACCTTAAAAGCCTGGTTCTTGCATTTATTTCCTGCCATCGCCTGGTAACACTTGAAGCGAGCAATTCAACCTGGGAACTGAGGACATTAGTATAAAACACTTCAACGATAGGTTAGGGAAAAAAACAAAACAAAACAGACAATAATAGAGGATTGCAAGTTGTATGGTACGAGCAAGGGAGTGCCGATAGAAGTGTTCCCAGTCAAGGGTGTCTATAAATTAACTCCACCTGTGTCTATATATACCTGTGCTGATCCAGCAGCGAGCAAAGTACACGGTGTTCTGGCAAAATGAAAGAGAAGAGGAGAAAAGAAAAGCGCAGAGGGTATAAACGAGATGGAAACAGGTCCAACAGCAATTCCTGCATCTCCCAGCCCCTTGACTCGGTGCAAGGATGGGTTGTCCAGAGAAGTTGTGGCTGCCTCATCCCTGGCAGTGTTCAAGGTCAGGCTGGATGAGGCTTTGAGCAACCTGGTGTAGTGGAGGGTGTCCCTGCCCATGGCAGGGGGGTTGGAACCAGATGGTCTTGAAGGTCCCTTCCAACTCAAACCATTCTGTGATTATATGAAATAAGAGTGAGAAAACAGCTACACAAAGCAGAATTGCAAAAGCAGCTTTAGCAGGTGGAGTAGATGGGTAGGTGCTTCGGGCACAAGAGGCAGAAGGTCTCCCAGAGCAATAAAATCCCTGCTAACCTACACAGTTTCCATGCACAGAGTAAATTTGGGGTCTGTGACACCCTTGGCGGTGACAAATATCCAGCTCTGGAGCTGGGAAGCTTGAGCATAAGACAGACATCCCCATGGCATCCCCTCTCAGGTCTTGGAAGAAGGAAAATTGCATCGAAAAGCCAAGTTGCAGCATGTCAGAGTGAGACGTCAATGAAGAACACATGGATAATATCAAAAAAGGATTGTTATCCTTTTAGGAAAAAAAAAACAAACAACAGGTTTTTATCTCAAAATATCGCCCCTAAGCCAGGCTGTGTAGTTTTGGCGTGTTTGGAGGCGGGTCCCCAGTACACCCAGTTCCACACCAGCATCCTGCTATTCAATATACCAACTTTGCAGCCATTTTAGGAAAAAAAAAAAAAAAAAAAGCCCAATTTCACTCACATCCTAAACGAGCACATCCCACCGTAACACCTCCATTAGCCAGCTTACAAATCCCTCGAAATGATCCCATTAATTACTCCTTCCTCCCCATTTATAGGAGCCCCGTGACTTTTCTGCTGCAAACCCACACCACCACGGCGCTTTCCATTTACCTTCATGCCCATTAGCAAAACGAATTAAGCTTTTAGCAACGGCTCTAAATGGCACGACCGGCTCCTGTTAGTCTATTCCCGGGGATGTTTTGCATTTAGGAGGCACCTAAATTTGCAGAATGCACCATTCCTCCTCCTTTGCAGCCCGATTCAAGCTTCCATTCTAAAAATTGAAGGGAATCTCTTTCCTTGCCCTTGAATGAGCTTCAGGAAAAATTCAGTTTTGCTCCACTGAACCTCACTCAGCATTGGTGTTTCACTTGTGTTCAAGGTGGTGGAAATGAGGGGGGAAAAAAAGGGCTGGTTTTAATTTTTTTTCCTCCCAAAACTTAGGGGTTTTTGCACGTAGCCCAACCAGAGGGTGGGATGCTGGACGCAGGATGCGGCCGAATGGATGTGCAGCCCCGGGATGCGATACATCCTCGGAGAGCGGATGCCAAGCGGCGCTTCCCATCTCCCCGACAAACGCCCTAATTACAGAGCCTGCTAATTAAACAGCTCCTTGGACCAGAGGAAGGGCAAAGTACAGCAGAACCCAAAAACCAGGACACTGGTGCCATAAGGGGACCCTAAAAAGCAGGTCTGGACGTCAATCATGCCCCCAGGGATGTGTCCCCCATCCCAGGTACCACAGCCGAGGCGTTTATCCCAACAGCTCAGAAAAGCTCCTGATGAGGTTGGGATATATGGAGCATCTCAAATAGACAATGTGAATCCCTCCTTGGTGGGACACACAGCTAGTGCAAAACCCATCAGACAAGGTCAAAAAATCCCTTTCTGAAGCCCAACTTTTTTAAAAAAAAACCCTACAAAGCACAGCCCCACCTGTGCTAAAAGACTTCATCAAAATACCTCCTTCTTAAAAATCACCATTTACCAAAAAAAAGCCCAGTTTTAAATCACATTAGGAACATACCGTGCTTCTTTCGGAGATCCATGAAGAGCTGCAAGACGAGTCCCAGCTTTCCTTCTCCAAAACCAGTATCTCAGCTGCTCCAGGCATGAGCCCAAAACTGGACAAAGCAAACTGGTGAGGACTAGGCTTCATAGAATTACATTTTCCCCCAATTTTGGGGGAAAAAAAGACCAAAAGGACGAGCAACAAGAACCCGCACAGCCTCTCCAGCCCAAGAACCATCACAGGTACCACCTGCTCCTGATGAGCTGCAGATGATGCCCCAGCTGAGACAAATAAGCTCCTACCTCGCTGAAAGGCAGGAGCTTGTTTATCCCCTCTCTCTCTCACAAAGTGCAAAAAAACTAAGGGGAAGGTGAAAAACCTAAGGGGAAAGTGCAAAAAATTAAGGGGAAACTGCAAAAAAACCCAAAACCCACAAACCTAAGGGGAAACTGCACAAAACCTGAGGGGAAACTGCAAAAATAATAAGGGGAAACTACAGAAAAACTGAGGGGAAACTGCAAAAAAAACCTAAGGGGAAACTGCAAAAAAAAAAAAACCTAAGGGGAAACTGCAAAAAAAAAAAAAACAAAACTAAGGGGAAACTGCAAAAAAAAAAAAGGAAACTGCAAAAAAAAAAAAAAGGGAAACTGCAAAAAAAAAAAACTAAGGGGAAACTGCAAAAAAAAAACCTAAGGGGAAACTGCAAAAAAAAAAAACTAAGGGGAAACTGCAAAAAAAAAAAACTAAGGGGAAACTGCAAAAAAAAAAAACTAAGGGGAAGCTGCAAAAAAAAAAACTAAGGGGAAACTGCAAAAAACCTGAGGGGAAACTGCAAAAAAACTAAGGGGAAACTGCAAAAACTAAGGAGAAACTGAAAAAAACTGAGGAAAAACTGCAAAAAACTCAGGAGAAACTGCAAAAAACTGAGGAGAAACTGCAAAAAACTGAGGAGAAGCTGCAAAACCCTGAGGGGAAAGCGCCAAACCGCCGGGGCGCGCTGCGCTTCCGTTCCGGCGGCGGCAGAGGGGCCCCCCCCGCGCCCCTGTCCCCGGCTCCAAGCGCGGTCGGACCCGCCTCCCCTGAGCCCGTGGGGCCACCGGCGGCTCCGCCAGGGCCCGGTTTAAGGACTGAGGAGCCCGACAGGCGGCTCTGGAGCTGCAGGGGGCGAGGGGGGAGGCGGGGGCTGCCCCTGCCCCTCCGCGGCCTCCCGCCTGCAGATGGCCGCGGCGGCCGGTCAGCGCCCGGTGCGGGGAGCCGCTGGGCCGAGTTCGTCCGGAGGGGGCTGAGAGCGGGGAGAAACGGGCCGCGGGCCGCCGGGGGGGGGGGGGGGGGTGCCGGAGCGAGGGGTGCCCTCAGCCCGCCGTGCACAAATGGAGGGGAAAGTCAAAAAATGAAGGGGGAAGGTGCAAAAATGAAGGGGAAAGTTACAAAAACGGAGGAGAAAGTTGCAAAAATGGAGGGGAAAGTTGCAAAAATGGAAGGGGGACGTTGCAAAAATGGAAGGGGGACGTTGCAAAAATGAAGGGGGACGTTGCAAAAATGGAGGGGGAAGTCAAAAAATGGAGGAGGAAGTCAAAAAATGGAGGGGAAAGTTGCAAAAATGAAGGGGAAGGTTGCAAAAATGGAGAGGAAGGTTGCAAACATGGAGGGGAAGGTTGCAAAAATGAAGGAGGAAGTTGCAAAAATGGAGGGGGAAGTTGCAAAAATGGAGGGGGAAGTTGCAAAAATGAAGGGGAATGATGCAAAAATGAAGGGGGAAGCTGCAAAAATGGAGGGGAAAGTTGCAAAAATGAAGGGGGAAGCTGCAAAAATGAAGGGGGAAGCTGCAAAAATAGGGGGGAAGTTGCAAAAATGAAGGGGGAAGTTGCAAAAATGGAGGGGGAAGTTGCAAAAATGGAGGGGAAAGTTGCAAAAAATCAAGGAGGAAGTTGCAAAAATCAAGGGGAAACTGCAAAACCCACCTGCTGCTTAGCAGGATCAAGCCCCCGCTTTTGCAAACGCCCCTTGGGGAAGGATTCCAGCTCTGCCGAGGTCAAATCCAGCACCTAAACCCAACCTAAGCTGAGCTGAGCTCCTTGCCCCACTCTTCACCCTCATCCCCTGGTGTAAAACTCCCTTTATGCCTTTTAAAAAGTTTAAAATTAAAAAGTTGGGGAGGTGGGAGAGGGACAGCTTGACTGGGTGCACGTGTTTGAGGTGCCCGTGGCAGCTCTGAAAGGGACAAATCTCAGTATCCTAAAAATCTCAGTGTTATAAGAACCTCAATATTATAAAAATCTCAGCGTTATAAAAACCTCAGTATCATAAAAGCGAGCAGGGAAAATAAAGGCTATTCTTGCCATAAACAGATTTCTCTCCTCGCATTTCAACTCGATTGCGAAGCAAAATGTACCACGTTGCACCGTTTTGCTGAAATAAAAGTGAGGTTTTAGCAGAGCCCGGGCCATCCTCAGCGCTCCTGGTGCTTTATTAATAAAAATATTTCTTTTTGTTTCCCTGGGCTGGCTCCGACTCGTGTCACCCCTCGGTGACATCCATGGAGACAGGAGAAGGATGCTTGCTTGGAAACAAAAAGGTCAGGCGGTAAAACAAGGACAGGGGGGATTTTTTTTCTGCATTTTTGTGTCTTTTGGGAATCTACTTTTTTGTGTGTGTGTGTGTGTTTGTCTTGTGTAATGGGAATGCTACAGCTGGGGTAAATATAGTGGCAATTTAAAGCAAGACTTTAAGCAGAAAAGTCCTTGAAGTAAATAAATCCAGGGCAGGGGGATGAATCCAGCAGTAGGAAAAGCTCAGGGGCTGAGATACCCCCCAGCTACTAAATGCACCCCAAAAAAGTGCTTGTTTCATCCCATTGCAGCACGCCGTCCGATCAGAATTTGTGCTGCTCCATCTTGGGGTATCAGAGATTTAGAGAGAGAGAAAAGTGGCTTTTTTCCCCATTCCTTGCGGTTTTTTCCCCATTCCTTGCATTTTTTTTCCCCATTCCTTGTGGTTTTTATCTTTCTCTCCTTCCCTGTTAAGGTCTCATTGCAAATTTACTCTGAAAAGAGAAAAAAAAAAGGCACAGGAGCTGTTCCCATATAGGAATTATCACCAATTATCACCAAGGTTATTTTTTTTTTTTTTTGCAGAGGACTGGCCAACTCGTGAGCAGAGTGGAAAAAAACCCTCAATGTTCCTTTTTTTTTTTTTTAACCCACAAAGGGTTAATCCATTGAATAAAAGGTGAGGGAAAAAACTAAAAATAAAGCCAATAAAGCCATTTCATCCCATCCCTGCCCGGCCTGGATGAGCCACCGTCGGATAAATGGGGGAAAATTGCAAGAAGCTGTAAAATGACCCCGAGTTATTTCCGAGCGATTATGGAGATAACTGTTATTACGGGCAAGAATGGGGAAGGTCAAACGGCCTGATCCTGGTGCAAGGCAGCTGTGGGGCCATTTTCCTGAAAAACAGGGAATTTTGAGCCTCTAAAAATATACCTGCAGTGGAAAATAATTTTCTAAACCCACGTCAGGGCGGGAATAACTAAGCCTGGGTCATGGAAAAGGGGGAAATTGCCCGAATTAGGGGTGTTGGGGGTCTTGCAGCGCTGGAAATGTGAGCTGATGCTCCACTACAGCATTCCCTGAGTGCCCCTGGGCATGGCCCTTAGCCTCGAGGCCTGTCTCCAGCCGCTTCGCTAAAAATCATCATTTCTTTTAAATAAAATCTCTTTTTCCTACAGAAAAACTCAGCGACGACATCCGTTTTTCACCTTTTCTTGGAGAAATATCTGAAAAACCCGGCGTTGACCGAGCCTGCGGAGCAAGATGACGGGGAGGACGTGGAGACGGGATGGGGTGAGCAGGGAAATAAGGGAAACGGAGCACGACGTGAAATTTGGGAGCGCTGATCCCCCCTCCCCGCTCCCGCCGGTGATGCGTTATTCGATTTTCCCACGAGGGACACTAATTTTTATGGTGGAGCATGCTCCTATTATAGGAATAATTTAATTAACTTGGAGAAATGTAATTAATTTTAATCGTCGGTGATAACTCATTGTTTAAGACGCTATTAATAATTATTCCCCCCCAAAAAAAAATGAAAAAAAAAAATCCTAACGCCCAGTAACTGTCCTATAATGTGCTAATTAAACTCTCATATAGGAAGCACTTAATTTCAAGCGTTGGGAAATCGTTTCTGGTCTCCAGTGACCCGAGAAGACGGAGGGAAGCAAGAAGGGAGATTTGCCAAACCCCAAATCCACCGGCAGCCGTCAGGATCCTCTTTTTTCTTTTCCTGGGATTTTTACCCTCTGGAAATTCTCGGTGTGGGGTTCACCCCTCTCCTCCAGCACCCCAAACCTTCAACAGACAATTTCCATCGTGGAGTGAACACGCTGCTGGTGGATTTTTAAACTGGGGAAAAGACCCCCCCACGAAATGGTGTGCTGTCTCGGAGCGGTATCGTCTCGCGCAAAGGATTTCTCCTCTAATTGCATCAGCTGTGCCTTGGGAAGATGTGTTTGGATCCCTGGTTTTGGCTCATTTTTTTTCCTCCCCCTCTTTTTTTTTTTTTTTTTCCCTACTTTAGAGAAAAACTCCATAATTGCAGGTCCCAATATCCCCCAGCCCAGGATTTGGATTCTCAGACCCCTCCCAGGGCCCAGTATCCCTCCAGTCTGGGATTTGGATGCTCAGATCCCCCCTCCAGGTCCCAATATCCCCCCAGTCCGGGATTTGGGTGCTCAGATGCCCCCCCAGGTCCCAATATCCCCCCAGCCCAGGATTTGGATTCTCAGACCGCCCCCCCTCCCCGCCCCCAGGTCCCAATATCCCCCCAGTCTTGAATTGTCAGCCCCACCAGTCCCAAGCCTCCCATTTTGGGGTAGTTTAGCGTGAAACACGTAACAGGTACCCAACAGGCCCCTGTTACACCATGTTCTCCCCTCCTACGCACATCAGGACAGGCCCACAGACCCATAGGGATGTCTCCACCCAAAAATTCCCAAGACCATGATGCTTCCAAGCTACGGTACCAAAACGGGGACAGAAACAGCAAATTTGAGGCAAGGAGGTGACATCTGATGCTGGCTGGACACACGTTGGCTCCCAATGATGATGATTTGAAGAAGGAGGAGTCGGGGGAGCTTTGCCGCACTCGGAAGAGCTGGTGGTCCCAAAAACATTGATTAAATCCTTGCTGGAGGAGACAAAAAAGCATCTCTGTCCCCCGTCACACACAGCCCGCGGTGGCAAAACGATGGTGCAGTTAAGACCTCAAAACTCACTTTTTTTCATCCTTTTCAAGGATTTATTTCTGAATATCCTTTGCAAAAAGAATTTGGGGGAGGAAGAGGGGGAAGCCAGACCCTTCTCTCGCTCCAAAGACGCTGCTCCGAGTCGCGACGCCTTCGTTAAAAATACCTCCGCCTGCTTTAACGAAGCCGGAGACAGCAGCTCCCCATGGCAAAAGGCTGGCTGGCAGCAAACAGCTCTTTTTCTGTTAAAAATAAAAAAATATATATATTATATATATATATATAAAAAATAAAATCAATGAACCTGCGGGTGCTTTCCCGCCTACCATGGCCGGTGGGTTTTATACAGCTCAGGGAGGGAAAAAAGAGGGTGTTGGAGAGGAGAGAGAGGTCTACATGGAAAAATAGTAAGGGATGGAGCGAAGCAAGGGGAAATAAACCTCTTAAAAGGCAGTGGGGTGGTGGAAAAACAGGAGCTCTGCAAGCTGGGAGAGGCTGGGAGACACCAAACTCCCCGTCTCCACATGCAAAGGGACAAAATGTTGGGATTGGGTGGACCAGACCAGTCTTGGGCGTCTCCCCGAGCCATCCACCATCCCACGTTGCGAACTATTTATTTATCACAGGGACAATTTGGGCAGAGAACATCCTCACGGGCAGTCGCCTCGAGAAGACAGTGGTGGGGTGAGGACCCTGGAGAAACTGGTTGCCCCCCTAAACCATCACGGCGTCTCCTCCATCCCTCTGGCACATCACCCCGGAGCAGCAATTAGCACCAGAAGAAGAAGTCATCTCGCCGTAATTAGCGTCGTTTTCCTAAAATGCTCGACCTTGAGGAGGTTTCGCATCGATCTCAGCTCAGGCGTTGGAGGAGTTGAGAGCGGCAACGTTTCCCATGTGCACGTAAAACCCCCCGTCTTGCTACCAACCCTCCAAAACCCCATCAAGCTGCAAGAGCTGGGTCTCCAAATTAATTAGGGAGGCTCGTTTTGCTTGGGGAACGGGAAGGAAGCAGGAGCAGGCGGCTGCTGGCTGAGAACCAGCTTTCCAAAGGGGACTCGGAGCCTTAATTACTCCTTTCTTTTAACCTCGTTGCACCTCGAGGTATTTTAACATCCGTGTTGCCGGCGGTGGGGGATTGATCGATTGTCCTTCCTTTGGCATCCGGATGGCTTGATTAATGGAAAACTAACCAGTCACTTCCAACCCTGGGGAATGAATCACTTAAATGTGGGAATTACTCAATAAACCGTTCCAACTCGCTGTAAACCAAGCCATTAAAAATTAATCGCTTGACATCCCCGCCGTGTAAACACGGCTAATAAGACCGGGGTAAGGAGCGGAGAGGGGCGAAACGGTCCTGCATCACCCATGTTTCCCCGTCATCACCTTCAAAACAGCATCAAAAAGCCCAGAAAAGGACCGATGGCTTCCAGCCACGTCCGTAGACTCAACCAAGCCAAGGACCGGCAGCTCAACCGGCTTCGTCTCCCACGGGAGCAAGGCGAAGGGTTTTATTTTAAATCCCTTTCCTCCCATAATACATCTGACACTAATCAGGGTTCCGGCCCCATGGGAATCAATGATTAATGATGTTAAATATAGCAAGAGATTGCGAGGGTAAAATTAGGCACCATGCATAAAACATCACAGCTCCTCGTTAGATAGTCAAATTAGACTAATGGTTTGATGTTCACGCGGGCTCTGGCCCTGTAATTACGAGTGGCCTGGCCAACCTTCTCCCCAGCTGCACGCGGTTGGGACGCCGGTGCTGAGAAATAGCCCGGGCTCGAGTCTTAACGAGAACACAGCCATCGTAATTAGCGCACAAAGGCGTGCAAGGATGAGACTGAAGGTGGACCTGAACATCCTGAAGGTCAAGGGGGTGGTGGGGACAACATTGTCCTACTGGCTGCTGCAGTGTGTGGTCATGTACCATGATAGGATGATTGGGTTCAACATCATTCTGGGGCTGGCATGGGGTCAGCATCGTTATGAGTTGGCTTTGCCCAGCAACACAGCCATAGATCCTATATCTCCAAGGCTTGGGGTGAGGGTTTGCTGCAGCACATAGTCCTGTACCCCATGGGGTGGTTGAGGTCAGCGTTGTTATGGGTTTGCCATGGGGTCACCATCGTTATGGGTTGGCTTTACCCAGCAGCATGACCTTCAATCCAACATCTCCAAGACTTGGGATGAGGGTTTGCTGCAGCACATAGTCCTGTACCCCATGGGGTGGTTGAGGTCAGCGTTGTTATGGGCTTGCCATGGGGTCACCATTATTATGGGTTGGCTTTACTCAGCAGCATGGCCATCGATCCAACATCTCCGAGGCTTGGGATGAGGGTTTGCTGCAGCACATAATCCCATACCCCATTGGCGTGGTTGAGGTCACCATTGTTATGGGTTTGCCATGGGGTCACCACCGTTATGGTTGGCTTTGCTCAGCAGCATGGCCATCACTCCAACGTCCCCTAACAGCACGGTAAGAGCTTTTTGCTCAGCATGGTTTGCAAAAATACCCTCCAAACCCTCCCAGCCTTGCAGATTTACACCGTCATCTCCCACCCCCGGTCACTAATTAGCTTCAAGCAAAGCTATTAAGGAGCCCAAAGCTCCTCCAAAGGAGGAGGAACACAAAGCCGTCAACATATATAACCAGTTCCTCCAAAACCAGCGCAGAGAACACAAATCTGGCTGTAATTAATCTCATTATCCAGGAAAGAGAGAGACGCGGAGCAGTTGCGTGCCTTGAAAGGGTTGTCAAAAACGGGAGTATGGGAGGGATAAGCCTTTGTGAGAGTTTAAGCTCGGACAGCCACCGGCCTTAAAGCTGGTTTCAAGGGAGATCAGAGCGACAGGGAAATAAAGACGGGAGGAAAACAGCCCGGAGGAAGCAAATTCAATAACGTCTTATTCCATGGCCCTTCGGCTTAAGAAATGAGACAAAAATAGTCCAGAAAGGCCAAACCAGCCGCTCGTTGTCCCCACCACCGCGTTGTTGCATCCCCTGCAAAGCCCAAGGAAGCGGCTGGGTGTGGGGTGGGAGCATCCGTGCTCATCCTCCAACCCAACGGGCCGCATCCTGCTCTGCGGAGCTATGCCAGGACCACATCCAGAGCGTCCTTTGGGAGAGGTATTTTGGGGCAGGAGAACCTTTCTCAGCAAGCCAAAGGAGATGTGGTTGGATCCCACAACCCAAAGCAGGGCTTGGAGGTGGCATCTACTAACCAATACCCCCAGTATAAACCAGTTGAACCCATCCATGGGGCAGCAGAGGCATCCGCCTTCCCCAGGCTTCAGCGCACAGCAGGACCCCCCAGAAAACACCCTTTTTTGGGGGGAAAAAGGGGAAAATTTCCCCACCCCAGCACCGGCGGCGGCTGGCAGAGGAGAAAAACACCCCCTGAAAGTCGCAGATGGCCATTTTGTGCCGTTCCGGAGATTGTTGATTGTTTGGAGAAGAGGAGATTATAGCCTGTCAGGCAACCTGAATCCGAGCCAGGCGGGATCTTTTGCAGTCTTAAACCCCTAAAAACGAGTCCGCAGACTAAAAAAAGTAGCTATAATACAAAATAAATAATTAAAAAAACGCACTTTTTTGGGCTGCAGAGAAGAGGGAGACGCAGCCCCAAACCCAACACCGCTTCCATCGTCCCCGTGCTGGGGAATCAACGCCAGCCTTGACGAGTGGATTTTTTTTTTTCCCCTATTGCTTTAATGTTTTTGTTTGCTCCTCCGGCTTTAATTGCTGGAAGGAGGCAAAGCCACGGAGCTCGGCCCTGGGTTCAAATTCCCATGAACATCTGGCTTGAACGTGGGTTAATAAGAAGCGGAAGAAAACATCAGGGGTGCAACTCAGGAGCTCTTCGACCCCAAATGTGGGCAGACCATCCCGGTTAGCCAAGGACAAAGGATGTGGCTGCTCTCAAACATGGGGTTTTTCACCACCTCGAGCAGGATTTGACCTTCCCAAGGCTTCAGATCGCTGCCAAGGCAGTGCCCGCCCTGCTGCATCCCAACTCAGCCCGGCCACCACCTCACCCTCACCTCTCTGTCCTCTCCTGGGGATTGCTGTTTTGTGTCCTCCCACCCCAAAGCCTTTCAAACCCTCTTTCTTCCCTCCTAAAAAAAAAAATAAATAAAAAAAATAATTCCCACTGCGCGGCATGACCCGCCATCGCCGGCGGCGTCTTGCTCCAGCGAAGGCGTTCGGGTTCCGGCACCGGCAGCGGATCAAAACGGCTTTGTCAAAGCAGATGGGAAAGGACGTGTCCACTTGACAGATTGGGGTTTGTCGGAGAGGGATGTTGGCGAACAACCTGCAAATTGTCATTTTTTGACGAGGACTTCAAAAAGCTCTGCCACAAAGGATGTTTAAGCCTCGTTTCCGCGAGAAGCTCCTGCAAGAGTGTTTTTTCCCTCGCTGCCCGCTGGCTGCAATCCTATTAGGATGGTTTACATCTCTGAGCTGGGGATAAGACCCCAGTGAGCGACCCAGGACCCCCCAAATCCTCACCCGCAGGGGTTACACTCACCACACAAACCATTGCGCTCCCCATCCCACCCGATCAGGAGCGTCTCCATCCCCTCTCCCCACAAACCCCCACAGCCCTTTGGCATTGGCCCCGTGATGCAGAAGCAAAGCCACTGCCACCACGATCCCAGGGGATGGTCACATCCAACCCAACAAGGAACAGCAACCAGTTGACTCTTATGAAGAGCCCAATAATCTCCAGGAGATTGCAGTGTTTATAAACCCTTTGGGATCAACCGCATCAGGAAAACGTCATTAGACTAATAAATTCTGGGGTGTTTTGGGGTCTCAAGCTCAGCAAACAGGGTGTTATCACTAGGGTGTCCCCAGTTCTCCAGCCTTACTGGGCCCAGTCGCAACCATCCACGAGCGCAATGACCCACACAGGGTTGAAACGCGGGAGCTGGTCCTGCGTAGGACCCAACCAGCCCTGCCCCACGTCACCCAACGTCTTTCCACCTCTTTGGGTGAAGCTGCCAGGAACCCGGGTCGCATCCTCACCCCTCCAGCGATACCAGAGCTCACCGAGAGCCGTGCTAAAGGCAAGAGTTGACTTCACCCTCCCACCTCCCACCGTTGCCTCCCTTTCTAAAACCTCCGCCTGTAGCGAAGCTCCTCAAAGGAAGCAGCTACTTCTCAACTCACCCAACTTCTCCTCTTGGCAACCTTTGCTGGCAGAAGCCTGTTCACCAGGAATAGCAACAGGCGCGGAGGTCCAGCTCTTGCAAACAATGATGCCTGATTAAGACAGCTGCCTAATATCCTACCCCAGGGAGGGGAAACTCTTCCCAGCAGCTCCAGCTCCCATTGAAACAGGATGAGAAGAGCCTCAGGTCCAACTTTCCCTTCCCAGTGCAGTGCACGGCAGCAGAAAGGGGTTTGTGTGAGAAAGCGCATCCTCCAAAAGAGCAACCGGGCGCGGGATGACCCTTGGGCTCTGCTCTGCATCCCAGTATCGTTGCTATAAAAGCCCAAAACAACCCAGGATGAGACCAGACGAGTTGCAGACGCTTCGCCTATCGCACCGTCCTCCTTGCGCGGAAGGTACCGCCGCACCCGCGTTGCGGAGCCGTCGGGAATCCGCCTTTCATACAGCGGAGGTTGGATGATCTGGAGCCGGGGACGCTGCCGTACGGTGCTTGTGCGCGGGAATCAGACCATGAAATCGCCTGGATGCGGAGCAGTCGTGTTCGTCAGCGTGAACGGGCAAACGAGCAGCCGAGCAGCGCCAGGGCGAAATGTTAAAAGCGTTTAAGTGCCGTTTAACGGCGCCTGATGGCGCTCGGAAGGACGTGCCGGTATTAAACGGAGGCCTCGGCGGCCAGCTCCTGTAGCCCCTGGTCGAGGCAGGACGAGCAGTGCCCTAAAATTAACCTGCCAACCCAAATTCAGAGCCTGGCATGGCCCCTACAGCCATTCTGCCCTATATAGCAGCTATAGGAAAGGCAGCGCTGTCCCCGGAGCGAAATACAACCAGCTCAGCGCCCAGTCCAGCAAACTGGGATGTCACAAGCAAGCACAGGAGCAGAAAAACCTCTTTTTTAGGATAATTTAAGCCCCTAGGGCTGGATCACCCGCACTGGGGTTGCGATTGCTCCAATTCTTCGTAGTTGCTCCGTCCCAAGGACGCTGCGAGAGGCTTTCCCCAGCCGTGCAGGGGCTAAAGCTGGGTGAAATATCCCTGATGAGCATCTGAGATGGTCACGGAGGCTTTGGCATCTTTATTAGCTTGTAGCCAATCTATAAAAATAAAAAGGGAGTAAATTGGGGTCCCTTCCCTGCCATCAGCTCCTCAGTTTGGGAGGAAGAGGAGGTAGAAACCGAAATCCTGCTTGGAGGGTGCAGAGCCAGGAGGAAAAACAAACCCATCCAAGATATCTGAAGAGGGCAATCACGGCTCTTCTCGCAGCCCAAATTGTTAGTTTAGCAAATTACTTTCCAACAGCCCGTGTTTTGACATTTCTCAAGTGGTTTTCCTTCCCTTCCGCCCGACTCAAGGTGACTGTTTCCAAGCTCCAACGCTCGGCCAAGAGCAAAATAAGAGCTTTGGAGCTTGGCTTCCGCTCGCTTCGCAAAGCAGCTGGTCGAGGCACCAAAAAATGATGGGGAGGGGGACAACTCCATCACCCCTCATTCCCCCATCTCCATCCCTCCCTTGGAGTCCCTTGTGGGGCTGCAAAACCCCTGTTACCTGGGCCAGGAGAAGCAGAGGAGCAAACCACCAGCGCTCTGGATGGAAACTGGTTTCTACCTCTGCTCTGCACTCGTTAAGGCATTAATTAAATTAAGAATAGCTGAAGGCGTAAGAGCTGGGAAGGGGTTATTATGGGTGGTCAGGGGTGTCTCAAAAAAAATAAATGGTAAGTGATAAAACCAGAGCCATCAGGTTGGGTGGAAGATGCTCCTTCAACGCTTTAGTCATGGCTTGAGTCAACTGGGAGAGGAGGTCGGGTCCGAAGCGCTGCTCCAGCGTTAGTTGCCTCGTTAAGGTTTAGACACGAGCGTTGCACTGCAGAGGCAATTAGCAGATGGTGTTTGTTTTGCTCAGCTGCAGAGCACCTAGCTGAAAAATGGGGAGGGAATAAAAAAAATAAGGATTTAGCCCCTGGAGCTGCTCGCTCTGTCTGTGGTGCTTTGTTAAGCCTGAACCCAAGCTCAGCTTCAAGCTTTGCAAGAGCTGATTTCCTCTGCGTGGCTCCTCTCCGCTGCTTTATTTGCTGTCTCTCGGCTCCCCAAGGGCGGAATCCAGAGGAAAACTCGAACGAACACGAATTTCTGGAGGTTTTCTTTTTTTATCATCATTCTCAGGATCGAGGCGGCTCCTCTCCGTGCCGGAGCCGTGTAGTCGGGCTTTGATACCAGTGGGTGGCCAGTTCCTTTTTGCTTTAGAAGCCACGAGGGATGCTTTGCCTCTGAAAAATTCATCCGCCTTCGCTCACGGCCGTGCTGGCGGCTGGGTTCGGCACGGCAGAGGAAATTCCACTTGGGTCCACACATGGCAGGGGAAAACATCTCCAGCAGCATTTTCTCCACGCTTCGAAAGCAGCAGCGTGGCTCAACGCTGTGTCAACATTTTGGGGTATTTTAAATGAAATTGTAGCCGAGGTGGCCGGCGTGGGTTGGAGAACCTGAAAAGACAGTGTCTGGGGTGCCAGAAATTGTTTTTTGGAATGTCCTCCTGCTGAATAAAGTGGAAACTCGGTGGTTGGCATTCCATACAGCATCACAATAAATAGATACGTGTCTATTTTGAACTGTGCGGTTGGCAATCGCATCACGTGGGAGCACCCTACCATGCCACGGCGTGATGGCCCTCGAGGAGCACATGCCGACCCCAAAGGTGGCAAAATTTCAAAGGAAAATAGGAAAAACAAGGTGGGGAAAAAAGCCACGAGCTCCTTGACACCCTCTCCACCAGCATCATTGATGGACGCGAGGATGAGGCTTGTGGTCCATCGGCTGCGACACGCTGCAAGGCTGGTCCAGAGACTTCATCACCGTCTTCGTGATGTTTCATGTGGCTGAGACGGGGAGAAAAACTTAATTGGAAAAGACTTGAAGGGTAAAAGAACGGAAAACCCAACAAAGAATGGAAAACCCAACAAAGAGAACATTCAACGGCTAATTAGAAAAAATATTCGGAATTTGGCACAATCTGGCAGCGGGAACCACACCGTCCTATTTCAAGGTTGAGCAAACAGGAACATCAAGATAATTGTTGCACTACAAATGAAAATCAAATCGCAGGCGGTTAGAAGACGGCATTATAAATTGATTTAGAAGATGGCGTTATAAATTGATTTAATCCTCGGACACGTTTCCACCTCCTTGGCCCTCGGGTTTCTCCGTGGAGGAGCTTTGGGAGACACAGGTGATGGGGTAACATCCTTCTGCCCATGTTCCCTCCATCCCACGCCATTTCTGAAGGGGAAAAAAAAAGAAAAAAAAAAAGGGCATTTTGGGGCTTCTTCTTGATTTTGAGGATTGGGCAGGTCCAAGAAGGTGGATTAACCCCTTGAGATGCCATCGTTGCACCCGAAGCCCAACCAGGTTACAAACTGCAAGGAAACATGCTGATTCCTCTAGGATTTATTTCCATGCTCCCCAAATCTCCTTTCCAAGGGAAACCATGCATACTGAGCTCCCAAGAAAACACCAGGGGATTTTTTTTTTTTTTTTTTTTTTGTACCAAATATCCTCGATTCACAGTCCAAAAAAAAAACAACCAACCAATGACAAAAACCGGCTATTTCGGCAAAAATCCTCGTTTCAGCACCAGCTGGCACCCTCTGAGCGCTCCCGCTGCTACTTCTGCATCTCCAAGTGCCCCAATATATACAAATTCCTTCTTTATACAGGTAATAATATACATCATATTTATATATATATTTTTTTATATATATATATAGATATTCACACGCAGACACCTTCGGCCAAAGAACCAGCACCTCCAAAGCCCGCAGGGAGGTCACCGTTCCTGCCGTTAAAAAACTCCCTCTCCCCATGCACAAAGCTGTTTTTTTTTGGGAAAAACCCCGTTTTTCCAATTTTTTTCCTCCTTAAAAATGATAATAAAGGGTGATGCACCCAGAGCAGGACCACCCCCGGCAGCTTTCGGGTGGCTTTTTGAGGTAGGTGCCAGGTGGGGGAGGTCCTCAGGGTGCTATAGCATCAGCGGGACCTGCCAGATGAGCAGGGTGCTGTCGGCGTCGCCGGCGCGGCGCGGCGATTCGGCGTTGAAGTTACGGTACCCGCGACCTCCCGAAACGATGGCCACCGAGGAAATCTCCTTGCGAGGGGCGTCGCGGGCGCAGGGTCGGCTCCGCACCCAGACGTCGGGGTCATCGGCCATCTCGTAGATGGAACCGTCTTCCTCGGTGTGCGCCGGCGCGCCGCCCGCCGGCGCTTCCCGCACCGATAACAGTTGCCCGGGGAGGTGGGAGGTGGATCGAAGGCGATATTGTAATAAAATCCCTTTTTTTCGCAGTTCCCGAGGCGGGGGGCCATCTAGCTCCGGGGGTTTCTCTTCTTCACCCTCCTCTTCCTCCTCCTGGTCGCCCTTTAGCACGTCGGGGGCCAAGGTGCTCAGCGCCACTGCCAAAAACTCCACGGGGCCACCGTGCCCGTTGAGGGACACCATGCCTTTTCCTGCCACCGAGAAAAAAAACCACCAAAAAAAAGGATTTTTGGTAAAAACGAGCCCAAAGATGAGGTTGTGTCCACTCAGGAAGGTGTTTTGTGGGTGATTTTTTTTTTTAGGGGGGGTGCTCACCGGTGATTTTGGGGATTCCTTCCAACCGGGGCACAGGCAGCAGCACGATGATGCCCTGGTCGGTGCCTACCCAGAGCGAACCCTGGCAGATGAGGAGGCTGGTGACACGGACGTGTTTTTGACCTGTGAAAACGGGGGGGGGAAAGAAAGAAAAATAAAAATAAAGAGGCTGAAGGGTGATTTTGCAACAGCCTCTTCCCAAATAACCCATCGCAAGGGGATTTTTTCACCGGGGGGACACTCCAGAGCCCCCCCAAAACCAAGCAGCATTGTTGCACGAAGGTCTCCGCGCTGCAAATATAAATAAATAAAAAGAGGAGCCAAAAAAAAAAAAAAAAAAGAAAAAGTGAGAGTTCTAACGGCAGATGAATATTTTATCGGCGGGACTTAGTGATAAATATTTTAACATGCCCTAAAAAAGGGGAAAAAAAAAAAGAACGAGTGACTTACATGAGCATCGCGCTTCGAACTAATTACACAATTGTGTCGCTCAGCAGCTGGAACGAGGAGGGAGACGACGACGTCGCGGACCCGGGCGGGTGGGAGGTGGGTGGGAGGCCACGGCGGGGAGGTGGGGCTGGACAGTGAAGTTGGGGGGAAAAGGGGCATACGGGGCGACGGCAGTGGGGTGCGTGCTTGGGTGCAAGGATGGGGTGCCAGGATGCACACGTGGGGATGAAGATGGGTGCAAGGATGGGGTGCAAGGATGCACACATAAAGATGAAGATGGGTGCAAGGATGAAGATGGGTGCGGGGATGAAGATGGGTGCGGGGATGAAGATGGGTGCGGGGATGAAGATGGGTGCGGGGATGAAGATGGGTGCGGGGATGCACGCGTGGGGATGAAGATGGGTGCAAGGATGGGGTGCAAGGATGCACGCATAAGGATGAAGATGGGTGCAAGGATGAAGATGGGTGCGGGGATGCACGCGTGGGAATGAAGATGGGTGCGGGGATGCACGCGTGGGAATGAAGATGGGTGCGGGGATGCACGCGTGGGAATGAAGATGGGTGCAAGGATGGGGTGCAAGGATGCACGCATAAGGATGAAGATGGGTGCAAGGATGAAGATGGGTGCGGGGATGCACGCGTGGGGATGAAGATGGGTGCGGGGATGAAGATGGGTGCGGGGATGAAGATGGGTGCGGGGATGAAGATGGGTGCGGGGATGAAGATGGGTGCGGGGATGCACGCGTGGGGATGAAGATGGGTGCAAGGATGGGGTGCAGGGATGCACGCGTGGGGATGAAGATGGGTGCAAGGATGGTGTGCAAGGATGCACATGTGGGGATGCACACAGGTGCAAGAATGCACACATCGGTATAAAGGATGGGTGCAAGGAGGGGGTGCAAGGATGCACGCGTGGGGATGAAGATGGGTGCAAGGTTGGGATGCACACATGGGGATGCCCATGGATGCAAGGATGCATGTGTGGGGATGCACATGGGTGCAAGAAGGCACGCACAGTGCAAAGATGAGACGCACAGATGAGGTGAGTGAATGCACACACACGTGCAAGCACGAGGTGCACAGATGCACACACATGTGCAAGGCTGTGGTGCACGGATAAGGCACACACATGGGAGTGCAGGTGCAAAGACGGCACACGCAGGTGCACAGACACCACCAGCTCTGTCCAAGAGACCCCAGAGGTCCAAGCCTGAACCTTCACACCATCAGCATCAGCCAGATAAATTCCTCGCCCAGTTTCTCTGCAAATCAGCACGGCTGCAACGCAACGTGTCCACAGGGCGACACCTCAACTTGCCCGTTAATTGCAATTAAGAGCCAGGAAGGGCCAAGAGGGGCTCACCCGGCAGGACAAAGGTGGTCCTGGTGGCAATGTTGATCTCCTGCAGATGCTCCAGCGTCTCGGTGTGGAAGAGGCGGATGGAGGAACCCGAGGAAAAGGCCATCCAGACCCCGCTGCCCGCCTTGATCATGTGCGTGACGCTGGCCTCCGTGTCTGGGTGGGCCTCGAAGGTTTGCTGCCAAAAAGGGGGAAATGGAAAACAAAACAAAAAAAATAATAAGGAAATCGAAGGGTTGTTCCCTAAAATCACTGCTGCCCTGGGCTCCTTTCCAGCTTTAGGGGCTGCAAAGCTGGATGAGGAGGGAATCGAAGCGACCTTGAGGTCCCACCCCTCCTCACCAGCTCTGGCTTGGGCAGAGAACACCAAAACCAAGCCCTTCTTAGGTTTATTTTGGGTGAAGAACAGCTTTTCCCATCCTTCCAGGGTTATTTTCTTCTTCAAAAGACTCAGACACATCTGCAAAACCCATCCTAAGCTGAGATGAGACCTTCCTGTTCCCTCCAAGCCCCAAAATCAGTGATTAAAGGCTCAGCAACCCCCTTGCAAGAGCTATTTGGGCATCACGGGTGGGGCCATCTGCTTTCCCAACCTCCTCGTTGGAGCATTTCCCTTCTCAGACCCAGGGTGCGAACGGCAGGAAAACCAATCCTTTTTTTTCTAACATTAAAAAAAAAAAAAAAATCGCCCCCTGCTGCCCATTTTCCAAAAAAGCCTCCATATTAGAACCAAAGGATTGAATTTTTTGGGGGGGGGGGGGAGGGGGGGCAGAACCTGCAGGCAGCAACTTTGCCTTCCTTTCTCCTATGGCTTTGAAATGGTTTTTTGCTTGAAAATTTGCTTTATTAAAAAAGAGAGAAGGGAAAAAGGGGAGGAGGAGGAAGGGGGAAAAAGGGGAGGAGGAGGAAGGGGAAAAAGGGGAGGGAGGAGGAAGGGGGGAAAAAAGGGGAGGAGGAGGAAGGGGGGAAAAAGGGGAGGAGGAGGAAGGGGGAAAAAGGGGAGGAGGAGGACGGGGGGGAAAAAGGGGAGGAGGAGGTAGGGGAAAAAGGGGAGGAGGAAGGGGGAAAAAGAGGAGGAGGAAGGGGTGAAAAAAGAGGAGAGGAGGAAGGGGGGGAAAGGAAGATCTGAGGCGGAGGAGGAGGAACGGGGAAAAGAGAGGAGGAGGAGGAGGAGGAGGGGAAGGGGGAAAAAGAGGAGGAGGAGGCAGGAGGAAGGGGGCAAAGGGAGGGGAGGAGGAGGAGGAGGAGGAGGAAGGGGGAAAAGGAGGAGGAGGAGGAAGGGGGAAAAGGAGGAGGAGGAGGAAGGGGGAAAAGAGGAGGAGGAGGAAGGGGGACAAGAGGAGGAGGAGGAGGGGGGAAGAGAGGAGGAGGAGGAAGGGGGAAAAGAGGAGGAGGAGGAAGGGGGGAAAAAGAGGAGGAGGAGGAAGGGGGAAAAAGAGGAGGAGGAGGAAGGGGGAAAAAGAGGAGGAGGAGGAAGGGGGAAAAAGAGGAGGAGGAGGAGGAAGGGGGAAAAGAGGAGGAGGAGGAGGAGGAAGGGGGAAAGAGAGGAGGAGGAGGAGGAGGAAGGGGGAAAAAGAGGAGGAGGAGGAGGAGGAAGGGGGAAAGGGAGGAGGAGGAGGAAGGGGGAAAAAGAGGAGGAGGAGGAGGAGGAAGGGGGAAAAAGAGGAGGAGGAGGAGGAGGAAGGGGGAAAAGGAGGGGAGGAGGAGGAGGAAGGGGGAAAAAGAGGAGGAGGAGGAAGGGGGAAAAGAGGAGGAGGAGGAAGGGGGAAAGAGGAGGAGGAGGAAGGGGGAAAAGAGGAGGAGGAGGAAGGGGGGAAAAGAGGAGGAGGAGGAAGGGGGAAAAGAGGAGGAGGAGGAAGGGGGAAAAGAGGAGGAGGAGGAAGGGGGAAAAGAGGAGGAGGAGGAAGGGGGAAAAAGAGGAGGAGAAGGAGGAAGGGGGAAAAAGAGGAGGAGGAGGAGGAGGAAGGGGGAAAAAGAGGAGGAGGAGGAGGAGGAAGGGGGAAAAGGAGGAGGAGGAGGAAGGGGGAAAAAGAGGAGGAGGAGGAGGAAGGGGGAAAAAGAGGAGGAGGAGGAGGAAGGGGGAAAAAGAGGAGGAGGAGGAGGAGGAAGTGGGAAAAAGAGGAGGAGGAGGAGGAAGGGGGAAAAAGAGGAGGAGGAGGAGGAAGGGGGAATAAGAGGAGGAGGAGGAGGAAGGGGGAAAAAGAGGAGGAGGAGGAGGAGGAAGGGGGAAAAAGGAGGAGGAGGAGGAGGAGGAGGAAGGGGAAAAGGAGGAGGAGGAGGAGGAGGAAGGGGGGAAAAGGAGGAGCGGGTATTGATCCCCTTCCCAAAGATGACTGGCATAGAGCATTCCCCGTCCCCCCCCCCCCCCCAAAAAAAAAAGCTTGCAAAAAATTGGGGTGAATGGAGCCTTTTAGGTGATCCTCCCGTTGTTTCCCACCCCACACAGATTTATTCCCCGACGGTTTATTCCCAAATCTCCCATCCCACCCCAGCAGACCCCAGACCTTTTCCATCAGCCCCTATTTATACCATTCCCCAGCAGCCCCCACCCTATTTTTATATTTTTTTCTTTTTCCCCTTCCTCCATCACTTTTTCTTCTGGAGAGAAAAAAAATTAAGAAATCCCACCTGGCTCCTGTCATAGATAAATAAAAAAAAAATAAAATCAGAGACAGAAAATGAATCCAGTCCCCGATGCATTATTCATCGCCGTGAGGTCGGATTTACGACGCCTGATCCATGCAAACTCCGTTTGAGAACTAAACGTGAAAATTGAAGGTAGGAAAAAGGTGGGGTTTGGGTTTTTTTCCAAAAAAAAAAAAAAAAGGACAGTAACTATTTAGCATTCCACGTCGTGGCGAAAAAGGACCCAAAAAGTGATGAAAAGCGCAATAAAAAAAAGGAATAAAAGATCTTTTGGGGCGTTGCACGGGCAAAGGATGTGCCCCGCGTGTGCGTCTGCGGGGGCTCAAACCAGTGGGACCCCCCCAAAAAAAAAAGCCACTGGGGGGGGTGTGTGTCCCCACCGTGGCACGGGGGGTCGCGGCGACGGTCCCTACCTGGGCACGGAGGTGGGTGGCATCGAGGACAGTGACACGGTTGGCACAACTGGCCCAGAGGGTCTCGTCCAGCGTCAGGAGGGTCCGGACGGGGCCGGGACCCACGGAGAGGCAGGTGGGCAGCGCCGTGGGGTCCCACAGCCCCCCTAAACCACGGAGGGGGGGATAAAAGTGATGGGGGGGGGGAGAAGATGCTCAGCGGAAAGAAAAAAGCGGCTTTCGCCAGAGCTGAAATCACCCCAAAGTCACCCCCCTGGTGACGTCACCAACTAAAGGGATGGGGGGAAAGGGGGGGGGTCGCACCCCCCCGTTCCAACACCAACCCCCCTCCCCAAAAAAAACCCGTTGCCCCCATGCCCCAAAAAACCCATTGCCCCCATGCGAACAACCAGCCACCTGCAACGCTCGGGCACGTTCCCTGGTGCAAAAGGCAAAAATTCCCCCCAAATATCCCCAAAATTGGGATTTTTTTTTTTTTTTTTTCTTTTTTTTTTTGGTGTTTTTTTTTTGTTGTTGTTGTTTTTGTTTATTTGGGGTGTTTTTTGGGGGGGGGGGGTGGTGGTTTTGCTTTGTGGTTTTTTTTCCTTCTTTTTTTGTTTGTTTGGGGTTTTTTTTCTGGTTTTGTTTGGGGTTTTTTTGACTTTTTATTTTCATTTTTCTTCTGTTTTTGTGTTTGTTTTTTTTTTTCAGGTTGCAATCAATTTGCAATTTATTTCCTCTTAAAACAACACTCCAGAGCCGATTCATCCCGAGCCAATCCGGAGCATCTCAATGAACAACATCCAACCTGGATTTCAATAAATTCCCCACCAGCGACGGCTGAGCCGCTTCCATAACTAATTATTCTCATTTTTTTATTTCCAATCCCCTATTTTTGTGGCTTTTTTTTCCTTTTTTAAATCTTTTTTCCAAGGGACATCGGGCTAAATCATCCCTTTTATCTCTCAAACCTCCGCTCCCAGCAGCAGGAGTTGGACACTGAGCCGCTTTTTCGGCAAATCCGAATTTTTTCCCGTTTAAAAACGCACTGTTTCAGGAAAGCTTTTTCCTCCCTCCCAAAAAAAAGGGTGTTAAGATTAAAACCCGCAGCCCCAACGGCGGCTCGTTGCCTTCCAGCTGATTGAGATTAAATCAATTTATATTTAATTGATATTAATTGTCCTGGTTGCGCTAAGACTGGGAACGGGACACGCGGTGTCCCAAAAATAACCCAATTTAAGTGGTTTTTTTTTCTGGCTCCGCCGCGCGGCTGCTGCTGGCTGCAGGTTTTCTCGCAGAAAATGGGTTTTTTTTTTTGTCCAAAAATAGGCCAAAACGATGCGTTATTTGAGGCTCTTTCCTACCATCTAGTGATGAAGGGATTCAACAGCCCAGGCGAGGAGTTCCCCGGGGAGGAAGGCTCTCGGAATGCCGCAGCCTCAGCTGGAACCAGGGACAAGAAATCCCCCAAAAATCAAGTTTATAAAAAAGTGGGGGTGGGATCTTGTGGGAAGGGGGTTTGGAAGGGATTAGAGCACCAAAAAGGAGATTTTTTTTTTTTTTTTTTTAGGTTTTGGGGTTTTTTTTTCAAGTCAATATCTCTAAGGGGTCTTTGTGCATCCCTTCCAGGGACTGTTTTCCATGTGTTTTCCCCCAAATCAAGCCCCTCACCATCACCCTACCAATGCAAAAATAGCTTTTTTTAAAAAAAATTTTTTTTTTTTTTTTTTTCCCTTCTCTGGGCTACAAGAATGGGGCTGACATAATGGGGGGAAAAAAATTAAAAACTATTTTAATCTTTTAAGCAACATTTTAGCAACCAGAACGTCTCGCTGGCTCAAAGAACATCCCGCTCCTGTGGGGTTTTTTTGGGATTTCCCACCAAAAAGCCAACCCGAAAGCCCATGTAGGTGCCCTCACCGTTGGCTCGGGGGTAGGCGGCCACGGTCCCATCCTGCAACCCGGCGAAGAGGTACTGGGCGCTGTGCTTCAAGCAGAGGACGGGCTGCACGCCGGGGCTTTTGCAGGTCAACAAGCACTGAGTCCCCGTGTCCACGCTGCCGTAGACCGCGATGCTGCGGGAGAAGACGGAGGAGGATCGTGCCGGATGGAGGTTGGGTGCCAGATCCAGGTTGGGTGCCGGCGATCCGCACCGAAAGGGAGGAGGTGGGAGGTAGGGGCTCACCTGCCATCCCGTAAGCCCAAGCAGACGGTGGGATGGGGGGCTGCGGGGGGCTGTTCGGTGGGGGTTCGGGGTTCCTGGGTAGCCGTCGGTTCCCCCTCGCCCACCTCAGGGATGTATTCCATGCACAGCACCGGAGAAGCCACCGGGAAGGACTTCACCGTCCGTGGCACGGCACGGTTGAGGGAGAAGATCTCCACTTGCCCCCCTGCGCCTTCCTGGCCACCCCCAACCTGCGGGCACCGGAGAAACGGGTGTTGGCACCAGCCGTGAGCACCGGAGAGGGGGTCTGGAGTCAACGTGACCCAAACCCGGTGGGTTTTGCCCCGTTTCCAGGCTGTTTCGCTCACCCAGAGGTAGCCTTGAGGCAACGAGGTGCTGACGGCGGAGAAGCCCAGCAGAGAGGACTGCACGGGGTTGTGCACCGCGGCGCCGAGCTGGGGGAGAGACCAGGGTATGGGGGGGTCCGTAACACCCCCAGCTTACCCCCAACGTCTGCAGGGTATCAGCACGTGCCCCTAAAAAATCAGGATCTGGCCAAAGCTCAGGTTGTATTTTCAATTTCTGCCTTGGCAACCAGCTTGGTCAACCCAGCCAGCCCATACACTGTGGGCTTTCTGTCTTGATTCCCCAAAAATGATAGATGTAAAGGGGAAGGAGGTATCAGGGAGGAGGTCTGGAGAAGAGGCTGGCCATCGCTCTTACCTGGAGATCAAGGGCCTTGGAGGAAAAGGCGGGCATGTGGCAGGAGAGGATGGGGCACCAGAAAGGAGCTTTGCTCTTCTTGTCTTCGTCGGGACAGAGCCAGCCCGGCTGGTTCTCCTCCCCTGTGGAGAGCAGAAGAGATGGCTGAGAAGGATGGCTGAGATACCACCCCCCCAGCAACTCTCCCTCCCCAATGGGACCCCAAAATGAGTAATTTGGGGTGCAGGACTCATCTTCAACCCCAAACCACAACACACTGGGCCAGGTTGCCCAGAGAAGCTGTGGCTGCCCCATCCCTGGCAGTGTTCCAGGCCAGGTTGGATGAGGCTTTGGGCAACCTGGTGTAGTGGAAGGTGTCCCTGCCCATGGCAGGGGGGTTGGAACTGGATGGTCTTGAAGGTCCCTTCCAACCCAAACCGTTCTATGGTTGATTCTATGACCATCTGTGGACCTGGGGCACATCTCACCCTTTTCCTCCCGGGGAAAAAAACCCAACACCCTAATGTGTTTCTTCACATTAGGCTTTCATGCGTTTTCATTTCTACCTCGCAGATACAGGATTATCCCCCAGGCATCCCAGATTAATCAAAAATAAAAACAAGCCACAAAAAAAATAAAAAAAACACAACAAACAACCTACAGAAACTGTTAAAAACAAGAGAATCAAAAATCCTTCCAGCCTGGGGGAATCCGAGCGCTTAAATAGAATTTCAAATGTTGGGTTTTTTTTTTTTTTCTTTCTTTCTTCTATTAAACAATATTTTTTTTTCCTGCAGTGGCTGTTGGAGTTAAATAGGAATAAATAGGAATAGGGATAAGGAAGCAGCAGGAGGGGCCGCTCCTCCCTTGCTTATTCATCCTGTTCCATGGATAACGGGTCGGTCCTGAGACCATGGGCACACGCCCTAAGGGAAACCCACCACCACGCGATGCCAACCCGGAGATGCCACCCAAGAGCAGCACAACGCAAAGCGTTTTGAGCCAGAATTACCAATTTCCTTCACTTCCAGTGTGCAAACCCCCGAAACCTTCTCCATCACCTTGCTCTGAATTTTTTCCCCGGCCCCGTTTCATGTCAGGATGCCCAGGGTGAAACAAAACCCCCTTTCTGCTCCCAAATTTGGTTTTTCAAAGCAAAGATGACGGCAAGCAACACGCCGTGGGGCTACTCACGTAGTCCTATCTTGGCCAAGTGCAAGCGGTTCACCCAGGAGATCTTGCTCAAGGGGTTCGGAGTGATGAAGACCACCATGACGCTGATGGGGCGGCCAGACCTGCATAGGGAAAGCATCACCAAGTTGGTCTTCAGCCTCCTCCTCCTCCCTGTGGTGGGAAGAGCCCACCCATGATCCACAAACTCACTTGTCCGGCTTCCCGGGCAGCAGGAGACGGAGACGGCACTTGTTGGCAGAGTGGATCTCCTCCTCCTTCACCTTCATCATCCTCTGCAGGGCCAAGCACCAGTCCTGGGCCACTGTCATGTTCAGGTTCTGAGGGAAAAGTCATCAGTCGTGGAAGTGCCTCCAAAATAAGACTGAATCATCCCCAAATTTCATCCACGAGGCTCAGGAGGATAAGGTGCCCAGTGGTCTCTGAGGAACTGCATGGTTATTGCGAAGCGCCCAAGCTTGGTTCTACCCAAACCATGAGTTTGACCATGCTTTGGTACGTCGGTACCTGGTAGGTGCCGTGCAAGGTGCTGATGAGAAGGGTGATCTGCTCCACCACCGCTAGGTCCTTCTGCAGGTCCTGCAGCTCCTGGAAGAGCCGCGGTGGCCCCAGGTAGACTTTATCTTGGGTGGGGAAACGGAGAAACAAGGTCCATGGAGGATGCTCCATCCCACCCCACCGTAACCAGCCCAAATACCCGATCAAGGGACGGGTGCTCACTGTGCGAAGCCTGCCCGGCCGGCATGTGCTTCTTGGCGCCGGCGTTGTGGATGACGACGTTGTCCTTGTCGTAGGCGCCGCTCTCCTGCCCCACCTCCACCACCTGGACCTGCGGGAGGGCCGTGCTCCACTTCACCACGTATTTGGGACCCAGGGGCACCAGGCTGCTAATTTCCAGCTGGCCTCTGCCGAGGGAAGACGCAAAAACGATACGTAAATACATCGGCGGGTGCCGCAGCTCACCCACAAGCCCCTGGAAAAGGTGGGTTTTGCAAGCCAAGCCCCCGTTTGCAACCCCACACCATGCAGCAGCCCATGCCTGCAACCCCCAAACGTGGGGCACGCGACCACAGCAGACCACACTCGGCACCTACCCTGGGTTCACCGGCCTAGAAAAGGGGAAAAACGATGAATAAAGAGGTATTATGGGGCGCTCAAGGAGGGTTTTTCCCTTTTGCATCATCAACTTCTATCAAGCCAAGAGGCCCCAGCAGGTTCCCGAACCCCACACCGGCTCAGGGACCCTGTGGCACCCAGGGATGGAGGCTTTGCATGGAGGCATGCCAAAAGTTGGGAATGAAGCAACCCCAAACCAGTTGGGTTCCCTCTCCGAAAACAAGGCGGGGTGGGTCGAAAAGCCCTTGGGTTAGAGCCAACGGAACCCACCAAGCCCAAAATCGAGGTGGGGGATGGTGGCTATGTTGAGGCTTTGCGAAACGATTTTGGGGCCTAGGGCCACCGGCACGTACTTGAAGTTGATGTTGGCGCAGACCAGCATGTCAGTTGAGGAGGAAAACCTTCCGTTCCTTGGACTTGATGAGCTGCCCCCGGTCGCCGTACACCGTCTCCGTCAGCGTCTCGCAGAGCAGGAGCTGCCGCTGCCCCGAGCTCAGCAGCTGTGGAGGGGATGGAGCAGGTGGGGAGCTCAGCCTGGAGGGCTCTTGCAAACCTCCTGCCCCCAAATTTGGGTTGCTTTTCCCTTTTTGCAAGGATTCTCCTCCAGCCGGGAGCACGCACGGCCCCGAGCTCTGCAGAGACGGACGCGCACCGTGCTCCGAGGCCGCGCAGTGCAAAACCCCTTTGCACCCTGTACATCCAACCACCAAGAGAGCAGAGCCCCGAAAGACCAACGTGACCCTTCCACAGCCCCTTTTGGGGTCTTCTCTTCACCCCCCAGCCCTAAATCCTGATCCCAAGGCTGAGCTGGTGGGTGCCTTGCTGCAGTTTTGGCCACCACAGCCATCCTCAGCCCGGGATGTGTCGCAATATCTTCATTTAGGGTTTGGTTTTGGGTTGGGTTTTTTTTGTCTTTCCCACCACCGGTTGCAACATCAGGCAGATGAGACATCAGCTCATTCTTGCTTTTCCCCAGAGAGGAATTTCCCCGTGCCAGCCTCTAGATTTGGTTTTGCAAAATGTCCTTCAAGAAAAAACAGGGATCCCACATTCCCGAAACCCCGTCCCATGATACAAAGAGGAAGGTTGGGGCTTGCAAAGCTCAACCGTCAGCTCTGAAACCCACCTGTCATGAGGATGAGGAGGGTGAGGCTGAAGGAACCCACCTTGTTGAGGCTGCTGCGGTCACTGATGCTCTTGCAGAGCTGCTGGATTTCGGCGACTTGGTCGGCCAAGCGCTTCTGCTCGTTGAGCTTCTCGGCCAACGTCTCCAGCTCGGTGAGGGCCAGCTGGAGGGACAGGCGGTCCGCGTGGCCCTTGGGGGTGTTCTTCAGCATGTCCTGGGGTGAGGAAAAGGATGGGGGAGAGGAACAAAGAGCCACCCCGGCAAAAGTCAGTCCTGTTGGGGACGCTACAATTTGGAAGCACTTCCAGCACCTCTGAAATCAAAGCTTAGAAGATGATCCTTGGGGAAGGTCCCCAAAGCTGCAACCAAGCTGCCCACCCAAAACTGCCGTGACTTGCTAAACCTTTCCCGCAGCACCCAGGCTGCAAAGCGAGGTAGGTGTTGGCAGCCCCTTCACCCGTACCTGCAGGAGCAGGATGAACTGGGGGAACCTCTGGATGGGCTTCACCATCAGCCCGTAGAGCGTGACGCGGTCAGCGCTGGCCATCTGCCTCTTCTACAAACGGAGGGGGGAAGCAAAAAAAAAAAAGTTTTCATCCATAACGGTGACCGGCAGCACCACACACCCACGTTTGGGTCCTGCTGACCTTGAGGAAGTCGAGAAAGGCAGGTTTGGTGAGACAAGCCTTCTTGATGAGGGACATGGCAGTGGTGAAGTTGTTGACGTAGTCGCTGTAGACGTCCAGCACCATTGACTTGGAGAACTGGGGAGAAGGTGGGAGGAGAGCCGCGATGGCACGGGGCTCCTCCGGAAAGGGGTGTCGGCAAAGCGACGTGGGTGCTCGGATACTTTCAGAGTGATGCTGGTGGTACCCCGAGTTGAGGATGCATCACTTCAACGCTCCACACCCCATCTACTGTCATTGAGAGGGGTCCAAGGGGAGGGTTTCGCAGCCATTGCCCGACTTTTCCTCCTACCGAGGCCACGAAGAGGTCCCCGATCTTCTCCGCCGAGTCCCACTCGGCCACGCGGGAGGCGAGAGCGATCTGGAACATGGAGTGGCACTGCAGGATCTCCTTCAGCCGGAAAAACACCACCTGGCACTTCCTGGCGCTCAGCACCTTCGGCTCCATCTCCATCAGCGGGTTCCTGTAATCCTGTGGGAGATGCCGGTGCATCAGCATCCCTGTATCCCTGCAGCTCCCCCCACTCCAAAAAAAAAAAAAAATGGGGTCCCTCACCTGCAGGATGCGTTTCAGGGAGTCGACGTAGCTCCGCTCGCTCTGCACGATGGAGCCCAGGATGTGTCTCCGAACCACCTGTGATGACACCGGGGCTCAGCCGCCGTGTCCCCCCCCCCCCAAAAAAAAATTGAGATTGGGGTGGGGGGACACGCAGGCACAGCGCATTGCAGAAGTGCTGACTCGTTGACTTCGCTTTCTGCTGACTCGCCCTTCCCCTGGTTGCTCAATCACAGGATGGAGGGGAAGCCGCGTACTCCCACCCCCCCCCAACCACCTACCCCGGACCCCAACCCACCCCACGCCCACCTGCTGTGGGCTCAGCCCCTCGGGCATGGGGCCCAGCTCCGGCGGTGGGTGCTTCATGTCAGAGACAGTGACCTCCAGGAACCCCATGTCCTCCTCCTCCGAGTCCCCTGCGGGGACAAAATAATAAAAACCAACCAAATGCCAAAAAAAAAAAAAAAAATTAGATTTTTTTGGGCCTCGAGAAGACTCTGGAGCCCCCCCCAGCTGCTTGGCTGGGGACGCGGTTGGGTCGGGAGCCGGGAGCGGAGGTGGACCCCAACGTCCTCCCGGAGCCGCTGTCACCGGACACCAGCATGAGTCAGGTGGCGAGCTGGGAGTGAGCCAAGACCCCACCGAGAGGGGACAAAAAGGGTGTCCCCGGCCCCCAAAAGCCCCCCTGGTTGATGGAAAAGCCCCCCCTCCCCCCCATCATCATCCTCGCCCCAAGGGTGGGCACGAGCAGGGACAAAGCGGGAAGGAAAAGGCTCTGAAAGCAACGCACGGATCAGAAAAAAAACAGGGAAGGCAAGAGGCTGACGCCCGCCGCGGCGGGTCCCTTACCCGAGGCCGAAGCAGCGGAGGAGGAGGAGGGTGAGCGAGCCAAGGCGGCGGCGGCGGTGGCGGCGGCGTCGCGATGCAGCGACGGCCGTTTCTTCCACATGGCCGCACCGCCCCGCGCCGACCGCCCCGGCCCCATCCCCGGCACCTATAAATAGCCGCTACTGGGGAGGACCGGCGCGGTGGAGGGGAGGGCACTGGCGGCCGAGTGACCTTTTTCCTTCCCTAATTTTGGCAGGGAACATCGCCGCGCTTGGCCGCCTGGCTCCTCTCTCCCTCCATCTCCGCGGATCCGGGATGGGATGGGATGGGATGGGATGGGATGGGATGGGATGGATGGGATGGGATGGGATGGGATGGGATGGGATGGGATGGGATGCTCTATGGCACCCCGAAAGCATCCAAGCCGTGATCCCGGTGAGGTTAAGCCACGGCGGGGCCGTGCAGCAAAGCTGGGACACACACACCGGATCCCCTCCGGACAGCCCCGGCCGAGCCGGGAGGTCGCCTGGCCGGGATCCTACCTCCCCCGTGACGTTCCGGGGAGACCCTGGAGCTCCAACGGGCGAGCGGTTGGTTTTCCGCCGCCCTCCTCCTCCTCCGCTCCCCATCCCCTACGCGACAGCGGCAAAATTAGGAAAAACGACCCCCACCCCCCCAAAATTGGTATTTCAGGGTAGATTCAGCTCTATATTCGAGGGGAGCACCCATGGGTGCTGGCGTGGTGGGGACACTGTCCTGCTCTCGAAAGGAGATGGGTGTTTGGAGCAAGAAGCGAGGTGAACCGACCGAGCTTGCACGGGGATGCAAAAAGTGAAAAAAATATGAAATAAGAGCGTAAAGCACAGAAAATAAAATGGCAAAGGAAGAGCTGGAAGCTGTGAGGATTCATAATGATTTTTTTCCAAAAATACTCTCAAAAAGGGTTTTTTTTGGCTGTTAAAAGCAAGGACGGGGGTTTCCCCCCGCTTACCTGGTGCTTCTTTCCGGTGCAGGAACGTCACCTTCCGCATCACCGCGATCTTGGTCTTCTCCAAACCGTCCTTGGTGCCGCTTTTGGCCGCTTTCATCAGCTGGGTCATCTGGGCAGGGGGACAAGAGGGACCAGGAGAGGCTTGAGGTGGCACCAGGACCCCATTTCAGGTCCAGATACAGCAGTGCCATCTCCTTGGGGACATCTCCTCCAAGCATCATCCCCCTTTTCGGGTCTGGATGCAGTGGTGCTACCTCCTTGGGGACATCATCCCCCTTTTCAGGTCTGGATGCAGTGGTGCCACTTCCTTGAGGGCATCCCCTCTGAGCATCACCTCCTTGGGGACATCATCCCCCTTTTCAGGTCTGGATGCAGTGGTGCCACCTCCTTGGGGACACCTTCTCTGAGCATCACCTCCTTGGGGACGTCATCCCCCATATTCGGTCTGGATGCAGCAGTGTCACCTCTTTGGGGACATCATCTCCCTTTTCAGATCTAGATGCAGTGGTGCCACCTCCTTGGGGACATCATTCCCCATTTTGGGTCTGGATGCAGCAGTACCATCTCCTTTGGGGACACCATCCCTCATTTTGGGTCTCGTTGCAGTGATGCCACTTCCTTGGGGACATCATCCCCCTTTTCAGGTCTGGATGCAGTGGTGCCACCTCCCTGGGGACATCATCCCCCATGTGGGGTCTCATTACAGTGGTGCCACCTTCTTGGGGACATCATCCCCCATTTCAGGTCTGAATGCAGCAGTACCATCTCCTCTGGGGACACCATCCCCTATTTCGGATCTGGATACACTGATGCCACCTCTTTGGGGACATCATTCCCCTTTTCGGCTCTAGACACAGCGGTACCATCTCCTTTGGGGACATCATTCCCCAGTTTGGATCTGGATGCAGTGGTGCCACCTCCTTGGGGACATCATCCCCCATTTGGGGTGCCTTTGGGGACACCCCCTCCGAGCCCTGTCCCCGTTTCCCCACGCAGCCCCATGACGATGAAGAGGAGCCCCACGGCTGAGGAAGAAGGACGCTCCGGCATCTCTCCCTGCTCCGCGGGGACCCGGCTGCGGGCGCAGGCGAAGCGGGAACACGCAGCGAAAGCGGAGAGGGAAGGAGGGACCCAAGCGGGAGCGCGAAGGGTGGGGGGCGCCGACCTTCACACCTCCAACCGCCACCACTCCAGTCCAACCGCCACCACTCCAGTCCAAACTGGTGTCGGCATCTCCTTCCTACCCCGAACCCATCCTGAACCCCCCTGGACCTGGATGCTTTAGGGCTGGGAAGGGCTTTTCCGCTAAATTTTTTTTACACCTCCCTAAAATTTCCTTTTGCCACTTGATTTCCAATCAATACAGGGGAAAAAAAAAAAAAATTTCCTTTTCCCACTTGATTTCCACTTGATATGGGGCAAAAAAATCCTAAACCAAAAAACCTCAACTTCTGGAAGGGGTGATCCTGCTTCATCCCAACGCCCCTTCGGAATAAAAATCAATCAATAAATAAATAGATCACCTGAAAAAATCCCCGTTTGTACCCAAAAAGCAAATGGGAATTAAAAATAAATATATAAATTGCCCAAAGGCAAATCGAAATTTAAAATAAATATATAAATCGCCCAAATAGATCCCTGTTTGCACCCAAAAAGCAAACGGGAATTAAAACCAAATATATAAATCACCCAAAAGCAAGTTGGAAGTAAAAATAAATATATAAATCGCCCCCCAAAAAATCTCCGTTTGCACCCAAAAGCAAATTGGGTTTGAGCAGCTGGAGCCGCTAATAAATTCAGATTTTTTTTTTTTTTTTTTTTTAATCGAGGGGATAAATTGGGATGAATTGAAGCTGGATTAGAGGGTTTGGGGTTTGGGTTTTTTTTGTTTTTTTTTTTTTTTGCCCTTCCCACACCTCGGGGAAATTTAGGGAAGGGGATGGGAGGGATGGAGGAGGGACGGTACCTTCCAATCGTACTTCTGCTTCAGCTCCTGCATGTCTCGCCCCCCAACTCTTAAAGCCAGGATGTCCCGCTTAGTCCTGGCGTATCTCTCCTTTAGTCTATTCAGGTCTGGAGAAAGCTGAGCCCAAAAGCAAACCGGGCGGGAGGAGGAGGAAGAGGAGGAAGAGGAGGCAGAGATCCAAGGAAAGCAGCCAAAACCACCAAAAAACACACAAAAAGAGGAGAAATCATCCCAAAGCAGCACCGTACAGGCAGCATCGCGTGTTTTCCCCCCACCTCCTCTCCCGAAATAAAATAAAACTCAGTGTTGCTCCAGCAAGGGAGGGAGCAAATATATATATATTTTTATATATATATTTATATTTTTGTATTTATTTATATATAAAATTATATATATATTTATATATATATTTATATATATAATTTTTTATATATAAAGCGCAGGGGAAAGCGGCAGCCACACTCTGGAGATGCCAGGATGCGAAAGGAAAAGAGGGGAAAGAGGGGGGAAAAAAAAAAGGAAGAAAACAAACCAAAAAAAAAGAAAACAAAAAAAAAAAAGAAAAAGAAGGAACTGAAATTCTGGAAGTTTCGGGTCGGTTTTGCACCGCGTGGCCCCGGCAACGGTGTCTGCGGCGGTGGGGCTGGGGGGGCTCCCGTCCCTTTTATCCCTCACACCCGAGGAATAAAAATAATGATGAAAAGGAAAATAAGGATAATAAATAAATAAATAATAGTACGAATGGATACTAATCAATACTAAATCCTAATAAATAATTCCAATAAAGTAACAAATAATAGAATAACAATCAAAATTAATAAACGATGATTAAGAATTGTTAATATTAATAACTAATACTACTACTACACTACCTTGGGCTGGAAGGACGCCCGGTGCTTGGCCGGCTCGGCCTCCAGTTTGGTTTCCTCGCCCGAATCCTCGCTGTAGCTCTCGAACTCGCTGGAGCTCCAGCCCAAATCGTCGCCGGCCCGCGGCCCCTCGCCCATCGCGCTGCGCTCCGGCCCCGCGCCTGCCGAGCCAAAAAGGGAATTTTCCCCTCTCTGGGAGATGCCCCAAATCCTCAGGGTCTTACAACCCATCTGGGGACACGGCTGCCTTCATCCTTCCCACATCCCAGTGATTTTCCCAGGGTTATCCCCTTTCTGCATTCCTGGCTCCTTCCCGGAGCGGCCTCAGTTTACCCAGCTGGAAAATGGGTGTGCGGTCGTGGGGGAAGAGGAGGAAGGGGGAAGAGGAGGAAGGGGGAAGAGGAGGAAGGGGGAAGAGGAGGAAGGGGGAAGAGGAGGAAGGGGGAAGAGGAGGAAGGGGGAAGAGGAGGAAGGGGGAAGAGGAGGAAGGGGGAAGAGGAGGAAGGGGGAAGAGGAGGAAGGGGGAAGAGGAGGAAGGGGGAAGAGGAGGAAGGGGGAAGAGGAAGGTTCCATCCTTACCGTCCTGCTCGGCATCAAGGGCTTCGCAGGGGACGTCATCGTAGATCACATCGTCCTCCACCGCCGGGAACTCGAAGCGCTCACCTTTGGGGGGGACACACACCCCCACCCCAGGACCTCAGGTCAGCCAAGATGGAAAAATCCTTCCCCAGCCTCAGCAGGGTTTTTTTTGGGGGGTTGTTTTGGGTTTTTAGGGGTTGTTTTGAGTTTTTTCGGGGTTGTTCTGTTTTTTTTCCAGCATTTTAACCCACCTCGGCGGCCGCTTTTCCTCTTCCAGGTCTGGGTACCGACGTGGGGGGCTCCTCCAGCCTCCCCATTGCTCACCCCCAGCGGCAGCCTGCGGGGAAGGGGGTCAGGGAGCACCCCGGGGTGCTCCCCCAGCCCCCTCCAACACCCATCCCCAGTGCACCCCAAAACCCCGGTGCGCTCCTGCTCCCAGCAGAGAAGTTGGGGAAACTGAGGCACGGCACCACACTGTGACATGCCAAAAAAGGGGTGGGGGGAAACCCCAGAGCAGCACTTTCTCTTTCAAGGGACTCAACCCCCCCAAAAAAAATCCCCCTCAAAACCCCACGTACCCTTCCTGAGTCTCCGGCACCGGCCCGTCTGCGGAAGTGGAAAAGCGAAGAGAAACGGCGTCAGCACCCAGGACACCCAAAGGGGAGCTGGGGGGGACACTGGGGACCCCCTGCCCGTCCCCCGTCACCAGTGCCGGAGCTGAGGGTACGCCGCCTGCGAGGGGGGGCCCGGAGAACCGCTTCGCCACTGGGCTCAGCCGCCGAGTCGTCTTCTTCCTCCTCCTCTTCCTCGCTATCCTCGAAGTCGAAGGCTTCGCCGAGATCCTCCTCTCCGTGGAGGGGGGGGCTGGGGGACTCCGGGGCCAGATGGTCACCTGTGAGCAGAAACTTTGTCACTTGGGGTGTGAGAAAGCATCAACCCCCCCAAAAACACACAAGATCCAACAGCCCCGGGGGGGTTCGCGACTCCGGAAGGCTCTGATGGGGATGGTCCCCCCCTTCCTGCCCAAGGCTGGATGTGTCCCCTCCCCAAAAAAAAAACAACACCCCAGTTCTGGCCAGTTGAGGGTACCTATTGCGGGGTGGGGGGGCAGCTCAGACGAAGCCATGGCACCAGGGGTCCGGATGCTCCGTCTGGGCCCTTCCCTGAGGTTTTCCTGCGGGAAAGGAGGAGAAATGGGTTGAGTGGGGAGATCAGCCCCCCCCCTCCAAGTCCATCCTTGGGATAAGCGTGACCGATGCAGCTCCAGTCGCTCCAAAACCTCGTCAGGAAGCAGAAACGTTGCTCCAGGGTCCCAAGTTTGTGGCAAATCCAACCCCACGCGTGGTGAATCCACCCGGCGAATTATCCTGTTCACGGCAAATTTTATCCCGTTCACAGCAAATCCAGCCCCTTCCCAGCTCCGAGCAGCCAACTGGAAGGTGTCGGAGGCTGGGAAGCGCCGAGCATCCTCCTGGAGATCGATGGTTCATCCGCTCCGGTAACCGGAGACTCCCGACGCGCCACCACGAAAGGTCACCGAGAGGAAGAGGAAGGACGAAGCGGGGACCCCCGGTGCTCGAGGGCCGACAAAAAGAGGAAAATGGGACCAAAATCCACTATTTTGGTCCTGCTGGAGCACAAGGAATGCCACCACCCTGCTCTCAAAAGAAGTGACCCCCCATAATATCCCGGTGACCGTTTGTCCCTCGCCTGGATCCCTCGTTTCTCCTGGGAGGGGGGATAAAGGGCATCATCGATCCCCTCATCGCCCCCAAAAAAAAAGGGATGGATTTATTCCTTCTGTGCCAAAACTCCTCCGAGCCGCCACACACGGAGCCGTACGGCTCCAGGGCCACCTATAAATAAATATATAAATTAAATAAATATAAAAATCTACATAAAAATCTCTCTCTCTAGGGCTGGAGCACAGCAGGAGGGAGCTGAAGTCCAGGACCATCCCCCCGAATTCACCTTTACCCCTGGAAAAGGAGCTCTAAACCCCACAGCAAAACCCAAAATACCCCCAAAAACCCCAAAATATCCCCCAAAATACCGAGTTAAACCCACCCGGCCCTTTCCCACAAAAAAAAAAGTTTGTATATTTAAATTTTTGAATGTTTAATTTTGAATTTAACTTTTTCCTAACTTCTTCCCTCCTCTTCTCCTTTTTCCCTTCTCCTAACTTTTTCCCTTCTCTTCTCCTAACTTTTTCCCTTCTCTCCCCAGCTTTCACAAGCTCCAGAAGGCTTTTATCCCTACGGATGCAACGCCAACCGAGCCATAAATCCACGATAAACCAGCCCTGACCAGGAGATGCGACGGAGCCAAAGGGAAATCAAAAAAAAGCGCCGTATTTCTGCAGCGACGCCTCCGAAACAAACTTTAAAAAAAAGCAAATTGAGGAGAAAATAACAAAAACGAGGTAAAATAAACCCAGAAAAACAACTGCTGATGGTTTTATCCAGAAACCAGTTGGCTTACTGGTTTGCGCCGCTCTCCCATTAACCCGATGGTGTCTGCGGGCGGACGACACGGAGCCGGACCCGGCAGCTCGGTCCCCAGTTTATCCCACTAACGGCACACGGAGAAGGTCACTTCCCATTTTGACAGTTGACATAAGCTCCCGTCAACCCAATTTATCCCGGCGCCTGGTTATTTTTCCCAGCCACGAGCACGAGCCACCGCCGAGAGGAATTCCCAGCTCTCCGAAACGACCCGCTCCGACTTTTCATTGGGTCTTGCCAAATTAAATTAAAAAAAAATAATAATAATTTTTAAAAAAAGGTTATTTCACATCATTTTTCAGAGCAAAAGCACTAGCGGGGGCCACGAGCATCCCATGGATGGGGGGAAAAAAAAAAAATCAGTGGGAATGCGCTGTCTTAGCAGGGAGATGCTCCCAAATCAGACTGGGATAGCAAAAAAAAAAAGTGGGATGCAGAATAATCCGACGTAGGGATGCGATAGAACCCGAGAAGGGCGTCGGGATCCGACACCATCCTCGGAAATAGGGATTTAAAGGCTGGAGGAGCTGGCGGTAGCGGCACGAGCCGCCGTTCAGCCCCCGTCTCCCAAAGAAAAGTAAATAAACGGAGCTGGATCTAAATAAAGGTGGAAAAGCAGAGCCACCCGCGGCACCCAGCCTGCCCCTTCGCCTGGCCACTATTTTGGCTCCATTTGGTTTATTTTTAGCCGCCGCGGCGGAGCGACAGGTCGCAGCTGGCGGGATCGGCTGCCAGCAGGACTGGTCCCCAGTTAAAGCATCCTCCGCCCCGTCCCGCCAACCTCCCTTATTTTATTTTATTTTCCTTAAATATAAAGGTTTGCGAAAGCAAAAATGGAAATAAATCCATAATATCGCAGCTGGGATTTGCCCTCCGGCTCCTCTCCACGTTAATCCCTCTTTATAAATAACCCCGGAGCTATTTATAAGGGATGGGAGAGGGGTGGAATAGAAATCAAGAATTGGCTTTTGTCTCCCAAGAGTTTCTTCCGACTCCTTATGCCGACAGTCCTGCAGCCCAACCGCCGTTTCAAAATTTCACCACCCGGATGATTTTTCCAAAAAAAAAAAAAAATAATAGAATTAATTCAGATTATTTCCATCGCGGGACACCGGGGAGAGCGGCGTGGTCCCCAGAGCAACGCAGGGATATTAAAAAAAAAAAAAAAACCCAAATTTTTTAAAATAATAATTTTAAAAAACCCAGCAAATATTCGCTGCAAAATGAATTTTTTTTCCCCAGCCCCAATCGGAGGTCGGTGCGGCACATTATTGGTTTTTTAAGGGCCAAGCGGTTTATTTCCCAGTTTTCCGAGGAATTAATTGTGGAGATTTGAAGGCGTCGGCATGGGAATGAAGGGTCTGGTGAAGGAAATTTATCCCATATCTTCAAAATTCCCCCAAATCGGGTGTTTGGACGCGATTGAGGTTGGTGGAGGTGGCAACGAGGGGCGGCTCGGCGAGCGGTGGGAACGGAACGATAACGAAAAGATGGGGTGTTCCCCCTAAAAAAAAAGCCCTAAGATGGAAAAAATCCACAAAAAATGGATTTTCCCAGAAAAAAAAAAAGCCAAAAGAGAGGTTTTCCCTTGAAAAAAATCCCATGAAAATTCAAGGTTCAAGGCAATTTTGTGATTCTATTTCAAATAAACTCTTGCCAAAAGGCATCGTTTTATAAAAAAATCTCTTCCTGAACATGGTGTTTCCTTTTTTAACCTCAAAACAGCACTTCTGGATAAATATTCCAGCTAAAAACCCAAGACTTGGAAAACTGCCACCATTTTCCTGGTTATTTTCCTTTTCAACATCACCGGCGAACCGGAAAAAAATCCATCCCTTATCCAGCTTGCGCCGTGAGAAGTGTAAATGTAGGAGCAAAACGGGAAAAAAAAAAAAAAAAAAAAAAAATCAGAATTATAGCACTTGAATTTTTTTTTCAAAAAAGGAGTTTTCCACATAGATTTCTTGCAAAGAGACCCAAAAAGTGACGAAAAAGCCTTTTTTATCACCAAAAATCTCCCCAATTTGGTGCTTTGACCTTTCAATTGCAATTGCAAAGTTGCCCCATTGCGAAACTGTTTGAAGGGAGAAGGATTTGAACCGGAAAAAATAATAAATAAGCAAAAAAAATGGGATTTTTTTCCCTCTATTAGTGTTTCCAACTCAAAATTCCCAACAATTTGGGGGTTTGTCATATTGCAAAGCTCCGAATTCAAACCTGTCCCACCCTTCGCAGCGATTTTTCCTCCTGCCAGCGCTCTGGGATCGCCTTATTTTGGCCGAAAACGCCCCAAAAATCAGCAGTAGGTGGTGACACCGATGGATTCGAGACACCCCCCCCCCATATTCTGAATTTTTCCCCCATTTCACAAACCCCTATTCAAGCACCCCATAAAATATCAGATTTTTTCCACCCTATGAATGCATTTCTTCTCTTTTTTGCTGGGATTTTGGGGCGAAACCCGCTTTTTTGCAACCCAATCTCTTGCTAAAACGCATTTAATACATTAAAAATCAATAAATTGGTGCAAAATTGGGGAGGGGGGGGTTGGAATATCACAGCAACTTTGCAACCCTCGCGGTGCACGACGCAACCTTGCACCCCAACGCAGCCGTGGCCGGAAAAAAAAAACCCTAAAAAGGGGGAAAATTGCCAGTATTTATTATTAAATTATCCCGGAGGAAGCGTTCAGCCCCCTCCCTGAAATCCCATTTTCCAGCAGGTGCTGCAAAATCCCCCAAAAAACAAGCCGAGAAGTGGAATTTGCAAGAAAAACAAGGGGGGAAAAAAACCACAAAAAGCTCGGGAATTGGGTATGGAATAAGGCTGTTGCCTCCCTCGTGTAAAAATAATTAAAAATATATTAAAAAAAAATAAAAATATATCTAACAAAAGCGCCGGCGGCAGCGGGGAGGCGACGGTCTCCCGCTGCGAGAGGCCGCGATAACCTATGGATACGTTATTTATTTTCCGTATAGAGGCGATAACCTATAGCTAGGCGTTGTATATAGTATTTTTGTAGGGATTTAGGGGCGATTTGGGGAAGGGAGGTGGGTTTTTTTTTTTTGGCTGACCTGGGAAGGCCGCGTCTCCTCCGGCTTTGTGTCCGCATCGGCCGCGCAGGCCCCCGGCGAGGAGGCGACGTCGGAAAAAAGGGGTGGAAAAAGGGAAAGCGCCGGGGTTGAATCCCACCCCGGAGTGTAATGGGGTGGCCAAGGGTGGGGACACCCAACTGGCACCCACCCACCCCACCCCGACACCCCCGGATCGCGGCGGCCAAGGGCCGGTGGCCGGATGGGAACCGCGGTCCAGCGGCTGCACCGAGGGATGTCGGGATTTTGGGCATCTCCCCCCCTCCTCCTCCTCTTCTTCTTCTTCCCAAGCAGCTTTGATTTACACCCCTCGGTGTTCCCAATCCCAATAAATAACAACACCCTCTCCCTGCAGGATTTGGCCCCTTCTTTGCTTTTTAACCCCCTCTGTGCCGGCGAGACCTGTTAACTCTCTCACCGCCGATACCGTCAACCGCGATAAAACAGCCCGCGGGTTCGCAGTGGGAACTTTTGAAATTCCCAAGTAAAGAGGGTTTTTCTCTGGAATATTTTACATCTGAGATACCGGCTACGGGGCTGAGCCCTAAATATGGCTCCATGTTTAGGGGGGTATTTAATTTAGGGGGTACTTCTTTGCTTTAGGGGGTATTTTATTTATTTAGGGGGTATTTTATTTACTTAAAGGGTGGGAATTTCATTTAGGAGAAGAATTCTTTTATTTAGGGGGAACTTCTTTACGGGGTATTCTATTTAATTTGGGGGGTATTGTGTATATACAGTAACTTTTTCTATAATTCAGTGGATATAGTACTAATTTAAGGGGGTACTTGAATTGGGGGGGTACTACTTTAATTGGGGAGTACTGTATTTATTTAGGGGATATCTCATTTATTTAAAGGGAAGGTATTTTATGTAGGGGGACACTTCCCTTATGTAGGAGGTAATGTATTTATGTAGGGGCTACTTCTTTAATTTAAAGGGTATGCATATAATATAGGGGGTATTTCATTTATTTAGGGGGTACTCCTTTAATTTAGGGGGTATTGTATTTATGTAGGGGCTTTTTCTTTAATTTAGGAGACACTTTTTTAATTTAGGGGGTGCTACTTTAAGGAATATTTAATTTAGGGGGTATTTCATTTATTTAGGGGATACTCTTTTAATTGATAGGGTACTCCTTTAATTTAGGGGATATTTTATTTATGTAGGGGCTTTTTTTTCTTCAATTTAGGGGGTATTTCTTCAATTTAGGGGGTACTTCATTTCTTTAAAGGGTATGCATTTAATTTAGGGGGTACACCATTAATTTAGAGGGTGGTGTATTCATGTAGGGGGTACTTCTTTAATTCAGGGGGTACTTCTTTAATTTAAGGAATATGCATTTAATTTAGGGGGTATTTCATTTATTCCCCCCGCAGCCATCTCAGGCCCTAAAACACCCCCCCAAAACCACACTCCACAGTTAAAAAAAAAAAAAAAAAAGACAATTTCAAGCATCCTCGCTGCGAATCGGCCCCCTCTTACCTATTTCATCCGTGTTTCAGGGTTTTTCCGGCCGGGACGGAGTTTGCCGCCGCCGCCGCGGTGCCGGCGTTACGCCCGGCACACCCCAGTTGCCGTTGCCCGGCCCCGCTGGAAAACACCTTTTGCAAACAAATTAAATTGCTGCCAGGTTTTATTCCAGCTCGAAACCAGCCAAACAAGCCTGGCAATAAAAAGAATAAAATATATTTATATCTCAGTGCCCTTTGGATGACTCACAGGCAGCCTTAAAAAAAAAAAAAACCCACACTTTTTTTTTTTTGAGTAAAGACCTTTCATAGCCCATTTTTAGGGGGGCTGAGGAGCAGCTAAAGCATCTCTGCAGAAATTCAAGTTTTTAGTGTTTTTATCTTTTTTCCCCTCCTAGTTTTTCAGATTGCATATCAACCTTCCATCCCTCATCCCAAAAACTTCACACCAAGGACTTAAAACCCCCCCAAAGGAGAAGGGGAGAAGAGGTACTGCACCCCAAAACCTGCTCTGCAGGCAAAGAGAGAACGGGAGCAAAGAGCACCCAAAGCACCCCCCAACACACCCTTTTGCAAGCTGCTCACGTGCTCATTTGCACCAGTCGAGCAGATTTGCACCCATGGGGTGACACCCACCCCCCCCAAAAAAAAAACCAACTCACCCCAGCGACAAGAGGTCGGCTCGATGGCAGCCGGAGCGTTGGCATCGGTGGGTGCCGGCGGCGCTGACTCAGCCGGGCCTGGGTGCTGGCGTCAGGAGGGCTGGGTCACCCCGGGGTGCTGGGAGCTGAAACACCCCCCCCAAAAAACAATAATTGAAAAAAAGACATCATTTTATAAATTAAATCATTTCTAATTTATTAATAAGTTAAGAAATTATTCACCCTGGAGACCTCTGCCAACCAAGGGGGGGGTCCCCGCTGCAGCAACTGACCCAGAGCCCCCCCCACCCACACCCCACCCAACCCCCCCCCTTTTGCAAGGTGCTGAGCTGCATTTTTGCAAACACCTGCGAGAGTTAAAGCTGCTTTTCCGGTTTCTCCCTCCCAAACAACTTCAGGCACCACCTCCCCTGAGCCCAAAAACCACCCAAATTCCAGCAATAGGGTTTTATTCACCCAAAAAAGATGAGGGGGGGATGCACATGGCAGGGTGGAGGTCACCCACCCACAGTCCTGGCGATTTAATCCCACCTGCTGGAGGGATTTATTAATTTCCCATCGAGGAGCCAAACCTTGGTCTCCTCCAGGGAAAGGAGCCACCGGAGATTTGGGTGAGCAAAGGGCTCACGTGGGTGCTCAGCCCTTAAGAGGCTGATGGGACCCAGCTGGCCTCATCCTGCACCCACCCCCTGCAAGAGCCCCCGGCACCTGGTTTAAAATGCAACCCCTTCTCAAGAAAAAAAAAAAAAAAATTAAAATAGTCAAATAAAGCCCCCCAAAACCAAACAAAAAACCCCAGAAAAAGTAAAATTAAAAAAAATAGGAAAAAAATGCACCACCCGGGGCAGACAGGGCACCCGTGGAGGGCGGGTGTTTGTCCGGGCACAACCATCCCACACGGATAAAAAATCCCCAAAAATAGATATTTTTATTTCAACAATCGAGGTGACGGAGCCAGGGTGGCCGTGCCCAGGGGGAATTTTGGGGGATACCTTCAGCGAGAAGTGTCCTGACTTCTCCAAACAATTTTAGGGATTTTTTTTAGGAAAGACCTTCCAAGGAGGCGGCGGAAGCTGCCACCCGTGGCACCGCGTCGCGGGAAACACCGGAGCTCCCGGTGCAAGAGAGCGGCTGGGGAGGTTCCGCTCGCCCATCTCCCAACGGAAAACCCGTCGGAGGGGCGGAATTCCAAGTTTGCGAAGCTCCCACTCGTTATTTCAGCTCATCCCTTGCTCCCTCCGCACCCCTCGGCCACGCCATTCCCAGCAAAACCCCCCCAAGATTCCATCCAGGAATGGAATCGTGCAATTCCCACTGGTCGGAGACAAGCCAGACCTTAAATTCCCTCCTCGCTCACGCCAAACCCTTGGGAAAATCCAGCCTTTTTGGGTTCTTGCCGGATGCACCGGCCGATTTTTTGCTCCCTTGCCGCAGGCGGAGGATGCAAATCCCCCCCCACCCCGCGCCCGTTCCCACGCTGCACCCAAATCCGCCCCCTCCCCGCGGGGGTGAGTTTTTGCAGGGGATCTCGCTGCAAACTCCACTTTTCCAGTTGCTACGGAATTATCAGCATCCCCAGGGATACCCCGGATACCGTTGGCGGGGATACGGCCGGATTGGGGGGTGGGAAGGACGAAGCAAGGCCAAGGTTATCCAAGGTGACTCGCTCCTACCCCACCCCTCCCCCATCCCAGGCTCCCGTGGGAATTAACAGGTAAAACCAGTTTTACCATATCCCGGGAAAAACCAGTTTAACCCACGGCCTGACGCAACCCGAGGTCTTCTCCGAATCTTCCCATCCACCCCCCGTAACCCTTTTTTTTTGGAAAAAAAGTCTATTTTTAGGGATAACCCACCGGCTTCCAGAGCTGGCAGTGTTTTAATGACATCACGTCGTTATCCATATCATGGAAAAACCCCAAATCACCTAATTCCCGCCCCGGGCTGTTGGAAGTGATGTGTTAATTGGGTGGGTTTTACCAGATTTAGGGCAAAACGCTGCAGAACCACCCCCAGAATACCCCAAATTTTGAGGGAAAAACCCACCAGCGCCGGGGACGAGCAAAGGGGAGGGGGAATTTGGCACGGGCACGCGGGCGGCACGCCGGAACCCATCCCGGCGGCGCGGGGAATCATCACCACCAAATTATTCCTGCTCAGCAAAAGTCCTTTGGAAACCCCAACGTTGCACCGGGGGGTTGTGGGTCGGTTTTTTGGTGGGGTTGGGTTTTTTTTTTTTTGGATTTTTTTCCGGGTTTGAGGCCGCGGCGTTTCTCTCCCGCCTTCCCCCAGCCAACCCATCGCGCCGGAGGTTTTTCTCCGTCCAACCTTCCATCTCCCGGATCCTGCCGGAGCGTCGGCGCGGACAACAGGTCGCGGCGCCGAGATGCTTCGCGGATGATTTGGTAAGTAATATAAGTCCTTTTTTTTTTTTTTTTTTTGCTTTTTTATCCCCTTTAAGGTTATTTTTCTTCGGGAGCGCCAGGGTTTTGCCAGCAGTTTGGCATTTTTCCGGTGTTTTGGGAAACGGGGCCCACCAGTGTCCTGCGGGCCCAGGTCCCTGGACTGCAATTGCATCACAGATTGCAAATGCATCACAGATTGCAAATGCATCACCGATTGCAAATGCATCGCAAATTGCATCGCATATTGCAAACGTATCATAAAGTACAAATGCATCACAAATTGCATCGCATGTTGCATCACGAATTGCGACTGCATCACATATTGCGACTGCATCACATATTGCAAATGTCTCTCATTGCAACTGCATCACAAATTGCATCGCATAGTGCAAATGCATGGCATATTGCATCACAAATTGCAAGTGCATTATAAATTACAAATGCATCCCATTGCAAATGCATCACAAATTGCAAATGCACCACAAATCACATCACAAATTGCAAATGCATCACAAATTGCAAACGTATCTCGTATTGCAACTGCATCACAAATTGCATCATGTTTGCAAACACATCATATATTGCAAATACACCACAAATGGTAAACGCATCACAAATTGCATCACAAACCGCAAATGCATCCCCTACTGCAAACGCATCACGAGTTGCAAATGCCTCATAAATTGCAACTGCATCATAACGTGCAGCTGCATCACATATTGCAAATGTATCACGCACCGGTGCGCCTGCACAGGACGGCACGGGGACAGCAAAAATGAAGGTGCAAAGGAGCGTCGGGGCCGTTGCACGTGTCTTCCCCTCCTGCACATCTCTCTCTGCAATAAAGGGAATCTTCCACCGGTAAAAAATTCTGCAATAAGGAGAGCAAGAGCGTCTTCCCTCCTGAAAAAAAAAAAAAAAAAATTAAAATCTCATTTTTGGGGATGGAGCGCGTCTTCCCTCCGCGAGAAAAGTTGCTTTGCAAGAAGCCTTTGCAAAAATCGTGCTTTGCATTCAGGGGAAGGCAAAAAATGCTTTGCAATAAAGGCAATATGTGCATTTATTTATTGAGGGAAAACTTTGCAAAAAAGGGAATACGTGAGAACTTTGCAATAAAGGCAGTATGTGCATTTATTAGGGAAAAACTTCTTTGCAATAAAGGCAATATTTGCATTTATTTATTGGGAGAAACTAAGGCAGTTAAGACAATATATGCCTTTATTGGGGGGAAAAACTTTGCAATAAAAGCAATATGTGCATTTATTGGGGAAAAAAATTATTTGCAATAAAGGGAATATTTGCATTTATTTCTTGGGGAAAAAAAATTGAAAAAAGGCAATATGTGCATTTATTGGGGGGAAAAATTATTTGCAATAAAGGCATTATTTTCATTTATTTTGGGGGGGGGGGGGAACACACCAAAAATCAAACCCTTTGCAACAAGGGGAGCACGTGCATTTTTTTGCAAAAAAAAAAATATTTAAATTATTCTTCGCAAAAAAACGCACGTTTCCCTTTGAAAAAACAAAACAAAACAAAATAAAAAACCGAAGCCTTTAGCGAGGCAGCACCTTCGCAGCTGCAAAACCGGGGGGGGGGGGGGGGTGACCCCCCCTTTGCACTATTTTTTCACTCTCACCCTCCCCGAGTCTTCCTGTCCTAAAGATGGAGCTGTGCGAACCCGGCCGGACTTTTGCAGCCTCTTCCTCTGCAAAGCAAAGAGTTATTTATTTTTTTATTTTTTTTTTTTAAATTCCCCCCCCCCTCTTTCCTGCCCCGTCCATGTGTTTCTGTTTTGTACCGCGTTGCATTTTTTTTTTATTTTTTTTTTTTTTCCCCTTCCGCCGCCTCGTATTTACATTTTAAAGCGCATCTGGTGGGTGGGCGCTGAGAGGGAAGGGGGGGGGGGAGGAAGAAAAAAAAAAAAAAAAAGAAAAAACGCAGAAAAAAAAAATTACCTTTTTTTTTTTCCTTTTTCTTTTTTTTTTTTTTTTTTCCCTCCTGCAACAGGAAACAGCAGCAAAAAATATTGCAAAGGCCCCGAGTTGTTGCTTTCTTTATGCTGCGCCCTTCGCCCTAAAAAATCAGGTTTGCGATTTTGGGGGGGGGGGGGGGGGGGAGGAATTGGGGGGGGGAGGAGGAGGGGAAAGGGGATGGGGGGGGCTTAAAAAGGGCTTCCCCCCCCCCCAAAAAAAAAAAAGCGGATCCACGTGGTTTAATGGGGCCAGACAGAGATCCCATTGTTCAGCGGCAATAATAAAGGGGAAATTAAAACAAAAAAAAAAAGGGGGGGGGGGCAAATGGAAGGGGGGGCTGGGGTTATTTTCTGCAACTCTCTGCCCCCCCCATCCCCAAATACAGCAGGGCAGAGGCAGGAGGAGCGCGGGCCCCCCCAGAGCAGGTGGGGGGGTGCGGGGGGGGGATTTTTGTCTCCGGGCCGTTTTCTTGCCGTTTACACCCCCCCCTCCGGTTTGTGAATTCCCCTTCCGCAACTCCCCCCCCCCCCCCCCCGACCCCCCCGTTTGCAAACCCCCCTATTCCATTCCCCCCCCCCCCCCCTTCCAACTCCCCTTTGCACCCCCGGTTCCTAATCCCGGCTCTCTGCACCCCTCTTTTCCAATCCCCCCCCTTTGCACCCCCTTTTTCAACCCCCCCTTTCCTAATCCTCCTCCTTTGCACCCCCCTTTCCTAATCCCCCCCTTTTCTAACTCCCCCTTTTACACCCCCCTTTCCTAATCCCCTTTTCCAATCCCCCTCCTCCTAATCCCACTTTCCACCCCCCCGCATTGCACCCCTCTTTCCTAATCTCCCCTCTTTCCAACCCCCTTCCCTAATCCCCCCCTTTTCCAACTCCCCTTTTCCAACCCCCCCCTTGCACCCCCTTTCCTAATCCCCCCCCCCCCCCATTTCCAATCTTCCCTTTCCCAATCCCCCCCTTTCCAACCCCCTTTTCCCAATCTTCCCCCTTTCCCAATCCCCCAGCCGATGCCGAGGGGGGGGTCTGTGTGTCACCCCCCCCCCCCCCCCCCCCCCCCACATTGTGGCCCCCCCCCCCACCCTGCTCGCGCGCTGACGGCGGCGCGCGCCCGTGCGCAGGCGCGATGCCCCGCAGGAAAGTGACGGGGCCGCCCTGGGACGCGGGTCCGGGCAACGGGGCGGCGGCGGCGGCGGGGAGGAGGCGGCCCGGGCCGGGCACGGCGGCGGGAGGAGGAGGAGGAGGAGGAGGGAGGCGGCGGCCGCGAAGGGAACGCGGCGGAGGGAGCAGCGGAGGGAGCAGCGAGGAAGAAGCGCCCCGAGAGCGGCGGCCGCGGGACGGCAGCCCCGGCGGGAGGAGGCCCGGCCGGCCCGGGGGGGCCGGTGCTGGAGGAGGAGGAGGAGGAGGAGGAGGAGGTGCGGCGAGAGGACAGAGCGTCGTTATCTGCGAGCCCGAGCACAGCAAGGAGCGCATCGTGAGCGGGGCGGCGGGAGGGCGGCCACCCCCGCATTGCACCCCCCTGCTGCGACCCCTGCATTGCACCCCCCGACTGCGACCCCTGCATTGCAGCCCCCGCATTGCACGCCCTGACTGCAACCCCCGCATTGCACCCCCCGACTGCAACCCCTGCATTTTAGCCCCTGTATTGCACCCCCTGCTGTGACCCCTGCATTGCACCCCCCGACTGCGACCCCTGCATTGCACCCCCCTACTGCGACCCCTGCATTGCAGCCCCCGCATTGCACCCCCCTAACGCAGCCCCTGCATTGCACCCCCTAATGCAACCTCCCTGGCACACCCCTCCCAAAGCACCCCTTCAGCGCACCCCTCCTTGCACCCCCTTGTTGCATCCCCTAACGCACCCCCCCTTGCACCCCTCCATTGCACGCCCATGTTGCATCCCCCATCGAACCCCCACTGCACCCTCGTTGCACCCCTTAACGCACCCCCCGGTGCACACCTGTGTTGCGCCCCCCATTGCATCCCCTGGTGCACCCCCCCATTGCACCCCAAATGCACCCCCTAACTGCACTCCCTATTGCACCCCTGCATTGCACCTCCAACACCCACCCCAGTTGCACCCCCCCATTGCACCCCTTAGTGACCCCCCCATCACCACCCTTACTGCACCCCCTCAGTGCCCCCCCTCAGTGCCCCCCATTCATGTGGCCCCCAATACACCCCGTCACTGCACCCCTTTAACCCCCCCACTTCACCCCCTTCACCCTCCCACCGCTCCCCTTCATTGCCCCCCAATAACGCAGCGCGTCACTGCACGCACCCCCCTTTAACGCCTCCCTCCAGGGGTGCCCCCAAATTATACCCCTTAAATGCACCCCCAAAGTCACCCCATAACGGTGCCCCCGCATTGCCCCCCCCAAAGCTTCACCCCTGAATTGCTCCCCGAACCCCATGAGACACCCCCAAATTGGGGAGCCCCCCCTCCCTGCACCCCCTTTGCATCGCTCCCCCGTGTCCCTGGTGTCCCCCCTGGCCCCCGCGTCCCTCCTGTCTCCCATATTCCCAATGTCCCTTGTGTCCCCCACATCCTTGATGTCCCCCATGTTTCCCCACGTCCCTTGTATCCCCAATGTCTCCAGTGTCCCCCACGTCCCTGATGTCCCCCATATCCCTCGTATCCCCATGTCCCCAGTGTCACCCATGTCCCCAATATCCTCCACATCCTCTCCATCCCCCATGTCCCCCACATCCCTGATGTCCTGCCACGTTCCCAATATCCGTAGTGTCCCCAATGTCCTCCACATCCCCCATGTCCCTGGTGGCCCCAGTATCCCTGGGGTCTCCCATGTGTCCCCATGTCCCCCTAGATCCCAGTGTCCTCCACATCCCCCACGTCCCTGGTGTCCCCAGTATCCCTGGGGTCCCCCATGTCACCCACGTCCCCCATGTCTCCCTAGATCCCAGTGTCCTCCACATCCCCCATGTCCCTGGTGTCCCCAGTATCCCTGGGGTCCCCCACAACCCCCGTGTCCCCCCAGTGTCCCCCAGTCACTGACCCTGTCCCCGTTCCCGCAGAAACTCGAGGGCTCGCGGTGCCGGGGGCAGCTCCTCATCTTCGGTGCCACCAACTGGGACTTGATCGGCCGCAAAGAAGTGCCTAAGCAGCAAGGTGAGGGGAGCAAAACACACTGAATTCATTTTTTTCACCTTATTATTAAGTGGTTTTCTTGAATTTTTATTTCATTAATATTTAATTAATGTTTAATTAATTAAATTTTGCAAACCAGTTGCATATGGTGATCTGGGGCGCGCCGAGTGTCCTGCAAAGCGAAAAGAAACGCAGCACTTACTGTTTGTGTGTTTATATTTGAATTAATTTTTCTGCTTATTTTTCTGCACTTGTCTTTAATTATTATTTCTATTAATTAATATTTGTGGAGGGTTTTTGGTTTTTTACAGTTGCAGAGCGTAATCTGGGCCAGAACTTGGGGTGCGCTGGGTCTCCTGCAAAGCACAATAAAAGCGTTTTTTATTTTCAATGCATTTATATTTCATTATTTTTTTCTGCTAATTTTTAATGCATCTATATTTAATTACTATTTTTATTAATTAATGGTTGCGGAGGGGTTTTTTTACAGTCGCATATTGTAATCAGAGCCAGAACTTGGGGTGCACCAGATCCTCCGCAAAGCGAAATAAACACGCTGGTTGCTGTTGATGCCTTAATATTTCATTATTTTTTCCTGGTTATTTTTATGCATTTATGTTTAATTATTATTTTTATTAATTAATATTTGTGGAGGGGTTTTCTTACAGCTACATAGCGTCGTCTGGGCCAGAGCTTGGGGTGCGAGATGCACCGGATCTCCTGCACAGCAAAGTAAATGCACTGCTTATTTTTGATGCATTTATATTTCGTTATTTTTTTGTGTGTGTATTTTGATGCATTTACATTTAATTATTATTTTTATTAATTAATGGGTTTGGATGGGTTTTATTACAGTTGCAGAGCATCATCTTGGGGTGCGCCAGATCTCCCTCAAAGCAAAATAAACACGCTGCTCGCTTTTGATGCCTTTATATTTCATTAATTTTTCAGCTAATTTTTTTTGCATTTATATTTCATTACTATTTTTATTAATTAATGGTTGTGGAGGGTTTTTTATTACAGTTTCATATTGTAATCAGAGCCAGAACTTGGGGGGCGCCGGATTTCCTGCAAAGCCAAATAAACACGCTGCTTACTTGGATGCCTTTATATTAAATGTGCTTATTTTTAATGCATTTATATTTAATTATTATTATTAATTAATTTGGGGAGGAGTTAACGGTTCCATATCCTAATCTGAGCCAGAACTTGGGGTGCACCAGATCATTTTTTTGCACAGCAAAATGAAAGTGCTGCTTCCTTTCGATGCCTTTATATTTCATTGATTTTTCAGCTAATTTTGAATGCATTTATGTTCAATTATTATTTTTTATTAATTAATGGTTTGGGGGTGGGGAGAAGTGTTTACAATTGCAGAGCCAGAATTTGGGGTGCACCAGATCTGCGAGCAAAATAAACACGCTTCTTACTTTTGAGGCCTTTATATTTCATTAATCTTTCAGCTAATTTTAACGCATTTATATTTTATGATGATGATTATTATTAATTAATTAATCTGGGGAGGAGTTGCAGTTCCATATCCTGATCTGGGCCAGAATTTGGGATTGCACCGGATCCTCCTGCGCAGCAAAACAAACGCTCCGCTTGACTTTTGATGCCTTTATATTCCACCTGCTTTTATTTTGCACGCGTGAAATAAATTCGAAATAAATTTTGAATTTATTTCAGGTGACTTTTGTGATTAATTAATTTTTATTTTTTTTTTTTGGGGGGGAATACAGTTGCCTATCGGAATCTGGGCCAGAACTTGTGGGGGCCGCACCGCTACGGGTGCCTGGCCGGCGTTCAGGTCCGCAGCGTGGTTTCGGGACCCTGCGCCGCTCACAGCCTCCTCATCACCGCCGAGGGAAAGCTCTGGAGCTGGGGTGAGCGCTGGGGGGGGCACCACGGGACACCCCCAAAAACAACCCAACCACCCTGGCAGCATCATGACATGGAGGGGGACCATGGAGATGATGCAAGGGCTGGAGCACCTCTGCTCTGGAGACAGACTGGGAGAGTTGGGGCTGTTGAGCCTGGAGAAGAGAAGGCTGCAGGGAGACCTTCCAGCACCTCCCAGTACCTAAAGGGGCTCCAAGAAAGCTGGAGAGGGGCTTTGGACAAGGGTGTGGAGTGACAGGACACGGGGTGATGGCTTTGAACTGGAAGAGGGGAGATTTTGATGGGATCTGAGGAAGAAATTCTTCCCTCTGAGGCTGGTGAGGCACTGGCACAGGTTGCCCAGAGAAGCTGTGGCTGCCCCATCCCTGGAAGTGTTCAAGGCCAGGCTGGATGAGGCTTTGGGCAACCTGGTGTAGTGGAGGGTGTCCCTGCCCATGGCAGGGGGGTTGGAACTGGATGGTCTTGGAGGTCCCTTCCAACCCAAACCATTCTGTGATGCTGTGATTCTGTGCACCTCCCGTTTCGCTGCAAAAAACCTAAAAAAAAAGTGATTTTTTTGCCGTCGAGGTCGCAATGAAAAAGGCCAGTTGGGACACGGGGACACGAAGCGGGTGGAAGCCCCGAAGCTCATCGAGGTGTTGGGGGGCGAAGCCATCGTGCTGGCAGCCTGCGGCCGCAACCACACCCTGGCACTTACAGGTACGTCGACGGGGGTAAAAATTCATATTTTGGGCAAATTTATCTCAAATCAGGCTGGTTTGCCCCAAAACACCCCGTTTTTTGTTGGTGGTTTTTGGTTTTTTTTTTGCTTTGCAGAGAGCGGGTCGGTGTTCGCCTTCGGGGAGAATAAAATGGGGCAGTTGGGGTTGGGGAACCAGACGGACGCCGTGCCCAGTCCTACGCAGGTATGGCCGCTTCTCATCGTTGGTTTTGGGTGAAAAAACAGCCCATTTGGGGCTTTCTCGTTGAAAAAAGGGGAAAAAAAATCCCTGGCAGAGCTCAAACCACTTGTGGATGCAGGAGAGTTGTTTGTGGCTTCGGTGCATGTAAATACAAAGAGGGATTTGAAATGAAAGCAGATTTTGAGGATTTGGGGAAATTTGGGGGGTTTTGCCTTTTTTTCTCTCTTTTTTTCTTTTTTTTTTTCACCTCCATTTCTGCTTTTCCGGCACAGATCATGTACAACGGGCAGCCCATCACCAAACTGGCCTGCGGAGCCGAGTTCAGCATGATCATGGATTGCAAAGGAAACCTCTACTCCTTCGGGTGCCCCGAGTATGGGCAGTTGGGTACGGTGCTGTTTTGGGGTGATCTGGTAAAATTTGGAGCTATTACAGTGTTGGGGGGGAAAAAAAATAAAATAAAATCCCTGCCTCAGTTTCCCCATCTGGCTAACCAGCAAAACTAGCGGGGTGGGAGCTGCAAAGAAAAAGGGGGTTGCAAAAGGACAGGGGATTTGGGCAGCTGGGTTGGAAATAACGGGGTGCCAGGGGCGGAACGCCCCGTTTTGATGCCGGTGTCCATCCGCAGGGCATAATTCGGACGGGAAATTCATCGCCCGGGCACAGCGGATCGAGTACGACTGCGAGCTGGTGCCGCGCCGTGTGGCCATCTTCATCGAGAAGACCAAGGATGGGCAGATCCTGCCCGTCCCCAACGTGGTGGTGCGGGACGTGGCGTGCGGGGCCAACCACACGGTAGGCACCGACGTTCGCAGGGTGCATTGCACGGCCGTAACCTGCAGCGTGCGTCTCGGGGGAAACGCTTGCAGGAGTGTTTCAGGATAAAGTTTTGCAGGTGCATTTAAGGCTAGAGAGTTGTAGCATGCATTTTAGGGTAAATGTTTGCAGTGTGCATGTAAGGATAAAGATTTGCAGCATGCATTTAGGGTTGGAGATTTGCAGCGTGCATTTATGGATTGAAATTTGCAGCATGCATTTAAGGATAAAGATTTGCAGCATGCATTTAAGGGGTCAAGATTTGCAGCGTGCATTTAAGGGGTCAAGTTTTGTGCATGTAAGTATAGAGATTTGCAGCACGCATATCAGGATAAATATTTGCAGTGTGTATTTCAGGATAAAAACTTGCAGGGTGCATATGAAGGTAGAGATTTGCAGGGTGCGTTTAAGGATATTTGCAGAGTGCGTTTAACCATAAATAACCTGCATCGGGCATTAATTGCTAAAGATTTGCAGCGTGCATCTACAGGTAAATGTTTGCAGGAGCAACTAAGGCTAAACATTTGCAGCGTGCATGTAAGGACAGAGATTTGCAGCGTGCGTGCAAGGACAGAGATTTGCAGCATGCATGTAAGGACAGAGATTTGCAGCGTGCATTTAAGGACAGAGATTTGCAGCGTGCATTTAAGGACAGAGATCTGCAGCGTGCGTGTAAGGACAGAGATCTGCAGCGTGCATTTAAGGATAGAGATTTGCAGCGTGCATTTAAGGCTGAATCCTTGCAGCGTGCATGTAAGGACAGAGATTTGCAGCGTGCGTGTAAGGACAGAGATCTGCAGCGTGCGTGTAAGGACAGAGATCTGCAGCGTGCGTGTAAGGACAGAGATCTGCAGCGTGCGTGTAAGGACAGAGATCTGCAGCGTGCGTGTAAGGACAGAGATCTGCAGCGTGCGTGTAAGGACAGAGATCTGCAGCGTGCGTGTAAGGACAGAGATCTGCAGCGTGCGTGTAAGGACAGAGATCTGCAGCGTGCGTGTAAGGATAGAGATTTGCAGCGTGCATTTAAGGCTGAATCCTTGCAGCGTGCATTTAAGGGTAGAGATTTGCAGCGTGCGTTTTAAGGATAAAAACTTGCAGCGTGCATTAAGGCTGAATTCCTGCAGTGTGCATGTAAGGATAGAGATCTGCAGGGTGCATTTAAGGCTAAATTCTTGCATTTAAGGCTAAATACTTGCAGCGTGCATTTAAGGACAGATTCGCGGGGTGCATTTAGCGCTAAAGATTTGCAGCACTTAACGTTTGCAACACGCGCTGCGGGCGATGCGACTTACCGCGGCTGCTGTCCCTGCACCGAGCGGGCGGGGTGTCGGTGGCTGACGGTGCTGGTGATGTTCCTCCATCCCCAGCTGGTGCTGGACTCGCAGAAGCGCGTTTTCTCCTGGGGTTTCGGGGGCTACGGGCGGCTGGGCCACGCCGAGCAGAAGGACGAGATGGTGCCCCGGTTGGTGAAGCTCTTCGACTTCCCGGGGCGCGGGGCGGCGCAGATCTACGCCGGCTACACCTGCTCCTTCGCCGTCAGCGAGACAGGTGGGTGCTTGGGTGTTTTAAGAGAAAATTTGGGGGGTTTGGGGGTGCTGTAGCTTGATGGGGTGATACCCGGGTGCGGGGTTTTGCAGGCGGTTTGTTTTTTTGGGGTGCCACCAACACCTCCCGGGAGTCCACCATGTACCCCAAAGCGGTGCAGGACCTCTGCGGCTGGAAAATCCGCAGCCTGGCCTGTGGGTAAGTCCAAGTTCCCCTCTCCTCAAAAAAAAAAAACACCCCAATTTCTTGGGTTTTTGGGGTGCAGCTGCCTGCGGGGTGGTTTGGGGCGGGGGGGGTGTCATCCTGCCTTGCACCCCGCTGCAGGAAGAGCAGCATCATTGTGGCGGCAGATGAGAGCACCATCAGTTGGGGTCCCTCACCCACCTTCGGGGAACTGGTAAGGAGGGTTTACTGGGGACCCCCAACCCCTTGGCACCCCAAAACAGCCCCCTCCGCAATCACTACGGGGGGCACCAGCTACATTCCACCCCCCCCACGTTGATTTTTTCCTCCCTCTCTGTGGGATGCGCTTGGCAGGGCTACGGGGACCACAAGCCCAAATCCTCGACGGCCGCCCAAGAGGTGAAGACCCTGGATGGGATCTACACGGAGCAGGTGAGGGCGGGGGGGACCCTGCTGGAGGATGCTGGAGGGGGGGTGTGTGGGACCCCCCCCCATTTAAATAAATATGGTGGCTGAGGCTGTACCAAACTCATCACACCCATGGGATGGTGAAGGGGGGTGCGTGGGACCCCCCCCCCCATAAATAAATATGGTGGCTGAGGCCGTACCCAACTCATCACACCCATGGGATGGTGAAGGGGGGTGCGTGGGACCCCCCCCCCCATAAATAAATATGGTGGCTGAGGCCGTACCCAACTCATCACACCCATGGGCTGCTCAAACACGGTCCTGGCTAAAAGCAGGGAGGGGGGAGAAAACGGAACGAGATGTGGCCCCCCGCCCCCCGCCGTGCCTCAGTTTCCCCCACTCTGCCTTCCCCCCAGGTGGCCATGGGCTACGCCCACTCCCTGGTGATCGCCCGCGACGAGACGGACACGGAGAAGGAGAAGCTCCGCAAGCTGCCCGAGTACAACCCCCGCACCATCTGAGGGGCCCCCCCGGGCCCCCCCACCCCCGCTTTTCCACGCCAGCCGCCATTTTAACTCCCCGTCCTCCCATTTCCAGGGCCGGGGGGGGGGTTATTTCCACACCCCCCCTCCGGCTTTTTGAGTTCCCGACCGTAGCGGGATCTTTCGGCCCATCCAGGCTTCTTTTTTTTGGGGGGTGCGTGTTGGTTTTTGAGTTATTTTGGGTTTATTTCCATTTTTCTCCATCACTTCTTATTCTTTCCCCTTTTCCCAGCCACAAAGAGGGGAACCCTAAAGCTTTTTCTTGGAATTTTTTATCCCTGGCCGCTGGCTCGGGATAAAATTGGGGACCTGAAGAGCAATTGCAAACCAGCTTTTTTTCCCTAATAGTCCACTTTTGTGGTTTTTCTCCCAATATTCCAGTTGTTTGGTGTTTTTTTTCCCCAATATCCCATATTTTTTGCCTTTTTTTTCCCCCAATAATCCAACTTTTTGGCCTTTTTTTCCCCAATATTCCAAATATTTGGTGCTTTTTCCCCAAATATACCAGTTTTATGGCATTTTCCCCCAATATTCTAATTTCTTGGCATTTTTTGCCCCAATATCCTTTTTTTTTTTTTTCCTTTTTTTCCCAATTTTCCATTTTTAAAAAATATTTTTCTCCCAATATTCCAATTGTGTGGCTTTTTTTCCCCCAATATTTCAAATTTTTGCCATTTTTTCCCCAACATTCCAATTTTTTGGGCGTTTTTTCCCCCCCAATCTTTCAATTTTTAGGTGTTTTTTCCCCCCAACATTCCATTTTTGGGGCGTTTTTCCCTACTATTCCAATTTTTCAGCTTTTTTCCCCACTCCCCCCCTGCTTTAAGTGCTGGAATTTCGGGGTGTCCCCCCACCCCAAGGGTTAAACCCCATCCCCAGCACCGTTTTAGGGCTCCCCTCCCCACTGTCGCAGCCCTCGCCCACCCCGGGGAGATCTCAGGGATGAAGAGGGGAACCCTAAAGCTTTTTCTTGGAATTTTTAATTATTATTAATATTTTTTTTTTTAATTATTATTAATTATTCCCGCCTGGGATCAGCCCAAAGTCCTTCCTATGACGCTGTGCACTGTGCTGGAGAAACGAGGTGCCTTTTTCGAGCGGAGCCCAGCTCTGCCTCCGCGTAACCCAAGGGTGATTTTTTTTTTTTTTGGATCTTTAATTTGTAGGATTTCTTTGGAATTAATTAATTTGGGGTAGTTTTTTTTCCTTTTTTTAAGCCCTTTCCGCTCGCCCCGACGGGTCGCACTGAGTGCTCGGGGGCGGCGTTCGTGTCCGTGTGGGGAATTTTGCAGTTTAAAAAGCAAAAAAAAAAAATTGTAAAAGGGGGTTTTTAAGTATTTTTTTTCATTTGCTTTGGGGTTGGGGGGGTTATTTTAGGGGATTTTTATTTTATTTTAATTTTTTTGGAAGAGGGGTGTTTTAGAGGTAAAATATCCAGGACAGGGAGAGCAGCTGAGCGGGAAAAGGCAAATATTCCGCTTTTTTTAGCAATATTTGGGTTTTTTGGGAGTCGCGGCACGAGCGAATGCCACAGCTCTGATAAAACCGAGGGGAGAAATCAGCGAAAACCCCACTTTTACCCCCCAAAAAACCCACGTTTTTGGTTCATCTGGTTGCCAGCAAGATATTTTTTAGCATGATTAAAGTTCTCCCCCTCAGCTGCTTGAGGAAGGAGGAAGAAAATAATCCTAAACCTGGAGGATTTTGGGATAACGACGTCCTTGAGCTGCGCAGGTCCTGGGTTAGCGCCGTCGTCGTCTTCATGGGGTGGGGTTTTTTATATTTCTTGGAATAAATGTTTAAATAAACGACGTCATTGTGTACCCCTCGTGCTCTGCTTGCTTTATCTGCCCTGATTGCTTCATTTTTTAAAAAATTTAAATTTCTTTTCATACTCAGCGTCCCCAAAAGCAAATCCACGGGCATTAAAGGGCATAATCCTCCTGGTGGCAGCATCCTCCATCCCAAAATATTCCCCCCCACCCCAATATTTCCCTTTCATATTTTGCAGTCAGGGTGCAGACACCCATATTGCTGTATTTTACTGCATGCACGTGTGGGTTTGTGCATACATGTGCCTTTTTGCACGTGTGTGCAGAGGTTTGTGCATGCACGTGGCTTTTTGGGCATGCATGCATGTGCACGCCTGGGTTTCTGCATGCACGTGGATTTTTGTGCACCTGTGTGCTTTTTCACACGTTTCGAGCATGGATGTGGAATTTGGTGCCTGCAGGCATGTGCTTTTTGTGCATGCATGTGCCTTTTTTGCATGGGTTTGTGCATGCATGTGGCGTTCTGCGTGCATGCGCATGCTTTTTTTGCATGTATGTGTGCGTGCATGTTGCTTTTTGGGCATGCATGAGTTTGCATGCACACATCTGTAGAAGCCTGTGTGCTTGCTTTTCTGCATGCATGCATGGTGGGTTTGCACACAGGTGTATTTTTCTGTGGGCCTGTACTCCCGTGCACACAACATGCATTTCAGTGCACACATGCATGTGTGTTTCTGTGCATGTGTACATTTCTGTGCCCATGTATATGTGCATTTTTGTGCACACACATGTATTTTTGTGCATGCCTCTGCTTTTATGCCCATGTGAGTGTGTATTTTTGTGCACACACGTGTTTTTGTGCATTCCTCTGCTTTTATGCACATGTGAGTGTGGATTTTTGTGCACACATGGGTTTTTGTGCACACCCCCCCTTTCTGGAGCACGGATATCCGTGCAGACACACGTGTGTGTTATCCCGTGCATTTTTACACGTGCATCACCCCAACAAGACAGAGGGCTGCATGATCCCCCTCCCCACTATTTTTTTGCCCCCATTTAACCATATTAATTTTAAACACTGGGCGGGGAGTGTGCTGCTGCCTTCGCACCACGGAGCGTCACCCAGCGCCAAACCAAACCATCACCCTGTTTTAAAGCTTCCGACCTTGCACCCAGCCAGAGGGAGGCCAGGAGAAACCTCCAGCCCCTTTTTTATTTCAAACTCGGGCCGAGGGCGGCTGCCGCCACCAAAGGCACTTTTGCAGGGACGGGGAGTGGGGTTGGAGGAGGAAGAGGAGGAACGTCGGTGCTGGGGCCGCGTCAAGGCACCATGTGCCACCATTTGAAGGCGAAGGGCTTCCGGCGGACGTTGGTGCCACAGTGGACCTCGCCGGAGAGGACGTGGTAGGAGAAATAGTCGTCGATGAAGGTGCAGGTGAGGCCCAGGGGCTCCAGCAGCGCCCGCACCCGCTCCTCCAGGCAGCACTGCCCACCCACCCGCGGTCCGAAGGGTTTGGGGATGCCCAAGTGTCTGCCCAGCACCAGCATGTTCACCTGCAGCACGAGGGTGGGGGTGAGGGTGCAAATCCCACCCTAAATTCACAGCCAAGGGTCAGGGGAAAGCAGGAGGGTGGTGGGTGTTACCATGTCGGGGAAGAAGGCTTCGGCACCAGTGGCCACGTCGCCACGGAAGAGCTGCGGGATGTCGAGGATGTCCGGCTCCGTCAGTCCCAGCATCCGCTTCAGGATGTCCCTGTTCCAGCTGATGCAGCTCTGATGGGAGGGAGGGGAGGGGGTCAGCGAGGGGAGGGAAGAGAGGAGGGATGGTATAGAGGGAGGGATGGACAGACACAGGACAAATGGATGGACAGAGGGAGGGAGGGATGGAGTGATGGGTGGCCAGATGGGATGGACAGAGGCACAGATGGGTGGAGAGGTGGACAGATAGAGACATAGAGAGATGGATGGACAGAGGGACGGGTCAATTGATGGAGGGACAAAGGGACGGAGAGAAGGGACAGAGAGAAAGAGGAATGGGTAGGTGGATGGATGGACAGATAGACAGAAGGACAGGTGGACAGATGGAGGCATAAGCCATTCCTCACCTGGACGTAATTATTGAATTTCCGCAGGGTTTCGTTCGCCAGAATCTCGTTTATCGTCGGCTTGGGCACCTTCTCCAGACCTGCAGCACAAATAACCAGGCAGGAATTCTTCACCCAAAACATTTGGGACGAGAATCCGGCTCTGAGCCAGGGGCTCCCCCATTTCAGAAGACAGCGGCAGTGAGATCCCACCCCGGGAAATCAAATCTATGCGGCTTTTTAATTAATTCTGCCGATTTCTGCCCCACGTCCTTGCTGCTGGCAGCGCTTCCCAGCCGTTAGCTGGGTTTCACGGTGCCGTGCGTTCCCCCACCCCGTTACATTTTGCAGGAAAAAGGGAAAACCAACTCATTGAACCCCGTTTTTCATCCTTCCCCCTACCCTGGAACATCGCCGCCTCGCCGAACCCCTCCTCCTGCTTCTCCTTGAGGAGCTGGTAGCAGGCGCTGGGGCTGGCCAGGAGCAACCGAAAACCCTGGGAAGGGAGAAGGGAATGATTTTTTTGGGGGGTAGTGGGGGTTATAAAGGTGGCACCCCACTTTTTCCACCCCACAGGACTCGTTACCTTCCGATCGGGCGCGGGGACGAAGCTGAGAAATTCATCTACGTGGCCGACGTGGAGCCAGTCCGAAAACAGCTCCACAGGCGCCTGCACTTGTTGGGCAACGAGAAAATCCTTGACAGATTTTGCCATCCGTCGGCCGCCGAATCTGGGGGGGCACAAGGGGGTTGCTGTCATTTCGGGGTGCCCAAGGTGATGCTCTGCTTGCAACCGACCTCGAACGGTGCATAAAAATTTTTTTTTTTTGATTATTTTTGGTTTTCTCTCCAAGCTTGCATCTCACCTGGGGAAGCTGCTGCCGATCAGGATGCGGCCCAAGGGATACTCTTTGCCCTGCACTGTCACGGGGGGGCTCACCTCCAAATTCCCAAAGGAATCGAGGCTGGAAGCACCCTCCGGCGCTTGCCGGGCCACGTAACCGAAATCAGGGCCCTGGACAGGGGAAAAAAAGGTGATAACGGTTCAAAGACGATAATGGTTAAAAAAAAGAGTTATAAGAACCCAAAATGCAGCACTCCCAAACCAACCCTCATGCTGGCTCTTCCCTTCCCAAAAATGCAAGAAAAAGCCTAGATTTATTCTGGTTTTTTATGGGTTTGCAAAGCTTTATGCCTTGCTGGGGGATGGAGGAGGAAAAGGTCGGGTACCAGGATGCTCTTGACGGGGAAATCCTTGAGCCCCCGGTCGCGGGGCGAGTCGAAGACAACGGGGAAGGTCTTGTGGGGGGCTTGCACATAGCCGAATTCAACCTCGTCCTGGAGAAGAGATGGAGAAGATGGAAGCCCACTTGGAGCTGCTGCAGCAAGGATGGGGTTGGGCATCATCCTGCCCCCACCTGGATCCAGCGGTCCAGGCGGTTCTCCGGCAGCGGGCAGACGGTGAGCGGGCACTTGGCTTTCTCAGCCAACGCGCCCACGGCAGCCACGAAATCCTCATTATCGTCCACACTTGAAAGAAAAATAGGATATTGGGGCTGATCCAGCACCGGGCAGGATGCGGCCGCTCACCCAGCACCCACCTGCAGACAAAGACCTCCAGCGGTGCCAAAGTGTTGGGAGTCATGATCCACGGAGCCACGCGGAAAACCACCGTGTCGGTGAAAATCGGTGTCTCCAGTAAACCCTGGGGTGGGGAGGGGACAGCGTTTGGATTCAGCTGCCCCTCGTTACGGCTCACCCCAGAACCCCCCAGCCCCGTGCCTGGTACCTTCTCAGGGCTCTCCAGCAGCGTGACATGGAAAGCCACCAGCCCCGAAAAGCCGGCATCGGGGAAGGCGAGTCCTTCCACGTAGAAGACGCTCTCCTCTTGATGCCGGCTGGGTTTGACGGCGTAGACGAGCTTCGAGCCCCCCAGCACGTGCTTGTACTCCTCCAGCGCAACGCTGTCTGCGGGCACAAGCCCCTTTAATCAACCCACCCCTCTTCTGCACCGTTTCAGCTCTGTATTTTTTGCTAAAACCTTGCAAAAAAGGCATATTTAATCCCGTGGAGCATGCACGGGGCAGGGGGGAGCAAAATCACCCGGTGCATCAGGTAAAAACCCCGCCGTTGGGATGTAGGTTGCATGCTGCAGAAGCGGTATCCGCTCTGCTGTGAGCATTTTGCTTGAACCTCGATAATTTGGGGTGTCTGTGTGTGTCCCCCCACCCCAAAATCCCAGTGCTGGGCACTCACTGCCACCGTAGAAAACGCCGACTTTATCTGCGTCGCCAAAGTCCACGTGGAGGAGGAGGCGGTGGCCGGTGAAGATGGTGCGGGGACCTCGGGTCCTCAGCACCATCTGTGACATGTCCTTCAGGTCTAGGGTGGGAAAGGAGCATCAGGAAGGAAAATCTGGGGGAAAAATATAGGAAAATGAGAGTTTCTTGTGTGGGATGTGCCAGTACCAGCGTAGGAGCGGATGGTGGTGTCGTCGTTATCCAGCGTTTTGGCTTCGGGGTCGTCGCGGTCGCAGTTCACCAGCAGGATGGCTCCGTGTCCATCAGGACCCCACGTCCATGTTGCCTGGGGTGGGCAGTAAAACAAGGCTGGTGACAGCCAACCATCAGCCCCCGCCACTCCACGGTGGTCCCAGGGGACTCCCACCCCCCGTTATACCTTGTCCAGCAGCGTCCTGCTCACCGCTCCGCTGCGGCTGGTGTCAGCATCCAGCGAGACCTCTGCAGGGAGAAGGATGCTGGGGGGAGGGGGGCCATCCCTACCAGCACCACAATTTGGGGGTGTCCCCCCCCTCCACTTACCCACGCAGGTGAGGTACAGCATGGCTCTGCCCACAGGTACCCCGCCGGCCTCCCCGAAATAAGAAATCCTGACCTGCAACAAGGAGAGGGCGTTCACCGGCGTGCAAAGAAGGGCCAGATCCTGCTGACGTGCCAGCACCCACCTTTTCATCACCCACGTCCTTGCTGAGAGCATCCATGGCCAACAGCACCTCGGCGCCGGCGGCCAGGGGCCAGCGGCACACGCTGGAGGGCAACTTGACGCTCTGCGTCTCGTGCACCACGTAGAGCTTCACGCCCGGCGTCCCTTGCACGTGGAAGGTGACGGCATCTTTGGGTGCAGATCTGGAGGGTGCAGGGGGGGGAAAAAGCCCAGTGAGAGCCCTGGGTTTGGGGCATTGCTGGAATAATATAGCGTGCGGCCACCCGCAGGTGATGCAAATCCTGCCACGTGCAAGAAGTCTTGCAATACGCAAGGAATCCCGCGAGGTGCATCGGCAACAAGTCGTGCAAAAGGCAGCGAAGCCTGCAAAACGTGACTGCAACAAGTCCTGCAAGATGCAATTGCAGTAAATCCTGCAAAATGCAATGAATCCTGCAACATGCAACTGCAACCAGTAGTTTAATAGGCAACAAGTTCTGCAAAAGGCAATTGCCACAAGTCCTTCGATCCGCAAGGAATCCTGCAAAGCGCGATTATAACAAATCCCACGAAAGGCAATTGCGACGAATCCCGCAAAAGCCGATTACAACAAATCCTGCCAGAGGCAACGAATCCTGCACAAGGCAATGAATCCTGCAAAAGGCAACGGCAATAAATCTCACAATGTTCATTGCAACAAATCCTGCAACAGGCACTGAGTTTTGCAGCATTCCGTTGCATCAAACGATGCAAAATGCAACAAATCCTGCGATATTAATTGCAGTAAACCCCAAACGCGCACCGAATTTTGCAATATTCAATCGCAACGAACCCGGCAAAAAAACACAAGCCCTGCAACGTGCAATGGCAACAAATCCCGCAAATAAATTCCTGCAAAACGCAATTGCAATGAATCCTGCGATATCCCATCGCAGCAAAACCCCGGAATGGGTGTGTGGGGTGTATTTTGGCATGAGGCTGCCCAAATATTTGCATTTCACCCAGAGGCGGCGAGCCCTGACCAGTTGCATCCCCTTAAGAGCGAAGCGAAGGCGCGACGGTCGGGCGACGGGGCAGGCTGCGGCTCGTGGTGCTCTGCCTGGGTGCGAGAAGCCACGGGCGATGGGCCAAGGAGCACAAATCCTGACCCTCAAGGGGGGAAACATGGTGCCATCCCCAGGGTGGAGGGGAAAAAAAAAACAAAACACCACCCCGGGGCCACGGGGAGAGGATGGGATGCGGTCGGCAGTGATGGTGCAGTGGGTTTGGATGCATTAAGGAAAATAAAACCCCCTGAATCGCAGCTGGAGCTGGGCTTTAAGGAAGCAAAAAGCAAAACGTGCTGCTGAAAAGCACTTGAACTTGGGCTGGGGCCAGCGGAGCAGCCGGTGCCGGGAGGTGACGCCCCGGCCAGCAGCGCTGCCGCGGTTTCGCTCTCCCCGTTCCTTCGAAATATTTCCGTTTTGCTGGGAGGACGCAGCAGCCCCTGGCTGGGATGTGGAACTCAGCTCGGCGCATCGCTTAAAGCTCCCGGCGTGGGGGGCTTATTCCATCCCCAAAAACCTGCAAAATCCCTCGTGGAGGGGTCCCGGCCCGGTTGCAGCATCACGATTTGGAGCATCCCCTGGGAAAAGCATCCCCGAGCAGCGGCATCGCCCCCCCACCCCACCCCCCGAGCTATTCCATTAATTAATTAATGGAATAAAAGCCAAAAAAAGACTAAAATAAAGCAGATTGATTCCCCCCCACCCCGCCCCGCAGCGTCGCAGTCACTTACCCGCAGACGTCCAGGGAGAGCTCGGTGCCCAGCACGCAGACGGTGCTGGTGGGGCGCTGGGTGGAGAGCTGGACGCGGCGCTGCTGGGCCATGCCGGTGGGCCCCCGAGGCACCCTTGGGTGCTGCGATGGGTGGCGCGAGGGGATTTATAAAGCCTGACTGCTGGGAGGGGATTAAGCAAAGCCCAGTTTAATCCCACCTCCGGGCTGGGTGCGCACGGTGCCCGACCGGGCTTCCAGGCGATGGAGCATGAATCAGCGGTGGGGGGGGAAGCACCCCGAGACACCCACGAGTTGTTGGTGGTTTTTTTTTTTTCTTTTTAAGAAGCTCAGGGTGGTTTTCTCCCCTCTTAGACGCCGATGTGACCGGTCGCCCTTAAACCCACGCTGTAAAATATTCAGCATGACACCAGAGCCGAGCTGGGGACGTGCCAACGCCGGGCTCCGCGGGGTTTTATTTCTCCTCCTAAAGGGTTTTTTATTTGCCCAGCTGGCAAAAAATTGGCTTTAATTCTTATTTTGAGGAGTGGGGTGGGAGGGGGTTGGAGGTGCAAGTCGGGTGCTCGCCCCATCCCCTGGGTGCTGCATGGGTCAGGGGGTCGGTATGTCACCTGTGGTGGGGAGAGCAGAGCCCGCCGCTGCTTTAATCGTCTTTGTTTTAATTAAATCCTCGTCCCGGCGTGGGAGAGCCCTTTGCCGTTGCAGCTGTCCCCCCACCAACTCCCTGCAGGGTCACGCGCCGCTGGAATTTAATATCGCTCCTGGGGGCCGGAAAAACTCAGCAGAGCTGTAACTGCGAGGGGAAAAAGGGAGTTCTGGGGTTAGAAATCATCTTTTTTGGTAAAAAAAAGGGGTGCCAAGAGGGATGCAGGACCCTTTTGGGGAGCAGCCGCCTCGATTTTCCAGCACCACTTGCAAACGCAGCGTCGCAGCTTTCACACCTCGAAAGTCCCGCTAGAAAAGCGAATTGCCCAAAAAAAGTGGGTTTAGTCCCATAATAGCTCCCGGGGCTGCACAGGGCTGAGCGACGCCTGGGGCAGGGACCGGTTTCGGTTCCTGGTGCCAGTTCCTGCTGGGCGAGGGCAGGAGAGCCGGGCAGGGGTGCCAGGTCGGTATGGGGAAATGCCGCGCTTTGTTTGCCGTGAAAAGAGGGAGAAAAGCAGCAGCCGGAGCAGCTGCAAAGGGCAAAGGAAATTTACTCCTTGGGGAAGGTGTAAAATGATTTGCATGAGGACAGGGCTCTGCCTCCACGCCGTGCCGGGCCGATGAGCCGGTTCTCATCAGCAGGAGGTGGGATTTTGGCTGATAGAGGGAATTTTGGAGGGGGAATTATTAGCTACAAACCTGGGATAATGGATATAAGACCCTTTAGCAGTGGGATGGGGCCTCAAAGCACGCCTTGTGTGCACCACACTCTCCCAGAGACACCCTGACTTGTCCCCGACGCCATAAAACCACCGTTCCCATAACAAACCATGTGCTCAAAAAAAAAAAAAAAAAAAGGTTTCAAGTGATGTTTTCAACCTAAAAGATGAGGAAGAAAGGCCGGGAGACGGGGAAGAGCTGCGCCCTCAGCGTTAATGCAGCTTTATTGGCAAATCCCTTGGGTTTGATGCATCTTCTGATGCACCAAATGCACCTTCATCCTCCGGTTGCAAGGACCCAAGCCCGTCCCCGGGTGCTTTCAAGGCACCATGTGCCACCATTTGAAGGTGAAGGGCTTCCGGCGGACGTTGGTGCCACAGTGGACGTCACCGAAGAGGGCATGGTAGGAGAAATAGTCGTTGATGAAGGTGCAGGTGAGGCCCAGGGGCTCCAGCAGCGCCCGCACCCGCTCCTCCAGGCAGCACTGCCCACCCACCCGCGGTCCGAAGGGTTTGGGGATGCCCAAGTGTCTGCCCAGCACCAGCATGTTCACCTGCAGCCGGATCAAAAAAATGAGTGTTTTCCACCCAAAAGAGGTGTTTGCATCAGGTGTGGATGAAAAAAGAAGGGTAGGAAGGGGAGGAGGTGCCGGAGGTCTCACCATGTTTGGGAAGAGGGCGTCGGCGCGGGAGCTTTTCAGGATGAAGAGCTGGGGGATGTCAATGATGTCCTGCTCGTTCAGGCCGAGCTCCTGCTTCAGGAGGTCACGGTTCCAGTCGATGCAGCGCTGCGGAGAGAGGGGACCTGATATTGCCACCCCAGGCCACCCCGGACCCCCACATCCCATGCACGGACCCCTGTGTGCCCCGTTGCATCCTGCTCAGATCCTCACCTGCTCCACCGCATCCTGCCCCGATCCTCACCCACTCCGTTGCTGCACGTCATCCCATCCCCAACCCAAGCAACCTCTTTCCTTTGGTTTTGACACCTCTGCAGTCATCTCCCAGCAGGACAACAGGCTGGGGTGACCCAGCACCCAAGGGTGCTAGGTCTTTCATGGCTGCTCTTCTTGCCTGTCTGTTTTCACACTGCATGGTGCAACTCATGCCATGGTTTCTTGCTCTTCCCCAGGATCTGTGGCTGCCCCATCCCTGGCAGTGTTCAAGGCCAGGTCGGATGAGGCTTTGAGCAACCTGGTGTAGTGGAGGGTGTCCCTGCCCATGGCAGGGGGGTTGGAACTAGATGATCTTGAAGCTCTCTTCCAACTCAAACCATTCTAGGATTCGCTCTCTAAAAATGCTCCCTGTACCCAGAAATCACCCGGCAGCGACACGCAAGCAAGGAGAGCAAGTCCACCCAAACCCATGGCTGCAAAGACCCACCTGCACGTGCCTGTTGTCGTTCTTCAACGACTCGTCTGCGAGGATCTCATCGATGCTTAAACTCTCGGTGCCCTTCAGCCCTGCGTGAGGACAGGAGCAGAGCAGTAAGGGACACCAGCAAGGGATGCCGGTGGTCCCCACCACGCTGCAGAGATGCCCTCGCCCACTCTCTTACCGACGAGCTGCGTAGCTTCACCATGGCCCTGCCTCTGCTTCTCCTTGAAGAGCTGGTAGCAGGCGTTGGGGCTGGCCAAGAGAAGCCGGAAACCCTGCAGGAGAGAGCCAGGGAGTCATGCTTTACTGGTGTGGTGGGATATTTTATCCTGCTGTCCTGAGAGACACCATGCTGACTCCAAACCCAGCCCCAGGCATCACAAGGCACGTGGGATGCCACCATCATAGGGTGCTACCCAGGGACTTGCGGTTTTCCAGAAATCCACCTCAAAAGAAGGTGCATTACCCAGCCCCTGTGGAGATGACGAGAAATCCCAAAAAGGGCTTTTTTTTTTTAGCATTTGCAGAAGACACCCTGTGCAGGAGCAGGGATGGCTCCAGGGATCGGTACCTTCCTGTCGTAAGTGGGGACGAAGGTGAGGAATTCATCCACGTGGCCCACGGTCAGCCACTCCGAGTAAACCTCCACCGGCGCCTGCACTTTCTGGGCGTAAAGAAAATCCCTGACCACCTTGGACATCCGCCGGCCGGAGGCCCTGGGGAGCAGGAGAAGGAGAAAGTAGGTGACCATCACACCCCTCCCCAAGATTCACCCCCATCCTTCCCCCAAACTTTAATTTCCCCCGTCCTTGTGAATCTTAAATCCCTCCTTACGCAGCGCTTTGTGCGGGGGTGAAGTTTTCTTAGACAGACAGCAGCAGGCTGGGAAAACATTAATTAAACTTTTGGTAATAAGGGATAATTATGGTCCCGGTGAGGCTGGGAAAAGGCCATTTATCCGCTGCCAGAACCGAAGCAACCCCCCAGCTTGCAGCGGGGCTGGCGTCGGAGCATCCCGTTTGTTATTCCGGATCAAGCCCCATCTAGATTCGTCCCAGTTGTTATTTTTCCAGGAAAAACACAACAAATCTCCTTTGTGGAGGATTTTTCAGGGCGCTGTTGTTCCCGCGGGGCTGCCTAGCACCGCCTGCCTGGAGCCAAACAGTTTCCAGTTATTCAGGATTTTACCCTTTCCTGGATTCCCCTGCTTTTCCTTTCAACAGAGTGGTGGGAAAAATAGCCTGGATGCTTACGGCGCTGTAGGATGGGAGCAAAAGCCCCAATGGTTTTGGGAGGGGGTAAAAAAAATAGGAGTAGTGGCAGGATTTTGTAAGGGATAAAGGAATAATGATGCAGTCGGGCACATTAAATCTGGGATTTGATGAGAACTGGCTCCAAATTTCCATTTTGACGAGAACTGGCCCCAAATTCCTGCTCCAAAGGGTGCAACTCTTTCTCATGCAAGGATTTGCGGTGCTTCCCCACATCCCGGAGGGAAGGCTCGAGCCCCTCCTGCATCTCACCAAGGCAGGGTGCTGCCGATCAGGATCCGGCCCAGGGGATACTCCTTCCCTCGCACCGTCACCGGTGGGCTGACGTCCAGGTTGCCGAAGGAGTCGAGGCTGGTGACGCCTTTCCCGGGGGGCTCACGGGTCACATAGCCAAAATCGGGGCCCTGGGGAAGAGGGAAATGGTGACAGGGACCCTGGGGTGGGGGATTTTGTGGGGAAAAAGGGGGGGGGCTGGCAACGCAATGACACACCAGGATCTTTTTAAAAGCAAAATCCTTCAAGCCTCTGTTTCTGGGCGAGTCAAAGACGACAGGGAAGGTCTTGTGTGGTGCTTCCACGTAGCCGAACTCCAGCTCGTCCTGTTATGGGAAGAAGAAGAGGAGGAGGAAGATGTGGAAGGCTCCTGGCAGGGTGATAGTCATCCTTCATGAAGCATGCAGTGAGGATGGAGCGGGAAATGGGGCAAACCTGGCAAAGCTCACGTTTTGCCCTTAGGCCCAAGGGAGGCAGCTGCTTTGCTCTCCTGGGAGGTGACACCCCACCCAGAACAGGTCACCCCTGTGGTCACACGTGGCCACAACAGGCAGGGAAGTGGGGCAGGGACAGCAGGGCTTGGGCACACTGCGGGGAGCACGTGGCACATCCAGCTGGCACACACCATGTCCTCCTGGCGACGCTGTGAGGTCCCTCTTGCAATGAGGTCCTTCTTGCAAAGCCTCACGAGGTCCCTGTTGCAGTGGGGTCCCTCTTGCAATGCCCCATTGGGTCCCTCTTGCAATGGGGTCCTCTCTTGTGATGGAGTCCCTCATGCAATGTCCCATAGGGTTCCTCTTGCAACACCCCATGGAGTCCCCTCTTGCAACATCAGGGTCCCTGGGCAACATCCCTGTCTGTGCTGGTGGCCATCACCAGCAGCGTTTCCTTCTGCTTTACTTCACAGTTGCCTGGTTCACCTCTTAGCATCTAGATGCTTCCACAAGCAACTCAGCTAGTCCCTCCCAGAGGTGCCAGCACCAGGGGTGACACCTTACATGCCCCAGGAGCCTGTACGGGACCAAAAGAGCCACGTATTACAAGCATCGATTGATGACCTGGATCCAGCGGTCGCTCCGGGTGTCCACTTCCGAGCAGATAGTCAGTTTGCAGTTGGCTTTCTTCAGCAGGACCTGGAGCCCTTCCAGAAAGACTTCATTGGAGCCTGAGCCACACTGGATGCTGGAGGGAGAGGAAGGAGTGAAGGCTGAAAAGGGGGAAATCACAATAACCTCCCCCAACCCCAACTGTGCAGCCCATTCCTCATTCCTAAACGCGTTGGGCAATAGTCCTGCATGAGGTTAGACCCTGGAGAAGGTCCTCCAGCCTTTCTCCTTGGGGTTGCAATGAGTACAGCAATGCCAGCATGCTCCCTGTCCAAATATTGCCTCCAGTATAGCAGACATAACGCCTGGCTCACCCTATAGCCACTACATAGCAAAGAGGGGTCGAAAACTCCTCCTTGGAGAGTTCCCCAAAGCAGGAGAGAAATGGGGTGATGTCCTTCCTACCTGCAGACAAAAACCTCCACAGGCTGCTGGGTGTTGGGCGTCATTATCCAGGGTGCCACGCGGAATACCACCGTATCCGTGAAAATCGGGGTGCCCGGCGAACTCTGTGAGGGGTGAAAACGGTGGAGAGCAGCGGTTGAAAAACCCACCGTTGAGGGATTTTGCAGAGGACGGGGCAAACCTCACGTACCTTATGGGGGGCCTCCAGCAAGCTGGCGCTGAAGGAAACCAGCCCAGAGAAGCCCGCGTCGGGGAAAGACAACCCTTCAACGTAGAAGGTGTTTTCTCCGCTGCTGACAGGGTCCAGCACGTAGGAGAGCTTATCCGGCCCCAACACGGGTTTGTAGTAGGGGCGTGAGTCACTCCCTGGAGAAACACCGAAATACCCAACCCAAGATGAGGTGACCAACCTGTCCACCGAGCTGGAAGGAGGCACCAGCGAGGAGGGTGCTGATACCAGCGTGGTTTTTAGAGGAGTGGGCGTGCCTCCTCTTCTCTGAGGAAGACACTTGATCTTCCTCCTACAAAGAGGACTCTATACCCTCAGGTCCAATCCTTTCAAGGTGCACGGCTCGAGTTAAGCATCTAATGATACATTCAGGTTCCCTGACCTGATTTTTCAGCAGGGAGCTGCTGGGGATCTCGCTGCCGGGGTGTTCAAAGGCAAAAGGCGCTGCCCGACGAGATGGGCTGCTTTGGCAGTTGGGCCATCACCCAGGCCAAAAAGGTGCCGGGAGCCAAGCAGGGGTTATCGGCCCCGTGAGAATGTCAAAATTTCAGCAACCTCGTTGAGAAAAGCCTTTTTTTAAAAAATCCTTTTTTCCTTGATTTTTTTTTTTTTTTCCCATATAAACTCATCTTCTACAACAGCAGAGGAGCTTTGAGGACAAATGAGTGTTTCCAGCAATCCGAGGTGCCCAGCCCTTAGCCACTGTGAGCAAAAAATTCAGGGTTTGCCCACCTCGGGGTCACATACAGATCTCTAGGAAGGAAGAAATACTCACGGATAGCATGGAAAACTCGCACTTTATCCGCATCCGACTCGGGGACGTGCAGGACCACCTGGTACTCAGCAAAGATAGCACTGGGACCTTGAGTCCTCAGCAGCATGATGGACATGTCCTGAAGGTCTGCGGGGGGGCAGACAAAGACAGAGAGAGGGGATGTGGAGAGAGGAGATGGACGTGTTGCAAGTGGGAAACACCCCAGTGAGACCTTTAGGGTCTCCTCGCGCTGCGGATGACACCCTACCTGCAGGGGTCCGTATGTCCACCTGACCGCTGTCCATCCCCTGTGCACCGGGGCTGTCCCGGTCGCAGTTGACCAGCAGCACTGCGCCTTGCCCATCCGGACCCCACGTCCACTCGGCCTGGAGGAGAAGTACCCAAAGGGGATGGGAACAAGATTTCCCCCATCCCAGTCTCCTCCCAGACCAGGTAAAACCCCACAGCCACGACCACACTTGGAGGACAACCCACAACATGCAGTCAAGGCTGGTGGAGACACAGCAGCAATGCTCTCAAGCCACTAGATTTCCTAACCTCAGCTTCTAGCAGGACCAGCAGAAGACTATTTTAAACAGATCTTATCTTCTAACAAGCCAGAAAGTACCTGCCAGGCCTCATCTGAACAACGCTACGCTGTTTCTAGAAACACATCTCATCTCGAAGTACAATTTGTGCTGCAGCGAATTACCCAGGCGTAAGTGCTTGGCCATATGCAGATTTGTTGCCAAAGGGGTAAATCTCTTGCTGTTTGCTAAACTCTCAACTGACTCATTTAGTGGCATGTTTCAAGTCCAAAAAAGAGGGAAAAAAAAACCAACCAGAGTGTTTTCTCCTATGTGATCCTCTGGGCTGGACTGGAAAGGTAGATTTTGGCACAGAATAAGGAAATAAAGTCTTCTCCACCTCAATTAGTAGGTTGAGAATTTGCCAGGTTTTTTGCCCTAATTCAGACACCAGCGACGCCAGCCAAGTCCCTCTCCCTCCTGGAGATTTTCAGGGAAGAGACTGCAAACAGGTACACCCTGCATTGACCTTCCATACGTTGCCTACAGCAAAGCTTCTCATTACCTTGTCCTTCCCTTTGCTCTTCACTCTGCCATTACGGTTCAAGTCCACGTCCAGGGATAAATCTGAAACATCAAGAGAGAAGGAAACCGCTGCTGGCAGGGGAACAAGCTCTCAGTGGCATTTTGGGCTCATCCTTGGCACTAGCCATGAGTCATCTAACATCAGCCTCACCTTCATGCCCCAAAGCTGCTCCAGACCCAACATCCCCAACAAAATGCTGCTAGAAAAGCCAGCCTGATGGCTTTTTCATGGCTTTCCTCCTTCGGTCTCCAGCTATCTTCTCCCACCTTGGCTCCCTCACCAGGGACGTACCCACTTCATGGCATATTTTGTGTCTTCACCGGTTTCACATTGACTGTAGCGTTTTTGATGAAGGCGAAACACGGTGGAGGCACAAAAGTGTTTTTGTCATGGATGAGTGGACACCTAAATAATTACTAGGCTTGATGCAACGTTTGAGAAGGGCTTTCCCTTACACAGCTCTTCTTGGCCCAAATCTTTGCAAAAGGCCTCATCTAAACCCTACCTAAATCTGTATTAAGCCTGTCTTAATACAGAAACTCCTCTGGATCGGATATACGGCGTGTGGAAAACACAGGCACTGAAACAGAGAATGTCCTCCTCGATGCAGAGAAGAGGACATGGAGAAGCTGGAAATAAAGATCTAAATCTAAGCAAGTGAAGAGCATTTGTAAGGCAAAAGCCCTGCTGACAGCACTGGCCTCAGATAGCTCCAGCATAGTCCATCAGCCATGGATTGTGGGAAATCAACAATCTCTTCAGGGGCAATTTCGGGAGGCATATGCATGTCTTAAGGACACAGGTCCAACTGTCCTGTGAACACTTTAGAAAATCCCAAATTTAGGGTAATTAATCCATCCAAGTGGAAGGCTCTGCATCCAGACTGGTTGTCTAGACTCCCTTTGTAGTCAGCAGAGGAAAATAGGCATTTCAAGGGAATGATTCATCTCATCCTAAACTTCTAAAATAGGTCAGGCAACTACACTTTGGTGCCCATTCCTCTCCACTAGCTGCAACGGACATCAAGGAGGAGGACACCGGCCAAAGTCGGGTGAGATGGTCTCCTTTGGATCCTCTTCTGCCAACGCAATGATCTTGGCAAGCAGAGGAGGATGCTTGGTGCGTGCGTTGGGTGGGGACGCAGCCCAGCCTGTGTCTTTTTTGCACCATATAAGGCAGCATAATAACATTTTAATTATTTCCCTCTTGCTTGTCAGCATCAGTCAACACCCAAACCTTCATTGCACATAGCAGATGGGCAGCCTGTGCCCCCCACTTAACTCCTGCCCATTAACCCAACTACATCTTGGCATCAGAAAGGGTTGGCCGGGTTTGAACAAGCGTTGCTGTAACACCTACCTACGCAGGTGAGATACAACCAAGCCACCGAAAGCTCGTTGCCTTCCAGTCCGTAGTACGAAATCTTAACCTGCGAAGACAGTACCAGATCATGACCCAAATTCTGCGTCCCGGCTTGCTGAGTAGGTCTTTCCACTCATTGGGTTGGCCAAGCAACGCTATACAACAAGCTCTTGGAGGGTTCATCCAAGCCATTCTCCATTAATCATACTTCAGCCGAAATATTTCTGCCTGCTTCGACGCAAAAACAAGCATGAAAAAAGCCAAGCTTGGAGTATTTCTGCTGCCTGGCATGGAGTTCCTGACACCAGCTTTTGCAACCACTGCTATCTTATACTTAGGGCACGAAACATGATCTCCTTCTCCTTTCTGGTTTCATTTTTTGTACACAATAATTACACAATTCCTTTTAAGTTTGAGTTTTCTCCATGGAAATGAACCCAGTGTCAGCACTGCCTAGAAATGCTTGAGCCTGCCCATAATCCTCCCTTCTTTCCTGGAAAATGACTTATTTTTCCAGTTTTGGTGCATAAAAAGCAACTAACCTTATTGTCATTGACGGTCCTGCTGGTGACATCAATGGTCACTACAACCTCTATATCAAGATCCATGGGCCATCTGGAGTTACTCATGGGTCTTGTCATGGGGCTGTGGATGACGTGGACCGTAACCGCGGAGGTGGCATGGACATCAAATGACGTGGCACCTTTAGGGATAGATCTGAAACAAAGAACAGCATAGACCAAGTTGTCCCTCCTGTTCTCCTCTATGGAACCAAATACTTGAACCTGGAATTAAAATCCAGCCATAACTGGGTGGAAAGGACTCAGAAACCATCTTTGGGCGACAAAGGACGTCATCTGAATTTTATGCGTATTACCTCTGTGGTGGTGTTGAGCAAGCAGAGCTGCTAATGGAGCAGCGTGTGTGGTTACGACTAGATGGCAAATCGCTGAAGTTTGGGCATCCAACCTCATTCCACAACATCGAGAAAACCCCCAATTCAGCATCACAGGACAAAACCCCAACAAAGAGCCAGGACAATTTTTGACGTCAATCTTTTTGACGTCAGCCACCCAGGGAGATGGTTATCATGGGACCATACCCTGAACCTGAGAGATGCCCAAACCGGAGCGGAGTCTGAATCCGAGCATGGAGAACCTGCACCCCACCTGCATGACATCCTTTGCCTTTGAAGTGCTGCCTACCCGATCATTACAGCTCCAGCACCTCCATCCCAGGAGCACAAGTGCTCTGACCTGTCTGCCGTTGGGAGCCAGCCTCCCCAGCCACACGTGAAAAGGGACAGGATGGCAAATTTTAACAGCGAGAACAACAACAACAAAAAAAAATAAACACAGAAGAGATTTATTCCTGGTGTAGCTCTTGGCATGACATCCCTGGTGCCTGCAGTGGCTTGTAAAGAGAGATTAAAGCATCATCTCGCTTGTCACTCCTCAAATTTAACATCATGCAAAGTCATAAATCCACCTGCACGCTGTTGCAGGCCGTGGCTTCTCAAATTTGGGTCCATTTGCCCTCATTTTACAGCCTTCACGCATCAGCATCGCCACCAGATTCCCACCGCACTCCATTTTCTGCCCCAAAACAGCCCAAACCACAGTCAAAGTTTGATGCATCCATCACTAAGTTCTCCCCAGCCAGTGCTCTCCAGGAACAAAGTGATCCCATTTTTTTATCTGAAAGAGCATCTGCCATCTGCTTTTTCAGACGAAAGCTCAAATATGCTACCAAGGAGCCAAATCAGCCCATTTTTGGAGCTCACTCTCCATGTTTAAACGGGACTGAGCTTGCTTTGAGTCCAAATTCAGGAAAAACAAATGGTAGATAATAGGTTTTATATATTTCCATCTGGCTGAGAGGAAAAATAATACTCTTTTAAGGCAGCTAAAGCTCAATCCCAAGCCCTTCCAGGGGGGACGACAGCACATCCTGGCCTGGCTCCAACACACAACCCCAATAATTGCCCCGGATGCGATGCCGACTGGCTTGTCCTGTAGTCTCTGTCATTATCAACGTGATTTATTAAATAATGACAGCGTTAACAGCAGGGTAAATACAGCCTCCTATCTGGCTAATAAAAGCAACCCCCAAATTTAATGCCGGAAAAATCTCTTTTTGTGAAATCGCCCGTGCAAACCTGCTGGTGGATTTTTTCTGCCTGAGCCACACATTTTATTCTTTCCCCCTTTTTAGCTCCGGCCGAGTTGCTCGTCTTGAATTGCTCTTGCCCAATGTTTTCACAGCCAGAAATAGACCCCGCTTGGCCGGGTGTGCATGGGCTTTGCCTGCAAATCGTCACGGTTCAGCTACGCTTCGACACCTCGCGTTTTTGCCGGAGCCAACGTCCCTCCTTTGGGTGCAGCTCCCCACGGGACATCAGCCCCTAAAACAGACCCAGCGGGACGTGTTCCCCGTGCACCGAACGAGCTTGTCAAATCCTTGGATGAACTCATGATGTGGGCTCAAAATGAGTCCCGATTTTCCCTCCAGCACCCATTTCTCCTCCAAACAAAGAGCAAAACCACTGTTGCGCACCCCCAAAACCCATCAGCCCTATGGAAAACGACGGGGACACCCCAATCCCAAGCCTTACCCGTGCGTATCGAGGAAGACCTCAGTACCCAACACGCAGACGCCGTAGCTGGCGTGGCTGGTGGACATCTGCACGACGTGACGTTGGGGCATGATGTGCCGGGGACGACGGTCACATGTGAAAGAAGCTGCTGCCAGACTCTGCAGGTAAACCAGCACGACTGGATTAAAAGGCAGAGGAATTTAACTCCTCCTTCCCTCGATGACGGGGTTTAGCCAGGGGACCCTGCCGTCTCCACCTCCACCACCCAGCAAGCTGCCGCCCCATTCGGGGAGATGGAGGCGATAAGGCAGCCCCCGGGGGAGAACGGGCGGCTCCGGGGAGGGAATATGGGGTCGAGGGGCAGGATGGGGTGGGCAACACTCAGCCCTGCCCCGGGATGCTCGGCAGCGAGCTCTTTCGGGGTTTATTCTCCCCTTTTTTCGTCCCTTATAGCTCCATATAAGGACTCCAAAGCTTAATGCATTAAACATTTTAACTCCTCCTGTTGCGCAACGTGGTTGTTTAGGGTTATTACAATACGTGGTATCATTCAAATAAAGCATTTTCTTTAAAAAAGACCCGAATTTTCCATCTAGCCTCTCCATAGGTGACTCACGGCCTCGGCTACCCCATTAGGGCAATGCCCGAATAAAGCCTAACAAAAGGAAATGTTTGTTCACGTCGGTCCTTCCCATCATAACAACTCCCGAGGAGCGCGACGGGTAGAAACGAGTGCAGGGAAAACTGGTTATTTGGCAGGCAGGGAAGGGAAAAAAAAAAAAACACACACCAACCCGAAACAACAACAAAACAACAAGAAGCTTTCAATGGAAATTAAAAGTTCTGGGTGTTTTGCTTGGACCTCGGGTTTCGGTGGATTTGGGGTTTTTTAGGCACGCAGCAAAGCTCCCACGGGAAACATCGCCGTCGCTGGAAGATGTCATCTACCGGAGATAGCCATCTCTCTCCGGGCCATCCCAGGAGGCTTTGCCTGCCTGCGAGGAGGGAAAGCAGGTGAGATTAACCTTGCTGAAGCCAGGAAGGAGGTCTCCACCACGCTCAGGGATAGAGGCGGTAGCTAAGATGGAGGAAAAAGGCAGCGCCGGGACGGAGAGCACGCCGCTGGCCCCGTTGCCATAAGGTTTATCCTCATAGCAACGGGGCCATGGGGTGACGTGGTCCCCGTTCCCACAGGGAGTTTGCGATGCAATGGGCAGGAGAGGGCTGGAGCCAAGAGAAACCCGGTTTTGCGAGTGGCAGGACCCCTCGCAAAGCCAAAAAGGTCAAAGCAAGCTCGGTGGAGCTAGAAGGACCGGTCCCCACCACTGCACCGAGCCGCACGTCCTCAGCCGGAGCAGCAGTGACCTGCGCACACCTTCCCCTGCAAGATCAAACCAGCTACTTTAAACATCTCCCAGCCAGTCTACATTAAAGGGCTCCTTCCCACTTTAATTGCAGGAGGGAACAAAAAAACCCAACAGCACCATGTCTCGTACGTGAGCACGGCTTTAATAAGATCATGGGAGCCTGCCAGGATGGCCAAGATGCTCGAGTGGGGAATGCCAGTGGCATTTCCCGGCTCTCCAGGACCTCACCTCACTTGAGATTTTAGATAAATCCCCATTTCCCAAAACCCAGGATGAGCCAGATTCCTGATGTTCATGGATTTGTGGATTTTGTTGGTTCTCAAACCCTTCTGGGGGAGCACGAGCCTTCACACATTCCTAACACCCTTCGAGCTGGGGCAAACAGAGCCAACACGGCAGGCAAGGAGCTCGCTCCAACCTCCGAGGAGTCTTGGCCATAGCAGCATCTCTACAGAAAGGAGCTGCGAGTTGGATTTCCCACTTGCAGCTGCTGGTCGCACTGGTTTGAACTGGGCACGGTGCTGAGCTTGCCACCTGCTGTGATTTTAGCATCGCATCCTGCTCGGCTGGTTTGAGGCCTGTGCTGGACAGAGAACACACCTTAATCCCCACGGGGTCAGGCTGGTGTGGTCTGTAATCTGGAGGGAGGAGGAGGATGGTGGTTTCAGGCTCTCAGAGAGGGTTGAGGACTTCAGCAGAGGGTTTGGGAGGATGTGCTTCTCCAAAGCCACCCCAGATCACACCCATCCAGAAAGGAGGGAGACACGGTGCTAAATCCTCGTCTTCGTTTTGGGTTTGGGGTGGTTATTTTTGCCGGTGAGTTTAGTCACGGCGCATTTTGAGCCGTCACAGTCACTGCGGATGCTCGCTCAAACCCAAAACACCTCGTCTTTGTTGGGTGGTACCTACACTCACCTCTTCTTCCTCCTCCACCTGCTATTAGCACCGACATGTCCGTGCACAGGGAGAATGAGGATTTTAAGTCAATTGGCCCATTCAGAGCTGAGTGTTTCTCCCTAATAACACCTTGTCCCGAGAAATTAGGACTAAGGAGGACTAAAAGACGCCATTAAGATCCCTGGTACACAATGGATGGGATCCCACCTCTCCATCAGATGGAGTGAGCTCAGTCAGCCTGTTTTTTTGGGGCTCACTTCATCTTTTTCCCAATTTCAGCCTGTTTCTAGCCATGACGGAGCAAGACCTGACACCACTGTGCTCCCCCCAGGAACCCCACTAATACCCCAGACGCCCTCGAGGTGTTTCTTCTCACCCATCCTGCACCACCACTCTGTCAAGGAAAGTTTGACAATCTCCTTAAGCCGATAATTACATCTTATTTATTACTCTGCATGTGTAATTGCAGGCAGGAACTTTTAAGAGCCATGTCAGCCTAATTACTTACAACAGGGCAAAGCATCAAACCAGTTACCAAGTCCCGCTTGAGTCTCCATTAGAGTTTTGGGTTTTTTTTAGGTGTGTAGCTGTAACTGCAGGGCAGGAGCATCCCAGGGAGGCACCAAGGCCCCTCTTGAGGACCTGCCTTCCCCATTCCAGTCGGAAGCCAGGAAAAAAGGGTGGAAGGCCAGTTTGGACCAGCAAAAAAATGCTTTAAAGATGGTAAAACTCAGAGGTTGGTGCCAGTAAAACATCCTGGCTTTGCAATCACTTTCTCCTAGGTGAGAAAACACCAAAAATTCCCCTCCATCCTTTCTTCTCCCCAAAATAAAGGCATCTGCCAGCTGGGAGACTTCACATCTGGCAATCCAATAGCAAAGCACCCCACCAAACTGCTTTTTGCCCCCAGGGCTGGAGCCACGCACGCACCCCACACTCTCCCCAGCTTTGCATTAAATTCGCGGCCCTATAAATATCCCCATCACTGGGAAAGCAATAAAGCCACGAGTGGGCTGAGCTTCACCCAAGCTCCTTCATCCTCACCGGTGGGCTGGTTTCGCCTCCTCAAAGCTGCCTGCCTCTTCCAAAACAAAGGCAGCACGGGCAGGAATGGGCAGTGCCTCGTGGTTCGATTGGGACAAGCACCTGTTTGCACCTCCTAAAGGCGAAAGGTCAGCTTGAAAGGATGCCGCAAAGGAGGAACGTTTCCCTCCTACTCTTTGCAATAAGGCACGTGCCTGCAAGAAGGGAGCCGCAAAATGACCCCGAAACCCCTCACTGAGCACCCACAGAACCTAAAACCTCCTCGCACCCACCGGCTCAGTCCTCCTCAGGGCAGAGATGCTGGCACCAGGCACATGAAAACCCTCAGGATTCAGCTCGCCAGGGTTGTTTGCAAGCTCCAGCGCTGGGATCTGTTCCCAGCTCCTTGAAATTAGGGCAGGCAGAGATCCATCGGTGGTGCGGAAGTTTATGCAGAGCAGCTCCTAATCTGGCAGATCTGATTTCTAAAAAAAAAAAACAACACACAAACGGGAACTCCTCTGACAAGACTGACTATAGCCATGAAACCACGAGCCTCCAGACACCTACACGTGTGTGTGTGTATATCTATCTATATATACGTCCTGCGATGATATATATGTACCTATATATACATCCTGTGATGATTTACCATGTCTGATCTCTCACCTGATAGCACAGAGCAGAGCCTGCATCACGAACAGTCTTCCACCTCCTGAAAAATCCCATTCTTGCAGCATAAACCAGTTTCTTTAGCAAAGAAACTGGTTCTATTCTTTTGCAAAGACCCCAAGAAGCTTTGAAAGACCCCCCCCCCCAATGCTTTTCAAGACCCCAGAAAGGTTACAAAGACCCTGCATGGCTTTGCAAAGGTTTGTAAAGTCTCCAGGAAGCTTGCAAAGAACCCAGAAGGCTTGCAAAGACTTCAAGAAGCTTTGAAAGACCCCAAAAAGCTTGCAAAGACTTGAAGAAGCTTTGAAAGACCCTGCACAGCTTGCAAAGACCAAACCTGGTTTCCAAAAACACCAGGAAGCTCGCAAAGACCTCATCCTTCTTCCATGCCAACGCCTCAAAGACAAGGACCGGTGCAGCGGTGGGGAATTGGGTTTTGCCAGCCCCTTGGGCAACCAGGGCTACCCAAAAAAAAAACCCTTTTGGGACTATTCCAAAATCCCCACAGCCACCAGGATTTCAATCCCCTATTTTCTAGTGGGACACCTGTTTCTAAGAGGCCACAGGTTTCCTTCTGCCTGGCAAGTGCTGGGGGCTTTTACAATGCCAGCACCATCACACCAGCCGGACCAGGGGCGATACAAATACTTCTATATTTATATATAGATGTATAAAACAAACCCATGACCAGCTAGAAACGCTCCTGCTGATTTTAAAAATCACAAGTGATGTTGTGACCTTGGGATCTTTCTGTAAGATTAGAAGGATTTGGAGTATTTTTGAAGAAAAAAAAAAAAAGATATAAACAGCATGTGTTTTCCTTTCTGACAACTGGAATGCCAAATCCTTAGGTGCAGGAATTGGGAAGTGAAAGTGATAAAGGAGAAGCTGCTTTTTGCTCATTTTCTTCCAAACCAGTGGGTTTATACCTCTATTTCCCCAGCCCAGGAGGGAGGAGAGGCCACCTCATCCCATGCAACACCAGCTGCTGGCTCTGCTCTGGGGTAAAAAGAGGGAAAATAAGTCTCACACAATGCAAAGCTGATGAACAGAGCCCGTTTATGCAAACATAATGCAGTTTTGGTTTCTTTTTTTTCCTTTATTTCTCCTTCTGGTTCCTCTTTCACTAGTATTTCTTACTACTGATGGTTTAACTAGACAGAAGTTAAACAGATAAATCATGATGCTTCTCAGAAGAAGGAGTATTTTCCAGCTGCTGGTAGGTCAGCTCCCAGGTCAGAGTGTCTAAACCAGAGGTCATTTAACCTAAATCCCCATCCCATTTTGCACCGCAGCGGTGCTGCCCAGCCCACGGTGCTCTACAAAAGGCACAGTCTGGGAGCAAAGTGGTTTAAACTTTCTTATATTCTTAGAGGAGAACATCTACAGCCTTAAATAAAATCCCTCCCTCTCGCCACGAACTTCATTTTTGCGTATGCAGAAAAGCAGCAAAACTGCAGGTTTTTTCTTCCCAGGAGTTTGCTCAGCAACACAAAACCCTCTCTCACATTTGCTCAGGTCACAATAAAATAAAACAGGATCTGCTTCGGGTGGGAAACTGGGTTTAAGCTTGTTTCCTACACCCTGGCCACAGAGGGAAGAGAGAGCTAAAAAAGAAAATCCCAAAAGGGATATAAATAGGAAACATCAACCTGAACGTTTCTCCTCATTACTAATTGCTTGTGGCTTCCAAAATCTGGGGCAGAAGCTTGTTTTTTTTAAATGAATATTTAGTTTGATGTTAATAAATAATGCAAACTCCTGTGTGGGCAGCAATTGCTCCTGACATGCTCTGCTGTGGCACAGGGTGGCAAGCAGCAAGTTGCCTGTGCGAAACCACCTCCGATTTCCCCTCGTTGGCAACTCGCTTCCCAGTTTTCCTTTGAAAATAAGCAGGGGGAAAAAAAAAAGAAAAAAAAGGAGTGTCCTCCAGCCTAAGCGCTGGCATTTGTATTTCTTCCTCCCAAGAGCAGCCAGAGCTGTTCCCTAGAGAGTAGGAAAGAGCGGATACCCCATGGATGCAAACGCCAGCTGAAACCCAAAGCGCTGCGAAATCGCCTCCTCCTTGGGCTGCTCATCCCCGTTTGGGGTCGGGGAGATGCCGGAGGGACGGGGAGGTGGGGACAGCTGGGGGAGCTCCTGGCATAGGGCTGGGAGGCAGCTGGGCTTCGGGCCAGCAGCCCTCCCTCTCCACCCCTCCCCTCAGAGATCATTTTCATGGGGCTTTAGAGGGTCCAATCCAACCACCCCCTCCTTTCGGACCAGGGGAGTTGTCATCCCAAACTTTGCAAGCTCCAAAAGCTGATTGATTTGCTCCCGGGATCAGTCGAGGAGGAGGAGGGAGGAGTGCTGGGGAGGAAGGAGAGAAGCAGCTGAGTGCTGTCAGGGAGCTCAGTGCCACCCGGAACGGGTGGGGAAGGGTGAGTGTGCCCATCGTTGAGGCATCCGGGCTGCTGCACAGGGAGATGCCGGGGGACCGCACGCTCCGGCTGCAGCACGGGAACCGCATCGAGGCCCTGTGCGTGCTGGGCACCCGCATCTCCGCCGACGTCTACGGGTGAGTGGGACACTCCAACGCTCCCCTTCCTCCCTCCATTTCTGCACCTCCACTTTTTCTCCTCCCCTTTACCCCCTATTTATCCTTCTGCAAATCCCCCCTCCTCATTTTCCCTTCTGCTCCCTCAAAACCCACTGCCCTGACAGCGTGATTTAATGCAATTTGTGGGCAAAACCTTCCCTGGGTTTTGCAAATCTGCACAAGTCCCAGGAAAGCTTTGAGCACCCACGTTTGCACGATGTGGTATTTACCCCCGGTCTGCAACGGCGATGGGTTTGATCCGTTTGCGGTCAACAGATCCAGCGTCATCTCAAAAAGCTGCTGGAGAGCAGAGGGATGAGTGGGATGAGCAGGAGCCACGGGATGGACTGCAAAGGAGGGGATGCAGCTGGGAGAGGGGAGGAAAACAAGATTTAATGACCAAGCAGTGTCCTGGGAAAGCATGTGAGCCCCCATGACACCAACCCTGCTCCCCTAAACCAAACCTAGCACCGTACTTCAAGATAATTATCGCTCCCGAAGGAAAAAGTTTAATGGTTAATTCTGGTTTTTGCTGCTTTTGCAAATTTCACCCTCGATATACAAGCCAAGCAGCACAGTTACAACTCATCCGGCATGTCTCCGGGTCAATTCCGCTCCCAGTGGGATTCCCCAAACCCAGAAATGACGAAACCAAACCAGTTTTTCCGTGCATAATTAAATGTAATTTAACAATTTAAGAAACACTCAGGCAGCAGCAAACGAGGGCTCAGGTTTCCTCTCTCCCCCCAGCCCTCCCCGGTGCAGGTTTGGCGGGGCCGCCGGCATCCAGAAATCTAATAAATGATGCTGTAACGGTGATACGGTGCAAGCTCTCGGGTGTCAGGAGCCTGCACCTCAGGAGCTGCAAGCTGCCCAAAAATAATAACAACCCTGGAAAGACGGGGAAATTAAGGACAAGGAGCCAGGAGAGGGGAAGGGGATGCATGGAGTGGAAGGAGAAAAGCAAGGGCACGTCGGCCTGGGAGCAGCGCAACATCAGCTGCTTTGGGGTTGGATAAAATCACCCCAAAAATTAGAGTTTCCCATGGTAAAGCCTCTCAGTTGGGTTTCCACGCCATTCCGATGAGCTGTTAAGTACCGGGTTTGCCTCAGCTGGAAAATAAACACCGATTTCTCCACTGAAGTGCAAACCACCCAAGTTTGGTTCCAGCAGCACTGAGTGCTTTGGCTGTGATTATTATAGATTGTCATCTGCACCAATGGCTACAAAATGGACTCATTTGGCTGAAATAGCATGTTCTGCCCTAAAAAACAAAGGGACTTCAAGCATTCCCAGGCAGGGAGCAAAGGGCATAGAGGTGCCGGCGGTGAGCGTGGAGACGCCAGCGTGCCCGGTCTTGGCTGTGTTTTGGGCAGTGAAGTTAATTGCAGTGAGAAGCGGGTGTTTTCTGTGCAAAACTCTGAAAATACGGAGTGTTTTGGGCAGGGCGGCCCCGGCCGGGGCGGTCTCCTTCGGCGTGAAACACACGGAGGGGGTGAGCGTGGAGGTGGTGTGCCAGGGCCGAGCGGAGGCCGGGTCAGCCCTTGGCAGTGGGACGCGGTGGCCGCTGGATGAGGGGACGGTCCTGAGGTTCAGCATGAGCCGGGCCAGCACTGAGGTCAACGATAACAAGGTAAGAAGTGGGGTGCTGGGGTGTGGGACCTCCACGAAGGGAGAACATCCTTCCCCAACCAGGGATTTGGGGGTTTGCAGGTAACGGTCAGCTTTTACGCAGAGGGAGGGCAGCCCATCAACCAAGCTGGGGTCTTCCTCACCGGCATCGGTGAGTACGAAGGCTTCTGCGACACAGCACTCCCTCCTCAACCCTTTGATCACTCGGAGTGGGGTGTTTTGACGTGGGCGTAGAGATGGACCCAGGTTTGCTGGGTCTGGGGGGATTTTGCACCCACCCAACCTTGCCGTGCCCTGGGATGATGGTGGGGTCTGTCCATCCAGGCATCTCTCTGGACGTCGACGCGGATCAGGACGGCGTGGTGGAAAAGAACAACCCCAACAAGGTAACTCAGCCTCTTCCACTGCACAGAAAGTCCATAGGCTTGCAAAAGCCTGAGCTCGCTAAGCCCCAGCGGGATGTTTCAGGCAAGCTGGACCTGGGGTCCCGAGGGACACGGGGCCATCCTGCTCGTCAGCTGCGACAAGGAGAGCCCCTTCACTCCAGCATCTGACAGCAACGAGGAAAGGGTGTTCAGCAAAGAAGGTAACACAGCTTCAAAAAAAAAAAAACAAACTCATTTACAGCAAAAAATGCTCCGTTGTTCCCCCTCTTTAACCTTTTTGGAGATTAAATTTTGCTTGGGAACCAGGTGCCCATGAGCTGCTCTCCACCAAGCTGCTGAGTAAGCTTCCAAAATGGGAATTATTATTTTTTTAATGCCACACAAACTAATTGTGGTCAAGCAGGGCGTGAAGCACGGCCAGAAAAATAGCAGAGGTGCCACCGACAGCAGAGCTCGGCCCAGGAATGCTTCACGCAGGCAAAAGGAGCTCGGGGCAAGGCGTGAGGATGGCATCCAGGAATACCTGCCTGTTCCTGGAAAACTAAAACCACACAGAGCCAGCGCCCATCGACTTCTTGAGGCCGGGGATCAGCTGTGCCAGCGCTGTTGGGAGAAGAGAAAAAAAAAAATAAAGGGCATTTGTTTCAAATCACAAGCCACAAGCTTTGCCAGCAGGACCGTAGGTTGTTTTTCCAGCTTGTAAAGGCTGGCAGCAAGGGAAAAGGGATTTCTTGGGATGCAAACTCCAGGAGGGAGCACACAAGCCAGCCAGAGCTGCACTGTGCAATCAGCCATCGCCCAATTTTTTTTTTTTCTTTGCACCCCAGACTTGCTGGACATGTCTCAGATGGTCTTGAGGACCGAAGGGCCACAGCGCCTGCCCCGTGGGTATGAAATCGTTCTCTATATTCCCGTCTCCGACGCTGACAAAGTTGGGGTCTTTTATGTGCAGAGTAAGTCCTTCCTCACCTCCTCCTCCTCCACCCTTCCCTCCTCATTTCTGGATCCATTTTGAGATCCTGACAAGCTCTTCTCTTCCCATCTCTGACCTGTCCTCTCCATGCTCTTCAAATGGCACTTCTGAAGCAAATCATGCCCTCAGCTTCTCCAGATTTTCCCAACATTGAATATTCTCTCTTCTCAATCAACTGGAAAACTTTAGAGAGAACAAGCAGAGGCACAGGACCATAAATCCATTTATCCAAGGTCATCCAGCAAAGGAGTAGCAAAAAAACACAGGTGTCCTGACACCCAGATGCTTTATCCATGATGGCAACATGTTCTACAACACATTTTCTCTCCTTGTTCCTTGTTTTGGGCACAGTGGTTTATTCCCTGGGTCCAAAAGCCCTCATCCAGCCCAGAAATGTGCCATTAAGTAGCTTGGTCTTGCCCTCCAGTACAGAGGTGTTGGCAGGGTGGTTTGGTGACATTGCTGTCCCACAACAGGTCAAAGGGGGTTGCAAGGGCAGAAACCCCATGAAATCACCTTCCCAACAATGGTTCCACCCAAAGAAAGGCTGAGACATCTTTCCCCACCCTTCCTGTGCATGGCTGCAAAAACTCCAAGCCCCTTAACTCCCATTTTAAAGTACTTCTGTCAGTTGTATCCACCCACAGAGGCAGGGAAGCTCCAGCACAGAGGGATTTTGGTACCTCCTTGCACACAAGCAAAAGAGGCTTGAAACCACCACTGAAGTTTTGGAAATTTCCCACTTTTCCCTTTCTCTTCTTGCAGATCCCTTCTTTGGGCAGCGCTACGTCCATGTGCTGGGCCGGAGGAAGCTGTACCACACTGTGCAGTACACCGGTGGGGCCGCTGAGCTCGGCTTCTTCGTCGAGGGGCTCCGCTTTCCTGATGACACTTTCTCTGGGCTGGTCTCCATCCATGTCAGCCTCCTGGAGACCGCGGCTGAGGTCTGGAAGCTCCGGGGAAGGGGCATAGATGGGAGGTGCAACAACCCAAGGGGCATGGAGAAGGGGATGGGGATTGAATGGAGAGCAGTGCCCATTAATTTACCCCAAAATGATCTCAAGGGTAGGATACTTGGGCGGAATAGAGGTAAACAGGGTGCAGAAAGTCCCCGATTTCTGCTTGCCTCCCCCAGGGTATTCCCCACACACCAATCTTCACCGACACAGTAGTGTTCAGGATAGCACCATGGATCATGACTCCCAACACTTTGGCACCGGTGAACGTCTTCGTCAGCAGGTAAAGGCCAAAGGACGATGCCTTCCCAGCCAAACCGGCATCAGCCCCACGGTTTCCCTGGAGGTCTCCAAGACAGGCTGGGGAGGTGATGGGTAGAGGGAAAGGTAGATGGGATATCCATCTTCCAGCAGCCTTTCATCTCCTTCCCTCCTGCCATCCACTTTCCCAGCATGAAGGAAAACTACCTCTTCATCAAGGAGATAAAAAACCTGGTTAACAAGGCCGGCTGCGAGCTGAAGGTTTGCTCCGGCTACATCAACCGTGGGGACCGCTGGATGCAGGTAGGTGGGCACCAGAGGGTGGGCAAAGCTTTCCCTCCCTGCTGATGTACCCCATGCAGGTTTTCCTCCCTTCTTTAGGATGAGATTGAGTTTGGCTACACCCATGCTCCCCACAAAAGCTTCCCGGTGGTGCTAGATTCCCCCCGAAATGGAGGGCTGGAGCAATGCCCCATCAAGGAGCTGCTGGTAAGAGCAGGACAGTCGCTTGCATCGCTCAAGGAGCAGCTTGAAGGTTTTTACACTTAACCTGTTTAACTTTTCCTAAAAATCCCACTTGCACATGGCTCCTTAGAAGCCCTGCAATGAATTGCCTGAAAAAAACGAGACTTTAACACCTCTGCATGCAACTGCATGGAGATACCACCCCATCCACTTCCAGCTGGGAGGCCACCAACAGCCTGACCCCCCTCAAAGCAAGGATCAGAGCCTAATCCACATCCCAGCCATCTGGAAAACTCTTTATCCAGAAGGTGCTGGATGAGAGGGGCAAGGAGGACCTCATGCCTCTGGGAACAAAGGACTCCTGACAAGCTCTGGGACAGGGGTGGATTTCTTCCCTCTGAATATCCAAGCAATGGGCTGGTTTTTCCTTTCCTCCTGTGAATACGCAGCAGCTCCCAAGCAGGAAAGGAAAGTGTGAGAGGGGTCAATTTACTTCCTCGGAAGACAGCATGATGCAGCCAGCTGCCAAAAACACCCCTGCCACGGCAGAGGGCCAGCCACGGGCAAGGCATGCAAAGAAAGCTCCCTGGGAGAGCAGTGACCCTGGCCAGGGCATTTTGGGAGAGCCCAGAAAAGACAAATATAGGAAAAAAGATGGCTTGAATGATCCCTCTGAGATATCACCACGCAGAAAGGGCAGGACATCCCCAAGTAGCCATGAAATCCCTGTCCATGCATCCAAACCAGGCCCTGGCAGCAGCCTCAGCCCTGGTCTTTTCTCCATCAGTAACGGGAGAAGAGGACAGCTCACTTTTTATTGCTGCACGTCACTTTGGGGAAGGTTAAGCGCTTTTGAAAGCATTGAAATACATCGTTTCTCATGCCTGAAATGAGTACACACAGTCCTGGATTCTTCAGATGGGATGGGAATAGCGCCCTGATCCGCTCCTTCGCAAATAAGCCGGGCAACCGCTCTCTGCCCTCTTTAGGAATTGCTTTGCCTCATATTTAGAGAAGCAATTTCAGCCTTTGGAGCTGCTAAACATTATACTCCAATTTCTGTTTTGAAGCCTCCCCTAATCCCCACTCTTATCTTTCCAATCTCATTTTCCAGCTAGGAATATTCAGCCAAAAACAACACACACAAGTCTTCCTCTCGCCCCGGCCAAACCCTAAGCCCCTGGGACCTTGGGCCAGGGAAAAAAGAGACGAGAGGGAATTAGCCCCTCAAAATCAATCTGGAACTGATAGGACTTGGATGCGACCCGCAAACCTGGGATGAACCAGTGACAGTTGAAACCGTACCAGCTCCGTCGTTTATTAAACTGAAATAAGCCGAGAGCAGGTGGTTCATGCTCAGTCCCTCCTGCAGCACCCAGGGAAAGGATCTGACCCACCCCCCAGCCATCCTCTAGAGATGCACCTCAAAAAACGTATGGGGAGCCTAGGGGAAAGGCAGCCCTGCTGCACTCACTCTATCCCAGCTTCTCCAAACACCCTCAATTAAAATAAAGCAGCTTCTGGATCAAAACTGTGCACCCTCAGGTCTCCCTGCTCGTTTTCACCAACCTGTCTATTTGGTTTACCACTAAGGAAACCCAACACTAATAAGTGAGGGGGATTTATTGCGAACCCAACAGACACCTGATCTTGTCCCAAGGGCTCTAAGCTCCTGGCGACTTGAATCAGAGAGCAAGGACAGGTTCAAGGTAGGATTTTTGTCCCCCCCGCTGCCATTTTTGCCCCATTTTTAACGTTGCAATCTCTCCCACGGGCGTTTGATCCTGGCACATCACAACGAAGGGTTAATTACCCCTGTACGCACAACGCCTTAAACCCCAGATGTATTAAGTCCTGAAAATCAGCACTTAAATAGGATTTAAGTGAAGTACAGCCCTTCAGGTGGCTCTTATGCCCGGGTGGATTTACCCTCAGGGGTTGAAGTTCATCTAGCTGAACAAGAGCTACCCAGAAACTCAGCTTCAGGCTACCCCAGCACCTAATTAGCTTAATGCAGACACTTAAGCATCAGCTGCAGGATAGCAGAGATCTCACCCCAGCTCTGCTCCCAGCAATTGCCTTTTACTACTGAGCCCAAATGACCCAGAGACCTTTATCCTCTTGCCTTTCCTTTAGCCTCTCCTCATCCTCAGAGAGGCTTCGCTCTTGGTATTTTTACCCACTGGAGCAGGTCTGAGCCCAGCAGGAAGGATAAAAGCAAAGACATGGAGGCAGGAGGGACTCAGGGCAAAGCCCACAGCCGTTTCTCTTTCCCCAGGGCCCTGACTTTGGCTACGTGAGCAGAGAGCCCCTCTTTGAAGCCATCACCAGCCTCGACTCCTTTGGCAACCTGGAGGTCAGCCCACCTGTGACTGTGGCAGGGAAGGAGTATCCCCTGGGGAGGATCCTCATCGGTAGCAGCTTCCCCACGTAAGAGATGGAAAACCCACATGTTTGGGGGCAAAGGAACCACAAGTGCCTCTAAACATCACCAAAATCATGTTAACGAGCTTAATTAGCCATTTCCTAACCAGCTGCAAACGTGGTCCTCCATGGGGTGGTTGCACCCAACCCCAGTGCTCAATTCTCCACCCTCACATTTGCACCTTCCTTTCTTTCCTCCACCTTGGTAGCAATTTACGTGTATGTACATATCGATACATAAATATTTATTCTCCTTATTTCCCCTCTTGGGGTTATTTCACCCCCAGATCCGCAGGGAGGAGGATGACCAGAGTGGTGCGGGATTTCCTCTACGCCCAGCAAGTGCAGGCTCCCGTGGAGCTCTACTCCGACTGGCTCTCCGTGGGCCACGTTGATGAATTTGTCACTTTTGTGCCCACCTCTGACAAAAAGGTAACCCAAAACCCCACACTGCTCCACAGTTTCTCTCCTGAGACACTAATCCCATTGGGGCACCTCTAGGGATAACCCCAAAGCTCATTTTTTCATCAATCCCAGCCAGTATTTGCTTGGATTTTCACCCCTGTCCCCAAAATGAGGGCTCTGGACACAAAAAGGGACTCACCAAGTTAGTAGTCAGCACAGGTAGAAGAAAAAAGATGCTTGTAAAGGTAGTCCAAGAAATTTAAACCTCAAGATTCATCCAGGCTTGCCAGGGCTCCCAGCTGCTCAGCATCTCCCAGATGTTTTCCAAAGCTAGCTCCTCCCTTTATCATGGTTTTTACTGCTTCCAACACTTGGTCCATCCTCCCCCTTGCATCGCAATGGCAGCCTGGAAGCAAACAAACCAAAAAACCACACAGACAACAGCAACATCCCTCCACTCACCATCTCAGCTCACCCAAACCTCCAGCAACACCCTCCCGGGGGTTTGTATCCCCACCTGGGGCAGGCAGGATTGGGCCCAGCTGCAGCCAGGCTGCAGTTTTCCTCCCTGCCCCAGTTTAACCCCTCGGGGGCAGTTTGGTGGGTATTTGCTGACAGTGCAAATCACCGCACCTCATTTGGATACATCCCCTCAGGCACTAAACAACAGCAAAACCACCTAATTTTAAGAGTTTAAGCTCAGGTCCCTTGCAAAAACAACCCCCTGAGGTCCGCCAAGGCTTTGGATAAGGCACTTTTGGTGACTGCTCTCCCTCCTGCCTCGCCCCAGCGATTCCGGATGCTGATGGCCAGCCCGGCGGCGTGCTACAAGCTCTTTCGGGAGAAGCAGAAGGAGGGCCAGGGCGAAGCCACCATGTTCAAAGGCAAGGGGACAGCGGGGCAGCTTCGACCGAGCTTTGATGTCGGCCGAGACAGCCGGAGCCACCCCACAGAGCAGCCGGCACGAGGGCGGCAGCGCCCGGGAGGGGGACGTGGGGACCTTTTCCCACCCGGATGCCCTTCACGGCTGGCAAACGGGATGCCTGCCCACCATACCCAGCCTCCTCAAGCCCTATTTTGGGAAAGCGAGTGGGACGGGAGGGATAAAGCCCTCTGCACGGTGGGGATGCTTGCTTGGTGGGATGGAGCATCTCTGTAAATGCCAGCAGAGCTCCAGCACGGAGCGGGACAACCGGGCATTCTCACGTCACCCCAAATTAGCACTGTTTTTTTCACGCTTGCCCTTCCCTCCCTGCAGCAATGACACTTTGGCTGCCATTCTGGGCATCCTTTAATTGTGATTTTGAACATCATGGGGTTGGGGAAAGATTTCCATACCTCCATGAGTCCCTCTGGGTCACTGCCACCCACCCGGGACCCGGCCGTCCCAAAACAATGGGTGGGAGTGGTAGCTCTAGTTTTATGGATCTGAGTGGAGAAATTTAGGAGCTAATGACTCCTGTGGGCGGGAGGATGGATGATAGGACTTTTCCAATGTCCTTTCCAACGGGCAGAGGTTTTCTTCCCACCCAGTTTCCCAATAAACTAAGAATTGGGATTCCCAGCAGTCTTAACCCCAAGCTCAGGGCATCAGTATTTTGGGGGTTTTTACCCATCTCTGTGCCATGTTTTAACCCAGGCTTCTACCAGCACTGCTTCATTGATGGGGGTTTGCATTTGCAGGATACTCAGGGGCAGACACAAAACGGGTCACCATTAACAAGGTCCTTTCCAACGACATCCTGGTGCAACAGAACCAGTATGTCCAGGTAATGACCGATATTTCTGGTAACAATTGATATTTCTTGCAATAACCACCCTAGGGTGGTGCAAATCCTTAAGGGAGGTGTTGCATTTTGGCTCCCCTCCCAAGTGAGATGGTTTTGGGGACCGTGCCGACCTGTGTCCCCTCCCTCGACCTGCTCTTCTTGATCCTCTCCAGCGCTGCATCGACTGGAACAGGGACATCCTCAAGAAGGAGCTGGGGTTGACGGAGGAGGACATCGTCGATCTGCCGGCCCTCTTCAAGCTCGATAAGCAGGGCAAAGCTGTGCCGTACTTCCCCAACATGGTGAGGGATGTTGCTGCTCCTTGGGTCCTCCCAAAAAAACAGCTTATTCAGCCAGGATGAGTCCCCAAAGTTGTCCCAAAAAAGCACAACATTTACAGCTACTCAGAAAAAGACAATACCTCCTGTAGTTGGGTTAAACTACGTAGCTTTGGGGTAAAAACTTTTCAAAGGAGTGAAACTGCAAGGCGTGGGGCACATTTTAATGATAAAAAAGGGGAAAAACGATGCTGGATTTGGAGGCCTGGGAGAGGGCAGCTGCAAAAAGTGGTGTCGAGGCCCCATTTTGGGGTGAGGCTGACAGAGGAAGGTGGCTGACAGCTTTTCTTCAGCTTTATCAATCAGAGAAGCCTGTCCTGATGCTACCAGGCTCCTCTTGTGTCCCTCCACAGGTCACCATGATCGTCCTGGCCAAGGACTTGGGCATCCCCAAACCCTTCGGCCCCATCATGGGGGACGAGTGCTGCCTGGAGCATCGGACCCGCTCCCTCCTGGAGCCGCTGGGACTGCGCTGCCGCTTCCTCGAGGACGTGGCTTCCTACCACGGCAGGCTCGGGGAGGTCCGCTGCGGCACCAACGTCCAGCGACGGCCCTTCGCCTTCAAATGGTGGCACGTAATGCCATAGCGGCATCTCCTTCCCCCTCCACCTCGCCCCCGGTGGCTTTTTTGGCGTGTGTTGCTTGTGATTCAGTTAATAAATAAATTTGCTGTGAGGAAAGAGGCAGGAAATTCAATACTAACAGGCGACAATCATGAGAGAAAGGGGGAAAGCCCTGAGGGAGAGTGAGGTGGGGGGCCGCCATTTCAGCCCTTGGCCCTACCTGGTGTTGGGGCAGGCAGGAAGGCCTGGCCACCTCCCTTGTGGAAAGAATTCCGCTGGGAATTAATGAGGAGCCGCACTGGCCTTCTCTCTCCCCAAAAAGGGGGAATTCAGGCATCCTGACTCCGCCATTCACCCTTGTGCCACAGGACGCGCCACACTCAAGATGGCGCCCGCCCCGCGGCCGCCGCCACACACAAGATGGCCGCCGCGAAGCCCCGCCGCTTAACGCCGCGCTCTATGGTCGCGCGAGGGGGGCGGGGTTTGCTTCCGGGGCGGGAGCGGGGTCGGAACTGCGCAGCGCCAAGATGGCGGCGGCCGTGGTCGGAGTCTCCTTGAGGCGCGGCGTCCCCGCGCGGCTCCTGCGACCCGGCCCGCGGCCGGTGAGGCGGCCTGGAGCCGGGCAGCCCTCGGGGGGAGGCGTGGGGCGAGGGGCTGAGGGCCTGGGGGGAGATGGGGGGTGTGTGGTGGGCGGGAGGGGCTGTGGGAGATACGGGAGTGGGCAAAGGGGGGGAGATGGGGGGCGGGAGGGGGTGCAGAGGGGGCTGGGAGGGAGCTGGGGGGTGCAGAGGGGCCTGGGAGAGAACTGGGGGGGGTGCAGAGGGGCCTGGGAGGGAACTGGGGGGGGTGCAGAGGGGCCTGGGAGGGAACTGGGGGGTGCAGAGGGGGCTGGGGCGAGCAGGAGGGGGTCCAGGATGCAGTACAGAATGGGAAAAGGGTTCAGAGTGGGTAGGAGAAAGGGGAGTGGGCTTGAGGGGCAATAGGGTGTGTGAGGGGGATGCTGGAGAGCGTCTCGGGGCAAAAAGGAGTGGGAAGGGGTCTGGAAAGGGTTTAGGGGGAGACTGACAGGAAATTGGGGGTGCGGGATGTCTAGAAGGGGGTTGGGAAGAAATGTGGGAACGGGAGAAATAGGGATATGGGGTAATTTGGGGAGAGGTGAGCAGGGACAGGTGGCCTGGAGAGGGAAAAAGCTCCTGGGAGGAGGGGGTGGTCAGCCTGGAGCAGGGTAGGGACATGACTGGGAGCTTCTGAGGGTGGTTGTGGGGCAGGGAGAGTTGTCAGGGCTGTGGAGGAAGGAGGGTCTGCAGGCACTGCAGGAGCACCTAGGGGTTGCCCCTTATTTTTTGGATTATCTCCTCTACCTCATGGAGGAGGGAGCCCCAGGACAGAGGTAGCTGCATGGGCGCAGGTGCTGTAGCAAATCCCTGGGAGGACTTTCCAAAAACTGTACGAGTACCCACATGTGAAGCAGCGATGGGTCCTGCACCTCCTGCCCCAAAGCATGTAGCCTCAAGTCATTTTTTTGCCGAGCTAGAAGCCACCCCGACGGACCTGAGGGCTGTTTTGCTGTCATTTGTGTACAGACGTGTCGGGGAGCGCAGACGGCGGCTGCGGCCACACCTCGTATCAAGAAATTTGCCATCTACCGATGGGATCCCGATAAGCCCGGGGACAAGCCCCACATGCAGACGTACGAAGTGGATTTGAATAAGTGAGTATGCCCGGGTAGGGAGAGGCTTTGCTGCCAGGCAGGTGTGCTGGGGCCGCGTGTGCTCCAGGTTATCCGCCAAGTGATAACGGAGGGTGGCTGAGGAGTTCTGGAGCTGACAGCTAACGGTGTCAGCAGTCTCGTTAAGCTTCAGGCACTGTTAAAACCTCGTTGGAGCAGCTAGGAAGGTGGTGCCTCAGCTGTGTTACAAAGCACTGTGTCCTCAGCACAGGTAAGATCAGTGGTATTTCCTGAGAAATCAAATCTTACTGTGACCATGGGGGCTTATTTTCCCCTCCTTTACCTGTCGGTGCCAAGTTTGGCAAATAAAACTGTACCCTGAATGCCAGTGTCTCACTAGCTGTCAGCAGTAAAACAGTCACTTCATTTTGTGACTTCTGTGAGGTTTTACCTGTGTCCCTGAGTTGTGTCGAGGACTCGAATGTGTTTGCGGCTTCAATAAGCTTTATTTACGTGGTAAATTTTGGGGCACGTTACAAAAGGAAACTGATTTACGTGTAGCTTGCAGTCCCAGACCTGAAGAGACAAGGTGGAAGGCTTTATTGACTCTTCTCATAGTTTTCTTTACACTCAGTTGCTTCCAGTTTGCAGGTCGTGTTAAACTTGTAGTAACCACCTGTGTGCTTTGGTGTAGCTGTCACCAAGAAAGCTTTCTGCTGTGGTTCTGGAGGGGCGCAGTCTTACCCACGGTGCAGAAACCTTCACGTGGGCTTGTGTACCTTGACTTCCCTGTGCTCCTGAGTCACTGATGTGATCTTGCCAAAGGAATTCACCTCGAGAACTTTCTGAAAGCTTCGTGTACAGAGCCACGCAGCTCCCTGCTTAAGAAGCACATGATGGAGAACTCAAAATTTTTGTGTGACTTGCACCGTTTAATTATTTCTGGGTGTTGCCATGTCTGCCATGTATAAAATTACATAAGTTGTCCAAGACTGTTTTTGTGCGCAGCGCTGCCTCGTGTGACTAGTGAGAACAGGCAGACTCATTAAAACCTGACCCAAAAGGAGAATAACTGGTAGCAAGGCACCCAGTTTTCAGTTGTGCTGTCTGAACTCTCTCCAGCTGAGCCAGATCTCCTGGGCATGAGCAAAAGAAAAGGCTTTTCTCCCACCTTGACCCTGGGGTGTGCCGAGGCGAATGGGTCATGCTGCTGATCAAGATATTTCTATCTTGTTGCCCAGGATTTGCAAAAAAAAGTGTATCATTAATTGTGAGTGATCAAAGTCTTTTTAGGTGCTGCTTGATTGGAGTGCCAGAGGTCAAGCACTGAGACTGCAGGGCGGAGTTAAAGGTTCACTGACTTTGTTTTCTGTTGTAGATGTGGGCCCATGGTGCTCGATGCTCTGATCAAGATTAAAAATGAGTTGGACTCCACTCTGACCTTCCGCAGATCGTGTAGGGAAGGTAAGAAGGATTTTCTGGTCTGCTAAACTGAAGATTGCCCTTCTGCCTCCCTACTCTGCTCTTGGGAGACCCCCCTGCAGTGCTGCGTTCAGCTCTGGGGTCCCCAACAGCAGGACATGGAGCTGTTGGAGTGGGTCCAGAGGAGACCATGGAGATGATGCGAGGGCTGGAGCACCTCTGCTCTGGAGACAGGCTGAGAGAGTTGGGGCTGTTCAGCCTGGAGAAGAGAAGGCTCTGGGGAGACCTTCCAGCAGCCTCCCAGTAGCTAAAGAGGCTGCAAGAAAGCTGGAGAGGGGCTTTGGATAAGGGTGTGTAGTGACAGGATACGGGGCAATGGCTTTAAACTGAAAGAGGGGAGATTTCGATGAGATCTAAGGAAGAAATTGTTCCCTCTGAGGGTGGTGAGGCACTGGACCAGGTTGCCCAGAGAAGCTGTGGCTGCCCCATCTCTGGCAGTGTTCAAGCCAGGTTGGATGGGGCTTTGAGCAACCTGCTGTAGTGGAAGGTGGCATGGCAGGACAATGAACTAGATGATCCTGAAGGTCCCTTCCAACCCAAACCATTCTATGATTCTAAGACTGTTTATTGCTGACAGTGTATGTGTAACCACCAGAAAGCTTCAGGGTAGATGCCAGCCTCTTCCAGCTGCTGCCTAGGAAATACCTCAATGGATAAAGTAGTAAAGTTAAAGCTCATTCACAGGGCGTAAGCGCACAACACTGAGCTGTGAGCAGTGTGCTCCAACAGCCCCAGTTGTTCCTGTTCCTGTCCTAATCTTGCTCATCTTGCTGCCCTGCAGTGCCGGACCGCGTAGGGAGACGCAGTGAGAAGAGGTTACGACAGCAAAATTGAAGGTGCAGACATGGTGCATGGGAATGAATTGTAGGGGCTGCTTTATCTAGTGCTGCTGTGGAAATAAGAAAGGGTGTAACTGGAAGAGTAGTTAATGACTTCTAGGAATAGCTTCAGGAATCTTTTTTTTTTGGCCTGTTGACTAAGCAAAATGATTGATTGAGGCAAAGGCCATCTGGTGGTTTGATGTTGCAGAGCTCCTGGCTCCTCTCAGACAGGTACAAACCAGCATGTCTGTTTAAATGCGCTAAAACTTCCCTGTCCTGGTGACTTTCCCTGTAAAAAAATCCCAATCCGTGGATAATGTTGGGATGCTGAGCCTCAAATGATAGTTGTGGAAATACAGGATGCCTTTATGGAATGACTTTGGATTTTAATTAGGTGGGTTTGCAGATACAAGAAGTTTAGGTGCAATCGATGCCTAAAGAAGTTTTGACTTGGACCTAAAGGTCCTAGAATGAAAAGGAAGCTTCAACGCAGCCGTTTCCTGTCGGATCTGCGTAGCAGGCGGAGGAATTTCATACAGCGCGGTCGTTCCCGGTGTCTGAGATTTAGAAAGCCAACACTCGTCCCAGCAGCTGGAATTAATTGCCCTGAATACTTTCCTTTGAGAACCTGAAGATGGATTTTCAAGCTGGGCTGAAAATCTTGCCCCTTTTCTACCGCGCGGAGCAGGGAGAAACCCAACCCATCCCGTATTCCTGCTGCCTGCTCGTGGGTCCGTGTCTTCAGTCCTGGTTCCCTCTCCAGCTGGCTGGAAAATACTCGTAACCGTTTCTCCCGTGGGAGCAATAACCTTCTTCAGGTGGCAGCGAGGGGAAGGCCAACGCGTCGGGCGCTGAGGCGGGCCCGCTCAGCGGTGTGAGGAGCGATGGCGTTTTGCAAACCTTGGCCTTTCCTGGCCTTCATCTGATCCTTCTGTTACTGGGAGATCATTAGTGGTGTCATTTAATCCGTTTGTTCAGCTATTTTTATGCTGTTTGTTCTGGTGAGTGTCTGTCCTCTCACCTTTGGGAGTTAACGAATGCCGTGGATGGCACCACGCTACCCCGCTGCGGAAGGCATGGAAAGAAGCTTCTGTCTTAGGGACTTTGTTTTGTGTTCCTGACCTTCAGGGATGGTTTTGGCCGTAACTGTAGGGCCGACGGGGGATGCGCCTGGTTCCCATTGGGCCAGTGCAAACTGCATGAGCTTCAACAAGTCAAAATGCAAGGTCCTTCACCTGGGTCGGGCCAATCCTAGGCACAAATACAAGCTGGGCACAGAGTGGGTTGAGAGTAGCCCTGAAGAGAAGGTTTTGGGGGTGTTTAGAGATGAGAGGCTCAACATGAGCCGGCAGTGCGCTCGTGCGGCCCAGAGCCGACCGCGTCCTGGGATGTATCAAGAGAAGCGTGGGCAGCAGGGCGAGAGAGGTGATTCTCCCCCCTACTCTGCTCTTGTGAGACCCCACCTCGAACACTGCGTCCAGTTCTGGTGTCCCCACCATAAGAGAGACATAGATCTGTCGGAGCGTGTTCAGAGGAGGGTCACAAAGATGATCCAGGGGCTGGAGCACCTCTGCGACGAGGACAGGTTGCGGGAGCTGGGATTCTTCAGCCTTGAAAAGAGAAGACTTCGGGGGGACCTAATAGCTGCCTTCCAAGACCTGAAGGGAACTTACAGGAAGGATGGGGAGGGACTTTTTACAAGAGTCTCCGCTGATAGGACAAGGGGAAATGGGTTTAAGTTGAAGGAGAACAGATTTAGATTGGATCTTGGGAAGAAATTCTTCAGTACGAAGGTGGTGAGACGTTGGAATAGATTGCCCAGAGAGGCTGTGGATGCCCCCTCCCTGGAGGTGTGCAAGGCCAGGTTGGACAGAGCCTTGAGTAGCCTGGTCTAGTTGAGAGGCGTCCCTGCCCATGACAGGGGGGTTGGATTAGATGGTCTCCAAGGTCCCTTCCAGCCTGTGCCATTCTATGATTCTGTGACCTCGGCGTTAGCTGCTTTGCATCAATCCGAGCTTGTGCTTCCAACTTGTGAACAAAGCCGAGTGCTTCCCCCACCCTGCAAAACTGCTGAATGATGCAAAAGGGATGAAGTGTCCAAGCCGCTTGTTCTCTTCTGTGGAAGGAAGTTGAACGCTAGGAATGTGTTTAGGCTTTAATGAAAGCGACTCCTGTGTTTGTTCTTTATTTAAATATAGCAACGCGTTTGGCCCGGTGTCAACGTCTGGCGTTTTCCTTGTCACGTACAGAGCTGCTTGCAGACAATCCGGGGGCATTTCGGGACCAAGAGGATCTTCTTCCTCAAGTGGAATGAGAGGGTAAATATCTAATGCTTTATTTTTTGTCTCCCACTCAGGCATCTGCGGCTCTTGTGCGATGAACATTGCGGGTGGAAACACGCTGGCCTGTATCAAAAGAATTGACCCCGATCTCAACAAGATCACTAAAATCTACCCTCTCCCCCACATGTATGTGGTGAAGGACCTTGTTCCAGTGAGTATCTGCCTCGGTCAGCTTGCGACCAAGGGTGACGGCGTTCCAGGCAGCGTGGGGTTCGGATTGGGTTGGAAGGGATAACGTTGGGAGGTGCCAACGAGATCAGGTCTCACAATTCGCGTGTTAACACCTGCTGGTGTTTTCTGAGTTGGGTGGGTCTGAGCTGCACAGCAGTGACTAAATCTGTCCTCATCTGGGGGAGCGTGACCAGCTGAGGTACAAAATGCCGCCTTCTCTTGAAGCAGCAGCGGATGTTCAATCTCTCGTGAATCCATTCAGCTTACTAAACGTGACCTCTGTGCCTTCTGCCTCCTAGGACTTGAGTAACTTCTACGCACAGTACAAATCCATCGAGCCTTACCTGAAGAAGAAGGATGAGTCGAAACAGGGCAAGGAGCAGTACCTGCAGTCCATAGAAGACCGTCAGAAACTGGTTACTACTTCTTTTCTACCGTCGAAATCCCTTCCAGATAAGACCAGGGTTAAACGCTCACAGGCAGTAGCTTCTAGTTCCTCTAATGACAAAGCTGTCTGGTGCAAAACCCGACGTGGGTGGAATCTGCTCCCTGAAATGCAGTGTCATGGCATGCCTGCATTGCCAGGGGTAACCTTTGCTAATGAAACGCCGTCGTGGTTGCGATGGGGCCTCTGATCTCGTTTCCACTGTCTGCGCTGCGAAACGGTGTGCTGTTTGTAAAAACACCGTGAAGGCTACAGGCTTGGAATATTCCAACGGAGATAAGGCACTGCGGTTCGTGCTGGCACGTAGGCTGTCAGGCTCAGCGCCGTCTGCCTTCTGCCTTGTCTCGCTGCAGCACGCTAAGCAATGCTCTCGTGTTGCTGCTTGCTGGTTTTACAGCCCTAAAAGCTAAGGGCAAAAGCTAAACCCTTTTGGATGTGGAGACTAACCCAAGTACGATGTGTTGGTGCAAGTCTTCAGATACCTGCCTTGAGCCCTGCATTACTTGGAGGGGTTTTTCTGGGAACGTAGTGTTATTGGTCCAAAGTTTCTGCATAAAGCTGAAGGGTTGGAACAACTGGGAGATAATAGCTTTTAAAAAAAGCTTGTAGTGCAGCTGAGTTCTTGTCTGGATTTCCTTGGCTGCCACTGTTAAGTATCATTAAATCAGCAGTTTCTCTTTTTGCTGCTGATCTGTCTTGATGGATCCATCGCTCGCTCCACGGTTTAAAGGCTCCGCTGCGAATCGTCGCTGCGGAGCTGCGGCTGAGTAGGCACGAAGCGGGCAGGCAGCCTAGATTTTGGTGAGTGGTGAGAGGGAGGTGAGTGTGAACAGCAAAGGGGAAGGCTGTTCAAAGGGGACTCAATGAAAACACGTGAGCTGCAGCCTGATTCTCTGCGGCGATCCTTGAGAGTTTTCCATTATGTGTTTGCTGTGGAGTTAACATTGGATGAGTAGATCCGTCATGTGCCCGAGCTGTCGGCAGCACCACGGAACTGGCGCTGTGACGTCTTAACAAGCGCAGGATTTTACAGAGTCTCTGTCCAAGGACAACTGTTAATTCTCCTGCACCACTTCATAATGTCCTTGGATCCATATATAAGGACTAAAGGGTCTCTCCCTCCACATGGTGTTCGTAAAGCAGCATCCTTGAAGTCTCTTTCTCGCTCAAGTAGAAATAAGCAAACCTAAAAGTGGCTGCAAGAGCTGCCTGAATATGTCTCACAACTACTAAACTTGCTCTATGTCTGGTTTCTCTTGCTCCTCCTGTGTGCAGGAGGAACTTGGATACAGCGTCAGCTGAAAAACTCCCACCTTTTACTAAAAATGACCAATTGTTTGAAATGTTACAATTAGAAATAAAACAAATTCAGAGCAAGAAGGTAACTTCAACTTAAACAGCTTAGGTGAGTCTTTCCAAAAGAGCAGTCCCTCTAAGGCAGTAAACCTTTTGCAAGCTCCCGGGAGTTTTTGGCATCGTGTTATCTTTCTAAAATAAATTTAATGAGACCCTTGCCCTAAAACCAACTTTGAAATACATAGTTTAAGCCAGACTAGACTCTGTCTTTAGCCTGGGGATGTTGATCTGAGCTAGGAGACTGGGGAGACCTCTGCTTGTCAGACTTTTAACTCTTTTCTACACAGAAGTGATGATGGGCAGATCTAACATTGTTCAGTGCCCAAAATAAAAAGGTCCTCGTTTCTGTGAAAAATGGCAGAATGGCTAAAGACTCGCACGATTCCTCTTCTGGAAGTGCTTGGGAATCCCCTCCAAGCACATGCTAAACTCGGAGCTCTCCTCCCCTGGGCTGTTGGGCAGACTTTGCTCTTTCTTCTCCTCTTTAACACGGCCTTGAATTGTTAATTGGTTACAGATCTGCTCCTTTCCTCAGCCGCTGATTGGGACAGGCTGGAAGGAAGGAATGCAGGAAGATGAAGCAGTTTTCGCACTTTTCTTCGGCTTATGCTTTTTCCCCCACCCTGTTGTCACAAATCCCTGGTTTATTTTATGGGTCGAGTTAGGAGGATTGCGCGCATGTCGTTTCAGAGGACCTGCACGTAGGAATCGCTTCCTTCCAGCGTAAGGTTTTTCGGAGCCGCTCTTGCGGCGAGTCGCTGGTGAGGGACGGACGCGTTCCGTGTAAACCCCGTCTTTACAAAAGGCTTCGTGGTGGCTTTCTGGAGTGGTTTGACTGTGGTCTCCCGCCCCCGTGCAGGACGGACTCTACGAGTGCATCCTGTGCGCCTGCTGCAGCACCAGCTGTCCCAGTTACTGGTGGAACGGGGACAAGTACTTGGGTCCTGCGGTCCTGATGCAGGTAAGGATGGATCCCGTTTCTCACGTGGGGCTGCTGAGGGACTCCCTGTCTAAAAGCGGCGCAAATACTTGCGAGCGTACGTGGGATAATATTACGTAGTCCAGATCCTGGACCGGAATTCCCGAGTTAGGTGTTGCTTTTAAAAATCTCCTGCTGATTACCACACCTTGCCGGCGCGTTCGGTGTGCCAAATGCCGCTGACTTTCAGGCCTACCGCTGGATGATCGACTCCAGAGATGACTACACAGAGGAACGCCTGGCACAGCTTCAAGACCCGTTTTCCCTCTACCGTTGTCACACTATCATGAATTGCACAAGGACTTGCCCTAAGGTACGTGTACGTCCTGCCCGTGTCCCTCCTGGGGTTACTGGCTTGTTTCTGAGCACCTCGTTTCAATTTCAGACCAAGAGGAAAATACCCACTTAGTTTTTTGTTTTCCTTGAGTTTGCCTCGGCTCGTTTAGCTGTTTGGAAAACAGCGTGTTACCAGCAGTGACTGTACAAGAGGACGCAGCGAGCTTTGCGTGGAGCATCCCAGAAACATCTCTTCCTCGTGAGCGAGGCTGTGACTTTTAGGACCCATCTGTTGCCAGGATTTAGGATTATGACAGTAGAATCATAGAATCGTAGAAGCACAGAACGGTTTGGGTTGAAAGGGAACTTAAAGATCATCCAGTTCCAACCCCCTGCCATGGGCAGGGACACCTTCCACTCCACCAGGTTGCCCAAAGCCTCATCCAACCTGGCCTTGAACACTTCCAGGGATGGGGCAGCCACAACTTCTCTGGGCAACAGAGAAGTGCCTCACCACCCTCAGAGCGAAGAATTTCTTCCTTATATCTAATCGAAATCTCCCCTCTTTCAGTGTAAAGCCATTGCGCCGTGTCCTATCACTACACACCCTTGTCCAAAGCCCCTCTCCAGCTTTCCTGTAGCCCCTTTAGGCACTGGAAGGTGCTGGAAGGTCTCCCCGGAGCCTTCTCTTCTCCAGGCTGAACAGCCCCAACTCTCTCAGCCTGTCTCCAGAGCAGAGGTGCTCCAGCCCTCGCATCATCTTCATGGCCTCCTCTGGACCCGCTCCAGCAGCTCCATGTCCTTCTTGGACTCCAGAGCTGAATGCAGTATGCAGTAGGGCGCTGGTGGTGCGAGGGGCGCTGCCAGAAACGGATCGGGGAGGTGTCTCTGGCATAGTGCCATCGGTGGTGCGCTCCCTGTGAGTGGCACGCTGAACCCGCGCACGGCGCAACCTTAAACTCCGACGGCAGCGGGCCGTCTCTGATCTGTCGTGACACTTGCGTAACGAAGGCTACGGGAAGTTTTCAGCGCCTTTGAGGGACGTGTTTTATGCTGACGTCCTGACCTCAGGGCATTTCCCAGACAGTCTGTGCTTTCTGGTGTTTCTTTGGAGAACTGAGCACGCTTTCCCAAATCAGAGCGTGCCACTTCCTCGTCTTGCGATGACCTCGTGCCAGTTGTTGGGCAGATTATCAAGTTTGCTTTCCTGCCAACCGTGCTGTTTTCCTCGCCAGCCTTTGCTGGAGTAATTCTGCTTGAGCAGTGAAATAATACGAAAGCAAATGTTTGGGTGGGTTGAAAATGAGATGAGAGGTGTGGGTTGACGAGTGTTGGTCAGGAGGAGGATTTTTTTGGGGTGTGTTTTTCGAAAGTGATTCACTGACTACAGATAATTCCCTCTTTGTAGAGGGAGCCAGCTCGTGATCTGGTGTCACCCGTAGTTCAGCTAAAGGTGAAGCTTCGACTCAAAGATCTGGCCATACTCCGGAATGTGCGTAGCGCAGGGAAACAGCACGCTGAGACTTGGGCACTCGAGTTTGAGACACCTTTATGGTTAATCACACGTTTCCACTCGCGTGCTCTAATCCTGGCTGTCGACTCCGTCGGCTCTGAAAGACCGCGTGGTGAGCTCAGCGCCCGGGTGATTTCCTCTCCATCCTCTGTCCCACGGCGCCGCCGCTGTGATCACACCAGTAGAGCAGAGCGGTCGTGAGCCCCTTCTCGTTCGGAGATTAGGCACGCTCCGTTTGGTCGCAGAGCTGCAGGATTAAGGCCTTTGCCACATGACCTGTGTCTGTGTTGTAGAAAAAAAAAACCTTTCGGAAGCTTAGCTGGCTTTTGTGTGAGGAGCGCTTTCGTCTTGTGACTCCGTGTTCTTGCTCACTTTAGTGTCCTCCGACACGCGGCGTGTTTTATCTCAAACGAGGAGAAAAACTGCATCTCTGTACAGTCGCTGTCGAGCTTTTACGAGGCAGTTTGCTGTCTCCAAGAAAAATCATCTCGTAACACCCCTAAAAGTGAATTCGGTCCTGCTGGAGCTTTTCTTGAAAGTCCCTATGGCTCAGCCGCTCGTTCTTCTCTTTGATCCTCGCGTTGCTGATTCAAACTGGTCCTCCAAAGTCAAAGGAGTGTTTTTCTTCAAGCAACGGGAAGCGCTGTGGGTTCAGCCTCCGGGTAGAGCTCCGAGCTGGAGCGTTGGCATCTTTACTCCAGGCTGACTTGCTCTTCCCTCAAAAATTGAGGCTGGAGCGTGGCAGACCTGCGTCAGCACACCGTAACCGAGGGGCTCTGCGTACCATAACGCCCGGCCTGCCTGGAGCAGGGCTGTCCCTTGGTGTCCTGGAACCCGCCAGCGTTTGAAAGGAAGCATATTATTAGACTGGACACCAGCTTTTTAGGAAAAAAAAAAAAACAAACAACAGAAAAGGAATGCTGAGCACCACCTCTGCCAGCTTTTTTTATGAGTAACAGTATATTTATGAGTTTACTGTGACTTAAATCGGGGTAAGGGAGGGAGGATGCTCTAACATGCCTATTTCCAGAGGAGTTAACTGAAACTTTTCCCTTTTAGGGTTTGAACCCTGGCAAAGCCATTGCTGAGATCAAGAAGATGATGGCGACTTACAAAGAGAAGGCGACCGCTGCGTAACGCCGTTCCCAAACTGGAAGCGCAACCCGCAAACGTGCTTTACCTGGAAGTAATTTACACCTGATTTAGGAAGAGGAGATTCCAGCAGGGAGCTCGGTGTTTTTCCCATAGGTTTGCATGTCCAATAAATAACTGTAAAGAACACATCAGAGTTGTTAATTGATTAACAATATTGATCTGCTGCCTCGATCGTAGGATCCCAGGGATCTGCTCTCAAATCCCCTGGACTCCTTGGTGAGGAGCAGAGTGAGGACCTGGAGCTCACAGGGTGCAAGCAGGTGGCAAAACACTGGTGGCAGTGCCACCAGGAACGATGTGTTTTCCACTGCCCTGCTGAAATGTTTATTTTTATTCCAAAAGATGAAATTTATTAGAACGAGGTTGAAGCTTTCTCTTTGCCCTAGTACAAGTGATTTGATTTTTTTTAACTCCAGATTTCTCAAACTTGCGATGTTTGCGGTGGGTTGTTGCTTGAAGCAGTTGTTTTGCGCTTCAGGGAAGTGGATGAGAATGGAAGGATTCTCCGTTTTGTTATTTAATAGATTGATTTTTTTTTTTTTGTCTAGATGTAGTAAAAACAACTAGAAATTTTCATGATGCTGCTTCTGAGACGTGGTGGCAGTAACCGAGATGCTGCCAGTGGCTTGAGGAGGTGTAAAAACAGTTGTGTACCGCTCTGGAAAGGTTTATCCCCAAAAAATGCCACTGTTTTTTCCATATATTTACTTACCCTGTGGTGAGAGAGCCTTATGGGTGTCTCAAGAAGCCAACCCGATGTTGCCGCCTTCATTTTCCCTTGCAGAAATAACTTAGTTCCAGGAAAAGAACTTTGTTCCCAAGAGCTGATGCGAGCCAGACTGCTCTAGTCAGAGGTTTTTACACATAAAATCCACGTGGTTTAGGCTCCTGTTCCGTGTCGTTGAATTATCCCTATTTTCCATGTCTCGAGCCAGCCGTGGGCTGTAGGAAAGACCCCGCTGCCGCCGTTAGACGCGTTGTCGCTTCCCAGACGCCGATATTTCCATCCCCTCTGCGTCCCTGCGCTTGGAAATCCCACCTCCCTGCTTCAATCCAAGGGGATCCCATCAGCAGCTGGAATCCAAAGAGCTTTGTGATCCTCTTCCTCCTCTCCCACTATGCCCTTCACTTTAGTGAACATGTTTTTTTGGGGAAGACAAAGTGGGTTTTACCTCTTTTTGTTTAAAAGCTGGCGTATTTGCGGAGAAAAGGGTCGGACGGAAACGCAGTGGGGTGCGGAGGAGCTTCCGACTGTCGCTGCGCTGCCTGAGGGTTTTTTTTTCTGTTCCAATTAGAACAAAATCCACTTTTTTTTCACTTCGGGAGGAAGCACAGGCTCTACCTGAGGCCCATCCAAAGAAAATAGTTAATTGTTATCTCCCTTCCTGGAAAAAGACCCGAAACTCTCTTGTGCAAGGTACAGAGAGGAGAGCGATTCGCTTTTTTGGCTGAGCTCTCGCGGGTTGTGGCTGTTTCTTGCAGCAATGGGAGCCCCCCAAAGCCAAATTTGGCTGGGGGGGGGGGCCTACTCTAGGGGTGCTGTTTGGGGGCTGCACCTGGTTCTTGGCTTCAAAATCCCCCTTGGAGCAGCTTCCCAGGAGGGAGCTCTGCTGTGGTGGGAGCTGGGCGCACTCCCCACCCCTGCATTGGGGGTGCAGGGGGTGCAACCCAAGGGGGAGAAAAGGGGGCCAGAGCCCCTTTTGGGGGCAGAGGTGTTTTCTTGCAAGATGTGGGGGTGCAGAACCACTTTTTGGGGCAAAACCCGATGCATTTCTTTGCAAGATGTGGTGGGTGCAAAGCCCTTTTTTGGGGAAAAACCTGGTGCATTTCCTTTGCAGAGCCTGTTTTGGGGGCAAAATCTGGTGCGTTTCCCTGCAAGATGTGGGGGTGCCCAGCCCTACTGGGGGGCAAAACCCATGACTTTCCTTGCAGGGTGTGGGGGTGCAGAGCCCCTTTTTGGGGTGGAACCTGGTGCATTTCCTTACAAGATGGGGGGTGCAAGGCCCTTTTTTGGGGAGGCAGAGCTCTTTCTTGGGGCAGAGCCCAGTGCATTTCCTTGCAGGATATGGGGGTGCAGAGCCCTTTTTTGGGGCAAAACCCAGTGCATTTCCTTGCAGGATAGGGGGTGCAGAGCCCTTTTTTGGGGCAAAACCCGGCGCATTTCCTTGCAGGATATGGGGGGCAGAGCCCTTTTTTGGGGCAAAACCCGGCGCATTTCCTTGCAGGATATGGGGGTGCAGAGCCCTTTTTTGGGGCAAAACCCGGTGCATTTCCTTGCAGGATATGGGGTGCAGAGCCCTTTTTTGGGGCAAAACCCGGCGCATTTCCTTGCAGGATATGGGGGTGCAGAGCCCTTTTTTGGGCAAACCCCGGTGCATTTCCTTGCAGGATATGGGGGTGCAGAGCCCTTTTTTTGGGGGCAAAACCCGGTGCATTTCCTTGCAGGATATGGGGGTGCAGAGCCCTTTTTTGGGCAAAACCCGGTGCATTTCCTTGCAGGATATGGGGGTGCAGAGCCCTTTTTTGGGGCAAAACCCAATGCTTTTTTTGCAGGGTATGGGGGTGCAGTTTTGGGGCAGAAACCCAATGCTGTTTCTTGCAGGGTATGGGGTGGTCAGAGCCCTTTTTTGGGGCAAACCCGGTGCATTTCCTTGCAGGATATGGGGGTGCAGAGCCCTTTTTTGGGGCAACCCCGGTGCAATTTCCTTGCAGGTATATGGGGGTGCAGAGCCCATTTCGGGGCAGGACTTCCGGGTGTTATGTTGGGGGGGGTGCAGCCCCCCCCCGCGTGAGGCAGAGTCAGTGCATTCCCCTGCCCGGCGGGGTTGCAAAGCCCCGTTTTGGGTGGAAAAGGGGGGGGCACCACCGGGGGTGCGGGGGGGGAGGACTACAAATCCCAGCAGCTCCCGCGCGCCGACCTTCCGCCGCGCGCCGCGGAGCTGGGTGCGCGCGGGGCTCCGGCCCCGGGGGCCGCGCACCCCCCGCACCCCTCTCACCCCCCGCACCCCCCGCGCCCCCCGCCATGAGCTCATGTCAGCGCACCCACGCGGGGGGTGGATGGGGGGGGCTGGCGGTGGGGGGGCTGTGGGGTTCGGCATCGTGCGGACCCACGGGTGAGTTTTGCGTGGCCCCCCCCGCCCCCCCGCCCCGTGTCTGTGCGAGGGGCTGCGCTGTGAGGGGGGCGGTGCGCGCAGGGGGCGGAACGGAGCGCGGCTGCCCTTTTCGCCTTTTCCCCCTCTTCCCCCTCCCCTTTCCTTCTTCCCTCCCCTTCCCCCTCCCTTCACCCCCCTCTTTCCCCCCCTCTTTCCCCCCCCTCCCCCCCCTTTTCCTCCCCTTTTCCCCCCTCTTTCCCCCCCCCTTCCCCTCCCTCTTTCCCCCCTTCCCCCCCCTTTTTCCCCCCCTTTTCCCCCCCCTCTTTTCCCCCCTCTTTACCCCCTCTTTACCCCCCTCTTTTCCCCCCTCTTTTTTCCCCCCCTCTTTTCACCCCTTTTTCCTCCCTGCTCTTTTCTCCCCCCCTTTTTCTCCCCCCCTTTCCCCCCTTCTCCCCCCTCTTTCTTCCCTCCTCCCCCCCCTTTTCCCCTTCCCCTTTCTCCCCCCCTCTTTTCCCCCTTTTTTCACTCTTTTTTTTCCTTTTACTTTTTTTCTTCTTTTATTTTATTCCCCTTTCCTTTATTTTTTCCCCCTTTTTTTTTCACTTCACTCTCCCCTCCAGCAAAATTCGCCGAAAGAAGGAGCGCTGGGACAGCGCAGAGCGGGGGTGCTGCCCCCTCCCCACCATCGCAGATTTGGGAGCAGAGCTGGGATGCAGCGCTGTCCCACGGGAGCCCCTGCCCACCCTGGGTGCCCATGGGGCCGGAAAACGCTCCGCGAGGGCCTCGGTTACCGGCTTCGCTCTTTCGCTGCCGGGTGCTTCGTTAACGCCGCGGAACTCGTTTGCTTCGTGTCCCGTCGGACACCGGCTCTCCCATTTAATCCCCGTGAGCGTCGGGATAACCAAACCCCACGGCATCACTTTTGGATGCTCTGGGACAACTGAATCCCTGGGGCCCATCAGGGGCTGCATCCCCTATGAGCAGGTTGCTCCGATATCGGTGTTCAGGGGGCTTCCGAGCCCATCAGGGTCCGCAGCTGGAGCAGAGCATCCCTTTCCGGCATATTTCTTCGCGCATCGTGGAGACGGGATGGCTTTTAAGGCTGCGAAGAACCCCGTTGCCTTTCCGGCCCCACGACGGAGCGATTCCCGGAGTTTTTTTGCGCCGGTAAAGGATGCAACGCGACGGCGGGTAGCGAGCCCTGAAGTGGCATTGCCCCGCCGCCCGACGACACCCAACAGCCCCTTTGCCAGTCGCTGCTGGAAAAATCCTCCAGAGAGACGAAAAACGCGGCTTAGGTTCAACCTGGCGCTGCAGGAAGCATCCGCGATGCCCCACGGCCCTCCCGGTCGGCAGCGTTTCGCATCGCAGGGCGTACGGAAGTGGAACATCCGCCTCAAACCTTTGCCTGTTTTCCCTTCAAATTTGCCCCGGTCGGTGCCGAGGAGTTTCTCAAAGGCGACACGGGGGATGAGAGAGTAAGAAGTTTGTGGCAGGAACGGAGGAGTGTGACGGCTGCCGTGCTTTCCCCTCCGCTGCCTGATTTAAGAGTACCCAGGTCTGACGCTGCCAGCCTGGCACGAGGGGCAAAAGATGCTCAAATCCGGGCTTAAACCACCAAACGGGATGAGGGAGGGAGGTAGGAGCCCTTTATGTAACCAAGGGTTAAGGAAAAATGTGAAGTTTGGGTATAAGCCATTGTTTTCGCTCCTCTTGCCGGCGGTTGCCCAATGGAGGATGCTCCCCGGAAGCTGCCGGGTGCTTATCTCCGGCTCGGCCGGTGGTTTCGGCGTTGCGGGCGAGGTCTTGCAAAACTGGGTGTCAGGAGAGGGTCAGGGCAGGAGAAGCTCTCTCTGCCGGAAGGGTTCCACCACCTCGTGCCGTTCGACCAGCCTGTGGCAAGCAAACGTTGGCCGTTGCTGCTGGCGTCCTCCTCGTGGACAACGTTTCCCTACAAATCCCAGCCGAAACCGTTTGAGGTGCAGTGCTGCTGGGGGGCGGGACACCTCACCTACGAGGACACCGTTTCCTCACCCAGTCTCAAGGGTTTGATGCGCGAGAGCGGTTCTCCTGAGGTCACCGCACGGTAGAGCCCCAATCTCCGTCTTCCACGTCCCCACCTTGTATCCACCTATCTTGTCCTTTGTTTTCTTCCAGCCTTGGGGCGGTTTCCGGCCTGGCCGCTTCGCCCGGCCGATGCTGCCGGCGTGTGGGTAGGACCAGACCGCCTGGTAGAACACTTCGCCTCCCGGCTGCGCGGTCGAGCGGGGCGACACGTTTCTCGCCAGTTGCTGGTGCGGATGAGTTGATGTTGGTTTGGTGGGAAGAGCAGGAGAATCGGTGCTGTCTCATCCCAAAAACTTCACTGGCTCGGGGCTTGCAGCTGGCCATGACATCTCCCATCCCAACTGGAGCCTGAATGCTGCTCGGGAAGGATTCTCCTGAGTTACATCTTGTCCTATGTGACCCAGTCGCCGTTTTTCCTTGCCTTGTTCCTCTTCCTTACTTTTGCCTCATCCTGATTTTCCATTTCCCCATCTCTGAGGGCCTGGATTGACTTTACCAACCCATCCCATTGAGCAAACAGCACCAGACCTTGCTGGCTGGAGCAGTAACCTCCTTGGGTGGACCTTCCTCTTCTTGTGTGCAACCTCTAGCCAAACACGTGTGGGTGGATGGATGGGATGGCTGGGATGAAATGGATTATTGGGATGGATGGATGGTTGAGATGGATTGATGGTTGATGGATTAATGGTTGGGATGGAATGGATGGTTGGGATGGATGGATGGATGGTTGAGATGGATGGATGGTTGGGATGGAATGGATGGTTGGGATGGATGGTTAGGAAGGAATGGATGGTTGGGATGGATGGATGGATGGATGGTTGGGATGGATGGATGGTTGAGATGGATGGATGGTTGATGGATTAATGGTTGGGATGAAATGGATGTTTGGAGTGGTACACATAGTTGATGAATGGATGGTTGGGATGGGATGGAATGGATCGATGGATGGATGGTTGATGAATGGTTGGAATGGATGGTTGGGATTGATGGACGGACAGATGGGTCGATGGAGAGCAGTGCTCAGGAAGCCTTGAGTATCTAGAGGGGACCACAAGAGTGGGGGGAGATCTGAAAGTCCCCTTGGGGTTTGATCGCTTGAAGAAAGGTGCTTATGAAAGGGCCGTGGCTGCAAAGGGAGCTCGTGGAGAAAAGCTGCGTCTCAGGGGGAAATCGGAGGGCGAGGACCAGCACCGGCATCGGCAAAGGGTCCCCGGACGGGGCTGGGTCGCTTTGCAGAGGGACGTTCATGATGGGCAAGCTCAAGGTTTCCAGGTAGAACATCCTCCCCTGCTAGGACATGTGTTGGACATCAGGGCACCCCAAGCACCTTTCTCCCTAATTTCCCCCCTCCCCACCCCGCTCCTCAACCCAGGGACACGCTGTGGTCGGCTGAAAAGTGCGAGACGGGACCCGAAATCCTCCCGGAGCCGAGCAAGGGCTTCACGCGGCGTTTTGGCCACGCGAAACTTGGCATCGGCGAGGGATCGGGGCTCCTGGGTCTTCCCAGGCTTCTCCGGCTGAGCTCAGGGATAAAACGCGCCGGCGGAAGGCCGGCCGGGTGCCCCCGCGCCGTGTTTGCCGACGAGGTGCGGCCGCAGCGCCGCGGTTCCGACCGGTAAGGCAGCTCGGCGGCGCTTGGCCCTCCCCTCTGCCGGATGCTTCCCGGATGCGTCCGCCGGATAGGTGATGTCGGCCCTACCGCCCCCATCCCGAGCGACGACGGCTCCGCTCGCCCAACCGGCAGGGTGAGACGCGGTGAGTCGAGCCTTTTCCACCGGAATGGGAGCGGGAGGTGAGAAAAGCCTCCGGAGACGGGGACGGGGTTGTGCAAGAGCCGCGGCTCTGCCGGACGGAGCCGGTTGGCGGCCACGCTCGGGCGCTCGTCCAAAAGATTTGGCGGCTTTATTAGGGTGAAAAAAATGGGAATGAATTTCGGCGTCGCCGACGGCAGAGGTGGGCTGCGCTCCGCGCTGCCCGGCCTGCTTCGGGGAGGTGCAGGGAAAATCGGGTTGGTTTTAGGTTATTTTGGGATCGTTTCCGATACTTTTCCCCCCCTCTTCCTGCAGGCAGCGCTGGGGAAAAGCCGTTGTGGGAGGCACCCCTCGCCCCCCGCCTTCCTTCTGCTTTTCCAAAGGGTGGCACAAAGTTCCTTCTCACCCTCCCGCGCCCGTTCCCGGCCTCCTTTAACCTGGAATTTTGCTGGCTTTGACGCCGGCAGCGGGGAGATGGGACGTGGGCCCTCCTCGACGAGCTCCCGGGAGGGTTTTTGTTTCAATAAACCATCCCTTGGGCTCATGCTCCTCTTCCTCAACCCCAAAGTTATCCCGTAGAGCGGCGCCGCGTGTTTGGGAGCTGGCTACCCCTGGGTCGTTCGGTGGGATGGAGACCCCCTCCCCGAGTCTGGTGGTCATCAAAAGCAGGGGATGATTTTACTTAATTGCTTTTTGTCACCTTGCAGACGAGTTTTGGGGTCGGAGCGGCAGGAATCCAACCGGGGGTGGCTTTTCCAGCCGGTCTGAGCACCTTCCTGGAAACTTGATCCCGGTTCCAAGGGTGGGAACAGGCTCCTGGGTTTGTGTTTGTGCCACGTCTTATCTCGTCGGTGGTTTAAAATCCCGGAGGAGTCAGGACGCTGCGGCTTGTAATCCGGCGTGGATTTAGGGCGGAAGCGGGTTCAGCTTCACGGGACGGAGGGTGATGATTAAAAATCCCACCCGGGAGGACGACGGCGATAAGCTCCGGCTGTTGCCATCTCCCAGGCTGGGCATCGGAGGAATCCAGTGGGAATTGAGGTGCTGAGCCGCACTGGGCATCGTTAAAACTAGAAAAAAAAAATTAAAAAAGGAGATTTTGTGGCCACGCTGGAGCCAATAAGTGGGGAAAAGTGGCCGGGAAAGTTCTGCCTGCACTTGGCTCTGGCTCCGCACCAGCTCCCACTCCCTTCCCCGGCCGCTGAGTTTTGTGCCAACTTTTTCCCCAGGGTTTTGTTGGCATCGTTGGTGTGACCGTCACGTGCCACGGGAGGGTGACCGGGCAGCGCTGGCGTGTCCCGTACCCGCGGCGTCCCCCGGCTTTGCGCGGCGGAGGTGATCCCGAGCGGCTCTGCCGGCAGCCGGCGCGGATGGCGGAGGGGACAGCGAGTCCAGCCACCTCCTGGGATTGACCCGGGGACGTCATCGCTGCAGCCAGGAGCCCATCACCGTGGCATCTGTTAAATAACCCCTCGGATCAGCTCGGTTATTTATTTTTTCTCCCGTTTTTTGGCTTTGCAGACAGCAGCAGGCTGCTGGGGAGCCGGCGGCCGGGCTACGGGACGCTGCGGCGAGACGCCGAGAAATCCCACATGGTAGGTCCGGAGGCTTCGCCACGGGGAGGGCGGCACGCCGGGGCAGGGTTGGCACCAAACCAGCATCTTATCTGCCACGCCAGCACGAGGCTGCGGTTTTCCAACCCTGGAACGCTCGGTTCTCACCCGCCGGCGTTAAATCCCGCCGGGGAGCTCTGGAATTTATCAGTGTAGGGTTTAGGTGCTTGATAGTCTTAATCTGGGTTTATTTTTATGAATAAGCATCGCCAGTGAGGTGGCACCTTTTCTTCCAGGAGGTGACGGGATACCAGACCAAGACGTGGCGCGTGGCCCTGTGCCACGCTTGTTCCGTGCTGACGGCCGGGCTGCTCCTCATCCTCTTCCACTGGAAGCCGAGCCTGGAGGTGCAGGCGAAGTGCAAACCCTGTGCCCTCGGCAGGCCGACTGGGTCATCATCAGGGTAAATCCCCACGGAGGGGTCTGGGATTGGGATTGGGCTCTGCCACCGACCCCAGGAGGGCCCTGGGCATGTTCCTTGTCACTCCCTCCCCGTGTCTGCCGTCATCAAGCGATGCGCTACCCCGGAGCCAAATTTTTCCAGGAATAATTATTATTATTTGCTGTATTAATTTTGCTCTTTCCCCGTTTGCAGGACCGATTCGGACAGTGCTTCACCACCCGCGTGCGCACGGAGACGTCGGCGAGGGCAGGTGAGCCGGATGCCGCGGGCTCACCTCAGCTTTCGGCTTCGAGGGAGGGGGGGTTTGCGATGGAGGTGGTGGATGGGGAGAGGTTGACCCTCGGTTTTCCACCCCGAGCAGCCTGGAGCATCACCCCGGAGCCAGGCAGGAGGACCGGAGGACCAGCATCGCCATCGGTGTGGCGGATGAGGAGGAAAACCGGGACACCGTCCGGCTCCATGAGAAAGAAGAGGTAACATAGCCACCCTTCCCACCTCCATCCCATAAATCCTGCGGTGTGGGCAGCCCTCCTGTCTCCCTGACACCTTATTTTCCCTGTAGAAGAACGTCCTGCGGTACTACCTCTTCGAGGGGATGCGCTACGTCTGGATCGAACGGCGCCAAGCCTTCTGCAAAGTCAGGTATTCCTCTCTCCGTGTCCCCCTCCCCGCCCTCCAACCTCCCTCCATCTCTCCTTGTCCCAAAAAAACGTCCTGACCCACCTCCAAGTCACGTAACAGCGCCGGAGCTTTTCTCCGCCCTACAAAGCCTTTGGAGACCATCCCCGTGGCATCGGGTCGGGGAAAGCGGCGCTGCCTCTTCCCCCCCTCCCCTTCCCCGGGTTGTTGACATCGCTCGCCGCTCTCCCGACTGTGCCCTTTTGTTCCGGCTCCTTGGCGCCCGCGGATGCCGAGGAACGAGACGCTCTCCCTTTCCCAAAGGGTTTTTTGATTCATCGCCGAGGACTTGGACGCGGCGTTTGTTCCGCCAGACCAGGCTCCTGCTGACTTGAAATCCGTTTCTCCCGTTTTTTTTTTTTTTTCCTGCCCCCTCGACCTTTCCAGCATCTTGGATGAGGGCTGGACCTGCGCAGATCTCCACCTCTCCCAGGCTGGCCTCGACCAGCAGGACCACAACACCAGGTAGGGATCTTACGGCTTCGTGGGACAGCTGGGAAGAGCAGATGAGGCTTTTCCCAGGGCCAGGAAATTCCGGAGCGTGGGGATTTTCTTGTCCCCAGACCTCAGAACAGAGAATTTCCAGCTGTGCTGGGTTCTCCTGGTTTGGCTTCACCACCTAACCACGAGGTCTGGGCAGCGTGAGGGTCCTTTGGGTCGGAAATGTGGCTTTTCCCTAAGATCCGTTGGATTTTTTTCCCTCTCCCCTTTTGCAGAAGGAAGATCTACGGAGCGAACCTCATCGAGGTGCCGGTCAAGTCCTACGCGAGGCTGTTGGTGGAGGAGGTGTGTGTCAACGGGGCCGTGCCTCCAAAAACCCATTACCCCAGGGCAGATCCTTCCCTTTCTCCACATCCTTTGCTGCAAGAGCTTTGTGGGCTCTTCCTCTCCGGTGGGAAGGAGAAGCCTTTAGGAGAAGTGGCTTGGGTGAAGGTCAGAGAAGGTGGAGCAGCGGAGGGGACCCATCCTGCCCCTTAGCTCAGGCAGGAGCATCCCTGGAGAGTCGCAGAGATGGCTGAGCATCCTCAGGAGTCCTCCCCCTCCAAAACTGGCTCTTTTTGTCTCTCTCCTTGTTCCTTTCCAGGTCCTCAATCCCTTCTACATCTTCCAAGTGTTCAGCATCGTGCTGTGGGTCTGCGACGCTTATTACTACTACGCTGCCTGCATCTTCCTCATCTCCACCGTCTCCTTAGGGCTGTCCCTCTACGAGACGAGGAAGGTTGGTGGTGGGCTCGCACTGGGACACGCAGCTCTCACGGAGTGAATTCCCCGTTTTCTGATGCTCCTTGACCTCTGTGCTGATGCTGAACTCCCTCTGAGCCCACCTGGGTGAGGACAACCCATAATCCAAGGGCAGGGCAGGTTTCCTCATCCTTCATCCATGTCCCAAGTTTCCGAGACCAGTTTTTGGCTGCTTTGCTGGGATTTTTTGATTTGAGCTGCCCTTGGCCAGCTCCTAACTGCTCCCTCCCTTCCAGCAAAGCACCACGCTGCAAAACATGGCCAAGATGTCAGTCGGCATCCAAGTCCGTCGCCCCAACGGAGGTGAGCGATGGCTCCAGGCACAAAGCCGTTTGGGATGACGTATCCGAGCGCGGCGCGCTTTCATGATTTTTTTTAAATTTTTTTTTAATTTTCCAGAGGAGGTGACGGTGAGCTCCGCGGACCTGGTGCCGGGCGATTGCATCAGCCTCCCTGCGGATGGGCTGCTGGTCCCCTGCGACGCCGCGCTGCTGACGGGCGAGTGCATGGTCAACGAGAGCATGCTGACGGGTGAGAGCCCGGCAGCCGGCGTTCCGCACGCCTCCGCCGCCCCGCTTCTCACCGGGGACTTCATGGGGGAAAAGGACCAGCCTTGTGTCTCGGTGGTCCTATGGCAGCCCCTTCCCATCCAGGCTGGTTGGATCCTGACCTTCCAGGGTGACAAACCTCCCTCCGTGATGTTCCTCACCGCAGGGGAGAGCGTGCCGGTGATGAAAACTCTCCCGGGCGGCAGCCAGGCAGCCAACACCGTCTATTCCCCGAGGAGCACCGGCGGCACACGTTGTTCTGCGGGACGCAGGTCATCCAAGCCAAGTCCTACGTGGGTGGAGAAGCTCTGGCCGTGGTGACCCGCACAGGTGATGGAAAACTGGGATCAAGCCGCGTCTTCGGAGCGGCGGCTTTGCTGGTTCTCACCTTTTTCCCCTCTCCGCAGGGTTTTGCACGGCCAAAGGGGACCTCATCAGCTCCATCCTCTACCCCAAACCCGTCAGCTTCAAGTTCTACAAGGACGCGTGAAGTTCGTCCTCTTCCTCGCCGGCCTGGGTATGTCTGAGCGCAGCGGGGTGGCCAGGAGCAGCCAAACTCGTTTAAAATGGTCCAAAGCATCCGTTGTAACCCAGCCCGTTCTCCCTCCGCGCAGCTCTCGTCGGCACGCTCTACAGTGTCCTCATCCTGGTTAGGAACCAGGTACGGGTTGGTGGAGCTGGAGAATCCTTGAGCACGGATGGGTGGAGATGGATGATGGCTATCAGGATGTCCACCCCTCTTCTTCCTCACCTGCCAGGTCCCCGTGGGGCAAATCATCATCCGCGCCCTCGACATCACCGTCATCGTGCCCCCGGCTTGCCCGCTGCCATGACAGTGGGCACCATCTACGCGCAAAACAGGCTGAAGAAACAGGGCATCTTCTGCATCAGCCCCCCCGGATCAACCTCTGCGGGAAGATCCGCCTGGTTTGCTTCGACAAGGTGAGTCCGGGGCAGCGCCGTGGGACCGTGGTGTCCGTTTTGGGGTGGGTGGGGGTCTGGCCTGCACCCACTGTGCCGTCACCACAGACGGGAACCCTGACGGAGGAAGGTCTGGACGTCTGGGGGGTGGTCCCGCTGGAGGACAACCACTTCGCGCCCATCGTCCACGAGCCCCGCTGCCTGCCCGCTGGTCCCCTGCTCTACGCCCTGGCCACCTGCCATGCCGTCTCGCTCCTGCGAGCGCAGCCCATCGGGGACCCCGTGGACCTCAAGATGGTGGAATCCACGGCTGGGTAAGACGAGGAGCGGGCGAAGTCACGGATCTGCAACAAGGGAGGTGGCGTGTGTCTCGTTTTCCCCGGGAGCAAGGGGGTGTTTAAAACCTCCATGGGGTGGATGGGACTTGGGGCTCACTCGGCCAACTCAACATCTGCCTCGGTTTCAGCTCTTGGAGATGACGGAGGAGGAGAAGGTGAGCTGCTGGCCTTGCAGCAGTTGGGACGAAGGTCTTGGCTGTATGAAACCTCCGCCTGCGGAAGAGCAGCCGCGAGACAGGGTAGGTCCCATGGACCAGAGTGGCTCAGGTTCCCCAAATCGCTGGGTCTGTATCCCCCCAAAGGGTTTCTTGTGTCAGTCCCTGGAGATGTTCTGCCTCCCAGAGAAGTTCTTGCCTGGCCCTGACACCTTCTCCCTCTCCTCTGCAGAAGCACCAGGCGCCACGTGGGGATCCTCCGGCGTTTCCCTTCTCCTCCTCCTTGCAGAGGATGAGCGTCCTGGTGAAGCTGCCTGGTGAAGCCTCGACCCACGTCTACATCAAGGGTGCACCAGAGATGGTGGCCAGCCTTTGCAGGAAGGAAACGGGTACGTGCTGGTGGTCTCCCATCACCCCCCAGCTGTAGAAGCAGGCCGGCTCCTGCCGCTCTGTCGTCCATCTGTATCCCTGCAGCTCATCCCCATGGGGAAATTATCCTCGTGATGATGAGGGAGCAGCTCCCAGGGCTTTGGATTAGCTCCAGCTTCATGGTGGGGGGAAGAAAAATAAGGAGTTAGAACGACAGGGAAAGAGGTTGGAGTCTGGGGACTGCGTATCCTGGCTTCGTTCTCACTGTTCTGACCTCCGCTTTTCCTCCCGGCGTTCGGCAGTGCCCTCGGATTTCTCCCAGACTGCTGCGGCACTACACCGCGAGGGTTTCCGGTCTTGGGTCTGGCCGGCAAACCCTTGAGCACCGTGACCACCTTCGAGGAGGCTCCTGCAGCTCCAGAGGTTGGTACCAACAGCTTTTCACCGATTTCACAGGACGCTTTGCCCACCCTGCAGCCATCCTAGGAGCCCCAAGGAATTAAACCCTACCCAATCCTAAAGCAATTCCTGACAGCCTCCCAGGATGGATTTTTAGGTGTTTTTACCGATTGACCGCTCTGCCTTTGTGCCGGAGACGGTGCCAAACGGCTCCTTGTATCCCCCCAGGGACTCCGTGAGAGCAGCCTGACCCTTCCTGGGGTTCCTTGTCATGAAAAACGTCCTCAAGCCGGAATCGGCCCCCGTGATCACCTCCTGAGGAACGCCAACATCCGCCCCGTCATGGTGACAGGTGACCCCCGCGGAAGGTGGCAGTGACGCCGGGCTCGGGGACGAGCCGGGACACGGGCGACCCTTGACGTTGCGAGAAAGGGCGAAGGGTTTCTTTGCCAGAAGGAGCAGCCGGGAGGCACGGTGAGGGCTCTCGGCCCTTGTTTTGTGCATCCCGGCGGCTTAAATAGCAAAACATCTCCTGTCTCGCTGCCAACTCTAGAAACGTTGATGTTTTCTTTGGGATAGCACAGAAAGGAGTTTCGTAGCTCTCTCCCAAAACGTAGGGAAGCAAAGGGACCCCCCCGGCATGGGCTGGGAAGAGGGGATGCGGCGGGTTGGAGCTGCAAACGAGCTCCCCGCTTTGCTCAGCCCCCACTGCCTCTTCCTGCCAGGAGACAACATGCTGACGGCCGTCAGCGTGGCCAAGAGCTGCCGGATGGTGGAACCAAAGAGCCGCTGGTCTTCGTCAACGCCTCCCCGCCCGCCCGCGACAAACCCGCCGCTCTGAAATTCATCCTCGCCGAGCACTCGCGGGGTGAAGAGGTGAGACCCCAGGCGACGTTTTCTGGGAAGAATCTCATAAAGCCCCAACTGCCACTCGCCTCGCTGGACCCTGCTTCTTTTTCCCGGCGTCGTACCCTTAGAAACAATTACTGGGTGTGACCAGTTGGAGAGGGTCCAGAAGGAGGGTCGCGAAGATGGTAAGAGGCTGAGCACCTTCCCTATGAGGACAGGCTGAAAGAGTTGGGGCTGTTCAGCCTGGAGAAGAGGAGGCTCCAGGGTGACCTTATAGCGGTCTTCCAGTACCTCAAGGGGGCCTACAAGAAAGATGGGGAGAGGCTGTTCAGGAGGGCCAGTTGTGATAGGACAAGGGGTAATGGTTTTAATAGAGGGAGGTAGATTCAGGTTGGATATTAGGAAAAAATTTTTACCATGAGAGTTGTAGAACACTGGAACAGGTTGCCCAGAGAGGTGGTGGATGCTCCATCCCTGGAGATGTTCAAGGCCAGGTTGGATGAGGCCCTGAGCAACCTGATCTAGTTGGAGATATCCCTGTTCCTTGCAGGGGGGTTGGACTAGATGGCCTTTGAAGGTCCCTTCCAGCCCTAATGATTCTATGATTCTATGATTCTATGATTCCACCCCTTATTAAATGCCTCCTTTAGGAGAAGAGCTCCGGCTCCTTTCTCCCTGGGAGCGCATCGGGCTGGAGCCGATGCTCCGACACCCCCGTGGGATGCAGCCCAAGCTGAGGGTCCCGCTCCAGGCTCGGCACGAAGGGTCGCCTGAGCTTTTTATCCAAAACACCATTTGTGCACCTGAAACAGAGGTTTCGGGGAAGCTGCTTTACCCTCCCGCCCCGCGTGGGTCGAGGATCCCGATTCGGATCGTCGCTCCGGGGGCTCGGCAGGGTTCGGGAGATGTTTTCCTTGGCAGGGCGCGCAGCAGCGGGACGGCCGCCTCCTCCGGCCGCAGCCCTGCCACTTGGCGCTGAACGGCAAATCCTTCGCCGTGGTTTGCGAGCACTTCCCGACCTCCTGCCCAAGGTGAGTCCGACGGCGGCGAATCCGCGGCGAGGTCGACCTCGCCGGGATTTCGTGCTGCAGCCCTCGTGGCTCCGAACAAAAGGAGTTTGTTTCGGGGGTTTTTTTTAGCAAAGGTGCCAGCTGCGGGACGCTAAAGAACCGGGCACCTCCCGGGGTGCCTGCCGGATGAACGCGGAACGTTTCCCTCTTTGCAGATCCTCATCCGAGCCACCGTGTTTGCCCGCATGTCGCCCGACCAGAAGACTCAGCTGGTGTGCAGCCTGCAAGAGCTCGAGTAAGCCCCTCCAGCCCCCAAGGACGGAGGACAGAGGAGGGCAGGGGGGTTATCCCTCCATCCGAGACATCCCTTGTGCACCGGAGCGCTCGGCAGCTCCGAAATCTCATCCTGAATCCTTATTATCCTCACTACGGGGGTGCAACCTTGAAGAGCCCAGGGTTTGGGGTTTTTTTGTGCCCTGTCGTGAAACGTCGGGTCCCTTCTCGCCGCAGTTACTGCGTGGGGATGTGCGGGGACGGCGCCAACGACTGCGGGGCCTTGAAGGCGCCGACGTGGGCATCTCGCTGTCGTAGGCGGAGGCCTCGGTGGCGTCACCGTTCACCTCCCGCCTGGCCAACATCGAGTGCGTGCCCACCGTCATCCGGTGAGCTGGTGGGAGCCGCGCCGCGGTTATGGGGGGGGGTCTCACGAGCGTCTCTGTCCCCTCTCTGGGTCAACTCATGGAAGGGGTTGAGTTGTGGTGGGTGAGGCTCTTCGTTCTCTCCGCAGGGAGGGCAGGTGCTCGCTGGTCACCTCCTTCGGCGTCTTTAAGTACATGGCCCTGTACAGCCTGGTGCAGTTCGTGTGCGTCCTTCTGCTCTACACGGTGAGTCCCGCCAGTGCCCGAGTGCCCGCGACGCTCGGGGACGCCTTCGGGTCACCTTGTCAAAGGTTTTTGACCCACACCCCTTTCCCAGCCCTTCCACGGGTCCTGGCGGCTGCGAGCGGGTGGTTTCTCCTTCCCAGATCAACACCAACCTGAGCGACTTCCAGTTCCTCTTCTTCGACCTGATCATCACCACCACCGTGGCGGTGCTGATGGGTCGCACCGGTCCCGCCCGAGAGCTGGGAGTGGAACGGCCCCAAGGAGCGTTGATCAGCGCCTCGTGCTGGGCAGCCTGCTCCTCCAAACGGTTTTGCTCATCACCGTGCAAGTCCTCAGCTACTTCATCACCATCTCGCAGAGCTGGTAAGAGGATCGCAACAAAACCCGGCCGCTTTTCTTCTTGGGTTTGGCCACGCCGGTTGGTGTCAGGGATGCATCCAGCCACCGTGCAGTGAAGAGCTCCCGTGTGCTGCTGGAGAACAAGGGGGTCAGCATTTTAGACCCTCTCCTCGCTTCTCGCTTCGTCTGACCCACTGCCTTCTCCCCTGCCTGGCTCAGGTACGTGCCGCTGGAACAGCACGGTGACGGCTCCCCAAAACCTGCCCAACTATGAGAACACCGGTCCTCTTCTGCGTCACGGGCTTCCAGTACCTCATCCTGGCTGTCGCCATGTCCAAGGGTTACCCGTTTCGGGAGCCGCTCTACACCAACGGTGAGGACAATGCTGGCCGTGCGAGCGAAGAGAAGATGTCAAACCTTCATCCTCCTCCTCAACCCTCTTCCTTCTCGCCCCCAGTGCTCTTCTTGGTAGTCCTCATCCTTCTTTTTGGCCTCATGATATGGTTGACCCTCTACCCGCTGGCTTCCCCCAAAACCCTGCTGAAGCTGCAGGGCATCGATGACTTGAATTTCAAGCTGCTGCTGCTGGGGGTTGCAGCTCTCAACTTCTTCGCCGCCTTCGTGCTGGAGGTAGGTCAGCCCGGGGTGGGTGCTGGCACACAAGGGATGCACGTCCTCCTTTTGGGTCTGTCTGAGCTCTCCACGAGGTCCACAACCTCCCCAAAAAAAACCTTCTCCCCCGCCCCATCTTTGCTGCAGACCGCCCTGGACCACGGCTTGCTTGGCTGCTTCCGCAAACTACGTCGGAAGAGAACGTCCAAGAAGCTTTTCAAGAGGTGGAGAAGGAGCTGAGCCAGCAGCAGCCATCCTGGCCGCCTCTTAACGAACCGCTCTTCGCTACGCCCAAGATGTCCATCACCATGAGATAGCACGCAAACGCTGCCCTGCCAGCCCTTGGATACTGTCGTTCCTTTTTATTTATTTTATCCAATAAATCGAGGGACGCGGCGGGCAGGGAGACCCGCGGCGAACCCGCACGCGTGCTGGCCCGCAGCCGCCGGGAATCGATGCTGGAGAAGGAAACTCGGGGAGAGAAAGTCTAGAAGATGAGGAGAAACGATCCTGCTCAGCTTTTTCTCCAGGATCTCTCCCACTCCAGACCCGTCTCCGCACGCCGGGCACCGGGCACCTATTCGCGGAGGGACGTCGCTTCCCTTTTTCCTCTCCTGGCTGGTCGAAACCACTAAGAAGAAGGTCCCTGATCTTCTCCCGACCGCGACACCCACCCCAGCCTCGCACCTCTGCTCACTGTGAAACGACCCCCCCCTCCGCCATCCCCCTCCGGCCGCTCTGGATGTGTAGGGACTGTTTACAAAGCGCTCCGGCCCCGGCTTCCCAAGGATGCTGCTCGATCCCGGGCGACCCGCTCGCCCCGCTCCCGCCGAGCGTTTCTGTTTCGGATGGGACCTTTGTAGCAAAACAAAACAAAACAAAAAACACAAAAAAACCCACCCTGAATCTCTGAATCTCGTTGGTTTTTAACTCTACTCCAGCACGTGGAGGCGTTACGGGTAGTTGGGAGAAGGAACGTCTGGATTTTCCGTATGGTGCCGTCGCGAGCGGCGTTTAATAAATTTTAAAGGTTTTTATTTTCTCGGGTGGCTGGATGGCCCGGGGCAGGACGGCGGCGCGGGTGAGTATTGGATGGAGCCGGGGAGCGGGCGAAGGAGGTTTTTGGGATCACCCCGTTGTCCATCTGGGCTGCGAGACCTGGTCCTCGCTGCTGGAAAGCAGAGAGGGAACCCGGGCGACGGCCCCACCGGGATTGCGGCAGCCCAGACCCAGCACCGAGCGAGTAAATCCACTCCCACACGCACACCGCTCCTTCCAAGCTTTTTTCCACTTGGAATTTCCTAGAAAATCATCAGAATTGCTGGGAAAAAACCCAAACATCCTCGCCAAGACTGCGTAACCTCGCTCATCCGACGGCGGAAAAGCCGGTAGACGGAGATGCCGCGGCCCGAAAAGGGCAAGAGCTGGTTCCCAGGGGATCCTCAGGGAGGGATGAGGGGGATTCACCCTCCAAGGGTTGGTTTATTTTCATTTTTGGAGTGTTTTTTGGGTTTTTTTTTGGCCTGGCTTTTGGACAGAAGGCTGGTTCTCGCGGGGACTCGCCTGCGTGGAAAATCTCAACCCCTCCGAGCGCCGGCGGTGCCTCTCTGCCCTCCGAGAGCTGGGGATTAGATCAAGGAAATGAGGCACAAGCAGAGGTAAGAGGTTTCCTGAAATCCTTGCCAAGGCTCGACTTATTAAACCAGCCTTCCTGAGCTGAAGAAAAAAAAAAAAAATCCCCAAAACTCACAAAAACACACAACTCCCGGAGATTTTTTGCCCACGCTCAGCGATTTTAAAAGCAAAAGGGACTCGGGTCCCAGTTTGCACCCCGTTTTTTCCCTCCCCGCACCCCTGCTTTGCTTGGCTGCTGCTTGCAGCGTGTTCCTGGGCTCGGGGAGGGTTTTGCAAAGTCCGTTTAATTATTAACGAGCAGCTCTTAATTATTAACGAGCAGCTCCTGCCCTTAGCGAGAGGGTAACGGGACTGGGGACGAGGACGGTGCCGGATTTTGGGGCAGGCAGGTTTATGGGAGCAGCTATCAAATGCTTTTGGAGTCTTTGGGATGGTTTTATCCATCCTTCAGCCTGGAAAACCAGGCTCGAGAGGAGACAGGAGCACCTTAAAAACCCCCTTTAGTCCAAAACTCTTGTTTTCCTCCTCGTTTTTTGGAGCGGTCGACCCTTCGGAAGTGCTCAGCACAACCAGTCGTGCGATGGGTGCGATCCTGCCCCATGGGGGAAAAATCTCTGATGGTTCTTCCCAAAATTCTGCCAGCCCTTCCCAAAATTTCTGCCAGCCCTTCCCAAAATTTCTGCCAGCTCTTCCCAAAATTTCTGCCATCCCTTCCCAAAATCTCTGTCGGCCCTTCCCAAAATCCCCATTGTCCCTTGCCAAAATCTCTGCTATCTCTTCAAAATCTCCACCGTCCCTTCCCAAAATCTCCTCTATGCCTTCCCAAAATCTCCTCCATCCCTTCCCAAAATCCCACCGTCCCATCCCCATCCCCATCCATGCCACTGACCATCTCCGGAGCTCTTCTCCCTCGAGCACCCTCCTGGTTGCTGTTTTCGCACATGCCTAAAATTTGCAGGTTTTTATCTCAAGGGGCGGCTGGATTTTTAGGGAATCATCCCCAACTTCACCGGGATGAGCCGGCGTCCTGCATCCTCCGGAAAATCCACCAGCAATCCAGGGAAAAGAGGGCCCCACGGTCAGCAGTGCTGGTTCCAGGGGCTGCGGAGCTGCTCCGGCATCCCGAGCCTGCGTGGAGAAGGGGAAAAAAAGGGAAAAAAAATGAGATTTTTATTTATTTTTTGGGTTTTTTCCTCCGTCTTGGGACAAAGTTTTAAAATCTGCCACGGGGTCGCAGCATCCTTGCTGCTTTGGGGAGGGGCAGATGAGTGCTGGCGGCAGCTTGGAGCGAGGAAGGGGCGATGGGGGATCCCGGGATGGCAAATTGTGGGGGATTTAGCCGGAATCGTGGAGCGGTGCCCTGACATGATCCTTCGGCTCCCGAATCCAGCCTGAACCGCGCCGGGCGGTGTTCAAAAATCCTCCTCCCTCGCTTTTACAATCGAGGAAAAAGCAAAAAAAAAAAAAGAAAAAAAAAAAAGAAAAATCCACCCCCCCCAAAAAAAAAACCCAACAAACAAAAACATCAAACAAACAAAACAACACAAAAAAAACACTAACCTTGACAGCCATTGCATCGATATTCACTTACTTGATTATTTTTATTTTTTTTTTTTCATTATTGTGGGGTTTCACCCCCCCCCCCAGCAGGCAGGGCTGTGGGAGGAGGAAGGGGGCCGGCTCAGGTGTGGCATTAGGACCCAGCGGCTCCCCATGGTGGAGGTAGGAGCGTAAAGGGTGGTTTTTTTTTTTTGCAAAAAAAAACTCATTTTGGAGTTTTTTGAAAAGCTCAGAGAAGGGACCAAAGCGGTGGGCGAGGGCAGGACCAGCACTAACACCCAAAGCGGTAAGAACCAGGCGAAAGCCCCCCAGCCCCTTCCCCATCCCCCCTCCCGCCCCAATCAGGGATACTGGGGACACCCTCCCACCCCACCTCCCCCCGGATTTGGGGAATTTGCAAAAATCGCCTTAAAAAGTCCGTGGGTCCGGGCAGAGGAGCTCTCCAAAGCTCTTTTTAATCTCTTTTAAAAAGAAAAAACACTTTTTTTTTTTTTTTTGGGGGGGGGGGAGGGGAGGGGAGAGACCCCCCCAAAAAAAAACTCTAAAAATATTCTTTAAAAAACTCTAAAAATAACTACTCTAAGTCTGTCTTTTTATTTGTCCGTCCTGGAAAGAGACTGGAGAAAGGGATATTTTCATATTTCTAGTTCTTTTCCCTCTCTGGGGGGGGAACGTCCCAAAAATATGTGAAAATGGGGATGGGGCGAGAAGTTTGGAGGTTTTTTTTTTGGGGGGGGAGGGTGTTTTTAAACTTTGGTCGAGGGCCAACGAAAACCCCCAAATGTGAATTTTTTCATATTCCCTTTGTTCTCTCCCATTCTTTGGCAACTGGGAGCTTTTAAAAAAAAAAAAAGGGGGAAAAAAAAGGAAAAAAGGAGGAAAAAAGAAAAAAAAAAGGGGGGGGGGGAGGGGGGGCGAAGGTGGGGTTTAGCAGAATGAAAGGGAGAGACTGTGGTGTTCTTGCTCCGGGCTTGATTGTTCCCAGATGTGCAGTTGCAAAAACATCTGGCGCGGTCGGAGTGGCCGACCCCTGGGCAGGGGGGGGGGGGGGGGTTGTCCCCTAAACAAAGCTGGGGGTCCCTCTTGGGGGGTCTCAGCGGGTCGCTTTGGTTGGAGGAGGAGGTAACGGTGAGAGGAGGAGGATGGAGGAAGATGGAAGATGAGGATGGGGAGGAGGAGGATGGAGGAAGATGGAGGATGGAGGAAGAGGATGGAGGAGGTGAAGATGGAAGAGGGTGGAGGAGGGAAGGATGGAAGAAGATGAAGAAGGGGGGAGGAAGGTGGAGGAAGATAGAGGAGGAGGAGGAAGAGCATGGAGGAAGAGAAGGATGGAGGATGGAGGAAGATGGAGGAGGAGGATGGAGGAAGATGGAGGAGGAGGATGGAGGAAGGTGAAGGTAGATGGAGGAGGAGGAGAAGAGCATGGAGGAGGAGAAGGATGGAGGATGGAGGGGAAGATGGAGGAGAAGGATGGAGGAAGATGGAGGACGGAGGAGAAGGAGGAAGATGGAGGATGGAAGAGGAGGAAGATAGAGGATGGAGAAGGAGGATGAAGGATGAGAGAGGAGAGGAGGTGGAGGAAGATGGAGGAGGAGAGGAAGAGCAGGAGGAAGATGGAGGAGGAGAAGGATGGAAGATGGAGGAAGATGGAGAAGGAGGACAGAGGAGAAGGAGGAAGATGGAGGAGGATGGAGGAAGATGGAGAATGGAAGAGGAGGAAGTTAGAGGATGGAGGAGGAGGATGAAGGACAGAGGAGGAAGATGGAGGATGGAGAAAGATGGAGAAAGCCCTGTCCCCTCTTGGAAGACCTTGGGTTTAAGATGTCACGGTGACCCTCAGCGTGGATCCTGGCTGGGTTCGGAGGTGACGGCGGGCAGTTCGGTGGCCTCCATCCGGAGAAGTCCTTGGCATTGCCGTCGGGGTGGGGGGAAGACATGACCTGTCTGTCCCTGTTCTTCGGCCAAACCCTGTGAGCTCGCTCCAACAGCTCCGGGTTTGGGGGAAATTCAGGGGGAATTAGAGCTTCAGAGAAGCCTCAAGCTCTTGCTTGGTGGTGAGAAGGAGCTGGTTCATCCCGAACCGGGGCTGTGTCCTTGGGGATCGCCGGAGTGGTGGGTGCGTGATGCCTCCGGAGGTGGGCGTCCATCTGGCCCCAAGTTCTCCTGGATGGGATACAAGCTCCAGGTCAGGGTCGATTCGGAGCTGGAGGATGTGGTGCTGATGTCTCGCCGGATCCCGGCATCTGGAGAACCCACGAAGGCCGGGATGGACATCTACAACCCCTTCTACCACCTCGAGGTAGTCCCAAACTCCTAGATCCCCTGTAGAAGCCCCGTCCTGGCCAAGACCCAACCCAAGGTCTGTCAGGAGCCACCAAGGCTCGATAAAGCCCCCCGGACCCTGCCAAGTGCCCGCCAAACCCAGAGCTCCATGTTGATCTCGCTCATCCCCGCGCAATCCCTTTTATCCCAGGACATGTTTATCCTCGGTCAACCGGGTCTGGGGACTTCCTTCGCCATGAGAAGCAGATGGGGCTTGCAGGGACCCAGGTGCCACCAAGGTCCAGCCGTGGGAAGGGTCTAGAAGTCAGTTGTCAAACATCTCCAGTACCTATGAGCCTGGGGGTGGAAGAGGACGAGCTGTCTAGAAGATGCAACCATGGTGGTGGCACAAGGGCATGGCTGCTAGAAGATGCAACACTTTGGTGATGTTGAGGACATGGTGACGAGAAGGTGCAACGCTGTGATGATGGTGCAGGACATGGACCCTAGAAGGTGCCGTACTTTGGTGATGGCACACGACGTGGTCCCTACAAGGTGCTATAATGTGGTGATCTTGAGGACATGGTGGCAAGAAGGTGCAATGCTATGGTGATGGTGCACAATGTGGTCACTAGAAGGTGTGTACTTTGTTGATGGTGCAGGACATGGTCCCTAGGAGGTGCTATACTGTGGTGATGGTGCAGGACATGTCCCTAGAAGGTGCTATACTATGGTGGTCTTGAGGACATAGTGGCGAGAAGGTGCAACACTATGGCAATGGTGCAGGACATGATCCTTTAGAAGGTGCTGTACTTTGGTGATGGTAGAGGACATGGTCCCTAGAAGGTGCTATATGGTGGTTTTTACGACATGGTGGCGAGAAGGTGCAACTCCATGGGGATGGTGCATGACGTGGTCCCTAGAAGGTGCTGTACTTCATTGATGGTGCAGGACATGGTCCCTAGAGGTGCTGTACTTTGATGATGGTGCAGGACACGGGTCTCTAGAAGGTGCTACGCTTTGGATCTTGAGGACATGGTGGCGAGAAGGTGCAATGCTATGGTGTGTGCACGATGTGGTCACTAGAAGGTGCAGTATTCATTGATGGTGAGGACATGGTTTCGAGAAGGTGCAACACTATGGTGATCTTGAGGACATGGTCCCCAGAAGGTGCTGTACTTGTTGATGGTGCAGGACATGGTCCATAGAAGGTGCTGTGCTATGGTGATGGTGCAGGACATGGCCCCAGAAGGTGCTGTACTTGTTGATGGTGCAGGACGTGGCCCAGAAGGTGCTGTGCTATGGTGATGGTGCAGGACGTGGTCCCAGAGGTGCTGTGCTATGGTGATGGTGCAGGACGTGGTCCACAGAAGGTGCTGTGCTATGGTGATGGTGCAGGACGTGGTCCCAGAGGTGCTGTGCTATGGTGATGGTGCAGGACGTGGTCCCAGAGGTGCTGTGCTATGGTGATGGTGCAGGACGTGGTCCATAGAAGCTGCTGTGCTATGGTGATGGTGCAGGACATGGTCCCAGAAGGTGCTGTGCTATGGTGATGGTGGGAACACGGTGGTGAGAAGGTGCAACGCTATGGGGATGGTGCCAGATCCGGGGGTACCAGGAGAAGTTCTCCATCCCTGCGTGCCAGGAACGTCGACGTCCTTCAGGGACAAAGCATCGGGTTAGATTTCAAAGGTGTTTTTTTTTTTGGGGGGGGGGGCAGAATTTTTTTTTTCTCCCCAAATTTCCCCCCCCCCCAGGAAAGGAGCCCCCCAAAAGCTCCAGCTTGTGGGTCCGTTATCACTGGGGGGAGCAGATGTCCCCCTCCATGGTGGGTGATCCAGACATCCCGGCACTTCTCATTCCCCCCCCCCCCGATAATTTCCAGGTCGGGTGCCTTTTTTTGGGGAGATTTCTTTTTTACTATATTATTATTATTACTATATTATTATATTATTATTATTGTTATTATTGTTATTATTGTTATTGTTATTATTATTTTAAGCTAATCCCGAGGGGTCTGGGGGGGTACATGTGTGTCCCCCCCCCAACATTCATCCTGTTCCTCCGCCCCATCCAGACTCCTCCGGCTCCATCCCACCCCCCCACCATCGCTGCCCCCTCCCCCCCCCCCCCGCCATCGCTGCCCCCCCTCCCGACACGGCTGACGTCAGGATGACAGCGCTGGGCTTCTTCGTGCTGTGGCTGCCAGGTCAGTGTGTCCCCCCCGGGGACCCCCCCCCAAAAAAAAGTGACACCCAGGAGCCAACCATCCCCCCCCCCCGGGATGAGCACGCCCCGTTGCCGTTATACCCCAAAATTCCCAAAAAAAACCCTTGGGCTCATATTGAGGTGGGGATTGGGGGGGGGGGCGGCAGTGGGGCGGGGGGGCGATGGGTTTGATTTTGGGGACATGGAGGTGGCCCAAATTGGCTATTTTGGAGGCGGGATGTAAAAATTAATTTATTTTTTTTTTGGGGGGGGGTGAAGGGTGGGATGGAAATTGGGGGAGTGGAAATTGAGGAAGGGAGTGGAAATTGGGGGGGAGATGAAAATTGGGGGTGTGGAAATTGTGGGGGTATGGAAATTTGGGGGGGGATGGAAATTTGGGGTGGGGGTGGTGGAAATTGGGGGGGGGGTGTGGAAACCAGCTCATCGCAGAGGGACAATATTAAGCCAGAAGGTGGTGGGGGGGGTATTTGGGGACACTGGAAGCAAAACGGGGGGACACACCCCCCCCCAAATTCCACGGGTGGGGGGGTCCTCGTGCATGTGGTGTGATGGATTTTGTGTGTCGCCCCCCCCCGCGCGCTCCTGGCCCAGGGCCAGTACAGCCGCTTCGACGGCATCACCTACCCTGAGCCGGTGGCAATATCCATACGCCAGTAGCAACCAGGTGTGGGAACAACCTTCCCCCCCCCATCTCACCCCACCCCCATTTTCCTTCATTTTCACTTTTTGGGGGCCAAATATGCCTCAATTGACGCCTTTTTGCCTTTCAGCCGCTTCGCTCAGCCCTTTTCCTTCCTCCTCACCCCCCCACCCCCCCCGA